>NC_141693.1:1432038173-1437038173 GCF_964263255.1 Lissotriton vulgaris | reverse complement strand
GTTTGTTGCACAAATGCTTTATGCATTGCCTCAGGGATAACCCTGACTGTTCTGTGCCAGGCTACCAAGGGGGTGAGCAGGGGTCATCCTGGGTCTTTAACTCTATTACCAGGACTAAAGTGATGGGTTCTGCCAGGATCATGAGCATGCCATAGACAACCCCCCAATTAAAACTTATATTGATTGTTACTAAAGCATATATTTGTATTTACCTGTTGTTGATTTCAACACTGGTTTGGTCTTGAGCACCCATCATGATTTACAGAAAGAACAGTGGATCTCTCATGTGAGATGGTGACAAAGATTGGGGTGCATTCCCACTGCAGATCTGTTTAAACTGAATGGAAATCCAGGCATGTTAAAATACTCTTGGCACATTGGTTATCACCCAGGTTCATAGTGCCGGACCCTTCCACACTGAACAAAAACATTGTGAAACCGGTAGCCATACATACAAAATGGCAATCTTGTACACTGACCACTGCTATGCAAACATAAGTGGCACTCTGCCATAGTGTGCCACACCACAGCATATTAAGCATCTCACTGGTGCGTTGAGCAGTGTACTGTAGTATTGTGCACCCAACTAGAATGCTGAGACGAAGAAGAGACACAAGGGCATATTGAGAATTTCCTGGGATCTGCAGTTCCCAAAATCGCTGAAAGGAAATAATGCACTCTCAACAGTCAGATTTGATTATTTTGGTATATTTTATCTGTATATTTTCTCTGTGATTCATTTCCAAATTAGTGGTTGTTAGAACTGGGGGTCTCTAGTTGGCTGAGGTAGGTACCTTAGTCTAAATAGGGACTCTTGCTTCTTGTCAGGGAAAGAGGGACACAATAACCCCTGCTTACTCTCTGGTAGCTTGGGACGAGCAGCCACGCTTATCTCCAAGGCAATGTGTAAAGTATTTACAATCACACTCCCAGTAACCTAGTGATAACACCAAAAATGGACACCACACTGATTTTATAAAAATAGCGGTATCTTTATCAAAAGAAATACGATGACACCAAACGATTGAAATCCAACCTATGCGTGTTCGTAATATTCACTTTGCTGGTTATTAGGCCAACAATCACTGGTAGGTTCTTGCGGTATTAATGAGCAGTTCACAATGATCTAATTCAGTCCTAACGCAATACTATGCAGTTCGTAATGTAGAAATAAGACAGTCCTTAATGCAAGTATTAATGCGGCTCGTAATGCAGGAATAATGCAGTTCATAATGCAAGAATAATGCGTTTCGTGAGGCAAGAATAATGCTATTCGCAATGCAAGAATAATGCAGTTCTTAGTGTAAGAATAATGCAGTTTTAGTGCAAGGAATAATGGAGTTCATCTTGCAAGAAATAATGCTATAAGCCAATCTGCGCGGTCAGCTCGGGCACCACCAGGCCCCAACAACAGAGACAACGGTCATAAACTTAAAAGGGCAGCCCTGGTACTGCTGGGCAGGTACGGGCTGGTCGGGCGCTCTGTGTCTAACCCGGTGCAGCGGTAGAGATATCGGAGCACTCCTGTACTCCTCCTGCATGCCTCCCCAGGCCCCAAATGATTGTGGCTCCCGACCAGAGTCCAAGCCTTACCTGGGGGTGCGTGCCTCACTCTCTCTCTCTCCTCGCTCATCGGACATCCTGTTGGGCGGTTCCGATTATGTTGCAGCTCCGTTGCTAGACAACGCTGTAGCCGGATGAGTTATGGCGCTACCTTCTCCTTCACTGACGATCTTGGGCAGATTCCTCTTGGCGAACAACGATCACGATCCCTTTCATCTTGCAGCTTCCTTAGCTTCAAGAAATCCTTTAACACATTGCTGCTCGGGCCGGACCTTACTCACAGTCACAGTTACTATGACGGCTCTGGCCACAAACAGCAATGCAGCAGTGTGGACGATGTTTCACAGACCATACAGCAGTCTCAGGCGTGCAAACGTACGCGCACCTAGCGTTGCTGAGACATGGTTGGAAACTTTGATGTTCCAGAGTTTCCACAACAGAGAACCAGCTCTCCTCAGGCCCTTGGAGGCAAGTTGCTTCAGGACACAGCAAAGTCCTTACAAGCAGGGAGACACTGCACACAGCAAAGTCCCTTGTCCTCCCTCTCCTTAGTCACATCAGCAAACTGCAGGCCAGCCCCAGAACACATAGTAGGGGCAGTCCTTCTATTCAGTCTCTTCAGCTGTTCTTCATTGGCAGAGGTTCCTCTTGATCACAAAGTAGTTTCAGTACTTTTCCAGTCTTGAGTTCAGGGGTTTCAGCTCTCACATTTATACACCTAAATGCCTTTGAAGTCTTTGTGTTCAGGGAGTTCTGAGCCTGGTCCAAACCAGTTCTGGGTGGCTTCCTGCCAGTGCACACCTTCTTCCTTTGATAGTGAGGGTCTGGGCCTCAGACACCCCGCAGGAGGTGGAGCCATCCTTTTGTGGCAGGAGCACAGCCCTCTTCACATTCAGGGGTACTCCTCCCACCAAACCAAATGCAGGCCAGCCTGCTGTTGTCTCACCTACTGCTGCCTGGTGTCCGGACACCTCCGCAGACCTTGTCACATCAAACCCAGACAGTCAATACACCACCAGGCAGAGGCACGTAGGATGGTTAGGACAAGAAACCAGCCACTTCTAAAAGCGTGGTTTCTAAACACACAATTTAAAAAAACATCTTCACAAAAAGATGTGTTAGACCTGGCAAGTTTGACAAGACCTTTGACAGGCTTGTCACCCACTTCTTTTGGCCTCTAATGCGAAGGCAGTCAGCTGCGCACTGTAGGTCTTGCCAAACTTGCCAGGCAAGTGGTAAGAGTGGGAGGAAGGTCAAAGCTCCTCTCCAACCTTTTCCTTTTGTTGGAACACCCTTTGAAAGGGCAGGGATAGATATTGTGGGGCCACTGGATCCCAAGACAGCCATGGGCAACAGGTACATCCTGGTCTTGGTGGACCATGCCACCCGGTACCCCGAGGCAATCCCTGTCAGGACAATGATGGCGCCAGTGGTGAGCCGGGCGTTAATGGGGATATTTTTCTAGGTAGGAATCCCCAGAAATGTGGTTTCGGACAGGGGGACCAATTTCATATCCAACTATATCACATCTTTGTGGAAGGAGTGTGGTGTAACCTACAAGTTCACCACTCCTTGCCACCCCCAAGGAAACGGTCTGGTGGAGAGATTCAACCAGACCTCGAAAGGCATGATCAAGGGCCTAATTGAACCCATGAGGCGTAAGTGGGACATCCTCTTATCATGCCTACTCTATGCCTACAGGGAGGTGCCTCAGAAGTCTCTTGGGTACAGCACCTTTGAGCTCCAGTATGGCCACCCTGTCAGAGGACCTCTAGGTTTGGTGAAGGAGGGTTGGGAGGCAGCTCCCAGGAAGACCCCCCAGGATCTAGTTACATGCTGACCTTCCGAAACTAGACTGCCCGCTTCAGGAAACTCGCTCAGGCGAACCTAGAAGCAAGCCAGGAAGAAAGAAATAGTGGTATGACCAAAAGGCCACGCTGGTCGAATTTCAACCGGGGCAAAAAGTGTGAGTCATGACCCCAGTGGAACTTTCTGCCTTGCAGGACAAGTGGACTGGGCCATAGGAGGTGGTGGAGAGCAAAAGTGATGTCACCTACCTGGCGAATTTGCAGTCCCCAAGGACCCCTTTGAGGGTCCTTCACGTGAACCACCTCAAGCCCCACTTCAAGAGATCCTTAGTGAGTATGCTCTTGGCGACAGATGATGGGATGGAAGTGGAGAGTGAGCTTCTCCCTTAACTCCTGTCGGCAAAGGAGCAGGATGAGTCAGTAGAGGGTGTGATCCACTCCCCTACACTGACTCAAGAACAGCAGGGGGATTGTTGCCAGTTGTTAGGACAGGTCACCCCACTGTTCTCCCTGACCCCCGGTGTTACTCACTGGTGTACCCATGACATGGATACTGGTGACAGCCTTCCGATAAAGCACAAGATTTACCGGTTGACTGATCGGGTCAGGGCCAGCATCAAGGAGGAGGTCTCTAAGATGTTGGTGCTAGGAGTGATTGAGCCTTTGCACAGTCCTTGGGCCAGCCCAGTGGTCTTGGTCCCAAAGGCTGCTGCACCCGGTACCACACCAGAACTACGGTTTTGTGTGGACTACTGTGGGCTCGATGCCGTCACCAGGACTGACGCTTACCCCATCCCCAGAGCTGATGAGCTCATTGATCAGTTGGGAGCTGCCCAGCTCCTCAGTACGTTTGATTTGACTTCTGAGTACTGGCAGATTGCCTTAACCGATGGGACCAAGGAGAGATCAGCGTTCTCAAACCCAGAAGGTCATTTCTAGTTCCGGGTGATGCCCTTTGGGTTGAAGAATGTGCCTGCCACCTTTCAGAGGTTGGTCAACCAGGTTGGCTGGGCTGGAGGATTTAAATGCTGCCTACCTGGATGACATTGCTGTGTTCAGTTCCTGCTAGGAGGAAAATGTACAGCACTTCGAGAACGTGTTGAGGGCTCTGCAATGTGAAGGCCTCACAAACAAGGCTAGTAAGGGCCAGATCGGGCAAGGTTCGGTGGTATACTTGGGACACCAGGTAGGAAACTTGGGACACCAGGTAGGAAGCGGCCAAGTGGCACCCCTACAGCCCAAGATTGACACCATTTTGGCTTGGGAACCCCCCAAAACCCAGACAGAGGTGAGAGCCTTCGTAGGTCTCAACGGCTACTACAGGAGATTTGTTAAGGGCTACGGTACCATTGTTACCCACTTAACAGAGCTAACTTCGAAGAGGCAGCCCAGAAGGTGATCTGGGCTGAGTGGTGCCAAAAAGTGTTCGATGCCCTCTAGGCAGCCATGTGCACGGCGCCCATGCTCAAAGCACCTGACTTCTCCAAGGAAACGCCAATGCAGATGGTCTGCCCAGGTTCTTCCGCCTTAGTGAAGAGAACTCCCAGGAGGGTGGGCAGTTCTCCCTGTTTTCAGCTGGAGGGGACATGTATTAGACTTGGCATCTGTTGGTGTGTTTTCCCTGACTTTTTGCTTTCTGACCTCCCGATTTTGACTCTGTTTTTGCTGGTGTAATGACTCCGTGCACTTTTCTCACTGCTGTCCAGTGGTAAAGTGCAAGTGCTCCTGTATAAAATGTGTTATGGATTCGCATTTCTATGTTTGGCTTATTTGATCTATGTGTCAGACCCTAGTAAAGTGCACTATGAGTGCCAGGGCCTATAGATCAAATGCTGTTGGTGGGCTGCAGCACTGGATTGTGCCACCCACGTAAACAGCCCGTAAAGTGTAACTCTGGCCTGCCACCGCAGATCCTGTGTGCAGCCTTAGGCTGCAATGTTGAATAGGCAAGTGTACACACTTGCAAGTCCCTAAACCTTCCCTTTTCTACACGTGAGTCACCACTAAGGTAGGCCCAATGTACCCCCATGGGTAGGGTGCATTGTAGGTAAAAGGCAGGACATGCCCTGGTGTGTGTGGCATGTCCTGGTAGTGAATTACAGCCTACTTCGTTTTTCACTATTGCAAGGCTACCTGTTCTCAATAGGCCAGGCTGGGCAGTTTGATCATTACATCCTCTGATCCTAACTGACTCAGATAACATGGTAGAACTTTGAGTTTAATATGCCTGAACTTAGAATTATAAAATACATCATTTAGTGAAGTTGGTTTTGACATTCTGTGTTTGAAAATGGCACTTTTAGAAAGCCGGCATTTTCTGACCTAACCATCCAGTCTGCCTCTGTGACAGTGTGTATTTGCTGTCTGGTTTGTGAGTGACAGGGCTGGGGGGAGACAGGGTTATTCAGGCAGGCTGAGAAGGCACATCTACACCCAGATGGGTGGGAGGAGTAGCGCCTAGGTCTGTATAGGGCTGAGATCACCTTCTACAATGCTGGCTCCACCTCCTGTGGTGCATCTGAGGAGCCTGGCCCACACTGACAAAGAAAGAAAAAAGGTGCACCCTGGCAGAATGCACCCCGAACTGGTTTTGAACTAGGTTAGGCCCCTCTACCTTCAGAGGATAAAGGATTTGCTGGTATAAATATTGGGACCCAAACCCCAAGACTTTAGATCTCGCTGGAATCAAGGAACCTACCAAGAAGAAGAGCTGGAAGAACTACCAGGAGGAGTAATGCCCCTGTGCTGAGTATCTCCAAGGGCATGAAACCGAGCTGGCCTCCTGTTAAGAAGTCTCAGTGACTGCAAAGACTTCACCAACCTCTTGGTACCGCCTCTGGAACCATTGTTTCTGTTGCCACAGAGGAGAGGGAACCATCGACTGCCTCTGTCATCCGACTCCGACACTGGCCTTGTGTCCTGAAGGCACTGCAACGAAGCACCATCTCGCCCTGCACCAGCCGTCTCGATCTCACCGACGCCATCCTAGACGATCGCCACTGAGTCGTTGCTCGCACCGCATCGAGGGGCACCGCATCCTGCATCGCCTCACTTCACTTCGCTGGCCTGGCTTCACCGACACGATCACTGCTGGCTTGACACCCGTGACTGCCTCGTCACGTACAGCTGTCTGGCTCAGCCTGCACTGATTCCTGCCAACCGGCTCTGTCGCTGCATTGCAACTTGCCAGCACCACATTGAGCACCGTCTCGTCCTGCACCGCCCGCCTTGGTCTCACCGACGCCGTCTGGACGATCGTCACCAAGCCGCTGCTCGCACCGCATCGAGGAACACCGCACCGTGCACCGCTCCACTTTGCACCGTAACTGCGACGGACACCACGACCGGCTCTGGCACCTGCATCGCAACTTGCCAGCCCTGCATCGAGCACCATCTTGCCCTGACCCACTCGCCTTGGTCTCACCGATGCCGTCTGGACGATCGTCACCGAGCCGCTGCTCGCACCACATCGAGGTACACCGCAGCATGCACCGCTGCCACTTTGTATTGCAACCTCGACGGATGCCCAGACCGACTCGCACCGCTGTGTGAGTCACACTAAGAAAGGTACTGTATAAGAGTCTGTCCCGCTGTTGCTGGCCCGTACCAACGCGTTCAGCTAGAACTGTGAGAGTCTGTTGTTTTCAGCATCGCAGTAGGATTGGACCGAGCTACCGACTCGTACGAACTGTGTTTTCAACGTAACTTTGTAATTTAAAGACATTTTGCGACTCAGATATTTTAAAAGTACTGTATTGTGGATTTTTATCGTATTTGGTCATGTTTGAGTATATAAAAATATTGGATATTTTTCTAGACTTGTGTGGTGTCAGTTTGTAGTGCTTAAACTGTATTACTGTTAGTTATGTGCAAATACTTTACACACTGCCTCTGAGATAAGCCTGGCTGCTTGTGCCAAGCTACCCAGGGGGTGAGCAGGGTTTATTTTAGGAGTGTAACTCTCTTATCCTGACTAGAGTGGTGGTTTCTGCCTGGCTTTGGTGAAAACCTTAGCCAACCAGAAATCTCAAGTCTAACAATGTGTTATTAAATTCTGAGTTCAGGCACACTAAACTCCATCTCTCCATCTTATGGCAATGGGAAGATATGCTGGAAACATGTTATACAGCATTCCCATTTTGTCCTATGGGCAAGATGGCCTTGCAACAGTGAAAAACGAAATAGGCAGTATTTCACTGTTAGGACATGGGACACAACTCAGTACATGTCCTACCTTTCACATACACTGCATCCTGCCCAGGGGGGTACCTTGGGCCTACTATAGGGGTTTCTGATGTGCAGAAAAAAGGGAAGGGTAAGGCCTGGCTAGTGGGTGCACTTGTCAGGACAACAAGGCTACTAACAAACTGTGTGCAGGCACTGCAGTGGCAGGCCTGAGCTCTCTTTTTACGGATACTTATGTGGGTGGCATAATTACTGCTGTGGGCCCACTAGTAGCATTTTCATTACAAGGCATACATAGTGCACTTTACTAGGGACTTTACTAGTAGGACAAACATGCCAATTATGGACAAACAATTACCATTAGACTTTATACAGGGAGCACTTGCACTTTGACACTGATCAGCAGTGGCAAAGTGCCCAAATCATCTAAGCCAGCAAAACGAAATCCATCACAGTATCAAAAATAGAGGAGGTAGAGGGAAAAGGTCAATGGTTACCATGCCAAGAAATGCAAGGTCTAACAGTGGTCCAATTATAAAAACAACTAACCTTTAGAAACCCACACTAAACGTTTTTTGTATGACAAATATTTTTTTGAAAAACACTGACATTCGTGTCTAATTCTGTGCAGTATTGTTTGCTAGCACTAAAATATATTTTGGGACTTAAAATGGGAAATATTTTTTTAGCTCACCCCAAAGGGCTTTTTCCGCCCTTCAATATAGCACGCAAGATTTGAAATAGGGAACCTGAGTAGAGTGGGTCATAACTGTGCACATTTTGTGCAGATTTGTCAACAAGCATCAAGGCGATTCGTGGAAATAAAAGAAAAGTTTAAATGTCAATCGCAACCATCACTACATAGATGCTACGACCCAATATGTCACACATATACACATATTTGGAATTTTTTTTAGTAATATGGTGAAAAGTGTGTATTCACTATTAAACATTATAAGACTAGAGAGTGCTTCTCAAGTGTTAAAGACTGGGACGAAGATGGAGATTGTTTGAGGAACCATTCTTTGGTGGTGATCCGCCACAAAGTGGAAGCCATTTCAGTCGTCAGCAAATTTATGGGAATATATTTAACTCTAGTAAAGATTTCTATTGCTTTCTAACAATTCAAGCCGTCTCTCCCTCTCTCTCTCTCTCTCTCTCTCTCTCTCTCTCTCTCTGTCTGTCTCCCCTCTCTCTTTCCTCTCTCTTCTCTCTCTCTCTCGTCCTCATTTCTCTTTCAATATCTTTCCCTTCCTCCCTCCCATTGCTTCTTCCTTCTCCACCACTTTAACGCCCTCATTGTCGTTTGCTATTCTTGTCCCAATCTCCAACGGTGGCGGTCATCATGCGGCTTGGCCCACTGAAAGAAAAGCATGTGTTTTTTTCCCCGAGTACAAATGGCCGTCTTCCTGTGAATGTACCTTGTTGCAGAGAGTAAATGCCACAACAAGGATGCTTCGGCCCTAGGGCAAGCAAGGATGAAGGCCAGTCTCACCTCTGGTTGGACAGTAAAATACCATGATTACCAGGTTTCAATAAGGAGCACTCAATCCTCTCGGGCCCGGTGCTTCTGCACCTGCCGCACCACTGAGAGATACGCCCCTGGTCGCAGACTTCACCTCGGTCCCTCCACGAGGGATAATTCTTGTGATTTTATTAACATGGCCAGTCTTGCGCCAATCCTTCTTTTTTGTCTGTCAGGCCGCTTTCCCCTTAGCGGTGGCATGTATGTGAGAGCCTGTGTGGAATACTCCTCACTGCCTGTCAAATGAAATGTGCAACAGCGTGTAGACAAGCAGATCCCATAACACCACAATGGGAGCGTTTAGCAC
The DNA here is from genome assembly GCF_964263255.1 of Lissotriton vulgaris. Lineage (NCBI taxonomy): Eukaryota > Metazoa > Chordata > Amphibia > Caudata > Salamandridae > Lissotriton > Lissotriton vulgaris. The sequence goes on along the minus strand of NC_141693.1, from coordinate 1,437,028,785 downwards.
AATCTGCAGCTGTTTTCGCGTTCCTAATGCATTTAGCACCATAAGTGCGAAATATGAGTCATTCGTGTGAAATATCTGCCTATATCCGCACATTAAATATCCTGCTTATTAAGTCGTTTATGAAGTGTGAATGCTCCGTGAAGAAAACATGTTTTGCAAGTTACTTAACCTTTCCTAGGTATTGGATAAGGTTACTATCAAAACGCTTTTAATTTCTGTAATTATGAGAAAATAGTTTCCGGCCTACAACCAGACTGCATGGTAATCATCAGAAGATATCTTTGGGTTCCACGTCAAGTCGGCACTACCCAACCAATTGCTGTGTTCTTTTTTCTACAAAAACATAATTTCATATGAATGAAAATGGATTTCAGACTGCGAGAAAAGTCCATGACTCTATGAACGATGCCCGCCGTGAACATCAGCAAATTCAGTTTTCTGGACTGGGAAGCGTAGTCACCATCATGTCTTATCAATGGAACGCCAAAGGAACGTTCTAATAAATAATTGTTCCCTAAACTACAGACTATGCCCTGCAGCAATTAGGTATTTGTGATAAATGAAAATCATCCCAATTTACTAATGTTATTAGGGTTGTAAGAGTTGCTACAGCTCACAAAATTACATTAGTGGGCATCATATGAAGAGTACCATCAGTGATCACCTCAAATCCCTCTGCATGATTACAGCCTGAAATTTAAAGAAGGCGTTGTCAGTGTGTATTGCCTCTACTCGGGTAATACGTAACACCCAGAGCTGCAATGCCTCTGGTACCATACATATAATATTGGTAGACAGTAGCAGTAGTAGTAGAAATACGTTTATTTTATGATTAATTAAAACCTTAACAATATAGTGAATTAGACAGGTTTTAAAAATAACATTAATGATTAGTTCAGGGGCACAAGGAATTTAAAACGATTGCCATTAGGTCATAGTGCACAGTGCATTGAGGTTCATAGATCTTTGTGTACCATATGTCCGTCACAAACTAAGGGGCTGATTATGATGGAGGATTTTCTGCATCCTCCGGGCCGGCGGAAGCCACCGCCGGCCCAGAGGATGCGGAAAATCCTCTGCGGATCCACCAAAGACCCACCGCCACATTAGGATGGCTCCTGGTTTCAGACCGCCGCTTTTCCGCCGTGGTTGACTTACAACCATGGTGGAAAAGCTGTAACGGGGCTGGCGGTGTCTATCAGACACCGCCAGCCACATTAGGATGGTGTAAAACAGATGCCTTTCCACAGCGGCTTTTCCGCCGTGGAAAAGCATGTGTAACTTCACTGCGGGGGCCCGTTGCGGGCCACCTGGGTGAAGGGGGAGTGGGGGGTGCACATGGGGGGTACCTATGGTACCCCCCTGCATTTGTATGCAGTAATCGGCAGGCACCGCACAGTGCTTGCCGCTTTCTGCATACAAATGAAATGTATGCATTTTTACCATTGCGGCGGGTGCAGCTTGAAGCCGCACCCGCAGCAATGGTAAAAATAGAGGATGTGACCGCCAGGGTGGCGGTCACATCCTAATTTGACAGGAGGGAACTCCGCAGGCCATACAGAGGTTCCCTCCTCCTCTATGGTCGCGGACGGATTCAAGTCTGTCCACGATCATAATGAGCCTATTAATGTGTCAAAAAAATTAAATACGTGTTTCGCAATCATCAGTCATGACACATAGGATCATATGGTTAGGATCTGTTGAAAAATAACCCGGGTGCCATGTGCATTTTATTGTTCAGCTATCATGGCTGCACTTAGCAGGTCCTGCACCACCATGAAGTATTTGCCGATTCGTGCCAGTTTCGAGGGTGCCATAGTAGTAAATATCCAGGTCGTGACGTCGCTACAGGTCCTTAACCCTTTCGGCGCTATTGACGGAACCGTTCCGTCACGCCCCTCGGGTGGGCTGTGCTCATGACGAAACGGTTCCGTCACGGCCTGCTCGCCGCGCCTGCGCGGCGCTGATTTCGCGCCTGCGCGGCGTGTTTCATTAAGCGGGCGGGGCCGTGACGGAACCGTTCCGTCACAAGCACAGCTTACCCGCGAGCCGTGACGGAATGGTTCTGTCACCGCGCAGGTGAGCCGTGCGCCCCCGCGACCGTTAGCGCTGCGGCGGAATAGCCGCCGCAGCGAAGGTGTTAAGCCATAGTTTAGAAATAGTGGCTTTAATAACGTCCGCCTGGAGTGGAGTAGCTACGGACAACAGCTGAGTAAATGTGGGAAGGATTCAAGTTTGTAGCCACACAGCTTGCACTTCACAATTTGGATTAAAGTCTTTGCTTTGTAGTGTCATCATCCTCACAGCAAAAATTCAATGCGCTTAAGCTTAAGTCAATTTGAAGGGCGTCTGCTGATGCCATTAAGTATGCTCTCCATGGGCTATTTTTGATTTTAAATATATTTGAAGAATAAACTTCAAGGTGCTAGGTGAGGCCGAGATGCATCTGTGATAATATTTTGTGATAGAGCCCAAGCTGGTCAAATTTTGGGCCTCTAGGCCAAATTCTAATCACACCAATGATCTCCTGGTATAGTATGGCAGCTTCAACACTCTTTTGTAGGCTTTTAGATGTAATTTTGCCATCATTTTGATAGGAAGTCCCTGGAAGGCCTCACTGCCATAAGTGATGGCAGGTGTTGATGTGGCACTGAGCACTTTTCGAATTGGTGATGCAGAAGGGCTTTCAAGGGAGGCATTCCATTGGCACAGTCTGGTGGTAATTAGTGCAATCTTACCTTTAAGGTGATTCAGATACATTTGAGGTCCCCAATTTGCCGACAACCAAGTGCCCAGATAATTATATGATTTTGCTCCTGTTATTTGTAATGGGCCAAGTGTCCAGTGACGATTCATTCATCATTCCAAAAAAAGACTGCCTTTCTTTTTGAAGTGTTGACTACCATCCTGTTTGTCATATTATAGGTATGGAGGGCATTGTGGACTCTCTGCACCCCTATTTTTGAGTTATCAAGGAGAACTATACCACAGAAGTATCATAATCTTGGTTGTTCCTATTGTAGGGGGGATTAGGTTTGCACCGTACATTGATGTAGACATATCTGCCGTTTATAGGTTAAAGAGCATTGGGGTTAGAACACATCCATATTTTAGACCTTGGTTGGTGTTGATTTTTTTTTATCTAGAAGTGACCGACAACGTAACCCTCACCCAAGTTGAATAATAGAATGAAATGATAGCATTAAGCAGATCATTTGGGATGCCCCATGCCTGGAGTTTGCTCCATAGAAAGCCCCTGTCTACCAGGTAAATGGCTAGGAGTAGTTAACAAAACATGCATAAAGAGCTTGTGATTTCCGAATGTTCGCCTGGTGGATAAGGTAGGAGAGGGTAATTATGTTGTCCGATGTGGAAGAGTTTGCTCTAAATCCAGTTTGGCAAAAGGGGATTATTCCATTTGTTGTTGCCCAGGTCTCCAGATCTGTTAAGATGACTGAGGCATATATCTTGACCTATATATCCAAAAGGGCAATTAGACGATAGTTGGAAGGATTTTGTTTATCCCACTTTTTGAAATTTGGATGCAATATTAACCCTCTCCAGCTGTCCGGGACTTGAAAGAGTGTGAAACATGAGCCGAACAATGGGGAGAGTGTCGCCAACCACAGTATTTGGTCATCTTTAAACAAGTGTGCTAGTAGCCCGTTTGGTCCTTGTGCACCCGATGCTCTCATTTTACGTATGACTTATTCAATCGTGTTGATCGTAGGCATTTTGTTGAGTTCTCTATGATCGTCCGTGGGGTTTAAATTTTCTTATAAGAATAAGGGAGCACTCGAGTGCTCAGTTGTATACAGTTTTTGTACCTACTGAGTCCATGTGGGTTCATCAATGACATTAGTTCAGATGATATCCTGGCGTGTTTTGTTTTTAATATGCCTCTATAGGTCAACCTGATTGCGTTTGTTCATAAGCGAGTATACATACTGCCATTCCTTTTCCCTCTGGTGTTTTTTTACTGACCATAACAGTTGCTTGTGTTGTTTTCTTGGTCCCCTCAGCGCTTGTTGTAGAGCGACTTTAATGTTTTGGCTATTGGTCTTATGGCATGCTTTTGTCATGCTGCGAATTTGCTGTGCACTGGCCAGGATAGTTTGGTTATTGTTGGAGTTTTTTTGCTGAGTGCACCCACACCTTGAGAAGTTGGTAATTGATTTGGGAATGCCCCTGACTATTGGTTCCCAATGGGCTAATAGATTTACCCACATTGGGCCTAGAGAGACTAGTCAATAGTGGATTTCAATTGTTTCATTATCTGCTTGCAGACAGGGTCCCATTTTATTCTCCGAAATAGGGATGTGGTTTCATCATTAAGAGAAAGGCTCAGTGTCCTGTGTCTTTCCAGTTAAGCCAAACTAAGGTTAAGTGTTGTGAGAAGCGGTAGGTGGTCATTAGCTTGTTAGGGAAGTACGCCAAAGCTCTCGTGGTGTTCCATGAGTTTTCCTGAGGCGAATACATAATCAATGCTGCTTATGCCCTTGTATGTTTATGGTACCTGGAGAGATTGGTTAGAGATTTCAATTATCATCTGTATGGACTTCAGTCCATGTTTTTCTAATGCTTTGTCCAGTTGTTTGCTTAGACGATTTGTTGGTGAGCATCCAGTATGATTCCATCCCAGTTCCTAGGAAGTTAAAATCCTTGCAGAGTATTAAATCGTAATTAATGTGGTCAGAGAGTATTTGGTCCAAGTTTTCGGTCAACTTGCACAGTCTTTTTGCTTGTGTAATGTCAAAGCTATTGAAATAGATATTAATCATGAGGATCCTGGCTCGAGGAGGTGTTGTGATAGATCTTTCCTTTGAGATCACTTGGAGCATCTCGTCTTGATTCGGTATTTCTGTTACTATTAGTTCCAAGTTGAGATTCACAAAGATTGATAGTCCTCCCGATTGCCTCCTGAAGATGTTATTCTTTCTTGCCATTTGGTGCAGCCCCTGGAAGCCAGTAATTGTTTGTGGCATGAGTGATCATGTTTCTTGTAAACAGGCGACAACGGTTGCCATCAGCAGTTTTTTTCGGGTTCAGAGTTTAGTAGTCTTTCAAGTCCGGCGGCATGTCAGGAACTTTATCTATTGATGCATCCTGACTGGCCTTGACTTAGTGCTAGGAGTAGCTATTTATCGCCCTGAAAAGGCTGACTGGAACCAAGCCCAATCTGATGTATGTTCTCCCAGAGTTTTTCCTAAGCAACTTTCTTGATGTCTCCCCTTGTTGGAGAATAGGAGCAAACTATGTGTATATTTACTAGTTGTGAGTGGTTGTAGTAGTGTCAAGTCCCTTGCAAAATGCTATGGCTGTAAGCATTTTTTAAATTCATCTTTTAACTTCTTTTAATGGCACTGGATATTTTGTTGCTTGGATTTTGAGATTCCAATACCCCAATTCTCAAGGACCGGCCTTTGCTCTAGTATTGCTTCGGCCACTTGATTTGTTTTTAGGGTTATGACTAACTTCCCTCCCATTTCTGCACTCCAATGTCATTATAAATTCAATGCTTTCTTCAGAACTGATTTCGTGAAGTAGTGTGGCTCACTGGTTAGAGGCAGCAGACCCGAGAGCAGAGGACGGCCCGGGACCAGGGTTCGATTCCCGGCGCGGCAGAGAGCAGAGGACGGCCCGGGACCAGGGTTCGATTCCCGGCGCGGCAGGTTTCTGGACCAGGGTCAGCGGACTCGATAATTCTCTCGCCTCGGTGCCCACTCTGATCAGCGATCACACTCGGCAACTCTGGGCATTAGCTTGCCTCATCTTCACTAACGGCCCCACCAGACCGCCGGGGATGCCTGGTCTCACCCTGGAGATACCCATTAAGGGACCATCTCTCAGGGAAGCCAGGAAGGGTTTCGCAGCGGTCGAAGCGCCTTGGGACCCTACGGGTAAGTAGTGCGCTATATAAATGCCAATACATTTACATTTACAGTTGGCTTTGGGTAGCATGGAACAGCCTTAGTAGATCCAAGTGGTTCAACATTTCGTGGCTCCCTTCTGATGGGTAATATGGATTGAGTACCAGCTTTTTTGGGTCATCCCCAGTTGAGCGTACACCGGGTTGGCCTTTGTTGAAATCTTTGGTTTGACTAAAATGATCAGGAGAAGTTGATCTAAACATGGCAAGCGGGGTCGATGCTCCTCATAGAAAATCATAGTTATTTATGGAACATGTCGCTTACTGTTGGTCATAGTGTTGGAGCAAGGATTGGCACAATAAGCGACTTGCTTGTATTCATGAACTTCGAATAACCCTAATTACCTAATCAACCTGTTTGTCTTACTAATTTTGCACATTTCTAAACTACATGATGTGTCCCAGTGAAGCTTGCCTATGTGTTTACTAATTGTAATCCGCTTGCAGTAAACTGGTCGCAGCTAGGTATGAATTTAGTCTGCGCATACGTCGGTCATACCCATGTGACGTGACGTACTCACAGTTCTGGTGGGAATTTGTTGCTCATGCGCAATGCAATTAAGATGGCTGCTTTGTGTTCTCACATGCTCTAAGCTTGCATTGCCGCTTTCGCAAAGCTGTTTGTTCTGTACTTACTCATAACGCTATAGTTATTATAAAGTAAGAGATATAGTATGGCCAGTCATGGTATACAGTGTAATCTTTTATTCTGTGTTTCTAAATTGTTTTAGCTTACTTTTCATGTATCGTATTCTTTGGGCTTGGGAGGTGCTTACTACCCCTGCTTGGAAGCCCGTATGGTACCAGTCACGTGATGGGGGAAAAGAAAGCCTTGCAGCAGTGGAACCCAGCCAACTTGCAGCCTCGCCCAAGATGCTCTTGGGAATCGACCTGTAACCCAGCAGGAGAAGCTGATCTCTACCTGAATTTGTTAAATTTGTAATAAACTGCTGTATACTCTATTGTTCTCTGTAAAACTTATGCCATGGGAAACTAGAATTTAAGGGGTGGGTACGAGAACTGAATATTAAGCCTGAGAAAGTCTAAAATGTAGGTGGTGTGATGACTTAACCTCCTCCTTTGTCCAATCAGAACTTGGGGATCCTTACACTTGCAACATTGGGGGGTGATATACTGACCCGAAAAACAGTATAACTAGCCTAGGTTTAGCTAGAGAATTTGTCCGACTTGTCCGAATAGCTGACCTGTCACTGACCCAATGAACTCAATAGGTGACTGATACAGAGAGCTGCGGAGCACTCTGTCCGAATTTCCACAGACCCACTCAGGGTTTTGGGAAACCTTAAGTGCTGGCGAAGCACTTTGCTGGGAGATTCGAAAACCCAATCGGAGTTATTGGCAGATTCCTTGCAGAGAGGGAGTAGTGCAGGCGTTGCAACCGAAGCTGCTGGTGTTGGTCGTACCCTTTGGTGAACCCGGTCCTGATCCAAATTCTGGGGTAATTCTGTCCTGACTGTCCATGAGCTGTACCTGCTTGCCTATTGGCAACCTAAGTCCTTGAGGGTCCTTTCCCGTCTTTCTAAACTGACCTGTGGCCAGGGTTGGTCTTCACTCTATCCTAGGTAAATATAAAGTCTGTGTGGATGATTGTTTATCTAAACTTTCCTTCCTAACGTCTCGAATAAAGCATAATTGCATATATTCCTTTTCTTCCCCTGTTCCTCTATAAATGAGTTTCATGCATTAATTATCTATAAGCATGTTCAACTTTTCTACCTACCTTTAGTTAAATACTAAATCGGTTGCATATATAGTTTATGTTCCATTCTTAACCCTCCCTATGGAGAATAAGCACATCTGGATAAATAAAATTGCATAAGTTTAATTTCATTTGAACTGTTAGTGAATTTCGAAAGTCTACTTTGATTCAGCATGTTCCCTTTCTTTACCCGCCTTTAGTGAAGTTGTGAAAGTCTGTTGATCTAAAATAGTGTGTTCCTTATTTTCTCCTTCCCTTTATTTTTCCGATTCTAAATGATTCTTAGCCTTATTCATGGTTATACAATATTTCTAATTCTAGGTCTAGATAGTTTGATCTGTGTTAATCTTTTGCTCATGGCATATGATGATGATGATGATTAGATAAAGGTTTTCAAAACTTCCTGAGTCTGTGGTTATTATAAAGAGTTCAAACATTATTGAAATTGTATACTGTATTGTGTTGTCTACTTATTCCACGACTAGCACCATGATCCATTGTGATCTTAGGTACCTGTGACGAGGATTGGTAAGTCAGGTACACGGGAATAAACAGAAAGGAACTGAATTGCTGGTAGTAGAGTGTAGGTTACTTGATTAAAGTGTAATGAAAATATTTTATGGGCCCAAGTGTGCATATTTGGAAATTAAATTAGTCGGGTGACCTGCACGCTCTATCAATAGGTCAAAACCCAGCCTGGAAGATGCTACGTCCTTTGTATGTGGCTGCTGGGTGCTATAGTTCGAGCTGATGAACTTTGACTTGTTGTAGAACTTGTATTTTGTATGTTTTGCTGAGGCGGCTAATGTTTCACTGCCCTGGGGTGGGCAAGATGGTAGTTGGTCTGATTTCAACTCTTTCTTTACATTGCTGCTGTTTCTGGGCAAGGCTTTTGTCTTCTCGTGGTTACATTGATGCTGCGTCTCCTGTGGATTCCTTACGGTACTTGGTAATTTACAAGTTCAGTGGTGTGCTAAAATGAAGTGGATACAGAAGTCAAGGTTTCTAAGTTTGCGGGTGCAGACATTGATACTGATTTTGGTTCACTCTTCTCGTTCCCGCTGCTTTCGAACATTGGGTAGATGTTTGGGAAAATTTTGTCTACTGCTTTATGGTTGAGTAGAGATATATTTAAGAGTCGTTCTTTCTCAGCCTTGGTTCTGGTCTTTTTTTGCTCGTTTTGATAAGGCGACAGACCATTTTGTTTCACCAGGAATTGTTCTATCCTCAGGATGCCTGCAGGAGGTTTTGTCCTTTTCTTCTGGGGCAGAAACCTGTTCTGTCATAAGTTAGGGAGCCCCCTTGTTTGAGTTTCCCGATGCAGTGGACAGAAGGTTATTTAGAGTGACTTTCAAAATTGGTGTCTCGCCCAGCAATGGTGATGGTGTTGATGTGGTTGTCTTATAAGCAGACTCCTGTGTTTGGACAGCTTTTTGCTCAGTTTGACCGGATCCATTCTTTGTAGGTTTTGTGCCAGACCACCTTGGGCTACTTCTTGATGGCGGTTGCAGGGCTGATTTTATGTCCATGATTATTGAATGTAATGCCGCTGGCAGAGTACACATTTTTTCTGCAATCTGAAGGCATGTGATATGGAGCACCAGGGGCATGAGATATATCGGACATTCTTTGACCTCTCTCCTAAGGAATCAATTTTTCCCTCTATTTTTAGTATTGCGATTGGCAGGCCTTGGACTAAGTCGAGTTGGTGTTCTAATTTGTCTGACTGTCATGTCAGAGCTCTTACTGTGGTAGCTAAAATGGTACTTATAGAAGCTAGTAGTTTGTCATGTTCTCTGTTGGGATTGGTGTCTGTAGTGACAGAAGAGTATTGGTTTTCGAACAAGGTTGTCCTCTGCGTGGGGATGTTGTCTGGTTCAACAATTTCCTCTGTGGTTAGGATTTTCCTTTTTTTCCCACTACTGGGGGATTCCCCATCAAGGCCCTGTCCTAGATGTGGGCTTCATTTATCCCATTTGTCACTTGCTGAATTGTCTAGTTCTTATGTGGGGAAGGTGTCTTTTTTCCCTTAAGTTATGGATCTGGACTATCATGATGAGGCTACTGTTTTGCAGCTTTATTTCAGTAGAGTTTGAGTCTGCAGTGGGTTTTTCATGGGATTTTGGGGTAAGAAATCAGTTCTGACATGAGTTTCAGTCTCACTTCTTTGGTCCGTTTCCGGATCATTTGGAGACATATCGATTTCTACAAATAAAATGTCAGGAAGGCTTCCTGGTGGAATTTCTACTACAGAGCACTTTCCTGACTGCTCCAATGCCTGGCAAGGTTTGCATTTGGTCCCTGGAGAAGGGGTTATGAGAGATATTATGTCTGTCCTGGGGTTTGTTGTTACCCTAGGGATTCCATTGGCTCACCAATTGATGGTTGAAGGAGTTGTATGTGAATGGATCAGCTGCGGAGTTTGTCTGTTGAAGTAGTCAGCTATTGTTGTTTTCTTCGCTGTGCCTAAAATGCCTTTATTAGTGAAGAAGCCCTTCATTATATCCTTGCCATCCCTTGGTGTGATTGCTGATGTTGGCACCATCGTTGGAAAACTACGGTCATGTGAGGAGCCTGCTTCTTTCATGGGTTGATTTACACCGGGAACTGCGTCAGGGGCTACCGAAATTGATGTTGCTGTCTTGTTAGAGTTATTTTAGTTTTTGTCGCTTTGGGATTGACATGTATGTGTGTCCATTGTTCTGCATTCTGTCCATCAACTGTGTTTTTTGCAATTTTCACCCCGAGTGGGCTGGGTATGCTCAGACGTGAGTCCCAGGATCTCCACATCACTGGAGTCAAGCTATCCAGGCTGAAGAAGGCTGATAGCCAGAAACCGGTCCTTGGATGCTTGATTCCGGTCTGGGAAAGACATGGCTTGGTAGTTCGGGCTGGACTGTTCCCATGAGGCACAGGGTCAAGGCTGATTTGCATATAGCCAGTGTCTGACCTAGGGTGGTGAGGAGTGCAAAAAAACGATGGATTTAGGCCCAGATCTTTGTACTGAGGTGAATGTAAGACATTGTTCTGCATTCTGTCCATCAACTGTGTTTTTTGCAATTTTCACCCCGAGTGGGGTGGGTATGCTCAGAGGTGAGTCCCAGGCTCTCCACATCACTGGAGTCAAGCTATCCAGGCTGAAGATGGCTGATAGCCAGAAACCGGACCTTGGATGCTTGATTCCGGTCTGGGAAAGACATGGCTTGGTAGTTCGGGCTGGACTGTTCCCATGAGGCACAGGGTCAAGGCTAATTTGCATATAGCCAGTGTCTGACCTAGGGTGGTGTGGAGTGCAAAAAAAAGATGGGTTTAGGCCCAGATCTTTGTACTGGGGTGAATGTAAGACATTGTTCTGCATTCTGTCCATCAACTGTGTTTTTTGCAATGTCCTCTTCGATAGCCATGCAAGCATCAGCTGTTTTGAGCAATTTTTTTCCTAGGCTTTGGGTTTGTCATTTTTGACTCCCTTTTGCCATGATGTTAGCAAGTCGCTGATGGAATAGCCTGTGTGGTAGTTTCCACCACTTCAGGAAAGAATTTGCTCTTCTAATTATGTCCCGCTTTTCGGCCTTTGCAGCCCAGTAACAAGAGAGTTTCCCCAGGGTGGTCTGAATTTCTGGCGAAGGCATTCAATCTTTCAGTGATCTTCTGATGAGCTTCTTGAACCCCTTGCTTAAAGGGGGAAAGTAGCTGCCAAGCTCCCGCTTTTTTTTTTCACCGACGGGGGACACACACTAAGGATACACAGGGAGACCCGGTGAATAGGTGTCTTCTCCGGTTGATTCTAGCCCTGAACTCACGGGCTTGTGTGATATTAGGCTTGTAGGTCATTAGTCTGTAATTGCTAGGTGTTTACTAGGTGTTGACTATTGGTAGAGAGCCTGCCCACTTGAAGAACAGTTTAAAATATATTTTAAAAAGCAACCATGTTTCTACAAACATCAGCTTATGAGTTCTGAATATACACTAAACTTTGTCTCAAATATATGCTACAAATGTATTAATTCAACCAAATAAAAGCATCTAATTTAGTAGGCTGAGCTGCACAAGGGAGAGCTGATCATACGCAGCTGGGGAGTTACCTGTAACTCACTTGCAACTCACAGAGAAGAATGGTGTAATCTTTGAATAGTGCTAGGGGAGCCCTGTTTTATTTTGGGGACTTACTTATTGACAGTAGTATCATCGCCGCAACTTGCCGCCACCGCCAGAGAGTCCTGCCACCAGCGCCAGCGCCGCCACCCCGGGACTCCAATTCTCGGCAGCCTCAGTGGCGAGCGCGGCGTGCACATGACGGAAGCAAGCGCCAGGAGGCGCATATAGCCAGCACAGGGCTCCCACGTCGCGGGATGCGAGCGGGCAGTGCCAGGCTCGTCCATGTCCGCCAAAGCCCGGAGGAGCCTGGGCTGCGCCATCTCTCTGACATCTGCTTCCTGTGGGCTATCATCTAGAACATGGGCATCTAGAACATGGGTACTCACAAACTTTCTCTTGGGGGCCAAATTTACAGTGTCGTTTGTTTCCGAGGGGCACACCGGTGGGGGCGGGGTCAGTGGGGGAGGGGGCGGGGCTAGATCAACAAAAAAACCTGACCATGAGGTTTATCACAGGTCCCTGCAGCGGATGCCTTCTTCGACTGCGCCACCACACCCGGCATACACACATCTGTCTCCCTCCCTCTTTCTGTCTCCCTCCCTCACTCCCTCCCACTCTCTCCCCCTCTCATTCCCGCCGTCACTCCCTAGCCCACACTCCCTCGCCCACACTCCCTCCGTCCCCCACATTCCCTCCGTCGCCCTCACTCCCTCCGTCGCCCTCACTCCCTCCGTCGCCCTCACTCCCTCCGTCGCCCTCACTCCCTCCGTCGCCCTCACTCCCTTTGTCACCCTCCTCTGTCGCCGCCCTCCCTCTGTCTCCCTTTCTGTCTCCCTTTCTCTGTGTCCCTCTCCCTCCCTTTCCCTCTCCCTTCTCTCTCTCTCTCCCGCCCTTTCCCTCTCTCCCTCTGTCTCCCTCTCTTCCCATCCCTAACTCTGTCTCTGTCCCTCGACCTCCCTCTGTCATCTCACCCTGCCTATGTATCAGCCCCGGGTGAGACAGCTTCCTGACACACACAGCCGCACCCAAGCACTTCACAGGTCGTAAAAGGCCATTTGCATGCTAATGAGGCTTTGTTGTATTCCACCTCTTCTTAGGCCCCTGCAGCTCCACTCTGGCTAAGTGAGAATCGCCTGCCCCTGGCCCCCACAGAGCAGCAAAGACTCTCAGAGTCGCGCTGCAGCAGACAATCTTTAAAAGAAAAAAAAATACATTGGTAGGATGTCTGCAAGGGCCGTACTATGAGTACCCCTGATCTAGAAGGTACTGTTGATACATAATTAGTGTGTTTACTTTAAAACGTCTACTAAGTGCATTTGTTAATGATTCCCATCATTTGTGGTGTGCGCCACCAGTACTAATCTATCATGACAAAGTGCAAGGGAGCAGCGGGAACTCTGGATGCCTTCATCGTTGTGGCTGAAAGTTTACTCACGCATGAAATTGAGCTTACCGAACAACGTCTGTCCCTGGATCTCCTAACTGCAGAAAGACGTGCATCCCTGGATGCGCTAAACCAGGATGATATCCCATCTCATCGTCTTTCCCTAACGCCGAACCTACAGACAATGCCTGAAGTAATGCCCTCATCATCGCCAACGCTGCTGATAATGGATACTCCCCCCATCGCCACACCTAATGGCCCCAGAATCGCAACCCGGGCGCGTGCTTCTAAAACCATGGCCCCAAATAAACTACTGGAGCCTGTGGCAAAACGGAAACGGGTTGCCCTCCCTAAATTAAAACCCAAAAACCCATCTGAAATTGTAAGAAGCGTGGACCTTCCTATACATGCAGTGACCACTTCTTCCACGGGTACTCAGACTGATGACATCCCATCTACACTTAGAATGGATAACACTATGGATGCCTTGGAGTCAAGCATGAGAACCATGATGAGTTACACAAAGGCACTCTTCGAGAAGAACTTTAGTTCTCTGCAAGATAGACTTGCTCAATTGGAACGCTTGGTTACATCGGAGTCTGCCACAGAGAGACCTGGAGGCTGTTTTCCTCCCCTTACCACCAATCACACTATGGTGGCTAACCCCTGCCAAACATGTTCTAAAATTCAGGATCTTATTGCTCCAAAGTCTATTGTTGTCCCTAGTTCTCGGCTGGAGGATTGCACTGAGCAGCCCTCACCGAGACATCATAAGCTTTTGCAACTGGGCACCCATCTCCTCAATGCTACTGGGCATAGGAATAGATTGGCTAATGTAAGACCGGTGCTTCCTAGTAATTATTCCAAAACTGATGTTTTGAATCTCCCCCCAGCTTCTTGTCCCTATGTTTTAATCCTGGCGGGTGTTCCTTGTTTAACAGGCACTGGGAGGGAGTCATGGGTTGATTTGCCGAACAAGTGTGTGGATTGGCTTAAGAAACATAAAGGTTTCAACCCCTCCAACCTACATAAAATTTTAATGGTGCGTAGAGTGGGGTGGGTTGGCCAATCCCCAAAAAACATCATGGGAGACTGCATTGTCATTAACCTTCGTAGGCCTCAGATGGTCCGTAATGTTTTATGCTCATGAGTGCAAACACTTGTACCACGTACTGATATTTGTGGTCGCCCCTTGGGTTACTTTTATAAACCCCTCACTCGCCCTTACCCTAATGCGCCTGTAGTTTTACCTTTAGCAAACCGCTTCTCTGTCTTGTCAGATCTGGATATTCCTGACGGACATTCACACTTACGAATTTATTGTGCTCAATTGTCAGAGAATGTAAGAGATCCACTTCCCTTATCCACTTTCACTATTTATGATAACTCACCCAGATCAACCAAAATAGTGGCAGCCAATGATCTAAATGTTTTGTCCTGGAATATAGCAGGCCTTCAGTCAAGGCTAGAAGACCCCAAGTGGCTTAGCTTAATAAACCAGCAGGATATTGTGATGTTTCAGGAGACTTGGGCCACTAAGGAGCTGCATCCTAATGGGTTTCAGTGCCATAACATTTTAGCTGCTAAACCCAGATTGGGCCGCCCATCTGGGGGCCTTTCTATCTGGATTAATATTGATGCCGGTGGGAGTGTTAAGAATATACCAACTGATAATTTACATTTCCAAGCTGTTTTATTTAAAAGGAAAGTTTCTTTCTTTTTGATTAATTTTTATAATAATGATTTTAATACGATTCCAAATAGGAATTTTATTGACCTATTTAATTTTATTACCAATTTAGAGTCCAGGCAAGATTTCGATAAAGTTAGTGCCATCTTGTTGAGTGGCGATTTTAATGCTAGGCTCAATGATGCCCTTTCGCATATTAGGACAAATGAGCAAGGTACTTCTTACCAAAGGGGTGCTAAATTGCGTTCTTTTTTGAGCTCTCACAATCTGCAAAATGTCCTGGATATTACTGCCAATTTTTTACCGAATGCCCAGTTTGTGCCAACTTTCAGAGGTAGGGGGTGTTCTTCAACTATCGATTATTTCTTTGTTCCACCTCGCCTCGCTGACTGTCTATTAGAGGGTGTTGTCATCCCAATGAGTCAAGGGGACCACAACCCCATTAGGGTTGTCATGAGTTTGGAATTACGGCCCATTTTTAAAAGGGAATGTGGTGCTAGGAACTTATTCCCCACGACAGATAAACTTAGACTCAGATGGCAGGGTATTAACACTAAGGAAGTGTTCCGTGTCTTAGTTAGAGATAATTTATGTCTCTTCATCTCATGTCTGTCAGACACGGTCCCTTATCCCAAGGCTGTCTATGACTTTGATAATATTTGTTCAGCCTCTAAATCTTTATTATCAGCACCTCGCAGGGAAATTGAATCAGGCCCCAGATGGTTCAATCGTGAGTGTTCAGCGGCAAACAGGGAATTGCGCATGGCATTGTCTTCCAGACCTAATTGTCCTATTGAAGTGAGAGAAGCTAGACGTAGGTATAGAGTGACAATAAACAAAAGCAAAACAGAGATCCTTGGAGACCGCTGGGATGTATTAGCAAGAGCAGCTGACCTAAGGAAGGGAGATGCCTTTTCAGCCGCTGTCAAGGACTTGCTATGTTCAGGCCAGTTCCCGACCCCGATTAGCTGTACCATTTCAGGCGAAACATAGGTGAATCATTTTGCCACCATTTATGCCGCTCCACATTCGGGGTCAGCTCCACTGTCCTTTTGCCACCCACCGAGGGTTGACATAACTTTATCTGAGGTAGAAGATGGCATTACTGAGAGCGCAGGGAATAAGGCACCTGGCCCTGATGGCTTACTCATCGATATTATTAAATCAAACTTGGAAGTCTGAGCACCGCTCCTCTTAAATGTTTTTAATAATCTTACCCTCGCCCCTCTTCCCCGTACCTGGTCATCAAGTATCATCGTCCCTATTTTCAAGAAGGGAGACCGCTCTCAATCTAACTGTTATAAACCTATCTCTCTTATTGACAATACTATAAAAATCCTGCCAAGGATTTTATATAATAAGATTTTGAGCTGGACCGAGGACAATGGTATTTTGGAGCGCTGCCAACTAGGTTTCCGCAATAAGGTAGGAACCATTGAGGACTGAATGGACTTATCTGGTGTTGGAAGACTTTGAAAATCTTGAAATAAGTGACGAAGGTGATGAAGAATTGATTGCTGATCAGACTGACGAAGAAGTACAACCAACCTGAAAATTGCCCTGTGTAAGCAACCTGTGTAAAGTTACAAAGAGGGGTTGAAGCTTCTTTTGAGCTAAAATGACTGATTCCACTGTGAATGGAAGACCAAGAAGAAATCGTTGTAAAACATGCTGCAAAGTATGTTTGTGTATTATAGCATTAGTACAGATATTATGGATAGGACTAACCATAACTATTCCTTACATGATGAGTAAAGATACTAATTTGCACCCTACTAAATCAGTGACAAAAGACACAGAAGAGCTACAAACGAAAGATACATCACAAAGAGTAGAAACACAAGGGAAAACACCTATGCCTAGGTGCATCAAGGGTTTTTGCATTCGCAAACAGAGCGAATCGCACAATTCGGCCGTTTGCGAATGCAAATCCCGTTTTTGGGATGCATCAAGCATTTTGGTATTTTCTGAATTTTAGAAATCGCAATTTCTAAAACAAAAGGGTTTTCCTTAATTGCGATTCGCAAATTGTGAATCGCAATTAAGGAAAATTACCGAATCGCAAAATAATTTGCGATTTTTTGATGCATAGCATTTTGCGATTTCTTAATTTGATTCCTTAATTTTCGCAATTAAGAAATCGCAAAATGTTACAATGATGCATCTAGGGGTTAGCCTTAGACAAACTGGAATGGACTTAGATGCATCAGATGAGGAAGGACTACATTATCACAGAATAAAGAACAGAACTCATTTAAATGTATTGGCAAACTTGTTAGTACACTACGTAGAAGCAATGGAAATAGAAGACTGTTACGTCTGTATAAAGCTACCTACTTCAGTAGCTAAGGGTGTGACCTACCATCATTTACCACTAACCTATAGAATTTCCTGTAGTATTTTAGCTAGTTTATTCTATAAAAGAGGACCGTACAGTACTATTACTCTAACACAGACGTGATATTTTCTGAACTTCCTATACGTGGAAATCTGAATCCTGTACATACTAAGAGTGATGTAACACGTTATATGGGAGAATATTTTCTAACCATAGGTACAATAGATTTAGGTGAAGCACATAGAGATAACTTAACATGTTCATTACATGAACAAGAGAAAATGTTTCTAAATATGGCAGAGAAAAGAAGAGAAAGTTTCCAAAGAAAAGCAAATGATAAAAGACAGAAAACTCCTAAGTGGGCTGAAAACATGGGGAGCACCTCAAATGGTGGAGAAAATGCTGCGTTGTTATTGGATTTCGAAAAGAAAGGGAAACTTTGTCTTCACCGAGAAAAGACTAGTTATTATAATAACATATTCATTGGTTTCAGTGAATGGGAACAAAATTACAAGATAATTGGAGGTTGGGGTTTCGAAAATGGGTCAGAACCTGTGTTTCCCGGAATTTATTATATATGTGGAAACAAGGCTTATTTCAAATTGGCATATCACTGGTATGGAAGCTGTTATTTTGGAATTGTCTTCCCAAAAATATACCATGTGAATGAAGTAGCTGGAAACAATGAAAACACTAATGGATTAGTGCGTAGTAAAAGAGAAAGTGTAGGAGAAATATTAGGTGATATATTTAGTGCATTGATACCTGCAGTGGGAGTAACTCTGAATACACACAGAATTTGCAAATTGTCTACAGTGGTAGATCGGTTATCAACTGACACTGCTGCAGGTTTCCTGCTGGTCAAGACCGAAATGGTTGCGATCAGATCTATGGTTTTACAGAATAGACTTGCTCTTGACACTCTATTGGCAAAAGAGGGCTGAGTCTATAGAATGTTGAAAGCGCAACATTGTTGTACTTACATTCCTGACAAAAGTGTTGAAATTAAGAAATATGTGAGAAACATAACTAATTTGGAAAAAGAGCTCAAACCACTGGAGGTTGATAGTGCCTGGAAGAGACTAACTGATGGTCTCTCCTCTGTAGGTAATTGTTTTTCTAACCTAGGTAAAAGTCTTGTGAGTAAAATATGATGCCAATAGCGGAAATAGGCTTATGCGTGCTCATCATAATAATTTGCTGCAAATGTCGAAAACACAAAAAGAAGTATGCTGTGAATAAGAGAGGAATGAAACGAAATGTTGATGAACTTGAATTAGAAGAGCTGAATAATCAGATTTATAAAAGGGTGAAAAATTCTCATCCAGATAAAGATGCAGAGAAAAAGCTGAATAAAAAGGTTGAAGAAATTGAATTGGGTAAAATGTGAAAAGTTAGCATCTGGTTCCATTAATAGTGCTAATAGTCAATATCATCAAAGAGGGGATTGATGGAGCAAGGATTCGCCAAATAAGCGACTTGCACCTCGAATAACCCTAATTAACTAATCAACCTGTTGGTCTTATTAATTTTGCACATTTCTACACTACATGATGTGTCCTAGTGAAGCTTGCCTATGTGTTTACTAATTGTAATCCGCTTGCAGTAAAATGGTCGCTGCTACACAGGAATTTAGTCTGCGCATGCATCGGTCATACCCATGTGACGTGACGTACTTGCAGTTCTGGTGGGAATTGTTGCTCATGCGCAATGCAATTAAGATGGCTGCTTTTTGTTCTCACATGCTCTAAGCTTGCACTGCTGCTTTCGCAAAGCTGTTTGTTCTGCACTTACTCATAACGCTATAGTTATTATAAAGTAAGGGATATAGTATGGCCAGTCATGGTATACAGTGTAATAATTTATTCTGTGTTTCTAAATTGTTTTCGCTTACTTTTCATGTATCGTATTATTTGGGCCTGGGAGGTGCCTACTACCCCATCTTGGAAGCCCGTATGTTACCAGTCACGTGATGGGGAAAAGAAAACCATGCAGCAGTGGAACCCAGCCAGCTGGCAGCCTCGCCCAAGATGCTCCTGGGAATCGACCTGTAACCCAGCAGGAGAAGCTGATCTGTACCTGAATTTGTTACATTTGTAATAAACTGCTGTATACTCTATTGTTCTCTGTAAAACATATGCCATGGGAAACTAGAATTTAAGGGGTGGGTACGAAAACTGAATATTAAGCCTAAGAAAGTCTAAAATTTAGTTGGTGTGATGACTTAACCTCCTCCTTTGTCCAATCAGAACTTGGGGATCCTTACACTTGCAACATTGGGGAGTGGTACATTGACCCGAAAAACAGTATAACTAGCCTAGGTTTAGCTAGAGAAATTATCCTACTTGTCCGAATAGCTGACCTGTCACTGACCCAACGCACTCTATAGGTGACTGATACAGAGAACTGCGGAGCACTCTGTCTGAATTTCTACAGACCCACTCGGGATTTTGGGAAACCTTAATTGCTGGTGAAGCACTTTGCTGGGAGAGTCGAAAACCCAATCGGGTTTATTGCCAGATTCCTTGCAGAGAGGGAGTAGCGGAGGCGTTGCAACCGAAGCTACGGGTGTTGGTCGCACCCTTTGGTGAACCCAGTCCTGATCCAAATTCTGGGGTTATCCTGTCCTGACTGTCCATGAGCTGTACCTGCTCGCCTACTGGCAACCTAAGTCCTTGAGGGTCCTTTCCCGTCTTTCTAAACTGACCCGTGGTCAGGGTTGGTCTTCACTCTATCCTAGGTAAATATAAAGTCTGTGTGGGTGATTGTTTATCTAAACTTTCCTTCCTAACGTCTCGAATAAAGCATAATTGCATATGTTCCTTTTCTTCCCCTGTTCCTTTATAAATGAGTTTTTCATGCATTAATTATCTATAAGCATGTTCCACTTTTCTACCTACCTTTAGTTAAATACTATATTGTTTGCATATATAGTTTATGTTCCATTCTTAACCCTCCCTATGGAGAATAAGGACTTCTGGATAAATCAAATTGAATAAGTTTCATTTCCTTTGAACTGAACAGCCCACAAGCCCTCCCCTCCGCCGACTACATCCTCCTAGGGGATCTCAACTTCCACCTGGAGAACAACAATGACAACAACACCACCACCCTACAGGAATACCTCGCTAACCTCGGACTCAAGCAACTGGTGAACATCCCCACCCACTACGCCGGACACACGCTTGACCCAATCTACACTTCCAGCAAGCACATCTCCTTCTGCCACTCAACCGGACTTCACTGGACAGACCACAGCTGCGTCCACTTCAGCTTCAGAAAGAACACAACTCACCACCTCCCGCAACAGGTCCCCCGCAGGAACTGGAACAAGATCACCACCAACCAGCTCACCGCGTCACTGAACCAGAACCCTCCCGCCAGATCAACGTACCCCAACCAAGCAGCCCACAACCTCGCACAATGGATCACCAACTGCGCCGACGACCTCGCACCCCTGAAAACCCATCCCAGCAGGCCCGGAAGCAAGAAAGCCCCGTGGGTCAACGACGACCTCAAGAACTCCAAGATGAACTGCCGCACACTCGAGAAAGCCTGGCGAAAGAACCCGACCACAGACAACATGACCGCCCTCAAACACGCCACCCGCAAACACCACCAGCTGATCCACACCACCAAGAAGACAGCATTCAAGGAACGATTAGACAACAACGCACACAACAGCAAGGAGCTCTTCAGCATCGTCAAAGAGATCTTCAACCCCAGGGCCGGAAACAACGACATCAGTCACTCACAAGACCTCTGCGACTCACTCGCCACGTTCTTCCACAACAAGATCACAGACATACACAACAGCTTCAGCAAACAGTCCACGCACCCAACCACAGAACCAACGCCCCCAACCACCACCCTCCGCGCCTGGACCCCAGTCAACACCGATGACACCATCCGAACGATGAACACCATCCACTCCAGATCACCAACCAACCCATGCCCTCACCACGTCTTCAACAAGGCCGACTCCGTCATCGCACCCCTACTCCGGGACATCATCACTGCTCCTTCAACACCGCCACCTTCCCGGAGAGCTGGAAGCACGCCAAACTCAGCGCCCTCCTGAAGAAACCATAGGCAGACCCCACCGACCTCAAGAACTACCGCCCCATCTCGCTGCTCCCGTTTCCCGCCAAAGGCATCAAGAAGACCGTCAACAGACAGCTGGACGCCTTCCTCGAGACGAACGGATCCCTCGACCACTCACAGTCCGGCTTCCGGGCCAATCACAGCACCGAGACCGCCCTCATCGCAGCGACTGACGACATCCGAACCCTGCTCGACAACGGGGAAACAGCGGCCCTCATCCTCCTGGACCTCTCCGCAGCGTTCGATACTGTCTGCCACTGCACCCTAGTGCAGCGCCTCAGCAACATCGGAATCCAAGAGAAGGCACTGGAAAGGATCATCTCGTTCCTCGCTGGAAGTACCCAGAGAGTCCACCTCCCCCCGTTCAGATCTGAGGCCACCGAAGTCATCTGCGGCGTACCACAAGGTTCATCACTCAGCCCCACCCTCTTCAACGTGTACATGAGCCCCCTCGCAGCCATCGCAGGCCAACACAGTCTCAACATCATCTCCTACGCCAACGACACCCAGCTGATCCTCTCCCTCACCAACGACTCCGCCACCACCAGAACCAACCTACACGAAGGGATGAAAGAAGTAGCCGATTGGATGAAGAACAGCCGCTTGAAACTGAACTCAGACAAGACGGAAGTTCTCATCCTTGGATCAACACCATCAGCCTGGGACGACTCCTGGTGGCCCCCGGCCCTAGGCAGCGCACCCAAACCAACTGACCACGCGCGCAACCTGGGCTTCATCCTGGACTCCTCCCTGTCGATGACCAGACAAGTCAACGCCATCTCGTCTTCATGCTTCAACATCCTACGCATGCTCCGAAAGATCTTCAGATGGATATTTGATATTTGATATTTTATGGGTATTTGTATAGCGCGAGCGTTCGCCCCCAGGGGAGCATCATGGCGCTGGGCGAGTTACAGAGGAATAACTGAAAAAGTGTGGTGAATGGAAGATAAGGCTTGATGGCAGCCAGGACAGAGGAGTCTGGTAGTTTGTAGACCCATGTCTTGAGAAGTTTCCTGAAATTATTCTCATTGTTAATGGCTCTAAGGTCAGCGGGTAATGTGTTCCATGCTTTAGCTGCCAGAACATTAAAGGATTTTCCTCCTCTAGTCTTATATTTAAATCTGGGAATTTTAACAAGGTTAGTCCCAGAAGATCTCAGGCAGCGCGAAGGATTATATCGCTTGAAGCGGTTTGCAAAGTAACGGGGTCCTGTGTTTTGCATGGTTTTGTGGACTGTAAGAAGCAGTTTGAAAAAGATTCTTTTGTGCAGTGGCATCCAGTGAAGTGAGTTCAGGGCTGCAGATGCAGATGACCTTCTGGGGAGTTGTAGTACTAGTCGGGCTGCAGCATGTTGTAGGCTCTGCAACTTCCTGAGGGTAGATTTTTTCACCCCGGCCATAAGGCCGTTGCAGTAGTCAAGTCGGGAAAGTAAAAGGGCTACCGCGACTGACTTTCTGGCTGCAATTGGGAGGAAATCAAAAAATTTCCTCAAGGATTTTATTAGTCCAAAGCATCGACCGGCAGTGATCTTAACGTGGTCGTCAAAAGTGAGGGAAGAGTCAAATTGTACGCCCAGATTTCTTGCTGATGTAACTGCGCTAGGAGGGGCCTCGGATCCTGTGGGCCACCAATCTTTAGGGGAAAAAGAAGGATTCTTGCCTATTGGGATGATCTCTGTCTTTGCACTATTACATCTAAGATGATTAGTGTTTAGCCATCCAAAGACATCAGAGAGGCAGTTTTTGAAGCGGAGCTCTGCGTCCGTACGCTGTTTGTCAATGGTGACGACCAATTGAGTGTCGTCAGCGTAGGACGTGACCAGAATCCCATGTGATTCTATCACAGCTAAGAGGGGTGCCATGTAGATATTAAAAAATAGGGGGCTCAGTATGGACCCCTGGGGCACTCCAGATGTAATTGGCTTTTCGCAGGAGAGATATGGTCCTAGTGCCACAGTCTGAGACCTATTTGATAGGAATGATGAAATCCAGGCCAGAGCTGAGTCTGTCACGCCAATCTCTCGCATTCGATTGATTAAGATAACATGCGAGATGGTGTCGAATGCTGCTGTGAGATCCAACAGGATCCCCACCAAAACCAGGAAGACGGTCACCCAGGCACTTGTCACCAGCCGACGAGACTACGGAAACACCCTCTACTCCGGAACCACAGCCAAACTGCAGAAAAGACTCTAACGCATCCAGAGCGCCTCCGCACGACTCATCCTGGGCATCCCCCGCCACAGCCACATCTCCGGACACCTGAGAGACCTGCACTGGCTCTCCGTCAACAAAAGAATCACGTTCCGCCTCCTCACCCACGCACACAAATCCCTCCACGACCTAGGCCCCAGGTACCTCAACAACCGCCTGACCTTCTACACTCCCACCCGCCAACTACGATCGACCAACCACGCCCTCACCGCCGTTCCACGCATCTGAAGAGCCACCATGGGAGGAAGATCCTTCTCCTACCTGGCAGCCAAGACCTGGAATTTCCTCCCCATCCACCTCTGTCTTACCCAAGACCACCTCTCCTTCAGGAAGCAACTCAAGACCTGGCTGTTCGAGCAGTAGCGACCCCCCCGTACCCCACCCTGCAGCGCCTTGAGACCCTCCGGGTGAGTAGCGCGCTTTACACATTTCTTGATTGATTGATTGATTGATTTAGTGAATTTAGAAAGTCTACTTTGATTCAGCATGTTCCCTTTCTTTACCCGCCTTTAGTGAAGTTGTGAAAGTCTGTTGATCTAAAATAGCGTGTTCCTTATTTTCTCCTTCCCTTTATTTTTCCGATTCTAAATGATTCTTAGCCTTATTCATGGTTATACAATATTTCTAATTCTAGGTATAGATAGTTTGATCTGTGTTAATCTTTTGCTCATGGCATATGATGATGATGATGATTAGATAAAGGTTTTCAAAACTTCCTGAGTCTGTGGTTCTTATAAAGAGTACAAACATTATTGAAATTGTATATTGTATTGTGTTGTCTACTTATGCCACAGCTAGCTCTTTGATCCATTGTGATCTTAGGAACCTGTGATGGGGATTGGTAAGTCAGGTACAAGGGAATAAACAGAAAGGAACTGAATTGCTGGTAGTAGAGTGTAGGTTACCTGATTAGAGTGTAATGAAAATATTTTATGGGCCCAAGTTTGCATATTTGGTAATAAAATTAGTCGGGTGACCTGCACGCTCTATCAATAGGTCAAAACCCTGCCTGGAAGATGCTACGTCCTTTATATGTGGCTGCTGGGTGCTATAGTTCGAGCTGATGAGCTTTGACTTGTTGTAGAACCTGTATTTTGTATGTTTTGCTGAGGCGGCTAATGTTTCACTGCCCTGGGGTGGGCAAGATGGTAGTTGGTCTGATTTCAACTCTTTCTTTACATTGCTGCTGTTTCTGGGCAAGGCTTTTGTCTTCTCTTGGTTACATTGATGCTGCGTCTCCTGTGGATTCCTTACGGTACTTGGTAATTTACAAGTTCAGTGGTGTGCTAAAATGAAGTGGATACAGAAGTCAAGGTTTCTAAGTTTGCGGGTGCAGACATTGATACCGATTTTGGTTCACTCTTCTCGTTCCCGCTGCTTTTGAACATTGGGTAGATGTTTGGGAAAATTTTGTCTACTGCTTTATGGTTGAGTAGAGATATATTTAAGAGTCGTTCTTTCTCAGCCTTGGTTCTGGTATTTTTTTGCTCGTTTTGATAAGGCGACAGACCATTTTGTTTCACCAGGAATTGTTCTATCCTCAGGATGCCTGCAGGAGGTTTTGTCCTTTTCTTCTGGGGCAGAAACCTGTTTGAGTTTCCCGATGCAGTGGACAGAAGGTTATTTAGAGTGACTTTCAAAATTGGTGTCTCGCCCAGCAATGGTGATGGTGTTGATGTGGTTGTCTTATAAGCAGACTCCTGTGTTTGGACAGCTTTTTGCTCAGTTTGACCGGATCCATTCTTTGTAGGTTTTGTGCCAGACCACCTTGGGCTACTTCTTGATGGCGGTTGCAGGGCTGATTTTATGTCCATGATTATTGAATGTAATGCCGCTGGCAGAGTACACAGTTTTTCTGCAATCTGAAGGCATGTGATATGGAGCACCGGGGGCATGAGATATATCTGACATTCTTTGCCCTCTCTGCTAAGGAATCGACTGTTCCCTCTATTTTTAGTATTGCGATTGGCAGGCCTTGGACTAAGTCGAGTTGGTGTTCTAATTTGTCTGACTGTCATGTCAGAGCTCTTACTGTGGTAGCTAAAATGGTACTTATAGAAGCTAGTAGTTTGTCATGTTCTCTGTTGGGATTGGTGTCTGTAGTGACAGAAGAGTATTGGTTTTCGAAGAAGGTTGTGCTCTGCTTGGGGATGTTGTCTGGTTCAACAATTTCTTCTGTGGTTAGGATTTTCCTTTTTTTCCACTACTGGGGGATTCCCCATCAAGGCCCTGTCCTAGATTTGCGCTCCATTTATCTCATTTGTCACTTGCTGAATTGTCTAGTTCTGATGTGGGGAAGGTGTCATCTTTTTTCCCTTAAGTTATGGATCTGGGCTATCTTGATGATGCTACTTTTTTGCAGCTTTATTTCAGTAGAGTTTGAGTCTGCAGTGGGTTAATCATGGGATTTGGGGGTAAGAAATCAGTTCTGACATTAGTTTCAGTCTCACTTCTTTGGTCCTTTTCCACATCATTTGGAGACATATCGATTTCTACAAATAAAATGTCAGGAAGGCTTCCTGGTGGAATTTCTACTACGAAGCACTTTCCTGACTGCTCCAATGCCTGTCTAGATTTGCATTTGGTCCCTGGAGAAGGGGTTATGAGAGATATTATGTCTGTCCTGGCCTGGGGCTTGTTATTACCCTAGGGTTTCCATTGGCTCACCAATTGATGGTTGAAGGAGTTGTATGTGAATGGATCAGCTGAGGAGTTTGTCTGTTGAAGTAGTCAGCTATTGTTGATTTCTTCGCTGTGCCTAAAATGCCTTTATTAGTGAAGAAGCCCTTCATTATATCCTTGCCATCCCTTGGTGTGATTGCTGATGTTGGCACCATCGTTGGAAAACTACCGTCATGTGAGGAGGCTGTTTCTTTCATGGGTTGATTTACACCAGGAACTGCTTCAGGGGCTACCGAAATTGATGTTGCTGTCTTGTTAGAGTTATTTTAGTTTTTGTCGCTTTGGGATTTAAATGTTTGTGTGTCCTCTTAGATAGCCATGGGTTCATTAGTTGTTTTGAGCAATTTTTTCCCTAGGCTTTGGGGTTTGTGATTTTTGACTCCCTTTTGCCATGATGTTAGCAAGTCGCTGATGGAATAGTCTGTGCGGTAGTTTCCACCACTGAAGGAAAGAATTTGCTCTTCTAATTATGTCCCACTTTTCGGCCTTTGCAGCCCAGTAACAAGAGAGGTTCCCCAGGGTGGTCCGAATTTCAGGCGAAGGCATTCAATCTTTCAGTGATCTTCTGATGAGCTTCTTGAACCCCCTGCTTAAAGGGGGAAAGTAGCTGCCAAGCTCCCGCTTTTTCGGTCGAGGACCGGAAATGCTGGCTTGCCAGCATTTCCGGGAGGAGATCGTATGATACTTAGTAGGGATCTGGAACCCGCCTCCCTCGGCCGTTTCACCTCAATTGGCTGGCTTCCTAAAAGGAGGCCAGCCATTGGAGGAGAGAGCCGTCCCTCCAAATAAGCTCCGTCTTTTTCGGATTCGGGGGCGTGATTTTTTGCATTCTTTAGCCCTGTGACGTCGTCTGTCACTCAGGGCGCAAAAAACACGCCCCCGAATCGGAAAATGGCGGCGCTTTTCTTTAGGCCATTTCTCGACAACAGCCGCCCCAAGAAGTCGCAGCCTCCTCCACCTGGCAGTCTCTGTGTGTACACATCGGCCCGTCTCGTTTTTTGTGGGCAGACAGGCATTGGGGGCACCACAGGGAGCCGCGGAGCGCACTCTGCAAAGCCGCCCTGCCGCTCTTATCTTGGAGAAGAAGCACGTCCCCAGCCGAAGCCCAGCAGCCCTGCCCGTGGCAGGGAGGAACCGCCGCCTCTCTGAACAGCCGGTGAGTGCCGTCTCCCCCCCCCACCTTCCCTCTGCCCGCAGCTCTCCTTCGTCTCTCGTCGCACCCCCCCCCCCCGCCCCCCTTCGTCTGCGGAGTGCTGTGCAGGAACTCGCCTTTCTACAGTCGAGAAGTCTCTTGCCCCTGGTCACCTCATTGTGAGTGCCATCACTGGTGCAAGGCACCACGGAACCTACTGCGTTATCTTTGGTGCTGGCGCATCCACGGATACAGATGGAGCGGCAGTAATAGGATTCCTTGGTGAGGTCTTTTATTCATGGTGGTTCATAAGAATCTAGGAACGTGTCTAGAGAGTTCCATAGTGTCCTGGCTGACGGTTTCCATGGGAGTTTTGTAACGCTATGTTGTCAGCCCCTCTGAGGTGGATGGTGCAGTTTAACCAGCTAACAAAATAAAAAATTGTTTTGAGCTAAAACTGATCCAAAATTAATAAATATGTGGTGACAAGCGTGTGTGCAATGGAAAGCCCTCCTCAAATGTTAACTAGTAATCTTTTCGTTGCTTATTTCTGTATTTGGTTGTCAAACTGGTGCTCGTGAGGTAAAATATTTGGCCAAACAGCATTACCATGTGTCAAAATTACAAAATAATTAAGTAAATACCATCAACAAATTATGCTGCATAATTTTTCCTTTTCTTGTTGCATAATTTAGTCAAACCTGCTGAATAATGTATTGCTCCTCTGCCGCATAATTTCAGTGGCCCTGCTTGCCGGTTTCATTCTTGGGCAGGGCCACTCAGCCGTTCATCCTTCTTAAGCTGATAACTAAGTACCACCGGGCAGATACAACACTAAAGCATCAACATGCGTAGTCCATATTCTCACACTCTGCCAGAAAGATAATATTCACGTGTACAATAAGTATAACTACCTAAGTGCCATTTTAGGCCCAGGTCACGGGAGACGGAGTCTCGCCCTATTATTTATTGTCTGAGCTCCTCCTCAAGTCCTTGCCTTTGAATACTTGCATTGTCTCGGTCTTCAGCCCAACAGGAAAAGCAGGACCTGCACCTGTGTCATACAGCTAAACAAGCATCCTCGTGACAGACAGGCGGAAGTAACAAGCGCCAAAGCAGTGTCCTGATGCGCGAGGGATGGCATTCCAGACAGAGCCCTCGTGCGTTTTACTCGCTGTAACATTAAAGGAGCCCATAGAAAAGGGGATTGGGATATATAACACAAGCGCAGGGAGGCACATTTTCCGCATATTCACTGAGTGATGCCAAAATGCTTGCTGAGTTGGCGATTGTCTAGACTGCCGAGGGTTGATCCCCCTTTAACACGCCCTCTTTCTTCCCATTCCTGTATCTTTATGTCTCGTTTGCAAGTTCCCTTTCATTCCTGCATTTTTCTTTTGGCTCAGTTCTCCTATCTGTTTTCTATCCTTCGTCCTCCGTGTTTTGCTTCTCTCTCTCTTGCTCTGGGTACATACAGTCTGATGAGGAAAAATAAGAGACACCCAAAAAGTGTTCCCGTGCATCCACCTGCAACCGCCGGCACAAATTAAGCACGGATACTCTCAACTGGTACACGTGAGAAACAGGCTCAGGCCCGTGTTCTGTGGATCATGGAAGGGAAAGCGGGTTACCTAGCTGGCCGCTATACTTTCCAGGAGGAAAACAAATAGTACAGAAGTGAAATGTTAGGCTTGTGCTAAATTGAAATTACGCGCTCCTAATACCAGTCATTTGGGGAATTTCGTGGTATGCTTGTTACATGGAGTTTCCAAAACAATGCCATTACGCCACGTCCTGTAATTACGCGCCATTCCGCGCAAAGTCAAAGTCAAAGTCAAAGTTTTTTTATTTGCTTTGGTACTCAACTGAGGACCACAAATTTAAAAACAGTTTACAAAATATAAGCATAATCAATATAGTTTTAGAAAAGATTTTAAAAATTTATAAAAATTATAGCAAACCCATTCGTCGGTCGGTCGAGGCGTTAATTCAGAGTAGGGAGTGCAGGGTGCAGAGCTGTGAGTGCAGGGTGCAGAGCTGTGAGTGCGCGAAGGTGCAGAGCTGTGAGTGTGTGCAGAGCTGTGAGTGTGTGCAGAGTGGTGTGTGCAGAGTGGTGTGTGCAGAGTGGTGTGTGCAGAGTGGTGTGTGCAGAGTGGTGTGTGCAGAGTGGTGTGTGCAGAGTGGTGTGTGCAGAGTGGTGTGTGCAGAGCTGTGAGTGCAGGTGCAGAGTGGTGTGTGCAGAGCTGTGAGTGCAGGTGCAAAATGGTGTGTGCTGTTGAATGCAGAGCTGTGAGTGCAGGTGCAGAGTGGTGTGTGCAGAGCTGTGAGTGCAGGTGCAGAGTGGTGTGTGCTGTTGAGTGCAGAGCTGTGAGTGTGTGCAGAGTGGTGTGTGCAGCGTGGTGTGTGCTGTTGAGTGCAGACCTGTGAGCGCAGGTGCAGAGTGGTGTGTGATGTTGAGTGCAGAGCTGTGAGCGCAGGTGCAGAGTGGTGTGTGCTGTTGAGTGCAGAGCTGTGAGTGCAGGTGCAGAGTGGTGTGTGCTGTTGAGTGCAGAGCTGTGAGTGTGTGCAGAGTGGTGTGTGCAGCGTGGTGTGTGCTGTTGAGTGCAGAGCTGTGAGCGCAGGTGCAGAGTGGTGTGTGCTGTTGAGTGCAGAGCTGTGAGCGCAGGTGCAGAGTGGTGTGTGCTGTTGAGTGCAGAGCTGTGAGCGCAGGTGCAGAGTGGTGTGTGCTGTTGAGTGCAGAGCTGTGAGCGCACGTGCAGAGTGGTGTGTGCTGTTGAGTGCAGAGCTGTGAGCGCAGGTGCAGAGTGGTGTGTGCTGTTGAGTGCAGAGTTGTGAGCGCAGGTGCAGAGTGGTGTGTGCTGTTGAGTGCAGAGCTGTGAGCGCAGGTGCAGAGCGGTGAGTGCAGGTGCAGAGCGGTGAGTGCAGGTGCAGAGCGGTGAGTGCTGTTGAGTGCAGAGCTGTGAGTGCAGGTGCAGAGTGGTGTGTGCTGTTGAGTGCAGAGCTGTGAGTGCAGGTGCAGAGTGCTGTGTATTGGCAATGTAAATGACAATGCAATTTATTTATGATTTAAAGAAAAAAAAAGAAATGTCATGAGCAATGCCAATAGCTCTACCTTTAATGATGCCGAGACCATTGCATTGTAAATGCTTGTTTTTTTCCTCGACGGGGGACACACACTAAGGATACACAGGGAGACCCTGTGAATGGGTGTCTTCTCCGGTTGATTCTAGCCCTGAATCCACGGGCTTGTGTGATATTAGGCTTGTAGGTCATTAGTCTGTAATTGCTTGGTGTTTATTAGGTGTCGACTATTGGTAGAAAGCGTGCCCACTTGAAGAACAGTTTAAAATATATTTTAAAAAGCAACCATGTTTCTACAAACATCAGCTTATGAGTTCTGGATATACACTAATCTTTTTCTCAAATATATGCTACAAATTTATTAATTCAACCGAATAAAAGCATCTAATTCAGTAGGTTGAGCTGCACAAGGGGGAGCTGATCATACGCAGCTGGGGAGTTACCTGTAACTCACTTGCAACTCACAGAGACGAATGGTGTAATTTTTGAATAGTGCTAGGGGAGCCCTGTTTGATTTTGGGGACTTACTTATTGCCAGTAGTATCATCGCCGCAACTTGCCGCCAGCGCCAGCACCGCCACCCCGGGACTCCAATTCCCGGCAGCCCCAGTGGTGAGCGCGGAGTGCACCCGACGGAAGCAAGCGCCAGGAGGCGCATATAGCCAGCACAGGGCTCCCACGTCGCAGGACGCGAGCGGGCAGTGTCGGGCGAAACCCAGGCCATGGGCGGGCTCGCCCACGCCCGTCAAAGCCTGGAGGAGCCTGGGCTGGGCCATCTCTCTGACATCTGCTTCCTGGGGGCTATCATCTAGAAGGTACTGTTGATACATACTTAGTGTGTTTACTTTAAAATGTCTACTAAGTGCATTTGTTAATAATTGCCGTCGTTTGTGGGGTGCACCACTAGTACTAATCTATCATAACAAAGTGCAAGGGAGCAGCGGGAACTCTGGATGCCTTCATCGTTAGGGCTGAAAGTTTACCCATGCATGAAATAGAGCTTACAGAACAACGCCTGTCCCTGGATCTCCGACCTGCAGAAAGATGTGCATCCCTGGATGCACTAAACCAGGCTGATATCCCCCATCATCGTCTTTCCCTAACGCCGAACTTACAGACAATGCCTGAAGTAATGCCCTCATCATCGCCAAGGATGCTAATAATGGATACTCCCCCCATCGCCACACCTAATGGCCCCAGAATCGCAACCTGGGCGCATGCTTCTAAAACCATGGCCCCAAATAAACTACCGGAGCCTGCGGCAAAACGGAAACGGGTTGACCCCCCTAAATTAAAACTCCCAAAAACATCTGAAATGGTAAGAAGCGTGGACCTTCCTATACATGCAGTGACCATTTCTTTCACGGGTACTCAGACTGATGACGTCCCATCTACATTTAGAATGGATTACACTATGGATGCCTTGGAGTCAAGCATGAGAACCATGATGAGTTACACAAAGGCACTCTTCAAGAAGAACTTTGGTTTTCTGCAAGATAGACTTGATCAATTGGAACGCTTGGTTACATCGGAGTCTGCCACAGAGAGACGTGGAGGCTGTTTTCCTCCCCTAACCACCGATCACACCATGGTGGCTAACCCCTGCCAAACATGTTCTAAAATTCAGGATCTTATTGCTCCAAAGCCTATTGTTGTCCCTGGTTATGGGCTGGAGGATTGCACTGAGCAGCCCTCACCTAGACATCATAAGCTTTTGCAACTGGGCACCCATCTCCTCAATGCTACTGGGCTTAGGAATAGAATGGCTAATGTAAGATCGGTGCTTCCTAGTAATTATTCCAACACTGATGTCTGGAATCTCCCCCCAGCTTCTTGTCCCTATGTTTTATTGCTGGCGGGTGTTCCTTGTTTAACAGGCACTGGGAGGGAGTCATGGGTTGATTTGTGGAACAAGTGTGTGGATTGGCTTAAGAAATGTAAAGGTTTCAACCCCTCCAACCTACATGAAATTTTAATGGTGCGTAGATTGGGGTGGGTTGGCCAATCCCCAAAAAACATCACGGGAGACTGCATTGTCATTAACTTTCGTAGGCCTCAGATGGTCCGTAATGTTTTATGCTCACAAGAGCAAACACTTGTACTACGTACTGATATTTGTGGTCTCCCCTTGCGTTATTTTTATAAGCCCCTCACTCGCGCTTACCTAATGCGCCTGTAGTTTTACCTTTAGCAAACCGCTTCTCTGTCTTGTCAGATCTGGATATTCCAGACGGACAATCACACTGACGAATTTATTGTGCTCAATTGTCAGATAATGTAAGAGATCCTCTTCCCTTATCCCCTTCCACTATTTATGGTAACTCACCCAGATCAACCAGAATAGTGGCAGCCAATGATCTAAATGTTTTGTCCTGGAATATAGCAGGCTTCAGTCAAGGCTAGAAGACCCTGAGTGGCTTAGCTTAATAAACCAGCAGGATATTGTAATGTTTCAGGAGACTTGGGCCACCAAGGAGCTGCATCTTAATGGGTTTCAGTGCCATAATATTTTAACTGCTAAACCCAGATTGGACCACCCATCTTGGGGCCTTTCTATCTGGATTAATATTGCTGCCGGCGGGAGTGTTAAGAATATACCAACCGGTAATTTACATTTCGAAGCTCTTTTATTTAAAAGGAAAGTTTCTTTCTATTTGATTAATTTTTATAATAATGATTTTAATACGATTCCAAATAGGAATTTTATTGACCTATTTAATTTTATTACCAATTTAGAGTCCAGGCAAGATTGATAAAGTTGGTGGCATCTTGTTGGGTGGCGATTTTAATGCTAGGCTCAATGATGCCCTTTCGCATATTAGGACGAATGAGCAAGGTACTTCTTACCAAAGGGATGCTGAATTGCGTTCTTTTTTGAGCTCTCACAATCTGCAAAATGTCATAGATATTACTGCCAATTTTTTACTAAATGCCCAGTTTGTGCCAACTTTCAGAGGTAGGGGGTGTTCTTCAACTATCGATTATTTCTTTGTTTCACCTCGCCTCGCTGACTGTCTATCAGAGGGTGTTGTCATCCCAATGAGTCAAGAGGACCACAACCCCATTAGGGTTGTCATGAGTTTGGAATTACGGCCCATTTTTAAAAGAGAATGTTGTGCTAGGAACATATCCCCCAAGACAGATAAACATAGACTCAGATGGCGGGGTATTATACTAAGGAAGTGTTCTGTGTCTTAGTTAGAGATAATTTATGTCTCTTTAACTCATGTTTGTCAGACACGGTCCCTTATCCCAAGGCTGTCTGTGACTTTGTTAAGATTTGTTCAGCCTCTAAATCTTAATAATCAGCACCTCGCAGGTAAATTGAATCAGGCCCCAAATGGTTCAATCGTGAGTGTTCAGCGGCAAACAGGGAATTGCGCATGGCATTGTCTTCCAGACCTAATTGTCCTATTGAAGTGAGAGAAGCTAGACGTAGGTATAGAGTGACAATAAACAAAAGGAAAACAGAAATCCTTGAAGACCGCTGGGATGTATTAGCAAGAGCAGCTGACCTAAGGAAGGGAGATGCCTTTGGGGTCGCTGTCAAGGACCTGCGATATTCAGGCCAGTTCCTGTACCATTTCAGGCGAAACATGGGTGAATCATTTTGCCACCATTTATGCTGCACCACATTCGGGGTCGGCTCCACTGTCCTTTTGCCACCCACCGAGGGTTGACATAACTTTATCTGAGGTAGAAGATGGCATTACTGAGAGCGCAGGGAATAAGGCACCTGGCCCTGATGGCTTACTCATCGATATTATTAAATCAAACTTGGAAGCCTGAGCACCGCTCCTCTTAAATGTTTTTAATAATCTTACCCTTGCCCCTCTTCCCCGTACCTGGTCATCAAGTATCATCGTCCCTATTTTAAAGAAGGGAGACCGCTCTCAATCTCGCTGTTACAGACCTATCTCTCCTATTGACAATACTTTAAACATCCTGCCAAGGATTTTATATAATAAGATTTTGAGCTGGACCGAGGACAATGGTATTTTGGAGCGCTGCCAACTAGGTTTCCGCAATAAGGTAGGAACCATTGAGCAGTGCCTCAATTTAAACCTAATCCTAGGTAAATATAATATTGCACGTAGATCAGCAGTTTATCTTGCTTTATGGACTTGTCCTCTGCTTTCAATCTCGTTAATAGATCGAAACTTTGGACAGCTCTTTTGAATTATGGTCTAGATGAATCCCTTGTGCATTTTTTGGCTTACTTGCACAAGGACCTTAATGCTTGTGTCAGGATCGATCAGGGGGGCGAAGTGACAAATGCTATAAAAGTTCATAGAGGGGTAAGATAGGGGTGCGTGTTAGCCCCCCTTAGTTTTATTATTTATATTAATGGGCTGTACAAAATACTAACCCCTCTTTCCTATGACGTCCCTAAAATTATGGGCAAATCTCTTCCTGTTCTACTTTACGCGGATGATGCAGTCCTTATGGGCCGCACTCCGAATGCTTTACGTGCCTTGGTCAAGGGGTTTGTTGATTACATGGAGTCCCTCGACCTAAAAACTAATTTCAAGAAATCTTTTATTATGTCCTGTGGCCCTAAGAAACGACAGCTAGGTTGTATTTCGGTGGGCGCTGATAAGCTGTGGTCTACTAACAGTTTTCCCTTTTTAGGGGTGGTCTTTGCTGCGAACAACTCCTGGACTGAGCATATTGCTCACTCCAGGGGTAGGTTCTCAAAGGCCATTAACTCATTCCTCAGCTTACCCCGTTCTATAAATACTGGCACCATATTGGGAATTTAAAAAATGTATAAAGCTCAATGCATTCCTGTCGCCACGTATGGCGCAGAGGTTTGGGGTATCGCTAAGAGCCGACCTATTCAATCTGAAGAGAACAGATTTCCCAGGAAGATGCTCTGCGTTCCTATTTACACCCCACAATATGTTTGTCATGAGGAATTGGATGTGAATTTTATTGAAGATTTTGTCCGTGCCTGCCCTCTTCTGGCTTTCTATCTGGAAGAACACTGCGGCATCACTCACAAGAGATATTATCACTGATTGTTTGAATTGTGACAAATGTATGGATATCCCTTGGCTCTCTGGAGTGCATAATAGCTTTTGCAGCATTAATCAAGGGAGTGTCTTTACCAATCATACTGCAAATGATCTCCCACATAAAAATGATCTACGACATGCTTTATACACACTGTAGGGCCGAGAAAGATTATGCCCGGAATCCTTGAAGACAACTGTCTCTATTTATTTGGCCCACGATTTTTTGATCCTACCCATGCCTTGCTATTTGACAATTCCGATGAGTCATTGGGAGCGGGGCTTAATATTTCACTTAAGGGCAAGCACAATTAAATTTGCACTTTATTTTCCCCTCGGCCACCACATTGAACTTGATTTTTTGCCTTGCCCGTGTGATGGCCTGAGTGGACAATCTGTTTTGCATTTTTTATTCTTTTGCAAATGTTATATGAAATACATAAAATGGTTTTTAACTTTGTATTTAAAAAAATATAAACCTATTAGCTTGGAAAATGCTTATCTAACGATATTAACCCTGGATGATGTTGAACTTATCTTTCGTACTGGCACTTTTCTGCGAATAGCTGTTCGAGCAAGACAGATGATGCTTGACCCGTAAATTTGGTCCATTTTTGTATGTACTTTGGGATTTTATGATGTTTTTTATTTTCGCAGTGTTTTTATGTATTTGTACTTTTGTGGATAATTGGATATCCGAATAAAGTTCTTTGATGATGATGATGGTGATGATGATGAATAGTGCTAAGGTAAGTTTGGATGACTGGCAGAAGAAGCACATCCACTGCCAAAGTTCCCTTGCATCTGTTTCTCTGCATGGGTAAGTGGATGCAGAGATCAGCCTATGTGTATCTATTCTTTATCTTATAGTATTGGTGTTTTGTAATTCCTATAAACCTATATAGAATCTGCACATTTAGACAACATATACTGTAGGATTGGAGTTATACTGATTCTAGACAGCCCTACTGAATATGTTAGCCTGTATACCAGCTACCTCACAGTGCCACTAGAAACCCTTCTTACCGAGGAGAGAATAGTTCTTGGCAACTATCGAACTTGACATCCCTGTCCCATGAGGAATCGTGGAAACAGTGCCACTTTTTGCTCAGTCACTCATGCTCACTTTGTCGCAGAGAGATACACAGAATAAACTGTGGGGACATTTTTCATTAAGCACTTACTGAGCCAGCATCATCCTAGTGTAAAATAGGTGTGCTGAAACAACCATTAGACAGTAACAGATATAAATGATAATAAGCACTAACAGAGTAAAAGAATGGTAGATTGCTATCATCGTGCTAAAACAATGGATACATGCAAGTATATAAAATACATGACAATAATAAAATGTATACTCCTACAGTGCGTCCCTAACTAGATGTACCTGAATGTACCTTACATGTATGTGGGTGTAAAGCCAAGAATCCCTCTACGATAAAGTCAATCCCATTACCTGAAATGAGAGACTGTGGGACCCCATCTTGGTCTCGAGATGGACACCCTACAAGTGATGTCAGACCACTGCGAGCTGGAGTGTTTGCATGCAGGAGTCTCAGCGTCTTGAGTCAGTGTGTCGGCATGGAAGTCCTTTTCTCCTCTGACTACCTTAGCAAAAGATGGTGTATATATACCCAAAGTGATACTCCCTGGGGATAAACCTCGATGTGTCATGTCAGACTGGGATGATGGAAGGAATGACCCTTATATATAGTTATTATGCAGGAGATGGTATGCTGTATGCTGTCCTGCTGTGATTCCAAGAATCCTCATGCATAATGAATGAGGCTTAAGCTTTTCGGAGACTACCCCATGTTATCTATGGACAGTACCATAACTAGGTAAAAGGTCAGTACTAAGAAACGTTATGCAGTGTAATGATAGAGGCGAATATAGGTAAAAGGTTGGTGATTCCCTGAGCCTATATTTGGGTACTATATGGAACATAACACTGGTGAGCATTGTAATCTTACCTAGGCCTGGGAGAAAATTAATTTACGCCAGAGGAATACTAGTAATTTCAGTAATTCCACACTGCTATTTGACACAGATTCACAGATAATATCTTGAATTTTCCCACTTACATAATTCAGAATACCTTTGGGGAACAAATCCTACCGCAAACTCACAATTACGGTCGACTACACGTAAACCCAAGGCGCTAAACGCTATTAAAAATCCTTTACATATGCATGGGCTTGTGGATGCCTGGTCTCACTTAAATCCAACTCAGCCAGACTACAAATTTTTTTCTGCACCCCATCAATATTTTGCACGCCTGGACTTCTTTCTGATCTTTTCTGCTCTAATCGCAATTGTGAAATTGATGTACTTCCCCATATTTTATCAGATCATAACCCCTTAAGCTTTAGTATTCAGGTTTGATTACCCGCAAAGAAATCTCATCCTGGAACTTTGACAGAGCACTCCTGCTAGACGAGGGTTATCAGAATCACATGAAACAGTGGATTCAGACCATCCGTGATAATAACCTTGGTTCAGCTCCCGGGATGGTAGTGTGGGGCACGTTAAAAGCTTGTGTTCGGGGTGAAACTTTACAGTTTTCTCTGAGGAAAAATAGGCAGGAGAAAGCTCAGCTAGTGGAGCAACAGGCAAAATTAGCTAAAGCTGAGGAAAACATTATCGCTGTAGTCCAGTCCAAGAGGGAGGTAGATCCAGCTAAACTGGCAGTGGCCGCCACTAGGGCTGAGATCTGCTCCATTTTGGCAGAGAAAGCCGCTTCCAAGTGGGCTGTCACTCGAGAAAAAGCATACGAGTGCAGCGTAAAGATTGGTCACCAGTTGCCAAGAGAACCAGGCAACAGAACACCAGTAACAAAATTCAAACAATAGGACATCCTCTAGGGTTATAACCAGCAATCTGGAAGATATTTGCACAGCCTTCTGCAAATTCTTCCAGTGCTTATAGACGGAGGAAGATACTGCATCCCAAGTGGATAGGCAATCTGCCCTTAATAATTATTTGGACCCAATCATGCTGTCACTCCTCAGTATAGAGGAGCGGCAAAAGCTTGAGGATCCCCCCTCATGGGATGAAAATGCCAAGGCTTTGACTAATCTACCAGACGGGAAAAGGTCCAGTCCCAACTGCATTCTTGTTGAATTTTAAAAAGTTTTTCTTTGCCAAATCAAAGATATTTTAATGCTGTAGTGACACAAATATTCAATGGTGCTATTCCTACTCTTTCGTGGTCCAACGCTAAGATTATTGTCTTCCTTAAAAAAGACAAATCGCCAATAGAAATTGGTTTGTAACACCCAATCACCCTCATTACCAGTGAGTCAAAGATTTACGCCTAAATATTTGCCTCATGACTCTAGGCTAAAATTGAAAGTCTTGTCTCGAGGTGGCAGCACAGGTATATACCTGCCAAGGGCACCGCTGAGCATATTTGGAGGGCCATTGATCTGCTTGACGCTGCACAGGTTTCAGGGAACCCGATGGCTGTAATATTTCTTGATGCTGAAAAAGCATTGGATCGGGTCTCCTGGAATTTTCTTTGGGGTGTCATGTGGAGAATAAACTTTGGGCCTAAAGCCATCCAGGAGTTAGGTATTATTCTTACTCCTGGCCTGGATGGCTTTAGGCCCAAAGTTTATTCTCCGCATGACACCCCATAGAAAATTCCAGGAGTCTATTAACGGGTCATTACCGGAGCAAATTGAATTCTCGCGGGGGACCCAACAAGGATGTCCCTGCTCCCCACTACTTTTTGCCATGTACATTGACCTATTCATTAAAAAACTTGAAGGAAACCAGGTCATACCAGAAATTAGCAGATTTGGCCTAGTAACTAAAATCATGGCCTATGCCGACGATTTAGCTTTGGCTACACAGGATCCTGAGAAAGCCATGTCTTAAATCGAGGTAAATGCTCACATATTCGGTGTTGTTTCAGGATACAAACTAAATAAAGGAAAAACCCAAATTATAATTAATAAAAATGTCACCTGGAATGAGAAAAGAGTAGTGGCCAAAGCTAAATACCTAGGTGTTAACATCAATCATGATACTGACCTGATTGTTGGCCAAAATATGGATCCTCTTGCATTCATAGAAAATCAAATGAAGCGGTCATCATGAAAAGGCCATACGAGACTGCCAAGATCACTCCACCAGCTCATCACCTCTACTCACATGCCACCTACAGGTCTCGACGCTCTGAACCACGAGAGTCGAGATCCCTCACTCCAATATCTCAAGATAGTGAAGATAGCGAAAACTATGTCAACATGGTTGCAGATCCTGACAGACTAAAGAAATGCCCAGGATTGTATCTCCAGAAGGGAGGACACCAGGCTAAATTTGTGTTAGACAGTTAAACGTCTCTCAATTACATCTCAGTCACAGAATACAACAGAATGGATCCGCAACCTCAACTGCACAAAGCTGCTATGCAAGTTCATACTTGGATGTCTAAAGAACCCCTTCCCTGTCTGAGGCAATTTCAGATGTCTCTCACCTACAAAGACAGAACCATTCCAGCTAGCATTCATGCAACTGAAGCGCCAGATGCAGTATGGCTCATCAGCTTACCCAGAAGTGAACATCTCAAATCGGTAGAAGTCCTACACCGAGTGGATGATGAACCTGACATCATCCACAAATTCCGGAAGGTATTAACAGAACTTGGCAGGATGGCTTATTTTCAAGTTCACTTGCACATCAATGAACGAGTGACCCCTATAGCTCAGCATCACAGGAAGGTGCCATTTCATCTCCAACAGGCCATGGGGGATGAGTTCTGAGATCTCCTCTGAGCGAAAATCAATGAAAGTACTTCCGGTCACACTCCCTAGGTGTCCCCAGTGGTTGTGGAATCCAAAAGAGGAACCAAAGGCAAAGTGCATCTCTGTATGAGCATGAAAGCACCGAATACAGCTATTGAACAAGAAAGTGACCCGGGAACTCATATCAGTGATATGATTACGCTGTTGAATGGAGCGAAAATCTTTTCTAAATTGGACCTGAACAAAGAATATCACCAGCTTGAAATCCATGAAAGTTCCTGTTAGAAATGAGAGTCTCTAGTTGGCAGAGGTAGGTACCTTTGTCCAAATAAGGACCCTTGCTTCTAGTCAGGGTAACAGGAATACACTTCTAAAATAACCCCTGCTCACCCCCTTGGTAGCTTGGCATGAGCAGACAGGCTTATCTCAGAGGCAGTGTGTAAAGCATTTATGAACACATACAGTAATACAGTGAACAAACTACAAATGGACACCACACCATTTTTAGAAAAATAGGTAATCTTTATCTAAACCATTACAAGACCAAACAACAAAAATCCACAATACAGTAATACAAATATGACTTTCAGACAGTAGAAATAGTTCAGTTCAAAGCAAATTGCAGATGCAAAACTTTTCTCACAAAGCACCTGGGATGCTTCACGCAAACAAACAAAACGGGAATGTGATGAGTCGGTTCCTTACACTCAGGGAAGGTGATGCATCGGTTCCTTGCTCCGGGGGGTGATGCATTGGTTCCTTACTGCAGCACAGGGGAGGTGATGTGTTGGTTCCTTACCAGAAAGGAGGTGATGCGTCGGTGTCTTACTGCATGGGGAGGTGATGCATCAGTTTCTTACTGTATCCCCCAAAGATGTGGCAAACTTGGCGCCACAATGATGCACAAACTCTTACAGCCGCACAGCAGGTCATGCGTTGAAATCGGTGCGTGATCTTGGCCTTCGGAGATCGGTGCACTGCGATGATTTCTTCAGTGATGCATCGGAAACAGGTGCAGATGCGGTTTGCTTCTCGAAGTTGAATTACTCTTCCAGCTCCCAGCAGAAAACAGTCTCTAAAGGTCCAAAACAATAGCAGGCACCTCTTTGCAGGTCTGAACTCCCAGCAAGGCAGTTCAGGGAAGCTGGTCCCGAAGTATTTGTGTCCCTGAGACTTCAAAACAGGAGGCACGCTCAGTTCAAGTCCTTGGAGATCTTCTTCAAGCAGGGGACACAGCAAACTCCAAAGTCCTTTTCTCCTTTCCTTGGCAGCAAGTAGCCACTCCAGGCCAACCCAGACAGCAAACAGCACAAAGGCAATATTCCTCCTCATTTTTTCCAGCTCTTCTCCTTGGCAATGGTTCCTCTTGGTTCCCATTCTTGGTCTAAAAGTCTGGGGTCTGGGCCCCTCTTTTTATACAGTAAAATCCTTTGTCTTTGGTGTCAGAGAAGCCCAGGGCTTGGCCAAAACTAGTTCTGTCCTCTCTGGTGGAGCTTCCTGGCAGTAGGTGGAAAGAGCATTGTGGCAGGCTGACCAGGCCCATTCAGGTGAAAGGAAATCTCCTCCCCCTACTCTAAATGCAGCCCAGGTCTATTCAGCCCATCCCTGACTCATCAGGCTTTCTAAAGACACTGCTCCTCCCCAGCCCTTGTCATCCAAAGGGTAGACATGCAATACACAAACTTAGCAGAGACACACTGGATGGCTAAGCATGAAAATACCTACTTTCTAAAAGTTGCCTTTTCAAACACAGAATGTAAACATCACCCTCACTAAAAGATGCATTTTAACATTTTGAGTTCAGGCATGCTACACTTTATTTTCCTACCTTGTTCCAAGGGGTAGTTATGTTTATAAGATGTTATAAGCAAACTCCCCATTCTATAAAATGGGAAAAGATAGCCTTAAAACAGTATTTCACTATCAGGACATGCCACACATATCAGGGCATTTCCTACCTTTCACATACACTGCACCCTGCCCAAAGGGGCAACTTGAGCCTACCTTAGGGGTGACTAACATGTAAGAAAAGGGAATGTTTGGGCCTGGCAAGGGGGGTGCACTTGCCAGGTCAACATGGCAGTCCTAGACTGAAATGGCAGGCCTGATTTACATTTACAGGCTGCTTATGTGGGCGGCACAATCAGTGCTGCAAGCCCACAAGCAGCATTTGATTTACAGGCCCTGGACACACAGACTGCAGTGTACTAGGGACTGACTAGTAAATCAAATATACTAATCATGTAATCACCAATTCATAAAAACAATTATTAGGGAGAGCATATGCACTTTAGCACTGATCAGCAGTGGTAAAGTGCCCGGAGTCATAAAACAACGAACAACAGGTCAGAAATAATATAGGAGGAAGGCAACAAGTTCTGGGATGACCTTGCAAAATAGGTCCAAGTCCCAACAGTTCCAGATATATAACCACTTTCTCCACTCATCAAGGTCTTTTCACATACAATCGGTTCAGCTTAGAGGTTTCCTCAGCAGCTGAGATTTTCCAAGGGTCAATCGTCATATTCCCAACAACTTTAATTAGATTGATGATATCCTGGTGTTTGGCAGTACTGCAGAGGAGCACAACAAAGCACTGAAAAAGGTGTGTCACACTCTCCTAGAAGCAAATCTCACTCTCAACAAAGACAAATGTGAATTTCACAAATCCACATTGAAATTTTTAGGCCTGGGTGGTAAATTCCGTTCCACTCGAGGAATTTGCGGAATTTGGGTAATTTCGCGTACTGCGGAGAATGTGAAATTGACCAAAATTCTGCGTTCCGCGACTTTGCGTAATTTTTTGCTTGTTTGCATTCTCAAAATGCTTGTTCATGAGATATTTTCCCCCGAGCACGGAAACAGCAATTGCAAACAGGAAAAAAGCATCTCGAACAAGCAATTCCTCGTGTTCGCGGAATTTCTGCGTGTTCACTGAGATTTTTCACTGTTTCGCGGAGATTTATGCAACGCGATTACGCAAATTCCCTCCCACCCCTAGAAATATTACAGACACATTTTTACGAGTGCATTAATGAGACCGGACCCCGAAAAGGTCTTCGCATTAAGCAACCCCTATTGTCCTCGATATGCCAGTGATGTGCAGTAATTTCTGGGGATGGGCAGCTAATGTGCGCACCATATCAAGGACTATGCAACCATCAGTTATCCCCTTCGGGAACTCACAAAACAGGTTCACACATTCAAATAGACAACAAGATGCGCCCCAAGCATTCCATTCAATCAAGCCCTCAGTGGAGTCGGCCAGCAACCTGGCTTACTTCAACCCTCGTTGAAAGACCGAAATCACTGTGGATGTTAGTCCTGTGGGTCTTGGAGCAATACTAGTGCAATATGACAAGGAAGGTGATCAACGACACATAGAAGCATACTCCAGCCGCAGCCTCCCTTACACCGAGAAGGCATACTCAAAACCAGAGAAGGAAATGCTGGCTGTGGTCTGGGAAAATGAACACTTCCATATCTTCATTTACGGAAAACATTTTACACTCATCACAGACCATCAAGCCCTAATAATTATATTCTGAAACCCCAGGCCAAAGATGCCATCTAGGATAGAGTGCTGGGGTAGCCATCTTCAAGAAAACATGCATACAATAATTTTCAAGCCTGGCAAAGCAGCAAATCCAGCTAACTACATGTTGAGACACCCTAAGACTTCCTCAAGCACAAAACAATCGCTAGCAGAGAAATATATTCACTTTGTTGTTGATCAAGCAAAACCAGCAGCTGTCCCCACCACAACAGATGCTACTCTGCAGGACATAATGCATCACATTCAAACAAACAGGTGGAGACACTTGGAAGAGCCTAGTCATCACCAACTCATTGACATTCAAGAACTGATGTCCTTTCGCAATGTTAAGGATGAAATGTCCATCACTGAAGATGGACTCCTACTAAGGGACAAGAGGTTGCCATTCTGAAATTACAGCGCAAAGGAACAATCAATCTGGCACACAATGGAAACAAGGGAAATGTGTCTATGAAAAGGACCTTGTGTGAACGGTTCTGATTCCCCTCCCTTGACCAGATGTTCGAAGTCACGCTGAAATGACTGTCCACAATATCTATTGGTTAGTCGAGAAGAACCACCATCACCTTGCAACATGTCGCAGTAGACTTCTTTGGTCCATTACAATCAAGCAAATACATTCTTGTCATAGTGTACGAATATTCTTGATTCCCTATTGCTTATTTGGTCTCATCCACCAAAGCATCAATCATCAAACCAGCATTGGATGTAGTCTTGGCAGAAGGGGAATACATAAAGTAGTTAAAACAGGCAATGGTCCTCCATTTAATGGACACAAGTGTGCTGCATTTGCTAAGCATGTTCATTTCAGACATCAGAAAATCACTACCATGTGGCCACAGGCCAACGGGATGGTGGAGAGGTTCATGGCTATGTTGATAAAGACTATACAGCAAGAAGAAATGTTAATATGCGATGTCCAGATGTCTTTGAATGAGGGACTATGAGTATACAGGACGATGCCACATAACACCACAGACAAATGTTTAGCCAACTTGATGCTGGGCAGCACTGTGCACACACGAATACCCGTTTGGGAAAACTCAGCTAGTTGTGTTCGACAATATACGGATCATGAACAACTAGTAGAGGTAGACACAACCAGAAAGGCAAAAATGAAGGAATATGTCGACCGACATTGGAGAGCCAAGTCTTCAACCATTCAAGAAGGTGATTGAGTACTTGTTTGGCAAGAACACACAAAAAAAAGACTGATAGCTGACATCACACACATCCGCTTCATGTAATGAACTAAAAAGGTATCATGATCACCGCTGCCTCTGACGACAAGAGGATAA
This sequence comes from Lissotriton vulgaris, assembly GCF_964263255.1. Taxonomy (NCBI): domain Eukaryota; kingdom Metazoa; phylum Chordata; class Amphibia; order Caudata; family Salamandridae; genus Lissotriton; species Lissotriton vulgaris. Next base: position 1,436,983,794 of record NC_141693.1, on the reverse strand, counting down.
CTAGGAATATCGCCCACTTTCCGAAATGTACACCAACAACCAGAGAACCATCATCTGAGTCAGAAAGTGAAGCTGCTGAGGACAATTAAGCACCAGCCAGTGAGTGTATCTCTCCCTCCTCCTCAGCTGAAGGGGAGCGATCTGATCAGGACTTAGCCATGTGTGCTCGCAGAAGATCTGCACATCTTATTTAAGAACTGTAGATTGTATTTTCCTAAAACGAAACTAAGGGATGTAAGCAAGGGGGAGATGTAATGTTGTGGTAGCAGTTTATGTGTAGGGTACCGGGATGCTGCAGACAGAGAAGGGAGGACAGGAAAGGAAAGCCAGAAAGGAAGGGATTTGGCAGATAGGGTTACAAAGAGAAGGAGAGCAGGAGCGTGGAGACGTGGTCTCCTTAAGAATAAACAGAAAATACTTGCTTACCTACCTCTGTGGTGTCCGAGTCTTCCGTGGACACCAAGGACAACTACATATGAAAACCATTTTACAAAGATAATCAACTGTGCCCCAACTCACAGATCTTCCTAACTAAATTTTGTCATATTATCTCAGTCACTTTCTTTTTATAACTTCTACACTTATACAAAAAAGAGCAGCTTAAACGCAATATGGCAATGCACCATAAATAGTATATTCAGGGCTTATGTTTGTTAGTACTCCCCACCAGCACTCATTCTATAATGATTCTTTGACCAGAGCGAGGCAGAGAAAGACCAAGATAGTGAGGAAGGATGAAGATAAAAGAATAAGAAAGCAGAGACAAAAGTAGAAGGCCGGAATGAAAAAAGCACCTTCTAGAGTAAGATAAAATGACAGCAGTTGTAAGGTGGTGGACCAAAGAGGCATGATATTAAAGCAAGACTAATCAGCCTTGATGTTTGGCAACCCTGGCATTATAAAAAATACTGGTAGCCTGCTTCAAAGAAAAAACGTTGAGCCCCCGCACTTAAAGAGTTGTACACATTAAGCACAGTATTCAACAGTTTTGAAAAAAAGAGCAATATTGTGACATTCTCGAGGTGTTGCCTCATGAATTCCTCTCATCGCATGGTTTAAAAGCATTACTAATTTCAACATATTTACCATATATTTGATGAGAATCTCACCTTGCCAGACAAACTACACAATGGCCTTATATACAATACGGGGCATATTCTCAAGGACTTATCGGGGAGTTATCGTCACTTCATCGCAGCCAAAGTGCTAATAAATTTATTGCCCCATTCACAAGCTGGTGCTAACAGCCGATATCACCAGTTTCCCTGCAATAGCAGCCACAAAAAAAATCGCCACAGATGAACCTGCAGCTAAAGCTAATGAGATGCAGAGTAAGCGTTCCTGTGCAAAAAGCCATGACAACACAACTTCACAGCATTCTCAAAGACCAGCCAGACTCAGCGATAAGATAAAAAAACAGGTGATAAGGTGGGTTAGCAGAAGGAATTCAACACCTGCTCATACCTGGTGTAAAGTCGGATGACAATCTGCACCAGAAAAGGGAGACGAGCCCAGAGCCATACCTGAAGAACAACAGATGCCACAGAGCTACTGATCATGCATCTCGGACACCCAAGAGGGCCACAAAATCCACCGCCACCACCACCAGGCCTGCAACCCCCCTGGATCTCCCCCCCCCCCCCTCCGGACTACCACAGAGGCAGCGTAGACAAAGACAGCGAACTTTAGAAAATACACCAGCCTCACAGACCCAACAACAGAGGATGTCGTTGCCCACTACAGGCTCAAAAGGACAACCATACTCCGCATCCTGATCATCATTGCTCACTGGTTGACGGTACCAACACAGCGGACAACCAACATCCCTCCACAGACAAAGCTGCTGGCTGTGCTGCATCTGTTGGCCTCTGGTACCTTCCAACCAACAACTGCCAGAGTCGAAGGAGTCTCACAGCCAGCCCTATCAAAGTTCCTCACAACTGTCTTAGATGCCATCATCAGCTTGGTATCGCAGTACCTTCACTCCCCCCACACTGTGCAGGAATAGCTGGAGACCAAGCAAGGGTCCTACGACATAGCTGTCTCCCCGCACGTATTGGGGGCAATTGACTGCACACAAGTCCTACTTGTGCCCCCTGCCAACACTGCACACAATGACTGGAACAGAAAGCACACGCATCCCATCACTGTGCAGGCAATAGTGGCGCACCGGGGACTCTTTACCAATGTCGTCACCAACTACCCAGGCAGGGTGCATGATTCCGACATTGCATCATCAACCTGCACTTCCAGGATGGCACCTACGGAAATGCCCTGCTCGTTGGTAAGTACCAAATGAACACACCAAACTCCCCAACTTCACAATCATGCTTCTCACAACTCTGGGAATGCACATGTTACAATCTCACATACAACATGCCAAAACAACATTTCCACCCACCTGACACGACAGCACAACTTACTGTGGTAAACTGGGCTAGCCATTTACATAAGCCATCAACGGCATGGCACCTCAGCCACACAATAGCAGAATGTGGGGAGAGGTGGAACCAGGCGTATGTGAAGTAGGCAAGTGACCCATGAATGAGAATGTACACAATGCCAAGTGTGGCGTGGGTGTGCTGGCCAGACTGCAGTATCCATATCGCAGACATATCCATGTCTACTTACACTGCTGGTGTTTGGAGTGTAGTGGACAGTGGACACAACAATGTCACCCCAGCCAGTGGGGAAGATCGCAGAAATGTAGCTTGTCACGCACCCCCCCCCTGTAAGCGCGAGCAGAGTAGGCTGGCCCGGCATACGCCAGGCCAGCGTAGGGGTGTGAATAAGAAGCACGTAGCTCTGGGCATGGTTCTCTTCCAGAATGGCCAACATGTCTGTCAGGGCAGCGCCTCTCATACCCCCATGAGGCCGATGCCATTGTCATGAGCGGTGTTGCCTGCGATCCTGTGGTCCCTTGGTGACTACTGTCTTCGGCCCACACTGCAGTCCAGTAGGTCACAAATTGGAAACTGAGTCTTGATTTCTCAATCGCAGAGTTGATACCATTGCACGCAAGGAACCGTGTAAGAAGAAGACTTGTTTCAGTCCATAGGAAAAAAGGATCATTGTTACGGAGGTGATCGAATACTACCAACAACTGCTCTGGTGTCACTAACTCTGTGCCTCGCAAGCCTACGACACTTGGCTGTGTGCCCCTGGTGACTGCTGCCTCCGGCCTACACTGTGGTCGAGTAAGTCACACATTTGGAACTGAGTCTTGATTTATTCATGAAAGAGTTTATATCATTGTACAGGCCTCATTGCAGCATGCATCCCCTTTCAGCTCCGGGTCCTGCTCCGGGGCCACTAAGTCTGTGCCCCGACATTCATGGACACTCTCTGGTTGAATTTTGGTGGTGTCTGAGTCTATGGCCTGGGGGTTGTCTTCATCATGATGTACCTGCCACTGACTTGGTGGTAAAAAGTGAGGCTGTAGCATTCCACTCCTCCATTTCCCTGTTTCTGCCACTTCTGCCCTCTGTATCATGCACGGGAGGGACACTCTCCACTGTCCGCCGCAACCCTCTTCGACATTCAGCTTCGGCATCGACGAGGACCCGCTCAGCTCGCATGGCCCTACCTCAGTGCACCGCTAATCACCGTCCCATGGCGGTGTGCCTGTGCCGGGTGCAGTGCATCCGGAGCCACTAACTTTGTGCATCTCAAGTCATGGACCCTCTCTGATAGAATATTGGATGGCCTCTGGGTTGATGGCCTTGGGGTCATCAAAGCCATGTGTCTGTGGCCCTGTGCGGTCTGCTGCCTCTGGCCTCAACTGTGCTCCCCTATGGCTCACACATCAAATCGAGTCTTGACCTGCCCGGATGTCGCATTACCGCAGGATGCACACGCGACAACCGCCAGGACCACCTCCAACCAACAACTGCCAGAGTCACAAGAGTCTTACTGCCAGACTATCAGAGTTGCTCACACCTGTTGTGGATGCCATCATCTACTTGATACCCTGCTCAGCTCTTCAGGTGTCCCTAACTCTGTGCACCACAACTCATTGACCCTTTCTGATTGAATTTTGTGCTATGGACAGCTCATGCAGCAATGTCACCTCAGGCAGTGTGAAAGAGCTGGAACGATGATGAGGAAGATGATTCAGGTGTAACACACCCCACTGCAGCTGCAGCAGGAATATCCTAAAGGGACACAATCCTAGACAATTTATTCACATGAGCATGATCATCTCTGGTGCCCCAACCTCAATGCACTGCAACTCACAGACACTTCTGATTGCATATTGAGTGACCTTTGTAATTGCTCCGGTTACCACCATGATGTTTCTGTAATGCTGGTGTTTTCTGTTTCCGCTTTAATAGTGATCACTGTTCAAGTTGTTGCCAGCACCAACCACTCCGTGAGGGCTGGCTTAACCTTACCCCACACACATCCAGCACAGGTGTCACTGTACATGTGACCCTGGCAATAAAGGTGCCGGGCGCACGTGCCTGTACCCAGTTCCACAAACTATCTGAGTATGTCAGTGTGGTCATAATATATACATGAGGGCCCCGGGCCCTACAACATTACATTGTGCTGTGTACAGTGGATCCAACCATGTCACCACAGGCAGCAGGTGAGACCTTGGACATGAAGCTTTGTTGTCCCCCACTCAATACGTAAGAGGAGTGGGAGGGTGAAGAATTATCCTGGGGCTCTGGGCGTGGTTCAGTACTGAAAATGTGCAAATGCATGTGTCTCTGTCGCAGTGTGGGTCTGTTGGTTAGTGTAAGTGACCCCTGATGGGACTTAGACACCCACGTATGTGATCTAGTTCAGCTTCCATGAGGTCGAACCCCACCCGCACCTGGTCGGCCACCACCTTCTGGCAGTCTAACACCTGGCCTTGGAATGCGACGTGTGCTTCGGTGAGGTGCTGGGAGCCAGCCGTGGTGGTGGGTGCTTCCTGCTGTGTGGTCTGTACATGGGGTGGGGTCTCCTCGATGAAGCTGGGCTGTCCTGTTCCTGGAGGTGAGTTGCCTAAGATGTCCATGAGCTGTTGTAGTGCGTCGGTGTCAAAGGTGTGGAGGTCTAGTCTGCTCTGCTGCAGGTGTTGTTTGTCCCTCTGCAATGTGAAGGAGAGATGCATTTTGACATTGTGTTGACATGTATGTTGGCGCATTGTTCATCTTTACATACAAACTGTATGACAATGTACATTGTGACTGTTTGGGAGGAGCTGACTATTTGATGCGGGACAGTGGACATTTGGACTACATGGCTGATGTGAGGTTGTACACGTACATTTCCATCTCACAGTTTCCTGCTATGTCAGATGTGATTGGCCAGTTTCTAAGCACAAGCGGACCCAGTTGAGTCCTCTTTTCGCAGTGTAAGTGTTGCACTTTGTGCCACATTGTTATCAATGTTGATGTGCCGGAATTGTTATGTGTGTGCTGCATTTTAGAAGAGTGACACCTGCAGCTGTAATTTTCCTGCCCATTATCCCTTTGAGGCGGTGTGCCTTTGACTTTTGTGCTTTTACGGTGCTGAGATGTTGGTGACTTGGGTCATTTGTGCTCTAGGACGGTTATTGTACTCTTGTGCATTATTTGTCTGCAGATGTATTGTTGACGTCAGGGGTTGTTTGTGCACGTGGATGTGTCAGAGTGTGTCCTGCTCCTTTCCAGATGTGGTCCGCACAGTGTAGTGGCGTACACAATGTCATGATGATTGTACTGCTGCCATCCTGATCATCATGTAGTGTCACTTGCATTGTCAGTGTGGCTCACAAATACGCATCTTTGCTGGTTTTCGCACATGTGCGTGTGTTGGTTGTGGGATTGTTGATGTGTGGGGTGGGACCCCTTTGGGTACATGGTGGACAGGGGCCTACTTGGTGTTTGTATGTCTGCTGCAGTGTGCCACGGGGATCAGGAACATTATCCAGGGTAATTGTGGGTGTGCAGTGTGCTACACATCGTTGTGCATGTGTGCCATTGTGACCATTTGCTCCCGTCCCCCCAGTCTTTGGTTGTTACTCACCCTGTTGATGTTGTGTCAGGTCATATTGAGCTGTGTCCGGACTCCCATCTCCTTGCACTGTCTCCACACTGATGACTGTGGCCACCATTTTCTCCAGCTCCTCCTGTGGCGCAGGACTCCCACCTCCAGTCGCCGTTGCTGCCTTCCTGTTGGCAGTGGGTTTCTGCTTGGTTTGGCTTTTCACATCATGCCAGTGCCTCCTGACCTCCTTCACTGATCTCCTTGACAATCCGACTGCATTCACGTTGTTCACGATAGAATGCCATATTTCTGTTTGTGTTGCCAATGACACAGTGGAGGTGACGAACAGTTGCTGATATTGTTCTGTCACCTCCATGACGATGATCCGGTTTTCCTGTGGACTGAACCCCATCGTCCTCTTCCTTTTTTCCTTGGCCTTCCCTGACCCCGAGGTTCCTTGCTGGTGGTCTGTGGTGCTTATGGGGTTCGCGTTGACCTCTGCACTTGGTCCGGGTGCATCCATGGTGCTACGCAGTTTATTTTTTCCCTTTTTTTGTTCTGCTTTATGGCGCATTTTCCTGCATGAAGTTTGGGAATTGCAGGCCTGTAGCTGTTTATTGCTGATTTTTGTATAGCTATTGGCCTCATTGCAACTTTTTTCCATTCATGTTTCGCATTTTTGCGGTGTCAAGTGAATTTTAACATGGTCATTTGACGCGTTATTGTGAGACTATCGCATGGTACCGCTGTGTTGAGAATGCGTTAACACAGCATTATTTTCCTGTGATGGACTGCGATGTGAAGAGTTGTGTTAAGCTAATTTTGCGATAATTATCACATGTTCTTGAGAATATCCCCCTATGTTTCCTCTAGACAGTTTCTTGAGAAATGTCTCTGGTCAGTGATTCCAAACGTAGGGAAGCTAGCTGTAAATGAAAAGTGGGACAAATGTGCGATTCCAATACCTGGCATAACATCACATTTGTATATGCTTCACTTTATTTGTATTTTATAGTGCTTAATTTGAGTCGGAGGTTTAGGTGCACAGCACCGGCACTTTATTGGCAACATTGGCGCATGTGACAGGCTGCCACAAGGTGGCCCTGTCTGGCTATTTTAGAGATGACCACAACTTTTAATTATTTGGAGAGAGTTAGGATCCTGGGGGATAAAATGGATTGCTTCTTGACATCAGCCGTTGCCACTACAATACCCCATACAACGATTTCCAAGGCTCAGTCTCTTCCACAATCACAGCCTAGTGCTAACACGGCTGTACCTAGTAATCCTAATAAAAACAATAGAAACACCACTTGTAACAATAATTCTAATGTCCCCCAAAATCTATCCAAATCGTCACTACCCTCAAACCGTGTTAAAGAGAAGCCCATGCTGGCTCCAAATAATCCAATTCCATTGGAAAACAAGCCATCTGCAAATATTGGGACAGACAAACCAAAAACTACCACCCATAGATTTTCATTAAATCGTAGGAACACAGTAGACCTTCCCCCAGACTCTGCAAATGTTGTGATCATTTTGACGGGTGTCCCACCGATCGCAAATGGGAACCTGGAAAACAATGCAAATTTGAAAAACAAAGTTATCTTTTGGTTGAAAACTAATAGACCTCTTCCTGCCCACTTAAATGGGGACATCATCTCAGTAAGAAGATGTAAGTGGGTGGGTCTTCGACCAAAAGATATAGAGGGTGACATTGTGATCATTAATTTTAAGGATCACAGAGTTGTTTCTCACATCAGTGATTGGTACCTAGGGAACACGGAGGGAGGTATTTCCACACAAAACCTCAGCTATTTCTATCCTGAGACCTTGCTTAGACCCCATGCCCACCTCAGTTCCAAAAAAGATTTTCATTCTCTGAAATGGGCCAACTTCACTCCTTGCTTCCAAGGTCCACCCACAAATCCTGAGGCCTTGTTTAGATCCCATGCCCATTCCACCTTTAATAAAACCACTCACACTCCGAACTGGGCTAACTTTAATTCTCGTTTTTTAGGTCCTCCCACTAATTCAAATTTCTCACTTAATCGTCAGACCCCTAGTTTCCATCTTAATTCAAACAATCCAGGTAATTACACCCAACATAACGAGTACTGGAACATTCCGCTGCGTAATCTCTACGAACCACTTTCGGGGTTGGATTATAATGATTGACCAGCTACCCCACCTTTGGTTCTAGAGGCTAATATAGATTGTACAGGTACCGTTGTTACCCCAGTTAATGCACTATGTTATGATGAAGCCCCAAAGGATCAGGCAATACATAGCGAAAATGGGAGTCCTGATTTCCCGGGCGGGACTGGGGACACAAATTTGGTATCAGACTGGGTGTTACAAGCAGATTTAAATATAAAGAATGTTGAAAGGGTGACTGCCCAAAAGGGAGGGCCTTCTTTTAGCACTGATGTAAGGAGCGATGATGTTCCCATACAGGAAGGACCGAGTTATAGAAGGTCTTCTGATGACAACATAGCCCCACTATCACATGATGTAGTTCACTCCTCCCACAAGGCTAACTCTAGAATTGTCCTAATCGGGCATCCATTGTCCAGAAGATGGGATAAGCGCCGAGGAGTAGATGACTCGGGCGCGGTTTGGAGGATTTGTGTAGGCTTAATCTCCGGGCGAAAGCAGGTTGTTTTGAGACTACCCGAATGGTGAGAACATGAATTTCGGGGATATATGTAATTCGGATGAGCACAGACGTACCGAATAATGGAAGGTCGTCCTACTTGTTACTATTGATTTCCTGGATTACTTTTGAAGTCACGGACCTCCCAAGTTGATATCGGCAGGCAATTGATAATACGATTTTGTGGATTTCTTGTAAGATTATTGTTGCCCTTTGTCCTGATGAGGCCTGAAACAGCTTGACAGGCTGAAACGCGTCAACAGTTACTATTTATTTTGACACCTTCTTTTGATTTGGAAACCATTTGGATATAATCTCTAGGAGCATTATTTTGATTAGAAGCCACAAAGACATTGTTTTTGGCTTCTTCATGCCCCTTGTTCTTTGGGTGTTCGAAAAGGAAATAAGGCCAAGAAAAGACATTGCCAGATTTTCCTTGTATACAAACGATTGGGCCATCCACACAACCCTTGGATTAAGGATCTACAACAAATGAGATATTTTAGTTCTTGGATTCTGAACAAGATAGATTGCTTTTGAATCTTGATAAACTTTTTCACACAAGATTAAATATTGCGTGAATTGTATGTATGATGTAAAAACATGAAAAAGGATTTCTAAAGGAATACGTTAAATCATCTTTTGTTGTATGTTTTTTCTTTTTAAGTTTTAATTGTTGGTAATGGCTAGTAGATGAACGTTGTATTAGATGAGATATTTACTATACAATGAACTATATGAGGAGACAGATAATTAGTAGTATTTGACTTGACAAATAACCTCCCCTAAGAAAATACAGTTGGCATCCCCTTTTTAGGTTTCGCTGGAGAAAGGAGCCGTTAGGCTCCTCCTCCAGAGAAATCTATTGAGTACAGTAAGCACTATGGAACACGCCCCCCGTCCCATTGGCTAGCTCCATAAATGGAGCCTAGCCATTGGACGAGGGGCCTGTCCATCAATGCCGGACCAGACACGGGGGCGTTCCCGAGATTCTTTGGCTTTTGCCGACGTCACGCGACGCCGGGAACGCCCCCGAGTCTGGTCCGGCCGTGCTTGCTGCTGTCCTGCCTTGTGTCCCTCCTCCCGCCGTCCCCACGTTTTCCGCCTCCCTCCTGACGTCCGTGTCCTTTCCCGCCCCCCTCGTCCTCTCCCGCCCGCCCCCCGAGAGTGCTTGCTGCTGTCCTGCCTTGTGTCCCTCCTCCCGCCGTCCCCACGTTTCCCGCCTCCCTCCCGACGTCCGTGTCCTTTCCCGCCCCCCTCGTCCTCTCCCGCCCGCCCCCCGAGAGCGGAGGAGGGAAGCCCGACTTGCCCAGCATACAGGTTTAATGTGGGCGTAGGATCCCGTCCGTATGTGGCAGTGATACAGTGGGACTCCAGTCCGGGTTTTCCATGTCTCATCGGTCGTCTGATTTCCTGCAACGCTGAAGGAGAGCGCACAGGCAGGCATTCAAACCCGAGCGAGGGAAGAAGGGAGTCTAGAGACCTTCTCACGCCACCCACCTCCCGAAGTGGCATACCTGCAAGAGCAAGCATGGGGGAGACGGCCCGTAGGCTGTATGTGTAGGAGCTCTCAAGTCTCTCCTCTTCCGCCGACACAAAATGGCGGCAACCCGCTTCGATAACTGCAGTGACAAAAAATACATCGATTTTGCTCCGATAAGGGTGGACGGTGTTGTGGCAGGTAGCGGTGGAAGTCTTCGTGGGAAACGTTGCACAGAGTTATTTCCTATGCTGCACGCCACCCGGGTGGGAGGGGATCCTGGGCAGGCGGAGGGGCGGGACGAGGAGCCTCGGCAGGTGGAGGGGCCGGCAGGGAGGGAGCGAAGAGGCAGCGCTGTCCGGGCATGCTGCGGAGCACCGAGGAGCTCCCCTGCACTAACCAAGCGGCCACTGCCCTGCCATATGTAGGACCTTCGAGAGACCCCATACTTCCTGGGATTGAAGAGCCGACGGTAGCCTGGTCTATTGTGAGACCAGCAAGAAGCTCCCTACTGGTGGGCGTAGGATCCCGTCAGTATGTGGCAGTGATACAGTGGGACTCCAGTCCGGGTTTTCCATGTCTCATCGGTCGTCTGATTTCCTGCGACGCTGAAGGAGAGCGCACAGGCAGGCATTCAAACCCGAGCGAGGGAAGAAGGGAGTCTAGAGACCTTCTCACGCCACCCACCTCCCGAAGTGGCATACCTGCAAGAGCGAGCATGGGGGAGACGGCCCGTAGGCTGTATGTGTAGGAGCTCTCAAGTCTCTCCTCTTCCGCCGACACAAAATGGCGGCAACCCGCTTCGATAACTGCAGTGACAAAAAATACATCGATTTTGCTCCGGTAAGGGTGGACGGTGTTGTGGCAGGTAGCGGTGGAAGGCTTCGTGGGAAACGTTGCACAGAGTTATTTCCTATGCTGCACGCCACCCGGGTGGGAGGGGATCCTGGGCAGGCGGAGGGGCGGGACGAGGAGCCTCGGCAGGTGGAGGGGCCGGCAGGGAGGGAGCGAAGAGGCAGCGCTGTCCGGGCATGCTGCGGAGCACCGAGGAGCTCCCCTGCACTAACCAAGCGGCCACTGCCCTGCCATATGTAGGACCTTCGAGAGACCCCATACTTCCTGGGATTGAAGAGCCGACGGTAGCCTGGTCTATTGTGAGACCAGCAAGAAGCTCCCTACTGCTAACGGTTGGAGGTGCCGAGAGTCAGACTGCCTACTATGGTAGCAGCAGACCCACCTTTCCCTCTGCTGCCCTTGGAGCCCGGGGCTGCACTTCGGGGAGGCTCCGTAGCCGCTTCAGTGGAGCTGGGCTGCGCTATACTCCGGCAGCATGTCTGTGCCATGCTGAGTGGGACAGGTAAGGAGAGACCGTGCTGGTGCTGTGTTTGTAAACAACACGCGTGGGAAGCTTGGAGTGGCTGAGCAGGCGCTGTTCGCATTGCCTGATGCTAGAGCCCGGTGTGCCATATAAATCTCGTTTGCAGTGTCTGTGTAGGGGTTGGCAAACAGCGCGGATAAGCCTAGATTTGGGTAGCCCAGACTCGGCTGGAAAGTTGGTAGCCTCGTCCACAGACGAATGGCCCCGCGCTAGGAGGCGCCGCAGGTGCAGCACCTGCAGCTCTGCATGGATATTCCAAGAGGCAGCAGCCAGGGTCCCCACCCACAGGCGCCTGCCTGTGCAGGGAAGGTGAAGCCATCTCACGCCTGTTCTCAAATGCATCGGCTCCCAGTGCCTGTTTAATCAAAGGTCGTCGAAATGCCACAATACCCCCACTCTTTTGTCACTGTTTGTCCAAAGGTTGTCTCCATTACATTGTAGACTGTGTGTGCCTTAAAGCAGCGCCATCTTCTGTAGTGCTCTGCCACCCAGAAATGCGTGTGTACAGCTTTGTAGAATGCATCTGCTATCCATAAGCAGCTGCTGGCCACGAGGGCCACAGGCTCGGATCCCTTGCATTGTCGCCCTCTTTTAGCCTCGGGAACCAAGCTTGCAGAACAATGTGTAAAATCATGCGGAGAGACGAGAATTCACAGGTACAACTGGCGGTTTATTGTTGTTTTTGAACTGCATTTGCGCTGGGAAGCTGTCTACCCGTATCATAGTTGAGCCTTTTGGAGCCCCTGGTCGTTTTAGTCATCCACGCTGATGCAGTGGGGTTGCTTTCAAAAAGCTTGTTTCAAGATCACTCATGCTTTGTCGTGTGGCTCTGTGTGTGTGTGTGTGGTTCTGTGTGTGTGTGTGGCTCTGTGTGTGTGTGGCTCTGTGTGTGTGGCTCTGTGTGTGCGTGTGGCTCTGTGTGTGTTTGTGGCTGTGTGTGTGTGGCTGTGTGTGTGTGTGTGTGGCTCTGTGTGTGTGTGGTGAGGAATTAGCATTTTAAAAATACTTAGAAATTCACAGAAAAAAGCAAAAGTTACAGGGACGTTATAGTTAGCAAATGGTATGTAATAAAATGTAGACATTTTCTGAAAAACACAAAGCTAACTGGGACGTTATAGTTAGGCTTAGGTTTCACTTGTACGACACCAGTGAACCCGCAGTAGCTATAGTTAACTATAGCTCACATCCCAGCAATACGCTGACCGTGTGCTGTTCCCGCCCCCCCTCGCTGTCCTGTGCCCCGACCCCCCCCCCGCTGTCCGTTCCTCCCCGTGTGTCCGTTCCGCCCCCTCCCCGTGTGTCCGTTCCGCCCCCTCCCCGTGTGTCCGTTCCGCCCCCTCCCCTTTCACTTCCTGCGCAGTCCTACCCCACCCCCCTCCCCCCAGTACTCGCACAACACGCCTATGTGCTAGGTGCACATTCTTTTGGGGGGTCACACTGTCGACGCACACACATTGTCCGCAGCTCTGCCCTCGCCCTCCTCCTTTCATCTCCCCAGCCCCTCCGGGTACCCCACCCCCCACATCACGCACGCATTCAGACAGCACATCACCCCTTCTTTCCCCTCTCCCTCCAGGTACTGCTTCCCATGAATGTAAACATTCAGGTGGTGTGACACCCCCTCCCTTACACCCCCTCGGGGCACACCTCGCTATCCATGCACACACCCAGACACTGTGTCGCCCCTTGTCTCTTACACTCCCTCTGCCTCCTCTCCCTCAGGACACACTTCCCCCCCCTATCCATGCACACATTCAGACGCTGTATTTCCCCCCCTCCCCAGCATGCCCCCCCTCCCCAGCATGCCCCCTCTCCCCAGCATGCCCCCTCTCCCCAGCATGCCCCCTCTCCCCAGCATGCCCCCTCTCCCCAGCATGCCCCTCTCCCCAGCATGCCCCTCTCCCCAGCATGCATGCCTCCCGTCCCCAGCATGCATGCCTCCCGTCCCCAGCATGCATGCCTCCCGTCCCCAGCATGCATGCCTCCCGTCCCCAGCATGCATGCCTCCCCTCCCCAGCATGCCTCCCCTCCCCAGCATGCCTCCCCCAGGACTTCTTTCCCTACAGGAACACTTCCTGCCTCAGTGTCCTCTCTGCAGGACACGTCTCCACCCTACATACAAACAGCACCATCTGGGTGGAGGGCGGGATGCACGTGCGCATGAAAGAAAAGTAAGGGGGGTATTCTGCAGGAACTAATCCATGCAGTTGTGCAGGCAGTGCAAGCCGCCACAAAGTGATGCAACCAAGGCATTGTTTTCAGAAGGCAGTCCTTCGAGGCAGGAGAGATGCAGGAATCACTGCATGCAGTTGTGCAGGTAATGCAAGCCGCCATAAAGTGATGCAAACAGTGTTTCGTTTTAAATTGAGGCCCTGCGAGGAAGTAGAGGTGCAGGAACCAATCCATGCAGTTGTGCAGGCAGTGCAAACATCCACAAAGTGATGCATGCAACCAGTGTGTTGTTTTAAAAGGCGGGCCCTGTGTGGGAGGAGAGGTGCAGCTGTGGTAGAAAAGGCCTATGGACCTGAGACAGGAGTGCATCCCGTGACACGATACAGCTGAGCACGTGGGCGCTGCACACAGCTGGGCTAGAATGCTGTAAACAGACTTGGGCATACAGCAATGAGAGGGAGCTAGTGACTTTCTGTTCCTGTAGAGGCGCTTTAGGTGTAAATACTGCAGTGTTGTGTTTGGTATAGGATTTAAGATGCAATATTATTTTTTTGGGTTTAAATCTTGTACAGATATTGTATTGTTTGCTAAGAGCTGATTTTCGATAATAATGTTTGAATAAACACAACCTGTGTGATGAATCCAAATTAGAGATATTCAGTATTGTCAGTGACTCAGCTGAGTTGGAGGGTGCGGGATCCAAATTGGGTGTCTCCCTGGCCCAAGCAATACAGAGTGTTACTGATTCTTACTCAACTAGCTGGCTAACAGACATGTTATCCCCAAACATCAGCTGATCAATTTTTGAAAATAGCCATATGTTGCTATCAAATACACATTTTCTTTTTGAAAAGAGCAAACAAAATGACAAAAGCTTATTAAGAAAAAATAAAATAAAATGAAACCTGTTTTGTCACAAATATCTTTTCATTTTTCGTAAATACACATTTGACAATCAAACTTCAATTTGTCATTTTCATCACATACTCACAGCCATCACTGCCACACATGAATGCCATGTATCACTATCTCATGCCATGGAGGTCTACAATATGCCAAGAATCATCATGCTTGGATCAACATTAGACCAAGGGTGGGAATCCTGATGCCATGTGTGCCAACAACAAGAAGCAAGTAATTGCCACGGTTATACCTTGGCCACCGCTATACTAGGTTGAGCAATATCATTCAGTGGTGGAAACCAATATTTCAAAAATTGACATCAATATGTCAGAGGTGGCATTTGCCAGCCGTTGCCATCATGAAATTGATTCTCACATTATGCAAAGCATTTCCACCTGTATGCCATGGCCACCAATACCAAAGGTGGGAACCATCAATACGCTAAGAATTCCAATCAATATGCCCGGTACAACATTTTGCCAGGAGTGGGAACCATCTTTTATATTGAAGCACACAATATGCAAATAATGAGTGCTAGGAAGTGAGAGTGACTAAGCAGTGCTAGGGAGTGCAGAGTGACTAGGGAGTGCTAGGGAGAGCTAGGGAGTGCAGAGTGACTAGGGAGTGCAGAGTGCTAGGGTGTGCTAGGGAGTGCAGAGTGACTGCAGAGTTCTAGGGAATGCAGAGTGACTGCAGAATGCTAGGGAGTGCTAGGGAGTGCAGAGTGACTGCAGAGTGCTAGGGAGTGCAGAGTGACTGCAGAGTGACTAGGGAGTGCAGAGTGACTGCAGAGTGACTAGGGAATGCAGAGTGACTAGGGAGTGCAGAGTGACTAGGGAGTGCTATGGAGTGTTAGGGACTGCTGAGTGACTGCCGAGGCTAATGGCAATGTAAATGACAATGCCATTTATTTATCTGTTTTCAAAACCAACACATAAATACAAATTTTGTTATTTACAATGCCAATAGCTCTAACTTTTCCAAAGGCGAAACCATTGCATTGTAAATGCTTGTTTTTAATTAACTCTAGAGTTCAGGCAGCCCTATGTGGTACCAAGCTTGGTAGCTGGAACATAGCTGGCCTTGAGTCCCGTATGTGTATTCCGGATTGGGTGAACTTTATACAGCAAGGTGATGTATGGTCCTTTCAAGAAACTTGGGCACCTTCACCATTGTTCCTTGTTGGCTATTTAAATTTCAGTAAACCGGCAATTAAAGGTCAAAGAGGACGAGCCATGGGTGGCCTGACTGTCTGGGTTCGACAGTACGAGGGTGTGTTAGTAGGGGAAGTTTTCATCGATAGCCCCGACATATTAATGGTTAGCATTAAATCTACCAATGGTTTTAATATTCTTTTGATTAACATTTATGTCAGGGGCACCCAGGGTGGTAGGGTCTCTCCAACCCGCCTCCTTTTGGACAACTTCCTAAGTGGTGCATCAGTAGCAGGTTACAAGGTTGTTATGGTGGATTTAAATACTTGTTTTGAACCCCTGAGCCAGGACGACGGCTTACTTACTGAGGCCGAAGATTTGGTCTGGGGGATTCCATAGCTTGAGCTAGCCCCGATAAGAAAATGGACAAAAGCTGCTACATTTATTAAAGGGTTGTGCCTGGATCAGGGCCTGCATGCTCTAAATGATAGAGTGCGTTCAGATAGGTCGGGCAGTCATACCTTCAGCAATGGTAGATTCAGTAGCCGTATTGATCATATTCTACTGGACGTTAAGCTGTGGGCTGCTGTAGAGGACATGGAGGTTAAGTCTCACCCGGAAAGTTATCATGATCCACTGTTGGTGGAACTAAGGGATTCTAGCTTCTCTGGGCCTGTAAATAGTACGCTTAATTTAGTTCAGGAAGAAGTCGTACTCACCAACGATATGAGAAGGGTACGATGGCCAAAAATCTCAGTTGATGTTGATGCACGTAAACAGATTAGATCTTTGGTTGCTAACTCACTAGTAGAAATTTCCAAATGTGATTCACAGGACGTTATTAATGCAAACATTACTGATATCCACACCAGTCTTTTCACAGCATTAATAAAATTGTTTATAAAGTCTATCTCCAAGCGGGGTAGTAGGGGGAAACCGAAATCCACAAATTGGTTCAATGAGGAGTGTCGTCGGACCCATGGAGATCTGTTTAAAGCATTAAAGCTTAAGAACCACAGCCTAATTAGGTCTTGTAGGAAGGCATTTAATGATGCAAAACGTACAGCCAAGGCCAATTGGGACGAGGAACGGTGGCTAATACTAACCAAAGCGCGTAGCTTTCGGAATATGCAACAGTTTTGGCATTTATTAAAATGGGGTTCATCCCAGGAAGATCGTCCAAGCCCCGCTTCGGTTGGTCAACATCAGTTGGTACGTTATTTTGAGGAACAATTCAGGTGCCTTAGTAGTGCACAGGAAGTTATCTATTGTCCAGTGTCGGTTGATATACTCGAGTTTACGAGTAGTGAAGTCAAACATGTCCTGCAATCAATTCCAAGGGGCAAAGCACCTGGTCCTGATTGCATACCAGCTGACCTATTCCAGCATGACCAGGATCTATGGGTTCCTTATCTAGTCCAATTGGTAAATGCCTTGGCCTCTGGTGCTAGGGTTCCGGAGTCTTGGGCTGGGGCAGAAATCCTGCCAATATACAAGAAAGGTGATCGGTCGGTTCCTTTCAAATACCGGCCGATCAGCCTTATTGATGCAGTGCAAAAAATCTCAGCCCGCCTTGTTCTTGGCAGGATTCAGGACTGGATAGGTGAGTTTAACATCTTAACCCCACTTCAGGCTGGTTTTAGGTCTCATGTGAGCACCTTGGAACAGGCCTTTCGATTCATTCTTCTTTACTGGAAGACGGTCTTCTTAGGAAAAGGCACCCTTTATGCAGCCTTTGTGGATTTAAGGTCTGCATTTGATCTTGTTCCAAGGGCAGGGTTGTGGAATTGTCTAATAGAATTGGGTATGCCAGCTCCCCTTGTACGCCTCCTGGTGAATTTACACGCACAAACTTATGCCCAAGTACGCTGGGGCAAACCAGGGGAGGTAACGGACAGATTTCCAGTTGCTAAAGGTGTAAGGCAAGGGTGTGTACTAGCCCCTACCCTTTTCTCTCTATGTAATAATGGGTTCACCAAATACTTTGACAACCACCCCACCGACGCCCCGTCTCTAGATGGAATGAAAATCCCCTTGCTCATGTTCGCTGATGATACTCTTCTAATCTCAAAGACCAGACAGGGTCTTCAACAGGCCCTGATGAGGTTTAAATTATTTTGCAGCGAACATGAGCTTGAGGTGAATGTGTCTAAGACAAACTTTATGGTTCTAAGAGGACACACCCCTATCTCAGCAAGGGTTACTATGGGGGGTACTTCCTTGGAACAAACCAAGTTGTTCACTTACTTGGGAGTAACCTTTAGTGAGACCCTTAGTTGGTCCCATCAGGTTGATCTCCTGGCCCTAAAGCACGCGCAGATAGGAGGAGCCCTGATTAAAGAACATAAAGTTTCCTTTACTCAGCCAATTTCGCCCCTAGTTAAGATCTATGGATCTAAGGTTCTTCCCTCTGTCTTGTATGGGGCGGAACTATGGGGCTTTAGTAATCTGGATCCCTTGAAAGCAGCCCAAAATAAATTCCTTAGGGTGGCAATGGGTCTCCCACAGTCAACACCACCGATTCCGCTTTTGTATGATCTTGGGTGCCAGCATGTGGAGGACCAGGCCAGGTTTCGTCCGTTAGCATTCTGGCGACGCCTTTGGACCACGCCGGAACTCCAGTTATACGCAAGAGCTTGTTTGGAGGTTAAAGATCTTCCAGGTTCACTTAATATAGGTTGGTTTAAGGACTTAAGATCCACCCTGTATGCTATGGGGTATGGAGAACTGTGGTCAAATCCCGCATCTGTAACCTTCCCTTCTAAAAAGGATTTGAAATCACACTACTGGGACTGTGTGGTTCAAAATAGACATTCGGGATTGAGTGCAAGTAACCTTACTGGCTTATTTGTTGTTATCAAAGATGTTCCCAGTCTTGAAAAATACTGGGATGCTATAACCAAGCCCCTGGACCGTAAATTATTTCATCAATTTAGATGCGGTTCGCTGCCTTTAAGGGAATTCACCAAAAAGTGGGGCTCTGGTGGGACTGAGCACTGTCCCAAATGCCCAGGTCAGGGCGAAAGCATAAATCACTTTCTTTTTGCCTGTCCCTTGTATGTCGCCCCTAGAGCCAAATGGTTAAGTCCTGTGTGCAGAAGCCTGGGAACGCGCTTGGCTGTCAAAGCCAGTAGAGTATTAAAGACAAATTTGTCTCAATTAATTGTAACAGGAGTAGCTAAATATTTAGGATGGGCCTGGATTTTAAGAGCCAGGTTTATTAAATTGACCTAGGTGCCTACTTATAACCCTATGTTCAATTGTTCCTGTGCAACCCCTATTGAGTCAGTGATATTGTGGTAATCTAATGTAGGATCATTGTTATTTTTATATTTATCCAAAAGAAGCCTGTATAGTGATTTAATATGGTCTTAGATTTTTTTATACTGTTTCCTATTTTTACAATTTTTTTTATATTTCCATGTGTATTTTGTGATGTATGTCTTTTATGATGTATTAATCGAATAAAGACTTCTTTGAACTGAACTGACCACAACTGTTAATTATTATTAATTCAGTTTACATCAAAACGGAAAATTATCTGCCACCCAGGCCATTCTTTTAGCGGTGGAGGTCTGGAATAGTCCGGATGTGACACTTGCAGGAGGGTGATGGTCAGTATTTGTGTAGTTACAATCAGTGGCAGCCTAGCAAGGCAATGTGTGGTTCAAGCTGCAGTGGTCTTCTGAGAGCCCTGGCATGTATGGTTTATACAAATGAAGCACTGCCTGATTAACGTGCTTAATTTATGAGCACGAATGTGCAGAGGTTAAAGTCCGGACCACCTTTGGATAGTTTTTCCAAATTGCATGTGATTTTACTAACTGTATGTTGGGCATTTATTTCAGCTTTGCTTAAAACTCATCAAGCCTTTGAAGTGTCCTATGTTGTGAAATATTATAATGTATTTACTTTGAAAGGCGTGCATTGCAGTGTCAACATCTTTTAGCAAACCTTGCTGATGTCTTGCATGAAGAAAGATCGGTTGACAGTCTCCGCTGAGGGCGCCGAAGACGATGTGTAGCCGTCAGGGTTGAGATGGAGCCATATCGCTGCTGTCTGAGGAGACATCACTAATGTGACAGTACGAAGTTCAGCACTGTTGGCGTAAACCCGTGGAGAGATCCAGTCGAGATATCAAGATGATGGCGGAACACGTGGTTGCGGGTCCAGAGAAGCTTGTCAGAGCGCCACCACAGGCCCACGGGGACCCGTGCGTCCGTGTCACAACAAACAGAGGACGAGGCGTCAGTTCAATTGAGCAGAAGACACTTCAGCGCGACAATCAAGCAGAGAGTGTCTCCGATGAAAGACATGCTGCTGACTGAGGAAATGCCACACGAGGAGTCGGGAAAGTAAGGGGAAACAACCAGCTGGGACAATCAATTAACACGCATGCGTGAACGCATATATCTAGAAGTGTAGATTTCAGATTGTAATTCTTGTTTGTGTTAACTTATTTCCAAACAATCCTAGAATCAGATTCAGAAAATGTTTATTATTTAGACATTTGTCTATAAAACAATAACATCACACTGTATAGAATGTTAAAGATCATTGCCCCCTAACCTCCAACTCCTGCAAAACACATTATTTAAAAACTCAACTCTTTACACAGTTCCTTTCAGGAACACCCTGATAAGTATGCGGAAACCCTCATTACAATTATAATCCTGCCTCACAAAAAAACACTTGTAACTGCAGAAGAGCAAGCATACTGCAAAACATGGAGATTAAAGGACTGTTGGTGAAACAGAAGGAGTAAGCTGCTCCTATGTAGGTCAGTTTCTTGATGGGACACTCTACAAGGTCCACACGCGTGAGCACACAACTGCGAGGGCACACCACCACTCCCTCCGTTGGAGAGCCCTCCACCATAGAACGTACCACCACGTGGCTTTGCCCCTAGATCGTCGATATCATGCATGTACGTTTCTTTGGTATATGGAATTTTTAAGACTTGGACCCACTATCCAATTTTTAATCTACACGACCAGTGTTTTTAAACTCTTTCCTATGCAGATGCTTGCCATCCTGTTTCCCTACCCTCCAAGGTCGCATGGGTTCACTTCCTCTATGAATATGGCTACCTAACCATACTGTATTTTTGATTTATTTCTTACAGGTGCACTTTTTTCAGAAGGTATAAAATGTACCTCTTGTTTTCACGACTTATTAGGACTACCGTTGAGTCCAGACTTTAGGGGACATGACTTCCTTTTTCTATACACAGTACACGCTGTCCATTAGGAGTTGATGAGGATACTTTGGTCCTGAAGAAATGCCTAGATCCGTTCGTAATGTATAGGGCATGAAACATGCCAACCCCCTGCACACATTCCTTTAAACAGAATAAAACTGATACTTTTTTTCCCTCTCCAGTTCACGCCTTTCCAGTCAGTGTTTTTACTCATGGCTCAGGTACCCCCCGAATAAACTACCATTGGATAATTCTGTAGCTATTTTTAAACCACACTTATACTATCCCACTTCTACTCACCACACATATGCTCCCTCCAACTCCCTCCAAAACACCTTTAAGCTTCATGTCAGCAAAGCAAGAAGACCTCTGGCAAAGAGTCCCCCTGCGCAGCCGGTTGGGCATTGCAGCGCCGGCCCAACACAGAGCTGCCCTATCATGAAGCATGACACCCTTCGGGGTGTGTGAGGGCCCTTGCTCCTTATTGGAGATATCCTTTTGCACTTACGCATCCTCTTACCTAGCACCTGTTCATAACTAACATACCATTCCCTGCCTGCCACCCAGGTCTTTTTTCCCACTCTCTCCTCCCTCTTGTTTCTCTCCTCTTTCCCAAATAGGAACAGCGTACCCTTTATGTTTCACCAGAACTGCATGGGACCTGAAAGCTGGACCTCCCAAGCACCTGTCCCTCCTTGTGAGTTTAATATTTAGTACGGATTTTCAACCGTGAGACTCCAACCTAGGAGCTGCCAACTGACACCCAAAGGATCAACAGAAACCTCATCCTATTACTTTTAGGATAACCCCCATCCCATTACCAAGGCCAACCAGCTCAGTTCCACCCAGCCAGCTGATTTTGTGCACTTCTACCTGTACCTAGGACAAGTACTTTCTTCCCCTTTCTTTTTCCCCCTCCTCCCAATGCAATTCCAGAACATATGGGGTACCACCAAGGCTTGACCTTTGATGATGATATTGTTTCAGAAATCCTTATAGCTCCCCCCTCACTCTTGGGAGCTGAAGGATCCACATCAGGAGCCACCCAACAAGAGGACTGGTCATCTCTCACCATCATGAAAAGATTATATATCAAGATTACACTATATGGACTGCTCATGACTGAATACCTGCCAGCCAGCATTGCACCCAGCAGAATAATTCTTAAGAATGTGCAACATATCTTTCTGGATTCTGGTTTTCAGGAGTGAATGGTCCCTGGTAGCCTGGAAGTTTATTCTGACCATCAACACTTTCAAACGTCTGGCAGATGACCTTCTGGTAAAGATTACCATGGCAGAGAATGCCCTCAAGACGATCAAACAAATAACTGCATATAAAAACAAGCTGTCTAAGATAAACAACGAGGTGAATGAAAATAGAGAGTACCTACTGAAACAAAAGATTAACAATCTACAGAAGGACATAAAGAAATTCCTCAAAGAAAAAATGAACCCCTATTTAAATTAAGATTATTTTGGGGGGCGAATTGTTGTCTGATGAAAGTACCTCATCACACACACACAATTCAGCAACCAGCATCAATTAGAGCACCAGCAGCAGAAGCAATGACGATACAAGAAGGACCCATCCACTGCCACCTTCGATGGAGTATGGGATACCACCTTACCAGAGCCACCAACCAGGTTGGCACCCGTACTAGATGTACCCACCAGGACCTCCTCAGCCTTTCCCTTAACCATTCTATTAGTACCCCCTTTTTAGGCAGATCCTGGGGCAGAGGGAGAGGAAGGAGAAGAGGTGCACAGCAGTAATACGTCCTGTGGCAGGGACCACAAACGGAAACATCCAGGCAAACGAGGAGCCAAACGGCAAGCAAGAAAAATTGATTGTCAACCTTTCTACAAATGCCTTGATAGAAACAGAGACAAAAGTCCTACTTAGAGGCCTGGGTTTTGGTCCTACACACAAGGAGGACAACTTTAGGACAGCTTAGGATTTGCATCGCTTCTTTAGGAAGAGTTTTTGGACAAAACATCAATGGGCACTGATGACTCAGGTCTGCACAACCCCTCCACCTTCACCCCTGCATCAGGAATGGTCCCATCTGAGGTTCTAACCTTCGAATAGGCTGTCATGAAGGAGGTGGGCAGTCGTCCACGCTCAAAACCATTCTTCAACATGTCCAATACAGAGACCACAGCCATGGGAACCCAGGCACTGACATCTCCATCACCATCAAATCAGCAGATAATGGAGGTGCCATTGTCATCCAGAATACTACAGACTAAAAATCGAGAATGCGAACATCAATTGTCCAACAGTGACCACTATACCCCTATTAGGGAGAACCCCACGAGACATCTCAGCACCAGCATAGCATCAATGGTGTTTGCAGCGGAAACACAAGGCTGGATTAGCAAAAAGGAGGCTGCCTTCCTGACCAGTGATCACCCCAAGATACCTTAGCTCTACACCCTACCAAAAATCCATAAATTAACCAGACCACTCCCAGGGAGATCCATCGTGTCAGGGATTGGGTCTATACTTGAACCACTGTCACAGTTTTGGGACCATTTCCTGCAACCCCTGGTAATGAGGACTCTATCCTTTCTAAAAGACACCACAGCAGTCCTCAATCTTCAGGAGGGATTGGGTGAGGACTCCGCTGTCAATCTATAATAATAATGATAATAATAATAATAATAATAATAATAATAATAATAATAATAATCCCAATTTGTAAAGCGCAATCACCCGTAAGGGTCTCCAGGCGCTGGAGGCCGTCGCGAAGATTAAGCAAGCTATTGCCCAGAGTCGCATGGTGCTGAGCTAATCTGCCGCTGACACCGGGGATCGAACCGTGATCCCTAGATTCCAGCATCAGTCGCCCTGGCCGTGGCGCCACACCTCTGCCCTATCTATTAATCACCCTAGACCAGGAGGCCCTCTATATAAACATACTCCAGGATGCAACTTTGGAGGTGGTTTAGACCATCCTCAGAGATGAGGACTGGACCTCCCCCATGCCGATCAGCTTCATTATGGAGTGCCCTAAAGAAGAACTACTTTCAATTTGAGGACCAGCTATACCACCAGACCCAGGGGACCTCTATGGGCAGTTCTTTTGCCCCCATCCTGGCATGTCTCTACATGGCCGACTTTGAGAAAAAGCACATCAAGGGGCAGACCAGCTTCTACAGTGATAACACCCTGATCTGGCATAGATATATTGATCATATGGCAAGGTACCATGGATACCTGCTCAGAATTTTGCACCTGGGTAAATACGCTCGATCAGTTTCTGAGGTTCAGCAAGACTGTCTCAACCACTGCAATACCTTTTCTAGACCTATCCATTTTACTCAATGAAGGCAAACTCAGTACCAGTACATGCAAAAAGCCCACAGACACTAATAGTCTGCTAAGGTACGACAGCCACCACCCCAAACACCTGCAAGATAATCTCCCGTTTGGACAGTTTCTGCATTTATGCCGCAGTTGCAGAAATGTTGGGTACTAAAAACTACAGGCCAAATCCTTTAGTTCTGATCTTGTAGAAAGAAACTATCAAAAGGGATGTGGTGCAGGAAGCATACAAAAGGGCTAGAAACAACACCTGGGAGGCTCTCTTAGAACCACAAGAACGGGTACCCCAGGAAGTCATCACATGCGTCACATCCTTCACCCCCAAGTCAGACCACATCAAAAATATAATTTAAAAACTTTGGCCAATTTTTCACACAGGGAACATGTCACCAGATGCCCCTCGTCCGCATTTAAATGAACTGCCAACATCAAAGAGCTGGCCGTACACACCAGACCCCTTCCTCAAACCACCATGTGTCAACAACAACTCTGGGGTCTTCCACATGTCAAGGGCCACCACCCATTCGGTTCCTGTAGTGTGTGCCCCTTCACATGACACTCAAAACAGGTTGATCTGGGTCCTGCTGATACATGGGTTCAGAAGTATCACATGCCCCTGCAAGAAATGCTACATTGGTATGACCACGCAGGCTGTGAGATTAGGAATTATTTAACATCGCAGTAATATAAGATGCAGTTAAACAATGACAAGAATGTTGACCCACTACATTGAGTTGGGGGTACACACCTAATCAGAAAGACTTCGCGATGTGAGAAACACATTCCATTATAACCCCACAAGCCCTCCTGATGAGGGAGCAAAGATGGGTTTTCCGTCTCACTACACATCAGACAGGTCTGAATGATGACATCCCCTGGGGGGAGGTGGTTCAATAACACACCTTCCACCTCCTCCACCACACTTTCTCGACTCTTTACTTTGCTAGCATGCAAGTGAACCACCCTTATCTGATGACCTTCCTTTTCTTTGACAACCCGCATGGGTCCCTGTAGATTCCCAATCACAGCTGTGTCCCTTTTGGATCCATGTTTTGCCAACTTCCTTTATTAATCCTGGTAATGTGGAGTGGTCATGCACTACTGCCACCCTGCACCTTCCCCCTCGTTTGATCCTTGCATGTCACTATGTGCTCTAAATTGCACAACTGGCATCCTGCCAGGCTTCGCACCCCTTTTTTCCATCCAGTCAAGGCCCAGCTGTGCCCCAATAAGCTAAATTCACTGACCGGGACACCATCCAAAGATGGCGACCACTATTTACTATTGGCCTTGTAGTTCAAGATGCCACCACCTAGTCCGTTTTTTCCATATTCAAGTGAGCGTTCTAGGCGTCAGGGCCTCCCCGTCTTTTAAAATCTTTTTCATACCCAACCCGGCATGTCCTGGGATGGCTGGACATGGGAAGGTCCCGTGTTAGCAGACACTCTGACTAAGTAAGTACTATGTACACTACCTTTCCAACCCCAGCATGCGCTACACTCTTTGAGTAAGGAGTCGCACCTCCAACCTGCCCCAGCACTATGCACCCACCTCGCTTGGTGAATCATGGACCCCATGGCAGCATACCTACATCATGGTTTACTACTTCACTCTGTCTTTATTAGTATGGACCATATGTTAGTTTTGCCAGCTCACCACCGTCAGCGTAGGTCCTCCGTACCTCCAAACTGCCCCGGCGCTCTGCAGCCACTGTGAGGGGTTAACTATGGACCCCCTAACAGTATCATCACTTCGTGGTTTACCACTCTGCCTCCACTGGTTTGGACCAAATGTCCATTCGCCGGCTCACCACCGGCAAGGTAGGTTGTTTTAATCCCATTTACACCGCGAGGAGCCGCTGTGCTCCAGCGGTCTGAACTACAGGCTACTCTAACCACTTTAGCTGCACCTATCCACAAGCTACATCTATTAAACGTAGCACTGCACGTATTATTGCCATAATCTGCCACTACCAGTTTGGACAACAACGGCGTTCACCGCCTCATCACCTGAAATGTAGGTCTGGAACTCCCCCAACACCTCCCTCTTTTCCTTGCACAGCAGCCTGCAACCCATTACGGAGGGCTGGCCTGTAAAGCCATTCTATCCACAGTAACTGACTCTTGGGCCGCTTTACCACATCCTCCTTTTACGTTACAGGTTTAATCTCTCTCGCAAAACACCAACAAGCATCCCAGCATGTCTCAGTTGGGGCTGATCAACCCCCCTATTTAGATGAGCTTCTTGAAGGGGTACCCTACATGGAACACACGCGGGTGCACACAACTGCGGGGGCACACCACCACTCCATCCGTTAGACAGTGCTCCACCATACGACGTACCACCACGTGGCCTTGCCACTAGATCATCGATATCATGCATGTATGTTTGTTTGGTATATATAATTGTTAATACTTGAACCCACTGTCCAATTTTTTATCTACTCGACCAGTGTTTTTAAACTCTGTCCTATGCAGATGCACAACATCCTGTTTCCCTACCCTCCAAG
Source organism: Lissotriton vulgaris (assembly GCF_964263255.1). Lineage (NCBI taxonomy): Eukaryota > Metazoa > Chordata > Amphibia > Caudata > Salamandridae > Lissotriton > Lissotriton vulgaris. The sequence goes on along the minus strand of NC_141693.1, from coordinate 1,436,957,051 downwards.
GGCTCATGGTTTCTCTACCTCAATGTATATGGCTATCTAACCATACTGTACTTTAGATTTATTTCTTACAAGTGCACTTTTTCCAGAAGTTATAAAATGTACCTCTTGTTTTCACCAATTAATATGACTACAGTTGAGGCCAGACTTTAGGAGATGTGACTTCCTTTTTCTATACACAGTACACACCGTCCCCTATGAGTAGATGAGGATACTTAGGTCCTGAAGAAATGCCTAGATCCGTTCAGACTGTATACGGCATGAAACGTGTCGACCCCTGTACAACTCACACATTCCTTTAAACTGAAGCAGGTATCATTTTTTCCCTCTCCAGTTCATGACTTTCCCTGTTTTTACTCATGGCACAGGTACCCCGCAAATAAACTACCATTGGAGAATCTTGTAGCTATTTTTAAACCACACTTACACTATCCCACTTCTACTCACTACACATATGCTCCTTCCAAAACTAATTTAAGCTTCACAAGAGCAATCTAAGAAGACCTCGGCAAAAGCCCCCCTGTGGGGCCCATTGAGCATTGCAGCGCCAGCCCAACGAGGAGCTGCCCTATCATGAAGCATGACACCCTTTGGGGTATGTGAGGGCCCTTGCTCCTTATTGGAGCTATCCCTTTGCAATCACGTATCCTCTTACCTAGCACATGTTCATAACTATCATACAATTTACTACCTGCCACCCAGGTCTTACCCTTTTTCCCTCTCTATCTTTCCTTCCGTTTCTTCCCTCTTTCCCAAATAGGAACAGCGTACTCTTTTTGTTTCACCAGAACTGCATGGGGCCTGAATACTGACCTCCCAAGCCCCTGGCAATCCTTGTGAAATGAATGAACTTGAACATAATCATTAAAATCATAGACCTTCCTATCCCAGACTTGTTTTAAAAAATATTGCCTAAGCACGTCATGTCTAAAAACTACATGTTCGGAGGTAGTGAGAGTGCCTCATTACAATGGTAAATGCTGTATTTTGAAAAGAGCGGTTTAAAAATCTGACATCTAATTCTACGAAAATGCACAAATCTAATAATAGATGAACACATATTTTGAAAACCTAAGGTATGAGGCAATCTGAAATTTTAATAGCAGCTAGAGTAAGTGGTGATTAGGCAATACAGATATATATGGATACACCAGCTGATTATCCCAACACTCCATTATATGGCTGACGGTTTCATTGATAAATAAAGTAAAGCAGCTAACCTTGAATGCTTCCTACAAGCTTCCTTCAGATCCCCCTTCCAAAGATGAGATGGATCCATGACCTTAAAATTTGAATTTTTCTGTTTAAAAGCAATAGTTTCTAATTTGCTTCTAACCCTTGCTGCCCCTTTGAATTCACTGGTTGCTATTTCTTTGGCAATAAGGATAGCATTGAGAGCACAAGAAAGGACTCTAGTCCTTGATCTGAAACATTGAATCAGAATCACAAAGACAGTCTTCTTACTCCAATAACCAGTTTTTTTTAAATGAATATAGTCACTTCATGTTTTAATACAAGCTGGTTATGGTAACTTTACTGGGGTCACAAATGTCACTTACTTTCTACTTCTCATTTATTTCGTAAGCATTATAAATATATGTTGTGGTGTGTTAATATATATTTTCTATAAAGAAGTTTGTATTTCCAAATAAATACATTACTCACTTAGACTGGAGTGAGTATTCAGTAGTACACTTCTTGGGCTACTTCCTTAAATGTATTAGGTAAATACTTCAAATGTTGAATTTATTTAGCCATTTAGATTTTATTATTTTTTAATATCATATACTTTAAACAATGATATACATTGTATAAACATGAAGTCAATGGGAGCACTCTGATTACGGTGAACAAAAGTTTGGACTGCTGGTCTATCCTCCTTAACACGCCCCTTTAGGCAGGCAAACACTAAATCGTAAACTTGCTTGATTAACTTAAGGTCAAGATCGACTGGGAACATTTAGGAAATATTGCAGGTAGAATTCCATAACTCTCCAGCATCTCACTGCAAAAGGCCTCTTCCTGGACTGGCGACAAACAAAAGAATTTGAGGGACCCCGGCATTTTCGACAGTAACGCCAAATCCCTTAAGAACAATTGCCATTGACAGAACTCCTTCTGAACATCCCAATGGTTCACATAAACAGTCTCAATTATCCAACAGTTTGTTGAGAGATATCCATAATACAGTTTAGAAGGCATGCCAGTAACCAATCACTATTTGTCTTCATCACACTTCCCCTTTTATATATTTCGTTGACATCATTGTCAACAGCCCTTTTTTTAATGCCCTGCCACTGCCCAGGATGCCTGTTTTACAAACTGCTTAAAGCTACATTGATTTGACCACTCTCCTGAAAGCAGAGGATCATATTTTCCTTACAAACTAATGTAAGATCAACTGTCCTGTTCATTCGTTACGAGCCATGTACATTCCCGCAGAAAACATCAAGGTTCGCTGGAGGGTCTTTCACCAAGTGCACCCAACGATAAGATGCTCTCCCTCTCAACCTTCAATCAAGCAAATCTATTGCAAAGGAGTCCACAAAGGAGTCCACTACCCTATCTCTTGAGTAATCGGCTAGGGTTATTTCTAGGCTTCCAAACGTGTATACTCCTGTACGGGTTTGGGGTGGAGCGCCAGTCTGAATACCAAATTGAATTGCTCTGAATTGAGGATAGCTGATTCTTTAAAAGGATTATTTGACTCAAAAACATCCTCTTGTCCTTAAGCTCACCTTTTGCTTTTAAAACCAATAAAAAACACGGGGTACTGAAACTAACTAGTTAACGATTTCCTAAAAGCCATTTGTTCTCTAGATGTAATCACCTCCAATACCTTACAATTTGAAAAAAAACCTGCAGTAGGTTAGATCTATTCAGAGGCTTTCATAGCATTCCTTTTTTCCCTTTCGAAAAATATCCATATATATTTATGTGGTGATTTAGTGTAACTCGATTGGGCATGAGATGACTTCTGTTCAGGTTGGGGATCTGCTTGAGTAGCTAAAGTGAAGGCTGGGTATACATACTGTGAGTTATCTAATCTGGAGGAAGAGATGTTTCTGCTAGTCAAACGTGCAGGTTTCCAAACTTTATTCTTCAGTCCCTTGTTAATACTGATCTGTTAGGCTCTTCACACTTAGATGTGGCAACCTACTTGTTATGGATGGGATACTTCCTTTCCTGTACCTTATTACCTTCCTGTCTTCCCTTCCCTCCTGTATTTACCCTTGTATTTCTCCCCATCTTAACTTCTATGTATTTAATGGCATAGCTGATTCTTTGGCAGTACAAGTCTTTCTAAACTCCTATGGCAGCTTCCAAGAAATTGTTTCCTTTAGTAAATTGATTCTCACCCTTAGGCTCTGTAGGTGCCAATTCCCTACCCACCCTTGATGCCATCTGTTTAACAACATTGACAATTTGGAAACCTATACAGAAGGACTTTCCCTCCCTCCCCGACATCAGCCAATTCCTTCTCTGAGGCTCAGGATTTTGAGAAGGCACAGGGCCTTTACAAGTGATGGCATCAAAAAGTTTATTGACGTTATTTCATAAAGAATCTCCTTTAAAATACGAGCCTCAGATTTCAAAGACTCATTTGTTGTAACTGACGATTCCAGTAGGCCATGTAGCATTGTTTGTTATTAGTATAAGGATATCTAACATAGGGGAGGGGCCGGAGAGTGAAGCTTACAGGTTCGAGCTATACAGAGCTAAATTATATTGAATCTCCCCCGGGAATTTCTGTCCTGATTGGCCATTTTTTTGTAACTGTCATTCCACCAGGGGTATCCACGACAACTACAGCACTTCCTTTTCCACCCCACTTCGCCCTTTCCCCCCTGCTACTCCAGATGCGTTCCTCGGAAACAGCAACACTTAAAAGAGAAGGACCGATCAAATGAGGGGATGAAGATAGGCAGGGCTTCATCGTCATAATATCTTCCACCATGACAGAATCCTCCCTCTCCTGCATAACCTGCTCCTCCATGTAACAAATTTAAAGAGGAGACTGCAGGTACTACATGTGTGGAATCCTGTATCACTATGTTCTTGAAAGGTGTACCCACAAAATCCTTAATTGAAACGGCAACTGACCTAGCCAATGAGTGTGCTGTAATAGACCTGTTTCCAGAGGTCTGATCTAATTGCAGAGAGCTCAACTGGATCTCATTCATGAGGAAAGAATTCTCCACCCCAAAGGAGTCCCTGACTCGATCTCCAGGCTCCTTCACGATCACTGCTCCTTTCACTCTCTTAGAGAAAGCCTGGGGGTTAGCCCCTCTTTTCCTTTTGGGAGGCATCCCTTCCCACATACATACAAAACTAAAACTGACTGATAATAAATTCATTGAAATAAGACTGGATTTTGAGCCCACACATCACGTATCTCCTCTTCTGACCGCAATTGTGACCACTCTGTGAAACACTGGTGCAACAAAATTTGAAGGTCCCCCTTCAAAGTAGATGGAGGGGTGCCACCATGTTCTGGATCCAATGAGGAGCTCTCAGATCCGCCCATGCACAAAGACAGAGGGGGCCTCTGGAGCTTGGGCACCCCCTCACCGTGGGGGTTTCAGCTGCCATTGTTACACCACTGCTGTGAAACCACCATCCTAGAATACTGAAACTGTGCACATTCCAAGGACGATCTGCAAGCGTTTAAAGCAATCACATAGCATGAGGGACCCTCCTCACATTACCATTCATACTCTGCTAGCAACCAGCCCTCGGGTGGAATCGCTGATATACAGAAAAAGAGGGGTGAAAGTGCCGGAGTCCGTGGGCCTCAAAGGAACAGCAGCGGTAAGCTAGAAACTGGCTGAAATCGAGCACAAACACTGATCAAAGGCATGCACCCCTTAACCTCCTATTCCTCCAAGATCCTCCAGTAACATTGGAAGATGGGCAAGTACCTATCGGGATCCCTCGAAGGGTGGACCGATGCTCCACTTGCAGTGAGAGCCAAGCATTTAGTTCCCAGGATGCTCCAGGCCAAAATCAATTATGCATTCAAATTCAAATGAGCCGCCAATGAGGAGCCAACGAGGGAGCCATCCACGACACAGCAAACAAGCAGACAAGCAATGGGTGGTCACAAGCATGGCCACAGAGCATGCATGGGGAAGTGTCAGCCATCACTGAATCAGCACTTGGAAGAGGAGTCTGTGATGAAATAATCCTACATTTGTAACATAATGTAAAATGGGCACCCGTGGTCACAGTGAATTCCTAGGATCACACTGTTTACTCACTGGAAAAGCTGTGATAAGAAGAAAGATCTTCTGGTACGCTAGTCCACAAACCAGTACACGTTTCCTACCAGCATTATATTGTATCTGTCGACGTGTTTATTATCTAGGAGTTTGCAGTGGGCTTTGCAAAGCACCATGTTGTTCCATCCTCACCCCCCTCCAGTCCAAGCTTCTTCTGTGCAGGATGCAAGGAGGCAGGAGAGACAGTCCAAAAGAGGGGCAAGTAGGAACTCAATTGTATTCCTACACTGAATGGAACATTGGCGCTCTCTCTCTCCTCTACTTTCGCACAACCTGCAAGCTCAACCAAAATCTGCCCATAGCATTACCAAATTTGAAAGGTCTGATGTCCTGTAACTTTTTTACTTAAGCTCAGATGTCCTGTCATTTCTTACGTTTCTGTGACTTTCCGGATTTAAACTGGAGTTTCAGCTAAATTCCGATTTCAAATAGACAGTTGCTTATTGTTAGTCAATATACCGGATGCCAGGTCACTCGAAAACCCTTTGTGGTATTTTTCTGCTAATATGACTGCAGGTTATAAATGCAAGAAGAAACAGTGTTTCAGCGGTTGAACCCTCAACCAAAGAAGTGTGATTTCACGTGGTAGTTGAAGGGGCAGTACAGTCGAGAAGAAGTCCATATCATGGAAAAATACTAGGATAGAGATGGAGCAGGACAATAGAAGGGGAAGTGAAGAGATCTGGAAGGAGGAAGACTTTCTATTGTTGAACAAACTAGAAAGGTCAATGAGTTGGCTGGTAGCTCTGAAGAGGTCCTTTGTCAAAAGCATTTCAAGCATCAAGAACTATGTAATAAATTTATTTTTGAGGGATACAGAGAAATCCAATGAATAATAGTGTTACAGTTTTAAAGTTTCAGTGAATTGATGTTAGATATATATGTTAAGCAGGTGGTGATAACAGGTGTACATTTATGGTTAGGCTAATTTCCATTGAAAAGGCACATTCTTTCCTAAATAACTTATGTGCTTTTTAACAAACCTGTATGAAACTTCCCAAAAACAATTGCATCTGCTTTGTTTTTCTCATGGTAAATTTTACGTAGATTCATCAAGCAAGAAACAACACAAAGAGGATGTCCTAGAAGTGATATTTACTATTTTAACTCCAATACGATTTGTTTCATTCCTCGATACACAAAACTCAGCAGAACAGAAGGGAGTGATTTTGCTTTGTTTGTTGTAAATCAGTACAGTAGTTTTCAAGAGATTGGTGTTTAAAAAAAGTGGTTTTAATGAATTGATGTTAGAGATATATGTGAGACAGGCGGTGATAGCACCTGTGCAGTTATGGTTAGGTCATTTGAAAAGAAACTTTTAAAATAACTTTAGTGCTTTTTTAATGAGACATAACTTTCCAAAAACAACAATTACATCTGCTTTGTCTCATGCAGACTCGTCAAGCAGGAATCAAAACAAAGAGTGGGTCCCAAAAGTGACATTTCCTATTTATACTGCACTAGGAGTTTTATTCCTCCATACACAAAAATTAGATAAACAGAAGGAAGTGCCTTTGCTTTGTTTGATGTAAATCAGTTCAGTAGTTTTCCAGAAATTAATGTTTAAAAAGTGGTTTTGGTCTTGACATAAAGATGTTACATTTTAGAAGAATCTTGGCAGTTTGACAGGTGTATTTTTATTTGCCTGCACACATATTGACAGAGTTAAGCAGATTTAGGTTACTCTTGGTATTTTTTAAATGTGTGCATTTTCATCAAAAGGCATATTACAAACAGGGTCGAAAAGGTGTTCATTAGCTAATAATTCAGACTATTATTCGAATAATCCATATAGAATTTGGCAGACATTTGGCATGTTTAGTGTTCTGTGAGTGTGGTAGGTTTTGCGCAGATCCAGAAAAGTTCGGCAAATTTAATAGGTAGGGGGTGAAATGATTTTATGTTTTAATAACTTTGAATAGGCATATTAAATGGGGGTGGGCTCAAAGAATAATGTATTTGTTAATAACTTTTGCAGAGCTTTACAGATCAGTACAACATTTGGCAGACACCTACCACGTTTACCTTACTCTTGATATTTAGAATTTAATGCAGATCTCTTAAGGGGTGAACACCAGGTAAAAGAAGCAGGATTTCCCATTCAACTCCCATTGTAACATTTGCTCTCCTCTACAGAAATGAACCCCGTATAGATCTGCCTGAGATTCTGGTACTGGGTTTCATTTGCTAACATCCTGTCAAATATTATGCCATTTCACTATCAGGTGCAAAAGTTATATGCACATCAGGCCCTATGAGCAACAGATGCTATGTGCAGATGAGGGCCTTGCACATCATGTGTTGGTAAACTGTTGCTGCTTGGGCACAAAGCCTGGACATGACCAGACCCTGTGCTAATTCCAGCTATGCACAGCCTTCAGCCTCACAGGGCTGATTAACACCGGTTGCGCATGGCGTTAGTTGTGACAGATGCCGCAAAGGGGACCCACAAGTAAAGGCCCCTTTCCCAATCCTTTTACCTTGAAATGAATGAACAAAAATAAAGTTGTATGCAAATGCATCTTGCCGCTGTAAACCCAAGATCCAGAGATTCAATCAGTGATTCATCAAACAATGATCAGAGAGTGAAAAACCAGGTCTTGGTGCATTTCCTGAAAATGGTATGTTTTTCTACAGGCTTAATATTTAGTGGCAGGAAGTTCCAGAGCCCCACGGTCAGATAGGAGAAGGATGTACCTCCCCAACTACTATGAATAACTCTAGGAACCACCATCTCTTTCCTGTTAAAAGATCTGAGATGTTACAAAGTAACAAACACCTGAACCCTAGAGATAATAAATCTAGGGCCAGATTGCTATGCACTTTGTGTACCAAACACACTACTTTAAATATGGCATTTTGTTAACTGGTAGTCAGTGGAGCTCGTACAATTCCTTAACCATGGACTGATGTCTAGGAACATTTTGAATAACGTGAGCAACTGCATTTTACGACTCTTGAAGGCTCTATGGCAAAGCCTGATTTATCCCTCGATAAGGAGTATTACAATAGTCAGTATGGAAGGCCCAGCCTAGGATGGAGTTGCTCTCTTGCATGAAATGAAATAAATGAAAAATAAATTACCAGCACATCTGCCTCCGGAGACGTGTCCCGGCACTGGGGGCCGTCAGGAAGATTACGCGAGCTATTGCCCAGAGTCACATGGTGCTTGGCTAACCTGCCGCCGGAGATCAAACCGTGAATCCCTTGGTCCAGAGTCAGGCACCCAGGCCGCTGCGCCACACCTCTTCCATGAAGCAGAGGGCAAAAGAAAGATCTTTCTTAATGCACATAAAGTGGTAAAATAGGTGGCCGTGACTTGATTGGTCGGTGATGTAAAAACTAGGGAGTTGCCAAAGGCATTAGGACTCAGCATAAGGGTTAGCTAGATTTCGTGCTATGGATGCAAAGTTATTATCATATAAAAGATTTTTTGATCCTCCAGTTTGCTCTTCCTTGATGTGGATAAAAGCTGGCATATCAACAGCAATGAAAACATGCTAAACATTCGCCAAATTGCATGCAGATTTGTGAAATGGTATCACACTTTAGTTAATAAACACTTTTTTTACCACTCCAATATTAACCATTGATAAATGCTTCAAAATTTCAAAGAATCAATTTGCAAATCAAATTATCAAAAAAGGACAAGGTCATAAATACAGTGGTTTGCATATCATTTTGGAAAAGCATAGTCCATTGTGACAATTGAACAGGGATGTGTGCTTGTTAATTTAATGTTCAGAAATAAATCCTGAGATACTTCAGTTCAAAAGAGTCCAAGGGTCTCATACATCCATAAACCTAAAATTCATTTGATTCGTTAAATCAATGCCTCTGTTGTTGTGGCATGCAGCATGGAGCAAGCCTTCTGCTTCTCTGAATAGGTTAAATATTCAGGACTGTTTGGCTTTAGATGGGACAGACGATATTCCTTACTCCATGGCTAAAATATATAGGATCATGCCTGGGAAAACTGAAAAGTGTAACTGTTTCCTGAAATCAGAAACAATAATTGAGGGATACTGTTGAATTAAAAAAGTACGCATGGCGTGCCTGAGGAAGTTGGCCACGTGAGCTCTCGGCTCTGCCGAGTCCGTCGGCCGCCCCCAAAATCCTGAAACTAATCCTGCCCTTTGAGCCCGGGACCTGAAACCGGAGGACGAGCAGAGTGCTTGGGGCCGACTTTGGAGATCTGGGGACGCTGGCGGCCAAAGTTACGGCCTCCGTTGATCTGGGCCGGAGACCCGGGACTGGAGTTCTGAGGGAGACCGTGGCCAAGTGCAATACCAGCAGGGACCCAGACGGGAAGCTGCCGGTCGAGTCCCTATATTGGTGGAATATTGTGGGTGGCGGCAAAGACTGAGCAGCGACGGCAAGACCCGGGGAAATATGCAGGGTGAGCCCCCCCCCTTCTTTGCACAGCGTGAGGAAATAGCTGGGTGAGCCTCAGAGGCCCGCGGATCTATGGCGCGGGTGCAGGCGGCGATCAGAAGCAGCAGGGATGGAAATTAAACACAGCCGGTTGGTGAGTTGGGGATCGGAATCACTCTGGACCCCATCTTCGTTATTGCTTCTCCCGCCTGCGGATAGAGGCCGGATCAGAGGGGGAGACATGCATTTGCAACGCACCAGGAGGAGCAGGGACGGACCTTCTGCTTGACAGGATTCCCCCCCTGGGGTTCCCCTATATACTCTAAGGATCCAATTTGAATGCCCTCTGGTGGTTGCGGGCACAGACTCGGTGGGAGAATCGAGGGAAGTGGTGTAGTGTAGTTTCTATATTCCCAATAGGCTCTACGCTTTGGAATAATAAATACTGTAGTTTAGACGTAGGACTGAGGCCTACTAGGTCTCTATCGAATATACTAAACTTAATAGTGAGTGCAAGCTAGCTCAGAGGTCACTAGAAACTTTCTCGAATTCACAAGAAGGGATTCGTTTCTGACAACCGCATAAACATGACAACTTTGTTTCCCAAGAATAAGAAATCAAATCTCTAGAGTTGCGGAAACAATAGATAACTATTTTACTCAGTCAATCGTGCATGCTTAGTTTCACTAGAGATGCAGAGAAATAGAGAGACTGGCGTTTTCAATAAAAGTATTTAGTGAACAGTCTTCTTTCTCAAGCATTGGAAATGAACTGCTACAATCGTAATACTGGTTATAAAGCACAAGGCATATAATACACACAGTATTATAAAGTAGTACTGTAAAAGCATGATATGGTTTCTAAGCCATAAAGTGCATAACATTTATAAAATACATAAAGTAATAAATAATGACTAAAAGTACTCAGCTGGTGCTTCTAAAATACGCCTACCCCGGTGTACCTAACCTAAGTCTAGTACTAGAGAAGAAATAAGTGAGGAGAAGTCTAAGTTTAGTAGTTCTCTGGCAGGAATCTCTTCGAAGAATTCTCTAAGAGGTTGAATCAGCTCCGTACCTTGGTTTTAGAATGAAGGAGGTCTTGTATCTCTCTCTCAGAAGGGTAAGCCGGAAACACTGGAGCTGGATTTCTCGGCAAGAGAAAAGACAGCGTCTCTCTCAGTGCGTCAGCTAGAGAGTCGGCTTCCTTCGGCATTTGCTGCTGCAGGGCGTCGGGAAAGTAGTTAGTTGATCTGCTCCAAACCACTGTGTGTTTGACTGGGCAAACCTGAGCATATTTATACTTTGAAGGTGCAGAGTTTGACGCATGTTTGGACTTAATATTGTCACTCAAAGCTAAATTCTTGGAAAATGCCAGGAGTTCTTGGAGAACTTAATATTCAAGCAGGGGGAAGTTCCTAGCTGCTGAAGGCAAGTTTTTTCAAGAAATCGTTGTTAATTCTCGGATTCTAGTGGAAATAGCCATGCCGTATTTGGGCTGTGTGGCTTAGACCAAATAGGGTAGTGATTTCTATGCCTATATAAGGATATGATAGAGTATACCTATATAAGGGCATGAATCGGGAAAATTACACTAGGGGCCTAGATTCGATTACAACACCCACTCCACGATCTTAAGTTCAATTAAGCTAACCTAATAAGCACTGAACATATCTAAAGCTAGTGTTTACAATCCCACCCCAAAATACAAGAAAATGCACTTGAAATGGTTTGTACATGATCAGAATATTTAGCATTTCTACAGTACACATTTTAAGGAAGTGATGACATTCTAAGCATATAGTACTGTATCTAAATATGCAATCGGAATGTATCATGAATTTTTCATTTATGAAAATGGCTCTTAAATACAGAAAGAAAGGTCGAGACCATTTCATAACATAACATATCATGTCACTGTTTATATGAAGACAAGGCTCAAATATATTTTCTAGGCTGTGTTTCAAAAATAAAAGAATTTCTTGTTCTCTAAGAATAGTTATACTTTAAGCAGATTAGTCTGTGCCAAAAAAAGTTTAATAGTTTTTGGAGAGAAAAAAAAATTGAAATTGTTGTGAAAAAACAGTCCCCAAGTTAAATTTCTTTGTTTTGAAAAATTGAAGGCCGAATTTCAGAGTTCAGGGAACGCTGTGTGCATGAATCAAAAGTTATTCTCGTTGTCAGGAGAAAACATTATATCATCAAGAATGGCAAAGAAATCGTCTACCACAGTAGGTGAAAGTGGAAGCGCTTGATCAAGCAGATCAAATGTGCACAGATGAGAAGCATTGCTGTCAGCGCCAGGTGCCGCATTAGCAGTGTTCAAATCAGATAGTACCTGTGTGCCTGTTGATCCTCGTATCTCACCCTCAGTTAGACTTACTGGTGAGACCTCAATGAATGCCTTCATCAGGATGGTAGCCGTTGGGGACAAAACGATGCATGAGCCGTTACAGGACTTAGCAAGGCGTTGACTTCCGATGGCAGGACTGATGGACGTGTAAGACAGATCTCCAACACGCATTCCTCTCCGCAAAGCAGGCATCGTAGAACAGGTAAGATGCAATCTTGCCAGATTGGTCTGAATGATAGAAACCAGGTAGTGTTCAGATCTCTTAAACGAGCCAAGCCAAGAATCTGTAAAATCCTTTCACAATACCTCATGGCAAGGAGGGTCCCTTCATGTTGGTCTGGGTATCGTTGGTTGCTGGACTTGCCATATCGGAGCAGAAGGAATAAAAATAGAATTCCTGCTACGAGTCCCAAGATGAGAGGCAGGCCGCCGAACCCAGACTGCACAAAATTTGGAAAAATGCAGAGGACTGCTTCAAATGGTGTTAACAGTCCCAAAAAAATTGTCTTAAATACATGTGCGATGCCATTGGTATCAGACATGTTTAAGATTTGACTTAACATTTCTGCGAAATGTACTGGGCAGTTCGTTGATAATAATACATGTATCTCTGCAGATGTCCTCGCAACTTGCAGATCATACGTTTCTTTAGAGGAGGTTATTGGCACAGACTTTTGCAAAAGAATGGTTTTTTTTCTGCTTAAAGTATCAATTCGTATGAAGAGATATTCAGTGAAGGCCATAATGTAGTCCCACTGTCTGCCTTTTGAGTTGAATACAATACTTGCATACAACAAGTGACCATGGACGACACACTAACAAGATCAACTTTTCCTGGCATCATGCCACAGCAGCTGTGATCATTCAACATAATGTAACTGCCATTGGATAGCTGCACGAAAATGGGCTCTACAATTTTTTCCACTAAGGAATACCTCTTTACCCTTGTTTCAACATTTGTGTGTGTAAGGTAAAGTCCATGTTTACTTAATGTATTCTTTACCCAACCTTTCATACAGGCCTGCTGACATATGCTGTAGACAATGCCGAAATTGGAAAATCGTTACTGGTATCATGATGGTGCCATGAATTATACATTCAATGACAGGCTTCTCAGAAACTGTTAATCTTTCCAGTTTTTCAATGCTCAGCACCGTATATTCTGCTCCTCTTTGTGCCAAAGAGATTTGTTTATCTGTATAGGTTAAATACAGCAAACAATGACGGTGTGTTGATTAGACGCCATGGCACGTAGCCTGAACGAAGGTTTTGCAACGTCCAGCCTAACTGCATTATAGAACATAATTGAGACTGGTCATGTTGTAACATTAGCAAGTCTTGTTCCATTATTTCAATTTCAGAGGATACAATGCTGTCCAAAGAATATATTCTGGAGGACAGAGTCGTTAACCCATTGTCCACTACAGAGAGAGTTTTCTCCAAATTAATACGATCAATTTCTCGTATTCTTTCTGCAGTTTCTATTTGCGTTATTTTCCAAGCTTCGTTGTACGCAGCATATATACATGCGTATTTAAAATGTTTTTGCCGTGGTTTGCGAGGCCCCATTAAGAAATCTCGCAAATCATTGCTTTCTTTAAGTAAAGATAAGTGTTGTTTGATTTCCGGAAGTGTGGATGTTCTTAGCCACTCATGGCATAGCTTTCCTACACTATATGTTGTTACTATCCCTGGATGTTGTCTCTGGGAGTATCTTGGATCTGGCCTGTTCAGTTTTAACCCCTGTGTTTTGTTCAGGAATCTATCATGACAGTTATTGGTGTCTGTGGGCCAGATTAACCATTTTTTCCAGTCAGGATTAGTTCTGTTTTGTGTTATAATAAATGGTACGTCTACCTCCTTTTCTTTAGTGTCATTACTTTCAGAAGTGGGTTTAGGTAAAGACGGTTTATTCAATTCTTTTATTTTAGCCAGGCCAAGTCAAGAAGTATTTGTTCAGGTATAATGCAGGCTCTGAACAAGGCCTCTAAACCTTGTACCTGCCATTCTTTTGTGCCCCAGACAGTTTTTGTCTCAATGTTGTCTTTCCAAAAGTCAAAAAATAGTGCGGACAGCTGAGAATAAAAGTTTGCAGAATAAATTTGTTTAGTGTTGGTCAACATTGTTTTCATTCCTGTCTTATTTACATTTTTAAAATAAAACGTTTCCGATTTAAAACATTAAACCCTGAGAAGTATGAAAACTTTTCATGAAATGTTTTTGAGCTACCTTTTGGTGGCGTGGGGCAATGTTCCCATTGATTATATGTAAAGACATTCCTAGGATTTGCAGATTTGTGCAAATAGTGGTGACCATAGTGATTAAAACAATACATTTGTTCATAGTCTGATGGCCCTTCTAAATAGTCATGTTCAGTAAATTTTGCAGACATTTCTAAATCTGACATCATATTATTAATAGTCTCAAAGTCCCAATCATCAGAGAATGTGCTGGATGATACAAAGTCACTTAAAGAAACCTTGAACTGGTGTAGAATCTTCAGCAGCTCCACCGGGCCATAGATGTCATAGTCAGTTCTATCCCATGCTATACCACCAGGTATAGGAACGGCTGTGATGTTCACTGATGACAGGTCTCTTTTTTCACGATGGGATGATTTGTAAGGTTTTAGGACCAAGTTGATTTTCTGACTTGCTCTGTCCATTGTACTGTATTTTCCATCTATCATTTGTCCCAAGCTTAAAACTAAAATCAGCCAGAGTAGGAGAAAAAATTCACCCAAACCAATCCAAAATTCAATCCATGGTGAAACCAGATATATTTTCTCAAGTTGATGAAAGAGTTCTGTTGTTTTTTCTATGGGAGTTTTCTTTGCTGGCTTTCTTCGGGTTCACTGGGATCCTCAGAGAATGTATCAAAGTTGATAAAGTAGCCAGAGGCAGTTCTGTCAATTGTTCGAATTGCATCCGGATTGTTATTAATCTTTGGAGTTGCTTCTTCCTTTGTCATATTGGCATAGTCTGAGGCTACATCACTGTAGACAGGTGTTTCTTGACGAACTGTTATTTGGGTCTCAAGAGGTACGAGTTCCATGGCTTTGTTGCATAGTCCTTCTTTTCTTACTGCAGGTTTATCAAACGTGATAAGTCTTTCAGTCTGAACCTCTTGGATAGTAGCAAGATTTGGTCTTCTGCTACATCTTCAGAGTCCACTGGGCCTACTACTTATTATTGGCCACAGGTTGTGGTTTGACCAGGTCGATGGACTACTGATCTTGTTCCTTGGATGGATTGCTAAGACAGGTACTGCTTTTCTGTAAGAAGGCCCAAATTCCTTCTTCACCGCTATCTTTTCCCTGACTAGATCCCCAATCTTTGGAATCCAGAAAGGTCTTGCTGGGACAGGTAGTTTTTCTTCAGTGGCTGTTGGCTTTTGTATCGTGTTACTCAGACTTCTTCTTGTTTCATTTAAGTCCTGTAAAACAGCCAAACGATCTTTGACATCAAAGGGTTTTTGTTCCACCACTGAAGTTTGACAATCGAGGTCTTCGATTATCATTCTAGTACCAAACAGTAATTCATAAGGAGTGATTCCCCCAAGAGAATTTCTTGGTAGATTGTTAAGACTACGTTGGACACTTATTAAATGTTTGACCCACCCATCACCCGAACCTAATACCTTAGCTGTTATGGATTGCTTTATGTCACTGTTTTTTCATTCCACTACTGCATTACCCTCAGGATGGAAGGGACTAGAATACCGCAATGCAACGCCCAAGCTGACCATAGCGTCCTTGTAAGCTCGAGAGCTAAACGCAGGACCCTGGTCAGAATATAGCGTGCCAATTGCGTATGTGCCGATAAAGACTCGCAAATCCTTTATAACAGTTCTGGCGTCAGCCGAGCGCGGGGGCCATAACCAAATAAATCTTGTCCTAGCAGTTGTGGGACCGCATCTGTCTATAGGGACGTCTGCGTGTAGATAGCCGAAAGCTATCTAACAGTGGTATCTGTGCTGGGCTGGCTACACTGTAGTCAGGTATCTGGTGGTTGTCAAAGCTATGATAACTGTAACATGCATCACAGTTGATTCCAAATTTATAAACTTGGATGCTTATCCCTTGCCACCAGTACATCTCTTCTAACTCTATAAGAGATTTCAAGATCCCTTGATTTGTCAGACCCTCTCCCATGTGTACTTCTTCAACCAATTAAGCTCTCCGCTTCCTGTTTGGAATTACTCTGTCCCCCACTCTAGTGATTCGAGCAAAAGGAACGGAGTTTACATCAATCATGTATGTATACGTGAGTGGATAGTTTAGAGGTAACGCTGCAAGATTGGCATCTATGAGACTTTTACTGCTAATAGCGTTTCACCATCTATAACTCTTTTTGCACGAGCGATTGTAGCTACGGAAGCCATTTGCACAGCTGCCTTCGCGGCTTCATCTGCCAATGAATGCCCAGCAACGTGAACGTCATCACGCTGATGACTCAGTGTATGTATCACGTGATTCTTTTATTGTTCTTTCTGTAAAAGAACTACTTGTTCCCAAAGCTTTTTTATTGCTTAATTTTGCAACCTTCAGAATTTTTGAACCCGTTTTTAACCCAGTTCTGCAAATTTTCGTTGTAAGATTCAACGCAGAAATATGAATTGCACACTATAAGTGTGGGGAATTCGCGATCAGTATTTTCAAGTGCCATCTTGAAAGCCTGTAGTTCAGCTCGATCAGCTGTACAGTCTCCGAGTGATTGAGTTTTTGTGACCCTAGGTCTGAATTTGCCAATTGACACGCCAATGACCTTTAACAATCGCGCACGCAGCATTATAGGCTTGTTTACCCCCAATTGCGGGTTGTGCTGATCCGTCTGTATATATTATACATCCGTAATGATTATGTAAACTCATGTATGAATTTGTGCTCTGATGAATTACTATATATTTATGCTCGTTTCTTTTATGATTTTTAATAATTGAATAAAGATAAATTGACTGACTGACTGACTGACTTATACATCCGTAATGTTCAAGAGGCAGAATTTCGGTCAGCAGAGGACATTCCTGTTCGTATTGGAGAAATTCTTGTGTTTTCAAGCTGGGGTCAAAAACGTATTCAACGTCTGTTGCAGCAAGAGAGTTAACCCATTGTATTCATCTCGGATGTAAAGCTTTAGCATTTGGGATGCTTGCTTTAGTCACTGCCTCTAGGGCAGGTACAGGTGTAACAATCATTATGCGTTTACCCTGCGCAAGAGCTCTCTGTTTTGCTACTGCAGTTTGAACCGCTCTCAGAATTTTCTCAGTAGAAGTGAACTTCATTTCTGCTTGTGTGCACAAGTGTGATTTGTATGCTATTGGTACCTTTTCTCCCTCATTAAAGGTCAGGTACGTGAATCCGCATCTTCCTGGGATGACTCGGATTACAAGGTTGCGAACGTTTTCACGTGTCTGTAACTGTTTTTAGGCTAACATGTCTGTTTGGACTGAACGCAAAATTTCTGTGTGTGCTTGAGCCCAATTAGTTGGTTTGAAATCTGGTTTGACTAGTTCATAGAGAGGTTTAACCCTTTCTGCATAATTTAGAACGTAAGTTCTTCCAAAATTCAGGAAACCTAGAATGGACTGTAAGTTTTTCAGCGTTTTTGGAGTTTGGAGCTGCGCACATTTTTCTAGAAAGTTTGCTGCCAGGCTTTTGCCTTCACTCGATAACTCGTATCCTAAAAATAGGACATTGAGGTGGGCAATTTGCAATTTCTTAAAATTGAATTTATACCCTTCAGAGGTGAACCCAAGTATTATGGTGTTCACTATTTCCAAGTGCCTTTCCAAGTCGTCATCGGTAAGATAGATGTCATCGACATAAGATAATGCCTCAATCATCGTACGTTTTTAGTAACTCTGTTACCCTGGCTAAAAATAACCCTGGACTATTCTTGAATCCTTGGGGGAGACGGCAAAATTGTCGCTGTGTCCCCATTAATGAGAAAGCGGTCAGATGCCTGCTTTCAGGTGCAATGTTTTGACAGAAAAACCCATTTGAAATATCTAATGATGTTTTATATTTTTTGCGCACAATGTTATTCATCAGTGCTGCACTGTGTGCATTTTGTACTGCAAATGTTTTGCAACAAGAGTTTAAGTGTCTGTAATTCAATACTAGAAGATATGAATTGTCTGGTTTGGAGACAGGAAACAAAGGATTGTTCATTGACGAGGTGCATGTTTCAATCACCCCTTGGTATTCAAGTTGATTTAAAATCTCCCTGACTTGTTTTTTAGCTTCTTGCTTAACTGGGCACTGCATTTGTGCAGCAGGTGGATCTTTTAACTGTATTTTATGGTGAGGAGAATCCTCATCCCATCCCACATGATTTTTATATAATGCTGGAGCCTGAGCTACTGCCCATTTTATGGCATAAGTGTATTGGAATATGATTTGAGAAAGCCAGCATAATTATCTCTTCGCCATGTGGGCACTCCCTGACAAATCCAGGCAGCCAGTCTAGTTCAGCTAGTACAATGTCATAGCCCTTGGAGAGCTTTTCCCAAAAGAGTGCTCTTATTTTTTAGTTATGTCCCCCTCCATCCGGAGTGTTACTTCATATAACTTGTGGGGTACACTAACCCTGGTGTCGGCAGTTTCAACCTGAATGCATTTATTCAAGTCCATTGTCTCCAGATGATCCTTCAAGATCCTGCGAACTATGGTGACTTCTGCTGCGCTGTCTAGCATTGTTTGAGCCCATTCCCTGTTCTTGAGTTGTGTCCTCAAGATCCTCAGCATGTCTGATCTTTATGCTTGCTACCTTCTTTTTAGGAAATTGAGCTTTTTTACTTTGGTGAACGGGTTCTTTCTCTTTGGACTTGACGCGTTCTTCCTTGTGTTCTGACCGTCCTCTTCTTTCCGATTTCTGGGAGGAAGTCTGAAAAGATCGGGAGGGACGTGCATCATTATCTTGATATCTGTCAGATTTTTTCAAATTATCCCTATTCCTAAGGTTATACCTTCTTTCAGAGGGTTCCCGTTGGGGAGACCTTCCTCTGGACTGAGAACTTTTCTCTCTAGGAAGTGTCTCTTTAGTATTTTCCCACTTCTTTTTAGGAGTAATGAGATTATTTTTAATAAACACCTTTTCAGGATTTTCTGTTAATTCAGGTTTTACTGGTTTCCCACCCAATCTATCTCTTCCTAATTCTTCATAAGATTTTTCAATAATTCTAGCAAGCTCATATGGTTGATCTGGTATATCTGTTTCTTTTAACTTTTGGCGGATTGCCACGGATGCTGCTTCACCTTTAATGTTAGCTAATAATATAGCTGAGACCTGTTTAAAATCTTTCAGTAATTTCATACCTAGATTTAAGGCCGGTTTGGGACCGTATTCATTATGAATCTGCCTCAGAACGTCTGGTATCACCACCATGGACGGTACACCATGTTTTTTTGTGTAAATTGAAGCAAAGACTGTACTCCAAGTGTCACAGTCCTCCACATGTGTTGATATCCCCATTGGTAAACAGATTGTCAGAATTCTGTGTTTCTCATGAGGTGTACTATCAGGGAATACTGCCTCTATCTGAGTCATTTTCTGAGCTAACCAGAACGGAATTTGTTCCCTCTTTGCGGGTAATTTACCTATGACTGATTGCATAGTCTGTGGTGTAATTTTGTTTGTGTTCCCCTGATGAGGGGTGGGCTGTGGAATCCGTATAGCAGGTTGGACTGTTAAAGTCCTCATGACATATTGAACCAATTGTCTGTGTATTTTAATTAACAGTTTCAGCTGAGCTAACAGTTCTGGACCTGTCATTCCGTTAATGTCGGATGTGGTGTATAGCTGGCTGGTACCGGCTATGTAGCTCCTGGTCTACCTAGTGGACAGAGCCTGGTAATGTGATTTTGATGTTGTAGGGCGCCATTAAACCAGAGCTGATGCTCTTGGTAAGTTAGTGGAATTTCAACGTCCTCGAAAGGAACGTATTCCGCTGGAGGTTCCTCTACTTTGTAGTAGTGGAACTCCCGTGTTACTGGATTTGCTTGTGGAAAAGTAATTCATGAATAGAATACCTCTAACTGCCAATATTCATGTGCCTCTATTACAAATATAACTTTACCACCTCTCGATGACACCCCATTTTCTATAAGTTTTATAGTTATGGTTTTTCTTATATTTGCCGGGATGAGTACAGCATCATCATCGTTTTCATTAAACCCTGTAACGTCTGAACCCGGTTGGTTCGCATTTACTGCAGCTCCACCGGTTGCGTTGTTGTCGCCGTTATCTGACATTGTTTAATGAAAGTTTGCAGAACAAGTTTCAAGGAAACAAAGATTAGGTGCACAATATATTGGAACACTGTATCCTTCAACGTTGAATAAACCAAAAGCTAATACGTAGGATTTTTTGTCCTACTCAGTTTTGGCGGATATTATCCTTTTACCCACTCCAGACGTCTATTGGAGTATTTTACGGGAAAAAGGGGTCTGTGTGAAAAGGACGACTGACTTACTCTAGTATCTAGCGTTAAATTATCACCTTACCAAACGTTGGGCACCATGTAGTGTAGTTCCTATATTCCCCATAGGCTCTGCACATTGTAATAAAATATACTGTAGTTTAGACGTAGGACTGAGGTCTACTAGGTCTCTACTGAATATATTAAACTTAATAGTGAGTGCCAGCTAGCTCAGAGGTCACTAGAAACTTTCTCGAATTCACAAGAAGGGATTAGTTTCTGACAACTGCATAAACATGACAACTTTGTTTCCCAAGAAGAAGAAATAAAATCTCTAGAGTTGCTAAAACCAAAGATACCTATTTTACTCAGTCAATCGTGCATGCTTCGTTTCACCAGAGATGCAGAGAAATAGAGAGACTGGCGTTTTCAATAAAAGTATTTATAGAACAGTCTTCTTTCTCAAGCAATGGAAATGAACTGCTACAATCGTAGTACTGGTTATAAAGTACAAGGCATATAATACACACAGTATTATAAAGTAGTACTGTAAACGCATGATACGGTTTCTAAGCCATAAAGTGCATAAAATGTATAAAATACATACAGTAATAAATAATGACTAAAAGTACTCAACTGGTGCTTCTAAAATACGCCTACCCCGGTGTACCTAACCTAAGTCTAGTACTAGGGAAGAAGTAAGTGAGGAGTAGTCTAAGTTTAGTAGTTCTCTGCCAGGAATCTATTCCAAGAATTCTCTAAGAGGTCGAATCAGCTCTGTACCTTAGTTTTAGAATGAAGGAGGTCTTGTATCTCTCTCTCAGAACTCAATTTCCCAGATACCCGCAATGGTAAGCCGGAAACAATGGAGCTGGATTTCTCAGCAAGAGAAAAGACAGCGTCTCTCTCAGTGCGTCAGCTGGAGGGTCGGCTTCCGACGGCACTTGCTGCTGCAGGGCATCGGGCAAGTAGTTAGTCGATCTGCTCCAAACCACTGTGTGTTTGACTGGGCAAACCTGAGCATATTTATACTTTGAAGGTGCCGAGTTTGACGCTTGTTTGGACTTAATATCGTCACTCAAAGGCTAAATTCTTGGAAAATGCCAGGAGTTCGTGGAGAACTTAATATTCAAGCAGGGGGAAGTTCCTAGCTGCTGAAGGCGGGTTTTTCCAAGAAATCGTTGTTAATTCTCAGAACCTAGTGGAAGTAGCCATGCCGTATTTGGGCTGTGTGGCTTAGACCAAATAGGTTAGTGATTTCTATTCCTATATAAGGATATGATAAAGTGTACCTATATAAAGGCATGAATCGGGAAAATTACACTAGGGACCTAGATTCGATTACAGCAGTGGGCCCCCACCCCAGTTGTGGGCTATGGTGCGGAGGTGGCATCCGGCGCTGAGAAGTGGCATGGAGCTGAATGAGGTGCGCCTCCAGCAAAGTGTGTGTCAGACTCGGGGAGCAAGTGACTGTTGGCCCCGTGTTGGAACAGTAGGTCGTTTGGGGTTCCCCCAACAGGATACATGCATGTTTTTCTTGGAGGGCTGGCAGCCGGAATGAGGAGCCCAGAGTGGAGACCGTCTGGAATCTTCAGCAGCCACTGGATCCGACAGCGGAATAGGCTGTGAGCAGAGCTTAATATAGCGACTAAGCAAGATGGAGAGAGGCATTCCTCCAGGGGACCAAAGGGACTGAAATCGTTACAATCAAATAAGCTGGACCGATACAGGATGCCGAGGGGTTCCCCGTCTGACTTGAGGACCTCCGCAGCGACCGGCGGGGACCCCTCGGGCCCGGTGGCGGAGTTCACGTTACATGATGTCATGACGGCCATAGACAGGGTCAATCCTCCCTGGGACAGGAAATGGAGATGCGTGATACGAAGCTGGACACTGTATCGATTGAAGTCAATCTCATACAAGTTTACCTTACCAGAGTTAATGAGGAGGTCAAGTCGCCGGATATCAAGACGGCCAGTCTGGTGGATGACGTGGCGCAGCTGCAGCACAAAATGCACAAGCTCAAATCTTCTCATGAACTGGCTGAACGTAAGCTAGATGAATATGAAGGAAGGGCCCGGCGGAACAACATCCATATTTTGGGGTGTCCCGGAGAAGTCTGAAGGTCCGGCCTCTGATTTATTTGTTGAGGACCTCATTCTCAAGCATCTCAAGCCCTAAGGACTAGGTAAATTTTTTACCATTGAGCGCGCCCACAGGGTCCCGGGGGGAAGACCAAGACCCGGGCGCCCCATGATCACCAGGGTCTTGAACTTCAGGGACAGAGACGCCATCTTGCAGGCTGCTAGGTCGGGGGCCCCCTACAGTACGAAAACGCCGCCCTCTCCTTCTTCCCGGATTTCACACAGGCGGTGCAGAAGCAACAACGTAACTTTCTGGCAGTCAAGAAGAAGCTAAGAGACAGGGTGTTCCCGGTGCGGCTGAGGGTGGAGGCCGATGACAGGGCTTGGTTCTTTGACAACCCGGACATTTTGTCTGACTGGATTGATAGCCGTCCCCCCGACGGCTTGGGCCCCGAGACCAGTCTGGTGAACAGGCAATCGCGGTACAAGAATAGGTCCGGCATTTACTCTCCTGGACTATATGTACTTTTTCAGGTATTGGGGGCATGCGGCGCCACAGGGCTGACGCCTTGTTCTCTGGGGGATTGGAGATGTCTCTGAATATGAGGGCTCAGAGGGACAATAGTATTTATTTGCAAAGGGGTGGGGGTGTCGGTCTCTCTCCACCTTACTACCTTTAGTAGCATAGTACTAGTAGTAGGTGTGTGTAGGGCGACAGGCACTCTGCTAGTTGGGGATGGGCAAATGCCGTGTGCAGGGATGCAGGGTGGGGGTGAGGGGGGCAGGGGTGGGTTTGTTTTTTGTGTTAATGTTTGTGTTATTTGGTTGTTTGTTTTCCTCGACCATGTTGAGTAGAGATACAGGGCTGGGCACTCTTTTGCTGGGGCGGGATGTCACTTGATAGGAGGAGGTCAGTGGTGAAGGTGCTTAGCTGGAATGTGAACGGCTTGGGAGACAAACTAAAGAGAGGTATGGTCAGTCAATTCATCATGACATGCCCCCGACATGATCCTTTTGCAGGAGATGCATTTAGTAGGGAACAGATGCATGGAGCTTCATAAGGAGGGTTTAAACTGGTAGCACATGCAGGTTTCACCTCGGGGTCAAGGGGGGTTGGCATACTGATCAAGAATTCATTCCCCTTCATGATACAAAACATGTGGGCAGATAGACGGGGAAGAGATATTGGTGTCTCCGGTCTCTGGGAAGGGAAGGTCGCTACTTTCTTTTCTATAAACGTCCCCCCCGGCCTACATGCAGATACTTTCAAGGACCTCGGAGCGGTTTTTCTCACGCTTCCGGTGGGCATTCTAGTATGGGGGGGGGATTGCAACGCTGTCATGTTCGGGGAGGAAGATCGACATCCTCCGGCTCTGAAATGGCTTCCTGAGTTTGTGGACACTATGGGTCAGGTGGATGGGTGGCAGCTGCATAACCCTGGGAAAACGCAATACACGCATGTGTTGGGGCCCACCACAGCTTGTCTAGAATTGACTTTATCCTGGTCCCGGGAGCGCAGGCCCACGTTATTTGTGACATCCGTCATTTGGGGTGAGGGATCTCCGATCACTCCCATGTTTGGCTCCAAATGGAGTGGAATTATGCGAATGTAGGTAGGGTGGCACCCATTAACCCGTGGTATCTGAAGGACCCTCTGACCCGCAGCAAGTTGATCAAGGCCACCGACCACCATTTCCAGGAAAATGTCAACTCTGTGGAGTCCGCCCAGACAATATGGGAAGCCTATAAATCGGTGATCCGAGGGGAGGCTTTGTCCCCGATAGCAGGGAAGAAGAAAAAGAGAGTGGCTAAACTTGAAAAATCAGAGGAGGAAGTGTTGAAGGCAGAGGAGGAACTGGCCAGGGTGCACACCCCAGAGGAGCTCCATTTGGTGTGGTTAAAGCAGGATGAGTTTCTTGGCATCCCAAGGGAAAGGGCCAAGGCCCAGAGCAGGGATGTTCAGGGCAGAATTTATGAGCGTGGGGACAAGGCGGGAAAGTTGATAGCGTGGCTTGACAGGCGGGAATGGGCATCTCAAGTGGTACCTGAAGTAGAAGGGCCGGGCTCGGTACCGGGCACAGAGCTGCAGGCCATAGCCGACACTTTTGCTGCCCATTATCGCTCCGTCTATACTGCAACTGCCAAATACACGGACGTTGAAAATGCAGAATTACTTAGGGATAAACATCCCCCTACTGTCTCAGATGCAGATAGAGAATACCTGAATTCTCCCAGCACTGCTGTTGAGGTGGCACAGGCGATCCGGGGAGTCAATTCGGGCAAAGCCACGGGCCCAACCGGATTCCCATCGAGCTATATAAGCTAAACTCCAACAGACTGACCCCCCATTTCCGGTCTATGTTATTGGAAAGTAGGGAGAGGGGGCGGCTGCCGTATGATCAAAGGGTGGCAAATATAGTTGTAATCTACAAAGATGGCAAGCCGAGAATGAGCTGTGCCTCCTGGATGTGCTGGCGATTCATGGGAGATATTCAGGTTTCACCGTAAATTGGCTTAAGTTGGTGGTTTTTGTTGTAAGTGGGGCGCCACCAGTGATACCCAGAAGCTGCCCGGTTCGAGTGGTATCAGATGGGTTCCGCTAACTTGGACTATACATAGCCCTGGATCCTGCGCTCCGATATGCAAGGAATCTTGATCCACCCTTGCAAAGACTCAAGAGTGATGTAGCGCACTGGAGAGCACACCCTCTGTCAATGTTGGGTAGGGCAGTCTCGTTTAAAATTATGGCGCTCCCACGCTTTCTTTATGCGCTACAAAACACGATGGATCCTGTGCCCACTTCCTATTTTAATATTCAGAGGCAGCCGTTGCGGGAAGGTAGGCCACGTATTGCACTCACCAAACTTACTCTTAACTGGTACGACTGGGGGATTAGTCTGCCAGACGTGAAGAAGTGTTATTGGGCATCTCAATTGACAGCGATTAACCATGGGATCTATGGCAACCAGATGACCCCGGTTATGCAATGGACAGATGGATACTCCCCGAAGGGGATTACATTAGAGAGCGATTTATGCGAATCCGCGTAGATACCCTCTGACTGGGCCCACGGCACATGCTGGGCTTGTGTGGCACGTGGTGACCAAACACCTGCAATGGGAGCATAGGCTGACGCTTGCTACGCCACTGTGGAGTTCTGAGAGATTGGGCAGCCTCTGGAGTACTAAGGGGTTTGGTAAATGGGAAATAATTGTGATATCCAGGGTCAAGGATGTCTGGGGAAAGGGCTTGATAAATTCATTCGCGGAACTGCAAGCACAATATAAATTGTCCGACACTGAACATTTCTGCTACCTACAAATCCGCCACGCATTTTGAACTCAGGTGCTGGTGGGCACGTCAATCCCGGAAGCCTCCCCCATTGAGGATAGGGTGCTTGACGGTAGGTATGGGCGGAAAATCCGTTTCGCTCGCGGATTTTGCGGATTTTCGGGAAATTCGCAATCCGCGAGATTCGCGAATCTCCCGCAAAATCCGCAAATCCGCGAGCAGCGGATTTTGCTCGCACTGCTCGCACTGTTCGCGTGAGTTCGCGGCTGCCCAGTACAACTTCGCGCCCTGCGAATAAGTGCTAAATTGCAGAAATACGATCTTAGCAAAACTGAAACTACTTGCCAGGTTCAAAAGTTCAGGCTCATCATTAGTAGCCATTTCCTGTAGTGCTTCCTGAGGGGCCCCTCCAGAGTTCAGTTGCCAGTTGCAACTATTATGTGACCCTGCTCTGAACCTCAGAATAGTTAAACATATGCCACAAAGGTCCTGAATTACAGCTAAGGGAGACAAGCAGGAGCCAGGCTGGAAGTTAAAATCCATTAATCAGCCCCTAATTCATTATTGTCAGTTGGGGCAGGGCAGGTGTTGTAACTAATTTTGCAACAATGAAAGCACTTAGCAAGTGCAAAAGATCACTAATCTGGGCGCACTAAGGAAGCAGGTGCCAGCTAAAAAAATATTCTGTGACACATTAATCAGCCCCAAATTAATTCAGGTCACTTGAGGCAGGGAAGGTGTGCTTTGCTTTGCCGAAAATAATGTACACTGGACAACCAGAGGGTGTGGTGATGAAACAGAGGGTGGCATGGGTGGGCCAGAGGGTGGCATGAGTAGTCAGAGAGTGGCAGTGGTGACAGAGAGTGGCAGTGATGAAGAAGAGTGTCCCAAACAGGCTGGACACGTAGAAACAACAAGTTCGCGAAACTTGCGACCCGACAGGTAAGTTCGTAATTTGCTAAAGTGTACAAAACCCTCGCGAACTGGCAGAAACCCGCGCAAACACAAAAAAAAAAAATCCGCAAATTCGCGAGAATTCGCGGATTTTGCGGATTGCGAGTTCGCAAATCCGCAAAATTCGCGAACGCGAGATTCGCAAAATTCGCCCATGCTTGCTTGACGGGCATCTCCCCGAAAAAACTATTTCACTCATTTATATAAAGCTCATTATTAACATGGATGATCCGTTTCAGGGGCTGAGAGGGAAGTGGACGGGCGATGGTTTAGCGCTGGATGATGAGGATTGGCAAGTGGCGATCTCCTCCCAAAGAGTGGTTGCCATTCCGGCCAGGCTGCAGCTAGTGCAGCTTAAAATCCTACACAGAGTTTATGTCACGGGTCCGGGCCTGATAGGCATGGGACGGGCAGAGAGTGACGAGTGCAGGTGGGTATGTGGGGAGGTAGCTACATTTATGCACATTCTCTGGAACTGTCGGCAGATAGAACAGTACTGGGCCGATATCCACGGTATATTGCGGTCTGTGTTAGGGGTGAATCTGCAGCCAGAGGCTCGCAGGTGTCTATTAAGCATGGGCGAATTTTGCGAATTCGCAATCCGCGAATTTGCGGATTTGCGAATTCGCAATCCGCAAAATTCGCGAGAATTCGTGGATTTTTTATTTTTGCGAGTTTGCGGGTGTTCGCGGGGCACTTTGCGTGTTCGCGAGGCGCTTTGCGTTTTCGCGGGGTTTTTTTTTGCTGGTTAATCACTGCCACCCTCTCGTTTTTTATGCCCATCTGCCCTCTGTACCACTTGTTTGTGTGCCCTTCTGCCCTCTGCCCCACTCATTTTTTGTCCCCTTCTGCCCTCTGTCCCAATTTTGTGCCCTTCTGCCCTCAGCCCCACTTAGAATGGCGCCGGCAAGCTGCCAGCGCCATTCTAAAATTGCTGCAAATAGATTCAACAGGAAGCAGTAACAGATAAAGTAAAGCAGGTGCTGGAGTTGATGGTCAAATTAAGTTACACAATCATTAATCACATCAAGTTTGAGGTGATTAATGATTGTGTAACTGAATTTGAGCAGCACCTGCTTATTTTATCTATTAAAGTTTCCTGTTGAAGCTGACTTTTGTAACTATTTTAGAATGGCTCTGGCAGCTTGCCGGCGCCATTCTAAAAGAGTTACAAAAGTCAGCTTGAACTTTTGACCCAATCCGTTCCGCTCGCGGATTTTGCGGGAAATTCGCAAATCTCGCGGAATGCGAATTTACCGAAAATCCACAAAATCTGCGAGCGGAACGGATTTTCCGCCCATGCTTAGTGTTTATTTAATGTTTGGGAAACCACAGATCTTGACGCATATACCACACAGTGGGCGACTCTAGCATACGTGATAGTGAAACGCAATAGCGCACAACTGTGGGAGCCAGTCAACCACCTCGGGTGGGGAAGTGGAAGGAAGACCTAGACTGGTGCATGTTTAGAGAAAAGTCGGTCTTCATAGCAAGAGGATGCCCGGGGAAGTGGGGTAGGGTCTGGGGAGTGTCGAACAGTTATAGAGGCGACATTTGTCTCCCACCAAGTTGTCATCGTGAACCGGAGGCTCCTGACACCCCCTGATTTGTTAATAATAGAAAAAGAGAGTACCCTGCCTCAAGATATGTAGGCCCTAACTATGGGGTCCTAACTGATATGTGTGGAGGGGTGATTAACCAAGGGGTTGACAAGACATAGAAAAATCACATGGTCGAATCAAGTGGACTAAACAGTTCAATATTAAGAAAATATATTTTTTATTTTTATTTGTTTGCTGATACTTAGAGTTAAAAAACTTTTTTTAGGGAGCCATATATATTTTTTTTGGGATATATCAAAAGTGCATGTCGATCATAAATCAAACAGACAGATATGGAAACAATAATGTCACAGAAATTCGTCCTGCCCAGTAACAGCCTAAATTCACACGCACATAATCATTCACTTCATCCCTATTCACACTCTCTCTCCTAATTTCAAACACCAATCGCTCTATCATTCATTCTACTTTTCCTTGCAGTTATGGCACATAGGTGGTTAAGTCGGGATGTTCATCCGGGTGGTTGGTTTTAGTTACGGGTCCTGGTGTAATGAGGACAGTAACAGTGTTCCAGGAGACATACGCCGACGCGCGTATCGGTGACCGGCCAATGAGGCCGCACCTTCGTCAGGGCAAGGGGCAGTATACTGGGACGGGCACACAGGATAAAACTCTGCAATATAGAGAGCAGAACAAAATACATTTTTACTATTCTGTTTAGTCATGTACATATTCAGAGTAATGATCTCTTTTTTAAAAAAAAATACAACAACCAGTTTTCATCCACATAGATTATTTCATTTTTCAAATGTTTAAAAAAGCATACTTCCGATGTTTCAATCAATTGCTTTTTCAGTTTAAACAGTTCTGGAGCTAAGCTCCTACATTTGGCCAGTGATTGCTATGCCATGTCAACCCTCTTAAGACACTCCCTTGTACAGATCCCCTAATAAGTGGAATCTGGAAGGCATCATGATGGCCTTGACTGTATGGACCATGGAGCACATTTAACACAAAAAGGGACATCTTCACTTACATACAGCTGTTATCACACACATTCACTTGTATTTAGGTTTCTTTCAGTACTCCTCTAAGGTGTACGCATGACCTGTTATAACAGTCCAAAAAGAATTTTAGGACAGTACTATAGTTAACTCATCCTGGCTAGTTAGATTAGGTCCTAGTGGAGAGTAGCTAGTTTTTTATGACCAAGAGTACAGTTGTTAAAAAACTTTCTCCGCCATGTAGAGTTAATACATTCAATATTTTACCTGATTCCTTTTAAAGTTCTGCCGTTCAAGGATAGCAGACTTGAGATGACATCAAAGGGTGCATGAGCGTCTATGCTGTAACTCTTTCACGAAACAGGCTATTTATAGTATGATTCCTATGGGGAGCAGATGGAAAACCTATTTTATTTCTAGACAAATAAAGATCAAAGTGCTTAACCCGAATCTTAATCTGTTCTAAGCTTCATATCATACGGAATTTGTATGGGTATCTTTCTTCCATTTCTTTCATATCTTTAGCTAGATAGGGACTATATGTATAGACTCCTCATAAAAGGAAACCTGTCTATTGTTGATCGCGCTCAATGTATATTCTAAGATGTTCTAATCACCTACCAGAGTTTGGTTTCTTGGCGATATATTTTAAAGCACCTTCCGATTTTAGCGTTCATCTGGTTCCTAGATGGCAGTTCAAGATAACAGTAGGCAGACACAGGGCCTATCAAGAAAAGCATAGTTATATCAATTTAGAGTACTGGCCACCCTTAGTAGATAGTTATCGCTATGAGGGGATTGTGGGGACATTTGTTAACACATTCCCACACTATGTCCCGTGGCCGGTGTTCTAATCAGCTACAAGACTGGGAATCAAGCTTTTAGTGTTAATCCGTTTCTTTTCGGGGTGTTAAATGTCCAGGGGTATACACTTGTGTAGAGCCTATACATTCTATCTTGGTGGTAAACGGGTGTTTCAAGAACCTAGTCCACGCAACCCTCAAGATTTTAGTACATTTAAATCTTTAACTAGTTATGTTTACCTTTCAAGATTCAAAGCGGTGTTAAACCTCACGACTGCCACTCGTATTCAAGTTTATATGTTCTGTCTCTAACTGGGTTCCGGGGGCATGCGACTGCAATATTCCAGTAGGCACCTGTATGCCTGCGAACGGAAACAGAGATTTTAAGCGGCTAGTAACCTCAGTTATCCCTCTTAATTTTTTTGTTGTTATAGCTATCGTATTTACCTCTTAGTTGGCGGGATGATCGTATCTGGATAGCGGTTTCACTGTTATTCTGTTTCCCAGCTATTTGGTAGAAGTGAACAGATCTCGTAATTCCAGGCCCCTTTCATATGGAGCTAACTGCTACATCGCCTAGAGGGGGATAGTGGAGAGAGTTTTAAAAGCGGAGAATACCCCTGGTGGTGTTCCGAACTTTGCAAAACTCGGTCAAAGCGCTTACCTATTACCCGGTCGTCTGTGTCCTCAAATTGGGGTTCCGCCGACTAAGTCTGTCGGCCCGTTGATCAATGCCGGCTTCTCTCACATTTCTGGCGTTCTATTTAAATATCGTCGTGTTCGCGCTTCATGGGTTTTCCTTCCCAGCTGGCCCCGATTAGAATAATAGAAACAAAAGGCAGACTATCGCTACCTCCGTTTCCTCAGTCGCCATATTGTGTAAACCGATGACAATAGTATTGACGATAATCTGAGGAGAAGCGGCGGCCATCATAGTGTAACCGATCGGCTCTTTCCGCTATTTTTAGAAAGATATTATGTAATATATGAAAAAACAGTTATAGTAGTGAAACCAATTGTTAAGTTTCACCCTCAATTAAAGCAGCATGCGTTTCCATGATTGTTGGAAAGGAGGGTGGTCCTTAAATCAGTTGTTTAAACATACTGGTGAGCCCAGTAGTCAAGTTTCACACAAACTTAATCAGAACTACATGTGGTTCTGAGATTCTTGGAGTGGACAGTGATCCTTAAATCGGTTGTTTAGACATACTGGTGGGACTACTCTCTTTACAACCACTAAACTGCCATCATGTTGTTAGAGAAACGCCTGGTGCCAGGGGCATTCCTCATTCAGGCCTTTTTTGACAGAGTCCAGATAAAAGATCCAGAAGACCTCCCGTTTCTTTCGGAGGCATGTAGGATCAAGTCCAGGGTTGGCCTTTATCTTTTCTAAGATAAACCAACGGATTTCAGTATCTGTATGGTTTTTCTCTAACCAATGAGTCACAATCGGAGCTGTCGTCTTTTTATTTCTTATATTGGACTTATGCTCACCTATGCGTGTCCGGCATTCTCGACCAGTTTCTCCAACATACGGGAGATTGCACGGACACAAGATAAGGTAAATGATGTTATTGGTGCGACAGTTGGTTAACGTGGCATTCCTGCTGACTGAGATGGTACGTGTGTTAGTGGTAACTGTATCACCCACTATAGCCTGTGGACAAATGTGGCATGTTCCACATTTATGATTGCCGTATATAGGATCCATTCCTGTTAAGGTGGTTTGTTTGTTTGTGGGAGGCTCCTGGATTTTTCCTTTTACTAAGTGGCTTCTTAAGTTTTGATTTTTCTTGAAGGCAAAGATGGGTCGTCGAAGGTGTGCTTTGTTATCCTCCAAGTTTAGGATATGCCAGCTTGAATTTACGGCCTGCCTGATCTTATGATTCATTTCGGAGTGACGGGTGACGCACACCAATTGATTCAGTTTCTCCGATTTGTTCTCCACAAACATAGCTTCCCTGTTGGTGTATCTGGCTCTTTTAAAAGACTCTCTGATCAGTCTTGGGGGGTATCCACGGAATCGTAGTTTTTCTTGCAGTATATCCGCTTGAGTCAAAAAATCTTGTAGGTCCGTGCAGTTCCTTCTAATCCGAAGGAACTGACTGTAAGGGATACTGTCCCTCTGGCTGCGCGGATGGAAGCTACCATATTGGAGCAAGGTGTTTCGCGCTGTTGGTTTGGTATACAGCGAGACTTTGATGACATTGTTTTGATGTTCAATCCAGATGTCTAGAAATTCAATTCTAGACCTACTGGTGTGGCTGGTAAATTTCAGATTAATATCCGCCAAATTGAGCCAATCAATGAATTCAGTCAGTTGTTCTTCTGCCCCCTTCCAGATAAAAAAGATGTCGTCAATGAACCGTTTCGAGTTCATGACGTTCTCGAAAAAGGGGGCTATTTCGTTAAAGATATTCATCCTTTCGAATTCCCCCATATACAGACAGGCAATACTCGGGGCACAGCTTGCTCCCATGCTGACACCGGAGGCCTGTCTGTATATGGTGTTATCGAATTCAAAGTAGTTTTCAAATAATACCACTTTTAAACATTGTAGGATGAATTCAGAATTGGTTATGCCGGTGTTTCTGGAGAGTACGGTCTCAATTACATTGTATGCTCCTTGTTGTGGTATGTTTGAGTACAATGACTCCACATCCAGCGTGACCATTATTTCAGAGTTTTCGAGAAATGGCATCCCTTCCACTTGCTGGATAAACTGCCCAGTATCTCGTACATATGATTTTAGTTCTGTCACCATTGGGTTTAGAAACTTATCGATATACTTCGATAATGGCTCGGTGGCAGAGCCAATAGTAGAGACTATTGGTCGCATGGGAGGATCTACACTATTTTTATGGGTTTTTGGTAAACCATATATAATAGGTATTTTGGTGTTAGATGGCGTCAAATATTCTGCCTCAGCTTCACATATGTGGTCTTGGTTAACCGCTTTTTGGACCATATTCAATATCCGTTTTTTAAGGGCATTTTCGGGGTTCCTGGTGACACGTATGTAGTGGCCTGAGGATGATAGCAGATCATTCATTCTCCTTTTATAGTCTTTTGTATCTAGGACTGTTATCCCTCCACCTTTATCACAAGGTTTAATTGTGATATTTTTGTTTGTTTCCAAATCCTTTAGGGCTTTCTTTTCTTTGATAGATAGATTGGCTTTAGGTAGGGGCACATATTTGGTCATCTTGCTGATCTTCTGCATGACAGTTTTTTCAAATATATTGACCTCAGGTCCAACCATCTCCAGTGAAGGTGTGAATGAAGATGGGGGTTTACAACCAGATCTATTGTTTTCATTGTCGGTAGGAGGGGCTTCCAAGAAAAACTTCTGGAGGCGTATTTTCCTAAAGAATAGTTGTAGATCTTTATTTAGTTCAAATTTATTGAAATTGGAGGATGGCACGAATGAGAGGCCCCTAGATAGAAGTTGGATGGCCTCGGGGTCTACAGTTTCATTGGATAGATTGAATACAGGGAGCCCCCTTATGTTCGCCAATACTGTTGGTGGCGAGTCTGCACATACATCTGCGGCTGTCCGCGACCCTGATGGTAACTCCTCGTTTGGGGGGTTCTCGGTGGGGGACGGGTGTTGCCCCGGCGATTCCCTAAAAAACGGTTAGGTTGGTAATTGCGGTCATATCCTCCATTTCTATTCCCCCTGTTGGAGTTGTGCCCCTGATTTGGGTTATGTCCTTGTTCATAGCTCGGGTCATATTCCTCTGGGGTATCCCCCTCAGAATCGGTTGTTTCAGAAAAGGTGGTGACCTTTCTTCCCTGTCCCCACCTTGATGTCTGTCCTCGAGGGGCATTTTCTTCTTGGTTAGTGTAGAAGTTAGTTCCCAGGTAGGGATAGGCCCTTTCTTGTGAGAACATTCGGACATCCTTCCTTAGTTTTTCTGTTTTCCTTTTTAGAAGGTAGTCTGAGAAGGATTCCAATTCAAATTGGATTTCTTCAAGTTTCCTTTTTCCCTCATCCACTGAGTCTCCCTCCTTTAACTTATCTTCCAACTCTCTAATTTCTTTTTCAAGAATCTCCATCACAGTTCGTGCTGTTTCCACAATCAACATCATCCAGTCCCTGGAGCAACGGTTGGAAATAAGGGCCCATCGCTCCAGGAACTGTCTGATTTCGATGAACATACCAGGGATGTTCCGGACTCTGAGCCCAATGGGGATAGTACCAGCTCGTAAATAGTCTAACATGAACTTAGCATGTAGTTCTGTTCTCTTAGATTTTTTCCGGAGATTTAACAGTTTGTTCCAATCTCCATTTAGTCCTTTGGGTACAGTGAAGTCTTGGTTGCCATCCACTGGGAGGCCTAACATTTTAGCAAAGTCATCATCCGTGAAGCCGAATGTTTTTATGGTGTCCATTCTAGTTTTTGGGGAGAAGTTGGTATAACGCCAACAAGGGCTTAACTAGTTTATAGGGGTTAGTCAGAGAGAGACCAATAGTCTAAGTATGATGTTAATTTGTTTTTCCTCCCAGTTAACCAGGCCTAAGATGGTATTAAGAACAGGTCATGCGTGTATCACTTTAAAGTCTCACACAAGTTGTCCCAACATTTATACACAATCACTCAAGTTTCACTCATACGTTCTCTAGGTCCATTCAGTTAGAAGAACCCAAACAAACCCCCACAGCTCAAGGCTGGGAATCAAGTGAACAGAGAAGGGGGTTCCCCGTGGGTATCTTAAGGATGTAGGCAGGTAGAAAGGGGGAAGAAACCAATAATAGAAAAAGAGAGTACCCTGCCTCAAGATATGTAGGCCCTAACTATGGGGTCCTAACTGATATGTGTGGAGGGGTGATTAACCAAGGGGTTGACAAGACATAGAAAAATCACATGGTCGAATCAAGTGGACTAAACAGTTCAATATTAAGAAAATATATTTTTTATTTTTATTTGTTTGCTGATACTTAGAGTTAAAAAACTTTTTTTAGGGAGCCATATATATTTTTTTTGGGATATATCAAAAGTGCATGTCGATCATAAATCAAACAGACAGATATGGAAACAATAATGTCACAGAAATTCGTCCTGCCCAGTAACAGCCTAAATTCACACGCACATAATCATTCACTTCATCCCTATTCACACTCTCTCTCCTAATTTCAAACACCAATCGCTCTATCATTCATTCTACTTTTCCTTGCAGTTATGGCACATAGGTGGTTAAGTCGGGATGTTCATCCGGGTGGTTGGTTTTAGTTACGGGTCCTGGTGTAATGAGGACAGTAACAGTGTTCCAGGAGACATACGCCGACGCGCGTTTCGGTGACCGGCCAATGAGGCCGCACCTTCGTCAGGGCAAGGGGCAGTATACTGGGACGGGCACACAGGTAAAAACTCTGCAATATAGAGAGCAGAACAAAATACATTTTTACTATTCTGTTTAGTCATGTACATATTCAGAGTAATGATCTCTTTTTAAAAAAAATTACAACAACCAGTTTTCATCCACATAGATTATTTCATTTTTCAAATGTTTAAAAAAGCATACTTCCGATGTTTCAATCAATTGCTTTTTCAGTTTAAACAGTTCTGGAGCTAAGCTCCTACATTTGGCCAGTGATTGCTATGCCATGTCAACCCTGTTAAGACACTCCCTTGTACAGATCCCCTAATAAGTGGAATCTGGAAGGCATCATGATGGCCTTGACTGTATGGACCATGGAGCACATTTAACATAAAAAGGGACATCTTCACTTACATACAGCTGTTATCACACACATTCACTTGTATTTAGGTTTCTTTCAGTACTCCTCTAAGGTGTACGCATGACCTGTTATAACAGTCCAAAAAGAATTTTAGGACAGTACTATAGTTAACTCATCCTGGCTAGTTAGAATAGGTCCTAGTGGAGAGTAGCTAGTTTTTTATGACCAAGAGTACAGTTGTTAAAAAACTTTCTCCGCCATGTAGAGTTAATACATTCAATATTTTACCTGATTCCTTTTAAAGTTCTGCCGTTCAAGGATAGCAGACTTGAGATGACATCAAAGGGTGCATGAGCGTCTATGCTGTAACTCTTTCACGAAACAGGCTATTTATAGTATGATTCCTATGGGGAGCAGATGGAAAACCTATTTTATTTCTAGACAAATAAAGATCAAAGTGCTTAACCCGAATCTTAATCTGTTCTAAGCTTCATATCATACGGAATTTGTATGGGTATCTTTCTTCCATTTCTTTCATATCTTTAGCTAGATAGGGACTATATGTATAGACTCCTCATAAAAGGAAACCTGTCTATTGTTGATCGCGCTCAATGTATATTCTAAGATGTTCTAATCACCTACCAGAGTTTGGTTTCTTGGCGATATATTTTAAAGCACCTTCCGATTTTAGCGTTCATCTGGTTCCTAGATGGCAGTTCAAGATAACAGTAGGCAGACACAGGGCCTATCAAGAAAAGCATAGTTATATCAATTTAGAGTACTGGCCACCCTTAGTAGATAGTTATCGCTATGAGGGGATTGTGGGGACATTTGTTAACACATTCCCACACTATGTCCCGTGGCCGGTGTTCTAATCAGCTACAAGACTGGGAATCAAGCTTTTAGTGTTAATCCGTTTCTTTTCGGGGTGTTAAATGTCCAGGGGTATACACTTGTGTAGAGCCTATACATTCTATCTTGGTGGTAAACGGGTGTTTCAAGAACCTAGTCCACGCAACCCTCAAGATTTTAGTACATTTAAATCTTTAACTAGTTATGTTTACCTTTCAAGATTCAAAGCGGTGTTAAACCTCACGACTGCCACTCGTATTCAAGTTTATATGTTCTGTCTCTAACTGGGTTCCGGGGGCATGCGACCTGATTTGTTGTATGTAAAATCTGTCAATTATTTTGTATAAGTGATTTTCCTTTGTACAGGAGGTACCAGCCTATCTGTACTTAATTTGCTGTAATGTGGTCGAATTGTTTAATAAAAAGAAACATAAAAAAAAAAGTAAGTGTGTCCGCCAGTACCCTTTTACTTTCTCAGCCAGGCATCCGACCTTATTGTACAGCGCTCACTAATGTAGATCATAGGTTTTATTAACCAGATTTTGCTTGAATAGTGTACATTTGATGTTTGCTTTTACTGAATTAGGGAGGCTTTACTGGTCTGTCCTGCCTTTTTCTTGTGATTATTTTTCAGATCAAAGCACTTTACTTTTCTGATTTCTTTTTGTTTTTAGTTTTTATTTGATACCAAGGAGGAAGTCGATAAATTCTAGTAATCAAAAGTTTACCACTTGTGCAATGAAGAGTCACACTATTTTCAGCAACTTCATTAATACAAGTGTCATTTTTGACTCTGTAGCTAGATTTGTTTGTTCAAATTAGGAAAATTAGGAAAGGCCTCAGTTAGAGCTTTTTAATTAATTACGTTCTCTGTTGCTGTATTGTTGAGTCACAAAGCAGGTTGAGTTATACATATGTTTTTTATTATTTATCTTCAGGACGTACACACTATTTTAATGTGTGATGAATGTCATTGATTTTTAACAATACAATGGCACATATATTTTTGTTTTTTTTAACATAAAATACTTTTATGGTTTTGTGAAGCCGGATAAAATATCATTGGAT
This sequence comes from Lissotriton vulgaris, assembly GCF_964263255.1. Lineage (NCBI taxonomy): Eukaryota > Metazoa > Chordata > Amphibia > Caudata > Salamandridae > Lissotriton > Lissotriton vulgaris. Next base: position 1,436,919,327 of record NC_141693.1, on the reverse strand, counting down.
TGGATTAGAGTCAATTTTTCATATTTTTGTATCATTTTAGATGAATTTGTTCAAAGAAAAATGGTCAACGCGTTGAAGCCTGTCACTTTCCAGCCTCATCAGGACATAATTACATTAGACCATGCACATTGAACCTAGATAAACACATACAAAATGATATATTTGAATATATCTATGTGATATTTATATGCGCTCTGCTTACACCCCTAAATCATACATTTTTATCACAGCTTCCATTTAGGCTGTAGCACACCAAGATATAATAGGAGCTATGACTTGAAGAACAGCCAGGTTAATAAAGCAGATAGAAGGCAGAAAACCCAATGACAAGCGGAAAGTGCACTGGAGAAATGCTCATAGTAATCATTACAGTTAATTAGATAGTAAACCTAAGCACTTACAGATTATCCCGCTTATTTTCACAGTCTTGTACTACTGTATTTGTTTTAAAACCTTCCGTGGGACAATCAGTGATCCAAAATAAAAAATAATAATAAAAAAACAGGCAATAATTGGACATTTCATTCACCATTGGTAAGTCCCCTTTTGTACGGGCTGCCAGAGATCTAATTCAGAATGATGGAGAAACAACTCAGCAGCATACATACCACCATGGTACAGGTGCCTAACTATTGTCACTTTTTACATGAATTCTGGGGTTGATACGGACTGGCGATATTACCATCACCATGGGTGGACTACCTAGTATAATAATCTAGCAGACACAGAGTGAATCTCATTATGCTTACTATAAATGGATGCATAATCTTTTAATGACAATGCTGACATGCTCAGGAACTTTTTGTTACATGTATTAAAGACGAAAGCATTTACATAAAAGTATATGCAACAGGACACATAAATATCAGATAGATGTATTCAAATAGATCATGTTTATGCATTTATTTAATGGTTGTTAGACCTGACAGTCTTAGGATGGTCTTCCCAAAACATTTTCCTGCTTTCCTCCACTTTTTGCTGTATTTTTTTTTGTTGGCCATAGGAGTCTGAGAATTTACCACTGCTAACCATTTCTAAAGTGTGTGCTTGTCTGCTAAAACATGGTTTGATTGACTTAACCGTAATTGTTATATTTAATTTACCTATGAGTCCCTAGTAGATTGCCCTACCTGTGCTCAGGACCTGTAAATTAAATGCTACTAGTGGACCTGCAGCACTAATTCGGCCACCCACACAAGTAGCCCTTTTAAGCCCCTAAGGCCTGCCAATGCAGAGCTTGTGGGTGCAGTTTACACTGCTATGTTGATTTAGCCTTTAAGGCCCCTTGCAAAATGAAAAATTCAAATGTTCTTACTTCTAATACACAACTAAGCTATACCCTAGAAAGCCCATAGGACAGGGTGCTGTGTAATTACTTTTAAGTTTTGCGTGTCCTAGTAGTGAAAAACTCCCAGACTCATTTCTCATGACTGTGAGTCCTACCCCTCTCATAGGCTGCCATTGGGAATTCCTTATTACACTTGTAAACTTTATTTCCTGATTGAGAAGGAATAGCTCTGTCATTAATATAATTGGAATAGTAATGAAAAATCCTCTTTGCTGGATTTAACATTATTATTTTAAAAATGCTGCCTTTTAGAAAAATATAATTTCTCTGCTCTTAGCTCTGTGTGCCTGCAGTCTGTCTCCAATATACATCTGGGGTGGGTGACAGATGGACTTTGTGCATTCCCCATAGACAACCAAACACAAAGGTAGGTTAGGTGTGACTGAGGGGCTATCTGCATCCTCCTGGGTCATTCTGGGCAGGATGGGAGGGAGGGAGGAGCTGACACACCTGAATGGGCAGTGTCCTGTCCCCACACAAAGGGTTGCATAACCCCTGTAGTGAGTCTGGAGTCGGGAGCCAGGGATGGGAAGTATGGGTCTGAACTGAATTGAGCTTTTATAAAGCACTCTTCCACTCCCAAAGGAGAATCCTAGTGCTGTGTGGGAAGACTCAACTCACCCTTGCAAGGCCAGACCCAAAAAATATACTAGATCAAAGAATAAGAGCATCGGGGCAGCAAACAGATAGGTCTTCAACAGCTTTCTGAAAGTTGCTTCAGTGATTCTTAATGTAATAGGAAGTTGATTCCAAGCCTTAGTACCCAGAGCTGAGAAGGATTTACATCTTCAAGTTCTAAGTCTGAAGGAGAATGGCCCGAGAAGGTTTGCATACGAAGATCTCAAGGTCCTTTTAGTTGTATAGTGGGTAAATCTGGCTGTTAGATATCTCAACCATGTGGATCTGTAGACTCTAAAGGGCAATAGAAGAATTTTCAAAGTAGATTTTCTTATGCACTGGTGCCAGTGTACAGCCTTAAGAGCTGCTGAGGCGGATGAGGATCTGGGAAGATTTAAGTCCAGTCTGGCCATCGTATGCTGCACCACCTGGAGTTTCTGAACAATCTGTTTTGAAGAATCAGCACACAAACTGTTGCAGTAGTCCAATCTGGAAGTTAGTGCACAAGCAACTGTCTTTCTAGCCACCAGTGGGAAATAGTCGAAAACTTTTCTTAGTGATTTTATTAGACTAAAACACATGTGTGCTACGGCAAGGGCTTGTGGGTGTAAGGACAAGGAAGCATCACATTTTACTCCCAGATTCCTAACAACCTTAACAGTAATTGGGTTGGGGCAAAAGAATTTGACTTGCAAATCAGCATTATCTCAGTTTTATCAGTATTACATTTTAAATGATTGGATTGCATCCACCGGATTACTGCAGTAAGACGGTTTTTAAAATTAAGCTCCAAACCAATGGATGCTTTATACAACGATAAGATCAAATCCATATATGAGGTTTCTATTCCAAAGTAAGTAATCAGATAAATCAAAGGTGTCATGTAAATGTTAAATAATACAGAGCTCAATGATGATTTCTGTGGAGCTCCTAAATTCACTATTATTTCTGCAGATGAGAAAGGTCCCAACCACACCATTTGTCTATAATCTGTTAGTAATGATTTAATCCAAGACATGGCAAGCTGAGAAATCCCACAATACTTGATACGATGGAGCAGAATGTCGTGGGAGATGGTATCAAATACAGAGGATAAGGCCATTAAAATTAACACTGCAATCTTCCCCACATCTAAAGTCATTTTTAAGGTTTCAGGCAACAGAGCAGATTCAGTGGAGTATCTTGGGTAAAAACCTGACTGCTGAGGATGAAGTAAATTTAAATTTTCCAAGAAAGCAAGTAATTGGCCATGAACCAATTTTTCAATAATTTTGCTCGTCACAGGGAGTAGTGAGATTGGGTGCAGATTGGACAGTGTTATTGTGTCAGCGAAGGTTTTTTTTTGTAGAGGTCTATCCACTGTCAATTTTCAATCAGTCGGGACCTCAGCAGTAGTTAGCAAGGTATTCGAACTTTCATTGGACTTCGATTCTGACAAGGGAAGGGAGCTATCGGCGGCCGGGACACTGGACGGTGGCATACGCTATCTAAAGCAGTCTAAATAATATTTGCCATACAACAGCAATGGCCCTGGCACGACTGAAAAACATGTAACTTACCCACAAATGAGACAACCTAATACATAAAGGATAACAAAGTGCTCAGAAGCGACCACCGTAGCTGGTGCATTAACTGAGAATGGACAGCCAATGCCCGATGTGAAACAAAAGAGAAAAATTAATATGGGCATGTCAGTGTGGAAAATAATAAAGTAAGATAAAGTCTAAAGGATCCCCAACCCAACATCTGCTGCATTGAAATTTAAAAGAGTAAGCAGTCCTGAAGAAGGTGGATTGAATCACATGTATCCACTGAAACGTGTGTCTACCTGATTTTTTATAGCAGGCGGCATAACTATGGACATTAGTAAAGATTTTTTCACCATGAGTTCTTAGTTGCAAGCCAACTCTTCGCTAGAAAATGATGAATGTTATGTGATGTGTGTATGAGTTTGGCTGATATGCTTTGACTGTATGTGAGGTTTGTACAAATGTGATTTTGGTATGGGGATAATCTTGAATTTGTTGTTTTGTAAGTATTTGTTGCACTAATCATGTTAGAACTGTAGATTGAATAGAAGTATAACAATGACTTGTCACTTCTGAATTATTGTACATACAGACAGAAAAAAATGATGGTTTCACTATTTAAGAAATATAATTGAAAAAATAAGACTGAAAAAACAGATAAAGAAAAAATTATAAAGTGTATCATAAAAAATGAAATGGTTGTATTCTCTGTAAGCTTTTTCTCTCATACTGTATAACTAAGGGATAGCCCAATAGAGCTTGTTGTGGCCGAAATGTAATTAGTGTTGGTTGAGTGGGAGGTGCTTATATATGCATATTCAAATTCTCATTATTCACTGTGTTGACAATGTCAACAACTTTATGAAGAAAGAAAAGGGCGAAGGGGTCAGTAGGAGAAATCCAATTTACAGGACAGAAAGGCCTGACATGACTGGGTTAAGGTGATTTCCTGAAAAGCTTTCAATGTTGCAGTCCCTACCTTTATGGGGGAATTCACTGCCACATCATCCCTCGGGAGTATAGGAGTGATAACAGGACATGTATCTGTAAAATGCACGTTCACTCAAGGGCATCTTGGTGCTGAATAACAGATGTCAATTATTACCCAACTCAATGATACTCATTTATCAACCTCAGAAGGATGAAAGGCTAAGTAGACTCATCAGGTCTTGAGGTCAAACACAGGCCCCAATAGTGGACATATTTGTCCACTGAGCCACCAGACCAGTTGGATAGCTTATATTTTCTCTTAAAAAAAAGAGGACATTTTATTGTCCTCGAGTTTGAGAGGGCAGGATATCCCTTACGAGTGCCTTGGGATAAAGGAAGGATTTGGTCATCTTAAAAGATTTTTTTTCTGATCAGATTAGGCTTTATCAAGCTGAGTTTTAAAATCTTTTTTAGTAAGCTTAATCTGACCATGGTAGGCTTTTAGTGCCATTTTAAAGTGGAGCAAGTCTTATGGGTTATAAACTTTCTGTTGTTTCCGTCCTATTTGCTTTCAGCGCAGATGTTGTTTAGCTTACACCGGGATAAACCATGAGGCTGAGGGCTGAGATCTGTAGTTCTTCGTTGAAGGAATTACTGTGGCTAAATTAGAGCGTGGCCTGGAGGAAAATACATTAGATCACCTGCAAAGGACTGAGAGGAGCCAATCTTAAATCAAAAACCCAATAATTTGCCACTTTCAGGGAGTGTAACTCAAACGTTTCACACTGAAGAACATCTCAGAAAATAATAGCTGAGTCACCTCCACAAGTCCCTATTATGTCCTGCCTAGAAATGGTGCAGCCCTGGAGTAGAGTAAGGGCAATGCCGGGATTGCCCCAATCTTTGTGCCAAGCTTCTGTGATGAAAAGGAAATCCAACTGAAGGTCTTTAATCAGATCATGGGTTTCATGTTTGTTGCTCGGGGAACAAGCATTGATGGGGCCACCTAATAGTGCTCTCACATCAGGTCCCTGAGCCATAATAAACTTCTGTGCACTTTAAAGACCCTCTTTGAAGTCACCTCCATTTCAAAGGCTGAAGTGGCTATAAGTACTGGGTCTCTGACCCCCCACCAAATCAGACACTTCTGGACCTGTAAAGAAACTCTGCCAGGAAAAAGGACTGCTGTTCTCCTACAAGGAATGCCACTCTGCTAGACTGCTTTTCTGCTGTGGTGTCCTGCTGTCTGCTACTCTCTGCCATGGCTAAGGAAGAACTGAACTCTTGCTTGAAACCAGAGTGATCTCCAAGGGCATGCTGGCTTGTTTCCTCTTTTAAGAGTCAGGGGTATCAAAGTCCCCCCTCCAGCTCTTTTGCCTGCTCCATTCAAAATGCTTCCAGTGCTTACTCCAGTGGAACCATTGCATCGTCTGCTGCGTGAAGCCGAATTGACTTATCGCAACTGTTGCAGGAACAGAACCGGAGCTTCACACTGGCCTCCAGACCCGACACATTGGAACCACTGCATCGCCGTTGCTGCACTAAGAGTCTATCAACGCATTCTCTCAACAGCATGGAGAAAATCGGTGCATTAGCACTGGAACTAACGCATTTCAGCTCTAGCGCTTTATCTGCGGAATTGGCGCATTGTCATCTTTGCATGGAGAAAATTGATGCACTAACTCAACTGCAGGTTATTATTATATAAGAAAGAGTTCTCCCGGGTAATTTTAGGTCAACTGCAGGACCGACACAGATGCTTCTCTTGAATGCACGCCACATCTTGCTATTGCGATCAGGATCAAGGTACTTTGTTCAGTGAGCCTTGTATGGCTCCTGTGACCACCCAGCACACCATTGCAGTAGACCTTGCTCTCTTGACTTTGCCCTAGTCCATTGCGACCTGATAACCTCCATAGACGCTTATTGCTTCTAAGCACTATTTATACTCTTATTCTTTAAATATTCATATCTTGACTTCTAATAATGGAATGGTTGTCATTTTTTGTCTTGTCTTACTTATGAAATCATAATCTATTTTTCTAAACGGTTGTGGAGTTTCTTTGTGGTGTTTTAACTGTGTTACTGTTTGAAGTGTTGCACAAATACTTTACACATTGCCTCTTAGGTCAAGCCTACCTGCTATGTGCCAAGCTACCTGAGAGTGAGCACAGGCTAATTTATGGTGTGTATCTGACTTACCCTAACTAGGATTGTGGTCTCTACTTGGGTAGGGTACATAACTCTGCCAACCAGCCACACAATTTCTCAGAATGGTCAGAAACCGACAGGCCTAATTACACAATCCATTTTTCTTTCAAGGAATTCATCTAAAATTATACAAATGGATGTAAGATTGATTTAAATAATCACATTTATGTCAGGTCTGAGAATAGATGAGCCTCTTTTGAACTGAAGATTCCAAGTGTGTATTTCTGGATACTAAAGAACCATGCATAAGCCCCCATTCAATGGTCACAATGATTTTACATAATTATATCAAAACTACTGCATTTATTCACATCCACTTTTTTTATTATTTTAAATTTAATTTGATTTGTTCAAAAATGTAAATATGTATCAAAAGAAAAGATTGTGTAAGGCCTATATGATAAAAAGTGGTAGAACCAATTGATGTACAATAAGGACACGTAGAAAGTATTACAAATTAATAAGATAAAGAAACGTGTTTTACATTTTTTCCCATAATGGTTAGTGCTTTAAAAAGCTAAACTTCTGATTGGCCTAATCAAATTTGAACGGAACATTTCTATATATATAGGCCCTCTTGATAACTCAGCACAAATTTGAAAACACTAAGATTGAGCTGACCATGGTAAATTTCCACTAAAATCTGCGGAGATTCATCAAATGGTAAAGTTAAAAGCAGAGCAATATATACATATATATATTTTTTAAACGGGTTTGGCCAGGGCCTGGTGGGGCAGTTCATTCGCACAATTTTAGAAGGGATCTCCCCCCGCCCCCCCCCCCCCAGAGCCTCTAGAAGGCCCAGGGACCAAGTCCCATAAAGCTCACCTTAAATAATGGGTGGAAGGAGAACAGGCCCCCATTTTGCCTCTCTCAGGCACTGGGGACCCCATCCCCTGGGTCTGAATGAAAATTGTAGGGGAAGAGATGTGCAGCCCCCCTACCTGACCCTGCAAAGGCCCCATGACCAAAATCATCTACAAGGGACCCTATCTCCAGGGGCCATGATTTCAGAAATGGATGTGGGTGCATGGCTCTCCTTCTCGAGCCATGAAAGGCCCAGGAGACCCTATCCCCTGGGGCTGGCTCCTATGTGTCCAGGGGAGCCCAGTCCTGGGACATAGAATCCCTGCCTGCAAGAGCATGGGCAGGGAAATAAATGTGCACACCTACCCAGCAGGAGCTGCAAAATACTCCCACTGGGTGGAGCGCACAATTTTTTCCCTGCCCACGCTCTTGCAGACAGGGAAACAGATATTAGTACTAGCTGGCGGAAGCATTGTAAAAATCTGCACCCACTGTGCAGGAGCAATGCTGTCTCTCGCTTCACCCAGGATGGGTGCATGAACTGGAATGTCTGTGGGGGCCCTGGGGCACTCCTGCAACCCCAATGATGTTTGTTGTGGGCGCCCCAGGAGGGCACTGGGACACTCACATTAGAATCCAGGGATGGGCCCCCAGGACCTGCAGAGGCTTGTGGAGGATTGTGGTGAGTCCCTCTCCATAAAAAGGACTACAGCCCCATATATAGCATTAAGACCTTTCCTGGACCATATGGAATTAGTCTTTCCATTGTGGTGCCTGTGGGAGCTGGCTCAGTAACTTTGGTCCTGCCCCAGGAGAGAGCAGCATATTTCTGTGCTCCCACCTGGCCGTGAGCAAATTAGGGTTTCCCATATGGTATGTCTGCACTCTCACGGACAGGAAATTACAATTTCTTGGGGGATGGGGACACTGTAGTTTCCTGACTGGCACACTTAACTTTCCTGTAATGCCAGAATATTTAGGGGTTAAAAGAAATTAGTGGTATGGACAGGTAAACTTCACTTGTAAACTGCAGCACTCATTGTGCCATCCACTAAAGTAGCAGAAAAAACAGGGCTTTATGCCTAACCTGTGTAGCCTAACTGTAGCAGCAATAAGCCTGCTAGTCAAACCAGCCATATAACCTTTTTTGGCAGGTGAGAAATCCTGCTTTTAAATCTAAGTAAGTCACCCCTAAGTACACCTTGCTGCACTGAAGGTAGGGTGTCTAATATTTAAAAGCAGAACATGTGCAAAATCAACTTTGGCAGGTCCCTCCAGTGACTAGCCCCAAAAGATATTTTCACTGATAGGGCTCTCACTAAAACCTGAGAATGTCAAAGTAAAGGTTATAAACTTTAATCTGTAACATTTGACAGGAAACTGCTATAAAAGTAATTCAAAGACTATTTTTTAATATTTTTTAAAAATCCAATGTAATGGTAAAGAATGATTTTTAATGAATATTTAAGAAAAGTAACTTTTAAAGATCAAAGTATCAGTAGCTCCAGAAAGCCCTAAGGGCCTTGAAGGATGCCCTCCAAAACTATCTTCAGCACTGGAGCAGGAGGAGGGGGATTTGCACAGGGGGAGGGGAAACTTGAGGAAGAGGATGAAACCCTCCTGTCCATATCCCGAGAGAAGCGAGGAAGGTTGACAGTAGTAGGTTTCCCTGCTGGACCAAAAGCAGGAAGCAACGTGTCCTCACACAATCTATCCCCTGGGGAGTTGGAGGAAAGGAGAGCCAAAAGGGAGCTAAAACTACAGCTGACCAAGCTGAAACTGGATGCAGAGGGGAAAAAAGGAAAAACAGACGGCGAAGAGGCTGCTGTGCAGAGGGCCCTAGAGAAAAAGAAACCTACTTTGGAGCAAAGCTCACTCTGTTAGACTCATATGATGAGTTAGAAAAGGCTGCACCTAAAAGCCAAGCAGTTCTCAGAATCCAGCAGTAATGGTGGCAGCAATAACCCAGTGTCATATGAAGACAAGAGGATCCACATATTCAAGGATCTGGTGCCTAACTTTGTTGAGGGAGATGACATAGACAAGTGGTTTGAGGTGTTGAAAAAGCTCTAGAAATTCATAGAGTCCTTGGGAGGATTGGGGAGCCAGCCTCTAGAAGCATATATCCAGGAGAGGGATTCATTGCTAACTTTAGGGAAGGGTGAAAGAATGAAAAATGTACTCATGAAAGAAAGCCTTGTCAGAAAGTATGGTCTTAACCATGAAAAGTAGCAATTGAAGTTTAGAGACAGCCAGAAGATGTCAAGCCTGCCCTGGGTGGATTTCATGGATTGCTCCAAGAAGACGCTGGATGTATGGGTAAAGGTCAGTTATGTGAGTAATTACAATGAGCTGTAGAATCTAATTGCAAGTGAGAATATATTCAGTAGTTTTTTCCAAAGTTGAGTCATCATGTGATAAAAAGCAATTTCACTGACCCCTGGGAGCTTGCCCAGGAAGTGGACCACCGGCTCAGCACCAGGGTCTACAAGAAGGCACCTGGGAGTGACCTCGAAGAGGGTAGAACAGGTTCCAATCAGCAGAATGGGGGCGGTCCAAAGTGACACAGACAGATGTAGGTGCCAAAGTAAGTTAAGGGAAAGGGTTTTCATGCTTATTATATGAATAGTGTGGGAGGTTCTTGTGGGTGGTTGCCCAAGACACCCCATTTCTAACAATGGTGCTTTGATTGCTCCCTGTTGGGGCACAAACAAGGGAGCCTGGTCTGTGCAAAAAGAGAACCATCCATTCATTGATGGGAATTCTAAAGTGGTGGCCAGTGTAGCCTTAGAGGAAGATAGTGCCCAGGAGCAGAGGGTTGGACATGCCCTGGTGCTGGTAGATTTGCCAGTCACATCATGGTGGTGCATAGACTGATTTCCACAGAGCAGTACACTGCTGTGTAAGATAACTCAGGCCCATGGGCAAGACTTGTGTGGCTCTATGGCACTGGTGCCCCTGGAACTGGGTAGTAAAGGGACCCAGATGCCCATTACTTGTATTCCTGAAAATAAGTTACCACTGGTGTTAGGAGAACTGGGATGGGCTTTCCCTTGTTTGAGGACAAAAATCTGACCCAAGAGGTGAAATGGGCCACATCATCTTGTTGGCCATGGTTCTACTGTCTGCGTATTGGGATGTGTCTGTGAGCAAGTTAAGGTAAGGATCTTTACAGATGGGGTCCGCGGGTAAAGAGAAGCCCCCCCCAGATGGGCTAGTGAAGTGACCTCAGAGGATTATGCCAGGAGGGTATTGTTAAGCTTGGATAGGCATAGAACTGGCAAGTGCAACTGTAAAAGATGACCATTGTCCACTTTCTATCACCTAAGCATGAAAGTCCATCAAGATATTGATTAGTCTACCCAAGCGTTTGGCTGGAGTGGGTTCATGTTGGGCCTGGCCCTTTTGCAGGGTCACGTCCAGATGTTTGCTGTCTGTTGCTAAATCCATTTTTGTTGACATCTGGACTCTTTTTCCCTGCTAACTGGTAAACTGATTGTGCTCTCTCCCTAAAATATAGTACAATTGGCATCTATCTGATTGGCACATTCAATTTGCATATGAATCCCTAGTAATTGGTGCTACATGTACACAGGGCCTGTAAAGTTATTACTACTACTGTTCACAGCACTTTTTGTGCAACACACTAATGTAGCCTTTTAAAATGTGTCTCAACTTAACCTTCCAGTGCAACAAGGTAAAATAAACCTTTTGCCAGACCTATAACGTCCTGTTCAAGTCACCCCTAAGGGAAGGTCTAAAGGCAAATAGTGCAGGGTGTTTTGTATTTAAAACGTAGGACATGTTTAACATGCCCCTTGACTAACATTGAGTTATCTTATTGCATTTAATATGGGCTCACTTTAGATTGGGAGCAGATAGGGATATGCTGCTTACACACAAATGAATTGAAATTTAAAATCCTCTTTAAGGATTTTAAATTAAAATGTAGAAATTTTAAAATGCCACTTTTAGAAAGTAGACATTTTCATATCAGAACCATTTGTGCCTTCTGTCTTTATCCTGGGTCACTTGACTGTAAATGGCTCTGCTGTCGGGGTGTGGTTATTACTTCCAGACAGTAACACAAAGAGGACTTAGGTGCAGACAGGATAGGCCAACCATGCAGGATGACTGGGAAGAGGCTGTACTCAGCTCCAATTGGACTTCAAAGGACTTTGTCTCCCACACACACAATGGAAGCTGACACCATGCCTGTCCTACCTTTTGTCAGCCAGTTTGGAGCCATGACAGGTGGAGGGGAAGGACTTATCAGAACTAGATGTGGGGGTAGGACAGGGAGTCCACCGCTCAAAAATGTAAGTTACAGAAGAAGGAATGCCCTGCCAGGTACTGTCCTGATGCTTGAAACATCACCTTGGTTTCTGAGAAGGAAGATTGGACCTGCTGTCCTTTATCCCAGGCTAACCAGAGTGAATTCAAGTGTCAGCTGCAGCAGCAGCCCACGCAGGTAAGAGCGCTGGGGCAGTGGGGCCAGGGTGGGGGGGGGATTCAACAGAAGACCATGTGGTAAAATTAAATAAATAAATAATTTTCCCTTGTTGACGTCTGTCGAAATCGCCTGCCCACCCGGCCCCACCACTCTTACTTACACTAGCCACTGATGGTCAGTTGAATGACCTCCTGTGTGATCTACATTAACACAACAAGCTTAAAGGCCACCCTGCAGCATCCCAGTTGGCCTGCTGCAACTGGACTTGCCTGAGTCTTGCTACTGGTCTCTGCTTGAGTGAGTCCTGATTTCCATGAGGTGACTCCTATGGTCCTAGATCCTAGGCTGGCATCAGTGGACACTCTCCCACAAACAAAAAGGTGAAAATTGTGAAGACTGAACTCCTCACAACCACAAATGGGCCCATTCATGGCAAGATTCTGATGGCTGCAATGACCGGCAACACAAAGCACCAGTGAAAACTTGCTCTATGCGCTGTTAACAACTTTCTGCAGTGACTTTGCGCTACAGCAATGACAGCCTACCAAGGCCGCCAATAGGAAACTACAGCAATGACCATCAGCTATGCCAGACCGGCTCCTTATGCTCCAATGACAACCAACTGTGACACCTGACCTGCTCTTTCCTTGACAGTGACTGCTGTCCACAATACGCAGCCTCCTCCAATGCAAACGGAACTCTTCACACCAGACTTAGAAGGTAACTTTTCAGAGTGACTAACCTGGTCCACATATCTGACCTGTGCTCCATCGCTGTCAGCCTAAACTTGAGACTTTCCCCCGGTCTAGCATGACCAGGTGATCATGAATGGTGCTTTGCACTTTTAGTACCTATTTTCACTGAAAACGTGAACATTGAATATATCTGGTTCTACTGATTGGACATTTACCATTCTGGTATCATTTTATTTAGTGACATTTGCTATACATTTCTAACTTGGTGTAGGATTTCTTGTGTTGTGGCTTCAAGTTATATCTTACTTGCAGCCCGTCCTGACGTTGTCCGGGTATGAATTGCTGCCGGTCAGTAGTATATTGTTTTGTAGGATTTTGTTTTGATAGCATTTCCCATCAGTGAGAGGCCTGTAAAACGCTCCGATTCACAGTGCATTGCTGAGTGCGCTTTCAGTAGTGTGTGAACTTGAATTTCTTTACTTTATTTTTCCTTGCAATATTATATAGCGCAAACTCGACATGGCATGAGTACAATTTACATTACAGAAGAACAGATTCATTTGTGGTAGGCACGGGGAGACAACGCGATTTGCCTGGAATCACAGGATGTTAAGCTGATGCCGAGATTCGAACATAGCTTCCCAGCTCTAAAGTTCGCAATTCTAGAACTTGTGGCGGGAGGTGTGTCTAAAAGTGTATATCTTTACTGGCCATCAATGAGAGAAGTCCACCTCACGTAGAGTTGGTATGTATCCTGATGTTCATGGAATACACACTCTGTGTTAAAATACACCTCACACACCAAAAGGGCCCTTGGTGTCATGCTTCATCATCGGGGTCTTCCCGCCCCGCTGCGGGACGGGCAGTGCTGCGACAAGCGACTACGCTGGACCACCTTTTTATTGTGGGTGCTATGTGAGTGAATGGGAGTGAGTGTCAGTAGTGTCAGTGGTGTGAATAAGTGGTGTTAAAAAATACCTGGCCTAGTGGTAGAAAAAACTATTTATTAGGTAAAGCAAGTTAATGGGCTTACTCTCCTGTGCGGGTCAACATGTTTCGGGGCACTATTCCCCTTTGTCAGGACCAGTGTTGGATCCCCCTGTCACTCACTCATGTTATTCCCAAAAAATTAAGGGTGTATGTACAATGGAAGTGATGATGTATTATTTATCAATGTGTAAAGATAATTTATATTTACACGTGTCCCTAGCTATATCAGTAATTCTGATGTAATAAGCCTGAAACAACAAGAGAACGCGGTTATTAATGCGCTGATCCCATTGCGCTGACATAATAGTCACCTGTAAGGGAGAAAGAAATTGAAGAACTGCACACATATATATAGACATATTTGCTACGTATATCTGATGAATCCTAAGGTTTTTCAGTGGGGTAACATAAGGTGCTATACAACATCCTAGTAAGCCACACATACACTAGAACACACACACACAGTCTGTTAGCTTGGAATACAGCATGTATTCTGACAGTGATACATACTTAGGAAGGTTGGAATCAGTGCCTCATGAGCCAAGTCTGGACAAAGGGTAATGGAGGTCCATCTGTAAGGTGGGAGAGCAAAAGAAAGGGAAAAGGAAATATATTCTTGTCCTGTATATTTGGCCGTCTTAATGCTAGTAGTTTTCTGCAGTGAGTCGCAGTTGTGGGCAACTAACTGTGTGTCACAATCGGCTATGCCATACTTACTCAACCCCCAGCACGTCGATGCTTCCTCCTTCGTCCGTGGCTTCCGTGGTTGTGATAAGCCATGGTTGGGTGAGGTCCTTTAATAGTGGTGTTAATTGGGTAATTGGTTATTAAATTGGCGGACTCGGGATAGGTGTGTCCTCAACGGATACGAATCCAAGGTTACTGAGTCGCCCATTATTAAATGGTTATTAAATGGTTATTATTGCCTGTTTGATGGTATTGCCTCATGTTCGAATTGTCTGCTAAATTGTTGTTAGATATTGCTGCGGAGTTTAGGGGCGTAGTCTCGGGTGGGGTAGGCATACGCGGGGCGGAGATGCTTCTGCGCGTGTGCGGGCTCTGAAGTGGGTGCTGATCCATTCGCGCATGCGTGGAGATGGGTATCCCTGCTCACATGCGTGGGCTACAAAGCGGATGCTGATCCGTTTGCGCATGCGCGGAGATTGGTATCTTGGCACGCATGCGCAGGAAGTGACCATGGATAAAAAATATCCCCTATACATCAGCCCATGGTTAAACATTATTGCTTGTTTTCCCAGTAGTATCTCGGGATCTATGGTCACTTCCTGTGCATGCGTGCCGAGATACCCATCGCACATGCGCAAATGGATCAGCATCTGCTTCGTAGCCCGTGCATGTGCTCAGGGATACCCATCTCCGCGCATGCGCGAACGGATCAGCACCCGCTTCAGAGCCCGCACACGCGCAGGAGAATCTCCGCCCCGCGGATGCCTACCCCACCCGAGACTACGCCCCTAAACTCCGCAGCAATATCAAACAACAATTTAGCAGACAATTCGAACATAAGGCAATACCATCAAACAGGCAATAATAACTATTTAATAACCATTTAATAATGGCCGACTCAGTAACCTTGGATTCGTATCTGTTGAGGACACACCTATCCCGAGTCCGCCAATTTAATAACCAATTACCCAATTAACACCACTATAAAAGGACCTCACCCGACCATGGCTTCTCACAACCACGGAAGCCACGGACGAAGGAGGAAGCACCGACGTGATGGGGGTTGAGTAAGTACGGCATAGCCGATTGGGACACACAGTTAGTTGCCCACAACTGCAACTCACTGCAGAAAACTACTAGCATTAGGACGGCCAAATATACGGGACAAGAATATATTTCCTTTTCCCTTTCTTTTGCTCTCCCACCTTACAGATGGACCTCCATTACCCTTTGTCCATACTTGGCTCATGAGGCACTGATTCCAACCTTCCTAAGTATGTATCACTGTCAGAATACATGCTGTATTCCAAGCTAACAGACTGTGTGTGTGTTCTAGTGTATGTGTGGCTTACTAGGATGTTGTATAGCACCTTATGTTACCCCACTGAAAAACTTTAGGATTCATCAGATATACGTAGCAAATATGTCTATATATATGTGTGCAGTCCTTCAATTTATTTCTCCCTTACAGGTGACTATTATGTCAGCGCAATGGGATCCGCGCATTAATAACCGCTTTCTCTTGTTGTTTCAGGCTTATTACATCAGAATTACTGATATAGCTAGGGACACGTGTAAATATGCATTATCTTTACACATTGATAAATAGTACATCATCACTTCCATTGTACATACACCCTTAATTTTTGTGGAATAACATGAGTGAGTGACAGGGGGATCCAACCCTGGTCCTGACAAAGGGGAATAGCGCCCCGAAACATGTTGACCCGCACAGGAGAGTAAGCCCATTAACTTGCTTTACCTCTCCGAATCACTTTTTTAACAATACCAGCCAGTATCTATTAAATAGTTTTTTCTACCACTAGGCCAGGTATTTTTTAACACCACTTATTCACACCACTGACCCTACTGACACTCACCCCCATTCACTCACATAGCACCCACAATAAAAAGGTGCTCCAGCGTAGTCGCTTGTCGCAGCACTGCCACGTCCCACAGCGGAGCGGGAAGACCCGATGATGAAGCATGACACCAAGGGCCCTTTTGGTGTGTGAGGGGTATTTTAACACAGAGTGTGTATTCCATGAACATCAGGATACATACCAACTCTACGTGAGGTAGACCTTTGTTGATTAATTATACTTTCAGGAGAGGAGGATAGGCCCACCCTGGTGCCGCTGAGCACCAGCTCTTCACTCCCCCCATTAATATTTTTTACATCAATGAGAGAGACCTGTGCATTTTTCAAATTGGTGGTGAAAAATTATGAGTATGTTGCTGGAGATGGGGGCCGCCGTGCCACCAATGTACTTACCGGGGGAGGGTAAACACCCATTATCCGCAACTTTCTTTCCGCATACCATCACTCCGCATACTTTCATTACGAAAGTACCATGACTCCGCAATGCCATTATAACGCATGGCATTACATTTCATATGCTTTTACCACGCGTACATTTACAACGAAATTCGTTGTAAATGCATGAATGGTGAAAGCATGTTTTTTTATGTTTGCATAAGGTAAGTATGGGTATAGGGGTATATGTTTTGGGGTACTGAGGAATATGTTTTGGGGTGTTTGGGTATTTTAGGGGTTCAGACATAGTTTGGGGTTTTTGGGGTACAGGGGTATTTTAAGGGTTCAGGGCTAGGTTTGGGTTTTGGGGTACAGAGGTATTTTTATGGTTCAGGGCTAGGTTTGGGTTTTGGGGTACAGGGTTATTTTTATGGTCCAGGGGTAGGTTTGGGTTTTGGGGTACAGGGGTATTTTAAGGGTTCAGGGCTAGGATTGGGTTTTGGGGTATAGGGGTATTTTTAGGGTTCAGGGGTAGGTTTGAGGGTACAGGAGTATTTTAAGGGTTCAGGGCTAGCTTTGGGTTTTGGGGTACATGGTCATTTTTATGGTTCAGGGATCGGTTTGGGTTTTGGGGTATAGGGGTATTTTTAGGGTTCAGGGGTAGGTTTGGGAGTACAGGGGTATTTTAAGGGTTCAGGGCTAGCTTTGGGCTTTGAGGTACAGGGGTATTTTTAGGGTTAAATGGTAGGTTTGCGTTTTGGGGTACAGTGGTATTTTTATGGTTCAGGGCTCGGTTTGTGTTTAGGGGTACAAGGGGATTTTTAGGGTTCAGGGGTAGTTTTGGGTTATAGGGGTATTTTAAGGGTTCAGGGCTAGGTTTGGGTTTTGGGCTACAGGGGTATTTTAGGGTTCAGGGGTAGGTTTGCTGGAGATGTAGGCCGCCGTGCCACCAATGTACTTACCGGGGGAGGGTAAACACCCATTATTCCGCAACTTTCTTTCCGCATACCATCACTCGGCATACTTTCATTATGAAAGTACCATGAGTCCGCAATGCCATTATAACGCATGGCATTACATTTTATATGCTTTTACCACGCGTACATTTACAACGAAATTCGTTGTAAATGCATGAATGGTAAAATCATGTTTTTTAATGTTTGTATAAGGTAAGTATGGGTATAGGGGTATATGTTTTGGGGTACTGAGGTATATGCTTTGGGGTGTTTGGGTATTTTAAGGGTTCAGATATAGTTTTGGGTTTTGGGGTACAGGGGTATTTTAAGGGTTCAGGGCTAGGTTTGGGTTTTGGGGTACAGAGATATTTTTATGGTTCAGGGCTAGGTTTGAGGTACAGGGTTATATTTATGGCTCAGTGGTAGGTTTGGGGTTTGGGGTACAGGGGTATTTTTAGGGTTCAGGGCTAGGTTTTGATTTTGGGGTACAGGGGTATTTTTAGGGTTCAGGGGTAGGTTTGGATTTTGAGGTTCAGGGGTATTTATAGGGTTCAGGGCTAGGTTTGGGTTTTGGGGTACAGGGGTATTTTTAGGGTTATGGGATAGGTATAGGTTTTGGGGTACAGGGTATATTTATAGGGTTAAGATGGGTTAGTGTTTAAGGGTGTTGGGGTATTTTAAGGAGTAAGGGTTGGTTATGATTATGGGGTGCAGGGGTATTTGAAGGGAGCAGGGTGGACACCCGGAGCTGGAATGTACAGAACCTGGGAAGAAAAAACAATGAAATATTGGGCACAACGCTCGTTTTTTTTTTCCGTAATCCCGCGCCCCGCACACGCCCACGCCCACAGCACACGATATGAGACATGGCATGAAGGGCGGAACATACCACACGCCCCCACCGTTTGTCACACCCCCAGCACACGCCCAGCACAACGCAGACATGCCCACAAGGGACTACTTTGCTGGCACGGTTCTTTTACCTTTTAAATGTATATGGTGGTCATCTGCATAGCCTATGTCCTTCTGCTGCAACTGCCCTTTCCAATGCTGGAACTGGAGAAATCAGAAGAGGATTGGACCCAGCTTGCTGTGACCTGAGAGGATCCCTAATCCCTCTTGTACCCAGGACAAAGACATGGACATCAAGGGTCAGTGGGCTGACCCGTGTGACTGCAGTGACTCAGCAAGCTGGCATTTTGTTTTTTTCATGAATGTTCTGTTTCCCCATCACAACTGGACCTGCACTGGACCCCGCACAATGCCTTTTCTGTTACACGCCATGAGACTGAAGGGGTGCTTTAAAGCCTGGGATCTTTAGGCAAAGAGCTGAGGAAAACGGGACATCCACTGTAATTTTTTAAGATACCGAAACATTTTGACTGTCAGGCGCCGGAGGACCAGGACCAACCACCAGACTATCTGATGAAGGTGTGACTTTGATAAGCCTAAGAAACTGCTTTGTCCCTCTTAGAGCTTCTCTGCAGAAATTAATCTGTTTCAGCTGGCCCTCCGTTGGAATATATATGACCCTGTGTAGCCCTTTTCACATACAGCATGCTATCTTGTCTCAATGGAGAAATATAAGATCCATTTCGGAGACAGAGACCAATGTTAGAAATTTTGATTGAAAACAAACGACCAATGACTCGATGGCCCTAGGCACGAAATTTCACTTTTCCCGCTAAGAGCTTTTCCTACCAAAATAAACGACTATGGCTGGACCTTGCATAACACCTAATCGCCTTCCTGAATAGAATACAGCCTGCTGCCTTGTCCCCCTGTGACATTGAGACTTCCGTATTGAGGACTAAGTACAAACGTAACATTCCGTGACCTGGCTGTCTGTCTTAGTGTATTCGAGTACAGGGTCCATCACAGTCATCTCAATGTGTGGGTCTTCTGCGACTCTTGACCATAATTGGTGCTTAGCGTTTTTTCGAGATATTTTCACTTACAACATTAAACCCCCATGTCCCTGGCTACCCTTATTAAATAGTTGTCATTTTGTTTATTAGGATTTACTAAAGTGTTCTAATTTGGTTTGAGGTGTTTATTATTTGTGCCTCAAGGTTAATATTGTTTTGGTACTGCATAAATACTTCACACAGTGCTCTAAGTAAGTCAGTGTGCTCTATGCCATAGGTACCAGGGGGTTGAGCTCATATTACTTTAGTGACGTTTGGGGTTCAACCTAACATAATAGTGTTATTCGTTGAGGGGGGACAGAGCATCCCTAATAATAATTCACTTTCTTACGAGTTTCTTGCGGGTGTGTATTGTAGTTGAATTGGTGAGTGAAGAATGGATGCTTGAGTGCATGGATGAATAACATTGTTCATATGTACCGACTTATTGAGGTGCTTAATCCATCAAGAGGCACTTTCATTTCTAAGCCAGGCCTAGAGGATTTGCCTATGCTTGGTATAAAAGGTGCGTAGTGCCCATTCTCAGACCATGTTCCGTTTACAAAAAGCTGACACTTTTTTGATTCTACTGAAAGCTGTTGAGGTAGGTATGTGGTGCAGTGATGGATAGGAAATGGTTTGTGAGGTGATGGGAAGAATGCCGAAGTGGCACAGAGTTGGGCCATGGTGGGAGAAAGATGGCAAGAGATGGTAGTGACAGAAGAGAAAGTTAATTAAGGTAGAGAAGCAGGCAGTAACGAGAGTAACTAGATTGAGGGGTTGTGATGGCGAGAGGAGCAGTGGTGGGCTTGATACACGCAAATCCATGAAAGATACCCGGTTCGATTAAGAAAGCATTTGACATGAAAATGTCAGCAGCAGACAGATGATGGCTGATGGGAAATAAGGACATTTGTTTGAACCTGGTTAACATAACAAAACATTTATTTGTTTAGCATTAGTCGATCACAAAAGAAAAGTTGACACAAAATCCTTAAATACACAATCAATACAACCATACTTCGCAGAGAAACTACAAGCAGAGCATCGATGTCAACTTTTGACTGGAAGTTGTCACACATTCAGTTCAATTGAACGTAGATGTATTAATTCTATCCAACATGGTAGGGAGTGACTCAGTACAGACATTCTCAAACAATCTTCAAACTGAGTATATGCAGACATTTGTGATGGCTGAGGTGTGTTCCTTGATGTCATACATCATGAACCATACTTTAACAGAGCTTCACGTCTCACAGCATTCTAGCTTTGACACCTATGGCATGGTGATCTGAGGCAGAGGTAGTACTGTGCTTCCATACATAATTATTTTACAGCTACCCGTATTCTCATGGTTCATCACTTCAGCATGTTAGGTTTAATCGTATGCCGAATGTTTGTAGAAAGGTACAGTCTCTTATGCGTATTTGGAATTCCAGTATACAGCGAAAGACATCCAGAACTCTCATGTGCAGTACCAGAAGGACCTGAGCATATGTATGGATACCCCATAACACCTTTGAGTTGCATGATTAGGCAAAGAGTAATATATAGCTTAACATTATGATCTGAATCAGTGAACAATGGATTCTGAAAATAAGGGGTATATTTACCAAGAATTCGCGTAAGGCAATGCCGCAAGTCATTTTGCTATGCTGCCCTACTCCAATTTGAAGGGCTAGAATGCACCATATTTACAAGATACGATGCATTGCTGTCCTTTCAGCCGTGCACCAACACAGGCTCCTTTGCACCATGGTGCAAGGGTGTCTGTGTTGTTGGCATGATTATGTTTGTGCGAAAATACAGCTTCCTGCACAAAAACAATAATTGACAGTGTTTTCCTCTTCCTATGTGTACTGCAGAATGTAGCACACAGGGAAATAGGAAAAAAACACGATAATTACTATTATTTCTCCTCGTTATGTCACCCATGGGTAGGCGCATGGTTTTAATGCATTTCCAGATTTACCTATGTTGTAAATCTAGGAATGTGTCAAAACCTATGGGCATTGCATGGGAACACCCACTGCAATGCCCATGGCACGCCTCCCTAACGCAGTATGAGGCAATGCAGCGACTCGCGCTGTATTACTTCACTCCATACCAACAAGGCCATGAAAAGCCATGCAGAGTGGGTTTACGGGGCCTTGTAGATATGACTAACCCCTGTGCACCACCGTATTCGTCAATATGCCCCTCAATATCTACAAAGCCAAGAACAGCCATGCAGGGTGACCTTATCTGACCTTGTAAATATGGCTAAGCCCTGTGCGGTATGCGCCACCGGAACGTCACAAAAAGTAATTTTCTGGCAGCGCACACGCCTTGTATATAGGCTCCTACGTTTTTTAGGTTTCCTTAAGAATAATAGCTCATTCAGTGGTTGCCATATCTCTAGATGGACAATGAAAGCATGGTCATACCAAGCAGTGATGGAATGCACCCTCGGCTTAAAAGCAGTGGGGGTGAAAATGTATTTATTTATTTATTTTAAAAGTTTTATATAGTGCTGGCTAGACCCGGAGGTATCAGAGCGCTTTACATATGGTTCAACAGAAATTATAAAATTACTTCAGTTACACGTTACATCAGTTACTAGATAAACATTTCAGGAGTGAAGAAGACAAAATAAATGGAGTTTAGAGGGGCAAGGGGGTGGGGAAAAAGGGGGTAGAAGTTAGAAAGAATGGAGAGACGAAGGAGGGTCTGCCCCAAGTCCGGCTGGGTAGGAGACGACCGAGGGGGAAGTCCACAGTCCATCTCCTCTTTAGCTATCAGGTAGCTCCACCAGGCATCAGCCAAACAGGTAGGTCTCAATGGGAAAACAATTAAACAGCAAAAGCAGCAGCAGGGAAGAAACAAGACAGATGTCAGAAGTCCGGCTGGGTAGGTGATGGCCATGGCGGTGTGCCGGAGCCAATCTACCCTATAGCTGTCGGTGCAGCTCCATTGGGAATCAGCCATGTATGCGTTTCGGGTCCCACCAGAATAGAGAGAGGAACAGGAGGTGATCCAAAGTCAAGACTCGAGAGAGGTAGGGGGTAGGGAGGAGGGGAAGGAGGGAAGTAAGGTCAGGAAAGACATTGGTCCTGGTGTTACTGGTGGGAGCCTTCCGCAACGTTCTCCGGCTGGCCACTGGGACAAAGATGGTGAGAGGAGAGGTGAGGCAGGGACAGACTCCAAGTTCAGAGCTCCTCGTGGTGAGAAGTCTTCCCTGGCGGCCATCATAAGGTCAGACAAGGAGAGAGCCGTAGTGGAGGAGCCACTACTGCATGTCTGCCAGTTGCAGATGGTTCTAAATGTGATTCCGAAATTGACTTCTAGAAGGTTGATTTTAGGGCTTGGGAGATTACCAAGCTTTCTTCTTGGCAAACTCCTGATCTTCTGAGTACTAGACCACCTTGAGATGGGAGATTGGATGTGAAAACAATAATAACGGTGGGAAATGATCACCACAGATTTAATGGCAACATTAAAAGCCATTTTCTACTCCTCATGATTTCTACATTTTTGCCTGTCCTTTGAAATATGCATGCAATCACAAATTGAACACATCAAGCATGTCGTTTTGTCAACGTTAAGTCACATACAAAACCAGATGCCAAATGTAAACCACATAAAACAAAGATACAGTAATGAATGCAACTTTTTGAACATTACAATGGCATCTTGGCGCTCATTCCAAGCTACAATTATGCAAATTCAATTGCAACCCGAGGAAGAATCAAACAATTATTGAACTAAAAGCATTAATACTTGATACAAGGTTACGTTAATTATACAACAAATAGAAAGTAAATGTGAATGCTATATTCTTTGCTGGTTGCCGGGGATACAGAGAAAATGAATGTACAAAGAACAAGGTGAAAGTGGAAATTAACTTTTGCAAAATATTCAATATATTCTAAGATCTCACTTTGACTAGCTGATTTCTGACTATCAATATACCTATCATACCAAAATGTAGTTTGAGTGCACCTTGCAGCATCGACGAAAACATAATATTTCTCACAGGAATGGAAAAACATTATGAATTATTTTGGGGAGCTATAACATGTTTTTGGAGGCTCCTTGATGACACTGGCCTGAAGCAATGCCAGTCCACCTCAAAGAGGAACTAAGGAACTGAAAGGAATCTGGCTGTGAAAACATTGCATCTTATCGACTAACAAGATGGAGTGCTATGCTTTTCCTCCCATCTTCAATACCAGATTGGAACCCCTTACAGATAATGTTAAATCTGACCTGAACAAAATGTGTAAACAACTGCTATGATCTAGTGTCAGTACAGCTTAACTGGACTGGAGTTCATGTTTCAGAAGAGAATCGCATGCAAATGCATTTTTTCTCAAGAAGGCTAGCTTTAGAGTGGGGGTTTTCCTGTAGGCCTGGTGGCCCAGTGAATAGATCCATCCACTCTAAGGTCCTTAT
This sequence comes from Lissotriton vulgaris, assembly GCF_964263255.1. Taxonomy (NCBI): domain Eukaryota; kingdom Metazoa; phylum Chordata; class Amphibia; order Caudata; family Salamandridae; genus Lissotriton; species Lissotriton vulgaris. The sequence continues at coordinate 1,436,895,505 of NC_141693.1, read as the reverse complement.
TATGAGTATGGTGGTCTTAGGACTGCCATACTTGCGGTGGTAGCCCAAACACCGCCACTACTGCTGGTCCACCCAGCGTATTATGAGTGCGGCAGTCAGACCACCACAGGACCGCCGCTGCCTCAGCGGGATCCAGGATCCTGTGGTAGTGGTTGTGCAGTGGAAAGAAGCAGGAATATGCTGGTGCAGCAGTACCACAGAGAATATTTTAAGTTCCATTTCCACTACCCATTGGGTGGTTGTGAGCCAGCCATGAAAAGGGTGGCAGAAATGCAAATAAGTGTGCCCTAATAGGGCCCGCTCCCACTTCTGTGCCTTCGGGTGCCACGGGGGGCATATATTGTGCCCACCTGAAATTGCACCCCTATTCCTGCACAGTGTGACATGCATGACATGGTGCATGCCACACTTTGCAGGAACGTGCTGCAGGCACTGCCACAGCGGTGGTCTGCTATGAAGGCTCTCCTATGAGCCTATCACAGTTGCTACTGTGAGACCACTCCAGCATCGCCCACCGTTCCTGGTTCAACACAAAATCTGGTGGGCGGGTGCACCACAGGCTTGGTAGTCCTACTGAAAATGCCACAGTGGCGGTGCTGCAGGAGGACCACTATATTTATAATAGGCCTCTAAGTATCTATTGCCCACATGCATCAAGGTAAATTGCATTCGCAAACGGTGCGAATCGCAAAATTCGGCCATTTGCGAATGCAATTTCCTTTTTTGGGGTGCATCATGTTTTTTTTTATTTTTTCGCAATTTAACCACTTCTGCGTGGATGACAAAGCCAGCTCGTCATGGGCGTTACCTGTGCTACGCGCATGACGAGCTGGCTTTGTCACGTAACCCGCGATTTTTGAAAATCCAGCGCACAGCGGGAAACGCGGTAGCGCGGAAGCGGTTAAGGAATCGCAATTATGTTGCGATTTCTTAAATTGCCATTGCATTTAAGAAATCGCAATTTGTGATTTCTTAAATGCAATGCTAAATATTTATTTTTTGCAAATTCGCAAATAGGAAGAGGTAAATTACCATGAAGTTGAACTTCATGGTAATTTGCTAAAACTTTCAAAAATGCACAAAAGTGCATTTTTTAAAGTTTCATTTTACACACACACATGCCCTTGGGGCATGTGTGTGTGAAAAATGTTCTTAAAGTTAAATTTCAGGGGTGCAGGGGGGGGGTCCTTGCGACCCCCCGCACCCTTTAAATAGCATTCTCATTTTGCGATTCCTTAATTGCGAATCGCAAAATGAGAATGGCTTCCCATTCATTCCTATGGGCCTCTAGGCCCATAGGGTTCAATGGGAAGGGATTCCTTAATTGCGATTCGCAAATTGTGAATCGCAATTAAGGAAAATTAAGGAATCGCAAAAAATATTGCGATTTCTTCATGCATAGCATTTAGCGATTTCTTAATTGCGATTCCTTAATTTTCGCAATTAAGAAATCGCAAATTGTAACAATGATGCATGTGGGTGCATGTTTCATCCCATGGCAATGGGTGATGTAATATGTGAGGCCATACCTAGTGCTTGATGGGAGTGCAAGTTAAAGTTAGTTCATTTAACTACAAACTGCGTATTTCAGCATTTTTGAGGGGTTTTCAATGTTAGTTTGTTTCTCATTCAAACACCTAACTATTATGACACTATAGAATGTGTTTTTTTCAGTGAAATGTGTGCGTATATGTTAATGTTAATGTTATCTGAACTCATAAAGCGCACTATCACCCTTCGGGTACCCTGGCGCTGGTTTACACTTGTCCTGCAAAACACATATGATAAAATAAGGATAGCTCGTCTTTATTTTCTTCCTAGTTTGAGTTGGTAGCATCGCAAGAATCTTCTGTACCACTATGATAAGGGAGAAGCTGCTCCCGACTATTTTATTCACTTGAGTTTCCAAACTTAGTTTGTCATCAAATATGACCCCCGAATTGCGCCCTACCTCAGATGGTATCAATGGTGTGTCCATGGGTGTTGCAGCTCACCAGAAGAACACTGACGCAGTGGGCTAGCAGAACCTAGCCACCAGAGGACACTACATTTCCCATGAGCCTTGGCGTTATGATCTTGGTGATGTCATGATGCACATGAGGCGGTGCTGGGGGATAAAGCATTTCCAGAGCAGCTGTACGTTGCCGCTTACATCGTTCCTTGTGGAGTCGCTGCAGAGAAGGAGGCTGGTAAGGGTGCTTCGCAAACCAACACATAGTTCTTTCGTGTATGGATGCAGTGACTTGCTTATTTCCTTGTTGTGGCAGTTGTGAGGGTCTGCGTTACTCTTACGTTTGCTCTGTTGGTGGATCCATTGCTGGTTCCTTGCGGAGCAAATTTTCGAGCCTAACTGAGGGAGAGGCCCGCGTTATTTTATCTGGTCTTCCTAGTTTGAAGTGCTTCGCTATTACTTCCGCAGTCTGCAAGGAGCAGACAAACCCAAACCTGTTTTCCCTGTTGGCGAGCCTTCATCGGCTCTTGCAGGGAAAACATTACTTCTGAGGTTGCAAATGGGCAGATTAGCCCCAACACACTTTCCCTGTTGGTGAAACGCCACCGCTTCATGCAGGGATGGCGTTTATTGTTTCATTGTTGTGAGGAATCATTACGCTATTCACCGCCAGGAGCAATTTGCGGCTTTACTTTCTTATTGTTGCTGTGGGCATCCAATCCATGTGGGCCTACTAAGAAGGGGAACTGTCCTATATGTTATAGGGATAGAGACACTCCTGTGATTATTCCTTGGTCTTAAGCAAGTGCCTATATGAACTAAGACTTCCCAAGATGCATTGGGTCTCAAGGCAGGATTTGTCTTTTTTGTTTTACTGATATATGTTCACAATTGCTGGGAGTCATGCTGGTTTCTTTATATGTCCAGAAGCAGGGGTATTGAGAGTGAGCAAGAGGATGGCTCTTCCGCACCCCCGACTCAGACTACAGGATTGTTTATAGGGTATGTAAAAGAATCCTGTGTACCCCTTATACTTGATGTTACATGATATTGAACAACTATTGATAAGGGTATTCTCTCACCAGATTTAGCCACAAACTCCGGCAGACCATTTAAACTCGAAGAATAGAAGAGAAGTTTTTCTTCCTTTTCAGGTACTTCTTGTAGAATCGCTGTGTATTCTTGGATAGAGTGGATCAGGGTAGAATAGCAAGGAACTGTTTGATTTCTGTATTTGTTTATACTTGTTAGGCTTTCTTTCTAGGTCTCCCTCTTTGCTGTCCCCTTCCTTCCCTTCCCCCGCTTGACCACTCCGCAGAGTCTGTGTATATACATTCAGACCGTGGTGGTGTCCAGAGGTGGACCAAACTAGCAACATACGATCCTGAGGATTCCCGGCACAACAGAGTAAGCGGCCCAAGGATTATAAATCCTCCCGGTTGTACGTTTTGAAATGGCCACCTTAGAGGATTTAGTTGCTGCTGATAGTACAAACAGAATTGGCAGCCTCTAAGGCCAAAACAGCTACCTTACAAGCCACAGTAAATAGGATGCAAAGAAATCCCTTAAATGTAGGCATGCCCTTAACATCTCACTCTCCTCCTCTGGTGGTGGAAATACCCATGCCAGTTTCTTTGGCCACACCGAGCGCTTTTACGACAAGAGCAGCAAAGTACAGGTCTTCCTCACTCAAATCCTATTACATTTCTCCTGTAAACCCAAGGCATTCACCACCAACCATGCAAGGGTAGGCTTCTTGATTTCTTATCTTGCAGGAGACGCTGCCCAATGGGCGGTTCCATTAGTAAAACGATACAACCCCTTGCTTTATGATTGGGACTCATTCATAAAGGATTTTGCAAGAACCTTTAATCGTCGGTCAGACACGCTTTCAGTGGACAAAGATCTCTTGGAGTTGCGACAGGGGAACAGGAACCTCATCACCTATTTGAATGACTTTCGCAAGCTGGTTGCTGAGACCGAATGGCCTGAAGCTAAACAGGTAGCCATCTTTCATAAAGGTCTCAGAGAAGAAATGAAAGACATGTTGGCTCTGATTGAACCACAACCAGAGAACTGTGAAGACCTGATAAATCTAGTCCCACGTCTGGATCATCGCCTCAGCGAAAGACGAGGAGAAAACAAGCGGAGAGACTGTGCTTCATGGCGATTGGATCAGTCAAAGACCTCCAACCTCTGTGCCGCTAGCAAAACAGAGCCTATAGAGATAAGAGCAATTCGTTCCACCCTTACCCATGAGGAAAGGGAATATCGGCGCAAGAAAGGCCTTTGTATATACTATGGGAAGAAATGCCATTTCATCAAGAAGTGTACTCTAAGAACGAAGTATCCAAGCAGGGAACCTGAAGCAGCTGCGGGAAACGACGGAGCTTGAGGAAAGAAGAAGGGTATTCTTCAAGCCCCATTTAGATCCCTTCATTGAGTGGTGATACCCTGTGTACCAGACAACATTTCTTTATAGACCTCTCTCTGTTTGTAAAAGGGGAGTGGTGTTAAGCATCTGCCATGTTGGATTCTGGTTCTACCGGATGTTTTATGGACCGAGGACAAGCTTCATTATTAGGATTGGTTTTGCAAGCCAAAGATACCCCGGAAGCAGTATTCGCAGTGGAAGGAAGATGTTTGAAAGCAGGACCTATCCGGTTCCAAATTGATATCATGGAAGTGCGTCAGGGACACGACCATCTGGAAAGGCTCACCTTCAACCTGATTCAAGCTCCACAATATGGAATCATATTGGGGTTGCCATGGTTGAGGTTGCACAAACCCCAGGTGGATTGGATGGAGAAAACAGTACAGTGCACCTCTGTTTATTGTTCAACGAATTGTGTTTCCCCCATTGGTGAGTCCGTCTCAAGTCATATAGCTACCGCAGCGGAATACTCAGTCACACTACCTTGCTACTATCAGGACTACGCCCACGTGTTCAATGACACCAAGGCCGAAATCCTTCCGCCCTACCGGCAATATGATTGCCTGATAGATTTGATACCAGGAGCCATTGTTCCCACAGGACGGCTATACGCCTTACCGGCATCAAAGAACACACACCTCAGGGCATACTTGGACAAATATCTGGCAATAGGATTTATTTACGATTCCAAATCTCCTGAAGCTTCCCGGATGTTCTTTATCCTTAAAGCCAGCGGCGAACTGCTGGCTTGCATCGATTTCAAGGCATTAAATGCCATAACGGTGAAGAACGGGTACCCTTTACCCCTGATACCGGTCTTACAGGAGCAAGTGAAAGATGCCGTCATATATACATGAGTGGATTTAAGTGGGGCCTACCATCTAGTAAGGATGCGCAAGAGAGACAAGTGGAAGTGGTATTTAAACTGCGTTACAGCCTATATGAGTAAAATCCGATTGATAGGGAGGTAAGGCTACTGCTTGTGGTCTATTCGACAGGTACTATTGGAACCACTTCAGAGCCGTACCCTCCATCCCGACTTCTTCAAGCCTTGACAAAATAATTTTGTGGTTTACCATATGCAATGCAATGCTAAATATTTATTTATTTTGCAAATTCGCAAATAGGAAGAGGTAAATTACCATGAAGTTGAACTTCATGGTAATTTGCTAAAACTTTCAAAAATGCACAAAAGTGCATTTTTTAAAGTTTCATTTTACACACACACATGCCCTTGGGGCATGTGTGTGTGAAAAATGTTCTTAAAGTTAAATTTCAGGGGTGCAGGGGGGGGGGTCCTTGCGACCCCCCGCACCCTTTAAATAGCATTCTCATTTTGCGATTCCTTAATTGCGAATCGCAAAATGAGAATGGCTCCCCATTCATTCCTATGGGCCTCTAGGCCCATAGGGTTCAATGGGAAGGGATTCCTTAATTGCGATTCGCAAATTGTGAATCGCAATTAAGGAAAATTAAGGAATCGCAAAAAATATTGCGATTTCTTCATGCATAGCATTTAGCGATTTCTTAATTGCGATTCCTTAATTTTCGCAATTAAGAAATCGCAAATTGTAACAATGATGCATGTGGGTGCATGTTTCATCCCATGGCAATGGGTGATGTAATATGTGAGGCCATACCTAGTGCTTGATGGGAGTGCAAGTTAAAGTTAGTTCATTTAACTACAAACTGCGTATTTCAGCATTTTTGAGGGGTTTTCAATGTTAGTTTGTTTCTCATTCAAACACCTAACTATTATGATACTATAGAATGTGTTTTTTTCAGTGAAATGTGTGCGTATATGTTAATGTTAATGTTATCTGAACTCATAAAGCGCACTATCACCCTTCGGGTACCCTGGCGCTGGTTTACACTTGTCCTGCAAAACACATATGATAAAATAAGGATAGCTCGTCTTTATTTTCTTCCTAGTTTGAGTTGGTAGCATCGCAAGAATCTTCTGTACCACTATGATAAGGGAGAAGCTGCTCCCGACTATTTTATTCACTTGAGTTTCCAAACTTAGTTTGTCATCAAATATGACCCCCGAATTGCGCCCTACCTCAGATGGTATCAATGGTGTGTCCATGGGTGTTGCAGCTCACCAGAAGAACACTGACGCAGTGGGCTAGCAGAACCTAGCCACCAGAGGACACTACATTTCCCATGAGCCTTGGCGTTATGATCTTGGTGATGTCATGATGCACATGAGGCGGTGCTGGGGGATAAAGCATTTCCAGAGCAGCTGTACGTTGCCGCTTACATCGTTCCTTGTGGAGTCGCTGCAGAGAAGGAGGCTGGTAAGGGTGCTTCGCAAACCAACACATAGTTCTTTCGTGTATGGATGCAGTGACTTGCTTATTTCCTTGTTGTGGCAGTTGTGAGGGTCTGCGTTACTCTTACGTTTGCTCTGTTGGTGGATCCATTGCTGGTTCCTTGCGGAGCAAATTTTCGAGCCTAACTGAGGGAGAGGCCCGCGTTATTTTATCTGGTCTTCCTAGTTTGAAGTGCTTCGCTATTACTTCCGCAGTCTGCAAGGAGCAGACAAACCCAAACCTGTTTTCCCTGTTGGCGAGCCTTCATCGGCTCTTGCAGGGAAAACATTACTTCTGAGGTTGCAAATGGGCAGATTAGCCCCAACACACTTTCCCTGTTGGTGAAACGCCACCGCTTCATGCAGGGATGGCGTTTATTGTTTCATTGTTGTGAGGAATCATTACGCTATTCACCGCCAGGAGCAATTTGCGGCTTTACTTTCTTATTGTTGCTGTGGGCATCCAATCCATGTGGGCCTACTAAGAAGGGGAACTGTCCTATATGTTATAGGGATAGAGACACTCCTGTGATTATTCCTTGGTCTTAAGCAAGTGCCTATATGAACTAAGACTTCCCAAGATGCATTGGGTCTCAAGGCAGGATTTGTCTTTTTTGTTTTACTGATATATGTTCACAATTGCTGGGAGTCATGCTGGTTTCTTTATATGTCCAGAAGCAGGGGTATTGAGAGTGAGCAAGAGGATGGCTCTTCCGCACCCCCGACTCAGACTACAGGATTGTTTATAGGGTATGTAAAAGAATCCTGTGTACCCCTTATACTTGATGTTACATGATATTGAACAACTATTGATAAGGGTATTCTCTCACCAGATTTAGCCACAAACTCCGGCAGACCATTTAAACTCGAAGAATAGAAGAGAAGTTTTTCTTCCTTTTCAGGTACTTCTTGTAGAATCGCTGTGTATTCTTGGATAGAGTGGATCAGGGTAGAATAGCAAGGAACTGTTTGATTTCTGTATTTGTTTATACTTGTTAGGCTTTCTTTCTAGGTCTCCCTCTTTGCTGTCCCCTTCCTTCCCTTCCCCCGCTTGACCACTCCGCAGAGTCTGTGTATATACATTCAGACCGTGGTGGTGTCCAGAGGTGGACCAAACTAGCAACATACGATCCTGAGGATTCCCGGCACAACAGAGTAAGCGGCCCAAGGATTATAAATCCTCCCGGTTGTACGTTTTGAAATGGCCACCTTAGAGGATTTAGTTGCTGCTGATAGTACAAACAGAATTGGCAGCCTCTAAGGCCAAAACAGCTACCTTACAAGCCACAGTAAATAGGATGCAAAGTAATCCCTTAAATGTAGGCATGCCCTTAACATCTCACTCTCCTCCTCTGGTGGTGGAAATACCCATGCCAGTTTCTTTGGCCACACCGAGCGCTTTTACGACAAGAGCAGCAAAGTACAGGTCTTCCTCACTCAAATCCTATTACATTTCTCCTGTAAACCCAAGGCATTCACCACCAACCATGCAAGGGTAGGCTTCTTGATTTCTTATCTTGCAGGAGACGCTGCCCAATGGGCGGTTCCATTAGTAAAACGATACAACCCCTTGCTTTATGATTGGGACTCATTCATAAAGGATTTTGCAAGAACCTTTAATCGTCGGTCAGACACGCTTTCAGTGGACAAAGATCTCTTGGAGTTGCGACAGGGGAACAGGAACCTCATCACCTATTTGAATGACTTTCGCAAGCTGGTTGCTGAGACCGAATGGCCTGAAGCTAAACAGGTAGCCATCTTTCATAAAGGTCTCAGAGAAGAAATGAAAGACATGTTGGCTCTGATTGAACCACAACCAGAGAACTGTGAAGACCTGATAAATCTAGTCCCACGTCTGGATCATCGCCTCAGCGAAAGACGAGGAGAAAACAAGCGGAGAGACTGTGCTTCATGGCGATTGGATCAGTCAAAGACCTCCAACCTCTGTGCCGCTAGCAAAACAGAGCCTATAGAGATAAGAGCAATTCGTTCCACCCTTACCCATGAGGAAAGGGAATATCGGCGCAAGAAAGGCCTTTGTATATACTATGGGAAGAAATGCCATTTCATCAAGAAGTGTACTCTAAGAACGAAGTATCCAAGCAGGGAACCTGAAGCAGCTGCGGGAAACGACGGAGCTTGAGGAAAGAAGAAGGGTATTCTTCAAGCCCCATTTAGATCCCTTCATTGAGTGGTGATACCCTGTGTACCAGACAACATTTCTTTATAGACCTCTCTCTGTTTGTAAAAGGGGAGTGGTGTTAAGCATCTGCCATGTTGGATTCTGGTTCTACCGGATGTTTTATGGACCGAGGACAAGCTTCATTATTAGGATTGGTTTTGCAAGCCAAAGATACCCCGGAAGCAGTATTCGCAGTGGAAGGAAGATGTTTGAAAGCAGGACCTATCCGGTTCCAAATTGATATCATGGAAGTGCGTCAGGGACACGACCATCTGGAAAGGCTCACCTTCAACCTGATTCAAGCTCCACAATATGGAATCATATTGGGGTTGCCATGGTTGAGGTTGCACAAACCCCAGGTGGATTGGATGGAGAAAACAGTACAGTGCACCTCTGTTTATTGTTCAACGAATTGTGTTTCCCCCATTGGTGAGTCCGTCTCAAGTCATATAGCTACCGCAGCGGAATACTCAGTCACACTACCTTGCTACTATCAGGACTACGCCCACGTGTTCAATGACACCAAGGCCGAAATCCTTCCGCCCTACCGGCAATATGATTGCCTGATAGATTTGATACCAGGAGCCATTGTTCCCACAGGACGGCTATACGCCTTACCGGCATCAAAGAACACACACCTCAGGGCATACTTGGACAAATATCTGGCAATAGGATTTATTCACGATTCCAAATCTCCTGAAGCTTCCCGGATGTTCTTTATCCTTAAAGCCAGCGGCGAACTGCTGGCTTGCATCGATTTCAAGGCATTAAATGCCATAACGGTGAAGAACGGGTACCCTTTACCCCTGATACCGGTCTTACAGGAGCAAGTGAAAGATGCCGTCATATATACATGAGTGGATTTAAGTGGGGCCTACCATCTAGTAAGGATGCGCAAGAGAGACAAGTGGAAGTGGTATTTAAACTGCGTTACAGCCTATATGAGTAAAATCCGATTGATAGGGAGGTAAGGCTACTGCTTGTGGTCTATTCGACAGGTACTATTGGAACCACTTCAGAGCCGTACCCTCCATCCCGACTTCTTCAAGCCTTGACAAAATAATTTTGTGGTTTACCATATGAAATGCAGCAGACAGGTCCAACAAAATCAATATTGGTTGTTTGTCCCCTGTCTGCTAGCATTCGAAGTTTGTCCAAAACGGTCACCAGGACAGTCTCCGTCTCATGTCCTGACCGGTATCCAAATTGCACCTCTTCTAACTTGATATTAATTTCGAAGAACTGTGAGAGTGTTTTACGAACCAAGTGCTCTGTGATCTTCACCAGATAGGGTAGAAGAGAGATAGGTCTGTAGTTTTTTGGGCACCGAGGATCAAGCAAGGCTATTTTCAGAAGCAGTGTTATTATCGCTTGTTTCCAGCAAGCTGGTACCAGCCCGCTACTCAGGGAATGATTGCAGATGTGCGGAGTACTGGGAAAAGTTCAGTGCATAATGCTTTCCATATCTTGTGTGGTATGGGATTCATTGGAGAGCCTGAGGAGACACTTAAATCTAATCTGTTAAAGTCCTCCTCGGAAGGAGTCTCAAAGTAATCTAAGATGCCCATTTTATCCACACCTGCCCACCCCTCCTTCTGAGTCTGTGGTGGCTTCTTGATCACATTACTATGATCTTCCTTATTAGCTACATTGTCCATTTTCAGGCCATCAATCATTTTTTTAATCTTTTCCTCAAAGAAGGTCGCTAGTCTGTCACAGAGGTCCTGTGTAGGTTTAATCTTATTTTCGTGCAGTCAGATTTGGAGACATCATTCACTATTTTTGAATATATTTCTAGTGGTATTAGACGCTTTCAAGATAATATCTGAATAATACTCTGCTTTTACTGTGGAGATTTCTTTTTTATAATTACCTATTGCCACCTTCCAGGTATATATACATACATACATGGATTGTTCCCATGTTTTAGGTGAAGATCAGCTCCTTCCCATGGAGCACTCTACAACAATATTGACACTCTAAAACTTCTCACCTGGAATCTCTGTTTTTGTAACAGAGTTTTTAGGTATAGGATTAGCACAGTGCCATCCACAGAGGGCTAAAAAAAGACAAAGGCATTTTGCACCAAAGTCTTTAAGCTTAAAATTAAGCTAATGCCATCCAAGCTGAGCTGAAAAATGATGAAAGACATAAAAAGATCTAACAGCTCCATAACTTTAAATTAGTAACAATTTACCATTTTAAAATTAGGGAGCTGTTAAATCTATATATTTACATGTATTTAATAGCTTTCCACTTTTAAAGAGTAATATTTCAGTGGAGATATTATAACTGGGCAGTTATAATTAGGTCAGCTGTTCCATAGGAAAAGCGTTGTTTGTGTTGCTAATAACTTTGGTACCATTTGCTGAATCTCCGCAAACCTTTCCAATAGGGAGCTTCATTTTGACTAGTTTTTGTATGGGAAGTTTCTGTGTGGTCTGTCAAGTGGGGGCCTAGACAAAAGGGGGATCCCAGAACACAATCTCTTCATTCATTTTCCATAAACTTCTTTAGACAAAGGCTACAGCAAAAACTGCTGAACAGAATAACAACACATTTGACAGGAAGCTAGATCTTGGCACCAAGAATGCGCTTTTGAGTGATTTGGTGTAAATCTGTTCAGTAGTTATTGAGATATTAAGGTTAAAATATATAGATATCTGACATGGCCTAATGACACTCAAGGAGGGAGCCATGAAAAAAAGGCCTGGGGGATGGAGTCCTCAGGGTAAAATGAAGCCCAGGGAGCGGTGTCAGTAAACAGGGAAACAAATAAAATTATTCCTCCAGCACGCAGGGAGCTGCATGTTTTGTAGCTCCCTGCATGCATGAACAATGCCAGATTCCGCTGGAGGCAAGGAGCCAGCAGAGACTGCGGGGCAGTCAGGCTCCCCCGCGGTCCCCGTCATACTACACGGGATGTCCTGGGCAGGCTTCAGAGCACCCAGGAGCAAGTGGCTGTGTTCCGGGGTATGGGGTCCCCGGGGACAAAATTGGTACGAGGAGGGGGCCACACATCCCCCTCCACCATTGAATTTCAGCTAAGCCCCAGGGTAAGGAGCCCCTGTGGCCCAAATTGGTCTGGGGAGTGGGCCACACCGCCCCCTTCCCTTGTGTAAAATAGAAAGGTGAATGCATCATTGATTGATTGGAGCACAATCTGTACTGGGCTGACTGTGTCAAGTTATTTCTTTCTTGTTATTTCCTGGTGAGAGCAGAGATCATAAGTCTCCTATTTAATTACCATGAGTATGCAAATGCCCCAAATCATCTGCTTGGTCCTCCCATTTGGCCATGCCCCGTTTTTCTTGGTAATATGCAAAGTTCTTCCTGCTTTTTCCCATGTTGAGGGCCAGCTTAACAAAAGACCCTTGAGCACATTTCCCGCTGATTTAAGTGATGTGTTAATGATGCAGAGGAATACGAGGACATCTCCACCAAACAAAGAAGCTCTTCATTAAGTTAAGGGGAAGTATCTCTGTTTGGTGAAAATTCACTTCTTTGTAGTCTCCTCATCTTCTCTTCACGAGGATTCCCATTAGCACAGATTTGTGGATGAAGACGCTCGAGGAACAATCACATTGCCGTAATTACATTCACAGAAGGTCACTGAAGACATTACCTTGTGGTCCTTCATGCAGCTGGAGAGAAGAATATTTGCTAGACATTTCTCTAATGAGGTAGCACTTACTATTTAACCAACTGAAAGTACTCCAGTTGGGTAGATATTGTCTGCAAAACTGGGGACTCATCTTGGAAAAAATGAAGTTTGATTCTGACCTTGGTGTTGATTCCACAGAAATAAAACCTCACCTGAAAGCACCTACAAATATAAACATAGCAGGGGCCCAAAGAGCAGCTGCAATTCAGTAAAGCACAATTGATCCTAACTTTTTGGGCTTGGAGAAGGCAAAGAAAGTGTTTTTCTTCTCATATTCCACGTTGTAAACCAACACCAATGACTTAGTGAAGGTGAATTCATCATTGATCTATTGGAGCACACTATAATGGGTAGTGACTGTGATGACTGGTTTCTTTCTTGTCATCTCCTGTTGAGAGCAGAGTACATGGTTTTCCATTTTTAATACCCTAAGTATGCAAATGCCCACACTTCACAGTACCACTCATACACACACTCACAGATTCACACTGGCACTCACACACCTTCTGAGACACTCGTGCTGACACTCACAGACCCACACAGGCACTCACACATCCACTTACACACTTACCCCCACTCACAGACCCACATAGACACTCACACACCCACTCACATATTCACACAGGCACTCACAGACACACTCACACACCCACTCTTAAAGGTGACAGGTTACAGTTAAGATTACATTTTTTTAAATAGAAATTCATTGAAAACCTCAAAAGCTGCAGGATGTTATAGTTAGGAAATATAATGTTTTAAAACCCTAGAAATTCACTGAAAAAAACATAGGTTACAGGGACGTTATAGTAACAATCAGATTTTACTTGTACAAAACCATTGGAATTGAGCAGTTATAGTAACCTGAGCTAACTATAACTTATGTCACGGCAATGCACTGCTTATGATCTCACAAATTAATCATTCATGACATGGTCAGTGACATCCTTGATGACCTCTCAAATTACATAACAGATGACATTACTGATGACAAGATCCAGTGAGTGAAAGTGTTTCATACATTTTTCTGAGACTTAAAGATATATAGTAAGCTACTGCATACGTTAAATGAATATTCTTTCTAAAGTAATTCTATGTATTTACCCATTTTCCTTGGCACCAAGAATGCCTCAAAAAATTGGGGGAAAGGCACTGGAGGGGCCGAGAGGACAGCTTGTTAAGCTGTCCATTAGCGTGGCAAAAGACAAGAAGGCCTTTGTATACTACTAAGGTGGATGGGGCGAAATGAAGAAGCTTCCAAATGTTTTGTGCACTTTAATACTTGTAGCAATGTAAAGGGCGAGCCATGGACTCTGCTCTCACCAGGAGAGGACAAAGAAGGATCAACATTTCACAGTCATTTCAGATTACCTCCAATACTTCAATGATGCACTTCCATAAAGGGTTTTAGATCCTCTTTCAATATGGAATTGATGAGAAAACACACTTGCTTTTCCTTCGCCAACCCAGGTATTTGAATCATTTATCCTTTACCGAAGTGAGGTTCCGTGACGATTTGAACCCGTGTTTTCAATATTGTCGAAAATACATAATATTGGTATCAGCGAACCGCAAATCATCCATTTAGCATATCCTGGTGTTTTCGCTACGCTACGAGCAAGAGCACTCCTTTTATAAACACATTTCTGATCTACCCACGGCATCCATCTTAGATCATGGCCGCCATTTTGTGTTTCTTGCCCTCACATACGCAATAACCTCTGATCACTTCATTTCGATTAAGGACACGTAGCCTTAGCCGGAGATTCACCTCTTTCATGACACGTGCACCTTAAACCAGATCACGCTGTAGCTGCATGACTCGACAAAGGCTGCCTCCTCTGCCCGAGGCTAGTCCTGCTAAACTGGTCTTCGTGTCCATTGTCCTGATCACGATTAGGCGGCCGAAGCCGGTAGCCTTGCCCATTTACGACCCACAAACATCTCTTATCCCGCTTTCCTATCTTCCACACCTGGCTCCGTTTCTTTCTTTCTGAATCTTTATTAGGGGGAGGTAACGAAATTTACGATGAGGCGGTCCAGCTCTTGAATGCAATATTGACAAGGGATTGTGATGAACTAGTGGGAACCCCTCTTCGTAGATGTTTTGTAACAGATTTTATCAACGGTTCCTGTGTACGCCAAATATTTATTGTTTATGACGCAAAGGTTTTGGGAATGTACCAACATGTGAAGAATTCGCCTGAAGGCCAAAATTTAGTATATAAGGAGCAACCCTCTTTGTACAATTTGAACAGGCTCCTAGTTACTGCCCATGCGTAGTTTCTGTGACTTCTGTGTCCCTGCAGTAATAAACCTTTGGTCTTTGACGCCACCATCGAGAAGCCCGTGTTTCTGTTCATTTGTGCACCAAGGCAGGTGGAACTCCGGGGTCTTTGGGTGTTGTTCCCTGACACCTCTGGACGGAACCAAAAAGTCCAGAACTCCAATTGGCGCCCATCGTGGGGCGACGTCATTCGGTACCGGTCCAAAAGCCTGAAGAGTTCGAGAGACTTCGTGTGAAGATTCCTGAGGGAGGCGCCCCACTTCATCGATCCCGGCATATCGCAAAAGTGGCCCGAAGTTCTCTTCCACGAGGGTTCCCGTTCAGGACGGCTGCAGTGGGCCGTTGCCTTGACCGTCGCCCTGTCTTGGACCCGAGGTGCAGTCCTTAGTACAGCGAAACGTGACGGGTTTCTCCTTGGTGACGTCTTCAGTGCCTCAGTTAAGTATTTAGTGGTTGCTAGCTAGTTACTTTTTGAGGGTTGTTAAAATCCTTTTTGGTTCTTGGTTTGGTTTGGTCTCGTAAGATTATCACTGGTTGTTCTGGTTACGATAATCTATTTGGTTTAGTTTGGGTATCGATACATCAGTTCGTTTTGGTAGGCCTAAGTTCTTGGTTCAAGTGCACATATCTGTTTCGTGTTTTGTTTGTTTTGTGTTCCGGACTGAAAAATGGTAAGTCGGAGAAACTGTATGTTGTCGTGTTTTGGTTGCAACAGAGACTCACGATTGGAGGACTCATGTCTGGTTCCTCCGATTGGGACTCCCCTATATGACTTGTATTGTAAGCATGGTGTGGGTCCTATATCTTATAATGAGGTATGGGTCCGATACACTGAGAAAGATGGTGTCCTTAGTTGGCCACTGCATGGTAGTTTTGAACCCGAAATTCTCGACAATTTAGAAGCGAAATTGTTTAGGAAGAAAGCCCGGCCGGCAATGTTTGATTCTTTCCGTTACTGGCGAAAAGAATCCAAACAGAGAGAAATGAAAAGGTTAAAGAAAGAACAGAAAGAGCAAGAAGAGTTGACTCTAGAACAAGCAACTAAGCAGTTGCAGGATAACGAGTGTGAGAAAGCCATAGAGGTGGCCATTAGAGAGCACAATTTAGCGATTGACAAGTGCTATCCTGCCTTGCCATCTAAAACAGCTAAGATACTGGAGGATTCTGAAAACGATCCTCTGTTGTCTTATTTGTTACGGTCACCTCCACCGTATGCACAAGGTGCTACGGCCCAATTTGTGCCAAATGTTCAATTGCCGGTTGCTGGACAACCTGGTGTTCCTGCTCCTGTCCCTCGGAATCAAGCTCCCGTACCTCCTGTGGTCAATGTAAATGTTCCTACGGCTCCTCCTCTTCCTGGGTTGCCGACTTCTATACCTGTATCTGTCTCGCTTGCATCTACTAATCCACAAACTATTTTTCTCGATACTCCTACTGTTCCATTATCTGTTCCTACCTCTACTGTGTTTTCTGCGTCTGCCAGTATGTTGACTCCACTTTCTGTTCGTCGAAGAATCACTGATTCTGTGTCTAGTATGCTGTCTCCTTTATATAAAACCTTAATCAAGACTCCTACTTCTGACTCTGTTCAGAGACGTAGTCAGCTTCCGAGTACTGAGGAACGGGGAATTTTAGATTCCACGGCTCTCAGATGGATTTCGAAGAGTAGGAGATATAGTACGAGAGATGTGCTAGAAACATTTATGCAGTGGAAAGAACCAACGCAACGGTATGTCTTTGACGAGATGTGCTCGTTGTTACGTGAGGAGATAGAAGAAGACGATGTTGAATCAAATTTAGAAGACTTAATTAAGGTCCAGAAAGAGTTTGCTGCTGGAATGATAGTGGGTGATAATATAGAGGAAGCGATGGAATTGATTTTAAGTTATAGGAATGACCCATCACTTCGTTCACCGAGAGATCTAGAGAAAGGCAAAATGAAATTAAGTCGCCAATATCCAATGAGGGAGGTTCCTCCAATTTGGCGCGAAGCTGTACAAGCTGACAATGTTCGAGGTATTGCAGCCGCTCCGGCGCAATTCCAAAGGGTGTGGATACACATTCCGTGGAAACGAGCTGAAGTGCTAGCAGTGAAGCAGGCCTTGCCAGATCCGCGTAAGAATCCAGCTGGATACTATAAAGAATTAGCACAGACAGTTGAGGCTTGTGTAATGAACTTAGCGGACATCGATATGTTATTTGGCAATGTAGTTCCGCAACCAGTGTGGGCTAAAATTCGTAGAGAGGATCATCAAGTTGCCTTAGGTGGTGATTGGGCAGCCATCACTGCAGCGGATGGTCAGCAGGTAGGTGGTGCAAAACCCGAACCCCTAATTGCTAATCTTCCAGGTAGAATAATCGACTTAATGAAGACTCTGATGCCCGCATTGCGTGTTAATTGGGACAAATTGTCAGCATGCAGACAGAAGAAAGACGAAAGTGTCTCCGACTTCTTCACGAGGTTCGAAGAGACTTTTGTAGATCACAGTGGTCAGGACATGAGCACAGAAGGAGGACAAAGACTGTTTGTCGATAAATTTGTGCATAATTTGTTACCTGAATTATGCAATAAATTAAAGGATTCAGAGAGTGCGTGGGCTGTTTCTGCAACTGCGCAAATACTTGCAACTGCGCAGTATTACGAAAATAGGGATAAAGAGGAAAAGGAGAAATCAGAAAAGAAAACGAAAGACTTAAAGACTAAAGTTCTTTTGCAACAGGCGCATCCGCCTCGCACAAATCAGACTAATACGCAACAGGGTTCGTATCAAAGGGCAGATTATAGTACATCGAAACCTCAATATCAGTGGAACCAATGTGCGTACTGTAAGAAAGAGGGTCACTATAAAAATGAATGTCCGGTCTTAGTGCAAAATAATGCAGCAGCAGCTCAGAGAGGTCGTGGTGGTTTTGTGCAGAATTCTAGAGGTCGAGGGCGAGGTACTATGCCTCCACAAACGAATGATCGTCCTTCCAATCACTTTGATCAACGAAATGGACAGTCTACTCAGCAAAATAGATCTCAACAATATCTTGTTGAAGATTATTGTGAAGTGGATGAGGGATTTCAGCAAATTGGGTACTAGGACAGCCATGGACAGAGAGAGGGAGTAGTATCAGTTCCAGTGGATCAGAGTGGGCCTTATGTCGCAGTAGCAACATCAGGTGTAGTCGAACCGTTTCTGTTGGATACTGGTGCCGCAAAAAGTTCTATCATTCATGCGAAACTCCCTGGCGCACCTTTGTCCGGCTCAACAAATGTTTCTGTAGGTTTTTCAGGCGCCCCTGTTTACAACCCGATATCTGGTCCTTTGTCTATTTCTGTTGGACCGTGTCACTTGAAAGCACCCCTGATTTTGACGACGGGTTGTAATGAAAATCTGCTTGGTTTAGATTTGTTAAAACGACTATATGCGACATTGTACTGTTCTCCGGAAGGAGTACAGCTTACATTGGGTAAAAATATCACTTCTCCGATGTACTTGTCAATGGATGCACTCCCACCAGAGCTGCGTTCACTCCCTGATTCTCTTTGGGCGACTGGTCCTAATGATGTAGGCCTCTTAGAAATACCACCATATGTAGTGACTTTGAAAGCAAATGTAAAATTTCCAAGAATTCCTCAATACAAAATATCTAGTGAAGGTGAGCGTGCACTTTTATTGATTGTGCAAGATTTGATCGAGAAAGGTGTGATTGAAGAAACTAGAGGAAATGTCTGTAACAGTCCTGTACTACCGATCTTGAAACGAACTGATCCTACAAAGCCTCCAGTGTATAGGTTTGTTATCGACCTCAGAGAAGTTAATAAGATTGTAGTTCCACAGTTTCCTGTAGTTCCAGACATTACTGCCTTGTTAACACTGATTCCTGCTACAGCTACTTGGTTCTCAGTCATCGACTTGAAGAATGCATTTTTCAGCATTCCGATAGCCGAGGAAAGCAGAGATATTTTCGGCTTCTGTCTAGGAGGTCGAAGTTTCAGATTCAAACGCGCTCCACAAGGCTATTGTGAGAGCCCATCTATTTACAGTGAAGCATTAAAAAGCCAGTTAGATTCCTTTGTCCTTCCTCCAGGTTCTGCCCTAGTACAGTATGTAGACGATCTTCTAGTGGCTGCCGATGACAAGGAAACTTGCAAAGCAGCTACGATTTCGTTATTGCATCATTTGTCTAATTTGAATCATAAGGTGTCACCTTCGAAAATGCAATACTGTTGCCAAGAAGTGACCTACCTAGGTCATCTCTTGTCAAAGGAGGGAAGGAAGTTGACCCCAGAGAGAATAAAAGCAATTAAGCAGATGAGTGTTCCACGCACACAGAGAGAAGTACGTGCCTTCCTAGGTATTACCTCTTACTGTAGGCAGTGGATCCCAAATTTTTCTCTTTTAGCAAAACCGTTGGTAGCTTTGACTGGGAAAAATGTTCCGAGTCCGGTGCCATGGTCTGATGAATGTCAAGAGAGTTTTATTGAATTACGAAAAGCATTGTGTTCAGCTCCTGTATTGGGTACACCTGATTACAGTAAGCCATTCACGCTCTATGTTCACGAGAGAGAAGGTTGCGCGTTGAGTGTTCTGACACAGAAGTTTGGTGATAAACAACGCCCTTGTGCGTATTTTTCATCAACATTAGATCCGGTAGCTAGAGCGTTACCTAGTTGTTTGAGAGCTACAGCGGCAGCTGCGGCTTCCATTCGACAATCTGCTGGTTTGGTGATGAACAACATGCTAGTGGTCATGGTTCCTCATGCGGTGGATACACTCATGAATCGAACGAAGACACAACACCTTACCAGTGCGAGACTATCTGGTTATGAGCTAACATTACTAGCGAGTCATATTCAGATCAAAAGATGTAATGTATTGAATCCAGCAACGCTGTTGCCGACTGATCAAGAGTCGAGTGATTCCGAACCACATGATTGTTGTTTTAAAATGGAGGAAGAGACAAAAGGACGCATTGACTTAAAGGATACTCCGTTATCCGATCCAGATGGCACGCTGTATGTGGACGGGTCATGTTTTAAATTGGAGAATGGTGATGTGACTGCTGCTTACGCAGTAACGACTTTGAAGACAATTGTGGAGACTGCAAGAGTGAGTCAGAATTCTGCCCAAGCTGCAGAATTAATAGCTCTAACGAGAGCGTGTGTTTTAGCTAAGGGAAAGAGAGTGAATGTTTTTACAGATAGTCAGTACGCGTTTGGCGTGGCCCATAGTTTTGGCCGTTTGTGGAGAGAAAGAGGTTTCATTACGTCCCATGGGACTAAGATTCAACATGGTCAGCTAGTTAACGACTTGTTGGAATCTCTAACCTTGCCGACTGAAGTTGCGATTGTAAAGTGCAGTGCTCATAAAGCAATCACGGATGATGTTGGTCGCGGGAATTCTTTTGCTGATGAAACTGCTAAACAGACAGCTAGAGACACGATGAGCAGAATGTATGTTGCTACGTCTGCAAGATGGATTGCTGAGTCTGGAATGTGTGAGGATACTATGGAAAGTGTGAAAGAGATTCAGAAAGAAGCAACTGAGGAGGAAAAACGTGTATGGGAAGAAAGTACGGGCAAATTGGATTCGAATGGGTGTTGGATTGATTTGACAGAACAGCAGCGTTGGATGTTGCCTGATGCGTATGTGCTTGCAGTAGTGACGATGGCGCATGGAGTAGCACATATAAGCTCTAAAGGAATCTGTAAAATGTTGGCTCCAGTCTGGAAGAATGATGGAATCAGTAAGTGTGCAGAGAGAGTGGTGAAAAATTGTATGGTATGCCTGATGCATAATCCTGGCAAGGGAACTCCAACTCCAGCTGGTCACTTCGCTCCTCCTTCCTGCCCCTTTGAAGTGATTCAGTTAGACTTCATTCACATGGATCGCTGTAATAATTTGAAATATGTCCTGGTGGTAGTTTGTGCTTTCTCCAGGTGGATTGAAGCATACCCACTAAAGGACAATACTGCCCTATCAACTGCCAAGATTCTTCTCAAAGAATATTTCCCTAGATTCGGTATGCCACGGATTGTATGGTCAGATAACGGAAGTGAGTTTATAGGGAAAGTTATGCAGAGTGTGTGTGCCGGCCTAGGTCTGAAACAAAAGTTCCACAGTGCGAACCATCCCCAGTCTGCTGGTTTAGTGGAGGGTTACAATGGCACCCTTAAGTTGAAACTAGCTAAAATACAAGCATCCACAGGTTTAGCCTGGCCAGACGCACTTCCTTTGGCCTTGTTATCAACGAGAGCAACTGTACATTCTAGAGTGGGGCTTAGCCCTTATGAGATAGTGTTTGGCCGTCCGGCAAATATTTGGGGTGTGCCGAGGCCTAAGGAGTTTTGTTCTCTAGAATATCCTATGTTGATAGACTACCTTTACGACTTGACTGCTAAATTGAGTCTTATTCACCAACAGGTTTTCGATGCTTTACCAAAGCCTCCGGAGAGTCCAGGGCATCAGCTGAAACCAGGAGATCTTGTGGTTATCAGGAATTTCGCAAGGACGAAGAACCTTGAGCCGAGATTCGTTGGCCCCTTCCA
Source organism: Lissotriton vulgaris (assembly GCF_964263255.1). NCBI lineage: Eukaryota > Metazoa > Chordata > Amphibia > Caudata > Salamandridae > Lissotriton > Lissotriton vulgaris. Next base: position 1,436,874,138 of record NC_141693.1, on the reverse strand, counting down.
GGTCCTGCTTGCAACAAGAACAGCAGTTCGTGTGGCTGGTCGCAAGCATTGGGTGCATGCATCCCATGTAAAGCGTGTACCTTTGCCACTTCCTTACGACGACTGGGTGAAGAAGGGAATTGGTTCCTCCGAATTTGAAAGCACGCCAAAATTCATCCCTTTCAGCGATGCCAAATTAATCACTGACACTCCAAGCTCTGACTCTCCTTCAGAAAAGACTCCTTTGAACACTGAACATTTGTCCCCTGCATCAGAAAAAACTCTGTCATCTGCGAACTTGAACACTGCAACAGCTACCAGTGAAACGCTATTTGCCGATCAGACAGTACCTGCGAAGCAAAGATATAATTTACGAAACCGTAAAATGGACAAATAAAGCAGGCAACTGCCTATTGTGATATTTTGAAATTTTGAACTTTTGCCTTCAGCCAGGAAGTTTGCTATTATTTTGTTGTTTTAAAATTGCCTTGCCGTCTGGGTAGCCGTAGGGTCGTGGCTGTGTGCCTAGTTGAATTTGCAGGGGTCTGACACAAGGTCAATCTTTCTGTTGGTTCTGGGAACTCCCAGGGCTGATAGAGGCATTTTCATCTACGTACACATCATCAGTGGTCGCGAGCGGATTGTAGAAGATGGAGCTTCCTGCGCTGCAACGAGAAAATGTGATTTATGTTCGCAGAAACAGACTTTACAGAATCCTTCACAGCAAATGCTTTTTGATGCAATGTGCCATTACATTCTTGATTGTTTTGATAACGTTGGTGGGTGGAATCGTTTTCAGTATAAATTTGATTTTTGTGCCAGTTACTACAGTACCTCCCCTTGATCCTGCTATTTCTACTGTTTCTTCTATACACTCTTTTCATTCGTTTCCTGAACATGAGCAAGCCCGACGCTCAGAGTTCATTAACAACACTTTTGTACAGCTCTTGCATCAACACCAACTGGTAGTTAACACTACAGACTGCTGGGTGTGTGGCTTGATACAGAGAAAAACGGTTAACCATCCCTGTTTATTGTCTAGCGGATTAGATTCGCTAAGGTTGCCATTACTAGAAAAGAGCTATAATTACAATAGGGTCAAACCAATCTAAATTAGAGACACATTCGAGGCAGAGTGGACAACTGAAACAACTAATAAAACCTTAAGTGAATATATCAAACAACCAACTTTTATATAAAAAATTTTTGCAAAATTTATTTGTACCTCCCAACTGGGTTACAATCTAAAGAAACTCTATAATAAAGACAAGGAAATCCCAAGTCTTTAAAGTGCAAGGTGTTTTTATCCTGGCGCCAGGATAAAAACAGACGCTGAGAACACACGAGTTACTCTGCACATCGCCAGGAAGATACGAGCACGGAGGAGCAGGGAGGCCGCAGTTTTATCACGAGGTGAGCATCTCTCCAGACAGAGTAGGGTAGTACTTGTAATCCCGACTCGGTTGTCAAAATCGCCACCTTGCACTTTAAAGACTTGGGATTTCCTTGTCTTTATTATAGAGTTGAAGTTTTTAAAGAAAACTCTTGATACCCGACTTTCTGATCTTTATGAATGATTACAAACAGTACAACCAACCAGTACTGCACTTCACCTATAACAATAAGTGTAGGTCAATAACAGACACCATATTGAATGTTTTATAAATGATAACAAACAGTACAACTAAGCAGCACTGCACTTTACCTATTACAATAGGTGAAGGTTAACAACAGACACCATAGTGCATATCTCTTACTGTATACCTTTCAGCAAAATGGTTAATGTTCGTACTGCTATCCTTAACCCACTTAAAAACATAGTACTCTAACCTCTCCACCTGAGATCATCAAATGAAAATCTGCATTATATTTTTATATATTTTTACAGATTTCTTCCTCTAATTATCAAAAGAGGTTTTGGAAAATTATCTATATTCACTCTTTGCCATTGAAGCCCAGAGTTTATTGATTGCCTACAATATGCCAAACCAGGTTAGTACACTATTAAATATATTATGAAAAGTGCAATAGTGAGGTATCTGTATAACAGTTAAGAATAATATATATAAATATGACTCTCTACTTAGATCTAGAGAAACTTACCTCTCCCCTACAACTATCGGTGGCCCCTCCGTGCACACAGAAACATCTAACTCTGTGAACATAGGTAAATTCTGTTTTTTAATATTTTTTATAGACATGCTTGAAGGCATAAAATCATGACACTGAGCATTGTTATACTTTTGTGTTTATTTAGACGAATGGAAACATGAAATTCCAGAGATATTTCTTATAAGATTGGAAATCACCTCGAAACGTTTATATATAAAAAACTTTTGTCGAAATCACAGGTATGTGCCTTATCATGGGTTCCAACGACTATAAGCGATGACTTAGTAGATACTGCATCTGAAATGACACGCCATAGATAATATACGACTTAACTGACAGAGGCGTGGTTTAGGTAAATAGTACATCTGAAATGATAGTCCATAGAAATAACTTATGACTATCTGCTAAATTACTTGTCTCAGCTTAGGGTGAACGCAAAGAAGTATCATTAAAGGAATTCGACATGCTCAATATCTAAATCATGAATAGTATTAGTTAGGCAAGAGTGACTACCTGATGAAACTTTGTACAAGACACTGAATATATTTTCTTGATTTATAGATTTGGAGTCAAATGTTTTAATGTCCTGAAGAAGGTGTCCAGAACCAAAAAGCACCGAAACGCCGCGTCGACTGTTTTTAACTTTGACTGTTTATGAGACTTATTGCACTACCACTGCTGGTGGTTGTTTTAAACTGTTTTTAAATTTGCGTCATCATTTTTCTTTAGATTGTAACCCAGTTGGGAGGTACAAATACATTTTGCAAACATTTTTTATATAAAAGTTGGTTGTTTGATATATTCACTTAAGGTTTTATTGGTTGTTTCAGTTGTCCACTCTGCCTCGAATGTGTCTCTAATTTAGATTGGTTTGACCCTATTGTAATTATAGCTCTTTTCTAGTAATGGCAACCTTAGCGAATCTAATCCGCTAGACAATAAACAGGGACGGTTAACCGTTTTTCTCTGTACCTATCCCCCTCCCTGCGATAAACTGCAGGGGTACCTCCTTTTGTTATCACTGTGTGGCTTGATACCCCACACTATGGATAAAGGTATTCCTTATCTGGTTTTGCCTTTCAGCTACAATGGATCATTTCAGGCCCTTCAAACCATCTTTGCTTATGCCCTTGAAACTTATCCTCCACGTCCACCACGTTCCACTAAATATAACTCTGCCAACAAAGCTTTAGTCCAGGGAATTATTGACATGATCAAGGACGTCAATAATACTCCATCATACCCTAGAGACGAACTGCGAGTGTATTGAAGTTGGAATACTTCAGAGTATCGCCTTAGTTTAGGAGAAAGCAAGCGTAAAAGCTCAACTCCAATCTGGGTCGTACCTCACCGAGGTCAGGTCTGTTTGCAAGGGAATGGGAGAAATCCGAGAGCTCAGCTAGGGAGGAGTGAGTGCGTAGAGACTTACGTGTTTCCGGCTAACTCTTCCCCTGCTTTTCTTACTGCTAGGGGTACCTACTTCATCTGTCGAGACAGAGCTTATACATGGTTGCCTGCCGACTTTTCAGGATCATGCTATATTGCTCGATTGTTGCCCCCAACATACACTGCTTCATCTGATTACCACAGAACCAGAGTAGCGAGAGATGTCTTCAGCAAGGAAGATACTGCTGGTCAGGAAGCTGGAGACTTCTTCAAAGGCTTCCTTTCGTTCTGGGGGCCTAGGGCCAATAGTAGAAACATACGTCAGCTAACACGGGTAGTTGAATCTACTATTACCGAAACTGCTGGTGCCCTTAGCAATTTGACAGCTGAGCTTCAGGCGGATAGACTCATGACGTTGCAGAACCGTATGGTTCTAGACGTTATCCTTGCAGATCGAGGTGGGGTATGCAGAATGATCCAATCGAGCTGCTGTGTCTTTATTCCTAATAATGCTCCAACAGTATACGAGGCGATCTCTAAGCTACACAAGATTTCCGACTCTATCCACGTTGACAAGGGAAACTGGTCCTTCATGGAGTGGTTTTGGACTCTGATCTCAGCGTGGGGATGGAAGGTTCTAATGGTCATTGGTGTCATCTTAGTATTCCTCTTCTCATGCTGCCTGATTATCCAGTGTGGTCCTGCTCTGTGTAGTCTTTGTGCTGCAACTTGTCTTAGAAAACCACCTGCGTTTGGAGAAAAGGCACGAGAAAGGATGATGATACAACAGCATGTCACTGACCTGATGAGCATAGAATTAGATTCTGACATAGATTAAGTAATTGCCTATGTAAGGGTAAAAGGAGGGTCTGAGGTTCCGTGACGATTTGAACCCGTGTTTTCAATATTGTCGGAAATACATAATATTGGTATCAGCGAACCGCAAATGATCCATTTAGCATATCCTGGTGTTTTCGCTACGCTACGAGCAAGAGCACTCCTTTTATAAACACATTTCTGATCTACCCACGGCATCCATCTTAGATCATGGCCGCCATTTTGTGTTTCTTGCCCTCACATACGCAATAACCTCTGATCACTTCATTTCGATTAAGGACACGTAGCCTTAGCCGGAGATTCACCTCTTTCATGACACGTGCACCTTAAACCAGATCACGCTGTAGCTGCATGACTCGACAAAGGCTGCCTCCTCTGCCCGAGGCTAGTCCTGCTAAACTGGTCTTCGTGTCCATTGTCCTGATCACGATTAGGCGGCCGAAGCCGGTAGCCTTGCCCATTTACGACCCACAAACATCTCTTATCCCGCTTTCCTATCTTCCACACCTGGCTCCGTTTCTTTCTTTCTGAATCTTTATTAGGGGGAGGTAACGAAATTTACGATGAGGCGGTCCAGCTCTTGAATGCAATATTGACAAGGGATTGTGATGAACTAGTGGGAACCCCTCTTCGTAGATGTTTTGTAACAGATTTTATCAACGGTTCCTGTGTACGCCAAATATTTATTGTTTATGATGCAAAGGTTTTGGGAATGTACCAACATGTGAAGAATTCGCCTGAAGGCCAAAATTTAGTATATAAGGAGCAACCCTCTTTGTACAATTTGAACAGGCTCCTAGTTACTGCCCATGCGTAGTTTCTGTGACTTCTGTGTCCCTGCAGTAATAAACCTTTGGTCTTTGACGCCACCATCGAGAAGCCCGTGTTTCTGTTCATTTGTGCACCAAGGCAGGTGGAACTCCGGGGTCTTTGGGTGTTGTTCCCTGACACCTCTGGACGGAACCAAAAAGTCCAGAACTCCAGAAGTGGAGCTTCTATGTTTATATTTGTAAGTAATTCCTGTTGAAGTTTAATTTATTTGAAATGAGCATCAGGGCCAGAATGGCCCCTGGGACCCCATCCCCCAGGGCCTGGCCATTACTTAAGGGGAATAGGGGCTGCACAGCTCCCTCCTCCTGCTCATTTTTGCCTAAGAACCCTATCCTCCAGGTCCCAGCTACAAACTTTAATGGGCGAGAGGGGGCGCGTCGCTCCTCTCCATGGGCTCTTTTCGGCACCCAGTGACCACTGTTGGGGACCCTGGGGAGAGCCTTAAGGCCCCTGCAGTTACAGCCTGCTCTCTGCCTACCTCAGGAGCCAGCCTTGCTCAGCATTGTTCTCAAACACAGGGAGCTGCTAGAAATGCAGCTTCCTGTGTGCAAGACCAATACTTTCATCTCTTTCCCAGCCAGCATGTCTGCGGGCAAAGTAAGAGATGGAAACTCCACTTTGAGCAAGCGAGAGCAGTCTGACATCTCCTGCTTGCTGGAAATGGAGTGTTTGATTTTGCTTGGTGGGAGTTGTCAAAGTTCCTGCCAAGCAAAAGCAAACTGCTATCTCCTGAGGGTGGGACCCTCTGGAGATAGCAGGAGCCAGCCCTGGGGGAAGGTGATCCTCAGGGCCATTTATGGTTCTAGGAGGAGGAGCGGGTGACCCCCATCCTTTCTTGTACACCTGAAAGGTTGTTGTCGCTGGTGCCCTATTTGGCCCAGAAAGGGGGCGTGCAGCCCCCCTCCTTCATTTAAATAAGTATTTGGCCATCTTTAATGTTTTGGGTTGCTCCAGGGAGGTGTTGGTCCCCAGGCCTTGAGGGAGTCCAAACAGCCCCCCTTTCTATTTTTTTAATTATAGCCCGGGGGAGGTGGTGGTGCTCGGGAGCTTTTTTTACAAATTTGCGCAGTTTCAACCTGGTCTGGTCTGGCACACCTGGGGGCTACATTAACAAAAGCACGGGAGACCGTGCTCGTCTGTTTTTTTTTAAATTCATGCTGATATTCCTAAATTTTCACAAATCTCACTGCGAATTTAAAAAAAAATGCTTTTTTGCACTGCGGGGGTCCTTGTGGGGACCCAGGACCAAGGCTAAGGCTTTAGAGTATTCCTACTCTGCCTCATTTTACTTTATGTTTGCATTTGTTTTTGGGACTCTGCTGAAGCTGGGTCCCTAAGTGTTTCCAGCACTTCCTGGTTGAAGTGTTGGCGGCAAATCAGAGCTCTGAAGATTTTTGCACTAGCTTGTCACCATTCATGAAGGCTTTGCAACCCTGGATATCCAAATTTAGATTTCCTTCAATAACATGCAAACTACTGAACAGATTTACACAAAATAGGTAAAAGCGTAATCTGCCAACCAAAAGTTACCTTTCTGCCAAATCTGGTGTAATTCTGGTCAGGTGTTTGGGCTGCAGGAGTGTCTAAAGACTCTATGGGAATAAATATGTGAAACACACTTTTTTTAATACCCTTTTTTTCTCGGACCCGGCTTGACTGATCTTCCCGAAACTCTCCATGCACATATATATATATATGTATATATACTTATATACAGAGACTTCAGCACCTGAGACCAAATTAATGAAGTCTTGGCCACTACTCGGTTGACGACAGGTTTATGTAATCGCAGTGTGCCACAATATTCACTTTACTGTCTTGATGTCACTGTCCTGCCTGGTGCAACTGTAGGGCTTTCCATAGCGCTTTTGCATAAACTGTCAACACCATTCTCCCATATCTATCTTATATATATTCCTCCGTGTACTATATCCAAATCTATAAATATTTAGAGAGCAACTTGAAAGGCGTTTTAATGTAGCTTCCATTTCTTTGAGCGTCTCAGCTCAGCTTTAATTTAATTAAATGCTAAATGACTGAAATACTTTTCTTTTTTCATATCTGTGCAGCGAGCAAAGATCGATATTTCTTGTCAAGGGGGGACATGCTCATTTTTCTTGCCAGGAAATGGTTCTTCTCACGCAGACGGACGAGCACTTCCATGGCAGACCGATTTTAAAGCCCTGAAGCGCGTCAGACTTGGAATGCTGTCTTGGACTTATCCTCCCAAGGTTTCAGCATAACTGGCTCCTAAAGTCGCCCTGGATAATCTATAATACGTGCCTCAAACTATATAGGACCCAAAATGGTACAATTTAACAGAGGGTTTGCCACAATACCCATTGAAATATGTTCTACAGCAAAAAAATAGAAATAAGTCTGCAGGTGGCACCTGTTGAGAAATATCTCTCTCATCTTCTACAAGCGAGTCACTGATCTTCAGTTGGTGTGAACTTTTGACAAGCACTTCAATGAGCCCAATAAAAACAAGTTTTAGGGACGCCAATAGGTCTGGCTATTGTTTTAAGTCAATTTGTCTCTTCATTGACTGGCATGTGCCATGTGGTAGATTTGTTCTGTAAGTAGATGAATGTAAGAATGAATCAAGATTTTGATGCGTGAGTCCAGAGGCGGCTGCTACTGAACCTGGCTGGTACCAAGGGGAGGGGGGAGAGGGGGGGGGGAGGAAAAAAGAAAAAAAAGCTTACCTGAAACTGTCTGGCTGCCTCCTCTCCTTCGTCCTCTTCTACCTGGCTCTGGTCCGGCAGCAGAAAGCACCCGGGCTCCTAGGCTCCCCTGAGCCAATTACAGAGCTGCAATGCAGCATTGTTATTGGTCTGAGCGCCGTGGATTGGTGCTCCGAGGGGAAAAGGAAGCTGGGCACGTTCCTCACCAGGCTGTGCATTACAGCCTGGTGGGGAAGATGCAAAGTGTGCATGACCCTAAATCTTTTCCGTTACCAATGGCAGAAAGTTTTTATGCTGATAGCACTAAGTATAACATATTCATTAGCCAGCTGCACTTTTTTTGTCAGCCAACTCCCTTTCCAAATATGCTGGTAGCATTTGTTTTCTATTTAGGAGGAAATGTGGCTAACTGGTCAATACTCCTAGAAGAAACCAATGACCCCCTCCTTTTTGACGTTGGGAGGTTTATAGAAACATTGTGCTTCTCTTTGCCAGATATATTTTTGTTCAGGCAAGTGATAATTAACTACTCAACCCGCATCTAGGCAAGAAAGATAAAACATATATCACTACATCTAACTGATTGATCACAGATTCCAGCTGGCCTGAGGTAAAAATAACCTCACTTTTTATTGTGGCCTCAAAAATCATCTGAACAATAGGGAGGATATATTACATGACCTTTTCGGAGCCCAAAACTCTACATCTAAGACAGTACTTAGGTGAGCCCCTAGCTTTATCTGCCATTCAACATCACCTACTTTATCTTCATTATTTTTGCACTGAAGATGGACAGATATTTAAGGGCATGTATTGATTATTGTGTCTTGAGTAAGGCTTCTATTAAAAAACGAACCACCCATCCCATTGATACCAGTCTTGCTTGACCAAGTCTGTGACTCCTGGAGCTATACTGAATTGAACATCCGGGGAGCGTACAACCAGATCAGAGTCCAGAAATGTGAAGAGTGCAATACTGCCTCCCGCACCAAGTTTAGCCTGTTTGAGGTTACTGTAATGCTGTTTGGACTCTGCAACACCCCAGTCATGATTCTGCCATCAATGTACTGCTGACAAGCCCTGTCTGTGCACACTTTCAATAGCAGCAGGGTCCCTATTTGTGGTGTAGGGTCTCAGTATTGGCTCCCTCCGGCCTCCCTAACCTGTTGTGTATCCGTTTTTTTTATCTTATGTGAACTTCTTTAATTTCTCACAAGACTTTGTATCACAATATGACCCGGCTGCCATTTTAGATTGGAGTGGGTATAAATTCCATGCCCCAGTCACGCCACTCTCACTTGGTGTCATTTATGTTGGAGAGAAGTCCTGAAGCAGAGCTCGTGCCACCATGAAGAAATGAAAAAAGTAAGAAAGATTCACCTGATTTATATCCAGCACAGGCTCTCCTGCGGACAATTCACAATCCTGCAAAAAAAAAGATGACGTTAAAGGCATCCAAATATTTCTGGAAGAAAATCATCCCTGGAAGGAAAAGTTAGTTTGTACATGTGAAAGTTGTATATAGTTTTCGTTTGTGAGCATTGCTTTGTTACCCAAAAAAAATGTACCTCGATTTGGGAGAATCTGTGTAGAACATTACCATTCAGATGATCAAGAGAACTCGGAACATGGACTTCACCATCTGTGAAGATACATAAGGAGAGTTATACTCTCTACTGTTCCTGTGCAGTGTGTGTGTGTGTGTGTGTGTGGGGGGGGTATAGGTACTGGGGTACCAAGCTGATGATGTCATCCAAGACAGTTGTGAGGAAATTGGATAGGGGTGGCTGTGAGACTCCTACGACTCTGGCGGTTGTTGGTTGGGACGTACCAGAGGCCAAAAGATGTAGCACTGCCAGCAGCTTTGTCTGAGGTGGGATGTTGGTTGTCTGCTGTGTTAGTACAGTCGGCCTGTGGCCAATGATGTTCAGGATGCGAAGGATGGTTGTCCTTTTGAGCTGTACTGGGCGTTGACATTCACTGGTGTTGGGTCTGTGAGGTTGGTGTGATTTCTGAGGAACCGCTGTCTTTGTCTGCGCTGCCTCTAGGGTGGCCTGGGTTGTGGGGCGGACCTGGGTGTGATGGCGGTGGGTGTTGTTGCCATCTTGGGGTTCTGGGCTGCATGATCAGTAGCTCCATGGCATCTATTGCTCTTCAGGTGTGGCTCGGGGCTGTGCTCCTTTTGTCTGGTGCCGGTTGTCGTCCGATTTTACACCAGGTAAGAGCAGGTGTTAATTTCCTGCAGCTGACACGCCTTATCGCATGTTTTGTGTTCTTATCGTCAATCTGGCTGGTCGTTGAGAATGTTGCGGAGTGGTGTTGTCATGGGTTTCGGCACAGGGACGCCTACTCTGCATCTCATTAGCGTTAGTTGCCAGGGTCATCTGTGGCAATGTTTTTTGCAACTGCTATCGCAGGTAAACTGGTGATATGGGCTGTTTGCACCAGCTTGTGAATGGGGCGATAAATTTATCGCCACTTTGGCTGCGATAAAGTGCTGATGACTCGGCGATGAATCCTTGATAATATTCCAATATCCAATATACCCCTTAATTTGATAAGGGATTTGTGTTTGAACACATCAGAGTCCTGTCCCAAACTTCCAAGCTACTGTAAGGAAATTATGGTGTTCTTTTTAAATTAATTTAGACTTGTATCATGTCAGTGATGTAATTTCTTCTGTCGTCATTAGCGTAAAAGTTTGGGTGACATCATTTCTTGTGTGGTCCTAAAAAGGTTTGAACACTACTTTTTTTTAAAAACCTTCAAACCTTGAGAGCTCTGCAATTTGAATTTCAAAATTCAAATTCGTGCTTTTTTTTACATTCAGCCATGTTAACTGTTTAATTGGCTGTCTTTTCACTTCACTCACCCCTTTGACAATCACTTCTCCCAAAAAACATTACATGTTTTCTGACTTTCATACACACTTGCCAAGGGCTAATGAGTCTGCAGTGGCACAAAAGAAAAGCCGAGACAGAAGCTACACTAGTTTCCAAAGACTGTATTCAATTCCACTTTAATGAGATCCTTTCTCTAACTTAGTTTCCAATTATTCAATTAGCAATTAGCAGCTGAAGCTCATTTCGGGAGTCACGAGGTGCCAGAGACACTAATTGCGCTGCTGGAGTAGGAGTTGGAAAATGAGAACTAAAATTATCAGCGAATGTTATTAGTATAAAAAATGATTATACGCAGAAATAATACACTGATGTGTCTCTAATTATATTCAAGGACTGAGAAAAGAAAATGGAGCTAAAAAAACTATACTTTGTTGCCTCCAAGCTGTTAATATATTGAGCCCATTCTAACCAGAACTCTTTTCAAAGAGTAGTGCATGGTTGCATACATTTTCAGGCAACACAATTTCCATTTGCACTCTGTTTGTAACGGGGTCGAAAAAATAAGGGGCCTCATTTATGAGGCTGTGCGTCAGTTTTGCGCTGCGGATGCGTCACTTTTTGTGACGCATCTGCGGCGTAAAACATGCGCCTTGTTGCGCCATATTTAAAAAGTGACGCATCTAGGTAGATGCGTCACTTTTTAAACCCCTGCGCCACATTATACCTGCGTCAGGTATAATGTATTCAGAGGGGGCGTTCCCCCGCAAAAAGCCTCGTAATAGTGACGCAGTGAAATCTATGAGATTTCACTGCGTCACTTTTAGGATGCTGTTGCGTCAAAATCTTGCGCCTGCCTCACAGCAGGCGTAAGACTGACGCAAGCCCTTTCACATGGGGCTTTCCCCATGTGAAAGGACGCACTGCTGGAGATGCGTCACTTTTGTGACACACTCCAGCAATGCGTCACTTTTGCGCTTACAGATGCGTCAGAAATACTGACGTATCTGTAAGTCCTTGCGACATGATGCGTCATACATTAAATATGACGCATCATTGGTGTCGCAAGGAGTGCGCAGTGAAAAGTGACGCATCGCTGTTTTCACGCAGCAATGCGTCACTTTTCATAAATGAGGCCCAAGATATGTGTGTGGCACTGGACTGGTTAGTAGTGTTAAACTATATAAGAAAAAAGTAATTAAGTGTTCCTATTTTAGTTTTACTGGAAAATTCAGATCTTATTAAAATCACAATTGGTAATATCATATTCAATCTTCATGTATTTGTACTTTCCAGCATGGGTAAACGTTTAATTCATTAGTGCTTTCAACAAGCTACACTTTTGTGCATGCCCCACTACAAACTGGAATCTTCACTTTATTTTATCATTCCAAACGTGGACTGAAAAAACACACCTGGGCAAGGTATTGCAGCTATTTGTGCGGGCAAAAAGATCTAGAACATTTTTCAGACACTTACATAAAAATAACCACTATTGACAGTGACTGATATTATACAATTATTTATTCATCATATTGTTATGTTTCGAAAATATATTTTTTAATTTGGATAAAAAAGTTTTGTATATATTTTTTGCGTCTCTTTTTGTTCAAAATGTTTGTTGGTTGTCGTACATATCAGTGAATACATGAAAAGGTTGTTCATGGGTGATACATTCATACACAAAAGTACACATCGATTAAGAATGCACGATCGTTGATTGTTAATAATACACAATACATTTGTCGAAGAGATGTGAAGAAATTGGCAGTTTATTGACAAACTACGCTCGCTTCGGCAAGGCATTCGTCAGGACTCCGTCACAGTATACACTAAAAAGGATACAGCAACAAAAGAAACCTACATGTTTACGCCCTCAGTTTTTATGATTCAACACTTTTTGTCATAAGACAAGTTATGAAAAAGAGGTATCAATGAAATGTTGTGTCATTCAAGAGAATACTGAAAAGGTGCTTTAGAAACCACATACCCAAACAATTCGAAGTTAGCATGCTTCTATAAAGAGAGGAGAGGAAAGAAGAATACACTCCCCAACCAATGTCCCTACATTCAAAGCGTGAATGGGATGCAAAAATTCCTAATTGAATCGTTAAGACTTGAGATAAGAATTTAAAAGACAGAGTAAAACCAAGGGCCATATTATCAAGAAAGGGCGATACATTATCGCCGCTTTTATCGGCAGGAAACTGCTGCTAAAGTGGCGATAATGGGCTTGATAATATGACCTTGTAAATTCCCATAGAGCCCAGGTTCTGGTGTTAACCTGGGTTTCTATGGAATTCACAAGGGCATATTATCAAGCCCATTATCCCCGATTTAGCGGCAGTTTCCTGCCGATAAAAGCGGCGATAATGTATCGCCCTTTCTTGATAATATGGCCCGAGTATGCTGGACAGAGAGCAAGAATGCTACGAGTGCTCAGGTAGATTGTTGTGCAGATATGTACCAGCTATATACAAATAAGTTGGAAAAACATACTCATATAATATTGAATAAACTGGGCATGGCAGTATATACCAAGATTGGCTGAATCAATATTCAAAAGCGCAAACCAAACCTGAAGCAAAATGAAATGACACATTGAGTTTATTACTGAAGACATGTGTATGGATTCAGGTCGAAATCTGAAACTGCGTAATCTAAACTGTGTTACCTTGGATAATGCTACGACTGTGGCTTGGTAACTTCAGTATCGGTGATCAATAGGCCACCTGACAGAAAGGTAGGTGGACTCTTTACAATTAAAAAATGGAAAACAGTTGTTCTCTATAATGGATGATGAAATAAATAGATAAGTACCAACCTAAGAAACTAAACTCAATGAGAGCGATGGTAATACTAACCTGTGCAATTTTATATTAAGTGTGCATGAGGATCTGCAGGACTTCTTTGGTACACCGCTAATGATTGCTTTAGTCTTCCACCAATTATCGCGGTCCTTTATGTTTGCCAGTGAAAGGCTAGTATGGCCCGCTGCCTATAAAAATAAATAGGAACTCATGTTAGGACTCCACGTTTGTATGCATGGATGTGACATCATTGTTTCCACATGCTGAATAGATCTAACTATAGGCTGCCAATATGTGGAAAGTAGACCTCATGGCCCTACCAAAGCAATGGAAAATGTTGGTTAAATACAAGGTCTAACTTAGGGACATAACATGTCATAACATGCAGCCTCACATATTGTGACTTGCGCGATGCCTTACAGCGTGTCTGTCTGGGTCACAGATTATTGAAGACTCTCAGGGCATGCCATCGCTGTAAATTTCAAAACATGTTGCCTCAATCAGAATACATATTAGGGGCCCAAGTGTCAATACATCCTAAACTAATGACCTGTGATAAGTTCCTCCTGACTAAGTTAGCAATGAGATGTCTCAGTCAGCGATTATTGAGGACACTCTAAGCCTGACCTCCCTGTTATTTTCAGAACAGGTTGACTCAATGTGGATGCAGATCAAGTACCCTTGTATCCATGCATCCTCCCTATTATCCTATGATGAATTCCTCGTGCCTGAAATAGCAATACCCATACTAACTTGTTTGCTCATGCTTCCGAGGATTGCTAAACTCCTGGGGCCCCATTCATGAGGCCTTGCGTCAGTTTTGCGCTTCCAATGCATCACTTTTTGTGACGCATCGGTGGCGTAAAAAATGCCTCCTGTTGCGCACTTTTTACAAAGTGACGCATCTAAGCAGATGCATCACTTTGTAAAGGTAAAACACCTTCACTCCGCAATTTTCACCCTGCATGCATTCACTCCTCATACCATTACAACACAAGTACCATTACTCCGCAATACTTTTAAAACGCATACCATTACATTTTATATGCTTTTACCACGCATGCTTTTACAACGAAATTCGGGTAGGTTTGCGTTTTGGGGTACAGGGGTATTTTTAGGGTTCAGGGCTAGGTTTGGGTTTTGGGGTACAGGGGTATTTTTAGGGTTTAGAGCTAGGTTTGGGTTTTGGGGTACAGGGATATTTTTAGGGTTCAGGGCTAGGTTTGGGTTTTGGGGTACAGGGGTAATTTAAGGTTTATGGGTAGGTTTGGGTTTTGGGGTACAGGGGTAATTTTAGGGTTCAGGGCTAGGTTTGGGTTTTGGGGTACAGAGGTATTTTTAGGGTTTAACGATAGGTTTGGGTTTTGGGGTACAAGGGTATTTTAGGGTTCAGGGCTAGGTTTTGGGTTTTGGGGTACAGGGGTAATTTAGGGTTTATGGGTAGGTTTGGGTTTTGGGGTACAGGGGTATTGTTAGGGTTCAGGGCTAGGTTTGGGTTTTTGGGTACAGGGGTATTTTTAGGGTTTAGAGCTAGGTTTGGGTTTTGGGGTACAGGGGTATTTTTAGGGTTCAGGGCTAGGTTTTGGGGTACAGGGGTATTTCTAGGGTCAAGATGGGTTAGTGTTTAAGGGTGCTGGGGTATTTTAAGGAGTAAGGGTGGGTTAGGATTTTGGGGTGCTGGGGTATTTTAAGGGAGCAGGGTGGAATTCGTTTTTAGGGTGAAAAGAGTAATTTAAGAAATATTATATATATATATATATATATATATATATATATATATATATATATATATATATATATATATATATATATATATATATATATATATACATATATATATATATACTAGCAGCCCGCCCCGACGTTGTCCGGGGGCAATAGATATGCTTTTGGTGAGTCCTCGTCATCTATTTGTCTAGTCAACTGTTATTCACATTTTGCTCTCTCCTTCCACAACGTGGGCAATGTGTCAGTCAACTTCAGGAATGCGTTCTCTTACACTGTGACGGGTAGCATTTTCCTGAGCACATGTGCACACCGGTGACAAAAAGAAATACAACTCGATACCAGGACTGGTGGGCAATACGTTACTTTGACAATGCTTCTGACCTTTCATTCTTTTCACTTTCTTTGCATCATCCCGGCCCCCGTCCGCCCAGACATTGTCCATGTTCCGGAGCCGCCGCTCCTCCCCGCGCTTTTGACTTCACCGCCGCTCCTCGCCGCTCGTCACCGCTCCTCCCCGCCTGTCTGCCGCTCCTCTACGCTCTTCCCCGCGCTCATGTCCGCCGCTCCTCCTCGTCATCACACACGTCGCGGCCATCGCTATCTCGTTGCCGGTGCCACGTCGCGGCTGGCGCTACTTTCAGGGGACTACTTTGTTTTTAAAGTGAAATTTTTTAATTACGTTTTTTTTAATTTTATGTAGCCTATGTCCATCTACACACCCTGACAATTTCAACAATGTATTGAGTGTGTGGATTGGCGCTGTGGTTCCCGAGTTTACCTGGCTCAAAGTGTTGTGTTCTCTCTTTATAATAGTAGTATAGATATATATATATATATATATATATATATATATATATATATATATATATATATATATATATATATATATCCGTTCCAACTCCTACTTCTCGGCAAAGGTACCGAGTCCTCGATGTAGGTACAGACCACAAACACTGCGATATGGTTTCAATTCAAGGGTGGTTTATTGTTCTTCTGTCCCCAGCATGACGCTTTTCGGCTGCAACAAGGCAGCCTTGATCACATGACTTAAAAGAACCAATAAGTGCACTTATATACTGTGAATGTCCCCAATGAGACTCAAGTACAACATAAACATGGAAGAAATACTTCGTAAACGGAGCTAATATCTAAAATCCCATTAATAATGTACAATGGTCCATGAGCAAAAAGGCAAATTCATTTCATAATGATATGTTTCGATATATACACTTGAAAAGGCAAATTAATATATTTACACACTATATACAAATAAATATATCATTTTATACTAATGCCTGTGGAATAAAGTGCATTGCCCATCATATTCACGATTCTCTCCAAGTTACGTATATACATATTCCCAAGTTGTAGGAAGTCATAATTAGGGAACGTGCAAAATATGCTGTTTAGAAAGTGCAAAATAGTGATAATGTGCAAAATTGTGCTAGTTAAAACCGAGTGTTATACTCAAATGTCTATAGGGAGTGCATTGGAGGTGGCACGTTAATTTAGTCTCTATTAATGAAGAGTTACATGCCACCCTCTAACAGTAGTAAATGTGTGTAACAGTCACAGTAACGCCAAAAAGCCATAATCAGACAACACATTTGATGTGGCACAACGGGAACATCATGGCATAGTGCCCAATGTCTGATAAAAAAGCTCGCCACGGAAGGTGCGGGGCCAAACGGGTATATATATTGGTTACAGTGAATATTCTGGCATAGTGCCCTTTTCACTGTTCAGTGGACAGCTTGAAATAGTTAGGATGATGATAGGGGTGCCCAAAGTTCGTTAAACAGAATAGCAGTCCAGTTCCCTTGGTGTTGTGTATGGCAAAGTTCTTCTACCCCTGGCTCTATCCAAACGGATACATGTTCGTGGGTGCTATGACAGAGTGACTAACATAGCTCACTATGCTGCTACCACTATAGGAAGCAATAAAGGTCCTCCCCCGTATTTAATCCGTTTGGGATTCTGGTATCGAGTAATACGATGTACTTACTCTCAAGCTGCCTTAATACTTTCTCCCTGTTTCCCCCTCTGATGTTTCTCGGCACCGCATCAATGATAAAATATCTTAGTTCATTTAGGTTCTTATTATGGACCAGTTCAAAGTGCCGGGCTACCGGATAATTACCATCCGAATTGACCACAGCCCGTAGGTGTTGCAGAATGCGGTTAAAAACCTGCAGTTTTGTGCTGCCAACGTACCTGAGGCCACAGGTACATTGGAGCACGTATACCAAAAAGTCCGTGCGGCAGGTGAAATGATCCCTGATCTTGATAGGAGTAGGGTCAAAAGCAGAGCAATACTCACTGGTGTTTACACCAAATTTGCAGGCCCTGCAAGATATACATTTAAAAAAACCGCATTTGTTGGAGATTCGATGAGGTTTCATCATTACCTCCGGACTGGATTTAACCAACATATCCCTCATAGAAGGAGCTCTTCTAAACACCACCCCTGGTTCAGATGGTATAAGGGGGGCTAGAGTAATATCTGTCTTCAAGAGGGGCCAATGCTTTTTCAAAATTCCTCTCACTTTCTTATGATCTTCATTGAATGTGGTTATCAGACTGATGTTATTAGCCTGGGTCTCAACCTCACTGTCAACTGGACTAGGAGT
The DNA here is from genome assembly GCF_964263255.1 of Lissotriton vulgaris. Lineage (NCBI taxonomy): Eukaryota > Metazoa > Chordata > Amphibia > Caudata > Salamandridae > Lissotriton > Lissotriton vulgaris. Next base: position 1,436,856,298 of record NC_141693.1, on the reverse strand, counting down.
AACATCCACATTAATGGATGCTAGATAATTGTCCCTGTCCAGTTGGTTGGCTCTGTCTTTAGCTTCTAATAAAAGGGCTACCTCATACCCTCTGGCACAGAATCTTTCCAACGCCTCATTCTGACATCTTTCCAAATCTGATGGGGTGCTGCAGATTCTCCTCATCCTAAGAAACTCCCCATACGGGATGCTTCTGATCAAATGGTTGGGATGGGAGCTACTTGCGTGCAGTATAGCGTTGCCTGCTGTAGCTTTCCTGTGCAGGCGAGTGTGTAATCTACCATTTTCAATGTAAATCTCCACATCAAGAAATTGGATGAGGTGTGTACTGATCTGGGAGGTGAAACCTAAATTCAGGTCATTAACATTGATCATATTGACGAATTCATTAGCTGACTCCAACGACCCTCTCCAAATCATACATATGTCGTCAATGAATCGCCAAAAATGTACCAAGCAATTGGGAAAACAATCGGCGAGTGTTTGCTTGAGGACATGCTCCTCCCACCACCCCACATGCAAACATGCGTAGGTGGGAGAGAAGCATGCCCCCATAGCCACCCCTCTCAGCTGCTGGTAAACCTCCCGATTATACAGAAAGTAATTATTGTTCAGACATAATTCAAGCATGCTCATTAACATATTGCTATGTTGACTGTAAGATATGCTACGTTTGTTTAAATAGTATCTTACTGCATTTAAACCGTCCTTATGTGAGATGCTAGTGTATAGCGAATTAATGTCCAAAGCAATCAAAATAAAGTCATTTTCCCACTTGACACTGTTAATTTTAGAAAGGAAATGGCCAGTGTCTTTTATGAAAGATGGTAAATTTTCCACATACTCGTGCAGGAATTGATCGACATATCTTGAAATAGACTCCAATAAACTCCCTTGGGCGGAGATAATAGGACGCCCTGGGACCGGCAATGTTTGTTTGTGAATTTTAGGAATTAAATAAAAGAAAGGAGTGATAGGGAAATCATTTTTCAAAAAGGCGTGCTCTTGCTTGCTCAATAAACCAAGATGCTTCCATTGGTTCAATTCTTTGTAGGTCTTCTCTTTCAGGCTCTTGATATCATTAAAGCTACCTTTTCTATAGCAGGTGGTATCGCTTAAGTGTTTTTCCGCTTCTGCCATGTACAAGTCCCTTGGCCAGATGACAGTGTTGCCACCCTTGTCGGATTTATTAATTATAAGATTCGAATCACTCCTTAACTTCTTCATTAATCTTTGGTATTGTCTTTCCATGTATTTGATTCTTTTCTTTCTACGTGCAGTACTCATTCCTAATCCTTTCAAATCCTCCACAACTATGTCGCAGAAAGCATCGATGTTGTCTTTCGGCATGATAGGACAGAAAGTGGACGGAGGCTTGAAGGATGTCACACATGATTGATTCATTGAGATCCCAGCCCTTGATAAATTTTCCTGGGTGGAGCCTGGTTCAAACTCCACATTTTGTGCCAGTTCGTTTGCCACTTTCAGAGCGTTCGCATCAGAGATCTGAAACACTTTTGAAGGTTGGGTTTGGTTAGTGATGTTTGTGGCCCGAACCTGAGCATTGTTAAGTTTAAAATGTTTCCTCAGTTTTAGTTTGCGGATGAATTTGAAGACATCTATGCGTGTCTGCACGTAGTTAAAAGAATTTTTTGGACAATAAGACAGGCCCAAAGAGAGGAGTTGCATCTCTGCTTTGGATAAGGTGGTATCGGACAGGTTGATGACAGTATTGTCCTGTGCTGCTGTTATGTTAGCGGTTATGTTTGGCATCTGATTATGGGTCTTTGTTTGGTTATCTAGGGTAGGGTTGGATGCAGCCATTACCATTTCTTCCCTTGCCCTCTGCCTCTCTTTGCAAAGCCTCTGCCTTTTGAGTTTTCTCCTTGCGCTGCGCTTTTTGTTTGCTTTTCTTCGTTGAGTTTCCGCTGTATATATATATATATATATATATATATATATATATATATATATATATTCGAGACGATTCCCACCACTTCCAAGCAAACGCCAGGCGAAGAAGGAAACTCAGGCCTCAGCAGCAAATGTTTCAGGCAAGAAGTATTTTATTTGTCACCTCTCACGACGACGCGTTTCGGGCTGTGCAGCCCTTGATCACATTCCATATATATATTCAAAAAATATTTTAAAAAATATATAAATGTAAAATATATATATATATTTATATACATATGCATTATTAGGTGTATATATATATGTATATAGATATATATATATATATGTATATACATATATATTCATATATACATATATATATATATATATATATATATATATATATATATATATATATATATATATATATATATATATATATATATATATTCACTGAAAAAACCATAGGTTATAGACCATATATAGTTAGGGATTAGCATTTACAAAACCTTAATTTACTCGCACAAAACCATGGAAATTCGCATATATAGTTAGTTGCACTAACTATATATCGCGCACCCGCAATCCACTGCTGATGATGTCACATATTACATCATTCATGACATGGTCAGTGACATCACTGATGACATCACTGATGACATCTCAAATTACATCACTGATGACATCACTGATAACAACATCCAGTGACTGTATGTTTCTGTAAAGTTAAAATATGTCTTACATATTGAAGAATGAGTGGATGTATAAGTGTCTGGATGAAGAATTTAGTAGGTGCATGACTGACTGTATGAGAGAGTGATTAAATGTGTCTCACTGAGTGCATGGGTTAGTGACTAAACTGTCTTAATTTGTGCATCATTATGTCTGTTGTTCTGTAAACTGCTGCATGTGTTCATCAGTAGCTATATGAGTAACTATATGGGTTTTTGATTGGTTGCCCAAGTATTTGTATGGGAGACTGAGTGTGTGTGTGGGTGGCTGGGAGGTGTGTGACTCTGTGCATAGATGTGTGAGTAGTTGATTCACTATATGTATGGGTTCAAAAGTGCATGTGGAAACAGCTGTATGGGCGGTTGACTGTCTGCATGAGTGTATTGGTGAGTGAATGGATTTGTAAAACACAGTACATGTGAGAGTTGACATATATAAATAACTGTGCATAAGAGCCAGTGAATGTGTGAGTGGCTGTAAGGATCATTGTGAACATGTATCAGGGATTGTATAAGAGAGTAAATATGTGTTAGTATATGTTTGAATAAGTAAGGTGTGTATAACTGTAGTTGAGAAAATGGAGGTGTGATTGATTCTTTGCATGACTGACTAGGTGTGTGAGTAACTCCATGGATAAGTGACAGTCTGTGAGTGTCTGTTTATACTGAATGTATCTAAGGTTATATTAGAGTCTGAAGATGTTCATTGTATTATCACATAAATGATATCATCAGTGATGTGATCAGTAATATCAAATGAGATGTCATCAGTGATGTCATCAGTGATATCATTTGAGATGTCATCAGTGATGTCATTTGAGATGTCATCAGTGATGTCACTGACCATGTCATGAATGATGTAATATGTGACATCATCAGCAGTGGATTGCGGGTGCGCGATATATAGTTATTGCATCTAACTATATATGCGAATTTCAATGGTTTTGTGCGAGTAAATTAAGGTTTTGTAAATGCTAATCCCTAACTATATATGGTCTATAACCTATGGTTTTTTCAGTGAATTTTCAAGGTTTTGTAAATGCTAATTCCTAACTATATATGGTCTATAACCTATGGTTTTTTCAGTGAATTTCAATGGTTTTTTAATAGCAAATATCAAAAGCTGTAAAATGTCAAGTACGTGGTAGGTAAAAACATTTTCGTGTTTATGCACGCTGATGTGCTTTGAACGCTGCCCCCCCCTCTCCTCTTTTCTTTTAGGAGTATTCTCTCTTTGCAGATAGTGAAGGGTAGGTAAAACAGGCCTTTGCCCCCGTTGTAATCTGTCGTGCCTGCTTCCCTCTCCATTTGATTGATTGTTATCCTAGCATTTATTGTTTTGGAATTGGTTCTCTTTGGTTCATTCTCTATTTACAAACAAGCACAGAGTCGCAATACTCTGTTTAGTCTTTGCAGATAGTGAAAAATCGTTTTAAAACAAAAGGAATCGAGCAAAATCAGTAGGCCACTAATGGGATCTCTTTTTCACCTCGCTAAAATAGAAACATTAGGAACAACCCCTCATGAGAAATACGAAACTAGTGAGATGAACTGAGCTCGACGCCATGATGACTGCAAGACAGCTCGGCTCCGCCACCCACCCCGCCCAAATTCTATAAGTTCCGGTGGAGCCCCAACGTGAACAGGTAGAGAAGAACTTGCCCTCCCCTCTTTGACTGAAGGTTCTTGTAGCCTGTCCCTTCTGCTGTCATTTAACAGAACTTTTTGGACTACTGTAAGGGGTTGTGTTCCGACCGCTGGTTGGTGGAGACATTTTTACTATATTCTGGACCTGCGTTGTCGCGTAATGCGTCATATGACGCACCGCGTTAGCGCACCCGGAAGTACTCCGGTGCGCAAGGCGCAGCTTCCCGGAAGCGATCCAGAGCGCGGCGCGCAGCGCGTACCATAAGCATAACAGGTCATGTTACTTGTTAATAAAACTTTTCATTGGTTCATTTTACTTTTGTTATTCTAATGATGAAAGGCTTGGTCATAATAACGCTTTTCATTGCTTTCGAACATTTTTTTTCTTAAACATATATGTTATATGTTCCAGGCTAATGTATTTTCCCGGGAAATTTACAACTGTCCTGCAAGTAAAATATTCCTATTTCGAGAAAAAGGGCGTTTCTTTGTCCCATGAGGGAGCCGTTGAGCAAAAGAGGCTCGGCCTGCTGTCTTAGTCGCCGATAGGCCTGAATATCAGATTCTTATCGATCACTTTATGGTGCAGGAGTAGAAAACACAACAGCCCTTGACCATTTATCTTTACTGCTTTCCTGCGTATTATACCTTTCAACCGTCATGTAATTGGACTGCTTTATTTCACTTGCCTTTTACTGATTCGAAAACAGTGGCTATTATTCAAAACTTTTCCAATGTAAGTACTATTACCATGTTTTGTTTTAAAAACCTTTATTGTGAAAATGTCAGTATACAAATACGGGCCTATAACCACGTGGGCCGGCCACGGAGCAAACTGGAATCGTATATGATGAGGGGACATTTACACTGTAGAACAATGTAACGGGCGACCCATTAGGTTGCAAGAACTAAGGTGTCTAACATTTGCGGAATCGGTGGACGTACATTTTATAATTAAAGTACGACAGGGCCAGTTACAATAAAATTATCTAGATATACATTTGCGGGCAAGTACCATGGGTGACGTTAAATCGAACTTTCAATAGTACAGTAATCAATAACACATCAGAACTTAATATCAATAGGGATGTCCAAATGTTCAATCAGTACTCGTCCCCGCCCGCCATGTGCTTCAAAACTGCATACGTATCTCGTGATATCAAGGTTGGGCAACCAGTACACAACAAGGAGTTACGAGTCCCATTTATACCGGCGCCATTTTGGGCGAGGCCGGACAGGTCCAGGATATAGTCAAAATGTCTCCACCAACCAGCGACTATGATGATGTTCATAAGCTCTATTGATTAGAATAACACTCCTCTCTCCACATGAAATTAATTTGCCGCAAGTTAAACATGTCATTTTCATTTGTCCAAAGTTCTTCTGAAGATTTAGAACCGTTTCCCTTGCCTCTGATTCTGTCACTGCCACTTCATTGGTGGATGTACTGGCAAGTCGGGGATTATCCACCAAATCAAACTGCAGATGAGATACCTTCACCTGGGGAGGCGGAAGAGGTCCGTTTACGCCGCCTCTCCCCCCCCCCCGGGCACCCCACGCCGTCTTTCGGCGCAGCATTGTAGGATGGCCACACCAGTGCGGCAACTTGCTGGACACCACCTCGGTGCCATCCGGATCTCGGCGCGTTGGAGTCACTGTACCGCAAGAGCGGGAGAAACTCAGCTGGACACGCCGTCTTTCGGCGCAGCATTGTAGGATGGCCACACCAGTGCGGCAACTTGCTGGTCACCACCTCGGTGCCATCCTGATCTTGGCGCGTTGTGCTGCCTTCGGCCTACTGTAGCAGCAAGTGCGGGCGCAACTCGGCTGGACGGCGTGTGAAACGCTAAAGGGCGCCGCACTGCAGATGAGGTGCCTCCACCTGGGGAGGCGGAAGAGGGCCGTTCGCGCCGCCTCCCCCCGGGCACCCCACGCCGTCTTTCGGCGCAGCATTGTAGGATGGCCACACCAGTGCAACTTGCTGGACACCAACTCGGTGCCATCCGGATCTCGGCGCGTTGTGCTGCCTTCGGCCTATTCGCACATCGGTCCGCTACTGACGCCGCCTCATGGGCCAACGGATTTTGTACGCTTTTTATAGCCCAAAGCCGCATAACAGGTCATGTGACTTGTTTATAAAACTTTTCATTGGTTCATTTTACTTTTGGTTTCCTAATGATGGAAGGCTTGATCATATGACCTAAAAATAGCACTTTTCATTGGATTAAAACAATTTTTTTTCCCAAACGATGAAAGACCCACCTTTTTTTTTTCTCACTCGGCAATCAAAAAAGGTTCCGTTAGATGACAACAGAGGGGACAGGCAACAAGAACCATCACTCAAAAAAGGGGAGGGCAAGTTCTTCCCTACCGGGTCACGTTGGGGCTCCACCGGAACTCATCGAATTGATAGTCTACAGTGTTTCTGGATGTTTCAGACTGAAGCTGGCGTCAGCATGAGAGCACCACCATCTCGTAGCTCCGTCGTGGCCATTCCGCAAGCAATCATGGCAGCCGCTCCCCACCGGAAGCCTGCGGGAGTCGGGGGCCCCCAAGACTTTTGTAGAATCTTCAAGGCTGAGGGGACGCTTTCGAGAATGGAGCCCAAGCCCTAGCAGACAAGCGTCCGAGTTCCAAGGTGTCCCAGGGCCATTTTAGTGGACCAGGCCCAAATCCGAAGAGCCGGCCGCCATTTTTAGAGTCCTGTGGCAGCCGCCTATCGCTGCACCGCAAGAGTGGGTGCAACTCAACTACATGGTGAGCGAGACGCTGTAGCCGCAAGAGCGGGCGGTAAACAGCTGAATGGCGGATGAGGCACAGTGTAGCAAAAGCGGACGGAATGGCAACTGAAACTGTAAAGGGGCGCCCCACTTCAGCAGACGAGCCTCCACCTGGGGAGGCCCGTTCACGATGCCTCCCCCCCCCCCCCCCCCCGGGGCGCCCCACGGCGTTTTTCGGAGCAGCATTGTAGGATACCAAAACCAGTGCAGCAACTTACTGGACATCACCTGGGTGCCATCCAGATCTCAGCGCGTTCTGCTGCCTTGGGACTATTTGCACAACAGACCACTACTGACGAGGCACAGTGCAGCAAAAGCGGGCGGAAAACCGCTGAATGGCAAGTGAAACGCTAAAGGGGCGCCCCACTACAACAGAACAACAGACGAGCCTCCACCTGGGGAGGCCCGTTCACGCCGCCTCCCCCCCCCCCCCCCCCGGGGCGCCCCACGCCGTTTTTCGGAGCAGCATTGTAGGATACCAAAACCAGTGCGGCACCCAGGTGACATCACCTGGGTGCCGTCCAGAATTCAGCACGTTGTGCTGCCTTGGGACTATTCGCACAACAGACCGCTACTGACCATTGTTGCTTCTGTTTTAAAAAATTATTTTTTAACGTGTTTACAGTTTTTGTTGCGTTGTATATATTTATAAGTTATTAAAGTTTTATAATCCTACTACTTTGTTGGAGTGCTATATATTTTTAATGTGACACATAATTGTAAAAACTTTGATGTACAAAGAGGCATCCCTAGAATCTTTCGCTTCAGGCTCGGTCCCACACACCCTCACAGTGAGAATCCCCTCCCCAATCACAATACAGGATGGTTATCAGATAGTAGGAACGCGTGTGCTGTGACGGATCTCATCGGGTGGGGGCCTTGATCTACTGTAACTCCTTTGAAGAGGGGTGATTCTTTACAGTTGAGGCCATAAACTACATCCGCAGGGCTACGTGATAGCCTGGGACCGGCCTGGACAATCAGAAACAAAGGAAGAGGAGTGTCAGAGGGTGCGGTAGTGAATAGGGTGAAAGGGAGGTGTTGGGCGGGCACAGGGTGCGATTCTCAGAGAAGAGCAGCGCAGATGGGGGGAGGTTTACGGCCCATGCATAAGACAGAGAGCGGGGGTGACCAGTGCGTGGGGGAGATGCTTGCGAGGGTGGGGAGCCATGCTGAGGATCGGCGGCGTGCAGAGAGTGGGTCTGGTCAAGGCATCTAAAATGGCTGCCGTGCACAACAAAAGTGTGGCATTGGAAAAAAAGCAAGATGACGCAGACAATGTTTATTAATACGAATTAATTTTTAACAATTATTTTTAACAATATATTTATTCGCAGTGTCAAAATGGCGGTCAACACTTTGATGTACAAAGAGGCATCCCTAGAATCTTTCGCTTCAGGCTCGGTCCCACACACCCTCACAGTGAGAATCCCCTCCCCAATCACAATACAGGATGGTTATCAGATAGTACGAACGTGTGTGCTGTGACGGATCTCATCGGGTGTGGGCCTTGATCTACTGTAACTCCTTTGAAGAGGGGTGATTCTTTACAGTTGAGGCCATAAACTACATCCGCAGGGCTACGTGATAGCCTGGGACCGGCCTGGACAATCAGAAACAAAGGAAGAGGAGTGTCAGAGGGTGCGGTAGTGAATAGGGTGAAAGGGAGGTGTCGGGCGGGCACAGGGTGCGATTCTCAGAGAAGAGCAGCGCAGATGGGGGGAGGTTTACGGCCCATGCATAAGACAGAGAGCGGGGGTGACCAGTGCGTGGGGGAGATGCTTGCGAGGGTGGGGAGCCATGCTGAGGATCGGCGGCGTGCAGAGAGTGGGTCTGGTCAAGGCATCTAAAATGGCTGCCGTGCACGACAAAAGTGTGGCATTGGAAAAAAAGCAAGATGGCGCAGACAATGTTTATTAATACAAATTAATTTTTAACAATTATTTTTAACAATATATTTATTCGCAGTGTCAAAATGGCGGTCAACACTTCCTGATTTCCTTCGAATCGAACGTTAACAGACATCACACAGCAAAAAAAAAAAAAGGTCACGCGCAGCCGCTGGAAGACAAGTATCAACATATATGAGCATCCTCAGTCACCCTCAGAAAACATAGGTGGTCAGGATACGTCTCCCGTACCCCCTTATACCCATTTCTCACATTGTTTTTCCTCCATCTTGTAATTTAATTAAATCGAAACAAAATGGCGAACTCCCGTTTTGCGTCCCGGTTCGCGAACCGGAAAGCGCTTCTACCGCAAAAAATCAATATTTTTTTATTTGCCCCACGGGACCCTTAAATAACCCCAACATCATTCCTAGGGGGTCAAGAAGGGTCTACCTTGCCCCCTTTCATTAAATTCCCCCTTCGTTTTTCTCCTCCTCTTGTCTCTCGATCCTACCGAGAAACAAGATGGCGGCCGCTCCGGACTGTTTAAAATGTTGACAGACACTGGAGAGCCAATCAGCTTCGATACGCAAAGTTCCGTTACGCGAAAAGTTCGCGAACCGGAGCGCTATCCGTGACGCTGTCACAGATATATCTGTTTTTTAAAACGTTAATTTCTCAAAATCCACTGGAGCACATATATTGAGACCCAGCAAAGGCACATCGGGCTAACAGTCCCTACAATTTTGCCAAGTTTCGTGCAAATCCATTCAGCCGTTCGAGCTAAAAGTGAGGCCAAACGCCCTATGGAAAACTCAATGTTAAATACGCGTTTTGGGACCCCCCTTTTTTCTCGGCCCCCCCTTGACGAAACCCCCCCAGATTTTCAGGGGCTGCTCAGAAACAAAATGTGCCATGTTCCTGAAAGTTTCAGCCGATTCCGTCCACAAACGCCAAAGTTATTAGACATAGAATTTTCAAAAGTTCCATAGAGAAAAAATCCTAACTATATATACCTACTGGCGACCGCCAGTAGGTAATATATATATATATATATATATATATATATATATGGTAAGTACATTTACTAAGTTTACCCCGCATATAACTTCACCACGCATGCCTTTGCGTTGTAAAGGCATGCGTGGTAAAGTTATATGTGGGGTAAAAGTTTGAGGAGTGATAGTATTGCGGAGTAATGGTTCCGCGTTGTAATAAATGCGGAGTCATGGTATGCAGGATTTTGGATTGCGGGATTTCGTCATATATTCCTTTGTAAACCCCTGCGATACATTATACCTGCATCAGGTATAATGTATGAAGGGGGGGGCGTTCCCCCGTAAACAGCCTCGTAGAAGTGATGCAGTGAAATCTATGAGATTTCTGCATCACTTCTAGGACGCTGTTGCGTCAAAATCTTACGCCTGCCTCACAGCAGGCGTAAGACTGATGCAGGCCCAAGGACGCATTGCTGGAGTTACGTCAGTTTTGTGCCATTCACTCCAGCAATGGGTCACTTTTTGGCGCCATACAGATACGTCAGAAGTACTGACATATATGTTACTCCTTACGACATGATGTGTAATACAGTAAATTTGACGCATTAGGTATGTCGCAAGGAGTGCGCACTTTGAAGTGACGCATCGCTGCTTTCACGCAGCGATGCGTCATGTCTCATAAATGAGTCCCCCGGTATATTAGCCAATGCTAAAATGACCCGTGAACACCATTGCATGTATGCTCGGTTCGCCGTGTAAATACTGATATTGTGAACGCCAGGGCTCAGATGTTTAAAAATATTCTGACTCAGTCACTGACTAACCCTCAAGCATAACATGGGAAACAAACAACATTTTCACAGAGGTCTGTAGTGTGGCATATACACTCAATTTGCTGCGTGGCTTGAGATGTAATGTGCGCACTGGGTCAGATGGATATAAGTAGCCTAACATGGCAGCTAACTGACCCTCATACACGAGAGGGAAACATACAATATTTTCATAGAAATCTAAAATATGATATAAAGACATTTGTGTCTCTCGTCCTTCCATACATGTAAATAATCTTTTCGGTTTGTGAATAAAGTCATTATAATAATTTGAGTTATTTGCATTTCTTAATTTTTCCCAATAAAAATCTATTAAACTCTCACTTTCTACCTGACAATTTCCAAGAATGTACCTAATGTATTTCCAAGAATTTCAACAAAACTCATGACACTGTTGCATTGCAACATATACCAAGCTTTTCCTTGATTTATTGCAACCACGCCTTTTATGGCTAATAGAGCTGGTTGTTGTATAATGTGGTAAACATACACTATGGAAAGACACTTGTGATCTGTGCATCAGACATGTTTGGGTCAGGCACATGGACTGACAGCAGTGCAGGAAACATTTTTGGATTCACTTTCCTTGGTGATAACTTGGCTGTTGCACTAGATAATGCACTTTATTATTATTTTTTTTTCTGTTAGAGATAGATGTCCCGCAGCTGTGGTACTGACTGTAAGAGAAGCATTCCACGCCTCGTTTTCTCTCTGTGAGTTTGACAATAAAATCGGTTGGGAGGTTGTACACCCTTCCAAAGGAACAAACCCCAAACGCCTGTCAGGCCCAACACACAGTTTAAATAATGTAAGCCTGTGGCCAACCCATGCTAGCTAGGACACAGAACAGACATGGTAACTTAAGAAGATGTTAAAAGTAGTTAGCAACACCAAAACAGCGAAAAACTAAAAATTTTACAAACTAAAAGTCCCACAATCATTTTCTAGAAAGATAGAAACATTTAATAAGAAAAATTAAACCAACATTATTAAAATCCAATAAGGGGGACAGAACATATGAATTTTTTAAATTACAAAGCCAAAAAAATGCCAAAAATAAATAATGCACCAATCAGAACTCACTGTTCAGGGTTGATCAGGATCTGGATGCAATTTCATGCTGACCACGATGCAATGACAGTCAGGTACCCTGATTAAAGGGTCTTATTTAGAGTCACAAAGGTAATAGAGTACCCTTTCCACAAACTCTTGGTTTGTCCCCCTCATGTAAAGAAGGGCAGACATTAAGCCAACCGCTGCCCCTTTGATGGAAAACCTCCTCTCACAACCTGGCGGAGTAAGGGCCGTAAGTACATTACGTTACCTGCCCTATTAAGGGTGGAAGGGGCAATGTCTTTTTGTTTCGTTTGTGGCTGCCACGAAAAATCTAGTGGTGAGGGACTGAAAAGAAAATAATGACCCCACATCCTGTGATATAACTCCGAGGATGTAGGGGTTCTTGGGTTTTTATTTTTGCCATAGACTGTTCCATATGTCAAACTTTAAGGGCCTGATTTATATGGGCATAATTACACGTTTTTGCCCGTTTACAACCTTTTGGGAATTCAGTAACTACACAATTCTGTTTTACTAATAGTAATTTAATCACTGCAGAGACTCTGCAGCCAGGGTGGAGAACTTTGCCCATGAAAAGATAGACCTTTCCTATCTTTTTTATGTGTGGAGTGTCCACAGTCTTAAAATTACTATTAGTAAATTGAAACTCGTAGATTGTGAATACCAAAAAAAGTAAACTTACACAAAAGTGTAAGTTTACCTTTGTGAATCAGGGCCTCAGTTTCCTTTTTGGAGCTCAATGTCTTCCAGCCAGGCCAGCCTGAAGCTGTTTCTGATGAAGCCCTTCTGAAATCAGTTGCTGCAAGATCTCTCTGAAAGCACTGTGGTTCTTGGAAATCCATAATTGTTCGACTTTCTGGGAAGTTCCTATTACTCACTTCTAAAGCTGTCGGGACCTTGGAGCATTACTTGGGGGCCAAAGTAACACTCATCCTGAGACCACATGCATTGGTCACTACAGGAAAAAAGGCCTCTTGCTATTTTTGATATCCCTGTAGCCACACAGGGATTCTTTGAGTCCACTTCTTAGTCCTTATTACAAGTGGTCTCCACACAAATCCAGAGATTGTTCTGAGGAACTGGGTGTGAGATGCTACTTTGTTTCACTTCAGATCTGGGTGACTCTGGACACCCACTGATCAATGGGTAAAAAAGTTCCAAGGGCAAATCTTCCCTCTTTTTGCGCCACATCCTCTTTTCCTTACTGCCTACTATTCCACAGTAAGTCATTCTCTGTTAAATCCATTATTGCAGAATCTTTCTGCACCTAGAGAGAGCTTGTGGAAGACCTAGGGAGGGAGGGGGGTTAAAAGTAATTAGGAGTCTCCTAACATCCAACCAATCCACACTAATTCAGAACCCTGCTCCCTCCTCCACTAAGGGTAATGGGAGGAGGCTAAGGTTTTTATGATCAAAAGACACCTCTTCTACAGACTACCTCTTCTACAGACTTCCCACATCACTAGTGTATAAAGGTAGAGGCCGCTCCTGGTCCTTTCTAACTTAGCGAGGTTCCTGAACAAACTTGTTCACATGAGTTGCCTTGCAGGAATGACTCAGACCTGCCACTGCAGTGTCAGTGTGTGCAGCTGTAAACTGAGAGAGACACATTGCTAGCCTTGGAGAAAGCACATGAACTCACCTGCACTACCCCGAAGGACATGCTCATCACATGCTCATCATTACCCCAAATAAGTACAGGGACAAGTTTAGGCAGAGCAAGAAACTTGATACCCAGACTTGGCTTCAATGTGTAGATTCCTTTTGCAGAGCACTGGATGGTTGGGTGAAGGGTAGTGGTAACAGATTACTAGGGGCTGTACAATTTGATTGTGTGGGAGCGCTTGTCTAGTGTGTGTTTTCCAGACCTCTGCCAGTACATGACGGAGAGCCAGCTTGCTGACCCCAGGAAGCTTGCTCAGGAGGCGGACTGCTGGATGCGTACTAGGGTCCACAAGAGGTTTATAGGGGCAACTCAGGCAAAGGAGGGCAGGGTCCACAGCAGAAGAAATAGGGGAGTAAAAGATAAAAGCAGGGCGTTCTGTAAAGGGCCATAAAATAGTCACCAGTATAAGGATTCCCAGACCCCTCTTGAGAAAAAGAAGAGTTGGATCAAGTCAGGAAAGCCTGGATGGAATGGACTCCTGAAGTGCTTTGACTGTAGCCATGTAGGGCACTTTAGAGGGTGTCCAAAGTATTTCAAGTGGGTACATGCCCCCACCATTGGGCAGTCACCTGGGTTGGCCAGTGTAGTGCTTGGGTTGGGATTGGCCTCATGTGGGTGTGGGGAACCAGCTGAGATTACCCTTGCCTCACCAAGGGACAGTAAGATGATCCAGAGAAACCTTATGTCTTAAAACACTAAGAAATACAGGCAGTGGGTGACCATTAATGGACAGCGGGTAGAGGCTCTGTGAGAAACAGGAACCAGTGTACCTACAGTTAGGTATCACCTGGTGCCTGAAGAACAAGTGGTCCTTGGAGTATTCACCAAGAAGTTGCAGTAAACAACAGTGAGCGACATTGTATGGTGGTGCACCGTCCCTTTGAGTAGGGGGGTCTCAGGTTCCTTGAGACCATCCATGCTTGAAATACAGGTCCCCCATGGAGATGTTGGAACAATTCCCTTGCACCTCTCTCAAGTGGGTGGAAATTATGGGCCTCTAGATCCCAAGACAGCCATGGGCACCAGGTTCATCCTGGTCATGGTAGACCATGCCACCCAGTTCCTAGAAGATATCCCTCTGAGGACAGTGACAGCTCCTGTCATGAACCAGGCACGGATGAGGATCTTTATCCATCTGGGTTTACCCAAGGAGGTGGTCTCTGACCGGGCTACCAAGTTCATGTCACTATAAATGAAGGTCATTTGGAAGGAGTGTGGAGTGAACTAAAAATTCACCACCCCCAGAGCAATGGGTAGGTTGAATGGGTCGACCGCACCCTGAAAGGCATGATTGGGAGCCTGCCGAGACCCATGAGGCATAAGTGGGATTTTCTCTTACCATGCCTTCTATTTGCCTACCGGGAGATACCGCAGAAGGGGCTTGGCTTCAGCCCTTTTGAACGTCTGTATGGGCACTCTGTGAGATGACCTCTCAGTTTGCCGAAGGCGAGCTGGGAGCAAGCACCTAGGAAGCCACTGTAGATGTATTGAGTTACATATTGGCCTTCTGGAACCAGATATTACACTTGAGGAAACTCACCCAAGAGACCCTAGAAGCTAGCCAGAAGGACATGAAATGTTGGTACGACTAGAATACCACTTTGGCTGAATTTCAGCTTGGTCAAAAAGTGTGGGTGATGGAGCCAGTAGAGCCTGCACTCTACAAGACAAGTGGTCTGGCCCATTTGAGGGGAAGGAGTGCAAGAGTATTGTTACCTACCTGGTGGAATTGCAAGCTCCCAGGAGCACCATGAGGATCCTGCACGTGAACCACCTCAAACTCCACTTCAAGAGGTCTCAGTTAACCATGCTCTTGGCTCCTAATGATGGGGTCAAAGAGGAAAGTGAATCTCTCCCCAACCTACTGTCTGCCCATGAGCATGGTGGGGCAGTGGAACTTGTGATACTATCCCCTACACTGACCCTAGAGTAACAGAGTGACTGTTACTAGTTACTGGGACAGTTTGTAGTTTTGGTTTCACTCACCCAAGGAGTCACCCATTGGTGCTCTCATGTCCTTGATACTGGAGTAATCCATCTGCTAAACACAAGATTTGCAGGGTGACTGAGAGAGTGAAGTTAGAGTTTTTCAGATGCTAACCCTAAGGGTGATTGAGGCCTCCAGCAGTCCTTGGTTTAGCCTAGTGTTCTTGGTTCCAGATGCTGCACCATCCAGGTGTCATTCCTGAACTGCAGTTCTGCGTGGACCACCGTGGACTCAATGTCCTCACCATGACTGGCGTGCACCCCATCCCCGAGCTGACAAGCCCATTGAATGGCTGGGAGTTCCTCAGTATGTTTGATTTAATGTCTGGGTACTGGCAGAATGCCTGACCGAGGGGCCGCAGGAGAGATCAGCATTCCAAACACCAGCAGGGCAATACCAGTTCTGGGTCATGCCTTTTAGGTTGATGAACGCACCTGCCACATTCCAGAGGCTGGTCAATCAGGTCATGGCTGGGAATATAGAACTTCATTACTGCATCGACTCCCAGTGCCTGCTTTCTCACCACATCACTGCAATAAAATTGACGCACCACCACTGCCTGCACAAAAGCATGGTTCCTGCTGGAATATCGACCATGTTTTTCACCGCAGGACCCAGCTCTTTATCGCAGAGCGTCAGAAAATTCATGGCAGCAAAAGTCCCAAACACCGTGTCACCAAATTCCTTGGCACCTATTCTGATGCAGCACCTGCTAGCAGCTCAGGAATTGACACAGTGCCTGCCTCGCTGCTGCAAAATCATTGCAGCGCCTGCATCACCGCTACTGCATCAATGCAGTGTATCTGGATTTTCAATGCATTCTCTCTAAACGCCGACTCTTCATTGTCATCGCACCGCAGTAAGCAACCAAAGCAATGTGTTCAGAAATAAATTAATCACCTCTCCTGCCAGTAAGGAGCCAATGCACCACCTCCCCTGCCCAGCAGTAAGGAACCAACACATCACGTTCCCTGCCAGTAAGAAACTGACGTATAGCGTCCCCTGTGTAGTAAAGAACCTAGGCATCACTTTGCTTTTCCGGTGCCTCACTTCTACTGAGACTTAAACCATCTTTGATTTTTTACCCTTCTAAGTTACTTTGTGCTTAAGTGAACGCATCCATTGATTCTTACAGGTTAATCTTGCTTAATCTATTAAAAGTGATGTCTTGACTTGCGTATGTTCATTTTGGTCTTGTTTTATTCAGATAAATATTGGCTACTTTTGAAACTGGTGTGGACTCCTTTTGAAGGGCTTTCACTGTTACGCTGTGTGTGTGTGTGTGTGTGTGTGTGTGTGCGTGCGTGGGTATGTGTGTGTGTGTGTATGTACACATGTTTTACACATTACCTTTGAGATAAGCCTGACTGCTTGTGCCAAGCTATCAGGGGGTGAGCAGGTGTTATCTTAGCTGTCTGACTCCCTTGCCCTTACTAAAGTGAGGGTCCCACCAATATTGTCCCAAGCCAGAAATATATAAACATTATTTTCTTTTATTGTATCACAAGTGAAATCAATATTTGCTTTCTTCTCCCGGTATTTCATAGTCCAGGGACCCTCTGTTATTTATAGAGTGAGGGTCCCAACTTGGGCTATAGACCCTATATCTAACAAAACCTTATTAAGGAATCACTAACAGATCAGCTGAAGGCAAGCCAAGGTCAATTAGCCTGCAGGAGCTACAGGCAGAGAACGTATAAATTTTTCATATAATGTCCTATATATTCACCAAAATGTCACCTTCACTATTGGATTGGTTTTAATGCATATTAAAACAGTGATAGAACCATCTCTGTGACCTGTGACATATTTCATACCTAAGACATGGGATTGACACATTGACCAAGTGTTAGGGGTAAGAACCTATATACTAGAGTCTGGTCAGCAGAATCCCAGTGTGCAGAGTTCAAACTCCAGCAGCATCAGTCCACAATAAGGGGGTGACCAAGCACAAAGGGTGCATTTTCTCACAAATTGAATTTCAAATGTACTAATTTTAGATGGGCGCTGTGATTTTGAGGGGAAATATCTATATATTGTGTTGCCTAGTTGTATTGTCTAACTTTCACTTTCAATTGATTGTATAACTGGCTTGGAGTAATATTTCGGCCTTCTTTGTTATTTCTTTTGTATTTATTTTCAGTTGTTTTATCAATAGTTTAATCTTCTCAATTTCTAATGAAATTCAATATGTCTTTGCAGCGCACATATATCTAACTGGTATGTGTATAATGTTCAACTGTTCTGCTTTTTTCATGTCAAATGTTTTAAACCCATGAGCAACACACCCCCTAGTCACTAAGGCCCTATTTTTGAGTTTCTTTGTTTCAAAAAATAAGAGATAAAACGTGCTATATCTGCTAAGATATAGCGGTATTTTTCTGTTTTAAGATTAAGAGAAAAGTTTATTGACGTGGAAACAGTACGGTTGAAAAAGTACAATATTGTGCAACATATCAATAGGTTTTTGAGTAGTAAATAAATAAGGGGGAAGGTACATGAAGGGAAAAATAGAACATCCTCCATGAAAGATAACCGGTGAACAACCTTTACAACGCAACTTTTACCACGCAGTGCCTTTACGACGCAACTTTTACAACGCAAACCATTACAACGCATTGCGCTGGGGGGCGCTCTAGGATAGGGAATAGATTTAATTACTATCCAACACCTTCCCTACTATCCACGGGGATTAGAGTTGGAATAGTAAATTAAACAATTCACTATCCAACACCCAAAAGCACTCTGCGTTGTAATGGTATGCGATGTAAAAACCTCGTTGTAAAGGCATGCGTGGTAAAAGCATGCGTTGTAATGTCATACATCCAAGATAACCATATGAAACATACTAAGTAGACAAAAATACCAATGCATGAAATAATATTGAATAGCATATATATTTACTTAAAAAACAATGGCATTATCAACAATAGAAAGTCAAGGTTTTTTCTATGACCCAATGCTATTGAACTTTAGGCTGCCATGCACGAAAACAAACACCTTGGTACCAAAGTGCAAGCGTGTGAGCATTCTATAAAGCATAAACTTTGTCCTGGATGAGGATTGTCCCAGAACAAATACTATGCTTTAATGTTTAATGCTTTCCCACTTTGAAAGTGTGCTGTACAGGACAGCAAACATGCAAAGTTGGGAAATTATGGAGACATTTGAAAGGTCGTCCCCTATGCGTGTGCTTCAAGGAGGCCTAATGCTTTGGTGCAAATACCTATCTTCCAATGATAGTTGTTAGGGATTTGGGTTTAACCCCATGAGTGGTAGCATAGGCACGCCCATTATACTTTGAGTTACTATAGACAACTTTCTAATGCAATAATGAATTACGTTGGAATGTAAAGCCCACCACAAAAGTTGCACTGTTTGTGTCGCTATGGTCACATATACCTGGTGCAAAGTGGAGTAAATCTGGGCCCTAGAGTGTATTAAACATCAAAGAGACAGGTAGTATTCATTACCTCTTTTTTACACATGGGTAGGAAGAATTAAGGCACATGCGGTGTTACAGGTAATATATATGGTGGGTTATAAAATGTAACTTTCTGTAAGCCATCGGCTTGATAAATTGCTGTCCATCTGATTGATAGGACCAACCCCACTTACTATTTGAAGAATATGTAAATATTACTAGAACCTACATTTTTAATTACAGATTTTTTATCTAACTATGCTATTCTGGTGATCTCCATCGCAGTCTGTATATGTTTTGCTGTCTTTTGTGGATTTTCTTTAACACTGTAAATATGTACAGATCACTGCATTAATTTGAATTATCGCTTTTAGCGGGTTAATATGTTTTTTGTTTATTATGTATATGACATATTTCAAATTTTCTGTGGTCACTATATTATGTATTTTTAATATTAGGGAGAATTATGAGCTGTGTTTACAAAATGCAAAAAATATGTTAAATATGTTAAATAATGGCTATATCCTATATCATTTTGTTTACAGTACACTAAGACGGTGACCTGATGAAGGCGAGCTTGCCGAAACGCGCATAGTCTCACTACCGCCTTGCCATCATCATTTGTGTCTCATGTTTTTACTCTGTACTGTTTATAATGATCATCATGACCATGAATTAATACATGTCTACACGGCATTGTAAAAAGTATTTTCCATTTTTTATATATCTAATAATAATAACAATAAATTTTTCTTAAAAATGATGGAAAGTATGATTCATTATAAATATATTTTTTAGGCCATAGCCTTGTAAGGAAATATAACCTTAGGGTTTCATTATTATTTCACAGCCTTGACTAAGCTTTAGACCTTTTTCAACTAGCTATGGTCACATAAACCTGGTGCAAAGTGGAGTAAATCTGGGCCCTAGAGTGCATTAACCGTCAAAGAGACAGGTAGTATTCATTACCTCTATTTTACACATGGGTAGGAAGAATTAAGGCACATGCGATGTTACTTCTGCTTCTCTTCTTATTTAGGAAATATTACACATGTGTGTCTGAGTGAATACATTTTTCGCTCGTGATTCCCTTACCACAATCTTCATGACAGGCTTCATAGGCAAATATCTGTGACTAAAGATGGCCCGCTTAAGGGCGAGAGTAAAGGATTAGGCAGAGGGCACCAGTGAACAACTTACCATTTATAAGCTTTAGTGCTAGTGGGGGCTTACAGGTCTCTTCCTCCTCAAAGCAAATGGAATTAGGGGCCGATTTATGTCGGACTTGCGCTACGTTGCGTCATGCAACGGCGGCGTAAACCTGCCGCATCCCTGCAACCCATTTACAACGTGACACATCTAGGCAGATGCGTCACGTTGTAAAGCCCTGCGCCACATGTGGGGGTTCCGGCGCAGGGTGGGCGTTCCGGGGCAGGAGCGCCTCGCAAAAGTGCCTGCGTGAAATCTACAAGATTTCACGCAGGCACTTTTAGGCCAATGCTGCGTCAAAACCCTGCTCCTGCTTGATGCAGGCGTAAGGCTTGATGCAGCATTGGACAGATATGGCCCCCCAGAGCATCGCTGGAGCTGCGTCGCGCTTGCAACGCAACTCCAGCAATGCGCCGCCTTTAAGGCACCGATGCGTCACGCATATGTGCCGTTTTTGCCCCATGGTGCGCCGCATTGTAAATGCGGTGCACCATGGGTGGCGGAGCTGTGGCGCACAATAACTGGCGCATCCCTGGGGAATGCGCCAGTTATTGTAAATCTGCCCCTTAGTCTTAAATCACTTTGCACTTCTACATCCAACTTAAGTGCACTCCCACTTTGCACGCTCAGAAATAAGCCTCATTCTGCGAATTATAATTGGCGGATTTAACTTTTTAATTCGTAAAATGTATTTTTCAATGTGGAAATGTCATCAATATGGTGAAGTTTCCGCTCTTGCAAATTTAGTTTGTAGGGACGGTTTTGTGGACTAATCTGGAAACTTGAAGCTTCTGCTACCTTTGCGTCCAAAAGGACAGCTTCCCTCGCTTATTATCTTTCCTAGTACATCATTAATCTACTATCTGCTTCCCATTTAGAGATACAATTGATCTTAAGAAAACACAACCCAAAACCAATCATTAATAGCGAGACGCAGCAGCCAGGCTTTTGTCGTGCTGCTTTTTTCCCATTATTTCATTTCACCCCCTGGTGTTTTAATTATTGAGACACTTTACACTTTCGAGAGGAGTCAATAACGTGGAAAAGGGCGGGGGTGGGTAAGTATATTAGACAGGAGGAGGGAGCCAGGAGAAAATCACATTTACAAGAATGAAAAAGATATAAGTGGTTTTGACAGTAGGGCTTGTAGTTGCCAGAGGATATGTAATTAGCAGAAAGGAGAGGAAAGCGATAGACACGCCATTACACTGTAAACAGATTTTGCTCTTTTACATGTCATATGCATTCCTCACCACAAACCATCATGAGGAGTCGAAGCCAAGGGGAAATAGAGATTTAAAACAAATCCCTCAAAAGTACTTTGTTCAGGTTCAGTTAATGTCAACCGGTTGGAATACTGACACAAAACATATAAAAGACTTGGAATAGACAGTTTAAAGTATCAACTTAACTTTAACTCCCAGCCCCATCCATCATTATGTGCAGAACCTATGAATTTATGTAAATAAGAGGGCTTCCTCTATAGTTTCAATGAGTGAGCGCAGTGCTCCTACCCCAGCTCATTGGGAGTCAGTGGCAGCACTGGAGTTTGGGTGGAGAAGACACTGCTGGCTGTGATATCTGAAACCCATGAAATAGCAGCCCGTCAAACACTGAACTGCTGGGCCACAGAGGTGGTCACCCCACCCTATATAGGGCTTGGTGAGAGTCACTGGATTGCCCTCACCTGGCCGGTCATGTGGGAGCAGTTGTTCTGGGAAGGTAAAACAAAGTATGGTCCAAATGCACCAGGAGAAAACGCTCTGCTTGCTAGGCAGATTGAGTTTCAATTGTCGGCCAAAACTCCCCCTTTGGGCATTTTTTAAGTAAAAAAAAATCAAAGCAGAACAGGCTACTACAAGCTTCTCAGCTTTCTGACGGAGAACTATGCAAGAGCAAATCAGGGGGCATATTGAGGAGCTTAGGGTTGCAGAGGTCCAACTAACACGCTCAATTGAGGGGGGTCTTGCTTTAGGTCAAAGTAAACAATCTGTTGCTATAATTAAGTCTAAACTTTTAGAATTCTTTGGGCAAGACTTGGTGGCTAAGATTTTGCAGTATCGGGTAATGGTTTATGAATTTGGAAAGAAATCCGGCTTAATCTTAGCCAAACGACTCCAGCAGAATAGTCTCGCTAGCCACATTAATAAGATACAGGATTGTCAGGGTCAGGTCCATGACACACAGGAGGGTGGTCATGGGTGTTTTTCTGGAGTTCTATAGTACACTTTACACTGAGGAGAACTCAGGTTCTGGAATTGAGCCTGAGGCCCGGGACTTCTTTCAGGATATTCTTACACTCCAAATCACAACCCAGCAGAACGAAGACTTGTTTGCTCCTATAGAGTGGGAGGAGGTTGAGCTAGCAATTAAATCACTGGCTAATGGTAAGGTCACAGGGCCTGCTGCCATCCCACTGGAATTCTACAGGGAGTTCATTTCGGAGATTCGCCAGGATCTACTGTCAGTGTTTAGGTCTGTGCAGGGGGGGAAGATACCAGACTCGTGGTGTCAAACCACGATTGCTCTTTTTACGAATTAAAATATGCCAGAGCTGGATCCTTTTTCCTTCCAACCCATTTCCCTTATAAACACAGACAGTAAAATGTACTCCAACATCCTATCTACTAGACTGGCTCGGGTAATTACTCCACTGGTTTCACTACGTCAGCATGCCTTTATTCCGGGCAGGGACACAGCTGATCATGTCCGCAAGATCATCGCACTTTGGACTGGGCCCAGGTGACTGATTCTCACCTCGGTGCGATCCTGTTGGATGCCGAGAAGGCGTTCAACAGGGTCACCTGGGGGTTCTTATGGGCAGTTCTCCGCTGGAAAGGGTTTAGTTCGAAGTTTATACATGCCGTTCAATCGCTTTATATTTCTCCAGTGGTAACCTCTTGCTAGGGTTTGTTATAGATTTCTTTGGGGGTACCGCCGTCCGCGTAGGGCTGCAAAATAGATGTGTCTTTCTAGAGATCGTGGTGGTTGGTCAGTTCTGAACCTTATTTTGTATTATTGGTCCACAATGCTCAAATATTTAGATGTGCCATTGTTCAGTGACAGGGCAGAGGTCCTGATTTCTAGCAGACCTACTATTTATGAACTATTGCTGGGAAAGGCTGCCAATGGGGTATTGATCCAAATTTTGGAGACGAGCTATTATAAAAAGACAAATTTTAAGGGTATTGGGGCCATGTTTTCAGTCTGGCATAAGGCTCGTCGTAAATGGTAAATTCCCAATATCAATTTTTATACCCTCTTCACTGCAGCTCGACTTCACCGGCTATTTTTCAAGACCAGATCACTTTTAGGTGGGTGTCGTTGGGGCTTCGAGTTATCGGTGACCTGGGCTCTGGTGGACAAATGGCCCCCTTCTCCTTTTTGAAGGATAGGTTTCATCTCACATTCACAACTTTTTTAAATACATGTATATTAGAAGTTTCATAGACAAAATGCAACCTCAAGCTCCTATTCTGTTTGTTATGATTACGTTATTTGAACTTATTCAAAGGAGGTCTAGAATTGGAACAGTTTATCAGCATCTGCTATCTAATCTCCCAGACGATCTGGTATTACAGAATGCCAAATGGGAGGCCAAGTTGAGTAAGACCGGGGTGGATATAAGTTTGGCATTGGAGTTAGCAAGTTATGCTTTAGTCTCCGGAAGCCTACGCACCCAAAGTTACATGACACTCTTAGACCTCTACTATACGCCCGCACACATTTCAAAATGGGGGCGGGTAGCAAGGGTCACCACTGTGCTAGATGTGGGGTTCTAGACGCAAATGACATTCATATGTTCTTTTCGTGCCCAAACTTGGTTGTGTTTCTATCTGATGTAGAGTGCTTTATAAATTCCACGTTTAATATCCCTGTGAGTTTTTCTTCAGGGATGGTGTTAATGGGGTGTGAAAGTACTGCCCCGGTCGAAAGGCCAAGGCATGTCTCTGCTTTTTTGCATATAACTATGTCTCTAATTCGTTTATGTAATACATCAGAATGGCTTAGTCCTGGAGCCTCAAAAGAAGAGACAGGATGCACACCTCGTGTTCCAACTTATTTCATTTTTCTCAAGTTTTTCAGTTATGCGTGCAAATTGCACAGACAGTAAAATGTACTCCAACATCCTATCTACTAGACTGGCTCGGGTAATTACTCCACTGGTTTCACTACATCAGCATGCCTTTATTCTGGGCAGGGACACAGCTGATCATGTCCGCAAGGTCATTGCACTTTGGACTGGGCCCAGGTGACTGATTCTCACCTCGGTGCGATCCTGTTGGATGCAGAGAAGGCGTTCAACAGGGTCGCCTGGGGGTTCTTATGGGCAGTTCTCCGCTGGAAAGGGTTTAGTTCGAAGCTTGTACATGCCGTTCAATCGCTTTATATTTCTCCAGTGGTAACCTTTTGCATTTATGGTCTTGAGTTGACATCATTTAATATCAGCAGGGGGACCAGGCAGGGATGTCCCTGCTCTCCACTGCTTTTTGCACTCTACATTGATCCCCTCCTTAGCAAGATTGAAGGCAATCCAGATATTCTGCCTCTAAGGGTCAATGCTATTGAGTACAAGGTGTTCGCCTATGCGGATTACATCGTAGTCTTAACAAGGGATGTTGCTTCCGCCTTCACTGCTTTAAAGATCTTAGCTGCTCAGTTTGGCCGGTTGTCTGGTTATACGCTCAATGTCACCAAAACTCAGGTCATTTAGACTCCTGCTATGTGCACCTCTCAAGCTCCAGTGATCCAAGTAGCCACATACTTAGGGGTCAAAATCACCACCCAAGTTGCTAATATCCCAGACTTGAATATCCTCCCAGTTATTGGATCAGTGGACTCTCAATTGGGTCGGCTGGAAAATCTACATTTCTCTTTATATGGTCTTTGTAATATCCTTAAAATGCTGGTCCTCCCAATGTTCCTGTACCTATTCAGGACTATCCCATTGGAATTTTCACAACAAAGTCTTGCTAGGGTTTGTTATAGATTTCTTTGGGGGTACCGCCGTCCGCGTAGGGCTGCAAAATGGATGTGTCTTTCTAGAGATCGTGGCGGTTGGTCAGTTCTGAACCTTATTTTGTATTATTGGTCCACAATGCTCAAATATTTAGATGTGCCATTGTTCGGTGACAGGGCAGAGGTCCAGATTTCTAGCAGACCTACTATTTATGAACTATTGCTGGGAGAGGCTGCCAATGGGGTATTGATCCAAATTTTGGAGACGACCTATTATAAAAAGACAAATTTTAAGGGTATTGGGGCCATGTTTTCAGTCTGGCATAAGGCTCGTCGTAAATGGTAAATTCCCAATATCAATTTTTATACCCCCTTCACTGCAGCTCGACTTCACCGGCTATTTTTCAAGACCAGATCACTTTTAGGTGGGTGTCGTTGGGGCTTCGCGTTATCGGTGACCTGGGCTCTGGTGGACAAATGGCCCCCTTCTCCTTTTTGAAGGATAAGTTTCATCTCACACTCACAACTTTTTTAAATACCTGCAGATTAGAAGTTTCATAGACAAAATGCAACCTCGAGCTCCTATTCTGTTTGTTATGATTACGTTATTTGAACTTATTCAAAGGAGGTCTAGAATAGGCTTCCGGAGACTAAAGCATAACTTGCTAACTCCAATGCCAAACTTATATCCACCCCAGTCTTACCCAACTTGGCCTCCCATTTGGCATTCCGTAATACCAGATCGTCTGGGAGATTAGATAGCAGATGCTGATAAACTGTTCCAATTCTAGACCTCCTTTGAATAAGTTCAAATAACGTAATCATAACAAACAGAATAGGAGCTTGAGGTTGCATTTTGTCTATGAAACTTCTAATCTGCAGGTATTTAAAAAATTTATGAGTGTGAGATGAAACTTATCCTTCAAAAAGGAGAAGGGGGCAATTTGTCCACCAGAGCCCAGGTCACCGATAACTCGAAGCAATTGCACGCATAACTGAAAAACTTGAGAAAAATTAAATAAGTTGGAACACGAGGTGTGCATCCTGTCTCTTCTTTTGATATTTCAGAACTGATGCCGAACTTCAGGATTGCACCCACAGAGAAAAGAAACAGATAAGAAGATTCGAAAAGCGCGTATCCACAAGGTTGAAATAACATCATTGTTCATGACAGATGGGGTTGAAAACGATTAGAAATGGACTTGTTTTAAGAAACGATCATGAAATGTAACATTCGCATTCTCTTATACTTAATGTAATTAAATGATGGATTATGGTTGTATGTTTGTAAACTTGTACCGAAGGTTGAAGCTCGATGAACTGAATTGTGGGAAATGTATTTCTTTAACAGAAGAAGCACTGGGTGTATCCAATTGGGAGACTGGGAGAGCGGGGATGTTTGAATTGGGGAACCAATAGGGTTTCGAAGAGAGTGGTTTAAAATGTGAGGGAGAGAGGGGCGCTTTCAGTTTTGGAGAAAAACACAAGGATGTAGACTCTTTTAAACAGCGCATGGCAGGTATGTGCTAGCCTGGGGACTTCTAAGAGCAGAATGCATGGTTTAAGCAACAGCTCATAAGGGGGTGACGCCCCGCCTCATTGATATTAGTCCTGGAGCCCCCATATTTTTTAATTGCAGATCCCGGATCCTTGCTCTCTTTATGATTTAGAGTCATCAGTTTATTCGAGTGGGGGGTAGAAGGAGGCATGAGCTGGGTCATAAGATTTGGGCCCCAGTGGAGGATTGGCTCATGCAATGAAAAATCAGAATTGTATTTCTGAGCTGTGCAATTAATTAACTGATTTCCCTGCCCTGTCTCCTTTTGTTTTTTGTTTTTTGTTTTTTTCTATCTCCGTCCTCGACCTGTAGTTATTTGATTTTGGCATTGTACATGCTTTGGATGTTATCAAATCTTTACCGTTTGTATATGATATACCACAACTTACTACTTCTTCGAATTCTATGTATATGTCTATTTTGTCAAGCTCAATAAAAACATTTTTTTTCAAAAGAATTGGCGATAAGCCTGACACCCTCCTTCCATTCCTCAATGACTTCAGTGCATCCATTGCAGTTGCATCGAAGGCAGAGATTTCGCCAGGCAGGCTTGGAGGACGTGGTGATAAACTAAAAGTAATTACCCTCAGATTGTGTCAGAGTAGTCGAGAGTTTGCAATGTTGTTCTTTTGTTTTTTGGTCTCGGTACGTATTGAAATTAATCAAAGTCTATGATAATGAGAATATGATTGTGTTCTGAAGTAGCTTCATGCTACATTCTTAAAGACCCCTTATGCAACATTGTATGGTGGTAGTTCTTTTTCCATTTCAATTGTGTGATCCAGTCTAGGCGATATCATTTCTGATACTGTTACTGATATTACAGATGCTATATGAGCGTGTGAGCTAATTTTCAGTTAGCATCTTAACAGCACTATTTCATTTCCATTTGTTTCATTGTGTTTATGCAGCATTTCACCATGGTATTCTTCAATAAACCTTAACCGCTTAACCGCGGTGCGAATTCCGCCGCGGGCGGTGGTTTGAACAAGTGGGCAGGGCCGCGTCGGCCAACGGACGTGCTCTGCTCTACTGAGGTAGTGCTTGTGACGGCCGTTGGTCGACGCGTGCAGTGAAGGGGCTAACTATAGATTTATCACTGAAGTAAGTTGATTTTTCGCTTGAGAGCTGTTAGAAATTGGGTGTCTGGTTGTCAGAGGTATGCACCCTGTCTAAGCAGGAACCACAGTTCTAGTCAGGGTAAGTCACAACATACCCTAAATTAACTTGTGCTGTTCCCCTTGTTGGATTGGCACAAAGTAGTCAGGCTCAACTTAGGAGGCAATGTGTAAAGTATTTTTGCAACACTTCAAACAATAAAACCTTGAAAATGCCACACAATAAGGTTTCACACCATATCAGAAAAGTAGAGCACGATTTAATAAACAAAACAAGACTAAATTGACAAAAATCCAATAAAAAGAACCAAAGTGAATTTTTAAAGGATAAACTGCAACATAGTGCTTAGAAGCATAAAGCGCAAGCCAGGGTTAGCTGGTCATGCTAGAATGAGTAAAATCCGAACGAGATGGAGCAGATCAGATACAATCCTAGGTTTGTCCCGCTAATGCTTTACCTTCTCAAGAGTTGAGCCAAGAGTCCTGTTCGTGGGGGAGAAGTTCACCAGGAGTAGGCAGAGCGTCACAGGCAGTGGTCCGCGGGTACAAAGAGCCATCGGGCTTGGCCGATGGATGCGCTGGAGCCTCATGTTTGAAAGCGGCAATACTTTGTGCACTGAGATGAACTTGCAGCCACTAATGCAGGATTTCTTGTCAAAGGATGAGATTCCAGAGCAAACTGACCCATTTGTGTTCGCAAAGATCCCAAATGCTTGACTGCAGTGGGGACCCTGGGATGTCCTTGAGGTGCGGGTCGGGAGGCCACCAGACTAGCCCTTTGAGTCACTCTGTGGTCCTGGGTTCAAGGTGAGATCTAGATCCACGTCCAGATCTTTTTTGTCCCTAGGCAAAAATACAGCAGGCACCAAATGGCCAAAGTAAGAAAATTATGACTTTTTAAAAGTAGTATTTTTTAGAATTACAATTCAAAATTGGACTTCATCATCAGTTGTGATTATAAAAAGTCATTCCAGTGAAACCAAACTTGAGGGTTTAGTTTCTTTCCCATTGGAAATTACACTTATAAAAGTTAATAAGGTAATCCTACGGTTATCCTATGGGATACTTAGGCGTTACAGTAGTCAAAAACAAATTTAAGAGCCTTTAAATACTAGGACACGTAAAACATAAAAGTACATGTCCTACTTTTTAAAAGCACTGCACCCAGTCCTTGGGCTGTTCAGACCCTACCTTAGTGAAGACCTATATGTATTAAAAAGGAAGATTTGGTCTTGGCAAGAGGGTTAACTTGCCGGGTCGATATGGTAGTTTAAACAGACATGTTGAAAGGGCTACTTAAGTGGGTGGCACAATCAGTGCTTCAGGCCCACTAGTAGCAGTTCATTTATAGGACACTTTACTAGGGACTTATAAGTACATTAAATATGCCAATTATTGATAAGCCAACGTTATCACATTTTAAGCAGAGAACACATGCACTTTAGCACTGGTTAACAGTGGTAAAGTGCCCTGAGTCCTAAAGCCAACAAAAACAAATTCAGTACAAAGGGGAGGAGGAAGGCAACATGTCTCGGTGACCCTGCAGAAAGGGCCATTTCCAACAATAACCTAATACTACAGTGTAAGAAAGTGGATTATTATTTGAAATGGGTGACTACCAACCTCAAGGAATAATCACAATCCTTGTCAGGGTGAACCCTTCAAGTGATTAAATTAATATGAGATCAACCCTCTGCTAGCTGTGGCACAGAGCAGACATCCTTAACTTAGGAGAATTTGTAAAGCATGTATACAGTACCCAAACAGTAATAAAGTTAAAATGCAAACCAAAATTGCAAAAATCTGATAAGGGGGATCAGAGATATTATTTTCTTAAATTGTATGTAGGCATAGGGCCAAGAAGCGTCCAATACCAATGACAGTCAATAGTTGTCTAAGCAACCTATACACAATTTCAAGCTGGCTGCAATGGAGCATGGCTTAGATACACCAACCAGTTTTATCCTGGTCAAACATTTTATAATCTGTCTTAGGGCCATATGCATGAAGCTATTTTTCTGTCGCAAACGATGCAAATCGGTAAAAAAGAGCGTTTGCGACAGAAACATAGCAATTTCCGATGAATCAAAAAAAAATACATGCAAAATAAGGAATGGCTATTTAGCGAGTCCCAAAAACTGCGAGAACCCGAAAACTGCGAATACCATTGCGATTCCCAAATTTGCGATGAAACCGCTTTGCGAAAATCTCAAATCTAGAAATCACAATTATGGAATTCGCTATGATATGTATCAAACATTCGCAAATTGCAAATCAATGAAAATCGCACTTTAGGGAATCGCAATTACCACCAAGTGGGAGCAGGTGGCAACCAGGTGCAAAGTATATTAGGAATCCCAGAATGCAACACTTCCATAATGTCTGGGCTCTACATGATAGCGAGGAGGTGAAGACTGAGAGCTGTGGCGCAGAGGAGGAGGCGGCAGGAGAGGATTTTCCTTGCGCGCACCACCATCTTCCAGCGCACTGAGGAGGACATCCACACCCACTACAGACTGGAGGAAGAGAGCATACTTGATTTAATAGAGGAACTCAGACCCTACCTAGAACACCCCACCGCAGGACACAAGCCATACCCACACACATCCAGGTCCAGTGTTCACTACACCTGCTGGCCTCAGGTAGTTTTCAGGGGGTCATAGTCTCAGCAGGAGGGGTGTCACAAAGTGCCCTGTTGCGCTTCTTCCATGCGTTCCTTGATGCCATGACACATAGGATGCAACACCACATACACTTCCCCAGCACCCCACAGGAACTAGCACAGACCAAGTAGGAGTTTTACAACATTGCCCAATTCCCCCACGTCATAGGATGCATCGATGGGACACATGTTGCCATATCCCCCCCCTCAAACGTCGAGTACGTATTCAGGAACAGGAAATGCTACCACTCACTCAACATACAGGTGGTGTGTGATTTTTAAAACATCATCACAGATATAGTGGCAAAGTATCCGGGAAGCACACATGACGCCTTTATCTTCCGTCACAGTGGGCTATACTGTAGACTCTCAAGAGGTGATTTTGGCGAGGGATACCTACTAGGTAAATACTCACAGACATAGGTCACATTTCTACTGACTAGCATGTGCATTACAGTGACTAACTGTTAACATTTCCAACCACAGGTGACAGTGCTTATGCAGTCCGGGATTTCATCCTGACACCATACCTCAATCCTGCTACAGCTGGGGAGCGGCGCTCCAACCGGGCACATATTTCCACAAGAGGCACCATCAAGAGAACATTTGGCATTTTGAAGAGCAGATTCAGGTGCATTAATAAAAGTGGAGGAGCACTCCAATACAGTCCCGAAACCTACTGCAAAATTGTTGTAGCTTGTGCCATGCTGCACAACATCGCTACCAGGAAAGGGACACCAATGGAGTTGAGTGATTCTGAGTCCTCCGACGTGGAGGGACCTGGACCTCTAGGCATGGAAGCTGGTGCTGCAGCTGGGCGACAGAGGCGTGATGAGATCATGCACAACTACTTCTAGGTGAGTAATAATGACACAATGACAACTTCTATCTTAGCAAATGTGTTTTAATTGCAACAGCAACAATGTCACACATTCACATTT
Source organism: Lissotriton vulgaris (assembly GCF_964263255.1). Taxonomy (NCBI): domain Eukaryota; kingdom Metazoa; phylum Chordata; class Amphibia; order Caudata; family Salamandridae; genus Lissotriton; species Lissotriton vulgaris. Next base: position 1,436,824,926 of record NC_141693.1, on the reverse strand, counting down.
GCAACTCCAAACACTCTCAATGTGATGCACATGTTAAAATCACAGTGCAAAAATTGTACTGGAATGACTGCACACTCAACTCTGTAGTGGGCCATATTTTGCCCTTATTAGTAATTTCAATTTGGCTGCACATCCTACTGGTGTGTAGCAGGCCTGTTGCTTCTGCCACTATGGCGCCTCTCTACAGTGGGTGGTGGGGTGGTGGAGCTCCGCACAGACTGGGAGTCCTCCTCACTAGGAGTCAGCACTCCTGGTCCTGCGGTGCGTAGGGCACGCAATTCATCCAGGGCAGAAGTGGACTGCACGACAACTGTGGCAATGTCCTGAATGTCGTGAGAGAACTCCCGCTGGGTTTCTATGGTACGCCTGGACAGTATATTTGTAGAGGAGGCCAGGCGGTTTATTGCCCGCATGTAGCAGTCCATGCAGGCGAGCTCCTTGCGCCTGGCTGCACGTTCTTCTCGTAACTCGGCAGTTAGCTCTTGCACAGCACCCCTGAATTCTTGACGCATGCCCCTGATTTCTTATTGCACACCCCTGAACCCTGCCCTCATCTCACGCTGAATTCCCTTCATATGTTTTGCCTGTAGGCGGTGTACTTGGAGCATGTGCATTTCCAGCCCAGCAAAAAACGATTCGTTCTGTGGATCAGTGGAGCTGTGGGCCATGCGGGGTCGACGCCTGCCTGTGACCTATGGACCCAGGCTGTGTTGTGGCCTTGACTCCTGCTGCTGGGAACCTGGGGCATCAATCTGCACAATGGAATTGTTCTCATCATCTTCGTCCTCCACGACTGTTAATGGCCTGACCCTCCTCCTCCTGTGTCCCCATGTTGGAATGCCAGGACTGTCCTCCCCATCTGTGTCCTGAACCTGGCTAGCATTTCCAGAGGCTTGGGGTCCTGTGTCTCTTCCCCTGCCTGTGGGCTTATGAGTTGCAGGTGCTGTGGATAGAACAGCACACATAATTATTTTTTGTTGCTAAAGTATGATGTGAAAAATAAATTATTTCGCAGTTTCCCCTTACTTTGCTTTGGTCATTCCCCTTTCCTGACCTGCACATGTGAAATTGCATGAGATGGATACTACTTCAAACATTTCTGTCTATTCTGACTACATCTCCCACAATGCATTGATGTGACTGCCTGTGTACTTGCTCTAGCGTGACATGTGGTTCCCCTAATCCATAGGTTGTTGCAGGGAGTTGGGGGAGGGGGTTTGGGGTGGAAAGGCATGCTTCTTACCTGGTCTTGCAGCTAGTTGGTCTGAGCTGTCTAGCACGGACACGCCCGCAACACTCTCCGGAGCCAGTGTGCCCTCTACCAGTTCCTCCAGCGGTGTGGATTCAGGGACATCAGAGGTTCCCCCACCGGTGAGTTGAGACTGCTCCAGCCTGGCGGCCAGTTTTTCTTTGGAGCGCTGGCGCAGGTCGTACCAGCGCTTGAGCAGCACTTCAACACTCCTGTGTGTCACTCCAAGGGCATTTACTTTTGCCTGTATGCCTTCCGAGATGCGTCTCTTTTTGGCTTCAGGCACCTTGTGTGAGCTCCTCCCAAATAGCAAATCATGGTTTGGAACCATCTCTGTTATTAAAGTTTCCAGTTCTGCTTCTGAGAACTTAATCTTTCTCTTCCTGGACGTTTCACCTTCTTGCTGCTCCTGCTGGGTTGCAGGCAAATCCTTCTTCCCACTCTCAGCCATGGCTCCTCAGTAGCAATCCTCACTCTCACACTCCCTCACAATGTATGCTGAAGCACCATGGGTAATCAGTAACTTCCTGTATGCTGATGTCATCAAACTGCATCAGGATTGTGATTGGATGATTCTAAAAAATTGCAATTTTGTGATTTTTTCCGGTGGAAAATCGCAATTTTGCGATTTCTCAGCGGAATGAATCGCTATTTTGCGAGAGTTTGACTTTAAGGAATCGCGATTGATTTCCTCGCTAATATTTAGCAGATTCCGAATTGCAAATTGGATTTTTCATACATATGGCCCCTAGTCCTTTAGGTCCCAATCCACCACATGAGTACACTTTTAAAGCCACCAGGACCTAAGCTCAGGTAAGCCACTTAGTGACTCAAAGGGTGGACAGCATGTATGAATAAAAGTTCCCCAGGCCAACTCTTTTACCTTTGGGCATTTTCAAAGTAGTGAAAGTCTTCAGCTACACTAAACTTGGGCTTTGAGGGTTGCGGTGTAGCGGCAGAGTGCAATTTAGTAATACTACTATCAACCCACATCTAACACTAAAATCCAGTTTGAAGCAGCCATTGCAGCCCCAATAAATACACAAACAGAAGTCCAGTAAGGAAAAATAAGGATTTTCTAGCAACCAGACAGTGAAAACACAAGGAATTTCCTTTGGTGATATCCCTTTCAGGTGCAGCCTGAGTTTTATATATGAAGCCAGCAAGCCTGTCAAGCACAATTTAATGTCAAAAGGGATGCTCACAACCCCTACCCTTGTGCTTAGCCCAAGGAGTCATCTCTAACCATTCAGGTCAACTTGCCAATCACAGGGACTTATTGTGCAGCTCTTGGGAGGAATTCCACACATCATTCACAAATATTCAGGCAAAGTACAGGATGGGGGAAGCTGGAGAATTCTTGCAAATTATCCTCCATGAGCTTCAGGTAGGGAAAAGGTAATTTTCCTAAAGTTACCATTCCATAATATGTATAAAAAAATGATTTCACCACTGAATAGGATTTTTAATAACTATTAAAATAGCTGGTTATTTGTTTTTCTAACTAATCCCATTCCTGAGATACAATATTAGGTTTTTAATTAGACCTGGGTAGAATTCCAATCATGTTGAAGTAATCAGAGTATTTTTTGTAATTCCACATTGCTCTTTAATTTGGAATTACTAATAATATTATTATTACGGCCACTAGCATTATTAAGAATCATTTTCGGGAAAATTCTACTGCAAGAGCAAATTTAGTGAGAGCTTGAAGCTGATGCTCATTCTCACTATTCATGTTCTGTTACATTTAGAGCTATTTCTTAACGAAAAATGCATCCCTGCATCAATTTGAATGTCAGGGTGCATTTTGCGCTAAGAAAATAGCGCTAGATGCTGAAAGTAAGTTAGTGGAAGTATTACTCTAGGTGTCCATTTAACAAATACAAGAGATTGCTTGCACTTGCTCTTCAAGGGTGTCTTGAATTTAGCACTAAATCTTAGCGCAAAATGCATCCTCACATCCATTTTGGATGCCGGGGGCATTTATGCACTCATAAAATTGTACTAAATGCACAATTACTCTTCTCATATAGTTCTGCATATTATAGCAGAATCTTAAGGTAATTGCACATGAAAGGTCTACACGGAATTACACAAGTTATGCCCACCCCTTATTTCAATCTGTACTCTGGTTTTCTAAACAGCTAGGCCTACCACAACTATGAAAAATACCTTTTGGGTGCTAATCACTGTATGGACATGTTACCATTAAATGCTTACATATCCTAATTTTACATACCAAGCACCCTGCTTTATGGGCTGCAATGCCTATGTTGCTCAGATATGAATTTACCTTAAAGAAATTAAAAGACAAAAGGTGTTTCGCAAAGCAGGAACAGGTTGGTTTAATTAAATGCAACGGCCAGGAGAGTATCGACAGAGTGCATCTGATGAAAGTCTCTCCCTCTACAAAGTTTTGGCTGACAATATATACATTGTGTGAGGTACAATAAACCAATTCTGAATTCTTGGAAAAGCATCCTAGTTTAGTCATCTGATGAAGGGAAGCAGATGACTATCAACCTCAGGGAGAGCTGGTGTGGGCCAATGAGTATGTGTCCAGATGTCCGGTGTGCAGAGTGCATGTTCACTACATGTGATGTGCATGTTGTGTCCTGATTGGCTGAGTGTTTCTATCTACATGTGGTGGCTAGCTTTGTGGTATTTTTGAGGAACATGTGCCTCTGTCCAAACGTGTTTATGGGTCCACTTTCCTCTGACTTGTTTGCAATGTAATTGTCTACGTGTGGGATCGATCAGGTTTATCCTGGGCATACCTTTGTCACTTGATAACTTGATAGGTGTGGGTTGTGGTTGTTGGGCTTGTCTGGCCACGTATCTCTAACTCAGAGTTGATACGGAGGTCAACTTGGGTGAATCTGAGAGCAATGATACAAGTCATTAAAACTTCTACAAATAAAGAAGTGGACAATTATATAATTTTTACCGACCTCGTCAATATTATATGTACAGTTGTCATAGTGTACATTGATAGTGAATTTACTGAAATTGACATTGTTATGCGTGCCTAGATCATGGCGTGCATTGACATTGTTTCTATGGAGAAGTGTGGCTCAATGATTAGAGCGGCAGACCTTGATGCAGAATGCTGGTCAGGGACCAGGGTTCGATTCCTTCCTCGGCTGGATCGGGCTTAAAATTCCTCTGTCCGGATATTCTCGCCTCAGTGCCGATTCTAAGCATGGGCCCCACGCTGCAACTCTGGGCAATAGCTTGCTTAGTCTCCACAACGGCCCCCGATGCACAAGGGATGCCTGGTTTCACCATGGGATGCCCAGGAGTGGACACCTCACAAGGAAAAGCCAGGAGGGGTTCCCTTGTGGTATGAGTACAAGCACCGGGATGCTTACGGGTTACTGTTCGCGCTATACAAATACAACACATTTCTACTGGTATCAACTTGCATGCATGGATTATGGCACACGTTGACATTGTTTCTACCGTTATCAACAATCTTGCATAGGCAATCTTTATGGAATACCTTGACACAGCATTTATGGGTGTTGATATTGTTAGGTGGGCCTAGGTTATGGCACATGTTTATTTTTTATTTTTTTTATTGAGAGTTCATAGGGAAAAAAACAACAGTACATGTCACTTTTCGCATGGGATTTAAAAAGTGCAAAATACATAATACAAAACAGGCAGGCTGTGAATGTACCATATTAGAAATACGAATTCTGAGAGAAGATATTTCTTTTAAAGTGCAATGTGAATTGTGCAATATATTGATATTGATAAAAACAAACTTTACAAAAATACATATAAAAAAAGAGAAAGAAGTTAAGAATCCGCAGTCACTAGCATTCAAACACACTCCAATATTCATCATATTTTCTAAAGGCCCCTGACCTCAATGCATATTTTTTTTCCCTTCCCTGAATCCTGGATATATTCGCTTTCCATGCATTGAGAGTCGGTACTTTGTCTGTTTTCCAGAGTTGCAGAATAAGTGATTTTGCTACAAGGGATGCTATAAACAGGGACTCATCATGGGGAGTGGAGCTGGGGGAGCACCCAAGGACTGAAATAAATTCATTAAATGAGATTGTGGCATCAATTATGTTTCTAAGATATTTTTCAATCCTTCCAAAATTCCTGTATTTTGGTACATTCTCATATTATATGTTTCCAACTACCCTTTTCTTCAAAGCGAAAACACTTATCCTCCACTTGAGGATTTATATTGTGGAGAAACGAAGGTGTTCTATAGATTAACCATTTATTGAAGAATTGCATTCGCTTAAAATTAGCGCCTCTGGTAAATGGACTTATTAAATTTATTAAGTTTGTCCCAGGTTGATTTATTAATCTCAATATCTTCTCTCTTTCTCCACCTGTCCCTCGCTTTATTATATAAAGTGACTGAATTATCTTCATTGAGATATTTTATCCAAGTGTGGTAATGGGTTCCCAAGGCCTACATGCTCCGCAGAAATACCCACTTACACCAAAGAACTGTTGGCACAGAAACTGAAAAGTACAAAAGACAAGTTTATTAAGACCCCATGGGGTGGTGGTACATTCCTACAGCACCCTTCGGCAATGCAAGAAGTATCACACCGTACGTTGGTGCGAATCCTTCTTTTATACACTTTACAGGTAATAAAAAGATAGGCGGTACAAGGTTACAGAGTTTATGTACATATATGGTCATTTTTGGAGCACAGCCAACTCATGGGAGGGGTTACAATTCCACTGGTCAGTTTGGCGGAACATTCCTGAGGGGTGACTGGTCAGCTGGGACTGCGCATGTACAGGCTTGACCGTTACTAAAAATAGCCTGTTGCTGGGCAAACTCAAGTCGTCAGCGGCACGGACAAAGGACTAAAGGGCATGCTGACCACGAGGTCGCTCATTCCCTAAAATGGCCGCCGTAACATACAAAATGGCGTTTCCGAGTAAGGCCAAGTTAAGGGTAATAACGTGTAGCAAAGCTAAGCGCTAACCCGGCCATTGTCAAATTACGACACAAGTGCTAATCTTCCTCTGCGTTGAACTGTTTAGTGCTTCACTTATATTTATTTTATAAAATAGGTTACCTATATCTAACTCGTGTATCACCAGGGAAGACTTCTGCACGACACTCTCCAACATCAAAAGCGGCTCGCCATCTGATCCAGCTCCTATGCACGTTCTCAAGCAAATTATGAGTACCATCGCCCCTCTTGCTACTGATCTATTGAATACCTCATTCACTACGGGCATTGTCCACCCGAGCTGGAAACAGGCAAAAATCAAAGCCCTCCTAAAAAAACCAGGACTAGACCCTGCCGATCTGGCAAATTTCCGCCCTATTTCATTACTACCTGGATTGGGCAAAATCGCTGAAAAGTTGGTGAATCGGCAGCTCTCCGGATTCCTGGAGAGTAATGACCTGCTGGGTAATTCCCAAACGGGATTTCGCCCTGGGTAGGGCACAGACACTGCCCTCATAGTGGTGGCAGAAGAGGCTAGGTGCATCTTAGATTCAGGGGGATCAGCAGCTCTGATCCTCCTAGATCTGAGCGCTGCATTCGATGCCGTGGACCGCACAACCCTCGTCCACCGTCTCTCTAAGCTGGGCATTGTAGGGTCCGCCCTTAAGTGGCTGAAATCATTCCTCGACAATCGGTCCTTTAGGATCTGGGAGAATGGCACCATGTCAAAGCCCATTCCTCTTCAATGTAGGGTTCCGCAGGGATCTTCCCTGAGCCCCACATTGTTCAATGTTTACATGGCTCCGCTGGAGGATATAGTAGCCCCCTTTGGGATTAAATCTATCAGCTATGCTGACGACACACAACTTGTCGTCTCTCTGACTCAACAAGGGGGATGCTCTGACAACCTCTCGAGCTGCCTCTCGGCAATCTTCTCCTGGATGACAGACTCCAAGCATAAAACGTAACGGAGCCAAAACAGAGATCATTCTCCTAGGTCACCATTTTACATCTCTGCCTTCGGAGCTCTGGCCCCCCTGTATGGGGGATCTGCCCCCAGCAAAGGAGAAAATCAAAAGCCTCGGGGTCTGGTTTGAACCCCAATTAACATTCAAGACCCATGCCCAGAAAGTCGCAGGCAGCTGCTTCGGTCTGTTGCGTTCAGTGCGGAAAGTGCTCCCCCTCCTGCCTTTCCAATCTAGGAAGCTTCTAATCCAAGGTCTAATACTATCAAGACTGGATTATGGTAATGCTCTCCTTCTGGCTGCACTGAAAAAAACAATTAACACCTTGCAGCGGGTACAGAACGCTGCAGCCAGAATGCTCATGGGGGCACCTAGAAGGGCCTCGGCCAAACCACTATTGAGATCCTTGCACTGGCTCCCCATCCAGGAACGAATTGCATTTAAAACACTGTGCATTGCTCACAGGACACTGCAAGGCAAAGGCCCTCCTGCCTTAAGAAAGCTGATTTGTCCTTATAAATCTTCAAGGACCCTCCGCTCTGACGGGGAAAACCTGGTCTCCATCCCTAGAGTGAGAAAAGCCCGGACTGGAGGATGCCGGTTCTCCCTGAATGCAGCAAAACATTGGAACGCCCTACCTAGGGAAATCCGGATGGAATCCTCCTATCTCAAATTCAGAAAATCCCTTAAAACTTTTCTTTTCCCTAAAGCTGAATAATCCTTTGTTCTCTTCTTCCTTTCCTTAGGGCCTTCTGTTTTTCAGTTAAGTTAGCGCTGGGACGCTCAAGGGCAGCCATGCGCTTTATAAATCCAATTTCATTTCACTTCATTTCATTTCAACTCTCTCAGTGCAAAATGGAAACTAATAAAGGACCATTTCAGGATTGTATTTGAATGCTTGCTCTCCCTTTCAACTTCCTCCCAGGTTTTCCAACTATTCCCTAGAATAAAATCCTCAGTTTTTTCAAAACCGTTATACTTCCAGAGCCTCAAAATGTTTTTATCCAAAGTACCAATCTCTCCTATATTTAGATTCATTAAGCTGGTTGAGCTATTCGTTCTAAAAATATCAAACTGTTTCAAGAGCTGGGTTTTTTGTTTAAATAGCCACTGTATAGACTTGTAACGCACCTTCTTTGGATATTTGATAATTCTTACTGGGTCGTTAATCTTAAGTTCAATCAACATCTTTCTCATAAAAAAATGATCTGCTTTGTGATCATCTGTAAAAAAAACAACTAAAACTGTGATGTGCAAAAGTAGCATAATAGTAGTCTCTAATATTTGGAAGAGACAGTCCTCCCTCTCTAATCGGACATTTCAAAGTGCTAATCTCAGAGTCTTATTTGCCCATAGAAAAGAAGAAAACATGCCATCCATTTTCTTAAAAAATGAAACCTGAATTGCACAAGGAGCTGCACTAAAAAGGAAGTTAAAAAGTTGTAGGATAGACATGCGAATTAGAGCAGCACGACCCATTATTGATAGTGGGAGTTGGTTCCAGCGATCTAATTGTGAGCCAACCCTATTTAATAAAGGTATATAATTTAATGGGTAGAGATCTTCCAGTTTTTCTGTTCCCAAATATCTCTTAGGAAGAGTATTATATATTTGCCTGAATTCTGTTAGTAAAGTTTCTACAGTGCAATTGCATAAGATGATTCCCGTTTTATTCGTATTTATCTTATAGCCTTTCAATTTTTGGAAATCTGAAAATATTTTTTAAATTTCCAGTTGACTCGTAGGCTTAGAGTTTAGAAATAGCATAATGTCATCGGCATAGAGTTTTATATTTGTCATTCCAACTACTGGTACTGTAGTTTTCCCCCTAATTGCGATCGCCAAAGGCTCAATAAATAAGGCAAGTAAAATTGGAGATAGGGGGCAGCCTTTCCGCGTGCCTCGGTTTATTTGGCATGTCACTACGTTTACATTGTTGATAATAATCTGTGCCCTAGAATTCTAATATAGTTGTTTCAAAAGAGAAATTAATTCAATCGGAAAATAAAAACTGTGCAAAATCGCAAAAAGACAGTCCCATGAAACAAGATCAAAAGCCTTTTTGGCGTCTAAAAACCAAATCTGTGCTTCCACTTTGTTCACATTAAAAAAATCCATAGCCTCCAATAAAAAATTTGTGTTAGTGTGGAGGTGTCTTCCTGCTATAAAACCGCACAGATCTGGTCCAACAAGTAGCCCTACCATTTTATTCAGTTGGTTCGCTAGGAGTTTCGTGAAAATTTTGAAGTCTGTATTTAAAAGGCTTATTGGCCTGTACAAATTCATGTTTTCCTTATCTTTTCCTTTCTTCAAAATACTAACTACAACTGCAGTGCGGAAGGATTCTGGCGGAGGCCCTCCTTGAAATAAATGATTAGCTAATAACAAAAACTCTTTACTAAGGGTGCCATAGAATATTTTAAAAAATTCTGCGGGAATGCCATCCTCCCCGGTAGCTTTGCCACTAGGTAGGGAACCTATTACCACATCTAATTCTGCCTTTGTGAACTCCTCAACTAAATTTTTTTTATACCTTTTTCCTAATTTAGGTATTTGTAGTGCCCCTAAGAACTCAAAAACTGTTTTGCTTGCAGCCTGTTCGCTAGTCTGGTAGACTCCCTCATAGTGTTTTAAGAACATCTCTCCTTTAGATGCAGTGGTCTTCGCATGCACTTTGGTGACAGGATCGTAAAGGTGGTCTATCCGATTGTGAACTTGATTTTCTTTGGCTTGCCACGCTAGGGGTCTACCTGTATATTCGCTCTCTTCATAAAAGCTTCTGTGCATATAGACTACTAGCTGCATCTTCTAGGTCGTAGTAGAATTGCCTCATTTTTTTTCCTTCTGCTACCTTTTGCCCAGTAACTAGGGATCTAATTCTATAATGCTCTTAGTTTGCGTGTACAAATTTTATTTGTAAAGTAATTTTCTCCTCTCTTTTTGCCTTCTGTTTAGGTTTTTCTTTGGAGGTAATTATACCTCGCAATGTGTCTGTACACCATTGTGGCTCTGCAAGGTTCAGTTTATTAAAATACCATCTTCTGGGTCCCTCTTTATCCTGAATTCCTATATTTATTTCCATTTTAAGGCATGGTCTGAAAATGCGTTTGGTTGATGTTCGTAAGTGCAAACTTCGAGGCCATGGGATATTAGATAAAAATCCAGCCTAGATGCTGAGTTGTGTTTTGCAGAGTGGCAAGAATATTCGCGTTTCGATGGATTTTGGAAACACCAGCAATCAAAGTTATCTAGATCTGTTTTACTACTTTGTAAGGCAATGGCTACTTGCGGTTTGTTTTGGCGTCAATCTTTTTTGGATGAGTCAATTGTGGGATTTTGTAAACAATTAAAATCACTCCCCATATTATTTGACCAGGTCTGCCCGTCAATGCTTGCTTCAGTTGCAAAATTGGGAGTGGGTCATCTATGACCAGCGCATATATTGTGATTAATATTATGTTTACCTGATCTAATTTACCGTACACAAATGCCGATCTGCCGCTGTGGTCTGTGTGTGACCCTTCAACTAAGAACCCTATGTGTTTTCCTGTTAGAATATTTACCCCCCTCTGCTCCAGCCCAGCAACTGACAAAAATCTGTACCCTGCCCAGCCCTTTAAAATTTTATCGGAGTCTACCAGAGCTCTATGTTGAGTTTCTTGTATAAAAATAACATCTGGACAGAGATTTTTTAGCCAGCATTCTATAGCGTTTTTTTTACGAACATTATTCAAACCATTGGCATTAAAAGACAAAAAGGTCTCATTAATCTTCAAACTTTCATACAATCTAAATACTCCTGCAGAGCAGACATTGAAAGAGCTCTCCAACCCCAACGCCGGAAACAACGACATCACCCCATCGGAAGACCTCTGCAATTCCCTCGCCTCCTACTTCCACAACAAGATCGCGGACATTCACAACAGCTTCAGCACTCAACCGACGCACGCCACGACCGAACCACCGCCCCCCACCACCACCCTCCGCACCTGGAATCAGATCAGCACCGAAGACACCGTCCGCACGATGAACTCCATCCACTCCGGATCTCCGACCGACCCCTGCCCTCACCACGTCTTCAACAAGGCCGACGCTGTCATCGCACCCCACCTGCGGGACATCATCAACACCTCCTTCGACACCGCCACCTTCCCGGAGAGCTGGAAGCACGCCGAACTCAGCGCCCTACTCAAGAAACCTACAGCGGACCCCACCGAACTCAAGAACTACCGCCCCATATCGCTCCTCCCGTTCCCAGCCAAAGTCATCGAGAAGACCGTCAACAAACAGCTGGCCGCCTTCCTCGAGACGAATGGATCCCTCGATCCCTCACAGTCTGGCTTCCGAGCCAAACACAGCACCGAGACCGCCCTCATCGCTGCCACCGATGACATCCGAGCCCTGATGGACAACGGAGAAACAGCGGCCCTCATCCTCCTAGACCTCTCCGCTGCATTCAACACTGTCTGCCACCGCACCCTAGTGCAGCGCCTCAGCAACGTCGGAATCCAGGAGAAGGCACTGGAATGGATCATCTCCTTCCTCGACGGAAGAACACAGAGAGTCCGTCTACCACCGTACAAGTCAGAGGCCACCGAAGTCATCTGCGGCGTCCCTCAAGGATCCTCGCTGAGCCCCACCCTCTTCAACGTCTACATGAGCCCCCTCGCGGCCATCGCACGCCAACACAACCTCAACATCATCTCCTACGCTGACGACCCCCAGCTGATCCTCTCCCTGACCAACGACCCCGCCGCTGCCAGAGCCAACCTTCACGAAGGGATGAAAGACATAGCGGAGTGGATGACGACCAGCCACCTGAAGCTGGACTCAGACAAGACGGAAGTCCTCATCTTGGGTTCCTCGCCCTCCGCCTGGGGCGACTCCTGGTGGCCCCCCGCCCTGGGCACCACACCCAAGCCGACAGACCACGCATGCAACCTGGGCTTCATCTTGGACTCCTCTCTCACCATGACCAGACAAGTCAACGCCGTCTCCTCGTCATGCTTCAACATCCTGCGCATGCTACGGAAGATCTTCCGGTGGATCCCCACCGAAACCAGGAAGACGGTCACCCAGGCCCTCGTCACCAGCCGACTGGACTACGGCAACGCCCTCTACACCGGAACCACCGCCAAGCTCCAGAAGAGACTCCAGCGGATCCAGAACGCCTCAGCCAGACTCATCCTCGACATCCCACGACACAGCCACATCTCCGGACATCTGAAAGACCTGCATTGGCTCCCCGTCAACAAAAGAATCACCTTCCGTCTCCTCACCCACGCACACAAAGCCCTACACGATCAAGGCCCGAGCTACCTCAACAACCGCATCAACTTCTACGCTCCCAAACGTCATCTCCGATCAGCCAGCCATGCCCTCGCCGCCGTCCCCCGCATCCGAAGAACGACAAAAGGAGGAAGGTCCTTCTCCTACCTGGCCGCCAAGACCTGGAACTCCCTCCCGGCCGACCAGCGCCTGACCCAAGACCACCTCTCCTTCATGAAGAATCTCAAGACCTGGCTATTCGAGCAGTAGCAGCACATCCCCCCCCCCAAGCGCCTTGAGACCCTCCGGGTAAGTAGTGCGCTCTATAAATGTCTGTGATTGATTGATTGATTGATTGATTGATTGATTGATTGATTGATTGAAAAAGAGATTCATTTAGACTAATCCTAGCTAGATGTAAAGGGTATACAGCAATCTGAGTGAAGCTCAGCACATCTTTCCAGAATATAGGTTTTCCATGTGCAAAATACACAAACACCGAGACTTCAAAAACGCAGCAGCAGTATGTGCAAAGTTAATGCTAAAGTGCAAAAATCATAGGATTCAAGCATCCTTCTATGTGCAAAATACGGAAAATACCCAAACCTCAACTCCAAAGAAGAGAAAGCTGCAAAAAGTATGCAATGTCAACATTAAAGTGCGTGTAGCATAAAAAGTAATCATTTTTGAAAAGTGCAACATACGCAAACCTAAGCTCTAAAAAGGGAAGCAACAGAATGTGCAAGAACAGCGTTAGAATAAGATTAATATAAAATTCGAACAATATTTAGGAAAATATACCTTCTATTGCCAAGAAATATATGAAAGTGCAAAATCAGCAAACCATGTGCAAATAGCATTGACTTTCAGCATCTGAATATGCCAAAGTGCCTTAAAGTACGGAAAAATGTTCTAGTTAGCAAATTAATCAAGACATCCAACATACATTACAAAGTGCCTTAAAGTGCAGAGAAATAAACCTGATGACTTCTCCCATATCTGTACTATACAACAAACTGCCCGTATAAAATTCTACAATATGAACTCTCTTTTTATCATCTGCTACACCCCCTTCACCAGCCCCCCTCCCTGGACCCCATAGAGGGGACGGAAACCCCAGCATCCCACTTCCGTCCCCTTTGTTTTCTTTTCTTCTTTGTGGATGCCATCTTGTTGCATCCATGTGCGCTTCCTGAGTCAGCTTGCAACCACCCCCTTAATTGCAGGGTCTATACATGGGATCTTAAGTTTTCCAGGAATTTCTACCACCTTTTAGATATCTCAAGCCTGCCTACGTAGAAAGACCCTCCATGAATGACTGAGCTTCTTGAGTGTCTGTGAATATAAAAAAAATAATTTGGCTATCACCTTTAACTTGGACTGTTGAACAATCATTGCTTGAACGCCTCTAGCCTTAAAAGAGTCAATCATTTTAACAGAATCCCTGCGTCTGTGAGCTGATGCCGCTGACATGTCCGAGAAGATCCAAAAATGTTTTACTTCATCGGCGTTGAAAGTTCTTCTTGATAATGCCATATTCAAGATTTTCTCTTTAACCCTATAGTCAGAAAAATTCATTAGTATGGTACGCGGGTATTTAAGGTTTTTGGGCTTATGTTCCGGCACTCTGTGCGCTCTTGTGATAGTTAAATCGTCTTGCAGTTCAGGTATAGCCTTTTTCAGAAGTGACTCGGACCATTTTACCATGGCCCTTATTTATGAGGCCTTGCGTCAGTTTTGCGCCGCCGGTGCGTCACTTTTTGTGACGCACCAGAGGCGTAAAATATGCGCCTTGTTGCGCCATATTTAAAAAGTGACGCATCTAGGTAGATGCATCACTTTTTATACCCCTGCGCCACATTATACCTGCGTCAGGTATACTGTATGCAGAGGGGGCGTTCCCCCGCAAAAAGCCTCGTAATAGTGACGCAGTGAAATCTATGAGATTTCACTGCGTCACTTTTAGGATGCTGTTGCGTCAAAATCTTGCGCCTGCCTCACAGCAGGCGTAAGACTGACGCAAGCCCTTCCACATGGGGCTTTCCCCATGTGAAAGGACGCATTGCTGGAGATGCGTCACTTTTGTGACACACTCCAGCAATGCGTCACTTTTGCGCTTACAGGTGCATCAGAAATACTGACGTATCTGTAAGTCCTTGCGACATGATGCGTCATACATTAAATATGATGCATCATTGGTGTCGCAAGGAGTGTGCAGTGAAAAGTGACGCATCGCTGTTTTCATGCAGCGATGCGTCACATTTCATAAATGAGGCCCCATGTCTGTACCTTCCAGACCTTCGGAAATGCCCTCTAATCGTAAGTTGGACTGCCTGTTGTAATTTTCTAAATCCTGCAGTTTCGCCTCCATTTGGGATTTATCTTTGTTTTTGCTGCATGTAGATCTTTTTGCATAGTCGTTAGGGTGTCTTCCAGAGTTGAGACCCAAACTTCTGCCTCCGAGACCCTTCTGTGGAGATTTCCGAAATGTTCCTCCATCTTTGAAAGCCTACTGTGGAGTTGCGATATCTCATGCGCCTGAGAGATTTTGAGGTCCCTTATTTCCTGAAGGATAATTTACAGCATTTCCTGTTCCAAGGTTATGGCACATGTTGACATTGCATTTATTAGTATTGCCCTTGCCGGGCCTGAATATCTCATGGTATACATCGACATCATATTCACCCATCCTAATATCTACATCAGTGTCACTTAATAAAATTGAAAAGGTAGGTTTTGACCTGTCATAGGGTTAATTTTGACAGGTCAATTTGCAGTTATTTACACTGCTACAATCAGACTACACTGGTAGACCTGGAGCCATGTTTACACTGCCAAAGTGATGAATGGCACTGTTGGGATCGATAAATATGACAGCAAAGTATACAATGATGTACCCACACATAGCAGCGGAAGTACCAATAAATGCAATATTGATGTACGTTGTGATCTCTGCATGCAAAGTAATGTCAATACCAGTAAAACCATTGTTGTTGTACACCATAATTTATGCACGGATAATGACACCAATCTCAGTGAATGCAATGTTGATATACAATGTAACAACTGTATGTATAATAATGAGAATATCTGTAAATGTGATATCAATGCCCACCATATTACATGCATCTGAACTCACAAACTCTTATAATTGCTGTCAGATTCATCCGAGATGACCACCCCATCAACTCTGAGTCAGAGAAACATGGTCAGACAGTCCCTGCGCCCCAAACCCAAGCCTACCACTTGACAGGTCACAGATCAGGGTTACACTTCCCCCAAAGACAAACGCGGACCCAGGGAAAAGCCTGACCGATCCCACAGATAGGTAGTCACACAGCAAACATGATTGCGGTCATTGGCCCCAAGAGGCAGTGGTGTGCAGAGGCAGTTAAGGTTGACCCCGGCAGGAGACATCCTGGCCTAGAGCCTCGTCTGGGTCAAGCAGGGCCTGCTCAGCTCCTTAGTTTTGGTTGCGGTGAGCAGAGGCCTCTGCATAGCAGGAGAGGCCAATAGCTGGTGACGCACCCGAGGTGCCTGGTAACATGTGGCCAGTAGTGGTTTGAGATGGTAGAGGTCTGCCCCACTTAGGAACTGTGAGGACATTGGATGCCAGGACTGAGGCTGATGAAAGCCCCACATGAATACAGGGTAACCTAGGAAGAAGCAAGACAATGGGTCAGGACTCACTCTGACTTGCCTGGAGGGCATGGGGCTCACGGCAAGCCCATTCCACTAGCTGTAGAGGGTTGATGCTGGGGGCTTCGCAATATAGAGCAACTCAGCCTGTGCTACACTCTCTTCTTCCCACGGTGAGTCAGACAGTTCCTTACATATCTACTGTAGACCACTGCATAACGGAAAGTGACTAGCGGAGTGACAGTGGTGGACATGGTCCGGAACCGTGGGCTAAACTCACACAGTTAAACAATATTGACAAATAATGACTCCCATCGGTGGAGTTACACAGAGGTGTCCGGGGGTGACAATCCAGCAAGGCAGCCTGCTTTATCTGCCGACGAACTATCACTAAGGGAAAAAATGACAGCAATTCAAGCACTTTGGAATACAATTGAGCCTAAACTAGACACTGTCACTACTGATGTCAGCCTATTGAGAGCAGACTTTAGCAATATCTCCAAGATAGTAAAGACAACGGAAACTCAGATCGGTGGGCTGCAGTCCGAGACAAAGTGACTGGAAGAGCAAGTGCAAACCTGTCTAAACAAAATGCCATTGTGGCGGGCAAGCTGGAAGACAAAGAAGGGTGGTCCTGGGGAAACAATGTTTGAGTGGTGTGGGTTCCATAAGGGGCAGAGTTGCCCAGTGTCAACTTTTTTCTGAAGGACTTGATTCTTAATACCCTTCGCCCCAAGCGCTTGTCTAAGTTCTTCTTGATCAAGAGTGTCCACCAGGCGATGGGCCCCATACCAAAACCAGGAGTGTCACCACACACCATTATTATAACATTTCCAACTACAGAGACCGGTTTGCAATTCTTCAAGTGGCCCAAGCCCAGGGAGATCTATATGTTTATAATGCAGATATAAGACTTTTTCTAGACTTTAATATCTATCTGAAGGAGCAGAGACAAAGTTTTGAAGGAGGCAAGCAAGCATTAAGTGACAAGGATGTTAACTTCTTGCTGCTCTACCCGGCCTGAATTAGGGTCAAGAGATGGCATTTTGATTCCCCAGAGGAATCCTACAACAACTTTAGTAATAACAGAGGAGGTGCTATCTATGATATTGAAAAATAAATATATAGAGCATTGGCAATGCCAAATAGACAAGCAACCATCCTATGGATGGGAGACTTTAATGTTCAAAAGTGCCCACTTGTCCACACTAAAACATGCAGCTTTACTAAAGGCTATACCCAAGATAAAAACGTAGATTTGTTGCATTTTCCCCATGGCGAATATGGCACAGCACTAAATTACTTGCTATCAAAATATGATCTTGAATTGTTAGACTGTACTAGGAATAAGAACAATATTAAATGTCCAACTTTTACTGGCAGGGGCACATTAACAACTATAGACCATATTCTATTATCTTTCAATAGTGACTATAAGGATCTATGGATTACGGAACAGGTGGTCAGCGACCATAATAGCATTTCCATAGCCCTGTTATTCTGGGGAAATAAACAGGCAAGTACATTAAATCGCATTACTGATATTTACCCCACAAATGACATGAGATTAAAGTGGGTAGCTGTTGACCCAAACAAAATATAAAAGGAAGTTATCATGTATTGTAAAATAGAAATAGATTATTGCCTAAGCGAGGGGGCGGACTCATGCTCCCTGATCTCCAATTTTCAAAAGATCAATGTATTTATAGAAGGACTTCTCACTAAAAAATATAAAGCTAAGAAACAGGTACATACAGGTTGGTTCAATAAAAGCTACACCCATGACCTGCATGCTTTAAAGCTAGCATTGGGCACAAAACCCCAAAATAAGGAGAATATTAGAGCACTACGCCTCAATTACAAACATATTATCGGGGCCCGCAAAAAAGAATTGCAACATGAGGCATGGGATAATTTTAGTTTGGCGACAGCAACTAACAATAGTAAACTATTTTGGTAGACGGTCAACTGTCCCTTTTTAAAAGATGATAGCCGACCTGAACTCACCTCATATGTAAATAGTGATAATTGGATTGAACATTACACATCAATTTTTAACCCTGATAAGATTGATATAAATCAACCATCTAATTTCACATGGCCCATATTACCTTTAACGATAAAAATAGATGAAGTCCATGAAGGACTATCTGATAGCAAAGGAGGAAAGGCACCAGGGCCCGATGGTGGGCCTATTGACCTATATAAAAGTGAAGAGGATCTATGGGCACCTATTCTAACTATGATTTTTAACGCAGTGGTTGATGGCCAAATTCCCTTAACATGGGGTCAATCATTAATTATACCCCTTTTGAAAAAAGGTTCCAAATCTGAGGCCAGCAACTATCGTCCGATATCGTTGCTGGACTCGTCACTCAAAATAATGAGCAGGGTCATGCTGAAAAGACTTGAAACATGGACCGAGGACAACAAAATTCTCTCACCAGCCCAATACGGGTTTAGAAAAGGCATAGGCACCCTGGAACAGTGTGTCAATTTGGATCTTCTTATAAATAAATATACTATGGCAAAAGGGGGTAAATTATTCTTATGTTTCGCAGACCTAAGCAGCGCTTTCGACCTTGTGGATCACTCTATATTGTGGCATATACTTCTGGACACCGGTGCCCCTTAGGAAATCATTTATTATCTAGCAAGGATGTAAGAGAAGTTGTCCAGCAAAGTGCGCTATGGTCCTGCAGGCTAATGTACCGCCTTGTTTAGTGTGAGAAGGGGCATCCGCCAGGGATGTGTACTTGCGCAATTTTTGGTTTCATTGTTTATCAATCATGTGGACAGTACACTAAAACAAATTCCTGCTGACGCACCCTCTATAGAGGGTAAGGCTGTCCTTATTTTATTATACGCAGATGATGCAGTTTTAATTTCACGTACCCTGATTGGCCTTCAACGTCTTATAGATAATTTTACTCTTTTTATTAATGGCAGGTGGGAAATCAATAACTAAATCAGGAAGGGCCTTTTATTTGGAAGGAACAAAAATGCAATCAGTTAAATCCTTCTGTTACCTTGGGGTAACTTTTGCAGGAAATGGGAAATGGTCACATGAATATGCCAACATCCGCCTTAAAATGAGTAGGAATGTAAATGGCATTTTTCGTTTCTCCGCAAAAGTTGGTGCACAAAGAATCAAAGACATGGTAACTATATATAATGCCAAATGTCTTTCCTCTGCACTTTATGGCGCCGGAGTCTGGGGCCACCACTTTGAACAGTCTTAACAGCAGGACGAAAATACATTTATTAAATGCCTGCTGTGTGCTCCACCGTCGGCCTCAACTGTAATAATACACCAGGAAGTGGGTCTAAAATACATTTCAGACCTGGCCAGCCTTCGCCCCCTTTTACTATGGCACTCTGTTAGAACTGGCTATTTCTGGTAGGCTAATACAGACGCCAAAGTCAGGCAGAAACTACCATTCTAGTCAGGGCAAGGAAGTCACACGCCAAGATAACCCCTGCTCACCCCCTTGGTAGCTTGGCACAAGCAGTAAGGCTAAACTCAGAGGCAATGTGTTAAGCATTTGCGTCAGCGCACAACAGCAACAACATTCTAGGCACACCACAAAAGGAACTCCACACAAGGTTATTATAAAATAACTTTTGTATTGTCAAAACACATATCAGATAAAAATCACACATGTACATTGTGCCAACTGGCACGGGCAACATTCATAAGGGATTATTTACAAGACAGGGCCACATGGGCCACTGTCAGAATCAGATATAGTACTTTTAGACTAAGGAATAATAAACATAAAATGGTAATCAAAAAGATCACAACCAGTATCCACTGGTAACAGGAACCAGGACCTTACTAGGACCACCTGTACTAAAAAGAACAACCACCTAAGAATAAAATACATTAGGGGTATACACAAGAACACATTACCCATGATGCATGAAACACATTCAGAGGAGTAATAAAGAGAAACACATGATGCCTAAAACATTGAGAGGTGTTAAGAATAAAGCACATGATGCAATAAAATACATTCAGGGGTGCAGCGCAAGAAGACACATGATGCCTAAAACATTCAGAAGTGCAGCGCAGGGAAAGAAAGACACATGATGCCTAAAAGCATTCAGAGGTGCCAGAACAACACAATAGCGCAAAAACACACAGTAGGCAATTACTATTAAAATCATAGAAATCACTTTGCGCATAACTTACATAAGCCACCACCTGTGGCAGTCCCTAGGCCCACTGGCCTTGTTGGGGCTCAGACGCCCTGAGTCTCAATGTCAGGGGGCGCTGCCATGCAGCGCCAGTCCAAGCACAAGCCTAAACGTAGCAGGTGCCCACTACTTGCTGGGCACCTGTGAACATCTCAAGACCTAAACGGTGCAGCTGCCCACTAATTGCTGGGCAGCTGGGACTGGCCGGGCACCTCTGTGCCATCTCTGTCCCTCTCAGGGACTCTCTCCAACTTGCGCCTAAATGGTGCAGCTGCCCACTAATTGCTGGGCAGCTGGAGAATTATGAAAAACTGTGGCAGGGCCTTCAGTAGCCCCCTCTGGCGAATTGCGCCACAAATGGTGGAGCCACACAGGCTCTGAAGTACTTGTGCCCCCATTGGAGCCTACACAGGCTCTGAACATCATGGGGCAGGGAGCCTCTCAGGACTCTAAAAACAAAAATGCCCCACGAGCCTCTCTGGGCTCGCAACACAATGTGGGCACTTGGAGCCTCTCAGGGCTCCGAACATCAATTATGCCCCTGAGCCTCGTGGGATCCTCAAACACCGATGCGGCGCTTTAAGCTTCTCGGGGCTCTCAAGTAATGCCCCCAGAGCCTTCTCAGGCTCTACACACCTTTGGGACGGCCCACTGCCATCCGGGGCCACCCTGAAGCAGTGCCTCTACGTTGGAGTCCCTCCCGGGGGACTCGGTGTCAAGTGGGACCCCCCGCCTTTTAACACCCAAGCACTGGTGCTGGAGGAGAGGGGCGGGCACCGGCAATGTGCCCTGACGCCCCCTCTCCCTCGACTCACTCACCGGCTGTCTGCGGTTGCTGTGTGAGCAGGGAAGCACTCACTGCCGGTCTCTTCTTTTGGGCATTGCGGGGCTCCTTTTCCACCATGGAGCCCCGCCTGAACACTCAGCTGCTCTCTGCCGCTCTTCATCTCGGGGCTCCCTCTCGGTCACGGAAGCCCCACAACAGATGCCGCCATCTTCTTCTCCGGTCTCGTGGAAAGCGCCAGACTTCTTCTCTCTCCTCAGGGCTGCGGGGGCGGGACTTCCAGCCGGCCGCGCTGCAATTGGCCGGCCGGCCTAGCATTCCGGGTCGCCGCGGGCAGCGCGGCGGCCCGTTTCAGCGACTCAGAGGCTGGGGGAGGATTTACCGAGGAGTGGGCTCCCTCGAGTAGAAATAAAAAAAATAGCAAATAAGCGAGGTGGGCACTCGCTAGGGCCACCATAAGCAGGGTGGGAACCTGCAAAGTAAATAAAGCGCTCCCAGCGCTAAAGGGCAAGAATAAGCGCTTCCAAGCGCTAGATCCCCTCCAAAAGTCCAGGATCATCAAAGATGGAGCAAGCAGCTCCCAAGAACCAGAGAAAAGTCCATCAGGTGTCCAGGGGCTGGGCAAGGTCCCCCCTCAGCCCAGACAAGGCAGAGGGGTCCCCCAGAAGTCCTCCAGGCATCCAGGGGCTGGGCAGCGCCCGCCCCTGGTAGATTCAAGTCAGGAACAAGAACAAATTGGAAGGGGACACAGCCCCTTCTTATACACAGAAAAGTCTTTGAAGTCTTTGTGTCATCTCCTCCCACTTCCCTGGAAGCAGATGTTGCCTTTCATCCATGGGTTGACTCAGACAACCACCTGGGCTCTCCAGCCCCTGTCACCCTCAAACCAGACAGTCAATCCACAAGCAGGCCCAGGCACTCCTGACCCAGGCTCATCAGCCAATCACATGCCAGACACAAATTACACAAATATACCAACTTCTAAAAGTGGCACTTCTAGACTAGACACACTCATGCCGCATTTACCATTTCGCAGCATTCAGTCTCACGAGTTCTCTCATACCAAACTCGCCCCTGCACTCCCCACACAGCAGGAACTACCATGGGCATACATATTCCCCATTCATTCCTATGGGAGGGCAGGTCACTCACCACACATACACAGAGAGCTCAAGCACTTTACACTGTACCACAGTGAAAATGTGCGCAGAGGCCTAAAATCACCAACACCAGGTCACAGAAACAGGCTAGGAAAAAGCAAAAAGTCTCGGGGTGAACCTGCCCAAAGGGCCGGGTCCAACACACTCTATTTGGGCTAAACCTGAAACTGCTTTTACTCATGCTAAAAGATTGTATTAAGCTCGACCACAACTCACGTATCCCGTGGCTGAGCTATATTCGTCATTGGTACAGTCTTTTATTTAAACGTGACATCTTTATTGAACCTGAGTATGCAGCTTCAATTGCTAAAAAAGACCTTAAAGAAGCATTTCTGGCCCATAAAAACGAGAATAGGGGAAATTTAACTAAGTCTCAGCCGACTGTTGTATTTTATAAAGAATTAAACCTTGCAACTGGCTTTCAGTCATATTTTGACGTAGTAACCATGTCTTCTCACCACTTTGTTTTAACACGCTTACGGTTGGGGATCGCACATCATTTAGTGGCTTTCCCGGACATGAAGAGAAGCACGAGCTTAGTATGCCCTTGTGACAATATATCTATGCAAATCTCCTGCCATTTTTTATTGTTCTGCAAATTTTATCATTTTTTAAGGAAATATTATTTGAAACCATTGTTTTTAAAATATAATGTTCTTTTCATCAAAAATGCTTTGAGGTTGTTATTCCTATTGGAAAGTCCAGATGTCTGCTTCATTACGGCATCCTATATCTTAAAAAGCATTGCCGCTAGGAAATCAATTGTACTTTGAAAGATACTTTGAAAGATATATATTTCGGAAGTCCTCGTTTTTAAAGAATCTTGCACTTTATTTGCACTGAAAGAAACCAAGAAAATAGATGGCAATTAGTGACATATTTGGAATATTTATATATAAGATCAACAGTCGCAAATGTAGTTATGAACTGTATGCACAATTCACTTTACACTTGACACTTTAGTGTATTTTGCGCATGTTTTATATTCAAATAACCGCTATTCTTGGTCCTGTTAACCTTATCATTTAAATAACCAAATGCATTATCTTGTTAGCTCTGTATTTTGACAAGGAACAATTATACGTATATATGATTGTGTTGACTAAGTATATCGTATGTTGTGAGCACAAGTCACTTTACTGCGTCATTTGCACATATTGAAATTGCATTTTGCTAATTTATTAGTTCTGGTATCTCCGCTTAGTCCATTGTACAATATGCAACAGAAGATGTAATTCATGTTTTTATGTATACATATATGGATGTTATTATACACCAAATAAAGCTTTTGAAATTGAATTGATTCCCCAGAGGAAGCATGGAAGTGGCTTGGGGATGGCGTGTGGTGTGGTGGAAAGGAAGGAACGAAGTCTGGGTGCCAGGGGACGGATCGAGACACTGAGTGTCGGCCCTCTCTCCAGATCAGCAGCGGCTTCAGGCACCAGCTCATGTTGGGATGTATACCATGTCTAGGCTGTGGTCATGGTGAAACTGGTGATGGTTGAGTAATTGGAAGGAAAATGGACCCAGTCCGGCTGGGCTTGGGTGTTGTCCTTTCTGGATGCTGATGTGAGACATGTAAGGCACTTTCAATGATAAATACTTTTATGGAAGGACACTTGGTCATCCAAGCACAAGGTGGCTGTGTAGTTCACCCACATTTACATTTATTAACTTTGGGGTGACAGGCATTCTGGGAGTTGGGGTGGTGGGTGGTTCTGAGCTCACAATGCAGGGATGCAGAAAGGGGGTGTTGGGTGTTGTTAGATTTCAAACCTGATGTCATATGTGGTTTGTTAACCAGCAAACATCCCCAAGTTAGGGGGGAATCCTGGAATATGTTGATTTACTTTGCCTATGGTTGTGTTGGTATATACATGTGTTTTCTCATGCACGGAGGGTATTATTATTCTGGGGACTGTCAGTATGAAGTAGTGTGGCTCACTGGTTAGAGGCGGCAGACCCGAGAGCAGAGGACGGCCCGGGACCAGGGTTCGATTCCCGGCGCGGCAGGTTTCTGGACCAGGGTCAGCGGACTCGATAATTCTCTCGCCTCGGTGCCCACTCTGATCAGCGTTCACACTCGACAACTCTGGGCATTAGCTTGCCTCAACTTCACTAACGGCCCCACCAGACCGCCGTGGATGCCTGGTCTCACCCTGGAGATACCCATTATGGGACCATCTCTCAGGGAAGCCAGGAAGGGTTTCGCAGTGGTCAAAGCGTCTTGGGACCCTCCGGGTAAGTAGTGTGCTATATAAATGCCTATACATACATACATATGTGCTGGAGGAGAATGCCAACAAAGGACATGTGGCACTGGGATGGGGGGCCTCGGAAGAACATAGGGGCATATGAGCAAGAACCTCGTTAAGATTATCGCCTTTTAGCGGATGGAAACTGCTGCTAAAATGTTGATACCCGGCTTGCTAATATGCGTTATAGAATTCCAATAGAAGCCCAGTTAGATGTGCAGGACATCTAACCTGGGTTTCTATTGGAATTCTATAACGCTTATTAGCAAGCCCATTATCTCCGCTTTAGCTGCAGTTTCCTGCCCCATAATTCTTTGCCATGGTGGGTGATGATGCAAATGGGGCTGATTCACAGAACTAACTTAAGACAAAATCCTAAACTTACTACTTTTGGTATTCACAGAAGTTAGGATTTTGTCTTAAGACAGACTTAAGACAGACTTAAGACAGAATCCTAACTTAAGTCCGTCTTAAGTCCGTCTTAAGTCTGTCTTAAGACAAAATCCTAACTTCTGTGAATACCAAAAGTAGTAAGTTTAGGATTTTGTCTTAAGGTAGTTCTGTGAATCGGGCCCATGGGGTTCAACATTTGGACCTGGAATGTTAATGGCCTTGGGAACAATATAAAGTGAACAATAGTGCTTCAATGCCTACGTAGACACTCCCCAGACCCCATCCTACTCCAGGAACACTCCTTAGTCGTAGTCAGCATGGAGCTCTGAACAGATTTGGTTATAAATTGGTCACCCATGCTGGGGGATACTTCTGACTCCAGAGGGGTGGGTATCTTACTTAAGCAAACGCTACCATTCATAGTCCACCGGATGTGGCAGGATCCTGGGGGCCGCTTTGTGGACATATCAGGATCATGGGAGTGGCTCACTAAATATGCGCTCATTGTATGTCCTTCCGCAACATCGTGCAGGAACGTTCCAATGGTGATCGCTGTGCTGCTGAGGCCACTGAAGAGGATTTGGGTCCTGGGTGGTGATAAAAATCCTGTAGTGGACCCCTGGTGGGATAGACATTCGGGTGTGGCTGTGCCGCCTGACCAGGGCACTTTCAGGCCCTTCCTGGAGGTATTGGGTATAGTAGACCTTTGGTGCTTACAACCCGCGGAATCCACAGCCCATGGTAGTTTCTCTCATCTGGTTTATCTCTGCACCCACTCAGGACGTGCCACTCAGTGTAGGGCAGCCAATCATTATCCACAAGGCATTTCAGATCACTTGCTGGTTGGAGTGACACTAGGAGGTCCAACAAAGGAATTTTCCTTACCCCCGAAAATAGACCCATGGTACCTGAAAGATGAGAAGGTTAGGCAACAGCTTAAAGAAGGGGCAGAGCAGTACTTCACAGAGAATGTTGACTCTGTAGAGTCCGCATGTGTGTTGGGGGAAGCTTTTAAGGTGGTCCTGCAGGGGGTGAAAAGGGACCATAGATTAGCTTGCTCTGTGATTGAAGAGGAGATTACGCAACAAGAGACAAGAAAGGTAACTGAAGGGGAGGCGGGATTGAAGCCTCAACTACTTCTTAGCATGATTTAAAAGCCCTTGGGGAGTGGCCCGCCCAGAAGCATGCATTGGCGATGCAGCATTACCTTAATAATATTGGGGACAAGGTGTGCAATTCGTTGCTTGGCTTGAGAAACAGGACAATGATCACTGTTGGGTCCTAGAGGTGAGAGATAAGTCAGGCATGCCCCAGACCACTAGTTCTGCCTTTGCACAATACTTTGCTGAGTATTACGAGTAACTCTATAAATCCTCTGTGATCCGGTTCCTGGCCAACTGCAGGGACCTCTTGCAGGAAATGCCCTTACCCATGCTTAATAAGGAAGAGAGAGGCATTAGAGGCCAACTAACAGAGGATGAGCTTGTGACGGCGGTACATGACCCTCAGTCGGGTAGGGCACACACACCCATGCTCTGTTTAAAGGGATGCTGATGAGTAAAGTGGCACTACATATGCCAGCTATGTTTAATGGGGCAAGGGAGGAGAGAAGTCTTTCATCAGACCAGAGGACTGCCTTGATAGTTGCCATCCACAAAAAGGGTAAGTCCTCAATGGAGTACGAGTCATATTAACCTCTATCCTTACTTAATGTGGATGTTAAAGTACTGGCCAAGAAAAACAAAACTCATACATCCAGACCAGTCAGGCTTTATGCCCCACAGGAATACTCGATTAAATCTGCGTCGTCTGATTGGGCTGATGCATGTGACAGGAACCTGGAATCTAGATGTGATAGCCAAAATGTTATTAGATGTGGGTGTGGTATTCTGTAGTATTGAATGGAACTATTTGTATGATACTCTATCGAGGTTAAGCTTCGGGCTGAAGTGTTGTGACTGGGATTGTCTCCTGTACCATCAACCTGGAGGAGGGCACAAGGTAGGGATGCCCCCTGTCTCTGATGCTCTTTGCCCTGTCAAATGAGCCGCTTGCCCCATGGATATGGCAGGACCCATTGGTGAGAGGAGTGAGGTGTGATGGAGACTGAGAGGAGTGTATATCATTATATGCAGACAACATAGTGATGTACCTGACTAACCCGACCTCCTTCATTCTCAGGGTGCTGCACATATTTGTTCTCATTGATAGCTATTCTGGATACTGTATTAATTGGTTACAGTCACTGATCTTCATGTTTACGGGCTGTGAAGTATGACTCCTCTGATCTTACCAGGTGCTGCAGTGTGTGGGTGGCTTCCAGTATCTTGGAATGCATAGCACTAGAGATCCCCAAGACTGTTTAAAAGAAATCTCCTGCCACCGCTGGAGAGACTGAAATGGGATGTGAAACATTGGGGTACGCTTCCATTATCCCTGGTTGGAAAGGCGGCATTATATAAAATGATGACATTTGCTGTGATTGCTCTATGTGCTCTAAAATACACCGTACCCAAATCCCCAAGCAGTTTGTCTGTTCAATTTCGGGAAATTCACACACTATTGTGGTAGACAGAGTGACAAATGAATGGGCCTTTGTGGATCATCAGGCACCAGCATATAGAGTCAATGAGCAGGTTATGGGGCGAAAGAGTCATGAGGCACTTCTCTACCAGGGGAAGAATAATAAAGGGTTACCACAATATACACAGGCAGTAATCAGGGCATGGCGAGAGGCTACTGTTTTTTTTGGGATGGGGGCAGTAACAACTATGACCCCCTTATGACGCAGTCATTTGCTTGGTGAGGTGGGTGTGTTATGGGGCTTCTCCAAATGGAAGATACTGGGGATAGAACATTTGGGGGATGTCAGGCACATTGACGTATATATTACATTCAAAACCCTAGGTCAAGAATATGAGCTATGTGATACAGAGAGGTACAGGTATCTCCAGCTGGGGCACGCACTCGCAGTGCAAATACAAGAGGGAGAAGGCCTCCCCCATGGATGATTGCCAGCTTACTGAACATATCCCAAGCAAAGCTATTGCCATAATATATTTTAAAATGGTCAATAATTTGCCTGAGCCATTGGTGACCTTGAGGGAGGCCTGGGTGGAAGATCAATGTAGCCTAGATGATGATGATTGGCACAAGGCCCTGAAAAACCCTCATGAGGTTGCAATACGCGTGAGATTTCACCTGGTTCATCTCTGGATTCTTAATCACGGCTATTACTTTAGAACCACAATTGGGAGGTCACTCACATCGTTATACATGCAGGCTGTGGCGGGGAGGGTAACTTCTTCCATATTCTCTCGGAATACCCAGTGATACAAACATACTGGTGTGGGGGAGCACAGAAAATGAAAGAGGTGCTGGCTCAAGAGGACCCTATGGGCGTTAAATGCCTCTGGTTGATGAATTCGAGGTGGCAGCGTGGCCCAAGTATCAGAAAATTTGATTGGCATTGGCGGCAGGGATGGGCAAGTGGAATATAGCAAAAGACTGGCGTTCAGCAGATCCGCCCCACCTCAATAACTGGAAATCAAACTTAGACTGGTGTCTGAAAGCAGAAAAGATAGTCTACCAAAGCAGGGGCTGCCCGAAGAAGTGGGCAAAGAGCTTGGGGGCATGGCAGGCTTATAGAGGGATCTGATAGGGTCTGTGTAGATGAGGAAAGACCCCGACTTTGTGGATGTAGAGTGGAGTGAAGGGTTTGGATTTTGTTGACGGGCCGTAAAAGTGCCCTTGTTGTCCTGATTATTCCACTGCTATACTGTTTTCTGTCATCTGCCATGTTTGTGTTATGATATTGGACATGACCTGGTGTAAGTTATTCTGTAGCAAGCATGTTTGCAATACAAATAATTAAAATATATATATATATATATATATATATATATATATATATATATATATATATATATATATATATATATATATATATATATATATATATATATATATATATATATATATATATATATATACATACAAGCTAGGTTCACCACACAGGCTAAAAAATTAGGAAAACATTACTGCAAGTGGTACACCCATACCAAAGCATACAGATTCCCCTGGCCTGAGGGGAGAACATTTGACATCAACATCATAGAGCACACAAAGACACATACATTGACCAGATATACAGGTTAGAAGAGGGGTAAACGAGAAGCCCAACTTGAACAATTAGACCCGCCCACCAAGGGAGAAACAAGGCTGCACACACCGGAGACCACCCTGGCACGCAAAACCACGCTCACCCCATTGTCAGCCCCTACTACCATGAGGAGGGCCATGTACTTACAATGTGAAAAGGTGACACACCATACTACCTCCGAGTGGACGGGGGGTGGCAAGGTCAGAAGGAAGCTCCATATCAAAGACCACTGCCAAAGTGCAGGAAATCTCAGGTTCTCTGGTTGAGGTCCCCCTTATAGCCCCCCTCAAATTGAGAATAGAGGACCACAAGGTGCGAGGAACAATTACTGTATTTTCCTTCCTCCCCGATCAATATATGATGATGGGACCTATTGTCTAAGCTAAGAATGCCCATCCAATTCTCCGAGAATGGGTCTATTAACTGCTCCTCCCCTGTAAACTCTCCCCTACTGCACAAGCCAGCAGAGGCTTCCACATTACAATGATGCAACCAGGGTGATCCCAATCTGTCGGGACCCCTTCAAAGGGACAGTTCTGAGTTATGAAAGAAGCCTTCTACAGTTATATGAATTAGCCAGCAGTGGGCAGGCTGCACACACCACCTCTTGTTGGGAGCGGCCAACAGATAGCATGCAAAATACACAAGGATTAGATGCAGAACCATGACACATGCATGCCCACTGAGTCCCTTGAGGCTAGGTGGAGATCTGACCCAAGGCACATAGGGACAATGGCGACAGCAACCAGACAGTGCACACCCCCAGTGTTGCCCCGTTTGGCCTTTGGCACAACTTTGAAGTTTTCCCGAGTGGGGAAGTGGCACCAACTTGGTGGGCTTATCCTGAGTGACATGCCCCCTGTATTGGAGGCCCCCTACCTGCTATCTAATATGGTATCCTGGCAGCCTCCCCCTGGGAGAAGTCAGCACACCAGACTGGAAAGTAGACATGCCCAAGGAGGTATCCTCACCTGCCATCCCCGGAAAAGCACCAGGGCCCAAAACAGGCAGGCTACAAATACCACTCTCAGTGCAGTGGTCCCCTTGGGGTGACCATGTAGCAGGTGAGATCAGCCTCCAATAGACCACTGACACTACAAGCTTGCAAATGCCCCTGGCTGGAAAAGGACGGAACCCCAGAGAGATCCGACAGAGGGGCTGCACCAGAGGGCAACTAGGCCGGCAGCCACCATGTCACAGACAATGTCACTATTGCTACCCGAAAAAAACACAGGACTGACTACTGATGCCTAAAACTATACATGAACAAATAGGCATAATCCCAGCACAGAATGCCCACCCACAAAATCAGCCCAGGGCAACACCCTTGCAGCTTCCAATCAGCCACAGGGAAGTCAGACAACCAGTGTCCTGCCACAGTAATGACCAGGTGGTTGGCCAAGCGTGTGGCAACTGTCACCACAGATAGGAAGCCTAGCCCAGCCAGGGCCACAGCCATGGCAGGAAGGGGCAATTGTTTTGGGATGCAACACCTTTACACAATCACAAAATACAAACACACAGTAGCACAGTAGCACAAGATCACCCCTAACAGGTTGTATTCCCGTCACACCATTGTGCAGATACATTTCCTTACCTACATCCATATAGTTGTGTAAGCTGCGAAACACTAGGTCGATTGGGAAGCCATGCCAGAATTCTCCATCCAGGTGTCCATAGGGGTCTTGGCCTCCCTCCGCTGTTGGTCTCCTAGGGTGGGGCTAGCTGACCACACCCTTGGGGGAAGACAGTCTGATGAGGGAGCAGGGTGCTAAAAGTAGGAACCCCCAGACCACAGGTAAATGCTCACTGGAACCCACACGAGGCAGCAAAAAAATAGCCTAAAATTCTCAAACCTTTCAGAAAGAAGACACAACCCAATAGCCCAACCCCCTTTATAGAGAATCTCATTGTAGTCCATGTGCAGAGACCATAGAAACTCTCACGTGTCAACAGATAGACCACCAAATAATTACTGCTTCTGAAAATTGCACAGTCCATGAAGGTCAAAAGGACGCTCTGCACTGGGTAAAATAAAACTCCTTTTTATTGATTAGCCCACAGACGAAAATGCTGCCCTCACTGTAAAAAGCAGGGAGTACAAATAAAACAAAACAAACTTTGACACTCACCATTCCCTGAAAGTGCTAACACTGTTCTTCAGCTCCCTGCTAGGTAGCTTCACGGTGGAGTAAAGCCACAGAATATACTTCTCTAAAACAATCCATTGTTTGTTCCTTTTGCTTTTGTTGCCGTAAGTGGGAAGGGTGTGACTAGATATTTGCCCCGAGCTCACTGCGCCACTAGATTCAAGCTAGTCTGGCTGATGAGGAGTGATGCTGTGAAACTGGTACCAGGATGCTTGTTCTGGTCCAGGGAGGACCTGGCTTGGAAGTTCGGGCTGGGCAGTTCCTATGAGGAATCGGGTCAAGACTGATTTCATATGGGTTGTAAACTGGGGTGCGGTGGTGAGCAAATGAACAATGGATTAAACCCAGGTCTGTGTGACTGGGGGGAATTTTTGCATTGTTCATCATTCCGTCCATCATTTTTTCCTTTTGCTCATATAAAGAAAACCAGTTATTGTTCTCAAAACTGTCTAACTTGTTTTTTCCTAGCTAACAAACATCTCACAGCTATTATGCTACGGGTCGGTTATTTAACTGCATGTGCACCATCATTACAGCAGCTGCCACATTTTCAGCGGAAGCATCCAAAAGAAATTTTGGAGGCAAAAGAAATTTTGATCACAGCCTCCAAACGAACTTCCACATCCAACTGCTCATTAGCACAGTCTAGAAATTGACTTTACAGCTGTTTTATGATAGTAAACACTCTGTTTTGCTTTTCACAAAGACAAGACACCTGGGTGAACAGATGCCAGACATCTGCCCCGAAGACCATCCAACAGCCTACAAAATTTTTTTAAGATATGTACCCCTGTATTTTTGTGCACACTCTGCTTAGCTGGGGTGCTCAAGAGTCCAGGCAATCCCTGAAATGTGCCTAGTCCCATGAAACCCACTTCAACATTCTTGCAACGCATATGGAGAGGCCTCACATACACATACACTGAACCAAATTCTAGCATCCCACATGCTTCTAAACTTGACCACCATGGGCACTCAAACCATGAACAGCATGTGAAACAAATGCTCACTGATACCCCACGCAATAGGTGCAGACAGACTTTAGTTACCCCAAGAAATATCCATAGAGAAAAACAAATGTCTCATCCACCTGTTTCTCTCTGTAGGATTAGGGCAAAGATACAACCCAGTAGAGTAGAACTGCATTAAAGAAGTAGTAAATATCTCCTGATACAAGGCCAATTCCACAGTACTGTACCTTTTAACTAAACTTAGCAACATTCAAACAGGGAAGGACAGAATGCGCAGATGGTGCACTGCAGGGGAGAATACTATTTGGCCCCAAGACTTCGTAGAAAAGAGGTTCTTAGAGGTAGCAAAACTCCTGCTCCATTGTGCAAACAAGTCTACCCTTGCTTCTGTCTGTGGTCCCTGGATGGCACTTAATGTATTTGGGTGCCACCTTTTTAAATGAAAAACTAGAATTCCAGTGTGGGGCCATCCACCTCTATAATGCTAGGGGAAATGAGTCCTAAAGAAAAGGGTTGAATACCAGAGAAACACCCTGTGCATTACAATCTGGGATACTGAGATATATAGGTACACATGGTTGGAAGGGAAGGGGCTACCCGTAATTGTATGGAAACCTACACAGTATTTTTTGAGTTTCAGAGGCAAGGGGACAATACTGTTTGGGACCAATATCAACTATGAAGCTGTGTTGCACATACAGGTCCTGCAATGGGTCAGCTCCACCCTAATAGATGCTAACTGGCATTATGCAACTTGCCTATGCCCAGCTCTTTCCCAGATGGGGGGGGGGGGGCTCTGGACCCTTGTAACCATACACACCCGACTCTGGTAACCCAAGGAGAAGATCTTTCGGAGTTCTTTCAACATCCTCTGCAGAAAACAACTTTTTTTCATCAGGCTGGCAGAAGAACTGCTGAATATTTTGGTTGGGCTCAGTACAAGGACATTCCTGAAGAATTGAGACTGTTCACTGACACTCAAACAATGCAGGAGGGTACATACCTTTCTTCACCATCCAAGCAAAAGCACCTGCCTGCTGGTTACAAATTACCAAGTGGGATATGTTACAAAATGATAAATGACACTTAGCTCGGCCATAATGCTGTCAGGGAAGAACTGAGATCGATACACCTCATGGCGATGCAACATCAGTATGTGTTGGACTTGATGACAGCAATGGAGGGAGGAGTGTGTGCCAAGATCAGTGCTTCGTATTGTCCTTTTATTCTCAGAAATGATCTCAATAATAAATCCCTCGCTCTTGCCTTTCAAGCACTGCATTGTCTTAAAATGGAGATGAAGGAGGAGGGTGGTGCCCCTGAGCAGGACTTGTTTCATAATCTTTTCACCTGGCTTTCCCTTATAGGGGACCAGGCAGTGCACATTGCTGTTTTCTGTTGTCATGGTTGTACTATTACTGTGTAGTTTCCAATAGGTGGGTGTTTTGTGCCGTAAAAATGCAGTCTGCAAACTAGGTAATATGCAAATAGCTAGGGAAGGAATAACAGACATTACAGCATAACACACCATTTCAAATTATTTGAGTGTCATGACGTATGAAAAAAATGATGTAATTTAAAATTTAACTAGAGAGGGGAGTATTGAGATTGATAAATACGTTAGCACAGTATACCACCCTGATGTATGCATGCATACCAGTGGCACTACCAATAAATGTAACATCGATGTACACTGTAATGTATGCAAGCGCAATGCTGTCAATATAGGTAAATGCAATACCGATGTAAGCTGTAACCTATGCATGCACAGTGATGTCAATACCAGTAAATCCAATGTCAATGTACAACGTAACTGATGTACACATAATGACGTCCATCTCAGTGAATGCCATGTTGATCTACGATGTAACAACTGCACATGTAATAATGAGAATATTGGTAAATATGTATCAATGACCACCCTGCTATACGTGCCAATACTCACAAACTCATATCATTGCAGTCAGATTCATTCGAGATGACCTCCCCATCAACTCCATGTCAGAGATACATGGTGAGACAGGCCCTGCGACACAAACCCAAGCCGACCGATTGCCAGGTCACAGGTTGTGTTACACTTATACCAAAGACAAACATGCACCCAGGAAAAACCTTGATCGATCCCACAGATAGGTAGTCATACCACAAACCGGACCAAGGAAATTGGCCCCAATAAAACATGTTTGACGAAAGGTGTGCATTTCCAAAATACCACAAAGTTAAATACCACATGTAGTTAGGAACACTCAGTCAATCAGGACACGGCATGTACACTGCGCGAGGTGATCACGCGCTCACCACACCAGACATCTGGACACGCACACACTGGCCCACACTAGCTCTCCCAGAGGTGACGAGCCGTTTGTGTCTCCCTTAACAGATGGTTTTACTTGTTATTTATGACTATGATGCTTTTCAAAGAATGTCGAAGTGTATAATTGTATCCACAAATGTGCGGCCAAAACTAGTGTACTTCGAGACTGTCTTCAGATGTGCCTCTGTCAATACTCTCCCGGCCACTGCATTTATTTAAATCAACTTGTTCCTGTTTTGCCAAACACCTCTTGTCTTATTCATTATTTAAGTGAAATTCATTTTTGAGCAACAACACAATGGTTGCTGCAGTCCACAAGTGAGATTTAACTTTCAGGTCTTGTGTACACTTTGTACCATATATTAGGGATTTGTAGACCAGTTAAACCAAACAAGAATATGGCAATTTGACTATGTTAAAAAAGGGAGCACAGACCTTTTAGTACTGGATAGCAGAAGTGAAAAAAATTATTTTAAAGCCAGAAAAAAATATAGGGTCCAGCAAAGGCAAAAATTCTGACAGTACAGAAAAGGCAGATTTTCCTAATCACACCGTTAATGGACCAATTTCTAAATAAGAATATATTTCCCTGGGTTGGAATGAGTATATGGGCAGTTTACAACAGCGCTCACAGTTGACTGCAATAAATAGTTTTAATGGACCATGCCAGGAAATAATAGTGTCTGGTGGTAACGAACAAGAATGTTTCCTGCCAGTATGAAACAACAGGACCTAATGAACATCAATGATCCAGCATTAAAAAACATCAGTGGACCTAAGACCTTGAATGAAATGTAAAGTACCCAGTAAATAACAAGCATTAATATTAGGGTCGGTTTGTTATGAACTTTAATGGGCTCAGTCAGTGATGGTTATCAATAGGCTGAGGTAGTAAAGAACACTAAATGATACAATAAGGATATATTGTCCAAGACAACAAGGAGCTGTAATGTGGCTTAAAGTGAATGCTTTAAGGATTCCAGGCTGTAATACATTCACCCCAGTACAGAGATCTGGGCCTAAATCCACAGTTAATTTGCTCTCTGTGCCATTCCAGTTTGAAAGTCAGGTCCTCACTGGAATGGAAACAAGCATCCTATGACCAGTTTTGGTATTTCACCTCTCTTTAGCCATGATAGCTTGACTCCAGCGGCATGGAGAGCACGTGACCCACTTCTGGAGATACCCGACCTGCTCGGGTGACAAATGCAAAAACAGCAACTGATAGTCAGAATGCAGAACATACATTCACCTCAGTGCAGAGATATGTGTCTAAATCCATTGATGTTTTCTCATCATGCCATTACAGTGTGAACTCATCCATATGCAAATCAGTCTTGACCCTGTGCCCAATGGCAACACTCCAGCCCAAACTGCCAGGCCAGGTCCTCCCAGGACTGGAAACAAGCATCCTAGGACCGGTTTCTGGGTTTCACCCTTCTTCAGCCAAGAGAGCTTGACTCCAGTGGCAGGTGGAGCACGGGACCCACGTCTAGGCATACCAGTCCCACTCGGGGTGACAAATGCAAAAACAGCAACTGATAGAGAGAATGCAGAACATACATTCACCCCAGTACAGAGATATGTGTCTAAATCCATTGTTGTTTGCTCTTCATGCCATTACAGTTTGAACCCAGCCATATGCAAATCAGTCTTGACCCTGTGCTCAATGGGAACAGTTCAGTCCGAACTGCAGGTAAAGTCCTCCATGAACTGGAAACAAGCATCCTAGGACCAGTTTTGGGGTTTCACCCCTCTTCAGCTAGGATAGCCTGACTCTAGTGGTATGGAGAGCATGGGACCCATGTCTGTGCATATCCGTCCGACTCTGGTGACAAATGCAAAAACAAAAATTGATGGACAGAAGGCAGAACAATGTCATACATTCACCCCAGTACAGAGATCTGGGCCTAAATCCATTAATTCTCTGTTCACAATGCCATTCTAGTTTGAACCCGGCCATTTACAAATCAGTCTTGACTCTGTGCCCAATGGGAACAGACCATACGAACTGCCAGGCCAGGTAACCTGGCAGATGAAGGGTGTTACCCAGAAACCGGTCCCAGGATGCTTATTTCCGGTTCAGGGAAGACTTAGCTTGTTAGTTTGGGCTGGACTGTTCCCATGAGGCACAGGGTCAAGACTGATTTGCATATGGCTGGGTCTGAACTGAGTTGGCTAAGTGAGCTAAAGAATGATGATGGATTTAACCCAGATCTGTGACTGGGGGTGAGTGTCTGAAAAGTTTCAGCGCTCTGTCCATCATCTCCTAATCTTATTCCATGAGGTCTCCGCATTCTTATATTCCCGCCAATAGAAACTACATCACCAGAAAAATTACAACTATAGTAAGAAAATCTCCGCACAGCATCCAACAACATGATAAGACAACTTATAGATATTGCACAGGAGGAATATGAAACAAATAAACGAATTGAGGAGGCTAACTGGGGAGAAATCACCACAAAGAATTATGACATCCTGAATAAATTCCTGGACGAATATGAAGAAGATATCATACAGAGGAAAAATCGCAAATTTAGATGCGACCTAAATGATTACCAACAGGGAAGAGTCTATACATTTGCTCAAAAGTATGATAACATTAACACCACAACAACTTGTAGTAATACGAATACTCCGATTCAGACTCCAAGTTAATCTGAGGCCGGATCAGTGAAAGATCTAACAATAACAAACAATCTTCGCCCACAGGTAAATTTTCAGGAGGAAGTGCAACGAGATCGTTTGGGGAATGTACAGGAGAACCGACAACGACCACCAAATTTAGGGACACCAAAACCAAATACAACAGGTGTACAAACCAGAGCAAGAATGAAGGAACAGCACTTGACAAAAACCTAACAAACAACTTGGTATTGAACTTATCAACAGAGGTTCTATCAGAGACACACAATCAAATTCTCAATAAAGGCCTATCGTTCTGCCCAACGGCACAATGGGATTTGGTCAAAACAAAGGTTGACCTTTTTAAATTTACAAGGAAACTTAAGCTTCAATCTTTTTTCAATGAAAATCCAAAACGACAAAACATTACCTATACTAGCCAACAAACAAGTGACATGTCAGCACAGGATCTGGAAAACAGTAACCTGTTATTACATCTTGCGACAGACACTGACCCAGACCACTTAGAGCTATTGACGACAACGGCAGAAGATCTGGGCATTGATATTTTTCACTCAAAACCTAGCATACTAAAGAAAAAAACAAAGTTCACTCCATCACTACCAGCAGGAAACTCTATTGACATGTTTTCAGAAAGAGTATCTTAGGATTTAGATAAGGAATTCCAGAAATACAAAGTCAAACAGAAATATACCCACAACAATACCTCTGCAAAAGAAAGAGCGGCACTAAAGGAACTGAGATGCAATGAAAATTTAACGATCAAAAAAGCAGACAAAGAGGGTAACGTTGTTCTCTTAAACACCTCAGATTACCTATTGGAAGCCCAAAGACAACTGGAGGATAAAACATGCTACCAACTGTTGGACCACAACCCCACTCAACATATCCAAGATAAACTAACCACTCTATTGAACCTCTGGTATGAAAAAGGTCTACTGAGCACAGAAGAAAAAAATCTACTCTTTATCAAAAACCCAATCACACCAACACTATATCTGTTGCTTAAAGTGCACAAGCCGGGAAGAATACCAAAAGGACGACCAATAATTGCAGGCATAGATTCCAGCTGCTCAAATGTGGGAGCATTTATAGATGCGGAATTACAACCTCTAATGAAAGCGCTACCATCTTTCCTTAAAGACACCAAGGATGTCTTACAAAAGCTAGAAAACATAACATGGCAAGATGATTACCTGCTAACAACAATTGATATCTGCAGTTTGTACACCTCAATTAGACACTCCGATGGCCTAGCTGCAGCAAGGAAATATCTACAGAACAGAAATAGACTTTTTGGACCTAACTATCTACGTCTCGGAACAACAACTACAGACAAAAATACACAGGAAACCAACATCTGCTAACTCAATTCTCCATGCCTCCAGCAGTCACCCATCACACACAATCGCAAACATTCCGGGAGGTGAATATAGACGGGCCCATCTTAACTGCAGTTCAACTAAAGAATATCAAAGCTACTCTGAGGAAGTAACACAACAACTTAAACAAAGAGGCTACAGCGAACAATCACTATCCAAAGTACAAGAGAAATTCTCTAAAACTGACAGACAATCCTTACTTCACAACAACATCACCAAAGACAAAAAATCAATCATCCGCTTCAATACTGAATACCATAGTGGACAACATACCATTCGAAAAATCCTAAACAGACACTGGCACCTACTGAGAGATAACCCCACCCTTCAGACTCTCTAACAGACAAGTCACAACTAGGATTTTCTAGAAGCAGGAACTTACGCGACATACTCTGTCCCTCTTTTTTTGAAGTAAAGAACAAACCCAGGGACTTCCCACCACAGACTACAGGCTTCTATACCTGTACGAATTGCTCAATCTGCAAACTTGGCAATTCCAAGACAAAAGAAGTCAACATAAATGGACACAGATACAAAATCAATGACTTTATCAACTGTGAAAGCACAAATACAATATACCTGATTACTTGTCTGTGTGGCAAAAACTACATTGGGAGCTCAAGGAGACGCCTTAAAATTCGTATTCAGGAACATTATCGGAACATCCATAAATCAGACACGAGACAATCACTAGTGGAACACTACCTGCAATATCATGAACATAACCTAACATTCTCCTTTGCAGGTATCAAAAGAATAAAGACACCGAAACGTGGTGGAGATGTGGACCGCCTCCTATGAAGAGAAGAGAGCTCATTGATTATAAAAATGGAAACAGTGGAAAAGGGCCTAAATCAAGAATATGAATGGCATCATTGGCTGGAGTAAATTGCGCCTGCGAACCAGAGCCCTATACAAGGAAGTTGTGGTTTATGAACTGTCTACTCTTATAAGCAGCTACCTATTACAAACAATAGAAACAAACTGTAAGCACAAGTCTGGCTAAATCGCTGACATTATCTCTCCTTTATGTCAACTTACATTCCTAACCCTGTTATACATTGATCAGAGCTACAAATGAAAGAGCAAGCTATGTGATGTCTGTATGATATAACTGCCACACACTGACTCTGATGCCCATTCACATTAATCTGTGTGGGGTTATCTCCTTTCCCTGTTCAATATTGTCGTAGACCACCCCGACGAAGTACTTTGCACGCCTCCGTCGCTAGCAATCAAAAAATCTCTTTTTCTAACTCCCCCTGTAATCATTGCAACAACATGCTGCCTTGTGAACACTTGCTCTGTCCGTTGTTACCACTAATAAAATAACTCATGTCCGTTTGTTGCTGTGGGCTGCTTCCTTCACCTGTGGATTCCTGTTCTCATCGGCAGCTCCTCGCCGGACCCACTCCGCGGGTCCCGCTTCGCGCTGAGGGAGAGAGGCGCACTGTGTCTGGAGGGGCTCTGCTGCTGCACTTCTGCTTGGACAAAGGCAAGCTCAGGGCTGCGAGCGGACCCGCAGGGACTCAAAGTTCCAGGAGTCCCTGCGTGAGGTCAACCCACAACACCTGGGTCGCTCTCCCTGACTGCCCCGCCCCCCGCCCCACCTCCCCCTTTATTACTGTACTGTGACACCGCTGCGCGGGAGCGCATGGGAGGGCGTCGGGAGTAGCCCGGGACAAGGGCGGGACCGTCTGTGGCCGTCCGTGGCCGAAGGAGGCCGGGCTGGGCCCACACTCTTTCGCCTGTATCCTCCTTACCTTAGCTGGACTGAGCTCAGGACCCGGCCATGTCATCTCCGGTCCTAAGTGAAACTCCCTCTAGGGCTGGGGGTAGTAACACTGGGACGCTAGATAACTTTCAAATCAGCGAAGGGGGAAGGGGGAAAGGAAAGTTCCCTTGAGAAGCGTAGGGCAGACCGCCGCCGCTCCATCGAAAATATGAAAAACAGACCTCTTGGCGATATAATTCCCTACCCTATCTCCCAAGGAGAAAGCCCCTGTTTTAGTAGTCAGGATTTATCTTCCCAAGAGGGTGTCCCCCTACTACTACGGGATACTATCCCTAACCCCGCTATACTCCCTGAACAGACCATGGAGGCCATTCAACCCCTAACTGTTAGTAGCATGACTGTCGATTTGGTCACCCAAACACCCCCAGCAGCTAAAGCTAGGATAAACAAGCTCAAGCAAATTGTTGTGGCGGAGGTACATGGTCCTCCACCCAATAAGCGCAGAAGAAAGACGAGGGGGGGCCAGGGAAAGACCAAAATTCCCCACTCAGAATTTGGGAAAAATTATAAACCGGCACACACTCCAAACAGGCTTATACAAAAGGTGCCTGTGGTCGCCTCCCCCAAGGGCGCTAACACGACCTCTTCAGTTGCAAATAGTGACATAGGGGCCAATTTACCCAATACAGTGCCCCCCACAACATCCCTGGGGAACATTGAATTTCTACTAAAATCACTCTTACTGCCTATCAGTGAGAGCTTAAAAAAAGTAGAGATCAGGCTCACAATCCTAGAAGCCACCCTAACTAGTCTGAGTACCACGGTCAGTAAGCAGACAAAAGCCGCAGGGCCCAATCTTCCTGCAGGGACCCCCACCCATCTACAAAAACCTCCTCCCAACGCAGGACCCATTCAGGGTGCTGCTGTTGCGGCCTCTTTGCAACCACTTATGTCCATCCAAGTCCCAGTTCCATCGAACATACCAAATACTATGCCTCCCCAGATAGTAGCTCCAGTTTCTTATAGTTCAGTTCTAGGCACAAATCACAGGGCCCTACCAGACCTAAGTACTTCACCCCCTCTGCCGGTAAAGCTTGATCCCAGACCCCGGAGACCGGACTTGCCCCCGGAAGCAAACAACTTTATGGTGGTATTGGCGGGTGCCCCCCCTCTTGAAAGGGGTGAAAATGAAAAATTCCTGTCACTTAAGAAGAAAGTCATCAAGTGGCTTAATTGGAACAGACCCTTACCGCCCCAGTTTAATAACAAGATCATCATGGTCAGAAGGGTACCATGGCTGGGGAAGACAAAGAAAACAATTGTAGGGGATTGCATTATGGTGTCCTTCCGAGACCCGGGCACTGTCCTGCATATTTGCTCAGGGTCAAACAGATCGCTGGACTCCACTATACAGTCATTGCCAGTCTCCTCCTTCTTCCCCCCCACCCGTATGCACTACGAGCCAGCACAAGGCAATTGGACAAGGGTAGAACGGAGACACAGATATAAGGAACACGAGGCACGCCCAGTTTACCAACCGCCGGACACTCCCTTTTTTCATTACAACCGTTTTAATTGTTTGGGTGGGTTGGACGGGGTTGATTGACTGTCTTCAAACCCAGCCCTTAGCTATGTGACCCCGGATACTGACCGATGGGCTGTCATTGAGGTAGTTGGATCTACAGCTGACAACGTCCCCGGTGGAGCAACCGCGGGGGCATCTGGGGTTGCTCCCACGGACACTTCTTCTTCTGCAACCTCTACTACTGAGCCCCTGAGACTTATCTGGTGGAACGTGGCCGGACTTGCCAACAAGTTGTTCACCCCAGACTGGACAGCATACATTGAGACTGGGGATGTTTGTATGTTCCAGGAGACCTGGGCAAGGGAGGAATACACACACCAGGGATATCAGTCATTCTCTATCCCGGCTAGGTGGGAGGGCAAGAGTCGCCCTTCTGGAGGACTAACTACCTGGGTGGCATCCCATCTAGGGTGTGAGGCCCAACGCTTACTGGTGCCATCTGACGATATTCTTGTGGTCCTACTGTCCTGGCCGAATCAAGCAAAACTTGTCCTGATTAACATCTACTCAAGGCCAGTGGGAGTTGCCAGGGAGTCATCTACCATTGGTGAACTCTCAGCTTATTTAGCTGAAATATCAGGAGATCTACCCTACATAGTGAGGGGGGACCTAAATTCTCATTTTGAGCCGCTGCCAGGCCTTCTAGATGGATTCCCGACGGAAGAGGACACTAGGTGGTTAGTACCTCCGGTAGAAGCCCCTCCCCCAAAGGCATGGACCCCGTAGCATTGCAGATCACAGCCCTCACCCTAAAATTCGGAATTAGAGCCTGTAATGGGCGTGCCAACTCAGACGTACCCAGTAGAACCACCTACAATAGAGTAGGAAGAGAATCCCGACTGGATTACGTTTTGGTACAGATAGCGAATTGGCCCACTATCAAGGATTTTAGGGTGACTGAAAGGTCAGACAGTGATCACAATGCTTTAGAACTTGATCTTATCCACCCTGGCCTTCAAACCCCTGCAACTACGAGTGAGGGAAACAAACCTGAACTTCTACTGGCTAACAACAGAAGAAGAATCAGGTGGGAAAACATAGTCTCGAGTCAGGAGAAGCTTCCGAAGCTGTATGCAGGATTAATCCCTATTCTAGAGAGAGTAGGAGACTTAGCCATCGGGGTGGGCAATAAAGATACACTGGGTAAATTACACCAGGCACATGAGGACCTCATAAAGGGTGCCGCCCCCATTCTATTTAGCAATGTACAAAACTCGAAGAGGGGGCAGGTACATAAATCCTCATGGTACAATAAAGCCTGCAAAAAGGCAAAGGAAGAACTCCTTAGAAATATTAAGGAGGGTCAAGGAAGAGAGAAGGTAAGAGAAAGTAGACGGGTATATAAAAAACTCCTGGCCCATGCTAAAACTGAATGGGAGGAGAATCAATGGGAGGAGATAAATAAATCCCTTGTGAAAGGAGACCACAGGACGTTCTGGAGAGTAGTGAATGGGGGGTCGGGGAATCTCCACTCAGCTATTGAGCCTAACATCGCACCAGGGGTATGGCAGACCCACTTCCAATCCCTTTATAGCTCTGAGTTGGGAGAAACCACGAATGATGCTGGGGGTGGCCAGGCAGTATATGAGGGGGAACCAATAAGAGTGGGAGAGGTTAGGGCAGCAATAGCAGGTCTGACATCGGGCAAGGCGCCAGGATTGGACGGCCTACCTGGGGACTTGTTCAAGCAGGAACCCGACGTCTGGGCCCCCTACCTTGCTGTTCTGTTTAACTGAGTTTTGAGCGGCATGGAGGTTCCAAGCACTTGGCTGGGGGCAGAGGTGGTTCCCATATATAAGAAGGGCTCGCCCCTGCTCCCAGCCAACTATAGACCAATCAGCCTAATTGATGTACCACAGAAGTTGCTTGGTAGGATATTGCTGCATCGACTGCAGGAGTGGGAGGAAGAAACGGGTGCCCTTAGCCCCTATCAGGCAGGATTCAGAAAGGGGGTTTCAACAGTGGACCAGGTTTTTAGATTAAACATGATCTATTGGAGGGCAGCGATATTCGATGGCGGCAGCTTATACACAATATTTGTGGATTTAAGGGCCGCCTTCGACTTGGTGCCCAGAGGTAAACTTTGGAGTGTCCTGTCAGAGATGGGTGTACCCGCGGACATTTTGATAATCTTACAGAGATTACACCACAACAACTATGCCCGGAAGTCTGGGGAACTGACGGACAGATTCCCCGTTGACAGGGGG
The DNA here is from genome assembly GCF_964263255.1 of Lissotriton vulgaris. Classification (NCBI taxonomy): domain Eukaryota; kingdom Metazoa; phylum Chordata; class Amphibia; order Caudata; family Salamandridae; genus Lissotriton; species Lissotriton vulgaris. The sequence continues at coordinate 1,436,780,915 of NC_141693.1, read as the reverse complement.
GTTAGGCAGGGCTGTGTGCTTGCACCGACCCTGTTCTGCCTCTTTGTCAACGGGGTAATCGCCCACCTGAATGGTACTGAAAACACTGATGCCCCAAAATTGAACGGCAGCAGGGTGCCTGCAATTATGTTTGCAGACGACACCCTGCTCTTGTCCAAAACCCCAATGGGGATTCAGCGGATTCTTGACTCTTTTGTGGCCTTTTGTACAGATAGGGGTCTAGAAATCAACGCCACAAAAACTAAATTTATGGTCCTGAATCCTAGTCAGAAATTGCGCCCGAACCCACTACTGGGAGCGTCAAGGCTAGAGAGAGTCTCCACCTTTGAATATCTAGGTGTAACCTTGAATGAGACTATGTCATGGGGGCCACATCAGACTAGAGCTAACCTCAAATTAGTGCAGACCACTGGGGGCATTGTGCGGATGATGAAGAGTTTGACATACCGGCCTTTGGGACCGCTCATACAGATCTATAAAGCACAGGCTAGGGGCGCCACTATGTATGGGGCGGAATTGTGGGGACACACATCAACCAGTAGTCTGTCGGCAACTGAGAACAATTTCATTAGACAGATAGTTGCACTTCCGGCCAGCACCCCGCTCCTTCCTCTGAGGCTGGATCTGGGACTGAGACCAATAGCTGATGAAATAGGTCTCAGACCCATAGTCTTCTGGCGAAGACTGTGGAGTAGTGAAGAACTATCTGCCTATAGGGCGGAACTGAGTGAGCTTCTAACTCATCCCAAAGCTTCACAAATCCCCTGGGTAAAATACATCCAAAAATCATGCACAACATTGGGGTTCCCCGATCTCTGGTCCGACCCTGCAAACGCCTCATTATACATCCCAGGCAGAACTTTGGTCAAGGTCTTCCACGACCAGAAATTATCATCTGCCATGGACGGCCAGAGGGAGGGATCATTAACATCTGCATTCATGCTGAGCAAGGACTCATATAGGCTGGAAAGGGTCTTGGACGCCATGTCCCCCGTGTTGGCCAGGAAGCTGTTTCTCCAATGGAGATATGGAACATTGCCCTTCAGATCTTTTACCAGCTCCTGGACAACCCCGTCCCTTTCTAAGCAGTGTCCGACATGCTCCTATGCGGAGGAGAGTGATCTACACGTGGCCCTGTTTTGCCCAACCTATATGAAAGCTAGGAAGTACTGGCTTTTGCCACTTATTAGGAACTTTGGTTGTAGGGAGTACCTGCCAATGTATAGAATTCTAAAAACCGATGTTTCGAGTTTAACCGTGTTTGTACTGGCAAAATTCCTCACCAATGTCTGGCATACCCGCACTCGCATTCTGAAATCACAGGCCCCGAGTTAATCCCAAATCTTTTAAAATGTAAGTCCGGTAGTTTTAACTTTCAGGGATGATTTTATAGTGTATAGCATGTGCTGTTTTGTTATTGTTGTGGATTTTATCATGGTTGTACATGTTTTACTGTTGTTGTATATCTTTTATGGCCATATGGCCGAAATAAAGATTGAATAAATAAATAAATAAAAATAATATAACTTTGAAATGGCGGTTTCCATATAACCGTTATATACTGATCCTGATGTCCGTTCAAACTATTCGAAGTGTGGTTATCCCTCTTTTCTGTTTACCATTGTCGTAGACCACTCTGATTTAAAGTTTGCACACTTCCACTGTGAACATTGCAATATATATAATCTTTTCCAAACATCTTGTTTGGAATTGTTGCAAAAATATGTCGTCTTACGGACACTAACTCTGCCCATTGCTATTACTAATCAAATAACTCACCACAATATTACCACTCTAAAATGGCGGAGCCGAAAAACACAAACAAGTCCTTCTTTGACTATGACTAAGCATACGTCAGTGTGCCTGTAATCCCCGGGTCATTTGAAGATAAGTTTTATAAATGTACGAACACACAAAAATCATGATTAACGATCAGACAATAATGGATGTACCTAACTTAAAATATATACCCTGTAGTTCCCTCGTTCAAGCATAAGCAATTAAGCTAAAAAGCACTCCCCGAGCGCGAAACTACGGACCCTGACTTCCGGGTCAATCTCTTTCCCTTCCGGTTTAAAAGAGGCAGCATATAGTGACACAAAGAACGCGAAAGCGGAAGACATCTAGTGGGTTAACGACGGCGCGACTTAGGGATTTTTCATTTTACCCTTACAAGTAAGTGGCTTAATAATCGCAATGGACACCCTCCCTATGTTATAATCTCGCTGCGTCTGCGCTACCCAATTGTGACTAAATATCGGACTTTCTTTTCCGCCGCACTAAGACTACACGCCGGCAATTAATACCTGCTAGCGCATTAGCCTAAACAATATCACAGACTGGATCTCACAAGCGAGACTTTAAAAAACCATCACCACCTTGCAACTCGCCGTGTTTAATTAACAATGTCCCCCCCTCTAATTGAGTGCTACAACCTTTAGAATGGAAGAACAAAGATGACTCATTTCACTAGGTCTGTCCCCTTTATTTAATTGTACACACCGCTGCGCACTGTGTCTTAGCTATTACTGCCTTATAAATGTTAATACACTCTTGAATATAGACTATTGGCTTGTTTCATGAGTACTGTGGAGAAAAGGCATTGAAATGGTTTGTGGCATTATTTCATACCCTAGAAACTGAACCCTGGTTACATAAAGAAACTTACTGTAATGGAATTTTATGTATATACGTAGAAAACTCCCTAAAAAAATGTACATGTTGTATTTAACAGATTCACATTTTGAAAAAAACGGATTTTGGTTGGGAAAGTAGCACATATTATGAAGAACTGTAAAGCACATACTATACTGTAAATAGGTATGCCGCAATAACTGTTGAGTCACTTTTCTCGCTTTACACCTTTCTGGCATGTCCTCCTGATCACATGAAACTATACTATTTTGTTTAATTTGCTCAAATCTGATCATTTTAAATTGCATTCTCTGTAAGTAGCCTGACTAAACCTCACTCATGATCTATAAACTACTCACGTATTAAAATCACAGAGGGGATGGGTTCTGGTCTTCATGCATCTACTTCCCTTTATGTTCCTAAAACTGTCACTGGGGCACATCCTTCTCCACAGATTCCCAATCAGAAACCTATACTATGAAATCACGCTAGCGTCTATCTATCCCACACCGCTTCACTTCTTCCCTCTCATCTTCACCTCACTGGTATTGGGGTCAAAGGCTAGCTCCTTCAAACCACTTGCGTTCACATATGTATTTCTGATCTCTTACAGCCTTGAAAAAGCCCCGGCGCAAATCGCCACAAGGGGCGAAACACGTGTCGGCTGTTCATGTTTTTATCTAAATTAATAAAGAGCAATTTTTCTACACAATATGGACTTCTGACTCTGACTATATGAGTAAGGATTCAGCCTAAGGATATCAAGAACCTTTGCTAAACACACTCACTACCCCCTTTTAGGCCATCATCTCCTTGTGTTTGCTCTGTTCACTTTAAACTGGCAGGGTAAGCCTAGATGCTGATATTGAACCTTTAATCTCTAATGAATTGTGCATAGTAAATCTATCATCTAAGAACTTAACTGAAAATGAATTGTATATATTGCAAAAAGGCTTGAGTTTTTGTGTTAACGGAAATTGTAATTTTCTGAACATGCATATTGATGTATACAAATTTGTACAAAAATCGAGATTAAAAAAATATTTCAATGATTACCCGCCTGTCTCTAATGTAGTATTAAGAAATGATAAGAGCCCCCCTGACATGACAATTGCTGAATTTAGAGATGTAAACTCACTAGCAACATCGGTTGAAGATGATCTAGATATTGACATTATTGAATCTGTTACAACTCACGAAATAACCCTGACTTTATGCATTTGTAAATAAATGATATTATGCTTGGATATGTTGTTGTTGGAAAATTTCCTTGTTCAAAGATCTTTCAGGCTTGTTTCCATTTGAATATATACATGCATATCATCTTGTTTACCTAGTATAAGACCTGATTAGTAATCATGTTCTCACATTCTCATTATAGAAAGATTCTTGCTGGAATAGTACTTGAGCGACGTCATTTAACCTTTCCACATATTTCACACACACTGAGTTAGTGGATATGGGATATATATACTTCATTTTGTCCAGTTTTATAGACATGTAAACGGTGAATGCATATCACCTTGTTTACCTAGTACAAAACTTGACTAGTCTTCTTGTACCCACATTCTCAATATTAAAAGATGTTGGCAGGAATGTTAATTTATTCTTACTGATCATTTAATTTGCCTATGATAAGTCAAAACATTTTGGGATCCAGCAGCACTTCTATGTTTATATACCAATATAAAAATTATGCCTGTAAATTTTGATTTCACAATGCATCAATTTTTTCTGGGCATCTAAATTATGACATTCTTCGGTTTCGAAAAAAACGTGTTTGATTGACAAACTAGCTAAATTCATGATCATTCATGATCATTGTAATGGTGGGCAGTCTAGTTGTTCTGCATCCACGCACCCCGACATCCACAGGCCAGGCGTGGCCTGCGGGGAGCAAATAAATGAAGGACGGCCGCTCGGGGACATCACTTCCCATGTAATCGCTGGTGTGGTCTCATGAGTCTGTGCTGCATGTCCAGACCCCCGCGCTAGGCCACACACCTTCCAGAAGTCACCCACCACATTGGCGATGAGCGGAGGGGGCCCAACCCTCACTAGCTGCCCCGGTGCGCGACTGGCTTCGTGTGCGATTCACCGCTCTGCTATATTGCACCGCTGGAGCTGCCGTGCATCCGCTCCACCTGCGTGCCGCCCCCACCTCAGCAGCAGCCGAGTGCACACAGTGTGGGACCCGTGTGTGCCTCTGATTGCAGACGCCAGGCCATCTGGGGACACCGCGTCCAGCTCCACGACTGGCTCCTGCTCTGGACCTGACACCTGCACCGACAAGTGCCTCACCTACATGGCACTGGGGCTGCTGCCCTCTGACCCCTGTGATCCCCGGTCTCTTTGCAGCAGTCTTGAGGCCCCACAGTGCTCCTACAACCTGCACCAAGCACTGGTTGCACCAGCTATGGTGCTCATCAAGCACCAGCCACTCCACAAAAGACAAGACCTGCACTAAGGTCCAAACAAGAACATGCAAATCCAAAGGAAGGAGACACACAGCGATGCATGCATAGCCTCTGCCACACTAAGTAAGAAGAGTGTGGGTACACCAAGAGTGAGAGTGCCCCGGAAGTGGGAGGAGTTTGAGACAGCGCCACGTGAGGCACACAACGCCATTTTTTTTGCATGAGGAGGCCAGAACATTCAGGGACACCCCCGCCGGGCAACATGGACAATAAAAATGACGCCACTGTGCCAGCCCGCATCCCATTCCAGCATGCAGCATCAGGCGTCCTACCCCCTTTAAGTGAGCTGGAAGAGCCCGCCACAGCCTCCCCCGGTGGAGAATATGGATCGAACGGCTCAACAACTATTTTGTCGCGACCCGAAAGACGGACGAGGCGGTGAAGAGATCCTTACTGCTCCACTATGCGGGAGACGAGATCTTCAAACTCTTCAATCATCTGCCCAACACGGGGGCAGCAAGTGACTTTGATGCAGCGGTGGCAGCACTAAATGGGCATTTTGACCCGCAACTAAACCCAGATTTTGAGGTCTTCAAGCTTGGACAAGCCTGCCAGAGAGAAGGAGAATCCATGGACATGTTCTACGCTTGCCTCCGAGAACTTGCCAGCACATGCACGGATGAAGACCAGACAAAGGCAATCAGGAGGCAACTTATTCAGAGATGCCGTGAGAAGACCCTACGAGGACTCATACTGCGAAAACCAAGAATCACGCTAGAGGACATACTAATACTAGCCAGATCACACAACCTGTCTGCAGCTAGAGCGAATGTGATGGACCAAGCCTTAACCAAGTCCCAAGGGAAGCCGTACTCCATCAAGACGGAGCTTGCTGATGTGGTGAGGACCAAGCTTAGAGGAGACATGTTCAGAGGGCCGAGAGTAGACGCGTCCAGATCAAATGGTGGATACTGTGGCCACGAGCCACATGCTGCAAAAGACTGTCCCGCCCAAGGAAAGACCTGCACCAACTGCGGAATACCAAACCACTTTCCATCCATCTGTAGGAGGCGCAACAAAACCAGAGATTTCCGAGGACAAAAGCCCCCGACATGGGCCGTTCGACAACTATCAGTGGCTGACGCTGCGCCCCCGACCACACCCCGAGGAGACCTGCGAAACACCTGCCGACCGTAGAAGACTCGTCAGAGGATGATGATGAGAAAGCATACGTAGTCTCTTTCGCAAAGGAACTCAAACAACACCACAGGCCACAACCCACATGCATAGTCCAGGTCCCGGGGACCAATGTGAGGCGGTCATTGACACAGGAGTGACTGTAAACATTATGCGCCTATAACAGTACCGGAGCCTATACCCTCGTCCTTCCGTAGTGCCATCCAAAACCCAAATATATGCGTATGGAGCAGACACGCCCCTGCCGCTAAAAGGAAAAATATCAGTACCCATCAAAGCAGATGACTTGGAGGTAATGGCAACGATCCACGTCACCAACAGGGAGGCAGATACCCTCCTGAGTAGCCACACTGCCGAAGACCTAAACCTACTTGCTTTCGCCAGACGGATCCAGACGTACCAGGTGGAAGAGCTCCTCGGACAATTCCCCGAGATGTTCAAGGGCCTAGGGTGCATCAAATGTGAACCCATCAAGCTTCACATTGATATTTCTGTTGCCCCTGTCGCCCTGCGACATAGGAGGATTCCATTCCATTTGCGAACGCTCGTAGAGAAAGAACTGGAGGCCCTGGAAGAGCAAGGAGTCACGAAAAGGTATCCGGACCGACACCATGGGTATCCCCGATGGTCATGGCGGAAAAACCCAAGCAGCCAGAGGCCATTCGCCTATGTATCGACATGCGGCTGCCCAACAAAGCGATAAAGAGGGAACGCCATATAACGCCAACAATGGATGACATCATCGCAGATGTATATGGATCCAAGTGATTCTCAAAAATCGATCTAAACGCAGGGTACCACCAACTACCCCTGTCTGAAGAGAGCCGATTTATCACCACTTTCAGCACCACCAAGGGCTCGGGAGGTACAAGCGGCTGAATTTTGGGATATCCTCGGCAGCCGAAGTGTTCCAAAACACCATACAGGAACTACTGTCCAGACTACCAGGAGAGTTGAACGTGAGTGATGACATCCTCGTCCACTCTGCGACAGCCACCGACCACCACAAACACCTCCGGGACACCTTGAGACGCGTCAGCGAACATGGAGCCACTCTCCACAAGGACAAATGCCAGTTTTTCCAACCTTCCTTAGAGTTCTATGGCTATGTTTTCAATCAGGAGGGCATACAAGTAGACCTGAGGAAGTCGCAAACCATCAAAGACACCCCTGCTCCAACGACACCAATGGAAGTAAGAAGCTTCCTGGGAATGGCCACCTACTGTGGGAGGTTCATACCAGACTTAGCCACAAAAAGTGAACCACTATGATCCCTCATGAAAGTAGACTCCACCTGGCACTGGGGCCCAAAGGAGGAAGAGGCGTTCCAAGGGATAAAAGATGCACTCCTAGGAGAGGCCAAGTTGGCGTACTTCGACCCTGCGAAGCGGACGGAAGTACTGGTAGATGCAAGCCCAGTAGGACTTGGGGCAGTGCTGGGTCAAGAACACGAACCAGGCCAGTGGGCCGCCCTAGCATTCGCCAGCAAGTCCCTCACCCGGACAGAAGCAAGGTGTGCCCAAATTGAGCGCTCGCCATCAACTGGACCTGTAACCATTTCCATCTATACCTCCGAGGGCACCCGTGCACCATGGTCACTGACCACCAACCGCTAGTTCCACTATTCAAAGGGACGGCGCCACATCCACCCCCACCCAATGAACGCTGGGTGGTTCAACTGCAACCATATGAGATGGAAGTGATATACCGCCCGGGGTTAAAGAACCCCACCGATTTCCTTTCAAGACATCCCATTCAGGCAGAGAGGCTCGAAGAGGACAAAGACAATGAAGAGTTTGCTCACTGGGTGGCTCTTACGTCGTGCCCCCAGAGCATGTCCCTAGACGAGGTCAAAGAAGCGGTGCCACCGAAGTTGTATATAACAAGACGCTGGGAGCTGTCCAAGAAGGCTCATGGATAAATTATCTCCGCCAGGCCAACTCTTGGTTCCCGGAGGACCGGGAACTCCTCACAAAAATGTGGCTAGTGCGCCATGAATTAAGCGGCACCGGAGATTCCATCCGGCTAAGAAGACCCCAACTAGTCATCCCTCAGAGCCTCAAGCAAGGGGCAGTCCAACTGACCCACGGGGGACACCAAGGAACCACCAAGATGAAGTTGTGAATGAGGGAAAAAGTCTGATTCCTGGAGCTGGAAGAAATGGTGGAATAGTCAGAAGATGCTCACTGTGCCAGCTGACGAGTGGTCCAGAGATGCCCCTCCCAGTCATCACAGAAGAAGCCTGCACCGTCCCATGGTCCAAAGTGAGCGTGGATTTCGGGATCTTCCCAGGGGGAAAAAACCCACCTGTCATTATAGACGCCTACTCCAAGTATCCTGTGGTCGAACCCATTGTGTCAACAGCATTCAACCAAGTCGGATCAATGCTGGAAAAGGTTTTTGCTATGTTTGGCTTCCCTCAAGAGGTGCACAGTGACAATGGTCCCCCTTTCCAAGGGGTGGAATTCGCCACTCTCCTCAGACAACGAGGCAAATCAAATCGCCGCATCACCCCACAGTGGCCCCAAGCCAACGGGGACGTAGAACGCTTCATGCGCACGCTAAACAAGGTGTTCCGTATAGCTGTCGTGGAACAAGAAGACCCAGAACAAAGGCTCCACGAGTTCCTGAGAGAGCATCGAAGTACCCCTCACTGTACGACCCTGCGGAGCCCGTGTGCCCAGATGCGCCATGGCACCCGCCGAGACCTGCTCCCTACCTGCCCAGGGTGATCACCACCTCCGCTAGACACGGACGGAGTACAAAAGTGGAGGATGAGACTTAATCAGAAAGCAAGCATCCGACGTCGAGCCACCCCAAGAAGCCTCAGCCAAGGAGCAACTGTCATCCTACGAAAACCGGCGCCAAGGAGGAAAATTCCAAACACAATACTAACTTGGTCCCTGGACCATTACTGCGAACCACGGCATGATGGTAACTGGACGTAAAGGATTGGAAGTATCACAGAACATATCGTGGTTCAAAGAGGTCCCGCTAGAACAACGCCGGGAGACCTCGAACCAACCTCCAAGCCTTGGGGCCATGGCAGTGGCTAATAAAGAAGTAGGAGAATCAGCGAGCAGCCAAGCCAGTGGGACCCCAGTGAGGAAATATAAATTTTTGGTCATGTTATGTTCCCTAGCGCGTACCCCACCGACTCCATGTACCAGCTTAAAGTGCATGTAACTTCCCTCCTGTGCCAGCTATGAAGACGCAAATACATTAACTTGTCCTCTTTCAGATCCACCATGAATGGATTAAATGGTCCGTTCCTAAGTATGCTATGCCACCGTCTTTTTGTAGTGTACTTTACATGTTTTTCTGCTCTGGCAAAGTAGGCCCTGAATTTCTGCCATCGAGCCTCTTTTCTGGCTTTTGACTCTGACAGCCTCTGCCCAGGCTGCCTCTGTACCCGTGAACTCTGACTTACTTCCAGCGCGGCCCCTCGCGCTCAGCTCAGCCTGCTTTCTGCCAAGACTGACTATAACCTTCGAGTTATCTGTTCTGCTCCTCGAAAATGCATTCCTGCCTACTAGCTTCAGTAAACATCCTCCCCAGCTGCAGAGCCAAAGGGCCGACCCGTCCCAGTGCAAGTAATTCATAGCCTCTGTTACCATGCTTCCATGGAAGGCCCCGTGCCCCTACGCTTCTCATGCAGACACTTAGGCGCTTATACACGCATCCACAGTTAGCATAGAATAGCTTCTGCCCTAGAGACCTTTCCGCCCAGATAATATGGTTCCTAAACATCAGATATCAGATATGATAGAAGTACAAGTTGATCTGACATGCCAGACTTCTGTCTCTTTCCGTCAGTGTAAATGTCAAGTCCCCTGCACCCCTCCAATCACACGTCATGCAGCTGCGCGCGCATCCAAGCTTCCGATTTCTGCTGACATTGCCACATTTCTGCTTGGTGCCACCCACCTGCGTCACCTATCAGTGACGTTTCTAGCACACACCTCCAGTTCACGCCTCTTGATTACGTACTAGTACCACGTGTATACTGTTATCTTGTCTTCTCTCAACTGTTACGCCTCCTGCACTGTTGCTTATGATATGAATTAAGTATATAAGCTATGTATTGTCAATAAAATGTAGCGCGCTCTCTATCCCTTCTGACACCCCTGTGGTGGTCAGAATCCGATATCCTGGTCATGACCATTCCTTTTTGAGGAATAAAACCCTTAGAAACTCTAACACCACGGACTCTGGTTTTTTCTTTCCGATCTGAGTTATTATTGATTAAGTACTTACCTGCATAGAAATTAAGAGAGTAAATTAATTATTTACGTCATTTTGGCGCCCGAATAGGGACCCCTCCCCCACCTCACGCGCCGGTTGGCGCATTGCAAGCTCTGTCCCCTGCCATCAGTTAGATGGAACCTACGCGTACCGGCAGGATTTCCTGCATCTCCCTCTGACCCACGGAGGTGACGAAGACTGCGATCAGTGCCCAGACGAGGCGGTGAGGAGTGCGGAGGATCCCGACCAGAGCCTAGCCGAAAGAAGCAAGGTCCGAGGTGTCAAGAGGCCCACCAGTTTTCCGAAGTTTTCCGAAGTTTCCCGAAGTCGAGCCAAGTCGAGTCCAGTCCGGTCGAGTTTTCCGAGGCCTTCTGTTTCCGTGCTTCCCGGTGAGTACCATTGCTGGGACGTATCTAGACGGGTTTGGGTACACAAGTCCGGTCTGCACTGTTTTTAGGCAGTGTATCTGTACTGTTGAGCAGTATATCTAGTATTCTGAATTTCTGCACTGTTACACCAGTGTATCTGTACTGTTGAGCAGTACATCCAGTATAGGGGGTAGTCATCTATGTCTCAAATGTTTTCTTGTGTGATTAATGTCGTGGTATGAATGTGACCGTTTAATGTGCATTATTGTGTTTCTCGTATAAACTAGCTGTAACCAGTACTAAGGAGTAAGGACTGAGTATTCAGTAATAAGTAAACAAGATGCCGTTTTTCAACAAGTTAAAGCAGATAGGAACTAGGAAAGGGATACTGGAGGAAGAAATTCCTATTCCCCCTAGGGACACTCCAGGTAACTTTATGTATCATAAACATGGCATAGATGCCATATTGTATCTAGACTTATGGGCCGATTATACCAAGCATCTAGACGAAAGACACAGATGGCCCACTACCGGAACATGGGATGCCGAGTGAATCATGAAGGTAGAAGAAGTATTATGGAAAAAGAAAGCTAGACAATCACAGAAAGACGCCATAGAATTTTGTCGTAAGGAATCACATAAGCGTGCTGAGAAAGCACTCCGTAGAGAAGACAGACTTAAAGAATCAGAAAAGGCCCAAGAAAACGAATTAGTTACTGAAGGGATCCGAGTAAAAACAGAACAAATAGACCGTGCCCGAAATAATCTCGTAAATGGTATGTATCTCGCGGCCGAGGGTACACCTGAGGCCCTATCAGAAATACCGAAAAACTTAACGCCACCATTAGTTCCAACTAAAGTAATGCATAAGACTACTAAAGACATATTCCTAAATTCTTATCTAGAGGATGTAGCACCGGCTTACACCAATCTGCCTGTTCGTGCCTTGCCTAATGACGGGGACGGGGGTGGCACCCCGCCCCCGGATCATGTCCCGCCAGTACCGCGACAGACCTCCTCCGCTCCGCCAGCTCCGCCACTTCCCGTACCCAAAACTGACCTACCGAAACCACATCTACCTGATCCTACCAAACGACAAATTCAAGTTCAGATACAGACTCCACAGGGAGATAATGCCCAAGCGTCCGCCTCAGGAGGTGCGACCGCGGGTCTTCGGACCCCGCCATTAACACACACTTTCAATCTCAGGGATATGCAGAGTCCTCTCACGTTCAGGTCACCCCGCCTTGACGCATTAAAGGAAAACATCTCAGTTTGCAGATATGATCCAGTACCCGGAAAAAACGATCTAATGATATTGGCATCACTACGGTTAAGATCTGCTACTGATATCTTGCTATGCTATGTAGGAATGAAGGACCGTCTAGATAGAATATATGAGTTTGTTCAGACAGGGAAAGACCCTGACAGTATCAAGGATGCCATGGAGAAACAGAAAGTTGACATTCAAGCACAAATACTACGATTTTTCATAAATTGTCTAATAAGAGAACGAGACAGGCCTGGAACAGATCAAAGTGAACTAGATGCCCTGAACAAGTGGGGTCAAAATATAGCCGAAGGAAAACATGACAAGGGGGCTTGCATAGCCAGTATGTACAAGAAAATTAGAAAAGCAGTGATAACGGTACACCAGAAAGGGAATGACAAAGCTTCCTCCGAGGAGGAAGAAGAGTTTGAAGAACCAGAAAGGACTCCAGATACTATAGCGTATGTAGGTAAGGGAACTTACCTTAGGAAAGGCATCCGTCCAGAAAGCAAGAGAGTTTTTCTCTCTGCTTTAACAAACCCGAATTCTTCTGAACACCAGTTCCAGGAGACTGATAAAAGACTACAAGAAAGAGTGGGGTACCATGTACTCAATTCGATGGATGAACAAGAACTAGCCCGGTCAGCCATCTTATGGGCCGAAAATCCGGACATATATAATGATGATACCTTAGCACAGACGTTTCTAAACCTTTCCCCAGACGAACAGAAATTAGCAGGTGTATACATGATTCAGCACCTACTTACGAAATACCGAAATGAACATTCTGATCCAGGTCCCTTACACGAAACATTAGAAGCACTACTCATGGATAGATGGAGAGGTTTCAGTACCAAGTTAATACAAATAATTCTAGAACAACGACATAAATATAACACCTTCATAAGTTCTGAATATGTTCCCGCCCCGCCTCCAGAAAGGAAAATGTACCACATGCAATGCGGTAGTGGCATTGAAAGCCAGAACCCCTTACGAGAAGTACACCCAGTTATGGGTGCGGATCACGCCCTGAAACGTGTATATGTGCACACGCCACTGACTAAGTTAGAACTGTTAGAAATGAAGAAACTAGTTCCGTGTCATGATAAAGACCCTGCAGGTTTTCACAGAGAGCTTAAAGACATGTTGTTAATGGGGGATTACACGTATGATGATATTATGAAAATGTTAAAAGTAATGTTGCCCACGGGCATTTACGAGAAATTAAAGGAAAAAGAATGGGAGGTGGGGGACACAAAGATTGCATGGGCAGAAATAGAAGACGAAGAAAGCAAACGGGTCCCAGGGGTAGGCCTTGGGGACAAAACTAAAGCATTACCCGGATTAATAGTACAGGTTTTGCCAAGATTATTGACAACTAGAAAGGAAGATTGGGACGCCATCTCGTCCTGTAAACAGAAACATGATGAAGATACTAGTGACTTCTATTCAAGATTCGAGAAATGTTTCATTATAAATAGTGGCCTACAACCGAGCAGCGAATCGTATCCACACCTTTTTGTATCAAAACTAGTCGAGAACTCGCTACCATTAGTTAAAAATAGAGTGTACAAAGTTGAAAGTACTTGGCAGGCAAATACGCCATCCCAGATGTTACAAATGTTACAATATCATCAGAACAGAATTAGAGAAGAACAAGATCAGGAACAGAAACATATGAAAGACACCAAGATGAAAATGTTAGTAGCTCAGACGGTCCCAGCCGACGGCCAGAGAAAAGGTGGGACCCAGACAAGTCACACTACAGCTCCCGTTAAAGGGACATGTAATTACTGTAAGCAGCCAGGTCATTACGTACATGAATGCCCAGTCCTGAAACATAACATAGCAACAGGTAAAACTAAAGAAAGACCGCATCCGCCTAGACAAGACCAGGTCCAGCAACAGACCTCACAGAATACCCAGCCTATGCATGCTCCATCTCATACAGCACAGACAGTAGCAGGACCACAGCCCATTGCCGCGACTCAGCAAGTTTCGCAACAGATGTATCAGTATGCCCAAACTGCATATCCAGATTACCCCCGATATACATGAAACAGCCTAGAGAGGGAAGGTGGTTTGCCTCTTATCGAAATTCCTGTAGATCAAGAAGGTCCTTATGTACACAGTCACGTATTAGGAAAAGACAGAAAGTTTTTAATTGACACAGGGGCCAGCCGCACCACAATCAGTCATAATGAAGTCCCAGGGGCACCCCTCTCAGGCTCGCAGAATGTTTCCCTTGGATTTTCAGGACAGCCTATTGTAAATGAAGTATCGGAACCAGTACCCTTGGCTGTGGGTCCATTATCACGAGTTACAGATTTGCTACTTACGAACTCATGCCCAGAAAATCTGTTAGGAATTAAAACTCTGAAGGCTCTAGGAGCTATAATATGCTGTTCCCCGGAGGGAGTTAGACTCTTTCTACGGGATTTCAAGGGTCATTATGTTTTACGAGAATTTGATGTCAGATTGAAAAATGTACCAGATCACCTATGGGCAAAAGGCCCAGCTGACGTAGGTTGTAGCATATCACTCCATACCGTGTTTCACTCAAGCCAGGAGTTGTTCTACCCAGAATCAGACAATACAAGTTACCACCCGATGCTGTAGTGGCTTTACTGAAAATCATTGAAGAGCTTATTGCCCAGGGAGTGGTCGTAGAGACCGACTCCAATATCTGTAATTCACCTATCATCCCAATTCTTAAACGTACTGACCCCAATGCACCGCCAGTATATCGGCTGGTGATTGATCTTCGAGAATTGAACAAATGCATTGTACCACAGTACCCTGTGGTCCCCGATATCTCTTCCCTATTGACTGCTATTGATTCAGAAGCAACGTTCTTCACTGTAATTGATCTCAAGAACGCTTTCTTCAGTGTACCTATTGATCCGGAGAGCCAATATCTCTTCGGATTCAGTTTAAATGGACGAAGTTTCAAATTTTCCCGCGCACCTCAAGGATTCACAGAAAGCCCCAGCATCTATAGTCAAGCACTGAAAAGACAACTAGATTGTATTCAAATGCCAGTTAACACCGCTTTACTGCAATACGTCGATGATCTACTGATCACCGCACGAAGTGAGCCCGAATGTGAACAAGCTTCACTGACAGTTTTACATTTTCTGGCAGACAAGGGACACAAGGTGTCTCCTTCGAAGCTGCAATTCTGTGTTCAGCAAGTTGTATACTTGGGTCACTTGCTGTCCAAAGTGGGGAGACAGCTCACTCCCGATCGCATTCAGTTAATTGTAAATATGCCACGACCCCAGACACAAAAGGAAGTGCGGGCCTTCATAGGCCTCACCTCGTACTGCAGACAATGGATTCCTCAATATGCATTTCTAGCTAAACCACTCATCCAGTTAACGACGCAGGAGGCAGTAACTTCGATTGCCCTTCCTTGGACTCAGGAACATACACAAGCCTTTGAGGAATTAAAGAAAGCATTATGTCGAGCACCAGTTTTAGCGACACCATGTTACAGCAAACCGTTTACACTTTTTGTTACAGAACGTGATGGTACAGCATTGTCTGTCCTCACTCAAGACCAAGCAGGTTCACATAAGCCTTGCGCTTATTTTTCAAGTACATTGGATTCAGTAGCCCAGGCACTCCCTGCGTGCTTAAAGTCAGTAGCAGCAACAGCACTAGCGATCAGACAGAGCGATTCAATTGTTTTAGGACATCAGTTAACAGTACAAGTTCCACACTCTGTAGAGGTTCTGTTAAACAGAACCCAGACTCAACACTTGACTATAGCACGACTGACAGGTTACGAATTAATGCTATTCCAGCCACACATAGAAATCAGACGCTGCAGCATTCTGAACCCCGCAACACTGTTACCTACAATTATGACAGATCCAGCCCCGCATGATTGTATAGAGATCATTAATGCAGTAACAAAGCCCCGACGAGACTTAACAGATGTTCCATTGACAAATCCAGACCTGACACTTTATGTGGATGGTTCATGCATGCGAACAAGTACAGGAGAATTAGTGGCCGCATATGCCGTGACCACTGAAACCGAAGTTAAAGAAACACATCGTATTGATACACTGTCTGCTCAAGCGGCAGAGCTCATCGCTCTGACCCGAGCCTGTATTCTAGCCAAGAACAGAAATGTCAACATATACACTGATTCCCGTTATGCGTTCGGAGTTGTACACGACTTCGGCATGCTATGGCAAGAACGAGGTTTTCTGACCTCTCACGGTGCCAAGATCCAACATGGTCCCCTCATTCAAGCACTGTTAGAAGCAATACATCTGCCTTCAGGCATATCTGTCATGAAGTGTAAAGCACATACTAAAGTCACAGATTCTGTTTCCCAGGGTAACGACCTGGCAGACCAGACAGCAAAACGTACAGCATTGACTAACACTCAGGCAATTGATACGACAAAGACTATAGGACCGACAAATTGTATGACAGTCAGGGATCCCGCACTTGATGTTATTGATATTCAGACACACGCTACCCCAGAAGAAATAAAGAAATGGATTGAACTAGGAGGGATCCAGACAGATCAAGGTTGGATGACGAAGGGAAAACCTACATGGTTTCTCCCTGACTCTATGGTTCAAGTCATGATAAATACAGCACATAGCCCAGCGCACCTAGGAGAGAAAGCGATGTTAGACAGTTTACAAAATCTTTGGAACAATAAACACTTACGAGCAGCAGCGAAACAGAAAGTGCGTACTTGCATGATCTGTTGTCAGTTCAATCCAGGTAAAAGCGTCCCTGTAGAGCAAGGTGTATTTCATCCTCCCGATCACCCTTTTGAAGTCCTCCAGATGGATTATATCCAGATGGACCGTTGTCGAGGATTTAAATATGTTCTCGTAGTTGTCTGTGCTCTGTCCCGCTGGACCGAAGCATACCCAGTCCCAGATTACACTGCTCCGACCACTGCCAAGCAGCTGGTTCGTGAATTTTTCCCACGATACGGCTTGCCTCGTGTCGTGTACTCAGATAACGGTCAGCCATTCTCATCTGCATTAATGAAAGAAGTTTCTTTATTATTGGGATACCAGTGGAAATTCCATTGTGTCCGACATCCTGAAGCCGCAGGCCTTGTAGAAAGACATAACCAGACACTAAAGATCCGCCTTGCCAAAATATGTCAGGAGAAAGGGGTCGACTGGATAGTCGCCCTGCCAGTGGCACTATTCTACATGAGAATGGTTGCCCATTCGAGATCAGGGCTATCCCCGTACGAGGTGGTCTTTGGCAGACCACTGAATATGTGGGGGACGCCCATTCCGAAAAAGATTACTGATGTTGATTGTAACATGTTGACAGATTACCTTGCCTCCATGATGTCTGCACTCCAATCATGTCGTTCACAGGTTGCCGCAGCCTTCCCTGACAACACTGATGTAAAGCCACATGATGTCCGTCCTGGCGACCTCGTCCTAGTGCGCAACTTTGATAGAAAGAGTCCGTTGGAGCCCCGCTGGAAATCACCGAAGACCGTCCTTCTCACCACGAGGACCGCCGTGAAGATCGAAGGGAGAAAGGGGTGGGTTCACACGAGTCATGTGAAAAAATTCTTTGGACTGAAACCTGATCGAGACTCGTCCACCCCCACCAAAGACTGTGTTGAGCCAAAAGACTTTACAGAATCTGAACGAGAAAAAACTCCCCAAGAGGAGTATCGCATGAAACTCCGATCTAGCAAGTCAGACAGTTTAATTGTTTAAGTCCTCCCCTAGGTGAATCGGTTAAATAGTTTCTGACATGTATCCCCTAGATCGAGATAGAGAGAGAGAATATAAGAAACGTACATATTGTAAATCACTTCGTAGTCACTGTATAGTGACACTATTAATCATGTTTATTCTGAGTATTTTAATTATTGTTGCTAGCATCCTTTTACCTATATACTACCCTATTTTCAAGCGTGAACAATCTGTCTACAATGTCTCTGCTGAACACACTTTTAGCAAGTTACCTCCACATGAACTCTCCTATAGACTTGCGCTGCACAACAATACATTCATTAGTATGCTACATCATTCCCACCAAACTAATAATGCTACAGACTGCTGGATATGTGGCCGACTCCCTCCATACCAGAATTACAAGGGAGCTCTGCCCCTCTTTCCGTACCCGTTCACTCATAATGGCTCCTGCGGCGCATGGTTTAAAATAATTAATTCCTTAGATCCTGATATTGCTGTTTTTGACGGGGGCTGGGTTTGGGGAAACCTGAACTTGGTCCTGCTCGACGTTTGTTACCCAGATAAGGAGGGACTCCCCACTAGAATAGGAACTGATCTAGAAAATGAAGTGTATGGATTAGGTAACTATACAATTAGTCTTATGATTCTTACTGTTGAATCCGAAGCCGCACCTGTTATACCTACTATGTCAGTATTGCCAGTTACTGGTGAATTATGTATCAGGAAGAAAGGTTCAGTACACTTAGGTCATAGTAAATGCACTACTGTGGTCGAATTCAGCGATCATGGAAAATCGTCCTTTAAAGCTATTAGTCATTCTTACTTTGTTTGTGGTCATACCGCATACATACGTCTACCTCCAGATTGGGATGGTACCTGTTACATTGCATTCCTTCTGCCCCCTGTTTTCCTAGCTCCCCCTGATTACCATAGAAATACCAATCTAGTAAAAAATAGACCCAGAAGAGATATCCCACTTGTCGACTACACAGAAACGGCATGGGAACAGTACACTGATTTTAATAAAGGATTCTTTTTCTTTTTAGGACCTGTTCAGAATAGTAAATTAATACGTAGATTAACTAGAACACTTGAAGCAGTAGTGAATGAAACTGCCTCCGCCTTAGGTAACTTAACAGAAGAGCAGTCCGCCATGCGGGTTGTTGTCCTTCAGAACCGTCTTGTTATTGACGTCATCTTGGCAGATAGAGGCGGAGCCTGTAAGGTCATCGGGTCAAGTTGTTGTGTTTTCATACCACAAAACGCACCATCTGTATACCAAGCTATCACACGTCTCCATAAAATTGCAAATCAGATACATCAGGATCCAGGCACCTGGACTTGGTCCGGTTGGTTCTGGACAACGTTAACAGCTTGGGGATGGAAGATCCTATCCTTCCTAGGCATTGGCCTAGTCCTAGTATTCAGTTGCTGCCTGTGCCTGCAGTGTGGGCCAGCGATTTGTGGACTGTGTGCCACCTCTTGTATTGAACATTCCAGTTTTCTCTCAAAACGTAAACGAAAGAAAGAAGAACAAATGATGTTACAAGAACAAACTGATCGATTCATGAGGATCGAGATTTCATGAAGGGTCCGTAGGGAACAAGGAGGGAATGAGGAAATATAAATTTTTGGTCATGTTATGTTCCCTAGCGCGTACCCCACCGACTCCATGTACCAGCTTAAAGTGCATGTAACTTCCCTCCTGTGCCAGCTATGAAGACGCAAATACATTTGCGTCCAACGTTAACTTGTCCTCTTTCAGATCCACCATGAATGGATTAAATGGTCCGTTCCTAAGTATGCTATGCCACCGTCTTTTTGTAGTGTACTTTACATGTTTTTCTGCTCTGGCAAAGTAGGCCCTGAATTTCTGCCATCGAGCCTCTTTTCTGGCTTTTGACTCTGACAGCCTCTGCCCAGGCTGCCTCTGTACCCGTGAACTCTGACTTACTTCCAGCGCGGCCCCTCGCGCTCAGCTCAGCCTGCTTTCTGCCAAGACTGACTATAACCTTCGAGTTATCTGTTCTGCTCCTCGAAAATGCATTCCTGCCTACTAGCTTCAGTAAACATCCTCCCCAGCTGCAGAGCCAAAGGGCCGACCCGTCCCAGTGCAAGTAATTCATAGCCTCTGTTACCATGCTTCCATGGAAGGCCCCGTGCCCCCACGCTTCTCATGCAGACACTTAGGCGCTTATACACGCATCCACAGTTAGCATAGAATAGCTTCTGCCCTAGAGACCTTTCCGCCCAGATAATATGGTTCCTAAACATCAGATATGATAGAAGTACAAGTTGATCTGACATGCCAGACTTCTGTCTCTTTCCGTCAGTGTAAATGTCAAGTCCCCTGCACCCCTCCAATCACACGTCATGCAGCTGCGCGCGCATCCAAGCTTCCGATTTCTGCTGACATTGCCACATTTCTGCTTGGTGCCACCCACCTGCGTCACCTATCAGTGACGTTTCTAGCACACACCTCCAGTTCACGCCTCTTGATTACGTACTAGTACCACGTGTATACTGTTATCTTGTCTTCTCTCAACTGTTACGCCTCCTGCACTGTTGCTTATGATATGAATTAAGTATATAAGCTATGTATTGTCAATAAAATGTAGCGCGCTCTCTATCCCTTCTGACACCCCTGTGGTGGTCAGAATCCGATATCCTGGTCATGACCATTCCTTTTTGAGGAATAAAACCCTTAGAAACTCTAACACCACGGACTCTGGTTTTTTCTTTCCGATCTGAGTTATTATTGATTAAGTACTTACCTGCATAGAAATTAAGAGAGTAAATTAATTATTTACGTCACCAGAATTATCCGGCTCCCCTCCACACGAAGTTGGCTCTGAGAGCCCTGGCCGAAACAGCATGGGAGAGCGTACCGGCATGCAACTGTTGCAATCAAAGAACCAAGTTGGATAGATATGTAATGGTGGGCAGTCTAGTTGTTTTGCATCCACGCACCCTGACATCCACAGGCCAGGCTTGGCCTGTGGGGAGCAAATAAAGGAAGGACGTCGCTTTCCATGTAATCACTGGTGTGGCCTTATGAGTCTGTACTGCGCGTCCAGACCCCCGCGCTAGGCCACACACCTTCCAGAATTCACCCACCACAATCATGTCGTCGTCCAAAATTAGTGTATATGGGTTTAAAGGACTGAAGAGTCTCTTAAAAAGGGCGGCCCCAAAACAGGTCCCTGTTTTCTATCCTTTTTTGGTTTCAATTGCCCAAATGTAGTCGTCTCGATAACATAGCCACCAGTAAAAATTGAGTAACCTTATTTGAGTATTTTTTGGCTGAATGTTTACTGCAAATGAAAACTGTGAGAAACACAATGCGCCTTTTTGTTAAAATAATGCATTATAACTAACTTCATACTCAAAATATCTAAAATACGACTTTTCTGAAATAAATTGTGGGATATCTCATACTTGGAGATATCACTTTTTGACTGAGTAACATGCATAAGCTTTATTTATGTTGCATGTTGCATTTTGCAAAGTTTGAATACTATCAGTTAAAAGAACTAACTAGCCATTTAAAAATTTGAGAACCTTTTTTTTACAATTTATTCATGAAACCGTAAAACATTTTGTGTATTTAAGTTAATGCAGTCACCTAGTAATATACAGTATTGTTATCTAAACACCTTATTATCTTTTAAAACAGATTAAATATTGTAATTTATGGACTTACTAGTCTTTTAAAAAAAAATGCGACGGTGAAACCGGCGTTTTGGGCACCTCTGTCTTTCTCTGAATCGTTTGTGAAACCTTGATAAGTTAAATGTTTGGTGAATACAGTTACCAAGAGGTGCATTTTAGTGTCTTTAAACACTTCATGGATTTAGCCCTGGTTTGACTTTGAAGCATATATTGACCAAGTCCTGCCTATTTCCGACACTAGTCCTAAGATCACTACAAGATGCCAGATAAGTAAATGACTGATCGGACATTCCTGTTTCGAAATTGATCATAAGTGATTCACGTAGAGTGTTATTTAAACGCTGCACTAGGGATACCAATAATGTGACGATTCTGGATACGAGGCGGGAGCGGTTCATACCTAGAACAAGTACGTTTGGTTAGGGGGCTTTTATTATTTTCCTTTCATCCCGTTTCCCATTACATTTGTTGACAAGGCTCATGGGCCAATGCCAACATGTATTGTATTTAAATTACATCAGGTCCCTTATTAGGAGACATGTTTATGCACAGCTAGTATGCGGGGCATTTTGCTTCTAGTGCACATGCTGATAGCTGCACTCTCCCGCTAACCCGTTAACCAGTTTTGGGTGCGTGACTCTTGTTGGGTACTTAGCAAATCGAAAAGCCTTAGCCTTGACACTACTTGTGTGTTTCAGGTTTGGAGCAGGTACTGAAATACTCTTCCCGGCTATACTTATCGATGGGATAGACTGATTTTGTGCTAATTGGATCTTACACTTATATAGTGGGATATTTCGGAAACAAGGTTTTGGGCGGATAACACTTTGTTTGAAATCTTAACTCTGTGCTTTTTAATTTTATATTTTGTTTATCATGTTTGTTTCATAGGACTGCGCAGAGGCGGGCTACACTACTGTCTATATAAAACTTATTTTGGATTAATATATTGCATTATATGTTGCTCAAATGACATCTTGGTTAATGTTCACGAGCCTGAAATGTCCTTGTTTCTCTTCTTCTTTACAATTCTTTTAGATATACATGTCCTCACTGATAGACTTGATTTTGAACTTGTGCATTAAGAAGCCATTCAACAAGCGATTCGACCTTGTTGGTGGAGTTAACAAATACGAGGTATGTTTTCATCCTTGCATTCCTCTCCTGAATAGATCATGTTGGACAGTAGTGCATTTGCAAATCGGTTTGTTCCTTACCTTCTTTTCTTGCGTAGGTCCAACTTGTACTCCTAGTCAGAGGGAGGAACTAAGTAAAACTACAGAAAAGAAATCAAAAGAGCCAAAATAAATTAATATTGTTGAAATTGGTAAGCTCTTTCCGATGTATTTCATAGTGCCTCTGTTTTTCCTTCCACTCTTTTTTAGTTGTCTATACATAACTGTCTGCAATATTATTTCTTCTTTATACATTGTGGTTCATAAGAGAAATATTGGCTGCCCCATGCCACAGATCTTCTCTCTTTTTTGGATTAACTTTCTCTTGTAAATTGTAAAAAAACTTTTAGTAGGTTTCCAAAAGATAGGTGCATTGGTAATTACCCCATATCCCTTGTTTTGTGTTCGTTAAGACTTAGCTTGGCAGTTCGGGCTGGACTGTTCCCATGAGGCACAGGGTCAAGACTGATTTGCATACGGCTGGGTCTGGACTGAGGTGGTGAAGTGAGCTAAAGAATGATGATGGATTCAACTCAGGTCTGTAACTGGGGGTGAGAGTCTGAAAAGTTTGGCGCTCCATCCAACATCCCCTTGTGTTTGCTTTGTTCGCCCTAAATTGGCAGGGTATGCCCAGACGTGGATCCCTTGCTCACTTTGCCTCTGGATTCAAGCTAGCCTGGCTGAAGACGGCTGTTAGTCTGAAACCGGTCCCAGGATGCTTGTTTCTTGTCCAGGGAAGACATGGCTTGGCAGTTCGGGCTGGACTGTTCCCATTAGGTACTGAGTTTAGACTGATTTACATATGGCTCGGTCTGAACTGAGGTGGCGAAGTGAGACAAAGAATGATGATTGATCCAACCCAGATTTGTGCCAGGGGCTGAGTGTCTGAAAAGTTTCAGTGCTCCATCCATCATCTCCTTGTGTTTGCTATGTTCGCCCTGAGTTGACAGGGTCTGCCCAAAAGTGGGTCCCTTGCTCACTTTGTCACTGGATTCAAGCTAGCTTGGCTGATGAAGGGTGTTACCCACAAACTGGTCCCAGGATGCTTGCTTCCGGTTCAGGGAAGACCTGGCTTGGCATTTTGGGCTGGACTGTTCCCATGAGGCACAGGGTCAAGACCGATTTGAATATGGCTCGGTCAAAACTGAGGTGGCAAAGTGAGCTAAAGAATGATGATGGATTCAACCCAGATGTGTGACTGGGCGTGAGTGTCTGAAAAGTTTCAGCACCCCATCCATCATCTACTTGATTCGCTTTTTTCGCCTTTAGTTGGCAGGGTATGCACAGACGTGGGTTCCTTGCTCACTTTGCCATTGGATTTAAGCTAGCCTGGCTGATGGAGGGTGTTACCCATAGACCGGATCCCAGGATGCGTGTTTCTGGTTCAGGGAAGACCTGGCTTGGCAGTTCGGGCTGGACTGTTCGCATGAGGCACAGGGTCAAAACCAATTTGAATATGGCTGGGTCGGAACTAAAGTGGCAAAGTGAGCTAAAGAATGATGATTGATTCAGCCCAGATGTGTGACTGGGGGTGAGTGTCTGAAAAGTTTCAGTGCTCCGTCCATCATCTCCTTGTGTTTGCAGTGGCTATTCATGGACCAGTCATTAAATAACCTTAATGCATGAATACGTATAAATGACTCTAGGGTTATGTTATGTTAGCCGTTTTGTAAAGCGCAAACAGCTGCCCCCGCAACGGGGCGTCCCGGCGCTGGAGACCATAACACAACCAACTGAGATAGGGGGGAGGGAGGGACCTAACAGGGGGGGAAGAGATAGGTTTTAATAGCTCTGCGGAAAGCTAGGATGTTGTCCATGCATCGAATATTGAGGGGAAGGGAGTTCCATAATTTGGCCCCCAGTAGTTTGAAGGAGCGCCCTCCAATGCGGCAAAACTTAGTGTGGGGTACCATTGCTAGGTGTTGCCCCATGGACCTGAGGTTCCGTTTGGGAGTGTAGGGGGTCAGCAGCGAGCGGAGAAGCTCCGGGCCTTCGTTCTTCATGATTTTGAAGGCGAATATGAGGGCTTTGAATTGGATGCGGGCTTCCATGGGTAACCAATGTAATCTGCGAATGGTCGCTCTCGCCGAGCATCTTTTTGGGAGACCTACTATAGCCCTTGCCGCCGAATTTTGTATCCGTTGGAGTCTCTTCAGTTCAGTTTTATTAGCTCCTAATAACAAGACACTCGCGTAGTCCAGTCTGGACAGAATGGTAGACTGTACGATGAGTTGTCGAGTTTTGGAGTCAAAATAGCCCAAGATGGGGGTAAGGCTTCTCAGTAAGCCAATGCAGGTTGCGGCAACTTTTTTTGTGTGCGACTGGAAGCTAAGAGCAGAGTCCAGCCACACTCCCAGGTTTTTAGCTAGAGTCTTTGGGGGGGGTGCTGGGCCCAGTGATTGGGGCCACCAGAGGTCATTCCAGTTGTTACTATTTTTCCCCATTATCAGCACCTCTGTTTTGCCGCCGTTGAGTTGAAGGCAATTAGCCGTCATCCATTTAGCAACGGCGCTTAGACCATCCCTGAATCTAGTGGCATCGGGAGAGGGGGCCTGGTTGAGGCTGATGACCAACTGGGTGTCGTCGGCGTACGACACCATTGTGAGACCCCATTTCTTGGCAACCTCCGCCAGGGGTTGCATGTATAGGTTAAACAAGGAGGGACTGAGGGCAGAGCCCTGTGGAACTCCCTGTCCTATGTTTTGAGGTTGGGAGATAAACGGGGGGGCCGATACCCTAAACGATCTGTTGGTTAGGAATGATCTAAACCATTGGAGTGCCGCGTCTACGATCCCTATATTTTCCAGGCGTTTCAATAGGATGGCATGGGAGACCGTGTCAAAGGCCGCGCTGAGATCAAGTAATATCAGCGCGGCACTTTTGCCGGAGTCCATAATTTCCCGTAAGCTTTCTGTGGAAATTAGGAGCGCGGATTCCGTGCTATGGCCCGGCCTGAACCCGTGCTGGGAGGGGTCCAGGATGTTGTTTTTCGCCATGTGCTCACTTAGGATTTTGTTAGCGTGGGTAAAAAGATAATGATTGGGCCTATGCATTAATAATCATGTTTGTATTTTTTATATTGTATTTTTATTTGGATTTGTAGAGCGCCTTATCACCCAGAGGTCTCTAGGCACTTGTCAGAGGGTGCACACAATACGGAAAGGTGGGCCAGTTAGGCCGTGCCCCAGGTCTCCTGAAACAACACAGTTTTCAGCTTTTTCCTAAAAGGTAGTAAACTCGATTCCTTATGCAAGCTCTCAGGTAGATTATTCCAGACTCTAGGGAATGTGTGGGAGAACGCGCGCCCTCCAAGGTAGGACAGTTTGAACTGAGGACAGGCCAGAAGTGCGGCATCTGCTGATCGTAGATTTCTGCTGGGAACGTACGGGACTAGACGCTCTCTGATGTATTGCGGGGCTTGCCCGTACAAGGCTTTATGCGTAATGCATAGGCCCTTGAACTTGGCCCGCTGCCTTACCGGCAGCCTATGAAGCTTACGAAGGAGTGGAGTAGCATGGGTCTTTCTTGGTTTGTTAAAAATTAGTCTGGCGGCATCATTCATGACTATTTATAGTCTGGCCAGCAGTTGTTGAGAGATACTGGCATATAGGACGTTGCCATAGTCCAACCGTGCCAGTATCAGGGCTGACACCGCCCGTCTGAGCGTATCAACAGTCAGGAGGGGAGAAAGCTTGCGCAGCTGTCTCAGTAAACCCAAGCAGGTGCCCACTACAGCTGAGACCTGGGTTGACATAGTGAGTTTGGCATCTATATTCAGGCCTAAACTTTTCACGGCCTCCGCAGGTACTGGGGAGGGCCCTAGTTCGGTGGCTCACAGGTGATCGTTCCAATGACCGGATGCCGTCGTAATTGCAAGCACCTCAGTCTTGTCTGGATTTATTTTAAGCTAATTGGCCGTCATCCAATTGACAATACATTTTAAGATGTTTTGCATTCTCTGGTGTGCAGTTAGAGAGTTATCTATTTGGATGATGTTCTGAGTGTCATCGGCATAGTTGTAGATTCTGCAGTCCATCTGATTTAATGCCGAGATCAGGGGCTGTAGGTAGGCGTTAAACAATAGGGGTGACAAGCCTGAGCCCTGTGGGACTCCACATGTAAGACCCTCTGCCTCCGAAACCAGGTCAGCTAGTTGCACTCTCTGTACCCGGAAAGGATGTCAGCCAGGCATGGGCAGTGCCCCGGATGCCGAGGTTTCACAACCGCGACAGCAGTAGGTCATTATTGACCGTATCAAATGCTGCAGAGAGGTCCAACAGCACCAGGGCACACATGGTTTTCTTATCCGCTCTGAGTCTTAGGTCGTCCAGCATGGAAAGCATGACCAATTCCGTGCTGTGGTGGTCCCTAAACCAGCCTGGTTTGGTTCCAACAGAAAGTTGTTTTCGAGGTAATGTGAGAGTGTGGGCAATACGTGTTGCTCCATTATTTTTGCCAAGAATGGCAGTTGTGAGATGGGCCTAAAATTTTTCAGGACCTTAGTATCTGCCCCTGGCTTCTTTAGAAGAGGGATCAGTCGGGCTTCCTTGGTGTTAATAGGGACCTGTCCAGTTGTCAAAGAGCTATTGAGGAGCGATAGTACGTCATCCTCCAGCCCTGGCCAGGCTTGTTTGAAGATCCTAGGTGGGCACGGATCGGCGGTGAGCCCAATTTGACTCGACCCATCATTACTCCCAACGTCTCCTTGGTGAGTAGGGGCAGTGTAGTTAGGGGCTGAGTGACTGCTGGGATGGTCCCTGTGATGTCTTCCAGACAGTCTAGTCTAGGGGTGCGCTCAATTTCCGTCAGGAGGTCAGCTATCTTGGTGGTAAAGAACGACTGACATTTTTGACAGTCTTCTTGCGAGAGGGAGGGGGGCTGTTCTTTCTTCTTCCTTAACTCTGACAGGACCTTGAAAATTTCTTTCTGAGGGTTGATTGCTGTGGAGATTCTATCCTCATAAAACTCTGCTTTCCTTGCCCTTAAGGCTTGTTTATAGGTGGGAAACTCCTTCACATATACAGCCCGAGTTCTGGTATCAAACCCCTTAAGCCAGGCTCTCTCACTCTGGCGTAGGGAGCGTTTCAGAAGCCTCAGTGCGTCATTAAACAGCGGGGCACCTTTACCCTTATCTACGATTTTTACCCTCCAGGCCAGAGCCACTACTTCAATGGCGTTTTTAAAGTTTTAGTGTCAGCTAGAGGCTAGCTGCCTCAATATCATACTCCGGCAGCCTATTGAGGTGGGAGGGTTGTTTCCCTAGAGTGGAGACTAACATGTCTGTGCTAATTTTATTCCAACTTCTCACAGCCTGCCACTCCGCCGAAGAGGATATACTTTGCCCTGGAAATGCCATTCTCCCCTGCAGCAGGTGGTGGTCTGACCATATACAGGGTGAGATGGTAATTGGGCTAAGCATCTGGACCGATGTCCAGATCAGATCCAGGGTGTGGCCTTTTTTATGTGTCGGGCCAGTCACCTTCTGAAGCAAATCTAACGAGGTCATGGCCTCTTCTAGCTGCTTTGACATTGCGTCTTTGGGGGATTCCTCCCAATGGAGATTAAAATCTCCCGTGACCACAAGACCCTCGTACCTTGACCGCAAGTCATGGACCAGTCCCAGGAGAGGCTCGATAAAACCCGAAGGAGTCCTTGGGGGGCGGTAGACTAGGAGTATCACTAGGCAGTTAGTGGTAGAGCAGAACTTAACTCCCAGAATATCTGCACCCTCCAGACTTTCTGCACAGATAGTTTCGGTTTTGAAAGGCCACTCCACCCCCCTTCCTACTGCCTTTCCTGTTCTGAATAATGGCGCCAAAATTAGGTGGGAGTGCTGCCACCAGGTCCAGTGTAGAGGAATCTTCTAGCCATGTTTCCGTGACCCCCAACACATCCAGGTTACCTTCTAGGAGCAGCGAAAAAACCTCCAAATTGTGTTTTTGGAGGGAGCGTGTGTTCAACAGGGCAAAGCTCTGTGATGTTACCTTTTTTCCCTTCTTGGCCTCTCCTAGCTAATGGATGACGTAGCTGAATGTTTTAGCAGCCCCTCCCGCCGGAGTCCCTCCACCGTCGGGGAGTTTAACTGCTGGGTATTGTTATTTAGAGCAAGCAAGGCTTCCCTGGAATACCATGGCACCCACGCAGGGATTTTGTCCCCTGGTCCCGGCCAGGAGCGGACGGGCGCACACGTGCTTGCCTTAGACACGCCTTCGGCGCGCCTGCAGTGCGCCCGCTGCGCGCGCTTGCACTGTGCGCTTGCTACAGCCTGGCTTTTGACCCCGTAGCTCCTCCTACCCACCACTCAGCCCTGCTGTGCAGCGGCTGTCCTGAAAGAGCAACTAGACCTGGGAATAACCTTAATGCATGAATACGTATAAATTACTCTAGGGTAAAAAGATAATGATTGGGCCTATGCTTTAATAATCATGTTTGACCCAAGGTGTTAGACCTGTCTTCCTTAGGGTTGTCTTCCCTCAAAGTTTTGCCTGCTTACCTCCTCTTTTGCTCTATATTTTTATTGATGTTAAGATTCCAATCACTTTATCACTGATGACAAGTGCTAAAGTGCATGTGCTTCTCACCTAAACATGGTGACATTGGTGTGTACATGATTGATATATTTAATATACTGGAAAGTCCCTTGTTCAGTGGTATACCATATACCCACGGCCTGTAATTTAAATGCTACTCTTCGGACTCCAGCACTTATTGTGCCACCCACAAAAGTAGCCTTTCCATTCTATCTCAGACCTGCCATTGCAAGGGCTGTGTGTGCAGTTCACTGCAACTTAGACTTTACATTTAAAACCACTTGCCAACCCTTAAACTCCCATTTTATTTT
Organism: Lissotriton vulgaris; assembly: GCF_964263255.1. Classification (NCBI taxonomy): domain Eukaryota; kingdom Metazoa; phylum Chordata; class Amphibia; order Caudata; family Salamandridae; genus Lissotriton; species Lissotriton vulgaris. The sequence continues at coordinate 1,436,751,388 of NC_141693.1, read as the reverse complement.
ATGTCACCTCTAAGGTAGGGCCTAGGTAGCCCTAAGGGGAGAGTGCTCTGTAATTTAAAGGGTGTGGCATGTACCATTAAGTTTTACATGTTTTGGCAGTGACAAACAGTTAAATTAATTTTTTACTTCTGTGAGACAAACTCCTCTCAGGCTAACATTGGGAATTCCTCAAAACACTTTTAAGCTGTAGTTCTTGATTGGAAATGAGTAGGTGTTTCATGTTTCATATCTTTGAAATGGTAATGATAAAACCTCTTTACTGGAAAAGTTGAATTTATCATTACTATTTTATGGTTCAAATCTTTTATTAGCATTTTTAAAGATAAAACGAACAGGGCAAGCAGCAGATTCACTTTCCCCAAGAGAGAGCATTCTCTGGTCTAGCATGCATAGAGTGCTGATTATGTGCTGGCAGAGCCCTACCCGCCTCCCCACCAGTGACCGTAACCCCCTTCACTTACCCACATATAGGAACATTTGAATTGCACAGTCTTAGTTGTGTTGAATAATCTAAAGTTGCTGATGGCGAAGTCGCCACTGATAAGCGTATCAAAATTACCATTTTAGAATGCCACTTTTAGAAGTGGACATTTCTCTGCTCTTACTGTTCCATGTGCCTTGCAGCCTGTCTTCAATACACGTCTGGGGTGGGTGACAGCTATACTTTGCATTCTCTTAAGACTGCCACAAACACAGGAAGGGTGGGTGTGATAGAGAACTGCATTCTGATAGCTCTTCCTGGGCAGGAAGAGATTTTGGGAGTTAACACTTACGCCTGAACAGGCAGTGTCCTGTTTCCAACTTAAAGGGCTAATTACCCCCTACTGATAGTCTGGGGCCAAGGGTGGGATGACAGGTGGGGCCTGTGAACTTCGAAAGGCCTGCGTTGAGGTCACCCCAACTTCAAAAGTACACCTGGGTATAAGTCTTGGGACCCTGACCCTTCCAAGACAGTACAATACTGTTCATGTGAATAACCTGCCAGGTGTAAAGACTGCTGTGCAACAAGGATTGCCATGCTGCTTGGTTGCTGCTCTGAAAGAACTGATTTTCTGCTTTGTTGTGCTGCCCTGCTGTCTGCTGTTCTCTGCCCTGCTGAGGACCAGGCAACAGTACCTGGTCTCTGCCTTTTGTGAGTCCTGTTCTGCCACGTAGTGCCAAACCAATCCTGGGACCTTGAAATGTGACTTCTGCTGACCTGAACCATCAAAATAGACACAGTGACAACTTTGTGCCAAATGGAACCGACGCATTGCCCTTAAATGACATCAGGGCACCTGCATTGTAAACTGGTTTGTTGATGAAGCCTTCATCACCTGCGCGGACCAGAACGGACGTATCAGGTCTTCCATGTTGATGGTTGCTCCATTCAAGGTACTTTTTCGGTGAGACCTGTGTGAGTCCTGTAGTCATCTTGCATTCAATCAGGGTCAGCCTTTACTATGGATTTAGCCCAGTCCAGCACAACCTCAAGTAATTCCTAAGAGCTATTAGCTTCTAAGCACTACTTTACATTTTTTCTTCATAACTCAAATTCTACCTATTGGATTTTTGTTGTTTTGGTCTTGTTTTACTCATGAAAATACAATTCAATTTCCTATCCCTCTGTGGAGTATTTGTGTGGTATTTTCTGTGCCAAGCTACCAGAGCGTGAGCACAGGTTAACTTTTTGTGTGTACCTTGCTTACCCTGACTAAAGTGGTGGTACCTGATTGTACAGGGTGCATACTCTGACAACCAGAAAGCCCAGTTCTAACACGAGACTTGTGTATGAATACATTTTAGATTTGGTGGTCTCTAGTTGGCACAGGTAGGTACTTGTGACAAATAGGGACCCTCTCCTCTAGTCAGGACAAGGGGATTACACTCCCAAAATAACCCCTGCTCACCCTCTAGGTTGCGTGGCGCGAGCAGTCAAGGCTTATTTCAGAGGCAGAGAAGTTAAGCAGTTGTGGCCACATACAGTAACCCAGTGACAACAGTAAAAATGGACACCACACAGGTTTTAAATAAAAAATAAGTAGACTTTATATAGAGTTACGACAAGACAAGAAACAACAAAAATACACAATAAGATTTTTTTAAGAAGGTAGATTTAAGCTTAGTTCAGTTTAGTTCTTAGATGCGACACTCTGTGTCAATGTACCTTAACACCTTGGCTGCTAGGGGTTTTCCCCTCCTGTGCCGCAGATCCATGATCCCCATTGTTCATGACAAGGTCAACTCGTCATAAGCACAGCTCAACCGTGCCTCATGACGAGCTGACCTTGTCATGAGCATGAGCACCCTCCACGCCTGGACCCCGATCAGCACCGAAGACACCATCCGCACGATGAACTCCATCCACTCCGGATCACCGACCGACCCCTGCCCTCACCACGTCTTCAACAAGGCCGACGCTGTCATCGCACCCCACCTGCGAGACATCATCAACACATCCTTCGACACAGCCAACTTCCCCGAGAGCTGGAAGCACGCCGAACTCAGCGCTCTACTCAAGAAACCCACAGCGGACCCCACCGAACTCAAGAATTACCGCCCCATCTCGCTCCTCCCGTTTCCAGCCAAAGTCATCGAGAAGACCGTCAACAAGCAGATGGCCGCCTTCCTCGAGACGAACGGATCCCTCGACCCCTCACAGTCCGGCTTCCGAGCCAACCACAGCACCGAGACCGCCCTCATCGCCGCCACCGATGACATCCGAGCCCTGATGGACAATGGAGAAACAGCGGCCCTCATCCTCCTAGACCTCTCCGCGGCATTGGACACGGTCTGCCACCGCACCCTAGTACGGCGCCTCAGCAACATCGGCATCCAGGACAAGGCGCTGGAATGGATCACCTCCTTCCTCGACGGAAGAACACAGAGAGTCCGCCTACCACCTTACAAGTCAGAGGCCTCCGAAGTCATCTGCGGCGTCCCCCAAGGATCATCTCTGAGCCCCACCCTCTTCAACGTCTACATGAGCCCCCTCGCGGCCATCGTACGCAAACACAACCTCAGCATAATCTCCTACGCCGACGACACCCAGCTGATCCTCTCCCTGACCAACGACCCCGCCGCCGCCAGAGCCAACCTGCACGAAGGGATGAAAGAGGTAGCCGAGTGGATGACGACCAGCCGCCTGAAACTGAACTCGGACAAGACGGAGGTCCTCATCCTGGGCTCCTCACCCTCCGCCTGGGACAACTCCTGGTGGCCTCCCGCCCTGGGCACCGCACCCAAACCGACAGACCATGCACGAAACCTGGGCGTCATCCTGGACTCCTCCCTCTCCATGACCAGGCAAGTCAACAACGTCTCCTCGGCGTGCTTCAACATCCTACGCATGCTACGGAAGATCTTCTGGTGGATCCCCACCGAGACCAGAAAGACCGTCACCCAGGCCCTCGTCACCAGCCGACTGGACTACGGCAACGCCCTCTACGCCGGCACCACCGCCAAGCTCCAGAAGAGACTCCAGCGGATCCAGAACGCCTCAGCCAGACTCATCCTCGACATCCCACGAACCAGCCACATCTCCGGACATCTGAGAGACCTTCACTGGCTCCCCGTCAACAAAAGAATCACCTTCCGCCTCCTCACCCACGCACACAAAGCCCTACACGACCAAGGCCCGAGCTACCTCAACAGCCGAGTCAACTTCTACGCTCCCAAACGCCACCTCCGATCAGCCAACCACGCCCTCGCCGCCGTCCCCCGCATCCGAAGAGCGACGACAGGAGGAAGGTCCTTCTCCTACCTGGCCGCCAAGACCTGGAACTCCCTCCCGACCGACCTGCGCCTGACCCAAGACCACCTCTCCTTCAGGAAGAAGCTGAAGACCTGGCTGTTCGAGCAGTAGCGGCACCTCCCCCCCAGCGCCTTGAGACCCTACAGGTATGTAGCGCGCTTTATAAGTGTCACTGATTGGTTAAGTTGCGTTGCGCTTCCACGACAAGCAATGTCGGAGCAATGGGAAATGCGGCAAAGTCCCGATACAAAGAAATAAAGATGTGAAGATCTTCCAGATGCGCCACGCTTCTCGGGGATGCGAGAAGTTCTCGGTTCGATGAGTGGACTGCAGCGGCGACACCCTTACGATGCAACAGCAGCAGCTCTAGGGGCAACGCTCTTCTCCCACGATGCGTGAAGCTTCCGCTCGAGGCGACAACTACAGGCGTCATTCAAGATGTGAAGGCAGCATCCCTGACGGTGGCTCGCTTCTCGGGGATGCTAGGTACTCTTGGTTGATGCGGTGCAATGCGACAGTTCCAGCGGCGACACCCTCCTCTGGAGTTGCAACGGCAGGCTCAGCGATGGCGACACACTCCGACCTCGTTGCTAGATTCTTCTCCTGATGCGGTGCAGTGCGACAACTACAGCTGCGACACCCTCCTTCGTAGTGGCGCCGGCAGCAGCAGCGACGGTGACACACTTCCTCTACGTTGCGGCACGCTTCTCTCCGATGTGGTGCAGTGCGACAGTTCCAGCAGCGACACCCTCCTTCGGAGTTGTGACGGCAGGCACAGTGACGGCGACGCGCTTCTTCTCGTTGAGTTGCGCTTCCAGCTCCTTGTGACACGCAGTCCCTTGGAAGGCCTGAAACAGCAGCAGGCACTTCAAAGAACTTTGGGGAGCTGGGGGTGAAGTCTGTTGTCCCTGAGACTTCAGCAGGAGGCAAGCTCTTTTCCAAGCCCTTGGAGATCCTTCACAAGTTGAAAGCAAAGTACACAAAGTTCATTTCTCCTTCCTTTGGCAGTAAGACAACCACTGCAGGCCAATCCCCCAAGCAGCACTTCAGCTTGAGAATAGTCCCTCCTCAGTTTCTTCAGGTTCCTCTCCTCAGTAAAGGTTTCTTCTTGTAGTCCAAAGTGATCTAATTTCATGGGATCAGTGTCCCAATATTTTTTTTATTTTATTATTTTTTTTAATTAGCATTTCAAACAACGCAGAAACAACAGTAATGTGTACATCAGACCATTGCTCAACAGCATCCATCTCTCAGTATATATAGCTCATTACAGATTTCCAAGACAGTCATTTGAGTCGGTGTACAGTGACAGCACATACAAAATAGTACATATATTCAATCCATTTGATACGTTTCAAGAAATTTCACTAAGTAAATCTAGTAGTCTTTGGGACGGGAGCTATCAGGTAGGTCTTCCTCGTATGTCTGCAGAGTGTCTTTACAGTACGTTAAATCCAATAACCATTGCTTAACAGTTGGGACTTTTCTACTATTCCAGCACATAGAGACTCTACGCTTCGCCAAAAGCAGAGCCACCACACAGAATTTGCATCTCAGGGGTCTCAGCTCCGGCAGTATGCCCAATAGGCAGGCACGGATAGTGCAATCTACTGGTACACCGATCATGGTACCCAGTAGTTCAGTGACTTTTAACTAATAACTCGCTATTTTGTCACAGCCCCATGCTAGATGGAAAAAATCCACATCCTGCATGCATTCTGCATCTTTTGCATTTCGAGTCAGTCAGTACTATGGCCGTATCTATGAAGCCTAGCCGGCGTGTAGTATGATTGGTATGTTATCTATAATGTATATGTATTGGATGTCAGTAGTCCAGTGAGAGCGCATGCCGTAGCCCATTCTTCCGGCGACAACGGATTCTCTAAAATGGCATTCCATTTGTCCAGTGTGCCCTGATTGTTTCCTGCAATGTCTTTTTGCAATGAACGGTACAGTCTAGATACCATGTGAGTCGCAGTGGTGGACGTGAGAATAAGTTGTAAAGGCGCCAATTGCTGTGGTTCTGCTGGGTAGGTAGGATAAAGCGTTTGTATAGCTTTTTGCAATCTAAAATACGTGAACTTGAACACTAATGTTGGGTTGTTTATGTAGGTGAGGTCTGAAAAACTGATGAAATCACCATCTTTGTATAAATCACCCATCGTATATATACCCACTGCGTGTAGGAGTCCCATTCCCACCTTTTCCTGCGTAACAGAGAGCTCTGGGTGGTGGTCGAGCGGTAGAGCTTTTTCCCCATAATGCGCCAGGCCTTATTAGTAGTATCTATGGTGTTAATGTCTTTGTTATGTAACGCAGGTTTAGTATGCGTTATGATAGCCTTTAGTGGGATAGGATGTGCATCTCCTTCCTCAACTGCCACGTGTGTAAGGAAAGGTATTTCATGGAACCAAAGATGAGCGTATTGGGCATGCGCACATAAATAATATAGGAAGAAATCTGGTACTGTATATCCACCCTGTTCGAATGGCAGAGTGAGAGCGCGCAGTTCAATCCTGGCGTGTTTGCCCACCCAATTGAGGGATATGACCATGGAGTTAATTCTGCAAAACACTTCCATTGATGGCTGTATTGGGATATTATTAAATAAATACAGAGGTTTGGGCAAAACCACCATTTTAACCACCGCCGTGCGATCCGCCAATGATAGTGGCAAGCAGCTCCAACGTTTTACTTTGTCTTCAAGTTCAGACATCACACGGCCATAGTTCGTGCGAATAACAATCTCTGGATCTCTGTGGAACCATACACCCAAATACCTTATCGGATGAGATTGCCACTCCAATGGGTAATCCAGCTGCTGTTCAGTTGTAGTGTCAGTCAAAGGGATAGTGTTAGATTTTGCCCAATTAATATGAAGTCCAGATTGCCGGCCAAATCTAATATATTCGCGCAGCAATGGGTTCAGGTTCAGGATCAGATCTCTCACATACAGCATCATGTCATCCGCATATAGCGAGATGTGTAGGGGCTGGCCAGGAAATTGAAGCGCTGAGTAGTGGTGATGCTGCCTAATTTTGCACGCAAGAGAATCCAGTGCCAGAGAAAATAATAATGGGGACAGAGGACAGCCCTGTCTTGTCCCTCTGCCAATTAATATGGGGTCAGAGATGTATCTATTGACCTTTATACGTGCAGTGGGGGATGAGTATAATAACGTTATCCATTGCAGATATATCAGTGGAAATCCCATTCTCTGCAGTACTGTATATAGGTAAGACCATTCAATGGAATCGAAGGCTTTGGCTGCATCCAGTAGGACCGCCGCTGCCTTCGCATTCGGATCCAGATAGTGGGACACTGCAAACAAGGTTCTTGAATAATGCGCCGTCGAGCGCTCGGGTATAAAACCTGATGGATCTGGGCGCACTAACATTGGCATCAGTGGCTGGAGGCGTGTTGCTATGAGTTTTGCAAGTATTTTGGAATCCACGTTTATAAGGGACAACGGTCTATAAGAATCACAAAAGTCTGGATTCTTATCAGGCTTTAGCAGTGTAATCAGCATAGCTTCACACATGGATGGGGGAATAGTTGCTTTTCATGTGCATCACCATACAGCTGCACAAGATGCGGGCCAGGGTATCCGCAAATGTTTTGTAAAACACGCAGGTGAAGCCGTCTGGCCCTGGGGCTTTGCCATTTGGTAAGGATTTAATGGTCACGAGGACTTCTTCAACAGTGATGGGCAGGGAGAGGTACTCTCTGTGTGCGTTAGAGAGCCATGCTATCTCCGCATTAATTAATTAATTAATTATGTGCTTATATAGCGCTGGAATCACTCCCGAAGGGGTACCTCCGCGCTTCGACCGCTGCGAAACCCTTCCTGGCTTCCCTGAGAGATGGTCCCTTAATGGGTATCTCCAGGGTGAGACCAGGCATCCCCGGCGGTCTGGTGGGGCCGTTAGTGAAGATGAGGCAAGCTAGTGCCCAGAGTTGCCGAGTGTGATCGCTGATCAGAGTGGGCACCGAGGCGAGAGAATTATCGAGTCCGTTGACCCTGGTCCAGAAACCTGCCGCGTCGGGAATCGAACCCTGGTCCCGGGCCGTCCTCTGCTCTCGGGTCTGCCGCCTCTAACCAGTGAGCCACACTACTTCACCGCATCTGCCAGGTATTCCATTATATCGGCAGTGTCTGGCGTAAGGTGGGATGTATATAGTTTTTCAAAAGTGCGCATGAATTCCCTCAGTACATTAGGAGTGTCGTAGTGTGGAGTATTAGTTTCATCTCTGATCAACTGCACTAATTGAGGGGTGCGCGGTGTGCACACCCTATGTCCCAGTGTTCTACCAGGCCTGCCCCCTTCACCATATTTATTTATTTATTTATTTTTTAAACTTGTAGGGCGCAAACAGCTACCCAAAAAGGCTTTCCCGGTGCCTAAAAACACAGCACAGAAAATGGAGAGCGATCCGCTTAGGTCCTTCAAGATTATTGGTCGAAAAGCCAGGTTTTTATTTCTTTTCTGAACCTGGAGTAACTCCCCTCTTTGCGTATATGGAGTGGCAGTGCGTTCCAGATGGATGGACCCTGATGGGCAAAGGATCTTCCTCCCATCCTGGAGAGCTTGCATCTGGGCACACAGAAATTTGCTGCTGAGTGTGACCGTAGGTTTCTTTTTGGGATGTACGGATGAACTAATGCCTGAAGGTATTTGGGTGCAGTGCCAGCTTTTATTTTGAACATATAGTTTAGAGTCTTAATTCTAATACGATGTTCCACCCTGAGCCAGTGAAGTTCACGCAAATAGGGGGACACGCAGGTGTTTCTTGGTATGTGACACAGAATCCGGGCAGCCGAATTCTGTGTCATCTGTAGTCTCTTTATAACTGCTTTGTTCCCGTAGTCAAGCCGGGATGTAACTAAAGCGTTGACTACTGTTTTCTGCGTGGAGATGGGCAGCATCCATAGGATCTTTCTGAGCCATTTTAGGATGGTGAAACAGAGGCCAACTAATTTGCTGACCTGTTGCTTCATGGACAACGAATTGTCCAAAATTACCCCCAGATTCCTTGCATGGGTGACTGGTGTGGGAAGATTTCCCATCTGGGAAGGCCAGTGAGAGGCGTTCCATAGATCTGGCTGCTTACCCATGAGGAGAATCTCCATCTTGTCTCCGTTTAATTTTAACTGGTTTATAGTCATCCAGTTGAAGATGTTCAGGAGACCTTGTTTGAGGAGAGACGGAGATGATGGATGGAATTCTGACAGCGAGAAGATGATCTGAGAATCATCAGCGTACGTCATAAATGTAAGTCCAGATTTCTCCACTAAGTCCGCCAGGGGTCTGAGGTACAGGTTGAAGAAAAGCGGGCTGAGGATGAAGCCCTGCGGTACTCCATGAGGGGAGTTGACAGGTCCAGAGCACGCAGCGGATGATGCTATTTAAAATGTCCGTTGGTCCAAAAAGGATCTGATCCATTTCAAGGCATCACCATGAATTCTGTTGTTTTCTAACGTGGTGAGTAGCCTTTTGTGTGACACAGTGTCAAAGGCTGCGCTTAAATCGAGAAGAATAAGCGCAACCGTCTGACCGTCGTCGAGGAGTTTCCAAATGGTTTCTGAGACTCCCAACAGAGCGGTTTCCGTAGAGAAACTCGCTCGGAATCCTGATTGGGTTGGATGGAGAAGGGAAGTTTCTTCCGAGAATAAAGTTAGGGCAGAATGCACATGTCTCTCCAGACATTTAGAAAAAGCTGGGAGAAGTGAGATGGGCCTGTGGTTAGCTAGTTTTTCCAGGTCTGCTGTAGGTTTTTTTAAAAGTGGGGTCACTATGGCATGTTTCCATAGGGTGGGTATTGTAGCGAGCTCCAAAGACGAATTTAGTGTGTCAACAATAATCTCAAGGGAGGGGGTATCTAGTAGTTTCATGATATTCATAGGAATGGGGTCCTGTGGAGAGCCTGATTTGATTGTCTTCATGATGGATTGAAGAGTATCAATTGTGATAGGCGGCCAGTGTTGTAAGGTCTCGTTTACAATAGGGGTATACTCCAACTCTTGCTTTGTGATGGTATCGATGTTGTTACTGTCTATTTCAATGATTAGTTTATCTATTTTGTCAGAAAAAAATTGAGCAAGGTCCTGACACTGCCTTTCGCTTAACAGGCGAGTCGGGGCTGTCGTTTGAGCCCCGGCTAGATCTTTAACCATATTGAACAATGTTTTGGCTTTGTTTACAGCTTCCGTGATGGTATTAGAGACATACACGGCACATGCTTTCTTGCATGTGGTGTGATATAGGTTTCTGGCAATTTGGTACCTTTTTTTCTTATCGGGAGTGAAATCTTTTCGCCACAGTCTTTCAAGTACCTTACATTTGGTTTTTTCCTCTTTGAGTGAGTCGTTGAACAAGGGGACAGGGGGGCGATGTCTATTGCCCTTGGTGTTAGGGGTAGGCTATGTCCCTTTTGGTGACGTATTTCAGTTCATCCTGCGCAAATGTGTGATATTCCGACAGCACTGTCCTTATCTCCCCCAGTAATGCAGCATTCTGCGTGTTGACGTAGTCCCTCTCTAGAGCTCCCAGTTTCTCCTCTCTCATATCTAATTGGCGCCGTATGTCTTTGAGTATGCCTGCAGTGGTGTTGATGCAAACTTCCCTAATCATAGCTTTAAAAGCTTCCCATAGTAGGCTTGGATCGTCTGTCGTGGGAGCATTTATCTGGAAATATTCCATGATCACAGTGTGTATTGTTTCCGTGTATGTTGGATCTAACAATGCTGCAGCGTTGAATCTCCAGCTAAAAGGAGGAGGGATGTTATGTGGGATAACCAAAGACAGAAGCACCGGGTTCTGATCAGACAATGTGTTAGGCAGATGTGTGACATCAGTCACCCACAGTGATAGCTGCTCAGTACCCAGCCAATAGTCAATCCGGGACCAGCTATTGTGAGCTGCTGTTACATGGGTTGCCTCAGTGCTATGCGGATTACGTGTCCTCCAAAAATCTAGCAAGTGGATGTCCGCCATTATATCCTTGAGGGTGTGTAGTGCGTTTTTGTGTGGTTCTGGTATGTGTCCAGATCTGTCCATACCCTCTTCTAGAGCTGTGTTGAAATTACCTCCCCACAAAATGTGTACATCTTGAAGATCAGACAGAACTTGCCATAAGTCATGATAGCTATGTTTTGTCCCTGGATGGTACCCAGAACTACTACATATCGACCTACCTCATCTTTGAGCACTTTAGTGACAGTAAAATGCAGCCCTTTCCTAATTAGAGTGAGGACACCCCTGGAATAGGTGGAGTAGTTGAAACAATGCACAAATTCTGCCCATCTATTTCCCACAGCGTTCTTCACATGAGGAGCTAGGTGTGTCTCTCTTGTAGAAATGCTATGTCCACTCTGTGCCTATCTAAATACGCAATAATCTATCTGATCTTCTTGGGATTATTTAACCCACGGACCTTCCAAGTTAGGAAATTTATTTTTACAGGTGCTAACCTCCTATTATCCATCCCAGAATTTCTCTAGCCATGTGTGCATGTGACTTGTAGTGCAACCTCATATAATTGTGCAATCCCGGTTGCCTGGAAATCAGAACATTAATTAGAACGTTACAGTACTGAAGAGTAACGATGCTTCTTAAGAGACTTAGACTGAAATACAAACTCCAACAACCCCTACTTCCCTCCCCACCCACTTCAGCATCCCAACCATGCCAAAGACATACCCTTAAGAGAACAAAATGAAAGTGAAACTTGTATTGGGGAGCACCCATTTGAGGGCTTCGCCCGGTGCCCAGTTCTCCATCCGCTAGCATGGATGTAACCAGGTTTGCATAGATAATACGGATATTAACATCTCGTGAAACTGCGAACGTGATGCCAGATAGTAGAATCAGTTAGGGGACCAAACTGGGCTAAAGCCGTTACATTTGAGCTGCTCAGTATTGCTCAGTTTTGAGTGAGTTTGTCTCATGTAGCCACAGGCCCAGACACGTACAGACACCTCAACATGACGAGGCCCTGCCAATGCGACTAGTTAGTGTGAACAGCATGGTGTAGTCACCAATATCAAAATCCACCGCCCTGTGTGAAGACCAGAGGTGATCCACCACACATCCATGTATAGTCAAGCGGCAAAGTTTGACAGGCAAAGCACGGCCCAGGTCACATCGGACAGTCCGCTGTATAGAAGGGCCCTAGAATAGCAAAATGTAAAAAGTGGCTATATATTTAGCGCTATGTGGTATAACAAGGTTCACAGGTCCCTCCCAAGCACCGCTTAGTCAAAAACTGTTAATGGGCATTGATATATGTCTACATCTAGTGAGCATAGGTGCCTGAGGGGAGGGTTTAGACCAGTGACGGGGACCATTACATACCACAAAATGTCTTCGGTCAAATGCGGAGCAGCAAGGTAGTTGTCGATAAGGCACTAGTTTCTCGAGTTCATTCCTGTTGGTCAGTTGCGTTCTGTCTGTCTTTACGTTTCTTGGTGGATTTCTTCAGGAATTTGTGCACTGCTTGTGGTGTGTTAAGGTTCACAGGGTGGCCATCGTGGACAACCTGTAGGCGTGCCGGGTAGAGCATCGCATATTCGATACCTTGCTCTCGTAGTTTCTGTTTTGCTGAGTTAAACTCCTTTCTCGCAAGTTGGACAGCCATCGTGAAATCAGGATAAAATTCCAAAGTATTTCCTTGATGTGTAATGTTCCATTTTTCCCTGGCCAGACGAAGGATAGTGTCTCTATCTCTGTAATTTAGGAGGCGGGCCACTATCGGTCGTGGCGGTGCACCCAGTTTTGGCTTAGGTGTGAGAGTGCGATGCGCCCTTTCCACCAGCATGACTTTCGAGAAGGCCTAGGCACCAAATATGGCCCGGCAGAGGTCCTCCACATATGTCTCCATCTTGCCAGTGTTGGAATATTTCGGCACACCCGCAATTCGGACGTTGTTATGGCGGGATCTCGCCTCCAAATCCTCCGCTTTATCACGGATTACCGCCAGGAGATTGTCCATTTCAGTGCATTTTGTTGTGGTCGTGCATGATTCATCTTCCACTGCTGAGATCCTAGTTTCAGCCTCCACCAGGCGTTCTCCATGTTTGTCAATCTTCGCCGCCATGTGGTCCACGCGCTGTGTCAATGTGTCCAGCTTCCCGTTAATAGTTTGTAGGCTTTGCTGGATGCCCGTTAATACTTTCTCCATACCTCTGCTAGGGGCCTCTTCCTTGTCCAGTTCCGTGTCCAAATGGGCAGTCACGTTTCTCCCCTGCCTTTTTGCCTCAAATTGCAGCTTGGATTGTTGCTTGTCCAGTTTCCCCAAATTTCGGCCGTTAGTTTGGCTTGGCACCATTATCACTCCACTTCGCTGTGCGCCAGTGCACGGTGCGGCCCCTTGGGATCAATTTGTCGCTGCGACCCACACTACTGGCCTTGCCGCATCCAATGACACAGCCCCGCCACCCAATTTGCCGTCTACAGATCCGGGCGCTACAGCCAAATAGGGCGAAAGTAATTCAGCAGATGTCGGCACCTTCACCTCGTTCTGGCAGCAGGAGCAGCACAAGTGCAGTACACATGTAGGCAGGGTCACAATTGTGGGTTCGTTATTATCAATGCGGGTATTCTCATTGTAGCCCAGCTTTCGTTATGTAGGAGTAATGTGGTGTAGCTGGTCCGTCTCTAACAGTCGCTAGACACTGAGCGATTACGGTTTTGTTCCGCAACTGCCGCGTCCCGCGCCTGAGTCCGCCATTTTAGCTCACTGTGCAGGTTCCGCATATCGCTGTTACTTAGGAGCAGTTAGCCCTGTGCAGCTGTATTTTTTGTGCCGGTACAGTTGTACTTAGTCATTAGGAGGACTCGACAGTCAGAAACACGCAGAGGCAGCGATGTATACCGTGTGAATTCAGCCACAGCAGGTCCATTCATGAAGCACACAGGGCGCCGCCATCTTGGAGCTCGCCAGCCGTTACACAGGCATTCTGCAGTGTGAGTAAGTTTTCACAGCAATAGTTCGATATAGCCGCCCGCTATGACATACCGCTCACAGTCCACATATTCCGACACGTATTTCTGCCATTATACGCTAGCACAACATCCGTGAAACGTTCTCATTCAGCGTTGATTCGACCCGGTCAGCGGAGCTGTCGTATCAGGCAGCCATTCCGCTGTGCGCCCTCTAGCGCTCCCAGTGTCCCAATATTTATACCCTACAATCCTTTTTTTTCTAAGGGGAGAGGGGCCTTTGCCCAGTCCAAACAGTTCTGAAGCACTATGTTTACCAGACTTCTCCTTTCCTTTCACACTGCAGGGCATCCACATCAGACGCCCCTCAGGAGGTGGAGCCAGCATTGTGGAAGGCAAGTACAGTCCTGGAGCACTTTGTTTACAGGTCTCCTTATCTTCTTTCAGTGTGCAGGGCAGAGGCATCAGCTGCTCCCCAGGGGGTGGAACCAGCATTGTGAAAGGCAGGCACAGCCCTATTCAAGTTTCAGGTGCAACTCCTCCCACCCATCTAGATGCAGATCTCTCTATTCACCACTGGGTGACTCAGTCTGTCTCCAGGGACTCGCCAGCCCTGTCACTCACAAAACAAGACATAGGAATACATCGCTAGCAAAGGCAGGTTTGAATGGTTAGACAAGCAAATACCTACTTTCTAAAAGGGGTATATGCACACACAGAATATTAAAATCAACTTCACTAAAAGGTGTATTTTATAATTCTGAGTTCAGGCATACTAAACTCGAATTTCTACCATGTTCTCTGGGACAGTTAGGAATATAAAATTTAATAACTCAAACAGCCCATTCTGGCCTATGGAGAACAGGTTGCCTTGCAATAGTGAAAAATGAAAATGGCTGTAATTCACTATTAGGACATGCCACACACATCAGGGCTTGTCCTACCTTACATTTACAATGCACCCTGCCCTTGAGCCTACCATAGGGGTGACTGATATGAAGAAAGGGGAAGGTTTAGGGAATGGCAAGTGGCTGCACTTGCCCAGTCAGCATGACAGCACCAGACTGCACGCAGGCTCTGACTCAGACTGCACGCAGACCTTTGACACATTTTACAAGGCTGCTTCTGTGGGTGGCACAACCAGTGCTGTAGGCCCACCCTGCCAACTTAGGGCGAACAAAGCAAGCACAAAGAGATGATAGATGGAGCCCTGACCCTTTTCAGACACTCACCCTCAGTCGCAGATCTGGGTTGAATCCATCATCATTCTTTAGCACACTTCGCCACCTCAGTTCAGATCCGGCTATATTGAAATCAGTCTTGACCCTGTGCCTCATGGGAGCAGTCCAGCCCGAATTACCAAGTCAGGTCTTCCCTGAACCTGAAACAAGCATCCTGGGACTGGTTTCTGGGAAACACCCTTCATCAGCCAAGGTAGCTTGAATCTAGTAGCAAAGTGAGCAAGGGACCCACGTCTGAACATATCCTCCGAACTTGGGGCAAACAAAGCAAACACAAGGAGATGATGGACGGAGCGCTGAAACTTTTCAGACACTCAGCCCCAGTCATTGATCTGGGTTGAATCCATCATCATTCTTTAGCTCACTTCGCCCACTGATAAGGAGCATCAATGTCTCCAGATGGGACGTTAATGGAACAAGCTTAAAATAAAACATATCAAATGCTTATATAAAAGTTTGAATATTTTAGGGAGCAGATGTGGCATAGCTGCCACCTTTCAAACCTAGAGTCTCGGGTTGGAATCACAGCCTTGACTCTAGGCTCAACATCATGTGAATCTGAGCAAATCACTTCACCTCTCTGTGCCTAAAATGTGTGTAAAATCCATGTGTGTAATCCTCATAATGTGCAGAGTTCTGTTAATGAATGGGGCATTTAACCTCTTTACTGCCTAGGGTCAATTGTGCTTAGCAATGTCTGAAGCTATTGAAGTTTCTTACTGACTGGGCAGGTTCTACCAATAGCGAGGGGCCATACATGATTATTACTGCCTGAAGCCCTTAATGTTCATAACACACTTGCAATGTTAATGCTCAAAACTGTGCCTGTGCACATTCACATTTATTAATGGTTTCCATTAATGTGCATTCCTGTCTTAGATCAGTATTGTTGTTACCTATTATGGAATAAAGGTCAAATGGTTTATTTTTAACAGGTCCATTACAATCAGTAATACAGACATTGAGCATTATTATCACCTGGAACCATTAATTGGCTACTTCAGAGTTTGGCCTAAAGGATACTCTGTCGCAACAATGATGAAGAACAGTTCTGTCCAAACTCTCGGTTCACCTACACCATTCACAGCTGAGAAGACCAAGAGTATGTTGATGACAGAGCATGCCCTAGGTCCCTATTGACAAACTCTTCCTACTGCTTGACAGAGTACGAACCATCAGCAGTAAGCCATCGGACCATCTGCCCAATTTAGAGTCAGGATATAATGGCTTTTTTGTGCTGTCTATCACATTAAAACCTGGAGAAGAGGGACAGTAAAAATAAATAATTACTTCCACATGATTGGAGAAAAATCCCATGATGTGGGGGGTATTCGTTTTTATTTTTCAAAAACAAACTCATGCTTTGGAAGGTTGTTTAGGGAAAATGTAAAACTTTGCAAAAGTTTGATGGCTGGTCATCATCAATGACAGAGTCATTGATCAAACTTTTCCAACAATGTCATTAAATGCTATCACAGCAGTTCCTGTCAATGTATATATCTGTCTGTGATGGCAATGGACATGTCTAAATATGGTGAATGTAATGTTTGTCATGGTGATGGACAATAAACCCTCACTGTGACATACATTAAAATGTCCCCTAAACTCTAGATCATACCTGAACCCTCATTATTACCTAGCACCTTAAAGAGGACTCTGAATTTAATAATGCTTTGGTCATTAACCATACAGGATTGGGTTCTCCAAATTTTTACATAGCCAATAGTTCTGTTATGTTTAATAAAATGTGCTTTTTTACTGATTGTACGGTTTGAATATATGTGTTCAAGTCTGGGGACTGATTTTGAGTTTGTCAGGTAGAGTTTACTCCACCAGGATGGGATAGTTTTTTTACCACCACTCTCCTGGGGGAACTTCACCCAATAGATTCTGTGGTGTGCGCCGGCTGTTTGGACAATTCTATAAATTGACAGGAACCACTGTCACCTCTGGTAACTGAGACACAATGTCATAACCTCTCTCCCAGAAAAATTTCTATAGGGAGAGCAAAAGCAGATTTAGCTAATTTGTTGGGCAGTCTTTGGAGTACTACAGTCTACGGGTTCCAAATACATCTTTATGAGGAACAACCACAGAAGATCAGAATTTTATTCTAATACTTGTCAGAGTGCAACCTCTCTCTATGATCATCTTCAGGCTTAACTCAAACTTTAAATAATAATACAAATGAGGAGTTGCCTCCAAGACACAGCTGACTAACGAATTGACTAATAATTATCTCACTCTAAAAAGGAGATAGATTAAAGTCTTTATTTATGACCAATTAATGGTCAGGGTACATTTCATTGCATCATTTATTTTCTGACTATAGTCAGGAACAACGATATCCAAGAACCAACCTCTACATTCTAGACCTGGATTCTAACACAAATGTGATCCCTTGCTCTCCTGCCCATTCACAATGCTTTCATTTCAGTTACACTACGTCCTGTAGTTCATTCTTCCCTCGTTTGCATTATCACTGTCCTACTTGCACTCATTTACCTCTAAGCACCTCTCATAACTCTTAAGCTGTTTGCCCTATGCCTCAAACCAGGCTCGGCATATCTCAATGGACAAAGTGTCAAACATGAAATACTACAAATGACACATCAAGAAACTACAGTAAATACAAAAGTTGCATTCTCGAGTTTTAAGGAAAAACAGCTTAGGTCTTGCTGATAAGGAATTCCATATGCAACAATGTATTATTAACATAATCACGGTAAATAAATGTAAGAGGAATAACAGTCCAATTTTCACTGACTGTCAGTCTAAGGAACTTTTCGGGATATTATTACACCTCTAGGCTTAGCAGTGTGCTCTGCTGAAATTATTTGCTTGTGGCTCCTTACAATATTGTAGAGTAGTGACGGGGTGATCAATTCAATTCAATTCATAAAGCTTTATTCGGTTCATAAAAAATTACCATAAAAGCACATAAAATCACAAATTGCGGAGGTGTACAAAGTAAACATGACAGCTTAAAAAAAACATACTTTTCCATGCATTAATGGATTTACAAAGAAAGGTGGCCGTAAAAAAACAGACATCCAAAAACTGCATGTTAAAAATCATTTCCATTGCATCATTACAGAACGAACTCGATATTTAAGAGATATCCGTTTTAAATAAACAACACGTAAGTTCAGGTAAAGATTGCATATCAGTAGAAAGTGCACTGTGCTCTGCTTTGATGAACCATCACAAGGGCAAGCTCCAACCGGGTGTTTTTTAAGGCTGGGGAAAGCCACCAGGTGATGTACCAATCCAAATCTGACCCTGGTGAATAAAAATCTGTGTGAGGGACGGGTCACCTGGGTTAGGTATAGTTGGAAACCTTTCATAGCAGTATCTTTATTATAGAAGATGGTCTAAGACAACAATCCTGTAATAACAGCTCGCATCCTAGTTCTATATAATAGGAACGTTGACTTCAGCTCGCTTTTAGGTATATCAGCGGCAGCATACGGGTAGGCCAGAATATTTAAACCAAATATTTCCTGGAAACTAAAGATGATGTATTTTAACCAGGGAATCGTTTCATAGTTATCAAGTGTGAGACAATCCTCTATAATAGATCTATTAAAGGAGGTCTCTTCCTTTAGCCAGATTGATCGCCAAATCATTAGTGGCCTTAGGGATGTCAGATCTGATAAGTAATTAATCCCCAGTTCCCGATGTATTAACTCAGTTGGGGCAGAAGTGGGCAAACATAATAGCTTTTTCAGAAAGCAATTTTCCTCTGTTTGCAGATGACTATCGGAGTGATGCCCCCACACCCCTGCCCCATAAATGGCAATTGATACACATCTGGCTTGATAGATCTGTATCATATCCCTGGTACGTCGATCGCCAACCTTGGCCGCAAATCAAAATACCCCATGAGCACTTTTAGCCATCTTGGCACGGACATTTGTGAATTTGTGGGTCCATGAACTATCTTTGTCGAAGGTAATTCCTAGATAACAGAATTTATCTACGTGTAGGATTTTCTGACCATCTATGAAAAAGGCGTGAGACTTCTTGCGGCTCAACCCACAGGTCATGGTATGAGTTTTCTTTTTGTTGATGAGCAGTTTCCTGACCTTAATAAAAACAGAGAATCTATCTACCATTTGTTGGAGACCAATTGGTGTCCTGGACAGCAGCACAGCATTGTCCGTGTACAGCAATACCGGCACTGCAGTCCCTTTGACCTGGGGGGCATCGGAGTAAACAGTTTTTAGAACCACATCTATTTCATTGTTAAATAAAGTGAAAAGAAGGGGGGCGAGGACACAACCTTGTCTGATACCCCTCTTAGCACTAAATCTAGGGGTGCACTTTCCACTTAGACCAAATCGAACACAGCTTTGCAATTTTTCATAGAGCCGGGCTAAAAAAAAGATTATTCCCTCAGGTGCACCGAGCTCTAGCAGGGTCCTCCATAAAATGGCGTGATCCACCAGGTTGAACGCACTGCTTAAGTAGAGGAAGAGAGATCCCTGTTTGGCCTGGGTATATTTCCCAATCAAAAGATCTAGATTTAAGCATTGATCGAGAGTACCACGACCTTTCCGAAAGCCATACTGGGTGTTTGTCAAAATTCCGTTAGCCTCCTCCCATTCCTCCAATCTAACCAGCAATACTCTACTCATAATCTTGATTGAGGAGTCAAATAGAGATATGGGCTGTTAGTTTAACATACGACCTGTCACCCTTCTTATGGATTGGGATGATGATCGATTCTCCCCACGTGGAAGGTGCCCCGCTACTCACAGCAGCATTAAATACGATTGCCAGTATAGGGCTCCACAGGGACGGGCGGCTTTATAGACATCAATAGGGACCCAGAGCCTCCCCCCCTTGCTGTTACTAATTCCATGTTCCACTTCTGCTACACTAATATCCAAGGGCACAATCGGCCATGGGCTATGATCTGTTCCGTCCAAATGGTTAGATTTAATGATTTCCGAGAAATGAGAAACCCAGGTCTCACTAGTAACATTTGATGTAAGCACAAGGATAGAGTCTTCCCTTAGAAACAGGGGGCCTTATTTATGAAGGCCTTGCGTCAGTTTTGCGCCGCCGGTACGTCACTTTTTGTGACCACCAGCGGTGTAAAATATGCGCCTCGTTACGCCATATTTAAAAAGTGACGCATCTAGGTAGATGCGTCACTTTTTAAACCCCTGCGCCACATTATACCTGCGTCAGGTATAATATATGCAGAGGGGGCGTTCCCCCGCAAAAAGCCTCGTAATAGTGGCGCAGTGAAATCTATGAGATTTCACTGCGTCACTTTTAGGACGCTGTTGCGTCAAAATCTTGCGCCTGCCTCACAGCAGGCGTAAGACTGACGCAAGCCCTTTCACATGGGGCTTTCCCCATGTGAAAGGACGCATTGCTGGAGTTGCGTCACTTTTGTGACACACTCCAGCAATGCGTCACTTTTGTGCTTACAGATACGTCAGAAATACTGACGTATCTGTAACTCCTTGCGACATGATGCGTCATACATTAAATATGACGCATCAGGAATGTCGTAAGGAGTGCGCAGTGAAAAGTGACGCATCGCTGTTTTCACGCAGCGATGCGTCACTTTTCATGAATGAGGCCCAGGGAGTTAACCGTAGCCCAAAAAAGTGCACAATTAGGCAATTCAACAGCCTGGGTCAAAGTTTCCCAAGCCTGCTGTTGCAACTCACCCTTTTCTATGCTTCATAGCATTTTTATAATCTAGTCTCAACTGAATAATCAAATTCTGGTCCCTAGGCTTCGACGATAGCGCCCGTTTTAACTCCGTCAAAAGTGATGTACAAGTGTCATCAAACCAACCCAGGCTATCGTTGGATTTCACTTTGCCAGGTCTAGTAAATATAGCGTCTATGGATTTTTTAATACCGCTAAAATTATTTAGAACCAGTTCTGACTCGTAATCAGGACTTAAGATATCAATAATTTCCCCTAGACACTTATTTACAATGGTACTAAGCAATTCCGCACATTTATCTCCTTTCCATATCAGCCTCACACCATTCGGCCTAAGAGGTTCAAGATTCTCCACAATTCTTTCACAAGGGACTATCCTTCTTGTCCAGATAGCAATTTCTAAAATTATGTAATTATGGTCGCTCAGGGACGTCTCTTCAATCCTAGGGGCGTTACAGTAAGGTACTATGTTGGAGAATACAATACCATGATCAATTATAGTATTTGTATTCCTACCTGTAAACGTTGCGAAAATATTGAGTATTGAAAAATTTCCAAATCTTGGTCCGCCATAAATCTGTTAAGTAACTCCCCATATGTATTATGGCGGAAATGTAAATCTTCCACTCCTTTATTGTTTTTAAGACCACAGACCTTTTGAGTAGACAGGGCGCAAATTGGTATGTTAAAATCACCCACCCATAAAAAATCAAACATAACATTTACCTCGGCAATCAACTTCTCTACAGTGACAACTAAATCAGTCACAACTTGGTGGTGTGTTTTATCAAAAATATTGTTATAAAAATTGAATGAAAGAACATTACGACCATGCTTCTCGTGCAACCATAGCATTTGTACATGGACCCCAACATGTATACACCTTTCAACAGTCAAAAGTTGATTAATAGATACCAGTATCAAAAGCCCTCCTTTGGCTCTACCAGACATGGAGCCCTGCGGTAATAGGTTATAGGAGGCGTAGCCATCAAAGCTTACTGGATCAGTACACCATGTTTCTTGGAAACAGATTATATTGTGTGAATTTATAAAATCCGTCCAGCCCAATGTAACCCCTTTAGATGCCAACCCGGCAACATTCCAACTAACGATGGACATCCCTCTATTGCCCCTAGTATGCACATTAGCTTGAGTGTGGTCACCCATCAAAATACCACCAGCCTTTTGACCATTATCATGTCCTCCCATAGCTTCAACAGCATTATCAACATTGGTTTTAGACAGTAATGCTGGGTCATCTGGAATTACCCCTTCAGTTTCATTACAACCTGGGTGCACCATCTCTATATTAGTATTACAATCCGAATTGAGTCAATCGTTAACATCTAAAGTACTAAATGCTTCAAACCGGTTTGACACAGGGACCTCCGGGTTTAGACATACATCTTGGCATCTTCCTGGCTGGAGGGGACCTCTCATGGCTCTATCATTGGACACCTGAGTTAAATGACTATACAAAAAGCCAAGGGGATGCAGGGTAGTATTCTGGTCAGAATATGGTAGCGAAGACGCTCTTATCAAGGAGGTGGCGGCATTGTGGGGATTTTTAAAATTAATAATCACGCAATCACCCTTAATGCTTTTGTTAGAATTACCAATCCAATTAACCCTTCTGGTAGTAAGGATCTGGATATTAAGATCCAGAGGGAACCCACATTTTCTATTCAACCAAAATATCGTTTTATTATTAAGGGAGTCATGGGACTCCGTCTGACTCTGATGTGAACCATGTTCCAATAATGGCACATATGTTAGAACAGCCACATATGGGGCACAATCAGTGGGTAAGTTAATGGTAAGGCAACGCTTAGGTTCAGCGGCAATCTGTGCACTCCTAACGTCAGGTGCCACCCTATTCTTCTTTCCAGTAAGCGATTGGGACTTGTTCTCATTGGGTGCCACCTTATCCACCTTATCCATTTCCCCACTATGCTGAACTACAGGATCGGGTCTATTTAGAGCATCGATTTTTTCCCTACGTTCTGCTGTAGTAGATGTCAAGTTTTTAACTTGTTCGCTATGGGCAGATAGTAGGCTGCCTAACCTGGTCACCTCGTTTGAAAGGGTAACTATTTTATCCGATAGGGGCCTAATAAGATTTTCAACTATATCGGCGATGAGATTGGATATTAGTTGAAGTCGGTTTGTATTCAAGACCACAGTATGGTGTTTATCCAATTGCACTTCTTTACTGGGTTCGTTAGATGACAGGCTTTCTGTACCCTTTTTCCTATTATTAGCACCCCGCTTATTCTTAGCAGTTCTACAATCCCTGCTTGTTTTAGGAACCGGTATCTCTGTGGTAGAGGTTTTGGATGCATCATCAAGTATGGATGGTGTTATTGGAGTTTGTATAACATCCTTCGGTAATTTAGAATCTGTGCCACTAGTGGCCAAACTAGCTACAACAGAATCTGGTGAAAATAGCAGGGAAGCTACTGGCACACTACCTACATCTAAAGAAAGTCTACGTTCAGCTCGACTTATTTCATAGTTAATAACACAGACTGCTTTCACCAGGTAGTTGTCAAGGGTTACACTAACATGTTCCCAGGGGGTTTTAATTCCCCTCCGCTTTGACATGTTACACAAATTGGTAAGTAAAAATGCACACAGCTAACATGAATGTATACAAATAAATTATCTATAAAAATAGGGGACCAAAAGAACTACTTAGTAAACTTAAAATGACAAGTCCACAGTAAATTTAATTGTAAACTAAGCGAAGTTTGGCTTTAAAATGTCTTACTTCTCTATGTAGAAGTGTTCCAAGTTCAAGAAGAGGCAAGCCAAGGGGTATGGCCCAGCCCGGCCTCGATCAGCCCCGGACGGCCACAGACGGTCCCGCCCTTGTCTTGGGCTTCTCCTGGCGTCACCAGCGCGAGTCTCGCGTTGCGGACAATGGGGAGAATGAAATAGTGAAAAAGGGAGGAGCTAACTCTCCTCAGGTGATCCGGGTGCACCGGTTAGCGCTGGGCTGCTGAGACTGGTAGTCCTGGTTTTTCCTTGGTGCACGGAAGATGGCGGGGAGCAAGCTGACATTCTCCCCCAGTTATGGCCCCAAACAGATTCACCCTTAGTCCACAAAAAGTTCCGGCGCCTCAGCAGCGACCAGACCAAAAGGCACAAAGGTCAATTCCACGCAGCGGCACCCGCACCAGCGGTTGCGGCAAGGTGTAATATGCTGCGGAGCTAACTCGCCTCAGGTGATCCGGGCGCACCGGTTAGCACTGGGCTGCTGAGACAGGTAGTCCTGGTTTTTCCTTGGTGCACGGAGGATGGCGGGGAGCAAGCTGATGTTCTCCCCCAGTTATGGCCCCAAACAGATTCACCCTTAGTCCACAAACAGTTCGGACCCCTCAGCAGCGACCAGACCAAACGCCACAAAGGTCAATTCTGCGCGATCAATTATTACTACCAACGATTTCAAAACCAAATTAAAATGGAATGGGCCTAAAAGCCTTAATTTCAGTTCAACTGAATTTGAAGGCTTGATATTTTCAATCGAACACTACCTGATTTAAGACTCTCTTCTGGATTTTATCAGGGTTATGTATTGACTTTTCTTCCTCAGGGCAACGAAGACAGAGTTGTTCACAAACCCATTGCTACTTCTGTTAGTTAATCAGGCAATGAAACATTAATATTGTTGTGTTCCATGATGACACATCTTTGTTTCATATCTTGTTGCATATTTTGCTTGCCACATGTCAATCAAAGTACATGTCTATGAGCTCATCTATGTCCAAACTCAACACTCTCGCACAAATACGTAGAGAGCTACTCACACAAACATCACTATCTGCCTCTGAACTTCACCTTTTACATGAATGCTTCTCTACATATTATGCCATATCAAGTCTACTGCAAAAATACAACAGCACTTTTTGGACCCTCACACACCACATGGCTTGATCACTGTTCGGTTGGCTGAGCATACACCATGTCCAAACAAAAGCCACAAATCTAGTCCGGGTAAGTCAGATACTCACCCTAAACTAACCTGTGCTGACCCTCTGGCAGTTTTTGCACAAAGCAGACAGGCATAACTTAAGCTGCAATGTGTAAAGTATTTGTGCACACTTTAATTACAGTAACACAGTGAAAATACCACAAAAAGACTCACACCAGTTTAGAAAAATAGAGAATATTTATCTGAGTAAAACAAGACCAAAAGAACAAAAATCCAATCAGTAGTAGTCAAGATATTAATTTTAAAAGATTAAATCCAAAAACAGGCAGACATCTACAACGCTAAAGGGTCACCGGGCCAAATCTGAAAAGTCAAGCTATCCACGATGAAGCTTGGGTCAGATACAATTCCAAACAGGTCCCTTTGAAGTTTTTCTTTTTCCTCATATGACCTCCATAGATTAAACAACCTCTCGATCTGTGCCACCCTTGTTGCTCTTATCTAAGGGGTCCAGACTCAGCTGATGTTATTTTTGCGAAGCCCAGCCGCACCACACATCGTGAGCTGACCAAGAGGTATAATCATTGGATAGTATAAAATAATCTAATCAGAATTTATACAATCTAACAGATTCCAAAATAACCCAAGATCTGATCTATCTCTCTTTAGATTAACCGTTTGGTCCAAATCTCTAAAATATCGTACTACATTCTACCAAGCTCTCCATGTTGGTGGCACAGCTTGGCGCCATAACTTACAAATCTCTCTTCTTGCCAAAAGAACCAAGTAAAATACCAATTTACTTTGCAACCCCGAGAGCCCTAACACCCCTTTGGGCTTCAGTACAATACCAAAAAGGATAAGAGAGAGGCTTACCTCAACCTCCGTGCCAAGAACACCAGACAAGGTCTTACCCACAGTGCCCCAGAATTATTGAATCACTGGGCAAGCCACAAATATGTAACGTCATCTGCTTTCGGGGCTTCACATCTCATACACTTTGCTTCTCCATTACCCTATATTTTGGAAAGCTTCAGAGGGGACCAGTATATCCTGTGGAGTGTGAAAAGGTGATTCTTCCTGAGTGCAGCAGATTTCATCAATGGGTATGGAAAATATCTAAGGATACTTACCATAGATTTTCCAGATCTTGTATGTATGTTTAGTCCATTTTTCTATCAGCTGCAGCAAGAAGGTAGTGATACCACAGTACTACTTCCTTTTTTTTTACAGTTGGATCTTTTAAATCGTCTTCCATGGGGGTATCCTCAGGGGAAGACCAACATTCACTCTCACACCATGAGGACATTTGATAATACTTAAATCTGGAGAGGGCTCCACTGGTGAGGTTTCTCCAGACTTTCCTAGTGTAACATGTGTTACAATCCACCATGTCCTTCCAGTGTGTGAATCCAGCCTCCTTTAATGGCTGAGCTAAAGCCTCTAAGAGGCATTTTGGAGCCTATTCCCTGTAGTAGGGCAGTCCCAAACAAGCCTGGACCTGCGACCATACATTAGCCGCCGCACATAAAGTATTCAGTCTAACCTTTTTCAAGTATTTATGAGCAACAAATTTGTACATGAAGCTTACCTCAACTAGGTCCAGGAGCATAGCATTGAACATACTGCCAATGAGGGAGCTGTCTGGCGTTAAAAGTAAAACCCTACAGTTTTTTAAATGGTATGCCCAGCAGTACAACTGGAAACCCGGCAGACCCAAACCTCCCTGTGACAATTCCCGTTTTCTTCCAGGACAACCTAATCCCTCTAGCTGCCCAGATAAATGAGGAGATCTTACCCTGCATTTTAAGAAGATCAACTATATCAAATTTCAAGGGTATATTATTAAAAAGGTAGGCGTACTTAAAGAGGACACACATTTTAATCCGATTGACTCGCCCATAATGAGATAACATACATTTTAAATAACAAGAGCAACCCATACGTCCTTGTGAACTGGGTAGGTACACAAGCACTAAACAATGTTCACAAGGAACTCATTTATCTCACACAGTACACTGTCTGTAATTAGAGTAGTTCCTCTGATTCAATCAAAATCAAAATTATCTTTCTTCATTCAAGACCCTCCATTGAGTCAAAGTATAAATTATATCAACATATCTATATACACTGGTGTATTTGCATTTCTTAGAAAGCCCATAAACTTAATGATTTATGGTATACCTAACTTCAACCGAGGTAGGTAATTTTATTTTGCAATTAAACATAAATCATTGAAATATTTTTTGAACATTTGTAGTGATATTGTGACCCCAGTGAAGTGACCATAACCTATATTAGTGAATACTGTGTGACAATGCGAAAAGGGGGAACAGGTAATTGGTAAAATTCAAAAGGACGAACTTAATACAATAACCATTGATTCAATTCTGGTTCTCTCCTTTGTGTGGCATCGACGGCCTTTCAACCCTCGCTAGATATGGGATCTCATCAGGACTGTGTTTCTGGGGACAGTATATCACAGACATACAACAGTATAAGATTCTGGATGTCGGTTGAACTATGAAGTACAGGAGTGATAGTAATCCAACTAAGTTCTTGGACCAATTGATGGCTGGGATATTTTGAGAAATTGAAGAGAGCACAGTGTTGGCTCAACATGTTATGTTCACATGTAGGCTGTGGTGTCTGTTGATATCACCTTTACTACTCCCAGGATGCGTATAACTTCTATACGGGAGGCAGCTGAATAACGTGATAATCAGTGTATAGGAGCCATTTTTAATCCAACGTGCTGGAATATGCCATGCTGAATTGTTGCTGCTGCAGTATGAATTCCATTAACCAAGATCTGTGCCCGGGGGGTTTTATATAAGTAGTGCAAATGAAGTTAGTTGAAGGCTTTTGCTGCATCTACAGTAATGACGAAAAGAGGGACCCCCTGTGTCGTTGCCAAATCGAAGGAGCCTATTAGGGAGTAAACAGAGTCCAGCATCTACCTGCCGGGAGAAAACCCTTTTGGTCTTGATGGATTATCGATCCCACTATCTTACTAAGCCGATCATTCAATATACCTGCAAATATTTTATAATCACAATTTAGTAGTGATATGGGGCGGTAGGACTGACACTGAGTTGGGTCCTTTCCGGGCTTCAAAATAGTTTTACCATCTCAAGTTGAGACAAGTCACCCGGTCACAGGGAACGAGTATGCTGGGAGCACGGTGAGCGTCCCTGGTGGTGGTCTGCGGGTGCAAAGATCTGCAAGACGTAGCGGACAGACTGGCTGGGGTCTTGCGGTCACATGTGGCAATTCTGTGGTGGGAAGAGACTAGCTTGCGCCCACTTGAGCTGATCTTTCAAGCAAGCAACACAGT
Organism: Lissotriton vulgaris; assembly: GCF_964263255.1. NCBI lineage: Eukaryota > Metazoa > Chordata > Amphibia > Caudata > Salamandridae > Lissotriton > Lissotriton vulgaris. The sequence continues at coordinate 1,436,723,508 of NC_141693.1, read as the reverse complement.
TCCAGAGCAAACTGGCCCATTCACTGTTGCAAAGAGCCCCAAAAGTTTTATTTAAAGGGGATAAGGGGCAACCTTGGGCAAGAGTAGGATTCACAGATGACAGAGTCCAACAGAACCAGCAGAGTTACAAGAAGTCTTTTGTGTCCCTGAGACTTTAAAAAACAGGAGGCAATCCAGAAAGCTTTTGGAGAAACTTGGGTTTGAGGATGTAGATACAGTCCCTCTCACTCCCAGGCAAGAAGCAGCAGACAGCAGGCCAACACAGCACAGCAAGTAGCAAGTGGCAGTCCCTCCTACAGCACAGCAAACAAGACGCAGGAGGCCAACACAGCAATGCAGGCAGAAAAGGGGCAGTCCCTCATGCAGCACAGAAGCTCTTCTTTCAGGCAGAATGTCCTTGATTCCATTAGAGTCTGATTTGGTGCTGTCAGGGGTACAGTACTTATACCCAAATGTGACTTTGAAGTGGGGGAGACATCAAAGAGGCCTTTGAAGATCACACGGTCCCCTCCATTCCTGCCCTGGCTCCAGACACACTAAAGGGGTGTATGCAGCTCTTTGTGTGGGGACAGGCATAGCTTTATTCAGGTGCAAGTGTCAGCTCCTCCCTTCCAATCTACCTCCGGAAGACCCAGTAGCCAGGTGATGTGCCATAAGGATGAAACTTTCACACCCTTCCCCTGTTGTGCAGCTGTATAGAAGAAATGCACAAAGCCCAGCTGTCACCCTAACACAGACGTGTAATCAGAGACAGGCAGAATGATTAAATTAACAAAATGCCAGTTTTCTAAAAGTGGCATTTTCAGACCTGCAATTTAAAAAACAACTTTACTAAAATAAAGGTTTTTAAATTGTGTGTCCAGAGTCACCAAAGTCTAATTTTCCATCTACTCCTAATGGAAAATTACACTTAAAATATGTCTTAAGGCAATTCCCATGTTAACCAATGGGAGGGATAGGCCTTGCAGTAGTGAACAAGCTTTGGTAAAGCCAATAGGTCTCTTCTATCACAGACTGGAGGGTGGCAGTTCTCCTATTATGACGCCAAACTTTGGAACCAGCTCCCAGATTTTATTCGCCTTGAATCTGCCCATCTTAGAATCAGGAAACAGCTGAAGACTCTTCTCTTTGCTTGATCAGTGATGGATGATTGGTGTTACAGGATGCGCTGGGATGCCCTCGGGTAGCCATGCGCTATACAAGTGTGTATTCATTCATTCATTCATTCATTCTATGGGGGAGCTATGAGCTTTCTCAGTCCGGTGAGGGTGGTTAATGGGAAGGCAGACATATTGATGGAAAGCAGGAAGGTTAAAAGAATGCTATAAAGTCGCCAGCGCTGGTTGCATCACATCACTTCTATTTCTTTTGCCTGTGTGGTGGGGGAGAAGAAATGGATGGGGCTAGTGTCTGAAGAGAAAAGAAACAGTGACATGGTGGCAGGGGGATAGATGAAACAAGGACTGGGTGGGTGGGGGTTAAAAGAAAAATGTACAGGGCGGATGGGAAAAGGAGTTAACCGCAGAAATTAGATCATTGCTTCCTGGTTATTTCTGTAGTACACAAAGGGCAACAGCTGAATGCCTCCACCACACATTCCGTCATTTACCCTGCCTGCACCAAATGCACCATGTCATGTACCCTCCCTGCACCACATGTACCCTGTTGTGCACCATGTGTGCCTGTCTTATACCAACCCTGCATCATGTGTGCCTTGTCATGTACCTTGCCTGCACCACATGTGCCCTGTCTTGTACCCCACCTGGTCACTGCAGATTTTAGCAGTGAAGAGATTCGAGGACAGCTTCGATAAACTCCTGCTACAGAATCATAGTAGAGAAAGTAAGCGCGGCTGCACAAAACCAGAAAAACAGGAGTTTTCCCTTCTCCTAGGAGATATGTAATTTGCTACCTTTGTACTTTAATTATTTTGCAATGTTTGATTTTTCCAGTAGCTGATTTTCATTGTGCACTTAGACTAACATTCTCTGTGGCGTGTAAATGATTGCTGAGGCAGAATAAAGAAGTTATTTCAGTAGCAGTGCTCTAATCTATTCTATGCCAAGCAGATATTATTATTATTATTATATGGAATTTGTTAAGCGCACGGCTACCCCCGCCGGGGGTGTCCCGGCGATGTGGACAGAAACGGTAGTGACCAAGGAAGTTAGTTGCTGGAGAACAGATATGTTTTCAGTTTGGACCTAAATTGGGGTTCTGATTCAATCAGTCTGAGGTTAAGCGGCAAGGAGTTCCATAGCTTTGCAGTAACCACCGCAAAAGCTCTGCCTCCTCTTCTAGAGCGATGGAACCGGGGAGAGAGCAAGAGGCGAAGATGGTTAGATCTGAGGGCATGAACAGAATGGACCTGCTTCAGTCTGTTCCTGAGATAGCCTGGTCCATTCCCATTCAGTGCTCTAAAGGCCAGGACCAGTCTTTAAACTGGATACGGTGCGATATCTGAAGCCAGTGCAAGTTACGTATGGGGAAATGGAGTGGCGGTAGGGGACGAGGCAAATCAATCTTGCCGCCGCGTTCTGGACAATCTGAAATCGATGGCGTAGATATGCAGGAGACCCTATATAGAGACTATTAGAGTAGTCCAAATGTGAAGTGATCAGGGCGTGCACGACGGTCCTCATCGACTCCCTGGACAGATAGGGGGAGATCTTTTTAATCGTTTTTAATTTGCCAAAGCAGTTAGAGGTAACCTTTTAGATTTGGGTTTTACATGACAATTCATTGTCAATATAAAACCCAAGGTTCCGGGCAGAATTGGTAGGGATGGGAGGTGGGTTCAACTCAGACGGCCTCCATGTGGAAGACAGCAGTGGGGATTTCAGATTGAAGAATAGCACCTCGGTTTTATGGGTGTTCAATTTTAGTGTATTAGATGTCATCCATGAAACAAGGATTTAAAATTAGCGAGCCCATTGTCAGAGTGGTCTCTAAATGAAAAAATCAGCTCAGTATCATCAGCGTAAGAGACCACTCTGACTCCACAGGCCTCAACACAACCCTCGCCAACGGTGACAGGTAAACAGATGCCTGGTAAATGTTGCTTTTACTGATGGCAAAGGGTAATAAGGGCAAAAAAAACAAACACCCAGCCAAAACTCTGGAAATGAAAAAAATGCTTCTCAATGCAGCAGAAAAATACTATTTTAACATGTAGCATAAAATTACTATTTTTGCATGTTCCATATTGGTGCAGCTTATACCAATAAAAGCACACTAAGCTTATGCAAAATGACGTAATAACATTCCACAAAAACCTACAATAAATTACTCTGTGACAAGGTCCCAGAGACCTTATTTAGTTAGAAATGCCAGTTTAGCCATGATTTTTCCAACTAAGTATGCAAGGTTCACCAATTTTATTGGATGACATGATCTACTTGTATGCCACCTAACATACACACACAAGTAGTTACATGTACAGTTATCATGCGGTGTAGTTTTTTTTTCTAATTCCTAATCAGTTTTGGAATATGTGAAGTATAAAAAAATAAAAGAACTGCCAAATTGTACTTTCAGATAAAAGGCTACACAGAGCGGGACCATTAAAAAAGCTCTTTCAGCAGAAATGCTGCAATATGTGTAAGATCACAGGGGTCAGAGTCTCATTCAAAGGTCTACATCTGAGTTCATTTTTGCTTCCCTGGACAGAAAACATTTATGCTAATAAGAACGTTGTGGTGCTATGGGCGGTGTTGGGAGATGGAACACCGAGTTTGGAGCTAGGTAACCAGTTCCGAGCCTCGGGTTGCCTCAACATCCTGTGATTCTGAATAAATCACTTAGGGGCACATTATCATGACAAGCAATAAAATTATCGCCGTATTAGCGGCAGAAATCTGCCGCGAAAACTGCGATAATGGGCTTGATAATATGCTCTGTGGAATTCCAATTGAAGCCCATGTTAGATGTGCTTCACATTTAACATGGGCTTCAATTGGAATTCCATAGAGCATATTATCAAGCCCATTATCGCCGTTTTAGCAGCAGTTTTCTGCCGCTAAAACGGCAATCATTTTATCGCCTGTCTTGATAATATGCCCCTCAATCACCCCTGCCTGAACTTGCACAATGTAACTTAAGTAACCCATACCTCACTATCGGGTTGAGTTCATGCTGTTTAAAAATGCAGCACGAGAGGTGGAGGGAGACTAATTAAGCTAAATTCATCTGTGTTTGGGCCAAGCTACACCCAGAGACAAGGAGGTGACAACATCGTATGGGATGCCAAATTAGGAGGCAGCAAACAAGAGTAATGGTGTCAACAAATCGTAAGTAATGAGCGGGCTAAAAGCTCCTGTTTAGAGAGAATTTTTTTCCAGATACCACAGGTCATCACCTGAAAGCGCTGGTGCGCTGCCTGCAAGCCAACCTTAAAACAAATCTAGCAGTTTTTCACTACCAGGACATAAAATTCAACCCTGCCCATGGTGCTACCTATGGCCTACCTTCGTGGTGACTTACATGTAATTACAAGCATTGTTAATGCATCGGTTTCGCCTGTGATTAATAAGAAGCTGTATACATGAATCACCATTGGGGAGCAAGGATAGAGCTTCCTGACGAGGATCACAGGAGCAGCAACATTGTTGGCAGTGGCCAGAACTACTGAACAAGAGCTGGTGATCCCGGTTCGAGTCTCGGCGGTGCAACACCATGAAACAAAATGCTTTCATCTTGCTGGGTGAGTGTGCGAGGGAGCAGAGCGTCAGTGCTATGACGTTGGAGATAGAATATTGTTCAGAGTTCATGCTACACTATCACCAGCCACAGCCATGTCAATTTATACTCCTCCAAATATTTGAAGTCGCTATTCAGACTTTGCTGAAGTTGTACAGTGGATTGGTTTTTATTTATAATTCAGCTGCTGTTTTAGCACATTGTTTCATCGTATCTAATAGCTGTGCATTGCTGGGAACTTTCAAATCATGTAATGGAGTTGACTTTCAATCTGTTTTTTTCCCACCAGCATAAAGCACCCTGGGGCTTGTAGTTTCATTTTTCCGATCACAAATTCGTGTCTCTTCCACAAGCACAGTGCTATCTACTAGCACCAGCTGCTATTTATCTTCTTGATATTGGAGCGGTTGGCGAGATAACATGAGCTCCCTGACAAGTATCACAGGAGTGGAGAGCATGTGGCACAGTGGCCAGAGCTGATGGCTCGAGAGCTGGGGATCCATGTTCAAGTCTCTGCGTCAGAGCAATATCCTGTCATTCTGTGAAAATCACTTAATCTCTCTACGTTATATATACGCTGCACATGGAAAAGCAAAAAGAGGCAAAACCTTATGAGAAAATAGTCCTACCAAAGCTGATGTTACCAGTGTTTCAGCTGCAGGAAACTGATAGGAGAAGCAAACCAGGAACAAACATTGATAAATGCTGCAAAATATGCTACAGTCAATGGAAATGGAGAAAAAGTAAGTGGCACGCACAGGAACCAATGAGAAGCCAGGAAAGAAAGATGGTGGGATATAAGACCCTTTTTAGTTTATAATAAAAACAATAGAGATCTCAAGCACTGCACAAGCGCTGTGCAGGCGAAACCTAAAAAGTAAGGGTTGAGCCTGGCAAGTAGGTTAACTTGTCTTGTTTAAATGGCAGTTTAAAACTGCACACACAAGGATCTGCAATGGCAGGCTTTAGTCTTGTTTACAGGACAATTGAGTGGGTGACACATAAAATTAACTTTACTCTGGACATATAAGTCAAATAAATATGCCACTTGTGGATAAGCCAAGGTTACCAAGTACAGAGTATATGCACTTTAGCACTGGATAGCAGTGGTAAAGTGTTCAGAATCCTAAAGCCAGCATAACATGAGGTTCGAAGGTAAAAAGTCAGGGGAAACCACACCAAGGATGCCAAGTCTCACAATCATGCAAGCCAAAATCCTGCCCTTCCATTCATGGATCACACTGCATGCAATCTGAGGGCATGGAAACAGTAATTCATGGTCACACTGGTTAAAGCAGTGATCTCTATAACGTACACTGAATACTGTTTTTCTTCAACTGAATAATTCACCACATTATTTTTGACACCTTCAGAGGTCAAAGTGGGTGGGCTTGAAGGGGCACGATGTGCCCATACTTTTTTAATTTATGAAAAACTGTTCCCCTACTTTTATGTGAAAAGACAACCATCCCAGGATGGTTATTTCCAATGGTTTAAATGCTTCAGTTGAAGTGTCATTCATGGAGTTTCCACTGCTGTGAAACCAAAGGAGGGCAGACAGCTAAACCGTAAACAAGCCTCCTTGCTAGGGGGCCTACTTGCTTGAAAGAAATGCAAATGTATGCAACTGGATAATTTGCAAATGTAAATGGTGCTTGGGAGCCCGTACTGGATTTAATTGATGGATATACTTGATGCTTTGTGATGACCAAGAGTTATTGTTTTTGAGTGGCAGTGCAAAGAAGTTACCATCTGAGCTGTGAAGTGCTTGCTTTTAAGGGGCAGCTGTATAAAAAAAATTGCATTACGTAGTCTGTGTGTCACTAAAATCTATATTTTGGAAACCTTTCATCTTCAAACTTTTTCCACATTTTGTAGCAGTCTACCTTATAATGTGTGTAATGCAAATTTAAAATAACAACTTACATACTTACATATTCACAGTGCTATCTGCCATAGATGGGACCACGTAGAGCAGAAAATAAACAAGTCACTATTCTCCACTGCACTAACCAAGATTTAATTATGTTGCTCTCAGATAACACCTAGACCTCTGCTGTGCATTAAAACCTTGAGCACAGCGTGAATTCCGCCACACTGCTGGTGATTTATTGAGTGGGTGTGGTTCGGACGGCCCCCACCGTCCTCCGCACACACCCACTGTGATGTCGGATGTGGAAGGGGTTAATCAATAGAGGTTTCATAATGTACTAGTGCGCATATCCCCCACATTTTAACTTGTTTTTCTATTTATTTCTCATATAAACTGTGTGTTATTTTATATGTGGCTATCTGAAGGTGGAAGACCAAAAAAAGTGCAGACTCTTTTGTCTTTTTAGCCACTCCTTTGACCCTGCACCCACATTCACTGACCCCGCCCCATTGCATGCAGCACAGTTTCCATACTTGTTTAATGCACTTCAACCGCTGACCACCTTACATTGTGTTGACATAGTGCAACGAATCGCATGCAATCTGCTTCAGAAATTCCTTATGTCCGAATAGAAGTATTGTGCATTCGATTTGCACCTGTGGGAATATTTCCTGAATCTATTTTTTAAAAACTGTACATCATCAAGTAATTTGTGGCTATTTTTCACACAGACACCTTTGAGGCGAAGGGTCAGACTTGTGTACTTTATTGAAGTCGCCGACGGCAGAGCTCTTCCGCCATCTTTGTTTCCTCTTTATTCTGCAGCTTGCTTGGTGTCGGGAAGGGAAACAGCTGGGCGCTTCGTAATTAGCTACAAGCCTGCAAGTCGGAATCGAGAGAGACAAGAGCAAACGAGGTGCGGCGCGCATCATCAACTGCGCCGAGCCCCAGACTGCAAACCACACGCAGTTAGCAGCGCTTCAGACGCCGTTTCTTGTTCGGCCCAGGACCCTTCAGGCTTTAATTGGACAGCCGCAGCTGGAATCAGGCCGGCTGGCTGTACAGTCTCATCCGGCTGCTGATGTAGCTTCGCGCGAGTCCTTGCTTGGCTGCGGATTAATTACGAGCAACATGCCTGGTTGGCATATTCAGAATCACACTTAAATAAGGTCTGGTCCCATATCCCTGGAGACCAAGGACGTTCGCTCTGAAAAGATACTCGCTGCTTTACATAATAAAGACCCATTTCTATATCTGGGATTATAAACCAGTGAAAGATAGCTAAACGCATTCATCTATTCTCATCAGCATGCGAACGTTTTAATTGAGATATAGTGACCAAAGGTTCTTGAGGTGATGTCACGGTGACGGAGCTTCGGGGGAGCGGGGGGGGGGGGGGGGGGAGGGGGGAGGACAGGGCTTCAGTTACCGGAACGATGAAGGAAGCATTGGGGTACTGAAGATTATAAAGAAATAATCACGCCAGGAGTAACCAACTCACATTTGCATGTGACATGTGATTACCACTGCCCAGATGGCTGTACTGTCCTCTATGTCATCTAAAATGTATCAGAGTACGAAGGATGACAGAATCTTCGGTCAAAGATACCCCCCAACCAGGTGGTGTTCTAAAGGGTACTTTGTTATCCCTACACCAGAGACAGATGTATGAGTTTTAGTGAATCGCTCCCTATGCTTCACCGGAGGTAATCGGATTATTAAACCTATTTCTCACTGGATAACTGGGAGATGCTGGAATGATACAGGCTCAGTGCAATAGGCATGTCTTCGTACTTCACGGCGCACACTGGAACTAGTGTTTCACGTTGTTGCAAGCTTGTTTTTTAGAATCATAGAATCTTGAGAGAGGGCCAATGCAAAGTCTGACTCATGCACCATTTCTGGAACTGAAGCCAACCATTGGATAAGTTAGAAACATGTTAAAGAAGCCCTGACATATGATAACGTTCTCATATCTGAAAAGATATATAGTGCATTGATATGTGCTGAAGTGGGGCTCTATGAACTGAAGGCCTGCAATGGTGGTGAGAGAGCAGAAATGGGTATCCTACTTGGGGTACTTGTTAGGGCGGCAATGTAACCGCTTGCAGTATGCACTTTCATATTATTCAGTGTCATTCACGTTAGTAGATGGTAGAAGAATTGTGAACTAATTAACATATCCATGCAATATTAATGTGATTCAATGTGAGTTTAACACATGATTAATAGAATTTTAGTGACTGCATATAAAATGATGTAACACACATACATTGGATTTATTACTAATGTGGCGCACTGATAAATCAAATGGATTTGAATGTTTAATATGCTAATGATGTAGTTCAATATGTGTATTAATATGGGAAAAATCGTTTACAACGCACGCGTTACAACGTGTGTCATTACAACGCATTTTTTACATCGCAAAATCCATTACAATGCATGTCATTGCACCGCATAATCCATTACAACGCATTCCCCAAAGTAATGCCCCAGCAGAGTGAGTATAGTAATTGCGTTGCAATGGATTATGCGTTGTAACGACATGCATTGTAACAACGTGTTGTAATGGATTTTGCGAGGTAAAACATGCGTTGTAATGGCATGTGTTGTAACGCGTGCGTTGTAAAGTGTTATGGTCTACTAATATAGTTCAGTAAAGGTGTCTATTGCAAATGCAAATCAGTTATGAAAATGTTAACATGAATAACATTGTGCATTTGCTATTTTAGCCTAAGTCCTGGGCCTGAGTTCACAAAACGCTGGATGTTCTCATTTCTGAAAGCAATGTTTAGGTTCCCGTGTGAATTTGTATAGTGTTACTTGTTTTCATGCTTTGTACTACAGGTGGACAAGCGCTCAGTTGGTGAATAGAAAGATTATTGTTTCCATTAAATAGTTAAGGTATGAAGGAGTTACAATTAGCCTGGAAATTTTGAAGAAAAGGTGGAAGAGGAACATTCGCATGGGAGGTTAAAAAACCAAGGATGAATTGTTGCAAAGGAGGGTACCTGGAGAAGGCCGTGGAAGGAGTCAATGTCATTGGAAAATCCTGTGGCTGACACAACTGTTGACAAAGATGAGAAAAGCAATATGGGACATTTGAATGGGATTTTGTGTATATGATCCACTGGAGTGAGGGATAGGAGCCCTCATTCCATCTTGCCTTTTTGACCGAAAGCACCTGAGTTCTATCCTGCTTCTTTCTGTTAGTGTCATGTTTGCTGTTTGACCCATCTGATGTTGGAATGACTTCTCAGAAAGACTCTGAAACCTTTTCCATTTCTGAACCATTTGTCCAAAATGCTAAGTAGGGATGCCACTCCAGAGTTAGAGTAGGGATAGAAAGAACTAAATGGTTTTCTCTAATGAAGTGCCAATGCAGGGAAACATTCATTCTTGCTTTTTGATGACTTGCATAATAATCATAGAACAAATGGCTCTTTTGCTACTGCATCGAGTTAATCTTTTCCAATGACTTTGATTTCTTCTGTTCCCCCTGTACTTTTATACTCTTTTATTACGATTGTTATATATCCAACTATTCTACTACTATTGACTAACCTTAATTTGGTCGTCAAATTGGGTTATTGTGTATCTACAAATTGGTTACAATGTGTACTAAATTGGTTTATGAAATGTTGCTCCTTTTACACTTTCATGCTGCAAAAAAAAGAGACAATCAGAGGATCGACATCAGAGAGTTACAAAGTAAATGGCCCCGACCCTTTCAGTAGCAGCTTAGAATACTTCAGACAGAAAATGAATACATAAACTGCACGAGTTCTGGCCACGTCTTCCAGCTCCTCTTTCATTCAGTTCCCGAATAAGGTGAGGAACATGCAGTTGTCAAAGAAAGCATGCAGATGACGCTCTAGAACATCTGGGGAACTCATAGGTGAGCCAGAACGCTTATGAACATCTGCGAGCTGACCATCTGAGAGAGGAATGGAAACGGTACTGCGGCAATATGAACCTCAAATTATGAATCTGAAATGGAGGCATGCATTAAAAAAAAAGACCAGCAGCAGAATGATCTTTTGAGACTATCCCTTCTGAAATGGGTTCTCTACATCTTAGATTTACTCGACTCGATTTAAATAATACGTTTTAATCTACCTGACAATATTGCTCTTTCTATGCAACCCAAGAGAGATGAACTTCTTTTGTAGAATGTCCTGGACACCTTCCCAGACCCATATTTATGACCAAGTTGAAACCCATTAGTTTAGGACAATGATGCATCTGTTGGTTGTAGGTCAAATTCAGTCCCATGAACTCTGGAATGGCCCTTTCATTTATTTGTTCCAGTCACTCTTACTTTCAAAAGAACACCACCTACCACAGCACGAATGCAGTCTCCTGTTTGTAAAATCGTGAGTGACGAATAAGAGGGCTCGGAAGAAGGTCCTACAGGAGGTTTCCCGAAATCTGAACCTTTACATTGACGTCTGAACTGATAGGAAGAAAACATTGAATGAAAAGATGAAAACGCTAATCAAAAGGAAAACATTTGGAGGAAATATTGCAAAGTTACGGTCTATTAAACCAAAAATTAATAGAAACATTTCTACAGGGCCCACTCTGAATTAATTATTACAAGGTGCCCACACAATATGTGATAATCATTGAAAACGAGGCATAGTGCAGAAATGAATTGTCCGAGGTCATACATTAATGTTAATTTGGGAAGATGGAAGTAAAACTAGGTTTTCTGATTTCACATTGTTCAATTCAACCACTGGATGAGAATTGCAGACTCTCCCCCCCCTACACCATGAGCACGCAGTTTGACCAAGCTGGAAGCCAGGATTGAAAGCAGATGTTGTTTGGCTCAAGGCTCCACAAAACCTTTTGACTGGTCTGGACCAAAATACACCCATTAACGTTTTGAACACGTAAAAATCCTATGTCCCGGGCCTACAAGACGCGAGCACAGGAAGATGTAATTGTTATGGATTTACTTTTTAGGCACTTATTTACATGAAGGCTACTTACCTTATGAATAACTCCATATGTCAAGAAGTCAGACTCCCAAATAAAACGTCCATTGATGGGCTGCAATTCTCATTTACCCAGACTTTAAAACAAGTGTCTTTCTCTATGGAAGACTACAAAGACATTTTCCTCAGTCATTGTGAAATGAATATATTTTCGTTTCAGCCATTCTCTGAATCCATTTATGAATGTTGCTCTATTTTAGTTTATCTTACGTTTAATGTATTTTTATGCAATTTCTATGTGTTGTGATTAATAAATGTTACACTATTTCTAAGTGCTGAAACTTGAAGACTTTTTGTACTGAACAACATTGCACGATAAAGGCCCTCATTACGAGTATTCCATTAATGTCGGTAACCCCTGTTATTGCCTATATACAAATTATGAGTTTTGTGATTTTTGTTTCTACAGCGCCAGATACACTCTAGCAGTGATTTAAGCAGGAAAAAACATGACGGAATTTACAGTAAAGCTGGGTAAATATGTTTTTCTGTGAAATCGTGCAAAACTCCATACAAATTGAAGCATTTAGAGTGAAATGCGGGTGGCAGTATGTGCCAAAATGTGCTTGTCATGCCTCATTTCAGGGGGGAATAGTTTTAGTTGGTGGTATTTATTGCACCTGATAAATAATGCACCCTTTGGTATTTTATTTATGACTTGCAATGAATATCACGCCTAATGCCGGGCAAATGTCTGATTCTTTCAGTAGAAGTGTGCGATGAAGGGCGGAAGGAAGGACTTGGGCATAGCTGGGCTGGACTCATTTTAGACTTTGGGCGCATTCGTTGTGACAAAGGCTCATGGAAGTGAAACAGTGCCCATAGTCACTGTTTAAAATGTGGTAAAGTCTGTCACACAATTCCCCCATCAACAGGCCCACAACACTGGAAGGCCGTTGTGGATTAGCTGGTTGGTCCTTTTCATCTGCCATGAGCAACCCTATGGGCCTATTAGTAGCTTCAGCAGATTTCCCTTCAGGCCAGCCTATCCCTTACAGTCTTTATTCTGTTTTCTCTCTCAATTCAGCACGTTTCACGGGTGCTTAAAAAAACTGTACAGCATGTACCAATGCCAGTGATGTAAAGAGGTGTGACAAAGACCATTCTCGAAGCATCCGTCTTTCTGCCAAGATGCATTTAGCGTTCCATCCAACGTTCTTCCATTTATCTCCCAAGACCATCTATCTGTCTTCCCCGCCGCAAGTTTAACAGATCTGCCACTTCAGAGAAGCACTTCCCATCTCGTTTGACACCAAAGAGGCCTAGAAAAATACTGCTCCATCACGAAGCGCATCAGAATAATATTGCAATTTTCCACCATCTGACAGCAATCAAGCGAAGACTAATGACTGTCCTCTGTGACTAAATCATTTAGAGACTGAGGGTTTCTATCTAATACTCATTAGAAAAAAAATATATTCCAATAATCTCATTATCCCAGTGTGAATAACAGCAAACAGGCTCCGAGACGAATGACTCCTTCAGCTTCCGAGTGCTCTGATATGAGGCTGGTGGGGCTTTATTGTGGGTTATCGCCGCGAGGGACCCGTTCCACCCGGCGACGCGCCAACGACATCCTCCACATTTGTGTTCAGATTTAGAGGATGCAGCGTTCTCAAATCACATCAAACATTATCAAAGCATTCCTTCTCTACTCACCTCATTGTTGCAAACACAAAACAAGGCTCTAACAAGCATTGGCATAGCCAATAGGTCTCGCCTTTGGGACCTTATAAGTATTTAGCCATGCAACAGTTAATGTTGTTGCACCAAGGATATTGTGCTGGATAACTAAACACATAGGGGCAGATTTATGTTAACTGGCACATCCCCAGGGATGCGCCAGTTAATGTGCGCCACAGTGCGCCACAGCTCCGCCACCCATGGTGCGCCGCATTTACAATGCGGCGCACCATGGTGCAAGGCAGGGAAGATGCGTGACGCATCTTTCGGCATACGGGCGGCGCATTGCTGGAGTCATGTCGCAAGTGCGACATGACTCCTGCAATACACAGGGGCCACCCCTACATTGCATGGTCCATCATCCTTACGCCTGCTTCAAGCAGGCGTAAGGAATTGACGTAGAAAGTGTAGATTTCACTGAGTCACTTTCCAGGGGCGTTCCTGCGACGGAACGCCCCCACCTGCACCGGAACGCCTACATGAAACCTGACGCAGGTTTCATGTGGCGCAGGGCCTTACACCGTGACGCATCTCCATAGATGCGTCACGTTGTAAATGCCTCGTAGGGATGCGCCACGTTTACGCCGCCTTGTATGACGCAACAGCGGCATAAACGTGGCGCAAGGGCCTCATAAATCTGCCCCATAAGGTCCCAAAGGCGAGGCCTATTGGCTATGCCAATGCTTGTTAGCATTCAGTGTAATTAGTGAGGTATGGGCGAAACCGTTTATGGCTGTTCCATCCAGAATTTGATGGCCTGTGGTGTTGAAAGCACTGCTAGATAAAAAGGGTATGAGAAGACAGGAATGGGCACAAGTGAAGGGTATGACATGAAATTCCAAATGTCAGCACCAAATGTGTGATTTAAGATATGGATGTCGTTTGAGAATAAATGTGTTATTTTTTTAAAAGTTAAAAACAACCAATAACTGCATTGTAAATAGAGACACGAGTTTTCCATTTTTACTATAAATGCTTCCCTCTCTTTACTTTATTTTAAAAATCACAAAGTAGAGGTTAAGGGTCTGATTTACAAAGGGACTTAGGTGTAGTAAAGCTAGGAGTGTGGAGTCTCTGCACTCGGGGCAGCATCTCTGTCCGGCGCCCTGGAGAGAGTGCAGTGCGGAGATTCTGCCATGAGTGAAGAGACTCGGCGCACTTAACTTTATTGCATATTAGTCCCTTTGTGAATCGAGCCCTAAGCTTTCATTTAAGGGTCTCACCATACGTTCAATCATGTCTGCTAGATTAAACGTTATGCATATAATCAGAAGCCCTAGTATTAAAACATGCCATCTAGTAATGTGCCATACAGTTCAGTTCAGTTCAAAAACTTTATTGCGATTAGTTTTAACCATAAAAGCACATTCAAATACAATACACAGTTTTCAAACATACCATACATTTTTTAAGATCAATTCATATATGTAAAATACTTCATCTTAGGTTCATCTCGGAGGGAAGAGACAACATTTTAAAAAACTTCTAAAAATTTAAGTTATAGGTACAAATACTTAAAAATTATACAAATCCCATAATGTAGTCCTTCACTCCCTACGTCTCTCCAGAAAAGCTGAGTGCAATTTATATAGCAGCGTTAACTGATTAAATTCCTGCGAGTTAACCACATTGAAAACAGGAACTTTGATACAACAGCCACAGTCACTGCATTAGTGTCAGATTTCAAAATCCTGAAGAAAGCGAGATAGTTCTTAATACCCAAGTTATTACACAACTGGATTATCCACTTTCTCCGGATATTGGCATAGGCCGGGCAAAAGAGGATGGCATGTACGGGACTTTCTTCCTCGGTTCGACAGCCTGGACAGGGGCGTGTAGGACCCCCTGTCCACCTGTCAGTCATTGAGTATAGAGGCAGGGTTCCATATCTAAATTAAAGATAAAGCTTTTTCGCCAAGGTAGGTTGTATGGCATCTATCTCATGTTCAAAGCTATAATATGACTTATGATCCAGGAAGGCATCAGTTAGACTAGAAGGTTTAGCCGAACAAAATATCTTCCTTAGATCAAAGTCCTTTATGGTGCGACCCAAGGTTTGCTTGGAGATAGCTGGGCAGGAGCCCTCGGGGTTAAACCAGAGGTTCTCAAGCCCAATCAGGGAGAAAGACTGCCTTACGAAGGATAACCAAGGGATCTTGCCAGCGCCAAGAGAGGCCATTGTCATTACCTTTTCTGTTTGCGAAAGGCACCAGTTGTCTAAAGTAGTAAAATAAACTTTTACCCAACTCACTTAGGCGAAACTGCAACGATTGCTGCTGTATATTGAGGAGCATAGGGCTGGTACCCAGCTGATGCCCCATCCGCTCATTGAGGAAAAGTGTGGGGTGACCAGCGATATCAAAGGCGAGGCAGAGAGATCTAAGAGTATGAGCATAGACGAGAACAGAGGAGAGGATAGAATAGTGGAATGAAGGGTCCCGAACACAGGAGAGGGTTGAGTAGTCGGTTAGCAGACAGGCAGTCAGTGCGGAGGGAAATACAGGGGAAACTGTTGGATGAAAGAGGCAAAGATTTGATGAAGGGAGGACGAAATGGTTAGAGGGGGGCACAGAGTGGATTAGCTGCTTTCATAAGAGGAAACGTTCGTTAGGAGGATGTTGTGTTAAATCGTAATAATGTAATTGTGCAGGGTTGGGGTGAGTGAGGACTTGAGCACTGTGGACTAATTGTGGTGTTAATCTTGGAGCAGATGTAGCAGGGTGAAGTCATGAGCAGATAAGGATAAACAATGGAATACTGATGATTGAAGATGATGGAGAGAGTAAAGAGCTGAAGGTTTGCACAGAGCGCTGGTGGATGGTGAGGTACAGAGGTCCTGGAAATAGATAGATTTTACACTGCCTGGATCATTATGCAGTGTATGAAGGGCTTGCTTATTAACCGAGAAGTTAGCAGTGGAAATGTGCTTTCGCCATTTGTGTAATGCTGCCCTCATTTACTGTTATGAGCTCTTATTTCAAGTGTAATCCATGGCTGAGGCCTGCCTTGGTACAAGGTAGATAATGAAGCAGTTGTATGAGCTGTAGTGCAAGACTGAAGTGAGGTCTTTATGAAGATCACGTGGAAAGCAGTGAGAGCAGAAAATGCCTACTACACCGGCACACAAATAGAGTAGGAGTAGAGTGGCTGCTGCTGCTTGTGGACTTTTGTATTTAGGGCTATTTTCTTACTCCAAAATACATCCTCGGGTGCACTGCAGATGCGATGATGAATGTTATCACTAAAATATACTGCAAAATGCAGGGTTAAGCTCCTTGTGTAATTCTGTGTAATCGCAAGTAATTTTGCTGTAATTTCGAGTACTTATGCTCCAGCAAATTACGCAAATTACACCCACCCTTATTTATAACAGCAATCTCAGCAGCCCAGACATTGACAAACGGCATTGATGCTGACTCTTGAGGATGAAGGGGCTATAAGGTTGTGCTGCTCTTTGGAGCACTCTTTGCCAACTATGGTAGTCCTGATTGGTGGTGTGGATGTGATTAACAGAATTATTTGGTTCGGATCTATGAATCAGATGCTGCCAACTAAGAAAGGTGGCTGTCCCAGTAATGAAGGGGCTTCTTACCCTCTCAGCAGAGGCGCAACTAGAGCCTAATTTCGGGAGGGGCTAAGAAAAAAGTTCGGGGGGGGCTGAACCTTTAATCACTAAGCAGAGTGGAGCTGCAGGGCCTCCAACAGGGGGTGAAACAACAGCAAGGCCTAATTAGCATTCAAATGGTCTTTTAAAGACCTGTAAAACGTTCGGGTGCGGCTGTGTGTTTGCCCGGGATCTGTCTCATCCTGGGCTGCCACACACGGCGGGGGGGGGTACAATGCGGCGCACCATGGGGCAAAAACGGCACAGATGCGTGACGCATTTGTGCCGTAAAGGTGGCGCATTGCTAGAGTTGCGTCGCAAGCGCGACGCAGCTCCAGCAAGGCTCGGGGGTGCCCCATCTTTACAATGCTGCGTCAAGACCTACGCCTGCTTCAAGCAGGCGCAGGGTTTTGACGCAGCATTGGCCTGAAAGTGACTGAGTGAAATCTTATAGATTTCACTCAGCCACTTTTGCAAGGCGTACCTGGCCCGGAACGCCCACCCTGCGCAGGAACGACCACAGGTGGCGCAAGGCTTTACAACGTGACGCATCTGCCTAGATGCGTCACGTTGTAAATGGGTCGTAGTGATGCGCCACGTTTACGCCGCAGTTGCAAGATGCAAACATGGCGCATTCCCATCATAAATCTGCCCCTTGGTCTGAAGGATATGATAGGTTATATCAATGCTTCAAGCAGGATCTCGAAGAGACAGAAGTGTTCCCGATATGACACACCTATTGTGGTTGGTCAGTCATGCTTGATAGCTGGTAAAAAAAGATAAGTATATCGTAAAAGTCAGTGCGCGAACCCGTAACATTTGAGCTGGCGAAAGATTGTTGTCAGCTCTTTATGAAGCTGCACACACAATCATGTCACAGTTGGGACCCTGGGACAGATCAATGGCTGACATGCACCGGGAGCTGAGGGGATTGACGGGCACACAGAATAACCCTTCATCTGCCCTCTTAACCCCTGTGACATCATGGTACACTGTCAGTGTGTGTTAGACGGACCGGGAGGGTCGGCCGAGTAGAAGGGGAGAGGTCTCCAGGGAGAGCCGTCTCCAGCGATCGTACAGACAAGTAACTTCCCCCCCACAGACGGACACCACACAAGGATAAGGTTAAACGATACTTTATCAGCAATTCTTCGAGTACGGTCAAATGGTACAAGGAGGTCTGGACTCAGGGGTCCCCTCGGTTCGGGTCTCTGGTGGGGAAAAGGGGTAGCGGGACAGTCTTGTTACCAAATGGATGGATGGATAGCTCTCAATCCTCGAGCTCGGCGTTCTAGATGATCGGGCCGCGGCAGAGCCAGCAGGTCCCGAGATGGTTGAAGGTGGCGACGGTCCGCGGCGGAGCCAGCAGGTCCCGATGAAGATGGAGGTACAAACGGTCCGCGGCCACGCCAGCAGGTCCCGACGACGATGAAGGTTTACGGAGGTTACGGCAGCGCCAGCAGGCAGGACGATAGTTCACAAGGTAGGGCTACGGCAGCGCCAGTAGTCCGTCAAGGATGAGTTCTTCTTTGCGTCTCTCGACTCCAAGATACAACTGCCTTCCTGCTCTGGAGCTGCCTCAGTTATAGGGCTGATGCCCTTTGATGTCCGGACCCTCGCACTTGGAGATCGGGGGGTCCGGGATGAGGGAGTCCAGACACCCAGCAGGGGGGTGGAGCCAACGCCCGGGGAGGCTGGGGGCGAGCGGTACCTGGCGGGGGAGAGCCATCGACACCTCTTTCTCCCATTGACCTGCCAAGTAGTCCACTCACCTCCTGGGTGGATGTTGGTGCCGGGATGTCTGAGGCCTGGCCAGGCCCAGGGTTAGGGTCGGTCGGAGGCCACGCGGCCTCGTGGTGCAGTGTCCAAGATGGCGCCCAGGTCGGGCGCACGGCCCAGTAGTGGATCGGGCCCAAGGGGTCGAGATGTTCAGAGGCAGGGGTCCCGGAGGGGACGGAAAACGTGAAGTGGTGGTGGGTAATACTTGAGGGACCGGGCTCGGGCCTGGTCGGGCAGAGGGGGAGCGGGTCCTTCATGTGGCCTGTCCAACATGCGTCCCCCCCAGCTGAAGGCGGGAAGAGTCACCCATCCTCTTGGGGACTCTCCTCGTCGAGGCGGAAAAAGCGTGACAGGCCATCCGCGTTGGCGTGGTCTTGCCCAGGTCGATGTTCCACAGTGAAGTCCATCCCCTGTAGGGAGATGGACCAACGTAGTAGTTTTGGGTTCTCCCCCCGCATCTGCATCAGCCACTGCAGGGGTCGATGATCGGTCTGGACCCGAAAGTGTGTGCCAAAGAGATAGGGCCGGAGCTTTTTGAGGGCCCATACCACAGCGAAGGCCTCCCTCTCGATGGTGCTCCAGCGTTGTTCTCGAGGCAGGAGTCGCCTGCTGATGAAGGCCACTGGCTGATCAAGGCCTTCAGGGTTCAATTGAGACAGGACCGCCCCAATGCCGTGGTCAGAGGCATCCGTCTGGACGACGAATTCCCGGCTGTAGTCGGGGGCCTGGAGCACAGGGGCGGAGCACATGGCGGCCTTCAGTTGTTCGAAGGCTGTTTGACAATTTGGGGTCCAGTTGACCTTCTTTGGTTGATTTTTGGACGTGAGTTCTGTGAGGGGCCCCACTATGCTACCATAGTCCTTCACGAACCGTCGGTAATAGCCCGTGAGTCCCAGAAAGGCGCGTACCTCGGTCTGGGTGATGGGGGGCTGCCAGGACTGGATGGCGGCGATCTTGAGCTGCAGAGGGGCCACCAGGCCGCTTCCCACCTGGTGTCCGAGGTAGGTCACGGACCCCTGACCAATCTGGCATTTGCTGGCCTTGATCGTGAGGCCAGCTCGTTGAAGGGCCTCTAGCACCTCTCGGAGGTGGTGGAGGTGGTCGGACCAGTGGTGGCTGTATACGGCGATGTCATCTAGGTAGGCGGCACTGAATCCTTCGAGTCCGGCCAAGACCTGATTAACGAGTCGCTGAAACGTTGCTGGGGCATTCTTCATGCCGAAGGGCATGACCTTGAAATGATAATGGCCGTCAGGAGTGGAAAACGCAGATCGTTCTTGGGCCCGGGGTGTGAGGCCGATCTGCCAGTAGCCCGCCGTCAGGTCGAAAATGCTGAGGTAGCGGGCAGCTCCCATGCGGTCGATTAGTTCATCTGCCCGGGGGATGGGATGTGCGTCTGTTCTGGTGACTGCATTCAAGCCCCGGTAGTCGACGCAGAACCGGAGTTCCGGTGTGGTGCCGGGGGTGGCTGCTTTGGGGACCAGTACTACTGGGCTGGCCCAGGGGCTGTCTGAGGGCTCGATGACCCCGAGCGTGAGCATCTTGGTTACTTCTTCCTGGATGCAGGCCCGTACCCGATCTGGTACGCGGTAGGCCCGGTGGCGGATAGGGGGGCTGTCCCCCGTGTCCACGTCGTGCACACACCAGGAGGTGACACCTGGGGTGAGGGAGAACAGGCTGGCGAACTGCAACAGAAGGTCTCGGCATTCTTGGCGTTGTTCCGGGGTGAGGGCCTCCGAGAGTCGGACCCCGTCCACGGAGCCGTCTTTCTCCCGAGTCCGTAGGAGGTCAGGGAGGGGTTCGGAGTCTTCTTCGGCTCCGTTGTCTGTGGCCATTAGGAGGCTGAGTTCTGAACGCACGAAATGGGGTTTCAGTCTATTCGCGTGGAGGACCCGGAGGGGGTTCCGTGAGGTTTCCAGGTCGATGAGATAGGTGACAGGGCCCTTGCGCTCGACTACTTTGAAGGGCCCCGTCCACTTGTCTTGCAGGGCGCATGGTTCGGTGGGGGACATCACCCATACTTGTTGGCCGGGTTCAAATTCGATGGAGGAGGCATTTTGGTCATACCACTTTTTCATGTCCTCTTGACTGGCCTCCAAGTTTGCTTTTGCCAGCTCTCTGAACCGTCGGGTCTGGTTGCGGAGGGTTAGGAGGTATTTGAAGACATCTGGAGGGTTCTTTAGAGGGGGCATTTCCCAGCCTTCCTTGACCAGGCTGAGCGGTCCCCGTACGGGGTGTCCATACAACAGTTCAAACGGGCTGAAGCCGAGGGACTTCTGGGGGACCTCTCGATATGCGAAGAGGAGGCACGGCAGTAGCACATCCCACTGGCGACGGAGGGGCTCTTCCAACCCCCCAATCATCCCTTTGAGCGTGCGGTTGAACCGCTCAACGAGTCCGTTTCCTTGAGGGTGATAGGGGGTCGTGAATCGGTAGGTGACCCCACACTGTTGCCAGAGGGACTTCATATATTTTGAAATAAAGTTTGTGCCTCTGTCGCTGACGACTTCTCGGGGGAAGCCCACACGGGAGAAGATCCCCATCAGGGCCCGGCCGACTACCGGGGCTGTCACAGTTCGCAGGGGAACAGCCTCGGGGTAGCGGGTGGCGTGGTCCACCAGTACCAGGATGAACCGATGTCCTTGTGCTGTACGGGAGTCCAGGGGCCCCACAATGTCTATCCCGACCCTCTCGAACGGGGTGGTAACCACTGGAAATGGTTGCAGGGGGGCTTTTAGTTTGCGGCCGCTCTTTCCACTGGCTTGGCACGTGGGGCAAGATCGGCAATGCTGGAGTACATCATTCCTCATTTTAGGCCAGAAGAAGTGGGTCACTAGGCGGCTGTAAGTTTTATCCTGGCCCAGGTGTCCAGCCAGGGGGACATCGTGGGCCAGATTTAGCAAGAAGTCTCTAAAACGGAGGGGCACCACTAGCACTCGATTGGCCCCCAACTCCGCGATCCTTTGTTCACTGTATAGCAGCTCATTGTCCCAATAGACCCAATGTGTTCCGGAGGTATCCCCTGCGCTCTGGGCGAGGGCTTGTTGGCGGAGTCCCTCGAGGGAGGGACAGGTCTTCTGCTCTTGGCGAAACTGCTCCTGTGTGGGCCCCCCCTCTTGATGCCACTGGTCGAGGCCAGAGAGGTCCGGAGGTTGAGCTGGTTCTGGGGGGACGGCACGGTCGGCGTCTTCGACTGGAGCGACCGGGGGAGGAGGCGCCGGCCATTCAGGTTCCTCGGGTCGGGGTTTGGTCCGGGCGGCCATGGATCGGGTGGTGACGCACGCCCAGTCCGGGATGCCTAACATCCCCAGGTGTTCTCTTCGTTCTACGGCTGCCCACGGGGAGCTTTCAAGGTCATTCCCCAGGAGGCAGTCTACGGGGGCATCATCTCGGACCGTCACCTTCAACATGCCGGAGACTCCTCCCCATTCGAAAGGGACGCAGGCCATCCGACACAAACTTTCCGAGTTATCGGCTGAACGGACAGGGCAGAGAATATTTGGTAGGAACTGTTCTGGGGTCACCAGGTGACAGCGGACGGCTGTTACACTGGCCCCGGTGTCACGGAGGGCTTCGGCCCGGCGTCCATTGATGCTCACCCATTGGCTGTACTTCCGGGTGTTAGCGGGTAGGGGGACCCGCGGGACCATGTCTTTCCCCCCTAAGCAGGCTAGAGCCATGGCGGCTGGCTCCCATTCTTGATGTTCTTGCTCATATTCTTCTTGTTCCTCGGAGATCTGTTCTTCCCCCAGGGCAGCGGCAGCCACCTGGCGGGGTCTCGGGCTCTGGTTCTGTGGGCAATTTGGGTCGTTTGCGTAGTGGCCGACTCGCTGGCATCGGTGACACGTGACATTGGCCCTATATCCCGGTCGTGCCGGGGTGCTGCCCCGGTTGGCCGGGGGAGTGGTGCTGGCAGCGGGGGCGGCCGGAGTGCTGTCTCTTCCTCTTCCTTGGCCCCCCCCTCCTCCTCCTCGGGGACGGTGCTGCCCGTGGTGGTTTCGGTTCTGTTCATAGGACCCATTTCGGCCCACTCTGGTGATTTCCCACCGGTCAGCTTCGGCTGCGAGTTGCCGTGGATCAGTCAATTTGCTATCGAGGAGGTGCTGCCGGAGCTCGATGAAGCAATTGTTTGACAGATGCTCCCACACCATTAGATTGAAGAGTTGTTCGTAAGTTGTGACATTGCTTCCTTTGATCCAACCCTCGAAGGCTCTGCTGAAATAGTTAACGTACTCCACCCAAGTTGTACCCGGGATGCGGGTGCAGTCTCTGAACCTCTGGCGGTACATCTCGGGTGTG
Organism: Lissotriton vulgaris; assembly: GCF_964263255.1. Lineage (NCBI taxonomy): Eukaryota > Metazoa > Chordata > Amphibia > Caudata > Salamandridae > Lissotriton > Lissotriton vulgaris. Next base: position 1,436,700,566 of record NC_141693.1, on the reverse strand, counting down.
AGCCCATAGCGGGTGAGGAGGGCCACTTTCATGTGGTCGTAGGAGGTCATCAGATGGTCCGGGAGCTGTAGCAGGGCATCGCGGCCCTCATTGAGGAATCTCCCCCATAGACCGGCTCCCCAGTCGCTTCGATCGATCCGGTGGGAGGTCATCGCTATTTCGTAGGCCTTGAACCATTGTTGGATGTCGTCCTCTCGGAAGTATTCTCGGACGACATCCTTGGGGATGTGTACTTTCTTATCTGTGGCTCCCGGGGTGCGGGGTTGCTCGGTCGCCCCTGATTCCTTGTTCTGCTTGCGTAAGTCTATCTCAGCTAATTTGCGCTCATGTTCATATGCCAGTCTTTTTTCCTCGAGCTCTCTTTGTCTCTGTTTTTCCTCTCTTTCTTCTCTGAGCCTCAGATGTTCTAAGTTCAGTTTCTGTTCGGCCAACTTGAGTTCACCATCCATTTTGAGCCGGGCCATTTCTAGTTCATGTAGTCTTGTTCTTTCTCGTTCCTGGATCTCGTTTTGCGAGAGACCCGTTCTTCGCTCCTCGGGAGCCGCGGTGTCTTTTTCTACTGCTGCGATAGTCTGGTCCGGGGGTCTGACGGCCCCGGTTTCTGCCCAGGACTCCAGGGCCTGTTTGAAATCATCTTTGGTACTTAGACCGGTGGTAGCGATACCTAGTTCGATGCAGAACTGTTTTAATTCACGATGGCTGTATTCTTCCACTTTCTCCATCTGAAATTTCTCGGTGGATCCGCTTTCTTTGGTAGTCATCGTGATTTCGTCGTGGGGTGAGCTACTCTCTGTACGATTATGCGGTGATTCGGATCCCACCGCTGCCACCAATGTTAGACGGACCGGGAGGGTCGGCCGAGTAGAAGGGGAGAGGTCTCCAGGGAGAGCCGTCTCCAGCGATCGTACAGACAAGTAACTTCCCCCCCACAGACGGACACCACACAAGGATAAGGTTAAACGATACTTTATCAGCAATTCTTCGAGTACAGTCAAATGGTACAAGGAGGTCTGGACTCAGGGGTCCCCTCGGTTCGGGTCTCTGGTGGGGAAAAGGGGTAGCGGGACAGTCTTGTTACCAAATGGATGGATGGATAGCTCTCAATCCTCGAGCTCGGCGTTCTAGATGATCGGGCCGCGGCGGAGCCAGCAGGTCCCGAGATGGTTGAAGGTGGCGACGGTCCGCGGCGGAGCCAGCAGGTCCCGATGAAGATGGAGGTACAAACGGTCCGCGGCCACGCCAGCAGGTCCCGACGACGATGAAGGTTTACGGAGGTTACGGCAGCGCCAGCAGGCAGGACGATAGTTCACAAGGTAGGGCTACGGCAGCGCCAGTAGTCCGTCAAGGATGAGTTCTTCTTTGCGTCTCTCGACTCCAAGATACAACTGCCTTCCTGCTCTGGAGCTGCCTCAGTTATAGGGCTGATGCCCTTTGATGTCCGGACCCTCGCACTTGGAGATCGGGGGGTCCGGGATGAGGGAGTCCAGACACCCAGCAGGGGGGTGGAGCCAACGCCCGGGGAGGCTGGGGGCGAGCGGTACCTGGCGGGGGAGAGCCATCGACACCTCTTTCTCCCATTGACCTGCCAAGTAGTCCACTCACCTCCTGGGTGGATGTTGGTGCCGGGATGTCTGAGGCCTGGCCAGGCCCAGGGTTAGGGTCGGTCGGAGGCCACGCGGCCTCGTGGTGCAGTGTCCAAGATGGCGCCCAGGTCGGGCGCACGGCCCAGTAGTGGATCGGGCCCAAGGGGTCGAGATGTTCAGAGGCAGGGGTCCCGGAGGGGACGGAAAACGTGAAGTGGTGGTGGGTAATACTTGAGGGACCGGGCTCGGGCCTGGTCGGGCAGAGGGGGAGCGGGTCCTTCATGTGGCCTGTCCAACAGTGTGCATAATGAAAAGAGGCGCGTTGCTAAACTGGCCAGCTCAGTCTCCCAGGCAGGGTAAAGTGCCGAGCAACGTACTGCTGAAGTTTGTGCTGCGGAAACACTAGGAAAAGCTACTTTGGGAAGCTAGGCAAACTGCGAACAAGCAAATGTGGGCTTTCTTATCTGAAGCTAAACAACAGATAAAAGTCAATGTGGCATATTACCAAGGGCATTATCGCCGCTTTAGCGGGAATTTTTCCCGCTAAAGTGGCGATAATTGTATCGCCCTATTACCTAGCTGTCGCTAACACCAGTTAGCAACAGCTAGTAGGAGATAGCGGGCATTTAGGTGCCCACTTTGCATGTCAGCGATAATTATCGCTAATGACATGCAAAGCCGGCGTGCCAAGATGTTAGCGACTGGAAACAGTCGCTAACATTTCTATCTCCTATTACCAACTTTTGGAAATAATCGCGCTAAGCGCGATTATCTCCAAAAGCTAACGCCTGCCCAGAGCTGTTCTTAGCCATGTTATCCAATGGTAGGTGGATAACATGGCTAAGAGCATTTGCTCGGTAATGCATGAATATCGCTGACTTTACAGCGATATTCATGCATTTCGGCCAATTTTTATCGCTTAGGACAGTGGTTCCCAAACTTTTTTGTCACGTGGCTCCCTTGTCCAAATAGGCAGTTGGCCGTGGCTCCCCACCATTTTTTTACCCGCGCACCGGGGTGCCGCAGTGCACACTTTGGGAACCACTGGTCTACATGAAGAATCAAGCCTAGACATGATGAAGGATTCAGAGTGTAGCCATCACCATAAAACTTTATTTGCAATCACAAAGATCTTATAAAGTACATGTCAATGCATACAACACCATCATAGAGTAGTATAAAGCACTCCCACTAAAAGTAATCAGGCTATAGAAAGGCTCAAGGAGCTCTGTGGCGTTACAAGAAGTGTACGTGGGGTGGGCTCTGATCATGGGCGTCCGCAGAAATGTTTCCAGGGGGCGCACATTTTTAACTTCATCACCACCCCCTTTGCACCCTTCTCCCCTCTGCCTTACACCCTTCTCACCCTACCCCTTGCACCCTTCTCCCCCCTGCCTTGCACCTTTCTCCCCTCTGCCTTGAACCCTTCACCCCTCCCCCTTGCACCCTTCCCCCCTCTGCCTTGCACCCTTCTCCCCTCTGCCTTCAACCCTTCTCCCCTCTCCCTTGCACCCTTCTACCCCCTCTGCCTTGCACCATTCTTCGCTCTGCCTTGCACCCTTCTCCGCTCTGCCTTGCACCCTTCTCCTCTCTGCCTTGCACCCTTCTCCCCTCTGCCTTGCATTCTTCTCCCCCTCAGCCTTGCACCCTTCTCCCCTTCTCCCTTGCACCCTTCTCCGCCTTGCACCCTTCTTCCCCTTCGCCTTGCACCATTTTTCCCTCCGCCTTGCACCCTTCTCCCCTCTGCCTTGCACCCTTCTCCCCTCTGCCTTTGCACCCTTCTCCCCTCTGCATTGCACCCTTCTCCCCTCTGCCTTGCACCCTTCTCCCCTTCTCCCTTGCACCCTTCTCCGCCTTGCACCCTTCTTCCTCTTCGCCTTGCACCATTCTCCCCTCCGCATTGCACCCTCTCCCCTCTGCCTTGCACCCTTCTCCCCTCTGCCTTGCACCCTTCTCCCCTCTGCCTTGCACCCTTCTCCCCTCTGCCTTGCACTCTTCTTCTCTCTGCCTTGCACCCTTCTCCCCTCCGCCTTGCACCCTTCTACCCCTCTGCCTTGCACCCTTCTCCCCTCTGCCTTGCACCCTTCTACCCCTCTGCCTTGCACCCTTCTCCGCCTTGCACCCTTCTCCCCCTCCGCCTTGCACCATTCTCCCCTCCGCCTTGCACCCTTCTTGCCTCTGCCTTGCACCCTTCTCCCCTCTGCCTTGCACCCTTCTCCCCTCTGCCTTGCACCCTTCTCCTCACTGCCTTGCACCCTTCTCCCCTCTGCCTTGCACCCTTCTCCCCTCTGCCTTGCACCCTTCTACTCCCTCTGCCTTGCACCCTTCTACCACCTCTGCCTTGCACCCTTCTCCCCTCTGCCTTCAACCCTTCTCCCCTCTCCCTTGCACCCTTCTATCCACTCTGCCTTGCACCATTCTTCGCTCTACCTTGCACCCTTCTCCGCTCTGCCTTGCACCCTTCTCCTCTCTGCCTTGCACCATTCTCCCCTCCGCCTTGCACCCTTCTTGCCTCTGCCTTGCACCCTTCTCCCCTCTGCCTTGCACCCTTCTCCCCTCTGCCTTGCACCCTTCTCCTCACTGCCTTGCACCCTTCTCCCCTCTGCCTTGCACCCTTCTCCCCTCTGCCTTGCACCCTTCTACTCCCTCTGCCTTGCACCCTTCTACCACATCTGCCTTGCACCCTTCTCCCCTCTGCCTTCAACCCTTCTCCCCTCTCCCTTGCACCCTTCTACCCACTCTGCCTTGCACCATTCTTCGCTCTGCCTTGCACCCTTCTCCGCTCTGCCTTGCACCCTTCTCCTCTCTGCCTTGCACCCTTCTCCCCTCTGCCTTGCATTCTTCTCCCCCTCCGCCTTGCACCCTTCTCTCCTTCTCCCTTGCACCCTTCTCCGCCTTGCACCCTTCTTCCCCTTCGCCTTGCACCATTCTCCCCTCCGCCTTGCACCCTTCTCCCTTCTGCCTAGCACCCTTCTCCCCTCTGCCTTGCACCCTTCTCCCCTCTGCCTTGCACCCTTCTCCCCTCTGCCTTGCACCCTTCTCCTCTCTGCCTTGCACCCTTCTCCCCTCCGCCTTGCACCCTTCTCCCCCTCTGCCTTGCACCCTTCTCCCCTTCTCCCTTGCACCCTTCTCCGCCTTGCACCCTTCTCCCCCTCCGCCTTGCACCATTCTCCCCTCCGCCTTGAACCCTTCTCGCCTCTGCCTTGCACCCTTCTCCCCTCTGACTTGCACCCTTCTCCCCTCTGCCTTGCACCCTTCTCTCCTCTGCCTTGCACCCTTCGCCTCACTGCCTTGCACCCTTCTCCCCTCTGCCTTGCACCCTTCTCCTCTCTGCCTTGTACCCTTCTCCCCTCTGCCTTGCACCCTTCTCCCCTCCGCCTTGCACCCTTCTCCCCTTCTCCCTTGCACCCTTCTCCGCCTTGCACCCTTCTTCCCCTTCGCCTTGCACCATTCTCCCCTCCGCATTGCACCCTTCTCCCCTCTGCCTTGCACCCTTCTACCCTCTGCCTTGCACCCTTCTCCCCTCTGCCTTGCACCCTTCTCCCCTCTGCCTTGCACCCTTCTCCTCTCTGCCTTGCACCCTTCTCCCCTCCGCCTTGCACCCTTCTACCCCTCTGCCTTGCACCCTTCTCCCCTCCGCCTTGCACCCTTCTACCCCTCTGCCTTGCACCCTTCTCCGCCTTGCACCCTTCTCCCCCTCCGCCTTGCACCATTCTCCCCTCCGCCTTGCACCCTTCTTGCCTCTGCCTTGCACCATTCTCCCCTCCGCCTTGCACCCTTCTCGCCTCTGCCTTGCACCCTTCTCCCCTCCGCCTTGCACCCTTCTCCCCTCTGTCTTGCACCCTTCTCCCCTCTGCCTTGCACCCTTCTCCCCTCTGCCTTGCACCCTTCTCCCCTCTGCCTTGCACCCTTCTCCTCTCTGCCTTGTACCCTTCTCCCCTCTGCCTTGCACCCTTCTCCCCTCCGCCTTGCACCCTTCTCCCTCTCACCCTTCTCCGCCTTGCACCCTTCTTCCCCTTCGCCTTGCACCATTCTCCCCTCCGCATTGCACCCTTCGCCCCTCTGCCTTGCACCCTTCTCCCCTCTGCCTTGCACCCTTCTCCCCTCTGCCTTGCACCCTTCTCCCCTCTGCCTTGCACCCTTCTCCCCTCTGCCTTGCACCCTTCTCCTCTCTGCCTTGCACCCTTCTCCCCTCCGCCTTGCACCCTTCTACCCCTCTGCCTTGCACCCTTCTCCCCTTCTCCCTTGCACCCTTCTCCGCCTTGCACCCTTCTCCCCCTCCGCCTTGCACCATTCTCCCCTCCGCCTTGCACCCTTCTTGCCTCTGCCTTGCACCCTTCTCCCCTCTGCCTTGCACCCTTCTCCCCTCTGCCTTGCACCCTTCTCCTCACTGCCTTGCACCCTTCTCCCCTCTGCCTTGCACCCTTCTCCCCTCTGCCTTGCACCCTTCTACTCCCTCTGCCTTGCACCCTTCTACCACCTCTGCCTTGCACCCTTCTCCCCTCTGCCTTGCCCCCTTCTCCCCTCTGCCTTGCACCATTCTCCCCTCTGCCTTGCACCCATCTCCTCTCTGCCTTGCACCCTTCTCCACTCTGCCTTGCACCCTTCCCGCCTCTGCTTTGCACCCTTCTCCCCCTCCGCCTTGTACCCTTCTCTACCTTGCATCCTTCTCCCCTCTGCCTTGCATCTTTCTCCACCACACAGGATGCACTGGCGATCCAGGGGGGGCAAGTAATCCCCCTTGCCCCCCTCTGAGGATGCCCATGGCTCTGATGAACCCAAGATGGCTCACCAGATCCCATCTACCCAGTGTTTTAAGTGGGCTGGGTCCCTATCAAGCTCTCCATTTTTGCCTTCAGCCTCAAGATGCAAAAAACAATCTTAACTCTGTAGCAGTCACTTCACTGCCTTTGAGGTAACACCAAAGAGACTTGTGATAGTTCTTCCAGTCTCATCATAAGGTTTCTAATGAAAAATAATAATAATAGTTTTTAAGTAAATCGTCGTGAAAGAATAAACGATACGCCCATCTCTGAAAGAGTTGTTTGTCTTCAAGGAAAGATGTCACTTGCTGATTCCCGTTTCACCACGAATGAAGGACGTGTCTCTCAGTAAATGTATTTCTGTCAGAGACCTGCAGGTGTCTCATGGTGCTCAAAAAACAATCCTCCACTTGCGAGGTAGGGTGGGGCGGAGGGGATGAGCTATCCCCAAGGAAGGGCTACAGTAAAATAAACTAACACACCAGAGACCCCCAGAACCCTGCCCTGCTCAACTCCCATCCTAATACTTTACACTGCCCCTGGGGGTGCTTTCTCCCACCGGAGTCTAAATATCCAGTCATAGGCTCAAGGTGGTATGCCATAGCATTGAGGGCCCCGAAAAGTGGTGAGGGACACACATTTCACCATCAGACATTCATTTCACGGGTCACAGGAGAGGATGTGGCTAAACGACTAGAGCGGCCGAATTTAAAGCTGGGGAACTGGGTTCGAGTCTCGGCAGGGATGCGCAACACCGTGTGATTCTGGGCAAATCACTTAATCTCCCAGTGCCTAAAAATGAATGTGTCCGTCTGTAACGCAACTGGTGCTAATGTAAAGTGCTCTGATGCCTTTGGATGGAGTTTGAGCTATATAAAACTGCAAAAAAATACTTGGTAGGGTGCCTTGTGCTGCTTTTGGGGAGCATTAAATCAGATGATGTAGTAAAATTACAAAAAGCACGGCGCAAGAGGCTTTTCACATCACCATAAATGCATAAACAGCCTCTGAAGACGTTTAACCAGTAGGCGCTTTATACAGCGCTATATATGAAGCTGTTTGTGTTCAGCGGTGCACATTGTGACTACATGAAACAGTGGAGCTGGCAGAGTGCGGCTGCATCAGGGCATAGGCCTGTCCTGGGCCGAGCTCTACAGGACATAAAAAGAAGCACTTCAAGAATCTGTTTGAGGTCACCTACCAAGAGTCAAAGGTCAGCTGCACCTGCGTTAATTCAGAATCACCTCATGTAAGGAAGGCTAAGGGACACCTAAGCCTTAGGAGTGACCGCTCATCTGGGCCCATTAGCAGTAATTACAGAGTCCCCCACCCCCAGACATTGCCAGCATGATGGACCTCCCTTCCTACAGATTTACGACCCCCCCCATCAGCGACCCCCTTTCAGGACAGAGCTAGGCGCTTTTCTAACAAACAGGCTCATGTCCTCCACAGCGCCTGGGTGTCCACAATTCTATATTTTTTTTACCTTTTATATTTTAAATCAGGATCCAAACTGAGGTTCACATTCTCATGACCTGCATTGTATGCAAAACTACGTATCCGTACAATTTAATGTATTGTTTATCATTTATTGTTTAAAAGTTATTTAGATTTTACTTGATTTTCTCTGTCCCAGGAAACGAGTCAGCACAATGCTTAAACATATCTTTAAGTGTTGTCTCACAGCATAACAAACATATTGATACTGATAATCATGCCGTCTTATGTCTTGCTCACGTACCGCCATTGTTTTGATCTCTATGTCTACCTTAATCTGTAAAATTTGTGAAGCGCTCTGATGCCTTCGGGTCAAGTTCGCGCTATATAAAACTCCACAAATTAGTGCTCTATATTCTCTTCGAAGACTTTCTCTCTCACACTCCCTATTTTTGTCCTAATCTCTCTGTTTTTTTGTGTCGTTGCCTCTCTCTCTCTGTCACACTTACCAATCTCTTGGTGCCTTTGTCTTTTTATTTTCCATCTCTCTCTCTCCTTCTTATGTGCGCTCACTCTCACAGTTACACGTTAAGTGTGTGTCTCACTCTTGGCCAAGCCGAGCCCGCCGAATGACGGACGACTGAGGGCTGTTGGTAGCAATTTCCCACAGTGTGCCCGCGGCGCCCCTGGCACCTCATTACGGCGCACAGTTTGGGAACAACAGGCTTAGGAGATAAACCTTGATAATAGCAAGGCTCCTAAGCGATAAAAATCGGCGGAGCGATATTAATATTGCCGCTAAACCAACATAGTGATAATCATCGCTAGTTGTTGGTAATATGCCCCAATATTTCTGGAAATGGGTGAACTCTCTCGCTGCCTCAGCACAACCAACTGGATAGCGTAACTTGCGAGAGACTTATGTCGCTAGTCAGGACTGAACAATACCTCGGCCTTAGAAATGCTAGCTGCCTCCTTTAGAGAAACTCCACAACGCTGCACGCGATCCAACCTCTGAATCGAGGGGCACGCGCCAGCACCTCCAGGATTATGCCCTTAGCATTAGGAAATATCATTGTTAAAGGGAGGAGTAATTGAGCGCCAGGGCCTGATGGCCTGCCCCCAGCAATCTTCAATCTGGGGCCGCAATTTTGGACCAATGCAGTGAGTGGTGTCGTTGATAATGTTTTACTAAATAGCTCGGTCTTTCCATCGTGCTATGGTGTGTACATAGTCCCCATACACATAAAGGGAGTAGGCGTGACCAAGCGAATTCCAGACTGATCTGCCTGGTCGATGTGTATGTAAATGTTTTGTCTCATTGATCCTGCAATATCAATGAGACTGGGCTACTCATCTCAATTTTTAAGTCTAGCTTCCGAACATATTCCAGAACCACTGATAACTTCATGGCACTCACCCTCTCAGTTCATCGCAGTGAGGGATGCACACCAGATTTTAAGCAACATTTTTTAATTCATTAGGTTCATCCATCCTTCGTAAGAATTGCGTGCAGATGCGATTTGTAGGCATGCCCTGCTGCCATCAGTTAAGAAACAAAAAAGAAGAGGGACTATACAGCCCTGTATCCAAATGCACAGCTTCGTGCCGCTAGGTTTGCGTGCACTTAATATTCACACTCCTTAGTTCATTATTACATTTTGTCAACCTTTTTATCCATAACTTGACTCTTTATGACATTTTGATTAATTCTTTCCATCCACGAATCGGGTAGGGTGCCAATTTTCATTCTTTAACATTCAAACCGTGCCAAGCCAGGCCTTCAAGAAAGAATGCGCTGAGTGCAAGAAGTCCTTCACAAGTGGTCGTTTATTTATGTAGTTAATATACCCAATGCATTTCGGGCCTCCAGGTGCCCTTCTTCGGGGGTCACTACAAATCAATGATAATACAAGCAAAATTAATCACATTCTGTAAAAATACTCCTGAAAAGGTTGACAAAATGTAATAATGAACTAAGGAGTGTGAATATTAAGTGCACGCAAACCTAGCGGCACGAAGCTGTGCATTTGGATACAGGGCTGTATAGTCCCTCTTCTTTTTTGTTTCTTAACTGATGGCAGCAGGGCATGCCTACAAATCGCATCTGCACGCAATTCTTACGAAGGATGGATGAACCTAATGAATTAAAAAATGTTGCTTAAAAACTGGTGTGCATCCCTCACTGCGATGAACTGTCTTAACTAGTGCCCAAAACACAGGATTGCACCCGTACGAAAAGAATTTATGACGAATGGTGAAATACAACTTAATGAAAATACACAATCGGAGGTTACATCGGAGTCCCTCACAAGAAAATGAATCACATCTATTGTTTTTTATTTTTATCTGTGAAACGAGTTGACACACCTAATGTGACTTTTTAAATCCTGTATGTTAAAGCACAACGTGAACTTTTTAAAAAAAAAATGATGTAGTCTGGGAATTGTGGTTTGCCGTGGGGAAATGGTCTTCATGTAAATGACAGGTTTTAGGACCACGGGGAATTGGGAGAGGGAACACGTGGGGTGAGCATTTCAAATAGCGTGGGAGGGAAAGGAGCAGTCATACCGGTTTGAATAACCAGAATGAGGCCGGGAGACGCTAGCGGTCCGTTGTTACAAGTAAGTGTCAGTCAGCAAGAGTATTGGTTTTTGTGGCAATCTAGGCAAACATGCATCTGTTAATAATCGACTTTACAACGTACAGTATGAAGTTGAGAGGGAAGCACAGCTCCTGTGGAACAGTGAAAACCTCGGTAAAAGCAGCGCGCAAAGCCTGATTAGTGGAGGTATCGTTTTTGTAAACGGAGAGGCACAGGAGGGTTTCTGTTTGTGCGCAAGCTATTTGAGAAGAGTATTGGCATAATCGGCAAGAGGACTGTTAAGATACACATTTGGTTTCCACACCCCGCAGGTTGATGATTAAGTACATGAGGATTCAGATAACAGGAGGGTAAACACAGAAATGCAGCGCATTAGGGTAAAATGTCACAATCATTACAAGTTGCTTATAGTGTTGAAAGTGTGTTGTAATCAGGAGTATTTTTACAGAATGTGATTAATTTTGCTTGTATTATCATTGATTTGTAGTGACCCCCGAAGAAGGGCACCTGGAGGCCCGAAATGCATTGGGTATATTAACTACATAAATAAACGACCACTTGTGAAGGACTTCTTGCACTCAGCGCATTCTTTCTTGAAGGCCTGGCTTGGCACGGTTTGAATGTTAAAGATTGAAAATTGGCACCCTACCCGATTCGTGGATGGAAAGAATTAATCAAAATGTCATAAAGAGTCAAGTTATGGATAAAAAGGTTGACAAAATTTAATAATGAACTAAGGAGTGTGAATATTAAGTGCACGCAAACCTAGCGGCACGAAGCTGTGCATTTGGATACAGGGCTGTATAGTCCCTCTTCTTTTTTATTTCTTAACTGATGGCAGCAGGGCATGCCTACAAATCGCATCTGCACGCAATTCTTACGAAGGATGGATGAACCTAATGAATTAAAAAATGTTGCTTAAAAACTGGTGTGCATCCCTCACTGCGATGAACTGTCTTAACTAGTGCCCAAAACACAGGATTGCACCCGTACGAAAAGAATTTATGAGGAATGGTGAAATACAACTTAATGAAAATACACAATCGGAGGTTACATCGGAGTCCCTCACAAGAAAATGAATCACATCTATTGTTTTTTATTTTTATCTGTGAAACGAGTTGACACACCTAATGTGACTTTTTAAATCCTGTATGTTAAAGCACAACGTGAACTTTTTTTAAAAAAATGATGTAGTCTGGGAATTGTGGTTTGCCGTGGGGAAATGGTCTTCATGTAAATGACAGGTTTTAGGACCACGGGGAATTGGGAGAGGGAACACGTGGGGTGAGCATTTCAAATAGCGTGGGAGGGAAAGGAGCAGTCATACCGGTTTGAATAACCAGAATGAGGCCGGGAGACGCTAGCGGTCCGTTGTTACAAGTAAGTGTCAGTCAGCAAGAGTATTGGTTTTTGTGGCAATCTAGGCAAACATGCATCTGTTAATAATCGACTTTACAACGTACAGTATGAAGTTGAGAGGGAAGCACAGCTCCTGTGGAACAGTGAAAACCTCGGTAAAAGCAGCGCGCAAAGCCTGATTAGTGGAGGTATCGTTTTTGTAAACGGAGAGGCACAGGAGGGTTTCTGTTTGTGCGCAAGCTATTTGAGAAGAGTATTGGCATAATCGGCAAGAGGACTGTTAAGATACACATTTGGTTTCCACACCCCGCAGGTTGATGATTAAGTACATGAGGATTCAGATAACAGGAGGGTAAACACAGAAATGCAGCGCATTAGGGTAAAATGTCACAATCATTACAAGTTGCTTATAGTGTTGAAAGTGTGTTGTAATCAGGAGTATTTTTACAGAATGTGATTAATTTTGCTTGTATTATCATTGATTTGTAGTGACCCCCGAAGAAGGGCACCTGGAGGCCCGAAATGCATTGGGTATATTAACTACATAAATAAACGACCACTTGTGAAGGACTTCTTGCACTCAGCGCATTCTTTCTTGAAGGCCTGGCTTGGCACGGTTTGAATGTTAAAGATTGAAAATTGGCACCCTACCCGATTCGTGGATGGAAAGAATTAATCAAAATGTCATAAAGAGTCAAGTTATCGATAAAAAGGTTGACAAAATTTAATAATGAACTAAGGAGTGTGAATATTAAGTGCACGCAAACCGAGCGGCACGAAGCTGTGCATTTGGATACAGGGCTGTATAGTCCCTCTTCTTTTTTGTTTCTTAACTGATGGCAGCAGGGCATGCCTACAAATCGCATCTGCACGCAATTCTTACGAAGGATGGATGAACCTAATGAATTAAAAAATGTTGCTTAAAAACTGGTGTGCATCCCTCACTGCGATGAACTGTCTTAACTAGTGCCCAAAACACAGGATTGCACCCGTACGAAAATAATTTATGACGAATGGTGAAATACAACTTAATGAAAATACACAATCGGAGGTTACATCGGAGTCCCTCACAAGAAAATGAATCACATCTATTGTTTTTTATTTTTATCTGTGAAACGAGTTGACACACCTAATGTGACTTTTTAAATCCTGTATGTTAAAGCACAACGTGAACTTTTTTTAAAAAAAATGATGTAGTCTGGGAATTGTGGTTTGCCGTGGGGAAATGGTCTTCATGTAAATGACAGGTTTTAGGACCACGGGGAATTGGGAGAGGGAACACGTGGGGTGAGCATTTCAAATAGCGTGGGAGGGAAAGGAGCAGTCATACCGGTTTGAATAACCAGAATGAGGCCGGGAGACGCTAGCGGTCCGTTGTTACAAGTAAGTGTCAGTCAGCAAGAGTATTGGTTTTTGTGGCAATCTAGGCAAACATGCATCTGTTAATAATCGACTTTACAACCTACAGTATGAAGTTGAGAGGGAAGCACAGCTCCTGTGGAACAGTGAAAACCTCGGTAAAAGCAGCGCGCAAAGCCTGATTAGTGGAGGTATCGTTTTTGTAAACGGAGAGGCACAGGAGGGTTTCTGTTTGTGCGCAAGCTATTTGAGAAGAGTATTGGCATAATCGGCAAGAGGACTGTTAAGATACACATTTGGTTTCCACACCCCGCAGGTTGATGATTAAGTACATGAGGATTCAGATAACAGGAGGGTAAACACAGAAATGCAGCGCATTAGGGTAAAATGTCACAATCATTACAAGTTGCTTATAGTGTTGAAAGTGTGTTGTAATCAGGAGTATTTTTACAGAATGTGATTAATTTTGCTTGTATTATCATTGATTTGTAGTGACCCCCGAAGAAGGGCACCTGGAGGCCCGAAATGCATTGGGTATATTAACTACATAAATAAACGACCACTTGTGAAGGACTTCTTGCACTCAGCGCATTCTTTCTTGAAGGCCTGGCTTGGCACGGTTTGAATGTTAAAGATTGAAAATTGGCACCCTACCCGATTCGTGGATGGAAAGAATTAATCAAAATGTCATAAAGAGTCAAGTTATCGATAAAAAGGTTGACAAAATTTAATAATGAACTAAGGAGTGTGAATATTAAGTGCACGCAAACCGAGCGGCACGAAGCTGTGCATTTGGATACAGGGCTGTATAGTCCCTCTTCTTTTTTGTTTCTTAACTGATGGCAGCAGGGCATGCCTACAAATCGCATCTGCACGCAATTCTTACGAAGGATGGATGAACCTAATGAATTAAAAAATGTTGCTTAAAAACTGGTGTGCATCCCTCACTGCGATGAACTGTCTTAACTAGTGCCCAAAACACAGGATTGCACCCGTACGAAAAGAATTTATGACGAATGGTGAAATACAACTTAATAAAAATACACAATCGGAGGTTACATCGGAGTCCCTCACAAGAAAATGAATCACATCTATTGTGTTTTATTTTTATCTGTGAAACGAGTTGACACACCTAATGTGACTTTTTAAATCCTGTATGTTAAAGCACAACGTGAACTTTTTTTTTAAAAAATGATGTAGTCTGGGAATTGTGGTTTGCCGTGGGGAAATGGTCTTCATGTAAATGACAGGTTTTAGGACCACGGGGAATTGGGAGAGGGAACACGTGGGGTGAGCATTTCAAATAGCGTGGGAGGGAAAGGAGCAGTCATACCGGTTTGAATAACCAGAATGAGGCCGGGAGACGCTAGCGGTCCGTTGTTACAAGTAAGTGTCAGTCAGCAAGAGTATTGGTTTTTGTGGCAATCTAGGCAAACATGCATCTGTTAATAATCGACTTTACAACCTACAGTATGAAGTTGAGAGGGAAGCACAGCTCCTGTGGAACAGTGAAAACCTCGGTAAAAGCAGCGCGCAAAGCCTGATTAGTGGAGGTATCGTTTTTGTAAACGGAGAGGCACAGGAGGGTTTCTGTTTGTGCGCAAGCTATTTGAGAAGAGTATTGGCATAATCGGCAAGAGGACTGTTAAGATACACATTTGGTTTCCACACCCCGCAGGTTGATGATTAAGTACATGAGGATTCAGATAACAGGAGGGTAAACACAGAAATGCAGCGCATTAGGGTAAAATGTCACAATCATTACAAGTTGCTTATAGTGTTGAAAGTGTGTTGTAATCAGGAGTATTTTTACAGAATGTGATTAATTTTGCTTGTATTATCATTGATTTGTAGTGACCCCCGAAGAAGGGCACCTGGAGGCCCGAAATGCATTGGGTATATTAACTACATAAATAAACGACCACTTGTGAAGGACTTCTTGCACTCAGCGCATTCTTTCTTGAAGGCCTGGCTTGGCACGGTTTGAATGTTAAAGATTGAAAATTGGCACCCTACCCGATTCGTGGATGGAAAGAATTAATCAAAATGTCATAAAGAGTCAAGTTATCGATAAAAAGGTTGACAAAATTTAATAATGAACTAAGGAGTGTGAATATTAAGTGCACGCAAACCGAGCGGCACGAAGCTGTGCATTTGGATACAGGGCTGTATAGTCCCTCTTCTTTTTTGTTTCTTAACTGATGGCAGCAGGGCATGCCTACAAATCGCATCTGCACGCAATTCTTACGAAGGATGGATGAACCTAATGAATTAAAAAATGTTGCTTAAAAACTGGTGTGCATCCCTCACTGCGATGAACTGTCTTAACTAGTGCCCAAAACACAGGATTGCACCCGTACGAAAAGAATTTATGACGAATGGTGAAATACAACTTAATAAAAATACACAATCGGAGGTTACATCGGAGTCCCTCACAAGAAAATGAATCACATCTATTGTGTTTTATTTTTATCTGTGAAACGAGTTGACACACCTAATGTGACTTTTTAAATCCTGTATGTTAAAGCACAACGTGAACTTTTTTTTTAAAAAAATGATGTAGTCTGGGAATTGTGGTTTGCCGTGGGGAAATGGTCTTCATGTAAATGACAGGTTTTAGGACCACGGGGAATTGGGAGAGGGAACACGTGGGGTGAGCATTTCAAATAGCGTGGGAGGGAAAGGAGCAGTCATAACGGTTTGAATAACCAGAATGAGGCCGGGAGACGCTAGCGGTCCGTTGTTACAAGTAAGTGTCAGTCAGCAAGAGTATTGGTTTTTGTGGCAATCTAGGCAAACATGCATCTGTTAATAATCGACTTTACAACCTACAGTATGAAGTTGAGAGGGAAGCACAGCTCCTGTGGAACAGTGAAAACCTCGGTAAAAGCAGCGCGCAAAGCCTGATTAGTGGAGGTATCGTTTTTGTAAACGGAGAGGCACAGGAGGGTTTCTGTTTGTGCGCAAGCTATTTGAGAAGAGTATTGGCATAATCGGCAAGAGGACTGTTAAGATACACATTTGGTTTCCACACCCCGCAGGTTGATGATTAAGTACATGAGGATTCAGATAACAGGAGGGTAAACACAGAAATGCAGCGCATTAGGGTAAAATGTCACAATCAGTACAAGTTGCTTATAGTGTTGAAAGTGTGTTGTAATCAGGAGTATTTTTACAGAATGTGATTATTTTTGCTTGTATTATCATTGATTTGTAGTGACCCCCGAAGAAGGGCACCTGGAGGCCCGAAATGCATTGGGTATATTAACTACATAAATAAACGACCACTTGTGAAGGACTTCTTGCACTCAGCGCATTCTTTCTTGAAGGCCTGGCTTGGCACGGTTTGAATGTTAAAGATTGAAAATTGGCACCCTACCCGATTCGTGGATGGAAAGAATTAATCAAAATGTCATAAAGAGTCAAGTTATGGATAAAAAGGTTGACAAAATTTAATAATGAACTAAGGAGTGTGAATATTAAGTGCACGCAAACCTAGCGGCACGAATCTGTGCATTTGGATACAGGGCTGTATAGTCCCTCTTCTTTTTTGTTACTCACCCTCTCAGTCCATTAAACCCTTGTCAACAAACAAGCTCTACATGCATTCTTTATTGCTTATAAAAACATTAGATAGTGTTAGCAGTGATAAGCTTTGGCTGATTATGGGGGTCTCCCTGCAAAACTATTAAACACCATCATTGCCCTGTATTCCAACAACTGGGTTCCAATTAAACTTAGAAGCGATGGCACTCATTTTGATAGAGTCTCCATTGACAAAGGGCTGAAACAGGACTATGTCGTGGCCCTCCTCCTTTGAAAATTAATCACTGCTGGTATCAAAACCTGCTTTAAAAAAAAACTAAAATCATGACCTCGGAGACTTAATGGCAAACCCTGCACATTATGCAATATGCTGATGAGATGGTACCGCTGGATTTTTTGGCTGTGGGGCTTCAACACTCTCTTAACAACTGTCCTCCTACTGTAAGAGTAATGAATTAGAAATAAATCCAAGAAAAACGAAAATTGTCACATTTACAAGGATTCACAAGCAATATTCCTGGTCATGGATATTTGGGGAGCATAAAACCAACATGTCCTACTCATGCACATATTTAGGCATCGAGTTTCAGTCCTATGGTACTTCAAGCATTCACATGGAAGATCTGCAAAATCGAGCTGTATGGCTGGATGCAGGTCTTTGCAAAATAGCAAATAATATTAGAGGCCCCTGGCTCTTATAGCTATTGCAAGTCATACAAAACAAATGTCTGACCTCATTAGTCTATGACCTCGAAATATTTCTGAATAAATTTGGAAGTTGGATAACAAGAACTAATCTTTCATCAAATATTCAGACTAGAATTTGTCTGCATAGAATAAACACTGGTACAGAGGACCACCTTATTGAAATTCTGTTTTACACTAAAGAAGGCTGAAGATAGGAGCCTTAAAGTTAATTTCGGGAAAGACCTGTTTAACTTGCCTGTGTTGCCTTGGCAAGAGGCCTTTCGGAAGTCTTTGCAAAACTCTTCAAATGAATCATCCATGGGCCCTGAATATCTCGCATCGGGCCTTCAATTTTCTTTTAGGAAAGGTAAAGACAATCTTGTCAGTAAAAACAGATCTTCTGACCCTACAAACAAAAGGTCATAATTGACAAGCAGATGCGCCCCCAACCTATGTCGAGTTGAAGCCTCAATTCTATATGTCATTACCACTGTCAACATACTACATTTTAGGGTTTCTAAGAGTATGGATGGGCCTATCTGACACAAGGAAAGTTGCCTAAATATGAAAACAATAGTGTGATCATAGCTCTTGTCGCTTTTGTCCCTTTTGGAAGGAATCTTTGTCCCATGTCATGTGTATCTGTCCTAGTTTTGAGTGGGAAGGACAATTTTGGTTAAAACCCTTATTCAGAGAAATGAATGTCCACATTTGTCAGTCACTGCTTCAAGGGCACGGACTGTAGACTTAATCTCCATTTTGTGAAGATCATAGACAAGGTTGCTGCGAGATACGACCAACAGGGCATCTTCTGACAATTGATTCTTTATTTATCTATTTATTTATTTATTTAAAGAGTTGTATATAGCCCTGGATAGACCAGAAGGTATCAGAGCGCTTTACATGAGAATCAACAATGTAACAGAAAAAGATCAACAATTATACAATACATCAAAAAATAGGCAATACATTAGGAGAGGAGAGAAAGGAGAGAGAAAAGTAGTGGAGGGGGCATAGGAGGTAAGAAAGGGAGGATAAGGGAAAAGACAACAAGGAGAGACAAAAGGAAGTCTGTCTAAAGACTGACTGGGTA
This sequence comes from Lissotriton vulgaris, assembly GCF_964263255.1. Classification (NCBI taxonomy): domain Eukaryota; kingdom Metazoa; phylum Chordata; class Amphibia; order Caudata; family Salamandridae; genus Lissotriton; species Lissotriton vulgaris. Next base: position 1,436,682,134 of record NC_141693.1, on the reverse strand, counting down.
GGTGACGACCAAGGACGGAATCCACGGCCCATCTCCCCTATAGCTAAACCAGGTAGCTCCATCGGGCATCAGACAAAATAGTTCAGTCTCAATACATCGAGAGAGGAGAGAAAGGAGAGACATAAATAGAGGGAGGATGCGGGAAGAGATGAAAGGATGTCTGTCTAAAGACTGACTGGGTAGGTGACGTCCAAAGAGGAAATCTCCGAACTGTGGTCAGTTGTGGTCAGTACCCAATATGGGTACTGACCACAACAGCCCTATTGGCCTCCTCCTGGCTTACAGAGTTCATGGGCTCGGGCAACAAACCAACAAGGTCAGATGCACCAGGTTATGTTCCAAGAGCCCTAGTGGCCCACCTCTGGGATACAAGGATCAAGGACACTGGCAATGACCCATCAGTCTCAGGTGACAGCTCCAGCAGGCTGAGTGGCAAAGGGCAATGGGCCTAACAGTTCCAGTGCCCCAACACTGTATATTCTGAGGCATATGGGGCACTTGACACTCTGCTGCACCAAGGCATACCCACAACTTTGTGGTATGCCCGATGGGGGTTTACCAACTTCTGACAGAGAGTGGACAGCTCTCTGGCCACACTGAAACTATGGAACTCACTCCCGATATACATCAAAAACAGTCCTACATTACTCTCCAGATGCCCTCGGGCATATGTGCGCTATATACATTTTAAAATAAAATAAAATCAATTCTAACAACATTAATACCAACTTCACAGGGTGACTCACATTCTGCTCACCAGAAATCACTAGCTAAGATTGTTGTTGATCCTTGCTTTCTCCAGGTACTCTCCTATTCCTCACAGGGTACACAAGTCTTGGCAGGCAAAGGGCAAGTGTTATTGGCTTCCTGGGTGATGCCTCTCACACAGCTGGGAGACTAACAGAATGTGGGCCCAGTCCTGGATGTAGCAGCCTGAAGGCTTGAGAACCTTCTTTCTCCTGATAATCAGTACTGTTGAGCAAAGAGTTGAGACTGGGTCTCCTCAGACACACATGTGATTTAGTCTCCCAGCCTTTTAAATTCGGGTTGTGGGTGTCAGCTTCTCTGGAGTGTTCTCTCCTCTGCCCTGTCCTTTGTTAAAAAAAGAACAGTTTGTCACTGCATGTGTTGCTCCAAACTGATTGACCAATAACACAGACTAAGGGATTAACGGGGGATCACACTTTACTGTTAGCCTCCAATGAAATATGCCTCATAATGGTGTAGTCCTTGGCCTCCCTCTCAAATAAAATTCCCTGGCCCACAGAACCACCACTCTCAGTCTAACTGTCTCCCTGACAATGAGCCCAGAATATATTGACCAACTCTTCCGGGAGTCGAAGAAGCCTATGATGTGCACAAAGAATGTTTTGATACCTTTCCTCTAGTGTGTGTGTGCCCACCCCAGCCCTCGAGAATGTCATCAATTCATATCTCTTGTTTGAGGGCTGCAGTCTTCACCTCTACTAGCTTCTACAGGCCCTGGGTTTCTAAAATGTTACTCACAGGCCACCTTGTTATGTACCATCTGCAGGCTCATATACATTCTGGCACGCACAACCCATACAGACCAATGGTGAGTTCAGAACACAGTCACAGTTTCGGCTACTGATTCCTATGAAACACAAAAAGGGTATGTTAGCATCATTGTGCTCATGTCACTTAACTCCAGGTAAGCACAGTAGCCCTCTATAACTTTAAGGGTAGTGGTTGGTGCACCCCTCCCGGTCTAAAAAGACAACATCACAAAGAGACATGCTTAGGTCATGGTGCATAAGCATGATCTGTGGTCATCCATGACCAACAATTAGTACCAAGAATTAGGAAATACATGAAGCTGGGATACTCAAAGCAGGGGTGCATGTCCATCACTGTGAGAAATTGGGTTGTTGGTTGAAAGTATGTGAACTCTCTTCAAGTGGAGCCAATATCACCATCAGGGTAAACCACTAAAGTCAACAAAGTAATCTGTGCTTATCTCTGTGGTTCCATGGCACAAAGGCAGTCTGGCTAACATAGAGGCAAAACGTAAAGTCTTTGGCAGCACACAAACAGTAATAAAGTGAAAGCACAACACAAGAAAAAATCCCAAACTGATTTGGAAAAATAGATTACATTTGAATAAATGAATTGAAACCAAAATGACAAAGTCCAATTAGTAGAACTGGAGAAATACAATTTTAAAGGTTTAAGTAAAAATCAAGTGATAAGAAGCAAAAAGTGACAACCATGGTTTTCTGGTCACGGTAGACTGGGTCCAAGTCAAAACTGCAGGTCAACCAGATGGAGCAAGAGCTGGGTACAAGTCTAAGTTTATTCCACTGACAAAGTCCCTTGTGGCCTGGGCATCGAGATGCAAAGTCCTTGCATCGAGCTGTGTGGGCAGGCTTCAAGAAGTCATCAACAAGGATCTGCGAATTGAGGTGCTTTAGATGCATCATATAGCAGCGGAGCTGCTGAGCGGTTCATTATGGGGTCCTCTATAGTCGATGACGAAGCCGCTGGGGCTGCAAAGGCTTGTGTGGTTGTGAGATGCATCAGTGCCAAGGGTGAGATATGTTGTGAGCCCGCTCCCATAGTATAATGGCTGGGCCCCGTGGAAGAGGGCTGCGTGGTCCTTCCTCTCCAAAGAATAATTTAACAAATCAAAGGTCGGACCCTGGGGGTAAGGATCCCTGAGGCCGATATCAGCCCAGGGAGAGGGTACACAACCCCTTCTCATGGTATTATGGCCTGACCCTGGGGAATGGGGTTCCTAGGACCAAACTTGACCCTGGGAGGGGAGCAGTGTGGTCCCCCTCATTTCATTATGGCCCGGTCCTGGGGCATAGCATCCCCAGGGCCAAAATTGTCATAGGGAGGGGGCATGCAGCTCCCCTTCCCATTCAAATGTGGCCTAGCCACTCACACACACTCACAGAGCATCTTACCCACTCACAGACCCACCTAGACACACATACACTCACAGACCCATTCAGTCTTTCATGCACCTACTCACAGATCCACTCAGATTCACACACCCACTTACAGAAACACTCAAATACTTATACAATCACTCACGCACTCAGTGAGGCACTTATGCAGCCACTCCCAGACCCACTAAGACACTCACAAACCCACTGACAGACCCATTGAAACATTCACTCATGCACCCACTGAGACACTCATGCATTCATTCACACACTCACTCTCAAAGGTTCTACGTTACACCTAGGAAATAAAATTAAAAAACCTTAGAAATTCACTTTATAAACAATGGTTATAGGGACATTATAGTTGGGAATTAGAATTTTAAAAAACATAGAAATTCACTAAAAAAACAAAGGTTACAGAGCTGTTATATTTAGGCTCAGATTTCCCTTGTGCAAAACCAGTGAAATTCAGCAGTTATAGTGTCCTGAGCTATCTATGATGTATGCCCCCACATTGCACTATTTATGACCTTACATCTTAAATCACTGATGACATGGTCAGTGACGGATGAAATCTTACATTACATCACTAATGACATAGTTTAGTGATTATGAGTGTTTTCTAAAAGTTACTGAGTATTAAACATATAGACTAAGGGGAGTGGCAGTCGGAGTGCTTGTATGGGTGAGAGAGTGGGTGTGTAAGTGGTGTATAGAAGAGTGATGTTATTCATGCATCTATAGAAGTGAGAGTCTGTATACATGAGTGAGAGGGTGTATAGAAACTTAGACATTATAGTTACCTGAGCTAAATATAACTCACGCTGACCTCACATATTACATCACTCATGACATGGTCAGTAATATCACTGATGACATCTCAAAAGACATCATTGATGACATCATCCAGTGAGTGTGTTTCGAAAATGTTTCTAAGGCTTAAAGCTTTATAGTAAGCTATGTCATAAGTTAAATTAGTATTCTTTTTGTACTACTAATGAGTGATACTGTTTCTAATAAATGTCATTTGAGTGACTCTGTGACTTTCTGTATCAGTGTGGGAATGGGTGTCTGAGACGGTTGCAGGTCTAGGCGGCTTATTCGAACAGCCAGATCTTAAAGGACAATTGGAATTCTGGAAATGAGGTAATGGTCCACTGGTGCATGGGGCATCTCTTCTCTACAGGGAGCCAGTAGAGGTGCCTGAGGTGGGGTGGTATGTAGGTTCATGAGAGAATGGCCATCGCTGCTGTGTTCTGTATGGTCCGAAGTTTCTGTGGGAGGTGGGTGGCGATTCCTACATTGCGGGCGTTGTCGTAGTTCAGTCAGCTGGTAATGAGGGCCTGTGTCACTGTGCATCTTGTGTCTAGGGTTACCCACTTGAAGATCTTACGTAGAATGCGCAGAGTGAGGAACCAGCCAGAGGAGATGACATTAATCTGTGATTTCATGCTGCGCTTGTTGTTAATGATGATTCCTAGGTTTCTGGAATGGTCGGAGGGAGTGGGTGTGAGTCCTAGGTTTGATGGCCACCAGGAGTAATTCCATATGTTGCTGCATTTACCTAAGGTCATTATTTCCATCTTGTCTGTGTTCAGTTGAAGGCAGTTGTTCTTCATCCAGCTGGTGCCGTTTGTCGTGCATCTGTCAAAGTTGGTTCTGGGGATGGTAGGGTTGTCAGTGAGTAAAAGGATGAGTTAGGTGTTGTCTATGTAGGAAATTATGTTAAGACCGTGGGATCAGACAATGTTGGCCTGCGGTGTCATATATGCTTTGACGAGTGTGGGGCTGTTTGATGAGACCTAAGGGACACCAAAGGTGATCTCCTTGGGTTCAGAGGTGGAAGGTGGGAGGTGGATCCTCTGAGTTCATCTGGTGAGGAAGGAGGTGATCTATCTGAGCGCATACCTTAGGATGCCGATGTGGTGGAGTATTCCGATCAGCCTGTGGTGGGATATGGTAATGAAGGCTGCGAGAGGTTGAGGAGGATGAACGCTGCTGTATCTCCTCAGTCAAGGACATTTTGAATGTCATCGATGGCTGCGATTATTGCGGTTTAGTGCTGTGATTGTTGTGGAAGCCGCATTGGGATTCATCGAGTAGCTGGTTCTGCTCCAGGGGTGTCATGAGTTGATTGTTGATGATCTTTTCCAATACCTTCTCAGGGAGTGGAAGCAGGGAGGGGGTGAGAGGGCCAGAGTTCATGGTGCTGTGTGCGGGCCAGCCACAGACGGGTATTGATGGGCTTGCCATTGGCAAGCCTTCGGCGTGCTAGCACCGCAGTCGCACTGCGGTCTGAATTAAGTGGGTCCTGGGGTGGGCTATGATTCTGTTGGTGGGAAGAATAGTTAGCAGGAAAATCTGGTTTGGAAAACACTCTGGGAAAGCCTGGGTAGCTGAGTTGTCACTGGATTAATCTAGAAGAAGCAGAAACTGGAGGCCACAGTCAAGTAGTAAGTTAGGTGTCCAAGCTGATGTGGTTGTCCTGCGGCCTGTATTAAGTAGGTCCTGGGGTGGGCGGGGCTTCTGTTCATGGGAAGAACTTGAGTGGGAAAACCCGGTCGGGAAAACCCCAGTGTGAAAACCAGGGCAGGTGCGTGTCACTGAATCAGCGTGGAACAAGCAGTAACTGGCGGCCAGAGGTAAGTGGCAAGCCAGGTGTCCAAGTGCCTATGTAAGTAGATGTGTGTGTGTGTGAGTGGGTTTATGAGAGATTGTTTGGGGGTGTGAGTGGGTGTGTGAGTGGGTCTGTGGATGATTAGTGATTTCATCAGTAAAGTCAATGATTAAGTCATGAGTGATATAATATGTGAGGTCATAAGCAGTGCATTGCGAGGGCACAAGCTAATGTTGGCTATAACTGCTGAATTGCTATGGTTTTGAACAAGTGAAATATGAGCTTCACTATAAATTCCTTGTAATCACTGTTTTTTTCAGTGAATTTCTATGTTTTTATTTTTCTATTTCCTAACTATACCGAACCTGTAACCTTTGGCATCAGATGCTCCCCTTCCTTGAGCATCTTCAGAAAGACACTCAAAACCTGGCATTTTGGCTGAACTGAGCTGCTCAACCCCTGCCCTCTATCGCCTTGAGACCCCCACGGGTGAGTAGTGCACTTACAATTCACTGATTGATTGATTTGGCTTTTTTAATGAATTTCAGAGGTTTAAAAAAAAGTTTATTTCCTAACAGTAACTCAAACTTTTGGCAGTGGGTGTGTGAGTGGCTTTTTAGGTCAGTGGGTGGGTGATTATGGTCCTGTTAGGGTCTGTGAGCGGGTGTGTGAGTGCCTGTGTATGATTGTGAGTGGGTGTGTGAGTGCTGCTACGCATTTTGGACATTTGAGGATTTTATCATCCTATATTCATACAAGTGGTAGTATTTTCCTTTTTATATGCTGAAGCATGTTTCAATAAAAGGATTAGTTTTAAACAAATCTTCTTAGCTAATCTATGTATGAGGAGTGGGTGTCATGTGCCCAAGATAGGCCTGGTAGGAAATAGTGCTATTTTACATGTACACTGTTCTTTCCTAAAGTTGCCTTCACATTGTCACATCGACTTTTGACACAAATATGCATTTGTGACACTTAGGATAATTTCTTGGAAACACCAACCTTGCTGACACAGAGAGCATTGTAAGAACACTTTCAGACTGCCTTGGCATTGAATAAAACACCCTCACATGCGTTATACAAATGTGTTTGTGATTACATCCATATGGCAACACAACTATCTGTGGAATACAAACAATGGCAGCCTGATCACAATATCGGCCCAAGGCAAGGATGCCTTTTTCTATATATAACCTTTTGTTTTCCAGGTATAATCAGAGGAGACACTCTGCTGACTTTGAAGGGTCCCCACATGCTTAAACCTTTCTCTCAGAAGCTGACTGACATCTCCGTGAGGGGTATCCAGTTTGTGACCAAGAGAGGGTCCTACACTCTCACTCACCAGGTTTACATCATTCAGAAGGGGATTTCTTGGCAGACTATACATTTACAACTCAGACACGTAGGTTAGGGTTTGCATGGTAGGAGTGCACTAGACTGTTATAATACTGTGTATGAATTGCCTCAACAAGATGGCGGAACTTTTAATTTTACTGACAGTCTTGACACTTTTTGTAAATGTTGCCTGCTTCTGTCTATTGATCATTGCAGTACTTATTTTTATGTATTTATTTTATTTTCGAGATTTTTATTGCGCAAACAAATACCCGAAGGTGTCTCGGCGCATGTGGCGGATAGAGAGACCGAGCAGCAGGCTTACTGGTTGAACAACCATGTCTTTAAGAGCCTACGAAAGCTCATAAGATTAGGGGCAGTTTTTATGGTGAGTGGCAGAAGGTTCCAAAGTTTGGGTGTGGCAACCAAGAAGCGCCTGTCTCCCCAGGTTGCCGTTCTCGTGCAAGGTACCGGAAGCAGGCAGGTGTTGGCGGATCTCAGCTGTCTCTTGGGGCTATACAACTGGAACGCTTCAATCAGAAACTTTGGACCGACGCCATGCACTGCCTTGTAGGCGATGCAGAGGGCCTTGAATTTAATACGGCCGTCTACTCTTAGCCAATGCAGGTGATGAATGGCTGAGGTGGTTGGCTGACGGCAGGGGATGTCAAGAAGAATTCTTGCAGCCGCATTCTGTATGGACTGCAACTTAGATAGAACGAGTTTCTGAGTATTAAGGAAGAGGGCCTTCCCGTAGTCAATTTTGGAAAACACTAGGGTGGAGACCAGGGTCTTCCCAGCTGAGGGGGGGAGGTAAGGCAGTATTTTCAAATTTTTCTTTAGAATAAAGAACGCAGATGACACAACCTTGTTGACATGAAGGTTAAATGACAACTTGCTGTCAAAAATGACTCCCAGGTTTCTAGCCTTTTCAACTGGGACAGGTTTTCTATATATGAATCGCTTCGGTTCAATAAATATTGAAAAACGTCTCATTGTGTAGGATTTGTATATTTCTCTGAGAAAAATAGAGCACCAGTGTCAAAGCAAAAGGTTCCAGGTCTTTCACCATGGGTCCAGATGGAACAGAGTCATAATTGTTCACTAGTTCCCAGATTGTTTCTCTCACTGTCTAAGTTTAGATGGGCTTATGGTGTCACTTAGAGCTAGCTGGCCCAATGGAAGACATACCCTGGGGGGTGCATGGAATTAGTCTGGCACCATCCTACATTTATGTCATTCATAAATGCGCAGTTCCTACTGATTAATGGAGACAAGAAGAAAGAAACCACTCAACACAGTCACTACACATCAGATTGTGCTTCAATAGATCAAAAAATCAATTCACCTCCATTAAGGATTTATTTTTGTTTTTTAATGTGGAATACAAGATGAACCACACTCGCTTTACGTTTGCCAAGCCCAAGACATAAGGATGGTTTCTGCTTTATTGAAGTGGAGCTTCAACTGGCCATGTAAAAGAACTGCTGCTAACTAACGCTAACACTAGTTAGCGGCAGTATTCTTAATGAGCCTAACACCAAAACCTATTGCCATGTTAGCAATGTATTTACAATAAATCCCTGCAGGGCAATTGTTTCAGGTAGCAGCAGAGAAAACTTCCACTAACACTAGCGTGAAGGCAATACAAATTCTGACGTTAGTGGGCGAAAACTGACAAAAGGCCCATTAGGGGCAAAAAAACTCACGTTAGTCAACCTAAGGTGAGGCAAAAATAGCCTGTAAGTCCACCTCCAATGAAAAACTGAAAACAAAACCAATGGAATACAGAATGGAGTGGCCAGGGCCAAGTGCAGCACAGATCAACAACCCACCTAAGCCCCCCAACTGCCTGGATGACCAGCCAGAGTCCCAGGGAAAGAAGAAATTCAGGGCTACAATCATGAAAAGAGGCTCATCACTTGGCAAAACCATCACTCATCATTGTGCACTCCTTGCAACACCATTGCATCCAAAAGCACAGACAGTCCCCGGGGCTTAGAGGCCTCACTGGGCCTGCGTCTGGGAACCGGACTGGGATGCGGAGGTGCTGTGGAGTTGCTGGGCCTTGGCGATAGACATTGAGGCAACGGTGCTCGCCCTTACCCGGTGGTAAAGTCTGCCAGGTCGCATGAAGACACATTGTGACCTGTGTGAGAAGACCGCCTGGTGCCCCTTGGAGCTGGGAACGGTAGAGGTGCTCCTTCGCACCAACGTAGGGACGTCTGCATCGCATATCACGTGCCACCACTACACCGTGGTGCACGAAGGAGATTACCAATGGTGGGCCATGCCTCTCTGCAACACAGGCTGGAGGATGTTGGACTGGCCGGACGCTGTGGAGGGTGGGGCCCATAAGCTAAGCCGAACTTGTGTGACAGGAGCACTTCAACTTTACTCCTATAGAGGCCCTGTTGCATCACCTGCATCAAGAGGTTCCCCAGCTAACTCGGCAGTAACTGCTGTACCCAGGCTTGTGAAATCCTGCCTGGCTTTGGCACAGATTTAGAGACAGTACAGTGGATTGTGCCACGGTGTCAATGTTCAGGTGAGGATAAGGTGGTACACGTAGCGGAGGAGGCCCGGGCGCCGAGTCAGTCCCAGGCCTAGCACCGTGGGTGACACACCCCCAGTGGCGGCTTATGCGCTATGGTGGAAGAGCGTCACCCCACTGCTTTCAAGCAGTGCAAGAAGAGGAAACATAACATTCGGATAACTTTCTGATGTACTCATGATATCTTTCCTTTGTGGGTTACTGCTCTACTCGAAGAGCAGAGCAGAGCAGGAGTGGAGTGGTATGCCCAATCAAGTGTGCAATGACTGTTTTATCAGCCCTTTCAGGCCAACCAAAGCAGTCATGTGCACATCTCTGTTTGCAATGCGGCATGGAGAACATGCCAACCCCTCCAGCCCCTTGCTGAACGCCTTTTCATGGTGCTCAAGAACAATCACAATGCTGCATGCAGCATTATGATTGGCTTATAGGAGGGAGCCTGGCTGCCTGCTACCTGTTCCTGGAATCAGATTCAGAAGACCAGAAACGCAGAAGATGCTGGACCAGACTTTGAGGTAAGAATTAAAAAATATGTATATTTACAATCCCCGCTCCCCTGTGTATCTGCCCCTCGAGTGTCCTTTCCCGCATTTCCCACCTCCCATCTGTCCAGTCCCCCCGCAGCACTACATAATGGTGACCACAGTGTGCCCATGCCCAGCGGGCATGCCACTGATGTGCCAAATGCAAGCCAGTCTGCGTCCGTCTACCCCAGAACTGTGCCCAGCATCAAGGACCATTCCTCTCAGACACTACACAGATACAACGCCAGAATCCTCCTCACCATCAACCCTAGATGCCATACCGCCTGCTATCTACCAACACTACAGAATTCTATTGCACCCTGAGCCTGTTGAAAATGCAAATGCACCTTCTACCACATCAGCACACCAGCACCACCTGCCACCCAGCCAACCAACAGCGCAGGATACTGGCTCAAATGCATACTCCTCAACGTGCGGTCGCTCCACAAACATGGAACAGAAATCTGGGACCTCCTTGATGCCACCTCTTCAGACATCTCTCACCGAAACCTGGACAAACCTCTGCTCCAGACCAGACAACACCATCCACAATGGCTACAAATTCACCTGCACGGACCACCCTGGGTGGCCAGGAGGAGTCATTGTCCCTGTCTGAAAAGGCACACTCCGACTGACCGCGTACCCTAATGACCTGATGGTGACCATGGAACACCTTCACTTCCAGATTCGGACCCACCCAAACATCACCCTCGATGGCACCCTCATCTATAGGCCTCCAAGGCCATGAACCCCAATTCACTGATGCCATTGTAGGCCTTATTGCACCCCAGGCTCTCCCATTCACCAACTACATCCTACTTGGAGGCCTCAAGTTCTACCTGGACATTCCCAGTGACCAGAACACCACCCCACTCCTACGGAACCTCACCAACATCGGACTAAAGCAGCCATTCACCACACCAGCCCACATATGCTGACACACGCTTGAGTCCATCTTCTCCACCAGTGGGAACTTCAACTACAGCCACAACACAGGACTCTCCTGTACCGACCACCATTGTTTACATCACGCCTTGACCACGCATAACGTACACCATCGCTATCATTTCCCCCCGTTGCAGCTGGATGTGGGCCACCAAAGAACTACCCATCCACTCCGTCAGCACCACCACTCCCCCAACGCTTAAAGAGGCCAACACTGCAGCACGGTGCCTCCACCGATGGATCTACAACTGCGCCAACACCCTGGCACCCCTCAAGAAAAGATCAAGCAACCAACACTCCAAGAAGACCAGCTGGTTTACTCCTGCCCTCCACTAGTGCAGCCCCACCTGTAGACATCTCGAGGAGATGGAGCCACATCAATCAACTCCGCAACACAGTCACCCTTGCACCATGGCACAAGGGTGCCTGCATTGGCGCATGGCAGCCATTGTTCACCAAAGTAGAGGATAAAGACAGGGGGGCTTATTCATGAGCCCTTTATGACCCACCAGTGCTTCATTTTCTTGACGTACTTGCAGCATGATTCTTGCACCACTTTGATCCGTATTTGCAAAGTGATGCATCTAGGCATATGCGTGACCTTGTTGAGGTTCCGTGATGATTTGAACCCGTGTTTTCAACATTATCGTAAATACATAATTTTGGTATCAGCGAACCGCAAATGATCCATTTAGCATATCCTGGTGTTTTCACTATGCTACGAGCAAGAGTACTCCTGTTACAAACACATTTCCGATCTACCCATGGCATCCATCTTAGATCATGGCAGCCATTTTGTGTTTCTTGCCCTCACATAGACAATGGACACGCAATGACCTCTGATTACTTCATTTCGATTAAGGACACGTAGGCTTAGCCGGCGATTCACCTCTCTAGTGACACGTACACCTTAGAACAGAACATGCCGTGGCTGCATGACTCGACAAAGGCTGCCTCCTCTGCCTGAGGCCAGTCCTGCTATACTGGTTCTCGTGTTCGTTGGCCTGATCATGATTAGGCGGCCGAAGCTGGTAGCCTTGCCCATTTACGACCCACAAACATCTCTTATCCTGCTTTTCTATCATCTGCACCTGGCTCTGCTCCTTTCCTTCTGGGCCTTTATTAGGGGGAGGTAACGAAATTTACGATGAGGCGGTCCGGCTCTTGAATGAAATGTTGACATAGGATTGTGATGGAATAGTGGGAACCCCTCTTCGTAATGTTTGACATCAGATATTATCGACGATTCCTGTGCAACGCCAAATATTTATTGTTTAGGACACAAAGGTTTGGGATGTACTAACATTGTGAAGAATTTGCCTGAAGGCCAATATTTAGTATATAAGGAGCAACCCTTCTTGTACAAATCGAACAGGCTCCTAGATACTGCCCGTGTGTAGTTTCTGTGACTTCTGTGTCCCTGCAGTAATAAACCTTTGGTCTTTGACGCCACCATCGAGAAGCCCGTGTTTCTGTTTATTTGTGCACCGAGACAGGTAGAACTCCGGGGTCTTCGGGTGTTATCCCTGACACCTCTGGACGGAAACAAAAAGTCCAGAACTCCAATTGGCGCCCAAGAGGGGCGACGTCATTCGGTACCGGTCCAAAAGCCTGAAGAGTTCGAGAAGCTTCGTGTGAAGATTCCTGAGGGAGGCGCCCCACTTCATCGATCCCGGCATATCGCAAAAGTGGCCCGACGTTCTCTTCCACGAGGGTTCCCGTTCAGGACGGCTGCAGTGGTCCGTTGCCTTGACCGTCGCCCTGTCTTGGACCCGAGGTGCAGTACTTAGTACGGCGAGACGTGACGGGTTTCTCCTTGGTGACGTCTTCAGTGCCTCAGTTAAGTATTTAGTGGTTGCTAGTTGGTTGCTTCGTGAGGGTTGTTAAAATCCTTTTAGTTCTTGGTTTGGTTTGGTTTCGTAAGATTATCACTGGTTGTTCTGATTACGATAATCTATTGGTTTAGTTTGGGTATCGATACATTTGTTCGCTTTTGGTAGGCCTAAGTTCTTGGTTCGAGTGCACATTTTTGCTTGTGTTTGTTCGTTCTGTGTTCCGGATTACAAAAATGGTAAGTCGGAAAAATTGTATGTTGTCGTGTTTTGGTTGCAACAGTGATTCCCGGTTGGAGGACTCATGTCTGGTTCCTCCGATTGGAACTCCTCTATATGATCTTTATTGTAAACACGGTGTAGGTCCTATATCTTATAATGAGGTGTGGGTCCGATATACGGAAAAAGACGGTGTCCTTAGTTGGCCACTGCATGGTAGTTTTGAACCCGAAGTCCTTGACAATTTAGAAGTGAAATTGTTTAAGAAGAAAGCCCGGCCGGCAATGTTTGATTCTTTCCGTTACTGGCGAAAAGAATCTAAACAGAGAGAAATTAAAAGGTTGAAGAAAGAACAGAAAGAGCAAGAGTTGACTTTAGAACAGGCTGCTAAGCAGCTGCAAGTCAATGAGTCTGAGAAGGCAATGGAGGTGGCTACTAGAGAGCGTAATTTAGCGATAGACAAGTGCTATCCTGCCTTGCCATCGAGTACAACTAAGATAGTAGAGGACCCCGAAAATGATCCTCTGTTGTCTTACTTGTTACGGTCACCCCCACCGTATGCACAGGGTGCGACGGCTCCGCCTGTACCGAATGTTCAATTGCCGGTTGCTGGACAACCTGGTATTCCTGCTCCTGCTCCCCTGAATCAAGCTCCTGTACCTCCTGTGGTTAATGTTAATGTTCCTTCGGCACCCCCTCTTCCTGGGTTGCCGGCTTCTTTGCCTATACCTGTATCACTTACACCTACTGTTTCACAAGCTACCTTACCTGATACTCCTGCTGTCCCTGTTCTATCTGTTCCAACTGCTACTGTGTTTTCTACATCTGCTAGTATTATGACTCCGCTTTCTGTTCGTCGAAGAATCACTGATTCTGTCTCTAACATTCTATCTCCCTTCTATAAAACTTTAATTAAGACTCCTACTTCTGACTCTGTACAGAGACGTAGTCAGCTCCCAAGTACTGAGGAACGGGGAATCTTAGATTCCACGGCTCTCAGATGGATTTCGAAGAGTAGAAGATATAGTACTAGAGATGTATTAGATACATTTATGCAGTGGAATGAACCGACACAACGATATGTGTTCGACGAGATGTGCTCTCTTTTACGTGAGGAATTAGAAGAAGATGACTCTGACTCGAATTTAGAAGAATTGATTAATGTTCAGAAAGAGTTTGCTGCAGGTACGATAGTTGGTCAGAATATAAAAGAAGCGATGGAACTAATTTTAAGTTATAGGAATGATCCATCACTCCGTTCACCAAGGGAGTTAGAGAAGAGTAGTACGAAGCAGAATCGCCAATATCCAATGAGGGAGGTTCCACCAATTTGGCGTGAAGCTGTGCAAGCTGACGCACTAAATGGTGTTGTTGCCGCTCCGGCACAATTCCAGAGAGTGTGGATACACATTCCGTGGAAGCGAGCCGAAGTGTTAGCAGTGAAACAGGCCTTGCCAGATCCGCGTAAAAATCCTGCCGGATACTATAAGGAATTAGCGCAGACAGTTGAGGCTTGTGTAATGAACCTAGCGGACATTGACATGTTATTTGGGAATGTAGTTCCGCAACCAATTTGGGCTAAAATTCGTAAAGAGAATCATCCAGTTGCCCTAGGTGGTGATTGGGCAGCTATCATAGCAGCAGATGGTCAGCAAATAGGTGGTTCCAAACCCGAACCTCTAATTGCTAATCTTCCAGGTAGAATAATTGAATTAATGAAGACTCTGATGCCAGCATTGCGAGTTAATTGGGACAAGTTGTCCGCATGCAGGCAAAAGAAAGACGAAAGTGTCTCCGACTTTTTCACGAGGTTCGAAGAGACTTTTGTAGATCACAGTGGTCAGGATATGAGCACAGAAGGAGGACAGAGATTGTTTGTCGATAAATTTGTACACAATCTGCTACCAGAGCTCTGCAATAAATTGAAAGATTCCGAGAGTGCGTGGGCTGTCTCTACAACTGCGCAAATACTTGCAACTGCACAGTATTATGAAAATAGGGATAAAGAGGAGAAAGAGAAATCAGATAAGAAAACAAAAGATTTAAAGACTAAAGTTCTTTTGCAACAGGCATATCCGCCTCGTATGAATCAGAATAATGCACAGCAAGGGTCATATCAAAGGACAGATTATAGTTCACCGAGGCCGCAATATCAGTGGAACCAGTGTGCCTACTGTAAGAAAGAGGGTCATTATAAGAATGAGTGTCCAGTCTTAGCGCAGAATAACGCTGCAGCAGCTCAAAGAGGTTGTGGTGGTTCCATGCAAAATTCTAGAGGTCGAGGACGAGGTGCTATGCCTCCACAAACAAATGATCGCCCTTCTAATCATTTTGATCAGCGAAATGGACAGTCTGCTCAACAGAATAGATCTCAACAGTATCATGTTGAAGACTATTGTGAAAATGATGAGGGATTTCAGCAAACTGAATACTAGGACAGCCATGGACAGAGAGAGGGAGTAGTATCAGTTCCAGTGGATCAGAGTGGGCCTTATGTCGCAGTAGCAACATCAGGTGTAGTCGAACCGTTTCTGTTGGATACTGGTGCCGCAAAAAGTTCTATCATTCATGCGAAACTCCCTGGCGCACCTTTGTCCGGCTTAACAAATGCTTCAGTAGGTTTTTCAGGCGCCCCTGTTTACAATCCCGTATCTGGTCCTTTGTCTATTTCTGTTGGACCGTGTCAATTGAAAGCACCTCTGATTTTGACGACAGGTTGTAATGAAAATCTGCTTGGTTTAGACTTGTTAAAACGCCTATATGCGACATTGTACTGTTCTCCGGAAGGAATACAGCTTACGTTGGGTAAAAGAATCACCTCTCCGATGTACTTGTCAATGGATGCACTCCCGCCAGAGCTGCGTTCACTCCCTGATACTCTTTGGGCGACTGGTCCTAATGATGTAGGCCTTTTGGAAATACCACCATATGTAGTCACTTTGAAAGCAAATGTCAAATTTCCACGAATTCCTCAATACAGAATCTCTAGTGAAGGTGAACGTGCACTTTTATTGATTGTGCAAGATTTGATTAAAAAAGGTGTGGTTGAGGAAACTAGAGGACATGTCTGTAACAGTCCTGTATTACCAATTTTGAAACATACTGATCCTTCAAAGCCTCCAGTGTATAGGTGTGTCATCGATCTCAGAGAGGTTAATAAAATTGTGGTTCCGCAGTTTCCTGTGGTTCCAGACATTACTGCATTGTTAACGTTGATTCCTGCAACAGCCACATGGTTTTCAGTTATCGACTTAAAGAATGCCTTTTTCAGCATTCCGATAGCCGAGGAAAGCAGAGATATTTTCGGCTTCTCTCTAGGAGGTCGAAGCTTCAGGTTTAAACGTGCTCCACAAGGCTATTGTGAGAGTCCATCCATTTACAGTCAGGCATTAAAAAGCCAGTTAGATTCCTTTGTACTTCCTCCAGGTTCTGCTCTAGTGCAGTATGTAGACGACCTTCTAGTGGCTGCCGATGACAAGGAAACTTGCAAAGCAGCTACAATTTCGTTATTGCATCATTTGTCTAATTTGAATCACAAGGTGTCACCTTCGAAAATGCAATACTGCTGCCAAGAAGTGACCTACCTAGGTCATCTCTTGTCAAAGGAGGGAAGGAAGTTGACCCCAGAGAGAATAAAAGCAATTACGCAGATGAGTGTTCCCCGCACACAGAGAGAAGTACGTGCCTTTTTAGGTATTACCTCGTACTGTAGGCAGTGGATCCCAAATTTTTCTCTTTTGGCAAAACCATTGGTAGCTTTGACTGGGAAAAATGTTCCGAGTCCGGTGCCATGGTCTGCTGAATGTCAGGAGAGTTTTTCTGAGTTACGAAATGCGCTATGTTCAGCTCCTGTATTGGGTACACCCGATTACAGTAAGCCATTCACGCTCTATGTTCATGAGAGAGAAGGTTGCGCGTTGAGTGTTCTGACACAGAGATTTGGTGATAAACAACGCCCTTGTGCATATTTTTCATCAACATTAGATCCGGTAGCTAGAGCGTTGCCTAGTTGTTTGAGAGCTACAGCGGCAGCTGCGGCTTCTATTCGACAATCTGCTGGTTTGGTGATGAACAACATGCTAGTGGTCATGGTTCCTCATGCTGTGGATACACTCATGAACCGAACCAAGACGCAACACCTTACCAGTGCTAGATTATCTGGCTACGAGCTGACACTGAATGCAAGTCATATACAGATCAAAAGATGCAATGTATTGAATCCAGCAACATTGTTGCTGGCTAATCAAGAGTCGAGTGATTCTGAACCCCATGATTGCTGTTTCAGAACCGAGGAGGAGACAAAAGGACTAATTGATTTAAAAGACACTCCGTTGTCAGATCCAGATGGCACATTGTATGTTGATGGGTCATGCTTTAAATTGGAGAATGGTGATGTGACTGCTGCTTACGCAGTAACGACTTTGAGTACGATTGTGGAGGCTGCAAGAGTGAGTCAGAATTCTGCCCAAGCTGCAGAATTAATCGCTCTAACGAGAGCGTGTGTTTTAGCAAAGGGAAAGAGAGTGAATGTGTTCACAGATAGTCAGTACGCGTTCGGCGTGGCCCATAGTTTTGGCCGTTTGTGGAAAGAAAGAGGTTTCATTACGTCCCATGGGACTAAGATTCAACATGGTCAGCTAGTTAACGACTTGTTGGAATCTCTAACCTTGCCGACTGAAGTTGCGATTGTGAAATGCAGTGCTCATAAAGCAATCACGGATGATGTTGGTCGTGGGAATGCTTTTGCTGATGAAACCGCTAAACAGACAGCTAGAAATATGATGAGTAGAATGTATGTTGCATCATCTGCAAGATGGATTTCCGAGTCTGGAATGTGTGAGGACACAGTGGAAAGTGTGAAAGAAATTCAGAAAGAGGCGACTGAGGGGGAAAAGCTTGCATGGAAAGAGAGTACGGGTAAATTGGACTCGAGTGGATGTTGGATTGATTTGTCAGAACAACAGCGTTGGATGTTGCCTGATGCGTATGTGCTTGCAGTAGTGACAATGGCACATGGAGCAGCGCATATTAGTTCTAAAGGAATCTGTAAGATGTTGGCTCCAGTCTGGAAGAATGATGGGATTAGTAAATGTGCAGAGAGAGTGGTGAAAAATTGTATGGTATGCCTGATGCATAATCCTGGCAAGGGAGTCCCCATGCCTGCTGGTCACTTCGCTCCTCCCTCTTGTCCCTTTGAAGTGATTCAGTTAGACTTCATTCACATGGATCGTTGCAACAACCTAAAATACGTCCTAGTGGTAGTTTGTGCTTTCTCCAGGTGGATCGAAGCATATCCACTGAAGGACAACACTGCCCTATCAACTGCCAAAATCCTTCTCAAGGAATACTTCCCTAGGTATGGAATGCCACGGATTGTATGGTCAGATAACGGAAGTGAGTTTGTAGGGAAAGTTATGCAGAGTGTGTGTGCCGGTTTAGGGATCAAGCAGAAATTTCACAGTGCAAACCATCCCCAGTCTGCTGGTTTAGTTGAGGGTTACAATGGCACCCTCAAGCTAAAACTTGCTAAAATACAGGCATCCACGGGTTTGTCCTGGCCAGATGCACTACCCTTGGCTTTGTTATCCACGAGAGCGACTGTACATTCTAGAGTAGGGCTTAGTCCTTATGAGATAGTTTTTGGTCGTCCCGCTAACGTTTGGGGAGTGCCAAGGCCAAAAGAATTCTGTTCTCTGGAATATCCAATGTTGATTGATTACCTTTACGACTTGACTGCTAAATTAAGTCTTATTCACCAACAGGTTTTCGATGCATTGCCAAAGCCACCGGAGAGTCCAGGTCATCAACTGAAACCTGGAGACCAAGTCGTCGTGTGCAACTTTGCAAGGACGAAGAATCTTCAGCCCAGATTTGTTGGCCCCTACCAAGTGCTGCTGGCGACGAGAACTGCCATTCGTGTGGCCGGCCGCAAGAACTGGATTCACACGACGCACGTCAAACGTGTGCCCCTGCCACTTCCTTATGATAACTGGGTAAAGAAGGGAATTGGTGCCTCTGAGTTTGAACGAACGCCCAGGTTTATCCCTTTCAGCGATGCCGAACTGATAACTGACACATCAAACTCTGGCTCTCCTCTTGAAACTACTTCTTTGACTCCTGAACATTTGCCCTCTGCATCAGAAGAAACCTTGCCAACTGCGAACTTGAACATTACAACCTCTGCTGATAATACACTGTTTCCAGATCAAACAGCTCCTGCAAAACTGAGATACAATTTACGATCTCGCAATATGGACAAATAAAGCAGGAAACTGCCTATTTTTACACATTTGAAATTTTGACACTTTGCCTCCAGCCAGGAAGTTTGCTATTGTTTTATTGTTTTAAAAATTGCCTTGCCGTCTGGGTAGCCGTAGGGTCGTGGCTGTGTGCCTAGTTGAATCTGCGGGGGTCAGACACAAGGTCGATCTTTCTGTTAGTTCTGGGAACTCCTAGGGCTGATAGAGGCATTTTTATCTACGTACACATCATCAGTGGTCGCGAGCGGATTGTAGAAGATGGAGCTTCATGAGCTGCAACAAGAAAATGTACTTTATGTTCGCAGAAACAGACTTTACAGAATTCTTCATAGCAAATGTTTTCTGATGCAATGTGCCATTACATTTTTAATTGTTTTGATAACGTTGGTGGGTGGAATCGTCTTTGGTGTGAATTTGATTTTTATGCCAGTAACTACAGTACCTCCCCTTGATCCTACTGCTTCTACTGTTTCTTCTATGCATTCTTTTCACTCGTTTCCTGAACATGAGCAAGCTCGACGCTCAGAATTTATCAATAACACATTTGTACAGCTCTTGCACCAACACCAACTGGTAGTTAACACTACAGACTGCTGGGTGTGTGGCTTGATACCCCACACTATGGATAAAGGCATTCCCTACCTGGTTTTGCCTTTTAGCTATAATGGATCATTTCAGGCCTTTCAGACCATTTTTGCCTATGCCCTTGAAACCTATCCTCCGCGTCCACCACGTTCCACTAAATATAACTCTGCCAACAAAGCTTTAGTCCAGGGAATTATTGACATGATCAAGGACGTCAATAATACTCCATCTTACCCTAGAGATGAATTACGAGTATATTTGAGTTGAAACTCTACAGAGTATCGCCTTAGTTTGGGAGAAAGCAAGCGTAAAAGCTCCACTCCAATCTGGGTCGTGCCTCACCGAGGTCAGGTCTGTTTGCAAGGAAATGGGAGAAATCCGAGAGCTCAGCTAGGGAGGAGTGAGTGCGTTGAGACTTACGTGTTTCCATCTAACTCCTCCCCTGCCTTCCTTACTGCTAGGGGTACCTACTTCATTTGTCAAGACAGAGCATTTACATGGTTGCCTGCTGACTTTTCAGGTTCATGTTATATTGCCCGACTATTGCCTCCAACGTACACTGCTTCTTCAGACTATCACAAGACCAGAGTAGCAAGAGGTGTCTTCAGCAAGGAAGATACCGCTGGTCAGGAAGCTGGAGACTTCTTCAAAGGTTTCCTTCCGTTCTGGGGGCCTATGGCCAATAGTAGAAACATACGTCAGCTAACACGGGTAGTTGAATCTACTATTACCGAAACTGCTGGTGCCCTTAGCAACTTGACAACTGAGCTTCAGGCGGATCGACTCATGACGTTGCAGAACCGTATGGTTCTAGACGTGATACTTGCAGATCGAGGTGGGGTATGCAGAATGTTCCAATCGAGCTGCTGTGTCTTTATACCCAATAATGCTCCAACAGTCTATGAGGCGATCTCTAAGCTACACAAGATTTCCGACTCTATACACGTAGACAAGGGAAACTGGTCCTTCATGGAGTGGTTTTGGACTCTGATATCAGCGTGGGGATGGAAGGTTCTGATGGTCATTGGTGTCATCTTAGTATTCCTATTCTCATGCTGCCTGATTATCCAGTGTGGTCCCGCTTTGTGTAGTCTCTGTGCTGCAACCTGTTTCAGAAAACCACCTGCGTTTGGAGAAAAGGCGCGAGAAAGGATGATGATACACTGACCTGATGAGCATAGAACTAGACTCTGACATATACTGAGTAATTGCCTATGTAAGGGCAAAAGGAGGGCCTGAGGTTCCGTGACGATTTGAACCCGTGTTTTCAACATTATCGTAAATACATAATTTTGGTATCAGCGAACCGCAAATGATCCATTTAGCATATCCTGGTGTTTTCACTATGCTACGAGCAAGAGTACTCCTGTTACAAACACATTTCCGATCTACCCATGGCATCCATCTTAGATCATGGCAGCCATTTTGTGTTTCTTGCCCTCACATAGACAATGGACACGCAATGACCTCTGATTACTTCATTTCGATTAAGGACACGTAGGCTTAGCCGGCGATTCACCTCTCTAGTGACACGTACACCTTAGAACAGAACATGCCGTGGCTGCATGACTCGACAAAGGCTGCCTCCTCTGCCTGAGGCCAGTCCTGCTATACTGGTTCTCGTGTTCGTTGGCCTGATCATGATTAGGCGGCCGAAGCTGGTAGCCTTGCCCATTTACGACCCACAAACATCTCTTATCCTGCTTTTCTATCATCTGCACCTGGCTCTGCTCCTTTCCTTCTGGGCCTTTATTAGGGGGAGGTAACGAAATTTACGATGAGGCGGTCCGGCTCTTGAATGAAATGTTGACATAGGATTGTGATGGAATAGTGGGAACCCCTCTTCGTAATGTTTGACATCAGATATTATCGACGATTCCTGTGCAACGCCAAATATTTATTGTTTAGGACACAAAGGTTTGGGAATGTACTAACATTGTGAAGAATTTGCCTGAAGGCCAATATTTAGTATATAAGGAGCAACCCTTCTTGTACAAATCGAACAGGCTCCTAGATACTGCCCGTGTGTAGTTTCTGTGACTTCTGTGTCCCTGCAGTAATAAACCTTTGGTCTTTGACGCCACCATCGAGAAGCCCGTGTTTCTGTTTATTTGTGCACCGAGACAGGTAGAACTCCGGGGTCTTCGGGTGTTATCCCTGACACCTCTGGACGGAACCAAAAAGTCCAGAACTCCAATGTGAAGTCCTGTGCCACATTATACCTGCATCAGGTACAATATATGTAGGGTGGGCATTCCCACGCAACAAAGCCTTATAGGAGTGACTCAGTGAAATCCATCAGATGTCATTGCAACAACTGTAGGATGCCACTGCATCAGTGCCTTACGCCTGCCTCATGGATACATCAGATTTCACTGCAACAATTGTAGGATGCCACTGCATCAGTATCTTATGCCTGCCTTATGGCAGGAGTAAGGGTGACGCAGTGCCACAGGGATTGCTGGAGTTACTTCATGCTTGTGACACAACTGCAGTAATGCATGACTTTATTGCTGACAGATACGTCAGGATTCCAGACGTATCTGTCATTAATTGTGACATGGAGCGCTGTACAGTAAATACAGTGCATCCATGGTATCGCAAGAAGGGCGTAATGAAAAGTGTTTCAACTCTGTTTTGTCACAGCGATGCAACACTTTTCATGAATGAGGCCCAGGAATACGCCCTATCTTGTTGATGGTGAGCATTCTTTCCCTATAGTTTTGTCGCAGGGCAGTGCAGCAACATTCCTTTCAGCGCTGCCCAGCACCAACGTTCTGAAATGAGGCCCAAGTGGTTGCACCATTTTTAAGACCAGCTATTTTCTGATTAAAAAACTGCCTCTAACTGGAGTTGGAGGCAGTTTTTTTTGTTTTGCATCTTATTGGGAATTCTTTATAAATATCGCAAAGTGAGGTTAGCAGCAGTTTTTGTACAGGAACGCCTGCCTTGCATCTCATTTTCGTTAAGTCCCCCTAACAGAAGTGGCGATCTTGAAAATTCACCTTTACACCGGAAAAGTGCAGCTTACTGCAGTTAGCGGCAACTTGTAAATAAGGCGATGAAAAAAGCTGCTGTAACGTCAAAAAATTGAAGTTACAGCGGAGTTAAGTTCTTCTACATATGCCCCAAAGAGTCTTCTTGCTACTTGTGATATGTGTCTGATACCACTGCATGCTGCAAGGAGCTGGTAGGATGGCTTGACTATGCAAGCTACAAAAAATAAACAACATTGAAAACTAGGTACGATACACATTGCACCATGAAAGGTTTATCCCCTCATCTAAGATAGGCAGCAAAGTTACTTGATGATGTGGCAGTTTCCTTAGTGAGGGATTCACAAACAAATTTTGGGCCGGCCGTTTGTTTTGACGAACTGCTAAAAAATGTTTCACCATTTCTAGAACAGGTCATTACAATAGATATACCGAACAATGCTGAAGAAAATCATATGTTGCAATATTGTTCAACACAGGCATTCTAACCATTGAGACAGCTTGGCTAGATTTTAGAATTATTCCCTGTGCATGTTATGTAATTGTACCCCTATTTCTCACAATGATGCAGTTTATACTGCGGGCACAGTTTTTTTTCTTCTTTTTTTCATTAAAGTGATAGTCATAGTACCATGGCAGTGTTCCCATCTTACCGTTGCACAGCAAGCACAGACACTATTTTTCATTCCCTCTTCTCTTTTACTTCGTGGATACATGAAGAGCCGGCGCGCGGCAGTCTTTTCCTCTATCCGAGTCTGATATTATGCTGTGTACAAGAGAAAAACTGAAAGATATTGCGACTACAGCTCACCAGCAGGCCGCCATCTTGTCGGGTGGCACGCATACTGTGGTAGAATTCACCCGAGAGCAGAATCCTCTGCTTCACTTATACAAACCACACGAGTATAAACGTATTCTTGACGTCTGTGCTCTATCCTTCGGGCTGTAGGGCCCCCTCTCACAGGACTGGTACACAACATGAACGTTGAGCTACCTCTAGTGGCAGACGGAAATACCCCACAACATAGAAGTGAGGGAGTTGCTCCTATTTCTTTTCCTATTCCACAAGCACCTTAACTAGTCAGCTGAAGCTGTTGCTAAAGCCCTTCTAAACTTTGCATAAGTAACCTTCAAGAAATGTGAACGGTGTGGGGCATGTCAGCATGGGTTGGCACAGTTCTGCAAGGGTGTTTGGAGCCGGTGGTGTTGAGGTGACTGACCTAAGCCTAGCTCAGGGGGGTTTAAGGAGATTACAACTAAAAACCCTGTTCAGCTTCAGGCTGCTTGTCCTTAAATATTGCTAGTATAATCCATTGTTTGTGTGTTTAATGACTTTTCCCATGCCCAGATTTCTTATTCCCGAGACATTTAGAATGCTCTGATTTGCTCAATTCATTGGTACGCCCGTACTGCAACATTTTATGCATAGTACAAATGAACTTCAGGCTGCATGACTATCCCACTGCTGAGGCTTCCACAGAGCTCACACAATGCAAACCTATTTTGAATTCTACATGCATTCTTATTGTAGTTCAGTTCACATGGGTAGTCTGTTATTATTATTATTATACATGATTTCTAGAGCTCATGGCTATCTAAAAAATGTTTCCCAGCGCTAAGCTCTTATGAAACCATAGGTCCAGTCCAGGTAATGGAAGAAAGAACAATCACTTGGGGGTATAGGGGGAAGGAATAGGTAAGGCGGCCCCCCACTCACACAGTATTTAAACAAATGGAGCCTCACCTATATGTGTGCACATCCACATAAACGACCAACAAGAATAGGGACCCCTTATCATTAGTGTCCCCAGGGATTTTTCAATAACATGAATCCTATGGTCAGGATGTGTGTAGGTTTTAAAATCACACAGGACCACAATTACTTCATCCACAAAAAAAGTGTGAAAGATAGAGAGAGTACCTCACGGTAGCACCACACGAGGGGGTTCCCGGTTAGTAATTACCGGTATACCCACTTCTCATCATTGGCCACTCTCTCTATGTGAAAAGACAAAAGTGCACTAAAAGAAGATAACAGTGCAAACGTGAGAATAGTGATGTGAAAAACACAAATAGTGATAAACGTCTTCACCACTAACACACACTTATAGTGTACAGAGAAAAGATATAAAGACCCCTAACCAAACACACAAACAATATATAAATGTGTGGTAGGGTTATGCTTGCTTTACCGTTTTATTCTGATGCAGCAGAACCCCACTTCTTAAAAATGGTAAATATGTACCATAACACTTTCTGTTCTCAAGCCGACATGTTTCATCGCTGCATATTTTAGCGATTTCATCAGGGCACTGAGGGGTAAGAAATTCTCAGTCTTTTCATGCAATTATGGACCTTGAGGGTGCTACGTTAGCACATACCAGCAACACTCATGGGGGCACCGTGTCAAGCGTCCACGTGTCCCAGCATGTGACCAGAAATAATCACAGCCACTGTCGCCGAGTCCCTCCGGCGCTTCCGACGATCCACCTAGTCCAGTCCAGGTAATCCCAAAAGTCACACCCAAGCGTTAAGGTGGTTGAAACAGCCAGGTGTTTAGCAGTTCCCACAACGTTTTACGAGAGCTACAAACTCGCATTTACTGAGGCATGTTATAGCAGAGTTTCGGCGTATAGACGCAAAGGCCTGACCTCCTTGGTGGGAATTTCTAAATCTGGGAATCACTGTCAGCTCTTGACTACTTAAGTGGATCAAGCCAATGGGCACATAAGAAGCGCTGGAAATCTTAGAGACAGAGGCCCAGTGTTGAAAAGACATTTATGCATATAGCATAATGATTTGAATGGAATGCAACCTTTTACTGGCAGCCAATGTAGTTAGTGGAGCAAACTGGCTACAGAAATGAATTTGGGAGGGAGAAGTAGAATGCGCTCAGTGGCATTTTGAACTGTCTCAACTTGTTTGAGCAGAGCCTTCGAGACAACCATTTAGAGAACATTGCCATAATCTAGAAACGACCCGAATCTGGACTACAGTCCTCTGTGCTAAAAGTGGCATACAGCCAAGAATTTTCCTGAGCCATTCAAGAATGCCAAAGCAAGAGGCAGCAAAAACGTTGTTAATCTGATGACTCATGTAAAGATTGTCATCAAGCCAGGCCGCTAGGTTCTTTCCAACAGATACTGGAGAGGGAGTGTTACCTAACCACGCGGGCCATAAATGGGGACCATACAGGTTAGGGAGGTTACCCACCAGCAGGACCTCCATCTTGTCTCCATTTAATTTTAGTGAAGTGGCATCCAGAGTGTAACTTGGACACAACAGCTATTTAAAGCTTCTGCTTTGCGACTGTCCTTCGCAGATAGGGATACCACAGTTTGGGTATCGTCTGCATATTAAAAGAGAGTAAGTCCAAAAGATTCTACAATTTCAGCTAAAGGTCTAAGATAAATGTTAAAGAGAGACAGACTGAGGGTAGAGCCTTGAGGCACCAAATAGGCTAAATGGTGGGGTTTAGACCTATGTTGGTACATGTGGACATGGAAATTATGGTTATGTAGAAAGGATCTCTGCCAAGCCAGGGCAGTGTTCTGTACTCCCATTTCACCCAGTCTTAAAAGCAGAGTAGCATGGTTTACAGTGTTGAAAGCAGCACTGATATCTAGAAGGATCAATGCTGCTGTACCCCGGTATCAAGTTGATGTCTCAGGTGGTCAATGACCCCAAGGAGGGCCGACCAGTACTGTGGCTGGTTCAAATGCCCCATTTGTAAGGAGTGTGGAAGAGTATTTTGTTCAGGAAATGAAGTGAGCTGCAGGTTTACATGCCTTTCTAACACTTTGGCTAGAGTAGGCAGGAGAGATATTGGTCTGTAATTCGACTACATCAAAGGATCTAAATGTGTATTTTTTAGCAAAGGAGTAACAAGGGCAAGCTTCCAGGAATTAAGAACAATGCCCTCCATCAAAGAAGCATTTAACAATTAAATATGTTGCCCCATCACTGGGAGAGAATGCTCGCTAAATACTGAGGGCAGACATGGATCAAGAGGATGGAGTCTGATTTTGTAGCTGCCAGTAGTGAGGTAAAAGACAGCAAGTCTAGCGGAGAAAACTCACTCAGGACACAGTAGAACAACAGTAAACTGAGAGTGCACCACCATCAAGTGTACCTGAGAAAGAGGTCTGAATGGGAGACACGTTTTAAAAAAATCTTTCAGCCAGCTCATCACATTGAAGTTGTGAAAGGGGAGTAGTTAGAGTGGTGTTGGCATTATCAGACTATGGGGCATATTCTCAAGAACGCATGGTAACCATCGCAATAGTGATTTAACGCAACTTCCATCATCTCAGTCTAATGTAGGAGGACAATTATGTTGTGTTAAGAAAGCATTCTTTCACTGCGATACCATGAGATAGTCACCAGATTAGGCATCAAATGGCCGCGTTAAAATCAACACCACGCTGCAAAAGTGCGAAAATCATCGACAGGCCTGCAAATCCCACCCGTCTGGTGGAAAAAAACCTATAAAAACTACAGAAACAACACAGCAGAAACAATGCAAAGCGCGTAGCAACATGGATGCACCCTGACTGAGCGCAGAGCCCGCAAACCCCACAACCCCCACAGACCACCAGCAAGGAACAATGGGGACGGAGACGGCAAACGAGAAGAGGGAGAGGAAGACGGGGTGCAGTCCACAGCATAACCAGATCTGCGTCACGAAGGTGACAGAACACTGCCATCAACAGACCCACAAGTAGACAACAAGGAATGCAGTCAGAGTGTCGAGGAGGCCAAGTGGTGCTGGCATGATCTGATAATCTAAACCAGGCTCAGACCCGCTGCCAACAGGAAGGCAGCAACGGCAACAGGAGGTGGGAGTACTGCGCCACAGGCGGAGCTGCAGGAAATGGAGGCCACAGTCATCAGTGTGGAGACGACATCAACAGGGTGAGTAACAACTAGGGACTGGGTGAATGAGGGAGATGGGCACAATGGCACACATGCACAACGAGGTGTAGCACACTGCACACCCACAATGACCCTGGATCATGTCCCTGATCCCTGTGGCACACTCCAGCACACACACATAGCAAGAACAGCACTCCCACATTGACGTCAATGTGGTACAATGAGCAAACCCGACACTGCATAACAGAGGTGCAGAAACAAGCCTACTCCATCTGACAGAGCTGGAAACGGTGAAATGGAAATGTACAGGTACAACCTCACATCCGTCTTGTAGTCCAAATGTACAGGTCCCGCATCCAAATCCTGCACCTCCCAAACAGTCACAATGTACATTGTCATACAGTCTGCATGTAAACAAGAACAATGCGCCAACATACATGTCAACACAATGTCAACATGCAGCTCCCCTTCACATTGCAGAGGGACGCACAACACCTCCAGCAGAGCACAGAAGACCACATATCAGTGATGCCGGAGAGGACCACCACACCTTTGACACTGACGCCCTACAATAGCCCATGGACATCCCACACAGCCCACCAACAGGACCAGAGCAGCCAAGTTACTTAGATGAGAACACAGACCCTGCAACAGACAACACAGCAGGAAGGACCAGCAAGCATGGCTAGCTCACAACACTTCCCAGACCTATGCATGGCACCCCAATGCCAGGTGTCAGAGTGCCAAATGGAGGTGGCCGAACAGGTTCAGTAGGGTTCCGAACGCATGGAAGGCAAACTAGATCATATACGTGGGTGTCTAATATCCTTCACAGACCACCTACACCCCACAAAGGAGACCCACACTGCCATAGAGACACATGCAGATGCACATTCCCAGTACAGAACCACGCCCAGGGGCACGCAAATATCCGTCACACACCACATCAGCTCTGCGTAGGATGGCCCAGGTCTACTCCCCTTACAAATTGAGTAGGTGAAGACAAAGCTACATGTCCTGGCTCCAACCCACTGCCTGCGGTGACATGTCTGCACTCGCTGTACACAGCACAATGTAATGTCGTAGGGCCCAAGGCTCTCATGCATACAACAAGACCACAGGGACACACACAGATATTATGTTGAACTGGCTATAGGCAAATGCGCCTGGCCCATTTATTGGCAGGCCACATGTACAGTGACGCCTGTGCTGGATGTGTGTGGGGTGAGTGTATGCCAGCCAGCATAGAGTGCTTGGTGCTGGCAACAACTTGAACAGTGGAAACCAGTGCAACAGAAACTGAAAACATCTGCATAACAGAGTCAACTGATGAGTAACATGGGGGAGCAAGTACAGAGGTCATCCAACATTCAAACAGAAGTGTTCGTGAGTTGCAGTGCACTGAGGTTTGGGCACTAGAGCTGAGCACACTCATGTGATGAAAATGACTGGGATTGTTTCCATTCGGGATATTCCTGATGCAGATGCAGTGGGGTGTGTTAGACCTGCATCATCTTCCTCATCAACATCCCAGGTCTCCCACACTGCCTGAGATGACATTGCTTCGCAACCTCTCCACAGCACAAAACTCAATCAGCAATGGTCCATGGGCTGCGGTGCACTGAGTCGGTGGCCCTTGAACTGCTGAGCAGGGGTTAAGCAGATGATGGCCTCCATGACAGGTGTGAGCAACTCTGTTTGTCTGCCAGTACCACTGTTTCGATTCTGGCTGATGGTGGTTGGAGTTGGCCCTGGCGGCGTGTGCCTCCTGCGTTGATGCAACATCCGGGCTGGTTAGGTCTCGTTTGATGTGTGAACCCTGGTAGACCGCAGTTGAGGCCGGAGGCAGCAGACAGAGCAGGGTCACATACACATGTCATCGAAGACCCCAAGACCACCATCACAGAGGTCATCCAACATTCAAACAGAAGTGTTCGTGAGTTGCAGTGCACTGAGGTTTGGGCACTAGAGCTGAGCACACTCATGTGATGAAAATGACTGGGATTGTTTCCATTCGGGATATTCCTGATGCAGATGCAGTGGGGTGTGTTAGACCTGCATCATCTTCCTCATCAACATCCCAGGTCTCCCACACTGCCTGAGATGACATTGCTTCGCAACCTCTCCACAGCACAAAACTCAATCAGCAATGGTCCATGGGCTGCGGTGCACTGAGTCGGTGGCCCTTGAACTGCTGAGCAGGGGTTAAGCAGATGATGGCCTCCATGACAGGTGTGAGCATCTCTGTTAGTCTGCCAGTACCACTGTTTCGATTCTGGCTGATGGTGGTTGGAGTTGGCCCTGGCGGCGTGCGCCTCCTGCGTTGATGCAACATCCGGGCTGGTTAGGTCTCGTTTGATGTGTGAACCCTGGTAGACCGCAGTTGAGGCCGGAGGCAGCAGACAGAGCAGGGTCACATACACATGTCATCGATGACCCCAAGACCACCATCGCAGATGTCATCCAATATTCATTCAGAAAGGGTCCCTGACTTGAGCAGCACAGAGTTAGTGGCCCTGGTTTCACAGTGGCCGGAACAGGCACACCGCCACTGGACGGTGACTTGCAGCCCACTGAGGTAGGGCCACGCAGACTGAAAGGGTCCTCATCAATGTCAAAGGTGAATGTGGAGGAGGGTTGCGGGACAGTGGAAGGTGTCCTCCAGGGCATGATGCAGAGGGCAGAAGCTATCTGGAAGCAGCAAGTGGAGTGTCACAGCTTCATTGCCACCACCAATTCAGTATCAGCTACGTGAGGATGAAAACTACCCCCCCAGTCCATAGACTCAGATGCCACCAATGTTCGACAAGAGATTTCCATGAATGTCGGGGAACAGACTTAGTGGCACAAGGGCTGAGAGGGGATTCAGTCTGCGATGATGCCAGTAGACTGAAATGAACTTTGCCATTGCTAAATCAAGACTCAGTGACCTACTGGACTGCAGTGTAGGCTGGTCGCAGCGGTCAGCAGTGGTCCACAGCCACGTGTCGTAGGCTCGCGAGGCACAGAGTTAGTGACACCAGGGCATTTGTTGGTAGTGTTCGATCACCTCCATAACGATGTTCCTTTTTTCCTCCTAAATGCAACACGTCATCCTCTTACACCTCTCCTTGTGTGCAATGGCAGGTACTCTGCCTTTGGATAACCGATGCTCAGTTCCAATTGTGTGAGCTATTCAAGCGCAGCGTAGGCTGAGAGCAGTAGTTTGCGCGGGCCCACAGAATCTTGCGTTTGTGATGCACTAATAAGACCTGGTGGCACCACATTGAAGGGAGTATAGTGACATAAACACAGCCATAATTAATGTGCTCTGCCATGGTGTAATCAAGGCTCAGTTCCAAATGGGTGACCTAGTAGTCTGCTGTGTCAGCCAGTAGCGTGTGTAAATGAGAAAGGAGTACAGCGGGCCATAATGGTCGTAGCAGGTTGCCAGGGTAGCGGGCCTCAGACTTGGAGCGTGCACCGGCACATGGTGGGCCCTCTTCGACACGTGCCAGTGTCGGCAGGTGGGCATTGAGGCCTTGGTGTGCAGGGGCGGGTAAGACAGGTTCGGGGACCAGCATCCCGGGGTGCAGCAGGTGCACAGGATCACAGGCAATCCCGCTCACAGCTACGGCGTCGACCTCGTGGTGGGGTGAGAGGCGCCGCCCTGGTGGAGATGTTGGGCATTCCAGAAGAGGACCACGCCCAGAGTTGTGTATCTTTTATCCACACCCCCACACTGGCCTGGTGCACGTCAGGCCAGCCCACTCCGCTCAAGCTTATGGGGGGAATGTAACAAGCTACATTTCTGCGATCATACCCACTGGCTGGGGTGACATGATTGTGTCCACTGTCCACTACACTCCAAACACCAGCGGTGTGTGCCAAAATGGGTATGGTGTGATCTGCCATCACATCCACGCCATACTTGGCATTGTGTACATTCTCATTCATCAGTCACTCGCCTCCTTCACACATGCCTGGTCCCCACCTCTTCTGACATTCTGCTATTGTGTGGCTGAGGTGCCATGCAGTTGATGGCTAATGTACATGGCTGGGCTAGGCTCCCACAGTTAGTTGTGCTGTTGTGTCTGGTGGGTGTGCATGTTGTTTGGCATGTTATATGTGAGCTTGTGATGTGTGCATTTCCTGTGTTTTGAGTTGCATGATTGTGGAGTTGAGGTGTGTAGTGTGTTTATTTGGTATTGGCCAACGAGCAGTACATTTCCGTGGGTGCCATTCTCGTAGTGCAGGTGGATAATGGGCTGTCGGAGGAACATGAATCATACACTCTGCCTGGGTGGTTGGCGGCGATGTTTGCGGCTATTCCCCCATGGACCAATAGTGCTTGCACATTGGTGGGATACGTGCGCTTTCTGTTGCGATTATTGGCTGCAGTGTTGCCAGGGGCCACTAGTAGGACATGTATGCAGTCAATTGTCCCCTGACACGTTTGGGGAGCCAGCTGGGGCGCAGACGCCTTTCTTGGTCTCCGGCTGTTCCTGCGCAGTGTGTGGGAAGTATAGATAGTGGGACCAAGCTGATGGTGTCATCCATAACTGTTGTGAGGGACTTAGATTGTCCTGGCTGTGTGACTCCTCCGACTAGGGCGGTTGTTGGTTGGAGGGTACCAGAGACCCACAGGTGCATCACGGCCAACAGCTTTGTCTGAGGTGAGATGTTGGTCGTTCGCTGTGTTGGTACCATCAGCCTGTGGCCAATGGTGGTCAGGATGCGGGGGAGGGTTGTCCCTTTGTGCATGTAGTGGGCAATGACATTCTCTGGAGTTGGGTCTGTGAGGTTGGTGCATTTTCTGAGGGTCGCTGTCTTTGTCTGTGCTTCCTCAGTGTTGGTCTGGGGGTGGTGGGTGTCCTAGGGGGATGGTCCTGGGGGTGGTGGCAGTGTGTGTTGTGGCTCTCTTGGTTGTCCAGCCCGCATGTTCAGTGGCTCAACGGATCTGTTTTTCATCAGGTGTGGCCCAGGATGGGCTCCCTTGTGTGGTACAGGCTGTAGTCGACTTTACACCAGGTTAGAGCAGGTGTTAATTTCCTGCAGCTAACGTGCCTTATCACATTTTTCGTGGTCTTTTGGCCAATCTGGCTGGTTGTTGAGAATGTTGCGATGTGGTGTTGTTGCGGCTTTTGGCATGGGAACGCTTACTCTGCATCTCATTAGTGATAGTTGCAGGGGTAGTCTGTGGCGATGTTTTTTGTGGCTGCTATGGCGGGTAAACTGGTGCTATGGGCTGTTAGCACCAGCTTGTGAATGGGGTGATACATTTATTGCGACTTTGACTGCGATAAAGTGCTGTTAACTCGGCGATAACTCCTTGAGAATATTCCCCAAAGGACCTGGAAACGGGTTTTAGGGCAGTTTTGGGCCGGGGTTATTTGATCTGAATATAATTTTGCTGCGGCAGAACAGCTTCTCTGAAAGTAGCTGGCTTGTATCTTAGTCTCTCCTCGTTGCTTTATATTTTATGCCATGCTCTTTCTGATGATTTGCATAATTTCCTGTTTTCATACAATGTGGCGTTATACCACAGTGCAGGAGGAAGGGTTCTATGGTGCTTCCTGCTTGATATAGGGGCTAAGGTATCCAGTGAAAATCTAAGCCATATAATAATGATGTGAGCGTCTGATTCTACTAAGTTACCCAATCGAGGGCAGTTAGATCCAAGCAAAGAGTTAAGAGCAGGGACATTACATTTTGACTGACTCCTTTCGTATTCATTCTGGTCCAAGCCTGTGATTGTATTTGCAGAGAGAGAGGGACTGCTGAAAGGTCGGATCATGACAGAGGTATGACCTGAACAGTCTGTAGGCAGCTAAGATTGGAAAATATGGGGTCCAGCTGATGTCCTGCTACATGGGTAACAGATTTGTTAATAAGCTAAATATTCAAAGATGCAAAATACTCCTTTAGAGAAGAGGCAATTCTGCAATCCCTATTATTAAAATGTATATTAAAATCACCCAAAATGTTGAAACTGGCAAATTTAAAGATGTGTGAAGAAAGGGCCTCAGTAATACCAGAGATCCATTTGCTTTCAGATCCTGGTGGGCAATGAATAAGTGCACCGGACATGTTGAAGCTCTTAGTTGAGAAAAGTGAAAAAAGAAGAGCTTCACAGTCAGAGATAGTGAGTTTGTCTATGTTACATGTAAAATGTTCTTTAAAAATGAAGCAATACAGCCGCTGCCCGTGCAGGTAACAGCGATGGGGCAGTGGGGCCGGGAAGGGGGGGGGGGGGATTCCGACAGACAATGTCAAGGGAAAATTTATTATTTAATTGTTTCCCTTCATTATCCTCCCTTGAATTCCAACCCACCCGGCCCCACCACCTACCGCTCTTACCTGCACGGACAGCGGCTCAAGCAAATATCTCCTCCTTTCCTGTCTGAGCATCCACTCTGAGAATCTGGTACTCTTTGGTAATGCTGTAATATTATCTGTTTCTGAAGCATCATTAAGCCAAGTTTCAGTTAGAAAGACCATCAGGACCTTGCTCAGTTAAGAAATAAAAATGTCCCACTGGTGTTTAATTAAGGAGGGGCAGTATTGGTTATGTTATGTTATGTTATGTTATGTTAATTGGGCTCTTCTATAGCGCAACGGCTACTCCAGTCGGAGTGTCCCGGCGCTTTGGCGAAGAAGTCCTTTAATGGAAAGGAACATAACTGCAAAAAAGGAACAGCAAAATTAACTAGTAAAAAGCCAGGTTTTTAATGCCTTTCTAAAAGACAACAGACTGGGGGCCTGTCTAAGAACAATAGGAAGTTCATTCCAAGCGCGCGGAGCCAGGTAGTGGAAGGAACGGCCTCCTTGTCTGGTTCGCTTGATGGATGGAACGACCATTTTAGACAAGGAGGCAGATCGCAGAGCTCTGCTCGGCTTGTAAAAAGCAAGGCGCTTTCTAATATACCTAGGGCCTGAGTCATGAAGAGCCTTATAGGTTAACGTCAGGCTTTTGAAGAGAACCCTCTTGGCTATAGGGAGCCAGTGCAGTTCCTTCAACAAGTTAGAGGCGCTAGTTCGTCTGGGGAGTCCATAAATGGCCCTAGCGGCTGAATTTTGGACTACCTGCAGTCTCCTTATCAAATATTTTGGGAGTCCCAGATAGAGGGCATTTGCATAGTCCAAACGCGACCCGACAAGTGCTTGGACTATGACCCTTCGATGGTTCACCGAAATCAAGGGGAGAAATTTCCTGAGCATCCGCAGGATTCCAAAGCATTTCCCCGAAAGACACGCAATTTGAGGCCCAAAGGTTAACTCATTGTCAACAATGATACCCAGGTTTTTAGCCTTGGTACTAGCATTGGCAGGAGGAAACAGATCTTGTGGCCACCAACTTTTCCAGTTTGGTTCAGAGACACATCCGAAGAACAGCAGCTCCGATTTATCGGAGTTGCATTTCAAACCGTGTCTTTTGAACCAATCAAAGACTGCCTCTAAGCAGCCTCTGATACGGATCCCATCAAACACCTCGTTCTTGTTATAAGTAAACAAGGGCTGGGTGTCATCAGCGTAAGACACGATCTGAGCGCCAAACGACTCCGCAACCTCTGCAAGGGGGGCCATAAAGATGTTAAAAAGCAGGGGGCTAAGAATAGACCCCTGAGGGACCCCCACTTCCAGGGCTGCCATAGCTGCGGAGTGAGGTGGCGCCCAGATCGTTTGTCGACGGCTGGCTAGAAATGATTTAAGCCAGTTCCACACCGTCCCCCTGAGGCCACAATTCCAGAGTCGAGTTAGGAGGGTATCATGGGGAACGGTGTCGAACTCCGCCGACAGGTCTAACATGACCAACATGGCCTTTCCTCCAGTATCTAAAACCTCTCTAATGGCGGTGGTGACTTCAAGTAATGCGGTCTCTGTGCTGTAATTCGCACGAAACCCAGATTGAGTAGTGTGCAACAAGTTGTTATTCTCGATAAAGTCAGAGATAGATCTGTGCACGTGTCTTTCCGCCACCTTCGCCAGAGCGGGGAGGAGAGAGATAGGCCTATAGTTGGCATGTATGATGGGATCCAGAGTTGTTTTTTTTATTAAAGGAAGGATGAGAGCGCTCTTCCAGGCCTGAGGGACTATGCCAGAAGACAATGAGGAGTTGAGAATGGAATTGATGGGGGCATTTAGCAGAGGGGCTATTTTGTTGAGGCAAGAGACCGGGCAGGGATCTAAAGGAGAGCCCGATTTCAAGCCTGTCAGATGGTCTAATGAGGCAACAAGGTTTAGCTGTGGAAATTCCCAGAGGGTGGTTTGTAAGGAGGAGGGGGCATCAAGATCAGCCGCCTGAGGCTGTTTGGAATAAGTAGCAAGAGAGGCTTGGATGGATGTTATTTTGTCTACAAAACAATGTGCGAGTTCATTCAGCCAAAGTTCTGAGTGAGACTGAGCCGAGATGCCTAGGGATGGAGAAGTGAAGTCCTTAACAATTTTAAAAATTTCCTTACAGGAATTATCAGATTCGTCTATCCGACGTTCAAGATAGGATTTTTTTCCACTCCAAATCATCTTGTGGTAGGATTTAGTTAGGTTTTTAAACTTTTCTTTCTCAAGAGGATTGTAGTCTTTCCGCCAGGTTCTTTCTGCTCTCTTGCAGTTTTGCCGGGCTTCTCTAAGCTGAGATGTGAACCAAGGAGCGGAAGGACGTTTGTTTCCGAGTTTGGCGGCATTCTCGGGCACGAGATCCGCCAATATAGTTGAGAGCCATTCCGTGTAGCGAGCTAGATCGATTTCCACATTACCTGACAAAGTGCAAGGTGAACGTGCCATGGCCTGTAGTAGCGTCTCATTAGATAACAGATGAAAAGGCCTGGAAAGACGTTTAGTAGGGATAGTGGGATTAGATCTAAGAGGAGGGGCGCTTGATAGGCTAAAAGTGATTAAGTAATGATCCGACCATAATACCGGTTGAGGAGCAAGTACGTTGATCGGAACGGTGGAAAAAACTTGGTCTAGAATATGGCCCTTATTGTGCGTAGAATCATGGATGAAAGGTGTGAGTCCTAATGTTGCTGTGACCTCCATGAGTTTCATTGTATCAGGATTTGTAGCCTCGTCCATGTGTATGTTTAAGTCGCCTAAGAGTAGACAATGTTCAGATTTAAGGCATGGGACTGAAAGTGCTACCTGTAGTTCATCCAGAAAAGAGCCTAATGGACCGGGAGTACAATATGCAAGAATACCGGTGCATGCTTGATGGGGAGACAAGTGAAGAGTGAAGCCGAGTGCCTCGGTGTCCTGAATATTGTCTATCAGGAAGGTAGTGCAGTGCAGCTGGTTGTTAAATATAATAGCCACACCACCCCCGCGTCCAGATGTTCTATCCCTCCTAATGATGGAATAATTAGGTGGAATGGCGTTGACTAAATCCGGGGCTGAGGTATCACTAAGCCATGTCTTAGTGAGAAAAAGGCAGGATATATCGGAATTATCGAGCAAATTCCATATATCTAGCGCATGACAGCCTAAAGAGCGTGTATTAAGGAGTAGGCAAGTGGTGATAATCCGAGGATGAGTCAGTTTTGGTTTGTTATATATAGGAACGCGCCAACCACAGACATTGCATCCTTTTCTGAGGATGTGACGGCCCGGAAAGACAGAGTGGCAGCGACCTACCGAAGGACGGAGATTGGAGAGGGTCTCTGACGAATATGAGATACACATAGCTAACACTGACAGCAGTAAGGGACCAGCCAGAGGAAGGTGCCAGCCAGCCGTCCTGCCCCGTCTGCTGCCGGAACGCTGACGGGCGCAGATGGGCAGGACTCTGGCGAGACTCCGGCGCTAGGGACGGCGCTCACGCAAACGCGCCCGCTAGCGCGGTAGAGCGTCCGTTTCCTTTTATGGGGTCCACTAGAGCGCTCTCACCGCTCTGGGCCACACTCAAGATGGCCGCCGTGTAAAGATTTAACTATCCCCAAAGAAAGCCCAATAAAGCACAAAAACGGCCGCTAGAGCCGTGAAATGGTTAAAAATAGCAAACTGTTAGAGCTAGATACCTGAGTAGTACGAGCCTTCGGATACAAGGTTTGAGCATAAAAAATATTAAGGGTAAAAGGTGAAAAGTCAAATTCTATGCATTGTTTCCCAACAAGTCCCCGGTGGGCTATTATATAGCCTATAGATATATATATATGACAATATCAGAGGAGGGGATAGACTGAAGAAACTTCGGAGACTCGAATCAAGGTACATTATAGACCTTCATACTAAAACACCTTGGGGTATGAATAGTGGTGAAGACCTGATGGTTCATTTTGGTACATGAATGAATGTTAACAACAGTTGATGGAATTGCAAAGACACAATTTTGATACCTTGTAATATGTATATATGTATATAATTGTATATGTGTACATAGGAATGAGATCTCAGAGTTATCTTGGATGAATTACCTCTTGTATTTTCCTTTGGGTATTGATTGATTTATGACTCCTTGAAAAATTAAATTTTATTTAAATTTGGAGTTATGAGATATACCTTGGTGTGTCCGCTAATCGAAAAACATGATTTTGTTCGATGAAATGAAAAAATTAAATATTGAAAAGATGGAATAATGCAGTTTGAAATAGATACATGATATAAAAAGAAGTATAAAAATGTACATTATGTATATAAGTTAAGGAACTGTTATTGGTTTATTTACTTTGATAAACAGACTAGATTAACATCTTAGGGAGGATAATAGCCGATCCACAGCTCAATTTTGTTTGAACAACAAGTAAACAGAATTTGATCTAGTATACGAAAATCGTATATGTGAGAGAGTCATGAACTATGTACATCTCACGTTCTAATGTACTTGTTTAATCGAGTGGTTTACATGGTTAACGACATCATAACATGTATAAAGGTGATTACATCAATAGTAATAATACACCACTCCAAGATGGCGCTGGTTAATGTCAGCTGGCCAGTAGTCCTTCCTTGATTGTGAGGAATTAGTTTAAGAACATGCCGATGTCCGGTGGCTACCGACATCGAGAAAGGCTGTGTGCCGAAATGCGAGGGCGTCTGTCTTGTCTGTTGAGAATAAAGCAACTCTGGAAATTAAAAATCCCGTGAGTGTAGGTAATTCTTTACAACCTGGAGGATTCGAGCAGAATATATATATATATTCACTGAAAAAACCATAGGTTTCACACCAATTATAGTTACCTGGAAATTTTACTGACATAAAACCATTGAAATTCCCACGTAATAGTTAGTTGGACTCACTATAACTTGCGCGTGTAATGCACTGCTGATGACATCACATATTACATCACTCATGACATGGTCAGTGACATCACTCATGACATCACTGATGACACCATCCAGTGAATGTGTGCCTTTCTGAAAAAAAAACATGTTTTATATATGTATATGTAAAGGTCAATGGAAGAATAAATGTTTAAATAAGTGTCTTAATGGATGGTTTAAAAAAAAAAAAGGATTGGTTAACTGGCTTATTAAGTGTATCAT
Source organism: Lissotriton vulgaris (assembly GCF_964263255.1). NCBI lineage: Eukaryota > Metazoa > Chordata > Amphibia > Caudata > Salamandridae > Lissotriton > Lissotriton vulgaris. The sequence continues at coordinate 1,436,643,023 of NC_141693.1, read as the reverse complement.
AGTGAATACATATATTAGCGAGTATTGTTTAAATATTTGTGTATAAGTGGCTGCATGGGTTGGTGAGTAGCTACATGTGTGTGTATATGGGTTATTAGATGTTTTTTTAGTATCAGTATAAGTGTCTGTATGATTTGGTGGGGGTGTTCTTAGCACACAGATGCATCAATGACTGACTCACTGTTTGTATGTGTTTTGAAGACAGCATATGTGCCGGACTGTATGGGTGAATGAGTGTGTATATGTATGTGTTAGTTAGTGAATGACTGTCTTACTAGTGTCTTTATCAGTAACTACATATGTTTTAATCTAGTATATGTGAGTTTTGGTGTATATAAGTGAGTATATGTGAGAGTGAGGGATTGAAAGAGTTCTTGTTTAAATAAGTATGTGTTTCTATAAGTGATTGTTTAAGAGAGTAAGTATGTGTAAGTTTCCTTAGAAGTAAGGTGGTAGTGTGTGTACAGCTGTATATGCAAAAAAATGGATGTTCAATATTTTATTTGCATGTGTGAATATGTGTGTGAGCAACTTTTGGAAGACTGTTGGTGTGTTAATGGATGTATAGGTGTCTGACTACATATGATGAGTGAGTATATGTATGACTGACTATATAGAACTGTTGGTGAATGAGTGGATGTGTATGTAAATGGCGGAATTATTGAATTGGTTGTTGTAACTGGTATAGGTATCTCCACTTTTTTGAAAACGTTAGTTTCTATTTTTGAATATGTGTTTCAAGGGTTACTTTACAGTGAAAGGAGGTCAGTCTCCCAGTCACAAGGATGGTGTCATCAGTGATGTCATGAGTGATGTCACTGACCATGTCATGAGTGATGTAATATGTGATGTCATCAGCAGTGCATTACACGCGCAAGTTATAGTGAGTCCAACTAACTATAACGTGGGAATTTCAATGGTTTCATGTCAGTAAAATTTCCAGGTAACTATAACTGGTGTGAAACCTATGGTTTATTCAGTGAATTTAATAGGTTTTTTAAATGCTAATTCCTAACTATAACTGGTGTGAAACCTATGGTTTTTTCAGTGAATTTCAAAGTTTTTTTAATGCTAATTCCTAACTAAAAGTCTCACTTTATAAGTAAGACTGTTAGCGCTCTAGTTGTTCTTTAGAACACTCTGGTACATACTATCATTGGGCTATAGTTGCGCTACATCTGGCTGATATTTGGGCTACATTTGTGTTTTTTTGTCTCTGGTGGCCATCTTTGGGCTACATTGGGCTACATTGGGCTACATTTGGGGTACATTTGGGCTCTAACATATATATAGCCCAATGTAGCCCAATATATATTTTTTAAAAGTTAATTTTCTTAAAAACAACTGGAGCATATATCTTGAGAGATAGCAAACGCACATCGGGCTACCAGTCCTTACAATTTTTCAATTTTTATTTTTTTGTATTTTTTTTAATTTTTATTTTTTTGCCCTGGAGCGCTCCCGGTGCACGCCCCGGTGAGTGCCCCGGAAAGCATGGTATTTTGAAGCGCCCCGGTGCGCGAACCGGGAAGCGTCCCGTTAGCGCCAATGTCGTGATCGAAAACAACATCGTCACGAGTCGCGTAAGCGTGATGTATCGCGCAGCCGCGCGATGTGTCTTATGACACGCTGCGTAAACGCACCCAGAAGCGCTCCGCGGCGCGGCCCGGAGCGCGTAACATAAGCGCGCCGGAGCGCGTAACGTAAGCGCATCGGGTCATGTGACTTGAAAATAACACTTTTCATTGGTTCCTAATATTTTTTTTTCCAAATGAGGAAAGCCCCCACCTTTTTTCCTCATTCTTACTTTCTTCTTTGAGAGAGCAAGAGCTATTTCTTTGTGAGAGACCAATAATGGCTACTATACTTGCTGCTGCTGGTGCTCCAACACCACCACCACCACCACCCCCACCACCAAAAGGACCACCACCACCTCTGCTTTTTGGTGGTGAGCAGGACAAAGAGGAGGAAGAGGAGCAGGAGAGACAGTTCCTACCAGAGGAACCCCACCCATCTCGTGTAAAGGAGCACTACATTTGGCAATTCTTTAAGTTTCCTGCAGGACTGAAGAAAGTTAATGCCCCTAAAGTAACGTCTAATTTGCAAGAACATCCTTTCACGTGGCAATCCTGCTAAAAAATATAGTTTTGGCAACCACACCATGATTCGCCACATGGAGAGGTGGCACCCAAATAATTTGGCTCAAGCACAGGTGAGAGCTATGGCTGAAAACCCACAGACCCCTCAGCCTAGCACCTCAAGTGCGGAATCATCTTTTGCAGCACCTGAAGGGCGTCAAATGGTGCCCAACATCCAAAGCAAATTCTCAAACTTCAAAATAGTTTGTATTCATTGTGGGGCTACTATTGCTTATAGTGAAAAAAGTATCACCTTAAATAACAGAGCAGAAGAAAACCACAAGTGCTCTCACAAACGAAAGCAATGATTCTTTATTGTTTTTTTTTTGCTCCTGTTGAGCCATTTTCAAATCCTTCTGTTTTTTTTGAAGTACTAAAAAAGAAAAAAAATATATAAAATTGTTTTGAAAAACCCAAAAAAGTAAAAAATGTTCACAAAAAAAAAATATATAAAACAACAAAAACAATTTAAAAAAAAGTTCTTTTCAGAACTACCTCCCATTTATATAAAATTACTTAAATTTTTAAACTCTGCCATTCTCTTTTCTCCCCGCTGCCCTCCCCGGTACGCTCCCCGGTGCGCTCCCCGGTGCGCGTACCGGGCGCCCCCCCCCCCCTATTTTTTTTTTTTGCCCAGCTGGACCCTTTTATAGCCCCCACATCAAACCTAGGGGGTCAGGGGGGTCTACCCTGCTGCCTTATGGTCATTTCCCCCTTTGTTTTGGCCACCTCTTGTGTCTCGATCCTACCGAGACACAAGATGGCGGCCGCTCCGGACTGTTTTGAATGTTTACAGACACCCAAGAACCAATCAGCTTTCTGCGCGCAAGTCGCGTGGCACGCCCGGAGCGCTCCCCGGAGCGCGTACCGGGGCGCTGCCATAGATATATATATTTTTTGAACCTAAATTACTCAAAATCCACTGAAGCACATATCTTGAGACATAGCAAAGGCACATCGGGCTACCAGTCCCAACAATTTTGCCAAGTTTGGTGGAAATCCATTCAGCCGTTCGGGCTAAAAGTGAGGTCGACCGCCCTATGGAAATTAACATGGGGAAAACATGTTTTAGGACACCCCTTTTATCTCAGCCCCCGCTTGACAAATCCCACCCAAACTTTCAGGGATGGACCGGGGCGCCGCAAGGTCATTTTGAGGACATTTTCAGGCAGATTCGTGAACCGGCGCCAAAGTTATTCCAAATAGAATTTTGAAATTTAACATTGAAAAAAATCCTAACTATAACTACATACTGGCGACCGCCAGTAGGTGATATATATATATATATATATATATATATATATATATATATATATATACATACGTATATATATATATATATATATATATATATATATATATATATATATATATATATATATATATATATATATGTATGTATATATATATTCATATATATATATATGTATAAGCCGAAGCACAAACACGGGCGCTATTTTGTAATGTGTATACATACATTCTATTGATTGGCCCGTTACTTCTATAACCATATATTGATCAATAGAAAACAGTGCGTAATGGACTATATACATCTTGTTGTGGATCGGCTATGGTCCCTATTATACTCATCACCTTGTGAATGTACTACTAAGGCTCTGCCTAGAAAATGACAGCTAGACATCCATAAAAACATTATTATGCAATTTATATTCTCCAAATTATCAATATGTGGTTATAGAATGTTATTGAATGTCATTTGGTATAAATATATACCTGAGACTTAGTGCGCAACAATGTGACCGTTCAATATGTATAACTGATAAAGTAACGGGCCAATGAAGAAAATGCATGTATGCACATTACAAAATGGCGCCCGTGTTTGTGCTTCGGTGCTTGTCCATTCTCTATTGTGAAAAGTACTCGCAAATGAATTTAAACATGTCTGCTTCCGGTGTGGTAGTAACACAGAGGAAAGCAAATTGCTGAAATGTGTTTGTTGCTAGCTTGCTGAAAAATAAAAGTTCTTTGAACGCCAGAGAGAGCAGACTTTTCTTCAGGATTGGGGAAAGTGGAGCGATAATTCATTGCGGAGTCCACAGCCGCATACCGGCACACGCCCGAGAGTGCTTCCTGAGAAGGTGGAATTAGAGCGTGATAGTAAAGAGTGAGGCACCGCCGTTGTTGCAGAATACTTGGTACAAGCAAGCCGGAACAGAGGATATCGAGACCCGCGTATCAGAAGACGTGCTGGATATCGAGGCTGTTCTCACCGGTGAGCTGTGCATGTTTTGATCTAAACGCGCAATATTGTGTACACGGCAGGGCAAGGGGCAGCTTTTGAAGCAATAAAAAAGGCAACATAGTAACTTTGCTGAAGCGACATGTTTTGTGCGTAATCGCACCGCGAGGCAGCGAAAGACATCTTTAAGAAACAAGGAGCACAACCACATGTGAGCAATACAGAGCAATCCCAACCGAAAGGTAAATTGAATGACATTATGTAAAACCTGGAACGACTTTATGAACAAGAAACAAGAAAATGGTGGGAGGCAACCTCCCACCAGAATTATATAGACAAAAATTGGATACCTAGGGGACTACGAGTATATACTGTTCTCTCATAAAAGAACCCGGACCCTCAGTTACTCACTGAATGGTCTGACCATACTGCATTGTACTGCAAAGCGTTACTTGAAATTAAAGATCTGGAGCAAGAACTGCTAAAAGAGGAAGATAAAAGCAAAATTGAGGAAATGAAGGGGCAAATGAAGACAAGATTAGCAAAATATGAACAAAAGATCTAAACAAGGAAACAGGAAAAGTTTGAGCATGATGAAAATGATTATCTGCAAGGCCGCATTTTAAGGTTTGTCCGTAAATTTGATGCTCCCAGAAAGGAGTTCACTCAGAGATCCAAACAAGCTCCAAATCCAAGAGTGGAAACTTCAGAATCTGATTTAACAGAAAATGAGTCTGGTGATGAACGTGGGGACAACTCCATGGCAGGGAGAGTGAGCACAACTCCTTTTCAGGACGAGTTCCTAATTATCAGCCAATCATTTTTTTTACAATTTTTTTTTCTTCATTCGCCGTCTCGCCACCCATATCTTCTAACTTAGTCCACCACTGAGCTTTTTATCTCATAAGCTGATTAGAGTAGCGAGGCATAAACTGCACCTATTTTGAGTCCTCCAATCAATCGGTTCTTTTTGGCCATCTAACTCACCAGGTGTGTCCACCTCTCACTCTATTTCCAACCTAAAGTCCCATATTAAATACCAGCGAGATAGGCAGGGGCTTAATTATCGAAAATCATATAAAAAAAAATTAACCAAAACATAAAAGAAAGGGTACCCAAAATCTCCGATTTCTCTTGGTATGATCTGAAGTATCAAGCTTAGCCGTATACCTCATAGCTAATATCCAGTCCATTAAATTGGGGCTAAGTGGTGAGACCCACAATTTACATATCTCTCTTACGAGCTAATAAAATGGCATAAAAGGTGAGTTTTACATTATCATTCATGCATTTACATTATCAGCCAATCATGGCTACGAGGGGGAAAGAACAAGCCCCCGGAAGAAGGCACAGGAAAACGCGATGAGCAGGCAAGGGCAAATAGAGGCAAGGCACCGGCGTGGGCAAGCTGCAACAAGAGAATGAAGAAACGGTAGTAGCCGCTACAAACTGAACTGTTGTGAATTTTACACCAGACCACTAACAGATACAGAAACTAGAGTCTTAGCCCTGGGATTGACATTTTTCCCTGGTAATGACCTCAAATTTACTCAAACAAGTATTGATCTTTTCAGTTTCGTGAGAAAATTGAAACTACACAAATACTTTAAAATAAGATATAGTCTTAAAGACCTGAAGAAAATACCATTGAGACAAACAGCAACAGACATGCTCACAGGAAGAGATTTGACTACATTGAAATCCCATAGAATATCAAATTGGAAAAGGAGGACAACACTGTAACAAATGGAAATATCGCAGATAGAGCCATAGCAGGAGGAATAGAACAAGAATGGAAGACAACCCACTTAAACCGAAATCAGTCTTTAATCCACAGAAGCCCCTGGATGCGATTGATGTCTTTTCAGAAGCAATGGTAAATGACCTGTTAAGCTTTAGATCAAAGAAAAACAAAGGTCACAGGCAAAACAACATAACACTGAAAGAAAAGAAATCGCTGCAAAGTCTGATGCAAGATACATCAATAATAATAAAGCCTTCGGATAAGGGCGGAAACGTGGTTCTTCAAACAAGGGAGCAGACCTGCACAGAGGATCTAACACAATTGTCAAATGAAAAGTATTATGAAAAAACAAGAATGGATACTTACCAGCAAATTATACGAGAATATGAGCAATCAATGCTGAGAACTGAAGAGCATCTATTCCTTCGCAGGTCAAAACCAGTCACACCGACTTTTACCATATTCCCAAATTACACAAGGACAAGTTGCATCCTCCAGGAAGGCTGATTATTTCATCCATAATCAGCTTCACAGAACATCTTTCTATGTTTGTTGATTATTTTGTATCTGCATTTGTGGTATAGTTGGACTCTTACATAAGGACACAAAAGATTTTTTAACTAAAATTGCTGACATAAGATGGGATTCCTCGTATGAATTAATGGTGCTTGATATTGCAAGTTTATATACTTGTATTAGCCATGAAGATGGCCTGAAAGATGTACAATTTTATCTAGATAGACGACAACTACGCTTCTCCAAGCACAATCAAATGTTAATTGAATTCACAAGGTTTTGCCTAACTAACAACATTTTTTTGTTTGAGGATCAGCTATTTAGACAAACCTCTGGCACAGCAATGGGCACCTGCTTCTTCCCCAGCTATGCAAACTTATTTGTTGGCTGGTGGGAGGAGCAGATGCCCAGGTCGCATGAAAGTGAAACGGAGTGGACAAGTGATTGCCTGGCATCGATACATCGATGACCTATTTATTGTGTGGCAAAGGACAACTGATTCAGCTAATGTATACATTGAAATTTTAAACAAAAACACCTTGAATTTACAGTTTTCAGGTACAGTAAGTCCAGTGGCAGAGGACTATCTGGACCTGAAAGTGTTTGTAGCTAACATCAAGATAGAGACAGCCTTGTACCATAAATCTACGGCTGGTAATTCCACACTATGTGCCACTAGCAATCACCCACCAAAGCTCGTACAAAGTATACCATACGGCGAGCGTTTATGAATAAAAAGGAACAGCACTAGGGATGAGGATTTCAAAACAGCAGCCAGGGAATGCCTTTCAAGATTTGCTTTGCGAGGGTATGCACAGACAGTCTTAGAACAAACATACAAAAAGGTAAAAGGGATCCCAAGAGAACAATTGTTGGTTCAAAAGAATAAAAACAAAAAAGAACAAGAGAGTGAGGGTAAGTTTAGGATGGCAACTTCCTACTCAGCAGAGGCTAACTTTTTGAAACGCATGCTAAGAAAAAAATGGCACATGTTAAAAACGAACAGCATTATTTGCGAGGACCTTCCGGCTTATCCTTTGGTAACTTTTGAAAAGGCAAGATCACTGCGTGACATGTTGGTATGGAGTCATTTAAACAAAGTTCCTAAACAGGTTAGGACGCTGAGAGAAATCAAAGGGTTTTTTCCCTGCAGTAAATGCAAAGCGTGCTCAAAGAGTAAATGAGTTTTGACATGTAACATACCAGATACAGGCATAAATTGGAGGATAACCAAGTTGATAACCTACAGTATGACCTATGCAGTGTATTGTCTGATTTGCCTGTGCAGGCTGCATTATATAGGCAGTACTAATAACCCGCAAAAAATGAGAATACTTGAACATCTTAGGGCCATAGATAAGAAAGATGCAGCATATCCTGTTGCGCATCATTTTGCAGAGAAACATTCTAGTGACCGTAATAAATTACAGTTTTTTTGGTTTGGATTGCGTTCCATCAAATGTGAGAGGAGGGGATAGAACCTGCAGAGTACACAGATTAGCGACGCAATATATCATAGACCTGCAGACCACATTTTTGAAGGGATTGAATTGCAGGGAGTAGTTGGCCTCACATTTGGGCTCATTAATTGCTTACATGTGGAATTTGAAGGCTGACACACAGCATGATGAAATGAGTCAGCTCCTATAGGAGAATATAAATTGCATTATAATGTATTTATGGATGTCTAGCTGTCATCTTATAGGCAGAGCCTTAGTAGTACATTCACAAGGTGATGAGAATAATAGGGACCATAGCTGATCCACGGCAAGATGTATATAGTCCATTACGCACTGTTTTCTATTCATCAATATATGGTTATAGAATGTTATTTGGTATAACTATATACCTGAGAATTAGTGTGCAACAATGTGACCATTCAGTATGTATAACTGACAGAGTATCGGGCCAATGAAGAAAATGAATGTATGCACATTACAAAATGGCTATTATATCACAATTGAATGGGTTTGCTTAGATTGAGCCGCACATCTTAGATTTGTTACGCCAAGTGTAATCGTGACAATCAGTCATTAAGCAATTGCAACTACGGCGAGGGTGCTTAAGGTATATAACACCTACCCACCAAGGTGTCGTTTCCTCCCAAGATCCAAAGGGAAACTTGGGTCACATATGCAAAAATAAAATACCTCAGCACACCCTTCTCATTATTTCTGTGAATAGTAGTCTCAGTATTACTTGACACAATTTTGGCAAACTCGATGCCCTGTATGATATAGTCCAGAAAAACAACTAAAGTCTCAGGAAGTAATGATATGATAGTCCAGACAGGTCTCCTTGGATTGAAGTTTGTTTATTTTCATATATCACTGGAAGCAAGCAGCCGACGCGCGTTTCGCCCACAGGGCTTTTTCAAGGCTGCGAACAAAGTATTGATACATGTCCATCAGGCAAACATTCACTTCCATTGATTTACAATAAAAAGTGTACTTCTCCAGTTCATGCAGAATCACACGTGGTTCCTGTTAGTTACCTGGGCCATCCCGTGATATGTGCTGGGATGTACACCATTTCATATATGCAATTCACCCTGGTGCACATGAACTCCCAGATTGCACCCATCTGCGATGGTGGAAACAGGAAATTTACAAAAAGTGATAAAGGATAAGGGGATTAATTGTATAGCCAGGACGATTCGTATAAAGAGTGATGTATTTAGAAAATGGTAAAATGGGAAAGTATTCTGCTAGGTATCTATAAAAGTTAAAAACATATGGAAAAGATAGCCTCTATCCTGTGCAAAAGAATTTATTTTTGCAGCCACGATATGTTTCACCTTGTAATTTAATTCCTTCTAGTGTAAAAGATCCGCGAAAAATATTTCTAGAAATCAGTATTTAAGATTCAGTCAGTCACACCTTAGGAAATGGGTCTGCTTTTTGTCATTTGTTCTAAAAATGTAATAAGGCCATCAGTTATTGTCTATAATCTTAAAAAAATGGGGTCCAATAATACTCAAATAAAGTTCAAAACAAGGAAAATCTCCACACTAGTTGGAACAGATAAATGAATGTGTTCCATCATCACATAATCCTGACTACAACATACGTTAATATTCTCTTAGTACCCCTATTTCTGGAAACAAAAATCACTAATAAAAATGCTAAAATAGCAGAACGAAGTCTTACCTATGTTATATTGAAACTATGTCCAATAGGAGGGAATATATTCATTTCCTTTCCGAATGTAATAGCCGAATTTCCAATATATATGGCATCAAATCCCAAGGTATGGGTGTAATTCCTTGAATCTTGATAAATCCAAGACAAAATCTGTGTCAATAATTAAAGTTTATGTGTTAGAAAAAACCCGGGAAACACAGACTGTATAAAGAGTATTCTAGCGGCATCGCAAAAATGCTTGTGCGAGTGGATTCTTTGCTATGAGCGATCCATGTATCATGAGGGAGGCGCGGGTCCTTCTTATAAAGGCTATTTATCAGCATAGACATATTGCAACAAACGACACCGTACTCTTAAGCGCGTTATAAGATTAACCATGTGGGTCTCTAAGTTGATTGCCGAAGAGTAACGAACCCTACTTAAAGTAAGGACTTGTATGTCATACCTAGTTCCCCCATCGAACTTTCCTCCACGATCCGAACAGCATTCTGACGGTAAATTGAGCCTTCGAAAGGTCATGTACCCATGAGTTAAATATGCCGACAGTTTCCTCTTACCTCTTAGATAACAGCGGGAGCAGTGTAACGCGCCCAGGTAAATACAGTCCAAACACGGGTTGCCGTTCCGTGTCCCCAGTTTAAATACGTATTGTTAAAGCGTCCCAAGTAGCATGAACACAAACGAGGGACTTCTTTACTGCAGTTGGGCGAGCGATCCCATGAGAATGGGCGCCATTGTTAAACGTGCATCCTGGATAGCGAAATGCATGATAATAACTAAAGAGATTAAATGAGTATCAAAATAAAAGATATTCAGTAAAAGATAGCAGAAGGCAATTGTTAGCGGCGCCCACATATTTATTATCTGAGGAAAAACACCACTGACTCCATTAGCTCATATAGCGAAAAAAAGCGCATACCTCAATATTCACTCCTATTGTAATACCGAATTTAGCAGGAAATGGGTTCTCACTCGTCATTCTCACCACTGTCTTCTAAAAATAATGAGATTTTGTTCCACCAGCACAGAGGACGAATAATGTCATTTGGTATAAATATATACCTGAGACTTAGTGCGCAACAATGTGACCGTTCAATATGTATAACTGATAAAGTAACGGGCCAATGAAGAAAATGCATGTATGCACATTACAAAATGGCGCCCGTGTTTTTGCGCTTCGGCGCTTGTCCCTTCTCTATTGTGAAAAGTACTCGCAAATGAATTTAAACATTGTCTGCTTCTGGTGTGGTAGTAACATAGAGGAAGGCAGATTGTTGAAATGTGTTTGTTGCTAGCTTGCTGAAAAATAAAAGTTCTTCAAGCGCCCCGAGAGTGCAGACTTTTCTTCATGATTGGGGAAAGTGGAGCGATAATTTATTGCGGAGTCCACAGCCGCATACCAGTACCCACCTGAGAGTGCTTACCGAGAAGGTGGAATTGGAGCGTGGTGTATATATATATATATATATATATATATATATATATATATATATACATATATATATATATATATATATATATGTATATATATATATATGTATATATATATATATATATATATATATATATATATATATATATATATATATATATATATATATATATATATATCTCCATACATATATATCACCAAATGCAGGAAAGCTTTTGAAAGCAAACACTCGGCAGGCTGAACCGTCCGGTTATCAATTCAAGGCAGGAACTTGCACTGATATTCACTAGTTGCATGTCCTAGACCTGACGCGTTTCAAGGCTGCTACCTTTCATCAGAGGTGACTTATGAAATGACTTGCACAGGCAGTTCTGGTTTCCTTTATTTGGTTTAATTATTGCCCCTCCCTCAGTGGGCCTTGCTCAGTGCTCATGGTGTATACTTAGTTCAGTAGCCCCATACAGAACAACTCACACCTGTAGTAGGTCCTGCTGTCATTTTACAATTATAAAATCATTTTTTCTTCACCCTCAATGGGCCCCAGAAAACAGTGCAAGCTATTTTTACCATAGTTTGCTGAGCCTTATACAAGTCCGGATCCAGTTCCGAACACGGCCTCCTCTCAGTTACAAGGACGGTGCTGCTTCCCGCAACAGGGCTGCAGCATAAGTAAATTGATCACCAAATGCCCAAAACTTTTGAAAACGCACACTCAGCAGGCTGAACCATCGGCAGGAACTTGCACTGATATTCACTAGTTGCATGTCCTAGACCTGACTGCTGCCTTTCATCAGAGGTTGCTTATGGAATGACTCGCGCAGTCAGTTCTGGTTTCCTTTATTTAGTTCAATTCATGCCCCACCCTTGGTGGGCCTTGCTAAGTGCTCATGGTGCCTGCTGGGTTCAGTAGTCCCATTCAGAAAACACACACCTGTAGTAGGTCCTGCTATATACTACACGAACCAGCATGTAGTTGACTGCGATTAGAGCACGAGGAGTACACACCTTTAAACAGGAGGAGGGGCTGAGCGACTACTCTATTGGGAGTGGTCATGGCAGTAATTTAAACAACCCCAGGTAATGTGACCAGCCTATGAAACCAGCACTGAGGAAAGCCACATCGGCTGAAACGCTTCTGCCAAGTGTTTCATGGACTTTGGGAAGAACGCGCTGTTAAATGCTCAATACATCCATTTGATTAAAACCCGGCACTGTGTCCAACCAATTCTTACCTGAGAGTGAGTAGTGGTTTGTGTATATATATATATTCACTGAAAAAACCATAGGTTTAACACCAGTTATAGTTAGCTGGAAATTTTACTGACATAAAACCATTGAAATTCCCACGTTATAGTTAGTTGGACTCACTATAACTTGCACGTGTAATGCACTGATGACACCATCCAGTGAATGTGTGTCTTTCAGATAAATAAATATGTTTTATATATGTATGTTAAGGTTGATGGAAGAATATTTGTTTAAATTATTGTCTTAATGGATGTTTTAAAAAAAAAAATGATTGGATATCCGCCTTATTAAGTGTATCTTAGTGAATACATATATTAGCGAGTGAAAGTAGGTCAGTCTCTCTGTCATCAGTGATGTCATGAGTGATGTCACTGACCATGTCATGAGTGATGTAATATGTGATGTCATCAGCAGTGCATTACACGTGCAAGTTATAGTGAGTCCAACTAACTATAACGTGGGAATTTCAATGGTTTTATGTCAGTAAAATTTCCAGCTAACTATAACTGGTGTTAAACCTATGGTTTTTTCAGTGAATTTGATAGGTTTTTTAAATGCTAATTCCTAACTATAACTGGTGTGAAACCTATGGTTTTTTCAGTGAATTTCATAGGTTTTTTAAATGCTAATTCCTTTCTATATCGAGTTTCTAACCTTTTTTTTTTTTACAAATGCTGTTTTTTTGTAAGTATTCATTTTTTTTTATATAATTTTTTTCTTTTGCGCTCTGGGTGCGCGCTCCGGGAAGCTTTCAGCTAAGCTCTCCGGTAAGCTTTCCGGTGAGCTCACCTGAAAGCGCACCCAGAGCGTTACTGTCATTCGTGAAAAAAAATATGAATGAAAAGTTAATAATAATGCAAAACATTTCGTACCATACAAATAAAATCAGTTTTTTTTTTATAAGGAAAATGATTATGCATTTCTGTAAAAGTTTGATGACGTCACTTTGGCGCGCAACGTAAGTGCCCTCGGAAGCGCCTACGTTCGCGCCGCGTAAACGCACCCAGAAGCGCCTACGATCGTGCGCGCTTATAGATATATAATTGATTTCTCTTCTAATTTTCTCAGGAACTACTGGAGGGATTTACACTATTTAACAAAAAGCGTGATCTGCGTACCAGACACTACCATTTTGACAAGTTTGGTGTAATTCCCTTCAGCGGTTCAAGCTGTAGCTGAGTCCAAAGGTCCTATGGAAATTAACATGGGGAAAACACGTTTTGGGACCCCCCTTTTTTCTCAGCCCCCACTTGACGAATCCCCCCCCAAACTTTCAGGGAAGGAGCGGAGCGGAGCGAGCCATCTTCTTTGAGAAATTTGCGAAGATTCATCAAACAGCGCCAAAGTTATTCCCAATAGAATGTTCGGGATTTCCTATGGAAACTAGGTCCTAACTATATATACCTACTGGCTACCGCCAGTAGGTAGTATATATATATATATATATATATATATATATATATATATATATATATATATATATATATATATATATATATATATATATATATATATATATATATATATATATATATATATATATATATATATATATATATGTATATATATATATATATTATACACATTTTTTTGTTAAAACTGATAGTACTCTTCGCACAACAAATTGAAGTTGTAATATATATGTATATCTTTAATCTTTTGATACATTATGCAAAACGGGTGTTTACTTGTTACAACGCATTTTTTACAACGCACTACTGTTACAACGCATCCATTACAACGCGGATACTGTTACAACTCATGTTTTTACAACGCATTTTTTTACAACGCAGGTACCTTTACAACGCATACCATTACAACGTAAGTATTGGTAAGTATATGGTTATATTTTAAATGTTATATGTTTGGGGTTAAGGGGTATTTTTAGGGTTCAGGGTCAGTTTTGGGTTTTAGGGTTAAGGGGTATTTTTAGGGTTCAGGGTCAGTTTTGGGTTTTAGGGTAAAGGGGTATTTTTAGGGTTCAGGGTCAGTTTTGGGTTTTAGGGTAAAGGGGTATTTTTAGGGTTCAGGGTCAGTTTTGGGTTTTAGGGTGAAGGGGTATTTTTAGGGTTCAGGGTCAGTTTTGGGTTTTAGGGTAAAGGGGTATTTTTAGGGTTCAGGGTCAGTTTTGGGTTTTAGGGTAAAGGGGTATTTTTAGGGTTCAGGGTCAGTTTTGGGTTTTTGGGTAAAGGGGTATTTTTAGGGTTCAGGGTCAGTTTTGGGTTTTTGGGTAAAGGGGTATTTTTCGGGTTCAGGGTCAGTTTTGGGTTTTAGGGTAAAGGGGTATTTTTAGGGTTCAGGGTCAGTTTGGGGTTTTAGGGTAAAGGGGTATTTTTAGGGTTCAGGGTCAGTTTTGGGTTTTAGGGTAAAGGGGTATTTTTAGGGTTCAGGGTCAGTTTTGGGTTTTAGGGTAAAGGGGTATTTTTAGGGTTCAGGGTTAGTTTTGGGTTTTAGGGTTAAGGGGTATTTTTAGGGTTCAGGGTCAGTTTTGGGTTTTAGGGTAAAGGGGTATTTTTAGGGTTCAGGGTCAGTTTTGGGTTTTAGGGTAAAGGGGTATTTTTAGGGTTCAGGGTCAGTTTTGGGTTTTAGGGTAAAGGGGTATTTTTAGGGTTCAGGGTCAGTTTTAAGTTTTTGGGGTACAGGGTAAAAATAAATTAAATTTAATTTTAATTTAAATTATTTATTAGCAAATAAATTAAATTAAATTACTTTGCATTATTTTTGGGGTTGTGGGTCAGTTTTGAGTTTTTGGGGTACAGGGGTACAGGGTAAAAATAAAGTAACATTAATTTAAATTTAAATTAATTTACGGAAATTTAATTATTTAAAATTACATTTAATTATACTTTTAAAATTAAGTTACTATTATATTATTCTTATTAATATATACTTACCAATACTTACGTTGTAATGGTCCGCGTTGTAAAGGTACCTGCGTTGTAAAAAAATGCGTTGTAAATACATGCGTTGTTACATGACCCGCGTTGTAAAAACCGCGTTGTAACAGTATGCGGAGTAAAAGTCCGCGTTGTAACATCATATATCCTGCAAAACGTGACCTATTTATGTATTTATACAGTTATTAATTCACTTCTGTATTGGCACTATGAGAAAGTACAGGCAAATGTATTTATACATATAGTATTTTTTCTATGTCCATCATTTTTTGACATGTGACTGCACGTTATCACTTTAAATGGGCAAAAGCAATCTGTATCGCCATGTGACCCAGGCCGCTGGGACGGCCGAAACGCGTCATGACATACTACCTAATGGCTGAATAAAAGAATGCTGAGAAAAAGCTGGTCCTTGCCTCGAGTCTCTTTGTAAGGAGCGCTGCTGCGAGGTATTTGCAGATATATATATATATATATATATATATATATATATATATATATATATATATATATATATATATATATATATATGTGTGTATATATATATATATATATATATATATATATATATATATATATATATATATATATATATATATATATATATATATATATATATATATATATATGTATATATATATATATATATATATTTGTAAATTATACATTCTTACACCATCAGGGAACATCATTAAAAATCAACATATCTCATGATGCAGGGGAAGTTCTTTTTTTAAGTTTGAGTCTATTCAGAACTTTGAGCAGCATCACTAATGTCATAAAAAATTAGAAAAAGAATAGAAACATTTAAAATACATCATAAAGTGTACTATAAGACTACTGAAAGAGCTATACATAATATTAAATATACATCTTATGCTGTAGAACACTGAAAATGTACATAAAGTACATTAAGGGGAGTCAGTAAGTGGGAGGATGTGAATGAGGGAAACATATTATTGAAGAAAGCAGAGGAAAAGGACAAAAGATACTGTAGACATATTTGAAAGAGAGAAATACATTAGATATATGTTTTTATAAAACTGCATACAAATTGTACGAAAAAAAGATTGAGAAAACATTTCAAGGTGGTTTATGTACAAGTAAGCTAGATTGGGGATTAGAATAGCTATTGGGTGTAGGAAGCTGGCTCTGTATGTACTATACCAAAGTAAGGTATAATGTGCATAGAGTCCAGTGGACCCCCAGAGGCTTAGAGAGGCTAAAGTAGATAATACTAAAACCTCTATTTAGGGTAGTGTGGTCGAGCATTTAGGCTTATCAGAGGGCTGTGTTAAGCATTTGTTGTGCACACTCAGGCAAAAATGATTGCACACACTCAGAGACTGAATTCAGACCAATTGTTTTGTATAAACATTTATTATTTGTTTATTTTATTTTTAGAACCAAGAAGTACTCAGTTGCAGATAAGTAACAATTTTAATAATACTAATACTTTTCAAATGGAGTAAATATTGTTTTGTAAAGGAGATAAAATACTTAACAGTAGTAGAAAAACACTTTGCATTGTTGGAAAATGCTTTGTAATATTTTAAGAAATCAGCAATGCCAGCAAAATGCGATACACTCCTATGGAAGAAAAACAGTTAAGCACTTTTAACAGCTTTTACTAGGGCCATTCAATTTAAAAAGGCTGTGTAAAACTTAGGATATAAGTGAAAGTACTTTGGCAAGGCAATTCATTTCAAAGGCAATGTTAACCAAGGGTAAGGATTGGCACCATGCATTTTATAAGGTGAAATTTGGCACAGTAGGAAAACATACAACAAACAGCATTCAGGGAGTCAGCCTTAAGGAGTAGACAGGAAGGGGGCTTAGGTCCAAGGATCGTCTCACAAGAAACTCCTGAGTTTTGGTGGGAGAATGGGACACAGGAACAATGTAGCTGGTATGCCACTAAAAGGGGCCACTTGGATGAAGGGAGTAGAAAGGGACTTTCAAGGAAATCAGAGGTCTCCCCAATGAAGAATGAGTTTGCAACTGTTGTGGGACCTCAGGCCACAGCAGGATTTTAGAGATCCCAGCAGGACAGGCAGAGAGCAGAACAAACAGGACAGCTTGGAATCGTCCACAAAAGTGTGCCTTGAGGTCTGGCCTGGCACAATTCTTATCAGGTTTCTGGGTCTTCTGGGCCACCTAGGAAGTTGATCTCCAAAGGTTTGGTGTCCCTTGAGGATTTTTGGCATGCTGGCTAGTGGGAGCCCACTATGACTCGCTTCACCTGTTTTTTGGGTGCGGTGGCCTGTAGCCTGGGCATTGAAACCAGGCATGATCTGGGACCATCAAATGTAGTGAGGTGGTTTTTCTGCGCCTCCCTCATGTGTTAAGGCACCACATCTCAGCCCTGAGTGGTCTTGGATGTGCCAGGCAGAGCAAAAACATGGTACCAGATTTTAGGGATTTTTCTGCCTGTGCTGTAGGGAGACAGTACCTCTGTCCCAAGAGAGATCTTGGGCAATTTTTGAAGGCTGGCAGCACTCTGAGTTATTTAGAGGCCACACAGCTGCAAAATTGACTGATGCGGGGCGATTCTGGAGTTCCAGATTCCCAGGCACAGTTATGGTGCCAAAATATCCTCTCAGGATCTTCTGTTCTTGCTCCAGCATCAGTTCCTTCTCTTCCAGACTGTTTTGTCCTTGAAATATGTTGTTCTGGTTCAGTGAGGCCCCTAAATACTACCATTAGGGCCATTTTTTGGTAGTAGAGGAGAACGGCCAATGGGCCCTTTAACTTACACCCCTTAAATGCCAGCCTCTAGTGGGAGGGGTCATTACCCTAAACCCTACTGGCTATCTTCCCCCATCTTCAAGATAGTGGAAAGTGAAGTTTGTACTTCATCTCATGTTCCCCACCAGAGAGGTGGGGTTGGCAGAGGAGGGCACACCTCCTGGCTATTGTTGGATTATAACCTTTCTTGCCACCAAAAAGGGCTGGGATAGGAAGGACGGCCTTCTCCTGCTACAGGAGAGGCTGGGGGAGGAAATCAAAGGGCTCCGAGGCCTTTGAAGCTCACCCCCCTCGGATTACCCATCCTGGGTGGGAGGGGTTTTGAAGCCCTAAATCCAATGCATGTTTTGTTCTGGTTGCTGAGAGGGCTGGCTCTCACACCAGGACACTACAGAACATGATCTTAGGAGAACAGGTAGGCTCAAACCAGTCAAGTAACACACTAAGGCCTAGATGTATCAAGCCTTTTGCGATTCGTTAAGGCCGAAATTTGCAGAATTTCAGCCCTAACGAATCGCAAAAGGACATTTTGCATCTTTTGGCATGTATGTAAAATTAGCAAAATAAGGAATCGCAAAAATTGGCAATTCCTTATTTTGCTTAAGCATTTAAGGAATCGCAATTTTGCGATTCCTTAAATGCCATGTATGAAGCGTTTTAAAATTGCGAATTCAGGTTAAGAAATCGCAAATTAACACCAACTTGAGGTTGTTGTTAATTTGTGAAATCCTTTCAAAATTCACAATTTGGCAATTTTGAAGGTGGCATGTGACACACATACATGCCCATAGGGCATGTATGTGCACCACATGCACACACATGTAAGTTTCAGGGGTGCAGCAGGGTGTCCATGAGACACCCCTGCACCCTTGAAATAATTCTCAAATTGCGATTAGCAAATTGCGAATCGCAATATGGGAATTATTTCGCAATCATTCCTATTGGCCTCCTGGCCCATAGGAATGAATAGACAATTATTCCTTATTTGCGAATTCGCAAATTGCGATTTCGCAAATAAGGAATAATAAGAAATCGCTAAAAAATAGCAATTTCCTACATACATCACATTTTGCGATTTCTTAATTGCGATTCGCTAAAAAACACTATTAAGAAATCGCAAAAGGTAATGTTGATACATCTATGCCAAAAGCTTTTGTTTATTCAGGGGACCTCTCTAGGGGAACCCCTGAGTGGATTTTTTAATACATCCAACCGTGGCATCAGGGTGGGTTTAATATTAGCAGTAGTTTTGTGTCAAACACTCCTAGGTTCAATAAAGCCATCATGGTGCTGTGAAACTCAAGTTTGTGGAGTTTTCAGAGCATGAATTCTATATGGCTTCACTGTCACTCACAATATTAAGAATAGACTTAACATTTCAGGGTCATATCTGCTCATGGAGATATGTACTCACCATAGATATAGTGCATCCTGCTTTAGGGATGAGAGGTAGTGCTGCTTTGGCATGGCATACAGGGCTGTCTGAACAAAAGGAGGCTGTGGAAAACCACAACCTACGTAGAGCACAGCTAAGGACAAATGATGTCTCAAGAGATAACACAAACACTTTTATACTTAAATGTACTCTATTAGAAAATACTTAATCAGTACTACATTAACAAATTGATTCAGTTAATTTCAGCAAAAATAAAATCCGGTGTTTCAAGAAATGTAGATTTTCCTCATGTTAACAAAAAAGCAATATTTGAATTTTAACTTAACATATATACAGTGTGTTTCCAATGACAATCCTCGTCTTGCAATACATTAACAAAAACAATCCCAATGCATTTCGGGTTCAGTGAGAACCCTTCTTCAAGGGATAAATGCCATCACAAAATAACTTTGTAGATTCTGGTATGTCCTCCAAGGGGATCTACAACACAACATTTATAAGCATATCACACATTACGTTTTAGACAGTTCAGATAATTGTTCAAGAATCAGACTTAGTGGAGGGAGAAGACTTTTTCAGCTAATTTCAAGACATAATCAGTTAATGAGGTGTGAAGGAGGCCATATTGTGTTCTAAATGTAGAGGGAAAGGAATATTTAGTTTAAAGTTTAAGAGAAGATAAAAGCAATTTGTGTTGTTGAAAAGCTGCAATACCCAACCCAATCCTTTATCTCTTCAAGGTTTCCACATATAGAATGATTTTTTTATCTGAATATGTCTATTATACCAGATGGATTGTTGTTGAAAAGTTGCAACCGAGAGATAGGTAGAAGGAAGGAGAGGAGTAAATATGGTACGAGAATGCTCAATGACTAGGGTACGTATTTGAAACATATTCGGCATAAAAGTAAATATTTCTTTAAAATCAAAAGGGAAGATAGAGATTCTAACAATATCCATAATGCTCTATGTGAATGAAAGCTTGAATGAGCCAAAAAGCCGATTTGCATAATGTTATTGCTTAAAATGTGGAAATGTAATACCCCCTCCATAGTTATCTTTTTTTAGGATTGATTACCAGCAAATTTAGACAAGAGAGAGTCTATACTTTTAAAATAGGAATCAGGTATATGGTACCAAAAGAGAGAGGATAATTTTAATAGCGTTCATCCTGCCTCACCAAGAAAGAAACAGTGGGTGCCAACTTATGAGTGCATCATTCAACGTCTTGGTTGTATCATCAAAGTTGAATGTAATTATATCTTCAATTGTCTGTGTGAGCCATAATCCAAGATATTTTATTTTTGTGGGCTGCCAAGTAAAATTTGAATGAACAAAAACTGTTTATTACAGATAACATTTAAGGGTAATATTGCAGAACTACCTGCATTTAACCAGTGTCCTGATAATTGGGAAATCATAGAAACTTGGATGAGAAATGGAGTAAGGGATTTGGTAGGTTTGAAACAATATAAAAAGATGTTAATGGCATAAACTGTCGTGTTTTTCACCAACTTGAAATCCTGAAATGTTTGGTTCTTGCTGAATTGTGTTTAAAAGGGGTTCTAGCACAAAAATGTATAAAAGGAGAGACAACCGACATCTTTGATGCTCTCCTCTAATCAAAGGTAAATAATATAAGAGGATATTGTTAACAAACATTGCAGCTCTAGGACATGTATACAATAAGTTAATGAAAGCAAGCAATGTAGGTGGAAAACCAATCTACTCAAATGCTTGAAATATAGATTCCCAACTAATTCTTTCAAAGGCTTTTTCTGCATCCAAAGCAATAGCAGCCAGAGGATAATCCAATGTGGAAGCTTTACCTAAGACATTAAAAAAACATGAGCATTTTCATATGCCAATGTGCCCTTGACAAAACGGGACTGTTCTTAGCCTATGAAATCTAGTAGAATAGGGTCAATGCGTAGTGCTAAATTTTGGTGAAGATTTTGTATTCAGTATTAACTAATACAATGGGGTGGTAGTTTTTACATTGTGTGAAATCTTTTTTTTCTTTAGGGATTAAACAAATCATTGATTTCTGGAAAGTGCCTTGAGAGGTTCCATTAATGATGAAAACATTTAACAAAAGTAAAAGGTGAGAGAGGAGGATTTTTGCAAAATGACAGTACTGGAGCTTTTCCTCTCCATATTATAGAGCCTGCATGAGTAATTCCTGATAAAGTGATATCTGCAACCAGTGGTTCAAAATGAACATATTGAAATTGCGGGGAGGTGCACTAGATTGGATGTAAATCTAATGAGGAGGGATGTATATATGAGAAATAGAGATTTGTATAAAAAACTAATTCATTCATAATATCTTTGTCCTTAAAGACAACAGCCCCATTGCTATCTATTGAAGAGTCTATTTTAGTTCCATCTTATTTGACTTTTAAATAATTCACAAGTAATTTCCACATCCTATTTTAGTCACCATACTATATTGTACTATTCTTTAATAAATAAGTGGAAGTGGCATTTGTAGTTCATCAATGAAAAGTTAATTTGGCATTTATTATCTTTTGTAAGGAAACCTCATTCTTGAAATTAGTGTGTGCTAGGGAAACCAATTTTCTGTTCAACTGGGTGATTACAATTTCATCAGTACAAATTATTCACATATATGTATATGTGAATAATTTGTACTGAGGACATTTTAATGCTATTGTTTTTAATCCTAATATCAATTGAAAATAAATGTATACCATTTTTAACAATTTGGGCCTATTGATGACGCTGTTGTGGTTGTACTTATAACTATGTGGTTCCACCTCTTTGGTACTAAGTATGGATGGAGTTTTAATTATTGAAGATTGACTGTGGCTGAAGGATGTACTAGCTCCAAGGGAATTACTATTTTATGTTGCATTTTAGTATGAACAAATTTGACTTTAGAGTGTCTATCTAATATAAGGTCAAGAACCTGATTACAATCCCCACAAAATATAATATAAACATAATCAAATTAAAGAAATTTGTTGGAGATAGTAGTTCAGTGCATTGTCAAGAGAGACTGGGCATAAAACTTTGAAAATTATATATGGTTTGTCATTAATAAGTAGTTTACCAATAAACCATCTACCTTCAGATTTGTGTTTCTGGGCTATACCCAATATTTTCATCTTTCATGACTAAGAATAGTACTCCATTCTTTTTCTCCATTGCAGGCAAGACAAAAACATTTCTACCCCAACATATTTTAGTTTAGCGGGCTCCAACTCACAAAAGATGTGACTCCAGAACTAGTACCACATCCGTTTTAAGTTTAGCTAAATGAGATAGCACTCTCTTTTTTTTAACAGGGTTACTTAAACCCTTAGGGTTCCATGTAGTACTCGGAATGTAAAGCTAGCACAGCAGTACAGTAGTAAAATTGATATCAAATTTGAAATACAAGGATAAATAAAGAATGAAATATTGGAAAAAGTAAGAAATATACTTTGGGGCTGATTACCCGTGGTAGTCGACTCAATGTATTATGCTTATGGCAGTGGGACTACCATATACATACTGCAAACACCGGGGATCATGAATCCAGTGGCAGTGGCATGGCAGTGGTGCAGCAGTCAGAGGCTCTAATATGCTGCCAGTGCCACTGTGGCACCACAAAGCATATTAGGAGTTCCCGCAACAAGACAGTTTTCATGGCGCTGAGGCTGCCTTGATAATCGTGGTGGTGAGGAGACAAAGGGGTCCCTACAGAGCCCCCAGTTTCCACAGGGCCATGGGGTGCTTGCAGGGGGCACATGTTGTGCCCCCTGTTAGCATTTTCCTTTTTTCCTGCCCTGCATGAACTTCACAGTCCATGCTGTGCAGTAACGACTTTTGGCGTTCCCGTTATTAATGGTCACTATAATGGGACTGCCAAAGCACTGCCCGCCAGACACCAGAAACCTAGCAATCTTCCGGGCAGTGTCAGTACGTCTTTCATGTTGTGGGAGCAGGTGCCCTGGCATGGCACGCTGCAAAAGTCGTAAGTAGGCCCTATGTAAGGAGAGGGAAAGGCAGAAGGGTAAGAGGATGAGGTAGAAGAGAGAAAAGAAGACACTAGAACACAAGAAAGAGAACAGCAAAAAAGAGAACATAGAGACAGTACAAGTCATACAAATGATTACTGAAAAATATACCTTGAATACAAATATAAAAGAGGGGAGGGGGGAAACACTGGAAGATGAAAGCAAAAATATCTTTCCTCCAGAGGACGAGCAGGGCAGCTATGATGTGAATTAAGGCATCACGTAAATGTGGGACCATGAGAGAATGAGACGTAAAAACAAACACCTATAAAAGGAAAGAAGAAATAATATATAAATAGATCTTGTCATGAATAGAGGGATAAATCACAATAATATGTCATTTGAGAAACCATAGGAACCTATTGAGCATGAAAGAAAATCAATAAACAATAATTACGTAATTCTTGAAGTTTCCATGTAGTTTCCTCCATGTTGCTGAAGAAATCTCCTGAGAACAGCAGGATGCTCATAAGTAGAAGCTTTTTCTTTATAAATCACCTTGAATAACCAATGATGGATTAAACTAAATCTGGTGTTCATGGTTTTCAGCTGAGGAAGCACATCCAGGAATTGCTTCCGGTGATCTGTCGTAACTTTAGCCACATTTGGAAGAAGTAGAGTGTGTGACCATCCCAAAAGGTATGCTTTTTAGATTTACCAGCAGACAGCGCCTGCAGAAGATCTGTATATTGCAAGAAAACTAAGATAACTCTTCTTAGTACAGTTGAAATTTTGGAACCAAATCTGTGAGCCAGTTGGATGTTGAGATGAGTGGTTGTAGGCATATAACTAGACGTTTTGGGAGGAAGGAGTGAAAATAGATGATCAGATCAGAGCTCTCAGCGTTTTTGGGAAGACCATAACTGTGAAGTATATATATTCAATTTCAGTTTTCTAGGTCTCCTGTTCGCTTTTTAAAGAGGAAAATCTCAGATTCAAAATGAGCATTACTTGAGACTGACTGCATTTTGAAGGCTAGCAGTTTTTTGCTCTTCCATCACAATTTGCGACTCCAAAGAGGATGATTTATCATCCAAATGTTGTAAAGTCTTGGCTGTTTCTTCCATGAAGGGTTTTAATGCATGGAATTCCTTGAGTATCACTTCCATGGATATCGGAGTGGATTTAACTGGTGATGGGAGATCTTTTTTGGTCTCTTATTGGATCCCAATGGTGTTTTACCAAGTGTAGATGACTTTGGAATTGTTACTGGGGTAGAGTCTGACTTCAGAAAGTTATTGTCATCAGTATTGTTATGGGCTGAGTCAGGGTCTGAAAACAAAATGAAATGTACTGCTCCAAGCAATTTAAGGTCTCATGTTTTCCCCATATAAAATAGGTTGGGTAGAAGACGGAGTATGCCAGTAAAAATAACAGTCATATAAAATATACTAAAGCCAGACCTTAGGTGAATTATAGAGAAAGAATTAGTAATGAACTGAAAAAAGTAATTATGAGCACTGAGGAAAGAAAAAAGGTCTTGAGCAAGAAGATTATAAATAGAGCAGTATATATCTCTCAGGTTGCATAGAATGAAAAAGGTTATAACGTATATATGTGCTCACGCCTTCAGAACAAGATCAATATGAATTCACATGATAAATGGAAAGAAAGGAAGCGCCCCAGGCCAGCCACCACTGTGAAGAAGAACTGGCAGCTTAATTTGAAGTGATGCGTCTTTTGAAGGGTTAAGTGTGGAGGGATGTACTTTTCCCCTCACAAAATGTCAGGCACGAGCTCTCGAGCTCTCCTGCTGAGTAGAAAGACATCGGAGCTGGCATGTCAAAATAAAAACCAGCAACTCACTGGCTGCTCAGGAAGAGATCCAGAGGTAGGTCCTCAGCTGGTGAGAGCTGGATTAGTCCCAAATCGCTGAAACGCTCCCCACTCAATATGGAGCTCACCGATGCACCTAACATATTATGCAGATTTTTATTTTTCTCAGGCAGAAGTGATGCCTTCTTCCTTTGTTAACAGTAAAGGTTTAGGACTACAGCCAATGAAGGAAGCGTATTGAATGACTAGTCATGAGGCTGTGCAAATAGCACTCTGAGGCATTTGTGAGTAGAGTTGTGGAAATGCCATGTTGAAAATTTGTTTTGACTCTTGCTTGGCACCTCTGCACAATTTTTCACTGATGAGAATTGTGAATTAATACAGAGCAAAATTATAAAAATTTAATTTCTGCTGCTTTGGGGCGAAGTCCCATTAAATCTAAATCAATTTCTAAATGAGAGTATTTTTTAGAAAATCTTTTTTTGTATCAGAAAAGTCTTTCCCTCCTCAACATCTACTTTGAACATATGATCTATTAATTTCACAGCTGACACTTTCACCAAAGAACGCTTCAAAATCTTCCTCCAATCACCCAAGCCTGACAATATGGGGCCGATTCCGATGTCGGACGAACCTGAGTCCGTCCGACATCGGCCAGGAGCTGTAACCGACCAACCTGCTGTCTTCGGTTACAGCCCTGCTTTTATGATGCGACCGAACAGGGTTTGGTCGCATTCGTATACTTTGCAATACAAGCATGCATTCCGAGTGGAATGCATGCCTGCATTGCTGAAAGCAGGGGTGCAGTTCATCCCTGCACCCTGCGGCCGGCACCCCAAGGTGCCTGCCACTGGGTGCTGGGATCAACAGAGGGGCCCCATAGGTGCCCCCAGGCTGTCATCTGGCAGCCTCACACCCATGGGAGCCCTGCTGGGGGCCCCCAGAGACAGCTTCCGACTGCCTTTTCGTGCCTGGCACACCGGCACGAAAAGGCAGTGAAAAGCTGCCATTGTACTCCCTCAGTCGTAAAGAGGCTACCGGGGAAGTACTGAAGGATTTCCAGACTGCGGACAGGCTCTCCGAGCCTGCCGTCTGCAATCCGGAAATCCGAGTCAGATTCCTTTCCGACCAAGCCCATCGGAATGCCTCGGTCAGAAAGGAATCCGGCCGGCACTGACCGATTCAGTCGGAAGGGCTCCGAACATTGATCGGAGCCCTTCCGGCCGAAATCGGAATCGGACCCTTAGTGTACAAAACTTGACTCCCTCCAGGAGATCAATAGGACCCATCAAATTGCTTGAATCTTGCAGAGATTCCACAGGCATACAAATCTATGAAATAAGCTAGTGGACTATTCGGTCTGTGATTCTGCAGCAAATGGTTCTACAGTGACACCTCTCCATCTGTGACAGAGAGAAATGGGCTTATTTCAATGTTGGTGGGTCCCCTACTGACAGGCCGTCGGTGGAGGACCCACCAATATCTACAGGAGTGGTCCCACTGCCAGATTCTGATCTAGAGGTCGAAGGGATTGGGCAAAGGGACCGATCAATGCTTTTCCGATCCGTCAGTGCAGCGGATGGACAGTAATCCCTGCAATAGGAGCGGTGCCCTACTCAGGCACCCCCATAGGGATAACAATGCCGATTTCCCTCTTCCTTTTCATGGTGGTCCAACCACTATGAAAATGAAATGGCAGATGGAAAAGTACTTTGTGTGCCCATAGCACGGTCCTGTCCATCCCTGGGCCTCTACTATGAGCCCTGGGGACCATGTGGTGGCTGGCACAAGCTGCATGGATGGATAAAATATGACTTTTTCAATTGCAATTTGTGTTGCAGCCCTTTTTCAGGCCATAGCACAAGCTGCAATTGGAAAAGGCATATTTTTGACCGCCATGCTGGCGGACGCATTGGAATACCGGAATGGAACTTCGAGTACAAGTCAGGTGGTTCCACTTCCACTGCAAAGTGTCTGACTGACATTGTAATGAGCCCCAAACTATTCTTGGTGGTGTGGGGGATGAGGGAGGGAAAGTCACAGCCCATGGCAGAAAGATATTAAGCACCATGGGCCGCAGAAGCTGTGGTTCATTAAAAAATAACAGAGATATTGTATATTCAACAAGCACTTACATGCTTTCGGTGCCTTTGTACAGCACTACAGGAAAAGGACTTCTAAGCTCTTTAGCAAAAAACGGTGATAACTAGATATTAAAGAGTAAAGGAAAAGTGAGAAGACCAGGGATAAAAATATAATCAAATGCGAAATCAGAACTGACCAGAGGGGAGAAAAACAGACACACGGTAAAGTACACATAAAATACAAAATAAACGATGGTCAGCAGAATAATGCATACTGTCAGGGGGTTCACTCAGGTCCTCGGTCCCATGTTTCTTGATTTCTTTCATGGTCGTCTCCGAGGCAATCTTTTTAATACTTGGCAGTACTTTGTTCTAGATTGACATTGTTATTAATTATAATCTTGGATTAAATTAGTTAGAGGTACAGTTTCATATTTAATCAGTAACAAGAGGCTCCTAATGCAATGAGGATAAGACAGCAGGGCTGTGGAATGACAGAGGCCAACAGACAGCTGCCAAGTCACAATATCCTGCCGAATAGAAGTGTTTCGCTCTGTCAGTCCAGGGAGGAGGAAAGGGAGGGGGGTAAATCCGAGCAGAAATATGATTTCCTTTCCCATCACAAACACAGTCTGCGGCTCAGGAAAGCTCGCACTGTGCGCCACCTCATTGCACCTCTCTACATTTTTCTTTTTCTGTGTACCATTTCTAACAAGCCAGGAGCTGCTCAGACGTCCATGTCGCTGTCTATGAAATGTGCTCACACTGTGATTTTGATGGGAGAGGAACATTTGACATTCATGGACACTTACTGGGTGCCAATTGGACTTTGTGTTTTGATGTGAAAAATGCTTTTTTCTGTTAGAGTCCTTTTGCCATGCAATAATACTCAGCCAGACTGCCATAACTCGCTCCAAAGAGCTAGTGAGCACAGGCTGTTCTGTGCAAAAAACTGTACGATGCAATACCTGGTATGTTTAAGTACAGCAAAACATAACAAAGTGGTGTAAGTTATCATAATCTTAATCAAATTTAAACGTTAAAAATGTCAATGTGACAGCCAGGTCTGTCTGCAATGGAGAAGCCCGAAAAATCAAATTAACCCCAATTTTCTACAATACTGCAAATTCAGTAGTGGCTGCTACTGAATGGCATGGGAAGGTGTGGGAGAGCAGAGGGAGGAGGGAGGAGGGAATTAAAAATATATTTTAAAAAACACACTTACCTGGTTGCGGCTGGCTGGCCGCATCATCTCCGCCAACCTCTTCCTGACTTCTGTGGGAGCCTGGGCATGTTCTCCACCCAGGATGTAATGCAGCTTGGGTAAAGAACATGCAAAGTGCGCATGACAATTTGGCCGTCCCGAGATGGCCGGCCAAAATGTCATGAGCACCTAGGAAGTGCATACCACTCCCCCAGCCTCTAAACAGGCCAATCCAACCCCACTCCCAACAGAGCCATTAGTTTACAAAAAATGATAATAACTTTAAATTATTATCAGTTTATTTATCTGTTTTTAATTGCTCACTCAGCGAGCAGTGGGGCGACCCTCGACTGCCTTAGCGGAGGAGCTGCCCCTGTGCAAATGGTAACAGGTGAGAGAGTGCAATGGGTGAGTCGAGTAAACGTTCAGGGGATTGCTCTATCTCAGGGAATTCTGAAATTGCATTATTTCTTGCCTCTTTCTTTCAGTACCTTTTCCATCCATCCTTCATTCTGACCACTCTTCAATCAGCCATCATTCCTTCTTTCTATCCATCTTTCTGAATTTCTGTGTTCTTCCTTTCTTAATACATCTATTCATGGACACATAGTTCTGTCTTTTATTCTCTTCGTTCATTCATGAATCCATCCACACATTTAGATAGCCACCCTTCTTTCCTTCTTTCTTGATATCTAACCATTTATCCGTTTCTTCATGCATTCATTCTTCTTTCCATCCATTCTCGCCATGGGTCCTCTCTATTCATCATCCAACATTCTCCATTCATCCCTCATGCATCTTTACATCCATTCACTTCATCATCCATCATCTTTCATTCCATCCATTCATTCATCCATCATCCATCCTTCTCTTCTGTCCTTTCATACTCTCTTGTTACATTTTTTCCTACAGTTCAATCATTCCAACTTCTTACAGTTTTTCTATTTGGAGGCCAGTGGTCTCTGATTGAAGGAAAATGAGCTATAAACAAGAGAATAAATATTTTATTTTAATCAGAGCTGTCCAGTGCTCCCACTCTCTGCTCGAGATGCTAATGTGATGCGGGGAGGTTCATGACCCCCCCCCCATCTATCTAATATTTCTTTGTGGATGAAAGGCAATTAACAATCTCTTCAATGTATTTATGGCTCATTGTCAGTCACCCCACCAGCACCACCAGCATCCCTTTTATTTGGGAAATTAGACCCTATTAAAG
Organism: Lissotriton vulgaris; assembly: GCF_964263255.1. Lineage (NCBI taxonomy): Eukaryota > Metazoa > Chordata > Amphibia > Caudata > Salamandridae > Lissotriton > Lissotriton vulgaris. The sequence goes on along the minus strand of NC_141693.1, from coordinate 1,436,613,256 downwards.
CCATGAAGATTTGTAATTTGTAAATAAAACATTGATTGAGCCACAAATGAGTCGGTTGATGAAAACCAGTAACCAATGTGCTACACTAGCCGTGTTGTTGAAGTCCCATATTATGGTTTCTTTGGCATGCCTTCCTAACATACAAGGCATATATATCGTTAATCATTTTAATTCTTTAATTCTGGGAATCAGGCACCATTTGTTACAACCTGTTAGGAGCAAGCAGGTGGCACCCCATCGATGGGTGCTGTTCCACAGCGAATTCAGGATTTGCAAAGCCCTTTAGGCTAAACCTAATGATCCGATTGAGGTTAGGGAGGCACGTAAGGTGTATAAATACTGTACATCAACTCAAAGGCAATGCAAATAAAACTGAAATTCTTTTTTTCAGTAATACTCCCCCAGAAACAAGGCAGAATTTCTGGCCCAAAGATGCCCTCCCCTCCAGACCTACAGGGAAGCATAGTTAAGAACTTAGGATCAAATTCCATAACCATCGTTCCTTTAATCCTCAAATTAAGTCAGTGGTCTGCTCTTGTTTTGAAATTCTACACTCTCAAAAAAGTTCTTGCAGTACCTTTCAGTCACAGCAAGAACAACAGTTATCCAGGCACTGATACCCTCAAGATTGGCTTATGGCAATTGTTAGACCTGGCATCCTTGGTGTGGTTTTCCCCTGTATTTTTGTCTCAGCCTCCTGTATTTTTGCTGTGCGCTGAATTTCGTTTTTGGTGGTCTAGATACTTTGGGCACTTTGCCACTGCTGATCAGGCCCAAAGTGAAAACGCTCCCTCTATAAATTGTGACTATGGATTGGTGTTTCCATGATTGGCTTTTTTGACTTACTACTAAGTCCCTAGTACAATGCACTGTGTTTGCCCAGGGCCTGTAAGTCATATGCTGCGGATGGGCCTGCAGCACTGACTGTGTAATCCACACAAGCAGCATTGCAAACGATTCTCAGAACTGATACTGCACTGTCTGTGCACAATCTGGTACAGCCATGTCGACCTGGCAACTGCACCTACTTGCCAGACCCAAACATTACCAATTCTTACATGTGAATCCCCTCTAAGGTAGGCCCAAGGTGGGGTACAGTGTATGTGAAAGATAGGACACGTCCTGGTGTATGTAACATGTCCGGATAGTGAACTACAGTGAATTTCGTTTTTCATAATTGAAAGGCTATCAGTCCCATAGGATAGAATGGGAGTTTATTTATAACATGTAACTTCCCATTGGGACAAGATAGGAAGATAAAGTTTAGTATGGCTTCACTCAGAATATAAAGATGCATCTTTTAGTAATGATGTAATTTTACATTCTGTGTTTGACAATAGCACTTTTAGACAGTAGGTATTTTCTTGCTTAGCAATCCTGTGTGCCTCGGCTGGTTAGTGGATTGACTGTCTGGCTTTGGAGTGACAGGGGCTGCGGATCTGCATTCACTGTAGACAAACACTGGGGGTATTGAAGTGTGTCCTGCCTATCCTGGATGAGTCAGGGCTTCATTTAGAGTAGGCTGAGGAGATTTCCTTGCACCTGAATAGGCCAGGTCTGCCTTACACAATGCAGTCTCCACCTCCTGCTGGGAAGCTGGACCAGAGAGGACAGAACTGGTTTTGATTGAGCACAGTGCCTCTCTGCTACAAAACAACAAAGAGAAATGGAATATAAAATTGGTGCCCAGACCCGAGAACTTTAGAATATTTCTGGACTGAAGAGGAATCTCTTACGAGGAGAAGAGCTGGGCAAATGGAAGGAGAAGTAATGCCCCTCTCCTGTGTGATGTCTGGGGTTGGCCTGCAGTGGCTGCTTCTGCCAAAGAGAGGATTAAGACGTTGCTGTGTTCTATGTATCCTGCCTGAAGAAGATATCCAAGAGCTTGAAGTAGAGTTTGTCTCATGTTCTGAAGTCTAAGAGACACAACAACTTCACTACCAGCTCCCGCTAAACGCCGGGTCTCCTTCTCTAAACAAAACGTTACTCAGTCTTTGTTTCCTTTGTTCATTTTCACTTAGGTGAAACACATGGTCTCTCCCTACATTTGGAGTTTAGTATTGAATTACGGTAACACGAAGCTGGGAAACACGAATTCTAGAGTTATAAGGATCGTACTTTTCTATTATTAGCAGCTGGGTCATATGAATAGGATCTGAGAGCCTAATCTTAGTCCTGAAGAAGTCTGTGGTTTATAACCACTAAAGACGAAACACGTGTTGGCAACGGCTAGATTGTACTAAGAAGGATTGTTGCAGGATAAAAGAAGAAGAGAAGAAACATACGACTTGTCATTTGTCTATATATGCTCTTTATTGTTTGTTAGTTCAGGATATACTTTGTATTTATGTTTATAAGGTATTGACTTGCTCATACCTATTTGGTTATAGATGGATGGCCTAAACCTTATCCTTTGAGCTTTTTTCTTATTGTTCACATTACACTTGCTATCACCACAACCCAGTGCAATTATCACCCAGCCATCTAACCTTGCTCTTGCCCTCATGGGAACGGTCCAGCCTGAACTGCCAAGCCATGTCTTCCCTGGACCGGAAAAAAGCACTGTGGGACCTGTTTCTGTCTGTTTCCCATAAGGCACAGGGTCAGACTGATTTGCATATGGCCATGTCTGAACTGGGGTGGAGGAGTGAGCTAAAGAATAATGATGGATTAAACCCAGATTGACTGACTGGGAGTGAGTGTTTGCATTGTTCAAATTCTCCGTCCATCATTCCCTTTAGTTTTGTTTTGTTCACCGTAAGTTGGCAGGGCATTCCCAGACGTGGGTCCCTTGCTCACTTAGCCACTGGATTCAAGATAGCCTGGCTGATGAGGGTTATGAACCCAAAACCAGTCCCAGGATGTTTGTTTTTGGTCCAGGTAAGGCATGGCTTGGCAGTTTGGGCTGGACTGTTCCCATGAGGCACAGGGTCAGACTGATTTGCATATGGCAATGTCTGAACTGGGGTGGCGGAGTGAGCTAAAGAATGATGATGGATTAAACCCAGATTGATTGACTGGGAGTGAGAGTTTGCATTGCCCAAAAGCTCCGTCCATCATTCCCTTTGGTTTTACATACTAAGGTAGGCACAGACATACGTGTCAACCACACCACACACTGCAAGGCATACCACTTACTTATTGATACACCAGGTTCTCTCATGTGCAATTAACATGGCACTGCACTGGTTGCTCTGTATGCTCCCACCCATCTTCACGAAGGGGTCCACCTCGGATCCTGGTGTGGTGTACACCACACCAGCACTGGGAGTGATCAGTTTAATGGAGCACCGTGGGTAGGAAGTTCTGCTTTCTTATATGGTTCGTCCAAGCCAAGACCTCTGTGCCCATGACAGTACCCCTTACAAGGACCGCCGTCCCTGCGGGTGACCAGATTTAGTAGGATATCAGGCATGGAACCTACACAGCAGTGTATATGCATAGCGGGATAGATCTAACCTCACAACTACAGGATTGAGGATCTGTGTAATAGCATACCGGCCAACGTATTTGGGTTGTAATTTACAATTACCTTTCAGTGCTAAGTATCTTGTGGTCAACCAGACTTGGTCTCCTACTTGGTAAGAAGGTTTCAGTTGAGTGTTTTTTGTCCGCAGAATGTTTATTGGCATCCTGGGCTTTTCTCAACTGTTGTTTGGCTGTGTGTAGAATACCACGAAGATGTTCGTGGTGTTCCTGAACTGAAGGGTATTGTGACGCAGCCGGCCATTCAAAGGGTAAGATATTGGGATGGACACCATTCATGCAAAAGAAGGGAGAATAGCCAAATGATGAGTGTTCTTCATTATTGTCGACAAATTCGGCCATCCACAATAGTTTGTTCCAATCGTCCCTGTGTTGTAACGCCAAGCATTCGAGATACTGCTCCATGGTTTGGTTTAGTCTCCCTATTTTTCTATCAGTTTGCGGGTGTTAACTGGTTGATAACCGGGAGTCGATATGCATGGTTTTGAAGAGATGAGACCAAAGGCGGTTTGTGAATTGTGACCCATGGTCCATGATTAAGACTGCCAGGATTCCGTAGCGCAGCAAGCTTGCAGGTTGCTTTTGAGTGGCCTTGCCTTGTGCACATATACTGCTGTGTATATTGTGGAATGGTAGGGCACCAGAAGAATCATTGGATAGCCGCTATGGTTTTGTGTGTGCCTGTATGCCCCCCTAAGGATGAATCATGCACCCAACCCAGAATCTGTCCTTTTAAAAAATCTTGCTAGGGATATATAATGCCCAATGATGGTAAAGAAGGGGTTTCTCTTGAGTTCTCTTTGTGGGGTCTTCAGCTATCCAGGAGTTGGCATCCATCTCAGGTAACTTGAGTTGCAGGCGGGTTCAAAAGTCTTCTGTTCTTGTGATGAGCAATAGTTGTTCTTCTCTTATGGGCGATTCAGAAAGGATCAATGGCAGCTTTGTTTTTCTTGTACTGCTTGCAACTGGTCACCCAGAGAGGCAGGTGATCTGGATAGGGCGTAAGCCATCCCGTTTTGTGGTACAGGGCGGTATTTAATAAAAAAGTAATAGTCTGAAAATAACAAGAACTATCATAGTTGTTAAGCCTTGCGTGCCCTGGCTGTTGTCAGGAACAGCAAATTCTTGATGGTCAGAATAGATCTCTATCACATGGAGAGCCCCCATCAGATAGTGACACCATTCCTGGAACACCTGTTTGATGGCAAACAGTTCTTTGTCAGTAATTCCATAATTCAGCTCACAGGGAGTGAATTTCCAGGAATAATACGCTACTGGGTGAAGTTGACCGGTGTGTGGGCATCTCTGGGATAGGACCCCTCCCATGGCAAAATGTGATGCATCCGGATCCAGTAAAAATGGAAGTGTGATGTCCGGATTCCTCAGGATTGGTGGCAGCGTGAAATGCTATTTTAACATCTGGAAAGCTTGTTCTGCCTCTGGGGACCATGTAAAGGCCATGCCTTTTTTGCAATAGACGAGTGATGAGATGAGTGATGTCGGAAAACCCTTTAATAAAGCGCCAATAAAAATTGTCAAAGCCGAAGAAGCTTTGCAAGCCCTTGACGCTGGTCGGGGAGGTCCACTGTGTGAAAGCTGCAACCTTCTTCTCATCCGTTTGGATGCCCTTGGGGCTCATGATGTATCCCAGGAATTCCACTACTTTTGTATGAAATAACTTCTCCGGCTTAACAAACAGGTGATGTTGTTGTAATTGTTCCAGTACCGCCTTTACATGGTTCACGTGAGTTGGTATGGAATCAGAGTATATCAAGATGTCATCTATATACACTATATAGAACACGTCCAGATACCCTGGTAATACATCGTCCATAAAGTACTGACACGCTGCTGGGGCATTTCAGAGTCTGAACGGCATCACTTGTTACTCAAAGAGGCCGAACTTGGTCATGAACGCGGTGCTCCATTCATGACCTTGCCGAACACTGACAAGGTAGTAAGCTCATCGAAGATCCAGTTTGGTGAATACTGTGGTCCCTTTTAGTTGGTCGAGAAGGACCGCTATCAAAGGGAACGGGTACCTGTTTTTTATGGTCACCCGGTTGACTGCTCTATACTTTATACAAGCATGAAGACCCCCCTTCTTTGGTACAAAGAATAGAGACGGCAACGCTGGTGACTGTGATGGTCGTATAAACCAGATGATGGGAGATGGTCATCCAGGTAAGTCAGCGGGTGTTTTGTCTCAGGCTCAGTCAAGGCATATATGCAACTACATGGAATGGCTGCTCCAGGAACCAGGTCGATGCAACAGTCATACTCTCGATGCGGTTGGAGATGACTAGCCAGTTGCTTATCGAACACCATCCCCTAGTCATAATAGAGGTCTGGTAGGGACACCACACAACAAGCTTGTAGTGTGACACTGCCAAAGGTGGGTGGTCTAACCAGATTCTCTGTTGCATGCGTTGCCAACACCTGGTCCTTGGTACAATGGTTTTGGCAAAATTGGGAGTTAATTTTTATGGACCGAACAGCCAAATGGACAAGAAGATCATGCAATGTGAGCCAAGGCATACCCAACATCATTCTAAATTGGGGAGCATCGATGAGGTCGAACTTAACATGTGTTGTCCAAATAGCATAATCACAGGTACTGTGTGATACCTTACAGGTCCGGAGTTGAGGGATGTACCGTGCACCGCCTTTACGGGTTCCGGTGTCCTCTTTTTAAAAGATGGAACATGGAATTTACGTGCATCGGGAGGTCAACAAATTTGTCTATTGCCCCGGAATCCTGTAGGACCGACACTACCACCTGATCTGCTTCGGGGATCCACAAGGTCACTTGCATGTTTATGTGCACGAGTGAGCTTTGCAGAGTGTTGGCCACCAATGAGATATTGGGTGTTTTCCTTCCCGAACAACAGACCTCGGCCTACTCCGGAAACTTCAGTTTTCTGCTTCTGTTTTTTCTTCTCCAGTTTGCAGGACCACTGCTTGGACCTTGTTAGGGCTTGGACCCTTAGGCTCTAGTATCTTGTTTTGGGCTCCACAGCCTTTGACAACGTGATCGCTTTTCCAACAATGAATGCTCAGCATGAGTTCCCGTATTTTTTCCCTTTCCTCTGAGGACAAAGGCCCTCGAATACCATTCACCTGCATAGGTTCAGCCCCATTAAATGTTTTTGGTCCGTCTTCAGCCATGCCTTTGGGACATACCACCAGAAATTTGGACTGCCCCCAATTGCGATCTATTTTTCTCTCTTGCAGCCAATGATCCAACTGGACCGTTAGATCGATGAGGTCGTACAGGAGGTAGAGAGGTGACTATTTGGGTGAAGAAGTCATTTAGGTCACTGCGCAGACCCTCCTAGAATATGAAGCCATCTTCTCCAGCGTCCATTCGGTTTCCACGACTAAGCAGGTGAAGGTTGTAAGATACATTGTCAAATCCTGAGAACCCTGTCTTAGGGTAATTAACTACCGACCTAGTGAAAGAAGATGTGTTTTCCGATCATACCGCTTCCGCGTTTCAGTGCACAACCCTGGGAAATCCCACAATAATGGGTCATTTTATTCGATTAATAGGATGGACCAGCTAGCAGCGTTACCGCCCAAGTGTGAGAGTACAAAGGCAGTTTTCATTTGGTCATCAGAGAAAGTGGTTGGCTTACAGATAAAATGAAGCCTACACTGATGAAGAAATACACTAAACTTCTTAGGGCCCCCATAAAACCACTTGGGGGTGGATAGAGGAATCTGTGGGCATGGATTACCTGGATAGGTTACGTCTGTATGGGTTGTACTCCTGCTTGCACAGGGTTAGACTGGAAGAAAAACCCAAAGACTCCGGGGGTGGCTACCTCACAAACCATGGATGAGGGAACTGAGCTGTGATTAGTGGTGGAAGCCTCTGCTGCATCACCGGATGGGGGCAAGCTCCAGGGTCTCAGGTGCACCTTCCCACCAGCAGTTCTTCCTTTCCTAGCCAACCCACCTACTTTTCGATGGACAAACCCTAACTCTTTGCTCAGCTCAGGATGGCGGGCAGACTAAGTCCGCCCGCCATCCTATTGACCCCCTAAGTCTTTTGGGACATGCTTTGAATTATGTGAATTTGTATTTGTTCCCTTTCCCTTTTGTTAAGGCCCTCAGTTCATACATGAGGTAGTATAGTTTAAGAGTCGTAAGTTTTGAAAAGCACAAATTCAGATTTTAAAACATAACACTAATTCCTAGGGATTCACCTTAATATTAATAATTAATTTCTACCCAAAAAAACCTTTTTGCAAGATTAGGTTAAGGAAAGACCAGGCAAATAAATATGTAGGTATAATATACATCTTCCAGTTTGCATGCAGCTCTTTGAAGACAGTTAATAGTTCATTGTTCTATGATATGTTGTTAACTGTCTTGCTGTCTCCATGAGTTAGGCAGGAAGAATAATGTATGCCACAATTGTACTCTTGCTATAACTTCTGTTGGTACAAAAGCTATGGAGGATAGAGTCAGTAAGAAATATCCTAATCATGACTCAAAATTATTCTCTTTTCTCAGCCTGAACTGCCGTTGCCTACCAAAACACAAGACTGAGATATTTAATCTACTATTAGATGAGGCTCCAGACGCCTTTTTCATAACTGAAACTTGGCTTCAGGAAAGCTCCGGACCTGATGTTGCTATCACGCGACTTGACCGGAAAAATAAGCTAGGTAGAGGAATAGCAATTATTTTAAAAAAAATCTACAACTGTGATTTTAAGAAACTCCCATGCACCGGATGTGAAGGTGCCATCTTTAAACTTATAATTGCCCCAAATTTCACCTTTTCAGGAGCGATTATTTGCCGCCCGCCAGGCGCAGCGTCAAACTGGTTGACCAATATGTCAGAGCTTATTGGCCCCTTAGTAATGAAAGCCGCTAACTTTACAATCATTGGTGCTATGAATTTACATTTGGACAAAGAGGACTGTATAAATGCCACTGAACTTATTGCTGATCTTGCGTCTCTTAACTTAACCTTGAAAAACTCTGGACCTACGCACACTGCTGGTCACTTATTGGATCCAATTTTTTCCAATATTATTGACATTGACACCTTCCCTGCCCTACCCATTCCTTGGTCAGACCATTTTCCCATTAAATTCTCATTTCGAGCACAACTGTCGAATAAGGACATAACATCAGTTCCAACCCATGTTGTTAGGAAATGGAAAAGATTAGATATTAACATTCTGAATACGTTTTTGGAAGACAATATACCCTGCACCAAATCAAGGGTGCAAAATCTTTTGACATCTGTCCAAAAATGGCTCATGACAGCCATCGACTCATGTCTGCCTAAAACGAAGCTAAAGGGTCATAATCAGCGCCCCCCCTGCCCCGTGGTTCAATGAGATTTTAAAGCAAGAAAAAACCAGATGTAAAAATGCTGAGCATCAGTGGAGGAAGACTTATTCCCTAGAAGCTAAGAAGAAATATAAAATAAAACTAACACACTATCAAATGATGTGTAGCAAAGCTAAAGCGGAATTTGTATGTACCAAAATCACAGAGGCCTTAAATCAATCTAAAACACTTTTCAAAATAGTGAAAGAGCTGGCTGGCTCAAATACCTCACAAACCCCACCTGACCTCAATAAAACACAGTGTGACTAACTAGCTACCTAAAATATATATATAAAATATATCAGGGCATCAAACACGCACAAAATGAACAAAATAAGGCAAATATGGATGTTCCTAGCTCCTCCCCTGACAGACCGAGCAATCAAACTGACACACTAGGCCCTAGTGTCTGCGATATTCCTACTGCCACACTAGAAAATTGGCCTATGCTCAACATCGATATCGTTATTGACCTACTCAATACGATCAAATCGGGCTCGCCAAGAGACCCTTTGCCATGTTCAGTCCTAAAACAACTTAGTAGGAAAGCTATGTCTATTATCACCGACCTAAATACATCCCTGCAGGAAGAACATGTGCCAGATGAATGGAAACATGCAATGATTCATCCACTGTTAAAGAAAGCTGATGCTGACCCAAACCTGCCCTCTAACTTCCGGCCAATCTCCCTCCTGCCCATCTTTGCTAAAATTCTGGAGAAACACGTTCACAGGTCTCTCACAGAATTTATAACCACTCACGACTTGCTGCCCTCCCATCAGTCAGGCTTTTGCTCAGGCTTCTCTACTGAGACCACCTTGCTAGGTGTTATAGAGAGTATCCGATCCTTGATAGATAGAGGAGAAACTGTGGCACTTGTGCTTCTTGACCTCATTGCCTCATTTGATACGGTGTCACATGCGGTACTTATGCGGACACTCCATTCGATAGGCATTCGTGGCGCTGCCATTAATTAGATTAAATCATTGTTAGAGAATCGAACTTTCCAAGTCTTCTCTCAATCGGCCTATTCAGACACCCTGACTTTCAAACACGGAGTACCGCAAGGCTCAATTTTAAGCCCGCTACTTTTTAACCTATACATGAGCCCGCTCGCTAAAGTAGTAGAAGAAAATGGATCACGAATGTTCTCCTACGCTGACGATTCTCAGCTTCTCTTCTCTCTATCCTCTGCGGAGAGCGATAATCCCTCTACCTTAAAACTAGGACTAGGAAAGATTGCAGGATGGATGCAAGAAAACTTCCTCAAACTGAACGGTGATAAGACCAAGTTGTCCTGGGAAAAAATAAAGAACTCTGGGTGCCCCAACATTGGCCATCTAAAATGGGTACTCCCCCGATTCCAACCATGCAGGCTCGTAATCTAGGTGTCATTGTCGATGACTTGTTGAATATGCACCAGCAAGCTGTGAAGACATCGGCCACTTGCTTTGCAATACTAAAATGGCAAAAAAAAATCTGCTGGATGCTACCAGAACACACCAAAAAAACGGTCATCAATGCCTTAATAACATCTAGGCTTCATTACGGCAACGTGCTATATCTGGGGGCAAAAAAGGCCACGATCCGCAGACTACAAACAGTGCAAAACGCAGCGGCGAGACTGTTATGGAAAATTCCTATTTCCTCATCCACCTCCAAATACATCCGAGAGCTACATTGGTTGAGAATAGAGCACCGGATCAAATTCAAAACCCTGTGCTTCATGCATAAGATCTCCACTAAAAAAGCCCCTAAGTACTTACAAAAACTAGTCCACCCTTATCACCCCTCTCGGGCTTTGAGATCTGCAACAGCCAAACATTTTGTTATCCCTAAAATAAAACTATCACGCATGGGTGGTAAATCCTTTGCATTTCTGGGACCCTCACTGTGGAATACTATGCCACATGCATTGCGCTCTGAGGTGAGCTATATGAAATTCAAGAAGGCCTTAAAAACTTGGCTATTCAACATCTAAATTGCCTGTCCTGTCACTTACTACTGAATCATTAGCGCCGGGAAACCCTTTGTTGGGTAGCTGTTGCGCTATATAGGCTAAATAAATAAATAAATAAATAAATAAAATTAACTTATAAACTGCAAGTAACAAAAACACCACTCTGACAAAAGCTGTAACCCATTGACCTAATAAAATGATATGCACTTTGCATTCTGCATGGCACACATTCTTATCAGCTGGCATTTTAACCCTCTGAGCTACCTTACCAGGAGACAATATTCCACTAGACAAAACTTTGTCTCTCTTCTCCAGGAAGTACTTAGTCACCAGAGTTATCTCAACATTTTTATTGATGTCTAAAAGTTGCTGGAGGCAATGAACGTGGCAGCAGGTGGTTTTCAAGCCATAATATATTTGCAAACAGGGTGCCCCCCACCCCAAGTCAACGCCCGGTGAGGTGGCACCGTTCGCACCGCCCTAGAGCCGGCCCTGTAAATGAGCAAATATGACGTGCTGCTCGTCAAAACTTAGAGAGGAAGGAGCTGAAACGCGTCTGTTTTACTTGTGTATGTGGCAATAAAATGTATAGATTGGACCCTCTTAGTGCCTGTCTTCTGTTCTTTGATGGATCACAAAAGTGATAACTAAGTGAGTTCCACTCAAACTGATCACGGCGGGAGCAAGCCGCCGAAACGCGTCCAAGCAGCAACTGAGTAATTAAATATCGTTTGGATTTTGATTCACGGAGTCAGCGCCTTCTTTGATTGAAAGCTTGGTTTGGTCACAATATATATATATATATATATATATATATATACACATATATCTCTAGCAATGTGACCCTCGGACCACCTGCGTAAGGGTCGGATCATGGCCCACACAAAAATTTTAATCCAAGGACACTGCACTCTAGACTGGGTTTTGTTTAAAGCTTGGTTTATCTACACTTTAGCTCGAACCAACGCATTTCAGCCGGCTTTATTCACGGTAAGTGATTGATCATTTGTTTTCACTTTATATCTCATTTCTGCCACAAGGGGGCATTATGGGACATATAGTATTCTTATGTTCATGCAATATATTTACAATTTGTCAGACGTTAATCACTTTTTAACTTATAAACATTGAAACGGTTTAGCAGCAATTTTAAGTGCCTACTGTGGGGTATGGTACCCATTTTTTTACATGTTTGTCAGTCTCGATTGAAAAACAACCTTATTTCAGCCCTTGTGTTGCATGCTGGAATGTGTAGTGCAGCGTTTTGCAACCAAATACCAAGCCAGTCATTATTTGTCTACTCCTGGTGCAATTATGTCTCCGTGCGTTACAGCGATTTGTCCCATGCAGGAGTTTAGTACTTCTCTTATGTCCCATCTCTACTTTTCATTGTACATTGTATTGCGCTGTTTCTATTTCTGATTCTGGTGATTTTCGCTTCTGATTTATTCTCAGTTAATGAGGCATGTTGCATTTGATCATGGCAATGTTCTCATATAGTATCTCTTTTAATTTTCATGATTCATGCTTCATATCCCAGTTCTAGAATATATATATATATTCAAATTGAGGACAGCTGAAATGCGTCCATCTGTGTTGCTGGGCCGGAGGAGGCCCTATGGAGTAAAAAATGCCTTGGAATTCACTATTCTTCGTGTGTGTGCTGTTGTGGAGCAGGATATATATATATATATATATATATATATATATATATATATATATATATATATATATATATCCTACCGCCAGTAGGTGATTAGGTGATATATATATTTCAAGATTGCATCATCTCAGAAATGAAAGACTTATACAGGAACACCAACAACCGGAAAAAACAAAAGTTCAATCGAAATAAAGCCAACTATCATAAACTGATCAAAAAACTCAATGATAACCCTGATGTGGTGGTGAAAACTGCTGATAAAGGCGGCAACCTTGTTATCTGGCCTAAAGCCGACTACATCCAGGAGGCACAAAGACAGCTACAAGATAGTGTATGCTATGAAAAAACCAACTTGAGAGAATACAAAAATGCCAATGAGATCTTAAAAAAATTATTACTCAAATGGCGCAGGGAAGGCCTCATCTCTGGTGATGAACTTAAATTCATGCTCAATGAATGTCCTGCCTTACCGGTCTTCTATCTAATACCCAAAGTGCATAAAGGAATATTACCGATACCCGGCAGGCCAATCATCTCTGCTATTAACAGCAGTGGGGAAAATGTTGGACGCTTTATAGATTTTTTCCTTCAAAATTTGGTAAGCGAACTGCCCAGCTATGTTCGCGATACAAGTGACTTTTTGGATAAAATAGAGGACCTGGAGTGGCAGGAGGACATGCTACTCATAACTCTAGACGTTGAGCAACTTTACACCAGTATTGCCCACAGTTGTGGTTTAAATGCAACTGCACATTTTTTGGGACAAAGGCCATCTGAATTTCACCAGCATAACAAAATGATTTTGAGTTTAATTGAATGGTGTTTACTTAATAACTACTTTTCATTTGGAAAGGATGTATGGAGACAACTCCGAGGTGTGGCGATGGGGGCTTGCTTCTCCCCCAGCTACGCGTGTTTACACGTGGGCTGGTGGGAGGAGCGGGTCCTCAACGTCACACACCGGACTTGGGTCAAGGAAAAAATTGTTAAATTTTTACGTTACATCGATGACATCTTTATAGTTTGGCAGGGAGACGAAAAAGAAGCCCTACAATTCATTGATGAAATTAATGATAACACTCTCAATTTAAAATTCACGTCCCATATTAGTGCTAAACAAATAGAATTCTTGGATGTCAGTGTCTATGTAGATACAGACAATCGACTACAAACGACCCTACATAGAAAAGCAACTGCAGGTAATACAACCCTGCACGCTTCCAGTCTCCATCCCATGCACACTATTGACAATATACCTTTAGGAGAAATTCTCAGAATCAAAAGAATTTGTAGCTCCAATGAAAACTTTCTCAAATGCGTTAAAGATTTGAGGATACGGCTTAAAGCTCGAGGGTATTCTGATAGGGTGTTTGATCGGGCTCTGGCGAGAGCCGAAAAAAGACCTAGATCCTCACTATTTCCTCAATCTACTGAAAATGTTTCTGACATTGTCAATTCTAATGCGGAAATCTCTAATGAATGCCCGAGATTCATCACTGCATTTAGCTGTCAGGAGAGAAAGATCAGACAAATAATCAATCGTAATTGGCCTACTATTCTGACTGACACAGTGCTAGGAAATATGTTACCAAGCAAACCATTGGTAACGTTCCGCAGAGCACACAGCATGGGGACAGTACTGGATCAAAGTAGTATTGAATTAAAACAAAAGGCAGTCTGGTTACAACCAACGCCGGGGTTTCGTAAGTGTTCCTCGTGTAGGGCTTGCCAATTTGGCACCAATAAAACCCACTACAGTACTCCATTTACATCAGTGGAGACTCCTATTGTTGGCAACCATACTTGCAAGACCGAGTATGCTGTATATGTCCTGACGTGCACCTGCAGCCTTAATTATATAGGCAGTACCAAGCAGCAGGTGCACGTCAGGATTTTGCAGCATATTAGGGCCATCTTACACTGTGACCAATCCTATCCGGTGGCTCGTCCTTTTCAAAGCATACATAATAAAGATGTCAACAATCTATCTTATTATGTAGTAGCCTCAGTTCCCCCTCTCAGGCGTGGGGGTAATCGAGAACTCAAACTGAGGCAACTAGAATCTCGATTCATTCTTGAATATGACAGCAAATGGCCCAACGGTCTCAACAATACTGAAGACTTGAGAAACTTTCTCTAAAATCTCTTCCCCTGCTCATATACACCTTTGTTTTTTCCTCAGGTAGTCCGGTTCCCTGTTACCTAGAGTTGATTGCTCCATGAGTCTTGAGTTTTTGCTAACTGTTCCTGATTTTGTGCAGACTGTTCCTATGTCCTAAATCTCCTGTATTCCGTGGCTAGTCAAGTTCCTTGTTAGCCTCGGACACAGCAGTTAATTACTCTTCACCTCCACATTTTAATCCACTTTTATCACTATTTAGAATTTTAGCACTTTTTATGGGTGTTGTTTATCTCTTTTTAACATGATAAAGTATTTTATACCTGCATAAAATGTTTTAAATTATGCTTTTTTTTAAAAAAAGACAAAATTGTGATTTTTCCTAATTGTCAAATTAAGCATTAATGCATTTTTTTACACAGGTTTTTTTTATCATGTTTGTACAATATTTTATATTGTGGTTATTCCTTGTAGCACGTGTGTTGGCACTTTATGTACAGTTAGACACTGATCTAGTTCAGCACTGTTATTTGCACTTTATCTTCAGCCTATTCCGATAACATTTAAATATTTTTACTATAGACTTAGAAATTTTGCATTATATGGATTTATCCAGTTATATTTTTTAAGATAACTGCTTTTAGTGACACTTTCATAAAAAGATTTTCAATGATGAAATGTCAATTTGCTATGGTTAAGTATTTAACTGGCATGTGTAAAATTTGTGTTTAAACTTATTTTGCGTATTTGCACGAAGAATGGGTATTTATAAACACAAGATTTTTTCTATGTCTATAGTCATATGACCGTTGGAAGGGCGGAGCTTATGTCACTCACCTAAAAACATTTAAAAACAAAAAAGCTGCGCTAGTTCTTTGCATGTGAACAAGGGCTCTTGAAGCCCGAAACGCGTATTGCCCTCCTGTTGTACCAACTGCAATAAAGCCAAGAACCTGTGAATTTCGTGGTCCGTCTCCTTCTCTGCCTGCCTCGCCGTTCTTGTGTAGTTCTGGAAGTGGCGTTTGTGGAGCTTCTACATATATATATATATATATATATATATATATATATATTGTCGCTCCAGGTTGTCCACCTTTGAGTAGCACCCGAGCAGCAGCTTTATTTATGTGTAGGTGAGGATGGGGATCCGCTTGTAGACGCCGCTCCGTAATGGATCTGCCCGACGCGTTTCGAAGCTCCATCTGCTTCTCTTCAGGGGCTTTAACGGAAGCGGTGTGCGCACCCGTTACACTTCTCCAATTTGATATAACTCAGCCGTCGATGGGAGGCTCCAATGAGACTTTTGGGAAGTGTAGTGCGGAAAGCACACAATCAAGTCCTGTATGGACTCCACAAGTGGGCCCGTCCTCGATCCCATGTACGGCTGCTACTTCACTGCCGTGACCCCCACGTTAACGGGGTGGTGCAAACTCCACGGCTGGACTGCCGCGTGTAAATTGTCGCTCCAGGTTGTCCACCTTTGAGTAGCACCCGAGCAGCAGCTTTATTTATGTGTAGGTGAGGACGGGGATCCGCTTGTAGACGCCGCTCCGTAATGGATCTGCCCGACGAGTTTCGAAGCTCCATCTGCTTCTCTTCAGGGGCTTTAACGGAAGCGGTGTGCGCACCCGTTACACTTCTCCAATTTGATATAACTCAGCCGTCGATGGGAGGCTCCAATGAGACTTCTGGGAAGTGTAGTGCGGAAAGCACACAATCAAGTCCTGTATGGACTCCACAAGTGGGCCCGTCCTCGATCCCATGTACGGCTGCTACTTCACTGCCGTGACCCCCACGTTAACGGGGTGGTGCAAACTCCGCGGCTGGACTGCCGCGTGTAAATTGTCGCTCCAGGTTGTCCACCTTTGAGTAGCACCCGAGCAGCAGCTTTATTTATGTGTAGGTGAGGACGGGGATCCGCTTGTAGACGCCGCTCCGTAATGGATCTGCCCGACGCGTTTCGAAGCTCCATCTGCTTCTCTTCAGGGGCTTTAACGGAACCGGTGTGCGCACCCGTTACACTTCTCCAACTTGATATAACTCAGCCATCGATGGGAGGCTCCAATGAGACTTCTGGGAAGTGTAGTGCGGAAAGCACACAATCAAGTCCTGTATGGACTCCACAAGTGGGCCCGTCCTCGATCCCATGTACGGCTGCTACTTCACTGCCGTGACCCCCACGTTAACGGGGTGGTGCAAACTCCGCGGCTGGACTGCCGCGTGTAAATTGTCGCTCCAGGTTGTCCACCTTTGAGTAGCACCCGAGCAGCAGCTTTATTTATGTGTAGGTGAGGACGGGGATCCGCTTGTAGACGCTGCTCCGTAATGGATCTGCCCGACGCGTTTCGAAGCTCCATCTGCTTCTCTTCAGGGGCTTTAACGGAAGCGGTGTGCGCACCCGTTACACTTCTCCAATTTGATATAACTCAGCCGTCGATGGGAGGCTGCAATGAGACTTCTGGGAAGTGTAGTGCGGAAAGCACACAATCAAGTCCTGTATGGACTCCACAAGTGGGCCCGTCCTCGATCCCATGTACGGCTGCTACTTCACTGCCGTGACCCCCACGTTAACGGGGTGGTGCAAACTCCGCGGCTGGACTGCCGCGTGTAAATTGTCGCTCCAGGTTGTCCACCTTTGAGTAGCACCCGAGCAGCAGCTTTATTTATGTGTAGGTGAGGACGGGGATCCGCTTGTAGACGCCGCTCCGTAATGGATCTGCCCGACGCGTTTCGAAGCTCCATCTGCTTCTCTTCAGGGGCTTTAACGGAAGCGGTGTGCGCACCCGTTACACTTCTCCAATTTGATATAACTCAGCCGTCGATGGGAGGCTCCAATGAGACTTCTGGGAAGTGTAGTGCGGAAAGCACACAATCAAGTCCTGTATGGACTCCACAAGTGGGCCCGTCCTCGATCCCATGTACGGCTGCTACTTCACTGCCGTGACCCCCACGTTAACGGGGTGGTGCAAACTCCGCGGCTGGACTGCCGCGTGTAAATTGTCGCTCCAGGTTTTCCACCTTTGAGTAGCACCCGAGCAGCAGCTTTATTTATGTGTAGGTGAGGACGGGGATCCGCTTGTAGACGCCGCTCCGTAATGGATCTGCCCGACGCGTTTCGAAGCTCCATCTGCTTCTCTTCAGGGGCTTTAACGGAAGCGGTGTGCGCACCCGTTACACTTCTCCAATTTGATATAACTCAGCCGTCGATGGGAGGCTCCAATGAGACTTCTGGGAAGTGTAGTGCGGAAAGCACACAATCAAGTCCTGTATGGACTCCACAAGTGGGCCCGTCCTCGATCCCATGTACGGCTGCTACTTCACTGCCGTGACCCCCACGTTAACGGGGTGGTGCAAACTCCGCGGCTGGACTGCCGCGTGTAAATTGTCGCTCCAGGTTGTCCACCTTTGAGTAGCACCCGAGCAGCAGCTTTATTTATGTGTAGGTGAGGATGGGGATCCGCTTGTAGACGCCGCTCCGTAATGGATCTGCCCGACGCGTTTCGAAGCTCCATCTGCTTCTCTTCAGGGGCTTTAACGGAAGCGGTGTGCGCACCCGTTACACTTCTCCAATTTGATATAACTCAGCCGTCGATGGGAGGCTCCAATGAGACTTCTGGGAAGTGTAGTGCGGAAAGCACACAATCAAGTCCTGTATGGACTCCACAAGTGGGCCCGTCCTCGATCCCATGTACGGCTGCTACTTCACTGCCGTGACCCCCACGTTAACGGGGTGGTGCAAACTCCGCGGCTGGACTGCCGCGTGTAAATTGTCGCTCCAGGTTGTCCACCTTTGAGTAGCACCCGAGCAGCAGCTTTATTTATGTGTAGGTGAGGACGGGGATCCGCTTGTAGACGCCGCTCCGTAATGGATCTGCCCGACGCGTTTCGAAGCTCCATCTGCTTCTCTTCAGGGGCTTT
This sequence comes from Lissotriton vulgaris, assembly GCF_964263255.1. Lineage (NCBI taxonomy): Eukaryota > Metazoa > Chordata > Amphibia > Caudata > Salamandridae > Lissotriton > Lissotriton vulgaris. Next base: position 1,436,594,759 of record NC_141693.1, on the reverse strand, counting down.
AACGGAAGCGGTGTGCGCACCCGTTACACTTCTCCAATTTGATATAACTCAGCCGTCGATGGGAGGCTCCAATGAGACTTCTGGGAAGTGTAGTGCGGAAAGCACACAATCAAGTCCTGTATGGACTCCACAAGTGGGCCCGTCCTCGATCCCATGTACGGCTGCTACTTCACTGCCGTGACCCCCACGTTGACGGGGTGGTGCAAACTCCGCGGCTGGACTGCCGCGTGTAAATTGTCGCTCCAGGTTGTCCACCTTTGAGTAGCACCCGAGCAGCAGCTTTATTTATGTGTAGGTGAGGACGGGGATCCGCTTGTAGACGCCGCTCCGTAATGGATCTGCCCGACGCGTTTCGAAGCTCCATCTGCTTCTCTTCAGGGGCTTTAACGGAAGCGGTGTGTGCACCCGTTACACTTCTCCAATTTGATATAACTCAGCCGTCGATGGGAGGCTCCAATGAGACTTCTGGGAAGTGTAGTGCGGAAAGCACACAATCAAGTCCTGTATGGACTCCACAAGTGGGCCCGTCCTCGATCCCATGTACGGCTGCTACTTCACTGCCGTGACCCCCACGTTGACGGGGTGGTGCAAACTCCGCGGCTGGACTGCCGCGTGTAAATTGTCGCTCCAGGTTGTCCACCTTTGAGTAGCACCCGAGCAGCAGCTTTATTTATGTGTAGGTGAGGACGGGGATCCGCTTGTAGACGCCGCTCCGTAATGGATCTGCCCGACGCGTTTCGAAGCTCCATCTGCTTCTCTTCAGGGGCTTTAACGGAAGCGGTGTGCGCACCCGTTACACTTCTCCAATTTGAGCCTCCCATCGACGGCTGAGTTATATCAAATTGGAGAAGTGTAACGGGTGCGCACACCGCTTCCGTTAAAGCCCCTGAAGAGAAGCAGATGGAGCTTCGAAACGCGTCGGGCAGATCCATTACGGAGCGGCGTCTACAAGCGGATCCCCGTCCTCACCTACACATAAATAAAGCTGCTGCTCGGGTGCTACTCAAAGGTGGACAACCTGGAGCGACAATTTACACGCGGCAGTCCAGCCGCGGAGTTTGCACCACCCCGTTAACGTGGGGGTCACGGCAGTGAAGTAGCAGCCGTACATGGGATCGAGGACGGGCCCACTTGTGGAGTCCATACAGGACTTGATTGTGTGCTTTCCGCACTACACTTCCCAGAAGTCTCATTGGAGCCTCCCATCGACGGCTGAGTTATATCAAATTGGAGAAGTGTAACGGGTGCGCTCACCGCTTCCGTTAAAGCCCCTGAAGAGAAGCAGATGGAGCTTTGAAACGCGTCGGGCAGATCCATTACGGAGCGGCGTCTACAAGCGGATCCCCGTCCTCACCTACACATAAATAAAGCTGCTGCTCGGGTGCTACTCAAAGGTGGACAACCTGGAGCGACAATTTACACGCGGCAGTCCAGCCGCGGAGTTTGTACCACCCCGTTAACGTGGGGGTCACGGCAGTGAAGTAGCAGCCGTACATGGGATCGAGGACGGGCCCACTTGTGGAGTCCATACAGGACTTGATTGTGTGCTTTCCGCACTACACTTCCCAGAAGTCTCATTGGAGCCTCCCATCGACGGCTGAGTTATATCAAATTGGAGAAGTGTAACGGGTGCGCACACCGCTTCCGTTAAAGCCCCTGAAGAGAAGCAGATGGAGCTTCGAAACGCGTCGGGCAGATCCATTACGGAGCGGCGTCTACAAGCGGATCCCCGTCCTCACCTACACATAAATAAAGCTGCTGCTCGGGTGCTACTCAAAGGTGGACAACCTGGAGCGACAATTTACACGCGGCAGTCCAGCCGCGGAGTTTGCACCACCCCGTTAACGTGGGGGTCACGGCAGTGAAGTAGCAGCCGTACATGGGATCGAGGACAGGCCCACTTGTGGAGTCCATACAGGACTTGATTGTGTGCTTTCCGCACTACACTTCCCAGAAGTCTCATTGGAGCCTCCCATCGACGGCTGAGTTATATCAAATTGGAGAAGTGTAACGGGTGCGCACACCGCTTCCGTTAAAGCCCCTGAAGAGAAGCAGATGGAGCTTCGAAACGCGTCGGGCAGATCCATTACGGAGCGGCGTCTACAAGCGGATCCCCGTCCTCACCTACACATAAATAAAGCTGCTGCTCGGGTGCTACTCAAAGGTGGACAACCTGGAGCGACAATTTACACGCGGCAGTCCAGCCGCGGAGTTTGCACCACCCCGTTAACGTGGGGGTCACGGCAGTGAAGTAGCAGCCGTACATGGGATCGAGGACGGGCCCACTTGTGGAGTCCATACAGGACTTGATTGTGTGCTTTCCGCACTACACTTCCCAGAAGTCTCATTGGAGCCTCCCATCGACGGCTGAGTTATATCAAATTGGAGAAGTGTAACGGGTGCGCACACCGCTTCCGTTAAAGCCCCTGAAGAGAAGCAGATGGAGCTTCGAAACGCGTCGGGAGATCCATTACGGAGCGGCGTCTACAAGCGGATCCCCGTCCTCACCTACACATAAATAAAGCTGCTGCTCGGGTGCTACTCAAAGGTGGACAACCTGGAGCGACAATTTACACGCGGCAGTCCAGCCGCGGAGTTTGCACCACCCCGTTAACGTGGGGGTCACGGCAGTGAAGTAGCAGCCGTACATGGGATCGAGGACGGGCCCACTTGTGGAGTCCATACAGGACTTGATTGTGTGCTTTCCGCACTACACTTCCCAGAAGTCTCATTGGAGCCTCCCATCGACGGCTGAGTTATATCAAATTGGAGAAGTGTAACGGGTGCGCACACCGCTTCCGTTAAAGCCCCTGAAGAGAAGCAGATGGAGCTTCGAAACGCGTCGGGCAGATCCATTACGGAGCGGCGTCTACAAGCGGATCCCCGTCCTCACCTACACATAAATAAAGCTGCTGCTCGGGTGCTACTCAAAGGTGGACAACCTGGAGCGACAATTTACACGCGGCAGTCCAGCCGCGGAGTTTGCACCACCCCGTTAACGTGGGGGTCACGGCAGTGAAGTAGCAGCCGTACATGGGATCGAGGACGGGCCCACTTGTGGAGTCCATACAGGACTTGATTGTGTGCTTTCCGCACTACACTTCCCAGAAGTCTCATTGGAGCCTCCCATCGACGGCTGAGTTATATCAAATTGGAGAAGTGTAACGGGTAAACACACCGCTTCCGTTAAAGCCCCTGAAGAGAAGCAGATGGAGCTTCGAAACGCGTCGGGCAGATCCATTACGGAGCGGCGTCTACAAGCGGATCCCCGTCCTCACCTACACATAAATAAAGCTGCTGCTCGGGTGCTACTCAAAGGTGGACAACCTGGAGCGACAATTTACACGCGGCAGTCCAGCCGCGGAGTTTGCACCACCCCGTTAACGTGGGGGTCACGGCAGTGAAGTAGCAGCCGTACATGGGATCGAGGACGGGCCCACTTGTGGAGTCCATACAGGACTTGATTGTGTGCTTTCCGCACTACACTTCCCAGAAGTCTCATTGGAGCCTCCCATCGACGGCTGAGTTATATCAAATTGGAGACGTGTAACTGGTGCGCACACCGCTTCCGTTAAAGCCCCTGAAGAGAAGCAGATGGAGCTTCGAAACACGTCGGGCAGATCCATTACGGAGCGGCGTCTACAAGAGGATCTCCGTTCTCACCTACACATAAATAAAGCTGCTGCTCGGGTGCTACTCAAAGGTGGACAACCTGGAGCGACAATTTACACGCGGCAGTCCAGCCGCGGAGTTTGCACCACCCCGTTAACGTGGGGGTCACGGCAGTGAAGTAGCAGCCGTACATGGGATCGAGGACGGGCCCACTTGTGGAGTCCATACATGACTTGATTGTGTGCTTTCCGCACTACACTTCCCAGAAGTCTCATTGGAGCCTCCCATCGACGGCTGAGTTATATCAAATTGGAGAAGTGTAATGGGTGCGCACACCGCTTCCGTTAAAGCCCCTGAAGAGAAGCAGATGGAGCTTCGAAACGCGTCGGGCAGATCCATTACGGAGCGGCGTCTACAAGCGGATCCCCGTCCTCACCTACACATAAATAAAGCTGCTGCTCGGGTGCTACTCAAAGGTGGACAACCTGGAGCGACAATTTACACGCGGCAGTCCAGCCGCAGAGTTTGCACCACCCCGTTAACGTGGGGGTCACGGCAGTGAAGTAGCAGCCGTACATGGGATCGAGGACGGGCCCACTTGTGGAGTCCATACAGGACTTGATTGTGTGCTTTCCGCACTACACTTCCCAGAAGTCTCATTGGAGCCTCCCATCGACGGCTGAGTTATATCAAATTGGAGAAGTGTAACGGGTGCGCACACCGCTTCCGTTAAAGCCCCTGAAGAGAAGCAGATGGAGCTTCGAAACGCGTCGGGCAGATCCATTACGGAGCGGCGTCTACAAGCGGATCCCCGTCCTCACCTACACATAAATAAAGCTGCTGCTCGGGTGCTACTCAAAGGTGGACAACCTGGAGCGACAATTTACATGCGGCAGTCCAGCCGCGGAGTTTGCACCACCCCGTTAACGTGGGGGTCACGGCAGTGAAGTAGCAGCCGTACATGGGATCGAGGACGGGCCCACTTGTGGAGTCCATACAGGACTTGATTGTGTGCTTTCCGCACTACACTTCCCAGAAGTCTCATTGGAGCCTCCCATCGACGGCTGAGTTATATCAAATTGGAGAAGTGTAACGGGTGCGCACACCGCTTCCGTTAAAGCCCCTGAAGAGAAGCAGATGGAGCTTCGAAACGCGTCGGGCAGATCCATTACGGAGCGGCGTCTACAAGCGGATCCCCGTCCTCACCTACACATAAATAAAGCTGCTGCTCGGGTGCTACTCAAAGGTGGACAACCTGGAGCGACAATATATATATATATATATATATATATATATATATATATATATATATATATATATATATATATATATATATATTCCACAGCCTTGGCTCAAATTTTCGTAGTCCAATGGCGCTCTTCCACCGGTGCTGAGACTACAAAGCAGAGACCCGCTTTCAAATAATCCACAAATCCATCATCCGATAGAGAAAGTCCGCACTCACAAAGGATTTTACTTCCCAAGTTTTCAAAATTTATTTAGGTCAGATTATAAGCATATAAGCACAACACCAACGCGTTTCGCAACCCACTGTTGCTTGTTGAACTTGAACTTTCTCTATCGGATGATGGATTTGTGGAATATATATAGATATATATATATATATATATATATATATATATATATATATATATATATATATATATATATATATATATATATATCACCTACTGGCGGTCGCCAGTAGGTAGTTATAGTTAGGATTGTTTTCTATAGGAAATCCGCAACATTCTATTGGGAATAACTTTGGCACCTTAAATTTGCCTCGCTGCGCTCCGCTCCTTCCCTGAAAGTTTGGGGGGGATTCGTCAAGCGGGGGCCGAGATAAAAGGGGGGTCCCAAAACGAGTTTTCCCCATGTTAATTTCCATAGGGCGGTTGGACTCTTTTTTTAGCCCGAACGGCTGAATGGATTTCCACAATACTTGGCAAAATTGTAGGGACTGGTAGCCCGATGTGCCTTTGCTATGTCTCAAAATATGTGCTCCAGTGGATTTTGAGTAATTTAGGTTAAAAATATATATATATATCTGGGTGGAGCCTAACCACACATCTGATCTGATTGGCTGTCAGCACTTCATCCAAGAAGTGTTGGCAGCCATCTTGGGACCAATATACATGATAGCACCTCATTAAAAAGCATTGTAGTTAATAGAGGGTTTTAGGACTTTAGTTACATTATAAATCATTTGTTGATGGTACCACACTCATCTTAGGAATTGTGGTGTGTTCTAAGGTGATTTTACCATGTGAAAAGGCCTTCTGCTGTAATATCATGAATCATGTTTGAAAGAAAACTAATATCTCATGATTTTCCCACAGTGGTTTGGAAGGGGATCTATAAGCTAAACTGAAAGCAGATTTTCTGTAAATTCACATTATCTTTCTCAGTCATGTGAGAATGAAGTCTGACATTCTCAGTAAAACATGTACATCCAACAAGGACAGAGACTGTCAGTTGATTCCTTTGTGTTCTACTGCAGCCTCCTAGAGTGTTCTAAAGAACAACTAGAGCGCTAACAGTCCTACTTATTACAAAGGTATAGCACACCTGAAGCTATCGTGATGGAAATAAAGTGGTAACTCTTAAAACATTTAATTTAAGGGGGTATATTATGCCATAGAAAGTATTATTAGTGCTGCAGAAAGAAAAATTAGGGCACATTTTGAATGACTTCTCAAATCTTCTTCTATTTCATTAAAAAATTCTGACATGCAGTCTCCCAAGATGGCCACCAGAGACAAAGGAGCCCAAATGTAGCCCAAATATCACCCAGAGGTAGCCTAAGTATAGCCCAATGACAGAATGTCCCAGAGTGTTCTAAAGAACAACTAGAGCGCTAACAGTCCTACTTATTACAAAGGTATGGCACACCTGAAGCCATCTTGATTGGAATAAAGTGGTAACTCTTAAAACATTTAATTTAAAAAGGAACAAAATGAGGGGGTATATTTTGCCATAGAAAGTATGATTAGTGCTACAGAAAGAAAAATTAGGGCACATTTTGAGTGACTTCTCAAATCGTCTTCTATTTCATTAAAAAAAAATCTGACATGCAGACTGAAACATGCACTTTGAATACTAGCAGCAGACTTCCCTGGTGAGCAGTAGCTTTACTACAGTGATCTAATGAGCAACTAGAGTGCTAACATTCAGCATTAGTGGCAAATGTGTGACACATCTGAATGCCTTCTTGATGGAACCAAAGTAAACAAGCAGTGAAAATGCAATAGATCTCGCCCTCGTTTAAGTTAAAGCCATTCTGTTTGTAATGAGGTGGCTTTTTAGCTTTGCTTTTGTTAGTGTTTTTTAAACTTTCATGTAAATAACATGCATCTGTATGCATATATGTATATGTATGCATGCATTTATATTTGTATTTATATAGATATACAGATTATATATGTGTGTATATATATATATATATACATACACATACATATATATAAATGCATATGCATACATATGCATATATATATGTGTGTATATGTGTGCGTGTAGAGAGAGGTAGAGGTGTAGAGGTAGAGAGGTAGAGGTAGAGAGGTAGCGGTAGAGAGGTAGAGACTAGTAGAGAGAGAAGTAGAGAGAGAAGTAGATAGAGGTATAGAGGTAGAGAGTAGAGAGTGAGTAATAGAGAGTAGAGAGTGAGTAGTAGAGAGTAGTTGTGAGCAGTAGAGAGAGTAGCAGAGAGTGAGTAGTAGTGAATAGTAGAGTGAGTAGTAGAGAGTAGTAGAGAGTGAGTAGTAGAGAGTGAGTAGTAGAGAGTAGTAGAGAGTAAGTAGTAGAGTGAGTAGTAGAGAGCAGTAGAGAGTGAGTAGTAGAGAGTAGTAGAGTGAGTAGTAGAGAGTAGTAGAGAGTGAGTAGTAGAGAATGAGTAGTAGAGAGTAGTAGAGAGTGAGTAGCAGAGAGAGAATAGTAGAGAGTAGTAGAGAGTGAGTAGTAGAGACTAGTAGAGAGAGAGTAGTAGAGAGTGAGTAGTAGAGAGTAGTAGAGAGTGAGTAGTAGAGTGAGTAGTAGAGAGTGATTAGTAGAGAGAGAGTAGTAGAGAGTGAGTAGTAGAGAGAGAGTAGTAGAGAGTGAGTAGTAGAGAGTAGTAGATAGTGAGTAGTAGGGAGTGAGTAGTAGAGATAGAGTAGTAGAGAGTAGTAGAGTAGTAGAGAATTAGTAGTAGAGAGTGAGTATTTGAGAGTAGTGGAGTAGGAGAGAGTAAGTAGTAGAGAGTAGTGGAGAATATTCCAAAGTTTGGCACAGCACCACTTGCACAATAAGTCCAATCAAATCATATCACTTAGAGTCCTTATTGAAGCGCTGAATCTTGGTGCATATTCAACTCTTTTATTTTCCTTAAGTTTACGTACCACAGCCAGCCGAAACGTTTCGTTCTGTACAACAGAACTTCTTAAGGGCGTTCTTATTTCCTTCAAGTTATGTCGGTATCCTGTTGTCATATAACTAGATATTTCTTCCAAATGTTAGACGAGACATAAGTACATTCTTATTCAAAGTGACTAGATATCAATTTTACCCACACAATTCGGGCAGACTTGAGTAATTTATAGCATCCTCAAAGTCAGTCTTTCAAAAATTCCAAAGTATAGGACTTGATAATCCAAATCCGAATGTTTTTCAAGAAAAGTCATTTTCAATCATTCGGAATATCGGTGTCTGGGCAGATATGACCCAGGGACCCCCAGTATGCAAGGGTAATTAGTCCCCCCTCTGCAAACACGCCAGTGGCCAGCGTTGCAGAGAGATGTAAAAAGGGGCATAGCCTCATTACACCTTTGTGCAATGCAGCCCCCTGGCGCATACTGGAGGTTCCAGGTGGGCTAGTTGCCCCCAGGGACCCCTAGTATGCAAGGGGAATTAGTTCCCCCTCTTCAAACATGCACGGGGGCTGCGTTGCAGAGAGGTGTAAAAAAGGGTGTGGCCTCATTACACCTCTCTGCAATGCAGCCCCCTGGCGCATACTGGAGGCTCCTGGTGGGCTAGTTGGCCCCCAGGGGCCCCCAGTATGCATGCGAAATTGGTTCCCCCTCTTCAACCATGCACGGGGGCTGCGTTGCAGAGAGGTGTAAAAAGGGGCGTGGTTAATCAGTTTAATACTTTGCTCTCCATAGCAAATTGTTCTCCCACAAAATTTGCAAACAATTTTGAAATCTCCAAACTGGGTTTGGATGTTTGGGACCATCTCACTTGTCTCTGGACCCGATGGAGTGGGTTGCTTACTTTGGGAGGTGCTGGGTGAAGATTGGGGAGGGTTTCTGGTCAGTTCTCTGACCTCTGCCGCAGCATAGTTGTTTGGGTGCCGGCGTTGCATGTGGCGAATCATGGTGTTGTTGCCATAAAAATACTTTTTGGCAGGGTTACCCCTGGAAAGTACAGTGCACAGATCAGACAAGTAACCTTTGGTAACCTTTGGCGCATTAACTTTCTTGAGGCCCCTTGGGATTTTAAAAAACTCCCAGACAATGTGCTCCTTTGGCTCCTCCTCCTCTTCTTCTTCTCCACCACTGTGGTGTTGTGGTGGTCCTTGTGGTGGTGGTTGAGATGCTCCTGCTGCTGCTACTGTAGCCATTTCTCAGTACAAATCGGTACAAATAGGTCTGCAAACAGGTCTTCTTCAGTCAAAGTAAGAAGTGAGAATGAGGAAAAAAGGTGGGGGCTTTCATCTTTTGGAAAGCAAAACTGTCCTGAACCAAGGAAAAGTGTTATTTTCAGGTCACATGAGACTGGATTTATCATTTGGAAACCAAAACTGTCCTGAACCAATGAAAAGTGTTATTTTCAGGTCACATGACCCGACGCGCTTACGCTAAGCGCCCTGGGGCGCGCCCGGGGGTGCTTACGTAGCGCGATCGTATGCACTTGAGTGCTTCCGGGTGCGCTTACGCCGTGCGTATCACACGGACGCGGCTACGCGATACGTCACAATGATGTTTTCGTTCGTGGCAATAGCGCTAACGGGACACTCACCGGTATGCGCACCGGGGGGCGCCGCATGACTGCGCTTACCAGTGCGCTCACCAGTACGCGCAGCGGGAGCGCTCCAGGGCAAAAAAAACCAACCCATGAACAATATACATAAAAAAAATAAGTATTACATAAATATACAATATAGGATTCATTATAAAAAATATAACATTTCATAGCTATGGAAATTTGCTATTAAAAAACCTTTGAAATTCAGTGAAAAAAATATAGGTTTGAGGCCCAATATATAGTTAGGAATTAGCATTTAAAAAATCCTTTGAAATTCACTGAAAAAAGCATAGGTTTCACACCAGTTATAGTTAGGAATTAGCATTTAAAAAACGTATTAAATTCACTGAAAAAACCATAGGTTTCACAACAGTTATAGTTAGCTGGAAATTTTACTGACATAAAACCATTGAAATTCCCACATTATAGTTAGTTGGACTCTCTATAACTTGCGCGCCTGCAATGCACTGCTGATGACGTCACATATTACATCACTCATGACATGGTCAGTGACATCACTCATGACATCACTGATGACACCATCCTTGTGACAGAGTGACAGACCTCCTTTCAGTGTAATGTAACCCTTGAAATACATATTCAAAAATAGAAACTAACATTTTCAAAAAATGGAGATACCCATACCAGTTACAACAACCAATTCAGTAATTCCACCATCTATATACACATCCACTCATTCACCAACAGTTCTATATAGTCAATCATACATATACTCACTCATCATATGTATTGATACACCTATACATCCTATTACACACCGACAGTCATCCAAATGTTACTCACACATATACTCACACATGCAAATAAACTATTGAACATCCATTTATTTGCATATACAACCATACACACACTAACTCCTTACTTCTAAGGAAACTTGCACATACTTACTCTCTTAAACAATCACTTATAGAAACACATACTTATTTAATCAGGAACTCTTACAATCTCTCACTCTCACATATACTCACTTATATACATCAATACTAGGGGTGGGCGGCCAGCTACGCTCCGTGCACGGAGTGTGCGTAGTGCCGCCTACTCCACATTTTGCGGAGCGGGCGTAGCCAGGCGGCACTACGCACGCTCCGCAGACGGAGCGTAGCTGGCCGCCACCCGCCTCCCTCCCGCCCTCCCTAAATACTTTAAATTAAAGGAATCAAATAATTTAAAACGCACTTACCTTGCCCGCCGCTGCCCGCCGCGTCCCCGGGGCTCGCTATCTTCCATCATCCGTCTTCTTTACTAATGCGCATGCGCGGGCGGCCGCGCATGCGCATTTTCTCGTGAAAATAGCTAGAAATAGCTTTAACAGGAAGCACTAATAGATAAAGTAAAGCAGGTGCTCCAGTTGAAGGTCAAATTAAGTTACACAATCATTAATCACCCCAAGTTTGGGGTGATTAATGATTGTGTAACTGAATTTGAGCAGCACCTGCTTTACTTTATCTATTAGAGCTTCCTGTTGAAGCTGACTTTTGTAACTATTTTAGAATGGCTCTGGCAGCTTGCCGGCCCTATTTTAAAAGACTTACAAAAGTCAGCTTGAGCTTTTGACCCAATCCGTTCCGTTCGCAGATTTTTGTTCGCGGAATTTTGCGGGAAATTCGCGAATCTCGTGGATTGCGAATTTACCAAAAATCCGTGAAATCTGCGAGCGGAACAGATTTTCCGCTCATGCTTACTCTGAGTCTGTTTCCAGGTGTCGCGCCGTTCCTTTGGATGGTGGTACCCTGGGAATATATTCAACATATATATGTTCACTGAAAAAAACCATAGGTTTCAAGCAGGTTATAGTAAGGAATTATCATTTAAAAAACCTTAGGAATTCACTGAAAAAACCATAGGTTTCAGGGGTGTTATAGTTAGCTGGACATTTCACTCATACGAAACCATTGAAATTCCTCCGTTATAGTTAGTTGTACCAACTGTAACTCTCGCTCCCACAATCCAATGGTGATGATGTCACATATTACATCATTCATGACATGGTCAGTGACATCACTGATTACATCTCAAATGACATCACTGATGACATCACTGTTGCCATCATCCAGTGAATGTGGTTTGGTTTGTTATTTAAATATATATTATATATATATATATATATATATACTAATCTGCATTTAAGAATCAGTGGATATATACCTATCCTGAGGGAGGATTTAATAGCAGTGTGATTGACTGTTTACTTGACTAATTTATAGTGTCAGTCTCACTAAATATATTGGATAGTGACTAAACTGTGTGAATATCTGTATTACTTTGTCAGTTGTTGTGTAAACTGCTGCACCAGTTGGTTACTACTACGTGAAAGTCTATATTAGTTATTGATTAGTTAACTGACTATATTTATGGGAGAGTGAATGTGTGTGTGTTTTGGTGTGGGATCTGTGAATGCCCAAAGATGTGTGAATAGTTAATTCAGTAGGTATATGACATTAAGACTACGTGTTACAATAGTTGTTTGGGTGAGTGAATATCTTGATGGGTGTGGTGATGAGCAAATATATTTCTCAATGGTACATGTCCAACAAAGTAGAAAAATAAAAGGCAGTGTATGTGACAGTTGTTGTATATAAATAAGTATACACAAGACTCAATGTTTGCATGAGTGACTGTATAGATAACTGTATACTTGTAATAGTGATTTCATAACACACTAAGGGGTCTATTCCGATTCCGGTTGGAAATCGGACCGACCGACTCGAACCCGGAACGGAGTCCAACTGACACCCACAGGCACCGTATGACCCACGCAGAACAATGAGAAGCCCGTGAACTACAACCGACCCATCCGGAAAACAAGCTGTACGACCGAGCTGTACATAAATCAGCTATCCGGCCGGAAAATGGACATGAGCAGCACCGTCTGACACAAACCCAGAATGAACCCGACTGAGACATACCCGCGAAGTCCGACACGCCCAGTACGATGCAATGCATCTGAAATCAGACCGACCCACACGGAGCACAAGCCGCATGAACGACACGCACAGAAATCAGGTACCTGATGCGAGAGAGAGCCCTGCGACCGACTCACATGCAACACGGAACAAAACCAGCGTGAAAGACACGGAGCAGCCCATACGAGCCGACATGAGCGTCTGACTCCGTCTGAAGAACTTCTCCTACAAGCCCACAAAGCTACAAGGGAAAAACACAAGAAAAGGACCAATCAAGCATTGACAAAGTCAATAAATAGTCAAAAAAAAGCAAGATAGACAAACCCACAACTCCACCTATAAAATTAAAAAATCTTCCACCATGATTATTTGCACACACAACCGACCAGCCAGCCCAGAACTACTTCAAGCAGCAAACACAGACACACACACAACTCATCCATCAAACAAACTTAACACCATCAACACCCCTCCAAAAGCACCCTCAATAGACCTACCAAAATAGACATCACTTGCCCACACACACACATCACTCACCACCACCACCCATCACCATGCCCCATAAGAAGAATCTGCAGTTCACAGCAGTGAGTTAGAAATATTGGTAGATGAAATCCTCAGAGTGGATTCATATTTATTTGGTGCATTGGTACAAAGGACCCCCATGTCACAGAAAACCAAGATGTGGGAGAGGATTGTGCACCAGGCCCTGCTGGGAACTGTGCACCTACAGACAACAGGACAACACTGTTAGCCATCTTGCCATTGCTGCCACACTCCCTCACAGGGAAGCAGAGTCAAATGTGAACAGGAATGACACTCCTGTATCAGCCACCTGATGGCCCTTGAGTACCAATGACCATGTACATCTAAATACATACATGAGCTGCTCATGTACACACTCCAACAATCACATTGAAAGGCATTATGATGGCTGGACAATGTGCAACAGCAATATCACTCTCTGTGACAAGTGGAGACAATGCAGTGTACAGGCATGCATCCTGACGTCCTGTTGCAAATGTCATGCACAAGAACCATTGATCCAAAAATCGAGGTGGGGAGAATGGTTCACCTATCCTGTGCAATCCGGGTCATAACGTATTGTGTTGCCTCCATTCAAAACCTCACATACGTACACACGCGTAATGCGGAACATCTTGGTTTCCCGCATCAGTGTACTGTAGTAGTAGTTTCAGTGGGTCACCATGTTAGCAAACATGCTGTGCCCCCACCTGGATGTGTACTGACAGCTTTCACAAGAGTGTAGAGAGATGATAATTAAGAGTGCCAGTGCCACGTGCTGTGAGTCAAAAACACTCAGATCATTCAAAGGCAAAGGAAAAATGGTGAACATTGTGATGTACAAAGTCACAAACAAAGCTGTTGCGTGTGTGGATCTAGCTACTGATCCACCGCACCAGAGTTGTTCACTGTTGGACAACATGTTGCAGCCCCATGTGATCCTAGAACCTTTTTCTTCTCTAGACATGCTTGTGGAAGCAGCCAGTCCACCTCCAGGTGGAGGCAGAGCATATTTGCACAAATGGTGACCCAATGGAACTGCAGCTACAGTACACTGAGGCGGTGAACCAAGATGTGCCACCCCATTCCTGTGAACGTATATCATGGCATTTAATAAGGAATGAAAATACGTAAATAACCTGGTTGCACAGGACGAGTGATCCATTCTCTCTTTCATTGTCATAAATACCCATTGCAAGCTGAATCGATCTGTACCTCTTCCTCCCTCCCCGTTGCTACATACAAATGTGAACCATTAATGCCTGTAGTACCATAACTGACAATGTCTTCCTCTTCCAAACACAGGTGCTCGTGGGGACGCAGCAGCATGTGAAGAGGAGTACCTGGCCCAGACTTTGGTAGAGAACGAGCTCTCTGGTGTGGATCTGGCTCTGTCTTCTTCGGATGACGACCAACAACCTGGCACCTCTGGGGTGAGTCATCATGCAGCCCCAGCAGCACTGACATCTGCACACCCTGCACCCACACCAACAACAACTGGCAACAGACCGAGCACCCCTGCCAACCCAGACAGACCTAGGACACCAAATCCAACCCATACAGGGCCACCGGCCACCAAGGAAGCAACGGACAATAACACCAGTAGCAACAGCCAAGGTGTCCCAGGGTCAGCTGTGAGTGCCACCGCAGGTCCTGCCCGTGTGGCTAGGGGTGGTGGGAAGGGTGTCAGACAGAGGTCACGGCCTGCAGAGGGGCATGGCCTGCATGATGACCCACAACTGCTCTGCATCATAGATGCGTACCAAGATAGTACCGAAGGATTCGGCCTGGTAGTGGGAATTCTCTAGGACATGCAACAGGACAGGTCAAGTGGGACAAACTTACTGAGGTGCATAGCGACATCTTGACTTGTCTCCGGCAGATCAGGGGAAATATGTTCAGACCTCCCTGTGTGCCAAACCATCTGTTGCTGCAACATCTGCAAATGCCACAGGGAGTGAGGATGAATCGGGTGGAGAGTCTGATGCACCGCCGAGGCCTGCACTTGAGGACCCCCCCCCGAAGAAGAAGAGGGGTCATCCAAAGAGGGACAAGTGAGGCACTGTTGTCCGTACACATCCTCCTAGAAATACAGTGGAATGCACAGACACCACACCTAACCACCGTCAGTGCTAACAAGCCCAAAGGTGAGGTAACCAAAGGTCAGTCAGATGTGTGAAGATAGACAACACACATAACAAGTGAAGCACAGGTCCATCACACGTCAGCAACAAGTTTATTATACAACAGTAGCAAGGTAAGTCCACCTGACAGTGGGCACAAGGTCACCAAGTCTTGTTGATTGGAGCTTCAGGGGTGTGTCACATCACATGATGGGAAACTAGAAGTTCCACCCTGGCATTGGATTCTGGTTGTTGGGTGTCAGATTTGACCAAGCACCAGCCAAAGTACCTTTGAAAGGATAGACATAAGACATCGTCGGAAGCATATCTGAACAGGGTGGAAATGCAATGAACATGCACAAAACATGTCACAAGAAACCTACACAGTAACACTTTGGCATGTTAACAACATTGTGGACCACAGACTATCAGACAGGATACATCATTGCACGTATCTAGTCAAGTACCATACGGACAAACCCAAACATCAACTGACCAGCACCCACACATCTTGGGCAAAGTCAAGACATTGACATAACTTCCCTGGGAACTCACAATCAACTGTAGAAGTAACAGTCCGTGTCTATTATGAACTGTGGCAACTCAATATGTACTTGTTGTTATCCTCTGAGGCGGAAGCCGGAGGACTGTGTTTGCATCTGTTTTTAAAACTGCACCATTTTCACTCGTGTTAGGACTTTAAAGACCTTAGAGCTCACCTGCTTAAAAGCGCCGACTTGAACGCGCTCTGACAACCCTCCTCGACCACCCCTGACACAGCGACCACGCGCTGAATCAGGCAACGCCCAAAGGCGGTAGCCACGCCCACTGCGAGGTCACGCCCACCCCCAGAGACTACAAATACGCTGATTGAAAGCGGATTGTAATTGACTTGTTGTTATCCTCTGAGGCGGAAGCCGGAGGACTGTGTTTGCATCTGTTTTTAAAACTGCACCATTTTCACTCGTGTTAGGATTTTAAAGACCTTAGAGCTCACCTGCTTAAAAGCGCCGACTTGAACGCGCTCTGACAATCCTCCTCGACCACCCCTGACACAGCGACCACGCGCTGAATCAGGAAACACCCAAAGGTGGTAGCCACGCCCACTGCGAGGCCACGCCCACCCCCAGAGACTACAAATACGCTGATTGAAAGCGGATTGTAATTGACTTGTTGTTATCCTCTGAGGCGGAAGCCGGAGGACTGTGTTAGCATCTGTTTTTAAAACTGCACCATTTTCACTCGTGTTAGGATTTTAAAGACCTTAGAGCTCACCTGCTTAAAAGCGCCGACTTGAACGCGCTCTGACAACCCTCCTCGACCACCCCTGACACAGCGACCACGCGCTGAATCAGGAAACGCCCAAAGGTAGCCACACCCACTGCGAGGCCACGCCCACCCCCAGAGACTACAAATACGCTGATTGAAAGCGGATTGTAATTGACTTGTTGTTATCCTCTGAGGCAGAAGCTGGAGGACTGTGTTAGCATCTGTTTTTAAAACTGCACCATTTTCACTCGTGTTAGGATTTTAAAGACCTTAGAGCTCACCTGCTTAAAAGCGCCAACTTGAACGCGCACTGACAACCCTCCTCAACCACCCCTGACACAGGGACCACGCGCTGAATCAGGAAACGCCCAAAGGCGGTAGCCATGCCCACTGCGACGCCACGCCCACCCCCAGAGACTACAAATGTGCCGGCCATACCAGCGCAGCGGACGAGCGCAGCGGGAGCGCAGCGGGAGCGCCGTTTGCGCGCCGAAGGCGCACCTAAGGCAAGCCCGTCTGCGCCCGTCCGTGCACGACCAGGCACAGGGCCAGAACCCCTGCCGGATACAGCTGCCCCTAAGGTAAAATACTCACAACGGGAATTACTAAGTCTCAGACCCCCCACTCCCTCTTGCGAATATACTCACGACCTAATGGGTCCTTTCATTCGCTGTACCCTCTGCAAGCCAGCACAACGCAAATTACCTATAAAACCCCACAAGCCTGCTGCCCTGACACTGGCCTCACTTAACTGCCGTTCGCTCCCTAAACATGCGACGCAGATCAACCACCTCATAGAAGACCAAAAGATTGACATCCTCTCCTCACGGAAACATGGCTCGCCCCACATTCTGAGGCAGACATTGTGCTAGCAACCCCACCAGGCTTCCTCATTCAGTCCCTACCCCGCCCTGTAGGCCGAGGTGGTGGTGTTGCCATCATCCACCGGGACCACCTTTTTTGCAAATCTGAGGATGCGCAGATCCCTGACTCCGAAAGCTTGCAATTTACAATCAAGCTAGACCCGACCAACTCTCTGACAGGAGTCCTTATCTACCGTCCTCCCGGGCATCCAGGCCCTTTCGCGAGCACTCTCCTGGACACTGTAGCGACCCAGGCCCACTCCATATCAAATTTCCTGATAATAGGAGATCTAAACATCCATCTTGATGACCCCACTGACCAGACAGCAGCTGACCTAATCGCTGATCTGGCAGCACTTGACATCCACCTCCTTAATTCCGGACCAACGTATACCAAGGGTCACTGCTGGATCCAGTGTTCACTAACACTCCATCGATGCAAGTGAAAGATGCCTCTCCCTTACCCTGGACTGACCATTTCCTCATCTCCTTCCTACTGCCAGGTTCTTTCAGGAAACCTCATAAACCGCCCACCTACATCAGGGACAGGACCTGGTCCAGACTTCCTACCGAAGAGTGGGCAAGCTTTCTTAAAAACACCAGCCCGGCACACGCAGACGATCCGGTTGTCGCCGACAGCAATTTCAGAGAGTGGATCACCACCTCCCTGGACTCCGTAATCCCACTAAGAACTAGGGAGGATAAAAACGGAAAACCTGGGTCTGCCCCGTGGTATACCTCTGACCTCCGACTCCTCCGTAAAAACTGTAAAAGAGCCGAACGGCTGTGGAGGAAAGACTGGCAACACACCAGCAAGGAAGCATACCACAATACAGTCAGACTCTACAAAGATGCCATCAGACACGCCAAAGCTTCCCACTATGACACGCGGATTACAGAATCTTCTAACTCAGCCAGGGAATCCTTCAAAATCGTAAAGGAGTTGCTCAAAGTACCCAACTCCCCGCCCTCTAGTGTCCCCTCTGTGGACCGAAGTAACGACCTAGCTACGTACT
The DNA here is from genome assembly GCF_964263255.1 of Lissotriton vulgaris. Taxonomy (NCBI): domain Eukaryota; kingdom Metazoa; phylum Chordata; class Amphibia; order Caudata; family Salamandridae; genus Lissotriton; species Lissotriton vulgaris. Next base: position 1,436,576,424 of record NC_141693.1, on the reverse strand, counting down.
TCAACGATAAAATCGCCCGTATTCTACTTTCCCTCCCCCCTCCCGGGCCCACCAGCCACTTGGACAATCCGACACCCCCCAGTCAAACCGAAAGTAATCCTCGTCCTCAACTTGAGACGTTCATGCCAGTAACTCGCCTGGAGGTCGAGCGAACCATGAACAAAATGAGAAGCGGTTCACCACTGGATGCCGCTCCCATCAGATTCCTCAAAACAGTGGCCCCGGTCATCATTCCCTCGATCACAGAGCTCATTAACAGCTCACTTACCCAGGGATCTGTCCCTGCCAGCTGGAAGAGCGCGGTGGTAAAAGCACTCCTTAAAAAACCACAGCTCGACCCAGCAGACCTGGGAAACTATCGTCCAATCTCTCTCCTTCCGGCAATCAGCAAGCTACCTGAGAAACTGGTTAACGGACAATTGTCCCAGTTCTTTGAAACAAACAACATCCTACGGGAATCCCAAACTGGTTTTCGCCCGGGCCATGGCACAGATACTGCCCTCCTCGCCGTCATCGAGGAGGCAAGGCGCATACTGGATTCAGGAGGGTCATTGGCAGTGATCCTCCTGGATCTAAGCGCAGCCTTCGACACAGTCAACCACCGTGTCCTTCTCCATCGGCTCGCGGCAGCAGGGATCACCGGGACGGCGCTCAGTTGGATAAAATCCTTCCTCACTGGACGCACGTTCCAGGTATGGGACGGCAACTACCACTCATCCACCCTCCCCCTCACTAGCGGGGTCCCTCAGGGATCTTCCCTGAGCCCGACGCTTTTTAACGCATATATGGCTCCCCTGGAAGACGTGGTGACACCATTCGACATAAAAATGGTAAGCTACGCTGATGACACTCAACTGGTCGTTTCTCTATCCCAACTTGTCGACCACCCAGAGAAACTGGCCAACTGTCTCACCCAAATACACAGCTGGATTCATCACTAAAATTAAATGGGTCTAAGACCGAAGTGATGCTCCTGGGAAAACAATGGGCAACCATCCCCCCTACAGTCTGGCCTGACGCATTCGGAGAAATCCCCTCCCCGAAGCGTGAAATCAAAACCCTTGGAGTTTGGCTCGAACCCGAGCTCACCATGAAGACGCAAGCAGCCAAAACTACGGGCACCTGTTTTGGGCTGATGCGCACTACCCGTAAGATCCTTCCATTACTACCACCTGCCTCTAGGAAACTCCTTATACAGGGGCTGGTATTGTCCCGTCTGGACTACAGAAATATGGTCTACCTGGGTGCCCCAGAGGCCACCCTGACGAAACTACAGCGGACACAAAACGCCGCTGCCCGATTGCTCACGAACCTTCCTTCGAGAGTGTCAGCAAAACCAGCCCTCAAGGCCCTGCACTGGCTCCCTGTCCGCCAAAGGGTGGAATTCAAGGCCATGTGTACAACACACAAACTTATCAACAGATCGGGCCCTGCTATCCTCAACAGCCTGGTCACCCCCTACAAAGCATCCAGATCCCTCTGCTCGGACGGTGAGCATTTGGCCAACGTCCCCAAATTCAGGAGGACACGCACCGGAGCCCGTCGATTCTCGGTGCAAGCGGCCGTGAGATGGAACTCCCTCCCACGCACCCTCAGACTGGAAGCCAACTACCTGGCCTTTCGCAAAAAATTGAAAACGCACCTATTTCCGAAATAATCGTTCCTCCTCCCTCCCTCGTCTTATAGGATAACAATCTCCTTACAGCGCGGGGATGCCCTTGGGTCACCAGGCGCTATACAAATCGCTAAAATAAATAAATAAATAAAGTTGATGAGCTGTGTGCAGACATCACCCTCATCATCATCATCATCACTAGCCTCCTGGCCCAGGCCTGGATCCTCCACAGGTGGGGGATTTTGATCATTGTCATCCTGTATGAGAGGCACCTCCTTCGGCGCTGCCATGTTGTGTAGCATGCAGCAAATTATGATGATCTTGCACACCTCAGCTGGCTCATATGGGAGGGCACCTCCGGTCTTGTCCAGGCATCGGAAGTGGCTTTTCAGGAGACCAAAGGTCCGCTCGATCACTCTCCTGGTTCGACCATGTGCCTCATTGTAGTGCATCTCGACTGCTGTCACAGGGTTCCTGAGGGGTGTCAGCAACCACTGCATGTTGGGGTATCCAGAGTCTCCTACATACAAAGAATAGCACATTAGTTGAGTCTTGTAAGATGGTGTGATACAACATTGCCGAACACACACAATGGAAACAGTACACATCAACAAGCCAGGCACGCTGGTTTGGCATCTGTGACATCATCCACGCAATACCACTCCTCCTCATGGAGGCATCATGCGCAGAACCGGGAAAAGATACACACACATGTGTGATCACCATGTCCACCAGACATACCGCCAGAGCATTGATGGAGTGGAAATATTTCCTGTTGCAGTAGGCCTGCTCATGTGCCTGTGGTGGTATTAGTGCCACATGTGTACCATCAATAGAACCAATGACGTTTGGCATCCTCCCCAGTCTATAAAAAGCATCCTTTACGTCAGTGAGTTCACCAGGGCTAGGAAACCTGATGTATGTGTCAAGAAAATACAACATCCTCTCAAAGACATCACGAAGCGCACGGCTGAACATAGTTTGTGACATACTACCAGCACTAGCAACAGTGTGTTGAAAGGTACCAGTGGCAAACAAGTTCAGGGCTGACATCACCTTCACCTTTGGTGTCAGTGCTGTCGGGTATGTCTGGCCAGGTAGCAGATGTGGTGCAAACTGCTCTGCCAACTCATCAATCAGTCTCCTGGTGAAGCGGTACTGTTGGATGCTGTCACGTTCCACCATGGTCTCAAGGTCCAGGAAAGGTCTATGGACAGCTGGTACCCTGCAGTACAGAGATGGGTAAAGTAAGATTATACATTTATATACCCAAGTGGCACTCACCTTGAAAAAAATCACATGATACATCATAGCAATACACAATGAACGAAGTTGCGTGCTGTTGGTCATGGACACATATGTCACCTACATGCCCATCATCTCACATATTAATGAGACATGTGTACATGATTTCCATGGATTGAAATGTCTATTCATTGAGCTGTGGCACAGTACCTATGTACTGCTGTCGGGTTCAAAACACACAAAACAGTGACATGTGAAGGTTGATGTTTCACATGCATCACAACTCCATGTCAGTGTGATAGCCATGGTCCCTGTATTGCCACTTGTGCACCGGAATGACATGGTGTATCATGGACATCCCACAACCAATCATGACTCCACAGGTAGTGGCCCCTGTGGTCCCTACAGGCCAAACATGGTCGTCCCTGAGCCACACACACACAGCATAAACTGTTGATGCACAAAGCACTTGGTGGATTCTGGCTCACACTGGGCACATGGAACCACAAACATCACAGACACAACATGCACACAGACTGTAGGTTTACATCATGAATGTGTCCATGGGTCTTGCTGTGACATACATAACAGACAAACAAGTACTCATAGTGTATGTGACAGGTCATACTCATCTCCAAACTGGTACTGTGTCCATGACTCAGGCCCATGTCAATCATAATTACACTGATTTACTGAAAAAGTCGCACATACCAATCTGCAACCTTGGTATCTATGGGGACATGCTGTGGTGTTGAAGGTGTGGCCATGGCAATGAAATCTGTGTGGAATCCGTATGCAATTCACACCAATAAAAACCAATGTGGGTGACTAGTATGCAGACACGCCGTACATGCAGGGCAGAGAAGTGCGCACACCTTGTCCATTGACTGCACGATGCGTATGCTTTACAGTCACCCGCATCGGGTCACATTGACGACAATGGGCTATGCGTGCGCACGGCTCGGTTCATGCATGTACGACACGTATGCAATGTGACCCGACGCGGGTGACTTCTACAGAGACGCGTCGTGCAGTTTTGGACCGAGTCGTGCGCCCGGCTTAGCCATGGATTGTAATGTGAACTGACGCGGGTGACTCCTGAGAAGACGTGTCGTACACGCTTGGACTTTGCCGTGCTCATGCATAGCCCATAGAATCATATTGGGACGGATGTGTGTGATTTAAAAAAATACGCTTAATATAGTCAGTGTACCGAGCCGTGTGCACTCATTGGCAATGGGCTGTCATGGAGACGGACGCAAATTCAAAAATTGTCTGAGTCGTGCGCTGGAAATTCAGTTGGATGCCTACATCAATGTTGCAATCCTAGGGTGTCCTGAAGGTGAAAGTTTTGAACGATACGGAAGACGTGTAGTAGACTTACATTTCCATGGATTGGACAGGAAGTGGCAATGTCACAGATTCTGTCTCTGCTGCACTTATTTAAGGCTGGCAGGCCCACAGGGAGCTCACTTGCCTGCACTACATGCTACAGGACCACATATCTGATTCCACTGCTGCTGTCTATACTTCCTCTGGCTCCTGCAATGGCACGTACTGTGGAGAGGGCACCTGCATTCACAGAGGAGGAGAACCCGGCCCTGCTGGATGGGGTCCTCCCAGAGTACAGCAAGCTGTATGGGAAACCAGGGGAGCAGGTGAGTTTTCAGTCCACTGCCTACCATTTCCTGTAAGTTGTCTGACTAGCAGTAATAGAAGTGTGCATAGCAGTGGCAGGCATATGCACTGAGTACTTGAAGCAACCAATTTATGTGGGTACATGTGATGAACAGGTGTCCTGCTGCAGTAGTGCAGCAGTGCTAGCCTTTAATTCCCAGCAATGTTACCATGTCAGACCGGCAGCACAAATGCACATTTCTCTGTGTGTACTGCCTGTGTACCTAATTTAGCTTTGTGATGACCACATGTATTTTAAACTGTATGCAGCACAATTATGTGGCATGTGTGGTAATGTCCTCTTCACTTTGTCATCCTCACAGGTTGATGCCCACAAGAAGCAAGAGATCTGGCTGACCATTACCCGGGCAGTAAGATCTGTGGGGATCTACAAGCACCAGATCTGCAACTGCCAGAAGAGGTGGCAGGACCTACGTGGTTGGACCTGGTGGATCTCAAAGGTCCAGCTGAAGCTGTCGCCTCCTCGCTGTAGAGGCAGACACCGGACCCTGACCCCCATATGCCCTGGATTCTGGCGGAGGTCTTCCCAGACCTGGATGGGCAACTGAAGGCCAGACAGCAGCAAGGAGGGGGTAAGTCCATGTCTGATCTGTGACCATGTTCGACGTGCTGTTTGCAGTCGTTTGGCCTGGTCATACTTCCACATTACGTTAGTCTTGGGGCCCTGGGCTCATGTCCCTCAATTGTGTAAGTCACACTCCTCATCTGATCCACAGTTGTGGCCCCTACAGTCTGTGACTTTAGGGCATTGTGTTCCTCCATTCAGCTATGCTGAGGGTCCTGCACAGCCTATGTTACTGGGACTCTGATGTGTGCTTCGTGGGTGGGTCTATCTTTTGCACTATGCGTGGTCTCTGATGTGTTCTGTGTGTGCCTTTCATATGTGTTACTATTGCTGGTCTGGCTCACAACATGTGTGTGGGGTTTTTAAAACATACCCATGCAGCAGGTGAGTCCATGTAGTGGCCTCATGAGTCTGTATAGGGAGTATGTCACACTAGCCCAGACATCTGCCTACTGTCCAGGCTAATACATAGTTACAGGTTTACCTGGTCAGTCATGTCACACTCCACAGCATTGGGAGACTCTGTACTCACACTCACGTGTATGGACCTACTGATTGTACTTCCTGAAATGTGCCATCAGGTGTCTGACACAATGTCATTGTGGTGTGGCTTCCTATTTGTGACAACTGGTGAGTCGAGGATCTTAGTGTCAGCAGGACATCTGAGTTGTGACAATTTGGATGATACCTGTGCAACATATGGGGATGTGGTCAGTTGTCTGTGCACAATGCTGTATGCAACAGTGAGTTTCACGCAGATGTGTGTCATTAACAGCAGACTGTGAGGTGCTCATGTTCAGGTAGTTGTGTTTGCAGTCACTCATATGTCAGATTATAGTAATGTTGGTTCATCATAGTCCAAGAACAGTGTGTGGCAGGGGACAGACTGGTGCACTTTTCAGCTGCAGAGTTTGGTATGGGAATGACCTATGAATGTGAAGCAGTGCAGACTGATGTTGTCCGGATCCATTGCCCCATGAAATGTGACAGTGAAGACTGACTTACCATGCATGTAAATGTAAAATGTAAATGTAGTTGAGCTTATATAGCGCACAGCTACCCACAAAGGGTTTCCCGGCACTTGCTTAGGGAACCCGTCCTTGTATTCCCCTGTGAGATAACCCCGGCAGGGTATCCACAAGGTGAAAGCCAGGCATCCCACCGCGAGGGGCCGTTGTGGAGATTAAGCAAGCTATTGCCCAGAGTCGCAGAGTGTGAACCCGTGAGTCAAGAAGGCACCGGAGCGAGAATTATCGAGTCCGTGGAATTTTTGAGCCCAAGACCCGCCGAGGCGGGGAATTGAACCCTGGTCCAGGGCCGATCTCAGCTTCCGGGTCTGCCGCCTCTAACCCCTGAGCCACACTTCTATATGCATGTCTATACCTGGGCATTGAATTGAGAAGGGGATCCTGCATTGGAGTCAGAGGTGCTCCATGCACCCCATTGTGTCATTAACTTTCTTCACGTGAGGACATCATTGTGTGTTGTGCTGCTAGGTATCACAAGATTGTGAAATGTGACTTTGGGCATACATTCATCCTGACACCGGTACTGAGTGATTGGCATGTGATGTGATGTATGCTTATAGCAATGAACTTCTACATGGTCATTTGCATGTACAACAACTGTGTATGTGGTGCATGTGTGCACTTTGGGGTATTATTAGCCAGCATGCAACAGACATATGGGTAGAGACTCTGGAGGGATATTGGTGCCATGGTTGATGTTCAGACTGGCTATTGCCCTTTGTACACCTTTGTGGGCAATCTGATCAAATATCAGCTAAGGATGCCCTGTAATGCGCTATATTTACAGTGTTGTGTGCAGGCAATGCAGGCGACTAATGCGGGCCTTGATTTCCTACTTATATGCAAATACATTCACGGGCACAGGAGACAGCGCCACAGAACTAGAGGAGCCACAGAGCCAGCCTGGAGCAGCGACTGAGGAGTTGGAGGGACCCAGTGGCACGGAGGGTGAGGGGAGCCACACGGAGGAGTCCCCAGCACCATCCACCTCAGCTGAGGACCACAGCAGCTCTGAGGATGACTCCCTTGTGGGGGTGGGTGTCAGCAGCCACCAAACCACAGATAGTGAGGCTGTCCCCGCCACTACCACCCTCCGCTCGGCTGCCATCCCAGAGATCTGTGGCAGCTCCTGTGTTCAGGAGCATGTCTCCTTCCTGCCAGGCACCGCACACCCGGTGGGGTGGCATCAGTAATAGGCAACATGACACATATGGGTGGGGTGGTATCAGTGATAGGCAACATGAGACTCATGGGTGGGGTGGCATCAGTGATAGGCAACATTCCCCTATGGGTTGGGTGGCATCAGTGATAGGCAACATGACACATATGGGTGTGGTGGCATCAGTGATAGGCAACATGACACATATGGGCGGGGTGGCATCAGTGATAGGCAACATGCCACTATGGGCGGGGTGGCATTAGTGATAGGCAACATGCCCCTTTGGGTGGCGTGGCATTAGGCAACATGACACACATGGGTGGGGTGGCATCAGTGATCGGCAACATGCCCCTATGGGGGGGTGGCATCAGTGATCGGCAACATGCCTCTATGGGTATGGTGGCATCAGTGATAGGCAACATGACACATATGGGTGGGGTGGCATCAGTGATAGGCAACATGCCCCTATCTGCGGGGTGGCATTAGTGATAGGCTACATGACCCTATGGGTGTGGTGGCATTAGGCAGCATGACACATATGGGTAGGGTGGCATCAGTGACAGGCAACATGACACATATGGGTGGCATTGCATCAGCGGTGAGCAACATTCCCCGATGGGTGGGGTGGCATCAGTGGTGAGCAACATGCCTCTATGGGGGGGGCGGCATCAGTGATATGCAACATGACACATATAGGTGGGCGGCATCAGTGATAGGCAACGAGACACATATGGGTGGGGTGGCATCAGTGACAGGCAACATGACACATATGGGTGGGGTGGCATCAGTGATAGGCAACATTACACACATGGGTGGGGTGGCATCATAGATAGGCAACATGACACATATGGGTGGGGTGGCAGTGGTGGTGGCCATGGGTTCAATGAGGAGGCCAGTTGCTGGAGGACAGGGTCTGGACCTCCTGGGTGTCTGTGAAATTTGGAGTGTACGTGTTGTTTGTTTGTATGGTGGGTGTCTGACTTACCGTCCGCGTCTGTTCCTGATCTGGTCATATATGTACAAGACTGTTATGACCTGCGTGATGGGATTCATGTTGCTCATTCTCGAACCGTTGCTAGCTGCTCTGTTTCAAATCTGTGGATTGTGATAGTGGCATGATTCGTAGCTGATATACAGCTTTTCCGGGTGGTGTGACGTGCTGTACGTGGCGACCTGTCCTGAAAATAACAAGTACGCATCGTACTTGACCAGCAAGAAGTAGCTGTGTTTATGGAGCCGTGCGATGCAAATTGGGTGTTTCCGGATCAGGTTCGGACGGTAAATGTGGATGGAGTCGGAGCGTACGTGTGGGTCGGGAATTTGGCATCGCCTGGATGTGCTTCATCGCCTGGACGATCCTGCTCCTGGTACAATTCGGCCGTAAGGTAAGGCTACTGACACGTCTCGGAGAGCTGACCGACCGAGATCGGAATCGGCCCCTAAGTATGAGTTACTATCTATATGAATAAATGAAGTGCTATTTGTATAAGTATGTAGCTGAGTAAATGTAAATATGATACATTGTTTGCAAAAGTGAGTAGGATGACTGCATAACTGAATAGGATGTGTGCTGGTGTGTAATGTCAATATAGGTGTATAAGTATATTTGATAGTGTTCAATTGATCATTGACAACATGTATGAGTGAATCTGTGGGTAATTAAATAGATGTGTGTGTACATCTCGGAATCACTGAGTGGGTTTTTAGATACTTGTATTGCTGTGTCAATGGATTCAAATATGTTACTCTGTATTTTACAGTGAGTGATGAAAGGTTATACTAGTGTATGATTAGGTGTATCTGATTGTCACATGGATGATGTCAACAGTGATGTCATTTGAGATGTCATCAGTGATGTCACTGACCATGTCATGAATGATGTAACATGTGACATCATCACCAGTGGATTGCAGGCGCAAGAGTTACAGTTAGTACAACTAACTATAACGGAAGAATTTCAGTGGTTTTGTATGAGTGAAATGTCCAGCTAACTATAACACTCCTGAAACCTGTTTTTTTTCAGTGAATTTCTAAGATGTTTTACATGATAATTCCTAACTATAACCTGCTTGAAACCTATGTTCCACTTACCACTAACAAATTAACATCAACATTTACCTACTATAAGAATGTTGAATATGTAGTCCATAAATTACATCCAACTCACACCCATATTTAAAGAGCAATATGTGATAGAGGTTCTAATTATACATTTCCGACACCCAACAGAATCACAATACCCAGCACCACCAACACCACAACCACCCCGCAGACCCCATCCCCATACTATCTCAGAGGCAGCACAAAACAGGACAACAGACCTTTCCAAAATAATATATACCCTCAACAGCACACTGTACAGAGATGTGGAAACCAAGTATTTATAAGGGAAAGAACTGGAACATCAATAATAATGTACACAGCGCTAAGACTACCGGTGAAATACTATACGCAATTCAGTATACAAACAAAAACTTTTCCGTGTGTAGATATACCATTGATACGTGTAGTGTACTAAATAGTGGATGCAACCTTATTATCTCAGACCCTGTGGAATGTCTTGGTCATGTAGCTGTGTTCACCCTCCCTTTGAAACAGAAGCGGAGTGGGCTGGTCCAATGTACACAACGTCAACGTAAGACTATAAATAATTAGACTACGCCTTGGGCGTAGTTCACTTCTGCAAAAAGAAGAGACTGCGCCACAGCGAAGGTCCGCATCCTGCCACGTAGCTGTCACCATGACCATGTGCCTCCTCCATACAGGCCCATTGCAAACTCAGCGCCACAGCACCGCAGACTTATGTCTGTATCGACTACTGTCTTCGATCTACTCTGCGGACAGCAGGGTTTACAACTTGAATTCAACTTTGGTTCTAAATTTGTCGTCAGTATCTTTGCTGAGTACTGCCTTCAATCTACACTGCGGACAGTAGAATTGACAACTTGATACCAGTTGCACATCAGCACTACAGAAAACTTTCATTTCAGTCTTGATTTATTTAAAGCAGAGACAATTGTACTATATCCTTGGATTTTGTTAAAATATGAACAGTAGAAAACTCAGCCTTCATTTATTTATTGCAGAGACAATTCTACAATATGTCTTCACATTTTGTTTAAATAATTGACAAAAAGCATTTGTCCATGTCTGTGTCAACAACTGCCTTCAATGTACACTGCGGACAGCAGGGTTCACAACTTGAATTCAGCTTTCCATTTACACTACGGACAGCATTCAAGTTAGCCTTGATTTATGTAAGGCAAAGACAATTTTGTCAATGGATGCCACAAAAAACATTCCTCAATGTCTGTACTAAGTACTGCATTCAAATATACACTGCGATCAACAGAGTTCACCACTTGATACCAGAATCGGATATGCACTACAGACAACATTGAATTCATTCTCGATTTATTTAAGACAGAGACAATTCGAGCTTTATGTCCATCAAACGGCAGCTGAGGGACCAGGATATGAAGTACTCGATGATGTTTCCGGCTCGTCTCCGGATTGAACATGATGGGAAGACTTGGTTTTTTGATAATCCTGTGGTTGCTGCGGACTGGCTGGATGGGGTCGAGGGTTCGGACTCCGGGGCTAAGGACCGGACAGATAGTGAAGAACAGTAACTTGTCGTCATGTCTGTGTCGAATTACCATTTTTGGTGGTGTAGTGGGACTGGTTGGGGTTGTTTTTCTTCCCCCCTGGCCTATTTTTGTTGGGGTCCTTTTTTGTATTTTTACCGTGTGGGGGGACTGTGGTTGGTTTGGGGTGGCAGGGGCAGGCGGCTTGTTGTAAGGTCCTCCTCAGTTTTTCTACTTTTAGATACTTGTAGTTAGTTGGGGGTGACAGGCACACTGCGAGTTGGGGATGTGCGAATGCTACATGCAGGGGTGCAGGGAAGGGGGTTGGGCGATAGGGAATGTTTTTTTGTTTGTTGGTGCGTTTGTTTTGTGTGACCAGAGTCCGCTATGGGTGCCTATGGATATCCTGTTCTTTTTCGGAGATATGAATGGCTTCCGCTAAGTTGGGTTTGGGGTTTTCCGTCCTCAGCTGGAACGTGAATGGCTTGGGCGATAAGATCAAGCGTACTATGGGGAGTCAGCTGATTAGAAGGCATGCCCCAGACGTGGCGTTGCTGCAGGAAACTCATCTCATGGGTAGACGTTGTATAGCGCTTCACAGAGGGGGCTACAAATTAGTGTCTCATGCTGGTTTTACTTCTGGTTCTAGAGGAGTGGGGATCTTGGTGAAAAACTCCTTTCCTCTCACTATCCAGCCGACGTGGTCTGACAACAGAGGCCGATATGTTAGGATATCGGGGCTTTGGAAGGGTAGGACTGTCACATTTCTGTCTATCTATGTCCCTCCAGTGTTACAGGTGGATACTTTCCGTGATTTGGGCTGGGTGTTTCTGACTCTGCCCATTGGGACATTGGTGCTGGGCGGGGACTTCAATGCAGTACTGGATGGTGAACTAAACAGGCATCCCTCCCATGTACTTTTGCCTTCCCGTAGATGGCTGGCAGAGTATTTGCAGAGTGCAGTACCAAACTAAATAAAACGTCTATCAAACACCATACACTATCCCTTTAGTAGCCTTCTTTCAAAAACTTCTTTTATATCAGTTCTGGGTTTAGTTGAGAAACAAAAGTCATGCTACAAGTGCAAAGGCACAGTCAATGGCAGTCTACACTGCGAACAGCACAGGTCACAACTTGAACAATAATGTCCCTGAAACATACACATTTCGACAATGTATTCCATACATGCCTCATCTTTTATTTCAATCGTGATTACAGATTATTCAGTACAGTAGGCAACACGCTGACTACCATACGTACCACTAACTCTGTGCACCATAAATAATCGCCACGTTGTGTTATTAAGGCAAAATTCAGCAGCAAAAGACATTGTTAGCAGGGCGGACTGCCTGAACCACACATCATCGCAGGATCCACACAAAGCGACCCTACCTCAGTGCACCACAACTCATAAACCCTTTACGATATAATCTTCTGTGTACTTTTTCACATGTAGTGCTCCTACGTTTGTAAAGCAGAAATCATAAACCATTTACGATTGAATGTCTATGTATGAAATCATAATTACTATTCTGCTTGTTACCAACAGCAACGTAATAAAATGGTTCACAGCCTCTTGCAGCACTGGCATTCATCAGGCAAGCCCACTCCGCTTACACTTCCAGAAAAAGACCAAAACACTACATGGCCCAGATTTCCATTGTACTGATTTCTTAGTTCTAGTTGTCAGAACGGCATACACACACTCCCTCATGGCTGGTATACACCCACACCACCCCCATCTAGCACATGCATCACTACACACGTGAACCTACCAACAAAAAAGACGGGGCGCACGTGCTGTACGCCATTTTAGAGTTGCTTCCATCGCAAGCGATGTGATGGTCCATCCTACTGCTTCGGATGCCTGATGTAGGCCCGAACCACCGAGTACAAGGGACCACCACTACGTCTGTGGCCTCTTTGGTCACTGAGTTAGTGGTACCGGAAGGACTGAGTGGGTGAGGAACCTGCGATAATGATGGGAACACGAGTATGTCGTTAGCCATACCGATATCAAGACGCGGCACCATATGCCAGATTTCTTGGTGGCAGAGCAGGACTGCATGATGTAGAAGGTGTCCTGTCCATGAAAAGGTGAGCAGTGAGGCCACGGTGCGCATTGAAGGGAGTCGATGGGGTGCAGCAGACTGGATACAAAAAAGCGACACAGCGATTTAGGTGTACGCATTCCTGTATGCCGTATCTTATTGCATTTTTTTTTCCAATAGCAGAACGTTTTTATAATCGGTCAAACGTCCGGAATATACACTGTACAAATAGCTGTTTTTAAATGCGGAAGGGAAGGTGTGAAAGGGTGATGTTATTGTACTCCCCATTAAGATAGTAACAAATACCAATCATAACATCTTTATTTTACTATCTTTTAGATGTAGAGCTTCAGGGTGCTTTATGTCCCAGCACGTGGTGAAAAACACACCATTGACAGAAAGGTGAGCTGCAAATATGCTTTTCAGTCTCTCACTTCCTCTCTCCTTTGATAAAGAAATGACACACAATGTTAACTTCCTTTTTATCTTACAGGTGTGTTTCTCAAATTGGCGTCATCCCCCCCAAACACCTACAAAGCTCTACGTTCATGGATTCTGCAATGATGCGTGGATGTCGTAACAACTTCTGAGAAGGCTGCTTCGACACATGGTGCACCCTCTTAGAATCATGCCAATGGCACAAGGTGAGCAAAGAAGCTTTTTTCTGAAACAGTGACAAGTCATCAGTGAAAGTAGAGAGTGGGTAGTGTGCAACAGCTTCACTGCGTAGGAATGTACAATTACCTCGAACCAGTGAGAATAGATAGGCTACAACAGTCTATGGGGCAGATTTACTAGCCCCTTGTGCCACTTTTGTGTCTCTTTTAACATGGGAAAAGTGGCGCAAGGAGCTTGTAAATCTGCCTCTCAGTTCGCAGGAAAAAGCACTCACCTCCGGACTCTGGGAGTCAATGGGTTGCAACAGTCTAGGTACACAATATCGAGAACTCACCGCTATGCAGTGGGAGTGCATGGGATATACTACTTTGGAAGAAAAACAGCACACAGACACCTCCTTACAGTGGAACTGATGAAATACATTATCCTGAGTATACAAATAAATAAAACATAAATATACTTGTGCAGGTGTATGTAAAATGCTATGACTAACTCTATATACTATCTTTCAGATCACTAAACTGGAGGGTGCACTATGAACCAGCATGTGCTTGGACACACAACAAAGGCAAAACGTGAGCTACGAAGATTTTCTCCAGTATTAACTGCTCCATCTGTAACTTTCTCTCTCACACATTTTAATGTCTGTTTTCCTCGCTTTCTCTCTTTCACATTGTTTCCTTTTCTCTTTTAAAGTTATAGACGGTGCTGTCCAGTCTGCCATTATAAAAATCAAGGCTGAATTTATTACTCTCCAGTGTAGAAGCAAAGCTGAGTTCAAGTTGTGAACTCTGTTTGTCACAGTGTTTACACAAGGTAAGCAGAGCTACCTAGATACACAATACCTCCAATGAAATGCGTTAGAAATAAAGGGGCTTATTTACAAGACCCTAGTGCCACTTTTGCATCACTTTTAACATGGGAAAAGTAACCCAAAAGTAGCACAAGGGGCTTGTAAATAAGCCCCAAAGAATATTGTCCTGCATAATGACGTGAACACTCACCTAACACTGTCTCATCTCAAAATCACTTTAAAGACCTGTTGATCCATACTGTAAATCTGACACAGTACGCACTTCCGTACAGACACCTCTTGAAGGCGGGCCTATAAGAGAGGTATCAGGCACACTGCAGACGTGAAAATTAGAAAATATTGCCAAGCATTACTCTAACTTGTAATGTTTGACCTCATTTAGTCACATCAATCTAATTTTGAACACTTATTTTCATTTTTGTTTTGCAGATTACCTACCCTACTTCTATTGGAGTCCACATCACATTTTGTTTATTGAATTGTTTTGTAAAAAATATGTTTCTAGTTATTTATTATATTGTTATCTTTAAGTTACGTTTCCAGTTATTTATTGTTGTTTCAATAACATTTAATTTTAAAATGTATATACGTCTTCTTTTTCTGACAACATTTCACTATTATTTAGTGTGATAATAATACAGTTAGAAAACATTTTAAAATAGTAATGATATTTATAACTAGAAGTATAATACTGAGGCTAACTCTTTACCAGCTCTTTACCAAAGTCTATAGCAATGACTAACGGTTCCGATGGAAAACTTTTAAAACTCCAGCACAGTAACTGTTTCAATTAGCAACATACTGTGGTGAACTTCTAACCTCTGTGCTCACTTAAGTGTTCCATGAACTGTTGCTATGGTAACAGGCAGTAAGCCATTTTGGGGTAGGGTTGAAATGTACTGGCTAAACAGAAACTGTTATTTTTACCCAGGATCCTCTACATGACAGAAAGGAAAGCAAAGTAAAACAGAACACTGTTTACCAGATTTACAACCCCCTTGTACCACTTTCACGTCACTTTTCTCATCTTAAAAGTGCAATAGTAAAGCAATGAACTTGTAAATCTGCCCCTATGCACATTACGAACAAAACAAGTACACAACTCATTCAATTCTTTATTGATGAAAATTAGACAGTGTTGCTCATGATTCACAATGCACTTCAATAAATACTTCGTGCCTATATGAATTGGAGGCAAGATTATCGACATCACAAAACTTAGTGGCATATTTACAAAGACAGAGTTAAAATTGTCGCTGCTTCAACAGCTGAAACCTACAACAAAAATGCTGAAAATGGACTTCAAAGTTCTTTGTTATCTTACCTGAAGATTTTCTCAACATTGCTGTTTGCTATGCAAGAGTGAGAGCCACCCCAGGGCTATAAAATAAATGGTTGGAAGAGGCTCCAAGGCCCCCCCTGCAAAATTAGAAGTGGGGGGGCCTCAATGACCCCCCTCAAGCCCCAGGAACCACCACCCTGGAGATTTGTGTATTGTGGGAAGGAGGCTGCGTGGCCCTCTGCCTGGAGCCCTTGAGAGCCCTGGGGAACCAGACCCCCAAGGGGTGGGTCCTGCAGTATCCCGAAGTGCCTACCCCCAGGACACTGCTGTTTGCTAAGAGAAGGTGGGAGTCTCACGGCTCTCGCCCTCCCATAGCAAACTTGGGGGCATATTATCAAGCAGGACGTAAAAATTATTGATGTTTTAGTGGCAGAAAACTGCTGCTAAAGCGGCGATAATGAGCTTGATAATATGCCCTGGAGAATTCCAATAGAAGCCCATATTCACACCAGAACATGGGTTTCTACTAGAATTCACAAGGCCATATTATCAAGCCCATTATCACTGCTTTAGCTGCAGTTTTCTGCTGCTAAAACTGCGATAATTATTAACGTCCTGCTTGATAATATGCCCCTTGATTTGGATTTTGAAAGACAGAGCAGTGAAATCTGTTCTCACTTTCAAAATCCAAACCATGCAAGTTAGCATCTCCCCATGTGGAAAAGGAATGCCAGCTAACAAAGAACGCGAGGAGCTGGCAGGACCGTGTGGGCATTGTGGCTCCCCCCACGGTCCCCAACATTTTTTACAAGACCCGGGGGATGGGGTCCCCAAGAATATTGGAAATTTCTGATAGGGGCTATTTTTTTACATATGGGGAGCTACTAACATGCAGCTCCCCATGTAGAAAAGCAATCCAATTTGGTTTTTGAAAGAGAGAACAGATATGGGAGGGTGGGCTGGTCAGCCCGGGACACTGCAGGAGCCGGCCCTCCCACAATACAAAAAGCCCCACGTAGTGGTGGTCCCCAGAGCTTTGGAGACCTCGCAGCCCCCCCAATCATTTTTTTTTGTAGCCCTGGAGTGTGACGGGGCCCTCGAGTGCCCCAGGAGGGGGCCATGCAGCTTCTCCCACAATACATAAAGCCCCATGGAGTGTTGGTCCCCGGGGTTATGGGGACCTTGGACCTCCCCAACCATTTATTTTGTAGCCCCGGAGGTGACGTTCCCCGGGGATGGAGGCCACCTCTGGGCCCCCATAACAATTAATAATTTTGCCACCGGAATTTGACCCCCCCAGGGGCTAATTATGAAAAAAGCTCCATTTTATTTATTTGTTTATTTGGCGTTTAAAAAAAACATTCCCCCTTTCTTCATTTTGCACACTTGTTCCACTGACTTATTCAGCCTTGCTTCTACAAAATGGCTGCCAACAGTTCCTGGTTTTGAATGTTGACAACCACGAGACAGCCATTTAGCATTAGCATTCAGTGCATGATGTCATAGTCCGCGGATCCACTACGCCTATATATATATATATATATATATATATATATATATATATATATATATATATATATATATTACCTACTGGCGGTCGCCAGTAGGTAGTTATAGTTAGGATTTTTTTCAATGTTAAATCTCAAAATTCTATTTGGAATAACTTTGGCGCCGGTTGACGAATCTGCCTCAAAATTTCCTCAAAATGGCCTCGCGGCGTTCCGGTCCTTCCCTGAAAGTTTGGGGGGGATTCGTCAAGCGGGGCCGAGATAAAAGGGGGGTCCCAAAACGCGTTTTCCCCATGTTAATTTCCATAGGGCGGTCGATGTCACTTTTAGCCCGAACGGCTGAATGTATTTCCACCAAATTTGGCAAAATTGTAGGGACTGGTAGCCCGATGTGCCTTTGCTATGTCTCAAGATATGTGCTCCAGTGGATTTTGAGTAATTTAGGTCCCAAAAAATATATATATCTATAGCAGCGCACAGGTGCGCGCACCGGAGTGCGCTCCAGGCGCGACACGCGAGGTGCGCATGGAAAGCTGATTGGCTCTCGGGTGTCTGTAAACATTCGAAACAGTCCGCAGCGGCCGCCATCTTGTACCTCGGTAGGATTGAGGTGGTAAAAATCAAAGGGGGAAATGAGCAAAAGGGGGCAGGGTACACCCCCCCTGACCCCCTAGGTTTGATGTGGGGGTCATAAAAAAGCCGTACGGGGCCCCCCAAATTTTTTTTTTTTAATTTGCGTCGAGGGAGCGCCTGGTACGCGCACCGGTGAGCGTACGATTGTGAAAAAGAATGGCACTTTTTAAAAAAAAAAAATAGCATTTTTTTATAAATTGGAGGTAGTTCTGAAAAGAACTTTTTTTTTGTTTTTGTTGTTTTATATTTTTTTTATACTTTTTGAAACGATTTTATATTTTTTTTGGTTTTTTTTCAGGGGAAAAACAAAAACAGGGATTCAGAAAATGCTCAACAGGAGCAAAAAAATGAGAAAATTTAGGGACGGGGAGAGCATTGGTGTTCCTGTTTCTTTATTGCAATGAGTTCAACGCTCTGCTCCCCGTAACAGAGTAGTTCGTCACAGTTCGTGCATAAACATTTTATTCCTGCAAATACCGGCTGGATGTTAGGGACCATTCTTGCACGTGTTGAACCTGAAGGTGTTGCTCCACCAGTGGAGGTGCTGCTGCCATCTCTTCGTGCCTTCTCTGCCAGCTCCCTGACACTCTCCCTGGAGTAATTGTTGGGGTGTCTTCTTTTGACATGCCTAATTAAATTGGCATTTCCAAAGCTGTATTTTTTTAGAGGATTGCCTCTGGATAAAATACTTCCACATATTTTACAAGTTACTTTACTTGCATTAACTTTTTTTTGTCCTTCAGGGATGTCATAAAATTTCCAGATGAAGTGGTTCTTTGTTTTCTGGTGAGGAGGGTCCTCTTGCACAAATCCATCTGAATCACTGCTGGAGGACTCCCTTGCAGCCATTGCTGTAGATCAGGAAAATTAATGAGTAGAGAATTCACAAAACACCTCTTGCTCTCTCCAAGTGAAAATCAATAGTGAGAGAAATGGGTGGGTTTCTCTAAATTTAGAAAAAAATAATTATTGAACCAATGAAAAGTGTTATTTACAGGTCACATGACCATGGGCTTCATCATTATGAAACCAAAACTGTTATGAACCAATGAAAAGTGTTATTTTCTGGTCACATGACCCGACGCGCTTACGCGACGCGCCGCGGGGCGCGGCCAGAGGCGCGCCGCGTAAGCGTGTCAGACGCCTACGTTGCACGATCGTATTCGCGCGAGTACTTCCGGGTGCGCTTACGCCGTGCGTATCACGAGGTCGCGGCTACGCGAACGTCACAATCATGTTTTCGTTTGCTATATTGGCGCTCACGGGACGCTCCCCGGAGCGCGCCAGGGGGCGCTTTTCAGAAATACGCTTTTCGGGGCGCACTCCGGGGCGCGCTCTGGGAGCGCTCCCCCCAAAAATTAAAAAAAAAAAATGGGAAAATTGTAGGGACAGGTAGCCCTATTCTGAAGTGGTTTGTAAAAAAATTAACTTTATAAAAATATGTATTGTGCTACATTGGGCTTAATATATGTTAGAGCCAAAATGTAGCCCAAATGTAGCCCAAAGTAGCCCAATGTAGCCCAAAGATGGCCACCAGAGACCAAAAATTGTAAATGTAGCCCAAATTTCAACTAGATGTAGCCCAACTGTAGCCCAATGACAGAATGTACCAGAGTGTTAAAAAGAACAACTAGAGTGCTAACAGTCTTATTTATAAAGTGAAACTTATAGTTAGGAATTAGCATTAACAAAACCTATGAAATTCACTGAAAAAACCATAGGTTTCACACCAGTTATAGTTAGGAATTAGCATTTAAAAAACCTATGAAATTCACTGAAAAAACCATAGGTTTCACACCGGTTATAGTTAGGAATTAGCATTTAAAAAACCTATTAAATTCACTGAAAAAACCATAGGTTTCACACCAGTTATAGTTAGCTGGAAATTTTACTGATATAAAACCATTGAAATTCCCACGTTATAGTTAGTCGGACTCACTATAACTTGCGCGTGCAATGCACTGCTGATGACATCACATATTACATCACTCATGACATGGTCAGTGACATCACTCATGACATCACTGATGACACCATCCAGTGAATATGTGTCTTTCTGAAAAATAAATATTAGTGAGTTATGTTTAAAAATTTAAATACATATATTAGTGTTTCACTTTGTGTATAAGTGGCTACATGTGTTGATAAGTAGCAACATGCGTATGTATATGGGTTATTTGATATTATTATTAGTATCAGTATGAGTGTCTATATGGTTTGGTGGGGGTATTACTTAGCACATAGATGCATGAGTGACTGACTCTTTGTTTGTATGTGTTTTGAAGACAGCATATGTACAGGACTGTATGGGTGGATGAGTGTCTATATGTGTTTGTTAGTGAGTGAATGACTGTCTCACTAGTGTCTTTATCAGTAACTACATATGTTTTAATCTAGTATATATGAATATTGATGTATATAAGTGAGTATATGTGAGAGTAAGAGATTGTAAGATTTCCTTTTTAAATAAGTATGTGTTTCTATAAGTGATTGTTTAAGAGAATAAATATGTGTAATTTTCAATAGAAGTAAGCTGGAAGTGTGTGTATAACTCTATATTCAAATAAATGGTTGTTCAATAGTTTATTTGCACGTGTGAATATGTCTGTGAGTAACTTTTGGATGAATGTCGGTGTGTAACAGGATGTATAGGTGTATCTCTTCATATGATGAGTGAGTATATGTATGAGTGACTATATAGAACTGTTGGTGAATGAGTGGATGTGTATATAGATAGTGGAAGTACAGAATTGCTTGTTGTAACTGATATAGGTATGTCCATTTTTTAAAAATTTCAGTTTCTATTTTTGAATATGTGTCTCAAGGGTTACTTTACACTGAGAGGAGGTCTGTGACTGTGTCACAAGGATGGTGTCATCAGTGATGTCATGAGTGATGTCACTGACCATGTCATGAGTGATGTAATATGTGATGTCATCAGCAGTGCATTGCACGCGCAAGTTATAGTGAGTCCGACTAACTATAACGTGGGAATTTCAATGGTTTTATATCAGTAAAATTTCCAGCTAACTATAACTGGTGTGAAACCTATGGTTTTTTCAGTGAATTTAATAGGTTTTTTAAATGCTAATTCCTAACTATAACCGGTGTGAAACCTATGGTTTTTTCAGTGAATTTCATAGGTTTTTTAAATGCTAATTCCTAACTATAACTGGTGTGAAACCTATGGTTTTTTCAGTGAATATATATATATATATATATATATATATATATATATATATATATATATATATATATATATATATATATATATATATATATATATATATATATATATATATATATATATATATATATATATATATATATATATATATATATATATTGCTATAATATTGAATGTATAGATTCCTTGAGGGATATATGTGTGTATATAGATTCAATGTATATACATATATATATTTATATATATATAATTTTTGTACTTTTCTATGTTTCTACTTTTCTAGTTCTCTATTTTTGCTACTATTTTTCTATTTTTCTACTTGTTTACATTGATGAGTGGTTGGTAAGATGAAATATAGTATACATGAATTGTTGTGGGTTGTAAATATGTAATATAGATATATGTATATATGCCAGGGAAACTGAAATGTGGTTGTATATATATCATCAATTGATTATCACAATTCCGGGGGTATTTTGATGTTCATGGATCCTTTTTAACTATTTATACTATTTATTAATATTAAGTACGAAAAATATACACATCAAATGTTGAGGTAATCAGAACCCGCATATAATTCAAATGTGGTCAGATATATTTTTATCGTACTAAATATTATGATTGGTATTGCACTTTATGAGAGACAGCTTTCTCCTCTTATGCACTTTTTGACAATTTTGCACTTTACCGTATTCACTTAGCACTTTATTGTACTACCTTAGGTACGCAGATAGAAACACCAATAGACCTGAACTTTAGATATGAGAACTTTCCTGTCATTCACTGCTATTGAATAGGTACTCAATGTCATTGAGATAAGAGATATGATTACTAGCAAATAATTGACAGTTCTCTGAAAGTACATCTGTATCTATGGATTTAACCGGTGATGTATTATGGTCTATTGGTATCAGTATCTGGATTTAACCAGTGATGTTTGTCGTCTTTTTGGTATTTACCATTTGATGCACTAGCACTGACTGTGGTAGTATGTTTTCTATATCTATTAAGTCACATGACTCACCATGTCACTTTGAAGGGGTGGTCACTGTTTGTAACTTGCATTTAAAAAGCATTCAGTTTGATGTACTTGTTGCAGCGTGAACAAGGGCACATCGTGCCAGAAACGCGTAGCTGCTTTCTGTTGTACAATAAATAACAACTTTGCTGATGTGACGTGGTCCATCTCCTTCCTGTTTGCTGGTGTGCTGCGAGAAACACCGAGAGATCCAGAGGAGTCACGTGGTGTATATATATATATATATATATATATGTATATATATATATATATATATATATATATATATATATATATATATATATACATATATATATATATACATATATATATATATATATATATATATATATATATATATATATATATGTATATATATATATATATATATATATATATATATATATATATATATATATATTTTTTTTTTTATGAACAAAAGGCAAGGACGCGGCACTCCTCTTGAACACGATAGTTTATTTTAGGTCTATTAGCAAAAACTTTTAGGAGTTTTTGCTAAGAGACCTAAAATAAACTATCTTGTTCAAGAGGAGTGCCGCGTCCTTGCCTTTTGTTCATAAAATTACCTAGGAGACACGCTCCCGGTCTCCAAACGCGAGCACCAACCGATGGAGTTCCCTCTGCTACGGGGACATTTGTGAGGAATATATATATATATATATATCTATATATATATATATATATATATATATATATATATATATATATATATATATATATATATATATATATATACATATATACCTACCTTCGACAAAGGCCGCAGAAAGTATAAATTCAGCTCCATTTATTCAATACTCGGCAGCTGGCTTTCAAAAACACAGTCAGGAAGACACATCAGATATAAAGAGCCAAACGCGTTTCGGGTAATAGTTCATCCCTTTATCAGTGGCGTAGGCAATTGACAGAGTTGATGCGCTGTTTAAATGAGCACAGTTATCATCCGCCCCCAATGGGCGAGGCCGTCACTACGACCTCCTGGTAAATGTAGTGCCAATAATAATCCCAAGTGGGTGCGCTGTCAGTTCTCCTCATGATAAAACCATGTAAAACCCAGGTGGGTTGATGCAATCCTCGTTGATGCATTAGTGTCTGCTTTATAGGTGCCGAGTGAAGCAAAAGCGGGCAGCTCCCTGCAAAGCGCCAGCTTAACTTTCTCCATAGTTCTGACTCCAGCGTGGGGTCAGAATGAACCCGCAACAGCGGTGGGCCTTCCGTCGCGACTAGGAAAGCCGCTTCTAAATCTAACAGTACAGGAACCCACCTACGACAAAGGCCGCAGAAAGTATAAATTCAGCTCCATTTTTTCAATACTCAGCAGCTGGCTTTCAAAAACACAGTCAGGAAGACACATCAGATATAAAGTGCCAAAAGAAGGAGAGAACTCTGGGTGGTTCCCAAGTTTAAGTGGAAGGCAGCCTATGCCTGCAAGGATATGTATGTATGTATCTATCTATCTATCTATCTATCTATCTATCTATCTATCTATCTATCTATCTATCTATCTATCTATCTATCTATCTATCTATCTATCTATCTATCTATCTATCTATCTATCTATCTATCTATCTATAAAATGCTACTAGTGGGCCTGCATCAGTTATTGTGCCATTCACTTGAGTAGATTTTTAAACATGCCTCAGGCCTACCATTGCATCCTACGTTTGTAGTTTAACACTGCCATTTTCATATAGCTAAATAAACCTGTTGCCAAGCCTAAACTTTATTTTTTAAGGCCCCAAACAGCCGTTAGCGCAGGGTGCATTGAATTTTAAAAAGTTGGCAATGCACTTTTACTCCTGATAGTGAAAAAGTCCTAATTTATTTTTTCACTATTGCAAGACCTACCTCTCCCATAGGATGACATTGGATTACCTTAATACATTTAGAATGTGATAACCTTTGATTAGAAGCAGGTGGGAAAATCATGTTTGGTGTCTGAGGAATTTTATGTAAAACCCTCTTTAATGATAAAGTGAGAGTTTAAGTCACAGTTCTGAAAATGCCACTTTTAGAAATTTACTGTAATATATGGGTGGATCTGCACACCATCTCTAGTCAAACTAATATGTTATATGAACACAGTTTTTAAATATGTTTGCGTGCAGTGTTGTAGGAGAGGGTACCTATCTACTTTTAGAAATTTGGCATTGTCACGGTCTTCCCGGCCGCTGGTAGATCATTGTCTGCATGACTGAGAGAAGCGGTACGGGAGTCCGGAGAGCAGGACTACACTTCCCAGTGATACGTGCGGATCGCACAGCGCATGACGCTACGCAACCCTGAAACAGGATAAGAAACAGTGACAGAGGAGCCGCGTTGCCGATAATTCTGGATCCTGTGATCGGTTGGCTGCCTTGGTGAATCTTCGCTCTTTGGGTATTGTGGTAAGAGTGCTTTTCAGCACTGTTCTCCTGGAAGACCCTGTTGTTGGCTAACAAGACCCAATCATTGTCCCTACGATCCTTGGAGTTGTAAATAGGGTAACAGTGGCTTTCCTCTGGTATTCCACGGAGGTAATTGTCCAGATAGAAAATACTGTTGGTTAGCTCCTCTGTTGGCTGAGACCACTCCGGGTCTCTTGCAGTGGAGTGAGTGCTTTATTCTTTGACTTGCTGGATGTGACCAAGTTTCCCGGTCACTCTCTTTGATATCTTTTGGGGTTTAAATTGTACATTTGTGGCAACATGATTACTATGGTGGTACCCGGGTTGGAGTACCTTTTGTTTCAGAACCCTGCTTCGTTGCCTGTTACAAATTCGTCTAAGAAAGGCTGACTTTTGGATTCCTATTTGGTGGAGGGACAATATGATGATCCTTGGGCTGAATGATAATCTGCTACAAAACTGAGCTAAGAACAATAGAGTCATTGTTCCTGGTTTCCTCATAGTAAGATACTGCCTTTTGTTGTTTTACCTTAGGAGAGAGGTCTAGAGGGTATTTAGCCAGGTTGGCTAGGTGCCGAATTTCTCTTCATCACATGGGTAGGTGCCACTGAGAAAGAGTCCTTGAATGTATGTTGTTACGTGTCACCAATGAATTAGTAACGTATTATTGTCAATGCCTTTTATTTTACTATTAGAACATGTGGATGTGGACATGCCATTAACCTCTACCCTCCTCTCTGATATAGGCTCACTTATTTTCCTTTGCAGGTGAGGGATATGAGACGGGTGAAAAGGGAGTTTATTGCTAAGTCACTTATGATATATGAGTTTTTGTGCTTATCCTGTGTTTTGACTCTTCCTCAGATCTCCCTCCCTTATCTCCCATCCTTACCTTCCCCCGCTTGATCTCCTCAACAGTCTGTGTGGTATCCTAAGCCAGACTTGGGGTTATCTAGAGGTGGGCCCCCTTACAGCATCAACACAACCCTGGGGACTATCACGGAGGAACCTGACAGAATTATCGGCCCACAAATTATATTCCTCCTGCTTGTATTGATTATAGGGAAGGCCTCCTTAGACGATGTGATGGCAGCCTTGGGATTAGTGCAGGCAGAACTGGCTGCCTCACATCAAGAAACCGCAGCTTTACAAACAAGGGTGGATTTGCTTCAAAGAAATCCATTCGATGTAGGTGCCCCTCAACCCACATCAGTGGTGGTAGAAATGCCCTCCCAGGTACCACTGGCCCCACCCGAGAGGTTTCATGGGGATTGAAAAAAGGTCCAGGTGTTCATGACCAAAGTAATGTTACATTTTACGTGTAAACCCAAGTCCTTCTTAATTAATCAGTCGAGAGTAGCCTTCTTAATCTCCTATTTGGGTGTGGAAGCAGCACTGAGGGCAGTTCCTATAGTCAGGGTAAATGATCCCATGCTCTATGATTGGGACAATTTTCTAATAGAATTCGAGAAAACATTCGATCGAAGGGCGGAAACGTTTTCAGCCGACAAAGAACTGTCTGAGCTTAAACAGGGGTCTTCTGATCTGGTTAGTTATCTAAACCATTTCCGGAGACTTCTTGCAGAAACTGACTGGCCAGAAGCCAAACAATCAGTAAACTTCTATCAAGGCCTCACTGATGAACTGAAAGACGTCCTGGCACAGGTTGAACCACAACTCAATACCTGTGCAGCCCTTATTGAATTGACCTTGAGGCTGGACCATAGGTTACGGGAAGGGAAAGGCGATCATAATAGAAAGAAAAAACCTTCCCCCATCGGTGAAAGACAGTATGTTGTGGGAAAACCAGAAGGAAGACACGAACCAATGGAGATTAGAACAGTGAGGGCGTCTCTAACGCTGAGTGAGAGGGATCATCGCCGTAAGCAAGGCTTATGTCTGTATTGCGCCAAAAATGGTAATTTCCTCCGAGAATGTCCTGTGAAGCACAAGACAGGTTGATTTCGCCCAGGACAAGTGGCTACCATATCGGCAGATAAGGGGGCGGAAAACTACAGTGCTTGAGTACATCAGAAGGGATACCCTCAAGCGAATTTACCATCCCTTCAGTCAACTTTGATATGTTTAGCGACTCTGACCACTTCTTTATTGATATGGACATCCGCATTAACCAGGAAATAAAAAATGTCAGAGCTATGGTGGATTCAGGAGCTACCGGCTGTTTCATGGATAGAAAAGAAGCCATTCGACTAGGGGTAGCTCTCATGTGCAAAACTGTACCAGAAGTGGTATATGCAGTTGATGGACAAGAACTTAAATCTGGTCCTATTAGCAATCATAATCAGGAATATGAGCTCACCTATGGAGGATATCATAAGGAAGCCATTTCCTTTAATATAATACAGGCCCCCCACTATGGAGTGATTCTGGGGCTCCCATGGTTGAAAAAACGTGAGCCTGTTATCAATTGGGCCAGTCAGTCGTTACAGCTACAATGCAAATATTGAAAGGAACATTGCAATACGGAGTTCACCTGACCTTCTACAGTATTAGCCACGTTGCATCACATCGCTACTGCGGCGGAAAAAGAGGTGGTTCTTCCAAGTTGCTATCAAGCCTTTGTTGTAGTCTTCAGCGAAGCTAAGGCAGAAGAACTCCCCCCACATAGGGAGTACGATTGTCGTATTGATTTGGTCCCTGGTGCAGCGATTCCTTGTGGTAGAATTTACGCCCTTACACAGCCCGAGAATCAGCACCTACGGAGTTACTTGGACAAACTCCTGAATCTTGGTTTCATCCGTCCTTCTCGGTCCCCGGCTGCCTCTCCCCTGTTTTTCATACCAAAAGCCAATGGTGAGTTGAGGTGTTGTATTGACTTCAGGGCGTTAAACGCCATTACCGTGAAAAATCAATACCTGCTGCCATTGATACCCGTGTTGTTGGAACAGGTAAGGGCAGCCAGAATCTATACGAAACTTGATCTGAGAGGGGCATACCACCTTGCACGCATGCGACAAGGCGACGAGTGGAAAACCGCTTTTAAAACATGGTATGGGCTTTTTGAATACCTTATAAGGCTATGTAACCCCCTGGCAGCCTTCCAATTTTTCCTCAATTAAGTTTTGAGAGAATTTCTTGATGTTTTCGTAGTCGTATAAATTGACGACATCCTTATCTACTCCAACACCGAAGAAGAACCCATTTGTCATGTTTGTAAAGTCCTGCAAGCTTTGCAAGTGAACCATTTGTTTTTGTAAACTCACAAAATGTGAGTTTCATGTGACCACAGGAGAGTTTCTAGGCGTAATGCTCACCCCTTCGGGTCAAATCATGGCAAAAAGAAAGGTGAAGGCCATAGTGGATTGGCCACGTCCTAAGAACATCAAGGATATTCAGAGTCTATTGGGATTCACTAACTTCTATAGAAGATTTATTGGTCATTTCTCGAAATTGGTGACACCACTAATGTGTTTAACCAGGAAGAATACCCCCTTTGAGTGGACAGCAGAAGTACAAAAGGCATTTGATCGTCTGAAAGAGGCCTTTATCACGGCGCCTGTACTTACCCATGCTAATCCGGAGTTACCGTTTATTGTGGAGGAGGACGCGACAGAAGTCGCAATTGGAGCCGTCCTGTCGCAGAGAAATGAGATGACCGGATATCTTCCTCCCATTGCATTCATGTCCCGTAAACTAAACACAGCTGAGCAACATTACAAGATTGCCTAGAAAGAGCTTTTGGCCATCAGAGACGCCTTACTAGAATGGAGATACTGGCTTATGGGGGCATCACATCAGGTTACGGTGTTTACTGACCACCGTAACCTTCAGTTCATGCGAGCTGCAAGACACCTTACTCCTAGACAACTGCGGTGGATGTTGTTTTTTGCTGAGTTTCGGATCATAGTTAACTTCCGTCCAGGCATTGAGAATAAGAGGGCTGACGCTCTTACACGTCAAGAACACGCTCTACAGTCCGAAGAGGCTCCAGAATGAGCCATTATTGAGCCTAGTAAGGTGCTGTGTGTCTTGCAGTCCGATGACTTTCTACAAAAAATCAGAAAAGGAATACAAACCTTTGAATGGAAGATCTGACTCAAAAGACACCCTGAGTGGAAATCACGTCAAGGCCTTCCCATGAAAGGACAACAGGTTTTGCTACCAAACATTACCAAGCGGAAAAAGCCTTCAGGTGGTGTCACAACCTTCCATGTGCAGGACATAATGGAGCAGCAATGACCCTGGAGAAGATGCTTCGGCAATTCTGGTGGCCTACCATTCACCCTCAGGTTCTTTTATGGGTACGGAACTGTACTACATGCGTTAAATCAAAGACAGATCAGCACCAAGCACAGGGGTTGCTCCAAATCATGTCCACTCCTGAGAAACCATGGGAGAGGTTTTCAGTGGACTTTGTGGTAGGGCTGCCTAAAGACCAGGGAATGACAGCTATTATAGTGGTTATAGACTACTTAACCAAGATGGGCCACTTTATCGCCTGCAAGCAAGTTCCCACCGCTAGCCAACTGGCTTCTCTTTTGCTTACCCACATATTTTGATTAAATGGTCTTCTTCAAGTCATAGTGTCTGATAGGGGTTTCTCAGTTTACGGCAAGGTTCTGGAAAGCTTGGTGTGAGAAGCTCCGGATTTCCTCTTCCCTATCCACAAGCTTCCATCCCCTAACTGACGACCAGACTGAGCGTTTAAATCAGACACTCAAACAATACCTGAGGTGCTTTGTCGATACCACTACTGATGCTTGGGTTGATTGGTTATGGGCAACTGAGATAGCATACAACAATGCCATACACTCTTCAACTAAATATACCCCTTTTTTCTGTACTTATGGGTTTCATCCGCGGTTTACTCCCTTATGTTTACCCTCCAATCAGGCCAAAATTCCTGAGTTGCATTCATGGCTAGTACAGATGCGTAGAACTCTGGTGGGGGCTAGGAACAATCTGGTGCACGCCAAGATGAGGTACAAGCGGCAGGCGGATAAGCACCGTAGACCTAGTCCATTATTTAAGCAAGGGGACTGGGTGTGGTTGTCCACTAGGAATATCAGGTTTCGCAAGTACAGCATCTTAAATCCGGGATACATTGGGCCTTATCGGGTGGTGCGACATGTCAACCCTGTAGCAGTTCGGCTGCGTCTCGCTGCTCACTTTCGAATACATCCTGTTTTCCATGTGTCCCTCCTGAAACCCTCTGTTCGTCCGGTGCGGAGACCTCCACGACCTATTTGGGTTCAACAGGACCTGGAGTATGAGGTGAGCAGCATTCTGGACGCCAAGAGGGTGCGGGGTAGGTTGCATTACTTGGTATCATGGAAAGGGTATGGTCCGGAGGAGGACTCCTAGGAGCCTGCCATGGCTGTGCATGCCCCCAGACTGGTGGCTAAGTTCATCGTTTGCATCCTGACAAACCCCATGGCAGTCAGTGAGTCTTGGTGGAGGGGTGTTCTGTCACGGTCTCCCCGGCCGCTGGTAGATCACTGTCTGCCTGACTGAGAGAAGCGGTTTGGGAGTCCGGAGAGCAGGACTACACTTCCCAGCGATACGTGCGGGTCGCACGGCACATGACGCTACGCGACCCGGAAACAGGGTAAGAAACAGTGACAGAGGAGCCGCGTTGCCGATAATTCTGGATCCTGTGATCGGTTGGCTGCCTTGGTGAATCTTCGTTCTTTGGGTATTGAGGTAAGAGTGCTATTCAGGAAGACCCTGTTGTTAGCTAACGAGAGCCAATCATTGTCCCTACGATCCTTGGAGTTGTAACAAAGATAACAGTGGCTTTCCTCTGGTATTCCACGGAGGTAATTGTCCAGACAAAAAATACTGTTGGTTAGCTCCTCTGTTGGCTGACACCACTCCGGGTCTCTTGCAGAGGAGTGAGTGCTTTATTCTTTGACTTGCTGGATGTGACCAAGTTTCACGGTCACTTTCTTTGATATCCCTTTGGGTTTAATTTGTACATTTGTGGCAACGTGATTACTCTGGTGGTACCCGGGTTGGAGTACCTTTTGTTTCGGAATCCTGCTTCGTTGCCTGTTACAAATTCATCTAAGAAAGGCTGACCTTTGGATTCCTATTTGGTGGAGGGATGATAATCTGCTACAAAACTGAGCTAAGAACAAGAGAGTCATTGTTCCTGGTTTCCTCATAGTAAGATACCGCCTTTTGTTGTTTTACCTTCAGGAGAGACGTCTAGAGGGTATTTAGCCAGGTTGGCTAGGCGCCGAAGTTCTCTTCATCACATGGGTAGGTGCCACTGAGATAGTCCTTGAATGTATGTTGTTACGTGTCACCAATAAATTAGTAACGTATTTTTGTCATTGTCTTTTGTTTTACTATTAGAACATGTGGATGTGGACAAGCCATTACCCTCTACCCTCCTCTCTGATATAGGCTCACTTATTTTCCTTTTCAGGTGAGGGATAGGAGACGGGTGAAAAGGGAGTTTATTGCTAAGTCACTTATGATATATGAGTTGTTGTGCTTATCCTGTGTTTTGTCTCTTCCTCAGATCTCCCTCCCTGCTGTCCCCATCCTTACCTTCCCCTGATTGATCTCCTCAACAGTCTGTGTGGTATCCTAAGCCAGACTTGGGGTTATCTAGAGGTGGGCCCCCTTACAGCATCAATACAACCCTGGGGACTATCATGGAGGAACCTGACAGGCATTACCTTATGTTGACCATTGACGGCCCAAGTACAATGACAGGTGTAAAGTCTCCGACCAACTGTCGGAGGCCTTCCGCCTGACATCTTAGGTTTAGTCCAACTGCCATATTAAGATGATGGCGGTCAGAGTGAAAACTGGCGGGAATTTCGATGCAGTTCCGACGGGGTCAAGGAGCCCTTTGGAGCGTTCTAATGATGGCAGAGCCAGGCTTGTCTCCGCCATTGGGATTATGATGGCACTTTCCAAAAGCCTTTTCATCTCGGCCTATCCAAAGTGAAAAAGCTGTCAGAAAGTGTGTTTGGGGGCCCCTAGCAGGGCTTCTTCCAGTCTGGCCCTCCGCAATGGGGTCTGGGGAGCAGCTAGCACTGGGTCCCTGCCACACAATGCAGGGATGTTTGAAAACATCCATTTCCCAATGTCAGTTAGAGTCTGGGCCTTTTCTACCCACCGCACACGCTGCAATTGGGAAACAGATGCTTACGACAGCTCATAGTGTGGTCACATTCAAATCCAGTAGTCAGAACTGCTGACCCATGGTCGGTCAGTTCAGTCCGCCTGACATCCTAATTAGGCCTGAAGTTCCGGCAGCCTGTTCCTGGGTCACGTGACTTGATGTACTTGGCAGTTGTCCTTTGTGTATTCCTGCCAGACCACATCAATAGAGGGTCCTATTATTGGCAGGATGAGCCATTTCTGGCAGGATGAAGGGCGGAGGTGTCCCCTACGACACTTGCAACTCAAAGACACTGGCTCAGCTCACACACAAAGCGCTTCGCACTAACTTTGCACAGACAGACTGGGGCCAGGGCAGGGACACAGGATATTCCTGACACCTCTGTAGAGGGAAACTCCAGAAGCGTATCCCACTTCAAAGTGGGCATCAGGTATAAAAATGGAACTCTCAGATCTATTCTTCAGTACAGACCTGGACTTTTGTATACAACAGAGGAAGGACACCTTGCTGTCCTACTACGTGAGTCTAGTACTGCTTGCTGAAGAGGAAGACTGGACATGCACCCTTCATCCCAAGCTGAAGTGACTCTAAGGGTCAACTGACTGACCTCTTATTCTGAGCTACACGGACATAGCAAACTCCAGAGGCCTACTTGCATCTGCACAACTGACTGGCTGCCTGGACCTGCACCTGCAACTGCCTGGGTCCTGCTGGCCTCTGTCAGAGTGAGTTCCTGATCCCCAATAAACGGCCCTCAGATCCTGAATCCTTGGAGTGGGAAAGTTAAACTCCTCCTTGAAAAGAAGAATAAAACCTGAAGTTTTAGGCTTGTCATGATCACACCAGGATATTGCTGCCCGCACTGACCACCAATGCAAAGCTCAAGTTAACCTGATTCTTCGTCTTTAGCAACCGCTAGTGACAACCATCAACATGAGCTCTGTTCTTCGCACTACTGCATCGACAGCCCACGCTGTCAATTTGAATCTCCAGCAATGACTGTCTGTGATGCACAACAGGATCTTAGCACTACTGTGATGACCTTCTGGAACACCTGGGCTGCTCTTCTTGCTAGAGCGACAATCATCTGCAAAGCTCTCCCTTGTCTAGAACTCTTTGTGCTGGACTTTAACCCCTTCCATGCTGGTGACGAACCCCAGCCGTCATGCACTACGGTGCTCGTGTGCTGATGACGGCTGGGGTTCGTCATGGCCCGCCCCTGTTCGTTTGTTTACCGCACGGGGGCGGAATCGGGTCAGCAGGGAAGGGGTTAATTGGTAACTTTTTTGGCGGAAGTAATCGGGTTCCTGTATCCAGCCATGCTCAATTACAAACAGCCTGAACTTGCAACGTTCACTTGTTCTCACACAGGCAAATATCTAGCGAGTGGCTCTTGGTGCTTTTAAGAGCTATACTTAACTGAAATTAACTGAACATGCATATCTATGGCACATTCTCGATGCAGAGGAATATGAGGAATTTTCCACCAAAGAAGCACTTACTTTATATAATCAAGAGAAAATACCCTTGTTTGGGAGAGTTTCAACTTTTTTCATGTAGTCTCTTCATCCTCACGATATGAGGATTAATTTTGTCACTTATTTCTGAATGAAGATGCCTGTGGAACATTACATAGACAAAAACACACATGCATAAGGTCCCAGGAGACAATACCTCTTGGACCTTTACACAGGTGTAGTGTGGTAAATGCACTAGGCAGGCATTCACCCAATGAGGTAGCTCTTATTAATTAACAAGTAGAAAGTACTTCCGCTGGGTAAACATAATGTGCAAAGCCATGGACTCTTCTTGAATAAATACAGAGGTAACATTCCATTCTGGCCCTGATGCTCATTTCGCAGAAACTGGCCCTCAAAGGGAAACACTTACAAATATAAACATAGCAGGTGCCCAATTTGCAGCTCTGCTTCTGTAAAGGACAAAGCATCCTAACTTCTTGAGCTTGACAAAGGCAAAGCAAGTACATTGTCTTTACATTTACACATTGAAAATTGATCTGCCAACTTTGATTGAGGTGAATGCTTCATAGATCCATCGGAGCACAATCAGTAGTGTCTGTGACAAGTGGTTTCTGTGTCCTGGTGAGAGCAGCGTGTTCTTCCTTTAAAGTACTACGAGTATCTAAATGCATAAAATCACTTGCAAGCTCCACCAATTAGGCTCCACACTGGCTTTCAGTTGAGGTTTAATTTCTATGAGTTGAGTATCAAGGCTAGAACGGAACCTCACTTGCCCCTTTATCCAACAGGAGTCCACAGTTTTTAACAATATGTCTACCCAACTGCTGTACTTTCTGCTTGTTAATTAGTAAGGGCTACCTTGCTGGGTAAATGTCTCACCAGAATTCTACACTAAAGTTAAGTAATGGATCATAAGTAAAATGTCCTCAGTGACCTTGTGCACATTTAATATCAGCAATGTCATTGTTCTTTGAGCGCCTTTTTCCAGAAGTCTGTGATAACATGAATTTTTGAATAGAGAAGATGAAAAGCCTCCAAAGAGGTGAACTTCCACCAAAAAAGGGTACTTCCTCTCAACTATATGAAGTAAGTGCTGCTTTGTTTGGTGGAGATGTCCTCATTTCACTCAGCATCAAAAATAAATCATAAATCATTGGGAAACACAGTCAGGGGGACTTTTTGTAAGCTGTCCATCAACCTAGCAAAATTTGGGAGGACCTTTGCATACTACTAAGGTGGACAGGCAGGGCCAAACTGGCAGAGCTCCCAGGTGATTTTGCACATTTACATGCTTGTGGTAATTTAAAAGAGGAAACATGGACTCAGCCCTCACCAGGAGACAACAGAAAATATCTACTCTTCACAGTCACAATTGCGCTCCGATAGATCAACAATGCATTCACCTCATCAAGGATTTTAGTTTGTTTTTAGGTCTGCGCTGTCTGGAAGAGACATGTGTTTAATCTGTGGGCATCAGCTCGCCCAAAGGCATCACATTTGCTCACACCATCCTCTGTCTCATAATCTTTGTCACCATTTGTCCTTGGCCTGCATGGTCTTGCCTCTTCTTGTGTTTAGTCTTCCCCCAGAGCATGGACCAAGTACTTGGAAACATCCACTGCTCCTATTTTTACAACCATCTTAGGACCAACATTTTTATCTCTTTTTCAGCACTCTGCACAGTTCTTGTGCAATTACCAGCTCATCTCCTCCTACCCACCACCTCCACATCACTGCTTTTTCCTTTGTTGCTGCTTTCCAGTTCTCCCACCTCTTCCCTCCAGTCTCTGCTTGCTCCCTCACACCTCCCGGTGCTTTCCCCATCCACAAATTGCCCCTAACCCGGTCACTGCTTTAAATCACCATTGTAGTCTGTATCTTTCTAGGAAGTGGTTGTGTTCTGCCTTTTAATGTCCTGTCAATGTATAGCAGTCTTGCTGATTGGAGCATAAGAGCACTGCTCCTACTACTTGGCACACGTGTAGTCTCTGTTTATTTTCCGTCTCAGTGAGTACTTGGTATGTGTGTGTGCTTGTTTACACCATATGTGGTCGTTCAGCAACGGGCAGGGAAACAAATGAAAAGTCCACTCTCAGTGGGCAGGAGCATTTTAAATGCTTCTACCTGTTGAGAGCAGACTTACTGTTTTTTTCTCTCGCTTGGCGGGAGCTTTGAATTGCTCCTGGCAAGCTAGAGCAAACAGAGGTTTCCCTGCCTGCAGCAGTGCAGCTAGGGACACCGCAATGTTCCAAGGGTGGTCAGCCTAGGACATAGCAGGTGACCGGCCTTCGGGGATGGAGTCCCCAGGGCCAGTAATGCTCCAGGAGGAAGGGCTGCATCATCCCCTCCTTTTAAAGTGATTAGCCTGGCCCCAAGAAGGAGGTGGCCCCAAGGGCCATATACAGCCTGGGAGGGGGTGTCTCTTTTCAGCATTCAGTTTGGCCGCTGAAAGGGGTAATCTCTGGGGCCAAAATTGGCATTTGGTAGGGGCCTATGTGCGCCCCCTCCCCAAACTAATAACCCCCTCCCCCCGGATTTGGCCTACCGGGGGGGCATATAGAAACCAAGTGCAGGAGATTGGACTTGTTTTTTTCCAATGTTGCTGCAGATTAGCAGATCCACTGATTTTGCAGCAAAACTCAAAAACAAAAAAACATTTTGGGCCCCTGGCGGGGTCCAGGTGGAGACCCACCACCAGGCCAAGGAGGTCAGGGTATTCCTACCCTGCCTCTTTATGGGTCTCTTTTGCCTTTTTTTTTGGACATCCAATCAGATCTCAGTATGATATCTATTGGATCCACAGACGATTCTCATCCCTAGATATCTACACGTGTTTCTTTTTTCAGTAACTCCAAAACTACTGAAGGGATTCACATTGCATTACGGAAATACTCTTTCTAGACCACTTACTAGCTTTCTGCCAAATTTGGTGTATTCCATCCAGCGGTTCGATCTGTAGTCATGTTCGAAATCCCTTTGAGGTATTGCATGGGGAAAATGCATTTGGCCACCCCCTCTTTTTCTCAGCCCCTGCTTAGCAAATCACCCCAAAAAAATTCCAGACAGCAGCTGAAGTGAGTAGCACAGTAGTTTTAAAATGTTTGTTAAGATTCATCAAACAGCACCAAAGTTATTAGCAAAAAAAAAAAACGCTTTTCCTATGGAAACTAGGTCCTAACTATAATTACCTACTGATGACCGCAAGGGTTACACTAGATAGACACCTGTACATGAATATCGTCAAATACATCTAAGATATATAGGAAGTTCTTCTTATGTAGCATTTTTACCATAGAAAGTCATATAAATCAGATTGTCCGATAGGTGGGAGCAAATGTATCAACATTACAGTGAATCACTATTCAAATTTATAAAACATCATACAATACTACCATACCAGCACTATCCTATTGTATGAACAATAGTTTGCCTCTTCTGACCTCATGTCAATGGGTGTCAAAACAAACTTATTTTATGAACAATGAAAAGGCCAGTGGTGAAAGACCATATGAGCAGGAAGAGCCTTAAAAAATATCTAAAGACTTCCTCTGGACTTCTTCAAGAACAACATGTCATACAAAATGAACAGTCAACATTTTGCTGCAATGCTGTGTCAGTGTGAAAGTATAAACACAACGAATAAGCTATTTTAAAATGGAGTCGAGAACTACTTAATCGCTAATTACTCATCTACAGAAGCACATAAACAGGCACATGCATCAACGTGTTTTGCCCGCAATAAGGGCTTTTGCGATGCATCAAGGAGCAAGACACTTGCATTTTAAGAAATCGCAATTTATTGCGATTTCTTAAATTGCATTTAAGGAATCGCAATTTGCGATTCTTTAAATGCAATGCATGTACCCCTTAGAAATAGCGAATTTGCTATTTGGAGCCGCAAAATACAGAGAAATTATTCTGGTCTGTATTTTTCAAGGTTTCAGGTTACACACACACACATGCCCTTGGGGAATGTGTGTGTGCACAAAATGGGTGCACATCACAATTGCAGGGGTGCAACAGGGTGTCATTTTGACACCTGTGCACCCTTGAAATTGCGTGCACAATTTTCGAGTATCTATTGGTTTTTCGCAAATTGCACATGCACTTCCCATTGATTCCTTTGGGCCTGTAGGCCCATAGGAATGAATTGGAAGCCATTCCTTAATTGCGACTCGCAATTTCGAAGTCACAGTTAAGTAATGTTTAGAAATCACTATTTTAATAGTGATTTCTACATGCATAGGCTTTTGAGAGTCCCTAATTGCGATTCCTTAATAATCTCAATTAAGGACTCGCAAAAGCCTACTTTGATGCATGTGACCCAATGTTCTAATCAGAAAATAATCTCTTTCACCCATCAAGGCTTTCTAGCAAGTCTTCAGTGGTAGAGAATCCAAAAAAGTGCAGGCAAATGTCAGCCTGAGGAGTTATTCTGATAAAAATCATCATTTTCAGAAGGTTTATGCTGCTTGCTGGTGTATTTCTTGTGCAGAATTGCAAATTTTGTAATTTCGCAAGTGCGAGATTGTTGCTGCCAGCCGCATCTACGTGTTCGCAATTGCGAACTCCCGCGATACGTGATCACGGCGTACTCGCTGTCGTAATCGCGGTCGCCAAACTCCCGCGGGATCCTGCAGTAAGATCCAAAATGGCGCAGCACTCGCAAAATATCGAGAAAAACAACTCGGCAAACGCTGAATGACGGTAAGTGAACGCCGCGCGCCGCAATATTGTATCACCAAGCAAAAAAATCCGCCGCGTGCAAATTTGCGGATTTTCGGCAAATTCGCGAGAGTTCGCGGATTGCAAATTTACCGAAAATCCGCAAAATCAGCGAGCGGAACGGATTTTACACCCATGCTTATATTTTCCCACAGTTGCATGGGGTACTTCCCACCCAGCACTGTAGGCCATTGCTTGACACTTCACTGCCGATAACAGATGCTACCAACCTGCTCACTTTCCTGGAATAGTAATGGCCTCAATCAAACAAGGTGCTGTGATCACAAAAGGGAAAATAAGGGCATCTCTTCTCTATACCACTCACTGGTCAACAATACCCTAGCAGCCATGACCATATTGAGGGAGCGATGGGAGGGCGATGTGGTCTCCTTGGACAAGCCTGACTAGGTAGAAGCCAAAAAGCCCTTATGACACTGGCAATTTATATGAAGCTCCATCTCATACAACTGAAATACTTGCACCGCAACACTACAGCCCTTCATAGCTGCACAGGATGAGGTCCAACCTGCCATTGTGATGCTTGCATTCCCCGCACCCAGCGGGCCCCATTTTCCACATATTCTGGGAATGCTCAATTATCCAAGCATACTGGAAGCAATACCGCAACACCTTCTCCCAGGTCATGAGCAAGACTATGCCGCCAAACCCAAAGCTGGTCCTATTGGGCCTGATGGACGCATGGGGAGTATCACACTACCAGATGGCAGATTGGTCTGAGGCTCATCGTCGCTAAAAGGGGAATTGCCTGACACTTGCGCTCATGACTGGCCCCAACATTTCTGAAATGGACCCGAGGGATGGACTAAGCTACAATGGCTGAAAGATTTGTATATAAGTCTAGGGGGTAACCAGAAAAATGCTGAAAGGTACGTGTCCAATTAATGGCTTATTTGGAAGCCATGCTATCGGTGGACTAGCTCTCCTGTGACATTTCTTTGTTAAATTCCCTACCTAGGCAGTTTGGTGTTTGGAATCACTGCAGCGAGGTTATCTTTATTGTTGTTGTTTTCCTTGTATTTAACCTGTAAACTAATATAGAGTTATAAAAACCATTCATGTGACACAATTCACTAGGAAGGGTGGTTGGTTCGGTGGTTTGGTGAACAGCTTTATAGATTGAGAAGCACACCTACTGACTGTAAGAGTCTGCATCAGCATTTATACTCACCCTGAATGAACCCTGCCCATGGAGCTGTTGAAAGAGATAGGCTGGGCTGCTTCTCAGCATTGGCTTTACACTGCTAGGTGTTTGCGAAGTGATGAGTTTCCCCGTGTTTCACAGTTTTAGGGTTTTTGGATTGCTGCTTGTCAGTTAGACACCATTGTCCTAGGCTTACTTTAAAAAAAAATCTGTAACATTTTTGGAGTAGTGTTCTTCATTCACCTCCAAAGTACCCAATTGGATTAACACCCCATTCCTGAAATACATTTCTGTCTAAACGAAAAGACTCAAAGTATGGCATTCTGCTACCATGTTACAATCTGCAGCTTATTTTTCACCTGTATCTGGCACAGCATTGTGTATGCTCAGGCCTTCCCCTTTATATCAAGGACAGCTCCACAATGCAGTATTGAGGGGTATTATTTAATTTCAAACAATCACTATTGCCTGCTCTTTCTCCTGTACACACAGTACTTTCAGTTCATTATTTTATAAATACAATGTGATTGGCCTTACTTTTCTTGGCACTGTACTTAGGATGGTCAATAGATTAAAAAATGGCTCAAACGTTTGGAGCGCGGCAGTGGCAACACCCGCACTATGCAGGCACACAATGTTTCTCTTGGGAATGTAACTCATTATGGAGCGGCAGAGGACTATTATTGTGGCAAAGTAGGGATAAGTATTTGAAAATCGTACTGTGTTTTCTTCAGGTCCTATAAGATCTATCTTTTGTCAAGTTTTGGGGAATTTTGTGTTGGGACTAAACAGCATGGCTGAAAAGCAGAACAGCGCCACCAATAGAAGTATGTAATTTCTTTTCAAATTCTTGATGGCATAAGAGGAAAGAGAGCAAAGTAAAATGAAAGGAGAGGGGGGTGGAGAGAGAGTGATACAAGGAAAGAAAGAGATAACGAGACAGATACAGAGATCTTTCACTGAGAAACAGTCACATTTTGGTTTGTTCTAAACTATTGAAGAAAGATTTTTGTTTGGTCATGATAATCCCAAGCAACTTGGAGATGATAGATTCGTGGGACAGTGCCAACTTTTGTTACTACACCATGGTCCCCAGAAGTGCCTAATTTGTCAAACAGTAAGTGCCTCAATTAGGGCGATTTGGCGTGGTACAGCGCAGCAAGTCACCTTGTTCTGCTGCCCTACATCAAAGTGAAAGGGCAGGAATACACCATATTTATCTAACACAGTGGAACTGTGTGCTTTCCCCCTGCACTTTTGCCATTTTGTCAGCCTAGCACTAACACAGGCACCCTTACACCATGGTGTCTGTGTTGTCAGTAGGATAGTTTTTGCGCAGGACGGGGAACCTCCCTGCACAGAAACAATCCATAGACGCATTTTTCCTCTTTCCATTTGTGCTAAAGAATGAAGAAAGGGGAAAAAACTAGGAGAAATGAAGTTATTTCTTCTCTTCATGCCTCACCTTGGGTGGCTTAAGGTTTTGGTGCATTTCGAGGTTTACATAGTCTTGTAAATCTGAGGAAGCATCAAAATCCATGGGTGTTGAATGACAAAACCCACCACAATGCCCATGGAATGCCTCCCTAGTGCAGAGTAAGGCAATACAGCGATTTGTGCTTCCTTGTCTTACTCCATATTTATGAGGTCATTCAAACCACGCAGTGTAGCTTTGTATGGCCTCATAACTAAGATTTCAAGCTTTGCCCCAACAAGGCGTCATAAAAAGTGACGCTACAGTGGCTCATAAATATGTCCCTAAGTCCAGTGGCCTCTTCTACGAATATTTGTGGTGCTGTATACCAAGGCTGTGTAGTCTTGATTCCATCTCATGTCTCCTTTATTTACCACCAGGCACTCCCTGCCACTTCATTTCATGCTTGCTGGTTCTGTCCCATCTCTGATTTCTCCAGTTGTCACTTTTATTCCATCTTTCGTATCCCCTTTTCATTCCGTTTCATGTGTTTTTCTCTGTCTCGCTAAGAGTGAAAGTCTAATAAGAAAACATAATTATCGGCCTCCAAAAACAGCCATTTTGAAAGGAATTGGTCTGGCCTTTGGGTCCATATATGTATTTAGCTATTTCGCACATTAGCCTGTGTACTGTTCTTTAAAATGGAGGGAAAGTAAGCACCAAACTGCGTAACATGCCAGGTATGGGAACACATGGAGAGAAATATTGCCTTTCAGCTGGACATCTTATAGTCCAAAGCACTGTTTTAAATATAAAATCAGGGCATTTGGTGGTCATATCACTTAAAATACAAGATTTGAAAAAAATATCATTGTCAATGGGTGCTCCTGGAAGACAGTGTCTATGGACTGGAATCTAGAGAATGCTAAAGTGATTCTGGTATTTTATTGAACTCTGCAGGTCATTTTCTATCAAGAAAGTTAACCCCTTTGACGCTCATGACGAGCTCAGACGAGCTCTGCATTTGCCCTGGATTTTCTCTCCTTCGGGTCTTTGTCAAAGCGCCGGGACACTCCATGGAGTAGCTGTGAGCTATAAAAGAGCCAAAATAACATAACATAACATAACATAACATAACATAACATAACAGGAGCATGGACTTGTGGAGGGGCATATCTTGAATCTTCTGCTCCCACCCAATGAGCCAATCTGCCCAGGGGCACTCTTTGGGGCCCATTTCCCTGCCTTTCCACCAAGCATATCATGGTGGGCTCACTGCCATGAAATGCTTGGTGGACAAGCAGGTCATAATTTGCTCAGCGGTGCAGGTGGCAATTTCCAACTCCAATCCGCACCGCCACCACTTTGAGATCCTGAATCCTGGCAGTGGCAGCAGTACTGTGGCAGTGTGGTAGCAGGCCTCAGCCAGTCCTGCTAGTGCAAGGGGTTCACTCTTCTATGCACAAAGTCCTCAGGCCAATAGGAAGAAGTTGGCACAGAAACTGGAATAGAAAAAGTAACATTTATTACACCTTATGAGGTGGTGCTACGTTTCAAACAGTACCCTTCGGTATTGCAAGAAGTAGCACCACGAGCCAAGAAAGCATGGTTTATTTATACCCGCACAGGATCTCAAAAGAAGGCAGTACAAACACAAGAGCACAACTTATGTACATATAAGGCAATATCGAGAGGCACAATCGATCAGTGGGAGGAGCTAACAGTTTTGGGGGTCGACAAGCACATTCCTATCTGGAACTAATCACTAACAGATGTGGACCCTACTTGACATGCGCGGAAGTGAGGGATGCTAAATATAACTTGTTGCTGGGCAGATTTCAAGTGCCGTGGACAGGAAGATAGGACAAAGCACATGGTCGGCACGAGGCAGCATGTAGCAGACAAGATGACTGGCGTAAATACAAAATGGAGTCCGCTAAATGTCAAGATAACGGCCAGAACTAAGATGTCTTCTGCTAATGCTTAATCTAATCGCTGTTAAATTACTACAGGCGACTCTTTCAGCATTAGCTGAAGACATTCACTTTTCTAGGGTAGTCTAAATGTTCATCCTGTACATTTATTTGCATCATGTCAGCAACTTCCTTATCTAACATGTTTTGTACTTTCGTTTTCACAATATTCTTCGTAGTTGGCATACAAGCAGTAATGCACATGGAACATAGCATTGGGCTACAATGGATACACATACAACAGGTGAAAATCACTGCAATAACGATACATAGAACAGTCAGTAGTTTCTAACCCCAAGCAGAGACTAGAGTCCAAAACCATCCAGTAAAAGACCAAGTGCCATTCTTTGTGTGAATGTCTGTAGCTATCTCATGCAGTTTAAAAATTGCATCATACATTGAGGGTGAATTATCAGGGATGAACACACAACAACTACTACCGATAATTTTACATACTCCTCCTCGATCTGCTAGCATCACATCTAAAACCATCCTGTTCTGGAGTGCTACATTTCTAGCAACTTGCAGTTCTTCAATAATATTTCCTAGTGCTATAGCAGTCTGATTAGTGACAGCTTCTACAACTCTAGTTAACCGTCTCACTTTCCTGCTATTCAGTGCAGTGCCCACAAAAGAGAACAGACCCAAATTAAAACCAACATATTGCTATAGACTAGTATCTGTTTGGTCTACTTCATCAGTGCTTATGGTTCTCTTGTTTCTATTTAATAAAATATTTATGTACAGTTTAAAATCTCGATGATGTGATGCAGGTGCCAAGAAAACAGGAGGTAACAAGAAAGATACATAACATACACCTGACCACCCAACTGGTAGTCAATAGTATCCATTACTGCCACATACTAGATATGTGTTTTGAGAAGCTAAAAAAGAACTATTATTTGCTCCATCTATTTTTAATACAGTAAAACATTCACTGACTCCAACTGGGATATGCCCAATACTTTGTACACATAAGTCTGCTTTAGTCTTTGTAACAGTAATCACAAATTGTTTACTTTTGGCAAAGTCTCTTCTGTGAATTGTCCGGTCGGTATTCCTCCCATTCCCATATGGTTCCATTGGCTTGAGGATACCCTTCTTTGTCCTGATAACACTCTTCATTCAAACGGAAAAGAACTCCACCTACTGCAGGTTTCCTGGTAGCGAACAACAAGGTGTACCAGGCTCGACAAGAGCCATTGTGTGAAAAAGGAAGTGGAATACAAGGTCTTCCTGCTTTCTTTTGATGCACTGGAATCATCCCACATACCCAACAGTTAGTGATGTTCGTGCGTCATGGGTGTGGTGAAGCATCTGAACAAAAGTGTTATTAAGATACGATTGACGGTGTTTCTGCTCATGATATGGAAGAGTGAAATGCTGATGCTCCTCTGGAACTGGAGTAGAAAAAACAAACAACTAACGAGCAGGAATCATCACTTCAACAGACCAAGTAATCATTGCTATAATTGACAAAACAGAAAAAACTCCTATAACACCTGATATGTTCTTCTTATTCATGTTAGCAACAAAATCAACTCTCTCTAAAAACAAACAAAAACAAAAATAATCTTAGGAGCTCTTCTCCCCCGGGTAGACATTGGTTTCTTCACGG
This sequence comes from Lissotriton vulgaris, assembly GCF_964263255.1. NCBI lineage: Eukaryota > Metazoa > Chordata > Amphibia > Caudata > Salamandridae > Lissotriton > Lissotriton vulgaris. The sequence continues at coordinate 1,436,532,533 of NC_141693.1, read as the reverse complement.
AATATCAAGACGGGTGTCACTACACTACGCAGGGCTGATCCCCTCCCTTGTCATATCGGCATTCCGTTTCCACTACCCAGGGCGGTTGCTCAACCTGTCTCTTTCAAAACTGTAGATTCTTTTCTCAGCCTCAAGTTGTATCGTGATGCTTCAGGAATCGTCTGGTCCGGGAAGAACTCCTCAGATTCATCAGGTGATACAGCTTGGCCTTTCTCCATAGTCAAGATCTCTCGATGATCGGTCAACACAGCAGGTTCCATCAAGGTCGACAATACCTTGCGACAATGGGTACTATGCACCCAATTTTTCTTGTTTGTGACTCGAACGGCTGTTCTTGTGGCAAGGAGCACCTGTTCTGGTCCATGCCACCTTGGCTCCAATCTGCTTGACCTCTCAAATACCTTCACTATGATGAAATCCCCAGGTCGGAGTGCATGGCCATCATCTAGAGATCTGTCGGGGAGTGCTTCTCGAACCTGTTGATGAATAGAAACCAAGCTGTCAGTTAACTGTGCCAAATAGTCATTTATTAAGAAACAAGGTACATCATACACAGAGCTCGGTTTCGGAACTCCCCAAATATTAACGGGCCTCCCAAATACCACTTCATAGGGAGTGAGGCCTGTTTGAGAATGTGGCACCGATCTAATAGACAACAATGCCAGAGGCAACGCATCCAGCCAAGTCAAAGATGTAGAAGCCTGAATCTTCGCTATTTTCAACTTCAGAGCACCATTACACCTTTCCACCAATCCTGCTGATTGTGGATGTAACACTGCATGGAACTTCTGTTTAATTCCTAATCCCTTCAGGACATGTTTGCTAACTTCCCCAACAAAATGAGGTCTGTTATCATTCCATAAGAATTTGCAAACACCAAATCTCGGGAAGAATTCCTTCAACAGCACTTTTGCAGTAGTAATAGCAGTATTGTCCTTCGTGGGGTATGCCTCGATCCATTTACTAAAGAAACAAATTATTACAACGCTCACATTGGATATAATCCATTTGCAAGACTTCAAAAGGTGCAGTTGGTGTAGCAAATCCACCAGCTGGAGTTTGTGTTCCTTTTCCACAATTATATTGTAAACAGATCAAACAGGACTGCACTACTCTCTTACCTGTGCTAGCAATTCCAGGATTCTCCCAAACTTGCGTAAGCAATCTCGTTATTGCTGAAGCTCCAACATGTGCTATCCCATGTGCCATTTGAACCATAGGTTGTACAAAGGCTATAGGCAGCTTCCATCTATCCATCTGCTTACTTCTCCAACAACCTTCAACATCCAACTCTCCTTCTTCAGACCATTGTTCACGTTCCTTTACAGATTTCTGTATCTCTAGTACTTCTTGCCTAGCATCATGCTAAGGCTCAGCTTGTGACTTCACTACATACATAGAAGTAGTGCTTCTTTGCGTCGCAGTCTCACGTACTATGTGATCTGCAAAGGCATTCCCTTGTCCAATCTTATGTGCACTACACTTCACAATAGCTATTTTCTTTGGGTATATCAATGCAGTCAAAAGATTATGCACTAAATCTCTGTGCATTATCTGCATTCCGTGAGATGTAAGAAAGCCTCTTTCCTTACAGAGTAGGACAAAATCATGCGCCACTCCAAAAGCATAGCGGCTATCTGTATAGATATTCACACATAGATCAGTACTAAGCTCACATGCTCGTGTCAAGGATTCAATTCAGCTGCTTGAGCCGATTTCTGTGATATGCGAGCTGTCTCCACTATTGTCTCAAGCGTGGTAATTGCATACGCGGCTGAGGTCGTGCCATCTGGCAATTTCAAACAAGACCCATCAACCCACAATTCACCATCCACATCTGGAAGGGGCGTATCTTGCAAATCAATGCTACCCTTTGTCTGTTACTCAGTCAAGAATATACAATCATGTGTTTCTTGTGATTGAGGCTGAGTCGCCGGATATGGCAACAAAGTAGCTGGGTTTAAAGTTGCACATCTCTTCAATGTAATATGAGGAGCTAGCAATGTCAGTTCATATCCTGTCAAACGAGCACTAATTAAGTGCTGCGTCTTTGTCTGATTTAGAAGGGCATCAGCCGCATGGGGTACCAACACTAACAGCTTATGTGACAAAACTATTCCTTCATTCTGTCGTATTGACACAGCTGTTGCTGCAACTGAGCGAAAACATCCGGGCAACGCTCGGGCAACAGGATCAAGGACTGCTGAAAAATAAGCACAGGGACTTTGCTTATCGCCATGTAACTGAACTCAAACTGACAACGCGCATCCATCTTTCTCATGCACGTAAAGAGTTAAAGGCTCCGTGTAATCTGGTGTACCTAACACTGGCGCTGAACAAAGGGCTTGTCGTAACTGCCAAAAAGCAGTTTCACATTCATCTGTCCATGGAAGGGGTATTGTCTTTTGTCAACAGTGCTAGCAAAGGTTTAACAATGTAGGAAACCCCCAAAATCCATTGTCTACAAAAAGAAGTAAGACCAAGAAATGCACACACTTCTTTCTGTGTCGAAGGTACTGGTGTATCTAAAATTGCTTGTATGCGATCTGATGTCAATGCACGTCCCTCCTTAGACAAAAGGTGACCTAAATAGGTTAACTTTGGTCTACAATATTGCAATTTCTTTTGTGACACTTTATGATGATGTGAATCACGAAAGGAAAGCAAAGACAGAGTACACGTTTCACATTGTTCAGGGATATCGGCTCCAACAAGATGTCATCAACATATTGTATGATAGCCACACCTTCAGGCAAAGCAAAAGAATCAAGCTCTCTTTTCAATGCTTGACTGTAAATACTCGGACTCTCGGTATAGCCTTGAGGAACTCTACAAAATCTTTACGATCGATTATTCAAAGTGCAACCAAACAGATAGTGGCTATCAGGATGAAAAGGGATCGAAAAGAAAGCGCTCTTCAAGTCTATAATAGAGAACGTGGTTGCTGCTGGAGGAACCACAGTAAGGAGTGTCGTAATATCAGAAACCACAGGGTAGTGTGGTACTATGATCTTGTTCACCTCTCTAGGGTCTATAATGAACCTGTAAACTCTAGTATCAGTATCTTTTTTCAAAATCGGAAGAATCGGGCTGTTACAAACGTTAAATGAAATTTCCTCAACAACCCCAACTTGAATGAGGTCATGTACAATTCGTATGAGTGCTTCCTCACCCTCCTTTGAAATTCTGTATTGAGGCAAACGTGGTAACACAGCTCCTTCCTTGACGCTAATGTGTACCGGTGGGATAACCATTTGGCCCACATCAGTGACTGAGGTAGCCCACAAAGTTTCAGGGAGTGAAGCTTATGCAATATCCTGTTTAACAAGATAAGCTCTCTCAGGCACAAAGTGATTATCATTCAGAATGACACACACTTTCTAAGCAGAGCATCATATTGTGGCTCTGAAATACTTGAGCATATCAAGACCCACAATATTGTCTGGTATGTTTGGAGAAAGCAAAAACGGACATGGAGCACTAAATTTATCTACATGGAATGCAAGTGGTTGTGACAATGGGCTAAGAGAAGGTGTTCCATCGAAACCTATCAAAGTAATAGTTACGCCAGACAGGGGAGCCCTTGGAACCAATTGTTTAGACAAAGCACTACGAGTAGCTCCTGTATCAACCAGAAACCAATCAGTAGAACCCAAAACATGTGCTGTAACATAAGGACCCCTCTCATCTACTGGAACTTCAACTGATTCCATACCCCATCCTAGGCAATCCTTTGCATTAACAGAATCCTAAAGGTCAGGCTGCACATAATCAAACATTTGATACTGATTTCGTCTATCAAAGGTGTTAAACCTATCCTGTGTTCGTACATTAGTGTCGAATCGAGCACGATCATTCACATTTCCTCTTGGCCCTGAATAACCAGAACGATTTCTCATTTGTCCCTGACCTCGCAAACCCTGTTGAGCACGCAAAACTGGACAATCGGCCAACCATAGGCCAAATTGCTTACAATACGCACATTGATTAATAGACAAATTTGAACGAGTATAGGGGGGATTAAAAGATCCACGTCCGCCTCTATCATAACCTGTAGAGGGTGGACCATAAACTTGAGCTAACATAACCTTCATTTTCAGATCTTTAGATTTCTTGTCTTCATTGCCTTTCACTTCTAATTCTTGACGCTCATAATACTGAGCCATCGTTAAAACAGATGCTGGAGAAGATGTAGTCCAAGAACTTTCACTGGCTTTTAAATGGCTAGCTATCCCTGGTAACAGATTCAATACATATTTATCGACAAAAAGATGTCTGCCTGTATCATCTGTCAAGAACTGACTGCTAAAAGTGTGAAAAGCTTCCTCAAAACGTGTAAAGAAATCTGAAACCGATTCATCGACCTTTTGTTTGCACTATGCTAAAACAGTCCAATCTATCTTTTTAGGGGGGATAACTGTTATAAGCTTAGTTAATATAGCTGCAGGGAGATCTAATATTAACTTATGTGGCTTTTGAGCGGGTTCCTTCTCCACATCCAAGTGTTCTAATTCTTTCCATTCCGCGCCAAAAGTAGCACGATCGTTAATTCTACGAACGGTCCTCCAAATATCCAGTGGTAACATCAACCCGAAAAATAAATCAATGTCACACAAAGTCATAGTACAGGGATTTATAGCGCCTTCAACTTCCTCATAGAAAGCGGCTGGATTTTTACGTGGATCGGGTAATGCTGCTTTAAACGCCATTACATCTGCCCTATTCCAAGGAGTATAGACCCAATTATGAGTGATATAACCTTTAGCATCAACAGAATTTTTATCATCATTGTCACCCGCTCCTTTAGGAGGAACATACAAGGGCGCGGCTTCCCGCATGGGCTTCATATAAACCGCCATTAGCTTATCTGTTCCGAAGATAGAAGACTACGACCCTCCGGTCTCAGATTTCTGCGCAGCTTCGTCTGCAAGCTTTTTCTTCTCCTTCAAGTGAACCGCATCAGTTCATAATTTAACCAACCGTCTAATCGTGTCAGCCACATGAGGGAAAACAAAAAGACCATCACGCATGTTCTTACAATCAGCTGCTACACTATCAGGTTCTAAATCTGGGGAGAATTTCTGAAATAACTCAACGACTTCTGAAGCAAACGTCTCAGTGAAATATATCTGCTCCCTTTCTGACCACCCCTGTATACTAGCTAAGAGATCGGAAGCAGGATCAGTGCTACGTAATGCTTTACGAGCAGCTTGTCTGATATCAGCTGCACGTTGTGCAGACAGCATAGAACGAGTGTCCCGCGCCTTTCGTTGATCTGAATCGGAATCCTTACCACCTTCGGATGGAGCGGACAGAAAGGAATACGGGGGTGGTGGTCGATCTCATAACAAAAAATCATCTTGTGGTTTATTAAGGACAGGATAGAGAGGTTGTCGGACAGGGTATTGGCCAGATACCGGCAATCTGTATTCTTTCTCCTATCTCTCTTTCAGCTCTTTCACTTCTTTCTTTCTCAACTCCAGCGCTTTCTCATACACATTCTTCCGCTGCTCTTTCTCAATCAATGCTTGCTCACGCTTCACTCAATCACGCACTTCTTTCTCCCACATATGCATACATTCAAACATACCCCGTCTAGACTTCCGCTCAAACATACATCGCTCCACATACTCAATCTTTCGTATATCAAATGATGCATGTATAGGCCAAAATAACTCAGGATCTTTACGGGTATATCTAGGCCATAACGTGCTGTACATTATGGAAGAAAGACCACATTTTATATACATATCCCTATTAGGCATCCCCTCTGGGTGAGCCGGTTGCGATTCTTCGAGCCTAAGTCGGGTCCCATTACAAAAGCAGCACATCCTTCGAAGTGCGCTAAATACAGGCATGCCACAAATAATGCAAAATACTCAGTATTATACACCAAGTGCCACTTAAGGTACTTCTAGTACGTTGCACCGTTCAAATTTGACTCATTGAAGAAAAATCTCCACATTGCCTGACTATATGTGTTATAACGCATATATCACATCATACAAATACAAATACAAATAAGACTAGTCTTTACCAAATACCAAATATGCCACAATAAGAGTTCCTAAAACTACCTTACCATACAAGGGCATCCAAAACCCATGGTAAGTGCCGTATAATGGCCCATACCAATCATAGGGTGTCCAGGTTCCAACTGCCAAGTTCCAAATTCGACCAAACGGCCACTGCACTGCGAATCGACAGAAGAGTTCTCAGTCGAAGACCGGCTCCACCTGGATGGTCAGACGGAAAGAAGGGAAAAACACCTTGGTTTGCCAAGACTCGGGCCTCCACGAGCAATGATCATCCATGGCGAGATCCCAATCCTTCGTCGTGACCGCTCCTTCGGGCATCCGAGTCCCCGATGAGCCCCACGTGTCTGGCCTCAGCCAGACCTGCTAGTGCTAGGGGTTAGCCCTTCTCAGACCAGTAGGAAGAAGTTGGCATAGAAACTAGAATAGAAAAAGTAACATTTATTACACCTCATGAGGTGGTGCTACGGTTCAAAATGGAGTCTGCTTAATGTCAAGATAACGGTCAGAACTAAGATGTCTTCTGCTAATGCTTAATCTAATCACTGTCAAATTACTACAGCAGTCCCGACCACGATACTCCTAATAGAGCAAGCTGACCAACAGGGGTGGTAATGGTCAGATTGATACCGCTTGAACAGCGGTCCTAGGACCCCCGTACTCTTAACAAGGCCCTAACTGTTCCCCAATCAAAACTGAATTGGCAATCTCAGTTTAAATCACAGTACCCTACCTCACCATACTTTGGCACATATCAGTAAATATCACCTTAGAATGCACCGTTGAACAGCTATATTCTCCCAGGTTCTCTAGCGACTATACTTTAACTTATTTGGTACACTCGCTCTTTAAATAATACTTGAATTATTCACTAGTTTTAATGAGTTCACATGGAGAGCCAGTACCCCAACCCTGAAAATTGTTGCAGCAGCACTGAATTCAAGTCAGTTTTATTTCGCCCCTGCTACAAAATATTCTCTTACTAAAGGTAACACCAGACTTGGCTTGGTATAGAGGTTCTCGCTTTAAACATTTTGGGGAAATTGTTATAAAAGTAGTAATCCATCCAGGAAAGAAAGATAACAGAATCCAGTAGATAAGGTAAGACGTGACTTTTATTTAGCAAGTCTTCACAAGCACGGCCAGTAACTGAATGCCGTGAAACGGTCAATTCCCCACACATAACTTCCCCGCTCTCCATTCAAATCAGAACACCTACTCGGAACTCTCAGATTACATTCACACAGCACGCGAGAAACAACACGCGATACCCACACTTTCAAAACACAACATAACAGAGTATTGTTTGTAGATGACGCACATGTGGCCACACGTGTCATTACAAACAATAACATACAACACACCTCCCTCCTTTTCTTTTCTTTTTTTTAAGTAAGAATTAAATCCCTGAACCTATCTGGAAACCTGCAATTCCTTGAGCTCCTCAATAATTCTTGTGAAGCAGAACTGTAGGAATTACCTGAAACTACAGTAGATTCAGGCAACCCCAACCCATCAGTAGTAACATCCAAAAACACATTAGATGAATCATCCTCTGAAACGTGTCTGTCATTATTAAATTTGAAACTCTACTAAAATGCCAAACACTTCCATCCAACACTCTCACAGCCTTCCTAAATACCTCAACTACTTCAGTTGGATCAGACCATTTTGTCAAACCCTTATGTACAAAACTTCCCTTTTTTAACCTCACAAGATCTCCTATCTGAATAGAGACACAACGTCTTGTCCACTTGTTTAACAAATCATTCTTCATTTTCTCCTTATATGCATCAACTTTCCTGTAAAATCAACTTTAGCAAAATCAATGCGACCTCTATCCTTGTTCTTCAACCACCAAGGTACAAGGTTAGTGCTAGGTTTCCACCCTCTCAACAACTCAAAAGGAGAAAACAAAGTAACCGCATTAGAAGTGGTTCTGTATGATAATAGCATAGACTGGATAGCCTTATTCCAACATAAACCACCCTTAACAGCTAACTGAATAGCTTCCTTGACTACTTTATTAAATCTTTCTATTTGGCCATTGGCCTCTGGATGGAATACCGCTATTCTTTTGTGAGAAATCCCACACCTACTGAAATAACTTTCCATTTGCTTACTGACAAGTCTGTTACCACCTCTTGAGGAATACCTTCTCTACAAAAAATGTCATCCATGAAATGTATAATAGCATCACAAGTGACTTCCCTAACCATTTTTATTTCCAGCCATTTTGAAAAATAATCTATCAGCACTATGCCAAAAGAATGTTGTTGTGGTAGCGCACTAAACGGTCCAATAATTTCAATACCAAGTTTATTCCAAGGTGATGCAGGTAACTCCACTGGTTGTGGTACACTAGGCAAAGCCTTTGCTGTTTTATCACTATTGGCACATAACTCACATACCCTCACTTGATGTTTTACAAAATAATCAATACCAGGCCACCAAAAATTGTTTTTCAATGGTCTCCTGGTGATTGATATACCAAAATGCCCTTCATGAGCTAAATCAATATTTTTTTTCCTGAGACCAAAAGGTGGAATACATTTGTCACCTCTCAATAAAATTCCATTTTCTATAGCAAGTACATCTTTAATTTTATGATAACTCATTAAACCACCCGTGGACTCTCCTCCTTCTGGCCAACCCTTCAATATAAATTCTTTTACTTCTTTGATTTCTACATCCTTATCCATTACTTCATTCCATAATTGTTCTTGCACCACAGAATTCTCTCCAAATACCAGATTAACATCACTAACAACATATGCAACTTCACACTCATCTCTGTCAACCACATCTGACTCTTTACACGCCAAAGGAAGCCTTGGCATGCAGTCTGCGTGAACATTAGATTTCCCAGGAATATATTCTAAAGAATACTGAAAATTTTGTAACCTAGAAGAAAGTCTTGCCAACCTTGATGAAAGTGTACGCCCCCCACCAGGTGACAATATATGGACCAAAGGTTTGTGATCTGATTTAATAATGAATTTCGTTCCCCACAGAAAAGGTCGAAAATGTTCAGCCCCCCCAGACACACGCTAAAAGTTCCCTTTCGATTACTGAATAATGTCGTTCAGACTCTCTTAATGTCCTTGAAGCATACGCCACAATCCATTTGTTGCTTCAATCCTCCTGCATCAACACTGCACCCAAACATCAATTACTTGCATCAACCATTACAATGCATTTTTTCCCAATTACAAATGGTTTAAGACAAGGTGCCCTTATAATCATTGACTTTACAGCATTGAAAGTAGCTGTCATAGAATCTGTCCACTCAAACTTTGCATTTTTCTTCAAAAGCATCCTAAACGGTTCAATCACTGTTGCAAAATTTCTAATAAACTTTGCATAAAATTCTAAAAGCCCCAAAAAGGCTACCAACTGTTCTTTGTTTTGAGGAATGGGCTTTGCTGATATTCTCCAAATGCGAGGCTTTAGGATTAATTCCATTACCACTAATACAATGTCCAAGGTACTCCACTTATTCTCTTCTGAACTTACACTTATTAGCACAAAGTGTTAGCCCTTTATCTGACAATGCATTTAACACTTTCAATAAATTTTTGTCATGTTCATTTCCATCTTTTCCAAAAACCAGAATGTCGTCCTCAAATGCAACTGCCCCTGTTAAGCCAGCTAAGGTTTCTTTCATCAACCTTTGGAATACTGCAGCAGCACTGGCTAATCCAAAAGGCATCCTGCAAAATCAAAATAAACCCTCAGGTGTAATAAAAGTGGTTAAATCCCTTGAGTCTTCATGTAGAACTACCTGACGATATGCGCCCGCTAGATCCAAACAGCAAAATACTTTGTCTAAAGTGGAGACCATTTCATGTAGATTAGGTAAAGGATGTGAATCTACACAAATGGCATTATTTAAGCTGTGCAAATCTATGCACACACGAAGATCTTCTCCAGATTTAATTGAAATCACAATTGGCGAAACCCAGGGAGATGACTTAATGGGTTCTATTATTTTCTTTTCACACATATCATTGAGCATTTCCTTCAACTTTGTCTATATGAAAGAGGAACATTCCTAACTCTGTGACGGATGGGTAAAGTATTGGCATGCACTTTTATACGATGTTTAAATCCTTTATACCTTCTTAAATCATTACAGAATAATTTAGGAAATTTCTCTTTAATTTCTGAAATTAAGGTATCCTCATTTCCTTTGCTTAACGTAGAAGTACTTGAATCAGAGTCAATAGAATAAACAGGAGGATCGGCATTTGGATCAAGCTTAATGCCAAGTTGTTCTTGGTGTGGCCAACCTAAAAGTGAATCACCAGACTTTGTAATATATATTTTACCATGTGTAGAGCGACTCTTGAAATTAAGTTCAGCTATAAAATAACCAATAAGTTGCAATTTATGACCAGTATAGCCACTTGGTGTAATGTCTGGTTGTAATAATTCAACATTAGGCCAATTGGATCTAAATAAGATGTCAGGTAGAATAGTATGAACAAGAGTCTAAAAAAACCTTAGTAGGTACACTATCAATAATGATCTCACAAGAAGGAAATTTTTGGTTTTTGGGTTCTTTGGTTATGCACTATATAGTATTGACATCAAATTCACAGTCACTTGAACCCTCTTGTTCCTGATCTTGAACTAAGTTAACTTTTCTTGGAGCTGATCTACAGACTTTTGAAAAATGCCCCTTTTTTTCACATCTTGAACATACTTTGTCCAAAGCCGGACATGACATTGAATTACCTAAATGGTAACCACTTCCAAGTGAAAAACAATATATATTGTACACTCTTGAGTCTGGTCTTTGCCAATTGTTCATCCTTTGGTCTGGCCTTTGCCAACTGTTCATTCTTTGATCAGGTTTTTGCCATCTGTTTTTATTTTCAACCTGATATTGGTTGTCATTCCTTGTATTAATAGACTTTTTATACTTATTTGAATCCTTAAATTTGTCATTTTCCTTATTAACAATCAACACATCTGAATTACTGTTGTTTTGCAATCTAATGTCATCGACAAATTTTTCAGAGTGTTCAATAGACTTTGCTATCTCGATCGCTGCATTAAGAGACATATCAGAAGTTGTCTATAACCTTTGTTGTATCTTTTTATTGTTGGTAAGCATAAGAATTTGATTCCTTAGCACTCGGTCATAATTAATATGTTCAAAGTCACAAGTAACTGCTAATGATCTCAACGCAGACACATAGGGGCAGATTTATGACGGACTTGCGCCACGTTTACGCCGCCGTTGCGTGACGCAAAGGCGCGGAAATGTGGTGCATCACTGCGACCTATTTACAACGTGACGCATCTAGGCAGATGCGTCACGTTGTAAAGCCCTGCGCCACATGAAACCTGCGTCAGGTTTCATGTGGGCGTTCTGTCGCAGGGTGGGCGTTCCCTCGTAGGAAAGCCCCGTAAAACTGACTCACTAAGTCAGTTTTACGAGGCTTCTGTGTCAAATCCTTACGCCTGCTTGAAGCAGGCGTAAGGAGTGACGCACCACGTTATATATGGGTGGCCTTTGTACATTGCAGGAGTTGCGTCGCACTTGCGACGCTACTCCAGCAATGCGCCGCCCTTACACCACAAGATGCGTCACGCATCTGCCCTTCCTTGCACCATGGTGCGCCGCATTGTAAATGAGGCGCATCTGTGGTGCCGCAAGGAGGGAATTGCGTGACGCATCAGTTCTGGCGCATCCCTGCTGATTTGCAGAGATGCGCCAGAACTCATAAATCTGCCCCTTAGTTGTCAATGGACTCATCACTTTGTTGTTTCCTGGAATAAAATGTAAACCTTTCCATGACCATATTAATCTTCTTCCCATATCTAATGGAGAGTTATTTAACCCTTTAATTGCTGCCGACGGCCAACGGTGGTCACGAGCGCTACCTCCCCAGTGCTGCACACGACCGTTGGCCGTCGGGTCAGCATTCATTCTCCGAACGTTCAGCACTGGGCGCTGAACGTTCGACGCTGGGAATGGGTTAAATGCAATTTGATATACATTAAGATTAGAAGTATCACTTAAAGGAGGTAAACTTTTAAATTCTTTTCGTGCAATTCCTCCAAGACAATGTTTTAACAAGGCTAATTTCCTCTCTGCTACGCAATCTTCTTCCTCTAGAACTTCCACATATGCCAAAAACGTAGGTTCCGAAATATCCCATTTAATTGGAGGACCACCTTTTATGGCTAAAAAAGATGGAGGAGGTTGAATTCCATCCATAATTGTGTACAAATAATTATATTAATACAAGTTTTATTTCCAAATTGTTGTTGTACATCAAACAAAATATTGTTTATTTTAACTACTTTTCCCTTCCTTAATATAATAGAATATGACACGCAAGATTTATGTGTGCGTATCACAGAAACTTACTTACTGTTCATCAGTTCATAACAGTGAAGATATCTGCGCCTTCCTTCAGATGCGCTGCTCCAACGATAAAAGTAACTGAATTTGACAACAATATTTTGATGAATAAACGCTAATGCAGCGATAGCGAATGAGCAGTCTCAAATTGTAGAACAATACAATACAAATCCAGAATTCTCACCAATAAAATGTCACAAAGAACATCCAATGAGAAGACGCTTAAGATTCATAATTGCTATTATCCAATTGAAAGCGAAAAGCAACATCCAATGAAAGAGACCAACAGAAAATCTTCCATATCAATGGCCAATGAAGAGACAGTTTGACAAAAATCCATAAAAACTGCTCGAAAATCAGCAATAAATCCACACAGGAGTGCGTTCCCGATCGTCGCCAGTGTTATAAAAGTAGTAATCCATCCAGGAAAGAAAGATAACAGAATCCAGTAGATAAGGTAAGACGTGACTTTTATTTAGCAAGTCTTCACAAGCACGGCCAGTAACTGAATGCCCCGAAATGGTCAATTCCCCACACATAACTTCCCCGCTCTCCATTCAAATCACAACACCCACGCGGAACTCTCAGTTTACATTCACACAGCACGCGATAAACAACACGCGATACCCACACTTTCAAAACACAACATAACAGAGTATTGTTTGTAGATGACGCACATGTGGCCACGCGCGTCATTACAAACAATAACATACAACAGAAATGAAGGGCGTTTAGGTGTTCCGCGTCTACTTTGGATGACCTGCAAACCACCCTCTCGACCTATATGATTTTCCAGAGCGCGAAACACTGTTATTAACATTTTGCATCTCTGCAAATAATTTACAGTTTTTTGTAACTGAAAACGTACAGAAAAGCGTAACTGAAACATATAAAATATATATCTACACTCACTGAAGCTTTACTTTAGGAGAGCGGCGCACCAAAAGCATGGATTACTACTCAAATACACAGACATGTTTCCAATTTATAATTCAATGTATTTGTGCCAGCAATCAATTGTATCAAGCAAATTCGTCCTGTTAATAGTTACTTTAATTTGTGGGGGCTTTATTTTCAAAATCGCTTCTATTTTGTCAGTAAAATCCATGTTACAACAGAGATTGTTCCCTTTCCATCAGAAATAAATCTGTGAAACGGGATTATTACTAAATAGGGCTGAATCCATTGTCCCACCTTGCTCATCTCTCGGCCTTGTCTCCTCTTTGAATAACAGTAACATTTCTTTACATCTGCCTAACATACAAGCAGCCCGTGTTCCCTGCGATCTCGAATCCCTTTGGCAAATAGATAAATTTTCTTTTAATAATGAATTTGTCTGGCATGTATTTCCCTCTTCGAGTTGCTTTCACACCTCGGAAATTGAGGCTTAATGAAAAGAGACGTTAGAAAATAAAATTTGCCACATGGCATCCATTCACCAGGCTGCACAAAAGTGACAGAAATGACATCCGCACGGAATGATAAAATGACTATCACACGAGATAATAATGATATAAAACTTTAGATTTTGTGAGATTGGTGTCAGATGTGAACTACTCAGCAAAGTTCAGCTATTTATTTCGGTAAATAACCTTTAGTGCGCAGCTGCTAGTGCGCATACGATTACTTCACAAGCGTTACTACGCTTGCGATGTTACAACGCGTACTATTAGTATGCAAATTGTTACATCGCAAGCGTTGTTACTCATCGCTATCCACATCATTGTTTGGAAGGCGCTTCCGTTTCCAAACAACGCCGTGCATATCTAATGTCGCTGGAAGCCGGAGAAGAGAGGAACCACGGAGGAGAGAGAGGTAAGTAGTTTTTTGGGTTGCTCAGGAGTAGTCTTTTAGGTTGTAGGGTTGTGATTGAGTAGTGCAGAGTAGTGTATTTGAGTTTAGGTTAGTGTCGGGGGTCGTGAAGTGTACTGTTGGGGAGTAGTGATGTGGTGTTTGTATAGTGTAGGGTAGTGTTTTAGGGATTAGGGAAGTGTTGGTGTTAAGCAGGGTAGTGTTTCAGTGTAGGGACCGGACTGGGGGTAGGGGCAGGGTCCTGCTGGGGGTAGTGTTTTAGGGTTTAGGGTAGTGTTGTGGTGTTAGTGTAGTGTTGGGTAGTGTTTTAGGGTTTAGGGTAGTGTTGGGGTGTCGTGCAGGGTAGTGTTTTGGTGTAGGGACGAGACTGGGGGTCGGGGGAGAGTTTTGCAGGGAGTAGTGATTTAGGTAGTTTTGTGGTATATTTGTAGTGTAGGGTAGTGTTTTAGGGTTTAGGGTAGTGTTAGAGGGTTGTGCAGGGTAGTGTTGTAGTGTAGGGAGCGGACTGGGTGAAGGGTGAGGGTCGTGCAGGGGATTGTGTTTTAGGGTTTAGGGTGGAGGTGTGGTGTTTGTGTAGTGTAGGGAAGTGTTTTAGGGTTTAGGGTAGTGTTGGGGGGTATGAAGAGTAGTGTCAGAGCATAGGGTACAGGAAGGGGGAATGTCAGGTGTTTAAGTAGTGTAAGGTAGTGTAGTGTAAGCATGATTTTAATGCAATGTTTTTAATTAGCATAAACCATAGTACATTCATAACCATTTGCGTTATAAATACATGCACAGGTAAAAGTTGCAAAGTAATGGTTTATGCTAAGTAAAAACATTGCACGGAAATCATACGTAGTAATGGTATGTGAAGTATCGACATACATTAATTTATTCCATATTGTTGGGCGTGCAGTATCATATATCAGGCAGAAAATTAGGAAAAATAACTCTGAGTACCACATAGCACAAAGAAACACAAAACTGACGAGTTACAATCTCTTGACATTGGAATACTAGAGATCTTAGCACTCGGTACCAATGGGCATCACTATTGGTATATTTTGTCATAAGGATGAGGAATCTCCGATTCGCAAACATTCCAAAATAATTGTATTTAATTTTTATTTTTGCATTTTCACAAACAGCAAATGATTTTAGATATGGTCTGGTATTACTGACTGAATGACAGTCCTAAATTAATATACACATTTAGATAAATGTTTTATAATGTCGTGAGATACGTATTTTATTGTAATTCCGTATAATGTACTGCAAATTTGCAAAGATTTTAAGTAATTATGCAAAAATAAAAAATTAGTTCATTAATTTAATTCATTCATTCAAACAACAAATGAAAACAAGGTTCGACTATCCATCACACCAGCCCAGAGGATATGATAGGAAGTTGAGAAAGGACCTAAAGACTTGGCTCTTCGACTGAACCTCAGTGCACAGTAAGACCTGCAGCCCCCCTCCCCACACCCTCCTACGATTTGAGACCCTAGCGGGCGATTAGCTGTGCATAACAAATATCTGATTGAATGATTGAGCGATATTGAAAGTGGCAAAGGTGTGGGAATAGCGCAGGCACATGGATATTCCAGAGGGGTAACCATCCCTGCAGGTCCGGTAATACCCCAGGAGGAATTGGGTCCCCTCCCGCCAACAACCAATTTTTCTTTCCTTGGGGAGATGGAAAAGAAAGGGGGCAAGAAAAGGTAAAAAAGGGAGGAAACCTGGGAGGAGGAGTCTGCAATGCAGGCAAGAGTAGATTGGGTGCCAAGGATGGACCAATCAAGGTCCAGATTCAATGTAAAGGGCAGCGGGCAGCGCTGGCAGCCCAGCCATCATCACTGCCACCAGAATCGGAAGAGCTGTGTCGCCACTGGCAGTAAAGCCCAAGAAGGAAGATGGAGGAGTGAAGAGGTATGGATAAGCAGAGGAGCAGTCCGGCTGGGCAGGGCACAACATGGTGCACCCTCAAGAAGCCTGGAAAGATAGCTTGCTGAAGTGAGGCAAGCAACGTGGCCTCTTGGCTAGTTGGAGTGAGAACATTGAGGTCCAGGACAAGGAATTCCAATGTGCAATGCCAATAGTGAAAAGTGATTAATTGATGCATGCATTGGGAGAAAAAGAGGTACCACTTGCCAGAAAAAAAGCAAGCAAAATGACATCTGGTTCAAAGGAGTAACAAGGGGTTATAAATACATCCCATAAAGTAGGGCCTAATGTGGCCTAAAGAAGAAGAGGCACATCAGTAAACGCGCTAGGGTAAAGCAAGAGGTGATGCCACTGTGGCACCCCAATTTATGTATGACTCATTAGACAAGGAAGGTTACAAGCAAGGCAGCCAGAAATCAGGGATTAAGTCCAAAGCCAGGGAAAAGTCTCTCACTGGAGCCAGCAACTGCAAGTTACATGTTGGCAAAATTCAAAGCAAAGAAGAAGAAGAAGCTAGACGAAGCCCTCAAGGGTGACCTCGATCTGGCAAGGGCGGATAGCAGGGTGTAGAGGAAAATAATGGCTGGAAAAAATCGCAAAGCCACACTCAGGCAGTGAAGAAGATGACCTCAAGGAGGACAAAAGTGAGGCACACAGAGCAAAAAAGGCAGAAGGTGGTATGAATGAAGCCAACAAAAACCAAAAGAAAGCAGTGGAGCGCAGACAGTCAAATATTCTGTGCAGAACAAGAAGTAAGAAGAAAAGGGGGAAGAGAAGAGGGTCAAGAAACAGCAGAGCATAGATAATTGTCTGAATGCATCACGGAGACTAGTCGGTATATTTGTATATTTCAGCACTCTGGCTTTAGGAAGCCAAGATGCAGGAAGCATAAATTATGTTCAGTGGGAAGCTTGGCCGAGCGACGATGAGGGTTTTAGGCTAAAGGTGGAGAAGTGGCAGATCATGAGGTGGGATCACAAGGACATCATTGGGTATACCCACAAGACTGTGGCAGCAAGAGAAGGGTTAGATAAGCCTGAGAATCCCTTTCTGCAGGTCACAGGAGGGAAATGCACAGCCAGTCATAGCATAGATTTAAACAACCACCAAGAGTCAGAGAGTACATGCAACCAAAGATGCAGAAAGGAACAGGAGGCATATGCTGGAAATTCGAAAAAGGGGAGTGCACCTGGGAGCCAGCCTGCAAGTTCAGAAATATGTGCCACAACTGAGGAGCAGGGTAAGAGTGCCTTCAAGGGACTTTATTCAATCTACATTTGTAAATTAAAATTATTCAGAAAAGAACCAATTGATCGTCCTTGCAGTGAATTAATCCCAACAATCAATTTGTGTTATCAACATATAACATATAAACAAAGACACAAGGTGTATACGAAAAAAATGTTTTTATCAAATAATTCATTAAAGAAAATCAGCTTCATATACAGATAATTAGGCAAATAAGATTTTAGGACTGTGGGTACACATAAAAATAAATTTACTAGGTGACTCAACAGAACCTAAAAAACACCTATCCCAAAACACATTGAGTAAAACAAAGAAAGGGATGAGGTGTATTGTCCGGGTTGCTCACTTCTTTAATAAACAGCTGAGGAGCGACATCCATGGGGGAAATGCAGACGCTCAGAGGGAGCAGCGATCAAGAAGAACACCCTCTCACTCACATAAACACTTAGGGGCAGATTTACAAGCCCCTTGCGCCTCATTTACGCCGCTGTTGCGTCACTTTTGTGACTCAGCGGCGGTGCAAATCCTGTGCCATGGTGCGGGTACTTACAACGTGATGCATCTGGGAGATGCGTCACGTTGTAAAGCCCTGTGCCACATGTAGGCGTTCCTAAGCAGGGGGGGACGTTCTGGCGCAGGAACGCCTCCTAGAAGTGGCTGAGTGAAATCTACAAGATTTCCCTCAGTCACTTTTAGGCCCATGCTGTGTCAAAACCCTGCGCCTGCCTGAAGCAAGCATAAGGATTGACGCAGCATTAACTAGATAGGGCCCCCGGAGCATTGCTGGAGCTGCGTCGTGCTTGCGATGCAACTTCAGCAATGCGCCACTTTTACGGCACAGATGCGTCACGCATCTGTGCCGTTTTTGCCCCATGGTGCACCGCATTGTAAATGCGGTGCATCCATGATGGCGGAGCTGTGGCGCAAAAAACGGACGCATCCCTGCTGATATGCAGGGATGCGCCAGTTATTGTAAATATGCCCCTTAATATGTGTCCTTACTGCCACAAGCTTCCTAGGGGTGGGGGTAACCAAGGGCCTATAAAGGTAAGCTGCCTGGAGAAGGTGCAAAGGGCTCAAATAAAACAGAACCACTAAATTCAATACCATTATTAAGGAGGCTCTTGAATGGATAGCACAAGAGAAATGAGGCAAGGACATTCATTTAGGGTTTTCAGCTAGGTTATTTCATTTCATACACAAGGACATACAGCTCAAAAATAATCAAAAACTTAAAATTGCCAGGAGACAACCCAGAAGTAGTTAGAAAGAAGACAGAGAAGGAGCTGGAACCAGGAAGCATGATCAGGATTTCATGATCTCCTTGTTGAGGGTGGTCTCCAAGAAGGAGATAGGACAGTACATCATTTCTCATAGCAGGGGAATCAGAACTTGATGGCATAGACCCCGAACAGTTCTCAGTCCAATAAGCAGGTATAAACAAACCCACTGACCTAGGGAGGGGAAAGGAGCAGAGAAGGCCAAGGGGAATATTTTGTTGACTTTTTACCTACTACCATTCCACAAAGACAGCTTTAACATTCTTGGTTTCCACACTGGAGGACAAACCTACTATGACAGGTATCTACCGATGGGCAGTTTAGTGGCTTGTTCTTACTTTGAAACGTTTAGCATATTCATGAAGTGCTCAATACAAAGAGCGCAGGCGAGGGGCGGGGGATGGTGAAGCTCCACCAATTGTTCAACTTATTCAGAAGTAGAAAGGGGTATAAACACTGCTGGAAACTATTGGAAGCATTTATGAGAGTGACAAAAGAGCTAGAGGTGCATCTGTCTTCAGACAAAAGAGTGGGGCATGCACCAGTAATCACATTGAAAGTCCGAAGAATGGGTGTGCAGGCTGCCAAAAGCAAAGTGGAGGAGCTAAAATACATGGTGGTGAATATGTCATGAAGGGCTCTAGTAATGGTATAAGTGCAGTTCCTACTGAATAAATAAAACGTTGCTGGGTGAGTAAGCCCCCCAGGTAGCATATTTGCGAAGCAGCATGTGTGGATAACATGAAGGACAAGAGCAAAACACCACCACGTAAGAATAAGTGCAGGAGTCAGGTTCGACTGGCACATATGGAAAGAATTCCTCACTAGGTTCAATAGAATGGTAACACAGACGGGTCCCTGGGTGTCCTCCAAACAGCTAGTGCTATACAAAGAGGCAGTGGGCAGCCTAGGCGTCAACAGCATAGCGGAGGGTACAAGTGCTCACACGGAACAAAGCCCTCTGGAGCTGTTCCCAATAGTAGTGGCATGTCACAAGTCTCTGGACAGGCTAAGGAAAAAGAAAATCACACTGTGAACAGACAATGAAGGGATAGTTCAGCTCATAAACAATGGATCAGCAAACTGCCCAAGACTTCTAGGCCTCTGGAAGTGGTTGGTGGGGTGCCCACTATAAGGTAGCAAAGAGCTGAAAGTGCGCTAAACTAATTCAATGGAGCACACTCTTTCTGAATTACAGTGGGGACCTGGCAGAGTACGTGGATGAGAAGGTGACATCCTGACCGAAGCATCCTCTTTAGCAATGACCTGACACCATGGCAGTGTACACAGCCTGATGGGGAGGTTTTGAGAAACAACAGGTCATTTGCAGGATACGGAAGAGACAAAGAGGGGGACTGGAGTTCTTCTTTAAATGGGCATTTGACAATAGGAAAAGCAGGACCTGAGCACAGGTGCAAAGATTGTCAGTCACACACTTCACAAGGTTAGAGGAAGGCAAGAATGCCTAGAAGAGCCACTATATCAGGGATGCCATGGGAACGGGATAGAATACAGACTAAGGGGCCGACTACGGGGTCGGACGGATTCTGACCGACCGATTATGGTGCCTCCCAACATCATTCATTCAGACTCGCATTGACTTCAATGAGAGCCTGTGGTCTGAACGAGAACACAGGCTCTGTCTGAAAAAAGGGGTGGTTGGGAAAAATCATGCACCCTGAGACGGGCACTCCATCATGCCTGCCACACTGTGTATGGTTTAACAGGGTACCCACCTTGGGTACCCCCACAGACACCAACCATAGACCTTTGGGTGAAGGGGGCCTGCTACAGGCTCCAAAGTCAGATTCTGACAGCTGTTTTGTGTCGGGCCGATCGAATCGGAATAGCTGTCCGAATCAGTCATTGTAATCGCTTGTTTGGAAACTGTCCGTTGAGCTGTACAAATGTTGTTCTGAACTGATTCGGACAGCCCGAACAGTTTCCTTGCATAGTAATCGGTCATTGGGAATGGTGTCTGATTTGGTCGGAAACATTGGTTCCGAATCAGATTTGCAGAATGTGAATCCCGTTCGAAGCCTTTCCGGACGGCATCGTAATCAACCCCTAAGAAAAAAGAGGGCTGGTAGCCCACTGATTTTGATAAACTAGACCTCTTACTGGGTGTTAGACCTGTCAGCTTTAGAGTGGTCTCCCCCCAAACATTTAACCTCACCTCCTCAATTTTCACTGACCTTATTTTTGTTGACCATAGGACTCTGCACACTATACCACTGCTAACCAGTTGTACACTAGTTGTACACTAACAGTTCAATGCTGTCCTTACTCCCTGCGGCCCTCTCCAATGCAAATAGGACTCTTGGCACAAAACTTGCGAAGGTAACGCATCAGCAGGACTTATCTAGGACTGTATCTGGCCCATGCTGCAGCACTGTCAGCCTGAATGTTTGACTTTGACCTGGTCCATCATGACCATATAGCCATGGCTGGTGCTTTCCGCTCTGACTAGGATTGTGGTTGCTGCTTGACCAGGGCTCATATCCCAAACCAACGAGTAACCCAATATCTAACATTGTTGGCAGTGGTTGGATAAGAATTGCATTTGCGCAGTGCCATACAGTGATCGGTGTACCATCCCATCCCATATCTAAGGTCATTTTGAGGTTTAAATTCTCCCTGCTTGCATTGTTTGTTTATTTCTAAATTCCTTCCTACTCTACCTTACTGTCTGTGGCCCCACCTACAAGGATGGAGCTTGTGCTTGCAAATCCAGAGTGTTACACTGTGGCTGAGGTCAAGGAGTTTTGTAACGATAGGGGGCTGCCAACCAAAATGAGCATCAGGAAGGCACTTCGGGCATGGGCAAAGGTCCACCAGTAACTAGCAGATGAGGAGGAGGGAGTAGATGATGAGGAAGGATCAGAGCAGGCTAGCAGGAGCATCTGGCAATACAGTCTATTGGTGAGGGGGTAACCTACTCCCAGGATTGGAAATCCCTCCCTGTGCAGGTAGCAGCATGTCTTACAGGGGCCTGGCCCCAGAGGAGCTGGAGGACAGAAGGGAGGAAAGGAGGCCCAAGTTAGAGCTGGCTATATTACCACAAGAGAATGAGGAAAAGAAACTGTCCTTAGCTAAGAAGAAGGCTGAGGCTAAGGCTGAGATGACCTTAGCTGAGAAAAGGGTACAATTGGAGAATGAAAAGAGCATGAGGGAGCTAGAGCTAAAGCCAAGGCAACCTACAGAACACAAAGGTGGTGGTAGCAGTGTTCAAGAGAGGTGAGAGTCTGCATTCCCCATGAAATGTTGCCTAACTTTGCTGTGGGAGATGATGTAGACAAGTCATTTGCTGCTAATGAAGTTGCACTCAGGGTATGTAAGGTCCCAGAGGAGTACTGTGGGTGGGTAGCCTGTAGAAAGACATTCCCACAGTGGGGAGGTACATACTTCTGACATTAGATGCAGAGGATCAGACCAGGTTTGCCCCCATGAAGGCACAACTTGTTGATAATTTTGGGCTGACCCCTGAGTAGTACCATCAAAGATTTAGCCACAAGCTCCCAAAAAGTCCTGGATGGATTTCCTAGCTTATACCAGGAAGGCACTGAAGGGCTGGGTGAGGGGTAGCAAATGGATTATTTTACTGGGTGGTATAACCTAATTCTGAGGGAGCACATGATCAATACTGGTTTTTCCAGAGCTACACCAAAACCTAGTGGATAGCAGGCTTATTGATCTGAGGAAGCTTGCTGAGGAGGCGGACTCTGGGTCAGCACCAGAGTATCTAAGTATGTGTCTAGGGGACTCTCAAAAAGGGTGGCCAGGGTTCCCAACAGAAGAAAAAGGAAAGAGGGTCAGATAAAAATAAAACTAAGTAGTTCTCCCGAGGCCCCTAAAACAGATCACAGGAGAAAGGGTCCCAATTTGGACACCAGAAGAAGGGCTTCACAGAACAGAAAACCTGAAAGTGCTTTATGTGCTATGAGTATGGGCATATGAAGGGAGATGCTGAGTATTCCAAGATGGCACCACTCCCCAGTGGTTGGCAATCACAGAAAATAGCCAGTGTAGTGATTGGGGATGAGATGGCTCAAGTTAGTGTGGGCAGACTTGTGAGTTTACCCTATTGTCCCTGGGTCATGTGGAGATGGTTTCCAAAACACCCATGCATTCCAATACTTCAAAGTATAGGAAGTGGGTCACTATCTATAGGCAGAATGTAGAGGCTTTGAAGGCCACAGGAACCAGTATGACTACTGTCAGAAGGCCTCTGGTGTCTTTAGAGCAGTTGATACTAAATACATTCCACCAGGTTGTGGTAGCGGACAACCAAGAGAGCCACTATCACATGACTCTTGTTACCTGTGAGGGGAAGGGTCTCAGTCTTTCTGAACATTGCTGTGAGCCCAGCTGTGCCCATGGACTGTTTGTTAGGGAATGATTTGGAGCACACACCCTGGAGGAAAGTCAAGCGTAGGTCATGCCTGGAAATGTCAGTGTTTCCTGAATGGATCTGTACAACACCAAGTCCATTGCTGCTCAGGAAGGGACTCAAGCAGGTCTGGAGCCTGGAAGAATGGCCCAGCAGCTGCTAAGAAATGAAGGGAAAGGGGCCTTAGAATCCAGCCTTTGAATATGTCCCAGAAAAGGTTGATAGAGGAGGACACCCTGGAGTCTACTGGGAAGGACATTGCCTCCCTTGGCATGCGGTTTAAACTTGCCAGATGTGAAGGGTGAAGAAGGGTCCACCAGCAAGAAGTGTTGTAAGGCTCAGAAGTAGTCCCAAGCCTTCCCAGGCAGCCTGTCTCCCCTCTGGAGATTACCTCATTTAGTTGAAGAATGGCCTCCTGTATAGACCACACTTTTTTTATTGACAAAATCGCCACGATTAAAAACAATATTCCCCCCACCACTATGTCTCAGATCAGCGTCCTTCCTCCTTCGAATCCTCACTCCCTGAATGTTTTTCCCCCGATCTCTTTAGACACTTTCCGTTCATTACTCTCGGCTGTGGGCTCAGGCTCCCCCAAGGACTGCTGCCCTCCCCAAATCCTTAGAGATGCCTTTATGGCATGTCCCGGCCCTCCTCTGGACTTCCTAAACCGTTCACTCTCCATAGGCTCTGTCCCTAATGCTTTCAAAAGCGCTGTGGTGGTACCTATTCTGAAGAACCCGGTTCCGACCCTGCGGTACTGGGCAACTACCGACCTATCTCCCTTCTCCCATATCTGGGGAAGGTTTTGGAAACCTACGTCACCCGTTGCCTGAGCACCTTCATCGAGGAAACTCATTTCCTCGATGATCAACAGGCCGGATTCAGACCCTCCCATTCCACAGAGGCAGTGGTGATAGCGGTTATGGACACGCTGAGACAGGGGGCTGATAAGAACATGGCCCAGGCCCTAGTGCTACTTGATCTCTCGGCCGCTTTTGACATGGTCGACCATGACTTCCTGGTCGACCGTGTCAGAAATGCTGGGATCTCGGGCCTGGCCCTGTCTTGGATTGTGTCCTTTCTCCAACTCCGGACCCAATCTGTACACTTATCTTCCTTTTCTGCCCCCTGCACTTCACTTTCCTGCGGTGTCCCCTAGGGTTCTGCTATATCTCCCCTTCTGTTTAATCTTTATATGCAGCCTCTCCTGGTCTCTCTCCGCCACTCTTCTGTTACCACTTTTAATTACGCAGATGATCTGCAACTTATCTTTCCTATCGACTCTTCTCCTCTCTCCTGCTCTAATTTCCAAACCACCATGCTCTCCATCTATGAGTGGATGAACTTCAGCCAGCTGAAGCTCAATCCTAGCAAGACAGAGCTGGTCCTGATTGGTGGGCCCCCACATCCTTGGACTCCCAACTTCTGGCCCCCTGCCCTCGGCCCCCCCCCCCTGCCCAGTTGACTCCGTGAAGAGCCTAGGTGTTATCATCTCCAGTGACCTCTCGATGCGGCCGCACATTAATGCTGATACCACGGCCTGCTTCTTCCATCTTCGCAGGATCGGGAAGATCCGAAGGTACCTATCTCCAGAGGCTCTTATTCTTGTCATCTTGGCCCTGGTTACCTCACGTTTAGACTATGCCAACTGTCTATACGTGGGGATTCCAGCATACCATCTTCAACGGCTTCAACTGGTGCAAAACCAGGCAGCCAGATTAAGTTTCCAGCAACCCAAACACCAACATGTCACCCCGCTGTTAAAAACCCTGCACTGGCTCCCGGTTGCGCAACGATGCATCTTCAAACTTGGCTGCACTATTTTCAAATCTCTTTTTGTTTCTGCTCCCGTTTTTATTTCTCTTTGCCTACACCCTTATGTTCCCCCCCGACACCTTAGATCCTCTGCCCACAACCTGCTGGTCATTCCCAGGTTCAGACGTAAGAAGCATGGTGGTGCTGGCTTCTCTTTCCTTGCCCCATCCACTTGGAACTCCTTTCCCCTCCCAATTCGGCTCACTTCTGACTACCCCACTTTCCGCAAATCTCTGAAAACTCATTTGTTCCGTCTTGCTCACGGTTAGCTGCCTACACTCCCTGTGTCCTATTCTATGGTCCTTGAGCGCCAAGAAACCAATTGGTGTATGTGCGCGGTATTAAAAACTTTTAACATAACATAACACTTCATGGATAATATTGGACCTTTAATTCTGGTCCATTATCCTACACCTTTTTATTTATGTCTAATTGGCAAAACTAATAAATGACCTTTTTGAAACAATTTGGACATTTATAACTCACTTATTTCACACTTCACTATTCACTGAACCAGCTCTACAGTAAACTAGAGTTGCAGCACACTAGGGTGGCACTCGGCCACTCATGGTGGGGCCCGATGATGAAGCATGTAACCAACTAGGTTGGTGAGTGAAGGCTTTTAGAACAACCTGAATTGGTTTTCCTCACAGGTAATCCGTACAGTGAGTGTCGCTACATGCTTGCTCTTTCCAAAACATTTACTGGTATTACGCTCCTTTGTTGATTTTTTGACTCCTGTATAGTAAGCCTAAGACTAGAGGTACCAAAGAAGGGTGTGGGCTTTATCCCATTTAAACTTTTGTTTGGCCACCCTGTAGGAGGATCTCTCAGCATGATTAAAGAGCTGTGGGAGCAAACTCCAAGAACCCCTCCCCCCAGGATTTGGTTAGGGTACACAGACAAAATATCGATTTTTTAATATCGATAAGCAAAAATATCGAAGTTTTAATATCGATATACAGAAATATCGAAGGTAAGTAATATCGACAGTCTAAATATCGATATTGGTATGATATCAGTAATATCGAAGTTGTAAATATCGATGTTAATAATATCGAAATTAATAACTTTGATGTTACTAATATCTATTTTTAAATAAATTTAGTGTATATTATATTGTATTAATTATGTTTTAATATTTTTTTTAATGTTATTTTATTAAATATTGTGTTTTACTACTGTAGCGGGTTGTGGGTTTATAGGGGAATAGGGTGGGAAGTAATTTAATTATGTTAAATTAATTATTAATTATTAGGAATTATTAATTAATTAATTGAGAATTAATTTAAAATTATTTTAATTAATTTATTAATTGATAAATATGTTCTGTAGCGGGTTATGGGTTTATAGGGGAATAGGGTGGGAAGTAATTTAATAATAATTAATTAATTGATATATGTTTGTACATATTTTAAATAATTAATTGGTAATTAATTTCTATTAATTAGTTAATTAATTATTATAATTTTTTATCATATTTATAATTATTAATTAGTTGGTAATTAATTATTATTAATTATTTAATTAAATTAATTAAAGTAATTTTTATATATATTATTTATTGTTATTAATTAATTAATTATGCAAAATAATATTAATTATTAAATTAAATTAATTACAGCAAATGTGCTAATATATTTATTTTATTGTTATTGTTAATTAATAATTAATTGGTAATTAAATAATAATAATTAATTGTGGGTACAGGGGTATTTTTAGGGTTCAGGGTCAGTTTTCAGGTCATGGGTACAGGGGTATTTTTAGGGTTCAGGGTCAGTTTTCAGGTCATGGGTAAAGGGGTATTTTTAGGGTTCAGGGTCAGTTTTCAGTTCATGGGTAAAGGGGTATTTTTAGGGTTCAGGGTCAGTTTTCAGGTCATGGGTAAAGGGGTATTTTTAGGGTTCAGGGTCAGTTTTCAGTTCATGGGTAAAGGGGTATTTTTAGGGTTCAGGGTCAGTTTTCAGGTCATGGGTACAGGGGTATTTTTAGGGTTCAGGGTCAGTTTTCAGGTCATGGGTAAAGGGGTATTTTTAGGGTTCAGGGTCAGTTTTCAGTTCATGGGTAAAGGGGTATTTTTAGGGTTCAGGGTCAGTTTTCAGTTCATGGGTAAAGGGGTATTTTAGGGTTCAGTGTCAGTTTTCAGGTCATGGGTAAAGGGGTATTTTTAGGGTTCAGGGTCAGTTTTCAGGTCATGGGTACAGGGGTATTTTTAGAGTTCAGGGTCAGTTTTCAGTTCATGGGTAAAGGGGTATTTTTAGGGTTCAGGGTCAGTTTTCAGGTCATGGGTACAGGGGTATTTTTAGGGTTCAGGGTCAGTTTTCAGGTCATGGGTACAGGGGTATTTTTAGGGTTCAGGGTCAGTTTTCAGGTCATGGGTAAAGGGGTATTTTAGGGTTCAGTGTCAGTTTTCAGTATTTGGGTTAAGGGGTATTTTTAGGGTTCTGGGTCACTTTTGGGTTTTTGGGGTACAGTTGTACAGGGTAAAAATTAAATAAATTTAAATTAAATCAATAAAATGAAATTATAAAATATAAAATTACATTAAATTATTACGTTTTTAATTTATTTTAAATGTATATGTATTAGTTTTAATTTTTTTATTATGTTTTAATATTTTTATTTAATATTTGTAAAATTATATGTATTTTATAATTATTTTAACATTATTATTAATACATTTTAAAAAACGATATTTTTAATTCCGATATTTTTGTACTACGATATTATTTTTTCGATATTTTTGTACTTACCATGTTAGGGATAGGATTCCGATATTTTTGACTTCGATATTTTTGTCCCGATATTTTTGTAGGTCGATATTTTTGATTTCGATATTTAGTCAGACATTCTTTGGTTAGATACATGCTAGCCTTAGGGAACTAGATGATCAGGATCTGGAAGAAAGCTTCTACGAACTTGAAAGCTAACACAGAGGTTATGAAGCAGTGGTATGACCAGAAGGCTACCCCTGCGGAGTTTCAAACTGGGCACAAATTGTTGGTGATGCAGACACCGGACCCTAGGGCTCT
The DNA here is from genome assembly GCF_964263255.1 of Lissotriton vulgaris. Lineage (NCBI taxonomy): Eukaryota > Metazoa > Chordata > Amphibia > Caudata > Salamandridae > Lissotriton > Lissotriton vulgaris. The sequence goes on along the minus strand of NC_141693.1, from coordinate 1,436,504,616 downwards.
TCAGGATTACTAGACTGGGCCATATGGGTTGGTGGAGAAGAAGGGGGAGTTCACCTCCCTGGTGGATCTCAAGATCGCCAGAACACCTTAAGGGTATTCCACCGGAGGTTACCATGCTGCTGGTGACAGATGATGAGAAGGAGGAGTTGTGGTAATCTTTTCCTGATCTCCTATCATCTTAAGAGAAGGGTAGGTCAGTAGAAGGTGTCATCCTCCCCCCTACCCTGACCACAGAGCAGCAGAGGGGCAGTTAATGTAAAAGCGTGCCTCCCTATTTTCCCTCACTTCTGTGCTTACATACTTGTGTAACCATGATATAGATACTGGAGACAGCATGCCTGTCAAAAACAAAATGTACAGGCTGTCTGACAAAGTGAGGGCTAGCATCAAATCAGAAGTCACTAAGATGCTGGAATTTAGAGTCATTGGGCCTTCCCATAGTCCCTGGTCGAGCCCAGCAGTGCTGGCACTGAAGGTGGCCTGGCTGGGCACAGCCCTAGAACTCAGCCTCTGTGTTGACTACCAAGAACTCAACTCAGTCACAAAGACTGAGGCATGCCTCATTCTCTGAGCCAACAAGCCTGTTGATGTCTCAGTGGCTGCCATGTTCCCGAACATTTTTAATTTGACTTCAGGGTACTGGCAGATTGCCCTGACATAGGGGGTTAAAGGGAGGTCAGCCTTCTCTATCCCTGAGGGCCACTTTCAGTTTAAAGTGATGCACTTTGGACTTAAGAATGCCCCTTCCACCTTCCTGATTCTGGTGAACATGGTATTGGCTTGTATGGAGGCCTTCAGTGCTACTTACTCAGACAACACAGTTGTCTTCAGCAGCCTATTTCAGGAAGTGCTTCATGCACTGCAACAGGCAGCCCTGGCTATCAAGGCCAGTAAGTGCCAGATAGTGCCAGAAAGGGCAGGGGAATGTGGTGTTTTTAGGACATCTCGTGGGTGGGGTAAGGTGCAGTCACTCATGCCAAAACAGAGACTATTATGACCTCAGAGTCCCCAAAGACTGGGCTTCACTGGGCACTACAGGAGGTTTGTCAATATATATGGCAGAGTAGGTGTCCGCTTGACTAAACTGATTTCCAGGAAGCAGTCCAGGAAGGGGATCTGGACAGAGGCCTGTTAAGAAAGCCTTTGTCTCCCTAAGGTAAATGGGCAAAATATTGATTCCAAAATATAGACAAACCAAAATATTGAGTCCAAAATATAGAATGGACAAAATATCGAACGGACAGAATATAAACATCAAAAGTATTGTTTTGAAGTTAAGTAATGTAATATCGATTTTAAAAATATAGACAGTCAAAATATCGAAGTACATAGTATAGATTAATAAAAATATTGAATTTTTAATAATATCAAATTTTTTAAAGTATTTATTATGTTAGTATATGTGTGAAAAGTGTATATAGTTTTGTAATTTATTTTAAGTAATTATTTTATGTTATTAAATTATTGTGTACTTTAATTCTGTAGCAGGTTGTGGGTTTATAGGGGAATAGGGTGGGAAGTAATTTATTTATAATTAATTAAATATGTTAATACATTAATTGGTATTTATTTAGAATAAATTGTTCATAAATGTTTAATTGGTAATTAATTAATTCTTAATTGATAATTATTTTTTATTAATTGATTGATTGACAATTATGTGAATTAAATTAATTTATTTTCTGTAGCGGGTTTTGGGTTTATAGGGGAATAGGGTGGGAAGTAATTTAATTATAATTAATTAACTATGTTAATTAATTAATTGGTATTTATTTAGAATAAATTGTTAATTAATTTTTAATTTGGTTAATTAATTAATTCTTAATTGATAATTATTTTGTATTAATTGATTAATTGATAATTATGTGAATTAAATTAGTTTATTTTCTGTAGTGGGTTGTGGGTTTATAGGGTGGGAAGTAATTTAATTATAATTTATTAAATATGTTAATTAATTAATTGGTATTTATTTTGATTAAATCGTTAATTAATTTTTAATTGGGAATTCATTAATTCTTAAATGATTTTTTTATTTAATGATTAATTGATAATTATGTGAATAATAATTTATTTTCTGTAGCGGGTTTTAGGTTTATAGGGGAATAGGTTGGGAAGGAATTTAATGATAATTAATTAAATATGTTAATTAATTTATTGGTATTTATTTTGAACAAATTGTTAATTACTTTTTAATTGATAATTAATTCATTCTTAATTGATAATTAATTTTTATTAATTGATAATTGATAATTATGTGAATTATATTAATTTATTTTCACTAGAGTGGGAAAAGTAAAATGTATCCCTATGCTATCCAACTGCTTCGCTATCCAACACTTTCTATACTGTGCAATCTCTGGAGTGGGAGTAGTACTTTTTACTCCTACGCTATCCAACGCTTTCCCTACTGTTGCACTCTCTGGAGTGGGAATAGTAATTTTAACCCTCCCGCTATCTAACGCTTTCACCACTGTTGCACTTTCTGGAGTAGGAATAGTAATTTTTACCCCTACGCTATCCAACGCTTTCCCTACTGTTGCACTCTCTGGAGTGGGAATAGTAATTTTTACCCCTACGCTACCCAATGCTTTCCCTACTGTTCAACTCACTGGAGTGGGAATACTAAATTTAACCCCTAGGCTATCCAACGGTTTCCCTACTGTTGCACTCTCTCGAGTGGGAATAGTACATTTTACCCCTACGCTATCCAACGCTTTCCCTACTGTTGCACTCTCAGGAGTGGGAATAGTAATTTTTACCTCTACGCTATCCAATGTTTTCCCTACTGTTGCATTCTCTGGAGTGGGAATAATAAATTTTACCCCTGCGCTATCCAACGCTTTCCCTACTGTTGCACTCTCTTTGTGCGAATAGTAATTTTTGCCCCTACGCTATCCAGCACTTTCCCTACTGTTGCACTCTCTGGAGTGGGAATAGTACTTTTTACCTTTATGCTATCCAACGCTTTCCCTACTGTTGCCCTCTCTGGAGTGGGAATTATCATTTTTACCCCTACGCTATCCAACGCTTTCCCTACTGTTGCACTCTCTGGAGTGGGGAGAATAGTAATTTTTACCCCTATGCTATCCATCGCATTCCCTACTGTTGCACTCTTTGGAGTGGGAATAGTAATTTTTACCCCTACGCTATCCAACGCTTTCCCTACTGTTGCACTCTTTGAAATGGGAATAGTAATTTTTACACCTCCACTATCTTACAGTAATAATATTGTGGATTTTTATTAATATTATGTTAATATATGTATATATGTTTTAAAAGATATGATTGTATTTTTTTTATAAGTTAAATTAGTTATTTAATAATTTTAAGGTAATTTAAGTATTTTTAAGTATATGTTAGCTATTTATTTTTATAGTTTTTTAATTTTACATTAATTTTAAGAAATTCGATATTTTTATAATGTTTAAATATATAAACAATATTTTGGGGTCGATATTTTGGTACTTACCTGTTTGTAGTTAGGAATTCGATATTTCGTCTGTCGATATTTTGGAATCTATATTTTGGGTAGTTTATATTTTGTCCCTCGGTATTTAGTCAGTGATCCCTCCCTAAAACAGGCCATGTGCACAGCTCCTACGCTCAAGGCCCCTGATTTTCCCAGCAGTTTATTGTCCAAACAGATGACTCGGAGCATGGTGTACGGCAGTCCTATCATAGCTAAAGGAGGAGGGTCTAGATCAACCAGTTGCATTTATCTCTAGGATGCTACTTCCCGGGAAAAAGAGGTAGAGGTTCAGGGAGAAGCCTTTACTTTGGTGTTGGCAGTGAAGATATTGAGACCATACTTGTAAGGGACTCACTTCTGGGTTCAGACAGACCACAGGTTCCTCAGGTGGCTAATGGAAATGAGGGATGAGAAGCCACATTTGCTGAGGTGGACCGTTTCCCTGCAGGGTCTGGGACTTAACTTTATGGTGGAACACCACCATGGGTATGATCACAAAAATGATGATGATTTCTCCAAGTTTTTCCACCTTAGTGAAGAAAACTCACATGGGGTTGGGTAGACATGCAGCTGTGGGGAAAATTGTTAGACCTCTCAACCTTAGGGTGATCTTCCTCCAAACTGGTTGGCTCACCACCAGCGATTTTTGCTAAACCTACTCTTGTTGGCCTTAGGACTCTGCACACTTTACCACTGCTAACCAATGCTAAAACTCTTGTGCTCATCCTCTTAAAACATGGTAAAATTGGTCCATACCTAATTTGCAATTTTAATTTACTTTAAAGTCCCTTATAGAGCTGTACTACATTTAGCCAGGGCCTGTAAATGAAATGCTACTATTGGGCCTTTAGCACTTATTGTGCCACCCACTTCTGTATCAAATGAAAACATGTCTAAGGCTTGCCATTGTAACCTCAATGCGGTTTAAAAATGTCATGTCGACTTGGCATTAAAACCCCCTTGCCAAACCTTGAACTTCCCTTTTTATTATTCCTAAGTCATCCCTAAGGTTGGTCTCAGGCAGCCCATAAAGAAGCGCCCTGTGAAAATAAAAGGTTGGACAAGTCGTTTTAAGTGTACCATGTCCTGATAGAAAAAACCTCCTAAATTTGTGTTTCACTACTTTGAGGCCTGCCTCTCCCATAGGATGATATTGGGCAGACTACCGAGGATTTTTTGGCCTGGGATGGCATTGCAGCAAAAAAGCTAATTTTGCGATCCCAACTGAAAAATGTGATGTCTTTTTGCGCAAAACATGCTTGTCTCAAAAACACTGTTCAGCCATTGCTGGAGACTCTGACAAGTCACTTTATGCGACTTGGCAGAGTGCCCAGCAGCAACGCACCTCGGAACAAGAGCGTTTTTGCTGCCAGAGAGTGCATACCTAAATTCAAAAAGTCTGCTCTTTGTGGCATCAGACAGCCACCATTCCTAAGGTGTATGCACAGGGCAGCAGGGGAAAAATGGACTGTCAGGTACTCAGGAAAATTGAGAATGCGAGCTCAATGAGGGTGAGGTGTGTCAGGCTACTCCGTTCTGAATCCTCTGGCTGTGTTAATGCTCTAAAGGGGGCCCACCTCTGGACAACCCCAAGTCTGGCACATGTAAAACACAGACTATTGGGGTAATCGAGCGGGGGAAGGAAAGGGTAGGGACTGTGGGGAGGGAGATCTGCGAAAGACACAAAAGGCACAATATAAGCACAGTGTCTGACTTCAATAGGTTCCTGAAACAGTCTAATGGTAATGTACACCAAACACTATGTCTCCCACACCTCAACTGTAAAACAAAGAAGGCGTAACCTAACAGGTAGAAGAGAGCAGAGGGCTGTGGCAGATTCACTTCAAGCAACTAGTGTTTCTTGGGTGAGGGATAGGAGGCGGAGGTGACTTTTTAGAGGAGAGGATGTGGCGTTAGGGACAAGGCCACTGACTTTGCAACTGGGGAACCAGGCTTATAGTCCCAGCATCCGCTCAACATCCTGTGGTTCTTGGCAGATTAGGAAACTTCCCCAGCTGTGAAAAACTATCTATTTGATGTAAATGGAGCTCATGCAAAGCGCTCCAAGTTTCATAGAGCAACAAAAACAACAATGATTAGTGTTTACGAGGGGAAGCAGGTCCAAGAAAACAAAGGGTGGTGGGCTGTCAGAACTAGAGGAGGGCCGTGTGCATTTTAAAGGCCCGCAACAGAGGTGCTGAACCTCTCTGCCATCTGCTAACTAGTTGCTCACACTCATTTTATTGGCATAGCACGAAGCAGAGCCAATAAAAAGAGGATAAGCCTCAATTTATTAGGGGTAGCAATGTTTGTGGGCACTTTTCTAAAAATCACAGAATTTTAACAAAAGGGCCAATTTTGCTAATCGCAAAATTGCGACATCCTGAGAGTTCTAATTGGGAATGCCTTATTGCATTTGATAAGCTACATAATTTCCAATTAGGAGCTGGTAGCCATATCATATTTGATGTCTTTGAAATACTGTTGAAGAGCCCTATTTATTGATAAAATCATTTTTTTATTACAAATATATAAATGCCACTTTTAGAAATGTGGCAGTTTTCTGCTTTTAGCAGACTTCTAGCTATAGCCCAGCCTGGGTCATATGACTGTGTGTAACTGACAGTTAGACTTCCTCCAGGACCGTCACACAATAGATGGATTAGGTGTTCCTGGGTGAACCATTTGCTAGCAGGATGGAGGACGATTTGAGCACAGTTCCACTTACAACTGAATAGCCTATGCTTTGCCTTCAAAAAAGAGCCTAACAACCCTGCATTGTCACTTCAGCCAGCTTGGAGCCAGTGCAGGGGTTAGCAGGAATTCCTTGCACATGAAAGCAACTGTCTAGAAGCTTCTCACATCTTCTAGAACCAGGGCACCAGGGTATAAAATTAGGACCTCAGACACCATCTCTTCAATGCATTTCTGGACCTGTGGTACTCTGCAGGGAAGATGGGCTGCTGTGCTACTACAAAACCTATAACTATGCTGGAATGCTGATCTGAAGGCCTTGCTTCTCTGTTGTTCTGAGCTGCTGTACTCTTGCCTGGGGCAGGAGAACTAGACCTGCAACTTCATCTTAAACTCACAACCCCTGAGTGTCTCAAAGGGCTAGTCTGCTAGCTTCCTGATCTGAGCTTAAGGGACATCAAAGGCTCCCCAACCAGATCCTGGACCCAACTCAAGCAAATTCCTGACCTCTAAGTGGTGCCTCTCAGGTCATGGGCCCTTGGGGCGGCTCACAAGCTATTTGAATCAAGCTTTTGGGCTTGCAACCACATATGAGCCTGTTTGCACTGAGACAGCACAAATACTTTACACATTGACTCTAAGTAAAGCCTGACTGCTCTAAGACAAGCTCCCAGGGGGCTAAGCAGCTTAATTGGGGGTTTACATGTGCCACATCCTGACTATGATTAAGGTTGATGCTTGACCAGGGCTCACACCCCAGTCAACCAGTCACCCAATTTCTAACAATAGGGCCACTAGAAAGGGTTTTCAATCCCTGCGAAGCGATAACTATTATCACACAGCATTCAAAATAACCTTTTTTGGGCATGCAGAGTTAGCGAGTTGGCCCACTCCATAAAAAACCTTGGCAGGTGGATCATACATCACAAATGGTGATGTGTTATTGCAAGAAGAAAATGTGCTGCAGAGACTTAGGAAGCTAAAAACAGGGACAATAAAGCAAGGTCTTGATGAGCCATTTGAACTGCATTGCGAACCCTCAGGCATGTCCTGTAAGCATGGTGTAAGAATACCTCTGTCTACTACCAGGGTGTGAGGGACAATTATTTAAACATTTCAATGAGGTGTACTTGAGCAATTTATCAGTGTAGACAAATAATTAAGACATTTCTAAGGGTTGCAGGTCTCCCAGGGCCGGGTATGGCATACATTCATTCAGTATTGCAGGGGGATGCAGCGCTAATGATGGAGGGAACAAATATGTAGGAAGATGGGAATCTGAATTTTTCAAAACCAAAATAAAAACAAAACTCCTGTCTTTGTTTCAACAGCGTGCAAAAAGAGATGGAACCAGGAAGAAACCAGAAAGAAAGTGACAATGATCATGGGACACTAATACAATGGGTGAGTGGGTAAGGATGGAAACGCAGATGAGAAATGGTGCAGGTACTGAGGAATGATGTGGCCCCAGCTAATTCCAGAAATTCAAAAGCTTAATATGGAACACATCCCCACAGGCACAATGGCAATCGACGTTAGTGGTAATTACTTAGCAGCCATGGAGAGAAAACATCTACTGGGCACCATAACTAGGGACCTCATCACAATAGCAAGGATGCTGAAAAACTATGTTCATAACTAGTGCCCAGGTTCAAAAGAAGAGGAGCAGAGTGTCACAACATTGTTAAAAAGAACAAGAAGGAAGCTGAACCTGGCATTGAGCACATTTTGCAAGAGTAGGGCTTTTGACAGTGTGACACAGTCTCAAAACCTGAAAGAATATTATTCAGAACATGGGGGCCCCTCAAAGGCATTGTCATTGACAAGTTTATCCTAAACATTACAGCTAGTGGCTGCAGATTGGGAGAAGTAAGCACAATATGGAGTTTGGGGAGAACTTCAAAGTAACATCAGTGCTTCTGCACTGTGGTGAACAAACATCACTCTGCACACAACAAAACAATGGACAAGGCCTTAAAGGGAGGCCTAATAATGCAGTCATCCCTTATCTGCAGTCCTTTGGATGTTGAACGAACAACACTCTGCCCACAATAAAACAATGGACAAGGACTTAAAGGGAGGCCTGATAATGCAGTCATCCCTTATCTGCAGGCCTTTGAATGTTGAGCGGCAGGGCAAATGGAGGGAGACTGCAAAATCGTTGACGGTGGACACAGCTTGTGTCGTGAAGTTTTCACTATACAGTAGAAATGGTGCGTCTGTGGACGGCATACATTTGGGATGGTGCCAGACTGATTCCGAGCATCCGCTCTGGATATTTTGTCCCATAGACCAGTTAATTCACAGTGCTAATCCCCCCCAACCTAAAGAGGGAGCAAACAGTTCTGGCAACCACTGTACATGACAACCCTGATCTCTTTGGAATTGTGGTGATAGATCTAGAACCCTTTTGCTCAGTCGCTCATGCTCTTGTTTTCTCAGAAAAATATACGAAGGATACACAGGAGGGCTTTTTCAATGTTTATTCAACCGACTTGATTCTTGTATAAAATATATGTGCTGCGATGATCAATAGATAGAAGCAGATGAAAGTTATTAGAAGTATCAGGACAGTGAACAAAATAAAAAAGTTCCACCATTGAGCTAAGACAATGTATATATGCTGGCGTATAAAACAATATAACAATCTGTTGTACCTCTATGATGCGTTCCCTAACCTAAGCTTCCAGGGTGTATGTGTGTGTTCGGGCACACTGGATGATCCAACTCTATTACCTGAAGGCAAAAAATGTAAGACTATGTCTTGGTTGCAAGCTGAACAAACCTCTCTGAGGTATCAGCAGGCTGCTGTGCCAAACCATCAGAAGCCCTCCTCTGCCAACACCTGGAAGCAGGTGTTTATTTATAATTAAAAGGCATCCTTGCCTTGGGCCAAGATCTCAATCAGGCTGCCATTGTTTGTATATTATAGATAGCTATGTTCGTAAGTATGAATAAAATAAGCACATTTGCACAATGTATGTATAAACCTTGAACATGGTGTCAAGGTAGCATGAAAGTATTCTTGCAAAGTTCATTCTGTAATCAAGGTTAGTTTTCCAAGAAACAAATCCAAGCTCTCATGAATGCAAATGTGTGTCAAAAGTCTTTGTGTAACAGTGAGGACAACTTTAGGAAAGATCCGTGTATATGTAAAATGGCCGCGTTTCCTTCCAGGCCTAACTCAGACACTTGACACACATTCCTAGGACATAAGTCGACTCAGAAGTTATCTAAACAAATCAATCCTATCGTAAAAAATACAACAGCATATGTAATTAAAAACTATACTATAAAATCAGTATAAGATCTATATAAAAGTCAATAATATGCTTTAGAAGCTCAAAACACAGAGAAAGTCAACAAAAAAATATAAAAGTGTATAACTGTTAATTTAAAAGTACATTTAGAATGTTAAAAAGTAGGTTGAAAGACATTGCCCAAATATTTATGTGCTCCACATGGTTAATGAAACATCTCTATTTGCTGCAGCCACGGCCGATGATCCCACAGGCAGGTGTTACATTCTCTGTATATTGTATGCTGTGCCTTTAAATACTTTTAGAACTTACTCTTAATTTGGTTTGCTTTGCTTTGTTAAGCATTCCACATTTGAGATCAGATTTGCAGTAACTCCTCACCTGTTGAGATGAACTATCTTTTGGTCTCTGAATTAAACTACAACTTTTGATAATATATTTTTCCTTGGAGTTATTGAATTCAACATTTTTTTGGTGACGATTACCTCTTTGTGAACTGCTCCTGCAATTGGACTTTATTGGATTTTCGATTACTTTTGCATTGAGGCTACAGGGTGTTTTTTTTCTCTACAAATGCTACTGTAAGTGCTTTCACAGTAGCGACGTCCAACTATTTCTATTCTTCAGAGTGTATATTTTTCTTGGACCTACAGTGAAGAAACCTACAAAAAGGTATTTACCTTCTGTGTTTGCTGTTTCAAAAGTTTGTTGCAACTTGTATTCTTTCAAATTTAAGGATTCTTTGCCTTGTGTCCTTGCCGCATTCCTGGAACGTTTCTACCAACGTTTCGATTGTGGAATTCTTCTTCTGTCTGCTTAATTGACCCTTTTATGTCATTACGCTTGCAGCGCCACACAAACGTCACGTAAGGTCATGTTGCGTAAGGAGGACATTTTGTTGCTGTGATTTTGTTACCCTAGCAACAACACGCAGTTCAAGAAGAAACAAGACAGAACAGTGTTTTTGTAACTACATTATACAAAGCGACAATTTTAACTGGAGTATTTATTTTCATTTATTACTTCATACTTTGTGCACACTCCTGTTTCTAGAACTATACAAAAATTAACTATTGTTGTGTGCACGTTCACGGGGATATGCACACTCTCCTGTGTACATATGTGTTCTAAAACACGTTGTGTACACGTTAATTCCAATACATGGAAATACGCAATTTGGCAATTCATTGTGCACGTTCACGGTGATGTGCACACCATTCTTCATTATAATTAATTATTACTATTAGTTTATGCACATGGTGATGTGCACACCAATTTCTTCAAAGTTTATTTCAATTTAGTATTTTAGGAGTTTTTCATTCATTAAGATTAGTCTTGCTTTTTTTTAATTTCTTGTACTTTTATTTGTGTGCTTCATGATGCAGTTCGATCCTCCTGCAAAATTTCTTCAAGTAAAGGGAGACCCTCCTATTCCTTGGTCTAGATGGAATGAGAAGTTTCTGACTTATCTCAAAGCTATCATTGGTGAAAGGCTTTCTGCAGAAAGAAAGACAAATATATTTTTACATTGTTTAGGGTCCAAAGGTCAGCTTGTGTTTAGGACTCTCCCACAAACTGATGGAGGTGGTGACAGAAATGTTTTTCCAGATGCTTTACATAGGATGGAAGTTAGATTTAAATCCTCTTTCAGTGTCGCACTCAACAGATATACAATGTATACAATAGCACAAGAGGAAAATGAAACATTTGATGATTTCCTTACAGGGTTACGTGGATTATCTGTGCATTGTAATTTTGGTCCCATGACCGATGAGATGATCCGTGATCAAATCATCGTACATATTAGAATTGAAAAAATTCAAGAACACTTATGGATCATGGGAGATCCCAATTAAAGTGATGTTATTAATACTTCAAAGCAATGGAACAGTCAGAAAAATGGGTTAAGTGTCTACATAAAGAAAATAAAGGGGCAAGTGATGAAGTGTGTGCTGTAAAGACAGAGCCACCGCGTGTTGGTACTGGTACAGTATCATCATGAAATCTTGTTGAGTCCTATCAAACAAGTTAATTGAGTCAAACGTTTTTATCAATAGGTCTGAGAAGTGTTTTCATTGTTTTAGATGTGGGAACCCAAATCATTGTGCTTCCTTTCCTAAGTGCCCTGCCCTTAACAGAGAGTGTAAGAAGTGTGGAAGAACTGGACATTTTGCTTCTGTCTGTAGGGATCCTAAGAACCGTGACAGTAGTAGTGTTAAGGGTAAAGTGTTTTGTGTCAATCTTGGAGCTGATGAAGGCAATAATGAAGGATGTGTAGGGGGAATGATATTGTCCATAGCAGATGATGGAGTGGGTAAGGATGTCAATAATCTGAGACCCCCAAAGTGTGTGGTACATGTACAGAATGTAGAGTTGGAGCTCATGGCAGACTCCGGTTCTCCCTGGACCATTGGCACCAGACTTTTTTTTCCTATTGTTTTAAAGGAAAATTTTCAGTTGACGATTTGAAAAAATCTGATATTGTAGCTAGGGCTTTGGATGGTTCTGTGATAGAGATGGATAGATTTGTTGAAGCCATCATTGAGTTTAAAGGGCGTAGGGCCAATATTAAAATGTATGTTGCAGTCAAAGGTGAGAGCGTATTAGGGTGGAGAGATCAGTGGTCTCTTGGTATTATGCTTAATCCTAGGAGTTTTTATCCTGTTTTGTTAGTTTCTCAAGTGAGTGAAAGTGTGGATTTTAAAAATGAGAGTGACACCATTTTAAAACTTTTTCCTGAAGTTTTTTCTAAGAAGTTAGGAAAGCTCAACAATTTTTCACACAAGATCGAACTTAAAAGTGGAGCGTGTCCAGTAAGGCAAAAACTTAAAACTGTGCCCAAATGTGTGAGGGAAGATTTAAAAAACCTTTGCAAGGGCTCATTGAAGAGGATATAATAGAGGAAGTGGAATCCTCCGAATGGGTTTCTCCCATTGTTCTTGCAAGGAAATCGGATAATAGTTTGAGATTAAGTGTCGATTTGAGAGCACCAAATGCTAATTTAATAGTAGACTGCCACCCTTACCAAATATAAATGAAGTGGTTTCCATGCTTAAGGGAGCTAAGATATTCTCTATATTTGATTTGTGGTCCGCTTATCATCAGATTGTTCTTACAGAAGATTTGAAAAAATGGTACTGCCTTCCTAACGCCCCAAGGCTTATTTCAATATAAGAGAATGCCATTTGAGTTGGCCTCGGCAGCCTCAGTTTTTCAAAGAGCTATGTATCACATTTTTAGGGATTTGGAAGGATTTTTGAGATGCTTCAAAGATGATATTCTTGTGTTCTCTCCTAACTCTGAAAAACATGCTGAGCACATACAAGAGTTATGTACACGTTTAGAGTAAAATGGTTTAACCTTGAAACATGAGAAATGTAAAATCTTTCGTGAAAGTGAGAGGATTTACATTCTCTACACTTTAGAGGGGCATACTCTATCTGGTAATGGTGTGGTTCCAGAGAAGACCTTGGTGGAAGCAATTGTAAATGCCCCGGCTCCTGATAACAAAAAGAAACTGTTATCCTTTGCAGGGCTCAGCAAATATTATAGCACGTTCATCATGGACTTTGACAGAAAAGTGGAGCCTTTGCGAGAGCTTACTAGCCATAAGGTGGAATTTTTCTGGACACAGAGACAAGAAAAGGCTTTACAACTCATTAAAAAGGAAATTGTTGAAGCTCCAACGTAAAAACCATGTTGTATGAATAAGACTTTTATTGTTTCAGTAGATGCCAGCATGTATGGATTAGGAGGAGTACTTTCACAAAAGGCTAGGAAGGATGAATGGTGTCCACTCGCACCCTCAACAAAACAGAAAGGAGACATTCTGTGATTGAGAAAGAGTTATTAGGATGTGTGTTTGGGGTATGAGCATTTTCAAAATGTTATCTGGGGAAACAGATTTATAATCAAAACTGATCACAAACCACTAGTTTCTATTTTATCTCCTGAAGGTGGGTGGAATGCCACAGCAAGAATTAGCAGACTTATGTCCAGGTTACAGGAGTACAATTTCTCTGTGGAATATGCTCCGGGAAGACATTGAGGCATATTATCAAGGACAAGCGATACATTATCGCCACTTTTATCGGCAGGAAACTGCCGATAAAGCGGCGATAATGGCCTTGATAATATGCTCTATGAATTCCAATCGAAGCCCATGTTAGATGTGTTCAGCGGAAAACGGGCTGCCATCAGTGAAGTCATATAGGTCGGAACCACAAAAAAATAATGCTCATCTAGTTCTTGAAGCAAGGGTGTGGCAAAGCAATGCACAATACACTCATGGCACAACAGGACATGAGGCAGTATCAGTTCCATTTTATCTAGAAATGGGACATCCACTGCAGAGCAAAAATATTAAGGGCACAGTCCCAGCAATTAGAGACAAGACAAACTGAAGACCTCCAAAAATGCTCTGAGGATAAATGATGGAATAACTCCAAAAACTGTCTGTAATGTGCACTGCTAACCAACTAGAGCCTATACCTTTAAAAATGTGCACTATTCCTGTCATACTAGACACATTAAAAATACGATACACCAGTTCTCCAAAATGTTGTGGGAAGTTAGTGCGGAGTATTCACTGTATATGACATACAAGAAGCATTTTTGACATTGTTTTCGAGGACCTAATAAAAATTTGCAGAGTTCCAGGTCATCCGAACAAAGGGACAAGCGCTGCTGTAACTAAGACAATGTTGAGATTTTTAGCCAATCAAGGCACACCTTCCCAACACTGTAAGTTGTCACCACTCCTGAATGTTCAGACTGCACATACCGAAAATCAGATCTGTTCGCAATGAATCCTTTGGTGTTGCCTAGGAATCGTGTGTGACATCTGTTTCTGTCTAATGGCCAAACGAACCATCTTTTTCAGTTGGAGTCTGATGAGTTGTAGGTACAATTATGCAGCATGGTATTTACCATATCCTCACTGAATGTAGTAAATTGTTGCCAATGTTTGAAATGTGCAAGTGTGGGAACGTGTGGTGTGTTCAAATCCTTCATCTTGGCTAATCAAAGACAAGGTATTTGTTGCAAAGTTTCATTTGTTGTGGTATCAGGCATGCTCTAAACAAAGCCTCATTTCTTTGAACCTGTCAATCTTTAGTCCCCCCTTTAGATTTTACATCTATGGAATCCCTCCAAAAGTCAAAATCATTGCACAGAGAGTGGGAAAGAAAAGAAGCAGAGTAAATCAGCTTGGTGTTTGTCAGGTCTATGCTAATAAGAGCTGGGTCAGATGTGTCATTGCCAGAAAAAAGTTAACTTCTGTGAAAATGCTTTTGAGTTACCCCGTGTTGGTGTAGGGCAATGTTCTCATTGCATGTAATTCAAAAGAATATGACACTTTACAACGCACGTGTTGCAACGCGTGTCATTACAACAAGATTTTTACATCGCAAAATCCATTACAACGCATGTTGTTACAAAGCATGTCATTACAACGCATAATCCATTACAACGCAATTACTATTCCAACTCCGCTGGGGAATTACTTTGGGGAATGCGTTATAATGGATTATGCGATGTAATGACATGCGTTGTAATGGATCGCGCATTGTAAAACATTTGTTGTAATGACACCAGTTGTAACACGTGCATTGTAAACGATGTTTCCCAATTGAAAACAGTATGAGGAATACTAGCTTTATGCAGAAAATGATACCCATAATGTTGCAAACAAAACATCTCATCCTAATTAGCTGTACAATCAGAAAAAAACCCCACTATAGAATGCTTTAGATCTTGTAGCATTTCATGCACTGTATCAGGTTCCTGATTGTCAGAAACAGTACTAGGGGCAATGATATCATTTAAAGATATTTCAAACAAGGGAAGAATTTGTAAAGGTTCTGTAGGACCAGACATATCATATGATACCCTGTCCCAAACAATCTCATCAGGAACTGGAACAGCTGAAATGTTCACCAAGAAAAGGTCTCTTTGTTCATTGTGTGATGATGTGTGTGATTTGAGAACCAAGTTCAAAATTTGTACTGCGTAGTGTTCTGGGAATAAAAAATGTCCATTGAGAAGCAGAAAGAACACTGTCACAAGTCAAATCCAAAGGAAGAGTAATGCAATTATAATCAAAAGATGTACCATGAAAAAAGTATGTTCTTTTCAACCAAAGATAGAAAACATGCACCTTCGGATTAAAGGGTATTGGAGGAGGTTCCGATCCATCAGAAGAGAAGTCATTGAAGTTGATGAAATAGCCAGAGGCTATCCAGTCTATCTTCGGCAGCTCAGCAGGTTGTATAAAAACTTGATGAATACTCAATCTGTGGTACATAGACATAGACCATGTTCTTTTCAGGTTTACGAATCAAAATCTGTATTTCTGTGCTCGTTAATTCTTCAATTGTTGTTGTTGTGGAAACAGGTGGAAGACATACTTAATTTTTGTTTATTTTTATCTCTTGTTGGAGAGGGAGAGCTTAATTTTTTATTAAAGCTTCCATCTGAACTTTCTACACAGTTGTGAGAGGAAGCCGGTAGCGACCGGTGGCTTACTGTTGGATATCGTCCACATAGTCTGGTTTGATAAGATCAATAAACACAAATCTTGCATCTCTTCGACCGGCAAGGGGCAAAAGGATACAGTTCTGTTACCTTCAACAGTCGGGACAGGAACATGTGCTCTGTTAGATGGCCCAAATAATTTTTCCTCCACAAGCTTTTCCCTGACCAGATCCCCAACCTTTAAGATTCAGGCAGGTCTTGACGGAACTACCTTCACTTCTCCAGTGGTGGTGCATTTTACTTAGATATTGCTTTGTTCGTCCCAGAAGTAATTTAGTTCCTATAAAACAGCCAAACATTCATTGATGTTTCTGCTACCACTGTACTGGAATTGCCAAGGTCTGGGGCCCACATTTATACCCCAAACAGGATTTAACAGGGTATACGAACACACAGGGATTTTCCCGGCACGTGATTGAGGGCCCTGTGGATCCCATATAGGTGATGGACCCAACTGTGAACTGAGCCTAGTATCCATGCAGTTAAAGACTACTTTCAGTCATGGTTTTTCCTCTCCACAACCGCATTTCCCTCGGTATGATATACAGATGAGAAACGCAGGGTCACACATAAACTTGTGTAGTATCAATATTGGACTGACTCAGTTGTGTTTAGGGAGACTCAGTGTGTACGTCTGTCGGCAAACCTATTGGTTTGGTTGTTAAGCCCTCACCCACCAACCTAGTTGGTGGCATGCTTCATCATCGGGCCCACCACAGTGACACCGAATGTGTCCCGGGTGTGCTTCGACTCCAGATTACTGAGGAGCTGGTATACTTGCTGAGTGTGCTGTGTGGGGGTGTGAAAGTGATTTTAAAAGCTATGCAGTGGGTCCCAGTTCCCGAGGGTATGTGGATAACTTTAATATCTGGGCCCCTGCTAGCAAATAAAAAGGCAGTCGGATGCAGTGGAGTTAGTTATGGGCTCCCACGTCCTATGTGGTCTACATGTTTCAGCCAGGCCTTTTATTTTCATCTGGCTTTCCTCAGGACCAATGAGTATGTGTGAAAAAGTAAATTATATTAAGTGATAGGTGTTGTTAAAAAGTGTTGCACTCGCTAAGGTGCTATACGTGTATAGAGGGGGATTCCCTCTGCTTTACTGTACACATAACATAAAGACACAAACAGACGTACAAGATAGGGTCAATGAGAAAGGTATTCTTATAACACAACATGATGCCGGCTACTAAGGTGTGTGAACGACCTAGACCGGCAGGTAGAACGTGGCCATGTGAGTTGCATGGCTGTTGTGACTATATAGCGATTTAAAACGGGGTGGGGTGGTGGGCTAAACAGCGAGGTAAGCATAGGGTGAGATACAGGTAAGTAAATATCCAATTTCCTCACACTTGCTATTTGCTGTTAAAGCCTCCTGGGTCACCTGGCAGAGGGAGAAGACCCTAGGTGTTGTGAAAGGCATGAGGTTAGAGCCGATCCTGTAGGGAAAAAGATTCTGCTGCTTACCTAGGTAGTAGCGGTGAATCCGCTTTTTTACTCACGGAATTGCCGGTCTGCGTGCTCCTTGAACATGTCGTCCTGCTGCGGTGGCCCGAGTGAAAGTGTGTTCTCCTCGGTTGGGTATTTATAGTACCTTAGATTCACAGCACCTGTAGCAGGGAAGGGAAGAGTGGGCGTGGTTGTTAAAAAAAAGTGCCCAGTCATCTACTGTGCTGTGCATGTGTGCGCGATCAGTGCAGGTTCAGGGCATGTGGGGAGGACGCATGCGCAATATATTGATGGAGCGCTGAGAAGGTGCATGCGTGGTTGTAGCGCCGTGTACTTATGGCACAGTAGTTTTACCATATAGTGAGAGAGATTAAAGATTTTAGGAATTGAAAGTTAAAGTTAAAAATAAAGTTAAAATTAAAGTTAAAAAGAGCTACAGACTGGGAACAGACCACAAGTCCAAACGGGTCTGGGGATTCAAGCGAAAGGGTCAGAGTGTTCTGTTTACATCTCGCAAGTTAAGTTGTCAGTGAATTCCATAGGATGGAATCATTAAGCCAACTTATGTGTGTGGACAGACGGTATATCCAACGTTGTTCTTTGCTGAGGAGGGCTTTCTCATTGCAGTTTTCAAATTGTTCAATCACAGTCCATGTGAAGTCGTTTGGAGTGTGATTGTGGGTGAGAAAATGTTCAGTCAATTTGCTTATGTTTTTTCCGCAGCGCATGGTGCTCCTGTGCTCAGTCATTCTTGTTCTCACTTTCCTGGTGGTCATAACGATGTACCTGAGGCCACAGTGGCATGTGATGAGATACACCAGGTTTGATGAATTACAATTTGTGAACTGGCGCTGTACCCAGGTTTTTCCATTTTCAAGGGCCAGTGTCTTGGAGGGGGAGGTTAGGTGGCAGACACTACAATTGTTACATGGTTGGTGGCCAGTTATTTTTGGTAGGCCCCAAGCGTTCAGGATTGTGTTGCCTGTGGGGCGGGTGTTAGTTCTCGGTCTTGTGGATACCAACTGGTCTTTCAGATTCTTAGCTCTTTTGTAGGCGAAGCGAGGAAGTTCCCACTCTCTTGCCCCTGAGTTAATGATTTTCCAGTTTTTTCTGATTATGTTGGACACCTGGTTTGAGGCAGTGTTATAGGTGGTTACACATGTTAGAATGGGTGGTTCAGGTGGTTTAATGATGGTGTCTAGGAGTGCCCCCCTGTTCTGATTGTGTGCTCTTTTGCAAGTTTTGGTTATGATTTTGGTGGGGTAGCCACGTTCCTCAAGTTTATGAACTAATGCCTTGGACTGTGATTTATAATCTTGAATCTTACTGCAATTGCGTCTTATGCGTAAGAATTGGCCAAAGGGTAAGTTTTCCCTGAGAGGCCTAGGATGGAAGCTGTCAAAACGCAACAGTGAGTTCCGTGCAGTTGGCTTGTAATGTGTGGTAGTTGTCAGGCCATTCTGTTCTGCTCTGATATTGAGATCCAGGAAGGCTAGTTCTGTTGGGCTGCTGGTGCAGGTGAACTGGAGGTAGGTGTCACGGTCATTGATCCATGTTAGGAGGTGATTCAGAGTATCTTCATTTCCCTCCCAGATTATGAAGATATCGTCGATGTAGCGACGCCAAGTTATGATGTTAGCTGAGTAGGGGTTGGTGGGGGCCTCGATGTGGGTTCGTTCAAAATGATGAACGTAGAGCCCTGCCACGCTAGGGGCAAAAACACTCCCCATGGAAGTTCCGTTCGTCTGGAGGAAGAATTTGCCTTCGAACTCGAAGTAGTTGTCTTTCAGGGCTAAGGTAGCACAGTCAAGGATGAAGTGCCGGGGAGTACGATGTTGCCAAGTGCTCTCCATCAGTACATCATGTAGTACTTGTAAGGTTGCGTCTTGGGGTAGGCTTGTGTATAAGCTCTCTATGTCTAACCCGACAAGGCGTTGTGTTTCTGGGTTAAAGCTGATGTCTTTGATGATATTTAAAAGATGTTTTGTGTCCTGGATGTAGGACGGCGTCTTTTGAACTAACGGTTTGAGGTAGAAATCACTGAAGCGTGATAGTGGTTCCAGCAGGGATTGGATGCCAGACACAATGGGTCTGCCTGGGGGCGGGGTAACCCCTTTGTGCACCTTAGGCACTGTGTAAAAATAGGGTACTCTCGCATTCTGTGTACAGAGGTAATCAGCTTCCTGCTTGGATATGTACTCTGCGTCACTGGCGTCTTTAATGAGGCGATTTATTCTCATTTGCAGCTCCTCGGTTGGGTCTTTTTTTAGGCATTTGTAATTCCGAGTGTCACTCAGAAGTCGGCGACATTCCTTGTCATAGTCACTTTTATTCATGACCCTTTCGCTTGAATCCCCAGACCCGTTTGGACTCGTGGTCTGTTCCCAGTCTGTAGCTCTTTTTAACTTTAATTTTAACTTTATTTTTAACTTTAACTTTCAATTCCTAAAATCTTTAATCTCTCTCACTATATGGTAAAACTACTGTGCCATAAGTACACGTAAGCATGGGCGGAAAATCCGTTACGCTCGCGGATTTTGCGGATTTTCGGTAAATTCGCAATCCGCGAGATTCGCGAATTTCCTGCAAAATCCGCAAATTCGCACGCAGCGGATTTTTTTTCTTTGCGGTGTAAGTTCGCAATTGCGAACATGTAGGTGCGGCAGGCAGCAACAATCTCGCACTCGCGAAATTACAAAAATTGCAATTCCGCACAAGAAATCTACTAGCAAGCAGCATAGACCTTCTGAAAATGATTATTTTTATCAGAATAACTCCTCAGGTTGACATTTGCCTGCACTTTTTTAGATTTGAGGCCTTTTGATTTTCTTTGGATAACTTTTGGATTAGAAATCAACTTCCTCATATAAGCTTGGTGGGGCATTAAAGTTGCTGTAATGCTGCTCTGCAGAAAAACGAGTTTTGCAAAAGTGAAAGCAGGTTCAAAAGTTCAAACTCATCATTAGTAACCGTTCCCTGTAGTGCTTCCTGACAAGGGCCCCTCCAAAGATCAGTTGCTAGTTGCAACAATTGTTCAGTTGCTAGTTGCAACAATTGTATGACCCTGCTCTGACCCTCACAGCAGGCTCATAGAATAGCTACAAGTAGGCCACAAAGGTCCTGGAAAAAAAAATTGCACTGCAACAGAAAGCAAATTACAGATAAGGATGCAGGTGCCAGACTGGAATTTTAAAACAGTGACACATTAATAAATCAACCCCAAATTAATTCATGTCAGTTGAAGCAGGCAGGTGTGCTTGCTTTTTCCCCCCATAATCTACAGTGATGATGAACCAGAGGGTGGCATAAGGCATTGATGTACCAGAGGGTGGCATGGGTAAAACAGAGGGTGGCAGGGGTGAAACAGAGGGTGCTGGGAACCTATGATGATGAACCAGACGTAGAAACAACATAATCGTGACCGTTGCGAGCCGACATGTAAGTTCGCGATTGCGAACTGTTACAAAACCCTTGCGAACTGTCAGAAATCCTTGCGAACTGGCAGAAATCCTTGCGAACACAAAAAAAATAAAAATCCGCAAATTCGCGAGAATTCGCGGATATTGTGGATTGCGAGTTCGCAAATTCGCAAAATTCGCGAACGCCAGATTCGCAAAATTCGCCCATGCTTAAGTACACGGCGCTACAACCACGCATGCGCCTTCTCAGCGCTCCATCAATATAATGCGCATGCGTCCTCCCCACATGCCCTGAACCTGCACTGATCGCGCACACATGCACAGCACAGTAGATGACTGGGCACTTTTTTTGCGCGACCACGCCCACTCTTCCCTTCCCTGCTACAGGTGCTGTGAATCTAAGGTACTATAAATACCCGACCGAGGAGAACACACTTTCACTCGGGCCACCGCAGCAGGACGACAGGTTCAAGGAGCACGCAGACCGTGAGTAAAAAAGCTGATTCACCGCTACTACCTAGGTAAGCATCAGAATCTTTTTCCCTACAGGATCGGCTCTAACCTCATGCCTTTCACAACACCTAGGGTCTTCTCCCTCTGCCAGGTGACCCAGGAGGCTTTAACAGCAAATAGCAAGTGTGAGGAAATTGGATATTTACTTACCTGTATCTCACCCTATGCTTACCTCGCTGTTTAGCCCACCACCCCCACCCCGTTTTAAATCGCTATATAGTCACAACAGCCATGCAACTCACATGGCCACGATCTACCTGCCGGTCTAGGTCGTTCACACACCTTAGTAGCCGGTCATGTTGTGTTATAAGAATACCTTTCTCATTGACCCTATCTTGTACGTCTGTTTGTGTCTTTATGTTATGTGTACACTGCAGAGGGAATCCCCCTCTATACACGTATAGCACCTTAGCGAGTGCGACACTTTTTAACAACACCTATCACTTAATATAATTTACTTTTTCACTCACACATACTCATTGGTCCTGAGGAAAGCCAGATGTAAATAAAAGGCCTGGCTGAAACATGTAGACCACATAGGACGTGGGAGCCCATAACTAACTCCACTGTGTCCAACTGCCTTTTTATTTGCTAGCAGGGGCCCAGATATTAAAGTTATCCATATACCCTCGGGAACTGGGACCCATTGCATAGCTTTTAAAATCACTTTCACACCCCCCACACAGCACACTCAGCAAGTATACCAGCTCCTCAGTAATCTGGAGTGGAAGCACACCCGGGACACATTTGGTGTCACTGTGGTGGGCCCGATGATGAAGCATGCCACCAACTAGGTTGGTGGGTGAGGGCTTAACAACCAAACCAATAGGTTTGCCGACAGACGTACACACTGAGTCTCCCTAAACACAACTGAGTCAGTCCATTATTGATACTACATATAAACCAGGGGATCCGGACTGGCTTATCCAGTCCTCTCTCTCATTTTTGATTTGCTGGCCCTCACACATAAACTTCCCATTGCCTCTTTGTAAGCCCCCGAGCTAAATGCCATATCCTGATCAGAATGTAATGTGCCAACTGCTTGTGTCACAATGAAGACTCGCAGGTCCTTTATAACAATTTGGCGTCAGTCAACTGCTGTGGCCATATCCATATAGTAATCTAGAGCAGCAATCCACTGCTACTAAGATACACTTGTAAGCCCTTCAAATGACAAGGGGCCGCAATGGTTCAATAGAACAATTCCAATGGCTTATTCGAAATTAGTAGAGGCGTCTGTGGAGGACGTGCTATGGTTTAACCCTTCATCTGCTAGCAGATGTCCCATCTTAGGACAAAGTCCTTGGTCTATTTGTCAAGACCTGACCACCAACTGCATTGCTGCAGTAAAACAATTGTAGCAGACATCCCTGCATGTGCCGAAGCCAGACCCTCATATGCAGCTGGAATTAACCCCGGTGTCTGCGATTATTATTTGGTATTACTCTATCCCCCACTTCTGTAATCTGTGCATATGGTATGCTCTGAGTTCTTACTTGTAGGAGTACTTCAGTAAAGAACCTTTCGGCAGATGGGTATTGTTGTGAACAGCATTGACTGCCACCATGATATCTCTGTCTATCCTCATACTAGAACGAGTAAGTGCAGCTCCTTTAGCAGTACAAACCGTTGCTTTAGAGGCTTCATCAGCCATGGAGTTCCATGCAACATGAACGCCAGCACATTTATGACTCAATGTATGAATGACATGAGCACACAGCAAGCAATCTTTCAGCTTTGCCACCTGTTCCCAAATCAGCTTGTGCTTTATTGTGCAACCCTCCGTGTGTCTGAACCTATTCTGACTCCAGTAGTGTAGATATTCATTATATGACTGTACACAATAATACAAATCGCTCAATATCACTGTGGGAACGCCATTTAGCAGATATTTCTAAGCCTATGTCTGAGTGGGACCGATGTGAAAAATTAATTGAGTTGTAAGTACAATCAGTACGCACTGAAAAAAGAAAAAAGGGCCCTTTTATTTCTCCATGTGTCCTCAAGACTTATTGCTGACTCTTGCCTGTGACTCACCACTCTCCAGGTTTCCTTAGGACAAATTGCTGCGGCAAAAGTTGATGCAGGGTTACTGTTGTCATTCCCACCCCTTTTAATCTGTTTAGATCCTTATTTATAGTTAAATCCCCGCACAGCAACATCAAAATCAAGTTGTGTAACCAGAGTACCTATCATGTCGATGGTCTGTAATAGTAGCCTACAGGGGAGACAGATCACAATCAGCCCTATCAATTCACCACCCAGGTGCCCACAACTGCTGTACAGCATCACTAGGATTCCTACTGAGTTATTAGTGGTACAAATGGTGCAATCTTCTTCACAAAAATGTCAACACCCTCACAGGTGCCTTAAGCTTATCATACAGTAGGTCATTCTTCCAATAGATGCGGTTATCTCCAGAGGTATTGCTATCTTCCTCGGCTTCAGCCTCTTGCCCGACACCCACCAGGGTTGGGAACTCTTCCTGTGCTTTGCGGAACTCCTCCCTGGTATGCCCCCCTTCGTTTGCCATCCAGCAAGCTCAGGCAGGTCACCAAGGGAGCTAATGTCCTCCCCAGTAGGCTCCCGAACGGCCTCCTCTTTGGATGAGTGTTCATGCTATACAATTACTGCAAAAAGAAATATATATATATTTTATGGCAGTCTATTCTTCCCTTAAGCTTGTTGACCGGATTTTCAGAATATGTTCACCCCCACTCTATGTGCTCTCCCAGCCAGACATAATTCAAAGCCACTCAAAGCCTCTCTAGTGACCTTGTGGCACGCTTCACTTCGCAAGATCCAAATTTTTTCACTAACTACACTAAATATCCCCTTGATCCCCCACTATTGTGCAATTGGCAAACAACTTCCCACTTCCTCAACTCATGCAGTGACTGCAATTTCCAGCATGTTAACCTTCACTTCATGGTAGACTAGAGTTAGGTTGACAGAACTTTTCAATCAACCAGAGGGAGTCTTGAATCTGATATATACGTTCCATCACTGTTGGTCCTCCACCACTCATATCTATGAAATGGCAAATATCCAAAGTAGGTTCTGCATTCATAGCAAATGCGGGATACTACTACACATATATATCAGGAAACCGTTTCTGTAAAAGAAGCACTAAGAAATTAAAGAATCTCATGAATATCACTGTTGGACTTGGCCTTTTTTTTGCAGGGTCATGCCTGAACTTTTTGCCTTCCTCCTGTATTTTCTCTGACCTGTTTTTGTTGGTTTTATGACTCTTTACCACTGCTGATCGATCAGTGCTAACGTGCATTTGCTATCCCCATAGTAAATTGCTGTATCGATTAGTCATTCCATAAGTGGTTGGTTTGCTTTACCTGTAGAGTGCACCGGGGGTGCCTAAGGCTGGTAAATCCACATAATGCTGGTGGGCTTGCTGCACTGGTTGTGCCACGCACAGAAGCAGCCTGTAAAAGTGTGTCTAAGGCTTGCCATTGCAGAGCTTGTGTGCAGTCTGGTACTGCCATGCTGACCGGGCATGTGCACCCACTTGCCAGGCCCTAAACCTTCCCTTTTCTTCATATCAGACACCCTACGGTAGGCCCAAGGGCAGGGTGCATTGTAGGTAAAAGGTAGGACAAGCCCTGATGTGCGTGGCATGTCCTAATAGTGAATTACCGTGATTTCCGTTGCACCACCCGCCACAATGCTAAATTTCAAAGAGTCCTAAAGCTCACAAGAATAAATTCAGCAAAAATAGGAGGAGGAAGTTCTGCAGAAAGGTGCCATTTTCAACACAAACTAATACCGAGAAGTGGAAAGCAGTGTACATGGTCTGTGTGCACACATGACTGGAACAGCTTAGGTAGCAGTGGTAGATTTCCTCACATAGAGGTAATAGGTAAATCAGGTTTAACAGCAATGCTTCTTCTGCTCACTTGAAATAGGTTTATCACCTACAGTAGCAGTGGAAACGTTTATCAAAAATATAAATATAGAGCCTGGATAGTAATGTAAGCGCAAACGTCAGTTCTACTTCTTTGCCCTACCTTGTTCGTTGCTTGCTGCCGCTGGCTGTTCTTCGAACAGTCCCAGGAGGGACTGCACTGAGGCTTTCCTACCGCCGCACAGAGACGATGAACACAACTCCCAGTGTCCTCCACCGCTTCCTTGCAACGCAGAACAACGCGTCACTGTTAAAGCGCCGGGAGGTGCTTTAAATTCACCTGAGGGCTCCCGCAGCGCGGGTCCCTCGTCAGTACTGCTTCTTTGCCCTACCTTGTCGGTTGCTTGCTGGTTGCTGCCGCTGGCTGTTCTTCGAACAGTCCCGGGAGGGACTGCACCGAGGCTTTCCTACCGCCGCACGGGGACGAGGACCACAACTCCCAGTGTCCTCCGCCAGTGCCTTGCGATGCAGAACAATGCGTCACTGTTAAAGCGCTGGGAGGCGCTTTAAATTCACCTGAGGGCACCCGCAGCGCGGGCGCGCGCGCTCGTGCCCGGGTGCTGCCTGGGCCAAGGGCGGGCCCGTCCCGCACCCGTCAGCGCCAGAAAGAGCCAGGGCAGGGCCACCCCCCTAAAATCTTCTATATTTTTGTTTCAGGAGGTGTGTACTGACAAAGAAATCTGAGGAAGGTACTGTTTGCTTGTTTAAGCTATTTCTCCCCCTCTTGAAAATATACCTGGCTCTCAATACTGTCTATTTGAGGACTAATTCTCTCAATTGTTATTGTACGACGCCCTTTAGTGCTAGCTAGCGAGGAGGTTGCGGGTATGGGAAAACGCAAGTTAATGGAAGGGGAGGGGGAAGGAGGGGCCTGAGATCGCTAACCCCTCTAAACAGAGAAAGGGGAAGAAAGCCAAAAAGATGCCTAGACATGCTGCTTCTAACTGTATCCTCAATCGTATTGATTCCCTTGTAGAAGAATGCGAGGAGATATGGTCTACTGGAAAAAGTGCACACATGGGTGGACCTACTGTCCAGCAGAACAAGGGAGGTTTGGAAGTAGAATCTGAGGATAATCAATCTCCTACTATCCCTGTCATGTTCCGTACAAAACAAAAAGTGCAAGAGGCGAGCAATTTGGATGAAAGGGGGACAGTTTCCCCGCTGAGTAAGATCATTGATCACAAGGGCATTGATAAGTCCATTGATAAGTCCACTGATAAGCCCATTCCAGCAAATAGTAGCCATTCACCTGTGTCTGATCTAATAGATTTTCTGTTCTGGCGAACATACATAAGGAGGTCCCTGTTTTACAAATGTCACAAACCATTAGACCAGGAGTTGCCCCAGTTCCAAATCCTTTATCAAGCCTTGTCTCAGATCCCTGTAGTAATCAGGATAGTCCTGATTCACAAGATATTAGTGACCTAATGAACTTAGTATCTCTTTTAAGAGATGAGATTGAGTCTATGAAACTTTTGATTACTATTTTAACTGCTATGGTTGGACTTGCATTGGTAGGGGCGTCACACACTTTGTCTAATATTAATCCAATTAATGCTAATTCTTTCCCTTTGAAATCTCGTCCCGGAAATCATATGGCCACGGAAAAGCCAGGGACCAGTGGGCGCAAAACCATCTCTCTGCCCACCGAAATAGACAGGGAAAGTAAGTCCTTGGCATTGTTGAAAATTCAAAACAGGCCACCATCAACAACACAAATTAATAGTACAATGTACCCGAATTCAACATTAAATCAGGAATTTTCATCTGTTGACACTAGGGGGAGTGGTACAGACAGGATGGCAGATAGGATGGCAACAAAAATGAACCCACATACTAGAAGGGGGAGTTTGCACACGATTGGAGCACACAGTTCAAATAAAATGTATATGACCAATGTCCCTAAGTTAGCTCTGGGCAGAAATAGCAATAGCGAGAGTGCCGATTCCTTAACTAATAAAGTGATCCACTGGCTGCGACATGTCAGAGGATGTGGCTCGGTAATCAGGGAGGATATCACCAAGGCGAGAAGGCTAAATTTTCCATCTGAGCAATATGACTCTATTGAGCTAACCTTACATACAGAGCTACTGGCTGAAAACCTGTTCGCATTTGAATTGAAAACTAGTTTTCCAGCACATTCACATATCCAGTTAAAGAAGCTCTGCCCCTTACCGTAATTTCTAATTTCTAATTTAAAATACTTCTAGAGCGCAGCGTACACCTTGCGGTTTCTTGGCGCTGGGGGGATCAGCAACTGAGGGGGAAAAGACCAGGGGGAGGTGAGCACTGTCTCCCTGAAAGTGTCCCCACTAATGACATGCGCCGGCTTAAATGGTTGCATGTCATGACCAATCTAAAGGCCATGGATAATATTAGCAAGGAGGTTGATAAAGCCATATTGGACTTAGATCATGCAAATAGATCGGGCAAAGATCGAGGTACGTACCTAAATTGCATGATAGTCTTTTTGCGGGTATTAGGGGCCACTTTTTTGAGCCGATCCAAACTATTGCCCCTAAACCTCTCAGGTGGTATAATGATGACTACAGGCGTGCTAGAACTGCATTAGGCACTGCTATAAGGGGGGGGGATTGGAAGTTGTCCGCTTTGCCAGACAGGAGTGCAAAAGGTGTATATATGAGGCCAAGAAACTGTGGGATAAACTCCGATGGCAGGACCTCAAGGAGGCAAGTGATAGTAAGGATATTAGGCTATTTAGGAATACTGTTAAGTGGGGGAGGGAGGGGAACAGTCTGACCCACCCTAAAACTATGTTACTCAGGAAGGGTGGGTAAACTACTTCATACCGCAATATGTGTGTAATCCTTTAGACAATGTGATGGAAGATTTTAAACCTCTTTTATATATAGATACACCTTTTAATGATAGCGATGTCTTAGTGGCTCTCAACGCAGTGGCTGGTGGTAGAGCGCCCGGAAAGGATGGGGTCCCGGCGGACGTTTTTCTCCATGTTAAAGTACGTTGGGACAAGTACATCATGTTATTGGCTAAGGCTGTGGCCCAGGGTGCACCAGTCCCGGTATCGAAGAAAGGGGCGGGGATAATCCCAGGTTACAAAAAAGGTGACAAAGCACAGCTGGGAAATTATAGGCCCATTAGCCTGATAGACACCATTCAAAAGGTTATTGGGAGGATGACCTTGAATAAGATACTTGATTGGGTAGAGGAAAATAATATATTGTCCCCATTCCAATCTGGATTTCACAAATTCACAAGTACGATCGACCAGGTATTCCGTTTCACCCTATTCCATTGGAAGACTGTGACATTGGGCAAAGGCAGCCTTTATGCTGCCTTTATAGACCTATGTGCAGCCTTTGACCTAGTCCCCAGATCACAGCTATGGGCAGTTTAAAAAAAATTAGGTTTACCTGATGAAATCTTAACTTTAGTGATGAGGCTACATGACGCTAATTATGCCAAGATACAGTGGGGTGGACAGGGAAATGTCACTCCCGAATTCCCAGTAGAGCGTGGTGTGCACCAAGGCTGCGCAATGGCCCCTATGCTCTTCACATTGTATATTAATGGAGTGGTTGACTGCATGTCATCAGTAAACATAGATGCTCCATCCTTAGCTGGCGTAAAGATCCCGATTTTAAAGTTTGCGGATGATACGCTTATTTTATCCAAAACTCCGAGTGGCCTACAGCAGGCCTTAGTAATTTTTGAGGAGGTTTGCACTGACCATGGTCTGGAATTAAACATGGCAAAAACTAAACTCATGGCTTTTAATCCGTATCACAGTTTTAGAGGGAAGCTTTTAATGAATGGTCAACCACTGGAAATGGTCAAAGCTTTTACCTATTTAGGTATTCATGTAGCAAAAGATAATAAATGGGACCAACACATAGATATAGCTGCCCTTAAACATCGGAAATACGCAGGGGCCTTAAACTTGGAGCATAAATAATCCCTGCCAAAACCGATAAAGTCAGTACGTCAAGATTATGAAGCCAAAGCTCTCAGTTCTGAGCTTTTTGGCCCAGAGCTATGGGGTTTGAGAAATTTATGCCATTAAAACTTTCAGAAAATTCGTTTTTTCGCAGCATTACGGGTCTTCCCCAGAGTACCCCACTAAAGCCACTGAGATATGGTCTGGGTAGGAAGGCCATTGCGAATGTAGCAAAGCTTCACCCTATTGTATATTGGCGTAGACTCTGGAATGCACCAGAGTACTCTCATTATGCTGAAGGGTTTTCAGGGATGTTATAAATCTGATGACTTCCACAAGATTAGCTGGCTAAGGGAACATAGAAACACTCTGGTGGGTTTGGGCATGCAAATGCTGTGGGAAAATCCGGTGGTAGCTTCATTTCCATCCAAAAGTGCTTTAAAGCAGACCTATTAAGAGCAGGTTGCATATCGCACTTGGAGTGGAATTATACTGGGCTATCATTACGAAACCTAGAGACAGGCAGGGCCGGACTGGGAACCAAAACCGGCCCTGGCAAAGTGCTCGGCCACCCCCACCCCCCAGGGGGGGGTTGGGGTTGCGACTGCGTTCTTTGCCTGGGCCGGTTTTCTGCCGAATTTGTTACAGGGCCATTTTAAGCCCTGTAACAAAAACGGCCCACAGGGGCCCAAAATCGGCCCCCAGGCCCCACCCTTGCGGTGCACTGGGTGATTGCCCGGTGCCCGCAACGGCCAGTCCAGGCCTGGAGACAGGAACCTTTATTTCCAGCTTAGAGCCAGATCCCTGCCCATCGAATCGTTGACTGGCAGGTGGGCTAGTGCAAGTAGTAACATCTGTCCTGCCTGTGGGAGTGAAAAGGACACTACCGCTCATTTTCTGTTTGTTTGTCCCGTATATGCAATCCCAAGGCGTGTTTGGCTAATCCCAATTTGTAAATTATTGGGTACAAACAGTAGTGCCGAAGCGCTAAGACTCACACGGAATAGCACTTTACCATTCATCTCAATAGCAACTGCTAAATGTTCGGGATAGGCGTGGGTGTTAAGGCAGAATCCCAGGTTGTGATTATTGATTATGTGCCTGAAGTGTTTTTACGAGAAATGATATTTTGCCTAGCATGACCATGAAATAGGCTTGACCATAACTTGTTTCAACAGTCTCTTTGTATAAAGCCTTCGAGATGAATTTTACTCTTTTTATCGTTTTAGATTCTGTTTTTAATGTAAATCTTCATACATATATAAATAGTCAATTGCCATTGTACATATATTTGTATAGAATGTGTAATTTTTATTTTTATGCTTTTATGAGTACATCTCGAAGAAAGATAATTTGACTTGACTTGACATGTAAGCGCAAACTGAAGAGCACAGGCAGTAGCAGTGTAATCCTCTCTCCCACAAACAACATGCACTGTACATGTAGCAGTTATTCAAGCATCTATCTCTTACGGAAACGTACACACACACACACACACACACACACGCACACATATGCATACACACACAAATTATTTTCCCTTACACATACACACACTCAAAGAACACTTACTTCATGGGTGATAACAATTACATTTTCTCTGATACACATATAACAGATGCCAATTGAGCATCACCTGGGAAGGCTATCCTTAATAATGTATTACATACAGACACAGAACATGTGCAGGATGGGCAGTACCACCGCAAGATTCAAGCCCATATAGTATGTACAGCGCAGCCTGTGTGCTATCCTCACACAATCAAAACAATTACAGTATAGAGAGAAGGTTAGCCTCTTATTAACTCACAAGGAACAGATACAGAACTGATAGCAAGAAGTACATGCTACACATACACAAATGGCAGTCATCACAGTGAAAACCTTTCACTGACACACAGAGCCCATACAGCATGGCGAGACATGCAAGCTACTCTCAGTAGCACACATAATTGATACATGAGCGGTTATAGTGCAGAAATCCGCTGTAGGATTGGCAGCACTGCAAACTTCCCAAACATTTAGAGCAAGTATAGTATTAATATTAACTCATAAAAATGAATACTTACAGCACTAGCATGCTGCCAAGTTCATCATTTGCAGTACTCTCTATTAAACCACTGGCCAGGTCTGACACTACTCATATGATGGTGGGTATCATTTAATGGTCACTAGCATCTAGAGGGGGAAGACCTTAAGAACATGTACTATTAGTAGAAAGGAGTGAGCCCCTAACTGAATTAAAAATCACAAACCTTATCAGGGTGATTCACATAAGTCACAAAATAAATCTGAGCTCAACCCTCTGGTAGCAGACAACTTAACTTTAGAGGCCATCTGCAAAAGTATTTATGCAGTACTTAAGCAGTGATAAAGTCAAATTGTGACAATTCCGCACCAACTTACCAAAATAGAAAATATTTTATTAAACATCATGACATCAAAACGACAAAAATCTAAACAAGAGAACCAGAGTTCTGACATTCTCAAGTTTAAAGTAAAAAATAACGCCAAAAAGTGTTAAGTCCAATCCAATCCAAAAATTCTTTATTTCGGTCATTTAGACCATAAAAGATGCAATATAAAGACACAATAAAAAACTGTTAGAAACACATTTCATACAATTCATACAATTACATCCCATATAATCAAGGCATCCAAGGGGTTTAAAAACAGTTCATAACATTGTCCACACATTAAAGGATTTTTTTTTCCCTTATCTGCCGCATAGCTATTAAAAATTTAGCAACTGCAAACACGATAGGGGACAGAGTACTGTTTTTCAGTATTCTATACGCATGCAGATAGCTCCTGAATCCCAAATTTCTGCAGAGCGGCGCCAACCAATATTTTCTGGGTTTATTATAAGCAGGACAGACAAACATGATGTGAATTTCATCTTCCTCAAGAATGTTACCGGAGGGCAGAAGAGGCGGTGGAGTGGCCCTCATTGCTCATACCGACCTTCACTTTCAGATTCTCCCCTGTCCCCCCATCCCTGAAGTTGACTGCCTGATTATTCGCTCTACTTCTCATGCCACTCCCCTAACTGCTGTTCTTATCTACCGCCCCTCTAACCCCACCCCCACCTTTGTTTCCTGCCTCCAGGACATCCTCGCAACCCTGGTCGTTAATAACTCGTCTGTACTGGTCCTGGGTGACCTTAACTTTTGGCCCAACGACCCGGCCGAAAGCTCTCAATCCAAGGAGTTCACCGATCTTATGACCAGCCTCAACTTCACTACCCATGTTCACAGTCCCACCCATGTGCATGGCCACTCACTCGACCAGGTTTGGACCCTGAACATCCCTACCTCCTCCCCTGCCATATCCCCCTGCCCTTGGTCAGACCATTTTTTAATCTCCTTTTCCCTTGCCTTAGCCCCAGTGGCTAAACCTCCCCTTCCCAAGAACACCTGGGTTAGAAAATGGGGCAAGGCAGACATGCCATCCGTCCACTCATCCCTAGTCAACGCCTGTCCCGATCTCTCCGGCCTCGCCGCCCCGGATCAGTTGGCCACTATCGATGGGTGGCTGACCCGAGCTGGCGAAGACTTCGCCCCCTTGAGGCGGATCACGGTTAAGCGAGCTCACGCCGCTAACCGTTGGTTAACCCCTGACCTCAAGGTAATGAAACTGGCCGCTCGCAGAGCAGAGCGTGTATGGAGAAGAGAATACTGCCCTTTAAAAAAAAACATCTACCTCTCCGTGCTTAAGACATACAAGCAGGGTATCCTTGATGCTAAGACCCTGTTCTATTCCAACAGGATATTGGCAGCGGAATCTCAAACTAAGGAGATTTTTGCCACAGTTCACGAACTTGCTTCGTCCAATAGAGCTGTGGCTTCCATTCCCCCCTCCCAACCGCTTTGCGACTCACTCAACGATTTCTTCGTTGACAAGGTCGCAAAGATTAAAGCAAACATTCCTCTCCCTTCCCCCACTTTTACTAACCCTTCCCCGCCCGTCATCACGTCTAAACTCACTTCCATTCCCCCCTTAACCAAGGCTACGCTCTTCCCCTTGCTTCAAAAGGTAAAGTCAGGCTCCCCCCTCGACTTTGCCCCCACTCACATCTTAAGAAAAATCTTCCTAAACTGCCCCACTCCCCCCCTCACACTTTTGAACGACTCGCTCAGCAACGGAGCGGTCCCCACTGCTCACAAATTCGCGGCTATTATTCCCATTCTAAAAACTCCTGGTGCAGATCCTTCCTCCCCTTCCAACTACCGCCCCATCTCCCTCCTGCCTTACTTGGGTAAAGTTCTAGAAGCCCACGTGACCAGCACCCTGAGCGCCTATGTGGAAACCAACCACTGCCTCTCTACCAGGCAGGCAGGCTTCCGCCCGCTCCACTCCACCGAGAGGGTGGTGACCTCAGTGATGGACAGCCTACGCGAGGGCATCGACACTAATTGTCAGCAGGCCCTCATCCTCCTAGATCTGTCCGCCGCTTTTGACACGGTGGATCATCCCACACTTCTCACCCATGTCAAGGCGGCGGGCCTCGAGGGCCTGGCCCTCGCCTGGCTTGAGTCCTTCCTGAGCGACAGGGCTCAGGCGGTTCACCTAGCTGGTTTTACCGCTGCTCCTCGCAGGGTTGTTTGTGGAGTCCCCCAAGGTTCCTCACTTTCCCCTCTTTTGTTTAATTTATACATCTTCCCTCTCATTTTTATGTTACAGCAGCTCGAGGTCACGGTGTTTAATTACGCCGAGGACCTCCAGCTAATTTTCAACCTTTCCCACTCCCCTTCCTCCTCCCAGAACGTCCAGTCCGTCATGTTGTTCATCCAGGACTGGATGAACTGCAACCACCTCAAACTCAATCCAGATAAGACGGAGTTAGTCTTGACTGGAGGTGGTTGCAGTCCCTGGTCCCCCTCCCACTGGCCCTCCTCACTTGGTGTCCCTCCGCTCCCTGTCCCCAAGGTCAAAACCCTTGGCATTTTCCTCAATTCTTCACTTTCCGTTCACTCACAGGGTTCCTCAGTTGTTTCTTCTTGTTTTTTCTCCCTTAGAACTATTAGGAAGATCTCTCGCTTCTTCTCTCTGCCTGCGTTAAAAATCATAGTGATGGCCATGGTGCTCTCGCGCCTTGACTATGGCAACATCATTTACAACGGCGCCCCAGCCTACGCCATTCGCCGTTTGCAGCTAGTGCAGAACCAGGCTGCCCGCCTGATCCACGGCCTGCCCAAATTCCATCGGATCACCCCCTTAATGCAGGCACTGCACTGGCTGCCGGTGAAAGAGCGTGCCCTGTTCAAACTCGGCTGTACCACCTTCCAGGCCAAAATGGGCACCGCCCCGGAGTTCATCTGCTCCGCCATCAAACCCTACTCACCTGGCAGAGAGCTCCGCTCCTCCCATCTGGCCCTGCTAACCATCCCCCGTTTCCGTAAGAAAAAGGCCGGAGGAACAAAATTTGCAGTTCTCGCTCCTGCGTTCTGGAACTCCCTCCCGACCGAACTCCGAATGACTTCCTCCTACATAGAGTTTCGGAAGGGTCTTAAAACTCTGCTCTTTTCCCAAGCCTACAAGGTCTGATCCCCCTCCGCTCCTGCCACCCCCCTCGCAGTCCTAAAGCGCCAAGAAACCGCATGGTAGTAGAGCGCTATACAAATGTTTTTAAATTCAAATTCAATTCAGCATGGACAGATTTTGTCGTTACCCTTTAGCCATTTACAAGTGAAGGTTTTGATGGGCAAAGTGCCTAGCCTCCATTGTACAAACAATTTTCTCGATAAAATGGGAAAAATAAAATCCATAAAACTTTCAAATGCATAGAAATTTTTGGATTCCAGGAAACGGTCAGTTAGAGTGCCGCTGTTTCGTGCCGACAACAGCAGTGCTAATCTTTTTTCCTTATGGGTTTGTACCAGTCTTTTGCAGGAAACCCTTCGGCAACCTTGTTCAGGGTCCTCTCATAACTCTGACAAATTCAAGGAGTACAATTCTTTTTTTACAAAAGCAAGCCAGGGGATTCTATCGCTTTGGTTCAGGTTCATGACATGAGTACGGTCTTGCCTATAGTGAACGAGTTCGTTAGTAGACCAAAGCCTATGCCAGAACCTCAGTGGCTTTGACTCGAGCTCCTCAGCAATTGAAGGGAGGCCCATGTCTAATCTTAACGGCAGGAGTGGTGTGCCTCGAGGAAGGGCCAGGAGGCGTCTGAGGAAATTATTTTCCACTCTTGCAAGTTCTTGCCCTATTTTGTACCCCCATAGTTCGCTCCCATAGGTTGCAGCCGCCTTGGCTTGGGTTTTATATGTTTCGACTGCCGGGCTAATGAGCTTAAAGGTTGAGGTGTTTACAACCTTCAAAATTGTGCCCAAAAGCTGGGACAACTTAAGCCGAGATCTTACTATTTGGGGGTCCCAGGATAAGTTTTCATGTAGCGTTACCCCCAAGTACAGAAAAATTGTTACCCTCTCAAAGCTGGCTGAACCCAATGTAGGGTTAGGTCTGGCTTTAGTGGATGGATTAAATATCATGAATTTGGTCTTTTCTGTAATGATCTCTAGACCATGCTGTCTACAGAAAAGACCAAATCCATCTAAAATCCGTTGAATCCCCATCTGGGATTTGGAAAGCAGGAGGGTGTCGTCGGCAAACATAATAGCCGGCACACTCCTGCCTGCCAGGCATGGAGCGTCATTGTCCCTAACATTGTCAAGATAGGATATGACACTGTTGATAAAGAGGCAAAAAGTGTTAAGTGCCATTTACGGTCATCTGGTTGTGCAAGGCTGGGACAAGTATAAGTTGTATGGCTGACCTCGATGGAGTGCAGGTTGGATACAAGGAATAGGTTTGTTCCAGTCCAAAGGTTATGTTCACACTTATGCTTGATGGACATCGACAGCCTTCAGCAGTACCTGGCAGTAGGGTGTAGTTGAGAGAAGGTGTTAGATACATACAGAGTTCAGCATTGGGATGGGGTAGCGATGAAGACATTGGATAGGTCGGAAAAGCTCAGAGCTTGGAAAATTCAAGTTTCTTACCCTGAAGTTCTTCGATGTCAGTCAAATTCTCTTTGACACCTGCAGGCGCAGATGAAGCTTCCTGTATCAGACTTAGAAACTGTTCCTCAGTGGGGCATGACTACAGGCTGAAGCCAAAGAAGGCATGGTGTCGACTGATTTTCTTGTTGTATCCCTATAGTTAAAATAAGTTCAGGGGGTGTGTGGAAATGCATAATAGTAGAACATTTGTTCTTACCTGTTGCATTTCTCTGCATTTGGCATTCAAATGTAAGCCAGAGTGAGGAAAAAAGACATTTAAGACATTTTACAAAATTACCTCTGAATTGCTTGATATGGGTAACCCAAAATTCAGACATGTACAAATAATCACTCATCCTAAACTCAGTCTCTTATGTACATTTCAGAAATACATAGGTTTCCTTCATACCCTTTTTCCATTCTTTATATTTTACTTATATATATAGTCTGTACACAATTGAAAATCATTGTAAGGTGCAGACCAGTTGTTGACTCTGGGTACTTCTGTTTCTTAGAGAACCTACAAACTCTATATATCCCTCGACCAGAAAAGTCTAGCAGACATAATGGTATAATGCTTTAGTAAATCAGTCATCATAACAGGAAAATACAGATGAAAATGCAGTCACAAATTGCTTTTTTCCTACTCATTTTCATTTTTTTTAGTTCAACAGTAAGCTTCTTTGGGAACACTTAGAGGGATGTAAACAAATGATCTCTTGCTGAATCCAGAATTTTACCTACTTTTCAGAAATGTACAGCTTTCTGGGATCACCCGTGGTTTTTGTGTCTATTGCAATCACAAACAGCAAAAACCAGGAGAAAAAAAATGAAAAGAAACAATGTTTTTGATACAGCTTTGCTTGTTCCTGTAACCTGGGAAGATGGTGGTCCAAGGTCAGAAAAACTTTTGTTGATGCCATTTCATGGGGAAAAACAGACACGTTCTTGTTAAGCACTTGTTTCCCTTTTTGAAAAAACAAAAAACAAGATTTTGATATTTCGCTGTTTTCTCAGCAGAACCCCCAGGATGTTGGGGGAAAAAGTGTGCAAATTTAGTGTGGATACCTTACGTGGATAAAATGCTATTAAGACTAAGAGAAAGTGCAAAGTATTCTAAATCGCAAAATAAGGGCATAAGTGTTTTAGATGTAAAAGGTTTAGAAGACTCTGGGTTTCAGATCGGAGTTAACAACTGCGCTCTTAATTTCCTTTAATGCTTTAGCACTCAATTCATGTCTGTTTCTTTTCTTCTCCAGGCTGGGTGAGTTTCCAATATTTCCAACATCTACTTCTAAATGTTCACTGACATCAATGTTAATAAGCCTGTTGGCTTCGTTCTTTAACAAATCACGAGTTTTGATGCAAATATTTATGTGGTCTGTTTGGGTTTTCTTATTGTCTATAATCACACTATTACTAGTTTTTGGTAAGCCCTTTGAAACTGGTGTCAAGACATATGGGATCTGAATCATTTGCGCATTTCTCCAGTAATTTTAACATAGACTCAAAACAGTCAATTTTGACATTAATATTGAAGATCCTGAAATTCGATCAAATACTGCTGTATGCATTCTAGATTTTGTCTTACTTTAGACCTTTACTCTTATTGGGGAGAGGAATTCCATTTGATCAAGACTGGCATCATCATTGGGAGAAAAAAAGGCATTCTATCTTGAGTAGTACATTTATTGCATCCTTATCAATTGGCCTACTACTCATTTCCATTGCCAATAACTCAGGATTTTTTGAAGTAATTCCATGTTATCTTACATCACGAAACATAACGGCATGAGGGTACTTGCCCCATCCTTAAGACTGGATTAGATCGTGTACAGTTTAATCCATTGTATAAATTTAAACTTTAATTTTCACTTTAGTCAGTGAAACATTTGTTTCACATCAGTTTTGTTGGAATTTTTTGTTTCATTTGATGCAACAGTCTACCTGATCATTTTCTCCAAGTTGATTTTGCAAAGGAAATCTGTTATATCCTTATTTACATCTTTAGTTTTCACTTTTGCAACTTCACCATGTTAATATTATCTTCTTTATGAAACATGTTTTCATTTTTCTGATCAGCCTCCTCGAAACATGTTTTTACTTGCATATGGCTTATCCTTCGTATTTTTGTAGTACTTGTAATTTTAAACATTCGCATTGTTTTTTCCATTTGCTAGTATGAATTTTTAAAGCCAGATTTTTCTTCAGTTTCTGTTAACTATTCTGCACGAATTTCACCAACTCTATTGTGCCACCAAGCATTACTTTATATGTGCTTGCTTTCAAACTAGGCGTTAACACTTTATTAAATGTATTTTATTTCCTTTTTATCACCCTGTTACTGAGGAATTTTATCCAAAAATTGCATGACATATTTTACTTTATTACACCCTCATTTATTAGTGCTTCACCATTTACATCCATATTCATCACTCTATGCTTCTACATAGACATCATCATTTTTGTTTGAATTTTTACAATTATAGAAGCAAAACACTATGGGGGTTGTTAGACCTGGCATCATTAACGTGAGTCTCTCTTCCATTTTGACTGATTGCCTCCTCTGTTTGATACGTTTTTGCTGTTTATATGCTTTGGGCACTGTGCCACTGCTATTCAGTGCCACAGTGCAAGTGCTCCCCATGTTAAATTAATGTACTAATTGGTGATTCCCTGATTGGGTTATTAGATGTACTTGTCAGACCCCTAGCACAGTGCACCATGTGTGCCCAGGGCTTGTAAATCAAATGCTGCTGGTGGGCTTGCGGCACTGGTTGTGCCACCCACAGAAGTAGCTTGTAAAGTGTATCTCAGGTCTGCCATTAAAAGGCCTCTGTGCAGTCTAGTACTGCCATGTCGACTTGGCTAGTGCACCCACTTGCCAGGCCCTAAACCTTCCCTTTTTTCATATTAGACACCCCTATAGTAGGCCCAAGGGCGGAGTGCATTGTAAGTATAAGGCAGGACATGCTCTGGTGTGTGTAGCATGTCCTAAAAGTGAACTACAGCCATTTTCATTTTTCACTATTGCAAGGCTACCTGTTCTCCATAGGCTAGAATATGCAGTTAGATTATTACATTCTTATAATCCTAATTGACTCAGGGAACATGGTAGAAATTCGCATTTAGTATGCCTGAACTCAGAATAATAAAATACATCTTTTAGTAAAGTTGTTTTTAATATTCTGTGTTTGAAAATACCACATTTAGAAAGTAGGTATTTTCTTGCCTAACTGTCCAGGCCTGCCTCTGCTAGGTTGTGTATTCCTTGTCTGGGTTTGTGAGTGACAGGGCTGGGGGATTCCAGGAGACAGGCCGGGGAAGCCCAGTGGTGAAAAGAGAGATCTGCATCTAGATGAAAGGGAGGAGTTGCACCTGGGACCTGAATAGGGCTGGGCCTTCCCTCTATAATGCTGGCTCCACCTCCTGTGGCTTGTCTGATGTCTCTGCCCTGCACTGTGAAAGGTGACATACCATAAAAAATAACATAAGGAGCTACACTTGCCAATAGCCCCAATACCAGTTACCAAATAAGCAGTTAGTCGGTAGTGGAGAAAATTCAATTGTTTACTATGCAAAATACTCTATAGAGGAGCCTCTCCCATCCTCACCCCTCAAGGTGTGTGGAGAAGACTGCTGGCTTACATTCAAAACAGCAAATATATACTTCCAGTAAGGTATGTGAAGTCACCGTAAATGGAAAAACACTACTTGGCTCTTGGTCCTCGAGGAAGGACCATATATGGCACACATGATTGGTTCGAAACTCTGCTTGGTTATTATTGGGGAGGTCAGGAGGGGTGACTCCCTTTCGTCCCGGTGCCCGGGAGTGCAGGCACAGCACCTTCAGGAATGCGCCTATCGCACCCGAAGCCAGATGCGACCTTGGGTCCCAGGGCAGAGAAAGAATAGCGTGCATTCAGCTGCCTTCAGTAATTCAACTGAGCTTGGGCCTGACAACTAGAAGAAGGTAACACGTGATTACTGCTTGTGTCTAACATTACAGAGGAAGATGACGTCTGCATGGTTCTCGGCCTACTCAAAGTAAACAGTACACATGAACCGTGTATACCCTTACCTACTAGCTAAATCAGATATATGTTTGACTTAATGCTTACTCACATGGAAAAGCATATAGATACATCATGCTAATACAGTATATATATATGC
Source organism: Lissotriton vulgaris (assembly GCF_964263255.1). NCBI lineage: Eukaryota > Metazoa > Chordata > Amphibia > Caudata > Salamandridae > Lissotriton > Lissotriton vulgaris. The sequence goes on along the minus strand of NC_141693.1, from coordinate 1,436,464,258 downwards.
GTCTAATACCACTAACATAGGGGAAATTGGATTTTATCCCTCAAAGGAGAAAAGGAATCTTGTCAACAAAGTGCTCCAGAGCTGTGCCTACCCTCCCCTGTGCTGGCTCCACCTCCTGTGGGGCATCTGATGTCTCTGCCCTGCACAGTGAAAGGAAGGAGAGAATCATGTAAACAAAGTGCTCAGGAACTGGTTTGGACTAGGCAGAGGCCTCTCTGCCCTCAGAGAACAAAAGATTTTGGGGTATGATTATTTGGACCCAGTTCTAAGAACTTTAGATCCCTTCTGGAACAAGAAGCCTTTTGCCAAGGAGAAGAACCAAGGAAGCTGCAGTGCTGTATGCTGGGTTGGCCTGCAGTGGTTGCTTCATTGCCAAGGAAAGGAGAAGGAACTTTTTAAGGACTTTCATCATCTACAGGATATTCTCCAAGGGCTTGAACTGTGCATGCCTCCTGCTGAAGTCTCAGGGACAAAAGATTTAATCCCCAACTTCCCTCTGAATTTCCTTGCTGGGAATTCTAACTCCAGACATTTGTGTGTCGCTGGAAGCTGGAAGAGCAACGCATCAAGACGAAGCGTGTCGCCCCTGCAGCTGAAATCGCTGCATCGCCGGAGAAGCGAGCCTTTGACGCGTCTCCCTGGAAGCGTGTATTCATCGAAGCTGCCTGCTGTTGCATCACCGGAGAAGCGTGACGCCATCGAGAGAGTCGCCATCGCATCACCGGAGAAGCTTGTCGCAGTGCCTGTCGCAGCTCCAAATTATAGAGTTGTCGCAAGGCTGCCAGGGCACCTATGCATCATCATCGCAGCGTCATCGCAGCGTCCCATCAAGGGCGCCATCTTCTCACATCACAGCCGGATCATTGCATCGCATCAAGGTGCCATCTTGCGCAGCACAACGGGCCATCAGGCCGAGAATCTACGCATCAACCCCGCACCGGTAAGGATCACAACGCATCCCCTACTCTGCGCAAGCATTGAGGTGTGACGCATCATCTCCCCGAGATCACGGAACCGACGCATCTCCCCATTTGCAAGCCTTTTGTTTACTTTGCGTTACGCATCCAGGTACTTTGTAGAGAACTTTATCGCATTTATCATCAACTTGAACTAGGCAACGTTTTCTCATCTTTAAGCAATCTTAAGTGTAGTATCGTGGATTTTTGTCGTTTGTGGTCTTGTGTTAAGTCTATGTAAAGAATACTTTTTTTTGTAAAACATGTGTTGTGTTCATCTGTAGTGTTTTCTCAGTATTATTGTGTATATTCACAAATGCTTAACACACACAAGAGCCTTGGAAAAAGAATAAGGGTGCCACTAGGGCTGTTTAAACCTATACAGTGTTATCCCTAGTTTTGTAACCCCCTAATTTATTTTCCTATCCTTGGCTTAGTTAGACAGGCAGGCGACCTTTTGAACTGTATGTCCGCCTGTCTTTTTGTACCTAATAGAAAGGACTGGTTCCTTTTTTTTTTAATTCTTTTTATTAACAGCTTTTTACAATGTATTTTTCCCCCCCCTGAACCGGGGGTGAGGAACAGTTTACAATATCAGTTCAATCATATTTCCACCCAGAGAAAGTAAAAACAATATATAATCTTATACTATAGTGCACATAGAAGGACATATACATCATGGGGAGCTTAAGTTTAGAAATTGTTCAGTCCAGTCGTGTGGGGCACTTGAGAATTACCAAAGAAATCATATAACACATCATATAACACAATATTTCTTGTAAGACACCTGAAACTCCTCCCTCCTGCCCTAATACCCTTTTACAAGCCTATATATCATATCTACAATATATACATTATACTTCTACTATTTACATAATAATAAATCATACATCACATTATTTCTGATTAGCACTTGTGTCCCTCCCTCATAACCCAATAATCTTTACAGCCTTATATACATTATATACATTATATTTCTTGCTTCCACTTTATTATAGGCTCCCATATTTTCAATCCTAGCTTTCTCCCATTCTTTCCTTTTCTAGAGTGTATTGCCTTTTCCAGACTGTATATACTTAGAACCTTAGCTAGCCATTGCTGAAATACTGGTGCTGACTGCTCAAGCCAAGCTGAGGCAATACATAATCTAAAAACTGCCATAGCAACAAAGATAAAATAATTACCCTCTGCATACTCATTGCCCGAATCTACTCCCAATAATACAATCGTAGGAGTTAAGTTGACAGTTAATTTCAATGCCCTTTGAAGAAACGTTTCTATTTCATTCAGTATTGTTGATAGACATGGACATGTTGCAAAAATATGAATTATATCTGCCTCTAGACTTCTACATCTAGGGCAATTTATGCCAGTAGTCGCCCCCCATTGTGCAAGTTTTGCTGGAGTATAATATAACCGGTATATAGTTTTATAGTGCTGAGCCTGCAATGATGCAGAGCACAGAATATTGTTTCCTAGTTCTACTGACATATTAAAACATTCCAGTTCTATATCCAACTTAGCCGACCAGCTTTCCCCCCACTTAACCATATCATCCGGTTTTGATTCGATTAGCTCTGCATAAAACCTTTTAATAGTGCAGTCTACTCCATTATGTATCGCCTCAAGTATATGATTTTTCTCAAATCCTCTCAGGCCCCCCCTTTTGTTTTGCAAAAAACTTCTTACTTGTAAATATTTAAAAAAGTGCCTTGTTGCCAAATCGTATTTCTCCTGTAATTGCACAAATTGTTTCATCCCCTGTGCACCCATCAAGTCCCCCACTTTTATTATCCCCTTCCGGTACCATTCTATATACACTAAATCAGAAAATATATCTTCAGGGAATACTGTATTATCTTTTATTCTCGTATATCTGTTAATTTTCCCCAGACCATATTTCTTAGTAAAAGCCTTCCAAATATTATACGCTCCCAAAATGGTCTTGAATCGTGTTCTTTTAAAGTAAGCTGTGTCAAAGTGTTTCAAAAATATATTTTTAACCTCTTCCCCCATCAATAAACCATATATTGCTAATGAACTTAAATCATCTTCTCCTTCTACTTCTGCTCCACCTATCAATCCAACCATATATTGTAAAGCAGCAGCCCAGTAGTAAGATTTCAATTCCGGTAAGGCCCACCCTCCTCTCTCTCTTGGGAGTACCATATATCTTGCTGCCCTCCTAGTTTTACCTTCAGACCAGATAAATCTATTAATCATTCCTTCGATCTTTTTCAGAGGTTATCAAACCATAACGGGATTGTCCTAAAAATATATAAAAATTTCGGTAATATTAAAATTTTTATGATATTTACTCTACCGACTATTGTAAGGTGTAAATTGTTAAGTCTATCTAAGTCTTTCCCCACCTTTCTTATGATAGGATCTATGTTTAGTTCTACTAATTTTCCTAACTCTGCAGTGATCGTTATGCCCAAATATATTCCTGTCTGCACCACTCGTGAATCTTGACACACTGCCTTACTATTTTTTATGATTTGTGTTTTCCCAGTATTTAAGGAGTATCCTGACACTTTTCCAAATTTTATAGCCTCCAGTTCCATGTGTCTAATAGCCTCTGTGGGTATTGGTGTTACAACAGCCACATCATCGGCATAAGCAAGTATCCTACAATCCCCCCTAGGTGTGGCAACTGGAGGTATACTCCCATTTACTTCCATTCTGCGTATTAGTGGATCCAGATATATAGCAAAAAGTAGCGGGGAACACGGACATCCCTTGCTCAGTTGTTCCCGAATTAATTCTTATCATAGCCACTGGGTCTCGATACAAAGTCTTTATTGCCGTAAGGAAGCCATTTCCAAACCCCATCCTTTCTAAGACACTCCACAAATACACCCAAGATACACAGTCAAATGCTTTCTCAGCATCTAACAATAAGACCGAAAATGGTTCCCCAGTAACTTCCATTTTATCAATAATGGTTATTAATTTCCGTATGTGATGCGTAGTTCCTCGTCCAGGTATAAATCTGTGCTGACTAATAGTAACTAGTGGTGTTATTACGCTAGCGAATCTTATTGCCAGTGCTTTTGAGTAGATCTTTGTGTCAGTGTTCATTAGCGTAATTGGTCTGTACGATCCCGGATCTATGGGTGGCTTTCCTTTCTTTAAGATGACAACTATTTCTGCCCCGGACCAAGAGTTTGGTACTGATAATCCTGTCTGTGCCTGTTGCATAGTGCGTGCCATATCCTTCCCTAACTCCTCCCAGAACACCTTATAAAATTCTAGCGGAATCTTGTCCGGCCCAGCTGCTTTGCCAGATGGAAGATTCTTCAGAGCACTTCCTATCTCCTGTTGATCTAGTGGGTTATCTAACCTCTTTCTCTCTGATTCATCCAGTTCAGCTCCTTCGTAATCATTCAAATAGGCCGCTATCTCTTCAGGATCTTTTACATCGTTTTCTTGGTATAGGTTCATATAGAATTTCCTAAAAACTTCTCTGATTTGTTGCACACTTGTTACCACCTTTCCTGAACTGTCTTTTATTGCCTTTATCTCCCCAAGTGATACTTTTTGTCTTGCTCTGATTGCTAGCATTTTACCAACTCGTTCACTCAACTCATAACAATTTTCCCTATTAACCACATATTGTTTTGCTGCCTTCGCTGTTATATGTTCTTCTGCTTCCATTCGCAGTTTTGCTAATTTCATACAGGCGGAATTTAGTACACCTCCATTACTGTTGGGTGGATCTGGACTCTTGCTCACTTCTTCCTCTGCTGAAAGTATCTCCCTCTTTAAGGCATCACTTCTCTCTTTCTCCTGCGTCCTTCTCCTAGCTCCAAAACTTATAGTCTCTCCCCTCACCCCTGCCTTAAAACTATCCCATACCATCCCTACGGTTGCTGTGTCTCTATTTATTGTCAGGAATTCTGTTATCCAACTCTTCATATGCTGGATATATGCCTCATCTTCCAGCAATGCTCTTTCAAAGGTCCACACCGAAACCCCCCTTGCCACTACCAATCCCTTTAAGGTAACAATTAAAGGATTATGGTCTGGTTCCTAATGTGAATGTATTGTTAGGTATTTGATTTATTACTTTTGGTGTTGCCTGTATGAACTGACAGTATTGATTTTGAGCACTTGTACAGCACTTGTATATTATTGCACATTTCACTTGTTCTTATGTTTTTTTCACTGTTTGCTGACTGTCTATTTAATGACATATTTAAATGAAACAGTTGATTGTTTTTCTAAAAATACAAAAAAACTAAAATAAAATAGATGACCCTCCAGAACTAATTGGCTGGGTGGGATCAAAAATGGAAAAATAAATCTGTCTGGCCTCTTTGTTTGTTTAGCATACTTTAGTGGTCCAAGCCAGTTCAGATACAGGACCCAAACCTTTGTTCTTGCCCTAACCATGGAAAGGCTGTCAGGGAATTGCTTTGGGAGCCCGTTTCGGGCCTCCAGGGGGTGGGGGGCTGCCCTTGAGGGGTACCTACGGTACCCCCTACATTGCCATGCACACGGTGGCAGGCACAACACGGTGCCTGCCACGTTGTGCATGTCAGTGCACAACATGGCACTTTGGCATTGTGGCAATGTCAAAAATGCAGAATGCGACCGCCAGGGTGGCAGTCACATCCTAATTAGCGGTGCGGGATCGCCGCATGCCTGGCGGCTGGTCCCAGCACCGCTATGGTGGCGGGCGGACAAAAGTCTGCCAGCCATCCTAATAACCCCCAATGTTCCAATTGATACAAGCTCTATTATTGGCCTTCTGAGGTTATCTGCTGACCAATTTAAGGCTCTTCACCATGTGAATGTTTTAATCATATGGATTGCCTTACGACAACACAATACTGTGTCTAACTTTAATATAAATGCACACAGCAAACTGCACCTCCATGGACCAACTCAGCACACAGCAGCACTAGCACGTCCAAACGCTTCTGAGATGGTCAGACCAGGACCTGACAGTGTTATGTAATTTAACAGAAGGAGAGCAAAACAAAGATCTATAGCATTTTCCAGAAGGTACTGAGCCAATTGATCATAATCCTTCAGTTATGGTTTAGGATCTCCTAGTAGCTTAAACATGGATTTATTACTTACCCAAAGATACTAAAGACACAAGTTCAATGTCTCCAGCCCAGGTGGGACAGGTACTGCATAGAGCACTGGGTTTTTAAGGGGATGTAATATAAAATGGAAACTGGAAGTGAACCCACAGGGACAAAGCATTACACAAAGGACCAGATCGGTCCACTTTTCAAGCTCAGGATATGGCTAGTATTTCGGTCAAATGAGGGCTTGATCTCTGTACAGTAAGGTAGGTTCAGATATGACCCGAGTTGTGGCTATGGGTCACTTCTTTTACCACCCATCCCTAACCGTGATCCTCAATCTCTCATTTGCTACGGCCACGGTACCCACCTGCTGGAAACAGGCCTGGGTAAATCCGATTATAAAAAAACCCTCCCTAGACCCCTCTAAACCAGAGAATTACCGGCCGGTCTCACTGTTACCTTGGGTCGCTAAATTAGCGGAAGCCCACGCAAATAAAATACTCAGTGAGTATATGGCGAAAAATAATATCCTGGACCCCTCCCAACACGGCTTCAGGCCGGGCCATAGCACGGAATCCGCGCTCCTCACCTCCACTGAAAGCCTACGGGAAATCATGGACACCGGTAAAAGTGCCGCGCTGATACTGCTCGATCTCAGCGCGGCCTTTGATACGGTCTCCCATGCCATTCTGCTAAAACGCCTGGAAAATATAGGAATCGTGGACTCGGCGCTCCAATGGTTTCGTTCATTTTTAACCAACAGATCATTCAGGGTATCTGCCCCTCCGTTTATCTCCCAACCCCAAGATATAGGACAAGGAGTCCCACAGGGCTCGGCTCTCAGTCCCTCCCTGTTCAATCTATATATGCAACCTTTGGCGGAGGTTGCTAAGACATGGGGCCTCACAACGGTGTCGTACGCGGACGACACTCAGTTGGTCATCAGCCTTAGTGAGGCCCCCTCCCCTGAGGCCACCAACTTCAGGGATGGACTGACTGCTGTCGCCAAATGGATGACAGCAAACTGCCTCCAACTTAACGGTGGCAAAACCGAGGTACTGATAATGGGGAAAAACAGCAACAACTGGAACGATCTCTGGTGGCCTCAATCCCTGGGCCCAGCACCCCCTCCTAAAAACTTAGTAAAAAATCTAGGGGTATGGCTGGACTCGACCCTTAGCTTTCAGTCGCACACCAAAAAAGTTGCCGCAACCTGCATTGGCCTACTGAGAAGTCTATACCCCATCTTAGGCTACTTCGACTCCAAGACACGACAACTCATAGTACAGTCTACTATCTTGTCAAGACTGGACTATGCGAGCGTCCTGTTGCTAGGAGCTAATAAAGCTGAGATAAAAAGATTCCAACGAATCCAGAATTCGGCGGCAAGAGCTATAGTAGGTCTTCCAAGAAGGTGCTCAGTAAGAGCGACTATTTACAGACTACACTGGCTGCCCATGGAAGCCCGTATCCAGTTCAAGGCCCTCTTATTTGCCTTTAAAATCTTGAAGAATGAAGGTCCAGAGCTCCTCCGTCCTTTGCTGACCCCCTATAAACCCAAACGAAACCTCCGGTCTATGGGGCAACACCTAGCCTTGATACCCCATACGAAGTTCTGTCGCATCGGAGGGCGCTCTTTCAAACTACTGGGGGCCAAGTTGGGGAACTCCCTCCCTCTCCACATCCGCTGCATGGATAATCTGCTAGCTTTCCGCAGAGCGATCAAAACTCATCTTTTTCCCTCCCCGTAGGTCCCTCTTTCGTATCCAGCAGATTGTGTTACAGTTCTAGCGCCGGGACGCCCCGTCGCTGGGGCAACTGTTGCGCTCTACAAAACAGGTAACATAACATAACATAGCCCAGACAAAAAGATTACGGATTAACCTGAGTTCACATCATGGTGGAAGTAAGTAAACATAACTGGTGCAATCAGCTATGTGCGTTTCTTCGTGCTCAGATTTCTTTAGTCATTTGATTTTCTGCCATGCCTGTATATTGTTGTTTGGTGTGTCTGTGTGCAATAAGGACATCTTCTCAATTATTAGGGATTTTACCCAGCCCTCAGCCACTGTTAACAATGTCACTGCTTCGCTACAACTCTGCAACTCGCAAACATCTACAGCAACTTTGAACAACAACACAACCCCAGAGAGATCTCATCATTAACCTACCCACCACCAACCAAGAAAACTACTTGACTAAATGGACAGCCCTCACCAGAAATGGCACACCAGCAATCATGTGGAGCATCCACTCAGGGGCTTCAACAGACCCATGCCCCCACCACATGTACAACCTCAGAAGATCATCAATAAGCACCACCTTGTACTACATCATCAGCACCTTCACAATGTCTGCCTCTTTCCTGGATGAATGGATAATTGCAGAAATCAACAACGCTCCTCAAGAAGTCCACAATTGACCCCAATTAGCTGAGCAACGTCCAACCTGCCTCACTGCTCCACTGTCCAGCCAAAGTGATTGAGAATGCTATCAACAAGCAACTCACAAGCCATTTCGAAATTCACCATCTTCTAGACATCATTCAATCAGGATTCAGAAGTACCACAACACCAAACCAGCACTCATCTAGGCCACCGACGACATTTGAATCATCCTAGACTGAGGAAAATCATCGACCCTCATCCTGCTCTACTTTTCAGCAGCTTTCTACACTGTCTCCCACAATGCCCTGATCAGAAAACTCCCCAAAATTGGCATACAAGATTCACTCTCTAATGGACCTGTGCCTTCCTCACAGAAAGAACCCAAAGTGTCAGGCTGCCACCCTTCGCATCAGCCCCACCCTTTTCAAAATGTATATGACATCGCTCACCAAATTCATCTGATCAGAAGAAATCTCTCCATCTCCTCTTCCTCTTCTTCCCCTTCTTCCATTCGACGCCAGGCGCATGGCGGTTCAATCTCTGATCTTATCGGGGTTGGACTACGCTAATGCAGTCTATCTGGGTGCGCCTCAGGGAACGATCAAGAAACTTCAGATAGCCCATAACTGTGTGGCTCGTCTCTTGATGGACATCCCGAAGGGTAAGTCGGCTAAGTTAGCACTTAGCTGACTGCATTGGCTTCCTGTCTCTGAAAGAGTCAGGTTTAAGGCAATGTGTATTGTTCACAAGTGCATCTCCGGTAAGGGTCCTGCTCTGCTTCAGTCCATGGTGCAATTATATGACACCAAGAGGACTCTGAGATCCAACAATAAACATCTGTTGGTAGTGCTGAGGATCAAACGGTCATGGATTGGAGGACGGTTGTTCTCCTATAACGCGGCCACATTTTTTAATCAGCTCCCAGTGTTTATTCGCCTTGAGTCTGACCATCTTAATTTCAGGAAGCAGTTGAAGACTCTTCTTTTTGCTTGATCAGTGATGAATGATTAGTCTTACAGGATGCGCTGGGATGCCCTTGGGTAGCCATGCGCTATATAGGTGCGTATTCATTCATTCATTCATCCTACACCAATGAAACCTAACTGATCTTCTCCCTGATGGACAAGCAACAACCACCAGAACCAACTTCACCAACTGCATGACCATGGTAGTAAACTGGATGCATACCAACTGCCTGAAACTCAACTCTAACAAGACTGAAGTACTGGTATTTGGCAACCAAACATCCCCTTGGGACTCCACCTGGTGGCCATCAGAGATAGGACCAACATCCACACCCACAGACCATACAAGAAATCTGGGAATCACTCAGGTCAATGCAGTGTGCACCACTTGCTTCCACATCCTACACATGCAGTGAAAGATCTTCAAATGGTTGCCTCAGAAAACCAGATGGATGTCATACAAGCACTCATCACTAGCAGGCTGAACTATTGCACAAATCACTTTATAACGGAATCTCAAAACAAGTACTACACAGCACTGCTGCAAGACTCATACTTGACTTCCCAAGTTGCACCCACATCACACTGCACCTCAAGAAACTTCACTGGCTCCCCATTCACAAGCACAGCCAATTCAGACTTCTCACACACATACAAAGCCCTACACAACAGATGACCAGAACACCCAAAAAGCACCATACACTTTCACCAACACACCAGACACCTCTGCAGAATTCCAGTTGCAGTACGAATTCAAAGTTCAAACTTTAAATGCACAGCTCTTTATAAGCACCCTCATCTTACACCAGCAGCCCTGATGGTACAGGGTCCAGAAATTATGTCACATAATAATAATAATAATAATACTAGTATTTATAAAGCGCGAACAGCTGCCTCAACTAGGAGGCGTCCCGGCGCTGTGAGGGCTTGACAAGAAAGCTAGCTGGGAGTCTGCGGCTTAGAGAGGCGTCGAGAACAGCCACGACTTAAGCTGTCTCCTAAAGCTTGTTTCTGATTGGGCCTTTCGCAGCTCAGGAGGTAGGGAATTCCAGAGACGGGTCACGTTGGCTGAAAAGGCCTGGCCGCCCAATCTAGCCCTTTTGACTCGCGGCACACTCAGTAGCACCTGATCATTTGAACGAAGGGAGCGGGTCTGTGTGTATCTGGGCAGACGGGCTCTCAAATAATTAGGGCAGGTGCCGTAGAGGGACCTATAGGCCAGAGTAAGAGTTTTAAATTTTATTCTACTGGCAATCGGGAGCCAATGTAAGGCCCGAAGATGGGGGGAAATGTGCTCTTTAAAAGGAATATGCTTAAGCAACCTGGCTGCCGCATTTTGCACCGTCTGCAGCCTTTGAACCAAGTATTTCGGGAGACCGCTATACAGGCCATTAGCATAATCCAATCTCGAAGTGATGGTGGCATGGATCATGGTTTTCCGGCAGGACTCAGGCAAAAGTTTCAGGACTGGGCGGAGATTCCGCATTTTGCTCAGGCAGCAACCTGTGACCTGATGGATCTGGGGCACAAAAGAGAGATTTTCGTCCCACTTGACACCCAGATTTTTAGCCCACTGGGAGGGGGAAGGTGGAGTACCCATCTCAGTCGGCCACCAGAGCTCAGCTGGAGGGTGACTGCCTTTGCCAAAGAAGATCACTTCCGTTTTTCCCGGATTCAGTTTCAGCCTATTAGTATTCATCCAGGATGCCACATCCTGAAGGCACCCCTTAAAGTTTGCAAATGCCGCTTCTGAAACCTCAGAGTAGGGAAAAACCAACTGGGTGTCATCGGCATAAGATATTGCGGTGACTCCCCAGTTGGCAATGAGAGAGAAAAGAGGGGCAAGATAAACGTTAAACAAAAGGGGGCTTAGGGCAGATCCTTGCGGGACCCCGCATCTCAGCGGCTTACGCTTTGAGTCACAAGTGCCTAGAGTGACCCTCTGCGTTCGGTTTGACAAGTAGGACTGCATCCAACCGAGTGCCTGATCTTGTAGACCAATATCTGCCAGATGTTGGATCATCCTAGCATGATCCACTGTATCAAACGCGGCCGAGAGATCCAGGAGCATCAGCATAGCCGAGTCTCCTGAATCTAACGACCACCTCAAAGAATCAGCCACCTCAATCAGCGCCGTCTCCGTGCTGAAGCCGGGTCTGAACCCAGACTGAGTCTCATGAAGGATGTTATTAGATTCGACATGAGCATTCAGCTGGCGATGAATTAGTTTTTCCAGCATTTTCCTGGGAGCTGCCAGCAGAGAGATAGGACGGAGGTTAGTTAAATCCTCCGCATCCCCGTTTGGCTTCTTCTTCAGTGGAAGGAGCGTCGCATGCTTTCATCTCTCCGGAAATTCCCCAGTGTCTATGGATGTGTTCCAGATGTGTTGAAGCATAGGTGCAATAGCGTCCGCTAAAGGTGCCCACAGTTTAGGTGGACATGGGTCCTCTGGTGAGCCTGACTTACACCGGGTTATCTCTTGCCTTGCCTCATCTAGCGGGATAGGTTGAAATTTCCTCAAGGAGACTGGGGGCCGGCCCCCACTCTCTCTATCCTCCTTGACCGTAGGTTTATGCGGGCCAAAGGAGTCATAGACCATCTGTATTTTATTGTCAAAGTAGATAGAGATCTTATCACAGAGTGCTATGGTATGGATGGAGGAATATCCCTTTCAATACAGTGGGGCTTCAAAAAGGATTGAACCAGTTTAAACACTTCTTTGCTGGGGTTCTCTGCCTGTTGAACAACGGAGGCATAGTAGCTCTTTTTTTCTTTCCTAATATGCTTATGAAACAGCTTGGTGGCCTCTTTAAATTGTATTTTTGCTAGGGGGCAGTAGTTTAATATCCATTGTCTTTCGAGTTTCTTATAGGCTCTTTTTTCCAATCGTAAATCAGCAGAGAACCATGGGGCTGTGGGATAAGTTCTCTGCGCTGTCACCCTTTTAGCTGGCGCTACCACCTCTACCATGTTGCTAATCTAGTTATGTAGTGCCTGGGCATCCAGGCTGGCATTCATAGAACGCTTAGGCGGATCATGGGACAAAATTGGGCTCAGGATGGCCGGAGTGAGATTTTTCCATTGCCTCTTCATATAAGAGTGTTTGCTTTTTCTAGGTTCTACACCATTTAATGCTAGTGTGAATGGTATAAGCCAATGATCTGACCATGCTACTGGAAGTGCATCATCCACTATTATGCTTTCTAATGTGGAGAAAATTAAATCCAGCGTGTGTCCAGATCTGTGTGTGGGACCTTTGTTAGGGAACATCAGGTTTACAGCACTCATTGCTGCCATCAGGTGCTCTGCCGCTGTATTGCCATCCCTATCAATGTGGACATTAAAATCACCCACAACCAGGAAGTGCTCGTGCTTCAGCGCGTTCAGTGTAATCGCATCTATAAGACGAGCTGTGCTGCTCTCAGCGCAGTCCGGGGGACGATAAACTACCATCCCAGCAATGGCTAGTTGGGGGTTCTAGGAGAAGGCAGAAGTATAAGCATTCCATACCTGGGATTGCAACTGATGCTGCGGAAGATACTGAGAAGCAGTCTTTAAAAATTACTGCCACCCCGCCTCCGCGCATGCCATCCTCGCGATTCGAGATGCACATGGAAAAGCCCGCCGGTACAGCTAAGCTAATGGCTGTCACATTATGCTCATTTAGCCAAGTTTCAGTTAAAAACAACAAGTCCCAGGCCTGGCTCTCCAGGAGCAGCCAAATGTCCGTGCTGTGTTGGGGCAATGATCTACAATTCACAAGTCCCGCTCTGAGACCTCTAGTTACTTGGGCTGGAGCAGCCCCTGGAGTCGGCTTAGAAGGAGAAACGGCCCTGACCCACGCGATACCACATTCTGAGCAAGTAAGTGGGAGCGTGGCCTCCACAAGGGAGTGAGTTTTGCAAGGCCCCCTTCGGTTAATGGCCATTAGATCTTGCCTCGACCAGACAGTCCTATCGGGATCCGACCCCGCTGGGGCAGCATGCTTGGCCTTGGCCGCAGTCCGGCCGCGGACGGGCGCAGACGGGCTGGGCTTAGGCGCGACTTCGGCGCGCCATCGTCGCGCCCGCTGCGCTCGTCCGATGCACGGCCGGATGCACATCGCCTCTAGTAGGGGTCTGGCCCGGAAGTGATGCTAGCTGGGGGAGGAGTCGCGTCCCCACGCTCAATCGGCACACAAAAGCCGTGGCGGAACGGGGACGGACCGGGACACTGCAAGGGGTTAGTACGATCAGCCCAACAATGTCTGCATCCCCCTAAACAATTCTAGCTCCCACCAGCAGTAAGTTTAAAAAATAGTAACACGCTTCGACAGCGATAAAATGGGCAACTCTGCCAACAAATCTCTGCTATGCAGCAACCCACTCTTCCTGGACTGAGAGTGAGGCCACGTGCACAGTTTTTTTGCAACACTCCTGTTGTTCCAGCACTTAGGTTACATTGACAGCTCCGTAAACGTACTTCTGTCCTGCAACAATATTGCTTGTTGTTCCAGTTTTTGGTTCACACACGTAGCGCTGTCAAAGTATCCTTGCCCTACAGCAAAGAGGACTGTTTCATCTCTGAGATGACACACACAGCTCTGGCAAAGCACATCAAACCTATGCTGCAGCACCTCTGCTAAACGCCAATGAGACCAATTCACTGCTCTTCCAAAGGAGCTCAATCTTGGCCTCACCCATCTCCGTTACTTTAGTACAGAGGACCACACAGAGCTCTGTAGATGCAGCTCAATCCATATGAACCAGGCCATATTAGTCCAGAGAACACAACTGACATAACAATCATTCATAAAATTTGCTAATCGAGCATAAACATGAAGGAGCACTCACAAACATTGACAAGCACACCCACAGACACGCCTCTAAATGTAAATGTAAATCCAGTACTTGTATAGCGCACAAATCACCCCCGAAGGGGTCTATCAGCGCTGGGGGCTGTTGGGAAGATTAAGTGAGCTATTGCCCAGAGTCACATGGTGCTTGGCAGATCCCTGCTGGCGGAGCCACAGATTGAACCGTGATCCCCAGGGTCTAGCGCCAGTCGCCCTGGCTGCGGCGCTACACCTCACCTCTAACATAAAATACTGCAGTCTTTCCTAGTTCCATAATATCAATGCTTATGTAATTTCATTTGTAAAACTCTTCTGATATATCACAAGCTTGACTCGCCATTCTGTCTGCTATTCCAATGTAAAAGAACATGCACACAGCATGCCTGGGCGCACAGACATCCTCAAATCTGAGCTGAAGCAGTCTCTCCTGGTATTCTTTTTATCTTTCAGAAGCATTGGCGGATTTGTTTTTATGCATTTATTTCATTTTGCGAGGCCAGCTGCGCCAGCATGGTTTCTGGTGCTTGAAAAGCATGATCAGCTCATATGATTCACCTCCAGATATAAACAGAGCAAAATAGTAAAGAAACAAGAACTGTACAAAAATGGAACAGTAAGGGAACATGCTCAATTGCAATATAGACACTAGATGCCAAAGCCCCTGCATGCCACTATTTGGCTCCAACCCCCTCCTACCTCCCTGCTGTCCAAGATTGCCATAAAGGATTGCCATGACTCATAGAACCCACAAACTGCATATCATGTGCTTCATGCATTGCGATTCTAATTAGCACTTGGGCAGGGGACCACTGACCATGCACCTACGGGAATGGGAGCAAAGGGAACATGCAAGTTAAAGTAACGAGAGGTTGTGTCCCTTCACAATAACAACATGAGGTGCAGCACTAACAAAAGGAAGCTCCTGTTGATGGTGCTAAGGTCTCCTTTCTCGGTTGCTTGAGCGCACACCAAATGAAGCAAACTCAGATGGACAAAAGGGGAGCCTGGAGCACAACAATGAATTTCAGAGCCAAGACAACACCACCTGCCCACCAACAGCTGCATAAACCTGGGCAAGAATCTGAGAAAGGACATATTTGACAGAACCCCCACTAGCAATCCCTATCTGTACAAGTCAACCAGCGCAAGGGGGAGGGACTTGTTCACGGTCATATTAAGATCTGTCTCTACTTGATCAGAATTTTTTTTAAATATATAGGTGTGGGTGTCGGTAAACTCAGCCACATGGCGGTTGGTGCAGTTTTTTGCTGACGTCCATGCTCCAAGTAGACTGCGGTGTGATAAAACTCTGCAAACTCCACCGGCGGTGTGGAGTTTACCACCCATAATTCATGTTTATTCCTGAGTTATTTACACTATTTCACTAAATATGGATTGAAAGCCTCATGCCTCACACATTGTCATCATTTTGCATGTCTCCCATCATGGTATCTCAACTGCACTCTTCTTTGCACAAAATGTTCTCATTTAAACCACACTGGTGATGAAGTCTAAATAAACTTACACTGTTATTATTGACCAGTAAGAAGATTCCTCTCTGGGGTCATTTCCTGAACATGCTCTTCAGAACTCTTAGATGCCTCTTTCTTGACTAGTAATTTAATTTACAATAGTATGCCACGGCAGACCATAACCACATATCATCATATTTAATGGATGATTCCCATGGTTTATGCATATATGCGAGAATGCACACCCAATACTTATGGCTTATATAGAACCTGCATATAGAACAATCAAGTTGTCCTTTCGCCTAACTGCAATGATGGGTTGAGCCCAGGACGTCGACGACCATTGGAGCTACGTACTGACCTCTCAGAGCCAAATAGCACAATATTAATGATACAAAAGCTACATATGCAACAACCCAGAAAGCGCTTTAAGGCTTGGAATGTGTAGGGAAAAAGGGTTGTGTATGGTAAACAGGGCTATGTAACTCACCATATAATGCAATACAGCAGTGTATGTAAATATTTAAAAGTTAACCCTCAGAATAAGCAATGATGGTAATGCAGAAAAATTTAACAATAGGAAATGTGAAATTTCCCATAGATAAACATACATATTTTAGCACAGTGTGATATATTTTTTTCCAGGTGCTACATCGTGTTCTACCCAGAAGAACATTCACAGATCTCCCAAAATGTTACTAGCCAATCATTTTTAAATAATCTGTTTTTTACTTCCTGACTCTTCACCTTTCATTTGTCTTTAAATGATTATGTCATATTTTTTGCTTCAAATATCGTAAAACCTCTTATTACCTCCACAACTTCAATGTGTTCATGTTTAATAAAAATGTGACATCATTTATACTTACCAGTACTATATCGGTCAATGATGGGGCGAAGAAACATATTATAACATTCACATGACAATGTGGCAAACACCCTGGTGATTAACCATAATACCTTAAATCAAATACAATTGTGTTAAAATAAATCCCCAGATGTGGAACAGTACCACACAAATGTTGGCAAGATTTACATTCTTAAGATATACAGTGATTACTGTATTTTCCCTGCCCACGCCTGAAGCAGTGGCACCCGCCAGGCAGTGAGGCGTAACTTATGCATTTGCATTAGTCAATAGGTATAAGCCATTGGCATAGTACAGACAAATACATACACAACACACCCATCAATAGTTGAAATACAGTAGGTAAGAAACGAGAGTGGATTGGAAAACTCTCGTGTACAGAAATAAATATAACCTTTTTGTTTGTTGGCAGCTAATTCAAGACCTCCAAGCAAGAAAACTAAGCTGCCAAATTAATTTTGACAAAGAGTAAGCCGAAATGTAATTAAAGCTAGTGTTATTGATGTCTTGTAATTAGAGGTTTTCTGCTTCAAGAACAAAGAGAAATGCTCGGTAGCTGAATGCAGATTCTTTTTTTTATTATTATTTCCATGCTACCTTTAAGAGCAATTATTTTAAAAATAAATGTGCTTTTCAAACCATTCCAACAACAGAATCCTTTGGGGACAACTGGCATTTTTGCTGTAATTACCCAGCTGGCGCTACTTGCAGCTATTTCAGGGATTTATCTCAACTCTGTCTGATAGACTCCACAATGTGCAGCCATGGCTAATTTTAAACCGGGAACGCTAGTTGTTGGAAACGATGCGCTTATTTGTCCTTAAAAAGAGAATTGATGCGATTTAAATAAGCTTCACTTTACTGGCCCATAAAAGAATAGTGGACAAATTACCCAAACGCAGTACATTGCTTAGAATGGTTACTTACAAGTGTCAGGCAGGGCTATAAACTCTGATTTACATGCAGGGCCTGCGCTCAATCTGCGGGTCGGCCAGTGCATGAACTCTCTTTGGCAGGTATTCTTGCGCATAAACAGATTCATTGGCCCCCGCATTGACTTTCTCATCCAAAATGCACCCAGGCACACCAGGGCGTCAAATACACTGAATAAATCAAAATTACTGGGCGGCTTGAGGCCTGTCCCAGCGGTGGCGCTGCTATGCTCTTTCCACTGTCAGGTCTGCGTGCCCGTTTCTTAGCCGTGTGATGCATGGTCCTGCCACGCCGCGTAGCTAGGTCTCTTTTAAATGAGATGTTCGGTTGATATACAGGTTATGCACCTTGTTAGGAAGCATTATGCCCAAAACAAGGTAACAACAGAGTAATTAATGGTTGCAGATTCGTGTGCAGATTTACCCTCCGGGTTTGCAAGTTATAGCGCAAGTAGTAACATCAATACACTTTCGAGCGCAAAATATATTTTGCGTTGAAAGCGCAATGCAAGATAGTTTTGCGAAGCGCCAAGTTACCCATAACAAGGCAAATGGGCCATAATGGGGCAGGAACACCACAAACACACACAGGTGTTTTATTCAGCGACAAAGCTGCTGAAAGAGCCTTGCAGTGTGATGCGCTTTTGCAAATAATTCCCGGACACCAGGTATTCCGTTGCATCCAGTCTCGCGGGCTATCTTTATTAGGGACCTGCCGCTGGATGGCAGGGTTCCAAACCACACATACACATGGTGGAACACGAGGAACCCCGCCTCCCTCAAGAGTCCCACATGGTGGTCCTTGAACAAATGATTCAACATTACATCACTCCCTTAACATGGAGAAACAGAAACCTAAACAAAAACAGAACACTCCGCCAACAGAGTCACTGTACATCAGGAAACTGGCACAAGGTGGTGAAAGAACTTGCTCGACCTCCAGAGTAGTAGTGCCACCTCCCCCTCTCTTTCAGTCAGCCATAGAGTCTGCATACTGTCGAGACAGTGTTGGGCTGGACCTCAGGTGATACTGTCCCTGGCCGCTCCTCTGCGCTGGTGCCTGGGTGGCATCACACGCTGCCCTGGGTTTCAAACTGCGATGGGTCCGTTAGTGGCCCATAGCCAGGACTGTTCCCTGGGTATGGGGCTTGTGTTCAACCCACCATTGTGGCAAGGGGTAGGTGATCCCCGTGCAACTGCCCAGCGTCTACTGGATTTCAGTTTACTCAAAATCAAAACAGGTTGTCCTTGGACGGTCTTGATGACTACTGGATATGAGGAACATGTTTGTCCCTTAGACCTGCTCAACTGTATGGCTGACATTTCTACTTTGGAAAGTTCCGATTTCATACTGGAAACAGTGTCTTTTCATTTGGCATCCTAGATCCAGGGTCCTGGCGATATGCCATAATTAGATACATTTTTTTACTAAAAATCTTTCCTTCCACTTAGGCCATAGTCCCTATAGGAGACACTGACTACCAACTACTTTGAACGCTTTGGTTCTGCTTATCCCCTGATTTCTGTTATCATTTTGGTGCTACCATCCTGACCAAAGGGAGGCTGCCAAATGTCCTGTGCAGGCCCCATGTTGTTTACCCTATGTTAGCATGAGCACTATTCAGACTGCCTACTGCTTTGCACATGCTACTGTACAAACATGTTTTGTTTTCTGCCACACTGTACTTTTTCACAGAATCTTCTGATGTTTTCGCATTTTGCTCTTTCCTGGGATTTAGTCTGCACTTCCAAGACAAGATCAAACAACTATGCCCCTTGTTACTTTTTTCTGGTCAGGCCTTAGCACCTGGACAAAAAAAACACAAATGCAGCTGTTATTTGGAAACACATACATTTGTTATATAGCTAAGCACATAATAGGTAACAACACACCTGGAGAGAGATCTTTCCAAGGAAGAGCTTGAGACGACACCTGAAAATCAGAACTTTCATCTGTGCATTCTAAGGTACTGGGGGGCATATGTACAAGGAGTTAATGTTGATGTAGCATCCATTTTTTAATGTTATGGCAGCTTTTTTTTTGCCGTATATACAAGTTGCCACTAAACGCAGCTAGCTGCAGTTTTCGAGCGTAAACGTGAATTTTTAGGATGCAAGGTAGGCGTTCCTGTGCAAAAACTGCCGCTAACCCTACTTCATGATATTTACAAGTAATTCCTTATATGGTGCAAAATAAAAAATAAACCCCTAACTCCAGTTAGAGGCAGTTTTTTAAGACCTGAAAATAGCTGGTCTTAAAAATGGTGCAAATACTTGGGGCCTCATTTCAGAAGGTTTTGGTGCTGGACAGAGGTGCAAGAAATGTTGCTGCGCTGCTCTGCGACAAAACTACAGGACAGGGATGAACACCATCCATATGATAGGGCGCATTCCTGGGCCTCATTCATGAAAAGTGTTGCACGCAGTGACAAAACAGCGTTGTCACACTTTTCACTGAGCCCTTCTTTTGACAACATTGATGCGCTGTATTCACTGTACAGCGCTCCATGTTGCAATTAATGACAGATACGTCTGGAATCCTGACGTATCTGTTAGCGATAAAGTCACATATTGCTGCAGTTGTGTTGTGTAACAAGCATGACGCAACTCCAGCAATGCATGGGGCCAGCCATATCCCTCTGAGGCTGTGTCACCCTTAGGCCTACAATGAGGCAGGCATAAGCTACTGACACAGTGGCATCCTACAATTGTTGCAGTGAAATCTGAAGGATTGCACTGCACCAATCGTATGAGGCTTTGTTGCGTGGAAGCACCCAGCCTGCATACATCAAACCTGTTGCAGGATATTGTGGCGCAGGGCTTCAGAAGGTCATGCCCATTTGCCTAGATGTGTCCCTTTGCAAATACGGTGCAACAAGGTGCAAGAATCACACTGCAAGTACATCAAGAAAACGACGCACCGGCAGGGTAAACCTGTCAGAAGGGGCTCATGAATAAGCCCCCCTGTCTTTTTCCCCTGCTTTGTCACACAATGGCTACCACGAGCCAGTGCAGGCACCCGTGTGCCATGGTGCAAGTGTGTGTGTTGCGGAGTTGATTGATGTTGTGGCTCCATCTCTTTTTGAGACTTCTGTAGGTGGGACTGGACTAGTGGAGGGCGGGAGTGAACCATTTGGCCTTCTAGTAGTGTTGTTTGCTTTGTCTTTACTTGAGGGATGCCAGGGTGCCTCGCAGTTGGAGATCCATCGGTGGAGGTTGCGTGCTGCGGTATTGGCGTCTGTAAGTGTTGGTGGAGTGGTGGTGCTGTGGGAGTTGATGGGAAGTTCTTCAGTGGTCTTGATCCAGCTTCGAGGGGTGGGGGCATTGATAATGATGGTGTACGGTGGGCGTGGTTAAGGCGTGAGGTAAACAATGATGGTCTGTACAGGAGAGCTCTGTGGTGTGGCTGTAGTTGAAGTTCCCATGATGGAGAAGACAGGGTTGAGCATGTGTCCGGCTATGTGGGTTGGTGAGGTGACTAGCTGCTTGAGTCCGATGTTGGTGAGGTTCCCCAGGAAGGGGGTGTTGTTCTGGTCACTGGGGTTGTCCAGGTGGAATTTGAGGTCTCCAAGTAGGATGTTGTTGGTGGTTCGGAGAGCCTGGGGTGCGATGAGGTCTACAATGGCATCAGTGAATGGGGGTTCATGAGCCGGGGTGCCTGTAGATGAGGGTGCCGCAGAGGCTGGGGTTAGTTCGGATCTGGAAGTAGAGGTGTTCCATGGTCACCCTCGGGTCATTAGAGTGCGTGGTCAGGTGGAGTGTGTTTTTTAGACAATGGTAATGCCTCCTCCTGGGCACTCCGGGTGGTCCATGCTGGTGAATTTGTAGCCGTCATGGATGGTGATGGCGATGTCCGGTCTGGAGGAGATGTTGGTCCAGGTTTTTGTGATGAAGGGGATGTCTGAAGAGGTGGCATCGAGGATGTCCCAGATTTCTGTTGCGTGTTTGTGGAGGGACCGCACATTGAGTAGGATGCAGTTGAGATGGTCAGCTGCGTTGTTGGTCAGCTGGGTGGCAGCAGGCGCTGGTGTTCTGATGTTGCAGAAGGTGCATTTGCAGTTTCTACTGATGCAGGGTGCAAGAGATTTCTACAGTGTTGCTAGATGGCAGGCTGTGTGGCATCCAGGGTTGATGGCGAGGAGGATGCTGGTGTCATAGTTGTGGAGTGTCTGAGAGGAAGCACCCTAGGTGCTGGGCACAGTCCAGGAGCAGACAGTGCTTGCCTTTGGCACACCAGTGGTACGTCCACTGTGCATGGCCACACAGCAGCCACCATTAAGTAGTGCTGCAGGGGGACTGAATAACTGGGACACAGGAAACAAGGGATAGGACACTGTAGGAGGCGGGGACACGGAGGGAACAGGGGTTGTAAATATATTTTTTGAAATTCCTACCTCAAAGCCGGGTCCTGGGTCTTCTGTGCTCCTGCTCTCCTGAGTTTGCTTCCAGGAACAGGAAGCAGGCAGCCAGGCTCCCTCCCCTAAGCCAATCAAAATGCTGCAATGTGGCTTTGTGATGGTTCTTGAGTTCTGTGGCAAGGCGTTCAGCCAGGGGCTTGAAGGGGTGGGCATTTACTCAATGCAGGCTTTAGTGCAGCCTCCATTGCAAACAGTGAAGTGCGCATGACTGCTTTGGGCGGCCTGAGAGGGCTGACCAAACAGTCATTGTGCCCCTGCCCTGCTCTATGAGAAGAGTAGCTCCAATCCCCCTCCCACCCGCAAATGAAACTTAGCATAAGTACATCAGAAAGTTGAAGTGGCGTTCCCCAACTGAGATTCATCCCCCAGTTTTGTACAGCTTAATGCCCTTGTAACAAGGGATGAAAGCTTCTTCAATTACTCACTGTTCATGAATCAAATTTCAGTGTGGAATTTTATTGGATTCTATATCATAACCGATGCATTTCGGGCTGGAATAGCCCTTTGTCAGGGAATAATAAATCTACAAACAAATTAATACATGATGATCACAACCAATATCAGCCAATCGGCTGAATGGTAATAAACTTTTACATGTGCAACACATCTCTCAAATCTTCACACATAGCATGAGCTAAAAAAAAATAAGTCCCTTGTTAGTCTCCAGGTGCAAATATTCACCAACATTACGTCCTCCCTGGTGTACGAGTAACAACGAAGTAAAAAATTTGCTAAGCAAAGTGCAGAGTTCACACTGCCTCAAGCATTCCCAGAAAGAAGGGACTCCTGTGCTCATATAAAAATTTGGTATATCCAACTGTTAGGATAATGTCATGCTGATGAAAAGTACCAGAAATGTGAATGAGTCATGTCAGTGAACAAGCGACTGGTTAATTATAAGGTGCCAAACGAAAACACAGAGTGGCAGATTTACAAGCCCCTTGCGCCTCTTTTGCGCCGCCATTGCGTCACTTTTGTGATGCAGTGATGGTGCAAAAGATGCGACATGGTGCAGGGTATTAACAACGTGACACATCTGGGATATGCGTCACGTTGTAAAGCCCTGCGCCATAAGGAGGCGTTCCTGTGCAGGGGGGGGGCATTCCTGCGCAGGAACGCCTCCTAAAAGTGGCTTAGTAAAATCTACCAGATTTTACTCAGTCACTTTTAGGCCAATGCTGCGTCAAAACCCTGCGGCTGCTTGAAACAGGCGTACGGCTTGAGGCAGCATTGAAAGAATAGGCCCCCCAGAGCATTGCTGGAGCTGCGTCGCGCTTGCGAGGCAACTCCAGCAATGCGCTGCTTTAACGGCACAGATGTGTGACGCATCTGTGCTGTTTTGGCCCCATGGTGCGCCGCATTGTAAATGCGGCACATCATGGATGGCGGAGCTGCGGCGCACAATTACTGGCGCATCCCTGCTAATTTGTGAAATGAGGTACATCAAAATAGGTGGAGGCCATATTGAAGTATCCATAATCTCAATATAACTAAATTGGAAATACTTGTCAAACCCTAAAAAAAGGGAGTTGCCGTACAACAGGAAATTCCAAGGTAATGTATCCTCAGATGGAGGTACAATAATTTGTCCCATGAGGATTACAGATAACAACTGAATTCCATCCTATCATTAAGGTCATTCAGCGTGAGAATATTCATCGTACTTTACAGTTTCAACACTTTGGGAGACGTTGGGGCTGATTACGATTGGGAAGGGATCGCCACCGCCAGCCGTGCGCTGGTGGTCCCTCTGCCATCTGAATGCCCATTTCCCCTGCCACATCAGGATGGCAAGGGGAAACGTTCCGCAAGCGTGGCATGTGCAGAGAGTGCCCACCACGCTTCCGCCCCAGGCAATCTTTGCTATTGCCTGGCGGAGCGGTTCAGCCTGGCGATATGGTGGTGGTCCCTAGCAGGCACCGTCTGCCTGATCACAATACTGGTGTCAGCAGCCTTTCCATGGTGGTGGAACCACCATGGAAAGGCTGACGGAGGTTGGATTTGGAGGCTGTTATGATCCCCCTCTGTGGTGGGGGGCAGTTGTGCACGGGGGTACCCATAGGTACCCCCTACATTTCCATGCACAAGGTGGCAGGCACCACGCTGTGCCTGCCACGTTGTGAAAGGAAATGCACAACATGGCCATTTAACATTGTGCCGGATGCTGCAGCCAGCAGCACCCGCCGAAATGTTAAATTGCCAGATGCCACTGCCGCGGTGGCGGGCGTACAGTACTCAGGGGTGCATGACCGCCGCATTAGAGGCGGGCAGTCCCGATCCCACTGCAATGACGGACAGACTCAAGTCCACCCGCAACATTAATCGGCCCCTAAGGCACTAACTTTCTTCCATCTTTCACTATGCAGAACCTCCTTGCAAAAGCAGTTTCAGTTGAAGGAGAAGAGGAAAACATTGGGCCTATTCATAAACAGCATTTTGTAGTGCATGTTGCAGTACTACAACAGTGCCACAGATTAACTTCAAATTGCTGTTCACAAACTTATGTGTAGAGTTTACACCTCCACCTCACATATCTTTTTCTATGTTCAGATCTCTGCCCTTACTGTTAAGTCTCTGCACACATAAGTATACATTTTCATAGAAAATGTGAAAGGGACAGGGCAGTGCCCTGAAAATGGGAAATACTTACTACTAAAGGGCGGGGGTTTAGGAAGTAGTAAGAGGAGTTTATGGAGGGACGTCTACCCACCGACAAAAGACTAACGTATTGTTATTAACAAACTTTACTTTGCCAAAAAGGAACCCAAACTGATAGTAAATTACTCCAGTTCAGAGCAGAACTAATTCCAGCAACACACATGGCCATCCTTTGGTACTCCAACACCCTTCCAATAAAAAATTGCGTTAGAGATTTATAATCCCATACTGGTTAAGATACTTTATAATTAAATTAAAAAAAATACTATTTGTATATTTTTTACATTAAATTATGGTTATTTAAATTTTTCATTTTTACCTATTCAAAATGATTTAACCCCTTCGATGCGGCCGCGATTCCCCTGGTGTG
Source organism: Lissotriton vulgaris (assembly GCF_964263255.1). NCBI lineage: Eukaryota > Metazoa > Chordata > Amphibia > Caudata > Salamandridae > Lissotriton > Lissotriton vulgaris. The sequence goes on along the minus strand of NC_141693.1, from coordinate 1,436,439,353 downwards.
CTGTAAACAGCACGAACAGGGGCGTGCCGTGACAAACCCCAGCCGTCATCAGCACACGAGCACCGTAGTACATGACGGCTGGGGTTCGTCATGAGCATGGAAGGGGTTAATAGAAGTTAAGATTATTTTCTACTTAGTTTATATTTATGTCCCGCATATCCATTATTTTCTATGGTATACTGCTGCAGTACCAGTGATTGCCCATGTGTGGTGCTGAAGTTACTACTGTTTTTTTTGTTTGTTTTTCTGCAAGCAACTTAGTAACTTACACAGGTAAGTTTGTCTCCAACCCCTTTCTCAGCGCATGCAGACTTGAAAATCTGCACTTTGTGTAACTTTACACTCGAATTTTGTGAAAAGCTAATAACAATAAAGTTACCAAAAATTGTAAGAGTAAAGCTGCATATGTAAATTACTCTGAATTATAACTCATCTTTGTGACTAGTCCCCATAATCTCCAGGGATGGATTGCAAACAATGATACCAGATGTGTTTTTACAGCCCTAAATGAGCCCCAGTGAAGCAAATCTTCTCAAATCCTGACTTGGACGAAGAGCAGGATATGTGACCAAGAAGAAATATTCACAGGGAGGTACAATTACAGAAAGTCCTCAAGCACATAAGAATTGTGTTGTGCATTCAAACCCCTGTGCAAGAGCCTGATGGTTATTTTTATTCTCAATCCACTAGACTGACTACATATTACCTTCCATTCCATTATGGTGTAAGAATATACTTTTTAGGTTTTGCTTGCACTGTGCTTGTGAAATCTATTGTTTTTAGTATAAACTTAAAAGAGGCTTACATTCCGCCCCCTCTCTTTCCTGGCTTTTCATTGGTCCATGTGTTTGCCACTTAATTTTCCTCCATTTCTAATTGTTGTAGCATATTTTCCTGCATTTACCAGCGCTTGTTCCTTGTCTACTTCTCTTATAAGTTTCCAGTAGCCAAAATACTCTTAACATCCACTTTGATGGATCTATTTTTTCATAAAGTTTTGCCTCTTTCTGCCTTTTCGACTTGTTTAATTATTATTTTTTGTTTAATTATTATTTTTTTAACATGCACTGAGAGTGCATGTGTCTGCAGTCTCTCGTTCTCATCAGCCACCATCCCTCCCACAACCTTCCTTCCAGCGCTGCTTGGAAATAGCCCACAATGTTTCATGATGAGCCAATGCAAACACTGCCCCTTTAGGAAATTTGTATTGCTGTAGCCAGAAATGACCATCGGTTGTGCTTCGATTGGAGCTGCTACAATGGGGCTGAACAGAGTCAGGCTTTCCATTGCGTCAGTAGGCATAATGGCATACGGGCTGGATACCTTAAGATAATTAGGAGCCATTCCTGGTTTATTACTGATTCAATGCAGACGTTCGCATTCCTCTATATTAGCATTGTGTGCAGTCTCTATAGGTAATCCTGTTGTAGTGGTTGAGGTGTGCAGCTCCTCTTCCTACTTAGCATAGTAGTCCCCACAAGCAGCTCTGTACAGCTGAGCTTATGTTTCAAATATGAAAGTCTTAACTAGAGCCATCCTTCATACCCATCTTCTCAAAGCACCAGGCTGGCCTGCTGAAAATACTCTTGAAGCATGTTAGTCCAGTCCTATTACAGTGGCAGGGGGAGGAAAGTAACAGAAAGAAAAGTGGAGTTCACCAAACACTCCCACATGCACTAAATAATATCTCCAAGTAAAATAACCCATGCGCTCTGCCCACTCCAGAGTACATGCTACATTTCCCTACTGCATTCCTTAGAATAAACAACCCAACATGCATTTGTGTTTGTAGTGGTCATTTGTTGGCCGCAGTTTTATTAGGAATACATGGATATACTTTGGCATTTTTTGCATGCCTTGGACAAAAATCCTCAACGTAGAGCTGTCATATTTGCGTCATAAATCATATGCATTTGTCATACGTAATCTCTGTCATAAATCATATGTACATCACTAATTAGCAAATTGGACTGACAGTTTGTTGCTTAGCTCATTTGGAAGCTTGTCTTGTTTCTTGTCCCTTTTGGGTCCTCCCTTTTCACGGTTGGGTTTGCGCTCTCTTTGCGTGGGGGGGGGTAGCTTCTGTCCCCAGAGTTAGGCCACTACTCGCTACCTTGTTGGACTCTTTTGTGCCCTGCCATCTGGCGGGGGCTGGGCTGCGAGCGCCGTCTCCGTTTGCTACCCCCTTTTTGTAGGCCAAATCGCCCAGCCGTGAGGCATCCCAAAGTGAGTGGTCCTACACACTGCCCTTAGGCCAACTCACCCAGCCGTGAGGCATCCGAAGGTGAGTGGTCCTATTCCGGCACACCACCCTTCGGTGTGCCTCCTTACCAACCATTATCCCCGTAGCTCTCCGCCATTGCCTTGCCTGCTTCCCAGCACTGCGACATTGCTGTTTCTTAGGTGTGGGTGGCTGCTGCTCCCCCACTCCATGAAGATAGGAGCTGCCAGGGGGAGAGGTGGCTTATATTTTTTACATTGAAAACTGGCCCTTTTTTTGCAAAGTGCCTAGCTGTAGATTTTGAACCCTAGCTCTGCCAGTACCTAGGGAAACCTAGCAAACCTGTACATTTTTGAAAAGTAGACACCCAGGGAAATCCATGATGGTGTGACTTGCTTAGCTCTCACCAGTTTCTGTTACCCAGAATCCCTTGCAAACCTAAAAATGTGTCTAAAAAACAAATTGTTCTGATATTTCTGTGGTGGAAAGTTGTGGAATCAGCGTGGATCCACATAATTTCACATACCCCCTGTTCCCCGAAGCCTTTAGAGAAAAATGGTACCTCATTTGTGTGGGTAGGCCTAGTGCCTGCGATGGGCAAGGGCCCAAAACTTATTGAGGCAACATCAAAATTACCTATCACAAAACACCCTGGTTTGCCAGGTCAGGCCCGACCCTCCCAGGGAGTCCCTAGTGGTGTGGATGTTGAGAGGTTTGCACTCTGATTTGTCCCTGTTGAGCTTATATCCTGAGTGTCCTAAGTATATTTCTATGGTTTATATCAGGGCCACAATAGAGGTCTTAGCCTGCTCTGTTACGATAAGAATGTCGTCTGCATAGGCGGCTAATTTGATTTCCACATCCTTTATGTTGATCCCCTTTATTTCGGCATTAGTCTTGACATAGCTAATCAGTGGCTCTAAAGCTAACAGAAACAGTGATGGAGACAGCGGACAGCCCTGTCTGGTGCCGTGTTGCAGCGTGAGAGGTGCGGAGAGTGATCCATTAATGACTATGTGTGCTTTTGGGTCTCTGCACAATGCCATCACCTTCCTAATGTACCCATCCCCTAGGTTGAATGACTGCATGCATTGCTCGAGGCAGGCCCATGAGACTCTGTCGAAGGCCTTCTCAGCATCAAGGGCGATCGCCACCCCTGGCTCTGTCAGTTTAGAGGTGTGTTCTAGAATGTGGCAGAGACGTCTGATGTTGCCGTTAGACATGCAGGTTTTTAGGAAGCTTACTTGTGAGCTGCTTATTAAACTGGGTAGGACGGGTTAAGTCTAGTTGCAAGGATTTTCCCGCAAACTTTACAGTCTACATTGATTAAGGATATGGACCTATAGTTCTTGGGCAGCAGTTCATCCTTGCCTTCGTTTGGTATGACAATTATGTGTGCCTCTGACATGGATTGTGAAACCAGCCCTTCCTCTGCACAATGGTTGAACACCCTTTTTATGGTGGGTTTCAGTTGAGCAAGAAAGTTTTTGTAAAAAGTGGCTGTGTAACCGTCTGGTCCTGGCTATTAATTATGGCTACTCCACAAGACCTTCTGGACCCATGCTCGGTTAGCCTTGCTAGGTCTCAGAGAAAATGACCTATGCTGGAACTGCGGCAACGAAAAGGGGGATCTAGCACACCTCATTTTCTACTGCCCAAAACTCAAAAAGTTCTGGAGGGAAATCATTGATTTCATAAAAAATGCGCTGGGGTGCACATTAATCTCAGAATTCTCCTCCCTCACCATAACATTCATGACCACAGGACTCCCTGCAAAACAGGACAGTGAACTTTTGGATCTCCTATTGACAGCGGCAGTTAAACTGGTCCTGTCCAACTGGAAAGACACTGCTAGGACATCATACTAATGCTGGTTTAACTGGGTGACATACCTCAGAGGCGCAGATAGCACTGCCCTGCAAAACTCACCCCGGAGACTAGCTACTAGGGGGATGTGTAAGTCACTAGACATGTTCCTGGGCCCCTACGAACCACCGTGAGCCCACTTGGGACCCCCAAGGAGGATCGGATTTCACACAGGGATACAACCACAGATTAGGCTCATAGCGATAGAACTTCTTGTAACCTATCTCTACTCTTTCTCTCCTATCTTCTCTCTTTTTTTTTGTCAAAGGTATGTTTATTAACTTTCGTAAAAAAGACATGGCACAATCCGCCCAAGTACCCACGCAGGGGCGACAATTCAATGATTAGGCTATAAATCGAACGCAGAGGAGACCTAACGTGTGAAAGAGTCGCACCCCAGCTGCATTGTTCCTAGCTAATTACAGTTCACAGATTCTGGAAAAAAAAGGGGTGCTTCGAGAAGTCCTCTTTCGGTGTAGTGCAACGATAAATCCTCTGGAGTCTATCCCTCCAAGGAGGAGCTAGAGCGTCAGATGGATCCGCCTAGGGGCAAGGTCCACGCTCAACAGCTAACTGAGTCTCCCCCCTGGGGTTCAAAAGCAACAAATCGAAATTGAAAAGACACGAAGAAGCAAGGCGGTAGTTACAGCCATGTGGTAACAGTAAACTGAACTCCCCCCCTCCCTTACCCTACCCCCTGAACTCCCCCCCCCCCGCACCCCCTGATGGTGGTGGTAGTAGTGTAAATCGGAGTCCTGGAAGTGGGCTAACTTAGAGCTGGAAGAGGTGTGGGGCTCACACTGTGGGAGGACAAACTGCTGAGGGCAACCCCCGGGACAGAAAGGCAACCAGTGGCCCCCACCTGAATTCAAAGTTTTTGAAGTCCTCTCGGAAGATATCCGACATACGCTCCATACTGAGGAGCCTCCACAGATGAGAATGCCACAAGGACATCGCCGGTGCCTCTCGCTTCTTCCAGGCCGCTGCAATAGTGGTTTTGGCCGCCCCTATACAGAGCCACATAATTCTTTTGTCCGCCCTCGTCTGATGCTCTAGCATAGGGTCGCGAACTCCCAAGAGAGTCCCAATCATGGAGGTCGGTATAGGGTACCCCAACATGTCCTTTATCTGCGCCAGTATTTCCTCCCAGAAGGGCCTGATGACAGGGCAGTCCCACCATATGTGTTGGAAATCACCCAGGAGACCACACCCCCGCCAGCATCTGTCTGACGTGCCTGGGAAGATTCTGGCTAACTTGGAAGGGTACAGATACCAATCCATCATTGTCTTTAAGTGTGCCTCCCGTAGGTCCGCCGATTGGTTAAATTTGAGGATATCGGACCAAAGGTGCGACCACTCTGTGTCAGTGATATCCCGCTGGGTCAGCCCCTCCCACATTGACATGTAACGGGGTCTGGGGCTGGCGTCGAGGACAACAGGTGTTTGTACAGGAATGAAATTGCACCTTCCATGTTGGTGGACGTCGCTAGGAAGGTTTCAAATTTGGTGAGGGACCTGGTCGCACCCTCCCGTATCTGGGGACCCTGGGCCCAGTGTAGCATCTGTGCATAATGGAAGCGCTCGGTGTACCCCACCCCGTAGTTTCTCTTACAGTTCTCGAATGTGAGGGGATCATAGTTGTGGAACAGATGGGTCAGAGCCACACAGCCCCCCTCCCTCCACACATCAAATGGTTCCTCATGAAGCGCTGGTGGGAAGGCCGGGTTGAAATGAATGGGGGTAAAGGGTGAGGGGAAGGAAGTCCAGCCATCCAACCGGGACACCGAGTCCCAGACTTTTAAAGTGGTACGTGTGGGGGTGAGGGACCTGGTCGCACCCTCCCGTATCTGGGGACCCTGGGCCCAGTGTAGCACCTGTGCATAATGGAAGCGCTCGGTGTACCCCACCCCGTAGTTTCTCTTACAGTTCTCGAATGTGAGGGGATCATAGTTGTGGAACAGATGGGTCAGAGCCACACAGCCCCCCTCCCTCCACACATCAAATGGTTCCTCATGAAGCGCTGGTGGGAAGGCCGGGTTGAAATGAATGGGGGTAAAGGGTGAGGGGAAGGAAGTCCAGCCATCCAACCGGGACACCGAGTCCCAGACTTTTAAAGTGGTACGTGTGGGGGTGCTGAGGTAAGTATTCTTGGGCCTGTCCTGTTTGGCTCACCAGATGAGATCCCAAATCGTTCCACCCGCTACACTGCGGTCCATATGGAGCCAGTGTTTCTCTGATTCCTTCTGTGGCCATTTGGTGAGGATCCTAAGTTGGGCTGCTTTATAATCTTCTCTCTTTTTACTATCCTGTCTCTAATTTTTCCAGCAAGTCAAGGCAGAGGGGCTCAGCTGAACGTGTACATCACAGTACCTGCAATTAATGTAACACCAACTACATAACCCCATAACAAAAATGCGAATGTACTTGTTCTGCAAAAAATGTATAAAATACTTTGAAATATAAAAAAAACCCTGGTTTTGCAAGAGAGGTCTAAAGAATGTTTGGCTCGGGCTCAGCGGCCATCTAGGTAAACCTACAAAACCCACACATTTCTGAAAACTAGACACCTGGGGGAGTCCAGCGAGTTATAGCTTGCATGGGTCCCCCAAAGTTTTCCTACCCCGATCCCCTGCAAACCTCAAACTTAGCTGAAAAAAATCACTTTATTCTCAAATTTCTGTGTGGGAAAGTTCTGGAATTTATGTGGATACACACATTTCCTCACACCCAGCATTCCCCCAGGTCTCCTGATAAAAATGATACCACACTCACTTGGGTGGGTCAATTACCTTTGACAGGCAAGGGCCCAAAACCTATTGAGGCGACATCAAAATTTCCTATTACAAAGCAACCTGGTCTTGCAAGGGGGTCCCATGAGTTTTTGGCCCCAGGCTCGGCAGCCATCTAGGGAAACCTACCAAACCCACACATTTCTGAAAACTAGACACCCAGGGGAGTGCAACGAGGTATGGCTTTCATGGGTTCCCTAACGTCTTTCTACCGACAATCCCCTGCAAACCTCACATTTACCTGAAAAAATCACTTTTTTTCTCAAATTTCTGTGTGGGAAAGTTCTGGAATCTTCATGGATCCATAAATTTCATCCCACCCAGAGTTCCCCCAGGTCTTCCGAGGAAAATTATATCTCACCCGCGTGGGTGGGTCAAGTACCCGCAACAGGCAAGGGCCCAACACCTAATGAAGCGACTTCAAAATCACCTATCACAAAACAACCTGGTATTGCATGGGAGGGTCCCAAGAGTTTTTTACCCCGGGCTTGGCGGCCATCTAGGGAAACCTGCAAAACCCAAACATTTCTGAAAACAAGACACCCGGGTGAGTCCAGTGAGGTATGGCTTGCATGGGGTTCCTAGGGTTTTCCTACCCAGAATCCTCTGTAAATCTTAAATGTAGCTGAAAAAATCACTTTTTTCTCAAATTTCTGTTTGGGGAAGATATGGAATCTACGTGGATCTACATATTTCCTTCCACCCAGCGATCATCTAAATTTAAGGTTTGCAGGGGATTCTGGGTAGGAAAACCAGGGGCCTCATGCAAGCCGTACCTCGCTGTACTCCCCCGGGCGGAAACCTACTAAACCCACACATTTCTGAAAACTAGATGTTCGGGGAAGTCCAACAAGGTATGGCTTACATGGATCCCCCCACATTTTCCTAACCAGAATCCCATGCAAACCTCAAATTCAGCTGAAAAAATCACCTTTTTCTTAAATTTGTGTGTGGGAAAGTTCTGAAATCTGGGTGGATCCATAAATTTCCTACCACCCAGTGTTTCCACAGGTCTCCCGATAATAATGGTACCTCACTCGTGTGGGTGGGTTAAGTACCCGCGACAGGCAAGGGCCCAAAACGTATTGAGGAGACATCAAAATCACCCATAACAAAACTACCTGGTTTGGGGGAGTGATAGAGCGCGCAGGTTACCCAACTCAGTTTACCATACTCACCTGGGCCCATAAAACAAACATAATGTGTATGTGAGTCTAACCAGGTAACCTGTGCACTTTCCTCTAATCAGTGATTTATGAAATTCATTTTGGACCTATACCATTGACTTACCAATCCTTGTCATCGGTACCTAAAGTCCTATTGGATCAGGGTGCTAGAATAATAGGAAAATAATAACATTTGCACTCATGAAACAACCACAACTGGGGAAAGGTTTAAACTCTTTATCTAAATCTTTAAAATGTCATAATCCAAGCATTGAATAATAGAAAATTCTCAATTAGGAAAATAATGATTAGAATGAAAATATGCAGAGTTCTTATGAAGCGGTTTTTAAGCATTTGACAAAAGGATGGAGAGAGAGAAGGAATCAGAACAATGATATACGACAATATGCAACACTTTTATCATTTAACATTAGGGTGGGAAGAAAGAAGGAATCAGAGCAATGACATACCCACATAGAATATTTACCTAGAATGGTGTGAAGAACCAACCCTGGCCATGGGTCAGTATAAAGGACAGAACCCCGAAAATACAGGCACCATAAAGGCAGGCAGGTGCAGATCAGAATCAGGCTGGGTAAAGCCAAATTGGATCAGGACAGGACCACCACAGGCTAAGACCGACACCCGCAGTTAAAGTTGCAACGCCTGCGTTACTCCCTCTCTGCAGCTAACATCCAGAACCCGGTAGGAATTATCAATTTCTCCGACAAAGTGCTTCACCAGCACTTCAGCTTTCAAACCGCGATCTGGGTTTCAAACCTTCTGACAGAGGGCTCCGCCAGCACCTCTGCTCCCGATAACCGATTGAGTGTGTTTGGTCAGTGACAGGTCAGCTATTTGGACAAGTCAGACAAATTAACTAGCTAAGAAAACCCTAGTTATACTATTTTCCAGGTCAGTGTACCACCCCCCAATTTTTCAAGTGTAAAGATCGCCAATTTTGATTGGACAAGAAAGGAGGAGAGGTCATCACACCATATCAAAATTGAAACTTTTGCCAAAGAATATTATAATAATGTTCCCGCCCATCATATTTTATTTTCCCATGTATATTTTATTCCACCCGACAATGAATGTTCCAGTATTGGTTAAATTTTAGTCCATTTGAGAACTTTAACTTCCTCCGTAGGGTCAAGAGGTAAGGTTCCCTCAAGCATCTTCTAGCATGTTGGTCTCTTTGGCAGCGTTTCAAAAGTCATTCTGCTTCTTAGACTTTGTGATTCGTGTGCAGTTGCAGTTTCTCCAAATGGAGTTCAGCGGTAATCGTCAGGCCCAAATTGTTTTACATGTAACAATAGAAAAGAAACAATTTGAGAACATAGAATAAATGAATGCACTGTATTCCACTTATCTAGGTTGACGAGGCAAGATGGCCGCGGACCAGTTGCAGGAGTAAGTCGCTCCAACCTCTCTCTCCCGACAAACAGAAAAAATGACTGCATCTTCCAGGGACTATGCAGAAACTCGGCTAGTTGAGAAAGATTTTTTCTAATATCCTGGCGCTTCTACATCACAAGACTTTTCAAAAGGCTCTACAGCATTCGTGGTTTTCTACAAGAGGTATTTCAAACTCTTCGTACAACAGTGCTGTCAGCGCTGGGATGCCTCCACGCGGAGCAAAACCAAAAGAAGCCAAAGACATGTGAAAAGACTTGAAAGCAGCGACCGACCTAACAAGAATGCCTGATACCCATGCCGTAACTAGGAAGCAGGCAGCGGTGAAGAATACAGGCACAACCACAGACTCAGCCTCTAAAAGTAAAATATCTAAAGAAAAGGATGCCCAGCAAAGGGTCAAACAGAAAGCGGCAGCCACGAGGAAAAACACGAAAATGACACCAAAAGACACAAGCTCTAAAGCACCAAGGGGTAACAACCTTAGACAACCCACCTTGGTAGAGACATTTTCAGGGGGGCCCAGAATTCTAGTGGATCTCGTGTCTCATGGCGGCAGCCCAAACAATCCGAAACAACACGGCAATACTGTAGCATCATTATCGGAGGTGGCTCGCGCACAGGGAACGCCGAGCAGGGCGATCTCGGATGCGCCGATGTCAGAGCAGGCCTCGTCATCAGTGGAATAGAAGCAATCAGCAGGGCGGCATACCGGAGAAGCCCCGGCAGATTCCAAGGGGAGCACGGATGCGCGCAGTCAGGTAAGCTAAGCTGAAAGTATTGACATTGACATTGACACTGTTAAAGGTATGATGCTTCGCGATAATCACACAGCAGAAAATGCCACGGAGGGGCGAGTTGTGCAAGATATTGCAATGAGTACTAACTGCGGCAGCACCATTGGGCAGAATGAGTGCAGAAAATCTACCCTGGTGCCAAATGCATCCCGAGGGCCACAGGCTTTACTGGGAGCTGGTTCCAATTGGACAGGGGCTTCAGGAGAGTTGATGGTGGAAGGGATGGCTGGAACTACGAATGTAGTAGAGGAAAGAGAACTTACTGAGGAGACAGATTCAGAGTATGCAGGCTCCCAAGAGGGGTGGAATGCCCAGGAAATACAGGTTACTGCAGAAACCGAATTGCTTGCACCAGGTTCTCCAAACGATGGGTGCTTTTTTTCGGTAAATGATGAAACAGGTACATCATCTGGGAGTGGGGGTTCAGATGAGAGCTTAGCAGATAGCTCCGCTCCAGATGTGGATCCAAACCAATCGGTTTCAGAGGATACAATTCAGCGGGCCTCCTCAAAGCAAAGGAGAAAACAGCAGAGAAGCCACCGCAGACATAAGCAGAAAACCCCTATCAGCCCAACACAAGTAGAAATGGCTAAAAAATTGGAATGGGACTGCTCGGCAACATCTAATCTATATCAAGAAGAGGGAGAGACGAGAGATCAGCAGAGGAGACCACATTACACAAAGGATCAAGCTCCAACAATGGACCTACTCTATGCCACTCTTAAACAGATGCAGGGGGAAGCTAGACAGAGAGCAAAAGAGCTAAACAGGCTAACAAGAAAATCCAAGGGTCATTAAGTAAAATGAACAAGCTATATGCAGAGATGGCAGGAAGAGTAACGGAAGTTGAGGAGAGAATGGGAAAGCAGGAAGATGAGGTGTCACGATGGCAGGAATTCAGGGAGGCCCAAGAGAAGACTACTGAAGATCTGCAATGGAAACTCGAAGACTTTGAGAACAGGCAGAGACGCAACAACATTAAGGCTCTTGGGCATTCCAGAAGGAGCAGAGGAGCAGGACGCCAGGTCCTTTGTGATTGCACTCCTAAAAGGGGCATTCCCCGAGGTCGAGAATTGGAATTGGGATGTTGAGGTCCAGCGGGCGCATAGGTTTCCCCTGACACAAAAGAAAACATATGGTGCATCTCAGAAAGACAGGCCTAGAGTCCTGTTGGTGTTTGTGGGGAACTTTCTGGCCAGGCAGGAGATCATGGACAGAGCTAAACCTTAGGACCGTCGTACTTTTAAAGGAATAACTTTTTTTACATGTCCAGATTTCTGCGACGTCACAGTGGAAAGGAGGTGGAGGCTAAGACAAATGATTGACCCATTCCAAAAGTTAGGTTGTGAATCATATCTGCTGTTCCCTGCAAGGCTTAAAATACTACTGGACAGTCAAACAAGGATGTTTTTCTCAGAGATTAAGGCACAGGCTTTTCTGGATGAGCTGAAGGAAAAAAGGAGTCGGGGAGGCACCCGACTGGTTGTATATGGAGCAAGATAAAATCCAAAACGTTTGAAGATGTATAGCACAGGACCCACCTTGTAAAAGACTCATAGTGTAAATGAAGGGGGGGGTTGTTTTTTTGGGGGGGGTTTCTGCATTAGTAAGGCTGAAATGTACAGTCTAGAATTTAATGGTTTAGGCATATTAGGGAGAGCGAGGGGTGCGACACTCTAGGGGCTAGGAAGCAGTCACAAATAGGTCAGGATTGACCTGTTTGCCTGTAAAGGGGGTTGGGGGAGGGGCTCAGAGGGAGGGGGGCACAGAATATGAAGTAATGATAAGGGCAAAACAGGACAGAGGGAGAATTCAGGAAGACCGGATGTCGCAAATAAGGGAAGTGAAGGAGGAAACAAATCCAATAAGGGCCAGAAAAAAGATACGGCCTGTGACTGATGTTAAACAAGTGGCGGATAGGCACGGTAGGGCTGTGGTAAATTGGTGGTGTTCTGTGAAAATAAGTAATTATGAGTACTAGTATTAAGATCTTGACGCTGAATGTATGCAGGCTCAATGACAGGCTGAAAAGGCAAAGGTTTGCGCTAATATTGAAAAACTCACATGCAGATTTTATATGTCGCCAAGAGACTCACATAGAGGGCAAAAAACCCTTCTTGTTAGAACAATTAGGGCTGAGTCTGTTAGCATATTCAAAACAAGGGGCAAAAACTAGGGGGGTGACCATTCTAACGAAACTGTATATTATCAGTACAAGGAAAAAGCTAGAGGACCAATGGGGGAGATGGGCCTTGATTGAATGTCTGATAGGAGAAGAATGGATCACACTTGGGTCGGTCTATGGTTCAACGGAGGATGATCAGGAGCTATTCGATTTTTGCCACATGGGCACCAAGGATCATTTTAGCAGGGGATTTTAATATTAACGGGGCTTCAGGTTTAGGTATGGATTCTAAGGGACAATATAAAAGAAGGAAAAAGAGGGTATGTAGAGCAATTCTGAGTATGGCTGGTAATAATGCACTGGTGGATGCATGGGGGAAATTGAAACCAGATGAGGCTGGCTTTACTTATTACTCAGCCCCACATAAAAAATGTGTCTGGCTAGATTATTATTTTACTTCTGGATCACTGCTAGCTAATCTAAAGGTGGAAAGACTTCCACTGTTGGACCACAACCCCTTGATCTTAACAAGAATGGGCGGTGGGCTTAAAAGGCAGGCAAGGTCTTGGACGTTTGAAAGGGAGCTACTCGCGGATGAGGAATATGTTACTCACATGCACTCATGGATAAAGGGGTGTTGGGATATTAATAGGGGAGCACAAGTATAGGGAATGATTGGGATACTTTTAAGGCAGGAGTTCATGGCGAGACTCTTAGTTTTAACTTAGCTAAACAGAAAAAACAGAAGGCTAAAACAGATCAGCTATGTACTGCCCTGTTGGAAGCGGAGCAGAGGTTAGCACAAACCACTTTTGGGGGGGGGGGCGCGAGGTGGAACAGCGACTGTTGGAGGTTATGGTGGCCAAAGCAGCAGCAGAGGAAAGGATAGCCATAAAGGCGGCTAAAATCTTTACTGCACAGAGGGAGAAATGCTACGAACATAGTGAAAGGGTGGGTCGAACGCTAGCAACATGAACGAGACAGAGGGCAGCCAAAGGGGAAATTAAAGAAATAAAAGATTGCAGTGGTAATTTGATTTCAGACATGGGGGAATTATGGAAGTTTTCAGGGAGTTTTACTGTAATCTGTACAAGAAAGAGCAGGATAGAGATCACGAAGAAATAAAGAGATACCTACAGGATATGCCTAGCAAAGTTTTACAGGAGGAAGACAGAGATTAATTGGACGCCTATCTAGGGGTAGAGGAGATTATGGAGGCTATGCTGAGTTTACCATCAGGCAAAGCGGCCGGGCCAGATCTGATCCCAGGGGAATTTTATAAGGTCTTATTCACGTCTATAAATCTGGACCTAGTGAGAACAATCAGGGAGGCACAGGCAGGGTCGTCCATCCCAGCCAGTTGGCAGGGGCGGACATTATAATAATTCTTAAAAAAGGAAAACCCCCAATGGAGCCATATTCATACCGCCCAACAACCCTTATAAACTCTGACTTAAAAATGTTCTCAAAAGCACTAGCTGCTAGATTGTCCAAGGTGATAGGGAATTTGGTGAGTGTAAACCAACATGGGTTTATTCCGCACAGGGGCACCACACAACACATTAGGAAGATGATCAATTTATTTGATGCACAAGGGGTAGAGGGGAATCCAATGGCAGCTATGTTACTGGACGCCAAAAAGGCATTCGATCGTGTGTCGTGGAAGTTCCTGTGGGCCGTATTAAGGAGAGGGGGTTTGGGGGCAGGATTTGTGAAGGCGATTCAGACGTTGTATAAAGGTCCCACTGCATGTATTGAGGTGAATACAGGTCGTACTGCTCCCTTTGCAATGACTCGTGGTACACGGCAAGAGTGCCCCTGCTGCCCTCTACTTTTTGCGATGTATATAGACCCAAACTAAAGCAAAATAATCAAATTTGGCCATTGGACACCAAAGTGGGTTTCATTAAAGTTCTTGTGTCGCGATCATTACACCTTCACCCACAGAGGCTATTAGGGCAATAGAACAGGAGGCTGAGCAGTTTGGACGGGTAGCAGGATACACATTGAATAAAGCAAAGACGCAAATTATAAAGAATGCACATGCAGTATGTACAGATTCACAAGTGATTGCAGAGGGGGTTTATTGGGGTGTGGTTATCACAGCAGATCTGGATAAGTTGGTGGAAATAAACATAAGCCCAATTATTAAGAAAGCAAAGAAAGATCTGGATAGGGTGCACAATCTGCATATGTCAATATTAGGTAGGGTAAACTTTGTTAAAATGAACTTATTGCCAACATTTCTATACTTATTTAGAACGATTCCTCTGTTTTTTAATTGTATATGGTTTAGCGCAATAGAGCACATGATTAATCGTTTTGTTTGGTCACAGGGTAAAACAAGAAGAGCGATAAGATTTATGTAACTACCAAGGGATAGGTGGGGATGGGCGCTACAAGATCTGAGATTATACTACTGGGCAGCAGCATTACAGCAAATGACAGGTCTCCTGGGGGAGCCGAGATGAAAACAGAGACACACGCGGGATCAAAAGCGATATACGAATTGTTTCTAGGGGAGGAGGCTGAGAATGCTGTTTTGAAATATACTGAACCAAGCTATTTTAAGAGAACCAGATTTAAAACAATAGAGGCGGCATATCGGGTCTGGAAGGCGTTTAAAAAAAGTTTTGGCCTGGGAAGATTTAATGCATACACTAGACTATGTACTAATTCTTCAATGAAGCAAGAGATTTTTGCGGATTCAACATTTAAGGAATGGAGTCGACTTGGAGTGAAAAAAATGGGAGATCTGATAGGATTGACAGGAGTGCACCAATTCTCAGGAATGCAACAGAAATTTGGTATTAGTTCAAGGAGCTTCATCAAGTATTTGCAGACGAAAAGTTTCCTAGCTAGTAAGAGAGGAGGATCGCGAGGGTTTGAGGATAATGTAATATTACGAATTGTTGAGGGGGGATGCGGGTGTACGATTAAAGGACTGTATGCGGAACTCATAGTGAATAGAGAGGATGACTTAGGAAAGATTGAATCAAAATGGGTGAATCAATTAGGGGTATCAATGGGGGTGTTTGGAAAGTCATTACAGTTAGGTCAGGAGGCTCTTTGTTCAGCAGCTCTACAAGCTCAACACTATAAAACCCTCTACAAGCTATATTATACGCCAGCTAGAATTGCACAGTGGGGGGGGGTACGCAGGGGATTACATGTCCACGGTGTGATATTACAGAAGGAGATATAACGCACATTGTTGCTGAGTGCCCGAACCTGTTCCCCTTGATAGGAGCTATCGAAGTCTTCTTTGACAGATCTCTGAACTGTAAAATAAAACTAACGTTGGATGTGATTTTATTAGGGGTGGGGCAGGGCATATTACAACCACAATATGAATATTTCTTGTTTGTGGCTATGGTGGTGCTTCATTTATGTATCGCCTCTGCATGCCGTGACAGACTCCCACCAACTATGCAGCAATGGATGGCAAGGTTGTTACACATACATCATTTTGAAAAAGCGATATATGCTAGAAAGCGGAAAAAGAGAAGAGCATTAGGTTTGCGTACATGGTATAGGGTAAGGGACAATGTGGGGTTTTTGGGATTGTGTTATTTCATTGTGTTCTGTCTTTACTCTTTGTTTTTCTTCTTTCGAGACTTTTTTTGTTATTTCCTGCTTGTGTAGTCCTTGTAGTCTGGGTAGCTCGTGTAGGCTTTTTTACATTCTCTCTTCGCGGCAGTATACAGTAAATATATGCACATATTATGTCCAACATCTGCGTATGTGTTAAAATGTCCTGTGCGGGGGGATGGAGGGGAATAAATGCTGTAAAAATTTTGAATAACATTTTTTAAAGAAAAAAAATGTATGCCACTTATTTCTACTCTATTCCCATTACTTTATATTTAACTATTGCGTTAGTGTTAAGCAGAACGAACAGCTTAGCAAAAGCAGCAGTGCAAGCTTCATGCATGTGTAACACAGAGCAGCCATTTTAGTTTTAATGCGCAGAAGCGAAAGTTTCCCTCCAAGCGAAAGATACGTCATGTCACGTGAGTGTGACAGACGCATGCGCAGTAAGAAATCCCACGTAGCAGCAGCCATTTTATTGCAAGTGGATTAAAATTAGTAAAAGCACATATGCAAGCTTCCAACAGATGTCTTGCAATGCGATATTAATAAAACAAACATGTTGATTAGTTCATTAACGTTATGTCGAGAGGAATGATTACAAGTAAGTCGCATTTCATGCAAATCCTTGCTCCATCAGGGGGGCACCTGTTTTTTTGGCCAATGGACTTGCGCCATCTAGGGAAACCTACCAAACCCACATGTTTCTGAAAACTAGAAACCCTGGGGAGTCCAATGAGGTATGGCTTACGAGGATACTCCAATGTTTCCATACCCACAATCCCCTGCAAACCTCAAATTTAGCTGAAAACAAACATTTTCCACATATTTTTGCATTAAATCACCATGCTGGCACAAATGTCCTACCACCCAGCGTTCCCCTTGTTCTCCTGAGTAAAATGATACCGTACTTGTGTGGGTGTCCAAAGCAGAATTGCCTAAAAACGTATTTTTTTTAAAAATGTAGCGCTTAGAATTCCGGTGCTAAACTCAAAATCCGTATGTTTTGGGCACTTCCTAGTCACAGGCCTTTGGCTCACCCACACAAGTGAGGTATCATTTTACTCGGGAGAACAAGGGGAACACTGGATGGTAGGACATTTGTGCTGTCACAGTGATCCCACGCAAAAATGTATGGAAAAAGTTATTTTTTTTCAGCTAAATTTGAGGTTTGCTGGGGATTCTGGGTAGGAAAACATTGGAGGTCCCACGTAAGCCATACATTGCTGAACTCCCCCGGGTGTCTAGTTTTCTGAACTGTTTGGGTTTGGTAGTTTCCCAAGATGGCCAATGAGCCCGGGGACAAAAACCCAGGTGACCCCCCCTTGCAAAACCAGGTTGTTTTGTGATAGGTCATTTTGATGTCACCTCAATAGGTTAATGGCCCTTGCCTGTCGCGGGTACTTGACCCACCCACGCAAGTGAGG
Source organism: Lissotriton vulgaris (assembly GCF_964263255.1). Lineage (NCBI taxonomy): Eukaryota > Metazoa > Chordata > Amphibia > Caudata > Salamandridae > Lissotriton > Lissotriton vulgaris. Next base: position 1,436,421,955 of record NC_141693.1, on the reverse strand, counting down.
TATCATTTTTATCAAGAGACCTGTGGGAACAGTGGGTGGGAAGAAATTTGTGGATCCACATAGATTCCAGAATTTTCCCACACAGAAATCTGGAAAAAAAAATGTTCAGCTAAATTTGAGGTTTGCAGGGGATTCTGGGAAGGAAAACATTAGAGGATCCATGCAAGCCATACTTCTCTGGATCGCCCCGGGTATCTAGTTTTCAGAAATGTGTGGGTTTGGCAGGTTTCCCTAGATGGCTACCGAGCCCGAGGCCAAAAACTCATGGGACACCCCTTGCAAAACCAGGTTGTTATGTGATGGGCAATTTTGATGTCGCCTCAATAGGTTTTGTGCCCTTGCCTGTCGCGGGTACTTGATCCACCCAAGTGAGTGAGGTATCATTTTTATCAGGAGACCTGGGGAAACGCTGGGTGGAAGGAAATTTGTGGATCCACGAAGATTCCAGAACTTTCCCAAACAGATATTTGAGAAATAGTGATTTTTTCTAGCTAAATATGAGGTTTGCAGAGGATTGTGGGTAGGAAAACGTTAAGGGACCCACGCAAGCCATACCTCACTGGACTTCCCCAGGTGTCTAGTTTCCAGAAATGTGTGGATTTAGGCCCTTGCCTGTCACAGGTCCTTGACCCACCCACACGTGAGGTAACATTTTTCTCGGAAGACTTTGGGGAGCGTAGGGTGAGTGAAAATGTTTGGATCCACCCAGATTACAGAACTTTCCACAACATAAATGTTACAATTTGTTAGGTTTGCAAGGGATTCTGGGTGACAGAACCTGGTGAGAGGCAGTCAATTCACCCTATCCTGTATTCTTCTGGGTGTATAGTTTTCAAAAATGTATAGGTTTGCTAGGTTTCCCTAAGTGCCAGCAGAGCTAGGGTTCAAAAACTACAGCTAGGCACTTTGCCAAAAATGGTAATTTTTCACTGGGAAATTGTGGTGTGTCCACATTACGTTTTGTTCCGTTTCCTGCTGCGGGCACTAGGCCTACCCACACAAGTGAGGTACCGTTTTTCTTAGAAGACTTTTGGGAACACGGGGTGAGTGAAAAGTTGTGGATCCATGCTGATTCCAAACGTTTCCACCACAAAAATGTGAGGAAAATGGGTTGTTTTTGACAATTTTTTGGGTTTGCAAGGGATTCTGGGTAACATAACCTGGTGTGAGCCAGTCTATTTGCCCAATCCTGAATTCCCCTTGGTGTCTAGTTTACAAAACTGTATATGTTTGTTTGGTTTCCCGAGGTGTCGGCAGAGCTAGGGTTCAAAATCTACAGCTAGGCACATAACAAAAACCGGGTAATTTTTCATTGTGAAAATGTGGTGTGTTCACTGTGTTTTGTGAGCCATTTCCTGTTGTGTGCACTATGCCTGCCCACACAAGTGAGGTACCATTTTTATCTGGAGACTCAGGGTAATTCAGATTTGTAAAGCAACTATTATTACTTATTGACTTTTGATGCATTTCTGCCAAATGAAAGACAATGTGTAAAAAAGTAATTTTGAAAAATTATTGATAATTCTCATGCTAGTATGAATATTTCCAATTTAGGGAATGTGCAACTATCTACTGTGCCTAAACTCTATATTTTATTACTATTTCAGAAATACATAGGTGTCTTTCATACTGATTTTTCCATATACACATTTTCCCAGAATAATTGCTAAATACCCGGTATATAATAAAAAAACATTGCAAGTCACTGCTCAGGTTTTGGTTCTGGGTGCGTCAGGTCCTAGGTGAACCTACAAGTCCTATATATCCCCACAACCAGTAAGGTCTAGCAGATGTAACAATATATTGCTTTCAAAGAGCTGTCATAATTAAAAGAAGTTACAGGTGAAAACGTGAACACAAATGGCTGTTTTTTCAACTAATTTTCATTTTTTCCTGTATTTAACTGTTAGTTTCTATAAAGAAACCTTGAAGGATCCACAGAAATGACCCCTTGCTGAATTCAGAATTTTTTCTACTTTTCCAAAATGTGTATATTTCCAGGATCCATTATTGCTTTCATACCCATTTCTACAATTAACTGTAAGGAAGTTGAAATCACAAAAAATAGCAACAATAGGCAATGTCCCAGAAAAATGCCAAAACTGTGTAAAGAATTTTAGTTTTCTGACAAAAGTCTGCTTGTCCCTGAAAGCTGGGAAGATGGTGATTTCAGCACCACAACCCTTTTTTGAACCATTTGCAGGGAAAAAACAGACATTTTCATCTGTAGCCCTTTTTTCGCATTCTTCCCAAACAAATGTAAATGTAAATGTAGTATACTTGTAAAGCGCACAGCTGCCCCAGCAAAGGGGCGTCCCGGCACTGTATAACGCTGTGGAACCCTTCCTGGCTCTCCCTGTGAGTTGCCCCTCCTGGGCACCCCCAAGATGAAGCCAGGCATCCCAGTGTTGTTGGGGCCGTTGTGGAGATTAAGCAAGCTATTGGCCAGAGTTGCAGCGTGGGACCCATGATTAGAGTAGGCGCCGAGGCGAGAATTATCGAGTCCGCGGACATTGAGCCCAAGACCCTGCCGCGTCGAGAATTGAACCCTGGTCCCGGGCCTGATCTCTGCTTCAGGGTCTGCCGCTTCTAACCAGTGAGCCACACTTCTCCACTTGCAGCTCTGTGGTGCCTAATGGAGGTAGCTGGTGGGCTAGTTGCACTCCAGGAACCCTCAAGATTCAAGGGGAGTTAATCCCCCAACTTAAAACGTGCCACGTTTGCATAGTGGTGAAGGGAGGGGGTGGGGCCTGAGGTGACATGCGTGCAAACACGCCCTGTGGCGCGTTTCAAGCTCAAGAATTAATACCTCTTCAATCCTGATGGTCCCTGGGGCCAACTATCCCACCAGGTACCTCCAGTAAGCACCATGAAGCTGCATTGCAGAGTGTTGTGAAAGGAGGTGTGGCCTCTGAACACCTCCTCTTGGACCTGTCGGCTGCATTCGACACGGTCGATCATACCATTCTGATCGACCGTGTCCACAATGCCGGCATCCAGGGGGTGGCCCTCGAGTGGCTCAGATCCTTTCTGAGCCATCGTACTCAAGCAGTCCACCTATCTACCTTTTCTGCACACTACTCACTCCTTACTTGCGGGGTCCCTCAGGGCTCCGCGCTCTCACCTTTATTGTTTAATTTGTACCTTCAGCCCCTTCTTGTTTCCCTCGGTAACACTCCGCTCACCATTACTAACTACGCAGATGATCTTCAGTTAATTTTTCCCATTGACCCACTTCCTTCCTCCCGTTCCAACTTTCAATCCACTATGCTTAACATTGCTGAGTGGATGCTCCACAGTCAGCTAAAACTGAACCCTACAAAAAATGAGCTGGTACTAGTTGGAGGCTCCACTAACCCGTGGAATTCCACCTTTTGGCCCTCCTCTCTGGGGACTCCACCTAACCCAGTCAGCACGGTGAAGAGTCTGGGGGTGATCGTTTCTGAGGACCTTTCCATGAGGCCTCAAATTAATGCAGTTACCTCATCCTGCTTTTTCCACCTTAGGCGGATCCGTAAGATCAGTAGGTTCCTCACTAGAGATGCTCTGATCCTGGTCATCCTAGCATTGATCACTTCCAGGCTCGACTATGCTAACACGTTGTATGTCGGAATACCATCTATCCATCTCCACCGGCTACAACTTGTTCAAAATCAGGTAGCCCGCCTGATTTTTCGCCAGCCGAAATACCAGCATGTCACTCCTCTTCTGCGTAGTCTCCATTGGCTCCCCATCACTAAACGCTGCATCTTTAAACTTGGCTGTGTCATTTTCAAAGCCCTATCAGACTCAGCCCCAGCATTCATCTCGTCCTGCCTGACACTGTACGTCCCTCACAGAGACCTCCGCTCTGCTACTCACAACCTCCTGGTTATCCCTAAAACCAGGCGGAAAAAGCACGTAGGCCTCAGCTTCTCTGCCATGGCACCCGCCACCTGGAATTCTCTCCCTAATACACTCCGCCTCTGTCCCACTTCCGATCACTTCCGAAAACTCCTGAAGACCTTTCTCTTCCAGTCAATCCCCAAGTAACTCCTCCACCCTAGCTGCGGTTACGTCAAGAGCGCCATGAAACCGTTGGTGAACGTGCGCTGTATAAATACTTTTAACGTAACGTAACATAACCTCTCTGCAAAACAGCTCTCTAGCATATATTGGAGGTACCTGGTGGGCTAGTAGGCCCCCAGGGACCCTCAGGATTGAGGAGGAATTAATTCTTCAACTTAAAACGCACCACAGGGTGTGTTTGCAGACACGTCACCTCAGGCCACGCCCCCTTCCTTCACCATTGTGCAAACGCACCCTGTAGCGAGTTGTAAGTTGGTGAATTAATTCTCTTTCTATACTGAGGGTCCCTGAGGGCCAACTAGCCCAACAGGTATCTCCGTATGCGCCAGGGAGCTGCGTTGCAGATGGGTGTTCAAAGGACATGCCCCTTTTTAAACCTCTCTGCAACACAGCTCTGTGGTCCTTACTGGAGGTACCTAGTGGGCTAGTTTGAGCTTAGGGACCCTTAGGATTCAATGGGACTTAATCTCTCAACTTAGAACAGCCGCAGGGCGTGTTTACACAGTGGTGAAGAGAGGGGACGGGGCCTGAGTTGACATGTGCAAATACGCCCTGTGGCGCATTTTAAGTTGGGGAAATAATTCCCCTTCAATCCTGAGGGCCCCTGGAGGCAAACTAGCCCACCAGGTAATTCCAGTAAGTGCCATTGCTCTGCGTTTCAGAGAGGTGGTGCAGGCCGTGCCCCTTTTTACACCTCTCTGCAATGGCGCTTACTGGAGGCACCTAGTGGGCTAATTTGCCCCTAGGGTCCCTCAGGATTCAAGGGGACTTAATCTCCCAACTTAAAATGACCACAGGGCGTGTTTACACAAGGGGGAAGGGAGGGGACGTGGCCTGAGGTTTACGCCCTATGGCACGTTTTACACTGGGGAAATAATTCCCCTTCAATCCTGAAGGCCCCTGGGGGCTAACTAGCCCACCAGGTGCTTGCAGTAAGCGCCACTGTTCACAGAGGTGGTCCAGGCTGTGCCAATTTTTACACCTCTCTGCAACGCAGCTCTGTGGAGCTTACTGGAGGTACCTAGTGGGCTAGCTGGACTCTAGGGACCCTCAGGATTCAAATGAACTTAATCTCCCAACTTAAAACAGCCACGGGACGTGTTTACACAGTGGTGAAGGGAGGGGACGGGGCCTGATGTGACGTGTGCAAACACGCCCTGTGACACGTCTTAAGTTGGGGAATTAATTCCCCTTCAATACTGAGGGCCCATAGGGGCCAACTGGTCCACCAGATGCTTCCAGTAAGCGCCATTGTGCTGCGTTGCAGAGAGGTGGTCCAGGCCATGCCCATTTTTACACCTCTCAGCAAAGCAGCTCTGTGGCGCTAACTGAAGATACCTTGAGGGCTAGTTATACCCAAGGGACACCTAGGATTCAAGGGGACTTTATCCACCAAATTAAAATGCCACCGGGTGTGTTTGCATACATCAGCTCAGCCCCCCCCCTCCCTTCACCAGTGTGCAAACGCGCCCTGTGGCGCATTTTATGAGGCAGTTTTAATCCCCCTGCCCTATTATATACTAGGGGCTTACAGAGGAGGCCATGCTAATAACAGGGGTACCCCAACGCATAGTGTTCCCTAGTGTATGTAGTTGTTTTAACTATATTCTAAGTGTCTTTTAGCATAGCACTGGCTGAAGGACTGGTTAGTCAGAGTCAGTTACCACCAGTACCCATCTGAAAAAGTTGAGGGTACAGGATGATTTTGCAACAGGAATCTTTCTGCTCCTCTGCTTGTTCTTTCTGCATGTCTTTCTTCTGCCTGCACTTTTCTTCGTCTTTGAGGACCTCTATTGCTTCTTTCTGCATTTCTTTTTCTTCTTTCTGTGTGTTTTTTCTTCTTTCTTCACATGTTCTACCTCTGTAAGCATAGTTAGAAACTAGCATTTAAAACACCTTAGAAATTAACTGAAAAAAACATAGGTTTCAGGCACGTTATAGTTACAAATTAGCATTTAAAAAAACATAAAAATTTACTGAAAAAAACATAGGTTTCAGGCACGTTATAGTTAGGAATTAGCATTTAAAAAAACATAGAAATTCCCTGAAAAACCTTAGGTTTCAGGTGCGTTATAGTTAGTTGGACATTTCCCTCGTACAAAGCCACTGAAATTCCCCCGTTATAGTTAGTTCAGCTAACTATAACTCGAGCGCCCGTAATGCACTGCTGATGACGTCACATAGTACAGCACTCATGACATGGTCAGTGACATCACTCAGGACATCACTGATGACATCTCAAATGATATCACTGATGACATCAAGGATGTCATTATCCTTGTGATAGAGTGGCAGACCTCCTCTCACCCTAATATATCCTTTGATACACATACTCAAAAATAGAAACTAACATTTTCAAAACAATGGACATACCAATACCGCTTACAAGACACCTATATTAGGCCTTTCTTGAACCATTGTTCCTAAAAAGTATCTCTCTACCCCAGGTTCTACTTTATGGGGTTCCCTTGTTTATAAAAAACATTTGGTCTTCTAAACAGCAGAATTACAAAACAAATTCTAGTAATGGCAAAGAACTATGGGGCATATTATCAAGCACAATGTTAACATTATTGCCGCTTTAGCGGAAGAAAACTGCCATTAAAACGGCGATAATGGGCTTGATGATACGCCATAGAGAATTCCCATAGAAGCCCATGTTCACACCAGAAAATGGGCTTCTATGGGAACTCACAAGGGGGTATTATCAAACCCATTATCGCCTCTTTAGCAGCAGTTTTCTGCCCCTAAAGTGGCAATAATATTAACGCTGTTTCTTGATAAGATGCCCCTAGATCTGAAGAACGGGGCCTTAGGGCCTGGTGGCGCAGGGCACGCCTGAAATCTCCGAGTTCACTTGCCTTGTTCTACAGAGACACAGAAACTCTGTTGGGCGTAGAAAACCAAGTTTTATTAGCTGCAGCTAAGCACAGTTGTCGCAATATCAGTACCAACAGAATCAATCATATCCACCTCAGGGGCAGTATCAACCGCACTTCCAGGATCATCAACAGAATCCAGGCAGATACCTGGAAAACAAGAAATGGCAGGTATTGAAGGGAGTAAAAACTATCCCTATTTTCAACTTGAGTGGACATGTGGCTAGTACCTCCACCTATTCTACACTTTCCAAGGGACTTTCATTGGTTCCCCACTCTGGGTTAAACAGATTTGAATTATTTAATGACATGATGAGCTTTTTTCGAAATATCCGATTAAAAAGTTTCTTCTCTAACACAGAAAATAATTCACTAGAATACAATAAATCAGGACTGGCCCCAAAGTCAGCATTTACTCCGACACTTGATCAGGTAGCTCCAGAAGTACGGATTTTCGAACAATTAGTCATCAACAAACTGAGAAATATCACGAAAAAAGTACCTCATAACCCCTATAATATTTCAAAGGATGAATATCAAGCTTTGATTGAACTTAAAGATTCTAAAAAAATAACTGTTAAAAGCTGTGATAAAGGGAAGGGATTGCCATCTTAGATACAGATAAGTATGTCAATAAAATAGAAGAAATGTTGAGCGACACTTCCTTCAAAGTCAAAATATCTAGAGATCCAACCATTAAGATTAAAAACAAGATATCAAAACTTACTGCTAAGGCACTAAATAATGGTAAATTTGCCTTAAAGAACATGCCTTTATGAATGTGGACAATCCGAAAATGGCCAGTCTATATGGCATCCCGAAAGTGCACAAAAACGAATGGGACCCCCCATTTCGTCCGATTGTTACAACTATTGGTAGTGTCACCGAGACAATAACCAAGTATTTGGATGCAATCTTGCGTCCACACATTGTAAAAATACCTGGGTATATCCAAGATACAAGACGTATTATTAATCAACTTGAAGGCACACCATTCAATGCGCACAGACAATGGATTGTAACATTGGATGTTGAAAGTTTGTATTCCAATATTCCTTGTGCAGGAGCCATTGATGCTGCTAAGTGGTTTATTGAGTCATTTGAGATTGATTGTAACACAGACTTTATTCTTGATTGTCTTACAATCATCCTAGAAGAGAATATTTTTTAATTCAGAGTTAGATTTTTTAGGCAAGTAAAAGGAGTAAGCATGAGCTCATCTTGCGCTCCTACGATCGCTAATATCTATGTAGCATATTTCGAAGACCGCTATATCTTTAATGAGGTAGCTCCTTTTTTTGAGTCGATCTTTTATTGGTCGAGATATATCGACGATATTATATTCATCTGGGATGATAACGGAGATATTTTACAAGAATTTATATCTTGGCTAAATGTCTGTGATTCTAACCTAAAATTTTCTGAGAAAATAAGTAACACAGGACTTGAATTCCTGGACCTAATGATCAAACATGATCAGGGCCAACTGATTATGGACCTCTTTGTTAAACCGACTGCCCGCAATACTCTCCTTCATTACAGTAGTTTTCACCCTACTACACAGAAAAATAGTATACCATTTAGTCAATTTCTCAGACTATGTAGAAATTGTACAAGAGTAGCGGATTATGATGAGAGAGCTGCTGCAATGAAGGAGAAGTTCAAAGAGCGCTGTTATCCCCACAGATTGATACGTGAATCTTGCAAAAGAGCAAGGTATTACGATCGTCAACATCTTTTACATAATACCAAAACTAAGCAAGATCAGAATCAGAAAGACTTTATTCGGTTATAAATCTCTGATAACCATAAAAGTACATTAAAAACAATACACAATTCATAATCTATTTACATATGTCAGTCAAAGCAATAAATAGGTTAAAAGTACAGGGACTCATATATTAAAAGCAGTGTAATTAAACAATTAATGTTTGTCTTGAGTGAAAGACGTTTCTAAGGAATACAGAGACAGATGCCACAGTGAAAATATCTTCCAGTTTCCGAATGGCTAGAAAGGCAGGTCTGCATTGTCTCATATCCAAATATTTTAAAATAGGAGTGAGCCACCTTCTCCTTGGTACCGTAGAAAATTTGCAAAAGAATAAAATGTGGATGTCTGATTGATTAGAGATATTATCACACGGGCACTTACATAGGGAGGTAGACCAATCATTGATGGCCGGGAAACTTAATAATCTAAATAGGATCCCGAATCTAAATCTTATCATTAGAAACCGTTCATGTGCACTCAATTGCAAGGTTAGGTAAGGTTGTATATCCTGAACGATTAAAATCAATTGGTGAGCAGACACAGTTTTTCTTAACATTTCAGTTTTGTCTCTTTGATTCAACAGAAAAGTTAAACATAACCTCTTGAGCTCTTTCCTGGGGATACTTAACAATGACATAGGATCATCATAAAACTCGGGGCAATTCAAGCGGTAACAGAGGGTTTTAACGTAACTCAGCCATTTTACTTTGTGAACACCCTCCAGTTTTAAAACGTCCTCCAAAATTAGACTATTCAGATGGCACTCTTCATTAGTCCAAACCCTATGCCACAAAAGAACCGGTTGCACCCGGATAAGATCTTCTAGATATGTCATACCAAGTTCTGTGTGGCAATTATGGGTCGATGTGCCATCTGGGACAGTGAGGATGTATCGCAGAAAGCTATTCTCGGTCAGTTGGAGGCTGGTGACACTGGAATAGCCCCAAATAAGCAAGATGCTAGTTTAGTATTTGTAACAAGACATTCTCTTTTAAACAATCAAGTACGCCAAATTATATATTCTAATTGGCATGTATTAAATGTTAACAAAAACGATCAAGAAAAAATACCTAAACCCCTTTTTGCATTTCGCAAAAATAAAAACTTAAAGGATATTGCTGTAAGATCACGCATGCCAACAGTTAGGGAAGACATACAAAGAAATGTCATTACCGGGGACCCAGTAATTGGAAATTATATGTGCGGGATTTGTAAAATCTGTCCACAAGCATTTGAAACTAAGGAGACCCAATACAATGGGATCACCGTACAACTTAACTACATGACAAACTGTAAAACAAAAAATATTGTATATCTACTACTATGTCCATGTAATTTGGGATATGTCGGAGAATCCTCTCGTTCTATCTATTCGAGAGTTACGGAGCATAAATCTGCGATACGAACTAGAAAAATGAATGCCCCACTAGTAGCCCATTACACAGAACATGAACACAAGCCTGAAGAGATACAATGGGTCATCTTGGAGAAGATTACCCCGAAAGAAGGACTGTGTGTTGATAAAATCCGTCGAAAACGTGAAGTTTTCTGGATTTTTACCTTAGACACAGTTAAATCAGGATTGAATTTAGATATTCCTTGGGAACAAGTGATTATATGATTTACTCCTGTCAGACTTATGTTCTGCACTGATATGAAGCTAATATGTATAATGACTTCATTGTAAAGAGTGTTTTTTCATTTTTTTTATTTAGTCCATTTTCTATTTTGGTGCCCAAATAAGACAACACAGTGATGTGGCATCCATGTTATCTAAAGCAACATAACTTCATCGTAAAGAATAGTGGTTTACTACATCTGTTCAGTCCATTTTTGATTTTAGTGCTCGAGAAAGACAACACAACGATGCAGCCTGCATGTCATTTAACTGCGCCCTTTTGGTCCATCATCTATTTTTGTGTCTAACAAACAGGAAACACAGGGAGAAAAGGTCCATTTTCGATTTTTATGCCCAAGAAAGACAGCACAGTGACGCGGCCTGTATGTCATCTAGCTGCGCCTTCTTAGTCGATCCTTTATTTCTATGCCCTCAAAAGAATAAAAAAGACAGTGGATCTATGTACAAATCAGCCGACTAAGTTTAACACCTGAATCCAATATATCTGAAAACGCAGGCTCGGTTGCGCTATATATATAGACCCACTATCAGCTTTAGCCCTTAGCTACTTCGGTGCGGAGAGGAGTTTCCCTATGCATGCAGGGCCATTTTTGATCAGAGGTATGTAAATGCGGGTCGTGCGCTGGGACTCCGTAAATAGATAACAATATTTCAGTACCTCGTTTCTATAGACGCCTAAAGCGTCTCTCTTGTTTTTCCATCTCTTCTAGAAATATAAAAAAGAAACTAGATGGCCTCATCCTTTACATATCGATAACGTAAGGAAAGGGCATCCTATGTATGTCTAATTTGAATCTTGACTAGAAATAAAAATGTAACAATCGAGACAGTCTGTTTACTGCCTTTGCTCTTTTTAAACTGAACCTATAGACACAAGAAAGATGGCGTATTTGATCATCTAGAACGTATTACATGTTCTGTTAACACAAGTGTTCAGCTGAACAACAACATTTTTAAGGTAAATAAAAACCAGGGTTTCTGACATTATTGGCCAACAAAAAGCCTTGAATAGTTACAAGTAATATACTGTTCTTGTGGTTTCTTCCTCTTTATCGACCTAACAGGCTCAGGGTTCTACTCCCTCCGTATCGTCTTTGAAAATAATTTTCAGTGCATCTGCAAGTGTTCGGCTGAACAACACAATCTTTAAGGTAAATAATAACTGGGGTTCCTGACATTATTGGCCAACAAAAAGCCTTCAACAGTTAAAAGTAATATACTGTTCTCGTGTTTTCTTCTTCTTTATCGACCGAACAGGCTCAGGGTTCTAATCCCTCCGTATCGTCTTTGAATTTTTTTTTTAGTGCATCTGCAAATATCTTCGACAACTTTCAATGGGACACAAAAAGTAGATAAAGGTACAACCAAAGAGTTTATGTATGCATAATAATACAGTATTGTGATTGGAACTCTTTACCGTTGACGATCCGTATGCACAAGATTTAAATGCCTACGAGGATCTTTTGGCTAAGATATAAACCTTACCACTATGGCCTTCACATAACTACTAACATAATGTCCGTATGGCTATCTGAAGGGCAACTTAGTGATAACATTATTCTCTAGTACCTATAGTAAAAACCGATATGTGATGGTATATCTAAGGTTTTTGATAAGTATAGGCCTCAAGTTGATGTGTAGTGATAATTAAGTCGATATTTTCTAGGTCTAAAGTAATAAAATAAGACGCTTAGCCCTATTTGTGGTACGCCTAAACTGTAATATTTAGGCCAATACTTCTTAGCTGACTAAAACCATCATGCTTGGTCTAAGTTTCTTCACCTTTTACAGAATCTTGTTCCAGATTATACACCTACAGAATAAAAGTCGAGTGCTCTGACTGGAGAATCTGAAATCGAAAAACATTTAATATGAGCTATATAGATTAATTATCAATTTAAATACTTTCAAAGTAAGTAAGCTTGACATTTTATAACTCTCAAACTAGAAGGAAGGGTCAATATTGGTTATCACTGAAAAGAATAGAATATACAAATTTATTAAACCCTAGGTGCTATTAATTTTCTTTTTCCTTCTCTCTCTTAATTTCCCTCTTTCTTCATCTTTTTTCTATATATGCTATACAGAGAAGGGACATAGACCTAGATGAGTTTAAGAAAACAAGCCATAAGGACATGTTTTAGGAAGAGACCTTTATAATGTAAAGCTGATAAACAAACAGAATGTGATAAATGATGTTTTGATAAAAAAGATTCAATTTATTAACCTTAATAGGTTAAGTGATGCTGCCTGTTATATATTTTTGATAAGTTACAGAAATGGAAAGACTGACCCAATGAACTGTTAGATAAAAAATGTAATATATAAATATGAATTTTAACAAAGCGACTGATATATATATTTTTCATGTTATGTTTTTTTGTAGATTTTCGTTACACACTTTTATGTCTTGTAATTTGTGAATGACGGTTACCTGAAGAAGGCCACTGGCCGAAACGCGCGTAGTGCTCTATTCCACCGCTTTGCCTACCTCAGTATTACATCGACTGAAATATTCCTTGTGATTTCACCTTTTTTCTTTTTCTGTATTTGTCATGTATTTATATGTATCTTTTGTAATATGCCAATCATTGCAAAAAAGGATCTTTTGTAATATACCAATGATTGTAAAAAAGGATAAAAAACAGTATGAAAAAATGATTTAATATATTTATATATAAAAAAAAGAGAATATATAAAATAAAATGAACATAGAGTTCTTTCAACTTTTAACATGGTTTTGATTTGTTTATTAATCAATTGAAAGTCGCTCTGAGATTTTTGAATATTGATCATATAAAGGGCAGTTATAAAATAGTTGTTTGCTATAGAGAGGTTCTCTCTCTTTTCCCAATTTGCTAAGCACAGTTGTCCCAGAAGTACACCAAGTAGGTTCTCAGGAGATTGCCACTTTACTCCGTGGCTCACAGTCTTTTATAGCAAAAATACATCTGTACAAACATACACCCAATGCACAAAGGTTTAGCCAATCAGAAGAGTTTGAAAACAAAGTGTTGCGTAACCAGAATGCTCTCTGCTTACATGTTGTGTGTTATCCAGCCCCCAGAGTTAATCAATACTGGTACCCATAGTTCAGTGTTGCAATGACAAGACATGTCTGTATGCTTCAAAAGAAAGGTTGTGAAATGAGAAAAGACAGGGAGAGAATAGCGAAGGCCAAAAAGATAAGATAGGCAAGAGAAGAATACTAAAGGCTTACAGATAGTTGATACGGGGATTAGGTAGTCCAGACAAGGATTAGTTAGGCCGGCTAGTGTCTGAGATTAGTTTCAAAACAAGGACGGAGGGGGTTTTCGACACGTTACAGTCCAAAAGGGCAGAGATACTTCGTTCATCGAGCAGCCTGTGTAAAGGCAACACAAAATGGCAGCGAATGTAAGATGGAGTCGAAATTAAAGAACCTCAGATCTCATGTGGGATTTGAACCTAGGGACTCTTCAGGGGGTATTTTGCTAGTTCTTCCACTCTCGGTCATAATAACCAAAGATATCAAACAGTAGAGTTATACGGAACAATGATCTCATGCAACTGAAAGGCCACTTATCACCTACAGAGAGACAATGACATCCAAACAAGAGACCTGTCAGCAATTCTGAGAGGCCTTCAGGGGTTTATTCAATGTACATTAGATGGAGTTATCAAGTCACCAAGATATTTGTGAATCTGCAGGGAGATATGAGACATCCAGCCTTAGTTCAGATAGCTCACTCTCTTTGATCTTGGGCCGATGCTTATCTCCTGAGAAGCGAGAATGTGTGAGCAGACAGCCTTAGCTGGGATCTTCCCAATTCAGTGTTTTATCATCTGAGGCAGGTTTTCAGTTGATCATCGTCCACTTCGGTCATTAGCAATTAGACATGTATGCCTTCCTGGGCAATACATTTATTCCAAAATTTTGCACATAGACATGATTTCCTGAAGACTGGTGCGGATGCTCTATCCTTGCATTAGCCCTCAGTCTTCTTAATTAATTCCCCCAATCCCTTCTTTCTGAGGGTGTTGAAGAAGATTCAGGGGAGACAGCAATAGTCTTCCTGGTAGTTCCTTTCTGGCTGGTTTGGTTTCAAACAGGTCGTTAGATGGCCATAGGACCACACTTACACCCACACTAGACCCAGCTTCCCTCAAAATACCATCCTTCTCTCAACAAAGTCTATCTTGTTTTCAACTCACAAGGTGGAAAGCGAGAGTATTGCTCAAGTGAAGTTGACATTTTTGTTCCATCTTCTTGTAAACCTTCCATATTAGTTTGTTATGATAAGCACTGGACGTATTTAAAGTTTGGTGTAAAGAACAGGGTTTTGTTTCTAGATCCTGTGCCACTTTACAAATTCTAGAGTTTTTGAGAAATGTATTTCTAAAATCGTAAGCTCCCTCTACCCTCATCAGCTCAATAGGCTTCAGTGATGGCGTGCGATGTCAAGTGTTGCTCAATTTGCAGCCAGATTGCCTAAGAGTATTCGCCTTATGAAACTTATATTTCCTAACCATCGTCCTTCATAGGACCTAACTAGAGATTTGGGGGCTATTGATTTAAACTAGAGGTGTGTGAAATGTGAATAATTTGCTTTTACATAATTACACAAACGTTTTGAAAAATTGCTCAAATTTACATGTAATAAGGCAAAATACAAAATTGGCACTTGGCACTGTATTTTAGCATGAAATACATCCTCTTGTTTTTTTGGACGCCATGATGAAATTAGCTAGCAATCTACTGTATGTGTGTTTTCCGTACATTCACTGTATATTTCTACCACAAATGGCGCCTAATTTTGGGAAATTTGCCTAACAAAAGAAATATAAAATTATTGAAATTTTGCTAGAATACACCAACAGAACGAACACATTGTCAGGTCCTTGCTTACACCTTGAGAGAGCTTTAGAAACAGCTTCTCTTTCTTTATTATCTTCTAAAGTGACATTCCTTGTTGGTGTAACTCCCACTAGAAGATTATGTCAATTATAGACTCTAGTTATTACTTATCCCTACCTCCGATTTTTTTCTATATTGCGTTATTTCACACCAAAGACCTAGTTGTATTTCTTAAATTATATATCAATTCCATATTTTCCATGAGAATCCTCTGCGGGTGATCAATGCAGAATCTAGATATTTGCTTACATTGTTCCTAGATGCCAGAAGAGTTTTATTTATCTTTCTATCTTGGGAGGACAATAGATTTCCATTGTTATGACTCCTTGTTTGTTAATTTTGGTCTTGCTAATAATTTAAAAAGCCTGAAACAGCAACCCTAAATAGGTGGGTCCATCACACTAGACCCTAAGGATATTTCTCTTTGTTATAATTTAATAGACAAAACCTTCATAGTTGTTCCACTAAATGAGCAGCTGCTTCATGGGCAGACATGGGTGGCTCCTCCATGTGGGCGGAGGAGCATTGCCCCACTGCTTTCTCACAGTGCGAGAAGCAGAAACATTAAATGGTATTCTCAATAGCATTTTATGTGTCTGCTTCTCGCACTGCGAGAAACCAGAAGGGTTTGGTTGGGGGCATGCAGGTGGGCAGTCCTGCTCTAGGGCAGGGGAGGAGTGGCTTGCCCACTTTGAGGGCATTGACTGTTTGGTTGGCCCCAGGGCCAACCAAAGCAGTCACACACACTCTGCATTTTCTCCATGTAGGCTGCATGCAGCCTATATGGAGAAATGTGCCTCCCTATATACGCCTGTGCGGTCGGTGGCCCAACCAATCACAATCCTGCCATTGCAGCGCTGTGATTGGCTGGGCCACCGACCGCACATTTGTTTCTCATTATTGTTTAGATTTAGGAAAAGAGGACAACCTAATTTTTGGGAACTGAAAATCTAGTAGGTTGTGTGACAGTAAGATTCTGTTTTATGTTTGTTTGTTACTATTCGGAGTATTGTTATTTGTTCTTGCAGCCTTCAGTCAACGCAACTTTGTACATTCTAATGCAGTAAGGACTTGGGTGTGTAAATGTAAGTAACGTTTCTAAACAGTTTGTAGATGTTTCTATTACTTGCCAATAAATTCCACTACCCTTAGTCCTAGCATTTTTATTCACAGTCCTCGTCCCTAGCTTCCCCCATCCTTCTTTGCCTTTGGCACCTGAGGGCCCAATTATTCACTTGGTACTTACACAACCTATGGAAGGAAGTGAGGGGATATGGGTAAGAGACAGGATTTGGTTATTAAAAAAGAAAGAAAGTTTATGGATGTAACATCTGATATTTCTCTTTATTCCCAGATATATTTATGGAATCTTTCTCCAGGAGGTGGGGGAGTCATAAGGTAAGGAAGACTAGGATTCAGGGTAATGAAGATTACCTGTAAGTAATAGAAACATCTACAACCTCTCTGAAAATATAATGTAACTATATAGGTTAATCTTACTCTACCTCCCTGTTCTCATAGAATATACTGGTTCCGAACAGTCAATCATGCCACGTTAGCCTACAGGGGGGCGTATTATGTAACAGGTGCAAAGTCCCTGTTTACGACATTGCACATATTTAAACAGGTGGCCTGGGAGCAAGCAGGGGTGCAGCATCTTATGTAATGAGATTCCCCCAAGGCCAACACATCGTCCTGACGCTCTCAGAAGTGGTCGCTCCCTGCTCCCTGCTCCTGTGGTATCGTTAATATACTCGCTGTTCTGCCTGTAATACTTCTACTATTAACCTGTTACTTGCCTTGTCATTGCATAGCGCCGCATTCATAGAAGCCACAAGCGTGTGCATATTAGTTTATTTAGAGCGCTCTGCCGACTGAAGTCACGAGCGTGTGTTTAACATTCTATTTATAGTGCTCTGCCGTTTGTAGCCACGAGCGTGTGTTTATCATTGTACTTTAGCGCTCTGCCGATTGAAGCCATAAGCGTGGGTATATTAACCCATACATAGCGCTCTGCCGATCTCTGCATTTTTACTTGTCTCAGACGCGCATACCCAGCTGTTGTGTGCGCTAGCTGCCACTTAGCATAGCGCCTGTGGAATCTTCTCATTGCCGAGTGCTCCTCATTCATTTTGAAAGCATTGGAACCACCATTCACTCGGTGTGCCCCTTCCTGTTGCATATTGGACTCGGATTCCATTTTGTTTGTTTGTTGTTTGTGCCTCTGAGCCCCTCCTCTCCGCCCGATCCCGCCTCCCTGCTGACCCTCCCTCGCCCCTCCCCCCGCCAACCATTTATGACAGATGCTTTTGCGCGCAGCGGTCACGTGCAGCGGTCACGCGCAGCGGTAGCGCAGCGGTCGCGCCCCAGTTGCGCCAAAGGTAAGCCCGTCTACGCCCGTCCACGCCTGGACCGCACCCAGCGCCAGACCCTCTGGCCCTCGTACCACCCACCACACCCGCATTACTTACGACGCCACCACCCTCTTAGCCCTAAACCCCGGCCGTCCACCCAACTGCGTCCAAGCTGCTCCTGGACACACCCATGGACCCTTCTCTTGCAACTCCTGCAAGTTCGACGGCACCAAGAACAACTCCTCATCCTCTAACACCAACCAGATATCTGACACCACCCACCTACAATGCATCCTGCTCAACACCCGCTCGGTCCACAGGCACGCCATCGACCTCTGGTAACTACTAGACACCATCTCCCCGGACGTCGCCTTCCTAACTGAAACATGGATGAACGCCTCCTCAGCCCCAGACATCACCATTGCCATCCCGGAAGGCTACAAGATCATCCGTAAGGACCGCGCCGACCAAACAGGAGGAGGCATCGCTATCGTCCATAAGAATTCCATCTGCATCTCAACCAGCTTAGACGTCAACCTTGCCAGCGCCGAACACCTTCACTTCCAGATCCACACCGACCCCAAGACCACACTCAGAGGCACCCTCCTCTACCGGCCTCCAGGACCCCGTGCACAATTCAGTGAAGACATCACTGACTTTATCACCCCACACGCCCTCCCCTCCGAGGAATACATTCTATTGGGAGACCTCAACTTTCACCTGGAAAAGAGCAACGACAGCAACACCACCACCCTTCTGGACAATCTCACCAACCTCGGACTCAAACAACTTGTCACTACCCCCACCCACATTGCAGGTCACACACTCGACCCTATCTTCACTTCCAGCAAACATGTCTCCTTCAGTCACACCACAGCTCTCCATTGGACGGACCACAGCTGCGTTCACTTTATCTACAATAAGACCACAACCCACAACCATCCTCAACCTACTCTGCAAAGAAACTGGAACAAAATCACCATCGACCCAATCTCCTCAGCGCTTCTTCAAAGCCCCCCTGCCCACCCCTCAAACCCTGACCAAGCAGCCATTAACCTCACCCAATGGCTATCCAACAGCGCCGACATCCTAGCACCGCTGAAGAAACGTCAAACCAAACTAGGCAGCAAAAACGTCTCCTGGTTCAACGATGATCTTAAGAAATCGAAGAAACTGTGTTGCTCCCTCGAGAAGGCCTGGAATAAAGACCCAAACACCAGCACCAGGGACGCCTTCAAAAACGCCACCCGCATACACCACCAACTAATCCGATCTGCCAAGAAAGCCGCTTTCAAAGACCGACTAGATAACAACGCCCACAACAGCAAGGAATTATTCAACATCGTCAAAGAATTTACCGACCCATCAGCCAACTCCAACGACATCACCCCCTGTCAAGCCCTCTGCGACTCCCTAGCCTCATTCTTCCACAACAAAATCGCAGACATCCACAACAGCTTCGACAACCGACCCGGAGACCAACCCACCCAACCTTCTGCAGGACCTTCACCCCCCTTGAACATCCTTAATGACTGGAACCCAATCTCCACTGAGCACACCATCCGCCTGATGAACTCCATCCACTCAGGATCCCCCACAGACCCATGCCCTCACCACATCTTCAACAAAGCAGACTCCATCATAGCACCACACCTCCGAGACGTCATCAACTGCTCCCTCAAATCCGCCACCTTCCCGGAAAGCTGGAAACACGCAGAACTCAGCGCCCTTCTGAAAAAACCCACAGCTGACCGCACCGAACTCAAAAACTACCGCCCCATCTCGCTCCTTCCATTCCCGGCCAAAGTCATCGAGAAAGCTGTCAACAACCAGCTCGCCTCCTTCCTCGAAACCAACAAATCCCTCGACTCCTCACAGTCCGGCTTCCGAGCCAAACACAGCACTGAGACCGCCCTCATCGCAGCAACAGACGACATTCGAACTCTACTGGACAATGGAGACACAGTCGCCCTCATCCTCCTCGACCTCTCTGCAGCCTTCGACACAGTCTGTCATAGCACCCTTCTACAGCGCCTCAGAAACATCGGAATCCAAGGAAAAGCACTGGAATGGATCACCTCGTTCCTCACCGGAAGAACCCAGAGAGTCCGCCTCCCACCATTCAAGTCTGACGCCACTGAAGTCATCTGCGGTGTACCACAAGGATCTTCACTCAGCCCCACCCTCTTCAACGTATACATGAGCCCCCTCACGGCAATCGCACGCCAACACAACCTCAACACCATCTCCTACGCTGATGACACTCAACTGATCCTATCACTCACCAGAGACCCTAACACTGCCAAAACCAACCTACATGAAGGAATGAAAGAAGTAGCCGTGTGGATGAAGCACAGCCGTCTGAAACTGAACTCAGACAAAACAGAAGTCCTTATCTTAGGTACCTTCCCCTCCGCCTGGGATGACTCTTGGTGGCCAGAGGCCCTTGGAAAAGCACCTATCCCGACGGACCACGCACGGAACCTGGGCGTCATCCTGGACTCCTCACTCTCTATGAACAGACAAGTCAACGCCGTTTCATCATCTTGCTTCAACATTCTTCGCATGCTCAAAAAAACATTTCGCTGGATCCCCACCGAAACTAGAAAAACAGTCACCCACGCACTGGTCACGAGCCGCCTGGACTACGGAAACACCCTATACGCCGGTACCACCACAAAACTCCAGAAAAAACTCCAACGCTTCCAGAACGCTTCAGCCAGACTCATACTAGATATCCCACGTAAAGACCACATCTCTGGTCACCTGAAAAACCTCCACTGGCTCCCCGTCAATAAGAGGATCACTTTCCGCCTCCTAACCCACGCACACAAAGCACTTTACGAACTTGGACCCGAATGCCTCAACGCACGACTTTCCTTCTACACCCCCTCTTGCCAGCTACGATCCTCCAACCAAGCCCTTGCTACTGTACCTCGCATCAACAAAGCCACCATGGGAGGTAGATCCTTCTCCTACCTTGCAGCTAAAACCTGGAACTCACTTCCTACTCACCTTCGCCTCACTCAGAACCACCTAGCATTCAGAAAGCAACTTAAAACTTGGTTATTTGACAAGTAATTCTCCACCCTTCTTCAAGCGCCTTGAGACCCTCTGGGTATGTAGCGCGCTATATAAATCTCTTGACTTGACTTGACTTGACTTAGTGATACATGTTGTAGCTGTTTGAATCAGTCACTCCAACTCACTCATTAAGGGTGCACCTGCGTACAATATAAATAGGGGACAGAGATCTCCCTGCAAGTAGGTGCAGCTAGCGACTGCTCCTGCCTGCAAGAGAACATGGGGCGGGTTCATGGGACCCCCTTAAGCCCTTGCTGAGGTTGCACAATTTTTGCATCACAAAAGTGACGCAAAATCTTTTTTTTGTAATTTACTTTCCAGCGCTAAACTTGTTTAGCACTGGTAATAACGTAATAGTAATGTGAAGCAGTGAATTGCGCTGCTTCACGTCACTTTGCGGCATGCGGGCGCACCAATGATGGTGCATTTGCGTTCCCTTGCATGCCACCACCCAGGGTTTCTCACGATAAACCCAATTTACTAAAATCAGTAGATTGGGTCTAGCTTGAGAAAACTCCACTCTTTTCAACTAGGCGCAAGGAAGGAGAAATGCTTTTATTTCTCTTTCCTTTTCCGACTTTTCATGCGTGCTGCACATACAGCGCGCATACAAATTAGAAAAAGCTTTCCCTTGTGTCGAGCATAGTATTTTGTACAGGAAGGGTAGCCTTCCTGCAAAAAAACCCATGCTGGACTCATACTCACACCCTAGCTCTGCGGTGCTAAGGTGTGTGTATGGCGCATGGCAGCTGTAATCAGCGCACGCGCAAGGCAAAGGGGAGGAGAGAGCCTTTGAAGATATGCTCCCCTGCTCCCTCCCTGTTGCAGAACGCAGCCTCGCATGAGGGCTGCACTGCGTTGCATGACTTTTTTTCAACCTTCCCCTTACTGTCTCCACCCGTATCCATAATAGGGGAATGCACAGAAGCAGAGGGCCTCATTTATGAGGCCTTGCGTCAGTTTTGCGCAGCTGATGCGTCACTTTTTGTGACGCATCGGCGGCGTAAAACATGCGCCTTGTTGCGCCATATTTAAAAAGTGATGCATCTAGGTAGATGCGTCACTTTTGAAACCCCTGCGCCACATTATACCTGCGTCAGGTATAATGTATGCAGAGGGGGCGTTCCCCCGCAAAAAACCTCGTAATAGTGGCGCAGTCAAATCTATGAGATTTCACTGCGTCACTTTTAGGACGCTGTTGAGTCAAAATCTTGCGCCTGCCTCACAGCAGGCGTAAGACTGACGCAAGCCCTTTCACATGGGGCTTTCCCCATGTGAAAGGACGCATTGCTGGAGTTGCGTCATTTTTGTGACACACTCCAGCAATGCGTCACTTTTGCGCTTACAGGTACGTCAGAAATACTGACGTATCTGTAACTCCTTACGACATGATGCGTCATACATTAAATATGACGCATCATTGGTGTCGCAAGGAGTGCGCAGTGAAAAGTGACCCATCGCTGTTTTCACGCAGCGATGCGTCACTTTTCATAAATAAGGCCCAGAGTGTTTTCCTCATTAACGCTGGGTCATGCCTCAATGCTAACGAGGGAACGCCCTCCGAAGATAGTTTTTGTACTCAATGGGGCAGATTTATGTTGGGAATGTGCCACGTTTGCGTCACCAACTGTGGCGTAAACATGGCGCATCCCTACGACCCATTTACAACGTGACGCATCTAGGCAGATGCGTCACGTTGTAAAGCCTTGCGCCACTTGTGGGTGTTCTGGCGCAGGGTGGGCGTTCCAGGGCAGGTGCGCCTCGCAAAAGTGGCTGAGTGAAATCTATAAGATTTCACTCAGTCACTTTCAGGCCAATGCTGCGTCAAAACCCTGCGCCTGCTTGAAGCAGGCGTAGGTCTTGATGCAGCATTGTAAAGATGGGGCACCCCCAAGCCTTGCTGGAGCTGTGTCGCGCTTGCGACGCAACTCCAGCAATGCGCCACTTTTACGGCACAGATGCGTCACGCATCTGTGCCGTTTTTGCCCCATGGTGCGCTGCATTGTAAATGCGGCGCACCATGGGTGGTGGAGCAGCGGCGCAAAATAACTGGCGCATCCCTGGGGATGCGCCAGTTATCATAAATCTGCCCCAATGTGCATTGGTACTATCGGAAATACAGAAGAGGGCACACAAGTGTTTGC
This sequence comes from Lissotriton vulgaris, assembly GCF_964263255.1. Classification (NCBI taxonomy): domain Eukaryota; kingdom Metazoa; phylum Chordata; class Amphibia; order Caudata; family Salamandridae; genus Lissotriton; species Lissotriton vulgaris. The sequence goes on along the minus strand of NC_141693.1, from coordinate 1,436,399,119 downwards.
ATCATCTTCTGTAACACTAAAGTTCACTTCAGGAAACAGGAATACATGCGTATTGTGCCCCCGGTGCACTGTTTCTTTGAAAATTAATCCCCAGAACTCTAATCTGTTTCCTGTTTGATACTTTTCAGGTGACAACTGTGTCACTACACTTCCCCATAAATCCATGTACTCCTTTTTCTCCAAACCACAAGTATAAATGGCAATCAGTTAACTGTCACCAAAACGTGTTCATTTTACTAACCACTGAAGGATGAAATGCTGAGTTCTCCATACGAGTAATCACGCGTGACCTGTAAGTCGCTAATAGATCACGGAGGCGGGCGCTGAACCCACCAAGCAATCTTTACCGATTGGATTTCTTCATTATCTCCCAGCTCTTGCGCTCTCTACTGTACACTGTGTTAATTCTTGGCATTTCTCTTTATGCCACAAGGTCATACGCTGCTAATGAATGGCAAATCGCCTCCTTGAAAAATGGCTAGCAATGAAGTGTAGCTCGGGATAATAAAGCTATAAGTAACTTCTGATAACAAACACACTCTCCTAATAACATCCTCAATTATCTTCACTAATGTTTCCTGGTGGCAGACCAATGGGTGAGCTCGCTCGCTGCTCCACGGACAGAGTTCTATTAAGGAGTCCTGTATACAGCACCTCCCCTAATTCTCCTTGCAAACCATTTATCGATGAAAGGTTTAAAAGACAATTATGGGCGTTTATCTCTGTGTGTCAATGTCATGTGCACTTCCTTAGTTCTCGGAAGAGTATTGAGTATGTTTTCAAGCAACCTCACAGCTCACAAAGTGTTACCATTGTAAACATAATTAATATTACGAGAATAATCTCTGTAGTACAGGGATTATTAATGGTGACTAGTTCTATAGTAGCCCAGTTTCTTGAAATGAAAGGTCTCTAGGTGTGTGCACATTTAGAATTACAGATAACTCACAATCAACAGTGAAGTCAATAAACAATAATCTTTTCAATAGTTCTGTGTGCCAAGGAACAGTAAAAACTTGTCCTCACCCAAGGGCCCCTTTCTCATTGCACATCAAAAGCTGCCATTTCACCCATCTACCAACTGGTAGGGCTTCAGAAATTCTAACCATCACCCCCTTTCTAGCAAAGCCTTCATTGAATTTCAGTGGCTGAATCTCATCCCTTCAGCCACAGATGCAGGCAAATCACTTCTACTGACTGGGGAAACTGTACTCACCCTCCATCTTGTTCCATGTCAGACCAGTGGTGCTTAAAATGGATGCCACTTTGTTGTACCGTTAACACAGTTAGCCAAAACTGGCGTTTGCAGATACTCATTGCCAGGATTAAGCCCAACCATTATTTTAAGCTTCCAGCCCTGGAGCTGATCAGCTGTCGCTGCTGAAGCCTAGCCTAGCACTGCACAGACTGTGCATCTGATACTGTCTCACAAAAGTACTGAATATAGAATTATCTTTTCATGCAAATATTGTTGCTTCTGTCTTACATCCACATATTGCATGTTGTCTCACAATGAGTCCCCTATACTCATCAAATCTGGCATGAAAAACCGATCTTCACTTTTGACCCTCTTCTGCCTTTCCCATCTGTGGCATGACTTTTCGCTCTGAGCACTACCTTCTGTAAATCACTTCCATGTTTACCTTAATCCCTCTTATTGTATTTCTGCAGTTTTCCCCCACTCATTTCAAATGATCACAGTTTCTCCTTTTTGAAAGCCATACCCCTTGTGCTTAACAATACCTAGCCTCCTCTAGATCATCTATTAACCCACCAAACACCTGCATGAATTCACACACCTTCCCCAACATCCCCCACAAAAAATAACACCTAACTTCTTTTAACTTAATCAACCACAAAGAAACATGAGTGAATTCATGGAATGGTTTGTTTGAGCACACAAAACTAATCTGTATTACAAACAGTAACACTAGAATAACCACTAACCATTTTTCCAGTTAGTCTAGTGTTATTGATTACCGTTTGCCAGGGTACAGTCCTTCAACCCCCCGGCAGGAGAAGTAAGCACAATATTACAAGAAATACAATTACAATAATAGACACAGTTGGTGTCACACCAAGTATCTGTGACATCATTAGATCCCCTTGTAAATAAAAAGAAAAACAACTAGCATAGCTTTCAACTCACTCCATTTCAAGAGGGTGTTTTTTAGCAAGTCCTGGCTTTCAATCAGTAGCACTGAGCATGCCGGGACTTTGAAATTATTTTTTCGACATATGGACCTCCATGTTTTAAACAGCATAGTGCTGTTAGCTGAAAACTGAAACTTACTCACCATTCTAAAAGTGGCTGTAGTGACCTGGGGCAGACGGCACTAGGACCCTGCACCCTAATGTAAGGAGGGGACAGCAACCAGACACCACTTCCGGTCAGGTAGTGGGGAGGGCATTCCTGGAGAATGAGGGCACAGGGACAGACATGCGTGTGGGCACAGCAACGAAGAAGAGCAATAAAGTATTGCTACTGACCTACTGTCTACTCATGCTTCCTTGGTGACGACACGACAATTGGCGACAAAGAGGTGGGATACGTAGTCGCCACCAGAAGCGCATGCCCCTACAACATCCAAACCGAGCCAGGAGCCCACCCTGGTCCGCTGACTGGAAGAAGCGGAAACGCAATTTCGGGAGTCCACCCGGGTCGCGTGAAAACATTACCAGGAGCCTACCCTGGTCCGTCGGCCCCCAAAAAGGAAAAATGCTAAATCGGGAGCCCACCCCGATCACAAGGAGAGCAGAGCCATGAGCCCACCCTGGTCCGTGTACAGAGTACTACAGTGACGCGACATCGGGACCCACCCCGACCGCATCAAGTACAGAAGGTGAGGAGAGAAGAAGGTGTGCACCCAGCCGTGATCTCAGCCGACCGCCGACTAGAAAGACAGCCCGAGCCTCCCACGTATAGATTTCAAGCTGAAATCTTGCGAGAGCTTGGCGGCCATCTTAATGTCAGACTGGAGAGCCAATAGGAGGCTGAAGAAGGCCTGGCGGCCATTTTAAGGTGAGGCTATTGAAGAAATATCAAATCTCGCCACACAGAAGTCCAGACGGCCATCTTAAGGTCAGGCGGGAGAGCCAATAGGAGGCTGAAAAATGCCCGGCGGCCATTTTAAGGTCAGGGAAAGACTCAAAAGTATAAGAAAAGGACAAAGGGTTAAAACAAAGGAAATTACAACAAGTTAAGGTGAAACAAAGGAAGCACAGTAGAAATAAAAAGGAAATTACAACAAAATAAAGGTGATATAAAGAAAGAAAAGAGAGCAAAGGAAGAGGCTGCACGCAGAAGAAAGAAAGGCACCACAACAAAATGACAGAAGACGCAAGCGACAAGAATAGCACAAATACAATCTTCCGCAGACCACTACAATTCAGCCTGTCAGAACCACAAACAGGCATTTGGTGGCAAAGATGGATGAGACAATTCAAATGATATATGCGGGCCACATGCAAGGCATACACAGATGACCAAAACATAGACTTGTTCCTAAACTTCATAGGTGATGAGGTTGAGTACAAGGTAATAACATTTCCCCGAGATAAAACTGCAATATACAAGGGACTGATAAAGTGTCTCACAGACAAATTTGACCCGTAAAGAAATGTAGATTTTGAGAGGTACACATTCAATACCACATGTCAACTAGCAGAGGAGTCCCTCAACGATTTTGCAACCAGACTGCGGAAACTAGTAGTATATTGCAAATTCGACAACTTTGACAATGAACAAGTGATATGACTGCGCATCATTGAAGGCTGGCAGTCAGTGGAATTCCGCGTACCAATTCTGAAGGAACCACCTTCACTAGAGAAAATACTGACCATGGCCCAAGCGGAGGCCAGAGCAACAACACATGCAAGACAGATGGAACTGGGAAAGGCAAGAAGAGTGGAACAAGCGAACCGTGTAACTGGAAACGTCAAGAAAAGAGATAATACACAGCCACGGAGGAAAAAGCAAGAAAGAACGTGCTATTGATGCAGACTTGAGTTTCTGAATGCCAGAGCATGCCCGGCAATGGGCCACAAATGCAGGAAATGCAAAAGGGAAAACCACTTCGCAAGCTCCTGCATGAGTGGACAATTCAAAAGTGAGCGAGGGAGACCAGCAAGACCACGGACAGTGACAAGCAGATATGCAAGGCATATAGAGACAAAGAACCGCAGTCCCTTAGCTGAATCGTATGGAACAAACATGCCAAAGGCTGTGGAACAACTGTATCTGATTTCAGATGCCCCAATGGAAGACCGCACGCCGCCAAAACACAATAATATCATAGAAAAACACCAGATATAGAAAACAGCAACAGTGTTATTGAGGTAGGAAGCCACACCGAGCCAGGAGCCCACCCTGGTCCGCTATTAAGAGTTGCACGTGTAGGAGAAAGAATGTGACATTTTAATGTGGAAAAAAACTTTTGTTTAGAGATGAAATGTAATGTTGTCTTTGTAATGGAATAGAGTGCACTGCTTATAATGTAGAATCATTTAGAAATGCATTTAAACGCGTTAAGGCCTGGGTCATGAAGAAAAGCCAGTAGAAGCCTAACTGTAATTTTTTTAGTTAGCATTGGTTATTCTTGTGAAATAGCTGCTTGTTGGGAAGGGTGCTGTTCTCAGCGAATATTGAATTGTAAATTTGGATGTGCACAAGGTTGCTTCTCATGTATTTCAGTTGCCGGTGCAAGGCCACAGAGCTTGTTAGGTAGAATGATCCTATGTTTGGAAGTTATGCCCGTAGGATTGAGGACGAATAGGTGCCAGAGGAATGTCCATCTGCAACATTTGGCGATAAGGTGCCTGGGATCCAAGGACACCTGAACGGACGCTGGATGGAAGGATGCCATGCCTTGGGCGTATCTGCGATTTTGGGAGTTTTGCATTAAGGACAGACTCCGAGGTTGGAGAGCAGTTCTTGTACGGAGGTTGCTAGAACAGGATTTAAGCAATCTTAGACAGCATTGAGGGAACTTAGGGCAGAGTGGGGTGTAGGAAGGAGCATCTTAGAACGAGTTCAGTAGTTTAGTCTAATTATTTCAGAAACGTGAATGCACTTCTTAGGGAGTTTTCACGGCTGACACCTTTACTCTTGCCTAAAGGGAGTTGTTAAGTAGGGATTTCCCCTTAGAGTTAGTGTAGGGGCAGACTAACCTTTTCTTTCCTTTTGTAAATGCAGTCCAGACTTCAAATAGGGATGGTAATTGGATGCCTGATGTTCCTAGAATTGACTTTGCTTTTCATTCTGAGTCGTCTGAGACTCCTTCGTATGATTATGTTTGTATTAGTGCCAATCTATTTCTTGAACCTCTTGTTGAGGTGCTTGTATGTCCAATTATTTTTGGCTTTGTAATAAATTCTTAACTTCAGTTAGTAGTCAGTGGTCGTAGTCAGTGGTTCTTTAAATTGAATTTGGTTGTCGATTTGCAAAGCTGTTTAATTATGAGTTGGGAAACCTCCCCTCTACACTTCTTAGCAGACAAAAAGGTCCAGTCGACCTGTCATAAGGTAAAAATCTAGATAAGAATCCCAGCCCCTTCAAAGTCATCCAATCTGCCCACCTCAATCTTCCTCTATATCAATTCAATAAGTACATCGAAACAAGCAGCATAGGAGATAAAGAGGGAAAAAATGTGAGGGGTCCCTTAGAGAATATAAAAAAACATGTTTTACCACACTCAGACGATGAGGGTACTCCTGTTGTGTGCACTGTGGGAAATCCAACTAAAGTAGTTAACTCTCTATATGTCTCTCTCAAGAAATAGATGCTAACTTTTAGCAGCCCACTGTCAACAAAGCTGCTCATATACACTTGATTCACAGCACCCCAAGGAGAATCTGAATATATTTTCACCACATCACAAGATTTTAAAATATGCAAGTTACATTAAACAACACGAACCAGATTCCAAACAGGTTTCTTTCAGCAATGTCTCCAGTTGTTTTTATTTGCTTCAGTATCCTTCAATAACCATAAGATTTGTTGTCCACTGGGATGGTTACATGGTTTATATCCACATCGAGTTTAAGCCCTGATGAAGTCCTGGGGACGACATGCGTAAGCTGTAATCGATGACGTATGTTTAAGGCCAAGTCAAGCAACTGTTTTTTGCGAATATCTTATGAAATATTTGTGGACTTGTTTTCATTGAAGTATACTAAAGCAATTAAAAACAACTGGAGACATTGCTGAAAGAAAACGGTTTGGAATCTGATTCTTGTTGTTTAATGTAACTTGCATATTTTAAAGCTTGTGATGTGGTGAAAATATATTCAGATGCTCTTTGCGGTGCTGTGAATCAAGAATATAAAAAACAGTTTGCTCCTCCTACTAACTATTAAATGAAATGTTATAATGCTCTCAATTGACCATGCTATTCAAAATGAAGCTAATTAACACAACATTAGAGAGTGTAAGTGTGCAGTTCTGGAATGAACCCTGCCTATGTTTTATTGAGAAATTCCAATATGCTAGTTCATCTAAGAATAATTAGAACCAAAAAGCACTAATGTATGCCCAAGGCCTTCAAGAACAAACAATCCTTAGTTTTCTTTTTAACAATATTCAAAATCTTCTGGACAAATGAGTGAAGATCCTCATGCTGTTGTACACAGTTTATTTAAAACATGTTGCGTTCAAGCTTTTGATTCCAGTAAAAATGTTACTACACATTTATAAATAAATGTTACTGGTATATCAATGCAAAAAACTGATGATTAACATTTTTGATGATGTACCCAATGCATTTTGGGTGTCACACCCTTCGTCAGGATTAACTATGAGTAAATACAAGCATTCATAAATGCAATAAGTTGCACCTATGTGATTAATAATAAACTTTTTTGTTGTAAATTGTAGCTTGGTGAGCAGTTGTGCAATATAAGTTACGGAGACTCTGTTAAAGTGTTCTGACTTGCTGATTGCAAAAAAGGCAATATATTGTGCGGCCGCTGGTTGTACTATAAATCTGTGAGATTAGGTAAAGTTAGAGGACAAAGACAAAAATAAATGCACCTGACAAGTACGATCGAAATGGGTGCATCTATTGGGAGATTAGGTAACGGGCAGAGGAAAAACCAAAGAAGCAAATGCAAAACCTAAAGCCCGACCCCTTCTGATGCTGCTTTAAATCAACACACCCTCATGAGAATATGACAACAAATTTTAAAGGCCCCTGGTATTTCTGTGCACATTAGACAAATAGGATTATGTCTCTTAGATTGCAGCACAAAAGGGCCCTGATGAAATTGGAAAAGCATGTGGCCAGGGCTGGACTGGCTATCGGGCGTTTCTGTGTGCTGTCGAGCTGGGGGCTAATTTTTCTGCGGTGGGGGCTTATTTCGTTGATGGGGACCTGCGTAGGCTTTGAAACAAAAAAAGCAAAACGAATTTTGTTCAGCACACGCAGGTCCCCATCAACAAAATCAGCCTCCAGCTCGGCAGCACACACAACCGCCCAATAGCCAATCCGGCCCTGCATGTGGCGATAAAAATCACTCCGAAATGGATTAAAATACTTCCTCCATCTCTGCAGATGCCATGGGGCTGTAAGCCACCCGCCCAGAAGAGATGATTTACCTGGTAGAGGAGCGAGGCCAAGTGCTGGAGCTTAATGCACTGATCGTCAAGTCAACAGAAGTTTGTCAGGGCAGCGGAAGGGGAGGCTGGTTAACCACATCCGCGCTAGTGGAATTCTCCTTCTATGCTGAGTTTTTTAAAAACCCATGTTACATGACGAGCTGGGCTCGTCATCAGCGCGCGAGGAGGCTACACAATGACGAGCCCAGCTCGTCATGAGCCTGGAAGGGGTTAAACAGAGAAGCACCTAAGTTACTTGACCCAGGCACTCAAAGTGAGAAGAGATGGGCGCACAACAGTCTGTACAATCCACAGATACCCTTAGCTGACTATATTCAGCCAGTGCGTAGAGTGAGGAGTGGATAGACCGTGAACGAAACTAAAAAGTGCTGTAAAATGATTAGCAGGGTGATTAAACCCACTTAGGAATGCATTTCCTAGCCTCTTGGGGTTATATTCAATGCTCAACATTACAAACAGCAGGATATGTAAAGGACAGTAAAGCAAAAACACTAAAAAAAACTCATTAGCAGATAGTCACATCATCCTAGGCTGACCATGAAGAGGATAATTGGCGGGTCGCAGGTAGAGCAACACAAGGGGGGGACCTTCACCTGAGGGCATGACAACCCGAGCCTTGGTGGAGACACAGGGAAATCGTTAACTGCCGGAGCCTAAAAAACACCACATAAATGTTAAATGGGCCGTACAATTAAAGGGGACTGGATGTCAATCACACAGTATTTCACAAGAATTGAAGTTTGCTGCTATATTTGAATTTGTAAACTGGGAATTAAAAAGCTGCTGGGGGGATTGTAAATAGCGCTAGTAATGTTTTGCTGCTCACATCTTTTTAAAATAATTTTTTGCACATCAATCAATTTCAGTGGTTTTTGAACACTGCTTTTATTCGGTGGAGCAAATCTTTGTCACCATTAAATAGTACCTCACCTGGGGCTTATAACGGCGTTTTGAGCTCTTTTGGGACTCGTTTTTTGGTCCCGGTGAAGAACCGGGTTTTAGAACCCAGCGGCACCAGGGAAAACGCCCGATGTCTTCGAGTTCACCTGCCTCGACAAACAGAGACACAGGACACTTCTTGATGACGTCAAAGACCAAAGTTTATTGGCTGCAACCAGAAACAGAAGTTCACGAAGCACAACACTGGTGGTTCGCTAGAGACTGCACAAATTCAATGATCAGAGCATGGTCTTTTATGCCAAAAATCACATTCCAGGCTAGCATCAATTACGTACAAACTAACCAATCACAGAATGACATTTCAAAAGTAGCGCTTGACGACAATCCCACTTTCCGTTGTCCAGCCCACCATAAATGACCAAGCACATTCCAATATCCTGTTCGATCAGGCCGGACAAACCCATCGTAAAACCTCACCCCAAATCTGTGATTAGGCCATAAAGGAAGGAACAGAAACAGATGAGAAGCAAGATAGAAGGGTGGGTGCATTGTACTGTAAACGCAGCAATGTTCTGTTCTTTGATGTTTATCTGACCAGCTGTTTAACAAGGAACTGGCTCAGCGAAGTCAGCCTCGGGCAAGGGAGTCAGTTCGGCCAGGTAACTCAGAAGTCAGCTAAGGTGTACGTGTCTCAAGGACTCGCTCGGCCATAGTCATCGGCCTATGTGAGGGCAACCACACAAAATGGCTGCCGTACACAAAATGGAACCCGAGGGTTCAAACGAAATCCCTGAATATGTAGTGTTCTCATTGATCGATTAGGACGGAAAAACACTCGTACACACCACACTCGTGATTTGCGGTCCGCTGATACCAAAATCGTCTATTTCCGATGATCTTTATTGAACAGGTTCAGAACCTATGAACCACGGACCCTCAAACTACGGAACCACAGGCCCTCCTTTTGCCCTTACATAGGCAATAAACCCAAACCCATGTCAGTCTGAATCTAGGTCTATGTTCATCAGATCATGTATATGTTGCTGTAGCATCATCCTAGTGTTTAGTACCTCTCTCTGGGCAGGTCTCCTTGCACACGAAGTAGCAAAAAGGCCACAAATAGCAGGAGCACACTGTACACAGAGACAGAACAGGAAAAGGATATCTAAGACCATCCCAATGACCATCAGAATCTTCCATCCCCATGTGGATATCAATCCCAAAAACCATCCCATCAACGACCAATCTCCCTTATCTATATGTACAGAATCGGAGATCTTATGTAGTCTGGAAATGGCCTGGAAGACTGATGGAGCGTTGTCTGGAATGAAAACACAGCAGCTGAATTGAATCAGTTTACACACTCCACCTCGGACTGCAAGCATGACATCAAGAGCAACTCTATTCTGAAGTGTCATAAGTCGATCCGACTGCAGCTCAGCAGTCAAGTTACTAAGGGCACCGGCAGTTTCGACTATGGTGGACTCAACCACTCTCGTCAACTGGCGAATGTTCCTGCTGTTAGCCATCGGTCCACAGAACTGCAGAAAACCCTTAAAGAAATCTTCCAACTCTTGCCCTGCGGTATCTTCCTTACTGAAGACACCTTTAGCAACTCTGGTCTTATGGTAATCTGCCGCAGCTGAAAAAGTGGGGGGCAACAGGAAAGAAACAAAACATGTTCCCGAAAAGTCAGGGGGCAACCATGTATACGCTTTGTCATAGCAGATGAAATAGGTACCCTTAGCTGCTAGGAACGGTGGGGAAGTCTTTGACGCAAATACATAAGTCTCAGTGCAGACACTCTTCCCTAACTGAGCTTTCGGATTCTTGCCATTACCCTGCAGACAATAGCGACCCTGATGTAGCACTATCCAAATCGGTGGAGAACTTTTTGCTCACTGGTTAACACTCAGAGTAACTTCATATCTAGTAACGTCCCAACCACTATATGGTTGTCTCTTATCTTTAGGGATAGTCTCCTACGAGTTAGTCCCTTTAACCATATCGACTATACCTCTAGCCAAAGTACTATCCTTCGGATTATCTTTCGGTGAACATTGGGGATAGATACTATGAGCATAAATGAACATCGTTCTATATGCCCCAATAGAACCATTATAGCTGAAAGGCAAAACCAAGTACGGAATACCTTTATCGGTCGTATGGGGCATTAGGCCAGAAATCCAACAACTTGTCGTGTTTATAACTAGCTGGTGTTGGTGCAAAAGTTGAATAAAGGAATTATTGGCAAATTCCAATCTTCTAACTATTTCATGATCGGGCAGAGGGTGAAAAGAATGAGAAGACATAGTAGGAGGAGGTGTAGGTTGCACAGTGGGCATAAACATCACTTTGAAAGAAAATGTCACATAACCAATTAAAAATATCATTAAACTCAACAACATAAATAAACACAGTATTAAAAATCTCTTCTGTGTAATTAATTTGTAAATTTTGCTCTTAAAGCTTATTGTCTCAACAGGTCTCTCCAACTCGAAGAACTCCATCCTCACTAATATGATGCTTGCGGTGGTCGGGTGTTCTATGCTAAGGAATGCCTCTGTCAGCCCAGGGCAACTCCCTTAGGCCAACCAGAACCGTCGACCTATTGTCTCAGGCTTGCACTCCAAAGACTTGTCAACCGCGACCCTACAGCTGAACCCGGATGGCGGTTCGAAAATCAAAAATGAGTAGTTCCTCGGAGGAGAGTTAACCTGCAAACAGAAAAATCATAGAAACTTCATTTATTTTTTATTTGTCCATGACTCTCGGTCGCAAATTATAACGGTCTTTGTTAGGCAATGTCTCTTCTCTAAACAGGAGTTCAGGCTGGGTAGTGTTCAATCGATTCAAAGGAAGCACAGCTTCTTGCAGAAGATCGTCACTTTCTTTCTCAGTGTTCGTTCCAATCAAACGGGCATCGCTGAATGGCAGAAAACGAGGCACGGTCTCAGTCTCAGAGTCTGGAAGTCCCTTCTGGACCCACCGGTCGTACGGCAAGGGCAACGGAGCTCTTTTGCAATGTACGCAGTGGATCCAATTCTGCTTGCCGTGCACTCGAACTGCAGAACATGTAAATAGTAAAACCAGGCGTGGTCCGGTCCAGCGGGGCTGCTCGTTCTTGCTCTGCTGGAAATTCTTCACAAATACCCAGGCACCGGGTTCAAAGGCGTGACCTGGATCTTCAGAAAGCTGTGGTAAACTATTGTGAACCTGTTGGTGTAAGACACGCAGTTTAGCTGTCAGTTCGTACAAGTAATCAAGTAACACAGGGTGTTCAAGCTCACTAAACTACGTCGGTCTTGGAACGCCCCAAATATTCGCCGGGCGGCCAAACACGACCTCATACGGACTCAAACCCATTAGAGAATGAACAGTCATTCTTGTGGACAGAAGGGCTAGTGGCAAAGCATCTGGCCATTGCAAACCAGAGCTCGCTTGCATTTTGGCAAATTTTAATTTCAAGGTGCCATTGTAGCACTCAACTAAACCAGCTGATTGGGGATGATTTGCAGCGTGGAACTTCTGCCTTATTCCTAATCCCTCACATACTCTCTTCATCAATTGACCCACAAATGCACTCCCATTGTCACTCCAGATCATTCTCGGCAATCCAAACCTAGGGAAGAACTCTTTGAAAAGGGCTTTCGCTGTGGACAAGGCAGTATTGTCCTTTAAAGGGTAAGCTTCCACCCATCTAGAAAAAGAGCAAACAACCACTAACACATATTTCAGGTTGTTGCACCTCTCCATGTGGATGAAATCTAGCTGCAAAGCCTCGAACAGATACGTTGGAGGAGCAAAATGACCAGCCGGGGTTGGAGTTCCCTTACCAGGATTGTACATCAAACACACCATACAGTTCTTAACCAAATTTCTGCACATTTAGGAATTCCTGCATTCTGCCAAACCGGAGCCAACAAATTGCAAATCCCATATATGCCATCACATGAGCCATTGTCACCACTGGAAGCACATACGCACAGGTAACAACCATCTTTGATGCTCAGACAAATCAGTCCAACAGCCATTTGAGTCCAATCTACCCTTACTCTCTCTCCATTCATTCAACTCTTTCTCTGTAGCTTCAGCTTGGATGGATCTCACACTCTCGATCGTATCTTCACACATGCTTCTATCTGGAACCAATCTCGCCGGACCTGCAACATACATTCGGCTCATCACATTTCTCGCAGTTTCTTTCGCAACCTCATCTGCAAAGGCATTTCCACGACCAACATCATCCGTAACTTCCTTATGCGCACTGCATTTAACAATCGCTACTTGCAATGGCAAAATAAGTGATTCAAGGAGTTCATTCACCAACTGGCCATGTTGGATTTTAGTCCCATGCGAAGTCAGGAACCCGCGCTCTCGCCACAAACGTCCAAAACTATGAGCCACACCAAACGCATACTGGCTGTCAGTATACACAGTCACTCGTTTTCCTTTCGCCAACACACATGCTCTTGTCAATGCAATCAACTCTGCTGCTTGCGCTGAATTGTGTGGGATATGTGCAGCTTCAACAATCGTATGCAAAGTCGTAACAGCATATGCCGCAGTCGTATCACCATTCGGAAGCTTGAAGCACGAACCATCAACCCACATAGTACCATCACACTCTGGAAGAGGAGTATCCCTAAGGTCTATCCTCCCTTTCGTTTCTTCCTCAGTTCTAAGGAAACAATCATGCTGTTCTTCAACATTATCTGTCTCAGCTGAAATCGGCAACAACGTGGCTGGATTCAACGTGTTGCATCTTTTAATTTGCACATGACTCGCTAGCAAGGTCAATTTGTAACCCGACAACCGAGCACTAGTTAAATGCTGTGTCTTGGTATGATTCAACAAGGTATCCACTGCATGTGGAACCATCACAATCAGTGTATTGTCCATAACCAAACCAGCAGACTGTCGAATCGGAACAGCCACTGCTGCTGTAGCCCTCAAACAACTTGGCAACGCTCTTGCTACCGGATCTAAAGACGATGAAAAATAAGCACATGGGCGCTGCTTATCGCCAGACTGTTGAGTCAACACTGACAATGCACATCTCTCTCTCTCGTGGACGTACAATGTGAAAGGCTTACTGTAGTCGGGAGTACCCAACACAGGAGCCGAACACAACGCATTGCGTAATTCTGAAAAGCTCTCTCGACATTCGTCATGCAAGGAATAGGATTTGGGCATGACAGCCCGAGCCTTGGTGGAGACATAGGGAAATCGTTAACTGCCGGAGCCTAAAAAACACCACAAAAATTTTAAATGGGCCGTACAATTAAAGGGGACTGGATGTCAATCACAAAGTATTTCACAAGAATTGAAGCTTGCTGCTCTATTTGAATTTGTAAACTGGGAATTAAAAAGCTGCTGGGGGGATTGTAAATAGCGCTAGTAATGTTTTGCTGCTCACATCTTTTTAAAATAATTGTTTGCACATCAACCAATTTCAGTGGTTTTTGAACACTGCTTTTATTCGGTGGAGCAAATCTTTGTCACCATTAAATAGTACCTCATCTGGGGCTTATAACGTCATTTTGAGCTCTTTTGGGACTCGTTTTTGGTCCCGGTGAAGAACCGGGTTTTAAAACCCAGCGGCGTCAGGGAAAACGCCCTATGTCTTTGAGTTCCCCTGCCTCGACAAACAGAGACACAGGACATTTCTGTATGACGTCAAAGACCAAAGTTTATTGGCTCCAACCAGGAACAGAAGTCTACGAAGCACAACACGGGTGGTTCGCTAGAGACTGCACAAATTCAATGAGCAGAGCATGGTCTTTTATGCCAAAAATCACATTCCAGGCTAGCATCAATTACGTACAAACTAACCAATCACAGAATGACATTTCAAAAGTAGCGCATGATGACAATCCCACTTTCCGTTGTCCAGCCCACCAAAAATGACCAAGCACATTCCAATATCCTGTTCAATCAGGCCGGACAAACCCATCGTAAAAGCTCAACCCAAATCAGTGATTAGGCCGTAAAGGAAGGAGTAGAAACAGATGAGAAGCAAGATAGAAGGGTGGGTGCAGTGTACTGTAAACGCAGCAATGTCCTGTTCTTTGATGTTTATCTGACTAGCTGTTTAACAAGGAACTGGCTCAGCGAGGTCAGCCTCGGGCAAGGGAGTCAGTTCGGCCAGGTCACTCAGAAGTCAGCTAAGGTGTACGTGTCCCAAGGACTCGCTCGGCCATAGTAATCGGCCTATGTGAGGGCAACCACACAAAATGGCTGCCGTACACAAAATGGCATCCGAGGGTTCAAACGAAATCCCTGAATACGTAGTGTTCTCATTGATCGATTATGACGAAAACACTTGTACACACCACACTCGTGATTTACGGTCCGCTGATACCAAAATCGTCTATTTCCGACGATCTTTATTGAACAGGTTCAGAACCGATGAACCACGGACCCTCGAACTACGGAACCACAGACCCTCCTTTTGCCCTTACATAGGCAATAAACCCAAACCCATGTCAGTTTAAATCTAGGTCTATGTTCATCAAATCATCGATATGTTGCTGTAGCATCATCCTAGTGTTTAGTACCTCTCTCTGGGCAGGTCTCCTCGCACACGAAGTATCAAAAAGGCCACAAATAGCAGGAGCACACTGTACAAAGAGACAGAACAAGAAAAGGATAGCTAAGACCATCCCAATGACCATCAGAATCTTCCATCCCCACGTGGATATCAATCCCAAAAACCATCCCATCAACGACCAATCTCCCTTATCTATATGTACAGAATCGGAGATCTTATGTAGTCTGGAAATGGCCTGGAAGACTGACGGAGGGTTGTCTCGAATAAAAACACAGCAGCTCGATTGAATCAGTTTACACACTCCACCTCGGTCTGCAAGTATGACATCAAGAGCAACTCTATTCTGAAGTGTCATAAGTCGATTCGACTGTAGCTCAGCAGTCAAGTTACTAAAGGCACCGGCAGTTTCGACTATGGTGGACTCAACCACTCTCGTCAACTGGCGAATGTTCCTGCTGTTAGCCATCGGTCCCCAGAACGGCAGAAAACCCTTAAAGAAATCTTCCAACTTTTGCCCTGCGGTATCTTTCTTACTGAAGACACCTCTAGCAACTCTGGTCTTATGGTAATCTGCCGCAGCTGAAAAAGTGGGGGGCAACAGGAAAGAAACAAAACATATGCCCGAAAAGTCAGGGGGCAACCATGTATACGCTTTGTCGTAGCAGATGAAATAGGTACCCTTAGCTGCTAGGAACGCTGGGGAAGTCTGAGACGCAAATACATAAGTCTCAGTGCAGACACTCTTCCCTAACAGAGCTTTCGGATTCTTGCCATTACCCTGCAGACAATAGCGACCCTGATGGGGCACTATCCAAATCGGTGGAGAACTTTTCGCTCGCTGGTTAACACTCAGACTAACTCCATATCCAGTAATGTCCCAACCACTATATGGTTGTCTCTCATCTTTCGGAATAGTCTCATACGAGTTAGTCCCTTTAACCATATTGACTATACCTCTAGCCAAAGCACCATTCTTCGGATTATCTTTCGGTGAACGTTGGGGATAGACACTATGAGCATAAATGAACATCGTTCTATATGCCCAAAAAGAACCATTATAGCTGAACGGCAAAACAAAGTACAGAATACCTTTATTGGTCGTATGGGGCATTAGGCCACAAATCCAACAACTTGTCATGTTTATAACTAGCTGGTGTTGGTGCAAAAGTTGAATAAAGGAATTATTGGCAAATTCCAATCTTCTAACTACTTCATGTTCGGGCAGAGGGTGAAAAGAATTAGAAGAAATAGTAGGAGGAGGTTTAGGTTGCACAGTGGGCATGAACGTCACTTTAAAAGAAAATGTTACATAACCAATTAAAAATATCATTAAGCTCAACAACATAAATAAACACAGTATCAAAAATCTCTTCCGTGTCATCCATTTGTAAATTTTGCTCTTAAAGCTTTTTGTCTCAACAGGTCTCTCCAACTCAAAGAACTCCATCCTCACTAATATGCTGCTCGCGGTGGTAGGGTGTTCTATGCTAAGGAATGCCTCTGTCAGCCCAGGGCAACTCCCTTAGGCCAACCAGACCCGTCGAACTATTGTCTCAGGCTTGCACTCCAAAGACTTGTCGACCGCGACCCTTCAGCTGAACCCGGATGGCAGTTCGAAAAACAAAAATGAGTAGTTCCTCGGAGGAGAGTTAATCTGCAAACAGAAAAATCATAAAAACTTCATTTATTTTTTATTTGTCCATGACTCTCGGTCGCAAATTATAATGGTCTTTGTTAGGCAATGTCTCTTCTCTAAACAGGAGTTAAGGCTCGGAAGTGTTCAATCGATTCAAAGGAAGCACATCTTCTTGCAGAATATCGTCACTTTCTTTCTCACTGTTCGTTCCAATCAAACGGACATCGCTGAATGGCAGAAAACGAGGCACGGTCTCTGTCTCAGAGTCTGGAAGTCCCTTCTGGACCCACCGGTCGTACGGCAAGGGCAACAGAGCCCTTTTGCAATGTACGCCGTGGATCCAATTCTTCTTGCCGTGCACTCGAACTGCAGAACGTTCTTGCTCCGCTGGAAATTCTTCACAAATACCCAGACACCGGGTTCAATGGCATGACCTGGATCTTCAGAAAGCTGTGGTACACTATCATGAACATGTTGGTGTATGACACGCAGTTTAGCCGTCAGTTCATACAAGTAATCAAGTAACACAGGGTTTTCAAGCTCACTAAACTTTGTCGGTCTTGGCACGCCCCACATATTCGCCGGGCGGCCAAACACGAACTCATACGGACTCAAACCCATTCGTGAATGTACAGTCATTCTTGTGGACAGAAGGGCTAGGGGCAAAGCATCTGGCCATTGCAAACCAGAGCTCGCTTGCATTTTGGCTAATTTTAATGTCAAGGTGCCATTGTAGCACTCGACTAAACCAGCTGATTGGGGGTGATTTGCAGCGTGGAACTTCTGCCTTATTCCTAATCCCTCACATACTCTCTTCCTCACTTGACCCACAAATTCACTCCCATTGTCACTCCAGATCATTCTCGGCAATCCAAACCTAGGGAAAAACTCTTTGATAAGGGCTTTCGCTGTGGACAAGGCAGAATTGTCCTTTAAAGGGTAAGCTTCCACCCATCTAGAAAAAGAGCAAACAACCACTAACACATATTTCAGGTTGTTGCACCTCTCCATGTGGATGAGATCTAGCTGCAAAGCCTCGAACGGATACGTTGGAGGAGCAAAATGACCAGCCGGGGTAGGAGTTCCCTTACCCGAATTGTACATCAAACACACCATACAGTAATTAACAAAATTCTCTGCATATTTAGGAATTCCTGCATTCTGCCAAACAGGAGCCAACAACTTTCAAATCCCTTTCACGCTGATATGTGCCATCCCATGAGCCATTGTCACCACTGGAAGCACATACGCATCAGGTAACAACCATCTTTGATGCTCAGACAAATCAGTCCAACATCCATTCGAGTCCAATCAACCCTTACTCTCCCTCCATTCATTCAACTCTTTCTCTGTAGCTTCAGCTTGGATGGATCTCACACTCTCGATTGTATCTTCACACATGCTTCTATCTGGAACCCATCTCGCCGGACCTGCAACATACATTCGGCTCATAACATTTCTCGCAGTTTCTTTCGCAACCTCATCTGCAAACGCATTTCCACGACCAACATCATCCGTAACTTTCTTATGCGCACTGCATTTCATAATCGCTACTTGTAATGGCAAAATAAGTGATTCAAGGAGTTCATTCACCAACTGGCCATGTTGGATTTTAGTCCCAATGCGAAGTCAGGAACCCGCGCTCTCGCCACAAACGTCCAAAACTATGAGCCACACCAAACGCATACTGGCTGTCAGTCTACACAGTCACTCGTTTTCCTTTCACCAACACACATGCTCTTGTCAATGCAATCAACTCTGCTGCTTGCGCTGAATTGTGTGGGATACGTGAAGCTTCAACAATCGTATGCAAAGTCGTAACAGCATATGCCGCAGTCGTATCACCATTCGGAAGCTTGAAGCACGAACCATCAACCCACAAAGTACCATCACACTCTGGAAGAGGAGTATCCCTAAGGTCTATCCTCCCTTTCGTTTCTTCCTCAGTTCTAAGGAAACAATCATGCTGTTCTTCAACATTATCTGTCTCAGCTGAAATCTGCAACAACGTGGCTGGATTCAACGTGTTGCATCTTTTATTGTGCACATGACTCGCTAGCAAGGTCAATTCGTAACCCGACAACCGAGCACTAGTTAAATGCTGTGTCTTGGTACGATTCAACAAGGTATCCACTGCATGTGGAACCATCACAATCAGTGTATTGTCCATAACCAAACCAGCAGACTGTCGAATCGAAACAGCCGCTGCTGCTGTAGCCCTCAAACAACTCAGCAACGCTCTATCTACCGGATCTAAAGACGACGAAAAATAAGCACATGGACGCTGCTTAACGCCAAACTGTTGAGTCAACACTGACAATGCACAGCCCTCTCTCTCGTGGACGTACAATGTGAAAGGCTTACTGTAGTCGGGAGTACCCAACACAGGAGCCGAACACAACGCATTGCGTAATTCTGAAAAGCTCTCTCGACATTCGTCAGTCCAAGGAATAGGATTTTGAGTATCCTTAACAGTAAGAGCTATTAAAGGCTTCGCTAACAACGAGAAATTAGGGATCCACTGTCTACAGTATGACATAATACCCAAAAACGCACATACTTCTCTCTGTGTCGTAGGGACACTCATTTTCAGAATCGCTTGAATTCTTTCTGTGGTCAGTTTCCTTCCCTCCTTCGATAAGAGGTGACCTAAGTAGGTAACTTCTTGTCGACAATATTGCAACTTCGAAAGAGATACATTATGATGGAAATCAGACAAGTGACGCAACAGTGACAAGGTAGCCTCTCTACAGATCTCTTTATTATCGGCGGCAACTAACAAGTCGTCAACGTACTGTATAAGAGCAGCACCATCAGGTAAAACCAACAGATCAAGTTGCGTTTTCAAAGCTTGGCTATAGATCGATGGACTCTCACTGTAGCCTTGAGGAGCACGCTTAAAGCGGAAACTTCATCCTCCTAAAGAGAATCCAAAGATATCTCTACTCTCCATGGCAATCGGGATGCTGAAGAAAGCATTCTTCAAGTCAATCACCGAAAACCATGTGACTGTAGCCGGGATCAAAGTTAACAAAGCTGTGATATCAGGCACAACAGGAAATTGTGGAACAACGATCTTATTCACCTCGTGGAGATCGATCACAAACCTATATACAGGAGGCTGTGTAGAATCAGTTCTCTTCAGAACAGGCAAAACCGGACTATTGCACACATTACCTCTCGTTTCCTCGATCACACCTTTTTCAATCAGATCATAGATGATCGCCAAAAGTGCTCGCTCACCATCACTCGAGATACGATACTGTGGAATATGCGGTAACCTAGCATTCGCTTTCAATGTCACAACATATGGCGGAATCTCCAAGAGGCCTATATCGTTCGGACTAGTAGCCCAAAGAGAATCAGGGAGAGAAGACAATTCAGGTGGAAGTCGATCTTTAGACAAATACATCGGAGAGATCACTCTCTCACTCAATGTAAGATGTACTCCTGACGGAGAACAATATAGCGCCGCATACAATCTTTTTAACAAGTCCAATCTCAACAAATGCTCACCACAACCGGTTGTCAAAATGAGGGGTGCTTCGAATTTACAAGGTCCAACAGAAAGAGACAACGGGGTAGAAATCAGATTCGTAACCGGGGCGCCAGAAAAACCTACTGAAACATTCTTTAAGCCATACAAAGGTGCGCCAGGGAGTTTAGAGTGCATAATAGAACTCTTCGCAGCACCAGTATCCAACAGAAAAGGCTCTGACACACCTGATGCAATCACTTCAACATAAGGTCCATTCTGAATCTACTGAAACTGAAACAACTCCCTCTCTTTGTTTATGGCTGTCCTAGCAATCATTACCATTCACTTCCTCACCTTCGACGTAGTAATTGTCCATATAGTACTGAGCTGTCCTATCAAACACACCCTGTTGCTGATCAAACTATTCATAGAATTCTGTGGAGGCAAAGAACGTGTGTCCTGACCACGACCTCTACCTCTAAGCTCTTGTTGAGCACCTCGACCTCACACACCAGAAGCACCATTTGTGCGCTGTAACAAAACCGGACAACCATTCTTGAAATGGCTCTCTTCTTTGCAATGCGCACACTGATTAGGCCCATACGGAAAATGTTGTTGAGAAGACCCGTACCGTTGCGAGTTTCTAGAATATTGCTGATTCTGCTGAGAATCACGTTGATTATTAGTAGAAGCGGCTAAGCTTGTTGTAGAAGAACTTTAGTCTTCAATTCCTTAGTCTTCTTATCCACTTTCTCTAACTCATCCTTGTTCCTATTTTGATAGTACTGGGCAGTGGCTAAAATCTGTGCTGACGTGGAAACGGCCCAAGCACTCTCAGAATTCTTCAGCCTATTGCACAATTTGGGAAATAAATTATGAACAAATTTGTCAACGAACAATCTCTGACCACCTTCGGTAGCCATGTCCTGCCCACTGTGGTCTACAAAAGTATCTTCAAATCGCGTGAAAAAGTCGGACACAGTTTCATCTTTCTTCTGCTTGCACGCAGACAACTTGTCCCAATTGACACACACTTCAGGCATCAAAGTCTTCATATAAGTAATAATCCTACCAGGAAGTTTAGTAATCAAATCCTCGGGCTTAGCGCCACCTACTTGTCTATTATCGGCATCTCTAAGGTGAGACCATGTGTCACCTAATTCATGTGCATGATCCGTATGACGAATCTTGCCCCAAATAGGCTGTGGAACAACATTCCCAAACAACATGTCTATGTCTGCTAAATTCATGATGCACGAACTCACAGTCTGAGTTAGCTCCTTATAGTACCCTGCTGGATTTTTGCGCGGATCAGGCAAAGACTGCTTAATAGCTAAAACTTCAACACGCTTCCAAGGAACATGTACCCAGACACGCTGAAAATGTGCAGCAACAGGTGGAGCAGCATTTGCGTCAGCAGGTCTCCAAACTGGAGGAACCTCACGCATCGGATATTGACGCGTTTTTCTCCCAACTGACGAATCAGGCTCAAACAGTCGCTCAGAAGGAGATACACCCCGTAATGACAACAACGTCGCAACCGCTTTTTCAATCTCGAGATCAACAACAGTCCCTTTCGCAAACTCGGAGCGTATTCGGTACAACTCAGAAGGAGCTTGTCCTACTTCTTCTACCCATTGTTCATGAAGGAACACACATCATATCGAAGACGTATCGTTGCTTTGGTGCTTCCCACTGATGGAAAACATCCCTCAAGATCATACTGCGTAGAATACGTAACCCATTTACGTGCCATGTGATCCAACACTGTCCGTTCATTAGCATCAGGCAACTGACTACGCGATTGTCTACGCTCAACAACAGGAGACATACCCAATGATCCCAACAGAGGAGAAAAGATACTAGTAACTGCAGCAGTCATTCTTTGTCTAGCAGAAGGAGAAGGTGACAAAATAAGAGAAGACGGAACAGAATGAGAAGAAACCAAAGTCGGAACAGGAGGAGTATACAAGACAGGCGCAGAAGTAGCAGACGAAGGAGGTAGCAAAGTCGGCGGCCCTTGAGAAGGCTGCACCAAAGGAATAGTAGCCAACGGAAGAGGAGCTGGCTGTGGAGGAATCGCAGGTGGCAAAGCAACCGGGGGTTGCGCAACTACAACTTGTTGCGGTGCCATAGCATTCTCTGCATAGGGGGTTGGCGAACTCAATAGATGCGACATTAAAGGATCTTTCACAAGATCTTTCTTTTCTTCTTGCACTTTAGGTGGCAAAGCTGGGTAGCGCTTATCTACTGCTAACTTCCGGATCGTAAACATCTGTTCGCTCTCTTGCTCTTCCTCATTATCCCTAAACTGTATAGCAGCTTGCACCATTGACATGCCTCGTTCTCGTTTAGTCTTCTTCGCTAGCTTAATTTCTTTCTGTTTGGCTTCTTTTCGCCATATGCGGAAAGAGTCAAACATTGCCGGACGGGCTTTCTTCTTGAACAATTTAACTTCGAGATTGTCTACAATCTCTGTTTCAAACCTACCATAACGGGGCCACTGTAGGACACCGTCTTTTCTCGTATATTTAACCCAGATGTCATTATATCCGATGGGGCCCACACCATGTTTTACATAGAGCTCATAGGTCGGAGTTCCAATCGCAGGAACCAGACACAAATCCTCCAATCGGGAATCCCTAGAACAACCAAAACCAAATATCTTTCCAAGACTGCTAAGACCAGGCATCTTCGCTCACTAGTCTAGCTTCAAACTTCAAGGGAAATCTCAAAACGATAGTCTCATGAATACACAAGTCCCTCGGCTTTGGGGCCTGCAGGTACCAAATCAAAGTGATCATCGAAGGGATACCAAAACAAACTAAGGACTGGGAGACGCTCCACTCATACTTAACTGAAATGTCGATGGCGTCACCAGAAGACCCGTCTATAGTCTCGCTCTACAAATCATCTATGGCTCCAAGACAGGGCGACAGTCAAGGCAGCAGTCCTTCGTAGCCACCGGAAAGCGGGGAACCTCGCACCAAAGACTTTCGGGCGCCAACTGAAGAACCGGGTTTAGAACCCAGCGGCGCCAGGGAAAACGCCTGATGTCTTCGAGTTCCCCTGCCTAAACAAACAGAGACACAAGACACTTATTGATGACGTCAAAGACCAAAGTTTATTGGCTGCAAGCAGGAACAGAAGTCTACGAAGCACAACACGGGTGGTTCGCTAGAGACTGCACAAATTCAATGAGCAGAGCATGGTCTTTTATGCCAAAAATCACATTCCAGGCTAGCATCAATTACGTACAAACTAAACAATCACAGAATGACATTTCAAAAGTAGCGCATGACGACAATCCCACTTTCCGTTGTCCAGTCCACCAGAAATGACCAAGCACATTCCAATATCCTGTTCGATCAGGCCAGACAAACCCATTGTAAAACCTCAACCCAAATCAGTGATTAGGCCATAAAGGATGGAGCAGAAACAGATGAGATGTAAGATAGAAGGGTGGGTGCAGTGTACTGTAAACGCAGCAATGTCCTGTTCTTTGATCTTTATCTGACCAGCTGTTTAACAAGGAACTGGCTCAGCGAGGTCAGCCTCGGGCAAGGGAGTCAGTTCGGCCTACTCTCGGTGCAGTGGTTGCAGTTTTGGTTTTAATAATCCTAGCTTAAATAACACATACCGCACGCAGAACAAAACTTACAATTTTTGGAGCATTAACTTCCGTTCGCTACCAAAACACGGGGAGGATGTGTTTAATCTTTTACATAGGGAAGGACCTGATGTGATCTTTCTAACGGAAACGTGGTTGAACGACAGTTCAGGTCCTGATGTGGCAGGTGCCCTCCCTGATAATTACTCAATAATAAGGAGAGACAGAACTCCTAAGAAGGGTGGTGGAATTGTGATTATTTATAACAAGAGCTATTCATGCAAAAAACAGGAGTGTGAAGCAGCCTTGTTTAAACTTATGCTTTCTCCCAAATTCACTCTATCTGGGGCCTTGATTTATCGTCCCCCAGGACCAGCTGGTGCCTGGGTGCCCCAGTTGTCAGACCGGCTGGCTCCTTGGCTACTTAAGCTAGCCAATTTTACAGTTTTAGGAGATTTAAATCTTCATTTGGTGGAAAACATTGATTGCCCAGCAAGCAGGGCGCTCATTGCAGACCTTTCTGCATTGAATCTTCCTCTTTGCAATGATGGCCCCATGCACAGAGCTGATCACTTGCTAGAACCTATTTTTTCTAATCTGCATGGCATTAAATGTTCACCTGCATTACCACTGAGTTGGTCAGACCACTATGCGGTTAAATTCCAATATAGTAGTCTGTCTTCCCTGCCTCCTCTGCTTCCCGAATTACCCGGTCGGTCTAGAAATTGGGGAAAATTGGACGTTGCTAAATTGAATCAAATTTTGTTAAACAGTGCCCCTGCGCAGGAATCCATTTCTCTTGCCTCTTTGAATAATATTTATAATTGGATTGCCTCTGCGGCCAATGCATGCCTGCCATTGTCAGCTAAAAAATGTAATGACCTTCGCCCCCCTGCCCCATGGTATACGGAGCAGTTAAAAATCGAAAAAAGGAAGTGTAAAGCGGTGGAAAGAAGTTGGAGAAGGAACTATGCTCCAGAGAACAAACAGATTTATAAAGCTGCATTGAAAAATATCGTGCATTGTGTAAAAAGGCACGTGCTGATTATGTTTCATCGTCCATTTCAGGGGCAAATAATTGCTCGCGGACTCTGTTTTCTTGGGTTAAAAACCTGGCAGGTGCTGGGACTGGACCAAGTCCGCCTGCTCTTGATGAACTTCAACGTGATTCCCTATCCGAGTTCTTCATAAACAAAGTTGAGCAAATTTATCAGAAACTAGGGGGAATTAATGGGTCAAACCCAGCCCTCCAGAACACGGTTAAAACTGGAGCAGTGGGATCTTTTGAATATGGGTTCCCTAATAAAAATGTTAACTAGTATTAAATCGGGTTCTCCTTGCAGCCACAGTGCTTCTTCAGATGGAACAACCTGCTCTTGAAGTAGTGATGGGGCTACTAAATGCTTCTCTTGAAGAAGCACAGATGCCCAAAGTCTGGAAACATGTAATGGTCTTACCTCTGTTGAAAAAGCCTAATGCAGATCCGACCATACCATCTAATTTTAGACCCATTTCCCTACTCCTGACCTTCTCGAAGTCCACTCACTTTGTTTTTAACCAATGCAGGCTGGCCATTATTAAAGATTTTTGTAAAGGCACAACCTTCGCATTTTTTAATTAAACACATTTGCACATTCACGTTTAGTCACCTCCTAATTTGGGCACTGTTTGCACTCACCACATCCTGCTCCGCTGTAACCAGGCGTCGTAGCACGCTGGGGAGACATTCGGTCACCCCAGCGGGGACCCAATGATGAAGCATGTCACCAACTAGTGGTGAGCGAGGGTCATTCAAACAAGAAAGGGTCTTTTTCCCTCCTCCTAACATCGGGTGACCAGCAAGCGCCCTGGTTTTCTTCCACTGAAGATAACCCACTGGGCTCACATAGGGAGACTGAGATTGTTCCATTGTGTGTATGCACGTGTGTGAGTATTGATCACGCGTACATCACACAGCGGTGCTAACATTTTACCTTCACCAGTTTAATATTAATTTTTATTGCATCACAGTCACTCCTTTGTTGTTTATATATATGTTCAGAATAAACATCGGCTCTGCCCCCAAATATTTACAAGATCTGGTTCATTAGCACCACCCCCGACACCTGCTGCGTTCGTCAGCAGGAGAACGGTTTGAAATCCCGAGGTTTAAACTGTCGAGAATGGGAGGTAGCTCCTTTTCTCTTCTTGGGCCAACCTTATGGAATTCCTTACGTGATGCGATGAGGAGAGAGAAGCTGTTTCCCGTGTTTTGGAAACAATTACAAATCAGATTTTTTAACCTATATTGCTAATTCCGATATTCTCTTAGCTTCTGTTATGGCCTGCGCTGGGAAACCCTTGTTGGGTAGCTGTGCTCATTACAAAATAAAATAACATAACATAAGATAACAAAGGTAACACATTAAAGAATCAGGGATATATGTTGATACCACGCATACTTTTAGCACGCATATCATTACCACGCATTTTTTACAACGCAGGACCCATTACCACGGATACCTTTACAACGCATTACACTACAATGCAGGTACTATTACAACGCATACCATTACAACGTAAGTATAGGTAAGTATATAATTTTTTTAAATAATGTAATTAATAATAATTTAAATATTTTAATTAATTAATAATTATTTTATTTAATATTTTAATTAATTAT
This sequence comes from Lissotriton vulgaris, assembly GCF_964263255.1. Lineage (NCBI taxonomy): Eukaryota > Metazoa > Chordata > Amphibia > Caudata > Salamandridae > Lissotriton > Lissotriton vulgaris. The sequence goes on along the minus strand of NC_141693.1, from coordinate 1,436,372,665 downwards.
ATTAATTTTTATTTATTATTTTTTAAATATATATAAAAAATACCTCTGTACCCCAAAACCCAAACCCAACCCTGAAACCTAAAAATACCCCTGTACCCCAAAACCCAAACCCAGCCGTGAAACCTAAATATACCCCTGTACCCCAAAACCCAAACCCAACCCTGAAACCTCAAAATACCCCTGTACCCCAAAACCCAAACCCAACCCTGAAACCTAAAAATACCCCTGTACCCCAAAACCCAAACCCAACCCTGAAACCTAAAAATAACCCTGTACCCCAAAACCCAAACCCAGCCCTGAAACCTAAAAATACCCCTGTACCCCAAAACCCAAACCCAACCCCGAAACCTAAAAATACCCCTGTACCCCAAAACCCAAACCCAGCCCTGAAACCTAAAAATACCCCTGTACCCCAAAACCAAAACCCAACCCTGAAACCTAAAAATACCCCTGTACCCCAAAACCCAAACCCAACCCTGAAACCTAAAAAATACCCCTGGACCCCAAAACCCAAACCCAGCCCTGAAACCTAAAAATACCCCTGTACCCCAAAACCCAAACCCAATCCTGAAACCTAAAAATACCCCTGTACCCCAAAACTCAAACCCAACCCTGAAACCTAAAAATACCCCTGTACCCCAAAACCCAAACCCAACCCTGAAACCTAAAAATACCCCTGTACCCCAAAACCCAAACCCAACCCTGAAACCTAAAAATGCCCCTGTACCCCAAAACCCAAACCCAGCCCTGAAACCTAAAGATACCCCTGTACCCCAAAACCCAAACCCAACCCTGAAACCTAAAAATACCTCTGTAACCCAAAACCCAAACCCAACCCTGAAACCTAAAAATACCCCTGTACCCCAAAACCCAAACCCAGCCCTGAAACCTAAAAATACCCCTGTACCCCAAAACCCAAACCCAACCCTGAAACCTAAAAATACCCCTGTACCCCAAAAACTCAAACCTAACCCTGAAACCTAAAAATACCCCTGTACCCCAAAACCCAAACTCAACCCTGAAACCTAAAAATACCCCTGTACCCCAAAACTCTAACCCTGTACCCCAAAACCCAAACCCAACCCTGAAACCTAAAAATACCCCTGTACCCCAAAACCCAAACACAGCCCTGAAACCTAAAAATACCCCTGTAACCCAAAACCCAATACCCCTAATAAATGTTATTTAAAAAAGATAAACTTACCTATAAACTTACCTAAACTTATGTTGTAATGGTATCCGTTGTAATAGTACCTGCGTTGTAGAGTAATGCGTTGTAAAGGTTTCCGTGGTAATGGGTCCTGCGTGGTAATAGATGCGTGGTAACAATACTTCGTGCTAAAAGTTGCGTGCTAACAGTTACATACCAAGAATCAGATGGGGCTGTAGCCCCGCTTTAAATGCATCTGCTTAAGGAGTCCTACCACGTTGTATATTTTGTGATTAATAGTAGGCGCCTTGAATAATCATTACTTCGTTTATGATTATAAGAAATAATAACTTACGCGCTATAAGGACTACCTTGGTTGTGATACTCCACTCCAATTGAGGAGTGGATATTTACAGAAAATCGATTGTGTTCTTTTTTCTTTTTGTTTAGGGTACACACTGTTGTATATATAATGTATATATTGCATTTATAGGTCTTTTGTCTTTTTGTATATTGTATATATTTTGGCCACCTTGTCTTATGTTTCATAACATTGTCCTTCTTAAATTATATCACTTAATGACAACAGAAATAACTGTAAAAAACAGGATAATAAACTGTATCTTGTTTTGAAGTAGCCCATGCTTTATTGATTCCTCAGGACCACTTTTTCTACTTTTTCATCTCTATGATGCTCCTTGGGAGGGTAATTTGGGCAGAACCCCTGTTTATTACGTAGTAGCCGCTTTAAATGCCAGGCACTAGACAAAGATGAACATTAGAGTGCCTTACAGAGAGAATTTAAAATGCAAGTGTCCCCGTTAATATTTTTAATGGGAAAGAAAATACGCATTTACACATGAAGCCTGGCAGGCTCTAGCTGCGTAGGTCAGGAGGGCAGAAGGGCTTCCCCCTTCTGAAATAATGTATTTTGCTTCCTTTTTACTATATTTATTTAATGGCAGAGGATTCGCAGCCGACGCCTCCAGCAGCCGCAGACCACGGGGCATATTACCAAGCCTGGCAAATTAGATTATCGCCGCTTTAGTCGCCGTTTATGGCCGCTAAACGGCAATAATTATATTGCCCTATTAGCAAGCTGTCGCTAACTGATGTTAGCGACAGCTTTGAGGCGATAGGGAGCGGTTTGGAGCCCGCTTGGCATGTCAGCGATATTTATCGCTAATGACATGCAAAGTGGGCGTACCAAACCTGTTTGCGACTGAAAACAGTCGCTAACATCGATATCACCTATTATCAACGCAGGCGTAGCAATGGAAATATTCGCGCTAAGCGCGAATATCTCCAAAAGCTAACGCCTGCACAGACCAGTTCTTAGCCATTATATCCAATGGGAGGTGGATATTATGGCTAAGACCCTATTGGCGTTAATGCGTGAATATCGCTGTATTCTCAGCGATATTCACGCATTTTGCCGCTATTGCCGGTGATTTTTATCGCTTTAGAGATAAACGTTGCTAATAGCACGTTATCTCTGGGATATTATCCGGCGATGCTTGGCGATAAAAAAACTTGCTAAGTCCATTTAGCGATAAATATCGCTAGTTGTTGGTAATATTCCCCACGGTTCTGTATCAGAGGGGGGCTGCATTGAAGGGGGACAAAGTGCGGTGGCAAAGTGAACCAGCCACGATTTTAGAAGGAAGGTGGCCTACCTAAAAAGTAGGGGAACTTCAGTGGTGGCTCCTCCGCTCAGGCAGAGGAGCGTCACCCCACTGCTCATGAAAATTAAAATAAAATGTTAATAACAAAAAGATATTATCATTTTATTTTCCTTTGTGACTTCTTGTGAGCCGGGGCTGGCTGATGCAGAGGGAGCAGGAGTGGTTTGCACTCCCTCCCTACATCTGTATGACGCTTTTATCGGCACTCTAGTGCCGGCAAAACAGTCATGCATAGTTGCATGTTCTCCATTGGGCTGTGTTGCACAGCCTCCTCAGGCACTGCCTGAGCGGCAAAAAAGTCTGCTCAGACCAATCATGTTGCTGCTCCTTCAGCATCGTGATTGTTTGGCAGAGTCAGAAGCCTGGGTACTTCCGGTGTAGGCTGAAAGCAGCAGACAGGAAGAAGAAAAGAAGACGAGGAGAGAAGTGTGGTGGATATTATTTTTTTCATCCCGGCCTGCCACACCCCGCCCAACCACCCCGTTCAGAGGCAGCCGCCACTGGGGAACTGTTTTTCGTACATTAAAAAAGTATGAGCCCTTCAGCTCCTTTGATCCTACCCACTTCAACCCCTGCAGCAGCCAAGAATGTAATATGAGTTTGTAACTTCACATCCGAAACATAAGTAAGACTGGTGACTGCACAAACAGAATGCCAGCCAGTAACATCTCTCCTGAAACCATAGCCTTGACATCACTTGACCAAACCAGTCTTCCAACAAAAGCATCACACTGGAAGCCTAACTAAGAATTATTCGGGAGTGAAGTAATTCCTAGAGCCAGTAACCAGATTGCAACATCTCTTTGTGAACCAGGAATCAGAGGTGCTGACAAAAGCCCAAGGACCAGGCTTTAAACAGTAACATCATTGAGGTAATCATAAAACAGATTATATGGCTGTGACATCACAGGAAATAACAGATCCTATATTGGGAAAAATCTCATGCTCCAAAAAAACAAGCAGAAGAATGGTAAAATGTGTTAAAGAATACTAGAAAAGAGAAAAATTAACGAACAATCTTTAAATAATAAAAAAAAGTGTATTCTTGGAAGGGTAATCTGGCAGAATTTGGAGTGCTTTAGTACACATCTTAAAGCACTGTACTAACAGAGGTCACAATTATTTTCTTTTTTTAATTTGTTTATTGGCATTTTATCATAAACAAACATTCAGTAATAGAATATATGGTTAAAAAAATACAAATATGAGGTGCTTTTCAAACCAGAACAAACAAAAAAAAGAAACAACGAAGGCAGAAGCATCATATGTGATCAACTGTATGTGTAAATTACATCATTGTGGATACGCGGTAAAGGCATTATACACCAAAAATGGATCACACATCCCAGATGATAATGATAGGATTACATGAATAACTACGAGTGTTGCAGAAATATAAAGATTTATGAAGTCGAAATATGATCATCTAATGTCTGTGGATGGGGTGTTGTGGAGGTTTTGGGGTCTTGTGAAGCATCCAACCCACGGGCTGTCAGACAGTTCAAAAAAGGACCCCCGATTTCTTTTGATCTGGATGCCTGTGGCAGCAGTTCCCAATATATGGTGACCTGTTCGTGGCAAAATGTGGTGCCTAGGATCAAGGTTTTAATCGCAGGTGGTTCGCGTTTGCCGCAGTGCATCCCAATCTGGCGTTTCGCTAGCAGTAGGAGCATAGCGAGTATTCTGCGATGGCCCTCTTTAACATATCCCAGCAGGCATTATTTGGGAGAAGGGACCAGGTTAGACAGTAGGATCTCATTGATTGAGATGAGCACCTCTCTCCAGAAGTGTTCAATGCCGGGGCAGTGCCAGGCCATGTGTAAAAAGGAAGCATCTGGAGATGCACATCTCCAGCATTTCACTTCGGGATGAATACGAATGCGTTTAAGCTGAATAGGAGTTCTGTAGATGCGGTGCAAGTATTTAAAATGCATAAGGAAAGGCGTAGTTTATAATTAGGCGAGAGCATCTCTAGTTGTCCCAACAAAACTGACATTGAGCTTCATAAATTGGGTCATCTAGTTCTTCATTCCAACCTGCCAAGGCTTTCGGGAATGTGATCGGGGCAGATCGCTGCATGTTACTGTATAGTCGAGTAATGAGCTTGTCTGAGGATGAGTTGGTAAGTATTGATTCTAGGGCCGGGAGGGATGGTAGCGGGGAGGGAAATGTGTTGTGAAGTTTGCGACATGTTCCTCTAATAGAATAATATAGTAATAAATTAGAAAACTTGGATGCGTCATCCGGGATAGGCATGGGAGCTATAAAGTGTCATTGGGAAAGAGGCCAGCAAAAGTATCCCATCCCAGCTTGTGCGCACGTGTAGAGTTGTCTTTATCTTCTAGTATGGGCAGTAGTGGGTTATATTACACATGCAATAGAGGGCACGTATAGTACTGAGTGCCCATCTCGAATGCAAAGTTTGTCCCAAGCCAGTGCTTTATTTGTAAAATATTAAGTGCCAGGGCTCTGACCAGGAGGCCACTGCAGATTTCACCACCCATCGCCCTTGTCATCGCTGCCAAAACAACTACTAACCATCTCTCTTGCATGTAAATGCAATGGTTCAGATTATTCCAGGTCCCCAAAGCTAAAGGAATGGCTTGGGAAGCAGGTATAAGCAATTTTTATGTAGATTATTTTCCTAAACAACCGTTATTCTGCTCTTCTCTACATTAGATGAGCAGCGCCACCCTGTGGTAGACTGTTCTAAAAATGGTGTTGACAATTAGGTGTGGGTGCCGAGCACCGGAAACGAATTAAGTGCCGGTGCTGAGCACCAGAAAGCACCTGCTCAAATTAAGCACTGTCCCAAGCCCATCTAAGTGTATCAGATGTATTTATCTCGGTATGGCGGCGTTTGTGAGGCTGGTATAAGGCTACTCTCAGAGGTAGAGGTGCAACGCTGTCAGCTTCAACTGCAACGTGGGCTTAGAAGGGAGTTGGGAAAATCCAATAATGTAGGAATTGCGCCTACATGCAGAACGCATATAATGCTAGATTCGGAGTGCTTAGTCCACCCTGTGCTAGGGGAAGCATGAGCATTTCCCATGCTATGCGTGGCTGTTTCCCGGCCCAGACCAGGGAGATCATAAAGGATCGTAAAGTTTTCAAGAACGTTTGAGTAAGTTGCAGTGGAACGTTATTCAATAAATAATGAATATTGGGAAGCACTATCATTTTAGCGTTAGCAATTGTACCAGCCAAAGAGATAGGAAGTTTAGACCATATTTTGATTTTCTCCTCCTGCCATGTCAATATGCAACCAACATTTAAGTCCGAGAGCTGCTGAATGTTAGTGCTGAGCCATATCCCAAGTATCGTACGGGGCCCAATGCCCTTTGGATGAGGGAATCAGGTACGAAGGCAGTGAAATTAGGTGTGAGTGGCAGTAGGGTGGATTTGGTCCAATAGATATGTACACCAGAGAGACCACCAAATCTTGTGAGTTCCCGCAAAACTGTGTTCAAATTATCTATTGAGTCCCGAATGTACAGAGTGATATCCGCGTATAGAACAGAGGTCATAATTTGGTGATAATGTGTCAAAGTGTTCTGAAGGATGTGCAGCAAGGTATGCCTCGACGAAAAGGTCCTGTGAAGACTGCAGCTGTAAGCAATGATCTCGGGAACATGTACATTAACCTGCTGAACCATTACTCCAATGTGTCAAACAAATCTACTTACTGGCTGAGACTGATGAATAGATCAGCATCAACATGAAGTCGAATGAAGCCATGCAGACTGATCTAAATGCTGTGACACCCCCACCTCACTCCTCCTTTCTCTTGATCTTTCTATTTATAACCATTGAGCCTACCGGGACTCCTTTTGGCTAAAGATACCCAGGGGTGTGTTATATTCCATCCTCTAGGGACGCACAGAGTAGCTATGCTGAAGAATGAACATTTAAGCCCCAATTACATGGCTTTGTCTTACTGAAGGTGCTCAGTGCTGCATGTCTCTGAGTGCCTCTTCAAGGACCTTTACCCTGCCCTAAGGCAATCATAAAGCATGATTTCTTTTACATTCCTTATCTTGAATAAACTCTTCTACTAATTCCTGCTGTTTCTCACTTTACACTGCCTTTTCCTGACTCCTATGATGTTGTACTTAAACTCCTTTTTCTTTACTTGTAGTTACCCCTGACGAAGGATGTTACATTGCATTCGGTACATCGTTAAAAACGCTAATCCTCAGTTTTTTGCATTGACAAGTGTGGAGTAACATTTGAACTGATCTCAAAAGATTGAAATCAATATGTTCCTAAGCAACCGTGTATAACAGCTTGAGGATAATAACTACTTTTTCCAGAAGATTTTGTATGTTGTATAATTTTTAAACACAGATAAGGATTGTTTGTTGTTGCAGCACTTGGGCATAAAGTAGTACGTTTTGGTTCTAGTTCCTCTTAGGTGAACTAGCATAGAGACTCCTTGACACCTACTAACTGTCACCTCAGCCTCAGAATGAACAACAAAAACCTCAACTGGATGTGCCATTAGTGTATAGACCTGCATAGACCTGGGAACATTGAGAGAAGTGCCCTTCCAATGCAGCCCTACTTATAATGGAAAATGGATGATGCAATAACTTTCTGCTATTAGATAGGAAAAGAACATTTTCTTCTTTCCAGTGCTAATTTCACATGCTAGGGGCACCCATTTGGAAGGAATACGCAAAAAAAGAAATGAACACATACCAAATAAACTCACTGACCCACCTATGTTCAGGCAGCAGCACCTGGAAAGGAGGCATGTAGAATGTAAAAAGAAACAAGACCGTTTCCCACAGGAAATAGTTTAAACCAAGTTCAAATAAACCTTAAGACTGGAGAGGAGCATGCACAAAAGGTCTGAACAATCTTTCCCAGGATTAATAACCAACAGCTGGCTTCAGAATGACCCATGGTGAAAACGGGCACAGCCCAAATCACTAGTAGCTATTGAACCTACAGCTTGTAGGTGAAAACTCCCATGAAGCACGAAAACACTGTGGCACACAAAAAGTAGCAAAACCTCATGTAATCCAAATGTTAACCATCCCAAGAAAGAGCAAGAAATCATCCATCAGAACCACACCTCATGAGCACAGCCCGGGGTGACACACCTCATGAGATGTGTCAGAGAATGTTATTTAATAGAATGTAATGTAAACTGAACTGTGTTTTAGTTAGCATAACCAGGCTTCAGTTGACCTGACTAGGCACACTTCAGTCTGCATTGACATTTTGTTTTGCAGTGACAAAAAGAAAAATACACCTTTAAACTTACATGGATGAGCTTCCTCCATAAATGTTACTTATCTGTGTCTTCAATTCTAGAAAACAAGTGGCATAGAATTAATTCATGTTACTGTTTAGTTTTCAAGTTGAAAGGTGTTAATTTGTGTTCCTTGAGAATGCAGCCGTGTGCAGAATGTTTGTGTATTCAAGGCTTTCTGCCTGAGTGTCCTCTAAGCAGTTGTACTGTCTATGGTTTGATTTTTTGCACAAATGTCTGTTATTTCCTTCAGGTTATGTGGTTTCTCAGTGGTCTTGTATGCTGATGACACCCACTTTGTGGTGTCATTATCCAGCAATATTGAAGAGACAGCAGATCGTTTTAATCTCTGTATGACTCAGGTACATCAGTGGATGAGTCTGAACTGTCTGAAACTGAATGGTGGAAAGACTGAGGTCCTCCTATTTGGCTCAGATACCTCTTTCTGGACATCCAGATGGTGGTCGACCTGCGTGGGAGATACCCCAATCCCGGTGAATAAGGCTAAAAATGTAGGTGTTATCTTTGATGATAAATTGACCTTCAAAAATCAGACTGTATTTAGGGATCCAAAAGCAGCACCTTCAAAAGCTGCAACAGCTTCAAAATGCAGCTGCCAGACTGCTGCTGGATATCCCGATAATCCAGCAAATCTTACATAAATTGAGGACCCTGCATTGGCTCCTTGTGGACAATAGAATTATATTCAAATGTCTAGCTTTTAAGGAACTCCATGGCTCGGGCTCTGATTATCTGAAAACGCAACTGAAATGGTATATTCCAACGAGAAATCTGAGGTCTGCTTATTGCAAACTTCTACAAACTCCCAGAGTCAAGAGAGCTTGATGGGGAGGAAGACGTTTCATGTTAGGGACTGTTAAAACTTGGAACATGCTTCCCGAGGATATAAAGAACAGTCCAACAATTCTGGCCTTTAGAAAAGCTCTAAAAACCTGGCTTTTCATAAATTAATCTGACCCGATACAGGGCAAATATGTTACTGATGATGGCAGGATTTTCAACTAACTGCCATTCTTTGTCTGAGCTAACAATGTGCCCATGCGATAGTGTGTTTTCCATAACTAATTTAATTTGTACATGATATTCTTTTGCAAATTTTCCAAAGTCCCCAGGAAGAGATATATTTTACCTGTATTTAAAACACTATTTTTTACACAACGCAGACCAGCACTCTTATTTTTGCAACAATTACATTCCCTACATGCACACATACATATGCTGTACAATGTATTTTTATTAATGGCAGGGGCTAACATTAAGGAAAAGCATACGGGGGTACCCCCTTAGGACAATTTCTGCTTTTTTAAAGAGTCACATGAGGAGGTGAAATTGACACTTTGTTTTAATTGTCTACTTTCTTGAATGTTAATAATCGCATTGTATATACGAAGAGACATTTTAAAATGTTGACCTTTTTATCTATTTTGTAGTATACTTTTATGATACTGAAAAGTATGGAATAAAGGGGCATATTACCAAGCAAAAGCGATAATTATCGCTATTGCTTGGTGGAGTTCTGGACTTTTTGGTTCCGTCCAGAGGTGTCAGGGTACAACACCCAAAGACCCCGGAGTTCCACCTGCCTTGGTGCACAAATGAACAGAAACACGGGCTTCTCGATGGTGGCGTCAAAGACCAAAGGTTTATTACTGCAGGGACACAGAAGTCACAGAATCTACACACGGGCAGAAACTAGGAGCCTGTTCGATTTGTACAAAGTGGGTTGCTCCTTATATACGAAATTTTATGCTGGGGGCGAATTCTTTATATGTAATACATTCCCAAAACCTTTGTGTCTAAAACAATAAATATTTGGTGTTACACAGGAACCGTCGATAATATCTGAGGCCAAACATTGCGAAGAGAGGGGTTCCCACTAGTTTGTCACAATTCCCTGTCAATATTGCATTCAGGACCCGGACCGCCTCATCGTAAAGTTCGTTACCTCCCCCTAATAAAGATTCAGAAAGAAAGAAACAGAACCAGGTGTGGAAGATAGAAAAGTGGGATAAGGGATGTTTGTGGGTTGTAAATGGGCAAGGCTACCGGCTTCGGCCGCCTAATCATGATCAGATACAATGGACACGAAGACCAGTTTGGCAGGACTGGCCTCGGGCAGAGGAGGCAGCCTTTGTCGAGTCATGCAGCTACAGCGTGATCTGGTTTAAGGTGCACGTGTCATGTAAGAGGTGAATCTCCGGCTAAGGCTACGTGTCCTTAATCAAAGTGGAGTGAATGAAGTGATCCGAGGCTATTGCATATGTGAGGGCAAGGAAACACAAAATGGCGGCCATGGTCTAAGATGGATGCCGTGGGTATATCAGAAATATGTCAATGGAAGGAGTGCTCTTGTTCGTAGCGTAGCGAAAACACTAGGATAAACTAAATGGATCATTTGCGGTTCACTGATACCAATATTAGGTATTTCCGACAAACTTAAAAACACGGGTTCAAGTCGTCACAGAACCGTCACGGAACCTCAGACCCTCCTTTTGCCCTTACATAGGCAATTACTCAGTCTATGTCAGAATCTAGTTCTATGTTCATCAGGTCAGTGACATGTTGTTGTATCATCATCCTTTCTCGTGTCTTTTCTCCAAACGCAGGTGGTTTTCTGATACAAGTCGCAGCACAAAGACTACACAGAGCAGGACCACACTGGATAATCAGACAACATGAGAATAGGAATACTAGGATGACACCAATGACCATTAGAACCTTCCATCCCCACGCTGAGATCAGAGTCCAAAACCACTCCATGAAGGACCAGTTTCCCTTGTCTACATGTATGGAGTCTGAAATCTTGTGCAACTTAGAGATCGCCTCATAGACTGTTGGAGCATTATTAGGAATAAAGACACAGCAGCTCGATTGGATCATTCTGCATACCCCACCTCGATCTGCAAGTATAACGTCTAGAACCATACGGTTCTGCAACGTCATGAGCCTATCCGCCTGAAGCTCAGCTGTCAGATTGCTAAGGGCACCAGCAGTTTCAGTAATAGTAGATTCAACTACCCGTGTTAGCTGACGTATGTTTCTACTATTGGCCATAGGTCCCCAGAACGGAAGGAAGCCTTTGAAGAAGTCTCCGGCTTCCTGACCAGCGGTATCTTCCTTGCTGAAGACACCTCTCGCTACTCTTGTTCTGTGGTAATCAGGTGAAGCAGTGTATGTCGGAGGCAATAATCGAGCAATATAACATGATCCTGAGAAGTCGGCAGGCAACCATGTATAAGCTCTGTCTCGACAAATGAAATAGGTACCCCTAGCAGTAAGAAAGGCAGGGGAAGAGTTAGCCGGAAACACATAAGTCTCTACGCACTCACTCCTCCCTAGTTGAGCTCTCGGATTTCTCCCATTACCTTGCAAACAGACCTGACCTCGGTGAGGTACGACCCAGATTGGAGTTGAGCTTTTACGCTTGCTTTCTTCTAAACTAAGGCGATACTCTGAAGTATTCCAACTTAAATATACTCGCAATTCGTCTCTAGGGTATGATGGAGTATTATTGACGTCCTTGACCATGTCAATAATTCCCTGGACTAAAGCTTTGTTAGCAGAGTTATATTTAGTGGAACGTGGTGGACGTGGAGGATAGGTTTCAAGGGCATAAGCAAAGATGGTTTGGAAGGCCTGAAATGATCCATTATAGCTGTAAGGCAAAACCAGATATGGAATACCTTTATCCATAGTGTGAGGTATCAAGCCACACACCCAGCAGTCTGTAGTGTTAACTACCAGTTGGTGTTGGTGCAAGAGCTGTACAAATGTGTTGTTGGTGAATTCTGAGCGTCTGGCTTGCTCATGTTCTGGAAACGAGTGAAAAGAGTGTATAGAGGAAACAGTAGAAATAGCAGGATCAAGGGGAGGTACTGTAGAAACTGGCACAAAAATCAAGTTTATGCTAAAGACGATTCCACCCATCAATGTTGCTAAAACAATCAAAAATGTAACGGCACATTGTATCAGAAGGCATTTGCTGTGAAGAATTCTGTAAAGTCTGTTTCTGCGAACATAAATCACATTTTCTCGTTGCAGCGCAGGAAGCTCCATCTTCTACAATCCGCTCGCGACCACTGATGATGTGTACGTAGATGAAAATGCCTCTATCAGCCCTGGGAGTTCCCAGAACTAACAGAAAGATCGACCTTGTGTCAGACCCCTGCAAATTCAAACTAGGCACACAGCCACGACCCTACGGCTACCCAGACGGCAAGGCAATTTTAAAAACAATAAACAATAGCAAACTTCCTGGCTGAAGGCAAAAGTTCAATATATCAAAAATCACAATATGCAGTTGCCTGCTTTATTTGTCCTTTTTATGGCTTCTAAGGTTGTATCTCTTCTTCGCTGGTACTGTCTGATCGGAAAATAGTGTATTACTAGCAGTTGTTGCAGAGTTTAAGTTCGCAGATAGCAAAGTTTCTTCTGATGCCGGAGTCAAATGTTCAGTGTTCAAAGGAGTCTTTTCAGGAGGAGAGTCAGGTTTCAAAGTGTCAGTAATCAAATCGGCATCGCTGAAAGGGATAAATTTTGGAGTGATTTCGGATTCAGAGGCACCAATTCCCTTCTTCACCCAGTCGTCGTAGGGCAGCGGCAAAGGAACACGCTTTACATGAGAAGCGTGGATCCAGTGCTTGCGACCAGCAACACGTACAGCTGTCCTCGTCGCCAGCAGGACTTGGAAGGGACAGATGTAGCGGGGCTGAAGATTCTTTGTCCTCGCAAAATTTCTGACCACCACGTGGTCGCCGGGTTTCAGCTGATGCCCTGGACTCTCCGGAGGTTTTGGCAAAGCATCGAAGACCTGTTGATGAATAAGACTCAATTTAGCAGTCAAGTCGTAAAGGTAGTCTATCAACATAGGATATTCAATGGAGCACAATTGTTTAGGCCTTGGCACACCCCAGATATTTGCCGGGCGGCCAAACACAATCTCATATGGAGAAAGCCCTATTCTAGAATGCACTGTTGCTCTCGTTGATAACAAGGCCAAAGGAAGTGCATCTGGCCAGGCTAAACCTGTGGATGCTTGTATTTTGGCTATCTTAAGCTTCAGAGTGCCATTATAACCCTCGACTAAACCAGCAGACTGGGGATGGTTTGCACTGTGGAATTTTTGTTTCACTCCTAGACCAGCACACACACTCTGCATAACTTTCCCTATAAACTCACTTCCGTTATCTGACCATACAATCCGTGGCATTCCAAACCTAGGGAAAAATTCCTTGAGAAGAATTTTGGCAGTTGATAGGGCAGTGTTGTCTTTTAGTGGGTATGCTTCTATCCACCTGGAAAAAGCACAAACTACCACCAGGACGTACTTTAAATTGTTGCAGCGTTCCATGTGAATGAAGTCTAACTGAATCACTTCGAAGGGGCAGGAAGGAGGAGCGAAATGGCCAGCTGGAGTTGGAGTTACCTTGCCAGGATTATGCATCAAGCACACCATGCAGTTTTTCACCACTCTCTCTGCACACTTACTGATTCCCTCATTCTTCCAGACCGGAGCTAACATCTTACATATCCCTTTAGAACTTATGTGCGCAACTCCATGTGCCATCGTCACTACTGCAAGCACATATGCATCAGGCAACATCCAACGCTGCTGTTCTGTCAAATCAATCCAACATCCATTCGAGTCCAATTTGCCCGTACTTTCTCTCCATACACGTTTCTCTTCCTCAGTCGCTTCTTTCTGAATCTCTTTCACACTTTCCATAGTGTCCTCACACATTCCAGACTCAGCAATCCATCTTGCAGACGTAGCAACGTACATTCTACTCATCGTGTCTCTAGCTGTCTGCTTAGCAGTTTCATCAGCAAAGGCATTCCCACGACCAACATCATCCGTGATTGCTTTATGAGCACTGCACTTCACAATCGCAACTTCAGTCGGCAAGGTTAGAGATTCCAACAAGTCGTTAACTAGCTGACCATGTTGGATCTTAGTCCCATGGGACGTAATGAAACCTCTTTCTCTCCATAACCGGCCAAAACTATGGGCCACGCCAAATGCGTACTGACTATCTGTAAACACATTCACTCTCTTTCCCTTAGCTAAAACACACGCTCTCGTTAGAGCTATTAATTCTGCAGCTTGGGCAGAATTCTGACTCACTCTCGCAGTCTCCACAATCGTCTTCAAAGTCGTTACCGCATAAGCAGCAGTCACATCACCATTCTCCAATTTAAAACATGACCCGTCCACATATAGCGTACCATCTGGGTTGGATAGAGGAGTATCTTTTAAATCGATACGTCCTTTTGTCTCTTCCTCCATTTTGAAATAACAGTCATGTGGCTCAGAATCACTCGACTCTTGATCAGTCGGCAACAATGTTGCTGGATTCAATACATTGCATCTTTTGATCTGAATATGACTCGCTAATAATGTCAGCTCGTAACCAGATAATCTCGCACTAGTAAGGTGTTGTGTCTTCGTTCGGTTCATGAGTGTATCCACTGCATGAGGAACCATGACCACTAACATATTGTTCATCACCAAACCAGCAGATTGTCGAATGGAAGCTGCAGCTGCCGCTGTAGCCCTCAAACAACTAGGTAACGCTCTGGCTACCGGATCTAATGTTGATGAAAAATACGCACAAGGGCGTTGTTTATCACCAAATTTCTGTGTCAGAACACTCAACGCGCAACCTTCTCTTTCGTGAACGTAGAGCGTGAATGGCTTGCTGTAATCAGGTGTACCCAATACAGGAGCTGAACACAATGCTTTTCGCAATTCAGTAAAACTCTCTTGACATTCATCAGACCATGGCACCGGACTCGGAACATTTTTCCCAGTCAAAGCTACCAACGGTTTCGCTAAAAGAGAAAAATTTGGGATCCACTGCCTACAGTAAGAGGTAATACCTAGGAAGGCACGTACTTCTCTCTGTGTGCGTGGAACACTCATCTGCGTAATTGCTTTTATTCTTTCTGGGGTCAACTTCCTTCCCTCCTTTGACAAGAGATGACCTAGGTAGGTCACTTCTTGGCAGCAGTATTGCATTTTTGAAGGTGACACCTTATGATTCAAATTAGACAAATGATGCAATAGGGAAATTGTAGCTGCTTTGCAAGTTTCCTTGTCATCTGCAGCCACTAAAAGATCGTCTACATACTGCACTAGAGCCGAACCTGGAGGAAGGACAAAAGAGTCTAACTGACTTTTTAAAGCTTGACTGTAAATGGATGGACTTTCACAATAGCCTTGTGGAGCGCGTTTGAATCTGAAACTGCGACCTCCTAGACAGAAGCCGAAAATATCCCTACTTTCTTCGGCTATCGGAATGCTAAAGAAAGCATTCTTTAGGTCTATAACTGAGAACCATGTAGCTGTAGCAGGTATCAATGTTAACAAGGCAGTAATGTCTGGCACTACAGGAAACTGCGGAATTACAATCTTATTAACTTCTCTAAGGTCTATGACAAACCTATAAACTGGAGGTTTTGTAGGGTCAGTTCGCTTCAGAATCGGTAATACAGGACTGTTACAGACATTTCCTCTAGTTTCTTCAACCACACCCTTCTTGATCAAGTCTTGCACAATCAATAAAAGTGCACGCTCACCTTCACTCGATATTTTATACTGGGGAATTCTTGGAAATTTCACGTTTGCTTTCAAAGTTACCACATACGGTGGAATTTCTAGGAGACCTACATCATTAGGACCAGTCGCCCATAGAGAATCAGGGAGTGAACGTAGCTCCGGCGGGAGTGCGTCCATTGACAAGTACATCGGAGAGGTGATATTTTTACCCAGTGTAAGCTGTACCCCTTCCGGAGAACAGTACAATGTCGCATATAGTCGTTTTAACAAATCTAAACCAAGCAGATTTTCATTACAACCTGTCGTCAAAATCAGGGGTGCTTTCAATTGGCACGGTCCAACAGAAATAGACAAAGGACCAGATATCGGGTTGTACACAGGGGCGCCTGAAAAACCTACGGAAACATTTGTTGAGCCAGACAAAGGTGCGCCAGGGAGTTTCGCATGCATGATAGAACTTTTTGCGGCACCAGTATCCAACAGAAACGGTTCGACTACACCTGATGTTGCTACTGCGACATAAGGCCCACTCTGATCCACTGGAACTGATACTACTCCCTCTCTCTGTCCATGGCTGTCCTAGTACCCATTTTGTTGAAAACCCTCTTCTACTTCACAATAATCTTCAACAAGATATTGCTGAGATCTATTTTGCTGAACAGATTGTCCATTTCGTTGATCAAAGTGATTGGAGGGACGATCATTCGTTTGTGGAGGCATAGCACCTCGTCCTCGTCCTCTAGAATTCTGCACAAAACCACCACGACCTCTTTGAGCTGCTGCTGCATTATTCTGCGCTAAGATCGGACATTCATTTTTATAGTGACCCTCTTTCTTGCAGTACGCGCATTGATTCCACTGATATTGAGGTCTTGATGTATTATAATCTGTCCTTTGGTATGAGTTTTGCTGCGTATTAGTCTGGTTCGTGCGAGGCGGATACGCCTGCTGCAAAAGAACTTTAGTTTTTAAATCTTTCGTTTTCTTTTCTGATTTTTCCTTTTCCTCTTTATCCCTATTTTCGTAGTACTGCGCAGTCGCAAGTATTTGCGCTGTCGTAGATACAGCCCACGCACTTTCTGAGTCTTTTAATTTATTGCATAATTCAGGTAACAAATTATGCACACATTTATCGACAAACAATCTTTGTCCTCCTTCTGTACTCATGTCCTGACCACTATGATCCACAAAAATTTCTTCGAACCTCGTGAAGAAGTCCGAGACACTTTCGTCTTTCTTTTGCTTACATGCTGACAACTTGTCCCAATTAACACGCAATGCTGGCATCAGAGTCTTCATTAGATCAATTATTCTACCTGGCAGATTAGCGATCAAAGGTTCAGGTTTCGCACCACCTATTTGTTGACCATCTGCTGCAGTGATAGCTGCCCAATCACCACCTAAAGCAGCCTGATGATCTTCTCTACGAATTTTAGCCCACACTGGTTGCGGAACTACATTACCAAACAACATATCAATGTCGGCTAAGTTCATTATACAAGCCTCAACTGTCTGTGTTAATTCTTTGTAATATCCGGCTGGATTCTTACGCGGATCTGGCAAGGCCTGTTTCACTGCTAACACTTCTGCTCGCTTCCATGGAATGTGTATCCACACTCGTTGGAACTGCGCTGGAGCACCTGCAATACCAGCATTATCATCACGTGCCACTGCTTCGCACCAGATTGGAGGAACTTCCCTCATAGGATATTGGCGACTTAGCTTCATTTTACCTTTCTCTAAATCTCTTGGTGAACGAAGAGATGGTTCATTCCTAAAACTTAAAATGAGTTCCATCGCTTGTTTTATTTTCTCACCCACTATCATTCCAGCAGCAAACTCCTTTTGAACCCTAATTAAATCTTCCAAATCTGATTCGACATCGTCTTCTTCTATCTCTTCACGTAACAACGAGCACATCTCATCAAAGACGTATCGCTGCGTTGGTTCTCCCCACTGCATAAATGTGTCTAGCACATCTCTCGTACTATATCTTCTACCCTTCGAAATCCATCTGAGAGCCGTGGAGTCTAAAACTCCCCGTTCTTCAGTACTCGGAAGCTGACTCCGTCTCTGTACAGAGTCAGGAGTAGGAGTCTTAATCAAAGTTTTATATATAGGAGACAGCATATTAGTAACCGAATCAGTGATTCTTCGACGAACAGAAAGTGGAGTTAGTACACTCGCAGACATAGAGAATGCAGTAGAGGTAGGAATAGATGAGGAAGCAGTAGGAGTATCGAGGAAAATAGTTTCTGGAGCAGTAGGTACAGAGGTAGGTATAGTGGCTGGCAGTGTAGGAAGAGGAGGAGCTGTAGGAACATTCACATTCATCACAGGAAGTACAGGAACTTGATTCTGAGGGATAAGAGCAGGAGCACCAGGTTGTCCAGCAACTGGCAATTGAACATTCGGGACGAGTGGAGTCGTAGCACCTTGTGCATACGGTGGAGGTGACCGTAACAGATAAGATAGCAGAGGATCGTTTTCGGAGTCCTCCAGTATCTTAGCCATTTTCGATGGCAAGGCAGGATAGCACTTGTCAATCGCTAAGTTATGTTCTCTAATGGCTACATCTATGACCTTCTCACACTCGTTAGTCTGCAACTGTTTAGTCGCTTGCTCTAGAGTTAACTCTTCTTGTTCTTTCTGCTCTTTCTTCAACCTTCTCATTTCTCTCTGTTTGGATTCTTTCCGCCAATAACGGAAGGAATCAAACATTGCCGGCCGGGCTTTCTTTTTAAACAATTTCGCTTCTAAATTGTCGAGAATCTCTTGCTCAAAACTACCATGCAGTGGCCAACTAAGGACACCATCCTTCTTACAATAGCGAACCCATATCTCATTATAAGTTATAGGACCCACGCCATACTTACAATATAAATCATATAGGGGAGTCCCAATCGGAGGAACCAGACAAGAGTCCTCCAATCGTGAGTCACTGTTGCAACTAAAACAAGACAACATTTTCCGACTTACCATTTTCAGTCCGGAACACAAAACAAACAAAACACGGAACAAATATGTGCACTCGAACCAAGAACTTAGGCCTACCAAAACGAACTGATGTATCGATACCCAAAACTAAACCAAATTGATTATCGTAACTAGAACAACTAGTGATAATCTGACAAAATCAAACCAAACCAAGAACCGATCAAGGATTTTTAACAATCCTCACAAAA
Organism: Lissotriton vulgaris; assembly: GCF_964263255.1. NCBI lineage: Eukaryota > Metazoa > Chordata > Amphibia > Caudata > Salamandridae > Lissotriton > Lissotriton vulgaris. The sequence continues at coordinate 1,436,353,806 of NC_141693.1, read as the reverse complement.
AGTAACCAGCTAGCTATCACTAAATACTTAACTGAGTCACTGAAGACGTCACCAAGGAGAAACCCGTCACGTTTCGCCGTACTAAGGACTGCACCACTTCGGGTCCAAGACAGGGCGACGGTCAAGGCAACGGCCCACTGCAGCCGTCCTGAACGGGAAACCCTCGTGGAAGAGAACTTCGGGCCACTTTTGCGATATGCCGGGATCGATGAAGTGGGGCGCCTCCCTCAGGAATCTTCACACGAAGCTTCTCGAACTCTTCAGGCTTTTGGACCGGTACCGAATGACGTCGAGCCCCACGTTGGGCGCCAATTGGAGTTCTGGACTTTTTGGTTCCGTCCAGAGGTGTCAGGGTACAACACCCAAAGACCCCGGAGTTCCACCTGCCTTGGTGCACAAATGAACAGAAACACGGGCTTCTCGATGGTGGCGTCAAAGACCAAAGGTTTATTACTGCAGGGACACAGAAGTCACAGAATCTACACACGGGCAGAAACTAGGAGCCTGTTCGATTTGTACAAAGTGGGTTGCTCCTTATATACGAAATTTTATGCTGGGGGCGAATTCTTTATATGTAATACATTCCCAAAACCTTTGTGTCTAAAACAATAAATATTTGGTGTTACACAGGAACCGTCGATAATATCTGAGGCCAAACATTGCGAAGAGAGGGGTTCCCACTAGTTTGTCACAATTCCCTGTCAATATTGCATTCAGGACCCGGACCGCCTCATCGTAAAGTTCGTTACCTCCCCCTAATAAAGATTCAGAAAGAAAGAAACAGAACCAGGTGTGGAAGATAGAAAAGTGGGATAAGGGATGTTTGTGGGTTGTAAATGGGCAAGGCTACCGGCTTCGGCCGCCTAAACATGATCAGATACAATGGACACGAAGACCAGTTTGGCAGGACTGGCCTCGGGCAGAGGAGGCAGCCTTTGTCGAGTCATGCAGCTACAGCGTGATCTGGTTTAAGGTGCACGTGTCATGTAAGAGGTGAATCTCCGGCTAAGGCTACGTGTCCTTAATCAAAGTGGAGTGAATGAAGTGATCCGAGGCTATTGCATATGTGAGGGCAAGGAAACACAAAATGGCGGCCATGGTCTAAGATGGATGCCGTGGGTATATCAGAAATATGTCAATGGAAGGAGTGCTCTTGTTCGTAGCGTAGCGAAAACACTAGGATATACTAAATGGATCATTTGCGGTTCACTGATACCAATATTAGGTATTTCCGACAAACTTAAAAACACGGGTTCAAGTCGTCACAGAACCGTCACGGAACCTCATTGGTTAGAGGCAAAAATTTACCGCTGAGCTGCGGCGATTTTTACCGCAAATTAACCTTGGTATTACCAAGGTTTATCGCAAATGCGATAAAAATCGCCGCAATGCATGAATATCGCTGAAAAGTCCGCGATATTCATGCATTACCGAGCTAATGCTCTTAGCCATGTTATCCACCTCCCATTGGATAACATGGCTAAGAACTGCTCAGGGCAGGTGTTAGCATTTGGAGATATTCGCGCTTAGCACGAATATCTCCAAAAGTTGGTAATAGGAGATAGCGATGTTAGCGACTGTTTTCAATCGCTAACATCTTGGCACGCCCACTTTGCATGTCATTAGTGATAAATATCACTGACATGCAAAGTGGAGCCCAAGATGGTCGCTATCTCCTACTAGCTGTCGCTAACTGGTGTTAGCGACAGCTAGGTAATAGGGAGATAATTTTATCTCCGCTTTCTTGGCTTTTAAAGCCAAAAAAGCGGAGATAAACCTTCTTGATAATATGCCCCAAAGTTACTGATTGATTGATTGAGTGATTCATTGATTAAAAGTGCCGACTGATGTAATGAAGTCAGTCTTTTTGCAGCTTAAAACCACGGCTGCCTTGAACAAGGCAGATTTCAGTACAACCCCAATCCTCCAACTGCCCATCTAAGAAGGCCATATATCAAGGCACAGAAACCTAAATCTAAGAGGCAAAAATTGCAATCTGAAACCATCAATGTGCCATCATGTAGGAGAGACAATACATACCTAAAAAGTGGATCATGTCCAATAGTATAAAAGGCATGAAAGCATGTCCCCTTTACCGTTGGCATGGGACAAAACGAAAAATGAAACATTTTGATATTGTGTGACTGTTATCATATATGCTATTTATTTTGACAATTTTTGATGGCTCAGAGATCTGTATTGTCAACTGCATATGAAACATTGGTTCGAACTTTTTATCATGTATTGACTAGTTTTAATTTTTTTCTTGTGTGTTTTGTATGCTTTTATGGCCAATGTTGGCCGAATAAAGGGGCATATTATCAAGGGGGTTTATCTCCGCTTTTTTGGCTTTAAAAGCCAAGAAAGCGGAGATAAAATTATCTCCCTATTACCAAGCTGTCGCTAACACCAGTTAGCGACAGCTAGTAGGAGGTAGCGACCATCTTGGGCACCACTTTGCATGTCAGTGATATTTATCACTAATGAGATGCAAAGTGGGCGTGCCAAGATGTTAGAGACTGAAAACAGTCGCTAACATCGCTATCTCCTATTACCAACTTTTGGAGATATTCGCGCTAAGCGGGAATATCTCCAAAAGCTAACACCTGCCCTGAGCAGTTCTTAGCCATGTTATCCAATGGGAGGTGGATAACATGGCTAAGAGCATTTGCTCGATAATGCATGAATATCGCTGACTTTTCAGCGATATTCATGCATTTCGGCCGTTTTTTATCGCATTTGCGATAAACCTTGTTAATAGCAAGGTTTATCTGCGATAAAAATCGCCGATGTGCGGCGATAATTTTTGTCTCTAAACAAGTTAGAGACAAAAATTATCGCTAGTTGTTGGTAATATGCCCCAAAGTTTTATTTGACTTGACTTGACAATTTTTGTAGTGTGACATAACATTGAGTTCATGTCTAGGCACATTAGCGTAGGTTAGCGCAGACTGTATGCAGTCTGATTACAGATGTTATGCACCTGCAACACAGATATATCTAGATATGTGTGATGTCAAGACAACGTTATATTTACTATGCATTAATGATGTCACTGGTCGTATCTATTCCAAAGGATGCCTTGTATGCCCTAATCGGCAGGACAGGACCTTGATATTAGACTAGAAGAGGAGATGGTCCTGACCGTCTTATTTGTGTGCTGATAAAGCAATTAAACAGACCTGAGCCCTAAAACTGATTTAAGATGTCCTTCATGCATTTATTTACAAAATCATTCCTACGTTTAAACAAATTTGATCCAATTCATATCATCAGTGAGACAAACATGGATACGCATCAATTAGTGCACATTGAAACAAACTATATGACAAAAAGTGAAAAAGCAATGAAATCAATTTTGTGCCAAAACCATTGTAACAAAAAAAAACAATTAGTGAATATGATACACCAGTCACAGTTCATAGAAGAAAAGCAGCAAATGGACAATCTTGTGCATTCAATTTGTCTTCCATCTATTCAATGCTGCTATATACGGGGAAAGAAACAATTGTGCCTAGTAGTTAGGAATGTATACAACATATCTACATGGGCACAATTAATTCCATTAGCTAAGTCCCCTGCTGTAAAGTGCAGATGCGTTTCGATTGCCAGTGTTTTTATGGGATTCTCTTCAGGGCTTGGGCTGGTTTCTATAGGGATAAAGGCAGTGTGGATGTGTAAAATAATCTCTAAACCTTCCATGTGACGCATTATTGTCAAAGTTAATTTTAATTTTAAAATACCTGGTCGAGTGAGATGTGTTTTCTATGCCCGCTTGGGGGGCCGGAAGATAGGCAAAGGACACTATCTGTAAAATGAATTGGAAAGGTAAAATAAAAGCCAGCATGCTGTGTCTTGCATCTGGTTTTATGCAAGGCACACCCTAACCTACAAATTGCAACCTGAAAGCACCCATGTGCCTTCAGGTAGGAGGGATAATACAGAAATAAAAAGTGGATCATGCATACTAGTAATACAGCATGAAAGCATATACCCTATACCATTGGCATGTCATGAAAATCAACTCAAGTCTACTTTCTACAAGTCACCCAGACAGTCATACAAAATTAAAGTTTGCAAAGCAAAATACTATCTCGCTAAAGAGAGCTTGAAAATTATTATTGTATTGCATATATTCTATCCCAGTGGTTTGTTCTGGGGAATCACCAACACCTAACCCCTTGCCTTCTGTGGTAATCTGTGAAATTCCATGTGACAAAATACCTATCTAAGGGCATTAGCAGTGTGTAATAACAATACATCCTTAAATTTCTGGTGTCATTAGCATATGCTTTTCACAATACGCTGGTCAAACCTACTTGCTTTTTGTAGCATTTCACAATAAACGGCTTAAACCTTTGAAATGTGGCATGACTTCTCCCAAAGAACAGAAGTAGCCTTTACCATTGATTTTACTGGCCTATTCATGTGCATATAAACTAACCACTGCCATTCATACAGTTATAAAACTACAACTATTTAGAAAGTATTATTTATTTACTGCAAAACAATATACATGCCCACGCAATAGGGCCTTGCAAGAATCATCACAGTGAAAACCCCAGGATTTGTGTTTGTAGGAGGCCAATGCCAAAACTCTTACCTATTAAGGCAATCTATTACATTACATGTTGTTAATATCCATGAATAGGATGCCATTGCACACCCTGATATGTGTAGGCCCAACGACAGCTATACCAATAAATGCAGTATCAATGTAAGCAATCAAATGTGCTCACATAACAGTGTCGATACCAGTAGAAACAATGTCAAAATATGCTATAATCTGTTCATGCATAACAATGTTGATACCAGTAGAAACAATGACAATGTATGCCATACTCTATGCACTCATAACAATGTCAATTTCAGTAAAAACATTATCAATGTACACTATGACAACTGTACGCACAATCCTGAGGGTGTCAGTAGAAATCATACCAATGACCGCCATGTTAATTGTACACATTTTAGCAAACTCATATCATTGCTGTCTGAAGCACTCCATGTGACCTCCTCATCAACCCAGAGTCAGAGATAAATGGGTGGACAGGCACTGTGACCCAAACTTGTGTCTACCGATTGACAGGTCAAAGGTGGGGTTACATTTAGCTCAAAGACAAACGTGCACCCAGAGAAAACCCTGATTGATCCCACTGATAGGCAATTATACCACAAATATGTCAGAGGAAATTGGCCCCAATAAAACCTATTCGGCCAAAGAGGCATGTGCCCACAATACCACAAAGATAGATGTCATATAAAGTTAGGAACACTAAGCCAATCAGCACACAGCATACGCACCACACATAGTGATCATGCACTGACCATGCTGGACATCTGGACACATACACACTGACCACAAAATCTCTCCCCTAGGTCGAGAGCCACCTCTGTCACACTTATCAGATGGTAGTACTAGTTTTTTATGATTAGGCCAGAACGCCAGGTCAGTTTTTTGTACCTCACATACAGTATAAATTGTCGGCCAAAACTTCTATATATCAGATATTACTTTGTCGATATTCTCCCGGCATCTGCATTTAATTAAACCAACTTATTCCTGTTTTGCCGAATGCCTCTTGTCTTTACATTTTTTAAGGTAAATTCATATCTGTACAATAGTGTAACAAAATACCTATCAGTAGGCTTTAATATAGAGTAAAATCAATCAACACTTAGATGCCTATTGACTTTAACATATGTTTTCCACAACAAATATGTCAGACCTTGTACCTTCATTATAACATGTCATAGGAAACAAATCAGTCCACCAGCCGTGTGTGATCTTTGGCTTGCCACCTTATCCAACTTAGTTTTGCTGTATTGAATATAAGTTTTACCACATGTCAAAAAGTGCAGTACAAGTAGCCTTTTTTTAAGCAAACAAATGTGTCCCAATCCAATACCATACTCAGGGTAACCAACATGTGGAAGAAGCCTAATCCCCTCTCTCAATAGTACTTTGAAAATTATTTTTTGTTGACCACATAAATTCAAGCAAGAGCTGCACTGTCACATCAGACGTAAATAAATCCATGTAGATTAGTCCTGGACATCACATTCTGCTTTCCAACACAAATCTGCACTCTGATAGCAAAAGTTAATGATGGAAGGGAACGGTGCTGGAACTGTATTGCATTCCTCATGGTTGCCCCTGCTCCCCTCTGTGCTGCTGCCAAAGAAACATAAACACCATAAGTTATCTAGTTATCTAAGGCACGTTAACAGCATTATAGTGTCATGTGTGTGCCCTTGAAAATTCAAGATCAGGCAGCTGGATGAATAAAATTATCAACAGTTGTTTAGAAGAGCAAGCATATCTTTGTCCAAGCAGACAACTTCTACCCAATCAGAACATGTACTGATGGCTCACGACATGAGGGCGGAGCCAAAACCACTCTTTTGGTGATTCTGACAAATTGTCTGGCAACAACTGTTTAGTTACCCCCTCATGGGTCCTCCTCGTCCCAGTCCTTACTACGTGAGGCAGTCCTGCCTCCACCCAGCCAATCACAACACCAGTATCAAAAGTTTACATAAACCCCTCCCCCCTACCACCTTGCCTTCTTTTTTTTTGTTCCGACGGCGCTCAGAACGCTGGTGTACCTGGTACCGGTCTCTTATTCCAGTTTCCTTTGGTTTGGCGTTACAGTGAGTTTTCAGTGCTTTACATCTTGTTTTTTTGTTAATTTGCATGTCGGGGATCCTACTCCTTTGTTGGGTCAAATGGAGGTCTTGGCGCAACCCCGCTCGGTTGTCACTGTTGATTCCTTGTGGGCAGGGATTTCAGGGGGTTTTGTCCTCCCAGCCCTTTCATGGTCAGGATCTTGGTCGGGGGGCCACATTCCATTATAAGTTCCGGCCTCAGCAGCATCAGCAGAATCCCTCTAGTGTGTGACAGAAGTGACTTTGCCATTGTGGGGACTCACCTCCATTTGTTTCTGGACCGGTGGTCGGTTCTGATTTCTGACCAGTGGGTCTTGTCTGTCATCACCTGGGGTTACAAGATTCTCTTCCTGGGCCCTCCCCCTCTGGATTGTTTTCTGGTTACCCCGTTGTCAAGAGTCCCCATGCGGCAGTCTGCCATGTTGTCTGGCGTCGCTATGTTGTTACTGAAAGGGGCAGTTGTGTTGGTTCCAGTGGAAGAAGGGGGCCTGGGGTTCTATTCCTATCTGTTTCTGGTTCCAAAGCCCGATGGTTCCTTCCGCCCCATATTGAATCTCCGTTCCCTGAACAAGTTAGTGTGGTTGGATCATTTTCGGATGGTCACGTTACAGTCCGTCATTCCCCTCTTACAGGACAGCAAATGTTTGGCTTTTCTGGACTTGGAAGACGCCTATTCTCAAGTTTAGGTCCATCCTGCCAGTCAGCGGTTCCTGAGGTTTGCAGTTCACGGAGGCATTTTCAATTCCAGTTTCTGCAGTTCGGCCTCTCCACTGCTCCCAGGACTTTTTCCAAGGTATTGGCTCGTATTGCGGGGGGATTTGCAACATCCGGGTTTCTCCATGTTTCCCTATATTGATGATTGCTTAGTCTCTGCTTCCTCATTTCCTAAGGCTCTTCTGGCTGTGGCAGCTACGTTGACCATGTTCCGGGAGCTGGGGTTCAAGGTGAATCTGGCAAAGTCTCATCTGGATCAATTTCAGATCCTTTCCTTGCAGACTCTGTTGCGCAGTCTGTTGAGCCGTCCCTCTGCCCCGGCTCCTGTTATGTTGTGGGTCCAAGGATTGATGGCTGCAACCACTGTGGTTCCTTGGGCTTGCCTCCATCTCAAGCCCTTGGTCTGTTGGCTCGGTAGAAGACTCTGGTTCCTCTCTCTCCTTCACTGGTTCTGGACTTGGACTGGCTTTGCACTCCCCATCTGGAGAAGGGGGTGCGGTTTTGTCTTCCACTTCCCCTTTTGTTGACTACGGATGCCATTCTTTGGTGTTGGGGGGCCAGCTTGGGGTCCTTAGAAGCAAACGGTTGGTGGTCTCGGGGGGACAGCACTCGTTCCTCGAACTGGCAGGAGTTGGCGGCCGTCTAGGAGGTGGTGCGGTTCTTTCAGGTTCATCTTCACAGGTCAAATCTGTTGGTTCGTACCAACAATCAGGTGGCTCGTTGTTACTTCAACCATCAGGGGGAGATGAGGTGCCCATATCTGAACCTGTTGGCCTCCTTGATTTGGGCTTGGGCGGATTTTCATCTGTTGGCCTTGAGGGTGGTGAACATTCTGGGACAGTTGAATTTTCATGTGGAAGCTTTGAGCCACGACCTTCCCTCCTCTGTTCTGTACCATCTCTCTCTTCCTCTGTTCTGTTCCCTTTGTCTTTGGTTGGGGACTCCCTGGATCGATGTCTTTGTCTCTCCTCACAACACTCTTCTCCCCCAGTTTTGTTAGGTGGTTTTGTTTGGCGGTTGATGTGCGAGTCTTTGGGTTGTTCCTCTGTGTTGGCTCATGACATTCAGTTGTCTTTGACCCTTAGGTGCTATGGTCGTCATTGGGGTTCTTTTGTCTCTTGGTGTTCTTCCCATGGGGTGGATCCTGTGCTGGGGGATTCTAATTCTGTGTTGGAATTTCTCCGGGATGTTTTTCTGAAGGATCTTTGCCCTTCCAATTTGTCTGCTCAGTGAGTGGCGGTTCGTGCTTGACGGGGTCCTGGGGCCTCCTTGGAGGTTATTGCCCCTTTGGTTAGTCAGCTTCTTTAGAGCGTCCAACTTCGTCGGCCAGTCTCTCCTGTTCTCGTTCCTTCTTGGGATTTGCCTACCATTTTGCAGGGTCTGCAGTTGCCCCCTTTTGAGCCTTAGCTGGAGGCAGATTTTTTGTGGCTGTCCGTTAAGGTGGCTTTTTTACAGGCCATTACCTCTGCTCGCCGTTTGGGTGAGTTGGGTGCCTTGCTCATTTTGTTTCTTTATTTGCAGTTCCTGCAGGATCAGGTCATTTTGCAGCTTGATCCTGCTTTCCTGCGTAAGGTTTCTTTCAAATCTCATTTGCAGCAGGAGGTGATTCTTCCTGATTTGCTTACTGAGAGGGATTCCCTTTTTCCCCCTTCCTTGGATGTTCATAGGGCTCTCCAGATTTACCTTCATCGTTCCATGGAGTTTCGAGTTTCTCCTGCCCTATTTGTCTCCTGTGGGGGAAGGGGAAGAAGGTTTCCACTTCCACGATCAGTCAGTGGGTGCATTCGCGGTCTGCCAATCTTATAAGTCTTTGGATCTGCCTCCTCCGTCTCAGGTGCAGGTCCGTTCGATGTGTTCTGTGTTTGCTTCCTGGGCTGAGGAGGCGGGGGTCTCTATCCAGGAGATTTGTAGGGCGGCAATCTGGCAGTCTCATCACACTTTTGTGAGACATTATCGGCTTGATGTTTTACATGGAGAAGTGTGGCTCAGGGGTTTGAGGCGGCAGACCCGGAAGCTGAGATCGGCCCTGGACCAGCGTTCAATTCCCCGCCTCGGCGGGTCTTGGGCTAAAAATTCCACGGACTCGATAATTCTCGCTCCGGTACCTTCTCGACTCACGGGTTCACACTCTGGGCAATAGCTTGCTTAATCTCCACAACGGCCCCTCGCGACGGGATGCCTGGCTTTCACCTTGTGGATACCCTGCCGAGGTTATCTCACAGGGGAATACCAGGACGGGTTCCCTAAGCAAGCGCCGGGAAACCCACTGCGGGTAGCTGTGCGCTATGTAAGCTCAAATACATTTACATTTACATGCCTCTGCTGACAGTTTTTCTGTTGGCGTCTTGAACGCTGCTGTTCATTGATCATTTTTTGATAACATATTTGTACTCTGCATGGATCCCTGGTGTCCTGCGTTTTGTATAGGTTCTCTGCTTGTGAGTTCCTCATGTAGTAGGGACTGGGACAGGGAGGACCCATGTCTTGTTACTTACCGGTAATCTTCATTACCCCGATAAGGGTCCTCCCCATCCCAGTCCTCTTCCCTCCCTCCCTGCCGCTGTGTTTGTGTCGGAGTATTGATGATAACAGGCATGGCGGTAGGTGGGAGGGGCTTATGTAAACTTTTGGTACTGGGGTTGTGATTGGCTGGGTGGAGGCAGGACTTTCGCAAAGCCATAAAAACTTACCTTTTTAACTAGTTTTGTTGTGTACACCTCTGGACCTCCTGCAATAACATCTTGCTGTCCCCTGGACACAGGCAGCTAGCGCCGGGACGCCCCTTGGCTGGGGCAGCCGTGCGCTATACAAGCACATCTAACATAACGTAGTAAGGACTGGGATGGGGAGGACCCTAATCGGGGTAATGAAGATTACCGGTAAGTAACAAGACATTATTGGGTGAGAGTCACCTCCAAAAAAGAGAAGCTTTCTTGGATAAGCCAGGCTTCCATTGTTTTTCTTCTTTAAATAATGTTTGTAACATCTTTTATTAGTTCATCACTTCCACCCAAACACATGTATTTGAGAAACCATAAATATTGAGGTAGTGGGCATTAAAAGTTTGCTTCAAATAACCAGAGCTGAAATGCATTCTCTCGCTCAACACTCTCTTTGACGCCTGTGTCTTATTACTGACATGAGACAATACCTCATCTTTCCCATTGAAATTGCCACAGTAGCTCTGACAATCCTTCTCCTGATGCCAATAACTATTCCATCTTGTTGCTAGGCAGCCTGTTCTTTACAGCGTACAAAATAGCAGCATTCAGACGGATGGTAGAAGGATGGAAAGAACATGGACTAGTCTTGGAAAGCTAAAACGATACATTTTGACTTTGTATGACTGTTATCATACATGCTGTTAATTTTGACAATTTTTGTAGTGCGACATAACAATGAGTTAATCTCTAAGCATATTGACGTAGGTTAGCGCAGACTGTATGCAGATTGTATGCATCTGCAGCACAGATATATCTAGATATGTGTGATGTCACACTGCATGGAAATTGGTGGCATTGATTTCTGTAAAACATTCGGCAAAACAAGACAGCTCTATATTTACTATGCATTCATGATATAATTGGTCATATTCATTCCAAAGGATACCTTTTATGCACAAAGCCAAACATGATTTAACTTTGTGCCATGAAATAAAAGCAAAGCAAAAACAAAGGGGATGATGGACGGAGTGTTAAACAATGCAAGCACTCACCCACAGACCACTGATCTGGGTTTAATCCATCTTCATTCTTTAGCTCACTCCGCCATCCCAGTTTAGACATGGCCATATGCAAATTCGTCTGACCCTGTCCCTCATGGGAACAGTCCAACCCGAACTGCCGAGCCATGTCTTCCCTTGACCGTAAACAAGCATCCTGGGACCGGTTTCTTGCTAATCAGCCGTCATCAGCCATGCTAGCTTGAATCCAGTGGCAAAGTGAGCAAGGGACCCACGTCTGGGCATACCCTGCCAACTTAGGGCGAGCAAAGCAAAACCAAAGGGGATGATGGACGGAGTGTTGAACAATAAAAGCGAGCAGGCTGTTTCTTACATCTGTTTTTATGCTAGACACACCCTCAACTACAAATTAATTGTAAACAATTTCCAATGGTAAATCACATATTATGCCTACTTTTTGCAGAAATTACATGTTCTATGCAGGGAAATATCACACGTGTTACCTTTTGGTCAAGGTTTGCAACGGTTCTCATTTGACAAAAGGATTCAACACAAAGCAATGTTTTTAGTTTTGTAAAGCGGTTGAATGCCCTGGGGTGTATTGGCACTGCTTTCTGACTTTAGGAGGACGTTGTGTTACTCTAGTGACTGAAGGGCCAGGCTTTGAAGGACAGGAGGTCTGGCCAGTTCTTCATTTATGGGCCACACAACCAATCCAGAATGGCGATTTGTAACTTCTATGCATGCTGCATTGGGCACCACACATAAATGTTCAATCAATCAATCAATCACTGCATTTATACAGCGCACTACTCACCCAGAGGGTCTCAAGGTGCTAGGGGAGGGGGGACCGCTACTGCTCGAACAGCCAGGTCTTGAGTTGCTTCCTGAAGGAGAGGTGGTTCCGGGTCAGGCGGAGGTGGGTCGGGAGGGAGTTCCAAGTCTTTGCGGCGAGGTAGGAGAAGGACCGTCCCCCTGTGGTGGCTCTTCAGATGCGGGGGACGGTGGCGAGGGCGTGGCCGGTCGATCGAAAGTGGCGTTTGGGAGCGTAGAAGTTGAGGCGGCTGTAGAGGTATCCTGGGCCTTGGTTGTGTAGGGCTTTGTGTGCGTGGGTGAGGAGACGGAAGGTGATTCTCTTGTTGACCGGGAGCATGTGCAGGTCTCTCAGGTGTCCGGAGATGTGGCTGCGACGGGGGATGTCCAGGATGAGTCGTGCTGAGGCGTTCTGGATCCGCTGGAGTCTCTTCTGGAGTTTGGCAGTGGTTCCGGCATAGAGGGAGTTGCCGTAGTCCAGATGGCTGGTGACGAGGGCCTGGGTGACCGTCTTCCTGGTCTCGATGGGGATCCACCGGAAGATCTTACGTAGCATGCGCAGGATGTTGAAGCACGACAAGGAGACGGCGTTGACCTGTCTGGTCATGGAGAGGGAGGAGTCCAGGATGAAGCCCAGGTTGCGTGCGTGGTCTGTTGGTTTGGGTGCGTTGCCTAGGGCGCGGGGCTACCAGGAGTCGTCCCATGCGGAGGGTGAAGATCCAAGGATGAGGACTTGCGTCTTGTCCGAGTTCAGTTTCAGGCGGCTGTTCTTCATCCATTTGAACAATCTGCCTCAAAATATCAGCTCCATAGAAAGTCTACCTGCCTTCCGAAAAACCATTAAAACGCACCTATTCCCCTCCCCCTAACTCTCCTCTCCACCTTCAACTCTCAGGATAGGGTCTGTGGTTTTCACTAGCGCCGGGACGCCTCTTCGCTGGGGCAGCTGTTTTGCGCTTTACCAAAACTATAGAATAGAATAGAATTCGGCTACCTCTTTCATGCCTTCGTGAAGGTTGGCTCTGGCGGTGGCGGGGTCGTTGGTGAGGGAGAGGATCAGCTGGGTGTTGTCGGCATAGGAGATGATGTTGAGGTTGTGCTGGCGTGCGATGTCTGCGAGGGGGCTCATGTAGACGTTGAAGAGGGTTGGACTGAGCGAGGAGCCTTGAGGAACGCCGCAGATGACTTCGGTGGCTTCTGATTTGAACGGGGGAGGCGGACTCTCTGTGTCCTTCTGGCGAGGAAGTAGATGATCCACTCCAGTGCCTTCTCCTGGATTCCGACGTTGCTGAGGCGCTGCACTAGTGTACGGTGGCAGACAGTGTCGAAGGCCGCGGAGAGGTCTAGGAGGATGAGGGCTGCTGTTTCTCCGTTGTCATGCAGGGCTCGGATGTCATCGGTGGCTGCAATCAGGGCGGTCTTGGTGCTGTGGTTGGCTCGAAAGCCAGACTGCGAGAGGTCGAGGGATCCGTTCGTCTCAAGGAAGGCGGCCAGCTGCTTGTTGACGGTTTTCTCGATGACTTTTGCAGGGAACGGGAGCAGCGAGATGGGGCGGTAGTTCTTGAGGTCGGTGGGGTCGGCTGATGGCTTCTTTAGTAGAGCGCTGAGTTCGGCGTGCTTCCAGCTCTCCGGGAAGGTGGCGGTGTTGAAGGAGGTGTTGATGATGTCCCGCAGGTGGGGTGCGATGACAGCGTCAGCCTTGTTGAAGACATGGTGAGGGCAGAGGTCGGTCGGAGATCCGGAGTGGATGGAGTTCATCGCGCGGACGGTGTCTTCGGTGTTGATTGGGGTCCAGGCGCGGAGGGTGATGGTGGGGGGTGGTGGTTCGGTCGTGGCATGCGTCGGTTGAGTGTTGTAGCTGTTGTGTATGTCCGCGATCTTGTTGTGGAAGTAGGAAGCGAGGGAGTTGCAGAGGTCTTGCGACGGGGTGATGTCGTCGTTTCCGGCGCTGGGGTTGGAGAGCTCTTTAACGATGTTGAAGAGTTCCTTGCTGTTGTGTGCGTTGTTGTCCAGTCGTTCCTTGAATGCAGTTTTCTTGGTGGCGTGGATCAGTTGGTGGTGTTTTTGGGTGGCGAGCTTGAGGGCAGTCATGTTGTCTGGTGTTGGGTCTCTGCGCCAGGCTCTCTCGAGGGCTCGGCAGTTCTTCTTGGAGCTCTTGAGTTCGTCGGTGAACCATGGGGCTTTCTTGCTGCCGGGTCTGCTAGGCGGGGTCCTCAGAGGGGCGAGGTCGTCTGCGCAGTTGCTGATCCACTTCGTGAGGTTGGCGGCCGCTTGGCTGGGGTTCGCTGCGCTGGTGGGTGGGTTCTTGCTCAGGGAGGTCGCGAGCTGGTCGGCTGTGATCTTGTTCCAGCTTCTGCGTGCAACCTGTTGCTGGTGGTGGTGGATGATGGTCCTTTTGAAGCTGAAGTGGACGCAGCTGTGGTCCGTCCAGTGGAGTCCGGTGGTGTGGCTGAAGGTGATGTCCTTGCTGGATGAGAAGATGGGGTCGAGTGCGTGTCCGGCGTAGTGAGTGGGGGTGGTCACCAGCTGCTTGAGTCCGAGGTTTTCGAGGTTGTCCAGCAGGGTGGTGGTGTTGCGGTCATAGTTGTTTTCCAGGTGGAAGTTGAGGTCCCCGAGGAGGATGTAGTCAGCGGAGGGGAGGGGGTGCGGGCTGACGAAGTCGGCAATGTCCTCGCTGAATTGTGTGCGTGGTCCCAGGGGTCTGTAGATGAGGGTGCCTCTGAGGGTGGTCTTGGAGTTGATGTGGACCTGGAAGTGCAGGTGCTCGGTGGGTGCGAGGGTGTCGTCGGTGTTGGTCGTGATGCGGGTGGTGTTCTTGTGGTTGATGGCGATGCTTCCTCCAGTCTGGTTGATGCGGTCCCTCCGGATGATCTTGTAGCCGTCTGGGATGGCGATGGCGATGTCAGGCGCTGAAGAGGCGTTCATCCAGGTTTCCGTGAGGAAGGCGACGTCTGGGGCTTTGGTGTCGAGCAGGTTCCAGAGCTCGACGGCGTGTCTGTGGACGGAGCGGGTGTTGAGCAGGATGCATTTCAGGTGGCTGCTGCTGTTGCTCGTCTTGGTCTTGGTCGGTGCTGGAGTAGTGCAGGTCCAGATGCAGGTGAACTTGCAGGAGTGGCAGCAGCAGGGTCCGTGGGTGCGTCTCGGGGTGGCTCGGTAGCAGCCCGGGATTCGGCCGGCGTTGAGAGCGTTGAGTTCAGTGGCGTCGTACGTCAGGCGGGTGGGCTGGGGTCTGCGGGGACCAGGGGTCCTGGCACTGGGCGCAGTCCAGGCACGGACGGGCGCAGACGGGCTTACCTTTGGCGCACCTTCGGTGCTCTGTCGGCGCGCCCGCTGCGCGTCGACGCTGCGTGTGCGCACGGTCGCCATTTATGGCGAAGTGCAGGGAGGGATGGGCAGCTGGGAGGCGGGAGCGGGGAGGAAGGGGGCGTGTCCCCACTCCCGGCGGCGGGAAGCGGCAGCGGGGAGGGGGGCGGGTGGGTGCAGGGGACAGCAGCACAGGGGGGGGGATACTAGCACAGGGGACAGAGTAAACAGCATGGATACAGTATAAAAAGTCACAGAGATACAGTTAAAAACGAGCAAAGCTACACAGTGGCACAAAATGCGGCAGACAACGAGCGGGGGCGTGGCCCGAGGGCGGGCCCGAGGGCGGGAAGGCTCAGCGACTCTGAGAGAAGCGGCAGGCGGGGGCACACGCGGCAGCTGGTGGCCGTGCGGCGCGGGGGTGTCCTACAAGTATGTCACCTACTTACTGATTTTTTATGTACAGGAAAGAACACCTTGCTGCACATAAACAGTCATTCATGGTGTTTTGCAGTTTCTATGTGTGCTGCACAATGAAGCGCATCTAGAAACAGCAAAAACAAGGATAATAAAACATTTCTCCTAGTTTCACAATGTTAAGACCAGGTTTTCCCTGGTCTTCATTTTAGCGCTGCCTCCTATTTACACCACCCTTGTTAATAGGGGGTAGTGTCAAAATCAATGGGTGTTGCAGTGGAACACCCACCAGAACACCCATTACTCACCCCTTTCAATCTAAGTGTAGCGTGAAAGGGTGCCTTATTTATAAGGCGGCGTTAAGCCACGTTAAGTCGCTTAAAATTGCCTTGCAAATAAGGGGAAGTCCCTATCACCACAGGTACGTTGTATATAGTGTCTTTCTTGTGGCGATACAGACTTGTAAATATGCCCCCAAGTTTGGTCAGGTCTTGCAATTTAGCACTTACTGCATCAAAGTCACGATACCTTAAACAATAGTTGGCCAGGCCCAAGAAGGACCGTGACATGGTTACATCATGTGGGGGACAACTTGCTAGCAGTACTTTACCTGGATCAGGAGCCATCCCCGCATCAAAAATTATGTGCTCAAAGAACTTGAGTTTGGTTTTGTGAAATTCACAATTTTCTGCATATAATGTGAGACGTGCATTTGTAGGAAACTGACACCCTTGTTTGCGTGCCTTATGATGCTCCTTCCATGTTGTCCCAAATACCAGTATAGCATCACTGTAGTTAAAAGTATGAGCAACAGATTGAATTATTCTACGTAAAACATCATGGGATATTTCTACAACTGATGACACTCCAAAACATACCATTTTATATCCAAACAAACCAATAAGAGTCAAGAAATTAGTAATGTAGCCAGTGGCAGCGGGCAGGGAACAAGGGCGGGCGAGGGTGGGGTAGACAGGGAGTGAGGGGACAAAATATTTAAAAACAAAAAAGAAAACAGTTACCTCCTCCTGTGTGGACGCCTCCATCTCCTGTAATGCAACATTGTGATTCGTCTGAGTTGGGGAGCCTGTGCATGGGTGGGGAATATGCAAAGTATGCAGGACTGTTTGGCCGGCCGGGACCCCCGGCCAAGAAGTCCTGGGCACTTAGGGGGTCCTTAGAATAGCGGGCTGACTTTGCCCCCCCGCCATCCTCCCGGGGATTTGGGACCACCCGCCCTAAGTGGGGGGGGTCCCGTGGGGGGAATTAGGATGCGCCCGCTACAGTGGCGGGCGCATCCTGCATTTTTAACATTGTGGCGGGCGGTGCTAAAAAAACGCCTGCAATGTTAAAAATGCATGGCATGCATTTGCATACACAAAGCGGCAGGCACCGCGCAGTGCCTGACGCATTGTGTATGCAAATTCAGGGGGTACCACGGGTACCCCACATGTGCACCCCCACCTCGCCTTCACCATGGGGGCCCGCTGCCCAATGCCGACACGGAAAGGTATCTCCCACAGCCCATCGTAATATGGCTGGCGGTGTCTGATAGACACCGCCACCATGTAAACCCTTTCCTGCCCCGGCCGTAAGGCAACCGGGTTGGAAAAGCGGTGGAAGATGTTTCCGTCCGCCGCGGTCCTCCCCGCCATAGTAATATGGCGAGGGGAAATGGGTGGCAGGAAGGCAAGGATGTTGGGCGGATGATCCTAATGGGCCCCTAAGTGTGCCAAGTCCATTCCTCTTCCCTGAGCCACCAGCCTCGGCTGCCCTAACCCAGCCCCACAGAAATAAAAAATAAAATGATAATAACTTTGCTACTGTCATTTTATTTTTCCCTTTTCCACTGCTCTGAGAGCAGTGGGACGACGCTCCTTAACCTCAGTGGAGGGCCGCCCCTGAATGTACCTACAGTTTTCTTCCAATTTGAGTTGATGGTATCCCTTGTTCACATGAGGACGGGAGAAGATTTTGACTGTGTTCAGCTTCATGATCATGTCTGCAATGTGTGGACCAGGATGTCTTTCCCTCTCGATTGCTTTGTTGGCCTGGTGCATATCCAAACAAATGCGCATTGTACCTCCACTGTCTTTTTTAGGCACTACCACTATGGGTGGCAACCATGGTGTGGGGTCAGTACAGTGCTTGATGATGTCATGTTTTAACAGCAATTATAGTTCCTTTTCAATTGCTTCTTGCAGGTGAAATGCTATTCTGCTGTGCCACTCTGCAACAAGCTAGATGACTTTGTTAATGTGAAGTCACACCTTCATAGTTTTGAGCCTTCCTAGGCCATGAAAAAACGATGGAAACGGACTCACTATTTCAGATTGCCTATTTTGGTTGTAATTGATAGGCTTGGGCATGAAATTTCGCTCCACTCTCGGAGTTTGTGGAGTTTTTCCCACTCAGCACTTCACTAGTGCATGGAGTTCCCAATACCTCGATGGAGCAGAGTTTTTTCCTCGCTCGTGCTCGCCAACATTAAGTTGGCGAGAGCGAGTAAGGAAAATCTTTTTCCAGGCTAACTCCCAGCGAGATTTCTCAATGTGGGTGGTCACAGATGGTCGCTACCGTTTGCATTGAGAAACCTGCTGCTTGAGTAGAATATCTACTTGAGCAGCAGAAAGATGCAGTGCCCTCTTGCCCTCCCAGTGGTGCTGTTCATGCAAATTTTACAGCTCAGGACAAGCACCCAGTGCTAAAAATCAGCATGAATGGTGAGAGGTAACATGCTCCTCCGCAAGTAGAACTCCGTGCAGCATAGTTTTATGGTGCCTTCGCAGAACTCTGCAAAGCAGAACTCCGCAAACTCCCCCCAGTCCTTCTAATTGATAGAGATCAGTCCCATGTCAGCAGCAGTTGCAGAATTATGTAGACATGCACTGGATTAAGTACCTTACAGAACGTGGATTGGGGCTTGCAAAGATGTCTTTTTATTCTGCAAGGCTGCTGAGAATGATACTTGACCCAGTAATGGTTTGGAAGCAGCCCATGTGTACACGTTTGTGTTTGACACACTTGAGTCTGTTGGTACTACTAGTATAAGATGTTTTTAAACCCAGGCCATAACAAAGGTTGAAAATAGTCACCCTCAGGTTGTGAATTTTGTTTTTGTAACCTGGAATGTGTGGGGGCTAATGAATAACCCCTTGCATGCTGATGACGAACCCCAGCCGTCATGCACTACGGTGCTTGTGTGCTGATGACGGCTGGGGTTTGTCATGGCCCGCCCCTGTTCATTTGTTTACCGCACAGGGGCGGAAACGGGCCAGCAGCTAAGGGGATAAGGTAGAAAGTGCTGATTGGGCTAAAATTATACCTAATTTTGCTTCCAAGAAACTTGACGTACGACACAGACATTCGTAGAGGGGATTTTTTCACATTTCTTAGGTGCCATAGCCTTTAAATCTGGGTGGGCGATCCTTATTTCTAATAAACTCCCTGTATTTCAGTGGGACTCACTTACTTTGGTGTAGCAACCTGGTATTTTGGAACTTTTGCAATAATGTATTTGATGTTACTCTTAGCAGAGTGGCCACAGCACTTGACCATTGAGGCCTGCTTATGCTCTATTCACTCAAATTTTGAAGTTATATGAGCAGGTGATTTTAATATTCAGGCTTGTGCATTGTCAGATCCAAGTATTTGTGGATTTGCCTATCAGGCAGGGATGGGGAGAAATACAGGGAGGCATTACATTCCATTATTTCGAAATATGATAAACTGTTACTGAGATGTGGCTGTGATGCTAATGGGAATCTGGCCCCATCATTAAAGGTACAAAATTCAACAACAAATATTTACTACATATTAGTGTCGGATTCGGTAACCGCTATGTGCGACACCCCCTACTATTACCCATTCTGTATTAAGTGACCATAACCCCGTTATTATGCCCTTCTCTTTCTGGGATAAGAAAAGTGAATCATTCCCTATTTTAAATGATATTGTCCCAAATAGGGTCAATAGAGTGTGAATAAAGTGGGCTGGTATCGATCCCATCAGTATGTTACTTAAAATTGTAACTGCAAATTCCACTGAAATAAGTTATTGTCTACAGGAGGATGTCTCTCTAACCCTTTTGACGGATCATTTTAATCATAATATTACCTCTATTAAAACTCATCTGATGCGTCCCTGAGTAGTATACAGAATACTAACAGAGGATTGTACCAAGGCCTCCTGTCTATTAAAGGAGGCCTTATGTCATTCACCACGCAATACTATGGCCATTAAAACCCTTTGCCGAAAATATAAACAGACCCTGGCTGTAAGGAAGAATACCCTGCAGGTTAAAGCATGGAACAAACTGTTTTATGCTTCTGAAACTAAAGACATTCAGGGCCAGATGTAGGTAGCCTAATACCGGTCGGTAACTGCCGAAATTACCGGTATTAGGCTTTGGTTATTTAAGGAATCGGTAAATTACTGAATTCTTAAATACCGATTCAGTAAATTACTGAATCCTTCATGTGGGGAGCACTCAAATTAGTGCTTTTCCTATTTTAGGATTCGTTATTTACCACCAGCTACAAGTTGGTGGTAAATATCGAAACCCCCCAAAAAAGCAATTTTTTGCAAATTACTACAGTGCCATGTGGCAGACATACATGCCCTTAGGGCATGTATGTGTGCCACATGTTCACCCATACACTATTCAGGGGTGCAACAGGGTGTAAAAGTGACAACCTGCCACCCTTCAATGTATTCCCCCTTATACCGAATTGGTATTTACTGATTCAGTAATTCACATTCATTCCTATGGGCCTCCAGGCCAGTAGGAATGAATGGGAATTACTGAATCGGTAAAGACCGATTTGGTATTTACCGGATCTTACTGATTTGGTAATACTTAATTACCTACATCCCATTTACCCATTCTAAAATACTGAATCAGTAAAATTCGTTTTTTTAGAATCGATAAATCTGGATTACCTACATCTGGCCCTAAGTTATTTTGGGATACAGTGAATGCACCGGTTAAAAAAAAGAAAATACCCCAGAGCTTTGCTCTCTTGTGCCTTGCGATACCTGGGTGGCACACTTCTTAGATATCTTTGGAAAATGCACTAATGATGCCAAATTATAACTTAGTGAAGTGATTTCCCCATTGGAGATTACTAACAATGAGGTTACGTTAGATTTACAAGCTAGTGTTAGAGGACGGGTTTCTGGACCCGATAGGGTACCTGTAGATATTTTTAAATTGGCTACTGAACTCTGGGGACCTATCCTCATATCGCTGTTCAAAGAAGCTGTAATCGATAAGATTCCATCCTCATGGGGAGTTTTAATATTTGTACTCATTCATAAAAAGGGTAACAAAGCAGACTCGAAAAATGATCATCCCATTTCTCTTGGACTCATCAGTCAAGGTAATGAGCAGAGTTTTATTATATAGGCTGGAGGAATGGGCACAAGAATAATCTATTTCATCCCCAGCGTAGTATGATTTTAGAAATCAGATGGGTACTATGGAACAATGTATACATTTGTAGGCCAAGTTAGTAGTTTTGTTGTTTTGCAGACTAAACAGAACTATTGATTTGGTTGACCATAATTTACTTTGGTCAACACTGACTTCCCTAGGTCCCCCAGGTAAATATTAGGGTTTGTTTACCGTTTGTATGAGAATCTATCTAGCAAAGTTTGCTTCGGACACCATGGCGAGTGCTCGCCTATGTTTAATGTAGGGCGAGACATTTGACAAAGTTGTGTGCTAGCCCCCTTACTGTTTTCTTTATTTATTAATGGGGTGGATACCCATTTGCAGGCCATGTAAACCGATGCTCTCTGGGCTGACAGGCGTCTTATTCCAGTATTGTTATAGGCTGACGATGCTGTTCTGCTGTTTAGGTCCCTGGTCAGCTTAGAAAGATTAATGAATGTTTTCGGGGAGTATATGTTTTCTAAGAAAGTGGTGACTAATAAATCCAAAACATTCAGTATGGTTTATGGGCCCATAAATAAACTGTAACTTTTAACTACTCAATTGCTACAGTAAATTCCTTTTGCTACTTAGGTGTTTTATTTACAGGTTACAGATCTTGGTGTCAACATATCATAAATACTAGAGCTACAATGAGCAGGGTCTGTCAAGGGATTTAAAAATGTTCTTCCAAATTTGGATGCCCCCCATTAAGGAAATGGTTGAAATGTATAAGGCTAGAGTGGTGTCCACTGCTGCTTATGGAGCTGGTCTCTGGGGCTATGATAATTGCACTGACCTACAAGTGGAGGAAAGCACTTTTTTAAAACAGCTACTTTGCTTGCCTACTTCTGTCTCTACTATGATTGTTCATCAGGAGGTAGGCGTGCAGTACTTCTTATAATACCTTTGTTATTCTAGCTATCATAATGGGCTAAAGAGGATATTTGCTTTACTAGATCTATCATTTTAGACTGTTTAGCCTTGGATAAGGCATTGAGTATCTCATGGTTATCATATATTAATTCCGATTTTAGTATGTTGTTTAACCTGCCCACATGGTCATACCCTGCCCAGGTGCTATCATTGACTAAGAGGATGATTAAAGATACTTTTTTCCAGTATAGATCTGGATAGCGAATAGCTGCTAACAATACAAAAGCCTAGGTCATCCTATATATGTCATATGAGATAGAGGAAGGTGGTTACAGTTATTGATCTGGTGTAACAAGTCTGCAAAACTATTTTGTTTTGTTACAATTTAGATGTGGCATTGTACGTCATTTGGTGGCTTTCCAGCCACAAAGTCCTGCCCATCTGATCAGACTCCATGTCCATGTGATGGACGAAGTGAGCAAAGTATGATGCACATTTTATTGTTTTGTAAATTCTATCAAAATCTAAGGAATCTTTATATAAAACCTATCATTTTTAGACACAACATCCAATAATACAAAGCTGCTGTGAAATATTTGATTGCACTATTTGAACCTTTTGTGTGTTACAATGTGACCCTTTTTATTCAGAATGCCATATATTGAAGGAAAAGACTTCGTATTAGATTGCCTTTGATTTTAAATTGTCTTTTGTGTGGTTTTAAAATGCTCAATATTAAAGTGATGAAAATACATTGCGATTACTATTTTATTTAAATGTACTTTTATGGCTGGTTTCAATCAGCCAAATAAAGTTTAAGAACCAAACTGAGTATCAGTATGGGTGACAGAATGTTGAATTGTTCGGCAGGCATGATGTTAATGGATACACCATTGTCAATTATAAAGGTTATTGGGAAACCGTTCACATTTAGCGTGATCTTCGGGCAATGTCTTTAAAATGTCAATACATTCTTTTGTTTCTCTTCCTCACTTGTTTTTGTTGTTCATTTGTCTTCTTTTGCAAAATTGAAGGCCCACTTCTGCATGTCATTTTTTTTTAGATACATTCATTGCACACTTACCCTCTACACTGTCACCAGTGCAGGATGTACTTGATGAAGATCAACATATTGCAGTTGAGATTGCTCCTTGTTGTGGGCATGGCAAAAATACTTCGGGAACCTTCTGACATCCATGTTCTCATCTTGCTGTGATGCAATTGGTTTCTCTTTTCCTTTGCAAATTGTTATGAAGTGGTTTTCCTTTCCACAACATTTGCATGCCTGTCCGATGGCTGGACATTTGCTTTCATATGTACACGAAGATCCATATTGGAAGCACAGCTGTTCTTTTTTTGGGGATGTAGACTTATGTGCAACTACTTTGTCCTTGTTGTTGTTCTTCATGATTAACGCTAATTCACTTTCCCAGCTTCCATTTCAGCAGCTTGTTGGTCTGCTCTATCCTTAGTCCTTGCAGCCATTAGTACTTTTTCTAAAACGTCTCTCACAACATGCTTCTTCGGAACAAACAGAAAAACAGCCATCAATGACTCTGAGGCGCATGGCTTCTTCATCATTAAATCCACTAAACTTATAGTGTTTGAAAAGCACATTGAATCTGTCTACGAACTCATCCATTGTTTAACCAAATTGCTGTCTTGCTTGATTTGAAAATATACCTTTCATAATTGACGTTTGGCATCAGACTGAACTTGACTCCTAATTTTTCTTTGATCTGACGGTATGATATTGTCTCAGTGATTTTCCTTACCAATTCTTTTACTCTGTCACCAGCAAGATTCTTTGAGTATTTAATGATTTTCTTGTCATTTACTTCTTCCAGAGCATCGATCCATGTGGTCCTTGTGATGCCAATATTCTACTTTTTGGCACTATCAAACGGTGGTGGAGGTTTAGAAAACTGCACCTGCTGTGTCCTTTGCACTTCTTTCTACAGTCATTGAGAGTATATGCTGTTTAGACAGCACTCGTTGTGCACCGGAATCTGCACCTTCTGGAAGTACGATTTCTGTACTTCAACTCCGATCGTCTGGCCCTCTCAACTGTCATGTAGTGCCTTCTTCGTCATTGACGGTAAGTGTATTTTATATTTCTTGCGTGCTCTGGTCTTTGTTTGTGTCTTTTTATTTCATTTCTTCATGCTGCGTTGACAGCTTTCACCCCTCTTGGTCCAACATGCGACTGTGATAATGCGGGCTGTGCATTCCAGTCGCCTCGCTCAAGGCGAAACTCAGAACGTAGTGGATGCTACTTGCTACTTTGCACAAATCGGCCTTTGCAATAGGTTGCAGCCATCCTTGGCAATCACAAAGTGTTTTGTTTTGCTGGTGAGCATATCTCTGTTTCTCGTACCTGTTCGTTGCTGCCTTTTATCTTGTACCTGGTTGCCACTATCTTTTAGCGTACTCTTCACATGAATGATGGCTCAGTGTTGTAGCGCAGCACCATATTCTTCTTCAGTCTGGCCATCAACTCTTGGCAGGCTTTTCCAATGACACTCCTCGGCTAGGCCTCAAACTTCTTCATGAGTCCTTGTATGGAATGGAGCTTGACTTGCACTGCACAAATGCCAATTGCAGACTCCTTTGAACTGGCTTGGGCACAAATTGCATGCATGAGAAGTTTGCTGTATCCTTGCAAACTCTCAGGGAGAGAACTCTTGTTTCTTCAGGGCAAGTAACCATTACTCGTTGCAAGTTATCGTATTCTCTCCAGCCTGGAGAGCATGCACAAGAGCACACCACACATGGAGGTCATAACCAACGTCTTTATTCATCAGAGTATAACATTCAAACTGAAACTTCCCCATAGGTCATATTCATTATTAACCACCCCTTAACACATCCCAAATTAATATATATCTCCTTCCTTGAGTCCACCCAGGGCTGCTGGGTCTTCATGCTCATAGACCTAAGACACCACACTTTTCTAAAAAGAAAATAGATGTGCAGGGTGAGAATAACCAACCAGTTAGATGTCGTTCCAAAGCTTGTGCTGAGAAATCCTAGGAATCAGCTTGCCACATGTGTTTATCTGAAGCTGTGGATATGCATGAGAAGGTATGAGTTGGAGCAAAACATCTTATATTTCACAAATGTTTCCATGACAGGATTTTTACAGCCTGTAAGGGAATTTTACAAGCAGAGGATTTTGAACTGTGCATTCAGATTGGCAGGGAACAAGTACAGGTTTCTTCTTGATATATGGTTATATTTTCTAAGCTATGTTGCTTTCCTAATTGCAAGAGTTTGTGCTGGTTGCAGTTTGGTTGTAGAAGCTTCATCAAGAACAACATACAGTCTGTTGCAATAACGAAAGTGCAAGAGTACATACGCCTATATGGTTAACATACAATGTTTTCAAGGACAGGAGTAAAAGCCTTCACCAGTAACCTGAACACAATGAAGCAAGATAACATGGCCGAAGGAACCTGTTATTCCAAGTCAATTTTTCCTCAGTCTGTTTTATGAACTTGGGTGCAGGTTTGGGAGCAGCTCACAAACATTGAAGGCAACATTGATCTTGACACTAGTTGTATTATGGAAAACCTTTGACAAAAACATTGTTGTACAGAATATCACAACAAATATAGTGGAGACATAAATATTAACTTTACATACTTTTTATATAAAGTACACATTATTGACTACAAAATATAGAGGACCAAAATATCATCCCAAAATAAGTATATCAAATTTTAAATATTAAACATTCTATTAACTTACTTTATGTTAGGTTACGCTAGGTAATTTTATTTTATGCTGATTTGTGGAGCATGCCATCACCCTGGCAGGCATCCTGGTGCTGAGCAGGTGTGAGCCTCGGCACATGAATGCCTAGAGAGACTACTCAAAATGCCAAGTCTTTAACTTCTTGCAGAATTCAAGAAATAAAAAGGAGGGCTCTTATGTGTCGTGGCAGGTTGTTCCACATTTAGGAGATATATAAGAAAAGGTTTGACTGCCTGACCTGGTTATCAGTATGTTTGGGATTTTTGCCAGTAGACGTCTTGAAGAGCAGAGGTGTCTGGAAGGTTTGTGAAAGCAGATGCAATTTTTGAGTTATGCTGGGCAGGTGTTATGTAGTGCCTTGAAAGGGTGGGTAATACATTTGAATTGTGCTCATTTGTAAATGGGGAGACATTGGTGCTCCTTCAGGTGTGGTGTGATGTGTGTGCTCTATGGGTGGTTGAGAGTGATCCTGTCTGCCATGTTCTGATTGGTCTGAAGCCTTTTAGTGATTTTTGTGTGGATCCCTTCATAGAGGGTGTTCCGGTAGTACAGCTTGCTTGTGACTAGGGTGTATGTGATGGTTTTCTGGCTGTTGATCAAGAGCCATTTGAAAATCTTCTTCAGCATTTTAAGGTTATGGAAATATGAGGTTGTGATAGCATTGACTTCAGTGGTCATGTCAAGTATGCTATTGATGATGATCCTGATGTTCTTGGCATGGGTGGTAGTGGGTGGGTGTTGGTCCTTGCTGTTGGCCACCAGGTGGAGTCTCACAGTGATGTGCTCTTCCTGAATATCACAATTTTGGTGTTGTCAATGTTCACAAACAGAGGGTCTTCATACAGTGAGCTATTTCAGTCATGCAGGCATTGAACTTTATCCTGGTGCAGAATGTCTTGCCCATGAGGGAGAGAATGAGTTGTGTATCATCTGCATAGGAGAGGACATACATTTTGTGAGAGTTGATGAAGTGGTGACTTGAGGAATCATGTAGTCATTGAAGAGGGTCAGGCTCAATAAGGATCCTTGTGGAACTCAGAAGATCAGCTGTCATAAGAAGTTTACAGTGCCAGGATGACTGACTGGGTCCTTCCAGTCTGGAAGGAGCAGATCCAAAGTGTGTGTACTTGGATTCCGAAGTCGTGTAGACATCGGATAAGGATGAGGTAGGAGACTGTGTCATATGTGGGGGAGAGATCCAGGTGGATGAAGGCAACTGTGTCTCCTCTGTCCTGAGTCATGCGGATATCATCTGTTGCAGCACTGAGGGCAGTTTCAATGCAGTGGTTGGATCTGAAACCTGACTGAGTTGTGTCGAGGAACTGGTGGTCACTGAAGTATTCGGTGAGATGTCTGTTGATGTTTTTCTCTAAGACCATGTCCAGGAATGGTAGCAGGGATCGACCTGTAGTTGGCATGCAGTTGAGGGTCTGCAGAGGGTTTCTTTGGCAATGGGATGACAGGTGTGGGTTTTCAAGCCTCTGGAACAATCACAGAAGTAGTGGAGGCATTTAGAATGGGTTTAGCATGGTGCTAATGGGTTGTAGTCCTCTGGAGTGGTGGTGGCAGGGGTCCCATGGGGCCCTTAAGTGGATGGACTTCATGGTGGTGACAGTACTTTTGGGATGATGACAGGCCATGTGGTTTAAAAAATACTTATAATATAAAAAGTAAGAAATGAAAACATAGAATATAAACTTTAAAATAAATCTAAAAAAGTAATAAATATAATATATAAATAAAAAAAGTATGAATGCTAACAATTAGGAAAAATTAAAAAAACTATGTATTAAAAATGTATATGCATATGCAATAAAAGTGTTACATTTAAGAGATAATTTGTGTTCAAAAATTTAAAAAACACATTATTTACTATAACTTTTGAAATTAAATCCCAAAACTATAACTGTAACATTTTTAAACACAAAAATATCACATACAATTGATCTGTAGCGATCAAACTCATTATTCCCACGTCAAATTTGACAACTGTATGTAAGGTTGAAGACTTTGGAGGAATCATATTTTGTATTCCCACTCCAATGTATGCAACAGTAGGGAACGTTTTTGACTTTGGAGGGGCCAGATTTATTATTCCCACTCCAGTGTAAACAACAGTAAGGAAAGTGTTAGAGGTTGGAAGACTCAGTTATACTATTAATGTCACATCAGGAAAACGTACGTAGTATGAGGCTACATGAAATTCTTCTGGATGTGGTAATGCTCTTTTTTGAGGACATACTTGTGTCCCTAATGTTAAACTACAGGAACCTGAGATTTTTATAAAAATATACGAGATGACCTCACACACTCACCTTGGTGTCATGCTTCAACATTGGTTATCCAGCGCTCACTCAAAAAAGCTCTAATGGTGGATGGGCGTTGAGATGTCTTGAGGGTGCTTACAGGGAAGAAGAGGTTAAGGATCTAGATGGGAAATAAAAATCCTGTTCACCTACCCTTAGGATATTTCTGTGCATTAAGTGGGTGGCGAAAGGAGTATGGAATGTGTAAGTAACTTTTATGGTGCTAACATCCAACTCGGTCAACATGTTTCAGCGCTCCCATTGGCCCTGAAATGGGTCGCAGGATTAAGTAAGGACTCGAATACTGCTTTCCCTAGGATAAATCCCTGGCTACATACACACACCACCAGCTTAATTAACACATAACCAATGTGGCTATTATGCTGGGAAGCGAAGATTCGCTTATCAATTAGTATTCATGAGGTCCTGTTGCACAAAACATAAACATTACATTAAATTAAATTAAATTAAATTAAATTAAAGACATTGAGACAGAAATTAATGACAAATCAAAAAAATGACATGCATGCAAACAAAAAGTAGGGAAAACCCTACTCTTCTGTTGTAAACATTCTGTGCCAACTGTGTGTACAGTGCAAACGTGCGAGCACGCTATAAACAGAATAACGCTGTGGGTTCTCAGCGCAATTGACTACCAAGGGTGAACACTTGCGTGACTGTTTAAACATCAAGCACACATTTCCTTACCCTTACTATGGGACTTTCAAACATTAGGGAGGAGTTACCAATGGATGGCTTGTAGTCACACACTGTAGAAAAGGCTATAAGTAACCATGCCAACACGTAACTTCCTCAAAACACTTAGAGGCACTGCTTAGTGGTGTTTGAGTGATGTCACTGCATACATAGCAATGCCACATGGGAGTTCTACTCATTGGCGTAAATGTGATCTTTTCTACCTTGTGGGGAGTTAAATTTGCTACAAAAGCAATCCTGAGTGAAATTTACTAATCGAGGGAGCTGTGATTCTTAAGGCCCTGAACTGCTTCTTATATTTTTGTAAAATTTTAGGTGCATGAGCTTAAATATGTAATCAAAGCGGTGTTAGCTGCTGTCCTTTCATGGAGATACTTGGAATATGTAGTCTGAGGCAGACATAATGAGGAAGGGCCCCAGATGTGAGGAATGATTTAATATACAGTGTTGAATCCTAATATAGTGCAATGCTCTTCTCCTGAAACCCTGTACACTGAAGTTAGAAGAAGCAAACACGTCACAAGGACTCACTGGTGGTAGATATGGTGACCTTGGTGTATGGGACCTAACACCTATGGTATATCATTAGCATCCATACCTGATATAAAAGGCATTTAATATAAGGTCTGGTCATTTGTATTTGACAGTATAGGCCATGATATATCATCATTCAAGCCTTGTGTCATTGTTTTCATAAAATATACCGTGTTGCACCCTCTCAAGGAAAGCATGGTCTTGGTATTAACGTTTCTAATATTATCCACATGATATCTCTGTCAGAGTGCCTATTCTCCAAGGGTTCAGTGACTAAATATCGAGTTCCAGAATATTGATTCATAAATATCAAGGGAAAGAATACAGAACCCTATCTACAAACAGGTAAGTACTAAAATATGAGTACAAAATATTGATAGTTAAAATACAGTTAACTTAAATATTGAATTTTTTAAATGTATTAAAAAATAATATAAAACTAATTAAATGATAAACACAATTAAATAAAACATAGTTAAAATAATGTAAAAAATATTTTAAAATATATGTACATATATATACATAAACCTATTATATAAACATAAAAATGAATAATATATAATAATTTAAATATTTAAAGTATACATTTTATGTTAATTAATAATTTACACTACATTAAATATAACAAAATGTAAAATACTACATAGCTAAGGGAGTACAATTAGTAATCACCCTCCAACTAGTGCAAAAGTAGAGAATTTGTTGGATAGCGGGTGGTGTTTCTTTTAGCATATACACCACGGCCGGTATATGAGTGTTAAAGTATACACCATCTGAGTGAGAGTTTTGACTCTTTGTGCAACTCTACCCCAGGTCTGGTTAAAGTTTTGGTGTCTGTTGGCGGAGGCATTTGTTGTTGGACACTGATTGAGTGGGGGGCTGCCTCCTCCTTCTTAGTACCCTTCCCCCTTGAGCTCCCTTTTTTGGTGATAAAGGATAGCGGTGGGTACAAATTACTATTCTCACGCCAGTGAGTGGAATAGTAGGGAAAGCGTTTGATAGCGTAGGGGGAAAAATTACTATTCCCACTCCAGTGAGTGCAACAGTAGGGAAACTTTTGGATTTTCCCACCACAAAATCAAGACCATCTACAATAACTGTGACTCAAAGACAACCAACACACTGACACCCTGCAGCCAGCGACCGACAACTGCACAGCCCTCACCACTGAAGACACACTGAAGAAGATGAAGTCAATCCACTCCGGGGACCTCACAGACCCCTGCCCACGCCACATTTTCAACAGAGCCGCCGACATCATCGCACCCATGCTCTGCCACACTATCAACCACTCCCTGGCAACTGCCTTGTTCCCTGACGACTGGAGACACGCTGAGATCAACCCCCTCCTGAAGAAACCCTTGGCGGACCCCACAGACCTCAAAAACTACAGACCCATCTCCCTGCTACTGTTCCCAGCGAAAGTCATAGAGAAAGCCTATCTGATAGACATCGCCACCATATAAAGCGGCGGACGGTTTTTCCGTCCACCGCGGACCCCCCAGCCATGTTAATATGGTGGGGGTCATTGCAGCAAAGATGGCGTGCGGAACGCCCCCGCCAGGCCGGCGGTGGCTACCGCCAGCCTGGCGGGGGCAATCCGCCCGCTATCCTATTGGGCCCCTTAGTCAGAAGGTAAAATTTCAGACTGGAACAATCCTTTTTTTCTGTATCTGACCTGCGCTCTATTGCAGTAGGCCCTAAATCACGTCTAGGTACTAGTCTAGCGTAAACTGATGACTGTGGTTGTCACCTAATGCTTTATGCCACTATTTTTATTTAAAAATGAATATCTCCTTATTGGGTGTTTAATGTGTTAGTGTGATTTTGTTCATTAAATTATTCAACATTTTTATGAATTATAAAGAGGTTTTTTCTGTTTGTTATTCACTTTTTAACTGTTTTGGTATTTCTAAATCTTTTGCACATTTTCCTAATATAATCATGTCTACTCTGTGCCACAGCAATAAGGGGTCGAGCTCACGTTTAAATTACTGAAACCTTTACTTGGCCTCACAAAATAGTGCCATTATTACTTGTGGTGGACACTCATCCACCCCAGCTAATAATCAACTTTGTCAAACTCTTTACCACATCACTCCCCATTTGTTTTGATTTTAGAAGACTATTAATCTAAATGGCTGGAGGTTAAGTTAATTGCCAAGCCCAATTCCTTAATGGTGGATAGAATTCTTGAAAGACATGTTCTTAAGTGAGGGCTTCATACAAGGAGATCAAGTTTGTTTGCCAATGTGATGGGGTTTCTGAAATCCAGTGGGTTAAACAACTTAGGAGCTCTTCTTATCATCTTGAACTCAATGGCCTAGCTGAGCAGAGGAATAGGGTATTGTTTGAATGTATGCTATAGTCACTGGATAATTCCTATGGTGTTTCTAGTACTGAAAATACTATAGGTCTAATTACGAATTTTGACGGTCTGATGGATTGGCGCCCTGACCACCATATTCCGAGTTTGGCATTCAGAACAGCACAGGACCACTGCAACCGCCAGTGATCTCTGATCTAGCGGTGGTGCTGCTGTGGTGAGAGACCGCAATATGCTGGCAGTGCTATTGTATGACGTTACAACGCATTCCATTGCAATGCCTGCCTTTTCCACACATGCATTACAACGGGAATGCCATACCACACATATGGTTTACCACGAAAATGCCATTACCACTCATACCTTTGCGACAATTTTTGTTGTATAACTATGCATGCTAATGGCATTTTCATGGTAAACCGACTACAGGGCTGATTATTTAGTTCAAATCTATAAGTATATTTTTAATAAAGCCTAACCTAATAAATTATTATAATAAAAAATTATATACTCACAGTTTCTATGGACGGAATTCTCCTTATTCTAA
Source organism: Lissotriton vulgaris (assembly GCF_964263255.1). Classification (NCBI taxonomy): domain Eukaryota; kingdom Metazoa; phylum Chordata; class Amphibia; order Caudata; family Salamandridae; genus Lissotriton; species Lissotriton vulgaris. Next base: position 1,436,321,712 of record NC_141693.1, on the reverse strand, counting down.
CACTGTTTTCAGTTGTCCTTCTTCTATTTTTCTTCAAAATGCAGTACGTACACCCACGTACGTAATCACGTCCTTATTGAGGCTCATCACATGAAGCACAAGAGGCACAGAAGAGCGTTTTCTTTTTTTGTTAAAACCCACTCGTTTTTTTGGGGGGGGGAGGAGACCCCCCAAGCCCCCTTTTTTAATTCGACCTTTAACTCACATTCCTTTACTACGTATCTCATAGTAAAGGAATGCGTGGTAATGGTTATACATGGTAACCACGCATGCGTTATAAAGCATGCGTGATTAGTGTATTTGTGGAAACGTCCGCGTTGTAGTGGCTGTTTCCCTGGCAGAGCCGATGCAGCACTGCCAAGCATATTACGAGCTGCCTGACTATGATCCTATCCATGGTGGTGATCCTGCCATGTTAAAAGTGGTGGTGAGGCAACTCAGTGGGCTCTTACAGGGCCCCCTGTCACCTCTGTGCAAGGGAGTGCAGCATGTTCGCACCCCAAGTTCCGGCACAGGAAGACATTCAGGACATAGTGCATTTCTCCCTGTGCAGTAATGTGATGCTGCGCTCCCACAGCGTTGCCTTTCTATGCCTATCCTTTGGGACTTAAAAAGGCATGGCCGTGGAACAACTGAAGCAGGACAGCATATCAGTCATAATCTGGTGGGCACTCTGACTATGTGTTTGGTGGACTCACAGCAGGGCACTGGCACTGCGGCCCGCTGCGAGACCACTAAACTCGTAATATGCAGAGGGTGGATTTCAGAATGAATGACGAGAGAAAACATGTTTGATAGACTGCAGATGAAAGTGTTGCAAACGGGAGACCAGAAGTGTATGAGAGACCCATAAGACCGCTGTCCTAAGCAATTTTTGATTCACAGGCTCATGTTTTCGAAATTGAAATTGAAACACTTTCAATCCTAATTATTCATAACAATATCCTTGTTGTTACCCATTATTAATACTGCTAACAAGCAAGGAAAAGGAAATTATTCTGACTTAATTTAGATCAGTGTTCATTGTTGTGTTATATCTCTGGATGGAATAACAGAAAACGTACAGGATTGTAGTTTATATGTTTTAAGCCATGCATTCAATAACATAGGCCATACCCCCTGGAAAAGATTTCTAGTTACCCGTCTTTTGCCATAGCCTATTAGAGACCACACCTGCCTTTTTCATCCCACTTAAAGCACTAACAGCCTTCACTGACATGTGTTAGACACAACGGGTGTTTTTATTTATCTTTATTCGATTACAGTCTTCAGTCTTTCCTAGCATCATAGTGCAAATACACTTCTTGTTGTGGGGTTTATCTGTCTTGTTTTGTAGCAAATACAAATGAAAAGTGTGGTCTGTACGCCCTATTTTACTGCAATTTAAAAAAAGGCTATCTCAGGGGGTACAAGCACCTCCCATAGACCCGCCTTTAACCCCTTCACTGCTAAGCCGTCCCCCCCAACTCCCTTCCTGTGCTAAGCCTTTTTTTGGCTTTTGGGGCAGGTAGTTCACGATTAGGCCCCTGTAACTTTTTGACCACATAAGGTATCCACGCCAAATTTGCTTCCTTTTCTACCAACATCATGGGGATTTTAAAGTTATGCGGGATTTGTGGATTCCTGGAGGGGACCCAGAAAGTAGCCAAAATACATCTCATTTTCGTATTTTGTTGTTGGGAAAAATGGGAAAAAAATGTGTTGCAAATAAAAGCGTCTGGGTTTTTTGCTGCAAAAGGTATCAACAAAGGGTTTGTGGGGCTGGAATTACCATTTCCCCAGATTTCAGGGACTGACAGTCTTTTGTCAGAAAACCAACATTTATTGCACAATTTTGGCATTTTACTGGGCCATAGCATATTTTTGCTATTTTTTGTGGATTCAACCTTTTTCCAGTTAATAGTAGAAACTGGTATAAAAGCAATAAGGGATCCGGGAAAGCTATACATTTTAAAAAAGAAGACAACATTCTGAATTCAGCAAGGGGTCATTTGTGTACACCCTTCAAGGTTTCCTTATAGAAACTAACAGTTGAAAATTGGAAAAATTGAAAATGAGTTGAAAAAAACAGCCATTTGTGCCAACGTTTTCACCTGTACCTTCTTCTAATTATGACAGATGTTTGAAAACAATATACTGTTACATCCGCTGGACCCTTCTGGTTGTGACTATATATAAGACTTGTAGGTTCACCAAGAACCCAACGAATCCAGAGCCAATAACTGAGCAACATCTTGCAATAGTTTTTTATTTTGTACCGGGTATATAGCAATTCATTTGGGAAAAATATATACGTTGAAAAATCGGGATGAATAAAGCCTATGTATTTCTGAAATTGAAATGAAATACAGAGTTTAGAAACCGCAGCTATTTGCACATTTCCAAAATTGTGAGTACGCATACTAGCATGAGAATTATAGGAAATTTTTCAAAGTGACTTCTTTTTTACACATTGTCTTTCATTTGAAAGGCAGAAATGCATCGATAGTCAATAGGTAAAACAATTGTTTTACCATTCTGTGTTACCCTAAGTCTCCCAATAAAAATCCTTCTTCACTTGAGTGGGTAGGCCTAGTGCCCGAGACAAGAAACGGCTCAAAACAAAATGTAGACACACTTTATTTTTACAGTGAATACTGACAATTTTTTCCAAAGTGCCTAGCTGTAGCTAGAACCCTAGCTCTGCCGGCACCTAGGAAAACCTAGCAAACCTATACATTTTTTAAACCTAGACACCGGCGAAATACAGGATGGGGTGGCTTGGCTGGCTCTCACCAGGTTCTGTTCCCCTTAATCATTTGCAAACCTTTAACTTTGTCAAAAAAACAAATTTTCCTCAAATTTCTGTGGTAGAAAGTCCTGGAATCTGCATGGATCCACACAATTCCACCCTCCACGCATTCCACAAAGTCTTCAGAGAAAAAGGTACCTCACATGTGTGGGTAGGCCGAGTGCCCGCGACAGGAAACGGCCCAAAATTAACCCTGGGCGTAGTTTGTGAAGCAGTGCTATGCGTAGCGACACGAAGTGCTCTTCGCACTACGCGAGCTACTCGTAGCTATGTGAACTACAAAATGCACTGTGCAAAATGCTGTTTGCATTGATAGCACAGTGCCGGATGCTTGTCCGCACTGTGCAATCAGTGCAAACTACATCTTACAAAGTGCAAGTGGTCGAGTAGATGTCTGCTCAAGCGGCAGCTTTCTCAACGCGGACCGGTAGTTTCTCATCGTGAGCGGTCGCAAGCATACGCAACCATTCACAATTAGAAACCTGACCTCCCCACGATGAGAAGCTCGCGGAAGGTTTATTTTCCAGGCTCGCGATCGGCAACTTGATGTTGCTGATCGCGAACGAGGAAAAAGTCTCGCCGGGATTTCATTTTGCTTGCTCGCGGTCGCCAACTTGACTTTGAGGACCGCGAGCAAGCAAAAAATGACCGCTGCACTACGCTATGCGTGTTTGCACTGTGCTACGTGCAATTCGCGTAGTGCTAAGTAGTGCAAACTATGCAAACTACACGAGCGTAGCGTAGTGCTGTGCCCAGGCTTACCCAAAATACCATGTGGACACACCACATTTTAACAGTGAAAACTGACTCTTTCTTTGCAAAAGTACCTAGCTTTAGATTTAGATTTTAAACCCTAGCTCTGCCGGCACCAAGGGAAACCTAGCAAACTTATACATTTGTGAAAATTAGACACCAAGGGGAATCCAGGTTGGGGTGACTTGTCTGGCTCTCACCAGGTTCTGGTACCCAGAATCCCTTGCAAACCTCAAAGTTTGTAAACAAACAAACATTTTCCTCACATTTCTATGGTGGAAAGTTCTGGCATCTACGTGGATTCACAAATAAAATGGTACCTCCCTCGCTTGGGTGGGTCAAGTATTCACGACATGCAAGGGCCCCCGAACGACATTAAAATTACCTATAACAAAACTACCTTGTTTTGCAAGGAGGATCACCTGTGTTTTTGGCCCCGGGCTTGGCGGCCATTTTGAGAAACATACCAAACCCACACATTTCTGAAAACTAGACACCTGGGGGAGTCCAGCGAGGTATGGCTTACATGGGCTCCCCAATGTTTTCCTATCCATAATCCCCTGCAAACCTCAAATGTAGCTAAAAAATTAAATATTTCTCACATTTCTGTGTGGGAAAGTTGTGGGATCACTGGGCAGACACAAATTTCCTACCACCCAACTTTCCCCAAAGGTCTCCCCCCAAAAAATGGTACCTCACTCAGTTAGGTGGGTCAAGTACCCGCGACAGGAAAGGGCCCAAAACATATATCACAAAACAACCTGGTTTTGCAAGGGGGGTCACCTGGGTTTTTGGCCCGGGCTCGGTGGCCATCTTGGAAAAACTACCAAACCCAAACATTTCTGAAAACTAGACACCCAGGGGAGTCCAGAGAGGTATGCCTTGCATGGACGCTCAACGTTTTCCTACCCAGAATCCCCTGCAAACCTAAAATTTAGCTAAAAAAATTCAAACTTTTCTCAAATTTCTTTGAGGGAAAGTTCTAGAATCTGCATGGATCCACAAATTTCTTATCCCCCAGCATTCCTTTAGGTGTCCTGATAAAAATGATACCTCCCTCGCATGGGTGGGTCAAGTACCCATGACAGGCAAAGGGCCAAAACGAATTGAGGAGACATTAAAAAATCTAATTTTTCTCATATTTCTGTGCAGGAAAGGTCTACCAATAAAAATGGTACCTCACTCACATAGGTGTGTCAAGTAAGTGCGACAGGAAAGGGCCCAAAACATATTTAGGAGGCCTCAAAATTACCTATCACAAAACAACCTGGTTTTGCAAGGGGGGTCATCTGGGTTTTTGGCCATCTTAGAAATCCTACCAAACCCACACATTTCTGAAAACTAGACACCTGCGGTAGTCTACAGAGGTATGGCTTGCATGGACGCCCAATGTTTTCCTATCCAGAATCCCCTGCAAACCTGAAATGAGGAGACATCAAAATTAGCTATCACAAAACAATCTGGTTTTGCAAGGGTGATCAGCTGGGTTTTTGGCCCCAGGCTCGGTGGCCATCTTGGGAAACTACCAAGCCCACACATTTCTGAAAACTAGCCACCTGGGGGATTCCATCGAGGTATGGTTTGCGTGGATCCCCCAACACTTTCCTATCCAGAATCCCCTGCAAACCTCACATTTAGCTGAAAAAACACATTTTGTGGGGTGGGGCCACCCCTACATTATAAAAAAAAATCCCTGGTGCTTAGTCTTTCTGCCCCCGGGGGGAAGATCAGGGGATACTACCCCTGAGGGGTCAGAAAGACTGTTGTAGTTTTTTTGGGGGGTAGGGGCTTTGGCCTGCCCATCTTGGACAGCCCCTACCCCTAAATCAAGTGTAAAAAAATCCTGGGGTTCTAGAGGGATTTCTGCCCCCCTGGGGGTCAGATTGGGAGCTACTGTCTCCGTCTGAACCCCGGGGGGCAGAAAGACTGGAATTTCTCTCGGGGTGGAGGCATTGTCATGCCCATTTTAGGCAGCCCCCACCCCTACATGAAATAAAAAAAAATCCCTGGTTTCTAGTAGGCTTTGTGCCACCCAGGTGGGACAGATTGGGGGCTACTGCCCCATCGGCCCCCCGGGGGACAGAAAGACTGTAGTGGCCAAAATGAATTGGGGAAGCAAAGGCCCTTGCCCAAGGGGCCACTCCCTCTCCCTGGTGTCTAATAGGAGGATCCCTGCTTGGGGATCGGCCTCCTGGGGGCGATCCCTAAGCAGGGATCCACTATGGGTGGATACCATTGGAAAGGGGAGATTCTCCCCTTTCTAATGATACCTCTCCTCTTTCTACATGCTTGGGGAACTGAGATAGCCTCCTGAGCACATAGAAAGTGAAACTGAAATGAGCCTAAATACTAATTTCAGTTTTAGTTTCTATGAAATGACAACACTGCGATGTGCACCCTAATCATCATTTAAGGGACACCAGGGGGAGTGCCTCAGGAGCTGGGGTAGCTCTTCCGTAGCTACCGAGGCTTTGGGGGAGGAAAGGAAATCCCTCTGGTGCCTGCACTAGAGGGATATCTAGTGCAATGTGCCAGGACGGCCGGAGGCTGTCCTGCACACACAGGGCCCGTTTCACAGAACTAACTTAAGACAAAATCCTAAACTTACTACTTTTGGTATTCACAGAAGTTAGGATTTGTCTTAAGTTTGTCTTAAGACAGACTTAAGTCAGACTTAAGACAGACTTAAGTTAGGATTTTGTCTTAAGTCATTCTTAAGTCTGTCTTAAGACAAACTTAAGACAAAATCCTAACTCTGTGAATATCAAAAGTAATAAGTTAAGGATTTAGTCTTAAGTTAGTTCTGTGAATCGGGCCCACAAGCACTGATGCGCACAACAGCTCCCGGACGTCGTGCGCATAGAAGGGGTCAAAAAATGAGGGCTGGCTCACTGCACTTCAACTTTGAGCATTGTACCTGAAGGTAGTAGGTGAGACCAGAGTTGGAAGTGGGAAGAGGAAGCAGGAGAGCGGGTGGGCAGTGTGGAGGAAGTCGGTGGTGCTAGTGAGGACGTGAGTGCTCACTTTCTATTAAAAATCGCTGGCCCTGCATTGTTTTAAAATTCTTTTTATTATAATCAATATCGTCAAGGCATAAATCTTCCAGGTAGTATACAGACACATTGTAAATCAGCAATAAACAGTCCCGCAACATTATTACATCATAATCATTAAACCACTAATGTTAGTCACACCTTCCTCCCTAGTGTTCCTCATCCATACCCTCTTCCGCCTGTTCCCTCGGTGGTTCACAAATGTCTCCCCTGAATTTATTCCATGCCCCCCAGATCTTGCTCTACTTCAGGGACAACCACAACTGATGAAAACTGTTCTCTCGGCCACCATAGCTGTGTCCATGTCTTTGCACCATGCGGCGAGTGACCGTAAATCTGCTGCACCTCATTTTTGTGCGATATTGTGTTTTGCAACCATTATCCCCAACGTGGCCCAGTCTTGTGCCGGATGAGTAAGGTCATTAGGCTCCCATATATTTAGCAAAGACCTCTTGGATTCCGATACCAATGACACTTCCTCTGTTTGTGATATTGTTCTCATCACCTTTTTCCAATAGTCCCCAATCTTCAGGAATTGCCACATGGTGTGATAAAATGTACCCTTCTCCCCTCAGCACCGCAGGCAATATGGGTGTGATGTTTTACCCATCCTATATAGGGTAGGCCTAGTGTAGTAGGTTTGATGTAAAAGTTTAAGCTGCACTAGTCTTGAAGTTATACCCACCTCCGGCAGTGAGGCCAATGCCTCCTGCCATTCAGTGTCGTCAAGGTCTCCCACATCGCAAGACCATTTTTCCCTGAGTGGTACCGTGGGGTCTGGCAGGTTGTTAACTAACTTTCGGTAGGTGAATGATGTTGCCCGCTTCTGCATGCAGCCTGTCAATAATCTGTCCCCCAGAAGTGAAGCCTCCAGGACCTCGGTACCAGGTGGTAGGACTGCTGTCAGTGCTTGTTTTATCTGCATGTGTCTAAACATTTCAGAGGGTGCCAGCTCATATTGTTGCTGAAGACGCTCAAATGTAATTACTTCCCCCTTACTCCACATGTCACCGTATGTGGATATGCCTAGTGAGTCCACTTATCAAACACCTTACCATTCCTGAGCCTTCCCAGCCAATTTGTGTCCCAAAGAGGAGTGAGTTGGGTTATAACCCCTTGCCAGCCCAATTTAGCCTGTGCAGCGTGCCATATGGTGACTGTGTTTTGTGCGCCCTATTTACGCAGGGGCTTGCTTCTTGTTATAAAGGGCAGACAGCATACTTCCCGTTCCTGATACAAATCTGTCTGCTTTAAATGCAGGGTCTGTTTGTGGGGCATGTGTCCATTGGTTGACTACCTTTAATTGCACCACCCAGAAGTATAATTGTATGTTTGGGAGTGCTATCCCACCATCACACCATCCTCGAACCAACTTTTCCTGTGCTATGCGTGCCGGTTTGTTTCCCCACTGCAGGCTAGAAACCTGAGCTGCTATCACTTTGAAGTAACTTGGTGGTACTGGGAGCGGTGTGTTTTCCAGCGCATGTAGAAGTCAAGGTTAGCGCCATCATTTTAAAAAGCGCTGCCTTTCCCAACAGTGTTAGTGGCAATGTCCCCCAGTGTGTTGCATCCCTTTTTAGGCACTCTAGCGGGGGCATTAGATTTCTTTTGAAGAATCATCCCGGTTGGCTGTTATATATATATATAAATATACCTAAATATTTAAATATGTCTTCCGTGATCTGGAGTAGGCAATATTTAGGAAGTTGCGGTGGAGGGCCTTGTAGTACATATAAGACAGATTTGGACCAGTTTATGGTGTATCCAGACACCTGCCCAAAGAGCTCACATATATTTAGGAGAACCAGTATGGAGCGCGTAAGGGCAGGCCATATATAACAATACATCATCTGCATACAAGGAGATGCTGTCTTTCCACCCTTCCGCCCATTTGAGTCCTCGGATCATTGGCTCCCACCTAATCCACACCGCCAGCCAGAAGCCAGTAGAAAATTCTGAATGTACTATCATTTTAAACCCCAATCTGTCCATCGCCTTGCATGTGGTACCAGTAAGATGCATTTCCTGCAGCAGGGCCACCGCTGGAGAGCACCGCTTTAAACACTGCAGAACCAAGCCCCTCTTTATTTTGTCTCCCAGGCCATCTATGTTCCATGGAAGCAAGGACAGGGGTGCCACTTGGGTCATGGGATACGTCCATGGATCAGGGTCAGTTGGGTCTTGTTCTGCCATATCTGTCGAGATGCATAAGAGATGTTACAGAGTGATATGCGCAATGTATCTGTTGAACTATGTGTAAGAATGCTTCATACCTGAATGCCTCACTAGAAACTAAAACAAAAACAATCCCGTCTCCTCCACCCTTGACCCTGCCTCCCTGCCAGACGGAGTCAAAACTGCCCATCACCCCAACTTTGCAGAGTGCTTAGTCCCCAAACCCATGAACAGTACTTGCTTGTAGGGAGTGAGAAGTACGCAGAAAGTCGCAGTTGTTCCCCACCTCAAAGACAATCTTTTCATAAAGTTCTGTAACAGTCTCCTAGTGTTAGTGAGTTTGCTTGAGTGCCCTCGCTTATCATCATTTTGTGGTTTCTGACCGCCACACATGATCTCACTCCTCGGCCTCATTAACTGCAGGTGTTCCTCCTCTTGCTCCTGTCCACATTCCCTGGGGTCTTCCACCCTGTGATGTCATTGGCGTCTTTCTGACCGTCTGGATCCTTTCACTCGACGCCATCCCTCGAGGCAGTCGTGGTCCTCCTCAGGTGTCTCGAAAAACTACATTTTTTCATCTGCCACTACACCCAGTTTCGCTGGGAACAGCTTCGAATATTGCAGTTCCCGGTTTCTCAATTCTTTTTTACCTCCAGGAAGCTCCTGCGACGTTTAGAGACAGCCGCCGTATAGTCCGGGAAGTAGGATACCGCCAAGTTTTGCATGCGTAGAGGTGGAGCCACCCTTGCCGTTTGCAGTAAGGCATCCCTGTTTCGGAAGTTGAAAATGCGGGCAAGTATAGGTTTAGGGGGAGCCCCAGGTTTTGGGCTTACCCCCCGGCACCCTGTACGCTCTTTTAACAGAGAAAAAATTGGAGAGTCCTCTAGGTTGAAGTCTAGTTTTTATAAAGTCTTCTACGTATAGGTCCATGGCAGGGCTCCCCTCGCTCTCAGGAATGCCCGTAATTCTGATGTTGTTGCGCTGGTAGCGCCCTTCTTGATCATCCAGCTTCGCCGCCATGAGATTGTTTTCCGCCTCCAATTGTTTTACCTTTTTGATCAAGGCGGTAGTATCCTTAGCAAGAGATTTCGTCACTTGTTCAACTTCTGTGATCCTGGCGGTCATCTTTTGAAAGTCTGCCCGCAAGAAAGAGACATCCGCAGAGATCGATCCCACCGTCGACTGCACATTAGTGAGGGCAGACATTATATCTTCCAATTTTACCTTGGTCGCTCCCGCCTCTTCTGGGACCTTTTCTGAGAGACCCTTACGCTCAGGCAGTGTGGGAATGTCTTTTCCATAAGGAAATTTGACTAGTTTGACCTGAGAGGTCGTGTGAGGGCCTCTGCCCCCCATCCTTGCCCGGATAGTTCAGCAGTAGTCGGCAATCGCCGCCGCCTGCTCCGAGATCACCGGCCCCGCACTGCCTGTCGGTTTTTCCTCTGTGCCACTAAATGTCTTTGCGGGGTCTGTCACTGACGATGCGAGGCCAGGGACATCGCCTACGGATTGTTTTGATATTGTTCACCCCGCAAACTCTGTTGTCCCAATCTCGGGGGCCACCAGCCAGTAAATTCGGTTAGCCTCTATTTGCGGCCTGCAGTCGTGTTTTGGGCCTGCAAGCCCTGCCGCCACCGGTGTCAGCAAGCGAGTCCTTTGAGGTCCTGGGGCCATGATCCCCCCAATGCGCTGTAGGGTTACCTGCTCACCGGTCATCATGAGCAGTCCTGGGTGTCAGCCAAGTCTCCACGCAACTTCCCGGTGACCCAGACCTCTGCTGAGTTGAGGCGACAATGTCGGGTGCTTTCTGCCCCCTGTTCCAGTCATCCAGGCGGGCCACTGCCGCAATTGAAGTCTCTGCTCCAGTTGGCCAGATAGGCCGCGCCCCCCTCTACATTCTGAAAATGCTGACTGAAACCCGAAGCTGGGCCGCAGATGTTTTTGGGCAGATCCCACTGTTCCCCAGGCTCCGGTCCCGGCCGCACTGCTAGGCCACACCCGCACCCGCTATCCTCAGGCGTATTGGGCGCCAGTTCTGGCCCGAAGTTGGTCGAAACCCTGCTTCCCCATGCACATTTCCGGGGCAGGTGTGGGTCCCAAATGAGGCAAGCAACTGCTGGCGCCTACGTTCTTGAGTCTGTACGTCTTCCGAGTTGCTTCCCTCATCAGTCGTAGTTCGTGAGCCTCGCCCCTCTCAGATGGGCTCTCGCCACAATTTAGTCCCTGGCTGCGGCCACACCAGCTGCTGCTCCCTTCTACGCACTCTCCCAAGCGCCGAACGTCGGATAAAGTCAGGAGTCAGATCGACTAATGCATCTCGCTCTCCGTTTACAGTGTGTGTCTTTGGGTATAATTAGTGGCCCGATTATATGGCGGATCGTCAGGAGAGTCTATGTATCTCTCGGAGCTCCTCTAAGCTGCAGCCATCTTGTTCAGCTGCAAGCCACACTCTGGCCCCTTCATTTATTTTGTTGACAAATTAAGCACTACAGTGCGGATCTGCACAGACCCATGCAGACTTTAGAAGTCAAAGGTTGGCAATCCCCCATCTTTCGTAGGACTGATGAGACTCAGAAAAACAAGCAGGCTGGTGGTCTGTGATCCACCTACTTCAAGTCTCCTGAGATAGTTGGTTGAGGCCTCTCCCAGATCATGGATTTGCCGCAGCATTCTTCCCTTCTCTGATCTCAGACAAGTTCATACCCAGGTTTTGAAATCATAGTTCACAATGATGTCTTCAGTAGAAGTAATACATAACAAATGGGCAACAGCACATGCACATATTTTTTATTTGCCTGCATTAGTACCTATATTGTATTTTTTGTGCTTGCTATGGGCACCAGTCATCAATTGGAAAAGGGGCAAAAAGTGGGTAGTACCAGCATGTACAATCCTCCCGCAAGCACAAGTTTCCATCAACTTGTGATAGGATAGGTGCTAGTGATAAAAGGGCACCAAAACAATGTGCTTCTGTTTTTTAGGTTCACAGGGCAGGGAGGAGCTGTCCTGTGGGAGTTATCCCACTTATGCAGCAATCCTTGGAGAGAGGAGGAATGGGTCAGAACCTTTGCTCCTGAGTTATTGCTTGTTGAAAGTGTGATTCACACTTTGAACAGCCTACATTACATCCATAGGGTGTTTTAACTGTCATCCTTATTTATTAATTCTTTACTACTTTATTTGTCCCGCAGTTGTGCCAGTCTACACTGCGAGAGAACACAGTGTTCTTCCCTTTTTTTTTTTACACAGAACGGAGTATTATCTCCTGTCACCACCTGGCCTTCATCTGCTGCCCTTCGAGGCTATGTCTGCATGACCCTTCCAGGCTTGTTCCACTTCTACAAAACTCCAGTAAAACAGCGGAGGCACCGCACATGAGTGGGCTGCTGAGAGATCTAAAGCCCCTAGCCATAGTAGGCAGCCTTATTACAGTGATAACACATGCATTCAAAGCTATGGGAATTGCATAAGGCGGGAAACCTATGATGGTAACTTATCCTAAAGTAATACTTTAACATTTTGCATTTGCATTAGGATAAAAATCTTCATTGTAGTTGTGCTCAGGCAATCACACAGCCTGCAACTAAAAGATGCAGATGGGTAAATTAAGGCAATTTACTAGTAAGTGAAAGCAATCATACACCTTACGTTCTGCTTATTTGGCAGCAGCTACACAGTGGCATGCCTGGTGATCACCCAGCTCATATGTCCATTACGAGTTTGCACTTTAATTATGCTTGCTGATCAGCGATATGGCTTCTAATGCTTTTTACATTTCTCTCTCAATCAGCATTGTGCATGGCTTCTTTGGATTGTGTTCACGGCTTCACCATGAATACACAAACCAAAGCAGTGACGCACAGAGCTGACTGAGCTACCTATAAGCGAGGTCCCCTGTCAATATGTTGTGTAAACCAAGCTTGCCTTTAACTCCTTAGCTGATGAGGCTTTTTGGAGCCCAGTTCTAAGCACGTTTCTTGATGTTTGGGACAGCTTGTGTTTAAGCATTCTTAACTTTATTTTGTGATATTTAATGTCCCTTCCGTGGAACCGTATCACGGTTCCAATTTCTCGGGCGTTCTGTGAGGCACAGTTGCTGCGGCAATAGAACTGTACCCACCTGTTTCTCATGTACAGTGCATCTTTAATAAAGGAATTGAAGTAATCCTACCGCCTAAGTGTGTTCATCTTCATGGGTACCCGGAGGTACCCTCAAAACACTTTTCTCCATAAAAGGTATCTAGGCCAAACATGCACCTTGTTTTCCCAACATACCAGTGATTCTTAATGTGCCCAGGGTTTCTTGATTTTGGGGAAAAATGGGAGGAAGGTGTATGTTTCTTTTCTGAATATGGCATCAGCAAAAATCCCTACCACTCAGTGTTCCCACATTTTTCCTGGTAAAAAAGGTACCCCACTGTGTGGCTGGGCTTAGCACTTGTGGAAAGAAAAAGACATGAAAACTGCGGCCTTAAGTCAATAAGGCCTTTGCATGGTCCCTGGTTTGGTTATTTCCTGTCACTGTATTTTATTACATTTTCCTTGGTGTCTCATGGTTTTCTGCCTTCCCATCAGGAAGGAGGAAATTGGGGTAAGTGGGGGGTGGTCCATTAGGGGGCGGGGACCTGACCCAATGACTGGGCAGCTTCCCACACTCATTTTCTTAATTTAGATTTTCACTGGTGTCTAATGGTCTTTCTGCCCTAACAGGACAGATTGGTGGTGAATATTCCATTTTGCCTCCAGGGGATAGAAAACCTGCTAGGACCACTAAGGGATAGGACCATGGCCCAATGGCTGAGTGGATGGCCCCATTACTTATTTTTTAAAGTTTTCCATTGTGTCTAGGGTTTTTTGTCACCCCCATCAGGGGTTGATTGGGGGAATGTTCCCAATAAAATCCCAACCGCCCTCCAAGGAGAGCAGAAAGACTGTTGGGGTGGGGACATCCGGCCATCTCAACACTTCATTTAATTTTTTGTTAACTCCCTGAAATCTAGCTGGATTTCTGCTCCCACGGGTACCCTCCGAGGCGGGGGTGGGTTGGGGAGGGGGCAAGAAAGACTGTTCCTAGATGCAGGTGATAGCTATGACATGGATTTACTTGGTAGCTGCATGCAGAAATTTCAGGGGCCTTTTCCAATGGACTGAGATAAAAATCTTCTGCCTTTCTATTACTGTGAACTTTTTCATCCTAAAGCAATGATCACGAAACTTAGTCTGCCTTAGTCAAGAATGGAGGGACACGCGATGGCTGAGGGTGGCCTTAAAAGGTTAGTCTGTCACTCTAGCATTCCAATGCTCCTGTGCCCTCTAAAACAGGGTAAGGTGCTGTCAGTCCCCACACAGGAGTTCAGAACCGAGCTGCAGGTCCAGGGTAGCCACCAATCTTTGGGGAATCGAGAGAAAAGAGGTATCCTATTAAAAAAACAATCTGTGCTTGGTGGAAAGGGAACCACTAAGCCCTCACTCAGTCATATTTCATGTATTCAATTATTCAGCCATGCTCTGGCACATGCATTCCTCCATCCACCCAGTCCTTCATTTACCCATTTATTCCCGAAGTCATTCATAACTCTGTGGTAAATAAAATATTACACTGTCGGAATTTCTATACTTAAACAATGGGTCATGCATATAATGAGAGGCAGAGTCCGTGGTGTCCGATTCAAAAGGGCTTTATTTCAGTAACTCGAGTTAAGGGAGAATCGGGTTCCATCACCACTAAGGCTCAGGAAGGGTCTTCTAAACTTTATTCACAGAGTACAATATTTATACATGGGATATACATTACATTGCATAGAGAAGGAGGAGCGCTCCAGGCAGAGCAAGAGAAAGAGAGAGATAAGAGCATATGGGCGTGCAAGAGGCGTGTAAGAAGGCGTTCGCTTGAGGAGTCATAGGTGAGTCATAGGTGGGTGGATTCATGGAGGGGGTCTGCATGGTCAGTTGGAACCTTTACCCTACTTGTGTGCGTAACTTGGTCATGACGTGCAAATAACGTGTAACTGGGGGAAGCTGGGGGGAGCTGACTTTCGATCTAGTAGAGAAGCCTTGAGTGTCAGGACGACCTGCACGTCTGGTATTATCTGATATCTTAGGTTAGGAGGATGTATTATCTGAAGTAAAGGTCGCTCGAGCAAAGGTTGCTCATCACCAAGAGCCAGTGTGTGCATATATTTCTTTGTGCATTGCGTGGGGGCCATGGGTTTTCTATGGATGCGAGCTCTGCAAATCACTTAACGGAGACAGGAAGGCTGGGCTCTATCTCTGCAGACGGGGTTCTGTTTACCTTCTTCACTAAGCAGGAATGTGTTTCTGTGGAGCAAATAGATAACTGTGTGCAAAATACTGTCTTGGCAGGCCGGGCTGGGCCAGAAGTATGCGAAAGGTCAGGGATACGTAGCTAAGCTGCAGCTTTCAGAGTGTCAGGAGGCATGGAGCCTGAATTCGGGTCCTGGCTCGGCTGAGCCACAAAACGGGTTCATCTCGACTTTTATTAAACGTGCACAATGCAAATATATTGGCAACATGGGCAACATAGGCCTCAGTGCAGAATTAACATTTCTTTCATGGAGGGCTTGGTAACTGACATTCTAATGTGGGACGGAAATACAGGGGCATTATTATTACAGGCATTACAGGCATGAGAGGGGAAAACGCATGGGTGACATGTACATGTACTAAACGTGGGGTACACGTAGGGAACACATTGGCCACATAAAATTTCTATTTCCTCAACTCATCCATTCTTTCATGTGGTTAGCAATTCATTAATCCATGTACTCGCTCAACCATCTATGCAATCATTCACCTATGAATCCATCAATAAAGAAGAACTTTCATTAAGAAAAACATGATCTTTTATAAATGATTGTTATACTTTTTTCAGGCCTAAATTAACACTAGCTTCACCCTATTTTGATATTATTTTAATTATTTAACACTGCACCCATTTTTTATTTTTACCATGGAAATTACAGATAATTCAGAATGCAGCTCCCATATTCCTATCCTGTCTCTGGTAGCTAGACTGAACACTGTTAAAGCAATCCATTGGATCACACCATTCTATCTTCACAAAAAAACACACAGGAAATAATTGTACTGTACTAAAGACAGCCTTGTTGTTGACATTCAGATTCTAGGAGGGGGATATTTCTCTTCCGTGTTCAAAAATGAAAATTTGGGGGCTGCTTACGGTGCGGCTCTCAAAGACTCCGACCTTACGAGTGGCATTGTATTAGGACGCTTGGTTTTCTTTCGAACTGCCTCATTACGATGGAGGCAGAGGGAAAGGAAACTGACCAGTCATTCCGGTTGGCTTCTGTCGGTATGCAGTCTGTAATCTCAATGGTGACTTTTTCAGCCTTGAGATTACGATGACTGTTTCTGCAATGGTTTCCATGCCAGTCTGTCCGACATAGAAATCATGTGGGAAAGCATCTTTGAAAGCCCCTAGCAGGTCCCTCTTGGGTGCAAGGCCTCCGGTTAGAGGATGAGGGGGCACCTATGGGGCCCCCCTGTTAATTCCTGCAACTTGTGGCAGACACCTTGAGGTGCCTCCCACAAGAATGAACTGCACCTCACTAAAGGAGCATGCATTATGGCCAGTTTATGGCTGGAATGCATGCTGCCATAGAAAAATGTAGGACTGCGACCAGTGTTCGGTCACATCCTAATAAGGCGATCGGGACCGCTGACCCGGTGTCGGTCGGTCCCAAGACCGAAGCGATGTCGAGCAGAAGTGATTTTGCCTGACATCATAATGACCTCTAAAAAATTTTAAACACATTGAAAAAATGGTGGAAGTTCTAGACCATCAAAATAGCAACACTTTGGAATTCAATTCCCTCACAAATAGCAATTGAAGAAGTCACTAAAACCTGGCTCTTCCCATCTCTATAGTCACAAGATTTAGATTATACTCATTCAAACTAGTAAACAAGTGTGCACAAATGCCGCTACTCCCACAATCTCTGCAACACGTCATGTTTATGCTCAGTAATGTAAATCACACCCTGTTTGAAGCATATCTTTCAAACTCTCACATCCCACCCAAATATCCTACATGGGCTATGCTACATCCAACAGCATTCAAACACCCAGAAACGGATGCAAATTGGTGAGATTAGCAGCCACGTCAGTGGTAAGAAGCACCATATGAATAGTGCAATATGACACAACACAATACTAACTCCATTTGAAAAATATTAAAAATGTATTATCTTTATTTTATTTTTGTTTGACGTGCAGGACAAATATTACATTATGTTGTTTTTTGGTACACTGTTAAGGTATGGAGCTTGAATTTACAATGTATTCACACTATTTGTAGCCCTCATTATCAGTGGTCCCTTTAAATTCCAGCCAATTTGACCGGCCAATATTTAATGAGTAGTGCAAACTTTATTGCTCCCCATAATTAATGGGTTTGGTAAGCATGGCAGGATTTATAATTGCAATCCCTACGCAAGCAGGTGTTTACAGAACCACTTGTAATGAGCACTTTAGAGAACATGCACATGCGTGTACATGTATTGTGGAGACATTTTACATCTTATCAGAAGTCATAATTCAGGTGTGCAGGTGCACAAATGTAGTTACCCTCTGCATTTCATCCATGTCGAGCAGTGTAGTGAATACTGGTTTCAGTGAGGGTGATGCGTAAGCAAATATCAATATGTAGTATGTCAGGGCCCAAATCACAAAGGGGATTACATGTACTAAAGTTACGAGTGTGGAGTCTCTACCCTCGGAGCGGAATCTCCTCACACGGGGCGGAACCTCCACATGGCGAGTGAGGAGAGATGGCCACAAGTGCAGGGACTCCATCCTCGGAACTTTACCACATGTTGTGGTGACGTTCTAGTTATTGTTGGGGCGGGCGGAACCGGATTTGTGGCCATTTTAGAGAGCTGCGACTCCCGAGCCCGTCGGACGCTCTCCCCGGCGCTCAGTGTATTAAAGATAGTATCTACCACCCCTGGCTCCTGAGTGGGTATTTAAGGTGGAAGCTAACCTTTACAAATGGCGACGAGGTACGGGATAATTTGCCTGTGAGCAGAATCAGCGCAGTACACCCGGAGCCCAAAAAACACTGAGCATGGCAGAGGATTGGAGTGCAATCATAGGGAGTGGCCCAAGTAGAGAGAGCGCGGGGCACAGGGGGCAAGGACAGGCCACCCGAGAGCCCACCACCCCTGCAACTGCTGGTGAGTGTGCAGTACCACCCAAGACACCCAGCAAAGAGCATACAGAGACAGAGAATGGCCTAGAGGGCGACAAGAGCATGCTGCCATAGGTTACAGGGGAAGAGGAGGAACTGCCCGGTCCACGGCAACATGATAGAGGAGGACATCAGGGAGAAGCTAGAACGGGGGGCGAGCTAAACCCCAGGAAGTTCTTGCCTCTGGCCGAGCCTACCGAAGTAAGGGCAAGCCAAGGCCCAGCACACATGTCCCAAATGCAGCCCTGGACTCCCCAAGTATGTCCAGCAGTGAAGAAGGAAGCCCAGTGCCCACACAAGAAGGCAGACAGGAAGAGAGGCAAGCGCCAGGAAGCCCGCCAAGCGCAGTCGCACCGCAAAACCAGGTCCAACGCAACATGGGAAAAATGAGCCCGCAGTCATCTTCTCTCACCAACCTGGTCCCATTCCTACCAAAGAGAGGCGAACCAACGATGCCATGGTCTAATGATGTGTGCATTCTAGTAGTTGGGCGTGGGCGGATCTAGGGGGTTAGAGGAAGAGGAGGAGCGAGGACAGGAAGGAGTTAGTTAGAGTAGGGACTAGGACGAGATAACAGGTAGCTAATAAAGCTCCATGTTCAACATAACTAGTGTCTGTCATTATTGCAATCAGGACACTACAGCTGGCGACGAGGGTGGGATAGTGCAGTCTGCCATCCCTAGAACCCACGAAGAAGTGTCCCATCCCTTGCAGCGCAGAAAGAGAAAAACGCTGCTGAAGACACGTGCGTCTGCATTGAGGCCGCCGCCCAGACCAAGAGGCCAGCGGTATTTGCCCCTGCTCCGCGATCAGCCGGTCGCGTAGAGCCCCAAGGGAGAAGCGTCATTGAGCGCTGAGAGCGTTTAAAGTGAAACGCCGCTGCGCGCCAAAAAGGTGCTCACCCCCGATGCGTGTAAAACGGCATGCAATCGATAAGGAGAAATCGGGAGCCTGCCCGATCCTGCCTGCTGCTCCGGTGGCCGAGAGGTGTCTGAGGCACTGTCAAAGCCTCGTGAACGTGCCCTGAAGAAAGAGCGCCAGTGCGCGCCAAAAGTGAAAAGCTCACCTCCGATGCGTGAGGAATAGCAGGTGCATAACAAAGCGCAATCGGGAGCCCACCCTGATCTTACATGAACGTTCCTGGATCAAAGAGCGTGTGAGGGATTGAAGAAACATTGCTGCCTGCAAACAACTGGCTTCTGGTGAGTGCTGAGTGACTCCCTGTGAGCCTGCAGTTGAATTTGTTTGAAATCTCGAGGAGTGAGATTTCCAGGGGAGTGGCCATCTTTGAGTCAGGCAGCTTTGAGGGACATCCCCTATGTGATCCATAAGCGGCCATTGTGGAGTCAGGCAGACAAAAGCGGTACAAATCTTTTGACTGGGTGTGAGTGTTTGATTGATTCAAATGCTCCGTCCATCACCACCCCCTTGTGTACCGCTTTTGGCCGCCATAAGTGTGGCAGGGTATGCTCAGACGTGAGTCCCTTGCTCACTTTGTCACTGGATTCAAGCAAGCCGGGCTGAAGACGGCTGGAATGCCAGAATCCGGTCCTCGGAA
Source organism: Lissotriton vulgaris (assembly GCF_964263255.1). Classification (NCBI taxonomy): domain Eukaryota; kingdom Metazoa; phylum Chordata; class Amphibia; order Caudata; family Salamandridae; genus Lissotriton; species Lissotriton vulgaris. The sequence goes on along the minus strand of NC_141693.1, from coordinate 1,436,302,153 downwards.
GCTTGTTTCCGCTCCAGGGAATACCTGGCTTGGCAGTTCGGGCTGGACTGTTCCCATGAGGCACAGGGTCAGACTGATTTGCATACAGCCATGTCTGAACTGGGGTGGCAGAGTGGGCTAAAGAACGGTGATGGATTAAACCCAGATCTTTTGACTGGGTGTGAGTGTTTGATTGATTCAGATGCTCCGTCCATCACCATCCCCTTGTGTACCGAAGACCCTGAAGAGGGCAGAAGTGCAGAAGACCCAGAAGAGGGCAGTTCTGCAGAAGACCACGAAGAGGGCAGAATTGCTGAAGACCCTGAAGAGGGCAGAAGTGCAGAAGACCCAGAAGAGGGCAGTCCTGCAGAAGATCCCGAAGAGGGCAGAATTTCTGAAGACCCCGACGAGGGCAGAAGTGCAGAAGACCCAGAAGAGGGAAGTCCTGCAGAAGACCCCGAAGAGGGCAGAACTGAAGAAGACAGTACCAGAAGCCAAGAAAATAAATGATCCAGAAGCATGAGGAGATGAATGTCAAGGAAGCTTTCTCTCATCAACGAAGTGATTGGAGGAACCGTACTAGTCCAGAAGAGACACATGAACGAACAAGATGTCAAATTTGTCAGGCATCATCGCGGAAGTGCTATCAACCACTTGCAGCTAGCATGCGACTCTAAAGAAAGGAAGTCACGAGTCACGCACTGTATAGCTGATTGGTGGCCAGTCTGAACTCAAGAAATCCAAGTTTCACTCACTGGCGCATGTTGAGATAGTTGCGAAGCGTACCAACCTCAAAGCAAACGACCAGACCGAGGATCTCGGCTGAAGAGAGTCAGCAAAGAAGACGGAAAGCAAAGTGTACAGTCCTGTGACTGTAACAGATCAGAATCTTCCTCTCTAATGATGGTGGGAGAAGTAACACAACGGTCCAATCCCGGCATTGAAGTACCGCCCCCAGCGGCACGGACTGACACTCGGAGTTTGGGTCCCAAACGGAACCGGTGGCTGTAATCACTGGATGATTTCCTGGAAGCTACCGGTGAGCAAATGTCTGATACTACTCCTCCAGCTGGTGGGTCATGAGGGCCAACGCCTAATCAGAACATTTTCTGAAGGGGACACAAAGACCTATGAAAGACTCCAAGAGAAGCTACGTGCCCATTTCAACGCACAAGCAGATGTGGATCATGATCGCATTGTTTTCAACACAGCACGGCAGGAACCAGGCGAACCATTGCCAAACTTCATCACCCGGTTGCAAAGTCTGGTACAATGCTGCCATTTCAACACATTTACAAATGAGGAAGCAGTTCCGCTTCGGATAATCGAAGGCTGTTCAAATTCTAACATGAAGCGCAAGATCCTTCTAGGCCATTGGTCGCTAAAGGAAATTATCAGGAAGGCCGAAGTTGGGATGCAGGTCAAAGCAAGAGGCAGTTCACAGGAATCGCACCCGAATACAAAACACCAAGACACCCGGAAAGAGACATCACTCATGTCCAGGAATAAAGCTCAGGAAATAAACAAAACTAGAAAGACCAGAGATAAGACCAGACCAGAGATAAGACAGCGGGAGAGACAAAGTGACATGGAATACTCTGAGTCAGCAATACAAAAGACGACCTCAAGGAGTTTTTCACCCTCAAGGAGTCATTCAAATTATGGCACAAACTATTCTGAAGAGGATGAAGTGTTAAGTGGGTCAGATCACATCAATAGACCTGATGACAGCCTGCCCAACAACGGTGCAAGAAAAGCAAACTATAGAAGAATGGGCCAGTCACGTCAACACTGGAACTCAGGACACAACCACACCCGAGCACCTCACTGCTTGTCACATTCTGGGGACAAGTCCGAGGAAGTATCAAGCAGGAGAACATTTCACACCCGTAGCACAGATGTCAGTACACCAAACAAGCAGGAAGAAGAAACAGATCCCATAAGACGGACTGATTCACTCAGACACCGAAAAAGGGAAGACAAACGCATCCATGACATCCAAGATAATGAGAAAATTGAGAAGAGGTCGTTACCATCATGCGAGAAAGGCAAAGATGAAATACCCTGGGATCAAACACGTGAAGCAAGCACGTGGTTTGCAAACAACCTCTCCAATGAAATGACACTGAAGACACCTCGAGAAAGGTACCCGGAGAAACGTCCCAAAGATAACTCCAACTTGAAGAGCAATTCGTCACGGCCTACCCATTTCAGAACTCTACCATTCAAGACACTCTCAAAGGAACGTTCTCAACGGAAAACGACAAAAGACTCCTCCGATTCAGAAAGCATGTCCATCCAATCCTGGAAGTTGACAAAAGACTCCTCTGATTCCGAAAGCATGTCTGTCCAATCCTTTGAGTCGATTGAGTCGTGGTCCCGACAGTGGCCATGGCATCAACCACCCGAACACACCACAGAACCAAAGGACAGTCGTCCCATCAAGAGCAACCTATCTCACACCAATGTCTCCGAAGACTCAATCACCCCACAAGACAACTTGTCTTGCCAGTCGCAGGTATATCACAACATAAGGAATATACCGTCACCCCTGATGGGGTCAGCAAGGCTGACTCAAAGGACATACCGAATGAAAACAGATATAAGGGACATTACACACCGGATGAGAAAGGACTATACAGTCACTCTGCGTGGAAGGCAAGACGTATTGACAGAGACGGATCATCATGGGATGAGAGAAGAACATGCACCTGCCCAGATAGGCACAGGGTTCATCAGTCTTAAACGCGAGTGGGAGTGGGTGAGACAACCAGAGGCCGCAAATCAACCAGAGGCCACAAATGAGTTCCCGAACCAAACGAGGATGACTCGTTCAGACATTGACGTGCCGTCTGGCATGCATGACTTTGAACAGGAGGACAGTGTTACCCTCGACTGGACAAGACAAAGAGAGGCAACATCACACGTGGGTGCTTTTAAGAGAACCAGAACAATATCCACTCATGAAGGAGATCGAGCGTCAATCGAACAAGAGCCACAAAGGAAGACAGACTGCCGCCATCACGCTGAGCCATTCACAGTCACCTCACAAGGGGCAATCATGATCGCCTCTGAGACTGAAGATGGGTGGATAACCCATAAGCCCATTGGAAACCGCCATGAATCTGGGAACAAGAAGATCACACGAGACACTTTGCGAGTTCAAAGAGGCACTTCTGTAGTAAAAGAGACTCTTGTCAAGGCAGGAGAAAGCCACATCACGGAACTGGATAGATGTCTCCATAGCTTAAACGGGCCGTCTGCAGACCCGTGTGGTTGATTGAAGAACTCTTATCAAGTCAGTCGTTTCATTTGTTAACAAAGGGGGAGATGTAATGATGTGTGCATTCTAGTAGTTGGGCATGGGCAGAGCTAGGGGGTTAGAGGAAGAGGAGGAGCGAGGACAGGAAGGAGTTAGTTAGAGTATTTATTTTATTTATTTATTTTAGCGATTTCTAAAGCGCCTGGTGACCCAAGGGCATCCCCGCGCTATGTAACTTGAAATCCTATTGAGAGGGAAGGCGGCCGAAGGGAGTTATTTGGGAAACAGATGGGTCTTTAGTTTTTTGCGGAAAGCAAGGTAGTTGGATTCCAGTCTGAGGGCGCGAGGGAGTGCGGGACTAGGACGAGATAACAGGTAGCTAATAAAGCTCCATGTTCAACATACCTAGTGTCTGTCATTATTGCAATCAGGACACTACACATGGGAAGACTGGAAGAGGTATTTTCTGAATTTTCTATCGGCCCTGGAAGAAGAGAGCGAAGGGGCGTACTCGAGCTTCAGTAGGAAGACCCAGCCCCGGAGGGAATCCGAGTATATGACAAGCCAAGTGAGGAAGACCAGGCTTCCCACGGACACAGATGAGTTCCAACATGCGATAGAGGATCTAGAATTGCACTACCGACCCGTGGTATGTGTAGCCATAGAAAGATGCAATTTCTTCCAGAGGAAACAAGGTGGAGGGGAATCAATCGACGAATACATGGCAGCCTTACAGAAACTAGCGGTGACCTGCAAATTTGGAACATTACACAACAAAATAATGATGCGCACATCCAACATGGCCATCCAAGAGAAGTTGTGGGTAAACGGCGATGCGCCACTCAAGGAAGTATTGGCACTGGTGAAAAAGGCTGAACTGTCGAAGAGATGCGGAGAATCAGCAAGGAAGGACACGATCAGCAAAATAGTGGCGGACTCTGGTTCCCCTTACACGATATTGCAACAAACAGTGTGGGAAAGGAACTTTCAGAATGAGACGAAGGCGAACCTAATTTCCCCGGACATACGCCCGGTCACATAGACGGGCGCACCTATACCCATGGTAGGGTATTGCCCCCTCACCTTCGAATTCAAAGGATGAAAGGCAAACGGCAAGCTGTATGTGGCTGAAAAAGGACCGTCGGTATTGGGATGGATGGATCAAGGCACCTTGGGTATTCAGCTCAACCCAGGAGGAGTCGATAAGGTGTTAATGACGGACACAGAACGTGGATACGAAGAGGACGCATGGAGAAGAGAATACCCGGAGGTCTTCAAAGGAAATAATGGGTCGGATGACCAAGTTAACGCACAAATTATGCTTAAAGGAAGGAGCACGTCCGGTGAGCCCCAAGGTTCGCAACATTTCGTTCCAAAGCAGAGAAGCGGTACAAGAGGAGTTGAGGCGCCTGGAAAAGAGCGGCATCATAGAGGCCAGTGAGAGTGCTGAATGGCTTGCACCTCTCTTCGTGGTACAGAAGCCCAACGGGAAGGTACATCTGTGTGTGAACCTCAGGGAACTGAACAAGAACATATGGGTAGACAAGTTCCCTCTACCCAGGATCAACGAAATGCTGTTGAGGACTAATGAAATAAAGTGGTTCTCCACAGTGGACCTCTCTTCCGCGTATCACCAAATCACGTTACATCCGTCCTGTAGGTACCTAACATCGTTCAAAACCCCGTTTGGGTGTTATAAGTTCCTAAGGATGCCGTTCGGACTAGTGTCAGCAGCCGCAGTATTCCAAACACTGATGCACAGATTATTCCAGAAGGTGGAAGGAGTGCAATACTTCCAGGACGACATCCTCATAATGGGGAAGTCAAAAAGCAACCACGACACAAATCTACACGCGGTGTTGTCCATACTGGAGAAAAATGGGCTCACAGCGGAATGGGCGAAATGCAAATTTGGAGTAAATTCAGTGACGTACCTTGGTCACAAGATCAGCGAGAAGGGAATAGAACCAAAGAGAGCAAATGTGACAGCCATCCAAGATGCACCGACACCAACGAAAAAGGGGGACATTTGCTCGTTTTCAGGAATGGCTGAATTTTACAGCAAGATCATTCCGCATTTCGCCTCCAAGACCCATCACCTAAGGCATCTTCTGAAAGAGAAGAACGTGTTCAAATGGTCTGAGGTGGAACAAGCGGAGTTTGATGCCCTGAAACAAGAGATTTGCAACGCAGTACCCCTCAAGGGATTCGACCAAGCAGCCCTATCCATACTGACCACTGACGCAAGCTACAGGGGTCTGGGAGCTATATTGATGCAGAGATCAGGAGAGGGAGAACTCTCCACTGTAAGCTTTTCCTCAAGGTCGCTTACGCCCAACAAAGAAAAATTCAGCATAATCGAGAGATGCTGGCAGTGGTGTGGGCCATAGAGCGGTTCCGACAGTTCTTGTGGGGCTCCAGTTTCCTACTTCGCACGGACCATAAACCCCTTGTGAAAGTCTTCACCTCCAGTGGACATGCCCATGCGATGCCCTGCATAGCCAAGATGACTTTGAGATTATTGGACTATGTATATTAAGTAGAATACATTCCAGGGAACAAAAACAGAGTAGCTGATTTCCTAAGCAGAGCAGCGGCTATGGAACGGGCGGAAAACCACCAACCCTCCGGTTGGAAAAGCTACATGGTGGCAGTAACGCAAGACCATGAAAAGGTGATCAGCGAAAATGAATGGGAAGAGGGGTACACCCAAGATGAGGCCTTAGAAGCGGTGAAAGGCTCCATGATGCATGGGTGGCCGGATAAGAAACACCTCAACAGCCTGTTGAAGAAGTTCTGGGAAGTTTGAGAGGAATTGTCTATCGGAGACAACCCAGTCTTCCTACTGAGAGGGGACAAAGTAGTTCCCCCTCAGATTTTAGTGGAACACCTCCTAACTATCCTCCATGAGGGACACCTCGGCATAATGAAAACAAAAGCCAGAGCAAAGAAAGCATACTGGTAGCCTGCCATGGACAGCCAATTTGAAAGATACGTAAGATTGTGCGAACCATGTAGCAGGGCGGACAAAACCCAGATCCTGTTGAGGCCACCCCTGGGCAAATTTGCTGTTCCCGCCAGCCTGTGGGAGGTGCTATTTGTGGACATTCTAGGACCCATCCTCAATACCAATGGACTGCCAAAGTATGCCATAGTTTTGGTGGACCGGTATTCCAAATGGCCGGAAGTGGAAGTACAAGAGACAGTAGACACAGAAGCAGTGCTGTCCTTTTTGACCTCTACCTTTGTGAGGGAAGGGATCCCCAAAGTGATCACCTTTGACATTGGACCGCAGTTTGTGTCCGCGAAATGGGATGTTTTCATGGTCCGCAATGGAATTGAAGTCAAACATACCCCCATCTACCACCCAGCGGGGAACGGATTGGTAGAACGATTCAACAGAGTAATAATGGGATCAGTGCAGGCTGCAATCAGCGCTGGGCAAGACGGGGAAAGAGAGCTCCCGAAGATGTTGTGGGTGTACCGCATCACTCTGGCCAGCACAGGTTACAGCCCCTTCCGAATTCTGCGAGGGCGAGACCCTTTCATGAAGGACAATCTGGCGTGGAAACATCTAATAGTCCAGAGCAAATGGTCCCCTGCAGTGGTGCGACAAAATATTGAAAGGGCACAAGCCTTGTACACCGAACATTACAACAAAAGGCAGAATGTCCAGAATGTGGCCCTGGAAAAGAGTAAGTGGGTGAGAGTAAAGCTGGCGGTGATGAAAAAGAAGGGTGACAGCAAATTCACACCACCACTACAAGTGATAGAGCCGTATGCCTGATTGGCTCTGCTCAGCGATGGGAAGGTATGGTCGCAAGACAGGATGGCGAGGTGCAGCAAAATCCTAAAGTGGGAGATGCCTGATGAGACAAGTCCACTAAGTGGAAAGAATAGTGGAGACCAGAGACCCGAAGCGACAGCGGATTTGGACAGGTCAGGAGATCAAACGCGTTGGGAAGGCAATGAAGACCAGCACTACCAGGCAGAAGAGGAAGAAATCGGAAGGGCCAACCCCCCAACGCCAAGGGGCCATGGATGTGACAGACTCAGTCGAGAACCAAGAACAACAATTGTTAAAGAGGAAGGAAGCCCTGTCAAGACCCAAGGCGAAAACATCAGCCATGTCCCAATGAGAACTAGGTCAGGCAGTGCGGTCAAGACCCCCAAGAAATACAAAGATTTCGGTATGGAAATCAAGTAAGACTGTTCCTTATTCCCCATTCCCCATACTCATGCTCCTGGACTGAGAAGTATCATGTTCAGGATGTGTCCCTTTTGAGGGTGTTAAAGGGGGGAGATATGTGGGGACGTTCTAGTTATTGTTGGGGCGGGCGCCGCGGGCGGAATTGGAAGTGCGACCATTTTTGAGAGCTGCGACTCCTGAGCCCATCGGACGCTCTCCCCGGCACTCAGTTTATTAAAGATAGTATCTACCACCCCTGGCTCACGAGTGGTTATTTAGGGTGGAATCTAACCTGTACACATGTAAGTCCTGTTGTGAATCGGGCCTTATATTTTCGGTTCTGAAAGAACATTACGGTGCGTGTTGGATTCAATAAGGGTTGTGCATACATGGTCTCTAAATATAATTCACGTGTCCCCAAACATGATTACACAATGACAAGATTAAGAACAAAATGCAGGTGTGTTCTGATAGGTATTAATGCACCAGATCTTTCCATTTGTATCAAAGTGACCTGGCACTTGTGCAAGACCAGCCTTCATTTGTAAATGAATGAGAGCTGTTGCCAAAGCTCTTCTCAGAAGCCCACAACTGGAACAATTACATGTCAGCATGTCAAATACCAGCACTGCACAGCCTTAAATCTATCTCATACCTCTTTAATTCACTGCCAAACACTCCTTGCCCCTTTATCTCACTCCAGCAAGTTCCTGCTTTCTCCTTTTGGCACGGTGTTTCTGTCTTTTTCTTTCTCTATCTTTCTGCTAAGTGTGTTTTTTGTCTCTCTTCCTATCGATACATGTCTGATGAGGGAACAAAAATGCCAGTCACCAAAATGAGTGAGGGTACCTACCGGCAACCACGAGCTCAAATTAAGCACTGTGCGGGACCACAACAGTGGTGAATATGGCATGAATGATTACCCAGAGCCATCTGTTATCATTGATGTAAAAGCGACAATGGCTAAGCCCGGAAATATGCTAGTGTTATCATTAGAATCTCTGCTTACATCCAAGCATTTCAAGTTGAGTCCAATGACCTGGAGTTATTAATGAGCACTATGACTCAGAAACAAGTACAGATCTGGAGTCAGATGACTTGCCCAGACATTCGTTTCCAGATGAGACTAACAAAAGCAGCTTGCCACTCACTAGTGCTTTAAATTAATGAGACACGACCATCACTGTCTCTACTTCTGGAAGGCTTCATCTCAGTTTTCTCTCCCCTAAACCAACTCCGGTGCTCCTTTTTCTGTCAACCAGTCATCACATCCCTTCCCAACAAGAGACACCGACTGAGAGACCTTTCATTGTCATGGATTAAACCTAGGTGCAGGGTTGGCTGGGTAAGGTGGGCATTCAGACAATCTTGGGGGCATATTATCAAGGACAGCGTTAAAATTATTGCCGGTTTAGCAGCTGAAAACTGCAGCTAAAGCGGCGATAATGGGCTTGATAATGTGCCCTGGAGAATTCCAATAGAAGGCCATGTTCACACCAGAACCTGGACTTCAATGGGAATTCTCAAGGGCGTATTATCAGGCCCATTATCGTCGCTTTAACTGCAGTTTTCTGCCGCTAAACCGGCGATAATTTTGAAGCCTTCCTTGATAATATGCCCCTGAGTTTGCAGCAATGGACCTCTTTTTTGGCCAGCGTGGTGTCCGATTTGAGCTGTGTCTGTGCTGTTCAGATGTCGCCAGTGACCCAGTGGGGGCCTGAGTTGCCTTTACAGAGGCCCATGGGCCTCTAATACTTCCTTTTTACCAAGGGAGCGGACATGTCATCCCCAGTCTCTCGCTAGGCCGGCCCATGAATGTATCCATATTGAGCAGGGGCAGGCGGCCTGAGCAGAAGTGGCCTTGCTCATATTCAGGTGTGGTTGACCATTGTGAACTACTAACCTATAGGATATGTGGTAGTGAATGAATGACTGGTATGACATGTCAGTGTGTGGGCCATCTTTCTGGCGTCTTTTGGGACTAATTTATGATTTGTTGGACTAGTTTTTACTGATGGTTTATCTAATTTTTAACAAAACATTGCCTGCAGTGACCACACCTGCATGTGGTCTCCCATACCTTGCAAAACACCGAAGCATGTCCTTAGAAGTTCAAAATTTCTCACACTTCCAGAATGTGGTTCACATGTTTTTTTTAGCTATCTGATTTGCTAATGGCGGACACTTTTATTTTGGTCCCCAGGTCTACTTTCTGGACCCGTTCGACCCTTTTCACTTTGTTTCCTGGCCACGGATTGGAACTTACTTGCACACAGTAAAGGATGTGGGGGTGGGAGGATGAAGACGCAAGAAGACACAGGCTCAAGGAAGAGGCGGTCACTCATTCAGGGGCTCCATGTTTGCCCCTTGAGAAAGCAGACCTGTGTTAGGCTCGGCAATATATGCTGATCCTTCTTTGAGACATTTTCAGTGTTAGATTTAGCATCACGTGCAGCATGGATCTGTATTAGGATTTTTGTCTTTTTCCAGGTGTGTATGTGAGCAGTTATTTTGATATTGTTCTATCAAGATTCAGGACTGCAAATACCATGTTTAATTAATTCAGGCTTAATGACTGTTTCTGCTCATGGCCAATAATATATTGACGACATTATGAGGTGGTCTCACTGCAGCCTTCGATGTCAGACAGACCGCCACCGATGGCCTGTCTGTCATGACCTGCCCAATATCATAATCATATTTACAACAAGGGGTGGTGAGGGACAGAGTCTCTGAATTAAACAGAATACTCTCACCCAGTCAAGAGATCAGGGCTAGATCCAACACCGTTTTTTAGCTCACTGCACCATCCCAGTTTCAGAACCTGGCTGTATGCAAATTAGTCTGATCCTGTCCCAGTGCATGATGGGAACAGGGCAAACCAAACTACAAAAGCCAATTCTTACACTGGGAAGGAAACAAGCTACCGGGGACCGGTTTCTGGCATTTCAGCCTCTTCGGCCCGGCTTGCTTGAATCCTGATGGTGCAATGAGCAAGGGACTCACATCTGAGTATACCCTTCCACGCTTAGGGTGGACAAAAATATTTACAACAAGGGGTGGTGAGGGACAGAGTCTCTGAATTAAACAGAATACTCTCACCCAGTCAAGAGATCAGGGCTAGATCCAACACCGTTTTTTAGCTCACTGCACCATCCCAGTTTCAGAACCTGGCTGTATGCAAATTAGTCTGATCCTGTCCCAGTGCATGATGGGAACAGGGCAAACCAAACTACAAAAGCCAATTCTTACACTGGGAAGGAAACAAGCTACCGGGGACCGGTTTCTGGCATTTCAGCCTCTTCGGCCCGGCTTGCTTGAATCCTGATGGTGCAATGAGCAAGGGACTCACATCTGAGTATACCCTTCCACGCTTAGGGTGGACAAAAATATTTACAACAAGGGGTGGTGAGGGACAGAGTCTCTGAATTAAACAGAATACTCTCACCCAGTCAAGAGATCAGGGCTAGATCCAACACCGTTTTTTAGCTCACTGCACCATCCCAGTTTCAGAACCTGGCTGTATCCAAATTAGTCTGATCCTGTCCCAGTGCATGATGGGAACAGGGCAAACCAAACTACAAAAGCCAATTCTTACACTGGGAAGGAAACAAGCTACCGGGGACCGGTTTCTGGCATTTCAGCCTCTTCGGCCCGGCTTGCTTGAATCCTGATGGTGCAATGAGCAAGGGACTCACATCTGAGTATACCCTTCCACGCTTAGGGTGGACAAAAATATTTACAACAAGGGGTGGTGAGGGACAGAGTCTCTGAATTAAACAGAATACTCTCACCCAGTCAAGAGATCAGGGCTAGATCCAACACCGTTTTTTAGCTCACTGCACCATCCCAGTTTCAGAACCTGGCTGTATGCAAATTAGTCTGATCCTGTCCCAGTGCATGATGGGAACAGGGCAAACCAAACTACAAAAGCCAATTCTTACACTGGGAAGGAAACAAGCTACCGGGGACCGGTTTCTGGCATTTCAGCCTCTTCGGTCCGGCTTGCTTGACTCCTGATGGTGCAATGAGCAAGGGACTCACATCTGAGTATACCCTTCCACGCTTAGGGTGGACAAAAATATTTACAACAAGGGGTGGTGAGGGACAGAGTCTCTGAATTAAACAGAATACTCTCACCCAGTCAAGAGATCAGGGCTAGATCCAACACCGTTTTTTAGCTCACTGCACCATCCCAGTTTCAGAACCTGGCTGTATGCAAATTAGTCTGATCCTGTCCCAGTGCATGATGGGAACAGGGCAAACCAAACTACAAAAGCCAATTCTTACACTGGGAAGGAAACAAGCTACCGGGGACCGGTTTCTGGCATTTCAGCCTCTTCGGCCCGGCTTGCTTGAATCCTGATGGTGCAATGAGCAAGGGACTCACATCTGAGTATACCCTTCCACGCTTAGGGTGGACAAAAATATTTACAACAAGGGGTGGTGAGGGACAGAGTCTCTGAATTAAACAGAATACTCTCACCCAGTCAAGAGATCAGGGCTAGATCCAACACCGTTTTTTAGCTCACTGCACCATCCCAGTTTCAGAACCTGGCTGTATGCAAATTAGTCTGATCCTGTCCCAGTGCATGATGGGAACAGGGCAAACCAAACTACAAAAGCCAATTCTTACACTGGGAAGGAAACAAGCTACCGGGGACCGGTTTCTGGCATTTCAGCCTCTTCGGCCCGGCTTGCTTGAATCCTGATGGTGCAATGAGCAAGGGACTCACATCTGAGTATACCCTTCCACGCTTAGGGTGGACAAAAATATTTACAACAAGGGGTGGTGAGGGACAGAGTCTCTGAATTAAACAGAATACTCTCACCCAGTCAAGAGATCAGGGCTAGATCCAACACCGTTTTTTAGCTCACTGCACCATCCCAGTTTCAGAACCTGGCTGTATGCAAATTAGTCTGATCCTGTCCCAGTGCATGATGGGAACAGGGCAAACCAAACTACAAAAGCCAATTCTTACACTGGGAAGGAAACAAGCTACCGGGGACCGGTTTCTGGCATTTCAGCCTCTTCGGTCCGGCTTGCTTGACTCCTGATGGTGCAATGAGCAAGGGACTCACATCTGAGTATACCCTTCCACGCTTAGGGTGGACAAAAATATTTACAACAAGGGGTGGTGAGGGACAGAGTCTCTGAATTAAACAGAATACTCTCACCCAGTCAAGAGATCAGGGCTAGATCCAACACCGTTTTTTAGCTCACTGCACCATCCCAGTTTCAGAACCTGGCTGTATGCAAATTAGTCTGATCCTGTCCCAGTGCATGATGGGAACAGGGCAAACCAAACTACAAAAGCCAATTCTTACACTGGGAAGGAAACAAGCTACCGGGGACCGGTTTCTGGCATTTCAGCCTCTTCGGCCCGGCTTGCTTGAATCCTGATGGTGCAATGAGCAAGGGACTCACATCTGAGTATACCCTTCCACGCTTAGGGTGGACAAAAATATTTACAACAAGGGGTGGTGAGGGACAGAGTCTCTGAATTAAACAGAATACTCTCACCCAGTCAAGAGATCAGGGCTAGATCCAACACCGTTTTTTAGCTCACTGCACCATCCCAGTTTCAGAACCTGGCTGTATGCAAATTAGTCTGATCCTGTCCCAGTGCATGATGGGAACAGGGCAAACCAAACTACAAAAGCCAATTCTTACACTGGGAAGGAAACAAGCTACCGGGGACCGGTTTCTGGCATTTCAGCCTCTTCGGCCCGGCTTGCTTGAATCCTGATGGTGCAATGAGCAAGGGACTCACATCTGAGTATACCCTTCCACGCTTAGGGTGGACAAAAATATTTACAACAAGGGGTGGTGAGGGACAGAGTCTCTGAATTAAACAGAATACTCTCACCCAGTCAAGAGATCAGGGCTAGATCCAACACCGTTTTTTAGCTCACTGCACCATCCCAGTTTCAGAACCTGGCTGTATGCAAATTAGTCTGATCCTGTCCCAGTGCATGATGGGAACAGGGCAAACCAAACTACAAAAGCCAATTCTTACACTGGGAAGGAAACAAGCTACCGGGGACCGGTTTCTGGCATTTCAGCCTCTTCGGTCCGGCTTGCTTGACTCCTGATGGTGCAATGAGCAAGGGACTCACATCTGAGTATACCCTTCCACGCTTAGGGTGGACAAAAATATTTACAACAAGGGGTGGTGAGGGACAGAGTCTCTGAATTAAACAGAATACTCTCACCCAGTCAAGAGATCAGGGCTAGATCCAACACCGTTTTTTAGCTCACTGCACCATCCCAGTTTCAGAACCTGGCTGTATGCAAATTAGTCTGATCCTGTCCCAGTGCATGATGGGAACAGGGCAAACCAAACTACAAAAGCCAATTCTTACACTGGGAAGGAAACCAGCTACCGGGGACCGGTTTCTGGCATTTCAGCCTCTTCGGCCCGGCTTGCTTGAATCCTGATGGTGCAATGAGCAAGGGACTCACATCTGAGTATACCCTTCCACGCTTAGGGTGGACAAAAATATTTACAACAAGGGGTGGTGAGGGACAGAGTCTCTGAATTAAACAGAATACTCTCACCCAGTCAAGAGATCAGGGCTAGATCCAACACCGTTTTTTAGCTCACTGCACCATCCCAGTTTCAGAACCTGGCTGTATGCAAATTAGTCTGATCCTGTCCCAGTGCATGATGGGAACAGGGCAAACCAAACTACAAAAGCCAATTCTTACACTGAGAAGGAAACAAGCTACCGGGGACCGGTTTCTGGCATTTCAGCCTCTTCGGCCCGGCTTGCTTGAATCCTGATGGTGCAATGAGCAAGGGACTCACATCTGAGTATACCCTTCCACGCTTAGGGTGGACAAAAATATTTACAACAAGGGGTGGTGAGGGACAGAGTCTCTGAATTAAACAGAATACTCTCACCCAGTCAAGAGATCAGGGCTAGATCCAACACCGTTTTTTAGCTCACTGCACCATCCCAGTTTCAGAACCTGGCTGTATGCAAATTAGTCTGATCCTGTCCCAGTGCATGATGGGAACAGGGCAAACCAAACTACAAAAGCCAATTCTTACACTGGGAAGGAAACAAGCTACCGGGGACCGGTTTCTGGCATTTCAGCCTCTTCGGCCCGGCTTGCTTGAATCCTGATGGTGCAATGAGCAAGGGACTCACATCTGAGTATACCCTTCCACGCTTAGGGTGGACAAAAATATTTACAACAAGGGGTGGTGAGGGACAGAGTCTCTGAATTAAACAGAATACTCTCACCCAGTCAAGAGATCAGGGCTAGATCCAACACCGTTTTTTAGCTCACTGCACCATCCCAGTTTCAGAACCTGGCTGTATGCAAATTAGTCTGATCCTGTCCCAGTGCATGATGGGAACAGGGCAAACCAAACTACAAAAGCCAATTCTTACACTGGGAAGGAAACAAGCTACCGGGGACCGGTTTCTGGCATTTCAGCCTCTTCGGCCCGGCTTGCTTGAATCCTGATGGTGCAATGAGCAAGGGACTCACATCTGAGTATACCCTTCCACGCTTAGGGTGGACAAAAATATTTACAACAAGGGGTGGTGAGGGACAGAGTCTCTGAATTAAACAGAATACTCTCACCCAGTCAAGAGATCAGGGCTAGATCCAACACCGTTTTTTAGCTCACTGCACCATTCCAGTTTCAGAACCTGGCTGTATGCAAATTAGTCTGATCCTGTCCCAGTGCATGATGGGAACAGGGCAAACCAAACTACAAAAGACAATTCTTACACTGGGAAGGAAACAAGCTACCGGGGACCGGTTTCTGGCATTTCAGCCTCTTCGGCCCGGCTTGCTTGACTCCTGATGGTGCAATGAGCAAGGGACTCACATCTGAGTATACCCTTCCACGCTTAGGGTGGACAAAAATATTTACAACAAGGGGTGGTGAGGGACAGAGTCTCTGAATTAAACAGAATACTCTCACCCAGTCAAGAGATCAGGGCTAGATCCAACACCGTTTTTTAGCTCACTGCACCATCCCAGTTTCAGAACCTGGCTGTATGCAAATTAATCTGATCCTGTCCCAGTGCATGATGGGAACAGGGCAAACCAAACTACAAAAGCCAATTCTTACACTGGGAAGGAAACAAGCTACCGGGGACCGGTTTCTGGCATTTCAGCCTTTTCGGCCCGGCTTGCTTGAATCCTGATGGTGCAATGAGCAAGGGACTCACATCTGAGTATACCCTTCCACGCTTAGGGTGGACAAAAATATTTACAACAAGGGGTGGTGAGGGACAGAGTCTCTGAATTAAACAGAATACTCTCACCCAGTCAAGAGATCAGGGCTAGATCCAACACCGTTTTTTAGCTCACTGCACCATCCCAGTTTCAGAACCTGGCTGTATGCAAATTAGTCTGATCCTGTCCCAGTGCATGATGGGAACAGGGCAAACCAAACTACAAAAGCCAATTCTTACACTGGGAAGGAAACAAGCTACCGGGGACCGGTTTCTGGCATTTCAGCCTCTTCGGCCCGGCTTGCTTGAATCCTGATGGTGCAATGAGCAAGGGACTCACATCTGAGTATACCCTTCCACGCTTAGGGTGGACAAAAATATTTACAACAAGGGGTGGTGAGGGACAGAGTCTCTGAATTAAACAGAATACTCTCACCCAGTCAAGAGATCAGGGCTAGATCCAACACCGTTTTTTAGCTCACTGCACCATCCCAGTTTCAGAACCTGGCTGTATGCAAATTAGTCTGATCCTGTCCCAGTACATGATGGGAACAGGGCAAACCAAACTACAAAAGCCAATTCTTACACTGGGAAGGAAACAAGCTACCGGGGACCGGTTTCTGGCATTTCAGCCTCTTCGACCCGGCTTGCTTGAATCCTGATGGTGCAATGAGCAAGGGACTCACATCTGAGTATACCCTTCCACGCTTAGGGTGGACAAAAATATTTACAACAAGGGGTGGTGAGGGACAGAGTCTCTGAATTAAACAGAATACTCTCACCCAGTCAAGAGATCAGGGCTAGATCCAACACCGTTTTTTAGCTCACTGCACCATCCCAGTTTCAGAACCTGGCTGTATGCAAATTAGTCTGATCCTGTCCCAGTGCATGATGGGAACAGGGCAAACCAAACTACAAAAGCCAATTCTTACACTGGGAAGGAAACAAGCTACCGGGGACCGGTTTCTGGCATTTCAGCCTCTTCGGCCCGGCTTGCTTGAATCCTGATGGTGCAATGAGCAAGGGACTCACATCTGAGTATACCCTTCCACGCTTAGGGTGGACAAAAATATTTACAACAAGGGGTGGTGAGGGACAGAGTCTCTGAATTAAACAGAATACTCTCACCCAGTCAAGAGATCAGGGCTAGATCCAACACCGTTTTTTAGCTCACTGCACCATCCCAGTTTCAGAACCTGGCTGTATGCAAATTAGTCTGATCCTGTCCCAGTGCATGATGGGAACAGGGCAAACCAAACTACAAAAGCCAATTCTTACACTGGGAAGGAAACAAGCTACCGGGGACCGGTTTCTGGCATTTCAGCCTCTTCGGCCCGGCTTGCTTGAATCCTGATGGTGCAATGAGCAAGGGACTCACATCTGAGTATACCCTTCCACGCTTAGGGTGGACAAAAATATTTACAACAAGGGGTGGTGAGGGACAGAGTCTCTGAATTAAACAGAATACTCTCACCCAGTCAAGAGATCAGGGCTAGATCCAACACCGTTTTTTAGCTCACTGCACCATCCCAGTTTCAGAACCTGGCTGTATGCAAATTAGTCTGATCCTGTCCCAGTGCATGATTGGAACAGGGAAAACCAAACTACAAAAGCCAATTCTTACACTGGGAAGGAAACAAGCTACCGGGGACCGGTTTCTGGCATTTCAGCCTCTTCGGCCCGGCTTGCTTGAATCCTGATGGTGCAATGAGCAAGGGACTCACATCTGAGTATACCCTTCCACGCTTAGGGTGGACAAAAATATTTACAACAAGGGGTGGTGAGGGACAGAGTCTCTGAATTAAACAGAATACTCTCACCCAGTCAAGAGATCAGGGCTAGATCCAACACCGTTTTTTAGCTCACTGCACCATCCCAGTTTCAGAACCTGGCTGTATGCAAATTAGTCTGATCCTGTCCCAGTGCATGATGGGAACAGGGCAAACCAAACTACAAAAGCCAATTCTTACACTGGGAAGGAAACAAGCTACCGGGGACCGGTTTCTGGCATTTCAGCCTCTTCGGCCCGGCTTGCTTGAATCCTGATGGTGCAATGAGCAAGGGACTCACATCTGAGTATACCCTTCCACGCTTAGGGTGGACAAAAATATTTACAACAAGGGGTGGTGAGGGACAGAGTCTCTGAATTAAACAGAATACTCTCACCCAGTCAAGAGATCAGGGCTAGATCCAACACCGTTTTTTAGCTCACTGCACCATCCCAGTTTCAGAACCTGGCTGTATGCAAATTAGTCTGATCCTGTCCCAAGTGCATGATGGGAACAGGGCAAACCAAACTACAAAAGCCAATTCTTACACTGGGAAGGAAACAAGCTACCGGGGACCGGTTTCTGGCATTTCAGCCTCTTCGGTCCGGCTTGCTTGACTCCTGATGGTGCAATGAGCAAGGGACTCACATCTGAGTATACCCTTCCACGCTTAGGGTGGACAAAAATATTTACAACAAGGGGTGGTGAGGGACAGAGTCTCTGAATTAAACAGAATACTCTCACCCAGTCAAGAGATCAGGGATAGATCCAACACCGTTTTTTAGCTCACTGCACCATCCCAGTTTCAGAACCTGGCTGAATGCAAATTAGTCTGATCCTGTCCCAGTGCATGATGGGAACAGGGCAAACCAAACTACAAAAGCCAATTCTTACACTGGGAAGGAAACAAGCTACCGGGGACCGGTTTCTGGCATTTCAGCCTCTTCGGCCCGGCTTGCTTGAATCCTGATGGTGCAATGAGCAAGGGACTCACATCTGAGTATACCCTTCCACGCTTAGGGTGGACAAAAATATTTACAACAAGGGGTGGTGAGGGACAGAGTCTCTGAATTAAACAGAATACTCTCACCCAGTCAAGAGATCAGGGCTAGATCCAACACCGTTTTTTAGCTCACTGCACCATCCCAGTTTCAGAACCTGGCTGTATGCAAATTAGTCTGATCCTGTCCCAGTGCATGATGGGAACAGGGCAAACCAAACTACAAAAGCCAATTCTTACACTGGGAAGGAAACAAGCTACCGGGGACCGGTTTCTGGCATTTCAGCCTCTTCGGCCCGGCTTGCTTGAATCCTGATGGTGCAATGAGCAAGGGACTCACATCTGAGTATACCCTTCCACGCTTAGGGTGGACAAAAATATTTACAACAAGGGGTGGTGAGGGACAGAGTCTCTGAATTAAACAGAATACTCTCACCCAGTCAAGAGATCAGGGCTAGATCCAACACCGTTTTTTAGCTCACTGCACCATCCCAGTTTCAGAACCTGGCTGTATGCAAATTAGTCTGATCCTGTCCCAGTGCATGATGGGAACAGGGCAAACCAAACTACAAAAGCCAATTCTTACACTGGGAAGGAAACAAGCTACCGGGGACCGGTTTCTGGCATTTCAGCCTCTTCGGTCCGGCTTGCTTGACTCCTGATGGTGCAATGAGCAAGGGACTCACATCTGAGTATACCCTTCCACGCTTAGGGTGGACAAAAATATTTACAACAAGGGGTGGTGAGGGACAGAGTCTCTGAATTAAACAGAATACTCTCACCCAGTCAAGAGATCAGGGCTAGATCCAACACCGTTTTTTAGCTCACTGCACCATCCCAGTTTCAGAACCTGGCTGTATGCAAATTAGTCTGATCCTGTCCCAGTGCATGATGGGAACAGGGCAAACCAAACTACAAAAGCCAATTCTTACACTGGGAAGGAAACAAGCTACCGGGGACCGGTTTCTGGCATTTCAGCCTCTTCGGCCCGGCTTGCTTGAATCCTGATGGTGCAATGAGCAAGGGACTCACATCTGAGTATACCCTTCCACGCTTAGGGTGGACAAAAATATTTACAACAAGGGGTGGTGAGGGACAGAGTCTCTGAATTAAACAGAATACTCTCACCCAGTCAAGAGATCAGGGCTAGATCCAACACCGTTTTTTAGCTCACTGCACCATCCCAGTTTCAGTACCTGGCTGTATGCAAATTAGTCTGATCCTGTCCCAGTGCATGATGGGAACAGGGCAAACCAAACTACAAAAGCCAATTCTTACACTGGGAAGGAAACAAGCTACCGGGGACCGGTTTCTGGCATTTCAGCCTCTTCGGCCCGGCTTGCTTGAATCCTGATGGTGCAATGAGCAAGGGACTCACATCTGAGTATACCCTTCCACGCTTAGGGTGGACAAAAATATTTACAACAAGGGGTGGTGAGGGACAGAGTCTCTGAATTAAACAGAATACTCTCACCCAGTCAAGAGATCAGGGCTAGATCCAACACCGTTTTTTAGCTCACTGCACCATCCCAGTTTCAGAACCTGGCTGTATGCAAATTAGTCTGATCCTGTCCCAGTGCATGATGGGAACAGGGCAAACCAAACTACAAAAGCCAATTCTTACACTGGGAAGGAAACAAGCTACCGGGGACCGGTTTCTGGCATTTCAGCCTCTTCGGTCCGGCTTGCTTGACTCCTGATGGTGCAATGAGCAAGGGACTCACATCTGAGTATACCCTTCCACGCTTAGGGTGGACAAAAATATTTACAACAAGGGGTGGTGAGGGACAGAGTCTCTGAATTAAACAGAATACTCTCACCCAGTCAAGAGATCAGGGCTAGATCCAACACCGTTTTTTAGCTCACTGCACCATCCCAGTTTCAGAACCTGGCTGTATGCAAATTAGTCTGATCCTGTCCCAGTGCATGATGGGAACAGGGCAAACCAAACTACAAAAGCCAATTCTTACACTGGGAAGGAAACAAGCTACCGGGGACCGGTTTCTGGCATTTCAGCCTCTTCGGCCCGGCTTGCTTGAATCCTGATGGTGCAATGAGCAAGGGACTCACATCTGAGTATACCCTTCCACGCTTAGGGTGGACAAAAATATTTACAACAAGGGGTGGTGAGGGACAGAGTCTCTGAATTAAACAGAATACTCTCACCCAGTCAAGAGATCAGGGCTAGATCCAACACCGTTTTTTAGCTCACTGCACCATCCCAGTTTCAGAACCTGGCTGTATGCAAATTAGTCTGATCCTGTCCCAGTGCATGATGGGAACAGGGCAAACCAAACTACAAAAGCCAATTCTTACACTGGGAAGGAAACAAGCTACCGGGGACCGGTTTCTGGCATTTCAGCCTCTTCGGCCCGGCTTGCTTGAATCCTGATGGTGCAATGAGCAAGGGACTCACATCTGAGTATACCCTTCCACGCTTAGGGTGGACAAAAATATTTACAACAAGGGGTGGTGAGGGACAGAGTCTCTGAATTAAACAGAATACTCTCACCCAGTCAAGTGATCAGGGCTAGATCCAACACCGTTTTTTAGCTCACTGCACCATCCCAGTTTCAGAACCTGGCTGTATGCAAATTAGTCTGATCCTGTCCCAGTGCATGATGGGAACAGGGCAAACCAAACTACAAAAGCCAATTCTTACACTGGGAAGGAAACAAGCTACCGGGGACCGGTTTCTGGCATTTCAGCCTCTTCGGTCCGGCTTGCTTGACTCCTGATGGTGCAATGAGCAAGGGACTCACATCTGAGTATACCCTTCCACGCTTAGGGTGGACAAAAATATTTACAACAAGGGGTGGTGAGGGACAGAGTCTCTGAATTAAACAGAATACTCTCACCCAGTCAAGAGATCAGGGCTAGATCCAACACCGTTTTTTAGCTCACTGCACCATCCCAGTTTCAGAACCTGGCTGTATGCAAATTAGTCTGATCCTGTCCCAGTGCATGATGGGAACAGGGCAAACCAAACTACAAAAGCCAATTCTTACACTGGGAAGGAAACCAGCTACCGGGGACCGGTTTCTGGCATTTCAGCCTCTTCGGCCCGGCTTGCTTGAATCCTGATGGTGCAATGAGCAAGGGACTCACATCTGAGTATACCCTTCCACGCTTAGGGTGGACAAAAATATTTACAACAAGGGGTGGTGAGGGACAGAGTCTCTGAATTAAACAGAATACTCTCACCCAGTCAAGAGATCAGGGCTAGATCCAACACCGTTTTTTAGCTCACTGCACCATCCCAGTTTCAGAACCTGGCTGTATGCAAATTAGTCTGATCCTGTCCCAGTGCATGAGGGGAACAGGGCAAACCAAACTACAAAAGCCAATTCTTACACTGGGAAGGAAACAAGCTACCGGGGACCGGTTTCTGGCATTTCAGCCTCTTCGGCCCGGCTTGCTTGAATCCTGATGGTGCAATGAGCAAGGGACTCACATCTGAGTATACCCTTCCACGCTTAGGGTGGACAAAAATATTTACAACAAGGGGTGGTGAGGGACAGAGTCTCTGAATTAAACAGAATACTCTCACCCAGTCAAGAGATCAGGGCTAGATCCAACACCGTTTTTTAGCTCACTGCACCATCCCAGTTTCAGAACCTGGCTGTATGCAAATTAGTCTGATCCTGTCCCAGTGCATGATGGGAACAGGGCAAACCAAACTACAAAAGCCAATTCTTACACTGGGAAGGAAACAAGCTACCGGGGACCGGTTTCTGGCATTTCAGCCTCTTCGGCCCGGCTTGCTTGAATCCTGATGGTGCAATGAGCAAGGGACTCACATCTGAGTATACCCTTCCACGCTTAGGGTGGACAAAAATATTTACAACAAGGGGTGGTGAGGGACAGAGTCTCTGAATTAAACAGAATACTCTCACCCAGTCAAGAGATCAGGGCTAGATCCAACACCGTTTTTTAGCTCACTGCACCATCCCAGTTTCAGAACCTGGCTGTATGCAAATTAGTCTGATCCTGTCCCAGTGCATGATGGGAACAGGGCAAACCAAACTACAAAAGCCAATTCTTACACTGGGAAGGAAACAAGCTACCGGGGACCGGTTTCTGGCATTTCAGCCTCTTCGGCCCGGCTTGCTTGAATCCTGATGGTGCAATGAGCAAGGGACTCACATCTGAGTATACCCTTCCACGCTTAGGGTGGACAAAAATATTTACAACAAGGGGTGGTGAGGGACAGAGTCTCTGAATTAAACAGAATACTCTCACCCAGTCAAGAGATCAGGGCTAGATCCAACACCGTTTTTTAGCTCACTGCACCATTCCAGTTTCAGAACCTGGCTGTATGCAAATTAGTCTGATCCTGTCCCAGTGCATGATGGGAACAGGGCAAACCAAACTACAAAAGACAATTCTTACACTGGGAAGGAAACAAGCTACCGGGGACCGGTTTCTGGCATTTCAGCCTCTTCGGCCCGGCTTGCTTGACTCCTGATGGTGCAATGAGCAAGGGACTCACATCTGAGTATACCCTTCCACGCTTAGGGTGGACAAAAATATTTACAACAAGGGGTGGTGAGGGACAGAGTCTCTGAATTAAACAGAATACTCTCACCCAGTCAAGAGATCAGGGCTAGATCCAACACCGTTTTTTAGCTCACTGCACCATCCCAGTTTCAGAACCTGGCTGTATGCAAATTAATCTGATCCTGTCCCAGTGCATGATGGGAACAGGGCAAACCAAACTACAAAAGCCAATTCTTACACTGGGAAGGAAACAAGCTACCGGGGACCGGTTTCTGGCATTTCAGCCTTTTCGGCCCGGCTTGCTTGAATCCTGATGGTGCAATGAGCAAGGGACTCACATCTGAGTATACCCTTCCACGCTTAGGGTGGACAAAAATATTTACAACAAGGGGTGGTGAGGGACAGAGTCTCTGAATTAAACAGAATACTCTCACCCAGTCAAGAGATCAGGGCTAGATCCAACACCGTTTTTTAGCTCACTGCACCATCCCAGTTTCAGAACCTGGCTGTATGCAAATTAGTCTGATCCTGTCCCAGTGCATGATGGGAACAGGGCAAACCAAACTACAAAAGCCAATTCTTACACTGGGAAGGAAACAAGCTACCGGGGACCGGTTTCTGGCATTTCAGCCTCTTCGGCCCGGCTTGCTTGAATCCTGATGGTGCAATGAGCAAGGGACTCACATCTGAGTATACCCTTCCACGCTTAGGGTGGACAAAAATATTTACAACAAGGGGTGGTGAGGGACAGAGTCTCTGAATTAAACAGAATACTCTCACCCAGTCAAGAGATCTGGGCTAGATCCAACACCGTTTTTTAGCTCACTGCACCATCCCAGTTTCAGAACCTGGCTGTATGCAAATTAGTCTGATCCTGTCCCAGTACATGATGGGAACAGGGCAAACCAAACTACAAAAGCCAATTCTTACACTGGGAAGGAAACAAGCTACCGGGGACCGGTTTCTGGCATTTCAGCCTCTTCGACCCGGCTTGCTTGAATCCTGATGGTGCAATGAGCAAGGGACTCACATCTGAGTATACCCTTCCACGCTTAGGGTGGACAAAAATATTTACAACAAGGGGTGGTGAGGGACAGAGTCTCTGAATTAAACAGAATACTCTCACCCAGTCAAGAGATCAGGGCTAGATCCAACACCGTTTTTTAGCTCACTGCACCATCCCAGTTTCAGAACCTGGCTGTATGCAAATTAGTCTGATCCTGTCCCAGTGCATGATGGGAACAGGGCAAACCAAACTACAAAAGCCAATTCTTACACTGGGAAGGAAACAAGCTACCGGGGACCGGTTTCTGGCATTTCAGCCTCTTCGGCCCGGCTTGCTTGAATCCTGATGGTGCAATGAGCAAGGGACTCACATCTGAGTATACCCTTCCACGCTTAGGGTGGACAAAAATATTTACAACAAGGGGTGGTGAGGGACAGAGTCTCTGAATTAAACAGAATACTCTCACCCAGTCAAGAGATCAGGGCTAGATCCAACACCGTTTTTTAGCTCACTGCACCATCCCAGTTTCAGAACCTGGCTGTATGCAAATTAGTCTGATCCTGTCCCAGTGCATGATGGGAACAGGGCAAACCAAACTACAAAAGCCAATTCTTACACTGGGAAGGAAACAAGCTACCGGGGACCGGTTTCTGGCATTTCAGCCTCTTCGGCCCGGCTTGCTTGAATCCTGATGGTGCAATGAGCAAGGGACTCACATCTGAGTATACCCTTCCACGCTTAGGGTGGACAAAAATATTTACAACAAGGGGTGGTGAGGGACAGAGTCTCTGAATTAAACAGAATACTCTCACCCAGTCAAGAGATCAGGGCTAGATCCAACACCGTTTTTTAGCTCACTGCACCATCCCAGTTTCAGAACCTGGCTGTATGCAAATTAGTCTGATCCTGTCCCAGTGCATGATGGGAACAGGGAAAACCAAACTACAAAAGCCAATTCTTACACTGGGAAGGAAACAAGCTACCGGGGACCGGTTTCTGGCATTTCAGCCTCTTCGGCCCGGCTTGCTTGAATCCTGATGGTGCAATGAGCAAGGGACTCACATCTGAGTATACCCTTCCACGCTTAGGGTGGACAAAAATATTTACAACAAGGGGTGGTGAGGGACAGAGTCTCTGAATTAAACAGAATACTCTCACCCAGTCAAGAGATCAGGGCTAGATCCAACACCGTTTTTTAGCTCACTGCACCATCCCAGTTTCAGAACCTGGCTGTATGCAAATTAGTCTGATCCTGTCCCAGTGCATGATGGGAACAGGGCAAACCAAACTACAAAAGCCAATTCTTACACTGGGAAGGAAACAAGCTACCGGGGACCGGTTTCTGGCATTTCAGCCTCTTCGGCCCGGCTTGCTTGAATCCTGATGGTGCAATGAGCAAGGGACTCACATCTGAGTATACCCTTCCACGCTTAGGGTGGACAAAAATATTTACAACAAGGGGTGGTGAGGGACAGAGTCTCTGAATTAAACAGAATACTCTCACCCAGTCAAGAGATCAGGGCTAGATCCAACACCGTTTTTTAGCTCACTGCACCATCCCAGTTTCAGAACCTGGCTGTATGCAAATTAGTCTGATCCTGTCCCAAGTGCATGATGGGAACAGGGCAAACCAAACTACAAAAGCCAATTCTTACACTGGGAAGGAAACAAGCTACCGGGGACCGGTTTCTGGCATTTCAGCCTCTTCGGTCCGGCTTGCTTGACTCCTGATGGTGCAATGAGCAAGGGACTCACATCTGAGTATACCCTTCCACGCTTAGGGTGGACAAAAATATTTACAACAAGGGGTGGTGAGGGACAGAGTCTCTGAATTAAACAGAATACTCTCACCCAGTCAAGAGATCAGGGATAGATCCAACACCGTTTTTTAGCTCACTGCACCATCCCAGTTTCAGAACCTGGCTGAATGCAAATTAGTCTGATCCTGTCCCAGTGCATGATGGGAACAGGGCAAACCAAACTACAAAAGCCAATTCTTACACTGGGAAGGAAACAAGCTACCGGGGACCGGTTTCTGGCATTTCAGCCTCTTCGGCCCGGCTTGCTTGAATCCTGATGGTGCAATGAGCAAGGGACTCACATCTGAGTATACCCTTCCACGCTTAGGGTGGACAAAAATATTTACAACAAGGGGTGGTGAGGGACAGAGTCTCTGAATTAAACAGAATACTCTCACCCAGTCAAGAGATCAGGGCTAGATCCAACACCGTTTTTTAGCTCACTGCACCATCCCAGTTTCAGAACCTGGCTGTATGCAAATTAGTCTGATCCTGTCCCAGTGCATGATGGGAACAGGGCAAACCAAACTACAAAAGCCAATTCTTACACTGGGAAGGAAACAAGCTACCGGGGACCGGTTTCTGGCATTTCAGCCTCTTCGGCCCGGCTTGCTTGAATCCTGATGGTGCAATGAGCAAGGGACTCACATCTGAGTATACCCTTCCACGCTTAGGGTGGACAAAAATATTTACAACAAGGGGTGGTGAGGGACAGAGTCTCTGAATTAAACAGAATACTCTCACCCAGTCAAGAGATCAGGGCTAGATCCAACACCGTTTTTTAGCTCACTGCACCATCCCAGTTTCAGAACCTGGCTGTATGCAAATTAGTCTGATCCTGTCCCAGTGCATGATGGGAACAGGGAAAACCAAACTACAAAAGCCAATTCTTACACTGGGAAGGAAACAAGCTACCGGGGACCGGTTTCTGGCATTTCAGCCTCTTCGGCCCGGCTTGCTTGAATCCTGATGGTGCAATGAGCAAGGGACTCACATCTGAGTATACCCTTCCACGCTTAGGGTGGACAAAAATATTTACAACAAGGGGTGGTGAGGGACAGAGTCTCTGAATTAAACAGAATACTCTCACCCAGTCAAGAGATCAGGGCTAGATCCAACACCGTTTTTTAGCTCACTGCACCATCCCAGTTTTAGAACCTGGCTGTATGCAAATTAGTCTGATCCTGTCCCAGTGCATGATGGGAACAGGGCAAACCAAACTACAAAAGCCAATTCTTACACTGGGAAGGAAACAAGCTACCGGGGACCGGTTTCTGGCATTTCAGCCTCTTCGGCCCGGCTTGCTTGAATCCTGATGGTGCAATGAGCAAGGGACTCACATCTGAGTATACCCTTCCACGCTTAGGGTGGACAAAAATATTTACAACAAGGGGTGGTGAGGGACAGAGTCTCTGAATTAAACAGAATACTCTCACCCAGTCAAGAGATCAGGGCTAGATCCAACACCGTTTTTTAGCTCACTGCACCATCCCAGTTTCAGAACCTGGCTGTATGCAAATTAGTCTGATCCTGTCCCAGTGCATGATGGGAACAGGGCAAACCAAACTACAAAAGCCAATTCTTACACTGGGAAGGAAACAAGCTACCGGGGACCGGTTTCTGGCATTTCAGCCTCTTCGGCCCGGCTTGCTTGAATCCTGATGGTGCAATGAGCAAGGGACTCACATCTGAGTATACCCTTCCACGCTTAGGGTGGACAAAAATATTTACAACAAGGGGTGGTGAGGGACAGAGTCTCTGAATTAAACAGAATACTCTCACCCAGTCAAGAGATCAGGGCTAGATCCAACACCGTTTTTTAGCTCACTGCACCATCCCAGTTTCAGAACCTGGCTGTATGCAAATTAGTCTGATCCTGTCCCAGTGCATGATGGGAACAGGGCAAACCAAACTACAAAAGCCAATTCTTACACTGGGAAGGAAACAAGCTACCGGGGACCGGTTTCTGGCATTTCAGCCTCTTCGGCCCGGCTTGCTTGACTCCTGATGGTGCAATGAGCAAGGGACTCACATCTGAGTATACCCTTCCACGCTTAGGGTGGACAAAAATATTTACAACAAGGGGTGGTGAGGGACAGAGTCTCTGAATTAAACAGAATACTCTCACCCAGTCAAGAGATCAGGGCTAGATCCAACACCGTTTTTTAGCTCACTGCACCATCCCAGTTTCAGAACCTGGCTGTATGCAAATTAATCTGATCCTGTCCCAGTGCATGATGGGAACAGGGAAAACCAAACTACAAAAGCCAATTCTTACACTGGGAAGGAAACAAGCTACCGGGGACCGGTTTCTGGCATTTCAGCCTCTTCGGCCCGGCTTGCTTGAATCCTGATGGTGCAATGAGCAAGGGACTCACATCTGAGTATACCCTTCCACGCTTAGGGTGGACAAAAATATTTACAACAAGGGGTGGTGAGGGACAGAGTCTCTGAATTAAACAGAATACTCTCACCCAGTCAAGAGATCAGGGCTAGATCCAACACCGTTTTTTAGCTCACTGCACCATCCCAGTTTTAGAACCTGGCTGTATGCAAATTAGTCTGATCCTGTCCCAGTGCATGATGGGAACAGGGCAAACCAAACTACAAAAGCCAATTCTTACACTGGGAAGGAAACAAGCTACCGGGGACCGGTTTCTGGCATTTCAGCCTCTTCGGCCCGGCTTGCTTGAATCCTGATGGTGCAATGAGCAAGGGACTCACATCTGAGTATACCCTTCCACGCTTAGGGTGGACAAAAATATTTACAACAAGGGGTGGTGAGGGACAGAGTCTCTGAATTAAACAGAATACTCTCACCCAGTCAAGAGATCAGGGCTAGATCCAACACCGTTTTTTAGCTCACTGCACCATCCCAGTTTCAGAACCTGGCTGTATGCAAATTAGTCTGATCCTGTCCCAGTGCATGATGGGAACAGGGCAAACCAAACTACAAAAGCCAATTCTTACACTGGGAAGGAAACAAGCTACCGGGGACCGGTTTCTGGCATTTCAGCCTCTTCGGCCCGGCTTGCTTGAATCCTGATGGTGCAATGAGCAAGGGACTCACATCTGAGTATACCCTTCCACGCTTAGGGTGGACAAAAATATTTACAACAAGGGGTGGTGAGGGACAGAGTCTCTGAATTAAACAGAATACTCTCACCCAGTCAAGAGATCAGGGCTAGATCCAACACCGTTTTTTAGCTCACTGCACCATCCCAGTTTCAGAACCTGGCTGTATGCAAATTAGTCTGATCCTGTCCCAGTGCATGATGGGAACAGGGCAAACCAAACTACAAAAGCCAATTCTTACACTGGGAAGGAAACAAGCTACCGGGGACCGGTTTCTGGCATTTCAGCCTCTTCGGCCCGGCTTGCTTGACTCCTGATGGTGCAATGAGCAAGGGACTCACATCTGAGTATACCCTTCCACGCTTAGGGTGGACAAAAATATTTACAACAAGGGGTGGTGAGGGACAGAGTCTCTGAATTAAACAGAATACTCTCACCCAGTCAAGAGATCAGGGCTAGATCCAACACCGTTTTTTAGCTCACTGCACCATCCCAGTTTCAGAACCTGGCTGTATGCAAATTAATCTGATCCTGTCCCAGTGCATGATGGGAACAGGGCAAACCAAACTACAAAAGCCAATTCTTACACTGGGAAGGAAACAAGCTACCGGGGACCGGTTTCTGGCATTTCAGCCTTTTCGGCCCGGCTTGCTTGAATCCTGATGGTGCAATGAGCAAGGGACTCACATCTGAGTATACCCTTCCACGCTTAGGGTGGACAAAAATATTTACAACAAGGGGTGGTGAGGGACAGAGTCTCTGAATTAAACAGAATACTCTCACCCAGTCAAGAGATCAGGGCTAGATCCAACACCGTTTTTTAGCTCACTGCACCATCCCAGTTTCAGAACCTGGCTGTATGCAAATTAGTCTGATCCTGTCCCAGTGCATGATGGGAACAGGGCAAACCAAACTACAAAAGCCAATTCTTACACTGGGAAGGAAACAAGCTACCGGGGACCGGTTTCTGGCATTTCAGCCTCTTCGGCCCGGCTTGCTTGAATCCTGATGGTGCAATGAGCAAGGGACTCACATCTGAGTATACCCTTCTACGCTTAGGGTGGAGAAAAATATTTACAACAAGGGGTGGTGAGGGACAGAGTCTCTGAATTAAACAGAATACTCTCACCCAGTCAAGAGATCAGGGCTAGATCCAACACCGTTTTTTAGCTCACTGCACCATCCCAGTTTCAGAACCTGGCTGTATGCAAATTAGTCTGATCCTGTCCCAGTACATGATGGGAACAGGGCAAACCAAACTACAAAAGCCAATTCTTACACTGGGAAGGAAACAAGCTACCGGGGACCGGTTTCTGGCATTTCAGCCTCTTCGGCCCGGCTTGCTTGAATCCTGATGGTGCAATGAGCAAGGGACTCACATCTGAGTATACCCTTCCACGCTTAGGGTGGACAAAAATATTTACAACAAGGGGTGGTGAGGGACAGAGTCTCTGAATTAAACAGAATATTCTCACCCAGTCAAGAGATCAGGGCTAGATCCAACACCGTTTTTTAGCTCACTGCACCATCCCAGTTTCAGAACCTGGCTGTATGCAAATTAGTCTGATCCTGTCCCAGTGCATGATGGGAACAGGGCAAACCAAACTACAAAAGCCAATTCTTACACTGGGAAGGAAACAAGCTACCGGGGACCGGTTTCTGGCATTTCAGCCTCTTCGGCCCGGCTTGCTTGAATCCTGATGGTGCAATGAGCAAGGGACTCACATCTGAGTATACCCTTCCACGCTTAGGGTGGACAAAAATATTTACAACAAGGGGTGGTGAGGGACAGAGTCTCTGAATTAAACAGAATACTCTCACCCAGTCAAGAGATCAGGGCTAGATCCAACACCGTTTTTTAGCTCACTGCACCATCCCAGTTTCAGAACCTGGCTGTATGCAAATTAGTCTGATCCTGTCCCAGTGCATGATGGGAACAGGGCAAACCAAACTACAAAAGCTAATTCTTACACTGGGAAGGAAACAAGCTACCGGGGACCGGTTTCTGGCATTTCAGCCTCTTCGGCCCGGCTTGCTTGAATCCTGATGGTGCAATGAGCAAGGGACTCACATCTGAGTATACCCTTCCACGCTTAGGGTGGACAAAAATATTTACAACAAGGGGTGGTGAGGGACAGAGTCTTTGAATTAAACAGAATACTCTCACCCAGTCAAGAGATCAGGGCTAGATCCAACACCGTTTTTTAGCTCACTGCACCATCCCAGTTTCAGAACCTGGCTGTATGCAAATTAGTCTGATCCTGTCCCAGTGCATGATGGGAACAGGGCAAACCAAACTACAAAAGCCAATTCTTACACTGGGAAGGAAACAAGCTACCGGGGACCGGTTTCTGGCATTTCAGCCTCTTCGGCCCGGCTTGCTTGAATCCTGATGGTGCAATGAGCAATGTTCTGAGCTGGGATGGGGCAGTGAGATAAATAACGGTGATGGATCAAGCCCTGATCTTTGGACTGGGTAAGAGTGGTCTGTTTAACTCAGACACTCTGTTCATCACCACCCCCTTTTTGTAAATCGTTTTTGGCCACTATAGGTGTGGCAGGGTATACTCAGACATGAGTCCCTTTCTCACTGCTCCATCAGGATTCAAGCAAGCCGGGCCGAAGAAGGCTGAAATGCCAGAAACCGGTCCCCGGTAGCTTGTCTCCTTTCTGGTGAAGAATTGGCTTGGTAGTTTAGTCTGCCCTGTTCCCATGATGCACTGGGCCAGGGACAGACTTATTTGCATATAGCCATGTTTTGAGCTGGGATGGGGCAGTGAGATAAATAACGGTGATGGATCAAGCCCTGATCTTTGGACTGGGTAAGAGTGGTCTGTTTAACTCAGACACTCTGTTCCTCACCACCCCCTTTTTGTAAATCGTTTTTGGCCACTATAGGTGTGGCAGGGTATACTCAGACATGAGTCCCTTTCTCACTGCTCCATCAGGATTCAAGCAAGCCGGGCCGAAGAAGGCTGAAATGCCAGAAACCGGTCCCCGGTAGCTTGTCTCCTTTCTGGTGAAGAATTGGCTTGGTAGTTTAGTCTGCCCTGTTCCCATGATGCACTGGGCCAGGGACAGACTGATTTGCATATAGCCATGTTCTGAGCTGGGATGGGGCAGTGAGATAAATAACGGTGATGGATCAAGCCCTGATCTTTGGACTGGGTAAGAGTGGTCTGTTTAACTCAGACACTCTGTTCATCACCACCCCCTTTTTGTAAATCGTTTTTGGCCACTATAGGTGTGGCAGGGTACACTCAGACATGAGTCCCTTTCTCACTGCTCCATCAGGATTCAAGCAAGCCGGGCCGAAGAAGGCTGAAATGCCAGAAACCGGTCCCCGGTAGCTTGTCTCCTTTCTGGTGAAGAATTGGCTTGGTAGTTTAGTCTGCCCTGTTCCCATGATGCACTGGGCCAGGGACAGACTGATTTGCATATAGCCATGTTCTGAGCTGGGATGGGGCAGTGAGATAAATAACGGTGATGGATCAAGCCCTGATCTTTGGACTGGGTAAGAGTGGTCTGTTTAACTCAGACACTCTGTTCATCACCACCCCCTTTTTGTAAATCGTTTTTGGCCACTATAGGTGTGGCAGGGTATACTCAGACATGAGTCCCTTTCTCACTGCTCCATCAGGATTCAAGCAAGCCGGGCCGAAGAAGGCTGAAATGCCAGAAACCGGTCCCCGGTAGCTTGTCTCCTTTCTGGTGAAGAATTGGCTTGGTAGTTTAGTCTGCCCTGTTCCCATGATGCACTGGGCCAGGGACAGACTGATTTGCATATAGCCATGTTCTGAGCTGGGATGGGGCAGTGAGATAAATAACGGTGATGGATCAAGCCCTGATCTTTGGACTGGGTAAGAGTGGTCTGTTTAACTCAGACACTCTGTTCATCACCACCCCCTTTTTGTAAATCGTTTTTGGCCACTATAGGTGTGGCAGGGTATACTCAGACATGAGTCCCTTTCTCACTGCTCCATCAGGATTCAAGCAAGCCGGGCCGAAGAAGGCTGAAATGCCAGAAACCGGTCCCCGGTAGCTTGTCTCCTTTCTGGTGAAGAATTGGCTTGGTAGTTTAGTCTGCCCTGTTCCCATGATGCACTGGGCCAGGGACAGACTGATTTGCATATAGCCATGTTTTGAGCTGGGATGGGGCAGTGAGATAAATAACGGTGATGGATCAAGCCCTGATCTTTGGACTGGGTAAGAGTGGTCTGTTTAACTCAGACACTCTGTTCATCACCACCCCCTTTTTGTAAATCGTTTTTGGCCACTATAGGTGTGGCAGGGTATACTCAGACATGAGTCCCTTTCTCACTGCTCCATCAGGATTCAAGCAAGCCGGGCCGAAGAAGGCTGAAATGCCAGAAACCGGTCCCCGGTAGCTTGTCTCCTTTCTGGTGAAGAATTGGCTTGGTAGTTTAGTCTGCCATGTTCCCATGATGCACTGGGCCAGGGACAGACTGATTTGCATATAGCCATGTTCTGAGCTGGGATGGGGCAGTGAGATAAATAACGGTGATGGAACAAGCCCTGATCTTTGGACTGGGTAAGAGTGGTCTGTTCAACTCAGACACTCTGTTCATCACCACCCCCTTTTTGTAAATCGTTTTTGGCCACTATAGGTGTGGCAGGGTACACTCAGACATGAGTCCCTTTCTCACTGCTCCATCAGGATTCAAGCAAGCCGGGCCGAAGAAGGCTGAAATGCCAGAAACCGGTCCCCGGTAGCTTGTCTCCTTTCTGGTGAAGAATTGGCTTGGTGGTTTAGTCTGCCCTGTTCCCATGATGCACTGGGCCAGGGACAGACTGATTTGCATATAGCCATGTTCTGAGCTGGGATGGGGCAGTGAGATAAATAACGGTGATGGATCAAGCCCTGATCTTTGGACTGGGTAAGAGTGGTCTGTTTAACTCAGACACTCTGTTCATCACCACCCCCTTTTTGTAAATCTTTTTTGTCCACTATAGGTGTGGCAGGGTATACTCAGACATGAGTCCCTTTCTCACTGCTCCATCAGGATTCAAGCAAGCCGGGCCGAAGAAGGCTGAAATGCCAGAAACCGGTCCCCGGTAGCTTGTCTCCTTTCTGGTGAAGAATTGGCTTGGTAGTTTAGTCTGCCCTGTTCCCATGATGCACTGGGCCAGGGACAGACTGATTTGCATATAGCCATGTTCTGAGCTGGGATGGGGCAGTGAGATAAATAACGGTGATGGATCAAGCCCTGATCTTTGGACTGGGTAAGAGTGGTCTGTTTAACTCAGACACTCTGTTCATCACCACCCCCTTTTTGTAAATCGTTTTTGGCCACTATAGGTGTGGCAGGGTATACTCAGACATGAGTCCCTTTCTCACTGCTCCATCAGGATTCAAGCAAGCCGGGCCGAAGAAGGCTGAAATGCCAGAAACCGGTCCCCGGTAGCTTGTCTCCTTTCTGGTGAAGAATTGGCTTGGTAGTTTAGTCTGCCCTGTTCCCATGATGCACTGGGCCAGGGACAGACTGATTTGCATATAGCCATGTTCTGAGCTGGGATGGGGCAGTGAGATAAATAACGGTGATGGATCAAGCCCTGATCTTTGGACTGGGTAAGAGTGGTCTGTTTAACTCAGACACTCTGTTCATCACCACCCCCTTTTTGTAAATCGTTTTTGGCCACTATAGGTGTGGCAGGGTATACTCAGACATGAGTCCCTTTCTCACTGCTCCATCAGGATTCAAGCAAGCCGGGCCGAAGAAGGCTGAAATGCCAGAAACCGGTCCCCGGTAGCTTGTCTCCTTTCTGGTGAAGAATTGGCTTGGTAGTTTATTCTGCCCTGTTCCCATGATGCACTGGGCCAGGGACAGACTGATTTGCATATAGCCATGTTCTGAGCTGGGATGGGGCAGTGAGATAAATAACGGTGATGGATCAAGCCCTGATCTTTGGACTGGGTAAGAGTGGTCTGTTTAACTCAGACACTCTGTTCATCACCACCCCTTTTTTGTAAATCGTTTTTGGCCACTATAGGTGTGGCAGGGTATACTCAGACATGAGTCCCTTTCTCACTGCTCCATCAGGATTCAAGCAAGCTGGGCCGAAGAAGGCTGAAATGCCAGAAACCGGTCCCCGGTAGCTTGTCTCCTTTCTGGTGAAGAATTGGCTTGGTAGTTTAGTCTGCCCTGTTCCCATGATGCACTGGGCCAGGGACAGACTGATTTGCATATAGCCATGTTCTGAGCTGGGATGGGGCAGTGAGATAAATAACGGTGATGGATCAAGCCCTGATCTTTGGACTGGGTAAGAGTGGTCTGTTTAACTCAGACACTCTGTTCATCACCACCCCCTTTTTGTAAATCGTTTTTGGCCACTATAGGTGTGGCAGGGTATACTCAGACATGAGTCCCTTTCTCACTGCTCCATCAGGATTCAAGCAAGCCGGGCCGAAGAAGGCTGAAATGCCAGAAACCGGTCCCCGGTAGCTTGTCTCCTTTCTGGTGAAGAATTGGCTTTGTAGTTTAGTCTGCCCTGTTCCCATGATGCACTGGGCCAGGGACAGACTGATTTGCATATAGCCATGTTCTGAGCTGGGATGGGGCAGTGAGATAAATAACGGTGATGGATCAAGCCCTGATCTTTGGACTGGGTAAGAGTGGTCTGTTTAACTCAGACACTCTGTTCATAACCACCCCCTTTTTGTAAATCGTTTTTGGCCACTATAGGTGTGGCAGGGTATACTCAGACATGAGTCCCTTTCTCACTGCTCCATCAGGATTCAAGCAAGCCGGGCCGAAGAAGGCTGAAATGCCAGAAACCGGTCCCCGGTAGCTTGTCTCCTTTCTGGTGAAGAATTGGCTTGGTAGTTTAGTCTGCCCTGTTCCCATGATGCACTGGGCCAGGGACAGACTGATTTGCATATAGCCATGTTCTGAGCTGGGATGGGGCAGTGAGATAAATAACGGTGATGGATCAAGCCCTGATCTTTGGACTGGGTAAGAGTGGTCTGTTTAACTCAGACACTCTGTTCATCACCACCCCCTTTTTGTAAATCGTTTTTGGCCACTATAGGTGTGGCAGGGTATACTCAGACATGAGTCCCTTTCTCACTGCTCCATCAGGATTCAAGCAAGCCGGGCCGAAGAAGGCTGAAATGCCAGAAACCGGTCCCCGGTAGCTTGTCTCCTTTCTGGTGAAGAATTGGCTTGGTAGTTTAGTCTGCCCTGTTCCCATGATGCACTGGGCCAGGGACAGACTGATTTGCATATAGCCATGTTCTGAGCTGGGATGGGGCAGTGAGATAAATAACGGTGATGGATCAAGCCCTGATCTTTGGACTGGGTAAGAGTGGTCTGTTTAACTCAGACACTCTGTTCATCACCACCCCCTTTTTGTAAATCGTTTTTGGCCACTATAGGTGTGGCAGGGTATACTCAGAGACATGAGTCCCTTTCTCACTGCTCCATCAGGATTCAAGCAAGCCGGGCCGAAGAAGGCTGAAATGCCAGAAACCGGTCCCCGGTAGCTTGTCTCCTTTCTGGTGAAGAATTGGCTTGGTAGTTTAGTCTGCCCTGTTCCCATGATGCACTGGGCCAGGGACAGACTGATTTGCATATAGCCATGTTCTGAGCTGGGATGGGGCAGTGAGATAAATAACGGTGATGGATCAAGCCCTGATCTTTGGACTGGGTAAGAGTGGTCTGTTTAACTCAGACACTCTGTTCATCACCACCCCCTTTTTGTAAATCGTTTTTGGCCACTATAGGTGTGGCAGGGTATACTCAGACATGAGTCCCTTTCTCACTGCTCCATCAGGATTCAAGCAAGCCGGGCCGAAGAAGGCTGAAATGCCAGAAACCGGTCCCCGGTAGCTTGTCTCCTTTCTGGTGAAGAATTGGCTTGGTAGTTTAGTCTGCCCTGTTCCCATGATGCACTGGGCCAGGGACAGACTGATTTGCATATAGCCATGTTCTGAGCTGGGATGGGGCAGTGAGATAAAAAACGGTGATGGATCAAGCCCTGATCTTTGGACTGGGTAAGAGTGGTCTGTTTAACTCAGACACTCTGTTCATCACCACCCCCTTTTTGTAAATCGTTTTTGGCCACTATAGGTGTGGCAGGGTATACTCAGACATGAGTCCCTTTCTCACTGCTCCATCAGGATTCAAGCAAGCCGGGCCGAAGAAGGCTGAAATGCCAGAAACCGGTCCCCGGTAGCTTGTCTCCTTTCTGGTGAAGAATTGGCTTGGTTGTTTAGTCTGCCCTGTTCCCATGATGCACTGGGCCAGGGACAGACTGATTTGCATATAGCCATGTTCTGAGTTGGGATGGGGCAGTGAGATAAATAACGGTGATGGATCAAGCCCTGATCTTTGGACTGGGTAAGAGTGGTCTGTTTAACTCAGACACTCTGTTCATCACCACCCCCTTTTTGTAAATCGTTTTTGGCCACTATAGGTGTGGCAGGGTATACTCAGACATGAGTCCCTTTCTCACTGCTCCATCAGGATTCAAGCAAGCCGGGCCGAAGAAGGCTGAAATGCCAGAAACCGGTCCCCGGTAGCTTGTCTCCTTTCTGGTGAAGAATTGGCTTGGTAGTTTAGTCTGCCCTGTTCCCATGATGCACTGGGCCAGGGACAGACTGATTTGCATATAGCCATGTTCTGAGCTGGGATGGGGCAGTGAGATAAATAACGGTGATGGATCAAGCCCTGATCTTTGGACTGGGTAAGAGTGGTCTGTTTAACTCAGACACTCTGTTCATCACCACCCCCTTTTTGTAAATCGTTTTTGGCCACTATAGGTGTGGCAGGGTATACTCAGACATGAGTCCCTTTCTCACTGCTCCATCAGGATTCAAGCAAGCCGGGCCGAAGAAGGCTGAAATGCCAGAAACCGGTCCCCGGTAGCTTGTCTCCTTTCTGGTGAAGAATTGGCTTGGTAGTTTAGTCTGCCCTGTTCCCATGATGCACTGGGCCAGGGACAGACTGATTTGCATATAGCCATGTTCTGAGCTGGGATGGGGCAGTGAGATAAATAACGGTGATGGATCAAGCCCTGATCTTTGGACTGGGTAAGAGTGGTCTGTTTAACTCAGACACTCTGTTCATCACCACCCCCTTTTTGTCAATCGTTTTTGGCCACTATAGGTGTGGCAGGGTATACTCAGACATGAGTCCCTTTCTCACTGCTCCATCAGGATTCAAGCAAGCCGGGCCGAAGAAGGCTGAAATGCCAGAAACCGGTCCCCGGTAGCTTGTCTCCTTTCTGGTGAAGAATTGGCTTGGTAGTTTAGTCTGCCCTGTTCCTATGATGCACTGGGCCAGGGACAGACTGATTTGCATATAGCCATGTTCTGAGCTGGGATGGGGCAGTGAGATAAATAACGGTGATGGATCAAGCCCTGATCTTTGGACTGGGTAAGAGTGGTCTGTTTAACTCAGACACTCTGTTCATCACCACCCCCTTTTTGTAAATCGTTTTTGGCCACTACAGGTGTGGCAGGGTATACTCAGACATGAGTCCCTTTCTCACTGCTCCATCAGGATTCAAGCAAGCCGGGCCGAAGAAGGCTGAAATGCCAGAAACCGGTCCCCGGTAGCTTGTCTCCTTTCTGGTGAAGAATTGGCTTGGTAGTTTAGTCTGCTCTGTTCCCATGATGCACTGGGCCAGGGACAGACTGATTTGCATATAGCCATGTTCTGAGCTGGGATGGGGCAGTGAGATAAATAACGGTGATGGATCAAGCCCTGATCTTTGGACTGGGTAAGAGTGGTCTGTTTAACTCAGACACTCTGTTCATCACCACCCCCTTTTTGTAAATCGTTTTTGGCCACTATAGGTGTGGCAGGGTATACTCAGACATGAGTCCCTTTCTCACTGCTCCATCAGGATTCAAGCAAGCCGGGCCGAAGAAGGCTGAAATGCCAGAAACCGGTCCCCGGTAGCTTGTCTCCTTTCTGGTGAAGAATTGGCTTGGTAGTTTATTCTGCCCTGTTCCCATGATGCACTGGGCCAGGGACAGACTGATTTGCATATAGCCATGTTCTGAGCTGGGATGGGGCAGTGAGATAAATAACGGTGATGGATCAAGCCCTGATCTTTGGACTGGGTAAGAGTGGTCTGTTTAACTCAGACACTCTGTTCATCACCACCCCTTTTTTGTAAATCGTTTTTGGCCACTATAGGTGTGGCAGGGTATACTCAGACATGAGTCCCTTTCTCACTGCTCCATCAGGATTCAAGCAAGCCGGGCCGAAGAAGGCTGAAATGCCAGAAACCGGTCCCCGGTAGCTTGTCTCCTTTCTGGTGAAGAATTGGCTTGGTAGTTTAGTCTGCCCTGTTCCCATGATGCACTGGGCCAGGGACAGACTGATTTGCATATAGCCATGTTCTGAGCTGGGATGGGGCAGTGAGATAAATAACGGTGATGGATCAAGCCCTGATCTTTGGACTGGGTAAGAGTGGTCTGTTTAACTCAGACACTCTGTTCATCACCACCCCCTTTTTGTAAATCGTTTTTGGCCACTATAGGTGTGGCAGGGTATACTCAGACATGAGTCCCTTTCTCACTGCTCCATCAGGATTCAAGCAAGCCGGGCCGAAGAAGGCTGAAATGCCAGAAACCGGTCCCCGGTAGCTTGTCTCCTTTCTGGTGAAGAATTGGCTTTGTAGTTTAGTCTGCCCTGTTCCCATGATGCACTGGGCCAGGGACAGACTGATTTGCATATAGCCATGTTCTGAGCTGGGATGGGGCAGTGAGATAAATAACGGTGATGGATCAAGCCCTGATCTTTGGACTGGGTAAGAGTGGTCTGTTTAACTCAGACACTCTGTTCATAACCACCCCCTTTTTGTAAATCGTTTTTGGCCACTATAGGTGTGGCAGGGTATACTCAGACATGAGTCCCTTTCTCACTGCTCCATCAGGATTCAAGCAAGCCGGGCCGAAGAAGGCTGAA
Organism: Lissotriton vulgaris; assembly: GCF_964263255.1. Taxonomy (NCBI): domain Eukaryota; kingdom Metazoa; phylum Chordata; class Amphibia; order Caudata; family Salamandridae; genus Lissotriton; species Lissotriton vulgaris. The sequence goes on along the minus strand of NC_141693.1, from coordinate 1,436,262,432 downwards.
ATGCCAGAAACCGGTCCCCGGTAGCTTGTCTCCTTTCTGGTGAAGAATTGGCTTGGTAGTTTAGTCTGCCCTGTTCCCATGATGCACTGGGCCAGGGACAGACTGATTTGCATACAGCCATGTTCGGAGCTGGGATGGGGCAGTGAGATAAATAACGGTGATGGATCAAGCCCTGATCTTTGGACTGGGTAAGAGTGGTCTGTTTAACTCAGACACTCTGTTCATCACCACCCCCTTTTTGTAAATCGTTTTTGGCCACTATAGGTGTGGCAGGGTATACTCAGACATGAGTCCCTTTCTCACTGCTCCATCAGGATTCAAGCAAGCCGGGCCGAAGAAGGCTGAAATGCCAGAAACCGGTCCCCGGTAGCTTGTCTCCTTTCTGGTGAAGAATTGGCTTGGTAGTTTAGTCTGCCCTGTTCCCATGATGCACTGGGCCAGGGACAGACTGATTTGCATATAGGCATGTTCTGAGCTGGGATGGGGCAGTGAGATAAATAACGGTGAGGGATCAAGCCCTGATCTTTGGACTGGGTAAGAGTGGTCTGTTTAACTCAGACACTCTGTTCATCACCACCCCCTTTTTGTAAATCGTTTTTGGCCACTATAGGTGTGGCAGGGTATACTCAGACATGAGTCCCTTTCTCACTGCTCCATCAGGATTCAAGCAAGCCGGGCCGAAGAAGGCTGAAATGCCAGAAACCGGTCCCCGGTAGCTTGTCTCCTTTCTGGTGAAGAATTGGCTTGGTAGTTTAGTCTGCCCTGTTCCCATGATGCACTGGGCCAGGGACAGACTGATTTGCATATAGCCATGTTCTGAGCTGGGATGGGGCAGTGAGATAAATAACGGTGATGGATCAAGCCCTGATCTTTGGACTGGGTAAGAGTGGTCTGTTTAACTCAGACACTCTGTTCATCACCACCCCCTTTTTGTCAATCGTTTTTGGCCACTATAGGTGTGGCAGGGTATACTCAGACATGAGTCCCTTTCTCACTGCTCCATCAGGATTCAAGCAAGCCGGGCCGAAGAAGGCTGAAATGCCAGAAACCGGTCCCCGGTAGCTTGTCTTCTTTCTGGTGAAGAATTGGCTTGGTAGTTTAGTCTGCCCTGTTCCCATGATGCACTGGGCCAGGGACAGACTGATTTGCATATAGCCATGTTCTGAGCTGGGATGGGGCAGTGAGATAAAAAACGGTGATGGATCAAGCCCTGATCTTTGGACTGGGTAAGAGTGGTCTGTTTAACTCAGACACTCTGTTCATCACCACCCCCTTTTTGTAAATCGTTTTTGGCCACTATAGGTGTGGCAGGGTATACTCAGACATGAGTCCCTTTCTCACTGCTCCATCAGGATTCAAGCAAGCCGGGCCGAAGAAGGCTGAAATGCCAGAAACCGGTCCCCGGTAGCTTGTCTCCTTTCTGGTGAAGAATTGGCTTGGTAGTTTAGTCTGCCCTGTTCCCATGATGCACTGGGCCAGGGACAGACTGATTTGCATATAGCCATGTTCTGAGCTGGGATGGGGCAGTGAGATAAATAACGGTGATGGATCAAGCCCTGATCTTTGGACTGGGTAAGAGTGGTCTGTTTAACTCAGACACTCTGTTCATCACCACCCCCTTTTTGTAAATCGTTTTTGGCCACTATAGGTGTGGCAGGGTATACTCAGACATGAGTCCCTTTCTCACTGCTCCATCAGGATTCAAGCAAGCCGGGCCGAAGAAGGCTGAAATGCCAGAAACCGGTCCCCGGTAGCTTGTCTCCTTTCTGGTGAAGAATTGGCTTGGTAGTTTAGTCTGCCCTGTTCCCATGATGCACTGGGCCAGGGACAGACTGATTTGCATATAGCCATGTTCTGAGCTGGGATGGGGCAGTGAGATAAATAACGGTGATGGATCAAGCCCTGATCTTTGGACTGGGTAAGAGTGGTCTGTTTAACTCAGACACTCTGTTCATCACCACCCCCTTTTTGTAAATCGTTTTTGGCCACTATAGGTGTGGCAGGGTATACTCAGAGACATGAGTCCCTTTCTCACTGCTCCATCAGGATTCAAGCAAGCCGGGCCGAAGAAGGCTGAAATGCCAGAAACCGGTCCCCGGTAGCTTGTCTCCTTTCTGGTGAAGAATTGGCTTGGTAGTTTAGTCTGCCCTGTTCCCATGATGCACTGGGCCAGGGACAGACTGATTTGCATATAGCCATGTTCTGAGCTGGGATGGGGCAGTGAGATAAATAACGGTGATGGATCAAGCCCTGATCTTTGGACTGGGTAAGAGTGGTCTGTTTAACTCAGACACTCTGTTCATCACCACCCCCTTTTTGTAAATCGTTTTTGGCCACTATAGGTGTGGCAGGGTATACTCAGACATGAGTCCCTTTCTCACTGCTCCATCAGGATTCAAGCAAGCCGGGCCGAAGAAGGCTGAAATGCCAGAAACCGGTCCCCGGTAGCTTGTCTCCTTTCTGGTGAAGAATTGGCTTGGTAGTTTAGTCTGCCCTGTTCCTATGATGCACTGGGCCAGGGACAGACTGATTTGCATATAGCCATGTTCTGAGCTGGGATGGGGCAGTGAGATAAATAACGGTGATGGATCAAGCCCTGATCTTTGGACTGGGTAAGAGTGGTCTGTTTAACTCAGACACTCTGTTCATCACCACCCCCTTTTTGTAAATCGTTTTTGGCCACTACAGGTGTGGCAGGGTATACTCAGACATGAGTCCCTTTCTCACTGCTCCATCAGGATTCAAGCAAGCCGGGCCGAAGAAGGCTGAAATGCCAGAAACCGGTCCCCGGTAGCTTGTCTCCTTTCTGGTGAAGAATTGGCTTGGTAGTTTAGTCTGCTCTGTTCCCATGATGCACTGGGCCAGGGACAGACTGATTTGCATATAGCCATGTTCTGAGCTGGGATGGGGCAGTGAGATAAATAACGGTGATGGATCAAGCCCTGATCTTTGGACTGGGTAAGAGTGGTCTGTTTAACTCAGACACTCTGTTCATCACCACCCCCTTTTTGTAAATCGTTTTTGGCCACTATAGGTGTGGCAGGGTATACTCAGACATGAGTCCCTTTCTCACTGCTCCATCAGGATTCAAGCAAGCCGGGCCGAAGAAGGCTGAAATGCCAGAAACCGGTCCCCGGTAGCTTGTCTCCTTTCTGGTGAAGAATTGGCTTGGTAGTTTAGTCTGCCCTGTTCCCATGATGCACTGGGCCAGGGACAGACTGATTTGCATATAGCCATGTTCTGAGCTGGGATGGGGCAGTGAGATAAATAACGGTGATGGATCAAGCCCTGATCTTTGGACTGGGTAAGAGTGGTCTGTTTAACTCAGACACTCTGTTCATCACCACCCCCTTTTTGTCAATCGTTTTTGGCCACTATAGGTGTGGCAGGGTATACTCAGACATGAGTCCCTTTCTCACTGCTCCATCAGGATTCAAGCAAGCCGGGCCGAAGAAGGCTGAAATGCCAGAAACCGGTCCCCGGTTGCTTGTCTCCTTTCTGGTGAAGAATTGGCTTGGTAGTTTAGTCTGCCCTGTTCCCATGATGCACTGGGCCAGGGACAGACTGATTTGCATATAGCCATGTTCTGAGCTGGGATGGGGCAGTGAGATAAATAACGGTGATGGATCAAGCCCTGATCTTTGGACTGGGTAAGAGTGGTCTGTTTAACTCAGACACTCTGTTCATCACCACCCCCTTTTTGTAAATCGTTTTTGGCCACTATAGGTGTGGCAGGGTATACTCAGACATGAGTCCCTTTCTCACTGCTCCATCAGGATTCAAGCAAGCCGGGCCGAAGAAGGCTGAAATGCCAGAAACCGGTCCCCGGTAGCTTGTCTCCTTTCTGGTGAAGAATTGGCTTGGTAGTTTAGTCTGCCCTGTTCCCATGATGCACTGGGCCAGGGACAGACTGATTTGCATATAGCCATGTTCTGAGCTGGGATGGGGCAGTGAGATAAATAACGGTGATGGATCAAGCCCTGATCTTTGGACTGGGTAAGAGTGGTCTGTTTAACTCAGACACTCTGTTCATCACCACCCCCTTTTTGTAAATCGTTTTTGGCCACTATAGGTGTGGCAGGGTATACTCAGACATGAGTCCCTTTCTCACTGCTCCATCAGGATTCAAGCAAGCCGGGCCGAAGAAGGCTGAAATGCCAGAAACCGGTCCCCGGTAGCTTGTCTCCTTTCTGGTGAAGAATTGGCTTGGTAGTTTAGTCTGCCCTGTTCCCATGATGCACTGGGCCAGGGACAGACTGATTTGCATATAGCCATGTTCTGAGCTGGGATGGGGCAGTGAGATAAATAACGGTGATGGATCAAGCCCTGATCTTTGGACTGGGTAAGAGTGGTCTGTTTAACTCAGACACTCTGTTCATCACCACCCCCTTTTTGTAAATCAATATCATAATCAGGCTCTATATGTCTTTGTACACAGTGTATCTTGAACATGCGTATTTTAAGGTGCGCTCATATGTGATAATGAAGAAAAGTGAGGCTTGGTCGAATGAAATATTTGCCTAAAATCACACAGTTTGGGGAAGTAAGGAAGCTGGAATTGGTCGGAGGATGTCTGCATTTAAAATATGCAGTTCAGACTTTGGTACCGTGTGGCTGTCTTGCAAGTGCAATGAAAGAACTTTAACGCCGCACCACTTTCCAAAGTCAACAGCTGCCACTGTAGAATCCTGGGCCCTTATTTATGAAGAGCTTGCGCCGAAGATGCGTCAAAAATAATGACGCATCTTCGGCGCACCGCATGCGCCATATTAATGAAGTGACGCATCTCCGGCGATGCGTCACTTTCACCTCACTGCGCTAAAAAACCCACTGCGTCAGAATGCCCTGCGACGCGCAAATATTAATGTATGCAATGTGGGCGTTACCGCGGAAAAACTTGCACAAAAATGACGCATCCGCATTTACTAACTTTCCCGCTTTTGACGCATCCGCGACGGAAATGGCGCAGCGTTGCGGATGCGTCGGAATTGGTGCGCCTACAAAACGGACGCGCAGGAAATGACGCATCGGCACATAGCGAGAGGAGAGGAGAGAGGAGAGGAGGCCATTGAACTTTGCTGCAACCATACCCACACCATGGAGGTCGTAATGCTGAGAGTAGCTGCCAGACGGAGATGACTAGCTGCAGGAATACCACCACAACCCCCTGCACCACAAAATCCACCCCCACCCCCAAGGCAACGCCGCAGAAAGGAGCGGTTATTCCGTCCAAGGAGTGTCCTGAGAGGCATCAGGGATGAGGAGGTCATAACTCTATTCCGCCTGAAGAAGGAGACCATTGAACATCTACTGGGACTCATTGGACCAAGGCTAGAGGTAGCAAGCAACAGGCCTACAAACATACCGCCACAGGCAAAGCTCCTGGCTGTGTTGCACATGCTAGCGTCGGGCTCCTTTCAGACAACAGTCGCCAAACTGGCAGGAATATCCCAGCCAGCTTTTTCATCATTCCTGCCAACTGTCCTGGATGCCATCATCCATCTCACACCCCGCTACCTCCGTTTTCCCAACAATGCACAAGAGCAGATGGAGATAAAGCAAGGATTCTATGCCATAGCAGGCTTACCCCATGTGCTGGGTGCCATGGACTGTACGCATGTGCAATTAGTACCTCCGGCAGCAACTGCACATTTGTACATCAATCGGAAACACACTTATTCAATTAATGTACAGGCCATCGTGGATCACCGTGGACTATTTACTAATGTGCTGGCAAAATACCCTGGCAGTGTACATGATGCGTTCATCTTCAGGAACTGCATAATAAATGATCGCTTCAAGAATGGCCAGTATGGAAATGGACTACTTGTAGGTAAGCAAAAGAGTATGATACAATGCACCATCCATGCTACCATACTGCTAATATTGCTGTAATGACGCATAAATGAGGTTCTGGATGTAATAATGTTGTACTAGCACACAGGTACCCATAGTACGGCCCGCGGGCCGTCAGCGGCCCGGCAAGCCTTCCACTGCGGCCCGGCAAGCCTTCCTGTGCGGCCCGCGGACCTTGCAGACATGTACCTCTGTTAAATTTAAATTTTTTCCAAAGTGTCTGCAAACACCACCGGTTGTTGATTTATGGGGGCCGGGTGATTTCAGGCATAGGGTGGAGATGCAGGAGCGCTAAGAAGAGAAAAAATTAAACAAGGCCTCATTAACAATTAAATGGTCTTTCAAAGAGCCGTTAAATACTCCGCTGACTGGCGCCAAGGGGGCTTTGGCCTGATTGCTGGGGGTGCCATGATGGGACAAGTGGTGGGACACAGACCCTACAAAGCAGCAAATTCTGAAAGAAAACTAGCTGGCTTTTACATTACAGGGGGGGAGGCTGTCTCTGGGCTGGTGACGGGGACGTGTAGACACAGTATGTGTGCACTACCCGAGAGACAGAAGGGGCAGAGACAGAAGGGGCAGAGACAGACAGGGGCAGGGGCAGACAGGGGCAGGGGCAGACAGGGGCAGACAGGGGCAGAGTGTCAGAGACAGATAGAGGCAGAGGCAGATAGAGGGAGGGGTAGATAGGGGCAGAGTGTCAGAGACAGATAGTGTGAGAGACAGATAGGGGCAGGGCCAGAGAAAGCCAGAGACAGGGACAGACTGACAGAGGCAGAGACAGATAGGGGCAGAGACAGATAGGGGCAGAGACACATGGGGGCAGAGACACATGGGTGCAGAGACATATGGGGGCAGAGACAGATGGGGGTAGAGACAGATGGGGGCAGAGACAGATGGGGCAGAGACAGATGGGGCAGAGACAGATGGGGGCAGAAACAGACATACATAGACAGATAGCGGCAGAGACAGACAGAGATAGACACAAGGACAGAGAGACAGAGGGAGAGGGAGGAGGGCCAGACAGAGACAGGGCCAGACACAGACAGGCCCAGACACAGACAGGGACAGACAGAGAGAAGGAGACAGAGAGGAGGAGACAGAGAGAGACATAGAGGGAGGGAGACAGAAAGGGAAGGAGACAGAGAGAGACAGAGAGGGAGAGTGACAGAGAGGGAGGGAGACAGAGGGAGAGACACAGAGGGCGAGAGAGGGAGGGAGAGAGACAGACAGAGTGAGACAGATGGAGAGAGAGGAGGGAGGGAGACAGACAGACAGAGGGAGAGAGAGGAAGGGAAACAGACAGACTGAGTGAGTGAGTGAGTGAGTGAGTGAGTGAGTGAGTGAGTGTGAGTGTGAGAGATGTGTATGCCAGGTCTGGTCGCTCAGTAGACAAAGGCGTCTGTTGCTGCGGCCTGTGTCCAACCTCATGGTCAGTTTGTATTTGTGGCTCTAGCCCCGCCCACTCCCCCACTGACCCCGGCCCCACCACTGCGGCCCTCGGCCACAAGCCACACTGTAAATTTGGCCCAGAGATAAAGTTTGTGAGTACCCATGTAATAGCATATACATAGACATTAATAGAAGGGCCATTATTAATGACGGTCATGCACTGCTGGTGCGTTAAAACTAAAATGGCAAAAGGTCACGCACCAGTGGTGCAAGTCCCTCATAAATGAGGCCCACGGTCATGTAGAGGCATATAGGGAGTCAATGCATGTCCTTCAAAATTCGTGAAAATACAAAAGGATGTGGGTGGTGCACAGCGGTAGTAAACGAAGTATGTAGAATCTTGTTCAGCTGAGGGTGCTCCCAAGGGTGGTGCTTCCGTCAAAGCAACAAAAGTGCAAGACAGGTAGTGTACACAAACCACTGCAAATACATCCCCTTGGCGAGGCACTCCGTACATGATCATGAAAATGATTCAAAGAAGTTGTAATCCAAGTTCTGTTTTTAATTCACAAGTATTCAAGTTAATGGGTTATCGATGATATCAACAGCATATCAATCCATAGCAAAAATACATTTCTACAAGCCCCTTTGTCAAGGAGCGTTCATATCAACGGGTAGCAAGGACTGCTACTTGGCTGTTCTAAGACCAGCATTACAGAACACCGGTCTTAGAACAGCCGAGTAACGGTCCTTGCAATGCGTGGATATGAACGCTCCATGACAAAGGGCCTCCTGGCCAAAATGCATAGGAGGACTTCATACTTATCTACTTTAAGAAATAAATTTATGTTATGGAATGATATGCTGTTAATATCAGTGGTTTGCCTACACTACCTGTCTCTTCCAAATATGTGTCCATTGCACAGCAGAACTATGTTGCAAAGGTGTCTTGCATGTGAGTCCCTGGGTGTGTTCTCTGCAACATCCATGCCCAATGGACACTGACAAATGAAATATTACCCACAACATATGGCCTCTACTTTACCACAACCATATCAAACTTTTCATTGTACCTTCTCATTTATTCTATTACAGCTGACCAGGGGTATGGCATTCAGCCGTGGGTGATGACACCGTATGGAAACCCACAGACACCACAGGAAGTTGCATACAATCAAGCACATTGCCGGACCAGGAACATTGTGGAAAGAACATTTGGTCTGCTCAAGGCCAGGTTTCGGCGCCTGGACAAGTCTGGTGGACGCATGCTGTATTCACCAGAGACAGTGTGCAAAATTATTTTGGCCTGTGCAATACTGCACAATATTTGTGTTGTCACACGTGTTCCCTGGGACGATGATCCAGATTTGAATGCAGAAATGCCACAGGATGACCAGGAGGATGGGCATGCTCCTGTAAATCCAAGCACAGCAGCAGGCATCCGTAGACGTGCTGAGATAGTGCGCAATTTTTTTTAAGAATGTCACTAATAACATCCGCATCATGCATCTACATTTGTGTTTGCACAAATAAAAATACTTCATACAACCTTATGTACCTTGTGCATGATTATTTGACAATAGTTCACACTGCAATTTGCATGACAATCTCATATGTGAAGTTCATACATTACACTTACTCTCATGTCTGGAGGCTGACATCAGACATACATCAGCCCACACATCCATTTACATTGTACTGCCTTGCAATTTCACCTGCAATGCGGACACCCACCAGTGTCTGGCCAACACAGGTACCCTGGCACCATAGTGCATGTGTCTCGGTGTGCAGGGTATGAATGCACATGTGTATGAAGGTGACCCTTCCTGTACAAAAGTATTCCTCTATGCAACACAGCAAACATACTGCAGGTAGGCAGGCCGGCCATTGCGCGTCAGCACACATGAAAAGCACATGAATCTCCCATATGTCATAGACACACCAACTTCCCACCCTATTTGCTTGCTGTAGGGAAGTGCTGCAGGAATGCATGCAGTAATATTATACGCAAATACGTCATAAATTAGGTTGTAAATTCACAATTGTCAAAAAGCAACATTTACCATCCATATGTTGTGGTGCAGAAATTTAATAAAGCACTGGTGAAGAGGAGTCCACATAATGAAATCACGCAGCAGGAAAAATAACAACAAAGTACTTGTATGTTGCAAAGTCATGATGAAAGTAAATAAGTAATATGACAAAAATTACAATCATCAACATGTTACACAGTGGATGTGCGTCAAAATCTGACCATCCATCAAAAAGTAGCCTTCAGTGCTCACACAAGTTTGCAAAAATAAACAAATGTGGTAGGCACATAAATGAAGTTAGTGTATCATACTTCATAACCTCATTCATGATCAACACACAAAAGTGACGTTGGGTCTGCCTACCTCAGTATCTGACCCATGCATTCCTGACTCCACGCACATAAGTGACGATAGGTCTGACAACGTCAGAATCTGAGCCATGCATTCCTGACTCAAAGCAGAAAAGTAACGTTATCTGATGTAACCTTCTCATAGGTGAAATTTATAGAGTGCACAGAGACCATAGGCTTGCTGGCGCCATAAGACAGAGTGAGTGAGGAAGGAAGCGTGAGTGGCCGAGAGTTAGCACATGGAAGGGAAAAGGTGTGTTTGAAGCGATTACCACAAGTCCAGAAGGGAAGGGGAGGATTTGAAGGAGAGAGAAAGGAGATCCCAAAGCCCAGGAGGCAGATGACAAATTGTGCAACCACCAAAATTCTGGGTTTTAGTATTGGGAGTGACTACCAGATGACGGTGAGCTGATATGAGTGTTTGTGTTGTGCGGTGAGGGCAGATAAGATAATTGAGAAACGTGGAGCGGGACCAGTGGAGGGCTTAGAATGTGAGACAGGTCACCTTAAAAGATGCCCTCTGGTCTATTGTGAGCCAGTGAAGACTGTGGAGTAGAGGTTTGGCTGATTGCCATCTGGGTGTAATGTGAATTAGACGTGCTGCTTGAATCTGGACAACTTGGACGCGGTGTGGCAGGGATCGTGGGAGACCATAGTTGATGGACTCAGAGAAGTCCAGGCGTGAGAGCACGAGTGAGAACACCACTTGGGTAAGTGCGGTGGGAGGGAGTAAGTGACTGACTGTAACGATCTTCCGGACCTGGTACATAGAGGAAGAAAGTAGCGCACCCACTTGTGCCCTGAGGGAGAGTTCAGCCTCAATGATGACTCCCAGACCCTTGACTGATTTTACCAGGGCTGGGGGGGAACCTAGCTCTGAGGGCAGAACTGAGGGCCACAGTGGCCATGACTGAGTCCAGGGAGGAGGAGCTCTGTTTTAACGGGGTCAAGCTTCAATAGGTACTGGTACATCCATAATTGGATGTGGATCATGACAGCGTGGAACGTCTTGATGGCATGAGGTGAATTGAGCGGGAGGATGATCTGTAAGTCGTCAGCGTAGTAATACACAATAAGGTCCCATTTCTGTACAGAATGGATCAGCGCCCAAAGGTATAGATTGAACAGGAGTGGTGAATGGGAGGAGCCCTGTGGGACTCCACAGGACGTGGGGGTATTTGTTTCACTATAGGGTCCCAGGCGGACCATTTCAGTTCTTCCAGTTAGGAAGGACTCGACACACTCAAGAGTGGTTCCCTGGATGCCTGCATGTTTTCCAAGGTGGAGAAGGATGTTATGGTCCACCGTGTTGAATGCGGACGACAGGTCCAGGAGTAAGAGGGCTTGGGGGGACCCTGCGTCCGCGTTGCCCCTGAGTGTGTACAAGAGTGGCAAGATAACTGCCTCTGTTGAGTGGGCAGGTCTGAAGCCGCCTTGATTGGGCTCCATGTGACAGGAGGATTCGATGTAGTGTGATAGACATCGGGTAACATGGTCCTACATTAATGTTGAGAAAGACGGGAGGAGGGAGATGGGAGACGTTAGGTCTGCATAAGTCTGAAACTGACCCATGCTTTGCTGACTCTAGGCACAAAAGTGACATACCACAAGGCCCAAAAGTGACTTTGGTCAACATATGTCTTAGTCTGACTCAGCTGAATATAGAAACACACATTTTCTGCAGGCTAACATGGTTTGTCCCTGTTGAGACACTTCCATGCTAAGCGTAAACATGCATCTTTTGCCCACCATCAAAAAAACAGCAGCTAATATATGCAACAACATTGACAGATAAAAAAATGCAATGCCCCATTACTGAATATTGTGACACATGCCAATAATGTCGCATGTAGTAAAACTGGTCACACCTTGAGGAGAAAATATATCATCACTCAGCCATGCTTCAAATTTACAATGCCACGTAATAATGATTTGGTCACATGACAATAATGCGGCTTTGACAATAACTGCTCGCACCGTAAGGGGAAATAAGGAAGTAGCGTACCATGCAACAAATCAACGATGCAACATAATTACGTTTAATGCGCATGCCAATAGTGACGCTTCTACTACAACTGGTCGCACCTTCATGGGAAAATATTGCATCAGTCACCCATGCTTCAAATAACGATGCGACATAATAATGATTTGGTCGCATCACAATAATGACGCTCCCAGGATAACAGGTCGCACCGTAATGGAAAATATGTCATCACTGTACCATGCGTCTAATCAGCGATGCGACATAAATAGGTTTCAGTCGCATGCCAATAGTGACGCTTCTACTGCAACTGGTCGCACCTTCATGGTAAAATATGGCATCAGTCACCCATGCTTCAAATAACGATGCGACATAATAATGATTTGGTCGCATCAAAATAATGACGCTCCCAGGATAACAGGTCGCACCGTAATGGAAAATATGTCATCACTGTACCATGCGTCTAATCAGCGATGCGACATAAATAGGTTTTAGTCTCATGCCAATAGTGACGCTTCTACTGCAACTGGTCGCACCTTCATGGTAAAATATGGCATCAGTCACCCATGCTCCAAATAACGATGCGACATAATAATGATTTGGTCGCATCACAATAATGACGCTCCCGGGATAACAGGTCGCACCGTAATGGAAAATATGTCATCACTGTACCATGCGTCTAATCAGCGATGCGACATAAATAGGTTTCAGTCGCATGCCAATAGTGACGCTTCTACTGCAACTGGTCGCACCTTCATGGTAAAATATGGCATCAGTCACCCATGCTCCAAATAACGATGCAACATAATAATGATTTGGTCGCATCACAATAATGACGCTCCCGGGGTAACAGGTCGCACCGTAATGGAAAATATGTCATCATTGTACCATGCGTCTAATCAGCGATGCGACATAAATAGGTTTCAGTCGCATGCCAATAGTGACGCTTCTACTGCAACTGGTCGCACCTTAATGGTAAAATATGGCATCAGCCACCCATGCTCCAAATAACGATGCAACATAATAATGATTTGGTCGCATCACAATAATGACGCTCCCGGGGTAACAGGTCGCACCGTAATGGAAAATATGTCATCACTGTACCATGCGTCTAATCAGCGATGCGACATAAATAGGTTTCAGTCGCATGCCAATAGTGACGCTTCTACTGCAACTGGTCGCACCTTCATGGTAAAATATGGCATCAGTCACCCATGCTTCAAATAACGATGCGACATAATAATGATTTGGTCGCATCACAATAATGACGCTCCCACGATAACAGGTCGCACCGTAAGGGAAAATGTATTATCAGTGTACCATGCTTAAAATAACGATGCAACATAAATCGGTTATATTCGCATGTCAAAAAATGACGCATCGCCGGAAATGAGTCGCATCGCAACAGGAAATGATGTACCCAGCCTGCCCTGCTCACAAACAGGAAGTTATATGATACTTTCACTTTCTATTTCACTCCTTTGTAGTCTCTGAGAGGTGTAGGAGTGTGTTTGGAAAGTGCTTGAGAGTTTTGTCCTGTCCTGCAGTTGTTTTACAGTGTGTGTCTTGGTAAGTGTGTCCAAATAGTGTCTGTAGTGTTGTGTATTGTCTAACTGTGTCTTGTGTGTCAAGGGGTGTCTGTCTGTTTAGGGGTTTTAAGACTTTTTACATAGGGGGATTACTGTTCTGTTTAGGGGTTGTTACATAGTTAGTAATAAGGGGAGTAGTGTACTGTTAAGTGGAGAAATAGTGTATTATTAGGATTTCTGTGCCAGCAAAATTTTTTTTGTGGCATTCACACAGCGTGGCTTGTGCTTTGTCACAATGCCACCCAGGTCTAGGAACCTAAGTGAGAAGGAGTATGGGGGGCTACTGTGGCTGATACTCCACTACCTCCCAAATATGATTGGGAGTGGAGGCAGGGTAGTGCAGGGTTACCCAACCCAAGAAAGGAAGCTGAGGTGGGAGAGGGTCCGGTACCAGATGTTGAGAATCTTTGGAGTGGACCGGACCCTGAGACAGTACAAACATCGGTGGGCAGATCTCATCAACCGTGAGCAGGATCTCCTGGACCACCTTGGCATTGAGGTTGATGGAACAATTGGTAAGTCAATATATATTTATTTCATGTATTAACAACGGTATCCTAAGGGAAAGCTAATCAAATGTCAAACCACAGGGGCCTCACTGATGATCCCCTTGTGCCCCTGTAAAGTCAGACATAGGGCCATATCTATCAACAAACCCTTTCTCAACAAATAAATGTAGGTTCTAATGGAATCGCTTTTTTTTAATTGCAAAATGGTATGTATAAAGGAAAATCACTACTTTGTAGGAATTCGATAATCTCCCATAGTTGCTACTTTGCATTGTATAATTTGTAAGCAAGGGATCAATCAAAATTCATTCCCATGGCCCAGGAGGGACATAGGAATCACTTTTCAATAAATACTGTAATAGCAAATCAGCCATTAGCTAGTTGCAAATTGTGATTTCTCCAAAGGCTGCAGGTGTTTCTCAAAAAAACCCTGCTGGACCCATCAAAATGATGTGTGTGCATATGGTGCACATACATGCACTATGGCCATGTGTGTGCATCACCTGGCACCTTCAAAAATGTGCAATGAAGCATATTTCCCTAAAATAGCTACTTACCATCAAATACAGGTTGTTGTCAATTAGCTAAATCTGAAACATAATTTGATACACCAAAAAAATACATACATAGGGCATCATTTATGATGCCCCTTGCGCCATCGAAAATTCACTTTTCATGAAGTTCCGTGGCGCAGAAGCCTGCGTGGTATTTATCAGGCAGCAGTACGCCAGTTTTGGTGGCGTACTGCTGCCTGAAAAATATCAGTCCCTTTAACGCAGTGTTCTGCGTTAAAGGGGCGTGCAATGGGTGTTGCTGGGGGCGTTCCCCGCAACAACCATGCCCTTTTGACACTGCCCCACATGTACCAGAAATCGTAACTCTGAAGCAGTGCCAAAACCTTACGCCTCCCCAGGGGAGGCGTAAGGGAGGCGCAACAGGGAGAAATGTCATTATTTCTCCTCGTATTTCCTTTTTCCATGTGTGCTGCATTCTGCAGCACACATAGAAAGAGGAAAAGGCTCTTGTGCTTATTTTTGTCCTGAAAGGTTTACCTTCCTGTACAAAAATAATCTTCCCCGCAACGCAGCCACCCTTGCACCATTGTGCAAGGGTGCCTGTGCTGGCGCAGGCAGCACATTGTGCACCGGCGCAGGGGAAAAGGACAGGAATGCGCCGTATCTAATAGATATGGCGCATTTCTGCCCTTTTCTTTTGCCATAGGGAAGCGCAGCAGGAAGGCCTGCTGCGCTTCCCTACGGCACAAAGTCATAAATTAGGCCCATAGCACTTAACTAATAGCAAATTTGCAAGTACCAAAATGCCATGGCAAAATGAGGTTTTGAAAAATTTTGCAATTCCGTAAAAGCCAAATGTTTCATACATCCTAAGCCATGGAAGTAGTCTGTTTGAAATGCTCCAACTGCAAAATCCTGCAATTGTCAGACTTAGCAATTCACAAAAGGCATGATACACATGGCCTCTACTGACGTAGTGGTAACGCACAAGCAAGATTGATCTTCACCATGCTGGACTATGCCGCTCATTGAGGCATAATCATGCATGATAAAGGTCAGCACTTTCAATGCATTGTTATGTGTCAAAAGGGCGTGCAATGGGTGTTCTTTGCCATCTTCACACCAACATCCATGGACTTTAGTCAATGCACCAGGGGCCTCTGTAATGAAGGCCTTCTGCCGCCGCAGCAACACTCATTAACATGTGTCAAAGTTACGCTCTGGCGGCGCAAGCCCTATGAAGATAAGGCCAGAGATGTACGAGTGTGAGGCAGCGCAAAAAGCACATGCCTGCCCTGGGGAGGTGTAAGTGAGGCGCCACAGGGAGTGAAGTTTAAATGTATCCATGTATGTCATATTTCCCTGTGTGCAGCTGCATTGTGCAGCACACAACAACAAATGTGTATGCAGTTTGACCATTGACGTACAGGAAGGTATCCCATACGGTATAAATACATTCTTCAAAGCAACACAGCCACCCTTGCATCATGGTGCAATAGGTATTGTCCTACTGCATGACAGCACTTTGTGGTCAAGGCCAGGGAAAGGCACAAATATGCTAGCTTATTTGATTTGATTTGATTTAAAATTATTTCTAGAGCGCACGTATACCAGCGGTTTCTTGGCGCTAGGGAACAACATGTTCCATCCTGGTATATCATATGTATGCATGAAGGATTCTTGAGACAATATGTCACGCAGTGACAATATGCTATTGAAAATGGGTCTAAACATACTAAGTATTGCATAACATCAACAGCTACTTGGATGCAAACTTCATGCTCCACACTCCATCAAACAGTGTAGGCCCTGTACATTGAGTAATAATCTACAGGGACATCACCTCAGAGGAGCATATGTCTTCCAACATCACAAGTAACCCTGTAGTGGTTCTAATTCTATACACACACGTCTTTGTATGTGTTTTTCTAAATACACAATGTGCTACAGTACCATCTGTGTGCAAAGAAGATGCACAAGTGTCAATTGAGTGCAAAACATGCAATGGCATTAACCCTCCTACATGACTGTGTGCAGAAAGTATCACATTTCATTACTTGGATTCGACACAATGACTGGATGTACTCTAACTACTTGTGATGTAAAATGCATTGCAGAATGTAAAACAACATGATAATGACAATACACTCATGCAACAATGTGCACACATGATGGCATACCATGGGCTGAGTAAGGTTTGTTTGCATACCCAAACATAGGATACATCATACAGCTGGGATGATGTCCGGTGATATGTTTGTTGTGCCAAAACAACAATATCAATCATATTAGTAATCCACTCTTGTGCTTAGTCACGTTGGAAATAGGCACACATCTACAAGGCCTGGAAATTTGCATGTAATGTGAATACCGTGTACATGTTGTATTTGCACACACATCAATGTGTATGTGTGTAAATGCATGTTGCTTGCAGTTCTTGTCACATTGCACCCATCAATGAAGCTGACACACTGACACATCTAAGGGTGCCAGTACATCTGTGAATGGTGAATAAGCAAATGATAAGCCATATGTGTATTGGGGAGGAGTTAATTGTCAAAAAGGCAACGTAAAATCGAGAATTGTTTGAATACATATGGCGGATAGTTGATTTTGTGTTGTGTGAGGCATTAATCTGCTGCCACATCTGTGAATACTCAGATGTTCACATTCACCGTTGTACCAACTTCCCCCATAAAAGCCCAATCACATACATCTACATGACAATAACATATTTTCTCAATGGACCAAGTGTGCAGATTTTTAGCAAATGCCATCTCAATGTGACACCACAAACAAGGGATCACATGTGTGTAATACATGCAGTGCAAGAGTGTGCTTCACATGTGAAGCAGTTAGCCATAGACTGTTGTCTGATTTACGTTGACTCATGGGACGCACGTAAGCCAATCTTGAAGATACAACTGACTCTCGTAATGTCTGTACTGTGTGGAAATATGCTGCATACGCTGACATTCTGGTATATTGTCTTTCACTTGTAGGTGGGCCACCACCATACACAAGGGATGAGGTGGAGTCCTTCAAGAATCCTAAGGCCACTGGTGAGTGTGAAATCATTACTATCTTTGTCTGTATGATTACAATGTCTCCTCATGCATGACATGTATGCAGACAGTCCAAAAGCATCATTCTTGCATGCATCATGTTTACACATCACATGTGCATGGAAGTGTCAAGGACTCAATGGCACCATGTGGAAATGCATGAACACAAATCTAAGGGTCACATGTATGAGGTGTTACAGTGTGCCTGGAACACAGTAACACTTCTCGTGCTGCTGTAAGTATACTATTTACAACAAGGGGTGGTGAGGGACAGAGTCTCTGAATTAAGCAGAAAGCTCTCACCCAGTCAAGAGATCAGGGCTAGATCCAACACCGTTGTTTAGCTCACTGCACCATCCCAGTTTCAGAACCTGGCTGTATGCAAATTATTCTGTTCCTGTCCCAGTGCATGATGGGAACAGGGCAAACCAAACTACAAAAGCCAATTCTTACACTGGGAAGGAAACAAGCTCCCGGGGACCGGTTTCTGGCATTACAGCCGTCTTCGGCCCGGTTTGCTTGAATCCTGATGGTGCAATGAGCAAGGGTCTCACATCTGAGAATACCCTTCCACGCTTAGGGTGGACAAAAATATTTACAACAAGGGGTGGTGAGGGACAGAGTCTCTGAATTAAGCAGAAAGCTCTCACCTAGTCAAGAGATCAGGGCTAGATCCAACACCGTTTTTTAGCTCACTGCACCATCCCAGTTTCAGAACCTGGCTGTATGCAAATTAGTCTGTTCCTGTCCCAGTGCATGATGGGAACAGGGCAAACTAAACTACAAAAGCCAATTCTTACACTGGGAAGGAAACAAGCTCCCGGGGACCGGTTTCTGGCATTACAGCCGTCTTCGGCCCGGTTTGCTTGAATCCTGATGGTGCAATGAGCAAGGGTCTCACATCTGAGAATACCCTTCCACGCTTAGGGTGGACAAAAATATTTACAACAAGGGGTGGTGAGGGACAGAGTCTCTGAATTAAGCAGAAAGCTCTCACCCAGTCAAGAGATCAGGGCTAGATCCAACACCGTTTTTTAGCTCACTGCACCATCCCAGTTTCAGAACCCTTGTACAGTTGGGTGTTGATGAGGGCCTGGGTGACCGTCTCACACGTTCCCATGGTGATCCACCTGAATATCTATTGGAGCATGCGCAGGGTGAAAAATCAGAAGGATGACATGATGTCCACTTGTTTGTTAGTTGTGAGTGAGTAGACCTGGAAGAATCCCAAGTGGTCCGTGGGTGTTGTTGCAGTGACCATTGTTGTGGACCAATATGCGGCGTCCCTGGCGCTTGTTAATTTGCCAAGGATGATAACCTCTGTATTGTGTGTCTACAGTATCTGCTGACTGACCTTCTTCCATTCTGCAGTGGCTATCTTTCCTTCATGGAGGTTGTGTTTGGTTGTGGCTGGGTCTTGGGTGAGGCACAGTACCAGATGGGTGTCATTGGCATAGGATATTATGTTGTGGTGGTGTGTGCATGCAATGGTGGCAAGTGTGCTCATGGAGATGTCGAAGACTGTTGTGCTGAGCAAGGACCCTTGGGGTACGTGACAGTCAGTGTATTCATACCATGGCTACATGAGACATGCTCATTGTAGTACTACATAGATATTCCTCCTACAAGTTCGATTTCCTTGTGCCCCACGTGTGTCAGTACTTGCCATTGTTAGAGGGATGGAACAGTGCTGCAAGTCCATCATTAATTAGCACAACAATCATGCACTTACCTATGCTACTAAAAGGGTCACCGGCACAATTCCCTATTGACATCAGTAGTTGATATGGTATGATGTATATGTGCTTAAATGTCCATTGCATCAATGATCATGCATAGTCAATCCACATACCAGCCCTTAATGCTGTCTATATGTTGTCCCCTGTCAAGAAGCGTCTACCATGGAAGTGTTGTGCAGTGTGTGTTGCCTTGTGTGAAAACACACCACATATTTACTCCCAAGCAGCACCCCATGTACAAGAGTTACATGATAGGAGTCAGTCCCCAAATCTATTGCAGTGCACACCTGTGTTTCTCCTTCCAATACAATGCTAATGTGCCCATGTTTTGTTTACATGGTGGTTTTCACATGTGTGTTGCCTTGTGCAGCATACAGGGCTGATGGTCCATATACCTTGCTTTGTATCTGCGTATGAAGTGTCAAATTACAATGCCTAGAGAAAACTTGCCTGCACACAGATGCTCTTGCATCATGTTGAGAAGGAGCTTGCATATGTGAATGGGGGGCATTGGGTTCATGCCCAGGACAAATGCATTTGAATGTACCATCTCATATGTGTTGATGCCTTACATGTCATCTACAGTGATTATCATCTTAGGTATTACGCAACATCACTTAGCATCCCTGTGTATGACAATCGATGATAATGACCCCATGCTTTGAAATAGATGCCCTGTTAACGATAGGCCCTTGCCAAAATGTTCTGAAGATCGCATAATGTGCATGTGTACAGGTGTCAATGTGTAAGTGCAGACTGGTGTGGATGTCATTGCTCCATTACAGACAACATGTCACAAGATGAGGAGAGGCATTATCGCATCCGTCTAGAAAGATACAGACACATACGCAATGTTGGTCGTGCATTCAGACAGATGGGATGCCGACATGAGGTATTACGTGCTGAAGGAGCCTGGAGATCACCAACTCCCACTTCCCCATGCAACATGCGGAGCAGGAAGCAAAAGGGGAAAAGGTCACACATTGACTCAGGACCAGCAACTGGATCACATGTAGATGTAGACCCCCAAATGGACAGTCAATCTGCAGGATCAGCAAGTTGTTCCACATCTGGACATGCCTCTAATCTGAGCCCAGTGACAAGCACTCATCCAAAATCTGCAACCAACACTGCACAGGCCCTTGGGACAATGACAGGTGGAGCTGCAATAGCGCCACCTAAACAGGCTTGTGCGCAAGCAGATATAGACGGTGTGCTCCTGATGGCCAAAATTGACAAAATAGAGGCCAAAATGGAAACTTTTGAAAAGGGCCAAAAGGAGTTGACTTTGAAAGTTGCGGGCATGCAGCTGCAGCTGGCCACCCTGCTGTCCATGGTTGCCGACATGAAGGCCACCATTGCTCAAATGGACGAGCAGGAATAAAGACATTGAAGAACTGTGGTTGTTGTTGATGACATGGTGTTGCACCTGTCAAGTTACGGACCTTGTTCTTGTTTACATGTTTGAGTAGTCAGATAGTTTTTAGGATAGTTTTAGTACTTAGGAATAGTGTTAGGATAAGTGTTAAGTTATTAGGAGTGGGTGGGGGGTTGATGTATAGTGTATGTTAAATGTTTTGAATTTTTTTTAAAACAAATATATATATATCCTTGTTTAGTTAGATAGGTTAATTAGTATGTGTTTAGATTAAGTGTATGTGTGCCTGATGTGTGATTGTTGAATAGGGGGTGGGGGGTCATCTGTGTGTTGTGTAGTATGTGTGAGGTAGGTATAGGATCAGTTAGACAAGATAAGTGTAGATGTTAGCTCCTTAGATTAGCTTAGTGTAGGATTTTATTTAAAGTTTTGATAAGTGTAGTGTAGTTTAGCATAGATTTTATTTAGTGTGAACTTTTTTTCCAAATAAATCATATTTTTCTTTCACAATGACTCTGACTTGTAGGCATATGAAGTTGTGAAATAAGCTCTGGGTGAGCGTTATCCTTGCTGGACAAGGAATGTCAACAATGATCTCATATCTGAGATTACCATTACATGTTAGCTATTGTAAGCCAGTTGTTCTTACACTATCACTAATTCATACAGGCCAATACTCACCCTTGAGGGACTTTAGCTAATGCGTCTCAGGTGAGCCCATGTGAACAACAATCATGTGTAAAGATTGTGGGACTTCTTTCAATAAGTTTCTCCATAGTGGAGCACAGCAGCTCTTCCAGTTGCGCTACCCTTTTGCAGGAGGGAGGGCAGGACCGTGCCATGTCTGCAAGATACAGCGCAGTCCTGTTGTTCTCACCATCACTGTTGTACAATGTCCTGTTCATCGCTAACGCAGTCACCTTTGCACAATGGGGCAAGTGTGTCTGCCTTGCGGGGACCATCAGACTTGTACAGGAACGGACACCTCTCAGTTAATCAATCATCACAACGGGCTCTTCCTCTTACAATATGTACTGCATTGTGTGAAAAAGGTGAGACAAGTAGACTTCATCATGATTCTCAACATTGAGCCTTCCTCAAGCCTGCCTTGGGTCTGTGTATTTCTGGACAGAGCTTACCATTTCATGTTCCTATTACATCTGGGCCAGTGTGAAAAGCAAATGGATGTTGTTGGCAAGGCACCCAGCAACACCCATTGCACGTGCCTGTAACGCAGAACAAGGCGTGTAAGGGTCAGATTTGATGCATGCAGCATTATCGCATGACCATGTGCCTTGGTGATGGATGATGACTATTAGGCAGGGT
This sequence comes from Lissotriton vulgaris, assembly GCF_964263255.1. NCBI lineage: Eukaryota > Metazoa > Chordata > Amphibia > Caudata > Salamandridae > Lissotriton > Lissotriton vulgaris. The sequence goes on along the minus strand of NC_141693.1, from coordinate 1,436,240,699 downwards.
TAGGCGTCACACAACGTCACAACAAGTGAGGGTCAGATGGCACAATGGCCGTCATCAATTGGGCCACCTGGTATTGAGACTGTAGCTCAATGTTTGCAGTGTTTCACAATGCTCAGGGCCACTATGACCCACGTCTTTCCTGAAAGTGGAAAAGAAAGCTGGTTCACAAGCTGGCTATGTAGATGCAGAGAAATGTGACCATGGCTAGGTCTGTATTCCAGACGTATGTCTTGTGGGACTCGAAGCAGATTCATTGGTAGAGGTTTGGTTGCCCAGGGTTGTGGCTGACTGTGTGTGTGTGTGAACTCCTTGAGTGTTAGTATATCTGTATGGGTGTGGATGCAGTAGTTATCCTGTATGTGCTGGCGGTAGTGGTATAATCATGGGAGCCACTGGGAACGTCTACCTACGGTTGTCTGGACGTTAATCATTCTTGTCCGGAGGGTATTTTTGATACTGATATTGAGGGCATTAACATTGAACCGGATGATGATGATGGATGTGTGGCAGGTCTAATCAATGCATCAGTTGACAATAATTTTGATGCTCTTGCACAGTTTGCAGAGGGTGAAGAACTATGGTGAGGATACTACTATTATCCGTACTGACAGGGTGAGGGATGTGTTCTGTACAATGTATAGTTTGTGTTAGACATATGAGTGGTGAACTGTTTATCCAGCCCAGGGTACCCCCAGGTATAGTCCCATGTGGTAGTGGTTGTTGTGAGGGTGATGACCTCTTTTGACAACAAATGGAGATTTGTCCAACTGAGGCACATACTTGTTGGCACATCTTGCATCCATTGTGGTTAGTTGTGTCCTGTGATGTTGTGTACCTTGGTGAGGGAGAGGCAGAGCTGGGTGTATTAGGCGTAGGGTACTATGCAGAGTCCATGTCCACTGATGTTCTCAGCAAGTGGGGCCATGTACACATAGGAGACAAATGTACTGATGGACAGTCACTGAGGGACTCAGCATCAGTACTCTGTGTGTTGTACTGTGAAATGTGTTATGCAGAATCATCTGCTCTGGTCTGCAAGGGAGGAGACAATCCAGTGTGGTGTATTACCTTGCCGCATGCCATAGTGGAGTGTGGCAGCTAGTGTGTTGTGGAACATTGTTTCTGGAAATGAAGCAATGTATATTGTCTATGGATTGGCAGTGTGACCGACTTTGAGGATTGTGTGGATTTTGCTGTGGCGTGTAGGAGGGACCTCTTGATGCTGTTTGTCATGGAGCAGGATTGGGGATGTTGTATGTTCCAATGAACATCACTGGGTGGATGATGACCCTCTGGTTAATGACTGTCTGCTAATGTGTGCTGAAAGATGTTCCTGTGGGTCTTGACGTCTGTTTGTTCGGCAGGGGTGTAACTGCTAATGTCATTTACTTGTTAACATTTGCAATTACTATGGAGGTGCATGTTCCAATGTTGGAGGCCATGTACTGTCACTGTTCGTGTGCAATGGGGGATGCAGCCCTGTGGAAGAAGTGATGTGGGCAGGTGTGCTCCTTAATGTATGTCCATCACGGTGTTTGTGGTGTGAAACATGTGGCCTCCAGAGGACGTTGTGTAGTGTGGCTTACTTGGGCTAAGGTGTTTTGTGGTATGGCTTGCTTATGTTCATCTAAGTTGACATTCAATTTGCTGATGTAGTGGTAGGAGACTGTACCAAGTGTGTATGATATTCCCGTGAAGTGAGTGAGGGCTGAGCTCAGTCATGTTGTTTAATTTGGTATGGAGTTTATGCGTGCCATGGATTGGCATGATGTGTAGAGGATTGTGCCCTTCATGATGTTGCATTTGTGTGGATCAGATGAGTTGTACATTTATCTGTGATGTTATCCCTGTAGGCAGAGTGCAATTCCTGGGGTCTGGTTGAGCCTCAAAGCTAAATCCAGCAGCCTGCACATGAGCATTGTTTGTTGTATGTCAGTGGATACACAGGTGACATTGTTGGTGTGTTGTATGTTGTGCTTCAAGTGAGTCTGCAGCCATGTATTTGCGTATGTACTACTACATCTCTGATTGGGAATGATCTGAGTTAGTGTGACACAAGGTGGATGGAGGGGTGTGTATCAGTGCTAAGGCAAGGGCCTCTGTGTTGATGTTGCACCAGTGTCTGCACAGGGACTGTGCCCTTGACATGTGTATGGTATGTTTTCAGAATGATGAGAGAATGCATTGGGCCTTGGATCAGGGAGGATGTGAGGGATGGCCAAGGAAACAGTAGTTACCTTGGATGACAATGTGTGCCCGGGTGTGTTCCACCTCATGACTTGTGTTGATGACAACCTCGGTATATCTGATGTGGGTGATGTTGTGTAGGAATGCGGTGAGGTTGAATAGGCTGAGTTGGTCAATGAGTGACACTGGTGTCTGAGCTGTACATAGCCCACGTATTGTAGGTAGTTGTGCTGCCTGTGATCTGCATTGTAGTTGCCAAATGTTGTGGCACATCAAGTATGTCTGTATGCAAGGGTACAACATGGAGTTGTCCTGTAGTTGACTTTGATACAGGAGTGGACATGTTCAGGACTGTGCTATCACTTGGTCATAATGGCATTAGTCTGTTGGAGGCAGTTCCTGAAGATGATGGCAAGGCATCCCTCCATGGTGTTGGTGGCCGTATGTCTGCCTGATCTTGTACAAGTTGTGTATTGTGTATGCAATGCCAGTTGCAGATGTGACCCAGGCAACATAAATAGTGCCAGCGGCTGTAGTTGGCATCACACATTTTTATGCCATATCTGTGGGCAGGACATGTGTGTAGGAGGATGCAGCTCAGGCAACACTGTGCATTGGCATACAGCTGGGTGTTCATAGCTGTAATTGTCAGCTGCCGGGGTAAGGTGCTTCAGCAGTGTCAAAATGAGACTGTTGCTTGGTATTTACACGGTGTCCTGAGCAGACAGTTGTATTATCTCACAAGGTTGCATACATGGAGTGCTGCATTTGTAGTGGGGGTGGTTTTCACATCCAGGCTACCTTCAGCTGGTCTTGCGCATGTTGTGTATGTTCACAGATGTGCTTAAACTCTGCACAACAATTGTCCCTATATACATAATCCATAGGATGTGCCTTTGATGCCAGCCTCGTACTGATGTTTTGCTTTCATATATACATGTGGTAGGTCAGATATTTCATCATCACATACATACACCTTGGACACACCCACATTAATGGTAGTGTGCAAGCAGATCTGAATTTAACACTCACCCCCTCCTTCTACAAACTTGTAGTGTTAGTCATTCTAACTTATCACATCATTTGTCATGTAGCACATTAGCAATGCTGTAGTACACACTTTCCTAGTCACTTTTTGAACCTTTCCAGTTGGACATTGCATGTTGTGTTAGCAAATTGATGTAAGTGTCAACTTAGCATGTATCAAGGTATGAGAGGACTCTAATACTGAAGGGAGACATACAGTAGGGTTGAGGATGTACATGCACAGTCCACACATAAACATGAGTGAGTAGTTTTTAATTGTGTGATAAGGGAGTGTCAACATCATGAGTTCACCTCTTGGAGGGAGGCCACAGATAATTTTTTGTTCATCCTTTGCCTACCAGTAATGTGTTTATCGACATTACTGGGGTATGCTGAGCACCAGACAGTGTTCATTTATTGTGCTGCTACTATATGTGTTATCCTCCAAGTCCTCGGGATCAGCGGGATGATGAAATTGGAGCCACCTCCTGATCTAACCGGACCCAGAAAGCTATGATAGCCTGTGTCGAGGAAGGATCAAGTGAGGGCAAAGGGGAAGGGAACAGGGAGGAAAGGAAGGGAACGGCAGGGAGGGAGATCTGGAACGACAAAATAATAATAATGATCGTATCTCTCTTTAAAGTAAAGGATGTACACATGAAATACTCTAGATATCAATTCCCTATACCTGTAACGAAAATAAGAGAGGCTTTGAAGATAATTCTCTTCCCCTACTAACTGGTCCTGGATATGTGTATGAAGCGTGTAGGTTCTCCACCTGAAATACACAATCAGCCGTGAGTTTAGCTAGGGTAGACCTTTTCCCTACTTTACAAATGACAATAGTACTCAATAGTACATACCATAACCGAACAGATGAATGTCCGAAATCGGGTTTCACCATATCCTAACAAGGACCATTCTGCATACGGACCAAACCAAAGTAAAAGGTTGGTGGTCGAAGAGCTCACAGGTCTGGGTCCGAAGGACGGGTTCCATAAGACATGAGAACCCACAACAGAGCTACTCCGCACAAGCCGTTGAAAGAAGGCTCAGCCAACGGAGAGCATTGAAAGCAGGAAAACTATACACGTCCACCGCACAAGCCGAAGAAAGAAGGCTCAGCCAACAGAGGACACCTCCAGGACTTGGGAATCCCGCTGAGGTTTGCCGAGCACGGAAACAAAAGAAATGTTCCCCGCACGAGCCGGTGCAATAAGGCTCAGCCAACGGGGAATCCAGCAAAATCGGCAGGTAGGAACAGAGAGGACCAAGACAAGGAAACACAAGGAACAAGCACTCCCAAGGATGAACCTCCTACTCCACCTCCGGGTCAGGTACAAAAATAATCTGACGTCTTTCTCAGAAGGTTCCACCCTTATATACTCCACCCAGATCACAGGGTTTGTGGAACATGTAGTTTGTGATGACAACAATTGCTCGTGAAGGAAAATCTGACTCCTGACTGAAATGACTTGAAGTACAGTGGATTGTAGAAGAAAATGTAGTTTATTCAAATTAACAACCCCAGGGAGATCCAAGGACCAACTCTCACAGTAACTGTTCATCTGTGTACTGCCCCCTGGATTCCACACTCTGGAATCCAGTGAGCACAGAGACCAGAGAACATTACATCATTACAAAGATATAACACTGACAATATGTGCTTCTATCGCATTGTTCTGCGGAGGACTGGGAATTCTTCAGATTCATCTTCATCAGATGTGTTTGTCACAGCTGATGGTGTGACCAGTGGGGCAGTCGACACAGTAGGCATAGCCACTTCATGGACTGCAGATGTTGATGGTGTTGGACCTGCAACATGTTCGATGCCCATCAGGTACCGCATAAATGCATTCAGCATTATTTGCTGGTTCTCAAGCACAGCTGTCACATCTCGTTGATAGTCAGCCAATTTTGTGAGGTATGCATCCTGTTTGGCTGTCATTTGTTTGAGGGTGTCCTGTATTTCCTTCAGAGTGTTGGCCACTTCAAAGCTGGCACTTGTGGTGGGCATTTGTCTGTGCCTCTGCTGCATGACTTCGGAAATTTCAGTCATGGCGTCAAACAAAGTGCGTGGTGGTGCTTCAGTGGTGCTACCAGTTTCCGCACTGGCAGTATTTGATGTTAGGCACCGGAGCACTCCCTCTAGGGTCCCTGCCATGCTCTCAATGCCCTTACGCACCTCCTGTGCCAACTGACTCTGCACATCCACTACACGCTGTTCAAATGAATTTAGTGTGTTTGGCGACTGGTGAGGCACAGATGTTGTGGGAGGTGGCATAGGAGTGCTTCCCTGTTGGCCAACCGGAGATCCCACTGGGCTGCTTTGCCTTCTTGTGGGTGGAGAGGGAGTTTGTAGCGATTGTATTATGTCCTGGATGATTCCTGGGCCCATACTTGTTACACTTTCACCACCCTCATTGTCCGTTTCAAACATGGCTTCCAGCTCCAGAGTAGGTGTACCATGGCCTGAAATCAAAAATAGATGTATGTTTATGATCATGTCTGATATGTGGTGTACAAATGCACAATTTAGAGTCATCTACCCTTTTTGACTTTGCTGTGTTTCAACATGTCAAAGTTCAAGCGACACATCATCACTCATGTGTACAAAAAGTGACATGGCATTAATCATTTGATGGATACAACATTTTTACAAAAAAACATGGCACATGGGCAGACAGTGCTTGCACACTTGCAACATTCTACTTGAGTGCATGTCCTGATGTCTGTTTAGTTGGTGTGTATTGGGGACACATTCCAGCACAGTAGGAAGTGCATGTGGCATTTTGCACTCCATCACCAGGGACCCACACACACCATGAACAAACCTCCACGTGGAAATGAAGTCCCTCACCAACTGGATGAGGAGCAGCAGTGTGCAACTGTACTTGGAGATGACACAGGTCATCATCCTCGGACCCACACCCTGAGCCTGGGACAACTCCTGTCGGGCAACCACACTGGGAACAGCAACAACACTCACTGACCATACACGCAACTTACAATACTTCCAGTACTCCTCCCTCTTCATGTCTGAGCAGGTCAACGCCATCTTCCCCTCATGCTACAACTGCCTCCACATGCTATGCAGGATCCACAAGTGGATCCCCACCCCAGACAAAAATAACTGTGACGCAGGCCCTGAGCACCAGCAGACTGGACTACTGCAACGCACTGTAGGCAGGATTCCCTGACAAAGACCTACTACTACTGCAACACATCCAATGCACTTACGGCTCATTGATTGTCAATGTCCCCCATCGCAGCAACATCATCCCCCAAATGTGAGACCTACACTGGTTCCCCATCAGCAAGTGGATCAGCTTGAAGCTCCACACCCAAACACACAATGCACTCCATTAGGCCGGACCACCCTACATGTGCAGCAGACTCAGCTTCTACACCCCCACACGCCACGTCCGCTCCACCAGCCTCCCCCTCACCGCTGTCCACGCATCGTATGACCAACCTCCAGCAGCAGTTCCCTGTCCTACCTCACCGCCAAGACCTTGCACTCCCAGGCCATCTACGGCACACCCAGGACCTACTCCCATTCAGAGGACTCATCAAGATGTATCTCTTTGAGCGTTAGTGGCAGCCCCTTCCCATCAGAGTGGTAGATGCAACATGTGTTTTCACATGCTGAAGGAGTTGTTCCAAGGACACAGAATTCTGTATTCTCTGATTTTGATTACATGCAGCTGTGGTTGATGCAGACTGGGACGTACTGCATTCCTCACTGTTTTTCATGTGTTTAGTTGGTGTAGTCTTAGGTGTGAGAGAGTATGAGTAGTCTGTCATCAGCAATGGATACAATGTTGAGGCTGTATTTGGTTAGAAATGGTGCTGAGGCAGCCCTGTTGATGTTGACAAGGGTCAGACACATAGATGGTCCCTCTTGCATTCAGCATTGGAATAACGTGCATTTGAAGGCGAAGGTTGTCAGTCTGATCCTTGAACCTCTTGCTGGGGTGAGTGACCCAGTTAAGCAATGTTCCTTAGAATCCTGCATCATGTAGTGTAGCAAATCTGTGTGCTGTTAGTCTGTGTTGGAGCAAACTCACAGCTCCTGGTCCCGGAGGGTGGAGATGTCACCTCTGGCTGTGAATATGGTGATCTTGGTGCTGTTGTTGATATAATGAGGACAGGGCTGTAGTGATCCCACAGGTGGCTGTATCTCATGTTTGAGGGTGTGCATTGAGCTGTGACTGGTGTCCCGGTGGGTATGGTAGTATGGCTGTTGTGTTGTGAGAGGTGTGGGTGGTGCTGCCTGTGGCATCTCATGTGTACGGGAAAGTTATTGTAGTGAAATTGTTGTTGTTTATGGTGAACTTTGTTGGACACTTATCACAGGTCTGTAGTGCTAGGGTGATGTCTGTGGCTTTGCAGCATAGGTTGTTGTATAAATGCAGGACCTTGACTAGTTGGCAGGACTTTCCATTATGTAGGATTGTTTATTTGTGGTTCTCCCTCATTGGGTCCATGTATGTGTTTTACATTTCAGGTGTCTTGGTGTTTATACAGTTCTTACCAAGGTATCTGCTGTTGCCTCTTGCTTCTTAGAGATCAGTGCTCTACCATGCCGTGTCCCTGTAGTGCTGTTTGTTAGGCTTGCAGAGGGTGGAGGTGTGGTATGCACAGTTGTGTATCCGGGTGTGACTTTCACTTGCAGTGACGCTGGTGTAGGCTGTGTTTGAGACCAGGGTGGTGGTTGAGGTTTGTCAGCAGTGTAGGCATGTGCAATGTCTATGGGTCATGTTTGGAAAGGCCTGTTGTCATTCTCAAATGTTTTCCATGTATGAGTGCATGGAGGCTGGCTGAGCTGCATCAGTGAATGACTGTATATCAGTTGCTGCTGCAAATGATTGCATTTGAGACCCAGATGGGCACATTCAGACTTCCCATAGGCGTGGCTTCAGCACACCATGTACATCCGTCTGCTGTGGGCTTGCACAGCAGCTGACATTGAGTAGGCTAATTGTGACTTACAATATTCAGTGATGACCGAACACATGAACACAGGGGTGGTGGCCTTAGTGGTAGTTCATAGACCATATGTGGAATGTGGGCTCAGATGAGAGAACTGAAATGACTTATTATGGAGACCCAAGGGATGAGTGACTGATGTGATAATGCAATGTGTCATCATGGCATGGGAGGGTGGGTAGGGGAAATCTTAGATGATGTGGCTCACGTGCATATTGGCAAGATGACTCAGGTACCACCCATGATGACCAGAGCAGTAATACCCACTTCCATGTTTGGTATACAGGCTGCATTTCAGCCTCCATGGCAAACATGGCCAACATTCCAGCATGTATTGTCCCACTTACTATTACAAGTCACACCAGCACTTCACAGCATTGTGATTGACTCAGAGTAGTGAGCCTGGCTGGCTGATTCCTTTAACGTGACACAAAGGCAGGGTTGCATAGGCTGCAGAGAACTGGGACACATCTTTGAGGTGTGACTTCCCTCAATGTGTTCCAGATTTACAAAACAAACTTGAAACTCAATAGTTAACTTGATACATTTTTGGTGTTGATAGAATACACTTACTACTTTGGGCATTCACATAATGAACTTAGTACTTTTGGTATTCACAGGAGTTAGGATTTTGCCTTTACTCTATCTTAAGACTGTCTTCAGAGACACTTTAGGCAAAATCGTAACTTCTGTGAATACCAAAACTATTAAGTTCATTCTGTGAATGTGAAAAAGTAGTAAGTGCATTCTGTGAATTACAATATAGTAGTAAGATTAGAATTGAGTCTTGAGTTCATTCTGTGAATGGGCCTCTATATGTTTTGCTGCACACACTCACACACACATCCCTGCAACCATGAGACATTGATTGTTCTGTCCTGCATTTGTTAACTCACAGCTCTCCCTACACAATTGCCAATGTTTGACACTGTGCCCCCATGGACAACAGGTGTGACACTCTTGTACAAAAAGGCACATACATTATACCAAAACATGCCGTGTCATGACATTCCATTTCATTTATTGTTCATACTAGGCATGTTGCAACTGTAGAGTAGGTGTTTCACAGCGGAGACTTTAAATACACTGTTCAAAGTTCAGTGAGTACATGGATTGAGTTTCCTTGTCACCACACACCCAGACCTGAAGCATTAAATACCTTTATGAACAACCACAACACACACAATGGAGTCAGATTAGTGAGTGATGCACACACCATTTTTCATAGCCAAAAATTATGTACACAGCATTAGTTCATAATCTGTGATGTTACCCCATATTTCTCATGATGTACACCTATCCAAATAATAGTTCAGACATATGTCCCCCATGACACAACCAATTGTTATTGTTTGACACATAAATGCACAACATTTTTATTACTCTTTAACATTTGTCAATATTTCTTTTTAACATACTGACACACATTACCACATGTAGTACTTAGATCACAACATAATTGGGGTCACAAAGAAGAAGAATTTCGATATATTATTTTGGAACACATGCATTGCATAGTTGACATTGTGCAGCATACATTGAAATGGTCATCGCATGACACAACGGCTACCATACTGTACGCTGTTTGCATTTGACTGGCTCAGGTACACACTGTGAACAAAGGTTTATTCCTCTTGAACACTGCAAGAATAAAATGTCAGGTACCTCCTCACCTTCAACCCTGTATGCCACCTCACCTGCCAGGACATAACTCTGCTACAAACATCACCATCACTGTCACTGACAACTTCTGTGTCACCTGCATGTGGCAGCACGACAATCATCAAAGAGGCATTGTTAACCCATACACTGGTACACTCAGAATGAGCAGGCACTCTAATGTGCCATGGTTGACCATGTACTACGACAACTACATTATCGTGACCAGGCCCATGGCCATACTCAGCAGCACACCTGTCCTTCACAACAACACAGGTACACAATGCTTGGCATGCGCCAACCCAGGCAGACTTGCACCATGTTGCAGGGGGTCCAGCGGTGCAGGGGATCAGTGTTTGTGTGCATGGAAGGGACACATTCCTGCATGATGCAGTCATGAAAAGATTTTTCACCTTTCTATGTGTCCACTTGAATGCAAAAGAGATATGTTGGTTTTATCATGGAGGGGAGATTAAGTTTTAATTCAGGTTGTGCATGCCTTACACAGACCCTGTGTATGCATATCTTTGTGGCGCAGCATGATAGTTACATTTTGACGTTCCTATTGTACATTGTCAATTGGACATAGATGTTTCTGGGTATACCCTTAGCAACAGCCCTGGAAGTGCGCTTTCTGACACTTTAATGTGGGAATGATGCAATGACATGATATGTTATACTATGTTACATGGCCTGTGGCCTATTATTGTGGGTGTGGCACATTGTGGCACCACTACATGAACAAAATAACATCCTGCCAGCACAGTGGTAGCAGTCCAAGTTATACAAGTGTGAAACTCGGTCTGTTGCAGGATGTTGTGTGATTTTATTTTCAGGAGGGTAGTTATATCTTTGCACCTGCGTGTGGCACTTGTCAGGTGCAGCAGTGGGCTGGGACTTCACTTTGGACATATATGTTTACTTACACAGGGGTAGCTGTTTCCCAAATGTAACATGTGCATGTCCCTGGTACAATACTTTTTGTAGACCCTTCACAGTTCATGACATTGCATGATTTCTCTTTCCACAACACGTCAGTAATTGAACGAGCCACCTTAGTTTATGCACAGCACAACATTACCTTATTTGCACATTTCCCCTTGTAGGGACTTACCCTGTGTGTCTTCCTGTGTCTCTTCCAGTTCCTCATGCAGTGCACTGTCCTGCCCTGGGATTCCAACAACCAACTCCTCTGGGATGACCGCTGCAACCCGCTCCTCAAGGTCATCCAGCTCTTCTTGTTTTGATGGGCTGCCTCCTCCTGTGAGCCCAGCCTCTTTCCGGTTTTTGGCCATTTTTTCTTTAGTGCGGCGCTTTATATCATTCCACCGTTTTTTTAGGTCAATAACTGTCCGCCTAGATTGGCCCACACAGTTCACCTTGGTCAATATGTCCTGCCAAATAGCCTCTTTTTTGGATAGTGGCAATTTTGAACTAGCAAACAGCTGGTGCTGGTGGTCTGTTACCTCACTTATCAGTGTATTGTTCTCCTCAGCACTGAAATTTGTTTTGCGCTTCCTCTCTCCAAGAGTTTCTCCCTGTGTTGCAGGCTGGGCATCCTGGCTGCCATGTGGAAGGTTTCCTTGGCTGCTGCTCTGTCCTTCAGGCTCCATGGTGGCAATTTTTTCCATTTGCGGGAGAATTAGGGGATAGATGCGCGTGTTTTTGGCGTTTTCCGGATTCTGACGCAACGTAATAGTGACGCAGCGATGCGTACACTTGCGTCATTCCGCAAATGCGACTTACGGCATTTTTCCCGCACTTGCGTGTCTTTTTGCTACGTCAGGACGGCCGCGTCTGCGTCACTTTTCCCCGCCTTGCGCCTCCGCTTGCGGCATGGTGCGTCATTCCGTAGATATGACGCATCCGCGCCGCAAGTTTCTGACGCAACGTGTCGTACGGAAATGTGACGCATCCTTGCGTTTGCGCAAGGATGCGTCACTTTTCATAAATGAGGCCCCTGGGGCCTTATTTATGAAGGCCTTGCGCCGCCGGTGCGTCACTTTTTCCCATGTTAAAAGTGACGCACCGGCGGCGCAAGTCCTTCATAAATAAGACCCCTGTAGTACTTTTACATTCCTTTCTGAATTGGTCACAAGACATTTATAATGGGAATATTCCGAAAATATTCATACAGATTGAGCGGAAATAGAATGGACTAACTTTTGCAAATAGGGAATGCAGGGAAGAGTATTAAAAATTGAGCTCCGGTAATACTTATTTCTGCACTCACAAAAGCTTTTGTGAATGAACCCTGTGCGGTGCATTGGTCAGGAACCAGCATCATCAGAGGCAAACATGATTTTGAAAGCTTTATTTTAAGAACAAAATAACATTAAAGTAATGGCGTTAATCCACACCTCCATTCTACCTCATTTTCTAAGACAAATTTGTCTATGTTTCAAAGAAGCATTACATTATTTATGAACAATATTTAATAGTAATAACAAAGAGAACCCCCAACACAGTCCATGAGTAGTTAACGAATGTATCAGTAAGTGAATTTAAGATTCTAAATAGAAAATTAATTCGGGCATATACCACAGTGAGCCGGAAGCAGTTTTGGGTCCCCTGTTTCTGACCGAATCAAACACAGTTCCCAATGACCTCTTATGATGCCCGGAAACTGTTAGGGCTATCCGAATCGGTTCCGAAAGGCATTAAGACCTGTCGAGTCTTTCGGAGCCGAATCCTACAGCTCTATGAACTCAATTTCCGAGTAAGCGCTTACAATGGTCGATTCGGACAGTTGTTCTGAATCGGTCTGCATGAATAGAAACGACTGTCGCAATCTGTCTATGGGGGCCCATAGCAGAGCCCCATTCACCCATGGTCTTCCGAGTTGGGACCGTGGGGGTACCCAAGGTACCCCACTTTCCAACCATGCACAGTATGGCAGGCACCATAGCGGTTCCTGACACAGTGTAGATGATTTCCCCAGTCACCCCTTTTTAGGTCTCACCTGGCGTTGCAGCGCAAATGCGCTACATTGCTTTGCGAGCCATGCAGTTTATAAGGTAGCTGGAAGCTTCCCGGAAGCTCCACCCACTGTCTGCCCATTGGCTTTTGTCTTAAATGATGCCTTCTAATTGGTTTGAGGCTTGTTAGTCCCTCCTCATTCATCATTTGCTACCAGCCCCTTTACTTCCAACAGTATTTTTCTTCCCCTGCCTTCCCCCTTCCCTCCGCAGTCCATGACTTCTCAGACCACACCAGCCCCCCACTCCCACTCCCATTTGTATCTTCTTCCCACCCTTACTTCTGATTCTACTGCAATAGATCTCGCGTAAATGCGAGTCCTATTGCATTTTCATAGCTTGTTTATAAAGTCCTATCTGTGAGGTAGGAGGCGGATTGGAAATCCCAGCATGCCTCTGTACCCACTTGCATCTACCGTAGTGCTTGCATGACTCGGTTCAAGCAGCGAGCAGAACTTTCACATTTGGTTGTTTATTTTGGAAATGTAAATGCATTGTAAACGCGTTAAATTCCTGCTGCTTTACTCCCTGTCTTTGTGGTAAGGTTTTATTGCACCAGCTGCCGGACTGCGGGGCTTAAAGATATAAGGTTCCACTTTCACTTCTGCTTGCTTCCTCCGATTGCTCAAGCACCTGAAAAAAAGCTTCACACTGTTACGGCACCTAATGTGGTAGAAACAGAGCATTTAGAGCAGAACTGCACAGAAAAGTAAGACATGTACTTGCTGCTTCAAATTGATTCACTATGAGGAATGTAATTGAGTCTAGAGCAGATGTAACGCTTCTGTCGAGCCAGACAGTGTTCAGGAAATGTGTGGGGGTAGGGAGAGTGTGCCATTGTGCTACTGTCCAGGGTGCAGAAGCGTCCTGCCCAGTGCAAGGAAGCTGTTACTTCACCCCGACGGGACATACACCCAGAATCATAGAACCAAGCTCAGTGTAGTGCGGGGAGTTGAGGGTCAGCCGTAAAAGACAGCAGGACGAGGAAGCAAGTCTCAGAGCAGCAAAGTCAATCGAGGAAAAAGGGGCAGCTGGGTGTCCGAGACCCCCAAGCGAGTAAGTGCAAGATGAGTTCAGCAAGGCAAGTTATACTTCTCATGCGCAATGCGCGGAAAAAAAACCTCACAAGGGGGTGGGTGCTTTTGTTAAAGAGCTTCTTATAACTATGTACATTCTGTATGTTAAAAACACAATGTTTAGGGCTGTACTGATTTATTGGTTTTCTATTTTTAAGAGGCCTTTTTCTCAGACATCCTGTGCAGAAATGCGGCACATAAAGTTTGAGGTGTAACGGCCAGAGCTGCTAATTGTGGAACTAGCTAGGTTGGAGTCACAGTGTACCTAAACATCCTAGAATACTGGGCAAATCACGTAATCACTCTGTACCTGCAAAAAACTGAATGTGCTCTTGTGTAATGTACCTGGTGCACAAGTAAAGTGGTTCAGTACCCTCGGATGGTGTGCGTCGATATAATACTGTACGTAGAATATAGCAAGCAGAACATGGCACAGTGAGGCGAAATGTGCCATCTGCTAAGGGTACGGGTGATGAAGAGAGCACAATATTATAACTAGTTTTGGTTATGAATATAACGGATTTCTGTTTGTGTTTATAATTGGTGATCAAGAAAGGAGTGGCTTGTAAGAATCCTGGGCTAGGGGATGTCGTGACCAGACAGCTGGGCACTAGGACCCACGGGTCAAGGACACTGGGGACAGGACACCGGGCACCACATGCGGTCAGGGGGCGGGTGGCAGAGCACGGGGAGCGGGGATAGGGGAAGGACAGGGGAAGGACGCACATGCATGAGGCTGTAATAGAACAACGAATAAAGTTACCTGACGGAAGATCCTGAGTGGCGTATGATCATTGGGGGGACCCTCTACAATATCACAACGGGCGACGAAGGTTTGAAGAGGCCACGGGTGTCGTTTGGACTGGATCGCTCGCATCGCGATTAAACGAGGAGCCCACCCTGGATAGCGTCCGTCGTTCCCAAAGTGAAGAAGATTTGGAGCCGTGAGGAAGAGCAGCAACGCGGGAGCCCACCCTGAGTGCTGCGAAAACAAGATCGCCTGTGCCCGGTAAGCGCTGTGTGAAAGAGTGCGAAATCGAAAGAAATCGCGAGAGTCTCGGTGGCCATCTTGAAGTCAGGCGGAGCCAACGAATCAGCGCGCAGCAAGGACGGGCGGCCATTTTGAAGTCAGGCAATAGACCGATTAGTCGCGAAAGTTTGTAAAAAGGCCAAAAAGAGCCCAAAAGTAAAGAAAAAAGTTAACAAAGAAAGCAAAAAATAAAATGAAGAGCAAGGAAGAGCTCCAGATGACGAAAAAGAGTGAAAATTAGCCTAAAAAAAGCATAAAAGAAACAAGTGTCAGAAAGAGCACGGGGTGGAAAGAAGAAAGGAAGTAACAAAGAAAAAGACATAACATACAGATATGGCAGAGCCAAGACAGAGCGCCCAATATCACCAACCACTCCCATTTAATGTATCAGAGCCACAAGTAGGGATAAGATGGGAGCTATGGATCGCAAGATTTGAAAGATACATGGAGGCTACTGATGTAGTAGAGGCCAAGCAACTAGGTCTGTTTCTGAACTTAGTGGGTGACGAAGTGGATCAACTACTAGTGACCTTACCAGGAAGTGAGACATCAACATACGAAAAGCTCATCAAGTGCCTGACAGACAAATTTGACCCTCAAAGAAACATTGAATTTGAAAGATATACCTTCACCATAGCTTTCCAACATACAGATGAGTCGTTGGATGACTTTTCGATGCGACTAAGGAAGCTAGTAACGCACTGCGAGTTCGATAAGTATGACAAATAGCAAGTTATACGCCTACGAATCATCGAAGGGTGTCATCACACCGAGTACCGCACACGAATCTTGAAGGAACCTACATCGCTAGAAAACATCCTGTCGCTAGCAAGAGCAGAAGTAAGGGCAAAACTACAATCAAAGCAAATGGAAAGGCGAATTGAACAGGTGCACCGCATGACAGACAACAGCCGCGCCGGTAACTGGAAGAAGGGACAAAACGAGCATACAACAAAGAAACAACAAGAGTCACAGTGTTACAGATGCGGTTTGGAATTTCCACATAGAGGCGCATGCCCAGAATTTGGTCAAACTTGCAGAAAATGCAACCGGAGCAACCACTGTGCCAGTGTGTGCCAAGGAATGCAGTTAAGAAATGAAAGAGGAATACCAGGGAGACCGCTGATGGCGACAAGCAGGCAGGTCAGGCACATTGAAACAACAAACAGGAGCTCATCAGTAGAGTCAGGAGAAGAGGAAGAAGGAGAAAAAGTGGAGCGACTTTACCTCATGTCCACAGATGTAGGCACAACTGAGAAAAGCATTTGCCTGGTGGATAAGAAAACAATCAAAAAGACGTAATCTGTAACAATAGACATCGGCCCACACAAGGCACGGTTTGTGCTTGACAGCGGCGCCACATGCAACATCATGTGTGCATCGGAATATGAAAAGATGGAAATAAAACCAGTGCTTCAACCATCAAGAGTTGAGGTATTCACATGGGGTTCAAGAAAACAAGTAACGAACCTAGGGAAGTTCACGGAAAACCTAACGTACAAAAACCAAACGGTACAAGAGGAGATTCATGTGCTGAGAGGGGACATTCCGGCACCCTGCCTTCTGAGCAATGTCACAGCACAAGTGATGGGCCTGTTGGAAATGACATACAACATGTCAGAAAAAGGAAGCATCCTGAAAGAATATCCAAAACTACTGAAAGGACTAGGAAAACTAAAAGGGCGACAAATTACGCTACATAACAACAAAACAAAACAAACGGAATCTCAGCACCACCGGCGAGTACCAATACACCTGCAACCACAGGTAGAGGAAGAAATAGAATCACTACTGAAACAGGACATCATAGAGCCGGCACAAGGACCAACGCCCTGGGTGTCGCCAATAGTGGCCGTACCAAAGAAAAACACATCAAAGATCAGAATCTGTGTCGACATGAGGATACCGAACATGGCAATTGAAAGGGAAAGACACCCTGGACCGCACCTTGACGACATGATTAGCTGCCTGACAGGAACGAGACGATTCTTGAAATTGGACTTATGCAAGGGATACCACCAACTGGAGCTGGATATGCAATCAAGATACATAACGACATTCTCCACACACCTAGGTTTGTTCCGCTATATTCGTCTGAGTTTTGGGATATCGTCAGCAGCAGAAATATTCCAAGAAACCATCAGACAAGTGATAAGGCCAGTGAAAAACAGTTTGCACTATAGCGTTGACATCCTGGTATTCGGCAAGACAAATGAAGAGCACAACAAGGCGTTGTGAGAAGTATGTTCCCAGCTAGAAACTGCTGGCCTCACACTAAATGAAGACAAGTGTGAATTGGGACGAGATGAACTGGTGTTCTTTGGACATATTTTTTCAAAAAAAGGAATGTGGTCAGATCGCAGCCAGGTAGACACGTTGGAAAAAGCGAAGCCACCAAGCTATGTCGCAGAAGTCCGGTCATTCCATGGTCTTGCCAGCTACTCTACAAGGTACATCAAAGACTTTGCGACAGTAAGTGCACCACTGCGGGAACTGACAAAACAAGGACAGCTTTTTGCATGGACAAAAGATTGCAGCAAGGCCTTTGAGGAAATAAGAGAGGCCGTGACTGCCGTAGATCATCTAGCATATTTTGATCCACTGTTGTGTACCAAACTAACAGTAGACGCAAACCCAGTAGGATTGAGGGCAATACTGGCGCAACACAGACCAGGAAAGGACTCACCAAGATGCGTAGTGGCCTATGGGAGCAAAATCCTGTCAGACATTGAGAGAGCATACTCTCAACCAGAGAATGGGAGCCTGCCAGTTGTGTGGGCCTGCGAACATTATCACATGTTCATATATGGAAAACCATTTATGATAGTAACGGACCACCAAGCTCTAATCACAATCTATGGGAACCCAAACGTCAAGATACCGCCAAGAATAGAGAGGTGGGGAATAAGGCTAATGGACTATAACTTCAAAATAGTACACAAGCCTGGAAAAGAACACAACCCAGACACCCATTGCCACACAAAGCTGAGGCCACGACAATGGCAGAGGAATATCTGAATTTCATTTTGAAGCACAACACGCCCGCCTCAATAACAATGTCAGAGTTGGAACAAGAAACAAAACGAGACCCCACCATGCAAGCCATCCAGAAAGTGACTAAACAACAAAGGTGGAGGCACATAAACAACAGCAGCACTGTGGAGGAAGGGGTGATAAAGGAGGAACTGCTAGCATTCAAGAAGATTAATGAAGAGCTCTCAGAGACCGAAAATGGCATCCTGATGAGAGGAACAAGGATAGTGATGCCCGCACCCTGAGAAAGCAAACAATTGAACTGGCACACAAGTCACACAGAGGAATAGTGGCAACTAAGAAAATGCTGAGAGAGAAAAGTGTGGTTCCCGGGGCTAGATAGCATGGTTGAAGCGATTGTCATGCGCTGCCACATCTGCCAGGTGATGGGGCCACCACCAAAACCGGAGCCACTTCAAATGTCTGAACTACCAAAGGCAGTCTGGACCGAATTAACGGCAAATTTCTATGGACCACTAGAGACAGGAACCTATCTACTGGTCATCATTGATGAGTTCTCCCGTTTCCCAATAGCCAGACAAGTAGCATCAACGTCAGCAAATACAACCCTACCAGTCATGGATGACGTGTTCGCCGCATGGGGTTCGCCCCAAACAGTAAAGACTGACAATGGCCCGTCTTTTTCGGGAGAGGAATTCCGAAAGTTCATGGAATACCTTGGATTCAGACACCGGAAGATAACCCCCCTATGGCCACAATGAAATGGAATGGCGGAACGATTCATAGGGACCATCAAGAAGGCAGTCCAAAGAGCAAAATTAACACAAATATCAATATGACAGGCACTGTGCCAGATACTGAGGGACTACAGGAACAGCCCTCACAGTTCCACAGGCCGATGCCTGGCCGAACTAGTTCTAGGATGCTCGAGCAAGACCAGGTTGCCACAAATGAAAGCGACGATGAACGCCGACCGAAGCGACATAGCTGTCAAAGATGGAGAGGCAAAAGCAAAGATGAAGGCCTACTCTGATCAACGGAGGCACCCCGCCAAACCAAAAATAAAGGAAGGCGACAGAGTGGTAGTGCGGCAACGACAGCTGAGGAAATCAGACAGCCCATTCTCGAAAGACCCGCTGACTATGACGGAAGTGAAAGGACCGATGATAACCGCAGCGGCGGGGCGATACAACATCACAAGGAACAGTTCGCATTTCAGAGAATTGAAGACCGAAGAAGAAGAACCGCTGACAACAACCACAACGGCAGCAAAGGAAGAAGACAATGGACAAGAGAACGAAAATGACATAAGACCGAGAAGAACGTGCAAGAGACCGCAGAGACTGATTGAAGAGATGTAGTGTGACCAGGTCTCTCTCTCTATCTCTCTCTCTCTCTCTCTCTCTCTCTCTCTCTCTCTCTCTCTCTCTCACTCTCTATCTCTCTCTCTCTCTCTCTCTATCAGCACTTACTAGCAGCGATCACAGACCACATCAGGGACAATGTTTGTTTGCAACAAAGGGGGAGATGTCGTAACCAGACAGTTGGGCACTTGGACCCACGGGTCAAGGACACTGGGGACAGGACACCGAACACCACATCCGCTCAGGGGGGCAGAGCACGGGAAGCGGGGACAGGGGAAGGACGCACATGCACAAGGCTGTAATAAAACAATGAATAAAGTTACCTGAAGGAAGATCCTGAGTGTCGTATGATCATTGGGGGGACCCTCTACAGTATCACAGGGAAGTTCAAGGTTCAATGCTCAGTCTTTGAAAATACCTGTCTCCTCTTACTGCCTTGGTTGTGGCTGATATTTTCGGTTTCTGAAGGAGACCGAGAAGCAGGAAATGTCACCCCTCCACCCCCGCCATCCATGTGAGTCCAAAGCAGGATAAAATAAATAAATGCTAGAGGCGGGCAGTGTGTGTTTCACTCTATTCTTCAAGGTGAAAAACTAAAGTACCCTGGGGAAGGGTTGGGAAGATGGTGAATTCAAGCTTTGCACAAGGAAATATGGCTCAGCTCTTAGTTTAAAGAAAACAACTCGAAAACAGTATCCAAATAAGATCGGGTGACTCAGGCCCATAGACGTCACCCGGCACGCCTCGATTGTGACTCGAAGCACAGCAGTTCTACATATTTAGCTTCTTATGGTCATTGTGCAGAAAGTTTTACAATATCTACTGGGAATGTCGATTCGGTGCAGAAGGCAAAACCATCCTGAGCTGGAGGTTTGTGTATCCCTGTGTAGTGAAAGAGGCCAAGTTGGGAGCCAGCATAAAGCGGTCTCGCTTCTGTTTTTTTCTTCTGCCTCGTGATTTTTAGGTCAAGCCTAGAGCAGCGTGCATGTGCTGCTTGCAAGACTTTTAGTAAGGGGCTTCAGAAAGCTCACCAAGCTCACCACATGCTTGTGTGTGTGTTTTTTTTCCACACAGGCTATTGGGCTTTGCGTGCGTCTTTCTAAGAAAGACAGAACGCAATTGGGCAAAGGAGGGCATGTCCCACCTTTGCTCCACCCACGGCCTATTGCTTGTGGTTACCCGCACAGGCATCATCTGTTTTGAATTACCGAATTAGTGATAATTCAAAACAGATTTTTCGCTGAGGGGCGCGTGCACCACTTGCATGCTTGTTTTACCTTGCATGCCTCCATGACGGTCCTTGCGGCAGCTGTTTGTCCTTTATTTCTGCTCGCAAGTTTTATTGTAAGGTACAGTTACACTGGCTCTCAATTGCTTCTTTCTGTTAACACTTCAAAAAAGAATTGCAGTTCAAGATTACGATTTAACTAATGCAGGGAGCTCGTAGGGGGATTCGCGCTGTTTTTGTACTAATGCATAACCCATTCGTTTGAGCTGTCGCAATCAAGTTGCTTCACTGACTGCCACACGCTGTATCTCAGGCAATTCACTCACCCGTTCAGGAGATTCCTTGCAGGCATGTGTTCCCACGTCTCCTTCCCTTCTCTGAATCTCCCGATGAGTCGTTGCTTTGTGATGTGTCGCCTAGTGGGGGCTGCCGATTCAATTTTCGTTTCAACTAATCTGGTCCCATAGTCAGCACTCTCAACAGCGGCTGCGTCCGTTTTGCTGTGCGTGCTTCAAGTTGGCGTCCGTATTTAAATAGCTGAACACCTTGAATGGTGTAGGAGACCCTTTCATAACACGGTTTGGCCATTGGGCACATGAGTATTTGTCTGTGAATATGGACAGTTCTCTTGTACTTTTGGTACTATTGATATACTTGATATGGATATACTTGTAGGCTGATCTGTGTTTTAAATAAAAGAAAACTAAGAGTCCTGCTGTTTGGTTACGTAGGTGCGCTGACTATGTAATTAGTGACTTAAAACCTATATTAGATGCATATACTTGGTTATATTATATGCCTTGCAAACATGTGCCAATTGTATGCCTTTGAAAAGACTGCGTTACGCTCTTACTCGTTTTTTTGGAATCAATTTATTGTTTATTGTTAATTACATTTTGTGATGCCTCAATCCTTGAGGAACTTATCTATTGCACATGAAATAGACGGGTGCTGAGTGTTTATTTTTAAAATGAATATGCTCTAATCTCTGTTTCACTTTGTCTCTCTCTCTCTCTCTCTCGCTTCCTCTATCTCTTGCTCAAACAAACACACACCACACACACACTTTCTTTCCACACTTCTCTGGCTAAACACTCATAAGGTACCAAAAGCGAGATCTATTGTGGAGAAGTGTGGCTCAGGGGTTACAGGCGGCAGACCCAGAACCTGAGATCGGTCCTGGACCAGGGTTCAATTCCCCGCCTCGGCGGGTCTTGGGCTCAAAAATTCCACGGACTCGATAATTCTCGTTCCGGTGCCTACTTGACTCACGGGTTCACACTCTGCGACTCTGGGCAATAGCTTGCTTAATCTCCACTACGGCCCCTCGCGGCGCGATGCCTGGCTTTCACCTTGTGGATACCCTGCTGGGGTTATCTCACAGGGGAATACCAGGACGGGTTCCCTAGGCAAGCGCCTTGATGCCTTCGGGTGATACGTGCGCTATATAAATCGCAATACATTTACATATTAGCTATGCTACTAGCTATGCCTATGCTTGTTAAATAGATGTGTTGGCATTATCGTATTCTGCTGCAGGCATTGTTTAGCAGAGTAAACCCTGGATATTGTGCAGTTGGCTGTCCCTTGCCAGCTTTGTGAATCTCGCAACCACTTTCCTGTTGACCAGTTCGTGGATTGTGAACAAGGTGGGCCAGTTCTCAGTGACATTGATGCAAAGTGCTGGATGTGTACATTAACATTTCACTAGCAGTAGAGAATACCACACAAGTTTTCATTGAAGGTAAATTATGCTGCTGGCACCATTACATTGATCGTGTGACCCTAGGGCAGTATTGCCTTTCCTGCTCCTAATGGAGTTGTTTGCTGCTCAAATGCCTTTAACACCATCGGAAGCGTTAGTGCAAAAACTCAAGGGCAAGAAATATAACATACATGTTGTTTAAGTGTTAGTGTTAGGGAGCGATTCACCATAGAAAAAGGCAACAAAGGGAGGACTCCCAGTAAGTGCACTGTGGGCCCAATATGTCTTCCTTAATTTATACTGGAACAGGATCCCTGGAAGGCTTCTCCTACCTACTATAGGGAGTAGAGGTATTTACTGTGGCATTGGTATTAAATACTAAGGTGCGGTCCTCATAATGATGCAATAAGCTTCTTACTCACCTGTACAAAACTTCAGAGGTGCACCGTCTCCTATAATAATTATTGTAATATGCTTAATCTAAGAATATTATGGATTAAATATTTGTCTCATATGTTCATGTGCTTCTAATTACTTTTAACACAATTCCTCTGACTTTGGAATGAAAAGCTTAAATGAGAGAGAAAAAATGTTAGAACATTGGAACTGTCATGCCCGCATACTTCATGTTTATTGGACTATCAACACATTATGGTAAATGGTGTAGTTGCTGCATAAAAAAGCTTGGAATCAGTTTACTTCAACACAAAAGTCGAAATTATGGCACGTCTTGCCTATTTCTGCATACACAGGAACAGTTATTTTGCAATTGCTAATGTTCTATGGTGAAAGTACACCCATGCTGAACAGTGGTGCAACTCCAGTGTTGTGCTGGGCATGGAACCACACATGGTAGAGGGTTGATTCTTGAGTGTGCACTTTACCTGTATAAAAGGCTCCCTAATAACACTTCAGAATTAAGCAATGTCATCTCTCCCTGGGTTCCTTTAAACTTGAGTACGCTTGAGAACACTTCTTCTGCAGGCAGCTCGAGCTGAAAAACAATGCTATCCCTGGGGTTCCCGGGGACCTTCATCTTGAGGAGAGCGGTAAAGGTGAACGAGCTGCCACCTCACATTTCCTGGTGGAAATGGTGCCATTAAAGCAGAGCTTCTTAGGAGATGAGATGCTGTGCTATCTGAAAGCAAGGCTAATGTACAACATAGCTATATAGATATAAGGTCCCAAAGGCAAGACCAATTGCATTGCAAAGGCTCGTTTCAATGGGAGCCTGTGCTCTCGTTCGCAACACAGGCTCCCATTGACGTCAATGTCAGTCTGATCGAATCGTATCCAGAAGCATCCGGATGCATCAAAACCGCTCTGTCGGACTCTGCCGATCCAAGTCGTTCAGAAAGCATTCCGACGTGATCGTAATCTGCCCCTTAGTAGTAGGATTATATGCCCTACATGTGTGGGTGAGACATGTAAAGATAAAAAACAGATCAGAAACTTTTTGGTGCGTTTTAGCTGTAAGTCTATTTTGTGTAGACTGAGATCCACAGTACTGCTCCACAGAACAATGAATTGCAAAACATAGAGAAACACCTAAAGGAAATAGAATACATAACAATATTACAGAGAACACAAATCAATCTTTCACTGTAGGTTGTAGGTTGTGCCCTATAAACCTATGCTGCAAGATACTGTGAATCCAGACACCATCTAAAGACACCATGGCGCAGACTATGCAACTGCAGATGAAGAGCAACTGCGCAGAGGAGGAGATTGAAATTGTAGCTGACTATCTAGTGGATCACTATCGAGAACTACATGGTTTGCCTCCACACACCTTTACTGAAGCAGATAAGACAGCCATGAGGTGTTAGTACCAGTGCTATTTGCAACCCTAGTAAATCTCCTCACCACATGCCCAACTCAATGTCCACAGAGATCAGTAGCATAATATCAATGAAAACAATATTAATTCACAAAAATATCGGAGATTAAATATTGTATGCAAAAATATTGCCTCCTATACTTTACTAACAAAATACAAATATCCATAACCAGAACATCACTGTTAACCCTTTTGGTGCTTGTGTCGGCCAATGGCTGATGCAAGCACTACCTCCCTGGTGCGTCCAATGGCCAACACAAGGAAAAGCAACAGAGGTTTTTTCCTGGGGGAGACGCGGAAGGCTTTCCCTGTCTCTCCCTGACCCACCCTCCAACCCATCTGTGACGTCAGCACATCCACTTTTCTCCACCAGAGCCGCAAAAGCACCTGGTAAGGCTGCGATTGACTCCGATGGAGAAAACAGTCTGAAAACGGCCTCCCCAGCTTTCAGAGAGGTCTTGTTTGAAGGGGAGAGTCTCCCCTTTTAAATAAGGCCTTCTTGAAAGGGTTTACTGGCCGTGTCATTTGAGATGTCATCAGTGATGTCATCAGTGATGTCACTGACCATGTCATGAGTGATGTAATATGTGACGTCATCAGCAGTGCATTGCGGGCGCGCAAGTTATAGTTAGCTGAGCTAACTATAATGGAGGAATTTCAAAGGTTTTGTATGATAGAAATGTTCAGCTAATTATAATGTGTGAAACCTATGGTTTTTTCAATGAATTTGCAAGGTTTTTCAAATGCTAATTCCTAACTATAATGTGTGTGAAACCTATGTTTTTTTTGTGAATTTCATAGGTTTTGTAAATGATAATGTATAAATGTATTAATTATTATATCTTTATTTTTATCCTAATTTCTTATATTTTTAATATAAATATATTTTTTATTTTTTACATTATATTTCATATTCTTATTATAAAATAATAACAAAACTAAATTGCAAAGTCATTTTGTATGAATTATTGCTTGACGTTGATTGCAAGTATAACACATCTCCAGCAATTCTCTTGGGGCCCTATGCTCACAATGCTGTATCAATCCTTACACCTGCTTCAAGCATGTGCAAGGTTTTGACGCAGCATAAGCTCAAAAGTCACTGAATAAAATGTTATACATTTCACTCAGTTACTTTTAGGAGGCCTTGCTGCACACCCTTCTGCACAAGAAACCCTCTTCTGGTGCAGCGCTTTACAATGTAATACACCCTCCAGATGCGTCACATTGTTAATACCACACACCATGGCACATCTTTTGCACCACCGCTGTGTCACAAAAGTGACACAAGGGCTGTGTAAAAGAGGCACAAGGCGATTGTAAATCTACCCCTAAGACATACAAATTCACTCAGGCACTTTCACCAGCAACGCAAATTGAAACATAGACTTGTAATATATTTATGTACATATGATACATTCAAGTGCTTCGGACATACTACAGTATACTATAGATAAACACCTTATAGATTTATACTGTAGCAGTTCCTTATAGTTCTGCACTTTTACATTCTCCATACACTAGTAACATATTCATTCATTCATTTATGAACTACACATTCATTCTGACAAACTTTTACACACTGACATAGAAATATAGTTCTTTATTTGACCAGTGAAGGTAGTTCTAAAAATACTCTTTGTCTTTGTGTTTTCTCAACAAATTCCAAGCGGAACAAAAGAATGAAAAAAAAGAACAACTAATGTCGAGGACACCAATGATCCTGCATCCTGCGTTTCATCAAGCCTATAGACTGTTCCCCATAACACAAAAGTTTATTGCAATAAATGCATAGAATTTTAACTTTAGCAAAGTCAGAATCAATATGTGGGTGTGGACTGTTTGCTGAAAATGCTGCTGAGAAATGTGCATGCGCGGGCGGCCGCGCAGGCGCATTGGTATCCAAGACGGCTGCGCGATTAGAAAAGGGAGCCCCGGGACGCGCCGGACAAGGTAAGTGCTTTTTATTTACTTTTCTAAGACTATCTAACACAAATTAGGCATGTAGGAGAGGGGGGAAGGCGGCGTGTAGTGGGGCTACGCGAAGTGCGCAGGTGGCCGTAGTTTCTCGCTCACTTTGCGTAGCTCGCGTAGCCCTACTATGCATACTACGCCCAGGGTTACTCAAGACTCTGCGACACAGTTTTAATGTTGTTTTCTCTCTCTTTCTCTCTCTCACTCTCTGTGACATCAGTCTCTTTCTCTCTTAAACTTAGACACTGCTGTCTTCAACGTGTAGAGGTGTAGAAGAATTGTTCAGAACAAGTTGTGACACCAACTGCGTAAAATGATTACCCGCAAGGTTTATACAACAGTAAGCACAAAGGCCTAGATCTACAAAGCCTTCACAGGAATGCATTAGAAATAGGTCGCCATAACGGGCGTCAGTAACGCACTAGGCACTTCCATATAGACACCACTTGAACGCAGCACTATAACAGAACTGGAATGTACGAGTCCCACTGCCAGTCCCGGACTGGCCATAGCGGGCACCGGGCAATCCCCTGGTGCGCCGCAAGGGTGGGGGAGGATTTTGAGCCCCTAGGGGCCGTTTTTGCAGCATAGGTGCAAAATCGGCCCTGCAACAAAATCGGCCAAAAACCGGCCCTAACAAAGCACTCGGCGGCACCTCCAACCCCCAACCAAGTGGAGTGGGGCCGGCCGAGCACTTTGCCAGGGCCGGTTTTGGTTCCCAGTCCGGCCCTGCACACTGCACACGTAAAACCGTAGAGTTACCAAAACTTGTAGGGGCATAGTATCAAGAACGGCTATAAAACTATCGCCGTTTAAGCGGCAAGAAACTGCAGCTAAAGCGGAGATGATGAGCTTGATAATATGCCCTTGTAAATTCCCATGGTAGCCCAGGTTAACACCACAACCTGCACTGCTATGGGAATTCACAACAGCATATTATCAAGTTCATTATCGCCTCTTTAGCTGCAGTTTCCTGCCGCTGAAACGGCCGTTCTTGATAATATGTCCATAATGCTTCAGCTTATTTACTCACATCTACATAATTCTAAACTCTAATTTTCTTTTTTCTTTTGCAGATTAACAATCGGACACCTTTTGGAATCCATTTCACAATTTGTTTATAACATTGTTTAAGTTATTTTTCCAGTTCTAATATAGTTATAATTGAGTTTCGTTTATATTTATTGTTTAATAAAAGTTAATAAAAAAAAACCTACATACTTCTTTTATTTTGTGGGGGAGGGGTATGACGGCCCACAATAAAAATAATGTTGAAATACTATAGTAAGATAGTCAAGACTAGGATTGAAAACTACTGAGTTCTAATAAAATGGCGGTGGACGAAGTACGTAATCAACGTTTGGCTCCTCGGCACTACCTTTCAAATAAATATATAAAAAATATGACTATTAATACTGTACAAAAGTACAGCAGCGGATGACACGAACCGTGAAAAGAAAGCAACAGATTTACTAACTGATATAAAGAAAGGTTTGCTTGTTAAACTTGAAGAAAAAGAAAATGTGGGCTTCGAAACGACGCTGAGCATGCAAAGACAGTACAACTGCTACACCCAAAAAAAAGGAAAGCTTTTCATCCTATCATAGAAATGAAGGAGCATATTATCAACAAAAGGCGATACATTATCGCCCCTTTTAGCGACAGGAAACTGCAGATAAAGCAGCGATAACGTGCTTGATAATAGGCCCTTGTAACTTCCCATAGCAGCCCAGGTTCTGGTGTTAACCTCGGCTCCTATGGTTATTCAAAAGGGCATATTATCAAGCCCATTATCGCCGCTTTAACAGCAGTTTCCTGCCGATAAAAGCGACAATAATGTATCGGCTTTTGTTGATAATATGGCTCATTGCTCTTCTTTTGACCAGTAAACTTAGGTGCATATTATCAAAGACTGGTGTTAAAATTATCGCCGTTTTATTGGCAGGAAACTGCCGATAAAACGGCGATAATGAGCTTCATAATACGGCCTTGTTATTTCCCATAGTATATGACTATTAATACTGTACAAAAGTACAGCAGCGGATGACACACACGTACCGGAACAAGAAAGCAACAGATTTACTAACTGATATAAAGAAAGGTTTGCTTGTTGAACATGAAGAAAAAGAAAACGTGAGCTTCGAAATGACGCTAAGCATGCGAAGAGAGTTCAACTGCTAAACCAACAAAAAAGAAAACCTTTACATACTATCATAGAAATGAACGAGCATATCATCAACAAAAAGGCAATACATTATCACCGCTTTTATCGACAGGAAACTGCCGATAAAGCGGCGATAATGGGCTTGATAATAGGCCCTTGTAACTTCCCATAGCACCCCAGGTTCTGGTATTAAACTGGGCTCCTATAATTATTCGCAAGGGCATATTATCAAGCCCATTATCTCCGCTTTATCGGCAGTTTACTGCCAATAAAAGAGACAATAATGTATCGCCTTTTGTTGATAATATGGCTCATTGCTCTTTTTTTGACCAGTAAACTTAGGTGCATATTATCAAGGACCGGTGTTACAATTATCGCCGTTTTATTGGCAAGAAACTGCAGATAAAACAGCGATAATGACTATGATAATACAGCCTTGTTATTTCCCATAGAAGCCCATGTTAACACCAGAACATAGGCTTCTATGGCAATTAACAAGAACGTATTATCAAGCTCACCCTCCCAACATTATAAAAAAAAATAGGCCCTTGTAAATTCCCATAGCAGCCCAAGTGCTGATGTTAACATCAGAACATAGGCTTCTATTGGAATTAACAAGGACGTATGTATTATCAAGCCCACCCTCCCAACATTAAAAAAAACTCCACACAATGCATGTACCCAGGGCTGGAAGGTCATTTTACATATCACTGCCCCAGAAATGTGGCGTTCCCCGCGACGTGTACGAGGAGAGAGAGATATTTGTTTTTTTAAAAGACCCAAGGGGTGCCCCTCACCGAGACTGTGGGGAGTAGGACTGTAACTACCACCCCCGCATACTTCAAAATAAAACCAGAGGAGTTCCGTTCCCCAGTGCTTGGGGCACCTTACAAGCCCCCATTATACCAAAAAATGTCCCCCGTAATTTCCCCCCGGGAACTAATAAATAAAACGGACTACTACTTTTTTTCAACTTTTCCACCGCGTACAACTACTGCATGAGTACCCCGCCATTTTTTGCTTTAAAAAAAATAAAAATTGAGCCTAAAGATCCATGTACCACCCCCTGACCAGGACTATAGGCTCAGAATGTTTCTACCCTGCCCCGTTTCCTTATTTCTCAACTTTGTTTTACTGTTTTCTTCTGACTCTGCTCTCCCGACAAACAACATGGCTGCCAACACTTTATTATTAAGAAGATGCTTGTGAGGTTGGACAAATAAGAATTGTACTCATGTATGGATTTACATATAAAACATTTTATTAAAACAAAACAACAACAAATAAAACTATGTACAGTCATGTCAGGTCATCGCTGGACCATTTGTGAATCACAGCCTGCAAGACAAAAATAAAGATAAGATGGTTTGTCATGTGTCCGGTAAAGGAGAAAGAGAAAGAGTGAGAGAGAGGAAGAGAGAGAGAAAGAAAGAAAGAGTGAGAGAGAGAGGAAGACAGAGAAAGAGTGAGAGAGAGAGGAAGACAGAGAAAGAGTGTGAGAGAGAAAGAGAGTAAGAATAAGATACAAGGAAGAGAGGAAGAGAGAAACAGTGTGAGAGAGAGGAAGAGAGAGAGAGAGAAAGAGTGAGAGAGAGGAAGAGAGAGAGAGAAAGAGTGAGAGAGAAGAAGAGAGAGAAAGAGTGAGATAGCGGAGGAGAGGAAGATTGAGAGAGAGGAAGACAGAGAAAGAGTGAGAGAGAGAGAGGAAGACAGAGAAAGAGAAAGAGTGAGAAAGAGAAAGATACAGGGAAGAGAGAGAGAGAGAAACAGTGTGAGAGAGAGGAAGAGAGAGAGAAAGAGTGGGAGAGAGGAAGAGAGAGATTGAAAGAGGAAGAGAGAGGAAGAGAGAGAAAGAGTGAGAGAGAGGAAGAGAGAGAAGAGGAAGAGACAGAGAAAGAGAGAAAGTGTGAGAGAGAGAAAGGACGAGATAGAGAGGGAGTGTTGACACTGGAGAAAATCTTCGCAGCTCACTTTTGTGCAACCGGTGTGTCTCCAACCACTTTCTGGGACATAGTGCTCCCTCAAGTTTAGTCATCTGAAAGATAATATAGAATTATAAGTTTAGAGTACATATAACTGCACACACCTAATTCTCTATTTCGCCAAGGCGCAATCAGGCTGCTGCAGCCCATCCACTCCCACTGCTCGGGGGTGTCTGCGTGCTGCTGCAGAAAGAAGCCTCTCTGCTCATCTTCCGCCACCGGCGTGTGTGAAAGAGGGTCCACCACGTGCGAAAGCATCTTTCTTAGGCATTGTCAGGATGGCCACACATCATCGCACGTTCTACATGTGTTCAGCTGTGGTGGTTTTGGGGGGGGGAGGTGATTTGTGAATCACATCCATTTAGATAAAAAGCAAGATAAGATTTTGCGTCATGCATCCATCAAAGGAGAGAGGAATAGAGATAGAGAGAGAGAGGAAGAATGAGAGGAAGACAGAGAAAAAGAAAGAAACAGTGAGAAGAAGACAAAGAAAAGAGAGAAAGAGTGAGAGAGACAAAGAGAGATAAACAGTGAAAGAGAAATCGAGAGAGAAAAAGTGTGAGAAAGAGGAAGAGAGAAACAGAGGAAGAGTGTGAGAGAGAGAAGGGAAAGAGAGAGAGAAAGAGAGAGAGAGAGGAAGAGAGAGAGAAAGAGAGAAACAGTGTGAGAGAGAGGAAGAGAGATTAAGGTAGAAAGTAAGACTAAGACAGAGAGAAAGAGAGAGAGTGAGAAAGACAAATAGAGAGAGAAACAGTGAGAGAGAGGAAGAGAGAGAGAAAGAGGGAAAGAGTGTGAGAAAGAGGAACAGAGAAACAGAGGAAGAGAGGCAGAGACAGAAAGAGAGAAAGAGAGAGAGTGGAAGAGAGAGAGAAAGAGAGAAACAGTGTGAGAGGAAGACAGAGAGAAAGAGTGTAAGGGAGAGAAAGGAAGAGATGAGGAGGGACACTGAGTGCCCACACTGTGTACAAAACCCTCACAACCTACCTTTACGCCACCACTGTGTCTCCAAGCACGTGCTGGGACTTAGTCAAACTCTCAAGCTCCCACATGTGAAACATAGTATACAATTATTAATGGCAGAGTATATACTACTGGGTATGCTTAAATCGCTGTGCCGCCTTTGTGCATCCAGGCTGCTGCACCCCATCCACTCCTGCCGCCCAGAGGTATGTGCCCGTTGCTGCACACCCAGGCCTTTCTGCTCACCTTATCACGGGCAGAGCACCCTTCACATCGTAGAGCCCTGTTGCGAAAGCCAACAAGTCTTAAATTAGGTGCTGCGTCTTGATTTTGCCATGGTGGCGGACATACTAGTGCACCCATCAACATTGCAGGTTGCACACCAGCTCAGTACTTGCGTTGCTACTCACTCAGTGATCAGTGATGCCCCGCTGTTGCATGGCTCAGGCATACACTGCAGTCCAGCAGGGCACACAATACATGAGGTGTTTGGACAACCGGGACGGGCCATCACGGGTCGTGGGCTCCCGCGTTTTATTTTAATGAGACCCCGGGGTGGGCTACGTCCTGGGGGCATTTCTTAAAAAATAATAGCGGGGTCTCGCTGGGGCTGTGGGGGCCCGCTGGGGTCACCGCAGTCCTGGGGCTTCACTCATGTTGGGAGGGGGTTGCGCGGCCGTCCTCCTGGAGCACTCCATGTGCTTATAACTTTGGCGTTATTGGACGAATCTTTACGAAATTTTCCAAAAAGTTTCTCTTTTTTGTTCAGATCCTATTTTGAAAGTTTAGAGGTTATTGGTCAAGGGGGGGGCTGAGAAAAAAGGGGGGTCCGAAAAAGTGTTTTCTCAATGCATTTTACATAGGAAACTTTAGACAAGGCTACAGGTCAAACTGCTGAACTGTATTACGCCAAATTTGGCGTGGAGAAAGGTCTTGGTCCAGAAAGCGTGCTTTCATTGAAATGGTGTACATCCGTTCCGTAGTTATTTGGGATATTATTAGAAAAAAAGATATATGTATATATCTGGATGTTGCCTAACTCCCGAGCACAAGCTTGTCTCTGATTGGCTGCTAACACTTCAAACCAGGAAGTGTTCTCTGATTGGCTGCTAACACTTCAAAAGCAGGAAGTGTTAGCAGCCATCTTGTGCCTCGCATCAAGTTAAAATATAAAAGAAAGGTCCTGGGGGCAATTTAATATACCTGAGCTCTGTCTGTGCAAGATACCCCTTTCACGCTGCCTCTCCCTACATCAGCAGGTAACGCACCCTTTTCCCCCATCAACAGCGTACCTCCAATAACATTCTTGGGCCCGCAAGTCTCCCTCTGTAAACTACTTGTCGGCTCCCAGCTATTCAGGTGCAAGTTCTCGGGCCCGCCGTTCTATCTGTGAAGCCAAGACTGGAAATATACTGCAGGTCTCTCTCTGTGAGATACGGCCTTCATGCTCCCTTTCCCCACATCACTGTTCCTCAGCTATCCTTTGGAAGCCAACGGCCCACACCTTTCCCTATACCTGTCGGCCCGCAGGTGTTCCTCTCCGAGCTGGCCAGCAGGTCTCCCTCTGCGAACTGACGGGCCACGGTTCTCCCTCTATGAGCCTGCCAGTCTGCTTACAGCTCTTCATCTACGAGCTAGCTAGCCAGCTCGTAAGTCTTTGAGAACAGATGCAATGAAGGCAACGATCATGCAGGTCGGGCACCCAACACTGCTCTGACATCCTCCAGCAGGAGCTTCATGTCTGCCATCACCCCTCACCCCTACCCCCAACAAACAAATGTGACAGTCATGTTAGGGTATCTGGAACGTAACAAATTGGGTAATGTTGTACAATTATTAATAAGAAGATGCTT
The DNA here is from genome assembly GCF_964263255.1 of Lissotriton vulgaris. Taxonomy (NCBI): domain Eukaryota; kingdom Metazoa; phylum Chordata; class Amphibia; order Caudata; family Salamandridae; genus Lissotriton; species Lissotriton vulgaris. The sequence goes on along the minus strand of NC_141693.1, from coordinate 1,436,207,687 downwards.
GTGAGGTTGGACAAATAAGAATCTTAGTCATGTATGGATTTACATATAAATATGTTATTAAAACAAAATAGCAAAAAATAAAACGATGTACTTTGGGGCAGATTTATGTTAACTGGCGCATCCCCAGGACTGCGCCAGTTAACGTGCACCACAGTGCGCCACAGCTCCGCCACCCATGGTGCGCCGCATCTATAATGCGGCGCACCATGGTGCAAAAACGGCACAGATGCGTGACGCATCTGTGCCGGAAATGTGGCGCATTGCTGGAGTTGCGTCGCAAGCGCGACGCAGCTCCAGCAATGCTCGGGGTTACACCATCTGCACAATGCTGCATCAAGACCTACGCCTGCTCCAAGCAGGCACAGGGTTTTGACGCAGCATTGCCCTGAAAGTGACTGAGTGAAATCTCATAGATTTCACTCAGCCACTTTCAGGAGGCGTTCCTGCGCAGGAACGCCCCCCTGCGCAGGAACGCCTCCTTATGGCGCAGTGCTTTACAACGTGACGCATCTCCTAGATTCGTCACGTTGTAAATAGGGCGCATTGTTTGCGCCGCAGTTGCGTCAAATAAAGTGACGCAATTGCGGCGAAAAGAGGCGCAACGGCCTCATAAATCTGCCCCTTTGTGTTGTGTCATGGCTGGACCATTTGTGAATCACAGCCTGCAAGACAAAAAGAAAGATAAGATGGTGTGCCATGTGTCCAGCTAAGGAGAAAGAGAAAGAGTGAGAGAGAGGAAGAGAGAGAAAGAAAGAAATAGTGAGAGAGTGAGAGAGGAAAGAGTAAGAGAGAGAAAGAGAGAAAAATAGGATGCAAGGAAGAGAGAAAGAGAGAAACAGTGTGAGAGAGAGAGGAAGAGAGAGAGAGAGAGAAAGAGTGAGAGAGAGGAAGAGAGAGAGAAAGAGTGAGAGAGAGGAGGAGAGAATGAGTGAGAGAGAGGAAGACAGACAAAGAGTGAACGAGAGGAAGACAGAGAAAGAGAGAAATAGTGAGAGAGAGAAAGAGTAAGATACAAGGAAAAGAGAGAAAGAGAAACAGTGTGAGAGAGAGAGAGAGAAAGAGGAAGAGAGAGAAAGAGTGAGAGAGAGGAAGAGAGAGGAGAAGAAGAGACAGAGAAAGACAGAAAGTGTGTGAGAGAGAAAGGAAGAGATGGAGAGGGAGTGTTGACACTGGAGAAAATCTACATAGCTCACCTTTGTGCCACTGGTGTGTCTCCAACCATTTGCTGGGACATAGTGCACCCTCTAGTTTAGTCATCTTAGAGTGTAAAGAATTATAAGTGTAGAGTACATACAACTGCACATGCCTAATTCTCTATTTTGCCAATGCACACTCAGGATGCAGCAGCCCATCCACTCCCACTGCTCGGAGATGTCTGCGCGCTGCTGCGGAAAGTAGTCTCTCTGCTCACCTTCCACCACCGGTGTGTGTGAAAGAGGGTCCACCATGTGCGAAAGCAACTTTCTCAGGCATTGTCAGGCTGGCCACACATCATCGCTGGTTCTACACGCGTTTAGCTGTGGTGGTGTTGGGGGAGGAATTGATTTGTGAATCACATCCTGTAAGATAATAGTTAAGATTTTGCGTCATTCATCCATCAAAGGAGAGAGGAAGAGAGAGAGAGAGAGGGAAAGAATGAGAGGAAGACTGAGAAAAAGAAAGAAACAGTGAGAGGAAGACAGAGAGAAAGAGAGAAACAGTGAGAGTAAGAGAAAGAGAGAGGGAATAAGAAAGAAAGAGCCACAGCGCCCAGAACAGTGCACCAACCCACTGGGGTCATATTTTGCAGAAATTAGGAGTGAAACCGCGCACCCACTTGGGTTGAACTGAAACAAACTACAAGCACCATGAGGCAGTGGGAGTGCCACGCCCACATGGACAGGTGCTTTTAATTACAACAGTGCGTTTCCAGGGCAAGGCTCATTCCAGCAAACCTGCCACTGAAGAAAGGATTGAAATATCCTGAAACGCGTCTGGCTTAGAGAATATGATGCCTGAATCCGGGTGAAGTGACTGCTGGCAAGTCGCCGATTTTATTAAAGAACCCATTCAAGCTTCCTGAGGCTTTCCCCCTTCTTTGTGCATCCTGATGGCTGCATATATATATATATATATATATATATTTATTTAGTGTATTTTGGTATCGTGCACAGCTACCCCAACGTGGTGTCCCGGCGCTCCTGTGTAACTACATGCATATATATATATATATATATATATATATATATATATATATATATTGCAGCTCCGTTGCACCAAAGATCCGGGTCACTCGCAGGCGGGTGCCTCTCGTGGTGGCGCCCCACGTGAAAAATAGCAGCTCCGTCTCTCTCAGTTTTTCCAGAAAGAAATTGCGGCACTCGCAGGGAAAGTGTTCGATATGTTTTTAATCAACACACTCAGCAGACAAACGCGTTTCGGTTTTCCTTCGTCAGTGTCTACCATTGACACGGAAGGAAGCAAGTTTAAAAGCTCTACAGCGCCTTGTTGCATGTACATAGAAAGAGGACTGACGTTTACCCCCGTGATAGACAATTTCACTTAGTACATTACTTTTTACTTTAACATTCAGAGAAAACACGTTCACGAAAGGCACTGTGAAATACATTTCAACCAATAATTTCGAATATTTAACCTTTCTTATTTACAAAATTAATCACATTTTGTGTAAATTATATTTGCCTTTCGTGTGTGGTGTAAGTTATTCAGCCGTGGATCGGCATTGCTCACGGGGTGTAATGAATTAGTTACAGAGTTTATGCTTTTCCTAAATGGGAAGCTAATTCCTCATTCCTGTTTAATCCCAAAGGGGCCTTTGTCTGGAGGTCTATTATGTAGCGGGATTCAAGTCTTCTTAATTTCCGCAACCTGTCTCCACCCCTAGGGTCCACTGGTATATGGTCTAGCGCAAAGAATTGCAGCAGTTCCCTATTGCTGTTGTGTCTAAGGGCAAAATGTTTTGCTACGGGATAGTTGAAGTCCTTATTCATGATAGCACGTTGGTGCTCTAATACACGTAACTTGACGTTTTTCACTGTGCTGCCTATGTATTTTAAACCACATGGGCACATTAGGCAGTAGACAACATGGGTGGTATTGCAAGTGAGAAACTTAGATATTCTCTTGCTATGTCCTGACCCTGGTATTTCATATGTAGTTCTTTTCTTACTCTTCTCGCAGGCTTTGCATTTGCCGCAGGGATAGAATCCTGGCATGTCCCTAATTGAGACAACCGCCTATGTCTCCCACATCGCGCAGCTTCACTGATGCAAATCGTGTTCGCATGAGCACTTACTGGTTAAGTGCTCAAGCGGCTCTCCTCCCAAGCAGACTGCCAGTTGGTGCTGCAGGTCCGTTTCAACGGAGGGTCCTCCTCGCGACCATGGGTGGCCGCAAAACATCAGTCGGTTACCAGAATCCCCAAAAGAGTGAGGCGAATGCACAGGAGGCTTCTTGCAGAAAACATCGGGTTTATTTGCATCGCACTCGCGGCAGGAAACAAGGCGCAGCTGCCTCACAAGTTCATATTTGCCAAACGCGTTTCCGGAACATCCACAACCAGTGAGTGCTCATGCGAACACGATTTGCATCAGTGAAGCTGCGCGATGTGGGAGACATAGGCGGTTGTCTCAGCCTGATGGAAAAGACTTGAATATTATTTTACAGAAACTCACTCACCCACTTGGGAATTATCAAAGGACACTACAACTCCCAGAAAGCCGTAGGTACGGCGAAGCTCCTCCCCAGGAGCAGGAGTTGACCTTCTACAACAAAACGGAAGGTACAATTCTATGTTAATCTGTTTATCTAATAGTGGATAGGACAGTTCTGTCTAATTCAAAGGAATAACAGATCTAATCTCCTTGTTTTGTCTATATCTAGAATAGTTTGATAAAATTACCGTGGAGTGGATATCGTGGTGTGGTCGAGCGATAGGACTCTGTTAATCCAACAGGAAGGATCACGAGTGGATTCCTCAAAACCTTGGTAAATAAATAACTTCCCCTAAAAGGATGTGATAATGTTCTACCTATCGCTAACTGGAAATAGTAACCCTATGCATATATTTTTTTAAGGTAATAAAACGGCAGCGATTTGCTCCTGAAAAGGTTGATGGTGGCCCTTATTCTATAGGCATACCCAATAAATTAAACAGGTAATATTCTGGGAAACACACCATCTTGCATGAATATCAGGTTCTAAATGGCTATAAGCTATCTTGGGTAGATAATACTATCAGGTTACCCTTCTGGTGAGATAATTCATGTTCTTTATCCAGCAATAACCTTCTTCGCTTATAATAAGGAATGAAAAGTGTCTTGCTAAAATAAGAGGTCTTAGGTGGATTAAACTGAATGTGTGACATTATAGAAAAGGGATATATGGTGTTGTACGATGTTGTGATAGAAATTCTACTATTCATTTGGCTAAGGCTATCTGTATGCCTTCTTTGGATTCCACGAAAAAGGGTAGTCCAGCTCGGGGAGTGTCTTCATGTGGTCTGTTGCTGCACAGTGTCAAAAAATGTCACCCTGGAATGTATTGAATCAACTCGTTTTATAATAGTATTCAGTAGAGTGATAGTAATACAAAGAGAGTGAAATGTTGGAATATGTCTTTTTTGTGTAAACCTATCAAGAATGAAATAATAAGGCATGATTTTTTTACTTTTAGATTTTTTACTCCTTATCTCTGCCCAACATACTACCCTGGCCCTGACGAAGGTGTGGCCTTACTGGCTTTTCACCGAAACGCGCGTCGGCACGTTGTCCCAGGAATACGGCAATCCTCTCCAAGTACACCAGGATCCGTATCAATACCATCTTCCTGGTTGAAAAACCCCCCCGCTTTAGACAACTAAATTAAGACCTACTGTTGTCTACGCCAGGACTAGAGAAATGGACAAATGAGAGTTGAATGCTTCCCCTGTAGTTAGAAAAATCCCGGTGTGAATGAGTGTGGTAGTTTGTGTGAAGTGTGGGCAGATCTTAATCATGAAAGGAAATTTTGTCTCTGTGTTTTGTGAAATATCAGTGAATATATAAATTTATACATGTATGTCATTTGAATATATTTAAGAAGAGAAAAATAAAAAAATATGTATTTTTTCACAACATGTTGTTGAATATGTTTGGAATGACTTAGTTTTTGTCCTGTGCAACCTCAGCCCCTGAGTTAACCACCCCCTTTCTTTATCATAGTAGGATCCTCTAGCTGGGACCTTTATAAATAATTGGCAGGGTACCTTCTATTTTTCTTTATACGGTTGACCTTCTACATAACCAGCCACGAGGAAGTTTCTTACCTGAAACCACGCCTTTGAGAAAGGGAAGTGGGTGTTCCCGAAACGCGTTTGGCAAATATGAACTTGTGAGGCAGCTGCGCCTTGTTTCCCTGCCGCGAGTGCGATGCAAATAAACCCGATGTTTTCTGCAAGAAGCCTCCTGTGCGTTCGCCTCACTCTTTTGGGGATTCTGGTAACCGACTGATATATATATATATATATATATATATATATATACATAGAGAGAGAGAGAGAGAGAGAGAAAGAGAGAAAGAGAGAGAGAGGGAAGTCTCTCTTTCTCTCTGTAGACTACATATGTAGTATATACATTTATATGTATGTATATGTATATATATATATATATGTATATATATGCAAATACCAAAGTTTCCTTCTTCGCTTGCTCTGCGCTCGGGACCCACGCCTCCACGCCAACAAAGGAAAGGAACGGACCACAGAAATCAGCAAATGTGGTTTATTAGTCTCTCACAGAACCATCAGCGGCGCGTTTCGAGTACAAGTACCCTTGATCACGCTGCGACTAACTGAACATTCACTAGCTTTTTTAATACATTGCTAATCCTCCGTTACCACCCCCTGGTGGTAACCTCCAGTATTGTGTGAATAATAACAAGTGAGGAAAGACTATTGCTGACACATAGAAAAATAAGCATACTGCACATGAAAAATACCGTTTTTGGGTAAAATCCAATAATAATGCGGGTAATGGCTAAAAATACTCCTAACACACTACAATACAACTAGGTTAAAATCCAGAAGTAAAAATAGGTCAATGAATCCTAGTAGTGCAAAATAGCATAATGCCTGAATGTTTAGAGTGATCGATTGATCAGAAAAACATCACATTTCAATAGAAGGAATTAGATCATCATCATACATATATATATATATATATATATATATATATATATCTCCTCCAGTGCCGGTGAATGCTTGGGGTTGTCTCGGCGCGGTCCTGGTTAGGCCACCGACAGGCCTCAAATATAAACAAATCCCCTCCAAAATCTGAAGGAAGCCAGGACGCTCAGAGTTCGTTGCAGAATGTTTAATGGCAGTCGAATAAAGTGCGACGCGTCTCGCCGATAAGGCTTGCTCACGTGAGCAAGCCTTATCGGCGAAACGCGTCGCACTTTATTCGACTGCCATTAAACATTCTGCAACGAACTCTGAGCGTCCTGGCTTCCTTCAGATTTTGGAGGGGATTTGTTTATATATATATATATATATATATATATATATAAATATATATATATATATATATATATATATATATATATATATTTTATATATTTTTTTGTGTCCGCGCCTTGCATGGAATGAAAAAAGCTGGGGGGAGAGGGGTGGCAGATGTAATTAAGGGTGTGGCTTTAAAACATGTAAGCTGAAAGTTTATGCTTAGTTCAGGGTTCTGCCTGACTGGTATTTTGTGACTTATGTCATGCCATTCAGGTATAATAGAACAAGCAACATTACACCTACAATCCCGTACTATTGGCTTTGTCAGTGCTTGTTAGAGGCATAATATAAATAAGCAACATCTAGGACTTTGTTGTATAGCTTCAGTGCTGAAATGATGAGACTGTGAAAGAACTATAATGAGTCTCTGAAGTTATATGAAAGGCAGTAAAGTGTGGTACTGCTGCAGAATAAAAAAAATGTTTCCTGCTAGAGAGATTGAGATATCTGACTTTTGACTAGCGGCAGTTTTGACACCATAAAGTAACGCAGAGGTCATGCTGGAAAGAACAGATCTGTATTACGTGGGTAGCTAAGTAGATTTTTAAAACCACACATTAGAAATGCTTTAAATCAAATTAAATGCATGTAAGAGAGGGGCTATGGAGAGATGAGGGTTACCTTTGCTGGATGGTAGTGAGGGAATCCAATGAGGTCATAGTTTGCATTTGTAAAGCACACATTCACCCATAGGCATCTTGGCGCTGAATAACAGATATTTATTGAAGGTCATGGGAGGGGGTGGCAAAATGATTGTCGCATTGACTGCCACCAGCGCTAAAGGCCGCAATGATGAGTTTGTCACAAGGTAAAGTAATACTGTGTCTTCTTCTCTATTTCTTAGTTATGTTGGAGAGCCTATGGATTTTGCAAAGGAAAGGTGAGATGAATTTGTCATTACTGACTGTTGCACACTTCACTCATCCACATACCCATATACACTTTGAAACCAACAACCTATCTACCTTCTACATAGGATAGTGTTTTAAAAGGAAGTTTTGCGGGGGTTCTTGGTAAGAAAATGCAGGGGGATCCATGCAAACTATACCTCCCTGGACTCCCCACAGTGTCTAATTTTCAGAAATGTGTGGGGTTGGTAGGTTTCCCTAGATGGCCGCGAGCGGGGGCCAAAAACCCTGTTGCCCCCCTGCAAAACCAGGTTGCTTTGTGATAGGCAATTTTGATGTCTCCTCAATACGTTTTGGGCCCTTGCCTGTCAAAGGTACTAGGGCCATCCACACAAATGAGGTACCATTTTTATTGGGAGACTTGTGAGACCGCTGGGTGGTAGGAAATTTGTGTCTGCCCGGTGATCCTACAACTTTCCCACACAGAAATTTAAGAAAAAAGGGAAACTTTGGGAGGTCCACACAATCCATACCTCCCAGGACTCCCCTGGGTGTCTAGTTTTCAGAAATGTTTGAGTTTAAGGTTTCCCTAGATGATCTCCGAGCCCGGGGCCAAATACCCAGGTACCCCGCTTGCAAAACCAGGTTGTTTTGTGAAAGGCAATTTTGATGTCTCCTCACTACGTTTTTGGCCCTTGCCTGTCACGGGAACTTGGGCCACCCGAAAGAGTGAGGTACCATTTTTATTGGGAGACCTGGGTAAATGCAGGGCGGTAGGAAATTGGTGTCAACCCTGTAATCCCACAACTTTTCCACCAAGAAATTAGAGCAAAAAAATATATATGTCAGCTAAATTTGAGGTTTGCAGAGGATACTGGGTATGAAAACGTTGGGGGAGGTCCATGCAAGTCATACCTCCCTGAACCCCCCTGGGTATCTAGTTTTCATAAATGTATAGGTTTGCTAGGGTCCCTAAGTGCCGGCAGAGCTCAGGTTCAAAGTTCCCTGTAGGCACTTTGCAAAAAAAGGGTCTGTTTTTACTGTAAAAAGGTAGTGTGTCCACATTACGTTTTGGTCCGTTTCTTGTCGCAGGCACTAGGCCTACCCACACAAGTGAGGTACTGTTTTTATTGAGAGACTTTGGGGAATGCGAGGTGGGTTGAAATTTGTTGATCAACACAGATACCAGAACTTTCTATCAGAGAAAATTTGTTTTTTTGGACAAAATTTGAGGTTTGCAAGGGATTATGGGTAACAGAGCATGGTGGTAGCCACACAAGTCACCCCGTCGTGGATTCCCCCGTGTGTCTAGTTCTCAAAAATGTACAGGTCTTCTAGGTTTCCCCAGGTGCCGGCAGAGCTAGGGTTTAAAATCTATACTAAGGCACCTTGCCAAAAAAATGGTCAGTTTACACTGTAAAAAAGTGGTATCCACGTTGTGGTTTTGGCCGTTTCTTGTCACCGGCACTAGGCCTACTCAGACAAGTGAGGTACTGTTTTGATCGAAAGACATTGGGGAATGCGGGGTGGGTGGAATTTTGAGGATTCACACAGATTACAGAACTTTCCATCACAGAAATGTGAGGAAAATTAGTTTTTTTGGGACAAAATCTGAGGTTTGCAAATGATTGTGGGCAACAGATTCTGGTGAGTGCCACACAAGTCACCCCATCGTTGATTCCCCTGTGTGCCTAGTTCTAAAAAATGATTAGGTTTGCTAGGTGTCCCTAGGGGCCAGCAGAGCTAGGGCTTAAAATCTATAGCTAGGCACTTTGCATAGAAAGGATCAGTTTTACCTGTAAAAATATAATGTGCACATGTTGCGTTTTGGGACGTTTCCTGTCGCGGGTACTAGGCCTACCCACACAAGTGAGGTACTGTTATTATCAAGACACGTTGGGGAATGCGAGGTGGGTGGAATTTTCTGGACCCATGCAGATTCCAGAACTTTGCATCACAGAAATGTGAGGAAAATGTGCTGTTTTTTACAAAGTTTTAGGTTTGCAAGGGATAGTGGGTAACAGATCCTGGAGAGAGCCACACAAATCATCCCATCCTGGATTCCCCCTGGGTGTCTAGTTTTCCATACTGTATAGGTTTGCTTGGTTTTCCTAGGTGCCGGCAGAGCTAGGGTTCAAATTCTAAAGCTAGGCACTTTGCGAAAAAAGGGTCAGTTTTCACTGTAACAAATTGGTGTGTCCACATTGCGTTTTTGTCGATTTCCTGTCCCGGGCACTAGGCCTACCCACCCAAGTGAGGTACTGTTATTATCAAGAGGCTTTGGGGAATCGGGGGTGGGTGGAATTTTATGGATCCACGCAGATTCCAGAAATTTCCATCATGGAAATTTGAGGAAAAAGTGTTTTCTTTTTTTTACACATTTTGAGGTTTGCAAGGCACTCTGGGTAACAGAACTTGGCGAGAGCCACACAAGTAGCCCCATACTGGATTCCCCTGGGTGTCTAGTTTTCAAAAATGTAGGTTTTCTAGGTTTCTCTAGGTGCCGGCAGAGCTAGGGTTCAAATTCAACAGCTAAGTACTTTGCGAAAAAAAGGGTCCTTTTTGACTGCAAACATTTAGTGTCCCCATGTTGCGTATTAGTCCATTTCCTGTCACGTGCACTAGGCCTACCCACACAAGTGAGGTATTGTTTTTATCGGAAGACTTTGGGGAATGCGGGAAAGGTGAAATTTTATGTATCCACACAGATTCCAGAACTTTCTATCACGGAAATGTGAGTAAAATGTTGTGAAGCCATACCCCATCGTAGATTCCCCTGGGTGTCTAGTTTTCAAAATTATATAGGTTTGCTAGGTTTCCCAAGGTGCCGGCAGAGCTACGGATCAAAATCTACAACTAGGTACTTTGAAGAAAAAGTGTCTGTGTTCACTATAAAAATGCTGTGTGTTCACATTGCGTTTTGGGGCATTTCCTGACGCGGGCACTAAGCTTACCCACATAAGTGAGGTACTGTTTTTATCGAGAGACCTTGGGGAATGCGGGCTGGGTGGAATTTTGTGGATCCACACATATTTCAGAATGTTCTGTCACAGAAATGTGAGGAAAATATTTTGTTGACAATGCTTGTGGTTTTCAAGGGACTCTGGGTAACAGAACCTGGTGAAAGCCAGCCAAGTTACCACATCCTGAATTCCCCAGGGTGTCTAGCTTTTTCAAATGTAAAGGTTTCCTAGCTTTCCCTAGGTAGCAGCTGAGCTAGGGTCCAAAAACCACCGCTAGGCACACTGTAAAAAAAGGGTGAATGTTCACTGGAAAAAAATGATGTACCCACGTTGCATTTTGGGCCGTGTCTTGTTGCAGGCACTATGCCTACCCATGCAAATGAGGTACCACTTTTACTGGGAGTCTAAGGGAAACCAGAAAAGTAGAACAAGTGTTTCAAAAATGCCTTCTAATTCACATGCTTGTATTGGTACCCACTTATAAGGAGGTGTGGAAGTAAACACTGCTTCTAATGTTGTTCTCATTTCAGAAATCCTTAGTTTTCCTTGATACCTATTTTTCAGTCTTTTTATTTTACCAAGTAAATTGCTGTATACTTGGTAGACATAGAAAAACCATAGTAAGGTGCAGCTCAATTATTGTCTCTAGGCACTTCAAATTCTTTGTGAACCCACAAGTCCTATATACCCTTGCAACCATGAGGCTCAAGTTCACATAACGGTATATTGCTTGTAAAAATCTGTCATACTTAAAAAAAGTGATATAAACGGGGATTATGGACGGAGCGTTAGAGCAAATCAAACACTGTCCCCCAGTCAACTGATCTGGGTTTAATCCATCACCATTCTTTAGCTCACTCAGCCAACCCAGTTCAGACATGGCCATATGCAAATCAGTCTGACACTGTGCCTCAAGGGAACAGTCCAGCCCGAACTGCCAAGCCATGTCTTCCCTGGACCGGAAACAAGCATCCTGGGAACAGTTTCGGATTCATAATGTTCATCAGCCAGGCTATCTTGAATCCAGTGGCCAAGTGAGCAAGGGACTCACGTCTGAGCATACCCTGCCAACTTAGGGCGAAGAAAGCAATACAAAAGGGCATGATGGACAGAGCGTTTGAGCAAATCAAACACTCACCCCCAGTCAACTGATCTGGGTTTAATCCATCACCATTCTTTTGCTCACTCAGCCACCCCAGTTCAGACATGGCCATATGCAAATCAGTCTGACCCTGTTCCTCATGGGAACAGTCCAGCCCGAACTGCCAAGCCATGTCTTCCCTGGCCCGGAAACAAGCATCCTGGGACCGGTTTGGGATTCATAATCCTCATCAGCCAGGCTATCTTGAATCCAGTGGCCAAGTGAGAAAGGGACTCACGTCTGAGCATACCCTGCCAACTTAGGGCGAAGAAAGCCATACAAAAGGGGATGATGGACGGAGCGTTTGAGCAAATCAAACACTCACCCCCAGTCAACTGATCTGGGTTTAATCCATCACCATTCTTTAGCTCACTCAGCCACCCCAGTTCAGACATGGCAATATGCAAATCAGTCTGACCCTGTGCCTCATGGGAACAGTCCAGCCCAGTAGTACGGATTACTCAATTTTTGCATAATGGCATACCTGATTGTTGTATTACATATTGCATCATTTCTGCATAACGAAGTACCTGATTAGTGTATTACACAATACATCTTTCCTGCATAATGAACTACCTGATTAGTGTATGATGCATGGCACTGTTTCTGCATAACAAACTACCTGATTGTCGTATGATGCATTGCATTGTTTCTGCATAACGAACTACCTGATTAGCGTATTACGCAGTGCATTATTCTTGCATAACGAACTACCTGATTCGTGTATAAAGCATTGCCTTACATCTGTATGACAACGTACCTGGTGGTTGTATTACGCATTGCATTATTTTTACATTGCAATGTACCTAATTGTCGTGCTACGCATTGCATTATTTTTACATTGCAAAGTGCCTGATTGTTGCATACACATTGCATTATTTTGCATTATTTTTACATTGCAAAAGTGCCTGATTCTAGCATTACGATCTGCATAACATGGTATTAGGATTACAGTAGAATGTTTAGAACTGCTCATTAATATCGCCAGAACTTACAAGAGCTGGATGGCCTAACAACCGGCCGGGAGAAATATAACAAATATGCATTTGTTGGATTTATATCATGTGGTCTTATCGTATATCTTTTTATATAACGTTTATACTTGTTTTTATAAAACTGTGTGGAGTCTATTTGTGGTGTCTTCATTGGGTTGCTGTGAGCGTGGTTGCAAATACTTTACACATTTGCCTTGAAGATAAGCCTGGCTGCTCGTGCCAAGCAACCAAGGGGGTGAAAGGGGCTATCTCAGGAGGTGACCTTTCTTACTCCGATTGTGAAACGCGGGTCCCTATTTGGCCTAAGGTACCTACCTCAGCCAACCAGGGATCCCAGGTCTAACAGATACATTATTGGTGTTACATCAATTTCTAGCAGTAACTGAAAGGAGGTTGAAGCACAAAAAATAGAAAAAATAAGTTATGTCCCACTAAAATGTCAAAATTGTGTAGAAAATGTTGGTTTTCTAACAAAAGTCTTCCTATTCCTAAAATCTGGGAACATTGTGATTTTATCACCATAAACGCTTGATTGATACCATTTGCAGGGAAAAAAACAAATGTTTTCTTCTTCAGCACCTTTTTCAAATTTTTCACCAAAAACCCCACATTTAGCTGTATTTTGGCTACTTTCTAGATCCTCTTCAGGGGAATCCACAAACCTTGGTTTCTTTTAAAATCCTCAGGATGTTGGAAGAAAAGGAAGCAAATTTGACGCGGATACCTTATGTGGACAAAAGGTTACAGGGGTCTACGCGCGAACTACCACAAATAGCCAAACAAGAGATCAGCACTCGGGGAAGGGAGGCCAAGCAGTTAAGGGGTTAAAATATCTATTTCTAATTTTATTGATAACACAGATGTCAGAAACATGAATATTGTTACCTTTAAAAAAATTAAAAAATATTTACATCGAAATATGTAATACTTAGTATATTACTATCACACAAAATTAAGCCAAATATTATAAAATACTTCATTATTCCCATTTTACTTTAAATAAAATATAAAAACATCTCTAAAACATTACTAAATATTGTGACAATATTATATATATTTTAGAACACTAAAATTCACTTTAAACACATTCAAGAACACGTACTTCAACTCATCAAATATTTAAAATAATTAAAAATACTTACTGCAACTAATGTATTTTTTTTTTAATACATTTTTATTGCAGGAATTAGCCAAAGTTACATGTCAGATCAGCAACACATTTGCAGGAATAAAAGGGTAGATACATCCGATCCCCCGTGAGAAAACATCGTGGGTACACAGCCATTCAGCCCACAACCCAAGGGTCGGGCGGCGTCTCCTTACATAGAACACAGGTGGGGATCTGGTAGAACGTCAAAGCTGATCCGGATAATTCCATGGGCTTCATCTGCTTTTCTAGATCAACCTAACAGAAAAAACCAACTCCCCCCCAACAGTCTCATGATTCAACTCCCTCCCCCCACCCAACCCCGCCATCAGTGTGTGATGGAATGTGTAGGAAGAGCTTATGGGAAAAACCCCGGATGACTGTATTGAGATCCGTATCGTGGACGTCTAACAGGACTCAGGTTGTGCTGCATCATCACCCTCGGAATCGCTGGAAGCGCAGTAATCTCTAAGGGCCTGCACTATTGTCTCCCATTCCAGTGCTGATTCTAGTGCCCTCTCGTTGTGCTGCCGTCTCACCAGTTGGTATCGCAGAGTGCTCTCCCCCGCAGCCCACTTCAGCAGTTCGTTGTGCCATTTAGCTCCCGTCGGACCAACTCTTGCCTTCCAGTTCCTGGTTATCTCCCGTTTAGCGAGGACGAGCCCTAAATCAATAAACTTGCTCGAAATATTATTTTTAGAGGTATGCGGGAACCAGTGTAAGAGCCCCACCGCCGCGTCGACCGACAAAGTTCTCCCCGTAGTCCTATTTAGAGTATCCCCGACCAAAAGCCAGAATGAGGACAGCACCGGGCAGGACCACAACATATGAATGAGGTCTACCTCAGGCGCTCGGCATCTGGGGCAATCCGCTGAATCCGTGGCGAAGTATTGCTGAATCTTCGCCGGGGTCAAGTAAGCCCTGTGGAGTATGTAAAAATGAACCAGTTGAAACCGGGCATGGCGTGCTCCCTTCCAGGCTCGGCGCATGAGTTGTGACCAGGTCGTCTCCGGTATCTCTTTCCCTATGTCGGCCTTCCAACGATTCCGCAGTGTGGTGAGGGGGGGCAAGCCCTCGTTAATCAATCTGTTATACAGGCACGTGACTGCCTTGACCGTCCCCGCGGACATCATAACGTACTGGCACACCGGAGACATAGGCGGTTCCTCTAGCCCACTTTTCCAGTACGTCTGAATCGCTCTAACCAGAGCAGTGTGCAGGAGGAAGTCGCCTCGGGGAACATCGAAATGGTCTAGAATCTCTTGGAAGGGCAGTAACACCCCGTCCTCATAAAGGTCCCCCACCAATTGCAATCCTGAGTCTTCCCACTGTCCTAGGCGCGACCAGTCTCCCCCGTGAGGCAGGGCCGTCAGCATCCCCAGCGGTATTTCTGGAGCATATGGAAGCCTCAGCTGTCCCCGGGCATGGGCGCGATTCCAGCATAATCTGATAGTCTTTTCTTCGAGCGTCAGGTCCTGCAGGGCCAGACGCTGGCGCAGTGCGATGAAGGAAAGAACATGCCTAGACATTCCCGTACCCCTCCAAACCTCCTGGCCACGGAACTCCCTCGTGATTTCCTGGGTGAAGGTCTGCAATTGAGCTGCCAGATAATATTTCTCAAAATCTGGCACCGTGAGGCCTCCTTCTGACTTTGGTCTCATCAGCGTCTTGAGAGCCACTCTCCGGCGGCCCGATCCCCAGAGGAACTCCACCACCATGGATCGCAATAGCCGAAAGGTGGCCAGTGGGATCCAAAGCGGAAGCGCCCGAAAGTAGTATAGCAACCGGGGAAGTGCCACCATTTTCAATAGTGCAATCCGCCCCGCCACCGAAAGCGGCAGGGTAGCCCAAAATTCCATACTACCACGCAACGCGCGAGTACAGCGGGCTATGTTGCCGTCCAGGAGGTTGGTGGGGTCATGGTATATGTATACCCCCAGGTACTTGAGGCAGCTAGGTTCCCACCTAATTTCTCTGCAGGTGTCGGGTTTGGGCGTTCCCCTGCGAACCGGGAACCGACAAGTCTTAGCCCAGTTCACCCGAAGGCCCGAGACCTCCCCGAAAGACGTCAGTGCCTCAGCAGCCCCATTCAAAGCGGTATTCGAATCCTCGAGGAAGAGCAGCAGGTCATCAGCATATAGCGAGATATAATGCTGGCCAGATAAGGTCTACAAACCGCCAAAAGAAACTCCGGATCGGATTGACAGCGCCAATGGCTCCACCGCTAACGCGAAGAGCAATGGGGACAGCGAGCATCCCTGCCTCGTGCCTCGTTCAACTGGATATTGTTGGGAGATCAGCGGGCCTGCTCTCACCCTGGCCGACGCCGAGGCATAAAGCACCGTGGTCCACCTGACAAAGCCCTCCCCTAGACCAAAGTGCAGCAACACTCTGCGCAGGTAATCCCATTCCAAACTATCGAAGGCCTTTTCCAAATCGACCGACAGGACCATCGGGCACAGGGCCTCTGTGTGCGCTTCCCCTAACAAGCGAAACAACCTGCGAATATTCATGGTCGTGTTACGTTTGGGTATGAATCCTGCCTGGTCTTCGTGCACTAAAGAGCGCATGTGTCCTAGCAGCCTCGATGCCAATATGCTGCTTAGGATTTTATAATCGACTGTTAACATTGATAACGGTCGGTAAGACGCCGGGTCAGCTGACTCTCTACCAGGTTTGAGGAGGGGAACTACTAAGGCCTCACACATCGAGCCGGGGAGACGTCTCAAACGCTTCGCCTCTCTGTAGACTATCAACAGTCAGGGCGCCAGTAGGTCTACGTAGGTGGAGTAGAATTCGACCGGAAGTCCGTCAAGGCCCGGGGTCTTATTCCTCGCCATTCCCTTAATGGCGCTATGGATTTCCCCCAGTTCGATGTTGGAGCCCAGGACCTTCGCCACATCGGGCTCCAGCGCTGGCATCTCCAAGGTTTGCAAATAATCATCAACCAGGGCGGGGTCTCTGGCCGGGTTACTGCGATATAGCCATTCGTAGTAGCGCTGGTAACAGCCTAATATCTCCGGTTGAGTGTGCACCTCACGCCCCTCCGCTGTGCGCATGGACGTCGTCAGAGAGGTCCGGCGCGTAGGATTGGCCAACCATGCTAGCAGCGCGCACGATTTATCTCCCTCCGTGAGCGACCTAGTGGTGTAGGCCTTATAATAGAAGCAGCGCAGTCTTTCGACTTCCGCCGCCACCGCCTCCCTCGCCGCAGCCGTACGCTCCTGGAGTTCAGGATGGCCGGGGCGGCGAAGTTCCATCTCACGGAGCTTCCGGTCAGCCGTGGCCAGGTCATCGAGGATGACACGTCGCATACCCACCTTCTTAGAAATACAATAGTCCCTGACCACTACCTTAAACGCGTCCCATTCTAAAGCTCTCGATCCAGCGGTGCCCGCATTGGTCGCAAAATAATCAGATATTTTGTCCCCCAGGTCCGCCCTAAAGACTATGTCCTCTAAGATCTCCGGGCGCAATTTCCAGGTGGGCACACTAGGGGTCCCGGGAAACCAACGGAAGTCCGCTAGGAGGGGGTTTTCGAGCGTCTCCGGGTGTCTCAGCAGGTCCACTCCAACCCGATCTTCGGTTTGTGGGGGTCGGGGTGCCCCACGGTCCCCGATCTGCAGGATAAAAGCGGGCTCAGTCCTGGAGCCGAGCTCTCAGGCGACCATCGCGATCGGCGTCCAAGCCACGCCCCTTGTTACTGCAACTAATGTAATATAAAAATGAAACAATAATAAATTAAAATATAAACACAAATCATACACCCAAATAGACTCATTCGCAATCTATCGGCCCCGAGGGGGGCTTCAGTAAACGAGGCGATTGACCCCGAGGTATGCTCAGTAAAGTATGCATCGTTCAATGATGCAGTAGTACTGTTGAATCGCCTGGGCCCCGGTGCATTGTTAGCTAAATCAGACATTGAATCTGCATTCAGGTTGCACCCGGTACATCCTCAAGACCAGTGCCTGCTGGGTTTCACGTTTCAAGGGAAATATTACATGGATATGTGCATGCCAAAGGGTTGTTCAATTTCGGGTGCCTATTTTGAAATGTTTAGCTCGTTTTTGGAATGGGTGTTCACGAAGGCCATAGGGCACAAACATGTGATGCATTATCTTGATGATTTCCTCTTTCTTGGCCCAGCGGGCACTCGGGACTGCGCACGGGCATTGCAGGACTTCTGCATGCTCATGTGGGGTTTCGGGGTTCCGTTGGCGCCAAGTAAGACAGTAGGGCCGACTACCTCCCTCGAGTTTCTGGGTATAGAACTAGACTCGGAGGAGGGGTGCTTCCGTTTGCCGACGGAGAAGGTTACCAAGTTTAGGGCTTCCCTGTTTCAGTGTCTCCGGACGGAGAAGGTGACCCTGCACCAGTTACAACAGACAGTGGTCCAGCTTAACTTTGCATTGAGAGTGATACCAATGGCTCGCCCTTTCTCTCGATCCATTGCGCAGTCCATGGTGGGTCTTAGGGAAGGGCACCACCGCACAAGACTGTCGGCAGAGGTTCGCCAGGACATGCTCATTTGGCTGGCATTCCTGGCGGACTTCAACGGCCGGGTAGTATGGAGCAAACCCCCAGCCTCGTCGGTGGAACTCGGCTTATGGACCGACCCGGCGGGCAGCGTGGGGTTTGGTGCGATCTTCGGAAACCGGTGGTCGGCACAAGAATGGCCGGCGTGGTGGCGAACAAGCGGCCTGACGAGTAACATTGGTTTCCTGGAACTATTCCCCATCTGGGTAGCTCTGGTGGCATGGCCGGAAGATTTCAGGGACTGCTCTGTGGTGTTTTGGTCAGATAACATGAGAGTGGTTGAGTGCATTAACCAGCAGGCAGCACGCTGTAAATGGATCTTGCGACTGTTGAAAGAGATTGTATTGCGATGCATGCGATTGAACGTACAGTTCAGGGCAAAACATGTGCCGGGTGTACTGAATAATGCAGCTTATGCGCTCTCTCGTTCCAAAATGCAGGCTTTCAGGGATTGTCTACCCTCAGAGGAGCTAGTGGCGGCACCTTTCCCCAAAGCACTATGGCAGATCGGTGCCCCGGACTACAAAACCTCGTGGCAGCCAGTTTAGCGCCCGATGACGAGGAAAGCTTATGAAGGGGTGTTCCATGGATACTGCACCTTTCTGGGTCCGGTAGGGGAGCATAGATGGGGCAGGAGGTGTCCTTGTTCCAATTTTTGGTGGCACTGCATAAGGAAGGCCGGTCGGCGGCAACCGCCAGTAGATATAAGGCCGCCATATCCTTTATGGCACAGCTGCACGGGATAAGGGACCCGACGAACTCCTTCTTAGTCAGGAAGGCTCTCCGCGGCTGGCGGCGCCTGGAGGGTCACAGACTGGATAACAGGCACCCGATCGGGTTTGATAAATTGCCCACCTTACTGGCGAAACTAGACGAGACATGCTCCTCGCCCAGCGAGGTAATACTATTCTGAGCAGCTTTCACATTGGCATTCTATGGGGCCCTGCGGGTGAGTGAGCTTGTGGCAGGGAATAAGAAAGATGTGGAAGGAGGTCTACGCAGGGATCACATCCAAGTAAGGGGGGATTCTCTGCTGATCTCGATAGCCAGGTCAAAAACGGACCAGGAGGCCCTGGGGAATAGTGTGGTGTTGCAGCGCGCTCTGGGGAATCCCGGTTGTCCAGTGAGCATGTGGAGGCCTACCTGAAAGAAAGGTCGAAAACATGGGGGGGGCCCTGCTTAGGCATATGGACGGCACCCCATTGATAAGATTTCACTTTCAGAGGGTGCTGGCTATTACGATTGCAGCAGCAGGCTTGAACCCGTGTGATTTTGGGACCCATTCATTTAGAATAGGGGCCGCTACAGAAGCTACGGCTTGGGGTCTGCAAGCAGACGAGGTGAAACAATTAGGCCGTTGGTCCTCGAATTGTTTCAAGAGATATGTGCGACTGCACATGTTGTAAAAGACTGATGAAATGCACTCACGCTTGTTGTCTTTTGTTTGGATTACAGTTTCGCGAGCCTGTGACGCGGGGCGAAAATTGGGATCGGCCCAGCATCAGCTGACCAGCGGGAAAGGATCACGGCATAGAATAGAGATCAAGTGGTCTGGGTCGTGGGCCACTCATACGTGAGGCGTGCCGGGGACATATTCAAGGCAGGTGATGCGATCCACACATCTGAGGAATATGGGTTCAGATTGACCTTCCATGGGAAGGGGGGCCTCTGTATTGACCGATTGCAAAGTTTTGTGGAGGAACTATTAGGGCGGCACAGGTCACCGCCATCCGTAGTCATAGTGCACGTGGGGGGCAATGACTTGGTGAGACTGGGAAGACGGGTGTTAGTTGAGCACATACTGTCGGTAGTTAGCTGGTTAGCCAAAAGGCTCCCGGGATGTACGATTGCCTGGTCCCACATGATTCCCAGGAGGATATGGCGGGGAGGTTTGTCTATGACAGCGTTGAACCACTCGTTAATGAGGGTCAACAATAAAATTGAGAAACTATTTAACTCCGCTCATCTCCAAAGCATTTCTCATGGGTGTATCAGGGGCAATCACTGTTATTCGAATGATGGGGTGCACCTGTCCAGGACTGGTAATGACTTACTGATAGGAGACATCGTAGCTTGGCTAGTGGCCTTGAGGAGACATGACCTATAGGAGTTGTGGGGGGCCAGATAGTCGGTCAACTATCTGGCCTGTGGCGGTAAGGTCATTATCGGTGAGCAGTGATTTCAAGGTCCCTAGGGGGGCGCCACCCATTATGGATGGGAGCGCCCGGGGGAGGCGGCCATTGGCCCCTCCCATGGGGGGGGACCCACTACAGATGGGTCGCCCAGGGGGAGATGGCCATAGGCCCCTCCCAGGGGGAGACGGCTATATGCCCCTCCCAAGAATTTCCCGGGGGCCGGATATTCGCTCCGGCGGAGGAGAGTGTGGGGAAGGGGGGGAGTCCACGCTGTCCTTCTTACGGATACCTCGCACACCTTAAGATGGCGTAGAGTGAAAGGGGCCCCCACGACAAGGGAAGTTACAATTGGCGGCGAGGGTATAGTCCTCTGCGCATGCGCCACTCACACCGTGAGGGCGGGAAGTTGGTGATAGGGATCTGACACCGGTTAAGACCTTGCCGTTGGCCCTTAATGTTAGGTTGTACAAATTCAAATGTAATGCATTTATCAGGATGCTAGACTCGGCTAGGAAACCTTTGTATTAGAGATTTGTTAAGGTTAGCCTGAAAAACCTGTCTTCATCAAGATGTAATTGAAGTTGAATTTGTACATGATTCATGAAACGTTTTAATTTAAAGTTTTAAATTTTGTTTCATATTTTAATAAATACGGCCGGGGGGGTCGTGAGGCCCCCCCGCCTTCCAAAAGTTCAAATCTGTGTCTGTCTCCTCCCATGGGGAATTGGTGTTGGGAGTGGTGGCGGGCATCCCGGCCCATACGGAAAGGAGAGACCACTCGGTCCCCCCGAACGTATGGATGGGTGCCCCGATCACCTGGGAAACCCTTCTGGGCGGGGGCGTGTCCTGGCTGGTATGCCCGAAGCGGCGTGGCCGGAACACGCTCCTCCCGCCCAAAAGAGGTTGTCCTAAACACCCGCCCGGAAGTCCGTGCACTGATGGGCGCACCTGAGGCGGGGCCCCGCCCCCTCGCACCTGGATAAAAGGTGCGGGAATCCAACGAAGCTTCCTCTTGTTCCGGCGCTCTGAAGGCTGCACCACTCGTCGCTCGTGAGCCCTCAAGGGAACAAGCTGCACTTTTTTGACCCACCCACCAGCCCCTTGTTGCAGAGTTTGTGAAATAAAGAAATATCGAATGGTGCTATTTGATGTAATAAAACATGCAAATGTATGACGAGGGTATGTGTAGAGATGACTAATGTAGAATGTTAATGGTTGCCTAGCAGCTTAGAATGTTATCTCTTGAGAGATGAAACTGAGCTGTGAAGCAGGCTGTGGATGAGCTGGAGGTTCCTGTACTTACTCTTCAATAAAGACTACAATTATAATATTTCTTGGACTCATCTTTACATTGGCGACGAAGGAAACCTTTCTGCGCAAGGGGCAGATGCTGGGTACCTCCACCCTTGGATTTTGGAACAATTTAAATACATCATCCACCGATTTGTGAGTAATTGATTAAATTCTGCACTCAACTGATTGAATTCTGAACTCAACTTCGAACTAATTTGCATTCAGATTGACTATTTTAATTTATTGGAGATTTTTAAAATAACATCTGGAAGTTCGTGTGAATTACTGCCTATATTTACAAGCCTTCTGCCATGAAAATGTTAATAATGCTTGTGAAACGCTACCTTATGGAAGTGAAAGCGCCGAGAATGGTTCTTCATGCACTTCTCTAATGCTTTATACCTTCGTGTGCTATAATCTCCGTTTTCTGATGTAAATGGCAATTCTGAAGGATTGATACGATATCTGACAAAGCGCGACGTCAAGTTCTTTGTGTTTGCAAGTTTATTTCCTGGATTCTGACCTGAGGCAGCTAACTGAGACATCGTCGTGTTAAATGTAAACACCGATATCTTACAGGTCATTTTCAACTGCTCCTGGGATGCATCTTCATTTCTTCATGAATCGCGACCCTCGATAAAAGGAAAACTTTCACTTACTGCAAAATACAAAGAAATTGCAGAAAACGAAGAAAAATCTGCAGAATACAAAGAAATTGCTTTTAAAGAGGAAATCTGCAGAGAACGAAGAAAACAAAGAAAACTGGTGACTCTGGACTTAACTTTGTCAAGAATTGAAGGTTTTTATTTTAATTTGTTATGTTAGTTTCTTTATTTTAAACAAACTTTTCCTTCCTTTACAGGTGCAATTTGTTTAAAATGTCTGATCAAGCTTTGTCCACTCCACCTGCCTTTTTGCCAACTCCTGGAGAACCAATAATTCCTTGGAAGGAATGGAAAAAGTTGTTTTTTACCTACATTCTTTCCACTGGTGCTGATAAATATGGTCCAGTGCGTAGGCAAGCTATTTTACTACACAATTTGGGGGGGGGGGGGGGGGTTATTGAAAGATACAAGTTTTTCTGTAGGGTACAAAAAGTTGACGAAGATATAGCGTCATATGTTGGTGCATTAAGAGGGTTGTCACTGACTTGTCAATTTGGCACTTTAACAGACTCACTTATTCGTGATCAGATAGTTAGATGTACTAATAATAAGAGAGTACGTGAAAAGTTATTGATTAAAGATTGTGGACTAGAAGAAGCTATTCAAATAGCAAAGGGGTTGGAGCATAGTGACATTTGGATTAAAGAAATGGATAAATGTACAAATGCTCTTGTAAATAAGGAGGGTGCATTGAAAGTTTCTAGTTCTAAAGATTCTGAAATTCATGCAAATATTGATGAAACCAAGATAACCAAACCTTTGGCTAAAATTCATGATAAACCCAGTACTAAAGTTTTTGATAAGAATAGGGAATTTCGCCAAAACAGTGGCTTTATTAATGTGCGACCTATCAAATGTTACCATTGTGGTGCACCCGGTCATATTGCTTCCAGCGTGAACTGTATGGCCAGGAACGCAATATGTAGGACATGTGGTATGAGAGGCCATCTTGCTAAGGTTTGTAGAACTAAAATTCCTTCTGTTCATCAAATTGATGATTCTTGTGAAGATGTTTGTGAATTTATCCCCTCTATTGAAAATGTCAAGGGTTTTCAACTTAATGTTGGTGTTGAGGTTGAAATTAACAATATTAATTTGTCAGGTATTCCTAGGGAGAGCACTGACAAGCTAGATAAACCTCATTATGTTATCAAGTTTGATACTGTGGGGGTAAACATGTTAATTGATTCTGGAAGTTTATATACCTTGATGTCAAAGGAAATGTACATTAAGTCATGGGGAGTATCTGCTAATATAAATAACTGGGATCCATCAGATATCAGAGCTGTAGGCTATGGGGGAAAGAACATTGATATTTTGGGTTTAAAATGGATGGTAATTGAATTTGATAACAAGAAACTCTATGGTAGAGTGTACCTGACTGAACAAGGTTCAAATTTATTGGGATGGCGTCACCAGAGAGATTTAGGTATAGTTTTAAATCCTAATGCCACTGTTCCAGTTCAGTCTATATGCTTAGTAAATAGTGAGGGTTATGATTCCTTAATTATGGGAAAGTACTCTGATGTCTTTTGTGATGAATTGGGAAAGTTGAGAAATTTTTCTCATAAAATTATTCTCAAAAGTAATGCTACTCCCGTAGTTCACAAAGTTAGATCTGTTCCCCATCTCATTAAAGGTCCTTTACAAGTTGAACTTGATAGGTTACTGAATTTGGGTATAATTGAGCCTATTGAGGCTTCTGAGTGGCTTGCGCCCATTGTCGTCGCGCCCAAGGATGGGGGAAAGAAGATTCGTTTATGTATTGATCTTCGCGATCTAAACAAAAACATTTGGGTTGATCGCCAACCTCTACCAAACATTTCAGAGATGTTGACGGCAATGGGCGGGGGGTGTGTTTTTAGCGTCATTGATATGTCGTCAGCATATCACCAGATTGATCTCAATGAAGAATCTAGACATTTGACATCATTTGTAACACCGCTGGGTGCTTTTCGTTACCGTAGGATGCCATTTGGACTAGCTTCGGCCTCAGCGGTGTTCCAAAGGGTCATGGGAAAAGTTCTTCATGGTATAAATGATGTACTTTGCTTCCAAGATGATGTGTTAATTGTCGGCAAAGATTTTGATCATCATGATCAAGTGATGGAAAGTGTCTTGTGTAGAATGAGAGAACATGGGTTGACTATTCAGAAGGAGAAATGTCAGTTAAGGAAGGATGTAGTTAATTACCTTGGCCACGAAATTTCCAAGGAAGGAATCAGACCAAAGAAAAGTATTGTCTCTGCCATTAGAGATGCTCCTGTTCCTTCTACTAAAGATCAGTTGAGGAGTTTTCTCGGTTTAGCGGAGTATTGCTCCAAGTTTGTGAGAAATTTTACTAATATTGTGGAACCATTGCGGTTATTAATGAAAAGTGGTGTTGAATTTGTATGGAGTGATGCTTGTGGAAAAGCATTTCAGGATGTTAAAGATGGAATATTGTCTGCACCCAGCCTTGGACACTTTGATGTTAGAGCAAAAACTTTTATCACCACTGATGCGAGCGCTATAGGTATTGGTGCAGTTTTAACGCAAGTATGTAATGGAGAGGAAAGAATTATTGGGTTTGCATCTAGAAGACTACAGGGTGCTGAGAGGTCATATTCAGTGATAGAAAAAGAGGCCTTGGGATGTTGTTGGGGGATTAAACATTTCAAATACTTTGTATGGGGTTTACCATTTAGACTTCGTACTGATCACAAACCTTTAGTTCATTTGTTTAAGGGGGGCAAAGGTTTAGAAGGGAGTGTTACTCCGAGGATATCAAGGTGGATTTTATCAGTTTTAGAGTACAATTTTGAAGTGGAATACATGAAGGGATTGAAGAATATAGTAGCGGATTGCTTGTCGAGAATACCTGTTGTTGTGAGTGATATTGAGTCTGAAGCTGATGTTGAGGAAGTGAGATATACTGAAGAACAAGCTTTTGGGTTGGAGCAATGGGATGCTGCAATGTTGGAAGATGAAGTATTGGAAAGAGTTATGTTTTCTATTTCTAATGGATGGGATGCGCAATTGTGCAATGATTTACGGTTTAAAGGTTACATTAATGTTGCAGAAGAGTTAAGTGTAAGAGAAGGGAAACTGTGAAGGAGAGACAAATTAGTACCACCGAAGAATCTTAGATCTAAAATTCTCATCATGGCACACGAAGGTCATTTGGGGAGAAATATGACTAAGCAACGTGTACGTCAGTCATTCTGGTGGCCTAGTTTAGATAATGAGGTTGAAGCAGTTGTCAAAGATTGTTATGCTTGTGCTGCTAGTGACAAGACCAAAGTTTTACGTCAACCTCCTATTTCTTCTGTGAAGTTTCCTGAGCGTCCTTGGGAAAGGTTGGCTTTAGATTTCATTGGTCCTATTTCCAAGTTGGGAACAAATTGCAAATTCTTAATGGTTTTGGTGGATTATCACTCCAAGTGGTTTGTGGTTGAGACATCTGAGAGTATTACAACTGAAAAAGTAATTAAGTTTCTTGAGAAAGTCTTCTTGAATGAGGGGATTCCAAAGGTCTTGGTGTCAGACAATGGTCCGCAATTAATTTCTAGGAAAATGGTGGAGTTCCTGTGTGGGAAAGGGATTAAACATGAGAGAGTTGCTTTATTTAGGCCACAAGCCAATGGCTTAGTTGAGAGGATTAATCGCCTGATCTTGGACAATATACAACTTTCTTTGTGCAATGATTTGTCCTGGTCTGAAGAATTGAAGAAGCTGATGTGGTCTTATAGGGTAACACCACATTCCATGACTGGAGTGTCACCTTTCATTTCTCTTAAAGGAAGGGAACCAGGTTTGAAAGAAGTACCAGGGTGGTTGAAAGACAGGGAATGTGTATGGGTGAATCGTGATGAGGTTGGAGATCAAGTGCTTAACAAACAAATCATTGCTGCCAAACATTATGATCACTTAAAAGGTGTCAAATTTCCTAACATAAAATCTGGTGATTGGGGTGTAGTGAGAAGTGGAGGTTTTATTGTCAAGGGTGATAGCAAGTTTTCTAAACCTGCTCAGATGAAGGAAGTGAAGAAGAATGTGGTGATTCTGTGTGATGGGACTACTTGGAGTTTGGGAAATGTATCTAAGTGTTTTTCTCCTTGTAGTTAAATTGATTTTCACTCATTTTTCTGTTCTGTATAATAGTTTCCTTCAAGTTTTTGTTGTGGGATATATAAGGGGGAAGGTGTGTAGAGATGACTAATGTAGAATGTTAATGGTTGCCTAGCAGCTTAGAATGTTATCTCTTGAGAGATGAAACTGAGCTGTGAAGCAGGCTGTGGATGAGCTGGAGGTTCCTGTACTTACTCTTCAATAAAGACTACAATTATCCTATTTCTTGGACTCATCTTTACAGTATGCATGGAATTAATACTTGCTTTTAGTTCATTTTTTCCTTTGTAGAACGTAAAGGAATGGATTCAATAAAGATTGTGCTTTGCTTAGGACCTTTCTCCCTTTGTAGCAATATTGAGGTCGGCAAATTTATCAAGCTGTTGCAAGATTAGTCATAATTTTTCTCTCCTTAGTAGGTAAAACAATTGTCGTATTTATTTTTGGTCGGGCGGTAAGGTCATGATCGGTGAGCAGTGATTTCAAGGTCCCTAGGGGGGGCGCCACCCATTATGGATGGGAGCGCCCGGGGGGAGGCAGCCATTGGCCCCTCCCATGGGGGGGCGGCACCCACTACGGATGGGTCGCCCACGGGGAGACGGCCATAGGCCCCTCCCAGGGGGAGACGGCTATATGCCCCTCCCAAGAATTTCCCGGGGGCCGGATATCCGCTCCGGCAGAAGAGAGTGTGGGGAAGGGGGGGAGTCCATGCTGTCCTTCTTACGGATACCTCGCACACGAACTCAGACGACCTTAAGATGGCGTCGAGTGAAATGGGGCCCCCACGACAAGGGAAGTTACAATTTTCGGCGAGGGTAAAGTCCTCTGCGCATGCGCCACTCACACCGTGAGGGCGGGAAGTTGGTGATAGGGATCTGACACCGGTTAAGACCTTGCCGTTGGCCCTTAATGTTAGGTTGTACAAATTCAAATGCAATGCATTTATCAGGATGCTAGACTCGGCTAGTAAACCTTTGTATTAGAGATTTGTTAAGGTTAGCCTGAAAAACCTGTCTTCATCAAGATGTAATTGAAGTTGAATTTGTACATGATTCATGAAACGTTTTAATTTAAAGTTTTAAATTTTGTTTCATATTTTAATAAATACGGCCGGGGAAATCGTGAGGCCCCCCCACCTTCCAAAAGTTCAAATCTGTGTCTGTCTCCTCCCATGGGGAATTGGTGTTGGGAGGGGTGGCGGGCATCCCGGCCCATATTATGATACTGGCGTCCGTCCGCCATGAATCGGCAGGTGAAAAGTGACTTTGGGGCCCATTGCAGGGCCCCGTACTCCCAGGCCCTCTGCTGTGGGGCCTGAGGGGTACCTGTGGTGCCCCCTAAATATCCCTGAACCATGTGGCACACACAGCATGGTGCCTGCAAAACGGAGCAGGGATGTTTAACCTTTGTATTTTCTTAATTGCGGCAAAAGCAGCAAGTAGCAGCAGAATCCGCAATGGAAAAAATACAATATCCAACTGCCAACAAAGTGGTCACATCGTAATCTTGGAAGCGGGACCTCTGACTCCTTGGTGGGCAGTCTTGCGTCCGCTACAATACCTGTTGGATCAGCATCGTAATCGTAATCGTACATATGCAAATACCCACCAAAACACTCTTTTTCTGTTTATATACCAAACTTTAGGAACTACAGAAAAATTACAGCAGACTTGACAAGCTACAGAACCACCAATAAAAACAAATAACCAAATATCTGGAGAAAGGCACATAAAAAATAATCTCATCTAAACCTTCAACAAAAAAATAAAACTAAAAACCTCTAGTGCACACCAAACTACCAAAAAACAAATCTACAAATAAAACTATTTTTTTTCCTCCAACAGAAAAGACACCGCCTGATTCTCATTAATCCACCGTCTATGGAAAACTGAAAAAAAGAACTGCAATTACTATCAAGAACGCATAAGTAAGTATAAAATGCAAGACAATGCTCATAATGTTTTATGTACTTGTCAAATCTGAAGTAAAATGATTACAATGAATTTAATTATCACAACACAGTCTCGCACATGGCCTACACTTACAACCAAGAAAGTACGAGCTCTGAAAATGGCAATTAAAAATGTACAAAATATTACTGTAATGCTTGCTATGAATGGGCTACTACAAACAAAAATTGGCAGTGGCGGTCATTTGTAAATCTGTCTGGCAGCCCCTCTACCAGGACAGGTTAATTTGATCTGTGGCCATAGCAGAAAAACTGGCCATCCATCAGGATTTATATCAGCTCTTAAATGTACACTATGTAGCAAAAAGCCAATTTGCTTTGAAATAAAAAAAACTGATTGCACTAGCTTATGACTCTGTAACAGAGGAAGCTAGCCACCACAACCTGCTTATGGAAAATCCATTCTACCAACAAAATGAACACCAAGTAAATCCCCTCATGGAGTACTTTGAAGACACTCAGGTAGGTAGACTGCGCAGCTCTGGACACAGACACCAAACTCAAATTTAATATACCATGGTTGAATGTTTACAACAGCTTAATGGCTCAAGAAGCCAAAACCAACAACGCATTAGGAGGATGGCACAATGCCTTCCAACCCACAATAGGGATAACCCTACCAACACTTTACAAATTCATAGAAGATCCCCTCTAGAAGAACGAAGCTACCAACAACTAAGAATTGAGCAATCAGTAGTTCAAATTAAACTTAAAAAAAGAAAGAAACAATAGAATGTATGACACGCTACATGGTAAAATTAGAATCTTTATTAATAAGAAAAGAGTACACTACTTAGAATCAATAGCACAATCTATATTATAAAATGACAACCTACCAACACAGTACCTAACAAACCTTAACACAATTACACACTACCAATATTAAAATAATAAATATTGAACTATTATTTTTATAGAGCAGTCAAAACAACACATAAATAAAATGGGAAAAAGACTATACATAAATATAATATTTAAAAATCAACACATCACCAACGACAAATCACAACATTAGAAATAAACACAAATTGAACCAAGTTAATGCAACACACAGATATGTAAAATAAGACATTGCAATTACAGTAAATAAACATCAATAATAAAATGTAACATTTCCCACATACAAGTAATTAACTATATAACCTGTACAGTTCTTTAGATGAAGATGTTCATCCATATCCATGTTGTCAAGACAGAAACAATCAAAAATGAGGAAATTAAGTTAAAAAAAAAGCAGCCTGGAAAATTAAATAGGTCCAAACTAAACCCAACAAAGCAAACCAACACAAAAGCCATTTTAAAAAATAAAAAAGCAGGAAACACTCCAGGAAAGGCTAAAGATCTAAGGAAATAAACAAATTGGTCTACTAGAAACCCAAAACAATTCCATTGAAAAAAAATAAACTTGACAATGTGTACTTTATTAGTGCCAATCTCCCTTGACCATTGTTCTGCTGCTGTGCCTATCTGTGGGATTGATCTAAGGTTTCCTGTTTGTTCGTTTGTCTGACACCCCACCTGTGACCTTTAAATTAGTGGCCTCGTGCCTAAGTCTCAGAGCTTGCCTAACTATGTATTTGAGAGTCGGGTTGATGTGGAGTTCACAACAGGTGAATTTGATAATAAAAACACAAATTCATTCTCACAAATGAATGTAGAGTTTTCCATATCTAAACCCATATGGTATGCCACTTTAATAACCTTGCAATTGTCACTAGAGCCACTAGTTATCATTATTTCAAATACACCAGCTGCTTCCAGTGCAGGTTGTTTTTCCTCTCTGTTACCATTGAGTTATTTAGCCAGTGATAGGTCCCCCTCTTGGTTCCTTAACCCCTTCCATGCTCATGACGAGCTCAGCTCGTCATGAGGCACAGTTGAGCTGTGCTGATGACGAGCTGAGCTCGTCATAAATAAAGGAAAATAGCAATTTTCAGCACAGGGGAAAAATAACCACAGCAGCGATGTGGTTAAATCCCAATAGTGCCTGATGTGCTGTATGAGATAAGGCAAGATTTGGGGCTGATTGTCGGCATGGTAAACAGATAGGTCTTAGGCGAACCAAGAGATGACAGATTGACAAGGATTTTGTCTTGTGCAGTTAACTAAAGGCCAATCAAACCCACACACAGAGGCACTTAGAAACATGTGCCAAGAATAATTATCCACACATTAAAAATACATTAGTCAAGCCTCTCACCTGCACCATATTAATCACTTACTTCTACAAATCATTTAAATTCTAGTGGTGCAGCTCTTTTTTAACATGATTTTAATTCATTTATCTTTATCATGGCAGGTAAACATGCAAGCTCTCCATTCCTCTTAGTCATTGACTGTAGCTATCGATATCTGGATCTCAACGAAAATGGCAGCATCCCTGTAGAGGTCTTTTGCAAAATCGGTGGTGGTTTCGAAGTTTGAATTGGTTGTCTTTGTTTGGTTTGTCACCATGTCAAACTGATTATATCCTTGTTTATCTGTCTGTTTTATGTACACTAAGCATACCAGTCAATGTGTTTCTTTTACATATCTTGGCCACAGTCTATAATGCAATGAGTGCAGTTGCAGTGATGTTTTTCTTACAGAAAACATTGTATTGTTAATCCAGCATGTACTGTGTCATAGTCACTGGATTACCTCAAAAGAATTGTTGTAATGATCCCTCAAGAGTCCTCGCTCTACTTTTCCACTGCTTCATCTTATTGAGACTCGTACATTTTAGAAATGATGTGTTTGTTCATGTTACTCATTGTGAGTCTCTCTATATTGTAAAGCGACAGACTAGTCTTTCTGAACATGACAATTGGACCAGCTAAACTTAAATTCCACTTAGAAGGCACTGTAGGACACAATAGATAAGTTGTCCAAAGAATCTATGGTAAATAAGGAAATGTAATCACTCACCTCTAACGTCTTCCATATAGCATAAATACTAGCATCAGATATAGATATTGAGTGATGAGCATAGAGATATCTGTTACCAAAAAAAGGGTCCCAACTCCCTGTTTTCTGGTGACTGTTCGATTTTTTCATGGCAATAGGTCACTGGCTGATGGTCTAGTAAGATTCTTGTTTGGTCACCCAAATCCTCCTGCGTGATCTCCTCTATTGTCATAGACACTAGTTACCCCTCTTGAACATTTTGCATTTGTGAGCATGATGTTAGTAATGGAACTCTGAAATCCAGCACACAGGATCTCTCTCCTGAACCTGTTGGTAATGACCTCTTAGCATAGCATGTAACTTTGAAAGGTGATTTTTATTATTGTGGTGGATACTGCTGTTGCTTGTGATGCACTTCTGAGGCCACCATCATAATCTGCAGAGGTCGAAGAAAAACTTGAGTTCCTCTTTGTCCTAGATGTCACAAGCATCTTCAAGTTCAGACTCTTCCATGATGATTTATCATTTATGAATAGAAACACTAAGTGCTGAATAGGGACTAAAAAAAAACAGCCCATGTTTTGTACCGTGGATCCAGCTCAGTGCCACAAGCACTCTTTAGACAATTTGATTTCTTGTTGCATCTGTTGACCAAACCAACAGTTTCATCACTAACACTGTTACATGTACCTTTCCTCCTATGCACCATTGGGACAGCTTGGCTTATGGTAGTCTTCCTTTCTGATTTCCCAAGCCATTGACTCAATGTATGAAAGCATTTTGATAAGACATTCTATTAGTCCCATTTGCCAACCTTTAGTGATATAGCTGCCCCATCCCTTTTATTTTGCAGAATACTCATTTTACATTTGCACTGTCAAACTAATGCTACATTGTGTGTAAGGTTGAGGTTAAATGTTTCTGAGCCTGTTGTAAAAAGTCTTTTACATGGTCTTCATTATCTCATTAAATTACCCTCAAGCTCGTACAGACTTTAAAGGAATGGCTAAAAGCTTTGCAAATAATGTGACATGAGACCAGCATGTTGTGTTCTATTTCTTCCTTTTGGAGAAACCTCACACATACACTCTTTCTTCACCTCTGTCTCTCTCTCACACACTCTCTCTCTCCAGATGTGGACAAGCCTGGCAAGGAAGAAGATGGCTGAGAACAAAGAAAAATGGATGTCTGTCTCGCCCTTGAGCCGCCACCTGTCAACAAGCAAATGCCGACAAAAATTTAATTTTATTTCTCTCAATAACCAATGCCAGACTAGTTCAAATGCACATGCAGCTGCTCAGGCTGTAAACCTTACTAGACTGCTGAAATATATCTTTTGGTGGTGTGGCACAATGTTGTAATGAAGGAAATGGTGTAAAGTTGGGAATGTTACACAAAATTATGCAAGATTATTCTGGTGTAATAAAAATTATACTCAGACTTAGTTTTGAAATACCTATTGACTGACATCAGATATTTAGAAAAATGCATGAATATAAAGAGTTGCAATTGTCCAAGCAACAAGATATAATTGCTTCGTCTATAGATTCCCTAGAAAAAAAGGAAAATAGAGGCAAGCTTTCATGGAGGTTCTCAAGAGGTGGATAAAACACTGTTAACTTGAATCTTTATGGTGAGCCAAATATGGTGATAAATATGGGTCCTAAAGTATAGGACAAAGCCTCTGGTTGAGGTGGATCACCTATGCCTAATAGCTGCTAATTCTCCATCTAGGTGTTAGTGATGTCATAATGGATGACCAATTCTGAGTTGCGTGTGTTGTCAGTATTTAACCAAACAAAGTTAAAGTGCATCCAAGTTCCTGTTACCTCAAAGCAGTTTTCAAAGATGTTGTGATGTTTCTACAACATAGAGATAAATAATACCAGCCTACAAACAGATTGTTAAATAAAAATTGAGAACACACATGTTGCCATGCGATAGGTAAAAGGCAAATATCAACTAGAAAATTATAGCCATAAAAGATCAAAGTAATATGCAAAACATCATCTAAAACAGAAAAAAAGAAATTCAGACAATTGTCAATTCAATAAAACAAAGGAAACATGACCAAAAGCATGAAAATAAAAATATCACCCAAAATATACCTATAAAGCAATAAAGCAATGTAATATGTATATATATATATATATATATATATATATATATATATATATATATATATATATATTCAACACAAATTGCACCTAAGCATTCAGGAAGCACACAACATCGCTCCGCCATCCGGCTATGCGCTGCAGCCTGCCGTCATGTTCCACCTCATTAATCAATTGCCGACGCGTTTCGAGGTGTTGCCACCCCCTCTTCATGGGCTGCGTGATTAAAGACTCGAGGCTCGCATCATTGTTTCAGTTGGCTCTTTTATTTGTTACAGGCCCCCCAGTGGGCGTATGTTGCAAGGTTTGTTCACCGATGATTGCTGGGGCCTGTAGTCCGTGATGCCGAGAGACATGGGCTTTCAGTAAGTTCGAGTCTTTAAATCACTATATTGCATTTCGTTAAATACCTTAAGTAGGCAGTGTACCAATTTGGCAGGTAAGTTGAGCAGTGAGCGGTGTGCCGGTTTCCATCTCAAAAAGTTCGTGATTACCGGCTCTAAACCTGCAGGCGAGGTCTGTTATTCCCCTGCTGGCGATGGTGCTTTCCTCACGGCCGGGCCGCCGTGCGTAAAAATTCAACACAAATTGCACCTAAGCATTCAGGAAGCACACAACATCGCTCCGCCATCCGGCTATGCGCTGCAGCCTGCCGTCATGTTCCACCTCATTAATCAATTGCCGATGCGTTTCGAGGTGTTGCCACCCCCTCTTCATGGGCTGCGTGATTAAAGACTCGAGGCTCGCATCATTGTTTCAGTTGGCTCTTTTATTTGTTACAGGCCCCCCAGTGGGCGTATGTTGCAAGGTTTGTTCACCGATGATTGCTGGGGCCTGTAGTCCGTGATGCCGAGAGACATGGGCTTTCAGTAAGTTCGAGTCTTTAAATCACTATATTGCATTTCGTTAAATACCTTAAGTAGGCAGTGTACCAATTTGGCAGGTAAGTTGAGCAGTGAGCGGTGTGCCGGTTTCCATCTCAAAAAGTTCGTGATTACCGGCTCTAAACCTGCAGGCGAGGTCTGTTATTCCCCTGCTGGCGATGGTGCTTTCCTCACGGCCGGGCCGCCGTGCGTAAAAATTCAACACAAATTGCACCTAAGCATTCAGGAAGCACACAACATCGCTCCGCCATCCGGCTATGCGCTGCAGCCTGCCGTCATGTTCCACCTCATTAATCAATTGCTGCAGCGCATAGCCGGATGGCGGAGCGATGTTGTGTGCTTCCTGAATGCTTAGGTGCAATTTGTGTTGAATATATATATATATATATATATATATATATATATATATATATATATATATATATATATATATATATATATATATATATATATATACATATATATATATCCTGAAGATCGTCACCCAGCTCGCACTGTCAGTTCCACACAATGACGAAGAGCAGACCCTTCAAATGCTGGTGCATAAAGTGCTTTTTTATGTTATTTCATTAATGCCAGCGCGTCCGCCAGAAAAAAACATAGGTTTCACAGATGTTATAGTTAGGAATTAGCATTTAAAAAACCTATGAAATACACTAAAAAATCCATAGGTTTCAGGGATGTCATAGCTAGTTGGACATTTGACTCATATAAAACCAGAGAACTTCGCCTGTAATACTTAGTTGAGCTAACTATAACTCGCGCAACCGCAATGCACTGCCGATGATGTGACATATTACGTGAACAACCTTTACAACAAAACTTTTACAACGCACTACCATTACAACGCGACCATTACAACACAAACCATTACAACGCATTGCGCTGGGGGGCGCTCTAAGATAGGGAATAAGTTTAATTTACAATCCAACACCTTCCCTAGTGTCCACGGGGACAGGAGTTGGAATAGTAAATTAAACTTTTCACTAACCAGCACCCCAAGCGCTATGCGTTGTAAAGGTTTGCGATGTAAAAACCGCGTTGTAAAGGCATGCGTGGTAAAAGTATGCGTTGTAACGTCATACTTCCCATATTACATCACTCATGACATGGTCAGTGACATCACTGAGGACATCACTGATGACATCTCAAATGACATCACTGATGACATCATCCAGTGAATGTGTGTTTCTATACAGTTTAAAAAAATGTCATATATATCTATGCCAAGGTGTATTAAACAATGAATGCATTTACAAGTGTCTGAAGGGATTATTTAGTAGGTGCATGACTAACTGTATAAGTGAGTGATTGAACGTGTCTTACTGAATGCATGGGTTAGTGACTAAACTGTGTGAAAGTCTGTATTAGTCTCTCAGTTGGTGTGTCAGCAACTGCATGGGTTGGTGAATAGCTACATGATTGTCTACATGGGTTATTGATTTGTTGTCTGAGTATCTGTATGGGTCCCTGAGTGTCTGTGTGGGTGGGTCGGGGGGTGTATGACTCTGTGCATCGATGTCTGAGTGGGTGATTCACGATTTGTATGGATTCAAAAGTGCATCTGGGAAGGGCTGTATGGTTGAGTGAGTGTGTGTATGGGTGTGTTGGTGAGTGAATGAATGTCTCAGTGGTATATCTGTGACTACATATGTTTTAAGGCACTATATGTGAGTGTTGGAGTATATAAATGACTATACGTGAGAGTAAGTTATTTGGTGAGTGGCTGTATAAATGAGTGTCTAATTCTATCAGTGATTGTATAAGACAATACATATGTGTTAGTATATGTATAAATAAGTGATGTTGTGTGTCTATAAATAACGAAGTTGTTGTGTATAACTGTATACATGAGTATGTGATTGATTCTTTGCATTACTGATTAGGTGTGTGAGTAACTCTATGGATGAGTGGCGGATTGTGACTGCATGTATAGATGTCTGAGTTCATATTATAGTACTGTATTGATAAATAACTACATGTATAAGTGACTGGATGTGTGTGTAGACCTAGGAAATAGGGAGTGGTTTGTAGTATATGGTATTGTTGTGTGTTTGGTTTTAAAAATAGTAGTCTGCATTTTAGAATGGGTCTCTCAAAGTTTATATTAGGGCATCAGTAGGTGCATCAGATTATCACGTGGATTATGTCATCAGCGATGTCATTTGAGATGTCATCAGTGATGTCATCAGTGATGTGACTGACCATGTCATGAGTGATGTAATATGTGACATCATCAGCAGTGCACTGCGGGTGTGAGAGTTATAGTTAGCTCAACTAACTATAACAGGTGAATTTCTCTGGTTTTTTATGAGTCAAATGTCCAACCAACTATAACATTCCTGAAACCTATGTGTTTTTAGTGAATTTCAAATGTTTTTTAAATGCTAATTCCTAACTATAAAGTCTGTAAAACCTATGGCTTTTTCAGTGAATTTCGAAGTTTTTTTTAAATCTTAATTTCATATTTTAATATTCATAAAACCTATATTTTTATTTGTAATATTTTGAAACTCTATTATCCGTTTTTTTCACTTTAAAAATTATGTAATGTTTTATGTCTTCCAGAAAAAATATGTATTTCTTTTTATTTTTTAAAACTGCAGTTCCATACCGGTAGTGTACTAAGCTCATTCACCGCATGAATCCTATCCTCCATATTGCTAAACTCGTAAATGATGCGCATTTCGTATCCGACGGGTTTGTTGCACCGCGTCTTGCATAACATCATATACGTATGAGGTCGCGCCAGATACTACTTTGGTATCCTACGGGTACGCAGTACCAAGTCACGTGTTACTTCATGTAGTTATGGGGTCACGCCTGCAGCGTGCGGCGTATGCGGCGATTGCACACTGCCAGGCCCTGTGTTACGCCATAGACGTATGGTGTCGCGCCAGGTATGCCATTCCCTCATTTTTTTTTGATGTCTCAAAACTACATCTAAATATTTTTAAAGTGTATATGAGAGCAAGCGATAATCTAAAATATTTTAAACATTTATATATTTCTAACTGTAATAAACTTATGTTATGATAAATATATTTTCTCAAAATCACGTTGGTGCGGCCTCCTTGCACGCTCGATGCGCGATTGTTATGTGACTGTTGGACTTGGCCCTTCTGGGAGGTTCACCCCTGAACTTTTTGCCTTTTAATATTACATAATTATAGTGATTTCTGGACTTTGCGCACTTTGACACTGTGTCCCAGTGTAAAGTGCGTGCGCAGTCTGAGTGCGTGTGGTGGACTGGCCTGCCCTCCCATAAGAATGGATGGGGGATATGTGTGTCCATGGTAGTTCCTGATGTGTGGGGAGTGCAGGGGCGAGTTTGGTATGTACAAACTTGTGTGATTAAATGCTGCACAATGATGTGCGCAGATTTCTTGTGTCTAGTGTGGAAGTGCCACTTCTGGAAGTTGTCATGTCTGTGCAGTGAATGTGAATTGAGTGTCTGGCTTGTGATTGGCTGTAGCTGGCTGGTGTGCCTGGCTCCAGGAGTCAGGATGGGTCTGCCCCGGTGGTGAATGGAGAGAACTGCATGTTGATGGGAGGGAGGAGTGCACCTGGGACCTGAATAGGGATGGGCCTTCTCTCCACAATGCTGGCTCCACCCCCTGTGGTGTGTCTGATGTTCCTGACTCATCCTGTGAATAGGCAGAGGGGCTGAGCAAAACAAAGTGCTCAAGAACGAGTTGCATCTGGTTCGCCCCTTGCCTGCATCTTTGACAACAAAGGATTTCTGTGTATAAAAGAGGGGCTGTGACCCCATGAAATGTTCTTGTGCTCAACTAGAATCTACCAGGGGCGTGCTGCTGCTCGGGCCCAGCGGAAGGCTTGCCTCCCTGGGCCCTGCCCAGCCCATGGATTGCTAGGGGACTTCTTTCTGAGACCCTCCTGCCCTCTTCACCTCTGAGGACTTGATTGCTGGAACCCTCCTGCCCTCTTCCCCTGGGAGGGCTGTGTTGCTGGGACCCTCCTTGCTGTAGGGGTCCTTTTCTGGGGCCTCCGGTAGTTTCTGTGCCCCCAGCGCCTCGTGAGCGCTTTATCTTGATTGATGGGCAGAGCGCTGTCGTTTTCCCTCAGGGGGAAGCGCTCCTGCCCTTTTGCTGCCAGTGCGAGTGCCACCCCGCTTTTTTAGTTATTTCTTTGAAGGTGCCCACCCTGCATTATGCCCCGATATTTGGAAGGAGCCTACCCCTCCTTTGTGCCCCAAGTTTCACCGCCGCGGCACCAGGAAAGAGAATGCCGCCAAAACCCGAAGACAGGCACCTGCGCCTGACTAGTGGTGGGGCTTGCGGCGGATGCCCGGTGACGCGGGGCTCCGGTGAGGAGGGGAGAGCCCCGCGGGAGGAGGAGTGGCAGCGGTCCGTGCCGCTGCAAGGAAAAGTCCCGGGTCCCAGGAGGGGGCCCGGTTGAAGGCAGGAAAGCAGCACCAGTGTTCCTGGGGCTCCCATGCGCTGGAAGGAGCCCCGGAGGAAGAGAGAGCCCGCCACCTATTGCTGCAGAGGGGGCGCGAGGAACACTGCCGGTGCCTGCCCCCGCCGCTTGTGAAGAGAGAGGAGACCAGCGAGGAAGGAAGACCGGCCGCTCAAGAGAGCCCGGTGAGTGTGGCTCAATGGCGGAGAGGTGGTTGGGGGGTGATGTCAGGGCATATTGTCGGCCCGCATCCTGTGCCCATTCCGGTACGGTTGGGCTTCGAGCGGCCCCACTAGCTAGAGGGACGCTCCAACATGGCACAAGTTCTTCTGTTTTATATGAGCAGACCTGCCATTGCAGGCCGCTCCACCGATGCCCACCTGGTGCTTCAAGGGCCCAGTTGAGGTCCCGGGGGCCCTTGTCCCCTCAGAGCCAGTGCGCTCCAATGATTGGACATTGTTTTATACTTAGAGGGCCAGAGTGGCCATGGGGAAGTTTCGGGTCCCCCAGTTATTTCCCAAGCCAGATGGCTCACAGGGATACATTATTAGTTCCAGAGCCTGGGGCTCCAACGTTTGGCGCCTTAGTTGTTTCAGAGCCAGAGGGCTCCAACAGGGGGCTTGTTCTGTTCAGAGCCCTGTGTGGCTCTCGCACCATGTCCATTTGATCTAGAGGGCTCCAAGGTGTGCAGTTGATTTCAGAGTCCGATGGCTCCAACGGTTTGGCGCAGTCTTTGTTCTAAAGGGCCAGTGAGGGCCCATGTCGCAGTTTTGATTTCCCAGCTGCCCAGCAAGTAGTGGGCAGCTGCACCGTTTAGGTTTTTCTTTCTATGGGCTTGTTCTTTGTGAACCCAGGAGTGAGACGCACTCCTTCACCCCTAATTCGGCCTTCCCCAGCTGCTCAGCACTTAGGGCCAGCTGCAGCGTTTAGGCCCCAGTGCATTGTTCTCGGCTGCCCAGCAAGTAGTGGCCAGCTGCAAAGTTTAGGCTTGGCGCAGTGGCGCAACCTGGACCTCTGCTGCCTAGGCAGAAGCCCTGACTCAATGGACATAGGGAATTTGAGCCCCTTTCTAGATGGCCAGTTGGCCAGGGGGGTTGTTACATTTGTAGGGCGCAGGCCCTATTGTGATTTATGTGCTAGATGTGCTAGATGTGCTAATACTTTGGGTGTTGGGAAATGTACTGTGTATGGTATGTTTTGCGCACCCTGTTTGATGCCTCTTGATATGATTTATGCATAGGAGGTTGTTTTACCTGTTTAGGTTTATGTTAGAGAGATTATACTTCCCTGTGCGATTTACCCCCCTAGTGTAAGGTTTACTTAGGTGGCGAGGGTCTAATGTAGTTAGACTTGTGGGATAATGTGTTTTATGGATTTTATGGCACAGACTGTTGCAAGTACAGTGATTATCAGTGTTTACTGCCTGTGCGCTCTATGACCTATTTTTACTTGTAAGTTTATGATTAGTTCACCTTGACCAAGTTATCTATTTTACTATTTCTTTACCAAGTGCTGATGCTGACAGTGGTCCATGTGGCCCTGTCAGGTGTACATAATTCCTTGTAAATATTGCCCGTGCCAGTTGGCACAATGTATATGGTGGGATTACTATCTGATGTGTTTTGAGAATACAAAGGCTATTTTTGATATAACCTTGTGTGGAGTTCCTTTTGTGGGGGTCCTGGGATGTTGTTGCTGGTGGGTGCTGTAATGGCAGAGTTTTTGGCTTTATTTAGCAGTGATATAGATCATTAATCTTGCTCGCATCTAGTATAGGTATTCTTAGCCTGTGTTGGCCCTTTTAAGCCCTTTTTCCAGACCTAGAAGAGGATAGCTGCTTAATATGCCTTTATTCTTGACTTTAACCTGTCTATTGCCTATTGGCTTTGACATATTAGACATATTGGTATGGTTTATGTAGGTATTCTGACAGAGCTAAGGAGCATTTCACCCCTTTCAGGCCTACAGGCCTAGAGCTAGAGGGACTCCATCTTGATGAAGCTGAGAGGCTTTTCAGGGCAAAGGCAAAGTTTATAGTTAAGGCTGTTGTTCGCTTGGAGAGAACCGGCTCGGGCTGGCCCCTATCGAAGGAATGTATTTTTCTCCACTCCGAAGACACAACTTCAGGCTGGCCAGCTGGGAACGTGTCCTTGGTACGGGGAGGTACAAGAATTTGGTGGGCGGCAGGTTACTGGCCGTAACTTTCCATGAAAGGACAAGCTTCCATATTAGTGAGCTACAGGAGAGGAGGAGTGGTCAGTTCAGTTTGGAGTTCAGTCCAGCGTGGTGTGCAGTTCAGCGTGGTGCTCAGAACAGCTTGGAGCACAGAACAGCTGGGAGCTCAGAACAGCTTGGAGCTCAGAACAGCTTGCAGAGAGAGAGAGAATGTCTGCTGGAGCTGCAGAATAGAGTGCAGTTCTTAAATGGAGAAAGAAGGCAGACGATTGCTGAAGATGAGGAGAGAGAAAGCAGTGCAGAGAGCATCAAAGAAGGCTGTCAGCTGGAGCAACTGAACCAGAGGCGTGGTGAAGTGGTGAAGGAGGGAGAGACAGAGAGAGCCCTAATCCCACCAGAGGCAGAGAGATAGCCCTAATCCCACCAGAGGCAGAGAGAGAAATCTTCCTTCTAATAGGTGAGGTAGTCTGAATTAGTTACACTTACACTTTATGTCTAATCTTTTCCCTTTCAGCGGAGTGTTCCTGTTATGTTTAATCCTTCTCTTTCAGCGGTGTGTTCTACCTATAGTCTTTGTCAGTTCTGTGTAAATGTTTATATTGTTGTAATAAAATAACCCCCCAGTTTGTAACAAACTGGCCTTTGCCTTGTATTCTTGTTCAATCTAGGTAAACAACACTCCTAGGTGTTTAGTGTTTGCATGAATGGATGAGTAATCCCAATCAGGTAAGTGGTGATCACATAAATAGGGAGTGAGTGGACCTATGATGTCAAGAGTAGGAGATATATGAGATTAATTGGCTAACTCCTAATATTGTAGTAGCAGACCCTTAGTGAAGAGACTTCCCAATATATATATATGTATAGGTGTTCATAGGAATGTGGTCGTCGTTGATATGCGGCGTTAGTGAGAACACTGGGTGGGAGACCAGTGCCGATACCCACAGGATTGTGGCTTGAATAAGTGAGAGCACTAGGAGGTCGAACTAGTGTGTAGTTTTGCAGGATTGCAAACACTTTGGAAAAGGGAGCATTGGGTTCTGCAGGCCCGTGTGTAGACGCACCGGATTGTGTGTCATATCTGCCCTAGGGTAGAACGGTCTGGGTCAGGGTGGCCGCGAGACCAACTGATGTGAATAAGTGTGGTGTAGGGTATGGATATCCCTAGTAATCAGTGAGTATTCTTAGTATCCCTATAGATTTAGTGGTGTTTTTAATAATATGAGCTTGTATATTGCGAGTTCCCCATCCTCAGGTAGGTACCAGGTGCCTGGATAGTTAGTCCTGAGGAGGGAAGGTGAGTACGTTCTGGCTGGGTTGGAGGGGCCCCTAGGGGCTGATCCCACCTACTCAGAAAATCCAGCCATAACAGGTGCGAGCGCAAATGCTTTACACATTGCCTCCGGGATAAGCCTTACTGCTCGTGCCATGCTACGAAGGGGGTGAGCGGGGGTTATCTTTGGAGTGTAACTCCCTTGCCCTAACCAGAGTGGTGGTTTCTGCCTGGCTTTGGCGCAAGCCTCAGCCAACCAGAAATCCCATTTCCAACAGTGACCTTAGAAAAAAAGCATTTGATTAGTTCATAACATTTCCCATTGTAACAGTTGGAGGACTCCACCCATTTTAGTCATTCTCTCTACAGCGTTTGATAAGACACACCCCTAATGCTTAGAGATCTTTTTTGAAAAGTTTTTTGCTGTGTACACATATCTTATACTTCACACACCATGCAACGATCATCTTGATCAATATTCATGGTCTGTACATTAGCCTTCCACGTGTGATGGCAATGCTTCTGAAACGTTATATCAAAAAACAAATGTTTGTTACACAATGCCCCTGGTGAGTGTGTGTACGCATTATTGTGCTGCCTTTAGGCCAGGGTATTGGTGGCTCAAAGGGGTATCATTGGCCAAGGGCAGAGTGCACATCCTAGATCACATGTGACAAACAGTAAAGAGTAATGTGTAGATTTGGGTTGCAGTATGCTCTGTTGTCAGGTTTCACCAGTTTATTAGTGTGTCATATGCAAAACTTTTCAGATTCACGTTTGACATGCATTGCTTGACTGTATTGAGTGTTATCACTATGTATGACATAGCCTCACTGCTGATCCAACCTCCATCCGAGCACATTCACATGTGCGCGCTTCACGATAGCAACATTTTCAATAATACCGCACACCATTGACATGCGTATCTGCGCATATCCACAAGCTTGACAACGACATGTGATGTTTTCCATTCAAGGTTTTCGAACAGAATCTCATTAGCGATAGTTGCCGCCCTCCCGGTACATGCTACATTAATGTAAATTGTGCATTCTGCAATGTCAAAACTGCAACAGAAACCCACATGAGTACAACGCCAAGGTCCCCTGAAGAATTATTCATAACCACACACTGGCCTAGCATACGCAAGCCCAGCGCACATTGCGTACATATAAATAGGATAACGACGACGCCACATGTCCCAGTTCTTCCACACTGCCTCAGGTGATATGGCCGCATCCACTCCTCATATTACAATGCGCAATAAAAAAAGGGATCCATGAGGTGTACACCATCCTGGCAATCAACACTGGATATGAATTGTGTATCCTACTGGCTGTCGTGTTTGGAAAGAGATCCATGAGGTGTGCACCATCCTGTCAATCAACACTGCATATGAATTGGGAACACTGCTGCCCGTCGTGTTTGGACACACATCAATGACAGCAGGTGAGCAGCGGGTGCACAGGGGCTGAAATTGAGCACGGTGCTGCAGGAGGGTTGAAGTTCATCAGCCTGGGTGCGTAGGTGCGAACAAGCGATGTTGCCCTGCGACAGAGATATGACTGAATGAGGCCAGAGATCACATCATTATCTCTGACCTCATTCAGTCATATCTCTGTCTCATTTTAAGGACCTGCTGGACCAAACTGTAGGCCTGAACCAGCGGGCAGTGCTGCCCTACAGACATGTGGTGTTGGCTTTTGGGGCACTGTAGTGAGCCGATTACTAAGTGTACATGCACACAGGCTTCCGCCACTGCATTACATGCGCACATTATGCTTCTGGTATGCACT
Source organism: Lissotriton vulgaris (assembly GCF_964263255.1). NCBI lineage: Eukaryota > Metazoa > Chordata > Amphibia > Caudata > Salamandridae > Lissotriton > Lissotriton vulgaris. The sequence continues at coordinate 1,436,163,794 of NC_141693.1, read as the reverse complement.
CTATTCCTTTGTATATGAACATTGGCATAATGTATTATTATTTAACCTTGTCTATTCTCGTGCACTCCAACTCCTCTTTGAACCATGATAACAGTTGATAGATCATACTTCAAGAAGGAAGGAATCACTCATCTGGTGTTCTCTATTAAGCTTGAAATAAACCTTCATTTACCTCAAGAAGTTTCCAGCATTATATTATTTCTCCCTTTTCAGACACCGATTTGCTTGCGCCAAAATGGGAGGAGCGGGTGCTCACCCTGTGACAATGCCCTGGGCATTCTGATGCCTTCCATCGTGGTATCAAGACACCGTCCCCGACCGCAGACCTGCTGCGCCACCCTGAGAGAGGCACCCCTGAGTAAGAGCTTGCACCGGCATGTCTTTGGAAACACTGTGCGCCGGAGCTGCAACTGAGCACAGTGCCTGGGAAGGGGCTGGGGTGCAGCATCCTGGGTGCATAGGTGCAGGCAAGCGATGTTGCCATAGATAATAATGTAATCTCTGGCCTCATTCATATCTGTTTCATTTAAAAGACTTGCTGGACTGCACTCTTTCTCGTGGACCCCAGTGTCCTAGACACACGGGTGACGGGAGGTGAACAGTGAGGGCTGGGTGCAGTAGGCCGACGCTCTGTCTCCTCCTCCCTCTGTTCTTTTGACTCTCCCTCCCCTTCTCCCTTCCACCCACTCCCTCCCTGTCCCATTCTCACTATCTTCCTTTCATTCTGACTTTCTTTCTTTTTCTCGTGGACATGGCACACATACTTACGTTTCTTTTTTGTCTTGCAGGTTTTTTACCCTGCTTCCGGAGGAGTCCCACCCACTTATTTCATGGTATACTGTTGTGTGTTCGAATAAAGTTGCATTTCCATTTATTTGTTTTGTATTAATAAAGGTTATTTTTTTACCAATAAATAAGTGAGTCTGTAGTTTACTGTGAAAATCGGCTGTTTATAGGAGATTATGAGGGAAAACATTTGTAATTTTGCAGTGCACCAACCAAATATAAACCAACAGACTATTACATAAATGAAACCTGCGTAATTCTATAACTGCAAGAGTTCTATGAGTGTATCACTTTATAACACCATGAGTACTGCCCGTGTGATTACAGAACCAATAAGGCACTGCCTAGGGCCACCGAGGCTTCAGGGACTTGCGAGGCACATCTTGCATATTAAAGTAAAGCCCCGGAGGGTGGTGATCCCCGGACTTGTGTTGGCCTCAAAGCCCACTGAACAATTAGTAAACAATACCCGGGGGACGTGGCGATCACCTAGGCTGCAAAACGTCTTTGTGCCCTCCTGCACGCTAACATACATGTGAGATTAAGGCCCCCAGTGCTGCAGAGACCCAGCAATATAATAGGATTGGCCCCAGAATATTACCCACCAGGGGGCTCATTTAAATGAACGGGTGAGACCCCGGTTCATTTTTTTCTCCATTTTTTCCATCCGGATCCGCTCTATTAAAGCAATACAAGGTTTTCCTCCTCTCGCTTCAAAGAGGCAAACAAAGATTTGCTATCACAGGGTGCAAGTAAAAGCAAACATAAATGTCCCGCAGATGCACACCCAGGGACATTGTATGAGCTGCGCCTGGGAGGTGGCGCTCCCTAGGACCATGATGCATTGGTTACTGCATAAATACAGAATTAGTATAAACGCATACAAACACTACTTGCACACGTGTAGTACAGCGACCAGAGTGTAGTGAAGAGGCAGAGGAAGTCCGAAATCTAAAAATATAAATCCTACCAGAGGTAGGATGACATGGTATTGTGTTTTATCTAGGAACCTGAATCAATATTTCTATTTTATGCCCTTGTACGGCTATAATCAATACTATCCCTATAATGGCATAGGTATCAAATCCATATTTAAGTAAATAGCCCTTGCAGTCCAAAGCACTGCAGAAGCTACTTCCTTGGATTCCTAGAAAGCACAACAAGTTCTTTCGACACACCAAACCTCCAGCAACCTGGGAAATCCCCATTTGCTTTTGTTTTGATTTGTCATTAAACTCCGGCGAACACTAAAGGAACAGTCAGTTCTTAGTGACATCTTTATTGAGGTCTTAATCCCAAACTTTACATCAAACTCGGCACCTTTCACGTATAAATATACCAACGTTGCCTTAAGCAAACACACGGTGGTGGTTTTGGAGCCAAACAGCTATCTACTTGCCCGGGAGCCCAGCGGATGCGAGAGCCCAGGGACGCTGCCCCTCCTCTTTGACGCACTGAGAGAGACGCTGTCTTTTCTCCTGCCGAGAAATCCAGCTCCGGTGTTCTCAGCCGCCTTCGCGGGCTGCTGGGATATCGAGTCCTGAAAGAGAGATACCAGACCTCCTGCATTCTATTACCCAGGTACGGAGCTGACTAAACCCTTAAAGAGAATTCTTGAATCAGATTCTTGGCAAAACCAACTTAACTTAAACTGCTACTTACTTACTCCTTCCCACGTATTAGGCTTAGGTCATGTACACCGGGGTAGGCGTATCTAGAAGCACCAGTTGAGTACGTTAGTCAATGTATATATTTGATCCATTTTAAACTATCTTATGGCTAAGAAACCATATCAATGTTTTACAGTATTATTTCATAATACTCTTTTTACTGTACGCACTTTACTTTACATTAAGTATTGCAATAATGGCAATTCATTTCTCTTGCATGAGAAAGAAGACTGCTCAATAAATTACACCTTTTATTGAAAACGCCCGTCTCTCTTTTCTCTGCACTCTGGTGAAACTAAGTACGCACAATGACTGAGTGAAATAGCTGTCTATTGTTTTTTTTTTTTTTTTTTTTTTGAAAATCTGTTTATTAGCATAGTAGGTAAAGCAGTCACAAATATTTCCAATCCCGGAGGGATACAGAGAAATACACATAAAGGTTGCTTAGAACATATAATTGCATAGTTGTCTTAATTTTCATTTTGTTGGTGACATTAACTGTCACAGTTTATGCAAACCCCTGTCAAAAACTATCCCTCCCCCCACCCTCAACAAATCCATCCGACACTCACACAACAACCTATAATTGATTAATCAGTAGACCGGGGCACTCAGGGAATCACAACATATGGCTCTACTTGAATGCCCACATAGATGGATCTAGGCCAATACAGAAAATATAAAATGGGGGAGTCCCCCCTCATTTCTTCATAGCGCACCATGGTAAGTGACAGTGCATGTCAGTCCGACCAAGGACACATTTATTGTGCGATCGAAGAGGCACTTGTACCCTCGTCTACTCCGTCTCCCCCAGATTCAAACATACCTAATATGGTATACCAGTCCAGTGAAATTGGCTTTTTCCTCAGACCCCTGTATTCCTCCCTCTGTAGTGCAACTCCCTCCGCCTTACCCCACCTCAACACTTCCGCCCTCCACAACTCCGGGTCCGGAGGCCTAGCTGACTTCCACCTCATAGTGATGGCACGTTTCGCCAGCAACAGGGCCAGACCCGAGAAACGTGCCGCCACGGTTCTGGTGCGCTGTGAGGGCCCCAACCCCAGTAACGTGCATTCCAGTGTTGGGGATCTGTTCAAAGCACCCGCTTCCTGGAGTGAGGCATGGACCGTGGTCCAGTAGTATCCTAGTTTGGGGCATTGCCAAAGCATGTGTATCAGTGTTGCGTCCTCGGTGTCACATCGGGGGCAATTACTGTTCGCATCAGGAAACATCATGTGTATGCGGCGTGGGGTCAGGTAGGCTCTGTGTAGAAGCATCGACTGTATAAACTTGAACTTGGGGTTCCTGGCTACTTTTTTGGGGAACTGAAGGATACGTTCCCACTCCTTATCCCTCAGGGGCCTACCAATGTCCACCTCCCATGCTGCCCGGAGTGGCAACAGATCGAAAGCCCTCCCCTTCTTAATACTAGTAGTGAGCCACTTAGTAAGGTGGGCGCCCGTGCCCATCAGGTAGTGCATGGTGATGAGAGGATTCGTAGCTGGCTCCATGCCCCTAGGGGACCATTTATTTGTGATATAGTGGCGAAGGCCAGAGTGTAGCAGGAAGGTGCCTCCAGGGACTCCATGGGTAGTTCTAAAGTCTGCAAAGGACAGTAGGCGCTCTTCCGCGAACAGGTCACCCACGTGCGACACTCCGACGTCATGCCATTGCTCCAGCGAGTCCGCCGACAGAGTCCCCGTAGCCAGTGGGATACCCAGGAGCGGGATCGTGGGGGCATAGGACGACTCAGGGGATGTGTACTTTAACGCCTTCCGCCAGTATGTTACCGCCAGTTTGAGGAGAGGTGGGACATCCCTAGGTACAATTGAGTTGGGCAAAAGTAACGTGTGTATTCTCCCCAATGCATGATCCCTGTCCGTCATGTTAATCTCCTGAAGATTGCGACCTGCTACCCAAAAGGCCAGCCATTGCAGTTGACATGCATAGTTGTAGGCCCTAAAATCAGGCAAACCCATGCCACCGGCTTCAGAGGGGAGTTGCAGCTTGGACAGACCTACATGCCTGTGGCCGTGCCCCCATACAAGTTCGGAGAGTAGAGTGTCTAGGGCCTTAAAGGTAGCTGCCGGGATCAGGTGTGGCAAGTTAGTGAAGTGGTAGAGAAGGCGGGGGAGCATCACCATCTTGGATATCGCCACTCTGCCGGGTATAGAGAGTGGCAGTGTGAGCCAAAATCATATCTGCGACTTCAGTGCTCTAATGGCCCTCCCAAGGTTACCGTCGATCATCTGACCTGCTTCCCTGTAAATCTGCATCCCCAGATATCTGAAGGTGGTTTCAGCTATCTGAAACTCGTGGGGGGCGAAGGGCAATGGAGTAGTCAGACCAGCGGCTGCAAATGTGAAGCCATATGATTTGGACTCGCTTATGGTCAGGCCTGAGATCAACCTAAAGACCTCAAATACCTGGGCAACAGGACTCAAGTCGCTCCTCAAGTCTCAGAAATATAAGATAATATCATCCGCATAAGCGGACACTATATGCGCCGACCCATGCCGCAGAATGCCAAACCGGGGGGCCATATGACGGAGCCTACAGAGCATCGGCTCAAGGGCAAGGACAAATAGGAGGGGAGAAAGTGGGCAGCCCTGTCTGGTGCCCCGTGCGATAGCTATAGGAACTGATATATGACCTGAGGTGCGCACTCTAGCAGTGGGAGCAGTATACAGCAATCTGACCCAAGCGAGGAATTCGGGGGGTATCCCAAATTTCGACAGTGTGTCAAACATGTAATCCCATCTAAGGGAGTCAAATGCTTGTTTCAAGTCCAGGGAGATGCAGCCTTCAGAGCTCGTGCCCTCTCGATCACCGAGCATGAGCTGGGCTAGTCGCCTGAGGTTCATGGCTGTATTGCGGCCCGGGACAAAACCACATTGATCCGAGTGGACTAGTTGAGGTACATATTGCACGAGCCTTGATGCCAACACCTTGCTCAATATCTTGGAGTCAGTATTGAGAAGGGACAGGGGTCTGTAGTCAGCCATTTGAAGCCCTTCTTTATTAGGCTTTAAAAGGGACGTGATTAACGCCTGCATAGACGACTGCGGTAGGGTGGTTGTTCGCAGCGCTTCCAAGTAGATAGCGTGTAACCGCGGGGCCAGTAGGTCTATGTATGTTGCATAAAAGTCGGCCGGTAGGCCGTCTGTCCCAGGGGTCTTGCCCTTAGGAAGGGCGCGTATTGCTTGTCTGATTTCAGCTATGGTAATGGTGCGCTTAAGGTCTTTGATATGCCCCTCTGTAAGTCGAGGCAGTGCTAAGTCCCTCCTAAAGGCCTCGAATGCGACCTCTGGAAGGGGCTGTGGGGGGCTGTACAGCGCTGTGTAGTATTCCCTGAACGCAGTATTGATCCCAACCTGGGTGGTGACTGGATTTCCTGCTTGGTCCAAGATTCTCAGAATGGGGTGGCTCACCGGGGAGTCCCTTAATAGGCGGGCTAGGAGGGGGCCAGCTCTATCTGCCTGTGCATGCTGCCTGTTCGTATATTCCCTATAGTCTAGGAGCCTCAGGTCTTCCAATAGCTCTGCGTGTCGAATGTGAGCCTCCTGTAGTGGTGTGAAGGGCGCATGTGTGCCGGCAGCCTCACTTTCTAGGGAAGCCAGGGAGCCCTCCACCTCTTTCAATTGATTAATTATCTCCCTTTTCCTGCCCATTCCAGCGGCCATGGCCGCCCCCCTAATACAGACCTTAAATGCGTCCCATTCCACTTGACGGGTGCTGGCTGTGTTCATGTTTGTGGAGAAATATGTTCCTATAGCGTCGGACAGGGAGGCCCTAAACACTGAGTCTTCAAGAAGATCTGGGGACAGTCTCCAAGTAGGGATGGGGGCAAGTCGCCTGCCCCACTGCCATGTGAGTTCTACAGAGCTATGATCGGACAGAGTTTTCCCCATGTGTTGGGCCTTGACAATTGTATCCGCTACAGAGCGGGAACAGAAAATGTGGTCAATTCTAGTATGAAGCTGGTGTGGTGGGGAGAAAAAGGTATATTCCCTCTCCTGTGAGTGTGTACTGTGCCATACATCAGTCAGGTCCCAGCCCTCAGCCCAACGATTAAGAGCATCCGCTTGTTTCCTACTCTCAGTCGCCTGTAAAGGGGGATGTGACCTATCCATCGTAACATCAAGCACAGCATTAAAATCACCCCCAATAAACCATCGATGACCAGTCCATCCCGTCAGCACCCCGTTCACCGTCATCAAGAACTCCGATTGATTAGAGTTCGGCGAGTAAACACATCCAAATACAACAGCATCCCCGTCCAACATCCCCCGCACAAATACATATCGGCCCTCTTTATCAACTCTATGCTCTAACATCTGAAAGGGGACAGAGCCACGGAACCAGATCGCCGCCCCCCTTGAAAATGCAGAATAAGAGGTAGCAAATAACTGTCCCCTCCATTTTTTGCGCAGCTTCACAGCCTCAGAGGCGTTCAAATGCGTCTCTTGCAGGCATGCAATCTGGATTCCCCTGCGGTTGAGCTGGGCCAAAATTCTATGGCGTTTCTGGACTGCTCCCATGCCACGCACGTTCCAAGTGCACATTTGGTAGTTATTAAGCGGCCCCATATCCAATCATGTGGTGCGACTCAGTGAAACTCCCTGGGCCCCATGTCAGGTTTGCGTTGAGATAAGGTGAGTGTGTCGTGGAAACAAATAACCCCTTAACAAAAAGGTCCCCAAGCCAACGTGCCCAGGATCCAAACTGTGGTGCCCAACGTGGGCACAAGTCAGTGGAGTCCGTGTGCAGACCGGGGGGTGACAGGCCTCTGTCGACTGTCATTGAGCGGTCTGCATAGGCTCGGTAGTCCTCAACAAAGTGGGTTCCCCACGCAACCCACCAATTGCGAAAAGAGGGGGAGGGGGGGTAGGGGGAGTTCAAGTATACATTACCACCCGGAGGGGATCATATATTCAGCAAATCAGAACTCCTCCGCCATTTGGGCTGTAATTTTCGGGAATAGCGGCAAGCTGTCCATTGAGCCGGATACCTCCGTATGGGTGTCGGTGGAGGCGGAGTGCCTGTCGCTACGTGCTTGGGCGTCATGTGCTGCTAGTGCCTCCTCCGTGAGCCGCTGCCGGTGAGATGACGAAGGGTGGCTTGCCATTCGGGCATCAGGAGGATGCGTCTTCACAGGGGGTCCATGGGAAGAGTGGAGTCCAGGGCCTGGGGTGTTGTGTCGTCCTTCCGGTGTGCCTCCGCGCTCGTTGTGGCCGTCCCCCCGGGGCTCCTCGAATGGGTCCTGTGAGGTCGGCGGTGTCAGAGTGACCTCCATCCATTCCTCTGCCTCTTCTGGTGACTCGAAGAAGTGGGATTTGTTGTCGTGCATGATTTTGAGTCGAGCAGGGAACAGCAGCGCATACTTCATATTCCTGTCCCTTAACTTGCGTTTGACACCCATGAAGGTGGACCTGGCGCGCTGTACAGTGGGCGTGAAATCAGGATAGACTGAAATGTTTTTATCTTCAAATCGGATCGGTGCTTTTTCCCTGGCCGCACGCAACACAGTGTCCCGGTCTCTGAAATGAAGGAGGCGCGCGATCAGGGGACGAGGGGGCGCCCCTGGCTTGGGGGGCCGAGGAGGCATCCGATGTGCCCTCTCCACGCTGTACAGTGCAGTGAGGTCTTCTTGGCCCACTAGTTTCCGTAGCCAGTCTTCCACGAATTGGGTGGGGTCCCTCCCCTCACTTCTCTCCGGAATGCCTAAGATGCGGACGTTGTTGCGGCGCGCACGTACTTCTGCCTCATCCACTTTATCCCAGAGATGTTTAAGCTGTTTTTCCACTCCCTCCAGCCTCGTGGAATGCTCCGTCTGCTGTGGCACTAGGTCATTCAGTGCTAGCTACTGCTCCGCCACTCGTTCCGCCAATTTGTTATGGTCCGCCCTTAGTAGTGACAGGCCCGTCGCCATGTTGTCAATACGCGATTCCAGGGCCTCACGGGTCGCCCGTATCTCATTAAGGATAAGGTCCAACTTTGCGTCCTGGGACCTTTTCCCAGTCGGCGGGATGATGTCCACGTTGGAGGAGGCCAGAGGGTCCTCGGAGCCCGTGGACTGCAGATCCGTCGCAGCGCCCTGTCCATGAGTCTTGCCCCTTTGCTTGCCCATAGCTCTTGTTAGCAGGGTGGCGCCGGAAAGGGCACAGCAGATCGCCGCCGCCCTCTCCCGTATCTACTCTGGGCACCGGGCCGTGTCCGCCGCTGGGTCAGGGAGTGGTGTTGTGCAAGGGTGAGAGCAGCACAGGCCCAGGGCCGGCAGGGAGCGCGTAGAATCCCTGTCCTTGACGTCAGTTGCAGACCAGGCGGCCCACCCAGGGAGGCCCCGAGTGCAGAGTCGTCGTTAGCTTCCCGCAGTACAGGTGAAGAAGGTAAGGTGGCCTTCTGCCAGTGTCCAGTGAATCGGCCTTACGCTGGTGCACTCTAGTAGTCTGGGCCAGTGCGTGGTGGTAGGCCCGCAGAGCGGTGTCACACTTTCCTGCTGCTGTCCTAGGTCAGTTGCCCTGATAGCCAGGTCCTGCAGTCCACCGTCCCCTGCACACCGCCGGGCACACCGCCCTCCGCAGGGCGTTGCACCGCGTGGAATCCCAGTCGCGGCTCCAGCAGTCGACCAGTGTGTGGGCCAGAGGAGCTCCTCTCGTCCTCCCGTTCGGGCCCCAGTAACAAGATGGCGCCCAAAAAATGCTGATGAAGCCTGCCGGGGGGGGCCCGGAGCAAGAGGCGCCTGTATCTGGTGTCCGGTGCTGTCCGCCCCACTGTCCCGGGCGGCGCAGCAGAAAACGGGCGTCTAGCCCTCGGCGTGGATTCAGCTGGTCAGCCAGGTGAAGAGAGTCTCCGCCCGATCCGTAGGGCACCCAGCAGGATGGCCGTGCAGGGCCCCGCTGCGTAGGCGGGGGCCGCAGGGTCGCCGTGTTATCAGGACACCCCTCTACAGGCGAGGTCTGCTGCCGGTTTCCGCCTCGGTAGCTGTCTATTGTTTTCACACAACTCTAGAGATACACTTTTATTCTGAGGGAGCAAGGTTGTCATGTTATATGGTTGTCGGAAGCTAATCCCTTCTTGTCTATCCAGGGAGGTTAAACTCCTCCTCGTTTATTCGAGAAAGTTTCTAGTGACCTCTGAGCTAGCTGGCAAACCTTAAGTCTAATATAGTCAGTAGAGACCTAGTCGACCTCAGTCCTTCATCTACACTGCTGAATATATTATTCCAATGCGCAGAGCCTATTGGGAATATAGGAACTACACTACAATGGTTCAAAGCGCTGACGACCCTGGGATGAGTAAAAACAGCTTCACGAAGAAAAAGGGTCTTCAGCACACCGCAAAGAAGCTCAAAATATTGCTGAGTGCTGCCTTCTTTTTACCTTCTCCCCCTCGTTGCCAAATTTATGTAGTGAAGAGGCAGACAGCAGTGGATCTGATAAGTAGATTTAGTGCAGGAAAACAAGACAGCTTAAACAGCCACCAACAGGAGCAGACGTCAAGGCAGCCGTCTTCTCCAGCACCGTGTACAAACTCCCCAAGGTTCCCTTCATGACAGCCCTACATTCTAACATTACATACCTACATTCTACTAGCATTACATACTAACATTTTACTATAACTTACATTAGAGTACTACATAGAGCACATGACTTTACAGCAATGAGCTCATGATTTCACCAACGAGTCGTGAGACCGGTAGGGGTGAGTAGTTCGCTTCCCACTCCCTGTACTGTATAAACGCAAACTAACACTACTTCCGCAGGTATGCTACACCGCCCAAAGCACATCACTTTACAGCAAGGGGCTCACGATTTAGGCTCACAGTTTAATCGCTGAGTCTTCAGACCAGTAGGGGTGAGTAGTTCACTTCCCACTCCATGTATAGTATAAACGCATACTAACACTACTTACACAGTTATACTTCAGCGGCCAGTATGCTATAGCGCCCAGAGCCCATCACTTTACAGCAATCAGCTCGGTTTGATCCCCAAGTCTTCACACCGTTAGATGTGAGTACTTCACTTCCGGTATAGTATAAACGCAAGGTAGGGGTTATTAGTTTGCTTCCCACTCCCTGTATGGTATAAACGCCTACTAACACTACTTGCACACATATGCTACAAAGAACAGAGCACATCACTTTACAGCAATGAGCTCATGGTTTAGGCTCTCAGTTTCATACCTGAGTGTAGCAGCACCATGTCACTCTGAGCAACACCGCACTTTCAGACCAGGAGGAGTGACTACTTCGCTTCGCAATCCCCCACAGAGGCTACTTTTTTGCCCTTTTATCCCCTTACTCATTTCAACAGAAACATAAAATGGCTGCAACACTTCCTAGTTGCCACCGCTTGAACCGCTCGCAGCCAATAAGCAGCAAGCTCGTGCTCATAACACTTCAGCCAATCAAATGGCAGAATTCCCAAATATCGATATCTGTAAATTTTGATATTTCCCCAAAACTACTGAACGGATTTACACCAAATAAACAAAAGCCTGCTTTCTAGACCAAGACCGTTCTCACTGCCAAATTCAGGGTAATTCTGTTCACCCGTTCGACCTGTAGCCTTGTCTAAAGTTTCCTATGGAAATTGCATGGAGAAAACATGTTTTGGGATCCCCCTTTTTCTCGCCCCCCCCTTAATGAATCACCCCCAGACTTTTAACATAGGAGCTGATATAAAGAAAGAATTAGTTTGGAAAATGTCATGAAGATTCATCAAACGACGCCATAGTTATAAGCAAAACAAAAAATGTTCTTCCTATGGAAATGTTGTCCTAACTATAACTACCTGCTGGCGACCGCCAATAGGTAATATATGCACACATTGCTACATATTTCTTTAAAACTTATATAAATTAGGCATATACTAATTGAAACAAGCATTTGCAATGCAATAGGTCTCGCATTTACACAAGTGTAAGCTATTGGCATTGTAAATGCCAATAGCTCAAACTTGTGTAAATGCAAGACCTATTGCATTGCAAATGCAAGGCATCACGGACAACGGGAGGGGCGATGGGTGGGGGGCAAGGGAGGTTACAGGGAGGGAGTAGGCACAGACAGCAGGTGGGTTGGGTGGTGTGGAGAGAGAAGGCACAGGCAATGGGAGGGCAGCGGTAAACAAGGCCCACACCGGGAGGGAGGGGGGTAAAGAAGACAACAAAGAACATCATGCCTGCAATAAGAGAAACTGATGAAAGAAAATAGTGCTCAGAGTCTAAATAACACCTACTGTGTAACAACCGAAGTAAAAGGGCCAGTCGCCGTGGAAGGTGACTAATGAAGAGGAGGCGGTACAAAGGAGGGACTAGAAAGCCTATTTATGAATCAGAAGCCAGCATTTAGGACAGACAAAGACACAAGGCAATGGCAAATATGGGCGGAGAGTGGGCAGGGTTTTTATGCCCTTCTCTACCCCAACAAGTCTTGCAGAGTAGCACATGCACGCTGGCTCAGGCTCCAACTAAAAATTGGTGCTGCCATATAAAGTACAAAAATTAAATCAATAAAATTAAACTAAAAAAAAGTTAACAAATAAAAACACATTCTCAATTTGAAAATTGTATACAAAGGAAGCAAAAATATTCAATTATCTGCTGCAGAGGATTCCACCACTGCTAGAAAATATCACTCAGACTATTTGAAGCTTTAGAAAGACTTCAACATTTTCCGAGAAGAAAGCACTAGAAGTATTATTGAATTATAACATACTTCAAACTTAGCGACAAAAATAACTTTAACATTTTAATATGCAAACTAATAAGTAAGAATTATCAATAAATTATATCTCCAAAACACATGTACCAAGACTGTCAAAGAATGACACTAAACAATACAAAATCACAAGCCCAGACCACAGCATCATTTAAAATATCATATTACAAAAAACAAATCTATGTATATTAGATAACAACACAATGAACTATCACCCTTAAAATTAATTAATATTAATAGTTTTTTTTACATCTGAAATATACCATAAAAATATGTAAACAAAAAATAAACTTCAGTGTCTAAAATAAATTCTCTTTCTCAATAGTCTAATTAAGAAGGATGAACAAAAGAAAATGAACAGACATAAAACAACACAGCACCACCAACCCCCCCAAGAAGAAACACCAATAATGTAAGCAATAAATAGAAAACATGTTGTAAACATTTTGTAAAATTATTATACTCGATTTTGATATTTTAGGATGAACATAAAAGTATATATTTTTTATATTTTGCAATTTAGAGTTGTAATATTAGAAGAAAACTACCAAGAATTAAGACTAAAGTAGTGCCTAGCACAAATAAAACCAAAAACTATCCAAACAAAGTAAGCAAACTCATCAACTTCTAGCAAGCAAAGTATAACTGCTTACTAATACCTAAGGGCTACCTTCTTAGAACAATAGCCAGGATACTACCTCACAACCATCATGAGAGAATAACTGAAATAAAAATCTTAAACAACTTGTATTACTCTAAATGAAATTTCAAAATAAAATAAACTATTAATACAGAATTGTGAAAATATAATAAATATTATTTCTAAAAATACTTTCTAAAACTGACACAAGCATTCAATAATATATAGCACAAACTGTATATAACATAACAAAATGGTCTAAGCGGATGATGCTGAAACAAACTTATGACACAACCTTTGGCTCACAATGGCTACAGTGGGTGGGGTAGGGACAAGACCCAGACCATGTTTATATTATGAATCCCAGTACGTACAGCAATTGCTGTAATGCTTGCAATAAAATAAATAAACATTGTTTCTATAAAAACAAATAATGTTACTATTAAAATAAAAGAGCAAAACAAAAGCAACCACAGCACAGTAAATAATTACTGAAAAACAAATAAATAATATAAAAAATAGAATTAAAAACAAACTATATATCAAACATATGCTTGAAATATAGTCTGATCCCAAATAAAACCAATATTACAGCTAGAAGTATAATTCAAACAATAAAAAATCTCCCCCAAAAAATACAGAAAACACGCCTCCCATTTTTCCTTGTAAAAAAATGAAACTAATCCTTCAGCTAAAAATAGATTTTTAATGTCAATAAAAACACCTGTAAAAGATAATACAGAACATTAGATTTACCTCTATTGAAGAGCATCAATGAGGATCTCTAACCTGAGGAGTCGCTGGCGTGAAAAAACTATAAAAATACCCTACAAAACAAAGCAAGCAGTAAAAAAGGGTGGGATAGATGAAATGTGAAAAAAATGTTCCTACTATTCCTACTATTTAAATCAATGCAGTAAATGAATGCAAATACTGATCATATTTTGTAAAAAAAAATGAACAATATGAAAAATGAAGAAGTGAAAAAATCATCTTTTTATAGTATTTTTAATATATATAAAAAAATTGAAAAATGTAAGGGCTATTTGTAAAAAATTTTGTTGAGGAAAAGCATCCAAAGCAGGAGGATTATCTTAACAAGAATGTATATGTATATAAATATAAAGGGGCAGATTTATGAGGCCGTTGCGCCTCTTTGCGCCGCAATTGCGTCATTTTTTTTGACGCAACTGCGGCGCAAACAATGCGCCCTATTTACAACGTGACGCATCTAGGAGATGCGTCACGTTGTAAAGCACTGCGCCATAAGGAGGCGTTCCTGCGCAGGGGGGGGGGCGTTCCTGCGCAGGAACGCCTCCTGAAAGTGGCTGAGTGAAATCTATTAGATTTCACTCAGTCACTTTCTGACCAATGCTGCGTCAAAATCCTGCGCCTGCTTGAAGCAGGCGTAGGTCTTGATGCAGCATTAGTTGAATGGGTCACCCCCGAGCCTTGCTGGAGCTGCGTCGCGCTTGCGACGCAACTCCAGCAATGCGACACATTTCCGGCACAGATGCGTCACGCATCTGTGCCGTTTTTGCACCATGGTGCGCCGCATTATAAATGCGGCGCACCATGGGAGGCGCAGCTGTAGCGCACTGTGGTGCATGTTAACTGGCGCATCCCTCAGGATGCGCCAGTTAACATAAATCTGCCCCAAACTGTTTTAAATAGAAACTTTATAAATATTTGTTATAAATAAAGCAAATTATCATCAAAACAAATTGTTAAAGTAAACGTCAGCATGTCATTCCCCCAAGGAAAAGTGAATAGTGGTACAGACAAAGTGGATAAATGGAATTACACCAAATTTGGCAGAAAGCTAGATTTTTACTTAGAAAGGTGGCATTTTGCGATTTGGTGTAAATTTGTTCAGTGATTTGCGAGAAATGAATGCCAAAATGTATATATATATTGAGATGCAATAGTTCAGCGGGTCTGGCAGATCAAAAAATGTGATTGGATTGGCTGACTTAAATCAACAAAAATGTTTGGCAGCCATTTTAGAACTCCACAACTCAGTCCATGTGTCCTGAAAAAAAATCAAATAGGAGGAGCAGGATTGTGATACCCTCTCTTTGACTTTTAAAATGTCCCAGAGGAACCCCCCTTAACCCCTCGGTCCCCAAACATTTTTGCAACAGTGCTATGGTACTGTGGTACTATTACTGTACTTTTAATAAAAAGGGCCCCCCAGTGTGAGTAAGGGCCCAGGTCTTTTGCCAGATTAAAAAAATAAGGTGAGTCATTTAATGGCCTCCAGTATCCCATTCTCCAGGTTCTCGAGGCCCAATTACATTTTTATTTGGGGAGGGTGTGTGGATTCCCCTCCCTGAGCAAGCTATTGCCCGGGTGCCCCATCCCCCTGGGGAACTATGTTGTTCCCTGTATAGAAGAGTGTGGGCAGGGAACAGAAATTGAAGTCCCTGTCTGTGCTCCACTGAGAAGGAAGCATAGGTTTGCTCCTGCCGACTGGAGCAGAACCAAAATCTGCTCTTGCTGGGCAGTAACAAACCAATACAGCCAGCTCCAACCTGAACCCAGGATGGGCACTGGCAGCGGGTCCTGCGGGGCCATGTAGCAGAGGCTCACCCTGTCATGGGTGGTGGATATTAATCTGTGAAATGATGGAGTAAGAGTGACAAAAGGAGCTGGGAATATGGTTGCAATAACTCTGAGAGTGACAGTGTTAGGAATAGTAGAAGATTGGTTGATCTCAAAAAATATACCCAAAACAAACTTTTTGAACCCTCCTGCCACAGAGAACCACAGTGGGCTGGCAGTTCATTGGAAGAGTTTTTGACCATGACCTTGTCTCCTATGCTGAAGGGCAGTAAATGTTGACATTGCTGTGGTAGGTGGAAAGGCTCACTTTGGCAGAGATAGAGTGTGCTCAGCAGGCTACTAGCCATGTCATTGGCATTAGGTTATGGTAATTGGGTGGGACAGTCCTGATCGCTTAGCTGCCAATATGCGATAAGGGCAAAAAATTCAGCACATCTAGTGAAGAAGCATCATTATAGTAAAAATCTGTACTTTTTCAGGTGCCTTTTACAATCTTAGAAGAACATTTCTCTGTGGGATTATTTTGGTCCATCAACTAAACACATTACATACATTACTTCAAGTGAATTTGTTCAACACTCCATTTGTTGTATTTCATTGAGAGCAATACCAACAATTGTACAATAGGTTTGTTCTTAAAAATCTGAACCATTGTCGGTCAAAATCAAACCTACCTCATGCATATTAATCAGGAAGGTCACAAATGACAACTTACTATGATTGAAGGGCATCACAGGGATAGTGATCTGCTGGGGTCAACAGATCACTATGTCTTAGATTACACTTAAATAAAGCAAACAATACAAAACATTCATATTAGCATACCGATTCGGTATTTGGAAGCGACACCTACCACACACCCCTTGCAAATATAGATCAATATTAATTTCCAAACACATTTAGGGGGCCATAAAGATGTCAGGAGGATCGCCACCGCCGATCGGGCAGTGGATGTCCCGCCATCTTTTCCCACCTGCTCTCCATTTACCCCACCATATTACAATGGTGGGGGCGTACAGCCGCAGACGGAAAGACCGTCCGCAGCTTTACCGCAGGCAGGCAATTGTTGCGATTACCTGCCGTGCGGTCCTGGGCCTCAATATGGTGGCGGTGCCTAACAGGCACCGACTGCCATATTAAGATATATGCGGTTTTGGCATTCCATGGCGGCGATGCCGCCATGGAAAGGCATGCCATGCAGGCTTTGACTGTGGGGGCCTGTTGTGGGCCCCTGGGTGTTAGGGTTGGAGGGTGCACATGGAGGGTACCTATGGTACCCCCCTACATTGGCATACACAAGGTGGCAGGCACCGTGCTGTGCCTGTTACGTTATGCATGCCAATGCACAACATGCATCTTTTGCTTTGCGGCGGGTGCTGCTTACAGCACCGCCCGCCACAATGTAAAATATGCGGGATGTGACCGCCAGGGTGGCAGTTGCATCCTAATGGGACCACTGCACCCCTGGCGGTCAGTCCTGTTTACCATTACGGTGGTGGGCAGAACCAAATATATTAAGTATATAAAATGAATTTAGCATTTAAAAATAAAATATTTTTACCTTTATTTCAAGTTCAGTAAAAAAAAAAAAAATCCCTATACTTTACCATGTGGCGAGCCCCACCCTGACTGCAGTATCTCCCTAAGATAAATTTCCAGGAGAATTAAAAAAATGTATTTAGCTAAAAAATAAATATTGAAAATATATGTTGAATATTAATGGAAATGATTCTTTAAATTTACTTGAGATCTAGAACAAAATACAATAAATGTTATCCCGGAAGCCGGGAAAACGCTAGTATCTTGCTTTTAAAAATTGTATGTTATATTGTGCTTTTAGACGTACTGGGCTTCCCCGCGCAGCGGATCGTATCGCTGCTGCGGGTGTCACAACATCCTTGCTGCCATTCCCCATTGACGCCAGGGAACAAACTGAAAGACCGACTAACCCGGCACTACCCTGGCGCCGTCTGATTACACCATTGTAACGCGGCAACTCGCGCCTGATTCTGGGCTGCTGTTCCGAATACAGGCTACTTCTCCCTGCCATTCTAGTACCAGTGCAACGTCCTGGCAATTAGAAGTTAAATAACGTTAAGGCAATTATTGAATGTCCTGATGATGGTCCCCATGATTTATTAGGGGGACCGAAACGCCGTCGACCTGTCTAGCACCGTATACAAAACTTGATTTCTATGTTTTGTAATGGTGCTCTATTTACACTTCTGTACAATTGGATTTTAAACAGAAAATGTTTGTTTGCCTTAAAAACCCTTCTATGTTCCTAAATCTACCTTCTGTATTTGCTCCGTTAGTGTTGGGCACAGGCTTGTGTACCACACTGGTGAATTGTGGAAGGTATTCTCTCTGTATGGATCAATAATTTATTGAGTAAACTTGAAAGACCTCTGTCCGGCTGGACAAGTCACTCCAAATATAGATTTGATTCTGTCTATATTTATTTCCTCATATATTTTTGAATGCATGGGACCACTGTTGTTCTAAAAAGCCATTCCCCAGAGGCCACTGGCCATGCCCTCTACCAACAGGCCACGCCCCCCGCCGAAGGCATTTAAAAGCGCGGACTGCTAGCGCGAGCCAGAGGAAAACCTATTTCCTGAGGCAGAAGCCGGGAGAATGCTAGTATCTTTCTTTTAAAAATGGTATGTTATATTGTGCTTTCAGACACTAAGGGCCCCATTAGGATGGCGGGCGGGCAAAGCCTGCCCGCCATCCTATCGGACATCGGGACCGCCCGCCCTAAGGGCGGGGGTCCCGCACGCAGCATTAGGATGTGCCCGCCACTGTGGCGGGCACATCCTGTATTTTTAGTACTGTGGCGGGCGGAGCTCTGTGCTCTGCCCGCCACAATAGTAAAAATGCTGTGCAGCATTTACATAATCAAAGCGGCAGGCACCGCGCGGTGCCTACCGCTTTGATTATGTAAATGCAGGGGGGTACCACAGGTACCCTGCCGTGTGCCACCCCCCTTTGGCCTTCACTCTGGGGGCCCACAGAGGGCCCCCAGAGTGAACACCGCATGCCTTTCCGTGGCGGCAATGCCGCCACGGAAAGGCATTGTAAAATGCCCATTGTAATAATGCGGGCGGTGTCTGACAGACACCGCCTGCATGTTACTCGTTTTACGCCCCGGCCGCAAGGCGACCGGGGCGGAAAAGTGGCGGGGGGTGTTTTGCTCTGCCGTGGTCCCCCCCGCCATTCTAATATGGCGGGGGGAATACAGGGAAGGATGGCGGGCGGATTTCCCCCGCCAGGCTGGCGGTGGCTACCACCAGCCTGCCAGGGGCAATCCGCCCGCCATCCTAATGGTGCCCTTACTCTCTTCTCCCTGTGTACTTCTGACCATCACGTACTGGGCTTCCCCGCGAAGCGGATCGTATCGCTGCCGCGGGTGTCACAACACTCTTGCCGCCATTCCACTAAGGCCAGTGGCCACGCCCACTACCAATCAGGCCACGTTCCCCCGCCTCCTTTCCCTTTAAACAATGTGTCTTCCACGGACGCGCAGCGGGCGGGTGCAGCGGGCGCGCCAAAGGCAAGCCCGTTTGCGCCCGTCCGCGCCAGGACGGGCCTAGGGACTAGGCAGAATGGCAGAAATTACAGCTATACGCCCTCAGAACTCTGCTCCCTACAACACGCTCGCCTCCCCAGCCTGGATCCCGCCATACGCTCCTGTCTAACGGCCAATAACATATGCCACTCTCAGCCAGGCCAGGCCTCCCCTGATAAAACTCCCCATGGCTCTCACTCCACTAGCAAAACTGTGAGGTCTAATGACCTTACACTCCGCTGCTAATACCTAAACACACGGTCTATGGTGAAACACCAACTAGATATCTTTCTACTTCTCAACTCTGATAGACCGGACATGCTACTCATCACCGAAACCTGGCTTACCCAAGACTCTCTACCAGATGTCCTTGCAGCTCTCCGAGCAGACTATTATATACTATCAGTGAATAGAGAACCAGAAAAGCATGGGGGTGGTGTTGCCGCCATCATCCACAAAGATCATAAGTTCATTACATTACCTCCCTGGATCTACCAGATACCGAAAACCTGGTAATCAAATCTGACACAGACAAGGGAACAATGGTATTGGTATTGAGCTACCGACCCCCTAAGGTCATGTCCACCTTTCCGGTTTCCCTGAGTGAGCAAATGGCTGGCTTAGTTGTCGACTATGACAAGGTGATGCTGATCGGGGATTTAAATTACTGGTTTACCGACCCAGCAGCAGGGCCCCAGGCCATTGAACTCTTTGAGCTCCTCCTCCATCTGAATTTTTCTCAATCAGTCCTAACCTCGACTCATGAAAAGGGACATACCCTGGACCAGATTTGGTCTCATAATGTCCCTTTGTCCACTCCGACGGCAACCCCTTGCATATGGTCTGATCATCATCTACTGCAATTCTCCTACACTCTTCACGGCCACTCGAAGTCCCCCATTCCTGCAGGAGGGGTAGTAAGGAAATGGAGATCATTAAACCATCACGATTTCCTGTCTTCCCTAGTGTAATGGGCTCAGGAGGAATTGGCAACCAACGAGTCTTGGTTAAGGTGGTATTTATTGTTTTGAACAAAGAGTCTGTACAAGTTTTCTTTCTTGTCAAAGTTCGACGTGGTGACCGGCTCCTGTCGGACCTCCGGGTTTTGGGGAGTTCGTCTCGACGAGGTCTCTCCCTGCTCCGGCGATGTCTCACTTCGTCTACTTCCGTTTTGCCTCTCGGAGTGAAACAAGAAGAGAGAACACGGTGTCAGGGCTACTGTGTACTTTGGTACTTTTAGTTCAGGGAAGGGGAGTGAGGGCAAACCCAAGTTGTGCTCTTACTTTACAAAACCGTGTAGGAGTGAGGGTAAGTGCTCGGAATAGGTTTTTGCCGACAAGGGGGAACCCGGGTTTAAACGTCGGAACTGCCCTTACGTGCAACCCAACCCTTGATTCGCTGTCGTACCTGGTTAAGCCATACACCTCCCCCGGGTGTATGGCTGGGCGATGCGTGGTGTCGTTGGCCTCCTGGCTTAGCTGGTGGGACCTCCACACTTCGTCCTTCGATTCCCGATTCCTCCTCGCTCCCTCGTTTCTCCTCGTCTCCTCCGTCCAGTCGCTCCTCGTCTTCCACTCTCTCCCTCCAGGTGAACAAGCACACCTGATTCACTCGTTTGTCCGTATAAGACGTCTCCACGTCAGGTTGTAGCCCCGCCCACTCCTCAGTGGGCTCAGAATTAAAGGGCCAGTCCAAGTTACCGAATTCCTGCTCTTTCCATTCCGCTTCGGTGTTCTGTAGGGAACAGAAAGAGGGGGAGGAGGTAGGTGAGGGTTGGGGAACAGTCTCTTTATGATCAACAAGTTCATACGGCGGACCCACGCCGTTACACACCTCCCCCTCAGAACACTCACGATCGGTGAGTGGATGGCGGGACAAAAAATCCGCTCCCACATTCTCGGAACCCTTCCGATGATGAACAGTAAATGCATAGAGTTGTAAAGTCAAAAACCACTGTAAGACTCTTGCATTGTTGGATCTGTTGCGTGCCATCCATAGGAGGGGAGCATGGTCAGTGTATAGTTCAAAGTGTCTCCCCTCAAGATAGTACGCTAGTTTTTCAATAGCCCACTTGATCGCTAGGCATTCTTTCTCCCCAGTTGCGTACTTGAGTTCCCGAGGGAACAGCTTCCTACTGACATAAATGATACGGTGGTCATGCCCATCAAGGCCGGTTTGTGATAAGACAGCCCCAATGCCGTAGTCAGAAGCGTCTGTGTGCAATAAAAAAGAACGGGAGAAATCCGGGGATGAAAGGACCGGAGCCGATGTGATGGTAGACTTCAAGCGACGGAACGCCTCAAGCATACTTCCCGTTACTTTGACAGGCGTAGATGATTTCCCCACAGATTTCAGCGAGTCAGTTAGGGGAGCTGCCAGGTGAGCAAACTGAGGAATAAACCGTCGATAGTAACCGACCAACCCCAAAAACGCACGCATTTCCCTCCGGGTGGTGGGAAATGGGGTATCAGCAATGGCCCGGACTTTCTCAATCTGGGGCTCAATTAGGCCATGTCCCAGAATGTATCCTAAGTATTTCACCTTATGAAAGGCAATTTTCGATTTCTTCGCGTTCACAGTCAGACCAGCTGATTCGAGGGCCGAGAAGACAGCCCGTAAGTGTGCCAGATGAGTAGACCAGTCCGGACTGTAAATGACGATGTCGTCAAGATAGGCGGACGTAAAGTCTGACAACCCAGCTAAGACATTGTTCATCAAACGCTGGAAAGTAGCAGGTGCCCCGTGCAGCCCAAAGGGTAGAACAGTAAACTCGAAGTGACCCTCCGCAGTTGAAAAAGCAGTCTTTTTACAGTCCTCGGGCCTGAGTAGAACCTGCCAATACCCTTTAGTCAAATCAAGGGTGGAAATGAACTTCGCCCCACCCAACTTCTCAATAAGTTCGTCAACCCTGGGGATTGGGTAAGCGTCAAAAAGAGAAATGTCATTAAGAGCCCTAAAGTCCATGCAAAAACGGCGGCTGCCGTCAGGTTTAGGAACCATAACTATGGGACTAGACCAGTCACTGCATGAAGGTTGAATCACCCCTAGACTGAGCATTTCCTGAACCTCCTTATTGATGGCTGATCGCCGCGCCTCAGAGACCCTATAAGGGCGAATCCTCACTTTCTTCCCGAGGGGGGTCACTATACAGTTTTCAGCCATAGAGGTCCTGACGGGCAGATTCGAAAAAAAAATGTCATGGCTTTGCAATGTTTTCTGAAGATCTTGCAACTGTAGCGAAGTCAATTCATCATTGAGAAGGAGCTGGTCTGTGGTTGAAGAGGTGGTAGAGGGAGTGTCCGTTAGATGTACGTCGGACGGTACAGGGCCCAACCATTTCTTCAGGATATTAATGTGATAGGTCTGTTGTTTGTTATTAGCAATCTGGAGAGTATAGCCGGTATTACCCACCTTTGCCAATACCTTCTAGGGGCCCATCAATTTGGCTTTAAATTTCTGAGTGGACGAGGGCAACAAGACCAAGGCCCATTCATCAACCTGTCTCCATTTTTTTCCCCGATTATAAGCCACTGTTTGACGAATTTGACTCGTTTCTAGATGTGTATACGCCAGGTCTCTCAATTTCCCAATTTTAGATCGGAGATTTTTGGCGTAGTCGAGAGTTGCAGCTGTTTCCTCCGGGAGTTCATTCTCCCATGCGTCCTTAGTCATTTCTAGGAGGGAGTGTGGCTGTCGCCCGTACAGCAATTCAAACGGTGATATTCCTAAACTGCTTTGCTTTTGCGCTCTAATGGCGTACAGTGCTAATGGAAGCATTCTGTCCCAGTCTTCCCCACTGACCTCCATCATCTTTCTGAGAGTTGTTTTCAATGTCCTGTTATAACGCTCTACCAGACCGTCCGTTTGCGGGTGATAGACGGAAGTACGGATCTGGTGAATATTTAGTGATTTACAAATGTCTTTCATTAGTTTCGATACAAATGGTGTGCCTTGATCGGTTAAGATTTTCTTAGGGAATCCCACCCTACTAAACAATTCCACCATTTTCTCACCTACTTGTTTTGAGTTAGCGGACGTGAGGGGGAATGCTTCCGGAAACCTAGTGGCGTAATCGACCACTACCAAAACATGTTGGAACCCTTTTCTAGTTCTCGGTAGCGGCCCAATAAGATCCATGCCGACCCTCTCAAACGGTTTACCAATAATGGGTAGCGGCTGGAGTGGCACTGAAGGGGGTTTAGTCATGTTCTTCTTCTGACAGATTTCGCATTTTCTACAGTACTCCGAAGTGTCTTTATATATACCCGGCCAGAAAAAATGTTTAACAATACTTTGGGTAGTTTTTTCCGCACCAGCGTGACCAGCTATGAGATGGCTGTGTGCAAAAAAAAGTACTTGGTCCCGAAAGGGTACAGGCACGAGAAGTTGTGGTGAATCGTGTAGTTTTCCCACTCTGTAGAGTAGGTCGCCTTGTATAAGAAATCTAGGATATTTAACCTCGTTATCCGGCACCTGTTGGGCCTGTTCCCAGGCATTGAATAACGTAGAGTCATTCGCTTGTGCAAATCTAAAACTCCTGTCCAGTACCCAGGGGTCTTGAGAGAGTAAGGCTGTCACGGGTCTGTTTGTTCGGTCCGAAGACCCGAACCCCTTCGAACCGCGTTCAGTGTAATCCAGGTGTTCAACTTCTTTCAGTGATGGGTATGCTATTTGTTCGCAAATTAATTGTGCTACGCGATCACCTTTCTGAACGACAAAAAGTTCATCTCCTAAGTTGAATAGGAGTATTCCTACATTGCCTCTATAATCTTCATCTATCACGCCAGCTCCTACATCAATGAAATGTTTGGAGGAAGACCAGAGCGGGGAGCTATTCTTCCGTAGCAGCCTCCAGGTATCGCTATCTGAATGTCCGTCTTGATTATTGCCTTTCCTTTCGCCGGGATTTCGTATCCATACGCACTGTATAGATCGAACCCTGCTGCTCTGGTAGAGCCACGTGCCGGAGTCATGGCATGTTCGGAAAGCTTGGCAAATCGCATTACCACCGAAGCCTGAAAGCTCCCACCTTTCGGCTCCGAGAGAGGTTTGCACGATATTTTTTTGTGTGCTTTGTTCTCTACTGACTCTTTAAACATACTTAGGAACCCAGGGTTATCAGTGCCTATAATGAGATCTTCTGGTAGTGAGGACAGTACTCCGACCTTTATAGATTGGGGCGTTCCTGAGGTAGGTACTATAGGGACGTTAGCAATAGGATAGGGTTTCACGTCTCCGTGTACGCACCTAATATTAACCTTCCCTCTGCAAATGTATTGAGAGGAATTTACATGTTGTGACTGTATAACAGACTGACGACAGCCAGAATATAATAGCGCATTAACATCAGAGCCATTGACTTTTACACTTACTCTAAAAGAGCTTCCCATCTCATCTGAATAGAGAACTGTCTTTGGGAGGTATCCGACCTCCATAGGTTCTTCGGTATTTCTTCTTTTGGGGCAAAGTTGAGCTATGTGGCCCCACGTCCCACAGTCGAAGCACTGCGGTCCTGACGTTCCGCCATGTTCGGTCCTCCACGTGTGGGGTCGGGGCGGGTCTTTTCCTTTAGAAATTTTTTTTTCTGGTCTGGGTGGGAGTTTAAGTTTCTCGGTTTCCCAGTTAGTATTCTTTGGTTGGGCTCTAGCAAAAGAGGATGCCATTTCTACGGCCTGAGTTGTGGTTAGATTATGATGCTGCCGGAGCCACCTTTGAGAGGCAAAGGGGAGGGCTTCTAGGAATTGTTCAAGATATATCCAATCCAAGATTTCTTCCTTGCTGCTTGTTGCAGGGGTCAGCCATTTATCAGCGGCCATTTTTAATCTTACAAACAATGTTTTTGGATTCTCTGTAGTAGTACCTTTTTCTCTCCGAAACCTTAGTCTGTATGCTTCGGGGTCTAATCCTAAATGATCTAGGATGATCCTTTTGATATCGGCATACGGCGTGTCACCGGTAGGATTTGCTACTTGGTATGCAGCCTGAGCCTCGCCTCCTAGCAGGGGAGCCAAAAAAACGGCAATTTAGCTACTGGCCAGCCGCATGCCCTAGCGGCTCTCTCAAAGTTTACCAAAAACGAATCGGGATCTTCCCCTGCTTGATATTTTTGTAGTGAAATTCCGGGGGCACCCTGAGTTATGGGTCTTTCAGTTGCGGTTGACCCGCCCAGGGGGTCTACCCATAGTGTTTGAGTCTTTCCTTCTAATGCCTTCTTCAATATTTCTCTATCCGCTTCTGCTGAAGGTAGGTGTTTTTCTATCACCCACTCTAGTCTCTCCTGGCCTTTTACCAATTGATCAACGACGGTTTCCATCTTTTCGGCAGAGATGTTTAAGTTGCCCGCATTCTCCACCACTGTAATGGGCTCAGGAGGAATTGGCAACCAACGAGTCTTGGTTAAGGTGGTATTTATTGTTTTGAACAAAGAGTCTGTACAAGTTTTCTTTCTTGTCAAAGTTCGACGTGGTGACCGTCTCCTGTCGGACCTCTGGGTTTTGGGGAGTTCGTCTCGACGAGGTCTCTCCCTGCTCCGGCGATGTCTCACTTCGTCTACTTCCGTTTTGCCTCTCGGAGTGAAACAAGAAGAGAGAACACGGTGTCAGGGCTACTGTGTACTTCGGTACTTTTAGTTCAGGGAAGGGGAGTGAGGGCAAACCCAAGTTGTGCTCTTACTTTACAAAACCGTGTAGGAGTGAGGGTAAGTGCTCGGAATAGGTTTTTGCCGACAAGGGGGAACCCGGGTTTAAACGTCGGAACTTCCCTTAGGTGTAATCCAACCCTTGATTCGCTGTCGTACCTGGTTAAGCCATACACCTCCCCTGGGTGTATGGCTGGGCGATGCGTGGTGTCGTTGGCCTCCTGGCTTAGCTGGTGGGACCTCCACACTTCGTCCTTCGATTCCCGATTCCTCCTCGCTTCCTCGTTTCTCCTCGTTTCTCCTCGTCTCCTCCGTCCAGTCGCTCCTCGTCTTCCACTCTCTCCCTCCGGGTGAACAAGCACACCTGATTCACTCGTTTGTCTGTATAAGACGTCTCCACGTTAGGTTGTAGCCCCGCCCACTCCTCAGTGGGCTCAGAATTAAAGGGCCAGTCCAAGTTACCGAATTCCTGCTCTTTCCATTCCGCTTCGGTGTTCTGTAGGGAACAGAAAGAGGGGGAGGAGGTAGATGAGGGTTGGGCAACAGTCTCTTTATGATCAACAAGTTCATACGGCGGACCCACGCCGTTACACCTGGCTAATTCAATTCCAGCACCCATCTTAGATATCAATTCTATGGAAAAAAACCTCACTGACTGGCTCTTGGCAGCTTGCAACGAGCATGTTCCACTCGCCAAATTTTCTCCCTTGCCCGCCGTATGGATGCCCATAGGTGGTTCACAGCGGATTTAAAAAAACTTGTGCCAACTTGAGAGGAAATGGAGACATGGGTACTCAGACGAGGGCAGAGTGTCATAAACGACTGCCCGCAGGAATTATAAGAACTCTATTCTATCTACTAAGGCAGCATTCTTTTCCGACAAAATTCTGAACGCACAAAATAAATCCAGAGAAATCTTCAGGGTTGTGAATGACCTCTGTAATGATGCAAGAACCTCCCCCTCCCCCCCCCAAGCCCCCACGCAAAAGCTGTGTAATCAGCTCAATAATTTCTTCAAGGACAAGATAGCCATCATAAAAGAAAGCATCTCGGATAGGCCTTCCATGGCGGCCATAGAGGACATCTGTAGAAACCCATCCGAATTCGAGGCTTTCCCTCTGATAGATCACTCTAGGTTAGTTGAACTGATGAACGGTGTGAAGTCCGGTTCTCCTAACGATTGCTGCCCCCCGCATGTACTGAGGGAAGTCTATTCAGCACTCCCGCTAGGCATACTCCCCCTCTTGAATGAGTCCCTAGCTCAGGGAATAGTCCCCATTTAGTTAAAAAAAATGCAACGCTGGTCCCATTAATCAAAAAAACGGGTGCCGATCCGTCTAATCTCTCTAACTCCTGGCCCATATCCCTCCTCCCCTTTGGAGCAAAGATCCTGGAAGCCCATGTGGCTAGCTGCATATCCAACTTCATTGAAACATCAGATTACCTGGAGCCTAACCAAGCAGGCTTTCGCCAGGCGCACTCAACCGAGGCAGTGATCCTCGCAGTCCTGGACACAATGAGCAAGCTTCGGGATAGGTTAACTGTTCTGTCATTCTTCCTCACCTCCAGCGCCATGAAACCTCTGGGTGCCCGTGCGCTTAACAAATTTAGAATAACATAACATAACATAACACAACACTATGAAATTGTTTTGAATTAACCTCTAATGAATGGACATTTATTAAATTAAATCAACATTATTTTCCAGAAGCTTAAATTTACAAATAAATTCCCACCTAAAGAAATGTTCATTAATAGTTATCGATGTTTAGACATAATTCAAATGTATGTAATTACTTTTTAACTAAAAGGTATTCTTATGTAATATGTTTATACATTTATGTAAGCATACATTTAAATGTATTTATATTTTTTTCTATGTTACATAATTCAATTTTATATTATATCCCATGGGTTTTTATTTGAGGTTCCTACCCCCATTATGTCCTTTGGGAGAATGTTGCAACACCAGTGGTTGGCCATGTGTAGTGCTGGCCCTACTACAGTTTTTAATGTGTTTTTTAGTGGTAACTTACATTTAAAATTTGTGAACACCAAAAAGTAGTAAATTTACTCAAAAGTGTAAGTTAACTTTGTAAATCAGGCCCGTTGTCTCTGGAAAGCACACCAAATAATTAGGTTAACCAGTTGTAAGTTGCTCTTGAAGTAATGAATGAGCCATTTTTTTAGATGCAGAGTATTAATGCTCAAGGCTCCTCACTAATGAAACATTAAGGGCTTGATTACGATGTCAGTCGCAGTTGCCTCCGACCGACACTGTAGCGGTCTTGGGATCAACCAACCTCCAGTCGGTTGTCCTAACCCGCAATTACAATAGTGCGGTCGCAAACACCGATTTCTCAATAGGAGATTGTGCTGCAGCCACAAACTGGCGATAGCACAAGCTCCCATTGAGAAATGGGAAATTCTGTTAATCCCTGAGCTGCATAGCAGGACACGTTGCAGGGATAACAGAAGGGGCACAATAAGTTCCCCGTCGGCCACCAACTGGAGGCTGCAAGGAGAAGGGGGCCCTGCTAGGGGCCCCGAAACTCGCTGTCAGAAATTTCAGCATGGAAAGCCTGTCAGAAACCGAGCATCATAATCCCATGGCGGAAACGCCATCCATTGGGATTACCGACTGGGTTTCAACTGGCCGACAGGCTCCTTAAGCCCGTAGGATTTCAGCCCGAATGACCGTCTGGTTTCAATTCCTACCACCTAAATTATAATTAGGCAGTCAGAATTGAAACCGCGATGGGGCCCAGAAAACCTCCGCACACAGATCTAAAGCTTTTGGGGTCTTGTCATTATAATGCTCTTAATATCAATGTATTGTGTTTGACTACACAGGTTTGCCACTCCATTGGTTATCCCGCCCCATCTATTGGTTATATCCCTTTAGTAAATAGGGTAAGACAGTGAAGAAAGCTATCAGGTATTAGTAAACAATATGTCTACCACTTTACTGACTGTTGCTGTGTATGTAGCACTTATCAGAGAAAGGTATATGCATATTGTTAGCAGCAGAGTGTTTTGAATTTTCATCACAGACACCAATTTGTTTTTTGAACCCGAAAGATTGACAATCATACTTATCTGTATGTTTTGCCTACCGATGTGAGATATTTCTACAGGTTAGAACTCGAGCATGATTGACCAATAAACCACAAGTATATGGACTGAAACTATCTATGACACTGCCACTAGCATCATTCACCTTGTTCAGTACTTACCTAGATAGAGCATTATTAGGTTAAGGACGGTATAGAACAGTGGTCCAGAAGAAAGTCATAGTCCATGCGTAGGGCTTAAAATGAATGGTTGAAAACATGTCAAGGAAAAGGATTGAGGATCGCTGCTGCTGTGTGGATGCTGGTAACTCTGCACCCTTTACAGCACTCCAGGTCCCTGGAGCCTCGCCGGTTTGAACGCACCTGACCCATCATTGCCTGCCTGCCTGCCACTTAAAAGCTTGCGGCACCCGCTTCACGGGAGACGCTTTGCTCTTGTGTGGACGCTGGTAACTCTGCACCCTTTACAGGACTCCAGGTCCTAGGAGCCTCGCCGGTTTGGATGCACCTGAGCCATCTTTGCCTGCCTGCCTGCTACTTAACAGCTCGCAGCACCCACTTCGCAGGAGCCGCTTCGCTGCTGCGTGGACGCTGGTAACTCTGCACCCTTTACAGGACTCCAGGTCCCAGGTGCCTCGTCGGTTTGGACGCCCCAGACCCATCTTTTCCTGCCTGCGTGCCTGCTACTTAACAGCTCGCAGCACCAGCTTCGCAGGAGCTGCTTCGCCGCTGTGTGGACGCTGATAACTCTGCACCCTTTACAGGACTCCAGGTCCCAGGTGCCTCGTCGGTTTGGACGCACCAGACCCATCTTTGCCTGCCTGCCTGCCTGCTACTTAACAGTTTGCAGAACCTGCTTCGTGGGAGCCGCTTAACTGCTGTGTGGATGCTGGTAACTCTGCACCCTTTACGGGACTCCAGGTTTCAGGAGCCTCGCCGGTTTGGACGCACCTGACCCATCTTTGCCTGCCTGCCTGCCTGCTACTTAACAGCTTGCAGCACCCGCTTCGCTGGAGCCGCTTCGCTGCTGTGTGGACTATGGTAACTTTGCACCCTTTACAGAACTCCAGGGCCCAGGATCCTAGCAGGTTTGGACACACCTAACCCATCTTTGCCTGCCTGCCTGCCAGCTACTTAACAGCTTGCGGCACCCGCTTCGGGGAAAGCGTGCCCCGGGCGAAGCCCGGGCCAAGGGCTGGCCTGTTTGAGCTCGTTAGAGACCGGACGAGGCCGTGCCATGCCCATTCTCCGATCTGGATGTCTCCATAAGGTCAGTCCAACTTGACACACGGTATGCATCGCAAGAGGTGTTGTTAATTGGGAGGGAAGAAATCATTAAACTGTTATTTTGCCCTCTTATTACCTCCTATTACGTCTGAAGTACAGTAAGGATGAATTTGCGTGAGGGTAGGGGGAGAACTGTGCAGCCCTCTGGTAGCGTGGTGAGGACTTTGGATCAGTTCTTGATTAGAGTCAGCTCGGTCCTTGCTCATGAGATAGCTTTGTCAGTGTGTCGTTTATCTCTTCATCCACAATTGGCCACACGTTCTTCTTTGGGTGCCCTGGCTTCTGCTCGTACCCCTGACTATTCCTTTGTTGCCGATATCGACCCCTCTGTTAAAGGAAGTGATTTTGGACAATCTTTAAATGAACCATCGGGGTCACAAGGCGGACTGGGGATACAAAATATTTCATCATCAGTTGAGTTGGTTGACGTGGTCACAGCAAACACCCGAAATAGTTCACCCCAATGCATTGCAACAAGATCTTCCCCTCTCAGTTAAACCAACTACTCTGTTTTAACCCCAGATTTCTCACAAAAGAGGAAGCAGGGAGGGGGTCCTCAGAGACAGAAACACGCAAAAACCAAAAGGACAAATAAATATGGAGGAACTGTATCAATGCCATCTCCAACAACGGTGGACTCATTGCCAAGTATGCCTGGTGACCTGATTTTAGATATTTCAGGTGATCCCTCTGCTAAAGGTAATGATGCTATGTGGTCTAAACTGGGTAATTTAATTGTATCATCTTTGTCCCGTATTATCCACAGGCTATCAAAAACTGAGGGAAGATTAACTAATTTCAAATCGAAGGTTATGAAGAACCGTTGCAACTTAGGGGGTTCTCTAGCCTCTAGTAACAGGCTAATGGCAAATACACATAATGAGCTGAGTAAAATGGTAGTTGGAAATCCAATGCCTCCTAAACCCCCGTAGTTAGGCAAATACCATCAATGTCAACAGTACCTGGAAGATCAGGGATGTTGTTAGTACCTACGACGTTGGTTTGGTGCATGTGGGAGGTAAAGTGGGTGAGTCAGGGGCTATCTCTGGTGATCCTGTTCAGGCCGACTCCTGTACTCTGGGAGCAGAGGAAAGTAGACCATGTGCAGGGATTGTGGGTGATAATATACCCAGTTTGTTATCGGGGCCAGAACACAGAGAATCCCCACAGACATATGAGGCAGTGGATCATAGCTTAGCCTTAGAGGGTTCCCAGGTCTTACACATTCACCCAGCCGCTGCCCCCTTGGTTGTGATGTTGTGGAATGTCCCATACCTACAGGATGGACAGACTGAAACCACTGATCAGTTGATGGCCAACACCATGCATTGGCTTACAACTCAACTGAAGGATATTGGAGTCTGGGAGTGGGATATTTGTAACCAGATGATCATGGCCAGACGTTCCGCTTGGATAGGACACTCTAAAAAGGATGGGAGGGGGGATTGTGTGGTTGCTAATTTTACTAATGAGCGGGTTGTGAGATTTTTGTTAGATTAGATAGGGAGTACTAACTTACACCATTACCTTAGTAAAATCTCCCTTTTGCCCTTAGGGTTCTTTTATAGAACCCGTCATTTCACTTTGAGAGGGTGGTCAATGGCTCGTGTATTAAATCATCCAAGAGCATTGCATGTAACCATACAGAGAACACCCCATCTAAACCTAATTAATAGATTTGCTCCTCTGTCCGGTTTATATAGTTGTGACTGTCTACAATTTGTAAGTCCGTCTTTGTTGGAGAACACCATTGCTCGGTCTTCCTCATCTCCTGTGATTAACCCGGCTATCCAGCTAGACACATTAAATTATGCAGGGAGGAGCATGAGCCAGATAACTACTGTTAGGGAGGATAGTACTGCTAGATGTAAGAAAGGGTCCATCATGGTAGCTGACTCAAACGTTGTTAGTGTTTCACGGCAGGATCACCTACATATAATGGCATGGAATGTAGCTGGGTAAAGTAACTAATTGTGGGATGTAAATTGGCTTAAAAGCATCCAACAATGCGACATAGTTTTATTACAAGGGACTTGGCTCAGAGATACTTTCTTCGTAAACTGGTTCAAGACGATTTCAACAAATGCTACCCCCTCAAAGGCAGCTAGGGCTAGTGGGGGTGTAGCAGTACTTATATCTTTGTCTTCTAGGCTGACTTTAAAAAAATCTTATGCCAAAGCGCCAAATTTCCAGTTCTTATTTTTTTCAGCAAAGGGACTACAGGACATTATAGTGATACATGTTTATAATAATATTTTTAACGCTTCACGACACAAGGTTATCACATTTTTAGATGAAGAGCTGACGGACTTCATGAAGAGTGTGGTCCCCGATTGTTCCTTAATTTGGGTGGGAGGCTTTAATATTGAGCCATGTAATCTTATAAAGGGGATTCAATGTGGTTATGAAGAGGAATTATGCAGATGCTCTGCACATTTTCCGCATAATAATTATTGGGAAAGTATTAACTTTCCATGTCTAAGTATAATTTAGAAATTACATAGAAGGATATAAAGGGGAGCGGATGTGAGGATAGGGGTATTATTTACACCTATGAAGGTGTAAGATCATCCTCATGTATTGATCATTTTATCACTTCAATAAATCTTAGGTCTCTTATATCTGAATGTTTTGTCTCTCCAAGGTTATTAAGTGATCACCATCCTGTTAATAACTTTAACCTCTCCTTTCATAAAAAAATTTGTATCAAGCTCTCACGCTGTGGACATAAAAATACAGGGGGAAAACGGGATTTCAATTAAATGGGCAGGTGTTGATCCAGAAGCATTTACAATTAGGATCTTACAAAAAATCAATCACCATATTATAACCTGCCTTGAAAAATATAGCATAGACATAGTTACAGGCCTTCCTAAGTATCTCTAATGTAATGTCTGATAACTTGCAGAGGAATCCTAAGACAAATGTATCGCACTCCCCAAGATGGTTCGATAACCAATGCTCTAGACTAAATAGAGATTTAAAGTCCGCATTAAAAACTATCCCGCGTAATAGAGAGGAGATTAATATTCTTCGGAAATCATATAAAGAAGCTCTTAACCAAAGAAAGAGATAAGGGAAAATGCCTGGAAGAACCTGATTACATCTGCCAAGACTAAAGACTCAACAACTCTTCTCGAAAACCCTGGATCAACCATTCTTCAAAGATGTCCAATCAGTAAAAATTGATACGGTAGTTACTCCAGCAGACTGGATAACCCATTTCGAAGCAATTTTGAATGAGACACATCAGGGTATTGTAAATAATGAGGATGAAACCGCTATAGTTTTAAAAAACACCAAAATAGGAAGTATAAGTCAAGCTGAAATTCGAACAGCCCTTAAGAATAGCACTAGTGGTAAAGCGGCTGGCCGCAATGGGGTCCCAATTGATGTAGTTAAATATAATATGGATTTTTGGGTACCTGTTTTGCACAATTTTTTTAATGCTACAAGTGATAGGGTGATACCTCCCACTTGGGCGGAGAGTCTGATAGTTCCCATTTTTAAAAAGGTAATAGGGGTAGTGCTAGTTGCTATCGCCCAATATCTTTGCTTGACTCAACATCTAAAGTCATGGGTAGAATGTTGTTGGCCAGGCTGGAGCAATGGGTAGAAGAAAAAAACATCTTATCTGCAGCTCAGTATGGCTTAAGACGAGGCGTCGGAACAATTGAACAGTGTTTGAATTTAGAAGTAATAATAGGAAAATACACCTTTGCAAGGGAGGGCTGCCTTTACCTCTGCTTTGTAGATTTGTCAAGTGCTTTTGACTTGGTAAATTATTCAAAGCTATGGGAGACGTTGGGAGGAATGGGCGCCCCCGAGGACATTATTAGTTTCTTATCTCAAATTTACGCTAGTCTGTCTGCGAAAATATGTTATGGGAAACATGGGGAATGCACAAAGCACTTTAATATTATACGTGGGATAAAACAGGGCTGTACTCTTGCACCTCTATTATTTTCACTTTATATAAATGGTGTGGATATTTTATTGAATATTTGGGGGTAGGTGTTCCTAAGGTCAGCAATCGGCCCCCACACCTATTATTGTACGCCGATGTCGCTGTCCTAATTTCAAGGACAGCAAATGGCCTACAAACCTTGATGGATAATTTTACTAGTTTTATTACGGGAACATTTTTAAAAATTATCTTGAGCAAGACTTTGGTTATGCCCTGTGGTAAAAGGAATAATAAAACAAAAACATATTATATTGATGGGACACCGATAGAGAGAACATTTACATTTTCCTATCTAGGGATTCTTTTTAATAGTAAGGGTACTTGGAACACACATATACCTCTATGCAAGTTGAAATTTGTGAAATTAGTGGAGGCCAGCAAAGTGTATCACAGGGACTTGTTACGAGGAGCCCTATGGAGCCAGGCAGATACTATGCAGGTACAAACCCTTGAAAATAACTTTTTAAGATGCTTGCTAGCTGTACCTGCCTCTACCCCTTCCATTATTTTGCATAGAGAAACTGGAATATCACACATACATGATTTGATTAGTATGGCCGCTTTAAACTTGTGGCACCGTGTCTGGACGAAGCAAGTAACTCATTTTACGAGGGATATTATATTAGACTGTTTGTCCCAAGACCGATGTAAGAAAATACCTTGGTTAAGTTATATCAGTGGTCTTTTGGAGGAATGCAATTTGGCCCTGAACTGGAACCAATCTGCAGATATACGTAAAACTAGTAAGGTCAAACTAAAAAGGAACCTCTTGAATGCTAGGGTAGCTTCAAGAAATTAGGTTTTGAGGACCAAGATAACTGTTGTTTCTTATCTTAAGGGTCTACAGCCGTACCTCGTTTTTATATTTAATTTGCAGCATAGATTCTACCTAACCAGACTACGGTTGAACATGTTACACTATCTTTTTGCTTTCCCTAAGAGGGGCAAGTGGTGGGCTAATCTTCCAAAGTGTCCATGTAATGGTAGTTCCAAACAAAGCACCCTTCACTTTTTACTTTTTTGTAAATTTTATATGGATATTAAAAAAAAAATTCTCAGTCCCACTTTTAAAGATAATCGCCTTTACTCCTATAAAGCTGGTTTTAATCATTTACGAAATTTGGAAAAAATATCAGTCTGTAATGCAGTACTTTGCTATATAATGATGGCAATTAAACAAAGGAATGAACTTGTTCACTTAGTAAACTTGAACTATGAAAAAATATAAAGTGTATATTCTTTATGATATTGAAAGCTCCGCAGGTCTGCGACCGGCAACCGGCAACAGATCAGCAACAAAACGGCACTCACAGCAGAGGTTTAAACCACGTACGGTTTATTTAGCGCAAAACAATCCAAAACAGACGCGTTTCAGCACTTGCCTTCGTCAGTGTCAGCTGGCGACGGCAAGGCGGAAGTTGATAAGGCTCAATTCATTAAAACAGAAAACGGATCATACTACAAATAAAAGCGCCATCTTGAAATGATGAAATAACGCTATTTACAATGCAAAAAGTAAATAAATTTTCTCGAGCAATGAATATAAGCTGTGCAATTAATCATCCTCGATCATGTGGATTCTTCAAAATATATGTTTCAAAAACATTAAGCCCTGGATGGGCAATTGCTATAATAAATTAAACCTGAAATCATAAATCAGCATAAGGGTCATTGCTCGACTGATCACATTACCGTGTTGGTATACAGTTCAAGTAACACAATCCCCATAATCTCCAGAAAAATGGCAATGATTAAGGCCTGGATGGCCATAAGCACAAATACCACAAGTTACATTGCCACACTAAGTTAAACCCTAAACTAGTAGAAAACAAAGGGGTGGGGGGGGGGGGGGGGTATTTCTGTAAACCAAATAGTATCAACAGCATTTCAGTGTAAAGTGAATGTACTACAGACAGTGACGCAGTTCAGGAATTGGGGATTGTGTTTATAGGTGTGATAGTAGCTCTTCCCCTGCATTGAGTCCTCCTGGTGACTTGGTTTGGAGGTCGATAATATATTGTGACTCCAAACGTCTAAGTCGCCGTTTTAGATCTCCACCCCTGATATCTTGGGGGATGCAGTCTAAGCTGAAGAAGCTGAGTTGTGTCCTATCGCTGTTGTGGTGACTTGCAAAATGCCGGGCCATCGGATAATTTTCACGTTTGTTTGCAATGGCCCGTTGATGCTCTAAGATCCTAAGCTTAACTGCTTTCGTGGTGCTTCCTACGTACATCCGTCCGCAGGGGCACTTCAGGCAGTATACCACAAATGTGGTTGAACAGGTGATGAACTTGTTAATTTTGATCTTAGATTCCCTATGTGGCACCTGGTAGCTCAATACCCTCTGGCTGTTACTGCAGACCTTGCATTTCCCGCATGGGTACGATCCATGCATTGTCTTTATGATATGTACAACTGTATAATGATTTTTTTTAAAATATTTTTTTATTGAAGTCCTTGATAACATCATTATTCGTACAATACAAACAAGGTTTGCAAAAAAAATAAATAATTATAATAATAATTATAGCATAAAACATAGTCTTGTAGCAAAATCAGCGGAGGAGACTGCCAGTCATGACATTCATTTTTGATTTAAAGAAAAGCTTATAAGCCATTCATCGAAATATAATCCCCACATTTTTTCAAATTTTCTCACCCCCCCCCCAATCTCTGAGCATACATTTGTTCGCTTTTTCTAACTTTTTTTACTTTCTGAAACCAATCCTGAACCGAAGGAATCAGATCCGAGCGCCAATTCTGCAGTAACAATGACCTGGCCACCGCTAATACGATATACACAAGTTTTGCCAATTGATATGGAAGTTTAAGGTCCAAATAGAAACCATAGAGCATTAATTTGACATTCAGGAAAATCATAATCTTATAATAAGTGCGAAGAAAAACAAAGATTTCCTCCCAAAATGCCTTAATTTTAGAACAATGGACCATTATATATGAGACCAATTCGCCGGGGCATAATGTAAACATCGAAAACAATTAGAAGGAGTATTGGTGTACACTTTGGCGATAGCCGCCGGAGTACGATACAGAAGCCATTTACTAAAAAATAACATTCTGCGCCAATTGGCTCCCCTTAAAACACTAAAATTAAATGTATTAATGGTCTTCCAAGTACTCAGAGATAGCGCCTGGTTTTCTTGTTCCTGCCATTTTCTAATTACTTTTAAGCTTAAGTCCATCTCCCTACTCGGTGCTAAGCAGCGTTTCCACTCCCCAGGCTTCTTTAGCAATGGATCAAAAAAAGCTCATTAGTCACTTTAGTAGGATGGCTAATCTGCATTGGGTCCATTTGCTCCAAAATGTTATGAATCAAATTGTATGAACCCAACAGCAGAAAGTTCCCCTGAATTAACCGTGCCATCTCTGTCAGGGTTATCCAGAAATCGTTCTTGACAAAATCCATTAGCTTAGTGAACCCTGCTCGCCCCCAGTTTTCCACTACCTCTGATCCTATTTTGATCCCTAAGAATAAGAATGCACTGTTCAGGGGAGATGTTAAATTAAAGAGGAGAAGAGAGTATCTTTTAAGCATAGCAGCACGTCGCTTAAAAAAACCAGATCAATATCTTATAACAAACAAATTTTTTGTTGATTTAAGTACCTGAAGGGGGGAGGGTATCTGAATCTCCAAACAAATTAAATCAAAAAAGAAATTTAAGAATAAATTCTGATATGAATTTGATTTTTAAATCTTGCCAGATAATGTGCAAAATATGCGTTGTAATAGCCACTAAGATTTGGTAGAGAAAGATCTCCTTTCTCCCCGTCCTCGTACAACGCCCCTATTGCTATTTTTGGCGTCTTTTTTGCCCAAACAAAAGCTGAGAAGAAAGATTCTACTTTAGAAAAAAAGTACCTGGCAAATTGCAAGGGATGGTAGAGAACAAATATGGAATAGGGGAAGGATGGACATTTTTATAAGTGCGACCCGTCCAAGAATAGACAATGGGAGTAAATTCCACTGTGCAAGCATTGTACGAACCTTTTGAAGAAGAGGATCCAAATTAAGTCACTACAAATCTCTAACTGAAGCAGAAAAAAAAAACTAGATATCTTTTAGGTCTATTATTTACACAGCTACCTAAATCAGGATGACGTTCGGGATCTATACCGCCACAAACCAGAATTTCAGTTTTCTTTTTATTAATCTGATATCCCCCCAAAGCCTCAAAATCTTCAAAAATCTGTAGCGCCTGAACTTGAGATTGCATATCCGGTTTAATTAACAACATAATATCGTCAGCATATAGTTTAATCTTGGCCATAAAGGTGACGGGAGGAGAAATATTTACGGAATTCCGAATTGCAACGGCTAGTGACTCAATAAAAATGCAAAAAGAACAGGTGATAGTGGGCTTCCCTGCCTTGGGCCCCGCTTGACTAACACTGATCCCACCATGGCTGTATTGATAATAATATTGACTTTGGCACCTGTGTAGAGATTCTGAATTAGATTGATAATTTTTTCTGGGACCCCAAAATGCTGTAAAATAATAAAAAGTGTTGCCCAAACCACCAAATCAAAAGCTTTTTCTGCATCTAGTAACAAAATTCATGCAGGGACCCCCGTGTCTCAAAATAATCTAATGCCTCAGTCAAATAGTGGGTATTAGTTATCAATTGTCGGCCTGCAATGAAACCATTGTGATCAGGATGGATCAAATCTGCTGAAATAGAATTAAAGTGAGATGATAGTAGTTTTGTAGTAATTTTATAATCAGAATTTAATAATGTGATGGGTCTGTATGAATTGGGATATGCAAAAATAACAGGTGATGGACAGAATGCAGAACAATGTCATACATTCACCCCAGTACAGAGATCTGGGCCTAAATCCATAATTTTTTTGCTCACCATGCCATTCCAGTTTTAACCCAGCCATATGCAAATCAGTCTTGACCCTGTGCCCCATGGGAACAGTCCAGCCCGAACTGCCAAGCCAGGTCCTCCCTGGACTATAAAGAAGCATCCAAGGACCGGTTTTGGGCTTTCAGCCCTCATCAGCCTGGATAGCTTGATTCCAGTGGCATGGAGAGCATGGGACTCACATCTGAGCATACCCGTCCCACTCGGGGTGACATATGCAAAAATAACAGGTGATGGACAGAATGCAGAACAATGTCATACATTCACCCCAGTACAGAGATCTGGGCCTAAATCCATATTTTTTTTGCTCACCATGCCATTCCAGTTTGAACCCAGCCATATGCAAATCACTGATCCCACCATGGCTGTATTGATAATAATATTGACTTTGGTACCCGTGTAGAGATTCTGAATTAGATTGATAATTTTTTCTGGGATCCCAAAATGCTGTAAAATAATAAAAAGTGTTGCCCAAACCACCAAATCAAAAGCTTTTTCTGCATCTAGTAAAAAAATTAATGCAGGGACCCCCGTGCCTCAAAATAATCTAATGGCTCAGTCAAATAGTGGGTATTAGTTATCAATTGTCGGCCTGCAATGAAACCAATTTGATCAGGATGGATCAAATCTGCTGAAATAGAATTAAAGCGAGATGATAGTAGTTTTGTAGTAATTTTATAATCAGAGTTTAATAATGTGATGGGTCTGTATGAATTGGGATCCTTAGGTTCTTTCCCCTTCTTCAAAAAGCTCACCACAGTTCCTTCCCGAAAAGAGTCTGGAATTGGACCGCCATCCAACATAGAATTTAATAACTGTAAAAAAAGATTGGAAAAAGAACAAAAGAAAACCTTTAAAAATTCGACAGGAAGCCCATCGGGGCCACAAGCCTTCCCATTTGGAAGGTCTTTCACCACCAGCTCTATTTCTTCCCTTGAAAATGAACTCGCCATTGACAACTGGTTTACTTGAGAAAGAGTGTGCAATGCGTATCAGCCTAAAAAATCAGCTAACTTTTGATGATCTATAATGTGTTGTCGACTATACATCTTCTTGTAATGGGAAGGAATTAGCTGGCCTATCTCAGCCGGCTTCGAAGTCTCCTTATGAGTGGCTGGGCATTGTACGGAACAAATCAAATTTCGACAGCTTGTTCTCTAGCCTGCCAAGCTAAAAAATTCCGTGTAAAGTTACTTTCTTCATAGACTTTTTGTGATTGCCTGCGAAAGATCTCCTCACCCTGGCCAGAAAAATGTGCGCTTAATTCCCGCTTGGCCTCATTCAATTGGTTTTGAACAGTGTCAGAGGGATTCTGCTGTCGCAAATCTGTCTTTCCCTATAACTATTCACTGAATAAAGGCCTTCAGAGAATCCCAGACAATATTAAGAGACTGTATAATGATTATGTGTATTTTTGATATGCTAAGATGCTGTTTTAGGTCATAAATGGATTTTATTGTATTCTATAGTATGCTTTTATGGACAATTTGTATGATCCAAATAAAGCTTGATTTTGATTTGATTTGATTGAGGATCATTGATTATCTTCTATACATCCAGATAACCTGTTTTTTTAATATTACCTTATACAACCAGGGATTGATTTATCCTGATATCACCTATAAAAATATCTACAGTAAAAGGTCCTAGATGGTTGAGCCCATCCATACTTCCAGAAATGTTGTTCGTATGAGGACTAACCTGATCTTAAAGTAGGAATAACTTGGCAAGTGAATATTGATCAATTTCTAATCCATATAGTACCTTCTTTAGGACAATGTTCTTGAAGTTTCAAGTGTTCAGCTTTTGTTATCATTTCTCTCCGCCTGTAGTGGTGGATCTGAGCATTGTCGCCCAGAACAGACAATTGACAACTGCTGGGTGGTCTGCTGCAACTGGGTTGCATGAAACTGAAGAGCACATGGAATACTTGCCCACAGGGATGATAAATTGGTTTAGTGGTCTTGGGCCATCTTCTGAGTAACTGCAACCAAGAGGGAGATTTAGTTTGTACCTCCTACTATCCAGGAAGCCTGCCTTAAGTGCCTGGTAGTGGGGCACAGTATTACAAACAGCCTCTTTTATGAATGTATGTGATGGATTGGTGACAA
The DNA here is from genome assembly GCF_964263255.1 of Lissotriton vulgaris. NCBI lineage: Eukaryota > Metazoa > Chordata > Amphibia > Caudata > Salamandridae > Lissotriton > Lissotriton vulgaris. Next base: position 1,436,122,875 of record NC_141693.1, on the reverse strand, counting down.
GGCTGGCATACCACTCAGGGCAGGCATAAGCTAGGGACTCTTAACTGGTTTTCCCTTGAGCCTGATAGGCCATGATGTCTGCAGGAATGCTCTGTGTGTCCTAATGCACCACTGAACTCAGCTGTGTATTTTTCTTGCCTCAAGTCATGATGACACAGAGTCACATTAATACGTTGAGTTTTAAGCTGATGGCAGTTCACCTTTGTCTGAAGCTGAAGATGTGGATCTGGAACTCCACTCTTAGCGATTTGAGATTCCAGAGACTTCCTAAATCTGTAACTGTTGCAGTATGCAGGGATGTTTCTCACCCCGAGAACAAGCTTCAAATTGTGGTATTCACAACAGAATCAGATGTCGGTGTCGGACCCACACAATCTCTTCATATGGTGTCACAGGACCAAATATGACTTCAAGCCATGAGACAGGTGTTCCTTGATGCACATGAAGGCTATTTGGGAAAAAGAGTTCAAGCTCTAAGTTGTACTGCTTGAAACGTGTGGTCGGTCTCAGTCAAGGTCGCCCTTGACGGGTAAGTTCAATTTGAAGTCAAAAGACAACTCGACAAAGAAGCACACTTGGTTTTTCTTTACATCCAGATACATCACTTGGGTTTTGCTGCACCAGAATGTCTGGTGTCTGACTCCTTGCCTATCTCGAACTTGGAGCAGCCGTTAACGATTTGTAAGTTCACAAAATCAAAACTATGATAGCACAGAAACACACACACTCGCCTATTAGGCTGGTGTGCGTGCGAAGATCCTTCTTCATTATGCTCTGGAGCTCTGTTGCTATGAGGAGTTTTTGAGATGGGATAGGTAGGCTAGTTGTTAGCCAGGAAATTACACAGAAGTGGGGTGACTCTGCTGCCTCTGACATGCCACACTGATGCTTGAGCTATGGACTGGTGTATGGACTGGTGTATGATGACTGATAAGGTGTTGTTTGAGATTAGAGAATGCCCTCTGAAATTCAAGAAAAGGTTTGGGTCATACATGAAGCACTTAGGATTGTAGTAGTGTTAAATAAGATGTGACCTGAAACAGGAATCCAAACGATTTGGAGATTTTGAATAGAATACTGTGATAGGGCCTGATTTAGGGTTTGACCGAGGGGGTTACTCCATCACAATGGTAACAGATAGCTCATCTGCCCTATCACAATTTCTGTAGGATGTAATAGAATCATTATACGGTGGACAGGATATCCGTCACATTTGTGATGAAGTAACCCCATCCGCCAAACTTTAACGCATTCCCATAGGGTTCATCCTAGGCACAGCAAGAGGCAAACACAAAAGCAAAAACAAATATTAGGCTGCAATGAATTTAACAGATTAAATGCTATGAACTAATGCAAACTAAGATTTGCAGGCTTGAATCACAGAGAAGTTTGGAGATTTCCACATGAAGGCTTACACCTTTGTTCTGAGTAGATTTCTGGCTATTTGATAATACTATAATCTCATATCTATTTTAAAAAGATAAGCTCTATTTAGAGTTTGCAAAAGTTTTAAGTTGGACGCTGTCTGACATTTTGACAGCATATGAGGAGATTAGACATAACACCTTGGAATCCAAGGACGGGATGGGACAGCATTTCGCTGGCAGGCAGATTACCTGTGGCTTCCGTGATCAAGACTATATCCACAGTGTGCAGCAGCACAAGTGATAGAGAGAAAATTTTGAATCTCAAAACCACAAACTCCTAGTGGGCAGTACGCCAGAGGTTTATGGAGGGGTATCACCATACAGCTGCTGGCATGTGCTGATAATAATGGGCAAAGGGAGCATCGCTTGCTAATGCTTGTGACCTGTTCAGACCTTGCATACAGATACTTACCAGCCCATAGCTCTTACACGGTCACTGCAGGATTGACCAGTCTTTTGATGAATCTGTCCGTGGCAATGTGTCCCTCATACAGGCTGGCGTGGTTCAGAACCACCGCCGGCCCGGAGGATGCAGATTCACCGCTGCTGACATCCAAAACACCACCAGCCACATCAGGATGATGGTGGGATCAGCGGCGGACGGCAAGTCCGTCCGCCGCTGATCCGCAGGATGTTGTCCGCAATTTGGTGGCGGTGTCTGCAAGACACCGCCAGCCAAATTACGAAAGGTGAGGAAACATGCTTTTCTGCGGCGGATTTTCCGCCATGGAAAAGCATGTGGACCTTTGCTTCTGGGGGCTCATTGCTGGCCCCCAGGGTGTTGGGGGGTGCACATGGGGGTACCTATGGTACCCTCCTGCATATGCATGCACAAAGCGGCAGGCACCGCGCGGTGCCTGCCGCTTTGTGCATGCATATGCAAAGCATGCAATTTTAACCTTTAGGCTGGTGCTGCTTCAAGCAGCACCCGTCCGAAGGTTACAGATATGGGATGTGACCGCCAGGGTGGCGGTCACATCCTAATTTGCAGGGAGGGACAGCCGCTGCCCCTGCGGACGGTCCCTCCACCTCAGGGTGGCGGATGGACGGAGATCCGTCCGCCATCCTAATGAGGCCCAATTTTAGTCCGTTCCCCTACTTCTTGGTTTTGAAAAAGCGCACCAGGTCTACAGGAATAGCCCTACTTTAAAATGACAACTATTTTTTTCTGCCTGAGTGGTGCAACGTGCACATTGAGGAAGGCCTCTGCTGTGCGCCGACCTCCTTCCCCTCTGTGTCTAGGAGCCTGCTGAGTGACACTGAAAGGGCCATCAGTCTTAGGATAGCGAGAACACGGCTATCTCTGATGGCCCTGCTGCTGCCATGAGGCTGTGATTCACACCTCATTTTGTGAGGACTCTGCCTGCCTGCCCCCTACTGTGACCTATACAATGGTCACACCAGGATACTTTTGGTGTCACGCAGACTGACGGACGCCACTTGGGAAAGAAGAAAAGGGCTTCACTGATGACTTTGTGACTTGCTGTAAATTGTATTGTATTGTATTGTATTGTAAAGGCTCCTCTATAGCGCATGGCTACTCTGGAGCATCCCAGCGCTTTGGACTGACCAAAGAGAAATGGATTGCAGAAGATGCGGAGGCCCAGACTCTAGATCCTGGGATACAGGATAGTTTTAAACTTCTTTCGAAATGCAAGTAAGTTAGGCTCTTGTCGGAGGGATGGAGGAAGAACATTCCATAACTTAGCCGCATTATACGAGAGAAGACGGGCCCCTGTGCGGGCCCTATTAATCCTGGGAATTGCTAAAAGGTTTTGCTGATTGGAGCGAAGATTCCTAGATGGTTTATAAGGCCTAATCATGTAATCCAGGATGGGGGGGATCTCCCATAGAGTGCTTTCTGGACCGTACAAAGGGTCTTGAAATGAACCCGCTCCCTTATCGGAAGCCAATGCAAAGTGCTCAACGCAGGTCTAGCTGATGCACAGTAGCTAGCACCCGTAAGTAGCCTCGCTGCAGAGTTCTGGGCGACCTGGAGTTGCCGGACAACCGAAACAGGGGTTCCTAGATAAAGCGCCTTTCCATAGTCCAGCCTAGATAGAATAAGGGACTGGACTATGGTTTTCTTGGCTTTTTCGGGTAGCTGAGGAAGGATTTTGCGGATTGTCTTCAACAATCCAAAGCAAGTAGCTACTGTCTTCCTTGCCTGGGTTTTGAATGACAGCTCCGCATCCAGCCAAAATCCAAGGCTCTTAATCTCGGTCTTTGGAGTGGGCCCAGGCCCCATGCAGGAAGGCCAAAGTGTCAAGTTGTTAAATGTGGCTTGTTTCCCCAATAGCATCAGCTCAGTTTTTGCCCCCATTCAACTTAAGGTGGGATGAGTCCATCCATTTTGCAACTGCCTCCAGGCAGATTGGTTGGAAGGGGCTCTACCTGATTTAAGGAGACAACTAGCTGGGTGTCATCAGCGTAGCTTACTAATTGGATTCCAAAGGGGTCACTACTTCTGCCAGAGGCGCCATGTACACATTGAACAGTGTGGGGCTAAGGGAGGAGCCCTGTAGCACCCCACACTGTAATGGTACTGGAAGGGAACAGCTGTTCTCCGAAAAGACCTTAAAGAATCTATCTCGAAGAAAAGACTCGAGCCACATAAGGGCCTTGCCCGTGACCCCGATCCTTCCAAGGCGAGATAGGAGGACACGGTGGTTAACCGTGTCGAAGGCGGCACTGAGGTCCAGGAGGATAATGGATGTGCTGCCGCCAGCGTCCAGAATCGTCCTGGAGTCCTCGACCACCCTCAACAGTGCTGTCTCAGTTCCCTGTCCTCTCCGGAACCCTGTTTGAGTTCGGTGGAGCAAGTCGTGGGTCTCTAAAAAAGACACCAGCCAGAACTGAAAAGCTGACCCAGCCCCACCAGCCTCACCTGAAAATTATTCTCTGTGCCTGCGGTCTATTTTTGTTGTTGTTTTTTTAGGATTACAGTTGTAGTACGCATGTTTTTGTGCGCGTGCTACCGGAGCACTTAGCACACATAAACAGTTGGAAAAACAAAATAGCAGCTCCTGTCCTGTCCTGTATAACAGAGGGTATAAACCCCGGCATGTTTATACACAGGGCTTTCTAAAAACGTATTGTGTGTCTTATATTTCTGTTTCTAATAAAAAGGACCCCCCACCCCAAAGTTGTTGCGTAATGGTCAGACCTCCCAAATTTGGAGCAAAAGAAGCACATTTGAGTCTTAGAGTGGTCTTCACTTCCTGTGTTTCTGGGCAAATTATTAATTTAGGCCCTCTTCCCCTCTCCTTCCATCCCTTTTGCCATGTGTTTTAAATACTAGGTCACGCAGTTTCCCAAGCGCATATACAAGTGCACCAATACTTTAATATGTGGTTTTAATTGCTACAACATACTTTTAGCGTTACACATATTTGTTTTTCTTCAGTAATCTATTGCCATAAAAGGTGGTTCCCAAATATAGTTTGTTCATTTTGAAATGGAGCGCCTTGTTTTGTAATTTCGCCTAATAGTGTTATTTTAAAACATGTACATATTAATATTAACATTGTGTGCATCGCAGGGAGGACACTGGTATTCCGGAAAACTGTGAAGCTGTGCATCAGGTTGATTTTTGCCATAAATAATAATTGCCTGAGCCCGCAGCAGTTAGTATAGAAAAACAGTTGGAGAAATAAAACAGCCAGCGTCTGTCCTGTATGGCAGGGGGCATTAACCCAGGCGTGCTTGTACACAGGGTCTTTCTACAATACCTGTTGTGTGGCTGATATTTTTATAAAAGTACCCCCCACCCCCAGGTTGTGGAGTAATAACTGCAGCTGCCAAATCTGGAGCTTAAGAAGCAGGTTTCAGTTTTAGCGTGTGCTTAAGATCCTGCATTTCTGGGCAAATCACATAATCCTCCATACCTACTAAAAATTAAATAAATGAAGTTTCTGGGCAAATTAGTTAATCCTCTGTGCCTACCAAAAATTAAATGGGATTGTCCTTGTTGGTGCTTATGTAAAACACTTCCAGTTTAGCAATACAAAACTGCAAAAAAATGTAAACTTACATCAACAATACTGAACAGCTGCACAGTTAAAGTTTTTTTCTACTCTCAGACTAGGGACGAAAATGGAAAGGCAGATACGGACCTGTCTCGGCTCACCAAACTGTTAAAAAAAATAAAAGTTACACCAAAAATAGTTAACTGCTGCACAGTTAAAAAAAAATACAGTCTGTATCACAGGGGGGGGGGGGGGGGGTGTCTGGGGTATTCTGGCAGACTGTCGTCCTGTGTATCAGGGGGGATTTTTGGCATAAATAATAATTTCGAATTTAGCGGCCCTGCTTAACAACTGACTGTACTTCAAAAATATGCCCAACACGTCAAAAAAACGCTCAAATAAGAGTATAACCCTTTCGGCTCCAGGCCATTTCATTTGTAAAACATTTGTGTGAGATACTTCCTACAGGATACAGACATACCTTACAGACATGCCTTGCAGCAGGTTTGAGCTATTGGCATTGTAAATGACAATACCTTTTATTTATGTTTTTGAAACATAAATAAAATGCATTGTTATTTGCAATGTCAATAGCTCAAACTTGCGTAAGTACGAGACCTATCGCTTTGCAAATGCAATAGATCTTGCATTTGCGACAGATTATTCTATTGGCTTTGTAAATGACAATGCCATTTATTTATCTGTTTTCAAAACCAACACATAAATAAAAGGTTTGTCATTTACAATGCCAATAGCTCTAACTTTTGTAAATGCGAGACCTATTTCATTGTAAATGCCTGTTCAATCTTGCACTCACTCTTCAACATTCGGTATCACATTCTCACTCTCACCCAGTTTCAATTTTTCCTACTCTGATTACCTCATTCTAACTTACAGTTTCACTTACTCTGCATGACTCATTCTCACTCACTTTCTCTCACTTACATACACTCTTTAACTCATGCTCATGCTCAGTTACATTGGGGCACTCAATCACTCGCACCCACATACACTTACTCACACATTCTTCTTTGCAGGACGCTTGAATACATATGTGCTATACTATGTTTGAGCAGCTAGCTGGCTGACATGAATATGAAGGAGCTATATTTTGCATGCTTTACATAATCCTGCATTCCCTATGAGTTTTTGCTTTTTCCAGAATGTTGTTACTTTTTTTCAGGCAGTGCATAATTTTAAATGAGTCACATCCAGGTGTTTATAATGGGGCAGAATTGGGTTGTAGCTGAAGACAATGCGTGTTTCACTCAGTGGGGCAGAAGGGTGTTCAATGGGGATAGGATGTGGTACTAAAGCCAGAACTACCGAATTTGGAACTGTAGAACCTGGTTCAGCCTTCATACCTAGCCCGTCAGACCACTCCTGAGGGAGCACATTCCCATGATATACCTTAGAAGGCCCCACTAGACCTTAGAAGCTCTGGTCTCTTAGCACCATCAGGTAAACCCTACCGGTGGCCAGTGTTAGTTAATCTTGAAGCTCTGTCCACCACAATCCATACTGAAGTTCACCTCCAGTCTTGCGGGCAGGCCTACAAAGCAGAACACCCTAGAGCAGCAGTGACTTTGTCACTGAGGTCACAGGAACCTTGAGGCCAGTCCGCCTCACACATTAGTGCCTCCATTGGCCTTGTTCCAGTAGTACTAATGCAACTCGCCAGGGATTTGCAATGCAGGATTTGCATGCACACCAGACAAAGGAGCATGTTTTCAAGGGCCTTGCGTCATGCTTGCACCATGTAATGTGGTACATGCACAATGCAAAGCTCCAAGTCATATTTTAAAAGCCACGCAAACCCACTTTGCATGTCTTGGAACGGATTCATAGGTATGGAGTAGTGCAACACAGCACAAACTGCTGCATTGCCTTACTGAGTGCAAGGGAAGTGTTGCGGTTGGTGCTGCAAAATCGGCCCCCAGTAACAAAACCAGCAGAATTGTGCAGCATAATGACTCACTCTTAAAAACGCATAAATAACAGCATAGTTCCTTGTAAACCCAGTAGTTTTCCTGCAACAATAACCGTCTCCCACACAACTCCTACAGTTTTTGACGCATTCGCAGGTTTACAAGGACTTGTAATCCTGGGAATGCGTCAAAATCTTGCGCTGCCCCAGGGGAGGCATAACTAGGAGAAATATCTTTATTTCTACTTGTTTTTTCCTCTTTCAGTGTGCTTTATTCTGCATCACACATAGAAAGAGGATAAAGCCTCTCAAGATTGTTTTTGTACATGAATGTGCCCCTTCCTGCATAAAAACAATCCTGCATGCAAAGGAGGCACCCTTGCACCATGGGGCAAGTGTGCCTGCGTTGACGCTAGGCTGTCGAAATGGCGCCAGCGCAGGGGAAAAAGACAGGACTGCACCATATTGGATTAATACTGTGCATTCCTGCCCTTTTCCAGTGATACAGGGCAGTGCGGCAAAGTAACTTGCTGTGCTGCCCTGCGCCACCATTGCTGTAAATATGTCTCTAAGCTCACAAACTTCATTGTCTCTCTGCTTCATTCACAATTACTTTTAGCATGTTCTGCCTGCTTTGGGGCCACTGCAATTTTGCAGCAATAGAGGACAACATTATGTTGCAGTGTTGACTAAATTATGCAGCAAAAGACTGCAGTGTTAGGCAGTACATTTTCTGATACTTTATTATTTTGACATTTTTACACATACTAAGAGTCTCTGGAAAGCTTTCGCCTCATTAATCCCAGTGTAACATGCAAATGCAGCCCTGAGAAAGGTGACCAGTCAACCTTTGCACATGGCCTTCCACTTCACAGCAACACAATTCACGCTGTTTAGTAACTTTTGCCCCGTTAAACAACTTGTATATTAGACCTCAAATAAACATGTTTATCAATGCTTTGAATTAAATAGCGTTATAAGCTGTAACTGATCAGTGAAATGCCAAACGTACTAAAAATCGGTATGTTTTGCTATTTCTAGCCACACCTCCGACCCCGACCCCTGAGTCTCTGCCCACAGCTCCCCTACTTTTTTTCCCCATTTCGACCACTGGGTAGAAGACAGACGCTTTTTGTGTCTCATTAGGGTGGTGAGACAGCACCCAAGGAATGTGAGGGAGAGTAGACGTGCACCAAGTCCAAGCACATCTGTATTTGATATGACTCCTGGCGCCTTACTTAAAATAACTGGGCAGCAGTGGTGGTTGCCACTATAATTTATATTAATTTGGACCCATTACATTATTGTATCTTAGTAAATGAGAGAAGAGGGGGGAGGTGTGCTTTTATCGTACTCGAAGTACCGTGCCTTTGCTGGAGTATAAAGAAATTGAAAACATGGAAACACATGACGATATTGGTATTGGGAACACTGAAATATGTGGTAACAAAGGAATTGACATTTCATACTTGGAAATCGATCTAATTTAAATAGGCTTTCTAGCATACTGCTGGTGAGAGGAGAAAAGTAAATAAACCGATGAAAAGAAAGGCTCGTAGAACATTGTACAAAGCTAAGCTATATTCATTCCTATATTTTGTGGTATTTGCCCAGGGGATTGAGAGACGTAGAAAAAAAGACGCAGACAGGAAAGATATAAAAAGAGAGACAGAGAGAATGTGTGGGAGAAGAAGGACGAAAGGGAGAGGCGAACGAGTGTGGGATGAAGGGAGAAACACAGTTAAAGAAGATTTTTATGACCAATTCATAAAAATATATGCATGTGTTTTGGATGTATGCTCCTCTAAAATAACCTTTAAAAAAATGAAAGGAAGAGAGCGAGTTATAGATACAAAGGGAAGCGATGAGACCATGAATAAGAGATCGATATGGACAGGTGAAGTAAGGGAGGAATAGAACAAAAGAAAGCACCTTGAGAGAAAGAAGAATATGATAATGAGAGAGATGATGGTATGTACGAACAGGAAGTTAGTTATAGATATATATGTAGACTTATACATGGGTAGTTGTGAATAAGGGGTATGTTTTTCGGCAAGGGGTTTGTTAGACCTGGCACCATTGGCGTGGGTCTCCCTTCCATTTTTTGATGTTGCCTCCTGTGTTTCTGCCATGTGTTTTGCTGGTCTAGATGTTTTGGGCATTTTACCACTGCTATTCAGTGCCAAATTGCAAGTGCTTCCTACTGTATAGTATTGTATTGAATTAGTGACTCCATGATTGGTTTATTTGATTTACTTATCAGGTCCTAGTACCCTAGTACAGAGCACCATGTGTGCCCAGGGCCTGTAAATCAAATGCTGCTGGTGGGCTTGCAGCACTGGTTTTGCCACCCACAGAAGCAGCTTGTAAAATATGACTCCGGCCTGCCATTGCAGAGCCTGTGTGGCGCCTGGGATTGCCAGGTAAACTTGGCAAGTGCACCCACTTGCCAGACGGTAAACCTTCCCTTTTCTACATATTAGTCACCCCTAAGGTAGGCCCAAGGGATAGGGTGCATTGTATGCGGTTGTATGTTCTTTCAACGAACTCCGTTGTAACGCATGCCTTTACCACGCATGCGTTACTTCGGAATGCTATGTTCACGCTTGTCCTTCTCCACGTTTTTTTCCCGTGGTGACGTCATACGTAGAAAAAAAGAAACGGCCGTTTTCTTCCTCTGCGACGCCGATTGCCTTCCTTCTCGTCTAAAGGTTAGTGTTTTTTTTGGGGGGGGGAAGCCCCCCCCAACCCCCCTTTTTTATTTGTACCCTTTACCACACATGCCTTTACTACGTACCTCGTAGTAAAGGTATGCGTGGTAAAGGCTGTCGTTGTAACCACGCATGCGTTGTAATGCATGCGTGGTTAAGGTTTTCGTTGAAACGGCGTCGTTGTAGTGGCCGTTTCCCATTGTATGCTAAAGGTAGGGCATGCCCTGATATGTGTAGCATGTCCTGATAGTGAATTACAGCCAATTTTGTTTTTCACTATTTCAAGGCAACCTAGTCCCATAGACCAGAATGGGCAGTTTGATTATAACATCTTATAATCCTAACTGACTCAGGGAACCAGGTAGAAATTCGAGTTTTGTATGCCTGAACTCAGAATGATAAAATAAATCTTTTAGTGAAGTTGGTTTTAAAATTCTGTGTTTGAACTAGGTAGAGACACTCTCGGCCTTCAGAGACAAAGGATTTTGGTGTATAAAAGGGGGGACGCAGAACCCAGAACTTTAGATCACTTCTGGGTTCTGCACTATGCCAAGGAGAATAACCAAGAAAGCTGAAGGACAAGACTTCCTCTGTGCTGTGCTGTTGGCGTTGGCCTGCAATGGTTACTTTATTGCCAAGGAAAGGAGAACAGGAACTTTGTGTGTACTTCTGCAATCTTGAAGAAGAATCTCCAAGGGCTTGAACTGAGCTTGCCTCCTGCCAGAAGTCTCAGGGATACAAGACTTCCCCACCATCTCCCCTGAATTCCCTTGCTGTGGAATTCTGCCTGCAGAGAGGTGTGTGAGAAGCTGGCCTGGTATATGATGCTCACTAGTTCAAGTGATCACCTTGTACCATGCCAAACAACCCTTATGATGATTGGTTGTAAGTCAACCTTATAGACCAGCTATCCTAGTAGCATGGACAAAGCAGTCTTAGGCTAAACTCTGTAAAGGCATGTGAAGCAAGCTGTTTTGCCATGTACAATCCCCTTGAATACTAAATGAAAGGACACCACACAGATATATATTGAAAATATATATATATATATTTATTTACTACAAATATCCCCTATACTCTTTATGAGCACAGAAGCAAATGCGTTGAAACAAAACACAGTTTAAATATACAAAAGCGGAACAATATGGATGAGCCCTAGGGGCCACCTAAACCATATACTAAAATAGTGGTATAAGTACCACGAATCGAAAAGGAAGTAGGCCTAGGGCCTGGGGAATCGCTGGAGCTGGTCAGGACTAACAGTGAAGAAGTCGGGAAAGGCCCGCGGGACTCAGGTGCAGCGCTTAAAGCACACGCATGCACCAATGCAAAGTCAATGGTGCGTAAAAGTTACAAAGTTAGTGAAAAGGGAACCTTCCGGATGACATAGAACTTAGCAACTTGGAACATAGACACTAGAGGTGTATTGCTACACAGGGGCACTGGAGGGCCAGGTTTACCTCACCCACAGGAAGCGGGTGCATATGTTTCGAAGTGTGTCGGGTTTCGTCGCGCTGGTCTATGGAGCCTGTAGAAGAAGATGCTGCAGGTGGGTCGTCGAGGAGAGTTCCGGGGGATACAAGGGTGGATCTGAAGAGGTGAAGACCTGAAAGCAGAGGGGACAATGTTCAAAGTCACTAGCCAGTGACTACCGTGGAACCAGGATGGAACCAGGCGATGTCGGGTGCAAACAGGCGAAGAGGTGAAGATTGTCTCTGCAGCCACGTGGACACAAAGAGGTCGAGGACATCCAGGCGTCGGTCACCAGCTGTCCCACAAAGGCTCCTGCTGATGGCGGTGTCGGCTTCATGATCGAAGCAAACAGGCCTTGGCTAAAGCAAGCCACGCAGGAAACAATGCAAGCTTCTCACTCGGACCAGCAAGGTCAGAGGGAGTCCTCCTTTTTTACAGGAGCGAGGGCCAGTCTGGAGCAACCAGACCAGCAGTGTTGATTTCGGATTTCGTCCCCAAGATGGCCACTAGCCAACGGGCCAGAAACCGGGATGGCGCATCAAGTGGCAAAATGCAAAAAGGCCCCACGCAGATCGTGGAGATGCTTGGGGGCTGATCTTCGGTGCAGATGCTGCTCGGTGGTGGGGCTTCTCAAACCCCAAAGCACAGCATCGAGGAGGCCTCGGGTGCTGCGCAGTCAGCTCCTTGTGGATCTTTGAAGATGGCCGGTCCCACGTCTCTCGATGCCTCCACGGGTCTCTTTTTTTCAGGGACTGTGAATCGGGCTCTGAGATGTCTGGGAATCAGGGTCTTGTCAGGCTCTGGGCTCTGGCTCTGGCGGGAGGTGGCGGCAAAGCAGACGTCGAGTTGCTGGATAGTGCCTGTATTCACAGGGTGGTCACTCCTTGGCCACAAGGGAGATGCTCTTCAGTCTTCTGTGCAGAAGAATGTCAAAGTCCAGTTTTCTTTTTAGTTTCAAGTCGAGTTCAGGATGATCTGAAGTCTTGGGACTCAGCTCCTACTATTATTCTCAATCTGGGGCCGGATCACCTGCTAGGTCCCTCCTCTGGGTGGGACCAGGAAGGGGGGCGGTTACACTCCCTTTCCTTTGTCCAGCTCCGCGCCAGGACTAGGGCTGGAAAGCCCCAGCACCGGCTTGGACTGGCTTATGCACAAAGACACCTTGTGTGCCCCAGGCATGTCTCATTCTATTCAGCCCTGTCCTACCCAATACACAAAAATCTGTCTGGGGTGGTGCTCGGACCTACCAAGGCAGGAAACCCTTTGTCCAAGCTTCCCTCGCTGGAAGGACTCCCAGCAGCAGGAGGTCAGACTTGTGTCTGTGGTGGCAGCATCCATTTTGTGATGCTGAGGCTCGAGTTTAACTTTAATCGGGGTTCAGGTTATGTACATGTCGTGTCCCTCCAGAAGGGTGGAATGCTACCCCCGTTGCCAGAATTGGCGAGGGGGTCGTATCCCAATTCATATGACACCTTACTCGACATGTTTTGATAAAGCCAAACCAAAGTTAGCAAGTAACCGCAAGGATTATAATGCACTTACGAGTATATAGTATGGCAATATCCCGGAACAGTTTAGGGAGTTGTTCCGACAGCTGCAGATGGGATCAGCTCTTGCCAGAGCACCATCTCACATGAAATCAAGCACTCTGCCTCCAGGTTTGTCGAGGCCTTCCATAGGAGTGGCTTATAGGTTAACATGTGTCCAGATAGGTTTAGATATAGGTATACTATATCTAAGTAAGAGGTGATTACACCAACTTACCCCAGCTGATAGATCAGCCAGTTGTGTCAAATATGGAGGCCAGGCCAGGGGTGTCACAATACATGCTGCAGCCCCTGGTAGGCCTTGGATGCACCTATGCCCTGGGTACCTGGGATACACTGTTACAGGGGCCTATAAGGTGAACCAGATCCAATTCGTAATGCACCTAGAGTGCATTGGCATATAATTTAGAGAGAGAACAGCAGGCTGTGGGTCTGATTAGCAGGCCCACAGCCACATTAAGTCATAAACCAGTGAAGCAAAAAGCTAAAATTTGGGGTGACCATAGGATAGCAGACCCTACTCTCCTACACAACCCCCCCCCCCCCAACGCAGGGACATTAGACTAACCTTGACCAGTTGTGTCTTCATGTTCTTAGTGGAAGTACCTAGATAGACCATCTGCATTACCATGGTCAGTCCACTGTAAAGTCCATCCCCTGTAGGGAAATGGACCACCTGAGTAGTTTGGGGGTTTTCACCCTTCATGTGATAAAACCATAAGAGGGGCTTATGGTCGGTCTGAATCTTGAAGTGAGTGCCAAACAAGTACTTCTTCAGGGCCCACACCAGAGCAAAAGCCTCCCTCTGAATGGCTGACCAATGTTTCTCTCTGGGGGTCAGCCTTCTGCTAATGAAAGCAATGGGCTGACCATCTACAATAAGTTGTGAAAGCACAGCTCCCGCTCCCAACTCAGAAGCATTTGTTTGGACAATGAACTCTCTTGAGTAGTCAGGACTCTTCAGGATAGGTGCAGAGCATATGGCCTTCTTCAGGTCATCAAATGCCTTTTGACAGTTTACTGTCCACTGAACCTTTTTGGGCATCTTTTTGGATGTCAGATCATTAAGAGGAGTCACAATGGACCCATAGTTCTTAACAAACTTCCTGTAGTACCCAGTCAGGCCCAAGAAAGCTCTGACCTGAGTCTGGGTAGTTGGAGGGGACCAGTCCAGTATGGTCTGGATCTTACTCTCAGCGGTTGAACTTGGCCTCCACCTACAAGGTAGCCCAAGTACACAACCTTACTCTGCTCTATCTGGCACTTTGTGGCCTTGATAGTAAGGCCTGCCTTCTGCAGAGCCTCTAGCACTTCCCTCAGGTGGACCAGGTGATCCTCCCAGGTGGAGCTGAAGTCAGCAATATCATCCAGATATGCTGCGCAAAAGTCATCCAACCCAGAAAGGACTTGATTCACCAACCTTTGGAAGGTGGCAGATGCATTTTTCAAACCAAGGGGCATCACCACAAATTGGTAATGACCTCCTGGGGTAGAAAATGCAGTTTTGGCTTTGGATTCCTCAGCTAACCTGATTTGCCAATAGCCAGCTGTCAGATCAAATGTGCTCAAATATTTTGCAGAAGCCAACTTGTCAATGAGCTCATCTGCCCTTGGAATGGGATGTGCATCTGTCCTGGTGACAGCATTGAGTAATCCACACAGAACCTCATCTCTCTCTTGCCATCTTTGGTGTGAGGTTTGGGGACCAGAACCACTGGGCTAGCCCAGGGGCTCTTTGAAGGCTCAATAACACCTAATTCCAGCATCTTTTGCACCTCAGTCTTTATACATTCCCTGACATTGTCAGGTTGCCCGTAAATCTTGCTTGTCACAGGAAGACTGTCACCAGTGTCCACCACATGGGTACACCAGTTAGTCTGACTGGGCGTCAAGGAGAACATATGTCTATATGACTGTAAAACTTGTCTGCAGTCATTTTGCTGATGTTCAGAGAGGCTGCCATCTAAGGCCACACCATCAACTGAGCCATATTCAGGGTTCTGAGTTAACAGGTCTGGGAGAGGGTCACTCTCTTCCTCCTGCCCCTCATCTGTAGCCATGAGCAAGCCCATGTCTGCCCTGTCAACATATACCTTCAGTCTGTTGACATGGAGCACCCTGTGGGGGCTCCTGGGAGTTCCTAGGTCCACCAAGTAGGTAACCTCTCCCTTCTTTTCAACAATTGCATGGGGTCCAGACCATTTGTCCTGGAGTGCTGCTGGGGCTACTGGCTCCAACACCCATACTTTCTGTCCAGGCTGGTACTCAGTCAAGACAGCCTTTTGGTCATGCCAAGCTCTCTGTAATTCTTGGCTGGCCTCAAGGTTTTTGGATGCCTTCTCCATATAATCAGTCATCCTGGAACGGAGACCAAGTACATTTTCCACTATGTCTTGTTTAGGCTTTTTGAGAGGTAACTCCCATCCTTCCTTCACCAGACATAGGGGTCGCCCAAACAACAATTCAAAGGGGCTGAAGCCAACCCCCTTTGGTTGGACCTCTCTGTAAGCAAACAGAAGGCAGGGTAGAAGGATGTCCCATCTCCGACTAAGCTTTTCAGGTAATCCTTTGATCATACCCTTTAGGGTCTTGTTGAATCTTTCAACAAGACCATTACATTGTGGATGATAAGGAGTTGTGAACTTGTAGTTGACATCAGATTCCTTCCACATAGCTGTTAAGTATCCTGACATGAAGTTGACACCTCTATCAGATACTACCTCCTTAGGAAACCCTACTCTGGAGAAAACTCCAAGTAAGGCCCTGGCCACAACAGGAGCTGTTGTGGTCCTAAGGGGAATTTCCTCTGGGTACCTGGTGGCATGGTCCACCACTACCAGTATGAATCTGTGCCCAGAAGCTGTAGGGGGATCCATTGGACCTACAATATCAATCCCCACTCTTTCAAAGGGAACCCCCACCACAGGTAGTGGTATCAGGGGGGCCTTTGTTGTGCCACCTGCTTTACCACTGGCTTGGCAGGTTACACAGGAGCGACAAAACTCCTTGGTGTCTTCAGGCATGTGAGGCCAGTGAAAGTGAGGGACAGGCCTATCCCAAGTCTTGTTCTGGCCTAGGTGCCCTGCTAAAGGAATATCATGGGCCAAGGTTAGAAGGAAGCCCCTAAATTGCAGAGGTATAACCAACCTCCTGGTTGTACCTTGCTTGGGGTCTCTACCCTCTGAATAAAGGAGCCCATCATCCCAATATACTTTATGGATACCTTGAGCATTCCCAGCAGCCTCAGCAGCAGCCTGCTGTCTGAGGGGTTCAAGGGAAGGACAGGTTAACTGAGCCTGCCCCAAGTCTGCCCTAGAAGGTCCCCCTGTCCCTAGAAACTCAACCTGATCAGGTTCAAGTTCTTCAGGGACAGTTCCTTCAGGGGTCTCAAGATCATCTTCCTGGGAAGGCTGATCCTCACTTGTAGGCAGGTGGGAAGGCACAGCCTTTACCCTCCTGTTCTTCTTCTTGGAAGGTGCTTGGTCCATTGTTCCAGGATCCAAGACCTGAGGTTCAGAGAGGCACTTTTTGGCCTGTGACCTGGTCACAGCAAGGACATGTGATGATATCCCTAACATCTCTGCATGAGTCCTGTACTCAACTTCTGACCATAGAGAGCTCTCCAGGTCATTGCCCAACAAACATTCAACTGGGAGATCAGCACTAACCACAACCCTTTTTAGGCCAGTTACCCCTCCCCAGGAAAAATTAACAATTGCCACACTATGTGTAGTAGTGACATTGCTGGCATTGGTCACCAGGTAATTGTCACCTGGTATGTATTGTCCAGGGTCCACAACGCTAGGTGTCACCATGGTGACACTGGCACATGTGTCCCCGTATGCTTGAGCCACTTTTTCATTAATCAAACGTGTCTGTCTCTACTTGCCCAGGTTACTGGGGCTTATAGTAGGGGGCAAATCTATGTCCCCATCACAAATCAGAACAGCCTGTGTAGGGGTTCTGACTAGGCCAGACTCTCCCTCAGTTCCCAAGGTGATACCCACTACCCCCTTAGTTTGTGGACCGACACTGCCAACTGTACTAGTGGGTGCAGGTGCCTTAGGAGCTGCAGTGTTGGGGGCTCCACCCTTTTTACACTCACTGGTCCAGTGAGAGGTGTTTTTAATTGTACTACACCAGGGTTTTCTTTGACCTTCTTTCTTCATCTTCTTGGAAGTTTGGGACCCACCCTCTGTATTAGTTTGGGGCCCTGTTGAAGACTTCTGGTCTTTAGCTTTCTGCTCCCCACCCTTCTGGTCTGTTTTCTTTCGGTCACCACCCTGGTTCTGGTTCTTGTTCTTTTGCTTAACCCTGGTTCTAACCCATTTGTCTGCCCTCTTTCCCAATTCTTGGGGAGAGGTCAGATCTGAGTCAACCAATTGTTGATGCAACTGCTGGTTCTGACAATTATTTAAAATGTGTTCTCTCATAAGCAAATTGTACAATCCTTCATAGTCTGTAACCTTACTTCCCAGCAACCATCCCTCCAGAGCCTTAGTGGCACATTCAACCAATTCAGACCAGTCCTGAGTCTGTGTCTTCTGGGTCTCTCTGAACATTAACCTGTACTGTTCAGTGGTTAAGCCTAACCCATCAATCAGAGCACTCTTCAGGACCAGGTAGTTTCTAGAATCCCCATCACTAACTGTGAGGAGTCTGTCTCGGCTTCTACCTTCAAAGGAGAGCCACAAGATTGCTGCCCACTGCTCCTGAGGGATCTGCTGTACTCTACAGGCTCTCTCAAGTGCAGTCATCCATTTGTGGATGTCATTCCCAGCTTTGTAGGGGGGCACAATCTTACTCAGGTTTCTATTGTCATAGGACCTGTCTTTATCCTTAGAGATAATGCTGCCACCAGTGGATCCTAATCCACCCTCTCTAGGCTGTCTTGCTCTAGCAAGTTTCTCTTGGGCCAGGGCAACTTCTACTTCTCGCTTCTGGATCCTAGCTCAGCCTCTCTCATGTTGGCCTCATGTTCCCTCCTCTGAGGGGATGTCCTTCTCCTTCTGGAGTGACTATGAGAACCTCTAGAAGCTTGGGAGGTATTAGATTCACCTGAGTGATTCCTTCTCCTCCTTTGCTCCTGGTTAAGTCCACTTGGGGGTCTGAGTGGGTTTACCCCTGACTCAGTCCCAAATAGGCTTAAGTTAGCCTTGCTAAGCCCTCTGGATGGCACTTGACTATTTCTGCCATCATCAGAATCACTGCTCTCCCCTTCTGTCTTCTCTTCTTTCTCCTCCTCCTCAGGCTGAGTATCCCCAGTGACTTGGTCTTCCCCATCTATCTGGACAACAGGGACAGGGGGGTCAGTATTATCATCTTCAGTGGGAAAGCCTCCTTGAGCATTCCCTGTGGAGTCTGCTTTAGAGGTCTTTAGAGCTTCAGACTGGTCTAAAAGCTCTATGAGGTGGTCTGTGGTAGGGGTTGGACCCGTCTTGAGACCTCTTAAGGTACAGAGCTGCCTCAGTTCTTTAAAGTTTAACATAGCAAATTTGGATGGTGCCTTTGGAGGGTCACTCTCAACAGGGGCAGGTCCAGTGGACCCCTCTTCTCCAGACATTGCTCTAGTGTGGGTGGATATGTTGCAATCTACCTACACTAGTGTTTACCTACTAAACCTATCTAGTAGTTGTAGTCAGGGTGTGCTACTCCCTATCCTCTACAACAACTACGTTCAGTAGAACTTAAGTATTCTAGTCTTGTTTTATATGTACCTAGCAGGGACCTGTATGATCTTTCAAATGATACTTTCAAAGATTGTAATGGTAAAACAAATTCAAATCCCAAACGCTGCTCACCAATGTGAGAAGCTGGCCTGGTATATGATGCTCACTAGTTCTAGTCATCACCTTGTACCATGCCAAGCAACCCTTATGATGATTGGTTGTAAGTCAACCTTATGGACCAGCTATCCTAGTAGCGTGGACAAAGAAGTCTTAGTCTAAACTCTGTAAAGGCCTGTGAAGCAAGCTGTTTTACCATATACAATCCCCTTGAATACCAAATGAAAGGACACCACACAGATATATATTGAAAATATATATATATTTATTTACTACAAATATCCCCTATACTCTTTATGAGCACAGCAGCAAATGTGTTAAAACAAAACACAGTTTAAATATACAAAAGCTGCACAATATGGATGAGCCCTAGGGGCCACCTAAACCATATACTAAAATAGTGGTATAAGTACCATGAATCAAAAAGGGAGTAGGCCTAGGGCCTGGGGAATCGCTGAAGCTGTTCGGGACTAACAGTGAAGAAGTCGGGAAAGGCCCGCGGGACTCGGGTGCAGCGTTAAAGCACAGGCATGCACAAATGCAGAGTCAATGGTGCGTAAAAGTTACAAAGTTAGTGAAAAGGGAACCTTACGGATGACCTAGAACCTAGCAACTTGGAACATAGACACTAGAGATGTATTGCTACACAGGGGCACTGGAGCGCCAGGTTTACCTCACCCAGAGGAAGCGGGTACATATGTCTCAAAGTGTGTCGGGTTTCGTCACGCTGGTTTATGGAGCCTGTAGATGAAGATGCTGCAGGCGGGTCATTGAGGAGAGTTCTGGGGGATCCAAGGGTGGATCTGAAGAGGTGAAGACCTGAAAGCAGAGGGGACAATGTTCAAAGTCACTAGCCAGTGACTACCGTGGAACCAGGATGGAACCAGGCGATGTCGGGTGAAAACAGGCGAAGAGGTGAAGATTGTCTCTGCAGCCACGTGGACACGAAGAGGTCGAGGATGTCCAGGCATCGGTAACGAGCTGTCCCACGAAGGCTCTAGCTGATGGCAGTGTCAGCTTCTTGATCGGAGCAAACAGGCCTTGGCTAATGCAAGCCATGCAGGAAACAATGCAAGCTTCTCACTCAGCCCAGCAAGGTCAGAAGGGGTGCTCCTTTTTACAGGAGCGAGGGTCAGTCTGGAGCAACCTGAACGGCAGTGTTGATTTCGGATTTGTTGCCAAGATGGCCACTAGCCAACGGGCCAGTAACCGGGATGGCGCATCAAGTGGCAAAATGCAAAAGGGCCCCACGTACATCGTGGAGATGCTGGGGGGCTGATCTTCAATGCAGATGCTGCTCGGTGGTGGGGCTTCTAAAACCCTAAAAGTACAGCGCTGAGTGGGCCTCGGGTGTTGCACAGTCAGCTCCTCGTGGGTCTTTCAAGATGGCCGGTCCCACGTCTCTCGATTCCTCCACGGGTCTCTATTTTTCAGGGACTGTGGATCGGGCTCTGAGATGCCTGCGAATCAGGGTCTTGTCAGGCTCTGGGCTCGGGCACCGGCGGGAGGCGGTGGCAAAGCATACATCAAGTTGCTGGATGGTGCCTGGTGGTCACTCCTTGGCCACAAGGGAGATGCTCTTCAGTCCTCTGTGCTGCAGAATGTCGAAGTCCCGTTTTCTTCTTAGTTTCAAGTCGAGTTCAGGATGATCTGAAGTCTTGGGACACAGCTCCTACTTTTATTCTCAATCTGGGGCCGGATCACCTGCTAGGTCCTTCCTCTGGGTGGGACCAGGAAGGGGGGCGGTTACACCCCCTTTCCTTTGTCCAGCTCCGCGCCAGGACTGGGTCTGGAAAGCCCCAGCACCGGCTTGGACTGGATTATGCACGGGGACACCTTGTGTGCCCCAGGCATGTCTCATTCTATTCAGCCCTGTCCTACCCAATACACAAAATCCTGTCTGGGGTGGTGCTCACACCTCCCAAGGCAGGAAACCCTTTGTCCAAGCTTCCCTTGCTGGAAGGACTCCCAGCATCAGGAAGTCAGACTTGTGTTTGTGGTGGCAGCATCCATTTTGTGATGCTGAGGCTCGAGTTTAACTTTAACCGGGGTTCAGGTTATGTACATGTCGTGTCCCTCTAGAAGGGTGGAATGCTACCCCCGTCACCAGAATTGGTGAGGAGGTAGTATCCCAATTCGTATGACACCTTACTCGACATGTTTTTATAAAGCCAAACCAAAGTTAGCAAGTAACCGCGAGGAATATAATGCACTTAAGAGTATATGGTATGGCAATATCCCGGAACAGTTTAGGGAGTTGTTCCCGACAGCTGCAGATGGGCTCAGCTGGTGCCAGAGCACCATCTCACATGAAATCAAGCACTCTGCCTCCAGGTTTGTCGAGGCCTTCCATAGGAGTGACTTATAGGTTAACATGTGCCCAGATAGGTTTAGATATGTATACTATATCTAAGTAAGAGGTGATTACACCAACTTACCCCAGCTGATGGATCAGCCAGTTGTGTCAAATATGGAGGCCAGGCCAGGGGTGGCACAATACATGCTGCAGCCCCTGGTAGGCCTTGGATGCACCCATGCCCTGGGTACCTGGGGTACACTGTTACAGGGGCCTATAAGGTGAACCAGATCCAATTCGTAATGCACCTAGAGTGCATTGGCATATAATTTAGAGAGAGAACAGCAGGCTGTGGGTCTGATTAGCAGGCCCACAGCCACATTAAGTCATAAACCAGTGAAGCAAAAAGCAAAAATTTGGGGTGACCATAGGATAGCAGACCCTACTCTCCTACAAGGTGCGTACTGTTATTTGGGCCCTCTGAGAAGATTGCGAGTTGCCGGGAGCTGGAAGCGCGATGCATCGAGGAGAAGAGTGTCACTGGAGCAGCAGTTGCTGTTGCATCGCCGAAGAAGCGTGCCGCCGCTGCACCTGATTGCCGTTGCATTATCGACTAAGCGGGCCGCTTCATCGGAGAAGCATGTCCCCGCTGCAGAAATTGCAGTCACATCAACGGAGAAGCGTGTTGCAGGGCCTGTTGCAGCTCAGAAGTTACAGAGTTCGCCGCATGGCTGTCGGTCATGCACGCATCGCATCCAACATGTCGCCTCGCATTGAGATGCCATTTTCTCGCATCGCACTAGAACGTCGCATCGCATCGAGGCACCATTTTTTCACATCGCACTGGAACACAGTAAGAAACTGACGCATCACCTCCTCTCTGGTAAGGAACTGATGCATCACCTCCCCTGTGCTGCAGTAAGGAATGGACGCATCACCTCCCCCGAAGCAAGGAACCAACACATCACCTTCCTTGTAACCCTTTTGTTTGTATTGCGTGATGCATCCAAGGTACTTTGAGAGTAAAGTGTTGCATTTACCATCTGCATTGAACTAAGCTATTTCTACCATTTTAAAGTCTGTTTTTGATTACAGTATTGTACATTTTTGTTGTTTGGTCTTGTGTTAAGTCTAGTAAAGATTACTTATTTTTCTAAACTAGTGTGGTGTCCATTTGTAGTGTTTTTATTGTATTACTGTATATGTTCACAAATGCTTTACACACTGCTTTACACCCCAGTTCTAACAGGGTTCTTAGCAACAGTGTAAGAAATTGAGTTATGAGTTGAAGAGTGGGTGAAAGCTTCATTCAGGCAATAACCACAACTTTGTTAAGGTAAACCACAAATCTTGCTAAATTAATGTGCTTATCCCTTTGGCCACTTGGCATAAAGCAGTCAGATTTGTAGGCAATGTGTAAAGTATGTATGCAGAACATAAAGAAAGTCAAAACAAAAGAATAAACCCAAACCAATTTAGGAAAAAAAATGGATACCAGAAAAACAACAATCCATTCAGGAGAATCAGTGATATGCAGTTTTAAAGTTTTAGGTAGCTTTAGTGCATACAGGCACAAATAGCCTACTTGCGGTCATCTGGCCGTGCTAGTGCTGGAGTGTGGGTCAGATACAGATAAATTAATTCTGCTGAAAGGGTTACCATCTCATGGCCCAAAGAGTTTCATTCATGGTGGAGGAGGCCACGGGGAGCAGGGAAAGTATCACGGATAGCAGTTGGTGTAGCGGGAAGAGCAAGCCAGGAGCTGCAGGCTGCCATCACTGTACCCCATGGAGCAGGTTTGGTGCCGTGGATGGTCACTGCTGGAGCTGCGCATTATCTGTCATCAAGGTCTGCTGTTACTGTTGTGCATAGTGTAGATCTTGTGTTGCCTGTCGTTGCTCGCGGTCTTTGTAGTGTGAAGAGCAGGTCTTGAATGGTTCATTGCGATGGCGGTCATTGAAGGTGGCAGAGCCTCAGCGTGAAGGGGTCTATACACATTTGCAAAGAGCTCAAGCTGCAGGATTTGACCTTTTTGTCTTGGGAGGATCTCAGTCTGTTGCAAGCCAAGGGCCCAGGATCTGAGGGGCACTTCTTGGGATCAGGCATTCCAGCAGAGGCCACCATGGGGCTCAGGCAGGTCCATTTGCAGGTTCAAGCAGGTCAAATTGCAGCAGGTCAGCTTGTCAGTTGATGGGAGGTCTCTGGAGCTTCTTATTTCCCTGTAACTCAAACATGGGTTCAGTCAACTGACCCGTGGAGTCACTCAGGTTAGACTAGGATGCAGGTCAGTCTTCCTTCGCAGACAGCAAGGCAGTCTTCAAGCAGTAGGGAAGTCCTTAAGAGGTAGGGCAATACTCTAGCATCAGGGCATTCCTTCTTCTGTAATGTCCATAGGTCCAGGATTGTTCTGATGAGTGGTTCTGGTGGTATAATATTCATACCAGTTGCCGGCCTTTAAAGTGGGGGCGTACCCTATAATTCCTCCACATATGGCTCTGGAAAGTTCATTCCTTCCCCTATCAAGCCTCCAAGAAGTCTGGAGTGGCATAAGACAGGGCAGGCCTGGTGTCAGATTCCTTTCTGTCTGCAGGATGCAGAGCCCTTGCAAATGTAAGTAGGGCAGGGTGCAGCTCCTCCCAGTTATCCTCGTAGGATGGCCCCTCTTGTCCACACCTAAGCCCCCTTTTTGTTACTGTCTGAAAGGGGAAACACCATTACAACGGAGTCATTACAATGCACTAAATTTACAGCGCAGTCTTTACAACACAGCTGCCTTTACATCGCATGCCATTACAACGCAGCCATTACAATGCATGGCACTACAACGCATGCCATTAAAACACATGTCTCTACAATGCATGCCATTACAACGCATTACCCCCACACTATCCAACACTTACCCTACTGGTGCACTCATTGGAGTGGGAATAGTAATTTGTACCCCTACACTGTCCAATACTTACTCTACTGATGCACTCACTGGAGTGGGAATAGTAATTTATACCCCTACACTATCCAACACTTACCCTACTGTTGCCCTTAAAGTATTATGCGTTGTAATGGTATGTGTTTTAGTGGTATGCATTGTAATGGAATGCGTTGTAAATGTAGTTTCTAAAAATGCTTTCTGATGGCATGCGTTGTAAAATCATGCATTGTAATGGATGCTGCAATGCAAAAACCGAGTTGTAAAGGCATGCATTGTAAATGTTTGCATTGTAACGTGTCCTATTCGTCTGAAAGCAATAAGCGGACCCCAACTGCAGTGCCATTTGGAGTCATGTGACCACAGGACACTGGCAGAGGCACAAGTGGTTATGACAAGAAAAGGCCAACTTTCTAAAAGTTGCATTTTCAGTACTGCAACCTAAAATCGGATTCCAAAATTGAAGAGGATTTTACTTACAATTCATTTTAATTCAAACCGAAAATTTCTATCTGTTCCCAATCCAAAGTTATAACTTATTAAATGCAATTAGGTAACCCAGTGTTAGTCAATGTGAGAGTTAGGTGCTACAGCAGTAAAAAACAACGTTAAGAGATTTTCACTACCAGGAAAAATAAACCTAAAGTACATATGTCAGATTTTTTTAAAACACTGCAGCCTGCCACATGATACTTTAGGGCATACATTTGGGAGAGTTATGAATATTGAAACAAAAGGTTTAGGCCTGGAAAAATGTTCATTATGCCACATCAAAATAGCAGTTCACAACTGCACTACAGGCTACAGTGTCAAGCCTCAGACATGTATTAAAAGGCTACTTCAGTGAGTAGCACATTGTGTGCTTCAGGACCACTAGCAGCATTTAATTGTCAGGCCCTTGGTATATGTGATACCATTTACTAGGAACTTAGAAGTAAATTAAATGTGCTAATCAGGTGCAGGCGAATTCTATCATGTTTTTGGAAGAGAACATAAGCACTTTCGAACTCCTTGTGAACATTCCATATTCTCAGTATTGGGAATGGAGACTATAAGGAGGGAAGAAGGCACGAAAATGCACTCATCTATCTGCATTAGGTCATCTAACTCTTTCTGCACCGTAATTGCAGCATTGGTATCATGAATTGATAATTTCCTTTTAGGAGTGAGAAGGGTGCAATAAGAGCAAATTCCACTTTCCATTCCTATGGCATTTTCGAGGCTATCTAATATGTGTTTGGTAATAATATTTTCCATATTTTTGATCATGACTACACACTGGTCTCCCACTATGTCCCTTACACCGCCACTCTTGGCCAGTATGAAATCCACTGCGTATCTAGTCTGTTCAGAATATATTCTCATACTCTCAAACTGAGTAGTGATGTTGCATAAAGCAGTCACGGTAGTGTCAGATAATATTTGTAACTTGCTCCTGAAATATTCTCTAGCTTTCTTACCCCAGACCATATATGTACCACTCAAAGTGAAAATAGAAGAAAAGATGTATCCAAAAGTAATCCCATTACTATAATTATTGACCTCTATATCAGTCACTCCCTCACCAAATTCTTTGGTGAAGATCCTTTTAACCGAACGGACATTAGGCTTAGCATATTCACAAGAAACACCTAAAGGCAACACCATCCCTAGAGCTACATCGTAGGTACCATTATGCACATTAGAATAGGTACCTTTAGACACAAAGTAAAACCCCGGGTGTGCATAAATCGGCTCTTCATAATCTACTGCAGCATGTCTAGTGTTCATGTCAAAGGTACTCGGATCTTTGTCATTCACCAGGGGCATTTTATTTTTGTACAGCACTATTCCAGAACAATTGATATACAAAGAAGTGTCTGTACTATTCACACTAGGGTAACAAGCAGGAAAATAACCAGCTTCTCGGGTGACTATCAATTCCTTATAATGACAACACACCAATGTGACATTCTGTTCTTCCATATAAAAATATATGTATTGTTATCACACCCTGTTTAACCCATTCCCAGTGGCTTTCTATAATATAAACAATGACCTGGATAGCTAAAACTATAAACTGAGGTGGACGAGTATAAGTATAGTTCACAAGAGATAATGGGTATGCAGACCATAAGCTAGTGACAGACTCAGTGGAGTAACAAGAGGTCCCTTCTCCAAAGAATCTCTTGTGCGTATCTAGAAACACATTGCTCAGGCTGTCCTTTTCTTTCTTGGTAGGGAAATACCTTTAACCTTAGCACGTAACGGCACAACCTGATCATTTCCCAAAACCCATGACACCCCACACAACATTATCAGCAATAAAATCACAAGAGCAACACATGACTTTTTCTGTTTACAAGTCCACAACATATTATGCTGGGCAACAAGAATCACTGGCTGCTCTTCCTCAACAATCTTTCTACCAAAGGGATGCATAACGAATGATGAAAAGGGGGAAAATACGAAATAAATATACAAGTTCCCAGTGTCTGTCAGAGCCTCACATGTAGAGGCCCTTTTGTTAATCAATACTTTGGCGCTCTTGAGAACCGGTAGTGGAGCTTGCTCGGTCCTAAGCTCATATCCCACGTCGATCACAGTGGTATACCTTCACATTATACTTAAATTTTCCCTATCTAATGTTCAAACAACTAACTAAAGTAAGCAGAAATACTTCACCAAGCTTAATAAATCGCAGTTGGTAGTATAACTGAGTACAGCCTATCTTACGCAGTCCATCCCTAATCTCTTTTTTCCTTGGATGCAATTTCCCTCAGCCGAGGACGCAAATTGGGCCTGGTAGCCCCAGGCACTGTAGCATCAGTGAACAACAGCTCTTGGATAGCACGTTTTTCCTGGAGGAACAGCTGCATTCAACACGTAATCATTTTCCTTATCTGTCTGCGTCCACGTTAGTTGGGCATCACTGAATGGGACAAACCGAGGCCCCTGCTCGCACTCGGAGTCCCCTATGCCATTCTTGACCCGCTGATCATAGGGTAGAGGTAAAGGAACCCTCTGACAATGGGTGGCATACACCCAGTTCTTACGGCCAGCAACCGTCACAGCAGTACATGTCACCAACAGAACCTGTTCAGGCCCCTTCCATCATGGCTCCAAACTCTTCTTTCACTGAAAGTTCTGGAGAAGCACAAAATCACCAGTCTGAATAGGTATGTAACTGTTACCACGGATTTTTTACAACGCATACCATTACCACGGATTTTTTACAACGCAGGTCATTTTACAACGGAAACCTTTACAACGCAATACACTACAACGCAGATATTACTACAACGCATACCATTACAACGTAAGTATATTTATAGGTAAGTTTATCTTTTTTTAAAAACATTTATTAGTGGTATTTTGTTATGGGGTACAGGGGTATTTTTAGGTTTTAGGGCTGGGTTTGGGTTTTGAGGTACAGGGGTATTTTTAGGTTTTCGGGCTGGGTTTGGGTTTTGGGGTACAGGGGTATTTTTACGTTTTAGGGCTGGGTTTGAGTTTTGGGGTACAGGGGTATTTTTAGGTTTTAGGGCTGGGTTTGGGTTTTGGGGTACAGGGGTATTTTAAGGTTTTAGGGCTGGGTTTGGGTTTTGGGGTACAGGGGTATTTTTAGGTTTTAGGGCTGGGTTTGGGTTTTGGGGTAAAGGGCTATTTTTAGGTTTTAGGGCTGGGTTGGGGTTTTGGGTACAGGGGTATTTTTAATATATATTTAAAAATAATAAAATTAAAATTAATTTTATTAATAAAATTATTTAATAATTAAATAATAAATAATTAAATAATATAATACAAAAATAATTATTTACATTATATATTAATATTATATACTTACCTTTACTTACGTTGTAATGGTATGCGTTGTAATAGTATCTGCGTTGTAGTATATTGCGTTGTAAAGGTTTCCGTTGTAAAATGACCTGCGTTGTAAAAAATCTGTGGTAATGGTATGCGTGCTAAAAGTACACGTGGTAACATCATATATCCGTCTGAATATCGTGGCTGGGTCCCTGTGGTGTAGAAGGCAGGGCTACCGCACCTGTTGTTAAATAGAACATAAACTTTCTGTTTACTGGCCAGGAGTATCCAACAACACAGGGTATTCAATATCAGAGAATCGACGAGGGTACGGAGTGCCCCAGACATTTGCAGGTGTCCAAACACAACCTCATATGGTGACAATGCTGTTCTAGAATGAGCTGGCATTCATGTTGACAAAAGGGCTAATGGTAAAGATCTGGTCACTGTAACCCTGTTGTCTCCTGATTTTTTGCCAATTTCAGTTTGAGAGTTACGTTGTCACTCCAGATCACTCTGGGCAAGACGAAACGATTAAAGAACTCCTTCAGTAGTATTTTTGAAGTTGTAATGGTATCTTCAGTGGGATAAGCCTCAACCCATTTACTGAATACACATGCAACCACCAAAAGATACTTAAGATTATTGCATCTCTCTAATTCAATGTAGTCCATTTCATGGACTTCAAAAAGGAAAGTAGGTGGTGCAAAGTTAACTGGTGATGTAGGGGTACCCTTCCCAGGATTATGCATCATGCATACCATGCAGTGCTTTACTAAGTGGGCAGCTGTCTTGGAGATGTTATAATTCTGCCATACAGGGTCTAACAATTTACAAATGCCTTTAGCACTAATATGAGCTGGACCGTGGGCCATAGTAAACACAGGAAGAACATACGCATCTGGTAACATCCATCTTTGTTATCCTGATTTATCAATCCAACCTCCATCCTCATTCAACTGTGCTGTACTTTCCTGCCACACCACTAATTCTTCTATTGTAGCTTCACTTTATATGTCTTTTAAACTTTCAAGGGTGTCTTCAAACATGACAACCTCAGGAAGCCACCCAGCCCTACCTGCTACAAATATCCTTTTCATCTTTTTCTGGGTCATTTCCTTAGCTGTCTGAACAGTAAGAGCGTTTCCCCAACCTACACCATTGGTGACTTTCCCGTGGGCACTACACTTAACTATGGCAATTTCTTAGGGAGCATCAAAGCAGACCAAAGCCTCAATATGAGGTGTCCATGCTGGATTCTTGTGCCATAGTAAGTAAGGAACCATCTCTCAGCCCAGAGTCGCCCAAAATTATGCGCGACCCCGAAGGCATACTGGCTGTCAGTATAGAAGTTGACAACTAACCCCACACTTAGTTCACAAGCTCGGATAAGGGCAGCTAACTCAGCAGCTTGAGCCGACTGATAAGGGACCTGTGATATCTCTACTACCGTGCACAGTGTGGAAATAGCATAGGCTGCAGTGGTGGTACCATCTTGTAATTTAAAACTAGAGCCATCAACATATAGTTCCCCTTGTATGTCAGATAAGGGAACATCAGTCAAGTCTATCCTTTCGCCTCTTTTTCTGTTCGGAAGATGCAGTCATGGTTATTAACTTCATCACTCTCAGAAGGGATGGGTAGTAACGTGGCTGGATTCAGAGTGGCACATCTTTTGATTGTGAAGTGTTTACCAAACAATCCCAATTCATAGCCAGTAAGACATGCACTGGTGAGGTGCTGTGTCTTTGTCTTATTCAAAAGGGTCTCCACTGCATGAGGTACCATGACTGTGAGGTCAGCATCAAGCAGGGGTAAAGCCAGTTGTCTGATTGAAGTGGCCACAGCTGCGACCGCTCTTAGACAACTTGAGAGGGCTCTCTCAACTGGATCAAGCACAGCAGAGAAATAAGTACATGGTTGTTGCTTATCCCCAAATGTTTGTGTTAGGACAGAAAGTGCGCAACCAGCCATCTCATTGACTTAAAGCACAAATTGCTTGTCATAGGTGTACCAAGCATCGGAGCCGAACAAAGAGCAGTTGTTATTTGCTCAAAAGACTGCTGACATTCAGGCATCCAGGGCAAAGGATCATGCACTTCTTTTGTTGTTGATTAATAGGGCGTAATTAGGTATCTACTGGCGACAGTAGGAAGTGATTCCTATAAAAGCGTGCACATCTTTTTGAGTTTGTGAAATGGCCATTTTAACAATGGTACTAATACACTCAGGGGTCAACCTCCTACCCTCCTTTGACAGTAGGTGACCTAAATTGGTGACCTCCTGTCGACAATACTGAAATTTAGAAAGAGACACTGTATGTCCATGATGGGCTAAATGCTACAATAATTTAAGGGAATCCAAATGACCTTTCAAAGTTTGGCTATAAATTCTCGGACTCTCTATATAGCCCTGAGGAGCTTGACAGAATCTAAATCTCCTACCTGCTAGGTTGAACCCATACAGGGTGAATAGGAATCCTTTCTGGATGAATAGGAATACTAAAGAATGCATTTTTTAAATCTATAACAGAAAGAATTTATCAGTAGAAGGAATCATTGTCAAAAGCATAGTGATATCAGGAACCACTGGAAACTGGGGAGACCCTATTTTATTAACTTCACCCAAATCAATCACAAAATATTAAACATCTTCATCAGAGGAACCTGAGGGTGTCCGTTTAAAAATCGGAAGAATGGGAGTATTACAAATGTTGGCAGATGTTTCTTCAACTACTCCCTTTTGTATCAAAATCTATAGAAGGGTTCATTCTCCTGCTTGAGGTATCTTATACTGAGGAATACAATGCAAAACAGCATTGTCTTTGACCTGTATCGAAACTGTCAGTATGTGCAACAGTCTTACATCTGTATCACCTGTCACCCATATTGTGGGTGCCATATCAGAGAATTCAACGGAAAGAAGTACATCCTGAGACAAACACTGTTTAGCACCCACATCAAGGCCCATCATCATATAAACACCTGCCGGGGAACAATAAATAGCAGCATGCAATTTCTTCAACAAATCCAAACCCATCACATTTTCTCCACAATTTGAGGTCAACAAAAACAAATAATCCACAGTAAAAGGAACAACAGTCAATGCAAGGGGTCTGGAAATGGGGCTCAGAACCGGTACACCTGAAAAACATACCAAAACATTATTATGGCCAGACAGAGCGGTCCCAGGGACCAAATGTTGAGAAACAGAACTCTTTGTCGCACCTGGGTCCACCAAAACTTCCTTAGTCAAGCCTTGTAAATCTGTAGTGACATAAGGACCACGTCGATCTACAGGTATCAGAGCTGTTCCCTCACTCTGTCGCTGGCTATCCTAGCTGCAAGACATCCCTGTCACCTCATCCTTATCATAATGATCATGATAAAACTGTCCATCACAAGGGTCATTTAAGTAATTGTTATCAGATCGACCCTATGAGACTGCAGTATTCTGAGCTCTATCGGTCCCTGAGCTCGTCCACGAGAACCTTGCCCTCTAGGGAACGCAACCTTCTGCAAAAGCACAGGACACTCGCTATGCCAATCGCCCTCCTCTTTACAATATGCACACTGATTTAATCCCAAAGGTATCATGAACAGCTGCCTGCTGGTGTGCAGAAGCTGTCTAGGACAACCGCGTCCTCTACCATTCCTCCTAAACGCTTGTTGTAACAGCACCTTCGTCTTCAGCTCCTCATGCTTTTTATCTGTCTTCTCTATCTCCTCTTGGTCCTGATGTTTGTAATATTGATCAATATTCAAAATAACAGAGGGGGAAGAGGTGGACCAAGTACTATAAAATGCCTGCAAATTAGTCACAATTTCATGGAGCAGATCAGAAACAAATCGGTCAACAAACAACTAACCTCCTCCCTCGATAGACATATCCTGTCGACTATAATCCAAAAACATATCTTCAAACAGAGTAAAGAAATCAGACACACTTTCATCCCAACTCACCTTCTTTGGCAGAATAAGAGAATGCATATTTGTAATAATACGACTAGGCAAAGCAAGTATCTCAGTTCGGAGCTTATCATCTGGCTTCCTTTCCTGATCCAATTCCTTAATCATCTCCCAGGTGCCACCCAACTCTGCAACTTGATCTTGAGTATGAACCTGTCTCCAAATATCAACCAGAACGAGAAGACCAAAAAACATTCCAATACCAGCAAGGGACATTCCAGTAGAAGAGACGGCGTCAGTCAATTCTTTATAATAGGCAGTGGGGTTTTTCCTCGGATCAGGCAAATGAGTCTTAAGGTATAGAACCTCACTTCCCTTCCACAGAGTATAAACCCATTGTTCCTGAAAACGTTCTGTTACACCCGGTCTGGTGACAGTACGTAGTTGATCCATTAACTCTGGTATTTGTCAGTGAAATATAAGATGAACCTCCTGCATCGGAAACTGAAATACCGACAGGAGTATTCTCATACAACCTTCCCCTGTAAGCAACTAAAGTCATAAGATTTCCAAAAACCTGACCTGGCTCCATTTCACTAACATACACACCAGGCACGGCCCGTGCAGGGTGTTATACCGGGGCGGTGACGTCAGGCAGGGGAGGGTCAGGGTGGGGTGTTGTAAAATGCGGGATATGGACCATTAGAGGTAAGTATCGGAAAAAAAAATGTGTTGCCCACGCTGCATCACATTTGGCGATGCAGCATGGGCAACAAAATTATTATTATTATTTCTTTCAGTACTTACCTGTAATGGTCCAGATCCCGCATTTTACAACCCCCTACCCTGACCCCCCCGTGCCTGACGTCACCGCCCCGGTATAACGACCTGCACAGGCCGTGCCTGATACACACGATCTCTAACATCAAATACAATTTGAGGCTCTTCTTTCCTAAAGTGTTGCTGCCAAAGACTAATCAATGTAGCGGACATATGCTTAAGGGCATGTTACTGTATCAAAGGCTCAAATTCTTGCATGGCTTCCCAGACATCCTCCACACTGTAGATTGCATTACGAGTCCACTGTGCTGCCTGATTTGCTGTTACTTGTTTTTCTTTATCCCCCACCCCAGACTGCACTAAAGGGCCCATGCGCACCTTAAATTTCGTCCGATCTCTATCCTCAAATCTGCATGCTGGCATCTCAATACTCAAAGAGGTCGGAGGATGAAAAGCCATAGAAGGAGAAACAACAGAAGTGACAGGTACAATCGTCGTTGGTGCTTGTACTGGAGGAGAGAGAACAGAGGATACAGGAGTCGAGACAGTAGGTATACTAAAAGCAACAGTTGCCAAAGATGGAAAAGAGAAAGAAGAAGCAGGGGGTGCTGTGGCCAAAGCCATCGAAAATACAGCTGTAGATACTGAAACAGTCAGAACAGATACAACAGGCTGCTGTGACTGTAAAGGAACAGTGGGGTATATCCTCTGCCGGGCATATAGAGTCATACAGAGGATCCCTGAACCATCAGTCTGACCTGACGATGGCATCGACCTCCCTCCCCCATCCGCGAAAGGGGATGGATCTATCACCCGAAGGAGTCCCTTTTTGGGTGCAACTGAAGAAAGTGGCCCGATTCAGGTCACTAATGACCACCTATCAGACTTCCATACCAAATGAAGAGCCGGTAAGACAGTACCAAATACAAACCAATAGCTGTTTATTAGATACACTCAGAGCAGAGTATAGTCTGCCCAGTCGCTAGGAGTGCTGCCGAGGGACTGAAATCGACAAGCATAAAGATACATTATGTACATTTCGTAAAATGGGCTAAAACACATCCATAGTGGAATTTTTTCCAGGCAAATGCGGCTAAGAAATGGAATACAGGGAGAAAAACAATCTCAGTGCTCATATCTTACACAAAGTTTCAAAGTCCAAGGTTGTTCGAGACGGGCATGTCACCAGACAAGTGGTAGAATGCCTTTATCTCGTGAGAAAGCTATGCGCTAATAAGAACAGTCTATTCATTAGAGAAGCAAAACCCACCCTTGGAGAAATGAAACCCAGCAGAAGCCTTTCCTTAGAACTAGCTAAGGATTACTTTTGATCATGATTCAAAATGGTGTCTAAGACGAAAATGGAACAGCAAATGCTAGCATACAGAAGGTAATGTGCAAGCAGAAACATTTCTATTCTAACAGTAACGTGCACAGAGTGCTAAAGCCAACAAAAACAAAATCCAGCAAAACAGGAGAGATGAAGGTAAAATGCTTGGGGGAAAGACCCTATGTCAGGTCTAACAAACATCAAATGGAAAACAAGAGCCAAGTTCAAGTTGCCTATGATATCACTGTGGCACAAGCTTGAGTAATTAAGAGCAATCTGGGGCAAACATCCTATCGCAGGAGCATATGAACAATGAACTAAAAGAGAATGGGCAGCTTCTGGCTACAGATGCTCATGTCCTGTATCATTTAGTGTTATTTTCTTAGCGAAAATCCATCCTCTGACCTATTTTTGTCATGAGGGTTGTATTTTGCAATAGGAAAATAGCTTTAAATGTTGCATTATGCTCCCCACATAATTACGAGTAATTTTGCAGTAATTATACTAGATAGAATTGCGCTAGTTATGTCCACCCCTAATTCTTATATCATCTGGAGATGTAGGAACAATTATGAAACGCTGGACAATAAAAAATTTCAGTTAATGAATGGGCTAGTGATCCTAGTGAAACAAATGTTACAAGCCTTAGAAAATGGAAAATGTAATGGAAAGCAATGTAATCATAGCAGTGGAAATAAAGTTCTAAATGTCTGCTTGAATGTGTTCTAAGGAACCTGTGAGGAGAAGAAATGCATGAAGGTGAACAGGAGTGAGTGACAGTGATGGTGTCCATCTTGTTCAAAATAGAGATTTATATAGACACGTGGCCTAACTAAAATTCAATAATAACTTCACTTCTGTACATCAAAGAAAATTAGTTTCAATTGCAACTATATTAATTCAGTCAATCTATGCAAGATCATGTGTAAAATTGCATATTGTATGCTTATATTAATGCACAAAATGCAAAACTGAAAAACAATTATACACACCTTCTCTCTCCCTACCTGGAAGAAGATATGCTCTCTGCTCTACACAGGAGCAGAGAACCAACACTGCCTGGGCTGGCTCTCTACGA
This sequence comes from Lissotriton vulgaris, assembly GCF_964263255.1. Lineage (NCBI taxonomy): Eukaryota > Metazoa > Chordata > Amphibia > Caudata > Salamandridae > Lissotriton > Lissotriton vulgaris. The sequence goes on along the minus strand of NC_141693.1, from coordinate 1,436,087,929 downwards.
TTCTTGTCAAATCAAACTGAAATTCCTTTGTGACTTAGCAACAATAGAAAATTACTTTGGTTTCCAGCTGTTCCCACACCAAAGCAGTGAATAACCAGATTTAGCATCTGGTTTTCATGCTAGTTTATCTTAGTTAGAACCATACATAGATATATAGAATTATAGAAGAGTGACAGTGAAAAAAGGGGACCAAGTGTTTGGCCTGGCCCTCTCTGCAGGGTCGCCCCTAACAGACCTCCTGTTTTGCTGAATTTGTCTTTCTTGTCTTTAGGACTCTGCACACTCTACCAATGCTAACCAGTGATAACGTGTTTGTGTTCTCACCTCTAAACATGGTAAAATTGGCTTACACCCAATTGGCACATTTAATTTATTTGTAAGTCCTTTGAGATCAATTCACCAAAATGCCAGGGGTAGCGGACATCACACATGCTTGACTTTAATGATAGTACAGGAAGTGATAGCATGTGAACTCTGACCTTCAATCTTCCTAGGAAGGTATGTCACTAGAACATCCCCCTGATGAACGCGTAATAATTGACAGTGTTAAAGTTCCATAATAAATGTACGAGTGATATAATAATCAACATAGACAAATGTCTGTTTTAGATACCACTTGTCGCAGGGTGCTGATGTCTTATGCAAGGGAATCATTGCGTTTTTCTCTTAGTATTACTTGAAAAGCTATGTTTACATCTGAAGAGGATATAGAGTCACACAACAAACAACAGCATTGCAAACCTACATTTTTTTATATCACATACTGTCAAAATGTAATAGTTTCTTTATTGTATAATGTAATGAGAAATGTGTTGGTAAATCATAGGGAAAGAAACAACAGATAAAAAAAACAATAATCGTTATGTCCGAATGTATCAATTGACGTAGACCATGTATTGAATATGAACTATATTATTGGTCTAAATTATTCCTTACTGTTAGTAGATTTTGATTTAAGATTGTTTCAAAGGCTATATCACTCATGTAAAGGACAGAGATGAAGGTTTTATTCAGACACTTCTTTTTTCATGTATTCAAAATAATGAAATATGTCAGCAATTTGTATGAAAGTGTTTGTTTTCAGTACTTGTTCGGATTTAATCGCATTGCACTGCTAAATTTATTAATCTTACAAAACCTATCATGTCATGTTCCTGTCCCAGTGGCAGCTACAGGAAAAAAAACAGTTCTCATCAAGATATTTTTACTTTCAGTTCTTTGCCTGGGTGCTGGTTATTTTTGATAGTGGTGGGATATAATACCTGTCGTGGGCTGTAATGAGTGAGCGTGACATCTTATAAGAAGAGTTTCTGGGTGAGCGGGTTCTCCCCCCAAGCAATTCCTAAGAAATGGGATAGGATAGTGCATTGTAAGTTTGTTAAAAAGCCCCCGGCTCTGAGAAAGCATGCAAATATTCAAGTTGTTCTTGGTTGGTGTGCCAGGGTAATTTAACCTGAATCTCCCCTAATGGTTTATGCCATGTTTTCCAAAATGTTATAGAGGTGCCCACAATCTGTCAAAAATCACCTTGATTGTGCCAGGTTCCGCATATTGATATGGGTGCCCCCCACCTGCTATGGGTGCCCATTTAGTCCAAAAATGACATGCAGTATGCCTCTGCCCAAATTGTACCATTAGTGCAGTCCATGTACGATGAGTGGCACTTAAGTTAAAAATTTTCTCAGGCATCCTTTTTTCATGAATGCCCCCTCCTATTTAGCTTTGATATCCTCTCTTATGCAAAACGATCTTCAATGTATAAGCTCCAGCATTTTGCCATGAGTGTCCCCCTGCCAAGAATTTCCTCAAGCATGCGAGTGCCAGCCGGTTTGTAAAGGTGCCCCAAGCCAGAATTACATTCTGTGTGCCAATGCTTGCATTTTTTCATTGGTATACCCATATGCAAAGCATAACCTCAAGTGTATTCTTGTTTGCTAGCATTTTGTCACAGGTGCCTGTCAAGGGAAGAGCTGCCTCTAGTATACCAGTGCCAGGACTTTGCCAAACCTGTCTTTTTAAGGCAATAATTTCCTTCAATGTGCCAGAGTCAAGGGTACACTTGCAAGTATTTCACCTCATTCTCACCCATGCTCACTTATCTTTCTCACTCACAGTCTCAATTATTCATTGTCACTCACTTGCACTCACACTTATACTCACTAACTGCCAATCACTCCACCTATTCTTGGTCACACTCCTGCACACTCTCTAATGCTCTCTCACACTCATACTCATTCATTCTCACCCACATACTTTCTTGCATCACTCTTTCCTTTACTTACTGACTCACTCAAACCTAAGGACACTTAAGTGTGCATATACCGAAAAATAGCACCATGCAGCACAGCAACAAGGTGCTATGCTGTCAAGGAGGAAGAGAGCATTGTAGAGTCACATCTACTAAGATATGTCACTGCTACTCTCTTCCCCTTCCAACTGATGGATTTCACCCAGATCTCTTGACTGGGGGTGAATGTTTCTATTTGTTCTGCATTCCGTCCATCATTTTTGTGTCTTTTGCTTTCTTGCCCTAAGTGAGCCGGTATCACCAGATGTGGGTCCCGGGCTCACTGTGCCACTGGATTTAAGCTAGTGTAACGCAAATACTGTTTTACATATATCCCAGGCTTTTATTTTCTCCGAACACCTTAAGTAAAAGATTCCCCAATGTACCAGATACTTGTTGGACCTGCATATCTCGAAGCGCTGATTTGTTCCATATGTTATTTTTATGTTCACTAGTGCATAATTTTTGGAAACGTGTATGGTCTCAAATTAATTCAATTTTTGGTACCAGCATCTCCTTTTCTGTTATTAACATCTTTTTAGGAAGTTTCTCACCAATTTGGAGTAATTATACATTCAATGTCAATATTATCTATTTAATAAAAGTGGTTGCTTTTCAGCAAATAAGAAGGAATTGGAAAGATTTCACAAACATTTTCCTATAAAGCCTGATGGTACGATATTTGTCATAATCATAGATTAGACACCTTCCTCACCTATCCTATACACATGGCTACGAAGCGGATTCAGTTATGGTCACCTGTTACAATTTTCTTTGATACATGTGCCAAGCAAACCTTCTCATTACATCCTTCCCAACAAGAAGTTCTTAAAAACCAATGAATTCTCCAGATATTCCTCAAATTTCTACTTGAATATTTATTATATTACTCCTTGTCATTTCATCGTTACTGTTTCTATTTATTATTCCTATTCATTTATTTTTGCTGGAGTAAATATGTGATGTATTGATTCATGATTAATCATATATATTGTATATTGACACCTCTATACCTTCAATACATTTCTTTTTTTTTTTACTTTAAAAAAGGTTTTGCACTGGAAAGTAAATAGTATAGCAAGACGTTTCACCAGTGTGTCACTTTGTGTAACTTTGCACCAGCACAAAGTTTTGATAAATCTGCCCCTCAATCTCAGCTATTATTCACTATTAGGAGGGTAGAGACCAACAACTAAAACGGCCTGCCACCCCAGTGTTGTTGGCACTGACTTTATCAACTCTGAGGTCAGGGGTCACAAAAGCTGCACCAAGGGTCGCAAGGGCCAGACTCCTGACAACCTCTAAATGATGTACTGAAAATGAGAGATGGATGTAATGCACTACTTCCCTTTCTATCTTACAATTTTAATCAGTTTTAAATAATGCTCCAGGAAAAACTCAGCGTGTGTGCTCAGTAGTGTGCTCGGTCCCATAGGCACAAATTAAATGTCAGGAAAATATCTGGTGCATTCTCACGAACCAGTTTCAGGCCGAATTGCCGATCAATTATCTCAATAAACCATCCTATAATTCTCACAAATAATCATATTCGTCCATTGTTGTCTCTTATCTTTGAAATACAAATGGAGGCAATGTGATTTGAAAACCTTTTATTACTCCAAGAATGCCCAGCCATGCTGTTTCCAACAGCTCAGTGAATCACATCCCGCAAGTAAGCAAATTGAGAGTCCACCCAATGCATTCATTCGGCTTCTCAAAGGCAGTGCAAGGTGGCTGAAAGGGCTTGGCGCTCACAGTATGATCCAGCGGCCAGGCTTGTCTATAGGACAGCGGTTAAAGCCTACCATCGGGATATCCTCCTGGAGAAAAAAAGGCTATTTTGCAAGGAGGATAGAGGATGCCTCTAATTCCTGCAAGGAGATTTTTACGATTGTCAGGGAATTTACGGCCCCACAAATTAATTTGACCCAGGCCGCTCCCTCTGAGTCATGGGTTTCTGCTCTTGCCAACTTTTTTACCACCAAGATAAAACTGATCCAAGATTCTTTTCCCTTGAGTTGAAGTACCTCCCAGCATCGAGGACGGGTCAGTTCCATTGGCCCTTTCGGGTTCAGTCTTGGCAGATTTTCCGCCTATTTCTGTTCTTTCGTCATTGGCACTTATGGCTTAGGTCTCTGAAGATCCAGGAGAGCTGGGGGAACAAAGTGGTGTCACAACAGAAGTTAACGACTTTGGTTAATCACTGTTGTAATGTCACTGCAGTGAATATCCAGATCCTGATCTAGTTGTTCATGATAGAGACTTCCTATGGAAGCCATATTCAATAGATCAACGGATGGACGGACGGAAGGACAGACGGACAGACGGACGGACAGACACGCAAATAGATAGACAGATAGATAGATAGATAGATAGATAGATAGATAGATAGATAGATAGATAGATAGATAGATAGATAGATAGATAGATAGATAGATAGATAGATAGATAGATAGATAGATAGATAGATAGATAGATAAAAGGAGTTGAATTAGGGTTTCTCTTTTTCTGAGTATTATGAGATAGAAACAGACGTAATGCCATGCTACCAAGGACCTGGATCATCTGCCCTTTTACGGAAGACCTCGAGAGGGATTTAGAGTCCCTGCAGGTGTGGCTAACGGATAGGCTGAATGATCTAGCCCCTGTGATGGCCCCCGATTAATATCTAAACGGGTCTCTGCCCCCTGGTTTACTGAAGCACTGTTGGCTTCTCGACGGCAGTGCAAGGTGGCTGAAAGGGCTTGGCGCTCACAGTATGATCCAGCGGCCAGGCTTGTCTATAGGACAGCGGTTAAAGCCTACCATCGGGATATCCTCCTGGAGAAAAAAGGCTATTTTGCAAGGAGGATAGAGGATGCCTCTAATTCCTGCAAGGAGATTTTTACGATCGTCAGGGAATTTACGGCCCCACGAATTAATTCACCCCAGGCCGCTCCCTCTGAGTCGTGGGTTTCTGCTCTTGCCAACTTTTTTACCACCAAGATAAAACTGATCCAGGATTCTTTTCCCTTGAGGGTGGTTGAAGTACCTCCCAACTTCGAGGACGGGTCAGTTCCATTGGCCCTTTCGGGTTCAGTCTTGGCAGATTTTCTGCCTATTTCTGTTCTTTCGTCATTGGCACTTATGGCCAACCTTAAATCTGGGTCGCCTCTTGACCCATGCCCGGCCAAATTTTTGGTGAAAATGGCTGAAGTTGTAAATCCGTTGGCATTCCCACTCTTGAATCTCTCCTTGAGTCGGGGGGTGGTCCTGCAGGCTTGGAAGCAGGCGATGGTCATTCCCCTTCTCAAGAAGCCTGGCGTAGACCCAGAGGCCTTGGCCAACTACAGGCCTATCTCTCTTCTCCCTTCGCTGGCTAAGATCCTGGAGAAGCATGTTCATATTGTTCTTTCCAATTTTTTGGAATCTCACAATTTGCTGCACTCCACTCAATCTGGCTTCCGCCCCAATTTAAGCACCGAGACGGCGCTTTTGGAGGTGTCCGAGGCCATTAAAGAGGTACTGGACTCGAGGGGCAAAGAGATGCTTGTAATGCTGGATTTGTCGGCGGCCTTTGATACCGTCCCCATGAGGGTCTCCTCGCCAGACTTCATGAGATCGGTCTGAGTGGGACGGTGCTTAGCTGGTTTAGATCATTCCTGGCTGGCTGTCGACAAACGGTCTGGGCCTCACCCAGCTCTGCCGTGATGCCGCCTTTGGGAGTCGGAGTCCCGCAGGGCTCTGTGTTGAGCCTGACTCTTTTTAACATCTTCATGACCCCTCTGGCGGCATTGGCTTTTGGGGCCCAGATCGTATCCTATGCCGACGATACCCAGCTCCTCTTAACGTGCAGGAAAGGAGAAGATTTTGATGGAGAGAGTATCCGTGAGTGCCTTGGGGCTGTTTTTAAATGGTTCCAGCTGAACAGCCTCAAGTGCAACTCAGATAAATCTGAGGTACTCTTCTTCGGCTGTCCATCTGACCCAGACTGGCAGGAATGGTGGCCTGTTAATATGTTTCCCCCAGCGCGCTCGTCCCAGCTAGCTAAGAATTTGGGGATCAAGATGGATAATGGTCTGACGTTAAGATCTCAGATCCTTGGTCTTACGGGAACATGTTTTGGCCTCCTCAGGATGCTCCGTAAGTTCCTTCCTTTGCTCTCTGAAGATCATAGGAAGATGACGGTGCAGGCCTTAATTGGCTCAAGATTGGACTATTCCAACGTCCTATACCTTGGCCTGCCGGAATATCTTCTGCAACGATTGCAGGTGGTCCAGAACTTGGCCGCGCGGGCCATTTTTGGCCTGTATAGGCGAGCCAGAGTTTCAGGCCTTTTGCAGTCGCTCCACTGGCTGCCTATCCGGAAGCGGATAGTTTTTAAGGCCTTGACCTTGGCCCACAAGGCTCTCCATACCTCGGGAGCAAAATATCTCCAAAGGAGGCTTGCCTTCTACCATCCGGCCCGATCTCTGAGATCTGAATCATTGTTCCTTGCGGTGGTCCCTCGAGTAAAAAGGGCCCGCATTGGTGGTCGCTCTTTTAGGCCGTTGGCGCCACAGCTTTGGAATACTTTGCCTCTGGCATTACGCAGCACCTCTAATCTGCTGACTTTTAGGAAGGGTCTCAAAACTTGGCTTTTTGCCCCTTATTTCGCTCTTCTTTATTTCTGCTGGTCCGTTTTATTTTACTGTGTTGTGTTATTCTGCTACAGGCTTTCAATAAAAGCACCGGGACACTCTTTGGAGTAGCCGTGCGCTATAAAAGACAAAACTAACATAACATAACAAGGCACTGTTAAGACTTAAGACGCTTATAGTTTTGTTATCAAGATTTTCCATGGACTTTAGGCTGGGACAACACTGGAACGCAAATATGTAGCAGAACGATGAGAACACAAAGAAGGAAAATGTATACTAGAGCTTGGCCTCTGGAAGAAGCAGAATATATAATCAGAATTATTATTATACATTTTTAGGGACAGGTCCAGCAGTACTCTTTGAAACTTTGTTCCATGCATTAGACACAAGGTCTCAATATATATCACATGGCATCAAACTGCATGTTCTGATTTCAGAGTAGATTGTGAACAAAATATGGGTTTTGCCAGTAATATCGTACAAATTTGAACAAATATGAAGCATAATTGGGATCACATTGCTCAAGCGGGCAATATGTTCCTGCTTTGTCAACACACTCATATTTGCTTTGCATGCTGATGAATTCGGTATGCTTGCGGCTGTTTCTTTCATTTTTAAGGTGTATAAACTCTTCCTCCCTCTCTTTACTACCTAATAAGATTACAGTTTAATCCCCAAATCCTCAGTGTGAGGTTACTAAATAATTTTTGAGTCGAAAGCTTATTGATCCTGTCACTGCTAGCCTTACACCGGCAGCACTAATTCAAAGTAAAAACTGATGTGCGGGTCTCTTTTTGGCATATTAACACACTAAGCACCACATCCCACAGATGAATACGCATCCTTTCACTCATGTCACCAGTAAGTCTCGAAGGCCGCACTTGTGCTGTTTGCCGGCGCGAATCTGGGGTACTGATGACGGGTGCTGCCATAAACATACTTGAAACATATGACCCCTGCATGTACAAGCAACATATAAGCAAACCCATGTATTGTTATTTTCTATTAATAAAGATGTTTATAATGTGTCTGCGCAATCCCAGAGTTGAAAGGTCCGAGTCCCCTGGCACAGACAGCGGGTCAAACTGGGGGAGAAAATATATGTATGTGTATGTGGTACATGCATAACGCACACCTAGTCAAATGTAGCTGAGTGATGAGCTGCAGCTCCGCATGTACATACAGCACTCCTGTTACTTCCGTTTACAGTGTAGCCACCAGGCCCCTCATCCTCAGCAAGGTGTCCAGCGATTGTACCTTCATCCTTCTGTGCTGATGAGATCTGTCATTATCGTGTCTGCTGAACGGCCCTCCTGATGGTCAACCGCACATTTCAGGGGCCTGTAGAAGAGCAGCACAATCACAGTGCCACAAGCCAGCAATCCTGGCCCCACTTACTTCAATGAACTAAAGACAGAAACATTTCTATTGAAGTGTTGAGATGGCTTTGTTGGTCACGCAGCTGCTATATTTCGAAGTTAATGCATTCGTGCATCCTTATTCAAAGCTGACTTCTTGGCCCGTGCCACATGTGATTCATGGGGAGTTGCAGTTTTGAGTTTACATCATCATCACAAAAAAAAGCGATGGGAGGAATGATCCATTTTTTTCTAATCCAATGCCAGTCAATTTGGATGCTATTACACGCACCCCTTGGCATACCCCTCATCGCAATCCGAGTCAGGAACAGCCACATTAGTGTTCGTCCCAAAGAAAAAGAAAGCCAAGTGGGGAGGTAGAAGTTTGTCTTACTCAGCAGGTAAACTTGCACTCTGAAATCCAAACCGAGTCTAGTTCTCTTCAGGAAATCTTTAAAAACGATGTTTTTTTTACCTCATGCAAGAATTAGTTTTCCCCGTATGCTCTTGTTATTGGACGCTAGCTCCAAGATGCCTAGGCATTTGCGTCCTTTAGAAGCCATTACTCACTTGTTGATATTCACCACTCTAGACAGAGGACTGCCTTGGGAACGGTCCATCCAAAACTTCCATGGGGAAACACAAGCAACCCGCCTGTGTGCTATGCTAGGGTCATGAGACACAGCAAGCAAGGGATCTGCTTCTGTGCAAACCCTTGCCACTTAGGGCGATACATCAACACACACAAAAAGTGATGCTATGAATGCTTGCGAATACTGTAATCAATTAGTAGTTGCTCTGGGTAGCCTTCCTAACCCTCAAATAATTTAACAAGCTTTGACACAGCTAGCAGTTTCTGCTTTGGCAAGTGTTCAATACATTTTTATTGGCAAACATATGCAATATACAAAAAACATTTTTGCAAAAGTTAAAGAATAAAAAAACAAAGGAGTGGTTTAGCAGCCCAAGCCCTCTGAGGCTTGCACCAATATGTACTCCTTTTCAGGCCGCAGTGCACATGAGATCAGGCTGAAATGCCACCAATTACAGTGTAAACCAGCCAATGAATTAAAAGGCTGACCTGTTGCCCCATGCGTAAGATTGTGGAGAGTGGAAGCAAAATATGAATGAAACTTAAACAGATCAAGGATGGAGAAGACTGACCAAAAGCTCCGTTGGGTACGTATTTATACATATATGCGTTTTATTTTGAATGTTTTAACAAATTAATGTTAAATAAATCCTGGAGCACTAACCAGGAAATGTTGCCCTGAACTGGGCGCATTAAGGGAAACCTCCTGGACATTACCATATTGTCCCTGATAGGAGGACAGGTGTTCCTGCACTCCGTGGTGCCTAAATTACTGTATATGTGGAATAGGAGTACAGCGATCTTGTGCCCTCTGCTAAAGTGTGTGTGATGTGCAAACGCAATCTAATCTCCCCCTTTTCCTTATTTCTGTAGTACATTTCTATGGTGCAGTTTCTAGTAACAACAGTACTTGTTATTCTGTCAGTGTCAGGTATGAGCACAACGTTCATTGCATCACCAGTCAGAGTAAAAACTCAGTTACCAGACATTCCTGCCCCAGGTAATGGACAAAAACACATCAATCACCACATATTACATCTAAGACCATAGTGCATAGTACGCATTATGCAGTAATGTAGGCACCACAGAGTGCAGGAACACCTGCCCTCCTATCAGGGACAATATGGTAACGTCCATGAGGTTTCCCTTTATGCATTTGAGGAATTGAGAAGCAGGTGAAAGCGAAATTCCAGTTTAGGGTATCTGTCATTTAGTCACAAGTATAACAGCTGTGCTTTGTGGAAACATCAAACAATGAGTGTTGTACAGAGTTCCCCAATGGGAGCTAGGAAATTAGCTCAGCTTATCTTCTCTCTCACTCAGTTAAAAAGGGGGTTAAGTGCATGGTGTAGACCCTTTTCAGAATGTAAGGATACCTCACACAGGCCACCGGCAGGACCCCAACTGTTGTCCCAGCCGATGACCGTCCAGCGTCATCATCGGTATCCTGCTCCTACGGCAGGCTGGCGGTGCAATGCCCGTCGGGCAGCAAGGGAAGCTGCACTTTGGCGGAGATCTTCTATTCCGAGCCAACAGGTGTGTGTGTGTGAGGGGCCTAAAGAAGTGCAATAGTGAGCGTGGTGGTGTGTTTTTAAAAAAAGTCAGTAGAGTCCTATTGGAGATTATTTTAATAGTCAGGCTCACTGCTTTGTTAAAAAATGAAGGGGTATTAAGGAGTGGTGAACAATGAAACCAACCCTTATTCAACCCTTGTTGTGAAAGCGGTCGACATGTTTCTCGTCCTAAAAAGTCGCTGATGGCAGGCATCTCTGCACCTACCCCTCCCACAAGTACTCAGATGACTGGACAGCCGGCTGTCCAGTCATCTGAGTACTTGTGGGAGGGGTAGGTGCAGAGATGCCTGCCATCAGCGACTTTTGAGGAACCCCTCACTCGCTGCTGGCCCCACCTGGACAGCTCGTGAGGCCTTCAGGAGGAATTACAACGGTTCCCAGGAGGTCCCTCGTAAGGAACCATTTCTGAACGACACTATACAGGTCGTATACCGGTGTCCTCTTAATTTGGAGGATCCTAGCAATTATATGAGCACGAAGGTCCTGACGAATCGCCCTTAGGGCGAGAAACATGTCGACCGCTTTCACAACAAGGGTTGAATAAGGGTTGGTTTCATTGTTCACCACTCCTTAATACCCCTTCATTTTTTAACAAAGCAGTGAGCCTGACTATTAAAATAATCTCCAATAGGACTCTACTGACTTTTTTTAAAAACACACCACCACGCTCACTATTGCACTTCTTTAGGCCCCTCACACACACACACCCGTTGGCTCGGAATAGAAGATCTCCGCCAAAGTGCAGCTTCCCTTGCTGCCCGACGGGCATTGCACCGCCAGCCTGCCGTAGGAGCAGGATACCGATGATGACGCTGGACGGTCATCGGCTGGGACAACAGTTGGGGTCCTGCCGGTAGCCTGTGTGAGGTATCCTTACATTCTGAAAAGGGTCTACACCATGCACTTAACCCCCTTTTTAACTGAGTGAGAGAGAAGATAAGCTGAGCTAATTTCCTAGCTCCCATTGGGGAACTCTGTACAACACTCATTGTTTGCTGCTTCCTAGGACGAGTACATTGGACCCCATTAAAAATCGTCCACCCCTATTCCCCCTGTTTGATACCACTTTGTGGAAACATACCACACACATATATTTTTTGATATTGACATACACAGGTCTTGATTGCTAGGTCAGGGGCCTCTCTCACCGTGATTGTATGAGAAGTCGATTGTGCTGAGCATAACTTTTGTCAGATTTGTTTAGCATTGTGTTCTAAAACATCGTGATCCTTTCGAGTCTCCGTGTACACTAAAATATTCCTGCCATGACCCACATCTATGCCCCCGGAGTATTATAATTATGTGATTATCGGTGTGGGTTTTCCACTGGTGTGTACAGGGATCCACCCACTATACACTAGGGTACATTCTTGATGCTAGCAGACAGATGCAGGCTTTGCTGGACTCTGTGGGAAGATGTTCATGTCCCTGAGGAGTTTATACTGTGCACCCCACTAAATCTTACTTTTTAAACCCTTTCAGTGATCCTGACAGTTGCTAGGGATGTTTGAGGTTACAGGCCTAAAACTCCTGTATTTGCCACAGGTTTCGGGCTGGGAAAGACCACCATCAGAATGCTATGTCTTTCGAGTTCAGTAGGTGATGACCACTCAGGGTTAAGTATGTGTTGCTTCTATCTTTCTGGGCAAACTGCTAAGATGTTTCTTTTTGTAAAAATGTCTGCATTTGACCAGGCTGCCTGAGAAGTCACAGACAGAGAAAAACAATGTGGTATTGGGTTCTCCAGACCTACATATCCCGCAAAACCGCTTTCACCATAAAACAGAAGTTGGCACGGAAACTGGAAATGCAAAAGACAATTTCAATAGGACCCCATGGGGTGGTGGTACCTTCCTACAGCGCCCTTCGGCAATGCAAGAAGTATCACACCGAACATCGGTGCGAGACCTCTTTTATACAGTTTCACAGTAATAAAAAGAGTAGGCGGAACACATTTGCTCAGTTTAGGTACATATAAGGACATTTTTGGAACACAGCCAACTCATGGGAGGAGTTATAACACTACTGGTCAGTTTTGGGGAACATTCCTAAGTAATGACTGTCCACTAGTACAGAGGGTTTGCAAGCTTGACCAGTCCTAAAAATAGCCTGTTGCTGGGCAAATTAGGTGGTCAGTGGTACAGAGAAAGGACAAAAGGGCATGCTGACCACGAGGCAACGCGTTCATGTAAAATGGACGCCAGCGTTCTCAAAATGGCCCCCGAACATCATGGTCAAGAAAAGGGGAAAATCGTGTAGCAAAGCTGAACGCTAACCCGATCACTGTCAAATTACGACAACAACACCATATTTGGTCAGCTGAGGTTCATCATTGTTTTAAGAAATGAAGCAAACTCAAAGGAGGCTTTCACACTGTCTGTAGCATGTCCGTTCTTTGTTGAGGTGAGAAGGCTACAGCCTCATACTAATTTACCACTACACAAAACACAATAAAGTCATCATGCGTTTCTCATGGTGTGGCGTCTTATGTTATGTGCATTTTAGCAAAATGATTGTTAATTATCACCGATGGCTACAGAGGTTCATGTGGTATCAATAAGCTATTAAGTGCCCTTGGCAATCTGATGCTTAATCTAAAATCTATATTTATATTGCAGGCGATAAACCAAGCACCAAAATCCCCCTGACATCAGGAAGAGAGAATAGCTATGCCAAACAATCCAAAAGAAGAATACAAATTGTATCTGACTGCAAAAAGAAAAGAAAATCAGGGACAACAAGACAGTACAAGTGGGCAATTCGCACAAGGAAATATAGGGAACTATTTAATTACAACACATCTTGCTAACATGATTGCCTCCTTTATAAGATTAAAAATAAATAAGATATCATAGGAAAGACTCAAGCGTCATCTTAGAATGAGAACTCGCAATACAGTTGTCTCCACAATGAACCATCTGCAGGTGATTAGTCCATAGGCTTGGCCAGAACTCTATCTTCTAAATCATGGTGTTAACTAAACAAATGATAAAGAAAAATAAGAATAGACTATTTTTTACCGTAGCCAGAATATATGAATCTAATGCTGCCCATACTATGGTCTCCATCAGATGCAAATTCCCCTCCAAGTGATTATGATCAGAAAACTATCAGTGAAGCCTAGGCCAGGAGGACACTTAGGTATGAGCTTTACGCAGCATAGACCAACATTCCGTCTGAGTGCACAGCATGCACACAGTCTTCCTCTGACCAAGGGCAACCTCTGGTAAACACACGGCACAGGTAAACACAAGCGCACAACTGTGACAGCTCAGATGGCACCTTTCGTGCAAAAGAGTTTCTAATAGTCAATGAACTAGTTCCTTCAAATTGTTGAGATGGTACATTTGTCCGGTCAAGCTGAATGCTTAGTCTGAGATAATTGATGTTTGAACAGCAAAATGTATTATGTTCAAACAGTGGTTGACAATAATATGATATGTAACAAGATTCATAGCGAATAAAAAGACACTTGAATGCATGTACTGCTGGTGTATGGATTATATGTGGTCTCCATTTTAGTTTTCATTTTCAACTTTGGATATTGTTGAGATGGTGGTTTGCACATGTTTTTCACTAACAGGAGAATGTGCCATGCATGCATTTATTTTCAGTAGACTTTGTTCTAGAGTCTCCAAAGTTAGTTCTAGGAACACACATATCAGAACGCGCTTTCTATTATTATATTTTTGTAGGTGACAACTCTTTCCCTTCAGACTTAATAACATTGTTATTCTTTGTCTTAAACAGAATGTGATAAGACCTGTGTTTGGTTATATAAACCATACCCTTTTTGAAGTAAGGGAGCAGCACTTCAAAGCAGAGTTATCATGAATGCTGCAGAGAGCTGTGAATGATATTTAGCCCCACAGGCCGGACACTTATCCTAAGAAGGAAGATAACTGTGAAAGCAGAGATGTGTGCATCCTTGTACATTCACATGACATGCATTTGGTAAATGCACTGAGGCTTGCTTCCTCAGTCAGACATTATACAAAGGTTTGGGGATAGATCATTGCAAATTCTTCTGGCAGAAGGATACTTCTAATATGCTCTCATTAGAGGAGAAGTATTATTGATTTAAAAAGGAGTAACATTATATGGTTGAACTGTTTTCATTTTTCACTATTTTAATAATGATTATAACAATGATGTGTTTCACCTGTCTAATAATTGCAGTTCACATTTTATTTGCAAGAATTAGTGCTTTTCAATAATCATTTGAAAATGCATTATTGGTTCTTTTCTTTGTAACACTTTGGGCATGCAAAGGAGACGAATAAAAGGGTTAGATCTGTTGTCATGCATACATTGGGAATCAGAGAGGCCATGTTCGAGGTTACCAACAACATCTACAGCTCTGGAAGGGAAGGAGTTTAAGTGAGGCACTGCGAGCTAGCCAAATCAACATTTACTGAGGATATGAGTTGACTCAGTCTCTGTATTGTGAAATGTTGTTGACCTAATACACATTCCTACTAGATTTGTAGGAGGCATACAGCATGGTGTGTTCTGTATCCTCCAACATTTATTATCAGAGAAGTTACTTTGTGGCCCAAGGTCCCTCCAACTGAAATCCACTATGATGACTTGAGCATTATTTGCACAAAATATTGTGTTTCAAATACCGAGTTGCAGAAAGATAAGAAAAATATTGTGATGCAAAAATTCTGTGATGCAGAAATATTCTTGTCAATAATATTGATTTTTTTAGTTAAGTAACATCGTTTTCAAGACTATCAATGTCTTTATTATTGTTTTCAATAAAGTTGTTGTACAAAATATTGCTTTTTAATTACCTTAATTTGTGTTTCTTTATATAGTGAGATTGGGCTTTATTGTTCTTATAATTTGTTTTCATATTTTTAAATATAGTTTGCAATTTTAAGTGATTTCTAATTTTTTATTTAATTGATAATAGTAATTTATATTGTCATAGTGGGTTGTTAGGTTTGTAGGGGTTTAGGGTGGTAAGCTAATTAAGTATAATTAATTAACAATTGAATATTCATTCATTATTTATTCATTCATTGAATATTATAATTGTGTAATAATTATATTTAATTAAGTAATATATCATGCGCAGGATGCTGGGTTTGTGGGGATAAAGGGTGAGAAGTTAATTCATTAATAATTAATTACCAATTCATTATTAATTTATTATTAATTATGTGATTATTTTATTGATAATTAAGTTATTGTGTGATACTTTTTTAAAGGTGTATAACACATGTGGGCTGCTGGGTGTGTGGGAGCATATCGTTGGAAGTTAATTAATTAGCAATTAAATATTTATTTATTAATATTGATTTAATTGAATAATAAATATGTAAACTTTAATAATTTTATATTTTAAGTTCTATACTAGGTGTAGGCTGTTGTGTTTGTAGGGGTATTGGGTGGGAAGTTAATTAAGTAACAATTAATTAACATTTTATTATTAATTATTTAATTGATTATTACTAATGTTATTTGTGTAACTACACTTTCTAAGTTGTATATTCAGATGTGGGCTACTGGGTTTGTAGGGGTTTTGAGGGAAATACATTTTTAATAGATCAATTAATTTCTAAATTAATAATTAATATTTAATTGATTAATAATTATATTAACTGTGTTACGGGGAGACACTTCGATTTGCCGCAAATTTGCCGCGAGGAAGGGAAAGAGGAGACTACCGGTCCCAGGAGCCAGAGGGACACTGAGGGTGTGCTTAGCCCTCCCACCACCACCTGCAGTTCCTGAAAAGCACCTTGCGCCTCCCGCTTTACAGGAGACGCTTCGATTTGCCGCGATTTTGCAGCGAGGAACCGAAAGTGGAGACTACCGGTCCCATGAGCCAGTGGGAAACTGAGGGCCTGCTTAGCCCTCCCACCACCATCTGCAGCGCTTGAAAAGTGCCTTGCGCCTCCCGCTTCGTGGGAGATGCTTTGATTTGCTGCGATTTTGCCGCGAGGAAGGGAAAGAGGAGACTACCGGTCCCAGGAGCCAGAGGGACACTGAGGGTGTGCTTAGCCCTCCCACCACCACCTGCAGCACCTGAAAAGCGCCTCCCTCTTCGTGGGACGCGTGCGGGCGTGCGCCGGGAAAAGCCCGGGCCAAGGGCCAGCCCGTTTAAACCCGTTGTAGCCCGAAGGAGACCGGACCGGGCTACCCCCCTAACATCGCCAACACAGACTCCTTAAGGCCATTCCTCCATTCTGTGAGTACTAGCAGCAATATTAAGTACTGTGGGCTAATGGCTGGGTGAGAAGGGTGGAAAAAGAAATCGACAACAGCGGATTATGTGGCTTGGACTTTAGATAAGTTCATTACAACGGCCACAAATGTTTTAGAACATGAAATTATCCTTACGGAGAGACGGCTCTCCCAGGATTTAGCTTTTGCTAAAAGATCTTCTCTTGGGGAATTGGCAAGAGCCCGTACACCCGAGCACATGCCACTCATACCACAAACCACCGTTCCTGAGGGGAGAGTGAATGGAAATTGCACGCAAACAGCTCAGGGAGCGGGATCACTTCCCCCAATTGGCGAGCTCCCGCTGCAGGACGACATGAGCGATGACTCAGTGTCAATATCTGAAACTAATATAGTGGTGTCCTGTGCGGAAGGATCAAACTCAAGACAGTTACGTGGGCGCGTGGAAGGAGCAGTTCCCAAAAGGAAACGTGGTGGTGGAGCCTCGCGCGGGAGGAAGACCAAGCTCCTGATGCTCAATAATAATAATAATACTGAATCTGCCACCCTTTTTCCCAGTACTCTACTAAGTGGTCAAACCACACAACCGATAGTTATTGCTTCTATTGATCCAACCACTTGCCCTGACTATTCCCCAAACGAGGATGTTCTTTTGACAAAATTGGGCGATCTCCTGCAGCTGTTACTACAGCTCCTTGAGGGGAGACTATCACATATTGAGTTGAGGCTGACCAAAATTGAAGGGAGCATTGACACTTTAAAGGGCATTAAGGATCAAACAGTTGAACGAAGAGCAATCAACCCAGGAGAAGGCCCTGTGTTAAGATCTAATAATTTGTTGCTGACTACTGCCCCTGAAAAAAGGCCAATATCAACACCATGTACCAACCTCTCGAAGGCCATTCTAACGGCAGCTAGCAATTCAAATTTGAAAGACCAAAAACAGTTGGGTCAAGAAATGTGGAGGGATCC
This sequence comes from Lissotriton vulgaris, assembly GCF_964263255.1. Lineage (NCBI taxonomy): Eukaryota > Metazoa > Chordata > Amphibia > Caudata > Salamandridae > Lissotriton > Lissotriton vulgaris. The sequence continues at coordinate 1,436,070,329 of NC_141693.1, read as the reverse complement.
CAGGGGTTTGTCAAACGGGAGGTCGGCAGTGGATGGTCCACATTGTACTTTACCATGTATTGGTCTTCCTCCGGAAAGCGTTCCATATGTGGTTGTTTTGACAGGGGTTCCTAAACTAACTGTTAATGGGACAGAATCATGCCCCGAGTTAAAGAACAAATGTATCCACTGGTTGAGCCTCTATAGTCCTCTTCCTAGGAATGTGCACTGCTAAATTGTATTTGCTAGGAGAGTGGGATGGTAAGGTAGTAGAGTCAAAAACGTGGAGGGGGATTGTATTGTAATCAATTTTAAAGATAGAAGGAAGGGTGGTTGAATACATATGTAGGGGCTCTGTAATACCGGCCCATTCAAAAATCCATCCTGAGAATCTAAGTTATTTTTATCCCCCCCCCCCAACTAACAGTCCCAATCACCGTCACTGTGGCTCCAACAAGGGATGGGCTAACCATTATGACCCCCAGAATTATGGTGAAGAAATGGGTGGGAACCGGTTCCTGTGGGGTTTTCCAGTAAGTAACAGGTTTAACTCACTTGATCGGGTTGATTGACTGCCTCTGCCCCGTTCATCCCTGAGCTCACTACAAACTGGCCAGAGTACTCAAAGTAGCATTGTTGAATTGTACTCGTTGGTCACAGGTCCACTTGAGGGTCCGACCACTGTTGCTGTAACTAGAAGGGGGTCGGAAGGCTGTAGTGGTGGTCTTAGTATTTTGTCCTGGAATATTGCAGGTATAATGGCCAAGATGGATCTGCCAGACTGGGGAGCTCTTATAGACTCCTATGGGATCTGCCTCCTTCAAGTGACATGGGCCCTTAGTCCAACCCATCGGGTGGGCATCCTGACTTATTCAGAACTTGCCGTAAAGGGACCTAGAGGCAGGCCATCAGGGGGCATGTGTATATGGGTGGGAATTCACCTTGAATGTGAGGTAAAAAGAGTAAACACCCACTCACCAGATATAATTTGTGGTACACAGACAAAATATTGAGTTTTAAATTTCGATATACAATTATATCGAAGTTTAAATATCGAAGGGACATAATATAGAAGGTAAGTAATATCGACACTCTTAATATCGATATTAGTAATATCGAAGTTTTAAATATCGATGTCAGTAATATCGAAGTAAATAATTTTGATGTTACTAATATCGATTTTTAAATACATTTTGTGTATATTATATTGTATTTATTATGTTTTATAATTTATGTTTAATGTAATTTAATTAAATGTTGTCTTTTAGTACTGTAGCGGGTTGTGGGTTTATAGGGGAATAGGGTGGGAAGTAATTGAATTATGTTAAATTAATTAATAATTAGTAGGAAATAATAATTAATTAATTGAGAATTATTTTTAATTAATTTTAATTAATTGATTAATTGATAAATATGTTCTGTAGCGGGTTAAGGGTTTATAGGGGAATAGGGTGGGAAGTAATTTAATTATGTTGAATTCATTATTAATTAGTAGGAATCATACATTAATTTTAATTAATTGGTAATTACATTTAATTAATTTGGTAATAATTTTTAATTGATTGATTAATTGATAAATATGTTCTGTAGCGGGTTTTGGATTTATAGGGGAATAGGGTGGGAAGTAATTTCCTTATGTAGAATTAATTATTAATTAGTAGGAAGCATACATTAATTTCAATTAATTGGTAATTAATATTAATTAATTGGTAATTAATTTTAAATAATTCATTAATTGATAAATGTGTTCTGTTGCGGGTTGTGTGTTTATAGGGGAATATGGTGGGAACCAATTTAAATGTAATTAAGTAATAATGATTTAAAAATCATTGTTAAGTTAATTTTATAATTGTTAATTATTTATTAATTGGTAATTAAATATTATAAAATTGTATCTTTTAATGATTATTTTTGGTTACATATATTTAGATAATCATGTTTTTAATAATTATGTATATGTATTGTAAATGGTTTATATTTATTTAATAGTTCATAATTGTATTATTAAAAAAAAGAATTTTTTATAAGTGTGTCATTTTAACCCCTACGCTATCCAACACTTTCTCTACTGTTGCACTCTCTAGAGTGGGAATAGTAATTGTTACCCCTGCGCTATCCAACACTTTCCCTACTGTTGCATTCTCTGGAGTGGGAATAGTAATTTTTACCCCTACGCTATCCAACACTTTCCCTACTGTTGCACTCTCTGGAGTTGGAATAGTAATTTTTACCCCTACGCTATCCAACACTTTCCCTACTGTTGCACTCTCTGGAGTTGGAATAGTAATTGTTACCCCTACGCTATCCAACACTTTTCCTACTGTTGCACTCTCTGGAGTGGGAATAGTAATTTTTACCCCTACGCTATCCAACACTTTCCCTACTGTTGCACTCTCTGGAGTTGGAATAGTAATTGTTACCCCTACGCTATCCAACACTTTCCCTACTGTTGCACTCTCTGGAGTTGGAATAGTAATTGTTACCCCTACGCTATCCAACACTTTCCTTACTGTTGCACTCTCTGGAGTTGGAATAGTAATTTTTAACCCTACGCTATCCAACACTTTCCCTACTGTTGCACTCTCTGGAGTGGGAATAGTAATTGTTACCCCTACGCTATCCAACACTTTCCCTCCTGTCGTACTCTCTGGAGTGGGAATAGTAATTTTTACTCATACGCTAAAATGTATTTAGCTTTTTTAGTAGTTTTATGTTGTTATTAATTGTTATTTATTTGATTATTTTATGTATATAAATGTATTAGTAATTTATTATATTTTTATTTGTTTATAAGTTATGAAAATAATAATTTAGAGTTAATATTAATGAAAAATATATTATGTATTATATATTTATTAATATTAATTTGTATTACATGATGTATTAATTTAAAATATTATAGTATATTTTTTAATATGTTTATTACATTTATAAGTATTATTTTGTTAATATTAGATTTTTATTTTATAAAAATAAAACGATATTTTACAAAAAACTATATTTTTGTCATTCTATATTTTTTTTCCGATATATTTGTACTTACCTTGTAAGGGATAGGATTCCGATATTTTTGCCATCAATATTTTTGTTGCGATAATTTTGTATATCGATATTTGTGTATTCGATATTTTGTCAGACATTCATAATTTGTATCCTTTTAACCTTTAAAAGTCGACAAAAATTGGCCCTCATTAATATTTATTCCTGACCTGTCCAGTATAGTGGTACCTCTTCGACCTTGGCCCAATTGGATTCTCTCTTGAAATCCCTACCTGGAGATGTGGCTTTTGCTATTGGTGGGGACTTCAATTGCCACTATGAACCTTTCAAGGGAGGTATGAAACCCATCACCGCCGAAGAAGATGCAATCTGGTCAATTTCACCCCCAAATTCCTATCAGGTAAAGAGATGCACCACTTTAACGCTTGAATTGATTTCCCTTACACTGTCCTTTTCTATAAGGGCGTGTAACAGGCGCTTTCAGAATGATAACCCAGGCTCCCGACTTTTAAAAGACAAAATCAAGCAATATTGATTGACTATTTCTTAATTAGTATTGAAATATGGCATAAAGTGACAGACTTTAAGGTTGTGGAGCGCTCGGAAAGCGACCACAATCCACTCACAATTATGCCAGATTTCCAAACATGTAAAAAAGTCCAAGGCCTTCTTATTTCGCCCCGACGTGACCTCAGAATAGTAAGTGGAGGGAGGCGTATTCGCTGGGCAACATTTGCCTAATCCCCAGATTTAGTGGCAAGTATGTACAAAGCCATTATTACCCGTATGGAAAAGGCAGCCACCGCCCAAGAGACCATCTTCAATAGTAATACCAGCTATGATTTAGGAACAATACACCAGGAGATGGTGGCAACATTGGCGGACTTCTTCTATCGTCCCCAGTCAACCAAGCATAAACCCCATACTGATAAAAACCTGTGGTTTAACAAGGGTTGTAGGGTTGCTAAACAAATGCTTCTATTATCCCTGAAGGGTGGGGATCCCTTACCTATTAAGGCAGCTAGGGCTGATTTAAAAAAAATTATTAACATTGACAAATCCGAATGGGAAACACATAAATGGCTAGACATTAAGATCGCCTTTGAGGAAAAAAAATCCAAGGGTTTTCTGGAATTTGGTCCACACGGGGAATTCAGAGGGTAAGACCCGTGTGGAACCAAATATCTCTGAGGAATCATGGCGTCTATGTATTAAAGACCTCTATACTATATTGCAAAAAGAGCAATATGAGCTACCAGCATCTCTCCTGTCAGTCGATCCTAAGTGGATTATTCCACCTTGTACGGTGGCTGAGGTAAAGTTAGCTCTGTGTAAGCTCCAAATGAACAAAGCCCCAGGTCTAGATCGGATCCCTGGAGATTTGTATAAAAGTGAGCAGGTAGTTTGGGTTCACTACTTATACTCGCTTTTTAATACAATCTTTCAGGGACTCGAACTACCCAGTACTTGGTCCGGGGCTGAGATCATACCCATCTTTAAAAAAGGGTCTCCTATGGACCCAGCTAACTGTAGGCCAATTAGCCTTATCGATGTATCTCAAAAAATGTACCCGAGGGTAATCTTACAACGATTGCAGGATTGGATCTGTGATCATGACATCCGGACACCTTTGCAAGCGGGTTTCAGGGCAAAAACTTCTACGCTAGACCAACTATTCAGGCACCAGGTAATCTACTGGAAGCACGCCGTGTTGGAAGGTGGGAGCCTATATCTAACCTTCGTTGATTTAAAATCTGCATTTGACATGGTGGACCGCAGCCAGCTGTGGAACATCATGCTGACTATGGGGGTTCCTCCAAATTTATGCTACCAACTCAAACAACTTCACGAAGGTACATTTGCAAGAGTTAGGTATGGTAGGAACGGCCAACTGACAGATTCGTTCCCCATGCAGAAGGGGGTGAGGCAGGGTTGCGTGTTGGCGCCTACCCTCTACTCCCTTTTCTTAGATATAATATAGACTCCCCTAAATTGTCCCAAACTAGGTTTTCCGCTTTGATGTTTACGGATGACACTATGCTGTTGTCAAAGTCAGCTCGAGGCATGCAGCGTGTTCTTAATCAATTTGCACAGTTCAGCAACAAAAGAAATCTCGTGATCAACATTAAAAAAATGAAATATATGGTTTTTAATGCTAGATCCACTAACTGCCCACAACCCTTGCTAGATGCTGGAACACTTGAAAGGGTCCCCACCTTTGACTATCTTGGTCTCACATTAACTGAAAAAATGGGGTGGGGCCCCCAGATGGTTAACTTAAAACTTACCCAGTCAGTTGGGGAAATTCAAAAAATCCACAAGAGTTGTGTTTTTAAAAACATAAGTCCACCACTGGCAAATATACAGGGTCCAAGCTAGATCAGCCTCTCTTTACGGGGCTGAACTGCGGGGACATAAGTCTCATAATGCCCTCACAGTTACTGAAAACAAATTTCTTAGACAACTCTTGACCCTGCCAAATAACACCCCGCTTGTCCCGCTCAGGATGGATTTAAATATTGTTCCTGTTGCGGACATCATCTCCACCCGACCACTGTTATACTGGCGGCGGTTGTGGAGCACTCCTGAGCTGGTTAGCTATAAGGAGGAGCTAAAAGTGGTGCTGTCAACACTGGGGGCGGGCAGTATACCCTGGTTCTCTTATGTAAAACACTCTTTTAGGACCATAGGCATGGAAAAACTATGGACCGATCCTGAAACATTCTGCCCAGCAATTTCGAAGAAATCTCTGACGAATGTATTAAAAGAGCATAAACTAACGCAGATATTCCAGTTAGCTAATCCCTTGAGCCTAACGCATAGATTTCTTGATTTTAAGTGCCACTTTGAATTTGAGAGGGGTCTCGATATTATTCATCCGGCCCTAGCAAAGAAACTGTTCCTGCAGTTTAGATACGGAACCCTCCCGCTATTCGCAATAACCAACAAGTGAGCAGAAGATTGTTCCCACCTTTGTCCGGGGTGTCAGACTGAGGACGAAACCTTGACCCATGTTACGCTCTTTTTTGAAGCGTAAAAATACCCAAGGCGTAAATGGATCATACTACTCTGCAGGAACCTGGGTGTCAGGAACTACATAGACTTCTTTAGGATTCTAAGGACTGATACCGATCCGGTTTATGTGGTTTCAGTATCCAAAAAATCCTGTTCTCTATGTGGCTAATCCGCAGAAATCTGCTAAAATCAGAATCATCTACAGTCAATGACTAGGGTGGCAACTATTTACATGCAGAGTATCTGGATACATAATAGATATATATACATTCATTAGCTGAGGAGGGTGTTCTGTAGGGATCCATACATGGATGTGACTGATATGAATGGCTCCATATGGAGGTAAAAGTTTTTAGAGTTTAAAATTTGTATGAAATCTCTATTGTCAATTATATTTTTATAATGGATTTTAGAATTATGATTTCCCATAATAACGATTGTATCTAATGGTATCCTTTTTTTTTTGCCCGAATGCCATGCTTACTATGAACTGCTTATTTTTGACCTTGAATTGGAAATCAATTGTTTTTATGTGAATGTGCTTTTATGGCTGTATCTAGCCGCAATAAAGTTCCAATTGAATTGAATTGATAAACATTTATTTATTGTAGCTACATTTTAAGTGTTGGCTGCTAGGTTTGTGGTGGATATAGTGTGGTAAATTAATTAAGTAATAAATAACTAACAATTTGTGTAAATTGATACTTAAATATTCAATAGTTTACCAATGATATTAATTATTAATTTATTTTTTATTTTGATTAATTAAGTAATTATTAAGAGTTTAATATACGCATGTTTCATGTATTTTATGTGTTTGTAGTGAAGCACTTTCTCTACTGTTGCTGAGACTGGACTTGGAATTGAAAATATTATCCCGCTAAAGTCCAACACTTTCCCTTCTGTTGCAAAGACAGAAGTGGGAATAGTAAATTTTACCCCTCCCAAACCAACGCTTCCCCGGCTGTTCACAGACTGGAGTGGGAATAGTAAATGTTACCCCTCCTAAGTCCAATACTTTTCTTATTGTTGCAAATACTGGAGTGGGAATAGTAAATGTGACCCCCTCCGGAGCCCAATGGTTTCACTACTATTGCACAGGCTGGAGTGGGAATAGTACGTTTTACCCATCCGAAGTCCAATGCTTTCTCTACTGTTGCACAGACTGGAGTGGGAATTGTAAATTGTACCCCCACCCAGAAGTGCATTGCTTTCCCTACTGTTGCACAGAGTGGAGTGGGAAGAGTAAATGTAACACATACAAGTCCAACACTTTCTCTACTGTTTTGCAGACTGGAGTGAGAATAGTACATTTAGCCACTCCGAAGTGCAACGCTTTCCCTATGGTTGCACACACAGGAGTGGGAATACCAAATGTAATCCTTTTTAAGTCCAACACTTTCCCTACTGTGCACAGACTGGAGTGGCAATAGTATATATCTATTATTCCCAGACTTCAATACTTTCAGCAAAAAAAAATTGAATATAAATAATGTTATTATTTATTTGATTTTTAACATAAAATGGCTCCAGGGAATGGGATCCCCGGGCCAATGAAAGTTCCGGGTTATGGGCTTCTCAGGGCAAATCAGGCTCTGTAATGGGGACTGCTCGTCTCTCCTCTCCTTTTTTAATTATATGTCTGCACAACCCCTTAGATTTTGTCACCCTCCTCCCCTGTTTAATTGTATAGGGTGCCTGGGACCAATTAAGGGCCGAGAAAAAGGGCTGCACACCCCCTCTCTTAAATATGTCTGTTTTGGCCCTAGTGGATGTGGTACCTGGGGAACAAAGGCCAACCCTATGATGCACATGTCATCCGCTCTGAGCAGTGTGGGGTTGGCAGCCTGGTCTGGCCACAAGACCTGGCAGCTGGCCAAGCCTGGTGACCAACCCCCTACTGCACTTGGCAAAAAAATGTGTTTTTCAACATGGGGTTGTCTCCCTGCCCGGAGTTGGAAGCAGGGCCTGGCTGCAGCAGAGGCTCAGCGGCTAACCCTTTTGACATGCACAAGCAAAGGTAATGCATGGTGGGTTGGTTTGCCTGTGGGGAGTTTGATGCAGGGCTTGGATGCAAGCTAGGCTCTGTGGGCAATCTCGCGCTGTGACGATGGAAGGTTGTGCGCCACGTAAGGTTGGCTGCGTGCTCTGGGGGGTTTACTGCCTCCAGGTGGTTTGGGGCCAAACCCTGTTACCAAGGCTTTGCAAAGTGTGGGACTGGGTGCCTCTGGGGGATTTCCTGCACCACCTAGACACAGGCCCACATATGGTAATAGTATATTACTTTAGGGAAAAAACTAGAAATTCACTCAAAAAAACAAAGGTAATAGTAATTAGGTGTTAGGTGTGATAAAAAGTTTTTTTTTTTTTAGAAAAAACCTTTGAAATTTACTGAAAACTAATGATATTCTTAAGTGACTATGTCAGTGACAGCATTATTATTTTGAACAACAAAAGTTACAGTCATCAGAGCTAACTATAACTTGTGCCGCGCCATGCGCTGCTTATAACCCCCACATATTACATCACTCATTACATGTTCTAGGATATCATTTATGACATCACCGATGACATTTCAAATTACATCATTGATGATTAGGACCATAAGTCATGACTTGCTCAACACCCATCCAAATGCAATGCTTATGATCTCACCATTAATGTGACATATGCAAATACAAATGCTGTAAATAACGTTATAGATGAGATGACAAATGACATTAACCTTACCAGTCTGAAAACAACATTTATGTATGTATTGATATTTTTTAGATTGAATATGCTCTATTAATTAATTTCGTTTTGATTTAAATAGTGTTTTTTTAGTATAACTATTGTAACTTCTGGGTATTGCATCTGAATAAGTACTTACTACTGAGATCAGCTTGTGACTTGCAGATCATAGGATCACATGCTTGTCAACTCACACTTTCATGTTTTTCATGGTAAATCAAATGGATTCTAGTTCAGTTTGTGTAATACTCTTTGCACACAAAATGCTGCGTGAATGCATGAAAAGCGCATCCGAATCGTGCTGCATTTAAGCACACAATTGCAATCTTGGAATGGTTTTGAAACAATTTCAAGATAGTCATCATGACTTTCCATTCATTCACATATGTACTACAGCATCACTAGCCATTTTGGATTTTTATTTTACTTCACTGTTCCAACAAGGCTGCGGGCCATTTAAGAACAATAAAATAAAAAATAAATACCTGGTGTGAAGATGCTCTTCACTTAGGGTTCGTAAGTAATCTATCCACTTTATTCTTCGCTCTGCAGCAAGCAGTAAACCTCTCTGCAGCCACCCGCTCTTTCAACTGCCAAATGCCTGAATCCCCATAATCCCCATAACTTCAGCATAGAACTCTCTTACCTCACGGAAGGCAATGAGAGTTCCATACAAAGACTGTTTAGTATCACCAACACTACACCTCTTTCCTTTTTACAGTATTAAAAAATACAGACTAAAAACAGAATTATCAAAAAACATACATAAAGTGTAACAAAATAAAAAAATATAAAAAAATAATAAAGTGTAACACTGTATAATACATCGCGTACATACCTTTATTCAAACAAAACAAATCAACACATTTACTTTCTTATCTAATTTTATTTTAAAACACTCAAATAGTATACCCCATTCATAACTAAATATACCCCATGTATAACTAATCCATGACATAATCGCTTATTTTAACGGGTGGATGTATAGCATTGTGACCCTCACAGGATTTACACCGTAAATGTTAGGATCCTCTGAATTTTCTCTCATATTTTCCAAAATTGACCTGATAAAATGAACCAGAAAGACTCTTGCACATCACACTCCAACCTCCTTCGGTATTCTCCTCAAACTCCAACTCCCACCATCATGCATCCTCGAAACAATGGCACATATTTTTTTGAGTAGATACTTTATTACTTCCTTGACACTTCGCTAATCGACCTAAATGCCAAACTAGGCCTGCACTAAGTTTCACAATCCTTGCAAAGTGTCTGTAAAAGCACTTTCAACTTTAGAAACTGTACCCACTTTCTTAACTTTCACCCAATCACCTTCTTTCAGTTCCAGCTCCTTGACTCCATGTCTGAAACACTAATACTTCTTCAATCAACTTTCCTAGTCAAACTCATCCAACCAACATTATCCTTTGTACAATGCACCTTACCCCTCTTCAAAACATACAGACTACATCTGGTAAGGGATGGTGTAAGATGATGCAACCGTATCATTTTCCACAACTCTTTTTTTCCATTTCCTCCCATTTATCCTATCAATTTAGAACATTAATGTACACGTTAACACTGTCTGCTTGTACTGGTCCAATAGATTTAACAGCCACCATTTACCATGCCATATTTGGACACTCAACAGGAATCAATTCTGGCCTCAAAGTACTCTTATCTGAGTCAGAGCACTTTGCACATTCAGGCACCACCGTCTTACCATCCTTGTCAACCCCAGGCTACCAATACATAATCTTCACCCTTCTTTTTCTCACAGCCCCAAGTGTACTTCATGGCATAGTCTTATACTATTTTCTCTCCGGCTAATAGGCGGTACAAGAGATATTCTTCTTAGTGCAAATTTCCCATTGAAACTCAACTCTTCCTTCACATCCCAAAATCCCCTCACATTCCTTCTTACCACACCAACCATCTCTCATTATTTTTTTTCACTGAATGCAAAATATCATCCATTACATAGGCTGTAGATTACTCTTTCTTATCAATGATTTATCTTCCTCATCTTCAACCAATGCCACTTGAAAATCATCCCATTCACTAGAAAGTATCTTAATCATAGGATCCGGTAACTACTTAAACAATTTGCCACCCTGTTTTGTATAACTTAAACATAAGTCACATTAGAGTTAAAATCCTGAAACTACATAGACATTTGTGCAATGCAAGCTGTTGCTTTCTTTTAATCCTCCCGTACCTTCAACAATGATTTGTGATCTGTCCTTAATTGGAATTCTGTTCCCCACGCATAAGCACAGAAATGCTCTATTTCCTACACACACATTAACTTCTCTCTCTCAATCACCAAATAACATTCTTCTGCAGATGTTAAAGTTCAGGATGTAAAACTCATCACCCATTTTTTTTTTATCTTTATCCATCTGCGTCAACACAGTGCATAATCCTTTATTACTTGCATCAGTGGCAGTCACACTGTGAGCATCTGTATCAAATCCCTGTATAGGAGCTGCTGTACAAATAAGCATTTGCAATGCAATCGGTCTCGCCTTCAGGACCTTATATGTATTTAGCTATGTAGTACATTTGACTGGGTGCTGAAACATCTACTGTTCTTTAACATGGTGGAAAGTAAGCACCAAACTGAGTGACATACCAAGTATGGGACCACATGGAGGGAAATATTGCCTTTCGGCAGGAAATGGTATAGTCCAAAGCTCTGTTTTTAATATAAAATCAAGGCATTTGGTGGTCATATCGCTGAAAATACAAAATTTGAAAAATATGTTATTGTCTATGGGTGCTTGTAGAAGACAATTTCTATGAACTGGAATGCTAAAGTGATTCTGGTGTTTACTGACCTCTGCTGGTCGTTTTCTTTCAAGAAAGTTAAATAGAAGCATTTGCCAGAACATTTTAATAAAGAAAGTCGCTCAGCAGAAAGCAATTTTGGTATTTTACTGACCTCTACTGGTTCTTTTTTATTAAGACAGTTAAGTAGAGGCAGTTGAACAGAAAAAAGTCCCTAGGTGGAAGAAGACAAGTTGTAGGGCTGATTTCAGGAGCCCACAAAGTACTTACACATATAAGTATATATGAGTATTTACTAAAGTATATACAAGAGGTCTTGAATGCTCAACCTAAAAATTTCATTTGTAATCTCAAAGAATATCTTTCACGGTATTCACTCCATACAAATGTGTTGCCAGCCTTAGGGAATTGTCTTCAAGTAAAAAATATTCTGCCTAGTATTTTACAAACTTTGAATGATATTTTGTGATGCCCTGAAAGGACTGTAATTCATCCTTATTTATTAATGCAGGTGCCTATCTGATTGCATCCAACAACTCTTTCTTAGGTGAAATTCCAATGTATTTATTCGTAGAGTTTTATATAGCGCAAACTAGACCTGAGACATTGGGTATCAGAGAACTTTACATGAGCACCATTTTCGTCACATGAGGACACATTCATTTTTGTTCGCCACAGGGAGATTAAGTGATTTGGCCAGAATCATATGATGTTGAGCGTTGTTGCCGAGATCCGAACCCGGGTAACCAGCTTTGAGGTCAACCGCACTTGCCGTAAGGCTGCATCCTCTCCCCAAATTGAATTGATTACATGCCATGAATAAGACGCTGACCCAGTTGCAGATTTACCTTTGGAATACTCTCCATCATGGTTTTTCAGTCCCTTCCCATTATTAATATATCCTCTTGGATGTACAATACCCATTCGATATCTTTCAAAATTTCAGCCATCAATCTCTAAGAAACAGAAGCTACAGACACCAGCCCATATGGCATTCTTACAAATTGGTAACACTCAAAAGGAGTTATAAAGGCTGTCAACTTTCTGCTTTCCTGGTGAAGGGGTTGTTTAGGGTATGCTGATAAAAGATCAAATGTAGAAAAACATGTCATATTTTTTGTTTTGGCTACAAATTCATTAATTTTCAGCGAAGGAAATTTGTTCCCAAGAATATTCTTATTTATTTCCCACAAATCTACACATAGTCTGATTTTTTTCCATTAACATGCCTGACAACAACAATTGGTGATTTCCATTTAGCTGACAATTATTCTTGTCTTTTCGAACTTGAGCAATTTGTCCTCCACCTCTCCTCTTACATCATAGGGCACATTTCTGACTTTGTGACTAACAGACTTAGTATTTTCTTTAAGTATCATCTTGTGCTTAAATCCATGCAACGTTCCCATATTACCTGAGAATACACACTGGAATTCTTGGCACAAGGTTTTGCCAATTCCTTTACATTCTTCCAACAACAATATCTGTTCCTTACTCTTGGGGTTCAGGATTATACCCAAAGCTCATTGATCAATCCAACCAAGGACACATGAACCCCTTTCTGCCACATACAATTTTCCTTCAGCATTCCTCCACTCAAATTTGAACGCCACAATTCCATACACAATTGTTGGTATGCGTGTCAAAAATCTTTATTTAGATATAAAACAAATATCTTTAAAAGACAATTACAGATTTATATTATTCATAGATAATAAAACAATGCAAACAATCAATTGTTAAAACCGCTTCCCAAGCTGTGAGTGCATACGTAAAACAACCCTTACTCGCAGCCTACTATTTAAACTGTTCTCATCGCTAGCTGCCTAATGGATTGGTTTTTTTTTATTTTTTTTAAAAGCATTGATTAATTTAAAGCAGATGGGGGTAAAGCAATAGCAAGGCTTTTTTGTTTAAAATTACGAAAAGCATTCTGAATCAGGTTTGTCAGTCTTATATTTAAGTCAGTGTTATCCAGACTCAATGCAGCAATAATAGCTTGCCTACAAGTCCGAACCCCCAGCCGATTCCATTCCCCCCTCAGCGTGTGCCTGCGTTTAGGGTCAAAAGCGGGACAAATGCAGACCACATGCAGTAGCGTTTCTGTTGCTTCGCCGCACCCTCTGCAGGTTGTATCTTCCACACGGCGCCAGGTGGGAAGGTTTTGCAGGAATCGCCAATCACCCATTCTAATGCTTATGAAGCTACGTTTTAAGTACAATGAAAAAGGACTTCAGAGGTAAGTGGAGGGGGCTAGCTGATTGTAGGAATTAATAACTGCCCACGCATGGCTTCGTTTTGAGAGCAGTGCTTTATCTGTAATGAGTGATTGCGATCTTAATGTTTTTTTAATTGCAAGCTTAAATGCAGACTGACCAGGATTAAGGGCCCAGAGGCCGTCTGCTGAAATTTGTTGGATATAGACCTTAAAGAGTCGGCCAAAGGTTCCTCCTGGGTTTTTCTCCCTTATTTCTTGCCAAACTAGAGACTCTAATGTACCTGGGTTTGATTGTCGTAATTTATGGCAAAGATTAAGGAATACCCCGATACAGGAAACATCATAGTTCAATAACCCCAACTCTAGTCTAATCTGTGGGGGGGATGCAGAATGTGGCAACTGGCAAACCTTTTTATAAATTTTTATTGTATGTCGATTCAGAGCAGTGTTTAATTTCCCATTAAAAATCCCTATGCCATACGACAAAGTGGGGCCGATTTTCGCTTTCAGGACTTCCAAGAGAGGGGTCAGGGTGGGGCCTGAAAGATTTTTTGCAAGCTTGGTCAATGACACCGCGAGCATTGTTGCTTTAACAGCAATCTCTTTGCGCTGCTTTGTAAGGTTGCCCCTGGAGTCCAAATGGACCCCCAGGTATTTGTACAAGTGACCTATGGCGAGGCTGTTGTTGTTAAAAGACCATCCGCCACCGGCATATCGCTTTTTCCCAAATGCGACAACCTGGGTCTTCTTCAGATCGACTTCTAATTGATTTTAATCGTGTATTGTAGCAGTGTGTCAAGAAGTCTTTGCAACCCCACCCTTGTGAGGCTAAACAGAGCCAGATCATCGGCATATAAAAGGTTGCTTGATAACGTACCTCCTACCTTTGGTGGGTGGCTGTTTACGCCATTCAGGGCACTGGATAAATCAGCAATGAACAGGTTGAATAAAAGAGGGGCCAGCACGCATCCCTGCTTAACCCCTCTTGTTGTAGAGATTTTTCGCGAGAGATGCGTGCCGGACCCCAATTTTACTCGAACCCAAGTGCGGGAGTGCAGTTGTATAATTGCATTCAATAATTTGTTAGGGATTCCCCACTTCCTCAGCTTTTCCCATAGAGCCTCCCTAGGGACCCTATTGAATGCGGCTTTGAAGTCGACAAAGCAACAGAACACAAACCTGGATGTTAAAAGGGCTTTGTCGACAATAGATGACACCACTAAAAGGTTGGTCATGGTCCCTGAATTAGCGGTGAACCCAGTTTGGTTCATTGGCACCCTATTGAAATCATTTACCCATTGCCTCAGGTCCTTCAGAAGGAGCCCTGCATAATGTTTCGCCTCGATATCCAACAGGGCTATAAGTCTGTAGTTGTTGGGGACAGCTCGCGAACCTGATTTGTAAATCGGAAGAATAATTGCACCCCGCCACGAGTCTGGGATTGTTGCAGTTGCAGTTTTCCCAATAAAACTATCAAGGTGAAAATACTGGGACGCCAGTCCACATCCAATCTTACTCTCAAACTTTTCACTCCACGTTCCTTTATTTATAATGGTAAACAGTGACCCTGAATCAGTCGCCACTTTAACATTGATGCCAGCAACCTCAATGTCACACAGTGGTTTATTACTGGGGTTACTACCCACTTCCAGCACTTTGCCATACACTACCACCACAAAATCATTACTTCATATACTATTTTCATCAAATAAAGTGTCTTCGTGTGTTTCTACAGTACACTCCACTTTTGAAACTTTCTCTCTTCTTTTACAAACCCTTGCCTCTTGTCCGTCCATATGACAAGCAGAGCATTGCTGGTCCTTTGCACTACATTTATGGCTATTAGCTAAATGTTCTGTACTACCACACCTATAACAACAAGCCATACTTTCCTTCTTACCTCTCACAATAGGTTTGTGAGTTTGCCTACTCCCACTTTTATTCTTCCACTCTTTCTTCCTACTACTTTTTGTCACACACATTTCAGCAATCAAAGGAGATGCTGCTCACAAAGATCTTCACTTCTTACCCCTATGATCCAGTCTGCAGCTATCTCTGTGTTCCAGTGTTCCAATATTTTTAGCACCGATGCTGTGCCAGCAAATATCAGTAAAAAAAGTTAATATTTTTAAAATGAACTTGGAGCTACTGTTTAGATTTATAGAATTGTGGCAATCCCTTTGAAATCCACTATGTAAGATGTGCAGTCATCGGTCTAACCAATACTTATATACGTAGTCCACTAATGAAGGCTTTTCCTTTCTCTGAATCAAAAATTTCCCAAAAAGATAAAATGGCCACCGTTACAATGCTTCAATTCAGTTTTTTTATGGAATTAGATGTAATCAACTTATGCCAGCTTTTCCTTTTTCCTAATCGAAAGTATCCCAACAGGTTAATATGGCTGTTTTTGCACCGCTTTACATTGTTTTTCAAAGGGAATTAGAGGTTTGTTTTCACTTTAGATTCCCTCAACCTCCTAAAATGGATACCAACTCTGCTAATCTACAGTATTTCTGCATGCAATAATGTATACAGGCAGTAGATGTTCCATACCAAGGCTGCTTAGCATCACCAACGCTATGTCTGGGAGTGCAAATAGGGAATGAGAAGCCTAGTAGCTCTTTGAAGCTGTCAGGCCTTCAAAAGAAATACAAAAATTAGGAAAGCCAGTATGTTAGCGCTCACCTAATGAAGGTGAGAACTGTTGGTTTTGCTAATGTTTGTTGATAATGTAGCCTCATGTATGACCTTGCAGTGACAGACAAGCATGAGTGTTTTTATATGAAAAGATACATTGGATACTGAGGGCCTCAATTATGAGGCCCCTTGCACCACCGGAACTTCACTTTTTGGGGCGTTCTGTGGAGCAGGAGACTGCACTATATTTACGAGGCAGCAATAAGCCACTTTGTTGGCTTAATGCTACCTCACAAATATCCTTCCCTTTAACACAAATTTCTGCGTTAAAGGAGCATGCACTGGGTGCTGCTGGGGCGGTTCCCGGCAACATCCACATCTTTTTGACACTGCTCCAGATTCACAAGAAGTCGTAAATTTAAGGGGACGCTAAAAATGTACGCCTTACCAGTTTAGTCCTAAGGGAGGCACAACAAGGAAAAATATCTTTATTTCTCCTTGTTTTTCCTTTTTCTATGTGTGCTGCATTTTGCAGCACATATAGAAAGAGGAAAAGGCATCTTGGGAATTTTAGTGCTTGAAGGTTTTCCTTCCTGTACAAAAATAATCATCTCCAATGCAGGCACTCTTGCACCATGGTGCAGGAGTGCCTGCATTGGCGCACAGCAGTCCATTATGCACCAGCTCAGGGGAAAAAAACAGGAATATGCTGTATCTGATAGATATGATGCATTCCTGCCCTATGGAAAAAACCTCATAAATAAAGCCCTATATATGTAATTGCATGCAATATACTTGAAAAGTTTGCATCAGGGCAGTAACTGGAAAGTAGACCCATTAAAGAGAAACATTGTGATATGATTTCCAGTGACAAAGTGACATCATTACGCATTCTATGTGTTAATTAGCCACCCACTCATTTCTAGTAGGGCTTCCTTTCTAAGGGTCAGCTTGGGCTTTCGGTCCTGATGTTAGTCAAGGGGAGACTCTCCTGACTACTTGTAGCACCCTCTTCTGCCCACTTCACGTTGGGGATACCCGTTCCTTAAGTCTGCTGTGCCAGTGCGAATCGTTCTAGATAGTACCAGTGACCGCCCCGCACACATTCGATAGCTACTCTTATGGTCCTTTGTCATAGGGCAGCGAGGCCTCATTAACTTTCAAAACGACATCTACATAAACCACCGACATAAAAATCTAAAAGAAAGCGTGAATAATGCAAGCCCGGCCCCGGCTGACCCCGTCTGCTTCCGTGGGTTTGTGAAATAACTTCCTCCTGTAGTTTATTAACAGCTTGGCCCCTCTTGTATCTCACCTTTATAATGAGAAGGAGCTGATATGATGGATTACATTATCCCTCGCGCTCCCACTCAAAGTGAATTATTATTACCGTATCAAGTCAGCCCGAATGGTGTGGGTTTCTGGCGCTCATTAAGGATGCCGGGGACCTGAGGGATGCGGAAGGCAATGTGCATACTTAAAAACGAGTCTCTCCGGCCTGTGAAGAATAGTAGATGCTGCAAACACAAAGACCGGTGACAGTGCCGGAGGAAGAGTGTCAAGCCTGCTACAAGGAAGACAGGGCAGGCTGCTGCCATCGTTTGATAGCGAGACCAGAGGCTCGACTTAAACATTAAAATGAATCCGACGCCATTGGATTTGCATTTCTCAAGTATAATACACTGCACGGCCTCTCTGCTGAGGAAGGGTAAATGAGAAACATGCAATGAACACGCTCATGTTAACAACATCTTCTCTAGGAGCCGCTGAACTCTGAGCAGCCTAATTGCCTCTGTCATCATACTAAACTATATTTAAAGTTGAAAAAAATGCCCAGACTCCCAGTTTAATGGTTCTGCAGACATTTGCAAGCAATTGGAGGTAAGAGGAAACGCTTAACTAAAGTGTATACTGTTTTAGGCAAATTCCCCAATGATAGCAGACTCACAGCCAGGCCGCTTCTTTTTGTTTGGACTCTGGCTTGCATGTGTTTGCAGAAGCAGAATTGTCCTTGGAAACCTTTTCAAATGGATCCCCATCTTTATTGTTTATCTTTATCCCCCCTTCCACTTTCTCACTCTGCATTCTAATTGATGTTGTTGACAGTGCTTTAAATGGGCCGGTACTCACCGGTACTGAGTACCGGCACTTCCCAATTTTCTACCCGTCAGTACCGGCACTTTTCCTTCAGTCAGGGAGAGTACCGGTACTCTGATGGCAGGGCAGGCTCGGGTTCCGTATCTTCTCCAGATGTCGCTCTGCTTCCGGATCTCTCAGTCGCACTGAGCCTGTGAAGTAGACTGTGGCAGAGAGGCTGCTAAAGTCCAGAGGCGCCCCTTTGAATGTCCCCACCCTGCAGGGCTTTGAGAAGGCTTGCATCACGCTGTGTTTAACAGGACAGGGTCTAGGCAGACCCTGCACTGTTAATTAGGCATGCAACGAGCATTCAGGTGAAAGTGCTAACTGCCAGCATGAGGTCTGCACCTTCAGTGTCTAGAAACGCCTGGCTCAGCAAACTGGCGTCTCGCTGGTGACTGGGCACTGTGGAAGAAGTGTGGCTCACTGGTTAGAGCAGGCAGACCCTGAAGCAGAGGTCAGACCCGGGACCAGGGTTCAATTCCCGACGCGGCATGGTCTTGAGCTCAAATGTCCATGGACTTGATAATTCTCGCTTTGGTGCCTGACCTAATCATGGGTTCACACTCTGCAACTCTGGGCATTAAGCTTGCTTAATCTCCACAACGGCCCCCTGCGGCGGGATGCCTGGCTTTCACCTTGGGGATGCCCTGTAGGGGCTATCTAACAGGGAAAAGCCAGGACGGGTTCCCAAGGCAAGCGCGGAGATACCTCTTCGGGGGTCGATTCAGGCGCTATATAAGAAACATAATAATAATAATAAGCGTTTTTTTCAATGGCATGTTCATTTGTTTGTTTACTGGCCTCCTTCGACCCCGTAATTGTGAACTTCTCAAATGCCATTTTGTATGCTGCTTTTCGGAGAGGAACATTGAGACATTTTGGCATTTCCCCTGAAAACGTCAGATTTGTGAGTTGCAGTTTTTCCTGCTATGATTGCTTGCCAATTATCGGCATGAGGAACTTAATGAGACAATCATGAAGAAATACGGTTTAACATACGGCTTCTACTGAGTTATTTTTATGATTAAATTGCCCTGTACATAAGGCTTATGTTAATTTGCTGTAGGTTATGCCTCATATTTGACTTTTTTTCAGGTCGAGACTTACATAACTTAACCTGAAGCATTATGGGACTAGTAGTCCCGGTCGTGTATGAATGTTAACATGCAGGCCAACAATTTTGTATGTAAGATTACACAATTTGTGTTTTTCAGCCTCCTGCATGTATTCATTAAGCTTAATATGAGACTGCCCCTACCTGTTGAGGGAGTATGTGTAGTATCTTGTGGCACGCTGTATATTGGGCGCTTCAGAATATCGCTTCCCTCTGAATGCTTTAATAAGAAAGTAAGCCTTATTGGTATGTCATTTTCCGATTTTATCCCAAATTAAATTCCTTCTCCTCTTAATAGGTCTAATTATATATCAGCAGAATATTTTTACTATATGTTTTAACACATGTTTTTTATTGAGGTTATATTTACTGAAGTGGTCAGCACCATCTTATGAGTCCATTCATACCAATTTTTCTGTTTTTAATAGTATATGCCCAAACTTTGGCAGGCAATTTGGTCTTTCATGTGCTCTTTCATATTCACTGGTAATGTGGACTGATTACGTTCCACGCAGTCAAATGTATTTTATAATTTTGCAGTTTGCTTAATTATGTTTTTGGCAATTTTTCCTCTAAATAGCCACACTGTTTGAGTGCCGAGTTGTGAATTATTCACTCCATGTGTCTGAAGCATCACGGAACGTCTAATTTCTATGTTTACCATGTCTAACAGTGGGGGTAGAGCTATTTAAGCTCACGTGTATGGCGCTGGCCAGATTGAGAAAGGCTGCTTAGGTAGCCAAAACCTTTCTATTCAGTTGTAGGGTGCGTGCCTTCTTCTGATGGGGGCTGGATGGATCGTGGAATATATATATAGAGAGAGAGAGAGAGATATCCTGTTTGGTTTTCCTTTTGTGTAATGAGGTAACCTGTTTTATTTACATAAACACATTTCTCGTGTTTTAATATGTACTGCAACTTCCATAGAAGTTATTATCTATAATTATGTCTAGCCCTTGGCCCCGCCCCTAGCCCCGCCCCTAACCCCACCCACTTGCCACACCTCTAACTCATTTTAATGAGTACCTGCACTTATTTTTCCCCATTTAAAGCACTGGTTGTTGAGGTGAATGAGTTTCAATTTTGGCTACTGAAGTAAGATTCCCGTGCCCTTCCTCTAGCATCCAACCTGTTAGTTTACTACAGGGGAGGGTATTTGCCACCCTCTTTTAACTGACGTTAACCTAAGCATCTGTTAAATATAGATTGTCGTTCTCAGGTTCTTTGTATGTGCACCAAATGAGTTTTCCCATTTCCCTTTGTTAAAGAGGTTATCTTGGAAACTATAGCAAGTATTCTGTAATTTTCGTGAGAAAATTAATCTCTTCTCTTCTCTTTGAAATTTATGTCTTTAGACTGTGGATGACTTTGGGGCACTTTCAAGTGAGCGCCACTGTAAGGATTAAGGGGCATATTATCTAGGGTTGGCGATAATTATCACCGAGCGCGCTTTTCCTTATCGCCGGCTATCGCTGGAATAGCTCGCCAAGCTAGCGCTGTATTAGCAACGCTCAACGCTATGGTGATAAAATTACCAGCGATAGCGGGCAAATGGCCAAACATCGCCTAAAAAACAGTGATGTCCCTCCCAAAACGGCGATAATCTTGGTGATAAGACCCTGTGGCCTAAACCCCATAATCCACCTCCCATGTTAGGTATGCCTAACACAGGAATTTAGTAGATGACCTTTCACTATGGCCAAGCCTCGTGGGGCAATTATTGGAGAGAAATGTACAACTTCCTAGGTAGACAATCCTTGATGTAGGTCCTATGATTAAGTTCACTTCGCTTTTCGAGCTATGTGAGTCATGTGCTGTGCGCCATTTCTGAATGTTCCAGTGTGTAAGATATTAGGTTAGCCCATGCATCTAATTGTTTGATGCAATATGAAACTACTGGCTGGGGACTGAAACTAACTAGAGAGCTGACATCTGCAAACAGACCTCACTCTCTGCTTGAGTGGTAGTCCAGAGCATCTGTACAGCACATTTGGCTTTGACTCCTGTATAAAGACCATCAAATAAACACACAGATTCACTGTTTCTGGTCAGGCACTGTGGCCCACGCATGCTGCATATGCCCTTCAGCAATGTATAATAGTGGTTAACCTTCTACAGAGAGTTGTGTAAAGCCAACTCTTGGCTGTGGTATATGACCAAAAACCACAGGTAAAGTGCAGTTAGGGTAATAAATTAGAACAAAAAAAAAACGGATATTCGCAAATTATGGTCCATAACTCACACCACAGTCATGTAAACCTTAACATGCATACCAAGTGCAACACTCATGACCTTACAATATTTATATCAATAAAGTTCCGCACCTGAAATATAAATATAAATAAGCAACAACATATAATCAAACCAATTAATTATATTACATTCATAGTCAATTCCCTCTAAGTCATATGGCTAATGTGTCCTCCTGTTATGTTATGTTAATAAGGCATTTATTAGGCGCACTATCACCGATTGGTTTCTTGGCGCTGAGATCAACAGTTACATAATCGTAGATGTGGGATGAAGAGTTATTGGTATGCTTGTCTGTAAAGCCAGGTCTTCAAAGCTTTCTGCATTGAGAGGAGGTCCTGGCAGGTCCGAATCTTGAGAGGGAAAGTGTTCCACAGACGAGGAGCCAATGTTGCAAACCTGCGACCACCAGAGCGCTTGAGTTTAAAAGGGGGCACCTGAAGGAGGCCGTGATGGGATGAGCGGAGGTTACGAGATGGTACGTACTTTGTAATAAGTTGGTCAATGAATTTGGGTTTTTTGCAATGTAATGATTTAAAAATCATGCATCCTATTTTAAAAGCACAACGTTGGATCACTGGAAGCCAATGGAGTTTCATGAGTAAAGGAGTGGCTGCGTGCCACCTAGGTTGATTCAGAATCAGTCTAGCGGCATAGTTCTGCACCATCTGGAGACGTTTTGACAAGTAAAGGGGGAGACCTAAATAAATGGAGTTCGCGTAGTCCAAATGGGACAAAACGGTGGCGATCACTACCTGGGTAACTGCCTCCAAGGTGAGAAGACGCCGAACCTTTCGGATTTTTTTAATTGGAAAAAGCACTTAGAGACCACCTGGCCCACTTGTGCTTTTAGCGACAAATCGCAGTCCACGGTGACCCCAAGCCTTTTTGCAGATGGTGAGGGGGTCGGGGCTTGTCCAAATCCGATGACCAATAGTGGGGGCCCCGTGTTTTGCGCTATCTCCAGTGAGGACTACCTCGGTTTTTCCCGGGTTTAATTTCAGCTGATTTTGGTCCATCCATGCTTTGATGTACCTCATGGTTGATTGAAAGTGCAAGATGGAGGCTTCAGAGTTATCAATCGTAAATCACAGCTGTAAATCATCAGCGTAGTTAAATACCATCACCTGCTCATCTCTAAGGGCTTGAATCAATGGGAGGATATAGAGATTGAACAGGTGGGGTGACAGGGAGGCGCCCTGTGGAACTCCGCATGAACTGTTTTGAACCAGCTAGGTCTCCAAGCCGTACTGCTTGAGAGCGGTTCTCCAAGAAGGACATCAGCCAGCAGGCCGCTGTGCCCGGGATGCCGGCCTGTCCGACACGGTCGATCAAGATGTTGTGATCGACCGTGTCAAACGCGGCCGACAAATCCCGGAGCACCAGAGCCTGAGGAGAACGCCTGTCTGCACAGTCCCGGAGAGTGTCTAGGACTGTGGTTACCACTGCCTCTGTTGAGTGTGCCGGCCGGAACCCTGCTTGGTGGGGTTCAAAACAGCCATATTCCTCTAGGAAGTTAGAGAGGCATTTAGCTACGTGAGCCTTCAACACCTTTGCCAGATAGGGCAATAAGGAGATGGGAAGGTAGTTTGCCTTACAAGATGGGTCAGCCCCAGGTTTTTTCAAAAGCTGTATAACCGTGGCTTCCTAAAAGGCCAGAGGGCCTAGTCCGGAAGTCAGAGAATCATTCAGTAGTGTAAGGGCAGGGGCCAGGAGGGTGGAAAAACACTCTTTCAGGATGTAAGGGGGGCAGGTATCCGAGGGGGCACCGGATTTAACTCTTGTTAATAGTTCCTGAAATTGATCCTGGGTGATAGGTGGGAAACTACTGAGAGCGCCAGGGCTGTTCTCGATTGCCATGCCAGTGGTAATTGGATTCACAGACTGGGGGATGCTGGCTTTAATGTCTACAATTGTCTCACTGAAGTAAGTATTAAGTGAGTCACAAAGGGACTGAGTCGGAGTTATCCTGTGGCGGACATTATCCAAGTTTGTTAATTCATTAAGAATGGTGAAAATGTCCTTGGATGTATTTGAGGAGTTAAGGACTTGAGAAGAAAAATAAGCCACCTTCGCAACGGAAATGGCATTCATATATTCCTTCCTTGCCCTTGTATATTTGATCTTTAACTCAGGGTCATAGTCACGACGCCAATGACGTTCCAACTGCCGCACGGCTGATTTCCTGGATTTTAAATAAGAGGAAAACCATCTTTGGGCGTCAGCGCGCCATGCCAGTCTAACTTTTTTATAGGGGGCAGGTAGATCACTAGCAGCTTGTAGCCAGCCTGAAAGATTGGATTCTGAGGAGTTAATATCACAGTGAAGGGTGGGAGTAGTGTTGGCTAGTGACTGTAAAAATGCTGCTCTATCCATAGCATTCCAATTCCTAGCTAGACCACCTGTGGCCAGTGTGGTTGTCCTAGCGGGGGTGAAACATAAATTAAATTTGAGGATTAGGTGATCTGACCAAAGACAGGGCAGGGTTGTCGGAGTTGTTACACATGTGGTGTTGGTCCACACCTGGTCTAAAATGTGGCCCTTGCAATGAGTAGGAGAGAGCACTAATTGTGAGAAGTTTAAATTAGACATAAGTTCAGTCAATTCGGCCGATTGAGGGCTTTCCATAGGATCATTGAACCAATAATTTAGATCGCCTACTAAGAAAATCCTGGAATGATCCAGTTCTAGATTAGCAACTTGGTCACTCAATGCCAGGGGAAATGTTGGCATTGCGTTAGGAGGTATGTACAGGAGGACGCATGCCATCGTCGGATGGGAAAAATCAATCTTTAACATGAAATTATCCTGTGTAATGTGATTTATGGCATTTGCCCTGTGACCAACTCCTGGTGCGCAAGGCCAAAGGCCTTCTAGTTTACAGCAGTTGTTGAAAATTATGTACATCATAAAAAACACAAGGAGATTCAGAGGGAAAAAAACTGTTAAAACTCAGTATTGTTCTCGTGCCGATGTTAAAAAACTCTGAAATTCACCAGTTTTGGTTAACAACACACACAAAACGAACCATATCACATACCACCCACCATGTTAAAAATTCCGATTTGTCAATAGTATAGAAGAAAAGAAAAGAGCTGTCAAGAGAACAGTATGACAGGCAGCATTAATCAAATCTATCTATCTATCTATCTATCTATCTATCTATCTATCTATCTATCTATCTATCTATCTATCTATCTATCTATCTATCTATCTATCTATCTATCTATCTATCTATCTATCTAATTATCTATCTATCTGGCCCACTATCTCTCATCATTCTTTTTATCTATTAAACTCTGTCTGTTTCTGTATTTCTCTATATATCTCTGTCTATGCAATCTGTTTACCCCTAGTGCTGTCTCTCCCTCTATTCTAATACATCTCTACCTCTGTCTATTTCCATCTCTATGTCTACCTCTATCACCATCACTATCTCAATCTCTAGCTCTATCTATTTGAGACTCTGTATGTGCCTCTATCTATCTGAACTGGACAGGCACGATGAGCAGAAAAAACGATGGATTTAGGCCCAGATCTCTGTTCTGGGGTGAATGTATGACATTGTTCTGCATTCTGTCTATCAATTGTTCTTTTTGCATTTATCCATCTGTGGCTTAATCGCCTCCCTTTCTTTTACTCTCTCTCTTCTTCCATCTCTTGATCTAAATCTCTAATTAAATCTACCCCCGTTTATCTTTTTTGCTTCCATCTCTAATTTGCTTTCTATTTCTGCCTTTGTGTATCGGTGTCTATCTCTGCATCTATTTCTGTCTCTATATCTAAATGCCTTTAGCTATGTCTGTATATCCATTTGCCTCAAACTCTCAAATCAATATATCACTCTACCTACGTTTCTTTCTGCCACTACTCACTCTCTCTATCATCGCCTGTCTCTGTCTTTTTGCCTCCCTAACCCTCCTTGTCCTTCGCCATGTTTTCGTCCCACTTTTTGTCATTGTTTCTCTCTTTTTCTTTTTCGGCCCCTCTCTCTGCCCATAACCATCTTCCTCTCTCTATCGAAGTGCGTTAAACCACGTTTCCCAGCATCTGTGCGGGCATGAGGTTGGCCCTGGACACAATCTAACTCCGCATGTGGGGGGCGCACTCAGGCTTCAAGTAATCCCAAAGCGAGCAAGCTATGTAACTCTGCCAATGCCTTAGACGCCACCATCGTCTGCACTCCTCACTCGTGTTTGGTTTGGTCTTCAAGCGGCTCATCAGAGCCTAACAAGTGGACGAACAAATATCAATGGAAAGCTCTTGACAAGGCAGGTAAATGTTCCTGCCGCCCCTGTCCCTGCAGGCTACAAAGCAGCAAGGCACCGAACAATGCCCGGTGTGGTGATGGACTACTTTCACAGGAGCGCAATGAATGATTTGCACGTGCTCCTCATTACTAGAATTGAAGTAGATCCGAGCTCGGCGGAATGAATGCGTGCGGACAGCCTTTAGTCAATGGAAGACGAAGCATCCGTTCTATGCGCACTGCACCCGCTCTGCGGGGGGGGGCGACTGCACAGGAAGTCATGTATTGGCCCAGTAATTTGTTGTGGCTGACGGCTCGCGCGCACGGCAGAGCTGCACGCGGACGGTTGACGCATGATAGGTCTTAAACAAAGTCCTGAAGAACTGGCAGATTAAGCTATCATTTGCTATCCACTTACGATCGGTCTTACGAGGTGAATCCATTCAGCACTGCACGCGGCACCGCCACAAAACTTCCCTGATAGTTATCCTTCCACTCTTCTTGCATTATAAGAAAAGCATGTTTGAGAGGAATCGTGCCATTAGCGCAAGTTCTACAATTCTCATACAGAGTCTATGAAACTGGACTCCGAGATGGAATACGGGTTAATTCTTACCTTGGCTTTGCTCTTCAATTTCCTTTTTTGTTAGGACACAATCACATACATATCGCTCTCCGCAGTTCAGAGAGACCAGTGTACCCAGCTGCACACGTTCAATGCGATAGAGAATGTAATTATCGTGCAACCAGCGTGCCAAACAGCCTGCCATGTGACATTACCAATAAGAGGCTATCCATACTGTGATTGCATCATTCATAGGCATCAGGGCCACCTTTAGGGCAGTGCGACTCATGCAGCTGTACGTGGTGCTGACGTAGGGGGGATTTCGAAATAACTTATGGGTTTAAGGCAAATATAGAGTTCTTGTTTGTTCAGAAGTTTTCAGGCAACAATAAAAATGTTATGATAATTCTGTTGGGAGTTTTGGCTGCTGGCAGTTTTGTCTCATCATAAAGTAGATCAGAGCAGTTAGTATGCCTGTTGCAAAGAGCGTGCACCGTGCAGATCACAGAATGTATTTTATGTGAATGGGTGAATGGTTTTGACACAGAGATCCTTTTGGTATTTGCAGTCCATAAGCTACAATCCTACTATAGAGCAGGGACTATTGTACTGTTGTCAGAAAGTTATGTTTTTTTTTCTTGTCTTTAGTTAGCCTAATGGTGCTAAAAATGGTTCGTTTGGGTACAAATACATTCTTATTAGTAAATCCAAATTCAGTCACTGTGGTAAGTGTTATATCCTGAGTTTGTGCTATTCTGAAAAAAAGACTCTAAAAACATATTACTTACTAATATGGATGATAATTGAATCCTACACCTTGTCATTGCTATTTCTCATGTAATATTTCCTATACTGATTTACACGTCTGTTTCATTGTCTCTGTATGATGTGTATGTGGCGTAAAGTGCAAGGAAACCCTGCAGTAGTATGAGTAGTGTTATAAAACAAATCAAATGTACATGGGAGAGGGGTTCTGGAGAGATGAGGATCACTCTTGGAGGGTGGTAGTGATAGAATATGTAGAGAATGAGTGTGGGGGCGTTGGAGGGGGGCGCC
This sequence comes from Lissotriton vulgaris, assembly GCF_964263255.1. Lineage (NCBI taxonomy): Eukaryota > Metazoa > Chordata > Amphibia > Caudata > Salamandridae > Lissotriton > Lissotriton vulgaris. The sequence continues at coordinate 1,436,042,581 of NC_141693.1, read as the reverse complement.
AGAAAAGATTGTTGCACCGGGCGCACTAATTTCTTCATCAACTGTTATTTCCTCTATGTATTAAAGTCTACTCCTCCCTATCCAACATTTAATATACCTATGGCAAATTAAATCCTGTTAGGCCTCTATCACTCAAGATCTCCACTAGGGGCACAATTTCCGCTGTATTTTCATTCACAAAGTAATATATTTATGTTCTAACATTAGTCCTCTTAGATAGACGCTGTCATTAGTCGCACCTTTTTAAGTTTATTTCTGATACTTAAGTTCCAAATTAAAAAGCCCACTTTGGGTGTAAATAATACAGATTTTTGTAGGACACCTGCGTGATGCTCCTTTCCTCCTAATGTTCGAATTTTGGTCTTCCAGTTTATTGTAGCTTCTTCTTGAAAACACGGAGCATCTGACTAGGTTACTCGCCTGAGCAGCTTTATGCATGAGCTAGAGATCAGGGAACTGAGCAAAGACAAGCTCGAAATATCAAAGATCAGATCTCACAAAACGTACAATTTGGTGGAATATTTCATTCCTTTTTTAAGCTTCACCAATTTGTGAAGTTCCCGAATATGGTATTTTCTTCTTCAGAAATGGGATGAAAACAAAACTGCCCACCCCTAGAAAATGTAATTGAATTCAAGGGAGTACAATAACTTTCAGAATGAATTTCAACGTAATTATGCAACAAACATAAAAAACACAACAGTCAGCTGTCTATGACCCCTCATTTTACAGTTAAAGAAGCCCATAGGCAAGTGCTCAATGAGACCTTTGCAGTGTGGCATACTCCATGGTCTCACTGGGAATAGACCAGTGGGTCCTCCACGTGTTTCTCTCTCTTTCCAACTCTAGGCCACCCAGAATGCTAGAGTATGGCTTTCACTATCTAGTAGAAGGAAGGCCACATTTGCAACTCAAGTTAGATATTCAAGGACAGATCATTGCTGCGTTGGGATGGCTGGCAGTTGTTATAGGTAAATATATACACACTGTGCTCTGATCCACATAGGTCTTGACTGAACCTGGTAAATTTCATCCGATTATCTTGAGAAATACATAAATTTTATTTACTATCATATGGAAGGAGAAGGGGAGAGCTTAAGTAAAGGAAGATGAAAGAGGAATGAGGAGGGGGGGGGTGGGATGGGGACGATCACAATGAACCAAACTTTCGTACAGGTAGTAATCAAGTGTCAACACCACCGTCTTCCAGTGTAGTCTGAGAACCCTCCGACCTCTCTTCTGTGTCTGCCTTAGAAACCTCTATCAGTTGTGCCCAGTCCAGGGATATTGGACGTTTTTCTCAGCCATCTACACTCTTCACGCTGCAGCACATCTCTCTCCGCAACGGCCCATCGGAGAACTTCCTCCCTCCATTTGCCTTCTTGTGGTGCTGCGTGGGATATTCAGTGCTGTGTAATCAATCTCTTTGCAAGCACCAGGGCTAATCCTGCAAATCGGCGTAGTAACTTCACCTTCCTGGGAGCGGGAAAAGGCCCAGGAGACAGGCCTCTACCGTGTCCCAAGGTGTGCGTTCCGTTAGCGACGATAGACTCTGAGTAACCTCCGACCAAAACCTACCCAACACAGGACAGGACCATAACATATGAATAAAATCAGTATCCTGGGCCGGGCATCTCGAGCATCCTGAAAAGGCAGTGGGGTACATCTTTTGTAGTGTCTTCGGGGTAAGATACACCCTGTGTAATATGAATAGTTGTATTGTTTTAACCAGCAATTACGAGAAACCCACCTAGGGTGTTCCAACACTAGGGCTCATTCTCTATCTTCCAATTCTCGGACTAATACTGTTTCCCATTGCTGTCTAATGTGCCATAGTAGGGCACTCAGCTGTTCCCTCAACCCCCGGTATAACCACTAAACCAGGTGGTAGCCATGCCTGATTATGCGAATGGATTTCAATATTTGGAAGGTGGGAGGTTAGTGGAAAGGTAGGGCCGATGTCGACCAAGAACCTTTAAGTATTGCCCGGCGTTAGTCGCCTCTCATACCACTCGAAATTATCAAACAAAGAGGCAGGCGCTGGAGACTGGAAGGCAGGAAACAGGAGTTTATTCCGATGGAGCAGAACACATCAAATCAGACAACAGGGTATCTTCTCGAGGTGCTCTAACCGCATCTCTGAGGCCTGGCCTCTTATACACAGGTTTATGATCTTTATTACAGAGACACATTCCTGCAAACACTTTGATGTACGGAAAGACATCCTCGGAATCCCCGCTTCAAGCCCGTTCCCACACACATTTACAGTAGAAGTCCCCACCCCGGTCTCAGCAGGGGATGACTGTCGCGCAGCTGGACATTCCGCCGATTCCCGGAATGTGTGCGGCTGATCGGATCTCATGGGGTGGGGGCTTTGATCAGTTGTAGATCCTTTGATGAGAGAAGCTTCCTACTGTATGGGGGCAATAAACTGCATCCGCAGGGCCAGGTGGCGGCCTGGGAACGAGCAGGACAATCGGGCACAGAGGAAAGGGGGGGTTCATCAAAAGGATGCATGATCATGAAAGGGATGGAGGGAGGTATTGGCTGGGTACGGGATGTGGATCAGAGGCAGGGTCGCTCTGAAAGGGAGGTTTATGGCCCAGGCATGTGAGAGCGGGGGCTGTCAGCGTGCGGGGGGGATGTTTGCGAGGTTCAGTGGGAGAGAGAGACACGCTGGCTATAGGCAGTGGGCAGAGAGGCCATGGCATTCAAAATGGCTGCTGCTTACGCGCACGTACGAGCCTGAAAAGGGGCAAGATGGCGCTGATAATGTTGATGTCGCAAGCTAGATTTTAACAGGTTCCTTCTGGTCTACAAGAAAATATTTCCGAATAAATTGCGCAATCACCGCATGTGTGAGGAACTGGGTTTCTGGAACTGTATGAGTGGATATAAAGTCCTCATGGGACAACAGATTACTATCAAAAAAGAAATCACCAACTGTTACAATACCCAGCTGCATCCAACCCCTATTCGAGCCATTGAAACTATTTTTTGTCTGGTGGGTAGGCCACAGAGTGTTATATTTGGAGCATATGGGAAGGGTATTTTTGCAGATTTTTTAATCAATAATGCATTGTTATATGTAGGGGAAAAGGAGGATTCCGCATTCTGTCAGCCCCTGGACACAATAGTGCCTGTAGAGCTCAACGCTTGAGATGGTCAGGGGAATAACCTATTTCAAACAAATTCTGGCCTACCAACCCATATGCTGACCACTGGAGTTTTCCGACTATACAGTATGTTTTAAAATCTGGTGCCCACATCCTGCCTGCAGCACTAGGAAGCTGCATCTTTGCCAATGCCAATCTATGTCTTCCCGACCCCCAAATTAAGGAGGATAACAGGGTGTCCAATGTTTTAAAAATCCATGCCGGGAAAATGAACTGGAGGTCTACAAAGTGATAGAGGAGTCTGGGTAACATAACCATTTTGGACACAGCCAACCAGCCCACTATAGTCAATGGCAACGTATTCCAGAAAGAGATCTGGGAGCGAAGTGAGTTAATAGTTCTAACAGCGACGGCTCGTGGAGGGAGTTACGGTGGGGCAGGAGGGTGGGGAGGGGGAGGGGCAGGGTGGTGGTTGCTAAAAACCGGCATATGGATAATTGCAGGTAAGTAAACAATTTAATTAATAAAACGAATTTCGTAGTGCGCCTTGCATCGCAAAATGCAATGCAGTGCGAGCTACGAAATTCGTTTTATTAATTAAATTGTTTACTTACCTGCAATTATCCATATGCCGGTTTTTAGCAACCTCCACTCTGCCCCTCCCCCTCCCCACCCTCCTGCCCCACCGTAACTCCCCCCACGAGCCGTCGCTGAGTTCTAACCATATTACCATCTATTGTGTCTACACTAGTTCTATAGATGTGTATTCCCAAATATTTAAATGTTATGGGTTCTATTTTAAATCTCAATCATCCAAATTGTAAATAGGGACTGGTATACGTATTGTAGAATGAATACACTATCGATTTTGAGGCATTAAGACATAATCCAGACACTTCCCTAAACTATGAGAACACAGCAGCTCTTGTGTGCTTGCTTTTGTTCAAATCTTGAAAATACAACAGCATGTCATCTACATAGAGCAATACAGAATGGACAGTACCATTTATTGGAATACCGTAGGGGATCATAACCTGACATAAACATTGTGCTAGAGGTTCTAGAGACAATACAAACAATAAAGGTGACAGGGGACAGCCTTGGCATGTTCCACGACAAACATAATAGGTGGGTGAGATAGTCGACCCAGTCTTAGCACGGGCTGTAGGGTTAGTATATACCGTATTTTCCGGCATATAAGACGACTGGGTGTATAAGACGACCCCCCTACTTTTCTTGTTAAAATATAGGGTTTGTGCTATACTTACCGTATAAGACTACCCTTCTTCCAACGCAGTCACCACATCTTCAACCAATCTGCATAGCCATTTTGAGAATTTATTTTGGGATAATTAGTGATTCCAGCCCTCCTTCGTGACATGAAGTGTAAAGAACTGTCCTGTTCCTATATATATTGAATATGGGCATACGGTAGTCCTGTTGGTGCCCCATCTTGGTGTCTATAGTTAACCCGTTACCATATATTTTGTAGAATGGAACAGTCAAAGTGGAGGTGGTGTATAAGTTGTGACGTTGGCTGTACTGTCGGTAGTGGGGTTGCTCTGATACCGGACAATGGATGTTTATGATTATGGCACTGCTTTTTGTACCTTCATGAGGAAATTCCTACCCATGATCTTGCTAGCATTAAGAGAGTGGGAAAGCAGGTGAAGGAGGTCTCTGGAGTTATTGTAGTTTATTGTACACACTCAAAGACTGAACTCAAACCAATTGTTTGTATAAACAATATTGCTTTAGTCGCAATTTTATTTTTAGAACCAAATAAAAAACAGTCACTTATAAACATAAGGCTGTTTGTCTTCAAACATGTACAGTAAACATAAAACAGTGCATGTGGATTAAACTTTTCATAACTCCAAGCTATTTTTTCAGGATTTGCTGGCGTGACAGTTTCCCTTTAAAAGCCTTCAAAATCCTCCTGTCCATCATCTGACATCATAAGTAAATCAATGAGATCTTGTGGTACATTTGTAAAGCATATGCGTATCAAGAGAGAGAGAGAGGACCAGATAGCTAGTCTGTATCCCCGTAGTTTATATATATTTAATCAAAAGGAGACTAGCTCATCAACTACTATGTTAAAGGATTCAAATATGTTTTGTCAGGGGGTAGGAACACCTTGTAGGTGTGTTCATGAAGCCCTCACCCACCAACCTAGTTGGTGGCATGCTTCATCATCGGGCCCACCCAGTAACACCTAGCGTGTCCCGGGTGTGCTTCAACGCCTGATTACAGCGGAGCAGGTATATTGCGGAGTGTGCAGTGTGGGGTGTAATGTATAGTGATGTTAAAACGGCTTGGCGGGGGTCCCAGCGGGGGTCCTAGTACCCGAGGGTAAATTAAACTTTAATAACTGGGCCTCCGTCAGTGGTTAAAAATAAGGCTTTTTGGATGTAGGAGGCGAGTTACGACCTCTCACATCCAGTGGTGGGTCAACATGTTTCAGCCAGTGCCTTATAACTATGCTGGCTTTCTTCAGGACCAAGATAAAAGGGTGTAGGTGTGAATTAAAGGTAATGGGTGTGTAATCCAGACTATGTGTATACACGCCCTAAAGTGTTTATCTATGTGTGAGAGGGGGATTCCCTTCTCAAAAACACGCTAGTTTTAGCTGTATATGACTTCAAGGTAGAGAAGTGGCAAGGGGATGATCAGCTTTTCTGGGCAGAGCCTGCCTGGGACCTGTTATGCCTCCTTCGCATACCGGTAAAGCAGTCATCGTGTGGATCTAATTCCGTATCAGATGGTGTGGTCTCGGCTTCCTCTTCATCTTGTCACCAGTAGTCGTCCTCCATACCATCTAATGAATTTGATATGCCACACTTCTTGAAAGACTTCATGGCTCTCTCTGCATCAATATAATTCCAGGCTTTTATGACAAACTTGCACAAAACATCCAGCACGCATGTTTCCTTCTTTTGTGAATTACTTTTTGCCGCTAACCATCCACTCATTCCACTGTTCTCGAATGCGATCTTTAAATGGCTTGTTTAGGCACACATCCAGTGGCTGTACTAACTATGTCAATCCGGCAGGAAAAACTCCCGCAACTGTTTTTATTCTTGCCAGCCTTTGCTTGGTACTGGGAGTTAAATGAGCCCTGAACATATCCCACACCAGTAGACTACGTTTTTGAATAAGTCCACCTGGTCGCCTGCTCCATACATTATCAAGCCATAGCTTTACCCCTTCTTCATCCATCAGCCTTTTTCATTCACATGTACAAAACAACCAACAGGAAACTTGAGTTTCAGCATTGTTTTTCTTTTAAAAATAATCATTGGTCTCAGTTTGGCGCCATCAGCTGTGCATGCTAGTACCACTGTAAAACTGGACTTCTCATGTCCTGTTGTTTTTATTAAAATTGTTTTTTTAACTTTTGGGTGGACAGTTTTATTTGCAACCATATCAAAATTCCTTGGAGTTTCATCCATATTTCTGATACTACTTAACGCATAGCCATGTTTATTGCGCTGTTGTATTACGTAGCGATGAAAACTATGTACTTTGGCATCAAGATCTGCAGGTAATTTTTGTGCAATTTTCGTATTTTGCCTTAGTACCAGATTATGCCTTCCCAAGAATCTAGTACACCAGGATACAGTGGCCTTAAATCTGTTGCTGTGATCTGGGATTTGATTTGGCCCACTGTAGTGCAAACAAACATATTTTATTTTGTGTCACTACATAACCGATTTGACGATGCTCATTCACCATGTCCGCTACATGTTTTTCGAGTTAAGGCCAATGTGGGGTGCACACTTACCCCATAGCATATTCTTTAATACATTTTCATTTGCTTTCCAGTCCCAAACCATCTTTTCTTTTACTCCATATTGTGTTGCAGCAGCACAGTTATTATGTTCCATGGCAAAGTTTACAACTCTAAGTTTGAAACTGGCTTCATATTTCTTTCTTCTTGCTGGTTGAGCCATAATGGGTTCTTGACTGTTTGTATACTGTAGTGTATGTACTGGTGCTGTACTGTATGAACTTGTACAGATACTGGTGCTGTGCTGTACTGTATTCACCACCCCATGTATCTGCTCACCAGATTGACTGTCTTCCCTGTTTACAACAACCAGCCAATCACAGCAAGCGATGTACTTGTACCGGTATTTCCTGTGCACACTGCATTCAAAGTCTGCTTGGATTGGGTGAGTCAGCTCTCCCTCCCTGTCTGTCCAGCCCTCCCTGTCTCCAAGACAATCAGCTAGAGGGCGCCTGTCTGTGCTGGATCTCCTGCGCAGGCTCATTTACCGTATATCCACGACCAGTACCCAGCAGAGGTGAAATCTTTTATTATAAGCTTTTTAAAGCGCGGGCCTGGCAGCGGCCGATGTGCACTATTCATTACGGCACCGGAGTGACTGGGCGGTGATTACGGTGCCTGGTGTTGTGGATTTTTTGAAAGTTGCAGGACTGAGAGAAGAGATTGGGGTGTACGGTACTGGTAATTCAGACTGCGCTCAGGTGCCGCGGTGGAACTGGGGAAATTTATTATGGCGCATGTCAAGTTACAGCACGCCATATACCAAGTACTGTATTTAGGTATTTATTTACCGGTATTTACCGTACGTATTTTATGCGTTTTTAAATAGCGCAGACTTTACCACACAAAAAAACATTCTAGAATGCCTGGTGTTGTGGATTTTTAAAGTTGCAGGACTGAGAGAAGAGATTTGTTTTTTTCTCTACAATGAATGGCCCATTTGAAGTTTAATATACGGTAATTATAGTGTTTGGAGTACCATGCAAACCACTATGCTAATTTACACCCTTTAAATGCTGTTAACTGTACATACGGTATAATGGACGTTAAGTTACCCAGACGACACCCGGCGTCTTAGATGACCCCCAACTTTGTAGAAGATGTTCAAGGGTTAAAAAGTCGTCATATACGCCGGAAAATACGGTAGTAATTTTAACCAATTGCAGTATGACGGGGGTAACCCAAATTTGGTCAACATGGCCAGCATATAGGGCCAACTCAAGGTATCGAAAGCTTGGTGCATATCTAAGGATAAGCCTCCAGCGAACTGTGCTGTTGCCAAGCCGCATATAGCAAGGCATGGAACCGGCAAATATTTAGTGAGGTACTGCGTTTGTGTATAAATCTGCATTGATCTGTATGTATTAGGTGGGGAAGTAAGAGGAGAAGTCGCGATGCAAAATTTTTACTGAGTATCTTGTACTCGGTATTAAGCATAGATATGGGTTTATATGACGTAAGTTCAGTAGGATCCTTGTCCGATTTCAACAGGGATGTGACTAATGCTTCTCTAGTAGTCGGAGGCACTGTACCCTCTTTAAGCGAGGAGGTGTAAAGTTGTAACAATTTAGGGACCAGTGTAGCTGCAAAAGTTGTAAAAAATTCAATAGGGAGTCCATCCGAGCCTGGCATTTTACTACGGGATAATGCCTTAATCACCGTACGGATCTCTGCTGCAGTAATCGGAGCTTCCAATTCCTTGATATTTGTGTCTGAAATAGTGGGTAGTTCTACATTTGCAAGTAAGCGAGTGGTAGCAACTGTCATGTCTAGAAGGGGAGCGGCATACAAATTTGCATATTATTCCTGAAAGGTAGTGTTTAGCTCGGCCTGGGAGGCGATCAATGGATGCTGGGCATTATGTATTGCTAATATGGGGGTGAGGGATGTGAGAGGTTTAATTATTCACGCTAACAATGTGCCGGCTCTATCTGCTTCAGAATGCATGCAAAGTGTGTATGCGTTAAAATCGATCGTCCTCAAGTGTTCTAATAATTCAGCATATTTTATCCTGGCAGCCTGTAAATTTCCACCCATCATTGCTCAACTGGGCCGCCGCCTCTTTCACCTGTAAGACCCCCTCTAGGTCTGCTAAGTCTCTGATCGTTTCCCTCCTAAATCCTACCAAGGATCCCATGGAAACCCCCCTGGATTGTGACTTTAAAGGCTTCCCATTAGTAGGATCTGGTCGTGGCTGTACCCTCATTATCTACAAAATATGTAGCGATAGCTGTAGCCGATGTAATTCGATACACTTGGTATTCTAAGTGTAGAGACTGCATGCTCCAAGTCAGGATAGGTGCGGGGGAGCGGCCCAAGTCAGCGTTAATTCTATGGGATTGTAATATGATATGGGCTTGCTTAGGTAAGTACATTGCGTAATGGATGAGGACAAGTCTGGCGAACAAAGGAAATGATCCAAGCGGGTATACTTGTAACTTGTGGGGGTGAGAATAGAAGGAATATTCATGCATGTTAACATGCAGGGATCTCCAAACGTTCAGTAGATTCCAATCCTGTGCCCATGGTGTTAACGCAGCTGCTTGGGAGCTTGCAGCATTATTCAAAAAGGGATGGATGAGAGCGGTAGAGATACACCTTGAACACTGCATTGAAGTCCCCTCCCAATAACCATGGGTATTGCGACCAGTCTGAGAGTGCCTGGGAAACCGCAATAAAAAGGCCTCTTGATCCGTATTTGGCGCATATATGGACCCTAACATCATCTGCCTACCACCCAATGCCCCCCTCAGAAACCTCACCCCCACCTCAGCCCCCCTCAGAAACACATATCATTCCTGGTCATCTATCTTGCTCTCACTAAGGGAGAAGGGGATTCCAACCCGCATCCATATTGCAGTCCCACTAAAAAAGGCGGAATATGCTGTTGTATAAAATTGACCCCTCCAGCGTCTCTGTAACTTCGTAGTTTCAGAGGGTAGTAGGTGTGTCTCCTGAAGACGTACTATTTGGGCTTTACGGCGGTGTAATTGCGCCACTATTCTATGCAGCTTGTGAATAGGTCCCATCCCCTGGACATTCCAAAATATGATAGTATAAGATTTGGCAATAGACATCATCAGAATATAGAGACAAGACCCCCCGACCCTAACCCCCACTTCCCGGCCGCCCCCCACCAGACATCGGACTATGCGGCAAAAATATGAACTGTATAACATCACCCCAATACTGGGTCTAACAACCAAACTTCGCTCGACCAAACTGTATAACCAAGATCAACATAGTTCACATCAAACAGTTGCTAACGCCTGTGGGGGAGGTTTCATATAACACTTTGTTCCTAAAAACAGTGAGCAATTCATGAAAATGCCCAGAATGGGCCGGGCCAGGGAACATACAAAGCTGTCCCTTTCTGTCACTCAAGTACATTACCTTCAAAGTACACTTAATGTTTATACTAGTGAACATGACTGTGAGATCAGTGTTACAACCCACAGGAGAAACTTGTATTGTTCAGCCAAACTGGACAGGTACAATGATCCACGTCACAGCCCATCATGTCACCCCAAAGGATCATTACTTAGCTGCAGGGTTTCCAAGGGAAACAGTGCCACACATCCGCCCGAGTCAGAGTCTGAATTTGCCTCATCGGGAGGACTTGTGCTGATGGATGGACGAGAAGTACAGAAGGTAGAGGCAGATCGAAGGGCCCCCTGTCTACCCTCTATCACCTGTTGTCTAGGCGGAGGACTGGAGCCTGTTCTCTGTGTAAGTAGACTTCTTCTGCATCTCTGAGGGGGGCACTGTGATTTCGGCTGCGATGAGTCCATCCGTCTGGTAGGTAGGGTATTTGGGAAGGACCTGTCAAGCCAATCCCAAGCAATGTCCGGTGTGTAAAAAAATAAAGAGCGCTGGTTATATATGATTTTCAATTTTGCTGGGAACAGTAAGGCAGATGTAAGGCCTGCTGCCTGGACGTGAGCTTTAACTTCCATAAATGAAAACCGTTTGTGCTGCACAGCCAGTGTATAGTCGGGGAAGATTGAGATTTTCATGGTATCTACTAATGGACCATTACCTCTTGCTGCCTGTAACAAATGATCACAGCCTCTATAGTTCAGAATCGTGGCCAGTATAGGACGGGGGTTGGCACCAGGTATTGGCCGACGTGTTAGGACTCGGTGAGCTAGTTCGACTGTGAAATATGCAGACAGACCAGAAGGAGCCACACTAGTTTTCAACCAATTCTAAGTGTGGGCACAAAATCCATTCCGCTCGCGGATTTAGCAGATTTTTGGTAATTTCACGATCCACGAATCTGGCGAAATTGCCGAAAATTCGCAAATTCGCTTGCGGGCGGATTTTTTTTTTTTTTTAAGCATCTTCGTGGATAATGCAGGCAGGATTCATTCTGGCACGATGCTCCTGTCACAAAAATTAAACCTCAACAGGAAGCACTTACAGATATAAATAAAGCAGGTGCCCGAGTTGAAGCTCAATCTTAGTCACGCATTACATCAGCCCAAACAACTAGTGAGCGCGGTCGAGGCTAGACAGATGTACTTCCTCCCCATATCTACTGCCTACAATTAGATGTAATCCTTGATGGAGGACTTTGCATCCACGAGTTTCTCGAGCGCAATCCCTGTGTACTTACTGTGAACAGGAGGCTGCTTCCTTCTCATCTGCTGCTCTGATCGGTCTCTGACCCTTAGAAGAGGCAGGTGAACTCGCATGGAAGCCCCACCCATTTGGCCCGCCACACAGGCTCAAATTCAGTCACTTGTTACAATCAGCACAAACAACTAGTGAGTGCAGTCAAGGCTAGGCAGGTGTGCTTCCTCCCCATATGTACCGTCTACAATTAGATGTAATCCTTGATGGAGGACTTTGCATCCACAAGTTTCTTGAGCGCAATCCCCGTGTACTTACTGTGACCAGAAGGCTGCTTCCTTCTCATCTGCTGCTTTGATCGGTCTCTGACCCTTAGAAGAGGCAAGTGAACTTGCATGGAAGCCCCACCCTTTTTCCCCCGCCACACATGCTCAAATTCATTCATGCATTACAATCAGCCCAAACAACTAGTGAGCTCGCTCGAGGCTAGGCAGGTGGGCTTCCTCCCCAAATCTACCGCCTACAATTATATGTAATCCTTGATGGAGGACTTTGCATCCACCAGTTTCTCGAGCACAATCCCTGTGTACTTACTGTGGCCGGGAGGCTGCTTTCTTCTCATCAGCTGCTCTGATCGGTCTCTGACCCTTTATAAACAAGAGGCATGTGAACTCGCATAAAAGCCCCGCCCGTTTTTCCCCGTACCACACACACTAGGGTACACGTGTCACATTATTGCAAATGGCAAAAAAATCCGCGATTTCGCATGAAAATCCGCAAACTCGCAGATTTATTTGCCATTTCGCGCGAATTTGCGGACCGCGGATCCGCAAAATTCACCCTTACTTAACCAATTCTCTATGTAAGTCGTCGGGTTAGGGCCCTCTGATCCTTCCGGAAAACCCACTATTCTGAGGTTATTACGTCGGACCCGACTTTCTGCATCGTCTGCACGTGCTTGAAGGAAGTCAATTTGTTGACGCATCTAACATAATTTTTCCACATGAGAGTTCACTTGTGCTACCACCGTTCCCAGAGTTCGTTCTGAAGATTTCATTATATCAGCTAATTTCCAAAGGCCATCCTTGCGTAAATTGAGCTCAACCGAAATCCTGCCTAATTGAGTTTCCAGTGCAGACCTAGTATCTCGTATCACTGTCAAGATCACGTCCAATTAATCCACTGGGGGAGTAGAAATAGCAGTCTCCTCAGCTTGATGCGTAGACCGGATGAGTGCCCCAAGAGTGGTGAAATTGATCCTGTTTTACCGGATCTCGAGGTTGTTCTCGGCTTTCCCCTACCCATGATCACCAGCAATCAGGGCGACTGAGCGTCAGAGGTGTAGACACCGGAGCAGTTCAAACATCACTACTGATATGAGAACGGCTGATGGGCTAAGGGAGCGTTGTCTGTAGGCAACAACAACAATAGTATATTAGAGTTGTAAACCAAGAGGCCGAATTGCTATTGTGCACCTTAGGTTGTGAGCCGACGCTAGAGCCTGCAATTATCTGATTGCTGCTTCACGTAGTTGTGACTTCACTGTTGTTGGATGGTATAGTGGTGTCCTTCCACCAGCAGGAACCATCAATTAGGGCAATAAACTGCACTTGTATGTTCACTGCGTAGCTGCTTAGTTTAATTATGGGTGTCACACTATTTACAGGTAGACCACAGCACACTGCATGTGTCCCAGCCAGCTCCCAATCGCAACTCTTCACCACGGCCCTCACCAGCAGGTCATGCACATGTAACAAGACAAGGAAGAAGAGGGGACCTGATTTAGTAGGTTATAGTACTGCGAGGGGCACCCACCTCCACACCCCTCCTCACTGCTACAGCAGGTTCCGATGAAGCACCCTCACCAATCTGGAAATTGGGGCTCACTTTGCAGCGCAGGCAGTAAAGGGAGGGGGAGTTTGACACCAAGACCTCTGCCATAGTGCAGCAAGCATTGTGCCGGGCCTCCGTCTGCGACACAGTTCGCTCAGTGATTGTGCAGGTTAATCCCTGTCAGGGTCACTGCAGTTGAGGTCAAGGCACTTTTGACAATTTATTGTTCCGATCACTGCCCTCAAGGCACCCTATGGCCACATGTCATTTACGGCTGATGTCCGAGAGTAGTGGATTCCATGGGGGAGCGGAGGGGGGGGGGAAACTGGTGCTATTCCAACAATACAGGTTGATTCCACCATCCCGAGGGGGTCCGTGTGGTCTTCGCAGGAAACAGCACTGTCAGGGATAGACATAGCAGTACGGGTCAATAGGAGGAATTAACCCCACATATGACCAGAGACTCAACTACAGCGACATTTCAGGGGGGGCTAAGAAAAAATTTCGGGGGGGGCTGAAACTTTCAGCAATAAGCTGAGTGAAGTGGCAGGGGCTCTTGGCAGGGGTAAAACAACAACAAAGCCTCATTCACATGCACATGGTCTTTTAAAGACCTGTGAAGTGCTCTGGTGCGGCTGTGTGTGTGCCAGGGAGCTGTCTGAGCCCGGGCTGCCACTCACGATGGGGGGGGGGGGGACGAAACCCTTTGATTCCAATGGGTGTTGTGCGCCTGCATATGACGGACAGTAAGTAAGCATGATTTTCCAGCAGCACAGTAGAGAGGTAGCAGTGACTCAATTTGCATCAGGCAATACATGGCTCAGTCGATCAGCGGAACCTACCAAGCGACGCTCTTAGGCATCGGGAGGAGGGCCCTCAGTTGGGGGCCTCGGGTTAGTCTGCTAGCCGGTTTAAGTTTCATTCAGCCCGGCCCCTCTTCAGGCGAATCCGCTATAGTTCAGGCCACTCTCACAGTCTAGGCCCACTGTCACATTGGAACTCAGCTCACCACAGAACTCAGCCTACCAGCCAATTCAGAGCGTCGGAGTTACTGGTGCAGTGTGCTATTAATGGGTAGCTAGTACACTGAATTGCTACCAGCCTGCGGATGAGGTAGGTAAGATTGGATTCTGTCTGGATGAATTGCTCTGGCCTGGATCACGTTGCCTAAGCGACCAACATCTTGGGCTGCAAAACACGCCCCCCCCTCGCTGTATTTCATTATCTGCTGCAAGATCCGACCCAGCTTTCTTTTTGTCAGAGCACGTTACTTTCAGGGTCTCTTGTGGTTGTGCACGATAGTAGGCCTACCATGCTGACTGTAATGCATATCTATGGGGTATTCATGCCCCTACATCACCAGCTAACAGGTTCTGATTTCACAGCTTAAACATCTATGATTTCTGTGTCTTTAATTCGAGAGAAGACTCCTGTCAAAAAAACTCTTACAATTAAGATCTTAGGGCAAAAAATGTACAGCTGAGTTGAAGTAACATATTCACAGCCTCTATCTAGGTCAGACTCTTTAACAGCAAGACTAGGGTTCGGTTCATTACTCTCTTCTCCTCATCGTTGTACTTTTTCCAGAAGAGTTCAAGGACATTTTTTACAATATAAGTCTAGAGAACTTTGCTATCGTGGGAAGGCAGGGCACATTTGTGAATAAATGATGGAGAATGCCAATTCAGAGTCCTGTGCTCTGTGCATAAGAGCTTTAAACACAATGGAAGGACTTCCAAAAAGGATGGATGAGGCATCACCAGTTACCCAGTGAGCTGCCTGGTTCTGAATAACTTCCTTTCATTGAAGAAGATAGTCTGCTTGCCCCAAGTAGACTGATTTGGCACAATCAAGCTGCTAGCCAACCATGCCCTGACAGCCAATCATTGTCCATCATCGTTAAGATATATTAAGACTTTCCTTCATTAAGTCATGCATAGTGTGAGTTAAGAGCAGAAATCTGACTTCCAAATTATGGGTTATATGCACTTGGATGGAAAGAGCTCCCAAGTCCTGCAGGCTAATTGGAAGCCAACTAGAGGTTGGACCTAACATTTACTACCATCTCCTAGGTTTTATGCTTGAGACAATTGCTTCACATTTCATACATTGATGGAATAGTACAGAAGATCACATTTCTGCACCCAATCTATTGATAGGATGGTTGTTGTCTGCATACATTGAAAAAATGACACTATGACATCTTGCGAATTAGCAAGAGGACCAACATACACCTTTAGTTGGTGATGTGAGATGGATGATCTATAGGAGGCCTCATTTATTTTTATTTTTTTATTTTTTACATTTGTAAGGCGCTACAGCTACCCAGAAAGGGCTTCCCGGCACCGAGGCACAGCATAAGGATGTCAAGAGAATTTACTGGCTATTCTATTTATTGTTCGAATAGCCTCACAGTCCGTAGATACAGCTGAAGTTCAGAATAGTAAAATCTGGACAAATTGTGCATAGTCCGTGAAAAAGGAGCAAAACTAGGCAAGTGCTCAGGCGGTGACTACCTCTGCCCTAAAGGATTAAGCAGAATGGACGAGTTGGCAGCTCTAAAAGCACTATCAGCATCAGCTGCAACCCTGAGCTTGTCCATGGCTGTGCGCAACAACAGCGCCTAGACGGGACCCTGCCTGGGTAAACCCTTTGATCTCTGTGGCTTCTAGCAGCAGCAGAACCCTTTGACAGTATGTCCTTTAAGGAGATAAGTTGCTGCATTGAGAAAAGAAATAGGCCTGTTTCTACTCTTGATACTGTAGTCTGCATCAGTGTCAAAGCTGTAGGTTTAAATTAATCTAGCCTCCACCGGATATCAACAAAGAATTCAAGTCTGCTATAAGTATGAATAAATTACTTGCATTTGCGTAAATATACTGTCTGCAAAATGTTTTTATAGTGACCCTCATTTGAGTTTATGCTGAGTTACAATACATATGTCAGTTCAATTAGTTCAGAAGGATGATAACTTTTAGTGGGCAGGGATATTTTGGGCCTCATTTATGAAAAGTTACACATTGCTGCGTGAAAACAGCGATGCGTCACTTTTCATTGCGCCCTCCTTGCAACACCCGACAAATCATTGCGCAAGGAGTTACAGATACGTCAGTATTTCTGACGTATCTGTATGGCGCAAAAGTAACGCGTTGCTGGAGTGTGTCACAAAAGTTTTCTTGCGTCAGAACGCCCCCTGCATACATTATACCTGGTGCAGGTATAATGTAGCGCAGGGGTTTACAATGTGACGCATCTACCTAGATGCGTCACTTTGTACATATTGTGCAACAAGGCACATTTTTTACGCTGCTGGTGCGTAACAAAAAGCGACGCACCGGCGGCGTAAAAGTGATGCACAGCCTCATAAATGAGGCCTTTTGTATTTAAGGAGTGCACTTAGGCAAGTTACACTTGGTTCATCCAGTCAAAAAGATTAAATCCTAGGAAATTTAAAGTCACGGAAGATAAAATGTACATCCCTATCGGTCGATGAAAACATGGTGGGCCCACAATGGTGGTCCTTAACAAAAATAGCCAGTCGCCCATTTCCTTTATACAACATAAACTAACAGTAATATACCGGTATTAAGGAAGCAGTCCTAAAGTGACTTGGGGCCCATGGCAAGCAGCCTTCACAGGGAGAGAAAAATGCAGCACGCCAGAAAATATTAATTAAAGGAATGAGCGACCCAGGAGAAAGAAGGCGTCAGACGGAGACAAGAATTGATGAAACCCGGGGAATGTCATGGTAAGGAATTCACAAGTTGAATGCAAAGGCTTAATTAATCAATACAGCAATTTGTAAAGTGAGACGGGTGAGGGATTCCATCGACAGGGCGAGAGCGGAACACTGTAAGAACGAGTGTCCCTGGTGGAAGGCCGCTGGGCCATGGAGTCTGTCAAGTGACTTAAGTAAACGCATGGGTTCTTGGACCTCTCATCGCTGGTGCGGTAGCACTTTGGGTCAATGCACTTGCTTCATAAATGTGCCTGTATACTGTGTGACTCGGATACAAAAGCTTCGGACGTTACAAATATGACCTCCAGTGAATAATAAAGAGTATATACTTTTAAACACCAAGCAGCATTTCCAACCTTTCCCCCATGTCTTAATTAATTATGACGACGTAAAATTCACCAGTTAATGTAGATCATTTGGTTTATGTACGTGCTGCATGAATCTGTATAACACCTACAAGTTTCAGTTCCGATGTGTTGACTCAGCATGTTATCAATACAGTATTGATCAAATTTATATAATTTTGTTGGACTAGGCCCTATCTGCAAGGCATCCCCAAACCTTTTTCCTTTCTCCCCACTTTTGTTTGTCAAATTCGTTTTTGTTGACCTCAGGGACGCTAACAAGTGCTTGTGCTCTCTCCTTCAAACATGTTTAATTGCTTTAGATCCAATGGGCATATTAAATTTACTTGTAAGTCCCCCGGTCAAGTGGCACCACCCATGCCCAGGGCCAGTAAATGAAATGCTACTAGTGTTCCATGCTACCCATGTAAGTTGCACTTTCAATATGTCTCAGACATGCCATTGTAGAGTCTGTGTGTGCACTTTCAAAATGCCATTTCGACATCTCAACGTAAACCTTTCACCAAGCTCAACCCTTCCTTTTTAACCCCTTCGATGATGATGACGGAGCGGTTCCGTCCTCAGCATTGATTGGGCTGTGCTAATGACGGAACCGCTCCGTCATTAGCACAGCCCATGGGGGGAGCGCTGGCGCTCCCCTCCCTGGGGCATCGATTTTGCCCACACAAACAGGGATGACAGCGGAAGAGTTTCCGCTGCCACCCCGAGCCCCCCCACGCTTCCCCATGACGTCAGCGCGCACAGCACGCGCCAACATTATCAGGAAGCGCTGGATACGCTGGAAACCATTTGTTTCCAGCACGTTCAGGAACAGGAGGTATGTTTGGGCCTCCGGTGGGGTGGGGGGGTATTTCTTTGTGCCTTGAGGCATCAGGGGGGAGGAACCAGTGTTTCCTCTCCCCTTATGTCCCAATGCAGGGCATTCCTGGTGCACGATCGTGCACAGCATCGCGAGCGTGCATCAGGAATGCCCCCCCAAGGGTCAAGGGTTGCTTCTTCGGGGCCAATAATGTATTCAGACTTTTCTGCCCCCCCCCCCCCCCCGGGTGCGGATCGGCTGATTCTGGACCTAGGGGGGGGGGGGGGGGGCAGAAAAGCCCACTGGAGCCAGGGATTTTTTTTTTTATAAAAATCGGAAGCGATCCCTTGGGCAAGGGTCGCTTCCTTTGGCCCAAAATTAAAAATAAGTAGATTTTGCGCTGATTTTTTGGCATTTCGGGCTCCAGGAGGGGCAGAAAAGCCCACTAGAGCCAGGGTATTGTTTTTTTTTAAAATTGGAATTGACCAGTAGCTTCCAGGGGTCATTTTTTTAAATTATATTCTGCCCCCCCGGGGGCAGATCGGTTTCTTTATTTGGCCTTTCTGCCCCCAGGGGAGGGCAGAAAACCCCACTAGACACCAGAGAGTGTTTTAAATTTGAAATGGAAGCGACTCCTTGGGCAAGGTTTGCTTCCTTATAGGCCTAATTAACTTGTAAGACTTTTCTGCTCCCCCTTGGGAACAGATTACCTATATTTCTATATTTTTGGCATTTCTGTCCCAGGAGGGGGGGGGGGCAGAAAAGCCCACTAGTGCCAGGGGTGTAAAAATAAATACATTGGTTGCTTCCAGGGGACATATATTTGTTTATGTGCATTCAGCCTGTTTATTTGGCCTTTCTGCCCCCATTTGTGTAGTTACATAGCCTGTTATAATGTGTATTGTTTTTATTTCTTGTGAATTGTAATGTTTTATTTCCCCCTTTTTTGTTCTAGTTCAAGGCTTTTGCTCTTTAGACTGTTGCAGGTTGCGTTTTTGTTACTGGTGGTTCTGCTGTTTAAGTAGTTGCATGTGTTTGGTAAGAGACCTTTTTTGTACAATTTCAATGTAAATGTGTTTTTTGCAAAGTGTGTAATAATACCAGTATGTTTGGTTTCTGTTTTTTGAGTGTCTAAAAAATGTTTTGCATTTGTGCTTGATGTGTATTTTGTTTTCTGTAGATTAATTGTTTTTTTACTTCTTTATAGTGGGATATCGTTGACTATTTGCTGTGTCTTTGCAGAGTAGGTGCTGGTGAGTGTAGCTGTCTCTTGTATGTGAATTGTATAGTTTTTGAGTGTATAGATCTTTGTGATAAAGGCACACATTTTTTAACTTACTTTGCACAGTGTTGGTTGTTGACTTGTTTGTGCAGTCTCCTCTCTTAGTAAGGATAATGGCTAGCCGCTGGATTACAGCTCAGCAAGTTGTTGGAATGCTTTTTGGTTCTTCCTCTGACCATGGTCCAGAGACTGACTCTGATTTTGAGGCATAGGTGGAAGGGGAAGATTCAGGCAGTAAGTTTTCTCTTCACATGGCATCATCTGATGATGAAGATACTCTCAGTGAAGATGAAGCTACTCCTGGTGCGGATGAAGTGCCTGTGTTAGAGGAGGACATTGATGGGCCGATAGTGCAGCAAGAGGCACCTGGGCTGCAGCCTGGGGCTGCAGTTGGTATAGTGAGACAAGTGGCATCTGGGTTGCAGCCTGGGGCTGCAAGACTTCCTGTTGGTATGGTGAGTCAAGAGGCAGCTGGGCGGCAGCCTGAGGCTGCAAGGATTCCCGTTGAAAGTGCTGACCTATGGGTTGCCCCAGGACTGAAAACTTTTTGCCGATTGATTTTTTTCAGTTGTTTATGGGTGATGTGTTTTTGGCAGAGATTGTTGAGCAGACTAATTTTTATGCCGAATAGTTTTTGAGGGACAACAGTGCCAGCCTTAAGCCCCAATCTAGAGCTACCCGGTGGACTCCCACAAATCTGGAAGAGATGAAGAAGTTATTGGGTTGAACTTTTTTGATGGGCTTGCTAAGGAAGTCATCAATGGCTTCATTTTGGTCTACTAGACCCTTGATGGCAACTGCTATATTTCCGTCAGTTATGAGTCGTGATAGGTATTTGCTTCTGCTTCGGATGATACATTTTGTCGATAATTATTTAGCTTCGCCACGAGATCACCCTGATTTTGACCGTCTTTTCAAGATTCGGCCTGTCATTTATCACTTTGTTGATCGATTTTCTGAGATCTATGCTCCCGGGAAAGAAATTGCAGTGGATTAGTCTTTGGTGTTGTTCAAGGGCCGCTTGGTTTTGACGCAATACATTCCTAGTAAGAGGGCACGCTATGGAATAAAGCTGTATATGCTGTGTGACAGTCGGACTGGATATGTCTCTAATTGCAGGGTGTTCACCGGTAAGGAATTAAGGATTAACCCCCCTGGTTGTCCGTCCACTTTTGGATTGACTGGGAAAATTGTGTGGGAACTTGGTAGAGAATTATTTAACAAAGGCCATCATTTATATGTAGACTAGCAGCCCGTCCTGACGTTGTCCGGGTATGAATTGCTGCCGGCCAGTAGTATATTGTTTTGTAGGATTTCATTTTGATAGCATTTCTTATCTGTGACAGGCCTGTGAAATGCTCCGATTCACAGTGCACTGCTGATGCACTTAAGAGTGCGTGTTCAGTAGTGTGTGAACTCGAGTTTCCCTACTTTATTTTTCCTTGCAATATTATATAGCGTGAACGCGACAACATGGCATGAGCACAATTTACATTACAGAACAACACATTCTTTGTGGTAGGTACAGGGAGACAAAACAATTTGCCTGGAATCACAGGATGTTGAGCTGATGCCGAGATTCGAACGTAGCTCCCCAGCTCTAAAGTTCGCAATTCTAGAACTTGTGGCGGGAGGTGTATCTAAAAGTGTATGTCGGTGCTGGCCATCAATGAAAGAAACCTGTGCATTTTTCAAATGGGTGGTGAAAAAATATGAGTATGTTGCTTGAGATGTGGGCCGCCGTGCCACCAATGTACTTACCGGGGGAGGGTAAACACCCATTATTCCGCAACTTTCTTTCCGCATACCATCACTCCGCATACTTTCATTACGAAAGTACCATGACTCCGCAATGCCATTATAACGCATGGCATTACATTTTATATGCTTTTACCACACATACATTTACAACGAAATTCGTTGTAAATGCATGAATGGTGAAAGCATGTTTTTTCTGTAATGTTTGGATAAGGTAGATAGGGTATAGGGGTATATGTTTTGGGGTACTGAGGTATATGTTTTGGGGTGTTTGAGTATTTTAAGGGTTCAGATATAGTTTTGGGTTATGGGGTACAGGGGTAGTTTTAGGGTTTAGGGATATGTATGGGTTCCGGGGTACAGGGGTATTTTTAGGGTTCGGGGCTAGGTTTAGGTTTTGGGGCATAGGGGTATTTTTAGGGTGCAGGGGTAGGTTTGGGTTTTGGGGTACATGGGTATTTTAAGGGTTCAGGGCTAGGTTTGGGTTTTGGGGTACAGGGGTATTTTTAAGGTTCAGGGCTAGGTTTGGGTTTTGGGGTACATGTGTATTTTAGGGTTCAGGGGTAGGTTTGGGTTTTGGGGTACAGGGTTATTTTCAGGGTTCAGGGATAGGTTTGGGTTTTGGGGTACAGGGTTATTTGTAGGTTTCAGGGGTAGGTTTGGGTTTTGGGGTACATGGGTATTTTAACCACATCGCTGCTTGAGAGTTTCCCCTGCTGTGCTGGACAGCAATGAAAACGGGTGTGGTCATGACGAGCTGAGCTCGTCATGAGCACAGGAGCACTGTGCAACATGACGAGCTGAGCTCGTCATGAGCATGGAAGGGGTTAAGGGTTCAGGGCTCGGTTTGGGTTTTGGGGTACAGTGTATTTTAGGGTTCAGGGGTAGGTTTGGGTTTTGGGGTACAGTGGTATTTTTAGGGTTCAGGGCTAGGTTTGGGTTTTGGGGTATAGGGGTATTTTTAGTGTTCAGGGGTAGGTTTGGGTTTTGAGGTACAGGGGTATTTATAGGGTTCAGGGCTAGGTTTGGGGTTTGGGGTACAGGGGTATTTTTAGGGTTTAGGGATAGATTTGGGTTTTGGGGTACAGGGTAAAGTAAAGTGCGTACAGTAAAAGTAGTATTAGGAAATAATACTGTAAAAGTATTGATATAGTTTTCTTAGCCATATGATACTTTAAAATGGATAAAATATATACATACATAAATACATTGACTAACATACTCAACTGGTGCTTCTAACTAACCCTACCCCGGTGTACCTGACCTAAGCCTAATACTTGGGAAGGGATGAGAAAGCAGCAGTTTAAGTTAAGTTGGTTAAGATAGTTTTGCCAATAATCTGCATCAAGAATTCTCTTAAGGGTTTAGTCAGCTCCGTACCTTGGTAATAGAATGTGGGAGGTCTGGTATCTCTTTCCTCAGGACTCGATCTCCCAGGCACCCGCAAGAGTAGGCTGGAAACACTGGAGCTGGATTTTCTCGGCTGGAGAAAAAGACAGCGTCTCTCTCAGTGCGTCAAAACGGGAGGGGCGGCTTCCGTGGGCTCTCGCATCAGCTTGGCTCTCGGGCAAGTAGATGGCTGCTTCGCTCCAAACCACTGTGTGTTTGCTAAAGGCAACTGTTGGTATTTTATACCTGGAAGGTGCCGGGTTTGATGTAAGGTTGGACATAAGACGTCACTAAGAACTACCAGTTCTTTCTGGACTTCAGGAGTTCTTGTTCAAATCAAAACAAAAGCAGGGGGGATTTTCCCGGGTTGCTGGAGGCTTGGTTTGTTTAAATAACGCATTGTGCTTTCAAGGAGTCGATGGGAGTTGCCGTGCTGTGCTTTGGATTGCATGGGCTATTATTGAATATGAATCTGATTCTTATGCCTTTATCAGGATATTATTGATTATAACCTCACAAGGGCATAAATAGGGAATATCGAATTAGGGTTCTAGATATAAACACGACAAGGGCTTCCAAGGAGGTATGGCTTGCCTGGATCCCCCAATGTCCCCTTACCCAGAATACCTTGCAAACCTCAATTTTAGTTGAAAAAATTATTTTTTCACACATTTTTGTGTGGGAAAGTGTGGCATCACCGGGCTCACACAAATTTCCTACCACCCAGCGTTCCCCCAATAAAAATTGTGCCTCACTTGTGTGGGAGGCCCAAGTACCCGCGACAGGCAAGGGCCCAAAACATTTTGAGGCAACATTGACATTGCCTATGGTACTTGGACCTCCCACACAAGTGAGGCACCATTTTTATCGGGAGACCTGGGGGAATGCTGGGTGGTATTAAAATGTGGCTTTCTTGACAATTGTTTAGGTTTGCAAGGGATTCTGGGTAACAGAACATGGTGGCAGGCAGTCAAATAACTCCATCCTAGATTCCCCTGGGTGTCTAGTTTTAAAAAATGTATGGTTTTGCTAGATTTCCATAGGTGTCGGCAGAGCTAGGGTTAAAAAATGACAGCTACACACTTCACAAAAAAAAAGGTACATTTTCATTGTGAAAATGTGGTGTGCTCACGTTGTGTTTTAAATCCTTTCTGGTCGCGGGTACTATGCCTACCCACACAAGTCAGTTACCATTTTTATCTGGAGACTTAGGGTAATTCAGATTTGAAAAGCAACTGTTATTACCGGTTGAGTTTTGATGCATTTCTGCCTTCCAAATGGAAGACATTGTGTAAAAAAGAAGTCATTTTGAAAAATGACCAATAATTCTCATGCTAGTATGAGTATTCCCAATTTTGAAAATGTGCAAATATGTACTGTTTCTAAACTCTATAATTTGTACCCATTTCAGAAATACATAGATTTTTCCATGTATACATTTTTGCACAATAATTGCTATATACCCGGTACATAATAAAAAGCCATTTCAAATTGCTACTCAGTTTTTTACTCTGGGTTCTTGGAGTCCTATATATCCCCACAACCAGGAAGGTCCAGCGGATGTAACGGTATATTGCTTTTAAAGAGCTGTCATAATTACAAGAAGTTACAGGTGAAAACTTTGACACAAAAGACTGTTTTTTTCAACTAATTTTCAATTTTTCCAATACTTTACTGTTATGTTCTATAAAGAAACCTTGATGGATCTACACAAATGACCCCTTTCTGAATTCAGAAGGTTGTCTAATTTTCCAGGATCCATTATTGATTTCATACTCATTTTTACCATTAACTGGAAGGAGTTTGAAAGCACAAGAAATAGCAAAAATAGGCTATGTCCCAGAAAAATGCCAAAACTGTGTAAACAATTTATGTTCTCTGACAAAAGACTGTCATTCCCTAAAAGCTGGGAAAATGGTGATTTCAGCCCCACAAACCCTTTTTTGATAACATTTGCAGGAAAAAACCTAGAGGCTTTCATTTGTAGCCCGTTTTTCCAATTTTTCTGATAAAGACAAAACTTTTACTATATTTTGGCTAATTTCTGGGACCCCTCCAAGGAAATCCACAAACCCTGGGTACCTTTAGAATCCCCATGATGTTGGAAGAAAAGGTCAAAAAGTTACAGGGGCCTAAGCGCACTCTACCCCAAATAGCCAAAAAAAGGCTTAGCACAGGAGGGGAAACGGCCTAGCAGCAAAGGGGTTAATACATATAAATGACACCTAGTGTAGGCCCCAGATAGACCTGGAGGCAGGGTGCAATGTATTTAAAAAGTAGAACATGCAGTGTTAATTTTTACATGGCCTGTTAGTGAAAAATCTTACATTTGTTTTTCACTACTGAAAGGCCTACCTCTCTGATAGGATAACACTGGAGTTAAATTATTACATTTTATAAGTGTAACTTCCAAATGGCTATAGGTAACAAGTTCATGTTTGAGTTCCCTGGAATCACAATAAAAAAATCATAACTTTTGGTGAAGTCAGATTTTAGAACTTTTGGAACTTTTAGAAAGTTGACATCTTCTTGCCTTAGCCATTTAGTGCCTGTAGCCTGTCTCTGGTCACATGACGATATGTAGCGGAAAGTCTAGCTATGTGTATTCATCTCAGACAACAACACACGGTAGGATTCTTATGTGTGCCTGGATGGGCCATCACTGGCAGGATTGGAGGGAGATGCTGGGCACAGACCCACTTGTACTTGAATAGGTTGTGTCTTGCCTCCAAACAGAGGAAGCAGTTAGTCTGGAGCAAAGACTGCGAAGGCAGGATGTCTGCAGACTTCAAAGGGAAACCACTAGAGGCTTCTTTTCCACTTCAAAGGCACAACTGGGTATAAATACTGGACCTTAGATACAAACTCTTATGTACACTTCTGGACCCGTGGATACTCTGTCAGGAAGAAGGAGTGCTGTGCTGCTGAAAGGGCTGTCACTGTACTGGAATGCTACTCTGAAGGAACTACTGCCCTGCTGCACTGCCCTATTGCATGCAGCCCTTTTGCCCGGGAAGAAGAAATGGACCTGTAACCTCATCTTGACTCCTGGACCCCATGGTAACTCCAAATTGCCAGTCTTCTGGTCTCCTGATTTGAGCCTCACAGACATAAAAGGCTCCCCAAACAGATCCTGGGCCCAGTTGGAGCTAGTTTTTAACCCCATAGAGGTGCCCCTCAGGTCCTGGACCCTTGGTGTAGCTCAGCGAACTTAAATCAAGCTTTTGAGATCTTCAAGAGTGCGTCGCTTGCACCAAAAATCTGAAACTAAATGACCCCATCACGTTTTTTTGTACTTCAGCCTCGACCACTTGTGGAGGTCTGGAAAAGTGAAGCTTCAGCCCACCCATCCAAAACTCTCCTTCTGCTCTTTGCACCATGCAGACAGCCTCCCTGAAACACACTCCTTGCTCCTCACGGCCCTCTCCAACTCAAACGGGACACTTGACAAAAATCTTGAGAAGATACATTTTCAGTGGGACTAATCTGGGACTTTATCTGCTGACCTCTGCTCCATTTTGGTTGGCCTGAACTTTTGACTTTGCCCCCTTCCAGCATGATCAGATAGCTATAGTTGATGCTTTTTGCTTTTAGGTACTATTTTACATGGTATTCTTTAAAAACTCATATTTTAACTGCTTTGATTTTTATCATTTAGTTTTTGTTTCATTTATCACATTTTGCTCTATTTTTTCAACATGGCGTGAGATCCTGTTTATGTGGTGTTTTCATGGTGTTACTGTTTTCAGTATTGCACAAATACTTAACAGATTGCCTCTAAGTTAAGACTGACTGCTCTTGACAAGCTCCCAGGGTGTTGAGCACAGGTTAATTTGGGGGTTGCTTGTGCCTTACCCTGACAGGGATTGTGATTGCTGCTTGACTAGGGCTCACACCCCAGTCAACCAACAACCCAATTTTTCACATATTCCCTTTAGCAAAACAAAAATCTAGACTGGATTCCAAATTTGGATCAACAATTCAAGATTGCAGAATTTATACTGCTGATGGTACAACTTTGAAAAGAAATTTGAAGTAAGCACCCGGAGCCCAATGCAATTTTTACCCTGGTAGGTTAGAGCAAATGTAATATTTTTTCCTTCATTTATGAAACACTTGAAATAAGAGAAAAGTGTACCACTGAAATCTAACTAATTCTGAAATGCAAGAGCAACATTACATTACATTTAGCAAGTTTAATATTATATATCAAATCATTTTTTTTTACTAATCATTAGTCAAGCACTTCGGCCATTTTTCATCTGTGTCTACAACTATGAAAAATTCTTTTAAGAATGCAATTCAATGAAGAAAATTGTAATCGATAAGTTTGAGACTATCAAACTGACGGAAAGGCGATTTTATTTTAGTTTTTACAGAGTTTTACATAGCACCAACTTGACCCGAACCGGGTATAAGAGCGCCTTACATTGCTCCAGTTTTGTAACATGAAGACACACATTGGTTTTTGCTAGGCACGTGGAGATTAAGTGATTTGCCCAGAATAACAGGATGTTCAGCATCATTGCCGAGACTCAAACCCAGTTCCCTAGATCCGAGGTCCACCGCCATAGCCCTTAGGCCAACTCCTGTCCCGAAGTGTTTATATTAAATTGCTGGCTTTGGAATTAACTGACCCAAATTCTCACTCCAACAGAATTTGTAATCGTGGAAAAATCGGTTCATTTTTATGTTGCTCAATTCCTTTCTTTGTCATCACTGAACCTCGTACATGTAAGCTACCACCTTGATACTAATCAGAATTTAATAGGGAATGCTATAGACGAGGCTTATATTTGACAAGTGAAGCTCAAAACAGGGTTTGACAAATGTTTCCTTTCAGGTAAAAAGTGTTTGTTTATTGACTGTTGTATCATGACAGCCTGGACTTAAACCTATGACTTTTAAGGCAGTGTAAATCCTCAAATTTCTAAAGGGCGATTTAGTGGGCATTTACAAGCAGCAGGGTGCAGTCAATAATTTCCGTAAGATGGTGAGTTCTAAATTAAATTAAAACAGCTCTCTGCCAATGAGTTGAGAAGTGACATTTTATTTTTGGAAGGCTGTTGTAGGAACAACACTATATGCTATTTACCAAGATATTCTGAGTTTAAACGATCCAAACAAGATTGTATATAATATCTAACAACATTATTGCATCACACCCAATTTCAAACAGTATTTTAACGATACCTAATTTAATAGTTCAGACATCCATTTTCAGGGCCATTAGAAGGAGGACCAGAGAGGTTATATTATTATAGTCCCCTGTGCCTTTTCAGACCAATTGCTGGTTCTAAAATGTATTTATAGGTTGTGGAACAACACTGCCCTATTTATTAACCCTTTTGCTGCCATTTCTCCCCATCTATGCTCTTTTCTGTCTTTTTGGAGTACTGCACGCTTAGGACCTCATAACAATATGTCCACATAAGGTATCCATGCCAAATTTGCCTACTTTTCTACCAATATCCTGAGGATTCTAGAGGTACCCGGCGTTTGTGAATTCCCCTTGAGGGGACTGAGAAAGTAGGTAAAATACAGCAAAATCTGTTTTTTGGGGAAAAAAGTGCTTCCTAAGAAAGTGTCTGTTTTTCCCTGCAAATGTTATCAATATAGGGTTTGTGTTTATGAAATAACCATGTTCCTATCTTTCAGGAACAGGCAGACTTTTGTCATAAAAACAACATTGTCTACACAGTTTTGCCATTTTACTGTGACATAGCTTATTTTTCCTATTTTTGTGTGCTTTCAACCTCCTTCCAGTTAGTGGTATAAATGGGTGTGAAACCAGTAATGGACACTTAAAAGCTACACATTTCTGGAAAAAGATAAAATATGAATTCAGCAAGGGGTCATTTGTGTAGATCCTTCAAGGATTTTCAATTGAAAATAAAATTTGGAATAAAAAATATTGAAATTGAGTTTTAAAAAAAAACTGCAATTTGTGCCTACATTTTCACCTGTAACTTCTTCTAACTGGGGTAGATTTTGTTAGAACAATATACTGTTACATCTGTGGGACATTCTGGTTGTAATGACATATAGGGCTTGTAGGTTTACCAGGAACCCGAGGTACCCATAGCCAATAACTGAGCTGCTCCTTGCAATGATTTTTCGTTGTGTACCTGGTATACAGCAATTGATTTGGTAGAATATTAAGAGTGAAAAATAGGTATCAATGAAAACTATGCATCTCTGAAATGAGAAGGTAACATGGAGTTTAGAAGCATTGGTTATTTGTGCATCTCGGAATTTGTGCATACCCATATTATCATGTGAATCATACAGCCTTTTTCAAAGTGGCTTCTTTTTTACACACTGTCTTACATTTGGAAGGCAGAAATGCTCTTAAATATAAATGATAATAACACTTGTTCTACTATTCCATGTTCCTTCAAGTCTCCCGATAAAAATGGTACCTATTGCCCGCAACAGGAAGCAGCCCAAAGCACAACGTGGACACATCACATTTTTCCAGTGAAAACAGACTCCTTTTTTGCCATGTGCATAGCTGTAGATTTTGGACCTTAGCTCAGCCTAAACCTAGGGAAATCTAGCAAACTTGTACATTTTTTAAAACTAGACACCCAGGGAAATCCAGGATGGGGGGACTTGTGTGTCTCTCACCAGGTTATGTTACCCAGAATCTCTTGCAAACTTCAAACCTTGTCAAAAGCAACATATTTTCCTCATATTCCTGTGATGGAAAGTTCTGGAATCTGTGGGGAGCCAAAAGATCCACCCACCCAGTGTTTGCCCAAGTCTCCCAATAAAAAGTGTACCTCATTTGTGTGGGTAGGCTAATTCTCTGTGACAGGGAAGGGCCTAAAACGGATTGAGGAGACATCAAAATTATCTATCACAAAATAATCTGATCTTGCAAGGGAGTAACCTGCATTTTTGGTCCTGG
Organism: Lissotriton vulgaris; assembly: GCF_964263255.1. Classification (NCBI taxonomy): domain Eukaryota; kingdom Metazoa; phylum Chordata; class Amphibia; order Caudata; family Salamandridae; genus Lissotriton; species Lissotriton vulgaris. Next base: position 1,436,013,019 of record NC_141693.1, on the reverse strand, counting down.
GCATGGAGGGCATCTAAGGAAACCTACTAAACATTTCTGAAAACGAAACACCCGGAGGAGACCAGAGATGTGTGACTTGCATGGATCCCCCAATGTTTTCTTACTCAGAATCCCCTGCAAACCTGAAATTTAGCTACAAAGTCACACTTTCCTCACATTTCTGTGTGGAAAAGTTGTGGTATTTCTGCTCCAGCAGCAATTTCCCACCACCGAGCTTTTTCCTCAATCTCCTGATAAAAATTATACCTCACTTGTGTGGGTGCCCAAAGCAGAGTCAGCCTAAAAACGTATGAAAAAAAACCTGCCCTTTTGGACCAACTTTGGTTCCCCCTCAGTTTAAATTTGATAGATTTTTAGGTTCTCTGCTTTGAATAAACACACACAAGTGAGGTATAATTTTTATCAGTCCACGCACACTTCCAGCCAAGTGCCATCCACGCAGACAGCTAGCCAACCGAGAGTCCACGCACACTGCGAGCTACGCACGAATCCACATACACCACCAGCAAAATGCAGGTTCACAAACAGCCAGCAAACACCAGTACACACAGACCACCAGCCCGAACTCCAGTTCAAACTAACACATAGAAACATTTGCTAGTGTCTAGTGGTTTTCTGTCCTGCTTGGGGTCAGATGAACCTAAAAATATAGCTGATCTGCCCCAAGAGAGGCAGAAATGGCCAATACGTTTGCATAAAGAAAAAAGGGAGTGACACTTGACCTTGGGGCAACTTCCTTACATGCCTATAAACATATCCCTGGTGCTTATTGGGCTTTCTGCCCCCACCCAGGGGCACTGATTGGGTGTATTAACCACCATCTCACCCCCCCCCCCGGGGCAAAAAGACTGCGCCATTTTTTGAGGGGGAGAGTGGGGGTACTGGAATGCCCATTCTGGACAGCCCACCCCCTCCCTACACTAAGGAAAAAAAAGAATCCCTAGTACCCAGTGAGCTCTCTGTCCCACTGGGGGCACATTGGGGGCTAGTGCCCCCATATGCCTCCCTTGGAGGGGCAGAAAAGCTTTTGTTTTAATTTATTTTGGATGAGGGCATGGTCTTGCCCATTGGGGGCAGCCCCCACCCCTCTTTCATAAAAAAACTAAATCCCTGGGTCTAGTGGGCTTCCTGCCCCCCGGGGGTAGATCGGGGTTAAAACCCCCCATCTGGAGGCCAAGGTGGGCTAAAAGACTCCCCCTGTTTTGTTTAGAGGGTTGGGGGCATCAGCATACCCATTTTGGGCAGCCCTTCCCTTACATATTCCCCCCAAAAGAATCCCTGTGCCCAGTGGGCTTTCTGCTACCCCAGAGGGCATATCAAGGGCTACTGCCCCCATATGCTCCCCATGGGGGGATAAAGATTTCTGATTTCATTTATTTTGGATGAGAGCATGGTCTTGTACATTGTGGGTAGCCCCCATCCCTCTTATATATAATAGAAAATTCCTGGGTCTAGTGGATTTTCTGCCACCCCCCAGGCAGAAAGACTGTACCTATTTTGTTTGGGGGTGGAAGCATTGGCATGCCCATTTCTGGCAGCCTCCACCCCTACATAGTCTAAACAAAATAATCCCTGAGGCCTAGTGCGCTTTCTGCTTCCTGAGGGCTAGTATACCTATCTGCCCAGTAGGGGACAGAGCTACGAATCTGTCCAAAACAAATGGGGGGAGGAAAATCTCTTGCCCAAGGGGCCGTTCCCCTCTCCCTGGTGCCTAATGGAGTGGGTACCGACTGTGGAATTACCCTCCTGCAGTGATCTCCAAGCAAGGATCCACTAGGGAGGGGCACCTTTTGAAGATTCTCCCCTTTCCAACAATACATCCCCAATCTGCCTAGGTGCTTGGGGGGCTGTGATAGCCCCAGAAGTACATAGGCAGTGAAAGTGAAATGAGCCGAACAGCTAATTTCACTTTCAATCAATCAATCAATCAATCAATCAATCATAGCATTTGTATAGCGCACTACTCACCCGGAGGGTCTCAAGGAGCTTGGGGGAAGGGGGGTCTGCTATTGCTCGAACAGCCAGGTCTTGAGTTGTCTCCTGAAGGCGAGATGGTCCTGGGTCAGCCGGAGGTGGGTGGGGAGGGAGTTCCATGTCTTGGCCGCCAGGTAGGAAAAGGATCTTCCTCCGGCGGTGGCTCTTCTGATGTGTGGTACGGCGGCGAGGGCGAGGCTTGTCGAAGGTAGCTGGCGGGTGGGCATGTAGAAGGTCAAGCGGTCGTTGAGGTACTTGGGGCCCAGGTCGTGGAGGGACTTGTGTGCGTGGGTGAGGAGTGTGAACGTGATTCTCTTGCTGACGGGGAGCCAGTGCAGGTCCCTCAGGTGTCCGGAGATGTGGCTGCGTCGGGGATGAGTCGGGCGGAGGCGTTCTGGATGCGTTGGAGTCTTTTCTGTAGCTTGGCTGTGGTTCCGGCGTAGAGGGTGTTTCCGTAGTCCAGTCGGCTTGTGACGATTGCCTGGGTGACAGTCTTCCTGGTTTCGGTCGGGATCCATTGGAAGATCTTACCGAGCTTGCGTAGGGTGTTGAAGCATGATGAGGAGACGGCGTTGACTTGTCTGGTCATCGAGAGGGAGGAGTCCAGGATGAAGCCCAGGTTGCGTGCGTGGTCCGTTGGGTTGGGTGCGCTGCCTAGGGCCGGGGGCCACCAGGTGTCATCCCACGCGGAGGGCGATGGTCCCAGGATGAGGACTTCCGTCTTGTCTGAGTTCAGTTTCAGGCGGCTGTTCTTCATCCACTCGGCGACGTCTTTCATCCCTTCGTGTAGGCTAGTTCTGGCGTTGGTGGGGTCACTGGTGAGGGAGAGGATCAGTTGGGTGTCGTCGGCGTAGGAGATGATGTTGAGGTTGTGTTGGAGTGCGATGGCTGCAAGGGGTCTCATGTAGACGTTGAAGAGGGTGGGGCTGAGTGATGATCCTTGCGGTACGCCTTGGATCGAAACGGGGGGAGGCGGACTCTCTATGTTATTCCGGCGAGGAACGAAATGATCCATTCCAGAGCCTTTTCTTGGACACCTGTGTTGCTGAGGCGTTGGACTAGGGTGCGGTGGCAGACAGTGTTGAACGCTGCGGAGAGATCCAGGAGGATGAGGGCAGCTGTTTCCCTGTTGTCGAGCAGGGTTCTGATGTCGTCGGTGGCTGCGATGAGGGCGGTCTCGGTGCTGTGGTTGGCTCGGAAACCGGACTGCGAGGGGTCAAGGAATCCGTTCGTCTCAAGGAAGGCGACAAGCTGTCTGTTGACGGTCTTCTCGATGACTTTGGCAGGAAAAGGGAGGAGCAAGATGGGGCAAAAGTTCTTGAGGTCGGTGGGGTCCGCTGTTGGTTTCTTCAGTAGGGTGCTGAGCTCGGCGTGCTTCCAGCTCTCCGGGAAGGTGGCGGTGTTGAAGGAGATGTTGATGATGTCCCGCAGTTGGGGTGCGATGATGGAGTCGGCCTCGTTGAAGACGTGGTGGGGCAGGGGTCGGTTGGAGATCCGGAGTGGATGGTGTTCATCTAAGCGGGCTGTGTCTTCGGTGGTCACCGTGTCCAGGTGTGGAGGGTGGCGGTGGGGGGCGTTGGTTCGACTGTAGGGTGCGTGGATGGTGCGCCGAAGCTGTTGTGGATGTTGGCGATCTTGCGGTGGAAGAACGAGGCGAGAGAGTCACAGAGGTCTTGAGAACGAGTGATGTCGTTGTTGCCAGTGCTGGGGTTGGAGAACTCCTTTACGATGCTGAAGAGTTCCCTGCTGTCGTGGGCGTTGTTGTCCAGTCGTTCCTTCAGTGTTTTTTTCTTGGTAATGCGGATGAGTTGGTGGTGCTTGCGGGTGGCTTGTTTGAGGGTGGTCATGTTGTCTGTGGTCTGGTTGAGGAGCCAGGCTTTCTCAAGGGTGCGGCAGTTCTTCTTGGAGTCCTTGAGTTTGTCGGTGAACCAGGTGGCTTTCTTGCTTCTGGGTCTGCTGAGAGGGTTCTTCAGTGGCGCGAGGTCGTCTGCGCAGGCGGTCAGCCACTGTGTGAAGTTGCGGGCTGCTTCATTGGGGTCCGTTGTGCTTGTGGGCGGGTTCTGGCTGAGGGAGGTGGTGAGCTGCTCTGTGGTGATCTTGCTCTTGCTCCTGTGAGGAACCTGTTGCGGGTGGTGGTGGCTCGTTGTTCTTTTGAAGCTGAAGTGGACGCAGCTGTGGTCGGTCCAGTGAAGTCCGGTAGAGTGGCTGAAGGTGATGTGCTTGCTGGATGAGAAGACGGGATCAAGCGTGTGTCCGGCGTAGAGGGTGGGGGTGTTGACCAGTTGCTTGAGTCGGAGGTTTGTGAGGTTGTCCAGCAGGGCGGCGGTGTTACGGTCCTTGTTGTTCTCCAGATGGAAGTTGAGGTCCCCTAGGAGGATGTAGTCTGCGGAGGGGAGGGCATGCAGGCTGATGAAGTCTGTGATGTCTTCACTGAATTGTGTGCGTGGTCCCGGGGGTCTGTAGACGAGGGTGCCTCTGAGGGTTGTTTTTGGTCGGTGTGTATCTGGAAGTGGAGGTGCTCGGCGGCGGGGAAGGTGTCGCTGGAGTCGGTCGTGATGCGGATGGTGTTCTTGTGCACGATGGCGATGCCTCCTCCAGTCTGGTTTACGCGGTCCCTCCGGATGATCTTGTATCCATCCGGGATGGCGATGGCGATGTCGGGCGCTGAGGAGGCGTTCATCCAGGTTTCCGTGAGGAAGGCGACGTCTGGTGATGTGGTGTCGAGCAGGTTACAGAGTTTGACAGCTTGTCTGTTGACGGAGCGGGTGTTGAGCAGATGCACTTTCACTTTCAATGTAATGACGACGGTGTGCCATGCGCACCAATCATCTTACACTGAATATAAAATTGTCTCGGGCAGCTGGTGTAGCTCTTCCTCAGTTCTCGATGCTGAAAAAAAGAAAGGAAAATCCCTCTGCTGTAAACAGCGAAGATATTTCTGGGTGGTGTGTCGAGGAAGTAATGGTTACATCCTCGGCACACTAGAGCCACAGCTGAGGACGTAACCTTTATATCCTCTGCATGGAAGGGGTAAAACATGAGACAGGCAACACATCTGCAGCAACAGAAGGAACCAGAGCTGGAGTTGCTGTGTTTTCTATTTCCCTGAAGGGTATATTTCTAAACTTGGTGCTTGTGCTATGCGAGAACTGCATGAAACTGTTGACAAAAGCCTCACAAAACTTATGACATGCATGTCTACCTTAACATTACTCCAAAAACAGTATTTTTCAGGTAATACATAATAAAATGTAAGCGTTGTTTGATATTACGTAAGCTGAACATAGGCTTTTTTGGTCTGTTGTGTGCCTTCACTGGTCAATGTTATACCAAGAAATGCACTTTAAAATCTTTGGCACACTGCAAATGAAGTATGAATGGCCCGCAAGCAGGATATAATAGCAAGAGATGTAGTAGTGCATAGTATGGATGTAATGTGCTCTAACAAAATCAGGGCAATATAGCCTTTCTCTGCCCAATTTGTCCAGTAAAACTCAAAACCTGGCGGAAAATGGCCTGGTCTCCCTGGTGCCACTGCATCTGCTGTGCTAGTGACAAGCAGGAGAATGACATCCTTGGCCAGGGACCCTCTCATCGAACTTTACTAAAACATGTGATAGATGCCAAATCTTAGATGAGGGAGAGAAGGTTTCTAGAAACCATAGGTCTGACGACCAGCATGAATTGCAAAGAAGGCTGGTTTAATGTCACCTTTGGCATAATAAGTTAAAAACCACTTAGTAATTTTGAAAATGCATTTAGCAGGGTTTAACCACTGTTGACCTTTTGGTACCAAAGACTCAGAAAATAGGACTGTTAGAAATTATCATCTTTTGTGTGATATTTCCCCAGACTTTTGCCTTCTTGTACTGAACCTTTTTTTGTTGGCCACATGACTCCATACATTTGAACTTTTCTAACCTATGACAAAGTTCAGGCCCCTTCCTTTCAAACATGTCAAAATTCAAGTACATATGATTACCACCTTTAATTTGCTTCTAAGTCCAAATTATATGGTACCACCTGTACCCAAGGCATAAAAAATAAAAGATACTCATGGGTTGCAGCACTCATGGTGCCACTCAATAAAGTAGCACTGTCAAACATATCTTCAGGCAGGCTACTGCAGCCTGGGTGTGCAGTTTTAAACTGCCCTTTTGACCGGCACATAATAAACCTTTTGCCAGACCTAAACATTTCTTTTTAATACATGTATGTCACCCATAAGTGAATGCATTGAAACCCCATAGGGTGGGGCACACAGTATTTAAAAATAGGACATGTATATTTAACATTTTACAAATCCCTACCAGTGAAAAAATAATTTTTCACTGTAGCAAAGATAGCTCTCGTATAGGGTAACAACACTGGGTTAAACTTACATTTCATACATTATAAATGCAGTTTGGGAGCAGCTAGAGCAATATTTCAAGGATTCATTTTTAAGTAATTCAAACTCAAACTTAATGGTATATTAGAAATTACAATTTTAGAGAGTTGTCATTTTTCTGCCTAAAACAAGAAGATTTTCATGCCAGTGCCCATTTGTCAACTGACACCTGATGGCTTCCTGCAGTGAGATGTGTATTGTTCACAGAGACTAGACAAAGGGGTCTGGGTGTGGGAAGGGGGTTCTTGCCATGCCAGGATTGCCTGAGTGCTTTGCCTTGCCTCTTCCTTAGTTTCAAAAGATGCCTACCTTGTCAATGACATATTAAATTCACACCTAGGACTGCCCCCATTGTCTCTCTCTACTCAGATGGGCTCCAAACCCAGTGGAAGGGGATGAACTGACCAGAACTGGTTTAAGGGGAATATAAAGGATCGCTCTCCACCAACAGGCTGGCACTGGGCATAACCATGGACCCCACAAACTCCCCCTCAGAACCCTCCTAGGCCTGTGAAGAATCTGAAAAAAGACTGCCTTTTGTTAAAAGAACCCGATGGTAGGCTGTATAGCTCACCTTGAACCCACAACCCATGAGGTGACACCAAGAGTCAGTTGGCAGACCTCCTTTTTGAGCTACTGGGATATAACACGCTGCAGTAACTAGGTCCTCAGCCAGAGTGTAGTTTCAGGTAGATTTATTGAATTCAATTACAGGTAGGTGAGTTGTAGAGATACAGCCCCACCAGAAGCAGTCTGCCTGCTGCTCAGCCCACACTCCAACTGTCTCACCCAAGCATCCAGACACCTAAACATTCCATTCAAGATCATCACACCAACATTCCATGCATCACATTCACCCCTCCCACTGGGGGCACATTGGGGGCTAGTGCCCCCATCTGCCTCCCTTGGAGGGGCAGAAAAGCTTTTGTTTTAATTTATTTTGGATGAGGGCATGGTCTTGCCCATTGGGGGCAGCCCCCACCCCTCTTTCATAAAAAAAACTAAATCCCTGGGTCTAGTGGGCTTCCTGCCCCCCGGGGGTAGATCGGGGTTTAAACCCCCCATCTGGAGGCCAAGGTGGGCTAAAAGACTCCCCCTGTTTTGTTTAGAGGGTTGGGGGCATCAGCATACCCATTTTGGGCAGCCCTTCCCTTACATATTCCCCCCAAAATAATCCCTGTGCCCAGTGGGCTTTCTGCTACCCCAGAGGGCATATCAAGGGCTACTGCCCCCATATGCTCCCCATGGGGGGATAAAGATTTCTGATTTCATTTATTTTGGATGAGAGCATGGTCTTGTCCATTGTGGGCAGCCCCCATCCCTCTTATATATAATAGAAAATTCCTGGGTCTAGTGGATTTTCTGCCACCCCCCAGGCAGAAAGACTGTACCTATTTTGTTTGGGGGTGGAAGCATTGGCATGCCCATTTCTGGCAGCCTCCACCCCTACATAGTCTAAACAAAATAATCCCTGAGGCCTAGTGCGCTTTCTGCTTCCTGAGGGCTAGTATACCTATCTGCCCAGTAGGGGACAGAGCTACGAATCTGTCCAAAACAAATGGGGGGAGGAAAATCTCTTGCCCAAGGGGCCGTTCCCCTCTCCCTGGTGCCTAATTGAGTGGGTACCGACTGTGGAATTACCCTCCTGCAGTGATCTCCAAGCAAGGATCCACTAGGGAGGGGCACCTTTTGAAGATTCTCCCCTTTCCAACAATACATCCCCAATCTGCCTAGGTGCTTGGGGGGCTGTGATCGCCCCACAAGTACATAGGCAGTGAAAGTGAAATGAGCCGAACAGCTAATTTCACTTTCAATCAATCAATCAATCAATCAATCATAGCATTTGTATAGCGCACTACTCACCCGGAGGGTCTCAAGGAGCTTGGGGGAAGGGGGGTCTGCTATTGCTCGAACAGCCAGGTCTTGAGTTGTCTCCTGAAGGCGAGATGGTCCTGGGTCAGCCGGAGGTGGGTGGGGAGGGAGTTCCATGTCCTGGCCACCAGGTAGGAGAAGGATCTTCCTCCGGCGGTGGCTCTTCAGATGTGTGGTACGGCGGCGAGGGCGAGGCTTGTCGAAGGTAGCTGGCGGGTGGGCATGTAGAAGGTCAAGCGGTCGTTGAGGTACTTGGGGCCCAGGTCGTGGAGGGACTTGTGTGCGTGGGTGAGGAGTGTGAACGTGATTCTCTTGCTGACGGGGAGCCAGTGCAGGTCCCTCAGGTGTCCGGAGATGTGGCTGCGTCGGGGATGAGTCGGGCGGAGGCGTTCTGGATGCGTTGGAGTCTTTTCTGTAGCTTGGCTGTGGTTCCGGCGTAGAGGGTGTTTCCGTAGTCCAGTCGGCTTGTGACGATTGCCTGGGTGACAGTCTTCCTGGTTTCGGTCGGGATCCATTGGAAGATCTTACCGAGCTTGCGTAGGGTGTTGAAGCATGATGAGGAGACGGCGTTGACTTGTCTGGTCATCGAGAGGGAGGAGTCCAGGATGAAGCCCAGGTTGCGTGCGTGGTCCGTTGGGTTGGGTGCGCTGCCTAGGGCCGGGGGCCACCAGGTGTCATCCCACGCGGAGGGCGATGGTCCCAGGATGAGGACTTCCGTCTTGTCTGAGTTCAGTTTCAGGCGGCTGTTCTTCATCCACTCGGCGACGTCTTTCATTCCTTCGTGTAGGCTAGTTCTGGCGTTGGTGGGGTCACTGGTGAGGGAGAGGATCAGTTGGGTGTCGTCGGCGTAGGAGATGATGTTGAGGTTGTGTTGGAGTGCGATGGCTGCAAGGGGTCTCATGTAGACGTTGAAGAGGGTGGGGCTGAGTGATGATCCTTGCGGTATGCCTTGGATTGAAACGGGGGGAGGCGGACTCTCTATGTTATTCCGGCGAGGAACGATATGATCCATTCCAGAGCCTTTTCTTGGACACCTGTGTTGCTGAGGCGTTGGACTAGGGTGCGGTGGCAGACAGTGTTGAACGCTGCGGAGAGATCCAGGAGGATGAGGGCAGCTGTTTCCCTGTTGTCGAGCAGGGTTCTGATGTCGTCGGTGGCTGCGATGAGGGCGGTCTCGGTGCTGTGGTTGGCTCGGAAACCGGACTGCGAGGGGTCAAGGAATCCGTTCGTCTCAAGGAAGGCGACAAGCTGTCTGTTGACGGTCTTCTCGATGACTTTGGCAGGAAAAGGGAGGAGCAAGATGGGGCAAAAGTTCTTGAGGTCGGTGGGGTCCGCTGTTGGTTTCTTCAGTAGGGTGCTGAGCTCGGCGTGCTTCCAGCTCTCCGGGAAGGTGGCGGTGTTGAAGGAGATGTTGATGATGTCCCGCAGTTGGGGTGCGATGATGGAGTCGGCCTCGTTGAAGACGTGGTGGGGCAGGGGTCGGTTGGAGATCCGGAGTGGATGGTGTTCATCGTGCGGGCTGTGTCTTCGGTGGTCACCGTGTCCAGGTGTGGAGGGTGGCGGTGGGGGGCGTTGGTTCGACTGTAGGGTGCGTGGATGGTGCGCCGAAGCTGTTGTGGATGTTGGCGATCTTGCGGTGGAAGAACGAGGCGAGAGAGTCACAGAGGTCTTGAGAACGAGTGATGTCGTTGTTGCCAGTGCTGGGGTTGGAGAACTCCTTTACGATGCTGAAGAGTTCCCTGCTGTCGTGGGCGTTGTTGTCCAGTCGTTCCTTCAGTGTTTTTTTCTTGGTAATGCGGATGAGTTGGTGGTGCTTGCGGGTGGCTTGTTTGAGGGTGGTCATGTTGTCTGTGGTCTGGTTGAGGAGCCAGGCTTTCTCAAGGGTGCGGCAGTTCTTCTTGGAGTCCTTGAGTTTGTCGGTGAACCAGGTGGCTTTCTTGCTTCTGGGTCTGCTGAGAGGGTTCTTCAGTGGCGCGAGATCGTCTGCGCAGGCGGTCAGCCACTGTGTGAAGTTGCGGGCTGCTTCATTGGGGTCCGTTGTGCTTGTGGGCGGGTTCTGGCTGAGGGAGGTGGTGAGCTGCTCTGTGGTGATCTTGCTCTTGCTCCTGTGAGGAACCTGTTGCGGGTGGTGGTGGCTCGTTGTTCTTTTGAAGCTGAAGTGGACGCAGCTGTGGTCGGTCCAGTGAAGTCCGGTAGAGTGGCTGAAGGTGATGTGCTTGCTGGATGAGAAGACGGGATCAAGCGTGTGTCCGGCGTAGAGGGTGGGGATGTTGACCAGTTGCTTGAGTCCGAGGTTTGTGAGGTTGTCCAGCAGGGCGGCGGTGTTACGGTCCTTGTTGTTCTCCAGATGGAAGTTGAGGTCCCCTAGGAGGATGTAGTCTGCGGAGGGGAGGGCATGCAGGCTGATGAAGTCTGTGATGTCTTCACTGAATTGTGTGCGTGGTCCCGGGGGTCTGTAGACGAGGGTGCCTCTGAGGGTTGTTTTGGGTCGGTGTGTATCTGGAAGTGGAGGTGCTCGGCGGCGGGGAAGGTGTCGCTGGAGTCGGTCGTGATGCGGATGGTGTTCTTGGGCACGATGGCGATGCCTCCTCCAGTCTGGTTTACGCGGTCCCTCCGGATGATCTTGTATCCATCCGGGATGGCGATGGCGATGTCGGGCGCTGAGGAGGCGTTCATCCAGGTTTCCGTGAGGAAGGCGACGTCTGGTGATGTGGTGTCGAGCAGGTTACAGAGTTTGACAGCTTGTCTGTTGACGGAGCGGGTGTTGAGCAGATGCACTTTCACTTTCAATGTAATGACGACGGTGTGCCATGCGCACCAATCATCTTACACTGAATATAAAATTGTCTCGGGCAGCTGGTGTAGCTCTTCCTCAGTTCTCGATGCTGAAAAAAAGAAAGGAAAATCCCTCTGCTGTAAACAGCGAAGATATTTCTGGGTGGTGTGTCGAGGAAGTAATGGTTACATCATCGGCACACTAGAGCCACAGGTGAGGACGTAACCTTTATATCCTCTGCATGGAAGGGGTAAAACATGAGACAGGCAACACATCTGCAGCAACAGAAGGAACCAGAGCTGGAGTTGCTGTGTTTTCTATTTCCCTGAAGGGTATATTTCTAAACCTGGTGCTTGTGCTATGCAAGAACTGCATGAAACTGTTGACAAAAGCCTCACAAAACTTATGACATGCATGTCTACCTTAACATTACTCCAAAAACAGTATTTTTCAGGTAATACATAATAAAATGTAAGCGTTGTTTGATATTACGTAAGCTGAACATAGGCTTTTTTGGTCTGTTGTGTGCCTTCACTGGTCAATGTTATACCAAGAAATGCACTTTAAAATCTTTGGCACACTGCAAATGAAGTATGAATGGCCCGCAAGCAGGATATAATAGCAAGAGATGTAGTAGTGCATAGTATGGATGTAATGTGCTCTAACAAAATCAGGGCAATATAGCCTTTCTCTGCCCAATTTGTCCAGTAAAACTCAAAACCTGGCGGAAAATGGCCTGGTCTCCCTGGTGCCACTGCATCTGCTGTGCTAGTGACAAGCAGGAGAATGACATCCTTGGCCAGGGACCCTCTCATCGAACTTTACTAAAACATTTGATAGATGCCAAATCTTAGATGAGGGAGAGAAGGTTTCTAGAAACCATAGGTCTGACGACCAGCATGAATTGCAAAGAAGGCTGGTTTAATGTCACCTTTGGCATAATAAGTTAAAAACCACTTAGTAATTTTGAAAATGCATTTAGCAGGGTTTAACCACTGTTGACCTTTTGGTACCAAAGACTCAGAAAATAGGACTGTTAGAAATTATCATCTTTTGTGTGATATTTCCCCAGACTTTTGCCTTCTTGTACTGAACCTTTTTTTGTTGGCCACGTGACTCCATACATTTGAACTTTTCTAACCTATGACAAAGTTCAGGCCCCTTCCTTTCAAACATGTCAAAATTCAAGTACATATGATTACCACCTTTAATTTGCTTCTAAGTCCAAATTATATGGTACCACCTGTACCCAAGGCATAAAAAATAAAAGATACTCATGGGTTGCAGCACTCATGGTGCCACTCAATAAAGTAGCACTGTCAAACATATCTTCAGGCAGGCTACTGCAGCCTGGGTGTGCAGTTTTAAACTGCCCTTTTGACCGGCACATAATAAACCTTTTGCCAGACCTAAACATTTCTTTTTAATACATGTATGTCACCCATAAGTGAATGCATTGAAACCCCATAGGGTGGGGCACACAGTATTTAAAAATAGGACATGTATATTTAACATTTTACAAATCCCTACCAGTGAAAAAATAATTTTTCACTGTAGCAAAGATAGCTCTCCTATAGGGTAACAACACTGGGTTAATCTTACATTTCATACATTATAAATGCAGTTTGGGAGCAGCTAGAGCAATATTTCAAGGATTCATTTTTAAGTAATTCAAACTCAAACTTAATGGTATATTAGAAATTACAATTTTAGAGAGTTGTCATTTTTCTGCCTAAAACAAGAAGATTTTCATGCCAGTGCCCATTTGTCAACTGACACCTGATGGCTTCCTGCAGTGAGATGTGTATTGTTCACAGAGACTAGACAAAGGGGTCTGGGTGTGGGAAGGGGGTTCTTGCCATGCCAGGATTGCCTGGGTGCTTTGCCTTGTCTCTTCCTTAGTTTCAAAAGATGCCTACCTTGTCAATGACATATTAAATTCACACCTAGGACTGCCCCCATTGTCTCTCTCTACTCAGATGGGCTCCAAACCCAGTGGAAGGGGATGAACTGACCAGAACTGGTTTAAGGGGAATATAAAGGATCGCTCTCCACCAACAGGCTGGCACTGGGCATAACCATGGACCCCACAAACTCCCCCTCAGAACCCTCCTAGGCCTGTGAAGAATCTGAAAAAAGACTGCCTTTTGTTAAAAGAACCTGATGGTAGGCTGTATAGCTCACCTTGAACCCACAACCCATGAAGTGACACCAAGAGTCAGTTGGCAGACCTCCTTTTTGAGCTACTGGGATATAACACGCTGCAGTAACTAGGTCCTCAGCCAGAGTGTAGTTTCAGGTAGATTTATTGAATTCAATTACAGGTAGGTGAGTTGTAGAGATACAGCCCCACCAGAAGCAGTCTGCCTGCTGCTCAGCCCACACTCCAACTGTCTCACCCAAGCATCCAGACACCTAAACATTCCATTCAAGATCATCACACCAACATTCCATGCATTACATTCACCCTGGCTGAGCAGCTTGGGAGAAAGTAACCAGATAAATATAATGCAAGTTATAATATACCTTCCCTTCTTCCACAAAACAAAATAAGAACCGCAAAGAAGGAAAAGGTTCGAACAAGGAGAACTCCAAGAAATAAAAAAAAAGTAAAAGTAGAGAAAAAGCAAGAAGAAAGTGAACCCAGATGTAAAAGGTTCAATCAAAGATACCAAGAAAAACAAGCATTTGTAATGCAATCGGTCTCGCCTTTGGGACCTTATATATATTAAGCTATGCAGCATATTAGCCTGAGTGCTGAAACATCTCCTGTTCTTTAACATGGAGGGAAAGTAAGCCCCAAATGTGTGACATGCCAGGTATGTGAACACATGGAAAGAAATATTGCCTTTCAGCGGAAAATGGTGTAGTCCAAAGCTCTGTTTTTAATATAAAATCAGGGCCTATGGTGGTCATATCACTGAAAAGACAAGATTATTTTTTTATTGTCTATGGGTGCTCATGGGAGACAACCTCTATGGACTGGAATCTAGAGAATGCTTAAGTGATTCTGGTATTTTACTGACCTCTGCTGGTCGTTTTCTATCAAGACAGTTGAATAGAGGCAGCTGAACAGAATAAAAGTCCCAAGCGGAAGCAGACAAGTCCTAGGGTTGATCTCTAGAGCCCACATAGTACATACACATATAAGTATATAATAAGTATAATCTAAACTATATACAAGAGGTCTCGAATGCTCGACCTAAAAAGGAGTCTGGATGCTGAAATAATTATGTTGATATACGAAGAAAAGGTGTTTTACATGCATGCTTGCTGTGAAACCCTCTGTGTTTGTGAAGGAATACAGAAATGAGGTAGGGTTCATGCAAAGTTGACTCATCACTGCAGTAAGCTTATGTGATGGCCACCAGGAACTGTACAATGACTGAATGAATCTGAGGTACACATATTCTAAAGGATGGAACCGATTATCATAACGAATCACTAGATGAAAATCCCTGAACTACGTGAGGCACTTTATGATATAATCTACACACCTATCAGGCAAATAATTATTTCATTGCCAAGATAATGTTTCAGAACTTGTAAAATGTTAATTTCAACCCATCACCCTGAAGCCCCCAAAAAAACCTAAACTAGCACATGGCCTACCATTAGCGGGGCTAAGCTCCTGCAATGTGAAATCTTTTGTTAGAAGCCCATAATGCTTTTCATAAATCTCAATCGGGGTTCAGATCAAACTTTTCCACAGAGACAGCTCTCCTGAGGGCTATTGAAACCCTACGGGAGGCAGCGGATGAGGGTAAGACCATGGCTCTCATCATGCTGGACCTCAGTGCCGCGTTTGACACTGTAGCGCATTCCATCCTGCTACAGTGTCTAAACAGAGCGGGGGTCACCAAAAAGGCACTGGGATGGTTGAAAGCCTTTCTTATCAACAGGAGCTTTCAAGTCCAAAGAGGGACTTTTCTCTCAGACAGTGTGATGCTAGAACAGGGGGTGCCTCAGGGCTCGGCCCTGAGTCTCACCCTGTTTAATTTGTACATGGCTCCCCTGGCAGAAGTGGTGCAATCGTTCGGCGTAGAGCTTGTCTCTTACGCCGACGACACGCAACTTCTAATATCACTGTCACAAGCCCCTTCCCTGGAAGCAGACAACTTCAATGCTTGCATGTGTAAGCTTGCCACTTGTATGACAGAGCACTGTCTTAAATTAAATGGCACAAAACGGAGGTTCTTATAATCGGGGGCAATGAGACAAAATGGACAAAAGAATGGTGGCCCAACTGTCTGGGTCCCTTGCCTACTCCCAACCGGGAAGCAAAAAACTTGGGTGTCTGGGTAGACAACAAGTTGTCTTTTGATAGCCATATCAAGAAAACAGTAGGCAAATGTTTTGGAGTAATGAAAACGCTCAATCGCACCTTGGACTTGCTGCCTCTGAATTCCAGGCGTACCATGACGCAGGCACTTATCACATCCCGTATTGATTATGGGAATGTGTTGCTCCTGGGCACATCTGCTAAAAACATCAAGAGGCTACAGGTCCTGCAAAATTCTGCAGCACGCCTGGTGTTAAGACTTCCCCGTAGAGCCCCCTCGGGACCCTCTCTGGCCTCCCTCCACTGGCTACCTATTAGCAAGAGGATTGCTTTCAAAGCTCTACTATGGTGCCATAGGATAATTCACCAAAAAGCGCCGGCTTATATGTCGGATTTGGCATCCCTGTATGAACCGAACAGATCCCTTAGATCTAAAGGAATGGGCTTGCTCAGAACATCACGCCCCAAAAAAGCCAGAATGGGAGGCAGGTCCTTCCGTTCATTGGCAGCCAAGCACTGGAATCTCCTTCCTACGAACATTAGGCTAGAGACTAATGAGGCCTCTTTTAGAAAGATGCTGCAAACCTTTTTATTCACTTCGTAGTGGTCCTGCTTTTCCCTCTTCCTAACATGCTCTCTCCACAGCGCGGGGACACGCCGGGAGGCGTCACCAGGCGCTTTATAAACCCCTTTAAACTAAACTAAACTTTGTTGTGTGGCATAAGTACAAATGGGCTGTGATGTGCTGAAGAACTCGTCCTTCAACTTCCACACTGATAGGGCTGAATATATTAAAGTGTCTTAAAACCTGGTGACAAGCTCAACAGTTACATAATTTGGCAATGAGTTGTCCAATCTTCAAGTGCAAGGTAGCCATGGTCTACACACGGGCAAACTAACATCATCTATCATTACTTTTTGACTTTGCAATGGCCCAGGTGCACCTCCTTGGCCAGAAGTTTTCTTTTATCAGAAATCAATTCTACACATGTTATTAAGTGTCTGAAGGAAATATTTTCAAAGGAAGGGGTGCCTGAGTCAATGTTAACTGACAATGATGTTCAATTGACTTCAAAAGAAATGGAAGAGTTCTTATCTTCAAAAGGCATACTTCATAAAACTTGCTCTCGTTACCATCCTAAGGCTAATGGGATAGTTGAGAGATTCAACAGAGTGCTTAAGGAGACCATTACCTTAGCTAAGTTATTGTCATTGGAATAGAAGGATAGGGTTCTTAAGAAAGTTGAAGAATACAGGGTTACTACTCATGGCACCACTGGAAAAACTAAAATGTTGTTATTTCGTGGTAGAGTACCAAATACCAGATTGGAACCTTGTTAGGTCAACAAGTATGAATTGGCCAAATGAAAGGAAGGTGTGTGTGATGGTAGTGATGTACATCAGAGAGAAGAGAGAAAAGCCACTGAAAGGAAAAACATATTGTGATATAAGCAAATCTGAAAAAACAACAGTGGTGAATGGAGGAGCTTGGGTTATGATTAAGCGTCCTGGTCTTGTTAGTAATTCTTCTTCTAAGTTTATGAAGCCTTTAATGGTTATAAAAGTGTTCTACAATGATAATAAAACTCAAGTTCATCATATTTGGAACCTTAACAGAGTTGTAGTTGTGAAGGGAAAACTTGATGGGAGGTTTAATGCAAGTACATGCAACAACACTTCTTCTCGAGTGTGTCGCTCTCCTATAATGGAAAAAGATACCAAGTTGAGGAGTGACACTCATCACTTCTTGAGGGTTTGTAAACTCCTAGTTATCTTGATTATTATGATTAATTATCTTCTTATGTTTTAGGTTGTTTGTTAAGGGAGGGAAGTGTGTTGGGTGCTCACCACTCTTTCTAATCCCCCGGTCATTAGAATGGTAAAGTAGTCATTGTAGAATATTACAGTTGTTATAGTAACGGAATGTATTAACTTGAGAACTCCTAAGGTGGTCAGTTGATGTTGTCTGCATTGAAACTTGGATGGGATCTTCTAGAAGAATAAATCTACTTTTCAAAATCATCCTGAGTTCAGCTTATTACTCTGGAATTCTACACATCCACTTTCATATTCAAAGAGCCAACGAAATATACAACTGACCAAACACAAAGTATCGTAGTTCAGGGCACATTGCAGAATATGCTGCTACTGACTATCTTAAGAATAATTGCCTCAGTGTTGTAACTGTACACTGACAACCTAAAAAAGAATGGCCTGTGTGTTGTCCTAGGTAGGCATAAAGAATTTAGAACGCATCTTATTGCTATGTGTGAGTAATGGCCATGCTTGGACATTTACTTCAAGCTGTCAGACCTTTGACATCATGAGGCGGTAACCCTGTAATGAATGTCTAATATTAACTCCTCCTCTGAGGAATAACACCCCTTTAGCCATGTCACTACACAAGTCCCAAGAAACAGGTCTGCCAGACCTGACACTCTGCCTTTCAATGTAGCCACCACTTTCCAACTTAGCTGACATCCACACCACCTCACATATCTACCAGAGAGAAACACTCTTGAACTAGGTAGCTCTAATTTTTCCTCAATAATGGGACGTTTCTTTACATTTTTCATGACTTGGCCAGGCAGTCTGCCACCATCCCCCTCAGCAGCACAAAGTGGACTTAATACCACTTGGCACAATTCCCTTTCAAGAGGTCCAGCAGTCTCCTGATGCTCCAGTAGATTGGCCACTACCCTAATGAGGTCATCTGCCGCTCAGAGCCACAGGATGCTTTCCCTACATTTACAACAAATATTTGATTGTTACTGGGCTTTCTGCGTCTTAAAGAGAATTTTCACTGTTACTGCTTCCTCACCATTATTCCAGGTAGGGCATTCAAGGTTCAGTTGCTTATCGCTTTCAAATATGCAAGTCATTGTGCAGATGTTGGGTCAATCTTTGCTATTTTGTTCTCAGTCATTCAAGTATCGGGTCATAGTAATTTGTTGTAGAGTATGCACTGGGGCAAGCATTCATTCTTCAGGACACTTCAAGGTGATAACAACTCAGTTACTGGACATACACTTTCTTCAAGACCTCCAGTGTGCAGTTTAAAATGCAGTGTTTATAATTGAAAAATAGTGTAAATTATAATACCTTGACAAAACCTCAACAATCCTTCGTACAGCTAGGCTCCATGCATTACTTGTTTGTTGGCTGCGAAAGCTGGAAAGAAATAGAATAAACGAGAAAAGATTACTAACAATGACTGATTTGTCGAGTTTTCTAGAGTACTGTGCCTAAATTGTAGCTTTTTAAATTCTGGATTATCGTTGCCTGTCAATATATATATTAAATTACTAGGTCATCTGTCTGTAATTGTACTTCATATTATGGGTGCACTTGGCA
Source organism: Lissotriton vulgaris (assembly GCF_964263255.1). Classification (NCBI taxonomy): domain Eukaryota; kingdom Metazoa; phylum Chordata; class Amphibia; order Caudata; family Salamandridae; genus Lissotriton; species Lissotriton vulgaris. The sequence continues at coordinate 1,435,994,371 of NC_141693.1, read as the reverse complement.
CCGCGATTAGCCTGTTATTTGCTAAAACTGAATGGTTTCCTATTACTGATCGAAACCAAATTACTTATTCCTTGTGATGGTCAGCCGCTGACTAACTTTATGATGTATAGCTCACAAACATGTTCATCTATTCCCACAGTTCCATTAATTCCCCCAAAGGGGCCTACATAGAGTGATCACATGCAATTCCACATACAATGCATGCTAGAGGAGCCCGACTCTACAAATATTTGGAAAGAGTAATCTGAGAGAAAACCTATTAGAGATGGTGGTGTGCAAATCAAGCTGACCATTTCTAAATAGTGATTGAATCTTTATATGGGAATGTTCTACTGCAGTTAGTAAATATACTGCTTTATAAACTTTACATCTGGTGACAAAAATCTACAAAGGCGTCAGATCCTTCGGTGATGCTGCACTTGCATTTAGCAAAACCAAAGGGGATGATGGACGGAGTGTTGAACAATGCAAGCACTCACCCCGAGTCAACTTATCTGGCTTTAATCCATCATCATTCTTTAGCTCACTCCACCATCCCAGTTCAGACATGGCCATATGCAAATCAGTCTGACCCTGTGCCTCATGGGAACAGTCCAGCCCGAACTGCCAAACTTTGTCTTTCCTGGATCCTCAGACCGGTTTCTGACTAATCAGCCATCATCAGCCAGGCTAGCTTGAATCCAGTGGCAAAGTGAGCAAGGGACCCACATCTGGCATACCCTGCAAACTTAGAGCGAACAAAGCAAAACCAAAGGGGATGATAGACGAAGTGTTGAACAATGCATTCACTCACCCCCAGTTAACTGATCTGGATTTAATCCATCATCATTCTTTAGCTCACTCCACCACCCCAGTCAGACATGGCCATATGCAAATCAGTCTTACCCTGTGCCTCATGGGAAGAGTCTAGCCCAAAATGCCAAGCCATGTCTTACCTTGACTGGAAAAAGGTATCCTGGGACCGGTTTCTGGCTAATCAGCCGTCATCAGCCAAGCAGGCTTGAATCCAGTAGCAAAGTGAGCAAGGGACCCACGTCTGGGCATACCCTGCCAACTTAGGGAGAACAAAGCAAAACTAAAGGGGATGATGGACGGAGTGTTGAAGAATGCAAGCACTCACCCGCACTCAACTGATCTGGGTTTAATCCATCATCATTCTTTAGCTCACTCCACCACCCCAGTTCAGACATGGCCATATGTAAATCAGTCTGACCCTGTGGCTCATGGGAAGAGTCGAGCCCGAACTGCCAAGCCATGTCTTCTCTGGACAGGAAACAAGCATCCTAGGAGGACCCGTTTCTGGCTAATCAGCCGTCATCAGCCACACTTGCTTGAATCCTGTGGCAAATTGAGCAAGGGACCCACGTCTGGGCATACCCTGCCAACTTAGGGCAAACAAAAAGCAAAACCAAAGGGGATGATGGACGGAGTGTTGAACAATGCAAGCAATCACCCCCAGTCAACTGATCTGGGTTTAATCCATTATCACTCTTTAGCTCACTCCACCACCCCAGTTCAGACATGGCCACATGCAAATCAGTTTGACCCTGTGCCTCATGGAAACAGTCTCGCCCGAACTGCCAGCCATTTCTTACCCAGACTGGAAACAAGCATCCTGGGACCGGTTTCTGGCTATCAGCCATCATCAGCCAGGCTAGCTTGAATCCAGTGGCAAAGTGAGCAAGGGACCCACGTCTGGGCATACCCTGCCATCTTAGGGCGAACAAAGCAAAACCAAAGGGGATGATGGATGGAGTGTTGAACAATGCAAGCACTCACCCCCAGTCAACTGATCTGGGTTTAATCCATCATCATTCTTTAGCTTCCTTCACCACCCCAGTTCAGACATGGCCAATGGAAATCAGTCTGACCCTGTGCCTCATGGGAACAGTCCAGCCCGAACTGCCAAGTCATGTCTTTCCTGGACTGGAAACAAGCATCCTGGGACCGGTTTCTGGCTAATCAGCTGTCATCAGCCAGGGTAGCTTGTTTCTAGTGGCAAAGTGAGCAAGGGACCCACGTCTGGGCATACCCTGCCAACTTAGGGCAAACAAAGCAAAACTAAAGGGGATGATGGACGGAGTGTTGAACAATGCAAGCACTCACCCCCAGTCAACTGATCTGGGTGGGTCTAATCCATCATCATTCTTTAGCTCTCTCCACCACCCCAGTTCAGACATAGCCATATGCAAATCAGTTTGACCCTGTGCCTCATGGGAACAGTCCAGCCCGAACTGCCAACCCAAGTCTTCATTGGACCGGAAAAAAGCAACCTAGGACAGGTTTCTGGCTAATCAGCTGTCATCAGCCAGGCTAGCTTGTTTCCATTGGCAAAGTGAGCAAGGGACCCACGTCTGGGCACACCCTGCCAACTTAGGGCGAACATAGCAAAGCAAAAGGGGATGATGGACGGAGTGTTGAACAATGCAAGAACTCACCCCCAGTCAACTGATATGGGTTTAATCTATCATCATTCTTTAGCTCACTCCACTACCCCAGTTCAGACATGGCAATAAGCAAATCAGTCTGACCCTGTGCCTCATGAGAACAGTCCAACCCGAACTGCCAAGCCATGTCTAAACTGGGGTGGCATGGTGAGAAAAAGAACTATGGATTTAACCCAGATCTCTTGACTGGGGGTGAATGTTTTGATTTGTTCTACATTCTGTCCATCAATTGTGTATCCTTTGTTTTTTCGCCCTAAGTGTGCCAGGTATTCCCAGACGTGGGTCCTGGGATCACTGTAACACTGGAAAAAAGCTATCCTGGATGAAGAGGGGTGAAACCCCGAAACCAGTCCTAGGATGCTTGTGTCCGGTCCAGGGAGGACCTGGATTGGTAGTTCGGGCTGGACTGTCCCCATGAGGCACAGGGTCAAGACTGATTTGCATATGGCCAGGTCTGAACTGGGGTGGCATGGTGAGCAAAAAAAAGATGGATTTAACCCAGATCTCTTGACTGGGGGTGAATGTTTTTATTTGTTCTTCATTCTGTCCATCAATTGTGTGTCTTTTGCTTTTTTGCCTTAAGTGCACCAGGTATGCCAAGACGTGTGTCCTGGACTCACTGTGCCACTGGAATCAAGCTATCCTGGCTGAAGAGGGGTGAAACACCGAAACCGGTCCTCGGATGCTTGTTTCCGGTCCAGGGAGGACCTGGCTTGGTAGTTCGGGCTGGACTGTTCCCATGAGGCACAGGGCGAAGACTGATTTGCATATGGCCAGGTCTGGGGTGGCATGGTGAGCAAAAGAATGAGTGATTTAACCCAGATCTCTTGACTGGGGGTGAATGTTTTGATTTGTTCTGCATTCTGTCCATCAATTGTGTGTCTTTTGCTTTTTTGCACCTGCATTTAGGACATGCTTACAATTGAAGTCCAAATTGGTTTTAGGGGAGAGGACATGGCCCTCAAAGCAATGGCTATAATGTAAAATATTTGAGTGCAGTTGGCCTATCACAAAATTCAGTACAGATCTGGACCACTTAGGTCAGGGCAGCTCTAGTCTAACTTTTTCCCTATCGGGATCTAGAACAAGAGGTTCTTGATAGCTTCCCATAAACCTTCCTTCTCAGGCACTAGTGTCAGCTGGCTTGAAGTTAGCTGGTCATGCATAACTTGCACTGAGATCAACTGGTTTTGGCCAAAAAACACAGTAGTATTTTTCTACTGAGGACTCCTCAAAGAAATTAATTATCAAAGATCTGTGTATTCTCAAGAGAATTCTACTTTATGTCAGGTATATTTCTCTCTCCATGCCTCTGACATGGCATTAGGTGAGATGAGCTTCAGGTGGGACAGCATGTCACGTGCTAGCTACTTTATCAAACATAAGGCTTCCATAGTATAATGTGTACTAAATTATATGACATCACACAAAGTATCACTAACTTACACCAGGGCAATACAACAGCTGAAGGAGGCAATGGCAAAACATGACTTCCTGGAGCTCTACAGGAGTATACTGAAGACCTGTACAATATTAAGTGTACAAATTTCCCTCTCAACTTGGCAGACATGGTAAACTGTTTCCCTCTTAAGATGATGGAAAGCAAAATTAGTAGCTACTTTTGCCCCCATTCTGGTGAATGCATTTACATGACAGGAACTTCTTGCCTTGAAAGTCTTTAGACCAGCTTAATTTCTTATACCGATTCAGATAAGGATGCATTCAACCATTTGACTCTACTTGGGTATTCTGAAGAAGACCTCTGACCCAGAAGCTCCATTACTAGTGCCTTTGATTCATTTTCTGTTTTCAACAGGGTTGGTTCCAGTATCTCCTAGAAGTGCTAGTGTGAGATGGGTTTTTCCAGCTAACTTCCACCCCATCTCTCTACTATTTGAAATGGTTTAGAGTACAGGTTGGCAGGTATGCATCATGGTGAGGTTGGTGTCAACAAAATTGAAGTGGACACCATTTCTGCTTTTTCTTTGGGACTGGACCCTTGCTGCCGTCTGTGAGCTGCCGCTATCCTGCGCGCTGCTCCCTCTGCAGCGCTACTCCTCGCCGGACCCGCTTCGCGGGTCCCGCTTCGCGGGTCCCGCTTCGTTGTGTTTGCAGACCCAGGGAGTTGGTGAGAAGCGGGTTGGGTCCTGCTAGACTGCTGTGGGCTGTGTTGTGAGTCCTAAGGGCTGCGAGCGACTGGTTTGGGGACTCCATCCCCCAGGAGTCACTGTTGGCCACACCCGAGACACCTGGGCCGCTCTCCCTGACTGACACGCCCCCACCAATGCTGTTAAAAACCCTGAACCTCCATACCTGCGTGGGACACCATTTCTGCTTTTTCTTTGGGACTGGACCCTTGCTGCCGTCTGTGAGCTGCCGCTATCCTGCGCGCTGCTCCCTCTGCAGCGCTACTCCTCTCTGGACCCGCTTCGCGGGTCCCGCTTCGTTGTGTTTGCAGACCCAGGGAGTTGGTGAGAAGCGGGTTGGGTCCTGCTAGACTGCTGTGGGCTGCGTTGTGAGTCCTCAGGGCTGCGAGCGACTGGTTCGGGGACTCCATCTCCCAGGAGTCCCTGTTGGCCATACCCGAGACACCTGGGCCGCTCTCCCTGACTGACATGCCCCCACCAACGCTGTTAAAAACCCTGGACCCCCATACCTGCGTGGGACACCATTTCTGCTTTTTCTTTGGGACTGTACCCTTGCTGCCATCTGTGAGCTGCCGCTATCCTGCGCGCTGCTCCCTCTGCAGCACTACTCCTCGCCGGACCCGCTTCGCGGGTCCCGCTTCATTGTGTTTGCAGAGCCAGGGAGTTGGTGAGAAGCGGGTTGGGTCCTGCTAGACTGCTGTGGGCTGCGTTGTGAGTTCTCAGGGCTGCGAGCGACTGGTTCGGGGACTCCATCTCCCAGGAGTCCCTGTTGGCCACACCCGAGACACCTGGGCCGCTCTTCCTGACTGACATGCCCCCACCAACCACTTCCCTATAATATCAAGCCCCGTCACCGCTGCACGGGAGCGCGCAGGAGTGTCCCGGGAGACTGGACTGGGCCAAGGCTCTTGGCTATTCTTTGGAGACTGTGGTTTCATATCTTATTGTGTAAGTGTTTCCTGCTTGCCTTAGTTGTAATGCCAGATTGGGGCCTCACAAATTGATCAGTTGTTACCCCAGTGTAATCCTCCCGAGTGCACAGTGTTCGCGGATCTCGCTGTTTCCTCTCCCTGTCTTGGCGAGGAACATGGAGTGCCGCGAAACTAGAAGTATGGCAGCGGCGGGCGGGAAAAAATTGACCGGAACACTAGATGATTTTATTGTGCGTACCAATTCTCTGATCAATCAAGGTATCGTACTCATGGAAAGAAGGGTCTCCCAGGAACTAGCATTAGCCAAAAGATCGTCTTTGGGTCTTATTGGCTCTGCCCGCACTCCTGATAATTCATTACATATACCCAACGATGTACAGGTCCTTGCTGATATTCACAACGTGAATTGTAGTCAGCCAGGTTCACGAGACCCATTACCCCTCAACCCCCAGGTTGAGGCTCATAACCCCACGGGGATTAGCTCGGAGAATAACCAGGCAAATCCCCAGGTAGACCCCCAGTTAGTGTCTACAAACAAACAAAGGAGGGGGAAGAGGGAGGGGGCAATTCCTAAACAAAAGCAACCAAACGCTAACGCCACTGGAGCCAAGAAAGCTTGTGCCAATCCAGCCGGGAATACCAGTGATGATTCAAATGAGAGGGGTGGATCGGTAGAGTCGAGAGACCATGTAAATGAATCCACTGGGCAGAAAACTGGGGGGGAAGCAGTTCATCCAGCTTACCCCTGACTATTATCGATGATACTATCTTGGATAACTCTTTCGCGGATATTCTCGAGGACAGTATTATAGTCGACAGGCTGAGGGCTGACACATCAGGGGTGGTTAATGGGGAGGAGGAGTCCATAGGTTGCACTATAACTAAAATCATTAAAACCTTACTCGCACCCTTAGAACCCAGGCTTCATGGTATCGAAAAAGTGCTTCACGACATACATAAGGACATAAGGTTTCATGACAGCAGCTATGCCAACAGGTCCACCAATGTCACCGCTGTAGCCAGTAAATCTCGGCCTGTGGTTAAGAGCATAGCAGCAGTAAAAAACAAGACACCAAAGAACCAGGCACCAAATCCCCCTAATCATGTGATTGATAAAGCAAGCTCCCAAACTCCAATATCAAACAAGCCCACTGTCCAAGCTAACCCAAAATGCCCCGCCATCCCTACCCCAAAACCTGACTCTGCCCCCACCCAAAAAAACCCGACACAGCAAAATATTCACCTCCCGCCAGATGCCTGTTCCAATGTGATTATTCTGACGGGGGTAACAGAACTGGTCCCTCCTAACACAGAAACCTTTCATGCGCCCAAAAAAAAGGTATGCCTTTGGTTAGACAATAATTACCCCTTACCCCCTTACCCCCAAATCTTTGTGGCAATATCTTAATGGTTGAGAGAACACCTTGGGGAGGACATAACCGGAAAAGAATACAGGGAGACTGTATAGTAGTGACCTTTGAGGATTCCCGTATCGCGGAATATATCTGTAGGGGGAATCCCCGTAACAACAATGGTACTTTGGTCACGGCTAGGCCCCTGTCTTATTTTTATATGCCCAAAGAACAACTGGATAACAGATGGAGTTGGCTCAAAGATCCAAACCATCATAGAGGAGAAATGAGGCAAGAGGTACCCAGGGAAATGAACCCCCATAGTTGGGACAGGGTTGGTGAGGAGGGGTGGAATTTAGTTCAGAGAAGAGGAGGCAGGTACAACCATGACACTAGATCTCATGTAGACAGGTTTAAGGGCAATGGCATGAATGCCCGTTACACCCACAACTATGCCCAAGCCCCCATCCTCTAGATAGACTTTATAACATCCCGATGGCAAACCAGTACGACTGCCTCTCCGACCTAGGCTGGGTCCATTGACAACAGGCGGGCACAGTACTAGGAAACGATAAAGGAAATAGGCTCAACCCCGTCTCCCCCGCAAATATGGCCCCGGAGACCAGGGTCCCAAGTGTGGATACCCGGGTACTAGTTTGTATTGCCCACGAGCCCGGCATTGGTAAGGATTCACAAATTAGCTCAGATAGTCAACCAGAGAGCAGGGAAGCCCCCAGAGATAATAGATACATTAAGGTAGGAACATGGAACATCGCTGGGCTAAGGAATAAAGTTGATGACCCTATCTGGAGGGAATTTATAGGCACCGCAGATATCATCGCTCTACAAGAGACGTGGGACACAAATAACATACTCACTTTGGACGGTTACATTACCTATTCTCTCCCAGCAGTCACCACCACTAGAGGAAGAACAAGGGGAAGACTGGTAACTCTAGTGGCAGCCAATATTACAGGAAAACACACGGTGATTACCTCAGGTTCCCCCTACTGTCTGGTAGTCAAAATTGTCTACAAAGGGGCCTATAATGTGTTAATTGTTAACTTTTATAATTCTTTCGATAGAGCCACCTTAACTAACAACCTGACAGCGTTACATTCTTTTTTAGTAGATTATAAGGAGCTGTCGGAGAATTAATGCTATATAATATTACTGGGGGACTTTAATATCCACAGATGCCCAGATAAATGCCTGCCCAATGATCCTTTTGCCCCTATGGAACAGGTTGACTCCCACTTTGAGCATACGGAGCAGGGGATCTTATTGGAGTACATATTGGCTGATAATGGTTTGATGCTACCCATGGGGGATGAGGTGAACATACCAACTTTTAAGGGTAATGGTAGTGGGTCAACTATTGACTTCATTTTTACAAGTTTAACATTAGGGAGTAATATAGTAGACTATTTTCCGGTCTGGTCCCATTTTACTGACCATAATCCCGTTTTTTTATGTGTTAGAGGTGTCCTTAGCAGATCCGAGATGCAATTGAATAGGGTTGATAAACAAGATATCCGGGCTACAGACCAGGCTCGGAGAATTAAATGGTGCAAAATCGTCCCCGAGGATTTCCTAGGCAACCTCTCCCACAGTAGAGGGGAGGAGTTGCGTATATGCATGGACAAGGAAGCAGGGGACAGTGAGGTAGTGGAGGCATACCAAAGGGTTTGTCGCCAGATTATGTCTGACCTAATACATCCTGGTAAAGTTAAAGAATCAGGGTCAGTTGGCTCATTCAACCATAACTGCTCAGTAGCTAATCGCAAACTGAAGGAGGCCTTGAAATGTAAGCCTGTTGATAGGAAATGTGTGGCACTCCTAAGGAAAGCATATAAAGCTGCAGTAGAACAGAGGAGGCAGGAGATCAGGGAAGATGCCTGGGCAGAACTGACCTCTATCGACGTCATAAAAAACAGTGCCAAATTCTGGGCAGTGATTAATCAACCCTATTTTGTTGATTCGAGTAATAATGTTTTAGACTGTGGTATTCTGGAGGACAAGTGGCTCTCCCATTTTAAGTCAGTTTATGAACATGTGTCCACAGGGGTCGACGATTCAACCATGGGGGCTACTCAACCATACACCTTAGTGGTGAACGAGGATGAGGTGGCTGAAGCCATCAGTAAAATGACAAGTAATAAGGCCCCCGGCCCTGATGGCGTACCAGCCAACCTCTTCAAGTCTAACACAGCAATATGGTCTAAAATTTTATCTAATGTATTCAATAGAATTCCCACAACTGGTATCCCAACGACCTGGTTGCAGTCGGTAATTGTACCTATTTTTAAAAAAGGTAATAGAGGAGCGCCAAGTAATTACCGCCCAATTTCCCTTATAGATTCTGCAGTGAAGGTCCTTGGCAGAGTGGTTCTGTGTAAACTATCTGATTGGCTTGAGGACACAAACTCTCTGTCAGCTGTACAGTACGGGTTTAGAAAGGGGCGTAGCACTATAGATCAGAGCGTTAACCTCTAATTACTGATTGGAAAGTACACCCTAGCGAAGCAAGGTTGTTTGTACATAGCATTTATGGACCTGTCCTCGGCCTTTGACTGAGTAAACAGGTCCAAGCTATGGGACTTGCTTTTAAAGATGGGCATTGACAAAAATATAGTATACTTTCTAGCTGATCTTCATCGGGACCTCACAGCTACAGTGAGATATGATCGTAAGGGGAATTGTACGGGCAAGATAGGTATAACTAACGGGGTCAGGCAAGGCTGTATTTTAGCTCCTTTATTATTTACATTATATATTAAGGATATTCCAAAGGTGGGCAAGTTCTCCCTTCCCGCATTATTATATGCGGATGATGCCGCACTTATAGCGCTCACATCAGTAGGTTTACAAAGTCTTTTAAATTCTTTTTATGAGTTCATGTCCTCTCTGGATCTTAGCGTTAATTACACCAAATCTCATGTCATGGCTGTGGGCAAAAAGGGCAGGCATAGGAAGCTGATGACACTCCACTTTAATGGTAATAGGTTATCTAGGGTAACCAGATTTCCATACCTTGGGGTGGTTTTTGACGAAAGTTCCACCTGGCTTCCCCAACTGTCCGAGAAAAGAAATGCGTTTGCACGGTCCATCTCTGCCGTTTTGGGTTTTTGTCCCGCAAATTGGGGGTAAAACCGGTACAAGCAGTGTTAAAAGTTTACGACGCTAAATTTGTCTCCATAGCAATGTATGGCGCAGACTTATGGGGTTTTAAGAATGTTAAGCTGCTACAAGTGGCAGAGGACAAATTCTTAAAGTCCATTCTATCCGTTCCACAATCGACCCCAGGTTTTATAGTTCACCAAGAATGTGGGGAGGAGTATTTAGAAGACCGGATTGCCATCGCGCCCCTTTTAAAGTGGATTATGGTTTGGCTGAACCCAGAAGTAGATGTAAACCACGAGATTCTGACGGACTGTCTTAGTCTAGAACATTGGGATTCTATCCCGTGGCTAAGCTATGTCAGAAAGGTTGTAGTCTTACTGGGGCGACAAGAAATATTTGAGGAGCCATCTAAACTGGTTAAAGGAGACATAAAATGGGTCAAGACTGCTTTTAAACTCCATAGAGAGATGGATAGAGAGGGCTTTGAATTGACCAAGCCAACTGTGAAAGCCCATCAGCTAGTCGTAACATCGGATAATGACCTAGAACTATATCTGAAGGTTGTTAACAATGCTAACCACAGATACTTATTAACCAAGTGTAGATTAAATAAAATTCACCTACTCATCTCTGGGCGCCCATGTTGGACTAAGGCTACAGACCTGAAATCATGCACTTGTGATGGTTTTTCTATAATGGATACTGCACACTTCATGTTCTTTTGTGGTTACTTTAAGGAGATACGGAAAAAATGTATTGTACCCCTACTAAAGGACAAAGGGTTTAAACAAGTGAAACCTGCCCTATTATACCTCCAACTGCTGTCCAATATGTGGGAAATTTTTAATGTTGCCACTTTTTTAAATATAGCTATGAGACTGAGGGAAAAATTAGTTAGTCTGAGATAATATTTTTATTTTTTTGTGATTTAAATTTTGAGCTTGTTAATTAATGAATTTCCATTTTTAACTTAGATGAATTGTGCATGTTTTTATATTTATACATGGATTTGATACTTAATTCTGAGTATTTTAAACTTTTGTCATATATTCTTTCCTTGGTTGATGTGCTGTTGATGTTAGTTAACCATGTTGCAATTTGAATGTCTTTTCCCCTTTTTTTGGACCTATGTATACTTTTGTGGTTTTTGTTATGAACCGAATAAAGTATTTTGACTGACTGACTGAAGTGGACCGAAATTACGCTCCAAGGCTGAACGCACTGCAGTTACGGGGTATCATCACCCAGATACTTTCAATGTCATCCAAAGTTCAGTAAATTAACTCTATGTACTCCAAAATTCTTTTTCAAGTTTTTCACTTTATTTCTCTTGTCTCAAGGGTAACTCATATGTAATCAACAGTTTCTATTAATGCTGATATGCCCATCCAGGCTTTTTTCAACAGTAAGATGAATAGATAAAATATCCATAGCAGTTAAAACAAATGACCCAATGCATTTCAGGCGCTTTTTGGCCCTTCCTCAGGGGTTCACTGCAAATATTAAAAACATTAACATTAGATCTATGATTTTAAATCAATGTATGCATTGTGTGCTCATGGTTGGTGTCAAACCACAGGTGTTTAACTTTCTTGGGATGTTGTGTTATTTTTCTACACCACACATGTTTTTTAGGCGCCCAAGGGATTTAAAATATCTCGGTGTGTTTGAAGGTCCCCTCTGCATGGTTCTTCATTTACAAAAAGCATAGCTCTGCACTTACAACTGACTCTTTAAATTAAAACAATCACAGGTTGTTGCTACACTAGACTCAATAAGGCTCAGAATGACCAAACTGTAATTACCTGCCTTGTTATTTAAGGGAAAGGTTCAGTGGGCCCTGAAGCACTTCCAATATATATCACCTGAAGAATAATCTGTTGTAGTACAATATGGAGTTAGAAAGTCCTCTTTTATTTTTAATGTATGTGGAGAACCACTAGAGGACAGCAGTTAGAAGCATAACTTAAAGTGTCACAGTAACAACACCACACATCACTCTACATCTATAAATCAGGGACAAAACTTGTGTCCCTGTAAACCGGCCTGAATTCTAAAGCATCATCCAAATCTTTACCCTCTCCCACCAGTAGGATGGCCAAGGCTTGTTCGAAGCCCTCATGACTCTTGTTTGACTCACTGAAACATGCCTGAAATGCCAGTGCTCCGCTTACAGGACTCTTCCCTCCCACCATAGAACACCTGCACAGACTTTCCCCGGAGACACATAATCAAGATGAATTGCATCATTTATTCTGCGACAACCAGCGCGCCACCCTAAATGGCAGCAAAACTCAGCATCTTAGAAAGGACAAAGTAAAACCTAAAGACAAAACATTGCTAGACTTGAACCCAGTAAGTGATAAATGCCAAAACAAGGATGTCAGTCATCTTGAGCTACTCATCAGAGCCATAGCAAAACCACCCCCCGGGAAAGTTTCATGCGACAATTCATCCACTTCATGAAAGAGACAAAAATGGATTTCTTCAACGAGAACTTGATGTGCAACTGATTATCAAACTCAAGCTCCTTCTGCCCTGGAGGATGAACTGTGAAAAAACCCCACATCATCCCGCCTTTCCCTCACTACTCTTTTAGTCAGAATCTAAAGTCATTCTCTGCAAACCTATGGACAACACTGCTTTGCTTCCTAGCTAGGTTAGTGTTATAAATGTTGTAGAACATGTATGCATGCATAGCAAGACTCTTGCCATGAGTGTTATTTACAACAGAATTTGGGATAAAGAAACGGTCAAATCTATGACGCCTTTCTGTCAACTTGTCACTTTTTGCTTAGAACATGGAGTGCAGCGACTGATAAATAAATAAACAAGAAAATGAGCTGCGTGCCATCAGTACTTCTCTGCCAGGAGTCTAGAGCTTATTACATCCATGTAATAAAACATGGACAGGCGCAATTATCGAAAAGTAATTTACCACTTCAGAGCTGCCCTGCCATCACAATCAATTCACTGAGCCTCCTCTGACACTTAGCATATGCTTTCAATGTTTAGAAAATAAAGCGAAGGCAGAGTAGGAAACTGGTTAATGTACTCTGTGTGGCTGAGGAATAATCGAACAGGTTTAATTTTCAAGAGTCATACAAGGAAAAAGTAAATATAACAAGCCTTTGTGGAACTCAAGCTTTAGCTGTAAACATTGCAAGCTAAAGCACAGGTTCTGCAATTGCTTAAAAAGTAAAGACATAGAAAAATATATTTATTCTATTTCTTTACTTTTTAAGCAATTGTGGCACCCGCGCTTTAGCTTGCGATGTTTACAGCTAAAGCTCGAGAGCCCCGATAGTAACAGTAAGCAAATAGAAAATACTTATTTCCTTGCATTCCAAGATAGCCTTGGAGCTGCCTTCCAGTAGTAAACAAAAGGATGCCAGCAAATTAGAAGGAACTGGGAGTGATTGCTGCAATAAAATGTAAGCAGCTACGGGTCTGAGCAGCCACAGTGTAATACGAGGTTGAAAACATAATAAAATAGTCCCCTCACGAGCAGATTAACAGAACAAAGCGTAATGATATTGTACTAACCGCCCGATTCATCAATGGAAATAGCGCTCGCAAAGGGCCAGATTCTGAGAATCTGGCCCTTTGCGAGTGCGATTTTTGCATTTGGGATTCAACATCCCAAATGCAAAAATCGCTATTTGCTAATTCGCATATTTGCGAGGATTTACATTTAAGGAATCTCTATTTGAGATTCCTTAAATGTAATTCATCATCCATTTTACAATTGCGAAATCGCAATTTCGGGCCGCAATTTACCGCAAGGTCAAACCTCGTGGTAAATTGCGAAAACTCAGAAAAATGCATTTAAATGCATTTTTCTGAGTTGCACGGTACACACACACATGTCCTTTGGACATGTGTGTGTGCAACACCTGTGTTAATTTCCATTGCAGCTGTGCTACAGGGTGTCCTTTGGACACCCCTGGCACCCTTGTACTTGCAATCTCATTTGCGATTAGCTAATTGCTAATCGTAAATGAGGAATGACTCCCCATGCATTCCTATGGGCCTTTTGGCCCATAGGAATCCTACATGAATACCGTTTTGTGAGTCTCAAATAGCGATTCCTTATGATTCGCTATTTGAGCCTCGCAAAACGGCCCGTTCATGAATCAGGCTGTAAGTCCCTGCTCCTTGCAGGAAAAGAAGGGACAAAGAGGCAGGACTGTACACTACTAAGCAAGGATTTTTAAAGGACATTGAAACAAACAAATGAGAAGCAAGGAATGGCATCTAGCCCACAGGGACATATGTATACTAAAGTATACAAGAGGTCGTACGCTTACTCTTGACGTAAAAATCAAATGTGAGGAAGGAATAAAATACACTGGAGATGTGCAAGAGTACGTACAAGAGAAACTGAAAAAGGTTTAGAATGAAGTACAAGAGAAATGGAAAGAAAAAACAGAGAAAAGTAGTAAAGATGAACAAGAAGTACATGAAGGAAAAATAAGCAATGTACAGGAGATGCAAAGATAAATATACATAAAATATATAACGCACCCATCATCCTCCTATACATTTTTTAAAACGAACATTAGAAATGGGTGACGGACACCGGAACGGTCTTTCCCCAAAATACAAGTGAATAAATCGACCAGAAAAATGGATCATCTACACCCAACATCAACTCAAAAAATAGTTAGGGGAAAAAAATGTTGACTGCTAACCATACAGCCAAAAAGGCCTAGGGACAGACAACCACGAGTGTGGCAAACTAGTGCGCACAACAATGATACACATGGAACTCGTACCCGTTAGAACTCCTAATAAGAGGTTAGGAACATGAACAGAACAGCAGAACACATGGGACTCATACCCATTGGACCCTCTAAGTGAAGATTAGGAATGTGAACAGAACAATGTAACACATGGGACTCATACCCATCAGAACTACGTAGATGGGACTAAAACCCAAAACCCATTAATTGAGAAAGCTGTGTTGAATGGGACTAAAACGTATTAAATGTGTTAAATGGGACTAAAAAAAACTCATTAACTGTGTTGAATGTGACTACAACATCCAACAACAGTCCGTGTAGGATAAACAAGAACATAAATACTGTACCTATAGCATCAAAACAAACATAAAGAACTAGAGGCAGGAACACAATGGAGAACATGGCGGAATGAAGACAAAATGACAAAAGACAACAAAATCCTTCGCCGGTGAGCGACCTCTCGCCTGTGTCATGCCATAGTGTTATATAAATATAAAAAAACACTAAACATACATAGTGTAGCATACCAAAATTTTGAATATCTGTTGATTGGCCGTTTCTCCAAACTCATTAACCCAATACCCATGTTATAACTTTGCATCACTAAAACAACATGAAAGTGACAAACATAACTACAACCTCAACCCAAATTGAGGAAACACTTTGTCTTTGACACTTGTTTCTAACTAAAACAGTAACTAATCCAGGCCCAGCAAGACCTCACACAAAATGTGCCCACAAAGTCAGTTTTTACTTTTTACACCACAACTTTACTCAACTGTTCATCCATGAACTATGGTGATAATAAATTGTAGATAGGATTGACATGTAAAAACCATTATGCTGTGATAAATATTCAGTCGATATTTGACGTGCAATTTGTTGAGACATGGAAAACCTCATGTTGATGCTGACACAACACACCGTGAGTCTGTTGTAGGTCCCCCCAGTCGCAGCTTCAGTCACCGCAATGCAAATACCTTGGCATCATTTCCAGAGCTGTGAGTGTTGCTGGCACCGAGCGTTTCAAGGAGAAATTTATGTCTGCTCCTCAACTGTGCCTTTGCAGTTTGACAAAAACATGCCTATGATTATGGTGAACTGCCGTAGTTTCAATGACAACCACACGGAAAGAAATCTGCAGCAGGTACATTGCGCTGCACCAGACGGCCAATACAGGGCAAACCAAGCACCGATGCTTCTGTGCAGTAACTAATTTGAAGATGGCCGCATGCTGACACGCCTGCGCAGGGTGGCTCATGACGTGCGCATGCGGCAAATGCTGCTGCGCAGCAGAACGGACGCGGTGAAAGGCTGGATCTTCACAGATGAAGAAACCAGGATCCTCGTGGGAGAACGTCGCTGAAGAGACTTCGTGTGATCCACAAACAGAAGGTAAGTGCGCATGTAAGATACTTGACGCATGCCACACTTTGAAAAATTACCACAGCGGTTGAACTGCCACAGACTCCTCAGATGCTGTTGAAAACCCATAGTATAACAAAGTAACTGCCTATAAAGTGTTTTTATGCACAAAAGTACTGCACATGCTGTTGGCACCGCAATCAAGCTCCACATGAACCACTGCGCATTCCCCAGCAGCAAGCTCCACATGAACCACTGCAAATACCCCAGCAGTGGTAACACACAGCGAATACGTAGGATACGTAGAATGGCGCAGCATGCCACAATACCATGCAGCATAAGACATGTCAAAAAGCACAGCATACCTCTGATCCAAAGCTGCGAAGGGCAAATGAAAAGGCACAAAAACGCAGCATGCATGACTCGTTAGGACAACTTTCACTCAGATACCCTTTCTTCACCCTCCTTGGTGATTTCAACCTCCATCTAGAATCGACAACAGACATTCATACCATCAATTTCGTACAAACCCTCGATATATTCAATTTTAAGCAACTTGTCACCTCACCCACCCACTCCATAGGTCATACCCTCGATGGAGTCTGCACAAACTTCTCTCTCTTGACCACACTATCGCCCTTGCCCCAGATCTGGTCTGATCACTTCTTGATCCCATTTCACATCCTGAACAAAAACCTATCCAACCGCAACAAATCTGCTTCCCTCCCCGCCAATCACATTAATTGGAAAAAGGTCCAGGATAACATTACTCTCAATCCGTCAATACAAACTCAAGCACCCACCCTCTCCGGTAATATTGATACCGACGCCGATCTTTTTCACAACTGGATCACCCAAGAAATAAAATCCAGAATCCCGCCCTCACGTCCCCGCACCTCCCGGGGCCAAACTAAACCCAATGCCCCCTGGTTTACACCAGAACTTGCTAATGCACATCTGCTTTGTAAAAAGGCAGAAAGAAAATGGCGGAAGGCCTACGAGGTTACTTACCGTACCTCTTATATCGCAACTAGGAAAAACTACCTTTCAGAAATCAAACTGGCAAAGAAAAACTACTACATCAACGCCATAAAAAACGCAGGCCAAAAACAAAAGGCGCTGTTTGCGATAGTCAAATCATTTACGCAACCCAAGGCTCTTTTGCCTGAAATCCCACCCTCTCAGAAACTCTGTGATCAAATTTCTGACTTCTTCGAGGAAAAAATTGCCTCGATCCAAATCAACTTTCCCCCCCCGCCACTCTCCCAGTGCCCCCCCCACTGGTCTCCCAAAGCTGTACGCTAGGTCGCTTCTCCCCTATCACTCTTGAGCAGTCGAAAAAAGCCATCCTGGCCTGTAAATCGGGCTCCCCGTCTGATCCTTGTCCTCCCAATATACTTCACCAACTAATCGACGAGGTTAACCCGACCATCAACAACCTAATCAACTCCTCGCTTAGCTCAGGCACAGTTCCTAGCCGCTGGAAAAAAGGAATCGTCAAACCCCTTATGAAGAAGGCGAATAAACCCCCGACG
Organism: Lissotriton vulgaris; assembly: GCF_964263255.1. Taxonomy (NCBI): domain Eukaryota; kingdom Metazoa; phylum Chordata; class Amphibia; order Caudata; family Salamandridae; genus Lissotriton; species Lissotriton vulgaris. The sequence goes on along the minus strand of NC_141693.1, from coordinate 1,435,976,725 downwards.
GATCTTACCAACCTCCGCCCAATCTTGTTACTCCCGGCCTTGGGAAAAATCACGGAACATCTAGTCCACAATGAACTGAAACACTATCTAGATGAAAACAACCTTCTCCATCCTCAACAATCCGGATTCCGCCCCATGCACTCGACAGAAACCGCCCTCATTGAATTGTCTGACACTTTAAAAACTCTGCAAGATCAGAGAAAAAACTCCATCCTCATCCTTCTCGACCTAACGGCGGCGTTTGACACTGTCTCCCACACTATCCTTATCAGCAGACTCAGGGACATCGGCATCTCTGACTCTGCCCTTTCCTGGATCTCGTCTTTTCTCTCCGACCGTTCCCAAACCGTCTCTTTGGGCCCATTTCATTCCAAAGACAAACTTGTCTCCTCAGGTGTCCCGCAAGGCTCCATCCTGAGCCCTCTCCTCTTTAACGTTTACCTCATTCCCCTCCTTAATCTAATAGAATCTTTCGGCATAACTGTCACCTCCTATGCCGATGACACACAGCTCATTGTGCCATTAGACAAACTATCTACCAAAGCTGAACTCAACCTAAAACACTGCCTGACTGAAGTATTTCGATGGATGGACAATAACCACCTGAAATGCAATTCGAGCAAAACGGAGATCCTTCCGATCGGTACAAATATCTCCTTTTGTCCAGCACTTTGGTGGCCGGACAATTCTGTTGCCCCCCCCCAGACAGTTTCGTCGGCCAGGAACCTCGGCGTTACCTTTGACTCCGACCTCTCCTTTGATCAGCATGCCAGAACCGTCGCAGGCAAATGCTTTGGAATGATCAGATCCATGAGAAAGTTCTTTGACTTTCTTCCCATCGATGCCAGAAAGACGGTGACAGTAGCACTCATTATCTCGCGACTGGACTACTGCAACGGCTTGCTCGCAGGAGCCAAAAAGAACACCATCCAAAAACTGCAGAGCGTATTACACACAGCCGCCCGTCTTGTCCTGGGCCTTCCCCGCAGATCCTCTATTTCTGCAGCACTTCGCTCACTTCACTGGCTCCCCCTTCACAAAAGGATTCTCTTCAAGATCCTGATTATAGCCTTTCGTGCCTACAACAAAACTGGCCCTAAATACCTCACCAAACGCTTCCCCCACTACCTGCCCAGCCGTCACCTTCGCTCAACCAACGACAACCTCATTCTTCTCCCCAAATACAATCTGAAAACGAAGGGTGAGAAGACCCTCAGCTTCCTTGCAACTAAAGCCTGGAACAAACTACCCAAATCCCTCAGACAACAAACCCAAGAAAAACCCTTTCGAAAACTGCTAAAGACCTGGATCTTTAATCTCCCGGACGATCACTCCAAAGCTTCCATCTAATCCTCTTGCACTGGCTCACTTAGGTTCCCTAGCGCCAAGATGCTCCCTCCGGAGCGAACGTCGCGCTCTATAAATACCCCACAAATATACAAATATATATGCAGCAATCTGTAGTCCAAGTTCTTGCACAGAGAGACCAGGCATAATAAGATGCCAAGTGAGTTACCGCTAACTCCGGGCAATTACTCCACAAAAGATCTTTTGTTGAGGGAAGATGATTGTGAGTACTCCATGCTTGTGTTGTGGTCGGCCAGTGTGAGGAAAACTGGTGAACACCAGAAAAAGTGCTCAGGATCTCGCAAGCCTTCATAGTAACAGGAATTCTGAATCTGTTAATCCAATGAAGTACGCGCAGGCTGGGGCTGTCTGGTGTAAAGGACACTGGTGGGGATGGCATGCCTTGTACTTCAAAATAGGCTTTATCTTGATTGTGTAGATGCCATTTAGAGATTTCTTCTTTCAGAGTCCTTTTTAAAGCATGCATGTGTTCGAATCCCATCCTTGCTCATACTCCAACTGTCACACTTAAGCATCCAGGCACCCACACATTCCATTCAAGACCCTCACAACAACATTCCATGCATCACATTCACACTGGCTGAGCAGCTAGGGAGGAAGTAACAGAAAGTAACCAGATAATTATAATAGAGGTTACAACACGAGCTTACAGAGGCCTCTCTCCTAGCAACTGCCTAGCTGATCTGTTCCACTTTGCCTGTCCTGAACCCTGTTGATGGCCTCTTTTGGAGTGAATCCTAAACCCCAAGTGGTGCCACCTGTTCCTGGACCCTTGGCAGGCATTAGAGTGTACTTCTCCTGTCACCAAACTGTAAAAAGCGGGACTTAGGAATGTTTAGCCAACTTTCCGCATAGAGAACTAACAGAGGCGAGGTCGCATTTAAAATTGCAGTCATCGATGTTGAATCACCAGTCAACCTCAACTCGCTGATTTGCCCTGTTAAAAAAAACACATTAACAGAAATGTTTAGAAGTCTAAAAGAAGGAGGCTTTACCACGACCAACACTGAGCAACATCCGATCAATGTTGAGGCTTTCTTGGGCACCGACTTCGCCTACTCTGAGCCTTCTCGTCATCATCCATGACCGCACTGGGACACCACTCATCAGCAGCCCACTGTGTTCGTGTCATACTTTGAATCCAGCTTGCGGTTGTCCCAGCAATGGCTGGAAAAACCCCCACTTTTTCTCCATAAATGTTTCTAACTCAGAAGGTAAACTTTCAACTGGCATGAAGCTGGTCCCTTTATCGGACTAGCAGTCAAAGCGGTTGGCCTTACGTTTAGACATAAATCAGGGCGAGTGTGACCAGGTACCAGCAGTTGTCACTTTGTGTTTTTTTTGTACTATTTTATTTCAGATTTTGGAAAATAATATCTCCAGTTCTACTTATTGGATGTTTGTCATTTTCGTGTCATTTTATTCATGTGAACTCCACAATGAGTCATCCGGCTCACTATCTCTACATCAATAGGAAAGTCAAACAGTTAAGATAAAGGGCAACAAAAAATATAAAACAGTGCATATCCACAGCAAGTTTTTGTTAAAATATAAAGCATGCAAGAGACTATTTACCACAGCTAGTTAGTGGGGCAGAGACACTAGAAAAAAACTTACACTGAATAAAGTTAGCTAGGATACATTGGCCCACTCTCTGCATGAGTAGTGAGCTAGCGGCTGATTTACCAATTTTAGAAACTAAGGGACTTCTTTCTAATGCTATTTTTGGTGCTTGACTAAAATCGTGTGGTTCCTGGCAAATTAATTGATTTCACTGCTTGGAATCTGTAATGCAATTCAGTTCTACATGTGCATACAGATATGCAAAATCTAAACTTGATGTAAATGATCTTGCAAAGTTGGAAATTAACAACTCAATACACATTTGAGAAGTATACCTCTGGAATAGGTGGTGAAATATGCCTCACCCACCTAACAGAACTGCGAAGAGAAAGGATGCATGCTTTTAAATATATTCATTTTGCAGGGGCCATGAACCTGTTTCAAGTGGTTTATTCTGGAAGGTGTCAGTCATCAATTTATAGTCCCAGGGACTTCATTACATACTAATGAAATCTAAGAAATGACATTATGTTATGTAATGGTTATTTGTATGGCACAGCTTTTCACACATGAGGGTATCCAGGTGTCGTGCAGGAATGTAAGCCAGGTGGTACTCCTAATTGAATAGCCAGGTCTTCAGTTTCTTGTGGAAATGTGAGTGAAGTGTGAGTCCTGATGCGTTGAGGAAATTCATTCCAGCAGTTGGTGGCGATGAAAGAGAAGAAGCGCCCTCCTGACTTGCTTCTGCAGATACAGGGGATTTGTGTGACTAGCTGTCTGGAAGGTTGGTAGAGTTGAAGTTGGTTGTTGAGGTATGCTGGTCCAGTGTTGTGTACAGCTTTGTTGGCGTGGATGAGCAGTTGAATTTGCAAGGTTTTGGATGGGAAGCATGTGTAGTGCAATAAGGCAGGGAGTGATGTAAGTGCTTCTGATGAAGTCTAGGATGAGTCTGGCGGTGGTGTGGTCTGGAGGCTTTGAATGAGTTGGTAGGTGATGTAGATAAAGACTTCATTGCTGTAGTCTAGTATACTGTTTTTGCGGACCTTGGTGACCATATGTCTTATGCGCACGGGAGCCTTTTTGTTTTTAGTTTTATATAGTGTGAACTGGACCCTAAGGTATCAGAGTCCTTTACATGAGCACCAGTTGCATTACAGATGGACAGACTCATTTTGTTAGGCATGATGACGTGATTTGCCCAGAATCATAGGATGTTGAGCGTCCCTTGCTGAGACTCAAACCCAGTTCCCCAGGTTTGAGTTCAACTGCTCTAACCATGATGCTTCATCCTCTCCCCATTTGAGTATCTTGTGAAGCATTCTGAGGTTGAGGCAGCAGGATGTGATCGCAGTGTTGACCTGTTTGTTCATAGTAAGTTTGACATCAAGGAGGATGCTTAGAAGACTTACTCCAGTTTATCCATCCATTGTTTCTGTGATATCTGTGTATATTTGTATGCATTTATTTATATATATATATATATATATATTCACAGAAAAAACCATAGGTTTTAGGCCATACATAGTTAGGGATTAGCATTTACAAAACCTTAATATACTCGCACAAAACCATAGAAATTCGCATATATAGTTAGATGCAATAACTATATATCGCGCACCCGCAACCCACTGCTGATGATGTCACATATTACATCATTCATGACATGGTCAGTGACATCACTGATGACATCACTGATGACATCACTGATGACATCTCAAATTACAACATCCAGTGACTGTATGTTTCTGTAAAGTTAAAATATGTCTTAGATATTGAAGAATGAGTGGATGTATAAGTGTTTGGATGAAGGATTTAGTAGGTGCATGACTGACTGTATGAGTGAGTGATTAAATGTGTCTCACTTAGTGCATGGGTTAGTGACTAAACTGTCTCAATTTGTGCATCATTATTACTGTAGTTCTGTAAACTGCTGCATGTGTTGATCAGTAGCTATATGAGTAACTATATGGGTTATTGATTGGTTGCCCAAATATTTGTATGGGAGAGTGAGTGTGTGAGTGTGTGAGTGGGGGTGGCTGGGAGGTGTGTGACTGTGCATAGATGTGTGAGCAGTTGACTCAGTAGATGTATGGGTTCAAAAGTGCATGTGAAAACAGCTGTATGGGCGGTTGACTATCAGCATGAGTGCATTGGTGAGTAATTGGATTTATCAGTGCTATATGTCAAAGTAAGTACATATGTAAAACACAATACATGTAAGAGTTGACATATATAAATAACTGTGCATAAGAGCCAGTGAATGTGTGAGTGGCTGTATGGATCATTCTGAACTTGTATCAGGGATTGTATAAGAGAGTAAATATGTGTTAGTATATGTTTGATTAAGTAAGGTGTGTATAACTGTATAGTTGAGGAAATGGAGGTGTGATTGATTCTTTGCATGACTGACTAGGTGTGTGAGTAACTCCATGGATGAGTGACAGTCTGTGAGAGTCTGTTTACACTGATTGTATCTAAGGTTATATTAGAGTCTGAAGAGGTTGATCGTATTATCACATGAATGATATCATCAATGATGTGATCAGTAATGACAAATGAGATGTTATCAGTGATGTCATTTGAGATGTCATCAGTGATGTCATCAGTGATGTCACTGACCATGTCATGAATGATGCCATCAGTGATGTCATCAGTGATGTAATCAGTGATGTCACTGACCATGTCATGAATGATGTAATATGTGACATCATCAGCAGTGGGTTGCGGGTGCGCGATATATAGTTATTGCATCTAACTATATATGCGAATTTCTATGGTTTTGTGCGAGTATATTAAGGTTTTGTAAATGCTAATCCCTAACTATATATGGCCTAAAACCTATGTTTTTTTCTGTGAATTTCAATGTTTTTTTAATAGCAAATATCAAAAACTGTCAAATGTCAAGTACGTGATAGGTCAAAACTTTTTCGTGTTTATGCACGCTGATGTGCTTTGAACGCTGCCCCCCCCTCTTTTCTCTTAGTAGTACTCTCTCTTTGCAGATAGTGAAGAGTAGTTAACGCAGGCCTTTGCCCCCGTTCTAATCCATCGTGTCTGCTTCTCTCTCCATTTGATTGATAGTTATCCAAGCATTTACTGTTTGAGAATTAGTTCTCTTTGGTTCATTCTCTATTTACAAACAAGCACAGAGTCGCAATACTGTTTAGTCTTTGCAGATAGTGAAAAATCGTGTAAAAAAACAAAAGGAATCGAGCAAAATCAGTAGGCCACTAATGGGATCTCTTTTTGACCTAGCTAAAATAGAAACATTAAGAACAACCCTTCATGAGAAATATGAAACTAGTGAGATGAACTGAGCTCCACACGATGATGGCTGCAAGACAGCTCGGCTCCGCCACCCACCCCACCCAAAACAACGACAAACCCTATGCAAATATTATAAATATATACAACACACCAGCAAAGTAACAGGGTAAAACATTTTATTAAATAACTATTTACATAACTATTTTATACTTTTTGTTGCCCGATCCGGCTAGCTCAATCGATCGAGCATGAGACTCATGCACTCTAATCTCCTTGGCCTCAGTCAAGCATCAATACTAAAATTTTAATGCACGAGTGTTCGTTCATGGTTTTGGTCCCTGAGTTGCTTCGATGTCACTGCCTTGCACAAATGGCATAAGTCCTGGATGTTGGGTGCCATACTTCAGAGTTCTGAGCAGCGCTTGTAACACTGTCTAAACCTTATTTGCACCTGCTGCAGCTTCACTATTCTCAAAGTAAGTGGGGGCCGTTTGTGGACCTGACTGCATTTGAAAACAATGTGATATGGTACCTCCCTAAACCGCTTGACGGAGGCCCCCGAGGGGCGGCGTGATGGCACGGACTCGGAGAAGACGCTTGGCTCCGACCCCTTCCCCAAGTCTTATAGCACTGGTGTAGCCTGAGATCGCACCCGACATAAGCGGCCGGCTCCCGGGGTCAAGCTGTCTTTGACGTTTTGTAGGCTTTTGAATTCTATCCTTAGATGGCATTGTCTAATTTCCAAATAATCTGCAGTTGAATCTGTGGTGAAATATAATAAAAAATGTTATTAACCACTATTACCAAACAGTAAATCAATAACAGTAAGAACTAGATTCGACAATGCTATAAAAAAAAAAGTATGCACAAGGATGCAGGGGGTATCACTTTGACACCCTCTGACACCCTCAAAACAGGCACAAGTGCCATGTAGCAAGCAAACCAGCCCTAAGGGCAGGTCTGCCTTTCACATGACATAGATGTGCGAGCACACATGTGCATGCACACCGGAATCGGTATTTTACCATGAAGTTTGATTTCATGCTAGAATACTGATTCGTTAAGGCCTTTGGGACTCAGAAGACTCCCCCCTACATAACAAATTAACAGAATCGGTAGAATTACCAATTCGGTATTTTACCGAACAAATAATTTTTCCGATTCTGTAAATGTAGATTTACCTACATGTGGCCTTGGATTTAAGCCCCTACATACCGATTGGCCATTTACTGGTCGGAAACGGCCGAAATTGGCCGTAACCGGTCGGTAAATGGCCTGAAACAACCACCTACATCGGGCCCTAAGTATACACGCATTTGATTTCAAAAAAAGTTTTTAAACCTTTTATGTAAAACAATTATACACCTACATTCATGGGAAACTGACTTAAAATGCCCTAATACACATGAAAACGTTTTTTTAAGGTACTTGCACCTTTTTTTCAATAACTTTTAACATGGCTATGTAACTCAAACAATCAATCATTCCTATGGACTTTGAAGCCCATAGGAATGATTAGGCATTACCGATTCGGTATTTACCGAATCGGTAATTAAAGAATTCACATGGGTGCAAGGGGTGTCACTTTGACACCCTCTGGCACCCCCAAAACAGGCACAGGTGCCATGTGGCAGGCATACCTGCCCTAAGGGCAGGTCTCCCTGTCACATGACATAGGTGTGCATGCACACATGTGCATGCACACCGGAATCGGTATTTTACCATGAAGTTGGATTTCATGCTAAAATACCGATTCGTTAAGGCCTTTGGGACTCAGTAGAGTCCCAACTACATATGGAATTTACAGAATCGGCCGTAACCGGTCGGTAAATGACATGGAACGACCACCTACATCAGGCCCTAAGTGTGCATGCATTTGATTTCAAAAAAAGTTTTTAAAGCTTTTATGTAAAACAATAATACACCTACATTCATGGGGAACAGACTTAAAATGCCCTAATACACATGAAAACGTTTTTTTAAGGAACTTGCACCTTTTTTTCAATAACTTTTAACATGGCTATGTAACTCAAACAATCAAAATGAAAATTTGCCAGGCACACATGGGGGCGTATTTACAAGGGCCTTGCACTACGAGGAAAGTGACTTCAAATGACCAGACACACATGGGGACGTATTTACAAGGCCCTTGAACCCGGGGGAAGTGACTTGAAATTGCTAAGCACACATAGGAGAGAATCTACAATGCCCTAGCAACTCTTATGCATCATTTTTTACATGTACACCGTAACATTAACAACACAATTGCATCATATATCTGTTCCGCAAAAGCGACGCATTGCAGGAGTCACATCATTTTACCATCAAAAACAATTTCACTGATTCTGTAAATGTAGATTTACCTACATGTGGCCCTGGATTTAGGCGCCTACATACCTTTTCGCCATTTATAGGTCAGAAACGACCGAAATCGGCCGTAACCGGTCGGTAAATGGCCTAAACGACCACCTACATCGGGCCCTAAGTGTACATGCATTTGATTTCAAACAAAGTTTTAAAACATTTAATGTAAAACAATAATACACCTAGGACCAGATGTAGGTAAATCACATTTACCGATTTTGAAATACCGAATATTACCGAATTTTACCGATTCGGTATTTCAAAATCGGTAAATGGGATGTAAGTACCAACATCTGATTTATTACTGATTCCTTAAAAATTCGGTATTTACCGATTCGGTAAATACTGAATCGGTATTTCCTATTGAATCCTATGGGCCTTGAAGCCCATAGGATTCAATTCAAATACCGATTCAGTATTTACCGAATCGGTAAATACCGAATTTGTCAAGGGTGCAGGGGGTATCACTTTGACACCATTTAGCACCCCCAAAACGGGCATGTGTGCAATGTGGCACACAGACATGCCCTAAGGACACGTCTATCTGTCACATGGCATATGTGTACATGCACAGATGTGCATGTACACAGGAATCGGTATTTTACCATGGATTTGTATTCCATGGTAAAATACCGATTCTGAAAGCCATGTGCCAATGGAAAATTGGCTACCCACATTTCAATCTTGCATTTTCGGTAAAATTACCGAATCGGTAAAATTACCGATTCGGTAAAATTACAGAAAACGCAACATTTAAGGGCAAAGTAATTAATTTTACACATGGGGGCGTATTTACAAGGGCCTTACTCTACAAGGAAAATGACTTCAAATGACCAGACACACATGGGGACGTATTTACAAGGCACATGAACCCGGAGGAAGTGACTTGAAATTGCTAAGCACACATAGGAGAGTATCTACAATGCCTGTGCAACACTTATGCATCATTTTTACATGTACACCGTAACATTAACAACACAATTACATCAAATATCCGTTCCGCAAAAGCGACACATTGCAGGAGTCACATCATTTTACCATCAAAAACATTTTCACCAATACCTTAAGAAACATGGAAGTGGTGAAAAAAGCCAAGCTTGGCGTTACGGCAGCCACGAGGTAGCTAGGCTCCGCCACCCCCCCACTGCTCCAAGCATGTCTGTCCCACCGCCACGCCCATTAACGGTAACATGAAATAGATACAAATCAGCAGATACCTACCCCCATTCCGGAAACTCCCGAAGTGCAACAGGACCACGGTTACGCCCATCCGGAGGATGAGGCCTCGACACGTGCAGGGCGGGGCCCGGCTAATCGCCATCAGCCGTGGGGTGGAAGGCCCAAAATGTACTGGTCTCCCGATTCCCTTCTTCTGCCGCCTTGCAGGCCACGGGGGGATGTCTTCCCTCTGCCTCTGACCCCCCCCCCCTCTTATTGCCTGGTCCGGACATCACGGATATCAACGCCAGGTGTCGGCGTGGGGTGCGCTGGGAGGGAGAGGCGGCGCGAACGAGCCTCTCCCACCCCCCCAGGTGGGGGCCCCTCAGCTGCACCCCCAACGCTCCACTCACCCGACAAGGGTTCCTCCACTCTTGCGATGCAGCGGCACTGCACTCACCCGACAAAAGGTCTCGTCCACTATTGCGAGGCAATGATGCTCCGCTCACCCAGTGGGGGTCTCGTTCACTGTTGCGGTGCAACGACGCTTCTAGTTTCCTGTGTCCAGAAACCTTCTCCTCAACTTTGAAGATTCTATAAGAGCCACGGGGGCCCTCAACCTCCGATGGGGAATGACTGCCATGATCACCAACGGAACGACCACGACGTAGCCGCGGGACGTCGGCGCGCTCCTGCCGGCGCCGGCCTCAGTCTTGAAATCACCAAAATCCTGCAAGACTACCAACTTGATCAGTTCCGGTGGGACACCAGTATGACCCGGTAGGAGAGATTGTTGCCTCCCACCCCACTTTGACTGATGGTTCATGTCAGCAGTCCCCTCTGCTACCCTTCAATGAAAACTTTTGGACTGCCGAAAGAGGTCCCGGTCCAACCACGAGTTGGTGGAGACATTTTGAATATACTTGGACCTTCCTGACCTCACCCAAAATGGCGCCGGTACAAATGAAACTCTCAACTCCTTGTTGTGCCCCGATTGCTCAGCCTTGATATCATGACCTATGTATGCAGATTTTAGCACATGAATTGATATGGGATAAGACTGATTACACGTTCGAACAATGAATTGATATTAAGTTCTAATGCATCATTGATTACTGTATTTATTATTGAAGGTTCGAATTGTCGACACTTTTGGTACTTGCTCACAATGAATTATAGATATGATTTTGTTGCACTTGTGGCACTTTTTACTATGAAATCAACGACCACTGACTCTCTGTTATTTTTTCCACAAATAAATACCCCCCCCCCATTTACAGTTCCAGCCTGCTCCGTGGCCGGCCCACGGGGTTGTAAGCCCGTATTTGGGCACCAACATTTTTATTAAAGGTTTTTGAAAAAGCAAACGTAGTTGTAACGCGTAGATTGGTAAGTTTCGAAGAAATGGCCACTGTTTCCGATTTTTTTTTTTGTTAAAAAAAAGCAGGTGAAATGAAGCAGCTCAATTAGTTAAGGGTTAAAAAGTATAGTACGCAGAAACATTGAAAATATGAATGGTCCAGGTTTGTTGTGTGTTTTTAATTTTTCTACAGCATAAAGCAATCGATAAAGATCCTGGTATTTAGCCTCTACTTTATATGCTACCTGTATCAGGGAAGTTGTTTTAAATGCCCCTAAGCCACCCCGAATGAATATAACCTGGCCCCCCTAGTACGAACGAAAACGACCCCGTACCACTGTAGGTTATCTCTCTTCCTCAAAAATGACAAAAATTACTTTCTAGAACGTTTTGGACATTGATGATTTTCATATGATCTATTTATTAAAGTAATACTCATCTCTCCGCATGAAATTCATTTTCCAAATGCTACACAAGTCAATCTCATCTGCCTAAAGTTCTTTTACAGATTTGGGACCGTTTCCCTTGCCTCTGACTCACTTATTGCTAAGTCATTGGTGGATGTTTTTGCCGGTCGGGGATTATCCACCAAATCTCGAAGTTGTGCTTTAGAATAATTAAAAGGGTGCCACCTCTCCATGTGCCAATGCATGATATGATTACCATAGCTATATTTTTTTTCGGTCCCTCTCGAGAGTTTTTTTTTGGCAGATGAGGCAGGTAACGAACCTGGCATTAACTTTCTTTTCATGAGAAGGAAAAGAAAAAAATTGCCAGATAAAATTCACTTTCACATGGGACGTTCTTGGCATTTCTTTCAGAAACTTTTACATCACTGTGTCATTTCTTTGTCTATCCTGCTTAAAGCAATGTCATGTAAATAGTTGTTTAAAAAGTTTTTTTTAAAGTGTTTTCTTTGTTGGAGCGTTGTATATATTTATACGTTATTAAAGTGTTATAATCCTACAACTTTGTTGGAGTGCTATATATTTTTAATGTGACACATAATTGTGAAGACTTTGATGTACAAAAAGGCATCCCTGGAATCTTCCGCTTCATGCTCGGACCCACACACCCTCACAGTGAGAATCCCCTCCCCAAGCACAATACAGGATGGTTATCAGATAGTAGGAACGCGTGTGGTGTGATGGATCTCATCGGGTGGGGGCCTCGATCTACTGTAACTCCTTTGAACAGGGGTGATTCTCTACAGCTGGAGCCATAAACTACATCTGCAGGGCTAAGTGATAGCCTGAGACCGGCCTGCACAATCAGACACAGAGGAAGAGGAGTGTCAGAGGGTGCGGTAGTGAATAGGGTGAAAGGGAGGTGTCGGGCGGGCACAGGGTGTGATTCTCAGGGAAGAGCAGCGCAGATGGGGGGAGGTTTATGGCCCATGCATGAGAGAGAGAGCGGGGGTGACCAGTGCGTGGGGGAGATGCTTGCGAGGGTGGGGAGCCATGCTGAGGGCCTTACTCTACAAGGAAAATGACTTCAAATGACCAGACACACATGGGGACGTATTTACAAGGCACATGAACCCGGAGGAAGTGACTTGAAATTGCTAAGCACACATAGGAGAGTATCTACAATGCCCGTGCAACACTTATGCATCATTTTTACATGTACACCGTAACATTAACAACACAATTACATCAAATATCCGTTCCGCAAAAGCGACACATTGCAGGAGTCACATCATTTTACCATCAAAAACAATTTCACCAATACCTTAAGAAACATGGAAGTGGTGAAAAAAGCCAAGCTTGGCGTTACGGCAGCCACGAGGTAGCTAGGCTCCGCCACCCCCCCACTGCTCCAAGCATGTCTGTCCCACCGCCACGCCCATTAACGGTAACATGAAATAGATACAAATCAGCAGATACCTACCCCCATTCCGGAAACTCCCGAAAGTGCAACAGGACCACGGTTACGCCCATCCGGAGGATGAGGCCTCGACACGTGCAGGGCGGGGCCCGGCTAATCGCCATCAGCCGTGGGGTGGAAGGCCCAAAATGTACTGGTCTCCCGATTCCCTTCTTCTGCCGCCTTGCAGGCCACGGGGGGGATGTCTTCCCTCTGCCTCCGACCCCCCCCCCTCTTATCGCCTGGTCCGGACATCACGGATATCAACGCCAGGTGTCGGCGTGGGGTGCGCTGGGAGGGAGAGGCGGCGCGAACGAGCCTCTCCCACCCCCCCAGGTGGGGGCCCCTCAGCTGCACCCCCAACGCTCCACTCACCCGACAAGGGTTCCTCCACTCTTGCGATGCAGCGGCACTGCACTCACCCGACAAAAGGTCTCGTCCACTATTGCGAGGCAATGATGCTCCGCTCACCCAGTGGGGGTCTCGTTCACTGTTGCGGTGCAACGACGCTTCTAGTTTCCTGCGTCCAGAAACCTTCTCCTCAACTTTGAAGATTCTATAAGAGCCACGGGGGCCCTCAACCTCCGATGGGGAATGACTGCCATGATCACCAACGGAACGACCACGACGTAGCCGCGGGACGTCGGCGCGCTCCTGCCGGCGCCGGCCTCAGTCTTGAAATCACCAAAATCCTGCAAGACTACCAACTTGATCAGTTCCGGTGGGACACCAGTATGACCCGGTAGGAGAGATTGTTGCCTCCCACCCCACTTTGACTGATGGTTCATGTCGGCAGTCCCCTCTGCTACCCTTCAATGAAAACTTTTGGACTGCCGAAAGAGGTCCCGGTCCAACCACGAGTTGGTGGAGACATTTTGAATATACTTGGACCTTCCTGACCTCACCCAAAATGGCGCCGGTACAAATGAAACTCTCAACTCCTTGTTGTGCCCCGATTGCTCAGCCTTGATATCATGACCTATGTATGCAGATTTTAGCACATGAATTGATATGGGATAAGACTGATTACACGTTCGAACAATGAATTGATATTAAGTTCTAATGCATCATTGATTACTGTATTTATTATTGAAGGTTCGAATTGTCGATACTTTTGGTACTTGCTCACAATGAATTATAGATATGATTTTGTTGCACTTGTGGCACTTTTTACTATGAAATCAACGACCACTGACTCTCTGTTATTTTTTCCACAAATAAATACCCCCCCCCCCATTTACAGTTCCAGCCTGCTCCGTGGCCGGCCCACGGGGTTGTAAGCCCGTATTTGGGCACCAACATTTTTATTAAAGGTTTTTGAAAAAGCAAACGTAGTTGTAACGCGTAGATTGGTAAGTTTCGAAGAAATGGCCACTGTTTCCGATTTTTTTTTTTGTTAAAAAAAAGCAGGTGAAATGAAGCAGCTCAATTAGTTAAGGGTTAAAAAGTATAGTACGCAGAAACATTGAAAATATGAATGGTCCAGGTTTGTTGTGTGTTTTTAATTTTTCTACAGCATAAAGCAATCGATAAAGATCCTGGTATTTAGCCTCTACTTTATATGCTACCTGTATCAGGGAAGTTGTTTTAAATGCCCCTAAGCCACCCCGAATGAATATAACCTGGCCCCCCTAGTACGAACGAAAACGACCCCGTACCACTGTAGGTTATCTCTCTTCCTCAAAAATGACAAAAATTACTTTCTAGAACGTTTTGGACATTGATGATTTTCATATGATCTATTTATTAAAGTAATACTCATCTTTCCGCATGAAATTCATTTTCCACATGCTACACAAGTCAATCTCATCTGCCTAAAGTTCTTTTACAGATTTGGGACCGTTTCCCTTGCCTCTGACTCACTTATTGCTAAGTCATTTGTGGATGTTTTTGCCGGTCGGGGATTATCCACCAAATCTCGAAGTTGTGCTTTAGAATAATTAAAAGGGTGCCACCTCTCCATGTGCCAATGCATGATATGATTACCATAGCTATATTTTTTTTCGGTCCCTCTCGAGAGTTTTTTTTTGGCAGATGAGGCAGGTAACGAACCTGGCATTAACTTTCTTTTCATGAGAAGGAAAAGAAAAAAATTGCCAGATAAAATTCACTTTCACATGGGACGTTCTTGGCATTTCTTTCAGAAACTTTTACATCACTGTGTCATTTCTTTGTCTATCCTGCTTAAAGCAATGTCATGTAAATAGTTGTTTAAAAAGTTTTTTTTAAAGTGTTTTCTTTGTTGGAGCGTTGTATATATTTATAAGTTATTAAAGTGTTATAATCCTACAACTTTGTTGGAGTGCTATATATTTTTAATGTGACACATAATTGTGAAGACTTTGATGTACAAAAAGGCATCCCTGGAATCTTCCACTTCATGCTCGGACCCACACACCCTCACAGTGAGAATCCCCTCCCCAAGCACAATACAGGATGGTTATCAGATAGTAGGAACGCGTGTGGTGTGATGGATCTCATCGGGTGGGGGCCTCGATCTACTGTAACTCCTTTGAACAGGGGTGATTCTCTACAGCTGGAGCCATAAACTACATCTGCAGGGCTAAGTGATAGCCTGAGACCGGCCTGCACAATCAGACACAGAGGAAGAGGAGTGTCAGAGGGTGCGGTAGTGAATAGGGTGAAAGGGAGGTGTCGGGCGGGCACAGGGTGTGATTCTCAGGGAAGAGCAGCGCAGATGGGGGGAGGTTTATGGCCCATGCATGAGAGAGAGAGCGGGGGTGACCAGTGCGTGGGGGAGATGCTTGCGAGGGTGGGGAGCCATGCTGAGGATCGGCGGCGTGCAGAGAGTGGGTCTGGTCAAGGCTTCTAAAATGGCTGCCGTGCTCAACAAAAGTGTGGCATTGCAAAAAAGGCAAGATGGCGCAGACAATGTTTATCAATAAGGATTAATTTATAACAATTATTTTTAACAAAATATTTACTTGCAGTGACAAAATGGCGGTCAACAGTTCCTGATTTCCATCGAATCGAACGTTAACAGACGTCACGCAGCAAAAAAAAAAAAACGCTCACGCACAGCCGCTGGAAGACATGTATCAACATATATGAGCCTCCTCAGCCACCCTCAGAAAACATAAGGGGTCAGGATACGTCTCCCATACCTCCTTATACCTAGTAATTTAATTAAATCGAAACACAAAATGGCGAATTCCCGTTTCGCTACCAGTTTGCGGCCCGGTTCGCGAACCGAGAAGCGCTTCTACCGTGAAAAATCTAATTTTAATTATTTGCCCCACGGGACCCTTTAATAACCCCAACATCATTCCTAGGGGGTCAAGAGGAGTCTACCTTGCCCCCTTTCATTAAATTCCCCCTTCGTTTTTCTCCTCCTCTTGTCTCTCGATCCTACCGAGAGACAAGATGGCGGCCGCACCGGACTGTTTAGAATGTTGACAGACACCGGAGAGCCAATCAGCTTCGCTACGCAAAGCTCCGTTACGCGAAAAATTATCGATCTGGTGCGCTATCTAGGACGCTGTCACAGATATATCTGTTTTTTAAAACGTTAATTTCTCAAAATCCACTGGAGCACATATATTGAGACCCAGCAAAGGCACATCGGGCTAACAGTCCCTATAATTTTGCCAAGTTTCGTGTAAATCCATTCAGCCGTTCGAGCTAAAAGTGAGGCCAAAGGCCCTATGGAAAAATGAATGGGAAAAACGCATTTTGGGACCCCCCTTTTTTCTCAGCCCCCCCTTAACGGAACCCCCCCAAATTTTAAGGGGCTGCTCAGAAACAAAATGAGCCATTTTCCTGAAAATTTCAGCCGATTCCGTCCACAAACGCCAAAGTTATTAGACATAGAATTTTCAAAAGTTCCATAGAGAAAAAATCCTAACTATATATACCTACTGGCGACCGCCAGTAGGTAATATATATATATATATATATATATATATATATATATATATATATATATATATTCGCATATATAGTTAGATGCAATATAAATTATTGTGTATAATAGCAAGTGAATGTGTGAGTGGTTGCATGGATCATTGAAAACTTGTATCAGTGATTGTATAAGAGAGTAAATATGTGTTAGAATAAGTTTCAATAAGTAAGATGTGTATTACTGTATAGTTGAGGAAATGGAGGTGTGATTGATTCTTTGCATGACTGACTAGGTGTATGAGTAACTCTATGGATAAGTGACAATCTGTGAGTGTCTGTTTACACTGAATGTATCTAAGGTTATATTAGAGTCTGCACAGATTCATCGTATTATCACATGAATGATATTATCAGTGATGTGATCAGTAATGTCAAATGAGATGTCATCAGTGATGTCATCAGTGATGTAATTTGAGATGTCATCAGTGATGTCATCAGTGATGTCATTTGAGATGTCATCAGTGATGTCATTTGAGATGTCATCAGTGATGTCACTGACCATGTCATGAATGATGTAATATGTGACATCATCAGCAGTGGATTGCGGGTGCGCGATATATAGTTATTGCATCTAACTATATATGCGAATTTCAATGGTTTTGTGCGAGTAAATTAAGGTTTTGTAAATGCTAATCCCTAACTATATAAGGTCTATAACCTATGGTTTTTTCAGTGAATTTCAATGGTTTTTTAATAGCAAATATCAAAAGCTGTAAAATGTGTTCCTATTCTAATTCAAAAATATATTTCATATTTTATTTTTTAAGCAAAGACCCAGATGCATTTACAGTTTATCACTAACAATGTTCCAGGCTAATGTATTTTCACAGGAAATTAACAACTGTCCTGCAAGTAAAATATTCCTATTTCGTGAAAAAGGGCGTTTCTTCGTCCCATGAGGGAGCCGTTGAGCAAAAGAGACTCGGCCTGCTGTCTTAGGCCTGATTATCGGATTTTTATCGATCACTTTATGTTGCAACAGTGGAAAACAAAACAGCCCTTACCCATTTATTTTTACAGCATTCCTGCGTATTATACCCTACCCCCAAACAGTATTTTGCCTGTTACCATAGTAGTATTTTATGGAACACTTAAGTCAGCACATAGGTTAAAAGT
This sequence comes from Lissotriton vulgaris, assembly GCF_964263255.1. NCBI lineage: Eukaryota > Metazoa > Chordata > Amphibia > Caudata > Salamandridae > Lissotriton > Lissotriton vulgaris. The sequence goes on along the minus strand of NC_141693.1, from coordinate 1,435,958,742 downwards.
TCACCAAAATATGTTGCTAATGAGTGAGCTTCAGCATTATACTTCAAATTATAAATATCATTTCTATTGATGACTGCTACCCCCACAAAAAAACAGACGTATGTACTTTTTAAATTAACTTTTATTAAAACAATAACTGGAACTATAACTAAAAGATAACACTACAATAAATAACTAGAACTATAAGTAACAAAACAATATAATAAACAACATTTAATATGGAGTCCAAAATAAGTATTGTAGTTAATCTGCAAAACAAAAAGAAAATTAGTGTTTAAAATTAGATTGAAGTGACTAAATGAGATCAAACATCACAAGTCAAAGTAAAACTTGACAATATTTATATTTTTTTAAATCTTCGCAGTGTGCCTGAAACGCTTCCACTGGCATTGTACATGCAGACTTTGGTCAACCCTTTTTATCAATTTTTGCAGTTTGAGATATAACGTCCTACATGTGTTATTCATCTCCTACTTTCTCCTTTCAAATTCTCTTGTAAAGACCTTAACAACAAATAAAGGGAACATTTTCTGCATATTTTTAATAAAGCATTTGACACAATGCATAGTCACACCGTATTTATTGAATGTTTTGAAATTAATTTTCACAAGTCTTAAAAAAGGTGAATGCAAGAAAAGTTACTTGCCGCATATGCAAGACAGCTTTCAAGAGGAGACCCCAATAAAAAGGACTGGTGTGGAACTGCAAGTATGCTGAAGCAGTTCCAGACTAAGAATCCGGTCAACTTTGCAAGGGAAGAGTTAAGGAGATTGAGAGCGGCTCCTCTGCTTCATGAGAAGGCCCGAGTACCAGTGGAGCAACACCGTCAACCTCTAGAGCACAGCCTAATATTTGTCCCCAATTTGGAACCCTTTAAGAGAAAAAGTAAGAAGGTTGGGAGCTTTGTATGCCATCCTAATATCTAATTATCCATAGTTACACAGAGATCCGCCCTGTATCAGACTCATATGTACAAGTGTATATTGTAGATTATCTGCCACCGAAAACCTCTCAAGTATCTATATCCGTTACTTTTTAACTTTGTTGAGTAGTCATATTGTGAGTATTCACCTTAAAGTTGTTAATTTTTTATTGATTATTGCTCTTTGAGATATTCCCTGTCTACAAACAGAGAAGAATAGGAATATTCTGTCTCCCTTTGCAGATAGTGAAGGATAGGTAATGCGGACTTTTGTCCCCCGTTGTAATCCGTCATGCCTGTTTTTCTCCCCACTGATTGATTGATTGGCTGGACATTTATTGTTCAAGGAATAGTTCTTTCGAGGTATTCTCTGTTTGCAAATAACGTGGAAAAGAAATATTCTGTCTAGTCTTTGCAAGTAGTGAAGGGTGGGTAATGCGGACCTTTGTCCCCCGTTGTAATCTGTCATGCCCATCTACTCCCCACTAATTGAGAAACTAGTTCCACCCGGACCATTTATTAGAGGTACATCATCTGGCTCAACCGGAGAGTACCCCTAATAAAGAAGACATATGTAAAATACGAAGTAATCACTGTATCCTGTTAAACAGAAACTTTACAATGAAACACACTTGAAAAAGAAGGGAAAGAAATCGAACAAAATCAGTAGGCCACTGATGAGTTTTTGACTTCGCTAGAAATAAGAAACATGGAAGTGGTGAGAGAAGCCAAGCTTGACGTTACGGCAGCCACGAGGTAGCAAACCTCCGCCACCCCCCCCACTACTCCAAGCATGTATGTTCCACCGCCCACCACACCCAATAACGGTAACATGAAATAGATACAAATCAGCAGATACCTACCCCCATTCCGGAAACTCCCGAAGTGCCACAGGTCCACGCTTACGCCCATCCGGAAGACGAGGCCTCGACACGTGCAGGGCGGGGCCCGACTAGCCGCCATCAGCCGGAGAAGTCGTGGGATGGTCGGCCCGGAATGTGCTGGTCCTCCCTTTCTCTTCTGGCGCCCAGCAGGCCACGGGGGGGATGTCTTGCCTCTGCCTCCGACCCCCCCCTCTTATCGCCTGGTCTGGACAACACGGATATCAATGCCAGGTGTCGGCGTGGGGTGCGCTGGGGGGGAGAGGTGGCGCGAACGAGCCTCTCCCACCCCCCCAGGTGGGGGCCCCTCAGCTGCACCCCCAACGCTCCACTCACCCAACAAAAGGGTCGTCACGTAAGGTGCACCAGGAGAGGAGCCGAGGCCGATGGGATCCCTCTTCTTCCTTTAATAATGGCTGCGACAACACTGGGGGGGATGTCTTGCACATGCCACCGACCCCCCCCCTCCTATCTCCTGGTCTGGACTCTCCGTTCGGTCCTGAAGCGGCGCCCTGCAGGCCACGGGGGGATGTCTTGCCTCTGCCTCCGACCCCCCCCCCCTCTTATCGCCTGGTCCGGACATCACGGATATCAACGCCAGGTGTCGGTGTGGGGTGCGCTGGGAGGGAGAGGCGGCGTAAACGAGCCTCTCCCACCCCCCCAGGTGGGGGCCCCTCAGCTGCACCCCCAACGCTCCACTCACCCAACAAAAGGGTTCCTCCACTCTTGCGATGCAGTGGCACTGCACTCACCCGACAAAAGGTCTCGTCCACTATTGCGAGGCAATGATGCTCCGCTCACCCAGCCGGGGTCTCGTTTACTTTTGCGGTACAATGACGCTTTTGAGTTCAGCTAGAAAATGAGTCCTGCATCCAGAAATGTTCTCCTCAACTTTGAAGATTCTATAAGAGCCACGGGGGCCCCCGACCCCCGATGGGGAATGACTGCCATGATCACCCACGGAAAGACTACGACGTAGCCGAGGGACGTCAACGCGCTCATGCCGGCACCGGCCTCAGTCTTGAAATGATCAAAATTCTGCAAGAATACCAACTTGATCAATTCCGGTGGAACACCAGGATGACCCGGTAGGAAAGATTGTTGCCTCCCACCCCACTTTGACTGATGGTTCATGTCACCAGTCCCCTCTGCTACCCTTCAACGAAAACTTTTGGACTGCCGAAAGAGGTCCCGGTCCAACCACGAGTTGGTGGAGACATTTTGACTATACTTGGACCTTCCTGACCTCACCCAAAATGGCGCCGGTACAAATGAAACTCTCAACTCCTTGTTGTGCCCCGATTGCTCAGCCTTGATATCATGAGATATGTATGCAGTTTTTAGCACATGAATTGATATGGGGTAAGACTGATTATATGTTCGGACAATGAATTGATCCGGGATGGGTATTGATTATACGTTCGAACAATGAATTGACATGGGACGTGTACTGATTACACGTTCGAACAATGAATTGATATTAAGTTCTAATGCATCATTGATTACTGTATTTATTATTGAAGGTTCGAATTGTCGACACTTTTGGTACTTGCTCACAATGAATTATCGATATGATTTTGTTGCACTTGTCGCACTTTTTTCTATGAAATCAACGACCACTGACTCTGTTATGTTTTCCACAAATAAATACCCCCCCCCCCCCATTTCAGTTCCAGCCTGCTCCGTGGCCGGCCCACGGGGTTGTAGGCCCGTACTTGGGCACCAACATTTTTATTAAAGGTTTTTGAAAAAGCAAACGTAGTTGTAACGCGTAGATTGGTAAGTTTCGAAGAAATGGCCACTGTTTCCGATTTTTTAATTTTTTTTTAAAAAGCAGGTGAAATGAAGCAGCTCAATTAGTTAAGGGTCAAAAAGTATAGTACGCAGAAACATTGAAAATATGAAAGGTCCAGGTTTGTTGTATGTGTTTTCCATTTTTGTACAGCATAAAGCAATCGATAAAGATCCTGGTATTTAGCCTCTACTTTATATGCTACCTGTATCAGGGAAGTTGTTTTAAATGCCCCTAAGCCACCCCGAAGGAATGTCACCTGGCCCCCCTAGTACGAACGAAAACGACCCCGTACCACTGTAGGTTATCTCTCTTCCTCAAAAATGACAAAAATTACTTTCTAGAACGTTTTGGACATTGATGATTTTCATATGATCTATTTATTAAAGTAATACTCATCTCTCCGCATGAAATTAATTTTCCACATGCTACAGAAGTCAATCTCATCTGCCCAAAGTTCTTTTGCAGATTTGGGACCGTTTCCCTTGCCTCTGACTCACTTATTGCTAAGTCATTGGTGGATGTTTTTGCCGGTCGGGGGTTATCCACCAAATCTCGAAGTTGTGCTTTAGAATAATTAAGAGGGTGCCACCTCTCCATGTGCCGATGCATGGTAGGATTACCATAGCTATATATTTTTTTCGGTCCCTCTCGAGAGTTTTTTTTTTGCAGATGAGGCAGGTAATGATCCTGGCATTAACTTTCTTTTCATGAGAAGGAAAAGAAAAAAATTGCCAGATAGAATTCACTTTCACATGGGACGTTCTTGGCATTTCTTTCAGAAACTTTTACATCACTGTGTCATTTCTTTGTCTATCCTGCTTAAAGCAATGTCATGTAAATAGTTGTTTAAAAAGTTTTATTTTAACGTGTTTACTTTGTTGGAGCGTTGTATATATTTATAAGTTATTAAAGTGTTATAATCCTACTACTTTGTTGGAGTGCTATATATTTTTAATGTGACACATAATTGTGAAGACTTTGATGTACAAAAAGGCATCCCTGGAATCTTCCGCTTCAGGCTCGGTCCCACACACCCTCACAGTGAGAATCCCCTCCCCAATCACAATACAGGATCGTTATCAGATAGTAGGAACGCGTGTGGTGTGACGGATCTCATGAGGTGGGGGCCTTGATCTACTGTAACTCCTTTGAACAGGGGTGATTATTTACAGTTGGGGCCATAAACTACATCCGCAGGGCTAGGTGATAGCCTGGGACCGGCCTGGACAATCAGACACAGAGGAAGAGGAGTGTCAGAGGGTGCGGTAGTGAATAGGGTGAAAGGGAGGTATCGGGCGGGCACAGGGTGTGATTCTCAGGGAAGAGCAGCGCAGATGGGGGGAGGTTTATGGCCCATGCATGAGAGAGAGAGCAGGGGTGACCAGTGCGTGGGGGAGATGCTTGCGAGGGTGGGGAGCCATGCTGAGGATCGGCGGCGTGCAGAGAGTGGGTCTGGTCAAGGCATCTAAAATGGCTGCCGTGCACGACAAAAGTGTGGCATTGGAAAAAAAGCAAGATGGCGCAGACAATGTTTATCAATACGGATTAATTTATAACAATTATTTTTAACAATATATTTACTCGCAGTGTCAAAATGGCGGTCAACACTTCCTGATTTCCTTCGAATCGAACGTTAACAGAAGTCAAGCGGCAAAAAAAAAAAAATGCTCATGCGCAACCGCTGGAAGACAAGTATCAACATATATGAACCTCCTCAACCACCCTCAGAAAACATAGGGGGTCAGGATACGTCTCCCATACCCCCTTATACCCAATACTCACATTGCTTTTCCTCCATCTAGTAATTTAATTAAATCGTAACACAAAATGGCGAATTCACGTTTCGCTACCAGTTTGCGACCCGGTTCGCGAACCGAGAAGCCCTTCTACCGCGAAAAATCACATTTTTTTATTTGCCCCACGGGACCCTTTAATACCCCAACATCATTCCTAGGGGGTCAAGAGGAGTCTACCTTGCCCCCTTTCATTCAATTCCCCCTTCGTTTTTCTCCTCTCTCCACAAGATGGCGGCCGCACCGGACTGTTTAGAATGTTGACAGACACCGGAGAGCCAATCAGCTTCGCTCGCAAAGCTCCGTTACGCGAAAAGTACGCGATCTGGAGCACTATCCGGGACGCTGTCACAGATATATCTGTTTTTTTAAACGTTAATTTCTCAAAATCCACTGGAGCACATATATTGAGACCCAGCAAAGGCACATCGGGCTAACAGTCCCTACAATTTTGCCAAGTTTCGTGTAAATCCATTCAGCCGTTCGAGCTAAAAGTGAGGCCAAACGCCCTATGGAAAAATGAATGGGAAAAACGCGTTTAGGGACCCCCCTTTTTTCTGGGCCCCCCCCTTGACGAAACCCCCCCCATATTTCATTACACATTTTTGTTTATTAATTTTTTTACATAAAAGTATTTTCTTTTCATTATTTTATATTGTTCATAATATACTTAAAATATTTTTATTATTTTTTTCTTTTTTTGGGGGGCAGTTGCGCACCCTACGAACACCCTACTCATTTACTGTGTGAACGTGTCCGCCATTTTAGGGTCGCTGTCTAGGATCCGCGAAGGGTGTGTAACGGGTACAACTTTCCCCACGCGGTTGCTTTGCGACTTGTGCGTGACACCTTATGCATACGCGAGATGTACGTATAACGCAACGTGACGGACGCGCAGTAGAGCGTGAAGTCATATACATATCAGACGCAGTGTGTGCGCGACTTCCACGATTTTAAAAAAACGTATTTATATACATTTAATATAAATATTAAAACAAGAAATTATCTGAGGTTATTATTTAAAAAAATTTCTATAACTTTCTTAAAAAGTACATCACTGTTATCCTATGGGTAGAAATTCACTTAGCAGTAATTAGTGTTATCGTTACCTTTTCCTACTCAGTGGTGGATCCTGGATACAGCACTGCTGCACCTCCTCTAATCAGTTGAAAGAATGTAAATTACCAAAGAAGTGCACAAACCCACGTCTTTTAAAAAAGAAAAAAAAACACACAAAAAAACGCTAGATTGCGTGTATCATACGCGCACCCCGAGATTTTCACCAAAAAAGGAAAAAAATGGGGGCCCTGGGTGCCCTTGTGGGACCCCCTGAGAAGACCTAGAGGATCAGGGTATGTCTACTCACCCCCTTTTCACGTTTTAAACACACATTTCACAAGCTTCCTCAGCCTCCCTTGTACCGAGACATAAAAAAGCTGCCAACAGTTCCTAGTTTCAAATGTTGACAACCACTTGACAGCTAATTAGCCTTCAGTGCGTGATCGGAAGGGTGCGCTTAAGGTACGATGACAATAAGCGTAGTATACGTATTAATTTTTTTATGGGAAGTGGGCTGCGTGGCTCCCTCCCATACCCAATTCCGGGCACCGGGGTCCCCAGTCCCCGGGGCATGGCTAATTATATGTTATTATTTTATGGAGGAGGGCTGCAAAGCCCCCCTCCTGAAGCTACTTCAAGATCACGGGGACATCCGAACTCCATCTATGTATGTACCCCGTAGGAGTTGCCTTCACTTTGAGCATGCATGCTTGTGGTAGCTCATGTGTGTTATTGTTACGTATGCGAACAATACGTCCCACCGTCTGTCTATGTACCCCTAACGTATTTAATTTTATTTGCGCATGCTCAAATACAACATGCCCAATCACAGCTCTCACACCCAGTGACATCATGCTCAACCAATCATCCATCTGCTAATCATTTATAAGCTGACAACCATCTTGAACTTTTCCTATTCCGGAGTCACAGCCATTGAGAGTGTTTGTATCCACTTCTTCGTAGAGGAGCACTTTTTTATGAGTAATTAAATTAATTTATCTGAACAAACTTTAAATGCAGCATAAATGCAAATTAATGTTCGATTTGGCAATGCTGTTTTTAAGCACACTTTCCTGCTTTTTTATATCATTAAAGTTGACTTCGTAACTTTTGTTTCTATGCAAATCACTTAACCCTGGTGCGTTTGGTTAATTTGCCAAGTGCCACGTGGGCACTCCTACAGCAGTGTGCTACGTGCTGTTCAAGTGAATACGATGTCGTTTTTCTCGTATAAGTAGTGCGTCATGTGCCCCATGCATTGCGAAAGTAATGTTTTCGGCAAAAGTGTATTTTAGCACGGTTTCCTGCTCTTATAACTTAAATATTTTGCCTTGGTAGGCGATGTTTCTGAGCAAATCACTTAATCCTGCCACATATAATTTTTTAAGTAGTGCGTCACGTGCTGCTTCCTCTTCATGCACTGCACATGTAATTGATTGGTCAATGTTGTATTTTAGCACACTCTCCATGTTTTTTAATAACCTTAAACTTCTTTTGTCCCCTGCTCTATCTCTTTATACAGGTATCTCAACCATAAGACGAACTGGTTGCCACAAGCTGTCCTGCCCATACACTATACCACATGGTGGTAAACAACTCGACAAACCAGATCCCCTGACTGCTCTCCATATGTTATCACCCGAAAATTGCAATGGACCTGATGGAGTTATAAGGTTGGTCTTCAACATTTCATGATCGAAAACCATTCTGAGATAAGCACTTGTGTATTTCATGTGTTTGCAGACAGATACCTGTGTTATTGTCATGTTTTACTAGAATTCGTAGGCATTCTGAAATCAACCAAACGTAAAAAAGCATGTCTTCCCGATTTTATTGCCCAAATATGTGATTTAAATTGAAACAATGTATGAGTTATAATTTTTTGTTGCTTCTATAAATATTTTTATAAAATATAAATCTGCATTGTGATAGTCTTATAGATGTTTCTTTCTGAAACCCATTTCTCATTTTAATGCTCGTTACACGTTTTCGATTTAACAACAAGGGGTGGTGATGGACAGAGTTTCTGAATTAAGCAGAATACGCTCACCCAGTCAAGAGATCAGGGCTAGATCCAACTCCGTTTTTTAGCTCACTGCACCATCCCTGCTCAGAACCTGGCTATATGCAAATTAGTCTGTTCCTGTCCCAGTGCATGATGGGAACAGGGCAAACCAAACTACCAAGCCAATTCTTACACTGGGAAGGGAACAAGCTTCCGGGGACCAGTTTCTGGCATTTCAGCCGTCGTCGGCCCGGCTTGCTTGAATCCTGATGGTGCAATGAGCAAGGGACTCACATCTGAGTATACCCTTCCACGCTTATGGTGGACAAAATATTTAACAACAAGGGGTGGTGATGGACAGAGTTTCTGAATTAAGCAGAATACTCTCACCCAGTACAAAGATCAGAGCTTGATCCATCACCGTTATTTAGCTCACTGCACCATCCCAGCTCAGAACCTGGCTATATGCGAATCAGTCTGTCCCTGGCCCAGTGCATCATGGGAACAGGGCAGACTAAACTACCAAGCCAATTCTTCACCAGAAAGGAAACAAGCTTCCGGGGACCGGTTTCTGGCATTTCAGCCGTCGTCGGCCCGGCTTGCTTGAATCCTGATGGTGCAATGAGCAAGGGACTCACATCTGAGTATACCCTTCCACGCTGATGGTGGACAAAATATTTAACAACAAGGGGTGGTGATGGACAGAGTTTCTGAATTAAGCAGAATACTCTCACCCAGTCAAGAGATCAGGGCTAGATCCAACACCGTTTTTTAGCTCACTGCACCATCCCAGCTCAGAACCTGGCTATATGCAAATTTGTCTGTTCCTGTCCCAGTGCATGATGGGAACAGGGCAAACCAAACTACCAAGCCAATTCTTACACTGGGAAGGAAACAAGCTTCCGGGGACCGGTTTCTGGCATTTCAGCCGTCGTCGGCCCGGCTTGCTTGAATCCTGATGGTGCAATGAGCAAGGGACTCAAATCTGAGTATATCTTCCACGCTTATGGTGGACAAAATATTTAACAACAAGGGGTGGTGATGGACAGAGTTTCTGAATTAAGCAGAATACTCTCACCCAGTCAAGAGATCAGGGCTAGATCCAACACCGTTTTTTAGCTCACTGCACCATCCCAGCTCAGAACCTGGCTATATGCAAATTAGTCTGTTCCTGTCCCAGTGCATGATAGGAACAGGGCAAACCAAACTACCAAGCCTATTCTTACACTGGGAAGGAAACAAGATTCCGGGGACCGGTTTCTGGCATTTCAGCCGTCGTCGGCCCGGCTTGCTTGAATCCTGATGGTGCAATGAGCAAGGGACTCACATCTGAGTATACCCTTCCACGCTAATGGTGGACAAAATATTTAACAAGGGGAGGTGATGGACAGAGTTTCTGAATTAAGCAGAATACTCCCACCCAGTCAAGAGATCAGGGCTAGATCCAGCACCGTTTTTTAGCTCACTGCACCATCCCAGCTCAGAACCTGGCTACATGCAAATTAGTCTGTCCCTGGCTCAGTGCATCATAGGAACAGGGCAGACCAAACTATCAAGCCAATTCTTCACCGGAAAGGAGACAAGCTTCCAGGGACCGGTTTCTGGCATTTCAGCCGTCGTCGGCCCGGCTTCCTTGAATCCTGATGGTGCAGTGAGCAAGGGACTCATGTCTGAGTCTACCCTGCCACACCTATATTGGCCAAAAACGATTCAAAAAAGGCGGTGGTGATGAACAGAGTGTCTGAATTAAGCAGACCACTCTTCCCCAGTCCAAAGATCAGGGCTTGATCCATCACCGTTATTTAGCTCACTGCACCATCCCAGCTCAGAACCTGGCTATATGCAAATTAGTCTGTCCCTGGCCCAGTGCATCATGGGAACAGGGCAGACTAAACTACCAAGCCAATTCTTCACCGGAAAGGAGACAAGCTTCCGGGGACCGGTTTCTGGCATTTCAGCCGTCGTCGGCCCGGCTTGCTTGAATCCTGATGGTGCAGTGAGCAAGGGACTCATGTCTGAGTATACCCTGCCACACCTATAGTGGCCAAAAACGATTCAAAAAAGGGGTTGGTGATGAAAAGAGTGTCTGAATTAAGCAGACCACTCTTACCCAGTCCAAAGATCAGGGCTTGATCCATCACCGCTATTTAGCTCACTGCACCATCCCAGCTCAGAACCTGGCTATATGCAAATTAGTCTGTCCCTGGCCCAGTGCATCATGGGAACAGGGCAGACCAAACTACCAAGCCAATTCTTCACCGGAAAGAAAACAAGCTTCCGGGGAGCGGTTTCTGGCATTTCAGCCGTCTTCGGCCCGGCTTGCTTGAATCCTGATGGTGCAGTGAGCAAGGGACTCATGTCTGAGTATACCCTGCCACACCTATAGTGGCCAAAAACGATTCAGAAAAGGGGGTGGTGATGAACAGAGTGTCTGATTTACGCAGACCACTCTTACCCAGTCCAAAGATCAGTTTTCAGCTTCTTCCGGAAGGACATCAAGTTAGATTCCTTCCGCAGATCCGCCGATAGATTATTCCAGACTGCTGGGAGAGTATTAGAGATGGTGCGGCCACCCACTGTAGCCAATCTGAAGCGTGGTTGGGTAAGAAAAGTTGCTTCAGCAGATCTTAACAACCTACCCGGTTTGTATGGAGTCAGGCGGGTCTTAATATATCTTGGTGCCTTTCCATAGAGCGATTTATGTGCGATGCAGAGCCCTTTAAAGAGCACCCTCTGCCTTACTGGCAGCCAGTGTAGCTCGCGCATAAGTGGGGATGCATGCGAGCTCCTTGGTTTCTTAAAAATGAGCCTGGCGGCATCATTCATCACCACTTGAAGTTTGTCCAAGAGTTTTTGGGGCAGTCCAAGATAAACCGAATTGCCATAGTCCAACCTTGATAATATCATTGCGGACACCGCCCTTCTCAAGGTGGAGAAGGACAATAATGGCGCAATTTTTCTAAGTTGTCGGAGAAGGCCGACACAGGTTCCTACCACCGTGGTGACTTGCTTCCGCATGGATAGTTTATCATCCACATGGATGCCTAGGCTTTTTACCTCCACTGCAGGTTCTGGGGGTGGCCCAAGTTCCTTTGGCCAAAACCCGTTGTGCCATGGATTACCAGCGATGGTGATAGGTAGAACCTCCGTCTTGTTGGGGTTGATTTTTAAGGAGTTCAACGACATCCAATTGGCTGTATGCTTGAGGATGTTTTGCAGCCTTGCTGACGCCCCAGAAGCATTATCCATTTGCATAATGATTTGGGTGTCGTCAGCGTAGTTATATACCTGACAATCCATTTGATTGAGGAGTGAAATAAATGGTTGGAGATATATATTAAATAAAAGGGGTGACAGGGCAGACCCCTGCGGCACTCCACAAGAAATTGGTGTTGCAGTGGAGAGCAATTCTCCCAGCTGTACTCTTTGCGTCCTCCCTTGTAGGAAAGATGCAAACCAGGCATGAGCTGTGACCTGAATGTCGAAATCCCTCAACCGCGACAAGAGTTGTTTATGACACACGGTGTCAAACGCCGCGGAGAGGTCTAACAACACCAGGGCACCAGGTATCTTCTTATCTGCCCTATTCCTGAGCTCATCCAGGATAGACAGCATGACCAGTTCCGTGCTGTGATTCGCAAAGAACACCGATTGATTTGGTTCCAATAGACCATTCCTTTCCAGATGGTCGGAGAGATCAGACAGAACATGCTGTTCTAGCACTTTGGCAAGGAAAGGAATCTGGGAGATAGGCCTGAAATTTTTCAGGCACTTCACGTCTGCCCCAGTTTTTTTTAACAGAGGGATCAGTCGTGCTTCTTTAAAGGCTGTCGGAACCTTGCCTAATGCTAAGGATGAGTTCAGGAGAGCCAGGACCTCTTCTTCTAATCCTCGCATAGCCAGTTTGAATACTTCAGGAGGGCAGGGATCGGCCTGGGAGCCAGACTTAACTCGCCCCATAAGCAGGGACAGTTGATCCTTCGTAATCAAGGGTAGGGTGTCCAGAGGTCTGTCCACCAGCTTCTTAGCCAGGGTGGTCTGTAAGGGGCAGGCATGCATGGGAGTACGAGCAATTTCCGAGATGAGGTCTGTGATTTTGCTAGTGAAGAAGTCCTGAAACCTCTGACAGTCCTCTAAAGTGAACTCCGGCCTCTGTTCTTTTGTTTTCCTGAGTTCATTTAGGACTCAAAAGATTTCTTTTTGTGGATCTTTGGCTGTAATGATCCTTTCCTCATAGAACTCAGCCTTCCTAGCTGTTATTGCCCGTTTGTAGGTCGCTAGTTCTAGCATATAGAGACTTCGCGCATTAGTGTCATAGGCTCTGCGCCAAGCTCTCTCCGCCTTGCGTAAAGCCCTCTTCTTTTCCCTTAGAGAGTCATTATACCAAGGGGATCCCGGGCCTCTGTTTACTAAGTTGACCCTTCGTGCTGGCGCCACGTAATCGGCCGCCCTTTGAAGTCTATCATCCAAGTTGCTGCAAAGAGCATTCAGATTCTCATCCAGAAGATTCTGGGGTGGATTCGCTAAGAGGTGTGCTACCATTTTGTCTCCATTGATGTTCTTCCATTTCCTCACCACCCTCTGACCTTCTACAGGTTTCGTTTTTTGTGAGTTCATCAGGAGATCTCCCTTCACTAGATGATGATCCGACCAGACACAAGGCCACGTAATCGTCAGTCCCTGTACCGGAAGTGACGTCCACACCAGATCAAGCGTGTGACCTTTCACATGTGTCGGCCCCTTTACTTGTTGGGTTAGACCTAGCGATGATAATGCCTCATCAATCTGGCTAGCCTGCCCTTCTCTCGGGGTAGTTTCCCAGTGATAATAAAAGTCTCCCAAGATAACCATATTGTCGTACCTTGAGTGCAGATCCTGCACTAATTTCAAAAACAGGTCTGGAAACTCCGGCATGGCCCATGGAGGACGATACACTACCAGGACTGTCAGGCAATCTATCCCCAACCTCAGTTTAACACCGAGGACCTCCGCCCCTCCCAAATTTTCTGCCAAGATTGTTTCTCCCCGCATACGATCAGCAAAGAAAAGTGCCACCCCTCGTCCTCTCTTCTCTCCCGCTCTATTACAGTATAGGACCGAAAAATTTGCCGGTAAGGCAGCCACAAGATCCGGTAGCGAGGAGTCCTCCAGCCACGTCTCCGTGACCCCTAACACGTCAAATTCCCCGTCCTCCAGTAATGAAAACACCTCTCCATTGTGTTTTTGGAGGGAACGGGTATTTAACAGCCCGTAATGCACGACCCCAGCTTTATGAGCATGAGGCCATCCAGACCCTTTCTCCTGAGCCCTCCACAATCCTTCCTGACGAAGTAGGGCCGCGCTCCCCTTCTCAAGAGTATAGGTACTAATCAGATTAACTTCCAAAAGCTCACCTCTGTCATAGGTGATGCGCGAACCAGGGTTTCTGGCCCCGGGTCCCGTCTGGTCATGGATGGGCATAGATGGGCTCGCCTCTGGCGAGCCTCCGGCGTGCCCGCTGCACGCGTACGCTGCACGCTTGCATGTGGCAGGTTTAAATGGCCTCCTATGAGCCTATCGCGTCAGGCAGCAGCTAGCCTGCTAACAAAGATGTCTGCCGCAGCCGGCTCTACCTCACCCAAGATGTCCCCTCGCAGGCAGAAGCAGCTAAAGGGCCGCTGTAACAGTGGTGAGTTTCTCCAATTAAAGTGCAAGCAATGTCCTAGAAAGCCCCGTTACCCCCACATAGAATGCGGCGGAATTAAAGCGGCTGAAAAGCAGAGAAAATTAAAAGAGTCAAATATAAAATAAAAGCGCGACCAGGTTGCGCAGATCAAGCATTAAACAGCGTTTTTTTAAAAATAAGCAAGTTATCCTTCGGAACCGCAGCACTTACCTTTCAGGGAGAGCGCCCTGGCCAGTCTTTCTTAAATGGCCTCCTGTGAGCCTATCGCGTCAGGCAGCAGCTAGCCTGCTAACAAAAATGTCTGCCGCAGCCGGCACTACCTCACCCAAGATGTCCCCTCGCAGGCAGAAGCAGCTAAAGGGCCGCTGTAACAGCGGTGAGTTTCTCCAATTAAAGTGCAAGCAATGTCCTAGAAAGCCCCGTTACCCCCACATAGAATGCGGCGGAATTAAAGCGGAATTAAAGTGGCTGAAAAGCCGAGAAAATTAAAAGAGTCAAATATAAAATAAAAGCGCGACCAGGTTGCGCAGATCAAGCATTAAACAGCGTTTTTTTTAAAATAAGCAAGTTATCCTTCGGAACCGCAGCGCTTACCTTTCAGGGAGAGCGCCCTGGCCAGTCTGTCTTAAATGGCCTCCTGTGAGCCTATCGCGTCAGGCAGCAGCTAGCCTGCTAACAAAGATGTCTGCCGCAGCCGGCACTACCTCACCCAAGATGTCCCCTCGCAGGCAGAAGCAGCTAAAGGGCCGCTGTAACAGCGGTGAGTTTCTCCAATTAAAGTGCATGCAATGTCCTAGAAAGCCCCGTTACCCCCACATAGAATGTGGCGGAATTAAAGCGGAATTAAAGCGGCTGAAAAGCCGAGAAAATTAAAAGAGTCAAATATAAAATAAAAGCGCGACCAGGTTGCTCAGATCAAGCTTTAAACAGCGTTTTTTTTTTTAAATAAACAAGTTATCCTTCGGAACCGCAGCGCTTACCTTACAGGGAGAGCGCCCTGGCCAGTCTGTCTTAAATGGCCTCCTGTGAGCCTATCGCGTAAGCATGGGCGAATTTTGCGAATCTCGCGTTCGCGAATTTTGCGGATTTGCGAACTCGCAATCCGCAAAATCCGCGAATTCTTGCGAATTTGCGGATTTTTTTTTTTGTGTTCGCAAGGATTTCTGCCAGTTCGCGAGGGTTTTGTACCAGTTCGCAATTGCGAACTTACATTTCGTCGCGCAACGGTCGCGAATTATGTTGTTTCTACGTCTGGTTCATCATCACAGGTTCCCAGCACCCTCTGTTTCACCACTGCAACCCTCTGTTACATCAATGCCACCCTCTGGTTCATCATTACTGTAGATTATGGGGGGGAAAAGCAAGCACACCAGCCCTGCTTCAACTGAGATGAATTAATTTGGGGTTAGTTTATTAATCTGTCACTGTTTTAAAATTCCAGTCTGGCACCTGCTTCCTTATCTGTAATTTTGCTTTCTGTTGCAGTGCATTTTTTTTCCCCAGGACCTTCTTTGTGACCTACTTGTAGCTATTGTATGAGCCTGCTGTGAGGGTCAGAGCAGGGTCATACAATTGTTGCAACTAGCAACTGAATTCTGGAGGGGCCCCAGTCAGGAAGCACTACCGGGAATTGTTACTAATGATGAGTTTGAACTCTTGCCCCTGCCGAGTGCTTTCAGTTTTGAAAAACTCGTTTTTCTGCAATTTCGCGGGGTTCGCGGGGTGCGAACACGCGCGAGATCGGATTCGGAAGCCGCAAGTTTGTTTTTTTTGCGGCGTGTTAGTTGGCAAGGTTTTGTGCATTTTTGCGAGCCGCTCGTAGCGCAAGACGCGAAGTTACCCTCGCGGTCGTTCAAGGGCGCAGCCATCTTGTTTGCCTGACGTATTTCCGTTTCCGGGCGCGAAGTGTAATCTCGCAAAGTCCGCGGCTTGCCAGTACAGTCTTGCGCGTGTTCGCAAGGAAAATCTCGCGCGAACTTACCCGCGCGGTCGTGAACGGGCGCGGCCATCTTGTTTCTCATTCATTGCTATGGTTCTGGGCATGGTCTTTGTATCCTCTGTCAATCTCTGCCATCCTTTGCTTGTTTTTTTTATCTATTTTACTTATTATCTATCCCTCTATTTTTCTAGCCCTATATTTTTGTGTTTACTGCTACTTTTGGTTAATTTTAAACTACTTTTGTAAACTCTTTTCTTTTCTTCTCTTCCCTATTCTATTTTCTTTATTCCTTTCCGCCCAGACCATGGTGAAGGGAGCCGGGAAGCATCCCGAGAAGGGGAAGGGTCCCGCACCCCGTGTCCGGCTCCCGTGCGGGCGTTTGAGGGGGGAGCTAGTGATGCCACGGGAGATCTTTACCCCGGAGGAGGTGGCCCAACTCATTTTTTATGTTCAGCGCCGCCTCCCCAGGACCATCATGGGAGGCGGCAAGATCAGTGCCGGGTACGGGGCCCGGGAGCGCCGGAAGCGGTGGGAGAAGGTGTGCCAGGCCATTTACCACCACTCTCGGGTCTGGCGCACCTACAACCAGGCCACCCACCGCTGGACGGATGTCCTGACCCGTGAGCGAGATCTGCTCGACCTCCTTGGCCTTGAGATCCCCGGGCTTGGTGAGTAGTAGTAGCTATGTCTTTACTACTATGTTTTCTCCTGCTGTGTTATTATATTGCAAATTTTTGTTTTTTACCAAGAGCAATAATGCTGCTCATTACATTGTAGGTACATTTTATTTCAAAATCTTCTGTGCATTTCAGGTACACTGCTCTCCTTCTCAGTAGTGTTGCCACTATGCTTATTTGTTTTAGATTTTGTGTTCATTTCATTGGCCTGTGAAATTATGTATGAGTGTAGTTGAAAGAACTGCATAATGCTACACACTAAGGTTCAGATTTTTAATTACCGGCGCATCCCTGCAAAGTTGCAGGGATGCGCCAGTAATTGTGCGTCACGCCACCATCACCCATGGTGCGCCGTATTTACAATGCGGCACGGCATGGGCCCAAAACGTCACCAAAGCGTTACGCATCTGTGCCGTAAAGGCGGCGCATTGCTGGAGTTGCGTCGCAACGATGGTGCAGCTCCATCAATGCTCTGGGGTGCCCTATCTCCCCAATGCTGCGTCAAGCCGTACGTCTGCTTCAAGCAGGCGCAGGGTTTGAGTCACGCATCATTGTCCTCAAAGTGACTGATTGAAATCTTGTAGATTTCCCTCAGCCACTTTTAGGATGTGTTCCTGCGCAGGAACGCCCTCCCTTGCTCCGGAACACCCCTATTGGCGCAGGGCTTTACAACGTGATGCATCTCCCAGATGCGTCACGTTGTTAATATACGCCGCACCATTGCGCCTCTTTCGTGCTGTCGCTGCATCACAAAAGTCACGCAACAATGGAGCAAAAGAGCCGCAAGGGCCTTCTAAATCAGCCCCTACAGACTCAAGTCCAGTCCTTCCTTTGTACACATGGCGATAAGAAGAAATAGTGGTGGTGGATTAATAGTTTGAGTATTTTAATGACTGGTGAATGTAGTAGGAAACTTTAGTGTTGTCGCTGATCTTCAATCACGATGGACTTTGGCTGTCACTTTGCGTGCTGCGGACTGCTGCCTGCCAATCCTAGGCAAACCTTTTTAGTACTTTGTTTAGTGAGTTACATAGGGTAGTTTCCAATTCGACGGTCCGCAAATCAAGCAATACTAAAGTAATGACGTAGTCGACCACATGAGATTGGTCAATAATATATCTCGTGGAGTCGTTCCCTATTTGCTATTTCGCAAAAATATTTTGTTACTTTGTTCGTTCTTTTTTAAATGTTTGATTTCGTTGAGAAATATCATCCATGTTTTCTGCTTTTCTTTCTTTCATGTTGTACATCAGCTTCCCCCAGGGGCAAGAGGAGGACACAGGAGGAGGAGGAGGAGGGTGCTGTTGTCGATGCAGGCCAGGACCGGGCAGTCGAGGGATCCTTTGCTGGCCCCAGTAAGTTTTAATTTTAATATAGAGTACTTATTTTTTCCTAGCGTTCCTCATTCGATTTTTTCTAAATCGTCTTTGATCTTCTTGTAGACAGGATCTAAATTCTTATCCTGCCTCGACTATGACTCCGTGTGGTATTACTAGATTATTCTCATTAGTCTGTCTGTGTAGCTGACTAAGATTGCACATTTGGCATTTCCATTGGACTCCCATTCTAGTCAGCAATAGCTCTATGCACTGAGTGTAGTCCTCTGGGATTGTCCATAATGTCTTTTCAAGTATTCTAAATGTTTATGCTTTGACCATTGCCAACAATAAAAAGGTGAATGACCACCACCAAGAAAGAATAAGATACTACTTTACTTTTGGTTTGGATAGGAGGACAATCCATTCTACTACTGTTGCAGGGACAAATCTACACAAACAGAACTAAGGACACTAAATAATGCATCCCTTAGCTTATCAATTATAATAGGTGCTGTAACTGTTAGACTTTCCACATACCTCAGTGATAACAGACTTTGTAGTTGAACCCCCAATCTCCTTACTGACTAGATAGTGTGGCAGAGTCATTTAGCTCCCAAAGTCACCGATGGCAGAGGCACGGACTCATGCTTGCCAAAATTCGAAAACCTTTAGCTCATCCACTCTAGTCTGGAGGACCAAAAACCACAGAGTCTATTTAAGTTTAAAAGCTTTATTAAAAGTAAACACATTTATTAAATTCAAGTTTGTCATAAAAGTGAACGTGTAACTGAAAATGGAAAAGTGCTTAGTGCTGACGATTAATTGGACACATTTCTTGTGGTCGAGCCGAGCTCTCACCTGGTTTGAACTTGATCCTGCTCGTGCTCTTAGAAGTCAAGGTTCTGTCTGTTAGGAGAAAAAGTGGTGCGTGTTAAAAAGTAAAAAGCAAACATTCATCAGTTGTGCCAAAAAGTGCAGCAAGACAACAGCCTTCCCTGGAAAAAGGGACATTTTTACTCTAGAGTACACAGTCAAAAATTATTAAATTGTACACTTTTTTTCACATTTCTTTCTTCCTCCTAGACCAAATATTATATAGTAGTGAGTGGTGTATTCTAACATTATTAAATGTACTTTGTAGGTGGAACATCTGGAGACGGGGCCAGCGCGGAGGTGGTGGTGGCATTGGACGAGGAGGACAACTCTGGGGAGGAAGCGGTGCAAGTGCCGGACAAGGACATGCCTGTGAGGGTTCACACTGTGGTGGCGGGCAGAGGTAAGCTATACATTCCTTAGTCATTGAGATTGAAGACTGCAGAGTGTGCTTTCTGCACAGGTGTATTATAAAAAAAGCAGGTAGTAGCCTCCTCTAAATGTACTTCGACTTAGCTGTGAAGTTTTTGGCGAGAAGAATCCCAATCAGATCTGAGGTGAACTTGATGGATGGGATGAACGAAAAGCGAAAGAAGGGTGTAAGTAAGTGTGGAAGCACGAGAAATGTAATGATGACTGGCAAAGAAGAATGATATGTGTTTGCTTGGTCCCCGAGGTGGCTGGGAAGGTAAGAAAATGGTATGGTGCATGGCTGGGTGAATGATGAAGCAAGGATGGGTGGAAGGAGAACAGCCTGGGTGGGTGAGACAGAAACTGTATGTGTGCAATATACTTTGAATGGATGGATGCCTGGATCATTCATGGTACTATCTGACTCTTAGATAGCATATGTGAATCTAGAGAGAGTAGACGGTCACTGGATGAACTAAGTGTTACTTTGAAGAGCATGTAACACCGCACCCGCACGTCCGTTCCAGTGTAGGAAAGGCAAGGAAAAGAAGTTGTAACGTTGTCCAAAGACTACCATGAATAGTAGCAGTAGTTTGTATTGCAACTGCAAGCACAGCATATATCCAGTTATTACGGTGGACACTCCCTACCTCCCTTAATAACTTTAGTTTAGTAGTAGTACGTCATTCATGTGTGGGGGTATCACTGTTCACTCAATAATAAGCAAAGCACCTAAAGTCATCCCATATGTCATCAAATACATCCCATGTGAAGTGATAGATAATTTAGCTTCTTCATTTTCCTTTTCTAATACTCATTTGCACTGTAGGGTGAAAGCTAAATTAATTAAGCAGTAGCCCTTTTAACAGAGTATTCTCAGTGCCACCCGTAATAGAAAAGTAAGAGCTTCACCACCTGCATGTACTGGACCGGTACAGTAACGCAAGTCTGTCTCACTCACCATGATGTGCGTCTGTTTTTCTTGGGTGCAAGTACACTGCGCTGGCATTATGCCGGCTTGCATAAGATAACGTACCAATTTTCCTAAACAAGAGAGAAGAAGAAGAATAAGAGTGGTGTACTGTCATAGTCGACTGTAATAGAAGTCCATAGTGCTCGTAGAATTTGTTCCTTAAACTCCCACTAATGTTAGAGCAAGGATGAAGAAGTCGGAGGTTACATAGATACTGTCCTCAATAGTTATGCACTGTGCTTTCAATTTGCTACTTGTACTGTGACAACTTTCTGCTCAATCATTTTGTGTTAATCTTAAGGAGCATTGGTTACAGACTATGTCTTTCTTTTTTCATGTAGTTGCTCCTTCCAAATCCAAGACACCATCAAGGAGGAAGGTGCCGGCGCGAATGGCCCGGCAACGGAGGCTGGATGCCACTGTTGCTGAATATCGGCGGCTGGTGGCCCTGGAGGATGAGGAGACGCAGTCTGGTACAACAACAACGTCCACTGGGACAGCTGCATCCTCCTCCGTGCGGGCTGCCAGCCAGCGCAGTGCTCCAGTGGTACGGAGCCGGGCTACCAAAGCCAAACGCCACCGCCCAGCAGCAAAGACAGCAGCTGCCCCTCACAGGATTTGCAAGGCACACCGGCGCCGCTTATCCCTCAGACTGTCCTACCTGGAGCAGGAGGTCCATAACTATAAGAACGTGGTGGAGGGCCTCCGCTTCGAACTTGCCACCCTCCGCAAGGAGCATGATGCCCTGGCTGCTCATTCCAACAGCACCCTGCCATAGTGTCCCTTGCCCCTTTTTTAGAGACTTTTGGGGGGTGGGAATTGGGAGTTGTGATTTTTGGGGACTTTTGAAGGACAATCGTTGGGGTTAGGGAGGGTCTTGCGGGAGATTCTTTTGTTAGGGCTATAAAAATATACTTTTTGAAACTTTATCTGACCATACCTGTTTTTTACTGCTTTTGAGTCTGGTGGGTGGGGGTTTAACATAACAGTAAGTTTGTTTTCCTGAATAGTCCTAGGACTTTAGTAGTACTACCGTCAATCAAATCTCTCGTCTCTCCTAATACTCCATTATACTACCTCCAACCAAACGCCTATCTTACCTGTAATTTCTGTTTGCAAGTAGGGCTAGGCCCAGGGCTGGCTCCACGGGAAACAGCAAATAAGGTTGGCAATCCTGGGCGGATAAAATTTCCTCATAGCGGTGGTACTAGTGGTGTGACACAGTGGCAGTTGCTTGCCTATGAACAATACAAAGGTACAATACAGAATATAGCAGGTGACAGAAGTACACTAGAACAGTGCCACATTGTAGCCTAACAGATGTTAAAGTATAACTAATTCGGTTGAAGTTCTTTGACATTAGCCATGGGTCTTTGTCAAGCAGAGTAAGAATATATCCTCGGATTTCTTCACCAGCCTGTTGCTATCACCTTATCCTCCCCAGCAAGTGTGTGGATTTATTGCTGTAATTTAGTCACACATCAATCAAAACCACACAGCCCGGGGGAAGAGGGTTAGGGTTTGAAAAATGGATGGGTACGGGGGGTTTTGGGAAAGGTTTTGGGAGACAAGAAAAAGTAGCACAGCATGGACAAACAATTGTGAACATAAACAAATCTTTGGGTACAAACCTATCCATCAATCTTTGAAAGTGCATACACTACTGCATGCATGTCAGTTAAAAGTAAGTAGTACTTTCGACAACTGTGCAAGAAAGAATGCGACAGTACAGGGCGTGGGTGGAAATATTGATAACTATATTCAACATAAGATCTCTGTAGCCAGATACCTGAGAGCCTTGCTGGTCACTATAAATCCATTCACAACAACACTCAATGGGGTTGGTCTGGAAGGTATAGTAGATAGAAAAGGAGAAATTGCTTTTTTTCTAGGTGTCCCCTCACTCACCAGGGTTGCCCCTTGGTGACATGCTTCATCATTGGGGCCATCCCAGTCCTCTACGGGGTGGGGCGTGCTGCGACTTGCGAATTACGTAGGTGCACTTACAAATGACTATGTGTGGTGCAGATGTGATAGTGGAGTGGACTAAGTGATGTGTTAAGGGATCAATTTAGAAGCAGAGAGAGATCCAAGAAATGCAGTCACAGTCAGAGAAAAAGGCAAGGGATACTGTATCTATGTGGTTGTAGTGGTCCTGTTGGAAGTGGTAAGTAAGTTGCCTGCAGAAAAAAAATCCTCCTTTTAGCGGCACTCCTCCATTGCAGCCGACGCTTCGTCCATCGATGTTGGTCACCAGAAGACACCCTGTAAAAAAAAGCACAGCATAGACAAACAATGGAACATAAACAATTCTTTGGGTACAAACCTATCCATCAATCTTTGAAAGTGCATGCACTACTGCATGCAAGTCAGTGAAAAGTAAGTAGTACATTCGACAACTGTGGAAGAAAGAATGCGACAGTACAGGGCCTGTGTGGAATTATTGATAACGATATTCAACATAAGGTCTCTGTACTTAGCCAGATACCCGAGAGCCTTGCTGGTCACTATAAATCCATTCACAACAACACTCAGTGGGGTTGGTCTGGAAGGTATAGTAGATAGAAAAGGAGAAATTGCTTGTTTTCTAGGTGTCCCCTCACTCACCAGGGTTGCCCCTTGGTGACATGCTTCATCATTGGGGCCATCCCAGTCCTCTACGGGCTGGGGCGTGCTGCGACTTGCGAATTACGTAGGAGCACTTACAAATGACTATGTGTGGTGCAGATGTGATAGTGGAGTGGACTAAGTGATGTGTTAAGGGATCAATTTAGAAGCAGAGAGAGATCCAAGAAATGCAGTCACAGTCAGAGAAAAAGGCAAGGGATACTGTATCTATGTGGTTGTAGTGGTCCTGTTGGAAGTGGTAAGTAAGTTGCCTGCAGAAAAAAAATCCTCCTTTTAGCGGCACTCCTCCATTGCAGCCGACGCTTTGTCCATCGATGTTGGTCACCAGAAGACACCCTGTAAAAAAAAGCACAGCATAGACAAACAATGGAACATAAACAATTCTTTGGGTACAAACCTATCCATCAATCTTTGAAAGTGCATGCACTACTGCATGCATGTCAGTGAAAAGTAAGTAGTACATTCGACAACTGTGGAAGAAAGAATGCGACAGTACAGGGCCTGTGTGGAATTATTGATAACGATATTCAACATAAGGTCTCTGTACTTAGCCAGATACCCGAGAGCCTTGCTGGTCACTATAAATCCATTCACAACAACACTCAGTGGGGTTGGCCTGGAAGGTATAGTAGATAGAAAAGGAGAAATTGCTTGTTTTCTAGGTGTCCCCTCACTCACCAGGGTTGCCCCTTGGTGACATGCTTCATCATTGGGGCCATCCCAGTCCTCTACGGCCTGGGGCGTGCTGCGACTTGCGAATTACGTAGGAGCACTTACAAATGACTATGTGTGGTGCAGATGTGATAGTGGAGTGGACTAAGTGATGTGTTAAGGGATCAATTTAGAAGCAGAGAGAGATCCAAGAAATGCAGTCACAGTCAGAGAAAAAGGCAAGGGATACTGTATCTATGTGGTTGTAGTGGTCCTGTTGGAAGTGGTAAGTAAGTTGCCTGCAGAAAAAAAATCCTCCTATTAGCGGCACTCCTCCATTGCAGCCGACGCTTCGTCCATCGATGTTGGTCACCAGAAGACACCCTGTCCACTGCCTGCCTGATGCTGAATTGTGGCTCGCTACTGTGAAGCCTGACTCCATCCTTTTTTCCCCATTGCAGAGACTGAAACCCGGCCTGTAACGAAAAACAGGAAGTGATATAATATTACAACACCACTGATAAATAAATATAAGGTATGTAGGCTGTGGAGTGCAAAAAGTCACAATTTGATTTTCCTAGTAGACAGTACAATATTTTTGAAAGTGCGTACTCTGAGTCACCTTTTGAAGGATAAATAAGTATGGGCAAATTAATGTAGCGGATCTTGCCCCTCAAGCTAGGTGTACTGTAACTGTGTTTTAGAACAAAATTAGATCTTCCTAGCAGTGCTCCCACCCAGACCCTTTCTAAAGCCAGTCGCAAAAATGTAGAAGACCCCCAATCAAATCTCAAAAAACGAGGCCTAGCAGAAAACTGGTGACAAAACTTACTTTGAAAGTAAAAGTAGGCCGAAGTACCCCCTTCCTAATTACCCCTTACCCACCGTGGATTGCATTCAAACCACTTGCAAGCAACCAAGCAAAAGTAGCCATAGCCAGCATCGCTCCAAGACTCGAAATCCCCCCCACTCAAACACATGCAATAGAAATACTGCTAACCCTAACGAACCCTAAGTTAAGAATAGTGGCAAAGGCTTTCTTTAACTATGCCAAATCCCCCCTTTCCCACCATGGATTTTCTTCAAATGACTTGCAACCAAAATTACACATTCTCACGAGTGCTCTAAGACCCCAGAACTCAGTTGCAAAAATCTAGAACACCCCGAAACACATGCAATCCTGCTGCTAGGGCTAACCCTAATGAACCCTAAGTTACAAAAAGTGCCAAAAGGCTTTTCCGCGAGGATTTTGTCCCAACCACTTCTACCCGGTATTAGACCTTCCCAGGAATGCCCCAAGACACGCCAACCCACCCGCCAAGAAGCATAACACCCCCAAACAGGCCAAAAGCATAATCTCATACTTGCAATATTTCTCGGCCTTCGGTCCAAACGCACTGCGTAGCTAGGCCATAAGTCGGGGTTGCCACGACGGATTTCCTGAAAAGCAAATGCAATCAAGATTAGAGTGTCCCAGCAGTGCTCCCAGACCACGAAACTCACCCACAAACAGACGAAACCCCCCCTAAGAGCACCTCAAAGGCAAGCAAGTCATCAAAAACACAAAAAAATTTCCGCCTGGGATTTGGTCCAAAACACTTTTATCCGGTATTAGAGTTTCCCAGCAATGGCCCCAGAGCCGTCAACCCAGGAGAAAACGAGTAGAAGACCCCCAAACAGCCAAAGAGCAAAAGTACAAAAATGGGGACTTAGTAAATTTTTCACAAATTTCACAAATCACTCCGCGCGCGCTCTGCAGCTAGGCCCTAACTCCCCTCTGCCACCATGGATTTGCTTCAAACCTCTTGCAAAGTAAAGTATATATAGCCAGCAGTGCGCCCAGACCCCGAAACCTACCCACAAACACCAGGAAGCCCCCCAAACAGGCCCCCGAAAACGCTACATTGAGCAAAATGTCAGAAATAGCCAAAAGAAAATCGGCCTGGATTTTGTCCCAACCACTTCTACCCGGTATTAGACCTTCCCAGGAATGCCCCAAGACACGTCAACCCACCCGCCAAGAAGCATAACACCCCCAAACAGGCCAAAAGCAAAATCTCATACTTGCAATATTTCTCGGCCTTCGGTCCAAACGCACTGCGTAGCTAGGCCATAAGTCGGGGTTGCCACGACGGATTTCCTGAAAAGCAAATGCAATCAAGATTAGAGTGTCCTAGCAGTGCTCCCAGACCACGAAACTCACCCACAAACACCAGGAAGCCCCCCAAACAGGCCCCCGAAAACGCTACATTGAGCAAAATGTCAGAAATAGCCAAAAAAAAATCGGCCTGGATTTTGTCCCAACCACTTCTACCCGGTATTAGACCTTCCCAGGAATGCCCCAAGACACGCCAACCCACCCGCCAAGAAGCATAACACCCCCAAACAGGCCAAAAGCAAAATCTCATACTTGCAATATTTCTCGGCCTTCGGTCCAAACGCACTGCGTAGCTAGGCCATAAGTCGGGGTTGCCACGACGGATTTCCTGAAAAGCAAATGCAATCAAGATTAGAGTGTCCCAGCAGTGCTCCCAGACCACGAAACTCACCCACAAACAGACGGAACCCCCCCTAAGAGCACCTCAAAGGCAAGCAAGTCATCAAAAACACAAAAAATGTTCCGCCTGGGATTTGGTCCAAAACACTTTTATCCGGTATTAGAGCTTCCCAACAATGGTCCCAGAGCCGTCAACTCACCTGCAAAGAGGTACAACAACACCCCCACAAGTGCTGAGTCTTTCTTCATTGGGCGTAAACCAGCCCTCTGGTTTGATGGAAATAGGAGTCTGGAGGAGGAGGATAGAGGAGCATGTTCTTCTGAACTTGTGAACCTGAGGAATGCAGACTGGGGCAACTTCAAATCAATTAGCAAACCAGCGAAGACAGTTCTGCTGATGGGCTTGATTTTGTGATTATCTGATTAAAGTTTGAAATATATTAACTGTGCACAACAAAGAAAGACAGACACACAGGAATAAAAGTGAATAGGGACGAAAAAGAAAGTTATTGATTCGTTGTCTCATTTTCAGGGCTCGGTATCACGGTCCAGGAATGAGAATAAGGCTTCGTCATCATACTCTGCGAATTCAGGCAGGGTGAGCTCAGTGTCACCTGACAGAGTAGAAATTCCCTCATCTATGTTGCAGGCCACCTCCTCTTCATCCGGCACGCTCTCTCGTACTCTGAAATCTGGTGGTATGAGGTGCTGATTCATCTTGATCATTGTTAACCTCTCCACATTTTTGGGTGAGAGGCGGCTCCGTTTGGGAGTTACAATGCCACCAGCAGCACTGAAAACCCGTTCAGAAGACACGCTTGCGAGTGGGCAAGACAAGTAGTTTAAAGCCAGGTTGGTGAGCTGTGGCCACAATTCTTTTTTCCCATGCCAATACGCCAATGGGTCAGAATTAACATAGACCTCTGTTGAGTCATTCAGATAGTCCTTCACCATCGACTCAAGGTCCTCATCCAAGGTTCCTCCACTTTGCTTAGCTCTTGCTGTGCCTCTGACCTTTTGAGAACCAAACCCACGCAGAGCTAGCCAATCCTCTTCAGCCTCCAATGTTTCTGTTGTGTTTCGTGCAGATGATCCGGTTGCCGGTGTCTTTAACGGCTGAGAGGTCATTTGTGCCACAGCCACAGGTGCAGAAGTGGATTGTTTTGACTGGGGATGGCCTGCTGATGTACTGCCATTTCCTTCAATTTCCAGCCGTTCTGTTTCAAACCTCTTGGCTGACAAGGCTAGCCAACGTTTGTACTTTGGAACATGTTCATCATCAAAAGGAAAGAATGCTTGGCCTGCCAGCGCCTTTTTGTAGCGTGGATCCAGAATAGTAGCACAAATGTAATGCTGTTCTGAGTGGATCTTTTTAAGACGTTCATCACCTTGTAGGAGCTCTAATAATTGCTCAGCCAGAAGCAAAGAGTCTTGGTTTTTGTCATCTTTTTCAAACACAGGACACACCTCCTTCAGTTGGTCCTCCAGCATGTACAACAATGGGATAGCTTTTCCCAAATTAGAGTCCTCCTTGCTGACTGCACGCGTGAAGAACTCAAAAGGACGAAGCATGCGTGTCAGGCCTTGAACTATGTTCCATTGCGGCCCACCCATCCTCAGCTCCTCTGTACCCTCTGTAAGGAAATATTGATCGAGTTCCGTATACTGCTCATACAGACGCTCAAGCATGTAGAAGGTTGAGTTCCAACGTGTTACCACCTCCTGGATGAGTGCTTTCACTGGCATTTTACGTTGATATAGCATGCTCCTCAGCTGCTTCCGGGCCTTAAAAGAATGGCTGCAATGCTGGCACATTTTTCGGCAGTTGTCCAATACACTGTACGCTGCACTGGCTTTATTAGCCAAGAATTTTTGGACAACCAGGTTTATACAGTGCGCCAAACACGGCACTCTGAAATAGTAACCGTCCCTCATGGCCTTAACTATATTGGCGCCATTGTCCATGGAAACATAACCAACCCGGCGTTTTAGTGGGGACAGCCAGTTAAGGACCTTTGTGTTAAAGACATCCAAAATGTTTTCTGCTGTGTGACGTTTCTCCAAACCAAACATGGCTAGTGTTGCATGTTTCCGAGCAGCTTTAAAAACAATGTTCGTGTCAACACCTGTGTTTAGCTTTGCTTTAGCCCCTGAAAAAGAGACCCAGTGTGCAGTGATGCACATGTAATCCGCGCCTGCGCCACTGGTCCACATGTCTGTTGTCAGATGTATAGTGTGAACAGCACTCTTCTGCAAAGCTGCCCCAATCACCTTCAAAACATCTTCATGTAGTGCTGGAACCGCAACTCGGGCAAAATAGAACCGGCTAGGAACCTTCCATTTAGGGCAGAGCGCTGCCACTAATTCTAGAAAACCAACCCCTTCTACAAAAGAAAAAGGGAGAAGGTCCAGAGCTAGCATTTTAGCCAGCTTAGTGTTATACAGACGCGTCAGTGGGTGGTTGGGTTCATATTGCGCTTCTGTAAACAACATCTTTTTAATGTTGCCCTGGACCAAGGATTTACGGGATGATGATGATATCTTCGACCCAGTTACGCTCGCTGATGAACTTTTCCGGATTGATGTCTCACTCTCTCCCACACTCTTAGTGTGGCTTACATGGGGTGTGCTGCTGACAGGGGTACTGGGTGTAAGTGAAGTGTTTGAATCGTCTTCTTCCTCCTCGTCATCATCAGATGAAAAATCAACGTTTTCATTGCGTGCAATTCGGGCTTCCTTGATCGCGTGTAGGTGCGCAAACCATTGGACATCGTGCGTTCTCCTAAGATGACCTCTCTGGCCTCCGGTACCATAGTTGGTACCAAACTTACCACGACTAACTCGAAGCTTACAAATGCTACAAATGGCTACGTTTTCCATTTTTGGGCAAACACTAAAGAAGTCCCAAACTGGAGACTTGAAATGTCTTTGGGGGCCGGAGGAGGCGGCGATACTGGTGGTGGTGGTCCTGCTGCTAATGCCAGATGAAGTGGAGGATGTGGATTGCCGAACTTCAGTACGTTTTGCACTTTCACCACCACGAATTGAGGTCGAGGACGAGGTGGGTACCTTCTTGCGAGGAAGAAATATGGAAGCGGTAGGTTTTGGTGTACTACTTAACTCCAAATCTAATGATTCCATTTCCATTGCCTCCTCGCCGACATCATCATCACGCTCAGCAGCTTCTCGGGATAGGGTCAAAATGTCTCTTTGCTGCATGCCCGGTGGGGCTGCAGTGACCTTTGTGATGACTGGCTCGTCGTCATCGTGAGAGGCTTCATCACCAGCAGTATCTGTCACTTCTTGTTGAGCCTCATCACACTCCATAGGTTTGAGTTTTTGGACGACCTTCCTTTTACGCTTAGGTACCGGTTTCAGATCATGGTGTGCCTCACTGTCAGACCGCAGTTGTGGTTCCCAAGACAGATCACTTGCATCAGAACGAGGTGGGCTTGAAGAAGATGTAGACACCCCCCTTGATCTTTTCCTTGCTAGGGATGTGGAAGACAATGAATGATCATCAGGAGGAGTGGCTTCCATTGATACCTCTTCTTCATTGTCGATTTCCTGATGTGCCCCTACTTCGGGAGGGACAACTATTGTGGGCACTTGTGAACCTCCATGCACCTTTGCTTGCGCATCTCCTTTTGCTGCCTCTCCTTCCACATGTACTTGGGCGTGTACTTGCACATGGTGTTGTTGTTGCGGCTGTGGTTGTTCAACACTTGTCAGATGAGTTACAACAACCTGTGTTGATTCAGGGACATTGCTGCTACTTTCTTGCGATGAGCCAACATCACTGGTCGATGGTGATTGGAGAAGTACACTGACTGCCTCTGAAGCACTCAAGGGCTTTGACTTAAGTTGGCGTGGTGGTGGAGGCACTGCACCCAATGGAGCAGGGGTGCTGCTCCCAGCTTGGTCCCCAGCAGATCCTGCTGCTGCAGGCGTACTTTTTTTTTTTTCTCCCAAAAAACGTGGCGGGTGGCACACCAGCCTCCTTGGTAACTTGCTTCTTCTGCTCCTTACTAGCAACTTTCTTGCTAGAGGAGCTACGGAGACCTTTCTTTGGGGCCATCTTCTTCAGAGCAGGTCAGACAGCAGGCCGCAGTTGCACGAATTGTAGAGTTGTCTGAGGCCAGACGTGACGTCGCGTGACGTTATGCTGCACACACACACCGCTGCAGGACTTCTTCCTGGCACTGGTGGTTCTCTTGAGTCTTGTGCACCTAAAAAAAATGGAAGACAGAGGAACATCAGTTCAGTTATACAGCACAAAAAAATCGAAAAACACTGCAAAATCAGCACAATCCAAATCCATCCATGCCCTCCATAATGTTTAAATTCAAGACAACCCACAGAAAGACTAGGCCCATGCAAGACTCACTACCCCTGGGCATAAATAAAGGTTGAAAAGTAGGCAAAATGGTTGGAGGCCTAACAACAAAGCCTGCATTCAAAATGGCCACTTGCCTGCCAGCACATGGCCAGTGCCTGTAGCTGCACTCAAAATGGCCACCAGCCACATGGCCTGTCCCTCCCCATGAACACCCCCAAAAATCGAAAAACACTGCAAAATCAGCACAATCCCATTCCATCCATGCCCTCCATGATGTCTAAGTTCAAGACAGCCCACAGAAAGACTAGGCCCATGCTAGACTCACTACCCCTGGGCATAAATAAAGGTTGAAAAGTAGGCAAAATGGTTGGAGGCCTAACAACAAAGCCTGCATTCAAAATGGCCACTTGCCTGCCAGCACATGGCCAGTGCCTGTAGCTGCACTCAAAATGGCCACCAGCCACAATGTCTGTCCCTCCCCATGAAAACCCCCAAAAATCGAAAAACACTGCAAAATCAGCACAATCCCATTCCATCCATGCCCTCCATGATGTTTAAGTTCAAGGCAGCCCACAGAAAGACTAGGCCCATGCTAGACTCACTACCCCTGGGCATAAATAAAGGTTGAAAAGTAGGCAAAATGGTTGGAGGCCTAACAACAAAGCCTGCATTCAAAATGGCCACTTGCCTGCCAGCACATGGCCAGTGCCTGTAGCTGCACTTAAAATGGCCACCAGCCACATGGCCTGTCCCTCCCCATGAACACCCCCAAAAATCGAAAAACACTGCAAAATCAGCACAATCCCATTCCATCCATGCCCTCCATGATGTTTAAGTTCAAGACAGCCCACAGAAAGACTAGGCCCATGCTAGACTCACTACCCCTGGGCATAAATAACGGTTGAAAAGTAGGCAAAATGGTTGGAGGCCTAACAACAAAGCCTGCATTCAAAATGGCCACTTGCCTGCCAGCACATGGCCAGTGCCTGTAGCTGCACTCAAAATGGCCACCAGCCACATGGCCTGTCCCTCCCCATGAACACCCCCAAAAATCGAAAAACACTGCAAAATCAGCACAATCCCATTCCATCCATGCCCTCCATGATGTTTAAGTTCAAGACAGCCCACAGAAAGACTAGGCCCATGCTAGACTCAAATACCCCTGGTGAAAAAGCCACAAGTACAGGCCCAAAAAACGAAAATCACTGAAAAATCTGCACAATCCCATTCCATCCATGGCCTCCATGATGTTTAAATTCAAGACAACCCACAGAAAGACTAGGCCCATGCAAGACTCACTACCCCTGGGCATAAATAAAGGTTGAAAAGTAGGCAAAATGGTTGGAGGCCTAACAACAAAGCCTGCATTCAAAATGGCCACTTGCCTGCCAGCACATGGCCAGTGCCTGTAGCTGCACTCAAAATGGCCACCAGCCACATGGCCTGTCCCTCCCCATGAACACCCCCAAAAATCGAAAAACACTGCAAAATCAGCACAATCCCATTCCATCCATGCCCTCCATGATGTTTAAGTTCACGACAGCCCACAGAAAGACTAGGCCCATGCTAGACTCAAATACCCCTGGTGAAAAGGCCACAAGTACAGGCCCAAAAAACGAAAATCACTGAAAAATCAGCACAATTCCATTCCATCCATGGCCTCCATGATGTTTAAATTCAAGACAACCCACAGAAAGACTAGGCCCATGCAAGACTCACTACCCCTGGGCATAAATAAAGGTTGAAAAGTAGGCAAAATGGTTGGAGGCCTAACAACAAAGCCTGCATTCAAAATGGCCACTTGCCTGCCAGCACATGGCCAGTGCCTGTAGCTGCACTCAAAATGGCCACCAGCCACATGGCCTGTCCCTCCCCATGAACACCCCCAAAAATCGAAAAACACTGCAAAATCAGCACAATCCCATTCCATCCATGGCCTCCATGATGTTTAAATTCAAGACAACCCACAGAAAGACTAGGCCCATGCAAGACTCACTACCCCTGGGCATAAATAAAGGTTGAAAAGTAGGCAAAATGGTTGGAGGCCTAACAACAAAGCCTGCATTCAAAATGGCCACTTGCCTGCCAGCACATGGCCAGTGCCTGTAGCTGCACTCAAAATGGCCACCAGCCACATGGCCTGTCCCTCCCCATGAACACCCCCAAAAATCGAAAAACACTGCAAAATCAGCACAATCCCATTCCATCCATGCCCTCCATGATGTTTAAGTTCAAGACAGCCCACAGAAAGACTAGGCCCATGCTAGACTCAAATACCCCTGGTGAAAAGGCCACAAGTACAGGCCCAAAAAACGAAAATCACTGAAAAATCAGCACAATCCCATTCCATCCGTGCCCTCCATGATGTTTAAATTCAAGACAACCTACAGAAAGACTAGGCCCATGCTAGACTCAAATACCCCTGGTGAAAAGGCCACAAGTACAGCCCCAAAAAACGAAAATCACTGAAAAATCAGCACAATCCCAATCCATCCATGGCCTCCATGATGTTTAAGTTCAAGACAACCCACAGAAAGACTCAGTCCACCCACCACTGAGTACCCCTGGGCCAAAGGCCCCAAAACAGCCCAAAAATCGAAAATTCCAAAATTTTAATTGCAGCAACTGTAATGCCCCAAACAAACTTACTTGTAAAATTTCTAATCCAACAGTGATCCAAAGAAAGTCAAAAAGGCCTCAAATCCAAATATCCAGCAGCATCCACAAAAAGTAATCCTTCCAGCTCCAGACCCAAATGAAAAGTGACCAGGAGATGGACAAAGCACTGAGAGGAGCCTGCTGAACAGGAACAGGAAGTTGAAGACTGTGGGGCACTTCCTTCCTCCCACCCCCCTGCCCCCCTCCCCAAATTGGACTCCTCGCTAAAAAAGTGCAGGCAAATGTCAAACTAAGGAGTAATTCAGTTAAAAATCATCATTTCTAGAAGGTTTATGCTGCTTGCTGGTGGATTTCTTGTGCAGAATTGCAAATTTTATATTTTCGCTCGCCGCATCTCAAATCTCGCAATTGCGAAGTACCGCGAGACGTGATCTCGCCGTACTCGCGTTGACAAACTATCGCTGGCAAGCCGCGATGACGTAATCGCGCTCGCCAATTCCCGCGGGATCACACAGCAAGATCCAAAATGGCGCAGCACTCGCAAACTATCGAGAAAAACAACTCGGCAAACGATGATAAACGCCGCGCGCCGCAAAAATTGTATCACCAACGCCGCGCGCCGCCAAAAAAATCCGCTGCGTGCGAATTTGCGGATTTTGCGGGAAATTCGCAAATCTCGCGGATTGCGAATTTCCCAAAAATCCGCAAAATCCGCGAGCGTAATGGATTTTCCACCCATGCTTACTATCGCGTCAGGCAGCAGCTAGCCTGCTAACAAAGATGTCTGCCGCAGCCGGCACTACCTCACCCAAGATGTCCCCTCGCAGGCAGAAGCAGCTAAAGGGCCGCTGTAACAGCGGTGAGTTTCTCCAATTAAAGTGCAAGCAATGTCCTAGAAAGCCCTGTTACCCCCACATAGAATGCAGCGGAATTAAAGCGGAATTAAAGCGGCTGAAAAGCCGAGAAAATTAAAAGAGTCAAATATAAAATAAAAGCGCGACCATGTTGCGCAGATCAAG
The DNA here is from genome assembly GCF_964263255.1 of Lissotriton vulgaris. NCBI lineage: Eukaryota > Metazoa > Chordata > Amphibia > Caudata > Salamandridae > Lissotriton > Lissotriton vulgaris. The sequence continues at coordinate 1,435,924,677 of NC_141693.1, read as the reverse complement.
CATTAAACAGCGTTTTTTTTCAAAATAAGCAAGTTATCCTTCGGAACCGCAGCGCTTACCTTTCAGGGAGAGCGCCCTGGCCAGTCTGTCTTAAATGGCCTCCTGTGAGCCTATCGCGTCAGGCAGCAGCTAGCCTGCTAACAAAGATGTCTGCCGCAGCCGGCACTACCTCACCCAAGATGTCCCCTCGCAGGCAGAAGCAGCTAAAGGGCCGCTGTAACAGCGGTGAGTTTCTCCAATTAAAGTGCATGCAATGTCCTAGAAAGCCCCGTTACCCCCACATAGAATGCGGAGGAATTAAAGCAGAATTAAAGCAGCTGAAAAGCCGAGAAAATTAAAAGAGTCAAATATAAAATAAAAGCGTGACCAGGTTGCGCAGATCAAGCATTAAACAGCGTTTTTAAAAAAATAAGCAAGTTATCCTTCGGAACTGCAGCGCTTACCTTTCAGGGAGAGCGCCCTGGCCAGTCTGTCTTAAATGGCCTCCTGTGAGCCTATCACATCAGGCAGCAGCTAGCCTGCTAACAAAGATGTCTGCCGCAGCCGGCACTACCTCACCCAAGATGTCCCCTCGCAGGCAGAAGCAGCTAAAGGGCCGCTGTAACAGCTGGGATGGTGCAGTGAGCTAAATAACGGCGATGGATCAAGCCCTGATCTTTGGACTGGGTAAGAGTGGTCTGCTTAATTCAGACACTCTGTTCATCACCACCCCCTTTTCTGAATCGTTACACGTTTTCAGCCTGTACTACAGATACAAAGTAAGAATGTTTTTTTTGTTGTTTTTTTTTGTAAACTTGTCTTTTAATTTTCCATGCTTTTTATTTCAGAATTTCTAGATCATGGAAGTCCAAAAAAGGGTTCTATCAGATCAAGCCCAGGAGTTTGTGCATGAAGTGAGTGACCAATCTCAGCCTAACATTTGTATAATGCAATACTATTTCCTGTTTTGCTGTCCAAATATAACCTTTGATGATTACTTTTCATCCCCAATCCTATTGAGAACAATTGTTTTTATGAACATTAAAATTATGCTTGGACATATGTACAACATATGTTATTTTTAACTCTTTTTTCAGTTACCACAATGTTACATAAGTCAGCAGCAATTACCAACATTGTAGAAAGTATATCCTCCTGTTCCAATTCATTTCACCGATGTCTCAAACATGGCATGAACTAGTTGTATGAAGCCAGAGAGATTCACAAATTTTTAATGGACAACTTTAAGGTAAATACTCACAATACGACTACTCGACAAATTTAAAAAGTAACGGATATAAGTACTTGAGGGTTTTTCGGTGGCAGATAATCTTAAATTCATACTTGTATGGATAGGTCTGATACAGGGTAAGTCTCTATATAACTAAAGGATAATTAGGTATTAGGATGGCATACAGAGCTCCCAACCTTTTATCTTTTTTTCTTAAAGGGTTCCAAATTGGGGACAAAAATGAGGCTGTGCAGTAGAGTTTGACGGTGTTGCCCCACTGGTACTTGGGCCTCCTCATGAAGCAGGAGGAGCCTCTCTCAATCTCCTTAACTCTTCCTTTGCAAAGTTGACCGGATTCTTAGTCTGCACATGCTTCTACATACTTGCAGTTCCACACCAGTCCTCTTTATTGGGGTCTCCTCTTGAAAGCAGTCTTGTATATGCAACAAGTAACTTTTCTTGCATTCACCTATTTTAGGACTTGTGAAAATACAAAACATTCAATAAATACGGTGTCACTATGCATTTTGTCAAATGCTTTATTAAAAATATGCTGAAAATGTTCCCTTTGATTGTTGTTAACGTCTTTACAAGAGAACTTGATAGGAGAAAGTGGAAGATGAATAACAGAGGTAGGAAGTTATATCTCAAACTGCAAAAATTGATAAAAATGGTGGGCCAAAGTCTGCATGTATAATGCCAGTGGAAGCATTTCAGGTACCCTGTAAACATTTAAAAATATATAAATATTGTCAAGTGTTACTTTGACTTGTAATGTTTGACCTCATTTAGTCACATCAATCTAATTTTAAACACTAATTTTACTTTTTTGTTTTGCAGATTAACTACAATACTTCTTTTGGACTTCATATTATATGTTGTTTATTATATTGTTTTGTTATTTATAGTTCTAGTTATTTATTGTATTGTTATCTTTTAGTTATAGTTCCAGTGATTGTTTTAATAAAAAAAGTACATATGTGTTTTTTTTTCTGAGGGTAGCAGTCATTAATAGAATCGATATTTATAATTTGAAGTGTAATTCTGAGGCTAACTCATTAGCAACATAGTGTGGTGAACTTTTAACCTCGGTGCTCACGTAAGTGTCCCATGAACTGTTGCTATGGTAACAGGCAGAAAGCCATTTGGGGGTAGGGTTAAAGGTTACTGGCTGTACAAAAAACGTTATATTTACCCTGGATCTTCTACATTACAGAAAGGAAAGCAAAGTAAAACAAAACACTGTGTACCAGATTTACACCCCCTTGCACCACTTTCGCGTTCAACCCCGCCTACAACTTTATAAGTATATGGGCTTCAACGACCCCCCTAAAGCCCCGGGAACCACCACCGCCTGAAATTTGTATATTATGGAACGCAAACTCCGTGGCCTATGTTTATATTTATTCACATGCTACCTTGCGTGATGCACCACTAGGATGCAGGAGGCCTTCAGCACCAGGAGCCCCATCGTCAACCTGACCAAGACCCGGGATAAAAGCTGAAACATCAGAATCAGAGCCTAAATATCCCGAACCCACTGTTTGGAGTGAAAAACCCAAAACTGCGCCGAGTCCAGAACCGCTCCGATGAAGAGGAGCTTCTGAGAGGGGCACAGGTGCGACTTCGGCACGTTGATGGACAACCCCAGCAGGTGCAAGAGGTCGACCGTAGTCTGGAGGTGGGAGACGACTGTCTGGGGCGATCCCGCCTTCAACAACCAGTCGTCGAGATAGGGGAAGACAGGAACACCTGATCTTCGCAGATAAGTGAATAAACATGTGAATAAATCTTTCTACTTTTCTACGAGACTATAGAATATTTTCCATATACCACAACAATCTGCGTTTTAATATGCATGGCATCTATTAAAGAGATAGTGTACATTTTACAGATGAAGGAAACTGAGTCTTCCTCATGAAATTTAGACTCTGCATCAGTACATACTTGTAATTACTAAAATCTCTCAATAATTACAAGGGCTCTTTGTAGAACCACCCAACATCTATACACATAAGCTTGATATATATCTCAAAAATACATGCTTCGTTTTGTTCAACAACCAAATGCGTGGATCCTATGTGCATCTCGTGACTTTTTTTGTAAAAAAATGTTCTTACTTTTTTTTCCCTACAGGTCCCTATGTCACCTCCTGAGTAGGACTAGGGGTCAGGGTGTGTCTAACCTGCTCCTGTTCACGTTTTGCCAACATATTTCACAGGCTTCTTCACCCTCGCTTCTACCGAGGCACAAAATGGCTGCCAACAGTTCCTGGTTCCGAATGTTTACAACTGCTTGACAGCCAATTAGAACTCAGCGCGAGATCGGAACGGTGCGCTTATCCTACAAGTCCAATTCTCGCACAATCCGCGGATCCTCCGTGCCCATAGATATTTAAATGACTTTAACCATAATTTTCAAAGAAACTACTGAACAGATCAACACCAGATATGCCAAAGGCACAAGTCGGAACTGAGGACTACCTCTCTGCCAAATTTGGTGTCATTCCGTTCAGCAGTTCGAGCTGTAGCTGTGGCTAAAGATCCTATGAGAAATTGCATGGTGAAAAGGCATTTTTGAACCCCCCTTTTTTCTCAGCCCCCGTTTCACCAATCACCCCAAACTTTCAGGGAAGGAGCGGAACTGAGCTGGCCAAAAGTTTGGAAAATTTCAAGAAGATTCATCAATCGACGCCAAAGTTATTGGCAATAGAATGTTGCGTTTTTCCTATGGATAATAGGTCCTAACTATAACTACCTACTGGTATCCAATCCACACTCCCTTGTAATACAAGAAAGTAGAGCGCACACAGGTTTCCCAGAGGCTACTATATTTTGTCCTTTGCATGACGCGTTGTGTCGTAAGTGACTTTCTCAAATGCGGTCAATTTCACAATGATTCACCAGTCCGCAACTTAAAAACACTATGCCCCTCTGCGATTGGATGAAACACAGCTGCTTGCTGCATGGGAAGACTCGGAGATTCAAGTTTGAGTGGGAACGGACAACTCACGTAAGTACTGCCCCCAGTGGCCGTGTCCGCTCCCTTTACCATGCCGGTCGAGATGTTATTGTGGCGGCAAGAAGCTCTCTGGGACCATCACCCACCTGCAAAAGTCCCAAATCACACCCGTAGGCACCACTTCAGTGAGAGGCTCCCCCCTGCGCAGTTGCAGTCCATACGGCGATGGCAGGGCACAATACCAGGTATGCCGTGGTTCGGCGTTCCCAAAGTACTTTTAGGCTCCCAACTGCTTGCCACAGAATACCGCCGAACTGCTTTAGGGGTTGGTACTCCTTGGCGCTTGTGGCCACGCCTAAACATCCAATCCACACTCCCTTGTAATACAAGAAAGTAGAGCACACACGGGTTTCCCAGAGGCTGCTTTATTTTGACCTTTGCATGACGCGTTTCGTCGTAAGTGACTTTCTCAAATGCGGCCAATTTCACAATGATTCACCAGTCCACAACTTAAAAACACTATGCCCCTCTGCGATTGGTTGGAACACAGCTGCCTGCTGCTTGGGAAGACCCGCTCTCGGAGATCCAAGTTCGAGTGGGAACGGACAACTCACATAAGTACTGCCCCCAGTGGGCCGTGTCCGCTCCCTTTACCATGCCGGTCGAGATGTTATTGTGGCGGCAAGCAGCTCTCTGGGACCATCACCCCCCGCAAAAGTCCCGAATCACACCCGTAGGCACCACTTCAGTGAGAGGCTCTCCCCTGCGCAGTTGCAGTCCATACGGCGATGGCAGGGCACAATCTCAGGATGACTATCTCCCATGCTGTTCCCCTCCAAGAGGGCCCAAGGTGGTTGCTCGCCTCAGTCCCTCATGTGTCAGTTGAATTCTCCCAAGTTGAAGAGCCCACCCCATTCCCACTTCTTGCCCAAGCACTCAGCACTATTGGCCGGGCTGCACAAGAGGATAACTGAGCTCTGTGCCTTGGGTTCCTCCTGGGAGGTGAAAGAGGGTTGGGCTGGCACTGTCAACATTGGGCTGTCACCATGAGCCACTCAGCCACTCTGCTGCTGATTATCCTTCTGCATATTCATCTATGGAAACTTTGTTACTTCCTCTAGTCAAGTTTGATCATCTTCTCATCACACCCCACAGCTATTGTCGACCCCACTAGGGCCAATCTGAGGAGGGAACTAAACCATCAAATCAGTAGCAGTGACAAGTGGTAGGACAAAGGACAAGGATTTAATCAATGCAAGCATATGACATTTACTGGTAATCATTAATGGAAATAATTGCAATCCCCCAATCCCCATCGAGACTGAACAGAAGGAGGAGCTGAATGGCCATCCCAAACCAACTTTCACACCCCTCTGGATCCTCCCACAAGCACCCTTACATGCTTACAGAGACTTTGTGGGGACAGGGCAATCATACAGACACAGGAAGGGAGAGGCGAACTGAAGTACAGCCTGAGTGAGACAGAAGAGTTCAGACCTGGGTAGCCTGTAAACCCCACAGAATAATTTTTCTGAGCTGCAGTGGAATGGCAACAGACATATGCTCGGGACCAGACCGCCAGGCGGCATCCAATACTAGTGCTACCAAACCCCATCCACTCTGGCCAGACCACTGAAGGAGCACAAACTTCCAGGATACTTGGCCTGTGATCTGCTGTGTGGCCTCTACATACAGCAGAGCTCAGGATGGACAGTCCATTTGAGGTTTGCCAAGGAATCCATCAATAAAAGAACCAAGGGTGACAAGTCTATCATAGTACAGAGCTGGCTAGACCATGCCCAAGAAAGCCAATCTGCATAGTCTTGTCAGCTTTGCATCCCTGCCCCTGCTCTCTCTGAGAAGGCAGGATCAGACAAAAGGCCTATTGGACATGACTGGAAGGGAACATGGACCTGGGGGCCAGGTGCAGGCAACCAAGGCCCTTGCAGCACACATGGGGGAGAGCAGATGGATCTCAAGGTGGTCCCTAGCACCTTATCCCTACTTATATGGAGGAAGGCTCCCTGCCTTTCTTGTAATATGGGAACAAAAAGTGACAAAGGGGAGCATTTGACGAAATGTGTATGACCTGGAAACCTGACTAGGCCCATATAGTCAAATCAGGACTTCCAGGGCAGCCAGTCATATAAGAGCACCATTCATTCTTATGGCATGCATGACCAAAAGGCCAAGCTTGAAGGAGTTCCATCTGGTCACACCATGCCTTATAAATCAGTTGTGCCTCACCCTTAGAGGGCCCAGGGGCTTCACAGGCTGGGTTCTTGGCTCTCTGGCGAAGCCTCACGCATGGGGCTGTGGGGAGTCCTCACAGAGATTTGACTCGGGATCCCGGCCAAAGCTTTTTCTCCCAGCCAAGCAAGGGAGCTCTGCTGGGGCCTTGGGACACTGTCCCAGACTTTAAATGACATGGCAGGCCAGAGAACAGAGCCACGGGCTGGAATCTTCCAGTAACAGGCTTGCCGGAGATCTGTTCTGGGGCCCCGTCAGGGCTCTTAAACTGGGCAGGCAGTGGAGACCTTCAAGGGCTGGCAGTACCCCATCCCAGGCTCTTTGCAATATTTGGGGCTGAGGAAGGTAGCTCACCCATGGGGTCTGATAGAGCTTTGACCTAAGCCTGTCAGAGCTTCTGAAACCGGGCAGGCAGCAGAGGCCTTCCTAGGCCTGCAGGACCCAATCCCAGGCACTTTGGGCCACAACTGACACCAAACAGAATACATAGGCTTTCACCCCTAAATCTGCTAAAGCACTGACCCGGTCAAAGCTCCAAAACCAGGGTAGGTAGGTGAGTTCTCTCTGACCCTACGGGACCCCCATACCGGACACTATAAGACAGAGCTGGCTGGAGAAGGGTGCCTAGGAGTGGGCCTTTCACCAATGAGCGTGCCAGAGATCTGACCCAGGGTTTGGTCAGGATATCCTAACCCAGGCTAGCAGGGGAGGCCTTCCTGGGCCTGCAGGTTCCTGTCCTGGGCTCCAAATGACACAACAGGCTGAAGAATTAAGGCCAGTGCGAGGGGCTTACAACCCAGGGCCCGCAGGAGTGCTTGCCTTGGGCAGGGTCAGAGTTTCCCAATCCAAACATGGAGGGGAGTGTGAGGGCTCACCTGTGTTTACTGCAAAGACAGCATGGATAAACATGATGCTAGACCCCAACTTCCCTCACCCACCTTCTTAGCCCAACTATGCCAAAGCCACAGAGGGAAGGTGGGGGGAGGAGATAAAGAAAACAAGGGAAGAGAGAGGGAGTAGACTTCAGAAAGGGTCTGCTACAATCCTAAAAAGGAAAACATTATGTGAGTACTAAGCATGAGAAAGGCAGGATATATACTTATTGTCTCTCTTATTTCCTAAGGGATACCTTAGATAGGAGATGCTGTTATATGCAAGGAAACCACTTCCCAGGGATGATAAGGCACCTCTACTACCAAGTGGAAGGGTGTGGCTCACTGGTTAGAGGCGGCAGACCCGGAAGCAGAGAACGGCCCGGGACCAGGGTTCAATTCCCGACACGGCAGGGTAGTGGACCAGGGTCAGCGGACTTGATAATTCTCGCCTTGGTGCCTACTCTAACCAGGGATCACACTTGGCAACTCTGGGCATTAGCTTGCCTCATCTCTACAACGGCCCCCCACATTCGCCGGGGATGCCTGGTTTCACCTTGGAGATACCCAGTAGGGACCATCTCACAGGGATAGCCAGGACGGGTTCCCCAGCGGTCTACAGCGCCACAACGCCTCAGGGCAGCAGTGTGCTTTACAAGACCACAAACATACATAGAAGGAGGGACACAGGTCAATAGGCAATAGGACTGCACCAATAAGCAATAAGATCAAGAAAAGAAATAAAGTACAGACCATGGTGAGAATCACCGTAGAAATAGTAAGCCCTAAAAAATAAAACAAACAATAATCCCCATTACTCCTGTGTGCAGGGTAAAACCAAAAAACACATTTCCATTATCAGGAGGGGACACAGGACAAAAGACGAAAGACAAAAACAAAAAAAGGCAAAAAAGCTGGGGGCCAAAACTATATACAATGTACTAGCGAAGAGCAACGTTACTTCGCAGTTCTAATAATATTTTTATACTTCACAGAGATCTGAAAACAGAAGGACCTCAAGACATATGCAAGAAACTATGGCGCCATCAGATAAGTGCTGTTCCTATATATAGATAAGGTGGTAGTGTCCTAAGAAACAAAGATATTGTGATGCTTTAAAACCCCTTGCCTAATTATATATTTCAGCAGATTCAGGACATTAAGGGGTTAGGCTTAGCAAGAACTCTGGAGCTACAATGTATCCGGACAACCGGGAGCCGTCAGCAAGCTGCCCGGAAAGAAACACCCAAGGACCTGTAAGCAGTGGAACGCAACAGGAGCCAGCAACATGAAGAATCACTGAAGACAAGAGCCAGAAGACACGCCCAAAGAACAGGTAAGCAGGGAAATCTGAAAAGCGTTTGGCGGGATCCGAACTGGAAGGGGAAGCGAGTTACCAGCGTGGATCTTGTGCTTTAATCTGTCAAACGCCGCCCCCAGCTGCCCTCAGGGAACAGCGGGTGGGGCTCTCGGGTTTGCTCTCAAGAGCGGGCACCATCCGGGACGATGTTAGCCATGGAGCCTGACAGTAAACCCCCCCGCCAAGACTCTCACCCCAACTGGTTTGGGTTAGAATGGATAACGGCGATGGAATAAGCGAAACAAACAGGGAGCATGGACATTAGACGCCAGTTCTCATAAACGCTCATCAGGCCAGTAACCCTTCCAGTGAATCAGGTATTGCAACTGATGACACACCCTACAGGAGTCCACAAGATAGGCCACCTCATACTCAGGACCATCATCCACCTACACAGGGGGAAATTGTACAGGAATAACAGTGCCATTGGTGACAGGCTTCAACAATGACACATGAAAGACTGGATGTAAACGCAAAGAGGCAGGCAAGTCAAGTTTCAGAGCAACAGGGTTCACCACCTTAGAAACAACATAGGGACCAATAAAGATGGGTTTAAATTTGTTTGTACCCTTAATCTAGATATTCCATTGGACAACCACACCCTGTCACCTATAGCATAAGCAGGAGGAGATCGACAATGTCGATCTGCTCATTCTTTGTACTTCCTCTTGGCCTCATCTAAAGATTTTTTAGGGAGAAATACCAATAAAAACCTACTCACTGTTATATGCGAACGCCACAGTCCATAAAACCGAGCCCCAATCCTTCTCTCCTTGTAATAGGTGACACCTCAAGTATTGTTCAATACACTGGTTGACCCTTTCTGTCTGACCATCGATCTGGGGGTGATGAGCCGTAAAGAGACGTACATCTATCTCCATCATGCTAGTCATCCCTTCCCAAAAATGGGACACAAATTGAGGGTCTGTGTCTGATACAATGACAGAGGGTAAGCCATGAAGACGTACTATTTGTTGGAGAAACACACAGGTCAGTTCTTTGGACGTAGGCAGTTTTTTCAGGGGTATGAAATGGGACATCTTGGTTAACATGGCAACGATGACAAACATAAGAGAATGCCCTAGCTTAGTTGGAGGCAGTTCTAAAATGAAGTCCATAGTAATGGAATGCCATTGGGTAGGAGGAGTAGAAAGGAGTCAAGAGACCAACAGGTACTTGGTGTTTACTTTTGCTTTAAGCACAGACGTAACAACCTTGAACATACAACCGGGCATCTTGATTCATGGATGGCCACAAGAAATGCCTTTTAAGCAGAGCATGTTTTTTTTTATATCCTGGGTGGCCATTCTAGTGCTTGTGCTTGAAGAGACTGAGTAGGGAGAACTAAGCCACCTTGAATAAAAACAAAGTAGTTACTTCTGACCCCGTTATATTTGGTTTCAAGATTCCTAAGTTCGTATGAGTCGTATGCAAGAGCTACCTCTTTCATAAAATACTCTTTTGAGAAGGTACCCCCAACACGCGATCAGGGTTCAGGATACCTGGTGGGGCTTGTGTGCTCAACTCATCTGGGAAGTCAAAGCCAAAACGGGATAGGGCATCATCCTTGCCATGTTTAATTCCACCTTGAAACTGAATGACGTAGTCAAAGTCACTTAAAAAATGGGTCCATCGCAATTGTCTCATAGATAAGGCCTCAGCAGTCTTCAAGAATTGCAGATTTCTATGATCGTTGATGACCGTTACTGTGTGTAAGGCTCCAAGCAGGTACTGATGCCATTCTTCAAAGGCTCTCTTTATAGTCAATAGCTCTCTATGCCTCACAGGGTAGTTTACTTCAGCAGGTGTTAGGTTATGGGAATAGTACGCCACTGTCTGTCTTTCTCTCTGAGACAGCATACCCCCCATAGCAACTTGAGAGGCGTCTGTTTTCAGTAGAAAAGGCTGCAAAGTGTCAGGATGTGTTAAAACAGGGGCTTTAACCCTTTCGCTGCGGCGGCTAATCCGCCGCAGCGCTAAGTGGGCGGGGCGGCCACTCGGCCGCGGTTGAGCTGTGCTGGTGACGGAGCGTTCCGTCATGACCCGCCCCGCTCATTAAAACTGCCGGGACAGGCGCGAAATCAGCGCAGCGCAGGCGCGGCGGCCGGGCCATGACGGGACCGCTCCGTCATCAGCACAGCCCAACCGTAGCTGATGATGGAGCGGTTCCGTCATCAGCAGGGGAGGGGTTAACAAAGGCCTCTTTTAAACACTTAAAGGCCGTTTCAGCATCTAGTGTCCAATGGAATGGCATCCCCTTTTTTAAGAGTTTAGTGATGGGGCCTGTAAGAGCTGCAAATTCTTGCATAAATATCCTATAAAAACTTGTGAAGCCCAGAAAGCTATGCACTTCTTTTTCTGAACGAGGAGAGGGCCATTATGTGATGGCAACAACCTTTTGGGGGTCCATAGACACCCCTTTTTTGACAAGACAAAGTCCAGTTTTACATACAGGTGGTTATCTCTGAGACGCGTTGGGACACTCTTCACATGTCCGACACCGACAAAGAGTAGATCAGGATATTGTCAATGTGAGCGATAGCATTTAAGTCCAAGGTCTCCCTTAAAACATCATCAATAAAGAATTAAAAGGCGGAGTGGGCGTTACACGGCTCAAAGGGCATCACTAAATACTCATACACCCCAAATTTTATTCAGAATGCCATCTTCCATTTATCTCCAGCTCGTACTTGAACCAAATGATACGCCCCTCTCAGATCTAACTTAGTGAACATAGAGGTCGATTTCACTTGGTCTAGCAGGGTTTGTATCAGAGGCAACGGATACCGATTATTTATAGCCACGCCGTCCCCAGCTGCCGTTAGGGAGCAGCGGGCGGGGCTCTCGACTCCGCTCTCAAGCGCGGGTGCCATGGGGGGCGGCATTAGCTACGGAGCCTGACAGGGACCTTCCCTGGCCCCTGTCCTAGGTATTTTGGGACACAGTGGGCTAGAGGATGGTGGCCAGACCTGGATGCTTCCACCTCTAGGGCGGCCAGAGCACTGGTTAGAGCTTCTTAACCTGGGCAGAGAGGAGAGATCTTTCCGGGCCTGCGGGACCCCGTCACAGGCACTGTACAAGACAGCAGGCCAGGGAATATAATCTAAGGTTTTGGGATTCAACCACTGGGTCTTGTGGAGCTCTGACCAAGGGCTCAGTCAGTGCTTTTTAACCTGGGAAGGTAGTGGAAACTCTCTCGGGCCTGCAAGACCTCTTCCTGGGCTTCAAGTAACATGGTGGGCCGGGGAATGGAACCCAGAGACTTCCGTCCCTGGGCCAGCTGGACCTCTGACCCATGTGAGATAGTCAGAGCTTCTTAATCTGAAGAAGTTGGAAGACCATCCTGGGCCTGTGGGTGCCCCATCCCACACCTGTGAGACACCGGGCTAGAGAATGGATCCCAGTACTTTCAATTCCCACCTACAGGCCCAGATGGCCTGCTAGAGTGGCTGTCCAGAATGGCCTGCTAGGGTGTTGACCTTGGGCACGGTTAGAGCTTCTGAACCTAATCTGGCAGCAAAGGCGTTCCCCATCCTGGGCACTTTCGAACATGGAGGCCTGTAGAATAGACCCCTGGCCCAAAGGCATCCTCCCATGGGACTGCTGTATCTCTGACCTTGCCCCCAGTCAGACTTTCACAGGCCTGCGGGTCCCAGGTCAGGGACTTCCACCCTTGGGGCTACCAGAGGTTTGACCCGTTGCACGATCAAAGCTTCTCACCTGGCAAAGCAGGTGAAGTCTACCAAGGGCTGTCGTACAGAGGTAGGTTATCACTAACCTTATAGCAGGATACAGCGTGAACAATGAGATGCTAATTAATCCCTTCCACTACGTGGTACTACCCATGAGTATATAAGTAGGCGCTACATGGATAACACCGCTATCGGGGAAAGGGAAAAAAGCGACAAAAGAAACAATAAAGTTGCAGCTGCTCGGCTTAGGTAAGGGATGTCTTCCGAGATGATGAACCTCACTCTCCTACAATCCACCCCGCAAGCCCTGTAAATGAAACACAATACACACATAAGATAACTTATTCCTAATAGCCACTCCCCCTGTGCCCCTATGTGTGATAGTACTTACATATCATGCAACTGCACATCTCCCAACGTAAAAGGACACAAAAGAGAAAAGTAAAGAAAACAAAAATAGAAATTAATAGTTTTGATTGGTGTAGACTTGAGGTACTTATTTTACAGCAGATAATCCTCTGGTATTAATCCTTCTGGCACTGCAAATCCTCAATGATCCTCTGAGGTTGTTTCCAGAATGTCACCATGCATTCATTTGTTTGTCTGGAGCTGGTGAGGATATCGTCAAACAATGATAAGCTTAGAGCGCCATTTGGCGCATATGCTCTAAGCTGTGACTGGGAATTGCCGGTATTTCAGAATGCCGATGAAAAGCATGTACTTAAGAATGATTCAAAACATATGTTTACCGCTCCCGTAGCGAGTATGCCAATGAATTGTTCCTTGTAGGATAGAACGAATTTCAGGACCTCCTGGCCGGGTATGAATACTCCGTATATCATTCAGCAAATCCGCTTGAGCAAGGACATTCCATGAACAGACAGGATACTCTCAGCGGCAGCACCCGATTTTAGCGTGCAGCCATGTACTTGGGGAGTTATGGAGCGAGCGTGAATGCTCCAAAGTTAAACGCACTTCTTTCAGCGGAGGCATACTGAAACACCATGTCGCAACAAACATTTACCCAACAGATGAAGCCGACCCGCGCTCGAAATCAGTTACCGCCCACAGCGGTTGTTAGGGCAAACCTGGATACTTCAGTCTTGATTTCTCATCGAATCCGATGACCACAAACAGGAGAGTATCCAACCCCTGATGATACAAAAGGGCATAGCAAGCCCTTAACTTCAGCTCCTAATCCACGATGATTACTCGAATGACAAGCAGCGAGTAAAGCATAGGAGGGGCTTATGTACACAGGTCAAGCGACCTGACTTCCTCACTCAAGGATTGTGGGAGATGTAGTTTTCCACATGTGCATTCATACAGTGTGATGTGTTCCTACTTCTGAATGCCTATCTCCGCCTAGCAATGACACTGCAAGACCCTGTCCCGGGCAATCTGTGTCAACAGTTCACCAGCACTTGAACCCCAGGATTTTTGTTACTCACCTTTAGCCTGCCAGAGCACTATCCATTCTCATAATCAATGCACACCGAGTGACAGAGGGATACATTCAGCACAATGTATATGGCCACCTGGAGCCCTTACTGGACTTGATGTTAAAATGAGACCTCACTTGGATTTTCAGGGCAGATTGGAATGCTTAACACTGAGATGTGTGAAAGAGGTGACATGTTTTGTTTACTTATATATGTACAAAACATCACCAGTGATGCTGACATGGGACAGTTTGCAACACCAATGTAGTCATAGTAAATGACCCCTAACTATTATTTTGCACAGCCCTAATTATCACGCACATTCAGTACATTTCATATTTGCATTTGAGTTGGCTATCATTGGTCTCCCAGCAACATTTACAACTCAATGTGCATATTATTCAGTCCTGTCTAGACGTACTTATAATCTGCTCCAAAACAACAAAAACAAGGCAAAACTCCAAACACTAGCTTGTAAACAGCAGTGTCGAAGCCGTATGTGTTGCAAACTTTAGCCAACTCAACAGCATATCCATTGCACCACACTAATATACCTCATAAAAAACTACATTTACTTACTCCTATTTATTCCCTCAAAATCATTATTTTGAAACTATGCAAAGTACTGCATCATGATATTTTCTGATAGCAAAGACGTCTCAGAGAAATATTTACAAATACAATACAAATGAAAATGTAAGGACATTGAGATGAGTCGATGAGTACCTGAAACAAAAGATTAGGTAAACATACTGAAGTACTCCTTTTGAAACCATTACAAGGCTAGTAGGATCCCATTATTCCGAATATTGTGCTAGTGCCTTCCCTTTCTTTACTCCTCATACTGCATAGTGGAGCTCTCTATTGCTTGATCCCAAAACATTCTCGAATAGCCAGTCACACCTATTGTCTACTAAAGCTCTTCCACGTCATTACCACCTACCACTTGAGGTGCTGTCTGCTAACAAGGCACTATCCTTGATGGACAAAGAGATGATGAAGTAAGAAAATGAACATTCTGCTAAACCAGCCTTATTTTATGATGGATGATAACACCACCCAATTAACTGTGCAACATTGGCTGCATAGTGTGAAATTTCACTTTACGACACGAAGAACCTTGCGTTCAATCCACATATCTGAAATTGCAACACCCAGAGGCGAGAGCTTCTTTCGGCGAAAATTAGATTTTGGGCATCTCCCACTTGCGATCCACTGCAGAATAAGAGCCCCGAAAAGAAAGGTGTATGTATATCATGCCAAGGTAAATTGGATTGCCAGGTATTAAGCAGATGTAAAGCAAACTCATGCTTCGATACTCGGTGTTAAAATTAACTCTTACCTTTAAAACAGCGCAACTGACCCTCGGCAAGGTCCATGTTCAACTATTTGAGGGAAAGGGTTGTTACATTGCTAAAAAGTATTACATCTTATAAACATGAAAATATAGTTCTGTGTTGTGTATATTATTCGTTGCAGCTTAATACCAAGCTTTCCTTAATTTGGCCAATATGGGAACTGAGGTAGTAATCACAAAATGTAATTAAGTGGAACGCTGGGATTCGTAGCTTAGACTTGTTCTTCATCCAAAGGTGTACTTACTAATCCTAATAGACTACCTTTGCTTCACCTGGTTTGAGCCATCTTCTCATGACATGGCAACATGTGTTGTCATTGGTTGAATGATACATTTCAGTTCCGAGGTCCAACTTGCTGTGGGTCTAAATCATGGGGCCTAATTTATGAAAAGTGACGCATCGCTGCGAGAAAACAGCGATGCGTCACTTTTCATTGCAACCTCCTTGCAACCCCAATGATGGGCCATATTTACAATATGACGCATCATTGCGCAAGGAATTACAGATACGTCAATATTTCTGACGTATCTGTAAGCGCTAAAGTGACGCATTGCTGGAGTGTGTCACAAAAGTGACGCAACTCCAGCAATGCGTCCTTTCACATGGGGAAAGCCCCATGTGAAAGGGCCTGCGTCAGTCTTATGCCTGCTGTGAGGCAGGCGCAAGATTTTGACGCAACAGCGTCCTAAAAGTGACGCTGTGAAATCTCATAGATTTTACTGCGTCACTATTACGAGGCTTTTTGCGGGGGAACGCCCCTCTGCATACATTATACCTGACGCAGGTACAATGTAGCGCAGGGGTTTACAAAGTGACGCATCTGCTTAGATGCGTCACTTTGTAAATAGTGCGCAACAGGAGACATGTTTTACGCCGCCGATGTGTCACAAAAAATGACGCACCGGCGACGCAAAACTGATGCAAGGCCTCATACATAAGAGCTATGGAGTCTTTGGCTGCCACCAAATTTTGATTTTCTGATCTACTCTATCATTTCTTACCTCTATAAGCTTGACATATTTGAGTTCAATTAAGGGAGATCTACATTTATATATCTTGCTCCTTAAGCACAGCTCAAGTCTTGGCTCGACTGCAGGTATACCCAAAGTACCTCCACTCACAGTGAAGTGCAATTACTGTCCCTTCAATATGCTCCTTGAAACTTTATCTTGAGATGGGTTTGTCAAAAGACTAGTCTCCATGAACTGTGCCGGGTTGCCTCAGCACCAACAATCGGATCTTTGCATTACAAAGAGAAGAAAAATGAGCAGAGTTTCAGGGAGATCTGACATTTGAACAACTTGCCACTTTTCAACTTTCCCAAGAATGTTCTAGGAACATCCGGATTTCTCGGGTGTATTTAATGTTAATTGGCCTTTTTTAGCCAGCTACAAGTAAAGACCTGTTCTTGTAGTAAGCTTGTCTCTAAACATTCCAGGATTGGGCTGATAAAGAAAATGAGGAGCAGTGAGTTAAAGCTGTATACCTAGGGCTATTAAAATCTTTTCCTGAAAAGAAACTGAGTTTTATAATGTTGCCTTTTCAGAGCAATACTAACATTGTTTCTACTACACTAAGGGACATATTCACAGGGAGCCATCACCGAATTAACAGCACTTTATTGCTGCCAAAGTTGTGGTAAATTTACCCCACCATTCACAAGCTGGTGCTAACAGCCCACAGCACCAGTTTACCCGCGATAGCAGCCAAAAAAAAGATCGCCATAGAGGACCCCCGCAACTATCGCTAATGAGATACAGAGTAGGCATTCCCATGCCAGAACCCGCGCAACACCACATCTCACCATTCACAATGACCAGACAGATCGGCGATAAGAACACAAAACACGCAATAAGGCGCGTTAGCAGCAGGAATTTTACAACTGCTCTGACATGGTGCAAAGTCGGACTGCAGCCTGCATCACAAAAGGGAGCACAGCCCACAGCCACACAGGAAGACAAACAAATGCCATGGAGCAACTGAACATGCAGCAAGGAATGCTAAGAGGGCCACAACACCCACCAACACCACACCCAGGCCCTCAACCCCCCCCTCCCGTCCCACTCCCAACCCCGGAAAAAGAAACTGCACACCAACACCACAAATCAAAAACAAATATTCTGCCTGATGTTGCACAAGCATGAACATCAACATACATGCGTGGCCAGAAAATGGAGATTCAGTCACACAGCAATGCAATCACCTGCACAAAACACCATACAATCAAATGTCAAAATAACCATTCAGATGAGACCTAGCGGGCCCTCATTGGGCAATCTGTAGGACACCGCCTGGACCACTAATCGCAAGAGAAGAAGGTGTGCCATGCGCCCAACAAAGAAAAGAGAGGAAGAAACCGAGGGAGAGTGATGGAGTAAAATTTCACAAGCAGTGCAAGGCCTTGCAAAGCACCTGGCTCCTCATGCCAACATGTGTGTGTGCATCGCCATCCGTAATCCATGAGCCCAAGGCCATGTCCCAATCTCAGTGCCAAAACCGCAACACATTCCTAAAACGCAAGTTGAAGACAGACAAAGATCAGGGATGAAAGATCCATTGTCTCAATGCAGAAGGCAGGAGGACACCTGCACCTCTGACCTTGGTCCAGAATGCGCCTGGAACACCTTGAGAGAGATGCCATGGCAGATGTGGACGACTCCCACACCACGCATAGCGCAAATAAACTATCCGACTCATCCACACCCCACACACAGAAGCCCCTGTCGGTGGTACCCCTGCATGAGATGCCCTTGACACTTACGGGAGCAGCAACCCATTCAGCCCAACATTGCACACACATTCAAATCATTGCTCAGAGCTGTGGCATATCCTCTATACAACTGCCGAGAAGAGTGCCAGTTCCACGAGACGCACCAAGGAAATGGCAGGCCATACTGGGCACATGCACCACCCCGTCATGTGGAACACTACCGTGCATGTATGCTGAATTTACTGAGCAGAGTGCCACTGGCAGTGCTGCAGATCAGTTACCGGCTCAGCTTCCGCATTGCCTACGTCACCTACGCCCAGCCCTGGTTCCACTGCTGAAAATGCTCATTCAAGTGTCCAATGGATGTCTGCCTATCCAACACAACCGTAGATGAATTGATACACATGTGCATAGATGTCAGTTACCATGGTGCACCTTAATGTGCAATCATTGTCCCTACATCCAGCCATTCATCCATACGTTAATGAACATAGTAATGACACATCTGTGTCATTCTGAATGTTTAATTCACATACAGGTGATTGCCCAGTGGTGGGCAAACCACAGTCCTTTGGGGATTGAGAAGTGATTACAAAGTGGGAGGGTGTAGTCCGCAGAAATTGGGCAGCAGTGATGAAATTGGAGTCTGTGTCAGTGTCCGGGTGCATGTCGCTGAGTGTTCCGGAGGTCAGTAGGAGGTGTTTCCCAGGGCATGATGATAGGTCATCACCAGGCAGGGAGAGGGCATATGATGGTGTTGGATGGTACTGCCTCCTTCCTCACACAGTATTTTCCATCCCCTTGTTACTCCCCTGATACGGATGTGTGTGGCGGGGTGATGGCTGCATCACTGTGTGCCACTGACACAAAAAACTGCAAGGGTGATGGGGCAGCGTCACTGTGTGCCATGGACACATCAGGGGTCGGATCTGTGTGTGTTGATGTTCTAGTTGCAATCCCCTGGGAGCGGCTCAGTGGCAGCAATGACAAGATGAAGCACTGCAGGGCATTGCAATTCCCAGTTACTACTTGCTGGTGTCCAGCCGTGGCAGACATACTTCCAGCCTGTATCTGCTCAATGGTCTCCTTTGGCCTCCTCATCAGCCCCATCTCTGTGCTGTGCGTGGTCAGCCAAGGTCTGTGGCGGAGCATGGTGCGTGCAGGGGGTATCCGATAGGGACTGTATGGGGTCCCAGATTGGACTCCTGCGTATGGCATCGAGTTTGGCTGCCACGAGTTCGAAACTCACCCGCAGATGTTAATCCAACTCCAGCTGCCAACTCCACACAAGTTGTTGGAACTCCAGGTATTGGTAAGGGGGTGCTGGGAGACAGCCGTGGTGGTGTGTTTTACCTACTGTGTGGTCTGTGCAGGTGGTGGGCTCACTTTGGGGCAGCTGGCCTGCCCTGCTCCTGGGGATGGGGTGCGGAGGTTGTCCATTATCCTTTGGCGGGTGACTTGACATATGTGCAGGTTGTCCTCTTCATAATCATTGAAATGAAGTGTGGTGTGCCCAGCATGAGGTGTTGTTTGTCCCTCTGCAATGTGAAACGTGAGATGCAGGTTAACGGAGTTACACATGTATTTTGAATTTTTGCAGATGTTTACATTCAGACTGCATGCAAATATACATTGTCACAGTTTTGGTGGAGCTGGCTATTTGATGGCAGTCAGTGTGTTTTTCAACTACATGACTGATGTTTCGCAGTACCCATGCATTTTCATCCCACAGTGTCAGGCGATGCCAGATGTGAGTGGACAGTTACTACGCACGTGCGGGACCTGTTGTGAGCCGTGGCCTATGCTATTGGTGTTCCACTTTGTAGCACATTGCCGTCATTGCTGATGTTCTGTAATTGCTATGTGTGTGTGCTGCATTGCGGGGGAGTTGCCCCTGCAGCTCAGAATTCATGTGTCCTTCTCCCTTTCCGGCGGTGTGCCTTTGAATTGTGTGCTTTTCGGACCCTGATTTGTTTTTGACAAATCCGGGCTGCAGTGATTTATGGAATCACTAGATTGAGTGAGGGTTCTTTTCAGAAATAAGGTTTCTTTTTCTGTTCCTTTCCTTATGATATTTTTTCTTCCTCATTTTGAACACTTGGTAATCACTAGGTAGGGATAAATTGTCCCGTATGGTTTCACAGGTATAGTCACTCTCTTGTTGTTGTATTATTATTAATAGGGGTAGAAGAGTGACTTTGTGACCCTAACTCTCCCGTTGACCAAATATGGGTTGCAAGTGGACATGTCAGAGTGTGACGTGCTCCTTTACGGATGTGATCCCCACTGGGCTACCTCTATGTCGATCCGTGGGCCATCTCATGTTTTTGGGCTTCTACCATGCTATAGGGCATACGGTGTTACTTGCATAGTCAGTGTGGATCACAGAGCCGCTGCTTTGCTGGATTCAGCACATGTGCATGGTTGGTTCTTGTATTGGTGATATGCAGGGTGGCCCCTTTGTGCACAATGTGGACGGGGGCTTACTTGGAGTTTCTATGTGTGCTGCAGTGTGCCTAGGCTGTCAGTGACACATTCCACAATCATTGTGGGTGTTCAGTGTGCTACACATTCTAGTGCATGTGTGCCATTGTGACCATCTCCCCCGTCCCCACATCCCTGGTCGTTACTCACCCTGTTGCTGTTGGTTTAGGCCGTATTGTGCTGTGTCCAGGCCCCAAATTCCTTCCACCATCTCCACATTGCTGATTGTGGCCACCATTTCCTTCAGGTCATCCAGCTCCTTCTGTGTCACAGGGCTCCCACCTCTAGTCGCCCTTGCTGCCTTCCTGTTGGAGGAGAGCTTATCCTTGGTTTGGTTGTGCACTTCATTCCAGCGCCTCTTGACCTCTCCAGTGACCTCCTCGACACTCCGACTGCATTGACGTTGGTGACGATGGACTGCCATATTTCCGTTTGGGTTGCCGGTGCTGCAGTGGAGGTGCTGAACAGTTGTTGATGGTGTCCTATGACCTCCATGACAATGATCCGGTCTTCATGCAGACTGAACCCCTTCTTCATCTTCCTCTTCTCCTTGCCCTTCCCCGAACACGGGGTTCCTTACTGGTCCTCCATGGGGCTTGAGGGGTTCGGCTTGTCCTCTGCACCTTGGACCGGGTGCATTCATGTTGCTACGCAGTTAGAATTGGTTCATATTATTATTTTTTCTTTCTACTATAGTGCATATTTCCCATGACGCATGGGATTTGCAGGCCTGTGGCTGGTTTTCTCAGATTTTTGTCCCACGATTTGCATCATCGTATGTTTTTTTGCGTTGGCGTATCGCATTTTTGCGGCATGGCGTTGATTTTCACGTGGACATTTGCTGCGTTATCTGGTGTCTATTGCATGCTACCACCTTGTTGTGAATTTCACGTTGACACTGGGTTATTTTCCTGTGATGGGCTGCGATGTTGAAAGTTGCGTTACGCTACTCTTGCGGTAGTTATCACACGTTCTTGTGAATATACCCCTAACTTTCTACAGAAGTTATGTGATGTTTCCTTCTGACAACTATGAGATTCATGTCCATTTCATTAGTTGAAAGAGAGAGTGCAATGTTCAGATTAGATTGTTTTGCAAAGTTTTATGACATTACTGATTTTTACTGATTGCCTCACTTGGGAATTTTCCCAGTTTTCATTCCCATTCCGGCACTGTGTTTTTTCCCTGCATAAACAGAAAATTTGTTAACAGAATGCAACCAAATAAAATATGACAAGTGTAGCGCTATTCACACTGGGTGAAGTATTTTGACTTCCAGAAAAAAATATCAAGTCCCAAGGTAAAACCTCAAATCAAATACAGGTGTAGTGCTGATCACACTAGGTGAAGCTTTTTGTCTTCCAGAAAAAAGATTACGTCCCAAGGTAAAATCTCCGATTGCATCAAGCTTAATTAGAATATCTGATCCTCTCTCCATCACTGTCAGCCTGAAATCACGCCTAGGTCCCAGTCTCCCTTGACCATTGACTACCTTTGGCTTTATGAGATTTCTGATGCTATTTTCATTTAAAATGTAAAAAATTCATAATTCCATTTCCCGTTGTTGGATTTTTGTCATTTTAGTGTAATTTTGTTCATCAAAATACTCTCTGTGCTTATCAATTGGAGTTGGACTTGTATTGTATTTTGCATTTGATTTTTAACTGGTGTGGTGCTTTTAAATGCTTTACAAATTTTCTTAAGTTAAGCCTGTCTTATCTATGCCACAGCTATCAGGGGTTGAGCTCAGGTTTAAATCGCACTTGTGGCGGGGCAGCCGTGCACTCTATAAATTCTATAACATAACATAACATTACTGAAAACTTTATTGAACCTAACATCCCTCCTCGCCAGTGCAATTTGTGTCCTTTTATCCATCTATTAGAACGATAGGAAATTAATAAAATGCAAAGACCGGATGCATAGAGGTCTGAAATTAAAATTGGTCTTATCGATGCTTTAATTTTATTTCAGTTTTTTTTGCTTTGTAATATTTATTAAGGAAGCATAAAGTCACATCCAATCACACGAGAAAAAGCTATGAGGAAGCTGTAAACCATACAACAGGAATTACATACTGGGTTAAATACTATCTTTGTTAAAAGTATACATACTTTTGAAATGTTAGCACACAACTAAAAGCCGGCTGTCTTTTTGTTTAATAGCTTGTCAAGAGATTGAGTATAGACACATCCTGACATTTACAGAATTCGCAATCCAGATTTGGGACAGAGTCTGTTTCTACAACAGGTGCTTAGACAAACCGAGCTCTCTGACCGTTCTTGGCAGAACACACTGGTAGCGCAAGTCTTCTGTCCTACACCAAAGGAAAAACATTAATTTCTCGGTTGGCAAACAAAAAATTATCATCTCCATCATGCAGACACGTTTATGCGCGCGCACTCCGATAAATCTGCAAGTTTCGAGGACAGCGTATCGACCAAAGTAGAGGGGATTTGTGGTAAGTCTCAATCCACGAAAGCAAAAGCAACAGGGATCTTCGGAAATAAACAGGGGATTTCAGCAGAGATGAGACGAGGCCAGACTAAGCAGAAGATTTAGGGGAGAGAGGGGGTGCGCTCGTGGACTTTGACAGAGAATGTATAAGTGAAAAAATGTGCGGCTGCGCATGCCATGTGAAATGCGAGGAATCCCAGAGTCCAGTTTACTTAAGACTAGGGGTCAGGGCACACATTAAAATTATTCTCTACATAGGGTCCTCACCCTCTTCCTCCACACAATCCTTATCGGATTAAGGTTTGTGTAGCCCACTAGATATGCGCCCTGCTTATAAAGCTCCAGTTTCATAAATAAGCAGCATTTCTCACTTCCCTGGCATATGCCACAAAAGAGTTCCAACTCCCCAACATTTTCTGTCCCACGTGAACATGTTCCCAGTCCCCTGATTCACATGACATGAATAATGGATCTTGTTGGTGTCAGGGCAGTGCTTGTCATAAGATGACCAGGAGCTGAGCCCAGTGCACCTTCCATTCTGTCATTGATGCTGCCCATGTGCATCATCACCTTTGGTGCTGCTGGTCAAGAATAATCTAGAATATATAATCCTCTCTTAGAGAAGTGCAGTCACATTATGTAATTTTTCAGCAGCCGATCAGCATAGTTAAGAGCAAAGAGGTGTGGAGGAAAAGAACCGGCCACTTGAAAGACTACATAGGCCTGTACTTATACAGGGAATAGGTAGAGTGTTCATTGATGACAGTCCAGTGGTCGAATGACAAACCGCGATGGAGAGACAGGCCTATGGAAATAAAGTAAGGCAAACCTGTCTTCTTAAATGTCTTCCAGCCTTTAATAGCCAGAATGTTTTTGACAGGAGCTTGATATGTGTTTGCAATTTGGTGGCATATTTCATATTAGAACTGGATGAGAACTTGATTAGATATTTTTCTTACTAGTTCTTGGGTAGTGCTAGTACACAATAACTCACTCAAATCATCTTTGTCTTGTATTTATTGCTCCTAGTCAGGCTTTCTATAATTGAAGTGGGAATGTTAATTGCCTAGCACATAATATCCGGTTAAGCAAGAGAGAAAGTACAAAAGAATGTCAGTAGGAGCAAAGCAAAGACCCAAAGTCTAAAGCATCTGAGAGTCCCCAACACAACCCACACCCAAAATCTACAAAAATAAAGCACTCCTAGAGTTTTTGTAGGAATGCCGACAAAATATTCCAGCAGCTGTAAATATCACAGGCTGGTTTCCCACAATGGAATTTTAGAGCCCTTCAAAGGTCCCCTAATGTTTGACCACTTGAGGTGCGGACAGATTTGATAATAAGGACCTGGAGCTTCAAACCTGTTGTGACGATGTTTTGTTAACCCCTTCGCTGCGGGGGTTATTCCCTCGATGTGCTGGGGGGGAGGGGGCGCTCACAGCCCCCGCATGCTCATGAATTGCTGAGCTGGTCATGAGCTACGGCGCTCCTGTGCTCATGACGAGCTCAGCTCGTCACAGGTGCATTGGCTCCTGTGAAACGCTCAGCACAGCCGGGGAATTCTCCCCGTACCTGAGCGTTCCACAGGCCATGACGAGCTGAGCTCGTCATGAGCACCGGAGCGTCGTGGCTCATGACGAGCTCAGCTCATCATGAGCACAGAAAAGGTTAATAATGAAGTTCTCACCACACATTCTTCTCACACTACTATTAGGCTGAGTATAGTACTGTAAGAGAGTCTCACTTCACAAAAGACCACAACCCAATGCACCCTGAAATAGCTTCCTTCACAAAAGACCAACATCCACTGAAATGTGGATCTTATGCACTGCACTGTGAGAGAGCATTTCCTCATCCAATGCACTGTTAGCGAGCCTCTCCTCATCTACCATGTGAGTAAGTTAGACCCAGCAAGAAACATTACCATTTTACATGTGCATCTTACTTAAGTTACATACTGTTCGGCACAATAACTTTTGAAATACATTTGCTTGCGTGAGAGTGCAGGATTAGTTTGTCTGAAACCACATTATTTACAATCCACTTCATCATTACGCCATCATGGCATCTTGAACATTCAGTACAAGGCATGAACACACATTGTGCAAATGTTGTTAATTGTTAGTCATACGTGAGTTGACAGGGCTATCACAAAGACAATAAACAATATCAGCACTGCTGACGCCTCAACATGGTATGTATGATGTTATTATAAATACATTCGCATTTCCATACTCAAATTAGAGGAGCACTCTGCTGCCGTGGAGAGCTGATTCCTGTTTACCCTCTGCGAGGAGGGATGTCCAACTTGTTGCCAAGTTGGGGACCTACATACCTTGCCTTCAGGTAATGGGGACTTAGATCATGCAGTAAGCGATTCTTCACAGAACAGCCGCTCTAGGCAACTAAGTTAGAGAACAAATAGTATGAGTACAATATACCCAGTAATTATATGCTAGCATTTGTACACTGTTTAAGCACACTGTCCTTAGTTTGCGAATCACTTCTATTTTCTTCTGTCTATTAATCATTGTAGCACAACAATGGTTCAATAAACATTGAAAACGTCCCTTTGAGTATTCTTGTATATCTCTCTGAGTGAGCACGAGTGACTGAGCAAAAAGTTTGTAGATCTGTTACCATGATTCCCTGTGGAGTGAGGGCTGCCATGTTCTGAGGTTGCCAATATCATTTCTTACCTTGCCAGGTTTGGAGTACTTATGTTGGCACTGCGAGCTAGCAGGTCCATAGGTCAACATATCCTGAGGGGCTACATGGAATCAGTCTGCCACCATCCCAATATTAATGTTATCCAACAAGCAAACAGTTTCTACTGGAAAGTGGAAACCGGACAACACATCGATTAACATGTGAGAGAGCCTCACCTTATTCATTGCACTGTGAGAGAGCCTCTCCTCATCTATTGCACGGTGTGAGAGCTTCTCTGTAAGAGAGGTTCTCCTCAGCCATTGCACTCTGAGAGAGCCTCTCTGTAAGAACAATTCCCCTAATTCATTGCACTGTGAAAGAGCTACTCCTCATCCATTGCATTGTGAGAGAGACTCTCCTCATCCATTGCACTGTGAGAGAGCCTCTCCTCATCTATTGTACTGTGAGAGAGCCTCTCCTCATCCATTGCACTGCGATAGAGCCTCTCCTCATCCGCTGCACTGTGAGAGAACCTCTGTGAGAGAAATCCCCCTAATGCATTGCACTGTGAAAGAGCCACTCCTCATCCATTGCATTGTGAGAGAGCCTTTTCTCATCCATTGCACTGTGAGAGAGCCTCTCCTCATCCATTGTACTGTGATAGAGCCTCTCCTCATCCATTGCATTGTGAGAGAGCCTATCCTCATCCATTGCACTGAGATCCTCTCCTTAATTATTGCACTGTGAGAGAGCCTCTCCTCATCGATTGCAGTGTGAGGGAGCCTCTCCCCATCTATTGGACTGTGAGAGAACCTTGCCTCATCCAGTGCATTTTAAGAGAGCTTCTCCTCAGCCACTGCACAGTGAGAGAGCCTCTACTCAGCCATTGCACTGTAGGAGAGTCTTTCCTCCTCCACTGCACTGTGATCCTCTCCTTAATCATTGCACTGTGAGAGAGCCTCTCCTCATCCATTGCAGTGTGAGGGAATATCTTCAATTTAACTGTGAGAGAGCCTCTGCTCAATGGGAGAGCCTATTTTCATCCATTACGCAGTGAGAGAGTCTCTCCTCATTCATTGCACTGTGCGAGAGCCTCTTTCCAGCCATTGCATTGTGAGGGAGCCTCTCTGTAAGTCTCCGCACGTCCATTACACTGCAAGAGAGCCTCTCCTCATCCATTGCATTGTGAGAGAGCCTCTTTTCATCCATTGGACTGTGGGAGAGCCTCTCCTCATCCATTGCACTGTGAGAGAGCCTCTCCTCATCTATTGCACTGTGAGAGATCCTCTCCTCATCCATTGCACTTCGATAGAGCCTCTCTTCATCCATTGCACTGTGAGAAAGCCTTTCTGTGAGAGAAATCCCCCTAATGCATTGCACTGTGAAAGAGCCACTGCCCATCTATTGCATTGTGAGAGAGCCTCTTCTCATCCATTGGACTGTGAGAGAGCCTCTCCTCATCCATTGCACTGTGACAGAGCCTCTCCTCATCCAGTGCACTGTGAGAGAGCCTCTCCTATCCATTGCACTGTGAGAGAGCCTCGCCTCATCCATTGTACTGTGATAGAGCCTCTCCTCATCCATTGCATTATGAGTGAGCCTTTCCTCGTCCATTTCAAAGAGATCCTCTCCTTAATTATTGCACTGTGAGAGAGCCTCTCCTCATCCATTGCAGTGTGAGGGAGCATCTTCTATTCTATTTAACTGTGAGAGGGCCTCTACCCACCCACTGTTCTATGGGAGAGCCTATTTTCATCCATTACACAGTGAGAGAGTCTCTCCTCATTCATTGCACTGTGAGAGAACCTTTCCTTATCCAGTGTATTTTGAGAGAGCCTCTCCTCAGCCACTGCACTGTGGGAGAGCCTCTCCCCAGCCACTATACTGTGGGAGAGCCTCTCCTCACTCATTTCATGTGAGGGAGCCTCCCCATGGGAGAGCCTCTCTCCTCATCCATTGCATTGTGAGAGAGCCTCTCCTCAGCCATTTCACTGTGAGAGACCCCCTCTACAAGAGAGCCTCCCCTCAGCCATTGCACTATGGGAGATCCTCTCCTAACTCATTTTGTGTGAGAGAGCCTCCCTGTGAGAGAGACTCTCCTCATTCTTTGCACTGTTATCCTCTCCTTAATCATTGCACTGTGAGAGAGCCTCTCCTCAGCCATTGCAGTGTGAGGGAGCATCTTCTCTTCTATTTAGCTGTGAGAGAGCCTCTGCCCACCCACTGCTCTATGGGAGAGCCTATTTTCATCCATTAAACAGTGAGAGAGTCTGTCCTCATTCATTGCACTGTGCAAGAGCCTCTTTTCAGCCATTGCAATGTGAGAGAGCCTCTCTGTGAGTCTCTGCACGTCCATTACACTGTGAGAGAGCCTCTCCTCATCCACTGTGCAGTGAGAGAGCCTCTCCTCAGCCACTGTACTGTGGGAGAGCATCTCCACACTCATTTGGTGTGAGAGAGCCTCCCTATGAGAGAGCCTCTCTGTGAGAGAACGTCTCCTCATCCATTACACCGTGAAAAAGCCTCTCCCCATTCATTTCATTTTGAGAGAGCTTTTCCTCAGCCACTGCACTGTGGTAGAGCCCCTCCTGATCCACTGCACTGTGGGAGAGCCTCTCCTCATCCATTGCACTGAGATCCTCTCCTTAATCATTGCACTGCGAGAGAGCCTCTTCTCTTCTATTTCAATGTGAGAGGGCCTCTACCTACCCACTGATCTCTGGGAGAGCCTATTCCCATCCATTGCACTGTAAGAGAGTTTCTCCTCATTCATGGCACTGTGAGAGAACCTTTCCTTATCCAGTGTATTTTGAGAGAGCCTTTCCTTGGCCACTGCACTGTGGGAGAGCCTCTCCTCAGCCACTACACTGTGGGAGAGCCTCTCCTCACTCATTTCATGTGAGAGAGCCTCCCTATGAGAGAGCCTCTCTCCTCATCCATTGCATTGTGAGAGAGCCTCTCCTCAGCCATTTCACTGTGAGAGACCCTCTCTACAAGAGAGCCTCCCCTCAGCCATTGCACTGTGGAAGATCGTCTCCTAACTCATCTTGTGTGAGAGAGCCTCTCCTCATTCATTGCACTGTGAGATAGCCTCTCCTCATCCATTACACTGTGAGAGTGTCTCTGAAAGGAGTCTCTCCTCGTCCTTTGAACTGTAAGAGATCCTCTCTGCGAGAGAGTCTCTCTTCATCCACAGCCTCTGTGAGAGGGCCTTCTGCTCATCCATTGGACTGAGAGAGAGTCTCTCCTCATCCATTAATAATAATAATAAAAGATATTTATAAAGCACACAGCTACCCCGGATTAGGTGTCCCGGCGCTAATATGGACAACAGCAGAGAAAGTGGTCAGTAGACATTTAGTCATTGCGACTAAAAAAACAGGTTTTCAAGACCTTTCAATTCCTGTTCTGATTGCAATGAGCGTAAGTGAGCAGTAGGTTATTCCAGCATTTGGTGGTCCCCACCTTGAATGTCCTTCCCCCCATTCTGGCTTTTACGAACCGGGGGATGGTAAGGTATTGTTTGTGGTTAGACCTAAGGGATCTATCCTGCTGGTAAGGGGGAAGTCTCTTCCTCATAAAGTTGGGCCCCCATCCTTGATATGCCCGAAAAGCAAAACGTAAGTGACTTGAATTCGATGCTCTTGGCCCAGGGTAGCCAATGCAGCCGTCTCAGGTAAGAAGGTATCCATTGCACTGTGGGAGAAACTCTATTCATCCATTACAATGAGAGCCTCGCCTCATCAATTACACTGTGAGAGCGCCTTTCCTCATACTCTGAAATGTGAGACTCAACCCTTTAGTACCATAAAGCACCCTCACCTCACAAAACGACAACTGCTAAGCCTGCCCTGCTTCCCTGTATGAACCGTATGAACCGTTCATTTAATATTTGATCAACATTTCTGTACTTCAGTTGAATAATGCAGATGAAAATGCCAGCAGAATAATGAAAAACGCTTATAACAACCTGTTCAATCCTAGCCCTGATTTCCATTAGCAGCTGGAAAATGTGAAAAGCAAGCCTTAGTAAATCACTGCCTCAAAAGCTTTTATTTATCAAGGAAGATAAAATGCGTAATAGATTATAAGATTCATAGGCTTTACAGGTTGAGCACCAAATATATTTTCAAACTCTGACATCTTACCTGGTTGTATAAAGATAGCTCCAAGTATGGCAAACGGAAGAGCCACCCAGCACCATTCCTCTCTGTGCAGATTGGAGAGGGAGCCACTGGCAGAGTAGTGTTGTGTGAGAAAGCAATGCAAAGGTCGAAGGTGAAAATCATGTCTGGATAGTGTCCAGGATGTATATTGTAGTTGACAATGGCTTGACAACCCTGTCCTCTACAATGTACTCCCTGGGTAACATAGTGTCGTCAGCAATAGACATTATACAACATGACATGTCTGCATTACAAAATGGAAAATTGCAACTTAGATCCATCCTGCTATTGAGTTGAACAATTCAGACACTGTCTACTGTCCTTTGGGTATATAGTTTCTTATGAACACATTCTCCGAACGATCCTGGGATGCTTATGCTCCTGGTGAGTTGGATCTTGGTCTTTCCACTGGCTGTGGTCACTCCTTCAGCGGCTGCTGTGGGGGTTAAATGAGAACGCATTTGATCCATAAACCTGCTCTGAGGTGTGCTTTTGGGATCACATGTTAGGAGTACACTATACCCAGTACTTATATGCCAGCATATATACACTGGTTTAGCACAATGGTGGAATGGTTTAATCTTTTCACTGTCCTTGTTTTGCTTACCACTTTTATCTTGTTCTGTTTATTAATCATTGTAGCACATATAATTTAAGCAAGAACCACAATGGTTCAATTAACATTGAAAATGTCCCTATGTGCATTCTTGTGTCTCACCCTCTGAGTGAGCATGAGTGACTGCGTAAAAAGGTTCTAGATCTGTTACCATGATTCCCTGTAAAGTGAGGGTTACCATGTTCTGAGAGTAGTGTAGTGTGAGGTTACCCATACCATTTGTTATCTTGCCAGGTTGGGAGTACTTATGTTGGCACTACGAGTTAGCAGGTCTATAGGTCAACATATCCAGAGGGGGTGCATGGAAACAGTTTGCCACCATAATAATATTTATGTTGTCCAACAAACGAACAGATTCTGCTGGAAAGTAGAAATCGTATGACACATCGATTGACCTGTGAGAGAGCCTCTCTGTGAGAGAGCCTCACCTCATTCATTGCACTGTGAGAGAGCCTCTTCCCATCTATTGCATGGTGAGAGAGCTTCTCTGTAAGAAGAGAGGCACTCCTCAGCCGTTGCACTGTGAGAGAGCCTCTCTGTGAGAGAAATCCCCCTAATTCATTGCAATCTGAAAGAGCCACTACCCATCCATTGCATTGTGAGAGAGCCTCTCCTCATCCATTGGACTGTGGGAGAGCCTCTCCTCATCCATTGCACTGTGAAAAAGCCTCTCCTCGTCTATTGCACTGTGAGAGAGTGTCCCTGAGAGGAGCCTCTCCTCAACCATTTTCCTGTGATAGTGGCTCTGTGAGACAGCCTCTCTGTCAGAGAATGTCTCCTCAGCCATTGCAATGTGAGAGAGCCTCTATGCGAGAGAGCCTCTCCTCATCCATTGCACTATCAGAGACCCTCTACTCATCCATTATACAGTGAAAGCGCCTCTCCTAATCCATTACACTGGTAGAGAGCCTCTCCTAATCCATTAAACTGAGAGAGAGACCCTCCTCATCCATTATACTGTGAGAGAGCATCTCCTCATCCATTACACTGCAAGAGAGCCTCCCTAATCCATTACACTGGGAGAGAGCCTCTCCTAATCCATTACACTGAGAGAGAGCCTCTCCTCTTCCATTACACTGCAAGAGAGCCTCCCTAATCCATTACACTGGGAGAGAGCCTCTCCTCATCCATTACACTGAGAGAGAGCCTCTCCTCATCCATTACACTGAGAGAGAGCCTCTCCTCATCCATTGCTCTGTGAGAGAGTGTCTCTGAAAGGAGTCTCTCCACGTTCTTTGCACTGAGGGAGAGCCTCTCCTCATCTATTATACTGCGAGAGAGCCTCTTCTCAACCATTACACTGAGAGAGAGCCTCTCCTCATCCATTGCTCTGTGAGAGAGTGTCTCTGAAAGGAGTCTCTCCACGTTCTTTGCACTGAGGGAGAGCCTCTCCTCATCTATTATACTGCGAGAGAGCCTCTTCTCAACCATTACACTGAGAGAGAGCCTGTCCTCATCTATTGCTCTGTGAGAGAGTGTGTCTGAAAGGAGTCTCTCCTCTTTCTTTGCACTTAGAAAGAGCCTTTCCTCATCTATTACACTGTGAGAGAGCCTATGCTCTTCCTCTGAAATGTGAGACTCAACTCTTAAACACCAAAGTCCAATGCACCATAGAGCACCCTCACCTCACAAAACACAATTTCCAAGCCTGCCATACTTCCCTGCATGAATTTTTTAATTTAATATGTATTTCTGTATTCATCCATTGCACTGTGAGAGACCCTCTCTATGAGAGGAGCCTCACCTCATCCATTGCACTATGAGAGAGTGTCTCTGAGAGATGCCTCTCCTCATCTATTGTACTGTCAAAGAGCTTCTCCCCAGCCATTTCACTGTGAGAGAACGTCTCCTAAGTCATTGCACTGTGAAAGAGCCTCTATGCAAGAGAGCCTCTCTTTATCCAATGCACTGTGAGAGAGCCTCTCTCCTCATCCATTGCACCGTGAGAGAACCTCTCTCCTCATCCATTCCACTGCAAGAGACCCTCTCTATGAGAGACCCTCTCCTCATCTATTGCACTGTGAGCGAGTGTCTCTGACAGGAGCCTCTCCTCATCCATTACACTGAAAGAGAGCCACAAAACACCATGTCTAAGCCTGCCATGCTTCCCTGCATGAACCTTTAATTTAATATGCAATTTACATTTGTGTACTTCAGTTGTATAATGCCGATGAAAATGCCAGCAGAATAATGAAAAAGGCTTCTAACAACCTGTTCAATCCGAGCCCTGATTTCCATTAGCAGCTGGAAAATGCGAAAAGCAAGCATCAGTAAATCACTGCCTCAATAGCTTTTATTTATCAAGGAAGATAAAATGTATAATTGATTATAAGAACCATAGTCTTTACAGCTTGAGCAACAAATATATGTTCAGACATCTTACCTGGTATGGCAAACGGAAGAGCCACCCAGCACCATTCCTCTCTGTGCAGATTGGAGAGGGAGCCACTGGCAGAGTAGTGTAGTGTGAGAGAGCAATGCAGAGGCTCAAAATGCCAATCATGTGCGGAGAATGGCCACAAAGCAAGTTTCACGATAGGGAATGAAATGGCACAGGCAAAAATATCACATTCTATTGCATTTTGATGGTGTCACTACCTATACCCACACAAATTAAGACAAAAATAGATTTTTGAAAGAAAAATTCTAGAGTATGTTAATGGAATTTCACTTTTGCGACATGAACCGGTGTGGCAAGATGGCCACTAACAGGCCGTAGGGAGACGTTGTGCTCTCTCCTCTCTCTCCCCATGTTACGAGGAAAATGGACTGTGTGCGGCACACCATCCTTCTAGATGGCGAAATGATAGAACCCCCTGAGAGATACGAGAAGTAGGGGAGAAAGGCTTCCGTGAAGAATAATGCTCTACAAAATTAGAGTGAATAAATCAACAGTGAACTCACCTCTCGTCTTCGAGTCGGGCTTTCCTCCCGTAACAGCGCGGTTGGCTTTGACTATTAAAGAGAGCATCAAAAGGAGCCTGAGTCGTTCTCTTTTGGAGTGTATATTTGTTGAATGGAATATCTGAGTTGAAATGGTTGAAATGGCTTGGGCAGTTACCTGACTTTTTTTAATGGCTACACGGATAATGTCATGGAATGTTTGCGGTCTGAAGGATAGGCAGGAGAGGCAGAAGATCTTTATCTTGCTAAAAAATATGAGAGTTGATTTCTTAATTTTACAAGAAACGCATATTATGGCATCTGAAGTACATCTTTTGGAGCAGTTGGGGTTCTCAGTTCTAGTCTTCTCAAGACAGGGCTCTAGGAATAGGGGGTGGCAAAACTATCAAGACGGAGAGGTACTACCATTAGGAAGAAACTGGAAGATGCTGGGGGAGGTGGGCTCTGGTAGAGTGCCTGGTTGGGGAGGAGTGGATAACTTTAGGCTCTATTTATGACTCTACAGGGGATGACCCAGAAATGTTTGCATTTTTAGATGTGGAGTTGGCTACCTGGGCACCCTGTATTATACTTGGAGGGGACTTTAACATTAATGGAGCAGGGGGGCTGGGATTAGGGG
This sequence comes from Lissotriton vulgaris, assembly GCF_964263255.1. NCBI lineage: Eukaryota > Metazoa > Chordata > Amphibia > Caudata > Salamandridae > Lissotriton > Lissotriton vulgaris. The sequence goes on along the minus strand of NC_141693.1, from coordinate 1,435,890,927 downwards.
TAGGACCCTGTATACTGTATCAAGGAAGGAAGAGAGAAGTTTTTCGTGCAGTTTTCTCTTTGGCTAGGAATAATGCCTTAATAAATCTCTGGGATACCCTAAAGCCAGAAGAGAAGGGATATACGTATTACTCTGCTCCGCACAGGGTGAGTTAGACTAGACAATTTTTTGGTCCCTAGCAATTGCTAATCTAATCTCCAGATTGAGAGGATGCCACACCTACTGTCTGACCACAATCCTCTAATTTTAAGCTTAGCTGTGACATCGATCCCTAGGGGGGTTACATTGTGGACATTTGAGAGAGCGCTTTTGGAGGACGAGATATATATCCAACACGTGACGCAATGGATTGAGGGATATTTGGCAATAAATAGGGGCAGTACAACAGAGGGTATGGTATGGGATAGTTTTAAGGCAGGGGTGCGGGGGGAGACCTTGAGTTATAGTGCAAATAAACGGAAACAGGAGCAACAGAGAAACCTGGTATTAAAAAGAGAGATACTTCTAGCTGAGGAAGAGCTGAATGAATGTGCAGCAACAGGCAATTTATTGGAGGCTGCACTTACTAAATTAGCAAAGATAAGAATGGAGGCAGAGGAAGACATAGCAACCAGGGCAGCAAAAATATACGTGGCAAATAGAGAGAAATGTCATGAGGCTAGCAAAATGGTGGGGCGAACGTTAGCAGTACGGGCAAGGGAAAAAACAGCGATAGGAGAGGTAAGGGCGATTCAGGATAGTTCTGGGAATGTGGTGACGGATACGCAGGAGATTAGAGAAGTCTTTAGACAGTTTTATATGAAGCTATATGAAGAGCAGCAAGGGAAATATTTTGGGGAAATTGTACTTTATCTAAAGAATATTTCAAGGGTGGTGTTAGAAGATCAAGAACAACAGAGACTGGATACTCCATTAGATTTTCAGGAGATTGAAGCGGCTTTTATGAATCTCTCTTCTGGAAAGGCAGCAGGACCAGATCAGATACCACTAGAGTTCTTTAAGGTATTCTGGAAAGTACTGGGGAAGGCTATGGTGAAGACAATGCAACAGGCGCAGACGGGGGCGTCTGTGCCAGGCTCATGGTCTGGCACAGAAATTGTGGTTATAATAAAGAAAGGAAAATCACCAAAGGACCCCGGATCTTATAGACCTATTACACTTATGAATGCCGATACAAGGGTCTATTCAAAGGCATTAGCAATAAGATTCGCAAGCGTCATAACACCATTAGTCACTAGCAGCCAGCATGGATTCATACCAGGGCGTGGAACTACTCATCACACCTGGAAGTTTATCACCTTATTTTTACACCATGGAAGTTACAGGGGACCCGATGGCGGTACTGTTTTTAGACGCCGAGAATGTGTTCGATCGGGACTCCTGGGACTATCTATGGTGTGTTTTAATAAGGGCAGGATTTGGGGAGAGTTTTGTCAACGCAATAAAAGCACTATATAGGGACCCGGTAGCAGCTGTCAGGGTAAATTCAGGATTAACTAGGCCGGTTCAAATTAAGAGGGGACCAAGGCAGGGGTGCCCATGCTCCCCCCTGTTGTTTGTCATGTATTTGGACCCTCTGATTCGGAGGATGGAAATAAATGAAAATATTGCTCCACTGACCACGCATAGGGGGAGTGCAAGATACTTGCATACGCGGATGATGTGGCAGTTCTTACATAAACACCCCCGGAGGCTATTAGATATGTGGAATTGGAGGCAAAAAAATTTGGAAGGGTATCAGGTTACTCCTTAAATACCAATAAGACGCAAATAGTTAAGAACAACAATGTGGTATGTCAGGATCAGAGGGTGGTGCGGACAGGTGTATACCTTGGGATTACAATTACTTCAGAACTAGATAAGGTAGTGGAATTAAACATAGCCCCTATTATAGCTAAGGTTGGAAGGGATCTAGATAGGTTTCATAACCTGCATTTGTCGATAGTTGGTAGAACAAATATCATTAAGATGCTTGGGCTGCTAAAATTCCTATATATATTTAGGGCAATTCCGCTGATGTTTGATAACTCCTGGTTTAATAAGCTAGAAGTTATGATCATTAGGTTTATCTGGTCCAAAGGAAAGACCAGGAGAGCATTAGGTTTAATGGCACTCCCAAGAGAATGAGGAGGCTGGGCATTACCAGATCTGAAACTCTATTATTGGGCTGCTGCCTTAAAATATATGTTGGGTTTAATAGGAGGAGCGGAGGTGGAGGGGGAGGACGAACTAGGAACCTTAGCAATATATGGTCTCTTGCTGGATGATGATGCGAATAATGTTCTTCTTAGACATTTTGACTGAGCTTATTTTAAGAGGACTCATTTTAATACTCTTATGGCAGCATACAATATCTGGAAGGCCTTTAGTAAGAGATATGGGTGGGCAAAAATAATAGATATACAAGAATGAGGAATAATCCAGCTTTCCCTTATGACATTTTCTCTGATGCAGTTTTTACGGTATGGGTGAGAAAGGGAATTACGAGGATTGGTGATCTGATGGGGTCCCAGGGTTTGATGCAGTTTTCAGAGATCCAGGCAAAGTATGGGATAGAAACAAGGTATTTTTTTAAGTACCTTCAAGTAAGAAGCTTTCTGGCAAATAAAAGAGGGGGTCCTGCTGAATTTGAAAAAAACGCCATATTGGAGGTGGTACAGGAAGGAGTTAGCTGCACTATTAAGAGGTTTTATTATGAATTAATAGAAACAAAACAAGATGATATGGAGAAATGGGGGGAAAGTTGGGCAAGTAAGCTGGAGGTAGAAGCGGATTGTTTTAAATTATAATTAGAGTTGGGTCAGAATGTCTTGTGTTCTGCAGCACTGCAGACGCAGCACTATAAGACACTGTACCAGTTACATTATACTCCGGCAAAAATTGCGCAATGGGGGGCTGCAACGGGCATTAATTGCCCAAGATGTGGAAGTCTACATGCTGATATAGTACATGTATTTGCAACATGTCCCACTTATCCATAATATTGAAAGAAATTGTGATTTTTGTACAAAGGGCATTGAGAATACCAGTTAACTTAACCCCCTCGTTAATATTACTGGATGTGAACCCGGATGGTACTCAGGGGGAAGGATGCTATTTTATTTTTGTGGCAATGGCGGTATTAAGATTGTGTATCGCTTCAGCATGGCTCGACCCAATACCACCGACATATCAACAGTGGCTAGCCAGGATTCTCAATATATATAATTTGGAAAAAGCAATTTATGCTAGAAAAGGAAAGAAAGGGAGGAAGTTGGGATTAAAAAAATGGGAACCAATAACTGATTGGAAGGAGGAGACTTAGGACAATAGGACTGTATTGGGGGATGGACTGGTTAATGATATGATTATCTCATGCTTTAGGTTTTTGTTATTCTTGATGTTTTTCTATCCCCATGCCTTTCTTTTCCTTTTTTTTCTCATTTATTATTTGCTTTTCTGTAGAAAGTCTAATTGATTGTATGTAATGTTGTGCTCCTTACCCTCGGTTTAGGGGGAAAAAACTATGTAAAAAAATCTAATTAAAAAAAAAAGAAAAAAAAGGAATTTCAGGGGCGATTGTTTTTGGAAGATGAAAATTAAGGCTCAAATCCTTCTATGCTTGCCAGAATTCAAGCCTGTGTGCGCACATGCAGGTCATCCTTAGGCTACTGAATCTGGCCTCTCGAATGTACATGAAAGAGAATCCCTAAATATTCTGAAAGGTGCAGAAGAAATATGTGTGCTGCTCAACAAAACTCAACCTCTCAAAATTGTCTGGCTTCTAATGATTATCACCCACACTTTGGACTGTGAGCTATGACAACAGCATTCCTTCAGTTGGTCAGGGTCCAGGAGATGCCAACATATTAGCATAGTAACAGGTTGGGGCAGCTGTCCTTATGGCTCCAGGTTACCCATGACAACACACTCCTAATCCAAGCGCTCCTTTGATGACCCAGAACATTCTGGAACTTTGGTCAAGTTAGTTGGAGACGTATAGAGGCAAGATTACAGTCCTTAATCTGCATAAACAAGTATTAGTTTCATCAATGATTGGCTAGAATCTGAATGGTCCTGCCCTACTGACATGCATTTCTCTCTGAAGACTCATCAGACACTCTTGAATCTGCGTCATTGTGGGAGTCATTTGCTGCTTTACTACTCCCCCAACTTAAAAAATGCCATGGTATAGGTCTTCTGATTGGGTAAATTCTGCTAATGCTGTTAATGTACCCTCCAGGGGGGAAGGTAAGAATGCTACACAATGCAACCCATTTTACTAGTAGGAAAACAACCTTTTTGCACATTCTCTAAATCTCAACATGATTTAACGTATATGATTTATATAGTACACACTTTCTAAGGCAAGAGCGTAACCTTTTTCAAATATTGTATCAGAAAATAAAGTTTACATAAAAAAAACACTCAAAATTTTATGGAGAATTTATAGTACTGTGATGCGAGTGAATGTGCTTAGGATAGGAATGAAGGCCAAGATTTAGATGATAATGACCAAGAACGCGATCCAATGCAATGAGATCATTTTGAGGACTACATATAACCTTGTCAAAAATAAGTACATTTTAGAAGGTTTTGCATATAGAGAAAAGAGTGAACGTTATAAAGTCACTGCGTCAAATGCTCAATGTATTTTCTGCCACGGTATAAAGGCATAGGGCGATTTAGTTTAACTACCATTTCTTGAGGCACTTTCTAATGATAAGGCTATTTGAATCCCTCATTTGGCCTTATCTACTGAAGGAAAATGAATCTTTTTATGTGCAACCTGTGTACCCCATCCCTGATTTTTCAATAAATATGTGACATATTTGGCTCTCAGGACTGTGGTAAAGTCTTAGCCTCATCCGTGCTGCCCCGATTAATCGCCGGTGCTGGGCCCTAATGAAAACGAGCGTGGTCATGACGGAACGGATCTGTCATGAGCACAGCTCGACCGATGCTCATGACAGAACCGTTCCGTCATGAGCATCGAAAGGGATAAACAACCTCTCACTATATGTGCCACTTTTAAAAACGAATTCAAAAACAACAGTTGATGGAAAGAATGCAGAACAATGTCATACATTAACCTCAGTACAGAGATCTGGACCTAAATCCATCTTTTTTTTGCTCACCACCCCAGTTCAGACATGGCCATATGCAAATCAGCCTTGACCCTGTGCCTCATGGGAACAGTCCAGCCCGAACTGCAAATTTATGTCTTCCCTGGACCGGAATCAAGCAACCTAGGACTGGTTTCTGGCTATCAGGGTAGGGATCCATGTTTCTGGGAACACATGACTATGGTCACAAACAAAACAATGTAAAGGAGTCCCTGCCCCAAGACCCCTTATTTTAAATGTATTTTCACTGACTACCATCTTCTTCATCTCTGTTACAAGAAGCTTTGATGGCAGAGTTGTCCAATCGGTGCATGTGGGCAGGGATCCATGTTTCTAGGCCTTGCCTTTTACAAATCATTTTAACAAGGAAATGACAACCCTTGTACTATGCCCAAGTTGGAATTAGAGGGGGTAGCATAGGCAAATTTATACGACGAACCAAGACAGATTTGAGCCATGGATCATGCACAAGCTGAGCCATTAAAAAGGTTTGCCATGTATATCATGCAACAAGCAAAATGTAAAGATATGATTCAATCTCTTTAAGATTCAAACAAGTGCCCCTCTGTAACTTGCAAAAGTGTTTTGTTTCCTTAGTACATCATATCATATCATTGCATAGATAGCCATTTATTAAAAATAATAGGTTTTAGAAACATTTGTAGCTCCTTCTGCCAAAGACAATGTCATTAGTTGACTAAATGGCAAGTCAGTAGTCATGTAAATGCTAGACATGGCCTGGTGTCTAGTTAAAGATGGAAGAACATTATATTCTATTAAACCAAACATCCTGAACTCATGTATCTAAAAGTACACCGAAGTGTGATAATAAAAAAAGAATAGTCTGTGAAAATAAAATATTTGCCTAGGATCACTCAATTTGGAAAAGTAGGGAAGCTACCATCTGGTATCACATTTTGAAATTCAGACACCGGATGGGTCTCTCTCTTTCTCTCTTTCTCACTTACATCATAGGTCAAAGTTTTGTATTTAATTCTTGGCTTTGGATGAGAAAAACCAACACAGAGATAGCAGACCTAACTCAGGGCCCCGCCTCAACTATCCTGCCACGCCTGCTAGCCAAAACAGCCGTCAACAATACCCACCTCAAGTGCATCCTGCTCAACACCCGCTCCATGCACAGGCACGCCGTCGAACTATGGGACCTCCTGGACAAAACGGCACCAGACGTCGCCTTCTTCACGGAAACCTGGATGAACGCCTCCTCGGCCCCCGACATGGCCATTGCGATTCTGGACGGCTACAAGATCATCCGGAGGGACCGCGTCAACCAGACCGGAGGAGGCATTGCCATCGCCCACAGAAACACTATCCGCAACACCGACGACACCCTCGCCACCGGAGAGCACCTGCACTTCCAGATTCACACCGACCCCAAGACCACCCTCAGAGGAACCCTCATCTACAGACCCCCGGGACCACGCTCACACTTCAGTGAGGCCATCGCAGACTTCATCAGCCCACTTGCCCTCGCCTCCCCCGACTACATCCTCCTCGGAGACCTCAATTTCCACCTGGAGAACGACCAGGACAACAACACCACCGCCCTACTAGACAACCTCGCCAACCTCGGATTCAAGCAACTGGTCAACACCCACACCCATTACGCCGGCCACACGCTCAACCCTGTCTTCTCCTCCAGCAACCATATCTCCTTCAGCCACGCCACTGAGCTCCACTGGACCGACCTTCGCTGACTACATCCTCCTCGGGGACCTCAACTTCCACCTGGAGAACAACAACGACCGCAACACCACCACCTTGCTGGACAACCTCGCCAACCTGGGACTCAAGCAACTGGTGACCACCCCCACCCACTACGCCGGACACACACTCGACCCCGTCTTCTCATCCAGCAAGGACATCGCCTTCAGCCACGCCACCGGACTCCACTGGACGGACCACAGCTGCGTCCACTTCAGCTTCGCAAGGACCACGATCCACCACCACCAGCAACAGGCTGTACGCAGGAACTGGAACAAGATCACAGCCTACCAGCTCGCGTCCTCCTTGAGCACGAACCCTCCCACCAGCACAACGAACCCTAGCCAGGCGGCCACCAACCTCACGAAGTGGATCAACGACTGCGCAGACGAGCTCGCCCCCCTGAGGACCCCGCCCAGCAGACCCGGCAGCAAGAAAGCCCCATGGTTCACCGACGAACTCAAGAGCTCCAAGAAGAACTGCCGAGCCCTCGAGAGAACCTGGCGCAGAGACCCAACAACATAACTGCCCTCAAGCTCGCCACCCGGAAACACCACCAACTCATCCGCGCCACCAAGAAAACTTCATTCAAGGAACGACTGGACAACAACGCACACAACAGCAAAGAACTCTTCAACATCGTCAAAGAGCTCTCCAACCCCAACGCCGGAAACAACGACATCACCCCTTCGCAAGACCTCTGCAACTCCCTCGCCTCCTAATTCCACAACAAGATCGCGGACATGCACAACAGTTTCAGCACTCTACCGACGAGCACCACGGCCGAACCACCGCCCCCCACCACCACCCTCCCCGCCTGGACTCCGATCAGCACCACAGACACCGTCCACACGATGAACTCCATCCACTCCGGATCTCCAACCGACCCCTGCCCTCACCACGTCTTCAACAAGGCCGACGTTATCATCGCACCCCACCTGCAGGACATCATCAACACCTCCTTCGACACCGCTACCTTCCCGGAGAGCTAGAAGCACTCAGCGCTCTACTCAAGAAGCCATCGGCTGACCCCACCGACCTCAAGAACTACCGCCCCATCTCGCTGCTCCCGTTTCCTGCAAAAGTCATCGAGAAGACCGTCAACAAGCAGCTGGCCGCCTTCCTTGAGACAAACGGCTCCCTCGACCCCTCGCAGTCTTGCTTCCGGGCCAATCACAGCACCGAGACCGCCCTGATCGCAGTCACCGATGACATCCGAGCGCTGCTCGACAACGGAGAAACAGCGGCCCTCATCCTCCTCGACCTCTCCGCGGCCTTCGACACTGTCAGCCATCGTACCCTAGTACAACGCCTCAGCAACGTCAGAGTCCAGGAGAAGGCACTGGAGTGGATCATCTCCTTCCTCGCCGGTAGGACACAGAGAGTCCGCCTCCCACCGTTCAGATCTGAAGCCACCAAAGTCATCTGCTGCGTCCCTCAAGGCTCCTCGCTCAGTCCAACCCTCTTCAACATCTACATGAGCCCCCTCGCAGACATCGCACGCCAGCACAACCTCAACATCATCTCCTACGCCGACGACACCCAGCTGATCCTCTCCCTTACCAACGACCCCACCACCACCAGAGCCAACCTTCACGAAGGGATGAAAGAGGTAGCCGAATGGATGAAGAACAGCCGCCTGAAACTGAACTCGGACAAGACGGAAGTCCTCATCCTGGGATCCTCACCCTCCGCCTGGGACGACTCCTGGTGGCCCCCCACCCTAGGCAGCGCACCCAAACCAACAGACCACGCACGCAACCTGGGCTTCATCCTGGACTCCTCCCTCTCCATGACCAGACAAGTCAACGCTGTCTCCTCGTCATGCTTCAATATCCTGCGCATGCTACGTAAGATCTACCGGTGGATCCCCACCGAGACCAGGAAGACGGTCACCCAGGCCCTCGTCACCAGCCGTCTGGACTACGGCAACACCCTCTACGCCGGAACCACCGCCAAACTCCAGAAGAGACTCCAGCGGATCCAGAATGCCTCAGCACGACTCATCCTGGACATCCCCCGTCGCAGCCACATCTCCGGACACCTGAGAGATCTGCATTGGCTCCCGGTCAACAAGAGAATCACCTTCCGTCTCCTCACCCACGCACACAAAGCCCTACACAGCCAAGGCCCAGGATACCTCAACAGCCGCCTCACCTTCTACGCTCCCAAACGCCAGCTTCGCTCGACCAGCCACGCCCTCGCCGCCGTCCCCCGCATCCGCAGAGCCACCACAGGGGGACGGTCCTTCTCCTACCTCGCCGCCAAGACATGGAACTCCCTCCCCACCCACCTCCGCCTGACCCAGGACCACCTCGCCTTCAGGAAGCAACTCAAGACCTGGCTATTCGAGCAGTAGTGGTCCCCCCCCCCCCCCAGCGCCTTGAGACCCTCTGGGTAAGTAGTGCGCTATATAAATACGATGATTGATTGATTGCATACACTTCAACTTCAGGAAAACAACGACCCACCACCGCCCTCAACAAACCCCCCAAAGATGCTGGAGCAAGATCACCACCAACCAACTCACCACCTCCTTGCACCTAAACCCTCCGACCAACACCACGGACCACACGAAGGAGCCCACAACCTCACACAGTGGATCATCAACTGCGCCGACACCGTTGCTCCACTGAAAAACCCTCCCAGCAACCTCAACAGCAAGAAAGCTGCGTGGTTCACCAACAATCTCAAAGACTCCATGAAATTCTGCCGTGACCTCGAGAAAGCCTGTCGCCACAACCAGTCAACGGACAACATGACAGCCCTTAAGAACGCCACCCGCAAACACCACCAGCTGATGCGCACCACCAAAAGGTCATCCTTCAGAGAACGACTGGACAACAACACCCACAACAGCAAGGAACTCTTCAACATCGTGAAAGAGCTCTCCAACCCCAACGCCAGCAACAACGACAACACGCCTTCTCAAGACCTCTGCAACTCTTTGGCCACCTTTTTTCACAGTAAGATTGACGACATACACAACAGCTTTGGCGCTCAGAACACGTACCCCACCACCGAACCTACTCACTCCACCACCACCATGTGTGCCTGGACTCAGGTCAGCACGGAAGATACCACCCACACGATGAACACCATCCATTCGGGCCCCCCAGCCGATCCCTGCCCACACTACATCTTCAACAAAGCCGACTCCATCATCGCACCCAAACTTCGGGACATCATCAACAACTCCTTCATTTCCGCCACCTTCCCGGAGAGCTGGAAGCACGCAGAGATCAGCGCCCTCCTAAAGAAACCCACCGCAGACCCCTCAGACCTCAAGAACTTCCGCCCTATCTCGCTCCTCCCCTTCCCTGCAAAAGTCATCGAGGAAACCGTCAACAAACAGCTTACAGCCTTCCTGGAGACGAACGGCTCCCTCGACTCATCGCAGTCCGGATTCCGAGCGAACCACAGCACCGAGACAGCCCTCATCGCGGCCACCGACGACATCCGGACCCTGCTGGACAACGGAGAAACCTCCGCCCTCATCCAGCTCAACCTTTCGGCTGCGTTCAACGTGGTCTGCCACCGCACCCTGACTACCCGTCTCCGCCACGCCATGATCCTAGGAAAGGCCCTGGATTGGATCACCTCCTTCCTCTCCAACAGAACCCAAAGAGTCCGTCTCCTGCCCTTCCTCGCAGAAGGCACCAAGATCATCTGAGGCGTACCTCAAGGCTCCTCGCTCAGCCCCACCCTCTTTAACGTCTACATGAGCCCCCTCGCAACCATCGCACGCAAGCACAACCTCAACATCATCTCCTACGCCGACGATACCCAACTGATCCTCTCCCTCACCAACGACTCCACCTTGGCCAGAGCCAGCTTCCAGGATGGAGTGAAAGACATCGCAGACTGGATGAAGCTCAGCCGCCTGAAATTTAACTCAGACAAGACGGAAGTCCTCATCCTCGGCCCATCCATCTCCGCCTGGGACGACTCCTGGTGGCCCCCTTAGCTGGGGTCCCCACCCAAGCCGACGGACCACGCACGCAACCTGGGCTTCATCCTTGACTCCTCCCTCACAACGGCCAAGCAAGTTAACGTTGTTACCTCCTCCTGCTTCAACACTCTCCGCATGCTCCGTAAGGTCTTCCGCTGGATCCCCACTGGAACCCCACTGGAACCAGGAAAACGGTCACCCAGGCCCTCGTCTCCGGCCCTCTGGACTACCGGAACGCCCTCTACGCTGGGGCCACCGCCAAACTACAGAAAAGACTCCAGCGCATCCAGAACGCCTCAGCACGACTCGTCTTGGACATCCCCCGACACAGCCACATCTCCGCCCACCTGAGGGACCTGCACTGGCTCCCCGTCAACAAAAGGATCACGTTCAGACTCCTCACCCACGCACACAAGGCTCTCCATGACTTGGGCCCAGAATACCTCAACAACTGCCTCACGTTCTACACGCCAACCCGCCAGCTCCGCTCCGACAGCCTCGCCATCGCCACCGTCCCACAGATCCACAGAACCACCAACGGAGGAAGATCCTTCACCTACCTGGCAGCCAAGACCTGAAACACCCTACCCACCCACCTACGACTCACCCATGACCATCTCTCCTTCAGGAAGCAACTCAATACCTGGCTTTTCGAGCAGTAGCAGCCTCCCCCCCAGTGCCTTGAGACCCTAGCAGGTGAGAAGCGCGCTTTACAAATACTCTTAATTGATTGAAGAATGTATTTATTTGTGGAGCATCACACCCCAAACACCTCCCTGAAGCAACGCCCCTGACAATGCAGCAAAGGCACATCGTGAGTTATAAATGTCATTCTAACTCCCAGTGTACACTTTGCTTCTTCTTGTGATTTGTCTGGAAGTGGGGAGTCAAATGGGTCTCCTCACTTCCTATAATCGCAGTGATATGCATACATGCTTTGCAACCATATTGCATCACAAAACAATGATTGCATATGTTCTCATCAAAGTACTTGGTATTAAGTTCACAAAGTTGCAGCTTCTGATTTGTGCATGTGGGCTCGGGCAATGGGAGTCCCTGAAGTAGTGTCTGGGGTTCAGTTTCTTATCATAGACTACTATTGACATTTCCCTTCTCCAATATTTTCTATTGATCAACGTGCCTTTTCTTTAAAAAATCATAACCACCTGTTCGCCTTAATGAATTTTTGCTTCTTTGGTTTACATTTGTTACTTATAATATATTTATTTATATTTTTGCTTAATTCAATTTAGAGTTGTTTTAGTTTATATCTTAACTGTAATGTTGTTTTGGTGCTGCTGCTGGTACAATTTACATGTTTTTTTTATTTTTTTTATAGAAGCCAGGGACTTGAGCCACAGCTACTAAGGGTAAACATAGGATTCCTCATAGAAACCTTCTGCCTGTTGTTATTAATCCAGTTCCTACACCTGCCCATCACGTTAAACCTGTGTAGATTACTTTGCCCTGATACAGTCCCCTGTATTCTCAAATTTACAGTTTTTCCCTGCCCAGCACTGCTTTTGTTAAGTCCTATTTATTCCTCCATTATCAACTTTCCTGAGCTCTTACCATACTAAACTGTTCCCTCCCTCTGACCAGTATGCCCTCTTATCTACCTTTACCTGACTAGATGAAACATTTTTTTATGTTCCCTGGTGCCATATAACGCATAGTGCCACGGGAGCAGGCACTATGGAATAACAGAAGGGGATGCAGATGCTTGTGAAAACCATCAGTAATATAAATTGTTTCGGGGCTAAATGGGAGCTGGCATGATGTTAATATGATAGCATGTCCCTGGGGCCATCACCAGACACATAAGTGAACAATTTACTTCTGTGCCACTGCCATGGTAAAGATGGAGGTACAGAGAGGCCTTTAGAAAGCACACTGACGTGCATCTCGTGTGATGGTGGACAGTCAGTTCACCTGCTAAGGTTGCCCCTTGGTAGGTAGGCACAGAGACCCCGAGGCAGTGGGGTGCTGTCACTCACTGCATCCTCTGCATGGGGATCTCAGTCCCATTTTTTAATGCAGGCCAGGTTGTTTCCTGCAGTGACAGGTGGCCCATAGGTTTCAAACAGTCAATGCATCTTTTACTAACGTCCTGTTCAGAGTGCAGGTGCAAATTCGCACCTGCACTCTAAAAAGCACATTCTGTATGATAGGATGCACTGTCTGGCCTGCAAGAACTTCACGATTAAGGCAACCCTTCCAAAAAACATGAATAGACAGAGAATGTTCTGAGTGCAAGAGAGAATGTGCCAGATGATGAAGGAGCCATGCCACTCTGCAAGAACCAATGTCTCACTTTAGGAAGGGTGTATGACACTATACTGAGGTCAAATGTATTGCATAGTATATATTATGGGGTAGATTTTAATAATGCTAACCAGCACATAGTTTTTTGGGGAATTTACTTTCTAGCGCAAAACCTGTTACCCTAAAATTAGCACAAAGCAGCAGTGGTACGTGGACGTTCCTATGCAACAACCCATACATTTTGACAAACAATTATAGACAGGGTTTAAAACTACTTTTATTTCTCCTTTCTTTTCCAACTTTGCATGCATGCTGCACTGTGCAGCATACATATAAAGTAAGTAGGAAAGCTTTTAAACTTGTCTTGGCATGGGATTCTGTACAGGGAGGCGCTACGGAGAGGGGAGGAGAGAGAGATATCTCTGTAGATATGGCACTTTCCTGTTCCGTCACTGTCACGCAACACAGAGAAGCCTCTTAGGTTGCTGCATTGTGTTGCATGTATTTTTGTAAAATCTGACCCTATATATTCTTAACTGCACATCCGTTCACTGTACTAACCTTGAAATGTAGTGGCTAGGGCAATGCACTGGTTGCAAGATTTTTGTTGTGCGATATATTACATGCAACATAGTAATCCCTAGCATTTGGTTAACTTTGAATGTCAAAATGGGCAGCTCAAATGTATTTATCCCACAAAGCTTAGTGAAGATTGAGAAAGAAAGGAATGAAACTCTTGAAGCAAGATACAACTATTCCATATAGTCAATAATCAAAGGCCAGTAGTTTGTACACAAGTGCAGGAACTGATGAATGAAGACAATGAGTGGGTAGATATGAGGCATTTTGACAGGCACTAGAAACAGGCAAACCGGCTCGGCGCGCGGCAGCGGCCGCAAGATGGCCGCACGCTGAGGAGGCTCTGCTGCACCGAACAAAGTTCCTCACGAAGGGTCTTTCCAACAGGGCCCTTTCTACTCGCAAGTGTGTGTGTTTTTGACGGAAACCGCCAGGAGCTCTGAGGCGAGCTTCCAACCTATATTGATGATGGGCTGACCCGTTTTTAGCTTACTCTTCATTATCCTATCGTTCTCGGATACTGTGGCCGCCATTTTGTTCCTGCTAGGAGCAACGCATTTCAAATCTCCTCTGCATGACCCGCATTATGAATGGCCTGGAAAAGAAACCTCCACAATGCAAGTAAACTTGCCTAATTTTCTCTATGAGCAGGGCGGTTGTGACCAAATGTGCGCCTTTGTTTTGGTGACCTATTCTTCTGGGGTGTTTCTCCACAGATTACGAGCTTATTCAAGTACAGTTAACTTTACCTCAGCTAGCAGTTTTCATTGTGAATATACCTCAAAGGCTTGGCATCTTATTTAATATCATCGCTGCTGCTATTGTATTAACAACTTTATCTGTGCATTCAACTCTGCATAGTTATATTAGCATAGAGGTGGTAATACTTTTGATAGTATTGTGACGAGCATGGTATTGGAGCCTATAGAAGGCCTGCATAGGGTTTAGAATAGAACAGGACGTTGGTACTCAAACAGATGTATAAATGGTTGGTCAGTGAGTGATAGGATTGTACAAATTCTCATGGTGCAGCCAGTGTAGGGGAATACTCTTAACCTCACAAAGAGCCAAAGATGGAGATCCTTGGCACTAGAGAAACATATAGCAGGTACAGGGCACACGTGTAAGATAAACAGTATTAATACAGAGAAATGAACACACAATTATTAAGTCGACACCGGTGGTGTAAAAAATACGTTGTTTATGTAGGTTTCTTTCTTTTCTCAGAGCATACAACGCCAGGCGTTCTACATAAACAACGTGTTTTTTACACCACCAGTGTCAACTTAATAATTGTGTGTTAATTTCTCAGTATTAATACTGTTTATCTTACATGTGTGCCCAGTACCTGCTATATGGTATTGGAGCCTACTTCTACCTGTATTTATTTGCTCTGCAGCGCATCATACCAACCACACGCTGATCTTTCCAACACAGCTCTCTTTATTTGCGTTTTACATCTGATTTAATGCAGTTTGTGAGCACTGGCTGAATTGTTACTGTGCTTTTCATCTGGTTATTGGACTCTCTAGCTCACATCTTCAAAATGGATCTTGCGCTCTCTAATAAGTCACATGGAAATGCTGGGACTTCTTCTGGTGGTCGGAAGGACTCTACAGCTAACAACAGTAAATGCCTCAAAAAAGACCCTCCCTCTCCAACTAAGTCCCCTCTTTCCATCACATTGGAAGACATCATGGATGAATTGCGTCTCTTCTGCGCCTTCATGTTGGACACTGCCACTAGTCTCCAAAGAATTGAGGAAAAATGGTCAGGCCTTGACATGAGACTATCAGATGCTGAACAAAAGGTGAGCGACACACAGGATGTCATAGCCAAAGACTAGATTCTTACCAAGGAAGTTCACCAACTTAAAAAATCTACTTTAGAAAATCGCAATCGCCGTATTAATCTTTGAATGTATGGCATTCCGAAAGGTTCTGAGGGCTCTGACATGATCACCTTCTTGAAAACTCAGGTTTTGCAGATTGTTGGCCTACCAAAATCAGTTGATTTTAATTTTCAAAGAGAGCATAGACTAGGGCCTCAAAATACATCCTCTGCCACCAAACCAAGAGGTATCATTGCCTATTCTCTGTTATACTCTGATCTTATGGAGAGCCTAACGGCTGCCAAACAACACAAACAAATGTACTGGTCAGGTCGCAAAGTTTTTTTCATTCAGGATGTATCCAAATCAACCGCCAGCAGACGCAAAGAATTTCTGGATCTCAGGCCTGCAATAAAATCCATGAATACTTGCTATGGCCTTTTACATCCTGTTTCTTTAAAGTGACTTACAAAGACAGAATTATTTCATTTGAGGATCCTGCTGATCTCCAGAAGTTCATTCACAAAAATCAAGAGGAGCAGTTGGAACTTTGAAAACATTGATTGTTGATTGTGTCTTTTACTTCAATTCTTAGGTTATGCATTTGGTGTTTGTCATTGTTAATTTGTTCTTTTGTCCGTTTTTAGGTTTTTCTTGTGCTGTGGTAGAAGATTCCCGCATTTATCTTCCGTCTGTCTGTTTGTTTGACGTATCCGTTTTCCTTGTCTCATTTGCTATATTTTTATTTCATTTTTTTTACCCTTTCCTTTTCATCCATTATTGTACGGAGATATTTGCCTCTTGGTGTCCCTCCCCAGTGGTGTGGCTGTTCTGTGTTTTTTGCTGTACCCCCCTCCTCAACAATGTTTCTTGTTCTTTTTTATTTCATTACCATGACTAAAGCCCCTTGGCTTTTTGTCATCTCCTCTTCTTCTCCTTCTACACAATTTCTTTCCACGGCTCTACTGTTTTTTGGCAACATTATCCTTTTTTTGACTTTCTTAAAAAAATAAAATTCTATTTCATCTCAACCTTTTGCTTTGTACCTTTTTCTCATATTTTCCAGCTGCAATCATTTCTTACGAATACCTTTTCTTGAGCTGTCCTCTGCTATCATTGTCTGTTCGCTCATTTCCTTGCTAATGTATTCCTTATTCTCTTCCCTATCTCACTTTTTTTTTCATTCTTATGTTTACCCTTATGTAACATGTTCTCATGAAGGGTCTTAGTGTTATCTCCTGGAATGTTAAAGGTATGCGCAATCCCGTTAAAAAACAGCGAGTCTTATCTCATTTGGCGAGATTGTAATGTCAAATTGCATTGTTGCAAGAAACACAACTCAAACTACAAGATTTGTCTTCACTGCGAAGGCAATGGGTAGGAGAAATGTTCTGTTCACCAGCAGTGAATAATAAAAATGGGGTTGTTATTTTGTTTCACTAATCGCTAAATGTTCAGTTACGAAATGAGTTTCACGATAACAATGGTAGATGGTTGTTTTTTAATAAGACGGTGTATGGCCCTAATGGCATTGATTTAGACTTTTGGAATGAATTTTCTACTGTTCTCGCTCCGCATGCAGTTGATAGCTTAATTATGGGTGGTGCTTGTCACCAACTCATGGACCCCTTTCTAGATCGGAAGTCACAAACCAGATACATCCCCCATAGGATGCAAAAATCCTTTCATAGAGCCATATCCATTTCCTCTAGAGGTCTAATAGACACATTGAGAATCTCCCATCCCGATATATTAGAATTATTTTTCTTTTCACCTGTGCATAAATCTCATTCCCGAATTGATTACATTTTCCTTACACAACATACTTTGCAATTCATGACTAATTCAGAAATAGGCTCTATCCTCATTTCAGACCATGCCCCTGTCATTTTAGATTTGGATTACCCTCCACCCTCTCCCACCTCTCGTCGCTGGCGCTTTAATAATTTCCTTCTCTTAGACTCCCAATTTGATGAACAATTTACTCCCTTTATGGATGAGTTTTTCCTTAATAATCTTCAATCTACACCTTAATTTCACTTTGTTTAGGATGACTTCAAGGATTTATCATTGCTTATTTATCCCAGAAGAAGAAGAAAGCTCTCTGGCAGTCTACCCTTATACTTAAACAGATTACAGACCTTGAACATCAATATTTCACTACAAACTCCGCTTATATACTATCTTCTCTCATTAAAGCTAAAATGTAATACAATAAACATTCATGGGATTCTGCCAGTGATAATCTTCTCAAATTTAATGCAAATATCAGACAAGGCAGGTAAATGGCTTGAAAACTATCTTAAAATTAAGAAGCAAAAATCCTAAATTTATGCTTGTAAGGGTAGTCAGGGAGTTTGTCATTCTACAAATTATGAAATTCTTGACTGTTTTGTTCAGTATTATACCTCACTTTACACTCCAGAATCCACTCCGTCTTCTGCTCAACTTGACTCCTTTTTTCACAACGTTCCTAAATCTCCTGAAAGTTCTATAGATCTCACATCCCTTAATACTTCTATTTCAGACAAAGAAATAGTCAACGCCATTACTCAGTTGCCCAAAGATAAAACCCCTAGCCCAGATGGCTTTACTGTTCATTTTTATCTTCACTTTATATCAACCCTAGTACCCCATCTACTCTCACGGACTAATTATTTTTTACCCACAGGTAAATCTGCTGGCTCTTTCGCTCAAGCAATGTTATGCTTAATCCCTAAAAATGAAAAATTTCCTTCCATGTGTAAAAACTATAGGCCTATCTCCTTAATTAACACTGATTGTAAAATCTATGCTAAAATTCTAGCTATTCGCATCAATAAAGTCATCCCAGAACTCATTAATATTTATCAATCGGGGTTTGTTAAGAGTAGATCAATTACTGATAATTCAAGAACCTTTCTCAACATCACCTTACTTACATTCACCTTACTTCAAATATGGATTCTCCGGTTACAGCTATCACATTAGTTGCTGAGAAAGCACTTGATAGGGTGAGTTGGGACTTTATGCTTGGAGCATTGAGATGGCATGGTTTTAGTCCCCATAGTATTCAGCATATTCAATTGCTATATTCTGCCCCCTCCACTTCCATTTGGGTCAACGGCTCTCAATCTAATTACTTTCCTCTCCACAGAGGTACCAGACAGGGTTGCCCACTCTTCCCTCTTCTTTTCATTCTTGCTTTGGAACCTTTCCTGGAAAAAATTAGGCGCTCATCGTCTTATTTTGGTTTCAAATTTCAGAATATAGATCTTAAATTCACTGCCTAGCTGACGATCTTCTTCTTTTCATTTCTAACATGTCTACTTCCTTACCTTCCCTTTTTTCCTTATTAAATTAATATTCTTAAGTTTCTGGTTACAAGTTAAATATCGATAAACCTGAGATTTTACCTTCAAACAAATTCTGCCTCTCACACGTTTCAAGGTTCTGGCTTTGAATGGAACCCTAGGAACATCAAATGTTTAGGTGTCCCATATGCAAACTCTATTAAAGAAAATATTAATATCAATCATGCAGACATACTGAAAAAGTGATCTACTCTCATCGAAGGTTGGTCACCTCTTTTCTTATCCTGGTGGGCAAGTCTTTCAACTATTAAAATGATGCTCCTTCCCATTGTTAATTTCTATCTTTCCATGCTCTCCATCCCTCTCCCGCTCCTTTTTTTCAAAACCGTCCATCGAATCCTCACAAAATTTTGATGGAACAATTGTAAAGCTTGGATCTCTTTATCCCGGCTCCAGCAACCTAAAGATCTAGGTGGAATTAACTTTCCTAATATTATCCGATATCATTTCACTTTCACATTAAAACAGATCTGGCCTTTTCTTTCGGACTCCTCCTGCCCTACCTCAACTGCTTGGAGTTCAATCGAACTGGCTCAAATCTCGCCCTTTTCATTCCTCACTATGGCTTGTTTATCTCAACCTCCAAAATGCTTTATCACCCCATATTTAAACATTCTAAAGCGCTCACTCTCCAACTGTTTCGCTTCTTTACTTTACATATTGACTCTCACTTTCAGACCCCGATCTGGTATAGCAAATTCTTAAAAATTAATAACAGGGTGTTATTTTGGAAGTTGTGGATTGATAAAGGCATCATTGCTTATGACCACTTATTTAAAAATAACTTACCGAAGGACTTCTCTGACATTCGCAAAACTTTTCAGGTCTCCGATACATATTCTTCTTAATATTCCTTGCTAAAAAAGGCCCTACCCTCAGTACTTTCTCAAAACATCCCTCAGCCCTTCACCAGATTTTTCTACTCCTCTCAAAGCTGCTGCTACATATAAGATGCTTTCCCTGTCAGGGTCAAATCAAAACTAGAATTTATATGGGAACAGGATTTAGCTCAGGAATTTTCCTATCCTACTTGGGATTCTATCTGGTCAAAAATACACACAGCTTCTCGCTCTGCAAGCACTACACAGACTTTATATTTCTTCTACAACAGACTCATTCTTACCCCTTCCGATCTTCACAAATTTAGATTAATTGATTCTAAGACTTGTTGGTCCTGCCCACACGCCAACAGTGACTTCCTTCATATGTGTTTTCATTGCCCCTTGGTTAATTTCTTTTGGTCTTGTATATGGTCTAAGCCTAACAAAATTTTAAATACAGATTTGCCTTTTGACGTGGTACATATTTTTTTGGGTGGCTCCTCACCTCTTTGGAATGTTTTATGTGATGTACGAATGTTTATAGATTTTTTATAGCAATTTCCTTTCAGATCATTCCAACTAACTTTCATATAATGTATGGTGGAATTTGTTATGTCACCATCATCGACTTGATCATGCCTAAGCAACCTCCTCTTTACCTTTATTAATCAAAAAAGATTTGTTATGGTAACCACTTACTGATTTGCTCTCCAGACAGGTTATTTGAACTTTTACCTTTACTCTTTTTTTATTTTGCTCACTGTTATCTCCTCTTAATTTTCTTGTACTTAGATTTTTTACATATATTACATATTGAATGTATATGATATGTTGCTCTTTTCCTTCTTCTCTCTCTCTTTCCTTCCCTTTTCTTCCTATTCTATCTCTTTCCTTTTTCCCTCTTAAAAACGAAAACATCCTCAAAAAGCTTATTGTAATTGGTATAGCCTTGTTATTCCTGTGTGGGGCATTATTTTCATACATTTCTCTTGTAACTTTTTTTTTACAGGTTTTGTTTGTACTGATGTTTTACATTGTTTATTATATTTAATAAAGCTTTTTAAACTTAAAAAAGGAAACAGGCAAACAGTATGTCCACTGCTAGGCTACTGCTAGACCATGCTCTAGCAAGGTCAGCTGATAATTTCAGGGGGTAGAAGTGAAAGAAAGGAACGGACATATAGGTACAGAAATATTGATAGCTTTAGGCTATGTTCACAGGAAGCAGAAACCAATGCAAGAATGCCATGAGCAGACAAGAGTTGAGACTGCGTAAGCAAAAAGAAAAAAGTTTCACCTGAAAACTGAGCAGTAAAAGGACTCAAGTAATGGGTCCATGCTCCAGTGGAGGGACACACCTAAGAACAGAAAGTGAAGCCCACATGCACCGACGAATTAGAAACAAGCAAATGAGAGCCACAATGAAGCTAAGCAACAGTATAAAAATGGGCATACTCTCAGCATACAGTAAGGTAACAAAATATCTTGCAACAAACAACACATGCATTGTCTAAGTTAAGACCTTATCAGGCAAGGGCACCGGCTAATATTGTAAAAACGGGCCAAGGAAAAAACACAGGGAAAAAACTATTTTCTATGGATATTAAGCAACTGAAACTGAAGATCAAACAACTTACGATTATATAAAGCATTGAAACATTAAACGCACAATTTCAAGAGTGTTACAGCCTAAAAGTTCCAAGCCATCAAGAGCACCTGTTTAGGGTCTAAATATCATGCTGGAGCAAGGAGCAGAACAGTCACTGTGAGACAAATATTGTTGGAGTTATTGGGTACTCACAGACGTCCTGCATCACCACCATCTAATTATTTGGACACCATGCTCAAGAACTAACATTATTTATCAAAAAGGACTGGCTTGGTGGAGAAACGTGTTTGTTCTCCAGTCTCTTCCATGCCTAAGCATGCTAATTAATCCACCCCTGCACCATAACAGAATACTAAATAGCACAACAGCAATCACTGACATTATTTGTTTAAAAAAGATACTTTCTTACTACGTTAATCTCTCTCCGATCAGAAACTTCCTGTTTTGAGGACAGAACACTTGAGTTTTCAGTGCAATCAAAGCACATTTCAAGATCTAACTTTGCTTAATCGGAAATAGGCTCTATACAAACCGCCTTCTACAAACCTCAGTTCTTCTGTCAACTTTACATTCTGTCACTACTTTGAAGATTTCTTCCTTATTCTTTGTAATCCTCTTAGACCTGACATCCCTGGCCGGGCATTCCCCAAAACCTCTTGCCTTCACCCCTCCTGTTTTGCTGAATTTGCTTTTGTTGTCTTTAGGACTTTGTACGGCTAGTGCACTTTACTGCTGCTAACCAGTGCTAAAGTGCTTGTGCTCTCTCCTTCAAACATTGTAAAATTGGTCTACTCCTAATTTCCATATGTAATATACCTGTAACCTGTACCTGTAATATACCTGTAAGTCCCTACTAAATGGCTTTACTTATACATAGGACATTTAAATGGAAATGCTACTAGTGGGCAGTAACACTTTAAACATGTCTCAGGCCTGCCAAAAAGTATGTAGTGCAGTTTTAAACTGCCATTTTGCGTTAGCAAAATAAAACTTTTTCAGGGCATAAACCTTTTAAAAAAATACTTGTAAGGGACCCCTAAAGACTCATAGGGCAGGGTTCATTGCATTTGAATAGTAGGACATGTGTACTTAAGTTTTACATGTCCGGATATTGAAAAACTCCTGAGGTTGTTTTTCATTGTTGTAAGGCCTATCGTTCCCATTGACTAACACTGAGTTACCTTAATACATTTAATAAGCAATAACCAATGTAGACTCGAAGACTTGAGCAATTATTGCCCTGTCTCTCTTCTTCCTTTATTAGGAAAAATACTTGAAAGCCATGTAAACAAATAGCTTATGGTGATCCTGGAGGATCATGTAATTCTAGATCCCTATCAATCTTGATTCCTAACAGCCCATATTACTGAGACAGCATTGGTGGCAGATATTGACTCCATTAGGCTCTCTTTGGACACTGGTGCTCCAGCCAATCTTGTTCTACTAGATCTCTCAGCGGCTTTTGACACCATTTCTCATGCAGATCTGATTAGCAGATTGCATAAAATTGGTGGCAGAGGTGCTGTCCTGCACTGGTCAGCTAACTTTCAGGAAGATCGGTCACAAATGACCACTCTGGGCTCTTTCAAATCTTGGCAGGTACCTTTCACCAAGGGAGTTACCTAAGGCTCATCATTGAGCCGAATGTTGTTTAACATCTACGTTGCTCTCCTGACGCAGCTTGTTAAATGTAGGAAAGTAGGATCTGGTTAACCCTACTTCCTGCTTAGTGTCAGTGGGTTTTTAATCTAATCTGTTGGGATTCTGCCTATGAGGACCCCAGCAACTGGGCTTCATCCCATTAATTGACATGGAAAGTACTTTGGTACCTCCACAATTGGCTACTGGTGCACCCTTATAAGTCTCAAGTATATGGTACTGAGGGGCCCAGGGCATAGGTACACCAAGAATCTCCCATGGGTAGCAGCATGAATTATGCCAACCATGGGATTCCACTTAAACTGTGACAAAAGGTCTGCCATTGCAGCCTGTTGTGAGTGTTTGCTTACACCTCTCACAACAGACATAAGTTTTCTTATATCTGAGGTCACTACACATAAAACCTATAAGCCACCCCATGGCAGGCTCTTCAATCATAAGTGTGAGGGTGACCCTACAAACCCCAGAGTCATTTCTCAGACTTTGTAAGTGCTGTCAGCCATTTTAAGACATATAGTGGACATCAGTCTTTAAAAGATGTATATATAATGGCTGCACCGAATCCAGTCATGTTTAATATAAAACATGTTGAAATCATGCCCCAACACTGATTCCAGTGTTGGAATTATGATCCCTTAGAGGACTACTCTGAACTCCTGGTAAAAAAAACTTTCAGTGTCTACAAGCAAGCTTGTGCTGCTTCTGACCACAGACACAATTCTACCCTCTGGCTGATGAGCCAAGCGTGAGCAGGGGAAGGTAGAACAATAGGTTTCCTGTTACAGGGAGGTGTGACAACCTCTCAGACAGAACTTAGTGTATTGGGATGGGTTGGGGGCACTAACCAGTGCCACTGGACTGCTTTAAAGGGCACATTTGGTGCCCCCTTTGCATACTCCATTTTGGACCAGTTAAAGAACCCTTAGTTCCCGCTCTGGCGTGAAACTGGACAATCGACATGGTCTGACCATTTTCTTATCCCTTTTATATGGCAAACCACTCTGGACACTCCCCAGATCCCAACCTCCAGACAACAGGAAAGAATCTGGTCCAAATTATCGTTCGAAAACTGGACGCAAAAATTAATTCTCGCTGCCCCCTCCGCAGATCCCGACCCAGAAAAAGCAGACAAAAATTTTAACAGCTGGCTCACCTCCACTCTAGACCAAGTCGCTCCCAAGAAAAATCTTAGGAAAAAAGGCCCTTCCTTTAAATTTCCCTGGTATTCCCAAGAACTTAGGAACCTACGAAAAATTTGCAAAGTTCAGGAACGCAAATGGAGAAAAAACTGGGACCCACTTATCAAAGAAGAATATAAAAAATCAATGAAAGTCTATAAACTAGCCAGGAAATCAGCACAGTCCTCCTTTTACGAGGAAAAAATTAAATCCGCCTCAAACTCTTCCCGTGAGACCTACAAAATATTCAAAGACCTATTAAAAGTTCCCAATCCCCCCCCCACTCAGGTACCTTCAGCTGCCAGATGCAATCAAATAGCAACTTTTTTCCAGAATAAAATCACAACCATTTTACAAACCCTCCCCCCCAAATCCGATAAAAACCCCGCAGAAATCTCTTCATTTGCAACGGCTGGACCTATCCTTGACAGTTTCAATCAGTTGACTATTGAAGAATTTCAAAAAACCCTTTCATGTATGAAAAGTGGCTCTCCAAACGATCCAGCCCCCATTCACATCCTTAAACAAGTGGGACCTACCATCTCACACCTAGCCACCAACCTTATTAACGCTTCTCTTAGCCAAGGAGTGGTCCCCCATAGCTGGAAGCATGCAGTGGTCAAGGCCCTGCAGAAAAAACCAGGCCTTGACCCACATGACCTCTCCAATCTTCGGCCAATTTCCCTCCTGCCAGGGATAAGCAAGATCACAGAGAAGGTTGTTAACCAGCAGTTATCAGCTTTTCTCGAAGCCAACAACCTTCTTCGCCCTTCCCAAACTGGGTTTCGCCCTGGTCAGGGGACCGAGACCGCCCTTTTACAAGTGGTGGAGGAAGCCAGATGCATCTTGGATTCAGGGGGATCAGTGTTACTGATCCTCCTGGATCTAAGCGCTGCATTTGATACGGTTGACCATGAGATCCTGATCCAGCGATTGTCCAACTTGGGAGTAAGAAACATGGCGCTTTGTTGGCTCGCCTCCTTCCTTAGAGACAGAACCTTTCAGGTTTGCGAAGGTAACGAGCGATCTGATTTTTTCCCCCTCCAGTGTGGGGTCCCTCAGGGCTCTTCATTGAGCCCTACACTATTTAACACCTATATGGCCCCCCTGGAGGAAGTGGTTACCCCCTTTGGGATAAAAACCATCACATACGCTGATGATACCCAAATGGTGGTCTCATTATCGCTAGAAAGTGCCCAACTCAAAAACCTTCACGACTGTCTCGAAGGGATCTTCCAGTGGATGTGTGACTCAAGGCTGAAATTAAATGGCTCTAAAACCGAGCTTATGCTACTGGGACATCAAACATCACCTCTCCCTAGCGCTATGTGGCCATCCTGCCTGGGTACCCTTCCGCAACCCAAGACTGAACTTAAAAGTCTGGGTTTTTGGCTGGAACGGGACCTTTCACTGAAAACCCAGGCCAAAAAAACATCGGGTACTTGCGTAGGCCTACTCCGCTCGGCCAGGCAAATTCTCCCGCTGCTCCCAGCACCTTCTCAAAAACTTCTCATACAAGGTCTGATATTATCGCGGCTAGACTACGGCAATGCCCTCTTTCTGTCAGCCCCTGAAGCAACTATGAACATTCTGCAGAGAACTCAAAATGCCGCCGCAAGGCTCCTGACAGGCACCCCCCGTAGAACATCAGCCAAACCTGCCTTGAGGGCACTTCACTGGCTGCCGATCCGTGAAAGGGTCAAGTTTAAGGCCTTGTGCATAACACACAAGGCTCTACAAGACCAAGGTCCCTCGTTGCTTAAAATCATGCTCTTCCCATACAAACCAAATAGGTCTCTGCGATCCTCCCCTTGCAACCTGGCCACGGTTCACAGAATCAAGAAAGCTCGAACTGGAGGACGCCGTTTCTCAGTTGCAGCTGCAATATCTTGGAACACCCTACCAATCCATCTACGCGCCGATCTTAACCACAATAAATTCCGTAAGCTACTCAAAACTTACCTTTTTCCACAATAATTGTGCACACCTTTCCTTTTTTTCTTTGTTTTGTTTCCTTTTCCGTTTCCCCCCTCAGTTGTTAGTACAATCCCAGCGCTGGGACGCCCCCGGGCAGCCATGCGCTTTATAAATCCCGTTTTCATTTCATTTCATTTCATTTCAGTATCCTACCTTCTGTCCAGACCCTCCTCTTGGAGGGATCCCGGAGTTGTTACAACCCTTTCCTTAGGGTACTTAAGGGCTTCCCTGTTTCTGGGTCCTCAGATTCATTGTGGGACAACACTCACCCCTCAAACTATGTCGCTCTTCAATCGTCTAGACACTTGGTCTTTGTTGGACTTGGTGTGGAACCGGGACTGCATTAAAGAAGCCTCCTGCTGCTCCTGACCTCGAGGCTCTTCAAGTCTTCTTTGACGTCTGTATCTGTGCTTCATGTCGGTTATCCAGAGGACCCATGGGCATTAAAGACACCCAAAGAAATCTCCCTTTGAGTAAAGGAGGCACTCCCCTGCATCTGCAGGCACCTCAAAGAAGCTGACTGGTTAGCTGCTCCTGTCGTCCTACAGACAGGTAGGGGTTCTGCAGCTCACTAGAGGGCTGTCCTGCCTTCTCCGCAATTTTGAGGACAGTATCCCTCGTTGGGGCTGGTAGGACCCAACCCCAGTGCACAGGTTTGACTTGATGTTGACAAGGATTGTTGTCTTTGCACTCCACAGATCTTTAGGATACAAGATGTCCCATCTTCCATTACCTCATCCCTTGAAGATCAATCAGCATCCTCCCTGGTTCCTCTGCTCTGTGGGCCTCCATCTTTGGTGGTCTGCTTGAGGTCCTCTTACAACTCGTTTTCCTTTGGCCTGTGGGTCCTCCTGAGAGTATTTTCTCACTATTGTGGGGTCCCCTACTTCATTGGGACCTGCTATGACGCTCTTGCATTTGGTGAGTCCCTTGGACCTTGCTGGTCCCAACGTTTGCTCCTTTTTTTTTCTACGCATGTTGCAGCTTACAAAGATTTTTGATGCTCCCCCCGTACACTGACCACCTAGACACTGACATCCAATGTAGGGCAGCTTGAGAATGGCTCCTGGTCTTCTTCAGTGTCATCTGGTCCTCAAAGCTGCATTAACAAGGTCACCATCATCTCTTCTGAACCTCCCGACATCGGTGGGCATTGTGCTTCCGAGCCTCCTGGTCACCTCCAAGTGGCATAGACTCTGCTCCCTCTGCTTGCATGTTCTTCACTTCACAAATCCATCCTTGGATACTATCGGACTCCTTCATAGTCTTCTCTAGAGGAATCATCTTAGTTGGCTCCTATTGCTGTCTACTGCAGATTTCGATGCATTTCACCCTTATGTACCCGGCCTCCCTGGTGCAGATAGCCTGGTTACCTGGTTCCTGGGGCATCAACAGGTGGGATGGGTCTCCAACCTACAGGCTTCCAAAGAGTTTCTTCAGGGTCCTCGGTGAAGGGTCCTTCTTCTTTAAAACTTCAACTGTGAATTCTCCATTGATTCCATTGGGCATGCAACTGTGTTTCCACTCTGCAGACATCCTCCATTGGGATTCCAAGGTACTTACATTGGGTAGTTCTTTGTGTCCCCGGCTCCTCTGGGTCTTCTGGTTAAAATCCTGTCCTCATTTGCCGTTTGCATTTCACTTTCTTCATATATGGTTTGGTCTCCCCCTGGTAACAAGTGTATATTTGTGCTACTGATTCTTGCAAGTATTCTTGTTAATTGTGTTTATATTTCCGAGTAGGAGATATACCAATTTGTTAATGATAGTGTGTGTAATAAAAAAGACCTATTTCATCTAACTTCCACTACTGATTAAAGTTGGTAAAACAAGTTGCTTTACCCTCCTTCAAGATAAGCCTGAAGGCTGCTTGCCACAGCTACCACTTTGAGAGCTTTTGAAGGTCATCAAAGAACACTACAATCACCATAAGCATTGTCTGAATTAGTCCAAAATTAATCACCTAAATAAGTGTGCACGTATACTAGACCAGGCTCCTATATGAAAACATATGGTTTCAAAATAATCTTGTATAAGGATGATATGCAGCTGACCATCTCTATGAAACAGGATATTGAGAGTACTAAGCCTCTCCTCCAGAACTGCAAGATACATATTGCTGCTTGGATGTCCAGGAACTGTCTTTCATTGAATAATGAGAAGACAGAAGTCTTGCAGATTGGCAGGGTGCAACATCTATGGTCTTCTGACCCGTGGCCTGCGGATTTGGGACCAGCCACCTGCCCCAGTCAATCGGCGGAAAACTTAGGGTATAAATCAATCATGAACTGTCTATGAAAAACCATGTCGCTGCAATGAGAGGGACTTGTTTTGCGACCATGCATATCGTAAAGAAAGTATTTCCTTGGCTCCCTTCCAGTCAATAACACCCTTTTAACATAACTTCAAGGCATACAAAATACTGCTGCCCAACAAGTCTGTAACCTCCCTGCAGGCTCTCCTTCAGCCCCGATCCTTAGGTCCCTCCACTGGCTACTGGTCAGAAAGTGCATCTTTTTTAATATATGCTAGCTCATCTATAAAGCTTTAGTAGGAAGATCTCCTCAGTATCTGAAGGGTGAATTATGTTACTACCAACCTGTATGCACACTAAGGTCTTGTGATAAGGCTCTTTCAGCTTCTACTGGACTCCTGGCTCAAGATATGGAGGCAGAGCTTTCTCTTATACTTCTCCAGGGGCATGGACTCAACTTTCTGATGATGACTGCAGCTTTGTGGATTTCACACTATTAAAGACACTCCTAATAACTTGGCTATTTTAATGATTGGATGTGCTACTTGAAAAGGCCTAGCACTGAGATACACCCCGGGTGTGATTTGTTGTGCTTAATAAATAGCAATAACATGATTGGCACTAACTTTGGTTTAGGGGAAAGTGGAGACATGCTGTTTACATTCAAATTAATTGTCATTTAAAATGCCCTTTGACTGTGAAGTTGGATTTTAGGTCACAATTTTCAAAATGCCACTTTTAGAGAGCTGGCATTTTGTTGTACCAACCATTTGTACCTTCTGTCAGTGTTAAGTGGCATAAAACTGTGAATGGTTCTGCTGTTGGGGTTTGTTTATTCAGGGGTTCCAACCTTTTGCATAGTGAGAACTTATCTGTTCAAGGAAAGGCCTCCTGAGCTACTAACATATTGTAACACTGTGCAACATGACCACATGTGTTAACATTACACTATGACCAACATTTACAGAATTATGGGTATGGACGGTTCAGGCATTACAGGTAAGGCTACCTGAAGAAATGCAGGGAAAAGCTTATCAGTACTGAATGTCTCCACCTGATTAGTGAAGTAACATTTAGAGCAGAACATGCCCTCTGGCATAAATAACATAACCACAGCGATCAGTCTCCCTAACTCAGCTTGATTTATCATTCAACTCTCAGCTGTAACTGTATTTTGGAATTGCAATCTTTTGTTTTCATCAACATATCAGTTTTTGAAAATACACATATTTGTCTACCACTTTCAGTTTTGGGCAAAGAAACTACATTTTCTAAAAGAAAAACTTTTATGAAAACAAAATCCATAATGTTTGCCTTTAACATAGCGGTTTTCATTCTTAGAATATATACAGTCAGCAAAAACATTAGTTTGAGATGTTCAAGTACTCATAGGGACAAATGCCTCACACGGACATATTCTGCTTTAAATGGCTAGGTATTTCAGTTATACTCCTTGGATGCACATCGTAACACCAAATTTGACAGTATTTTTCCCATAGTACTTGCCATTATACCAGGGCAACTATTTTGCCAAGGCTGGACTGTATAACAGTCATGATGCCCATCCTAAATCAGTAAGGCCAGTATTATGAACGGAGCAACTGGTATTATGCCCTGGATAATTGAAAGTATTCCATTCATAATCTTAATATGTCAATGATGACTGCCAGTATATCACAAATGGAACACAAATGCCTAGAATAGAGTAAGATGAACATTATGATGCAATTGGCACTTGTTGGACCCGGCCCTTTTGGCAGGTTCATCCTGAGACTTTTTGCTTTTTCCTAGTCTGTTTCTGGAACCTGGTGGTGGTGATTTTAGGCCTCTGCGCACTTTTTAACTGTGGTACAGTGTAAAGTGCGTGAGCTCTCTGTGTATGTGTGGTGAGTGACCTGCCCTCCCATAGCAATGAATGGGGAATATGTATGCCCAGGGTAGTTCCTGATGTGTGGGGAGTAAAGGGTCGAGTTTGGTATGTGCGAACTCGTGAGATTGAATGCTGCGCAATGGTATATGCGGCATGATTGTGTCAAGTGTAAAAGTGCCACTTCTAGAAGTTGGCATATTTGTGTAATTTATGTCTTCCGTGTGATTGGCTGAGGCTGGCTGGTGAGCCTGGCTCCAAGAGTCTGGGAGGGTTTGCCCCGGTGGTGAATGGAGTGTTTAGCATGCTGATGTGAGGGGAGGAGTGAGCCTGGGCCTGCTTGTGGATTGACCGTCTGGTTTGAGGGTCCTGAATGAGGCTGGGGTTTCCCCACACAATGCTGGCTCCACCCCCTGGAGTGCGTCTGATGTCCCTAGCCTGGCCAGTGAAAGGAATTCCCTATAACCAGATCTAGCTGGCTCTCACACTGCCTGCACCCTGCTAGACAAAGAATTTCTCTGTATAAAAAGGGGCTGTGTCCCCTTCCAAAATGTTCTTGTTTCTGACTTGAATCCTGCCAGGGTCGTGCTGCTGCTTGGGCTCAGGGGAAGGCTTGCCTCCCTGAGCCCTGCCCAGCCCCTGGACACCTGATGGACTTTCCTGGATGACTGGACTGCTGAAGGACTTCCTGGGACCCCTCTGCCTTGCCTGGGGTGATGGGAGACTTTGTGTTGGCCCTGGAAACCTTTGCCTGTGATGTCCTACTTGTTGCTGGGACCCTCCTTGCTATTGGGGTCCTTTCTGAGGGGCCTAGCGCTGTCTGAGTCCCCCAAGCGCCTTGAGAGCGCTTTATGTTACTTAGAGCGCTGGAGGGCGCTTTCTCTTGTCCCTTTAGCGCTGAAAGGCGCTTTATTTAACTTATGGTGGCCCTAGCGAGTGGCCACCTCGCTTATTTGTGAATATTTTGTCCCCTGGCAGGTGCCCACCCTGCCGGGGACCTGGCCGCTATTTTTATATTTTTAATTTAACTTGAGGGAGCCCACCCCTCGGTTAATTATCTCACAGCCTACAAGTGCCTAAAACGGGCCGCCGCGCTGCCCATGACGACCCGGAAGTGGTTAACCGGCCGGCCAATGATAGCGCGGCCCGGCCGGAAGTCCCGCCCGCAGCCCGGGTGCCGAGAGATTGCAGCTGCTAGGCGAGGGAAGGAAGCAGCCTGCCGAGTCCCCCAGGGCTCCCGAGTGCAGGGAGAGCCCCGGAGATTTTGCTGGAAGGAGAGGCGGCTGAAGGTACCGGCAGGGCTCCGGTACCGAAGAGGAGCCCCGCGCTGTCTGAGGAGACCCGGTGAGTGTGCGCGGAAGGTGGGGGGTCTTCGGGGCACATTGCCGATGCCCACCCCCCTCCAGTGGTGCCGAGTCCTTGCGGGGGGCGCTGAGAGCCCTCCGCGAGGCCCCATTTGTATGTAGAGCCCCGAGGGCTCTGGGGGCCATTATCTATTGTGTCCCCTGAGCGGGACGCCAACGATTGGGCATGACCACTTAAAGAGCCAGGGACCTCCGGGGCATAGATGAATTCAGAGACGGAGAGCTCCAGTTTTGGGGACATATTTATTTGTCTCGAGAGCCTGTGTGGCTCTGAAAGGGCCATATTTGTTGAAAGGGCCCAGTGGGGGGAGTATGTGATACCCCAGGTTGCCTACAATTAGATTAGGAGCTGAGTGCTCCATGGACATGTTATTTTCTTCAGAGCCTGTGTGGCTCCAACATGTGGCTTTGACCTGCGCATATGTGTTGTCAGAGCCTGTGTGGCTCCAACGATTGGGCGCAGTTCTGTTCTAGGGTCAGTGAGGACCCTGTTGAAGTTTTGATTTCCAGCTGCCCAGCAATTAGTGGGCAGCTACACCGTTTAGGTCTTGTGATGTTCCCAGGTGCCCAGCAAGTAGTGGGCACCTGCAACGTTTAGGTTTTGCGCCGGTGGCGCACCCCTTAATGGCGCTGCATTGGCAGCCCGCCCTTACATTCTGGACACAGGGCTCTTTAGTCCCTTTATTAGATGGGGGCTGGTATGTGATTTTATTTAGGCGCAATGTGATTATCTATGTGATGTTAATGGCCTAATGTGATTTTGCGCAATGTGATGTGGTGCTAGGAAATGTAATGCATTTAATATGATTACGCACCTTGACCTTACACCTCTGAATGTTTTTATGCATCATGTGTTTATGCGCTATTGAGTTATGTTCTGGCACCTCTGAATGTTTTTATGCATCATGTGTCTTCCCTGATTTTACACCTCTGAATGTGTTGGTTTATGCATCATGTGCTTTTCCTTCCTTACACCTCTGAATGTTTTAGGCATCATGTGTTTTTCTCCGGTACCTCTGAATGTGTTTTGATGCATCATGTGCCTTGTTATTATGTTGTGTTTTATCAAGGACTCCGATTAATATTGTGACCTTATGCCCCTATACGGTTATAATCAATAGATTTCCCTATAATGGCATAAACAATCAGAGCCATTTTTCAGTAACTCGTCTCTGCAGCTCATTAAAGTATATGACACAGCAGAAGCCACTTCCTTAGATTCCTAGATAACACTCCGAGTTCTTTCAACAGATAAAACCCCCTGCAACCTGGGAAAGCCCCGTTTGCTTTGTTTTGATTAGTAAAAGAACTCTAACGAGCACTGTAAGAACGACCAGTTCTTAGTGACATATTTATTGACGTCTTATGTCCAAAAACTTACGTCAAAAAAGGCACCTTTCAGGTATAAATAATACCAACATTGCCTTAAGCAAGTGCAATGGTGGTGGTGAATACAGGAGCAGAGCAGCTGTCCCTTGCAGAGCCCAGCAGATGCGAGAAGCCCACGGACGCTGCCCCTCCTCCTCCTTGACGCGCTGAGAGAGACGCTGTCTTTTCTCCTGCCGAGAAAATCCAGCTCCGGCGCTTCCAGCCTACCCTTGCGGGTAACTGGAATATCGAGTCCTGAGAGGAGATACCAGACCTCCAACATTCTATTCCAGAGGTACGGTGCTGACTTAACCCTTAGAGAGAATTCTTGAAGCAAACCCTTGGCAAAACCAACTTAACTTAAACTGCTACTTACTTACTCTCTCCCACGTATTAGGCTTAGGTCAGGTACACTGGGGTAGGCGTACTTAGAAGCACCAGTTGAGGACGTTAGCCAAATGTATATATGAATGTATATATTTTTCTCATTTTAACTATCATATGGCTAAGAAACCATATCAATGCTTTTACAGTATTATTTCGCAATACTCCTTTTACTGTACGCACTTTTTATAATAACAAGTCTTGCAATTGTGGCAATTCATTTCTCTTGCATGAGAAGAAATACTGTTCAATAAATAATACCTTTTATTGAAAACGCCCGTCTCTCTATTCTCTGCATCCTGGTGAAAGTAATTCTTGCACAACTGACTGAGTGAAATAGCTGTCTATTGTTTCACACGACTCTAGAGATTGTCTCTTATTCTGAGGAGCAAAGTTGTCATGTTTATGCGGTTGTTGGAAAACTGAATCCCTTCTTGTCTGAGCCAGGGAAGCTGATCACTTCCTATTCAGTCAAGAAAGTTTCCAGTGACCTCTGTGCTAGTTGGTACAAACCCAATTCAGTCAAACATAGTCAGTAGAGACCGAGAAGACCGCACTTCTACGTCTACACTGCTGTTTATGTTATTCCAATGCGCAGGGCCTATAGGGAAAATAGGAACTACACTACATGGCACCCAACGTTTGGTAAGGCGATGAAACTAACGCAAGAAGTTAGAGTAACTCAGTCGTGCTTTTTCACACAGACCCTTTCTCCCGTAAATACTCCAATAGACGTCTGGAGTGGGTGAAAGGTTAAAATCCGCCCGAACTTAGTAGGAAGAGATTCCTATGTAAAGCTTCTGGTTTAGTCAGCATTGAAGGATACAGTGTTCTAAAATATTGTGCACCTAATCTTTGTTTCCTTGAAAACCTGATCTGCAACAAAAAACCTTTCTGACAGTAAATTGAGTGATGAGGAAAGGGATGCTGCTATATTAGCAAATCAACTAATGGAGGACAACCCAAGCCTCCTACAGAATGACCGGAATGCAATCCTCATTCCAGTCAACATAAGAAAAACTATAACGTTAAAACTTATAGAAAATGAACTAACCACACAAGGTGGCACAGTCGTCTTCGTGATAGAGGCACACGAATATCGGCAGATAGAGGTATTCTATTCATGGATAAACTTTCCAGCGGCAAACGCTGCAACACACGAGTTTCACTATTACAAAATAGAGGAACCACCGGAAGAGTACGCTCCTTTCGAGGAGATTGAAATCCCATTAAAATACCAAGAGCATCTGCTCTGGTTTAAAGGCGCCCTAAAACACAATGTTCATATTACCAGGCTCGGTCCACTAGGTAGACCAGGAGCAACGTGGCTGGTTCTTTGCAGCTACACACCACATCCGGACATTGCAAAAATGTCAAAAGAAGAACTTTTAGCACAGCTAACAACATTAATTAAAATACATAGACAATTAGTCCAATATGTAATGCGGACTGCAATAGTCCAAACAGCTGTTAATGTTCAACAGCTGACGCCTCATCAGGGGAACACAAATAAAATTACACCACAGAACATACAATCATGTCTGGGTAAAACACCCATAAAACGGGAACAAAATCCTTTCTGGTTAGAACAGAAAATTACTCAAATAGAGGCAGTATTTATTTATTTATTTATTTATTTATTTTTGACATTTAATAGAGCGCGAACAAATGCCCAGAGGCGTCTCCGCTCTGTACTATTGTAAACTCTCCTATGCTCGGCTTCTTGCTCTTAGAGGTTAAACAACCAGGTTTTCAGCTGCTTTCTAAATGACAGGAGGTTTGGGCTAGATCTATTGGATTGGGGGAGAGTATTCCATAATTTCGGGGCAGCAACCAGAAAACGTCCGTCTCCCCAGGTAACCAGTTTAGTACAGGGTACCACGAAATCATTCAGTTTGGCTGAACGGAGAGGTCGGGAAGGATTGTATAGAATGAGGTGATCTCTCAGGAATTGAGGGGCTTGTTGGTGCAATGATTTATAAACTATGCACAAGGTCTTGAATTTGATTCTGGTCCTGATAGGGAGCCAATGATAGCTTCTCAAGGTATCGGCTATAGGTTTAAATTTAGGGATTCCCGAGAGAAGTCTAGCCGCTGCATTTTGTACTGTCTGCATTTTCTTGATGACCCTGATTTGAGCATTGGCTAACAAGCCGTTGCAGTAATCTAATGCAGACAGGACTAGTGCGCTGACTAGTGTCTTGCCTACGCTCTTTGGGAGAAATGAAAGGACCTTTTTTACCAGCCGTAGTTTGTAAAATGCCGTAGAGGCCGTCTGGTTAGCATGAGCCATGAAATTCAAGTTGTCATCAAAGATAACACCTAGGTTTCTCACCTTAGGAGTTGGTTTAGGCAGAGCTCCAAAGGATGATGGCCACCAAACTGAGTACCAGTTAGGACTGAGGTGGCCGAATGTTACCACCTCGGTTTTTTCGGAGTTCAGTTTTAAACAGTTTGCTGACATCCATTGTCCGATGGCCAGCATACCTGTTTTAAAACTCTCCGCTACAGTTTCCCCATCATTTTTGATGGTTAGAATCAACTGAGTGTCGTCTGCATATGAGGTAAGGTTCATCCCGTGGGCTTTGATGGTTTTAGCAAGGTCCGACACATAGATGTTAAATAGTGTCGGACTTAGGGATGAACCTTGAGGTACCCCACATGGCAAGGACAGTTCCGCTGACTCGAAACGTCCTAGGGTCACTGCCTGTGATCTATCCGTCAAAAAAGATGCCAATAGATCCTTGGCTAAGCCTAGCACGCCCATCTTTTCAACACGGTCAACCAGGATCTTGTGGTCGACCGTGTCGAAGGTAGCCGATAGGTCTAGAAGCACCAACAGTGCTGAGCCTCCTTGATCTCGGATTAATCTGATGTCGTCCGCCGCTTTGATTAGCGCCGTTTCTGTTCCATGAAACTTGCGAAATCCAAATTGGGTTTCGTCGAGAAGATGGTGTTGCTCGATAAATGCTGCAAGTTGAGTGTTCATGGCCTTTTCTGCCACTTTGGCCAGAAAAGGGAGGTTGGCAATAGGCCTATAATTTTTTAACTCTGTTTTATCTAGGCCAGATTTTTTCGGAAGGGGCTTCAATAAAGTTTTTTTTTGGGGGATCGGATAAATTCCTGTGCGGAACATCAGATTGCAGATTTGGGTTATAACTGGGATCAAGGTGTCCATTAATGGACGGAGAGTTTTCAAAGGGCAGGGATCCAGTGCTGAGCCTGATTTAATGGACCTGATGATATCCTGAACTTGATTTTCTGAAATTTCCACAAACTGTGGAAAGATATTATTAGTATGTGGCGTATTTATTTCGTTGGTGCTCTGATTGTCAGAGGAGGTGAATGCCGAATAGATATCATTCACTTTAGTAGAAAAGTAAGATGCTAATGAGTCACAGAAGCTTTGTGAGGTTGGGGGGTTCAGGTCAGGAGCATTTCCTGCCAGCTGCTTGGTTATCTCATAGAGCCTTTTATTAGAGTTTTTTGCGCTTTCTATTTGCTCCTTGTAGTACTTTTTTTTGGCCTCTATGATCAAGGATTTATACTGGGTGAGGAGCTCCTTATAGTTGCGTTTACTTTCATCATCATAGTTTTTCCTCCAGTGCCTTTCTTTATTTCTACAGAGCTGTTTATGTTTTCTTAGTTCCTCAGTATACCAAGGTGCTGAAGGAGAGTTCTTATTTCTGGATATGAGTTTAACCGGTACTAATTTGTTAGCAGCCTGATCCAGCCAGGCTTGGTATTGCTTTGTAGCTATTTCTGGATCAGTGGACAGTGTTGGTTTAGAGTTGTCTAATGATACCTTAAGGTTTGGGGTATTAATATCTTTCCATACTTTAAAAGGTTCACGTCTGGGAGGGGATGCTTTAAAAATAGGTGCTTCGTTAATCTTTATTGTACCTAAGACCAAATGGTGGTCAGTCCAGGTCATTGGAAGGACATCTGTAATTCGCAAACCTTCCAGATTGGTGAAAATTCCGTCTAAAGTATGCCCTGCAGTGTGGGTGGAACCCGTCACCAACTGTGAGAGCCCAAAGACCTCCATTTCTGACAGAAGGGTCAAGGTGTCTTTATCCCCATTACTGTCCAGATGGAAGATGAAATCTCCCAGCAGTGTTATAGACTTCTCGGTTGCAAGGGATTCTAAAATAGTGGCAACCTCTGTGAGAAATCCTGAACGAATCTCAGGTCGTCTATATAATAGTATGCCTTTAAAGTTATATGAGGGAGACAGGTAAATATCAAACTGGAGCGCCTCACATGTCGTGGTAGGTATTGGCGAGGTGCGGATTTTGTAGGTGTCTCGGGCAATTTCCGAATACTGCCCCTATTGAGAAACACAGAATTCTGACCATCTGCCTTCCAATGGGGGTCGCACCACACATGGAGGACTGTGACCCTTGGGGTACAGTCTTTGCTTCCATTTACACAAAAACACATGGTGTTCCGTCAATGGCGGTAATACCAGATGTGCTAAAACAGATTCAGAATGAATACGGTCCAGAACCTGCTTTAACTCTTGGTATGGAATTACTGAAAGACTTCAAGCAGGTCTCGGCTATATTACTAGCCAATATAAAAGGAGAAGCAGCATCTTTGGCGATCCGCCAGAAATTGAAGGAAACAGATATAACAGATCAACCAATTGAGCTTGCCAGAATTATAGAAAAATGTTATGAAGAATTAGGTAGAGACAGCTTGGGTGGGAAACCAGTAAACCCCAACTACTCAAAAATCCTGAAAAATTGTTTATTAAAAATAATTTAAACACTCCTAAAAAGAGCTGGGATGGAAATAAACAATCCACTCACAAGGAAAAAGTTTTCCAGTCCAGAGGAAGGTCTCCTCGACGGAGGGAAAGAACTCCGACTCGAGAACACCAGTCTCCCCAGAGGGAGCCCTCTGAGAAAAGATATAACCTTAGAAATAGGGATAACTTGAAAAAGCCTGATAGATATCAAAGTATTGATACACGTCCCTCATGATCTTGTTCGCAGAAATCGGAAAGAACAGGACGGTCAGACCCAGGAGAGCACACCAAGTCCAAAGACAAGGAACCTGCTCAAAGTAAAAAATTACAATTTCCAAGAAAGAAGGTAGCCAGTATTAGAGTAATCGAACATGCCGAGAATACTGCGACACAGCTGAAAAATGGGGAGTGGGCACAGACAATGCTAGACAGTGCAGCAGAAATCCCCATAGCTCGCAAGATCCTGATGAGTCATCTGGAGACAGTGGACACAAATGAATACATTCAAGTAGAAACTGCCGACACCAGAGTTAGCGAACCTCATAAGATATACGAAATAACACTGCGTATAGAGGGTGATAAGACTAGGAAAATAAGAGGTCTATTTTGGGATAACCTCTCAAAAGGCTATGACATCCTGTTAGCTGAGAAAGATTGGCCCCCGGAGTTTGTCAGGGAGTGCCCTCGTGGCGAAGAAATGATTATGCCTGCCTTCTCGAATCACATTCCGATTCACACTAAATATATATATGCAAGGAAATGGGCAGTAGCCCAGGCACCAGCACAATATATAAAAATCATGTAGGATGGGATGAGGACTCTCCCCCTCAAAAAATCCAGTTAAAAACTCAACCGACTGCACAAAGACAGTACCCAGTTAAGCAAGAAGCTAAAAAGCAGGTCAGGGAGATTTTAGATGAACTTGAATACCAGGGGGTGATTGAAACATGCACCTCTCAAATGAACAATCCTTTGTTTCCTGTCTCCAAACCTGACGATTTATATCGTCTAGTCTTGGACTACAGACACCTTAACTCATGTTGCAAAACATTTGCAGTACAAAATTCGCATAGTGCTGCACTAATGAATAACATAATTCGGAAAAAATATAAAACAACATTAGCTCCCAGACAGGTTTTCGACCTGGACAGGGCACGGATATCGCCCTTCTGGCTGCTGTAGAGGAGGCAAGAGCACTATTGGATGGGGGAGGATCAGTGGCAGTGATCCTCCTCGACCTTAGTGCAGCGTTCGATACAGTCGACCACCAACTACTTATCGAAAGACTGGCTAAGATGGGAGTGAAAGGAACAGCCTTATCTTGGCTTTCATCTTTCCTGGCCCAACGCTCCTACCAAATCTGGGAAAAGAACGCCCGCTCCTCCGAAATGCCCCTCCAATGTGGTGTCCCTCAGGGCTCCTCCCTGAGCCCCACTTTATTTAATATCTATATGTCCACATTGGAGGAGGTTATCATCCCTTTCGGAGTGAGCGTCGTCAGCTACGCCGACGACACTCAACTAGTGGTGTCTCTGTCCCATCCCAAGCAGCAGAAAGCTGATCTGTTCAACTGTCTTACGCAGGTTCACCACTGGATGAACAGATCAGCCCTAAAACTCAACGGGACAAAAACCGAGGTCCTTATACTTGGCCCAAAAGGAGCCTCACTTCCCCTGGACAGCTGGCCAGTCTGTTTGGGTCCGCCCCCTGACCCTAAGGAAGAGGTGAAAAGTTTGGGGGTGTGGATCGATTCCGATCTCTCCTTCACCTCACAAGCCAAGAAGGTGGCAGGGACTTGTTTCGGCCTCTTAAAATCTCTGAGGAAAGTCCTGCCCCTTCTCCCCCCTAAATCCCAAAAACTTTTAGTCCAAGGTCTCATAATATCGAGACTGGACTATAGTAACGTGATTTATCTGGGTGCCCCCTAAGCGACCCTTACTAAACTACAGACAATTCAGAACGCGGCCGCCCGGATCATCACTAACACCCCGGCCAGATCATCTGCCAAGCCCGCTCTCAAACTTCTCCATTGGCTCCCCATAAGGGAGAGAGTCAAATTTAAAGCCCTATGTCTCGTTCACAAAACGCTGCAGAACCAAGGCCCTCCTGTTCTCAGCAAACTGGTCACTCCCTATAGGAACTCTAGGCCCCTCCGCTCCAATGCAGAAAACTTTACTACCATTCCTAGATTCAGAAAAACACGAGCAGGAGGAAGACGTTTCTCGGTTCAAGCCTCCCGCCTTTGGAATGCACTTCCCCGTAACTTACGTCTTGAACCTCAATACCTGCGCTTCAGGAAACTGTTAAAAACTCATCTTTTTCCCTAAATCCTGCACACCCCCCCCCTCCTTTCTGCTTCAGTTTCCCCCTTTCGTCCCTTGTCCTTCTCAGTTTCTTGCTCCGTTTATCTGGTGAATTCAGGGTTCTTCAGCACTGGGATACCTCTGGGTGACTATCGCGCTTTACAAAAATAAATAATAATAATAATAATACCATATCTAATGGATTCTTTTGTCAAAATATTGCACCAGAATGCAGATACTTGACCGCTTTCTCAATAATGGGGTCACAGAAAAATTTCTGTAGGCTCCCACAGGGATTCAAGAACAGCCCAGGACTATTTTCAGCCAGAGTAACAAACCTCTCTACGAACTAATTAAACCTGATTTTAAACCAATCAACTGGACTCAAAAACACACAGAAATTTTGAGATCATTGCAAACAGACATGTTAGCAAAAACAAAATTAGAAACACGAGACAATACACGCAACCTTGTAATCCGAGTCATCCCAGGAAGATGCAGATTCACGTACCTGACCTCTAATGAGGGAGAAACGGTACCAATAGCATACAAATCACATTTGTACACAAAAGCTGAAATAAAATTCAGTTCAACCGAAAAAATTCAAACTGCGGTTCAGACTGCTGTAGCAAAAGAAAGGGCCCTAGCACAAGGTAAACGAATAATAATCGTTACACCTATACCTGCCCTAGAAGCGGTAACAAAAGCGAGCATTCCAAATGCTAAAGCTCTGCATCCAAGATGGATCCAATGGGTTAATTCTCTTGCTGCAACAGACGTAGTATATGAATTTGATCCTAACCTAAAAACACAGGAATTTTTACAATATGAATATGAATGTCCTCTGCCAATTGAAATTCTGCCCCTAGAACAATATGAATGTATCATATATACAGACGGATCAGCACAACCCGCAGTTGGGGGTAAACAAGCTTATAGTGCTGCGTGCGCGATTGTTAAAGGTTGTTGGCACAAAGGAAAATTTAGACCAATGGTCACTAAAACGCAATCTCTAGGAGATTGTACAGCTCAGCGAGCTGAACTACTAGCATTTAACATGGCGCTTGAGAATAATGATCGCGAATTCCCCACACTTATAGTGTGCGATTCATATTATTGCGTTCAATATTATAATGAATACTTGCAGAATTGGGTTGAAAACGGGTTCAAAGATGCAAAGGGTGGCACAATCAAGCATATAATGCTTTGGGAACAGAACTACGAAAGACTCACGTGATACACACTTTGAGTCATCAACGTGATGGCGTTCACGTTGCAGGGAATTCATTGGCTGATGAAGCTGCGAAGGCAGCTGTGCAAAAGGCTTCCGTAGCTGCTATCACCCGGTCAAAAACAAAAATAGACAGCAATATACTACAAGCTGTCAGTATGTCAGTAAAAGATGATAGAAAAACACTCCCAAAAGGCTTTCCGGCAAAGTACTCATATTTAACAGATACGAATAATGTTCCTTTTGCTCGAATCCCTGGAGTGGGGGATAGAGTAATCCCAAACATGGAACACAGATTAGGACTAATTACAGCGGCACACGAAGGGCTTGCTTCTGCACACGCTGGTGTTTCCGCCACAATATCATTATTAAAACAAAGATATTGGTGGCCGCGCATGAGAATACAAACTTAGAAATATGTGCTTGAATGCGAAATATGCCAAAAAATGAAAGTATCAACAGTGAAACGACCAGCGCAGACACCCCTTCTCATCTCAGATAAACCATTAGCATGTGTTTACCTGGACCACTGTGGTCCCTTACAAAGGGATGGCAACTATAAATATATCATGGTCGCAGTGGATTCCTGTACAAGATTCATATGGATGTGGCCCCAGCGCTCGGCTGACGCCAAAACTGTTATAAAAGATCTGCAAGTCTTTATTGGCACATACGCAATTGCCATGTTTCATTCTGACCAGGGTCCTGCTTTTAGCTCTCGAGCTTATAAGGAGGCATTGGCCAGTATGGGCATTGGGTTGCGATTCTCTTGTCCATTCCACCCTGAGGGGAACAGTGTAGTGGAAAGAAAAAACCGAGACATAAAACAATCTATAACAGCGAGGGTATTAGGTTTGGGTGATGGGTGGGTCAAACATTTAATAAGTGTCCAACGTAGTCTTAACAACCTGCCAAGAAATTCTCTAAAAGGTTTCAGCCCATACGAACTATTGTTCGTAACTAGAATGCATATTCAGGATCTTGATAGTCAGGCTTCAGTGGTAAAAGATAAACATAAAGGTTTTGACATCAAAGATTGTTTGGCTATTTTACAGGACCTGAATGAAACAAGAAAATCCTTAAGCAACATAAAAATAAAACAACAGCCAACTACCACTGAAGACACACCACCTGTCCCAGCAAGACCTGTCTGGATTCCAAAGATTGGGGATCTGGTCAGAAAGAAAATAGAGGTGAAGAAGGAATTTGGGCCTTCTTACAGAAAAGCAGTACCTGTCTTAGCAATCAACGGAACAAGATCAGTAGTACTACCGCCCCTTGCTGGTAAAAAGGAGAACCGAGTTGTATCAATCGACCTGGTAAAACCACAAGCATGTGGCCTATAATCAACAGTAGGCCAAGCGGACTCCCAAGAAGCAACAGAATACCCAAATTTGCAACAATCCAAGAGGTTCAAACTGGGAGACTAATCACATTTGATAAACCTACAGTTCACAGAGAAGGACTATGCAATAATGTCATGGAACTCGTGCCTCTTGAAACACAGATTGAAACAGTTCGTCATGAAACACCAGTCTTCAATGATGTGGCATCAGAATGTGCTAATGAAAGACAAATGGAGAAAACTATTCCAACAATTGACAGAACTGCCTCTGGTTACTTCATCAATTTCGATAACTTTTCTGAAGTTCAAAGCGACCCTGAAGCGACACCAGAAACAAAGACTTTCAAAGAAAAAGCAACAGAACTCTTTCATCAAATCAAAGAAACCTATCCTATTTCTCCATGGTTAGAATTTTGGTTTGGGTTAGGTGTATTTTTCCTCCTGCTTTGGCTCATCATGGTACTTTGTTTGGGAAAATTCATTGAGGGAAAATACAGTTCAATGGACACAGCAAGTCAGAACATCAACTTAGTTCTAAAACCACACAAATCATCCCACGTGAAGAAAAGAGGACTATCATCAGTAAATGTCACAGCCATTCCAATACCTGGCGGGGTAGTGTGGGACAAGACTGACTATGAAGTATATGGCCCGGTCGAAATCTTGAAATATCCTCACCAGTTCAAGCTTCCATTAAGTGACTTTGTAAAACCAAGTACATTCTCTGATGATTGGGATTTTGAAAGTATAAATAATTTGATGTCAGATTTAGTGCTGTCAGCAAAATTTATAGAACATGATTATTTACAAGGTTCATCTAGTTATGAACAAATGCACTGTTCTCACATTACGGAGACCATTACTTACATAAATCTGCTCAACCTAGAAATGTTTTTAAATATAACCAATGGAACATTGTGCTACTCCACCTAAAAGCAGTTCAAAAACATTGTATGAGAAATTCGAATACTTCTCAGGGTTTAACACGAGTAATGCAGAAACATTTTATTATAAACTGTTGGATAAAACAGGGACGAAAACAATGCTGACAAATACCAAATTGATATATTCAGAAACATTTTATGAAAAAATGATGACATTTGGTTTTGATTTCTGGAAAAACAACATTGAAACAAAAACCATCTGGGGTACCAAAGAATGGCAGGTACAAGGTCTAGAAGCATTATTTCGAGCCTGCATGATCCCAGAACAATTAATGTTTTTAAATGACACAATTCACCAAACAACCTGTCTTGGCCTAGCTAAGATTAAAGACCTTAACAATCCGTCTATTCCAAAGCCAATACCTGATAATGCAACCACAGATATTGAAATAGACGTATCAAAATTTTTACATCTAAACAGAACACATCCTGATTGGAAAAAGTGGGTAATCTGGCCTACTGACACGAATAACTGTCAAGATAGATTCCTGAAAAAAACACAGGGGTTAACAATGACCAGACCAGACCCTAGATACTCCCAAAGACAACATCCAGGGATAGTAACAAGCTACAGTGTAGGGAAACTGTGCCTTGAATGGCTAGAATCATCCACACTGGCAGAAATTAAGCAACACTTATCTTTACTTAAAGATGGTGCTGATTTGCGCGATTTCATTATGGGACCACGCAAACAGCGTCAGAAACGTTTCATAGCGGCAAGTATATATGCGGCATACAACAAGGCATGGAAAGTAACACAAATTGAAACAGCAGAAAAAATACGAGAAATTGATCGTATTAATTTGGAAAAATCACTTTCTGTTGTGGACAATGGGTCGGAGCCAGCCAGTGGGACGCTGGCTACTCGCCTGACTCGCGCTATACTCGCGCCTGATTTTAAATGTTTTAAAACTGTATTTGCTGTCTAACCTGTTTTTGTTGTGCAGGGGTCACTTGGAGGCAGCTCCTCTCG
The DNA here is from genome assembly GCF_964263255.1 of Lissotriton vulgaris. Lineage (NCBI taxonomy): Eukaryota > Metazoa > Chordata > Amphibia > Caudata > Salamandridae > Lissotriton > Lissotriton vulgaris. The sequence goes on along the minus strand of NC_141693.1, from coordinate 1,435,846,087 downwards.
CCGCAGCTTCGCTCGCCGCAGCTCCGCTTGCCGCATTTGCCCTGCTAGCTAGCCTCTTGCCAGCACTCATTTCCACGGGAGATTGCTTCCCGCCGGGACGCGCTGGTGGCCGCCATCTTAGGTGAGGAGGGGGAGGAGGTCAGCGGTGCAGCGCTCGGACCCTCACCACCTCTGACCTATAAAATGGCGCCCCGACATAGGGAGCGCAGCGGACGGGCGCAGCGGGCACGCCGTCAGCGCGCCGAAGTCGCGCCTAAGTCCAGCCCGTCTGCGCCCGTCCGCGGCCGGGCGGGCCCAGGGGCTAGGGATGCTGTCATTCCCATACCCTACTCCTCCTCTGCCCTTAAGTGCCTACGTGCCTTTGCCAGCCCTCTCTCCCCCGACACCTGGACTCGCATTACATCTCTCGGCATCGTAGGCATCCCACTCCCCCATCTTGCGTCGATACCAGCACCTATGGCTCCCGCTCCCACCGAGTCACAGATACGGGTTTTGTACCTAAACACCCGCTCCATGGTCAAGCACCAAGCCGACATCTTACATCTACTCTTGACTGAAAGTCCTGATGTCCTACTCTTATCAGAGACCTGGCTCACTGATGACTCACTTCCTGACATCTTGGGTGCATTACCCCCAGACTACTTCTTGCTGAACACCAATCGTTCAGGGGGTCGCTCTGGGGGAGGGGTGGCGGCGCTTATACGTAAGGATCTGAAGATCATTACCTCCGCGGCTATGACCCTGCCGGAAGTGGACACCCTGGTCCTCAGTCTCGGGACTGATGCAGGGGCAGTTACCCTCATGGTACTTTATCGCCCTCCCCACCCTATGCCGTCTTTCCCTTCATCTTTCATTGATCAGCTAACTAACATCGCTACCTCCTCCCCCCGGATTGTCATCATTGGGGACTTTAATTACTGGTTCCAGCACGAGGACGCTGGCCCGCATGCTTCCGATTTGTTCGAGGGCCTTTCGAGCCTGAACTTTATTCAACTAGTCAGGTCTGCCACCCATAAGGGTGGCCACATCCTCGATCATATCTGGACTCATGGAGTCAAGTCCTCCCGCCCATTAGTAACACCTTGTGTGTGGTCAGACCACTTCATGATCGACACCACAATATCGGCGGTTGGCCAGATTAGGGTCCCCCCACGGGAGGGCGGCATGGCCCGCAAGTGGAAGGCTGTCGACTCCCCCAAACTGCTTGCCCATCTGTCTCAAACTCGCCCCCTGCTACCTAATGACACCGGTACCGATAAGCTTCATGGGCTGGTAGTAGACTGGCTCACGACAGCCAGCGACATCTTTGCCCCCCTAACTAAGTTTCCTCAATCCAGGCACAGTAATTCCCACAAATGGTTTACCCCTCATCTCAAATCCCTCCACTTGGAACTTCGCCAACTCGAGCGTAAGTGGAGGAGAGACTACCACCCCTCAAGTAGAGATGCCTATGTGGTCGCCCGCAACAGGTATAAATTTGCCATCCTTACAGCAAAAAAAGCCTATGCCTCAGGAAAATTTTTATCTGCCCCCTGTCAATCGAAAGAAATTTTTAAAATCTTAAATGAATTTACTTCCGACCCCAGGACGCTCCCTACCCAGACCCCCACACAGGAAGCATGTAACACTCTTAGCACCTATTTTATTGAAAAAATTGTATTAATTAAGGACACCATTCCAGCCACTTTTCCTGGCGCTGGTTCTGTTCCCCCCCCCTCACAATACCTTTTCGTTCACTCAATTCCCCCCCCTAGACCCCACTTCTCTGGCCACTTTTGCCACCCGTATCAAATCCGGATCCCCTGATGACTGCTGCCCCCCGTCCATACTCCGGGACATCTGCCACTCCCTACCCGATTGCATCCTCCCCCTGCTAAACTCCTCTCTTTCTTCCGGTACGGTGCCCGGCTCCTTCAAGGAGGCCGTACTGGTGCCCCTCTTGAAGAAGCCGGGGGCCGATCCCGCGGTTCCAGCGAATTACCGTCCTATCTCTCTTTTACCTTTCTTCTCTAAAATCCTGGAGGCCCACGTCACTACCTGTCTCTCACAGTTTATCGAGAGTTCCAACTTTCTCGAGGCCAACCAGGCCGGCTTCAGACCCGGCCACTCTACGGAGACAGTGATCTTGGCCGTGCTGGATGCCTTGAGAGACGGGGTTGACAAGGGTACCCCCCAGGCCCTGGTATTATTAGATCTGTCGGCCGCCTTCGACACGGTGGATCATAACATCCTTTTCCGCCGTGTCGAGCAGGCTGGCATCCAGGGCCTGGCGCTGGCCTGGGTCAAATCCTTCCTGGCCGGCAGGTCTCAGACCCTCAGTCTGGGCACTTTCAGGGCTCCAAGGGAGCACTCGCCATGCGGGGTCCCCCAGGGCTCTTCTCTATCCCCTCTTCTTTTCAATCTCTATCTTCGCCCCCTTCTTCTTTCTCTGAGGCAGTGGGACGTCACCGTGTTTAATTACGCGGACGACCTGCAACTCATCTTTCCTCTTACCTCCTCTTCTGCTATCCCCAATTTCCAGGCAGTCATGTCCCACATTCTCCAGTGGATGGGCCACAACCAGTTAAAATTGAACCCCGGCAAGACGGAGCTCCTCCTTCCCGGTAGGAACGCCACCTCCTGGGGGCCACAATTTTGGCCGGCGGAACTTGGTCCCCCTCCCACCCCCGCGACCTCGGTGAAGAGTCTAGGGGCCACAGTTGACTCCGGCTTATCCCTTGGGCCACAGGTAGGGACAGTGGTCTCGTCCTGTATTTACCAGCTACGCAGGATCAGGAAAGTGGCATCCCTCTTTACACCTGATGCCCTCCTGCAGGTCATCATGGCCCTTGTCCTCTCCCGCTTATATTTCTCCAATGCGATTTATCACGGTTTGCCCAAAACATCGGTGGCCAGACTGCAAGTGATTCAAAATCAAGCGGCGAGATTGGCCCTAGGGATCCCGAAGTGGCAATCCGCCAGGCCCCTTCTTGCCAAACTCCACTGGCTCCCGGTCACCGCAAGGGCGGCTTTCAAGGTCGGCTGCCTTACTTTTAAATCGTTGACCGGGCCTTGTCCCGCCTTTGTGAAATCCCTTATTAGACCCTATTGCCCATCCCGGAATCTGAGATCCACTCATCTTCACCTCTTGACTGTCCCCCCCTACAAGCTTTGCAGATCTGGAGGCCGGAGATTTGCACACCTGGCCCCCAAACTTTGGAACTCTTTCCCTCTGTCTCTCAAAACTTCTAACTCTCTGATACTTTTTCGCAAGTCCTTAAAAACTTGGCTTTTCCCTCAATCCGGTTAGTCCCTCTGTCCTCTCTCTGTCCAACCAGCGCCAGGAAACCCATGGTGTCAGTGCGCTCTATAAGCACCCCTAAATAGAAATAGAAATAGAAATAACACTGTCCTCCAGAATATATTCACTGGACAGTATTGTATCATCTGCCATCGATATAATAGATAAAGACTTGCTAATGTTACAACATGGCCAGTCGCAATTACGTTCTATTGTACAGCTAGGCTGGACGCTGCAAAATCTTCGTTCAGGCTATGTGCCATGGCGTTTATTCAACACAACGTCATTGTTTTCCATCTTTAACCTTACTGATAAACAAATCAGCTTGGCACAGAATGGAGCAGACTGTACAATCCTGAGCATCGAAAAACTTGAGAGATTACCATTGACAATGTCAGAAAGACCTGTCATTGAATGGATAATACACAGGATTATCACAATTCTGATAACAACTTTCCCCTTTAAAAATTGCCTTGAGTATATACCGACTGGCCAGTATGAACGATTGGGTAAAGGGTACATTAAGTCATCATGGAAATTACCATATACACACACATGCTACAGTGACAACAACAAAAAATGTATTTCTTAGTGGTGAAAATTGCAAACACTCACTAAGCGGTATACTTTTGTGCCAGGGTATTAATTTACATGGGGCCTGTGAAGGGACTTCAAACAACCTTTCATGCCACCAGCACGTCACACCTGCAACGCAGATAGAGCCTTTCTTTAAGCAACTTTCTAACGGGAGTTACATTCCAATAACGGATCACAGCTGTTGTGGCTTGATGCCAGGAAAAGCATATCTCGTAAGCATAACTTCCATGGTCACTTGCTGTATGCAAGCATTGTTTCCAAACGGCCCTGGAGATTCCGAGACGCCGATTTGGCATCCTTTGAATGTCTCTTCTTTACGAAATGATACCTTAAGCAGAATGAAGTCTGTGCTTTTACAGACAACAGTGCCCATCACGTCATCGAAAGAGACGTATGATCTCCAAGTTGCAAGGACAACATCAGAGATACATGACCTTTTATCAACAAATTGCCCCGTGCATTTCACAGAAATGCTTAGCCAAATTCTAAATATGTCGGATGCCGTAGGTATCTCAAACGTATTTAAGACACTTTTTACGGGACTGTTAACACCATTCAAAGCAATTCTGGAAATTATTACCAATTTTGTCCATTCAGTCTTTGGTGGCATACCCCTAATTTTGGGACTTGTAGCAGGCATTTTATTTTTGACCATCCTGCTCCGATATGGCAAGCCAAAAAACAGACATGACTCCGGCAAGGATGGAAGAAACTATGCTAGCAGTACGCTACCGGGACCGCATAACTAGAGTCCTTGGATTGGCCCGGCTGAGAGATCTGAACATGACATGGTTTCTTTCATTCAGACCTATATGGCAGACCTGCATCTTACCTGTGCTTCGATGTATGCTATGCGGAGAAGAATGCGTGTTAGACACCTGTCTTGCACTACCATCAGCAGTACCAATGGATATCGATACTTTGCTAAGTCCTGTAACGGCTCATGCATCGTGTTGTCCCCAGCGGCTACCAATCCTTATGATGGCATTCGTTGAGACTCCTGCGCTACGACTAGGTGGCGGCAGTGAAGCGGTAAATGAAAGCAACATCACCCAGGTATGGCCTTCTGTGAGCATTGCTGATCCAAACATCGATGATAGCAATCATTCTCACACCTGCCAGGTTACTGCACTATCGAACCTGGTCGAACTGTCACCTGAATATGTAGACCTATTCTTTAAGAGCCTGTCTGATATGATGTTCTCCCCTGAACAACAACAATGATTTTTGGAAAAAACATTCCGGCGCACAGCGTTCCCATGAACTCTGAATTTGGCCTTCAGTTTTAATCAACAAAAACTACTGAAAAGCATTGGAACTCTATTCCCCCGTTCACCATGAGAAAATATTTATTTTTGGATTGAAAATTTTTCAAAATATTTACCTTTTTCTGGAACAAATACTTTTGCTTAAAGTAGAACTATTCATAAAGAACAGAACTTCTATTTTTAGAAGATCTAGAGAGAAAAAAGAAAACTTTACATCAGCCTCTAGCACAATTCACAGCAATTGTATTTACATGTGATGAAATAGTCTCACCCTTCTTTTCTGTATTAAGAGACATTTCATGTGTTATTTTTTTCGCAAAATCGTTCAACTGATTACATATGCAATAATTTTTGAATGATTTCTATGCTTAAAAACGTACAGTATCTATACTTTCATGTATTTCATATACGCCATTTCAAATGCAATATGTATTTTGGGGTGGGAAGTATTACACGCGCATCTTATTGCTTTAGTTTTTAGTAATTTGATGGACATAAATTCGTGGAGTGGGTATTGTGTTTTATCTAGGACCCCGATCAATATTGTGACCATATGCCCCTATACGGCTATAATCAATAGATATCCCTATAATGGCATAAACGATCAGAGCCATATTTCAGTAACTCATCTCTGCAGCTCATTAAAGTATATGACACAGCAGAAGCCACTTCCTTAGAGTCCTAGATAACACTCCGAGTTCTTTCAACAGATAAAACCCCCAGCAACCTGGGAAAGCCCCGCTTGCTTTGTTTTGATTAGTAATAGAACTCTAACGAGCACTGTAAGAACGACCAGTTCTTAGTGACATCTTTATTTACGTCTTATAACCAAAAACGTACCTCAAACAAGGCACCTTTCAGGTATAAATAATACCGACATTGCCTTAAGCAAGTGCGATGGTGGTGGTGAATACAGGAGCAGAACAGCTGTCCCTTGCAGAGCCCAGCAGATGCGAGAAGCCCACGGACGCTGCCCCTCCTCCTCCTTGACGCGCTGAGAGAGACGCTGTCTTTTCTCCTGCTGAGAAAATCCAGCTTCGGCGCTTCCAGCCTACCCTTGCGGGTAACTGGAATATCGAGGCCTGAGAGGAGATACCAGACATCCAACATTCTATTCCAGAGGTACGGTGCTGTCTAAACCCTTAGAGAGAATTCTTGAAGCAAACCCTTGGCAAAACCAACTTAACTTAAACTGCTACATACTTACTCCCTCCCACGTATAAGGCTTAGGTCAGGTACACTGGTGTAGGCATACTTAGAAGCACCAGTTGTGGACGTTAGCCAAATGTTTATATGAATGTATATATTTTACTCATTTTAACTATCATATGGCTAAGAAACCATATCAATGCTTTTACAGTATTATTTCGCAATACTCCTTTTACTGTACGCACTTTTTATAATAACAAGTCTTGCAATTGTGGCAATTCATTTCTCTTGCATGAGAAGAAAGACTGTTCAATAAATAATGCCTTTTATTGAAAATGCCCGTCTCTCTATTCTGTGCATCCTGGTGAAAGTAATTCTTGCACAACTGACTGAGTGAAATAGCTGTCTATTGTTTCACACAACTCTAGAGATTGTCTCTTATTCTGAGGAGCAAAGTTGTCATGTTTATGCGGTTGTTGGAAAACTGAATCCCTTCTTGTCTGAGCCAGGGAAGCTGATCACTTCCTATTCAGTCAAGAAAGTTTCCAGTGACCTCTGAGCTAGTTGGTACAAACCCAATTAAGTCTAACACAGTCAGTAGAGACCGAGAAGACTGCACTTATACGTCTACACTGCTGTTTATGTTATTCCAATGCGCAGGGCCTATAGGGAAAATAGGAACTACACTACAATTACACCGCTAAATGTATGTTTTATGCATCATGTGTTTTTCCTTCCCTACACCTCTGAATGTTGTGATGCATCATGTGTAATGTGTTTGTGCTTATACCCCTAATTGTATTGTGATACTTAGGTGGTTGTTCTTTCTAGTACAGGTGGTCCTAGTGAGGTCCTGGTTTCCTGCGTGACATTCTCCTAAGGTGTTTAGGGTTGCGTAGGTGGTACTTACCTGTTCCCAGTAGTTACTGGATGTGATCTATAACTGTTATTTTGTGCTATACTTATTCTAAGTTCTAGAAGTGCTATTTCTAAAAGTGTTGATTCTGACAGTGGCTCATGTGGCCCTGTCCTGTAAATAATCCCTTGTGAATATTGCCCATGCCAGTTGGCACAATGTACATGTGTGACTTCTATCTGATTTGTTTTTACAATACACCTTGCGTGGAGTTCCTTTTGTGGTGTGCCTAGGATGTTGTTGCTGTTGTGTGATGGTGCAAATGCTTTACACATTGCCTCCGGGATAAGCTTGTTTGCTTGTGCCAAGCTACCAAGGGGGTGAGCAGGGGTTATCTTGGTGTGTGACTCCCTTGCCCTCACTAGAATGGTGGTTTCTGCCTAGCTTTGGCGTCAGCCTTAGCCAACCAGAAATAGGCAGTTCTAACAGCACTCTTATGCTATGAACCAACATAATTTTTACAGAGATGAAACCCTTTTAATAGGGTCAAAAATAAATTTTTGGCAGTCCTTGAACAAGGTGTAGGGTCCAGGGAGTGACACTGTTTATTAGAGAGGAACACACCATCATACAGGCACTCACATAAATGAATGTAGATGGGCCTCTTTTCTCTGATTTGGTTTTATACCATGTTCTCCGTAATTATCCTTCATATGTTCGACAGAGACAGAAACACTGACTCTGACTTGTCTGGTTACAACTCCCCACCCCCCGGGGAAAGGTGCCATAGAGCCATTGGGTTACAGACCGTTGTATGAACATGGCCACGTCTGGAGACAGCTACCTCCCTACAGGCGTTTGCATGGTTATCTGTTATGTATTGTTTGTACACTACTGTTGGGCACAGCGCAGTTCTGGTGCCGTGCCAAGTTACGTTGATATTTTGGGGAAGAGGGAACTCCTGGCCATCTGCGATATCTTTCTCCACATAAGGCAGAGCCCTACACCGCACACAGGAACATGTTCGGGACTGTTAACACCATAGGGTCTTATAATCTAATTACTTGGAACGTGCGGGGTTGGGGGCAATTTAGAAACGGCATCGCATTCATGCCTATCTCCTCAGATGTAAGGCACAGATAGCGTTCCTCCAAGAATCCAATTTGACTGAGTCTGAAACCCAAAAAATGCGCAAGGAATGGAGAGGACAGATATACTCTACTAATTATTCTGCTTTTGCAAGGGGTGCAACCATTTGGATACACCACAGGGTCCCATTCCTTGAGCTGGAGTGCTGGGTTGATGACCAGGGGTGGTACATAAGCATGGGTGAATTTAGCAAATTGGCAATTCGCGAATTTGCGGATTTGCGAATTGGCAATCCGCAAAATTTGCGAATTTGCGGAATTTTTTTTGCGTGTTCGCGAGGCGCTTTGCGTGTTCGCGAGGCGCTTTGCAATTTCGCGGGGTTTTTTTGCCTGCTTAATCACTGCCACCCTCTTGTTTTTTATGCCCATCTGCCCTCTGTACCACTTGTTTCTGTGCCCTTCTGCCCTTTGCTCCACTCATTTTTTGTCCCCTTCTGCCCTCTGTCCCACTTTTGTGCCCTTCTGCCCTCAGCCCCACTTAGAATGGCGCCGGCAAGCTGCCAGCGCCATTCTAAAATAGCTAGAAATAGCTTCAGCAGGAAGCACTAATAGATAAAGTAAAGCAGGTGCTCCAGTTGAAGGTCAAATTAAGTTACACAATCATTAATCACCCCAAGTTTGGGGCTGATTAATGATTGTGTAACTGAATTTGAGCAGTACCTGCTTTACTTTATCTATTAGAGCTTCCTTTTGAAGCTGACTTTTGTAACTATTTTAGAATGGCTCTGGCAGCTTGCTGGCGCCATTCTAAAAGAGTTACAAAAGTCAGCTTGAACTTTTGACCCAATCCCCGTTCGCGGATTTCCGTTTGCGGATTTTGTTGGAAATTCGCGAATCTCGCGGATTGCGAATTTACCGAAAATCCACGAAATCGACGAGTGGAACGGATTTTCCGCCCATGCTTAGTGGTACATCCTGGTGAAAGGCATAATTGATGGCTCCCTGGTGGTCCTCGGTAGCTTTTACAGCCCCAAATTTGATCTGGAGCGATTCTTGCACCGCTTGGGGACAGCATTGGTGGATTGGGATGGTATCCCTTGGGTGCTGGGGGGGGACTAGAAGGCGGTATTAAACACAACACTGGATAGGTCACACCCTCTCCTTCATGGCATGAACGCTAGCAAACTGGGTGAACAATTCGCGACTTGGGCTGTGGGTGGTCCCTCTCTGACACATGATGATGCCTCTACCCTACCCACAAGGAATATTCCTTTTACTCTTCAGTACACAGTCTCCATACCAGGATTGATAGATTCCTCTGTTCCAGATCCATTATCACCCAAACTCATCAGTCCACATATTTAGCATAAACCTTCTCCGACCATAGCCCTCTGGAGCTTACTCTCAGCTGGGGAAGGTAGCCTTCCCCAGTGCCCACCTGGAAGCTCCATCCGCAATTACTAGAAGATGCTCCCTTTCGCACCACTCTGTCCAACACTATCACTAACTACTTCGCTGAAAACTGGAACATAGCCTCCTCTAATTTAATTGAGTGGGACGCTCTAAAGGTGGTAGTTAGGGGGGCATCAATCAGACAGCTGGTGGGGGCCAGATAAGAGATACACCAACGTTTAAAGAGCATCAAACAACGTTTGGATGTTCTTGAACGGGAGTTTGTGTCTCTTCTGAACAAACGAGAGGTATTGCAGGCTGCCCATATAGACCATGGTTGAAACATCGGAGACACTAAGGATTATAGACCACAGAGCATTCCTTCAATGGAAACACACAGGGGCAGACAGGTCTGGTGCACTACTGGCCTGCATAGTGAAAGATAGACCAGACCCACCAATTATAACTAGTATCCGTACACCTGAGGGACACATGGTCCACATGCAAAGTGAAATAAACACTGCCTTTTATGATCAACTTCAAGCGCCCTATGCACTGCCTACTCCGGTGGACGGCCCATTGATAGTAGAGTTTTTACAAGATCTCCCCTTTTCGATAGTCCGAGATGATATGCAAAAAGACATAGATGGCCCCATAACTCAACAGGAAATCCGAGCTGCAATTAAGAGTCTGAATTACAATAAAGCGCCTGGAATTGACGGGCTCCAGGTTGAGTTTTACCACACCTATTTAGAGGCCCTGGTACCAACACTGCAATCTGTGACAAGGTCGCCTTTGAGACAGGTTACCTGCCGACTTCCACCATGCAAGCGCTGGTCACATCAATACCCAAACCGAGGGCGGGATAGCACGGAGCTGACCAATTATAGACCCCTCTCTCTGCTAGCCACGGAATACAAAATCTTAAGTAAGGCTCTGGCGAACCGTATACAGCCATTTCTCAATACACTCATACACAGGGACCAATACAGGTTCCTGCCGAACCGAAGCACTTCCCTTAATATCAGATGGTTACACTATGTAATGACGGCCACCCCCTCTGAGTAGCATGCATAGCACTGGATCTTAGGCAGGCTGTTCATTCTCTCTCTTGGAACTTCATGTTTGCGATGCTGCAACGGTTTGAGTCCCCGGATATGTACCTTAAATGGGTACGCTTATTATATACATCCCCTACGGCCAGGGAACGCACTGGCCAGTACATATAAGAACAATACAGTATTCACAGGGGTACAAGGCAGGGGTGCCCACTATCCCCCCTGCTACTTGTGCTAGCGTTAGAACCCCTAGCCATAGCTTTACAAGGCTCAGCGGGCCAGCTTGGCATCCCCATCGAGGGGGTGAACCACTTGCTATCCATCTATGCTGATGACATACTTCTGTTTCTACGAGATCTGAAAGCAGATAATGCCCCACTCCCCGATATATTCACCACTTTTGAACGCCTGTCAGGCCTGGCTAAAAACCCCGGGAAGTCGCCAGCCTACTTCTTCCAGGTAACACCATACCCTTTTAACTTACAGTTTGGCGAATATGCCCTACCATTGACCCCTGTCACTTTTAAATATCTAGGTATTCATGTCTTCAGAACGCAGGCGGATCAGATCGAAGGCAACATAGTGTGAGCTATAATGGCTATTTGCCCAGTGTGGCCTTCTCGTCCTCTCTGCTGTTGTCGGTGATGGGGAGAATAGCCATATAAAAAATGGTGATGCTGCCTCACCTTTTATATTATTTTGTAAACTTGCCTGTGATCCTTCCACAGTCCATTTTTAACTCATTGAATACAATTTTGGTGAATCTCATTTGGGGCACTGGCCGCAGACGAATAAGCCTGCGGAAGCTAAAACTGGAGACCCAAAGTGGGGGCCCCTGAATTCAGATGTTACTACTATGCCAGTTAACTCCAGTGGCTCTCATTCTGGATGGCAGGAAGGAATCTGCAGGAGATTGGGTTTACGCCACAGAAGTTAAACTGGGGCGAACTGCATTCTTTACTATTGCCAATGGCCAAGATTCCGACAGATAGTCCTCCCCTACTGAAAACTGCCCTACACTGCTGGAGGAAGGCCTTATCATAAACTTCTGCAGCAACTCCTTCATCCTTTCCTACATCCTCATCCTAGGGGTTCCTACACCACAAGGCAGGCTCACGAGGGCCAGTATACAGGACTGGAAAAATAGTAGGGTGGAGGATATTGGTGCATTCTTTGGGATGGTACCATACTTGATCATCACTCCTTTATACGGGCTATGGGTGCACCCCCTCACCTATACCTACTACATGCTACAGTGACACACTATTGCCCACATGCATCAACGTCAATTGCATTCGCAAACGGTGCGAATCGCAATTTTCGTCCGTTTGCGAAATTGCATTTCACAATTTTAGGAATCGCAACCATGTTGCGATTTCTGAAATTGCGATTGCATTTAAGAAATCGCAATTTCAGATTTCTTAAATGCAATGCATGATTATTTTTAAATTGCGAATTCGCACTTTGGAAGGTGTAAATTACCATGAAGTTGAACTTCATGCTAATTTACCGAAAACTTTCAAATATGCACAAATTGCATTTTTGAAACTTTTAATTTACACACACACATGCCCTTGGGGCATGTGTGTGTGTAAATTGCATTCAAAGTTAAATTTCAGGGGTGCAGGGAGGGGTTCTTTGAACCCCCCTGCACCCTTGAAATTGCATTCACATTTTGCGAATCGCAATTTGAAATTCGCAAAATGTGAATGCCTTCCCATTCATTCCTATGGGCCTTTTGGCCCATAGGAATCAATGGGAAGAGTTTTCCTTAATTGCAATTCGCAAATTGTGAATCGCAATTAAGGAAAAATACTGAATCGCAAAAATTATTGCTATTTTTTAATGCATAGCATTTTGCGATTTCCTAATTGCGATTCCTTAATTTTCGCAATTAAGAAATCGCAAAATGTAACAATGATGCATGTGGGCCTATATTAGGAACACATGGGCCCCACAGCGGAATAAACCCACACAGCATAACTTGGTGCATCTCTTATACTACATGGGATCTGGGGGGCACTTAGTACGGTGGCTGTATACTGGTGTCCGGGCACATGCAGCGATCACACTCTCCTCCTTGAGAGCGCACTGGTCTGAGGATGCTAACATGGAACTCACTGATAAGGCCTGGAAATTTATGCTGGAACACCCCAAGAAGGGATCGCGAAACGTGAAACTGAAGTTCATCCAATCGATGATCCTTCATAGATCATACCTTATGCCTAAGAGGATCCATTGCATCTACTCGAACACCCTTCATTACTGCCCCCGCTGCAGAGAGGATGAGGCAGACTTCCTGCATATGTTATGCTCTTGCCCCTGCCTTCGGGACTACTGGGTGGGAGTATGCCACACGCTGACTGTAGTCACACAATTACCGGTCACAGCTGATGGTCTGAACTGCCTTATAGGCCTTCGTAAGCGCTCAGAAGTACAGAAGGTATGGTTAAAATGTTTTGACTTATCCCTCATATTGGCAGTACAAGCTCTCACCATGAAGTGGAAGTCCCCCAGATGCCCGCAATCTCCATTTGGCAAGCTGAACTGATTCAGTGGGGAAGAGCGGAAGGCTCAGCTCTTCGTAGAGAGGAGAAGAGAGGGCTGAGAAAACAGCCTACCTCACTGGAATGGAAGGCTATGCTGCGTGATATGGAATCGATGGACTTATTACCCCCACAGGATACCCCGACCCTGTAGCACATAATGCAACCTAGTAAATCCTCAACTCAAGGCCTGCACTTTATACTCCAAGGAAATTACAGCCCGTAGAGTGTTCTGTTTAGGATGGTTTTACCTTGATCACCTTCCCAGTGATAGCAGGAGGGGCCAGGTGTGGGGGTGGGTGGGTTAGGGAGGGGGGGAGCTGTGATTACACAGGTTCCTGTTGTTCACTGAAAATGTACATGGCTTGGTGTTTGACGAATCCTATATTGAGCCTTTGCTGTTTATACTGACAACGGTATTACTTGAGATCATAATCCTTGGTGTTATAATTTACACAGAATGATATATGCCGAAGCTGCATATGACATATGCAATGTAACCACTATAAATAGAAAAGACTGCCTCTGTACGATTCTATTGCACTGTATGATGTAGTGAAATTATCAATAAAGTCTGTTAAAAAAAGGGCTTAGCCTCCTGCACACACAAAGGAACTTGACACCAGGCCTACCCTGCCTTTTGTAACCCCCAGCCAGTGTGAAGGCTTGACAGGGAAAATTCATGTACTTTGCAGAAGGAGATATGGGGTGGGACAAGGAGTCCTCTCGCACAAAAGATGGCACCAGGGATAAATATTGGACCTCCAGAGCCACTCATCAGAACACTCCTGGACCTATGAACATTACAGAAGAAGAACTGGCTGTTTAAAGGACTGCCTTGCTGTCTCGGAAGGAAGATTGGACCTGTTGCCTTCATCACAGGCTATTCAGATGAATCCTAGGGTCATCTGACTGATGTCTTTTTTTTTATAATTACTTTTTTATATATTTATTTATTGTTCCACAGTATCTCGACAAAATTAATATAGACATTTATGTCACTTCAAACATGCGTATGCTCAGCAAACAATCCCCATATTCCAATGCCAATTTTACGTTTCTTCACCACTTTAACTGAATATAAAACTAAACTCGAGGTTAAATAAATTATACATCTTTGTCCTCCAACGTTCAAAAGATGGAGGATCAGGTTGAAGCCATTCTGCCGCAATACACAACCGTGCTACAGTCATGGCAATTAGAATAAAATATCGATGTTTAAATAAGGGGGCTCCCTTCCTTAGTTGAGCCCCCAAACCTAAAATCATAATTGTAGAAGTTATAACAATCGGCATCTCAATAATTTTACTTAAAAAAATGTTCTACACTAACAATATAATTCATCATGTGGCCACAACAACAAAAAAAATATGCAACATATCTGCATTATCTCCACCACATCGAAAACATTTACCATCTTTTCCTGTTCTCCATGTAGACATTCTTGCTGGCGTATAAAACAAATTAAAAAACATTTTGTAACAGTGCACACGCAAATTAGCAGAAAGTAAAGATTTCCTTGACATTAAGATAGCATCTTTCTAAAATAAATTATCAACCCTCAAAATTGCAGACCATTTACCATCATATATCTCTAAATCATCTTTTCTATGCGATAATAGTAACTGATAAACCTCCCCGATTTTAGCTTGTCGTTGAATGGCAGCCACAATTATATTGAGAGCCAATATAATTCTTTTTCACGGGTAATGAAGTCGCGAATTTGCAAATTTAAAAAAAATTGTGTCTTAGCCAAGTTATACAATCTAGATATATCCACACAAAAAATTAAGGAACCTTCAGTATCAGTAAGATCTTGCAGTTGACCAATGCCTTTAACCCGCCACCCCACAGCAGCCCCATCCCAGAAAATAGGGGGAAGAAGTCTTATAGCATTGGTAGGGGTATACCACGATAATTTCTCAATTTGGCATAGCTTACGTATTTTTTTCCAAACATTGGAAGCCGATATTAACACCTTAAACACAAATAGACTGTAAATGTTGCAATTGAGGCGTGGTAAATTCTAATGGAACCGCTCTAAACAGATATAATACCTTGGCCAATACATTCATCCTAATAACATTGCTTCTACCAATTAGTGTGAGATGAAGTCAAGTCAAGTCAAGTCAAGTTAGAATTTATATACCGCACTACATACCCAGAGGGTCTCAAGGCGCTTGAGGGAGGGGGGGTTTACTTATCGAATATCCAGATTTTAAGCTGTTTTCTGAAGGCTAGGTGGTTTTGAGTAAGGCGGAGATGGATGGGAAGGGGATTCCAGGTTTTGGCCGCTAAGTAGGAGAAGAATCTTCCCCCCATGGTGGCTTTGTGGATGCGCGGAACAGCGGCGAGGGCTTGGTTGGACTAACGCAGCTGGCGGGTGGGGGTGTAAAAGGAAAGGCGCGTGTTGAGACAATCAGGTCCAACCTGGACTTTGTGTGCGTGGGTGAGGAGACGGAAAGTTATCCTTTTGTTGACGGGGAGCCAGTGCAGGTCTTTCAGGTGACTGGAAATGTGTTCTTTGCAAGGGATGTCTAGTATGAGTCTGGCTGAAGCATTTTGGATGCGTTGGAGTTTCTTCTGCAGTTTTGCGGTGGTGCCGGCGTACAGGGTGTTTCCGTAGTCCAGACAGCTTGTAACCAGTGCGTGGGTGACCGTTTTTCTTGTTTCGCTGGGGATCCAGCTAAATGTTTTTTTGAGCATGCGTAGGATGTTGAAGCATGATGATGAGACTGCGTTGACTTGTCTGGTCATCGAGAGTGAGGAGTCTAGGATGATGCCCAGGTTCCGTGCGTGGTCTGTCGGTTTGGGAGCTTTTCCTAGGGCCGTTGGCCACCAAGAGTCGTCCCAGGCGGAAGGGGATGCACCTAAGATGAGGACTTCCGTTTTGTCTGAGTTCAGTTTCAGACGGCTGTGCTTCATCCACTCGGCTACTTCTTTCATCCCTTCATGTAGGTTGGTTTTGGCGGTGATTGGGTCTTTGGTGAGTGAGAGGATCAGCTGAGTGTCGTCGGCGTAGGAGATGATGTTGAGGTTGTGTTGGCGTGCGATGGCCGCGAGGGGGCTCATGTAGACGTTGAAGAGGGTGAGCTGAGTGATGATCCTTGCGGAACGCCGCAGACGACTTCGGTGGCCTCTGATTTAAAAGGGGGACGGCGGACTCTCTGAGTTCTTCCAGCAAGGAACGAGATGATCCAGTCCAGTGCTTTTCCTTGAATTCCGATGTTGCTGAGGCGTTGTATAAGGGTGCTATGACATACTGTGTCGAAGGCTGCAGAAAGGTCAAGGAGGATGAGGGCGACTGTGTCTCCGTTGTCCAGTAGTGTTCGAATGTCGTCTGTTGCTGCGATGAGGGCGGTCTCGGTGCTGTGTTTGGCTCTGAAGCCGGACTGAGAGGAGTCGAGTGATTTGTTGGATTGGAGGAAGGCGGCGAGTTGATTGTTGACGGCTTTCTCAATGACTTTGGCAGGGAATGGGAGGAGCGAGATGGGGCGGTAGTTTTTGAGTTCGGTGGGGTCAGCTGTGGGTTTCTTCAGAAGAGCGCTGAGTTCGGCAAGTTTCCAGCTTTCTGGGAATGTGGCGGAGTTGAGGGAGCAGTTGATGACGTCTCGGAGATGGGGTGCGATAATGGAGTCTGCTTTGTTGAAGATGTGATGGGGGTATGGGTCTGTAGGGCATCCTGAGTGGATGGAGTTTATCAGGCGAATGGTGTCTTCTGTGGCGATTGGGTTCCAGTCGAAAAGGTTATTCGGAGGCGGTGCAGGTTCGGCGGTGAGTGGGGTGGACTGGTTTACGGGTTGGTTTTCAAAGCTGTTATGAATGTTGGCGATTTTGTCATGGAAGAATGAGGCGAGGAAGTCGCAGAGGACTTGAGAGGGGGTGATGTCGTTGGAGCTGGCGCTGGGGTTGGTGAATTCTTTGATGATGTTGAAAAGTTCCTTGCTGTTGTGGGCGTTGTTTTCTAGTTGGACTTTGAGTGCAGATTTCTTGGCTGTCCGGATTAGTTGGTGGTGTTTGCGGGTGGCGTTTTTGAAGGCCGCTTGGGTAATAGTGTTTGGGTCTTTTTTCCAAGTTTTCTCAAGGGAGCGACAGAACTTCTTGGATTTCTTAAGGTCATCGTTGAACCAGGGGGCGTTCTTGCTTCCTTGCTTGATTTGATGTTTTTTCAAGGGTGCTAGTTTGTCGGCGGTTTGGGTTAACCATTGTGTGAGGTTGGTGGCGGCTTGGTTAGGGTTTGTTGAATAGGCAGGGGGTTTTTGAAGAAGCGATGTGGAGATCTGGTCGATGGTGATTTTGTTCCAATTTCTTCGCAGAGTTGGTTGAGGGTGGTTGTGGGTCGTGGTCTTATTGTAAATGAAGTGGATGCAACTGTGGTCCGTCCAGTGGAGGGCTGTGGTGTGAGTGAAGGAGATATGTTTGCTGGAGGTGAAGATAGGGTCGAGTGTGTGTCCTGCGTAGTGTGTGGGGGTGTTAACAAGTTGTTTGAGTCCGAGATTGGCGAGATTGTCCAGAAGGGTGGTAGTGTTACTGTCGTTGCTCTTTTCCAGATGGAAATTGAGGTCTCCCAGTAGAATGTATTCTTCGGAGGGGAGGGCGTGTGGGGTGATGAAGTCAGTGATGTCTTCGCTGAAGACATGAAGACGTGACCACTTATCTAATGGTTCCTGAATATTACACATTAACGTGGCCCAATTAACATCAGCTAATTCCTACAAATATAATCTAATTTTAACACCTAAATATGTCACTTCTCTTACAATTTGAGCATCATCCAGAATACCCCTTACAGAGATTAACACTTGCGTTTTAGCTGCATTTAATTTGTAGCCTGATATTTGACCAAATACTATGACAAGCCACTTTATCTCTTGGAGTGGTAGGTGGGGAGCCGAGGTAGTTATTGCAACATCATCTGCATATGCAAATACGGAATATGGGATATTGTGTACCATAAAGGGTTTATTCAAGACATTATTACTTAACTGTTCAATAAATGGGTTGATATATAATTCGAACAATAGTGGCGAACAGGGGTACCCTTGTCGAGTGCCCCTAGTAATGTTCACTGTATCTGATAATAATCCCATAGTGGCAATTTTGGCGAAGTGTACAAAACCTGAAGGGCAGTAAGAAACTGTTGACCAAAACCCAAATGCCGCATTAGTTCCCACAGGTATGCCCATTCCACACGGTCAAACGCCTTTTCTGCGTCCAATAAAATTCCACATGGGCGACGTCAAACAATGTCACCACCTTATTAATGTGCGTAATTGTGTTCCGTTCTGTATAAAACTCATGTTGAGTCTTTGATACCAAAGAATGTTTTTAGACATACGGTTGGCCAATATCTTAGTATAGACTTTACTGTCACAATTCAGTAACGAGATTGGCCGATATGAACCAACCAGGTCAGAATCTTTGCATGTTTCCTGAACACAACTATAGTAGCCTCTGCCCAAGATTTAGGGGAACATCCTTCTTGTGCAGCCCTAAATGTATTCAGCATATCGATTTTGTTTAAATTAAAAAAAGCTTATAGATCTTTCTAAGCAGTCTGTAGGGTCTGGCAGCCTTTCCCAAGGCTAAGCCATTAACCGCAATTTCTACCTCCTCCATTGATATGGGCTCATCCAAAATTAGATGTGCTATAACCCGCTCCAGTAAATTAGTAAAATACCTATCATCCAATTCTTGTCGGGTATATAAATCTGAATAAAATTGATGCAAGATGGAAAAAATCCTTTTAGGTTCCAGACAGACTAACCCAGTTTTATCTTTCAGGCCCTTCATCCACCCCATAGATACATTCCTACGTAACCGCCATG
This sequence comes from Lissotriton vulgaris, assembly GCF_964263255.1. Lineage (NCBI taxonomy): Eukaryota > Metazoa > Chordata > Amphibia > Caudata > Salamandridae > Lissotriton > Lissotriton vulgaris. The sequence continues at coordinate 1,435,827,025 of NC_141693.1, read as the reverse complement.
CCAAACCGCCATGCCAAACAGTGACCCACAGCTTCCCCATATTCATGAATTAGTTTTTTATTTGCCAAGTATTTGAGGGCATTTTGCATATTGTAAATCCCTTGTATTTTAGCCCTTGCCTGTTCGGTGGCCTCTTCTAATTCTGAAATATTGGCCGCCTTTGATCTGGCCCCATGGATTAATTTGACCTCTGCATTCTTAAGAATTGCATACAATGCCTGAACCTCTGTCTTTTTTCTTCTGATTTTGTCAAACAACAAAACTTAGTACTTCGCATCTGAAACATGCCTTAAATGAGTTCCATACTATAGCATGGTGGGCCGAATTTCTATTAATAATAAAAAAACTCGCTAATCCACCTGGACATGTGTCGTCCTCATGGGCAAACAGTGAGTAGCAACAGTGAGTGTCAGTGTGAACGGAAAAATCTGAATTGCAACACCACCTATTGTAAAAGCAGATAAAAAAATATAATCCAGGCATGCAAACTTTTATGGGGATAAGAATTATAAGTAAACCCCGGGTCTGTCGAATTTAAATTGCTCCAAACGTCATCAATCAAACCATGATCACAAATAAGATTATACAGGGCTTTAAACACCCGTGGCTTATGCCCATGATACCCGCGTGGTTGTGTCTGCACATCTAAATTTGTTAAATTGATATTTAAATCCCCACATAGGATCAACGGAGACCCCCCATGTAGCTAATTCAATATTTAATTCTTCAAAAATTGAAGCATCGTCCAACTTGGAACACAAATTGTATATTTAGTAACACCAATGCTATATTCTGCAATTACCCATCTGCCAACTTTATCCGCCAAACAGCGATCCATTGTAACCCTATTATCCTTAACTAATATAGCCACTCCTCTAATCATAGAAGATGGTTGTGAAGCTACTACCAGTGTATATCCCAAAGTTTCTAAAAAACGACCCTTGTGTTCAGGGAATGTGCGTCTCTTGGAGACAGACCACATCAGGCTGAATATTACGTTATTCTGCTGTGACTCGATTTCTCTTACTCCAATTATTTAAACCGGAGATATTCCAAGTGCAAATCTTTACCCCCTTAGCTGCCATGATAATATTCAATTAACCAAACCCTTCTTGCCAACAATACCATATAATACAGGATAACACTGCACGTTTCCAAATGTTCCTGAGCTTGCCAGATATTTTCTTTATTTATTTCTCGAGTAACTGTGGAATTTTCCCCCTTTTTTTCCCCTTCCTTGTGACCCAACCCAGTAACCCCCTCACCCCAATGGATCCCCCTCCCCCCGAAACAAGGCTTTAGGACTCATTGTCCTGTAGATGCAGACAAGCGTATACCCCCATGCCTACCTGCACGTCTCTGCCCATGCACATACTCATTCTCCCCGTCAACAAGAGAATAACGTTCCGTCTCCTCACCCACGCACACAAGGCCCTCTACGGCCTAGGACCTGAATGCCTCAACACACGACTATCCTTCTACACCCCCACCCGCCAACTACGATGGTCCAATCAAGCCCTCGCCGCAATTCCGCGCATCCATAGATCCACCATGGGGGGAAGATCCTTCTCCTACTTAGCGGCCAAAACCTGGAATTCTCTCCCCACCCACCTCCGCCTTACACAGAACCACCTCTCCTTCAGAAAGCAGCTAAAACCCTAGCTCTTCGATAAGTAAAGCACCCACCCTCCCTCAAGCGCCTTGAGACCCTCTGGGTGAGTAGTGCGCTATACAAATTTCTGAACTTGAACTTGAACTACCTATTCAGACTTCAAAAAAGAAAGAAAAAAACTAAAATATATCAATATACATATACCCCTGTCTTACATAACAAGGTACTCTGTTGCAGCCATAAGCCATTACATGAGCCCTCCATATTTCATAGAATTCAAAAACTCTTAAGCAGATCCCTCATTAGTAAAGAAATGTGTACGATCTTTAAAGATCACTTTCAATTTCGCTGGATTCAACAAGTAGGATTGGGCTCCTTTGGCCTGAAATCTACCAATCAATTCTCGCAACTGCCACTGAAGCTCATCTGTAGATCTGCAAAAATCAGGATGCACGAAGAAGTGAAAATCGCCCACAGATCTTTTTTTATAAGGACGTGCTAGTTTAAAAACCTCTTCTCGTTTCTCGTACAAGAAAACTATTAAGTAAAACATCAACTTATTTGTCTCTTGTGGAAGAGATTCAAAATTCAAAGCAATACCAAAAAATACAAGTAAAGTTCTAACCTGTATATTTAACTCCAATATACTTTCCATATCTTCAGATACCGCACATCAATACTTATGCAAGGCAGGACATGTTAGAAACATATGGAGATCGTCTGCTTTTTTCCATCTTACATTCAGGACAGCTAGGAACCGTCTCCTTTGAGAATTTAGCAAGTTTAGCGGGAGACCAATACACTCTGAGAAGAGACAACAAATGATTGCGTTTAAAATTGGTGGGAGGGACTGTGGTATGTAGTATGTCAAAAGATACTTGCCATAACTTCTCCAGATCGAGGTCCAAGATATGTTCTCCCCACAGATGAGATGGTAAAGTAAAATCGCCGTCTACTGCTTCTACAATGGCCCAGTACAAGGTTGCAGTTTTTATCTTCCCACTTCTTCCTTGGAGTAGGTCCTCACGGAGCTTGTGATTCCTACTTGCAGTCCAATGGCCTGGCTCCAGCTTTTTATTTGGCAGTATTTAAACGTAGATAAGTTGTAATTAGTGACATAGGAGATCTCTTCCCAAGATAACAGTACACCTTCCGTCATTAGCTGAGACCAGTGATTGATGCCCGCTTCCCTTAAAGGGTTTGCGAGGCTATCTTTTGCCTATTCCGGGGAACTAGGAGAGTCCCAGATAGGAGACATGGCCGTATAGTATGTAAGTTTCAGGGCCTTCCTTAGTCTGGCCCAAAAAAACACCATATCCCGCAACATTTTTAATTGCACCTTTTTGAAAAAACGAGGATCTCCATATTTGTAAAGAAAACAGTTTGAACTTCCATGAATCCCTATCAAGATTTCCTTGAACATTAATCCAATTTCTGACCTGTCTGGACACTTAAAAAGTAAAATTCCTGCTTTCAGTAATAAGGTCCATGCGTATAGTTTCACGTTCGGGGCACACAGACCGCCTTTACTCTTTTTTCTGCTTAATTTTCTCCACGAGACCCTGATACCCTTTGGGCCCATACAAAGGAATTAAATTTATCTTGAATTAATCTGAGCTTATCCTCTTTAAAAGCTAACGGAATATTCTGGAACAAAAAAGTTTAAAGTACCCGAAGATCAGTTCTATGGTGGTCAGTTAGAGGAACTAAATTGATGTATCTTGGATGGATATCTACAAAAAGTGCTTCCAATAAGATCTTTGGAGGCTATGATTATTCCTGGTTACATTCGGTTTCAGTGTTTGGCAACAATGGAAGGACCTTCGAGAATATCTTTTGGCATATGAGGACTTAAAAAAAAGAAAAACAAAAACTATTAAATGAAATAAGGACAGCTCTAGGTTTTTCATTAACCAACTCAGTACCAGAGCGATTACGTCTAATAAAAGGGAAGCGATGAGCTCTTTCAGTTTCACGATCCCAATCCAATTTAGAAAGTTCCGGAAAGGCCTTTTTAAATAGCTCCACAATATAGTGCAGAGGATCCTGTCCTTCTTTTCCCTCTTGAATCTGAAGGATACGTAGATTATTCCTCCAAGCCCGATTTGTAATATCCACCAATTTCCAGGCAGTATCATCCTTAGCTGATTGAAAAGAAGCAGTTACAGTTTTTTGCTGGGCTAATTCATCTTCTAGATTAGAAATTGGAGCTTCAACCTCATTAAACAGAGAGATAAAATCCGCGTGAGATTTCGACATCCTCCGAACTGAGTTCTGTAACTTTCTACAAATATTTTTAACTCTCTGACTCTCTTTTCAGTGCGGTGAGACATAATGGACTGGTAGATTAATGACAGGGAAATATCTTCCTATGCAAGTTGATGTGTTTGTGTTTGTAATTGACCAGAAAATTCTGCACAGCTCTCCCCATCCACCAGTGTCAGCTCTAGCTTCTTGCGGACCATATCCCACTTTCCTTCACTCTGCTCTCCCAGCTCCTCCAACAGTAGGCTACTGTGATCACTGCCCTCATTAACACTCATTTGTGCCGCATACTGAGGCTTAAGATCTTCTCAAGATGACATTGATTGATCGGAAAGTGAGTAATAATCCCCCGACTCAGCATCTTGCGTCTGTGACTGGCCCCCAGTTGTTAGAGGAGCCCTGGCGTCCGCATTTACACTAGCCTCCATTCACCTCTGCATTCCCCATAGAAATTAAGCCCCCATTCAGTTCTTCCACCACCATATCCCCACAAGGTACTGAGGCAGTTGTATCACTAAAGTGAGAGTTCACACCATTTTCTCCGACCTCTACTGAGCTCCCAGTGTCTGGCGGGGAAAGCGCTTCATTCTGTGCCGAAATCTCCTTACTAAAATTTACAATGACGGGAGCCTGTTTATCCATTTGACTCATACCAACAGAAACTATGCATGTAAGTATAGGTAGGGAGGTTAAGGGGGTGGGGGGGCAGTTGTTTCCCCCATCTTTTTTCTTTATTAATGGAAAATATTGCTGGAATTTTTTTGTCTCTGTCGCCTCCCTGCCCATAACAACAGCACAGTCAATAGCCATATTATAATCCCTGACTGTCGACTTATCTGTGGCCGTCGATACGCTTGAAGCACCACCAGCTCTCACCTCTGAAGCACTCCCAGCTCCTGTGTTTGCTCCTGAAGTTGCTCCTGGATTTACTACAGTTGCAGTGTGTTAGACCTGGCACCATTGGCGTGGGTCTCCCTTCCATTTTTGCTGTTGCCTCATGTTTTTTTGCTGGTGTTAGATGCTTTGGGCACTGTGCCACTGCTGTCCAGTGCCACAGTGCGAGTACTCCCTACTGTAATTGATGTATTGATTAGTGGTTCCATGATTGGATGTTTGGTTAGTACATTGCACTGAGTGTGCCCAAGGCGTTTAAATCCAAATGCTGCTAGTGGGTTTGCAGCACTGATTGTGCCACCCACAGAAGTGGCCTTGTAAGATGTGTCTAAGGTCTGCCATTGTAGAGCCTGCGTGCAGTACGGTACTGTCATGCTGACTGGGCAAGTGCACCCTCTTGCCAGTCTCTAAACCTTCCCCTTTCTTCATATTAGTCACCCCTATGGTAGGCCCAAGGGCAGCGTGCATTGTAAGTATAAGGTACGACAAGCCCTGATGTGTGTGGCATGTCCTAATAGTGAATTACAGCCATTTTCATTTTTCACTATTGTAAGGCTACCTGTTCTCCCTAGGTCAAAACATGGTAGAAATTTGAGTTTAGTATGCCTGGACTCAGAATAATAAAATACATTGTTTATTAAAGTTTATTGTAATATTCTGTGTTTGCAAATACCACTTTTAGAAAGTAGGTATTTGCTTGCCTAACCATTTGAGCCCGCCTCTGCTAGGTTGTGTATTCCTTGTCTGGGCTTGTGTGTGACAGGACTGGGGAATTCCAGGAGACAGACTGGGGCTGCCCGGTGGTGAATAAGGAGATCTGCATCTAGATGGGTGGGAGGAGTTGCACCTGGGACATGAATAGGGCTGGCCCTTCCCTCTACAATGTTGGCTCCACCCCCTGCGGTGTGTCAGGTGTCTCTGCCCTGCAGACTGAAAGAAGAGAAGGAAGACTGTCAACAAAGTGCTCCTGGACTGTACTTGCCTTCCACAATGCTGGCTCCACCTAATGTGGGGCGTCTGATGGTGCCTGCCCTGCACTGTGAAAGGAAAGGCGAAGTCTGGTAAACAGAGTGCTTCAGAACTGGCTTGAACTGGGCACAGGCCCCTCTCCCAGCAGGAAACAAAGGATTTAGGGGTATAAGTATTGGGACCCTGATCCCATGAAATTAGATCACTCCTGGAACTGACAAGATGAAACCTCTCCTGAGGAGAAGGAACCTGAAGAAACTGAGGAGGGACTATTCCCAAGCTGAAGTGCTGCTTGGGGGATTGGCCTGCAGTGTTTGCCTTGCTGCCAAAGGGAGGAGAAAGACTTTGTGGACTTTTCTTTTCAAATTGTGCAAAGATCTCCAAGGGCTTGGAAGAGAGCTTGCCCCCTGACAGAAGTGCCAGTACCAGTGGACTTCACCAGCCTTTGTGAATTGCTGCTGGAAACATGTGGCTACAGAGGCAGGGAGCTGTGACCGACTCTCACGACCGGCCCTGTGTCCTGTAGGCACCGCACCAAGCAACGTCCGCCTCGACCAACGCAAGCTCTGCGCTCACGACTCTGAGGAAGGACATCGCGACGTGTAACGCCTCGCTACACCGAATCGAACTGGTATGACCAACGCGGTCACTGCTGCTGACTTCGAGTCCTGTGACTGCACCAGAGTTGGGCACCGCCTTGCACCCTTTGCGACGCACAGCCGGACTCCCACCGCTGTCTGGACTGACCGATGCCAGCTCCCGAACTCCGGTTTGTTCGCCGCACCGTAAAGCTGAAAGCACCGCAACGAGCAAAGTCCGCCTCGAACAACGGAAGCTCTGAGCTCACCGACTCCATCTCGATGCCGTCAACGAGCCGTATCCTGCACCGTGACTGGAAGGACACCGTGACCTGCAACGCTTTCTTTTTCTACACCGCGACGAACCCCGGAACCGGCTCGCACATCTGTGCCGGCCGCTTCAAGGAAAAGGTACTGTGACTGAGTCTGTTGACATTTGAGTGGGCCCGGACCTCTGCGGTCCGCTGCATTTGTTAGACTCTCTGTTCTTTTCAGCAACGCTGTAGCCGGACAAGGCTAAAGACTCGCACAGAACCTGGAATTAAGCCTTTTTAACCTGAACTCTTGAAACTTAATACTACTGTGGATTCTTTTTGTCGTTTATTGGTCTTGTGATCGCTCTATTTAAAGTATACTTCATTTTTTATATAAAACCTTTGTGGTGTCCATTTGTAGTGTTGTCACTGGATTACTTTATGTGGTCACAACTATTTTACTTACATCGCCTCTGAAATAAGCCTTGACTGCTCGCGCCACGCCCCCTAGAGGGTGAGCAGGATTTATTTGGAGAGAGTAATTCCCTTGCCCTGACTAGAGGAGAGGGTCCCTGCTTGTCACACGTACCTACCTGTACCAACCAGAGACCCCAAATTCTAACACGGTGCTTCCCGCATCTTGCTCATTGTCCTGTATGTGCGGTCTGCCTCGTCCTCCCTTAAGGGGCATGATTATCGATTCAATGATTCAGGTGATTCCAGCGACAAGTTTTTCACCCGCCCACGGACAGGCAGTAATTCTCCCAGCGTGTTTGAACTAAATGCGCTTTGTCCGGCGTTAAAAAAAATCAGGTCCGCCTATGTACACCACTGTATTGAAGAAGCTGAGTGAGGCAAGAGTCCCAGACACATATGAGCCTGACGGGTCTGGCGGTCCTCACAGCGCCAGCAGCCTCAGGAAAGAAGGTAGGATTGCACTTTTACAGTCTCAGAGAGCTCTCTCTTAAACAAGGCAATGAAAACTGTACCTCTCCGGGCCTGAGTGCTGCAACATTGTTATCAAAATCCGCAGAGTCGCGAGCCGGCAAGAACACTCGACCTGTGCGTCCGCAGCAGCGGGCACCATCTTGTCTCTGCTTTGGAAAATGAATCTGACTGATGTCCTATGTGACTTACAGGAACATAAGCTTCAGAGGCCTCCTTGCAATGGTCCAACTGACCTGCTGCTTCTGAACCTGGTGTTGCCTGAGCCCTACTGCTGGCACTGTTGGAGTATGTCCTGCTCCCCAAGGAATCCTCCCAGGCCCTAGACCATTGACTGACATTATTTATTTAATATTTGAGTTTTTAAAGCGTGACAGCTACCCGAACAGGGTTTCCTGGCGCTGAGATAATGCGGTTAGAGAAGGATGGACGGCCAAGAACGGTTATTGGTCGAAAAGCCAGGTCTTGACGGCTTTACGAAAGCGAATGTAACTATCCTCAGATCGAATGACCAGGGAAAGGTAGTTCCATAACTTGGGCCCTAGGTAGGTTAACGAGCGGCCGCCCTTTCTAGAGAGTTTGACCTTAGGAGCGGAAAAAAGAATTTGGGAGGAGGAGCGAAGGGAACGCGTGGGGGAATAAGCTTTCACCAAGTCTGTAAATAGCTAGGTGCCACTTTATGCTTGATCTTGTGCATATAGCTGAGCGTCTTGAATTTTATTCGGTTTTCGATCTTCAACCAGTGAAGATCATGCAGGAGACTAGATATGTGGTCGGTTTTGCGACAGCTGCTAAGGAGACGTGCTGCAGCGTTTTGCACCAACTGCAGACGGCGAGTAACTGCCTTGGCCGCCCCCAGGTAGAGTATGTTGCCATAATCCAACCGGGAGGTGACCAAGGCGTTCACCACTGACCTCTGAATGTCATCTGGCAACATCCACAATATCTTACGCAGCCAACGTATGATGGTGCAACATGTGGTTGATACTTTACTGACTTGGCAGTGCATTGTCAGGTCGCTGTCAATTGCAACGCCAAGATTGCGTACCTGTTCCGCTGGTACAGGAAGGGGGCCCAGTTCAGTCGGCGAGTGTCTTGAAGTCCAGAGATCAGGTTTGTGCCCCAGGACAAGGACTTCCGTCTTACCACCATTTAGTTTGAGGAGGTTGAAATTCATCCACTTAGCAATCTCTCCAAGTCCATACTGATGGCGGGAAGCGGAGGCCTTTTCAGATTTAGTGAGCGAAAAGACAACCTGAGAGTCATCGGCATACGTGAATAGAGTAAGACCTACGCTATCTGCTATGTGGGCCAGGGGGATAACGTGAAGATTAAAAAGTAGGGGACTAAGGATAGAGCCCTGAGGGACACCGTGAGGCTGGGAATAAGTATTGGAGGTGGCAGAGTGAGAGAAAATTTGAAAAGTGCGATCAGAAAGAAAAGTGGCCAGCCAGCCCAGGGCCAAACCTTCCACACCCATGATAGCTAGGGCGTCCAGAAGGATTTTATGTGAGATGGTGTCGAACGCCGCGCTGAGATCAAGTAGTATCAGCGCGGCCGTCTCCCCTCTGTCAAGCAAGGACCGGAGGTTCTCTGTGACGCCCAAAAGTGTTGTTTCCGTAGAGAAGCCAGGCCGGAATCCTGACTGCGAAGGGTGAAGTAGGTTATTAGAGGTCACAAACTGAGTAAGGTGATGATGGATATGACGTTCTAGAGCCTTAGAAAAAACAGGTAACAGTGAAATGGGGCGATAGTTAGATAGGAGCTCGGCATCTGCTGTTGGCTTTTTCAACAGAGGCGTGACAATTGCATGCTCCCAGATGGCAGGGACGTTGGCCATTTTAAGAGGTAAGTTCAAGGTGGAACAAATCGCAGACAGTTCGGAAGATCCAGAGACCGAAGTACAGCAATAGGCAGGGGATCCGATGAGGAGCCAGATTTTATTTTGCAGAACAGTTCATGGAGGCCATCCGGATGTAGATCGGGACAGATTTGTAGTGGGCAAAGGATAGGAGCCACGTGGTGATTGGCCTCCTTTACAGAATTAGATTGGGTCATTTGGATGTTTTTGCAATTACTAGTGGAGATGTCCTGATGGATCATGTCCACTTTATTAGTAAAAACCTGAGCAATTTCGTCGCATCTACGACTCGACAGGGGAGGAGCTTTTGCTATGGCGAGAGAACCTGCAAGATTCGTGACCAATCCGAACAGGACTTTAGATTTGTCAATAGCATCAGTTATGGAATTCATCACAAATTTGGCCCTGGCAATGGCGCAGGCTTTGTGGTAGATTTTGAGGGCGTTTTTATAGGCAAAAGCAGCAGGCTGGGAATAGTCTTTACGCCAGATGTGCTCAAGCTTCTTACAATAGGATTTTTCAACTTTTAGTGCCTCCGAGTACCAAGGAGCTGGAGTCTTGCGAGGTGCATCCTTCTTTAGCAATGTAGGGAGACAGATGTCGATGGCGTTTTTGAGCCAGGAGTCCGTCAATGTGGCTGCAATTTCCACATCAACTTGCGTAGACAGTTCTGCAGGAAGGTGAAAACCTAGGACTTTGTTTAAGTCAGAGCTCCTCCTAATTACAAAGGTGAACATTCAAAAGTTTGGGTTCTGGTGACAGTGATCAAACCCATTCATGCTTAAAATCTGCTGCCTGTACCAACCGCCAACGTGAAGCTCCTGTGTGATCTGTTCTCAGCGCCAACAATGAATATGAATTATTAAACGAACGAGGACACTTGTAGAGCACAGCTTTCATTCCAAAGGAGCACCTTGGCGCTAAGTGGCAGGTAGATGAAGTGTAAAGGAGAATTGTCTCTGTTTGTGCCATAATCAGATGAGGGATACAGCTAGGCTATCTGGGACTGCGAAAATCCAAGTTTTCGGTCCTTTCTTAAAGATGACTTCTGACTGTGTGAGTCTCAGAAGACTTGGTTCCATGATTTTGTTCCCAGGACTGCCATTGACTTTCCTCCTCTGGACGTCAGGTGGAACTGGGGAGGTGCTAACACATTTTCCTTGGAGGATCTTAAGGAACGTTGCGATACATAAGATTTAATTTGTGACCTGAAATATTTTGGTCCAGTTTGCTTCACTCATCTGTAGATTATAACAAGGATCTTAAAAAGAACCCTTTTGTGTATAGGCATCCAGTGAATGGTGTGGAGGGCTGCTGAGGCCCCCCGTGACAGTTTCACTACACGTCGGGCTGCTGCATTTTGCAAGCTGTATCTTTTTCAGAGTGGTCTTCTTTATTCCTGAGTAAAGACTGTTGCAGTAGTCCAAGCGTGATAATGTTAATGCTACTGCCACAGTCTTTCGCGCTACCACTGGAAGGAGATCAAAGACAGTTTTTATGTTTTGATCCAATGAAAGCAGGAGCCTGCCACTGACAGTGCTTGCTGATGAAAGGACAGTGGGGTGTTGAATCTAATCCTTAGATTCTTGACAGTGTCCACTGTATTTGGGGGAGGGGTTGTGTCAGTTGTCCACCACTGTTTGGGCGTAAAGATGTTTTGTTTTCCTAGCATCATAATCTCCGTCTTTTGCCTGTTGCACTTAAGGTGATTGGATGTCATCTAATCAAAGACAGCGGTGAGGCTTCTGCTGCTGTGGACTCTTTTTCCAAAGTTTATAAATGCTGTGTATCATCAGTATAGGACACAGTCTCGATGCCAAAAGATGACACCAGGTCTAATAGGAGCACCATATATATGTTAAAGAGTGTTTGGCTAAATGCTGAGCTCTGGGGGACCCTTGATGGAAGTTTTTCTCTCAAGATGTGTAGTTACCTAGGGATACTGTTTGTCTCCTGTTCTCAAGAAATGATACCAGCCAGGCTAGCGCTTTATGCGTGATCCCAGTTCTTTTTAAGTGTTCTCTCAGGATGGTATGGGAGACCATATCAAAAGCTGGAGAAAGATCCATCAGAATCAGCACTGCCACCTTTCCTTGATCTAATACGAATTTTAGTGTCTCTGAGATGTGTAGCAGCGCCAACTCTGTTGAATGCCCTGTCCTAAAACCTGATTGCCTGGAATGTAGCCTATCTGTTTGAAGAAGAAAATCATTCAATTGACTATTTAATAGTTTCTCCATTATTTTGCTTAGGCAAGGCAATAATGAAATAGGCCTAGGATTCGATAGGGTGGTGGGGTCAGATAGCTGTTTCTTTTGAATGGGTTTGACTGAGGCAATTTTCCAACTGCCAGGTACTAGTGGCTGCCTAAGTGAAGAATTTATGCTTTGGCTGATTATTGGATTAATTATGTTAATAAGTGCATGCAGGATTTTTGAGGGGCATGGATTGCACGGCGAGTCTGATTTGCATGTAAGAATAGCATGTTGAGACTGTTCAAGGGTGATCTTGAAGTTATTTAACAGCTGCCTTTGTTCCAGATCCGGATTAGACTTTTCTGTCGGACGTGTCAGTTGATTTAAAGTTCTTTTTTAAGTCTTTGACATTTTCATTAAAATAGTCCGCTATCTGATCACAACGTTTTTGTGACGGGGGAATTTCATAATCAAACATTTTGGGGTGAATGAAGGACTCCACAATTTTTAAGATAATTTTTTGGCCATACGCTGCCGGTTTGATACTCCTAGTGTAGTGGTCTTTTGTATCGTTTTTTGAGCGCTGCTTTAAAGATTTAGGCCTCGATGTAGGTAATTTTATTTTACCACTTCTTAAATACGCAATTTTACCGATTCGGTATTTAAGAAGTGGTAAAATAGAGGGGGGGGGGTGTAGGTATTACAGAATCGGTAAATACCGAATCGTTGAGATTCGGTATTTACCGATTCTGTAAATACCGATTCGGTAATGCCCATTGATTCCTATGGGCATTGAAGCCCATAGGAATCAATGGGCATTACCGAATCGGTATTTACCGAATCGGTAAATACCGATTCCAGCAAGGGTGCAGGGGGTGTCACTTTGACACCCTCTAGCACCCTAAATACAGGCATGTGCGCCATGTGGCACACAGACATGCCCTAAGGGCATGTCTGTCTCTCACATGGCATAGGTGTGCATGCACACATGTGCATGCACACCTGGATTCGGTATTTTACCACCCAATTGGATTGGGTGGTAAAAAACCCATTTACCGGTCGGTAACGGACGAAATCGGCCGTTACCGGACGGTAAATGGCCACCTACATCTGGCCCTATGAGCTCTTCAGTATTATAATAGATCCTCCATTTCCGCTCAAGTTTTCTACATTTATCTTTTAGCTGCGGAGTGTACCAAGGAGCAGATTATTTGCCCAGGAAGTCTCTACTACATGTGAGTTGAGCACACATTAATTTACTGACTTTTGTGGTTCACTCTGACAAGGATGGTGGTTGCTGCCTGAGTAGGGCTTCCACCCTTGAACCAATAACCCAATTTCTTACACTCCCTTATTAGTACAAATTATTACTGTTACCAATTCAATGCTAGCTGGTTTTCTTGTGAGACCTACAGTTAGCAGAACCTGTTGGGTTCTGTCATCATAGCCCACTACATTTCTGAGTTTTTTTTCGCTGACACAGACAACTTTCATTCAAAGTGTACCAAGTAATGTTTGGGGGAAACCAGAAAATGCACACATGATAAGCACACTTTCTCACTTTCAAACAGTACCCATCACTATAACTGCCTCTAGTTGTACTACTGCTTGAAGGCCCACTACACCTACTGTTAATTAACATTATTGCCATAACTGTTTTTTTCAGTCGACTTAGATTTTACTTCAGCCTGCAAAGTGGTACAACTAATAAACCCAACTCCATACAAAATTGTTACTCACACAAAGTGGTCCAGCGTTGCTGTCTGCTCAGTCAGCTGTGTGTCTGAAAACAAAGCCCCACTGCCTTGTTTCCGACCCAGGGAAGACATGGCTTGGCAGTTCGGGCTAGACTGTTCCCATGAGGCACACAGTCAGACTGATTTGCATATAGCCATGTCTGAACTGGGGTGGCAAAGTGGGCTAAAGAACGGTGATGGATTAAACCCAGATCTTTTGACTGGGTGTGAGTGTTTGATTGAGTCAGATGCTTCGTCCATCACCACCCCCTTTTGTACCGCCTGTTATCAGCACATGGAGGCCTTTAAAGGTCGTGCTACCGCTTTAATGTGGCAAGGGCTGCGCTGATTTCACTGATACACTCACCGCCTTCTCTTTATGTGGGCAATGACAAAAGAAGGCTGCAGTGAGATCGGCACAATTAATTACAGGTCTGCAGGGAACACAGTTCTCAAGCGAATAGAAATCTCAAGTGAATCTGTGCAAGTGAACAACTCTTCATTTTTCTGGCAGGAAAATAAAGAGTTTGTATAATATGACTCATTCCTGTTCAGCGTGCTTCTGATCTACCCTGGGCTTGGTTGCTTAGAGCCGTTAACCCTTGATGAGCAGCTGCAATGTATGAGGGAAGAGGTAAGAGAGTAAGTTGAGAAAAGAGGCCTCGGTTGGGAAGGCAGCTCGGAGTTGATCTAACCTGTATTGCTTTTGTTCAATAGAGTACTGGCGAGCCAAAAGCAGCTCTGGCAAAAATGTGCAAACCTTTCTCCCCATCTCTTCACCTAGCCTCCCTCTTTCATCCGTACATTCTCCCTCCATCCCCCTCTCTCCTACCTCTCTTCTCCCTATTTGATTGCATTCTCTTTTCCTTTTCCCTCCATCCTTCCTTTTCTTTGCCTCTCTCTCGAAACCTCTCTGTACTTGCTGCGATTAACCTCAGGCAGTGGTGAACGGCACGGATCGGGGGAGGTGGGGCAAGGGGGGGGGGGTGGTGAGGGGGTATGGGGAAGTAGGTAAAAGAATAAGTACCTTCCCACCGCTTCCTCACCGTGTCTCTCCTCCGTGGTCCCTTGCTCCAGCCGGTCTCTCCTCCGTGGTCCCTGCTCCAGACTGAACAGGTAGCAGACCCATAGCCAATCACAATGCTGCATTGCTAAGGTTTGGCGCTCAGACAGGCAGAGGGAACCTGCTGTTCTCCACTTAGGCTGCAATAGAGCATGGGTGGATAACATGCAAAGTGAGCATGAATGTTTGCCCGCCCGAGACGGCTTGCCAGTCATTCATGCGCACTTACAGAGTTTGCCTACCACTCCTCCCCTTGCTCTGAGAGCAGAGCAGCCCCACCCGCCCCGCAGAGACCCCACAGGAGAAACAAATGAAATGATAATAACCTCAAGTTATTAGCATTTTATTTTCCTTTAATTCACTGCAAAAAAGGAGTGGGGCAAAACTCCTCCAACTTAGCAGAGTAGCTGCCACTGACCTCAGTGAGCTGGGGCAAATGATGGAGGATGATTTGAAATCCCAGGGATGTTTCTGGTACCTCTACGAGTTCCAGACAACTCAGCAAATGCCCAGTAATATCAAAGGTCTATCAAGCCCTTGTTTTGTTCACTACTAGTGTTAAATGGCAGAAATGTGATACACAGTTCACAATAGACAGTAGCACTGTTTGGAGATTTGTGCTTCTGCATGTGGCAGAGGAGATATTGAAAAATCGTTACATCGTTAGAGAGTCTGCCTGTTTTGAATACTATGGTTATTCGAAGTAAGGAGGCTAGCTTGGCCACAAAACACGCAGATCGAAATTACCTTGTATATTGTTTAAAGGACTTCTTGAATGCAGATTTAGACCAGTATCTGATATTCAGTATGAAAGCCTCTCATGCCAATTGCAGTCTCTCAGAAAAGAGGCCACAGATTGCTGTACCATGAAGATCTCTACTCATCAACTTCATACTGTCCCTCTACTTGGTCTATAGAATCTTGAACTAATATGCCACCAATTGCCAACAAATACAAGAAGGCTAGGGCCGAGCAAAGACTCAGTATTGCTTACACGTCTAGTCCAATGCTGGAGAACGAGTGAGGAATGTGCCTGAAGGATCTATGCATCAAGAATTGGCAACAGTAATGGTGGGCTGGACAAGCCTTTTACTGTCTGCTTTTCTTTTTACATTTGTCAGGTTGGCAGTGTAATAGATAAACACCCTTTGACCTCTCATGATTAGCCTCTTTCAGTCATTAACTTGAGACATTGTCAATCATATCTTAGAACAGCTGTGAGTAGAATATCTCGATCTCGTCAAGCTATTGGCTGTTTGATGTGTCATTCCACCCCCTATAGAGCTTATGCATCACAAATGCATGGGGGGATATTTTATATCTAAAAATTATATTCGCTCAACTCACTTTTTCCATTTTATTCTTTCTCATACATGAAGGGTATACAGAAAAGCGGTATCTTTGAACCAATGTAGGCATCTTTTGAATACTTTTGTCATGACTCTATATCAAATCTGATATGTAAATGGCCTCTATATTGCTTTTTTGTATCTCATATTGGACAGCCATCTTGGTAGTTCTCAATGGACAAGGTATGAAGCACAATTTGAGGCTGACCTCAATAAAGCAGAAGTCAGATACACCAAGTGGGTTGTCCCAGTCAAAATCTTTACACTTCAGACTTAGGGCATATTTAATTATTGAGGGGACTCCATCGGTACGGTGACAGAGTTCCCACACAGCCAAGACTATGGTCCACCTACCTGCTTTTGATTCTGAAGGAACATAGTTTGATATCGGAGGAGACTACTTTCGCTAAATAACCACCCAACTAGTTTAGATGGGCATACCCATGGCAGTTTTTGCAATGCCCGTCACAGCCAAGAGAAACCTAGTGTTAAGGGGCACTGAAAAGTGCTTATTGCCCCCCGCCATGAGATGGAACAACCATGGCAAGGGGTGCATTTTTTTATTTGAAAAAGAAAATCCTCCTTCAGGATTTTCTTTTTAGGAAAATATATATTTTTTTTACTTTACTGTACGGTACCATTATGTTTGATGAAGCCATCCTGCAAAGATACAATGCATTGTCAGGAAGAGACTTGACGGTAGTTCCTGTCAATTCTTTAAATGTCTGCTGGGATGATGGACATTTCAAAATTAGGTGGTTGGTAAATCCGTCAAGTCAATAGAGTATTGTACTCCATCTTCCTGGCAGAGGACGGGCCGACTTCCCAGATATAAATCGGCCCCTTAGTCTGCAATTCCTGGGAAAGCTTCTTCTAGTCAGTATTGCAACCCCTAGCTCCTCTCTCTAAGCATCTGTGCACCAATCTCTCTCCTACAAGGAATCCTAATGGGTTTCATTGCTTTAGTCTGCTTGGCCCTCTTGGAGCCTGGATTCCTTCTGATTTTTGTGTCTATGAAGCAGCTAAACAGTAGGACAACCACTGGACCTTTGGGTGCAATTCCTGACTAGGAGTGCCAGCAGGATTCAAGTTTCCATGAGTGTTTGTGTGAATCCTCCAGCAAGGGTCAAAGGTAAAGATTTTTCTTCTAGCAGGGCGTTCTTCTTCAAGTGGAGTTTCCCCACTTTTAGCAATGATTTTAAGTGTTGGTGGTTGAGATGCCAGATTT
The DNA here is from genome assembly GCF_964263255.1 of Lissotriton vulgaris. Lineage (NCBI taxonomy): Eukaryota > Metazoa > Chordata > Amphibia > Caudata > Salamandridae > Lissotriton > Lissotriton vulgaris. The sequence goes on along the minus strand of NC_141693.1, from coordinate 1,435,810,076 downwards.
TTCCTCTGCACTAGCCAGCAGTTGGAGAAACTGCATTACCTAATCCTATTTTCCCCACAGTCTACCCACCACCTTTGCTTTACTTCTCTTTGTCTTACTGTAAATTTACACAGAAGCCCCCGTTTTAACATGACAGGACCGAGCTGCAACAAAACAGTCCTGTCCTCAGCTTCTTGGCCTCTCCTCTACCTGACAGGATTAAACATTGGGGGCCTTATTTACAAGAAAGTGATGCAGCACCGCACCACAAGCCATTTGGCTTTGCCACGCTGTGTCACTTTTAAAGCATATGGTTGCATTGTATTTACAACAATATGTCACATCCCTATGCTTTCTCCTGCTCTGGCACACGATTGGCTGCTTTGTGCCAATGAAGTCACCCTTGCGCCATGGTGCAAGTGTGTCTGAATTTTAGGGGAGATTGTTTTTGTGCAGGAAGTGACATTTTCCTGATCAAAAACAATTATGGGAGGTCTTTTCCTCTTTAGAGGAAAAATTGAGGAGAAATATAAGTATTTCTCCTTGCTGTGCCTCATTACTGCTCCCCTGGAGAGGCCTGGGATTCTGAATCATTCCCAGGTTTACAAAATGTTGTAAATCTTGGAATACAGCAGAATCCATAGGTGCTGCGTGAGAACACCCACAGCAACATTCATGGCACCCCCCTTTCAGGCAGAGTGCTGTGTGAAAAGGGGCCATATTTACAAGGCCACAAAAAGCAGGGTAGCTTTACGTGGCCTTGCAAATATGGACCACCACTCTGCACCACTGGCGCACCAACAAAAAGTGAGTAATATGCTCCTGGTTTTCCCTAGAACTGTGGCTGGAGTCTGTCTAGGTGGGCCTAGGCTCCAAGTCTGAAGAGCTAGCTGCTCCCGTTCACTTTCAGATAACAATTTCAATTCCAATGCAGAGCATGTTTGTAGAGGAGAGCATTGTTTAGCAGTGGGCATATCACAATGTCATAAAGCAAGCACATATAGGGTCCAGAAAAAGGATAACAAACTGTCATGACAATGCAGAATGATTGGATTTGCTACATATGCTGTGCTGCTTATATCTATAAAAATTAACATGTAAAGTAAAACATCAATCGTTGTTTTTTCGATGTCCTGTACTCAAGTTCGCGTTTCCCAAATTTTTCTCACCCTTGAACCACAGGTTCAAACCCAAGATGGGGAATTTCAGTTTTTGTGTAAAGAGTTCCTTTCCAAAAAAGTACAATTATATTTGTAGTATTATTTAGGGAAAAATCTTTGGTGTCCCTTTTTTTTATTCCATGATTTGTTATTTACTACTTTTATATTCCAATCTTGATCACAGCAGCACTTGGCCTGGTCGTTCATTTTCCTTGTCGAAGTTCCTAACAAAGTGAGGTTTGCCTAATCCATGAGACAGAATTTCCTCACCAAGCCTAATAAAATCATTTATTTGTTTTTTTCACAAGTAGCCTATGTATGGTTATACCCCTTCTTGTCTCTACAGAAAGCCTCTATGCACCTCTCTCTTCCTGTGTTTTTCCATATCACATCAAGACTATCACCGTATCCTACTGCCTACAGGTTAGTACTACCGGCTTTCTGGCCGACCCTGCTGCTGTACCCCAGCCAGCACAAAGGGGTCCTTGTTTGTCTGTCATCTGGGAGAAGGGCAATGGTACTTTCTGGCCAGACCTTCATGATCTTACTGTGACCCATAGTGGTGATGATGCTCTGGAGATGTGCTCCTGAGTGAACACTTGTCTGGGAACTACCTGCAGGGCAGAGAGGAATTCTGTTCTGAACATGGTCTCCATGCCTGATTTCTGCCTATATACAACATTTTGGGACTCAATGTTGCAGAAGCATTTGACTTTCAAGGGCTCAATCCCCATTCTCTTGTGTGACCTCCAGCCCAAAGACACAGAAGCAGCCCACTCTTAACATTTCTGAATATCTTTGGTATTTCAGAAATGAATATTTTTTTCAGTCCTATGGTCTTCAACCATCGCAAAGCCCGAGGCTGAAAATCTGTTTAAGGAAGCAGACTTCCCTATTTCAACCCCCCTCTCCAATGTCACATGTTCGGTGAAAGGGCATAGACTTGGCTCAGTGATTGCTTTTGTTTTGAGCCTGAAAGTGAAAGTTAACGATATAGGGCCAGATGTACTAACATTAGGAATACTGATTTCCGAATTGTGAGTAACTCTGCATCGCAATTAGAATATCGGGATTCCTAATGTATGAAATCCTTCATTCTCAAATAGTAATTCCAGTAGGTTGCAAATCAACCTACCTCATAAATATTAATGAGCTAGGTCACAATTTGAGACCCATTTGGAATCACATCCATCGCTGGGATGGTGGCCTGCTGAGGTAAATAAAGCAATGTATTTTTTCAAATGCTGTCTGTTTTCCTTAAAAGAAAAAGAATGTGTTTAAAAAAAAAATGAAACTCTGAACTTTAATTTTTTAAGAATAGACAGTGGTCTGTGGAACCATTGCTTGCACTTAAAACGCATTCTGGAAAATTCTCAAGAACGTGCGATAATCATCGCCAAAACAAGGCTAAGGCAATTTTTCATATCGCTGGAAAATACCTGTGTTAATGTCGTATTCACAACACGGCGGTAATATGCGATAGTTTCCCGATAACGCGTCAAATGTCTGTGATAAAATTACCGGGAAATGGTGTCCACAATCATCAGTGTGAAGATGCTCAACATGACCTGACACAACAGCAACAGGGTGAGTAACGGCCAGGGACTGGTGGTATGGGGGAGATGGGCCCAATGGCACACATGCACAATTAAGTATAGCACAGTGCACACCCACAATGACTCTGGATCATGTTTCTGATCCCCTTGGCACACTGCAGCACTCCTAGAAACAGCAAGTAGGCCCCTGTCAACTATATACCCAGAAGGGGCCCTTCTTCACCAATCTCGCAACCAACCCATGCACATGTGCCAAACTCAGCAAAGTGGCGTGTCTGTGAGCCAACCCGACAATGCATGTGACACTGCATGACGAATAGCATGGCTGCAATCAATATATAATGACATGTTGCACACCACAACACTGAGGTGGCTGAGTGTGGACCACATCCGTAAAAGAGCAGGTCACACTCTGCCACATCCACATGCACAATCAACCCCTGACTTCAACAACACATCCGCAGACAAACCATGCCACAGAGTCCCAACTCCCACTAAGAGCCCAATTCACCTAAGTATGCAACGTCTCAGCACAGTATAAGCACAGAAGGCAAAGGCACACCGCCTGAAAGGGATAAGGGGTAGTGAAATCAGAGCTGCAGGGGCGACTTTCCCAAAATGCTGCACACAAACATAACATTCAGAGCACATCAACATTGACAACAAAGTGGTACAAACTGCAACATGTTCACAACAGAACAGAGGTGACAACTGGTGCCGCTTGTGTGCAGAATCTGGCCAATCACATTTGGCATAGCAGGGAAAATGTGAGATGATAATCTACAAGTACAAACAAGCATCTGTGATGTTGTCAAAATGTCCATTGTCCCGCATCAAATAGGCGGCTCCTTCCAAACAGTCATAATGTACATTGTCATGCAGTCTGTATGTAAACTTGTACAATGCGTCAACATACATGGGAACACAGTGTTAAACTGCACCTCTCCTTCACATTGCAGAGGGAGAATCAACACCTCCTGCAGGGCAGACCGAACAACTCTTCACTGATGACGAAGAGGACCTCCACAACATGGACACCAACGCCCCCCCTAAGAGATCATGGACAGCCTCAGCACCTTACCTCCAGCATCAGGGTAGCCAGCTGCATTGAGAAGACCTCCCCCCCTGCATAGACAACACAGCAGGAAACACCCACCACCACGGCTGTCTCCCAGAACCCCCATGAACAACACATTGTCTTCCAACGCCGTGCATTGGGGTGCCAGAAGAAGATGGCTGATCAGGTGCGGGCAGGGTTTAACCTCATGGCAGCCAAACTAGATGCCATACGTGGGTGTCTAATTCTGATCAGGGACCACTTACTGTCCCTAACGGACACCCACAGTCCGCTCCATGCTCTCCAATGATCCATGGATGACATCGCTGGAGTCCTGACTCTGAGACATGAACAACTGTCTAGTCAGAGTGGCTCCAGCTATGTCATCCAGGAGTTGGGACACATGCGGAGGATCATGGAGAACATGGAGCGGTTGCAGGCGGAAAGAATGGCTGCCATGGCAGCACACCAGCAAGATGTAGCTGGGTTCTTCCGTGTCCTGCAGACCCTCATCATGGCATTGCTGCCACAAGGCCTGGGGATGAATGCTGCTGCTTCTACTCTATCCACATCTCTGGCCCCTGAAGTGTCAGTGACACACAGTGCTGCAGACAATCCATCTCCGGCCACTGATGTGTCACTGCCACACAGTGATGCAGACAAATCAACACTACCCGCATGTGAGGCACATTAAACATCAGAGGACGAAGATGCAGATGATTCTGCCTTACTGGTAAGAAGGAATCAGTAGCATTCATCCCTGGCCTGTTTCTGCTTGGTTTTGCCCTCTGCATCATCACCTTTCACAGTTCCCTAATGCACTCTGCGACACTCAACTTGGACCTCAACATGGACTGCCATATTCTGTCTGGTTACCAATGTCACAGCAATCAGACTGCGGACTGAACTCTTCCTAAAGGACTCTGTCTGGCCCTCCACTGGGCAACAATGTAGAGTGGGGTTTGCATGGCCCTGTAGTGCTCCAGCTTCACCACTCCACCGAATGTGAATAAGACATTTTAATTCACACAGATGTGTCATGTCTATGATCAATCAAGTATGAAAGTATGGATGAATGTAGGGGCAGTGATTCCCCCTCACCTCCATTCGGCTAAGGTTGTGGGACCTGAGTCACAGGGTGCAACTCTCATCATCATGGTAGTACATATTTGACCCCAAAAGATGCCCTGTTGTCTTTTCTTGGTCACAAAAGACATGAATTTGAACACGTGATACACTGCTGAGTGGGATTATGTACTATCTTCGACACCCTGAAATACAATTTTGAAGACGTGACACCCTAAACCTCTCTGTACAGAAGTGACACACCCACCATCTGATTGCTATTTGTGAGATTGTTAACATTAAATGTTGCACTTACACTTGTCAGAGTGATGTGCTTATACAGAAGAGTGACATGCACACACGGAATGTGTGTTGGAATTAATGTATTTGCACATGCTGTGCCTGTGGTCATTTTGTCCTGTCCCATGAGTGCTAAGGACAGTCACAATGTGAAGTGCTCATGTGAAGAAATTGTTAATCATTGTGTTTCTTCGAGCTATTCCTGCTGCAGCTGCACTGGGGTGTCGTCCACCTGTCTCATCTTCATCATCATCGTCCAGTGCATCCGGCACTTGGATGCATGTGGCATGGTGCGTACACATATGTTGTGCAACACACAACATGCAATGATGATCTTGCACACTATTTCTGGGCTGTACAGGAGTCTTCCACCTGTGATATCCAGGCACCTGCAGCGTGACTTTAACACGCCAAATGAGCGCTCCACCATGCCCCTGGTGCATTTGTAGGCCACATTGTACTGCCTCTAGGACTGGGTCTTCGTGTCTCAGAGGGGTGTCATCTTCCACAGGCAGAGTGCATATCCTTGATCACCTGAGATATGTGTCAATTGGTGGTTCTGCATTCTGTGTTGGCAGGCTCATTAGTTTAGTGGTGTGTGATGTGTGCGACTGGGATTCATGTTTGACATGTATTGCTTGGGACAAATGAGTGGCATCCACATGTATTACATTACCTCACAGCTGCTCCTCACTCCCCGAGCCTATTTGCATGGTTGTATCACTTGCACTTCTAAGACACACCATTTTCATGATCATATTGTATGATAGTCTGAAACTTATTTATCTATGTTTAGCCCTTGATACATAACTTGTGCTTGATCCTACTTGGACATAACACAAATATTAGCCAACATTCATGTATAACAAGATAAATAGGTATGAATGATGGTTGAACCACGTATAGCCTTTTACATGTATTAAATTGCACTAGCTGAATGAAGCACCAGTTAGTAAATGCACTTTGATTGTATTACAATGTATTCATTTTCATCGATTCTTACATCTAAAGTAAAATATTTTTCTAAAAACTACTCTTTTTATATTAAAAATCAACAAATAAAATAAAACAATATATTTTTGAATAATTTTCTGTTTCCGGTCACATATTGTTGCTAGCATAGATCCACCTTGTATTCGTTTCCTACATGTTTATTTTCAATTATTGGGGCAAATGAGTGGCATCCATGTGCATTACGTTACCTCACAGCTGCTCCTCACTCTCCCGAGCCTATTTACTTGTGTGCACTGCACGGTTGTATCGCTTGCACTCGCAAGACACACCATTGTCATGACTGTCTGCACATGTCCACTAGCCTGACAACGACTCTGTGATATTGGCTGTTGAAGGTGGTCGGCCACGTGTGTGTAGGCCTATGGTCAGGATATGACGGACACAAAGACACACGTAGTATTTACTTTGGTGGCATCCAGGAAGTGAACCATGCCCAGTTCTCTGGGCTATTTATTCCAACTCCTACACTGGACTGGCGTACGCCATCCCAGACGACTCCACTTACGCTTACAGGGGGGATGACATAGCGACATGTCCAAGAATCTTCCCCACTGCCTGAGGTAACATGGTTGCGTCCACTGTCCACAACACTACAAACACCAGCAGTATATGTCCACATGGACACGTATGTGCTCTGCATACTGAAGTCTGTCCAGCACATCACTGCCACACTTGGCATTGTGTACATTCTTATTCATGGATCACTTGCCTCCTTCGCACAGACTCGGTTCCCACCTCTCCCCACATTCTGCAAATTTGTGGCAGAGGTGCAATGACATGGATGGTTTGTCTACATGGATGGCCACAGTTACCACAGTTACTTGTGTTGTCGTGTCTGGTATATGGGCATGTTGTTTGGCATATTGTATGTGATTTTGTAACCTGTGCATTCCCACAGTTGTGACTTGCATGATTGTGAAGTTGAGGTTTGTGGTTTGTTCATTTGGTACTTACCAACGAGCAAGCATTTCCATAGGTGCCATCCTGGAAGCGTTGGTTGATGATGGACTGTCGCAAGATGTAGGAATCATGCACCCTGCCTTGGCAAGTAGCGTCGATGTTTTTGAAGCGTCTCCGGTGGTCCAGTATTGGCTGCACATTGATGGAATGCGTGTGCTTTCTGTAGCGGTAATTGTATGCAGTGTCGGCAGGGGGCACAAATAGGACATGTGAGCAGTCAATTGCCCCCAACACGTGTGGGAAGCCAGCTATGGCGTAGAAGCCTTTCTTGGTTTCCAGCTGTTCCCGCACAGTGTGGGGGAAGTGAAGGTGCTGGGGTACCAAGCTGATGCTGGCATCTAAGACAGGTGTGAGGAACTTTGATAGGGCTGGCTGTGAGACTCCTCCTTCTCTGGCAGTTGTTGGTTGGAAGGTACCAGAGGTCAACAGGTGCAGCACAGCCAGCAGCTTTGTCTGTGGAGGGATGTTGCTTCTTCGCTATGTTGGTACCGTCAGCCTGTGGGCAATGTGGGTCAGGATGCAGAGGATGGTTGTCCTTTTGAGCCTGTAGTGTGCAATGACCTCCTCTGCCATTAAGTCTATGAGGATGGTGAGTTTTCGGAAGGTCCGCTGTCTTGTTCTGCGCTGCCTCTGTGGGAGTCTGGGTGCGGGGGAGGTCCGGGGGGGGGGGGCTGGTGGTGGTGGCGGTGGGTGTTGTGGCCCTCTTGGGTCTCCGAGCTGCATGATCAGTAACTCCATGACATGTGTTGGTCTTCAGATGTGGCTCTGAGCTGGGCTAACCTTTTATACTACAGCTTGTTGTCCTGCTTAACACCAATAGAAGGCAGGTGTTAAATCCCTGCTGCTAACGTGCCTGTTTAGGGTCGCATTGCAGATCTGGCTGGTCGTTGAGAATATCATCAAGTGTTGTTTTCGTGTGTTTTTGCACGGGAAAGCCTACTCTGCATATCATTAGCGTTAGTTGTTGTTCTCATCCGTGGCAATGTTTTTTGCAGCAGCTAGCGCTAGAAAACTGGCAATATTGGCAGTTTGCACCAGCTTGAGAATAGGGCGATGGATCTATCGCCACTTTTGCGGTGCCAAAGTGCCTATAAATCTGCGAGAAATCCTTGAGAATATGCCCCATTTTCATAATATTCTCAAAGGAGAAGAGGTCCCATGGGGACCCCTTCCCATTTGTGAATGGGATACCACTACTTATAAAATGGTGGTAAAGTATGACTGTTTTGCGTCCAATAATATTAAATACTATACCAATTCAAAGTTTGGAAGGGATGCCCAAAGCACAGCCCTTCCAAATACTGAAAACAGAAATTGTGATTCAGTAACAAGTTACTGAATCACATTTTGTATTTTGTAAATTAGGAAAAAGTATTTTTCCGGTCGCAAATGGCCGGATTGTACAAATAGGGCCCTTTGCGACTGGCAAAATGATTTGTACATCTGGCCCTTAATATTTTAAACACAGACAGGAAACTGCACTAGGCCTCACTCCTACTTGCTTACTTGTCTTTACTCTGTAGGCCAAATGACCCTTTTAATACTGTGGCATTGTAGGTGTTTTCAAAAAAGGTGTGTGCGGACTCGCAATGGGACTGGGTGGTGCGATCAAAGTTTTTGCAGAATAATGGATGGGGCTCTTTCCTCTGGGAGATCATGCTTCTGCACACATGGTAGAGCTGCAGCCCAACTCAGCCAAGATTTTGTATGTCTTCGAGTTTGAAGTCTGGAGGCACAGGGTCATGAAATGCCTCTTACCGGAACTGGGTACCGAGTACTGGGGAAGATTTACCAGCAACTTCCGGTAAGAGTATCACTCATGTTGTAGTCCTTTTACTACTTAAATAGTTATTGGTTTGAAAGGAATTTTAAGGATCACTCTGATAAGGGCAAATATTGAAGCTGCAGTATTGCAGAAGTATGTGTGGCAGGTCTGCTTGATTGTTTGGGTAATCATTGGGTGTTTTCAAAGATTTCTCAGAGGAATCAAAATATGCATTGATTCTCCTTCCATATGTAATCTGACTCTCAACTTGAATATTAAGATTTGGCTCAGCCAGTTAAATGACAAAAAATGATAAGTAGAGCCTTATGTGAGTTTTTGGTACACAGCTCTTCAGATCCCTCTTGTGCTTCACACAGTTTACTCAGGAAATCCTTTAAGCAGGATGTAAAAAATACAAAGATATCATTTTATTTATGTGCGTTGGCACCTTGTGGTAGCACCTTTCGAGCCCCACCTCACTGTGGCCACTGCCTGCCTATTACTATGGATCTGTTCACATATAATCTCTGCCAGCGGGTATGACTTTTTTGCACTGAGTCCCTAGCTGGGTGTCTCTCTATCGGATGTGAACATGTTTTTTTAAGTCTTACCACCTATGGGGAACTACCTTTTGTATTTCACCTACCGATGGGCGACTGCTTGCCTAGCGCTCCCTGGATCTCTATTATCTTCTCATAAAGGACCCCTTTGTTATGTTTATTTTCTAATATGCACTCTCTCATTTTACTGAAGTATTTGGAGAGCATCATGTTATGTGTATTTGTTATATTATATGTATTTGTAAAGCACACTGTGACCCATGAGGGGATCCTTGTTCTGAGCAGATGTGTGTGCCTAGAGCTACCCATGGTTGATTGATTAATTGAAAAGGCAGGTATTCTGCATCTTGTGGATCATGTTGCTAGACATTCCTCGTGGGTATAAAAGGTGTCTGGCTGGCTCGTGGTCGACCTTCCGTATTACTGATTTCTTCCTATTTATGGTGGGGTTCTCCTCCACCCACTCTGCTTCTACTGTTCAGTTGCCCTTGAATTCCTCCTGGTGGTCTTGGGTTTATTCTGTAGCCACCTTGTCCATTTCTATTGTCCAAAGACTAGAGTTATTTTTTAGGAGCTATCTGTCGAACTGTTGTTTCTTCCCCGGTCCTCTGCTGCTTCTTGTCTCTATCAGGGTACAGATGCTACCTCTTTCACTATTCTTTTTAAGTTGTCCACAATTTGGTTTGAGATTGTGCTTTCATAAAGCAGTTGTTTACAATAGCAAAATGCGTCCGGCCTTGATATAGCTAAGAATTTAGATTTTAATGATGTTGCAATGGGCCTGACTTAGTATCAAGGGAGCTCTTTTCTTTGCAGTTCAATCAGCTTAAGGGAGTTTTCAAATCCCTGTAGTGATTCTTTCTGTATTTTTGTTTCCTGGCAAGTTTTGTCTACTTTCAGGGTTCTATGTCTCTCTAGATTTGGGATCCCTGAACATTGGGTTTGAATTGATCCTTGTTGATTCTCTCCCTAGGCATGTATTCCTTTCAAGCTTTGGCCATCTTTGCCGGTTTCTACAGTATTTGTGTTCGTGAGCATGTGCCTAGTCCTCCATTTTTCAAGGCCATTCGGTTTTTTCCACTGTCTTGGTGAAATTGCATATCACAATCACACCACCACCAGGTCTGTAGCTGTGCCTTGTAATCAATCCGTTTGTTGGCTTTTTTCCAGTTTAGTATATATGGAAAAAAAAAGCTGCCTGGACATGTTGCCACCTTCTGAGGGATGCTGTGTTTAGAGTACCCTCGTTTTTCCAACTAAATGAGTTCATTCTAATACAATACAATTCCTTATTGATATAGACACTTCAACTGAGGTCAACAATTTAGTGAAACAAAAAATACAATCATCTTAAAAGACATAAATGCAAACATTAAAACGAAAAAGAATTAAAAATATTTAAGAAACTTTTAAAAACAGGGAAAATGCAAACCAGACTTTTATTTTGGGATGATCTTATAAAAGATAACATGTTCTTTTGGAGATAAACTTCCCCTCGCCAGGAAAGGGGCAATACAAATATTTGACATTGCAGAGACATAGCAGTGCAAGCAGACAATAAACGATCCAATATGTGTACCCCTTCATTACATAGAGAGCAGATTTGTTGTTCAGGAGGAACAGTCTTTCACACCCCAAGTACTAATTCAGTAGGTATCCTCTCGGACCTCAATAGAAATATGAGGCTTCTGATGTCATTTTCTACTGAGAAAGCTATGTAGGGAATCTTATATAGAATGGTAGAGCTGGTAATGTATCATTTTAAGAAATATCTTTGAGAACAATCCGCTTTGGTATTTACTATGGATAACACTCTTTTTTGGTTTCATCTTAATTGGTTAAATGGGCATTCCATTAAGTGATAAGACTAGACACGTTAGTGAAAAATGAAGATTCAGCAATTACCCTCTGATAGCAGTTCTTTGTTTAAAAACTATTTCAGTGTTCCTACTTCCGATGCAAAAATGTGTAACCCCAGAGGTTTACTGCAACACATACTATGAAATACATTATTGGGAGAATGGACTCCAGTCATAAGGCCTGTGCCAGAAGAAAGAATTTACCACAAGATCTTTCCCTATTTTTTGTGAAGCAGATGCCATATACGGTGAGGAAGATATTTCACCCCTCAAAGTAAAATTGGAAGAATCTTTCCTTTATAGACCATTAATAAATGGTTGAAATGTCTTTTCCCAACTGAATTCTGAAAAACACTCATGGTGCCCATTGAGAGGTAACTTTAATCTCAGATCAGTTATATGAGGTTAGAACTAAGATTATACAAAAACGTCTGTCAAGCTAGGGATACATTTTCACTCACTCTAATGACTCTAATACCATTTTCCAGCCAAATGAGCTTTTTTCCTCTCCGCTTTGATTATGACTATTTCCCTCCTATGAACATTTACGTTGAGGTAATATTTAACCACATTAAAAAAATCTAAGTTAGGCTGTAAACTAATTCGTGTAAGAACAAATAAAATTAATTGGCACCATGGAAAAGTGACTGACTAGGGAGAGAACCTACAAGTGGGCATACAAATATTAATATAATGGAAAGAAGAGGCCATGCTGTGTAGGTATAAAGAGAAACGTACGGGGGATAAAAGGATTCCGTGTGTCAGGCCATTGTGCATGTTGATATTGATATACAGCCCACTGTCACCTCTTAGAAGGAATCTTCACCAGATAGGGCAATGGGAAGCTATTGCCAAAATTGGAAAGATACCCGGGTTCGTAAGTTTCTTCCACATAAGTGAATGGAAACTACGATCAAAAGCCTTTGAAAAGTCAATTAAAGCAGTTCAAACAGCTTAACCACACATATTTATCGAATATATATTTATGGACCTTTATATTGTTGACAATGGGCCCATACGTTTAAAAGTAGATTGTTCACAATGGTGTTTCATTCGTCACTTTAATCTAGTCCTGCATATTTTCCCACCGAATCAAGTGGGGCAATGTATCTGTAATTTTGGGGGTCACTCCTTTGACCTCTTTTTGTAGACTAAAAGAAATATACTGGCTGTCAAGGATTTAGGGATAGTTCTAGTTCTATAGAAAAAATCGAAGACCAGGGCCAGCAGTTCCCCTGAAGAAGTATATTTAGCGGATAACACAGAAATTGGTATTTGCTCTGGACCCATGGAATTATAATGCAGTGATGATAATTGCAATCACTCATGTAGCTGTTACTTTTGACTGACTTAGATTCTAACCATTGTTTTTATGGTTGGTCTTTTATGGCTGTATTTTGCTTTACTGCGTATTTATAGTGGATTTCATCCATACTACTGACCCTCGTGCCATGAGTAAGGCCAACAAGGCTCAATTGTTGCTCTGTTTCGTTAAGTTATTTTCTGCCTTCTAGTTCAAATATCATGTCCCTTAGAGTTACATGGCAATGAGTATTTCCTCTCTAGTGTTAATTGACAAAATGTTTATTATTTTGAGTATTTTCTTTCTGAAATATAACATTATGTTTACAGTGACATAATTCTGGAGGGTACTACGCTACCCTGCAGCACTCACGGTCCTCAGCATCCACTACCTCATCCTCCTTGGGATCCTCAGCTGTACCTCTGGCCTCCAGCCAGGCCCTCAGTGCTTTTTGCAGGCCCTCCTTCCGACCGAGGCCTTTGAAAGAACATTTCAGGGCTCTGGAGAACCCTTTGAGCTGGGGTACCATATAAGTCTCCAACACCTCCGGCTCAAACTGCCCAAACTCCCATACTGCATGTACATCCGCGGATACCTTCAACTTAGCAAAAGACACAAACATTCACCCCCAGTCAAGAGATCTGAGTTGAATCCTTCATTTCTTTTGCTCAACATGTCACCCAGTTTAGACCCAGCCATGTGCAAATCCGTCGTGACCCTGTGCTTGATGGGAACAGTCCAACCCGAACTGCCAAGCCAGGTCTTTCCTGAACCAGAAACAAGCATGTGTTTGTTCAAACTTTGTGAGATTGCACAGACATCTTTCTAATAAGACTGTTCTTATTTGTCACTCTAATGTTTCAAATGTTACCTTAGTTTTCCCTACAGAGGCCGTTAACATCAAAGATTAAGGATGTGGCCAAAAAGATTTGGTCACAGAAAATTGTTGTCAGAATATTTGCTAACATAAATATTGTGGCCTCAATTTCATAAATAAAAATATCACCCTCTTGCAGCTATTAAGAGAAATTCTGCACCCAATGGGATCAAACCTTTGTAACTGAAACTGTAAAATAGAGCCTCGCCATCAAAGTTAATTCATGGAATATACCAGTCTCTTGAATTAGATTTTGACGATTCACTTTGAATATCAGTTTCCCATCACCTGCTGGAATTTGTTTCATTGGTAGCTATAATCTTCAGTTTTATTCAGTGAACATTCATTTTCCAGCAAACTTTATGAAGGTAACACAGCAAATGCTAGACTCCCATCTTTGCAAATTAGATTACGGAATTTGCCAAGGTGGTGCTCCTCCAGGTGACAGTGCAAAACTGTGCTGCTTGAAAATCTACACCACGGATAGAACAAAAAGCCTGAAGCACCATATTTAATAAGAGGCACGTGCCGATGATGTCATTTGTGTCCGTAGCCAAAAAAAGCCATTTTGGTGCAACAGTAACTACTGCACCATTACACAAAAGAGAGCCAGCAGTAAGTTGCTTGAGATTTATATCTGAGATACAACTTGGCATTAGGATCATTTAAATCCAGATGGCAGTATTTACGTGTACTTGGCTCAGCATTAGACTTATGAGTGTTGCACTGTTCCATCCACTTTACCTAGGCAATAGAGGATTGGCATTCTGTGATGCACACCAATGTTGGTGTGTGCTCCCGTCAACTCTCAGTGCATATTGTTTTTGCACTTGAACGTGATTGGCTCTACCATTTGTGGCACTTTTCACCTTGAAGAGTCACCATGTGTTGTTCAAGCTCCTGTGAAAACTTTTAGCAAATATGAGACCTATGCTGTTCGTTAGTCCTCATGTAAAATAAGTTTAATCTCCTAAGAAATTGGCTCATGGGTATATAGTTTCCGGTGATGTTCCAATTACCTTGAGGTTCAGTTCATGCGACTGCCTAAGAGCACATGTACTCTAAAGCCACCTTTTGTACTTTCATAAATGGTGCCCTGATATCGAACAATGTCCAATTGCCAATCCGGTGTAGTATGTCACTGTCTCCCTCCAGGTATAAAATATTCAGTCTTCTTCTCGCCACTGTGCCTCACAGACACACTCATTCCATGTGGGTAACATGATGAATGAGCTTGACACACTTTTAGGAAAATAAATCAAATACATGCTGTTCAGTGGTTCATTTTGTATCCTGGACGCAAAGCAAATGTTTTGCTGCAATCTACTGAGAATGTTGCCAATTAATCCATATGCAGACCGCTTTACTTTATTATCATCACTCTCCTTTATGTTTACAATCTTAATATTTTCGTTATAAACTAAATGGAAACAAACATTGGCAAACCCAATAGCTCTAGAAGAGGCCGCCACACTTTTAGATTTGTCATTGTTTGTTTTGTTTCGTCATGTTGTTTTCAAAACATAGTTATTGGAGACTACTTCAATTTGAAAAAAACATTGGTAAAAGTATTTCTTAGGACTTAAAAATACAAACATTGCTGGTGCAATTCCTGGCACCAAAGGGAACTACATTTTGTGTGAATGGGCTCATTGTAAAAGTCCAGAATGTACTCACTCGAAGTGAAGTTAGCCAATGGCTGAAGTATGCTGACCCAATGCCCGTGCATATACTTCAGTGGTTTGAAGACAATTTGAGTGACTCAATAACAGACTAATTGAAGAAAACGCCGGCTGAAAGCCACTATTAGTGAGCATATGATACATACACTTTTAGTAAAATACCAAGGCTTTGGCTACATTCTGCCTTTAAAATAAGACATTGTCTGGTTTGAATATCAATGTTTTAAGCATGGGTGTCAGCCGTACTCCCTCCCTTGTGCATCCATTGAACATTGGTCAGTGCTGGGGAGGGCTTTAGAGGAACCACAAGAAGGGATCAAACCAGAGTCAATGAGAGTCCCCTTGTGGGGATTTCTATTGAACCTGTTTTATTAGTTCTTTTCCCCAGCACTAGGCCTTACTACACAAGTGTAGTCACATTTTTAGGAGGACAAGATAGAAGCTTGGTGGTAGGAATTTTGTGCATTCCAGTTGAAGCCAGAAGTTTACGTCATGGAAATGCAAGTAAAATGAGCAATTTTATGCAAAGTTAGAGATTTGAAGAGTATTGTGGGTAGGAAAATATAATCAGATCCTTGAATCTACCCAGAACTCCCCTAGGCCTCTAGTTTTCAGAAATAGCAGGGTTTGGTAGTTCTTTCTTTTATAGGATGTCTCCACTTTGCGTTTTGGGTGCTTTCCTGTTGCAGGCACCATGCCTCCCCACACAAGTACGGTATCATTTGTATCCGAAATATGGGGAAACTCTGAGAAGTAGAAAATATGTAGTTCCCTTCAGATTACAGAAGTTTCCCTCACAGAAATGTGAGGAAAATGTGCATTTTAGCAAATGCTTAAGGTTTGCAAGGGCTTCCAGGTAACACCTGATGAAAACAACACAAGTCATCCCACCCTGAAATCTCTCGGGTGTCTAGTTTTTATAAATGCGCAGGTTTGTTAGATTTCCCTTGATACTGGAGGACCTAGAGCCCAAAAATCCACAGCTATCCGAATGGCAAAAAAGGGTAGGTTTCAGTGGAAAAGTTAATGTGTCCATGTTGTGTTTTGGATCTTTTCCTTTTGCAGGAACTAGGCCCACCCACTCAAGAAAGGTGCCATATTTACTGTGGGACCATGGGAAATGTTGAGTGGTACGATCTTTGTGGCTCACCATAGATTCCAGCATTTTCCATTACAGAAATATTAGCAAAATGTGCATTTTTTGACAATGTTTGGGGTTTGCAAGGGTTTCTGAATAAAACAAACCATATGAGAGCCATGCAAGCAATGCCACCATCAACACCTCCGGATGACTAGACTTAAGAAATGTGCAGGTTTGGAAGGTTTGCCTAGGCACCAGGTGAGGTAGGGCCCAAATTCCACAGCCACTAACATTGCAGAAAGGGGTGTTTTTTTAGCTTTAGATGCAGTGTTTTTTGACACTTGCTACACGGGCACTGGGGCCACCCAATTAATCAATCAACAAATTTGTATAGCGCTCTACTCACCCGTTAGGGTCTCAAGGCGCTGGGACGAGGGGGCGACCCCCCCTCCTCCCAGCACCTTGAGCTCGAACAGCCAGGTCTTGAGTTGTTTCCTGAAAGAGAGATGGTCGTGGGTCAGCCGTAGGTGGGTGGGGAGGGAGTTCCATGTCTTGGCCACCAGGTAGGAGAAGGATCTTCTTCCGGCGGTGGCTTTACGGATTTGTGGGATGGTGGCGAGGGCGAGGCTGGCGGATCGGAGCTGGTGGGTGGGTGTGTAGAATGTGAGGCGGCTGTTGAGATATTTGGGGCCCAGGCGGTGGAGAGCCTTGTGTGTGTGGGTGAGGAGTCTGAACATGATCCTCTTGCTGATGGGGAGCCAGTGCATGTCTTTCAGATGGGCAGAGATGTGGCTGTGGCGGGGGATGTCCAGGAGGAGTCGGCCCGAAGCGTTCTGTATGTGCTGGAGTCTTTTCTGATGTTTGGCTGTTGTTCCAGTGTAGAGGCTATTCCCGTAGTCCAGTCGGCTGGTGACGAGGGCCTGGGTGACCGTCTTCCTGGTTTCGGTGGGGATCCACCGGAAGATCTTTTGCAGCATGCGCAGGGTGTTGAAACAGGTTGACGAGACGGCGTTGACTTGCTTGGTCATCGTGAGGGAGAAGTCCAGGATGAAGCCCAGTTTGCGTGCATGGTCTGTTGGCTTGGGGGCGGTGCCCAGGGCCGGGGGCCACCGGGAGTCATCCCAGACAGAGGGGGATGGTCCTAGGATAAGGACTTCCATCTTGTCTGAGTTCAGTTTCAGACGGCTGAGCTTCATCCATTCCGCGACGTCTTTCATTCCTTCCTGGAGGCTGGCTCTGGCGGGGTCGTTGGTGAGGGAGAGGATCAGCTGGGTGTCGTCAGCGTAGGAGATGATGTTTAGGTTGTCTTGGCGTGCGATGGCTGCGAGGGGGCTCATGTAGACGTTGAAGAGGGTGGGGCTGAGGGAGGATCCTTGCGGAACGCCGCAGATGACTTCGGTGGCTGCGAATTGGAACGGGGGGAGGCGGACTCTATGGGTTCTTTCAGCAAGGAAAGAGATGATCCACTCCAAGGCCGTTCCTTGGATTCCAGTGTTGCTGAGGCGCTGTATCAGGGTGCGGTGGCATACGGTGTCGAAGGCTGCTGAGAGGTCTAGGAGAATGAGGGCAGCTGTTCCCTGTTGTCGAGCAGGGACCTGATGTCGTCGGTAGCTGTGATGAGGACGGTCTCAGTGCTGTGGTTTGTTCGGAAACCGTACTGCGAGGGGTCGAGGGATCCGTTTGTCTCGAGGAAGGCAGAAATTTGTTTGTTGACGGTCTTCTCGATGACTTTGGGAGGAAAAGGGAGGAGCGAGATGGGGCGGAAGTTCTGAAGGTCCATGGGGTCCGCGGTGGGTTTCTTCAGGAGGGCACTGAGCTCGGCATGTTTTCAGCTCTCCGGGAAGGTAGCAGATGCGAAGGAGCTGTTGATGATGTTCCAGAGTTGGGGTGCGATGATGGAGTCGGCTTTGATAAAGATGTGGTGTGGACAGGGGTCGGTTGGGGAGCTGGAATGGATGGTGTTCATTGTGCGGGTGGTGTCTTCGGTGCTGACCGAGGTCCAGGTGCAGAGGGTGGTGGTGGGGGGTGCTGGTTCGGTGGTTGGGTGCGTGGTCTGTGGGCCGAAGCTGTTGTGTATGTCGGCAATCTTGCGGTGAAAGAACGAGGCGAGTGAGTCGCAGAGGTCTTGCGAGGGTGTGATGTCGTTGTTGCAGGCGCTGGGGCTGGAGGCCTCTTTGACAATGCTGAAGAGTTCCTTGCTGTTGTGGGTGTTGTTGTCCAGTCGTTCTTTGAAAGTTGTCCTTTTGGTGGTGCGGATCAGCTGATGGTGTTTGCGCTTGGCGTTCTTGAGGGCTGTCATGTTTTCTGTTGTCTGGTCGTGGTGCCGGGTTATCTCGAGGGTGCGGCAGGTTTTCTTGGAGTGTTTGAGGTCGTTGGTGAACCACGAGGCTTTCTTGCTGCCTGGTCTGCTGGGGGGGTTCTTCAGTGGTGCGAGGTAATTGGCGCAGTTGGTGAGCCACTGTGTGAGGTTGCGGGCTGCTTCGTTGGGGTCCGTAGTGTTGGTGGGAGGTTCTGGCTGAGGGAGGTGGTGAGCTGGTCGGCGGTGATCTTACTCCTGCTTCTGCAGGGAACCTGTTGCGGGTGGTCGTGGGTCGTGGTTCTCCTGAAGGTGAAGTGGACGCAGCTGTCCAGTGTAGTCCGGTGGAGTGGCTGAAGGAGATGTGATTGCTGGAGGGGAAGATAGGGTCAAGCGTGTGGCCGGCGTAGTGGGTGGGGGTGTTCACCAGTTGCTTGAGTCCGAGGTTGGCGAGGTTGTCCAGCTGGGCGGCGGTGTTGCTGTCATTGTTGTTCTCCAGGTGGAAGTTGAGGTCCCCTAGGAGGATGTAGTCTGAGGAGGTAATTGTGTGCGCAGTCCCGGGGGTCTGTAGATGAGTGTGCCTCTGAGGGTGGTTTTGGGGTCATGTGTATCTGGAAGGGAAGGTGCTCGCCGGCGGTGAGGGTGTCGTCGGAGTTGGTCGTGATTCGAATGGTGTTTCTGTGGACGATGGCGATGCCTCCTCCGGTTTGGTTGGCGCGGTCCCTTCGGGTGATCTTGTAGCCATCCGGGATGGCTATGGCAATGTCGGGGGCTGAGGAGGCGTTCATCCAGGTTTCTGTGAGGAAGGCGACGTCTGGTGATGTTGTGTCGAGGAGGTTCCAGAGTTCGACGGCATGCCTGTGGACGGAGCGGGTGTTGAGCAGGATGCACTTGAGGTGATTGTTGCTGGTGCTTGGCTTGGCGAGTGCGGTGCAGGTTCGGAGGCAGGTGAATTTGCAGGCTTGGCAGGTGAAGGGTCTGTGGGTGCGTTTCGGGGTGGCTCGGTAGCAGGCGGGGTTCCGGCCGGCATTGAGTGCGCGGAGGGAGGCGGCGTCGTATGTCCATCGGGTGAGCTGGCATCGTCGAGGGCCAGGGGTCCTGGCGCTGGGCGTGGTCCAGGCGAGGACGGGTGCAGATGGGCTTGCCTTAGGGCACGCCTTCGGCGCACAATCGGCGCGCCCGCTGAGCGTGAACGCTGCGCGTACGCGTGGACTCCGCCATAAATGGCGAAGTGGGAGGAGGGGTCAGCTGGGAGGCGGGAGGTGGGCGTCTGGCCCAGTGAATAGGTGCGGGGGGTGGGGCCGCACGGGAGGCAGCAGCGGGAAAGCGGTGATCGGGAGGCGCTCAGGAAGCGACCTGAAAGTAAAAAAGCAGACCAATCAACAGAAAAACACACAGGGAACAAGGAGAAAAAGGGGCAAGGAGGCACACGGGACATGTGGGGTACAGAAGAGAAGAGGGGCACTTGGGGTCAAAATGATGAAGGCACCAGTAGAGCAAGGCGGGTCTAGCGGGCGAGACCAGCAACGGGGCATGATGCGGGAGGAGGCAGGCAGACAGGAGAACACGGGCACCGGCGGAACTGCAGCAGTGGGGAAGCGACCTACCCGGAGGTACCATTTGTATTAGAAGACTTGCAGGAAATTTGTGGCTTACCACAGATTCCTGAACTGCCACAGAAATATGAGGCGATTGTGTGTTTTTAGATAATGTTTGAGGTTTACAAGTGCCTCTGGGTAAAACAAAATCCGATGAGAGCCATGAGAGTCATGCCAGAATGTGCATATTTGGTAGGTTTCCATGCACAGCGCCGATAAGGTTTGGTTTTAAGGTGGAAAAATTTGATCTGTCCAGATTGTGTTTTGGGCTGTTTCGTGTAGTGAGCACCAGGTCCACCTAAACAAGTGAGGTACCATTTTTATCAGGAGACATTTGTGGATCCCCACAGATTCCAGAACTTGCCCTCACAGAAATTTGAGGAAAATGTATGTTTTAGGTACCGTGGCTTCTGATTAAAAACACCTCAGTAGAACTACACAAGCCATTTCATGCTGAACACTCATGGGTGTCCAATTTTTAGAAATCAAATGTCTGGGTATGATAGGTTTTTCTGGATGGTCGTTGATCTAGGGCCAAAATCCTCAGCTAACCACATTGTAAAATAAGCATGGATTATACTAGGTAAAATATGAAGTACGCAGGTCGAGTTTTGGTTTGTATTGTGTTGCAGGTGCTAGGCCGAATATAGCAGTACAATGCGTGCATTCACAACACAGTAGTTTACAACGAGGTAGATACAACGACTGCATTGTAGTCACGTGTGCCATTACATCGCAAGTTGTATCAACGACTTGCTGTCGGGGTGCGCTGGACTCAGGAATGGTATTAATTACTATTCCTACTCCAGTTGTGCAACAGCAAGGAAGGTGTTGAATTTAATACCCAAGACATTTCCTGGTGTTGCACGCCACCTACAGCAAGTTGTTGTTACAACTGGCGATGTAATGGTACGTGTGATAACAATGCAGTTGTTGTAACCACTGCGTTGTAAACTGCAGCGTTGTGCTTACAGTGTTGTAAATGCTGTTTCCCGCTAGACCCAGCCACACAAGTGAGGTGCCATTTGTTTCAGGAGACATGTGGCAACACAGAATACTGAATATTTGTTATTGCCAATTAGATTTCTCTTCTTTTGTGCCTTTGATATGTAAGCCAGTGTGCAAGAAAGATGATACTTTTCAAATCAAATGCTAGCATGGGTACCAATAAATTCACAGATGTACAAATACCGACTGCTCCTAAACACAGTATAAGGTGTACATTTCAGAAATATTTATGTTTATTTCATGTCCATTTTTCCTATATATATTTAATTATATAACTTTCTCTATACTCTATGGATAATGAAAAATAATTGTCAGGTGCATCTCAGTTGTTGGCTCAGGTTCTTGGAGAGCCTACAAATCCTTTAAAACCCCACAACCTGAAGGGTCACGCGGACATACCGGTATATTGCTTTTATAAATCAACCATTGTGACAAGAAGTTAAAGATGAAAATGTTGTCATGTATTGCTGTTTCTCCCTACTCATTTTCATAATTTTTATTTAATGCAACAGTTAATTTCATTGGGAAAATCTTATGGTAGCTACATTAAATGACCCCTTGCTGAGTAAGAATTGTGTCGTCTTTTCAGAAATGTATAGCTTTCGGGGAACACCCCTGGGTTTCACACCTGTTTCCACCACAAACTGGAAGTAGGTTAGAAGCACACACATTAGGGAAAATGGAGTACCTCTTAGGAAATGCCAAAACAGTGATAAAAAGTTGCTTTTTATGATTCAGCTCAGCTTGTTCCTGAAAGCTGGGAAGATAGTGATTTTAGCACAGCAACATTTATATTGATGTAATTTTTAGAAAAAAACTGACACTTTCTTGAGCAACACTTTTTTACACTCAAAATTATCCCTAGAATTCCCATTGTTTTGGAAAAATGAGGCACATTTGGTGTGGATACCTTTTGTGAACATTTATTATAACGGCCTAAACAAGAAGTACCCAAATAGTCATAAAAGGGATCAGCACTGGGGTAAAAAAGCCTCAGCAGTTAAGGGGTTAAACAACCTACTGTTCCAAATGTACTGCATCCTAGGGACATGTTGCATTATGCCTCTGACTCCTCTTTTGAAGTGTAACATCTCCATAATGATTCTATCACCCTCTTTCTCAATGCTAAGAGACCAACATGTTCTTCCATGCACTTAACTTCAGCAGGGCTCCTGAAAGACCCTCATATATAATTACCTGTATAATTCCATTACTGACCCCCTACATTTTCTGAAGGGTGTATGTCTGTTGATAGAAATGGGGTTTATGGTTGGCTAGGGTATCCACCTTAGCCAGGCAGAACCCACCACTCTATTCTAGTCAGGACAAGGGAGTTACACACTGAAGATAACCCCTACTCACCGCCATGGTAGCTTAGCAGAGCAGTCAGGCCTATCCCAGAGGTAATGTGTAAATACGTGTACCAGCACTCACAGTAACACAGTGAAAACACCACAAATGGACACCACACCAGTTTAGAAAAATAAATATCTTTATCTGAGCTTAAGAAGATCAAAACAACAAAAATCCGACATACTCTGTTAAAAATATGGGTCTCAAAAGTTTTCAAACAACTTGGTCCATAGAAAACAATGGATGCATGATTTCACTCAAAGTACCTGTCGTTGCGACTATCAGCTGACCCTAACATTGCAACTACACAATTCTATGAGTGGGTGGGCTCTGCGACCACCGACCTGGCCCAAGTTAAACAATGATCTCGCAATAGGTCTGCCCCGTCGGCCCCTTGGTATTCGGAGGCATTACGAACACAGAAACAACAGTGCAGGAACAAAGAGAGGCACTGGCGAAAAGACTACTCCGAAGAGGCCAAAATCAAGTATAAAGAAATGGTGGCTAAATACAAAACTCTAATTAGTGAGGCTAAGAAAAAGTATTACTGTGATAGAATTGAATCAGTAAAAAATTCTAATAAAGCACTGTACGAAACCACCAAGCAGTTAGCAGGCTACTCACCCAATTTGACTCCACCCCCCTCCCAATCGCTCTGTGACGCTTTAGCCGATTTCTTCTTCAGTAAAGTTAATGACATCTACCTGGCCTTCGCCAACAATACCAATACCTTTACTAAATCATCCGCCTCCCGTACCAGCCCCATTTTTCTCAGTTTGTAGATGTTTCCAGTTCTCAGATTAAGGACATTGTATCTTCCATCAAATCGGGCTCTGCATTAGATCTATGTCCTCTTAAAGTTTTACTCCCTGTTATTGAAGTGGTCCTCCCTGCCATCACTGCAATTTGTAATTCCATGTTTAGAACAGGCATTTATCCAGACGCCCTAAAAAAGACCCTCATTAAACCACTGCTTAAGAAACCAAATCTTGATATGGAAGAACTAAAGAGTTACCGTCCTATCGCTAGCCAACCAGCTTTGGCGAAAATTGCTGAAAAAGCACTGAACCTTCAACTCTCAGCCTTTATAGAGGAACATCACCTACTTGATGAATCCCAGTTTGGCTTTCGCCAATACCATGGGACAGAGACGGCCTTGATTAAAGCCGCGGATGATATTAGATCCATCCGTGACGCTGGAGAAACAGCAGTCTTAATACTGCTTGACTTGTCGGCGGCTTTCGACACGGTCGATCACACCATCTTGATCGACCGTGTCGAAAACATCGGTGTCCAACAAAATGCCAAAAAACTCCTGGCCTCCTTTCTGGCAGATAGGACCCAGGTGGTTACTATGGGATCTTTTCACTCATCCACCTTGTCGCTGCCATGTGGAGTCCCTCAAGGCTCATCCCTCAGTCCGACACTATTTAACATTTATGTGTCGGACCTTGCCAATGTCATTCGAGCTCATGGGATGAGCCTTACCTCCTATGCAGACGACACTCAGTTGGTTCTCACCATCAGGAATGATGGCCATAAAATAGCAAATGACTTCAATCTGGGCATGCTGGCCATAGGGAACTGGATGGCCTCCAATTGTCTGAAATTAAACTCCGACAAGTCGGAAGTAGTCATATTCGGGCATCTGATCCCGGAATGGTCCTCCCTTTGGTGGCCGCTGTCACTGGGTCCTCCTCCTGAACCTGTCAGTAAGGTGAGGAATTTTGGAGTTATGTTTGACGACCGCCTTACTTTCCTCCCTCATGCCAATCAGATTACCTCCTCCGCCTTTCATAAACTAAGACTTATCAAAAAAATTCTTCCCTTCCTTTCTGATACAGCTGGCAAAACCTTGGTTACTTCCCTGGTATTGTCTACCCTGGATTATTGCAACGCACTGTTTCTAAACGCACAAGAAAGAGTGCTGAACAAAATGCAAATTATCCAAAATGCAGCCGCTAGGCTTCTGGGAAGAATCCCCAAACACCAATCTGCGTCAGAAACCATCAGAGACTTACACTGGCTTCCCATTAGAAACAGAATAAAATTCAAGACTCTCTGTATAGTTTATAAGGCCTTGCTCAACCTGGGACCAGCCTTTCTCACTCAAAACCTCACCCCTTACTGTCCCCCCAGATCATTACGCTCTTCTAGTCTACATGATCTTGTGGTACCTAGTACCAAATCTGTTTCATGGGGAGACAGAAGATTTCTTGTGTCAGTGCCCAAACTATGGAAAACCCTGCCGCACTCGATTAAAACAAGCCCCTCACTCTGGTCTTTTCGTAAACAACTTAAGACTTGGCTTTTTAATCAGTAAACTCAGTCTCCCTCTCTCTGGTTAAATACTGCAGATATCTTAGCGCCGAGATGCCCTTGGGCCTTCGTTCGCGCTCTATAAATGCTGGTGATAAATAAATAAAAATAGAAGTTGGCTACTTGGTAAAGCGCATTGCCTGTCTCTCATTGAACTTAAGTGGGATTAGCAACGCGGAGGCTCTAGTGGATGTGGCGCCAGGTTGTGTAGGGAGTAACCTTGTCAGACACATGTACCCTCACCGACCTTAGCTTGATTTATTTGTTGTTATAAATATATGAGTGGTCAGATGGAGGGATAAAGATTGAGTGGGGGTTATCCTTCAAAGAGAGATCACGGCGGGTTTCGTGTTACCTTAATACCTCCAGTACCTGACTTGCACCATTTAGAGCTTGGAAACCCATTGGGCCCTTGTAAACTTGAGAAAATACAAGTGGCGTTTGTGGAATGTGAAGGAAATGGTTGCAGAGCGAAGAGGAATAAAGGAAAATGCCCCCGAAAGGGAAGCCACGCAGGATCAAAAAGACCTTGAAAGAGGCGGCACCAAGAAAAGGAAAGAAAAAGTGTCAGCAACAAAAGTCATTGGCATTGGAGAGGATCAGCATAGATTCCATGGAGGAAACAATGTCACCAAATAAACATGACCTTCCACCAACCCCAGTAGAAGAAGTGAGTGGGACTTCGTTAGGGCAATCTACAAAGAAATTTGTGGGGAAGTACTTTAAAAAGAAGCCTGAAGTATGTGAATACTCCCCGCAATTGAGGGGAACTCTTGATAAGGACAGCATGAGCGGCCAAAGGACTGGAACTGGACTAGGAGTATTAATGGATGTAACAAATTATTGTTATTTTTGGGCCAAGGTGGGATAAATGAAGGGGAAATGTCTGAACTGGAGCACAGATTGTCATCATCACCTCGTCTATCTTGTAATGGAAGGGAAGGGAAGGGGAGAGCCCTAGTGTACATAAAACACCACACTGGGAACCTAATAGTCAGGAGAAGAGGGGAACAGCAACTCCCAAGCAGAGCTTTAACTCCCCAGACACCCTACAATCATCCTTGGCGCTTGACATGATTGAATCCTCAGAATCATCTATATTAGAGGTGATGTTCTTAATGCAAAAAACCCTCCAAGCAATACTAGAAGCTTTAGTTGAGAACAATGGACAAGGGAAATCCCACAAAACCCAACTACAATTGATTGCAGTGGAGTTAAAAATTAATAAGTGTTTGCCAAATATAGTGCGCCCAGTTGCGTAGAAAAGGGAGCAGGAGTTAAATGTATCCCTATATAACATCGAGAATACAGCCACACAGGTGAATGAAGTTGTTCAGATTGAAAACCCCCAACAGTATACATCTCAAAGTGCCCTATGCGGGTAATAAAGAGGAGTGCATATAAAAAATCTAAAAGGGATAGGATTATAAGGAGAAGGTTCAGAAATAAGTTAGAGAAGATGTTGGGAAAGACAAGGGAGGTATACCAAAGCCAGAATATAAAATAGGGTGTCGTAATTTCAGGAAGTGAGGGACCACTGACAGATGAGTTTATGAACAAAAAGGACCAAGGGAAGACTCAGAATAGGAAAGATGAAAACCCTGTCCCCTGTACCACAGGAAAAAACAGAAAGATTGGGGAACAGGGTGGAGTGTGTACCAGTGGGTTCAAGAATGAAGGGTGAGTCCCACTTAGATAGAATAGGATTGAGAAGAGAGCCCGCTCCTATAATTAGGAGAAACATGAAGATGTAAGATAATATTGAGGACCTATATGTGTTTATGGAACCCTGGGGTCAAAGGGTGGGGAAAAAGCAACAAAGGAAAATAAAAACGCGAAATCGTGCAAATCTATTGCAAACCCTGATTGCCCAACACTGGGAGAGGGTTCATCTGAAGATACAAGACAAATAGGTTTTGTAACAAGGTTAGAAGGAAATGAGGTAACTAAGGTGCTTTTTTATTCTGAATTTGTATAAAATTTGGTGGTAAATGCAGAGAGAGACCTGGAAAAGGAGGGTATAAGATTTGTGCAGGGTAATGAAATTGAGAGAGAAGGGAATAAGCCCGGGAACTCTGTGGCACTCCTTCACCACGCAGGACTTTGTCCAGAACAAGTACAGTATGAAGCACTAGGTGTTCACAATAGGAAAATCTGGGCAGATAAAGATCAAGGAGGGTTAAAAGTAACAATACCGAATTCCACATACGAGCCAATGTTGAGTAACCGAGATCCTCCTAAACGAATATTCAAATAGTTTGGAGGAAAATCTGTCTGGTGTGTTAAGTGAAGTGGACTAGGACTCAGGGTACTCACACAGCCTACGGACTCTGTCTTGGAATATTGGAGTTTACAAGAGACAGATAGCACAAGACACCTTTAGAGAAATGTTAGGTGTCTACAACATATTGTGTCTGCAGGAGTCCTAGTTGGGTGAGGTACCCAATCCAATAGATGGTTTTATTATGGTAACCAAGGAGGCAGTACGAATGAATTTGGGCCCACCCTCAGGTGCCTTAATTAGTCTGGTATCAGTAAAAAAAAGCTAACAAAATAATTAAGCTAAAAATGAATTGCAGGTGGCTACTGGCATGTCAGGTAGAACTCTACAGTGGTACCGGGATAAAAAGACAAATTATTGTGAGAAATGTATACATTCAACCAGGAGTAATAACAAATTACGAAATCCAATTGTGCATGCTAGAGAAAGATTTGGAATCTATATGTATGACCAACGCAGCAAATTTGATAATGATTTTAGGAGATTTTAATCATAAATTAGAACCATCCCTTAGTGATAAATTGTTTAAGGAAATTTTAGCTACCTCACAAAATTCCTCATGCTAATTTCAGTGGCGTAGAAAGCACCATACGAGATAAATATTTGACACAATTCCTTGGATCAATAGGACCATTCTGTGCCAATGGACGTACTTCTTTGGATTGCCCGGCAATTAAGACTTTCCGTTCAGGGAATCAGAACTGCCCAATTGACTGCTTTTATTGATGCATGGCACTTTAAGGACGTGGAACAATTTGAGGTATTGCAGAGTGATGGTAGTGATCACTGGCCTTTAGAATTGTTAATTAAGGTGAAAAGGAACCAAAGAGAGAAAGAGTGATCCCCTTGCAGATCGAATACCCCAGACGCATAACCACCCGTATAAACGAGGAAAGCCCGCAATTGGTCAATAATTTGTTTATAGATTATACTGCTGTTGGTAACGTACCACAAAAAGGAAAAACTTTAACATGGTACAAGCGGACTATCGTGCAGGTGGTAAATTGCCTAAAAATAACAGTTAAAAAAGGGCCCGCCCATAATAAAAATGGAAGGATAGAAAACTGGTTTAATAACGAGTGTAGAAACTTGAAACTTAGGGTAAGGAAATGGGAAAGGCAGTTAAAGAAAAAACCTGAAAAGGAGATATGGAGAGCCTTCGAGTGGCAAAATTGGAATATAAAAATAAAATGAGAGAAATCCAAAAATTGGCAAACAATGTTAGAAGTGATAAGTACAAATAATATAAGGTTGTTTTGGTAATTGGTAAAAGAGGGCAAGGTGCAAGGGGAAATGCAATGCTTGGTGGAGGAAGATGATTAGGTAACTCATCTGAACAACCTATATAGGGGTAAATGTTTGAGGAACACCCTGAAAGTAAAACCTGAGGAGCTAGAACAACTAAAGCAGCACTTTTCCTTTCAAAATATAAAAAAAACAATTCTTAAAGTTAACTAAAGCTGCAGGGCCAGACAATCTTCCGGCTATTATTTTGAAAAAGAACACAGATTGGTGGGCCAGCTTCCTAAAAACAACTTTCCAACAAATTCTTGCGGTGGGGTCTTTCCCGGAAAGTTGGAAGGGAGCAATCATGAGACCAATCTATAAAAAGGATGATGCTATGTTGCCCCAGAACTATCGCCTCATAAGTTTACTGGATGTGGGGGAGAAGATCTTCTCCAAAATATTGCTAGGGGTAGTGAAATCCTGGGCAGAACAGCATGACCTGATGCCCATAGAACAAGGAGGATTTAAAGAAGAGCACTCGACCATTGACCACTGCCTTAGTTTATAGGCATTGGCAAGAAAGGCAATAGAAGTGTATGGGAGCTTGTTCTGCTGTTTTGTTGATGTCCGAGCCGCATTTGATTTGTTAGATCGTAAAATATTGTGGAGTATGTTGATAAAGCTCAGAATCAACAAAGCAGTTCTTTCATTAATCCAGGATATGCTCTCTAAGAATTGGGTTAGAGTAATCCTGGATGATCTTAGGACATTATCTAAGAAGAGTCAGATAATGAAAGGCCTGAGACAGGGCTGTGTTCTAGCCCTTTTGTTATTTTCCCAGTTTTTATCTGACTTACCAACCACATTGAGTAAAGCAGGAGGTTTAAGCCCTAAAATGGGGGGAACCCATATTTCATGTCTGCTATACGCGAATGATTTAGTGATAACAGACATGACTGAGTTAGGCCTACAAAAGAAATTGGATACCTTTTTAGAATACTGCAACAAGAAAAGCCTCACGGTTAATCTGGAAAAGACCAAAATAATGGTATTTGGTCAAATAAAAAGTTCCTTCTACTGGAGACTGGGGGAGGTCAAAATTGGAATAGTAGATAAATATAAATATTTGGGCATGTGGTTTTATAGTAGATTACATTGGAAAGACCACACACAGTCCTGAAAAGCGAGGTCCCTTTCCATGGTCTGGGGCCTCAAACAATATAAACAGAAGTATGGAGGCCCTTCGCTGCGACCAATACTCTCAGCTTTTACTGCTTCGGTCCAACCACAATTTTTATATGGTGTTGAGGTTTTATTCATGGGGGGTAATCATATTGGAATCAAGAAGAGGGAAAATGTGTGAAACAACTTCTTGCCCTCCCATCTTCAACTATGTCACAGGCTGTACGAGTAGAATGTCATCTCACAGCCTGGAACTATCGGGGCATGCAAGCGACATTTCATTTTTAGAATTGACTGAAGGGAGAAGGCCCCCACAAAATAGCATATCTTTCAAAGAAAGAAATAGAGACCAGTGACTTTACCTGGGCAGTTCAAGCACGGAATAAACTAGATAAGTTATGTGTTAAACTTACTCTAGAGCAAGACCACTGGAAATCAATGCAGCAGATCTCTAAGCGGGAGTTACGGGCCATAGTTGATGCGAAGTCACGAGAAGACCTATGCTACTTGAAGAGTAAATCTTCAGTTCGGTTTCTAATAAATGGATGGGTCAATGACAATATTTTCCCCTATATAGAAGCTATGCCTAATCCAAAGCTCAGAAATTAAATATTGAAATTTAGAATTGGTCTGAACCCAAGTAACAATAATGAGAAGATAAAATCACTTATGTCAAACGACCATGGACTGTGCTCTTGTGGCATACAAGTAAAATGCAGTAGCGAACATATTTTGCTGGATTGTTTGCGCTTTTTAAAAGAACGGAAACATTTTTAAAACCTATTTTTATTGTTTATAAAAGTTTAAGTAGAGACAAAGCACTTAGTTTAATGACAAATATGACATTTTTATAAGTGGCATGTGCAATAGGAAGATTTTTAATTGCTATACAGGAATCAATGAATGAAATGGCATAAGTTGAAAAGAACATATGGTGAAAATTCAATCTTACCTATGATCAGGGGACTATGCAAGATTTTGTACAAATGTATAGCTAAGGTATAACGCAAACACTTGCTGCTTTGGTTATGATTTATTAGCCCTCATATAGGAGCCTTTTATGACATATCTTGGTAGGCCTTTATCGTGTAGTATACTGTTTTATGGGAAAACTGTTGGGTTAAAGCATGTTTTAAATGTTTGTAAAGTGCGCATTTTTATGGTTAAATATGCCAAATAAAATTATTCAAATGGATGGATGATCTACAGTTCAGGGTCTGGGTCCCACTTTTCATAGCACACATTCCTTTGTTCTCTGGTGGAAGAGAAGGTCTTTGCCGAGCCAAAACCAGTTCTGTCCTCTCTGGGACAGCTGCCGGGCAGGGGGCGGCGGCAGCATTGTCCAAGGCAGACCAGGCCCATTCAGGTGTTAACGAAATCTCTTCCTCCTACTCCAAATGCAGCCTAGGTCTCTTCAGCCCAGCCCTTACTCATCCAGGAAAGGCAAGACACACATCAACCCCCCCAGTGGCTGTCTGAGAGAATGCACATGCCCAGTCCCTGTCATTCAAAAGCCAGAAAGTCAATACACAAACCACCAAGGTATTACCAAACACATAATATAAAAATTATCTTTACTAAAAGATTCAACTTTATATTCTGAGTTCAGGCATACTACATTTTAGCTTCCAATATTGTCCTAATGGGACGTTACATTTATAAGATGTTACAAATTAACTCCCATGTTTCAATGGTGAAAGATTAAATTGGCAGTATTTCACTATCAGCATATGTCACACACACACACCAGAACATGTCATACCTTTCACATACACAGCACCTAGCCCTGGGGGGTAGCTTGGGCCTACCATAGGGGTGCCTGACATGGAAGAAAAGGGAAGACTAGACCTTGGCAAGTGGGTGCACTTGCCAGGTCGACATGGCAGTTAGCAAACTGCAAACAAGCATTGCAGTGGGAAGCCTGAGATACATTTTCAGGGCAACTAATGTCAGTGGTACAATCAGTGCTACAAGCCCACTAGTAGCATCTGATTTATTGGCCCTGGTACACTTTACTAGAGGCTTATCAGTAACACACATATGCCAATCATGACTAACCAATCATGTTCACAATTTACACAGAGAGCATATGCATTTTAGCACTGATCCGCTGTGGTAAAGCACCCAGAGTCCTAAAACCAACAACAATAGGTCAGGAAACAATAGGAGGAAGAAGCAAAAGGTTTGGGGATAACCCTGCAAAAAGGATCAAGTCCAACACCTATATAGCTTGTATATTATATTGTATACTGTATATAAGAATTGCTAAAAAAAAATAAGAAATTAGATGCAATTGTGTTCACCTTTTACACTTGTAAGGTTTTGGGTTACTGGTTGAAGGGGGTGAAACCTTTCTCAGTTATCAACCACAATCCTTGACTGAGTGGAGTCACAAGCAAACCCCCAAATTAACCTGTGCTCAACCCTCTGGTAGCTTGGCACAGAGCATTCAGGCTTAACTTAGATGCAATGCGTAGAGTATTTATGCAGTGCTTCATAGAGTAATTAAGTGAAAACACAACAGAAAAAGAATCCCACTCCAAACTGGAAAAATAGAGTGACATTTAATAAATAAAACCAGACCAAAATGATAAAGATCCATGGAGCTTGGGTCAGCTACAGGAACGATACATTTTAAATCCTAGTTGCAGTGCATTGCGAGGTGTCATGTTGAGGATATGTTGTGCAACCGAGGTGATGCGGGTTTCTGTTTGGAGATGCATCACGCAACATTGGTTCTGAGGAACTGTTTTGCCAGACGAAAGAAAAAGACGGCACAACTTCCGTTGGCAATATAGTACAGAGTTTATAAAAAGAGCACCAAAAGTCAGTCATGTCCATGGAACTGGAATCTGAACTTCCAATTCCAATGTAGCAGATAGTGTATTTCATTCATTTATGAGTGCAAATACATCACACATTTGCATATTTAATGAAACGCTTACTCAAGCACATTATATCAAATGGTAATACTTTCTGCAAAAACAGGTTATCACATGTTGATCGAATGTGACTCATGTGCATGTGTTATTTGTTACATGTATACACCACCACTGTACTATCGGTGTCCAGGTCCTGTCTCAATTGTTGAAGCCTAGTAATACACAACTCCCTACATGTCTAGTGCTCTGCAAGGCTTAATGTTCTACTTCTTGCGCTTCTGTGCAGCTTCTCTACATATTTTCTCAGCTATATTCTTGCTATGCGGTCCAGTGGCATTCCATTTCTGCTGTGTCTAATTATGTTTACCTATTCTACTGAAGCTTTTGTCTACTTCCTTCCCTCCAGATCCTAACTCCAATTGTGTTTTCTATTCTATGATTACAGACATCTCAGGCCTCTATTTCTCCTTTAGCATGTTCATCTGTACATGTCTTAATTCTGACACTTGCATTGACCTGAGTGTGTCTACTTCCTTTTCTGAGTTCATTATTACAGTTGAGAAGGAGTGATAAGAGGTCCTGCATTGTCATTGAGGAGTCCGTCGACGAGTGGGGCTTGCGATGCAAAGTTCTGCATCAATGATGCGTCATGCACCAGCTGTTTTTGAAGAAGTTACGGAGCTTGTGATTCAAAGTCATGCATCACTGCAGAGGCTGCAGGTGAAGAGGAGCTGGCATTGTGAAGGCCTGCCTCAGGGATGTGTTCTGATGTTGCTGTAGGCTGCTGGGACGATGCAAAGTCCTTGCGCAAGGTAAGGTCATGAAGCAGAGGAGATGTGTTGGTTCTGCTTGGGGTTGCACTGCACATTAGAGGAGATACATTGGTTCTGTTGCGTTTACATATGGGCTGGCAGAGCACTTTCAGGCCCACTTCCATGGGTCCGCACTTTCAAGCCCACTTCCATGGGTCTGGGACTGTGTTTGCTCCACATGACAGGGTAGGACTCACAGTTACCGAGTTGAGGTGCTGGTTACAAGAGTCTAGTCCTTCTCACCCAGGCAAGGGGGTAGCACGTCAGCACAGTAGGGTAGTATTCCTTCATGACAACAGTACAGCAGAATGACAGTCCTTTCAGCAGTACGGCAGTTCTTCTTCCTGGCAACATCTTTTACAGGTCCAGACGTGTCTAGGAGTCCAATGTTATACCTGATGCCCACTTTGAAGTGGAGGAAGTTTCTAGAGGGTTCCCTCCCACTGAGGTCTAAGTCCCTGCTCTGGCCCTTGCTTGCTGGAATCACTGGAATCACAATAACCTAGTGAGAAATAATGTGTGAGAGTGCTCAGGCTGAGCCTTTGTGATATGCCAGTGTGGTAGATGACAGCTACTCCCCCTCAATAACTCAGGGTGGCCCATCCTGAAAACACCACATTTTCCCTTAGTCTCATTGTCTGGGAGCTGTACACAAACATCAATTGCCAGCTAAACCTACCAATGTGTTCCAGGGTCAGGCTGCAGGCACCAAATGGTTAGAGCAAGAAAATGGCAACTTTCTAAAAGGGCCATTTTCAGAATTGTGACTAAAAATCCAACTTTATCATTAAAGCTGGCTTATAATGACATTTCTTTGGATACCAAACTCGACCTGTCTACCAGTTTCTAAGTGGCATTTTCAGCGTATTAACTGTAATAAGGTAACTCCAATGGTATCCTATGGGAGAGGTAGGCCTTGCAGTTGTGCAAAACAAATTCAGGAGTTTTTCACTATTTGAACAGGTAAAACTTAAAAGTATATGTCCCACATTTTAAATGCACTGCACTTTGCCCTCCGGGCTGTTCAGGGCCTACCCTAGGGGTGACTTATATGTATTAAAAGGAAAGGTTTGGGCCTGGCAAAAGGTTTATTTTGCAACATCAACTTGGCAGTTTAAAATTGCACAAACAGGCTGCAAAGGCAGGCCTGAGACATGTTTAAAGGGCCATTTAAGTGGGTAGCACAATAAATGTTGCAGGCCCAGCATTAGCCTTGTAATGTACAAGCCATGGGTACATGTAGTACCACTTAAGTAGAGACTTACAACTAAATTAAATGTGTCAATTGGGTATACGCCAATTTCAACATGTTTTAAGGAGAGAGTACAAGCACTTTAGCACTAGTTAGCAGTGGTAAAGTGAGCTGAGTCCTAAAGCCTACAAAAAGCACTTTCAGAAAACAGGAGGGTGAAGAAAACAAATATAGGGATTGGCCTGCAGAAAGAATCAAGTCAAACAATACGAAATGTCATTAAAAACCAATAGCCTATCTAAAGAAAGAACTCAAGCTATCTTTGTAAACCTCTAGGAAGATGATGTAAGATTTAATTAATAATTCTATTTTATTTTAATTGTTTATAAAGCACTGCTAGACCATCAAGAGTGAAAAAGCAGTCCAAACACATGTCAATAGTGTGTAAACGTACACACCATCTAGAAGGGGGAGGGAAAGGACAAGATAAATACATTAGTGAGGCAAATGAGAGCAATATACATTTTTGGTTGGCATCTGTTTATTCCTAGAAGATTAAAATATATATACATTTAAAGTGAGCATTGATTAAACGTATATAGGAAACAGCAGTGCAATAGTAAAGTATGTAAGATATGCACATTTGTAGTAAGTTACATTTGTGGGAACCTGGGAGGGGTGAAGGTCTGGTTAGGGCCATATACACCCCAATATTATGAGGGTCACGCCCATTAAATTCCTTCACACCAGAAGTAAATACCCAATTTTACTTCTACTCCAGTGAGTTATGCTGTGCTCGGTGACAGGTGTCAGGAGTAAGACAAACCTGTCAGACAATCTCTGATGGTTGATTTAGTGGAGCCACTCCCTGGTACTCCAAATCAATAGACACATACCATAACTGATATTTTACTAATTTAGGAAAAAATATTATACAGCAGTTGTCTACCTCCAAGTATATCTTAATTAACATAATTATTATACACAACCAAGCACATAATATGCAGATCAAGTCAAAGGTTAAAAATGCCCAGTCATCACATATCACTAACCTGTTAGTCTGTTCCTTACCCAGTGTATTGATAATTATTTCAGCCATCCAGCTAAAAAGGCTATATTAATTTACTAAGCTTTAATATGTCAAGTCATGCGTAGTTTCCCCGTATACCATATGCTGTTTTTGTCAACATTCAGCATTCAGCCCTTCAACATCTCTCCTCAGCACCCGGTCCATGCATCTTAATCCTGCCTCTGCAATGATATAGTTTTTACCTATATTGCTAATGGTGCTTTATACAGAGAGGAGATCATAATTCATGCTAAACCCTACTTTGCAATAAAGATGTGCATACAATGACCCTTTACTGAAGCTATGGAATCTAAAGTTACAAAGCATGCATCAGAGAGGTGAAACGTTTTCCTTCTCTGCCTTGTTAGTTTGAATAGTGTCAGATAAACATTGAATTTATAAAATGTAACCATGGTGATAAAGCACAATCTTGTTAGTATCACCATTTGAAGAGGAAGTCTGTTTTTCTAGGACCTATGCCTATACACATTGCCTAGTATTAAATCCAGTAATGTTTACATTCTATTGGGAATGTATTACATGTAACAAGAACTATTATCAGACAGAGCTTGTCACAGATAGCAGCCTTGTGCTTCAATTACAAGATTGAAAATCATTGCCGATGCATTGCAAGCAGGCTAAAACGTTGAAAAATGTAAAGAGCTCTCTATTGCTAAGACAGTATTCAGAAGACTTCTGGATGCTCGGTGTAAGAGTATTTGGGGACTATAATGCTCATTTGTATCTGGGAACCCTGGTTTAAGAACCATTCTTTCACGGACTGGATCATATGAAATAAATATTATGCTTGAGAAACATATTTTGGAATGTCTGAAATTCAAGTTGTATCCTGACTCAGCAAGTATTGTGACTATTCTGTCTGCATGTTGAAGGTGTTCAGCTAATTCATTGTCTCTGCTGAATATCATCGACTTAAGAAACCACCCTAAAATCATCTTGCAATAATTAAATTATTCCAGCTGAGAAAACTCCTGGGCTACTTTTCTACCCTTGAGGTAATTTGTATAGCCATAGTGTGCTCCCTTGAATGTCAGTGGGTGGAACTAATACGATTCTTCGCATATGTTCTTTAGAAAAATATATTTTGCTATGTTTAACATTGTTTTGTATTTGCTTGTGAATTAGATCAATAAACCAACACTATGTGCATTTTGTTTTACAATGTTGGTTGAAATTGTGATAGTCGACAACTATTCCCCGAACTATATCTGACCAAGAATATTGGGGGGCAGATTTACAAGCCTATTGCGCCACTTTTGGGTCACTTTTAACATGAGAAAAGTGACGCAAAAGTGTGGCAAGGGTCTTGCAAATCTGCCCCAGGGTGTTTATTGTTTATAGACAAGAGATGAGGATTCTCTGATATTGAAATCCATCCAAAATAGCATTTTTGCTCCAATCTACTAACTTTTTATACAGCAGTCAGATGATTTATAAATCCCAGTTTGTGATATACTGGCCTGCATTGAGTGGCTGTGGTACTACTGAAGACACTTTTTGGCCAACTGAGACTTCAATTATAATTCGCGGTGGCCAATCTTCTCCCACAAAGACTTAAGCATAAGAATCTGTCAATTGAGTTAAAAATGTATTACGATTGTCCACCCAGTCTCTCTTTCAATTTTAATCAAACTATTTTAAGCCAAATCTTTTTCATGTGTTTTTACTTAAAACAAGCCAATAGTCCCTCCAGCTCCAAGAGTGACTTGAGCTTTGGAAGTGCTATTGTTATTTTCACCAAATTGTCTAGAACGACTATTGCCAGCTCCTGGACTTAAACAGGATTCTCCTTCTGTGGAGCTTTCTGTCTAATAGTTGCAGCTAACGTCTTCTTTTCAAAGTGCTGCTTAGGTGGTTCCAATCCCCAGTTGTCCCCTCTGCCTTGCAGATCGCTTTGCCACTTGTGAGGTTCTTGGGAAGAATTGATCTAGTCTCTTTTGATCACAATCCTCTGAACAATGTGAATAATGCTCATCCAAAAATTGTTTTCTCTCTGGATCCGAATTTCTATCTGATCTCTAAAGTTATACAATTCTTGTTCATCTTTCCTACACTACAATTAGTTTTTATGTTTCTTAAATCCACTCCAGATTGTCTCGCTCTAGCTTTGGGATTGTTGCATCTCTTGTTTTTTCTCTATTGATTATTTTCAGTCTCTGTTCCTAGCTTTAACTAAGGTTTCTGTGACTTCATGGAAAAGGTGTCTCCATGAAGATATGGACTTCAAAGATATTCTTCAGTGACTCCACTTCTTTCTGAACTTGTAGAATCGCATGCATATTTCTCGTGAACAGCCAATAGGGTTGCATTGATTTCTATGTTCCCAAGAACTATTTTAGCTATGGTATCAATATTGCCCATTAATTTTCTCCCTGAGTCTACCTCGAGTCAAGCACTGTGTTCCACCTGTATTTTCTTCAGCACTCCAGCTACTGAAGGTATGTGTGTCTGGTTGCATGTAAGGAAATAAATATACTTACCCATGCTTCATTATTCATTAATGATTCATGTTCATTATTCAGTATTTATCGTGTGAGTTTAAATTAGGATACACTGCCTCTAGCTGCTAAGTTTTCCTTTCCATCCAAAACTGGATTTTGTTTTGTTTGATTAGGCAATGTTCCATAATAGCGTTTATAGACTGTGGATTAATGGCAGATGCTTGAACATGAGTAGGTGTCTGAATGGTATTGTGATATCAGTAAAGTCTTATACTACCTTAGTTGTCGCAATAAATCTATGAGTTGTCTACCTTCTGTTTGTCTCTACTATAGAAAGCTGTTACCTATCTGAATGTAGGGTATACATGACTAATGCTGGCCATGTTTGTACCAGCAATGTTAACGGACTTAGGGGGATGTGTACAAGGAAGTGGAGGAGAGAGGCATTATGCTTCCTGGCTAGACTCATCTCTCCTAAACTTCTGAAACGCAAGACTGCACTATATTTACAAGATTGTGGTGCAGCCTTGTTTTTACCCCGCAATGGCGCTAAGTTTAGCAACTTAGCACTTATGTAGGCACCCTTGCACCATAGTGCAAGGGTGTTTGCATGCAGGGGAGGATAGTTTATGTGTAGGAGGGTGTCCCTTCCTGCACATAAACAATCCTAGAAATGCCATCCTGTCACGTTCAAGTAAAAAAACAACGGTCCTTGACAAGGAGGAAATAACGATTTCAATAATTATAGGCCACAATATGCACTATAATGAACAGGAAGTCCAGCCGGACTTCAAAATGTATTCAATAATTAAATAAGGCAAATTAAACAAAACAACAATAGAGCAGTGGGACACAGTCCTGTTTCCACAGTACTAGACCTACAATACAAAGTACACTCAACTAGGGATTTTCAGGCATTTAGAAAGAACGGGAGCAAAAAGGGTAATTTTACATTCTGATTGCTTCACATATGTGGAAAACACATGGTTTTTAGGCACATGATAGTGAGCTAGTGTTTAGACCACATAATATGTCGACGGCGTTTCAATCCAGTTATAAATAGTGGATCATCATCAGGACATTCAATGCTTGCCTGAATTTAAAAGCCTAGACCCGGTATAGAGGGCCGATTCCAGAAACAAGGGTGGTCGGCCTTCCAGTTGCGGGGCCAGGGAGGATGATTCTAGACTGGCTGGCAGTGCGGTTAGGCGTAATGTGCCTTGCCAGTCAGCAGTCAGCCTTAGAAGGGTTGAGCCTCAACGCAGATGGTGGGTTGAAGGACTGGTTGTGGAATGAGGCGTTTGATGCATGCGGGGAGCCTCACATTTTTAGAATCCTTGGGAAGCGCAAGGGCTAAAAGAGCACTGCTGATAGCACGTAGTCTGTGAGCCAATTTCCCGATGGTAGTCAGGGATGCATAACCTGGTATGGTACCTACGGAATCGCCAATATGAACCTGGCCACAGAGCGCGGTGGCCTGTAATAAGGCTCCTGAAGTTTGCGGTGGAGCTTCCAAAAACGTCTCGGTGCACAGTCGCGCCATAGAACTGCACTATATTTACAAGATTGTGGTGCAGCCTTGTTTTTACCCCGCGATGGCGCTAAGTTTAGCAACTTAGCACTGATGTAGGCACCCTTGCACCATAGTGCAAGGGAGTTTGCGTGCAGGGGAGGATTGTTTATGTGTAGGAGGGTGTCCATTCCTGCACATAAACAATCCTAGAAATGCCATCCTGTCACGTTCATGCATGCTGCTTCATGCAGCGCACATGACAGTGACAAAATTGAATTTTTTTAAAAGTTTGTTTATGTGCAGGAAGGGACATCCTCCTACACATAAACAAACAATGGCAGTTTACTTTATCCATGTGTGTTGCATAGGGCACCACACATGGAAGAAGCAAAAACGAGGACAAATAATGCATTCCTCCTCGTTTCGCCATCTTCAGACCAGTTGTTACCTGGTCTTAATTTTGGCGCTGCCTCCTATTTACACCACCCTTGGACATAGGGGGCAGCATGAAAATGAATGGGTGTTGCAGTGGAATGCCCACTGCAACACCAACTGTCCACCCCTTTCACACTAACCGTAACGTGAAAGGGGGCCTTATGTACAAGGCAGCATTAAGCCATGTCAAATGGCTTATTGCTACCTTGTTCATAAGGTGCAGCCCCAATCGCCACCAGAACATCAACATAGGTGATGTTTTGGTGGCGATAGGGGCTTGTACATATGTATAATTTGATTCACATGTGACTATGAGCCTTGAATTAGGCCAATGTGCTAAATATATATATTAGTGACACCTCAATTAAAACATATGGATTGTAGCGGTCCTTTGTGAATAGCCCTGCTGCATCCACAACTTCTATTTCTATCCAGCAATACTATATACTTCAACAGTATACTCAGAGTCTGCTCAGTCAAGAAGAGCAATCACTCCCAGGTACACATTATCTGGCTTTACTGCTGTCTCCAGCTCCACACCCTCAGTTTCTCTCACCATTTTTCATAAACACTCAGGAATCAGTGTTAGCAATTTGTGCAGATTCTTTGCATTTGATTAGTGCTAAAAAATTCTCAGTTGGACATGGAGGAATTATAGACCTGATACCCAGGAAGACTGAAAAATACCTCAGGACGCCACTGGTGAGATTTTGAGCGTCTGAATTTTTTTTGTGTCCCAAGCACTCAAGTGTCTTCAGGGCCACGCTCCTGGCTGGGCACTATATTGTATCCACTCCAATATTTTTGTTTTAATGTCTGGTAGATATTCTCGCTCCAAAAGTAAATAAACTTATTTTTTGAGAAAAGTAAGTTTGACAGGTGTCTCAAACCTTTTTTCTAGTAAGTTATGCTCTGCAAGGTGAGTGGTGTTCGAAGTCAAACAAACATGTCAGAGAATCTCTCAACTGCCAAGTCATCATGTAGCGTAGCCTGCTGCCCCATGTCAATATACAAACATAATCATTTGCATTTTAATATTGTTGGACCTGGCCCTTTCTGGCAGGTTTACCCGAGACTTTTTGCTTTTTCCTAGCCTGTTTCTGTGACCTGGTGTTGGTGATTTTAGGCATCTGCGCACTTTTTCACTGTGGTACAGTGTAAAGTGCGTGAGTGCTCTGTGTATGTGTGGTGAGTGACCTGCCCTCCAATAGGAATGCATGGGGAATATGTGTGACCATGGTAGTTCCTGATGTGTGGGGAGTGCAGGGTCGAGTTTGGTATGTGCGAACTCATGAGATTGAATGCTGCGTAATGATATATGCGGCATGGTTGTGTCTAGTGTAGAAGTGCCACTTTTAGAAGTTAGTGTAATGTAGGTGGCCAGCAAGGGATTTTATTTGTATGAAGTTTCAGCACTGGTTAGGACTTGTTGGAGGGTAATCAAAGTACCTAAATCTGAGTTCAATCAGAGGCTGTTCAATTAAATTAAAAAGTTTCTAACAATGAGAAACAAAGGATGTTACCACACTAACATCATGGGTACAATAAATGAATAATAAAACATGAAACCAGGATAATTTGTTTGTCTGAAAAGTTATTATTTTGGATTCAAGACAAAGAAAAATTCTGTACAAAAAATGAACAATAACATAAGACAGGGTACATACAAAGATATACTATGGATATTTAAGGTATTGGTTGCTTTTCCTATAATATATCCAAGAAAACAGTCCAGACTGCTAGGAAAAGGTGATAGCTTGATTTCCACTATCAATCAGGAGAGAATCAAGAGTCGATACAAATCATACTGTGCAGAATTGGACTAGGTAGGTCGACGTTTCGGTCTTATCTTGATCATTTACAAGACCATCATCAGGACGGATTGATAATATATACAATGGTTGACCCTTTTTTAGTTCTGAATCACGACACTTTTAGGTTTAAGTGACGGCATCCGCTTATTTCTTTTAGAGGCGGGCAATGTGCAAACTCAGTTTTGAGTATCAAGCACTTGTGCATACATCGGTATTGCAGTGAACAGGTTCTGGTAGTTTGTTCAATTCAGGGTAGAAGTTGGCATATTTGTGTAATTTGTGTCTGGCGTGTGATTGGCTGGTGAGCCTGACTCCAAGAGTCTGGGAGGGTCTGCCCCGGTGGTGAATGGAGTGTTTAGCATGCTGATGTGAGGGGAGGGGTGCACCTGGGCCTGAAGGACTGGGCTTTCCCCACACCCCCTCTGGTGCGACTGATGTCCCTAGCCTGGCCTGTGAAAGGAGTTCCCTATAACCAGTTGTAGCTGGTTCTCAAACTGCCTGCACCCTGCTAGACAAAGGATTTCTCTGTATAAAAAAGGGTTGTGTCCCCTTACAAAATGTTCTTGTTTCTGACTTGAATCCTGCCAGGGGCGTGCTGCTGCTTGGGCCCAGGGTAAGGCTTGCCTCCCTGGGCCCTGCCCAGCCCCTGGATACCTGATGGATTGCTGGAGGACTCTGCCTTAGTCCTGGGACCCTTTTGCCTTTCTTTGCAGCCCCCCAGCACCTGTTGTAGCTGGAAGCTCTGTATTGTACTTATAGCACAGGGGAACGCTGTATCTGGCCATTAGCGCTTGGGAGCGCTGATTTATTGCCATTCTAGCGCTTTGGAGCGTTTTATTTCCCACTAGCGCTGAGGAAGCGCTTTATGTCCACAGCCGGTGCCCACCCGGCATTTGCCCGTTTTTATTGCTCGTTTTTGGGCCCCAAAGCGAGTGCCCACCCCGCTGCATATTTAAAATTATGAAGCTCACTGCCGCTCGTGTGAGGGGGGCGCTGTGCCCGCCTCCCTGCCCAGGGCCGCGCTGCCATTGGTGGCCCTGCGAGACAGGAAGCCAGGCAGATTCTGTGGTGACCTGGGCGGGCCTGACTGCAGGGACCTCCGCTTCCCCCTGCCCGGGGGAAGCCTTGGCTATGTTGCCGGTCTCCCATGCGAAAGAGGGAGACCGGAGATGAGAGGAGATGCTGCCGCCGGAGAGGGGAAGAGAAGCTGGCCGAATTGTGGCCACCCGCGGCCCGGGGCTCCGGTGAAGTAGGGAGAGCCCTGGGGCTACCAGCGGAAAAGAGCCTAAGTGTTGCGGGGCTCCCGTGTGCTGGAGGGAGCCCCGGTCGAGGAGTCAGCCTTCCCCCAAGTCCCGGTCCCGAGATGGGGGACCGGGCGAAGCATGGTGCGCAGCCGTCGAGAAGCCGCGCCGAAGAGACCGGTGAGTAGTTCCCGGTATTGGTTGTTGCAGAAGGGGGCGTCGGGGCACATTGCCGGTGCCCGCCCCTCCCCTCTAGTGAAAGGCTCG
Organism: Lissotriton vulgaris; assembly: GCF_964263255.1. Taxonomy (NCBI): domain Eukaryota; kingdom Metazoa; phylum Chordata; class Amphibia; order Caudata; family Salamandridae; genus Lissotriton; species Lissotriton vulgaris. The sequence goes on along the minus strand of NC_141693.1, from coordinate 1,435,766,907 downwards.
TGGGGGCCTTACTTGTCCTTCAGCCTAGTGAAAGGCTCCGGGGGCATTTTTCGGTGAGCTCGAGTCCCCAGAGGGGGGACTCCAACCAGAGGGGCGCATTTGTTTTAGAGCCCCAGGGGCCCGGGGCACTCCTCTGTTCTCGAGTCCCCAGAGGGGGAACTCCCTAAGAAAGACACCACAGTTGTCTTTGAGAGCCCATGAGGGGCTCAGGTGCCACAATTACCTTTTAGAGCCCAAGAGGCTCCTGGCCCACATTTGTTGCGAGAGCCCACGAGAGGCTCAAGGGGCATAATTGAGTGAGAGCCTGAGAGGCTTCCAGGCGCATTTCTTTGCTTGGAGCCCAGAGAGGCTCAGGGGCGAGCAGCTGCTCAGCAATTAGTGGGCAGCTACACCGTTTAGGACCCTGACTGTTGGGCACAGGGCGTCCTAGCCCCAACAAGGCCAGTTGACCTAGGGACTGCCACAGGTGGTGGTTTATGTAAGTTTTGCGCAATGTGATGTGGTGCTAGGAAATGTAATGCATTTAATATGATTACGCACCTTGATCTTACACCTCTGAATGTTTTTAGGCATCATGTGTTTTTGCGCTATTGAGTTGTTGTCCGGCACCTCTGAATGTTTTTATGCATCATGTGTCTTCCTTGTTCTTACACCTCTGAATGTGTTGGTTTATGCATCATGTGTTTTTCCTGTGCTGCACCTCTGAATGTGTTTTGATGCATCATGTGCCTCGTTCTTACACCGCTGAATGTATATTTTATGGATCATGTGGTTTCCTTCCCTACACCTCTGAATGTTGTGATGCATCATGTGTAATGTGTTCTTGCTTATAGTTGTATTATTGGGCTGCAGCACTGCAAGGCATGGTGGGATTGATTGGAGGGGCTGAGGTGGATGGTTGGGACAAGATTGGCTCGCTCGCTATCTATGGTTTGGTTTTGGTTTTGGGTATAAACGCTGAAAATGTATTTCTAAGATTCACGGAGGAAAGTTACTTCAAAAGAACACGATTCAAGACAGTGATGGCTGCCTATAATATATGGAAAGGATTTTCCAAAAAGGTTGGAATTGGGAAGTACAATGCATACACCAGATTTAAAAACAACCCCTCTCTATCTAGTGCGGTTTTCTCAGGAGCTGTATTTCAAGAATGGGAGAGGCGGGGGATAAGAAAGATTGGAGATATGTTGGGAGGTTACGGTATATTACAATTTACAGAATTGCAAAATAGACATACTTTGAACACAAAACATTTCTTCAAATACCTCCAAATAAGAAGTTGTATATTGAATAAAAAAGGGGGATCATTGGGCTTTGAAAGAACTATAATGATGGACCTTATAGAAGTTGGCTTTGATTGTACTATAAAGAGGTTCTATTTAGAAATGACAAAACTAAAGAAAGATGATTTGGAGAAATGGATAGATAAATGGTCTGTAGATTTAGATATAGCTAGGGATATCTTTACTGAGTCACTAGAAATGGGAAGCAAAATGTTGTGTTCATCGTCTCTTCAGGCCCAACATTATAAGATATATCATTTATATTACACACCTGGGAAAATTGCTCAATGGGGGCGTTTATCCGGAACAACTTGTTTTAGGTGTGACAGCACAGTGGCGGATCTGATACATATCTTTTTGGTCTGTCCACACCTAGATAAGTTGAAACGGGATATTGGGAATTTTTTTCAGAATGCACTATCAACAACAATAGAGCTAACCCCAGCTGTTATGTTATTGGGGGTCAGTCTAGATGGTCTCTCAAATTGTAAAAGCTTTATATTTGTAGCAATGGCGATTCTTAGATTGTTAGTGGCATCAGCTTGGCTTGACCCAAATCCTCCTTCATACCATCAATGGCTGGGTAAAGTATTATCAGTACAAAAACTGGAAACTGCTATTTACGCTAGTTAGGGAAAAATGGGTAAGAAATTGGGTATGCAAATCTGGGGTCCTTTTATTCGGTGGAAGTTAGGAACCGAATGTTGAAAGATGAAGGATTTGTTTTTTTTGAATATTTGAGTATCTGAATATGCATGTACGATTTTGAGTTCTATGGCTTTGTATTTTGTTTATATGAATTTGTGTTCTATGATTGTGTATTTTATTGTGCCCTGCTCATGTTACAAAGAAAAAAGGGGGAAAAATTCTTTCAATAAACATATTTAAAATAAAAAAATGAGTTGTGGTCTGGCACCTCTGAATGATTTTATGCATCATGTGTCTTCCTTGTTCTTACACCTCTGAATGTGTTAGTTTACGCATCATGTGTTTTTCCTGTGCTGCACCTCTGAATGCGTTTTGATGCATTATGTGCCTTGTTCCTACACCGCTGAATGTATGTTTTATGCATCATGTGTTTTCTTTCCCTACACCTCTGAATGTTGTGATGCATCATGTGTAATGTGTTCTTGCTTATACCCCTAATTGTATTGTGATACTTAGGTGGTTGTTCTTTCTAGTACAGGTGGTCCTAGTGAGGTCCTGGTTCCCTGCGTGACATTCTCCTAAGGTGGTTAGGGTTGCGTAGTTGGTACTTACCTGTTAGCAGTGGCTACTGGTTGTGTGCTATATTTGCTAATTTGTGCTACAGTGATTTTAAATCCTATATTCTATGTTCTAGAAGTGCTATTTCTACTAAGTGCTGATTCTGACAGGCGCCCACGTGGCCCTGTCCTGTGTAAATAATCCCTTGTGAATATTGCCCGTGCCAGTTGGCACCATGTATATTGTGTGATTACTATCTGATGTGTTTTGACAATACAAAAGTTATTTTTATATAACCTTGTGTGGAGTTCCTTTTGTGGTGTGCCTAGGAAGTTGTTGCTGTTGTGTGCGTGCGCAAATGCTTTACACATTGCCTCCGGGATAAGCCTGTCTGCTCATGCCAAGCTACCAAGGGGGTGAGCAGGGGTTATCTTGGCGTGTAACTCCCTTGCCCTGACTAGAATGGTGGTTTCTGCCTGGCTTTGGCGTCAGTCTTAGCCAACCAGAAATCCCAGTTCTAACAAATATCATATGGTTACTTATTCTCCAGTATTTCCTCACATCACAAGTGTATCAGAATGATCACGATTTTAAATAACATAGAAGACAATGGGGCATATTTACTAAAAAAGTATAAAGAGCAGTGCTATGCCAAATTTCGCAACACCGCGCCATGACTTTTTTAAAACACAGGGCTGCACCGTATTGGCAAGAATACAGCACACCCCTTTGTTTCCCTTGGTGGTGGCCCAAACAAATCTTCCTAGCGCCATCGCTGGCACCCTTTTGCTATGTTGCAAGACTGCCTGTGCTGCAGGGTCAATTGTTTGGAAGGTAACTTGTGCTCAGCTCCTGCTTTGCTTAAAAAAATGTGCATACAATGTCTCTTTTCTAGAGGTATATGGGTGCTGCAAAGTTAATGCTACTATTAGCTCCTTATTTGCAAGGTGCACCTCTCCAAGGTCATCTTACCTTTCAGCCACAGTTACAATCCATTCACCACAGAGGTAGAGAGTTTCCCTTGTCTGCCTCTTAGTATTAACGGTGTAACACGTTCATGACAAGCACACATTTGCTCGGGTCACTATTTAAGCAGTTTGGGGACTGATCACAAAGGTAATTCAGCTGTAAACATTGGTTTATGAGTTGATTCACTTCAGTCACACATACCAGAATTTCACAGAGAGATTTCTGCAGGCATAAGCCTGTTAATTTTTACGGAGATCTCTGCCACTGCTAAGGAGGTCTCCATACCCATATATCACACTCAAATAGTGGGACTGAGAGCATTGTAGGTCATGGCTAGCTCTGGAGGTTTTTCAATGAGCATAAACTAGTCAGTTGGTGGCCGTTCAGAAACTTCCAGATAATCCCTAAAGGGTACATAGAGGTAAAATCAGATAGTTCTAATGCACTTTTTTGTGGGAGAGCAGTTAGGCTTATCAGAGGGTAGAGCTAAATATTTGTTGCACTCCACAGAGGCAATAAATGAGAGACACACTTGAGAATAAATCTGTGAAGACCATAAACAAGGTAAGTACTTTTGGAGTTACAATTTTGCAAATGTTCAGCAAAATTGTATCACTTTTGTGCGCAATTACGCACCATAGAGAACAATGAAGAAAAAACAGGAAAATGCATATAAAATCAGGCAATACGTACACGTAGTTCACCATCTCATTCTAGGTCAATGTCGGGACCAGGTCCAAAGTTCCACTCGAAAGTTCCAGCTTGAGAAGTTTGGGAATGTCCCGAATTGGGTGGGAACAGAGTGCTGAGTGTCTTGGAAGCTGGTGCGCAAAGACGAAAGAGGCCATTTGAAAGCACACTGCATAGGATGACTTACTGGTGATCTATATATTTATCACTTTCTTCTAATTTAGCATTTCCAAAGCACTAGCCTAATTCTCAGCCTATACTTCGCTCAATATATCTTCTAGCCCAACCTTCTGACTCATCTCAAACTTCTTTCTACTACTCCTTCAAATGCACTACCCTATCTCTAATCCTATACATCTATCAATATATCCTCTACATCCACTCTCTCACTTATCCCAAACCCCATACATCTACTATGATCGCCAAAATAACCCTTTCTAGACTCTCTCCGGCCCTACCCCTCCTTGCATCATCTGACACCTCTTTTTACTACACCGATCCCCTAAAACAAACCTTTCTAAACTCTCCCCTCCAAAACTCCTTTTTACTCATTCAAAAGTCTCTTCCTACTGCTAAGACCTAAAAAAAAAAAAAAAAAAACCTTCACTATTTTATCCCTTCACTATCTTTTTCAATCAAAATTAACAGACTAACATGTTCACTTCTTAAATTCCATATTCAACTATACTAATATACTGCCCAAATAACTGAATAACATATATACTACTCAAATTACTTCAAATTTATACTATACTCATTTTCCACACTAATCCTTTATGGGTTCCGGAGTGGGCACTACCATTGGAGAAGTGTGTCATACTAAATATCATCAGTGATCTCACCCTCAACTATTAATGGCCCCCTTGCCTAGAAACAACAACTATTACATTTACATCACAACAATTATAAAAGGAAGGTCCACTTTATTGTTTTGTTTATGTCCCATAATCATGCCATCCAATGTTAACCCCTTTCCTGCGGCCCCGATTTTCCCGCAGTGTGGCACTTCTGCAAAACGGGCGGGCTGCGTCGGCCATTGGCCGACGGCAGCACTGGGAAGGTAGTGCTGCTGTCGGCCAATGGCCGACGGCAGCTAGGAAGGGGTTAACAAATATAACCTGTTAAGTTGACTGGACAATTTCATGTATTGAATAAACAAAATAAGTTGGATACTGGACGCATTCTTAATACTCCTGACAATTGAATCTCGCTTCTTGTTCATCATTGTTATATGTGTTAACATTGTATTTCCACATTTTGTGCCGAAAACCAAACAATTAGTGGATGCTCCTTTTTGACTTGTTGTGGCACTCAATTCCAGAGTTGAGTTCACAGTTCTGGAAGTGTTGATGAAATACATGTAATTTGCACACTTCATAAAGGTATACTGAGCCAAAATATCTTATTTTTCGACTTTTGGAAAATCACAAAGGGCATTTGCTAAACATAAATGTCCTTTAGGAATATCAAAAGTCACAAAGTTAAACTTTCCTCTCCGGTTACCATTGAGAATAGGGCCTTACATGTCCCTCTGTCGTCTGTTGACAATGTATGCATTTTGTCCCTCTCCTGACCAGTTTAACTTACCAGTTTGTGAGGGTGGTATGCTTTGCTCTGGATGATGGTGTTTCCTCCCAGCAGGTACAGGAACCTCTGCTACTGTGATTGACTGTACTCTGGCTGAATTCATCTATAGGTGGAGAACAGAGAAAAGACATCACATCAAAAATGTACATGTGCAACTTGTCAGAAATTTCCTCAGAGCTTCCACATGCTAACAGTATTGCTAAGTGTAGCTGCTGCGGGTGCAGGTAGGAGTAATGAGGTCTTGGGGGGACATGGTGGGGCAGGGTGGGAAATAGACAGATGACAGAATGGAGAAAATATATAATAAATAAATAAAATATATCTTAAAATAAGGATTCACTCACCTTGTGCTCGGTGATGTGGCAAGTACAAGGTAAGTTGTTTAGTTTGTTAATTTTGTTTTAATTACCCTATTATGTTGTCTGTCGCTATTCCCCTGCAGTGCCCCACCCCCTGACAATCTTACCTGACCGCCCACATCTGGCTGAGTGTAAGGGGCATTTGTCATTTGCTACTTAACAGTGTGAGGTATATAGGTATAAATTCCACCAGAGTGCAGAAATTCCGGCCCGAGTGTGGACGTAAAGATACGAGCTGGAAATACATTTTGTGAATACCAACAGTCGCGAGTGACTTCTGTGAATGCCAAAAGTTGCAAAGTTAGACTTTTGGCTCAGATTGCCTTTGTGAATCGTCCCAAAGTCTTAAATGTTTGTGAGATCAATGTCATGACAGTGTTTGTGCCAGCAGGACTGCTGCCATTTCGTTTAACTCGTGTGAGCACAGAAAGTAATAGGTCAAGTAAGACAGAAGTGATTGAAAGCATACATGCCAACCCGACTGACTCAGATGGGAGACTGTGTTCGGCCCTTCCATTAGGTTGGAGGAGCGCCACCCACCTTGCCCCCACCCTCAAATAAAATGATAAAACAGGTTCAAAACTGTATTATTTTAATTCCATGGACCCGCACTCAGGAATCTCATGAGTCTTGGGGACGGGTCCACGGGGGTGACACTTGTGCTGGGGGAGTGGTTGTGCACTCCCTTCACTGCACGTGAGGGTTGGCCAGCCATCTCGGTCGGCCAAACCTTCATGCGCAGTGAAGCTCTCTCCAGCCCCAGCTGTGTTACTATGTGTGCTGCATTCTGCAGCACACATAGAAAGAGGAAATGACCTCTGGTGATTGTTTATGTACAGAAAAGTGTCCCTTCCTGCACATTAACAATCCTTTAAATAAAGATGTTTTACAAGTTCCATGTGTGCAGCACACGTAGATGTAGTAGAGAGCCATTTCTGATTGTTTATGTGCATGAAGGGAACACGTCCAGCACATAAATCATCCCTGTGATGCAGGCACCCTTGCCCCATGGTGCGAGGGTCCATGCTGTGGCATATGGCAGCAGTTTGTGCACCAGCGCAGGGGGAAGCACAGAGATGCAACATATTGATGTAAATAAGTTGCATTCCTCTCCTTCCAAACTAAAGCAGTGCGGAGCAGCAAAATAACTTGCTGTGTTAGTTTATTGTAAAACGTCTCCATGGTGTTCAAACTGTCATAGTTTCACCATAGGCTAAGCAACTGTTAGAGGGTCACATTTAATGTGCAAATGTAACTTAACCCCTTCGATGCTGATGATGAGCTCAGCTCGTCATCAGCCACGGTGGTCGTGTGCTGATGACGAGCTGAGCTCGTCATGAATATATGGCATCCAGAATTTTACAGCACAGGGGAAAAATGACCACAGCCGCCAAGGTGTTAAGTATGTGCACAGCATGTGATAAAACTTTGGCCATTTTTTGGAAATCATCGGACCCATTCTGCCCCCATTTCTACTCCTATAGTTAAGTATGAATTCAGTCTCTAAATACTCACAAAGTTTAAGATTTTTTAATGCTCATCACGTTCGTAATGGCCACCCCAATCAGAGGCACTCATGAGCGGAGGCCCGTGGAAATCAAACGAGACAAACTCATCATTCCAGAAACCAGGAATAGGACCAGAGGAAAGCGGGTTTACCAACTTTGAAATGCAGCAGGTTTTTTTTGTAAACCTTTATTCTTAGCTATTGTGGGTACTGTGGGCTCACGGTATGTCCTGAAATGTAAAAGTGTCAAAAAAGTAGCAGTAGTACTGCAGTACCACCAGAAAGCTATAGCATTTATTGGCACATTTACATTTCAGGAAATACTGTGAGCATTCTCACAGCAGTACTCTGGTACGTTACAGGCAGAGTACCATGCAGTTAAATATATTAGGACCACCGGGGTGTATACAACATTTATTTTCAACATGGCGTCAAAGTCAGACTTGGGAAAGTGTCAGTGGGTACATACAACAAGGACCTCCTCCTACCGGACACAAATTTCAAGGTGGCCTAATGAGGAAACCCACTTTTTTCTGTTTCCTTATTTATAGGAGTTTCATTTATTCCTATATTTCACTGTGTCAAATTCATAAACAAACCACACATCAGCTACCACCTTCAAAACACACATTCCAAACAGTGAAAAAATGTGAGAAGAGAGAGAGAGCCCCTCACGGAAGAACCGCCACAAGGAGTTACTGGCTAGTGATTACCAGTTTGACCCGCTTATCATCTTCGGTGACTCCCTCTCACTCGTGAAGGAAAGAAGAAAGGAAAGAAAAAGAAGTGAAATCAAACAAATATGTATTCAACTTCACTATTTTCGGAAGACACAAATAATAACTCCCACATGTGTACACATCCACACAAACACCCCTCGTGAAAGAATCAACCAAAAGTGTAATTCTCACGATTAAAATCGATAAGCTTGCTGGCCACTATGACATTTATTCTGGGCTGCAAGCCTATCAAATTAAAACTGGCTTCTATTATAGCCAACCTATTATCAAATTGCCGACATGTTTCGTTGCTATATACTTTCGCAACTTCGTCAGGGCTTACAGGGGTTTCGTCCTTACACTCTTTCCACTGTGTTTTTTCCGTTCAACACCTACAGTGGTAGACAATAATGGGTGGAAAACATTAAAAAATTTCTGCACAAAACGTGGTAGCCTATAACACATAGTAACTGTTGGATCATTCAAAACACAATTACCTGGAGGTGGCAAAGTTACCACATACCAGCACACCTCCTACCTGAGTCATTGTGTCAAAAGATCACGTATCCCAGTGCGAACCAACCGAACTGCAGAGGTTCCAAGTGTCAGTGGGGCCATGGACTGGTCCGGACTCGGGACACGGTTAGAGTGAGACTCCTGTTTTTTAAAAATATAAACGCATTTTCATAATTAGTGTCTTGTGGGAAGGTACTTGTGCTGGGCTCTCAAATATTTTAAAAAAATACACAGCAATATATATTGCTGATTCAGATGCTTTCACGCATTCAGCCACACACCCACCTAGACACAACACACGTTCATTACATTTTTACCTCGCTTGTCATTTTCGTTTATGCTATTTTTTTTACTTTAGTGACTGCCTGAGCCACTGATTCCTTTCATTTTGACCAGGTGACTGCATCCGAGGTCACTAGAGCTGCTGATCTTGGAAGTTTGAGGCTGCTGGCTGCTAGCCACCACTCTTTGCACACAATGCCGGGATTGGAAAGGCGCTGCACATGAAGAGGGAGTAGGATAGCGAGGAACAGAAATAGCCAATCACTGCATCAAAAAGCCATTCAGTGATCGTCCATTGTTTCGTAGTAGACCTGATTCTCCCCACCCCAGCAGTGCCTCATATAGGGCCGGAAACTAGACAACAAGAGGCCTAACTGCTTGCCCTAAGCCAATCCAGGTGCTGCTCTCTTTGCGTTAAGACATGAAAGCAGCACCAGGATTGGCTTGGTCAGGTGAAACCAGCGCTCATTAGGAGTTGCATAGCGCAATGGCAATAAATATTCCAGTGATAGCGGGGAAAATGGGGCTACATCACTGAAAAACCAGCGATGTTGCATGATAAACAGCGATAACCTTGCTGATACGACCCTGTGGTCGTATCATCATAAGAAACAAGAACGAACCTCTCACCGGTACCTACTTTAGTATTCAATTACTTTTGTCCAATGTATAAATCATCATTGTCCCAAATCAAGAGTTATTTAGAAAAATATATTCTTATTTATTTATAGCTTCTTCATGACATTAATCATAAAACAGATAAACAAATTTATATTCAATTCATTAACTTATATGAGCCCCAAAAGAAAATATATTCACAGACACCATAGAAACATACACTCATCTAATCATATATTCAGAAACCAATACTTCCACTCAACCTACCAAACACTCCACTCTCATACTCAAGAATGTTCATCAAAAACAACCTAAAAAACAAATACACAATTATGTACAATTTATACAAACAAAAAAAGAGAAAAGAAGCGACAACGCGCGTTTCGGAAAAGGACCAAATGTCCACAGACCCTTCTTCAGGGCGCAGAGAGAATCATTTCTGATATAACCATAATTCTTCATATATGTAGAAAGTTTCTTATTTTTCTTTTTCAATATAATACAAATATCCCAATATACAAAGCTTGCACAGCGGGGCTTTAGACAAGTGGTAACATCCAAATTTATAAGGACGTTCTTTGAAGCTGTGTAGAGCTACTCACGTATGAGCAGACAGTGAGGTGACGCCCATGTGACTCTATCGGTGCATACCTCTGGCTGAGCACCTCGAGACCCCGTATACTTTTGGCCTCCTTATATCCACGTATTTCTAGAATTGGAGGACAAGTCGGTATCAATCTAAGGATATCCCCTTGGCAAGAAAAATGTTTTAGTCTGACCTATATCTACAGTGTTTGACACCAAGGAACACCTTCTCATGACCCTTGGGACAGGTGAGCTAATAGTCTGAGATGACATTACCAATTTGGATGTTACCAATTGTCTAAAGCCCCACAACAAAACTCCAACATACACAAGCAAAGATATCACTTTTGAAAGGTTCAAAATAGTGCAGTCTATAAGAAACTATGGATGCATCACTTATATCATAAAGTACCTGGAATGCATCAAAATCAAAGATGAAAACATGGTCAGGGGAGGTTAGGCGCAGGAAAAGAAAAGTGATGCATCAGTTCCTTACTCTCATTGGAGGTTACGCATCAGTTCCTTACTGCCAGGGAGGTGATGTGTCGGTTCCTTACTGCAGTGCACGGGAGTTGATACATTGGTTCATTACTGTCAGGGGAGGTGATGTGTCGGTTTATTCCTGTGAGAGGAGGGGATGTGTCCATTTCCAGACATGCGACTTTGGTTACTTACTGCTGGACAATGTCAATGAAGAACTCGGTGCGAGGGTGCAATGCGTCGAAAATCCGGAAGCGCTGGGTCGGTGCAGCTGAGGCAAAACAGGTGCTGCGTCAATTTTCCAGCCGTGAAGCAACTGATGCATCAATTTCTTCAGCCGTACAGCAGGGCCTGCGTCGGAGTTGAAGCAGGTGCCCCGGAATTTGGAGACAAAGTGCTCAGTACTCATGTTGCAGCAATCTTTCAGCCGCATTGCACTGCAGGTACTGCATCTATTCTTGGCCGCACTGCAGCAATGCCTTGCTTTTTCAAAAACACAGCAAGCACTTTAGGTGTATTTTCTTGGTTCTTTGTAACAAAAGCATCCTCCAAGGATCCATAAATGGAATTGGTACCAGTTGACAGGTTGGAACTCCCAGCATAGGAGTCTTGGGGCTACCAATGATGTTTTCATGGCCCTGAGACTTCTTAACAAGAGGCAAGCACACACGAGCCCTTGGCGAGCCTTGGCAAGAACAATGTAGAAAGCAAAGTCCAGTCCATTCACTCCCAAGACAGAGGCAGCAAGCAGCAGGCCAGCACAACAAAGCAACAAGCAGAGTGGCCATTTCCCTCCTACAGCACCCAGGCCTTCTTTCTGGCAGAACGTCCTCTTAGTCCAGAATTGTTCCAAAGTTATGGTGGCACAGCTCCAGTACTGATATGAATATCTTCCTTTGAAGTAGGCAGACCTCAAAGGAAAGCCGTTGTAGTGGACAAGACCCTGCCTTTCCTTGACCTGGCTCTGTACACACTACAAGGGGTTGGAGACAGCTTTGTGTGTGTCACAAGCACACTCCTATTCAGGTGTCATTGACAACCCGTCCCACCGTTCTAGCTCAGGCAGACCCTTCAGCCTGGTGATGGGCAATCAAGATATACATGGAACACCACAGCTCCTATTGTGTGAAGGTCTAGAGTCAATGCACAAACAGCCCATTTGTCAACCTCCCTCTATCATGGAACCACAGCCAGGCAGAGGCACATAATGATAAAACAAGAAAGTACCCACTTTCTAAAAAGTGGCAATTTCAAACAAGCAACTTAAAAACCAACTTCACTAAAATATGTATTTTTAAATTGTGAGTTCAGGGACTCCAAACTCCAAATCTCTATCTCTTCCAAATTGGTCCCAGGGCAGCTCCAATGATAACCCACGGTGGAGATAGACCTTGCAATAGTTTTTGGTTTTTTTTAAACCTTATTTTCCCATTTAATCACATATCAAAACATGCATATACAGTGGTTCACTATCAACTACAGCATCATTGAAGTAATACTAAAAACAGCATACTTGAGCATTGCAAACTAACAGGACAATATGATTCGGAGAATAAGACTCCGCATATCACTAAAATCACGATCCCGGTGGATTCTACCAATCCCCTCTTTAGCCTTCATCCGGTAATCGCTAGAACCCCGGATCCCTGGATGCATCATATACAAACAGCCAAACAGTCGAGAGGGTCTATGCAATAGTGGAGAGCCCTATAAGCATATATTGCAATAGAAAAAAGGATGAGATCCGTCACCCCACATCCTCTGGGACTATGCCTTGCTCCTGTTGAGAGTTGGACGTCTGCCACAAAGCCTCCACAAAGGATTAATAGGTGCCCCATATGTTTTTAGGGCAGGGTGAGCTAGGCATAATGCTGGCATAAACCTCACATTTAGTGTTACAGTAGGCCAGGCTGCACAGACAACTCTGCAGAGTAGTACGGACTTACAGCCCCACAGTATAGCTATTTCTCTTTTGGCCAGTAGCAGTCCAAGGGATGCAAATCTTCTAACGTTTCTGGGGAAGTTGACCATAAAGCCCAGTAAAGCCACTTCTGGTGTAGGGATAATGGACAAATTAGTCATGGCACCTAGTGTTCTGTGTACCTTCTCCCAGTAGACCTGCAGTTTGGGACTGGTCCATGTGTGTGGGAGGTGTGCAAAATCTGCATGTGGGGTGGCGCACTTCTGGCAATTATGTGGTCTGGGTGGATCCAGTCTATGTGCTTTGGCAGGAGTAAAGTAAATTTGACTCAAGAATTTGAAATTGAGAAGTTTATGCCTGCTGTTGAGAGAGACTTCCTTCGTTACTTTGCAACACTTAGCCCACCACTCGTCTGTAATAGGGTGGCCTAAGTTGTTCTCCCATGAGTTGTGGGCTTTGTCATCGTTCACCGGCCGCATGCTAGCACATGCTTTATATAGCTTAGATATTACTAGATGAGCACCAGTTTTGCTCTCGCTGATCAACGTGAGGGGTGTGAACGAATCAGGTTCAAAAGGGTAATAATTAGGCAGTATGGCACGCAGAGCCAAACGTATTCAGCCTAGAATGAAGTTGTCTATAAAGGAGACGTCTTGGAAACAAACGTTATCCGACACCGAGAAGAAATGCCCCTCGGGATATAAATCTCCCAATTTGGAGATATCGAATTTGGCTAAGGTGCGTTGTACCAGTTTTTCACCAGTTATTGGCAGCCAGGGGGCATTGGGAATCGGTAGGTCAGAGGAATATAATGTGGAGGTGCCGGCGAGTCGCTGCCGCTCATTCCAGGCCCAACGGGTAGTGGAAACTGTCTGTGTGTCATTAGGGTATCTGGTAACTCCCTTGTGCAATGGACAACTGTTCCAGCAGGACAAAATCTGCCTCCGGGCGAAGAAATGGGATCCTTGAGTCCGGATGGAACTATGCATAGATGTAGCTGCATTGGGCCACCAAATAATACAATTGAAGATCCGGGACACCATATACCCCCCTTATCATATGGGAGGGTGAGCACCTGCAAGCGAACGTCCCCCCCATACCAATATGATGAGGTGGGTGCGCAATGTAAATATAAAAACGTTCGGAAGGGGTATGGGAAAACTATTGAAAAGATATAGAAATTTGGGGGACACCACCATCTTAAGTATCGTGACTCTGCTGGCAATTGACAGCGGTAAACGCAGCCATCTCTCCACTTGAGCCTCAAGGGTGTAAACTGCTTGTCCATAATTCAAGCAGAGCATCTGGTCAGAGTCCAGGTGGATATAAATGCCCAGATACTTTACCGAGCCCCTACACTATTCAAGGGGAAATTCGCATTCCCACGGAATTGTACTGGTTATTAAAGAAAAGATCACCGATGTATGCCAATTCAATCAATCAATCAATCAATCAATCACATTTATAGAGCGCGCTACATACCCGTAGGGTCTCAAGGCGCTGGGGGTAGAGGGGTGCCGCTACTGCTCGAACAGCCAGGTCTTCAGCTTCTTCCTGAAGGAGAGGTGGTCTTGGGTCAGGCGCAGGTCGGTCGGGAGGGAGTTCCAGGTCTTGGCGGCAAGGTAGGAGAAGGATCTTCCTCCTCTAGTCGCTCTTTGGATGCGGGGGACGGCGGCGAGGGCGTGGTTGGCTGATCGGAGGTGGCGTTTGGGAGCGTAGAAGTTGACTCGGCTGTTGAGGTAGCTCGGGCCTTGGTCGTGTAGGGCTTTGTGTGCATGGGTGAGGAGGCGGAAGGTGAATCTTTTGTTGCTGGGGAGCCAGTGATGGTCTCTCAGATGTCCGGAGATGTGGCTGGTTGGTGGGATGTCAAGGATGAGTCTGGCAGAGGCATTCTGGATCCGATGGAGTCTCTTCTGGAGCTTGGCGGTGGTGCCGGCGTAGAGGGCGTTGCCGTAGTCCGGTCGGCTGGTGACGAGGGCCTGGGTGACGGTCTTCCTGGTCTCGGTGGGGATCCACCAGAAGATCTTCCGTAGCATGCGTAGGATGTTGAAGCACGCCGAGGAGACGTTGTTGACTTGCCTGGTCATGGAGAGGGAGGAGTCCAGGATGAAGCCCAGGTTGCGTGCATGGTCTGTCGGTTTGGGTGCGGTGCCCAGGGCGGGAGGCCACCAGGAGTCGTCCCAGGCGGAGGGTGAGGAGCCCAGGATGAGGACCTCCGTCTTGTCCGAGTTCAGTTTCAGGCGGCTGGTCGTCATCCACTCGGCTACTTCTTTCATCCCTTCGTGCAGGTTGGCTCTGGCGGCGGCGGGGTCGTTGGTCAGGGAGAGGATCAGCTGGGTGTCGTCGGCGTAGGAGATTATGTTGAGGTTGTGCTGGCGTGCGATGGCCGCGAGGGGGCTCATGTAGACGTTGAAGAGGGTGGGGCTCAGAGAGGATCCTTGAGGGACGCCGCAGATGACTTCGGTGGCCTCTGACTTGTACGGCGGTAGGCAGACTCTCTGTGTTCTTCCGTGGAGGAAGGAGATGATCCATTCCAGCGCCTTGTCCTGGATTCCGACGTTGCTGAGGCGCTGTACTAGGGTGCGGTGGCAGACAGTGTCGAATGCCGCGGAGAGGTCTAGGAGGATGAGGGCTGCTGTTTCTCCGTTGTCCATCAGGGCTCGGATGTCATCGGTGGCGGCGATGAGGGCAGTCTCGGTGCTGTGATTGGCTCGGAAGCCGGACTGTGAGGGGTCGAGGGATCCATTCGTCTCGAGGAAGGCGGCCATCTGCTTGTTGACGGTCTTCTCGATGACTTTGGCTGGAAACGGGAGGAGCGAGATGGGGCGGTAATTCTTGAGTTCGGTGGGGTCCGCTGTGGGTTTCTTGAGAAGAGCGCTGAGTTCGACGTGCTTCCAGCTCTCAGGGAAGGTGGCGGTGTCGAAGGATGTGTTGATGATGTCTCGCAGGTGGGGTGCGATGACAGCGTCAGCCTTGTTGAAGACGTGGTGCGGGCAGGGGTCAGTCGGTGATCCGGAGTGGATGGAGTTCATCGTGCGGATGGTGTCTTCGGTGCTGATCGGGGTCCAGGCGTGGAGGGTGGTGGTGGGGGGTGGTTGTTCGGTCTTGGTGTGCGTTGGTTGGTTGTTGAAGCTGTTGTGTATGTTCGCGATCTTGTTGTGGAAGTATGAAGCGAGGGAGTTGCAGAGGTCTTGCGATGGGGTGATGTCGTTGTTTCCTGCGCTGGGGTTGGATAGCTCTTTCACGATGTTGAAGAGTTCCTTGCAGTTGTTTGCGTTGTTGTCCAGCCGGTCCTTGAAAGCAGTTTTCTTGGCGACGCGGATCAGCTGGTGGTGCTTCCGGGTGGCCAGCTTGAAGGTGGTCCTGTTGTCCGGTGTAGGTTCCCTTTTCCAGACTTTCTCGAGGGCTCGGCAGTTCTTCTTGGAGCTCTTGAGTTCGTCGGTGAACCACGGGGCTTTCTTGCTGCCGGATCTGCTGGGCGGGGTCCTCAGCGGGGCGAGTTCGTCCGCGCAGTTGCTGATCCACTTCGTGAGGTTGTCGGCGGCCTGGCTGGGGTTCGCTGAGCTGGCGGGAGGGTGCTGGCTCAGGGAAGCGGCGAGCTGGTCTGCTGTGATCTTGTTCCAGCTTCTGCGGGCGGCCTGATGCTGGTGGTGGTGGGTCGTCGTTCTCTTGAAGGTGAAGTGGACGCAGCTGTGGTCCGTCCATTGAAGCTCTGTGGCGTGGCTGAAGTCGATGTCTGTGCTGGAGGAGAAGACTGCGTCGAGTGTGTGTCCGGCGAGGTGGGTGGGGGTGGACACCAGCTGCTTGAGTCCAAGATTGGCGAGGTTGTCAAGCAGGGTGCTGGTGTTGCGGTCGTTGTTGTTCTCCAGGTGGAAGTTGAGGTCCCCCAGGAGGATGTAGTCAGCGGAGGGGAGGGCATGCAGGCTGACGAATTAATACCTAGGCCAGAGAAGCTGGCAAATCTGAGTAGTTCTCTGATGAGTGGCTCTAGATTCAGTGTCAACTGCTTAGGGCGAGACTAGGAGGGGGCCAGTGTTGAATTGCAAGCCTCTCTGTAAATGCCGTTCCTGAAAATTATGGATTGAAGGATCCATGGCCAGGATAAACAATAGGGTGAATAGGGGACAGCCCTCATGTGTGCCGCGGGAAAGTGAAAAGGGCCGGGTGAGAGTGCCGTTCAGGCAAAGTCTCGCCTTGGGCTGGCTATAAATCCCATGGGCATGCCCATGCAGCCATACTTGAGATGAAAAAGGGCCATTCCAAGGAATCAAAAGCCTTTTCCGAATCCAGCAGGATTGCAGTAGCCGGGGCCTCCGGGTTAATTCTGTGGATAACAATGAAGAGTGTCCTGAAATTTAATGAGGTGGAAGGGTGGGGGCGAAGATCATAGCTAAGATTTTATAATCTAAGTTTAATAAAGATAGAGTTCTGTAAGATCCCCATAGTGACGGGTCTTTGCCAGGTTTGGGAAGGAGAATAATGACCGCTTCCTGACGCATGGGGCAGTACCTGTTTCTACTTAAACCTCTATCAACTGCAGTGCTAGTAGGTCTTTATCCGCCTTGTAAAAGTCCCCGTAAAGCCGTTCAACCCAGGGGCTGAGGAGCAGTGGAGGGTATCAATAGCTCCGAGGACATCGGCCTCGGATATGGGTTCTGGTAAGAAAACCTGCATATTTTTTTTTAAATAAACAAGTGCAATCTCGCACAGATAGGCCTCCTCGGCCGAAGGATTGCCCTCTATTTTAGTAGTGTGTAGGCCTGGAAATACTCCTAGATTTTGTTACAAATCTCTGAGGTGGAGGTGAGTGTCTGATTAGTGGACGAGCGCCGTTCTGTGATGTAGGCTTTGCTGTATGGCGGGCCAGGGCATCTGCGCAAGCACCCTGCAAGGCAGCTCACCCTCTCCATACCGCTAGGTGGTCTAATACTTGCCCAAATACAATAACTCGCTGTCCGCAGTCTCACAAAATTCCACGAGGAGGTCCAAGCATTGTTCCACCGTACCCGGGTCTGAGGAGTGAAGCGTTGCGGCATCTAAGTCCATGTAGTTGCGTTCAATGCGTGTAAGTGTATTTTGGGGATCTTTAAGTACTCAGGCATGTTTGGCGATGCAGGCACCACTGATGTACGCTTTGAAGCCCTCCCATAAGACTGCCCATGTGTCAACTGAACCCGTAATAATGGAGAAGTAGTCTTCAATGGCTTTGTGCACTTCTGCATTAAAAAGATCATCATGGAGGGCTGTGCTCAGGAACCACCATTGCCGCTCAAATCCCTCAGAATGAGGGACCCTTAGGTGAAGCAGTACTGGAGAGTGATCAGAATACGTCCTTGGTAGTGTCACGAGTGACCAGAACGAGCCAGAAATGCCAGGGGAAACCAGCCAAAATTCAATTCTGGTCCTGGTGTTGTGTTTGGCCAGAATAATGTGTATATTCTGTGAGGGCGGGATTGCGTAGGCGCCAAATCTCTAGAAACGATAGCTGCTCGCAAATATCTAAAAGAGCGGGGCGTGCTCGTCGTTTTGTGTCTGGAGATGTGGCAGTGCTGTTCAAGCTGGGGTTAAGGAGTTAGTTGAAATCCCCTCTCTACCAATAGCAAACTCGGTGCTAACCTCACAAACTGGGCATGTAATGAATGAAAAAAGTCAGGGGAATCAGTGTTCAGGCCATATACACACACAAGTGCAATGCTGTGCTCCACTAGTGACCAGTGACAATGATGCATCTGCCCTCACTTTCCCCTATCATAGAGCTGAGGCTGAAAGGGACCCTTTTTTGGATAAGGATGGCTGTGCCCCAGGCATAATTGCTGTAATTGGCAAAATACCTGTGCGCTCCCCAGCTAGTAGCGACGCGGGCCGAGTCTGATTTGGGTAGATGTGTTTCCTGCAAATAAGCAGTGTCCACATTGTGTCTAAGTAGATAATGAGCAACCTGCCTTCTCTTACTAATGTCATTTAGACCCCTGACATTCCAGGACATCAAGGACAAGCCAGAGGGACCTTCAACATTACCCAACTGAGCCATCAGGTGTACGTATCAAGCATGTCATATTCAAGCAATAACAAATATAGAAAAACTGCGACAGTGACCATGCCTGCAAATAGCTAGAAAAGAGTAGGCAATAAGAAATTTACCTCCCACCCCCCCACCCAACGTCACTACAACCAAAGCGAGGAAGTTCCATTACAGAAAGCAGAACCTGAAGTACCAATTGACTTTACACTGAAGTGAGAAACCCCTAGAACGGCACATCCATGAGATAACAAACAAACCCAAGGTATACACCGTGAGGGGTGGCAACGCCATGTCAGTCGGACAGCTATGTGAAACATTGTAAAGCATGGAGGACATTATCCCCGTGCAGTAGTGCAATAATGAAAAAGGACCAATGCATTAGAGTTAACTAGTGCCGAAACCAGAAAAGAGTTCAACATTGCATCTGAGCCTCTGTGTGGGAGGAGGCCCCCCTCCTACCTTTGTCTGATTGTAATTTTGTTAGCATGCATTCCTGCATCTCGGTAGGAGTGTCAAAAATGTGATCCCGGCCCCCCACATCAACCCTCAACCTGGCGGGGTACAACATTCTATATTTTAAGCCCAGGTTTCTGAGGGTGGCCATGACCCCATTATATTTACAGCGGGCTTCTTGTACCATGACAGTGAAGTCCAGGTAGAAGGATGGTTTAGACCCCTGCCATATGGTGTCCCCATGCTCCCTTGCGAGGTGCAGTGCAGCGTCGTGCTCTCGGAAGTTCATAATACTTGCAATCAGGGGTGAAAGTTTCCTTCCCAAACAGGTCAGACAACAGAGTCTCGACAAATAGATCCATTTAACCAGTGGCAGTGGTCTCTGGTACACCCAGGATGAGAATGGTATTGCACCTGCTGCCTGCTTCAAGGTCTTCATTCTTGATGGCCACCCCATTGAGTACGCGCTCGGTGCACTCTAATTGTTTTAGGGACTGAGCAGTGCTACCTCCAATATCTGAAATGGGAGCCTCAGTCACATCCAGTCATCTGTCATGTACTTGGATTTTGGCCCTCAGGCTAGCCAGACTCTTGTCCAGTGCGCTGAACCGCCCGTCTAGTGCTTTGAAGCCAGCTCTCAGCTCCTGTATCATTGACGTGGACAGGGCGGGGAGGTCGTCCACATGGTCCGCACCCTGTGTGCTCTCCGCCATGCTGGAGCTTTCCTCAGGAGCCTTATCTGTTTTCCTTTTAAAGGGTAGGGTCTTCTGTTTGGGGTCTTTGCGGCCCATGCCGTGAAGCCTCAGCACTAATGCACCCGTGGGGAAGCAAAGCACGGCCAATTACTACGGGATTGCCGGACCAATCTCAATGTGGCAATCAAGCAATGTGGGATGCAGTGCAAGGGTTCAGGGTGCAAGTGGTGTTGTCTGTGTCTGAACCTGGGCAGCGAGGAGTGAGTGGTTGTGGTTGTGGTCCCCAGGCAGTGTATATGGAAAATCAAGTGCCCGGATCAGGCACGGCATGCAGGTCCCAGTCTCGCCTCTCAGGCCGCTATGTTCTTGCTGCTGGCCTGATGAGAGCCGGTTGTCAATAGGGCCCAGGGCTCAGGTCCTCACCTCTCACTAGGCCTATGCATAGGCCCTGCATCCGTATGTAGGGCAGTGACCTGGACCAGGCATCTACGCTGTAGAAAAAGGAGGTCCGCAGGGGTGGCACGCGGGAGGTCAGTGGGAGTAGGCGAGCCAGGGGTCGATGTTTAGGCAGGGGCATAGAAGCAAGATGGAACATAGGCATGTGCCTTGAGGAGGTGAAAAAGAGTGCCTCATGAGAAGTTAGGAACCAGGAAGCCGGAGTATCACAGTCCGTGCAGTAGCTGGGCAAAAGGGAGGAGGTACTCCGTCACTGGGCAGCTGGTCGTGGCATGTGGCGGGCCAACACCGGCTCACCCCCTGCTCTCCACGCCCACCCTCGTCCGGCTGGGTACTTTCCAGGCACACAGCTGGCCCTGCCGCCACGTGGCCTCAGGGAAATGGCAGGCGCAGGCAGCAATGATCAGGTGCAGCCAGACGTGACCTCACCCTAGCCGAGCTGATGGCAAATTAGGGGTAAGATTCATCACTGCCGCCTCGCGCACAGCTTACTCACCGCAGCAACGGGCCCTCACTCACCTTGGACACCCTCCTCACACTTCGTCGTTCTCCGGCCTGCCCATGTGTGTAAGGCTCAGGTCCGTGCAATTATTCTCTCCGCCCCTCCATCCGCCAAGTGCTGTATCTCGATGTCGGCCGCATCTCTCTGCCTGCATGCTCAGAACATACTCAGTGCTCCAGCTCTGCCAATTAAGGGGCGATTGTTGCAGCGGGCACCAGAGATAATGCAAGGAAGCTGGGACAGCCAACGGAGCTTCAACATCAAGCGGCATTCTTAGTCGCTGGCATGGTCATGCCCCGTCCTTGCAATAGTTAACAACAAATTTAGCAGTATTTTACTATCAGGACATGTGGAAGGCACCAGTATATGTTCTACCTTTTAAGTACACTGCACCCTGCCAAAGGGCTACTTTGGGCCTACCTTAAGGGTGCCTTACATGTAGTAATAGGGAAGGTTTGAGCCTGGCAAGTGTTTGCACTTGCCTGGTCGACATAGTGGTTTAAAATTTACACACACAGACACTGCAGTGGCAAGCTTGAGACACGGTTGCAGGTCTCCTCATGTGGGTCGCACAATCAATGCTGCACTAGAAGCATTTGCTTGCTGCCATCCTCAGAAACCATGAACTCAACATCTTCTCCTATGCCGACGACACACAGTTGATCCTCTCCCTCACTGACGAACCTACAGCCGCTAAGAGCAACTTCCACAATGGGATAAAGGCAGTAGCATCCTGGATGCAGGAGAGCTACCTAAAATTCACCACTGACAAAACTGAAGCCCTCATCCTGGGCTCCAGCCTCTCTACTTGGTATGACTTCTCATGGCCAGCAGCCCTTGGAACCCCCTAAACCCACTGACTATGCATGCAACCCGGCATCATATTCGACTTCTAGCTCTCTGTGAACCGCCAAATCAACTCTGTATAATCCTCCTGACTGCAAACGCTCTTCCTAATCGAAGGACCTTCAAATGGATCCTCACCAAGTACAGGAGAACTGACACCCAGGTGCTAGTCAACAGCAATCTTGGCTACGACAATTGTCTCTATGCTGGCACAACCCAAACATCCACAAAGAAACTGCAGCAAATCCAGAACGCCTCCTTCAGACTTATTCTGAACATCTCCTGCCAAAACCACATCTCCGGTCACCTGGGAGATTTCCACTGGCTCCTGATCAACAAAAGAATCAACTTCAAGCTCATCATGCACGCCCACAGAGACCTGCACAATAGAACTAAATACCTCAACCACCGCCTCTTCTTCTACACACCAGCCAGCCAAGTCAAGTCAGGTCAAGTCAAAGGATTTGTATAGCGCGCTACATACCCGGAGGGTCTCAAGGCGCTTGAAGAAGGGGGGGATTACTTGTCAAATATCCAAATTTTAAGTTGCTTTCTGAATGCAAGGTGGTTCTGAGTGAGACGAAGGTGAGTGGGGAGTGAGTTCCAGGTTTTAGCTGCGAGGTATGAGAAGGATCTACCTCCCATGGTGGTTTTATTGATGCGAGGTACGGTAGCAAGGGCTTGGTTGGAAGATCGTAACTGGCGAGAGGGGGTGTAGAAGGAAAGTCGTGTGTTGAGGCATTCGGGTCCAAGATCGTAAAGTGCTTTGTGTGCGTGGGTTAGGAGGCGGAAAGTAATCCTCTTATTGACGGGGAGCCAGTGGAGGTTTTACAGGTGACTAGAGATGTGGTCTTTACGCGGGATGTCTAGTATGAGTCTGGCTGATGCGTTCTGGATGCGTTGGAGTTTTTTCTGGAGTTTTGCGGTGATACCGGCGTATAGGGTGTTTCCGTAGTCCAGGCGGCTTGTAACCAGTGCATGGGTGACTGTTTTTCTGGTTTCGGTGGGGATCGAGCGAAATGTTTTTTTGAGCATGCGAAGAATGTTGAAGCATGATGATGAAACGGCGTTGACTTGTCTGTTCATAGAGAGTGAGGAGTCCAGGATGACGCCCAGGTTCCGTGCGTGGTCCGTTGGAATGGGTGCTTTTCCAAGGGCCTCTGGCCACCAAGAGTCATCCCAAGTGGAGGGGGAGGTGCCTAAGATAAGGACTTCTGTTTTGTCTGAGTTCAATTGCAGACCGCTGTGCTTCATCCACTTGGCAACTTCTTTCATTCCTTCATGTAGGTTGGTTTTGGCGCCGTTAGGGTCTTTGGTGAGTGATAGGATCAGTTGAGTGTCATCCGCATAGGAGATGATGTTGAGGTTGTGTTGGCGTGCGATGGCCGCGAGGGGGCTCATGTAAACGTTGAAGAGGGTGGGACTGAGTGAGGACCCTTGGGGTATGCCGCAGATGACTTCAGAGGCCTCTGAGTTGAATGGTGGGAGGCGGACTCTCTGGGTTCTTCCGGTGAGGAACGAGGTGATCCATTCCAGTGCTTTTCCTTGGATTCCGATGTTTTTGAGGCGCTGTAGAAGGGTGCTATGGCAGACTGTGTCGAAGGCTGCGGAGAGGTCGAGGAGGATGAGGGCGACTGTGTCTCCATTGTCCAGTAGAGTTCGAATGTCGTCTGTTGCTGCGATGAGGGCGGTCTCCGTGCTGTGTTTGGCTCGGAAGCCGGACTGTGAGGAGTCGAGGGATTTGTTGCTTTCGAGGAAGGCGGCGAGCTGGTTGTTGACGGCTTTCTCGATAACTTTGGCCGGGAATGGAAGGAGCGAGATGGGGCGGTAGTTCTTGAGTTTGGTGGGGTCCGCTGTGGGTTTTTCAGAAGGGCGCTAAGTTCTGTGTGTTTCCAGCTTTCTGGGAAGGTGGCGGAGCTGAGTGAGCAGTTGATGACGTCTGGGAGGTGTGGTGCTATGATGGAGTCTGCTTTGTTGAAGATGTGGTGAGGGCAGGGGTCTGTGGGGGATCCTGAGAGGATGGAGTTCGTCAGGTGGATGGTGTCCTCAGTAGAGATTGGGTTCCAGTCATTAAGGATGTTCAAGGGGGGTGAAGGTCCTGCAGAAGGTTGGGTGGGTTGGTCTCCGGGTCGGTTGTCGAAGCTGTTGTGGATGTCTGCGATTTTGTTGTGGAAGAACGAAGCTAGGGAGTCGCAGAGGGCTTGAGAGGGGGTGATATCATTGGGGTTGGCTGAGGGGTTGGTAAATGCTTTGACGATGTTGAATAATTTCTTGCTGTTGTGGGCGTTGTTGTCTAGTCGGTCTTTGAATGCGGCTTTCTTGGCAGCTCGGATTAGTTGGTGGTGTATGCGGGTGGCGTTTTTGAAGGCGTCCCTGGTGCTGGTGTTTGGGTCTTTTTTCCACTTCTGCTCTGCCCATTTGGCCCTGGCCACTATCCCAAAGATCTGCTAGACATCAGCCAGAGGAACAGCATTCACCTACATTGTGTCAAAGAAATGGGACTCTGCACCTCAGGCAATCACCATCATGCCTCAATTTAGATAGGACCCCAAGACCTCGCTCTTCTACTGATCTGCAGAAGCCCCTCCCAGCACCTTGAGAACATTCCGGGTGAGCAGTTGAGCTTTCTAAGACCACTGTAGGTCAAGTGCAGCCTGTACAGCATTTAATCCTGGCAGCTGATGCAGAAAACTGCTGAATTCTTATAATCAATGTCTTCATTTGATACCGCCAAAAAGCAGAGTCTTGGCACCCAATGGACTGCTTGGAGAGAAACCTTTCAGGATTTCATTGCTGTGCTAGAAATAAATTATTACAAAACATCATCAACTATCTTAACACAGCAGCTGGAAAGAGTAAACAAAGTGATAATGAAGATACAACAGGTTGTCAGAATATCTTACCAAGGTGACAGTGTGGCATTGAGACTCAAGTTCAATATGATATCAAACGTTCACTATGAGAGGTACATCTTCAATTAGGAAAGACAAAGAGATGGTGAAACAATGGATGCATTTGTTCAAAGACTTGAAATGCTCATCAAACACATTAGGTTCACCAAATTCAATGATGAATGCATTTGTTTAAGAGCCGTAGATGGTTGCTTGATTCCTTCAGACACCGAATACTGAGAGAAATGCTCAGTCTGGAGCATGTGCTTATGGCGCCAGAGCTGAAGAACGTGCCGACAAACAAGCCGCTGACAAGGAGGCCAGAGGAGCAAAGAGTGTATTGGTGTTGAGTATGAAAACCAAGCAAAAACACAAGATAGAAGGCCGAAAAGCTACTTCTCTAAAGTAAAAGACTTTGTGTTTTAGATGTGGGTTTTCTTTTCCATATGAAGATTAAATGTCCGCCATTGAGACGATATGTTAAGGCTGCAGGAAAGAGAACCATTTTGTAACAGTTTACAAAGTGGAAGAAAAAGTGAGTATCACTTTGTGAATACAAAATAGCTGGCAGAAAGTTCCAGAAACATTCCAGTCACGCCTATCGAAGTAAACAGCAATATCAGTTGAGGCAAGTAGAAATTAAAAGAGGTGGATTGTCCCTGAAGTTTTCGTCAAGAGGTTCTTTAACGTCATTGTTGAGTGACAGTGAAGAAGATGGCGGTGGCATTTTGATGCTGGCCGCTGACAAAATGTATGCATGTGGGTTTGGCTTCTTACAGGGAAGAGTACAAGTCAAAAAAGGACCAAGTGAAATCATGAAATTCCTTTGGACACTATCCCAAGGTCATACTGAAGGTCAATGGTTGCAATATACCATTCAATATAGTGGTGTGTCGATCAACATCGTGCCAAGCAAAAAGTGCAAGGAACTGTCTCTGGCTCCTGTCTCACTCTCAAAAACCACAGTATACATGTGGGCAGCATCAATACCGTTGCAAAGTCAAGGTTCATTTATGGTGACTATTAAACATAAAAAGACAAAAGTACAAGTGCCAATTCATGTCCTTCAGGGCACTTTGTCAAGCGTCTATCTACTCAGTTTCAGCACTGCTGCTGACATGGGACGAATTTCTGTGAATTGCAATATCAATGCTCATCAAAACATAGTGAATCAGTTTCTTTCATTTTTTCATGGATTGGGAAAACTTAAGACAATCAATATGCAGCTCCACATTAATGAGGGCATTTGTCCTGTTGTTCACCGATATCGCTGAATGCATTGCATCTCCAAGTAATTGTAGAAATAGAAATTGAGACCTTCCTATAATATGATATTATTGAGTGGCCTACTAGTCCAATGTCAGGAGTGTTGCTGATCGAGGTGGTACCTAAAAAGGACAGTGGAGAGTCTGTGCAAATTTGTGTTGACATTTGTCAAGCAAGCGAGGCAATCCAAAAAGAATGACACCCGGGTCCACACATTTCCCATATGATTACCCAGTTGAATGGTGCCAAAGTCTTCTCGCACCTTGATCTGAAAAAAGGATATCATCAGCTCGAATTACAAGAAAATTGCAGGTACTTACTATCTTTTCAACTCATGCTGGTTTATTCAAAAGATTGAGTTTCCAAGTATTTATAGCTGGCAAACTTTTCCAAGATATAATTTGTCACATTATACAGCCTGTCACACATGCTTTCAATTACAATGATGATATACAAGTACATGAAAGAGGCCTTACACAAGTGTGCTGTCTACTTGCTAATGCAGATCTTAAGTTGAATGTGAAAACATTTACAAAACAAAACAAAAAATGCTGGACCACATTTTCCTGGAAGAGGGAATGACTCCGAATCCAGACATGGTCCAGGCGTTATCATCCACCTCCCCTCCACAAGATGTAACCATGCTGTTTCTTTTCTTGGTAGGGCAAGCTACTGTGTGTACAAGCTTCCGTGTACATCTATTTCCATTGTGAATGTCCCATTAAAACAGTTAACAAAACAGAATGTTTCATTTCAGTGGTCACAAGTGTGTGATCAAAGTTTCAAGACAATTAAGCATGCAATTGAAAATGCTACTGAAACGGCTTACTTGAATCTGACATTGCATGCAGAGATCGTTGTGTATGCCAGCCCAGTGGGTTCAGGTGTGATTCTTGCCCAACATAGTGGACCTGCAAATGCACAAAGGCATATTGCAGCTTTTGGTAGCTGAAGTTTGTCACAAACTGACCATAATTACTTGCAACCTGAGAAAGAAAGCCTGGCCATCAGATGGGCTTCTGAACACTTTCATGTGTTTCTGTATGGAAACATTTTGCACTTGTTACGGACCATCAAACACTGCTAATTACTTTTGGCAATCCAAAGGCCATAACGCCCCCTTGCAATAAGAGGTGGGGGCTGCAACTGCATGAGTATGACTACTCCATTGTGCACAGGACAGGTCATGAAAAGACTGAAACACGGCTGACTACTTTTTTCGAGTCCATATACTACGTCATGGTACCCCACCCAAAGTGGCAGAGGCCTAACGTAACTTCATTGTGAGATCCAACACTCCTGCTGCAGTGTCTGTAGAACATATAAGTGCTGTTACCAATGCAGAATGAAATATACTAACCCTCAAAGACATTATTATGCCTCAATCGTGGAGAGCACATGCTTGACCTCTTGATAACACAGTGAATATCAAAAATTCAAGAATGTGCAAGATGAATTTTCTATTCAAAAAGAAGGGGTTGTCTTGCGAGGGTCAAATATTGTCATTCCTGAAAGTCTACAAGAGCAAGTCATTGAAATGGAACATGAGGGACATTGTGGAATTGTCACAACAAAGTGAGCCCTCTGGGTTCATGTTTGACTTCCTCATCTTGATGAGTGAGTTGAGAGAGAGCTCAAGGTTTGTCATTTGTGTAACTGTTTATCTCCCAAAACAACACAGCACTCTTTGAACATGTTGGCTTTTCCAAGACACTTTTGGGAGAAAATTGCAGTTGACTTCTTTGGAGACTTTGACTGTGGCCATTACCTGATGGTAATCATAGATGACTACTCCTCTTTTCCTCTTGCGGAAGACCTATCATCAATCACTCATGATCGAGTAATTGAAAGAGTAGAAGACATATATACAACCTGGCGTGTTCTGTCCATTATAAAATATGACAATGGTCCACCATTCAATGGTCAGAATTCAAAGCCTTTCTTAATCATTTGAATATCAGCATCAGAAAAGCACACATCCTTAACCACAGGTGGGTTTTTTGAATGTTGTATAGGCACTCTTAAGAAGATTGTCCAGCGTGCTGTGCTAGAGGGACTTGAGCTGAAGTCAGTTCTTCATTCTACTTTTTGTACCCACAGATCTACCTCCCATTCTACAACCGACAAAAGCTCGGCCACCCTAATGTTCGGGAGAGGCATGGGTGCCGAGCTGCTCAATGAACAATTAATGCTCAGAAAGTGCGACTCACTGACTCATCTCACAAGTTCAAAATGAAATGAAGACTAATGCAGACAAGGATCGATATACTCTGCCTGGGCTGGGAAGGAAGCTACACATTGGTTTAGCATCTTTGTTGAGGAATTTGTAAGGGATATCTGTGTCTTGGAAATGCTCTGCATCAAAATTCTATAATAAGGCAACAAACTAAAATAAGGCGTTTCAGCCACAGCAAACCAAATGAAAGCTCACTCACTTATGGATGCAGATGACCTGTTAGGAGGTGAATGGGCCTAAGATAAACATTATATTTTAATGACCTCAAAGAATAATCAGTTTTCCAATAACTCTGGCTATCTACTCTTTTTGACCAAAAGCTGTCTTGGTGTCTGATTTATTTTTTGGTGGGCTGCCTTTTCTCTGTCGGGCCAAGCTGGCGATCATTTCTAAAACATTGGCAGGAACTTATGTCATGGAAATACCTGCCAATGCTGTGTATAGTTTAGTGCACATCTCTGTCAATATGACCACTGCTTAATTTGTAAAAAATGCAGTTCTGGGGCTGAAAATGCTTGCAAGGAGGCTGCAACCCACTTCTACCTCCGGTGTGTCCAACTTTCAACAGCCGCGCTGCCTCAGTCTCTATCCTGTAACCATGCTCTGCTGTCTGTCCCCTAAGACATGCGTTTTACTTCTTTACCTACACTAACAGATGAGTGCGAAAACAAAATGTACACCAAATGAAAATGCTTTGTTTGAACATATATATCAGTGCGGTCTGACTGGGTTTGTTGCAGGTCAGGAGGCTGCTTGAGCACAGCAGGTCATGTCACTGCTAGTGCTGCCTGTAATTAGTTTGGTCCATTTATGACAACAGGCATAGGCGTCCACTGCTCAGCTTGCTGTGACCCTGCCTGCCACAGCACAAGCACTGTCCCCAGCCACAATGCTGCAATGCCTGTGAGATCTGAGTGTGGCTGTTGCACCCACTGGGCTCAAGGTCACTCAGCAATTAGAATGCTTGGAGGCAGCACACAGAAACTACAGGTGACTCCATAGGGACAAAAGTTACGGTGGGCCACCGCCACATCAAGCAGTTGAGGATAATAGCAATGCAGGGCTGCAGGCCCCCACTACAATTATCCAATGGGAGGCTTAGGCTCAGGCATTGGCAGGGGGCAGCAGACTCCGGGAATAGAATGCAAGCCATTTGTTAATGATGACTTTTTGGATTCATGACAGGCGTGACGACATCATCACTAAAGTGATGATACACAATCATGTCTGCCTGAACAGATGTAGGCTGGTATGAAAACATACCAGCCTCTCACTATGCAAGGTATGTGGTTCTTTTTATTTTAAATTGGTTAATTATTATTGAGACCACCACCTGCAGGACCAGAAATCGTAGCCCCGGCCTGTGAAAGAAGTTCTGGTGCTGAGCACCTGAAAGCACCTGCTCAAATTAAGCACTGAATATGACACAGTAGTTGTAACAAACTGGTTTCTTTTTTCTTAATAAGAAAAGAAAAATCTCCGCTTGCCATGGGAATCATCTGTCATAGTGAGGGGAGCATCGAGCAGTTTTCACTGCCTCTTACTGCCATGGTTTTCTTGACTGTGACAGGCAGTAAAACCAGACCTCTAATTCGGAACATCTAAATTAGGTGGACAGAATTAGAGATCTGCTTCTGTTGACCTTACTGCTTAGGGCTGCCTGAGGGGTTTAATGATGGCATATATAGGGTAGTCTCCGCCGTGATTAAACGTAAGGTCCACACACGTACAAATGTGGTGGTTAAACCACATTCTTGGTGTAAAGGTACTCTGTCACCCTTTCAAGTATCCATACTTGGGTTCTCTATTCTTAGAGGACGACCCTCTGGGCGCTGCAATGTTGATCACATGTGCAATAAATAAAGTTCAATTTTATATATCCACAATGATTTTTGAAGAAATTGTTTGTTGCATAAAGATTTGTATTCAATCCATGAATATATCCTTATGTATATTCAATGCTTAAATCATCCTCTGATATTTATCAGACTGTTTTAACGACATTCCCAATGCATTTCTTGCACACACGGACACTTCATATGGGGAAGTCTAAATGAAAACAAAAGGTTGACTAAATGAGGGTCCACATCCTAAAATTCAAATAGCTAATTCAAAAAATTGGGCAGGTTCAGTTGTAACTAATGTATTGATTTTCAAGAGAAAAAAAAAACGTTGAAAGCCATGCACTATGTTAGTGTCTGCTATCTTGCCAAATGATTCCATATAGAAATTAATGTGAAACGTGATACCTTATTATGGAGTGCTGTGTGAATTGCTATTGGTGGACACGCGGATGGTGCCAAACATAATGAATGTTGGACATTCAAGCAGAGGAACATGGCGGCCGCCAGCTAAACAGCCTCGGTCGCGTTCGCCTCAAAACAGACGGAATGACGATCGAGGACTGAGGTGTGTTTTTTGGGGGGGATTTTCGAGTACCCCATGATGTCTTTTGGACCGGTCTACCCCTCTGATCCTGCTTCTTGGAGCGTATGCAGTGGTTTGTAGAGGTTTTCGATGTTGCTCTGCCCAACGAGCACAACGAGCACGGTGAATGACTGGAGGTGGGAGGAGGCAGCGCGGCTACAGAAGCGCCGGGACGCTGCCTGCTTCTTGTTTTCGGTTTGCTGTGGGAGCAGGGAGTGGCGGAGCCGGGTGTGTGGAGTCTGCTTCTGTAGGGTTGCCATCGGAGCTGTGTAATGCCTCCCTGAGGCAAGTGGCACTAAAGGTCAGTGCATTTAATTTGGAGCAGGTTAGCCTGTCGGCAGCAGCTCTGGGTGTCGGGTTTCTCAGTGGAGGGGGCCCAGGAGACACCACCACCCCGGCATTTGGGCACTGGGAGGCTGCCTTCTTCTTTGGCAATTTTTTCTCCCACTGTATGGAGGAGAGGAGAAGGGAGCACGAAGAACAAAGGCTGGCCGAGGAGGTTAACGGGTCTATATGTCCCCCTAAAATAGGTTGCTACACTTTTAGAGCTAGAGCAGCCCATTCGGTACAGAACTCGGATATATAATTCAGCCCATAGTGACCCCCAGAAAATCCCCCCCTATTCCTGAGAGCAATATTAGGGGTCAGCGGAGGAAGTAGCGTGTCACGAGGGAAGTGGAAATAAAGTCAAGGGAGGTTCCAAAAAGTAGAGGGAAAGGCAGGGGATAGAAGGGGATTGTTTTAAAGACCAAAATAACCTGGCAGCTCAGAATAAGGCGTTGAGAGAAGATCTAGAAAGGTTGGAGAATCAATCCCGGAAAAACAATCTGAGAATTTTGAATATTCCTGACACCTTTGAAGGGACCGATCTAAAGGGATTTATTATTTCGCTGTTACAGGGGACAGTCCTCAAAAGTTTTCCAGATATAAACCTAGTACAGGGGATTCAAAGAGTTCATCGAGACCCGTTTAGGAAGAAGCCTGGCCAACATAAGCCCAGGAAGATTCTGGTTAATTTTCTCTCCTATGCCGTTAAAGAACAAATATTGTCTTCAGGTCTTAAGGAGGGCTTAGTCTCCTTTTCACTTACAGGGCAAGAGCCAATTACCTTTCAGATAAGATCGGATATTTCCCAAACAACAGCTACCAGGCAATGGGAAATCGGGAGTAGACTAGAGGAGCTAAAAAGCTTAGAAGTTAAGGCCCAGCTGAAGTTTCCAGCTCAGCTACGAGCTATGTTCAACAATCAGATGCATCAGTTTCGTAAAACCGAAGAGGTTGATGAGTTTATGGCAAAAATCAGAGGTGGAAAACCCGGGAAATAACTAAGGGAAGGTGTTAATATGGGGGTACGAAGATAGCATAAATAGCTTTTCACCACAGCAGTTAAGATTGTATATTCATTTTTTCTGTCAAATGTTCTTTTTGAGGTGGGCGGGACTAAATAGGCTTTGCCTATCTGGAAGGGTGGGTTCCTCATGGGAGTCAAGGGGTACAGGAGGGTGGGTGGGTGGGGCGGGGAGCACTGGGTGGGGAGCTGTAGAGAAGGGGCCGAATCTACCGAGGGAAATGGGCACGAAACAGATTGGTGGACCGCTGACCCGACCCTCCCCTCTTTGCACCCTTACCAGAACGAGTGGACAACAAATCCTGACGAGCTCTGGGACGAACGCCGTGAGGAACTAGAAGGCTGTCCCTTTAACATGAACAGCTTCGAGGACACCCCCCCGGATGACGCGGCTCTTCGCGATTGAAGAAAACCCAGGAAGAGAAGAGGATGGCGTGTGACATCACCAAGGAGGTCGAGTACTGCCGAGGAGAGCATGTGTTCGTCAGAGGAGAAGAAGAGGAAGCAGGTCGGACGACGGAGATGAGAAGCGGAAGAAGCGAGACGCCAGTCCAGGAGGTTGCTGTGCCTGGAGGCCACCGATACCACGATATGCCCAGCCACACTCACCGAGGAGGAGTGTGGCTCAGCCATGTACGGGAGCCAGTTGAATAAGTTGATCACTGTTTGCGTGCTCGAGAAACCAAGAGCGCTACTTCCCCACTCCCCACAAAACACGTGCCCTTTCACTGGTCAATACTGTGTGTTTTCACTGAGACGGTTAATTTCGCTTGTGCACTCGGTGACCTTTCCCCACACCCCAGGTCCGTTGGTGGCGGTGAACCTTCCCCCAGAGAGTATAGTTCCTGACCTCAGTATTATTTTTCTTTCACATGTCCCGAGCTGGAGGGCCGTTGTTAAGAAGAAGTCACCATAAAGAACAGGAGATGAAAGACCGTCTAGGACAACAGCAACCACCGACCCTGCCATATTAGCCCGGGAGAGACTAACATTAAGGAAGAAAAAAACCTTTATAAAAATAAAACCATATATACCCAGGTCTGGTTTCCGTGCCCTTCCTTCAACCCCACCTCAGCTGGAACAACTGGTGTCAGAAGTGGGATTTTCCCCTCCTGATCCCTCACCTGAAATGGATCAACTGATTCAGCATCTCATTAAAGGGCAGGAGAAGTTGGAGCGGGCCATTGAGCGCCAAATGCCGTCAGCCCAAGCAGACCGTGACGTCTTTAAGAATGCTATGTCCGCCCAAATAGAAGGCCTCCAATCTGCCATGAAGAATCCTGGAGGGTGAAGTAGTGTGGCTCACTGGTTAGAGGCGGCAGACCCGAGAGCAGAGGACGGCCCGGGACCAGGGTTCGATTCCCGGCGCGGCAGGTTTCTGGACCAGGGTCAGCGGACTCGATAATTCTCTCGCCTCGGTGCCCACTCTGATCAGCGATCACACTCGGCAACTCTGGGCATTAGCTTGCCTCATCTTCACTAACGGCCCCCCAGACCGCCGGGGATGCCTGGTCTCACCCTGGAGATACCCATTAAGGGACCATCTCTCAGGGAAGCCAGGAAGGGTTTCGCGGCGGTCGAAGCGCCAGGACGCCTACGGGTAGCAGTGCGCTATATAAATGCCTACACATTTACATTACATTTACATTTACAAGTGTCCCTCTGTTAGACAGGAGGACTCCCGTACCACACCCAGCTGGCATCTCCCTGCAGAAATATGTGGCCGGTGATGATCCTGACGCTTTTCTAACGAACTTTGAAAGAGCTGCTAGGGCATGTGGATGGCCTGAAGATAAGTGGCCCTTTTTCTTGGCTCCATTGTTGTCAGGGGAAGCCCAAGCTGCTTACCAGGTAGCTAATGCTACTGGAGTCACACCGTATCAGGACATTAAGACCATAATACTGGATCACCTAGGCTTAGACGCCGAGGCATACCGAGTCTGGTTTCGGAAGGAAAGGGGAATTCAAGGAGAGAATCCCAAGACTCTATACTTTCGCCTCAAAGCCGCTGCGGATAAATGGATAAGACCAGAGGGAAAAAGCAAAGAAGAGATCATGGAGTGTGTATACCTAGAGCAATTCATGGAAGCTCTTCCCTATGGGACCCAGCGTTGGCTACGGCAACACTCAGGGTTAACTCCGGCGCAAGCTATCGAGATGGCAACCACATATTCACGAGCACAACTAAGAACCATCCCCTGGGAAACGGACAAAACCCCAAAGAATGCTTCGAATGCAAAGGGAGAAAAAAAAACTCAGAGGAGGAGTAGAACCATCCAAAACCTCTCAAAATAGACATACCAATAATGAAAGGAACCCAGTGTTTTGACTGTGGAGACTGGGGCCACATTGCAAGATTGTGTCCTAGAAAAAAACAAACGGATGAGCCTATGGAAGTCGGATATGCACCCAGGGCAGTGATGTACACAGCCGAAATGGGTCCTTCTTTTTATGTACGTGTATTAGTCAATCAGAAATGGGTCAGGGCGCTGTTAGACTCAGGCTGCCGACAATCAGTTTTACAAAAAGCATTGGTCAAACCTTTTCAGATTCTACATAACAAAACAGTCCATATTAGATGCATACACGGTGATGTGAAGCCCTATCCCTTAGCAGAGTTACATATTTGTCCTGCAGGAAGAACTCTTTGTCAGGGGAAGGTAGGAGTAGTAGAGTCACTACCAGAGGATGTGATCCTAGGGGTGGACAACCCGGATTACTTATTTCAGGCTGAATTAAAGGGATCAGAGAAGGAAAAGGACCCCGCTAAAACAGCCTTTATCGCCTCTGAACCCTTGGTATTGGATCGTAACTTTCGATTTGCCCAAGCAAACGACAATACCTTGTTCAACGCCTGGGAACTTGCTCATGCACACCAAGATGACCCGAACCCTACTTATCCCAGGTTCGTCATAGAAAATGACTTGTTATATAGAGAAGGGAAAGCCGGGGAATCAAGGCAATTGTTGGTGCCCATGGTATTTAGAGAACAAATCCTCTTTTATGCCCATACCCATTTGACAGCGGGACATTCTGGGTCAGAAAAGACGATAAAGAACATTGTTAAATGGTTTTACTGGCCTGGAATATACAAGGAAGCCACCGAATATTGTAGGACCTGTGAGATATGCCAAAAACGTAACTTGTAAAAACTACCGGCAGTACCTCTACAACCCCTACCCATTATAGGACAACCGTTTGAAAGAGTCGGGATGGACCTTATAGGACCCCTTCCCAGGACTTCAAAAGGAAACACTTATGCATTAGTAATCGTCGATTACGCTACCCGCTTTCCTGAAGCCTTTGCCCTTAGAGCCCCCACTTCCAAAATCATAGCAAAGAAATTCATTGAATTATTCTCCAGGGTGGGGTTCCCCAATGAAGTACTAACAGACCAGGGAACACCATTTGTTTCTCGACTTATGAAAGAGGTTAGCAAACTGTTAGATTTGCACCAAATACCTACATCAGCGTACCATCCACAGACTGATGGACTGGTGGAAAGGTACAACAGGACACTAAAAACCACCTTACGAAAAATGTTGAAACTTGAAAACAAAGACTGGGATACACTCTTACCTTTGGCTTTATACGTATTGAGAGCTCAGATCCAAAGCAGTACTGGGTGTTCTGCTTTTGAACTGCTCTATGGGCGACAGCCCAGATCCCTCTTGGAGATAACCCGGGAAGCCTGGGATAAAGAGGACTTGAATGAGTCCAGGTCCTTACTTGCGTATACCAACCAGTTAAAAGGCAAACTTATTAAAGAAGTGGCTAGGACCAGTCCCCAAAAGCACCCAGTTTGGCTTGCCATCCACTGAAAACAAGTATACACAAAAAATGTTGCCCGTAAATGACGAGCTTACTGCTGAAATGAAGGATGAGTTGTTAACTGTGCTTCAGGAATATTCAGACATTTTTTCTGACATTCCTGGACGCACATCTTTAATAGAACACAAAATCGAAACAGAGCCAGGCAAGCATGTAAAAATGAGACCATACAAAATACCGGCGGCTAGACGTCAGGATATAACAAGAGAGGTACAGGACATGTTACGGTTGGGGGTAATAGGGCCATCCTGTAGTACCTGACGGAACAACGAGGTTCTGCATGGACTTTCCTTCTCTAAACACCATCTCATCCTTGGATGCCTATCCCATCCCAAGGGTTGATGAATTAATAGAGAAGATTGGAGAGGCCGGCTATATAACCACATTAGATCTCACAAAAGGTTATTGGCAGGTACCTCTCAGGGAAGAGGACAGGTGCAAAACGGCCTTCGCCACCGATGAGGGGCTTTTTGAGTTCAATGTCCTGCCCTTTGGGCTTCATGGTGCACCTGTCACCTACCAGAGGCTAATGAATGAGGTCCTTCACCCCTATATGTCCTTTTGTTCAGTATATCTGGACGATATTGTTATTTTCAGCAAGTCATGGCCAGTACACTTGCTACACTTCCAAACTGTCCTCTCTGCGTTAAAGAAAGCAGGCTTGCATGTCAACGCATAGAAGTCCAAAGCTGCCTACTCCAAAGTCAGATATCTGGGATTTATGTTGGGAAAGGGAGTGATTCCACCTCAAGAAGAGAAAATAAAAGCCATAGTCGATACCCCTTTTCCTTCTACAAAGAAAGCCTTGAGGGGCTTCCTAGGGCTAATAGGATATTACAGGCGATTCTTGCCAAATGTTTGCTGAAACAGCACCTCCACTTACTGACTTGTTGAAGAAAGAGGTGACTCCAGCCCACCTACAACACCTCCCAAGAGAAGCTGAACAAGCCTTCTATGATCTGAAAAAGGCCATAACTACCAGTCCGGTTCTCATTGCACCAAACTTCGACAAGACCTTCTTTTTAGCTACCGATGCTTCCAACACCGGTATAGGAGCAGTCCTGTCCCAAGTGGGTTCAGATAACCTAGAACACCCCATTCTCTTCATAAGCAGGAAGCTACGCCCCAGGGAGACTAAGTATCCTACAATAGAGAGGGAATGTTTAGCCATAAGGTGGACCATAGAAAAATTCCAGTATTACTTGGAGGGAAAATCATTTGTGCTCTATACAGACCATGCACCACTACAGTGGATGTATAGAAATAAATCTCAGAATGCTAGGATCCTGAGGTGGTTTCTGTTCTTACAACCCTTCTCCTTTGTCATCAGGCAAAAAAAGGGCAAAGACAACTGTAACGCAGACTTCCTACCGAGGTCTTGTCTTCTTCCCGATCGGGAGAATCCGGGGAAGGAGGTGTGTAGAAAAGGGGCCGAATCTACCGAGGGAAATGGGCATGAAACAGATTGGTGGACCGCTGACCGACCCTCCCCTCTTTGCACCCTTACCAGAACGAGTGGACAACGAATCCTGACGAGCTCTGGGACGAACGCCGTGAGGAATTAGAAGGCTGTACCTTTAACATGAACAGCTTCGAGGACACACCCCCGGATGACGCAGCTCTTCACGGATTGGAGAAAACCCAGGAAGAGAAGAGGACGGCGTGTGACATCACCAAGGAGGTCGAGTACTGCCGAGGAGAGCGTGTGTTCTTCGGAGGAGAAGAAGAGGAAGCAGGTCGGACGACGGAGACGAGAAGCAGAAGAAGCGAGACGCCAGTCCAGGAGGTTGCTGTGCCTGGAGGCCACCGATACGGCGATCCGCCCAGCCACACTCACCGAGGAGGAGTGTGGCTCAGCCAGGTACGGGAGTGTATGGCTGGCTGGATGGGGAGGCGGGTGTGTCTGAGGGGCCAGTTGAATAAGTTGGTCACTGTTTGCGTGCTCGAGAAACCAAGAGTGCTACTTCCTCATTCCCCACATAACACGTGCCCTTTCACTGGTCAATACTGTGTGTTTTCACTGAGACGGTTAATTTCGCTTGTGCACTCGGTGACCTTTCCCCACACCCCAGGTCCCTTGGTGGTGGTGAACCTTCCCCCAGAGAGTATAGTTCCTGACCTCCGTATTATTTTTCTTTCACATGTCCCGAGTTGGAGGGCCTTTGTTAAGAAGAAGTCACCATAAAGAACAGGAGACCGAAAGACCATCTAGGACAACAGCAACCATGGATCCTGCCATATTAGCCCGGGAGAGACTAACATTAAGGAAGAAAAAAACCTTTATAAAAATAAAAACATATATACCCAGGTATGGTTTCCGTGCCCTTCCTTCAACCCAGCTGGAACTCTAGGTCAAAGATTTTTGAGGAAATGGCAGGAGTAGCGACTCTGCGTAGTAGGAAGAATAGCTTTCTCTCCTGGAATCTCAATGGACTAAGATGCCAAAGGAGACAGAGACTGATAATGAAGTATTTAGAACTCTCAGACGCACAGATATGTATTTTACAAGAAACACACTTAACTGCTGAAGAATCTAGAAAATTGTTTTCTAATACCCCTTTGGTCAAGAGTTTCTGTTCCTCTAGCCAAACAACAAATACTTGCAGAGTTTCAATTTTAATAAAACGAGGGTCAGCGTGTTTCATAACATCTTTCCAGACAGGCCAAACTGGGAGGTGGGTCATCGCGCGTTTGGTCCTAGAGGGCATGGACTTAGTTTGTGCTTCTTTTTACGGACCGAACGTGCATGATCCATCCTATATCTCTAAACTTTATTCAAAATTAATTTTGGAGAATCCCCGAATAATCGTGGGGGGGACTTTAATGTCCTCCTAGACCCTCGCAAGGACAGGTCAAATCAGGGCCACTACATAGGGGCACCACGTATATGGCATGCAATGAAAAATTTGATGCACGACATAGGGTTGGTAGATGTCTGTAGGGACATGATGGGAGAGGCGGCTGGGTTCACGTTTTACAGTAAACGACATCATCATTTCTCTAGGATCGACTACATATGTGTGGGAAGAGAACTCTGAGGTTCTTCGGTTTTCGACTTCATTCCATATTTAGCCGCCATTTTGTGTCTCGTCGCCATTTTGTGTTGCCCTCACTCAGGCAGCACGGCGAACGCGGTGTTTTTGCCTTTTCCAGCTGCTACGTGTCTCTTCTGTTAAAAAGTAACCTCCTGCCCTTGTTTACGAAACCGATGTCAGGGTCTGGCCGAGTTCACTAATCCATGTCTGGGTTGATTGATCCCTTTCTCAACTGACTATTTTGCTTCTCCTATTCTCTCCTTACATTATCTTATCCGACTGGCCTTCGCTATTCTCTCCTTGTATTCTCTTGTTACACAACTATCCTTTGAGGCACACAAATACGTCCTGCCACCTGCAAATTGGATTGTTGGTACTTTCACTGATTAATTTGTGGGGAGGGGTGACACACAGGGTTTAAAGGAGGGGCATATTTGGGACACCTGATAGCTTGTTTACCAACTTTTCCTATTGGCTTGCTTTGTATATAGTGGGAGTATATATTGTAAATATGTGTGCTATAAAAGATTGTACGCCACAGACTGAAGTGTCAGTCTCCTTACAATATACACTGTAATTCTGGGGCAACTGTGCTTAGCTGCAGCTAATAAACCTGGTTTTCTACGCCCAACAGTGTGTCTCGTGTCTCTGTTCGACAAGGCAGGTGAACTCGGGGATTTAAGGCGTGCCCTGCGCCTCCAGGCCCATAAGGCCCTCAAACTGGTGCCCAACGTGGAGCGGCTTCAGCGGTAGCAGTTCAGCCCGAGGGTCGTAAGAAGCCTCGCAAGAAAATTCCGGAGGATTCGCGAACCACGTCAAGCGACCCCTGCATGTCGAAGTGGACCGAAGGTCTTTTGGAGCGCGGATACTCCTTTCCGACGGCTGCTGATGACTGCTGCCCTGACTGCCACCCTGCCTTGGTCCCGTTGGTGATGACTCGTATCGCGAGACGTTAGACGGACCTCTGTTGGCGTGAGAGAACACTTAGTTAAGTATTCGTGGGTAGCGCCCACTTCTTTGTTTTGTTTTTGGGTTTTGTTATTCGACCATTGCAATAGCCGAAGCCAAGGGGTAAGTACGTCTGTGCTGTGTTATTTGCTTTAACCCCTTGAAGTTGGTAAACGGACCAGTGAATTAAAGATGCCTGGTTTTAGCAAATTTAGGAAGTTTTGTTGTTTTGGTTGTATAGGGATTCCCGGCTCGAGAACTCTTGTCCGATTCCTCCGGTTGGAACTCCTACTTATGAGCTCTATTCTAAACATGGTGTTGGCCCCATTGCCTTTAACGAGGCATGGATCCAATACACAAAGAAAGATGGTGTTTTGCAGTGGCCACAAAATGGTAGCTTTGAGCCTGATATATTAGACAATCTGGAAACAATTTTATTCCAAAGAAAAGCCCGGCCGCAATGTTTGACTCTTTCCGCTTTTGTCACAAAGAAGCCGAGCAGAGAGAAATTAAGCAGGCAAAAAGAGATAGAAAGGTGAAAGATATGAAGATTGTACAGGCTGCCCAGCAGTTTAAAGACAATGAGATTGATCAGGCGATTGAAGTCTCAGAAAGACAGCATTGTTTGGCAATAGATAGATGCTACCCTGTGTTGCCTACTTCTCCACAGAGTAAGGATCTTGATGAAGATGCATTAATGTCCCATTTGTTGAGATTGCCGCCGCCTTATGTACCTGGTGCTAATGCACCCCTATTGTTGCCACCTGTCCAGAAACCTGTTGTTCCACCAGTTGATCCGGCTCTTCAACAATTGCCCCTTCCTGTATTGCCACCCCCGCCTCCTTTGCCACCAACTTCTGTACCTCAGTCTCCTTTACCCTCAGTTCCTCTCGTAACGATCAGTTTTTCTCCTCCTTTGCTTAATACCTTGTCTCCAGTTTTACTGTCAGATTCTCCTCCAGCTCATAAACGGTTGGTTGATACTGTTTCTGACCTTCCCTCCCCCTTCTTTGGGTCTTTTTCCTTGACTCCTGCTCTGTCTCGAAGGCAGTCCCGTAGTCAAATCCCAGGTTCCGACGAGCGAATTGCGTTGGACTCTCTTGCTCACAAATGGATTATGAGTGGTCCACAGTATAGTGTGCCCGATATCCTGAGTACCTTTATACAGGGGAATGCGCCCACACTAAGATATGTTTTTAATGTTATGTGTGACAATCTTGTCAAAGGCTGGGAGGATATGGAGTTGGGTCTAGCTCCTCAGGGTCTGTTGGACGTGCAGGCTAAGTTTGATAAAGGTCTTATTGTAGATTCTGAAGTTGAAGATGCCGTTAGGACACTTGTCGCTTTCAGGTCTTTATTTTCTTCTCAGACTATTCTTGAACCTGATCCTGCAGTTCGACAGAAAATGAAACATTATCCTAAGAGGGAGGTTCCTCCAGTATGGAGAGAAGAGGTTCCACAGGCAGGCAATATTCCGTGTGTCCCTGCTCATTTCCAGCGTATATGAGTACAAGTCCCCAGGAAACGATCTGAAGATTTGGCGCTCAAACAGTCTTTACCGGACCCTCGTAAAAATCCTGCTGGGTATTATAAAGAGCTGTCCCAGACTGTTGATGCGTGTATTATGAATCTGGCCGATATTGATATGCTGATGGGGAATGTAGTTCCACAAGCGTTGTGGGCTCGGATTTGTAGGGAGGACCACGACCAAGCTTTGAAGGTAGTTTAGGAGGCAAGATGCATCTTGGATTCGGGAGGATCAGTGTTACTGATTCTCCTGGATCTAAGCGCTGCATTCGATACGGTGGACCACAAAACCCTGATCAAACGCCTCTCCGGTCTGGGTGTAAGGGGCACTGCCCTTTGCTGGCTCTCGTCGTTCTTACAAGATAGAACATTTCAGGTCAGTGAAGGAAATGTGCGGTCCGACATCTTCCCTCTCCAGTGTGGGGTCCCTCAGGGCTCTTCACTGAGCCCTACACTTTTTAACATATACATGGCCCCCCTGGATGACGTGGTTTCCCCTTTTGGGATAAAAGCCGTCACATATGCTGACGACACCCAAATGATCGTATCATTCTCTCTGGAAGAGGACAAGGTAAAAAACCTCCATGACTGTTTAGAGGGCATCCAGGCATGGATGTCCGCCTCAAGGCTTAAGCTCAATGGTTCAAAAACTGAGCTCATGCTGTTGGGAAATAAAATATCCTCTCTTCCATCTGCCATGTGGCCAGCATGCCTCGGTCCTCTCCCCCAACCCAAGACTGAATTAAAAAGTCTAGGTTTCTGGCTGGAACAGGACCTTTCCCTCAAAACGCAAGCGAAAAAGACAGCTGGTACTTGTGTGGGGTTACTGCGGTCTATCAGAAAGATTCTTCCTTTACTTCCAGGACCCTCTCAGAAATTGCTTGTCCAAGGCCTAGTCTTATCAAGACTAGACTATTGCAATGCTCTCTTCTTTGCTGCCCCGGAATCCACGATCAACATTCTGCAAAGAACACAGAATGCCGCAGCTAGGATTCTCACTGGGACCTCTCGCAGGGTCTCAGCCAAACCCGCCCTCAAGGCACTACATTGGCTGCCGATCCGCGAAAGGATCAAGTTTAAGGCCCTCTGCACGGCCCATAGAGCCTTGCATAATCAAGGGCCCCCAATGTTAAAAGACATGATCTTTCCATACAGACCTAATCGGCCCCTTCGCTCAGCTCAAGGCCATCTGGCCACGGTCCATAAAATCAAAAAAGCCCGGACTGGAGGACGCCGTTTTTCGGTCACTGCGGCCACTTCCTGGAATGCCCTGCCATTTCAACTCCGCTCTGAGGCCAATCTGCTGAAGTTCCGCAAGCTCCTAAAAACCCACCTCTTCCCGCAATAATCTTCTTCTCTCTCCCTGTCTGTCCCCTCAGTAGTTCTGCAATACCAGCGCTGGGACGCTCACGGGCAGCCATGCGCTATACAAGTTCCAAATTTCATTTCATTTTCAAGCTTTGGGTGGTAATTGGGCTGCAGATGCAGCACAGGTGGGTGGTGCTAAGCCAGATGATTTGATTACACAATTGCCTGGTAGAATCATCACTTTAATGAAAACGATGATGCTTGCCTTACGTGTTAACTGGGATAAGTTAGCTGCGTGTGAGCAGAAGAAAGATGAGAGTGTCTCCGATTTCTTTACTCGTTTTGAGGAGCCGTTTATCGGCCACAGTGGTCAGGATATGAGTACTGAAGGTGGGCAGCGATTATTCGTGGATAAATTTGTATTTAATTTACTTCCAGAATTATCACATAAGTTGAAAGACTCCGAAAGTTTGTGGGCTGTTTCTTCCTCTGCACAGATATTAGCTACTGCTCAGTATTACGAGAATAGGGATAACAAGGAAAAAGATAAGATTGAGAAGGAGACTAAGGAATTAAAAACAAAGGTTCTTTTGCAACAGGCTTATCCCCCTCATTCTGTTCAGCACCAGTTTCAACAGCCTCCCCAGCTTCAGAGGTTGTTACAAAAACCTGAACCTTTTGTTCCATGACCTTTGAAAGGTCCTAATCAATGTGCCTATTGTAAAGAGGAAGGTCATTTTAAGAATAGCTGTCCGGTTTTATTGCAGCGTAATGGTGGATTCCCAGGGCCGCGAGGCCGTGGTGGTTTTCAATCAGCACTTAGAGGTAGAGGGCGAGGTGCGTTGTCCCAAGGACAGCGTTCCTTTCCCTCTCAGAATTCTCTGATTTATTTTGATCAGCAGAATACTCAGTCTGCGCAATATTACAATGACGATTATTGTGTTGAGAGTGAGGCTCAGGATTTTCACACTAGTTAGGACAGCCATGGACAAAGTAAGGGAGTCGTATCAGTTCCAGTGGATCAGAATGGGCCTTATGTTGAAGTTGTTACATTGGGTATTTCAGAGCCATTTCTTTTGGATACTGGTGCAATGAGAAGTTCTATCATTCACTCCAATCTCCCTGGGGCACCTTTGTCTGGCTTAACTAACGTTTCTGTAGGATTCTCTTGTGCCCCAATTAGTAACCCGGTTTCTTGTCCTTTGCCAATCTCCATTGGTCCTTATAATTTGAAGGCTCCGCTCATTTTGACGACTGGTTGCAGAGAGAATTTGTTGGGTTTGGACTTGTTGAAACGTCTTCATGCAACATTGTATTGTTTCCCCTCTGGTGTACATCTTACCTTAGGTGAGAAGTTGGTTTCTCCTATGTATTTATCTAAGGACCAATTCCCACCTGAATTGCATTCTCTTCCCGCTACGCTCTGGGCTACGGGTCCGAATGATGTTGGTCTGCTCCAGATTCCGCCTTACGTGGTTACTATTAAGCCTAATGTCAAATTACCACGCATTCCTCAGTATAAAATTTCCAATGATGGTGAACAAGCTTTGTTGGCTATTATCTATGATCTTGTTCAGAAGGGTGTGGTCGAAGAAACGAGAGGCAATGTTTGCAACAGTCCTGTTCTACCTGTCCTTAAACGCACCGATCCTTTTCAGCCTCCTGAATATCGCTTTGGGATCGATCTTCGGGAGGTCAACAAAATTGTTGTCCCCCAGTTTCCTGTTGTCCTAGATATCACTGACTTGCTCACTATGATACCCCCTTCAGCGGCATGGTTCTCGGTTATTGATCTCAAAAATGCTTTCTTCAGCATTCCTATTGCTGAGAAAAGTAGGGATATTTTTGGCTTCTCTCTCGGAGGCCGAAGTTTCTGATTCAAACGTGCACCTCAAGGCTATTGTGAGAGTCCCTCCATTTATAGTCAGGCTTTGAAATCTCAGCTCAATGCTTTTACTTCGCCCCCAGGTGCCACTCTTATTCAGTATGTGGACGATTTGTTAGTGGCTGCTGATTCAGAGGATGTTTGTAAGGATGTGACTGTTTCATTGTTGCGTCATTTGTCTGACCTGCATCACAAGGTGTCACCTTCTAAGTTGCAATATTGTCGCCAAGAGGTTACCTACTTAGGTCATCTCTTGTCGAAGGAGGGAAGATGATTGACCCCAGAACGTATTCACGCAATCGCGCAAATGTCTGTACCATCCACACAAAGGGAGGTGCGTGCCTTTCTGGGCATTA
This sequence comes from Lissotriton vulgaris, assembly GCF_964263255.1. Lineage (NCBI taxonomy): Eukaryota > Metazoa > Chordata > Amphibia > Caudata > Salamandridae > Lissotriton > Lissotriton vulgaris. The sequence goes on along the minus strand of NC_141693.1, from coordinate 1,435,722,153 downwards.
CCCCTTATTGTAGACAGTGGATTCCAAATTTTTCTTTGTTGGCTAAAACTCTGTTGGCACTTACTCTGAAAGATACACCCCAACCTCTTCCTTGGACTGACGAATGTCAGAAGAGTTTTTCTGACTTACGTACTGCCTTGTGTTCTGCCCCTGTGTTAGGTACTCCAGATTACAGTAAGCCTTTCACACTTTACGTTCATGAAAGAGAAGGTTGCGCTTTGTCTGTTTTAACGCAACAATTTGGAGACAAACAAAGGCCATGTGCCTATTTTTCGGCTACATTGGATCCAGTAGCCAAGGCATTGCCTAGTTGTCTAAGAGCTACAGCAGCAGCAGCGATTTCTATTCGTCAATCTGCTGGATTGATACTAGATAACACTCTTGTTGTTATGGTACCACATGCAGTAGATACTCTTTTGAACAGAACAAAAACACAACATCTCCCGAGTGCCCGTTTGTCTGGATATGAGCTGACGCTCTTGGATAGTCATATACACATCAAGCAGTGTAGTACTTTGAATCCAGCAACATTGTTACCCATTCCGGAAGAGAAAACACTCAAGAACAGCATGATTGTTTTCTCTGAACAGAGGAGGAAACGAAAGGCAGAATAGATTTAAAAGACACTCCACTTGTGGGCCCGGATGGGATCCTATGGGTGGATGGGTCTTGTTTCAAGCTTCCTAATGGTGAGACGACTGCAGCCTATGCTGTTACCACCTTGTATATGGTAGTGGAGACAGCACACATTGCACAGAATTCAGCCCAGGCAGCTGAACTGATTGCCCTGCCCAGAGCGTGTGTGTTGGCTAAAGGAAAGAGAGTGAATGTTTACACCGATAGCAAATACGCCTTTGGCGTGGCTCATAGTTTCGGTCGTTTGTGGAAGGAAAGAGGATTCTTTACTTCCCATGGGACTAAGATACAGCATGGTCAGTTGGTAACTGACCTTCTCGAATCACTTGCTTAGCCTACCCAAATAGCGATAGTGAAGTGTAGTGCTCATAAGAAGATCATTGATGATGTGGATTGCGGGAATGCTTTTGCAGACGAAGTAGCAAAAGAAACAGCGAGAGATGCTACGAGTCGCATGTGTGTTGCAGGCCCTGCAAGATGGGTCCGAGAGGGAGGAATATGTGAGGACACAATAGAAAGTGTGAGAATGATTCAAGAAGAGGCTACTGAAAAGGAATTGAGTAAGTGGAGAGAAAGTACAGGAATGTTGGACGCGGCAGGTTGTTGGACGGAATTGTCTGAACATCAGCGTTGGCTGTTACCAGGCGCCTATGTACTGCCTGTAGTTACTATGGCGCATGGTCCAGCCCATATCAGTGCAAAAGGAATATGCAAACTTCTGGCTCCAGTATGGCAGAATGAAGGAATTCCTAAATGTGCGGAGAATGTGGTGAAACATTGTATCGTTTGTTTAATGCATAATCCAGGAAAGGGAATCCCAACTCCAGCAGGTCATTTTGCTCCCCCTACGTACCCTTTTGAGGTATTACAAATTGATTACATTCGTATGGAACGTTGTAATAACCTCAAGTATGTTCTGGTGGTGGTGTGTGCCTTTTCCAGATGGATAGAGGCCTACTCCCTTAAGGACAATACTGTGTTGTCTAATGCCAAAGTCCTTTTGAAGGAATTTTTCCAGAGGTTTAGTTTGCCGCGAATTGTCTGGAGTGACAATGGAAGTGAATTTGTAGGCCAAATTATGCAGAAGGGGTGTGCGGGTATTAGGCAGAAATTCCATGCGGCAAACCACCTTCAGTCAGCAGGTTTGGTAGAGTGCTATAATGGCACTCTCAAGCTTAAACTGGCAAAGATTCAGGCCAGCACGGGTCTTGCTTGGCCTGAAGCATTACCTTTGGCACTTTTATAAACGAGAACTACTGTACATTCTCGTTTAGGACTCAGCCCATACGAGGTCGTTTTTGGGCGCCCAGCTAACGTCTGGGGAGTCCCTCGACCTAAAAAGTACTCTGACATCCCGTATCCAATGTTGATTGACTATTTACATGCCCTCACCACTAAATTGCGGGTTCTTCACCAACAGGTTCAAAACGCTTTGCCGGAGGCCTCTGCAGATCCAGGTCACTCCATCCAACCCGGTGACTTGGTCTGCCTGAAGAAATTTCAGCGAAAAAAGAATCTGGAACCTCGTTGGGGCCTGCCTCGGCAAGTTCTGCTAGCAACACGTAGAGCAGTAAAGGTCGTCGGGAAGAAGAATTGGGTCCATGGCGTGCACTGCAAGAGGGTACCTTTGCCTTTACCTTTCGATCAGTTGGTCCGTAAGGGTATAAGTGACAGTGAAGGCGAAAGGGTCCCTCGGTTTGTACCTTTCAGTAGTGCATGCCTGGATCGAACGAACTCTGAGAAAGAAGACGACGACGTGTTGAAGAAGCTGTACCATCACATTTGCGATTGAACACAGTAAATTCAGAGACTTAGGCCATATGTATCAAGGCAAAATGGGTTCACAAACGCCGAAATTTGCAGAATTCCGGCGTGTGCGGACCCATTTTCGCTAAATGGTATGTATGAAACATTTTTGTTGCAAAATAAGGAATCGCTAAATTTGCCATTCCTTATTTTGCGATTGCATTTCAGGAATTGCTAATTTTGCGATTCCTTAAATGCAATGTATCAAGGAAAAAAACATTCCAAAATGCCATTAAGGAATCGCAAATTACCACCAACTTTAAGTTGGTGGTAAGTTGCGAATTCTTTCAGAAAAGCATTATTTTAAAAATCAAACGGTGCCATGTGATGCTCATACATGCCCTTAGGGCATGAATGTGCGCCATATGCACACACATGTCATTTTCAGGGGTGCAGCAGGGTGTTCTTGAGACACCCCTGCACCCTTGAAAATATTCACAATTTGCGATTAGCAAATTGCGATTCGCAATTTCCCCTTCATTCCTTTGGGCCTCCTGGCCATAGAAATGAATGGGAAATTATTCCTTAATTGCGATTAGCAATTTGCTAATCGCAATTATGGAATTTTAAGGAATCGCTAAAAATAAGCTATTTTCTACATACATACCATTTTGCGATTTCTAAATAGCGATTTCTTAAAAATCGCTATTTAGGAATCGCAAAACGGAATGTTGATAAATATGCCCCTTTGTTTTGAGAACAAACGTACCTAATAAGACTTGGTACAATTTAAGATCTAGATTAATGAAAGACAATTGAACTTTCTTTTTCTTTTTTTCTTTTTCTGATCACACTTTTTGAGAGACATTTCTTTTTCCACTATCCATCAAGTTGCAGGGTCACGGTAGGAGTCTTAGGTTGTGACCTGAGTAGTGACAGTAGGTCTGCAGGACTTACAGTGTCATAGGACGGCTAATAATCACAGCTAAGTGATCTAGGAAGATTGCCGTGAGCAACGCCTTAGAGAATGGATATTAAAGTAGAAAAGAGTGATGAGAATCAAGAAATGAAAAGTAAATATAAAAAATTGTTGGTTAGTCCATGTGGCATAACCATATGTATTTTAATATGTTCATGTATTTTATTGGCTTGTGTGAGTTGGGTTGTTCACACTATGCAGCAAGCACCTGTTCCAACTTCTGTTTCCTTGTCTTTTCCTACTACTGCCTCCCCATATCAGTTTCATACACTCCCGGAACATGAGCAAATTAGAAGAACAGAATACTTCAACAATTCATTTATCCAGTTGTTGCATCAGCATCAACTGGTGGTCAATACTACTGACTGTTGGGTTTGTGAGCTCATGCCTCATAACACAGAGAGAGGGATGCCATATTTAGTTCTTCCATTTTTCTACGAAGGCTCCGCTTGGGCCTATTTGGCCATGTTTTCTAATGTGTATCAGAATCAACTTCGATATAGTCCATATGGTGGTGGAGCAGATTTTAGTCATAGTTCTTTGATAAAGGTAATAGTGACCATGGCTAGAATTGCTGAAATTAGTAAAGTTCCCTTTGATGAAAAATGAGCATATGATGGCTGGAACGTGACTCGTTATGTTACTAGCCTTACAGATAAGGCTAGACAAAGGATATCCCCATCAATTTGGACTGTACCCCATCGAGGTAGTTTCTGTCTGCAGATAAATGACCAAAATGTTAAAAACCAACAGGAAAAGAGTGTTTGTTCCCATACGTATTTCTATTCACCTCAGATTTCTTCACCGTTAGTGCCATCACAAGGCACATATTTTGTCTGTCATGACAGAGCCTATACGTGGCTTCCTACCTACTTTTCAGGAACTTGTTATGTGGCTTTTCTTCTCCCTCCAACATATACTGCTCCTTCAGGTCATCATAGAAAAAGACATGGCAGAGGGGTTATTGATTCTAAGGACACAGCAGGACAAGAAGGAGGTGACTTTATCAAAGGGTTACTTCCTTTCTGGGGCCCAACGGCCAACAGCAGAGACATCAGACAGTTAGTTCGGTTTGTTGAGGCTTCCATAAATGTAACTTCTGGAGCCTTGAGTAATCTGACAGTCGAACTTCAGGCAGATCGCCTTATGACTTTGCAGAACCGGATGGTTCTAGACATTGTCCTTGCAGATTGTGGAGGAGTCTGTAAATTAATTGTGTCTAGTTGCTGCATTTATATTCCTGATAATGCCCCTACGGTATACCAAGCCATCTCTAAATTGCATGTAATTTCCGAGTCTATACACCAGGACACAGGAGATTGGTCTGTGATAGGATGGTTTTGGGGATTACTGTCCACTAGGGGATGGAATATATTAACTTTCCTTGGAATGGTTTTGGCCATCATTTTCTCTTGTTGTCTTTGTTTACAGTGTGGCCCTGCCATCTGCGGTCTTTGTGCCACCATGTGTGTCCCAAGGCCGGTGTCACAGAAAACAGAGAACATTAAAATAATGTTACAGCAACAGCTTGACGACCTCATGGCCATTGACATCGACTCAGATTAATTTAGGTCCTTTGTGTTTTGCCTGAGTAATGGCAAAAGGAGGGTTTGAGGTTCTTCGGTTTCCGACTTTGTTCCGTATTTAGCCGCCATTTTGTGTCTCGTCGCCATTTTGTGTTGCCCTCACTCAGGCAGCACGGCAAACAGAGTGTTTTGGCATTTTCTAGCTGCTAGGTGTCTCTTCTGTTAAAAAGTAACCCCCTGCCCTTGTTTACGAAACCGATGTCAAGGTCTGGCCGAGTTCACTAATTCATGTCTGGGTTGATTGATCCCTGTCTCGACTGACTATTTGGCTTCTTCTATTCTTTCCTTACATTATCTTATCCGACCGGCCTTCGCTATTCTCTCATTGTATTCTCTTGTTACACAACTATCCTTCGAGGCACACAAATACGTCCTGCCACCTGCAAATTGGATTATCGGTACTATCACTGATTAATTTTTGGGGAGGGGTGACACACAGGGTTTGAAAGAGGGGCGTATTTGGGACACCTGATAGCTTGTTTTCCAATTTTTCCTATTGGCTTGCTTTGTATATACTGGGAGTATACATTGTAAATATGTGTGCTATAAAAGATTGTATGCCACGGACTGAAGTGGCAGTCTCCTTAGAATATACGCTGTACTTCTGGGACAACTGTGCTTAGCTGCAGCTAATAAACTTGGTTTTCTACGCCCAACAGAGTGTCTCGTGTCTCTGTTCAAAAAGGCAGGTGAAGTCGGGGATTTAAGGCGTGCCCTGCGCCACCAGGCCCATAAGGCCCAGTTCTCCAACTCCTGTCTAAAATCTTCGTTGTTTCTATTCTCCCAAGCCACCCCCCGGACCACGCCCCTGTCTTATTTTCATGCAAAAGAACAACAAATTCAATCCAGACAATATGGACACTTAATAGTGAAGTAGTGTGGCTCACTGGTTAGAGGCGGCAGACCCGAGAGCAGAGGACGGCCCGGGACCAGGGTTCGATTCCCGGCGCGGCAGGTTTCTGGACCAGGGTCAGCAGACTCGATAATTCTCTCGCCTCGGTGCCCACTCTGATCAGCGATCACACTCGGCAACTCTGGGCATTAGCTTGCCTCATCTTCACTAACGGCCCCCCAGACCGCCGGGGATGCCTGGTCTCACCCTGGAGATACCCATTAAGGGACCATCTCTCAGGGAAGCCAGGAAGGGTTTCGCAGCGGTCGAAGCGCCTTGGGACCCTCCGGGTAAGTAGTGCGCTATATAAATGCCTATACATACATACATACATACATACATACAATAGGAGAATGTTAACAGACCCCAAAATCATCTTGGCCATTAAACCCTCCTCTTTAGAGTTTTTTTAGATTAATATTGGCTCAACTTCTATGAGGGTTGTCCGGGACGCCTTTAAGGCTAATCTCAGGGGTAGGCTACATGACCTTATATCCTTTAAAAACAAAATTGAAGGTTGTGAGTTAAAATAGAGAGAGGATAAAATCAAGAAGTTAGAAGCTGAACTTCTTTTGGCAATGGGCGGTCCACCTGAAAGGGTCGGTAAAGGGCAGGAGGATCTTGAGATAGCTAGATTTTAGAGGAAAGTTAGACGAGAAATGTGGGGCTCAGTGGTTAAACAAGAATATGGAGAACTATGAATATGGTGATTCTGCCCTTTAAATCTCAGCGGTATTCATCAAAAATAGCGCTCTATGCGGATGACATTATCCTCTATACCAGCGATCCAGCAGTGACTATGCCAAGGGTCAAGAAGACTCTCTTGGGGGAGTTTGGTTCAATCTCTGGATATCTAGCCAACTCCTCCAAGACGGGGGTAATGTGATGGAATGTGACACACTGGACTGGACAGATTAGTATAGAGTTTAAATATCTTGGCATAACCATAGTCAGCGAGCTCGAAAGGATTGCCCCTCTGAATTTGAAAAAAGTCATCAATGAATTAGATTGTTTGTTCACAAGGTGAAAGAATCTTCCTCTGACCATTTATGGTAAGGTAAATTTAGTCAAAATGACCATCCTCCCCAAGCTGACGTACATCTTTAATGCTGTTCCCCTTAGGTTCCCCCAACAGGACATTTCGTAAATACAGGGCAAGATTGGGAGTTTTATATGGGGGGACAAAGGAGTGAGGTTGTCTTGGAAGAAACTGAGGCAGAGGTTGGTCAAAGGCGGGTTAGCTCTCCCAGATATCAGCTGGTACCTGGTAGCGGATGCTTTTGACAAAACCCGCGCTCTCAGGTTGGGGGCTTCTGCTTAGCGAGCTGACAAACAACGAAGAAGGGGGCAGCGCAGAAGGGTTTCTCTATAAATTCGGGTCACCAACATTTTTTAAGAAGGTGCGCCTGAAGGTTCTGAAAAGCGCATTAGAAATCTGGTTTAAAGTAAGAACTAGGTGTGGTATAGGTTACTATTCAAACCACGCCCCTGTTAGGGATTCCCCGGGGACTCCTCTCTGCTTAAAGATGGACTGACCACCCCTATTAAGGAAGCTGGAGTTTCTATTTGGTCAGATCTAGGGGACGTAAATGGTGTCCATTCGTGGGAAATATTGAGAGCTAAGATAGGCCCTTAGAAATCTGGTTTAAATTAAGGACTCGATGTGGGATAGGGTACTATTCAGACCACGCCCCTGTTAGGGATTCCCCTGGGACTCCTCTCTGCTTAAAGATGGACTGACCACCCCTATTAAGGAAGCTGGAGTTTCTATTTGGTCAGATCTGGGGGACGTAAATGGTGTCCATTCGTGGGAAATATTGAGAGCTAAGATAGGTCCTGGCATATCCAAATTTAAGTTTCTGCAATTGAAATCCTGGTTTGAGGCAGAGAGCGGGGGTATAAGTGGAGATTGGGACACATAGCTTCTCTTTACATCGGACCAACTGCTAAAGAGAGAGGTATCGATTTGGTACAAGAAATTTGTTGAAGCAGATGAAAAAGGCATTTCATCTCAGGCTTCGGTGTGGAGTCAATCTTCCTTTGAATCTGCTATAGGGGAGTTCTTAGAACCCTCCCTAAAACTTCTTTATAAATATACAAAATCAGCTAGCTTAAAGTAAAATAATTTTTTTGTGACCAATTGTATCTATTATACCCCAGCTAAAATAGCAAAATTTGCCCCAACCCCAGAGCCGAAGTGTTATAGATGCATGGCCCCTAAAGCCAATGACATTCATATTTTTTTGAGTGCATAGAGCTGGCAACATTCTGGAAAGGGATTGGGGATTACCTGCACAGGATTTTTGATATAAATATCATGGTCAATGGGCCTTTAGTCTTTTTCGCGGGTGACAGTTCCCTCAACAAAAACTTGGCAGCGAAAGACAAAGGACCAATACTATGTCTTATTTTTCTGGCGCCCAGAGAAATCTGTTTGAAATGGAAAGACCCTAACCCCCCCAAGAACGGAAGAATGACTGAATTCAGCACTTGCAATGGCTCACCTCGATATTGCCAGCACTAGTAGCACTTCAACCAGCCTCTGGCAACCTCTTATTATCATGGGCCGAGACTTGAGACTGTGTAGGTAACGATGCGCAAAGGGACCCGGTCCTATGATTACACCTTAAAACTCCAGTGTAAGGAGTAGGTCGGGAGACCTAAGCAAGTACAGTTGGCCTGAGGGAGCCCAGGTCCACAATGACGGCTGTAACATTCTGCAATATGCTTAAAGGTGAGATGAGGACTACAAAAAAAAAATATTACAAAAAACAATAATTCTGAACGTTCTCACGGCGATAAGGATTAGTACAAGGTATCATGGTCGATGATAGAACCATAAACGTAGTGCATTTAAAGAGTAAAAAAGTCAGTGCCCTGCTTAAGCAATAAAGCATCGCAATATGAGTCGATGATAGTATGAATTGTGCCATGCCGGTGTCTCTATGTGCAACTAATAGAAAAAAGTGTATTTCAGCTTGAAACTTAAAGTACTGGGATCTTACCTTCTGGTAGATGAAAACGCGTCTTGGCAGTGTGTTCCAGAAATTAGCTTGTGTGTTTGTTTGTGTAAAACGCCATTGTTATCAAACATCTATCAAGGATAGTAAAGACGGACTAGCGGTCAAGTAGGTCTGGAGTCCCTTTCTGTAACATCCCATCGAGAGCAAGGTGGATAATTGCTCAACATTCTTGGTTAGCCTCTGAAAATGGTAGTCTTCCACCAACAGGAATATTTATATATTCTGAGAAGAGCAGCAGTAGCTAGTCAAGTTGGAGCAGATTTCACTCTCAGGAGAGTTCTACACAAGAAGGGGGTAAGGTAATTGGGCACTTTTTATGCACCAAATAGATATCATCAACACACACAACATAGTAAATGAACAGCAATAGATACTTTAGACCTGATTCATAAGCTACATTTTGTAGTCCATGTAGTAGTTCTTCTGTGGTACTACTCATACACTGCAAGATGAAATTCACAACTGTATAGCCAGAGACCTTCATCTCTCCTTCCTCTTCTCTGTGCAGAGCTTTCCGCCTCAGTCGGGGAGATCTCTGCACAGATAGGTATCATTCCAATTCACAAAATATACAGCTGTAAAAATATCAACTCAGGCATGAATGTACTCCACCCTAACCCTGGAGAATTTATTTAGAGCACAACAAATGGCAAATCCCTTGTATTGCAACACACAGTTATAGAAAGTATTGGAAGTTTGGAAGTAGGCTATATGTATGTGTATATATATATATACCAAAACAACAACAACAACAAAAACAATTGCGACCGTTTTTGGCCATAGTTTGTGAATGAGGTTAGCAGTCTAGTGGTTTGTTAAAACAAAGAAGGGTACTAGCACTGAGCACTTTATAAATTGTCTAGACGGCTGTGACTCTATGGTCCAGTTGAAGGCTAATCGTAGCCGAAACGCGTAGGCCGTCCTGTTTTTGCACGCTTTTGCACATGGTGTTTTAACATATATGAACTTACCTGCTGTTGTGCCGTGACTTCGGCTGGGAGAGAAGGAGGTGAGAGGAATCAAAGGAATATATACATATATATATATATACTAGAGTGGGGGGAAAGTAACCTGCAGCAATCAATGAACCTGATCAGGATCTTAATTAAATACGCTGATATTGACCGGTTAGCCCTCGCAAAAGATATTGAGGAGATGGAACATGACTTAAGCAAAATGGAAAACCAGGACTGGATTTCTAAAAAAATGAATGAGATAAAGGAGCGCTTAAAAAAATATGAAGAAAAAATAAAAAATAGAAAAGTGCACAAATTTGCCAGAGACTTGGAGGATTATGAAAGAGGCCAAATTTACACCTTCGCAAAAAAGTATGAGAACATCCGGAAAATGAAAGGAAAAGCCTCTGCCAAACCTAACATCTTGGAAACTAAACAGACTACAGCAACAGCAACTGGGAATCTGGAAGAAATAGACACAATATCAGTCACAAGCGAATCCAGTTTGAGCTCAGTGAGTTCAGGCAGCATAGATCCCACTGATGCTATCCCAGGCTTAGGCGAAGAGGTGGATTTTTTAGTGCAGGACCGTCTGAAAACTTTGAGACCAAGAAAAGAAAGAAAGCAAGCCGACGAAGGCGGAACACCATTAGAAAAACCGCTCGGAGAAAACGCAAAAGAGAAGCCAAAAAAGAGGCAAAACTACTGGCGGAAGAAAAAGCAGTAAATGACAACACCGTAGTTAATCTCAGCACCACAACTCTGACGAAAGCTGAAGAACAGCTGCTTTCCTTAGGTCTTAACTTTTGTCCTAACACCAATTTCGATTATGCATCTACACGGGTGGATCTATTTCTTTTCATCAGGAAATTAAAACTTAAAAAGTTTCATGCCCTTAAAGATCTAGGGGAAAACAAACAACACAAGCAGGAAGCCTCTAACCCTTCTGGCCTATCAGTAGGAGAAATACCAGCGTTATGGGCTTTACATGGCTTGAATCACGAAGATGAATTGAATTCCCAGGCACCCACACAAGCAAAAGTAAAAGAATTAAATTTACTACAGAAGGGCGCAGGGGAAAGCCCTTTCAAACCCAAGTCTGCATTTATTCCTCTAATGCCGAAGGATGCAATCGACGTTTTTCATGATCGCGTCATAGAGGAAATTAAGGAATTGAACTGTTCCATCAACCGTAACAAAAAAGTCATCCTCAATCAACGACAAATTGCTCTGAACAAACTAACAGATAAACTAGCCAAAGACGCTTCTGTTATCATTAAAAAATCTGATAAAGGGGGCAATGTTGTCCTATGGCCAAAACAACAGTATGATTTGGAAGCCAAGAGACAACTTAATAATAATGAGTGTTATGAATTGACATCATGGAGTAAATACAACAAAGCAAAGGAAAATTTTAAAAAAGAACTATCAAAGTGGAAATCAGATGGATTAATATCAAGTGATGAGCATAAGTTTTTGTTCAACGCCCATCCAAGGTTGCCCTATCTATACTTACTCCCAAAAATTCATAAAAACACTGTTCCGGTTCCTGGTCGCCCAATTATTTCGGCGATAGGAAGTATGACGGAAAATGTGGGCTCATACATTGACTTCTATCTACAGGACTTAGTAAAAACGATGCCCTCATATCTTAAAGACACTGGCGATTTTTTACAGCACCTTAATGGCATAACCTGGTCAAAGGAATGGATACTGTTAACTCTTGATATAGAGTCTCTCTATACAAGTATAAGGCACGATTATGGTTTACGTGGTGTGGAACATTTTTTGAATACACGGTCTGCTGAATATGCTATGCATAACAAAATGTTGATTTCACTCATTTCATGGTGCTTGAACAACAATTACTTTTCATTTGAAAAGGAGCTGTATAGACAAAAGCAGGGGGTGGCCATGGGGGCCTGCTTTTCTCCGAGCTATGCATGCTTGCATGTAGGGTTTTGGGAAAAGCAGGTCCTCATGAAGGAACACAAAATGACATTTGAAAATAATGTGATTTCATGGCTTCGTTATATAGACAATGTTTTTGTTATTTGGAAAGGTGACAAGCAGAGTGCTTTACAGTTTGTGGAACTTTTGAATAACAATGAGTTCAATTTGCACTTCACATCTAACATAAGTGATACTATGCTTGAATTTTTAGATGTTCAAATAGTAATAACTGATGAGACACTTACCACTACAGCGTATAGAAAACCAACTGCTGGAAATGCAATATTACACGCATCTAGTGCTCATCCACGCCACCTAATTGCCAGCATACCCTATGGTGAATTGCTGCGTCTTAAACGCATTTGCAGCACGCCAGAACAATTTAACATCTGTAGTCGAACATGCTTAGACCGCATGCGAGCAAGAGGGTATAGCGAGGACATCCTCGACAAAGCCTTGAACAAAACTAATGAGAGACCTAGATCCACCCTGCTGCCCAGCGCCACAGAGTTAGATCTCAGCGCAGCAGATGATAACAGTTCCCCAAGGCTAATCACCACCTATAGTAGACAGGAGCGCAAAATACGGAGCATTATGAAAAAGAATTGGCACATTGTTCTTACAGACCCTATTCTGAAAGCCACGCTATTAGAACATCCCAGCGTGACATTCAGGAAGTCTAGAAACTTAGAGAACCTTCTAGCTAAAGAGATTTCCACTGGATCTACCAGCATAAAAACATGGATGCCCTCCAGTAATGGATTTCGTAAATGTGCCACATGCAGGGCATGTAACTTTGGAGCCAATACTGCCACCTATAATACCCCATTTAAAAATAAAGCGCAAACCATCAGAGGGAAATACGACTGCCGCACTGAGTACGCTATTTATGTCCTCACATGTACCTGCGGCTTGCGTTACGTTGGCAGCACAAAAAATCCCGTATATATGCGCATCCTGCAACACATACGTGCCATCATCCATAGTGACCCGGCATATCCGGTAGCCCGGCATTTCAAACTGAGCCACAACAAAGATGTCAACTGTCTTACTTACTTTGTAATTGATCAGGCACCGGTATCCAAGCGTGGCGGCGACAGAGATAAAACTTTAAGGCAGTTGGAGACGAGATATATTCTCAATCTCGATTCCAAGCATCCCAACGGCCTTAATGACAGGGAGGACATGCATACCTTCCTGCTATAATAACCATTTATCCTGTACCCGGTCCATCAAGTTATTTGGTCTTGTCACTTTGGGTCTGTCTAAATCTCCAGGTGTCTATAGAACTATAACAGAAGATGTTAATAAATTGACTATGATCTTTGAGCGACCTTTTCTGAACCTATGATTATATATCTCTCCCAAGTATCACTTTGTTTTTAAACCTTTTATACTATCTTGGTTGCACTTATCTCACTCAGCACTTTATATAATGAGAAGTCGACTTTGCACATATCTGGTTATCTATGGTTTTAGAAAACCAGTGGCTTGAGGGTAGAGATGCTACCCATAATACCATAATAGGTTAGCACTAGCACTTTAAAAATAGGATTCTTTCCTTATTAGCAACGGGACCCCTAGGCGTGTTACTCTTAGGAGCCAATGTATGTACTTGATCACACAACAGCTACGTTAGATCCAGTTATTAGATTAATTGCCATTTTTTTGCAAAATCATTTTTAACATAATATTTATTGATGTAAGTTACCATTTGATAAAAAGTTTTTATTGGAGGTATATTTTTCTACTATTTTAACATATTTATATGTTATTTATTGATTGCAATTGGCTTCATTAACTGTATTACGATTTACAAATACGATAGTTGTATCTTGTGGTTTTAAGGATTATGTCAAGGGCTTGATATGGGTACCCGCCAATACGCATTTAAGCGGTCATATTTTCTGGTTGCATTGAGAATTACATTTGAAAGAATTCCGATTTTTTGTGCAATATGTATTATGTTGCTATGCTTATATTTATATCGGCAAAGTTGTAAATCCTTGTGCACATTTAAGACACTTTAACACGTAAAAAAAGTCTGTTTTCTATGTTGACTCAACAATAGAACACGTGGTGTGATTATTGAAAGAAAAAAATGAGTGTGTGCGCTATTTAAGGTGATACAATCTGCATTTCCGTTATGTGATCAAGGGCAGTCCCTGCCCGAAACGCGTCATGCTTACCTGAACTACTTTTGAAAATGGATAATAAAAGTTCGCTGTGACACTCTGCTAAATCGTGTGGTGGTCCGTTACTTCTGTGGTCAGAACCGGGAACAGAATCTTGCTCCATATATATATATATATATATATATATATATATATATATATATATATATATATATATATATATATATATATATATATATATAAATATATATATATATATATGTCCAAGGCTTCCTTTCCCAGTTAGGAAAAGATGAGGGGACGCGGCAGGGCTTCACGGGATTCTTCTATTGGTGTACGGCATGACGCGTTTCGGTGGTAGCCTCATCAGATGCCTCCGTTGTTGTACTCCCAAGAATGTCTTCTCTTGTTTTATTTGTTATGCGGCCGCCTTGTACTCTAACCTGCCCAAAGTAACATCGGGTGCAGGAGGAGGTAGCAACAAAACGGACCAAACCGATAGCTCCAATACTGTGGAAAACCAAATACGAACTGCACTGAGGAAATTGGAAAAATGCATCTATTCTGAAATGTCCAAGTGGTGGGAGCACAAATCCCTAACTATGTACTTGGAAGAAAATCGCGTCCCGAGGGGGTTGCGTATTTTGCTGGCGCCGAGCTATGACAGACCAAATCCCAGCATGCTGAAGGAATGGGGTCAGGCCAACCTTGAGTCATCTGCCAAACTGATACAAATTTTGGTGAAATATGCTGTTATTGACCGCGAGCTATTGATGAAAGAAATTGCTGAGATTAATGAGGAGTTGTCGAAATTTGAACCACATGACCTCATAACTAAAACTCGCAAGGAAATTGATGAGCGCCTACTAAAACAGGAAGAAAAAATAAAAGCACGCAAGATTTTTAAATTTGCGCGTGACAAAGAAGATTACGCACAAGGTAGAATATTTACCTTTTCGCGCAAATTCGACAGTGCAAAGCACTCCAAGTTCGCTCAACAAGCTCAGCTGGCAAAACAAGGCAAATTGGACAATCAAGCTTCAACCTCGGCCCCAGCTCAGGGATCCACAACAAGCAGCACTAATCAAGTAATCAGTGATAATGAGTCACTTACAAGTGCGCCAACCTCGGATGACGATGCTAGCAGCACCTGGGAAGCAAGTTCGGTTATTTTGGATCTAGGGGAAGAAGTGGATTTGTTATCCCTGGAGAGGCTTCAAACACTGAGGCCCCGGAACAAGCAACAGACAAAGGTGCAGCAGCAGCAGCAAAATGCACAAGGAACAACAGAAGACGGGGCCAGCGCCGGAAAAAGCACAAAGCCGCCCAAAAAACCAAAGCGGCAATACTGGCGCAAAAACAAGTAAGTGACAATACGATAGTCAATTTGTCTTCCATTGACCTAACCTTGGCTGAAAAACAACTTTTAAGTGTTGGACTCTCATACTGTCCAGCAACTGACTTTAATTACGCCAAGACTCGTATAGACGTATACATGTATATCAGAAAGCTTAAGCTCAAAAAATTCTTTGATATCAAGGAGGGTCTTAGCAACAAGACACCACAAGGAGTTGGAGCTACCATAAGCATTCTTCCCAATGTGCCCACACTTCCGGCCAGTGACACCAGAACGGTACTAACAGTTCTGAATCTTTTGGCGGACGATGCACCAGCAAACGATCTTGCATCCACACAGGATGAGTTAAGAGCAGCATCCATTCCTCAAATAGGAGCTAATACTAGCCCCTTTAAACCAGCGTCTAAATTTAATCCTACCATGCCTAGAGACTCTATAGATGTCTTCCAGGACGTGGAAGTGGAGGACTTGAAGCTTTTGCATCATCGGATTAAACATAAAAAGCGATACAGAAGCAAACAGGAAATTGATTACCATTCATTGGTCAAAAGACTGGGTAATGACCACAATATCATTGTAACAACGGCTGACAAGGGGGGCAATGTGGTTATTTGGCCCCAAGATGCCTAAATTGAGGAAGCCAAAAGACAGTTAAGTGATAATGCATGCTACTCCATGACTAACATGAGACATTTTGAAGTCTCCAAGGATGTACTAAAGAAACTGTTATTCAAGTACAAAAGGGAGGGCATGATTTCCTTACAAGAATTTGATTTCCCCCATGTTGAATTCCCTGTTTTGCCTAAACTTTATTTACTCCCAAAGATCCACAAGTTGACTAGACCGGTACCTGGCCGACCGATTATTTCGGCAATTGCGGGTGTGGCAGAGCATGTCACAGAATACATAGATTATTTCCTGCAAGACCTAGTCCAGGACCTACCAACATATGTGAGAGACACAGGTGATTTCCTTGCCAAGATACAAAATACCCAGTGGAATGATGGAATGCTCATGATTACTTTGGACATTGAATCGCTCTACACGAGCATAGAGCATATGTCCGGCTTGAAAGCATTGGACTTCTTTCTTGGAAAAAGGCCTATGAATTGTTACCAACACAACAAAGTATTAATTGAGCTAACATCCTGGTGTCTTAATAACAATTTCTTTTTATTTGGGAGTCATTTGTATCTGCAAAAGCGTGGAGTCGCTATGGGGGACTGTTTCTCTCCCAGCTACGCGTGTTTACACGTGGGCTGGTGGGAGGAGCAGGTCCTCAGGCGGCAACACGCTAAAGTTTTTTCTGATCATGTTTTGCTTTGGCTTCGTTATATTGATGACGTTTGTTTGGTATGGCAGGGGGACAGGAATAGCGCAGAAATGTTCATTGATTCTATCAATATCAATAATGAAAATCTCAAATTCACGAGTTCCATCAGTGACTGTGAGGCTGACTTTTTAGATGTGAAAGTCTTTATTCACAATGGCCAGCTAGCGACAAAGTTACATCGGAAAAGCACTGCTGGCAACAGTATTCTTCACGCTAGCAGTGCACATCCTCGGCATGTAGTGGATAATATCCCTTTGGGTGAACTCTTAAGAATTAAGAGAATTTGCAGTACAGAATCTGATCTCGAAACTTGTACTGACGAAGCCCTGGAGAGGTTTCGTGACAGAGGTTACCGTGAATCTATGTTAAAAACAGCAGTGGAAAAAACCAAATGCAGATCCCGTGCCTCTTTATTGGAGACCAAAAACACTGTTGAAACACCGAAAACGACAGATGACAACACCACAAATCCTAGGTTCATAACCTCTTACAGTAGACAGGCCAGACAAATAAGATCTATTGTGACCAAGAGATGGCCAGTCCTTAAAACAGATCCAGTACTGAAACCCCAACTTGCTGAAGCGCCTATTGTCACCTTTAGGAAAGGCCCCTCACTCAGGTCTCACATCTGCCATGACTTTCCTGAACTCAGGAAAAAACAGGAATGGATGAAAACAAGGTCAGGTTTTAAACGCTGCACCTCCTGCAGGGCCGGCAAATTTGGCAAAAGTACTCGGCAGTATTATACGCTGTTCAGTCCTGACCCAATTCAGATCAGGGGTCAATACAATTGCAAAACTGAATTTGCCATCTATGTTCTGATTTGCACGTGTGCATTAAGATATGTCGGCAGTACACGACAGCCGGTGCATGTTAGGATCCTCCAGCACTTACGAGCCATCGTTAATAATGACCCAGCCTATCCGGTGGCCAGGCACTTCAAGGCTGTACATATTAATAATTTGGAGTGCCTGTCCTATTATGTTATCTCTGCGATTGATAAACCAAGAAGGGGCGGAGATAGGGTTAAGATGCTTAGAAGAATGGAATCTCATTTTATTCTTGAGCTGGATAGCAGATCCCCAAATGGGCTTAACAACACGGAGGATCTACATGTGTTTTTGTAATTTAGTTCTGCACTGGCCCCTTTTCAATTGCTTTGGTTAAGAGAGTCTCGGCAGGCTGCCGCCCATCCCCATATGATTAACTTTAAAATCTCCTTGTTGGGTTTATGCACGCAATTCTTCTTTTTCATTATATCAATTATGATTCACGGTGATTCACAAATTATGTTGGTTTATTATCTTTTTTGGGCTAACACTAGTTCTTTGAGGACATAGACAATAGGCATTTTCTGTTTTTCCTTTAAAAAAATCTTTTTTTTTTTTACATAATCGGATATGTGACAATAGTAATCTTGCGGTATCTATACCAAACAGTCTTTGCCCTACAAATATGCTGCTACAGTCATATGTTTACAAACAGCGCTGATTTGCACAAAAATATGTATAGATGCAATATGATGATATTTACAATATGGCATATTTTGCACAAATAACTGTTATTATTATTCTTTATTGCCTCTATTCGGACATTGATTTTAAATGATGCACTTTGCACTTTATTATGCATTTTTGCACTGCAACATCGTCTTGTATGTTGGGGCTTTGACTGTATATATTTGGTATCATGCATATAGGCATTTTATGCATTTATGTTTTTTGTACCATTTTTCATGAATTACATGGTTTAATAATGTCACATTATTTTGGGATTTTAACCAGGAATGGAACTTTATTTCCGATTTTTTCTAATGTGCAAATGTTTGGAAAACAGACTACTTTATGCAGTACTGATAGTTTGTCCTCTCTTTCTATAATCACGTGGTGTTTAGCAAAAAAACGAAAAAAATGCACTTTCACTGTTAAGCATTGAGTATTTAAATGTGGCCATTTCCAAAACTGACTGTCTGTGAGCAAGGGCGGATGCCCAAAACGCGTCAGATTGTTTAGTTCAGCTCCTAATAAAACTTGTGCCTGAAGTAAGCTATTTGGATCTGCGTGATTTCCTGGGTCGCTGTGGTGGTTGCACTTGCTGGATATATATATATATATATATATATATATATATATATATAAGGCTTCCTTTCCCAGTTAGGAAAAGATGAGGGGACGCGGCAGGGCTTCACGGGATTCTTCTATTGGTGTACGGCATGACGCGTTTCGGTGGTAGCCTCATCAGATGCCTCCGTTGTTGTACTCCCAAGAATGTCTTCTCTTGTTTTATTTGTTATGCCCCTCCTCTCAAGTAGTGAGGGGCTCACCTGCACCGCATCTCGTACCTGAGCGCTCCTCCCAGTTCATTATTAAAGACTGCATGCTCCAGCATGCAGTTGGTTCTCAGCATGGAAGAGTGCTCACCACACAGCCGGAGTGTTTTCTATTCTCAAAGTGAGAGGCTGAGTTGGAGGGTGGTCGGCTTGGGATGGTAAGATATACATAGAGAGAGAGAGAGAGAGAGAGAGAGAGAGAGAGAGAGAGAGAGAGAGAGAGAGAGAGAGAGAGAGAGAGAGAAAATTATATATATAGTTATATTTCATTATAATATGTCTAATAGCTTTTAAATAAACGTAATTTTGAAATTATGTTACATTGTAAACTATTTAATTTAACTAAATAACTAACGCTTAATCAAGTTTATTAACAATTAAATAGGAACTACTAACTTTACAAAAAGTTTTTTTTTACAAATTAATATTCAAAAATAAATATTTATAAATGAAATTAAAATATTCGAACGATTCCTTCATTTAATACACATTTATTTCAAAGAGGTAATGTGTCATAACATTTCATTTTTCTGTTATGTAGTCACTTTTATTTTGAGGTAGTAAATTGTTGTATAATTATTTGTATTTTTGCCAGTTAAATTACAATTATTTTAAGTGATTTTACATTTATAGTACACATTAAAATAATAAAAATACTTAAAAACGAATAATAATACATTTTTCCCTATACTTTTTCATAGGAACACCGACTCCATCCAGTGAAAATATACTAGTAGGAACTTTTTTGGGATGAAAGAGCATTGTTTGAAACTCAATGCTGGGAATTCTGCGATCCTATAATTTGGTGGGGCTCACGGAATATGCGATTCGTCCTGGTAGCCTACATCACTAGGAGAGGCACCGATCCCTAAGAAATCAGATACAAACTTTGGAGTAATCATTGATGACTCGCTTTTAATGCAGGAGCATGTCTTTGCCACATGTGCCAAATGGTTTGGTATCCTCAAACTACTCAGACTGTTGTTCAGGTGGATACTGGACATAAAATGATAATCCAGGTCCTGATAACCAGCAAATTGGACTATGGCAATGCAATGTGTGTGGGTATGAAGGGATTATATCTTTACCTGTATGGGGGTATGACAGATGATCTCTTTACCAGAATCCATGTGATCCTTAACGTTGCTGACAAGTTTATCTGCAAAATGGACAGATACAGGTCAGGATCAGCTTGCCTGGAACCCTACTTTGGCAGCTAGTAAGGGAAAGAGCCAGCTTCAAGCTCCTTTGCGATACACAAAAGTCACTATACAAGACTGGGCTTGAAATTCTTCAAGCCAAAGTGGAATTTTACAATCCAGCATGCAAATTGAAGTCACAAAACCTGGCGGTCACCTAGGTCAAATAGATTTAAAAAAAACTCAGAACCGGCGGATCTTCTTTCTCGCATCTGGCAGCAGCCCATTCGAACACCTCTACCCTCAGATCTCCGCCTGACTGATAACCATTTTTGTTTTAGGAAGAAAACAAAAACTTGGCTTTTTCGAAGGTTAAATAATTCTTAGCAGTTGATTCTAATTCTTATTTCCACTACTCACAGTTGAAAAGATGTTGTAGAGCTGAGGGAATGATTGTTTGTGCTGTATAAATACAATAAATAAAATTAATTTGTGCACAGAAAGAGTTTCACCAATTGCCTACTCTTTGTTTTAAGCGGACTGCATGTTCAGATATGTTAGAGGCCTTCTAACACTCAACCCTATGACTGAGAACTTTTGTCTGGTCACACAACACTAAAGATTCTCAGTAATAACAGCCCAATTGGACATATCATCTTGCAATATTCAAATCACCCACTATTACTGAAGTGCAAAAGTAGGCTCGAGTCCTCCAACGAGCCATGTTCCGAGTGCTTATCCTGAGAGCAAAACTCCTCAGTGTCACATTGTGCTTACAGAAAGGACACAGCAGTGATGACAACTGAATGAATGCCAACAAACGCACAGTCTTTTCTCGGCTTGCTTGGGACATGCCATCCGTGCAGGGAAAGAGATTTAAGTCAGATCGTCTGTACATAGAATGGACATAGGGCCACCTTGTCTCTGAAGCCTCGCATTCGTTTGTGCCACTGTGACATCGTTTTATCCATTCCCATTTCTCAATTATTTTTCTTCCTCTATGTCATCAATTTTATTCTTACAGCAATTCTTCTTAGTCTTAGCAAGTTATCCTCTGGGAAGGCTCTTGAGACTGTGTCCTGTATGATGGATTGATGTGCACGCTCGTGAGCGGCTGCTAATTTTTCAAACCCCATGCTATCGAACTTTTCTTTTATACATATATATAGACCGATAAAAACAAAACAGGAATCGGGGAAGTGATGTCAACAGTGTCCATCATTTTTGCGCTGAGAACATTTTCATGCAATCGAAATCGGCTTTGTGACTTACATTTCTGACATTTAAATTACTTTTGAGTATTGTATTCATTCATTTGGCTTTTGCATTTCACACTAAAAAGCGGCCCCATGATGCTATACATAGAAGGGTGAACAGCAAAACACACAAGGTGATGGACGGAATGTTGCATAATGGCAAAACATTCACTCCAAGTCACAGATCTGGGTTTAATCCATTGTTATTTTGCTCACCAAGCCACCCCAGTTCAGACATGGTCATGTGCAAATCAGTCTTGACCCTGTGCCTCATGGGAACAGACCAGACCGAACTGCCAAGCCATGTCTTCCCTGGACCCGAATCAAGCATCCTAGGACCGGTTTCTGGCTATCAGCCATCTTCAGCCAGGATAGCTTGACTCCAGTGGCGTAGTGAGCATGGGACCCATGTCTGGTCATACCCTTCCCACATAGGGTGAACAGCAAAACACACAAGATGATGGACGGAATGTTGCATAATGGCAAAACATTCAGCCCCAGTCACAGATCTGGGTTTAATCCATCGTTATTTTGCTCACCACGCCATCCCATTTCAGACATGGCCATATGAAAATCAGCCTTGGCCCTGTGCCTCCTGGGAACAGTCCAGCCCGAACTGCCAAGCCATGTCTTCCCTGGACCGGAATCAAGCATCCTAGGACCCGTTTCTGGCTATCAGCCGGCATCAGAGAGGATAAATTTACTCTAGTGGCATAGTGAGCACGGGGCCCACGTCAGGTCATACCCTTCCCACATAGGGAGAACAGCAAAACACACAAGGTGAAGGATGGAATGTTGCACATTGGCAAAGCATTCAAAGAATTCACCCCCAGTCACAGGGCTGGGTTTAATCCATCGTTATTTTGGTCACCACGGCACCCCAGTTCAGACATGGCCATATGCAAAACAGTCTTGAGCCTGTACCTCATGGGAACAGTCTAGCCCAAACTGCCAAGCCATGTCTTCCCTGGAACGGAATCAAGCATCCTAGGACCGGTTTCTGGCTATCAGCCGTCATCAGCCAGGATAGCTTGACTCCAGTGACGTAGTGAGCACGGACCCACGTCTGTGCATTCTCTTCCCACATAGGGCAAACAGCAAAACACACAAGGTAATGAACGGAATGTTGCATATTGACAAAACATTCACCCCAAGTCACAGATCCGGGTTTAATCCATCGTTATTTTGCTCACCACGCCATCCCATTTCAGACATGGTCATATGAAAATCAGTCTTGACCCTTTGCCTCATGGGAACAGTCCAGCCCGAACTTTCAAGCCATGTCTTCCCTGGAACGGAATCAAGCATCCTAGGACCGGTTTCTGGCTATCAGCCGTCATCAGCCAGGATAGCTTGACTCCAGTGGCGTAGTGAGCACTGGACCAACGTCTGGACAGACCCTTCCCACATAGGGCGAACAGCAAAATACACAAGGTGAAGGACGGAATGTTGCACATTGGAAAAAAATCACCACCAGTCATACATCTGAGTTTAATCCATCGTTATTTTGCTCACCATGCCACCCCAGTTCAGACATGGCCATATGCAAATCAGTCTTGACCCTGTGCCTCATGAGAGCAATCCAGCCCGAACTGCCAAGCCATGTCTTCCCTGGACCAGAATCAAGCATCCTAGGACCGGTTTCTGGCTATCAGCAGTCATCAGCCAGGATAGCTTGACTCCAGTGCCGTAGTGAGCACTGGACCCTTGTCTGGGCATACCCTTCCCACATAGGGCGAACAGCAAAACACACAAGGTGATGGACGGAATGTTGCACATTGGCAAAACATTCATCCCCAGTCACAGATCTGGGTTTAATTCATCGTTATTTTCCTCACCACGCCACCCCAGTTCAGACATGGTGGCGTGCTCAGCCAGGGGCCGGAGGGGCGGGCATGTTCTCCATGCAGGTTGTAATACATCCTATATGGAGAACAAGGAAGTGTGCATTACTGTTTTGGGCAGCGCGAGACGGCCTATCAAACAGTCATTGCACACTTAGGAGTGGGTAAACCACTCCTCCCCTGCTCTGCAACCACACCACCTCACACAAAGCTGCTGTAACAGGAGGACAAAATAAAATGAACATAATATTTTATTATTATTTTATTTTTTACTTTCTTAACTGCTGAAGAGTAGTGGGGGGGGACTCTCCCTCCGCTTTTGCAGTGGAGCCAGCACTGGCATATTATGAGATTCCTCACCACCACATTTTTTATGGCAGCGTGACCGCTATTGAAAGTGTGACGGTGAGGAAACAAAGCGGTCCCTACAGGACCTCCTGGTGCCTCACGCCATTTGGATGCACACAGGGGGGCACAACAGGTTCCCCCGTGTGTGTATGCACACCCGCATCTGCAGAGCATGGACTGCAGCACGACACGCCGTTCAGGTACTGTCTTTGATGTTCCCATTGTGGTGCTTATTTCATAGTCCCCTCCCTGGAAATGCCAAAGAATCGGCCGTCATACCTGGAGAAAAATTCCTGATCTGACAGGGGGTTCCTACACAGGTTTGGCGGTGCTGGAGTGGGGCGGTCCTTCTCCTGCACCGCCAAACTCATGATAAGCCCCATAGTTACCTTACTGGGAGAGTGGTAAGACAGGGTGCACAAAAGGTGTGCAGCACTGGTGATACAATGAAAACTGAGATCAAAAAGTGATCAATGCAAGAAGATTTGTTATAGACTGTGGTATAGGAAGAATATTTACAGTCAACTTTTTTTTAAACATATTTTTTATTAGAAAGTATCAGCACAGTACATCGCAGCCTCCAGGGTATATTATTCAGTACATTTGCATTATAATGATACATATTACATATTAATCAATAGTATCCATATTCCAGCAAGCTGTGATGTATATCATGTTACGTATATTGGCATGTTTACAATCCAGAAACACTCATCAGTAATCCTCATTCCATTTTTACATTGCCGTGGCCCTTGCCCTCTCTATGGACAGTGCTGCAAGGATATACCTCAGGCTAAGGAGTCATAACCAGATAATACTGCATCAACTTGCTACATAGCATGAAACGTTAAGGTAAACAAAAACTCACTTATGTCCCCCGCCCACCTCCCTCCCCCATCCACCTCCCTCCCCCATCCACCTCCCTCCCACCTCCCTCCCCCATCCACCTCCCTCCCCGTAGACTCAGTAAACAAGGGCATTTTTCAATCATGTAATCAGTCCAGCTCAGCATAGCAAGTTTATACACAAATTTCAATATTCTGGCCCCCAGCCTCAATTTGCTGTACACTACAAGACTCTATTGTAGCCCAAGTTCTGTACTCCTTATGCTCCATCAGATCATGCCCCAGAGGCAATATTCTAGTATGTCTACAGCTCCAAACTCCTCCATCAACATATTCCATTCTATGAATATAGGAGTCTTGCGAAAGTCACGTTGTTCCTCCCTTTTTAATTCTGCACCTTCCGCCTTGCCCCATCACATGAGCTCTTCATAGCGTCCTTCAGTGATGGTGATCTAGCAGTTTTCCATTTCATTGTAACATTACGTTTGGCCAGTATGAGTGCCAAATTATTGAATTTACTAACTGGGCTACCTTTCTTCCCTTTGGGGCCCAGCCCCAATAAACAGTATTCCAGCCTGTCATTATTTCTCACTGGAGTTATATCTGTCAAAATAGTACAAACTAGTACCCAATAGTGGCGCAGCCATGGACATTTCCACAACATGTGCATCAGGTCCGCTGCTGGTAAGTGGCATCTCAGGCACACATTGGACGCGTCTTGAAACATATCACTTAACTTACACGGTGTCAGGTAGGCTCGATGGAGAAGCATGAGTTGTACGAATTTAAATTTCGGGTCTCTCGACACCTTTCTAGGGTATTCTTACATCGCACCCCATTCCTTGTCACTGAGCACTCGACCTATATCTGCATCCCATTTGGTATGAAGGGGTTGTAGAGATACTGCTGCTACTGTACAATGCCTTTGTACAGCCATTTTGTTGGGTGTCAACCATTGCCCATCAAATGTTGCATTGTGACTAATGTGTGCGTGTCTGGTTCTACACCCCCAGGGGCCCATTTAGTGCGTATGTAGTGAGAAATACTTGCTGTGAAGAATAAACAGTGTGTCGGGCGCTCCGTGTTCGTGAATGAACACATCGTGAGGCATCAGGGTACCGTTTTTGAAGAAATCACCCACTGTGGTCACTCCTACATCTTCCCATGCCCTCATTCTCCTTTTAGTAACCCTGCCTAATTGTGTGGGGATCCCCAATAGAGGTTTAGTTGGGGCATACAGAGTCGCTGTCTTGGTGTACCTTAGGGAGATTCTCCAGTACAACAACGCAATTTTCAGTAGATGTTGCGCCGTTGGTGGAATATTGCTGTTGGGCAACATTAATGTATGTATCTCACCCCTCTGCCAGTCCAGTTGTGTCATGTTTATTTGCTGCAGATTCCACCCCGCTAGCCAGTACGCCAGCTATTACAACTGACTCGCGTTGCAGTAGGCTTTCAGGTCAAGAACGCCCAATCCTCCTTGCTTAGTATCTAATTGCAATTTTGCAATCCCTATACGCCTTCTGCCTCCGCCCCATATCAACTCAATCCATAGAGAATATAGCAATTTAAATATTTCGGAAGGCACTATAATGGGCAAATTGGTGAAAAAGTACAATAATCTAGGGAGCACCACCAATTTGGGAATTGCCACCTTGCCCGCCACTGATATAGGTAGGGTGGTCCAGAAGTTTATTTGGGACCTAAGTGAAGTGATAGCACAGTTTAAATTGCCATCCAGAAGGTCCGTTGTATCTCTATATATATTTATCCCTAAATATTTAAAAGTGCTGGGTGCGATCTGGAAAGACCAGTTCCCAAAGTCCAGCAAACCAGTGTGTGACGCGTCCACAAAAAAGTAAACATAGGACTTGTTCTCATTGATTGATAGCCCAGAAAGTGCATGAAATGTTGCGAATGTAGATGGTTCATAGTCACTATCTAAATTCCTGAAATATAATATTAAGTCATCTGCATATGCAGAAACAATTTGGGTGTTAGGACCCAATACTATCCCCCTATGACCCGCAGTAGAGTGCAGTTTTTGTAAGAGGGGTTCTAAAGCTAGGATAAACAGCAGGGGCGACAATGGGCATCCTTTTTGGGTTCCCCGTGCTACCTTATATTGTTGTGAAATATGCCTTCCTGCCCATGCTCGCGCAGTGGGATTCCTATACAACAGCCTCACCCATTTTATATATTCTTCCGGTATGTCAAATTTGGGCAGGGCATAGAACATATACTCCCAGTGCAGGGAATCAAAAGCCTGGCATAGATCTAATGAAATACATCCCACCGCATCCGCTCTCTGAAGCGTATGCGTCATTATTTGATGTAGTCTCCTAATATTAAGAGCTGTGTTCCTGCCTGGGACAAACTCGCACTGATCACTGTGTTTCAACTGTGGTATATATTGACAGAGCCTTGTACCAGTATCTTACTCAGAATCTTATTATCTACATTTAATAATGAGAGGGGCCTATACCCTGCCATGTCAGTGCTATCCCGCCCCGGTTTTAGCAATGAGACCACAGTCGTTTTTAGTGTTGTGTGGGGAAGGGTGGCAGTTTCTAGGGATGACTGATATAATCGCTACAGATGGGGTACCAACAGGTCAGCAAATGTTGCATAAAATTCAATGGGCAGTCCATCTCCACCAGGTGACTTATTACGGGGCAAGCTATTAATTGTGCTTTTGATTTCCATATTAGTCACTGGGTGCCCCAGTTCCTCTTTGTGTGCTTGCAGCAGCTGTGGGAGTTGCAGACCGTCAAAAAATGCATCGAGGTCTGTGTCCTCGGCAGCATCCAGCTGTGTATACAAGTTTTCATAATATTCTCTAAAGGCCTAATTTATGCCTAATTGTGTGCAGACCATACCACCCGTTACATTCTCAATTTTTAAAATGGGAACCACCGGCGGGACGCCTTTAATCATTTTGGCCAGTAACGGGCCCACCCTATCCGCCATAGCATGTTGTTTCTGTGCATAAAGCCTATAAACCAAAAGCCTTAGATCCTCTAATAGTTCTGCATGTTTAATGTGAGCTTCCTGCAGCTTTACATGATGCGCCTCGTCCAATGCAGCCATCCATTCTAGTCTCCCTAAGGTATTTTCTATGTCAGTAAGGTGTGGAATAAGGGTATGTCTCGCCCCTACCTTTGTACTGATTGCCACGCCTCGCAACACAGTCTTAAAGGTGTCCCACTCTATCTGTCTGAGGGAAGCTGTATTCGCATTTTCCGTGAAGTAATTATATATGGCTGCGGATAGCGTTGTTCTAAAGACTGAGTCTTCCAGTAGCTGTGGTTGTAGCTTCCATGTCGGCACTAGGGTAGGTATTTTGCCCCATTGCAGAGTAATCTCCACCAGATTATGATCCGATAAAGTTTTCTCCAAGTGGATAGAGTCACTAACTGCGTCCAGCATCAAAGAGGTGCAAAATATTCTGTCTATTCGAGTATGTAATTTGTGCGTTGAGGAGTAAAAGGAATATTCAGTATCCTTCGGATGCATTGCCCTCCAGGCATCTACAATCTCCCATCCAACTGCCCAGTTTTTCAGTGCATCCGCTAGTTTTCTACTGGCTGTGTTATGTAATGGCAGGTGTGACCTGTCTAGCTCTATATCCAGTACAGCATTAAAGTCACCATCTATCACCCATGAGTAGCCCTCCCAACCCACCAATAGTATATTGAAAACCTCCAAGAACAGTGTTCGGATCGTAAATACTTCCAAGCGCAATGTGTTTCCCATCAAGTAACCCGTGTATGAGAACATATCGGCCATCCTTATCAATTTTCTGTTCTATGAGCTAAAAAGGCATTCCATTACTAAGCCACGAGCAAAGGCCAAGTATGATGGGAAGAATAACTGCCCTCTCCACTTCTTGAGTAGCTTTACTGCTTCATCGTGGTTTAGATGGGTCCCCTGGAGGAATGCCACATTCACTTTCCGTCTATTCAATTGAGCTAGCAGCCTATGTTGTTTATGGACTGAACCAAGTCCCCAAACATTCCAGGAGTTTTACTTATAGCTATCAGGGTGAGCCATCAGACCTTGTGCAAGGTGGTCTCCTAGGACCAATGTAGCTACTGAGTTGGAGCTGTGTCATATTAGCTAAAGCTGAGTCTACAAAAACAACAACACACCCCAATACTAGGGTCCCCTTATGAACAGCAGAGGACCAAACCATAACTAGTAGTTCAGCCAGAACTCTACTGAAACAGTACCATAGTGCCGTCACCAAGGGGGGTAGGCAATCACCGTGTTAGTAGTGGTCATGTACCTTGAACATTTACCTGAACCGCATCGCTCCAGCTCAAACCCCTCTCCCGCATATGCAATGCCAGAGAACAGGGTAACATGTGACTTCAGCAGCAAAACAACCTACTAGACAGCACATTATACAATACCACTCCCGAAGAGCCCTCTCCAGCAGTTCAATAATTGTCCGCCGTTTGTGTGTGATAACCAAAGGAAACAGTGTTAGGCTGGACTCAGATTCGGAGTGAACCATGGCCCCATCCGAGGAGTGGACAAGCACAGCCCGGGTCTGGACATCAAGTTCCGCCAGTGCTGCTGCTGTCAGGAGAGGATCCCTCTGGCAATTCATGATCTCTTCCGCAGATGGAGTCGCCCCAGGGTCCTCTCCCCATGCTTGGCACCTTCCATGTTTGCTGCAGCTTCACGCCTCTGCGGGGAGTGCACAGAGCCGCTCCGCGGAAAGGAGGCCTATGAAGCGGGGGTGCCGTTGAAAGTGATCTCCAGCCAGTACGCCCCTCCTCCGGGTTCTTAAAAATTGATTTTTGACCATGAATTACTTTCAATCTAGCCGGAAAGAGTAAGGCATACTTCAAATTGTGCGCTCTCGGTTTCTTTTTAACTTCTTGGAACGTGGCCCTTGTCTTCTGGACCGCTAGCGTAAAATCTGGGTACAAGGAGATCGTTTTATTTTCAAAGCGGATAGGAGCATTCTCTCATACAGCTCTTAGTATAGTGTCTTGATCCTTGTAATTTAGAATACCTGCTATTAGGGGCCGAGGGGGCGCTTCCGGAAGGAGGGGCCTGGGCGACACTCTATGCTCCCTCTCCACACTGTATTGAGCCGTCAGTCCCTCCCTTGCCACATGTTCCTTAAGCCAGGTGTCCACAAACTGCGTGGGGTTGCGTCCTTCACTTTTCTCTGGTATTCCAGAATTCACACATTGTTTCTTCGGGACCTCCCTTCCGCATCATCCTCCCTGTCCTGGAGTCTCCGCAATTGACGCCGTACCTGCTTCAGCTAGGTGGTTTGCTCAGTTTGTTGAGGTATCAAGTCATCCAATTCAAGTTTGTTTGATTTTGCCTTTTCACCCAGGTGCTTGTGGTCCGCCTGCAAAAGATTAAAGCTAGTGGAGAGCGAACCCAACTGGTATTCAGCTGCAGAAATTTGAACTGGTCGATCGTCATATCGTCCACCTCGGCCTGTTGGAAATAACTATGGAAAACAACGAGCTTCCAAACTTTCTTCCCATACACTAATAGGACTTCCTTTTGCTGCTTTCATTTGAAACAAGTCAATTGCATTCCCCATTACTTCTTTGGAATGCAAAGGATGAACAGTATAATGTTCATATATTTCTTCACTTCTAGACACATCAACTTTTTCAATTTGGCCAACTGAACAATCACTGTCTTCTTCTGTAGCTGTTTCCTCTGCTCCAACACTTACATCTTTATAGTACTCATTGTTTTTGACCAAATACAACGTTGCCTTTTTGACTTTCCTAACATCCACTAAATCTTGCCAGATTTTCTTACTCTTTGTCGGAACCCCATTAACTAGAATAACTAGAGGATCCTCTTCTACTCTTTCTACACCAATTGTATCAATATTTTTCTTGACATCTAGAAACAAATACACAACTCTTCCCTTTAAGCCTCTTTGTAAATCTGTAGGAGGTAATTTCCCTATCTTAGGCACCATGCGAACAATAGCTTGAAAAGGATGGACACATTGAATCAAAATTTATTCATAAGTATTTAAATCCATCAATTCAGAAGGAATATCTATCAACTGAAGATTATTATGAGCAGCTCTAGCAGGCATTCTATTTTCATTTAATTTTTTCAAACAATAATTACAAATACGCTGATCAATAATCAAATCAAAAGAATTCTCCACCAACAAATAACTTACAAAATCCTTCCATTCACTATTATTTTCCAATTCACATTTTGCATATAAATCAAATAACCTAGTCTGAATCTTATAATGAGTCCGTCGACAACACACACAAGTTAAATTAGGCCTTTCACTTGATTTCACCTTAAACTTGGTAATTTCCTCATCAAACATTTCTGTACTTGAAATCTGTACATTGTCTTCCACATTACCATCCATTACTATATCCATTTCTACACTGTCCTCTTTGTACCCAAAATAACAAGTCAAGTCAAGTCAAGTCAAAGAATTTATATAGCGCACTACATACCCAGAGGGTCTCAAGGCGCTTAGGGAGGGGAGGAGGATTACTTGTCAAATATCCACGTTTTAAGTTGCTTTCTGAATGCTAGGTGGTTCTGGGTAAGGCGAAGGTAAGTGGGGAGTGAGTTCCATGTTTTAGCAGCCAGGTATGAGAAGGATCTGCCTCCCATGGTGGTCTTGTTGATGCGAGGTACAGTGGCGAGGGCTTGGCTGGAAGAACGTAGTTGGCGGGAGGGGGTGTAGAAGGACAGTCGTGAGTTGAGGCATTCTGGTCCGATGTCGTAGAGTGATTTGTGTGCGTGGGTTAGCAGTCGGAAAGTGATCCTCTTATTGACGGGTAGCCAGTGGAGGTCTTTCAGGTGACCAGAGATGTGTTCGTTGCGCGGGATGTCTAATATGATCCTGGCTGAGGCGTTTTGGATTCGTTGGAGTTTCTTCTGGAGTTTAGCGGTAGTACCTGCGTAGAGGGTGTTTCCGTAGTCCAGTCGGCTCGTGACCAGAGCATGGGTGACTGTTTTTCTGGTTTCGGTGGGGATCCAGCGAAATGTTTTTTTGAGCATGCGAAGAATGTTGAAGCAGGATGAGGATACGGCGCTGACTTGTCTGTTCATTGAAAGTGAAGAATCCAGGATAACGCCTAGGTTCCGTGCATGGTCTGTCGGGATGGGTGCTTTTCCAAGGGCTTCCCGCAACCAAGAGTCGTCCCATGCAGAGGGGGATGTACCTAAGATGAGGACTTCTGTTTTATCTGAGTTCAGTTTCAGACGGCTGTGTTTCATCCATTCGGCAACTTCTTTCATTCCTTCGTGTAGGTTAGTTTTGGCGGTGCTGGGGTCATTGGTGAGAGAAAGGATCAGTTGAGTGTCATCCGCGTAAAAGATGATTTTGAGGTTGTGTTGGCGGGCGATGGCCGCGAGGGGGCTCATGTATACGTTGAAGAGGGTGGGACTGAGTGAGGATCCTTGTGGTACGCCACAGATGACTTCAGTGGCCTCGGACTTGAATGGTGGAAGGCGGACTCTCTGGGTTCTTCGGGTGAGGAACGAGGTGATCCATTCAAGTGCTTTTCCTTGTATTCCGATGTTTCTGAGGCGTTGTAAAAGGGTGTTGTGGCAGACTGTGTCGAAGGCTGCAGAGAGGTCGAGGAGGATGAGGGCGACTGTGTCTCCATTGTCCAGTAGAGTTCGAATGTCGTCTGTTGCTGCGATGAGGGCGGTCTCAGTGCTGTGTTTTGCTCGGAAGCCAGATTGTGAGGAGTCGAGGCATTTGTTGGCTTCGAGGAAAGTGGCGAGCTGGTTGTTGACAGCTTTCTCGATGACTTTGGCCGGGAAAGGAAGGAGCGAAATGGGGCGGTAATTTTTGAGTTCGGTGGGGTCCACTGTGGGTTTTTTCAGAAGGGCGGTGAGTTCAGCGTGTTTCCAGCTTTCCGGGAAGGTGGCGGAGTTGAAGGAGCAGTTGATGACGTCTCGGAGGTGCGGTGCTATGACGGAGTCTGCTTTGTTGAAGATGTGGTGAGGACATGGGTCTGTGGGGGATCCTGAGTGGATGGAGTTCATCAGGCGTATGGTGTCCTCAGTGGAGATTGGGTTCCAGTCGTTAAGGGTGTTCAAGGGGGGAGAATGTTCAGCATATGGTTGGGTGGGTTGGTCTCCGGGTTGGTTGTCGAAGCTGTTGTGGATGTCTGCAATTTTGTTGTTGAAGAATGAGGCTAGGGAGTCGCAGAGGGCTTGAGAGGGGGTGATGTCGTTGGAGTTGGCCGAGGGATTGGTAAATTCCTTGACGATGTTGAAAAGTTCTTCGCTGTTGTGGGCGTTGTTGTCAAGTCGATCCTTGAATGCTGTTTTCTTGGCCTTTCCGATTAGTTGGTGGTGTGTGCGGGTGGCGTTTTTGAAGGCGTCCTTGGTGCTAGTGGTTGGGTCTTTTTTCCAGGCCTTTTCAAGGGAGCGGCAGAGTTTCTTGGACTTCTTAAGATCATCGTTGAACCATGAGGCTTTCTTGCTGCCAGGTTTGCTTTGACGTTTTTTCAGTGGTGCTAAGGTGTCGGCGGTCTTGGATAACCATAGGGTTAAGTTGGCGGCGGCTTGATCTGGGTTAGAAGAGTGGGCTGGGGTGTTTAGAAGGAGCAATGAGGAGATCTGGTCGATGGTGATTTTGTTCCAGTTTCTTTGCAGAGTTGGTTGGAGGTGGTTGATGGGTTTCGGCTTGTTGTAGGTGAAGTGAACGCAGCTGTGGTCAGTCCAGAGGAGATCCGTAGTGTGGCTGAAGGAGACATGATTGCTGGAGGTGAAGATGGGGTCGAGTGTGTGACCTGCGATGTGGGTGGGGGAAGTGACCAGTTGTTTAAGTCCGAGGTTGGCGAGGTTGTCCAAGAGGGTGGTGGTGTTGCGGTCGTTGTTCTTTTCAAGGTGAAAGTTGAGGTCTCCCAGAAGGATGTAATCTTTGGAGGGGAGCGCGTGTGGAGTGATGAAGTCTGTGATGTCTTCACTGAATTTTGCACGGGGTCCTGGTGGTCTGTAGAGGAGGGTGCCTCTGAGTGTGGTCTTGGGGTCGATGTGGATCTGGAAGTGAAGGTGTTCAGAGTTGGCGAGGTTGGCGTCAGAGCTGGTTGAGATGTGGATTGATTTTTTATGGACGATAGCGATTCCTCCTCCTGTGTGGCCGGTACGGTCCTTGCGTGTGATCTTATAATCTTCAGGGATGGCAATGGTGATGTCTGGGGCGGAGGAAGCGTTCATCCATGTTTCTGTTAGGAAGGCGACGTCTGGAGAGATGGTGTCTAGTAGATTCCATAGGTCAATGGCGTGTCTGTGGACCGATCGGGTGTTGAGAAGGATGCATTGTAGGTGATTGGGGTCGGGAATCTGTGGTGTGGTCGTAGCGGAGATGTTGTCGGTGCCGATGAATTTGCAGGAGTAGCAAGAGAAAGGTCCATGGGTGTGTCCAGGAGCGGCTTGGATGCAGTTGGGGGCGCGACCGGGGTTAAGGGCTAGGAGGGTGGCGGCATCGTAGGTAATGCGGGAGGGCTGGGCAGCGCGAGGGGCAGGGGGTCTGGCGCTGGGCGCAGTCCAGGCGCGGACGGGCGTAGACGGGCTTACCTTTGGCGCACCTTCGGCGTGGATTGGGCGCGGTCGCTGCGCGTGGGTGCATCTGGCATAAATAGGTGGAGGGGGAGGGGCGAGGGGGGCTCAGCTGGGAGGCGGGGCGGGCACACGAGGACGACAACAACAAACAAAATGGAGGCGGAGGGGGAGCAGAGCGGAGCGCTGGAGGCAAATGCGCAAATAACGTTGTAAACCGCACAATCAAATAAAACACAGCGCAAATCAATCAAAGCGGTAACTAAGCACAGAGCAGGCGAGATGAAATGCAGCTTTCTATGCAATGCAGCGCTACGATACCAGGTGTCAGCAGGGACACTGGGAGCGACCACTCGGCTCGTGAGAGAGGAGCGAGTCACGATGTGTTCAGGGTGAGGAGCGCTATTTCTGGTCAGTGGGAGGGCGGCTCAGCTGGGAGGCGGGGCGGGCACACGAGGACGACAACAACAAACAAAATGGAGGCGGAGGGGGAGCAGAGCGGAGCGCTGGAGGCAAACGCGCAAATAACGTTGTAAACAGCACAATCAAATAAAACACAGCGCAAATCAATCAAAGCGGTAACTAAGCACACAGCAGGCGAGATGAAATGCAGCTTTCTATGCAATGCAGCGCTACGATACCAGGTGTCAGCAGGGAAACTGGGAGCGACCACTCGGCTCGTGAGAGAGGAGCGAGTCACGATGTGTTCAGGGTGAGGAGCGCTATTTCTGGTCAGTGGGAGGGCGGCTCAGCTGGGAGGCGGGGGGGGCACACGAGGACGACAACAACAAACAAAATGGAGGCGGAGGGGGGAGCAGAGCGGAGCGCTGGAGGCAAACGCGCAAATAACGTTGTAAACAGCACAATCAAAAAAAACAGAGCGCAAATCAATCAAAGCGGTAACTAAGCACACAGCAGGCGAGATGAAATGCAGCTTTCTATGCAATGCAGCGCTACGATACCAGGTGTCAGCAGGTACACTGGGAGCGACCACTCGGCTCGTGAGAGAGGAGCGAGTCACGATGTGTTCAGGGTGAGGAGCGCTATTTCTGGTCAGTGGGAGGGCGGCTCAGCTGGGAGGCGGGGCGGGCACACGAGGACGACAACAACAAACAAAATGGAGGCGGAGGGGGGAGCAGAGCGGAGCGCTGGAGGCAAACGCGCAAATAACGTTGCAAACAGCACAATCAAATAAAACAGAGCGCAAATCAATCAAAGCGGTAACTAAGCACACAGCAGGCGAGATGAAATGCAGCTTTCTATGCAATGCAGCGCTACGATACCAGGTGTCAGCAGGTACACTGGGAGCGACCACTCGGCTCGTGAGAGAGGAGCGAGTCACGATGTGTTCAGGGTGAGGAGCGCTATTTCTGGTCAGTGGGAGGGCGGCTCAGCTGGGAGGCGGGGCGGGCACACGAGGACGACAACAACAAACAAAATGGAGGCGGAGGGGGGAGCAGAGCGGAGCGCTGGAGGCAAACGCGCAAATAACGTTGCAAACAGCACAATCAAATAAAACACAGCGCAAATCAATCAAAGCGGTAACTAAGCACACAGCAGGTGAGATGAAATGCAGCTTTCTATGCAATGCAGCGCTACGATACCAGGTGTCAGCAGGGACACTGGGAGCGACCACTCGGCTCGTGAGAGAGGAGCGAGTCACGATGTGTTCAGGGTGAGGAGCGCTATTTCTGGTCAGTGGGAGGGCGGCTCAGCTGGGCGGCGGGGCGGGCACACGAGGACGACAACAACAAACAAAATGGAGGCGGAGGGGGGAGCAGAGCGGAGCGCTGGAGGCAAACGCGCAAATAACGTTGTAAACAGCACAATCAAATAAAACACAGCACAAATCAATCAAAGCGGTAACTAAGCACACAGCAGGCGAGATGAAATGCAGCTTTCTATGCAATGCAGCGCTACAATACCAGGTGTCAGCAGGGACACTGGGAGCGACCACTCAGCTCGTGAGAGAGGAGCGAGTCACGATGTGTTTCTTCACAAATAGTCTCTTCACAAATAGTCTTCACATCTACTTCAGATCCATGCAAAAGAGCACTGTTTAATTTTTTAAGCTTAAGTGCTGGACATTTTGCAAAATACAACCTTCTCACTAATTTCCTCACCTTATTGTGATGCACTGCTAACATCCTAAAATGATGAAAAACACTCTGACATACTTTTCTAGAAAGACAAGCCAGTGAATGCCCATGCAAACCTGTGTTTTCTCTCACTCTGCAAGGATCTAACTCTTGCAAGATCTTCATTTTTTGTTTTAGACTTTTCTTACTATATGTACGTAAGAAATTTCGAAGCAAATCGATTGAATCCTGTCGCACACTACAAATACTACTGCACTTCCATGTGTACACTGGACCCTTAGTACGTCTCCCTAAAACTTCATCAGCTAACACCTCTTCTGTATCTCTAGACACAAGTTTCTCTTTTTCCATCACACAACCATCTTTCACCTCATATGCTCGACCACTGGTGTCAACTGTATGCACCAAATCATTTTCCTGAAAGTAACTCTCCTCATTAAAAAATGGCTCAGAACTTGAACTATGCATCCATTCTCCAGAAAATACTTCACAAAAACAAGTCCGATTAATAATTCTTTTCCATCTACTGTTTGATTTGAAAACATCAATTGCCTTATTAAGTGTCCTAATTCTATTGATTACTAAAATAAATAATTTTTTCTTAACTTCAGAAGCCTGATCAACAATCTTCTCTATACTTTTCTTTTTCTTGTAAAAAGCAGCTCTCTGTTTACCTTTCTTTTCCTTTTTTAGCAAATTTAAAACTACCCTATTGCGAAACATTCGTCTACGAATGTCCCTAAATTGATTTATCCTTCTATTGCTATCCATATTCTTCTCTCCTGCTTCAATAGAGACATTTTTTTAGGGCCTCTCCTTCCTTTTCAAATTTGCTCTTTCCTTCTGGATCTTCACATTACCGTTAACATTTGTTTTTGTTTTACATATGTTGCGAAAAAAAGACTTAGTTGTCTTACCAGGACCTTTTTGGGTGTTTTTTGAAGTACTTGTTGTAGAGGATTCCTTTACTTCCATTGCTAATTTTATAATTTTCCATATGGTATTTTTTCTTCTCCTTTGCCTTGACGGCATTTTTACTTACTTTGTAAATGTTGATTTCAATCTTTTGTAAAGAAAAAAATAACACATTATAGACCACTATTAGCAAACAACAAAGCAATCACAATAAGCAAACAATATAAACACTAATTTGCAACATATCTAAGTTTATACCACAGCAACTATATAACTAGGAGTAAGACACAAACCAACAGCAAAGAAACTCAGGGCCTTATTTATGGAGGCCTTGCGCCACCGGTGCGTCACTTTTGTCCCATGTTAAAAGTGACGCACTGGCGCCACAAGGCAATCATGAATAAAACCCAAATGTAAATACCATTGATTTGCCCCCCAAATCGTTTTTTGAATTACATTTTAGAAACACAGCACAGGACCTATGTACAAGCATTCAGTTTCACTACTGAAACCTCACTGTTTCACAAAATACAAATCCCCTATCTTGCAAATATACATAGCAAGCATTATCAAAAAGCAAGACACAAACCAACAGCAAAGAAACTCAGGGCCTTATTTATGGAGGCCTTGCGCCACCGGTACGTCACTTTTGTCCCATGTTAAAAGTGACGCACTGGTGCCACAAGGCAATCATAAATAAGGCCCAAATGTAAATACCATTGATTTGCCATTTTTTGAATAACATTTTACAAACACAGCGCAGGTCCTATGTACAAGCAAACCTCACTGTTTCACGAAAGACATTTCCTCAATCTTGCATATTTTAATATCAAGCATTTCCAAAAAACATGCCACAAACCAACAAGAAAAAATCTTAATCTGCTTCCTAATTTGAGGTAACTCAAGTGACATAATTCTAAAACATTCAAATATATTTCTTTACAGAGGCAGACACTATTAATTATACCCTAAAATCGTTTTTAAATAACTTTTTACAAACACAGCACAAGTCCTATGTACAAGCATTCAATTTTACTACTGAAACTTCACTATCTGCTACCAAATCTTCTCCATAAAGCAAATAAGTCTCTATCTAAATTAAATGAATCATAACTTACCTTTACAAATGTTTGGGAGATTAAGAACAGTGTCAGACACACACACCAATTTTTCTTTAGCAGAGCAAAAGGTTTGCACTCAATACACTGAAACCAAGACTGGCAGAGAAAACCTCTAATTCTACACACATAGGCCTCATTTCAACCATCAAAACTCTTGCCACACTTTTTTTAAACCAACACCCTACCCCCTCTCAGACCTTTCTATCTGTTACCATAGCAACTCCCTCCTAACTGAACTCTTAGGGTCAAAAGTTTATTCTACAATGTTGCAAATTAAGTCAGCAAGGATGTTTGAACTCGCAATACACCAGCTTATCCAGGGCATTATTGCTTTTAGTAACTTTTTCTTAACCATTCAAATTGCTTCTTTCACACAACACAACCATGCACCCTAACTTTCAGTTTTCAACTATCTGAATCCACCAATCATTGCTTGTGATTCGAGAGCAGAGAAACTCCACAATTATTTTTTTGTAAACTCCCACTGTTCCAACTGCCATTTCATTCCCACACTTCATCTGACTACACCAGAACCTTCCTTCTCCATGTATTCTGTTTGGATTATTGGACATAGCTACATCCACTGGGCTCAAAGGTATGCAGCTTGCAGAAATTTTCACAACCTTGATTTACCAAATGTGGAAATCAAGTGGATTGGCCAGAGAGGATTGAGATGTCACCAATTGATACCATTGGTGAAAAACTTTTTGCATCTACCAAACCCTGACCTCTTAATAGTGCACTATGGAGGAAATGACTTGGGCACTTTAACTGGGGTAGGTCTGGAAATGCTTTTAAAGGACACCTTTGATCAATTGATGACACTTTTTCCACAAACTGCCTTGGTATATTCCAATATATGCCAAAGACAGAAATGGAACTGGTCCAACCAATTTTGTCCACAATTTGAGAAAGCACGGAAACATGTGAATAAATCTGTTTCTGCTTACATGAGAGACTGTGGAATGGGTTCAATATACAATAATAATAACTTGCGTTACAACATGCAAGACATCTACAGAGGAGATGGTGTGCACTTCTCAGATGAGGGGAATAGAATATTCCTCCTGAATTTAAGACTGTGCATTGGAACCTACTTAAATCAGCCACAGAACCCAAAAGCTCTTTTCAGGGCTACCCTACCTCTGATCACTCATAATGATTTTCTTTTCTAACTTTTTTCACTATTTTTCACCACAGTACGCTCCCCGGTACGCTTCCCGCTGCGCGTACCGGGCGCCCCCCCCCCCCCCCCCCTGCGAATTTATTTTTAAAAAAATATTTTTTTGGCCTATATGAGCCTCCTAAGCCCCCCTCAGAAAACCTAGGGGGTCAGGGGCTGTCTACTGTGCCCCCTTTTACCTATTCCCAACGTTGTTTGTCC
The DNA here is from genome assembly GCF_964263255.1 of Lissotriton vulgaris. Classification (NCBI taxonomy): domain Eukaryota; kingdom Metazoa; phylum Chordata; class Amphibia; order Caudata; family Salamandridae; genus Lissotriton; species Lissotriton vulgaris. Next base: position 1,435,682,731 of record NC_141693.1, on the reverse strand, counting down.
TCCATCTTGTGTCTTAAGTCTACCGAAACACAAAATGGAGGACTCCAGTAACGCTGCCGGTGCGCGTACCGAGGCGTACACCGGTAAGCGCTCCCGAAAAAAAGGTGGGAAAGTAATTTACAGAAAAACCACTGGAGACACTTTCGTCAAATATAGAATAGGCCCTACTACATAGAAGTCCCTACCATTTACCCAAATTTGGTGGAATTCCATTGAGACATTTAGGCTGTAGGCCTGTCTAAATATCCTGAGGTAAATTATATGACAAAAACACATATGAAGTGTTAGAATTTACAACCAATTAAAACGTTTGTTTCATTTTCTACAATTATTTCCTGACATTTGATTGGTTATGTACATATATATATAAAAAAAGAGAGGGAAACACAGCCATTTTGACTACTACTTCCTGAAGTACATTTGAAAAGGAATTACACTGAGAACTTCAACTGCTTTCTCAAAGGTAAGTTGCTATTTTGGAAAGAGAAGTATGTTGTGCACTGAAAAATTTCTGCTAGTTATGTACTATCCATCTGTAATAGTTATAGATTGAGATTGGCTTCTCTGTTATAGTTATAGATTGAGTTAGGCTTCTCTTGTATAATTATAAATTTACTTAGGCTTTATCACATATACTTTTTTATATTTCTAATTCCAGCCTGATACCATACACTGCCCAAAGATAACTTCACTGTTAAAAAATCCAAACTACCTGTCTGAACTTAAACCCAACAGTGCCCTATCTCTACTGATATATTTTATGCAATTTACAGCAACAAAATGGCAGGAAAACAGAATATTTCTTTTGAAATTGTTTTGGACAACAACCATGAAGAAAAAATTGCTGAAAATGATAACTTTGATTTTATGGATGAGTCTCTGGACCATGAATTAGTTCAGTGTGTGGAATCAATTGATTCACAGAACGAAAAGGAGGACATTCCAGACAAAATATTGTTAGATGTTTTATTAAATTATGAAAAAGAATTAGAAGAATACATTTATATTTAATAATCAAAAATGTTCGGGACATTATTCATTTTTATATGTAATTCATCAAGTAGTTCCAAAATGTTTATAACATAAAGTGAGACTTATAGTATACTGTGCAACTTTTTTGTGTTACATAGTAAGTTTTCTCATAGTTACTTCCTTTCTCCCACTATATTATCTCCAATGTGTATTTAACATCTCTTTATCATCTCCTGCCTCCATGTTGTTTCTGCTTTCCTGACAGACTATGGTATGAATTCCATATACCACAATAACTTCTGTAACAACATGCAAGATATCTACAAAGGAGACGGTGTATATTAAATTTTAGACTCTGCATTGGTACCTACATGTTGGTACTTAATAAAAAAAAACAACAAAAAAAAACAATTAATAAACATACAATTTTTCCCCATGGTACGCTCCCCCGGTACGCTCCCCGGTGCGCGTACCGGGCGCTCCCCCCGCGCAAAACGAAAAAAAAAAAATTGCCCCGTGGGGCCCTTTTATAGCCCCCACATCAAACCTAGGGGGTCAGGGGGGGTCTATCCCTGCCCCCTTATGGTCATTTCCCCCTTTGTTTTGGCCACCTCTTGTGTCTCGATCCTACCGAGACACAAGATGGCGACCGCTCTGGACTGTTTCGAATGTTTACAGACACCCGAGAGCCAATCAGCTTTCCGTGCGCAAGTCGCGTGGCACGCCCGGTGCGCGCCCCGGTGCGCGTACCGGTGCGCTGCCATAGATATATATATTTTTTGAACCTAAATTACTCAAAATCCACTGGAGCACATATCTTGAGACATAGCAAAGGCACATCGGGCTACCAGTCCCTACAATTTTGCCAAGTTTCGTGGAAATCCATTCAGCCGTTCGGGCTAAAAGTGAGTTCGACCGCCCTATGGAAATTAACATGGGGAAAACACGTTTTGGGACCCCCCTTTTATCTCGGCCCCCGCTTGACGAATCCCCCCCAAACTTTCGGGGAAGGACCGGAGCTCGACGAGGCAAATTTGAGGACATCTTCAGGCAGATTCGTCAACCGGCGCCAAAGTTATTCCAAATAGAATTTTGAGATTTTGCATTGAAAAAAATCCTAACTATAACTACCTACTGGCGACCGCCAGTAGGTAATATATATATATATATATATATATATATATATATATATATATATATATATATATATATATATATATATATATATACTTCACAAAGAACCTCCGACTGGGGAGCCCATGACCCTGCAGGGCGGCCTTCTCACCCGGGCATGGAGAAGCCCGGCTAAACTTTCTTGGCAAGAAACATCACACAAGAGGCCCACTTCAGGAGACAGCATGCATTTAATCAGGCAGAGTGAACAGCAATTCCAATGTCCCAACTAGTTTCGGCTTGGCAGGCCTTGTTCACGGGCAGGAGTAATGACATAATGTCTGTGTTCACGCATATTTATGACGTGTATAGGTCACCTGACTGTTCTTGGACTACTGCACCCAGAATGCACCATGCGGGGCAGGTAAGTGATAGGAAAAATTCCATGGGTTGTAGCTGTACTAATCAGCGTCCTGGTGCATTCCCTATAATTGGAAATGTGAAACCGAGTGGGCTTACCACTATGAGCAGTGATGGCACGGTCCTACCGGTGCCCCCTCGGGCGTTCCGGTGGTAATGCTCCGGTTTCGTCTTTATTTTCAAATTATTTCAAGTCCGATTGTCACCTGGTGGATGAAATCGGATGGGGCATCGTTAGGGAATGATTCAAATAGTGTGCTGGCGATTGGCTAGAATCTTGATACTGGGGCGGGAGTGCTGGAAAACTGACGCCGAGTACATACCTCGAGCGTCCGTATGAGTGGAGCCTGATACCGCCAAGGGAATCCTCCGATTAAGCTGGGTTCCGCCAAGCAATTCAAAGGTGTTGGTCTCTATCGGCATTAGTCCGAAAGTGAGCACCGCTTGTTCGGCGGCAGTCTTCCAGCACTCCCGCCCTGCTCATAGCGGTAAGCCCACTTCCAATTTAACTAATAGACATTGTATTGTCTGCACACAACGGGGAGCTTACTATCTTTCACCCCTCCACAGGCTCTACTCAGAACTCCTGCCTGATTGAAAGCTTTTTTCATCTCTAGACCACTAACAGCAACTAGGTGAGTCTATTTTCATGCAGATTAAAGAGATACTAGCAGTCATTTACCCTTGGGAAAGGGGTTTTGACCCAGTATTCTTTTTCCGCCCATCAGGTGATTCATTCATCCTGAAGCATAGACGGAGGTCTATATTCCTGCCACCGCATCGGTAATGTACCCAATACCCATACTATACCACACATGCAAAATAGTTGTATTTAGTCACTAAAACCAATCTCATTCATGTACCCTAGGTGTTCTATCGTTCTATCCAGACGATCTGTTGGATAACGGCCCAGCAAATCCGCTGCTAAACCCCTTCCCCCTGTATCCTGAAGAAGACCCGCAGCCGAGGTCCCCAATACCCCAAGAGCATCAGGGTCGAAACGTCGACGCCCACCCATTGACCTGCCTGTATCCCTCCCAGTGTCCATTTCCCCATATCCCCCAACCAACAACTATAGGGGACAGGCATACAGGACAGCGGAGGCTATTCCTCTTTGTTTTATGTAAATAATACAACTGTGTATCTACTTTGTTTCTTTCCCTTCAAATTTCCTTTTCACTTGAGCACCCCTTTCCCTTCTTCACTGACTATATACTTGATAGTCTATTGCGCCGTTTAGATAACTGTTTTTTTATATACAGCTGTAAATAAATCTCTGAATTTTTTGATATAACGAATATACATTGTGTGGTTACACTTTGATTACAACAATAATTGTTTTGGGTTTTTCATCAATCTTGTGTATCAATCTTTCTGCGTTGGTTTACAACTGAATATATCTCTCCCATTGTTTTTGATTGAATCAATATATGTGAATTGAATTGCATAAATGAGAAACAAATGAAACTCATTCAATTGCTTATTTAAACTACATTCAAGGACCATTTCTCTTTATATAATTCATACCCAGGTCCTTTGATTCTGTGGGTGAACACCATTGATTTAATGACCTTTTACAAGGGGCCTGCCTTTGGCCAGAGACATGCAAATAGTGGGTACAAAGGTACAGCTTTGGGAAGGTTCACATGCCCTGAGAACCTGATTGGCAGGGACCCACAGCACACCAAGTCAAAAGTGTGTCATGTGTCAGGCAAAAAGTGGGGGGTAACCATGGAAAAAAGGGCAACTTTCCTTCAATTGTCCCCAATAAAGACTGGAACAAGGGTAGGGAGGTAGGAAAGTCCAAGCACTTCTATGGAGTTAAAACTCCAGAAGTGTCTTCCACTTCAAACCTGCCGCCATCATGTGTAAAAATAGGATCCTCAGACCCACTCTTCAGTTCACTTCTGGAGCTGCAGAAAGACTCTCAGAGGACTGCCCTGCTGCCTGTGGCCTCTGTATGCTTCAGTGGACTGCTCTTCTGCACCATGAGGAATACCCTGCTGCCAGTAGACCGCCTTGCACCCTCACAGGATTGCCTTGCTACTTGAAACAAAGACCTCCAGAATGACTCTGAGGACTACTTAGTGGGCCTTCTCTTTAAAGCCTCAGGTACAGAAAAGACTCCCACCATCTTGAATACGTACCTCAACACAGCCTGCATAAGTCCCAATCCTAAGTGTAGCCCCTCCAGTCTAGACCCTTGGAGTTGGTGCTAAAAGCGCTCCTGTAGTCCAAATCCAAAACTTGGTAACTTTCTGCCAAAAAGTGCTTTGAGAACTGAGAGGAGACAGGACTGTAAGTGCTTGCAGATCCTCCCAAAGTGCATCTCCGGTTGGCCTTACTTCGTGACAGCTCCTGCTAGTTTTTTCTGTTATTTTTGCATTTGTCACCCCGAGTGGGATGGGTATGCTCAGACGTGAGTCCCATGCTCTCCACACCACTGAAGTCAAGCTATCCTGGCTGAAGACGACTGATAGCCAGAAACCGGTCCTAGGATGCTTGATTCCGGTCCAGGAAAGACATAGCTTGGCAGTTCAGGCTGGACTGTTCCCATGAGGCACAGGGTCAAGGCTGATTTGCATATGGCCATGTCTGAACTGGGGTGGTGTGGAGTGCAAACAAATGATGGATTTAGGCCCAGATCTCTGTACTGGGGTGAATGTATGACATTGTTCTGCATTCTGTCCATCAACTGTTATTTTTGCATTTGTCACCCCGAGTGGGATGGGTATGCTCAGACGTGAGTCCCATGCTCTCCACACTACTGGAGTCAAGCTATCCTGGCTGAAGACGGCTGATAGCCAGAAACCGGTCCTAGGATGCTTGATTCCGGTCCAGGAAAGACATGGCTTAGCAGTTCAGGCTGGACTGTTCCCATGAGGCACAGGGCCAAGGCTGATTTGAATATGGCCATGTCTGAACTGGGGTGGTGTGGAGTGAAAAAATGATGGGTTTAGGCCCAGTTCTCTGTACTGGGGTGAATGTATGACATTGTTCTGCATTCTGTCCATCAACTGTTATTTTTGCATTTGCCACCCCGAGTGGGATGGGAATACTCCTACGTGAGTCCCATGCTCCCCACACCACTGGAGTCAAGCTATCCTGGCTGAAGACGGCTGATAGCCAGAAACCGGTCCTAGGATGCTTGATTCCAGTCCAGGAAAGACATGGCTTGGCAGTTCAGGCTGGACTGTTCCCATGAGGCACAGGGTCTAGGCTTTGCATATGGCCATGTCTGAACTGGGGTGGTGTGGAGTGCAAAAATATGATGGATTTAGGCCCAGATCTCTGTACTGGGGTGAATGTATGACATTGTTCTGCATTCTGTCCATCAACTGTTATTTTTGCATTTGTCACCCCGAGTGGGATGGGAATGCTCCTACGTGAGCCCCATGCTCCCCACACCACTGGAGTCAAGCTATCCTGGCTGAAGACGGCTGATAGCCAGAAACCGGTCCTAGGATGCTTGATTCCGGTCCAGGAAAGACATGGCTTGGCAGTTCAGGCTGGACTGTTCCCATTCTGTCCATCAACTGTTATTTTTGCACAGGTTTTTCTCCACAGCAGCAGCAAATCCTGTTTAGCAGTTTCTCACAGAAGGGGTAATCGGTCACATGGAGCCTCCAATAAACAGATTAAATCTGAGTAAAGAAATCTTCACAGTGACTTCACCCAGCGGCTCCCCAAAAATTGCTCCTCCTCCTTGGACTCTACCAGCTGCCTTGTTACCCAACCATGTTCCATCGCAGTCAGCCATAACTTTTACTTTGCCCTGGTCACATGCGAATAAATGGCCAACGTTGACGCCTTTATCTTTAATGAGCTATTTTTCACCTTAAACTTAAACAATTCATAACTGCTGTTCTAGTGACTGGATTTTGTAATTTTGGTGTCAAATAATTTATTACAATGTGATCTATTTTTCTAAATTGGGTGGTATTTTTGCGTTGTGCTTTCACTTCCATACTGTCTAAGTGCTGCAAAAATTCTTTACAGATTGACTCTAAGTTAAGCCTGACTGCTTTTGTGACAAGCTATCAGAGGTTTAAACACTGCGGGCCCGATTCACAGAACTAACTTGAGACAAAATCCTAAACTTACTAAAATTTTGGAACTCACAGAAGGCACTTACTCATTTCGGTATTCACAGAAAATAGGATTCCTAACTTTAGGACTCCTAAATGCCTTTGAAAGTCTTAAAGTTAGGATTTTTCTCAGTATAGGAGAAGTAAAGTTAGGACTAACAGCATGTAACTGTGAAGCGCTCTGATACCCATGGGTCATGTTCGGGCTATACAAAACTCTATAAATATGTAAGGAGAATTCCAGTTTGTTCTAATAATTAAATATATTCTGCAGTAGCCGGAGTTCGAATAAAATCCTTATAAGATACTACCCCACATTTCATGTGTGTGCCTGTTTGAGGAAAAAGGTGAGGGGAACTTATTCAAATACCTGTCTCTGTCATATAATATTTTAATTTGTTATGTGAATACCTACCATATATGTTTTGGAGAGTCACAGGAAATCTACTGGGTGTAACCAACTATCACCACTGTGAAACAATCTGGAGTATGCAACTATTGCTTAAGCCAGTAAGCCATATATAAAAAGACAAGATACAGAACTGCTCTTGCTTGTTTCTTGCTCCAGTGAGTCAGAACCTCTTTTTTGCTTCAAACACCAGTAATTTGGGCAGAAAGTGTTATTTCTTAATGGACCTATTACCTATACTTCCTCTTTCTTATGTTTGACCATAACCATGATTAACAAGAAAGTGGAAGAAAATTAGACTGAAGATGCCTTTTCACACACTTTACCTTCTCATGTTTTCACACTGACTCATTTTTTCTACTTCTTTTAATGAGTTTGGTTTCCTTGTCTTATCATCAAATAAAAGATAATCTATGAAACTGAACATGTGCCCTAGTATGGCTAGTTCTGTTTGGAAAGTTTTAGGGTGAAACCTCCAGCAGAGGCCATGAAATAAGGGGGTCTCAAAATGTTTTTCCCCATGCATTGTCTGTGGGGATTTTGTAGTTTTTAGACACGGCAAGAGCCTGAACCACTGAATGAAATTGCACCAAATTTGGCTGAATGTTAGCTCTTGGACCAGAAAAATCTCTTTTGTAATTTAGTTGAAATCTCTTCAGTAGTTTGGAAGTTAATAAACAAAGAAATGTATAGATATCAAGAGATGCAGAACCTCCACGGGTCAATAGATACCCGTGGGGAAACCACAGGTACAAAGCTTAATGGAAAAAAACTCACTCACTTACACACCATATTAAAGTACGGTAATGATGTATATTACTTTACATTAAAAAACATTCAAATTCAATTAAAAAACCAAAGGTTACAGGAACCTTATAGTTAGGTTCATGTGTTACCCACACAAAACCATAGAAATGTGGCAGTTATAGTTAATTTTTAATTCTATTTGCTATCTATGAGGTCTCTGCAACATTTGCTTTTGTAATGAATTTCTAAGGTTGTTTAAATTCTATTTGCTAACTATAATGTCCCTGCAACCTTTGTTTTTTGTGTGAATTAGAAGTAACGTTTGCAGAGTGGTGGAGAAAGGGTGTGTGGCCTCCAACCAGCCCTTAGGAATTCCACTGCGTAGGACTTACAGGATGTACCAGGAGGGCTTCTTGGTCCTCAAGGTCCCTCGGGAGCCTAAGGAACTTTATCCCCCAACTAGTAGTGCGCCAGGAGGCACATTTGCAGAGTGGTAGAGAAAGGTGACGTGACAACTTCTCAACAGTCCTGCTGTGTGGACTTACTGGAGGTAACAGGAGGGGTAGTTGGCCCCCATGGACATGTTTGGGGGCCAACTACCCTCCTAATACCTCCAGTAAGTCTCATACATGAGGATTGCTGAGTTCTAATAGCATGATTCAGAAAAGGGGGTGGTGATGAACAGAGTGTCTGAATTAAGCAGACCACTCTTACCCAGTCCAAAGATCAGGGCTTGATCCATCACCGTTTTTTAGCTCACTGCACCATCCCAGCTCAGAACTTGGCTATTGCAAATTAGTCTGACCCTGGCCCAGTGCATCATGGGAACAGGGCAGACCAAACTACCAAGCCAATTCTTATACTGGGAAGGAAACAAGCTACCGGGGACCGGTTTCTGGCATTTCAGCTGTCTTCGGCCCGGCTTGCTTGAATCCTGATGGTGCAATGAGCAAGGGACTCACATCTGAGTATACCCTTCCACGCTTATGGTGGACAAAAATGATTCAGAAAAGGGGGTGGTGATGAACAGAGTGTCTGAATTAAGCAGACCACTCTTACCCAGTCCAAAGATCAGGGCTTGATCCATCACCTTTTTTTAGCTCACTGCACCATCCCAGCTCAGAACTTGGCTATATGCAAATTAGTCTGACCCTGGCCCAGTGCATCATGGGAACAGGGCAGACCAAACTACCAAGCCAATTCTTATACTGGGAAGGAAACAAGCTACCGGGGACCGGTTTCTGGCATTTCAGCCGTTTTCGGCCCGGCTTGCTTGAATCCTGATGGTGCAATGAGCAAGGGACTCACATCTGAGTATACCCTTCCACGCTTATGGTGGACAAAAATGATTCAGAAAAGGGGGTGGTGATGAACAGAGTGTCTGAATTAAGCAGACCACTCTTACCCAGTCCAAAGATCAGGGCTTGATCCATCACCATTTTTTAGCTCACTGCACCATCCCAGCTCAGAACTTGGCTATATGCAAATTAGTCTGACCCTGGCCCAGTGCATCATGGGAACAGGGCAGACCAAACTACCAAGCCAATTCTTATACTGGGAAGGAAACAAGCTACCGGGGACCGGTTTCTGGCATTTCAGCCATCTTCGGCTCGGCTTGCTTGAATCCTGATGGTGCAATGAGCAAGGGACTCACATCTGAGTATACCCTTCCACGCTTATGGTGGACAAAAATGATTCAGAAAAGGGGGTGGTGATGAACAGAGTGTCTGAATTAAGCAGACCACTCTTACCCAGTCCAAAGATCAGGGCGTGATCAATCACCGTTTTTTAGCTCACTGCACCATCCCAGCTCAGAACTTGGCTATATGCAAATTAGTCTGACCCTGGCCCAGTGCATCATGGGAACAGGGCAGACCAAACTACCAAGCCAATTCTTATACTGGGAAGGAAACAAGCTACCGGGGACCGGTTTCTGGCATTTCAGCCGTCTTCGGCCCGGCTTGCTTGAATCCTGATGGTGCAATGAGCAAGGGACTCACATCTGAGTATACCCTTCCACGCTTATGGTGGACAAAAATGATTCAGAAAAGGGGGTGGTGATGAACAGAGTGTCTGAATTAAGCAGACCACTCTTACCCAGTCCAAAGATCAGGGCGTGATCCATCACCGTTTTTTAGCTCACTGCACCATCCCAGCTCAGAACTTGGCTATATGCAAATTAGTCTGACCCTGGCCCAGTGCATCATGGGAACAGGGCAGGCCAAACTACCAAGCCAATTCTTATACTGGGAAGGAAACAAGCTACCGGGGACCGGTTTCTGGCATTTCAGCCGTCTTCGGCCCGGCTTGCTTGAATCCTGATGGTGCAATGAGCAAGGGACTCACATCTGAGTATACCCTTCCACGCTTATGGTGGACAAAAATGATTCAGAAAAGGGGGTGGTGATGAACAGAGTGTCTGAATTAAGCAGACCACTCTTACCCAGTCCAAAGATCAGGGCTTGATCCATCACCGTTTTTTAGCTCACTGCACCATCCCAGCTCAGAACTTGGCTATATGCAAATTAGTCTGACCCTGGCCCAGTGCATCATGGGAACAGGGCAGACCAAACTACCAAGCCAATTCTTATACTGGGAAGGAAACAAGCTACCGGGGAACGGTTTCTGGAATTTCAGCCGTCTTCGGCCCGGCTTGCTTGAATCCTGATGGTGCAATGAGCTAGGGTCTCACATCTGAGTATACCCTTCCACGCTTATGGTGGACAAAAAGGATTCAGAAAAGGGGGTGGTGATGAACAGAGTATCTGAATTAAGCAGACCACTCTTACCCAGTCCAAAGATCAGGGCTTGATCTATCACCGTTTTTTAGCTCACTGCACCATCCCAGCTCAGAATTTGGCTATATGCAAATTAGTCTGACCCTGGCCCAGTGCATCATGGGAACAGGGCAGACCAAACTACCAAGCCAATTCTTATACTGGGAAGGAAACAAGCTACCGGGAACCGGTTTCTGGCATTTCAGCCGTCTTCGGCCCGGCTTGCTTGAATCCTGATGGTGCAATGAGCAAAGGACTCACATCTGAGTATACCCTTCCACGCTTATGGTGGACAAAAATGATTCAGAAAAGGGGGTGGTGATGAACAGAGTGTCTGAATTAAGCAGACCACTCTTACCCAGTCCAAAGATCAGGGCGTGATCAATCACCGTTTTTTAGCTCACTGCACCATCCCAGCTCAGAACTTGGCTATATGCAAATTAGTCTGACCCTGGCCCAGTGCATCATGGGAACAGGGCAGACCAAACTACCAAGCCAATTCTTATACTGGGAAGGAAACAAGCTACCGGGGACCGGTTTCTGGCATTTCAGCCGTCTTCGGCCCGGCTTGCTTGAATCCTGATGGTGCAATGAGCAAGGGACTCACATCTGAGTATACCCTTCCACGCTTATGGTGGACAAATATGATTCAGAAAAGGGGGTGGTGATGAACAGAGTGTCTGAATTAAGCAGACCACTCTTACCCAGTCCAAAGATCAGGGCGTGATCCATCACCGTTTTTTAGCTCACTGCACCATCCCAGCTCAGAACTTGGCTATATGCAAATTAGTCTGACCCTGGCCCAGTGCATCATGGGAACAGGGCAGGCCAAACTACCAAGCCAATTCTTATACTGGGAAGGAAACAAGCTACCGGGGACCGGTTTCTGGCATTTCAGCCGTCTTCGGCCCGGCTTGCTTGAATCCTGATGGTGCAATGAGCAAGGGACTCACATCTGAGTATACCCTTCCACGCTTATGGTGGACAAAAATGATTCAGAAAAGGGGGTGGTGATGAACAGAGTGTCTGAATTAAGCAGACCACTCTTACCCAGTCCAAAGATCAGGGCTTGATCCATCACCGTTTTTTAGCTCACTGCACCATCCCAGCTCAGAACTTGGTTATATGCAAATTAGTCTGACCCTGGCCCAGTGCATCATGGGAACAGGGCAGACCAAACTACCAAGCCAATTCTTATACTGGGAAGGAAACAAGCTACCGGGGACCGGTTTCTGGCATTTCAGCCATCTTCGGCCCGGCTTGCTTGAATCCTGATGGTGCAATGAGCAAGGGACTCACATCTGAGTATACCCTTCCACGCTTATGGTGGACAAAAATGATTCAGAAAAGGGGGTGGTGATGAACAGAGTGTCTGAATTAAGCAGACCACTCTTACCCAGTCCAAAGATCAGGGCTTGATCCATCACCGTTTTTTAGCTCACTGCACCATCCCAGCTCAGAACTTGGCTATATGCAAATTAGTCTGACCCTGGCCCAGTGCATCATGGGAACAGGGCAGACCAAACTACCAAGCCAATTCTTATACTGGGAAGGAAACAAGCTACCGGGGACCGGTTTCTGGCATTTCAGCCGTCTTCGGCCCGGCTTGCTTGAATCCTGATGGTGCAATGAGCAAGGGACTCACATCTGAGTATACCCTTCCACGCTTATGGTGGACAAAAATGATTCAGAAAAGGGGGTGGTGATGAACAGAGTGTCTGAATTAAGCAGACCACTCTTACCCAGTCCAAAGATCAGGGCTTGATCCATCACCGTTTTTTAGCTCACTGCACCATCCCAGCTCAGAACTTGGCTATATGCAAATTAGTCTGACCCTGGCCCAGTGCATCATGGGAACAGGGCAGACCAAACTACCAAGCCAATTCTTATACTGGGAAGGAAACAAGGTACCGGGGAACGGTTTCTGGCATTTCAGCCGTCTTCGGCCCGGCTTGCTTGAATCCTGATGGTGCAATGAGCAAGGGACTCACATCTGAGTATACCCTTCCACGCTTATGGTGGACAAAAATGATTCAGAAAAGGGGGTGGTGATGAACAGAGTGTCTGAATTAAGCAGACCACTCTTACCCAGTCCAAAGATCAGGGCTTGATCCATCACCGTTTTTTAGCTCACTGCACCATCCCAGCTCAGAACTTGGCTATATGCAAATTAGTCTGACCCTGGCCCAGTGCATCATGGGAACAGGGCAGACCAAACTACCAAGCCAATTCTTATACTGGGAAGGAAACAAGCTACCGGGGACCGGTTTCTGGCATTTCAGCCGTCTTCGGCCCGGCTCGCTTGAATCCTGATGGTGCAATGAGCAAGGGACTCACATCTGAGTATACCCTTCCACGCTTATGGTGGACAAAAATGATTCAGAAAAGGGGGTGGTGATGAACAGAGTGTCTGAATTAAGCAGACCACTCTTACCCAGTCCAAAGATCAGGGCTTGATCCATCACCGTTTTTTAGCTCACTGCACCATCCCAGCTCAGAACTTGGCTATATGCAAATTAGTCTGACCCTGGCCCAGGGCATCATGGGAACAGGGCAGACCAAACTACAAAGCCAATTCTTATACTGGGAAGGAAACAAGCTACCGGGGACCGGTTTCTGGCATTTCAGCCGTCTTCGGCCCGGCTTGCTTGAATCCTGATGGTGCAATGAGCAAGGGACTCACATCTGAGTATACCCTTCCACGCTTATGGTGGACAAAAATGATTCAGAAAAGGGGGTGGTGATGAACAGAGTGTCTGAATTAAGCAGATCACTCTTACCCAGTCCAAAGATCAGGGCTTGATCCATCACCGTTTTTTAGCTCACTGCACCATCCCAGCTCAGAACTTGGCTATATGCAAATTAGTGTGACCCTGGCCCAGTGCATCATGGGAACAGGGCAGACCAAACTGCCAAGCCAATTCTCATACTGGGAAGGAAACAAGCTACCGGGGACCGGTTTCTGGCATTTCAGCCGTCTTCGGCCCGGCTTGCTTGAATCCTGATGGTGCAATGAGCAAGGGACTCACATCTGAGTATACCCTTCCACGCTTATGGTGGACAAAAATGATTCAGAAAAGGGGGTGGTGATGAACAGAGTGTCTAAATTAAGCAGACCACTCTTACCCAGTCCAAAGATCAGGGCTTTATCCATCACCGTTTTTTAGCTCACTGCACCATCCCAGTTCAGAACTTGGCTATATGCAAATTAGTCTGACCCTGGCCCAGTGCATCATGGGAACAGGGCAGACCAAACTGCCAAGCCAATTCTCATACTGGGAAGGAAACAAGCTACCGGGGACCGGTTTCTGGCATTTCAGCCGTCTTCGGCCCGGCTTGCTTGAATCCTGATGGTGCAATGAGCAAGGGACTCACATCTGAGTATACCCTTCCACGCTTATGGTGGACAAAAATGATTCAGAAAAGGGGGTGGTGATGAACAGAGTGTCTAAATTAAGCAGACCACTCTTACCCAGTCCAAAGATCAGGGCTTGATCCATCACCGTTTTTTAGCTCACTGCACCATCCCAGCTCAGAACTTGGCTATATGCAAATTAGTCTGACCCTGGCCCAGTGCATCATGGGAACAGGGCAGACCAAACTACCAAGCCAATTCTTATACTGGGAAGGAAACAAGCTACCGGGGACCGGTTTCTGGCATTTCAGCCGTCTTCGGCCCGGCTTGCTTGAATCCTGATGGTGCAATGAGCAAGGGACTCACATCTGAGTATACCCTTCCACGCTTATGGTGGACAAAAATGATTCAGAAAAGGGGGTGGTGATGAACAGAGTGTCTGAATTAAGCAGACCACTCTTACCCAGTCCAAAGACCAGGGCTTGATCCATCACCGTTTTTTAGCTCACTGCACTATCCCAGCTCAGAACTTGGCTATATGCAAATTAGTCTGACCCTGCCCCAGTGCATCATGGGAACAGGGCAGACCAAACTACCAAGTCAATTCTTATACTGGGAAGGAAACAAGCTACCGGGGACCGGTTTCTGGCATTTCAGCCGTCTTCGGCCCGGCTTGCTTGAATCCTGATGGTGCAATGAGCAAGGGACTCACATCTGAGTATACCCTTCCACGCTTATGGTGGACAAAAATGATTCAGAAAAGGGGGTGGTGATGAACAGAGTGTCTGAATTAAGCAGACCACTCTTACCCAGTCCAAAGATCAGGGCTTGATCCATCACCGTTTTTTAGCTCACTGCACCATCCCAGCTCAGAACTTGGCTATATGCAAATTAGTCTGACCCTGGCCCAGTGCATCATGGGAACAGGGCAGACCAAACTACCAAGCCAATTCTTATACTGGGAAGGAAACAAGCTACCGGGGACCGGTTTCTGGCATTTCAGTCGTCTTCGGCCCGGCTTGCTTGAATCCTGATGGTGCAATGAGCAAGGGACTCACATCTGAGTATACCCTTCCACGCTTATGGTGGACAAAAATGATTCAGAAAAGGGGGGGGTGATGAACAGAGTGTCTGAATTAAGCAGACCACTCTTACCCAGTCCAAAGATCAGGGCTTGATCCATCACTGTTTTTTAGCTCACTGCACCATCCCAGCTCAGAACTTGGCTATATGCAAATTAGTCTGACCCTGGCCCAGTGCATCATGGGAACAGGGCAGACCAAACTACCAAGCCAATTCTTATACTGGGAAGGAAACAAGCTACCGGGGACCGGTTTCTGGCATTTCAGCCGTCTTCGGCCCGGCTTGCTTGAATCCTGATTGTGCAATGAGCAAGGGACTCACATCTGAGTATACCCTTCCACGCTTATGGTGGACAAAAATGATTCAGAAAAGGGGGTGGTGATGAACAGAGTGTCTGAATTAAGCAGACCACTCTTACCCAGTCCAAAGATCAGGGCTTGATCCATCACCGTTTTTTAGCTCACTGCACCATCCCAGCTCAGAACTTGGCTATATGCAAATTAGTCTGACCCTGGCCCAGTGCATCATGGGAACAGGGCGGACCAAACTACCAAGCCAATTCTTATACTGGGAAGGAAACAAGCTACCGGGGACCGGTTTCTGGCATTTCAGCCGTCTTCGGCCCGGCTTGCTTGAATCCTGATGGTGCAATGAGCAAGGGACTCACATCTGAGTATACCCTTCCACGCTTATGGTGGACAAAAATGATTCAGAAAAGGGGGTGGTGATGAACAGAGTGTCTGAGTTAAGCAGACCACTCTTACCCAGTCCAAAGATCAGGGCTTGATCCATCACCGTTTTTTAGCTCACTGCACCATCCCAGCTCAGAACTTGGCTATATGCAAATTAGTCTGACCCTGGCCCAGTGCATCATGGGAACAGGGCAGACCAAACTACCAAGCCAATTCTTATACTGGGAAGGAAACAAGCTACCGGGGACCGGTTTCTGGCATTTCAGCCGTCTTCGGCCCGGCTTGCTTGAATCCTGATGGTGCAATGAGCAAGGGACTCACATCTGAGTATACCCTTCCACGCTTATGGTGGACAAAAATGATTCTGAAAAGGGGGTGGTGATGAACAGAGTGTCTGAATTAAGCAGACCACTCTTACCCAGTCCAAAGATCAGGGCTTGATCCATCACCGTTTTTTAGCTCACTGCACCATCCCAGCTCAGAACTTGGCTATATGCAAATTAGTCTGACCCTGGCCCAGGGCATCATGGGAACAGGGCAGACCAAACTACAAAGCCAATTCTTATACTGGGAAGGAAACAAGCTACCGGGGACCGGTTTCTGGCATTTCAGCCGTCTTCGGCCCGGCTTGCTTGAATCCTGATGGTGCAATGAGCAAGGGACTCACATCTGAGTATACCCTTCCACGCTTATGGTGGACAAAAATGATTCAGAAAAGGGGGTGGTGATGAACAGAGTGTCTGAATTAAGCAGATCACTCGCACCCAGTCCAAAGATCAGGGCTTGATCCATCACCGTTTTTTAGCTCACTGCACCATCCCAGCTCAGAACTTGGCTATATGCAAATTAGTGTGACCCTGGCCCAGTGCATCATGGGAACAGGGCAGACCAAACTGCCAAGCCAATTCTCATACTGGGAAGGAAACAAGCTACCGGGGACCGGTTTCTGGCATTTCAGCCGTCTTCGGCCCGGCTTGCTTGAATCCTGATGGTGCAATGAGCAAGGGACTCAAATCTGAGTATACCCTTCCACGCTTATGGTGGACAAAAATGATTCAGAAAAGGGGGTGGTGATGAACAGAGTGTCTAAATTAAGCAGACCACTCTTACCCAGTCCAAAGATCAGGGCTTGATCCATCACCGTTTTTTTAGCTCACTGCACCATCCCAGCTCAGAACTTGGCTATATGCAAATTAGTCTGACCCTGGCCCAGTGCATCATGAGAACAGGGCAGACCAAACTGCCAAGCCAATTCTCATACTGGGAAGGAAACAAGCTACCGGGGACCGGTTTCTGGCATTTCAGCCGTCTTCGGCCCGGCTTGCTTGAATCCTGATGGTGCAATGAGCAAGGGACTCACATCTGAGTATACCCTTCCACGCTTATGGTGGACAAAAATGATTCAGAAAAGGGGGTGGTGATGAACAGAGTGTCTAAATTAAGCAGACCACTCTTACCCAGTCCAAAGATCAGGGCTTGATCCATCACCGTTTTTTAGCTCACTGCACCATCCCAGCTCAGAACTTGGCTATATGCAAATTAGTCTGACCCTGGCCCAGTGCATCATGGGAACAGGGCAGACCAAACTACCAAGCCAATTCTTATACTGGGAAGGAAACAAGCTACCGGGGACCGGTTTCTGGCATTTCAGCCGTCTTCGGCCCGGCTTGCTTGAATCCTGATGGTGCAATGAGCAAGGGACTCACATCTGAGTATACCCTTCCACGCTTATGGTGGACAAAAATGATTCAGAAAAGGGGGTGGTGATGAACAGAGTGTCTGAATTAAGCAGACCACTCTTACCCAGTCCAAAGATCAGGGCTTGATCCATCACCGTTTTTTAGCTCACTGCACCATCCCAGCTCAGAACTTGGCTATATGCAAATTAGTCTGACCCTGGCCCAGTGCATCATGGGAACAGGGCAGACCAAACTACCAAGCCAATTCTTATACTGGGAAGGAAACAAGCTACCGGGGACCGGTTTCTGGCATTTCAGCCGTCTTCGGCCCGGCTTGCTTGAATCCTGATGGTGCAATGAGCAAGGGACTCACATCTGAGTATACCCTTCCACGCTTATGGTGGACAAAAATTATTCAGAAAAGGGGGTGGTGATGAACAGAGTGTCTGAATTAAGCAGATCACTCTCACCCAGTCCAAAGATCAGGGCTTGATCCATCACCGTTTTTTAGCTCACTGCACCATCCCAGCTCAGAACTTGGCTATATGCAAATTAGTGTGACCCTGGCCCAGTGCATCATGGGAACAGGGCAGACCAAACTGCCAAGCCAATTCTCATACTGGGAAGGAAACAAGCTACCGGGGACCGGTTTCTGGCATTTCAGCCGTCTTCGGCCCGGCTTGCTTGAATCCTGATGGTGCAATGAGCAAGGGACTCAAATCTGAGTATACCCTTCCACGCTTATGGTGGACAAAAATGATTCAGAAAAGGGGGTGGTGATGAACAGAGTGTCTAAATTAAGCAGACCACTCTTACCCAGTCCAAAGATTAGGGCTTGATCCATCACCGTTTTTTAGCTCACTGCACCATCCCAGCTCAGAACTTGGCTATATGCAAATTAGTCTGACCCTGGCCCAGTGCATCATGGGAACAGGGCAGACCAAACTGCCAAGCCAATTCTCATACTGGGAAGGAAACAAGCTACCGGGGACCGGTTTCTGGCATTTCAGCCGTCTTCGGCCCGGCTTGCTTGAATCCTGATGGTGCAATGAGCAAGGGACTCACATCTGTGTATACCCTTCCACGCTTATGGTGGACAAAAATGATTCAGAAAAGGGGGTGGTGATGAACAGAGTGTCTAAATTAAGCAGACCACTCTTACCCAGTCCAAAGATCAGGGCTCGATCCATCACCGTTTTTTAGCTCACTGCACCATCCCAGCTCAGAACTTGGCTATATGCAAATTAGTCTGACCCTGGCCCAGTGCATCATGGGAACAGGGCAGACCAAACTACCAAGCCAATTCTTATACTGGGAAGGAAATAAGCTACCGGGGACCGGTTTCTGGCATTTCAGCCGTCTTCGGCCCGGCTTGCTTGAATCCTGATGGTGCAATGAGCAAGGGACTCACATCTGAGTATACCCTTCCACGCTTATGGTGGACAAAAATGATTCAGAAAAGGGGGTGGTGATGAACAGAGTGTCTGAATTAAGCAGACCACTCTTACCCAGTCCAAAGATCAGTGCTTGATTTATCACCGTTTTTTAGCTCACTGCACCATCCCAGCTCAGAACTTGGCTATATGCAAATTAGTCTGACCCTGGCCCAGTGCATCATGGGAACAGGGCAGACCAAACTACCAAGCCAATTCTTATACTGGGAAGGAAACAAGCTTCCGGGGACCGGTTTCTGGCATTTCAGCCGTCTTCGGCCCGGCTTGCTTGAATCCTGATGGTGCAATGAGCAAGGGACTCACATCTGAGTATACCCTTCCACGCTTATGGTTGACAAAAATGATTCAGAAAAGGGGGTGGTGATGAACAGAGTGTCTGAATTAAGCAGACCACTCTTACCCAGTCCAAAGATCAGGGCTTGATCCATCACCGTTTTTTAGCTCACTGCACCATCCCAGCTCAGAACTTGGCTATATGCAAATTAGTCTGACCCTGGCCCAGTGCATCATGGGAACAGGGCAGACCAAACTACCAAGCCAATTCTTATACTGGGAAGGAAACAAGCTACCGGGGACCGGTTTCTGGCATTTCAGCCGTCTTCGGCCCGGCTTGCTTGAATCCTGATGGTGCAATGAGCAAGGGACTCACATCTGAGTATACCCTTCCACGCTTATGGTGGACAAAAATTATTCAGAAAAGGGGGTGGTGATGAACAGAGTGTCTGAATTAAGCAGACCACTCTTACCCAGTCCAAAGATCAGGGCTTGATGCATCACCGTTTTTTAGCTCACTGCACCATCCCAGCTCAGAACTTGGCTATATGCAAATTAGTCTGACCCTGGCCCAGTGCATCATGGGAACAGGGCAGACCAAACTACCAAGCCAATTCTTATACTGGGAAGGAAACAAGCTACCGGGGACCGGTTTCTGGCATTTCAGCCGTCTTCGGCCCGGCTTGCTTGAATCCTGATGGTGCAATGAGCAAGGGACTCACATCTGAGTATACCCTTCCACGCTTATGGTGGACGAAAATGATTCAGAAAAGGGGGTGGTGATGAACAGAGTGTCTGAATTAAGCAGACCACTCTTACCCAGTCCAAAGATCAGGGCTTGATCCATCACCGTTTTTTAGCTCACTGCACCATCCCAGCTCAGAACTTGGCTATATGCAAATTAGTCTGACCCTGGCCCAGTGCATCATGGGAACAGGGCAGACCAAACTACCAAGCCAATTCTTATACTGGGAAGGAAACAAGCTACCGGGGACCGGTTTCTGGCATTTCAGCCGTCTTCGGCCCGGCTTGCTTGAATCCTGATGGTGCAATGAGCAAGGGACTCACATCTGAGTATACCCTTCCACGCTTATGGTGGACAAAAATGATTCAGAAAAGGGGGTGGTGATGAACAGAGTGTCTGAATTAAGCAGACCACTCTTACCCAGTCCAAAGATCAGGGCTTGATCCATCACCGTTTTTTAGCTCACTGCACCATCCCAGCTCAGAACTTGGCTATATGCAAATTAGTCTGACCCTGGCCCAGTGCATCATGGGAACAGGGCAGACCAAACTACCAAGCCAATTCTTATACTGGGAAGGAAACAAGCTACCGGGGACCGGTTTCTGGCATTTCAGCCGTCTTCGGCCCGGCTTGCTTGAATCCTGATTGTGCAATGAGCAAGGGACTCACATCTGAGTATACCCTTCCACGCTTATGGTGGACAAAAATGATTCAGAAAAGGGGGTGGTGATGAACAGAGTGTCTGAATTAAGCAGACCACTCTTACCCAGTCCAAAGATCAGGGCTTGATCCATCACCGTTTTTTAGCTCACTGCACCATCCCAGCTCAGAACTTGGCTATATGCAAATTAGTCTGACCCATGCCCAGTGCATCATGGGAACAGGGCAGACCAAACTACCAAGCCAATTCTTATACTGGGAAGGAAACAAGCTACCGGGGACCGGTTTCTGGCATTTCAGCCGTCTTCGGCCCGGCTTGCTTGAATCCTGATGGTGCAATGAGCAAGGGACTCACATCTGAGTATACCCTTCCACGCTTATGGTGGACAAAAATGATTCAGAAAAGGGGGTGGTGATGAACAGAGTGTCTGAATTAAGCAGACCACTCTTACCCAGTTCAAAGATCAGGGCTTGATCCATCACCGTTTTTTAGCTCACTGCACCATCCCAGCTCAGAACTTGGCTATATGCAAATTAGTCTGACCCTGGCCCAGTGCATCATGGGAACAGGGCAGACCAAACTACCAAGCCAATTCTTATACTGGGAAGGAAACAAGCTACCGGGGACCGGTTTCTGGCATTTCAGCCGTCTTCGGCCTGGCTTGCTTGAATCCTGATGGTGCAATGAGCAAGGGACTCACATCTGAGTATACCCTTCCACGCTTATGGTGGACAAAAATGATTCAGAAAAGGGGGTGGTGATGAACAGAGTGTCTGAATTAAGCAGACCACTCTTACCCAGTCCAAAGATCAGGGCTTGATCCATCACCGTTTTTTAGCTCACTGCACCATCCCAGCTCAGAACTTGGCTATATGCAAATTAGTCTGACCCTGGCCCAGTGCATCATGGGAACAGGGCAGACCAAACTACCAAGCCAATTCTTATACTGGGAAGGAAACAAGCTACCGGGGACCGGTTTCTGGCATTTCAGCCGTCTTCGGCCCGGCTTGCTTGAATCCTGATTGTGCAATGAGCAAGGGACTCACATCTGAGTATACCCTTCCACGCTTATGGTGGACAAAAATGATTCAGAAAAGGGGGTGGTGATGAACAGAGTGTCTGAATTAAGCAGACCACTCTTACCCAGTCCAAAGATCAGGGCTTGATCCATCACCGTTTTTTAGCTCACTGCACCATCCCAGCTCAGAACTTGGCTATATGCAAATTAGTCTGACCCATGCCCAGTGCATCATGGGAACAGGGCAGACCAAACTACCAAGCCAATTCTTATACTGGGAAGGAAACAAGCTACCGGGGACCGGTTTCTGGCATTTCAGCCGTCTTCGGCCCGGCTTGCTTGAATCCTGATGGTGCAATGAGCAAGGGACTCACATCTGAGTATACCCTTCCACGCTTATGGTGGACAAAAATGATTCAGAAAAGGGGGTGGTGATGAACAGAGTGTCTGAATTAAGCAGACCACTCTTACCCAGTTCAAAGATCAGGGCTTGATCCATCACCGTTTTTTAGCTCACTGCACCATCCCAGCTCAGAACTTGGCTATATGCAAATTAGTCTGACCCTGGCCCAGTGCATCATGGGAACAGGGCAGACCAAACTACCAAGCCAATTCTTATACTGGGAAGGAAACAAGCTACCGGGGACCGGTTTCTGGCATTTCAGCCGTCTTCGGCCTGGCTTGCTTGAATCCTGATGGTGCAATGAGCAAGGGACTCACATCTGAGTATACCCTTCCACGCTTATGGTGGACAAAAATGATTCAGAAAAGGGGGTGGTGATGAACAGAGTGTCTGAATTAAGCAGACCACTCTTACCCAGTCCAAAGATCAGGGCTTGATCCATCACCGTTTTTTAGCTCACTGCACCATCCCAGCTCAGAACTTGGCTATATGCAAATTAGTCTGACCCTGGCCCAGTGCATCATGGGAACAGGGCAGACCAAACTACCAAGCCAATTCTTATACTGGGAAGGAAACAAGCTACCGGGGACCGGTTTCTGGCATTTCAGCCGTATTCGGCCCGGCTTGCTTGAATCCTGATGGTGCAATGAGCAAGGGACTCACATCTGAGTATACCCTTCCACGCTTATGGTGGACAAAAATGATTCAGAAAAGGGGGTGGTGATGAACAGAGTGTCTGAATTAAGCAGACCACTCTTACCCAGTCCAAAGATCAGGGCTTGATCCATCACCGTTTTTTAGCTCACTGCACTATCCCAGCTCAGAACTTGGCTATATGCAAATTAGTCTGACCCTGCCCCAGTGCATCATGGGAACAGGGCAGACCAAACTACCAAGCCAATTCTTATACTGGGAAGGAAACAAGCTACCGGGGACCGGTTTCTGGCATTTCAGCCATCTTCGGCCCGGCTTGCTTGAATCCTGATGGTGCAATGAGCAAGGGACTCACATCTGAGTATACCCTTCCACGCTTATGGTGGACAAAAATTATTCAGAAAAGGGGGTGGTGATGAACAGAGTGTCTGAATTAAGCAGACCACTCTTACCCAGTCCAAAGATCAGGGCTTGATGCATCACCGTTTTTTAGCTCACTGCACCATCCCAGCTCAGAACTTGGCTATATGCAAATTAGTCTGACCCTGGCCCAGTGCATCATGGGAACAGGGC
This sequence comes from Lissotriton vulgaris, assembly GCF_964263255.1. Classification (NCBI taxonomy): domain Eukaryota; kingdom Metazoa; phylum Chordata; class Amphibia; order Caudata; family Salamandridae; genus Lissotriton; species Lissotriton vulgaris. The sequence continues at coordinate 1,435,659,615 of NC_141693.1, read as the reverse complement.
AGACCAAACTACCAAGCCAATTCTTATACTGGGAAGGAAACAAGCTACCGGGGACCGGTTTCTGGCATTTCAGCCGTCTTCGGCCCGGCTTGCTTGAATCCTGATGGTGCAATGAGCAAGGGACTCACATCTGAGTATACCCTTCCACGCTTATGGTGGACAAAAATGATTCAGAAAAGGGGGTGGTGATGAACAGAGTGTCTGAATTAAGCAGACCACTCTTACCCAGTCCAAAGATCAGGGCTTGATCCATCACCGTTTTTTAGCTCACTGCACCATCCCAGCTCAGAACTTGGCTATATGCAAATTAGTCTGACCCTGGCCCAGTGCATCATGGGAACAGGGCAGACCAAACTACCAAGCCAATTCTTATACTGGGAAGGAAACAAGCTACCGGGGACCGGTTTCTGGCATTTCAGCCGTATTCGGCCCGGCTTGCTTGAATCCTGATGGTGCAATGAGCAAGGGACTCACATCTGAGTATACCCTTCCACGCTTATGGTGGACAAAAATGATTCAGAAAAGGGGGTGGTGATGAACAGAGTGTCTGAATTAAGCAGACCACTCTTACCCAGTCCAAAGATCAGGGCTTGATCCATCACCATTTTTTAGCTCACTGCACTATCCCAGCTCAGAACTTGGCTATATGCAAATTAGTCTGACCCTGCCCCAGTGCATCATGGGAACAGGGCAGACCAAACTACCAAGCCAATTCTTATACTGGGAAGGAAACAAGCTACCGGGGACCGGTTTCTGGCATTTCAGCCATCTTCGGCCCGGCTTGCTTGAATCCTGATGGTGCAATGAGCAAGGGACTCACATCTGAGTATACCCTTCCACGCTTATGGTGGACAAAAATTATTCAGAAAAGGGGGTGGTGATGAACAGAGTGTCTGAATTAAGCAGACCACTCTTACCCAGTCCAAAGATCAGGGCTTGATGCATCACCGTTTTTTAGCTCACTGCACCATCCCAGCTCAGAACTTGGCTATATGCAAATTAGTCTGACCCTGGCCCAGTGCATCATGGGAACAGGGCAGACCAAACTACCAAGCCAATTCTTATACTGGGAAGGAAACAAGCTACCGGGGACCGGTTTCTGGCATTTCAGCCGTCTTCGGCCCGGCTTGCTTGAATCCTGATGGTGCAATGAGCAAGGGACTCACATCTGAGTATACCCTTCCACGCTTATGGTGGACAAAAATGATTCAGAAAAGGGGGTGGTGATGAACAGAGTGTCTGAATTAAGCAGACCACTCTTACCCAGTCCAAAGATCAGGGCTTGATCCATCACCGTTTTTTAGCTCACTGCACCATCCCAGCTCAGAACTTGGCTATATGCAAATTAGTCTGACCCTGGCCCAGTGCATCATGGGAACAGGGCAGACCAAACTACCAAGCCAATTCTTATACTGGGAAGGAAACAAGCTACCGGGGACCGGTTTCTGGCATTTCAGCCGTCTTCGGCCCGGCTTGCTTGAATCCTGATGGTGCAATGAGCAAGGGACTCACATCTGAGTATACCCTTCCACGCTTATGGTGGACAAAAATGATTCAGAAAAGGGGGTGGTGATGAACAGAGTGTCTGAATTAAGCAGACCACTCTTACCCAGTCCAAAGATCAGGGCTTGATCCATCACCGTTTTTTAGCTCACTGCACCATCCCAGCTCAGAACTTGGCTATATGCAAATTAGTCTGACCCTGGCCCAGTGCATCATGGGAACAGGGCAGACCAAACTACCAAGCCAATTCTTATACTGGGAAGGAAACAAGCTACCGGGGACCGGTTTCTGGCATTTCAGCCGTCTTCGGCCCGGCTTGCTTGAATCCTGTTTGTGCAATGAGCAAGGGACTCACATCTGAGTATACCCTTCCACGCTTATGGTGGACAAAAATGATTCAGAAAAGGGGGTGGTGATGAACAGAGTGTCTGAATTAAGCAGACCACTCTTACCCAGTCCAAAGATCAGGGCTTGATCCATCACCGTTTTTTAGCTCACTGCACCATCCCAGCTCAGAACTTGGCTATATGCAAATTAGTCTGACCCTGGCCCAGTGCATCATGGGAACAGGGCAGACCAAACTACCAAGCCAATTCTTATACTGGGAAGGAAACAAGCTACCGGGGACCGGTTTCTGGCATTTCAGCCGTATTCGGCCCGGCTTGCTTGAATCCTGATGGTGCAATGAGCAAGGGACTCACATCTGAGTATACCCTTCCACGCTTATGGTGGACAAAAATGATTCAGAAAAGGGGGTGGTGATGAACAGAGTGTCTGAATTAAGCAGACCACTCTTACCCAGTCCAAAGATCAGGGCTTGATCCATCACCGTTTTTTAGCTCACTGCACTATCCCAGCTCAGAACTTGGCTATATGCAAATTAGTCTGACCCTGCCCCAGTGCATCATGGGAACAGGGCAGACCAAACTACCAAGCCAATTCTTATACTGGGAAGGAAACAAGCTACCGGGGACCGGTTTCTGGCATTTCAGCCATCTTCGGCCCGGCTTGCTTGAATCCTGATGGTGCAATGAGCAAGGGACTCACATCTGAGTATACCCTTCCACGCTTATGGTGGACAAAAATTATTCAGAAAAGGGGGTGGTGATGAACAGAGTGTCTGAATTAAGCAGACCACTCTTACCCAGTCCAAAGATCAGGGCTTGATGCATCACCGTTTTTTAGCTCACTGCACCATCCCAGCTCAGAACTTGGCTATATGCAAATTAGTCTGACCCTGGCCCAGTGCATCATGGGAACAGGGCAGACCAAACTACCAAGCCAATTCTTATACTGGGAAGGAAACAAGCTACCGGGGACCGGTTTCTGGCATTTCAGCCGTCTTCGGCCCGGCTTGCTTGAATCCTGATGGTGCAATGAGCAAGGGACTCACATCTGAGTATACCCTTCCACGCTTATGGTGGACAAAAATGATTCAGAAAAGGGGGTGGTGATGAACAGAGTGTCTGAATTAAGCAGACCACTCTTACCCAGTCCAAAGATCAGGGCTTGATCCATCACCGTTTTTTAGCTCACTGCACCATCCCAGCTCAGAACTTGGCTATATGCAAATTAGTCTGACCCTGGCCCAGTGCATCATGGGAACAGGGCAGACCAAACTACCAAGCCAATTCTTATACTGGGAAGGAAACAAGCTACCGGGGACCGGTTTCTGGCATTTCAGCCGTCTTCGGCCCGGCTTGCTTGAATCCTGATGGTGCAATGAGCAAGGGACTCACATCTGAGTATACCCTTCCACGCTTATGGTGGACAAAAATGATTCAGAAAAGGGGGTGGTGATGAACAGAGTGTCTGAATTAAGCAGACCACTCTTACCCAGTCCAAAGATCAGGGCTTGATCCATCACCGTTTTTTAGCTCACTGCACCATCCCAGCTCAGAACTTGGCTATATGCAAATTAGTCTGACCCTGGCCCAGTGCATCATGGGAACAGGGCAGACCAAACTACCAAGCCAATTCTTATACTGGGAAGGAAACAAGCTACCGGGGACCGGTTTCTGGCATTTCAGCCGTCTTCGGCCCGGCTTGCTTGAATCCTGTTTGTGCAATGAGCAAGGGACTCACATCTGAGTATACCCTTCCACGCTTATGGTGGACAAAAATGATTCAGAAAAGGGGGTGGTGATGAACAGAGTGTCTGAATTAAGCAGACCACTCTTACCCAGTCCAAAGATCAGGGCTTGATCCATCACCGTTTTTTAGCTCACTGCACCATCCCAGCTCAGAACTTGGCTATATGCAAATTAGTCTGACCCATGCCCAGTGCATCATGGGAACAGGGCAGACCAAACTACCAAGCCAATTCTTATACTGGGAAGGAAACAAGCTACCGGGGACCGGTTTCTGGCATTTCAGCCGTCTTCGGCCCGGCTTGCTTGAATCCTGATGGTGCAATGAGCAAGGGACTCACATCTGAGTATACCCTTCCACGCTTATGGTGGACAAAAATGATTCAGAAAAGGGGGTGGTGATGAACAGAGTGTCTGAATTAAGCAGACCACTCTTACCCAGTTCAAAGATCAGGGCTTGATCCATCACAGTTTTTTAGCTCACTGCACCATCCCAGCTCAGAACTTGGCTATATGCAAATTAGTCTGACCCTGGCCCAGTGCATCATGGGAACAGGGCAGACCAAACTACCAAGCCAATTCTTATACTGGGAAGGAAACAAGCTACCGGGGACCGGTTTCTGGCATTTCAGCCGTCTTCGGCCTGGCTTGCTTGAATCCTGATGGTGCAATGAGCAAGGGACTCACATCTGAGTATACCCTTCCACGCTTATGGTGGACAAAAATGATTCAGAAAAGGGGGTGGTGATGAACAGAGTGTCTGAATTAAGCAGACCACTCTTACCCAGTCCAAAGATCAGGGCTTGATCCATCACCGTTTTTTAGCTCACTGCACCATCCCAGCTCAGAACTTGGCTATATGCAAATTAGTCTGACCCTGGCCCAGTGCATCATGGGAACAGGGCAGACCAAACTACCAAGCCAATTCTTATACTGGGAAGGAAACAAGCTACCGGGGACCGGTTTCTGGCATTTCAGCCGTCTTCGGCCCGGCTTGCTTGAATCCTGATGGTGCAATGAGCAAGGGACTCACATCTGAGTATACCCTTCCACGCTTATGGTGGACAAAAATGATTCAGAAAAGGGGGTGGTGATGAACAGAGTGTCTGAATTAAGCAGACCACTCTTACCCAGTCCAAAGATCAGGGCTTGATCCATCACCGTTTTTTAGCTCACTGCACCATCCCAGCTCAGAACTTGGCTATATGCAAATTAGTCTGACCCTGGCCCAGTGCATCATGGGAACAGGGCAGACCAAACTACCAAGCCAATTCTTATACTGGGAAGGAAACAAGCTACCGGGGACCGGTTTCTGGCATTTCAGCCGTCTTCGGCCCAGCTTGCTTGAATCCTGATGGTGCAATGAGCAAGGGACTCACATCTGAGTATACCCTTGAACGCTTATGGTGGACAAAAATGATTCAGAAAAGGGGGTGGTGATGAACAGAGTATCTGAATTAAGCAGACCACTCTTACCCAGTCCAAAGATCAGGGCTTGATCCATCACCGTTTTTTAGCTCACTGCACCATCCCAGCTCAGAACTTGGCTATATGCAAATTAGTCTGACCCTGGCCCAGTGCATCATGGGAACAGGGCAGACCAAACTACCAAGCCAATTCTTATACTGGGAAGGAAACAAGCTACCGGGAACCGGTTTCTGGCATTTCAGCCGTCTTCGGCCCGGCTTGCTTGAATCCTGATGGTGCAATGAGCAAGGGACTCACATCTGAGTATACCCTTCCACGCTTATGGTGGACAAAAATGATTCAGAAAAGGGGGTGGTGATGAACAGAGTGTCTGAATTAAGCAGACCACTCTTACCCAGTCCAAAGATCAGGGCTTGATCCATCACCGTTTTTTAGCTCACTGCACCATCCCAGCTCAGAACTTGGCTATATGCAAATTAGTCTGACCCTGGCCCAGTGCATCATGGGAACAGGGCAGACCAAACTACCAAGCCAATTCTTATACTGGGAAGGAAACAAGCTACTGGGGACCGGTTTCTGGCATTTCAGCCGTCTTCGGCCCGGCTTGCTTGAATCCTGATTGTGCAATGAGCAAGGGACTCACATCTGAGTATACCCTTCCACGCTTATGGTGGACAAAAATGATTCAGAAAAGGGGGTGGTGATGAACAGAGTGTCTGAATTAAGCAGACCACTCTTACCCAGTCCAAAGATCAGGGCTTGATCCATCACCGTTTTTTAGCTCACTGCACCATCCCAGCTCAGAACTTGGCTATATGCAAATTAGTCTGACCCTGGCCCAGTGCATCATGGGAACAGGGCAGACCAAACTACCAAGCCAATTCTTATACTGGGAAGGAAACAAGCTACCGGGGACCGGTTTCTGGCATTTCAGCCGTCTTCGGCCCGGCTTGCTTGAATCCTGATGGTGCAATGAGCAAGGGACTCACATCTGAGAATACCCTTCCACGCTTATGGTGGACAAAAATGATTCAGAAAAGGGGGTGGTGATGAACAGAGTGTCTGAATTAAGCAGACCACTCTTACCCAGTCCAAATATCAGGGCTTGATCCATCACCGTTTTTTAGCTCACTGCACCATCCCAGCTCAGAACTTGGCTATATGCAAATTAGTCTGACCCTGGCCCAGTGCATCATGGGAACAGGGCAGACCAAACTACCAAGCCAATTCTTATACTGGGAAGGAAACAAGCTACCGGGGACCGGTTTCTGGCATTTCAGCCGTCTTCGGCCCGGCTTGCTTGAATCCTGATGGTGCAATGAGCAAGGGACTCACATCTGAGTATACCCTTCCACGCTTATGGTGGACAAAAATGATTCAGAAAAGGGGGTGGTGATGAACAGAGTGTCTGAATTAAGCAGACCACTCTTACCCAGTCCAAAGATCAGGGCTTGATCCATCACCGTTTTTTAGCTCACTGCACCATCCCAGCTCAGAACTTGGCTATATGCAAATTAGTCTGACCCTGGCCCAGTGCATCATGGGAACAGGGCAGACCAAACTACCAAGCCAATTCTTATACTGGGAAGGAAACAAGCTACCGGGGACCGGTTTCTGGCATTTCAGCCGTCTTCGGCCCGGCTTGCTTGAATCCTGATGGTGAAATGAGCAAGGGACTCACATCTGAGTATACCCTTCCACGCTTATGGTGGACAAAAATGATTCAGAAAAGGGGGTGGTGATGAACAGAGTGTCTGAATTAAGCAGACAACTCTTACCCAGTCCAAAGATCAGGGCTTGATCCATCACCGTTTTTTAGCTCACTGCACTATCCCAGCTCAGAACTTGGCTATATGCAAATTAGTCTGACCCTGCCCCAGTGCATCATGGGAACAGGGCAGACCAAACTACCAAGCCAATTCTTATACTGGGAAGGAAACAAGCTACCGGGGACCGGTTTCTGGCATTTCAGCCGTCTTCGGCCCGGCTTGCTTGAATCCTGATGGTGAAATGAGCAAGGGACTCACATCTGAGTATACCCTTCCACGCTTATGGTGGACAAAAATGATTCAGAAAAGGGGGTGGTGATGAACAGAGTGTCTGAATTAAGCAGACAACTCTTACCCAGTCCAAAGATCAGGGCTTGATCCATCACCGTTTTTTAGCTCACTGCACTATCCCAGCTCAGAACTTGGCTATATGCAAATTAGTCTGACCCTGCCCCAGTGCATCATGGGAACAGGGCAGACCAAACTACCAAGCCAATTCTTATACTGGGAAGGAAACAAGCTACCGGGGACCGGTTTCTGGCATTTCAGCCGTCTTCGGCCCGGCTTGCTTGAATCCTGATGGTGCAATGAGCAAGGGACTCACATCTGAGTATACCCTTCCACGCTTATGGTGGACAAAAATGATTCAGAAAAGGGGGTGGTGATGAACAGAGTGTCTGAATTAAGCAGACCACTCTTACCCAGTCCAAAGATCAGGGCTTGATCCATCACCGTTTTTTAGCTCACTGCACCATCCCAGCTCAGAACTTGGCTATATGCAAATTAGTCTGACCCTGGCCCAGTGCATCATGGGAACAGGGCAGACCAAACTACCAAGCCAATTCTTATACTGGGAAGGAAACAAGCTACCGGGGACCGGTTTCTGGCATTTCAGCCGTCTTCGGCCCGGCTTGCTTGAATCCTGATGGTGCAATGAGCAAGGGACTCACATCTGAGTATACCCTTCCACGCTTATGGTGGACAAAAATGATTCAGAAAAGGGGGTGGTGATGAACAGAGTGTCTGAATTAAGCAGACCACTCTTACCCAGTCCAAAGATCAGGGCTTGATCCATCACCATTTTTTAGCTCACTGCACCATCCCAGCTCAGAACTTGGCTATATGCAAATTAGTCTGACCCTGGCCCAGTGCATCATGGGAACAGGGCAGACCAAACTACCAAGCCAATTCTTATACTGGGAAGGAAACAAGCTACCGGGGACCGGTTTCTGGCATTTCAGCCGTCTTCGGCCCGGCTTGCTTGAATCCTGATGGTGCAATGAGCAAGGGACTCACATCTGAGTATACCCTTGAACGCTTATGGTGGACAAAAATGATTCAGAAAAGGGGGTGGTGATGAACAGAGTGTCTGAATTAAGCAGACCACTCTTACCCAGTCCAAAGATCAGGGCTTGATCCATCACCGTTTTTTAGCTCACTGCACCATCCCAGCTCAGAACTTGGCTATATGCAAATTAGTCTGACCCTGGCCCAGTGCATCATGGGAACAGGGCAGACCAAACTACCAAGCCAATTCTTATACTGGGAAGGAAACAAGCTACCGGGGACCGGTTTCTGGCATTTCAGCCGTCTTCGGCCCGGCTTGCTTGAATCCTGATGGTGCAATGAGCAAGGGACTCACATCTGAGTATACCCTTCCACGCTTATGGTGGACAAAAATGATTCAGAAAAGGGGGTGGTGATGAACAGAGTGTCTGAATTAAGCAGACCACTCTTACCCAGTCCAAAGATCAGGGCTTGATCCATCACCGTTTTTTAGCTCACTGCACCATCCCAGCTCAGAACTTGGCTATATGCAAATTAGTGTGACCCTGGCCCAGTGCATCATGGGAACAGGGCAGACCAAACTACCAAGCCAATTCTTATACTGGGAAGGAAACAAGCTACCGGGGACCGGTTTCTGGCATTTCAGCCGTCTTCGCCCGGCTTGCTTGAATCCTGATGGTGCAATGAGCAAGGGACTCACATCTGAGTATACCCTTCCACGCTTATGGTGGACAAAAATGATTCAGAAAAGGGGGTGGTGATGAACAGAGTGTCTGAATTAAGCAGACCACTCTTACCCAGTCCAAAGATCAGGGCTTGATCCATCACCGTTTTTTAGCTCACTGCACCATCCCAGCTCAGAACTTGGCTATATGCAAATTAGTCTGACCATGGCCCAGTGCATCATGGGAACAGGGCAGACCAAACTACCAAGCCAATTCTTATACTGGGAAGGAAACAAGCTACCGGGGACCGGTTTCTGGCATTTCAGCCATCTTCGGCCCGGCTTGCTTGAATCCTGATGGTGCAATGAGCAAGGGACTCACATCTGAGTATACCCTTCCACGCTTATGGTGGACAAAAATGATTCAGAAAAGGGGGTGGTGATGAACAGAGTGTCTGAATTAAGCAGACCACTCTTACCCAGTCCAAAGATCAGGGCGTGATCCATCACCGTTTTTTAGCTCACTGCACCATCCCAGCTCAGAACTTGGCTATATGCAAATTAGTCTGACCCTGGCCCAGTGCATCATGGGAACAGGGCAGACCAAACTACCAAGCCAATTCTTATACTGGGAAGGAAACAAGCTACCGGGGACCGGTTTCTGGCATTTCAGCCGTCTTCGGCCCGGCTTGCTTGAATCCTGATGGTGCAATGAGCAAGGGACTCACATCTGAGTATACCCTTCCACGCTTATGGTGGACAAAAATGATTCAGAAAAGGGGGTGGTGATGAACAGAGTGTCTGAATTAAGCAGACCACTCTTACCCAGTCCAAAGATCAGGGCTTGATCCATCACCGTTTTTTAGCTCACTGCACCATCCCAGCTCAGAACTTGGCTATATGCAAATTAGTCTGACCCTGGCCCAGTGCATCATGGGAACAGGGCAGACCAAACTACCAAGCCAATTCTTATACTGGGAAGGAAACAAGCTACCGGGGAACGGTTTCTGGCATTTCAGCCGTCTTCGGCCCGGCTTGCTTGAATCCTGATGGTGCAATGAGCAAGGGACTCACATCTGAGTATACCCTTCCACGCTTATGGTGGACAAAAAGGATTCAGAAAAGGGGGTGGTGATGAACAGAGTATCTGAATTAAGCAGACCACTCTTACCCAGTCCAAATATCAGGGCTTGATCTATCACCATTTTTTAGCTCACTGCACCATCCCAGCTCAGAACTTGGCTATATGCAAATTAGTCTGACCCTGGCCCAGTGCATCATGGGAACAGGGCAGACCAAACTACCAAGCCAATTCTTATACTGGGAAGGAAACAAGCTACCGGGAACCGGTTTCTGGCATTTCAGCCGTCTTCGGCCCGGCTTGCTTGAATCCTGATGGTGCAATGAGCAAGGGACTCACATCTGAGTATACCCTTCCACGCTTATGGTGGACAAAAATGATTCAGAAAAGGGGGTGGGGATGAACAGAGTGTCTGAATTAAGCAGACCACTTTTACCCAGTCCAAAGATCAGGGCTTGATCCATCACCATTTTTTAGCTCACTGCACCATCCCAGCTCAGAACTTGGCTATATGCAAATTAGTCTGACCCTGGCCCAGTGCATCATGGGAACAGGGCAGACCAAACTACCAAGCCAATTCTTATACTGGGAAGGAAACAAGCTACCGGGGACCGGTTTCTGGCATTTCAGCCGTCTTCGGCCCGGCTTGCTTGAATCCTGATGGTGCAATGAGCAAGGGACTCACATCTGAGTATACCCTTCCACGCTTATGGTGGACAAAAATGATTCAGAAAAGGGGGTGGTGATGAACAGAGTGTCTGAATTAAGCAGACCACTCTTACCCAGTCCAAAGATCAGGGCTTGATCCATCACCGTTTTTTAGCTCACTGCACCATCCCAGCTCAGAACTTGGCTATATGCAAATTAGTCTGACCCTGGCCCAGTGCATCATGGGAACAGGGCAGACCAAACTACCAAGCCAATTCTTATACTGGGAAGGAAACAAGCTACCGGGGACCGGTTTCTGGCATTTCAGCCGTCTTCGGCCCGGCTTGCTTGAATCCTGATGGTGCAATGAGCAAGGGACTGACATCTGAGTATACCCTTCCACGCTTATGGTGGACAAAAATGATTCAGAAAAGGGGGTGGTGATGAACAGAGTGTCTGAATTAAGCAGACCACTCTTACCCAGTCCAAAGATCAGGGCTTGATCCATCACCGTTTTTTAGCTCACTGCACCATCCCAGCTCAGAACTTGGCTATATGCAAATTAGTCTGACCCTGGCCCAGGGCATCATGGGAACAGGGCAGACCAAACTACAAAGCCAATTCTTATACTGGGAAGGAAACAAGCTACCGGGGACCGGTTTCTGGCATTTCAGCCGTCTTCGGCCCGGCTTGCTTGAATCCTGATGGTGCAATGAGCAAGGGACTCACATCTGAGTATACCCTTCCACGCTTATGGTGGACAAAAATGATTCAGAAAAGGGGGTGGTGATGAAAAGAGTGTCTGAATTAAGCAGATCACTCTTACCCAGTCAAAAGATCAGGGCTTGATCCATCACCGTTTTTTAGCTCACTGCACCATCCCAGCTCAGAACTTGGCTATATGCAAATTAGTCTGACCCTGGCCCAGTGCATCATGGGAACAGGGCAGACCAAACTGCCAAGCCAATTCTTATACTGGGAAGGAAACAAGCTAACGGGGACCGGTTTCTGGCATTTCAGCCGTCTTCGGCCCGGCTTGCTTGAATCCTGATGGTGCAATGAGCAAGGGACTCACATCTGAGTATACCCTTCCACGCTTATGGTGGACAAAAATGATTCAGAAAAGGGGGTGGTGATGAACAGAGTGTCTGAATTAAGCAGATCACTCTTACCCAGTCCAAAGATCAGGGCTTGATCCATCACCGTTTTTTAGCTCACTGCACCATCCCAGCTCAGAACTTGGCTATATGCAAATTAGTCTGACCCTGGCCCAGTGCATCATGGGAACAGGGCAGACCAAACTGCCAAGCCAATTCTTATACTGGGAAGGAAACAAGCTACCGGGGACCGGTTTCTGGCATTTCAGCCGTCTTCGGCCCGGCTTGCTTGAATCCTGATGGTGCAATGAGCAAGGGACTCACATCTGAGTATACCCTTCCACGCTTATGGTGGACAAAAATGATTCAGAAAAGGGGGTGGTGATGAACAGAGTGTCTAAATTAAGCATACCACTCTTACCCAGTCCAAAGATCAGGGCTTGATCCATCACCGTTTTTTAGCTCACTGCACCATCCCAGCTCAGAACTTGGCTATATGCAAATTAGTCTGACCCTGGCCCAGTGCATCATGGGAACAGGGCAGACCAAACTACCAAGCCAATTCTTATACTGGGAAGGAAACAAGCTACCGGGGACCGGTTTCTGGCATTTCAGCCGTCTTCGGCCCGGCTTGCTTGAATCCTGATGGTGCAATGAGCAAGGGACTCACATCTGAGTATACCCTTCCACGCTTATGGTGGACAAAAATGATTCAGAAAAGGGGGTGGTGATGAACAGAGTGTCTGAATTAAGCAGACCACTCTTACCCAGTCCAAAGATCAGGGCTTGATCCATCACCGTTTTTTAGCTCACTGCACCATCCCAGCTCAGAACTTGGCTATATGCAAATTAGTGTGACCCTGGCCCAGTGCATCATGGGAACAGGGCAGACCAAACTACCAAGCCAATTCTTATACTGGGAAGGAAACAAGCTACCGGGGACCGGTTTCTGGCATTTCAGGAGTCTTCGGCCCGGCTTGCTTGAATCCTGATGGTGCAATGAGCAAGGGACTCACATCTGAGTATACCCTTCCACGCTTATGGTGGACAAAAATGATTCAGAAAAGGGGGTGGTGATGAACAGAGTGTCTGAATTAAGCAGACCACTCTTACCCAGTCCAAAGATCAGGGCTTGATCCATCACCGTTTTTTAGCTCACTGCACCATCCCAGCTCAGAACTTGGCTATATGCAAATTAGTCTGACCATGGCCCAGTGCATCATGGGAACAGGGCAGACCAAACTACCAAGCCAATTCTTATACTGGGAAGGAAACAAGCTACCGGGGACCGGTTTCTGGCATTTCAGCCATCTTCGGCCCGGCTTGCTTGAATCCTGATGGTGCAATGAGCAAGGGACTCACATCTGAGTATACCCTTCCACGCTTATGGTGGACAAAAATGATTCAGAAAAGGGGGTGGTGATGAACAGAGTGTCTGAATTAAGCAGACCACTCTTACCCAGTCCAAAGATCAGGGCGTGATCCATCACCGTTTTTTAGCTCACTGCACCATCCCAGCTCAGAACTTGGCTATATGCAAATTAGTCTGACCCTGGCCCAGTGCATCATGGGAACAGGGCAGACCAAACTACCAAGCCAATTCTTATACTGGGAAGGAAACAAGCTACCGGGGACCGGTTTCTGGCATTTCAGCCGTCTTCGGCCCGGCTTGCTTGAATCCTGATGGTGCAATGAGCAAGGGACTCACATCTGAGTATACCCTTCCACGCTTATGGTGGACAAAAATGATTCAGAAAAGGGGGTGGTGATGAACAGAGTGTCTGAATTAAGCAGACCACTCTTACCCAGTCCAAAGATCAGGGCTTGATCCATCACCGTTTTTTAGCTCACTGCACCATCCCAGCTCAGAACTTGGCTATATGCAAATTAGTCTGACCCTGGCCCAGTGCATCATGGGAACAGGGCAGACCAAACTACCAAGCCAATTCTTATACTGGGAAGGAAACAAGCTACCGGGGAACGGTTTCTGGCATTTCAGCCGTCTTCGGCCCGGCTTGCTTGAATCCTGATGGTGCAATGAGCAAGGGACTCACATCTGAGTATACCCTTCCACGCTTATGGTGGACAAAAAGGATTCAGAAAAGGGGGTGGTGATGAACAGAGTATCTGAATTAAGCAGACCACTCTTACCCAGTCCAAATATCAGGGCTTGATCTATCACCATTTTTTAGCTCACTGCACCATCCCAGCTCAGAACTTGGCTATATGCAAATTAGTCTGACCCTGGCCCAGTGCATCATGGGAACAGGGCAGACCAAACTACCAAGCCAATTCTTATACTGGGAAGGAAACAAGCTACCGGGAACCGGTTTCTGGCATTTCAGCCGTCTTCGGCCCGGCTTGCTTGAATCCTGATGGTGCAATGAGCAAGGGACTCACATCTGAGTATACCCTTCCACGCTTATGGTGGACAAAAATGATTCAGAAAAGGGGGTGGGGATGAACAGAGTGTCTGAATTAAGCAGACCACTCTTACCCAGTCCAAAGATCAGGGCTTGATCCATCACCATTTTTTAGCTCACTGCACCATCCCAGCTCAGAACTTGGCTATATGCAAATTAGTCTGACCCTGGCCCAGTGCATCATGGGAACAGGGCAGACCAAACTACCAAGCCAATTCTTATACTGGGAAGGAAACAAGCTACCGGGGACCGGTTTCTGGCATTTCAGCCGTCTTCGGCCCGGCTTGCTTGAATCCTGATGGTGCAATGAGCAAGGGACTCACATCTGAGTATACCCTTCCACGCTTATGGTGGACAAAAATGATTCAGAAAAGGGGGTGGTGATGAACAGAGTGTCTGAATTAAGCAGACCACTCTTACCCAGTCCAAAGATCAGGGCTTGATCCATCACCGTTTTTTAGCTCACTGCACCATCCCAGCTCAGAACTTGGCTATATGCAAATTAGTCTGACCCTGGCCCAGTGCATCATGGGAACAGGGCAGACCAAACTACCAAGCCAATTCTTATACTGGGAAGGAAACAAGCTACCGGGGACCGGTTTCTGGCATTTCAGCCGTCTTCGGCCCGGCTTGCTTGAATCCTGATGGTGCAATGAGCAAGGGACTGACATCTGAGTATACCCTTCCACGCTTATGGTGGACAAAAATGATTCAGAAAAGGGGGTGGTGATGAACAGAGTGTCTGAATTAAGCAGACCACTCTTACCCAGTCCAAAGATCAGGGCTTGATCCATCACCGTTTTTTAGCTCACTGCACCATCCCAGCTCAGAACTTGGCTATATGCAAATTAGTCTGACCCTGGCCCAGGGCATAATGGGAACAGGGCAGACCAAACTACAAAGCCAATTCTTATACTGGGAAGGAAACAAGCTACCGGGGACCGGTTTCTGGCATTTCAGCCGTCTTCGGCCCGGCTTGCTTGAATCCTGATGGTGCAATGAGCAAGGGACTCACATCTGAGTATACCCTTCCACGCTTATGGTGGACAAAAATGATTCAGAAAAGGGGGTGGTGATGAAAAGAGTGTCTGAATTAAGCAGATCACTCTTACCCAGTCAAAAGATCAGGGCTTGATCCATCACCGTTTTTTAGCTCACTGCACCATCCCAGCTCAGAACTTGGCTATATGCAAATTAGTCTGACCCTGGCCCAGTGCATCATGGGAACAGGGCAGACCAAACTGCCAAGCCAATTCTTATACTGGGAAGGAAACAAGCTAACGGGGACCGGTTTCTGGCATTTCAGCCGTCTTCGGCCCGGCTTGCTTGAATCCTGATGGTGCAATGAGCAAGGGACTCACATCTGAGTATACCCTTCCACGCTTATGGTGGACAAAAATGATTCAGAAAAGGGGGTGGTGATGAACAGAGTGTCTGAATTAAGCAGATCACTCTTACCCAGTCCAAAGATCAGGGCTTGATCCATCACCGTTTTTTAGCTCACTGCACCATCCCAGCTCAGAACTTGGCTATATGCAAATTAGTCTGACCCTGGCCCAGTGCATCATGGGAACAGGGCAGACCAAACTGCCAAGCCAATTCTTATACTGGGAAGGAAACAAGCTACCGGGGACCGGTTTCTGGCATTTCAGCCGTCTTCGGCCCGGCTTGCTTGAATCCTGATGGTGCAATGAGCAAGGGACTCACATCTGAGTATACCCTTCCACGCTTATGGTGGACAAAAATGATTCAGAAAAGGGGGTGGTGATGAACAGAGTGTCTAAATTAAGCATACCACTCTTACCCAGTCCAAAGATCAGGGCTTGATCCATCACCGTTTTTTAGCTCACTGCACCATCCCAGCTCAGAACTTGGCTATATGCAAATTAGTCTGACCCTGGCCCAGTGCATCATGGGAACAGGGCAGACCAAACTACCAAGCCAATTCTTATACTGGGAAGGAAACAAGCTACCGGGGACCGGTTTCTGGCATTTCAGCCGTCTTCGGCCCGGCTTGCTTGAATCCTGATGGTGCAATGAGCAAGGGACTCACATCTGAGTATACCCTTCCACGCTTATGGTGGACAAAAATGATTCAGAAAAGGGGGTGGTGATGAACAGAGTATCTGAATTAAGCAGACCACTCTTACCCAGTCCAAAGATCAGTGCTTGATTTATCACCGTTTTTTAGCTCACTGCACCATCCCAGCTCAGAACTTGGCTATATGCAAATTAGTCTGACCCTGGCCCAGTGCATCATGGGAACAGGGCAGACCAAACTACCAAGCCAATTCTTATACTGGGAAGGAAACAAGCTACCGAGACCGGTTTCTGGCATTTCAGCCATCTTCGGCCCGGCTTGCTTGAATCCTGATGGTGCAATGAGCAAGGGACTCACATCTGAGTATACCCTTCCACGCTTATGGTGGACAAAAATGATTCAGAAAAGGGGGTGGTGATGAACAGAGTGTCTGAATTAAGCAGAACACTCTTACCCAGTCCAAAGATCAGGGCTTGATCCATCACCGTTTTTTAGCTCACTGCACCATCCCAGCTCAGAACTTGGCTATATGCAAATTAGTCTGACCCTGGCCCAGTGCATCATGGGAACAGGGCAGACCAAACTACCAAGCCAATTCTTATACTGGGAAGGAAACAAGCTACCGGGGACCGGTTTCTGGCATTTCAGCCGTCTTCGGCCCGGCTTGCTTGAATCCTGATGGTGCAATGAGCAAGGGACTCACATCTGAGTATACCCTTCCACGCTTATGGTGGACAAAAATGATTCAGAAAAGGGGGTGGTGATGAACAGAGTGTCTGAATTAAGCAGACCACTCTTACCCAGTCCAAAGATCAGGGCTTGATCCATCACCGTTTTTTAGCTCACTGCACCATCCCAGCTCAGAACTTGGCTATATGCAAATTAGTCTGACCCTGGCCCAGTGCATCATGGGAACAGGGCAGACCAAACTACCAAGCCAATTCTTATACTGGGAAGGAAACAAGCTACCGGGGACCGGTTTCTGGCATTTCAGCCGTCTTCGGCCCGGCTTGCTTGAATCCTGATGGTGCAATGAGCAAGGGACTGACATCTGAGTATACCCTTCCACGCTTATGGTGGACAAAAATGATTCAGAAAAGGGGGTGGTGATGAACAGAGTGTCTGAATTAAGCAGACCACTCTTACCCAGTCCAAAGATCAGGGCTTGATCCATCACCGTTTTTTAGCTCACTGCACCATCCCAGCTCAGAACTTGGCTATATGCAAATTAGTCTGACCCTGGCCCAGGGCATCATGGGAACAGGGCAGACCAAACTACAAAGCCAATTCTTATACTGGGAAGGAAACAAGCTACCGGGGACCGGTTTCTGGCATTTCAGCCGTCTTCGGCCCGGCTTGCTTGAATCCTGATGGTGCAATGAGCAAGGGACTCACATCTGAGTATACCCTTCCACGCTTATGGTGGACAAAAATGATTCAGAAAAGGGGGTGGTGATGAAAAGAGTGTCTGAATTAAGCAGATCACTCTTACCCAGTCAAAAGATCAGGGCTTGATCCATCACCGTTTTTTAGCTCACTGCACCATCCCAGCTCAGAACTTGGCTATATGCAAATTAGTCTGACCCTGGCCCAGTGCATCATGGGAACAGGGCAGACCAAACTGCCAAGCCAATTCTTATACTGGGAAGGAAACAAGCTAACGGGGACCGGTTTCTGGCATTTCAGCCGTCTTCGGCCCGGCTTGCTTGAATCCTGATGGTGCAATGAGCAAGGGACTCACATCTGAGTATACCCTTCCACGCTTATGGTGGACAAAAATGATTCAGAAAAGGGGGTGGTGATGAACAGAGTGTCTGAATTAAGCAGATCACTCTTACCCAGTCCAAAGATCAGGGCTTGATCCATCACCGTTTTTTAGCTCACTGCACCATCCCAGCTCAGAACTTGGCTATATGCAAATTAGTCTGACCCTGGCCCAGTGCATCATGGGAACAGGGCAGACCAAACTGCCAAGCCAATTCTTATACTGGGAAGGAAACAAGCTACCGGGGACCGGTTTCTGGCATTTCAGCCGTCTTCGGCCCGGCTTGCTTGAATCCTGATGGTGCAATGAGCAAGGGACTCACATCTGAGTATACCCTTCCACGCTTATGGTGGACAAAAATGATTCAGAAAAGGGGGTGGTGATGAACAGAGTGTCTAAATTAAGCATACCACTCTTACCCAGTCCAAAGATCAGGGCTTGATCCATCACCGTTTTTTAGCTCACTGCACCATCCCAGCTCAGAACTTGGCTATATGCAAATTAGTCTGACCCTGGCCCAGTGCATCATGGGAACAGGGCAGACCAAACTACCAAGCCAATTCTTATACTGGGAAGGAAACAAGCTACCGGGGACCGGTTTCTGGCATTTCAGCCGTCTTCGGCCCGGCTTGCTTGAATCCTGATGGTGCAATGAGCAAGGGACTCACATCTGAGTATACCCTTCCACGCTTATGGTGGACAAAAATGATTCAGAAAAGGGGGTGGTGATGAACAGAGTATCTGAATTAAGCAGACCACTCTTACCCAGTCCAAAGATCAGTGCTTGATTTATCACCGTTTTTTAGCTCACTGCACCATCCCAGCTCAGAACTTGGCTATATGCAAATTAGTCTGACCCTGGCCCAGTGCATCATGGGAACAGGGCAGACCAAACTACCAAGCCAATTCTTATACTGGGAAGGAAACAAGCTACCGAGACCGGTTTCTGGCATTTCAGCCATCTTCGGCCCGGCTTGCTTGAATCCTGATGGTGCAATGAGCAAGGGACTCACATCTGAGTATACCCTTCCACGCTTATGGTGGACAAAAATGATTCAGAAAAGGGGGTGGTGATGAACAGAGTGTCTGAATTAAGCAGAACACTCTTACCCAGTCCAAAGATCAGGGCTTGATCCATCACCGTTTTTTAGCTCACTGCACCATCCCAGCTCAGAACTTGGCTATATGCAAATTAGTCTGACCCTGGCCCAGTGCATCATGGGAACAGGGCAGACCAAACTACCAAGCCAATTCTTATACTGGGAAGGAAACAAGCTACCGGGGACCGGTTTCTGGCATTTCAGCCGTCTTCGGCCCGGCTTGCTTGAATCCTGATGGTGCAATGAGCAAGGGACTCACATCTGAGTATACCCTTCCACGCTTATGGTGGACAAAAATGATTCAGAAAAGGGGGTGGTGATGAACAGAATGTCTGAATTAAGCAGACCACTCTTACCCAGTCCAAAGATCAGGGATTGATCCATCACCGTTTTTTAGCTCACTGCACCATCCCAGCTCAGAACTTGGCTATATGCAAATTAGTCTGACCCTGGCCCAGTGCATCATGGGAACAGGGCACACCAAACTACCAAGCCAATTCTTATACTGGGAAGGAAACAAGCTACCGGGGACCGGTTTCTGGCATTTCAGCCGTCTTCGGCCCGGCTTGCTTGAATCCTGATGGTGCAATGAGCAAGGGACTCACATCTGAGTATACCCTTCCACGCTTATGGTAGACAAAAATGATTCAGAAAAGGGGGTGGTGATGAACAGAGTGTCTGAATTAAGCAGACCACTCTTACCCAGTCCAAAGATCAGGGCTTGATCCATCACCGTTTTTTAGCTCACTGCACCATCCCAGCTCAGAACTTGGCTATATGCAAATTAGTCTGACCCTGGCCCAGTGCATCATGGGAACAGGGCAGACCAAACTACCAAGCCAATTCTTATACTGGGAAGGAAACAAGCTACCGGGGACCGGTTTCTGGCATTTCAGCCGTCTTCGGCCCGGCTTGCTTGAATCCTGATGGTGCAATGAGCAAGGGACTCACATCTGAGTATACCCTTCCACGCTTATGGTGGACAAAAATGATTCAGAAAAGGGGGTGGTGATGAACAGAGTGTCTGAATTAAGCAGACCACTCTTACCCAGTCCAAAGATCAGGGCTTGATCCATCACCGTTTTTTAGCTCACTGCACCATCCCAGCTCAGAACTTGGCTATATGCAAATTAGTCTGACCCTGGCCCAGTGCATCATGGGAACAGGGCAGACCAAACTACCAAGCCAATTCTTATACTGGGAAGGAAACAAGCTACCGGGGACCGGTTTCTGGCATTTCAGCCGTCTTCGGCCCGGCTTGCTTGAATCCTGATTGTGCAATGAGCAAGGGACTCACATCTGAGTATACCCTTCCACGCTTATGGTGGACAAAAATGATTCAGAAAAGGGGGTGGTGATGAACAGAGTGTCTGAATTAAGCAGACCACTCTTACCCAGTCCAAAGATCAGGGCTTGATCCATCACCGTTTTTTAGCTCACTGCACCATCCCAGCTCAGAACTTGGCTATATGCAAATTAGTCTGACCCATGCCCAGTGCATCATGGGAACAGGGCAGACCAAACTACCAAGCCAATTCTTATACTGGGAAGGAAACAAGCTACCGGGGACCGGTTTCTGGCATTTCAGCCGTCTTTGGCCCGGCTTGCTTGAATCCTGATGGTGCAATGAGCAAGGGACTCACATCTGAGTATACCCTTCCACGCTTATGGTGGACAAAAATGATTCAGAAAAGGGGGTGGTGATGAACAGAGTGTCTGAATTAAGCAGACCACTCTTACCCAGTTCAAAGATCAGGGCTTGATCCATCACCGTTTTTTAGCTCACTGCACCATCCCAGCTCAGAACTTGGCTATATGCAAATTAGTCTGACCCTGGCCCAGTGCATCATGGGAACAGGGCAGACCAAACTACCAAGCCAATTCTTATACTGGGAAGGAAACAAGCTACCGGGGACCGGTTTCTGGCATTTCAGCCGTATTCGGCCCGGCTTGCTTGAATCCTGATGGTGCAATGAGCAAGGGCCTCACATCTGAGTATACCCTTCCACGCTTATGGTGGACAAAAATGATTCAGAAAAGGGGGTGGTGATGAACAGAGTGTCTGAATTAAGCAGACCACTCTTACCCAGTCCAAAGATCAGGGCTTGATCCATCACCGTTTTTTAGCTCACTGCACCATCCCAGCTCAGAACTTGGCTATATGCAAATTAGTGTGACCCTGGCCCAGTGCATCATGGGAACAGGGCAGACCAAACTGCCAAGCCAATTCTCATACTGGGAAGGAAACAAGCTACCGGGGACCGGTTTCTGGCATTTCAGCCGTCTTCGGCCCGGCTTGCTTGAATCCTGATGGTGCAATGAGCAAGGGACTCAAATCTGAGTATACCCTTCCACGCTTATGGTGGACAAAAATGATTCAGAAAAGGGGGTGGTGATGAACAGAGTGTCTAAATTAAGCAGACCACTCTTACCCAGTCCAAAGATCAGGGCTTGATCCATCACCGTTTTTTAGCTCACTGCACCATCCCAGCTCAGAACTTGGCTATATGCAAATTAGTCTGACCCTGGCCCAGTGCATCATGGGAACAGGGCAGACCAAACTGCCAAGCCAATTCTCATACTGGGAAGGAAACAAGCTACCGGGGACCGGTTTCTGGCATTTCAGCCGTCTTCGGCCCGGCTTGCTTGAATCCTGATGGTGCAATGAGCAAGGGACTCACATCTGAGTATACCCTTCCACGCTTATGGTGGACAAAAATGATTCAGAAAAGGGGGTGGTGATGAACAGAGTGTCTAAATTAAGCAGACCACTCTTACCCAGTCCAAAGATCAGGGCTTGATCCATCACCGTTTTTTAGCTCACTGCACCATCCCAGCTCAGAACTTGGCTATATGCAAATTAGTCTGACCCTGGCCCAGTGCATCATGGGAACAGGGCAGACCAAACTACCAAGCCAATTCTTATACTGGGAAGGAAACAAGCTACCGGGGACCGGTTTCTGGCATTTCAGCCGTCTTCGGCCCGGCTTGCTTGAATCCTGATGGTGCAATGAGCAAGGGATTCACATCTGAGTATACCCTTCCACGCTTATGGTGGACAAAAATGATTCAGAAAAGGGGGTGGTGATGAACAGAGTGTCTGAATTAAGCAGACCACTCTTACCCAGTCCAAAGATCAGTGCTTGATTTATCACCGTTTTTTAGCTCACTGCACCATCCCAGCTCAGAACTTGGCTATATGCAAATTAGTCTGACCCTGGCCCAGTGCATCATGGGAACAGGGCAGACCAAACTACCAAGCCAATTCTTATACTGGGAAGGAAACAAGCTACCGGGGACCGGTTTCTGGCATTTCAGCCGTCTTCGGCCCGGCTTGCTTGAATCCTGATGGTGCAATGAGCAAGGGACTCACATCTGAGTATACCCTTCCACGCTTATGGTTGACAAAAATGATTCAGAAAAGGGGGTGGTGATGAACAGAGTGTCTGAATTAAGCAGACCACTCTTACCCAGTCCAAAGATCAGGGCTTGATCCATCACCGTTTTTTAGCTCACTGCACCATCCCAGCTCAGAACTTGGCTATATGCAAATTAGTCTGACCCTGGCCCAGTGCATCATGGGAACAGGGCAGACCAAACTACCAAGCCAATTCTTATACTGGGAAGGAAACAAGCTACCGGGGACCGGTTTCTGGCATTTCAGCCGTCTTCGGCCCGGCTTGCTTGAATCCTGATGGTGCAATGAGCAAGGGATTCACATCTGAGTATACCCTTCCACGCTTATGGTGGACAAAAATTATTCAGAAAAGGGGGTGGTGATGAACAGAGTGTCTGAATTAAGCAGACCACTCTTACCCAGTCCAAAGATCAGGGCTTGATGCATCACCGTTTTTTAGCTCACTGCACCATCCCAGCTCAGAACTTGGCTATATGCAAATTAGTCTGACCCTGGCCCAGTGGATCATGGGAACAGGGCAGACCAAACTACCAAGCCAATTCTTATACTGGGAAGGAAACAAGCTACCGGGGACCGGTTTCTGGCATTTCAGCCGTCTTCGGCCCGGCTTGCTTGAATCCTGATGGTGCAATGAGCAAGGGACTCACATCTGAGTATACCCTTCCACGCTTATGGTGGACAAAAATGATTCAGAAAAGGGGGTGGTGATGAACAGAGTGTCTGAATTAAGCAGACCACTCTTACCCAGTCCAAAGATCAGGGCTTGATGCATCACCGTTTTTTAGCTCACTGCACCATCCCAGCTCAGAACTTGGCTATATGCAAATTAGTCTGACCCTGGCCCAGTGCATCATGGGAACAGGGCAGACCAAACTACCAAGCCAATTCTCATACTGGGAAGGAAACAAGCTACCGGGGACCGGTTTCTGGCATTTCAGCCGTCTTCGGCCCGGCTTGCTTGAATCCTGATGGTGCAATGAGCAAGGGACTCACATCTGAGTATACCCTTCCACGCTTATGGTGGACAAAAATGATTCAGAAAAGGGGGTGGTGATGAACAGAGTGTCTAAATTAAGCAGACCACTCTTACCCAGTCCAAAGATCAGGGCTTGATCCATCACCGTTTTTTAGCTCACTGCACCATCCCAGCTCAGAACTTGGCTATATGCAAATTAGTCTGACCCTGGCCCAGTGCATCATGGGAACAGGGCAGACCAAACTACCAAGCCAATTCTTATACTGGGAAGGAAACAAGCTACCGGGGACCGGTTTCTGGCATTTCAGCCGTCTTCGGCCCGGCTTGCTTGAATCCTGATGGTGCAATGAGCAAGGGATTCACATCTGAGTATACCCTTCCACGCTTATGGTGGACAAAAATGATTCAGAAAAGGGGGTGGTGATGAACAGAGTGTCTGAATTAAGCAGACCACTCTTACCCAGTCCAAAGATCAGTGCTTGATTTATCACCGTTTTTTAGCTCACTGCACCATCCCAGCTCAGAACTTGGCTATATGCAAATTAGTCTGACCCTGGCCCAGTGCATCATGGGAACAGGGCAGACCAAACTACCAAGCCAATTCTTATACTGGGAAGGAAACAAGCTACCGGGGACCGGTTTCTGGCATTTCAGCCGTCTTCGGCCCGGCTTGCTTGAATCCTGATGGTGCAATGAGCAAGGGACTCACATCTGAGTATACCCTTCCACGCTTATGGTTGACAAAAATGATTCAGAAAAGGGGGTGGTGATGAACAGAGTGTCTGAATTAAGCAGACCACTCTTACCCAGTCCAAAGATCAGGGCTTGATCCATCACCGTTTTTTAGCTCACTGCACCATCCCAGCTCAGAACTTGGCTATATGCAAATTAGTCTGACCCTGGCCCAGTGCATCATGGGAACAGGGCAGACCAAACTACCAAGCCAATTCTTATACTGGGAAGGAAACAAGCTACCGGGGACCGGTTTCTGGCATTTCAGCCGTCTTCGGCCCGGCTTGCTTGAATCCTGATGGTGCAATGAGCAAGGGATTCACATCTGAGTATACCCTTCCACGCTTATGGTGGACAAAAATTATTCAGAAAAGGGGGTGGTGATGAACAGAGTGTCTGAATTAAGCAGACCACTCTTACCCAGTCCAAAGATCAGGGCTTGATGCATCACCGTTTTTTAGCTCACTGCACCATCCCAGCTCAGAACTTGGCTATATGCAAATTAGTCTGACCCTGGCCCAGTGGATCATGGGAACAGGGCAGACCAAACTACCAAGCCAATTCTTATACTGGGAAGGAAACAAGCTACCGGGGACCGGTTTCTGGCATTTCAGCCGTCTTCGGCCCGGCTTGCTTGAATCCTGATGGTGCAATGAGCAAGGGACTCACATCTGAGTATACCCTTCCACGCTTATGGTGGACAAAAATGATTCAGAAAAGGGGGTGGTGATGAACAGAGTGTCTGAATTAAGCAGACCACTCTTACCCAGTCCAAAGATCAGGGCTTGATGCATCACCGTTTTTTAGCTCACTGCACCATCCCAGCTCAGAACTTGGCTATATGCAAATTAGTCTGACCCTGGCCCAGTGCATCATGGGAACAGGGCAGACCAAACTACCAAGCCAATTCTTATACTGGGAAGGAAACAAGCTACCGGGGACCGGTTTCTGGCATTTCAGCCGTCTTCGGCCCGGCTTGCTTGAATCCTGATGGTGCAATGAGCAAGGGACTCACATCTGAGTATACCCTTCCACGCTTATGGTGGACAAAAATGATTCAGAAAAGGGGGTGGTGATGAACAGAGTGTCTGAATTAAGCAGACCACTCTTACCCAGTCCAAAGATCAGGGCTTGATCCATCACCGTTTTTTAGCTCACTGCACCATCCCAGCTCAGAACTTGGCTATATGCAAATTAGTCTGACCCTGGCCCAGTGCATCATGGGAACAGGGCAGACCAAACTACCAAGCCAATTCTTATACTGGGAAGGAAACAAGCTACCGGGGACCGGTTTCTGGCATTTCAGCCGTCTTCGGCCCGGCTTGCTTGAATCCTGATGGTGCAATGAGCAAGGGACTCACATCTGAGTATACCCTTCCACGCTTATGGTGGACAAAAATGATTCAGAAAAGGGGGTGGTGATGAACAGAGTGTCTGAATTAAGCAGACCACTCTTACCCAGTCCAAAGATCAGGGCTTGATCCAACACCGTTTTTTAGCTCACTGCACCATCCCAGCTCAGAACTTGGCTATATGCAAATTAGTCTGACCCTGGCCCAGTGCATCATGGGAACAGGGCAGACCAAACTACCAAGCCAATTCTTATACTGGGAAGGAAACAAGCTACCGGGGACCGGTTTCTGGCATTTCAGCCGTCTTCGGCCCGGCTTGCTTGAATCCTGATTGTGCAATGAGCAAGGGACTCACATCTGAGTATACCCTTCCACGCTTATGGTGGACAAAAATGATTCAGAAAAGGGGGTGGTGATGAACAGAGTGTCTGAATTAAGCAGACCACTCTTACCCAGTCCAAAGATCAGGGCTTGATCCATCACCGTTTTTTAGCTCACTGCACCATCCCAGCTCAGAACTTGGCTATATGCAAATTAGTCTGACCCTGGCCCAGTGCATCATGGGAACAGGGCAGACCAAACTACCAAGCCAATTCTTATACTGGGAAGGAAACAAGCTACCGGGGACCGGTTTCTGGCATTTCAGCCGTCTTCGGCCCGGCTTGCTTGAATCCTGATGGTGCAATGAGCAAGGGACTCACATCTGAGTATACCCTTCCACGCTTATGGTGGACAAAAATGATTCAGAAAAGGGGGTGGTGATGAACAGAGTGTCTGAATTAAGCAGACCACTCTTACCCAGTCCAAAGATCAGGGCTTGATCCATCACCGTTTTTTAGCTCACTGCACCATCCCAGCTCAGAACTTGGCTATATGCAAATTAGTCTGACCCTGGCCCAGTGCATCATGGGAACAGGGCAGACCAAACTACCAAGCCAATTCTTATACTGGGAAGGAAACAAGCTACCGGGGACCGGTTTCTGGCATTTCAGCCGTCTTCGGCCCGGCTTGCTTGAATCCTGATTGTGCAATGAGCAAGGGACTCACATCTGAGTATACCCTTCCACGCTTATGGTGGACAAAAATGATTCAGAAAAGGGGGTGGTGATGAACAGAGTGTCTAAATTAAGCAGACCACTCTTACCCAGTCCAAAGATCAGGGCTTGATCCATCACCGTTTTTTAGCTCACTGCACCATCCCAGCTCAGAACTTGGCTATATGCAAATTAGTCTGACCCTGGCCCAGTGCATCATGGGAACAGGGCAGACCAAACTGCCAAGCCAATTCTCATACTGGGAAGGAAACAAGCTACCGGGGACCGGTTTCTGGCATTTCAGCCGTCTTCGGCCCGGCTTGCTTGAATCCTGATGGTGCAATGAGCAAGGGACTCACATCTGAGTATACCCTTCCACGCTTATGGTGGACAAAAATGATTCAGAAAAGGGGGTGGTGATTAACAGAGTGTCTAAATTAAGCAGACCACTCTTACCCAGTCCAAAGATCAGGGCTTGATCCATCACCGTTTTTTAGCTCACTGCACCATCCCAGCTCAGAACTTGGCTATATGCAAATTAGTCTGACCCTGGCCCAGTGCATCATGGGAACAGGGCAGACCAAACTACCAAGCCAATTCTTATACTGGGAAGGAAACAAGCTACCGGGGACCGGTTTCTGGCATTTCAGCCGTCTTCGGCCCGGCTTGCTTGAATCCTGATGGTGCAATGAGCAAGGGACTCACATCTGAGTATACCCTTCCACGCTTATGGTGGACAAAAATGATTCAGAAAAGGGGGTGGTGATGAACAGAGTGTCTGAATTAAGCAGACCACTCTTACCCAGTCCAAAGATCAGGGCTTGATCCATCACCGTTTTTTAGCTCACTGCACCATCCCAGCTCAGAACTTGGCTATATGCAAATTAGTCTGACCCTGGCCCAGTGCATCATGGGAACAGGGCAGACCAAACTACCAAGCCAATTCTTATACTGGGAAGGAAACAAGCTACCGGGGACCGGTTTCTGGCATTTCAGCCGTCTTCGGCCCGGCTTGCTTGAATCCTGATTGTGCAATGAGCAAGGGACTCACATCTGAGTATACCCTTCCACGCTTATGGTGGACAAAAATGATTCAGAAAAGGGGGTGGTGATGAACAGAGTGTCTGAATTAAGCAGACCACTCTTACCCAGTCCAAAGATCAGGGCTTGATCCATCACCGTTTTTTAGCTCACTGCACCATCCCAGCTCAGAACTTGGCTATATGCAAATTAGTCTGACCCATGCCCAGTGCATCATGGGAACAGGGCAGACCAAACTACCAAGCCAATTCTTATACTGGGAAGGAAACAAGCTACCGGGGACCGGTTTCTGGCATTTCAGCCGTCTTCGGCCCGGCTTGCTTGAATCCTGATGGTGCAATGAGCAAGGGACTCACATCTGAGTATACCCTTCCACGCTTATGGTGGACAAAAATGATTCAGAAAAGGGGGTGGTGATGAACAGAGTGTCTGAATTAAGCAGACCACTCTTACCCAGTTCAAAGATCAGGGCTTGATCCATCACCGTTTTTTAGCTCACTGCACCATCCCAGCTCAGAACTTGGCTATATGCAAATTAGTCTGACCCTGGCCCAGTGCATCATGGGAACAGGGCAGACCAAACTACCAAGCCAATTCTTATACTGGGAAGGAAACAAGCTACCGGGGACCGGTTTCTGGCATTTCAGCCGTATTCGGCCCGGCTTGCTTGAATCCTGATGGTGCAATGAGCAAGGGCCTCACATCTGAGTATACCCTTCCACGCTTATGGTGGACAAAAATGATTCAGAAAAGGGGGTGGTGATGAACAGAGTGTCTGAATTAAGCAGACCACTCTTACCCAGTCCAAAGATCAGGGCTTGATCCATCACCGTTTTTTAGCTCACTGCACCATCCCAGCTCAGAACTTGGCTATATGCAAATTAGTGTGACCCTGGCCCAGTGCATCATGGGAACAGGGCAGACCAAACTGCCAAGCCAATTCTCATACTGGGAAGGAAACAAGCTACCGGGGACCGGTTTCTGGCATTTCAGCCGTCTTCGGCCCGGCTTGCTTGAATCCTGATGGTGCAATGAGCAAGGGACTCAAATCTGAGTATACCCTTCCACGCTTATGGTGGACAAAAATGATTCAGAAAAGGGGGTGGTGATGAACAGAGTGTCTAAATTAAGCAGACCACTCTTACCCAGTCCAAAGATCAGGGCTTGATCCATCACCGTTTTTTAGCTCACTGCACCATCCCAGCTCAGAACTTGGCTATATGCAAATTAGTCTGACCCTGGCCCAGTGCATCATGGGAACAGGGCAGACCAAACTGCCAAGCCAATTCTCATACTGGGAAGGAAACAAGCTACCGGGGACCGGTTTTTGGCATTTCAGCCGTCTTCGGCCCGGCTTGCTTGAATCCTGATGGTGCAATGAGCAAGGGACTCACATCTGAGTATACCCTTCCACGCTTATGGTGGACAAAAATGATTCAGAAAAGGGGGTGGTGATGAACAGAGTGTCTAAATTAAGCAGACCACTCTTACCCAGTCCAAAGATCAGGGCTTGATCCATCACCGTTTTTTAGCTCACTGCACCATCCCAGCTCAGAACTTGGCTATATGCAAATTAGTCTGACCCTGGCCCAGTGCATCATGGGAACAGGGCAGACCAAACTACCAAGCCAATTCTTATACTGGGAAGGAAACAAGCTACCGGGGACCGGTTTCTGGCATTTCAGCCGTCTTCGGCCCGGCTTGCTTGAATCCTGATGGTGCAATGAGCAAGGGACTCACATCTGAGTATACCCTTCCACGCTTATGGTGGACAAAAATGATTCAGAAAAGGGGGTGGTGATGAACAGAGTGTCTGAATTAAGCAGACCACTCTTACCCAGTCCAAAGATCAGTGCTTGATTTATCACCGTTTTTTAGCTCACTGCACCATCCCAGCTCAGAACTTGGCTATATGCAAATTAGTCTGACCCTGGCCCAGTGCATCATGGGAACAGGGCAGACCAAACTACCAAGCCAATTCTTATACTGGGAAGGAAACAAGCTACCGGGGACCGGTTTCTGGCATTTCAGCCGTCTTCGGCCCAACTTGCTTGAATCCTGATGGTGCAATGAGCAAGGGACTCACATCTGAGTATACCCTTCCACGCTTATGGTTGACAAAAATGATTCAGAAAAGGGGGTGGTGATGAACAGAGTGTCTGATTTAAGCAGACCACTCTTACCCAGTCCAAAGATCAGGGCTTGATCCATCACCGTTTTTTAGCTCACTGCACCATCCCAGCTCAGAACTTGGCTATATGCAAATTAGTCTGACCCTGGCCCAGTGCATCATGGGAACAGGGCAGACCAAACTACCAAGCCAATTCTTATACTGGGAAGGAAACAAGCTACCGGGGACCGGTTTCTGGCATTTCAGCCGTCTTCGGCCCGGCTTGCTTGAATCCTGATGGTGCAATGAGCAAGGGACTCACATCTGAGTATACCCTTCCACGCTTATGGTGGACAAAAATTATTCAGAAAAGGGGGTGGTGATGAACAGAGTGTCTGAATTAAGCAGACCACTCTTACCCAGTCCAAAGATCAGGGCTTGATGCATCACCGTTTTTTAGCTCACTGCACCATCCCAGCTCAGAACTTGGCTATATGCAAATTAGTCTGACCCTGGCCCAGTGCATCATGGGAACAGGGCAGACCAAACTACCAAGCCAATTCTTATACTGGGAAGGAAACAAGCTACCGGGGACCGGTTTCTGGCATTTCAGCCGTCTTCGGCCCGGCTTGCTTGAATCCTGATGGTGCAATGAGCAAGGGACTCACATCTGAGTATACCCTTCCACGCTTATGGTGGACAAAAATGATTCAGAAAAGGGGGTGGTGATGAACAGAGTGTCTAAATTAAGCAGACCACTCTTACCCAGTCCAAAGATCAGGGCTTGATCCATCACCGTTTTTTAGCTCACTGCACCATCCCAGCTCAGAACTTGGCTATATGCAAATTAGTCTGACCCTGGCCCAGTGCATCATGGGAACAGGGCAGACCAAACTACCAAGCCAATTCTTATACTGGGAAGGAAACAAGCTACCGGGGACCGGTTTCTGGCATTTCAGCCGTCTTCGGCCCGGCTTGCTTGAATCCTGATGGTGCAATGAGCAAGGGACTCACATCTGAGTATACCCTTCCACGCTTATGGTGGACAAAAATGATTCAGAAAAGGGGGTGGTGATGAACAGAGTGTCTGAATTAAGCAGACCACTCTTACCCAGTCCAAAGATCAGTGCTTGATTTATCACCGTTTTTTAGCTCACTGCACCATCCCAGCTCAGAACTTGGCTATATGCAAATTAGTCTGACCCTGGCCCAGTGCATCATGGGAACAGGGCAGACCAAACTACCAAGCCAATTCTTATACTGGGAAGGAAACAAGCTACCGGGGACCGGTTTCTGGAATTTCAGCCGTCTTCGGCCCAACTTGCTTGAATCCTGATGGTGCAATGAGCAAGGGACTCACATCAGAGTATACCCTTCCACGCTTATGGTTGACAAAAATGATTCAGAAAAGGGGGTGGTGATGAACAGAGTGTCTGATTTAAGCAGACCACTCTTACCCAGTCCAAAGATCAGGGCTTGATCCATCACCGTTTTTTAGCTCACTGCACCATCCCAGCTCAGAACTTGGCTATATGCAAATTAGTCTGACCCTGGCCCAGTGCATCATGGGAACAGGGCAGACCAAACTACCAAGCCAATTCTTATACTGGGAAGGAAACAAGCTACCGGGGACCGGTTTCTGGCATTTCAGCCGTCTTCGGCCCGGCTTGCTTGAATCCTGATGGTGCAATGAGCAAGGGACTCACATCTGAGTATACCCTTCCACGCTTATGGTGGACAAAAATTATTCAGAAAAGGGGGTGGTGATGAACAGAGTGTCTGAATTAAGCAGACCACTCTTACCCAGTCCAAAGATCAGGGCTTGATGCATCACCGTTTTTTAGCTCACTGCACCATCCCAGCTCAGAACTTGGCTATATGCAAATTAGTCTGACCCTGGCCCAGTGCATCATGGGAACAGGGCAGACCAAACTACCAAGCCAATTCTTATACTGGGAAGGAAACAAGCTACCGGGGACCGGTTTCTGGCATTTCAGCCGTCTTCGGCCCGGCTTGCTTGAATCCTGATGGTGCAATGAGCAAGGGACTCACATCTGAGTATACCCTTCCACGCTTATGGTGGACAAAAATGATTCAGAAAAGGGGGTGGTGATGAACAGAGTGTCTGAATTAAGCAGACCACTCTTACCCAGTCCAAAGATCAGGGCTTGATCCATCACCGTTTTTTAGCTCACTGCACCATCCCAGCTCAGAACTTGGCTATATGCAAATTAGTCTGACCCTGGCCCAGTGCATCATGGGAACAGGGCAGACCAAACTACCAAGCCAATTCTTATACTGGGAAGGAAACAAGCTACCGGGGACCGGTTTCTGGCATTTCAGCCGTCTTCGGCCCGGCTTGCTTGAATCCTGATTGTGCAATGAGCAAGGGACTCACATCTGAGTATACCCTTCGACGCTTATGGTGGACAAAAATGATTCAGAAAAGGGGGTGGTGATGAACAGAGTGTCTGAATTAAGCAGACCACTCTTACCCAGTCCAAAGATCAGGGCTTGATCCATCACCGTTTTTTAGCTCACTGCACCATCCCAGCTCAGAACTTGGCTATATGCAAATTAGTCTGACCCATGCCCAGTGCATCATGGGAACAGGGCAGACCAAACTACCAAGCCAATTCTTATACTGGGAAGGAAACAAGCTACCGGGGACCGGTTTCTGGCATTTCAGCCGTCTTCGGCCCGGCTTGCTTGAATCCTGATGGTGCAATGAGCAAGGGACTCACATCTGAGTATACCCTTCCACGCTTATGGTGGACAAAAATGATTCAGAAAAGGGGGTGGTGATGAACAGAGTGTCTGAATTAAGCAGACCACTCTTACCCAGTTCAAAGATCAGGGCTTGATCCATCACCGTTTTTTAGCTCACTGCACCATCCCAGCTCAGAACTTGGCTATATGCAAATTAGTCTGACCCTGGCCCAGTGCATCATGGGAACAGGGCAGACCAAACTACCAAGCCAATTCTTATACTGGGAAGGAAACAAGCTACCGGGGACCGGTTTCTGGCATTTCAGCCGTCTTCGGCCTGGCTTGCTTGAATCCTGATGGTGCAATGAGCAAGGGACTCACATCTGAGTATACCCTTCCACGCTTATGGTGGACAAAAATGATTCAGAAAAGGGGGTGGTGATGAACAGAGTGTCTGAATTAAGCAGACCACTCTTACCCAGTCCAAAGATCAGGGCTTGATCCATCACCGTTTTTTAGCTCACTGCACCATCCCAGCTCAGAACTTGGCTATATGCAAATTAGTCTGACCCTGGCCCAGTGCATCATGGGAACAGGGCAGACCAAACTACCAAGCCAATTCTTATACTGGGAAGGAAACAAGCTACCGGGGACCGGTTTCTGGCATTTCAGCCGTATTCGGCCCGGCTTGCTTGAATCCTGATGGTGCAATGAGCAAGGGACTCACATCTGAGTATACCCTTCCACGCTTATGGTGGACAAAAATGATTCAGAAAAGGGGGTGGTGATGAACAGAGTGTCTGAATTAAGCAGACCACTCTTACCCAGTCCAAAGATCAGGGCTTGATCCATCACCGTTTTTTAGCTCACTGCACTATCCCAGCTCAGAACTTGGCTATATGCAAATTAGTCTGACCCTGCCCCAGTGCATCATGGGAACAGGGCAGACCAAACTACCAAGCCAATTCTTATACTGGGAAGGAAACAAGCTACCGGGGACCGGTTTCTGGCATTTCAGCCGTCTTCGGCCCGGCTTGCTTGAATCCTGATGGTGCAATGAGCAAGGGACTCACATCTGAGTATACCCTTCCACGCTTATGGTGGACAAAAATTATTCAGAAAAGGGGGTGGTGATGAACAGAGTGTCTGAATTAAGCAGACCACTCTTACCCAGTCCAAAGATCAGGGCTTGATGCATCACCGTTTTTTAGCTCACTGCACCATCCCAGCTCAGAACTTGGCTATATGCAAATTAGTCTGACCCTGGCCCAGTGCATCATGGGAACAGGGCAGACCAAACTACCAAGCCAATTCTTATACTGGGAAGGAAACAAGCTACCGGGGACCGGTTTCTGGCATTTCAGCCGTCTTCGGCCCGGCTTGCTTGAATCCTGATGGTGCAATGAGCAAGGGACTCACATCTGAGTATACCCTTCCACGCTTATGGTGGACAAAAATGATTCAGAAAAGGGGGTGGTGATGAACAGAGTGTCTGAATTAAGCAGACCACTCTTACCCAGTCCAAAGATCAGGGCTTGATCCATCACCGTTTTTTAGCTCACTGCACCATCCCAGCTCAGAACTTGGCTATATGCAAATTAGTCTGACCCTGGCCCAGTGCATCATGGGAACAGGGCAGACCAAACTACCAAGCCAATTCTTATACTGGGAAGGAAACAAGCTACCGGGGACCGGTTTCTGGCATTTCAGCCGTCTTCGGCCCGGCTTACTTGAATCCTGATGGTGCAATGAGCAAGGGACTCACATCTGAGTATACCCTTCCACGCTTATGGTGGACAAAAATGATTCAGAAAAGGGGGTGGTGATGAACAGAGTGTCTGAATTAAGCAGACCACTCTTACCCAGTCCAAAGATCAGGGCTTGATCCATCACCGTTTTTTAGCTCACTGCACCATCCCAGCTCAGAACTTGGCTATATGCAAATTAGTCTGACCCTGGCCCAGTGCATCATGGGAACAGGGCAGACCAAACTACCAAGCCAATTCTTATACTGGGAAGGAAACAAGCTACCGGGGACCGGTTTCTGGCATTTCAGCCGTCTTCGGCCCGGCTTGCTTGAATCCTGTTTGTGCAATGAGCAAGGGACTCACATCTGAGTATACCCTTCCACGCTTATGGTGGACAAAAATGATTCAGAAAAGGGGGTGGTGATGAACAGAGTATCTGAATTAAGCAGACCACTCTTACCCAGTCCAAATATCAGGGCTTGATCTATCACCATTTTTTAGCTCACTGCACCATCCCAGCTCAGAACTTGGCTATATGCAAATTAGTCTGACCCTGGCCCAGTGCATCATGGGAACAGGGCAGACCAAACTACCAAGCCAATTCTTATACTGGGAAGGAAACAAGCTACCGGGAACCGGTTTCTGGCATTTCAGCCGTCTTCGGCCCGGCTTGCTTGAATCCTGATGGTGCAATGAGCAAGGGACTCACATCTGAGTATACCCTTCCACGCTTATGGTGGACAAAAATGATTCAGAAAAGGGGGTGGGGATGAACAGAGTGTCTGAATTAAGCAGACCACTCTTACCCAGTCCAAAGATCAGGGCTTGATCCATCACCATTTTTTAGCTCACTGCACCATCCCAGCTCAGAACTTGGCTATATGCAAATTAGTCTGACCCTGGCCCAGTGCATCATGGGAACAGGGCAGACCAAACTACCAAGCCAATTCTTATACTGGGAAGGAAACAAGCTACCGGGGACCGGTTTCTGGCATTTCAGCCGTCTTCGGCCCGGCTTGCTTGAATCCTGATGGTGCAATGAGCAAGGGACTCACATCTGAGTATACCCTTCCACTCTTATGGTGGACAAAAATGATTCAGAAAAGGGGGTGGTGATGAACAGAGTGTCTGAATTAAGCAGACCACTCTTACCCAGTCCAAAGATCAGGGCTTGATCCATCACCGTTTTTTAGCTCACTGCACCATCCCAGCTCAGAAGTTGGCTATATGCAAATTAGTCTGACCCTGGCCCAGTGCATCATGGGAACAGGGCAGACCAAACTACCAAGCCAATTCTTATACTGGGAAGGAAACAAGCTACCGGGGACCGGTTTCTGGCATTTCAGCCGTCTTCGGCCCGGCTTGCTTGAATCCTGATTGTGCAATGAGCAAGGGACTCACATCTGAGTATACCCTTCGACGCTTATGGTGGACAAAAATGATTCAGAAAAGGGGGTGGTGATGAACAGAGTGTCTGAATTAAGCAGACCACTCTTACCCAGTCCAAAGATCAGGGCTTGATCCATCACCGTTTTTTAGCTCACTGCACCATCCCAGCTCAGAACTTGGCTATATGCAAATTAGTCTGACCCATGCCCAGTGCATCATGGGAACAGGGCAGACCAAACTACCAAGCCAATTCTTATACTGGGAAGGAAACAAGCTACCGGGGACCGGTTTCT
Organism: Lissotriton vulgaris; assembly: GCF_964263255.1. NCBI lineage: Eukaryota > Metazoa > Chordata > Amphibia > Caudata > Salamandridae > Lissotriton > Lissotriton vulgaris. The sequence continues at coordinate 1,435,623,917 of NC_141693.1, read as the reverse complement.
GGCATTTCAGCCGTCTTCGGCCCGGCTTGCTTGAATCCTGATGGTGCAATGAGCAAGGGACTCACATCTGAGTATACCCTTCCACGCTTATGGTGGACAAAAATGATTCAGAAAAGGGGGTGGTGATGAACAGAGTGTCTGAATTAAGCAGACCACTCTTACCCAGTTCAAAGATCAGGGCTTGATCCATCACCGTTTTTTAGCTCACTGCACCATCCCAGCTCAGAACTTGGCTATATGCAAATTAGTCTGACCCTGGCCCAGTGCATCATGGGAACAGGGCAGACCAAACTACCAAGCCAATTCTTATACTGGGAAGGAAACAAGCTACCGGGGACCGGTTTCTGGCATTTCAGCCGTCTTCGGCCTGGCTTGCTTGAATCCTGATGGTGCAATGAGCAAGGGACTCACATCTGAGTATACCCTTCCACGCTTATGGTGGACAAAAATGATTCAGAAAAGGGGGTGGTGATGAACAGAGTGTCTGAATTAAGCAGACCACTCTTACCCAGTCCAAAGATCAGGGCTTGATCCATCACCGTTTTTTAGCTCACTGCACCATCCCAGCTCAGAACTTGGCTATATGCAAATTAGTCTGACCCTGGCCCAGTGCATCATGGGAACAGGGCAGACCAAACTACCAAGCCAATTCTTATACTGGGAAGGAAACAGCTACCGGGGACCGGTTTCTGGCATTTCAGCCGTATTCGGCCCGGCTTGCTTGAATCCTGATGGTGCAATGAGCAAGGGACTCACATCTGAGTATACCCTTCCACGCTTATGGTGGACAAAAATGATTCAGAAAAGGGGGTGGTGATGAACAGAGTGTCTGAATTAAGCAGACCACTCTTACCCAGTCCAAAGATCAGGGCTTGATCCATCACCGTTTTTTAGCTCACTGCACTATCCCAGCTCAGAACTTGGCTATATGCAAATTAGTCTGACCCTGCCCCAGTGCATCATGGGAACAGGGCAGACCAAACTACCAAGCCAATTCTTATACTGGGAAGGAAACAAGCTACCGGGGACCGGTTTCTGGCATTTCAGCCGTCTTCGGCCCGGCTTGCTTGAATCCTGATGGTGCAATGAGCAAGGGACTCACATCTGAGTATACCCTTCCACGCTTATGGTGGACAAAAATTATTCAGAAAAGGGGGTGGTGATGAACAGAGTGTCTGAATTAAGCAGACCACTCTTACCCAGTCCAAAGATCAGGGCTTGATGCATCACCGTTTTTTAGCTCACTGCACCATCCCAGCTCAGAACTTGGCTATATGCAAATTAGTCTGACCCTGGCCCAGTGCATCATGGGAACAGGGCAGACCAAACTACCAAGCCAATTCTTATACTGGGAAGGAAACAAGCTACCGGGGACCGGTTTCTGGCATTTCAGCCGTCTTCGGCCCGGCTTGCTTGAATCCTGATGGTGCAATGAGCAAGGGACTCACATCTGAGTATACCCTTCCACGCTTATGGTGGACAAAAATGATTCAGAAAAGGGGGTGGTGATGAACAGAGTGTCTGAATTAAGCAGACCACTCTTACCCAGTCCAAAGATCAGGGCTTGATCCATCACCGTTTTTTAGCTCACTGCACCATCCCAGCTCAGAACTTGGCTATATGCAAATTAGTCTGACCCTGGCCCAGTGCATCATGGGAACAGGGCAGACCAAACTACCAAGCCAATTCTTATACTGGGAAGGAAACAAGCTACCGGGGACCGGTTTCTGGCATTTCAGCCGTCTTCGGCCCGGCTTACTTGAATCCTGATGGTGCAATGAGCAAGGGACTCACATCTGAGTATACCCTTCCACGCTTATGGTGGACAAAAATGATTCAGAAAAGGGGGTGGTGATGAACAGAGTGTCTGAATTAAGCAGACCACTCTTACCCAGTCCAAAGATCAGGGCTTGATCCATCACCGTTTTTTAGCTCACTGCACCATCCCAGCTCAGAACTTGGCTATATGCAAATTAGTCTGACCCTGGCCCAGTGCATCATGGGAACAGGGCAGACCAAACTACCAAGCCAATTCTTATACTGGGAAGGAAACAAGCTACCGGGGACCGGTTTCTGGCATTTCAACCGTCTTCGGCCCGGCTTGCTTGAATCCTGTTTGTGCAATGAGCAAGGGACTCACATCTGAGTATACCCTTCCACGCTTATGGTGGACAAAAATGATTCAGAAAAGGGGGTGGTGATGAACAGAGTATCTGAATTAAGCAGACCACTCTTACCCAGTCCAAATATCAGGGCTTGATCTATCACCATTTTTTAGCTCACTGCACCATCCCAGCTCAGAACTTGGCTATATGCAAATTAGTCTGACCCTGGCCCAGTGCATCATGGGAACAGGGCAGACCAAACTACCAAGCCAATTCTTATACTGGGAAGGAAACAAGCTACCGGGAACCGGTTTCTGGCATTTCAGCCGTCTTCGGCCCGGCTTGCTTGAATCCTGATGGTGCAATGAGCAAGGGACTCACATCTGAGTATACCCTTCCACGCTTATGGTGGACAAAAATGATTCAGAAAAGGGGGTGGGGATGAACAGAGTGTCTGAATTAAGCAGACCACTCTTACCCAGTCCAAAGATCAGGGCTTGATCCATCACCATTTTTTAGCTCACTGCACCATCCCAGCTCAGAACTTGGCTATATGCAAATTAGTCTGACCCTGGCCCAGTGCATCATGGGAACAGGGCAGACCAAACTACCAAGCCAATTCTTATACTGGGAAGGAAACAAGCTACCGGGGACCGGTTTCTGGCATTTCAGCCGTCTTCGGCCCGGCTTGCTTGAATCCTGATGGTGCAATGAGCAAGGGACTCACATCTGAGTATACCCTTCCACGCTTATGGTGGACAAAAATGATTCAGAAAAGGGGGTGGTGATGAACAGAGTGTCTGAATTAAGCAGACCACTCTTACCCAGTCCAAAGATCAGGGCTTGATCCATCACCGTTTTTTAGCTCACTGCACCATCCCAGCTCAGAACTTGGCTATATGCAAATTAGTCTGACCCTGGCCCAGTGCATCATGGGAACAGGGCAGACCAAACTACCAAGCCAATTCTTATACTGGGAAGGAAACAAGCTACCGGGGACCGGTTTCTGGCATTTCAGCCGTCTTCGGCCCGGCTTGCTTGAATCCTGATGGTGCAATGAGCAAGGGACTGACATCTGAGTATACCCTTCCACGCTTATGGTGGACAAAAATGATTCAGAAAAGGGGGTGGTGATGAACAGAGTGTCTGAATTAAGCAGACCACTCTTACCCAGTCCAAAGATCAGGGCTTGATCCATCACCGTTTTTTAGCTCACTGCACCATCCCAGCTCAGAACTTGGCTATATGCAAATTAGTCTGACCCTGGCCCAGGGCATCATGGGAACAGGGCAGACCAAACTACAAAGCCAATTCTTATACTGGGAAGGAAACAAGCTACCGGGGACCGGTTTCTGGCATTTCAGCCGTCTTCGGCCCGGCTTGCTTGAATCCTGATGGTGCAATGAGCAAGGGACTCACATCTGAGTATACCCTTCCACGCTTATGGTGGACAAAAATGATTCAGAAAAGGGGGTGGTGATGAACAGAGTGTCTGAATTAAGCAGATCACTCTTACCCAGTCCAAAGATCAGGGCTTGATCCATCACCGTTTTTTAGCTCACTGCACCATCCCAGCTCAGAACTTGGCTATATGCAAATTAGTCTGACCCTGGCCCAGTGCATCATGGGAACAGGGCAGACCAAACTGCCAAGCCAATTCTTATACTGGGAAGGAAACAAGCTACCGGGGACCGGTTTCTGGCATTTCAGCCGTCTTCGGCCCGGCTTGCTTGAATCCTGATGGTGCAATGAGCAAGGGACTCACATCTGAGTATACCCTTCCACGCTTATGGTGGACAAAAATGATTCAGAAAAGGGGGTGGTGATGAACAGAGTGTCTAAATTAAGCAGACCACTCTTACCCAGTCCAAAGATCAGGGCTTGATCCATCACCGTTTTTTAGCTCACTGCACCATCCCAGCTCAGAACTTGGCTATATGCAAATTAGTCTGACCCTGGCCCAGTGCATCATGGGAACAGGGCAGACCAAACTGCCAAGCCAATTCTTATACTGGGAAGGAAACAAGCTACCGGGGACCGGTTTCTGGCATTTCAGCCGTCTTCGGCCCGGCTTGCTTGAATCCTGATGGTGCAATGAGCAAGGGACTCACATCTGAGTATACCCTTCCACGCTTATGGTGGACAAAAATGATTCAGAAAAGGGGGTGGTGATGAACAGAGTATCTGAATTAAGCAGACCACTCTTACCCAGTCCAAAGATCAGTGCTTGATTTATCACCGTTTTTTAGCTCACTGCACCATCCCAGCTCAGAACTTGGCTATATGCAAATTAGTCTGACCCTGGCCCAGTGCATCATGGGAACAGGGCAGACCAAACTACCAAGCCAATTCTTATACTGGGAAGGAAACAAGCTACCGAGACCGGTTTCTGGCATTTCAGCCGTCTTCGGCCCGGCTTGCTTGAATCCTGATGGTGCAATGAGCAAGGGACTCACATCTGAGTATACCCTTCCACGCTTATGGTGGACAAAAATGATTCAGAAAAGGGGGTGGTGATGAACAGAGTGTCTGAATTAAGCAGAACACTCTTACCCAGTCCAAAGATCAGGGCTTGATCCATCACCGTTTTTTAGCTCACTGCACCATCCCAGCTCAGAACTTGGCTATATGCAAATTAGTCTGACCCTGGCCCAGTGCATCATGGGAACAGGGCAGACCAAACTACCAAGCCAATTCTTATACTGGGAAGGAAACAAGCTACCGGGGACCGGTTTCTGGCATTTCAGCCGTCTTCGGCCCGGCTTGCTTGAATCCTGATGGTGCAATGAGCAAGGGACTCACATCTGAGTATACCCTTCCACGCTTATGGTGGACAAAAATGATTCAGAAAAGGGGGTGGTGATGAACAGAGTATCTGAATTAAGCAGACCACTCTTACCCAGTCCAAAGATCAGTGCTTGATTTATCACCGTTTTTTAGCTCACTGCACCATCCCAGCTCAGAACTTGGCTATATGCAAATTAGTCTGACCCTGGCCCAGTGCATCATGGGAACAGGGCAGACCAAACTACCAAGCCAATTCTTATACTGGGAAGGAAACAAGCTACCGAGACCGGTTTCTGGCATTTCAGCCGTCTTCGGCCCGGCTTGCTTGAATCCTGATGGTGCAATGAGCAAGGGACTCACATCTGAGTATACCCTTCCACGCTTATGGTGGACAAAAATGATTCAGAAAAGGGGGTGGTGATGAACAGAGTGTCTGAATTAAGCAGAACACTCTTACCCAGTCCAAAGATCAGGGCTTGATCCATCACCGTTTTTTAGCTCACTGCACCATCCCAGCTCAGAACTTGGCTATATGCAAATTAGTCTGACCCTGGCCCAGTGCATCATGGGAACAGGGCAGACCAAACTACCAAGCCAATTCTTATACTGGGAAGGAAACAAGCTACCGGGGACCGGTTTCTGGCATTTCAGCCGTCTTCGGCCTGGCTTGCTTGAATCCTGATGGTGCAATGAGCAAGGGACTCACATCTGAGTATACCCTTCCACGCTTATGGTGGACAAAAATGATTCAGAAAAGGGGGTGGTGATGAACAGAATGTCTGAATTAAGCAGACCACTCTTACCCAGTCCAAAGATCAGGGCTTGATCCATCACCGTTTTTTAGCTCACTGCACCATCCCAGCTCAGAACTTGGCTATATGCAAATTAGTCTGACCCTGGCCCAGTGCATCATGGGAACAGGGCAGACCAAACTACCAAGCCAATTCTTATACTGGGAAGGAAACAAGCTACCGGGGACCGGTTTCTGGCATTTCAGCCGTCTTCGGCCCGGCTTGCTTGAATCCTGATGGTGCAATGAGCAAGGGACTCACATCTGAGTATACCCTTCCACGCTTATGGTAGACAAAAATGATTCAGAAAAGGGGGTGGTGATGAACAGAGTGTCTGAATTAAGCAGACCACTCTTACCCAGTCCAAAGATCAGGGCTTGATCCATCACCGTTTTTTAGCTCACTGCACCATCCCAGCTCAGAACTTGGCTATATGCAAATTAGTCTGACCCTGGCCCAGTGCATCATGGGAACAGGGCAGACCAAACTACCAAGCCAATTCTTATACTGGGAAGGAAACAAGCTACCGGGGACCGGTTTCTGGCATTTCAGCCGTCTTCGGCCCGGCTTGCTTGAATCCTGATGGTGCAATGAGCAAGGGACTCACATCTGAGTATACCCTTCCACGCTTATGGTGGACAAAAATGATTCAGAAAAGGGGGTGGTGATGAACAGAGTGTCTGAATTAAGCAGACCACTCTTACCCAGTCCAAAGATCAGGGCTTGATCCATCACCGTTTTTTAGCTCACTGCACCATCCCAGCTCAGAACTTGGCTATATGCAAATTAGTCTGACCCTGGCCCAGTGCATCATGGGAACAGGGCAGACCAAACTACCAAGCCAATTCTTATACTGGGAAGGAAACAAGCTACCGGGGACCGGTTTCTGGCATTTCAGCCGTCTTCGGCCCGGCTTGCTTGAATCCTGATTGTGCAATGAGCAAGGGACTCACATCTGAGTATACCCTTCCACGCTTATGGTGGACAAAAATGATTCAGAAAAGGGGGTGGTGATGAACAGAGTGTCTGAATTAAGCAGACCACTCTTACCCAGTCCAAAGATCAGGGCTTGATCCATCACCGTTTTTTAGCTCACTGCACCATCCCAGCTCAGAACTTGGCTATATGCAAATTAGTCTGACCCATGCCCAGTGCATCATGGGAACAGGGCAGACCAAACTACCAAGCCAATTCTTATACTGGGAAGGAAACAAGCTACCGGGGACCGGTTTCTGGCATTTCAGCCGTCTTTGGCCCGGCTTGCTTGAATCCTGATGGTGCAATGAGCAAGGGACTCACATCTGAGTATACCCTTCCACTCTTATGGTGGACAAAAATGATTCAGAAAAGGGGGTGGTGATGAACAGAGTGTCTGAATTAAGCAGACCACTCTTACCCAGTTCAAAGATCAGGGCTTGACCCATCACCGTTTTTTAGCTCACTGCACCATCCCAGCTCAGAACTTGGCTATATGCAAATTAGTCTGACCCTGGCCCAGTGCATCATGGGAACAGGGCAGACCAAACTACCAAGCCAATTCTTATACTGGGAAGGAAACAAGCTACCGGGGACCGGTTTCTGGCATGTCAGCCGTATTCGGCCCGGCTTGCTTGAATCCTGATGGTGCAATGAGCAAGGGCCTCACATCTGAGTATACCCTTCCACGCTTATGGTGGACAAAAATGATTCAGAAAAGGGGGTGGTGATGAACAGAGTGTCTGAATTAAGCAGACCACTCTTACCCAGTCCAAAGATCAGGGCTTGATCCATCACCGTTTTTTAGCTCACTGCACCATCCCAGCTCAGAACTTGGCTATATGCAAATTAGTCTGACCCTGGCCCAGTGCATCATGGGAACAGGGCAGACCAAACTACCAAGCCAATTCTTATACTGGGAAGGAAACAAGCTACCGGGGACCGGTTTCTGGCATTTCAGCCGTATTCGGCCCGGCTTGCTTGAATCCTGATGGTGCAATGAGCAAGGGACTCACATCTGAGTATACCCTTCCACGCTTATGGTGGACAAAAATGATTCAGAAAAGGGGGTGGTGATGAACAGAGTGTCTGAATTAAGCAGACCACTCTTACCCAGTCCAAAGATCAGGGCTTGATCCATCACCGTTTTTTAGCTCACTGCACTATCCCAGCTCAGAACTTGGCTATATGCAAATTAGTCTGACCCTGCCCCAGTGCATCATGGGAACAGGGCAGACCAAACTACCAAGCCAATTCTTATACTGGGAAGGAAACAAGCTACCGAGGACCGGTTTCTGGCATTTCAGCCGTCTTCGGCCCGGCTTGCTTGAATCCTGATGGTGCAATGAGCAAGGGACTCACATCTGAGTATACCCTTCCACGCTTATGGTGGACAAAAATGATTCAGAAAAGGGGGTGGTGATGAACAGAGTGTCTGAATTAAGCAGACCACTCTTACCCAGTCCAAAGATCAGGGCTTGATCCATCACCGTTTTTTAGCTCACTGCACCATCCCAGCTCAGAACTTGGCTATATGCAAATTAGTCTGACCCTGGCCCAGTGCATCATGGGAACAGGGCAGACCAAACTACCAAGCCAATTCTTATACTGGGAAGGAAACAAGCTACCAGGGACCGGTTTCTGGCATTTCAGCCGTCTTCGGCCCGGCTTGCTTGAATCCTGATGGTGCAATGAGCAAGGGACTCACATCTGAGTATACTCTTGAACGCTTATGGTGGACAAAAATTATTCAGAAAAGGGGGTGGTGATGAACAGAGTGTCTGAATTAAGCAGACCACTCTTACCCAGTCCAAAGATCAGGGCTTGATCCATCACTGTTTTTTAGCTCACTGCACCATCCCAGCTCAGAACTTGGCTATATGCAAATTAGTCTGACCCTGGCCCAGTGCATCATGGGAACAGGGCAGACCAAACTACCAAGCCAATTCTTATACTGGGAAGGAAACAAGCTACCGGGGACCGGTTTCTGGCATTTCAGCCGTCTTGGGCCCGGCTTGCTTGAATCCTGATTGTGCAATGAGCAAGGGACTCACATCTGAGTATACCCTTCCACGCTTATGGTGGACAAAAATGATTCAGAAAAGGGGGTGGTGATGAACAGAGTGTCTGAATTAAGCAGACCACTCTTACCCTGTCCAAAGATCAGGGCTTGATCCATCACCGTTTTTTAGCTCACTGCACCATCCCAGCTCAGAACTTGGCTATATGCAAATTAGTCTGACCCTGGCCCAGTGCATCATGGGAACAGGGCAGACCAAACTACCAAGCCAATTCTTATACTGGGAAGGAAACAAGCTACCGGGGACCGGTTTCTGGCATTTCAGCCGTCTTCGGCCCGGCTTGCTTGAATCCTGATGGTGTAATGAGCAAGGGACTCACATCTGAGTATACCCTTCCACGCTTATGGTGGACAAAAATGATTCAGAAAAGGGGGTGGTGATGAACAGAGTGTCTGAATTAAGCAGACCACTCTTACCCAGTTCAAAGATCAGGGCTTGATCCATCACCGTTTTTTAGCTCACTGCACCATCCCAGCTCAGAACTTGGCTATATGCAAATTAGTCTGACCCTGGCCCAGTGCATCATGGGAACAGGGCAGACCAAACTACCAAGCCAATTCTTATACTGGGAAGGAAACAAGCTACCGGGGACCGGTTTCTGGCATTTCAGCCGTCTTCGGCCCGGCTTGCTTGAATCCTGATGGTGCAATGAGCAAGGGACTCACATCTGAGTATACCCTTCCACGCTTATGGTGGACAAAAATGATTCAGAAAAGGGGGTGGTGATGAACAGAGTGTCTGAATTAAGCAGACCACTCTTACCCAGTCCAAAGATCAGGGCTTGATCCATCACCGTTTTTTAGCTCACTGCACCATCCCAGCTCAGAACTTGGCTATATGCAAATTAGTCTGACCCTGGCCCAGTGCATCATGGGAACAGGGCAGACCAAACTACCAAGCCAATTCTTATACTGGGAAGGAAACAAGCTACCGGGGACCAGTTTCTGGCATTTCAGCCGTCTTCGGCCCGGCTTGCTTGAATCCTGATGGTGCAATGAGCAAGGGACTCACATCTGAGTATACCCTTCCACGCTTATGGTGGACAAAAATGATTCAGAAAAGGGGGTGGTGATGAACAGAGTGTCTGAATTAAGCAGACCACTCTTACCCAGTCCAAAGATCAGGGCTTGATCCATCACTGTTTTTTAGCTCACTGCACCATCCCAGCTCAGAACTTGGCTATATGCAAATTAGTCTGACCCTGGCCCAGTGCATCATGGGAACAGGGCAGACCAAACTACCAAGCCAATTCTTATACTGGGAAGGAAACAAGCTACCGGGGACCGGTTTCTGGCATTTCAGCCGTCTTCGGCCCGGCTTGCTTGAATCCTGATGGTGCAATGAGCAAGGGACTCACATCTGAGTATACCCTTCCACGCTTATGGTGGACAAAAATGATTCAGAAAAGGGGGTGGTGATGAACAGAGTGTCTGAATTAAGCAGACCACTCTTACCCAGTCCAAAGATCAGGGCTTGATCCATCACCGTTTTTTAGCTCACTGCACCATCCCAGCTCAGAACTTGGCTATATGCAAATTAGTCTGACCCTGGCCCAGTGCATCATGGGAACAGGGCAGACCAAACTACCAAGCCAATTCTTATACTGGGAAGGAAACAAGCTACCGGGGACCGGTTTCTGGCATTTCAGCCATCTTCGGCCCGGCTTGCTTGAATCCTGATGGTGCAATGAGCAAGGGACTCACATCTGAGTATACCCTTGAACGCTTATGGTGGACAAAAATGATTCAGAAAAGGGGGTGGTGATGAACAGAGTGTCTGAATTAAGCAGACCACTCTTACCCAGTCCAAAGATCAGGGCTTGATCCATCACCGTTTTTTAGCTCACTGCACCATCCCAGCTCAGAACTTGGCTATATGCAAATTAGTCTGACCCTGGCCCAGTGCATCATGGGAACAGGGCAGACCAAACTACCAAGCCAATTCTTATACTGGGAAGGAAACAAGCTACCGGGGACCGGTTTCTGGCATTTCAGCCGTCTTCGGCCCGGCTTGCTTGAATCCTGATGGTGCAATGAGCAAGGGACTCACATCTGAGTATACCCTTGAACGCTTATGGTGGACAAAAATGATTCAGAAAAGGGGGTGGTGATGAACAGAGTGTCTGAATTAAGCAGACGACTCTTACCCAGTCCAAAGATCAGGGCTTGATCCATCACCATTTTTTAGCTCACTGCACCATCCCAGATCAGAACTTGGCTATATGCAAATTAGTCTGACCCTGGCCCAGTGCATCATGGGAACAGGGCAGACCAAACTACCAAGCCAATTCTTATACTGGGAAGGAAACAAGCTACCGGGGACCGGTTTCTGGCATTTCAGCCGTCTTCGGCCCGGCTTGCTTGAATCCTGATTGTGCAATGAGCAAGGGACTCACATCTGAGTATACCCTTCCACGCTTATGGTGGACAAAAATGATTCAGAAAAGGGGGTGGTGATGAACAGAGTGTCTGAATTAAGCAGACCACTCTTACCCAGTCCAAAGATCAGGGCTTGATCCATCACCGTTTTTTAGCTCACTGCACCATCCCAGCTCAGAACTTGGCTATATGCAAATTAGTCTGACCCTGGCCCAGTGCATCATGGGAACAGGGCAGACCAAACTACCAAGCCAATTCTTATACTGGGAAGGAAACAAGCTACCGGGGACCGGTTTCTGGCATTTCAGCCGTCTTCGGCCCGGCTTGCTTGAATCCTGATGGTGCAATGAGCAAGGGACTCACATCTGAGTATACCTTTCCACGCTTATGGTGGACAAAAATGATTCAGAAAAGGGGGTGATGATGAACAGAGTGTCTGAATTAAGCAGACCACTCTTACCCAGTCCAAAGATCAGGGCTTGATCCATCACCGTTTTTTAGCTCACTGCACCATCCCAGCTCAGAACTTGGCTATATGCAAATTAGTCTGACCATGGCCCAGTGCATCATGGGAACAGGGCAGACCAAACTACCAAGCCAATTCTTATACTGGGAAGGAAACAAGCTACCGGGGACCGGTTTCTGGCATTTCAGCCGTCTTCGGCCCGGCTTGCTTGAATCCTGATGGTGCAATGAGCAAGGGACTCACATCTGAGTATACCCTTCCACGCTTATGGTGGACAAAAATGATTCAGAAAAGGGGGTGGTGATGAACAGAGTGTCTGAATTAGCAGACCACTCTTACCCAGTCCAAAGATCAGGGCTTGATCCATCACCGTTTTTTAGCTCACTGCACCATCCCAGCTCAGAACTTGGCTATATGCAAATTAGTCTGACCCTGGCCCAGTGCATCATGGGAACAGGGCAGGCCAAACTACCAAGCCAATTCTTATACTGGGAAGGAAACAAGCTACCGGGGACCGGTTTCTGGCATTTCAGCCGTCTTCGGCCCGGCTTGCTTGAATCCTGATGGTGCAATGAGCAAGGGACTCACATCTGAGTATACCCTTCCACGCTTATGGTTGACAAAAATGATTCAGAAAAGGGGGTGGTGATGAACAGAGTGTCTGAATTAAGCAGACCACTCTTACCCAGTCCAAAGATCAGGGCTTGATCCATCACCGTTTTTTAGCTCACTGCACCATCCCAGCTCAGAACTTGGCTATATGCAAATTAGTCTGACCCTGGCCCAGTGCATCATGGGAACAGGGCAGACCAAATTACCAAGCCAATTGTTATACTGGGAAGGAAACAAGCTACCGGGGACCGGTTTGTGGCATTTCAGCCGTCTTCGGCCCGGCTTGCTTGAATCCTGATGGTGCAATGAGCAAGGGACTCACATCTGAGTATACCCTTCCACGCTTATGGTGGACAAAAATTATTCAGAAAAGGGGGTGCTGATGAACAGAGTGTCTGAATTAAGCAGACCACTCTTACCCAGTCCAAAGATCAGGGCTTGATGCATCACCGTTTTTTAGCTCACTGCACCATCCCAGCTCAGAACTTGGCTATATGCAAATTAGTCTGACCCTGGCCCAGTGCATCATGGGAACAGGGCAGACCAAACTACCAAGCCAATTCTTATACTGGGAAGGAAACAAGCTACCGGGGACCGGTTTCTGGCATTTCAGCCGTCTTCGGCCCGGCTTGCTTGAATCCTGATGGTGCAATGAGCAAGGGACTCACATCTGAGTATACCCTTCCACGCTTATGGTGGACAAAAATGATTCAGAAAAGGGGGTGGTGATGAACAGAGTGTCTGAATTAAGCAGACCACTCTTACCCAGTCCAAACATCAGGGCTTGATCCATCACCGTTTTTTAGCTCACTGCACCATCCCAGCTCAGAACTTGGCTATATGCAAATTAGTCTGACCCTGGCCCAGTGCATCATGGGAACAGGGCAGACCAAACTACCAAGCCAATTCTTATACTGGGAAGGAAACAAGCTACCGGGGACCGGTTTCTGGCATTTCAGCCGTCTTTGGCCCGGCTTGCTTGAATCCTGATGGTGCAATGAGCAAGGGACTCACATCTGAGTATACCCTTCCACGCTTATGGTGGACAAAAATGATTCAGAAAAGGGGGTGGTGATGAACAGAGTGTCTGAATTAAGCAGACCACTCTTACCCAGTCCAAAGATCAGGGCTTGATCCATCACCGTTTTTTAGCTCACTGCACCATCCCAGCTCAGAACTTGGCTATATGCAAATTAGTCTGACCCTGGCCCAGTGCATCATGGGAACAGGGCAGACCAAACTACCAAGCCAATTCTTATACTGGGAAGGAAACAAGCTACCGGGGACCGGTTTCTGGCATTTCAGCCGTCTTCGGCCCGGCTTGCTTGAATCCTGATGGTGCAATGAGCAAGGGACTCACATCTGAGTATACCCTTCCACGCTTATGGTGGACAAAAATGATTCAGAAAAGGGGGTGGTGATGAACATAGTGTCTGAATTAAGCAGACCACTCTTACCCAGTCCAAAGATCAGGGCGTGATCCATCACCGTTTTTTAGCTCACTGCACCATCCCAGCTCAGAACTTGGCTATATGCAAATTAGTCTGACCCTGGCCCAGTGCATCATGGGAACAGGGCAGACCAAACTACCAAGCCAATTCTTATACTGGGAAGGAAACAAGCTACCGGGGACCGGTTTCTGGCATTTCAGCCGTCTTCGGCCCGGCTTGCTTGAATCCTGATGGTGCAATGAGCAAGGGACTCACATCTGAGTATACCCTTCCACGCTTATGGTGGACAAAAATGATTCAGAAAAGGGGGTGGTGATGAACAGAGTGTCTGAATTAAGCAGACCACTCTTACCCAGTCCAAAGATCAGGGCTTGATCCATCACCGTTTTTTAGCTCACTGCACCATCCCAGCTCAGAACTTGGCTATATGCAAATTAGTCTGACCCTGGCCCAGTGCATCATGGGAACAGGGCAGACCATACTACCAAGCCAATTCTTATACTGGGAAGGAAACAAGCTACCGGGGACCGGTTTCTGGCATTTCAGCCGTCTTCGGCCCGGCTTGCTTGAATCCTGATGGTGCAATGAGCAAGGGACTCACATCTGAGTATACCCTTCCACGCTTATGGTGGACAAAAATGATTCAGAAAAGGGGGTGGTGATGAACAGAGTGTCTGAATTAAGCAGACCACTCTTACCCAGTCCAAAGATCAGGGCTTGATCCATCACCGTTTTTTAGCTCACTGCACCATCCCAGCTCAGAACTTGGCTATATGCAAATTAGTCTGACCCTGGCCCAGTGCATCATGGGAACAGGGCAGACCAAACTACCAAGCCAATTCTTATACTGGGAAGGAAACAAGCTACCGGGGACCGGTTTCTGGCATTTCAGCCATCTTCGGCCCGGCTTGCTTGAATCCTGATGGTGCAATGAGCAAGGGACTCACATCTGAGTATACCCTTCCACGCTTATGGTGGACAAAAATGATTCAGAAAAGGGGGTGGTGATGAACAGAGTGTCTGAATTAAGCAGACCACTCCTACCCAGTCCAAAGATCAGGGCGTGATCCATCACCGTTTTTTAGCTCACTGCACCATCCCAGCTCAGAACTTGGCTATATGCAAATTAGTCTGACCCTGGCCCAGTGCATCATGGGAACAGGGCAGACCAAACTACCAAGCCAATTCTTATACTGGGAAGGAAACAAGCTACCGGGGAACGGTTTCTGGCATTTCAGCCGTCTTCGGCCCGGCTTGCTTGAATCCTGATGGTGCAATGAGCAAGGGACTCACATCTGAGTATACCCTTCCACGCTTATGGTGGACAAAAAGGATTCAGAAAAGGGGGTGGTGATGAACAGAGTATCTGAATTAAGCAGACCACTCTTACCCAGTCCAAAGATCAGGGCTTGATCCATCACCGTTTTTTAGCTCACTGCACCATCCCAGCTCAGAACTTGGCTATATGCAAATTAGTCTGACCCTGGCCCAGTGCATCATGGGAACAGGGCAGACCGAACTACCAAGCCAATTCTTATACTGGGAAGGAAACAAGCTACCGGGAACCGGTTTCTGGCATTTCAGCCGTCTTCGGCCCGGCTTGCTTGAATCCTGATGGTGCAATGAGCAAGGGACTCACATCTGAGTATACCCTTCCACGCTTATGGTGGACAAAAATGATTCAGAAAAGGGGGTGGTGATGAACAGAGTGTCTGAATTAAGCAGACCACTCTTACCCAGTCCAAAGATCAGGGCTTGATCCATCACCATTTTTTAGCTCACTGCACCATCCCAGCTCAGAACTTGGCTATATGCAAATTAGTCTGACCCTGGCCCAGTGCATCATGGGAACAGGGCAGACCAAACTACCAAGCCAATTCTTATACTGGGAAGGAAACAAGCTACCGGGGACCGGTTTCTGGCATTTCAGCCGTCTTCGGCCCGGCTTGCTTGAATCCTGATGGTGCAATGAGCAAGGGACTCACATCTGAGTATACCCTTCCACGCTTATGGTGGACAAAAATGATTCAGAAAAGGGGGTGGTGATGAACAGAGTGTCTGAATTAAGCAGACCACTCTTACCCAGTCCAAAGATCAGGGCTTGATCCATCACCGTTTTTTAGCTCACTGCACCATCCCAGCTCAGAACTTGGCTATATGCAAATTAGTCTGACCCTGGCCCAGTGCATCATGGGAACAGGGGAGACCAAACTACCAAGCCAATTCTTATACTGGGAAGGAAACAAGCTACCGGGGACCGGTTTCTGGCATTTCAGCCGTCTTCGGCCCGGCTTGCTTGAATCCTGATGGTGCAATGAGCAAGGGACTCACATCTGAGTATACCCTTCCACGCTTATGGTGGACAAAAATGATTCAGAAAAGGGAGTGGTGATGAACAGAGTGTCTGAATTAAGCAGACCACTCTTACCCAGTCCAAAGATCAGGGCTTGATCCATCACCGTTTTTTAGCTCACTGCACCATCCCAGCTCAGAACTTGGCTATATGCAAATTAGTCTGACCCTGGCCCAGGGCATCATGGGAACAGGGCAGACCAAACTACCAAGCCAATTCTTATACTGGGAAGGAAACAAGCTACCGGGGACCGGTTTCTGGCATTTCAGCCGTCTTCGGCCCGGCTTGCTTGAATCCTGATGGTGCAATGAGCAAGGGACTCACATCTGAGAATACCCTTCCACGCCTATGGTGGACAAAAATGATTCAGAAAAGGGGGTGGTGATGAACAGAGTGTCTGAATTAAGCAGACCACTCTTACCCAGTCCAAAGATCAGGGCTTGATCCATCACCGTTTTTTAGCTCACTGCACCATCCCAGCTCAGAACTTGGCTATATGCAAATTAGTCTGACCCTGGCCCAGGGCATCAAGGGAACAGGGCAGACCAAACTGCCAAGCCAATTCTTATACTGGGAAGGAAACAAGCTACCGGGGGCCGGTTTCTGGCATTTCAGCCGTCTTCGGCCCGGCTTGCTTGAATCCTGATGGTGCAATGAGCAAGGGACTCACATCTGAGTATACCCTTCCACGCTTATGGTGGACAAAAATGATTCAGAAAAGGGGGTGGTGATGAACAGAGTGTCTAAATTAAGCAGACCACTCTTACCCAGTCCAAAGATCAGGGCTTGATCCATCACCGTTTTTTAGCTCACTGCACCATCCCAGCTCAGAACTTGGCTATATGCAAATTAGTCTGACCCTGGCCCAGTGCATCATGGGAACAGGGCAGACCAAACTACCAAGCCAATTCTTATACTGGGAAGGAAACAAGCTACCGGGGACCGGTTTCTGGCATTTCAGCCGTCTTCGGCCCAGCTTGCTTGAATCCTGATGGTGCAATGAGCAAGGGACTCACATCTGAGTATACCCTTCCACGCTTATGGTGGACAAAAATGATTCAGAAAAGGGGGTGGTGATGAACAGAGTGTCTGAATTAAGCAGACCACTCTTACCCAGTCCAAAGATCAGTGCTTGATTTATCACCGTTTTTTAGCTCACTGCACCATCCCAGCTCAGAACTTGGCTATATGCAAATTAGTCTGACCCTGGCCCAGTGCATCATGGGAACAGGGCAGACCAAACTACCAAGCCAATTCTTATACTGGGAAGGAAACAAGCTACCGAGACCGGTTTCTGGCATTTCAGCCGTCTTCGGCCCGGCTTGCTTGAATCCTGATGGTGCAATGAGCAAGGGACTCACATCTGAGTATACCCTTCCACGCTTATGGTGGACAAAAATGATTCAGAAAAGGGGGTGGTGATGAACAGAGTGTCTGAATTAAGCAGAACACTCTTACCCAGTCCAAAGATCAGGGCTTGATCCATCACCGTTTTTTAGCTCACTGCACCATCCCAGCTCAGAACTTGGCTATATGCAAATTAGTCTGACCCTGGCCCAGTGCATCATGGGAACAGGGCAGACCAAACTACCAAGCCAATTCTTATACTGGGAAGGAAACAAGCTACCGGGGACGGTTTCTGTCATTTCAGCCGTCTTCGGCCCGGCTTGCTTGAATCCTGATGGTGCAATGAGCAAGGGACTCACATCTGAGTATACCCTTCCACGCTTATGGTGGACAGAAATGATTCAGAAAAGGGGGTGGTGATGAACAGAGTGTCTGAATTAAGCAGACCACTCTTACCCAGTCCAAAGATCAGGGCTTGATCCATCACCGTTTTTTAGCTCACTGCACCATCCCAGCTCAGAACTTGGCTATATGCAAATTAGTCTGACCCTGGCCCAGTGCATCATGGGAACAGGGCAGACCAAACTACCAAGCCAATTCTTATACTGGGAAGGAAACAAGCTACCGGGGACCGGTTTCTGGCATTTCAGCCGTCTTCGGCCCGGCTTGCTTGAATCCTGATGGTGCAATGAGCAAGGGACTCACATCTGAGTATACCCTTCCACGCTTATGGTGGACAAAAATGATTCAGAAAAGGGGGTGGTGATGAACAGAATGTCTGAATTAAGCAGACCACTCTTACCCAGTCCAAAGATCAGGGCTTGATCCATCACCGTTTTTTAGCTCACTGCACCATCCCAGCTCAGAACTTGGCTATATGCAAATTAGTCTGACCCTGGCCCAGTGCATCATGGGAACAGGGCAGACCAAACTACCAAGCCAATTCTTATACTGGGAAGGAAACAAGCTACCGGGGACCGGTTTCTGTCATTTCAGCCGTCTTCGGCCCGGCTTGCTTGAATCCTGATGGTGCAATGTGCAAGGGACTCACATCTGAGTATACCCTTCCACGCTTATGGTGGACAAAAATGATTCAGAAAAGGGGGTGGTGATGAACAGAGTGTCTGAATTAAGCAGACCACTCTTACCCAGTCCAAAGATCAGGGCTTGATCTATCACCGTTTTTTAGCTCACTGCACCATCCCAGCTCAGAACTTGGCTATATGCAAATTAGTCTGACCCTGGCCCAGTGCATCATGGGAACAGGGCAGACCAAACTACCAAGCCAATTCTTATACTGGGAAGGAAACAAGCTACCGGGGACCGGTTTCTGGCATTTCAGCCGTCTTCGGCCCGGCTTGCTTGAATCCTGATTGTGCAATGAGCAAGGGACTCACATCTGAGTATACCCTTCCACGCTTATGGTGGACAAAAATGATTCAGAAAAGGGGGTGGTGATGAACAGAGTGTCTGAATTAAGCAGACCACTCTTACCCAGTCCAAAGATCAGGGCTTGATCCATCACCGTTTTTTAGTTCACTGCACCATCCCAGCTCAGAACTTGGCTATATGCAAATTAGTCTGACCCATGCCCAGTGCATCATGGGAACAGGGCAGACCAAACTACCAAGCCAATTCTTATACTGGGAAGGAAACAAGCTACTGGGGACCGGTTTCTGGCATTTCAGCCGTCTTCGGCCCGGCTTGTTTGAATCCTGATGGTGCAATGAGCAAGGGACTCACATCTGAGTATACCCTTCCACGCTTATGGTGGACAAAAATGATTCAGAAAAGGGGGTGGTGATGAACAGAGTGTCTGAATTAAGCAGACCACTCTTACCCAGTTCAAAGATCAGGGCTTGATCCATCACTGTTTTTTAGCTCACTGCACCATCCCAGCTCAGAACTTGGCTATATGCAAATTAGTCTGACCCTGGCCCAGTGCATCATGGGAACAGGGCAGACCAAACTACCAAGCCAATTCTTAAACTGGGAAGGAAACAAGCTACCGGGGACCGGTTTCTGGCATTTCAGCCGTCTTCGGCCTGGCTTGCTTGAATCCTGATGGTGCAATGAGCAAGGGACTCACATCTGAGTATACCCTTCCACGCTTATGGTGGACAAAAATGATTCAGAAAAGGGGGTGGTGATGAACAGAGTGTCTGAATTAAGCAGACCACTCTTACCCAGTCCAAAGATCAGGGCTTGATCCATCACCGTTTTTTAGCTCACTGCACCATCCCAGCTCAGAACTTGGCTATATGCAAATTAGTCTGACCCTGGCCCAGTGCATCATGGGAACAGGGCAGACCAAACTACCAAGCCAATTCTTATACTGGGAAGGAAACAAGCTACCGGGGACCGGTTTCTGGCATTTCAGCCGTCTCCGGCCCGGCTTGCTTGAATCCTGATGGTGCAATGAGCAAGGGACTCACATCTGAGTATACCCTTCCACGCTTATGGTGGACAAAAATGATTCAGAAAAGGGGGTGGTGATGAACAGAGTGTCTGAATTAAGCAGACCACTCTTACCCAGTCCAAAGATCAGGGCTTGATCCATCACCGTTTTTTAGCTCACTGCACTATCCCAGCTCAGAACTTGGCTATATGCAAATTAGTCTGACCCTGCCCCAGTGCATCATGGGAACAGGGCAGACCAAACTACCAAGCCAATTCTTATACTGGGAAGGAAACAAGCTACCGGGGACCGGTTTCTGGCATTTCAGCCGTCTTCGGCCCGGCTTGCTTGAATCCTGATGGTGCAATGAGCAAGGGACTCACATCTGAGTATACCCTTCCACGCTTATGGTGGACAAAAATGATTCAGAAAAGGGGGTGGTGATGAACAGAGTGTCTGAATTAAGCAGACCACTCTTACCCAGTCCAAAGATCAGGGCTTGATCTATCACCGTTTTTTAGCTCACTGCACCATCCCAGCTCAGAACTTGGCTATATGCAAATTAGTCTGACCCTGGCCCAGTGCATCATGGGAACAGGGCAGACCAAACTACCAAGCCAATTCTTATACTGGGAAGGAAACAAGCTACCGGGGACCGGTTTCTGGCATTTCAGCCGTCTTCGGCCCGGCTTGCTTGAATCCTGATTGTGCAATGAGCAAGGGACTCACATCTGAGTATACCCTTCCACGCTTATGGTGGACAAAAATGATTCAGAAAAGGGGGTGGTGATGAACAGAGTGTCTGAATTAAGCAGACCACTCTTACCCAGTCCAAAGATCAGGGCTTGATCCATCACCGTTTTTTAGTTCACTGCACCATCCCAGCTCAGAACTTGGCTATATGCAAATTAGTCTGACCCATGCCCAGTGCATCATGGGAACAGGGCAGACCAAACTACCAAGCCAATTCTTATACTGGGAAGGAAACAAGCTACTGGGGACCGGTTTCTGGCATTTCAGCCGTCTTCGGCCCGGCTTGTTTGAATCCTGATGGTGCAATGAGCAAGGGACTCACATCTGAGTATACCCTTCCACGCTTATGGTGGACAAAAATGATTCAGAAAAGGGGGTGGTGATGAACAGAGTGTCTGAATTAAGCAGACCACTCTTACCCAGTTCAAAGATCAGGGCTTGATCCATCACTGTTTTTTAGCTCACTGCACCATCCCAGCTCAGAACTTGGCTATATGCAAATTAGTCTGACCCTGGCCCAGTGCATCATGGGAACAGGGCAGACCAAACTACCAAGCCAATTCTTAAACTGGGAAGGAAACAAGCTACCGGGGACCGGTTTCTGGCATTTCAGCCGTCTTCGGCCTGGCTTGCTTGAATCCTGATGGTGCAATGAGCAAGGGACTCACATCTGAGTATACCCTTCCACGCTTATGGTGGACAAAAATGATTCAGAAAAGGGGGTGGTGATGAACAGAGTGTCTGAATTAAGCAGACCACTCTTACCCAGTCCAAAGATCAGGGCTTGATCCATCACCGTTTTTTAGCTCACTGCACCATCCCAGCTCAGAACTTGGCTATATGCAAATTAGTCTGACCCTGGCCCAGTGCATCATGGGAACAGGGCAGACCAAACTACCAAGCCAATTCTTATACTGGGAAGGAAACAAGCTACCGGGGACCGGTTTCTGGCATTTCAGCCGTCTTCGGCCCGGCTTGCTTGAATCCTGATGGTGCAATGAGCAAGGGACTCACATCTGAGTATACCCTTCCACGCTTATGGTGGACAAAAATGATTCAGAAAAGGGGGTGGTGATGAACAGAGTGTCTGAATTAAGCAGACCACTCTTACCCAGTCCAAAGATCAGGGCTTGATCCATCACCGTTTTTTAGCTCACTGCACTATCCCAGCTCAGAACTTGGCTATATGCAAATTAGTCTGACCCTGCCCCAGTGCATCATGGGAACAGGGCAGACCAAACTACCAAGCCAATTCTTATACTGGGAAGGAAACAAGCTACCGGGGACCGGTTTCTGGCATTTCAGCCGTCTTCGGCCCGGCTTGCTTGAATCCTGATGGTGCAATGAGCAAGGGACTCACATCTGAGTATACCCTTCCACGCTTATGGTGGACAAAAATGATTCAGAAAAGGGGGTGGTGATGAACAGAGTGTCTGAATTAAGCAGACCACTCTTACCCAGTCCAAAGATCAGGGCTTGATCTATCACCGTTTTTTAGCTCACTGCACCATCCGAGCTCAGAACTTGGCTATATGCAAATTAGTCTGACCCTGGCCCAGTGCATCATGGGAACAGGGCAGACCAAACTACCAAGCCAATTCTTATACTGGGAAGGAAACAAGCTACCGGGGACCGGTTTCTGGCATTTCAGCCGTCTTCGGCCCGGCTTGCTTGAATCCTGATGGTGCAATGAGCAAGGGACTCACATCTGAGTATACCCTTCCACGCTTATGGTGGACAAAAATGATTCAGAAAAGGGGGTGGTGATGAACAGAATGTCTGAATTAAGCAGACCACTCTTACCCAGTCCAAAGATCAGGGCTTGATCCATCACCGTTTTTTAGCTCACTGCACCATCCCAGCTCAGAACTTGGCTATATGCAAATTAGTCTGACCCTGGCCCAGTGCATCATGGGAACAGGGCAGACCAAACTACCAAGCCAATTCTTATACTGGGAAGGAAACAAGCTACCGGGGACCGGTTTCTGTCATTTCAGCCGTCTTCGGCCCGGCTTGCTTGAATCCTGATGGTGCAATGAGCAAGGGACTCACATCTGAGTATACCTTTCCACGCTTATGGTGGACAAAAATGATTCAGAAAAGGGGGTGGTGATGAACAGAGTGTCTGAATTAAGCAGACCACTCTTACCCAGTCCAAAGATCAGGGCTTGATCCATCACCGTTTTTTAGCTCACTGCACCATCCCAGCTCAGAACTTGGCTATATGCAAATTAGTCTGACCCTGGCCCAGTGCATCATGGGAACAGGGCAGACCAAACTACCAAGCCAATTCTTATACTGGGAAGGAAACAAGCTACCGGGGACCGGTTTCTGGCATTTCAGCCGTCTTCGGCCCGGCTTGCTTGAATCCTGATTGTGCAATGAGCAAGGGACTCACATCTGAGTATACCCTTCCACGCTTATGGTGGACAAAAATGATTCAGAAAAGGGGGTGGTGATGAACAGAGTGTCTGAATTAAGCAGACCACTCTTACCCAGTCCAAAGATCAGGGCTTGATCCATCACCGTTTTTTAGTTCACTGCACCATCCCAGCTCAGAACTTGGCTATATGCAAATTAGTCTGACCCATGCCCAGTGCATCATGGGAACAGGGCAGACCAAACTACCAAGCCAATTCTTATACTGGGAAGGAAACAAGCTACCGGGGACCGGTTTCTGGCATTTCAGCCGTCTTCGGCCCGGCTTGCTTGAATCCTGATGGTGCAATGAGCAAGGGACTCACATCTGAGTATACCCTTCCACGCTTATGGTGGACAAAAATGATTCAGAAAAGGGGGTGGTGATGAACAGAGTGTCTGAATTAAGCAGACCACTCTTACCCAGTTCAAAGATCAGGGCTTGATCCATCACTGTTTTTTAGCTCACTGCACCATCCCAGCTCAGAACTTGGCTATATGCAAATTAGTCTGACCCTGGCCCAGTGCATCATGGGAACAGGGCAGACCAAACTACCAAGCCAATTCTTATACTGGGAAGGAAACAAGCTACCGGGGACCGGTTTCTGGCATTTCAGCCGTCTTCGGCCTGGCTTGCTTGAATCCTGATGGTGCAATGAGCAAGGGACTCACATCTGAGTATACCCTTCCACGCTTATGGTGGACAAAAATGATTCAGAAAAGGGGGTGGTGATGAACAGAGTGTCTGAATTAAGCAGACCACTCTTACCCAGTCCAAAGATCAGGGCTTGATCCATCACCGTTTTTTAGCTCACTGCACCATCCCAGCTCAGAACTTGGCTATATGCAAATTAGTCTGACCCTGGCCCAGTGCATCATGGGAACAGGGCAGACCAAACTACCAAGCCAATTCTTATACTGGGAAGGAAACATGCTACCGGGGACCGGTTTCTGGCATTTCAGCCGTCTTCGGCCCGGCTTGCTTGAATCCTGATGGTGCAATGAGCAAGGGACTCACATCTGAGTATACCCTTCCACGCTTATGGTGGACAAAAATGATTCAGAAAAGGGGGTGGTGATGAACAGAGTGTCTGAATTAAGCAGACCACTCTTACCCAGTCCAAAGATCAGGGCTTGATCCATCACCGTTTTTTAGCTCACTGCACTATCCCAGCTCAGAACTTGGCTATATGCAAATTAGTCTGACCCTGCCCCAGTGCATCATGGGAACAGGGCAGACCAAACTACCAAGCCAATTCTTATACTGGGAAGGAAACAAGCTACCGGGGACCGGTTTCTGGCATTTCAGCCGTCTTCGGCCCGGCTTGCTTGAATCCTGATGGTGCAATGAGCAAGGGACTCACATCTGAGTATACCCTTCCACGCTTATGGTGGACAAAAATGATTCAGAAAAGGGGGTGGTGATGAACAGAGTGTCTGAATTAAGCAGACCAGTCTTACCCAGTCCAAAGATCAGGGCTTGATCCATCACCGTTTTTTAGCTCACTGCACCATCCGAGCTCAGAACTTGGCTATATGCAAATTAGTCTGACCCTGGCCCAGTGCATCATGGGAACAGGGCAGACCAAACTACCAAGCCAATTCTTATACTGGGAAGGAAACAAGCTACCGGGGACCGGTTTCTGGCATTTCAGCCGTCTTCGGCCCGGCTTGCTTGAATCCTGATTGTGCAATGAGCAAGGGACTCACATCTGAGTATACCCTTCCACGCTTATGGTGGACAAAAATGATTCAGAAAAGGGGGTGGTGATGAACAGAGTGTCTGAATTAAGCAGACCACTCTTACCCAGTCCAAAGATCAGGGATTGATCCATCACCGTTTTTTAGCTCACTGCACCATCCCAGCTCAGAACTTGGCTATATGCAAATTAGTCTGACCCTGGCCCAGTGCATCATGGGAACAGGGCAGACCAAACTACCAAGCCAATTCTTATACTGGGAAGGAAACAAGCTACCGGGGACCGGTTTCTGGCATTTCAGCCGTCTTCGGCCCGGCTTGCTTGAATCCTGATGGTGCAATGAGCAAGGGACTCACATCTGAGTATACCCTTCCACGCTTATGGTGGACAAAAATGATTCAGAAAAGGGGGTGGTGATGAACAGAGTGTCTGAATTAAGCAGACCACTCTTACCCAGTCCAAAGATCAGGGCTTGATTCATCACCGTTTTTTAGCTCACTGCACTATCCCAGCTCAGAACTTGGCTATATGCAAATTAGTCTGACCCTAGCCCAGTGCATCATGGGAACAGGGCAGACCAAACTACCAAGCCAATTCTTATACTGGGAAGGAAACAAGCTACCGGGGACCGGTTTCTGGCATTTCAGCCGTCTTCGGCCCGGCTTGCTTGAATCCTGATTGTGCAATGAGCAAGGGACTCACATCTGAGTATACCCTTCCACGCTTATGGTGGACAAAAATGATTCAGAAAAGGGGGTGGTGATGAACAGAGTGTCTGAATTAAGCAGACCACTCTTACCCAGTCCAAAGATCAGGGCTTGATCCATCACCGTTTTTTAGCTCACTGCACCATCCCAGCTCAGAACTTGTCTATATGCAAATTAGTCTGACCCATGCCCAGTGCATCATGGGAACAGGGCAGACCAAACTACCAAGCCAATTCTTATACTGGGAAGGAAACAAGCTACCGGGGACCGGTTTCTGGCATTTCAGCCGTCTTCGGCCCGGCTTGCTTGAATCCTGATGGTGCAATGAGCAAGGGACTCACATCTGAGTATACCCTTCCACGCTTATGGTGGACAAAAATGATTCAGAAAAGGGGGTGGTGATGAACAGAATGTCTGAATTAAGCAGACCACTCTTACCCAGTCCAAAGATCAGGGCTTGATCCATCACCGTTTTTTAGCTCACTGCACCATCCCAGCTCAGAACTTGGCTATATGCAAATTAGTCTGACCCTGGCCCAGTGCATCATGGGAACAGGGCAGACCAAACTACCAAGCCAATTCTTATACTGGGAAGGAAACAAGCTACCGGGGACCGGTTTCTGTCATTTCAGCCGTCTTCGGCCCGGCTTGCTTGAATCCTGATGGTGCAATGAGCAAGGGACTCACATCTGAGGATACCTTTCCACGCTTATGGTGGACAAAAATGATTGAGAAAAGGGGGTGGTGATGAACAGAGTGTCTGAATTAAGCAGACCACTCTTACCCAGTCCAAAGATCAGGGCTTGATCCATCACCATTTTTTAGCTCACTGCACCATCCTAGCTCAGAACTTGGCTATATGCAAATTAGTCTGACCCTGGCCCAGTGCATCATGGGAACAGGGCAGACCAAACTACCAAGCCAATTCTTATACTGGGAAGGAAACAAGCTACCGGGGACCGGTTTCTGGCATTTCAGCCGTATTCGGCCCGGCTTGCTTGAATCCTGATTGTGCAATGAGCAAGGGACTCACATCTGAGTATACCCTTCCACGCTTATGGTGGACAAAAATGATTCAGAAAAGGGGGTGGTGATGAACAGAGTGTCTGAATTAAGCAGACCACTCTTACCCAGTCCAAAGATCAGGGCTTGATCCATCACCGTTTTTTAGTTCACTGCACCATCCCAGCTCAGAACTTGGCTATATGCAAATTAGTCTGACCCATGCCCAGTGCATCATGGGAACAGGGCAGACCAAACTACCAAGCCAATTCTTATACTGGGAAGGAAACAAGCTACCGGGGACCGGTTTCTGGCATTTCAGCCGTCTTCGGCCCGGCTTGCTTGAATCCTGATGGTGCAATGAGCAAGGGACTCACATCTGAGTATACCCTTCCACGCTTATGGTGGACAAAAATGATTCAGAAAAGGGGGTGGTGATGAACAGAGTGTCTGAATTAAGCAGACCACTCTTACCCAGTTCAAAGATCAGGGCTTGATCCATCACTGTTTTTTAGCTCACTGCACCATCCCAGCTCAGAACTTGGCTATATGCAAATTAGTCTGACCCTGGCCCAGTGCATCATGGGAACAGGGCAGACCAAACTACCAAGCCAATTCTTATACTGGGAAGGAAACAAGCTACCGGGGACCGGTTTCTGGCATTTCAGCCGTCTTCGGCCTGGCTTGCTTGAATCCTGATGGTGCAATGAGCAAGGGACTCACATCTGAGTATACCCTTCCACGCTTATGGTGGACAAAAATGATTCAGAAAAGGGGGTGGTGATGAACAGAGTGTCTGAATTAAGCAGACCACTCTTACCCAGTCCAAAGATCAGGGATTGATCCATCACCGTTTTTTAGCTCACTGCACCATCCCAGCTCAGAACTTGGCTATATGCAAATTAGTCTGACCCTGGCCCAGTGCATCATGGGAACAGGGCAGACTAAACTACCAAGCCAATTCTTATACTGGGAAGGAAACATGCTACCGGGGACCGGTTTCTGGCATTTCAGCCGTCTTCGGCCCGGCTTGCTTGAATCCTGATGGTGCAATGAGCAAGGGATTCACATCTGAGTATACCCTTCCACGCTTATGGTGGACAAAAATGATTCAGAAAAGGGGGTGGTGATGAACAGAGTGTCTGAATTAAGCAGACCACTCTTACCCAGTCCAAAGATCAGGGCTTGATCCATCACCGTTTTTTAGCTCACTGCACTATCCCAGCTCAGAACTTGGCTATATGCAAATTAGTCTGACCCTGCCCCAGTGCATCATGGGAACAGGGCAGACCAAACTACCAAGCCAATTCTTATACTGGGAAGGAAACAAGCTACCGGGGACCGGTTTCTGGCATTTCAGCCGTCTTCGGCCCGGCTTGCTTGAATCCTGATGGTGCAATGAGCAAGGGACTCACATCTGAGTATACCCTTCCACGCTTATGGTGGACAAAAATGATTCAGAAAAGGGGGTGGTGATGAACAGAGTGTCTGAATTAAGCAGACCACTCTTACCCAGTCCAAAGATCAGGGCTTGATCCATCACCGTTTTTTAGCTCACTGCACCATCCGAGCTCAGAACTTGGCTATATGCAAATTAGTCTGACCCTGGCCCAGTGCATCATGGGAACAGGGCAGACCAAACTACCAAGCCAATTCTTATACTGGGAAGGAAACAAGCTACCGGGGACCGGTTTCTGGCATTTCAGCCGTCTTCGGCCCGGCTTGCTTGAATCCTGATTGTGCAATGAGCAAGGGACTCACATCTGAGTATACCCTTCCACGCTTATGGTGGACAAAAATGATTCAGAAAAGGGGGTGGTGATGAACAGAGTGTCTGAATTAAGCAGACCACTCTTACCCAGTCCAAAGATCAGGGATTGATCCATCACCGTTTTTTAGCTCACTGCACCATCCCAGCTCAGAACTTGGCTATATGCAAATTAGTCTGACCCTGGCCCAGTGCATCATGGGAACAGGGCAGACCAAACTACCAAGCCAATTCTTATACTGGGAAGGAAACAAGCTACCGGGGACCGGTTTCTGGCATTTCAGCCGTCTTCGGCCCGGCTTGCTTGAATCCTGATGGTGCAATGAGCAAGGGACTCACATCTGAGTATACCCTTCCACGCTTATGGTGGACAAAAATGATTCAGAAAAGGGGGTGGTGATGAACAGAGTGTCTGAATTAAGCAGACCACTCTTACCCAGTCCAAAGATCAGGGCTTGATTCATCACCGTTTTTTAGCTCACTGCACTATCCCAGCTCAGAACTTGGCTATATGCAAATTAGTCTGACCCTGGCCCAGTGCATCATGGGAACAGGGCAGACCAAACTACCAAGCCAATTCTTATACTGGGAAGGAAACAAGCTACCGGGGACCGGTTTCTGGCATTTCAGCCGTCTTCGGCCCGGCTTGCTTGAATCCTGATTGTGCAATGAGCAAGGGACTCACATCTGAGTATACCCTTCCACGCTTATGGTGGACAAAAATGATTCAGAAAAGGGGGTGGTGATGAACAGAGTGTCTGAATTAAGCAGACCACTCTTACCCAGTCCAAAGATCAGGGCTTGATCCATCACCGTTTTTTAGCTCACTGCACCATCCCAGCTCAGAACTTGGCTATATGCAAATTAGTCTGACCCATGCCCAGTGCATCATGGGAACAGGGCAGACCAAACTACCAAGCCAATTCTTATACTGGGAAGGAAACAAGCTACCGGGGACCGGTTTCTGGCATTTCAGCCGTCTTCGGCCCGGCTTGCTTGAATCCTGATGGTGCAATGAGCAAGGGACTCACATCTGAGTATACCCTTCCACGCTTATGGTGGACAAAAATGATTCAGAAAAGGGGGTGGTGATGAACAGAGTGTCTGAATTAAGCAGACCACTCTTACCCAGTTCAAAGATCAGGGCTTGATCCATCACTGTTTTTTAGCTCACTGCACCATCCCAGCTCAGAACTTGGCTATATGCAAATTAGTCTGACCCTGGCCCAGTGCATCATGGGAACAGGGCAGACCAAACTACCAAGCCAATTCTTATACTGGGAAGGAAACAAGCTACCGGGGACCGGTTTCTGGCATTTCAGCCGTCTTCGGCCTGGCTTGCTTGAATCCTGATGGTGCAATGAGCAAGGGACTCACATCTGAGTATACCCTTCCACGCTTATGGTGGACAAAAATGATTCAGAAAAGGGGGTGGTGATGAACAGAGTGTCTGAATTAAGCAGACCACTCTTACCCAGTCCAAAGATCAGGGCTTGATCCATCACCGTTTTTTAGCTCACTGCACCATCCCAGCTCAGAACTTGGCTATATGCAAATTAGTCTGACCCTGGCCCAGTGCATCATGGGAACAGGGCAGACCAAACTACCAAGCCAATTCTTATACTGGGAAGGAAACATGCTACCGGGGACCGGTTTCTGGCATTTCAGCCGTCTTCGGCCCGGCTTGCTTGTATCCTGATGGTGCAATGAGCAAGGGACTCACATCTGAGTATACCCTTCCACGCTTATGGTGGACAAAAATGATTCAGAAAAGGGGGTGGTGATGAACAGAGTGTCTGAATTAAGCAGACCACTCTTACCCAGTCCAAAGATCAGGGCTTGATCCATCACCGTTTTTTAGCTCACTGCACTATCCCAGCTCAGAACTTGGCTATATGCAAATTAGTCTGACCCTGCCCCAGTGCATCATGGGAACAGGGCAGACCAAACTACCAAGCCAATTCTTATACTGGGAAGGAAACAAGCTACCGGGGACCGGTTTCTGGCATTTCAGCCGTCTTCGGCCCGGCTTGCTTGAATCCTGATGGTGCAATGAGCAAGGGACTCACATCTGAGTATACCCTTCCACGCTTATGGTGGACAAAAATGATTCAGAAAAGGGGGTGGTGATGAACAGAGTGTCTGAATTAAGCAGACCACTCTTACCCAGTCCAAAGATCAGGGCTTGATCCATCACCGTTTTTTAGCTCACTGCACCATCCGAGCTCAGAACTTGGCTATATGCAAATTAGTCTGACCCTGGCCCAGTGCATCATGGGAACAGGGCAGACCAAACTACCAAGCCAATTCTTATACTGGGAAGGAAACAAGCTACCGGGGACCGGTTTCTGGCATTTCAGCCGTCTTCGGCCCGGCTTGCTTGAATCCTGATTGTGCAATGAGCAAGGGACTCACATCTGAGTATACCCTTCCACGCTTATGGTGGACAAAAATGATTCAGAAAAGGGGGTGGTGATGAACAGAGTGTCTGAATTAAGCAGACCACTCTTACCCAGTCCAAAGATCAGGGATTGATCCATCACCGTTTTTTAGCTCACTGCACCATCCCAGCTCAGAACTTGGCTATATGCAAATTAGTCTGACCCTGGCCCAGTGCATCATGGGAACAGGGCAGACCAAACTACCAAGCCAATTCTTATACTGGGAAGGAAACAAGCTACCGGGGACCGGTTTCTGGCATTTCAGCCGTCTTCGGCCCGGCTTGCTTGAATCCTGATGGTGCAATGAGCAAGGGACTCACATCTGAGTATACCCTTCCACGCTTATGGTGGACAAAAATGATTCAGAAAAGGGGGTGGTGATGAACAGAGTGTCTGAATTAAGCAGACCACTCTTACCCAGTCCAAAGATCAGGGCTTGATTCATCACCGTTTTTTAGCTCACTGCACTATCCCAGCTCAGAACTTGGCTATATGCAAATTAGTCTGACCCTGGCCCAGTGCATCATGGGAACAGGGCAGACCAAACTACCAAGCCAATTCTTATACTGGGAAGGAAACAAGCTACCGGGGACCGGTTTCTGGCATTTCAGCCGTCTTCGGCCCGGCTTGCTTGAATCCTGATTGTGCAATGAGCAAGGGACTCACATCTGAGTATACCCTTCCACGCTTATGGTGGACAAAAATGATTCAGAAAAGGGGGTGGTGATGAACAGAGTGTCTGAATTAAGCAGACCACTCTTACCCAGTCCAAAGATCAGGGCTTGATCCATCACCGTTTTTTAGCTCACTGCACCATCCCAGCTCAGAACTTGGCTATATGCAAATTAGTCTGACCCTGGCCCAGTGCATCATGGGAACAGGGCAGACCAAACTACCAAGCCAATTCTTATACTGGGAAGGAAACAAGCTACCGGGGACCGGTTTCTGGAATTTCAGCCGTCTTCGGCCCGGCTTGCTTGAATCCTGATGGTGCAATGAGCAAGGGACTCACATCTGAGTATACCCTTCCACGCTTATGGTGGACAAAAATGATTCAGAAAAGGGGGTGATGATGAACAGAGTGTCTGAATTAAGCAGACCACTCTTACCCAGTCCAAAGATCAGGGCTTGATCCATCACCGTTTTTTAGCTCACTGCACCATCCCAGCTCAGAACTTGGCTATATGCAAATTAGTCTGACCATGGCCCAGTGCATCATGGGAACAGGGCAGACCAAACTACCAAGCCAATTCTTATACTGGGAAGGAAACAAGCTACCGGGGACCGGTTTCTGGCATTTCAGCCGTCTTCGGCCCGGCTTGCTTGAATCCTGATGGTGCAATGAGCAAGGGACTCACATCTGAGTATACCCTTCCACGCTTATGGTGGACAAAAATGATTCAGAAAAGGGGGTGGTGATGAACAGAGTGTCTGAATTAGCAGACCACTCTTACCCAGTCCAAAGATCAGGGCTTGATCCAGCACCGTTTTTTAGCTCACTGCACCATCCCAGCTCAGAACTTGGCTATATGCAAATTAGTCTGACCCTGGCCCAGTGCATCATGGGAACAGGGCAGACCAAACTACCAAGCCAATTCTTATACTGGGAAGGAAACAAGCTACCGGGGACCGGTTTCTGGCATTTCAGCCGTCTTCGGCCCGGCTTGCTTGAATCCTGATGGTGCAATGAGCAAGGGACTCACATCTGAGTATACCCTTCCACGCTTATGGTGGACAAAAATTATTCAGAAAAGGGTGTGGTGATGAACAGAGTGTCTGAATTAAGCAGACCACTCTTACCCAGTCCAAAGATCAGGGCTTGATGCATCACCGTTTTTTAGCTCACTGCACCATCCCAGCTCAGAACTTGGCTATATGCAAATTAGTCTGACCCTGGCCCAGTGCATCATGGGAACAGGGCAGACCAAACTACCAAGCCAATTCTTATACTGGGAAGGAAACAAGCTACCGGGGACCGGTTTCTGGCATTTCAGCCGTCTTCGGCCCGGCTTGCTTGAATCCTGATGGTGCAATGAGCAAGGGACTCACATCTGAGTATACCCTTCCACGCTTATGGTGGACAAAAATGATTCAGAAAAGGGGGTGGTGATGAACAGAGTGTCTGAATTAAGCAGACCACTCTTACCCAGTCCAAAGATCAGGGCTTGATCCATCACCGTTTTTTAGTTCACTGCACCATCCCAGCTCAGAACTTGGCTATATGCAAATTAGCCTGACCCATGCCCAGTGCATCATGGGAACAGGGCAGACCAAACTACCAAGCCAATTCTTATACTGGGAAGGAAACAAGCTACCGGGGACCGGTTTCTGGCATTTCAGCCGTCTTCGGCCCGGCTTGCTTGAATCCTGATGGTGCAATGAGCAAGGGACTCACATCTGAGTATACCCTTCCACGCTTATGGTGGACAAAAATGATTCAGAAAAGGGGGTGGTGATGAACAGAGTGTCTGAATTAAGCAGACCACTCTTACCCAGTTCAAAGATCAGGGCTTGATCCATCACTGTTTTTTAGCTCACTGCACCATCCCAGCTCAGAACTTGGCTATATGCAAATTAGTCTGACCCTGGCCCAGTGCATCATGGGAACAGGGCAGACCAAACTACCAAGCCAATTCTTATACTGGGAAGGAAACAAGCTACCGGGGACCGGTTTCTGGCATTTCAGCCGTCTTCGGCCTGGCTTGCTTGAATCCTGATGGTGCAATGAGCAAGGGACTCACATCTGAGTATACCCTTCCACGCTTATGGTGGACAAAAATGATTCAGAAAAGGGGGTGGTGATGAACAGAGTGTCTGAATTAAGCAGACCACTCTTACCCAGTCCAAAGATCAGGGCTTGATCCATCACCGTTTTTTAGCTCACTGCACCATCCCAGCTCAGAACTTGGCTATATGCAAATTAGTCTGACCCTGGCCCAGTGCATCATGGGAACAGGGCAGACCAAACTACCAAGCCAATTCTTATACTGGGAAGGAAACATGCTACCGGGGACCGGTTTCTGGCATTTCAGCCGTCTTCGGCCCGGCTTGCTTGAATCCTGATGGTGCAATGAGCAAGGGACTCACATCTGAGTATACCCTTCCACGCTTATGGTGGACAAAAATGATTCAGAAAAGGGGGTGGTGATGAACAGAGTGTCTGAATTAAGCAGACCACTCTTACCCAGTCCAAAGATCAGGGCTTGATCCATCACCGTTTTTTAGCTCACTGCACCATCCGAGCTCAGAACTTGGCTATATGCAAATTAGTCTGACCCTGGCCCAGTGCATCATGGGAACAGGGCAGACCAAACTACCAAGCCAATTCTTATACTGGGAAGGAAACAAGCTACCGGGGACCGGTTTCTGGCATTTCAGCCGTCTTCGGCCCGGCTTGCTTGAATCCTGATTGTGCAATGAGCAAGGGACTCACATCTGAGTATACCCTTCCACGCTTATGGTGGACAAAAATGATTCAGAAAAGGGGGTGGTGATGAACAGAGTGTCTGAATTAAGCAGACCACTCTTACCCAGTCCAAAGATCAGGGCTTGATTCATCACCGTTTTTTAGCTCACTGCACTATCCCAGCTCAGAACTTGGCTATATGCAAATTAGTCTGACCCTGGCCCAGTGCATCATGGGAACAGGGCAGACCAAACTACCAAGCCAATTCTTATACTGGGAAGGAAACAAGCTACCGGGGACCGGTTTCTGGCATTTCAGCCGTCTTCGGCCCGGCTTGCTTGAATCCTGATTGTGCAATGAGCAAGGGACTCACATCTGAGTATACCCTTCCACGCTTATGGTGGACAAAAATGATTCAGAAAAGGGGGTGGTGATGAACAAAGTGTCTGAATTAAGCAGACCACTCTTACCCAGTCCAAAGATCAGGGCTTGATCCATCACCGTTTTTTAGCTCACTGCACCATCCCAGCTCAGAACTTGGCTATATGCAAATTAGTCTGACCCTGGCCCAGTGCATCATGGGAACAGGGCAGACCAAACTACCAAGCCAATTCTTATACTGGGAAGGAAACAAGCTACCGGGGACCGGTTTCTGGCATTTCAGCCGTCTTCGGCCCGGCTTGCTTGAATCCTGATGGTGCAATGAGCAAGGGACTCACATCTGAGTATACCCTTCCACGCTTATGGTGGACAAAAATGATTCAGAAAAGGGGGTGATGATGAACAGAGTGTCTGAATTAAGCAGACCACTCTTACCCAGTCCAAAGATCAGGGCTTGATCCATCACCGTTTTTTAGCTCACTGCACCATCCCAGCTCAGAACTTGGCTATATGCAAATTAGTCTGATCATGGCCCAGTGCATCATGGGAACAGGGCAGACCAAACTACCAAGCCAATTCTTATACTGGGAAGGAAACAAGCTACCGGGGACCGGTTTCTGGCATTTCAGCCGTCTTCGGCCCGGCTTGCTTGAATCCTGATGGTGCAATGAGCAAGGGACTCACATCTGAGTATACCCTTCCACGCTTATGGTGGACAAAAATGATTCAGAAAAGGGGGTGGTGATGAACAGAGTGTCTGAATTAGCAGACCACTCTTACCCAGTCCAAAGATCAGGGCTTGATCCATCACCGTTTTTTAGCTCACTGCACCATCCCAGCTCAGAACTTGGCTATATGCAAATTAGTCTGACCCTGGCCCAGTGCATCATGGGAACAGGGCAGACCAAACTACCAAGCCAATTCTTATACTGGGAAGGAAACAAGCTACCGGGGACCGGTTTCTGGCATTTCAGCCGTCTTCGGCCCGGCTTGCTTGAATCCTGATGGTGCAATGAGCAAGGGACTCACATCTGAGTATACCCTTCCACGCTTATGGTTGACAAAAATGATTCAGAAAAGGGGGTGGTGATGAACAGAGTGTCTGAATTAAGCAGACCACTCTTACCCAGTCCAAAGATCAGGGCTTGATGCATCACCGTTTTTTAGCTCACTGCACCATCCCAGCTCAGAACTTGGCTATATGCAAATTAGTCTGACCCTGGCCCAGTGCATCATGGGAACAGGGCAGACCAAACTACCAAGCCAATTCTTATACTGGGAAGGAAACAAGCTACCGGGGACCGGTTTCTGGCATTTCAGCCGTCTTCGGCCCGGCTTGCTTGAATCCTGATGGTGCAATGAGCAAGGGACTCACATCTGAGTATACCCTTCCACGCTTATGGTGGACAAAAATGATTCAGAAAAGGGGGTGGTGATGAACAGAGTGTCTGAATTAAGCAGACCACTCTTACCCAGTCCAAAGATCAGGGCTTGATCCATCACCGTTTTTTAGCTCACTGCACCATCCCAGCTCAGAACTTGGCTATATGCAAATTAGTCTGACCCATGCCCAGTGCATCATGGGAACAGGGCAGACCAAACTACCAAGCCAATTCTTATACTGGGAAGGAAACAAGCTACCGGGGACCGGTTTCTGGCATTTCAGCCGTCTTCGGCCCGGCTTGCTTGAATCCTGATGGTGCAATGAGCAAGGGACTCACATCTGAGTATACCCTTCCACGCTTATGGTGGACAAAAATGATTCAGAAAAGGGGGTGGTGATGAACAGAGTGTCTGAATTAAGCAGACCACTCTTACCCAGTTCAAAGATCAGGGCTTGATCCATCACTGTTTTTTAGCTCACTGCACCATCCCAGCTCAGAACTTGGCTATATGCAAATTAGTCTGACCCTGGCCCAGTGCATCATGGGAACAGGGCAGACCAAACTACCAAGCCAATTCTTATACTGGGAAGGAAACAAGCTACCGGGGACCGGTTTCTGGCATTTCAGCCGTCTTCGGCCTGGCTTGCTTGAATCCTGATGGTGCAATGAGCAAGGGACTCACATCTGAGTATACCCTTCCACGCTTATGGTGGACAAAAATGATTCAGAAAAGGGGGTGGTGATGAACAGAGTGTCTGAATTAAGCAGACCACTCTTACCCAGTCCAAAGATCAGGGCTTGATCCATCACCGTTTTTTATCTCACTGCACCATCCCAGCTCAGAACTTGGCTATATGCAAATTAGTCTGACCCTGGCCCAGTGCATCATGGGAACAGGGCAGACCAAACTACCAAGCCAATTCTTATACTGGGAAGGAAACATGCTACCGGGGACCGGTTTCTGGCATTTCAGCCGTCTTCGGCCCGGCTTGCTTGTATCCTGATGGTGCAATGAGCAAGGGACTCACATCTGAGTATACCCTTCCACGCTTATGGTGGACAAAAATGATTCAGAAAAGGGGGTGGTGATGAACAGAGTGTCTGAATTAAGCAGACCACTCTTACCCAGTCCAAAGATCAGGGCTTGATCCATCACCGTTTTTTAGCTCACTGCACTATCCCAGCTCAGAACTTGGCTATATGCAAATTAGTCTGACCCTGCCCCAGTGCATCATGGGAACAGGGCAGACCAAACTACCAAGCCAATTCTTATACTGGGAAGGAAACAAGCTACCGGGGACCGGTTTCTGGCATTTCAGCCGTCTTCGGCCCGGCTTGCTTGAATCCTGATGGTGCAATGAGCAAGGGACTCACATCTGAGTATACCCTTCCACGCTTATGGTGGACAAAAATGATTCAGAAAAGGGGGTGGTGATGAACAGAGTGTCTGAATTAAGCAGACCACTCTTACCCAGTCCAAAGATCAGGGCTTGATCCATCACCGTTTTTTAGCTCACTGCACCATCCGAGCTCAGAACTTGGCTATATGCAAATTAGTCTGACCCTGGCCCAGTGCATCATGGGAACAGGGCAGACCAAACTACCAAGCCAATTCTTATACTGGGAAGGAAACAAGCTACCGGGGACCGGTTTCTGGCATTTCAGCCGTCTTCGGCCCGGCTTGCTTGAATCCTGATTGTGCAATGAGCAAGGGACTCACATCTGAGTATACCCTTCCACGCTTATGGTGGACAAAAATGATTCAGAAAAGGGGGTGGTGATGAACAGAGTGTCTGAATTAAGCAGACCACTCTTACCCAGTCCAAAGATCAGGGATTGATCCATCACCGTTTTTTAGCTCACTGCACCATCCCAGCTCAGAACTTGGCTATATGCAAATTAGTCTGACCCTGGCCCAGTGCATCATGGGAACAGGGCAGACCAAACTACCAAGCCAATTCTTATACTGGGAAGGAAACAAGCTACCGGGGACCGGTTTCTGGCATTTCAGCCGTCTTCGGCCCGGCTTGCTTGAATCCTGATGGTGCAATGAGCAAGGGACTCACATCTGAGTATACCCTTCCACGCTTATGGTGGACAAAAATGATTCAGAAAAGGGGGTGGTGATGAACAGAGTGTCTGAATTAAGCAGACCACTCTTACCCAGTCCAAAGATCAGGGCTTGATTCATCACCGTTTTTTAGCTCACTGCACTATCCCAGCTCAGAACTTGGCTATATGCAAATTAGTCTGACCCTGGCCCAGTGCATCATGGGAACAGGGCAGACCAAACTACCAAGCCAATTCTTATACTGGGAAGGAAACAAGCTACCGGGGACCGGTTTCTGGCATTTCAGCCGTCTTCGGCCCGGCTTGCTTGAATCCTGATTGTGCAATGAGCAAGGGACTCACATCTGAGTATACCCTTCCACGCTTATGGTGGACAAAAATGATTCAGAAAAGGGGGTGGTGATGAACAGAGTGTCTGAATTAAGCAGACCACTCTTACCCAGTCCAAAGATCAGGGCTTGATCCATCACCGTTTTTTAGCTCACTGCACCATCCCAGCTCAGAACTTGGCTATATGCAAATTAGTCTGACCCTGGCCCAGTGCATCATGGGAACAGGGCAGACCAAACTACCAAGCCAATTCTTATACTGGGAAGGAAACAAGCTACCGGGGACCGGTTTCTGGCATTTCAGCCGTCTTCGGCCCGGCTTGCTTGAATCCTGATGGTGCAATGAGCAAGGGACTCACATCTGAGTATACCCTTCCACGCTTATGGTGGACAAAAATGATTCAGAAAAGGGGGTGATGATGAACAGAGTGTCTGAATTAAGCAGACCACTCTTACCCAGTCCAAAGATCAGGGCTTGATCCATCACCGTTTTTTAGCTCACTGCACCATCCCAGCTCAGAACTTGGCTATATGCAAATTAGTCTGACCATGGCCCAGTGCATCATGGGAACAGGGCAGACCAAACTACCAAGCCAATTCTTATACTGGGAAGGAAACAAGCTACCGGGGACCGGTTTCTGGCATTTCAGCCGTCTTCGGCCCGGCTTGCTTGAATCCTGATGGTGCAATGAGCAAGGGACTCACATCTGAGTATACCCTTCCACGCTTATGGTGGACAAAAATGATTCAGAAAAGGGGGTGGTGATGAACAGAGTGTCTGAATTAGCAGACCACTCTTACCCAGTCCAAAGATCAGGGCTTGATCCATCACCGTTTTTTAGCTCACTGCACCATCCCAGCTCAGAACTTGGCTATATGCAAATTAGTCTGACCCTGGCCCAGTGCATCATGGGAACAGGGCAGACCAAACTACCAAGCCAATTCTTATACTGGGAAGGAAACAAGCTACCGGGGACCGGTTTCTGGCATTTCAGCCGTCTTCGGCCCGGCTTGCTTGAATCCTGATGGTGCAATGAGCAAGGGACTCACATCTCAGTATACCCTTCCACGCTTATGGTGGACAAAAATTATTCAGAAAAGGGTGTGGTGATGAACAGAGTGTCTGAATTAAGCAGACCACTCTTACCCAGTCCAAAGATCAGGGCTTGATGCATCACCGTTTTTTAGCTCACTGCACCATCCCAGCTCAGAACTTGGCTATATGCAAATTAGTCTGACCCTGGCCCAGTGCATCATGGGAACAGGGCAGACCAAACTACCAAGCCAATTCTTATACTGGGAAGGAAACAAGCTACCGGGGACCGGTTTCTGGCATTTCAGCCGTCTTCGGCCCGGCTTGCTTGAATCCTGATGGTGCAATGAGCAAGGGACTCACATCTGAGTATACCCTTCCACGCTTATGGTGGACAAAAATGATTCAGAAAAGGGGGTGGTGATGAACAGAGTGTCTGAATTAAGCAGACCACTCTTACCCAGTCCAAAGATCAGGGCTTGATCCATCACCGTTTTTTAGTTCACTGCACCATCCCAGCTCAGAACTTGGCTATATGCAAATTAGTCTGACCCATGCCCAGTGCATCATGGGAACAGGGCAGACCAAACTACCAAGCCAATTCTTATACTGGGAAGGAAACAAGCTACCGGGGACCGGTTTCTGGCATTTCAGCCGTCTTCGGCCCGGCTTGCTTGAATCCTGATGGTGCAATGAGCAAGGGACTCACATCTGAGTATACCCTTCCACGCTTATGGTGGACAAAAATGATTCAGAAAAGGGGGTGGTGATGAACAGAGTGTCTGAATTAAGCAGACCACTCTTACCCAGTTCAAAGATCAGGGCTTGATCCATCACTGTTTTTTAGCTCACTGCACCATCCCAGCTCAGAACTTGGCTATATGCAAATTAGTCTGACCCTGGCCCAGTGCATCATGGGAACAGGGCAGACCAAACTACCAAGCCAATTCTTATACTGGGAAGGAAACAAGCTACCGGGGACCGGTTTCTGGCATTTCAGCCGTCTTCGGCCTGGCTTGCTTGAATCCTGATGGTGCAATGAGCAAGGGACTCACATCTGAGTATACCCTTCCACGCTTATGGTGGACAAAAATGATTCAGAAAAGGGGGTGGTGATGAACAGAGTGTCTGAATTAAGCAGACCACTCTTACCCAGTCCAAAGATCAGGGCTTGATCCATCACCGTTTTTTAGCTCACTGCACCATCCCAGCTCAGAACTTGGCTATATGCAAATTAGTCTGACCCTGGCCCAGTGCATCATGGGAACAGGGCAGACCAAACTACCAAGCCAATTCTTATACTGGGAAGGAAACAAGCTACCGGGGACCGGTTTCTGGCATTTCAGCCGTCTTCGGCCAGGCTTGCTTGAATCCTGATGGTGCAATGAGCAAGGGACTCACATCTGAGTATACCCTTCCACGCTTATGGTTGACAAAAATGATTCAGAAAAGGGGGTGGTGATGATCAGAGTGTCTGAATTAAGCAGATCACTCTTACCCAGTCCAAAGATCAGGGCTTGATCCATCACCGTTTTTTAGCTCACTGCACCATCCCAGCTCAGAACTTGGCTATATGCAAATTAGTCTGACCCTGGCCCAGTGCATCATGGGAACAGGGCAGACCAAACTACCAAGCCAATTCTTATACTGGGAAGGAAACAAACTACCGGGGACCGGTTTCTGGCATTTCAGCCGTCTTCGGCCCGGCTTGCTTGAATCCTGATGGTGCAATGAGCAAGGGACTCACATCTGAGTATACCCTTCCACGCTTATGGTGGACAAAAATTATTCAGAAAAGGGGGTGGTGATGAACAGAGTGTCTGAATTAAGCAGACCACTCTTACCCAGTCCAAAGATCAGGGCTTGATGCATCACCGTTTTTTAGCTCACTGCACCATCCCAGCTCAGAACTTGGCTATATGCAAATTAGTCTGACCCTGGCCCAGTGCATCATGGGAACAGGGCAGACCAAACTACCAAGCCAATTCTTATACTGAGAAGGAAACAAGCTACCGGGGACCGGTTTCTGGCATTTCAGCCGTCTTCGGCCCGGCTTGCTTGAATCCTGATGGTGCAATGAGCAAGGGACTCACATCTGAGTATACCCTTCCACGCTTATGGTGGACAAAAATGATTCAGAAAAGGGGGTGGTGATGAACAGTGTCTGAATTAAGCAGACCACTCTTACCCAGTCCAAAGATCAGGG
This sequence comes from Lissotriton vulgaris, assembly GCF_964263255.1. NCBI lineage: Eukaryota > Metazoa > Chordata > Amphibia > Caudata > Salamandridae > Lissotriton > Lissotriton vulgaris. Next base: position 1,435,582,574 of record NC_141693.1, on the reverse strand, counting down.
CTTGATCCATCACCGTTTTTTAGCTCACTGCACCATCCCAGCTCAGAACTTGGCTATATGCAAATTAGTCTGACCCTGGCCCAGTGCATCATGGGAACAGGGCAGACCAAACTACCAAGCCGATTCTTATACTGGGAAGGAAACAAGCTACCGGGGACCGGTTTCTGGCATTTCAGCCGTCTTCGGCCCGGCTTGCTTGAATCCTGATGGTGCAATGAGCAAGGGACTCACATCTGAGTATACCCTTCCACGCTTATGGTGGACAAAAATTATTCAGAAAAGGGGGTGGTGATGAACAGAGTGTCTGAATTAAGCAGACCACTCTTACCCAGTCCAAAGATCAGGGCTTGATCCATCACCGTTTTTTAGCTCACTGCACCATCCCAGCTCAGAACTTGGCTATATGCAAATTAGTCTGACCCTGGCCCAGTGCATCATGGGAACAGGGCAGACCAAACTACCAAGCCAATTCTTATACTGGGAAGGAAACAAGCTACCGGGGACCGGTTTCTGGCATTTCAGCCATCTTCGGCCCGGCTTGCTTGAATCCTGATGGTGCAATGAGCAAGGGACTCACATCTGAGTATACCCTTCCACGCTTATGGTGGACAAAAATGATTCAGAAAAGGGGGTGGTGATGAACAGAGTGTCTGAATTAAGCAGACCACTCTTACCCAGTCCAAAGATCAGGGCGTGATCCATCACCGTTTTTTAGCTCACTGCACCATCCCAGCTCAGAACTTGGCTATATGCAAATTAGTCCGACCCTGGCCCAGTGCATCATGGGAACAGGGCAGACCAAACTACCAAGCCAATTCTTATACTGGGAAGGAAACAAGCTACCGGGGACCGGTTTCTGGCATTTCAGCCGTCTTCGGCCCGGCTTGCTTGAATCCTGATGATGCAATGAGCAAGGGACTCACATCTGAGTATACCCTTCCACGCTTATGGTGGACAAAAATGATTCAGAAAAGGGGGTGGTGATGAACAGAGTGTCTGAATTAAGCAGACCACTCTTACCCAGTCCAAAGATCAGGGCTTGATCCATCACCGTTTTTTAGCTCACTGCACCATCCCAGCTCAGAACTTGGCTATATGCAAATTAGTCTGACCCTGGCCCAGTGCATCATGGGAACAGGGCAGACCATACTACCAAGCCAATTCTTATACTGGGAAGGAAACAAGCTACCGGGGACCGGTTTCTGGCATTTCAGCCGTCTTCGGCCCGCCTTGCTTGAATCCTGATGGTGCAATGAGCAAGGGACTCACATCTGAGTATACCCTTCCACGCTTATGGTGGACAAAAATGATTCAGAAAAGGGGGTGGTGATGAACAGAGTGTCTGAATTAAGCAGACCACTCTTACCCAGTCCAAAGATCAGGGCTTGATCCATCACCGTTTTTTAGCTCACTGCACCATCCCAGCTCAGAACTTGGCTATATGCAAATTAGTCTGACCCTGGCCCAGTGCATCATGGGAACAGGGCAGACCAAACTACCAAGCCAATTCTTATATTGGGAAGGAAACAAGCTACCGGGGACCGGTTTCTGGCATTTCAGCCATCTTCGGCCCGGCTTGCTTGAATCCTGATGGTGCAATGAGCAAGGGACTCACATCAGAGTATACCCTTCCACGCTTATGGTGGACAAAAATGATTCAGAAAAGGGGGTGGTGATGAACAGAGTGTCTGAATTAAGCAGACCACTCCTACCCAGTCCAAAGATCAGGGCGTGATCCATCACCGTTTTTTAGCTCACTGCACCATCCCAGCTCAGAACTTGGCTATATGCAAATTAGTCTGACCCTGGCCCAGTGCATCATGGGAACAGGGCAGACCAAACTACCAAGCCAATTCTTATACTGGGAAGGAAACAAGCTACCGGGGACCGGTTTCTGGCATTTCAGCCGTCTTCGGCCCGGCTTGCTTGAATCCTGATGGTGCAATGAGCAAGGGACTCACATCTGAGTATACCCTTCCACGCTTATGGTGGACAAAAATGATTCAGAAAAGGGGGTGGTGATGAACAGAGTGTCTGAATTAAGCAGACCACTCTTACCCAGTCCATAGATCAGGGCTTGATCCATCACCGTTTTTTAGCTCACTGCACCATCCCAGCTCAGAACTTGGCTATATGCAAATTAGTCTGACCCTGGCCCAGTGCATCATGGGAACAGGGCAGACCAAACTACCAAGCCAATTCTTATACTGGGAAGGAAACAAGCTACCGGGGAACGGTTTCTGGCATTTCAGCCGTCTTCGGCCCGGCTTGCTTGAATCCTGATGGTGCAATGAGCAAGGGACTCACATCTGAGTATACCCTTCCACGCTTATGGTGGACAAAAAGGATTCAGAAAAGGGGGTGGTGATGAACAGAGTATCTGAATTAAGCAGACCACTCTTACCCAGTCCAAAGATCAGGGCTTGATCCATCACCGTTTTTAGCTCACTGCACCATCCCAGCTCAGAACTTGGCTATATGCAAATTAGTCTGACCCTGGCCCAGTGCATCATGGGAACAGGGCAGACCAAACTACCAAGCCAATTCTTATACTGGGAAGGAAACAAGCTACCGGGAACCGGTTTATGGCATTTCAGCCGTCTTCGGCCCGGCTTGTTTTGAATCCTGATGTGCAATGAGCAAGGGACTCACATCTGAGTATACCCTTCCACGCTTATGGTGGACAAAAATGATTCAGAAAAGGGGGTGGTGATGAACAGAGTGTCTCAATTAAGCAGACCACTCTTACCCAGTCCAAAGATCAGGGCTTGATCCATCACCATTTTTTAGCTCACTGCACCATCCCAGCTCAGAACTTGGCTATATGCAAATTAGTCTGACCCTGGCCCAGTGCATCATGGGAACAGGGCAGACCAAACTACCAAGCCAATTCTTATACTGGGAAGGAAACAAGCTACCGGGGACCGGTTTCTGGCATTTCAGCCGTCTTCGGCCCGGCTTGCTTGAATCCTGATGGTGCAATGAGCAAGGGACTCACATCTGAGTATACCCTTCCACGCTTATGGTGGACAAAAATGATTCAGAAAAGGGGGTGGTGATGAACAGAGTGTCTGAATTAAGCAGACCACTCTTACCCAGTCCAAAGATCAGTGCTTGATTTATCACCGTTTTTTAGCTCACTGCACCATCCCAGCTCAGAACTTGGCTATATGCAAATTAGTCTGACCCTGGCCCAGTGCATCATGGGAACAGGGCAGACCAAACTACCAAGCCAATTCTTATACTGGGAAGGAAACAAGCTACCGAGACCGGTTTCTGGCATTTCAGCCGTCTTCGGCCCGGCTTGCTTGAATCCTGATGGTGCAATGAGCAAGGGACTCACATCAGAGTATACCCTTCCACGCTTATGGTGGACAAAAATGATTCAGAAAAGGGGGTGGTGATGAACAGAGTGTCTGAATTAAGCAGAACACTCTTACCCAGTCCAAAGATCAGGGCTTGATCCATCACCGTTTTTTAGCTCACTGCACCATCCCAGCTCAGAACTTGGCTATATGCAAATTAGTCTGACCCTGGCCCAGTGCATCATGGGAACAGGGCAGACCAAACTACCAAGCCAATTCTTATACTGGGAAGGAAAAAGCTACCGGGGACCGGTTTCTGTCATTTCAGCCGTCTTCGGCCCGGCTTGCTTGAATCCTGATGGTGCAATGAGCAAGGGACTCACATCTGAGTATACCCTTCCACGATTATGGTGGACAGAAATGATTCAGAAAAGGGGGTGGTGATGAACAGAGTGTCTGAATTAAGCAGACCACTCTTACCCAGTCCAAAGATCAGGGCTTGATCCATCACCGTTTTTTAGCTCACTGCACCATCCCAGCTCAGAACTTGGCTATATGCAAATTAGTCTGACCCTGGCCCAGTGCATCATGGGAACAGGGCAGACCAAACTACCAAGCCAATTCTTATACTGGGAAGGAAACAAGCTACCGGGGACCGGTTTCTGGCATTTCAGCCGTCTTCGGCCCGGCTTGCTTGAATCCTGATGGTGCAATGAGCAAGGGACTCACATCTGAGTATACCCTTCCACGCTTATGGTGGACAAAAATGATTCAGAAAAGGGGGTGGTGATGAACAGAATGTCTGAATTAAGCAGACCACTCTTACCCAGTCCAAAGATCAGGGCTTGATCCATCACCGTTTTTTAGCTCACTGCACCATCCCAGCTCAGAACTTGGCTATATGCAAATTAGTCTGACCCTGGCCCAGTGCATCATGGGAACAGGGCAGACCAAACTACCAAGCCAATTCTTATACTGGGAAGGAAACAAGCTACCGGGGTCCGGTTTCTGGCATTTCAGCCGTCTTCGGCCCGGCTTGCTTGAATCCTGATGGTGCAATGAGCAAGGGACTCACATCTGAGTATACCCTTCCACGCTTATGGTGGACAAAAATGATTCAGAAAAGGGGGTGGTGATGAACAGAATGTCTGAATTAAGCAGACCACTCTTACCCAGTCCAAAGATCAGGGCTTGATCCATCACCGTTTTTTAGCTCACTGCACCATCCCAGCTCAGAACTTGGCTATATGCAAATTAGTCTGACCCTGGCTCAGTGCATCATGGGAACAGGGCAGACCAAACTACCAAGCCAATTCTTATACTGGGAAGGAAACAAGCTACCGGGGACCGGTTTCTGTCATTTCAGCCGTCTTCGGCCCGGCTTGCTTGAATCCTGATGGTGCAATGAGCAAGGGACTCACATCTGAGTATACCCTTCCACGCTTATGGTGGACAAAATTGATTCAGAAAAGGGGGTGGTGATGAACAGAGTGTCTGAATTAAGCAGACCACTCTTACCCAGTCCAAAGATCAGGGCTTGATCCATCACCGTTTTTTAGCTCACTGCACCATCCCAGCTCAGAACTTGGCTATATGCAAATTAGTCTGACCCTGGCCCAGTGCATCATGGGAACAGGGCAGACCAAACTACCAAGCCAATTCTTATACTGGGAAGGAAACAAGCTACCGGGGACCGGTTTCTGGCATTTCAGCCGTCTTCGGCCCGGCTTGCTTGAATCCTGATTGTGCAATGAGCAAGGGACTCACATCTGAGTATACCCTTCCACGCTTATGGTGGACAAAAATGATTCAGAAAAGGGGGTGGTGATGAACAGAGTGTCTGAATTAAGCAGACCACTCTTACCCAGTCCAAAGATCAGGGCTTGATCCATCACCGTTTTTTAGTTCACTGCACCATCCCAGCTCAGAACTTGGCTATATGCAAATTAGTCTGACCCATGCCCAGTGCATCATGGGAACAGGGCAGACCAAACTACCAAGCCAATTCTTATACTGGGAAGGAAACAAGCTACCGGGGACCGGTTTCTGGCATTTCAGCCGTCTTCGGCCCGGCTTGCTTGAATCCTGATGGTGCAATGAGCAAGGGACTCACATCTGAGTATACCCTTCCACGCTTATGGTGGACAAAAATGATTCAGAAAAGGGGGTGGTGATGAACAGAGTGTCTGAATTAAGCAGACCACTCTTACCCAGTTCAAAGATCAGGGCTTGATCCATCACTGTTTTTTAGCTCACTGCACCATCCCAGCTCAGAACTTGGCTATATGCAAATTAGTCTGACCCTGGCCCAGTGCATCATGGGAACAGGGCAGACCAAACTACCAAGCCAATTCTTATACTGGGAAGGAAACAAGCTACCGGGGACCGGTTTCTGGCATTTCAGCCGTCTTCGGCCTGGCTTGCTTGAATCCTGATGGTGCAATGAGCAAGGGACTCACATCTGAGTATACCCTTCCACGCTTATGGTGGACAAAAATGATTCAGAAAAGGGGGTGGTGATGAACAGAGTGTCTGAATTAAGCAGACCACTCTTACCCAGTCCAAAGATCAGGGCTTGATCCATCACCGTTTTTTAGCTCACTGCACCATCCCAGCTCAGAACTTGGCTATATGCAAATTAGTCTGACCCTGGCCCAGTGCATCATGGGAACAGGGCAGACCAAACTACCAAGCCAATTCTTATACTGGGAAGGAAACAAGCTACCGGGGACCGGTTTCTGGCATTTCAGCCGTCTTCGGCCTGGCTTGCTTGAATCCTGATGGTGCAATGAGCAAGGGACTCACATCTGAGTATACCCTTCCACGCTTATGGTGGACAAAAATGATTCAGAAAAGGGGGTGGTGATGAACAGAGTGTCTGAATTAAGCAGACCACTCTTACCCAGTCCAAAGATCAGGGCTTGATCCATCACCGTTTTTTAGCTCACTGCACTATCCCAGCTCAGAACTCGGCTATATGCAAATTAGTCTGACCCTGCCCCAGTGCATCATGGGAACAGGGCAGACCAAACTACCAAGCCAATTCTTATACTGGGAAGGAAACAAGCTACCGGGGACCGGTTTCTGGCATTTCAGCCGTCTTCGGCCCGGCTTGCTTGAATCCTGATGGTGCAATGAGCAAGGGACTCACATCTGAGTATACCCTTCCACGCTTATGGTGGACAAAAATGAGTCAGAAAAGGGGGTGGTGATGAACAGAGTGTCTGAATTAAGCAGACCACTCTTACCCAGTCCAAAGATCAGGGCTTGATCCATCACCGTTTTTTAGCTCACTGCACCATCCGAGCTCAGAACTTGGCTATATGCAAATTAGTCTGACCCTGGCCCAGTGCATCATGGGAACAGGGCAGACCAAACTACCAAGCCAATTCTTATACTGGGAAGGAAACAAGCTACCGGGGACCGGTTTCTGGCATTTCAGCCGTCTTCGGCCCGGCTTGCTTGAATCCTGATTGTGCAATGAGCAAGGGACTCACATCTGAGTATACCCTTCCACGCTTATGGTGGACAAAAATGATTCAGAAAAGGGGGTGGTGATGAACAGAGTGTCTGAATTAAGCAGACCACTCTTACCCAGTCCAAAGATCAGGGCTTGATCCATCACCGTTTTTTAGCTCACTGCACCATCCCAGCTCAGAACTTGGCTATATGCAAATTAGTCTGACCCTGCCCCAGTGCATCATGGGAACAGGGCAGACCAAACTACCAAGCCAATTCTTATACTGGGAAGGAAACAAGCTACCGGGGACCGGTTTCTGGCATTTCAGCCGTCTTCGGCCCGGCTTGCTTGAATCCTGATGGTGCAATGAGCAAGGGACTCACATCTGAGTATACCCTTCCACGCTTATGGTGGACAAAAATGATTCAGAAAAGGGGGTGGTGATGAACAGAGTGTCTGAATTAAGCAGACCACTCTTACCCAGTCCAAAGATCAGGGCTTGATCCATCACCGTTTTTTAGCTCACTGCACTATCCCAGCTCAGAACTTGGCTATATGCAAATTAGTCTGACCCTGCCCCAGTGCATCATGGGAACAGGGCAGACCAAACTACCAAGCCAATTCTTATACTGTGAAGGAACCAAGCTACCCGGGACCGGTTTCTGGCATTTCAGCCGTCTTCGGCCCGGCTTGCTTGAATCCTGATGGTGCAATGAGCAAGGGACTCACATCTGAGTATACCCTTCCACGCTTATGGTGGACAAAAATGATTCAGAAAAGGGGGTGGTGATGAACAGAGTGTCTGAATTAAGCAGACCACTCTTACCCAGTCCAAAGATCAGGGCTTGATCCATCACCGTTTTTTAGCTCACTGCACCATCCCAGCTCAGAACTTGGCTATATGCAAATTAGTCTGACCCTGGCCCAGTGCATCATGGGAACAGGGCAGACCAAACTACCAAGCCAATTCTTATACTGGGAAGGAAACAAGCTACCGGGGACCGGTTTCTGGCATTTCAGCCGTCTTCGGCCCGGCTTGCTTGAATCCTGATGGTGCAATGAGCAAGGGACTCACATCTGAGTATACCCTTCCACGCTTATGGTGGACAAAAATGATTCAGAAAAGGGGGTGGTGATGAACAGAGTGTCTGAATTAAGCAGACCACTCTTACCCAGTCCAAAGATCAGGGCTTGATCCATCACTGTTTTTTAGCTCACTGCACCATCCCAGCTCAGAACTTGGCTATATGCAAATTAGTCTGACCCTGGCCCAGTGCATCATGGGAACAGGGCAGACCAAACTACCAAGCCAATTCTTATACTGGGAAGGAAACAAGCTACCGGGGACCGGTTTCTGGCATTTCAGCCGTCTTTGGCCCGGCTTGCTTGAATCCTGATGGTGCAATGAGCAAGGGACTCACATCTGAGTATACCCTTCCACGCTTATGGTGGACAAAAATGATTCAGAAAAGGGGGTGGTGATGAACAGAGTGTCTGAATTAAGCAGACCACTCTTACCCAGTCCAAAGATCAGGGCTTGATCCATCACCGTTTTTTAGCTCACTGCACCATCCCAGCTCAGAACTTGGCTATATGCAAATTAGTCTGACCCTGGCCCAGTGCATCATGGGAACAGGGCAGACCAAACTACCAAGCCAATTCTTATACTGGGAAGGAAACAAGCTACCGGGGACCGGTTTCTGGCATTTCAGCCGTCTTTGGCCCGGCTTGCTTGAATCCTGATGGTGCAATGAGCAAGGGACTCGCATCTGAGTATACCCTTCCACGCTTATGGTGGACAAAAATGATTCAGAAAAGGGGGTGGTGATGAACAGAGTGTCTGAATTAAGCAGACAACTCTTACCCAGTCCAAAGATCAGGGCTTGATCCATCACCCTTTTTTAGCTCACTGCACTATCCCAGCTCAGAACTTGGCTATATGCAAATTAGTCTGACCCTGCCCCAGTGCATCATGGGAACAGGGCAGACCAAACTACCAAGCCAATTCTTATACTGGGAAGGAAACAAGCTACCGGGGACCGGTTCCTGGCATTTCAGCCGTCTTCGGCCCGGCTTGCTTGAATCCTGATGGTGCAATGAGCAAGGGACTCACATCTGAGTATACCCTTCCACGCTTATGGTGGACAAAAATGATTCAGAAAAAGGGGTGGTGATGAACAGAGTGTCTGAATTAAGCAGACCACTGTTACCCAGTCCAAAGATCAGGGCTTGATCCATCACCGTTTTTTAGCTCACTGCACCATCCCAGCTCAGAACTTGGCTATATGCAAATTAGTCTGACCCTGGCCCAGTGCATCATGGGAACAGGGCAGACCAAACTACCAAGCCAATTCTTATACTGGGAAGGAAACAAGCTACCGGGGACCGGTTTCTGGCATTTCAGCCGTCTTCGGCCCGGCTTGCTTGAATCCTGATGGTGCAATGAGCAAGGGACTCACATCTGAGTATACCCTTGAACGCTTATGGTGGACAAAAATGATTCAGAAAAGGGGGTGGTGATGAACAGAGTGTCTGAATTAAGCAGACCACTCTTACCCAGTCCAAAGATCAGGGCTTGATCCATCACCGTTTTTTAGCTCACTGCACCATCCCAGCTCAGAACTTGGCTATATGCAAATTAGTCTGACCCTGGCCCAGTGCATCATGGGAGCAGGGCAGACCAAACTACCAAGCCAATTCTTATACTGGGAAGGAAACAAGCTACCGGGGACCGGTTTCTGGCATTTCAGCCGTCTTCGGCCCGGCTTGCTTGAATCCTGATGGTGCAATGAGCAAGGGACTCACATCTGAGTATACCCTTCCACGCTTATGGTGGACAAAAATGATTCAGAAAAGGGGGTGGTGATGAACAGAGTGTCTGAATTAAGCAGACCACTCTTACCCAGTCCAAAGATCAGGGCTTGATCCATCACCGTTTTTTAGCTCACTGCACCATCCCAGCTCAGAACTTGGCTATATGCAAATTAGTCTGACCCTGGCCCAGTGCATCATGGGAACAGGGCAGACCAAACTACCAAGCCAATTCTTATACTGGGAAGGAAACAAGCTACCGGGGACCGGTTTCTGGCATTTCAGCCGTCTTCGGCACGGCTTGCTTGAATCCTGATGGTCCAATGAGCAAGGGACTCACATCTGAGTATACCCTTCCACGCTTATGGTGGACAAAAATGATTCAGAAAAGGGGGTGGTGATGAACAGAGTGTCTGAATTAAGCAGACCACTCTTACCCAGTCCAAAGATCAGGGCTTGATCCATCACCGTTTTTTAGCTCACTGCACCATCCCAGCTCAGAACTTGGCTATATGCAAATTAGTCTGACCCTGGCCCAGTGAATCATGGGAACAGGGCAGACCAAACTACCAAGCCAATTCTTATACTGGGAAGGAAACAAGCTACCGGGGACCGGTTTCTGGCATTTCAGCCGTCTTCGGCCCGGCTTGCTTGAATCCTGATGGTGCAATGAGCAAGGGACTCACATCTGAGTATACCCTTCCACGCTTATGGTGGACAAAAATGATTCAGAAAAGGGGGTGGTGATGAACAGAGTGTCTGAATTAAGCAGACCACTCTTACCCAGTCCAAAGATCAGGGCTTGATCCATCACCGTTTTTTAGCTCACTGCACCATCCCAGCTCAGAACTTGGCTATATGCAAATTAGTCTGACCCTGGCCCAGTGCATCATGGGAACAGGGCAGACCAAACTACCAAGCCAATTCTTATACTGGGAAGGAAACAAGCTACCGGGGACCGGTTTCTGGCATTTCAGCCGTCTTCGGCCCGGCTTGCTTGAATCCTGATGGTGCAATGAGCAAGGGACTCACATCTGAGTATACCCTTCCACGCTTATGGTGGACAAAAATGATTCAGAAAAGGGGGTGGTGATGAACAGAGTGTCTGAATTAAGCAGACCACTCTTACCCAGTCCAAAGATCAGGGCTTGATCCATCACCGTTTTTTAGCTCACTGCACCATCCCAGCTCAGAACTTGGCTATATGCAAATTAGTCTGACCCTGGCCCAGTGCATCATGGGAACAGGGCAGACCAAACTACCAAGCCAATTCTTATACTGGGAAGGAAACAAGCTACCGGGGACCGGTTTCTGGCATTTCAGCCGTCTTCGGCCCGGCTTGCTTGAATCCTGATGGTGCAATGAGCAAGGGACTCACATCTGAGTATACCCTTCCACGCTTATGGTGGACAAAAATTATTCAGAAAAGGGGGTGGTGATGAACAGAGTGTCTGAATTAAGCAGACCACTCTTACCCAGTCCAAAGATCAGGGCTTGATCCATCACCGTTTTTTAGCTCACTGCACCATCCCAGCTCAGAACTTGGCTATATGCAAATTAGTCTGACCCTGGCCCAGTGCATCATGGGAACAGGGCAGACCAAACTACCAAGCCAATTCTTATACTGGGAAGGAAACAAGCTACCGGGGACCGGTTTCTGGCATTTCAGACGTCTTAGGCCCGGCTTGCTTGAATCCTGATGGTGCAATGAGCAAGGGACTCACATCTGAGTATACCCTTCCATGCTTATGGTGGACAAAAATGATTCAGAAAAGGGGGTGGTGATGAACAGAGTGTCTGAATTAAGCAGACCACTCTTACCCAGTTCAAAGATCAGGGCTTGATGCATCACCGTTTTTTAGCTCACTGCACCATCCCAGCTCAGAACTTGGCTATATGCAAATTAGTCTGACCCTGGCCCAGTGCATCATGGGAACAGGGCAGACCAAACTACCAAGCCAATTCTTATACTGGGAAGGAAACAAGCTACCGGGGACCGGTTTCTGGCATTTCAGCCATCTTCGGCCCGGCTTGCTTGAATCCTGATGGTGCAATGAGCAAGGGACTCACATCTGAGTATACCCTTCCACGCTTATGGTGGACAAAAATGATTCAGAAAAGGGGGTGGTGATGAACAGAGTGTCTGAATTAAGCAGACCACTCTTACCCAGTCCAAAGATCAGGGCTTGATCCATCACCATTTTTTAGCTCACTGCACCATCCCAGCTCAGAACTTGGCTATATGCAAATTAGTCTGACCCTGGCCCAGTGCATCATGGGAACAGGGCAGACCAAACTACCAAGCCAATTCTTATACTGGGAAGGAAACAAGCTACCGGGGACCGGTTTCTGGCATTTCAGCCGTCTTCGGCCCGGCTTGCTTGAATCCTGATGGTGCAATGAGCAAGGGACTCACATCTGAGTATACCCTTCCATGCTTATGGTGGACAAAAATGATTCAGAAAAGGGGGTGGTGATGAACAGAGTGTCTGAATTAAGCAGACCACTCTTACCCAGTCCAAAGATCAGGGCTTGATCCATCACCGTTTTTTAGCTCACTGCACCATCCCAGCTCAGAACTTGGCTATATGCAAATTAGTCTGACCCTGGCCCAGTGCATCATGGGAATAGGGCAGACCAAACTACCAAGCCAATTCTTATACTGGGAAGGAAACAAGCTACCGGGGACCGGTTTCTGGCATTTCAACCGTCTTCGGCCCGGCTTGCTTGAATCCTGATGGTGCAATGAGCAAGGGACTCACATCTGAGTATACCCTTCCACACTTATGGTGGACAAAAATGATTCAGAAAAGGGGGTGAAGATGAACAGAGTGTCTGAATTAAGCAGACCACTCTTACCCAGTCCAAAGATCAGGGCTAGATCCATCACCGTTTTATAGCTCACTGCACCATCCCAGCTCAGAACTTGGCTATATGCAAATTAGTCTGACCCTGGCCCAGTGCATCATGGGAACAGGGCAGACCAAACTACCAAGCCAATTCTTATACTGGGAAGGAAACAAGCTACCGGGGACCGGTTTCTGGCATTTCAGCCGTCTTCGGCCCGGCTTGCTTGAATCCTGATGGTGCACTGAGCAAGGGACTCACATCTGAGTATACCCTTCCACGCTTATGGTGGACAAAAATGATTCAGAAAAGGGGGTGGTGATGAACAGAGTGTCTGAATTAAGCAGACCACTCTTACCCAGTCCAAAGATCAGGGCTTGATCCATCACCGTTTTTTAGCTCACTGCACCATCCCAGCTCAGAACTTGGCTATATGCAAATTAGTCTGACCCTGGCCCAGTGCATCATGGGAACAGGGCAGACCAAACTACCAAGCCAATTCTTATACTGGGAAGGAAACAAGCTACCGGGGACCGGTTTCTGGCATTTCAGCCGTCTTCGGCCCGGCTTGCTTGAATCCTGATGGTGCAATGAGCAAGGGACTCACATCTGAGTATACCCTTCCACGCTTATGGTGGACAAAAATGATTCAGAAAAGGGGGTGGTGATGAACAGAGTGTCTGAATTAAGCAGACCACTCTTACCCAGTCCAAAGATCTGGGCTTGATCCATCACCGTTTTTTAGCTCACTGCACCATCCCAGCTCAGAACTTGGCTATATGCAAATTAGTCTGACCCTGGCCCAGTGCATCATGGGAACAGGGCAAGTAAAAAAACTTAGCCATGACTCATGATTTAAGCATGCCAATAACTCTTCTATGTCTGTTAGGAGTGCCATGACTGCATTACCATGGCAACCGAATCGAGTTGAAACTTGTCAAGAAACCAGCTTGTATGTAATTGTATATATAATGAGCACTAAGGTTTGTGCAGATGTAGTGAACAAGGTGGGAGCTTACCGCCGAAACTCGTCTGAGCAGCAACTGAGAAAATAAATCTTCTTTGGATAGTAATTCACGGAGTCAGCGCCTTTCTTGATAAGGAGTTTGGACTTGTTTCCAATATATATATATATGTATATATATATATCACCAAATTGCTGCAAAAGCGATCCTCGACCTTGCAACGCTGGTGCCGTTGGTGGCAGCAGCCGCCACACTATGTTTAGACCTGCTTCCCATCCACCTTCGATAGCTGGACACAGAAAACGACACATCAGGAAAATCCAGCACAAATCCTTTTATTGTGAACTTATGGAACAAGGACGACGCGTTTCGGCGTTTGCCTTTATAAAGTACCACCATTTTGTTTTCAAACATATTTAAGTCAGTTTTTCATGACAAAATCATAGAGATAGAAAACATACTATCAATTTGTTTCAGACACAAAATCATGTAATCACAATGTTCAAATTCAATTAAACGGTGTTAATGAGATCTCATATCTATAAATATACAAATTTACAAATTTACAAATTTAGACATCCGTCGTTTTGCAATTTGTCTCAATACGGATAAGGGTTGCCGTTAGATGTATCGGCCTCATCTTACGAGCAGTCGTTAAGTTACCCGGGTAATGTAGTTCGCCTGCTGATAGCTTGCGATTGGGCAAATTAGCTAAATATGCCATGTGGCTATTTCATGTCACGTGATTGGTTACCGATCGTATGTGGCTGGGAAATGTAGTATCCGGCCAGGTGAGAGCGGGGTTCGAGACTGCTCTAAGATGAATCTAGGGCACCGTATACGAAATTCATATACTGATTTATATGTTTATTGTGTACTCGGGAGCTCCCTGAGTTTGACACAGTGTCTGAAGTACTGAGTGTCCCCACTGGCATGGAATAGATGCGGAGAATATGGCAACCCACAATTGTGGTGGTACCATAGGAACGCTAGTCGTCTCAGGGTCTGAATATTATAAATGATAAGCCACACACAAGCCACTCTTGAGTGGAAATAGATTTATTTTCAGTTGTTTTTCTACTTTTCACATTATTACACACTCACGCCAAAATGTCACCATTTCCTCACTCCCCATTATGAGCACTTGAACCTAAGGCATACCACCAGATTCTAACACCTTTCCCCGCATCTATTCCATGCCAGTGGGGACACTCAGTACTTCAGACACTGTGACTATAATGTATACAGAGTCAAGGAACCTACTGAAGCATAATACTAATACTCACCTTGTTGGACTATCTTTACCATCATGCTCCTCGGAGCAGGATAAGCCACGCCCACTGGGGGCGGCGAAATTCAACAAAGAAAGCAATAAAAATGCGTTGAATTCATTGGTGAGCCAATCCTTGGCCCTGCTAAAACAGCCCATGATTAAGAGGCGGTTTGGCCTCGAAACGCATTGGGCATGGCACAATCAATACACAAAGCATTAAGGTGATGACAGCGAGGCCAGCAGACCAGAGGTCAGGACAGCGTTGTGTGCTCTCTGAATCCGGAGGGGCATTTGGTGAACAATATATATATATATATATATATATATATATATATATATATATATATATATATATATATATATATATATATATATATATATATATATATATATATATATATATATTTATATATATATATATATATATATCGCCGCTTCACTTCCGTTACACCGGATTTACATCCTTCAGGAAAAAAGCACTCCCGGACGTTGTTCGGGTGCTTTATTGACAATGAACAAACACAGCAGCAAACAGACGCATTTTGGTATAAACCTTCATCTATGTTAACGGTGTAACGGAAGTGAAGCGGCGATTGATTTGCTGGAGCACCCCCGCATTAAAAGCACCCGCCTGCGAGTGCTTCGCTCTGGTGTTTCTGGAGCTGCAAAAAACAAAATATTATATAAATAAAAATCTCAAATCTAGCATGGCATGTTCAGAAAATTACGCAAAATATATGAACTCATTTACTGTACAAATATTTCATTATTCCATAAGTAAATTAGTCTCCCAGATGTATCGACAGTTCCTCTCCTATATTCCTCCCCTACGGGGTCTTTGTCTCTAGATTAATGATGTACCTTGATTCTGTAGGTAAATATAGTTAAGACCTATTTTCCACAGGAAATTCATTACATTATATTCATATCACTTTGGCGTCGATTGATTAATCTTTGTGAAATTTTTAAAACTTATGGCCCGCTCTGGTCCTCTCCTATCCTGAAAGTTTCAGGGTGATTCGGCAAGCGGGGGCCAAGAAAAAAGGAGGGTCCCAAAATGTGTTTTCCCCATGCACTTTCCTATAGGAAACTTTAGACACGGCTACAGTCCGAACTATTAAACGGAATCACACCAAATTTGGCCAAAAGGTAGCTCTTGGTTCATAAAGATCCCTTATTGTTAAATGGTGTAAATCCGTTCAGTAGTTGCTGAGAAAATCAAAAGTAAAATACTTTATATATCTATGGCCACACAGGATCCACGCACCCTCACCATCACGAGCTTTATGGTAATTGATTGTCAACACTCCAAACCAGGAAGTGTTGGCAACCATCTTGTGCCTCGGTAGAACCGAGAGACAAGAAATCAGTGAAACAAATGTGCAAATCAAGAAAGCCTGCTTAGGGGTCACAGAAGGACCCCCAGGGCCCCCCAAAAAAAGATTTTTTTTAAAATTGGCAAAATCCGTGCACGGTGCGCAGATCTGGCCGTGAAAAAAAAAATAAAGCGAGGGTCTCCCGGGTGGGCCAAATCCTGGGGGCAATCTTTTATTGTTATGGGGGCGCAAAGGGGCCCCCCAGCCCCATGGATCGCCACCACGGGGGGCTTTTGAAACATATGTGTGCAGGGGGGCTCACAGCCCCCCCAGCCCCGGGGACCGCCACCCCCAGGGTCAAGCAGGGGCCGAGAAAAAGGGGGGTCCCAAAACGTGTTTTCCCCATGCAATTTCCATAGGACCTTTAGCCACAGCTGGAGCCCAAACTGCTGAACCGAATTACACCAAATCTGGCAAATATGTAGTCCTCGATTGAAACTTGTGCCTTCTGCTTCAATGGTGTCAATCTGTTCAGTAGTTCCTGAGAAAATTACAGCTGAAAGCATTTATATATCTATGGGTGCGGTCGGTCCGCAGGCCCTGAGCGCACCATGAGCGCACCATAAGCGCACCCTTCTGATCACGCTCTGAATGCTAATTGGCAGTCAAGTGGTTGTCAACATTCGAAGCCAAGAACTGTTGGCAGCCATTTTGTGCCTTGGTAGATGCGAGGCTGAAGAAGTCAGTGTAATATAAGTGCAGAACGTAGAAAGGGGGCAGGGTAGAAATACTTTTACCCTCTAGACCTGCTTAGTGGGTTCCAGAAGGACCCCCAGGCCAACACATTTTTAATTTTTTTTAAAAAGACCTGGCAGGTGCTTTTAGGGTGCGCAGACTCTGCCGTAAAAAAAAAGAAAGAAAGTAAAACTGAGCTATTTTTATAATTAGCCCCTGGGGGCTAAATACCGGGGGGAAAATATTACATTTTATGGGGGGCCCAGAGGGCCCCCCCAGCCCCGTGATCGTCACCCCCGAGGCTACAAAAAAGAATTGGTGGGGGGAGGGATCCAAGGTCCCCAAAGCCGCGGGGACCACCACCCCCCCGGGCTTTATGTATTGTGGGAGGGGGACTGCGTGGCCCCCCTCCTGGCACACTAGAGGGCCCCGTCACCACCCAGGGCTACAAAACAAAATGGTTGGGGGGGATACAAGGTCTCCAAAGCCCTGGGGACCACCATTCCCCGGGGCTTTATGTATTGTGGGAGGGCCGGCTCTTGCAGCGTCCCGGGGTGTCCATCCCGCCCTTCCATAGCAAGGAAATCTGTTCTCTCATTCAAAATGTAAATCAGATTGCTTTTTCACATGGGGAACTGCATGTTAGTAACTCCCCATGTGGAAAAGCAATGGCGGCTCCCAAACGGGGGTATCACTGACCCTATATTCATCCATACTTTCACACATAACAGATGGTGGGCATGATGCATTTCTGCGCATATGAATGTTTGTTGTACATTCAGTGGAGTGTTGTACCTGCAGGAATACAGGGCTATGAAAGCTTTAGGGCAGCTAATATATATACTTATGTGGTCATTCGGTTATACTGTTGAACTTTGTACTGGAAATCAGTGTTCGAGCCTCGGAATCGCAACCACATCCTGTTATTGTAGACAAATCACGTAATCTATGCGTGCCTGAAAATGTACTGTACATAGGATGCTCATGTAAATCGCTGCAATAGTTTTGGTTCGACTTCGCACTATATAAATATGCTACAAAAAAAAATTCGAGCAATTGTACACACTTATAAATTTACTATACACTTTGCTGTAAGTATTGTAATGATCCAGTTTCTACTTTTGTATTTGTAGAATGAGCGAGAGAAAGTTATATAACCAAAGTTTTTGTTACTGCCAGAGGTAAGACGGTTGCATACGCTGTTTACAGCACAATATAATGCGGTGCGGACCAGGGGCAGCATTTTACAAACATAATGAATACATAGGCACAGATGGATAGTTGAAGTGGGTACATGTGCTCAACTCTATTTTATTACGTTGCTGTTGGTAACAAGTACAATAGTAATCATGATATCATACACAGATATTCCATCATAAATGGTTTATGACTTCTCCTGTACAAAGGTAGGAGCACTACATGTGAATACACCTGTTGTCATCAGTGATGCCACTGACTATGTCATAAATGATGTAATATGTGACATCATCAACAGTGGATTGTGGGCGCGCGAGTTACAGTTAGTACAACTAACTATAACGGAGGAATTTCAATGGTTTTGTACAAGTGAAATGTCCAGCTAACTAGAACACCCCTGATGCCTATGTTTTTTTCCGTGAATTTATGTATATACAGCAAGAGCGGTCGTTGGTAGCATCATCCTCAGTGGACTTGATTACTGTAATGCTCTACTGTTGTAGGCTCCTAAAATTTTGATTGAGCGCCTCCAAAGAGTCTAAAATGTGGCGGCAAAACTGGCACTGATGAAACCACAACGTTTGTCAGGTTCACTGGCCCTTGCAGAGCTTCACTGGTTGCCTATAATGCGGAGAGTCCAGTTTAGGTCTCTGTGTTTGGTCTTTAAAGCCATTCATGGCCTTGGGTCTACATCTCTTCAAGAGATATTTGCATGGTACACTCCAACAAGGTGCCTTCGATCTGCCACCGCCTGTTTGGTGAAAGTTCCGAAAATCCGAAGAGCCAAGTCAGGAGGCAGGGCATTCAGCTTGGCCACTGCCAAGCTTGGGAACAACCTTCCTTCAGAACTTAGACAGCTGCAGGATCTTCTACAGTTTAGGAAGAAGATCAAAACATAGCTGTTTTCCACAGCCTGATAGGCTGGAACTGCCATGTTGGTTTAAGATCTTACATGGCTTTTTCCAAGCCTGGTAGGCTAGAACTGCCATATCAGTCTACAATGCTCTTTCTCCACTGTTCGATGAGGATTCCTGTACTATAGCGTCAAGATACTGGCTGGGTGATTGTTGCGCTCCACATATACAATACAATACAATACAATATATATATCACCACCACACATCTACCTTACATTATGGACAGACTCCAGCATGCTCAAGGTCGCTTTTCAAATGCCATTTATTGACACTAAGGGTGACGCATTTCAACAGCTGTAGCTGCCAATCTCATTGCCCATTCAGGAACTGTGGGAAGTGGTGCTTATGCCGGCAGAGCATACCTGCTTGAAATCCAATTTCAATAGTCAAGTAGGCGTGCTGTCAGGATGCAGCACGAAGCGTCAAAGTATTGCCGGAATTTATTTATTCACACAACGCACTTCGACTGCCCAGCAGCCTTGGTCACATGTGTTTAGATCACCACTAGGGTGTCCTTAAAAATGCATGTTAGACATAAAGGAAGGACACAAAAAGATCTAATGTGTCAGCTATATTGGAACAGTGTTCAGCAAGTCAGAAAGAGTGTAGAACATTGCCATGGTGAGTTTTGACTCTTTAAATGAGGAATATATTCAACGAAAGTCAGGCATGTGAGCCAAACTTGTAACACAAAATGCATATTAGCACCAAAGTGGTGAAGTCTGTGGGGTAAAGTGCCTTACAGCGGTCCACATATAGTGATGAAACTAGACCAAAATACAGCAGTAACGGCAGGCCGGAAGGCATGAAGGCATAGTGCCTATATGCAGCCATGTTGTTGAATCCCTTCCCATATAGTGTGGGTCATTCCAGGCTGGAAAGTGAAGTGCCAGATGATGAAGATAAAGCTTTAAGGGCTAGATTCAGGTAGCTTAATACTGGTCGGTAACAGCCAGAAATCTGTGAATTTCCTGTTACCGACCGGTATTTAGCTCTTCCCAATGTAGGAGGCAGTAAATAAGGTTTCGGTAATTTACTGATTCCTTAATTTAAGGAATTAGTAAAATACTGATTCCTTATTTTAAGGAATCGGTAATTTACCGAATCCTTAAAACCTATGTAGGTAGCAGTTAAGTGAGTGTATTTTTGCTTTAATGATTCGTTATTTACCACCAACTACAAGTTGGTAGTAAATACAGAATACCTTTAAAAAGCTATTATTTACTTTTTTCAAAGTGCCATGTGCACACATGCATGATTCAGGGGTGCAACAGGGTGTCAATATGACATTCTGCCACCCTTGAATATGCTCCCGCTATTACAGATTTGGTAATACCGAATCGGTAATAGTGAATGGCTTCTCATTCATTCCTATGGGCCACCAGGCCCACAGGAATGAATGGGAAGGTAGTCCTTATTACTGAATCGGTATTACCGATTCGGTAATAAGGAATTTTACAGAATTGGTCAATTTTACCAATTTGTTACCTACATCATATTTACCGATTCCTAAATACCGAATCGGTGAAATTCGGTATTTAAGAATCGGTAAATTGAGATTACCTACATCGGGCCCTAAGTGACTACACCATAGGTACTGGACCAGTGCCCAGGCTCCTACTCACTCAACTTGCACAATGCACAATTATCCACAAATAATGACATTAAATTAAATGTAATCATGCATGAGATAGCTTATCTGTGATGGTATCCCAGAAGTGAAGATAAAGAAAGGGGTAGGGAAGCCCATGCTCGTGAGTTTCTGTTGATGGTTCACTTCCTTTCCTCCTACAAAGAAGAAAACAAGTCAGCATCCAAGGAATGAAAGCAAAAACACATCATGTATGTCATGTATGTCATCACATATAAAAAGAACAATTTTCTTTCTTATGCAGATGAAGGAGTAGTCAAGAATAGAGGAAAACAAAATGATTCCTCTTTGAGGTGGACAGCAAGTTCCTCATCCTGGTTCAATCCACCCGGGAATTTTGTCTTGAAGTCAACCATATACTTTGACTCCCTCTTACCTGAGCTAACCCTTTTCAGCACGCCGAGAACGCCGACTTCGCCGACGCCTTGACCTGGGATCTGCTACTCGTCCCTGCGGCCTCCCCGTGTCCCAGGAGGGATTGACCGCCTGAGGCCTGCGCCAACATCTTGCAGCACCCGCTTCGCGGGTGCCTCTGCGCGGCGCCAAGGCGTGGGGTCGAGGCTGCAGGTCTTCACCCAGCACTCATCACCCGGGAGGAATAAAGAACTGAGAAAGGTAACTGGGGGCGCGTGAGGCAGGGACTCCATAGACCAGGAGTCCCCGCGCTGCACAGGTGTGCACCGCCGCCCCCAGCAAGCCACGCCCCGGCCGCAACACCCTCTACAAATAGAGGGTGGCAACGCGTAGCGGGATGCGAGCGGGACGCCGAGCGAAGCCCGGGCAAAGGGCGGGCCCTCTGTGGCCCTCAAGGGCCAGAAGAGGCCGGGCTGGGCCAGCCCCCTAAAAATTGCCCTCCCAAAAGCCGTTGTTAACAGTCTCTCGGCACCTAGCCTGGCTACTGGCCATCTTCATCGACACAAGCTATATCCGGCCGTTACTAGCCAACACAGTACCCCCTGCAATCAGGAAAACTGCTAAGAAGACCAGGATGCCTACCCTAAGATCGAGTACAAAAGCCAAATCGGATCATCCACCACCTTTACCGACCCTAACTGCCATCAACAAAATGCTCAAGCAGACCATAGGGGCGGTTTCCGATGCCATAGCTAACACCGAGAGAAGAATGTCTCTACCACCTGTAACTATCATCCAAGATACCCAGGAAGCATTGTTTAACCTTTCAGAAGCCTCCGATGACTTGGTAGAGGAGACCTACACTAGCCGGCCCATAACCCCACCATCTTTCGCTGACCTTCCTTGTGCCCAGGCGCCCGCTGAAACTAGCAGGGATAGACCTGGTGCACAATTAAGCACTCAAACAAACACCAAGGACACAGACGCACTCCCTGAGGAGAAAACGCCGCACAGGGATGGCCGCAAACAAGGGAGGAAAAAAGGTCATGTAAAGTCCAGCAACCACAATCTGATCACGCCCATCAACCCATCCACACCGGGAATACCATGCTGGATAACCAACATGGTGGCGGATCTTAAATCTGACCTGGAGCATTCCATCACGGTGCTGTTGAAACCCCTCATAGCAAAAATAGATAGACTAACATCACTGGTTAACAACAAGGGGATCAGCCCGAAAACTCATCCCGTGCAGGAACGAGATTCGACAAAACCAAAGGTCCCTATAACAACAAGCCTACCAAAAGACAAGGTCTCTTTAATGCACAATGGGGTTTCCAAACCCAACAACACCAACAACACCAGTGTCACGCAGAAAGGAGCTAAGGAAAAACAGAAGGTCGCCTCCACCCCACAAGCAGGTAAAAATCAAACACCGATCGGCAACAATAAACCTCCACCCGGATTTTCACAAACGCTTGAAGAAAATAAGGCCTTAACCCCGAAGGCGGACCCTAAGACCTTCCGGACCCCCACCGCGACAACCACCAATGAAAAGAAAACCGCTACACGCTTCAGGACAATTAATCTTCCACCTGAGGCATTGCCATTTGTAGTTGTCCTTACAGGAGTGCCCCCTTTAAAGGAGGGCCAAAGGGAATCACAAATTGAATTAAAAAACAAATGTGCACAGTGGCTGCAAACACATAGGCCCCTGCCCCCAAACATCTATGGGGAAATCCTCTCAGTGAGAAGGGGCGAGTGGATCGGCAAAGGTACCAAGACCATCGCAGGGGACATCATCACGGTGAATTTTAGAGACATGGCAGCAGTTAACTTCATCTGCAACGCCCCCCCGAGTTACACCCGTTCACAAATTCACCTGGTCCATCTATCTTATTTCTACCCCCTAGCACCTCAAAGGCCGAGGCAGAATTTTGGCCATAATAGAACACCGCACTTGGGTTTCCAATATGGCCAACCCCAATGGCAAAGGTTAAACCCTGTATTCCCTACCTATGACTCCTCAATAATGCAGTACGCCCATTGGAACAGGTTCAGCACACTCGAAGGGGTGGACTGACAGAGAATGGACCGTTTCCCATCAAAGATCCAAAACAGGAATGAGCCAAGTCTTCCACCATTAGGGGCGGAAGAAGGAGCAGCCTATGGACAAATTGATGTTACGGGTCCAGTGCACACCACAGGAGGTAGGAGCACACCACCAAATAGCACCCAGGGCAAAGGGGAGGGGACAAATTCCGACAGAAGAATCGCCACCCCCCCCGGGCCGCAATCAAGCCGGGCCGTCGTACCTGCAAAGGACAAACAACCAAATCCTTTGCCAGGTGTAGGAAGAAGCACTCCCAAGGTCATGATTCATGATAACCTACTAATAGCTACCTGGAACATCGCAGGGCTAGAGACTAAGTTCGCATCTCAGGACTGGCTCAGCTACATAAGGAAATTTCACATTCTATGCCTCCAAGAGACCTGGGCCACCGAACTGCATGATTATAGCATGGAGGGCTATAAAAGCTTCTTTGTCCCTGCAAAAAAAGCTACCTCAGGGAGAGCGAGTGGGGGGCTTGCGATCTATGTCCACTTAGATATTAATGGCACCTGGTCCAATACCAAATGGGTCACACGTAACCTTCAAGTACTAAGGTTCACCTCATCAAGTTTAACATTCCTGCTAATGAACTGGTATAACACACCGGCTATAACGGAGAAGGGCGTAGCCATAAAAGAACTTGAAAATTGTTTGAACTTTTTATCCAAGACACCAAAGCCCACGAGTTTAATTTTAATGGGAGATTTTAACTGTCACCTCTGTGAAAATCTGATACCCTTTAATAACGATTGGTCAAAATGCACGATCATGAAAGGCCCACACTTCACCCACTCAACAGAGGGCTGGGACCTAGAAAGACTAATGAAAAGGCACAACCTTACCCAAACTCTGGACCTTGCCATCTTAAATGAGAAAGGAGAACTAACTCCAACATTCAAAGGCAGAGGCTGTCGTTCCTATATCGACTTTGCATTAGTCTCTCCTAATTTAAAAAGACTTATCAGTACAATCTTCATAGAGGCCAGTAGCTTCAGTGATCACAACCCGGTGATTATTAAAATGGAAGGTTTTGTCTTTTCAGCCGAAAAGAGACCTGCCATCCTGGAAAGAGCAGTGGAAGAATTAAATGGGCCAAAATTGATGGGAACAGCTTCTATAAAAAACTCTTACTCGAAGCCTCAGCAGCGATCGATAAATGTCTCGACCCCTGCGTAACCGGAGGTGCGGTGGTGAAGGCATTTGAAGAAATCGCGCAGGTTGTAAATAATTCCCTCCAAACCAAAGGAGCTAATAACAAAACTCCCCCAAACCCCCGCTGGTTTGATTCAAACTGCACAAAGGCGCTGAAAAACCTGAAGGCTAGTCTCCACGCCCAACCAAGGGATAAAACGAAGGTGGCAAGGAACAGAGCCGAATACAAAAAAGCCGTGAAGGCACGAAAGCAGAGTATACAAAATCAGGCTTGGGAAGACCTAAGGGATGCCGCAGAAAGAAAAGACTCTATTGCCTTCTGGAAAGTGATCAATGCCCCCTGTTTCCAGGACCAAGGGGCCCCAAAAATCATGAACACCATCTTGCCGGAGCAATGGCAGAAACACTTCCAGAGTTTATATAACCATTCAAATCAGGCACCCCAAGAGGAGTTATCGAAGGCCCATCAGCCCGCTAAGCTAAACTTCACCTTAAAGGAGGTCGAATTAGGAATAACCAGACTCAGCAAAAATAAGGCGCCGGGCCCGGACGGAATACCACCAGACCTATTCCTAAGCAAACCAGATCTATGGGCTCCGTTACTCACGAGGGTGCTAAACGAGGCAGTGGAGGCAGGCCTCCCCCAGTCCTGGTCAACGGCGACCATAGTCCCCATTTACAAAAAAGGCAACCGGGATGACCCCCAATGTTACCGACCCATCTCGCTCATCGACATGACAGCTAAGGTCCTGGGTCGAGTCATCCTATCGAGATTGCAAGATTGGGTAGAGGAGCAACAAATCCTCTCCGAAATCCAATACGGCTTCAGGAAAGGCAGATCTACCACCGACCAATGCCTAAATTTATACCTCCTGATTGCAAAATACACCATCGCCGGGACGGGGTCAATACACATGGGGTTTATGGACCTCTCAGCGGCCTTCGACCGCGTAAACAGGAGAAAGCTCTGGGCTATGCTAATGGATCTAGGAGCGGATCACTCACTAGTTGATACCTTACAAAATCTACACCGCAACACCTCAGCAAGCGTGAGATACAGCCAGGAAGGAAAAAAGACCGATCCCTTCATCTGCAATAGTGGAGTAAGGCAGGGATGTATCCTCGCTCCATTCCTTTTCTCCATTTACATTAACGCACTGGAACAGGACCTCCTTAAGCTTAAAGTTGATTCACCCCAAATCAGTCATCGAGCTGTACCCGTACTACTCTACGCCGATGATGCGGTTTTGCTCTCGAGAACACCCTTGGGCCTGCAAAAACTAATTGACGGGCTTGTCAAATTCATGGACAAATTGGACCTGGCAACAAACCTGGAAAATTCCTTTATTATGACATCAGGGAAACCCACAAAAGGATCTTTTACATATAACATCGGGTCACACAAAATAGACCAGGTCAAGTCTTTCACATATCTGGGGGTGTTATTCGATCACGATCTATCGTTCAAACCCTTGATTGAAAAACACTCGACAAAATTGGCGGCCGCAGTAGGAGCTATCATGGGGTATGGGCAGAGTCTAGGGAAATGGTCCCCGGAACAAATCCTGACCTTATACAGATCCATCTGCTGTGCAAAAGTAAGTTACGGAGCGGAAGTGTGGGGCTTCCTGGGTAAAAAAGCTCAGTCACTCCAGACGGAAGAAAACAAATTCTTACGAAGAATATTAAAAGTCCCACAGAGTGTTTCGGCCCACATCATACATGAAGAGCTGGGAGAACCCTTCCTAGAGGACAAAATTAAAACCAAACCTCTTCTGGCTTGGGTGAAGGTATGGACCAACCCCGAGGCGGCCCTAACCAGACAAATTATCGAGGATTGCCTCAAAAGAGACAAAGGCCATGCAATCCCCTGGCTGAAATTTGTTAAGGAGTCGCTAACAGAGATTGGCTGCTCTAAATACTTCCTAGCCCCCGACTCTTTAACCCCGGAGTGTAAAACCTTGGTCAAAAATCTTTTCCTCACACAGCTGAAGTCAACAAGGGCAGAAAAAGAGAGGCATAAACCCACCAATCTTTCTTACAACAATCTGACACCGAAGCAAGGCATGGAACCTTACCTGAGGGTCATGTACAATGCGCAGGATCGCTACCTCATAACCCGATTTAGAATTAACATGTTACACCACATCCTTGCAGTGCCATCTGGGTTTACCCACACAGTGGAGGAGAAGGGTACCTGCGGCTGCGATCTTAGATCTCCGCAGGATACCCTTCATTTTGTTTTAGTGTGTCCATTCTACACGATACCAAGACGCAAGTTCCTGGTGGGAATCCTGAAAGAGCTAAAATTCAAGCATGCGAAACTGGCGTTGAGATTCCTACAGGAAGCGGAGGACGCCTATACCCTATTTTGCACGATAAACTTCATTCGGATCGCAACAAGACTGAGGACTACCAGAGACATTGGCCCTTAACGAGTTTGAACATTTAAATTTCTTTAAAACTACCCTGGCCCCCCCCCTCAAGTACATACAATTTTAACATCTACACTTTTTTAAACTGAATATCATTAATATCGTTTTTTAATTTTGTGTATATATATTGTATCGGTGCTTTTATGGTGTCTTTTTAAGAACCGAATAAAGATTATAAATTGAAATTGACTCCCTCTTCCTAAGCTTCAGAACTCTATCCCCACCTCTAGGGTCATTGGTGATTTGTTCGATGGCACAGTATGTGAGTTGGGATATGTCTGAAAAATGTTTGTGCTGGGCTACTGGATACTTAGGGTCCCTGTTGTTGATGGCCCTCATATGTTCTAAGATTCTTTTTTAGGCCATCAGTAGTGCTACCAATGTACCACAATTTACATGGGCACTCAATGATAAAAATGACAAAGCTGGTACTACATGTGAGGAATTGGGAGATAACCGACTTGGTTGGACCCATTATAATTTTATTGCTCATCAGACTGTTCTTGCATGCCTTACAGTGGCCACAGGGAAAGAAACCTTGAAGTTTGTATGTACTGCCACCCATAACTGCACTAATGTCACTATGGACCAATATGTTCCTGAGGCTGCGTTCTTTTCTGTAGGGGATGCAGGGTTTGGCCTCTATGTTGATGCTTATAGTGCTGTTGCTTTTGAGAATGTTCCAGTTCTTCACGAGAATCTGCCTGACTTTACTGACATCACCATTGTATGTCAGGATGATCCTTGTGCCATACGCAGTTTGTTCCGTCTTGGTGTTGGTCTTGTCTGAGAGGGTCTCCTGTCTACTGATGCCATTGGCTCTATCACTAGCCCTATTGAGGACCCAGGTCAGGTAGCCTCTCTCCCTGAATCTGTTCATCATGATCCCCCGCTCATGTTGATAAGCTGCCTCTGTGATGATATTCCGTTTGGCTCTTAGTAGCTCCCCATACAGTATGCTCTACTTGAGGGTATCTGGATGGCTACTTAGTGCATGCAGTAAGCTGTTGCCAGCCGAGCTTTTGCGGAAGAGCTCAGTGTAAATGGTTTTGTGCCTAATGTCAATCTTGATGTCCAAATATTCCACTGTGGTGCTGCTGATCTTACCAGTGAGTAGTATGCTGCGTTTGTTGTCGTTGAGTTTCCTAAAGGAGTCATTTACTAGATCCTTACAGCCCCTCCACATCACAAAATGACCAAACTCTAATGCAAGCTCGGGGCAAAGGTACATTTCCTCCACCCATAGGCCCATGAACAGATTGCCAAAGCTGGGTGCTTAGCATGAACCCATGTCAGTCCCGGTAGTATGTCCGCAAATGACACCATTGAATAGGAAGATGTTATTCCTAAGACAATGTGCTATCATTTCTAAGACCATGAGGGTGTGTTCCCTGTACCGGATCTGTTTTCTGCGTAAGAAATAGCAACATGCTTCAAGTCCTTGTTTGTGGCCTTTGATTGTGTACAGTGAATTGACAACAAGGGTGATCAACAGATAATCATCCTCCCACTCGATGTTCTGTAGTTTGCCCAAAAAGTCCTTTGTGTCCCTAATGTGAGAGTCAAGTTTGAATACGTGGTCCCTCAGGAAATGATCCACGTATTTGGACACATGCTCCAAAGCACTGCCCCTAGAAGACACTATGGGACTTCCAGATAAGACAAGAGGATCCTTGTGTATCTTGGCAAGAAGATATAAGACTGGTCTATCTTGAGAAAACACTACTCCTCCCACTCAAGAATCCCCTTGTATCTCCATTTGTTAAACTTATCCCAAATTGTAATGATACTCTTGGTGTAATCTTCCCTGGAAATGGGAATGTAAAACCTAGTGTCACTAAGTTGTCTCATTGGCTCAGTTATGTACATGTTGTGGTCAAGTAAAACAACATTGCCCCCCTTGTCTGCTGGACATATCACAATCTCACTGTCCTCAGCTAAGGAGAGGAGTGCCTGTCTTTGTACAAAGGTAAGGCTGTTGGGTGCCCTGTTCCCATGGTCAGATCTGTATCAGAGTTCAATGAGAGATCTGGTGACAACCTCATGGAAGGTCTCAATGTTGTCATATGGAAGGGTTGGGAAAAAGGTGGAACATGGCTTAAAGCTAGTTCTTGCTGCTGCATCGTGGGTTATGCCCAATTTGTCAAGTACAGAAGTCTTGGTAATATCTACCCTCATGTGGTTGGGTTCTTGTTGTAGCTGCAACAGTGTGACTAGGGTGTCCATGTCTCTGATGTCAAGACATATCTCATTGACCAGGGCATGGGATGTACTACTAGTTTCAGGGCCCGCTAGCCTCAATTTGTGCCATTTTTGTAAGCTTAAGTTTGCAGATATACTTGTACAGATCAATCCTAGTGTCAGTGTAGATGAAAGAAGAGGATGGACACAAAGAAAGACTTAAGCAGAGAGTACGCTTTTCAATGGCATTTAGAGGGCTTTTGGAAAGATTATTAGTGGTTCTATTAACTTTCTCAGGACCTATTTCAGTGTTTTCTTCCTTAGTTTCTCTAGTTTTTTAAGTTTGCCTTGCATGGGTTAAACTCGACTGCTCTTATATGTCTTGGGTGCACCCCCCCATCTCTGGTGTTTGCGCAAAAAGAGTAAGAGCAGCCGCTCTCCTCTCCACCTCTCCACCTCTTCCTCCATACTACAGTTACAGTTTCCCTGTTCAGATATTTTTGTACTTACCATTGTAAGCATAGGTATACAATATTTATTTAATAGTTATTTTTGACACAATATTTGGGTGTCTCTGTTTTTATTGCTCTGATATTCTGTCAGACATCAGTGCTCTGAGTATCTTTTTTTTATCTCCTTACAAGTATTGGGGAATTATGAATAGTCCCCTGATTATTCTTTACAGCTACAGCTTTGTGTTTTTTGGGAGTTTATGTGCCATGTAATTTCTCTATTTGTACAGAATTCACCTTTTGGGTGAATTTATTATTAACATCAAGCATTATTTTTATGTTGTATGTGTGCATGGCAAGGTGGCTCTTTATTGTGCAACCTAACAGGCGTAGATTTAAAATTAGTTCAGATTCTTCTAGACTTCAAATCGATCCATACACTTCCCAGGAGAAACTTTAGACAGATTACATGTATTCAGGACATCATGCAAAGATTCTAAATAAATTTGGGATTTCCTATCATTATCAGAAGATCTCGGCATTCACGTGTCGGAGGATTTGCATTTAAAGTTTATTTTTGCTTGAGCATTTTAGCAATGCCCACTCTCCTCATTTTAGGTATTGCTTTTCCAGATTTTACTGCTGTTTGTTTCACAGTGAGAAGACAGTGTTTTGTTTGTGCATTATAGAGCATGCAAAGCCACTGTTGAGACGATGGACAAAAAAGAGAGTCTACTTCATCCAGTAAGGTAGTAATTTTCAATAGATGTGTACCAGAATATCTGATTTATGTAAGTAATTACCTACTAAAATTAACTGAGTTCCCTTTCTCATACCCATCTTCAATAAAGTGCGCTCAACTTCCAACTAATCAGTTAACAAATACTAAAAAACAACTAGTCCATTCAAATAAGGTAAACATCCTTTACAACATATGTGTTCCAACGCATGCTATTACCCCGCATTTTTTACTCCGCAAAATCTTTTAAAACGCAGGGCTTTACACCGCAAACCTTTACAACACATTCCCCAAAGTAACGCCCCGGTGGAGCTAGAATAGTAAATTGCATTGTAATGGATTGCGTTGTAAAGCCCTGCGTAGCAAAAGATTTTGCAGAATAAAAAATGCAGGGTAATGGAATGCATTGTAAAAGCATGTGGGGTAAAGTGTCCTATTCTTCAAATAACATTATTTCTGGTAGTGTAAAGTCTAAAGTTCACCCAGACTGATTAATAATATGAATAAAATTATGAATAAACTTTTATCATTCATATAATGTGTATCTTTTGGGGGAATGCCGAACTGATTTGGGGGGAGGGAGGTTGAAGAGGACACTAAGGCCTAGATGTAGGTAATAGCAATTTACCGAATGGTAAATACCGAATTTTACAGATTCGGTATTCACTATTCGGTAATTGCTATGTAGGTAAAATATTCGGTAAAAATACCGAATCTGTAAGATTCGGTAATTACCGATTCTGTAATTACAGAATCGGTATTTGCCATTGATTCCTATGGGCCTTGAAGCCCATAGGAATCAATGGCAAATACCGATTCTGTAATTACAGAATCGGTAAAATTACCGATTTTGCAAGGGTGACAGGGTGTCACTTTGACACCCTGTTGCACCCCTGTTTCTGGCTTGTGTGCGATGTGACACACAGACATGCCCTTGGGGCATGTCTGTGTGCCACATGGCACAGGTGTACATGCACAGATGTGCATGTACACTGGAAATCGTTATTTACCATGGAATAGTATTCCATGGTAAATAACGATTCGGTAAGGGCCTGTGGCACTGATTACAGTGCCACCTACATCTTGATTTACCGATTCGGTATTTTACCGATTCTGTATATTTACCGAATCGGTAAATATACCGATTCTGTAAATTAAATGCCCCCTACATCTCAAAAGCCAAATACCGGTCGGAAACGGCCGAAATCGGCCGTTTCCGACCGGTATTAAGGCTCCTACATCTGGCCCTAAGGGCCTTATTTTGGGTTTGGCAGGAGGTCAATCAATCAAACGAGCTTTATTCAATGTTAGGCATATAAAATCATTAAAGCAGACAATTTAAAAACACCTCATCACACGTCGAAGAAACACATAAGTATATATCAAAATATACAGATACACAAATCAAATCATTTCACTTTAAATTTGGATGTATCATATTAAAAATATTAAAAACATTTGGGATCTATATCAAGAAATAATCCATCCTAAATTGAACACCTCCCACATAATCCTCTCAGAAATCTAAGCATTTAAAATTCTCAGGGTGATATAGTACATTACCTCTGATGCACTGGTGCAAAATGTTTAGTAGATGAAATGCCGACAGTTCTGGAGGCTGTTCACTGAACGTTTAAACTTTATATGTTTTTCAGAAATAAAGTCTCAAAGCAGAAGTTTTTTCATTAAAACAAACAAGTAATGAACCCCACATTGTGGGAGTTTAATCCCAGGAGGCCGCAAAAAAACAAAAGTGAGGGATAGGGGAATGTAGAGGAAAATTAATAATTATAAAAACATACTTGTCACTGTCACCAATGCCTTCCTTGATGATTCTCAAAAACGATGACCTTCGATGTAGCCCGAGTAATACCAGTGGCTGAAATAAATTCAAGCATTCCATCCATCATTTTTTTTGTATACTCAAATTTGCTAATTAGCATAGTAAACCACTAGAAAGCACATCTTGTGACCTTTGCCCCTGTGATGTTATTTCTATTAACTCTCATGTGGACGCAGACCCACCTATATTCGCGGTACATGATTCCGGATGCATTGGCAAGAAATAAATGCACTCTGCCCTTCATGAACCCACATGCTCTGTGCTCACGCCTCACATACCTGCTCACAATCACACACAACCCAAGGGCTCTCATGCAAACTTATATTAATCTCCGGCCCTCACAAGTAGCCTCGATAATGAGTGACTTAGTAAGGGCGATGTGGGCTCTAATACAAGAAAGCAAATTGGTCCCCATCCGCTGGTTTTCTTGTGAAAAACAGGCACTAATTATGGTGAAGTGCCCCGCGCACAACAGGGCACCTAACCTAGTGGTCGATTAGGATGGCGGATGGACTAGCGTCCGTCCGCCACCCCGAGGTGGAGAGACCGTCCGCAGGGGCAGCAGCATTCCCTCCATTGGGATTAGGATGTGACCGCCAACCTGGGGGTCACATCCTGTATATTTAACATTGCGGCGGGTGCTGCTTTAAGCAGCACCCGCCGCAAGGTTAAATATGCATGCATTGCATTTGCATGCACAAAGCGGCAGGCACCGTGTGGTGCCTGCCACTTTGTACATGCAAATGCAGGGTGGTATCATAGGTACCCCACATGTGCACACCCCACCCCCGATAGCCTGGGGGCCTGCAAGGGCCCCCCAGAAGCTATTGTCCACATGCTTTTCCACGGCAGAAAATCCGCCGCAGGAAAGCATGTTTACATACCCATCGTAATTTGTCTGGCGGTGTCTTGCAGACACCGCCACCAAATTGCGGCCAACACCCGAGGATCAGCGGCGGATGGACCTGCTGTCCCCCGCTCCTCCCACCGCCATCATACTCTGGTGGTGGGTGTTTTGCAGGTCCGCAGCGGTGAATCCGCATCCTCCGGGCCGGCAGTGGCTTCCAACGGTCCGGAGGATGCGGATTCACCGCAATCATATTCGACCCCCTGCTGCCCTACTGTTAGTTACATCCCTGATGCCAATGCACCCCAAGCCTGTCCTGCATGCAGTCTTGCGAGCGTTACCACATGCTGCATGTCAGTAGAGACTCACTATTCCACTTATGCTTTTATCAATATTTTTTTCACCCACCTTTTAACAGCAAAACGTTACAAACTTAACACTAATAACAAAGTAAGCACAAAGTAAGCACAAAGCAATACCCTATTACCCTGTGCAACAGTTTAAATACAATACATCCCATCCTCCCCTGGAATATTATGATCTATTGGTTGCCTTTCTCTGCAATTATAAATCTTAGGACCTCACTGCCTTTGTGCTGTAGACATGCAGAAAGACAAAAACAGACGCTTCACAGAACTAAAAGCTCACACTCACCTGCTTTCATTCAGCACACAGTTATGGAGGGGTCTCAATCCTAAGCGAACATTGCACGTTTTGAAGTGCTCTGAGGAAAATGCTGCAAAGCTTAAACCACTGGGAGCTCAACTCACTTCTTAAGGGTCCATCTCTGTAGGAAGCTGGCTCTGTATATACAATACCATAGTGAGGTATAGTGTGCACAGAGTCCAGTGGAACCCTAAAGGTGGGCAGGGGTAAAGGTAGATAGAACCTTACTCTCTATTTGAGGTAGTGTGGTCGAGCGGTAAGGCAGTATCAGAGGACAGTGTTAAGCATTTGTTGTACACACTCAGGCAGCAAATGATTTCACACACTCAAAAACTGAACTTTAGACCAATTGTTTATGTATAAAAATATCATTTTAGTTATTTTATTACCTAGAACCAATGAAGCCTGGCACAGGTAAGTGATAAATACTTTTGCAGTAAAAAACAGTTGTAATACAATTTGGATTGGTAATTCTATATGCACTTTGTTTTGACTTACAAGTATAGTTTCAGAGAAATGCAATGTTTTGTAAATACAGTACATAGACTTGAATGGGCTTTTCAGTAAAAAACTTGGTAAGTTACTTTTAGATAACTTTTCCTACTCAGAGTAGTATACCTGATTACTACTCTTGGACATTTCCCGCAAACAGGT
This sequence comes from Lissotriton vulgaris, assembly GCF_964263255.1. NCBI lineage: Eukaryota > Metazoa > Chordata > Amphibia > Caudata > Salamandridae > Lissotriton > Lissotriton vulgaris. The sequence goes on along the minus strand of NC_141693.1, from coordinate 1,435,548,661 downwards.
AAGTAAAACTGTTTTCGTTAAATAGTAAAAAATGTAAGGAATTTCTCTAGGTTTTCAAACTTCACACTCAAAAACAGTCAATGTTATCCTAAGGAGGAAAATAGTGTTACATGTTCTGGAGGTAGAACCAGGGCTCCCCCAGGGTCAGGGATGCACTCTTTTTACACCCCCAGCAGCACTAGGGCAGGTGGGTGCAGAGTGCTTAGACCCAATGTTATCCAAAAGGGGATAGGGAGCCTCCGGTTGGTGGCTTTTGGTGAGCAGGCCACTTGGTTGTGGAAGCAAAGCTCTTGGACTTTAGCCCAGGGCAAATGGGGAAACAAAGTAGCACCAAAGGTGCACCCTCAGTGGCACTAGGGCGGCCGGGTGCAGGGTGCTGTATTGATGTCACGCCCTGTTATTTGCAATGGGGAACCTCCGATTTGCAAAGGCACCACAGGCTTAGGGACAAAGGTCTTCTGGGTGTGACCACCACTTCGAAAGGTAAGTTGGGATGTTGGAGGTTGGCGTCCTCCTCTTGTTAGCTTCAGCATGGCTGTTCAGTCCTTCTTCTTCTTTCCTTGTAGTTTCTTCTGGTCTGTAGAAGCAAGGTTCAGGGTTGCCCCTACTAATGTCAAGGCATTACAGGTAGGTAAAAAGGTTGGGACCAATGAGTCCCTTCCCTGGGGTGGGTACACCCCCTATTATGCCACCCTCCAGTGAGAGGGGGGCATAAGCCTTTGCCTGAATGGCTGAGTCCCACCATCTGCAAGATGGCAGGGACTGAGAGTTGTGCTTCACCTCACCTCCACCGCCGGAGGAGTGGAGCTGGCAGAGGTGGGAAGACCTCTCTTCCTCACTTGCTTTTCCCACCATTTCTCCCAGCCAAAGTGGGGGTCAGAACCAGTGGGAACCAGTTGCTGAAAGCAGTAAGTGGCCTAGGGAAGCTCACAAAGGTGGCAAGACTTTGAAGCTTCCCCTTCGTGAACCCTGCCCATCCTGCGGGAGGAGGCTTGGCTCCTTGTCCCAGGATGTGCATTGTTTCAGGCCCCAAAGGGCAGCAGGCTCTCGCCCCAGGGGTCCAGAAACATGTCTGGTGGTGGCAGCTGAAAGCAGCCTCTCAGCCTGGATACTAGTGGGAGGTTAGTTTTCAGGGGGCATCTCTAAGATGCACTCTGTGTGCATTTTTCATTAAATCCCACACTGGCATCAGTGTTGGTTTAATGTGCTGAGAAGTTTGATATCAAACTTCTCCATTTTCAGTGTAGCAATTATGGTGCTGTGGAATTCGTAATCACAAACTCACAGCACCATATACTCTTAATGGCAGCACTGCACTTACAATGTCTAATAATAGACTTAGACACTGTAGGGGTACAGGGCTCATGCACCTATACCCTCACCACTGGTATAGTGCACCCAGCTAGAGGGGTGACTGATCTTTGTCAGGGCAGTGGGTTGTAGGCATGGCACACAGGGATCTGTGCCATGACAACTCTTCACTTTGTTCTGAACCAAGACATGCAGCCTGCAAAGGCAGTGTGTGAGTGAGAAGATACATGACCTCTAAGTGTAGCAAATAGGTGCTGCAGCCCTTACAGGCCTTCTCGGTTCACAGTGCCCTGGGTACCTGTGGTACCATTTACCAGGGGCTGACCTGTGGCCAGAGATGCCAATTGGATTTAGGATTCAATGCAGTTTTAGGGAAAGAACATAGACCCTGGGTACCTGATTAGCAGGAGCCCAGGGCACACTCAGTCAAAGCACATCAGCAACCATGCAGACAGAGGGCACTTTCTCACCATGTCCAATCCACACACACAGGCTCTGCATAAAGGAGAAATTAAACATCTGTTACTTTATTTCTCTTAAGGCCTGGGTCGGCAGGTAGCGTGGAGGAAACTTGTGAAATGGACGCAGGGGCTACTCCTTTGCTATGGCAGAGGAGTGTTGCCTCACTGCTTTCAAGCAGTGCAGAAGCAAAAACATAAAATGATAATAACTCTCAGTTATTATCATTTTATATTTGGCTGCTTTGTGGGCAGGCGGGTGGGCGGGTCTGGCAGTGGGGGAGTGGTTTGCCCACTCCTAAAAGTGCACCATGACTGTTTAGTTGGCCCTCTCGGGCTACCCAAACCAGGCATGTACACTTTCCCACTTCTCCATGCAGGCTGCATTACAGCTTGAATGGAGAACAGGGCCACCCCTACAAACCCCTGGCAAAGCGCTGTGATGACGCTCATACCAATCACAATGCTGCAATTGCAGCATTATGATTGGCTTAGGGGAGAGAGCCTGGCTGCCTGCTTCCTGTTCCTTACATCGGAAGCAGGAGAGCAGGAGAAGTGACACTGGACAGGGGGATGGCAAGGTAGGTGATTTTTTTTAATCTAATTTTTTCCCTCCCTTCTGCAATCACGACCACTCACACAACCTCCCTCCCTGCCCCGTAACCCTCCCGCCCTCTGCCCTACCCGCGAGTCATGCCGGCTGCTGCTGAAATAGAGACACATCTATAAACAAGATAAACACAAGCTGAGGTGGCCTGCCTCCAGGACAGGGTGGCTGCTCCCCTGTCCTCCCCCCTCATTACCCCCTGCCTATGCTCCCCTCACTGCAGGAGCTGAAGGGATTATAGTATGCCTCTCTGCTCTTATGAGAATTGTCCCACTCCGCTAGCTGCCTGACACCATTTTCTGTACTAATTATTGAAATGCTTACAATAACAAGCTGGCATGTTCCAAGTCCACCCATGTTTTGCTAATACTTTCAGACTGTGTTTTATATCTTTCAAACTATTGTACCACATCAAATATTTTAAGAATTATTTGGAAAAAAGTAGGTTAATTTTCACTCACAAATCAAAGTGCTTATAATTTGTGTCTACGCTTAAGGATGTGGATGCTGTGTGGCTCTGCAGAACATTTTCTCTGAAGGAAAAACCAAATCAGAGTCATTACAATATTAACTTTTTTTACAGCACCTTCTCAGCTTCAATCCTGAGGAATAGGTGACCTGCAAGTAACAGGTTCTTTAATTACCCAATTCAAGTGTACAAACTGTATTCACCTCAAAATAATAAGAGGCTGTGAGAGGATACAGGTATGGGATCTACAGGTTGCAGCTTGGCACAGCAAATTCAGATATGTTCTGGCATTATTTTAAATATAAATCAAATTAACCTTCACAGCTGTGCAGAAAATATTGGTAATGTGCCAGCCAGTGTGGCTTCTGGTACCCTTTGTTCTGAACTCTTGACGGTGATGTACGCATATCATAATTACAAAATCAAATACAATTTATTTAACTTGAAAACAAGTTAATGCCGCCCTCTAGAGGCTATCTCAAGCTTGTGAATCTGAGATATAGCATGTGCAAATGAGCTCTCGTGTTTTAGGATTACTGCTTAAAGTGGTGGTAAGGAAGTAATTTTTAGGGTTCGCCAGCACATCACTTGCTCTGTGCTTGTGAAATCTCTTGTATTTAATATACTTTCTAGGGGGGCTCTTATCAGTTTTCATAGCCAAAAGACTGTGTCCATTCGCATTTGTGTGGAACTTTTTTTGTTAACTTCCCCTGGCTGCATCACTGTCAAGATAAGATCTCCTCCCACGGAAAAGGCAGACAGCTTCTAAAAGTGTTTTGGAATGCTTGCTTTTTATTACTTAGTTGTATAAAGCAGATGCTTTAGCCTTAAAAATTTTGTGGCATTTCATATTCATGCCTCAGTACCATTCACTGCACTTTGTAGGCATCATTGGATTGATTTTTTTCAACTTAATCTATTTAGTCATTATGATCAAATTGTAAATGTTGTTATAAACATATAACGTTAAAAATAAAGTTAATATACAAGAGCTATGGTATATTTTACTACTAAACAGGCAGCCACAAGTGCAGTTACCTTGCAGGCAACAGGGTCATGGTTTGAATGGTGCAGCAGGTGCAGTAGCACCGGGCTTAAAATGTGTCTGAACACCTCTAAACACATAATATTGCTATATTAGACTACAAAACAGGCATTCACATTTGCAGATACCTTGCAGTTAAAAGGGACTTGATTTAAATGGTGTAGCCGGTGCAGTCGCACAGGGGCCAAAGCTCTAGGGACCCCACTAACCCCATATTATTGATAAAATATAAAACTAACAGGCAGTCACAAGGGCAGTTACCTTGCAGACAACAGGGTCATTATTTCAATGGTGCAGCAGGTGCATGACACCAGGACTAAAAGTTGTGAGAACTCCTCTAAGCACCTAATCTTCCTATATTGTACTACTATGCAGGTAGACACAATTGCAGCTATCTTGTAGTTGAAAGGGACTTCATTTGAATTGTGCAGCAGGTGCAGTGGCACAAGGGCCAAAAGCTATAGGGAGCCCAGTAAAGACAGAATATTGCTACATTTTGCTTCTAAAGAGACAGTCACAAGTGCAGTTATCTAGCAGGCACTAGGGCCATGATTTTAATGGTGCTTCAGGTGCAGCGGCACCGGGGTCAAACGTTGTCAGAACTCCTCTAAACACCAAATATTGATATATTTAACTACTAAATAAGCAGATAAAAGTGTAGGTACCTTGCAGGCACTAGGGTCATGATTCCAATGGTGCCGCAGGTGCAGTGACACCAGGCCCCAAAGCTCTAGGAACGGCTCTAAATACCAAATATTGGACTATGTTACTACTAAACAGGCAGTCACAAGTGTTATTTCCTTTCAGGCAATTGGGTCATGATATTAATGGTGCAGTAGGTGCAGTGGCACCTAGGCCAAAATTTGTCATAACTCCTCTAACACCAAATATTGCTACATTTTGCTATTAAACCTGCAGTCACAAAGGCAGTCATCTTGCAGGCACTAGGGCATGATATAAATGATGCAGTTGCACCGGGACCAAAAGTTGTCAGAACTCCTCTAAACACATAATATTGCTATAACATCAATTCATTCTATTATTTCCCTCTTTCATTTCAATATTTAAATGTTGCTATTAATTACCCGCACTATAACACTAGTAACACCACAATTTATTGCCTTTTTGTACATAAACAAGTCATAACACTTTCACAGACTTTCTGTATCTTGTAATATACAACTACTCAGCACGCTACAACTTACAACAAATAAACAGTGTAGTATTATTCACATTGGCGAACCTAATGCATTTACCAATGCTCGTTTTCCTTGCTTGTTTTGCTCATCTCTCCCTTGCCACATCCTCACTCCTCAGCTAGAATCTAAATCTAAATCAAAATGCAAATCTCAAAAGGCGAATTAAATCGAACACATTTTAGTTTTTTTTGGCTATGGCAAGATTAGTTTGGGTTCATTTTTCAATTCATTTTACCCCCAAAACATGTGGTAAACATAGGCACTTCTTATGAACAGAAGGGGTGCATATTTATTCTGCCATTACTTTCCACAAGAACGCATGCTTTATAAACCTAGCAGCTTCTCCTCATTTATTTTATTTTTTAGGCATTTTTAGAACATGTTCTTAGCTCCAACAAGCAAGATAGCAAAAGGGGGGTGATTACAAAAAATACATCTTAGTAACGCTATTAAATGTGTATACAGATTGGATTCACTATCTACATTACATATTTACAATGTTCTGAGATACCATATAGTTAGGAATGCAAAGTTATCACTACTTTGATGGCACAAGAGTTAAGTTTATCACATTACTTGTTTTATACTGAGATATAGTTGGAATTGGTAGTAGGTATTAAGGGATAAAATAAAAAAAATTACAAACTGGCAAGGTTACAGAACATAAGGTAAAAAAGTGGAGGAGCAAGTAAACTTCAAATTATTTTCTGAAGTGAAGACGTGAACTTGTCAGATTTCTTTTGCACAATGATTTTCACACATGTACATTTTCGTCAGCACCATCATGACACATGGCAGCTATATTTAACTACAGTAAATAAAATTAAAGTGTTCAAAAAAAGAGAAGAGTGAAAAAAGAAGCAAGCGACCAGGAAGCAAAGCAGAGCAGAGTTTTTTCCTTGCTCGCGCGTGACAACATGAAGTTGGCAAGCGCAAGTGAGGAAATTCCAATGCTAGACCACCTCCCAACGAGATTTCTCAACGCGGGCCGTCGTGGATGTTCCCGACCAGTCACGTTGAGAAACCATCCATTTGCATTGAGGAAGCTGCTGCTCGAGTACAAAATCTACTGGAGCAGCAGAAAGAAGCAGTGCCCTCTTGTGCTGCGCATGGTGCCATTCGCACTGGATGTCCAGTGCAGGGCTAACACCCTGTGCTAAAAATCACAGCAAACAGTGTGACCTAATGCACTACGCAGCTTGTGCAACCCTGCATAGCGCGGTGGAGTTTTACAAGGAACTCCGTGAACTCTGCCCAGGCCTATTGATATGCTGTTTGGCGCGGCCTCCATGACTGTCCCTGATGCCCCAAAAAGAAAATATGGACTGACATGCAAGCCAAAATCAATGCTGTACTCACCATGATATGTGGCCTGGGCGTCGAACTCCATACCTGGAGTTTTGTGGAGTTTTCAGTGCTCTGCAGAGCATGTGGAGTTCCAAAAAACTCTGCTCCGCAAAGCAGAGCACAGATTTTTCCACGCTTGAGAGGAGCACAAGCAAAGAAAATCTAATGCTAGACCACCTCCCAGCGAGATTTCTCAACACAGGTGGTCGTGGATAGTTATGACCGCTCACATTGTGAAACCATCCGTTTACTGCTCGACTACAAAATCTACTGGAGTGGTAGAAAGAAGCAGCTCCTTCTTGCATGGTGCCGTTCATGCAGATTTTTCAGTACAGGACAAACACCGGGTGCTAAAAATCGCAGCGAATGGCGCAACCTAATGCCCTCCGCGGCATGCTGAACTCTACATATCGCTGTAGAGTTTTTACATGGAACTCCGTGAACTCAATGCTGTTGGGAGTCACTCAGCTCTCTGTGGAGGAGATACGTAAGAGGTGGTATGACCTCATGTCGAGGACCAAGGAAAATGTTGCCACATGCCTGGCGAAGAGCTGTGTGACAGGGGCGGACGCTCCAGGGAACCCCCACCTAAAGCTATAGAAACAAAGGTGGGATGCACTCTTGAGCCCGAGGCAGTTCCTGGTTTTGGACAATTGGACACCTTGACTGCAGGACCCAATGCAAGTAAGTGTAGCATGTACATTGTACTGTTTAATGCAAATTGTACAGCCACAGAGACATGTTACAGTAACACTTACTGCAGCCATACCAGTTCATAATGGGACATGTTGTATATGAAACACAGTGATGTATTTTTAAGTTTATTGTAACTAAACCACAAGGGCATATTAGGTGGTTCACAAACATAGACAAAAGAAATACATTAAACTTGTTCTGCACCACAGGTCTATCTGGACAGCACACAGAAGGGTCAGAGACTGAGGTAGATGAGACAACTCACATGGATGAGGAGGAAGACCCAAATCAAAATCACAACCAAAGTGGACCCTCCATATCACATTGCATCACTGCCAGTGAGATCCTTTCACCCCAGCCTGCATCACAAGAGGACGATGAGGGCCATCCACAGCCAAGTCCTGCAATGACACCCCTCCTTCTTTCCCATCTTTTCTGTGCCGAAACGTCCCCTTTGACTGTGGAGCTCTCTCCACACGTAGGCCTATATTTTAGTAGTAAATGTGGGAGGGATAATGACTGAAAAATGGGGAATACTTATTACAAAATGGGAGGAGTTTAAGGGGTGACTAAGGAGGGGTTAAGAAAGGGATTTAAGGAGTGACATGCACCCTTCCACAAAAGAGTAATCGCATTCCAATTCACCAACTGCACTTCTGCAACACTTTAGTAGATATACCTCTGATCAGAATTGGATTATAACACAAGGTCACTGTTATACTGGTATACACTCCAATTTACCCCATAGAAAATATTGTGAAAATCTTGTACTTTTTTACTTAAAAAATATGTGTAGATTTACTTTAATATAAAAATATATGAAATTTTTTAACTGTATGTTAAAAATGTTTTCAAACTTAAAAATAAATATAACTTTGTTTTTTAAATAACTAAATTCATTTAAATTAATTCTATACATAACTAACGTTTGCTAATGTGTAACAAAAAAAAAGATCAGAAGATTTTACTTTAGGCCGCTATTTGAATATATATTTAAAATAATATTTTCATTTATTTAATATATTAAATTAATGGAATATTAAATTTAAAATAAAGAGAATTGTGCTGCAGCTTTTTGGTAATTTTGTTCAACAATTAAATAAATATCTAAAATTAAATTTCATTGAGCTCTATCACAGGAATATTTCACTATTTTTTTTAGAGTTTAATAAACGTTTTTACTATTCCTTATACTTTACCATCAGGAAATCACCACCCCGGAGACCTCCGCCTACTTGGGTAAAGTTACTACAAGTATGTTTACTCTCGTAAATTATGGTCTACTGCTTAAATGCAGAGGTTGGAGACATGTAAGTCTACAATTTGAGTTGGCAAAAGTACTACATTTTGTAATGCTTCTGTCTGTTGTCTCAGGAGCGTCACGGAACCAGAAGAGAATTCCACACCTTCACCCTATCACCAACATGTGTTAGTTACAATACCAACACAGTGAATGGTGACCAGGGGGAAAGAGGGAAACAAAACAAGGATAATAGGTAGAAATCAAGGTTTCTGCAATCTTCACCGAGATCAGGAATTCAGCGCTTCAGGAAAACATGGCAGCTGTGTAAAGAGAACACATGTAATTAATATCAGACCCCCCCCCCTCGCTCTATGGTGACTTATCTAGTAGAGTGGCTTTATAGATACCTTAATCAAGAAGAACTTTAAGCATTAAGGTTTCCCTCTGAAGTCTGAAATAATGTACATGTGGGTTTCGGGGTAGTGATTTTGGGATTCTAAAAATAGAAAACAAAAGATATTATACAGGTGCAAATAATGAATATTTAAATCTCTCTTATGTATTGAAAGGCTCACCTTAATATAGACTTGACTCAAACTCCTTATTACCAGTAAGCAATTCCAGAAGTTAGATAAAGCATGCACTACGCTCTCCTGAAAGGTTTGTTGGACTTTCACAAACCACGTAAAAATACTATGGAGCGTATTCAATAAATGCTTTTATTCAGCATTTACATAGACTCTCAATTTCTATGAGAACCCACTATGAGAAAAACTAAACAACAGGCAAACAAAAGGCAACACTATCCTGTTGCACAGACTTTCCAACCAATAGGCATGGTGTGGCAATCAGCCCCGAAAAATGAGGACAAGGAACAGAGGACTGAAGCGCTAGATAATTTACTAGCGTAGGAAGTTTCAAAACAAGGAAGTCAGAAACAACCTGACAGTACTCACGGAATACCGATACTCGTACCAAACGAAGCCTCACAACCGCAATCCTACACATGACGCCTATTCCTCCTCGGACACCTTCACCGTGACCTGGAACGAAATCAGGAACCTAACTCAAACGCGAAGCACTTCCGAGGGCTTAAATTGTGTTGTACTATGCATGCGTTATTTCATGTGCATGCTTGCTGCTGGCCCTTTCGTTTTTTTGCCAACTATCTTCCGTGGTATTATGCCAACCACGGCTACACTCATGGCTACAGGCATGACACATTTTATGCAATGTGTAAGTATATCTTTTCATGTGAATAAGCTTACCTTTCTGAAGGGACCTCACTAGTCTATATATTCTAAATGTCTCACGCTAACTGTTTATCCTAGTCATTTTTTCAGCTCATGAAATTCTCAAGCCATCTGATCCAAGATCTTGACACTGTCCATTTGATCCAAGCTTCTCCTAATGTATGCTGATGGGTACAAGCTCTATATAGAGTCTGCCCATTCAAATATTGCTCCTCAAGCTTTGAGTCTTACACATGTCTTTCTGTCATACAATATTTGTAAAATTTCACAAGGATTGTGTACACATTATGGGCCCTAGCTTCTCACACTGTTTATTGTACTACAGCTTCTTACAATGCCTTTTAGGTCCTAGATTCTTACAGTCCTGTGTTTTCAGGGGATTACCTGGCTAGAGATGAAGAAAAGCTGGTGGAGCATGGAATCCTTGGACTTCTAGTAAGCCAGTAAGTTTATGAAACACAGTGCATCATCACTATAAATATATCAAATGTAATGGGTAAGAATGGGTTAGATGGACTTCATTCCAGAGGGCAAAGCTGTCTCGTGTTCTGCATACAGCAAAGGAGGTATTAAGCCACAAATATAACATGGGAAGTGTAGGCTTACTTCAGTTATGTTGGACATAAAGAGGGCCATGGAAGGATTATTGTCTCACACTCTCCCTCCAGACATTGGCTTGTCACACTTGCGTGTCTGTCTGCTCACTGTGGACTGACAGTCAACCACCCACACATAGTTGAGAGTGTAGAGTTACCACAATCTCATGACGGCTGAGTCCATCATGAATTTCAGTGTTAACTGATGTAGGTTCATTAAAATATTCTTTAACTCAGAGAAGTGTGTGCTGATCTTATTTTGATTGATTTATATCTCAAGACACGGCTACATGGATGATTGTGGTCATGTCTGTGGATGTACAGAGCTGCATGGTCTGTTACCTCATAACGTCTTAAATTTTTCTTTCAATTTTGCAATCCTTAAAGTGGAAAACTTGCAAATCTTTAGAATAAGGAGCTGGAGCAGCAGTGACAAATGCTTCTTACTAAAGTAGGGGTCCATAAAACTAAGTAATTGGACTTCCATCTCTCAATGGCTGTCTCTCATCAGAGTTCATAGCCCTTGCACAATCTCTACCTCATGCCTCATGCAGTCCTTTTCCACATTAAATCCATCATCAATCCCTACTTAAGTCCGAGGTGGAATGCCCCTTCACTCCCTGTTCAGATGTTTCGGAAGTTCCAGAAAGAGCCACACCCACATCCATGTCCATTGACCCACCTCATCCCTCACCACACCCTCAGGATCACTGGGTGGGCTGCTGGTGAGAAAACCTTGTATTGCTGAAGTTCAGGAAAGCTGTAAATCTGTTCAACTCAACGCTTTCTAATTTGCCCAACTTTTTGACACAAGGTTTTGCTGTGTCCACTCTTGGAGATGTCAATCTCAATTTTGAGATTATAGCTAAGCCCAGAGCACAGTGGGCTACACTTCAATAGCACCACCTACAAGTACGAACCAATCACATCCGTAACACACTTGAGTGCGATTACGACCAAAAACACGTTTAACACTCTTGGAGATGTACATGTAAATATTCAAATTTCTCTGCAGCCAAAATTATGTCTTCTTGTGCTGAGAATTTTTTGCATAATTAATCCTGTTATATTAAAAACCTGAACATGGCACATAGCCCACTGTATATAAATATTTATTACATATGGGATGAATTAACAACTCTATATATTCTTAAGATATTGCGTGTCACAGAGGAGTTCGGCGACCATATAGATACACAATGTAAAGCAAGAGGGTATTTTATTCTGTATATGTGGGTCTCTCGCACCCTCCTATTCTGATATGTGGCACCAGGCTATGTCATGTGTGACAGCTTCTACCATTCATGCCTTTCTAGCAAGAGCTCTGTGCATCTGTGGGATTTTCAATGTTGAAATCAGAACTGCATGTCCCAGAATGCAAATACATGCAGGCTAGAAATGTTAGTATTTGCTGAGTATTTCAAACAAAACATGGACCTTGTTGACAGCAACATGTAGGCATCCTGAAGATATGAGCATTGCCAGCCCATCTGAAAAGGTGAAAAGAAGGATACCAAAAACAAAATAGTTCATCTAAACGTTGCCTATGAAAGAATCTCGTTTTTTTTTTCGTGTAGACCAACAGGTGCAGCTTGCTCCTGCAGGTTGTAGGAAAGTCATCCTTTTTGCACTTATCATCCCCCTTTTTTGACTGATGCTGATGGTTACTGATTCTGAAAGAGCCCTGGGTTCCACAAACCATGTCAAGATCCAGTGCTCTGTCCTCCAAAGGTATTTGGCAATTGTTGTAATTCTAATTGACAAAGGAATTCTACCTGTAAGCCCCTAGTATATGGTAGGCCAAGTAGGTTTAGAGACCTCAGTTGACTTAAGACACTTATGTGTGCAACTCTCTGGTGTCTGGTATCATTTTACAGACAGGCCTGCCTTGCAGGCTTGTTTTAAAATAAAACTGTGTCTAAATACAACTACAAAATTGAAAGTACTTCCAAAGTCAATCAATCAATCAATCAAGAACATTTATAGAGCGCACTACTCACCCGTGAGGGTCTCAAGGCGCTGGGGGGGTGGGTGGGTGCTGCTACTGCTCGAATAGCCAGGTCTTGAGTTGCTTCCTGAAGGAGAGATGGTCCTGGGTCTGACGTAGGTGGGTGGGGAGGGAGTTCCACGTCTTGACAGCCAGGTAGGAGAAGGATCTTCCTCCGGTGGTGGTTCTGTGGATCCGTGGGACGGTGGCGAGGGCGAGGCTGGCGGAGCGGAGCTGGCGGGTAGGTGTGTAGAACTTGAGGTGGTTGTTGAGGTATTCGGGGCCCAGGTCATGGAGAGCTTTGTGTGCATGGGTAAGGAGCCTGAACGTGATCCTCTTGTTTACGGGGAGCCAGTGCAGGTCTCTCAGGTGGGAAGAGATGTGGCTGTGTCGGGGATGTTCAGGATGATTTGTGCCGATGCGTTCTGTATGCGCTGAAGTCTTTTCTGTAGTTTGACTGTGGTTCCAGTGTAGAGGGCGTTCCCGTAGTCCAGTCGGCTGGTAACCAGGGCCTGGGTGACAGCCTTCCTGGTTCTGGTGGGGATCCAGCAGAATATCTTACGGAGCATGTGAAGGGTGTTGAAGCAGGAAGAAGTAACGGCGTTGACTTGCTTGGTCATTGTGACGGAGGAGACAAGGATGACTCCCAGGTTGCATGCGTGGTCTGTGGGCTTGGGGGCGGTGCCCAGAGCCGGGGGCCACCAGGAGTCGTCCCAGGCGGAGGGGGATGGTCCGAGGATGAAGACCTCCATCTTGTCTGAGTTCAGTTTCAGACGGCTGAGGTTCATCCATTCCGCGACGTCCTTCATTCCTTCCTGGAGGCTTGCTTTGCCGGTGGCAGGGTCGTTGGTGATGGAGAGGATCAGCTGGGTGTCGTCTGCGTCGGAGATGATGTTGCCATGTTTGCGTGCAATGGCCGCGAGGGGGCTCATGTAGACATTGAAGAGGGTAGAGCTGAGCGAGGAGCCTTTGGGGTATGCCGCGATGGTCTTGGTGGCCGCGGAGCGGAAGGGCGGAAGACGGACTCTTTGAGTTCTGTCGGAGAGGAAGGAGGTGATCCAGTCCAGGACCTCTTCTTGGATCCCGGCATTAGGGTGCGGTGGCAGACTGTATCGAATGCGGCCGATAGGTCGAGGAGGATGAGGGCGGCAGTTTCCCCGTTGTCAAGCATAGTCCTGATGTCATCGATTGCTGCGATGAGGGCGGTTTCGATGCTGGGGTTCGCTCAGAAACCAGACTGCGACGAGTCGAGGGAGCCGTTCGTTTTGAGGAAAGTGGTCAGCTGTATGTTGACGGTCTTCTCGATGACTTTTACGGGGAAGGGGAGGAGCGAGATGGGTCAGAAGTTCTTGAGGTCCGTGGGGTCGGCGGTGGGTTTCTTCAGGAGGGCGCTGATCTCTGCGTGTTTCCAGCTCTCCGGAAAGGTGGCGGACGTGAAGGAGTTGGTAATGATGTTCCGGAGATGGGGTGCGATGATGGAGTTGGCCTTGTTGAAGATGTGGTGTGGGCAGGGGTCGGCTGGGGAGCCGGAGTGGATGGTGTTCATCACGTTGGTGGTGTCTTCGGTGTTGACGGGGGTCCAGGCGCGAAGGATGGTGGAAGGTGGCGTTGGTTCGGTGACCTTTTTATGACTTGTATCCCTAACATCTGCCTTAGGAGCCCCAATGGTATGCTGCATTGTTCAAAAAACACAGGGACTATATAGTATATGTTTTTTGTGCCATGGTAGGGAAAAACAGTCAAAATTGCATTTCCCTATTGTAGTGATGCTAACCCCATAGGATAATGTAATAAAGTCCACATTCTCAATGGAGCTTGCTAGCAATGGCATTCAAAGTATATAACATATTGGTTACAATAAATCCCAAAACTTGCCAAGGTCAGATTTATTATAACTATTACAGGAAGTCATTTTAAAACGTATTATCCTAAAGTTACTCTGTAGCAATCTCTTCTGATTGGTCTGTCTTTGAATGGCCTGAACCAAACTGCTCACTTAATAGGTCTGAAGAAGCATGGGGCGGCAACAAAACAGCATTTGGTGGGGGGACCTTTGCTTCCTGGAGAAGCCAGGGAGAGGAAGGGGGCTGGGTAGGTAAGCTGAACTTCAAAGGTAGGAGAACCAATGTCACAGGGCCCAGGCCATCCCCACTTCCTTGATCCCCAGGCACATGAGATCCACCTAACCAGATTATAAATCTGCTGGAAGGGGAGGGTTGTCAGGAGTTAACCACATCTTTGGATTATGTTATACACACACCAAGGAGAGATTTTCCCCATTTTTATTTCTGGGAAATTAGTGCATTCTGGGTCAAAAATATGCCACACTTCGCAGGAAGTGGTCATAGCGGAGGGGGGCAGCCTTACCCTATTAGTTAGGGCACCCCCCTTCCTGCCAGCCTAGAATGAGGGCTACATATGGAAGAGATGCAGGAGCTCAGCAGAACACTGCCAGGAACAAAAGAATAAGAAGAAGAAGGACTGTCCTGTTGGACCCTTGGACTGCACCACAGAAGGCCTGCACTTGGAAAGACTACACCTGCTGCACTCCCAAGGCTTTACAAAGAAAGGATTGTGCCTGACTCAAAGGAAGAGAACTGAGAATCTTGACAGCTTTTGTTTGAGACAAAAGGTCCAATAAAAAGACCAAGGGCCTGATTTAGATTTCGGCGGACAGGGGTGTCAGACTTGCCTCTCACCTGATCTCCTTGTTCTTCCTGTAACGATGAACGAACCCCAATCTCCCCAGGAGCTTCCCGAGCAGCAGAAATAAATATATACTCTGACGCTGAGAATGCCTCCAAAGGGAAAGGGGAATGGGAAACAAAAGATAAGAGATAGATGACTGGATCCTGGTATTCGGAATCCAGTAGTTCTGTCGCAATTTCTTAGTACAGCGTAATGGCAAGTATTCTTCAACTTGACTGCTTCCAGATTTATCTAAACAATAAATCATACACAATAAAATATAACCTGAGTAAACTATTTCTTTGTAACTCCTATTAATTGTTAATCACTGATCTATGTAACCTAAACACTTTGTGATTTCTCGCTTATTTAGAAACATTCGCAATTATCCGTTTTTTCTGTTCTCTTGTCCTACAAACAAAATACAACAATGATGACAACAAATGCTTGTTTGTGACCTAAAGGACAGAATTATGCGTTCAGTCAACAAAACTACCTTTGTTTGGTGGTAATTCCTCTTACTACCATGAATCTTACTTGTTCAAAACATAAGCGTCCAAACACGAGCGTCTGTTAAAACAGTTCAATGTCCTGCTTAAAAGTTCTTGAATTTGTTTTTCTTTACTCAGGAATGAAGTCTGTGTTCCTTTCTTTTCGCTAACAAGAGCCCTTGTAGCCCTTTTAATTTTAGTGAAAAGTTTAACACTCATCGATTTTTTCTTGTCAATATTTTCGAGAGCCACTTATCCGATTCATGATCCAGATCCAGAAGAAAAAGAAGAAACGTGACCACGGAAATCAGAGGAGGACGTCAGAGGAATGGGCATTGTCGGTGAAATGGCGAGTATTCAGGCTGCAGGATATCCAAAGATGTGGTGGGGTTCTGTACGTAACGACGAGGAGAGCAGGTAAGATCTTTCAACGATGAGACCAAGCATCAAATAGCACGCGCGAGCGGTTTAAATAGCATTTTAAAGCAGCATAACGGGATTGTAGGCTCGGCATGTGTATTTAAATTATGTCAGTTTGCAATGTGCTAAAGAAACGTGTTGATTTTCATCCTAAATAAACACCACATTAATGTTTTTGTTTTACTGTCTTAAACTTTGCTAAGAAACAACATAACATAAACACAGATTGCCATCTTACAATGTTCCTTTAGCTAATAGGCATGACAATGTATTCCAACATAATATGTCGCTGACAAAGGATCTTTTTAAGGGGAAAATGAATACACAATAATATGAAATGATGGGGTAATGTGGGGGTGTGAGTCTCTGTTTATCTATAATTACATTAAGACTGCATAGTAGGCATGGCATGAGTGGGGTTATGGATGATGTGACAGTTCTCTCCCGCAAAGCCCCCCCAATAGGTCTTGGTTTAGTGGGATATCAGCCATGGAAGAGCCTACATAGTCCTGGGGCATTTACATTGGATGCTGGCTCCTAAGATCTTTCAGCAGCATCATAACCCTTCCAATCAATCAAATAATATAATTTTTTGTTGATTCTTTTAGCATCTAGGATTCGATTCACTTCATATTCTAGATGATTATCTACAATAACTGGAGGAGGGTCATCTTTTCTGGTTTCAGGATAATTAGATTCAAGCAAAGAGACATGAAGCACTGGGTGAATAAAATAATCATCTGGTAGTGATAATTGAACCGAAACAGGATTTAAGACTTTTTGAATGGGAAAGGGGCCTGTGAAACAAGGTTGTAATTTTTTGGGCCCATCTAATTGGATATTACGAGTAGACAACCAAACTAGGTCTCCAATTTTATATAATGGTTCTGGGGTCCTTTTTTATCTGCCTGTGATTTGGTTGAAAGTTTATTTTGGGGCAAGAAATTCCTAGCTTTTTCTTGAAAGTGTTGTAACTGTATGATTTTCTCAGATACTGCTGGTATTAAATCTTGGTGAGACATGAATTGTACTGGAATTAGGCATGGGCGAATTTTGCGGATCTCGCGTTCGCGAATTTTGCGGATTTGCGGATTCGCAATCCGCAAAATCCGCGAATTCCCGCGAATTTGCGGATTTTTTTTTTTTGTGTTCGCCCGTGTTTCTGCCAGTTCGCGAGGGTTTTTACAATTTCGCAATTTGCGAACTTACCTGTCGGGTCGCAAGTTTTGTGAACTTGTTGTTTCTACGTGTCCAGCCTGTTTGGGACACTCTTCTTCATCACTGCCACTCTCTGTCACCACTGCCACTCTCTGACTACTCATGCCACCCTCTGGCCCACCCATGCCACCCTCTGTTTCATCACCACACCCTCTGGTTGTCCAGTGTACATTATTTTCGGCAAAGCAAAGCACACCTTCCCTGCCTCAAGTGACCTGAATTAATTTGGGGCTGATTAATGTGTCACAGAATATTTTTTTAGCTGGCACCTGCTTCCTTAGTGCGCCCTGATTAGTGATCTTTTGCACTTGCTAAGTGCTTTCATTGTTGCAAAATTAGTTACAACACCTGCCCTGCCCCAACTGACAATAATGAATTAGGGGCTGATTAATGGATTTTAACTTCCAGCCTGGCTCCTGCTTGTCTCCCTTAGCTGTAATTCAGGACCTTTGTGGCATATGTGTAACTATTCTGAGGTTCAGAGCAGGGTCACATAATAGTTTCAACTGGCAACTGAACTCTGGAGGGGCCCCTCAGGAAGCACTACAGGAAATGGCTTCTAATGATGAGCCTGAACTTTTGAACCTGGTAAGTAGTTACTTTCAGTTTTGCTAAGATCGTATTTCTGCAATTTTGCACTTATTCGCGGGGCGCGAACTCACGCGAACAGTGCGAGCAGTGCGAGCAAAATCCGCTGCTCGCGGATTTGCGGATTTTGCGGGAAATTCGCAAATCTCGCGGATTGCGGATTTCCCGGAAATCCGCAAAATCCGCGAGCGGAACGGATTTTCCGCCCATGCCTAACTGGAATACATCCTGGATGGTAACTGGTCATAAAATAAAAAGGTGAACATCCTAAGTAAGCATGGGGAAAATCCTTTACGCTCGCGGATTTTGCGGATTTTCGGTAAATTCGCAATCCGCGAATGCGCGCGAATTTACCGAAAATCTGCAAATTCGCACGCAGCGGATTTTTTTTTCTGGGTGATACAATTTTGCGGCGCGCGGCGTTTACTTACCGTCATTCAGCGTTTGCCGAGTTGTTTTTCTCGATATTTTGCGAGTGCTGCACCATTTTGGATCTTGCTGCGGGATCCTGCGGGAATTTGGCGAGCGTGATTACGTCATCGCGGCTTGCCAACTTGCACAGCGAGAGTTTGTCAACGCGAGTAGGCCGTGATCACGTATCGCGGGACTTCGCAATTGCGAGCTTGTAGATGCGGCGAGCAGCAACAATCTCGCACTCGCGAAAATACAAAATTTGCAATTCTGCACAAGAAATCCACCAGCAAGCAGCATAAACCTTCTGGAAATGATGATTTTTATCTGAATAACTCCTCAGGTTGACATTTGCCTGCACTTTTTTTGCGAGGAGTCCATTTTGGGGAGGGGGGGTGGGAGGAAGGAAGTGCCCCACAGTCTTCAACTTCCTGTTCCTGTCCAGCAGGCTCCTCCCAGTGCTTTGTCCATCTCCTGGTCACTTTTCATTTGGATCTGGAGATGGAAACATTACTTTTGTGGATGCTGCTGGATATTTGGATTTCAGGCCTTTTTGACTTTCTTTGGATCACTTTTGGATTAGAAATTTCACAAGTAAGTTTGTTTGGGGCATTACAGTTGCTGCAACTACAATTTTGGAATTTTAGATTTTTGGGCTGTTTTGGGGCATTTTGCCCAGGGGTACTCAGTGGTGGGTGCACTGAGTCTTTCTGTGGGGTGTTTTGAATTTAAATATCATGGAGGGGCTGGATGACTTGTGATTGTGCTGATTTTTCTGTGATTTTTGTTTTTTTGGCCTGTTGTTGTGGCCTTTTCACCAGGGGTAGTGAGTGTTGCATGGGCCTAGTCTTTCTGTGGGGTGTCTTGAATTTAAGCATCATGGAGGGCCTGGATGGTTTGGGATTGTGCTGATTTTTCTGTGATTTTCGTTTTTTTGGCCTGTTGTTGTGGCCTTTTCACCAGGGGTAGTGAGTGTTGCATGGGCCTAGTCTTTCTGTGGGGTGTCTTGAATTTAAACATCATGGAGGGCCTGGATGGTTTGGGATTGTGCTGATTTTTCTGTGTTTTTCGATTTTTTGGGGTGTTCATGGGGACAGGCCATGTGGGTGGGGGCCATTTTGAGTGCTGCTACAGGCCCTGGCCATGTGCTGGGAGGGAGGGGGCCATTTTGAATGCAGGCAGTGTTGTTAGGCCTGCAACCATTTTGCCTAGTTTTCAGCCTTTATGCCCAGGGGTAGTGAGTGTTGCATGGGCCTAGTCTTTCTGTGGGTTGTCTTGAATTTAAACATCATGGAGGGGCAGGATGGCTTGGGATTGTGCTGATTTTTCTGCGATTTTCGTTTTATTGGCTGTTGTTGTGGCCTTTTCACCAGGGGTAGTGAGTGTTGCATGGGCCTAGTCTTTTGTGGGGTGTCTTGAATTTAAACATCATGGAGGGCCTGGATGGTTTGGGATTGTGCTGATTTTTCTGTGTTTTTCGATTTTTTGGGGTGTTCATGGGGACAGGCCATGTGGCTGGGGGCCATTTTGAGTGCTGCTACAGGCCCTGGCCATGTGCTGGGAGGGAGGGGGCCATTTTAAATGCAGGCAGTGTTGTTAGGCCTGCAACCATTTTGCCTAGTTTTCAACCTTTATGCCCAGGGGTAGTGAGTGTTGCATGGGCCTAGTCTTTCTGTGGGATGTCTTGAATTTAAACATCATGGAGGGCCTGGATGGTTTGGGTTTGAGCTGATTTTTCTGTGATTTTTGTTTTTTTGGCCTGTTGTTGTGGCCTTTTCACCAGGGGTAGTGAGTGTTGCATGGCCCTAGTCTTTCTGTGGGTTGTCTTGAATTTAAACATCATGGAGGGGCTGGATGGCTTGGGATTGTGCAGATTTTTCTGTGTTTTTTGATTTTTTGGGGTGTTCATGGGGACAGGCCATGTGGCTGGGGGCCATTTTGAGTGCTGCTACAGGCCCTGGCCATGTGCTGGGAGGGAGGGGGCCATTTTGAATGCAGGCAGTGTTGTTAGGCCTGCAGCCATTTTGCCTAATTTTCAACCTTTATGCCCAGGGGTAGTGAGTGTTGCCTGGGGCTAGTCTTTCTGTGGGGTGTCTTGAATTTAAACATCATGGAGGGCCTGGATGGTTTGTGATTGTGCTGATTTTTCTGTGATTTTCGTTTTTTTGGCCAATTTTGTGGCCTTTTCACCAGGGGTAGTGAGTGTTGCATGGGCCTAGTCTTTCTGTGGGGTGTCTTGAATTTAAACATCATGCAGGGCATGGGATTGTGCTGATTTTTGTGTGTTTTTTCGATTTTTTTGGGGTGTATAACTGAACTGATGTTCCTCTGTCTTCCAATGCTTTTAGGTGCACAAGACTCAGAGAACCACCAGTGCCAGGAAGAAGTCCTGCAGTGGTGTGTGTGTGCAGCATAACGTCACGCGACGTCACTTCTGGCCACAGACAACTCTGCAACTCGTGCAACTGCGGCCTGCTGTTCTGACCTGCTCTGAAGAAGATGGCCCCAAAAAAAGGTCCCCGTAGCTCCTCTAGCAAGAAAGTTGCCAGTAAGGAGCAGAAGAATCAAGTTACCAAGGAGGCTGGTGTGCCGGCCGCCACGTTTTTTGGGAGTAAAAAAACAAGTACGCCTGCAGCAGCAGCGGGATCTGCTGGGGACCAAGCTGGGAGCAGCACCCCCGCTCCATTGGGCTCAGTGCCGCCACCACCATGCCAACTTAAGTCCAAGCCCTTGAGTGCTGCAGAGGCAGTCAGTGTACTTCTTCAATCACCATCGACCAGTGATGTTGGCTCATCACAAGAAAGTAGCAGCAATGTCCCTGAATCAACACAGGTTGTTGTAACTCATCTGACAAGTGTTGAACAACCACAGCCGCAACAACAACCACATGTGCAAGTACAAGCCCAAGTACATGTGGAAGGAGAGGCAGCGCAAGGAGATGCGCAAGCAGAGGTGCATGGAGGGTCACAAGTGCCCACAATAGTTGTTCCTCCCGAAGTAGGGGCACATCAGGAAATCGACAATCAAGCCGAGGTATCATTTGAGGAAGCCACTCCTCCTGATGATCATTCATTGTCTTCTACATCCCTAACAAGGAAAAGATCAAGGGGGGTGTCTACATCTTCTTCAAGCCCACCTCCTTCTGATGATCTGGATGAAAATTGGGAACCACCACGGCCGTCTGAGAGTGAGGCACACCATGATCTGACAAAGGTACTTAAGCGTAAAAGGAAGGTCGTCGAAAAACTCATAGTTATGGAGTGTGATGAGGCTCAACAAGAAGTGGCGGATACTGCTGCTGATAAAGCCTCTCACGACGACGAGCCAGTCATCATAAAGGTCACTGCAGCCCCAGCGGGCATGGAGCAAAGAGACATTTTGACCCTTGCCCGAGAAGCTGCTGAGCGTGATGATGATGTCGACGAGGAGGCAATGGAAACACAACAATCATTGGAGTTAACTAGTACACCAACACGTACCGCTTCCATATTTCTTCCTCGCCAGAAGGGACCTCCATCCAACTCGACCTCAATTAGTGGTTGTGAAAGTGCACAACGTACTAAAGTTCGGCAATCCACATCCTCCACTTCATCTGGCATTAGCAGCAAGACCATCGCCACCAGTATCGCCGCCTCCTCCGGCCCCCACAGACAATTCAAGTCCCCAGCTTGGGACTTCTTCAGTGTTTGCCCAAAAAGGGAAAACTTCATCATTTGTAGCATTTGTAAGGTTGCAGTTAGTCATGGTAAGTTTGGTACCAACTATGGTACTGGAGGCCAGAGAGGTCATCTTAAGAGACAGCACGCTGTCCAATGGTTTGCGCACCTACAGGCGATCAAGGAAGCCCTAATTGCACGTAATGAAAATGTTGATTTTTCATCTGATGATCACGAGGAGGAAGAAGACGTGTCAAACACTTCACTTACACTCAGTACCCCTGTCAGCAGCACACCCCATATGAGCCACACTAAGAGTGTGGGAGAGAGTGAGACACCAATGCGAAAAAGTTCATCAGCGAGAGTAACTGGGTCGAAGATATCATCATCATCATTATCCCGTAAATGCTTGGTCCAGGGCAACATTAAAAAGATGTTGTTTACAGAAGCGCAATATGAACGCAACCACCCACTGACGCGTCTGTATAACACTAAGCTGGCTAAAATGCTAGCTCTGGACCTTCTCCCTTTTTCTTTTGTAGAAGGGGTTGGTTTTCTAGAATTAGTGGCAGCGCTCTGCCCTAAATGGAAGGTTCCTAGCCGGTTCTATTTTGCCAGAGTTGCAGTTCCAGCACTACATGAAGATGTTCTGGAGGTGATTGGGGCAGCTTTGCTGAAGAGTGCTGTTCACAATATACATCTGACAACAGACATGTGGATCAGTGGCGCAGGCGCTGATTACATGTGCATCACTGCACACTGGGTCTCTTTTTCAGGGGTTAAAGCAAAGCTAAATGCAGGTGTTGACCCGGACCAAGTTTTTAAAGCTGCTCGGAAACATGCAACACTAGCCATGTTTGGCTTGGAGAAACGTCACACAGCAGAAAACATTTTGGATGAGTTTAACACAAAGGTCCTTGCCTGGCTGTCCCCCAAAAAACGCCAGATTGGTTATGTTTCCACGGATAATGGCGCCAATGTAGTTAAGGCCATGGAGCTGGGTGACTATTTCAGAGTGCCGTGTTTGGCGCACTGTATAAACCTGTGTTGGACCCGGCCCTTTGGGCAGGTTCACCCCTAGACTTTTTGCTTTTTCCTAGCCTGTTTCTGGAACCTGGTGTTGGTGATTCTAGGCCTCTGCGCACTTTTTTCACTGTGGTACAGGGTAAAGTGCTGGAGCTCTCTGTATGAAGGGTGAGTGGCCTGCCCTCCCATAGGAATGAATGGGGAATATGTATGCCCATGGTAGTTCCTGTTGTGTGGGGAGTGCAGGGGTCGAGTTTGGTATGTATAAACTCGTGAGAATGAATGCTGCAAAATGATGTATGCAGCATGACTGTGCCTAGTCTGGAAGTACTACTTTTGAAAGTTGGTATATTTGTGTAAGTTGGTTCTGGCGTGTGATTGGCTGGTGAGTCTGCCCAGGAGTGCCTGGACCTGCTGGTGGATGGACTGTCCGGTTTGAGTAGGACAGGGTCTGCAGGGTCTGCAAGGCCCCAGAGGAGGGGGTCTGAGTCAGCCGTGGATGAAAGGCCCCTCTGCTGTCAGGGATGGGAGGAAAAAGCGTCTGGTGGTGCCGGGCCGTGCCTGTCGCCCACCCTGTTGGCTCTCCATCCTGATGGCCCACTGTCACCTCTGGCCCTGAAGCTGTCAGGAAGACGAAAGCCAGAAACATTCCAGTACTCGAGGCCCCTTGCACGAAGCACTTCAAAGGCATTCCTGGGTATAAGAAGGAGCTGTGTCTCCTTCCAACTTGTTCTTGTTCTAGCTCTTGTGGCTGACTTGGATCTACCAGGGGTGGGCGCTGCCCAGCCCCTGGGTGCCTGGATTCCTGGACTCCTGGGGGACCCTTCTGCCCTGCCTGGGCTGAAGGGGGGACTTAGCTTTGCCCCTGGGGAAGCTCTAGGACCTTGGCAGCATGGAGAAGCTGCCTTTTCCTGGGGAGAGCGCTGGAGTTGGTTCCTAGCGCCTGGAGGCGCTGTGCTTCGCCTTGAGCGCCTGGGAGCGCTCTGCCTGCTGTCTAGCGCTTTGGAGCGCTTCATTTTCCCCAAGCGCTGGAGAGCGCTTTCTCTGGACTTTCTAGCGCTTAGGAGCGCTTTTCATGCTCATGTATAGCGCTGGATGCGCTGAGGATTCCTGCCTGCATTGCTTTAATTAGTTCTGAGTGCCCACCTCGATCTGCCGCGGAGAAAAACAAACCACGAAGGGGCCCCCGCCGCACAGGAGACCCGGTGAGTCTGGGCTGAGGGCCGGGCAGAGTGGGACAGAAGGGAGGAGGGGTGCCGGGACACGTTGCCCGTTTGGCTCCAGAGAGGGCCATATCCGAGAGGGGGGACTTCGGGGCATATTGTCGGTGCTCGTCCCTTCCTGCCCCCGAGTGTGAGGGCTAGAGTCCGGTGGGGCTCATGGGGGCATCATTGTTTTAAGAGACTGTGTGGCTCCAACGGTTGGCATCATTGCTTTAGAGCCTCTGTGGCTCCAACGTCTGGGGCATGTGCTATGCCCAGAGCCTGTGTGGCTCCAGCAGTGGCGCAGTTGGCGCCTAAGGGCCAGTGAGGGCCCTGGCGCAGTTTTATTGTTCTCCAGGTGCCCAGCACTTAGTGGGCACCTGCTACGTTTAGGCTTTTTGTACTGAGACTGGCGCTGCATGGCAGCGCACCCCTGACACTGAGACTCAGGGCGTCTGAGCCCCAACAAGGCCGTTGGCCCAGGGACTGCCACAGGTGGTGGCTTATGTGAGTTTGCGCAATGGTATGGTTATTGCACCTCTGAATGTGATCTCTTGCATCATGTGTTATTCCTGCACCTCTGAAGGTTTTTAGGCCTCATGTGATTTTTGCGCTATGGTATTACTCTTGACACCTCTGGATGTTTTATGCATTATGTGTCTTTCTTTTCATGCGCTGCACCTTTGAATGTTTTAGTCATCATGTGTCTTCTTGCGCTGCACCCTTGAATGTATTTTGATTGCATCATGTGCTCTGTCCTTAACACCGCTAAATGTGTAGGTCTATACATCATGTGTTTTCTTTCTTTACTACTCCTCTGAATGTATATTCATGCATCATGGGTAATGTGTTCTGATTTATACCCCTAAGTGGATTTTATCCTTAGGTGGTTGTCCTTTTTTTAATACAGGGGGTCCTAGTGAGGTCCTGGTTCCCTGCGTGACATGCTCCTAAGGGGTTTAGGGTTGCGTAGTGTGTACTTACCTGTTCCCAGTAGTTACTGGATGTGATTCATAACTGTTACTTTGTGCTACAGTGATTTTATACTCTTTTAGTCTAAGTTCTGATAGTATTTCATTACTACTAAAGTGCTGATTGTGACAGTGGCCCTTGTGGCCCTGTCTTGTGAATAATCCCATGTGAATATTGCCCGTGCCAATTGGCACCATGTATATGTGTGATTTTATCTGATGTGCTTTTACAATACAAAAGGTATTTTTATAATAACCTTGTGTGGAGTCTCTTTTGTGGTGTACCTAGTATGTTGTTACTATTGTGCGCTGACGCAAATGCTTTACACATTGCCTCCGAGTTTAGCCTAGACTGCTCGTGCCAAGCTACCAAGGGGGTGAGCAGGGGTTATCTTGGCGTGTAACTTCCTTGCCCTGACTAGATTGGTGGTTTCTGCCTGGCTTTGGCGTCCGCCTTAGCCTACCAGAAATAGCCAGTTCTAACATTGGTGGCAGCGGTGGGATTTGGACTGGTGTTTGCGCAGTGCCATAGCGACAACTGGCTACATTACAAAACTCTGCAATTGTTTTTTCAGATAGTCACATGTTTGGGATTATTGTTTTTGATTTTTTTTTCTTCCTCAAGAGTGTCATTTTCAAATGTGTTCCTGCGCTTTATGTTTAGTGGCAGATGTGAGAAAGTGACAGGGCAGGACGCCAGTAGAGGGGGAGGTTCCCATAGATTAGGAATCCCTTGCTGGGTCCCATGTCCAATCCCAAATCCTGTACCTGTGTGGGTAGATAGGAGAGAGAGGGAGTGTGAGGAGAAAAGACTAGCTCAGGGGGTGGTTGTTCCCTGAGTGTAGTGTGTGTGTCTGGATTCCCCCAGTGTGGTAGGATCCAGTGGTGTCAGCTTTAATGTGTCCAGTGTGTTAACTCCCATTCCCCGCTCCCAGAGTTTGGTACCTGTGTCATGTGTGGTCAGGCTGAGTGATCAGGGGTGGTAAAAACTGCCTTACCAGTCTGAGGGGGGAGGAGTGTGCGAATGAGCTATGTGCTGAACTGGAGGAGTTGGTGTGAGTTTTCTTTTTGTTAAAGAGCTTGCATGAGAGGTGTACCTCTGGTGGTGTGCAGGAGGTCCTGCAGAGGAACTGGACAAGAAGGTGGATGTCTTGCAGTGGCATTAGGGAGTGATTCTAAAAGCAGTGGCTTGTGTATCTGATGATCCTGTGTAGGTGAAGAGGTTCATGTGTAGCCCAGCTAGATCCCATTAGGATGGTAGGGGTGTAGGGGCTCACGTCCTGTCTCAGTGGAGGCGGAGTGAGTGTGGGACGGTGTGTCCCACGTTGGCCTGAAACCCTATCTCAGGGCCCGGAGGGTTCCCTAAGGGAGCGCCAGGTCAGGGGCCTAGGCTGTACATACAGGTCATTTGAGGAGGATCTTCCTGTGTCTAGAGGACGGGGAGTGTCTGTAACCAGAACTCCGGCGGTCCTAGTGTTGGGCAGTACCGCTCCTAGTGGAGGGTGCAGAAGTCCTGGCTCGCTGAGCATTTGACCGTCTAGAGTGCTTGACCATTTGTGGGGCCTCTGCAGGTTGTTCCCCGAGGAGGGGGGAAAGCCGGGTTGGGGTTGTGGCCTGACCTGGGGGGAGTACTGGAGGAGAGTGTGTCACTGATACGCCGCTGGCGTGTGCTCTGTCTAGCTTGGGACAAACTGGGAATCACCCTGTGATCGGGAGTACTGGAGGAGGGTGTGTCGCTGATACGCCGCTGGCGTGTGCTCTGTCTAGCCTGAGACATACTGGGCCTGTAATAGTGGAACTGGAAGGGGGTGCAGAGGGACGGTGTCCTTACTTCTGACCCCGGTGCAACCTGAGGGTTTAGGTCTTAGGTTGGGAGATTAGGAAACTTCTAGGTCGAGAGGAATCTCTGCCCAAGTGGATCAGCTGAAGAGACTGAGGGGGGCTGCCCTAGCTGTGTGATCTGGGGCTCACCTGCAGTTTGTTGTTTCCACTAAGGTAGAGGAAAGGGGGCTTTGCTGTGGACTGTGTCCCCCCACCTGCTTGAAGAGGGACTGTGCTGTGTGCTTTGTACCTCAGAAGTGAAATAGTTTCCAGGTGGTAGACCAGTGATGGAGTGAGGTCCTGATCTGGTAGGAGACTTGTGTTCTGGTGAATGCTTCTCTGTGAGGGTGCGGAAACCCAGAAGTAGAGGTAGGGTGGGGCATTCTTGCCCGAGACCTCTGGTCAGCTTGGGGGTGTGGACCCTAGGTTGTTGGATCAGTGGTAGTTGTAGCTACACTGAGAGAGAGAGTGGAGAATGGCTATTGTGTGCCAGGGGTTATTGCCCCCCGCTCTGTGGATTGGTTAGGACCTGTGATTTGGATGGTCTTGGCTGTGGATGACTAGGGAGTACCCGTGGGGTGTCCTAGTTATGTCAGAGAGTTATTGTTTAGAGGTAACCAGGTAGGTTCAGAGTGGCGAAAAACCGGAGGTTGTCCCTGCCGTGCAGGGCCGTGTCCGTGGTTTTTGTCGCCCAAAGCAGTGAAGCCCATCAGTGGAGTGATTGGTCTACCCTGCGTTTTGGCTGGAAGGGGGCTGTGTTGGACCCGGCCCTTTGGGCAGGTTCACCCCTAGACTTTTTGCTTTTTCCTAGCCTGTTTCTGGAACCTGGGGTTGGTGATTCTAGGCCTCTGCGCACTTTTTTCACTGTGGTACAGGGTAAAGTGCTGGAGCTCTCTGTATGAAGGGTGAGTGGCCTGCCCTCCCACAGGAATGAATAGGGAATATGTATGCCCATGGTAGTTCCTGTTGTGTGGGGAGTGCAGGGGTCGAGTTTGGTATGTAGAAACTCGTGAGAATGAATGCTGCAAAATGATGTATGCAGCATGACTGTGCCTAGTCTGGAAGTACTACTTTTGAAAGTTGGTATATTTGTGTAAGTTGGTTCTGGCGTGTGATTGGCTGGTGAGTCTGCCCAGGAGTGCCTGGACCTGCTGGTGGATGGACTGTCCGGTTTGAGTAGGACAGGGTCTGCAGGGTCTGCAAGGCCCCAGAGGAGGGGGTCTGAGTCAGCCGTGGATGAAAGGCCCCTCTGCTGTCAGGGATGGGAGGAAAGAGAGTCTGGTGGTGCCGGGCCGTGCCTGTCGCCCACCCTGCTGGCTCTCCATCCTGACGGCCCACTGTCACCTCTGGCCCTGAAGCTGTCAGGAAGACGAAAGCCAGAAACATTCCAGTACTCGAGGCCCCTTGCACGAAGTACTTCAAAGGCATTCCTGGGTATAAGAAGGAGCTGTGTCTCCTTCCAACTTGTTCTTGTTCTAGCTCTTGTGGCTGACTTGGATCTACCAGGGGTGGGCGCTGCCCAGCCCCTGGGTGCCTGGATTCCTGGACTCCTGGGGGACCCTTCTGCCCTGCCTGGGCTGAAGGGGGGACTTGGCTTTGCCCCTGGGGAAGCTCTGGGACCTTGGCAGCATGGAGAAGCTGCCTTTTCCCTGGGGAGAGCGCTGGAGTTGGTTCTTAGCGCCTGGAGGCGCTGTGCTTCGCCTTGAGCGCCTGGGAGCGCTCTGCCTGCTGTCTAGCGCTTTGGAGCGATTCATATTCCCCAAACGCTGGAGAGCGCTTTCTCTGGACTTTCTAGCGCTTAGGAGCACTTTTCATGCTCGTGTATAGCGCTGGATGCGCTGAGGATTCCTGCCTGCATTGCTTTAATTAGTTCCGAGTGCCCACCTCGATCTGCCGCGGAGAAAAACAAACCACGAAGGGGCCACGACCGGATTGGCCGAGACCCAAGGAGAGCTGCGACGGGATTGGCCTGGGAATCGACGCGTCATCGGCGAGGCCGCGCTGCCATTGGGTGGCGGCCTCGCGTCATGAGGTGCTCGCCGAAGGAGCCGCGATGGGATTGGCCCATCGCTCGTGACCCAGGGAAGATGAGGCGGCGAGGAAGAAAGGTGGAGGCCGGTTAACAGGGCTCCTGTGTGCCGAGGGAGCCCTGCAACGAGAGAAGAGACTGCCCGGGAGCCTGGCTGGCTCCACTCTGCGTCCCGGTCCCGAGACGGGGGACCGGGCCAAGCGAGGAGAGTCTGGGAGGAGCAGGAGCTCCTCCGTGGCCGCCGAGCCCCGCCCCCGCCGCACAGAAGACCCGGTGAGTCTGGGCTGAGGGCCGGGCAGAGTGGGACAGAAGGGAGGAGGGGCGCCGGGACACGTTGCCGGTGTCCGCCCCCCCCCCCGTGGCGCGAGAGGGTGCCTGTTGTCATTACGAAGCCACGAGGGCTTCAAGGGCGGCCCCAGTTGGCAGTGGGTCGCCCCAACGCATTACGAAGCCTTCAAGGGCAGCCCCAGTTGGCAGTGGGTCACCCCAATGCACGTGAGCCTAGAGAGGCTCAGAGGGGCCCCATTATGGTTACGAGCCCGTTTGGCTCCAGAGAGGGCCATATCCGAGAGGGGGGACTTCAGGGCATATTGTCGGTGCTCGTCCCTTCCTGCCCCCGTGTGTGAGGGCTAGAGTCCGGTGGGGCTCATGGGGGCATCATTGTTTTAAGAGCCTGTGTGGCTCCAACGGTTGGCATCATTGCTTTAGAGTCTCTGTGGCTCCAACGTCTGGGGCATGTGCTATGCCCAGAGCCTGTGTGGCTCCAGCAGTGGCGCAGTTGGCGCCTAAGGGCCAGTGAGGGCCCTGGCGCAGTTTTATTGTTCTCCAGGTGCCCAGCACTTAGTGGGCACCTGCTACATTTAGGCTTTTTGTACTGAGACTGGCGCTGCATGGCAGCGCACCCCTGACACTGAGACTCAGGGCGTCTGAGCCCCAACAAGGCCGTTGGCCCAGGGACTGCCACAGGTGGTGGCTTATGTGAGTTTGCTCAATGGTATGGTTATTGCACCTCTGAATGTGATCTCTTGCATCATGTGTTATTCCTGCACCTCTGAAGGTTTTTAGGCCTCATGTGATTTTTGTGCTATGGTATTACTCTTGACACCTCTGGATGTTTTATGCATTATGTGTCTTTCTTTTCATGCGCTGCACCTCTGAATGTTTTAGTCATCATGTGTCTTCTTGCGCTGCACCCCTGAATGTATTTTGATTGCATCATGTGCTCTGTCCTTAACACCGCTGAATGTGTAGGTCTATACATCATGTGTTTTCTTTCTTTACTACTCCTCTGAATGTATATTCATGCATCATGGGTAATGTGTTCTGATTTATACCCCTAAGTGGATTTTATCCTTAGGTGGTTGTCCTTTTTTTAATACAGGGGGTCCTAGTGAGGTCCTGGTTCCCTGCGTGACATGCTCCTAAGGGGTTTAGGGTTGCGTAGTGTGTACTTACCTGTTCTCAGTAGTTACTGGATGTGATTCATAACTGTTCCTTTGTGCTACAGTGATTTTATACTCTTTTAGTCTAAGTTCTGATAGTATTTCATTACTACTAAAGTGCTGATTGTGACAGTGGCCCTTGTGGCCCTGTCTTGTGAATAATCCCATGTGAATATTGCCCGTGCCAATTGGCACCATGTATATGTGTGATTTTATCTGATGTGCTTTTACAATACAAAAGGTATTTTTATAATAACCTTGTGTGGAGTCTCTTTTGTGGGGTACCTAGTATGTTGTTACTATTGTGCGCTGACGCAAATGCTTTACACATTGCCTCCGAGTTTAGCCTAGACTGCTCGTGCCAAGCTACCAAGGGGGTGAGCAGGGGTTATCTTGGCGTGTGACTTCCTTGCCCTGACTAGATTGGTGGTTTCTGCCTGGCTTTGGCGTCCGCCTTAGCCCACCAGAAATAGCCAGTTCTAACAACCGGGTTGCCGAAAAATGTGCAACCATTTCAGCCATTCTTTTAAGGCCCGGAAGCATCTGAGGAGCCTGCTACATGAACATCGAATGCCAGTGAAAGCACTCATCCAGGAGGAGGCAACATGTTGGAACTCAACCTTCTACATGCTTGAGCGTCTGTATGAGCAGTATACGGTACTGGATCACTATTTCTTAACACAGGGTACAGCTCAAAAGGACCTGAGGATGGGTGCGGCGCTATGGGACATAGTTAAAAGCCTGACACGCATGCTTCGTCCTTTTGAGGTCTTCACGCGGGCAGTCTGCAAGGAGGACTGTAATTTGGGAAAAGCTATCCCATTGTTGTACATGCTGGAGCACCAACTGAAGGAGGTGTGTTCTGTGTTTCAAAAAGATGAAAAAAACCAAGACCCTTTTGTTTTGGCGGAGAAATTATTAGAGCGCCTACAAGGTGATGAACGTCTTAAAATGATCCACTCAAACCAGCATTACATTTGTGCTACTATTCTGGATCCACGCTACAAAAAGGCGCTGGCAGGCCGAGCATTCTTTCCTTTTGCTGATGAAGATGTTACAAAGTACAAACAGTGGCTAGCCTTCTCAGCCTTCTCAGCCAAGAGGTTTGAAAGAGAACGGCAGAAAATTGAAGGAAAAGGCCGTACATCAGCATCAGCAGGCCATCCCCAGTCAAAACAATCCACTTCTGCACCTGTGGCAGTGGCACAAGTGACCTCTCAGCCGTTAAAGACACCGGCAACCGGATCATCCGCACCAGACACAACAGTAAAATTGGAGGCTGAACAGGATTGGCTAGCTCGGCTTGGGTTTGATTCTCAAAAGGTCACAACAAAAGCTAAGCAAAGTGGAGGAACCTTGTAGGAGGACCTTGAGTCGATGGTGAAGGACTATCTGAATGACTCAACAGAGGTCTATGTTAATGCTGACCCATTGGCGTATAGGCATGGGAAAAAAGAATTGTGGCCACAGCTCTCCAACCTCGCTTTAAACTACTTGTCTTGTCCACTCGCAAGCGTGTCTTCTGAACGTGTTTTCAGTGCTGCTGGTGCCATTGTAACTTCCAAACGGAGCCGCCTCTCGCCCAAAAATGTGGAGAGGTTAACAATGATCAAGATGAATCAGCACCTCATACCACCCGATTACAGAGTTTGAGAAAGCACGCCGGAAGAAGACGAGTTGGACAGCAACGTAGATGAGGGAATTTCTTCTCTGTCAGGTGACACTGAGCTCACCCTGCCTGAATTCGCAGAGTATGATGACGAAGCCTTATTCTTATTCGTGGACCCTGACACCGAGCCCTGAAAATGAGACAATGAATCAATAACTTTCTTTTTCGTCCTTATTCACTTTTATTCCTGTGTGTCTGTCTTGCTTTGTTGTGCACAGTTAATATAATTCAAACTTTAATCACCTAATCACAAAAACAAGCCCATCAGCAGAACTGTCTTCACTTGTTTGCTTATTGATTTGAAGGAGCCACAGTCTGCATTCCTCAGGTTCACAAGTTCAGAAGAACATGCTCCTCTATCCTCCTCCTCCAGACTCCTATTTCCATCAAAGCAGAGGGCTGGTTTACGCCCAATGAAGAAAGACTCAGCACTTGTGGGGGTGTTCTACTTCTTTGTGGGTGAGTTGACGGCTCTGGGGCCATTGCTGGGAAGCTCTAATACCGGATAAAAGTGGTTTGGACCAAATCGGAGGCGGAAATGTTTTTGTGTTTTTGCTGACCTGCTTGCCTTTGAGGTGCTCTTTGGGGGGGTTCCGGGTGTTTGTGGGTGAGTTTTGGGGTCTGGGAGCACTGCTGGGACACTCTAATCTTGATTGCATTTGCTTTTCAGGAAATCCGTGGTGGAAAACTGGAGTTATGGCCTAGCTGCGCAGCGCGTTTGGACCGAAGGCCGAGAAATATTGTAAGTATGAGATTTTGCTTTTGGGCTGTTTGGGGGTGTTGTGCTTTTTGGCGGGTGGGTTGGCGGGTCTTGGGGCATTCCTGGGAAGGTCTAATACCGGATAGAAGTGGTTGGGACAAAATCCACGCTGATTTTTTTTGTTGCTATTTCTGGCGTTTTGCTCAATGTAGCGTTTTCGGGGGCCTGTTTGGGGGGGCTTCCTGGTGTTTGTGGGTGGGTTTCGGGGTCTGGGAGCACTGCTGGCTATGGCTACTTTAGTTTGCAAGAGGTTTGAAGCAAATCCATGGTGGCAGAGGGGAGTTAGGGCCTAGCTGCAGTGCGCGCGCGGAGTGATTTGGGAAATTGGCAAAAAAATGACTAAGTCCCCATTTTTGTACTTTTGCTTTTTGGCTCTTTGGGGGTCTTCTACTCGTTTTCTCCTGGATTGACGGCTCTGGGGACATTGCTGGGAAGCTCTAATACCGGATAAATGTGGTTTGGACCAAATTGGAGTCGGAAATGTTTTTGTGTTTTTGCTGACTTGCTTGCCTTTAAGTTGCTGTTTGGGGGGGTTCCGGGTGTTTGTGGGTGAGTTTTGGGGTCTGGGAGCACTGCTGGGACACTCTAATCTTGATTGCATTATCTTTTCAGGAAATCCGTGGTGGAAAACTGGAGTTATGGCCTAGCTGCGCAGCGCGTTTGGACCGAAGGCCAAGAAATATTGTAAGTATGAGATTTTGCTTTTGGGCTGTTTGGGGTTGTTGTGCTTTTTGGCAGGTGGGTTGGCGGGTCTTGGGGCATTTCTGGGAAGGTCTAATACCGGAAAGAAGTGGTTGGGACAAAATTGACGCTGATTTTTTTTGTTGCTATTTCTGACGTTTTGCTCAATGTAGCGTTTTCGGGGGCCTGTTTGGGGGCTTCCTGGTGTTTGTGGGTGGGATTCGGGGTCTGGGAGAACTGCTGGCTATGGATACTTTAGTTTGCAAGAGGTTTGAAGCAAATCCATGGTGGCAGAGGGGAGTTAGGGCCTAGCTGCAGAGCGCGCGCGGAGTAATTTGGGAAATTGGCAAAAGAATGACTAAATCCCCATTTTTGTACTTTTGCTTTTTGGCTGTTTGGGGGTCTTCTACTCGTTTTCTCCTGGGTTGACGGCTCTGGGGCCATTGCTGGGAAGCTCTAATACCGGATAAAAGTGGATTGGACCAAATCGGAGGCAGAATTTTTTTTGTGTGTTTTTGCTGACTTGCTTGCCTTTGAGGTGCTCTTTGGGGGGGTTCCGGGTGTTTGTGGGTGAGTTTTGGGGTCTGGGAGCACTGCTGGGACACTCTAATTTTGATTGCATTTGCTTTTCAGGAAATCCGTGGTGGAAAACTGGAGTTATGGCCTAGCTGCACAGCGCGTTTGGACCGAAGGCAGAGAAATATTGTAAGTAGGAGATTTTGCTTTTGGGCTGTTTAGGGATGTTGTGCTTTTTGGCGGGTGGGTTGGCGGGTCTTGGGGCATTCCTGGGAAGGTCTAATACCGGATAGAAGTGGTTGGGACAAAATCCACGCTGATTTTTTTTGTGCTATTTCTGAAATTGTGCTCAATGTAGCGTTTTCGGGGGCCTGTTTGGGGGGCTTCCTGGTGTTTGTAGGTGGGTTTCGGGGTCTGGGAGCACTGCTGGCTATGGATACTTTAGTTTGCAAGAGGTTTGAAGCAAATCCATGGTGGCAGAGGGGAGTTAGGGCCTAGCTGCAGAGTGCGCACGGAGTAATTTGGGAAATTGGCAAAAAAATGACTAAGTGCCCATTTTTGTACTTTTGCTTTTTGGCAGTTTGGGGGTCTTCTACTCATTTTCTCCTGGGTTGACGGCTCTGGGGACATTGCTGGGAAGCTCTAATACCGGATAAAAGTGGTTTGGACCAAATCGGAGGCGGAATTGTTTTTGTGTTTTTGCTGACTTGCTTGCCTTTGAGGTGCTCTTTGGGGGGGTTCCGGGTGTTTGTGGGTGAGTTTTGGGGTCTGGGAGCACTGCTGGGACACTCTAATCTTGATTGCATTTGCTTTTCAGGATATCCGTGGTGGAAAACTGGAGTTATGGCCTAGCTGCGCAGCGCGTTTGGACCGAAGGCCGAGAAATATTGTAAGTATGAGATTTTGCTTTTGGGCTGTTTGGGGGTGTTGTGCTTTTTGGCGGGTGGGTTGGCGGGTCTTGGGGCATTCCTGGGAAGGTCTAATACAGGATAGAAGTGGTTGGGACAAAATCCACACTGATTTTTTTTTGCTATTTCTGACGTTTTGCTCAATGTAGCATTTTCGGGGGCCTGTTTGGGGGGCTTCCTGGTGTTTGTGGGTGGGTTTCGGGGTCTGGGCGCACTGATGGCTATGGATACTTTAGTTTGCAAGAGGTTTGAAGCAAATCCATGGTGGCAGAGGGGAGATAGGGCCTAGCTGCAGAGCGCGCGTGGAGTGTTTTGGGAAATTGGCAAAAAAAATGACTAAGTCCCCATTTTTGTGCTTTTGCTTTTTGGCTGTTTGGGGGTCTTCTACTCGTTTTCTCCTGGGTTGACGGCTCTGGGGCCATTGCTGGGAAGCTCTAATACCGGATAAAAGAGGTATGGACCAAATCAGAGGCAGATTTTTTTTGTGTTTTTGCTGACTTGCTTTCCTTTGAGCTGCTCTTTGGGGGAGCTCCGGGTGTTTGTGGGTGAGTTTTGGGGTCTGGGAGCACTGCTGGGACACTCTAATCTTGATTGCATTTGCTTTTCAGGAAATCCGTGGTGGAAAACTGGAGTTATGGCCTAGCTGCACAGCGCGTTTGGACCGAAGGCCGAGAAATATTGTAAGTATGAGATTTTGCTTTTGGGCTGTTTGGGGGTGTTGTGCTTTTTGGTGGGTGGGTTGGTGGGTCTTGGGGCATTCCTGGGAAGGTCTTATACCGGATAGAAGTGGTTGGGACAAAATCCACGCTGATTTTTTTGTGCTATTTCTGACATTTTGCTCAATGTCGCGTTTTCGGGGGCCTGTTTGGGGGCTTCCTGGTGTTTGTGGGTGGGATTCGGGGTCTGGGAGAACTGCTGGCTATGGATACTTTAGTTTGCAAGAGGTTTGAAGCAAATCCATGGTGGCAGAGGGGAGTTAGGGCCTAGCTGCAGAGCGCGCGCGGAGTGATTTGGGAAATTGGCAAAAGAATGACTAAATCCCCATTTTTGTACTTTTGCTTTTTGGCTGTTTGGGGGTCTTCTACTCGTTTTCTCCTGGGTTGACGGCTCTGGGGCCATTGCTGGGAAGCTCTAATACCGGATAAAAGTGGTTTGGACCAAATCGGAGGCGGAATATTTTTTGTGTTTTTGCTGACTTGCTTGCCTTTGAGGTGCTCTTTGGGGGGTTCCGGGTGTTTGTGGGTGAGTTTTGGGGTCTGGGAGCACTGCTGGGACACTCTAATCTTGATTGCATT
Organism: Lissotriton vulgaris; assembly: GCF_964263255.1. Classification (NCBI taxonomy): domain Eukaryota; kingdom Metazoa; phylum Chordata; class Amphibia; order Caudata; family Salamandridae; genus Lissotriton; species Lissotriton vulgaris. The sequence goes on along the minus strand of NC_141693.1, from coordinate 1,435,512,658 downwards.
TGCTTTTCAGGAAATCCGTGGTGGAAAACTGGAGTTATGGCCTAGCTGCACAGCGCGTTTGGACCGAAGGCAGAGAAATATTGTAAGTAGGAGATTTTGCTTTTGGGCTGTTTAGGGATGTTGTGCTTTTTGGCGGGTGGGTTGGCGGGTCTTGGGGCATTCCTGGGAAGGTCTAATACCGGATAGAAGTGGTTGGGACAAAATCCACGCTGATTTTTTTTGTGCTATTTCTGAAATTTTGCTCAATGTAGCGTTTTCGGGGGCCTGTTTGGGGGGCTTCCTGGTGTTTGTAGGTGGGTTTCGGGGTCTGGGAGCACTGCTGGCTATGGATACTTTAGTTTGCAAGAGGTTTGAAGCAAATCCATGGTGGCAGAGGGGAGTTAGGGCCTAGCTGCAGAGTGCGCACGGAGTAATTTGGGAAATTGGCAAAAAAATGACTAAGTGCCCATTTTTGTACTTTTGCTTTTTGGCAGTTTGGGGGTCTTCTACTCATTTTCTCCTGGGTTGACGGCTCTGGGGACATTGCTGGGAAGCTCTAATACCGGATAAAAGTGGTTTGGACCAAATCGGAGGCGGAATTGTTTTTGTGTTTTTGCTGACTTGCTTGCCTTTGAGGTGCTCTTTGGGGGGGTTCCGGGTGTTTGTGGGTGAGTTTTGGGGTCTGGGAGCACTGCTGGGACACTCTAATCTTGATTGCATTTGCTTTTCAGGATATCCGTGGTGGAAAACTGGAGTTATGGCCTAGCTGCGCAGCGCGTTTGGACCGAAGGCCGAGAAATATTGTAAGTATGAGATTTTGCTTTTGGGCTGTTTGGGGGTGTTGTGCTTTTTGGCGGGTGGGTTGGCGGGTCTTGGGGCATTCCTGGGAAGGTCTAATACAGGATAGAAGTGGTTGGGACAAAATCCACACTGATTTTTTTTTGCTATTTCTGACGTTTTGCTCAATGTAGCATTTTCGGGGGCCTGTTTGGGGGGCTTCCTGGTGTTTGTGGGTGGGTTTCGGGGTCTGGGCGCACTGATGGCTATGGATACTTTAGTTTGCAAGAGGTTTGAAGCAAATCCATGGTGGCAGAGGGGAGATAGGGCCTAGCTGCAGAGCGCGCGTGGAGTGTTTTGGGAAATTGGCAAAAAAAATGACTAAGTCCCCATTTTTGTGCTTTTGCTTTTTGGCTGTTTGGGGGTCTTCTACTCGTTTTCTCCTGGGTTGACGGCTCTGGGGCCATTGCTGGGAAGCTCTAATACCGGATAAAAGAGGTATGGACCAAATCAGAGGCAGATTTTTTTTGTGTTTTTGCTGACTTGCTTTCCTTTGAGCTGCTCTTTGGGGGAGCTCCGGGTGTTTGTGGGTGAGTTTTGGGGTCTGGGAGCACTGCTGGGACACTCTAATCTTGATTGCATTTGCTTTTCAGGAAATCCGTGGTGGAAAACTGGAGTTATGGCCTAGCTGCACAGCGCGTTTGGACCGAAGGCCGAGAAATATTGTAAGTATGAGATTTTGCTTTTGGGCTGTTTGGGGGTGTTGTGCTTTTTGGTGGGTGGGTTGGTGGGTCTTGGGGCATTCCTGGGAAGGTCTTATACCGGATAGAAGTGGTTGGGACAAAATCCACGCTGATTTTTTTGTGCTATTTCTGACATTTTGCTCAATGTCGCGTTTTCGGGGGCCTGTTTGGGGGCTTCCTGGTGTTTGTGGGTGGGATTCGGGGTCTGGGAGAACTGCTGGCTATGGATACTTTAGTTTGCAAGAGGTTTGAAGCAAATCCATGGTGGCAGAGGGGAGTTAGGGCCTAGCTGCAGAGCGCGCGCGGAGTGATTTGGGAAATTGGCAAAAGAATGACTAAATCCCCATTTTTGTACTTTTGCTTTTTGGCTGTTTGGGGGTCTTCTACTCGTTTTCTCCTGGGTTGACGGCTCTGGGGCCATTGCTGGGAAGCTCTAATACCGGATAAAAGTGGTTTGGACCAAATCGGAGGCGGAATATTTTTTGTGTTTTTGCTGACTTGCTTGCCTTTGAGGTGCTCTTTGGGGGGTTCCGGGTGTTTGTGGGTGAGTTTTGGGGTCTGGGAGCACTGCTGGGACACTCTAATCTTGATTGCATTTGCTTTTCAGGAAATCCGTGGTGGAAAACTGGAGTTATGGCCTAGCTGCACAGCGCGTTTGGACGGAAGGCCGAGAAATAATGTAAGTATGGGATTTTGCTTTTGGGCTGTTTTGGGGTGTTGTGCTTTTTGGCGGGTGGGTTGGTGGGTCTTGGGGCATTCCTGGGAAGGTCTAATACCGGATAGAAGTGGTTGGGACAAAATCCACGCTGATTTTTTTTGCTATTTCTGACATTTTGCTCAATGTAGCGTTTTCGGGGGCCTGTTTGGGGGGCTTCCTGGTGTTTGTGGGTGGGTTTCGGGGTCTGGGAGCACTTCTGGCTATGGATTCTTTAGTTTGCAAGAGGTTTGAAGCAAATCCATGGTGGCAGAGGGGAGTTAGGGCCTAGCTGCAGAGCGCGCGCGGAGTGATTTGGGAAATTGGCAAAAAAATGACTGTCCCCATTTTTGTACTTTTGTTCTTTGGATGTTTGGGGGTCTTCTACTCGTTTTCTCCTGGGTTGACGGCTCTGGGGCCATTGCTGGGAAGCTCTAATACCGGATAAAAGTGGTTTGGACCAAATCGGAGGCGGAATTATTTTTTTGTTTTTGCTGACTTGCTTGCCTTTGAGGTGCTCTTTGGGGGGGTTCCGGGTGTTTGTGGGTGAGTTTTGGGGTCTGGGAGCACTGCTGGGACACTCTAATCTTGATTGCATTTGCTTTTCAGGAAATCCGTGGTGGAAAACCGGAGTTATGGCCTAGCTGCACAGCGCGTTTGGACCGAAGGCCGAGAAATATTATAAGTATGAGATTTTGCTTTTGGGCTGTTTGGGGGTGTTGTGCTTTTTGGCGGGTGGGTTGGCGGGTCTTGGGGCATTCCTGGGAAGGTCTAATACCGGATAGAAGTGGTTGGGACAAAATCCATAAGGAAAAGCCTTTCGGCACTTTTTGTAACTTAGGGTTCGTTAGGGTTAGCACTAGCAGCAGGATTGCATGTGTTTCGGGGTGTTCTAGATGTTTGCAACTGAGTTCTGGGGTCTTAGAGCACTCGTGAGAATGTGTAATTTTGGTTGCAAGTCATTTGAAGAAAATCCATGGTGGGAAAGGGGGGATTTGGTATAGTTAAAGAAAGCCTCTGCCACTCTTCTTAACTTAGGGTTGGGTTAGCAGTATTTCTATTGCATGTGTTTGGGTGGGGGGGTTTTCGAGTCTTGGAGCGATGCTGGCTATGGATACTTTTGCTTGCTTGCAAGTGGTTTGAATACAATCCACGGTGGGTAAGAGGGTATTTGGGCCTACTTTTACTTTCGAAGTACGTTTTGTCACCAGTTTTCTGCTAGGCCTCGTTTTTTGAGATCTGATTGGGGGGTCTTCTACATTTTTGCGACTGGCTTTAGTAAGGGTCTGGGTGGGAGCACTGCTGGGAAGGTCTAACTTTGTTCTAAAACACAGTTTACAGTACACCTAGCTTGAGGGGAAGATCCGCTAAATTAATTTGCCCATACTTATTTATCCTTCAAAAGCTGACTCAGACAGAGTACGCACTTTCAAAAATGTTGTACTGTCTATTAGGAAAATCAAAGTGTGACTTTTTGCACTACACAGCGTACATACCTTATATTTATTTATCAGTGCTGTTTTTCGTTCAATAATTACAGGCCGGGTTTTAGTCTGTGCAATGGGGAAAAAAGGATGGAGTCAGGCTTCACATTAGCGAGCCGCAATTCAGCATCCGCCAGGCAGGCAGTGGCCAGGGTGTCTTCTGGTCACCAACATTGATGGACGAAGCGTCAGCTGGAATGGAGGAGTGCTGCTAATAAGATGAATTGTTTGCTGCATGCAACTTACTTACCAAATTCAACGGGACAACTACAACAATACAGATACAGTATCCATTCTTTTCTTCTATGAGTGTGTGTGACTGCATTTCTTGGATCTCTCTCTGCTTCTAAATTGATCCCTACAGCCATTCTATAGGTTTTACTTTGGCTATTTTTTAAACCTAATTTAATGTAGCCCTGTACTGTCGCATTCTGTCATTCATGGTTGTCGAAAGTAATACTTACTTTTCAGTAACAATGCATTTAGTAGTGCATGCACTTCCTTTATGTCACGTAAAAGATTTATGGTTAGCTTTGTACCCAAAAATTTCTTTATGTTCAATTATTGTTTGTCCATGCTGTGCTTTTTTTTTTCTCTCAACAAAACCTACCCAAAAAGAAACCCCCATTCCCATCCATTTTACAAACCCTAACCCTCTTCCCCCGGGCTGTGTGGTTTTGCTTGATGTGTGACTAAATCACATTAATAATTCCACACACTTGCTGGGGAGGATAAGGTCATAGCATCAGGCTGGTGAAGGAATCCGAGGATATATTCTAGACTTACTCAGCTTCAGTACTATTTCTTGTAGTAGCCAATGTCAAAGAAATCCTACACAAGTACAAGATATACTATCAATACTTTACCATTTGTTAGGCTACATTGTGGCACTGTTGTAGTCTAGTGTACTGTCACCTGCTATATTCTCTATCGTACTGTTGTAATGCTACAGTAAGGACAAACCAGGTTTCATTTTCTTTTTTTCCATGGCCTTGCAACTGTCACTGTGTCACACCACTAGTACCACCGCAATGAGGAGGAAATTTCATCCGCCCTGGATTGCAACCTTAATCGCCATTTCCCGTGGAGCCAGCCCTGGGCCTAGCCCTACTTTCAAACAGAAATTACAGGTAAGATAAGCGTTTGGTTGGAGCCGAGATAGTATAATGGAGTATTAGGAGAGACGAGAGATTGACGGTAGTACTACTAAAGTCCTAGGACTATTCAGGAAAACAAACTTACTGTTAAACCCCCTACCCACCAGACTCAAAAGCAGTAAAAAACAGGTATGGTCAGATAAAGTTTCAAAAAGTATATTTTTATAGCCCTAACAAAATAATCTCCCGCAAGACCCTCCCTCACCCCAACGACTGTCCTTCAAAAGTCCCCAAAAAACCCAACTCCCAATTCCCACCCCCCAAAAGTCTCTAAAAAAGGGGCAAGGAACACTACGGCAGGGTGCTGTTGACTTTAGCAGCCAGGGCATCATGCTCCTTGCGGAGGGTGGCATGTTCGAAGCGGAGGCCCTCCACCAAGTTCTTATAGCTGAGGACCTCCTGCTCCAGGTAGGACAGTCTGAGGGATAAGCGGCGCCGGCGTGCCTTGCAAATCCTGTGGGGGCAGCTGCTGTCTTTGCTGCTCGGCGGTGGCGTTTGGCTTTGGTAGCCCGGCTCCGTACCGCTGTAGCACTGCGCTGGCTGGCAGCCCGCACGGAGGAGGATGCAGATGTCCCAGTGGATGTTGTTGTAGTACCCCACTGCGTCTCCTCCTCCTCCAGGGCCACCAGCCGCCGATATTTAGCGACATTGGCATCCAGCCTCTGTTGCCGGGCCATTCGAGCCAGCTCCCCCCTCCATGATGGTCTCTTGGATTTGGAAGGAGCAACTATATGAAGAAAGAAAGACATAGTCTGTAACCAATGCTCCTTAAGATTAACACAAAATGATTGAGCAGAAAGTTGTGTCACAGTACAAGTAGCAAATTGAAAGCACAGTACATAACTATTGAGGACAGTATCTATGTAACCTCTGACTTCTTCATCCTTGCTCTAACATTAGTGGGAGTTTAAGGAACAAATTCTACGAGCACTATGGACTTCCATTACAGTCGACTATGACAGTACACCAGTCTTATTCTTCTTCTTCTCTCTTGTTTAGGAAAATTGGTACGTTATCTTATGCAAGCCGGCATAATGCCAGCGCAGTGAACTTGCACCCGAGAAAAACAGACGCACACCATGGTGAGTGAGACAGACTTGCGTTACTGTACCGGTCCAGTACATGCAGGTGGTGAAGCTCTTACTTTTCTATTACGGGTGGCACTGAGAATACTCTGTTAAAAGGGCTACTGCTTAATTAATTTAGCTTTCACCCTACAGTGCAAATGAGTATTAGAAAAGGAAAATGAAGAAGCTAAATAATCTGAATACCTATCAGTTCACATGGGATGTATTTGATGACATATGGGATGACTTTAGGTGCTTTGCTTATTATTGAGTGAACAGTGATACACCCACACATGAATGACGTACTACTACTAAACTAATGTTATTAAGAGAGGTAGGGAGTGTCCACTGTAATAACCGGATATATGCTGTGCTTGCAGTTGCAATACAAACTACTGCTACTATTCATGGTAGTATTTGGACAAAATTACAACTTCTTTTCCTTGCCTTTACTACACTGGAACGGACGTGCGGGTGCGGTGTTACATGCTCTTCAAAATAACACTTAGTTCATCCAGTGACCGTCTACTCTCTCTAGATACACATATGCTATCTAAGAGTCAGATAGTACCATGAATGATCCAGGCATCCATCCATTCAAAGTATATGCACACATACAGTTTCTGTTTCACCCACCCAGGCTGTTCTCCTTCCACCCATCCTTGCTTCATCATTCACCCAGCCATGCACCATACCATATTCTTTCCTTCCCAGCCACCTCGGGGACCTAGCAAACACATATCATTCTTCTTTGCCAGTCATAATTACATTTTTCGTCCTTCCACACTTACTTACACCCTTCTTTCGCTTTTCATTCATCCCATCCATCAAGTTCATCTCAGATCTGATTGGGATTCTTCTCGCCAAAAACTTCACAGCTAAGTCGAAGTACATTTAGAGGAGGCTACTACCTGGTTTATTTATAATACACCCGTGAAGAAAGCACACTCTGCAGTCTTCAATATCAATAAGTAAGGAATATATAGCTTACCTCTGCCCGCCACCACCGTGTCATCCCCCACAGAATTGTCCGGCACTTCCACCGCCTCCTCCCCAGAGTTGTCCTCGTCCAATGCCACCACCACCTCCGCGCTGGCCCCGCCTCCAGATGTTTCACCTACAAAGTACATTTAATAATGTTAGAATACACCACTCACTACTATATAATATTTGGTCTAGGAGGAAGAAAGAAATGTGAAAAAAACAGTATACAATTTAATAATTTGTGACTGTCTATTCTAAAGTAAAAATGTCCCTTTTTCCAGGGAAGGCTGTTGTCTTGCTGCACTTTTGGCACAACTGATGAATGCCTGCTTTTTATTTTAACACACGCCCCTTTTTCTCCTAACAGACAGAAGCTTGACTTCTAAGAACATGAGCAGGATCAAGTTCAAACCAGGTGAGAGCTCGGCTCGACCACAAGAAATGTGTCCAAATAATCGTCAGCACTAAGCACTTTTCCATTTTCAGTTAAACGTTTACTTTTATGACAAACTTGATTTTAATAAATATGTTTACTTTTATTAAAGCTTATAAACTTAAATAGACTCTGTGGTTTTTGGTCCTCCAGACTAGAGTGGATGAGCTAAAGGTTTTGCAATTTTTGCAAGCATGAGTCCGTGCCCCTACATCATTGGGGATCAATCATCGGTGACTTTGGGAGCTAAATGACTCTGCCACACTATCTAGTCAGTAAGGAGATTGGGGGTTCAACTACAAAGTCTGTTATCACTGAGGTATGTGGAAAGTCTAACAGCACCTATTATAATTGATAAGCTAAGCTATGCATTATTTAGTGTCCATAGTTCTGTTTGTGCAGATGTGTCCCTGCAACAGTAGTCGAATGGATTGTCCTCCTATCCAAACCACAAGTAAAGTAGTATCTTATTCTTTCTTGGTGGTCATTCACCTTTTTATTGTTGGCAATTGTCAAAGCATAAACATTTAGAAGACTTGAAAAGACATTATGGACAATCCCAGAGGACTGCACTCCGTGCATAGAGCTATTGCTGACTAGAATGGGAGTCCAATGGAATTGCCAAATGTGCAATCTTAGTTAGCTACACAGACAGACTAATAAGAATAATCTAGTAATACCACACAGAGTCATAGTCGAGGCAGGATAAGAATTTAGATCCAGTCTACAAGAAGATCAAAGACGATTTAGAAAAAATCGATGAGGAACGCTGGGAAAAAATAAGTACTCTATATTAAAATTAAAACTTACTGGGGCCAGCAAAGGAGCCCCCGCCTGCCCGATCCTGGCCTGCATCCTGAACAGCACCCTCCTCCTCCTCCTCCTCCTGTGTCCTCCTCTTGCCCCTGGGGGAAGCTGATGTACAACATGAAAGAAGGAAAAACAGAAAACATGGATGATGTTTGTCAACCAAATCAAACATTTCAAAAGAACTAACAAAATATGTTGGCGAAATAGAAAATAGACAACTATTCCACGGGATATATTATTGACCAATCTCATGTGGTCTACTACGTTATTAGTATTGCTTGATTTGTGGACTGTCGAATTGGAAACTTCTTATGTAACTCACTAAACAAAGTACTGAAAAGGTTTGCCTAGGATTGGCAGGCAGCAGTCCGCAGCACGCGAAGTGACAGCCAAAGTCCATCGCGATTGCTGTTCCTTGCACCAGATTTCACGGCCGCCATCGCTAGCGTGAGGCCACGCCCACCCGTTAGGCCACGCCCACCCCCCAGCCTATGAATAGCGCTGATTGAAAGCGTGCCCACAGAAACTGAAGACCTCTGAGGCGGAAGCCGGAGGTGGTGTGACTCGTGTTTTAAATTGCTTATCTTGTGTTTATCTTCATTTGTTAAAACTTTGTGTCCTATTCAGAGATCCTCTCTGTATTTTAAATTCCTGCAAGCACTTACAGCGGATCCAGCGCTGTTCCTTGCACCAGTTTTCACGGCCGCCATCGCTAGCGCGAGGCCACGCCCACCCGTTAGGCCACGCCCACCCCCCTAGCCTATGAATAGCGCTGATTGAAAGCGCGCCCACAGAAACTGAAGACCTCTGAGGCGGAAGCCGGAGGTGGTGTGACTCGTGTTTTAAATTGCTTATCTTGTGTTTATCTTCATTTGTTAAAACTTTGTGTCCTATTCAGAGATCCTCTCTGTATTTTAAATTCCTGCAAGCACTTACAGCGGATCCAGCGCTGTTCCTTGCACCAGATTTCACGGCCGTCATCGCTAGCGCGAGGCCACGCCCACCCGTTAGGCCACGCCCACCCCCCCAGCCTATGAATAGCGCTGATTGAAAGCGCGCCCACAGAAACTGAAGACCTCTGAGGCGGAAGCCGGAGGTGGTGTGACTCGTGTTTTAAATTGCTTATCTTGTGTTTATCTTCATTTGTTAAAACTTTGTGTTCTATTCAGAGATCCTCTCTATATTTAAAATTCCTGCAAGCACTTACAGCGGATCCAGCGCTGTTCCTTGCACCAGATTTCACAGCCGCCATCGCTAGCGCGAGGCCACGCTCACCCATTAGGCCACGCCCACCCCCCAGCCTATGAATAGTGCTGATTGAAAGCGCGCCCACAGAAACTGAAGACCTCTGAGGCGGAAGCCGGAGGTGGTGTGCTCATGTTTTAAATTGCTTATCTTGTGTTTATCTTCATTTGTTAAAACTTTGTGTCCTATTCAGAGATCCTCTCTGTATTTTAAATTCCTGCAAGCACTTACAGCGGATCCAGCGCTGTTCCTTGCACCAGATTTCACGGCCGCCATCGCTAGCGCGAGGCCACGCCCACCCGTTAGGCCACGCCCACCCCCCCCCGCCTATGAATAGCGCTGATTGAAAGCACGCCCACAGAAACTGAAGACCTCTGAGGCAGAAGCCGGAGGTGGTGTGACTCGTGTTTTAAATTGCTTATCTTGTGTTTATCTTCATTTGTTAAAACTTTGTGTCCTATTCAGAGATCCTCTCTGTATTTTAAATTCCTGCAAGCACTTACAGCGGATCCAGCGCTGTTCCTTGCACCAGATTTCACGGCCGCCATCGCTAGCGTGAGGCCACGCCCACCCATTAGGCCACGCCCACCCCTCCTCTCCCTAAATGTGCTTCCCACGCAAGCGCAGCGGACGAGCGCAGCGGGAGCGCCGTTTGCGCGCCGAAGGCAAGCCCGTCTGCGCCCGTCCGCGCCGGGACCGGGCCCAGGGCCACAACCCCTGCCCGACCGGCGCCAGATACCGACAGGACGTACACTAGCCATGACTTATTGGCACTTCAGCCAGCGCCCAATACTCGCTGTACAAAAATAGAACCTTCAGAATTACATAGCCAGTCTGCTACCTTCTGCCCCCATTGTAACTACACAATACCTTTACGATTACCTGCCGTAAAAACTATATCTGCAAGGAATGAAAAGGTAGCTGTCACTACAATTGCCCTTATCAATGCGTGCTCACTCGTTAAGCATCGGCAAGAGATCTCAGACCTCATCACTGACTTTAAATTGGATGTTCTGTTTGTCACGGAGACATGGACCGATGAATCATCAGAGCCAGACTTAGCTATAGCAGTACCGGATGGATACAAAGCATACCGCCAGGACAGATTCAGACAACGAGGGGGTGGGCTGGCCATAATAGCCAGAGACTCATATCCTGTCCGAACGATTCCTATCCCATCCACATCCTGTGAAGCCATGCAGTTTGCCATCAAGCTATCACCTTTGTTTAACTTCAAAGGAATATTGATTTATCGTCCCCCTGGAACAAAAACAGCCTTTCTTAACAGCATTAACACAATGATGGAATCAGTTGCCACTGAAAGTGCATTTACGGTCCTAGGTGACCTGAATTTTCACTTGGACCAAACCCACCTGACTGACACAGTCACCCTAACTTCCGACCTGGAAATACTAGGGTTAAAACAACGGGTCACTTCCCCCACTCACTTAGCTGGCCATATTTTGGATCCCATATTCTCCAATTTAGAAGGCCTACAAATAACTAATATATTACCCCTGCCATGGACTGACCATCATGCTATTTTTGCTACTATCACCATTATTACTCCTTGCGATAACAAACCTACTCCCATCCCTCAAAAGCCTTTTAAAGATTGGAAAAACATCAATTTGGACTACCTAAGGTCAAAACTGGATCATACTTGCCCAGTACTGTCTGCTGACCCCAATTTAGCATTACTTCAATTTCACTCTTGGCTGGGTTTGGCTTCGAATCAATCAGCCTCGACCAAAGAATTATCTAAAAATAGATCTAAACCCACTGCCCCCTGGTATAATGAAGAACTAAGGGCACAAAAGCAAATCAACCGGAATAAGGAGAGACAATGGAGGAAAACCTACGATACAGCAAGCAAAGCAACCTATAAGGAACCTCTGGCACTCTACACAGCCATGATCACAAAGGCGAAAAAAGACTATTACACTGACCAAATTCAAAAATCCGAAAATTCTAGTAGACAAATGTATCAAATCACAAAATTACTGTCAGGCAATTCCCCGGATCTCACTCCCCCCCGTCACAAGCTTTATGTGACTCCTTAGCCTCTTTTTTCTTTACCAAAGTTGACGATATTTATCAGGTATTCTCGGCAAAATCACTCCCTAGGACAGTTAATTCCTTCATTCTACCTCCAGCCAACACGTTTCCCAGCTTTCAACCAGTCACAATGGACCAAATCAAAATCATAGTGTCCACTATTAAATAAGGATCGGCCCTGGACCCTTGTCCACTCTCAGTGCTTCTGCCGGTAATGGACTCCATCATCCCAGCACTCACCCAAGTCTGCAACTCCACACTACTTGCAGGCACCTATCCAGACCCCTTAAAAAACACCCTACTAAAACCCCTGTTAAAAAAACCTTCCCTGGATAAAAATGAGCTAAAAAACTACAGGCCCATTGCGAGTCTCCCGTTTGTGGCTAAGGTGATCGAAAAAGCCATGAACACTCAGATCTCTGAATTCATTGAAAAACACCATCTCCTGGATGACACGCAATTTGGATTCCGGAAATACCACGGGACAGAGACAGCCTTGATTAAGGCCGCCGATGATATCAGGGTAATCCGGGATCAGGGGGGAACAGCCATCCTGATAATGTTGGATTTATCAGCGGCCTTCGACACGGTCGACCATACCATCTTGGTCGATCGTGTCGAGGGATTCGGAATCTGCCACTCAGCTAAAGACCTAATTGCCTCCTTCCTAGCCAAAAGAACGCAGGCTGTCATCTTAGGCCCATTTCAATCGGCACAACTTTCATCTCCCTGCGGAGTTCCTCAAGGCTCATCCCTTAGTCCGACACTTTTTAACATTTATGTGTCGGACCTTGCTAAAACCATCAAAGCACACGGGATGAGCCTAACCTCCTATGCCGATGATACCCAGTTGGTACTGGCAATCAAAGGTGACGGAGATCAAGTGGCTGAAAAATTTAAGAAGGGACTTGTCGACATAGGAGAATGGATGGCCACTAATTGCCTCAAATTAAACTCAGATAAAACTGAGGTGGTCATATTTGGACCTCTTCTCCCAGCATGGCCATCAAGTTGCTGGCCAGATGCCTTCGGTACCCCTCCCACCCCAACCGCCAAAGTTAGGAACCTCGGAATCATTTTCGATGAAGGTTTACACTTCATGGATCATGCCAATCAAACAGTTTCCACAGCACATCTAAAACTAAAGATGATTAGAAAAATTCGACCTTTTCTCCCGGAGTCAGCCATCAAAACATTGGTTACCTCCCTAGTATTTTCTGATCTGGATTACTGCAATGGCCTCTTTCTCAACGCTCAATCCAGAGTAATAACCAAACTACAAACTATCCAGAACGCAGCAGCACGCCTGCTTTCTGGCAAAACAAAATATGAATCAATTTCAAGAAGCATAAAGGATTACCACTGGCTCACCAATCGAAACAGAATCCATTTCAAGTCCCTTTGTATCGTGTTCAAAGCGCTCAATAACCAAGGACCTCACTTTCTGAAAGAGCAGCTGCAACCATACAAACCTAGTAGAAAGTTACGTTCAGCTACCCTCGGCCAACTGGTCATTCCTCGTACAAAGACGGTATCCTGGGGTGATCGACGCTTTCTGGTGGCAGCCCCGAAGCTCTGGAATACTCTACCCCTAAACATCAGGCAGAGCCCCTCCCTCCTTCACTTCCGTAAGCTCCTAAAAACTTGCCTGTTCGATCAATGATCCCTCTTTCCCCACGCTTCTCACCACAAGTAACTGGTTTTTACTAGCGCCAAGACGCCCAAGGGTATATGCTGCGCTTTATAAATATCAAAAATAAATAAATAAATAAATTGCAGATCAGCGACAACACTAACGTTTCCTACTACATTAACCAGTCATTAAAATACTCAAACTATCAATCCACCACCACTATTTCTTCTTATCGCCATGTGTACAAAGGAAGGACTGGACTTGAGTCTGTAGGGGCTGATTTAGAAGCCCCTTGCGGCTCTTTTGCTCCATTGTTGCGTGACTTTTGTGACGCAGCGGCAGCACAAAAGAGGCGCAATGGTGCGGCGTATATTAACAACGTGACGCATATGGGAGATGCATCACGTTGTAAAGCCCTGCTCCATCAGGGGGCTTTCCGGCACAAGGGAGGGCGTTCCTGCGCAGGAACGCATCCTAAAAGTGGCTGAGGGAAATCTACAAGATTTCAATCACTCACTTTAACGACTATGATGCGTGACTCAAACCCTGCGCCTTCTTGAAGCAGACGTACGGCTTGACGCAGCATTGGGGAGAGAGGGTACCCCAGAGCATTGATGGAGCTGCGCCATCGTTGCGACGCAACTCCAGCAATGCGCCGCCTTTACGGAACAGATGCATAACGCTTTGGTGACGTTTTGGGCCCATGGTGCATCCCTGCTACTTTGCAGGGATGCGCCGGTAATTAAAACTCTGAACCTTAGTGTGTAGCATTACGCAGTTCTTTAAACTACACTCATACATAATTTCACAGGCCAATGAAATGAACACAAAATCGAAAACAAATAAGCATAGTAGCAACACTACTGAGAAGGAGAGCAGTGCACCTGAAATGCACAGAAGATTTTGAAATATAATTTACCTACAATGTAATGAGAAGCATTATTGCTCTTGGTAAAAAACAAAAATTTGCAATATAATAACACAGCAGGAGAAAACAGAGTAGTAAAGAAATAGCTACTACTACTCACCAAGCCCGGGGATCTCAAGGCCAAGCAGGTCGAGCAGATCTCGTTCACGGGTCAGGACATCCGTCCAGCGGTGGGTGGCCTGGTTGTAGGTGCGCCAGACCCGAGAGTGGTGGTACATGGCCCGGCACACCTTATCCCACCGCTTCCGGCGCTCCCGGATGCCGTACCTGACCCGACACCGTTCCTGCCGCCTGCCATGATGGTCCTGGGGAGGCGGCGCTGAACATAAAAAATGAGTGCACCCACCTCCTCCGGGCTGAAGATCTCCCTGAGTACGACCTGCTCCCCCCTCAAACGCTCGCATGGGAGCCGGGCACGGGGTGCGGGACCCTTCCCCTTCTCGGGATGCATCCCGGCTCCCTTCACCATGGTCTGGGCGGAAAGGAATAAAGAAAATAGAATAGGGAAGAGAGAAAAGAAAAGAGTTTAAAAAAGTAGTTTAAAATTAACCAAAAGTAGCAGTAAACACAAAAATATAGGGCTAGAAAAATAGCGGGATAGATAATAAGTAAAATAGATAAAAACAACTTCAAACAAGCAAAGGATGGCAGAGATTTAGAGAGGATACAAAGAGCATGCCCAGACCCATAGCAATGAATGAGAAACAAGATGGCCGCGCCCGTTCACGACCGCGCGGGTAAGTTCGCGCGAGATTTTCCTCGCGAACACTTGCGAAATTGTACTGGCGAGCCGCACACTTTGCGAAATTACACTTCGCGCCCGGAAACGGAAATACGTCATGCAAACAAGATGGCCGCGCCCTTGAACGACCGCGAGGGTAACTTCGTGCCTTGCGCTACAAGCGGCTCGCGAAAACACACAAAACCTTGAGAACTAACATGCCGCAAAAAACAAATCTCATATTCGCACAAATTTGCGGCTTCCGAATCCGATCTCGCGCTTGTTCCCGCCCCGCAAATCCCGAGAAATTGCAGAAAAATGAGTTTTGCAAAACTGAAAGCACTCGGCAGGTGCAAGAGTTCAAACTCACCATTAGTAACCATTCCCTGTTGTGCTTCCTGACTGGGGCCCCTCCAGAGTTCAGTTGCTAGTTGCAACAATTGTATGACCCTGCTCTGACCCTCACAGCAGGCTCATAGAATAGCTACAAGTAGGCCACAAAGGTCCTGGAGAAAAAAATTGCACTGCAACAGAAAGCAAATTACTGATAAGGAAGCAGGTGCCAGACCTGGAATTTTAAAACATTTTAAAACAGTGACACATTAATAAACTAACCCCAAATTAATTCATGTCAGTTGAAGCAGGGCAGGTGTGCTTGCTTTTCCCCCCCATAATCTACAGTGATGATGAACCAGAGGGTGGCATTGATGTAACAGAGAGTGGCATGGGTGAAACAGAGGGTGGCAGTGGTGAAACAGTGGGTGCTGGGAACCTGTGATGATGAACCAGACGTAGAAACAACATAGTCGCGACCGTTGCGAGCCGACAAGTAAGTTCGCGATTGCGAACTAGTACCAAACCCTCGCGAACTGGCAGAAACCCTTGCGAACACACAAAAAAAATCCGCAAATTTGCGAGAATTCGCGGATTTTGCGGATTGCGAGTTCGCAAATTCGCAAAATTTGCAAACGCCAGATTCGCAAAATTCGCCCATGCTTAATCCTAAGGCTGAGTGCACGCTGTTATTATAAACGAATTCAGTAAATGGTAGAGCTCCATCCCATTGAGAGGTTTGAGTAGCCAGAAAACATCATAAAGATTGTTCAACCTACTGGTTAACCTTCTCAGTTTGACCATCTGTTCGTGGGTGGAATGCAGATGACAATGGCACCTCGATTTTCATTTGTTAACAGAGATTTTTCCAGAATTTGGAAATGAACTGTGGGCCCCTATCTGAAACAATCTTACTCGGAAGTCTATGTAATTTAACAAAATGTTGTATAAAAATGTCACAGAATTCAACTGCCGTAGGCAGTTTTTGTTGGGGGATAAAAAGACCCATATTGGATAATAAATCTACAACAACTAAAATGGTTGTATAACCATTTGACTTAAGCATATCAGTAATAAAATCAAGGCTAATAGTATGCCATGGGACTGGAGGAATCGGTAGTGGTTGTAAAAACCCAGCAGGAGCTATGTGTTGATATTTATTACGTGCACAAATGGGGCATTTTTGTGACATAATCTTGTATATCTTTTCTCATGTTATTCACCAAAAGGTTCGAGAACACAATTCTACAGTATTTTGTATACCATTATAACCAGATAAGCTGGCGTCATGATGTCAGGTCATGATTTGCAGTCGTTGTTTTTCTGAAGGAATAAAGAGTCTTTTCTTATTAAAAAAAAGTCAATCTGAAATGGAGTTCTGTAACCATGTCTCCTTATTGATTGACTGAAAATCAGCCGTTACTTTGGTTTGGAAAGAATCAGAATCAGACTGAGTGATTGCTACATTCCTATCTGTAGGAATGATAACTTGAGTAGGCGTTTTCTGATTTTGTGACTCATTTTCATGTAATCGAGAAAGAGTATCTGATAACAATTGTTTCTTCTCAGGTCTATGTATAATTAAAACATTTAATTCACTAAAGAAATGCAACCATCACATTTGTCTAGGTGTCAAGGCCTTAATTGAAGTAAAGAATTGCAAATTCTTGTGGCCAGTATAGATTGTCACAGTATGTTTTGCCGCCAGCAGATTATGTCTCCATTCAGTAAATAAGTCTTTAATAGCTAACAATTCACGCTCCGCTATAGTATAATTTTGTTCAGCTGATAGTAATTTACGCGAAAAGTAAGCAAAAAGATGAAGATATCCTGTTTTTGGATCTTTTTGCATTAAGACCCCTCCCACAGCTGTCTGAGAGGCATCCGCCTCCACGAAGAATGGTTGATCAGGATCAGGATGTGCGAGTATTGGAGCCGAAATAAAGGTTTCCTTTAATTCCAAAAATGCTTTATTGGCTTCATCATTCCAGTGGAAAGTTTGTCCCTTTTTTAAGACTTGTGTGATTGGAGTTACAATTCTGGACAAGTGTGCTATAAAACGTCGGTAAAAATTGGCAAATCACAATACCTTTTAAACTTCTTTTACTGACGTTGGGGTTGGCCAATTGATTATAGCCTCTGCTTTCTTTCTGTCCATTTCAATTCCGTCGGGTGATAAAATATATCCTAAAATTTCTACTGAATGAGCATGAAACACGCACTTTTCGTTGTTAACAAACAAAGAGTGTTCCCTTAACCTTTGAAGAACTGTTTGGACATGTATCACATGTTCTTCCTCATTCTCAGAAAATATTAGGACATCATCAATACAGACAATAACAAAAATGTACAAAAGATCTTGAAATACCTCATTAATAAAATATTGGAATGCCGCTGGAGCATTACACAACCTGAAGAGCATCACAGTATATTCACATAAGTCAAATTTGGTACGAATACCTAGAATAACTCCAAAGGCAGGAGTGTCTTTTAGGTCAAATGTTAGTTGTTCTGTATGACCATTTTCACTGACAATAGTCAATGGTATGGTATGAAATTGCGATTCTCCTATTTTCATGACTAGAGAATCTGGATTTCATTACAGACACTGAGGAAATATAAATTTTATGGTCAAGTAATGTTCCCTAACGTGTACCCCACCGTCTCCATGTACCAGCTTAAAGTGCATGTAACTTCCCTCCTGTGCCAGCTATGAAGACGCAAATACATTTGCGTCCAACGTTAACATGTCCTCTTTCAGACCCACCCTGAATGGGTTGAATACTCCGTTCCTAAGTATGCTATGCCAACGTCTTTTTGTGGTGTACTTTACACGTTTTTCAGCTCTGGCGAAGTAGGCCCTGAATTCTGCCATCGAGCCTTTTTCCTGCCTTCTGACTCTGAAAGCCTCAGCCCAGGCTGTCTCTGTACCCGTGACCTCTGCCTTACTCCCTGTGCGGCTCACGGCGCTTAGCTCAGCCTGCTGCCTGCCAAGACTGTATTCAACCTTCGAATTATCTGTTCCGCTCCTCGAAAATGCATTCCTGCCTACTAGTTTAAGTAAACATTCCCCCAGCTGCAGAGCAAAGGGCCCGGCCTCACTGTCTCCGTGCAAGTAATTCATAGCCTCTGTTACCATGGTAGGCCCATGCCCCTCGCATTCTCATGCAGACACTTAGGCGCTTATACACGCACTCACAGTCAGTATAGAATAGCTTCTGCCCCAGAGACCTTTTCCTTCTAGATAATATGGTTCCCAAACATCAGATATCAGATATGATAGAGGTACGAGTTGATCTGACATGCCAGACTTCTGTCTCTTTCCGCCAGTGTAAATGTCAAGTCCCCTGCACCCTCCAGTTCGACGTCAATCACACGTCATGCAGCTGCGCGCGCACCCAGGCCTCAGATTTCTGCTGACATTACAAGATTCTGCTCTGTGCCACCCACTTGTGACACCTACCTGTGACGTCTCTAGCACACACCTCTATGTTCACGCCTAGTTCACGACTTCTAATTACGTATCATTACCACGTGTGTGTTTTATCTTGTTTCTCTCAGCTGTTACGCCTACTGTATTGGTTTCTATAATGTGACCTAAGTATATAAGCTATGTATTGTCAATAAAATATTGCTCTATCCCTTCCTACACCCCAGTGGTGGTAGGAACATGATATCCGGTCTGACCATTCCTTTTTAAGGAATAAAACCCCTAAGAACTCTAACACCACGGAGTCTGCCTCTTTCTTTCCGATTGAGTTATTATTGATTAAGTACTTACCTGCATAGAAATTAGGACGGTAAATCAAATATTTACCACATTATTCTGGCGCCCGAATTGGGACCCCTCCCCCACCCCACGCGCCGGTTGGTGCGTTGCAAGCTCTGTCCCCTGCCATCAGTTAGACGGAACTACGCGTACTGGCAGGATTTCCTGTATCTCCCTCTGGCCCACGGAGGTGACGAAGACTGCGATCAGCACCCAGACGAGGCGGTGAGGAGTGCGGAGGATCCCGACCAGAGCCTAGCCGAAAGAAGCAAGGTCCGAGGTGTCAAGAGGCCCACCAGTTTCCGAAGTATCCACGTGTCGAGTCGAGTCGAGTCCGGTCCAGTCCAGTCGAGTTTTCCGAGGCCTTCTGTTTCCGTGCTTCCCGGTGAGTACCATTGCTGGGACATATCTAGACGGGTGCATTATTATGTATCCGGTAAAGACGGGTTTGGGTACACAAATTCGGTCTGCACTGTTTTAGACAGTTTAGCAGTATATCAGTTATTCTAGTTCTTGCACTGTTCTTAGCAGTGTATCTGTGCTGTTTAGCAGTACATCCAGTATAGGGGGGTAGTCATATATGTCTCAAATGTCTTTCATGTGATTAATGTCGTGGTATGAGTGACTGTTTTTAATGTGCATTATTGTGTTTTTGTGTAACTAGCTGTGTTCAGAATTAAGTAGCAAGGATTGAGCATTCAGTACTAAGTAAACAAGATGCCGTTTTTCAATAAGTTAAAGCAGATAGGAACTAGGAAAGGGATACTAGAGGAAGAAATTCCTATCCCCCCTAGGGACACTCCTGGAAATTTCATGTATCAGAAACATGGCTTAGATGCCATATTGTATCTAGATTTATGGGCCGATTATACTAAGCATCTAGACGAGAGACACAGATGGCCTGTTACAGGAACGTGGGATGCCGAGTGCATCCTAAAGGTAGAAGAAGCACTATGGAAAAAGAAAGCCAGACAATCTCAGAAAGACGCCATAGAATTTTGGCGTAAGGAATCACATAAACGTGCCGAAAAAGCACTCCGTAGAGAAGACAGACCTAGAGAAGAATCAGATAAAGCCCGAGAAAATGAATTAGTTATTGAAGGGATTCGAGTAAAATCAGAACAAGTAGACCGCGCACGAAACAATCTTGTAAATGGCATGTATCTTGTGGCCGAGGGTTCGCCTGAGGCCACTTCAGAAATACCGAAAGATCTGCCGCCACCATTGGTCCCAACTAAAGTAACTCACAGGACTACTAAAGACATATTTCTGAATTCCTATCTAAACGATGTAGCACCCGCTTACACCAATCCACATGCCCACGTCCCGCCTACTGACGGTGACGGAGATGGCAACCCGCCTCCAGACCATATCCCGCCATTACAGCAACAAAGTTCCCCCATCCGACAGCCTGTTGTTCCTCCTCCAGCTCCACCACTTCTCACACCTAAGGTTAAGATACCAAATCCGTTTTTACCTGATCCTACTAAGAGACAAGCTCAAGTACATATACAGACTCCACAGAGGGATATTGCCCAAGCCTCTGCCTCAGGAGGTGCGACCGGGGGTCACCAGACCCCGCCAGCAACACACAGATTACACCTTAGGGACATGCAGAACCACCTTACGCTCCAATCACCCCGTCTTGACATACTCAAAGTACCGCTTTCAGCTTGCAGATATGATCCAGTACCAGGTAAAGACGATAGAATGTTATTAGCCTCAATACGCTTACGACAAGCTACAGATTACCTAACGTTATTCTCAGGGATGACTGATCATCTAGATAAAATATATCATTTTGTCCAGACTGGGGAAAATCCTGAAAGTATTAAGGAGGCCCTGGAACATCAGAAAGTTGAAACTAAAGCATATATATTACGTTTTTTCATAAATTGTCTAATAAGAGAACGAGACAGGCCAGAAACAGAATATGATGACATGGAAGCACTAAACAAGTGGGGTCAAAATATAGCAGAAGGAAAACATGATAAAGGGAATTGTATATCTAGTATGTACAAGAAAATAAGAAAAGCAGTAATAGAAATACACGAAAAAGAAAAAGAAAACTCCTCCTCCGAGGAGGAGGAAGGACCTGAAGAACCAGAAAAGACTACAGATACGATAGCGTATTTAGGTAAGGGAACTTACCTTAGGAAAGGCATTCGTCCAGAAAGCAAGAGAGTTTTTCTCTCTGGCATAACAAAACCGAATTCTCCTGAACATCAGTTTCAAGACACTGATAAAATGCTTCGAGAACGAATGGGGTACCATGTACTCAATTCTATGGATGAACAAGAACTAGCCCGGTCAGCAGTATTATGGGCTGACAATCCTAATATATATAATGATGACACAGTAGCGCAGACATTCCTGAACCTATCCCCAGACGAGCAGAAATTAGCAGGTACATATATGATTCAGCACCTCCTCAAGTTATACAGACATCAACATTCTGATCCAGGTCCCTTACACGATACATTAGAAGCACTACTCATGGACAGATGGAGAGGCCTAAGTACCAAGTTAATACAAATAATTCTAGAACAACGGCACAGTTATTACACTTTCTTAAGCTCCGAATATGTTCCCGCTACGCCCCCAGAAAGAAAAATGTATCATATGGAGCGTCTTGAAAGACAGAACCCTTTACGAGAAGTACATCCAGTTATGGGTACCGATAATACCTTGAAACGCGTGTATGTACACACACCTCTGACCAAGTTAGAACTATTGGAAATGAAGAAACTAGTACCCTGTCATGACAAAGACCCTGCAGGTTTTCACAGAGAACTTAAAGACATGTTACTGATGGGAGATTACACATATGCAGATATCATGAAAATGTTAAAGGTACTGCTGCCCACCGGCATCTACGAGAAACTAAAGGAACGAGAATGGGAGGTGGGAGACAAAAAGATTGTATGGGCAGAAATAGAAGACGAGGAGAAACTTCGTACCCCAGGGCTAGGCCTTGGGGAGAAAACTAAAGCATTACCAGGTTTGATAGTACAGGTTCTGCCAAGATTACTGACAACTAGAAAGGAAGACTGGGACGCAATCTCAGCCTGTAAACAGAAACCCGACGAAGATACTAGTGACTTCTATTCCAGATTCGAGAAATGTTTCCTTATTAATAGTGGCCTTAAACCAAGTAGCGAATCGTACCCGCACCTTTTTGTATCAAAGTTAGTCGAGAATTCCCTGACATCAGTCAAGAACCGTGTATATAAAGTTGAAAGTACATGGCAAGCAAATACGCCATCCCAGATGTTACAAATGTTACAATACCATCAGAACAGAATTAGAGAAGAACAGGATCATGAACAGAAACGTATGAAAGACACGAAAATGAAAATGTTAGTGGCCCAGTCGGTTCCAGCCGACGGCCAGAGAAAAGGTCCGACCCAGACAGGTAATGCAGCAGCTCCCGTTAAAGGGACATGCAACTATTGCAAGCAGCCAGGTCACTACGTACATGAATGTCCAGTTCTGAAACACAATATAGCAACAGGTAAAACTAAAGAAAGACCGCATCCGCCTAGACACAACCAGGGTCAGCAACAGACCTCACAGAATTCACAACCTATGCATGCTGCATCACATACAGGACAGACCGCTGCGGTATCACAGTCGCAATCACACCCACAGCCCATTGCCGCAACGCAGCAAGTTTCACGGCAGATGTGCCAGTATGCCCAATCTGATTATCCCGATTATCAGCGTTACACATGAAACAGCCTAGAGAGGGAGTTTGGCTTGCCTCTTATTGAGATTCCTGTAGATCAAGAGGGTCCTTATGTACACAGTCAAGTGTTGGGAAAAGACAGAAAGTTTTTAATTGACACAGGGGCAAGTCGCACAACAATCTTATTTATTATTTTGAGAATTTGTAAAGCGCGACTGACACCTTGCAGGCTTCCTGGCGCTGGAAATTACTCTGTTAACGGATAACCGGGAGAACAGTCAGACGGACAATTTATTTGGGGAAGAGCCAAGTCTTGATACGTCTCCTGAATGGAAGAAGCTGTGATATCTGACGTATGTCAGTGGGCAGGCTGTTCCACAGCTTGGCCGCTGCAACACTGAAGGATCTGCCCCCTGTTCTGGTTCTGTTGAATCTGGGTACCTTTACCAGACAGGCAGAGGATGAACGTAGGTCTCTGGCAGGAGTGTACCACAGAAACAGGGCTTGCAGAGGTTTGGGTCCAAGTCCGTGCAGAGCCTTAAAGACAATGCAGAGGGACTTGAAGGCCACTCGTTGTTTTAAGGGTAGCCAGTGTAGCTCAGCCAGAGCTGCTGTGGCCGAGGCCCTCCTTGTCCAGCCAAGAGCCAGCTTGGCGGCGGCAGATTGAATTCACTGTAGTCGGTCCATCATCGTGACTGGAGACTCCAGGAGCAGGGCGTTGCAATAGTCAAGGCGACTGAGTATCGTGCACCTGACTATCGACGCCCTGGCTTGTGCCGGGAGAAGAGGCATGATTTTCCTCAGTGATCGAAGCAGGGCTGTGCAGATCCCCACAGTTTTCGTCACCTGGGTTTCCATACTTAATTTGTTGTTCAGCATGGCTCCCAGGTTGCGTACCGAAGGAACTGGCAGAGGTTTGTCTCTAAACTCCGGGGGCCAAAATTCATTCGGAAACGGACGGGGTATCTTAGTGCCTGAGCAAAACAGGACCTCCGTTTTAGCGGAGTTGAACTGGAGGGAGTTTTTGTGTAGCCATCCAGCCGTCTCTCTTAGGCAGTCGTGGAAGGTGGAAAAAGGAATGGCATCTTCACCTTCCCACGAGAGGATGAGCTGTGTGTCATCCGCGTAATTTATTGTTTTGACCCCAAAGGATTGGATCAGTTTGATTGGCGGGATGAGGTACACATTAAAAAGGATGGGGCTGATGGAGGAGCCCTGAGGGACTCCCTGGGGTACTGGTGCAAAGGTGGATTGAAAAGGGGGAAGGGAGACAGCCTGTCTTCTGTCCCGAAGGTAGGAGTGAAACCAGAGCAATGCAGTGCCTTCCACTCCCACTTAACCAAGTCTCTGCAGCAGCCTACCATGGTTGACCGTGTCGAATGCGGCAGACAGGTCCAACAGTATCAATGCCACTGGCTGGCCCCTGTCTGCACGCATGCGAAGATCCTCCATGGCAGTTAAGACTGCTGTTTCGGTGCCGTGGGCAGGACGGAACCCGAACTGGTGATCGTCAAGAAGGTTGTTTTGTTCTAGGTGGGCGGACAGGCACGAACTGACCCATCGTTCGGCGACCTTCGCTGGGAAAGGCAGCAGAGAGATGGGTCGGTAGTTGGAAAGACAGTCTGGGCTCAGGGAGGGTTACTTCAAGAGAGGGGTGATTAGTGCCTGTTTCCAAGGGGTTGGGACAAAGCCACTGTGCAAAGACTGGTTGCATATTAGGCGCATGGTGTCAAAAAGTTCATTACCAAAATTTTTCCAGATTTTTGGAGGTAGGGGGTCGAGTGGAGAACCCGAGGTGATACCAAGCGCAATTCTTTCAAACTCGAAGGCCGGGATTGGAGGAAATTCCCGCAGTCTAGACAATCAGCCATGATGAAGTCCCAGGGGCACCCCTCTCAGGCTCACAGAATGTTTCCCTTGGTTTTTCAGGACAGCCTATTGTAAATGAGGTATCAGAACCCGTCCCCCTGGCTGTGGGTCCGTTATCACGTGTTACAGACCTGTTACTTACGAAATCATGTCCAGAAAATCTGTTAGGAATAAAGACATTGAAGGCTCTAGGAGCAGTGATATGTTGTTCTCCGGAAGGAGTTAGACTTTTCTTACGTGACTTTAAGGGTCACTATGTATTACGAGAGTTTGATGTCAGATTGAAAAATGTACCAGAACACCTGTGGGCACAAGGCCCAACCGATGTAGGCTGCATGCACATTACACCATACCGTGTTACACTAAAGCCAGGTGTTGTTTTACCACGAATCAGACAATACAAGTTACCACCCGATGCTGTAGTGGCTTTACTGGAAATCATTGAAGAGCTCATTGCCCAAGGAGTGGTCGTAGAGACCGACTCCAATATCTGTAATTCCCCTATCATTCCGATTCTTAAACGTACTGATCCCAATGCACCGCCAGTATATCGGCTGGTGATTGATTTACGAGAACTGAATAAATGCATTGTACCACAGTACCCTGTGGTTCCCGACATCTCATCCCTATTGACTGCTATTGATTCAGAAGCAACGTTCTTTACTGTAATTGACCTCAAGAACGCCTTCTTCAGTGTGCCTATTGATCCAGAGAGCCAATACCTCTTCGGATTCAGTTTAAATGGACGAAGTTTCAAATTTTCACGCGCACCTCAAGGATTCACAGAAAGCCCCAGCATCTATAGTCAAGCACTGAAAAGACAACTAGATTGTATTCAAATGCCAGTTAACACCGCCTTACTGCAATACGTCGATGATCTGCTGATCACCGCACGAAATGAGCCCGAATGTGAACAAGCATCACTGACAGTTTTACATTTTCTGGCCGACAAGGGACACAAGGTGTCTCCTTCGAAGCTACAATTCTGTGTTCAGCAAGTTGTGTACTTGGGTCACTTGCTGTCCAAAGTGGGGAGACAGCTCACTCCTGACCGTATCCAGTTAATTGTAAATATGCCACGACCCCAGACACAAAAGGAAGTGCGGGCCTTTATAGGCCTCACCTCGTACTGCAGACAATGGATTCCTCAGTATGCATTTCTAGCTAAACCACTCATTCAGTTGACAACACAGGAGGCAGCGACTTCGACTGTCCTTCCTTGGACTCAGGAACATACACAAGCCTTTGAAGAATTAAAGAAAGCTTTATGCCAAGCACCAGTTTTAGCGACACCATGTTACAGCAAACCTTTTACACTTTTTGTTACGGAACGTGATGGTACAGCGTTGTCTGTCCTCACTCAAGATCAAGCAGGTTCACATAAGCCATGCGCTTATTTTTCAAGTACATTGGATTCAGTAGCCCAGGCACTCCCTGCGTGCTTAAAGTCAGTAGCAGCAACAGCACTAGCAATCAGACAGAGCGACTCAATTGTTTTAGGACATCAATTAACAGTACAAGTTCCACATTCTGTAGAGGTTCTTTTAAACAGAACTCAGACTCAACACTTGACTATAGCACGACTGACAGGTTATGAATTGACGCTATTCCAGCCACACATAGAAATCAGACGCTGCAGCATTCTAAACCCCGCAACATTGTTACCTTCGATTATGACAGATCCAGCCCGCATGATTGTATAGAGATCATTAATGCAGTAACAAAGCCCCGACGAGACTTAACAGATGTTCCATTGACAAATCCAGACCTGACACTTTATGTGGATGGTTCATGTATGAGAACAAGTACAGGAGAATTAGTGGCCGCGTATGCAGTGACCACTGAAACTGAAGTTAAAGAAACATATCGTATTGACACACTGTCTGCTCAAGCGGCAGAGCTCATTGCTCTGACCCGAGCCTGTATACTAGCCAAGAACAAAAATGTTAACATATACACTGATTCCCGTTATGCTTTCGGAGTCGTACACGACTTCGGAGTGTTATGGCAAGAACGAGGTTTCTTGACCTCTCACGGTGCCAAGATCCAACACGGTCCCCTCATTCAAGCACTGTTAGAAGCAATACATCTGCCTTCAGGCATATCCGTCATGAAGTGTAAAGCACATACTAAAGTTACAGATTCTGTTTCCCAGGGTAACGACCTGGCAGACCAGACAGCAAAACATACAGCATTGACTCACACTCAGACAACTGACGTGACAAAGACAATAGTACCGACACATTGTATGACAGTCAGGGATCCCACACTAGATGTAATCGATATTCAGACACATGCTACTGCAGATGAAATAAAGAAATGGACTGAACTAGGAGGGATCCAGACAGATCAAGGTTGGATGACGAAGGGAAAATCTACATGGTTTCTCCCCGACTCTATGGTTCAAGTCATAATCAATACAGCACATAGTCCAGCACATCTAGGAGAGAAAGCGATGTTAGACAGTTTACAGAATCTCTGGTACAACAAACACTTACGAGCAGCAGCAAAACAGAAAGTGCGTACTTGCATGATCTGTTGTCAGTTCAATCCAGGTAAAAGCGTCCCTGTAGAGCAAGGTGGATTTCATCCTCCCGATCACCCTTTTGAAGTCCTCCAGATGGATTATATCCAGATGGACCGTTGTCGAGGATTCAAATATGTCCTCGTAATTGTTTGTGCACTTTCCCGTTGGACCGAAGCATATCCAGTCCCAGATTACACTGCTCCGACCACTGCCAGGCAGCTGGTTCGAGAATTCTTCCCACGATACGGCTTGCCTCGTGTCGTGTACTCAGATAACGGACAGCCATTCTCATCCGAACTCATGAAACAGGTTTCCCTGCTGCTAGGATATCAGTGGAGATTCCATTGTGTCCGACATCCTGAAGCCGCTGGCCTTGTAGAAAGGCATAACCAGACACTAAAGACCCGCCTTGCTAAAGTTTGTAAAGAGAAAGGGGTCGACTGGATAGTCGCCCTGCCAGTTGCATTGTTCTATATGAGAATGGTCGCCCATTCGAGAACAGGACTATCCCCGTATGAAGTGGTCTTTGGCAGGCCACCGAATATGTGGGGGACGCCCATACCTAAGAAAATTACCGATGTTGATTGTAATATGCTGACAGATTACCTTGCCTCCTTGATGTCTGCACTCCAATCATGTCGTTCACAGGTTGCCGCAGCCTTTCCTGACAACACTGATGTAAAGCCGCATGATGTCCGCCCCGGTGATACAGTGCTAATTAGAAATTTTGACAGGAAAAGTCCGCTGGAGCCCCGCTGGAAAGAGCCGAAGACCGTCCTTCTTACAACGCGGACCGCTATCAAGGTGGAAGGCCGAAAGGGGTGGATCCATACGAGTCATATAAAAAAATGCAATGAACTGATGCCAGAAACAGACTCGTCCACCCCCTCCAAAGACTGCATCGAACTTAGTGACTTTAAAGTTCCGAAACAAGAGAAAACTCCTCAAGAGGAGTACCGCATGAAACTTCGATCTAGCAAGTCAGACAGTTTAATTGTTTAAGTCCTCCCCTAGGTGAATCGGTTAAATAGTTTCTGCCATGTATCCCCTAGATCGAGATAGAGAGAGAGAGAGACAACTCAAGAAACGTACATATTGTAAATCACTGCGCAGTCACTGTATAGTGACATTATTGATTATGTTTTTTCTAAGTCTTCTGATTATTGTAGCGAGTATATTGCTTTCCATATACTACCCTATCTTCAAACGTGAACAATCTGCTTACAATGTCACTGCCGAACATTCTTTTAGTGAATTACCTCCCCACGAACTTTCTTACAGACTCGCGCTGCGCAACAACACATTCATTAGTATGTTACATCACTCCCATCAGACTAACAACGCTACAAACTGCTGGATATGTGGCCGACTCCCTCCCTATCAGAAATACAAGGGAGTTCTGCCTCTCTTTCCGTACCCGTTCACTCACAATGGCTCCTGTGGTGCATGGTTCAGAATAATTAACTCCTTAAATCCTGATGTCGCTGTTTTCAAAGGGAGCTGGGTTTGGGGAAACTTGAACTTAGTTCTGCTTAATGCCTGTTACCCTGACAAGAAGGGACTTCCCATTAGAATAGGAACTGATCTAGAAAATGAAGTATATGGATTAGGTAATTATACAATTAACCTTATGATTCTTACTGTTGAATCCGAAGCTGCACCAGTTCTCCCTGCTATGTCAGTATTACCAGTCACTGGTGATTTATGTGTCAGTAAGAAGGGTTCCGTACACTTAGGTCATAGCAAATGTACTACTGTGGTCGAATTCAGTGATCAAGGCAAATCTTCCTTTAGAGCTACCCGTCATTCCTACTTTGTTTGTGGCCATACCGCATACATACGCCTACCTCCAGATTGGGATGGTACCTGTTACATTGCATTCCTTCTGCCACCTGTTTTTCTAGCTCCTCCTGATTATCACAGAAATACAAATCTAGTAAAGAATAGACTCCGAAGAGATCTCCCGATTGTCGACTACACTGAAACGGCATGGGAGCAATACACAGATTTCAATAAAGGATTCTTTTTCTTCACAGGCCACGTCCAAAACAGTAAACTAATACGCAGATTAACTAGAACACTTGAAGCAGTAGTGAATGAAACTGCCTCCACCCTAGGTAACTTAACAGAGGAGCAGTCCGCCATGCGGGTTGTTGTTCTTCAGAATCATCTTGTTATTGACGTCATCTTGGCAGATAGAGGCGGAGCTTGTAAGGTCATCGGGTCAAGTTGCTGTGTTTTCATTCCAGAAAACGCGCCAACGGTATACCAAGCTATCACACGTCTTCATAAAATTGCAAGTCAGATACATCAGAATCCAGGCACCTGGACTTGGTCCGGTTGGTTCTGGACAACGTTAACCGCTTGGGGATGGAAGATCCTATCCTTCCTAGGCATTGCCCTTGTCATAGTATTCAGTTGCTGCCTGTGCCTACAGTGTGGGCCAGCGATTTGTGGACTGTGTGCCACATCGTGCATTGAACATTCCAGTTTTCTCTCAAAACGTGAAAGGAAGAAAGAAGAACAAATGATGTTACAAGAACAGACTGATCGATTCATGAGGATCGATATATCATGAAGGGTCCGTAGGGAACAAGGAGGGAATGAGGAAATATAAATTTTATGGTCAAGTAATGTTCCCTAACGTGTACCCCACCGTCTCCATGTACCAGCTTAAAGTGCATGTAACTTCCCTCCTGTGCCAGCTATGAAGACGCAAATACATTTGCGTCCAACGTTAACATGTCCTCTTTCAGACCCACCCTGAATGGGTTGAATACTCCGTTCCTAAGTATGCTATGCCAACGTCTTTTTGTGGTGTACTTTACACGTTTTTCAGCTCTGGCGAAGTAGGCCCTGAATTCTGCCATCGAGCCTTTTTCCTGCCTTCTGACTCTGAAAGCCTCAGCCCAGGCTGTCTCTGTACCCGTGACCTCTGCCTTACTCCCTGTGCGGCTCACGGCGCTTAGCTCAGCCTGCTGCCTGCCAAGACTGTATTCAACCTTCGAATTATCTGTTCCGCTCCTCGAAAATGCATTCCTGCCTACTAGTTTAAGTAAACATTCCCCCAGCTGCAGAGCAAAGGGCCCGGCCTCACTGTCTCCGTGCAAGTAATTCATAGCCTCTGTTACCATGGTAGGCCCATGCCCCTCGCATTCTCATGCAGACACTTAGGTGCTTATACACGCACTCACAGTCAGTATAGAATAGCTTCTGCCCCAGAGACCTTTTCCTTCTAGATAATATGGTTCCCAAACATCAGATATCAGATATGATAGAGGTACGAGTTGATCTGACATGCCAGACTTCTGTCTCTTTCCGCCAGTGTAAATGTCAAGTCCCCTGCACCCTCCAGTTCCACGTCAATCACACGTCATGCAGCTGCGCGCGCACCCAGGCCTCAGATTTCTGCTGACATTACAAGATTCTGCTCTGTGCCACCCACTTGTGACACCTACCTGTGACGTCTCTAGCACACACCTCTATGTTCACGCCTAGTTCACGCCTTCTAATTACGTATCATTACCACGTGTGTGTTTTATCTTGTTTCTCTCAGCTGTTACGCCTACTGTATTGGTTTCTATAATGTGACTTAAGTATATAAGCTATGTATTGTCAATAAAATATTGCTCTATCCCTTCCTACACCCCAGTGGTGGTAGGAACATGATATCCGGTCTGACCATTCCTTTTTAAGGAATAAAACCCCTAAGAACTCTAACACCACGGACTCTGCCTCTTTCTTTCCGATTGAGTTATTATTGATTAAGTACTTACCTGCATAGAAATTAGGACGGTAAATCAAATATTTACCACATAGGAGGCTGACATTATGCATAATCTTTTAATGCAATCTCCAAGCAGCAGCCTACATCACATTACCAAAGGTTCCTGAATAGAACATAAGGAATAGATAAATGGCATGAGCTGACAACAATCTGCCTCTTTTAAATGTAGAGAAGAAAATGAGTCCATGAAATGTAATAAACTTCTAAATTTCCAACTTGTAGACTACTATAAAACTTCCAATGGCTCCTCTGAAAGGCGTGAAGAAGGAAGAAGCCACACGAGTGATGATCCAAGACAACAAGTAGTTATGATGAATAGTTACCAGAAAAAATAAAGAGGTAAAGGTAAATGTTACCTGAAAAGAAGTACAAGATAAAATACTTCAAATATTAACACTGTTAAAATTATAAGCAAGTAAACAATGCCAAAGTAATCATATTTCAAATTTTAACAGGGTTAAAATTATAAGCAGGTAAACATGGTCGAAGTAATAACCCAGGGGATTGGAAGGGTGGGATAATGTCAGCCTCCGTGTCTTTAATGAACTCCAGATTCTCTAGTCATGAAAATAGGAGAATCGCAATTTCATTGCAAGAACGGAGGCTATGTTATGTATGTTGGTAGCTTTGTAAGACTACAATAGACATATGTTCTATAGGTTTGTAGTAGTGCCGTGCAAAGGTGCTAGCATTCAACTAGTTGGCCGGTTTAAGGATGTCACCCAGCTTACCTCCAGACCATAGAGATTTACTGGCCATAGTGCCTCTAACTCTAAACTTGAAATTTTGTTAAGTCAATGCCTGCTAAGTTCATGACAGTTTTAACCCATCTAGCAATGGATGTAGAGGAAATAGCTTTATGGGGTTTAACAAGGGATATGAGTAATTGTTTAACACCTGGGGGGCGAAAAACAGACATTCTCCAATCATGCTCTCTCAATCAACCTCACAAATTTTGGGCAAGGATCAAAACAGGGATAGAAGATTGAATCATACATGGTTTTGGTACGTCTATAAATTTAGAATTTAACACCAAAGATGTTGTATGATCTATTTGAAACCTCTAGAGCTTTAACATCCGAAACTCTACGACAGGAAATAAGGCATAGTAAAGTTGCTAGCTTGATAGAAATGTTTTTACTATTTAATAAGGTATTATCTGGCCAGTTAAAGAAAAGGTCAAGAATAAGGTTAACGTCCCAGAGACTCTCATATTTGGGTTTAGGAGGCCTTCTTAAGCGAATGCTTTTCATTACTCTGCAGACAATGACATTTTTACCTACCGTTTTCCCATTGAAAAGGATATAGCCAGCAGAGATGGCTGATATATAGTAATATATAGTTCTATAGCTGAGGCCCTTATCAAATTGTTCTACAAAGAAGTTTACTATGTCAACAATAGGTGCCTTTAAGGAATCCAGGTTCCTTTCAAGGCACCAACAAATCCTGCATCTCCTAATGTAGTTCTATCTGTAGTGAGTGTCTGGGGCCCAAGACTCTCTGAGGAAAGTTGCAGCTGTTGAGGAAAGTCCGGAGACTTCAATGGATCTCCTGTCACTCTCCAAGTAAGAAGGTTCAAATTCCCTGTCTGTATTAGGGGGTGAGCTTCTCCATCTATGCCTGTTAGAAGATACTCTAGGGTAGGAATCAGGAAGCGGGGTGGTATGCTAGTTCCATAGTAGTGGGGAACCATGTCTGAGATGGCCAGAAGGGAGTTCTTAGGACAAGGGAGCACTGGTCCTGTCTCACTTCCTGTAAAACTCTTTGGATCATGGCAAAGGGGGGAAAGGCATAAGCTTTTACTCCTGACCAGGGTTGGAGAAATGCGTTCACTGCCAATGCACCAGCATCAGGCATCCACCTGAAATATTTTTCCAGTTGAAATGCCAGTCTGCTCGCAAAATTTTCTATCTCTAAAGGACTGCAGATCCTGTTCAGGGTCCTGAAAACAGAAACATTGAGTTTCCAATTGCTGTGATCTAACAGGAGTCAGGAGTTCCAATCTGCAGAGATGTTCCTCTTCCCCAGGAGATATTCTGCTTTGAGGGCGATTTTGTGCTCCAGACAGAACATCCAGAGTCTCTTGGCTAAATTGGAGAGGTCCGCAGATTTGGTACCTCCCAGGTGATTGATGTAGGCAACCGTGGACATGTTGTCCATCTTTAGAATGACTGATCTGCCCTGGAGGGAATGTTTGAAGCTCATGAAGGCATAAAGGCCAGCTGTTAACTCTAAGAAGTGTATGTGGTGAGAGGACACCTCTTGCGACCAGATGTCACCCGTGTTCTGATGGAGAAGGCAAGCACCCCACCCATGGAGGGACACATCTGACTCTAAGACAAACTCTGGTTTTGAGCCAAAGATTGCTTTGCCATTCCAAGCATCCAGATTGTCTAGCCACCAGATTAGTTTCGATTTGGCCTCCTAATGGGTAATCCGATCTTTGAACCAGAGACCAGACCTTAATGCTCTCTCTTTTATCCTTTGCAGGGCCCGATAATTTAGGGGTCCAGGAAAGATCGCTTGAATGGAGGAGGAGAGGAGACCAAGTAATCTGGCTAGTTCCCTCAGTGGAAGGTCCTGCTGTTTTAAAACATGTCTTATCTCTTTCCTGATTTTGGAAATTTCTTGGGAAGGGAGAAGAAGACATTTTGAGGTATCTACGGTGAAACCAGGAAACTCCAGATATGTGGAGGGAGTCAGGATACATTTTTCTTTGTTTATAATGAACCCTAGACTTTCTAAGAGATCCATTACAGTTTTCAGGTATTGGACTATATGTGAAAGGTCTTGAGACATTATAAGGATGTTGTCTAGATAAATGCTCATGCAGATACCTCTTTTTCTTAGAAATGAGGCAATCATTCTCTTGACCTTGGTGAAGCACCAAGGGGTGGAAGATAGTCCGAAAGGGAGTGCTTGAAATTGATATAGGTGATTTTTCCACAAAAACTGGAGAAAAGGTTGATGGATTTGGGCCATAGGAATGGTGAAATAGCGTCTTTTAAGTCCAATTTGACTAGCCAGTCTCCTTCCAATAGAAGATCCCTCAGGAGGTGGATGCCCTTCATCTTGAAATGTCTGCAGACCAGATGTTTGTTGAGTTCCCTTAGGTTTATCACCGGTCTCCAACCTTTTTTTTCTACAAGAAAGAGTGTACTTATAAATGTAAGGGCTTCAAAGGGGACCTCTATTACAGCACCTTTCTGAAGCATGGCAGAGATCTCTTCTTCTATATTTTGTTGATCTAATGGGAGAGGTATGTCTCTCAGTAAAGAAGTTTGTGTAGGAATCTGTGTGAAATCTATCATAAAACCCTTGACAGGGTTTAGGACCCAAGGGTCCTTGGTGATTTGTCTCCAATTTGATAGATGTGTTTCAGCCTCCCTCCCACCTTCATGGGAGAAGAAGGGGAATGAGTACTCACTTGGTGGGTTGATGTTGTTGGAATAGCCACGAGATCTAAATCCTCTTGAGCGGGGAACTCTACCTCTCTGGGGTTAGA
The DNA here is from genome assembly GCF_964263255.1 of Lissotriton vulgaris. Lineage (NCBI taxonomy): Eukaryota > Metazoa > Chordata > Amphibia > Caudata > Salamandridae > Lissotriton > Lissotriton vulgaris. Next base: position 1,435,478,467 of record NC_141693.1, on the reverse strand, counting down.
ATGGAGCGTTTTACTGTTGGTATACTGTTGGTAGGCCACGGGATCTTGGATAGCGCCTTTGATTAAACCGGCCGGAAGAGAGGCCCCTTCTTCCGGCCCATCCAAAAAGGTTGGGGTTAAAGACCTTTCTTATATTTTGCTGAGCTTTATCTAAGGCTATAAATGTTGATACATACTTCCAGAGAGATTTAATAAGGTCCTCTCCAAAGAGTAGTCCTTTAGAGTTGTTAGAAGGCTCTTTATCCACCATATCACAAAGTTTGGGATTGATTCTAGTGAGTACAACTCTATGCCTCTCGGCATTAAGGCTTGCGTTGGCGTTACCTAAAAGTATTAAGGCTCTCTGGCTACAGCCTCTGATAGATTCAGTATTGAGAGGTGTGCAATTGATGTGGCTCTCATCACCAGAGTCTATTATTCTTGCAAGAGGTCCCAAGACATCAAGAAGACGGTCTTGGCATCCTTTTAGGGATCTTTCCATCCCTTTTCTTTGGTCCCGACCGAGCTTGAAGAGAAATTTGATAAGCTCAGGGTCTAGGTTTGGGAGTTTGGCAAGTCTTGTCTTCGATAGATGGTCTCCAGCATTTTGCTCTGAGAATATTCCTGGTGTCCCTCTCAAGGAGGTACCGTAATCATTTCTTTATAAATTTGGCAACGTGGTCTTGGGGCCACCACTTGAAGGATCTAGGATATTTGAGGTTTAGGGGGGAGAATATTTCTTCCCCCACGGGGTTAAGGATATTGTCCTTAGAGGATGTAAGAAGTTCAACATCAGTATTGTCAAAATAAATCTTCCTCCTCTTCATCCAAGTCTAGTATATACTCATCGGGAACATCTGATGACTCATCATCATTGAAAAATGTATTTTCTCCCATGTTATATTGGGCAATGTGATGTTTTGTGCCTCTAGAGACACCCAGATGTTTTGTGCCGCCAGGGGCACACAGATAAGTCGTGCAGCTAAGGACTCCCAGGGAGTTTGAGGTGCGGGACCTCCATTAAGTGTTGCGGTGCTAATACCTCCCAGATTTGAAGAGGTGCTAGGACCTCCTGGAGTGCTCTTAGGGGTAGTGTGTTCAATATTCTTGCTTTTCTTAATTCTTTTACCCCTTATCTCAGTAGCGTCATCAATGAGGATTTCAGTAATTTCATCCTCATGGGTAGAGAGTGACCTTTTGGAGGAGATGACCTAAGGTATACATCATGCATGACCCCATTTCTTTTTCTATAATTTTTTTGAAGGCATCTTTATCAATATTGGGGTGGGGGCGGTAGCCTCGTCTAAATCAGTATCAGACATGAGTATAAATAAATATCGTTAGGGGTAAAGTCACAATAGGAAGAAAGCAGACTTAAAGAATTAAATATATTGAGGATCAAGAAATCTCACAAATTGTTTCTTCCTCTCTTTTTTACATTTTTTATGCAGAACTATAAAGGCACCTGAAATGTAGCAGCTGTTCACAATGGGTTAAACGAGCAACTGACGCTCACATGGGATTGCGGTCCGCCGCTACTTTGTAGTCATGGTGATGAATGTCATCACAGAGCCGATCAGCTGAGGCCCAGGCTTCAGTTTAAAATAATGCTCTTGGCAACCAGAGGACGCGACAACTCTGTTGCCAAGGTACTTTCTTTCAATGTCAGACGGGGATCAGGGACAAGCTGTTTCTCAGTTGTGGTTTGCGTCTGGAAGGATACGAGGGTGGGAAACCTCGACTACGAGTAATTTAACGCCTTTAACAGAGTGCTTAGGTTGTGCATGAAGATACAGGGTGATAGATCGGAGGGAAATAAGGAAAGGAAATACGCAGTCTATTCTATGGTTATGCTTTTCTAGCCAGGGTATACCTAGAATAACTCCAAAGGCAGGAGTGTCTATTAGGTCAAATGTTAGTTGTTCTTTATGACCATTTTCACTGAAAATAGTCAAAGGTATTGTATGAAATCTAATTAGACCTGACGACAATGCTGAACCGTCCACCGCTCTTACCGGTTCAGGTTCTTCTTTCGTAATATGAGAAATACCCAATTTTCTAGCTAAGTTAATATCAAAGAAATTTCCTGTTGCCCCTGAGTCTACTAAAATGGGTAAAACGTGTTGTTGATGGACTGTCACTATTATTGTCATGAAAATCATCATATGTCTAGCAATGCCTTTATTAATATTAGGGATACTTTTAGAGATCTTTTTATTTGAGTTCCTCATAGAAATGACCTTTGCTTTCTTTGAGAAACTTAGTTTCCCCAGTCGGGTTGTTCTGTTAAGGCCACCTTTTTCTTTGGTTTAAATGTGCATTCTCAGACAAAGTGCCCTTCTTTACCACAATATAGGCACAATTTTTCTTTTCTAAGTCGTTCTTTTTCCTCAGAGGAGAGTGGACCTCTGACACCACCAATTTGCATGGGTTCTGGTTTTAAAGTTTTGGGTTCTTTGTCTTTTCTTTCAGTTTTAAACACTATAGGTCTGTCTGAAATCTGGCTTAGGTTTTTCAACTTTCCTTTCCATTAGGCGGTGATCTAATTTTACCACTAGATCAACAAACTCCCCATAATCGTCTGGTAAGTCAACTATATGAGCCAGGGAATCTTTGAAGTCTTCCTTAAGTCCTCTGTAAAACAATGAAGAACGCTTCTCATCTGGCCAATGAGTTACGGAGAGAAGCCAGTTAAAAGTTGTAATATAGGAAAGTAAATCCTTATTTCCTTGTTTAGGGTTCAGTAGTTCATTGTCACTAGACTGTATAAAAACATGACGAGCAAAGAGTTGGGTCATTGCTTCTTTAAAAGCAGTACAATTCTGCAAAAGGGGGTTGTTATCTATATTACTATAATAAAGCAAGAACTTTCAGGCTTTGAGGCGGGTAAACTCGGGAACCCCAGCGCCAATCTACACACCCGATACACCGTTGAAATCGTCAGGGTGTGTAGATGGTTATAGGCTATATACATTTTGAAAATAAACGTTATTTAAAATGTTATATTAAAAAAAAAAAGTAGTCCCTCCAAAGTAGCGCCGGCCGCGACGTGCGTCCTGACATCAGGAGGAGCGGCGTACAGCGCGGGGAGGAGCAGTGACGATCAGCGCGGGGAGCAGCAGACATGAGCGGCGATCGGAGGGCAGGCAGTGAGGAACGGCGGGGAGGAGCGCTAGGGTGAAAGCGGAGGCAGAGAGGAGCGGTGAGCGAGCCACAGGAAAAAGAAACGTGTGCAGGTAAGTGGAGCGGGTAGCAAATAGCCCATTACAGGAGGAAAAAGCGGTGGCGGGGACGTGGGCAGTGAGGAGCGTGCAGGTTAAGAAATGTGTGCAGGGCGCCAGCGGCCGCGGAAAAAGAAACATGGAGTGGGTAGCAAACAGCCCATTACAGGAGGAAAAAGCGGCGGCGGGGACGTGGGCAGTGAGGAGTGTGCAGGTTAAGAAACGTGTGCAGGGCGCCAGCGGCCACAGAAAAAGAAACGTGGAGCGGGTAGCAAACAGCCCATTACAGAAGGAAAAAGTCAGAGAAACATCTGTAGGTGACAAAAAGTGATGTGGGCAGTGAGGAGCGTGCAGGTTAACAAACGTGTGCAGGTTACAAAAGCCTCCAAAAGTAAACATACAGCCATAATACTGCACTACGTCAAGGCGGGCGGGGGCCCTAAGCCATGATTGCTCCCGGACAAGGTCGGGACGGGCTGCTAGTTATCAACTAAAGGGATAGCCCAATCTGCAGCTACGCCTCCTAAATATGAAATAATAAAGGCTGTTTTGGCAGTGTCTGTATTGAAAACTTGAGGTTTGCAAAGGAAATGCAATTGGCATTGACTCAAAAAGGCCACAAAACGGGAACTGTTTCCTGCAAAACGTTCGGGATTAGCAAGTGGAATGGGGTTGGAGTTACCACCGTAACTTGTACATTAGAATCAGACTGTTGGGTCACTGAATTTATTGGAGAAAAATTAGTAGGACCAAACTTAGGTGGGGTTAAGACGCTTTTCTGCAATTCGTGGATCCCTCCATTGCGTAAACTCGGCTTTGCTTTTTGACAATTCCTCCCTGATAAACTGATTTTCCTGCTTTAACTGTTGCCTTTCTATATGAAGGTTCTTAATTAGGTCTGTAAAATCAGAAACCGAATCAGGTAGATCCAGGTTCGTGGATCGTTTCAGGAAAAGCTTTATGTGGGGCTTGTTCTTCTGTCAGACTTGCCTCTCACCTGATCTCCTTGCTCTTCCTGTAACGATGAACGAACCCCAATCTCCCCAGAAGCTTCCAGAGCAGCAGAAATAAATATATACTCCGACGCCGAGAAAGCCTCCAAAGTGAAAGGGGAATGGGAACCAAAAGACAAGAGATAGATGCCAGGATCCTGGTATTCAAAAATCCAGTAGTTCTCTCGCAATTTCTTAGTACAGCGTAATGGCAAGTATTATTCAACTTGACTGGTTCCAGAATTATCTAAACAATAAATCATACACAATAAGTTATAACCTGAGTAAACTATTTCTTTGTAACTCTTATTAATTGTTAATCACTGATCTATGTTTACCTAAACACTTTGTGATTCCTCGCGTATTTAGAAACATTCGCACTTATCATTTTTTTCTGTTCTCTTGTCCTAAAAACAAAATAGAACAATAATGATGACCAATGCTTGTTTGTTGACTTAAAGGACAGAATTATGCGTTCAGTCAACAAAATTACCTTTGTTTGGTTGTAATTCCTCTTACCACCATGAATCTTACTTGTTCAAAACATAAGCGTCAAAACACAAGCGTCTGTTAAAACAGTTCAATGTCCTGCTTAAAAGTTGCTGAATTTGTTTTTCTTTACTCAGGAATGAAGTCTGTGTTCCTTTCTTTTTGCTAACAAGAGCCCTTGTAGCCTTTTTCATTTTAGTGAAAAGTTGAGCACTCGATTTTTTCTTGTCAATGTTTTCGTGCGCCACTTATCTTTATTTTTTGTTTCCTGATAGCTAATCCGATTTGTGATCGGGAACCGAAAGAAAAAGAAGAAACGTCGCCCAGGAAATCAGTGGACGACTTTAGAGGAATGGGCGTTGTTGGAGAAACGGCGAGTATCCAGGCTGCAGGATATCCAAAGATGCGGTGGGGTTCTGGACACGACGATGAGGAGAGCAGGTAAGATCTTCCAACGTTGAGACCAAACAATAAATAGCACGAGCAAGCGGTTTAAATAGCATTTTACCGCTCCCGTATGCTGCGTGTGTCCACGTGCCGTTATTACACGGGCTGAGTTATAATTACAGCGTAACGGGGGATTGTAGGCTCGGCATGTGTATTTAAATTATGGCAGTTTGCAACGTGCTAAATAAAAGTGTTGATTTTCATCCTAAATAAACACCACATTGAAGTTTTTGTTTTACTGTTTTAAAGCTTGCTAAGAAACAACATAATATAAACACAAATTGCCATCTTACAATGTTCCTTTAGCTAATAGCCATGACAATGTATTCCAACATAATATGTCGCTGACGAAAGGATCTTTTTAAGGGAAAAATGAATACACAATAATATGAAATGATAAGATAATGTGGGGGTGTGAGTCTCTGAATGTTTATCTGTAATTACATCAAGACTGCATAGAAGGCATGGCATGAGTGGGGTTATGGATGATCGTGACAACGGGTTACTTATCACAACAGTGATGGATATCCCATCTGCTAAATTATGAATACCACAACATACTATACGATTTTTATTTCAGTGGACGGGACATCCATCACTGTTGTAATGGAGTGATATTAGTGTTGTATTTTTATTGTGTTGTGTTTTTTACATATTTACTGTTTTGATGGTATTAAAATGCTTCAAACAATACCTGTCTACTAAGTTAAGCCTGACTTCTCATTTTCTAAACTGCCAAGGGTTGATCAAGGATTAATTTACTGAAATTTAACTGAACTATTAGTGATTGTGATATTACTACCAGCTGAGGGTGAATACCCCCACCTACTAATAGCCCACTTTCCTACACAAGTTTCCTAAGGGAGCCTGCATTCAGAAATTAGCAGTGCTTAATTTGTGCCGGTGCTTTCCGGTGCTTAGCACCGGCACTTATTTCTTAGGGCCGGGTCTACACTCCATATTGCCTCTCTAAGGTCACACGGGTCTTCCCATTCAATGCTGCGTGGGCGCAACAGGCACACTCCGCTACTCTGGGAGAAAACAGCTGAGCAGTCAGCAGTGCCTGCCAATACTCCTGCCTAAGGCTAATGATCGAAAATAAATTGTTTTCCCCGGCTGTTATCACGTCCCTGTCCCTCATGCTTGAAAAGCTGCGGCAGCCGAGGTCAGCCTTCTCTAATAGACACCTCCCCCCACACCCTCTAACTTCCGCCCGCCCCCGCCTCTCCGCTTCTGCTTCCTGCCCCTACAGTGATCCTGACGCTGCATTCTGATATCGGAAAAAGGCGGGCATTTTCCTTTCTAGAGAGGGAGCATTTGCAAAGAAATATTACCGTGGCTCCCGGCATCCTCCTCCAGTCCTGAACCCTGTCTGCCAGGTGCCACCGCACTGACCTTACAAGCCCCGGGAGCAAACACTGTAAGAAGAGGGGTGAGGTGCGAGGTGCAGCAGCTTCTATATCATGTTTCAAGGCTCGGCTGCGGCGCTCCTTCCATCGCACAGGGCTGAGGGCTCTTGTGACCCGAGGATAGTGGGTTTGAGGCTGAGCAGTTGGCTGCTTCTCTGGGTGGCTGAGAGGCTCTCTTGGGCTCTGTGTGTTACTGTCTCCGTCACTGAGAGCAGCATGGCCCCGTCACCCAGCACTCCACATTGCTGGCCGCTGCTCTTCCCGGCACTGGTGGGACCCCAAGCGGAACATTCCCAAGGTACAAGTTCCCTACTTTTTCGCTGGAGGCCATTGAGGGGTAACAGCAAGTAAGGAATAACCTTTTTATTTCCAGCACATTGTTGTAAAGGTGATCCTGGGCAGTAACTGTGAGGGTGGAGGGGACAAGCTTAAGAAAGAAAGCGAGATTGGAAGTGAAAGCCTACCAGAGTAGTTTCAGCTTGGATATAAGGCCTATGATATTCAGAAGGAGTAGTGGAGAGTAGTAGTAAGGTTCAAATAGTGCAGTTTGCGCTCTGATGGGAAGGTGTCAAGTAAATTGAACATCAGCTATTTAAGCTCTGTTTGAATGCCTGCTGGGAGGCAGCCAGTAAGAGCTCAGGGACAAGGGCGATTTATATTTTCCTAGCAAAGCTTGTGTCAGGGAGTGTTGACTTTTAACACCTGTTGATTTTAGGCGCATTATTTTTGTACTACAGAGTGTGCTGAGGTTTCAGGGCAGGGAAGGCACACGGCGAGGTGACAGAGAGCAGAGCATGCCTGCACTATGAAGCAGGAGCGATGGGTTTGTCAAATCGATTCTACATTTTCTCAAGTTATCTGTGAGATCAAGATGTTTAGCCATTTTTGAAGCAGACAACAGCAAAATGCATTTCTCATTCCACTGAGACATTCCAGTGCATTTCTGTGACTGATTATCTTGGGAAGGATCACTACATAATCCGGCCAGGGTATATCTTATTTTGTATTTATTTATTTTAACTCTTAAAAGTAGCTAGGCCCTCCCTCAGACTGATTTTATAGAAATACACTTGCTGCACAGCGTTGACCTACATAGTTTCAGATATTAATGCATTAACCAGTTTTGCTACACTGATTAACATTTTTCTTCATTTTGCATTGTCCTCAAATGAACACACACAACTAGATGCAGCAGCTGATGTGGCACTTTTTTTTGGACTACTGTGGTAGTGCTGGGGACAGAAAGGAGCATTGCTGATTTCATGTTAAGGGCAGAGGATGTGGCATAATGGTCAGAGCTGCCCACTTTGGAACGGAGGAACCAGGTCCAGCTTCGACCATCGTGTCCACGCTTGCCTAACAAACAAATGAATGCGGCCCAGTGTAACGTGGTGCTCATGTAGTGTTATAATAATCTGAAGAAAAAAGGGTGAAGACAAGATGGAGAGTAAAAGTACAGTGAATAGCCTAGGCCTCCCGGACGCTAATCCAGAGAAGAAAACTACCGCCCGAGTAGTCAGCAGTGCCAGTTGGGGATGTGGTTGGAGCAACTAGAGTAAGTGGGTAGAGTCACAGGTGGAAGTGGGTGGAGCCGAGGGAAGTGGGTGTGGCCTTCCAAAAAAATTTGAGCACCTGCACTTCAAATTTTACAAATTAAGCACTGGAAATTAGGGAAATTGGAATGTGGCTCCAAGCATAGTCTCTCTACAGGGCAGTTACAAATGCAAACGGTGGTAACAACCAAACAGTGGTTGGACTGCAGTGCACCAATTTTCTTCACACTGCGTGGCGTTCATTGTGCACCTTCAGGACTGTGATGTCAGAAGTCACTTACAGTAACGTATTACAAGAGACCAAGCTAATCATTTACTTAGTGTTGGTGCGTTCTGGCATCAGAACATGGAAAAATAAATTAAAACAAAGCAAAATACAGGGAGATTAGAGGTTACCACATTTTATGTAGAAATACTGCGATCCCAGAGAGAAAGGAGTCATATGGGCACACTATTATAGTAATGAATGATGTTTTTAGTAAGCCTTTGAGGTTGATCGTTCAGACACTTTCAAAAGAGTGACTAGTACCTAGGTGCAAAGCTGGTACACCGCAGAGTGTCTCTATTGTAAGGTTGTCCAAACAGGATGGAAAATAGTATTTTTCTTGTTTGCTAATTGGGAATATATTTTACCTGGATGTTATTGTTTATTTTTGCAGTATATGTATTATGTGTTCTGATGAGCAAAATGTTTAAGAGGCAGCCAGAACTAAAGCCTCCAATGATGTCATGAAAGGAATGCTGGAGCTGGTGCTGAAGTGAAGGAGAATGCTTCTCAATTGGGAATTGGGACTCTGAACATGACTTTGCAAAGGTAGCTCCTAGGTAGACATTCATTTTGGTGCATTATCAAGGACTTCTCTTTGACTTTTCCTGGGCGACTTTCAGGTTCCTGAGAATAAAAATAGTATTTCTGTAAATCACATCCCTTTCCACAGTTTAGCACTTCAGTTTGATAGGTGGGCCATGAGGACCGGGTGAACCATCATGAGTCAATGTTTTGGACAGTATTGAGGTTACAGGTGTGTTTTTCTTTTGCATCTAATGTGACTACTGGCCCTTTAGCAAGGCTTGAGACAAGGTTTGCAGTGACATAAATGTCTGATTATGAAGAGATATCCTCCTCCCATGTAAGCATGTAGCTGAGTAAAATAATGTATTAAATGAAGTTTTAAAATTTAAACAGATGTAAGCTATCCTCATGTTGATGCAGAAAGTGTGGTATTATACCTAAACTGTAGGGGATTCACAGTACCTACAACTGTTTTGGATGTTAAGAAGAGATGTGCTAGTCTGCCAGTAAATCACAAATGTTTTGTACAAGTAAAATAAATTATTAAAATGTTCCACTAAAACCAAATTAATGTTCATGTTCCAAACAATGGTTAAAGCTTAAGAAATGTCCAATCCATGCAAGAACATGAAAAAACATTACAAAATAGCCCTAAAATCAAAAAAGCATATACAACCCGCCAGTAAGAACATTATGGGAGATGTTGGCTCTATGCGACAAAAGCTAAAACAACAGAAGTCATGACAGGTCTAGCCTGCACATTTACAAACAATTAGGTGTTTGTACTCAGTACATCAACCGCCAAACCCAAGTACTTGACAATTGCAACTCCTAGCTGTAAAGACTGCACATTAGCTTCTTTGCAAGTTCAAATTTTTTGTCTAGCCCAAATTTCCTTATGTATTTCTTCCTTAGAGCCACAAAAGTAGAACCAATACACAGAATATGCACTAACAATTTCCTAATACAACCACACAGCCCCCAGATCTTCGTAACACCCCCTGGCTTGTACCATGATCGAATCCTAACAAATGTAGTATTTTGCAGTACTGATGTGTACGGTATCTTGTAGATCCTTGTGAGCCAAGGAAAAACTTAGATAAGTTAGAGTATCATTCAAGACCTCCTTCAGCGTTCTGAGTGAACACCTAAAGCACTAAAGCAACTAATTCTAAGATGGTCCAAAGTTGCGTGCAAGTAAATTGTCCATGGCCTTACTTGAGTCATTAGGACAAATTTATTTCCATATCAACCCTTTCAATACACCAGGCTAAGCTGCTAAGCGGGCTAAGTGGGAGCTAAGCTGCTCCCACAAATTGGCAGAAAACAAATAATGTTCTTTCACGGCAAAATGCCCTAGTCTGGAAGCAGGAGTGGGGCATATTGCGCTGTCCTAAATGAAATGCTTCATCCGCCATGTCACCTCACGGCTCCGAACTATTAGTTAATGATGGAAAAAATTGACTTTAATAACCTGCACTAAGGGCCTTGACAGTTCTGCTTGGTAGTTTCAATTACATAGTTTGAATAGTGAATAGTGAATATAACTTTTAGTTGCCTTGATCTTCCTCAACTGATACTTTGCCTAAAGTCGCGTTTCCTACCAAACCAGAGCTCCGGTTAACTACAGCCTGGGTGAATTGGAATACACTGGCCCTCAGAAAACCACGTACCATTTCTTTATGAGACTTTACCATTGGAAAATAGGTGCATACTAGTTTTGATGAATTAATATTTAAATGATGGTAGTTATTGTAATTTAATGATGCTATTAATGAACTCTGAAGCCAATGTTAATTCCGTCCTATGTGACTGAATTGTCCACTCAGAGTAAAATGCCCACAATGAACTGGGCACTTTTGGGAGGAAACAGTAATTCTTCTGAAAAGCACTTTTTCCAAATGAACAGCAGGGGTCTGGCCAGGCACGCCTGCCTACGGTGTCTATTTGTAGAGGTCTACTTAATTTGATTGATTTGATTTTTAGAGTTATAGAACACTACGATCGCCCGGAGGCGTCTTGGCGCTAGGGACTCAGACTCATGTGAAGTTAGCATGTGAGTGAGCATTAGAGGTCGGATTGAAACAGCCAGGTTTTTATTGCTTTTCTAAATGTTTTCAGATTGGTGCTGTTTTTAATTGCTAGTGGGAGAAGATTCCAGGATTTGGCAGATCCTAACCGGAAACTCCTGCCTCCCCATCGTAGTTGTTTAAATCTCGGAATTTGCAGCAGTTTTTGGTGGGTAGATCATAGGTTCCTAGACGGAGCATAATATTTTAAGCACATTGTCAAGTAGGAGGGGCCATTCCCCTGAAGTGCTTTGAAGGTGATACACAAAGCTTTAAAAACTATACTATTATTGACTGGTAGCCAGTGCCGCACATCCAGCTGCTGGGAAACAGACTCATATTTAGGAATATCCAAAATCAATCTGGCCGGTGCATTCTGCAGTCGTATCTTTTTCAAGAATTGACTTTGGATTCCCAAATTCAGTGCGTTGCCATAGTCTAACCTAGAGATGGCAAGAGAAGTTACCACTGTTTTTAGAGCCTCAGGAGGAATAAAGGCACAAATCTTCTTAACACCATCGCTGCTAGTGATATTTTCCTCCTGTGCTGGAATTTTCAAAAGTCCATTGATCATGACGAGCTGGGCTCGTCATCCGCCTGGTAGGAGGCTACTTCATGACGAGCCCAGCTCGTCATGAGCCTGGAAGGGGTTAATCATTCTGAGAATAGACCAGAAGCTGGAAGAAGCTGGAAGAAAGGAAATTGATTTGGCTGTCAAACATCAGTCAGCAGTCAAAGGTAATCCCAAGGTTTTTGGCCTTTGAGACGGGTGAAAGACAATCACCCATCTCTGAAAACCAACAGTTGGGAGACCAAGCAATGGGATTGGCGCCCAACAGCAATACTTTGGTCTTACTGCCATTAAGCTTAAGACAGTTGGATTGCATCCACAAATTAACATGGCGCATGCAAGTGTTAAAGCTAGCGGCAGTTTCCTCCACGTTATTGGTAACTGAGACTACTATCTGCGTGTCGTCAGCGTATGAAACTACCGAGAACCCATGCTGTCTTATCAAGGCCGCCAAAGGTGTCACATAAATGTTGAATAGCGTAGGGCTTAAAGAAGAGCCCTGCAGTACTCCACATTGCAGCTTGAAAGTTTGAGAGCTAGATTTGTTAAGTTCGACTCTGAAGGATCTTTCCGTAAGATAGGATGTTAAAAGAGTTTTGGCGGAATCTTGCACGCCCATTTCAGACAGTCTGGAGATTAGGATGTTGTGATTGACGGTGTCGATGGCCGCCGATAGATCTAATAACATCAGGGCGGCCTTCCCGCCCTCATCCAGTGCCTTCCTAAGCTCCTCACTAGCGGTGATCAAGCAGTTTCAGTTCCGTGGCCCTCTCTAAAACCAAATTGTGAATGGTCAAGTAGATTGTTGGTGGAAATATAAGCCAAAAGATGGATGTTCAGTAATTTTTCTAGGATCTTGGAAAAAAACGGGATTCTAGAAATGGGGTGATAATTATTGGCTTCGGCAGGGTCAAAATGTTTTTTTTTAAACAGAAGCAGTACAGAGGCTGTCTTCCATGCCACAGGGAACTGATCCTGAAGTATGATCTCCGAGTACAGCTCAAATAGCTGTTCGCTGAGGATATCTGGGAAAAGATGGAAGATTTTAGTGGGACAAGGATCAGATGGTGCCCCTGATTTAGTAGCTAATATAATTTCAGTAATCTGTTCTCTAGTTGGAGGGGTGAAGGAGAAGCCAGATAGATTTGGTGCAGAATCACTCCTATCAGGTGGTAAATTGTTGGGGAGGTTGGAAAAAGTTCTATATACCAACTCCACTTTGTCCACGAACGCCGGGCCAAGGGTGTTGCAAAAGTCTGGATTATTGTCAGATTTAGTTTTAGACGGTAGTTTTGCTAATTTCCTGACAGTCGCAAAGAACTCTTTGCTCAAGTTTTTGACAGCCAAGATTTTCGTAGTAAAGTAATTACTTTTTTCCTCCATGATCAATTTTGTATAGATGTCTAAAGCCTGTGCGTAGAGCTTTTTCAGATCTTTACTATAGGTATGTCTTCATCATTTTTCTATTCTCCTGCAGAGCTGTTTTTGTTTCCTTAGTCAATCCAAAAACCATGGCTCAGAAGGCTTATTCCTTCTTGATGAAGTGGTCTTTAGGGGAGCTACGATGTTAGTAGCATTGGTAATCCAGGAAGTTAAATTCTGAACTGCTAGATACGTTTTAACCTGTAAATTAGGCTTATTAGTTAGTAAAGATGTCTGAAGGGAGTCAGCATCAATATTTGCCCAGGCACGGTAAGTGTGTGTTACTGTTGGCAATGTTTCCTGCCTTTGGCTGCGGTGTGGCCTTGATGGTAAACAAAATGGCACTATGATCTGACCACACCACTGGTATAATCTCCCTAATTTTAATATTTGGATTGGAGGTGAAGAGGCCATTCAATGTGTGTCCAGCGATGTGGGTACTTTCATTGACTATTTGCTCCATCCCTAAGCTTGACATTGTTTCAAAAAGCTCGGCATTCTTGGCATCCAGTATGTTCTCTAAGTGATGGTTAAAATCGCCTAATATGGTGTAGTTTGCACGATTAATACTGGATTTAAATAAGGGGTACGTTTGTTCAACAGAGATGCCTGAGCTCTCAGGGGGTAGTAAATTAATAGGCCTTTCCACGAGTCGTTCGGACTGATTTGTATCTGAAAAGATAACAGTTCACAGTCCTGTGTGGTGCCTAATGAGGATGTTGTTATAACTATGTCATTTTTAGCAATGATTGCTAGTCCGCCTCCTCTTTTGTAATTTCTATCTGCTCTGATAATCTGGTAGTCAGTGGGGAGTGCTTGTAATAGAGCAGGATCAGATGAATCATTAGCCCAAGTCTCCGTTACGAAAACTAGGTCCAAGCCATGACTGTCTATCATCTCTGCCATCTCTACGTTATGTTTAATTAGAGACCGTGAGTTGATTAGCATAGCTTTTATTTCTCCAACCATTTTTAACTGTTTTACATTGGTTCGAGGTAGTATCTCTTTGAAAATGAACTGCAGTTTGCAGTGTTCACATTCTTAGGGTTCTAATGATAGGTCAAGTTTAGGACAGCAGGGCGGAGCTGGGATTAGGTTCAGATTATATAGGTCTGCTCTGGAGTAAGTTATATTTTCTGGACGTTGTGGGGCATGGGTTCTGGCCCTCTGCCCGGGCCAAGCGCAGACGGGCGCAGATGGGCTTGCCTTTGGCGCGCCTTCGGCACGCCGCCGGCGCGCCCGCTGAGTGCGTCTGCTGCACGTGCGCATTAGTGACTGCTTAAATAGTATCTTGGCAGTGGAGAAGGAGTCCTGGAAGTTGCAATGCTCCCTCTGACACTCCTATCAATCGGCACTTGCCGCGTCGGAACGGTGTCTGGGGCTTACAAACAACAGAGTGCAGGTAAAAACAGTATTTTGTGCAAGTTTTAAAAAGAGTGTTTCTCAATAGGCAGTATTCTCCTTCTAATGTAATCGCAGCTAGCAGCACTGGTGTCGCATCCGCTGCGCGTGTGCCTAAGTGACTGCTTAAATAGTATCTGGGGCAGACAGCTAGACCGCTGACCTCGCAAGTGGGGAAGGAGTACCGGAAGTTGGAATGCTCCCTCTGACCCTCCGATCAATCAGCACTTGCCGCGTCGCAACAGGGTCTGGGGCTTACAAACAACAGAGTGCAGGTAAAAACTGTATTTCGGGCAAGTTTTAAAAAGAGTGTTTCTCAATAGACAGTATTCTCCTTCTAATGCAATTGCAGCTAGCAGCACTGACGTTGCGTCCCCTTAGAAAATTGCCCGGATTAATTCTCATCCACTTACCTCTGCATTTCGCAATTATTGTCGTCAAATTCAGTTGCCACCTGAATATTCAGCTTCCACCACAGTTATGAGAAGCAACTGACTCATTATGTCATTAAAGGTCGAGCTGCTGTCAGTGATTAATTTGAGCCAGTGGTTTCAATGCTGGATATGTCACTTAATAGTCAACACCAGCACTTACGACAGTCTGCCAATTGGTGGACCTGTTTGTATGATTTACAAATGAGCACAACAACAGTCACTTTCTAATTCTTATAAAAAGGGCTAATACCTGACAGCCAAGCAATTCTTATAGTGTTGGGTGCCTGGAATAGTCAGAATTGTCACTCTAGTAGGAGTGTGATGGTTAGTAGTTGGTAATGCCATTGGCCACGCTAGTATGGACAATGGGTGGAGCAAAGTGCAGCGGCCTCCTGACCACAGCCCTGGCAAATCCTTTTTTTTGCAAATTAAACACTGGTGCTGTGGCAAAAAGTGATGTAGTATTTCAAATGTTCAACAACTACATCTTCCAGGAGCTGTGCTCAGCTACAAAATAAAATGTACACTGGCAAAGGGCTTATGGTAGATATAATTTCCAAGAATTTTTTAACCAATATCTGGTAAAGTAAAGTTGAGTCTGTGATGTGAGTCCATGATGTATGGCTTATCACACAGTTTGCTATATAACAATACGAAGGAGTATGGCTTATCACACAGTTTGCCTGCTTGAAAGTCATATAAAGAATCCCAAGCTTTACATCCACATCAAGCAGCCACAGCAGGTCCGTTAAGGCTGAGGGACCACCCCCCCCACCTTTTTCCCCTCATGAATAGTGTCTGAAAGGCTGAACAAAGGTCTGAGGAAGTCACAGCTCCTGTGGGCATGACCTCCCATGCTAGGCAAAGGTCCCTGAGGTTTTCCCCTCAGTGATCAGGGGTAGCATCACAGTTTGCCTCGCACCTGGGCACTTCAGTTTTAATACCTGAAGCGCTCAGGGTCGAGTGTCAATCAGTGACACTTTATCACAGAGTGGGGTGGGGTCAGCAGCCTCACTGACCCCATCCCACTCTGTGCTGACATTGAGACTGCTGACCTCCGAGGCAGAGCTGCAGGTATGTGTGTGTGTTTTAAAAAAAAATGTGTGGTGCGTGTATGTATGAATGTTTGGTAATGAGTGTTGTGAATGGATGTGGGATGACAACCTTTATTGGATGTAAAATAAAAGCACAAGATACACATTTTCTTCATAAGAACATGCTCAAAAACATTTAAAAAGAGAAATGACTAAATTCATCACTATAGAATGATAACAATAACAGCAACCCAATTAAATGAATGCAACTTGAAGCATCAGTAATGTGGGAAGAAATAGCTTCAAGTTGGCTCTGAAGTAATAATAATAGAGATGAAGGAATAGCCAGCCTCCAGTTTCAAAAGTCTGCTGGCACGCACAACTTCTACGTGTGTGTCAATGCATGGCTGTGAGTGTGTATGTGTATATGTGCGTGTGTGTCCCGTCCGCCCCTCCCTCCTAAACTTACTGGCCGCCACTGCACATCAGTTATAAACATAACTTTATTAACTAAAAGCAGAACACCAAGCTATTACTGCAATGTGATATATACCCGCTTTGCAGAATAAAAGACCTGTATACAAAAGCAAAGTAGAGGTAAAATGCTGTCAAATAAAGGTTTACCTGAGGAATGTATATTCTTGTTTGCTTTCCTGGTTCCAGGCACTGGGGTCAGCTTAGCTTCAGGTAGATGAGAGAGTGAGATCACAACCCCTGCTTTCACCACACACTGTCATTATTTAAAATAGGAATGTCCTTCATGTTTTTGCACATGTTTAACCAGAAGGGTTGTACCCCTGTGAGTATAGTGACACGAAAGGAAGAAGGGGGCTACAGTGAAATGTTTGAGTGACCCTTTATGAAGAAACAACCAACAGCCTCAGGTGAATGAGCGCTCTCCTGCTGTAGGATGAACAGTTTGACTCCTCAGCCCCATGTATGACATATGACAGAGGGATGCATGGTACACATAGGGGTTTATAAATGTGAATGTTGTAAGAGATTGGGTTATTAGTTCAGGGGGTGAGAACTCACCTCAATCATAATCACAGTCTTTTTTAGGGTGAACAAAAAATGTCACTAAATACACCTGTGCTTAACTCTATATGTTAGGCCTGGCATCTTTTAATGTGGTTTCCTCAGCCTTTTTACTTCTGACCTCCTGTTTTTGACTGTGTGCTGAACTTAGTTTTTGACGTTTTTTAGGACTCTAGGCACTTTCCAACTGCTGATCAGTGCTAAAGTGCATGCGATCTGTGCCTAAAATGTAATGGTATTTTGTTTGTCCATGAATTGCATATTTGATTAATGGTAAGTCCCTAGTAAAATGCACTACATGTGCCCAGGGCCTGTAACTCAAATGCTACTTGTGAACCTGCTGCACTGATTGCGCCACCCACATGAGTGACACTTCAAACTTGTCTCAGGCCTGCCACTGCAGAGTCTGTGAGGGAAGTTTGAACTGAGATGTCTACCTGGCAAGTTCACCTACTTGCCAGGCCCAACCCATTCCTTTTATTACATGTAAGGTAGCCCCTAGGTAGCCTCAAGGCCAGGGTTCAATGTAGTTAAAAGGTAGTACATGTACCTTTGAGTTTTACATGCTCTGGTAGTGAAATCTGCTAAATTCGTTTTTTTCACTAAGAAAGGCCTATCTAGCACTTGAATTATGGGGTGAAATATGAGCCTTATAAGATTGCCTCGATGAGGTTGAGCCCCTGCAATGTATCTCTACGGTGGTTAGTGCCATTCATCTCACCAACCAGTCGAACTTTGGGCTGCAGTAAGAGATGGGTGAAGAGTATTTTTGGTTTACAATTTTGAGAATTAAAAGATATTGACATATATACAAACTAATTTAAAAATAATGGTTGTTGAACAAACAAATACTTAAACGCAGGTCTAATTCCTGCCCTGAGCTTATAGATATCGACCCATACTAAATTCAGAGGTCTCGATCCATTTATTGTAGGTTTGAAGCAGTTCCAAGATGGCACCTCGAGTTTTTGTAAGGAATGGCCTGGGTGATTGATAGTCATGCTCCCACAGGGTTCCTGAAGGTTTGTAACCAATAGATAGGCTGATTTTTAGTCAAGTGTGATCAAGGCATGTGTACTTAAAATCAGTACTTTTGAGCTTGTGGGTGAAACAGGGTTTCGGTCCCCATATGATTCCCAGAAGAAGGAGGTAAGAGTCGGCATAAGAGCGGGTGGATATATAATTATTAGGAATTTTGGCACTGAGTAGTTTTAAATACTCCCGCCATACCTAATGTTGAGTCCAAAAAGCTGCACATTGCATTTCTTCACTATTGCCAAGAAGATAGACGGATACTTGGAATAACATTGAGCATATCTTTCAGTTAATGGGTTTTGACTCAATGAAAGGGTCACAATAAGTTGTAGCAACAGATTCTTCTGTTAGGAATATGGGGGACATGTAGGTCTATACGCCCATAAGAGGAAAATATTGGGTACTTCAGTAAGGAACATCATATTTGGATAGCGAATATGAGCTTTTGGACTCTATATAGATATATTTGTTCACAGTACAGGGATCCTGGTGAATAATCCCGAAAACAGAAGGGACAAATTGACAGATTTTTGAGGACTGTAACCATCTGTATTGTAGCTGAAAAGTTGTAATTCACAGATCTGGTTTCATTGAAGTGAGGTGTGTATTGAGGTCTCGAATATGGATAGTGGGTACGATTATTTCTATCTTATTTTGCGTATCTGTGTGGAAACTTAGGGTTATCGTTTTTAATATCTACAGGTGCTGACCCCTCTATTTTATCACCTTTGACACAGGCTGCCATCTTTGGAATATACAGATAACAATTATTTTGATTATGGGCCTGTCTCCTGTTGGTGACATACATGATGCCCTACTCATATATGACATGATCTTTTTAGATCTTTACTGGGATAACTGGACCAGAGCAATTGGGTCTCATGTCTCTGAAAGTCCTAGAGTACATAGAAAATACTCAGGATTCTGTGTCAGACAAAAAACCCAGCAAGGTATTACACCTAATGAGTTTTTCTACCTGGAATATTAGTTTGAATGTGGTGGTATGGTTTGACTGCTTGTTGAAATGACTGTATCATCAGGATATAAATGTTTTTTACTAGAATCAGAAGCTTAAGAAAATACTCATGTTTGATTTATGTTTTGCATTCTCCATTTGTCTTTGTGTATGAGCAATGTAGATAATGCAATTCGTAGCTGGGAGATATCAACATTCCTGAAGAAGGTGGTTCCAATAGACTTCTACCCACCGAAACGCCTCAATGCCTTTTTATGTATAAACACTAGATCTCTAGGATGTTTGCAATGAAAAAATATTATGCAAAGCATTTCGACTGTGACAGATAATCCAACAGTGACTGGTGTTTCTGATAAAATTATATGAACACTTTGTCTACTGTTTTCTCCAGCTTATGTGTCAAATAATTGTGAAATCTTTATTTGTGGATTTTTTATGTGACCCTCCTTTGACACAGTAAAGGTATTTTTATGTCTTATTTTGTATATATAACAATCGACTTTGTTCAGAGAATGTAATGACATTCTTAAGCTTTTATATACAAATTTTTTTAATCTATTGCCATAAATTGTTTTTATGAATGAATAAATATTGTTTTTTTTTAATTTTCGATTTGTAAATGTATGTTCTGATGATGCTGTATGGATATACTCTGTGGATGTAACTGAACGGATTGAATTTGCCAAAGAGGACATTTGTTTTTTGACTTGAGTTATTTGGTGCTCTGCCTCTTTTAGTTGTAAGGAGCCCCTCTCTGTTTTGAGATGAGATGAATACTGCTCTGCCAAGTGGTGTAAATTTCAGTCCTGGGCACTTGGAAGAAAGTTTTTGTGCTGCAACTAAGAACCTGACACATTGACTCCAAAGTATCATTTTGAAATCGGCGCATCCCTGCAAAATTTACGCTTCACCACTGCCTTCACAGATGTCATGGACACCGCTTGCCAAGTGTGCAATGCAATGACCTCAACTTTCAATGCTGCGCTGACTTTGTTGCAGCACCTCTGATGAACCACCATTGTGTGAGTCTCCAACGCCATCCCGGCATAGCATGGTTTCCAAACGACCCAGAACCTTCAGCTCAGAGGTTTGACATCGACGCTGTGGAATCGATATATTGTGCTCTTGACATCCACGCATCTTCAACAACGTGTTGCCTTCAGGAACTGAGTCCTCACACCAGCAACTAACGCTTTACCTCCTCTGTTCACAGTATCGCTGCTGGGCATTCAAGCTTCAAACACCTGGCACTGCTTTAGGTACCAATGCATCACCTGCATCCGCAACTCTTCACCTCCTCTGCGCCTCGCACTGTCTTCGATTTTTGCCGCATCCAAGTTACTGGCAGCAGGTTTGCGTGACTACTAAGCATGGGCGGAAAATCCGTTACGCTCGCGGATTTTGCAGATTTTCGGTAAATTCGCAATCCGCGAGATCCGCGAATTTCCCGCAAAATCCGCAAATTCGCACGCAGCGGATTTTTTTTTCTTGGTGATACAATTTTGCTGCGTGCGGTGTAAGTTCGCAATTGCAAACTGGTACAAAACCCTCGCAAACTGGCAGAAATCCTTGCGAACTGGCAGAAATGCTTGCGAACACAAACAAAGCATTCAGCAGGTTCAAAAGTTCAAACTCATCATTAGTGACCATTCCCTGTAGTGCTTCCTGACAAGGGCCCCTCCAGAGTTCAGTTGCTTTTTGCAACAATTATATGACCCTGCTCTGACCCTCACAGCAGGCTCATAGAATAGCTGCAAGTAGGCCACAAAGGTCCTGGAAAGAAAAATTGCACTGCAACAGAAAGCAAATTACAGATAAGGAAGCAGGTGCCAGACTGGATTTTTAAAACAGTGACACATTAATAAATCAACCCCAAATTAATTCATGCCAGTTGAAGCAGGCAGGTGTGCTTGCTTTTCCCCCCCATAATCTACAGTGATGATGAACCAGAGGGTGGCATTGATGCACCAGAGGATGGCATGGGTGAAACAGAGGGTGGCAGGGGTGAAACAGAGGGTTCTGGGAACCTGTGATGATGAACTAGACATAGAAACAACATAATCGTGACCGTTGCGAGCCGACATGTAAGTTCGCAATTGCAAACTGGTACAAAACCCTCGCGAACTGGCAGAAATCCTTGCGAACTGGCAGAAATGCTTACGAACACAAAAAAAGCATTCAGCAGGTTCAAAAGTTCAAACTCATCATTAGTAACCATTCCCTGTAGTGCTTCCTGACAAGGGCCCCTCTAGAGTTCAGTTGCTAGTTGCAACAATTATATGACCCTGCTCTGACCCTCACAGCAGGCTCATAGAATAGCTACAAGTAGGCCACAAAGGTCCTGGAAAAAAAATTGCACTGCAACAGAAAGCAAATTACAGATAAGGAAGCAGGTGCCAGACTGGAATTTTAAAACAGTGACACATTAATAAATCAACCCCAAATTAATTCATGTCAGTTGAAGCAGGCAGGTGTGCTTGCTTTTCCCCCCCCATAATCTACAGTGATGATGAACCAGAGGGTGGCATTGATGCACCAGAGGATGGCATGGGTGAAACAGAGGCAGGCAGGGGTGAAACAGAGGGTTCTGGGAACCTGTGATGATGAACCAGACGTAGAAACAACATAATCGTGACCGTTGCGAGCCGACATGTAAGTTCGCAATTGCGAACTGGTACAAAACCCTCGCGAACTGGCAGAAATCCTGGCAAACTGGCAGAAATCCTTGCGAACACAAAAAAAAAAATCCGCAAATTCGCGAGAATTCACGGATTTTGCGGATTGCGAGTTCGCAAATTCGCAAAATTCGCGAACGCCAGATTCGCAAAATTCGCCCATGCTTAGTGACTACTGTTTCCAGGATGCACTCCATTGCAGTCAGACTGAACTTTTGGAATTGTATTGGTCAAGCATGACCAAATAGCGCCAGTTGGAGCTTCTGACTTACAAGTACTACATTTTATTTTTATCTTGATAAATTCGTAGCTTGACGTGTGTATGATGGATTATTGTCACTTTGGTTTTGTCTTGTTAAACTTATATATCAATAATGGCTATTTTCCTAAACTGGTGTGGAGTACTTTTGTGGTGTTTTCACTTTGATACTGCGTGTGCACAAATATTTTACACATTGCCTCTTTAGTTTAGGCTGACTGCTCTGTGTCAAGCTACCAGAGGGTGAGCACAGTTACACATTTAGTGTGTACTACAGTTGCCCTGACTAGAGTGGTGATCCCTACTTGGGCAGTGTTAATACCTCTGCCAACTAGAGACCCCATTTCTAACACTATAGTAGGTTGGCACAAAGCAGTCAAGCTTAACTTAGATGCAAAGGGTAAAGTATTTATGAAGCACACAATGAGTAATTAGGTAAAAAGACAACACAAGCCAATTTAAAATAATGGAGAGCATCTGAATAAATATAATAGCAGCCAAATGACAAAAATCAATAAGTAGAACTGGAGATATGATTTTTTTAAGTTTAAGGTTCAAAATACAGCGAAAAGTGTTGAGACAACTGGGTTTATCTGGTTTTACATGACCCGGACAAAGTCAAAGTTTAAGGCTAACCCTGATGGATACAGGAACCAGGTTCATTCAGGTAGAACGTTTACCTTCTAACTTAATCTCTTGTTAGGAAGTACAAATCCTCAGTGTGGCAAGGTAGCAGGCTGTGGTTGAAGAGGTCATCAGATAACTGCTGAACGAGGCCATGAGGAAGCAGTTAGTGTTTGTCTGAAAGTTCAGAGCAGGAGAAACTGAATTCCTCAACAGAGATGGTCTTTGGTGGTCACCTTTTGAACAGTTAACCAGATTTCTACCTTCTACCTTAGCCACTTTTTTTAAACTAAGATTCTTCCAGTGGGGCAAGGCTGCAGGCTGTAGCTGGAGAGAACTCTGCAAGGCCAGACAGCTTCTTTGTGAAGTCCTGATATATTGGCTTTGCTGTTGTGGCAAAGAACGAAGCGGGAGCAACCTGAACCTTTGGCACAGCGACAATGCACCTTTATTGTACCAGCTAGGCTGGTTGGTCCTCGCCACCCCTCGGTTCTCAGAGCAAAAGTTGACACAAAGTTTCACAGTACCTAGTTTCAGGAAGGGTACACTTTAACACCATCCAAGGGTCCTGGACCTTGGTACAGCCCTTGGAGCGCAAGACTTACTCCTGTAGAGGACAGCAGCAAAGTCCTGTACAGGACCAGCTGGAACTGCTCAGCTGGGACTACCACATAAAGCCCTTCTTGAGCTTTTTGTTTCCCTGTAGTCTAAACGGAAGGTCAGTCTTATGACCCATGGAGTACATGTCTTTGTCCTGGGCACAACAGGGAAAGTAAGTTCAGTTTTCCAGGTTCTTCTCAGGTCACAGGCAGCAGGTCCAGTCCTCTTCTGCTTTTTCAAAGAGCTCAAAGTGAACTGAGGGGAGTACTGAGAGTGCCCAATTTATGCCCAGTGTCACCCTGTGGGTGGGAGAAACTCATGGCCACTCCTTAACCAATGGGGTATAAGTTCCCAGGCGGACCCTACACACTTTTCCAAAACTTCCCAAGTAATTTACTGTAAACTATACAACAGTGCCCTCTCTACCTAAATACAATATTGCAGAAACGTTCTTCTCCAGCTCAGAGTTCCCTGTTCTCACCCAGAGTGGTGGCTATGATAATGGGAAAACCCTCCCTTGTGGTCACTCTATATCAGTTCTGAGGCAGACTCCCATCCACTCGGTTTAAAGCCAAGCTAATTTGGAAGACCAAGAAATACAGGTATAGGTGTGAGCTACATTTTCAGATGACAGGGTCACCCTGTTCATGGAAAAAGTCACTTGTCCACACCCAAGTCTTTTGTTCCACTGTCTGGAGAAAAACACAATTGTCCA
This sequence comes from Lissotriton vulgaris, assembly GCF_964263255.1. Classification (NCBI taxonomy): domain Eukaryota; kingdom Metazoa; phylum Chordata; class Amphibia; order Caudata; family Salamandridae; genus Lissotriton; species Lissotriton vulgaris. The sequence goes on along the minus strand of NC_141693.1, from coordinate 1,435,454,731 downwards.
TTTACAGTCAGGTGATGCTGGGTACTGGCAGATAGATGCACCTGACTTAGGCAGAGAAATGGCAACTTCCTAAAAGTGTGATTTCTGTAAAAGTAATATTAAATCATACTTTACAGAAAAGCTGGATTTTAAATTACTATGAAAATGAGTCATGGTTCTAGCTGCTCCCAAACTGAAATTCATCATTATAAATTGTTAGAATGTCCCCTAATGTTTTCCTATGTGAGGGCCAGCCGCGCTATAGTGAAAAACAACTTTGGAGATTTTTCACTGTTAAACCATTGAACATACATATCCTACATTTTTTAAACATCATGGCCCTACCCTATGGACATTTAGGGCATATCTTAGCATGACTCACATTTATTAACAAGAAGGCTTTAGGTCTGGCAACGGGTTTATTTTGCCAGGTTGAAATGGCAGTTTAAAACTGCACACACAGGCTGCAGGAGCAGGCTTGGAGACATGTTTTACAATGATACTGTAGTGGGCGGAACAATGCGTGCCACAGCTCTTGCGTGGCATTTAAATGACTGGCTCGGGTACATTTAGTACCATATATTAGGTACTTATACGTAAATTAAATGTGCCAATCAGGTGTATACCAATTTATCTATGTTAAGAAGGTGAAGCACAAGCACTTTAACTTTGGTTGGCAAGGGTAAGGTGCACAGAACACTACTGCCAACAAAAACGAGTTCAGCCAAAGGAAGCAAATGCCTCGTGGAATACCACACAAAGCTGGTCATCTTGGTTATCTCAAACAAATATGGAGTGTTTTTTTCTACAGGTATTTTTGTGATGCTTTTACAATTGCACACACTATAATCATTTTCAGTTTTCTTTGCCTAGAAGCGTTCATTTCAACAGCCAAAAGTAGATGCCCTTGTAGCGAGGTTATTGTATAAAAGGATTGCCTAACATGCTGAGGGGCTTCAGATGCAACTCTTGGACTCCAGCATGCCCGAGTTTTTCACAGGAATTTGAAAGATCATTTGCATATTTACTTACCTTTGTAAACGGTTTAACAAGGCTTAGTTTTTTTTCGAGTTCCAGTACCCCATGGCCCCCACTCTGCTTAGTCCTAACATTTTGGGTTTACTTTAACTGCCCTAGTATGAGAATTCATTTCATGACAAGAAATATCAAGTAGGGTTGTCATACGAAAAAAAACAGCCATTTGTTGTTTAAAGAGCCTGCAAAGGCTTTGTCTTGACACTAAATAGGCTATAAATAAAATCATATGTATTCATTTGTAATGTAACTTTTCTCTCTTTTTTCTCTTTCATTATCAGTCATGGAACATTCAGGCAGCCCTAGTACACAATTAAAAATGCTTTCTATTTATATTTGCTGTTCCAAGTATGCACAGATAATTGCTGAAAATAGGATTTAGGTGACTGCTAATTTTTATAATGTCTGGGACATCAATATATGAGCTGGCAACCCTAATCACTAGACTGGAAGTTTTTTGCAAGACGAGCACAATATTTATTTCCTCCACCCTCGATCCCTGAACAGGGCCAGACTGTGAACGCAAACCGGCGTTGGCAATTGAGTTGAACGGGCTGCGGGGGAGGGGTGTGTGGGCTGAGGGGGATGTACGTGGAAAACACTGCAGCTGCTTTTGGTACAGTAGGCCGTAATTGCAGTACTGCTGCAAAACTAGCACCCTGTATCAAAAACAGCCCCCACCCTTCCGGCCCACTGAGATAACGCCCGGTGCTCGCTACGGCCAGTCCAGCCCTATCTCTAAATAATGCTATAATAGTAAAAGCTTAACTTATATCTGAAACCCTTCACCCGCCCACAATCACATGCAGAGTTACTTCAAGTTTCTTGGAATGCACCCTACATTCAGACAACTTACCCCTCATTCTCACCCTTCACTTTCACACTCACCCTGCACTCACAGTGATCACAATGCCCTCACGCTGATAACTATGCACTAACATCATTCATCTTGCACTTAAAATAACTACACTGCACTTATGCCACATTCCATCAACTCACACCGTTCTTCCTCCACTTACCCTGCGGTCACATGAGCACACCGCTCACTTTGCACTCACAGTGATCACTCTGCACTTACAATGCTCTTGCGCTGTTCACGCTGTACCTCACTCTGCAGTCACACAAGCACAATACTCACCCTGCACTCATGGGACACTTCACTGGCGGCCCCTGAGTTTGCAGTCCCATGGCGGCCATCTGCAGAGTGGGGGTGCTGTCCATTTCTGTGGCAGCCGCCCCCGTAATGGCACCAAGTAAGAGTGGGGAGAGTCCGGCGCCCCAAAACTCATGCCGCCAGGGGCGGCCCACCCCTTCTTGCTACACTACTTCCATCAATAACTGTACATTTATTCGTCCCACTCTGCACCCAGATTCATATGGTCACCTCACTCTCCCTAAAGTCACTCCCATCAACCTACTCTCACACTGCAATGACATGGGCACTTCTATCACCCACACAGTACAGAGGGTTTTTGTGCCTGTGACAAAGAATGTGTACCATGCAGATGACAGAACTGAGTGTGAGTAAACTACGAGTAGCCATATAAAAAAAAAATGATGTCAGAAAGGGGCTATAGAGAAATTAGATGCATTGTTGGTGAGTGGTAGTGAGGGAATTCATGGAGACGGAGGAAATGGGGGAGGGATGTCAAAAAGACGGTTGCACCATGCTCAGGCCAGCCCTGGCTGGGGATCTTAGCCCCTCTCCCCCCAAAGTTCGGGTCTAGTTGCGCCTCTGGGTCTTGTTTTATGCATTTTCCTTCCTGGTATAAGCCCCATTAGTGATTTCAAAGATCTTTACCTCTGTTAACATTGTTAGAGACCTGGAATTTGTGATTTCATGTGTATGATGGGGCTAGAGTAGCAGCTAAAGTTTCATCTTCGTGGGCTGTGTGCAATACACTGAGAAGGTCTGCTGTCACTCACTATTCAAAATTCACCCTTATTTAGAAGTAATAAACGTACACTGAGGTGATATATTGCAAAACTATCTGACAAATGACCCCCCCATGGCTTCCAATGTTCAAGGGCATATCAACAGCACACAATATTTAATTGTACAAATCTAAAAAGTAGAACAGTTGTAAATAGGGGGCTTGTGTGGCAGATAACTGATTAATCACTGTGTTACTACTTAAACCAGAAATGCATTAAATGCTACATCAACCTAGCTATAGTTTAAAGAAATATGTTTGATTAGTGTAAGAAAAACACTGCATTTGTGTGTACATGTGAATGTAAAATCACTAAAATACATGTTTCGTAAGTGATCAACCCCAATGTGTTGTGGAATGGTAATAACACAATTAAGCACTACAATCAACCTGGATAAAAGCAACACAATTAGCTGAAGCCAATGGGAAACAGAGTCCTAATCAGTGCATTTCAACTAGAGGCATGTCTTCCTGTCTGCCTGCCTGACTCAGATGTGAAACTCTTCCATCCAATGAACTGCCCAGCAAAGTAAACAAGCTCTTCTACATGACGGCAAACATATGCCTAGTCCTGGGCTCTAGAGGTAAGGCAAAACGTTGGAGTTAGACCTGCCTTTTTCAGCTGGGTCATCCCTAGACTTTATGTTTTTGGCCTCCTGTCTCTGACCTGTTTTTGATGGTTTTATGACTCTGGACACTTTACCACTGCTGATCAGTTCGCTGGGGGAGACTTGCTGTTTGTTGCTGCCTAAAGACTCGTGGGAGGACTCCAGGTCCCAGGAGCACCGTGCCCGACGCACCTGAGGTGCATCAGCGCCTCCTGCTCCATCTACATAACTCCTTGCGCCACCCGCTGCACGGGTGCCGCATTGCTGGGGGAGACTTGCTCTTTGTTGCTGCCTAAAGACTCGTGGGAGGACTCCAGGTCCCTGGATCCCCACGCCCAATGCAACTGAGCCCCTCCTGCTCCGTCTACATAACTCCTTGCGGCACCCGCTGCGCGGGATGCACACGGGCACACGCCGGGCGAAGCCCGGGCCGCGGACGGGCCCATTCGAGAACGGAAGAGGACGGGCCCATTCAAGAACGGAAGAGGACGGGCCCCTCTGACCCAACCTGTATTTTAAGGTCAGTCCATATTAGTTCATCAGTATACCTGTGGTATTATCCTGACCTGGCACTTGGACACTTGGGCTAGTTGTTGAGATCGTTTTAACTCTACGATGGCCACCAGAGGAGGAAAGGGGAGGAATCCTCTTATGGGTGGGTCTGTGGCGGGGACACTGGACCAGTTCATAATCAGAGCAACATCAGTACTGGCCCACGAAATAGCCTTGAGCGAGCAGTGTTTATCACTGGACCCCATGCAATCTAAACTTTCATCTCTGGGTGGGCTGATGCATGTAAGGTCACCTGAGCAACTTACAGTTTTGGCTATTAATAACCCCCATTGCAGTACTCAGTGATTCCAGCTGACACCTCTTTATCATTGGAACCCCCATCTAATACCTTGCTTGTTGCCCCAGCAATAAAAGAGTCTGCTCGCAGCATACCTCTTTGTGTTCTAACAAGGTCTGTGTGTAGCTCTACATTGCAAACCATGGATCAAGTGCCTGTACCCGCAACAAAGAGAAAGCAAGGTGGGGGCCCTCAGACGAAAAGAAACGCAACAATTCCTAAATCTAAAACGACTGGCACGCCAGAGTTCTCAGTAACCCCACCCTAACCGGAGACTGGTTACCGACGCCTCAAATGGGCACGCTTAACTCAGACATGGCTGGTGCTCATCTACCTCAAGCTGCAGAGGATTTTTGGGTTAAATTGGAAGTCCTACTTACTACATCTTTTTTTACCAATTCTTGAAAGGCTCTCATTCATAGAGGAAAAACTCTGCACTTTGAATCACTTTTTGCATCTAATTATGCCAATAGTAGTAAGTTTCTTGGGGGTCATATTGGGCTCCCTGAAACAACAACAAATGTAATGTGTAACCCTCCTACTTCTATTATTCTACCATCTACCTCATTGCCTTCCAATTTAACATCAGCACCTGTTAGTGGGATCGCTGAGGTTAGTACCACCCTGAATCTTGGCAATGTGACACATGATGGGGGAAAAACCAATGAGAGCGTGGGTTTAGAGACATCTACTCCGGGGGGAGGTTTGGCACCAAAATTTAAGAGAAAAGATAAAGCCTATGACCACCGCACGAGCTCTCCAAGCCGCAGTGTAATGATTTCTAGCCTGCCATGTATAGATTTACCACCTGCATCAATCCCATACGTCGTTGTACTGGCTGGTGTTCCTGTGTTGGAACAAGGTAAAGAGGAGTTGTATACTGATCTAAAAAATAAGTGTACCCACTGGTTAAAAGTAAATAGACCACTTCCACCACAGGTGTATAGCAAAATTCTATTTGTCCAGAGAGTTAACTGGCTGGGACAAAGAAAGAAATGCATTTTGGGCGATTGCATTTTGATTAATTTTAGAGATAGGCGGGCGGTTGAACATATATGCGATTGGCATCAGATGTGGGCGTCCACTGGGATGCAGTTCCTTTTACCGTCCCTATCCTTTCCATCCTCCATCAGAGAGAAGGGGTAAGTCATGGGAAAGTTGGGAACCAAGAGCTCAGGCTGGTAGTGCAAATAACAGGTGCCGTAATTATTATACTTTCCTACCAGTTGCCCTCCCTCTAAGTAATAGATATAGCATTTTAGACCAGGCAGATTGACTGATCTCTAGTAGCTAATACTCAATCCCCAAGGCCCAACAGCTAGGCTCTCCCCCTATTGATGATGGAGTTGAGGCCCACGATCATAGACTGATTTTGTGCAGGGAATTGGTGAGAGAAGAAACTTCTATGGGAACCATCGATGATATTGAGGAGGACATAGATAGTATTCCACCTGGCAGGGTGAGGGCCCATCCTACTGCATCTGAATGGGGGGACCCTACTCTTCTATCCCAGGCTATGGAAGTTGAAAGGCCACAGGGAGTTGTGGTTTCTGATTACTCACCGTTGACGAGTAACGATTTGGTAGTTGCAGAGAATGCTAAAGGGAAAGTAGATAGCTATATTGAGGCCACTGTTGAAATTACTGGTGACCATGAACAGGTGAATCCGCTTGTGGCCCCTGATAGAGGGGATCCCAATACAGCTCTGCAGAGTATTAAGGTAGCAACACCACAAGGCCTAAAGATGTTGTCTTGGAATACAGCTGGATTAAATGCCAAAATGGACCTTCCAGATTGGGGTGAATTCATTGACACCCATGAGATCTGGCTATTCTAGGAGACCTGGGCCTTGAAATCTCTGCATAGAGCAGGGTTAAGGACCCAAGGGAAGACCATTGGGAGGCTAGAGTATATGGGTCGGTGTATACCTTGGTTGTGCAGTTAAGATGATAGGAACCCATCCCTCAGATATTCTATCTATTATTCTCTCCCTTAGCAACTTTCCAAAGGTGGTTATTATCCATGTTTATTCTCACCCTGTGAGGTATGGGCAGACCTCGCAGACATTAGATTGTTTGGCTGCCTTTCTTTCCACGTTGCAACTATTTCAACTACCATTTTGAAAGCTTAAATGGTTTACCTCACCCTATTACGAGTGATGATGACTCAACTTGGGGAATTCCAATGTGAAATCTTCAACCAATAAGGGGTTGGACCCCCTTAGCCCTCCAGTTGACTTCACTTACCCTCAGCTATTCACTGAAGGCTTGTAACGGTCGCCTGTTTGCTGATAACCCAGGGAAATATACCTTTGAAAGGAATGGTCAGGCCTTTACAATTGGTTATATCTTGGTGAATGTGGATATTTGGCATAGGATTGTGAACTTTTTGGTACAGACCCGTACTGAAAGTGATCATAATCCGCTGGTTGTAACCTTGGATTGGTGTCTACTGGCAGTAGGACAGGCTGTAACTAACGCGCCCCCATCTGACTTAATAGCAATTGATGGAGGCAGAAGAATCCGCTGGGGAATATTCTTACAATCTCCAGAGGCAATGGGTTCTCTGTACAAATCCATCATTCCCTTTTTGGAAAAGGAAAGTTTTATTATAGATAACAGCGGTGTTACTGACCCTATAGACGTGTTGGGGAAAAACCACTTGGATTTGGTTGGAACCCTGGCAGAGTTCTTTTGCAATACCTCAACTCGCAAACGGAATGAACGTAGAGTTAATAATCCCTGGTATAATAGGGCATGCAGAGACGCAAAGAGTGCTCTGCTGATTAAACTTCAAGAGGGTGACAATGTATGCATCATGGAAGCAAGGGCACATTTTAAGAAAACTATTTTAGTAGCTAAATCTGAATGGGAAATTGACAGATGGCAGGCCATTAAGAAAGCCCTAGACAATAAAGATTCAAGTGGGTTTTGGAACCTGGTGAAGGCAGGAAAAACCGAGGGCAGGTCTGCAACTAAGCCAAACCTTGGGGAGGATGTTTGGCGAACCCATTTTAAACTTTTATATTCTAAGTCTCAAAAAAGAAGCCATTGTGATGGGCCCGCCTGTCGTTGATCATATTCATGTTCCCCTTGCCGACATACTCCCTTGTTCGTTGGTTGAGGTAACAGTGGCCCTGGCCAAAGTCTTACCAAACAAGGTACCCGGATTGGATAGGGTTCCAGGAGACCTGTTCAGAACTGAACAGGTAGTTTGGGCTCCATATCTGCAGTGACTTTTTAATGCAGTTCTTCATGGCTTGACACCCCCTCCAACCTGGGCGGGTGCTGAGATTATACCTATTTATAAAAAAGGCTCCCCTCTAGAACCGGCAAATTACAGGCCTTTTAGCCTAATCAATGTAACACAAAAGACTTTTGCTCGTGTTCTTCTGGGAAGATGACATATCTGGATGGATGACCATAATATACTTACTCCCCTACAAGCAGGTTTTAGGTCCAAAACCTCAACTATAGATCAGTTGTTTAGATTACAACTGATCTATTGGAAAACTATAACGTTGGAAGGAGGTTCTCTCTCTAAAACACTCATGGACCTCAAATCCGTGTTTGATATGGTGGATCGAGACCAGCTGTGGGGCTTACTGCTTGAGATGCTCCAGTATACCTCTGTCAACAGCTTAAGCACCTTCATGAAAGCACCTTTTCCAGAATAAGATTCGGGAATGGCGGGAAACTATCAGCTCCTTTCCCCGTTGAGAAGGGAGTGAGACAAGGTTGTGTGCTCGCACCAACTCTTTTCTCCCTCTTCCTAAACGGGCTAATTGAGGATCTTTTAGCTGTTAGGGATATAGACACTCCAAAACTTGCTAACCGCAAAATACCAGAATTAATGTTTGCGGATGACAAGTTATTGCTATCTAAAACACCTATGGGGATGCAGCGTTTCCTAAGGAATTTAGCTTGTTTTGTAAGAAAAGGAATCTGGAGGTAAACATAAAGAAAACAAAGCACATGGTCTTTCGTGCCGATTCTACCAACTGCCTGCACCCTAAATTGGATCTTAGGTCCTTAGAGAGGGTGCCAGTTTTTGATTACTTGGGCCTTACCCTAAATAAGAAAATAGAATGGGGGCCGCGGATTACCAAGGTCATTGGCCCCCCACAGAAATTTACAAGTTTCAAGCAAGGGGAGCCACTTTGTGTGGAGCCGAACTCTGGGGCCACTGTTCAACTAACACTCTGACAGTGACCGAAAATAACTTCTTAAGGCAACTCTTGGTCCTCCCACAAAATACCCCCCTAATTCCTCTAAGGATGGACCTGGGCATTGTTCCTATTGCCGACCTGATTGCTTTCCGCCCACTCCTCCACTGGCGATGCCTATGGAGCACGCCAGAGTTGGGAAATTATAGAGAGGAATTTAAATCGGTTATGTCCATTCTGGGGGCGGGGAAGATTCCTTGGCTGTCCTTTATTCGGGATGCATTTTGTAAAAAATGGGTCCGCACCTAAGGAGACTTATCTTGCTACATCCAAACAATCTCTAACCTCTGCTTTGAAAGAACATAGACTGGTTGTATCATTCAGTCAATAGACGCATCCAGTCTAACTTATAGGTTTCAGGATGTAAAGTAGCACTATACCTTGGAGTCTGCTCTAGATTTTATTGAACCCCTTGCAGCCAAGAAATTGTTCCTTCAATTTAGGCACAGGACGCTCCCCTTCTATGCATTTACCAATAATTGGGTGGGTGCTAATAAATTACTATGTCCTGGGTGCAGTGCTGCAGAAGAAATGGAAATCCATGTGATCTTTTCCTGCCTGCATATAGTATGGCTAGATCTAATGGGTTCTTCAACTTTGCAGAAACCTGGGTATAAGAAATTATAGAGACGTCCATAGGATGCTAAAGTATGATACCCACCCAGTTTTTTTCGTTGCTATTACCACATTTTTATTTGCAATTTGGTGCAAATGCAGATGTTTAGTGAAAAGTTAGAGTAGAGAATTAAGATGTTGTTGTTTTATTTCAGATCAATTTCCCCGATTTTAAATGGTATTAATTGAAGCTTATCTTTTTTTAACCATTTTTTCTTGTTTATTTATATTTTTAAATAGTTTGTGCCATCAGATGACAGAGTCTAATATGTTGCTAACGCTGCCCTTAACTGAGATATTTGTTTATGCTTAATGCTCTTTAAGGGTTATTTCCTTGAGGGGCGGGACCCTCTCTATATTGCCACCTCCTTGACATCTGGGGTCTATATGTTAACTTATACAAATTGTAATTGTTTTTCTTTTCTGTTTTCTTTTAATCATTAGTCTGTCATTTCATGATGTTGAATTTACAAACGTTATATCAGTGCTCTTTTATGGCAGTAATTGCCCAAATAAAGTTGTTTTGACCGACTGACCAATATGTATATAGAGCTGGCTAGACCCAGATGTATCAGAGCGCTTAACCAGGGGATCGTTGCATTACAAGGTAAACTTAGAAAGATTATATATAGTGCTGGCTAGACCTGGAGGTATAAGAGCGCTTTACCAAAGGAACCTTGTGTTACAAGTTACAACAGTAACCATAGTGTATTAACGTAGTAAGGTACAATAAACAATGAGGTTGTGAGGATTCGTTGGAGATGAGGGGACCATAGCAGGGAGACGAGGAAGAACTGTGCTCAATGTCTGGCTGGGTAGGTGATGGTCGAGGGGGAAACCAGGGCCAATCTCCTCATAAGCTATCTAGCAGATCCACCAGTATCAGCCATGTTACTCTAAAATGCATATGCTCTCCATGTAAATTGTGAATATGGATTGGTGTTTCCATGATTGGTTTGTTTGACTTACTACGAAGTCCCTAGTACAGTGCATGGTATGTGCCCAGGGCCTGTAAGTTAAATGTTGCTAGTGGGCCTGCAGGACTGATTGTGCCACCCACACAAGCAGCTCTTCAAAGAGGTCTCAGACCTGCCACTGCAGTGTCTGCGCACAGTTTCTATTGCCATGTAGACTTGGAAAGTGCAGCCACTTGCCAGACCATAATATTCTATCTTATTACATGTAGATGGTAGAAGAAGTGCTGCAGGCCTACTAATGGCATTTAATGTACAGGCCCTGGGTCATGTTGTACCGCTTTACTAGGGACTTATAAGTAAATTAATAGTGCCAATTGGGTGTAAGACAATTTTACCATGTTTAGACGAGTGAGTACCACAAGCACTTTTGCTCTAGTTAGCAGTGGAAAAAGTGCAGAGTTCTAAAGCCAACAAAATCGAATTTCAGCATCAGGAGGTGAGTAGGCAAAAGGTTTGGAGGGGATTTCACCCTACGGCTGTCAGGTCTAAATAAACGTTTGTCATGTTTTGCTGGATATCTTGCAGTCTCTACAAAATGTAGCTATACTAATGGCTCCTAAAATGGACTGAAGAAAGCACATCTCGCTATCCTCCAAGATAAGAATTCATTGACTACTAAAAAATCAACATTTTGCATTTAAGAATGTATGCATAGTACATAAGGCACTTTAGGAAGCAGGTCGGTAGGTTCTAAGAGACGTTTCTGCAAATATGGCCCTGCTTTTAATTTGAGAGCTGTTTGTGTTATTTTTTTTATGTCTTTGCTAATTTCGGGAAACGTATTCTGCAGGCACATCCTTCTATGGAGAGGCAGCCGCTGCTAATCTTTTGTTGTTTGTTACATTTAGCGCCCTGGGTTCTCAGGGAGTGAGTGCTCATTGCAAACAAATACAATAAAGTATCCGTTTCATTACGGATTACCTTAAAAAAATCTACAAATTCTAAGGGAAGTCAACAACTGTTACATTTGTGGACTCACAGCTGCACTTCACACAACAACAAACATAGGGCAGGTGGTTGTGGAAGGAAATACTAGGCAGCAACATTTGGGACCACCATCAGGGATATTTGCCACTACAAACAGCAATGGAGACCGGTAGCTTTGGAAGGACCAGTAAAATAATATTTTGCCTGCGGCGGCGCAGATCCCTTCACCACACTTACAGAAAACGCTGAAAAACTCAACGCTATAGACGTGCAGTGTTGTGAAAATGGGTTGGTTGATGAACTGCCTTCTATCTAATGTGTTCGAAAATGGGTTTTTATGCACTGCCGAATAAAGTAGCCCCCTTTATGCATCCTTCTTTTGGGTATTAATTAGTCTAATTTCCAATATGGAAAGATTCCAAAAAGAACCGTCCACAGAAGATTAAGAAAAACCTCCCATGCTTTTATAATACTCATTAATGGAATAACTGTAATATTTGAGCTAAAAATGAGCGCAGTTTATAATGAATATTAAAAACATTTGTAATTTTTATGGGATTTTCATTAGTGGTGATGAAGGAAGTCAGTGATACAGAGATACTGCCTTCGGTAGTTAATGCAAAACATTACATACGAAAATCGTTTCAGGGCATATCTGTACAAAATAACAATCATGTAGACGGTGCATATTTTAGCGATGTTCATTTTTTTTTTTTTTACATCTTGCCGCTGGCATCGAAGTAGAAATGTAGCAGCTTTCATTTTCCACCCACTCGAGCTTCATGGTTTGACATCACAAATATTATGATTTATAATTATTTCTTTTTAATGTTTGTGTGTGGGAGTGATGGGGTGAGATTCTGTGATAAGCAATGACATAATCAAACGAGCTGTGGGCTTGAAGTTGTGTAAACAAAACTGCTTTCCCTAAAGAATAAAAGGATTTTTTTTGAAAAAGTATAATATTTGTTGGTGAAAGTGGGCTTCGTGTATACGTGTTACGAAGGAATTCACAAGTGATCATTAAAAGAAAGAGGAAATTAAATAACGTCATACAAAAATATAGATGAATGGGTGTTTATGAATAATAGTCGGAAAGCATGGTATTTAAAAAAAATTACGAGATCAAATAAGCAAGAGATGAGTGGATGAAAGGAAACGATGGAATGAAGGAATTAAAACAAGGAAGAAACACCGATGATCAAAAGTAACTAAGGCAGGAGGTTTGAATGGATGGAATAAAGAACGTGAAGAAGGACGAAAGAAAAAAGGACAAAAAGATGAAGGGATGGAAAGTAGGAAGGAAGCAGTAGTTTCTCCTCCGCTAAGGCAAAGGAGCGTCGCCCCATTCCTCAAAAGGAAAAATAAAATGATAATAAACGTTATTATCATAGAGTTTATCTTATTGCAGTCAGTTGCAGGTGGTGCTGGCCAGAACAGGGGGAGAAGTGGTTTGCCCTTCCTAAGTGCACATGACTGTTAACAGTAATGCTCACTTTGCATGTTCCCCACCAGGCTGCATTACACAGCCTGGTGAGGAAAATACACAGGTTCCCTGCCCCAGTCTGAGTGCCCAACCACAGCGCTCAAACCAATCACAAAGCGTATAAACCAATCACAACGTAGCATTGCAGCATTGTGACTGCCTCAAGGGAACATGTGTGCACAGGTACTTCCTGTTGCCGGCTGGGACTGGAGGAAGAAGGAAGATGGAAGAGGAAGGAGGAGAGGGACCAGCGGTGGCAGTTCCAGGACTTTTTTTTCATTTCCAACCCCCACTACCCCCCCCCCCCCCTCCCCCCCCCTGCCCAGTAGCAGCCACAATTGCAAGGAAGAGAAAAAAAGGAAGTAGGAAAGAAGGAAAGATGGAATCAGGTAGTTATGAAGGAAACGAAAAGAACAGGGAGGGAGCTAGAAAGGACGAAGCATAGAGATATACAGAAAGATACAGTACTTAAAGAGAGAGTAGTTTTTAAGGTTTTCAGTTGTTTTCAGGGTTATGTTCGTTTCTTAATGTTAAGAGCTGTGTGTTTACGACTTTGGATGCTTTCAAATATAACGTTATGCCTCTCTTTGTATTTTACTGGATTCTAGCATTACATACCTAAGACAAAACCGCTAAGTACTCAGATTTGGGTCAGAGTCCCAGCATACTTGAGGTGAGGTTTTGAGCGAGATGCGTGAGGTTAATTGACTTGTTTCAAGCATGATGTGGCAAATGGTGCTGTGCATGGCCATGAGGTGTTGAAGAGAGTGGGATAATACCTGCAGCTGCGTAATACTCTCACGTGAGTGCACACAGAGTAACCAAAGCTGTGTGTCTTCCTTACTATAAGTGGAAATCATGACATGAAATATTTGTAACACTAGATAGCTTCTCGTCTATTATAAAGTTTGGATTCAAATACAGTTCTTTCATGTATTCTCTGTAGCCCAGTCTCCTTCACACAGTTCGTTAAGTGGGTTGGCAAAAAAGCCCTGCCTTCGGTACTTAGTTTCACTAGGGAAGATGTCTCCAAACAGTTGATCCTGAGCTACCAGTAGCTGGCAAAAACCTTCAGAATAGCTCCCAGCCTTCAGATCATTTTTAACTAAGAACTGCAATAAATAAGTGTTGTGTTTTGGTTTTAAAGTTAAGAAAAGGCTATGTTTATTTTACATCACTATCATGCTGCAGATAGAGGAGTTTCATAAGGATTCCAACACTTGGAAAGGTGCTTGCTATGATAATAAATCATTATTGCATTCATTAAGAACCAGTTCCAAAGGCAAGCTTGTTTTGTAGAAACAATCCATTTATTGTTAATATTATTCTTTTTCGATTCACAATTTTGATACTTTTGAAAAAATGTCTCGATCCAAGAACTTATGCAGTATCAGAACATCAGCCTATGTGTTTCGTCCCCAATTGGACGTCATCAGGGCTGGAAAAAAGCAAAACATTCATATATCAATGTCGATATCCATTCATATTACAAAACTAAATTGTCACATGTAGATATCATCTCTTAAGATTCAAATTTTCAACAACAACCCTTCAAGTCTTCCTATCTACAATGTAGCATTCATATGCTGCCCAGGATGATCTCCATTGCCTTAATTGATCAGTGCTCACTTTACTCCTCCTGCGTGCAGCTGTTTTAGACCGTCGTCTGTTCCTGTGCCCTCCTGCAGCGTCAGCTGCTGCTGTGTGAGATGTTCGCCGGACCCACCAGCATTGCTGCACTCCTCCTGTATGCAGCTAGTTCGCCCATCACCTGCTCTTGAGTCCTCCTGCAACCTTATCTACTGCTGTGTGTGCTGTGCCCTACCCTCACACTGACCTGAATAGAGGCTGACGAGTCATCGACACGTGAGCCGAGCCCCCACTACCTCCTTTCCGACCATCCTCAGGTAGTCCAACTGAGCTCATCATCCTTTTCCGGCTCCCACCACTGTGGTTTTTGTTCCCTTCTCCGCTATTTCCCTTGCTATGAGCCTGAGACACGGTGATCTGTTCAGAATCTCTGGGTCCGTCTGCTCCTTTGTTCCTTTGTAGTTCCCTACTAACTGCCTGGATATTACAGGTGGCCTGACTCTCCCTCCCCCGATCCCGGCGATTCCAAAAGGCCATTGTCTGCTACGCCTGGATCGCTTGAATGATTAGCCCCGCTACACTGGGCTTACTCTACAATAACCATCCTAATTATCAACGTTATTGGTCATTTGAGTAAATCAACGGCGCTGCACCGCTCCACCGCTCCACGTCTCCACCGCTCCACCGCTCCGTCCTTGAACACTGGCATTTGGACTTTCTATGTCCTCCGTTTTTACTACTATTCCTCTCCTCATAATGGCTGGCTCTTCACCTATTCCCTAAAATGGTGGTACTCATCCAATCTTCAAAATGGCGATTTCGCACTCCTCTCACCAAGATGTCTATCAACGCTGCCAAGCAATTTAGGCCAGAGTGAGTTATCCCTCTCTGTACCCGTGACCTCCCCTTCAACAAAACTGTTGCGCCCGACTTTCTTACTTCCCTGCCCTGGTGTAATTTTTTTTCCGGAATTTTATCTAATGTTGTTCTCTATGACTTGGACCTCACTGCCAACAACAAACCTGGTTAATCTTTGTAATCTTTCTGGTGCAACTCTGAATTTCATCTTACTGCTGATGACCCACTTGGCCCTCTTACCCATGTCTTTCTCAACACGCAGCGGACGCACGCAGCGGGCACCCCAAAGGCTAGCCTGTCTGCACCCGTCCGCGCCTGGACCTGGCCCAGTGCCACACCCACTGGCCCACCAATTCCCAAATCTGTTAATAAGGTATTATCGCACTCTAGTGTCCAGCTCATGGACATCAACAACACCACTAAGGATGGGCGTAAAATCTGTTTCGTGGGCGAATTTGCGGATTTTCCGTGATTTCGCGACTCGCGAATCTCGCGAAATCGCGGTAAAATCCGCGAATCAGCGGGGACGAATTTTCAGCCAAGCATGGGTTACAGCAGCAGGTGCAAAAGTTGACCTAATTTCTTTGTAACCTTTTACAAAAGGGTTACAAACACATTAACTTCAACTTGGACACCTGCTGCTAATTGCTTCCTGGCGCCTCGTTGCCTACTTGCAACTATTCTCTGACCCTGCTCTGACCCTTGAAGCAGGGTCAGAGAATAGTTACAAGAAGGCAACGAGGCACCTGTCCAAGGAATTAAACCTCATCAGGAAGCACTTACAGATATAAAAAACAGGAAGAAGGGAGCAGATGGCAAACACACCCATTTTGAGTTGTCAGGAGGGGTTAAACTAAAAGAGACCTTTACAGCACAATTTTCATATGCATTTTGCTAAAAATAAAAAGCTGTATGTTCTGTAGGGGCAACTCAGGAATCTGTCCCTTCAGAGATCCGGCCTCTCTTTCTTTCTCTCGTTCTCTCTCTCTCTCTCTTTCCCTCTCTTTCTCTCTCTATCTATCTATCTATCTATCTATCTATCTATCTATCTATCTATCTATCTATCTATCTATCTCTCCCTCTCCCATAAACGACTGCATGGGTAACTTCGCTATGCAAGCGGCTTGCGAAGACGCAAAAAGCCCCGCGAACACGCAAAAAACCCCGCAAACACGCAAAAAACCCCGCAAACACGCAAAAAACCAAAAATCCTCAAATTCGCACAAATTTGCGAATTTTGCGGATCGCGAATTCGCAAATCCGCAAATTTGTGGATCGCGAATTCGCGAAATTCGCCCATGCTTAAACCCCACTAATACCCATCACTGCCCCCACTTCAGCCTGGACTCATTCGTCAATAAACTATCCACACACTGCCCCGACTGCCATTTCAAACTGGTCCTACCTATCCTACCCCTACCCCCCAGTTTCCATCCCCGAACCCTTAACCCTGAACATGTTTATTCCGCCCTTATAAATGCACGCTCCCTCCCTAGGCAAAAATTCAAAATCTCAAAGTTACTAACCAACCATAACCTAGACCTCCTATTCATAACAGAAACCTGAGGTGACCCCTCCTCTGGACCAGATTTCTGCACTGCCACTCGCGATGGCTATGGAGTACTCAGACAAGACATACCCACAAAGAAGAGAGGCGGACAAGCCATTATTTACCGTAAAAAGTAGAAACTATTGACTCACAGGTCTGCGAAGCATTGTCTTTCTAGATTGCTCTCTCTAACACCCAATCATTCAAAGAAACACTCCTCTACCACCCTCCTGGCTCCCGAACTAATTTCCTCACAGCCCTAGACAGCTTGATAGAGCCAATAGCGAGAGCTCCCGACTATACCATCTTGGGAGACTTCAATTTTTACCTAGAATCCCTCAATGACAAAAGATCTGGGGTAATCCATCACCGTTCTTTAGCCCACTCTGCCACCCCAGTTCAGACATGGCTACATGCAAATCAGTCCGATCCTGACAGTCTGCTTATGCATTAAACTCTATTACCTAGAATTCCCTACTCTCTGCTTCGTCTCCACCCCTGCAGGCCAAGGATGGGTGGAGGAATTCAGCTCCCCTGTGGTTGGCTGCTGCTAGCCTGCTCACACCTGATGCATATATTTACTGTGAACTTGTTTAGGCCCGAGCTCCCTTCAAGCCAAGGTTGGTCATTGTAGCTGTGTACCGGTGAGACCGATCCTTGTTTCCAGTGCTCCCTGAGCTTTGATTTGATTTGATTTAAAAATGTACAAAGCGCAATGAATGCCCGGACGCGTCTTGGCACTGAAACTAAAGAAATCGACATCAGAGAAAATGGTTGTGTGTTTAAATGTCTGTTTGAAAATGTAAATGTAAATGTATTTGAGCTTATGTAGCGCACAGCTACCCGCAGTGGGTTTCCCGGCGCTTGCTTAGGGAACCCGTCCTGGTATTTCCCTGTGAGATAACCCCGGCAGGGTATCCACAAGGTGAAAGCCAGGCATCCCGCCGCGAGGGGCCGTTGTGGAGATTAAGCAAGCTATTGCCCAGAGTCGCAGAGTGTGAACCCGTGAGTCGAGAAGGCACCGGAGCGAGAATTATCGAGTCCGTGGAATTTTTAGCCCAAGACCCGCCGAGGCGGGGAATTGAACCCTGGTCCAGGGCCGATCTCAGCTTCCGGGTCTGCCGCCTCTAACCCCTGAGTCACACTTCTCCAAAGAACTAGGTTTTTAAAGATTTTCTGAACATAATGAGGTTCGGACTGCTTCTGATCAAGATGGGTAGGCTGTTCCAGAGTTTGGTCACTCTTACCATGAAACATCTGCCGGCCTATCGATCTTGTTTGAATCTAGGTGCTTGCAACATCTTGTGACTAACCGATCTAAGAATCCTTTTGCTATCCTTGTTTCCACTGTTTCCTGAGCTTTAGTTATGCCTTGTTCCTGACCTGCTGCTGTTTTCCTTGTTCCTGAATTAGCACTGCCTGCAGTGCTACCTTGACCCATGAGCCTTAGTATTCCTTGTTCCTGAACTGCAGCAGTGTCCCTTCTCCTGAATTAGCACTGTTTGCAGTGCTACCTTGTTTCCTGAGTTCCTGAGCTATAGCTATTCCTTGTACCTGTTCCTGGGCTTCAGCTATTTCGTGTTCCTGATTTGCATTGCTTGCAGTGAACTCTTGACTCCTTGTTTCCTGAGCTGTAGCTAATTCCCTGTTCCTGAACTAACACTGCCTGCAGTGCTACCCTGACTCCTAAATTCTTATTAATTCCCTATTTCTGTATTAGCACTGCCTGTAGGGCTACCTAGACTCCTGAGCTTTAGCTCAATTCTTGTTCCTGTTCCAGCACTGCCTTCAATGCTACTTTCTTTTCTTGATTCCTTAACCTGCACTATTCTATTATACCCTTGTAGCCTCCCCTTCTGTATATCCCTTTCTAGTCCCGCCTTTCTTCCCATTTCCTTGATTCCAGTTCTAGTTTTCTGTCTTTCTATTCTGCTCTCTTACTTCTGTTGCCTTGTATGTTTGTTACCTGCTTTCTGCCAAGTGTGCCCTGTCATTTCCTTCCTTTACTGTTAAGCACTCCTCCTTGCTTGCTCCTTGTCTATTTTGCTTGTGTTTAGTTCTACCCTCTTGCTGTTACTGCCTTGCGTGTTCCTGTTTGATCGTCAGGATCCTTGGGCACAGCTAACTACCTAGGTGGTGCTTCTTGTTCACTGTGAGTATTGTCTTTGAGTTACATTTATAACATCACCACAGGTATAAGCTCCACAGACCCTGCCTTTGCATGCATATCCTACATGTGGGTATTTGCAGTCAGTATCTGTAACATCAATTGTGGGTTAGAAACTTACTGAGCTTCAGTCTTACCGTGTGGAGCTCCTGAGGGCTTTACCCCACACTTCCCTTTATTGATAATGTTGTATTATATATATGTCTTGCACGTCCGTCCTGGGTGTAGTTAGTCTGAATGCTAAATTGCCTTGTGAGTGCCCTTCCTTTCTGAGTCTACTGGCTTCCCCTTTGGATCCCTTTTTCTCCTCTGACTCCCTGTATGATCCTGTGCAGCGCTGTACTCCTCTTTCTGTGTACATTTTCTACCCAGTTCCCAGTCCTTGCCCAAGTCCCTGAATGTGTTCGCCACATAGTCCCAGACAGTCCCTGACAAAATGCTTGCTAGCATGCAGGTGTCCAAGGCAGGGGTTCATCCACATCTTTGGTGGTCAGGTAAAGAAGGGGTTTTGTTGGTAGGGAATAGTTAGTGATCCAATGCCGACAAAATTAAGTTATCCTAATAAAAGCGTGTACCTCGCGTTGGGTCTTAGGAACAGGCATATTAGTAATAGCAGCTATGCATTCAGGTGTTAGTCTGCAATCCTCCTTCAACAGTAGGTGACCTAAGTAGATGACCTCCTGTCAACAATATTGAACTTTCGAAAGTGACACCTTGTATCCAAGATGAGCCAAATTCAACAATAATTTAACTTTGGCTTCTTCTTTGCAACCATCCGAAGCCACAAGAAAGTCGTCAACGTTCTGCCACAGCACATTACCAAGGGGAAGTTCCAAGGAATCCAATTGAGCTTTCAAAGCTTTGCTATAAATACTAGGGATTTCATTATAGCCTTGTGGAGCACGGCATAACCTAAAGCTCCATCCGGCTATTGCAAATCCAAACAGATATCTACTATCTGCTAGGATGGGTATGCTGGAGAAAGCATTCTTTAAGTCAATGACAGAAAATAATTTTGCAGATACGGGAATCATTGTCAGGATTGTGATAATGTCTGGGAACACACTGTACTGGGGAACCACACTCGTATTTACCTCTCTGAGTTCAATAACAAAGCAGTAATCAGAAGACTCAAAGGGTGTCTTTTTAAGAAAAGGAAGAATAGGGCTTTTTCACACATTTGCCACTCTATCCTCAACCACACCAGACTTAATCAAATCCTGAATTATTTTTAATAAGGCGTTTTTCCTGCCTGTGAGATCTTGTACTGGGGAATGTGTGGCAATTTAGAATTGTCTTTTATCTGAATGGAGACCGGTGGGATCTGTAGCAATCCCACATCCGTGTCCGCTGTAGTCCACAATGTGCATGGCACATCTTTGAACTCTGCAGGGAGGGGAGCATCTTCTGTGAAGCATTGCTTTGCATGGGCCACCTGTGGTCCAATAGTCATGTATACGCCATCAGGAGAACAAAAAATAGTCACATGTAACCTTTTTAACAAATCCAGTCCCAGCAAATTCTCCCCACAATTGGACATCAATAAAAATGGTGACTCAACCATGAAGGAACCAATAGTCAAGGCCAGAGGTTTGGAAATGGGGCTAACAACCGGCACACCTAAGAAACCCACCAACACATTATTTTGGCCTGACAGAGCTGCCCCCCGACAAGTGCATGGGAAACAGTACTATTAATAGCCCCAGTATCAACTAGAAATTTTTCTGTGTTGCCCTGTAAATCAGCAGTGACATAGGGTCCGCGCTGATCTATAGGCACCGGAACTGGTCCCTTGCCCTTTCCCAGGCTGTCCTAGCGGTAAGACAACCCAGTCACCTTGTCCATGTAATAGTCATCGTGATAGTACTGTTGACTTTAGGGGTCATCAAAATAGTTCCAGCTCTGCCTATTATACAATGCATCCTCTGACTGCGTCCCCTTTGACCTCCTCCTCTTCTTCCACATCCTCTAAACCCTCAACCCCTCGTGGCCTCTCCTTTCTGCAACAACTCCAGACACTCATTCTGCCAATGTCCCTCCTGATTACAATATGCGCATTGTTTAAGCCCAAGGAGCACATTTGAAGCACCACCCCAATTGGACCTGGGCAGCCGCTGAGCCGAACCCGAACCTCTGCCTCTCCCCCTTGCAAGCTGCTGCATCAACGCCCACGTCTTCAAATCCTTTGAATTTTGTTCCATTCTCTCTATGTTTGTAGTACTGAGTCACACTCAAAATCACGGACACGGATGATGTTGTCCAAGTACTTTCCGAAGCTTGCACCTAGTTGCAATCTCAGGAAGCAAAATTTGTGACAAATCTGTTAACAAACAAACAAACACCACCCTCCGGTGACAGGTCCTGACCACTAAAATCTAGAAACACCCCTTCAAATCTAGCAAAGAAATCCAACACACTTTCATCTTTGTTCTGACAACATGCAGTCAACTTATCCCAATCCACTCTTTTTGGCAAGATAAGGGAGTGCATGTAAGTGATAATAAGCCCAGATAAAGCTAGGAGCTCCGCTTTTGGCTTATCGACGGTCTTACGCTCCTTATCCCACACCTTGATCTCATCCTATGTGCCACCTAACTCCAATGCATGATCCTTGGTATGCACCTGCCTCCATATGTCCACCGGGACCATCAGACCAAAGAACAATTCAATATCACGTCATCACTGTGGAGGAGGCCGTCTCCGTCAATTCCTTATAATATGCAGTGGGGTTTTTACAGAGGTCTGGCAGCTGACACTTTAGGGATAGGGCCTCACTCCTCTTCCAAGAAGTATAGATCCACTGCAACTGGACCAAGCACCAACCTGTGGGCTAATTACAGTGTCCGTGTAGTCACGCGGTTCTGGTATTTCAAGATGGTAAATGAGATGGACCTCCCTCATAGGGTTCTGTGCCTCTTTTGTCGGAACCTTTAGAAGCAGTCTGCCTCGGTACCCCACCTTTGTCGTTATATTGGCAAAAACCTCATTAGGAGCCCTACCAATAGCATATACTCTGTCCTGTATGTTGTAGATGATCCATGGTGCAATACCCTGAAAATATTTTTCCCACAGCCCTATTAGCTTGGCCGACATGTGCTTAAGAGCATGCTGCTGTACGAAGGGCTCATAATCTTTCATCCCACTCCACACATCTTTCACACTATAGATCGGGTTCCGAGCACACTGAGCTGCTTGATTCCCCACCATTCTCTTTTCCTCATCACCCACCCCAAAATTCACCAACACTTTCCCCATGCGATCTTGCGCTGCTGCCCAATTCGCCTCATATATCCCCCGCACAGGCGTTTCAACATTTGACAGTCCTTGGGATGTCACACTCACAGGGGAAATAGCAGATGCAGAGACAGGTATCATCATGTAGGGAGACAGAGTTGTAGGGGTAAAAGGGGGTGTAGCAGTCAAAACAGGACTAATAGACAGGACAGGAGGGCTAACAGCTCCCGCCCTGTGACTGGTGTGGGTGGAGGAGAAGGGAGTGGGGCCTGGGCTAAAGCAGTAGTGACAGAAACACTAGAAAGAGCTGCACTAGGGGCTGAAGACTGGGATGTCAGGACTGTTGCGTATATCCATTCAGGGGCATAAGGAGGTGGGGCCGAGAATCCAATAGCTCTTCTACAAAATCATCACCTTCCGCTCTAGTAACATAACATTTATCAGTCTGTAATCAGAACTTTCTATCTTCACATTCCATACCTTTCTCTAACCTTTCCCTCTCATACGCCACTGCTTTCTGTGTTATAGTTTGCATCTCTTTCTTCTGGGCCTCTTTCTCTGCTCTCATACAGCACTGCTTTATTTCTTTCTGCCACATTCTTAGAGAATCGAACATTGACTGCCTGCTCTTTTTTAGCGAACAATTTATCCTGCAAGAAATTCAATTTCTAGTCATCAAATGAGCCAATAAGTGGCCACTGTAACTCAGCATTGTCCCTCATATATTTATGCCACAACATACTAAACATAAAGGGGGCCATTGCCGTGTTTGACGTAAACGTCAACATTTGGAGAACCCTCCGGAGGCGCAGGCTGGCTCTCTTCCAATCGATCTTCAGTAAAACAACATCGACATCCAAAACATCCTAACTTACTTAAACAAGGCATCTTAATATAAGACTCACACGCTGTCCCCATTGAACAGATATAACACCAACAAAAATAATAAAAGAAAATGAACAAGAAAAGAACTGTCCAAGAACCAAAACAAAACGGTCTGCAAACCGCCCAATGTGGTCTGGGGACTGCACCAAGATCAGGAAGACAGGCTATAGCCCCAGACTTTTTCAAGAAGAAATCGAATTACCAGTTGGCCTGGCAGATTGTTCACAAACACTCTGTGCCTTTCAAAGAGGGTCTGCAAACCCACCAAGTTCAAACAAAAACAGCCCAAAAGACTGTACCTAGACACAGCCCGTTGGCCTGTGCTGTTCAAGCTAGGCAGTCTCGAAACTGCACAGAGGCGGTCAAAAGACCGTATCAGGAAACAGCCGGCAGACTTGTGTCGTTTAAGAATGGCGCCATTCCCGGGTTTTAATATCAAAATTATTAAGGCATCATTCCAAGAGACAGGGAGCCCTAGACCGACCTCCAGCACATGATTAAACAAATGCGTTAAGACGGGGATGATCTTTTCTCATAGCATCTTATACATTTCTGCAGGAAGGCCATCAGGGCCTGCTGCTTTCCTGGACTTAGAGTGTTGAATAGCTTCTCTAACCTCAATTTGAGTGAAGGCTTGATCTAAGTGTTGCTGCTGATCCTGCAGAATATCCCTTAACCAGTTCTGAGCAGGGGCAACATCTAAGTTTTTATCCTCGCAATACATATCTTGAAAATACCTCTGAAAGGCCTGGATGAAATCCCGGTCCGTGCGGAAGGTCTCTTCTCCACTGATAATCTCATTAATTTGATTCCTAGCCCGATCAGACTTGGCCCTCCAGGCAAGGAGTTTGCCCGCTCCTTCTACATATTCAAAATGGGCACTTTTGCTGGCCTCCCATCTGCGCATAAGCCTGGAATGAAGTACATTCTCTAATTGCCCTTTTAAGCTATCCCATTTAACTTTCCACTTATGCTGGGCTTCAGGCGAGGCTAACGAGGATGTGTCGGCTTCTAGGTCTTTCAACTTCCCCTCGATAGAGGATACCTCCTCTTTATATTTCTTATTTCTAAGACTTGCCCTGCTAATAATCTGACCCCACAGGAAAGCTTTAAAAGAGTCCCACACATTTAATATTGATGTTGACTCCAAGTTTACTTCAAAGAACCATTCCGTTTCTTGTAATAAAAAAACTTTTTCTTCCTCCATCAAAAGTAAAGAACGATCAAATGACCAAGTGTGAATAGGCTCTACTGATGGCCCATCCAGGCGTAAAAGAACCCCTGAGTGATCAGAAAGATGATTCTCCAGATAAGCGATGCTAATACCTCTATCCCTGAGCAAATTACTAATCAGCATATAATCAATTCTTGATTGATGCCATATTTCTAATTTCTAATGTTTAAGCATTATCAACTTGCAGGTTGGGTCCATTATCACCCGCAGAAGCATTTTAGAACATCAGCTTGTGACCAAGTCCCCAGGGAAGAAAGAAGTCTCCCTTTGGTACCAAACCCTGTTGGAGGAAGGAGATGGTGAATTGAAGCTGGCCGAGGAATTGTAGGGGGGTCTTTGCCCACACAAGATAGTACTAAACTTTGACAGAAATCATGCAAGATTTTGTATGAAGCAGTGAAACCAGCTTGGCTAAAAAGAAATAACCTGTTCAGCAACCACAGGGCCTATTTTACTCCCCATAAATTGACAAAAATCTCAGATGAGCCATCAGTTACCTGTAAAAAATGTGGCTTAGTTTCTGCCTCAGATATTCACATGTTTATGGAATGTCCTCTCTCGCTTCTTCCTGGCAGGAGGTTGGAGATTTTTTGATAAGTGTTTTTGGCTGTGCTATTAATGTAGATTTGCCTTTAATAATATTTTGTCTTACAGAAAACGTCATGGGGCCTGTGGAAACTCTGATTTTTTACTCTGTAATGCTAGCTAGGAGGCAAATCTGCATAAAGTGGACTGAATTTAGTCCTCCTACTTTTGTGGACTGGCAGTCATCAGTTTAAGCAGTCTCCAAATTAGACCGGGCCAGACAGGGAAGTAGTAAATAGAAGGCATTCTGGAATCTTTTGCAACTTACATGGGATTCTCAGATGAGGAGGTGAAATTGTGTTTTTTTTCCGCCAAAGTCCCATGATTATGCTGTTAATACTCTTCGGGCTAAGCTGTGCTCAGTGGATCCTTCATTTTGATACCCAGAGTGGCTCTAGCACCAGTAGGCGGGGCCCCATTCCAATAGCCTACTATCCTCAGGTCATGAGAGTGAGTACAGATGCCCGGAGTGGATAATGAAGGGAGCTAGACGGCGAATGAGAAAAAAAAAGAATGGCGCCATGTGCCCAAGAATCAAACCACTCACCTGGTGCACTGAGGTCGAGTCAAATTATTCTCCACTGCAGACTCCTCAGACCAAACAGTCAACTCCAAGGTTTCGCCTTCTCAGGCCCCCAGCCAGTGACCACCAGATGAGATGATGCCCGATCAGATGGGTGGGGCAGCTGCGAGAACCAAGCTTGATCGTATGGGGTACTCTGATTCGCCCGACTGACCAGACGCACCCCGACCCTGCAAATCACCTTGCAGGTCCCTAATCGGGTGCCAACTGAAGGAAGTGGCCCTTAGGGGCCACCTGGGTTACTTACAACCACCTGCTTTGCCTTCCCAAGAATGAAGAGTAGGTAGGACAGTAAAGAATACAATCGTACATCTTTCTTGGCAATACTTTGCAGAGGAGTCCATCATGACCTGCACCCTAAGATGTCTGCTGAGGGACTGGCCCCCAAACAGTCTACAATGGATAATAATTCCTCCCGTGAAGCCCCCAATCACACCCACAATCAAAAACTACTGGCCTGGGCCGAACATGAACAAAGAGGCACAGTAGGATGAGCTAACATCTGCCAGATGGGTACATATTATCAGGGCCCCAAAGCCACTGTGCTGGGTCTCAGCATCCCCTAACGTGGGATCAGAAACTACACATTCGGATAAGTATGCAAGGGCAGAATGGCCTATTCATTAGTAAGTCAGAAAACAGCTTTGAGCAGCAGCGAAAATAATGGTGAAATGCAGTATTCTGCTGAGGCAAGCAGCATGAGGAAAGAGGTCTAACTCAGGCACAGTCTAAGCAGTCTAATAGGATTACGAAATGCAAAATGGAGTCACACTTGCTAACTGAAGTCTGTCCATTACGGGGATAACTCAGCGGGTTGCATAACTTAAATACAAATAGCTTCTATTTAGCCATGCACTGCTAACCTAATATTGCATGAAACAAGTGCGTTGCAGGGAAGGGAATTTCAAACCTAACATTCTCCACCAAAAATATATGCAGGTGCATCATGAGCATTGAACAATTAGTCTGCACACGCACGGACCATGCACCAATGACACTAAGCCTGACATTGGGATGTCTCCCTGACAGCGCTTTCTCCTGGTTACTTCCTCAGAGTGCACTTGATGACACTCTCTTTCATGCGGAGATAAATAGTGCAATTGCTGACTACTGTATGCACAACACTGGATCAGTCAACTCTCCTGGGGTGCTTTGGTAAGCTTTCAAACCATACACTCATGGCATATGTATATCAAAACAGTCAGTAAGTTCTTTGTGACTTATGCACCCGGCTGCATGCCCTGGGGCACAAACTTCGACAGCTTGAATCACACTATCTTGAAATGGCTGATACCCATCAATTTGCACAGTTCAGACACACACTAATGGAATATGAGGATTGCATGGAAAGTGAGGTGTGTTTCCTGCATTTAGAGGCTACCGCACACCAGCTTGGAAAGGGGGACAGAGCAAGCGGGATTTTGCGGCCATACTCAAAAAGCAATTAAGCAGTCCTTACATTCATGAATTATTTGCTCTGGTGGAGTACCCAACACTCTTCTGCGGACATTGCCCAGACTATGCTAACATTGTACTCTGGCTTTTAAACAAGGCAGTGAAACACATCACCAGAAGTCCTGGCAGAATACTTTGATTGTATCCAACTACTCTGTCTTGATAATAACCCCAGGCTTTATCTAGATAATCCCTTCATGGTGGACCATGTAATTCAGGCCATCCAGGATTTGGCTGTGTGCAAGGCCACTGGCCCCATGGCCCCCATAGTCTAACTGGCCAGATCAATAAAGCCTCTGTGAAGGACCTGACACCCCAAATTTTCTGGGGACATATGAAAACTCTAGGAGTGTGGGTTACCTGCCCCCTCAGTAAGAGAGGCTCTAATAGTTATGCTACTAAAACCTGAGAAGTCATCAAACAAATGTGACTCATACATGCTCTTCTCCAAGATAAACTTGAAAAACACAATCCTAGCTAAAATGATTGCTGCTCATATTCTGCCTCTTCAGTGGAGGAGTGTGGCTCAATGGTTAGAGTGGCAGACCCTGATGCAGAGTTCTGGCCCGGGACCAGGGTTCAATTCCCGCCTCTGCATGTCTTGGGCTCAATTTCCTCGGACCTGCCAATTCTCTCCTCGGTGCATATTCTAATCATGGGCCCCATGCTGCAACTCTGGGCAATAGCGTGCTTAACCTCCACACCGGCCCCAACAGGGCTAGGATCGCTGGCTTCATGCTGGGGGTGCCCAGGAGTGGACACTTCACAAGGAAAGCCAGGAAGGGTTCCACAGCGGTATGAGTAATAGCGCCAGGAAACCGCTTGGTGGCAGTGCGCTCTACAAATACCTTGACATTTTTTTTTTCTCCCATGATTGTACATCCTGACCAATTGGGCTTTGCCCCTTGCCACTCATGCAGTCATAACTGAGGTCTTACCTATTTCTACTCTTGCAGAGGTTAGCTTTTAGCCCTAATTTCCTCCAGTGGATCAGATTCCTGTATACGTGCCTTACAGCCAGGCTCCATTACAGTGGCAATTTCTCTGGCCCATTTGCCATCAACAGGGACACCAGGCAGGGATGCCCACTCACCCCATTTCTTTATGCTATCGCCATTGAATACCTAGCAGCCCGCCTATAACAACATATTGCCGAACATGGCCTCAACAACACGGTCCACTGGCTGACAGTCTCCAAGTATGTGGATGATGGTACTATCTATGTTAGTGAGCCGCCGCCAATACTTACTCCGATCTTATGCTAATTGACTCGCTGCATTGACCGGAAAAACTGTTAGCTTGTCAAAATCGACCATTTTAGCCCACAGACAGAATATATAATGCTTCTCTACTGATTACCCCCTTGAGTGGGTGGTCGGTAGTCTACGCTACCTTGGGACCTATGACTAGTATAGCCATTACATACATCTGGCTAGTGAATTATGGAAAGGCTGTCTAGTGGCTAGAGGTGCTAGTCCCCGTGTGAACTCAACTACTGCTATCTATCGCCAGGTGGGAGGCTATTGCAAAAATGGTAGTGCAGCCTAAGCTCCTGTACTTGTTTGTAAACATTCCTATTCCACTTACCAGAGCATTTTTTACAAGGATAAGCTCACTCCTGTTTCAGCTGATTAGGGCAGGCTGTCAGTCACGACTGTCTTGGAAAACGTTGACTAACTTTTGAACACGGAAGAATATGTGCCCCTGTTATAGACCTCTACTGTTACTGTGCACAAGCCCACTACGCCTTCTTCTGGGTACACCCGGTTCAGTTACTGCCTTACACTACGATAGAGGTGGACATTACTGATGCATGCCACTTACGCACAGTTATCTGCACTACACTGGTGTGTGCATGTGGAGAGATTTACATGGTCCATTGCTCTATGTGGGAATGACACTGCCCCCATAGGAGAGCCTGCCTGGACTGCCTATTCTTAGAAGAACCTCCACTCGCCCATAAGCTGGTGCTGGCCCCAAATAAGGAAGTGAAAGCTAAACAAGAGAGTTGCATAGGCTGGCTATTGAAACCTTGGGTGACATTTACCCCCCAGGTGCATACATATCCATGCAAGACATACAGGCACACACCCACTGTACTCCATTAGACATACTCCAATATTGCCAGTTGTACAGCGTTTGTATGGCTGCACACAGTTCATTTCCAAGAGAGTTCCTGTCTGTGCAGGCGCTGGATTGAGTGTGCGTCTCTCATTCACCAAATGGCTGATTACCCGACTGTACTCTGTGGTGCAAGATACGGCCACTGTGATCACTCCTATTGCTCTGCTGTGATGGAAGGTGCATCTGGGTGATGATCTCATGGAGGGTAAATGGATGTACTGCTGCTCTCTTACTATCTTGCTGTTATCCAATTACAGGCAGTGGATAAAACATATACTATTCCTACATCACACTTATCTCACACCCATAGTCCTGGAGAGGGTAGGTGTGAGTCAGTTCATGTTTGCAGTCCCCCCAGTCTATGCCCCCATTTCTGACTACTTGGTGCTGGTTTTCTGACTCTGACTGCACCCTGGGGTCTCTTAAACAGACCCAGGGCCTGTACTCTGTGTCAAATTATGAAAGCCTTGCGCCACCGGTGCGTCACTTTTTCGAATAATAAAAGTGACGCACCGGCGGCGCAAGGCCTTCATAAATAAGGCCCATGGTGATTAGGCAATGGCAAACCCCTGTAAGTCCCAAGTATACAATAAGGTAAGCAGTATTCAAACTACATATAGGTCCCTAGTGTATTAAAGGACAGAGATATTTAGAGGCCCGGTAGATTTCCCTAACAGCATTGTGCACTACTTTGGTGCCTGCAGTCATTTTAAAAGCCAGTCCTGCATTGCAGGCTGCTTTTGAATCGCAAATTCCACTTTGGATTTAATTGTACTTCCAAAGTAGTAATCTACCTTATTTTTATATATGTCGCTCCTAAGGTTTCCCTAGGTCCCCAGGGGTAGGGTGCCATGTAAGTATATGGGGAAATTATGAAACAAATGTAAGCTCTGTTGAGGGAAAAACAGCCAACATTGTCTTTCCCCGTTGTAGATAATTAGCTCCATAGGCAAACATTGGAATATTTTATTTGATGATACATATTGCTAGGAAGGAGCTGAAACTTTCATTCGAGAACTTAAAATGATAGTTATGATAAATACAAACAGCTTGCCACTGTTAGGTTTATAATAAGGAGAAGGGGATATCGCCACAGGAACATTATATTTAATTATCACAGAAAATAAGTTATTAAACTTTTGTTGCTGTAAGACAAAATCAAGTCTTCCATCTGCTCTCTCCTGATTGGCTAGCCTGTGCCAGCCTGTGCCAAGCTCTCTTAATGAGGTGTGGACAAGCCTGCCAGAGAAACAGGAGGGGAATATTTACAAGGGGATAACGCCACCAGAACATCACTATCAGTGACGTTCTGGTGGCGATATCCCCTTCTCCTATATTTTTGAAAATACAGTGCACTCTGCATTTAAAAAATGTTGGAGCATGGTGTTACCAATTTTTTAGTAACACAGTGGTCCAGCATTTTATTGAAAATATACCCAGTGGGTTTCCTGTGAGAGTAGAACAAAACTGCAGAAGCAGAAGGCAGGAGTGAGGAGGGGTGTCAAAACTGATTTTCAAAGGAAGAATGACACTTTACAACAGCACAGGGAAATCCCCACATCCAAACACCCCAGCCACACATGAGCACCTGTAATTAGATGGAGGGGAGGGATGGAAGGTGAGTGATAGAACATTTTGACCATGCCAGTGGGTTAGTTTAACCTGGTCTAACCTCTAAGGAGAGAATGTCTTTATGTTGGATTTTGAGAGGATAGTGCTTTCTATGACAAGATGATGCCACACTTTTGAGGAAGTGTTCATACACCTTGCTGGCACCCTGCATCCCATTGTTCAGTGGTGTCCCCCTGCTTTACGCTCAGAAACACAGCATAAATATGGAAGAGTTTTCAAACAACTCAGATCGGCTGTCTGAAACTACAAGGTGAAGAAGGACTTCCCTGACAGAAAACAGATCTGTACCTCAAAGGTCTGGTGTTGTTGACACTTTGAATCCTCAAAGAGACCTTCAGGCAGAAGATCCAGAATTTGGTGAAGTTCGGGAACTTTCAGGTAAAAAGCCCAATAAGGTTACCTGATTGATGTCAAGAGTCAAGCTTGCGTCCTTCAACCTTGATTTGACCTGATTTTCAGGTTCGTCCCCCAAAAAGCCTTGAAGCTCCAGACTTCCAGGATTTGAACAGAGCCTCACAGAAAACCAAGCCAGCAACATTGATGCGACTATGGCTTGACGAGTAGCCTTCTCCAATGGCGAGAGAAAATGCTTTAGAAAAATGACTAAGGGACTTATTCACAAGCCCCTTGCGCCACCAGTGCGTCACTTTTGAAATGGAAAAAAGTGGGGTGCAAGGAGCTTGTTCCATTCAGGTGAATGAGCTCCCTGTCATTGGCCTGCAAGACATATGTGCCAGTCATACTATAGTGAGTGACAGGCTGGTGTTTTTCAACATTTATGTGCCAGGAGAGACTAGAAGAGTAAGTGTAGCCCCAGGTGAGGTCACAACCGAACCTGTAGCCAAAGCGTCGCTAGAGTGGAAGGATACACTTAGATGGTATAAGGTGGTAGTCAGTTGAGACCTCCCCTTGGATTGTCTCCTGTGCAATGACCTCCCAGAGCTTGGTCTGGTCTCATGCAGGGTGGTCACGCAGGGCATCCCACAACCAAACGTTCTTGGGGAGCCAGTTTTACAGTTAGGGAACTGGGGTCTCAAAACAAAGGGAAAATGAAGGGGAAAGGTAAGCCACTCTTAAAGACAGTTTCAGTGAGCTAAGGGTCTTCTGTCCCAGTGAGAGAGAAGCTCAAAGTTGGCACTGGTGAGGCTTAACTTGACAACAAAGTAGTTCTGAGGGGTCGGGCAACTGTCAAGCAGCAGTGTGCCACCCCTGCATTGGGAGAGTGGAGGAAGGGTGTATGCTACAAGACGTGGTAGCCCCCTCTCTAAACAGCAAGAGAGGTTCCAGGAACACACAGTTGCCCCTAAATCAGCTCACCCACTTGTCAGTGGAGAGCTTAGGGTTTGGTTCTGGATTCTGACAGCCGTCTGCAGCCTCTGATGGGTTCTGGCCTTCATGCCAGCACTGTACTTGGCACGGGAGGCAGATCCCTTGGCCAAAGGTAAGCTAGGCCCCCTGATCCTGTTGGTTATTGTGGGGTTGCTCAAGTGTTGGGTGATCCCTGTGGGTAAGCTAGGTGTGCATTAGCAAATTTAGGGATAGAGGAGGTGGGCACCCCACTACCCAACTAAAAAGGGAGGAAGAAAATGAAACAGCTGTGAGAAAGTTTCAGTTTAGAATGGGTCCTTTTACTGTAGAGATATGTCAGCTTCTCATAGGAAGTGACTTTGGCAAGAGGATGTAAGGCAGGGCAGGCTCTGCAATGGTACAGCTTGATTTACATACTTTCTTCATCGCCTGAAAGACTAGGAAAACTCTCCCAGGGGTGGGATGAAACTGCTGGGCTGTTGGCTGGTGGTGGGAGGGGGGTTGTGTGATAATTTGGGACCTGTTTGCAGTGTCTCCCCCTCACACGTTTTGCCCCAATTTGTTACTACCGGGTACTGATTTTCTTACAGAGCCTATGGTGGTTAGGTATAATTACAAGTGGCAATGACAGGCCCCTGTAAGTCCCTAGTATATAATGAGGCAAGGGGGATTCAAACTACCTATAAGTCTGTAGTATATAGTAGGCAGGGAGGTCTAGAGACCTTGTAGATTTTCTACACTACACTGGAGTGTGCACTACTGCGGTGCATTCCGTCCTTTTAAAACCAACCCTGCCTTACAGGCTGCTTTTAAACTGTGATTAAAAGCAAATTCGACTTTGGATTTAAAGGTACTTCCAAAGTAGTAATCTACCTTAATTTTACATATAAGTCACCCCTAATGCCTACCCTAGGTTCCCCAGGCCTTGTGTGCCATGTAACAGGCACACTATAAAAGTTGATTTATAAGCCTTGGTGAGGGAAAAGCTGCAAAATTATTTTACCCCTTTGTAGATAATTTGCTTCATAAGCTAACAATGGAATATTTTATTCAAGTAAAAGAATGGCTAGGATAAAACGTAATTGAAGGACTTAAGATGATCGTTATGATAAATTCAACAATTTCCACTAGTACATTTACAATAAGTATCACAGAAATGAAGATATTAAACCTTCTTTCCTGTTAGCCAAAATCCAGCCTTCCTTATCTCTCCTGATTTTCTAGCCTCTGCCAGGCTGAGCCAATCTATCCGAATAAGGTGTGAAGTAGCCTGCCAGAGAGACAATGGATTTTCTGTGGAAGGAGAACTGAAACTGCAGAAGCAGGAAGGCTGACCAAACTGGTCAACAAAGGGAGAATAACACTCAAGGACAGCACAGGCTCATCCCCATATCCGACTACTCTAGTCACACAGGAGCTCCTGTAATTAGATTAAGGAGAGGGATAGAAGGGGAGTGTTACAGAATCTTGACCTTGCCAGTGAGTTGCCTTAGCCTCTTCTAACCTCTAAGAGAGAATTTCTCCATGCTGCATTTTGAGAGAATGGTGCGTTCTGGGACAAGAATGTGCCACACTTTAAAGGACGTGGTGATAGATCTAGGCGACACCTCGCATTCCATTAGTCAGAGATGCCCCCCTGACTGACGTTTAGAAACACAGCTAAAATATAAAAGAGTGGGGAGGCGCTAGGGGGCGCACAGCGGAATGGCTGGGTAAGACCACAGCTCCGCCGGACGGCTACACTCACGGCGCCCTGAGGCCATTCTAATGCCCGCGAACGTCATATAAAAACAGACCGCTGGGTGTATGAAGGAAACGTGCGCAGGGTGTGCTGGGGATTGAGGCCCGATAACCGGCGATTACAGAAATAACCCGCAGACACCAGCTCCGGGAGTCGGGAGCGGACAAGATGGCGGCCATTCTTCTCCCCTTCTCGTCAGTATAGATGGCGGAGGCCCGGACACCACGGCTGACCAGGGTGAAACGGATAAGGCTCCCAGGTATGTCTGCCCAGCGACGCGTATGCGGTAACCCTGGCGGAATGTAAGGAGCGTGTTACAGAGGAAACGCATTGCTGAGACTCACTTCAGTCTGGCACGGACAACATGGCGGCGCGCGGAGGGAAGGCTTCGGAATCAGTCAGGCGCAAATGAAACGCGTTCCTAGACCAGACGCTTTCCGTCCACGATCTGCGTGCTCCTGGGGTGCTGGAATTCGCTGGCACAATGAAGGGGTGTATTTGACGACGCAGGCTACCCACAACAGCGCAGTAGCCTGATGTCACAGCGGGGAATCAGCCGAACACACCATCCTCCGGATAATAGCGCTGCATGCCCGCATTAAGGTGGCTGCAATCAACACACCTAAAGAGCTGGCCTCACGACTTAAATAGCAGAGGTGCACGGGGGTCTTGGTGAGGAAGGGAGGTGCTGGCTCACGTCTGGAGTCCCCCGGTGAGGTGCGCCCCCCAGTACCCGGCAAAAGCGTAATACAGGGCACCAAAACGGCGACAGTCACCAGAAGGACGAGTTCCACACCACGGAGCAGGGCTCAGACCACACCGCCTCCAACTACCATGGTAAGGCCGGAGAAACAACAGCAAAAGATATCTTTTGAGGCAAAAAAGACACCAAAAAATACAGACACAGGATCTCCTGCAATGAACGGAATACCAAACCAACCGGCTGCCAGCAGCAATATGGAGAAGATCCTCTTGGCCATCCAGTCCAATCTACAAGATATCAACGGTAAATTGGATAATTTGACGTGCAGGATGGATGGTATGGCGGCCAAGCTGGAGAAACACAGGGAGAGGCTGGAAACCGCGGAAACCAGGATCTCGGCGGTCGAGGACGAATCCCGTACAACCACCACCAAATGTACGGCCATGGAGAAGGTGTTGGAGGTGATAAAAGCAAAGGAGGAGGAATTGGAATCGCGCTCTAGGCGCAATAATGTACGCATCGCGGGGCTGCCGGAATCTACCAACACCGGACAAATGGAGCAATATATTGAAAAACTCTGCAAGGACATGTTTGGAGATGACTCTTTCTCACACATTTTTGTAATTGAACGAGCGCACAGGTCCCTTGCGCCCCGCCCGCCACCAGGAGCGTCGCCAAGGCCAATTGTGGCCAGGGTGTTGAATTGTCGAGACAGGGACACCATCCTGAGATTGGCGAGGGAGAAGGGGCCCGTAACTCATCAGGGTAATAAACTGGAATTCTATCCGGACCATACTGTAGCAGTCCAACAAGCTCAGAGAGAATACACATCGGTGAAAGCCAAACTCAGAGATCTCCAGATTAATTATTCTATGCTCTACCCGGCTAGACTTCGGGTACAATGGGAAGGAAAACCAGTGATATTGGCGAACCCGAAAGCTGCGCAAGAGTTTGTGAAACAGGTCATCACACAGAAAAAAGCAAATGCACAAGATGGTCAGCAGATAGACTCGGATTAAGCACGAGGGGACTTCGTTTGAGCAAGACTGTATGTGAGTATATAACATTTTGCCGCCACGTGGTCTCTTCCACTCCCCGACAACCACATGGTCCATGTCTGGCGACTCTGAGTGCCCAAGACAGACTGCGGGATTTGCACTAACTTTGGTTACAGGTTCTATTGACACGTTGGGCATTGATTAAGGATTAACTAATGCGGGGGTTGGATAATAACGGGAGTAGAACCCCCAGCTGCGTATTACTGGGGGTCTGGTTTGGATGAGCGCTGGTACGTGTTTCAGGCGCCGAATGTTGAGCACTGTGATTAACAAATTGAACTGCTTGCTCTTTCTGTGTACTGTGATAACATTTCCGGCGCATACTTAGAAACTGTTTTAAATGTATGTGCTTCATTGCCAGGGACAGAACCCATTATGGCTGCCAGGGGTGACAAATTACTATGCTGAACGACAAGCAGTTATGACAGGAGGATTGTCGCGGGGATGCCAGTAAACAATATACACTTCCCGCCCGCAATAACCGCCCTATTGCTTTGCTGCCTACGCACAATATTGTTATTTGATTTGGTTGCAGAAGCTGGTGTCGTGGATCAATCTGCTACATGGAGGCACATGTTGGGTATTAATTGCAATGACACACAACAGTCCCACGAGTTCCATAGACATACATCAGTAGTAGATTGTTAAACGCACCATCGAGCTCATGTGGCCTGGGAGTGGGAAATAGCGTTGCACCACCTGGTGGTCACTGGAGTTTTTGCAGAAAAATGGGCTGGGATGGGCCGTGGGCACTGAGAAATGATACGTCTAATTTCACTAACGTCATGAATGCCGTCCACATCCATTTGGTTGGATGTTGAGTTGTGTTCCCAGCAGACCTCCAATAGGGAGTTCCCCACAAAGGTTCGATAGATATGGTTTTGATGTTTAGCCCCGAGTTGTTGTCGAGGGCATTTGGGGGGGGAGAATGGCTTCGGCATGTTTGGGCTGCTGGAGTGGGAGGGCGGGAAGTGATGATTAATGATGTTCTGAGACCTTTACAGTTGAGTATTGTCTATCGATTACTTTTTGAAGACCTGGAAAACATGTATATACACATGATTACACTTGGACACATCTCAGGGAACCCCTGGTGTTATTATGGTGCGCAACATTCACAGACACTACCACCTTACCGATGACTCAGAGGCCGAATCAACCAACTAACGCACACATAAAACTACTCACGTGGAATGTGCGAGGACTAACGCAGCCCAAGAAAATCAGGCGCGTGTTTGCATACCTAAACAGGCACTACATGGACATCGTGTTTTTACAAGAAACGCACATAGCTCCAAACACTCATCTATCCATAGGCATCAAATGGGCCGAATCTGTCCATGTTGCAACATATTCGTCCTACTCTAGAGGGGTAATGTTGCTGTTCCGGAAAGGGTTGAATTTCAAAGTGTTGCGGGTGGTGCAAGACCCAGGGGGCAGATATGTCATTGTATCGGGAACACTTCATGGTAAGGCACTGACTTTGCTTAATGTGTATGGACCTAATGTGGACTCTCCAGACTTTTTTCAGGAATTGTGGGGGCACTTACAACACTTCACACACACTGAGATATTATGCGGAGGGGATTGGAATGTGACCCTTGCTGATGGTGTAGACCACTCCGCTCAGTCCATCGAACCACATAAAAACGCCAGAACTAAACTCCAACATAAATTGGCGGACGTGAGGCTGACGGACATATGGAGACACAAATTTCCCACGGAACCAGGGGCCACACACATTTCTGCATGCCACAATAGTTGGTCCCGTATAGACTACTGGCTGGGCACAGATGATATCATACATTGGTCTAGTGACATTCACGTCCCTCCTGGGAATGCTATCAGACCACAATCCGATTTTATTGAAGTTATCCATCACACCCCCCCTCCGTTTCAATGGAGATTTAACTTGCGGGCTTTAACTGACATACTATACGCCGACACTATACATACTGCAATCAAAGATTATTTTCTGCTGAACGAACAGGCGGTTGATGACCCATGCCTACTATGGGAAGCCTTTAAGGCAACGGTTCGAGGGGTATGCATGAGCACCACTATCGGCATACTTCGGGACATTAGACAACAAATTAAAAGATGCGACACACAAATGAGGGCTTTAGAAAGGGAATACGAAACCACTCAAGATATTGAGATTCTGGGACGACT
This sequence comes from Lissotriton vulgaris, assembly GCF_964263255.1. NCBI lineage: Eukaryota > Metazoa > Chordata > Amphibia > Caudata > Salamandridae > Lissotriton > Lissotriton vulgaris. Next base: position 1,435,417,217 of record NC_141693.1, on the reverse strand, counting down.
ACGCACATTACACACGGAACATCAAAATCTAGTTGACGACAAAATAAAGTATATGGATAAAAAACACACTGCTAGAAATTTCGGGGAGGGAGGTTGGCCGGGCGGGCAGCTGGCGGCAAAAATTTGTGAGGGCAAGAAACACACTGCGGTACTGGGCATTAAAACTGAGAACGATATTATGCTGACACAAACGACGGATATCTTGCAAAGTTTTGTCACTTCCTATAGTACACTACACGCCCCACAGCCAATAGCCTCAACAGATGACATCAACGAATACTTTAGGGAGGTGGCCATAGCGTGGCTGTCTGACCGCCAGAGGGAATACTTGGCGGCACCCATCACGGTGGAGGAAGTCACGGAGGTGATAAAAACGCTCCCGAATGGTAAGGCGCCAGGCCCAGATGGGTTCACGAACGAATTTTATAAACACTATGTGGATATCCTTGCTCCCCGGCTGACGGAGATGTACGGGGCTGCGTTCGACCAGGGCGAGCTTCCCCCGACGCTCCATTAAGCAGTAATTATAGCTCTACTGAAACCATCCAAAGACCTGACCCAATGTGATTCCTACAGGCCGCTATCACTGATAAATGTTGATTCCAAAATCCTAGCAAAGATAATGGCTATGCGACTAACGCCGCTAATGACCAACTTGGTGTTGCCTGACCAAGCAGGATTTGTCCCGACCCGTTCCACGTCCCATAATACCCGAACGATGTTCGCCCTAGCCCATTATCTCCAACCTAAAACGAAGGCGGTTGCGGTACTACTAGACGCTACAAAGGCGTTCGATTCCATCGAATGGAGATATTTAATCACGGTGTTACACCGTAAGGGTTTCCCGAAAAGGTTTGTCAAGTGGGTATCCTTAATATACACCAAACCCAGAGCCAAGGTCCGAGTAAACGGGTACTTGTCCAACAGTTTTGCGGTGGAACGCGGAACCAGGCAAGGCTGCCAGCTCTCCCCCCTGATATTCGCCCTGGCATTGGAACCACTGGCCTGCATTATACGGCAGAATTATAAATCATCTGCCCTACAGTTCCCCGCTCGACCGCTGCATATATCATTGTACGCGGACGACATGGTGCTTTACGTTCGGGATCTACATGAACACCTAAATCCGCTGCTGAGGGAGTACATCAAATTCGGCGGTCACTCGGGGCTAACGATCACCTGGTCAAAATCCTCCATCATTCCCCTCACAGACACTACGACTCCCTTTGATATTGACTACCCCCTTGAGTGGCAGACCAAACCGGTGCGATATTTGGGAGTGCTTTTCCATAGAGATCCGGACATAGTGCTCCGCGCCAACTACGGCGTCACAATATCCAAACTGGAAGACAAAGTGAAGCGCTGGATACAGCTTCCGCTGTCTCTAGCAGACCGGATTGCCATAGTTAAAATGAATATATTGCCCAAACTGCTGTATTTATTCAATAATATCCCCATTACCCCTCCGGGTGAGATATTCCGTAGAATTAAGTCACTGATACTACAACTCATCTGGGCAGGAAAACAAGCGCGGATCGATCTCCAGACATTGACGCTCCCATATGCCAAGGGGGGGTTTGGAATACCAGATTTTAAACTGTACTACTTATGCGCGCAAGCACAGTATGCGGCTTACTGGTTTCATATGGTGCCATATTTAACCCACACAGCGATCGAGGAGGGTGATGCGAGTCCGGTCCCTCTCACAGCCATCCTATCGTACAAACGCCCGCCACTACACGCTCGCGACATAAACACAATTGACACTACCATCAGGGAGTGGCACGAACTTGGGAGGTTGGCGCACAAAACCCTGCTTTATGCACGAAACATGCCATTACATGATCTCTCAGCACTATCTGTCACCCGTGAGAAGGTGGGAATGTCATTACTACAGCAGGTGGGCATTGCGCAGATGGGAGACTTATTTAATGAGGGAAGATTCGTAGACATTGCGGAACTCCAGTACATACACAACAAGTCAAAGCTGTTTTATTTCACACATTATAGGCTGAAGAGAGCCATGATGGAATTATACCCTACCTTTCCTGACGAACCAGCTACATTAGATACCCTACAACTCATCATTACAACACAGAATCTGTCCCACCTGACATCGAGACTATACTCCGTTGCACAGGCTGAGATTCCACAGTCCACGGACAGGGCCAAGACTAGATGGGACTTGGTGTTAGACAACCCATTGTCAGAGAAAGAATGGGACCAGTCGTGTGCGCTTACACAGATTTTGACCCCTAACGGAAATCTTAAAATCATACACTACAAGTATATTCATCAGGCATATTACACACCGGCGCGAATGGGGAGATACGGCATGCGGGAAGATACCAGATGCAAAAGATGTGGTGCGGAGGGCGCAGATTTTATACATCTGGCCTGGTGCTGCTCTAAAATACAGGATTATTGGGTGGAGGTAGCCACTAAGCTGTCAACAATGGTAGGGGTTGAGGTGGATTGCACAATCCGATGCTGCTTGTTGGGCATTATACCACAGCTCAAATCAACTAAACGTAAATTTTGGGTGATCGCCTTGCTATTGGCCAAGTGGCAGGTATCGAAATGCTGGCACACTACTCAGGTACCCACCACACTAAAATGGTTACAAGATATGTCCAGCTGTAGGGACAAACTACTGACATACGAAGAAAGCCTACCGCCACGATCTAGGCCAAAAGAATTTTGGTTACACTTAACTGAATATTTAGCCACGTTGGAGAGTGACACAGAGTGATAATGGATATTATCGATGATGAGTGCTGAAGGTACTGCAGCTGATAGGGGTTGAAGGGAGAGATGTTCAAGAAAGATGAAACAATAAGGTTACACCGTACTTAATGTTGTGGACAACTGAAAAGTGAGGGTCTCATTGTTGGGGTTTATTGTTAGTATTTACTGTGTATGTTCTAATACACCAACAAAATTTGTTAAAAAAACAAGGCCTCATTTATGTGCTTTACGCCGCCGGACAGATGTTGTCGGCTGTATGGATGTGTATAATACACGTTGAAAACGCACTTTACTTCTATCGCAGCCGGCCCCAGGGTTGTAGGCTACTGGCTGTGTAACCATCAATCGCTACGAATAAAGGTCTTACAAAAAAAATATATATATAAAAGAGTAGCCAAGCAACTCAGAAATGCTGACTGAAACTAAAAGGAAAGCAGGACTGACCTGCTGGAAACTTGATCTGCACTCTAGAGGTATGCACTCTGAAGGACTGCACCGGCTGCACCTTCCTGGACTACAGCCCTAAGACTTTGCCTTGCTTCAAGAAGGATTAAAGAGTGGACCCCCTGCAAGCTACAAGTCAACAGAGCCCTCCTGCATCATCTCCACCAAGACGTTCCCATCCTTCAGTGCGTCCAGTGTACTTTTAAGGAATTGATCAAGTGCGCGGTGGGAATTGTGGTGCAAACATCCCATGGACCTTCTCAGAGATTCAAGACCCCTGAATTGTGTTGTGCACACTTTGAACCCTCAAGGAGACCTTCTTGAAGAACATCCAGAGGTTTGGTAACTTTTGGTAAAAAGCTCCAAAAGGTGATCGACTTGCGTTGAGAGTCAAGTGGGTGACCTGACCCGGCCTGGATTTCAGGTTCATCCTGCTGAAAGTTCCAAAGCTCCAGAATTCCAGGATTTAACGGGGTCTCAGAGGAAACCTAGCCAAAGAAATCAACACGAATCCGGCCTGAAGAGGAGCCTCACTTGATGTCAAGAGAAAAAACTTCAGAAAAATGACTATGTGCGAATGTAATGTTTTGACCGAGGTCTCACGCTGAGGGTATCTGACCAGGGCTCCATCATGCTAGGCCTCAAATTACGACTTTGTGCCGGTCAAGTGTGACCAGATGTCCCAATTTGATGGAGTAGATTTTTAAGTCCTGGAAAGTGTTTTTTTTTATTCATATCTCCGGCTCCTTGCATTGAATTTTTTTCATTTTGTTGTCTATCTGTTCACTAAAATTAAACATCTTTTCATGAATTGGTGTTGGATACCTATTGTGTGTTGTATTACTTATTTAATGTATTGGTGTTTTCAAATGTTTAAGACACCAGTCTCTTTATTTAAGCCTGCCTGCTTCATGCTGGCTACCAAGGGTTGAGCAAGGCCATAATTTATTTAGACCCTAACTAAACCTTTTATTATGTTTCTGGTCTTATTACTAGTGGTAAGTCACCACTTTTCACATCTTATAAACCACTTTCCAACAATGGGCCTAACCCAGAAGGCTCAATGTGATCATTGCGGGGGGAAAGGAGCTGACTTTTTGCACCTTGTGTTGGGATGTGCCAGGCTGGCTGTGTATTGGGATGTGGTTCTCTCTTATTTAGACTCGATTAAAGAGAGTGTAGTGCACTTAACTCCACTTATAGTCCTTCTGGGAATCGTGAAGAATATCCCAGCTGGTGCTTGTCGCCTGACAGCAATGCTGCTTCTCCCCAAGAAGAAAAGGTAGTAATGCAGTAGGAATGGAGTACAAGACCTAAATTTGTTGATTGGCAGAACGGTGCAGCATTGTCAAGAAAGACTGGGTGACTACTGGATGTGGATGCCAGCGAAATCTCACACCAAAGATATTTGGAGCCTGCTCAGCTCCTGTTTAACACTCTGCGTCAACAGAGTGACTTCCTCTCTGACATTGTTATAAAAGCAGCTTTATTGATTTGTACAGTTTGAAACAATCATTCCCTGTTTGTACTGGAGAGCTGATATATTCCCTGACTTTCAATGTGGATCTACTATATATTCACAGAGTGTTTCTTTATTTGCTTTATTGTTTCTTTTTTCTTCTTCCTTTTCTTTCTCCTACTTTACTGTGTTACTACAAAAGCCAAAGAAAGAGTAAGTAAACGTATAGAACTCAATCCATCAGCGTGCAGCCCGCAGACAATTGTGCATTCAGAGAGAAGGGTCCTAGGTCTGATTCGTCCCTTCAAACATTCATTTCTATTTTTTTCATATTCTTTTCCTCTGAACAATTTGTGTAACAGTTCTGTTCCATTCTTTTGTTTCGTCTGTTTCCTATTTCTCTTTCTTTCTTTACATTTCTTGCTGATTTTGTTAGAATATAGTACACAGAACTATTGTATCCAAAATATCACATCGTAAAATATCATCCCATGGTTAGTAAATGTATTATAATATTTAACAACAATACTTAGTACGTAGTATTTATATCATCAAGCATTCTGCTAACAATATTATTTTGTCACTCCACTCCTCCTTAATTCTGCAACTCATATTCTATTTGCAATTCCTCAGCTGCCAAATTTTATATATTTCATATTTACTTCCTTTATACTTTCTTCCTCTTTTACTTTCTTTTTCCACTTTTACATCATTCTTATTTTATTTTTCTGTGTCTTCATTTTTCTTTACCCTTTTGCATTAGTTTTTCCTCATCTTTCTTTGTTCATGCATTTATCTCCACTTTGTGACCTTTCCAACTGACTGTTTTCCCTGCTTACGTTCTACATACATCACTCACTTTCAGCCTCCTTTACTTGTTCAATCATTTCCTACTTTTTCCTTGTTGTCCCTGCCTTTATTTCCACCTCTTTTGGGAAGAACCCACTATTTGGGCCCCATATTTGAGTGTCCTATTTAACGCAATCTTGAAGGGCATGAACCCTCCAGATACTTGGAAAGGCGCGGAAATAGTTCCCATTCTGAAAAAGGGTTGCCCTCTCCAACCCACCAATTATAGACCCATCAGCTTAATTGATAACTCCCAAAAGCTGATGGGCAAGGTCCTTCTGTGCCGCATACAGGGGTGGATGGAGGAGCAGGGAATTCTGAGCCCCTACCAGGCGGGCTTCAGATCAAATATGTCCACCGAGGACCAGATATTTAGATTACAGCTACTTTTCTGGAAAACGGTGAGAATAGAGGGAGGCAGCCTAAACCTTATATTTGTTGATCTGAAGTCCGTCTTTAATCTTGTGCCTAGAAAGAAGCTGTGGGAGGTGCTTGATGGGCTTGGGTGTCCGCCTTACCTTCTTAATGTCTTAGTGAGGTTACACTCAGAAAACTATGCCCAGGTTAGATGCCGTAAATTTGGGGAACTTTCATCACGCTTCCCTGTTAGAAAGGGTGTCAGACAGGGCTGCGTTCTGGCCCCCACATTATTCTGCCTTTATATTAACAGGCGTTTTGCTTTTTTAAATAACATTAAAGACACAGATGCACCGAAGCTAGCCACTGGGAGAATACCTGCGTTAATGTTCGCAGATGATACTCTGTTATTGTCTAAGTCATCAGTCGGCATACAACGTACCCTGGATGGGTCTGCCGAGTTTTGTAGTATGAGAGGTCTGAAGATAAATCTATCCAAGACCAAATGTATGGTCTTTAACCCTCCTAAGACATGCGTCCGAACCCCCCCTAAATGGCATTCTCCTTGAGAAAGTTAGGACATTTGATTATGTGGGGATAACACTGTCCGAACTCTTAGGGTGGGGTCCCCAGATTATTAAAGCACGGCTTATGCTCACCTCGACAGCAGGGGAGATAATTAAAATGCTCAGATCATCCACGTTTAAGCCAGCTGCCCCTCTGGTGGAGATATACAAGGCGCAAGCGAGAGGGACCACCTTGTATGGGGCAGAACTCTGGGGGCACAGATCCACTATAGATCTTATGAAGTTAGAAAATAACTTAATGCAACAGCTCATAGGTTTACCACGCAGCACCCCACTGGTTCCACTCCGTATGGACTTAGGTATGAGACCAATTGATCAAGAGATCGCCCTCAGGCCCCTAACATTCTGGAGGAGGTTATGGGTAACACCCGAGCTGAGTGCTTTCAAAGAAGAGATAAAAGAGTTCCTCCCCAGACTCACTCCTAGTAAATGCCCATGGTCGGCCCACATTAGAAGCCTTGCCAATCAGATTGGAGACCAGATCTTTGGCTATCCCCTGAGCTATCGTGTCCAACCATAACGAGAGCGGATCTTGTGAAACAGCTCAGACAATCCAATATGCTGCTATTACAGGAGATCACTAAAGAGGGCAGGTTGACTAGGGAGTTTTTACAAATAAAGGAGATGTACACAAAATAACCTTTTCTGAATGTTATCCAGCCACCTATGCGGAGGAAATTGTATGCACAATTTAGATGGAGGAACCTATCCTTGACAGAATACACTAGCTCATGGGCTCTGGAGAATTTGAGCTTCTGCCCTTGTTGTAAACAAACGGCTGAAACTGAGCTGCATGTTTTATTTTTTTGCCCGGCATATGTGTTACCCCGCAAACGCTGGGTAACTCAGCTATGCAAAAATCTTGGCTTCACCTGCTGTGCTGAGGCATTTAGAGTTTTAAAATATGATACCGAACCTGTAATCGTATTTGTGGTGTCACGGTTTTTAAATGCTGTGTGGTATATTAGGAGAAGTCTTTTAAAATCTGTGCAAGGGAGGATTAATTAGAAACACCCCGTTCTTCATATGTCACATAGTATTTTTAATGATTGTTTGGTTTTTTTTGTTTGCTTTTTTAACCATGTATATATTTTGAAAATGTAAATAATGTATAAATTGTGTGTATATGTGGGAAATGTTGAATTATGCACTTTTTTGGCCTAAGCGGCCGAAAAAAGTTTTTACAACAAAATATTTTTTTGCCTCTCCTCTCTTCCTTAATTTTGCAACTCATTCTATTTGCAATTCCTCAGTTGCCAAATTTTATATATTTCATCTTTACTTCCTTTATACTTTTTCTTCCTCTTCTACTTTCTTCTCCCCCTTTTACATCATTTTAATTTTATTTTTCTCTGTCTTTATTTTTCTTTATCCTTTTGTATTCGTTTTTCTTCATCTTTCCTTGTTCATGCATGTATGTTCACTTTGTGACCTTTCCGTCTGACTGTTTTCCCTGCTTACGTTCTACATACATCACTCACTTTCAGCCTCCTTTACTTATTCAATCATTTCCTCCTTTTTCCTTGTTGTGCCTGCCTTTATTTCCACCTTAGTTTAGGCTCTGTGCCAGTTACTAAGGGACTACAGAAACACTCCTCACAGCTCCACAGGACAATGCCGCGCAGAGCTAGTGCTAGGCCATGCGAGCCGGACAAGGATACCGGAGATGGAAGAGACAGCAAAGGAAGAGCGAGGCCGCATTGCTGCCAAGGACGAAGAAGCAAAAGCAAAGATGAAAGCGTACGCCGATGCAAGGATGCATGCCAATGCCATTCCAGGGCAACTCAAAGAGGGAGACAAAGTGGTGGTGCAGCAAAAACAGCTGAGAAAGTCAGACAGCCCGTTCTCGAAGAATCTGCTGACGGTGACTGAAGTGAGAGGGCCCACGGTAACAGCCTCAGCAAGGCGCTATCACTTCACAAGAAATAGCTCGCACTTCAAGGAATTGAAGCTCAAAGAAGAAGAAAAGGAGACACCAGTGCTGGAGGAAACCCGACAGGACGAAGGTACACAAATGGACAACGGGGAGACAGGACAGAGAAGGGAATATAAGAGACCAAAGAGACTGATAGAAGAGATGTAATGTGAAGCGGTTCACCTGAAAAATATCTCTCTCTCTCTCTCTTTCTCTCTCTTTTAGTTCTCTGTCGGTGGAAGTAGGTAGTATCACAAAATGTTTGTTTTGCAACAAGACGGGAGATGTCATGCCCTGGATAGCGGGCACTAGGACCTTGAGGCCAGAGTGCAGGAAGGGGCCGACACCGGACACCAGTTCTGGTCAAGAGAAGGAAGTGGGCAGAATGAGATGACCAGGGCAGGGGATAGGAAGTACTTTACTGCGGCTGTAGCGAGACATTAAAAGAAGCTGTTGTACTCACCATTTGTCTCCTGTCGTTATTGGGGGCCGAAGACACTACAGACATAACAACGAAAGTGACGTTTTGCCCTTACAATTATTAGGGGTATTCAGCTTTACAGTCTGCTGTCTTGAAACAACCTTTCCAAAAGTCTCTTGCAGTAGCGAATGGTTTTCATGCCGATGTCCACCAAAGGTTATTGAAAGAGACACTAAAGATAAAATCGCAGCAAGGTATTAATCAATTTCTTAGGTCCAGTCAATCTATAAAGGCTCTTTCAAGTGACTTGACAAGCTTTCATTAGGATCTCCAGGTGTAAAATAACTTAAAGATGGATTAGACTCTTCACTGAATGGACTACGCTGGTACTAGCAAACCAGAAGAAGCCAGGACATAGATAAATAAGGACTATGCTGGACCATACTTAAATGTGAACAGAAACACTTTGGTATGAAGGAGGAATTTTGATGCCGCATGCATCAAATCTACACTAGTTTGTATTCTCTTTTCAGTAGATTTACGTATCAGGAAGTGGCAAGTCATATAACAGCCATGGTGGATTGGAATGTCTGTCCGATCATACATGGACATACTTCCGATCGACTAATTAACCCACAAGCGTCTGCTCCATTAGGTAATTACTATCTTGTGTTATCACTCTGAACGTCCACTTTCACGCCAATATTTAAACATATTTGATAGTTCGGATGTTTTTGTATAGTGGAAAATTATGTTTTTTGTTTATCCGAGATACGGTCAGAAGCTGAGGGCATTTGCTAATTTAAACGTCCGAATCCCTATCGACTGCCCTCGATCCGTAAAGTACAGTCATCTGACATTTTTTGACGGGCTCTCATAACATTCACAGGTTTTGCCACAGACTGCCCCTGCCAGTGTGGCTGCCACAATGAACACCATCATCCATACGATCTTCCACAACACATTGTTTCTTTGCAGCATGGCCTACGGAATTTCAGGCACACCACAGAGTTGCTCTTTAATTGGAACCCCTGCAGCACAACAGTAAGGAAAGACCCAGGAGGCATCCCTGACCATTTGTCAATATCCTTGAAGTTGAATAAATGGTTCATCTCTGGTTACCTAAACTGTTTTTGACTGTTACATTTGCGCAACTCGGTGCAAACATTCGAAATATCATATGATTCATGAAGTCTTTAAAACTGAACTGTCGCTCCAATTTTCTAATATAGACTGAGAAAATATATAAAGAGATTTACACTTTGTTTTTAAATGCCCCCTTGGTTATACATGTTAATACATGTAGATTTATGTTTTTGCTGGAGAAGCAGCATCAATGATTCTAAACTAGAGAGGTTATCATTCAACTGAAAGTTATAAAGATGTAGGGTTTGATTACGAATTTGGCCGTTACACGACAACCGTCAAAATTGCATCGTAATCACCGCCAACAAGTTGACGGTCTAACTGCCCTATCATGATGCATGCACTCCCAGAGATTAAAGACAGCCGCGGTTCAGCCGCTACCGCCAGTAAATACTGATCACATTGGTGGCAGGATAGGCCAATGCGTCTGTCCGAGGGCGACTGCCTGTTCCTCCCCCCCGCCCAATTACGATGTGCCTTACTGCCAGCGTGACTGTTGTGGTTAAGACTCCACAACTGAGCAGAAGGAAAGGGAAGCATATAAGGCACAAATTCAGCTTTACTTACCTTCACACATCCCATACCGCCATGGAGCCAGCCCTCAGCGTCCTGTCACTGCTGCTTGATGTTAACTAACACCAACACTGTTGTGGACGCGACCAACGGTAAGCCATATATCTACACTATCCCATTGGCTCCTAAGCAAATAGTTGATCCAGCATGGACATGCAAAGGTGTATGGGGTCCCTGGCCCAACCATGTCATGTGGGCTCCTGTTATCAATAAATTGGAATGTATGATCCAAGCACTGCTCCAAGATGCCCTCTTTGGACAGGACACTGCACAGGCCCACGTCATCAATCTGAACATGTGTATGAAATCAAGAATCAGGGACACTGATGTGTGTATTGATTGGTGTAACATAACAGCACCTTCCTATCAATATCACAGCTATTCATCTCTGTGACACCCTCATATTTACCACTTGCTAGTTCCTGTTGTCATATCAAAAGAGACTTCTGGATGGAAGTGTCATGAAACTTAAACACACATCAAACACATATCGAATCTACATCATAGTGAGAACTGCAAGCTAAGTTATGTTCACATTGCCCAAGACAAATAGAAATACTTACCATATGATATCCCACCCAATGCCCCATTTGGGGATTATCTGCATAGCCATCCTTGGAACAGTTACCCTTCTCCGATGTAACTCCACTACAGGTTCCAATGTCAGATTATACAGATTTCTTCAAATTAATCAGCAATTGGGATGAAACAAACACAACTGTCGTCACACATCACAAAGTATACAATAATATCAAATAGTTGGAAAGGTAATGGTAGGACTAATGTGTTCAAAATCAAAGGAAAGCTTTATTGCTCCAAAATAATATCATGGAGTTAACCAAAGGCCAATGTCCAGTCCATGTCTACATTTGATGGTCCAGCACAGTGCTGTGCCCTTCAGGACACTGCCTGGGAGTCTCCTCACAAAGGGACATCAAGGGGCATAACAGGCACCTCGATGATCTTATTTGGGAGGGGGAAGTTTGGGTTTGGGAGGGGTTTCATTAAATTGTGAAGGTGGGACTTTGTAAGAGGAAGGGTTGGACTGAGTTTTAGCAGGGGTTGGCAGTAAGTAGTGGTGGATTGACATTTGGCAGGGGTACAATGGAAAGTTGAAGGGATGGATGGGTCAGGAAGAGGGGAGGAATTTGAGCTGGAAGTGTTGGTCTTGACTGTGGTAGGAGGGGGAAGCTTCTTTGATCGGGTAGTAGGAGGTTTGTAAAAAATCCAACGATGCATAAGTTGATTTTCATGAAGAGGATTTATTGATCAAATGGGAGTTGAAGCACAGCACATCATAACAGGTTCAGGTAGAGATCTTGTAATGCGGTTGGTCTGGAATCTGGAACCCAGGATGTAAGATGCAGGCACGCATCATACATTCCAGGCAGCAGATCCAGACAGGGAATAACAAGGCAGAATGAAATGTACAACAAAATGCAACACATCTTACCCCTAAAAAAAAAATTAATCCAGATACCTGCTGGGAACACACTTTTGCCTATTGGAAACTTTAACTCTAGAGGCAACTGAGGAATCCAGATGAACAGAACTGGGAGAAGGCAAAACGGGAAAAGCATCAGGTGTCCTTTGGCAAAAACCCTGAGTAGAGGAAGGAGAGCAACGTACATTTTCAGGATTGCAATATTTAGCAACCCTGCGGACATTCCATACTCTACCATCTTGTGTGGCAACGCTATTTTTAAAGACTTTAACAATTTTGATAGGAGGGTAAAATTTGGAAAGACCCTTGACCAGAAAGCCGGGTTTTCTAATTCGTACCCAATCCCCCACCACAAAGTCATTATCTTTGGTTTTCATTTTGGAATCAAACAGGGTTTTCATTTGTAGTTGTTTGTTTTCAACCCGTTTGGCCACAGCAGCAAGATCACAAACAGAATTATTTACATCAAGTTTTACATCAAGTTTTTTAATCCACCAGGGACATATATCAGAGGGAGGCTCCCTACCCTTAAGGAGTCTGAAGGGACTAACACCAGTAACAGAGTGAGGGGTGATACGATATGTCCACAATCTTTTCCTCACAACATCCACCCAACAATCATCCGAAGTCTGTACAACATTCAAACACTCCTTAAGAACACGGTTAAAGCGTTCAACTTGGCCGTTTTCCCTAGGCTCATAGAGAGAGGTGGTGTAATGCTTGATTCCACATGCACTGAGGAATTTCTCAAACTCATCTGACACAAGTTGAACACCATTATCAGTGACACAGGTTTCAGGAAATCCCTCCCTAGCAAAGACTTCCTTAAGGAAAAGAATGACTGATTGGGAAGAGACAGAGCTGACAAACTTTACTTCGGGCCACTTGGAGTGGTAGTCTACCAGAACTAAGGCATACCGAGCATTATAAGGCAACTGCTTAAATGGACCAGATATATCAAAACCCACTTTCTGCCAGGGAAAGGTGGGCCAAGACACAGGCTTGAGGGGAGCTGAGGTCACATGAAGCATTTTGTCACTGTTAACACAATGCGAACAATCTCTCACCAGCCTATCCACCATTCTGTCCACACCCGGCCACCAAAAGCTCTCTCTAATAAGACGTTTCATTGACGACATGCCAATGTGACTCTGGTGAGCGAGAAGAAGAATCTTCTCTTGTAAGGATTGAGGTGGAATTAATTTACCAGCCTTGAATAGTAAACCAGAAAACTCTTCAATTTCCGATGAAACCTGGCAAAAGGGAGCTATATCCGGAGAAACACCCCTATGGGGTGGCCAACCATTCCTAACAAAATCAAACAGATGTTGGCAAATCACATCCTTGCCAAGTTCAAGAAACCATTCCTCCTCCGACAATGAAATGAACTCCTTGGAAACACAATCTCCAACAGAGGCAACAACATCGATGTCATTATCCATCTTTGAAGAGTCCTCACAAGGAAACCTTGAAAGAAAATCAGCAGTCACGTTACATTTACCAGGAACATATACAATATCAAAATCATACTCTTGAAGGCGTGAAGACAAACGAGCTATACGCGCAGTGGAGTTCCATCCACCTCCAGGAGATAAAATCCCAACTAAGGGTTTATGGTCGGTACGTAGAACAAAACGATTTCCCCAAACATAATTCCTGAAGTGCTCAACAGCCCAAATGCAGGCCAGAAGTTCCTTTTCGATTACTGAGTACCTTCTCTCCGTGGGAGACAAAGTCCTAGAGGAGAAGGCAACACACCATTCATCCTTACCTGATGACTGACTTAACACACTACCAATGCCATAAAGGCTGGCGTCAACAGTAATGATGCACTTCTTGTTGACACAAAAGGACTTTAAAGTAGGAGCATTAACTATCTCCTCTTTGATCTGTTTAAAAGCTTGTTCCTGCTTCTCCGACCAAATAAATTTGGCTGAACTCCTTGTAAGTTCTCTGAGAGGCTCCATTTTGTTTGCAAAATTTTTGATAAATTTGCTATAATATTCGCAAAGCCCTGCAAAAGATAGCAACTTTTCCTTGTTGTCTGGAGAAGGGGCCTTAACAATAGCATCCACAAGACTTTTTTTTGGTACAACTCCATCCCCTGAAAGTGAATGGCCCAAATAGTCTACTGTCTTACAAAAAAACTTGCACTTACTAGCTTTGATGGTCAAGCCAAACTCCTCCAACCTGGAACAAACCTCCCTAAGGTGACCATCATGCTCAGAGATATTTTTTGAAAAGATGAGAATATCATCTTGAAAGCATTTGACGTAGACATTCAGATCCCTGAATATGTGATACATTGCCCTCTGGAAAACAGAAGCGGCTGACGCTAGGACGAAAGGCATTCTTTTAAATTGAAATAATCCATGGGGAGTGATGAAAGCGGTGAAGTGTTTTGAGTCTTCCGTGAGCTCTATCTGGTGGTATGCAGACCTAAGGTCTAATGTGGAGAACACACAGGCACCGTCAAGCATGCACAACATTTCATTTATGTTAGGTAACGGGTGACAATCTGTAACCAAACATTTATTTAACGCTCTCAGGTCTACACACAACCTAATTGTTTTGTCGGGTTTAATCGCCAAAACAATAGGCGAAACCCATTCAGAGGATTCTACCTCCTCTATGACACCATCCTTAACCATGTTGTCAAGCATGACTCTGAGCTCCTCTCTGACACTGATGGGAACACCTCTCAACTTCTGCTTTAGAGGCACCGTATTTGGTTTGACTTTGATTTTATGCGTAAAACCATTCAATCTCCCTAGTTTCTCAGAAAAGACATTAGGAAAGGAGATAGATATCTCTTTAGACATGGACGCCAGGTCATAGTCCCCATCAGCTATAGCAAGGACACACACAGGATCTTTCAACCTTGGATTTAACGAGATCCCCAACTTAGCTTGGTCCCGCCAACCTAGAACATTCACACCTTTGGATGCTACATACATCTTAATAATAGCTGAATTGTTTTTTACAATAATAGGAACTTCTTTAAAACCTATAAAACTGATCTTGGAAGTATCAAAATTGTATGCGTCAATATCAGGTTCACATAAAGAATTCACATCAATTAGGTTACCAAATGACTCTACACAGTAATCACGAGTGATTATAGTCCACGGTGAACAGGAGTCCACCATGAGTTCCAGAGTTTTACCTAGTATGTTCACTGAACTCTTTGGAGAAGGCAGGGTATCTGCTAGTGTCATGTCGAACGAAGACTGTATAGAAATTACAATGCCAGACTCTCTAACCAGCGGATCATTACCCTCTCTCTCCGCAACATAAGATACATTACTATTAGTACGTCTGGAAGTACTATAAGAAGGTTTCTTGTAATCATTAACTGGTTTAACAGAAGTTTTGCAATATTTAGAAAAATGACCAGTGCGATTACACTTATTACATTGTCTATTCAGAGCAGGACACTGTGGGAAAGAAGCTATATGATCCGGACTTCCACATCTAAAACAATAAAATTGTTTGCTTTTGCCCTCGTATTTGTTAGAATTTTGGGTTTTAACATTCACAGTGCTAACCTCACCAGTGGATGTAGACGGAGTAGATTGAATAGAGGCTTTGTCTAAAGATTTGATCCATTTGTCGGACTGTTCTAATGCTTTAGCTGTACTAATGGCAGTCTCCAAACTGGGATCCCCTAAAATCCATAACTGCTCTTGTACTTTCTTGCTTTTCACATGCACCACAATTTGATCTCTAATCATTTCGTCGGTCATTAGACCAAAATTGCAATGAAGAGAAAGTGCACGTAAAGCAGTTAAAAAATCATCAAAGCACTCATTCTCATCTTGTATCCTGGTATAAAACTTAAACCTGTTTAAGGCTACACTGGTTACCGGTTTAAACCTTCCCTCTATTCTGTGTACAGCCTCATCATAGACATTTGAATCACCACCAGACCTCACAGGAGGTAAAGTTCTAAAGACAAGTTGTCCTTCTGAGCCAAGACAATGTAAGAAAATGTTTTTTTTTCTTTCCGCTGACATCCTTTCGCCATCCATAGCCTTAAGGTAAGTAAAAAATTCTTCCTTCCATCTAGTCCAAGGGATGGGCGGGTCTCCTTTGGTTTGTAAAAACTTTGAAGGTGGGTCAAACTGCATACTGGCTGTAGCAAGATACTCTCTCTCTTTTTTTTAAAAAAAAAAACGAACAGTTTCTCAAAAGTAATAATGTACACCCAAGAAATAACAGGTAGGATATAATGTTTTCCAAGTTTAAAAGGAAGAGAGAGACTCTTAATTTTTTTCCTTTAAAATGAGCGTAATTTCGGCAAAAGTACTTGAAGAATAATGAAAATATAGTCAATTCAGTCTTTCAGCGTATAAATACAGTTAGTTTTACCTTCCGGCGTGTAAAATCTGCTCAACATCGGCTTTTCCGCGTCCGGTGATCGTGTATCATGTTGCCATGGATACACAAAATGGCGCTTGAGCGTGTAGTGTGATGACGGCAGGAGCGTGTGGCGTGGTGACGCAGCGCGTAAGCGAGACGCGACGCGTGTGAACACGTCAGGGAAAGTCTCGAGCGCTCTGAAAGCCTCCCTCGCGCACTGCAGAGAAAAGTCGAAAAAGACTTAAAATTGGATAAACAGGGTTTTATACATCACCCAATCGCCGGCGAAGGAGCGCTGGAAACGCCAGGAGGTGCACAAAAAACGAAGGTAGAAGCGGTAAAGTACAGTACTTCTTGTCGTTTTCTTTACAGTTGGAAAAGCGGAAAAGCTTTAAAAATGTGCAGAACAGCGCCGGTGAGTCGTAATACTTCGCAGTTACGACGTAAGAGGATAGTTCATAGTTGTTATGAGGATGAAAGCGTGTTTTTCAGGTTAATCCTTTTTTTAAACCTGATATAAAAATAAAAATTTCTGCTCCTGTGCTTCAGGGATGGTTGCAGAAATAGCAGGTTTACCTCGTCGCCAATAAAAAATCCAACGATGCATAAGTTGATTTTCATGAAGAGGATTTATTGATCAAATGGGAGTTGAAGCACAGCACATCATAACAGGTTCAGGTAGAGATCTTGTAATGCGGTTGGTCTGGAATCTGGAACCCAGGATGTAAGATGCAGGCACGCATCATACATTCCAGGCAGCAGATCCAGACAGGGAATAACAAGGCAGAATGAAATGTACAACAAAATGCAACAGTTTGGTAGTGGGAAAGCAAGGGTAAAGGAAGGGTCTTCTCTGGGGAGCTTGGGAAGGGGTGTGGAAAGGAGTGAGGACTTAGAAGGAGGGGAAGTGACTTTGAGTGATGTGTTTGGGTGTGTCGTATGCGCATGTGTCTCAGGTGTATATTCTGCTAGTATGGGTGTGTCTAGTTTATCTGGTGTATGATGAGTGCTTGAGTGTTTGCATCTGAGACTTGTAGGAATGAGGTGTGTGGGTGAAATGTCTATGGATGTTGCTGCAGACAAAGTACTGGGTATGGGTGTCGTGAATGATGATGTTGTATCGACTGCAGGTTAGTCTATGGATGTGCTGGTGGGTGTGCATGTGAGTATGGGTGTGTCTGTGGTGGGTGGGTGTGTTGAGTGTGCATGTGTGTGTGGTCTCCACTGTCCTGTGTGGGAATATGATGGGTGAGTGCTGGTAGTATGTGGCTGTTGTGTTGTCCGTGGTTGTGATGGTGGTGGGGATGCCTGTGAGTGTAGTGCCACGTCTGTATGTTTGAACGTGTGTTTGCTTTTTTTGTGATGTTTGTGCTTGTGTGTGGATGCGCTGTTTGAGTCTGTATGGGTAGGTGCATGCAAATGTGTGTGTTTGCAGGTTTGGAAATAGGGGATTGGGATGGGTAAGAGGCAGGGGGACAAACACAAGTTTGGGAGGATGGGAGGCTGTGGTCAGTGAGGAGGTCAGAGCCTGAAACGATTTCTGTAGGGCAGACATGGCACTGTGAATGCCTTCCAGGTAGACCACCATCTGCTCCAGATGGCTGCTTTGCAACTGGATGGCATTCAGCAGTGCGGTCTTGACCCACAGTGATGTGCCTCAGGAGGTCAATAGGCTCCTCACTCAGAGCAGAGGGGGGATAGTGACAGGGGCTAAGATGCCTGGTTTAAAGGATATGGGTCCTATCTTAGCTGTGAGGGCATGGGCAACTGGGTGGGGAGCAAGTGATACGGTAGTCCTGGAATGTTGGTGGCGGACAAGTAAAACAGTGGTACATCTCCTGTGGGGTCCGCCACCAAACAGGAGTGTCCACTGGAGGATGACTCATATGAACTTAAAGTTGCCTCCTTCGTGTCACTCCAGGCGCCCTCTTGGCCATTGGGTGCGTCGGTGTTGGAAGTACCAGAACCACTGTGGCCAGCTGCTTCACCACCAATGTTGGCCCTCTCTCCTTCGCTTGCCTGAGATGATACTGCAGAGCAAATAAAAATCTGATTATTGCATTTGCGGTAACACACCTGTCATTGAGTTGTTAATACTAAACATTTCAAAGGTGCACAGATTACAACAGCTCCAAATTTTAAAACATTGTCTTCAACATTAGCCTGCACACATTAATGCATGGTACATAACCTGTAAACGGTTGTTCACAGTGATGCCATGACCCCACACAGCTACAAGACCATAAAGTGAAGTTTACTCCACATCATCCAGCTGTATCTACTGGTATGGTCCCCACCTTCTACAATGTGGCCCATCTGGGTCATCAGTGAACTAATACCAGCACAAGTTTTCACATTGCCCTAGGGATATTCCCATTCCATTTTTGGACTGTCTGACCACTTCTTTAATACTTAGCATTTGCCAACGACAATTCGTCATTCAAGGCTTGTTTGTCACAGTGACTATCTGTGACATCAACATGTAATGTAAGTTTGTTCTCAGGGTGTTACCAAACTACAGTACCTATCATGTTGTTCATAGCTTCACCATTTGGACAGTCCCATAGACATATGAGTATTGGATCAGATTATATGTCACATACTCATCCCTATGTACACAGTCCTGGCTGTGGTAAAACATTGACTGTTTAAGTTACCCAATTAACTCACAAAAAAATACCAGTGGCCTACACAATCACATGTCTGATTGACTCCGGCATCAACCTAAGAGTGCAGTTACATCATGTAGAACATAGGATTTTTGATGACACAACAACAGGAACAGGTTCACAGGCCAACATGTAGGCCTTATTACTGATTGCATCAGTGATGTAGAAACACGTATGTTATTGTACATATCCAACTTACCAAAGGGAAGTTTGTCTTGTCACTGCATCAAAGGTGCACGTCATACTATGTCACATGTGATAGGCTTACCATCACATGACACACAGTATTGTGTATGGGCGAATTTTGCGAATCAGCGGTTTGCGAATTTGCGCGAAATCACAATTTTTTTTGTGAATTAGCGTATTTCCCAGCGAAATCGCATATTTTTTTGCGATTTTGCGCCACCGCTAGTGTGTGTGGGGGGTTAAACGGGGGGGTTTGTATGCGAGTTCACATGCCTCTTGTGTGTATAAAAGGACAGGCACCGATCAGAGCAGCAGATGAGGAGAAAGAAGCTTGTGGTCACAGGAACTGCACGGAGATAGAGCTCGTGAAAGTCAAGGATGCAAAGGCCTCCATCAAAAATCATAGCTAATTTTTGAGGGTAGATATGGGGAGAACACACACCTGCCCAGCCTCGACAAAGTGCAAATTTTTTTTGGGCTGATTAACTTTGCCATCGCGCTGAAGGGCGCCGGGGTCCCTCGAGTGAGCTATCCAACATAGTGGCTAAAGGGCGGGAAGACGGTGCACACCACTAGTGTGTGTGTGGGGGGAGGCAAACTGGCAGGCTTCATTGCGAGTTCAAATGCCTTTTGTATGTATAAAAGGACAGGCACCGATCAGAGCAGCAGATCCGGGGAGAAAGAAGCTCGTGGTCACACGAACTGCACGGGGGATAGAGCTCGTGAAAGTCAAGGATGCAATGGCCTCCATCAAGCATCATAGCTAATTTTCGACGGTAGATATGGGGAGAACACACACCTGCCCACCCTGGACAAAACGCACATTTTTTGGGGTCTGATTAACTTTACCATCGCGCCGAAGGGTGCCGGTGTCCCTCGAGTGAGCTGTCCATCATAGTGGCTAAAGGGCGGGAAGACGGTGCACACCACTAGTGTGTGTGGAGGGGGTGCAAACGGGCGAGCTTCTATGCGAGTTCACATGCCTCTTGTGTGTATAAAAGGACAGGCACCGATCAGAGCAGCAGATCCGGGGAGAAAGAAGCTTGTGGTCACAGGAACTGCACGGGGGTAGAGCTCATGAAAGTCAAGGATGTAAAGGCCTCCATCAAGCATCATAGCTAATTTTCGACAGTAGATAAGGGGAGAACACACACCTGCCCAGCCTGGACAAAACACACATTTTTTGGGGGCTGATTAACTTTGCCATTGCGCTGAAGGGCGCCGGGGTCCCTTGAGTGAGCTGTCCATCATAGTGGCTAAAGGGCTGGAAGACGGTGCACACAACTAGTGTGTGTTGGGGGGGCAAGCGGGCGGGCTTCTATGCGAGTTCACGTGCCTCTTGTGTGTATAAAAGGACAGGCACCGATCAGAGCAGCAGATCCGGGGAGAAAGAAACTCGCGGTCACAGGAACTGCACGGGGATAGAGCTTGTGAAAGTCAAGGATGCAAAGGCCTCCATCAAGCATCATAGCTAATTTTCGACTGTAGATATGGGGAGAACACACACCTGCCCAGCATCGACAAAACTCACATTTCTTTTGGGCTGATTAAGGAGTTACTGAATTTGACCCTCAACTCAGGCACCTGCTTTATCTATATCTATAAGTGCTTCATGCAGGAGCCTCATTGTCTACTTGTAACTATTCTCTGACCCTGCTTCGAGGGTCAGAGAATAGTTGCAAGTAGGCAAGGAGGCGCCTCTCAGGAAGCACTTACAGGGTTACAGCAGGTGCCCAAGTTGAAGTTAATTTCTTTTTAACCATTTTGTAAATGGTTACAAAGAAATTAGCTTCAACTTGGGCACCTGCTGTAACCCTGTAAGTGCATCCTTAGTAAAATTTGTCCCGCTCGCGAATTCGCGGATTTTGCTGCAATTTCGCGCGATTCGCGGATCGCGAAATTGTGGAAAATCAGCAAATTCGCGACCAGAACGAATTTTCCGCCCATACTTAGTGAGCATAATTCATTAAACAATGTTGATAATTGGCTGTCTGGGGCAACAGTCAGTCGGGTTATTCAACAACATGAAATGAATCATCACTTGAGTAAGCCATGTGACAGCCCACGTCACTTCATGGATAAGTGACTGGTCACTGCTGTGTAGCAGGTTGATACAGACAACAGTCAAATTACGTCATTATTCACCTACCACAAGACCTACACATTTGTGTACTTCTGTTGTCAATTTGAATTTGGGTTTGCCTCAGTTAAGATGGTGACAATCATGCCTGTGAGCTGAAAATTGTTTATGACCACTTGTACAACTCTGGTAATTTCTTACCCTCTTGTCGCTGCTGGTGGCCTTCAACTGCCCATCAAGCCCAGGATAGGCCACCTCAAGTATGTAGGCCATTAGAGGCATCAGGGTGCCGAGTGTGCCCCACACACATTGGGATAATTACAGCACCAGTTGTACCTCCATGATGTTCCAGGCCCAGAATCCCAGGTCCTCCCACCAATTGCAGCATTGGACCCTACATTGTGTGTAGACCCCCAGGATCCGGACCATCTTTGCGATTGCATCCAGATGTCATGCTTTTGAAGGGTGTTGGCCTGCATAGATACAAAAGAGTAAGCAAACATTTTGAAAGTGAACATTATTGTGCATCAGTTTTGATGTCATACAAGTGTATCACATCTGCCACAAGCTGACACCAATAGTGAGCCCACAATATGTATATTACACATGCGGAGATGTGCAAACACCCCATTGCAATAATCTGCTGAATACCATTATCCCTGTTACTGTCCTGAAATCACAAATGTACCCCACTCACATGAAGTACCCTTGGTGCGAGCTACATGTACTGTGACAGGAGCGGCAATTAAACCTGGCAAAACCTTGTGGGCTTTAGAACGCTGCACAACTTTAGACAACATTTGATATCCAGCTGTAAAGACAGGCACATTGAATTTAGGCCTACAGTCCATAGAGACTGGTATCAGGGAATGACCCATCGACTTTTACTCATCCCACCATGACTGGCCTGCCATGTGTGTCAGTGATAAGATGCTCACTGGGGTGTTTTGGGCATGTCTACTCCTAGATACTACACAATACTACAGCTTAGTGAGTATGTGTGCCATGCCCTAGTGTCACAGGACACATATAGTAATATGTGAGACTGTCACCATGATGCCATCAATATACCATAGTAAGTCCACCCTAGCTGGGTTGAATCTGTGGTAGCTGCTTATTCACCTAACCAACATCTCAACTAAGCAATAATTTACACTGTAAGTGTGTGAAAAACGAATTTGGCCCTGTACTGCACAAACATCAATGGTTGCATATTGTTAACGGATCACTGGTGCTAATGCCCCTAGGTTTGTGAAATTACACACTTTGAACACCATCTGCACTGGACAGGAGTCTAATGTCAAGGGGTTACTTCTCTCACTATGCAAATGTTCCTCCATGTGAGACCAATCAAGGGTAGTGTTGGGGTAAGGACAACTCAATTTGTCATCCCACATTAAAAAAGAAGAATACAAGGACATAGCTCTTAGTTTCAGTTGTAGTGCCACAGACATCTCATACAGCCTGGGACATGCTTCTGACTGGCCAAAGTTCATTGTCAGGCCTAGCTGTCTTCAGGTTGAGCATACAGATGTCCCATGTCCAGCACATTGCCAACATATCCCAATCACAAAGGTCAGCATGTGGACATCCAATAAACAAAATCAATGCTGGGTGACACCCTAAAGGGATTTAGGATATATTGCTACCTCCCAGACAACGTTTTTGAGAGCCCAAATCTATGCTGAGTGATAGGTGTGTAAAGCGCACAATGGGGATTATTGAGCAATGTTGGACTGTTGGACAGGATAATACTAACATATGTATAGTAAATAGTTCACCAGTTATGTCGCGTCAGATGATGAAATTGCACATTTGTTATTGTGACCATTGTGCTGATATGTTGTCACTTCACACATAGGTACCATGCGAAAGGGAGTAGAAGGCAGCCTCCAGAGTACCACCAATTTCCAGACCGATAGACCATGAAAGAAAGTGATGTAATTAATAAATTTCACCTGAATAGGCAAACAATCCATGATTTATATCATCAGTAGGAACCTGATCTCCTTCCTCACAAATCTAATATGCATGCCATCATTAGTGCAACTAATGGCAGCACTGCATTTTTTTGCTACTGGTTCATATCAGTACACAGTGGCAATATCTTGTGGTATGTCACAACCAATGTTCAGTGGATAGGAGTAGTCCTTTCTTCTTTGATGTAACACATTGACAGCTTCATCCAGTTCTCCAGGAGGTAGGATTTGGCAAATGCAAAGGCAAAGTTTGTATGGATTTGCTTGCACGCCACATGTGATTGGATCCATTGATACCTCTACACAACAAGGAACACGTCTACCGTAACAGGAAGCACTTCCACTCAATTAACATGAGAGTTGTCTGCCCTAGCTGGTCAGTACATCACAAACATCTGTGCCTGGTTCCAAGGTTCTGCCCACGATACATTTGCACTGTGGAACAGTACCATACCCCAGCTGATGTCACAACTGCTACACGAAATGACCTGTTCTTTTGGTAAGTATGAAGTGTCCTAATTTTGTAAGGGTAACGTCGAGTAGTATCATCTAATAATATGTGACCCATTGTGGCATATATGTGTGACTTCCATTTAGGTGACTCATCCTATCCAAACCAACCATGGATGACACCGCTGAGGATTCCAACGCCAGTGATAATCTGCATCAATGAGGCCTATGGTAGATTACATTGGCCAGTGGAATGGGCTTTTGTACTCCTGAAGTCCAGATTTTAATGTCTGGACAGGACAGGTGGAGCACTCCTCTACTCACTCAGGAAGTAATGCCAAATAGCCATGGCCCGCTGCATGCTCCACAACATCGCCCTGCGACAGAACATTCCTTACATCACAAAGGATGGATACTACGTCTAGTCACTGTGTAAGGACCATGAAATGCCAAATGAATATGATAGTGGCGAAGAAGAAGGAAGGCACTTGCGTCAGGATCTCATTAACAACTTCACGTGACTGTAAGTATTTCTTGACCTTACATTAACGTGACTATTAAAGCCACTCTTGTTGTGATGATGGGATAAGTATGTTAACCCCTTTGCTGCTAGGCCCCTGTGCTAAGGTTTTGTTTTGGGCTATTTGGGGTAGTTTGCGCTTAGGCCCCTGTAACATTTTGTCCACATAAGGTATCAACATCAAATTTGTGTCTTTTTTCTCCAACACCTTGAGGATTCCAAAGGTACCCAGGGTTTGTGGATTCCCCTGGAGGGGTCCCAGAAATGTAGGCAAAATACTGCTTTTTTTCTTTTTTTTGTGGGAAAAAATCTCTGCAGAAGAAAGCGTCTGGTTTGTCCCTGCAAATGGCATTAACAAATGGCTTATGGTGCTGAAATCACCATCTTCTCAGCGTTCAGGAAGAGGCAGTCAGAAAACGAACGTTTTCTATACAGTTTGGTGATTTTACAGGGACATAGCTTATTTTTCCTTTTTTTGTCCTTTCACCCTCCTTCCAGTTACTGGTAGAAAAGGGTGTGAAACCAATAATGTATCCCAGAGAGTAATACATTTCTGAAAACTAGACAAAAATCTGAATTCAGCAAGGGGTCATTTGTGTCGATCTTTCAAGGTTTTTTTTATAGAAACTTACAGTTGAAAATAGAAAATATTGAAATTGAATTGAAAAAAAAGCCATTTGTGCCAATGTTTTCACCTGTAACTTCTTATGGCAGATTTTTTAAAACAATATACTGTTACATCTGCTGGGCCCTTCAGATTATGGGGTTTATAGGACTTGTATGTTCACCAAGAAACTGAGCAACCCAGAGCCAATAACTGAGCTGCGTACGTGGTATATTGCAATTCATTTGGTAAAATATAAAGAGTGAAAAATAGGTACCAATGAAACCAATATATTTCTGAAATGGGAACAAAATGTAGAGTTTAGAAGCAGTGGGTACCTATACAAGCATATGAATTAGAGGTAATTTTTAAAAATGAATTCTTCATTTTCAAATGATTTTACATTTGGAAGGTAGAAATGTAAAGAAAGTCAATTGGTAATAACACTTGTTCTACAATTCTGTGTTCTCCAATGTCTCCCAATAAAACTGCTACCTCACTTGTGTGGGTAGGCCTAGTGCCTGCGATAGAAAATAGCCATAAACGCAATGTGGACACATCAAATTCTTCCAGTGAAAACAGACCCTTTTTTAGCAATGTGCCTAGCTGTGAATTTTGATACCTAGCTCAGCCTGAACTCAGGGACACCTAGCTAACCTGAACGTTTTTTAAAACTAGACACGTAGGGGAAGCCAGGATGGGGTGACTTGTGTGGCTCTCACTAGGTTATGTTACCCAGAATCCTTTGCAAATCTCACAATTTGTCAAAAATCACATTTTCCTCATATTTCTGTGATGAAAAGTTCTGGATCTTGCATGGATCCACAACTTCCACCCACCCACACAACATTTCCTAAAGTCTCAAAATAAAAATGGTACCTTACATGTGTGGGTTGGCCTAGTCCTCACAACAGGAAAAGGCCCAACTGCAACCTGGACACACCACTTTTGTACGGACTTTTTACGCAAAGTGCCTAGCTGTGGATTTTGAACCCTAGCTCAGCCAGCAATTAGGGAAACCTAGCAAACCTATACATTTTTGAAAACTAAACATTTCTGTGATGGAAAGTTTTGAAATCTGTGTGTATCCACAAACCTCCACCCACCTGCATTCCCCAAAGTCTCCTGATAGAAATGGTACCTCACTTGTGTGGGTAGGCCTAGTGCCCTGGAAACGGCCCAAAGCGCAGCATGGACACACCACATTTTTACAGTGAAAACTGACCCTTTTTTTACGAAGTGCCTAGCTGTGGATTCTAAAACCCTAGCTCTGCCTGCACCTAAGGAAACCTAGCAAACCTATAAAGTTTTGTAAACTAGACATGCAGGGGAATCCAGGATCGGTTGACTTGTGTGGCTGTCTCTAGGTTCTATTACCCAGAATCCCTTGCAAGCTTCAAATTGTGCAAACACATGCATTTTTTTCACCTTTCTGTGATAGAAAGTTCTGAAATCTGTGTGGATCCGCATTCTCCAAGGTCTCCCCATAGAAAGTGGTACCTCACTTGTGTGGGTAGGCCTCGTGCTTGCCAAACGAAGAGGGCCAAAACGCAACTTGGACAAACCCCATTTTTTCAGTGAAAACTGACTTTTCTTTCCAAAGTGCCTAGTTGTGGATTATGAACCCTAGCTAGTCCGGCACCTAGGAAAACCTACCAAATCTATACATCTGTGAAAGCTAGACATCTAGGGAAATCCAGGATGGGGTTACTTGTGTGGCTACTACTGGGTTCTGTTACCCAGAATCCCTTGCAAACCTCAAACTGTGTAGAAAAACAAATTTTCCTCGTACTTCTATGATGGAAAGTTCTGGAATTTGCATGGATCCACCAAATTCCACCCACCCCACATTCCTCATAGTCTCCCAATAAGAATGGTACCTCACTTGTGTGGATTGGCCTAGTGCCCGTGACAGCAAATAGCCCAAAACACAATGTGGACACACCACATTTTTACATTGTAAACTGATGCCTTTTTTGCAAAGTGCCTAGCTGTGGATTTTGAACCCTAGCTGTGCCGGCACCTACGGAAACCTAGCAAACCTAAAAAGAAACCCAGGACAATCCAGGATGGGGAGTCTTATGTAACTCTCAATTGGTTCTGTTAACCAGACTCCCTTGCAAATCTTCAACTTGGTAAACAAAAACATATTTCTGGGATAGAAAGTTCTGGAATCTGCGTGCATCCACAAACTTCCACACACCCGCATTTTCCAAAGTCTCCAGATAAAAATGGTACCTCACTTGTATAGGTAGGCCAAGTGTCCTGGGCAGGGAAGAGCCCAAAACAAAGTGTGGAGACATCAAAATTACCTATCATAAAACAACCTGGTTTTACCGGGGATCACCTGGGTTTTTGGCCCCGGGCTGGGCGGCCATCTAGGGAAACCCACACATTTCTGAAAGCTAGACACCCAGGGCTCCTGATCCTCATAAAGAATGGAGTAGAATTCCAGCACCACCAAACTGAATTTGTGATAAGGGGCATATATCATAAACTGTGTGGACAGAGTGCAAAATCAGTATAATGTAATATATATAGGACCACCTCACTAATCTCAGGGGATGTATAGTGTGCTATTCCCTCAGAGTCTAGCATTTCTGTGATGTAATCCTGGTTACGAGGTGCAGCCAGTTTCTTAGCAAGCGAGCGACTAGGGCAACCCCCCTCCCCATAATAACACGCGGTGTTGCACCGTGACCTATGGCCTAGCTCCTGATCCACGGTATTGTTATGTTCCGTTACCAAATCCTGTATAGTAGCTAGTAAGTTGAGGCTGGGTTTTGGGCATACTCGCGCCAAAGCAGAGATAGTGTCAGACAGTTTATTTATCCAACAATGCAGGTCCTTCAAAACCCCTGCCTGCGCTCCCATGCAGACACCTCTGATGGTTACTTTAAATGCCACCTACAGGACGCCCCCACTGTTTGCCGAGCTGGGATTTTCTTTTAAAAGTTACTAATGGCCACGCCTACTGTGCACCTGGACACCTGGTCTGTAAGGGTGGAGGGCTGCAATCACCATTGAAACAGGGGGCACTCCCAGGTGGGGGCTCGATACGAGCCCCCACCTGGGAGCGCCCCCTGTTTTAATGGTGATTTCAGTCCTCCACCCTTACAGACCAGGTGTCCAGGTGCACACGGGGGAGTGGTCTGGAAATGTTTTGGCTAGGTGGCAAACGTCAACAACACAAGTGCATGCAATCTCTGAAAGGAGCCAATAGTCCAAGTGGGACCACATGCCATGTACCGTGGATATGAATGTGCTTTCGCTGATTCTTGGGTGCCGCATGCGCCAAATATCTTGTACAGCCCCTGCATCTAGAAAACCAAGTAACGCCTCAGTTGCCTGTCAAAGTTGCATTGCCCCGCTTCCCTGCCTGTCTAGTTACCCGACCAGGCAGGCATTGAAGTCGCCACCCCAGAGCAATTCAACCGGAGGAAATTTTGAGATGTGGTGCCAAACATCTATGAAAAAGGAAGGGTCATCTACTTTTAGGCCATAGACGTTCACCAGAAGGACCCCCACGCCTCCTAGGTGAGAATGGACCAACGCCACCCTGCCTTGTGTTTTGTTTCTGTATGAAGAACAGTGAATGGGAAGAGTAAGAGGAAGCAACCCTCAGTCCATCCCAGCGGGAGCCAACCTTCTTCTCCGAGGCTGCGTAAGATGCGTCTTTTGCAAGAATGCCACCTGGATGTCCAGTCTGTCTAACTGCGCTAGTACAGATCATATCTTCTTGAGATTATTTAAGCCGCTCACATTCCATGTAAGGAACTTTGTTACTGCCCATGAATTTGCAAAATCAGATGTGATCAGTAGCGTGTAAGATAATGTTGAAACCGTGCCACAGAGGTACAATGAGATTGCAGAATGAATGTGCCAACTATCCCACCTGGCCTAACCCCACAACCTCCCACCCTCTTCAGATCCCAAACTTGCCAAAGCCATCCAGTTCCGACATTAACAATCCCCAACATGGAGAAGAAAATATGCAGAACTTTTTTGGGGGAACACCCATGAGGGGGGAACACCAGAGTGCTACTAGCCTCCCACATAGTAGAAGGTGGGTGATCAGGTCGAAGACATGTGCGAGGATATACAAACAGACAACAAACATAGGAGACAGGTTGTCGGGCCAAATATATCCTTGAACAGGGACTCAATAAAGGTCTCCATTCTGCCGGTGTTGGTGGATGTTATTGTGGCGCGACCGGTCCTCCAAATCTTTATGTTTTGCTTGAATGAGCACTAAAACCTTTTCCATGTGTGCCTTGTCTGGCACCTCGCTAAGGCCATCTTTGTTTGTTGAGATGCGCTGT
Organism: Lissotriton vulgaris; assembly: GCF_964263255.1. Lineage (NCBI taxonomy): Eukaryota > Metazoa > Chordata > Amphibia > Caudata > Salamandridae > Lissotriton > Lissotriton vulgaris. The sequence continues at coordinate 1,435,388,102 of NC_141693.1, read as the reverse complement.
TCTATTTACCCCATCCTCGCATTCTGCCTCTCCAGTTGGGAGGACATATGGTTAAGTCTGTGATTCACCTCCACCATAGTCCCTTCGATGGATTGGAGACTCTTCTGCATGGCAAGCAGAGTTAATTCCAGCGTGGAGGGGCCTTCTCCTGGGCATCCGTCTCAGAGTCCGAGGCCGTCCTTTTCTGGACTTGGTGGACTTTCACCCCTCAAACGTAAGGCGAGGTTGTGATTTGTCATTTCTCCCCATGACTGCCACTAACAAGGCGAATGAGGGTCCTTCTCCTCCGCAATTAGTTCCCAGAGGTGCAAGCAGAGCAGCTAGCAGATGTAAGCCTAATACGCAGCAGCCCACAGCACCAAGCGGAACCCTCTAAATCTCGACCACCCTTTTGGAGAAGCAGGGAAACAGAGGCAGGCTAGACCTAGGTAAGTTCCAACAAGCACCAAGCACTTACGTTCCAGGGTGGTAAGGGCTAATATCCACGACAGAGCTGCCCCAGTCCCCACAATGCCATTGGTGCAGCCGAAGTGTGAACTAGATCCGAGGCACTACCAACAGTCCCAATGAGATGCACAAACTCGCTGCCACCAACGGAGAGGGCCCGGAAGCTCTACGGTGTGGAGGATAGGAAAGCCAGAAAGAAATCCGCCGGAGCACACCTTATGTCCTGATTTAGCAGCTGAGCAGGACCGCTCTGGGTTGCGCAGTCGCTAAGCGCCTTCTACCACATTCACAACCCGTGGCTCGCAGAATGTGGCCTCCCACTCCGGCCCTCACCCCCGACTGCAGCTAAAGGCCAAGAGCCCGGCCACACCGCACTCACCGCCACCTGCAGTTGGTGTCGTCAGTCACTCAGGGAGCGGGGCTGAATGCAGCCAGAGTCCGTCTTGCCTCCAGCAAGATTGCCGGGAACAGTCTGCACCAAAGTGTGCAGCAAGTTAGGCTGTGGTTCACCAGGCCTCCAAGATCCCAGCAGCCCCAGGTAGAGGCCCAAATGCCCACTGGGCCGGGAAAGGGCAGGAAGTGTAGCCGCCGCCTCAGGCACTGCCGATATCCTCAGCTACGGTGGTAGCAGTTCTCATGCGTGGTGCGTAGCCACAGGTAGTCGTGCCATGCGGCTGACCCGGACAGCCAAAATGGCATGAGCGGGAGCCGCCTCCACCACCACTCACAGGATGATTCAGGCGGAAGGTCACAGCACCCTCTATCTGGCAGGATGTACACCGGCAGGTCTCACCTACCCGCCAGCAGTCCTCCGCAAACAGAGCCAAGGCAGCTGGGAGATTTCTCGTCAGGTCGCCATGGCTGCCATGTTGCCGCTTGCCGGTCGTTTCTTGATCACCAATTTACAGCCGCTGGAGTGTCCCCAGAGAGCCTCAGTTCATTCCACCAGTTGCATAATGTAAACACAATGAAGGACAGCCGTTTGCAGGCTTCGTTGCAACTATATTGGGCAGATGTTGGGCGGATTGGGGATCAGCCGGGCAGAGCTGCACTAAAGTGCGGCCATCTTGCCTGGTGCCCTCTAGTGCCCCTAGTGATCTGAGAACATTATAGTATTCTTAGTTAAAGGCCTTAGTTCCATAATTGTATCATTTTGGATATCTTCTCAAATTGTGTTTTATCACTCTATTTGAGACTGTTAAGCTCGCAGAGGGATCACTTACTCTTTGCACCATATTGTGTAACATTCAGCACTATATGTTGTACTGGATTTAAATTTCAGTTTGTACATTCTATTTAATTTAATCCTGTTTAGAATCAAAATGTATTAGTAGTCTTTTTCACATGTTAGCCTTTTTTTTGGACATTTACACTTGTTCCTATGATAACGGTGTTGCACTGTGCATAGACACAACCCCCAAACACTCACTCTTGATTTAAACCACATAATACATGTACACATTGATCCAGAGTTAAGGGAGCTTATATGAACCCTGAACTTTGTATTGTTTAGAAACCCCAATCGTCCTTGTATTTTCAGATCAGGGCTGCCAGGACTAGTATACAAGATTCAGCTAACAACAACAATAACAGCACCATACAACCGATTAGTATGAATATGAATGAATGTTCCTATTGTGTAAATTGTGCTTCCAAATCAATATCAGTATCGGTTGATTCCAAGTTCTTTACTACAACTTGGGCATATGACATGCTCTTGTTTGTTGCTTGTTAAAACGTAATATAAATAGTCTTTAAATTGTGCATAAGTAGATCTGATGGTCATTACTATATTGGCTGCATGCTATAATCTTAGGTCGTTTACATTGTTATTTTTGATTTGTTATCTTTATATGGAGCAGAAGCAGCTCGGGGGCCTCTTCAAACCTCCTCATCCAAGCCGGAGAAATTTATAAGGTGTTTACTAGAGAGATTTACAGAGTTACATTTATTGTTGCAGCAGCATTGTGAACATAAGCAGCTGAGTCCTGAACTTGTGTCTGGGGTCCAGGAGGAGGTGACATAAATAATACACTTGGGGACACTAACCATAATTCAGGAATACGAGATGGCACCCAGCAAATTGTTTCTTACATTACTTAATTTGAGCCAAAGGGAGACTTAGGCCCTCATTACGATGCCATTTGATTGAGTGTCTACCGACATCATGGTGGAAAGGGGACCATCTGACAAGGAATCAGAGGTCCCACCAACCAAATTAAAATGCAACTTCCCGCACAACGGTGGTAAATATACCCTTTACTATTGTGGCATGTGCTGCCAGATAGAAAAGTACTGCAGCACAAGCCGCAATAGTAAAGGGTATGTTGTCAAACATCCATGCACTGTTTGCTAGACACCATGTGGTACTTAGCACACGGTGCATGGATATTTGGGGGGCACCACATGTGCCCACAAGCCACATAGTGGAGGCGAGGGGGAATGTGGACCCTACCAAGGGCCCCCAAACTCGCTTTCCATCTGCCTTTTAATGGCAGTCAGACTGCCATGAAAAGGCAGAGGGAAAGGGACATCATAATCCGGATGGCGATACCCAGGGTCAGGCGCTCCATTAAGGCGGAGCGCCGCCCCCAGTAGAAAATAAAACAATAAGAAAACAGGTTTTAAACCCATTTTATTATCGTGTTATTTGAATTCCCTGGACTGCCCCCAGGACTCTACAGAGTCTTGGGGGCAGGTCCAGGGGATGACTGCTGGTGGGGGAGTGGGGGAACTCCCTTTACTGCACATGAAGTGTTTGGCCGGCCGTCTCAGGCTGACCAAACACCTCCTATACAGTGAAGCTCTTTCCAGTCCCAGCTGTGTTACTGGGGCTGGAGAGAGGAGGCACATGCACCCAGACTGCATGGGAGCGCAAGTTGCCGGCGCTCCAGGCAATCCTGAAGCTGCTCTCCTGAGGGAGCAGCTTCAGGATTGGCTGCAGGGCAGGCTGGGAGCCTGTGCCCAGGACCAGAAGGATGACGAGGTGATTCGCAGGAGAAACGGCAACTGCAAGGAAAGTTTATTTTAATTTTTAGTTGTTTTACCCCCCAAGTCCTCCCCACCTCTCTCCTCTGGCCTGGCCTGTCCTCCCACATTTTGCCTGTACTTTTAGATATTAGTTAATCTTTTCACTGAGTTAAGTCAGAAAATCGAGCACATATAAAACTATTTGGCATTTTATTTTATATATAGATAAGTGCATGGAGTATTCAAAATGGTATCATTTAATGTTTACCAGTGATCCGTGGTGCAAATAACTCCTTTTATATTAGCCTCAGGTGAACGATTTACATTATTACTGCTAAATACTGTTTAAGGATGTACTTTTAAAAGGGGGATTGAAATCTAACCTTTATGGGTTTAAGATGATAGGGACACATGTATCAGTGACTGACTGTGATGAAGATATTCAAATAAATCATTGGACTTGTTCTTGCATCTATTTCAGAGCCGTAGCCTGTGAATAAGGTGAGCATGATTTGAACTAAACTTAACATTGACACTACAAATTGGTATCCTTTCACACAATAGAATGTAATAACAAGGATCTAATAATGTTCACTCTGTAATTGTTTCATAATGCAAATTGTTTTGTCGTTTTTTCTAATTAGGCATCAGGCAACGCCAACAGCTTGAAGTGAGGATACATGATAATGAACGCGATGTCAATTCAAGCCATGCTTACGATAGTGAGAATTCATAAAGAGTAACAACTGCAAGGCACACTCTGCAGTGTGCATAATGTTATTCCACCCAAATTACATATTTTCTGCATTTATAAATGCACACGCTGTCATCGCCTTTAGCCATTCCCGCTTTCTTTTCTTTCTTCCTTAATAGCTGTAGCAACGTTTTGTTACTTACTTTCGCTTCAAATTAGACAAGACTCCTTTAGATATGAAGAAGAAACAAATTCAGTGCTACAATTTACACTTGGTGGCATAACCTAAATGTGATCCAATACACACTGTACTTAACATTCTAAACTAATACGTCATGCTTAAATTATGAATAAAAGCCAACTATGTAAAAACAACAGTTGATGGACAGATTGCAGAACAATGTCATACATTCACCCCAGTAAACAGATCTGGGCCTAAATCAATCTTTTTTTTGCCCACCATACCCTTCCAGTTAGAACCCAGCCATATGCATATCAGCCTTGACCCTGTGCCTCATGGGAACAGTCCAGCCCGAACTGCCAAGTCAGGTCGTCCCAGTACTGGAAACAAGCATCCTAGGACCGGTTTCGGCCACACTGTGGCTTGGTCAACTAAGATGCTTGTGTGCCGATCTCTGCATATTTAAAAAAGATGTATTGTTCTTCTTCATCTTTGGTGTTGTGCTGTAGAGATGTGCTGATACCTATTGTCTTGATAAGTCTTTTCGCTATTTATGCGAAGTGGGGAAAACGTAAGGACATATTTAAAAACTCCCACTGCCATATGTTGTCCTGACGTATGATGTACTTGTCTCTTTTGGGCTAGCTCGCACTATTTTGTGCATGCGAGGTCAGTCCTGTTGTTGTACATCCGAGGGATCTCAGCATGTTCTTACCGTGTAGAATAAAATCATCAAGCCCCTTGTAAGGATATTGGCAAGCGCACTCACAGGCATTCTGTATCTGCCAGTCGACGTGGAGCACCCCAACGGTAAAGCATGCCACCTAGTGTAGATGAGGCGGTGCATCCTTAAAAAAAAAAATATTACTGAGACCGGTACTTTTGAAATGTTTAATCCAACTTTGAAAGAGGAATACAAGCCATTTTGGAATGTAAAAGAAATAATTCTTCCTAGCCAAATAGTTCGACAGTAGGAGGGGGCAGGAGTGATGCATAGGGCTGCTGGCTGCGATTACCACTTGAATCCATACCTGCACAAGCGATGGCTGCCCACCGTATTTGCGGATATAATCGCACATGTTAAATGTCGTATACTTGTAAAGCGCACAGCTGCCCCAGCAAAGGGGCGTCCCAGCGCTGTATACCGCTGGGGAACCCGTCCTGGCTTTCCCTGTGGGATGGTCCCTACTGGGAATCCCCAAGGTGGAGCCAGGCATCCCTGGCGTTGATGGGGCCGTTGTGGAGATTAGGCAAGCTAATGCCCAGAGTTGCCGAGTGGGATCCCAGGTTAGAGTGGGCAGCGAGGCGAGAATTGTCGAGTCCGCTGACCCTGGTCCACGACCCTGCCACGTCGGGAATTGAACCCTGGTCCCGGGCCGACTTCTGCTCCCGGGTCTGCCGCCTCTAACCAGCGCGCCACACCACTCCACTGGAAAGTCTTGTAGGGAATTTTCATATGTGGAACTTTCATGGGGCATTTAGAGCTATATCAGTACAGGAAGAGGCCACAGTATGCATTTAAGGCTGTCTGTACATATTGTAAGTGTTTGGTCCCTGTGGTGTAAACATTGGTGTATTTATTGAATTGGATTTATAAAAATTACTTAAAAAAATATTTATATTTTTGCAAAATAAAAAAGGACGAAAAGAAAAAAACTTCTGTACTAAATCATAAAATTATCATAACAATTAAGGAGTGTGGTCATCAGGTTTGAATGATAGATCGAATGAGTATTGACATTTGATTGTTGTTTACACATTATACTTTTAGAAAGTAGGCATTTTCTTATTTAACCAGTCTGTGTATTGACTGCCTGGTTATGGAGTGACAGACGCAGGGGATGTACATTCATTGTAGACAGCCACAAGGTGGGTTGAGGTATGTGCTGTCTTTCCTGGGTGACTCATAGTTGGGCTGAAAAGACCTGGGCCCTATTTAGAGTGGTGGGAGGAGTTTCACTAGCACCTGAATAGGCAGTGTCTCCTCTGCATAATGCTGTCTCAACCTCCTGTATTGATGCTGCACCAGAGAGGACAGAACTGGTTTAGACTATGCTCAGAGACCCTTGCCAGAGAACAAAGAAAAAAAAATGGGGTATAAGCAGTGGACCTTAAACCCTAGAGAATTAGATCACTTTTGGAATCAAGGGAACCTCTGACACAGAGAAGAGCTGCAGGGGTGTAAGGAGGAGTACTGCCCCCTTGCTGTGTGTGCTTCCCTGAATTGGCCCACGGTTGCTGCTTCTGCCAAGGAGAGGACAAATACTGGAACTTTGCTGTGAACCTGCGTAAAGAAGAATCTCCAAGGGCTTGTGTGTGCTCGCCTCCTGTTCTGAAGTCTCAGGGACACAGGAACTTCAACTGCAACCCACTGGCCAGTACTTGGACTACAGTGTGGACTTCTGCATTCAAAATGGTGCCAATTCCAGTTCTTGAGAACTGTGAAATGCATGGTTGATGCTGCAAAGCAAGAAAAACAACTCAGACGCCGGTAGCGCCACCGTCAGTGCCGCCGCAACCTGCACTGAGGCTGGGGGCGCCGCTTGTGAAGTGCACAACGCACTGCCACACCAGCACCACAGCTCTGATTTTTTTTTTTTTAAATATATTTTTATTGCAGGAATTACTAAAAATTTTACAAAGTGGACCAGCATTATAAATCCAATCGAAAATAGTAGAACACATCCCATCTCCCCTCGGCAAGACATTCTATTACACAGCCATTCAGCCCACAACCCGAAGGTCGGGCGGCGATCACCAGTGGGGACTCAATAGGAGGTCGGAGCCGGTCCAAATGATCCACAGTCCGTCATCTGCTTTTCTAAATCATCCTACAAAAGGCAAAAGAAAACCCCCCCCAATAAAAAACTATTAACTAGGCAGAACCCCCCCCAACCCCGCCATCAGTGTATCGAAATAGAAATAGGAGGATCCATGGGAGAAACCCCTGGAAATGCTACAGACATGTAGAGTACAATCGCCTATCGGGACTCGGGTCGAGCTGCATCTTCACTTTCGGAGTCGCTGGAAGCGCAATAATCCCTGAGGGCCTGCACTAATGTCTCCCATTCTAGCGCTGCCTCCTGCGCCTTCTCGTTGTGTTGTCTCCTAGCTAGCTGATATCGCAGCGTGCTTTCCCCCGCCGCCCACTTCAAGAGTTCGCTGCGCCATCGAACCCCCGTTGGACCAACCCTTGCCTTCCAGTTCCTGGTCACCTCCCGCTTGGCAAGGAGAAGCCCTAGATCGATAAATTTACTAGAAATTTTATTTTTGGGGGTATGCGGAAACCAGTGTAGGAGCCCAACCGCCGCGTCAACCGATAGGGACCGCCCCGTCACCTCCCCCAGGGTATCCCCCACTTCGAGCCAATAGGAGGACAACCCCGGGCAAGACCACAGCATGTGGAGGAGGTCTGCTCCAGGCGCACGGCACCTGGGGCAGTCCGCAGAGTCCGTGGCAAAGTATTGTTGGATCTTCGCCGGGGTCAAATATGCCCTATGGAGTACATAGTAGTGGACCAATTGAAAGCGGGCGTGGCGCGTGCCCTTCCAGGCCCGCCTCACGAGCTGTGACCAGGTCATCTCCGGGATCTCCTTCCCTATGTCCGCCTCCCAGCGGGTCCTTAAGGTGGTGAGGGGGGTCAACCCCTCGTTGATCAGTCTGCCATACAGGCAAGTAACCGCCTTGACCATTCCTGCGGACATCATAACATACTGGCACACCTGAGATATAGGAGGTTCCTCCAGTCCGTTTTTCCAGTGCGCCTGAATCGCCCGGATCAAGGCCGTGTGCAAAAGAAAGTCGCCACGAGGAACATCAAAGCGGTCAATGAGCTCCCGAAAGGGCAGTAGTGCCCCGTCTTCGTAGAGGTCACCCACCAGCTGCAGACCCGCATCCTCCCAGTCCGCTAGTCGTGACCAGTCACCGCCGTGAGGCAGGGCCGTCAGCATACCCAGAGGCAGTTCGGGTGCATATGGCAACCGCGACTGTCCCCGGGCGTGTGCACGGTTCCAGCACAATCGAATGGTCCTCTCTTCGAGCGTCAGGTCCTGCAGGGCCAGACGTTGTCGCAGCGTAATGAAGGAGAGAACATGCCTAGCCATCCCTGTGCCCCTCCCGGTTTCTAGGCCTCGGAACTCTCTGGCGACCTCCTGGGTGAAGGTCTGTAGTTGCGCTGCCAAGTAATATTTCTCGAAGTCTGGCACCGCAAGACCTCCCTCAGCTTTCGGCCTCGTCAGGGTCTTGAGGGCCACCCTCCGGCGGCCCGAACCCCAGAGGAATCCCACCACCATTGATCGTAACAGGCGAAAGGTGGCCGGCGGGATCCAAATCGGCAACGCACGGAAATAGTATAGCAGCCGGGGGAGCGCCACCATTTTAAGCAGGGCGATCCGCCCCGCCACCGAGAGCGGCAGAGTAGCCCAGAAGTTCATGCTACCACGCAGCGCACGAGTGCTGCGAGCAATGTTCCCATCCAGGAGGTCAGTCGGGTCGTGGTAGACGTACACCCCCAGGTACTTAAAGCAGTCAGGTTCCCACCTAATCTCCCTGCTGATGTCGGGGCTGGCCGTTCCCTTACGAACCGGGAACAGACAGGTCTTGGCCCAATTCACTCGAAGGCCCGAGATCTCCCCAAATGCCGTGAGTGCCGATGCAGCCCCATTCAGGGCAGCAACCGGGTCCTCAAGGAAGAGCAACAGGTCATCAGCGTATAGCGAGACATACTGTGGGCCCGATGGTGTCCGTAAACCGTTAAAATGGACCCCCGACCGGAGCAGCAGCGCCAGCGGCTCCACCGCTAGCGCGAAGAGAAGCGGGGATAGTGAACAACCCTGCCTCGTGCCTCTCTCCACCGGGTATTGCGAGGAGATCAGCAGACCTGCCCGCACCCTGGCCGACGCCGAGGCATACAGTACCGTAGTCCACCTAACGAAGCCCTCCCCTAGGCCGAACCGCAGCAGTACATTGCGCAGGTAGTCCCATTCCAGGCTGTCAAAGGCCTTCTCCAAATCCACTGAAAGGACCACCGGGCATGGCGCGTCCACGAGTGGGTCTCCTAGCAAACGGAACAGCCTGCGGATGTTCATGGTCGTGTTTCGCTTGGGAATGAATCCGGCCTGGTCCTCATGGACCAGAGACCGCATGTGACCAAGCAACCTCGATGCCAGTATGCTGCTCAGTATCTTATAATCGACTGTCAACATCGATAAAGGACGGTAGGACGCCGGGTCGGACGAATCCCTTCCCGGTTTGAGGAGGGGAACCACCAAGGCCTCGCACATCGAGCCGGGGAGCCGACCCAGCCGCTTCGCCTCTCTGTAAACTATCAGCAGCCTAGGCGCCAGGAGGTCAGCGTAGGCGGAATAAAATTCAATCGGAAGGCCATCTAGGCCCGGGGTCTTATTCCTCGCCATCTTTTTAATGGCGCTGCGAATTTCCCCCAGTTCGATATCGGAGCCCAGAGCTTTCGCTACGTCCGGTTCCACCGTCGGAATCTCTAGGGGTCGCAGGTAGTCTTCAATCAGGTCGGGGTCCCTGGCAGAGCGACTGCGATACAAGCGTTCATAGTAGCGCAGGTAACAACTCAAGATCTCAGGTTGAGTGTGTACTTCGGTCCCTTCCGTCGTGCGCATGGACGTCGTTAAAGAGGTCTGGCGTGTGGGGTTAGCTAACCACGCCAGCAATGCGCCCGATATTTCCCCCTCCGCAAGCGACCTAGCAGTATAGGCCTTGTAGTCGAAACAGCGCAACCGCTCGACCTCCGCCGCCACCGCCTCCTTCGCCGCTGCCGTGCGCTCCTGAAGATCAGGACGCCCGGGGCGGAGGAGTTCCAACTCACGGAGTTTCCGATCAGCCACAGCCAAGTCATCAAGGATGACTCGCCGCATGCCCACCTTTTTAGAAATGCAGTAGCCCCTGACCACCACCTTGAAGGCATCCCATTCCAGCGCCCTCGATCCCGCAGTACCCCCATTGGACGCAAAGTAGTCAGAGATTTTATCCTCTAGGTCCGCCCTAAAGACTGAGTCCTCCAGGATCTCTGAGCACAATTTCCAGGTGGGCACAGTGGGAACCCCGGGAAACCAGCGAAGGTCCAGCAGGAGAGGGTTATGGTCTGAGATAGTCCTGGTCAGATATTCAGAACGGACCGCTGCGGAAGCCAACTCCGCCGAGCCCAGAAACCCATCCAGTCTGACGTGCAACTCGTGTAGGCCCGAGAAGTAGGAGTAGTCCCTAGTGTCGGGGTGCTGTGCCCGCCAGATGTCCGTAAGCCCCCAGTGCATCTGCCATTCCCTCCTACCTTTAGCCACACGGCGAACCGGAGAGTCAGGGAGGGGGGCGTGCGAGCGGTCGGCCTCTACGTCCACTATTGAATTAAAATCCCCTCCGAGTAGGAGGGGCCCAGAGAAGAAGTGGGCCAACGAGCCCGATAACCTGGAAAGGAAGGCAAGCTGGTCCACATTAGGCGCATAAACACAGCAAACGTTCAGGTCCCTCCCCCCCAGTGTGCCTGAGATGGCCACATAGCGACCCTCCGGATCCACCACTGATTTTGTAACCTGAAAAGGAACCCCAGCTCTGATCCAAATCAGCGCCCCCCTGGCATACGCTGAGTACGAAGTGTAGAAGACTTGCCCCTTCCGCCTTGTTGAGATGGGTCTCCTGCAGCAGCGCCATTTGCACCCCTCTACGCACTAAATAAGCGTGGACTTTGTGACGTCTAGACATAGTGTGAAGCCCCCGTACATTCCAAGTGATGCATTTCACATTAGCAACACCAGCCATTGTCCCATATCGTTCGTGCCGGGTCCCTCCACCTCGGTCCCAGCAAAGAGAGAGCAACAGTCAACCCAACACTGATGGCGGCCATTTTCCCCAACCAAAAAACAACAACTCCCGTCCGAACCAAACCCCTGCCCACCCTCCCCAGAACAGGACCCAAATAGTACCATCTAGTTCCCATCCAAACCATACTCCCAACAATCCCACAGTCCCCAACTAATCCTGCAGTCGCCACCACAGGAAGGCCTTAAGGGCTAGGTGCGGGCTGGGCGCCGGCATTGGGCCCTCGACTCTCGGGCCACCGAGACTAGAGTGAGCCTAGAACAAAAAACTATGTCATGAGCAGGGCACCCCACCCCCATTTCCACCGGAGTTCACGAGCAATCGTCTACCCCTGCCACCCCCGCTGCGGACCCCCACCCAAATGGAAGTAGCTCACCCCATCATCCCTGTCCATCCAAAATGTCCTCAACCGAGTTTGGCGTGATCACCGGCGTGTGGACACTGTTGGTCACCGATTCCTCCGAGTCTGTTGGTGCCCCCTCGTCTCCAAGGTCCGTCTCCTCCATAATGGGGCCATCCCGTGAACCAGACAGCGTAGAGAGCACCTCCAACACTCCCTTCCGCTCCGCCGACGTCTCCACAGTCGAAGGTCTGCCTGTCTGCCCACGGCGACTCCGAATCCTTTTGGACCGCCGTCGCTGTCCAGGTTCTACTGCCGACTGAGACGACGAGCTGAAACCATCTTTACCCGCCCTATAGAGTTCGAGCCAGCTACAGACGTCCTCCGGGGAATCGAAGAACTGAGTCTTGTCATCAACGATTATGCGGAGCCTTGCGGGAAACAGGAGCGAGTATTGGATGCCCTCGCTTCGGAGTTCGCGCTTGATCGCCAGGAAAGAGTACCGTCTGCGCTGGGTCTCATACGTGTAGTCCGGGAAAATGTTCACCTGGCTATTCTCCACCTTGTAAGGGCCATTATGTCTGGCGGCATTAAGGATGAGGTCTCTGTCCCGAAAATGCAGCAAACGAGCTACCACCGGTCGCGGGGCACGGCCCTGCTGCGGCGGCCTAGCTGGGACTCTGTGTGCTCGCTCCAGGGTGTAGAAGGAGGACAGGCCTTCCGGGGCCACTGTGTCCCGGAGCCAGGCTTCCAAGTAGGCCACCATATCCCCATCTTCAATCTTTTCCGGCAGGCCCACCACTCGAATGTTATTCCGCCTATTACGTCCCTCCGCATCCTCCGCTCGCCGCTCCAGGGCCTCAATCCGGGACAGGGCATCCTTCACCGTCGCGGCCAGGGTCTTCTGTGCTGGCTCCAAGGTCTTTACTGAGCCCTCCACTTCCTTGACTCTGTCCGAGAGCTTGCCATGGTCCGCTCTAAGGAGGCCCAGGCTCGTCGCAACCTGGGCAATGTCTTGCTGAAGGGCTGAGCGCGTGGTCGCGATCGCCTCTAGGACCTGGTCGAATTGTTGTTGCAAGTGAGGGCTACCAGAGCTCTCCGGGTCCCCACGATCATCTTTGTCCGGCGCCTCCGAATCCGAGGCAGCCGGGGTGGTCCCCTTGGGTCCTCTCGGCTTTCCCATGGCGCAGGAGTCCCACAGCGAAAAGTCAATCAAAGGCACCTCCGAATGCGGGCGTCGACTATGTCCCTCTCAGCAGGTTGTCGTTGAGCCGAGGGTCGACAATCCCGGTCTCCAGGGCCTGTTGGTCTTCCGCAACCTCGGGCCGCGCCACCACTGCTTCATCGGAGGGCACTGAGGAGGAGGCGGGGACAATCGGCGCCAGGTCGGGCAGGCCCGCTTGGCCGATGAGGATCTGGAACGAGAATCACCAACACCCCCGGCGACTCTGTGGCGCCAAGGCGCTGTGCTGCCCATGGAGTTCAGGCACTCTACGGGGTGCAGCCGGGTGCGGCGCAGGGGGTCGGTTCCACACACAGGGCCGCCAGACGTCCGTGTTCCGAGGACCACGATAGTTCGGTCCCCCGGCCGACCAGGATCGGTCACCGTGTTCTAGTACTGATCAAAGCGTCACCCAGGCCATCACTTCATAGGGAGATAGGAGGTGGGGGGTGCGCCGTGCCCAACGATGCTCCACCAGATTGAGGGTCTCGGCCAAGAAGACTAGAAGGTCCGAGCGCCATCTTGGGTCTCACTCCGCGGGTCCCCAAACTTCGGTTTTTCGCCGGGACAGCTTGTGTACGAGTTGTATCGGGTGCCTCAGCAGGTCCCACTCGGTCCGATCATCGGTTTGCGGGGGCTAGGGTGCCCCGCGGACTCTGATCTGCAGGATCAACACGGGCTCAGTCCCGGAGCCGAGCTCTCAGGCGACCATCGCCATCGGCGTCCAAGCCACGCCTACCACAGCTCTGATACCCTTTGAAGCCTGCAGTTATTTACCTTCCCGATGCCAGCACTCGCACCGATGTAGTCACTGCCAGCACCAGCATCAATTTATCATGGAGCCGATAACCGATGAGGGTGACTTCACAAATTCTTCGATTTTGCATCGCCTCACCAGAACCAGTGCTTCACCAGAAACTCCCCTTACCTTCCCTTGTCCTGGACTCGACCCATCGCCTCCTCGCGAACAAGACACCTCGACTCCCGCTTGGCAGCCAGGGAACCGGCCTTGACCTCGGTACCAGCGCCTCACCTCCACGACTCTGTTCACTGTCCATAGACTTCATTTTCCAAGGTAGTGTTGTTTTGCGGTCCGTGCCCGACACTGCACACCTCTCGGTTGGCGTTGCTCTTTGGATGTATGGCTGTCATGATGTCGTAATAGCCCCAGGTGGAGATATTTTGTTTCTACAAGTTTTATTTTTACAATAAATGTTCTAAAAGTGATATTTTGATACATGTATAGTCGATTTGTGTTGTTTTGGTCTTGTTTGGTTTAGATAAAGATACTTTATATTTCTAAACTGGTGTGGTGTTCATTGGTGATATTTTGACTGTGCCACTGTGGGTTTTGAGTGCAAATACTTTACACATTGTCTTTGGGATAAGCCTGTCTGATTGTGCCACAATACCAAGGGGGTGAGCAGGGGTTATCGAAAGTGTGTAACTCCCTTACCCTGACTAGAAGTAAGGGTCACTATTTGGACAGGGATTCCAACTAAAGACCCCATTTTTAACAGAGCTGACCTGAGCTTTAGGGGAATCTGTGCACAGTTTGATAACGGCCATTTAATACTAACATGCCAGTGCAGAAGCTCTGAATATGTAACTTAAAGTTGCATTTGGGAAATCTTCACTTGGGATTTAAATTTAAGGCTTCACTTAGTAAGGGGGCTACGCAGGTATTTTAAGGCATACCTGTGCATTATGAGTCTGTACTGGCCATTTGATAATATATACTTCCATAGAGAGGATGCTTTGGGTATTTTAGTATAAATATAAGCATGGGGAGGCTTTCATTTCATTCTTGTGCATGGAGATGCTGCTCTGGATGGTAATGCTACAACACAACTGAAAGTAAAGAAGCTGAGCATTTGATCCATACATGTGGATGTAGAGCAGGCCTATTCAATGAAGGCCATTTGTCGCTATTAAACTTGGTATCCTTGGTTTGGTTTTACCTCAAACTTTTATCCTTCAAGCCTCTTGTTTTGCTGACTTCGTTTTTGTTGGCTTTAGGACTCTTCACACTTTGCTTGTGCTCTCATCTTAAAAACGTGGTAGAATTGGCTTTGACTCAAATGGAATATTTACTTCACTTGTAGGTCCCTAGTGAAGTGGCACTACCTGTGCCTAGGGCCTATAAATTAAATGATACTAGTTAGGCCTTCAACACTGTTTGTGCCATCCACTTAGAGAGCACTTTAAAACATGTCTCAAGTCTGCCATTGCAGCCTGTGTGTGTGGTTTGTAAACTGTCATGTCGACCTGGCAAAATGCACATTTTCCCAGGACCAAACCTTCCTTTTTATTATATGTAAGTCACCCCTAGTCTAGACCCCGGACAGCCCAGTCGGCAAGTTCTTACATGACTTGGTAGTGAAAAACTCTTAAATTCACTTTTTACTACTGCAATGCTTACCTCTCCCACAGGCTAATAATGGAGTTACCTTTTTACATACAATTGTTCATTTCCAAATGAGAGCAGGTATTCAGTTCATGTTTGGTGTCTTTCGAATTTTAATCAAATATCCTCTATCATGGTGAAGTCGGATTTTGAATTACAATTTTGAAAATGCCTCTTCAGAAAGCTGTCATTTTACTGCCTTAGTCATTTAGTGCCTGTAGCCTGTCACTTGGTCACTTGGCTGAGTGTAATTGGCAGCTGGGCCTTGTGTATTCATCCTCAACAGCAACAATGAAAGCTTAGGTGTGCCTGGATGGGCCATCACAGGCAGGATTGGTGGACAACGCTGGACACAGCCCTGCTTATGCTTGAAATAGGGTATGTCCTGTCTCCACACAAAGGGCTGCATACCCCCTATAGTTAGTCTGGAGTCAGAACAGGGAATACAGGATCCCTGGGAACTTCAAAGGGAAACCTCTAAACGTTTTTCCCAATTCAAAGGAAGGGCCAGATATTTGATACATATATTATACCCCATATACCAACTCTACAGTACAATTCTGCTACTGTAAATGATATGCCAGGAAGGACTGCTGTCATTCTGAAAGGACTATCACTCAGCTGGACTGCTTCTCTAAAGCACTGCTGGCCTGCTGTGCTGACCTGCTGCCAACTGGCCTGGATGAGAAGGGCTGGACCTGCATCTGTTGCAGCTATGACCCCAGAGTGACTCCATGAGCAAATTGCCAGGCCTCTTGATCAGAGCCTCAGGAACAGAAGGCTCCATTAGCCTTGAACCTAGCACATGGACTCGGCCATCTGTGAGTCCTACCCTGCCAAGTTGTGTCACCTCAGCCCTGGTCCCTTGGAAGTTGGCCTGAATGTGCTCTGCCACCCTATCTGTGGAACTAGCCGAACCGATCATCTCCTGTAATGCACGGCAAGAAAAAGAGCAGAACCGACTCATCATCTCTGCTGCAATAATTCTGTCACCGCAAGGACTCTGCATCGACCACGCAACCCGCATCGAAGTTGCCGCTGTGTGAAGCTTCACCCACTTAGGCCCAGGCACTGCAAAACTCTCTTTCATGGCAGCGTCAAGAATGACACAGGTTCTTGCATTGCAGCTTCACAGCTCTTCGTATGCGGCGTATTACCTCGACACTGCGCAACTCATTTACAATCCCGTACTTTACATCGCAAGCCCACTTCAATGGGATCCCTGATGATGAAGCAGGACCTCACATCACAGCTCCACAGCTTCTTGGAACCCCAGTCCTGGTCCCTTGGAAGTGGGCCTGAAGGGGCTCTACCAGCCCATCTGTGGATCTAGCAGAACTGATCATCTCCTGTAATGCACTGCACGAACAAGAGCAGTACAGATGCATCATCTCTGCTGCAATGATTCTCTGTTATACCAAAGGGGATGATAGAAGGAAAGTTTGAGCAAATCAAACACTCACCCCCAGTCAACTGATCTGGGTTTAATCCATCCTAATTCTTTAGGTCACTCCACCACCCCAGTTCAGACATGGCCACATGCAAATCAGTTTGACCCTGTGCCTCATGGGAACAGTCCAGCCCGAACTGCCAAGCCATGTCTTTCCTGGACAGGAAACAAGCATACTGGGACCGGTTTATGGTAATCAGCTGTCATCAGCTAGGCTAGCTTGAATCCAGTGGCAAAGTGAGCAAGGGACCCACGTCTGGGCATACCCGGCCAACTTAGAGCGCACAAAGCTATACCAAAGGGCATGATGGACGGAGCGTTTGAACAAATCAAATACTCACCCCCAGTCAACTGATCTGGGTTTAATCCATCATCATTCTTTAGCTCACTCCACCGCCCCTTTGGTATAGCTTTGTTCGCCCTAGGGCTGGTATGACACTATATTCACTTGAATCTTCAAAATTGCACATCTCAGGTTCTACTGGTTGAACTTTTGTCATTTTGGTCTTGATTTATTTATTACATTTCGCTACAGTATTCTAAATTGTTGTGGGATTGTTTTTGTGTCGTGTTTTCATTTTATTACTGTTTAAAGCATTGTATAAATACTTTACACAGTGCCTTTAAGTTAAGCCTAAATGCTTTGTGGCAAGCTACCAGAAGGTAGGTTTATTTGGGGTGTGGTTGTGTTTCAGCCAATCAAGGATGGTAGTTCCTGCTTGAGGAGAGTTTTACCACCTCAACCAGTAACCCAATTTCTCACATTCCACCAGTGCAGATTGCAGTAGACATATAAGGCTGTACTAGGCCTTTGAAGCCATACATGGATGTAGGCGACAGCAACGGGCATAGGTTGCAGCTTATGAGGCAAAACCCTTCCATATTACTTGTGCCTGTGAACGTAATAGATGTGCCCGTGGTGCTTAAGTCAGTGGTTCCAGTGTTTTGTTTGACACTGTGTCTTTCATAGAACTTGGTCTGAGCATCTGTTGCTGTGCTGGACATTTGAAATGTAAATTGGGTATTTTAGGTTTTCTATGACCATTTGATGCAGTGCATTGTCCATGCTTGAGCAGTTCAAGATGTATCTGATAATTTATGATCCACCCGAGGGACTATGACAGTGGTGCTTGGACAAATGGCTGTGACTTAACATTTGAGGCTGTCATTGGGAAAATTAGTCGGCCTGGCATGTGACTACTGTTCATGTGTAGACTGCAAATTCATTTTTGGCATTTAATGGCTCAACGTATGGCATATCATGAATGCACAAATGGCACATTCTGGCTGTGCACATAACTTTTTTATGTCAGCACCACAGTTATTGCATGGGCAATAATTGAAATAGTTTTCATTATTGTAGGTTGGCCTAACTTTAAGTTTCACTTCCTGTGATGACTTCAGAGTCAAAGATCGCATGATATCAATTATTGTTTTGTTATCTGGGCTAAAGGTTAGATGCCATTATTCTATTTAATACCATCTGGGGTCAAAGGATGTCACCTCTTGTGCTCTTGGCATTTTGATGAATTAAGGTCCTAAGTGAGGCAATTCGACAATTTTTCTATTCCGTCAGCAAGGGTAATATTAACCTAGAATCTCACAAGCAAGATCAAGATGAACATTAAAAGTGAAGGAGAAAGTCTGGAAGTCCCTAAGAAACAGAAGCGTGGGTAGAGAAGGAATCTGGCAGCAAAAGAAACCACCAAACACTGCTTTCCCTTGTTCTACATGTTAAGAAGATGCCCGGTAGGGCTGATTCGGAAGCACAAGACACAACATCACATGGAAAAGGCAAGTAGAATCAATGGACTACTGGAAAAAGGAATTCTAGGCTTGAGAATAAATGAAAGTGAGAATGGTGAAATGGTGATCGAAGGTGTGGCTGTGTGTGAATTGCAATGAAAGGTGACAGGCCTAGGGAAAAGACACATAGAGGCTTATTACGATGCCAGTCGGACGCGCATCTGACTGACTTCACGTCGAATGGAAATCGCCCGACTGGTAGTCGGCTGTTCCATGTGAAAAATTAGGATGCAACCACTCATGAGGTGGTCAGAAACATAAATGTTTCCATTGCGGCTTGCGCTGCTGTCGGAGAAGGGTCATAGCACAAGCCACATTGGTAAAATGGATGTTTTCAAACATCCATACACCATGTGCCAGGCACCAGGTGGTGCATGGCATGTGGGGTATGGATGTTTTCAGGGCAGCACATGTTCTTCTCAGGCCTCATAGCAGAGGCTGTGGAGGTACAGAGGCCTTCCAAGGGGCCCCCAAAGTCCAGTCTGACAGCCTTTCAATGGCGATCACACCGCCATTGAAAGGCTGTCTGAAAGGGACATTATAATCCCTAAGGCCATGCCTGAGCAGGCGCTGCCCTTATTGTGGGCAATTACATTCTGACCAATGGTCTGATGGGCTCCTTGAGGCTGTTGGAAGCGTGGGTCTGGTCCCTCCGCCCTGGTTTCGACCATTGTGCATCTTAATGTGGTAGTCAGACTGCGGCAGCAGATGTCAGTCATTTCAAAATACTTTTAATTGGTTTTAAAAAGCAAAAAAACATAAAAGTTACAGATCTCCAATAAAATTGTTTTAAAAAAGCACATATATACATTTATTGATCACAATACACAGGCATCCATTCCTATAAATATAAAGGAGTATATATACATCAGGATCAGGAATAAAAAATATGGGGGAAAAATCAGCCACCTGTAGAGAACATGTACACTCATGGGGATTAGCTAATAGGATGCCAGCTGTAATATGGGGATATACTAGTTCTCCATACAGTTTCTGGACCTCAGTTAAGATTTCAGGAAACCAACCACTAATGGGATACATTCTGGCTTCAACATTTGTAAAAAGCAAAGGGCTGGGTGGACCTGGATAAAACTCAGCTTTTTCAAAAGTGTTTTTTTAAAAGAACCTCCAGGGAGCATCATTAAGGTTACAGAAAAACATAAAGTGTAGCAAATCCTGTGGAGACACTCCGGCACAGCCACAGGATGCTAACACCTGGCCTCTATGTCTTCCCTTCGGAACAGCAAGTAAAAGATGGAAATAATTCATACGAAACCTGGTCAATAAAAACTGTTTGTGGGCGGACAAAGGCTACAAAAGATATGGCTCTGTGGAAGGAGAAGTTTTGAGCATCACAAATTTACGGACGCTAGCTTTACACAGATCTACCCCTTCTCTATTGAGATTTTTGAGTGAAATAAAAGACTTCTTTACAAACTCCACGTCCGCTGCGGTAATAAAATCAGACCTTAAAAAAAGGTTCGGCCTCCCCAGCTCATCAAAGCAGCCCTTTATATATTTTAGCCACGGGATGTGAATCATGTGGTCCAGGCTCAGACCCTCTCTCAGTATCTGGTGGTTAAGGGCTAGGTCTTTATTTAATCAACCATTGAGTGAAAAGAGCAATAGGCACATTGCCAAAATGTCACAGATGAACGGTAACCCTATTTCTTCATGTACTATTAAGTTAGATGTCCCTCTAGGTACTCTCAAGAGCTGTTTTTAAAAAGTGTTCTCTGCCACCTAGATACCCTCAGAAACTGCATGTGTCCATAATTCACTACCATAAATGGCAATAGCAATGCTTTTTGTCTGGTATATTTTCAACATTGCAGCGATAGGTCGCTTACCCATTGTTGCCGCAAAGTTGAAAATGGCTGTATTCGCTCTTATCACCTCCCTCCTTTTTCTCCAAACTAGGGCACCCCAATTCAGGTGGTCATCTAGTAAGAAGCCCAGGTATGAGAATGTTCAGATAATTGGCACTTTCTGTGCGTTCACTTTGAAGGGATACTTCTTCTTGGGGCGCAACCCGACCTGCATTATATAGGATTTTTAGTTATTTATGGCTAGGTCGCGTTCAGCCATTAAGCTTCGAAAGGTGTCAAGCAGGGAATGCAAACCTCTTGCGGTTCTGGAGAGGAGGACCACGTCATCCACATATAGCTGGATGGGCAGACCCCTTCGGACCCACATAAGGGAAATCGGCCCCGGTTTCTACCAAGGTCTTATCCAGGTCATTAATGTATAAATTAAAAAGAAACGGGTCAAGATACACCCCTGACGGCCTGTCGGTTGCGATCTAGCCGACATCGTTGAGGTTCAAAGTGGTTCGTCATATAGTACGTTTAAATTGAAAGTATTTCTAACTTAATTTTATTTTTCAATAATGTTCGTTTCCATTGTGGCAGCATTAGTTATCGTCACACCACCATCTTGAAAATGTACACGCGAGGCAATGGATGTCACAACCACCAAGTGCAACTTGAGTGGTTAAGTCTGTAGTATAGCCAATGGAATCCTGTCTTAAGGGTAACTGCCCAGGACCCCACTACAAGTTGAAACCCCTCTTACCGAGAGGACCCATATGTCTGCCATATCTGTGCAAAAAGAGTAGGTGGACCATAAGAGGATGACCTCAAGGGGCAAATCAAGACATTTCCCAACAAATGATTGCGGCAATACTGCAAGAACCCAAGGCCACAACACATATAGCGAAGCTGTGATTCTGCTAGCAGAATCACAGCTTCGCTATATGTGTTGTGGCCTTGGGTTCTTGCAGTATTGCAGCTACAGTTTGACTATGACTATCAATTTCAAACATAGTTACTTATTCTGTTAAGATATTATTTATTTAGAATTGCACATAGCGCTCTCACCTTTGAACAGATTGTTGTGTGAGAGCTATCAATTCCCTCAAAAAGCAGTAGACAGCACCTCCTTTCTTTAAGAGAGACATCCCAGTGATGTGACACAAATGACAAAGAGCATCTGCTTTCCATTCAAATCTTCCCCAGGCAGGTCAGACTTCATCACATCCCTTGTCCGTTCCTGGCACTGCCTTCCTCTCATATTAGACACATTTGACATATTAAAAGCACAATGAGTTTTGACTTGCCTGTTCTTGAATGTCTCGGAGTGGATGGTAATTAGATTATCATCTGCATTTCAATTTACTATGAGAACATACTTATCATCCTGTGAGGTTAGCAGTCTTTTCCAGTAAAGCTAGTGAATCAAGGGCGCTATTTTCTCTTTTTATTTAAGCTGTTTCTGATGCAAGGCTAAATACCTTGTGACAGGCTTTCTCTGCTGGAAGGTATAACATGCCGCGGTTGTCTATAATCAAAACGTTCAGCTCAGCCCATAGTTAATTATGGGTGTACAGGATGGAAAAAGTTATGTTACCCAATGCTGCCTTTTAAATCCTAGTGACATACTTAGAAGCCCCTACCACCACAGGAACGTCACTTTTTTCGACATTCCTGTTACAATACGGGCTTTGCCTTATTTACAGGCAGTGTTAACATGGTGTGACACTGCCTTGTAAAAAAAGGCACCCTTTCACGCTTTACGTAGCGTGAAAGGGGTGGGCAATAGGTGTTGCAGTGGGTATTCCAATGCAACACGCATTGATTTTGATGCTGCCCCATATTTACAAGGTTGGTGTAAATATGGGGCAGCGCCAAAATTAAGTCCAAAAAACCTGCAGGCATATTATCAAGAACAGGAGATAAAATTATCGCCGCTTTATCGGCAGAAAACTTCTGATAAAGCGGCGATAATGGGCTTGATAATATGCTTCAAGGAATTCCAATCGAAGCCTATGTTAGATGTCTTCACATCTAACATGGGCTTCGATTGGAATTCTCCAGGGTATATTATCAAGCCCATTATCGCCGCTTTATCTGCAGTTTTCTGCTGATAAAGCGGCGATAATTGTATCTCCTGTTCTTGATAATATGCCCCCTGGTCCTATCATGGCGCAACAAGAAAAAATGCTTTATTTTTCCTCCTTTTTGCTATTGGTATGTGTGCTGCATTGTGCAGCACACATAAAAACAGCAAAACGTCATGCATGATTTTGCAGAAAGGTTAGTGTCCCTTCCTGCACATAAACAATCATTTTAAAAATGACGAGTTGCAACTTCTGTGAATGTTACACAAAGCAGCGCACATAGAAGTTACGAATCGCCATTTAAGATTGTTTATGTGCAGGAAGAGACACCTTCCTGCACATAAACTTTCATTCCCCCCAATGAAGGCAGCCTTGCCCTATGGTGCAAGGGTGCCGGAGTTGGCGCTAGGCAGCTGCATTTGGCACCAGTGCAGGGGGAAATGCAGAGCTGCACAGTATTGTTGTAAATCCAGTGCAGCCGTGCATTTCAAATGTGGCGGAGAGAGGCATTAAGCCAAGAAGGCTAACGCCGCGCTCGGTCACTTTTTATGTAAATATGTCTCCTAATGTTCTGTTCCTCAGTATATTCATCAGAAAATAGCATTTCGGGAGCAAACAGCAGTTTTCAGCTGAAACGAGGTTATAGTGCAGGAGCAAATTTTGTGGGCACCTGAACTATATAACCTTTGCAATGCTTAAATGACCAAAACATTTCCATCATTGTTCATTCAGTCGCTCGATTTTTAGAATCTGTCCTGAAGGTTTTTAGGTGTGATTGTGTATTTTATCTATTAATATTCATTGTATCATTTTCTATTCTATGTTGTAAATTGACGTGCGTGTATCTGGTAATGGAAGAAGCGTGGTAAGCGTTTCAGAGACCAACCGACAATCCTACAATATTTTTGACAATACACAACACACTATTATTCTTCCATTAGCAGCAACAAAATGTTTCATATCAAGTGAAGAAGTGAATTCAAGAAGTCTTCCCAATAAAATGTTCGACCCCTAACAATGCTGTTAGTGTTCTTTTCTATTGCTTGCATCTGTTCAGTAGGCAGAGCACTATAAGATCCCCAGCCTATAGAACATTTGCAAAGGAGTACATGAGTGAGATGCACCACATTCAGCTGTGTTGTTAGATAAGCAGTGCTGTACGTTGTAGCGCCATGGCATCGCCTCTCGATCTTTTCACGCATAAGCTTTTCCTGTCTCTCTGAAAGGGGGGGCACTGAATCCGTGTCTTTCATAACCCCCGCACTCTGCCCCACTCCCACTTGTACAATACATTCTCTCATATAGTATTCCTTCTCATGCCAAGAAAACCAATGTACACGCTCATCTTGTGGTGGTCATTTATTGGCCGCAGTTTATTAGGAATACAAGGAAACATATATATACTTTGCATCTTTTGCCTGTTAAGTCCTGGCAAACTGCCTTGTTATTGTCTCTTGGCCCTTCTGGGTCGTTTCCTTTGTTAGGTTGGATTTTTGCGCTCCCTTTGCGCAGGAGGGAGTAGTTTCTGTCCCGGAGTTAGGCCACCTCGCTACCATGTCCGATTCTTGTTGTGCCCTGCCTTCCGGCAGGGGGCTGGGCTGCGAGTGCCGTCCCCGTTTGCTACTCCCCCCAATCTTTGGTAGGCCAACTTCCCAGCCGTGAGGCATCCCAGAGTGAGTGGTCCTACGCACTTGTCCTTAGGCCCAACTCACCCAGCCGTGAGGCATCTGAAGGTGAGTGGCCCTATTCTGGCACACCGCCCTCCGGTGTGCCTCCCTACCAACCGTTATCAGCGTAGTTCTTCGCCGCTCGTTCCTCAGCCCTGCGACATTGCTATTCCTTAGGTGTGGGTGGGTGGGTCAACAATTTTGGCTCCAATGCCGGTGCTGCTCCCCCGCTCCGATAAGATAGGAGCTTGCCTTGGGGGAGCAGTGCTTATATGGCCCCCCCTCCTTTGTCTTCCAGGCCTTGTCGCCTCTGCCTATTGGGGGGCTCACCTCTCGCCTTGGTCCCCATTGGCCGGCCTTCTCCCATGGCCGCTGTGGGAGGGGGGCGGACCTCTCCTTTGTCCTGCTTCTTTTTGGCGCCCAAAAACTGGCCTCTACCGGTTGTGTCTGGGGGCACAGCGCTGGTTATGGCGCCGGCTCTCGAGCCCCCTTTGGGGGCAGCCTCTGCGATAACCCCCGCACTCTGCCCCACTCCCACTTGTACAATACATTCTCTCATATAGTATTCCTTCTCATGCCAAGAAAACCAATGTACACGCTCATCTTGTGGTGGTCATTTATTGGCCGCAGTTTATTAGGAATACAAGGAAACATATATATACTTTGCATCTTTTGCCTGTTAAGTCCTGGCAAACTGCCTTGTTATTGTCTCTTGGCCCTTCTGGGTCGTTTCCTTTGTTAGGTTGGATTTTTGCGCTCCCTTTGCGCAGGAGGGAGTAGTTTCTGTCCCGGAGTTAGGCCACCTCGCTACCATGTCCGATTCTTGTTGTGCCCTGCCTTCCGGCAGGGGGCTGGGCTGCGAGTGCCGTCCCCGTTTGCTACTCCCCCCAATCTTTGGTAGGCCAACTTCCCAGCCGTGAGGCATCCCAGAGTGAGTGGTCCTACGCACTTGTCCTTAGGCCCAACTCACCCAGCCGTGAGGCATCTGAAGGTGAGTGGCCCTATTCTGGCACACCGCCCTCCGGTGTGCCTCCCTACCAACCGTTATCAGCGTAGTTCTTCGCCACGCCGTCTGGGAGGCTTCCGTCTCCCCGCGGCTCCCCCCAACTACGTCCTGATCTTCCCTCTTTGTGTCCTACCAGGCCCTTGCTCCCTTCCGGTAGGACCAGCTTGAGCATCTATTCTCTGCGGTTGTCTCCTCCAGTTTCGTTCCCTCAGCGCCCTTCCCTGGCTGTTTTTTAAAACTTGCTCCTCTGATCCTCGTCGTCTTACCAGGGGGCAGCCTGGCAGTAAGTACCCGAGTTCCAGTGCTTTGCCTGCATATGTCATGTTAGCCCCCCCTTCACTATTGTCATTAGGTGGGCCGTATAGCTCTTGGATTGGTGGGGGCGAGCGTCCCGCTGCCACTGTTGCTGTAAGAACTCAACTGTGTGGGCGCTGGGGGGCTTCTCCGATGCCCTTCGAGACTAAGCTTGCCATTAAACTGCTCACTGGGGGCAAGGCATTTGCACCTGAAGGTTTCCGAGCAGGATCCTGTACGCATCCTGGCGCACCTAATTCCATCCTCCTGTCTCTAGTAAAGTCCGCACCAATATTTCGGACCATTGTCCTTGATGGGCCGATATCCTTTTGAGGCCAAGGCCTCTCACCTCCACTACGTGTAGATCAAGTTTAGCCTTCTTTACCATGCGGTGCTTGGTACACTTCCATCGCCTCCTTCTATTGTGATAACGTTAGAAACCGGTTTGAGGATTGCCTCCCCCAAGAGAGCGATACCCCTCTGGAATTCAAATATCAATCAGTACCGGGGGGCGTGCTGCCTGGTGGTGTAAACCACCCCACCAGCGTCCTGGTGGTGGGGTCCCCCTCCTGATAAAGCGGGGGCAACTTAATCTGGGGAAAAGAATAAGGACGTGGATTGCACTTTGACGTCTCGTGCACTCCCCCTTATATATGGGTGTCTCAACAGATTATAGGCCTGGTTTGAGACTGCCGGCGTCCGGGCCCTCTGCTGAAATGAGAAGCCGGCATAGGTGTTCGGGTAACCTTGACATTGGCCTTTAGCAATAGTACGTGTCGCTGAAACAATTATGTGCCCCCGTGATACCTAATTGTAATACATCCGTGGGCAGATGAGTCGTCTCCGTGAAGAGGTTATCGACTGCAACCCCTATTTCTTACACAACAAGCCTCTAGCGCTGAGGTAAGTTGTACTTCTTCCTGCGTAAGGCATTATTCTGAAGTTGTACATTCCTGTATTACCTATCTCCCTAGTAAAGTGCCTGGGGGCTTCTATTGAAGTCACTCCCCATCACTATTCTCATTCCTAGCATCCCCGCGGTATTGGCGCGCCTTACATGAGTACCGTAGTCTACCTTAAACCTCGGGCGCGGGCGATTATTTGCCTGGACTACCCCCGAAGCGGGCGCGACTCTGAGGCTCGGCCCCTGGGCCACCGTACCCCCCGGCTGCAGTCTCGCCTACGGACCGCCCCTCTCCTGCCTTTCTTATCATGGTGGAGTGCCTATGCTCCCGGGGGCAAAGTGGGGGGGGGGGGTGGGGGGGGCGGTGTCCGCTCCTTTCTGCCCGCCGCTGCCCTGGATGTTCCAATTGTCCCCGCTGTCTGCATCTACCTCAGGACCTGAGCTGGGTGTCACTGCATCAATTAGCCTGTGGCGTGTGAGCGCATCTCTGTCAGAGCCTGCTATACTGGCCTGAAATCCGATCAGGCATCCCCGCATTATCCCAGCCCAGGTAGTATGCTCCGTGAGCCACTGAATCGGGTGGGGCCGCCTAACCCGTTTCTCCCATAAACCTGTGCGCACTCATGAACTTATTTGCGACTCTGAGACTTATCTGGAACTGTGCGCGGGGGGAATCTTGGTTGGACCTGCCAAGTCCCGACAGGGGATTGTGCCCGTTGCACACCAAATTCCAATTGTTGTTTAGGCATGTCTTTAATCCCTTTGCAGTTTTAAAACCAACTCACACCAGTATGTGTTGCGCGGCTTCATTAAGACAGTGTTGCTCATGCGAGCCATTAAAGGTAAATATATATCAAACAAAGATTTTCCAGATCAATACCTCACCCTCCATAACTTGAAGGCTGTTTAGTTATTCTTTCACAAATGTCACAGCGTTACAAAAAGAAATCAAAAGTATGCATCCTCGCTTGTGAAAACGTAAGCTGTGTCAGGAGGACAACTTGTTATTCTGCGCAATTACACAATTGTTGGTTTGAATCCTCAAAACCCGGCCTGCCCGCCGGCAGTGTAAACATAGCCAGTACAACTGAAGTTGATCCCCTAGTCTTGGGGGCCAGCGGTTGCCGAGGTGCATTTCCACCATGCCACACGCACCTTTTGGGACGGTGGGGGCGCTAACTAAGATGGCGATGCCTCAAGGCCTAAGATGGCGGTGCTTCAAGGCCCCGCCCGCATGGCACTGCTTATTCAGCCTCGTGTACAGCGTTCGTTTCTAGCCTCAGTTCAGTCTCCCTGCCTTTATGTAACGTGTTCCGTTTCCCCGTTGCCTTATTATATAGCGCAAAAATGCCCTGCGGGTATTGGGGCGCCTTGCCCGAGCCCCGTGCTTCCATTGCCCGTTCCGGCCGGGGGGGGATTAATGGCCTTGTACGCGGGCAGAAACCAGGTACAACAGGCCTGGATATGGTGTAGCTTACCCCGGCGGGGGGCCCCGGCTATAATCGGTCGGCAGCAACCATTCTCGAGGGTCCCACTTTGAAGCAGCTGCATGACTTGGCATGAATTGTGCCTGTATTGCTCACCGTGTCCTCGCGGTAGAAGTTGTAGCTACATGCCTACTGGGTCCGCTACCATGGCGGCCCTGGGAAGGTGAAAAGGCTCGCAAAATGTTCCTAGCTCTTATCGTTTCAGCTATCCACTTATCTTATCTGCAATAGTAAACGTGTATGCAGATTTTACACTCAAGCTGCTTTAAACAGGTTGCATTTTAGTTATTTCACTAACTCTGGGTCGTCTTTCGGCGTTACCACAGCTTCTAACCTCAGGTAGCTTGCGCATGAGGACAGACAAAGCGACAGCTCTCAAGCCACTAGGGGGCAGTAGCAGGTATGGTGGAGGGAGCGAGTGCAGCGCAGTCTGAGATTTCCCATTTCGATGGGATGCAATGGCCGGGTCTAGAGGGTGCAAGCAGCGGAGCTGGGAGGCTGCTGTTAGGTGGAGTTCGGGAGCCAGTTTACCTCTGCACGGCAATAATCAATGTCACGGGGGTCTAATGACAGGGGCACGGCGACAGGCACTGAATCCCAAATACGATATATTTATGAAGGTTCTTTATTTCCCATAGAAAGAAATCCACAACAGCAGGAACAC
This sequence comes from Lissotriton vulgaris, assembly GCF_964263255.1. Taxonomy (NCBI): domain Eukaryota; kingdom Metazoa; phylum Chordata; class Amphibia; order Caudata; family Salamandridae; genus Lissotriton; species Lissotriton vulgaris. The sequence goes on along the minus strand of NC_141693.1, from coordinate 1,435,359,819 downwards.
CCAGGTCGGACTAGGGGCGACAGGATTTTTGGTACATCCGACAGCTCTCAGAACTCCTGAGTATTACATAGAATAAAATGACCTCAGCACAAATACATTCTGCATGTGTCATCACGAATATATGCAAAAGAATATATTCGAATAGCTGCCACTCTGCAAGTGGCAGAGGAGGCCCGCCTTCGAGGGGTTTTACTCGAGATTTTCAGCAGATTGATTTGTGGGGGTGGACATATCAGATAGCGTGAGCAGGGTCAGACACATTCCACCTCGGCAGGAAAGCCACAGACCGCCGGGGATCCAGGGAACAGGCCCGCTAGGGCCCGGCTGCAACTATAGACACTGTAAATGCATGTTTCGATAAAATAGCCATAACATTCATCATATCGAGTCTGCACTGTGACGGTTCTTTGATGGACAACATGAAAATAGAGAAAAACCGAGCATTCATCCCTCACCCGAGACTCAGGTGTGGAAAGGCAAGGATCAAACTCTTGGGGAAAACCCCCAAGTATGCAAAGGCATAAGCATACAGGCCATATCCTGGTGATCTGAGCCAGTCAAATGTGTGAAAGTTGAAGCCATAAGAGGCAAATACATGTGAGAAAGCAGAATCATACTGGCCAATCCCCTTTCACCGGATCTCCACCGTTATGCAAATGCAGACACTGTGGTATGTTTCAGGTTCCGTGAGTCTGAATTAAAAATTGGTATATTTTTAATCCTGTAAGGTCTACCTAGTCCAATATGGCCTCGCATATCAGAATGAGCACTGGCACCTTAAGGATTTGTGGAGCCTGGGGCAAGATACTTGTGTAGCGCCGGGCCGGAATTAACCATTTATTAGCCTATGCAGGCTCCCTGCAGCCATGCCCCAGACAGTGCGCAAAGACACTCGGGCAGCCGCAGCCGCGCCAACTCTGTTCTGCTATCTCGGGGGCATTTTGTCTCTATTTCTATCCCTGCTCCCTCTCGAGCTGGTAACGGGTAACAGAGCGCGTTAGGCAACCCCAGTTGCTTTACCGAATTTGAGGTCGACCGCCGATTACTGCTCCTAGTTCGAGTGTGTGCCCTGGACGCGCTGCCTATCTCGCCCTTCGGGCCTAGCCCACTAAGCTTCACTTTACCCGTACGAGTTTACTACAGGGCAGCCAACAAGGGACTTTACAAACGGGGAACCACCAGCTTCCTAGCAGACAGGATTTGGGGCCATGATCGTTTCGCTAACCTGTGGAACTTTTACCTTTGTCCTGTTATTGACCCTCGTACCCTGGTGGTGCGCAGCTCTCCGCAGCGGGCTCTCTCTCCGCTGAGCTCTAATGTTTGCCCTGCGGTCCCCTTGTAAACCGGTCTCTCCGGATCAACAATTTTGGCTCCAATGCCGGTGCTGCTCCCCCGCTCCGATAAGATAGGAGCTTGCCTTGGGGGAGCAGTGCTTATATGGCCCCCCCTCCTTTGTCTTCCAGGCCTTGTCGCCTCTGCCTATTGGGGGGCTCACCTCTCGCCTTGGTCCCCATTGGCCGGCCTTCTCCCATGGCCGCTGTGGGAGGGGGGCGGACCTCTCCTTTGTCCTGCTTCTTTTTGGCGCCCAAAAACTGGCCTCTACCGGTTGTGTCTGGGGGCACAGCGCTGGTTATGGCGCCGGCTCTCGAGCCCCCTTTGGGGGCAGCCTCTGCGATAGACGCCGCATTACTGCCTATTTGCAGGCGCTAATCAATTGTCTTCTCCAGATTTAAAAGTACGTGCCAGGGTCCTTATTCTGCAGATGGTCTTTTATATACAGAGAGTCAAGATCAATTCCGTTTCTTTGAGAAACAGGTGCATCGTCAAAAGGTTCGCACAAACAACGTGACATTTTCTATTTTTGCAAGGTGTCTTTGCAGAGAGAAGTGTTGATGTGCCGTGTTAAGAGCACTGCAGTTCTTCTGAGAGCTGGAGATCTTTTCTCTTTTAAAAATAAGTACTTCCACTAATGATTTGCTAGTCCATTTGCCATCTATTTACACCCTCTTGAGTTTCAAAAAGACCCAAATATTATAACTTTTCAGTCCCGAACAAGATGCTGCCGACAGATAGAATGAGTCCATGTCATCATTCCTAACCTATGCTAAAATAGACCACAAATCGGCTGTTTTCCCATCTTGTATTAACGTGACCGGTGCTTCATGATGTTCACTATAGGCCTGATTACAAATGTCGGCGGTTCATGAGCGGGCGGCATGCCGCTGCTCCGCTCAAGTATCGCCGAAACTCACTGCCGGCTCTCCACAAACTATGATTTTTTTGTGGTCTGGTGGATGGGCGGCGTGGCGGTCCTCCAGTGGTGGCTTTCAAGGGCACCTATGTATGCCTCAGAAAGGCACCGCCGCAGGACTACCACAGCGTGTTCCATCTTGGCATGGACTGTGAAGTCCATGCAGTGCAACAAAGGGGTGTGCATGCACATAGGGGGCACAAATTGCGGAGAAGGTGCAGGATCCCTTTTGTTTCGTCTCTGCCACGGTTTTCATGGAGGAGGAACCTCCTTGACACCGCCGCCAGAGTGGAAACTTGTAATATGCTTGGTGGGACCACAGCGGTCCAGCCAAACCTATTTTGGGCTCATGATCGGTGCACCACCTACAGGGAATGGTGGTTCCCTGTTAGCTGCATTGGTCCAGTGGTGATCCGACTGCCAAGGTCATATTGGGGTGGTCGGACCGCCAGTGTGGAGGTGGCTGGACTGCCAACACTGCCCCCCCCCCCCACTAGTTTGGTGATCCTCGGACCACCAGACTCCGGCACTATGTGTTTATATTTTTCATTGATAAAACACAAAGCAAATGTGCACTGTTTTGTAGTAACATGTTGTTCGTGAAGAATTAAGAGGAAGCCCCTCACTCATGAATCTTTTCACTGGTCATGTAACCATATTTGTTCTGACACATCTGTTGACATTAGTTCAGAAGGGTAATATTTATGATCTATTATATTTTGCTAGGTTGGTGGTATTATATGAAGTTTTATAATATTGAACTGTGTTTTGCTTTTGTTCGATGCATTTGCTCATCTCATGCTGGCTGTGAAGTTTCTATTGATTTCTATGGTGAAATTTGTTATAACCCCTCTGAGGATGGGATGTGCAGATCTTTTTGGTTACCTACTCTTTGCTGCACATTTTGAACTTAGTCTATTTTTCAGATTTTGCTTATTGCTGCATCTATCTGAAATGTTAAAGAGCCTTAATTGAAATCAATTACTATGTCTCGTGAGTAATTATTTAAATCTGACTAGATCTTTTTATTTTACTGTAATGCACTTTTATATTAATAAACCGTGATGGTTTTTAAATGTGGACATGGCGCACTCCATTTTATAGTCTTTTTCTTTTATAGGCTGTATTTTGAAATGCTGTTTTGTATCTTATCACTAAGGACACATTGCCTCATCCATTCTTGAGGACAATATCGATTTGACCCGGAAATGAATACTATGACCATCAAATAGCTATATCTAAGAGATCGCGCCCACACACTTCTCCTACTCAATTTAATCCAGACCTGTCTGCAATTTGGAGATGAACATGGTTTTCTTTAAATATGGCGGATTACGGCCCTTATTAGGCGTTGCTTGGTACGTATGGGGTCCAAACTCCACAAACAATTAAAATTACCCTGCTGTAACATCCTACCGGTGTTGCTCAGCTATGAATTTACCTAAAAGAAATGAAAAAAACAACAGGTGTCTGGAAAAACAGGAACAAGTTGGCTTAATTAAACACAGCAGCTGGGAAATTCTCTAGGTGTATAAAGCTGTGGCTTGCATTATGTACATCTTGTGATGTACAATAAAGTAATTTCTGCTTTCCTGAAAATCATCTCAGTCAGTTCAGTTCATTTAGTCTTTATTTCGAAATAAAATTCATAAAAGACAGCAGATAAAAAAACATTATCAACATTACAATATTTTAGCAGGTTTTGGCATCTGATAAAGACACAGATGGCTGTCAACCTTGAGGAGAGTTAGGGGTCTATTATGATGTAGGGCGGATAGCCACCTCCGGCAAGGCGGTGGCGATCTGCCCTACATCATCCCCGCCCGCCTCCCATTTCCCCTGCCATATTATGATGGCGGGCGGACTTCATAATAGACCCCTAAGTGTTGGCCAGTGTGCATTTGTCCTGATGTCCAGCATGAGAAGCACATGATCATTATGTGTGGTGTGCATGTCGTATCCTGATAACGGACGTGAGAGGTCGTAACTCGCCTCTTACGTCCCATAGCCTTATTTTTAACCGCTGACGGAGGCCCTATTAATAAAGTCTTTGACCCTCCGGGTACAGGGACCCCCGCCAAGCCGTTTTAAAATCACCTTCTTAACATCCCTCACCGCACACACAGTGACATACCTGCTCCGCTGTATTCAGGAGTCGTAGCACACCCGGGACACGCTAGGTGTCACTGGGTGGGCCCGATGATGAAGCATGCCACCAACTAGGTTGGTGGGTGAGGGCTTTCTTAAGACACCCACTGGGTGCCACCCCTGACCAACAAAACTTACCTGAGTCACCATGATCTTTACAATGTAAACATCATACCACCCCAACCCATAGCTAGTCTCTTTTTGATTAATCTACGTATCCTGATAATTCCCATCTACATGTGGTAACTAGCTTTGTGGTACTTTGGGGAATGACACCCTATGGCCAAACGTGTTTTATTGGGACCTCTTTCCTAAGACTTGTTTGACATTGTCTTTACTGATATTGACCCAATTATGCTTGCCTAGGCCATAGTGTACATCAACATTGTTTCTGCTGGTAACAACATTGTCATTTGTGTATGGATTATTGCATACATTGACATTGCTACTGCCGGTATGAACACTATTCTGTCGGCACATGTTATGACATGTTATGACATTGTATTTATTGGTATTGCCATTGTTGGGCCTACACATATCATGGTACTCATTGACATCGTATTAACCTACTCCAACACCAGTGACATTTAATTATGAGTTAACCCCCACAAAATCCGATATGATTTTTTGGGCATTGGTTTAACCAGGTAAAAATCTGCATGTGTTTTTGTGTTCTAGGTGGACTAGCACTCATATTTACCATCTGATAAAGGTTTTAAATGTGAGTGAATGAAAGGGGCTGGTCCTGGGCAAAAGTGGAGGGATGTATTTGTGAGTTCAGTAGAGAAAAGAAAAGGTAAAAAGGATGCCCTGGAAGGAGGGTGCCTTTACATTCTCATACAGGATGGGAACCAGCAGTTAAAATCGGGTCTACTGTGTGGGCCATTCGGGGTCAGGCAGAGAGGTATCCACCTGGGGATAATGCTCCACCTGACCCGTAGAGAGTGCCTATGAGTGTTTGGCATCAATTGTCTCTGAAGTGGGAGCACTTGTTAAACATTGCAAATATGCACACTCCAACTTAGCTCTGGATAATGAATGCATAGTTCATTCTGTACATACCCCATCTCAAATAATCATAACCATGCTCCCCCAAGACCACCTTTGCCACTTTCGATAAGGTGATTTTGTACTATTTCACTTCAAGCAGTGCCTACTCTAGGAAAACAATCGTCATTAAACAATTATATCACAGATTACCAGCGCTGAGCAATAGGGTTCATCTTAAGCAAACGTACAAAAGTTTCAGTCAGACTAGGTCCTTGGTTAAGAACTTAATATCATTTTCAGGTCAGAGACCAACTTGCCTGGTACAATTCATTTATACATGTAGCTGAACCAATTCATATTGCAACCCTTACCTTAAAGGTGAAGCCTATGAGGCCACCCGCCTCTTGTGGGGTTATGTTAATGGTGCAGAAATATTTTAAATAATCAATTGATACAGATTGAATTACTCAATAGGCATCTCCTAATTAGGGGATGTCCCTTAGGTCACAGCCATCTGGCCTATGAAAGGCATATAATGTTTGAATCCAAAAAGTTGCATCAATCCAAACTGGATGTAGTTCGAAAGAAACTTTAATAAAGAATATTTTCCCTTGCTTTGTTTTTTCTCTCCAATCTGATAAACAATCTCTGATGTTCTTTATTTTCATGAACGTTTTTAATTTTTTTACAGAAAACACTCCTGATGCATTTCGGGTAGCTAAGTGCCCTTCTTCAGGGGTCTCATCTGTAAATGAAACAAAATAATATGCGCTATTCTTCTACTCCTGTATTTACATATGCATAAAACACTACATTTTCATAATGTTCAGGTAATATTTACATGTTCATTCAGTGCACATGCATTAGTGGTTGCTGAATAGATAAGTGAAGTTGGTGTTCTCTGTAATGTAGGATAACGTGCTACAATGTTGATCAAGAAGAAAAATGCAAACAGTTGTAAACGCCTTAAACACATGCCAAGTAAAAACCGGTGATTTGTGAAAAGGATTGATTCAATGTGTAACACTAGTGTGGACCATACAGTGAAAAAAACGCCAAGAGTGCAAACGCGTGAAAAGTATGAGAAACGCAGTGAATGCATACAAATATGTACACATCAACTTACGACGCTGAGATCATGGTGATGGGTATCTAAAAAAGATAAACACATGTGCATTAGTGCTCACGTTCACGAGGTGAAATTCGATGAAACCCGGGGTGCATGAAGATTTACTTACAAGAGGATACGAAAAAACACGTCTCCAAAAGGTATAGGATCACAATTTATAAACCGCGAGCAAGTCACGGGTCATTGCCGATGCGAGGCATCTGAAATAGGGAATAGACCATTGCGAGTCTATCGGGAGTATGAGGCATCAAAAGCTGTCTGTACAGTACACCAAAGCTTGTACTTACATAAAACCTCAGACACGATGTCTAAACGGTCTTGATGTGGGCACGCTGAAAGAACCGCTGTGGGAACACAGCGTTCTCGAGGAAATCTTAAAATGGTCGAGGACTGAAATCTACATACTATCACGTGACTGTGTAAAAACACAGCGGCCATCTTGTAATGGTAAATGAACAAAGTATTGGAAAAAGGTGTAATAAAGTAAAAAAGATGATGTGAAAAAAATGTGTCAGTGAGTGTAAACACACGGGAAGTACAATACAATTGTGTCAAAATCCAAGGGAAGTAGAAACAGATTTTCATTTAACAGGGAGTCTAAATGCCTGGACTGATGATATAATTATAGCAGTGTGTCCAAGAGTATCCTACGTGAATCAACTATAAAAATGCATGTGTTGCTGTCCTACTCAGGTGTCAACCTCAATAGCAGAAAATATCCATAACATATTGGTGAACATTTCTCAATATTCACATTCTCACATGTAACATCAGTCTTTCAAATATACAAGATTCAACTCTTCTTCCAATGAGGGAAGAACATGTTCAATTACTGTATACAGTTTAAAGGTAATGCAAGAATCCCATCCTGTCATTCTGTCCGTTACGATGCATTGTGTTCAGATAACAGATCCAAAAGTTCTCCCTTTGTAAGAGCCTGTTGTTGTTGTCTACTCCTTCTTTTGTTTCCACAGTTTCTAACACTAAAAAATTTAGTTAGGCAATGTTATGTCCTTTTTCCACAAAGTGAGCTGCTAATGCTGATTTGGAATTTCTCATTCTGATGTTACTTTTATGCTCCAATATTCGGATTCGGATTTTCCTGGTAGTTTTCTCGACATAGACCACAGGGGCACTTGATCATGTATATCACGTTCGTTGTATTGCAAGTGACATTTAGTTTGAGCTGAATTATGGTGCCTTTCATTGGATGATTCATATTTGATCCGCAGATCACATTATTACAATTACTGCAATTTTGACATGGTTGCAAGCCTTTAAACGTGATATTCTTTTATTCTGTGCTCCGTTTTGTTAATAGTTCCTTGAGGTTTGGGCCTTTAGTATATGCAAATATAGGTGGCTGTCCGTAAATGCCATTGAAGTCTGGTTCTGCTTTCAATACGGACCAATGTTTTAATATGATATTCTTGCATTTTTGGCTCATAGTGGAATATTTTGAGATAATAACCATTCGATTCCGTGGTTCTTTAATTTGATTTTTCAATAAGTCTTCACAGTTTTTACTCTTGCTTCTTTCCAGAGCTCGTTGTGATATTTTAGTAGGGTACCCACGTTTCTTAAATTTTTCTATCATGATTTGCGATTGTCTGACGCTTTCAGTGGGATCAGAAACAGTTCTCTTTACCTGTAACAATTGTGAATACAGCAAATTGCATTTGAGGTTGGGTCTGTGGAAGCTGTTGAAATATAGAATGCTATTCCTATCTGTGTCTTTTCGAAAAATGGTGACTTGGAGGTGGTCCCCCCCATGTTCACACATGGATGACTTCTTGTTGAATTTCGAAGGTAAACTGAATCCTTTCATCAATGGTGTTGAGCTGTTTTAATATTGTTAACAGTTCCTCTCTGGTTCCAGACCAAATTATGAATAGATCATCAATGTATCTAAGAAAAATTCTCTTATGTGTACTCCATGACACCTTATTGAGTATTTGACTCTCCTCAAAGTGGTGCATGAAAATATTGGCGTATACTAGGGCAGCACAATTCCCCATTGATGTTCTAGGGAGTTGTAAAAACCATTTATCGTCCCATATAAAATAGCTTTGATACAGTGTGAACTGTTGCAGCTCCATTATGAAAACTTGTAACTCCTTGTCTATGTTTGATCTTAGTAACACGTCTTCAATGGCTTCAGTGCCCAAGTCATTAGGTATCGATGTTTAGAGTGACTTTACATCCGCTGTGCACATCCATATTTCTTCTTCTAAGTGAAACTTCAAATAGCTGATTTTGTCTATGAAATCTGTGGTGTCCCGTATATAGGTACTGATGTTCGTCACGAAAGGTTGTAAGTGTCTGTCTAAGAATTTTCCAATCGGCTCATGTATGCTTCGGCTGGTAGAAATTATGGGTCTAAACGGTGATTGATACAAGCTATTGTGTACTTTGGGTAACATGTACTAGGTTGGCAATCTAGGATTGGTTTAAAGTAAAAAACAAATTGCTCTTTCAGTGAGGAATCTATTTTCTAACGCTCTTAAAATAATCTTTTTGAGTTCTGTTTCAAATAGGTTTGTGGGGCGTATATTGTAATTCCATATAAGTGTTGGTGTCATTCACATGTTTGTCAACTTGTTCTTTGTAGAAATCACTGTCCATTCTCACAAGGGCACCACCCCTATCTGCATTTTGACAGACTATTTTTGGAATGTTAGCCAAGTTGCGTAAGGTAGCCTTTTCTTTGACGGACATATTGCAGTGTTTAGATCTATGTTGAGACTTCAAAGTGGATAGGTCTTGTTTCACTAAGTTTTCAAAAAGATCCAGGCTTTTGTGACTTACTGGAGGTAACAATTTACTCTTTGGTCTTAATCCTTTTAGTAAGATGTTGTTGTAACGTATCTAGGGTAAGCCTAAGCATGGGCGAATTTTGCGAATCTCGCATTCGCGAATTTTGCGGATTTGCGAACTCGCAATCCGCAAAATCCGCGAATTCTTGCGAATTTGCGGATTTTTTTTTTTTGTGTTCGCGCGGGTTTCTGCCAGTTCGCGAGGGTTTTGTACAATTTCGCAAACGCGAACATACCTGTCGGGTCGCAAGTTTTGCGAACTTGTTGTTTCTACGTGTCCAGCCTGTTTGGGACACTCTTCTTCATCACTGCCACTCTCTGGCACCACTGCCACTCTCTGACTACTCATGCCACCCTCTGGCCCACCCATGCCACCCTCTGTTTCAACACTGCACCCTCTGGTTGTCCAGTGTACATTATTTTCGGCAAAGCAAAGCACACCTTCCCTGCCTCAAGTGACCTGAATTAATTTGGGGCTGATTAATGTGTCACAGAATATTTTTTTAGCTGGCACCTGCTTCCTTAGTGCTTCCTGATTAGTGATCTTTTGCACTTGCTAAGTGCTTTCATTGTTGCAAAATTAGTTACAACACCTGCCCTGCCCCAACTGACAATAATGAATTAGGGGCTGATTAATGTGTCACTGGATTTGAACTTCCAGCCTGGCTCCTGCTTGTCTGCCTTAGCTGTAATTCAGGACCTTTGTGTAACTATTCTGAGGGTCAGAGCAGGGTCACATAATAGTTGCAAGTAGGCAACTGAACTCTGGAGGGGCCCCTCAGGAAGCACTACAAGAAATGGCTACTAATGATGAGCTTGAAGTTTTGAACCTGGTAAGTAGTTTCAGTTTTGCTAAAATCGTATTTCTGCAATTTAGCGCTTATTCGCGGGGCGCGAAGTTGAACTGGGAAGCCGTGAACTCACGCGAACAGTGCGAGCAAGCCATAAAATCCGCTGCTCACGGATTTGCGGATTTTGCGGGAAATTCGCGAATCTCGCGGATTGCGAATTTACCGAAAATCCGCAAAATCCGCGAGCGGAACGGATTTTCCGCCCATGCTTAATCTAGGGCTCTAGTGTAATTTTCCAGATTCATGCCCTTATATAGGTATAACTTATCATATCCTTATATAGACATAAGAATCATAATCATATTTAGGCACAGCCGATGCAGTCCAAATATGGCATGGCTACTTCCACTAAGCTACTAGAGTACAACGAGTTCTTGAAGACAACCAGCCTTCAGCAGTACCGGACTTCCCCCTGCTTCAGTATTGATTTGTCCCAGAACTCCTGGAGGGTGTAAAGAACTTCGAGTTCTTAGTGACGTTATCATGTCCACCCTTACATCAAACTCGGCACCTTACAGGTATAAATATACCCACATCTGCCCTAGCAAACACAATGTGTTTTGGAGCAGATCGACTAACTACTTGCCCGACGCCCTGCTGTAGCGAGTGCCGTAGGAAGCCGCCCCTCCAGCTGACACACTGAGAGAGACGCTGTCTTTTCTCCTGTCGAGAAATCCAGCTCCAGTGTTTCCCTGCTACCCTTGCGGGTTACTGGGAGATCAAGTCCTGAGAGAGAGATACAAGACCTCCTTCATTCTATAACCAAGGTACGGAGCTGATTAGACCCTTAGAGAATTCTTGGATAGATTCTTGGCAGAAACTATTTAACTTAAGCTACACCTCACTTACTTCTTCCCTTGTACTAGACTTAGCTAAGGTACACCGGGATAGGCGTATTTTAGAAGCACAAGTTGAATACTTTTAGTCATTATTTATCATTGTATGTATTTTATCAATTTTAAGTATCTTATGGCTTAGAAACCATATAATGCTTTTACAGTATTATTTCATAATACTACTGTTACTGTACGCACTTTACTTCATAGAAAGTATTACGATTGTAGCAATTCACTTCTCTTGCATGAGAAAGAAGACTGCTCAAAAAATAACCTTTTTATTGAAAACGCCCGTCTCTCTATTTCTCTGCAAAAACCCTGGTGAAACGAAGCATGCACGATTGACTGAGTGAAATAGCCATCTATTGTTTCCGCAACTCTGAAGATATATTTCTTATTCTTGGGGAACAAAGTTGTCATGTTATATGGTTGTCAGAAACAAATCCCTTCTTGTGTATTCGAGAACGTTTCTAGTGACCTCTGAGCTAGCTGGCATTCACAATTAAATCTAACATACTCAGTAGAGACCTAGTCGACTTCAGTCCTACGTCTAAACTATTGTTTATGTTATTCCAATGCGAAGAGCCTATTGGGAATATAGGAACTACACTACATGGCGCCCAACGTTTGGTAAGGCAATAATTTAATGCTAGATACTAGAGTAACGCAGTCGTGCTTTTCACACAGACCCCTTTTTCCGTAAAAACTCCAATAGACGTCTGGAGTGGGTAAAAGGTTAGTATCCACCAGAACTAAATAGGATGAGAATCCTATGCATTAGTTTTTTGGTTTATTCAACCTTGAAGGATACAGTGTTCCAAAATACAGTGCATCTAATCTTTGTTTCCTTGAAAACATACTCTGCAAACTTTCGGTACACAAAATGACGGAGAGTGACGACGAAAGGGAGACAGCTAGAATAGCAACTCAACTAGTAGCAGAAGACACAAGTCTTCAGCAAAACAACCCGGATGCAATAATCATCCCGGTAAATGTAAGAAAGAGTGTAACTTACAAACTAATAAATAATGGAGTATCATCGAGAGGTGGTACAGTCATATTTGTGATAGATTCACATGAATATCGGCAGACAGAGGTATTCTATTCATAATTAACTTTTCCAGCAGCAAATGCTGTGACACACGAGTTTCACTACTACAAAGCAGAGGAACCTCCAGTGGAATATGTTCCTTTTGAGGATGTCGAAATTCCACTAACTTAACAGGAGCATTAGCTCTGGTTAATGGCGCCCTAAAACATAAAAATCACATTTCCAGGCTCGGTCTACTAGGTAGACCAGGAGCCACATGGCTGGTTCTAGCCAGCTATACACCACATCCTGACATTGAAGAAATGTCAGACAGAGAACTGATAGTTCAACTAAAACAATTAACAAAAGCATATAGACAATTAGTTCAATTGACAATTGACGGTACAACCTGCCGCCAAAAATTAAAAGAAACAGATATAGCAGAACAACCTTTTGAACTTGCCAGAATAATTGAAAAATCCTATGAAGAATTAGGTAGAGATAGTTTGGGTGGGAAACCACTAAAACCACAACTAACAGAAAATCCAGAAAAAACTTTCATTAAAAATTGTTTAATTACTCCCAAAAAGAAATGGGAAACTATCAGACAGACTCTTCCTAAAGAAAAACAGTTTCAGTCCAGAGGAAGGTCTCCCCAATGGAGAGATAGATCTCCAGAACGGGGGGGTAGGTCTCCACAACGGGAGCCCTCTGAGAAAAGATATAACCTCAGAAATAGGGATAATTTGAAAAAACCTGACAGATATCAAGATAACGATACACGTCCCTCTCGATCTTTTCAGACTTCCTCAAAGAAATCGGAAAGAAGAGGAAGGTCAGAACATAAAGAAGAGCGCGTCAAGTCCAAAGACAAAAAACCCGCTTACCAAAGTAAAAAAATCTCAATTTTCCAAAAAGAAGGTAGCAAGCATAAAGATAAAACATGTCTAGATCCTGAGGACACAACTCAAGAACAGAGAATGGGCCCAAACAGTGCTAGACAGCGCAGGAGAAGTGACCATAGCTCCCAAGATCCTGATGAATCTTCTGGAGACAGTGGGCACGAATGAGTACATTCAGGTGGAAATTGCAGACACCAGAGTTAGTGTACCCCAAAAATTATACGAAATAACTTTGAGTATAGAAGGGGACATAACTAGGAAAATAAGAACTCCCTTTTGGGAGAAGCTATCTAAGGTCTATGATATTCTTCTAGCTGAGAAAGATGCCACATGGGGACGAAATGATTATGCCTGCCTTCTCAAATCATATTCCAATTCATAAAAAATACAACTATGCAAGAAAATGGGCAGTGGCCCAAGCCCCTGCATTATATAAAAATCATGTAGGATGGGATGAGGAATCCCCTTGCCATAAAATCCAGTTAAAAAATCAACCTACTGCACAAAGGCAGTATCCTGTTAAGCAAGAAGCTAAAAAACAAGTCAGAGAGATCTTAGATCAACTTGAGTACCAGGGGGTGATTGAAACATGCACCTCACAAATGAACAATCCTTTGTTTCCTGTCTCCAAACCAGACAATTCATATCGTCTAATATTGGACTACAGACACTTAAACTCTTGTTGCAAAACATTTGCAGTACAAAATTCACACAGTGCAGCACTGATGAATAACATTGTGCGCAAAAAATATAAAACGACATTAGATATTTCAAATGGTTTCTTCTTTCAAAACATGGCACCAGTAAGCAGGTATTTGACTGCTTTCTCAAGTATGGGGGCCCAGAGGCAATTTTGCTGTATCCCCCAGGGATTCAAGTATAGCCCTGGATTATTTTCAGCCAGAGTAACAGAGTTACTACAAATGTATGATGATGAGGCATTATCTTATGTCGATGACATCTATCTAACAGACGATGATTTGGACAGGCACTTGAAAAGAGTGAACTCCATTATACTTGGTAACACAGGAGATCGGCAGTGGTGCTTCCAAAATAGAAAAAAAGATGCACTTGCACAGATTATTTTAAATAGACAATAGTACTGGATTAGTAATAAAATCTTAAGTATTTTAAGACGGAGTGCTACATAGACCACTGTCACTCACTAGCAAGAGAGACTACTGCCAATCGGAGATTGGCACTTATATGACTACAGAAGAGGGGTCAAGGAGAGCACATTCTTAAAGCACATGTAAGCATAAATGACTAATAGGTCATACTGCAATTGAGCAACAATCAAACTATAAATATCCTGTAGTATTCACATTCGGACAGGACAGAAGAGCAAAAAAGTTCATATTTTCATTTTCTTTATTTGAAGATCCATCATAAAAGTAGAGTTGACAAGAAACAGCCGACACGTGTTTCGTCAGTACTATTGATCAGTACCATGACTTTCTCAAGGCTATATAGGCGAAAACTGTCAAGGTGCATCCAACCTCGTTTTGCATAAGATAGAATATAATATAGGATTCAAAGATCGTTATAAAACACGATGGATGCCAGGCTCAGTAGATAGATGGTATGACTTAAACAATGTAAAGTTGAGGCCCTGTAGAAACAATGTAAGTAGCACAATCAGTCTTGGTTAAAGATCCGTTGTCCGGATAGTGAAAAAAGTAAGCCACGTCGCGAAAGTATCAGCAAACTGCAGTACTGCCCCGAAGAGGTCTAGAGGCGGTGAAGTAGCACGTAGGTCCGCATAGTACCGAAACCGAGGAAACATTATCCTTGGGTTCGCATTCAACGGTACAAATTCAACTTTAAAAAATCACGGATTGCCCATCTCACTGTCCTATTTCTAGGATATGAGTTATCAAGTGAAGGGAAAAGCCTGGCAGCCAATTTTTTAGAGAAATGTGAGCTGCTCCAAGCACCAAAAACGCTGAAAAACGTACAATCAATTCTAGGTTTCCTGAATTTTGGAAGAACTTACGTTCTGAATTATGCAGAGAGGGTTAAGCCGCTCTACGAATTAATAAAACCTGATTTCAAACAAACTAATTGGACTCAGAAACACACAGAAACGTTATGTTCAAGACAAACAGACATGTTAGCTAAAACAAAGCTGCAAACATGCGTAAACGTACGCAACCTTGTAATCCGAGTCATCCCAGGAAGATGCGGATTCACGTACCTGACCTATAACGAAGGTGAAACGGTACAGATAGCTTATAAATCACACTTTGTCACACAAGCTAAAATGAAAATCACTTCAACTGAGAAAATTCTAAGTATGGGCGAAATTTGAAAATTTGCGTTCCTGCTTGAAGCAGGTGTAAGGCTTGACGCAGCATTGGGGAGATAGGGCCCCCCAGAGCATTGCTCCAGTGACCAGGAGCCTGCTTTCTCCTCATCTGCTGCCCTGCTTGGCCTCTGACCCTTTAAAACAAGAGACATGTGAACTCGCATTAAAGCCCCGCACACCACACACTAGCGCTTCCCGCCCTTTCCCCAAACCAGCTCAGAACCGTGTCTGTCAGGATGTTGCAGGACAACAATGCAGGAAAACAATGGACAAAAGGATAAAAGGACAACAATGGCTCGGACACCATGCGTTTCAAATGGTAACAAAGGCAACGTTAGACCTAGAAGGGGGTTCACTGGTGATTATGACAATATCACCAGAGTAGCAGGAATACAATTTTGACAACACACCCTGTATTTTTACCCTTGGGCATCTTGCCACTGAATAACAGATATTTATTTTTACCCAACTCAATGGTACTCATTTTATCAACCACATTTTTTGTGCTTCATGATTTTCCAGCTTCTAGGGCAAAGTCACTGCTAACCTATTTGTTAGCCTTTGCGGTCTTCCATCTTTACTCTTTTTAATGTTTTTCATAGATTTTTTATGTAATTTTGCTTTTCTTTGGGCATGATGGTACAATATTTGTATTACATTTGTTATCGTGGTTTGCGGCTGAGGGTGAGTTGCTGGTTGCTTACATGGTATGATGAAGCTGTTTGTGTTGGTATATTATGGTGGGTGTATTGGGAGTATGATGTTGGTTTTGTGGACATATGATAGTTGTTATGTTGGCCAATAATACTTAAAGTGATGGTGTGTTGGCTAATAATACTGTCAGTAGCGATGCTGATTGAATTGCAATACATTAGGATTTACTCACTGACTGCTGATATTGCAGGAGGTTCACCTGCTCGAAAAAGGGTGCACCTTCCTGAGCAGACATGCCTACTCAACCATATGGAGGTTTCTCAGATCATGGTCAAGCTGAAGCCGGGGCAGTGTCGGGGCTCTGCCATTCCTCGCGGCTTACCGGGATTACAGCTCTAAGCAGACGGCCTGCCTCCTCAGCAATAGCAGTTGGAGGAGCTGGCTTTCTTCAGAGCATACTGGCAAGGACCCGCACGCTGTTTCCAGCTGCATCCGGGCAAGTTGCCAGTGCTGAGCTGGCCCATGTATGTCAAGGCAAGGTCCATATGGTAGACACCAGAACGTATGGCGTGCAACTACCTTGTCATCAGCTCCACCCATCTTAGCAATGGGCACTTCCGTGGCATTAAATGAGTCTTCAGGGGACCTCTGCGGAAGAATGGCACTTCATTACCGATAATGGCACAGTTGTTTTCCACTTAAACGCTCATGTGTGTATGTAAGGGCAGACATTACCGGTGGGTGTACTTGGCACATGTCACACTGCACCTCTGCTGCAAAGCCATTATTGGGCAATATGTTTGTTTGCAGATGTCCATATTTGTGCAGTATAAGCTGTGTGATTCAAGCTAACAGTACTGTGAATATTTGTGCATGCATGGTATTTCTAAATGTGCGTGCATGTGTGTTTACACAGGTATTACTGATGTAAGTCTATTGTAGATTCTTGTGTATATCCAAGTACATGTATGGTAATGTAGTGAAATTTGGGACCACATTTGTGCCACCTTTCCACACCAAAAAGCAGTAAGATTTGCAATTCTCAGAGTTCATAAATGCACACGGAACAACGTAAATGTGGCCATCCCGTTTTGTGGCAGGTGTATAACCCTACAAGCAGTGCCACAGACATGATGGAAGATGGTAGCAGAGCACATGGTGCATCATTTATGTGCCCAAGAGTTCACACCATGTGACCTGCACGAGGTGCATGCCAAAGGTGCTTCAGCCTGTGTGCGAATTGTGGTGTTGCCGTTTCCCTGCCATGTGGAACTTACGCAGACCTGCTTGAAGATCTTGCCAAAAGTAAGTTCAGTGCACATGGCGTTTCCAGATCTGCTGTTGCGGATGGACTCTGCTGTAATATCATTTGCAGAATCAGCTGTTGGATGGCAGGGAAAAACACTCAGTACACTTGGCAGGCTGCCTGCAAACATCAAGAATTAGGAACTATTAAGCTATAACTCTGAGCTGTGTTTTAAATTGGATCTATAAAACGAGTGTGGCAGCACATAGCTTGAAATTACTTCCCGTCACTGAGGCAATAAGCGTAAAGCTCCAGATCTCAGCAGTGAAGCCCCTAGTATGCCATGTGCTCCTCCTTTTATCACTGTTTCCCAAAAGAGCCATCCTGGGGCAGGTGGTCATAAGAAACCTATCTTGTGCTGGGTGCAATATTAGGAGCTGGTTGATATCTGTCAGTGCTTCCTGTTGAGGTTTAATTTTCGTGACAGGCGCCTCATTGCCTACTTGTAACTATTCTCTGACCCTGCTTCAAGGGTCAGAGCAGGGTCAGAGAATAGTTGCAAGTAGGCAACAAGGTGCCAGGAAGCACTTACAGGCTTACAGCAGCAGGTGCCCAAGTTGTAGTTCATTTCTTTGTAACTCTTTTGTAAAAGGTTACAAAGAAATTGGCTTCAACTTTTGCACCTGCTGCTGTAACCCTGTAAGTGCTTGGCTTAAAATTCGTCTCGCTCCCGGATTTTCAGCCCACCCTTAGAAAATTCTGACAGCGGTTCAAACTGCTATAGCAAAAGGAAGAGCCCTCACACAGGGAAAATGCATATCGGTCGTTACACCTGTACCTGCCTTAGAGGCAGTGACAAGAGCGAGCATTCCAAATGCTAAAGCTTTACATCCAAGATGGATACAATGGGTTAATTCTCTTGCTGCAACAGACGTTGAATACGTTTTTGACCCTAGCTTGAAAACACAAGAATTTCTCCAATACGAGTACGAAGGTCCTCTGCCGACCAAAATTCTGCTTCTTGAACATTACGGCTGTATAATATATACAGACGGATCAGCACAGCCCGCAATTGGGGGTAAACAAGCCTATAGTGCTGCGTGCGCCATTGTAAAAGGTCGCTGGCGCAAAGGTAAATTCAGACCTATGGTCACAAAAACTCAATCACTCAGAGACTGTACAGCTCAGCGAGCTGTACTACAGGCTTTCAAGATGGCGCTTGAGAATACCGATCGCGAATTCCCCACACTAATAGTGTGCGATTCATATCACTGCGTCCAGTCTTACAATGAATACTTGCAGAACTGGGTTCAAAACAGTTTCAAAGATGCGAAAGGTGGCACAATAAAGCAAAAAATGCTTTGGGAACAAGTAGTTCTTTTACAGAAAGAACTACAAAAGACTCAAGTGATCCATACACTGAGTCATCAACGTGATGGTGTTCACGTTGCAGGGAATTCATTGGCTGATGAAGCCGCAAAGGCAGCCGTCCACACGGCTTCCGTAGCTACAAATAAGCGTTCAAAAAAAAGAATAGACGGTGAAACGCTACTAGCAGTATAAGCCTTAATGAAAGGCAACTATGCGGCATTACCTCTAAATTATCCACTCGGAAATACATACATAATTGATGCAAACTCCGTTCCTTTTGCTCAAATCCCTGGAGTGGGGGACAGAGTAATTCCAAACAGGAAGCGGAGAGTTTTCTTGATTCAAGAAGCACATATGGGAGAGGGTCTGAGGCACCAGGGATCTTAACTTCTCTAATAGAATTACAAATGAAGTACTGGTGGCCGGGAAGGAGCCTGCAAATTTATAGTTTTGCAATGGATTGTCAGAACTACAACAGAGATCGCAGTCATGAACCGGACCAGGAGACTGACAATAGCACAGTCAGTCCAGCCCTGACACCTCTGTTAGATAGCATTAGACTGTCTACACACAGACATCCCTACGGACGGATGCGACCCCACAACTACTAAGACAAGATTCATTTGGATGTGGCCCCAGCGCTCGGCTGACGCTGGAACTGTTATAAAAGATTTGCGAGTCTTTATCGGCACATACGCAATCGGCACTCTACATTCTGTCCAGGGTCCTGCGTTTATCTCTCAGGCTTACAAGGAGGCCATGGCCAGCTTGGGCGTTGCATTGCAGTACTCTAGTCCTTCCATCCTGAGGGTAATGCGGTAGTGGAAAGAAAAAAACGTGACATAAAGCAATCTATAACAGCGAGGGTATTAGGTTTGGGTGATGAATGGGTAAAACATCTAATAAGTGTCCAACGTAGTCTTAATAATCTGCCAAGAAATCCTCTGGGTGGAATCACTCAGTATGAACTTTTGTTTGGTACTAGAATGATAATCGAAGACCTCGATAGTCAGACTTCAGTGGTGGAACAAAAAACCTTTGATATCTCAGATCGTTTGGCTGTTTTACAGGACTTAAATGAAACAAGAAGAAGTCTAAATAACACAAAGCAAAAGCCAATGGCCTCTGAAGAAAAACCACCTGTCCCAGCAAGACCTGTCTGGATTCCAAAAATTGGGGATCTGGTCAGAGAAAAGATCGCGGTGAAGAAGGAATTTGTGCCTTCTTACAGAAAAGCAGTACCTGTCTTAGTGATCAACGGAACAAGATCAGTAGTACTACCGCCTCGTGCTGGTAAAAAGGAGAACAGAGTTGTATCAATCGACCTGGTAAAACCACAACCATGTGGCCAATAATAAGTAGTAGGCCCAGTGGACTCCCAAGATGTAGCAGAAGACCAAACCTTGCTACAATTCAAGAGGTTCAAACTGAAAGACTAATCACATTTGATAAACCTGCAGTGAAAAAAAGGACTATGCAACAAAGCCATGGAACTTGTGCCTCTTGAAACCCAAATTGCAACAGTTCGTCAAGAAACACCTGTCTACAATGATGTAGCCACTGACTATACTAATATGACAAAGGAAGAAGCAACTACAAAGATTAATAACTATCCTGATGCAATTCCAACAATTGACAGAACTGCCTCTGGCTATTTCATAATGTATTATTATCCACATTCATACATGAGGTGGTGACATGACATCTTATTTATTATTCATCTGCCTCTTTGGAGCCAGGGTAGAAGGAGAAATGCATTTAGCTAAGAGCAAGGCCATTGGGATTAAAAATAGATAATTGTCAACTTGAGCTGCAGACAGTAGCAAACTACCCGATATGCTGGATAGCAATGAGCATTGCTTTATTATGTTAGCACCACACACAACTTGTACTCCACATAGTGCACTAATGAGAAGTCATTTATTTTTCAACTCAAAGTGTCTGACTCTATTTATAGTTACTTGAAAAGCCTTTAGAAGAAAAACACTAATCAAATCACTATTATGCTAATGCTGTGATGTCATTCTCTACCTGTTAATACTTTCTGCCACACAGTCAGTGCTTTTTTAATTTGGCAATGAGTGGGTAAAACATACAATTGGCCTTGTGAATCTACTAATCATAAGCATATCAAATGAATTTCAATGGCCCTAGGGCATCAGAAATGTTCTGCTCCAATGCCACACAGTAATTTAAAACAATTGTCTGTACAGAACCTTATTTACAATTTGTCTTTTTTGCTTTTCTCAACTAAACTGCTCCTGCTGGTCCAGCCAGACTACCTAACAGGCAGGAGATATCGGCCTGTGTGTGGCGGCAGAGACTGGAGCGTATCCAGCTGGAATACTCGTGGCTCGTGGCTGGTGGTCCTGGAAGAAGAGGAGGAGGAAATTAACACACAACAGCCAGGAGCCAGTGCTGCTGGTCCCCCTCAGCCTCCAGCCTTCCGGCAATCTGATCATCGGTGCCGCTGCCAGTAAACTGTTGTAACTACCACCACACTAACAACAGGCCATTGCGCACTGCATCCTGCATCCTGCAGCAGCTGGACACCATTGATGGCCGGCTCACTATGATGGAGCAGACCCAGGACCTGCTCCAAACCAATATTTATAATTTCCTCTTCTAGCCCTTTTAAAAAAAATTGTTTTGGTTAGAGGGATTTGTTGTTTGTTGGGGCTGGGTGGAGAGGGTGGGAAGGGAGTTGGTACTGGAAAGATTTTTTTCTTGGACATTTTGAGTTTTGGGGCTTGGGTCGGTTTTGTTTGGGGACAAAGTGGGCATGTTATTTGGAGGGAGAGGGTGAGTTTCTTTGTACATAAATACAGTGGAAACAATTTTTTTCATATAACTTATTACCTGAATTACTTTCCTTTACTTTTACTTTGCACTGCCCTCAAGGAGTTTTAGGCCGCCTTTTTATGTGCTTGTAACGTAATAGAGAGGGTAGCACTTATTTATAGAGTCTAGGCTATAACTATCTTGATCATTATGGGGAATGCTGCCTTGATGTCTTAGGTTCGAGTCTGGGTAATGACGCTAAAATATCCTGTGATTCTGGGCAAGTCACTTAATCTCCTTGTGCCTAACAAAAATGAATGTATGTCCTCATGTAACGTAACTGGTGCTATGGAAAGCGCTCTGATACCTGATTCGAGTCAAGACTCTTAAAAAAAAAATACTAGGGGAGTCATCAAAACGTTACTTCCATTTCCACCCAGGTGAGCTCCAACTGTAGCATTGATCTGAATGATTGATTGATTATCCATTGAAGGCAACCAAATGGAAGAAGAAAGACTGAGTAAGTGGGTTATATAGTTATCACAGAATTACAAAGAATTGACACCACCTGAGTATTACGTGATGACACAAACATTTTCTGAGTGTGCTAAAATAGAAAAAATATCAATAGTAAGATTTGGCTACTGTGTAGCTAGCAGTATTATTCAACTTATAAAAAATTGACTCAATGTGTGGAGTCGACAAGCTTAGATTGGGCGTTTACGATTAGGCAACACAAGGCCTGAATGATGATGCTGACAACTGATGTTCTTCCTTTTATATCTAAAAGATGGATCATTTTCAGGGCACAGGTTGGTAATGGGCTGGTGTGGGCTACTGCTTAGAAGGTTCTACAGTAAGTTGGTGTTGCTTTCACCACATCCGCCCCACCAGGTGTGTGATCCATTGATGGTGCCATTCAAGCCACACCTCAATAAATCTTACAGCTCAGAGGAAGAAGGTTAATGAATGAATGGGTAATGGGATTAGGGAAGGGTTTGACAAAATAAACACTACAACACAAGGCCAGCATTCATTAGGGCAATAAGCAGCAACATATCATTTGCTATCATTCTGTAGATTGACAAAAACAAAGGAATGTGTATGAAAGAGTGCAGATAAATGCATTGTAAACAGTCCTTCTGCCCCTAAGACCCAATTTATCAGATATCTAAATGTTCTATCTTCTAGGTTGTGGAGTAAAACCACCCATTCACTTCTCTTAGTTACTATGATTGTTCAGAGAAAAATGATACTGTATTGCAAAGTTGGGTGGTGCGTCTGCATTCTCCTTGGGAATGTCCACTCTTTGGGGCCTGTCTCACTGATCCGGTAGGTAAGCAGGAGTGTTGTTGAGCTAAGTTAGCTTTTGCCTTTCGTTCATGAAGGAGAGGAGACTAGAAGAAGGCCTGCGGATGTAAAAAAGAAACTGTATTTTAGGGTTAAGGAGAAGGACAGAAGGAAGGTAAGCTTCATGAGGAGCGTATCAAGAAGACTCCGAGACAGAGCAAAAAAAACAAAAGGGGGACACTTTTACCACGAGTCCAACATGCACTCACACACACAGAGCAGCATTTCACAAACATACCTCTCTCTATTCCACACAGCTGAGTACTAGGCATCGGGCTCTTGGTTTACCTTCGAACTGAAGTCAATACTCAAAAACGTCTTGCTCCTAGCTGTTGATGGGGTAGTCCTGCAGCTCTGCCCTGAGTTCTTCCATGATACTCTCCCTGACTCTGAGTAACACCATCCCAGATAGTCATCATCATCATGAATCCAGGTAACCCGAGCAAAATAGACCTGGAATGCACTGCTGTTCAAGAACAAGTAGAGAAACATAATTGCAGTATTTTGCATAGGTTTTTGTTTGTTAACTAAAGTGATCATTCTGGCCTCTGAAGAACCAGAATAACTGAGAACACCCTGCAATTAAATCTGTCTAAGTGTCAAAGGACTGATCACTTACAAAGAAAACAAATGAGTGCCCATCACTCAACCCGCAAACAATGCAATCAATAATCATCTCAATAAATTTCCCAAATTACAGTTCAACACAGCCTCTCTCACTGTCTGTCACCAAATGAATCATCAATCAACTTAAATCATCACTCATTCTGTCAGGCACTCACCGTTGCAGTAATTGAAGTTACCTCATCCAATCCAAGCACGGGTACCTCAGGTAGGTATTCAATCATCTTTGATGCTGGCAACACAGTGGATTTTGGTATTTGCAGGCAGTCTTGCAGACAATAAATAATTTTATGGGGCAGCCCTTCTAGTGCTAAGTGATGCAAAAAGGAATAGGCAGTAGCCATGCGATTGGGGAAGGCATTGTCCCCAATGTCATGAAGGAATTGAGGAGGCTTTTTCAATGCACACTGGTCCAACTGCAATCCGGCAATATATATGTGACTAACATAAAAGGTCGTGCAGTATAAATCTGACACAAAAATTATAATTTTCCTCTGGTTATTTTTTTTTTTTTTGCAAAGAAAAACTAAGTTCAGTGAGAAAATGTCTTAATGTTCTATGAGGCACTGGCATACTTAGTCTGAGAAGTAGAATTCATCCTCAAACTCAGGTAGTGCACCCAGAAGTTGGTCAGCTAACACATTTGATTCAATTATGCACCAATCACCTTCCTCCTCCTGTACTGCTGTTTCAGGAATAGTATAATGGCGTGGTATAAAATTTTGGTCATTTTTATCATAGTCAATCTCTTTACAATTTGAGACAGGAGACTGGTGATTCTCCCTGGGATGATTGCACCAGCTGCACTGAACACATGTTCAGCAGACACCCTGGCGACCAGACAAGCCAGATACTTTATTGCCAGCCTGCTGAGCTATGACCATTGGCACATATCCCCAAACCAATACATCAATGGATTTTGATCCACATAATCTATTTAGGATAATTCAGATACTCATGGAACAATCTGTGGATGGTCATTGGTGCCACCACTTGCTCAACCTGTTTTGTCATCACCTCTGCACTGGACTTGAGCCCTGCCAATTGAAACCAATACAATGCAGAGTTGGGTCAGGTCCTTCTGTTGCTGTTGTTGCCGGGGTATGGTTGATGGTGTTGTTGGCTGCTGTGAGACAAGACTGCCCTCTCTGGAAGTTGAAGGTGGCACCCCAGAAAAGCGGAGTGGGACACAATGTTCCAGCAGTTCTTCTTACAAGTCTTCGACTTGCTCTACAATCCACCTCTTCTATTTTAAATCATCCTCTTCAGAAAAAGGAATGAAAGTGTGCGTATTTTTTTGTACCGTGTATCAAGTAGTGAGGCACAGATGTACTCTTTGGACTTGATGATGTCATGTTGCAGCCTTGTATTAGAAGCCAAGCGAAGGACTAAGGTCTGAACCAGGGCATTAGCTTCTGTATTTTCAGTCACACCTGCTGGGCCAAACATTTCAGTCGCCTTCTGTACCTGGTCTTTTAGGAGATGCAACAACAGAAGAGTTTGGCCCATCATACAGTCCTCCTTTCTAACTTCCTGTGTGAAAACCTCAAAAGGGAGTAGCATCTGTGTCGCGGATTTGACTAGGCCCCATTTGTCCACAGCCATGGTCACATCTTTCCCAACTGCATCCCCTTGTCTTTTAATGTCATAGTCATTGATCTGTTTGTACTGCTCAAACAGATGCTGCAGCATGTAAAAGTAAAGTTCCAAAGTGTTGACACCACCTTTATCAGGGATATAACTGGTGCTCTATTATTACGCTAAATAATCCGCAGTTGCTTCCCGGCTTTAAAAGAATGGCTGAAATTAGTGAAGATTCTTCTGCAGGTGGTCAGTTTTTTCCTGACTATGTCTTCCTTTTTGAGGAAGTCTTGCACCACCAGATTGACGCAATTTGCCAAATACAGGACATTGAAATAGCGCCCGTTTGACATGGCAACAAATCCAATGATAAGACCTATGGGTTGCAGCCATTCATACACTTTGCTGTTAAATTCTTCCAAGATGTTTATAGCGGTATGTGATTTCTCTATTGCAAACATGGCCACTGTCGCATGCCGCAAGACGCTCTTAAAACTTTCTTCAGGGCCAAGACCTTAAGATATCCTTTGCTTTGTGCTGGCAAAAGAGATCCAGTGTGAAGTGATGCACATGTAATCAGTTGCCTGTCAACTGGTCCATATGGCTGAACATCACATTGCTGCTAAGCTTGTCCAACACATTACAACATATTGTGATGCAGCACTGGAACAGCCACTCTGGCAAGATAGGCCCTACTTAGCCAGATGGCTGCCACAAATTCTAAGAATCACACTTCTTCAACAAAAGAAAAGGGTAGGAAGTCAAGTGCTAAAATTTTTGCTAGGGTCACATTGTACAAATGTACGGTTTGGTGGTTTCACTTGTAGGGTCTCTCCTGCCTAAATCCGTCTGTAATAGCAGCCAGGATTTTCTTCTTATCTTGGGGCACCGACATAGGCATCTTTTTTAGAAGTAGATGGTAGTGGTAGACTCAATGTGTGTCATGGTGGTTTGGCAGTAACTGTATGCCACAGTGTCTCCATCTAACTCTGAGACTTCTGTGCCATTGTGAAGTTGCTGAGGTGGGTGAATCTGCTGGCACACTGCTAGGGACATGGTTGCTTTGCGTAAAGGTGTTACCCACTTCATCCTCGTCATCACCTTCCACCATGGTTAAACTTGTAGTTGATGTTTCCTGGTTATCTCCACCACCACCACAACCACATTCGACATTTTTTTAATGTGTTCCCCCCACTTCATTGTCTGGTGTTTATTCATATGGGTCATCTGGCCTCCTGGACCATAATGTGTACCAGGCTTACCTTGATAAACATTTGTGCGGCAAATGGTACATACTGCAATGTGCTCCCCCTCTTTGCTAACTGTAAAAAAGTCCCAAACTGGGGAGGAGTACTTTTTTATTGGGCCAATGCCTGAAGAAGAACTGAAGGTAGGTGGGCATGTTGCCGATTGCCTCTCTGCTTCTCCAGAGGCAGGGGTTGGTGCAGATCTCAGCTGGGATTTTTAAATGTGGGAGCTGGTGGCAGAGCTACCTGTGTCACATCCCTCTGAGCTGGTTGAATAGCAATGCCATATTCCTCCTTGTCATCTTCCACCATAGCTACCTCATCATCCTCCTCTTCATCCCCTTACATAAGTTTACATATTTCTTCAACTTTTCTGTTCCCTTGCCTCTCCTGTTGCCTCCTTGTCTCTGTCTGGGCCCACTCCATGTCCCCATCATCATCACCATCATCAGAAGTGGTGTTTGGAGAATATGGTGCATGAGCACTCCTTTTTCTAGCTGGAGATCGAAAAGCCAATGATTCTAAAAGAGGAGGTTCAACGTCTTGCGCAGAAAGAAGCTCAACTCCTGTCCTGCTTCAACTTCAGACAAATGTACTATTGCTGGCTGGTGCTGTTGTTCACTTTGCTGTATTTCCTGAAAAAATTGTGTGCTACTTTGTGAAAGGGAAAAATCCAATTTAACATCACTACTCATCGGCATCAACATAATTGAACTGGCTGCCTCACTGACAGACATGGGCCAGGGTTTGGGCAGCTGGTGCTGTTGAAGCAGAAATGCTGCTCACAGCTTGCTTGCCGGAGGCCGGTACAACTTTCCTGAAAAATGCTTCGGTTGACACGCCAGTGGTGGAAATCTTCTTCTTCTGCTCCCCACTAGCCACTTTCTTGGCAGCACTTTTCTTTGGAGCCATCTTGAAGGTGTGTTCGTAGTGGCATCTACCATCACAACAAGCTGAAGAGATGACCACGTTGCTTAGTCAATCATGCGTCACGTCGTGCACAGGCCTTCTGCCTGGAAGTACGATGGGTGATGTTTCTTCTCTTGTGCACATGAAAGCAAACAGGAAAGAAAAACATCAGTGAAACATGGCATTGTTGCAGTTCAAATAGTGGTACAAACAATATCATTTCATTCATTCATTTAATTTCACATCATTTAGTTTAGTGATTTAGCAATAATACAATCAAACTATTAATTTGTAAAACCACATCAACAAACTTTTATTGTGTGCAGTACATTCCGGAAGGATCAGAAAGAGCAACAACAACAACATACAAATGTTACCTTTTGCTTTATGCGTGTCACATTAGGATGTGGCAATCAGGGAGGTGCAGGTGACAATGGAATAATTCTTAGACAATTAATGCTACTGTGCAGTGCACCGATTTCAGTCATGGGGTTGATGCCAGATATTAGGACAATAGAAAGGAAATGTTTTAGATCAAAATAAAGAAATGAAAATTAAAACAACATTTTTTTTTAATTCAAAAATGATTTTTTTTAATTTTATTTGTTTTTTTTAAAAATGTTATTGAGCAAACTTTACATTTACAGCAATGCATAGTAATTAACATACATAGTATCATCATTCTAATATAGTGGGGGGTTTTTATTTCCCCCAAATTCTAAAGGAACGCAAAAAGGCTGTGCATAATAAGATTAATACTCTTAACAGTACGAAACTGTCTTTATGTTGTATGTGACAGGTATAGTAATATATAAATAATAAAGCAGAACACAGTTTTGGAATAGATATTAAACATGCCCTATACCCCTTTTTTCCCCCTTTCCAAAATCAGGCCCTTTGCTGATTATACCAACTAGCTATAGGATCCCAGATCATTTCCCCTTTAGCTCTGGATTTTTTTCCTCTAGTTTTATATATTGCTGTTTCTAACTTGTATGTAGCAAGTAGTCTATTCATCCAGCCCTGGAATGTGGGTGCCTCTGTATCCTTCCATCGGGCTGCTAGCATAATCCTGTATATAGCTGTGCATAGATAAATTGTATACATTTCTGGATTACTAAGTTCTACAGAACTATCATACCCTAATACAACTAGGGTAGCTGATATTTGGATCTCCCGGCCAAAGATTTCAGCCCAGAATTTACATATACTCTCTTTTAGTTGTTCGAGTTTCGGGCAGTCGTAGAACATATGTATTAAATCTGCAGGACCGAGCGCGCATCTAGGACATTTATCATGACTAGCTTTACCCCATAAAAACAATTTAGCTGGTGTATAATATAGGTTACAAACCGTCTTATAAATTTGAGCTTTTAGATTACTTGCAAGTATGATTTTAGAGGATAATTGTAGCACCATATCTATATCCACATTGGGATTATTAAGTTTGTTAGCCCAACTTTCCTCTATTTTCGCTAGGTTATCTGGGTGATTGTTTATAAGAATCCCGTAGATATCACTAATTCTGAACGTTATTTTTTGCATCAGGTCTAATAATGTTAACAACTGTAAGCTTAAACTTGTGGTGTGTTGTCTGATTGATGTAAAAATTTGAATGAATTTAAAGTAGTCTGTGGGGTAAATCTGGTATTTAAGACTTAACTCGTTGAAAGTGATTCTGCCATCTGAGTTTAAGAAGTCGCCAATGGTAACTATGCCTAGATTTTCCCATCGCTTAGTAACATTATCATTTAGATATTGCGGTATTATAGAGCTACGCCATAAAGGTGTGTATTTGGTATATTTAGGGATTGATAGTATTCTAGTAGTTTTATTCCATATTTTGAATGCGTCTGTCACTATTTTAAATTAAATTTTTTTATAGTATGATGGCTCAATTTGTCTTAGCAGTAATCCGCGCGCAGTATCTCCTAGTGTAAGTTCATAGATAGAGGGAATGACCTGAGGAGATCTTATTCGATCTGGATTTTTAGAAGTGGTTAAGAAGGACATCTGCTGCAGAATGGCGGCCCAAATGTAGTAGGTTAAGTTTGGAACTGCTAATCCGCCTCAGGATGTAGGTGATACTAATTTAGTTATAGCCCGTCTTGTCTTCCCATAATTCCAAATAAATGATGTTATTACTTGGTCTATCTTCTTTAAATAGGTATTATCAATAAGGAAGGGAATTGCACGAAATAGGTATAATAGTTTGGGAAAGATTGTCATTTTGATATAGTTAGTTCTGCCAATTATGGATAAATGAAGGTTATTAACTCTAACAAGATCTTTTTTTATTTTTGTAATTACAGGGTCGTAGTTAAGTGTAATCATTTCGTTAGTATTTGGTGAGATGTTAACACCTAAATATTTTGCATTTCCAACTCTATATTGACTTATATATGGCGTGTTATCGGTGCAGACAACCATCGTTTTGTCTTTATTTAATGAGTACCCTGAGTACTGGCCGAATAATTTAGTAACTACTCCTATTTCCTCTATAGCCTCAGTAGGATTAGTTGTTAGAATCGCTACGTCATCGGCATAGGCAAGTATTTTAGTATTTTATATTCTAGTCTTGACTGGAGTTATCCTTGGTGATGTTAATAATTTGGTGAATAAGGGCTTAATATATAAGGCAAATAAAAGTGGTGAGCATGGACATCCTTGTCGAGTCCCTCTCTGTATGTCTATATTTTCAGACTCGCAACCTCCCGTCAGGACCTTGGCTTTAGGTTCTACGTATAAAGCTTTCAGTGATTTTATGAACCCCGGGCCGATATTGTTGAGGGCTAAAAGCTCCCACAAGTACTGCCAAGAGACACGGTCAAAAGCCTTTTCAGCGTCTAGTAAAATCAAAGACATTTTACCTTGTTCTAGCTTCATTATATCAAAGAGTGCTATCACTCGGCGTATGTGGTCTGTGGTGCTTTTGCCTGGTATAAACCCGTGTTGCCAGGGAGATACTAGCTGTTCGATATATTTGCCAAGTCTGTTGGCGAATATTTTTGCATAGGTTTTAGAATCTGAATTAATTAGTGAGATTGGTCTGTATGATGTGGTTAATTCAGGGGGTTTGTCCTTTTTTGCGAATACTGCTATGTTTGTTTGTCTCCATGATTCTGGGGATTTTCCGTGCCACTGGATGCCTAAGAATAGATCGTGAAGAAATGGGGTTATAATTGTTCCCAGTATTTTGTATAAATCTAATGGTATTCTGTCAGGCCCTGCTGCCTTCCCTGCGGCTAGTTCTGCTGTTGCTAGCTCAACCTCGGTTTTAGTGATCTCCTTATATAAGTCATTCCTTGCATCGTCATCAACAGTTTGTGATATATTATTTTCGCTAAGCCAGTTGACTAAAAACTCATTAGTCTCTTGGGCCGTATGAACATCCTCGTTTTGGTATAATTTTTGATAATATTCTTTAAAACAATTAGCGATTTCTTTTTGAGTAGTAAATTCGTGACCGCTATATTTAATACTTTTTATTGTATTGAAGGATTGAGTCTGCCGTGTTTTTAGGGCAAGATATTTCCCAACGTTTTCCCCCACCTCGTAGGATTTCTTTCGATGAGCTTGATTAATTTCCGCAGCTTTAGTAGTTAACTCGTTATTTAACTCTGCCTTGATCACTAGAATCTTTCTTAGGGTTTCCTCGGCATGCTCACTATGTTGTATTTGATTGGCATGTTTGTATTCTAGCTGAGTTAATTCATTTATTAGTTGGTTATGAATTTTCATTTGTTCTTTCTTATGAGTGGCAACGAATGTGGCGGTCTCCCCCCTGAGTGCCACCTTATAACTGTCCCAGACGATAAATCGAGACGCACTATATTGATTTGCATCAAAGAATTCTTTTGTCCATTGGGTTATGTGGGTTATATATTCCTGATTAGCTAATAATTTCCTATCAAATGTCCACTGTGTATGGGCCCGATTATAGCCCGGTATTTCCGTTGTAATATATAAGGCATTATGATCGGATATTGTTTTCGGGTCTTTAACAATCAGGGTATTTGAGGCAATATCTGGAGTTGCAAAAAAGTAATCAATACGGACATATTTACGATGTGGGTAAGAAAAAAAGGTGTATCCAGGATCTCTACCCCTTTTAAGCAGCCATATATCTTGTAGGTTGTGGGTTTGAATTAAGTTTGATACTGCCCTGAACACCCTGGGTTTCCGACCCGAGTACCTATATTGATTCAGAGGGGATAGATTTTGATTAAATGCCAAATTAAAATCACCACAAAGAATCAAGCTACTTGGCCAAGATGCTAATTCCATTTCTAATTCAGCAAATAGAGTGGGGTCATCAAGATTAGGGCCATAGATTGAGCAGATTGTAATACCTAGTTCTAATTGGATTATGACCCGTCATCCGTGATCGTCGGCTTTCTTACGTACCGGGCTACCTAATCTGGTTCTTGCTAAAATTACGACTCCCCTGGTTCTTGTGGTTTGAGTTGTTGTAATTAATATTTGGTAGCCGGGTATTTTTAATTGTTTAATCTCCCCGAATGGAATATGGGTTTCTTGTAAACAGAGGATATCACAAGTACTCTGGGCGATTATCTGATAAAATTGGGCTCTCTTGCCTCTGTCGTTTAACCCTGCCACGTTCCAACATCCTATGTTTAATCTACCCATTTGGTACTGCTTTTTTTGGATCATTATTTATCAGCCTGCGTTCCCCTTCAAGTGTCATTTTGCTCTTTTTTTTGTTTTTTTGCTCTCCCCCCCCAACCAGGTGCACAGAGTGCGCCCTGTTTGCCACCCCCACCCTCATTTCTCCCCTTCCCCATCCCTTGCCCTCCCCGAGTGAGCAATGAGACTCCATCGGAGTCTACAGTGATGGATTTAGCCTGCTCCGAGCAGGACTAGTGAAGCATGCAATTTTAAAGTGCAGTAGTAACCTTATCGGAGACAGATAGAAAAGTAGAAAAAAGAAAAGTAAATGTTATCAATTGTGAACATATTTAAACTAGAAAAGATAAAAGGATATTTAGTATGTAAGAATGGGAAATGAAAAGAAAAAGGAAAGATTAATAGAAAATCAATAATTTACGAATTGTTTAAAGCATAGGGTTGTGCTTATTCGTTTTTCTTATTTTCCTATTTTTCAAGTGCCGCAGCTTATATTCAATTGCATCAACATAGACTAATGTATATTAGTCCATGTACACTCAATGGGTTCGTTATCTTTCGATCTCTAGTTTATATTAGTTATCTCTCCTGCCTGTTCTTATGTGTGTTCAGTTGTTTTTTTCATAAACTCTCTAGATATTCCTTAGCTTTTACTTCAGACGTGAAAAATTTTGTTTGTCCCATATGTATCACTTTCAGTTTTGCGGGATTGTTCAAATATACTGTTGCTTTTTTCTCTTGAAAGGGTTTGATGAGTTGTCTGAGCCGCCACCTCCTTTCTATAGTCCAATGACAAAAGTCAGGGCGCACGAAGTATGAGATTGAGTCTTTTTTACGGTGTTTATCAGGAGTAACTTTCTCTGCAATGGCCTGGCGAAGTAGGAAATTTCCGAAATATACCAGAATTGCGCGAGGATATTTGCCTGTAGGTGCCGTGGGTTTTAAGGATATTGGAACCCTATGTGCTCTCTGCACCTCGTATCCCCAATCCCAGGTGTTTAACTCAGGCAGGGTGTCACGGAACAGTTGTATTATATATGTGCGGCAATCCTCGCCTTCCATTTTTTCCGGAATTCCCAGTATTCGTAGATTATTTCTGCGGAGTCTATTCTCATAGTCTTCAAGCTTCCACCTTATGTCATGAACCTGCGCTTCGGTAGCTTCAAGTCGCTCATTTGTAGCAGCAGCCTCTGTCTCGTTGACCACTATGCGGTCCTCTATATCATTTAGCCTTTCAGTAAATGCTCCCATGGTTTTTGACAGTTTGCGGACCACCCCTTAAACCTTTTGTAATCCGGCCCTTGCTTTGCGGCTATCTTTAGAAGTTTCTTCCCGATGTGATGCTATGGCCTGTAGCACTGTCTCCATGACTTGCGTTAGAGTAGTTCCTGAGTCCTCCATAGTTTCTTTATTTTCGTTTTGCTCTAAAATTGGTCTTTGGTCTCTTGGATTAGGAGAGTGGCTTTGGTTCAATGCCAAACCTGTTGGGGTATAATCCCATGATATTTCATTAGCTCCATGGTGTCCAGATTTTTTCTTTTTAAGTATTGTTCTTTTTTTCTTGTCGCGCTGTTCTTTTGGTGGATTGAGTTCTAGATCTGAGCTTAGGTTAGAATCTGTTTCGTTCTCCAGATCATCAGCTTCATCTAGTTCATCAGTATCTACTGACCAACTGATATCCTCGGAAAAGGAGTAGAAGTCAGTTATGTCTTTATCAATCTCTAGAACCTCTATAGCGTCAACAGGGTGCAGGTCTATTGTAGAGCTGATTTGTGGGATTTCTAGATCAGGATTAAATATCTCATTAAGCTCTTGGGTCTCCCCTTCCCTCATCTCAGATCCCAAGCTGGCCCCTCCTTGTGATTTATGAGTTGTATCAAAGGGTGAAATTCCTCATATAGTTGTTGTTTCAGTCTCTGGTGACGGATTACTGTGTATCTCTAAATTACTCACAGAGGAGGTCCGACCCACCGCCTGTCCAACAATTTCTTTGCTCGAACTGTTCTCGGTGCCTTCAGTACAAGTCGAAGGATCTGTAACCTCGTGTTGATTAACATGTTGTTGGGTGTTATTATTTGTAACTACACTTTGTTCACTTTGTACATTGTAGTTATTGACCCTGCCCACCACTTGCTTTACTAGACTGTTTTTATCTGTAAAGTTCTCGTTAGGGTGGTCTGCCCTCGCCTGGGTGTTAGTACCAGAACTGTTCGATGTAGATTCAGTTACAGTAGTAGGGATAGTGTGGCTTACCTGCCCCGTACCCGGACTGAGTCTCTCGACTACACCGCTGGTCACTGATACGGCCACTCTATTTGGTTCCAGTTGCGCTTCCTGTGCCTTCTGTACTTCCATTTGGGCCAATACTTCATTATCGTCTGGCTGTAATGGGGTCGTGGGGCTTGTTGTAACCAATGTTACTGTTGCTGCTTTATCACTTCCTTTATCACCAAAGTCTGCTGAAACACTGCCGCTTTCAATGGGGGGAGCCGCTTGCTGTTTTCCATTACTCGCGGTGCTTTGTTGTGTGTCTTTAGCCATCGTTCTCTGATTAGCGGCCCGAAACATTGTAGCCACTGTAGTGATATTTGCTGAGGCATTTTTGACAGGATGGGTCACAGATGTTGATTTGCTAGAGGAGGCCGCCTTCCGGGCCGGTGCTTTCTCCGTTATTTTTTCAGGCGCCCCTACTGTTGCTTCTGTTTGTGCTCCTTGCCCTGGCACTCCCCCGCTGGTAATGCCCTGCTTCACTTCTTGATCCCGCAGCGCCTGGCGTGCAGCCCTCGTCTTAGCTGCTGCCGAGGCTACCGCTGCTGCATTTTTTGGAGCCATTAGTAATAGTGAGGCAGACTCACTCTGGTCGGGTTCCTGATGGACCGTCTCGATCACGGATTCCTCGGAGTTTGCAGCGGAGTTCACCGCGGAGTTCACTGCTACAGCCAGCCAGCAGAGGGAGCGGAGTGCATGCGTAGTTCTGTGATTGCCGATCAGCAGCCTGAGCACGGCGAACCCAACCACGGATGCAAGGAGCTTGTGTTTGTGCGGTGTTCCCGCAGAGGAGAGACCCTCGACAGGTAGGGTTTTTAGTTTCTCTAGCCGCATACCGAGCTATTAGCTCTCTGTCACGCTATCCACTAATTTTGTAGGCGTCTGTCTCGCTAAATGACTCTCTGCATGCTCCGCTGTCCCACCCGGAGCTGCTATCGGCGTCTAGCCTAACGCCGCCATCTTTGCTCCCTCATGATTTTTTTTTAAAGTAAGTTAAAAAAACAAACAATTGTTTACAAAAATATTCATATATTGTTTAAAAAAAATGCATGTTTTTTTAAATTGTAAATAAAAACTACAACTACGTTTTTTTAATTAAAACAACTAAAATTAAAAAATATTGAAACAAAACAATGGAAGATAAGTAAAAACATCTGTAAGCATATGCATTTAATAAAGTGATATCATTGTTAACCACCCATGACTATGGCAAAGGGCCACACTGGATGGACGCACAAAATGCTTGGCAGGCAGTGCAACATGGTCATTAATAACAACTAACACTGGTGGCATGGTCAAAATAACTGAGAAGACATGCAGGCCTATGGCAAAAGCAGGCTGATTGGCTACAAATAACAGCCATCAGCCAAACGGTCAGAGCAACAACAACCAGCAAGAAGGAATGGACACAAATAGAGAAGACATGGAGGCCTAGGGCAAAAGCACACTGGCTGGCTAGACAAAATGACTGCCAGCCACACGGTCATAAAAGCAACCAGCAAGAATGGCCACAAACAGAAAAGACATGTGGCACCCATGGCAAAAGCACACAGGCTGGCTACACAAAAAGGCTGCCAGCCACATGGTCACAACAACAAGCAGGAGCCCTGGAAAACAAAGCACACATGCAGGCCTATGGTGGAGACTGACTATACAAAATAGCATGATGACCAACAAAGGCAAATGGTGGCTTATGACAAACACACATACACACACAGTGGTCAGACAAAAGAGGCATAGTAACACAGGGAACACAATATTAATTCAGCAATGCCAAAAGAGAAAATTAACAGGGCTAAACATGTTTACAACACTCATCCTCCAAATCCATTACCCCACCACTAAACTGTTTACAGGGGGGAAAAAAGAGAAATACCACTAAACAAAACACATTTTCTAATTTTATCCAATGTGATCCATGGTCAAAATTATGTTTCAATTCAACAGACACCAAAGAAACAGTTGCTTCATGCACCCTTTATTAGCACAGGGCCCACTGGATCGAAGGCCCATTGGCAGACTAGGCCACACGTGAATTAAAATAATATTGCAAATGTATTAAAAACGGGGAATGATGTAATAAACTGTGCAACATTTTCATTCACAAAAGAAGAAAAATTCAATGCAAAAAATAAATAGGCCCCTTCTAAAACTGCAAGCAACCCACCACAATACATTTAAAAAAAACAAATAAATTTACAAATAAATCCAGGTGCATGCCCCCAATCAAACACACAACATCCTTATACACCAGTTTTCAACTTGTGATATATCAAAAACAAGGTACGTAAATCCAATGGTATATATGCAGCAGACAAGGAGAGTCAATCAATCAATCAATCATTTGTAAAGCGCATAACATACCCGCGAGGGTCTCAAGGCACTGGGGGGGCACTACTGATCGAACAGCCAGATCTTGAGTATCCTCCTGAAGGTCAGCAGGTCTTGGGTCTGTCGTAGGCTCAGTGGGAGGGTGTTCCATGGCTTGGCGGCGAGGTGGGAGAAGGATCTCCCACTGCTGGTTGTTCTCCGGATGCGCGGGACGATGGCGAGTGAGATGTCAGCGGAGCGGAGCTGACAGTTGGGGATGTAGAAGGAGAGCTGTCTGTTGAGGTAGGCTGGGCCGGTCTTGTGGAGTGCCTTGTGTGCGTGGGTGAGGAGCTTGAAGGATATCCTCTTATTGACGGGGAGCCAGTGCAGGTTTCTCAGGTGGGGGGTGATGTGGCTGTGGCGTGGTACGTCGAGGATCAGTCGTGCCGAGGTGTTTTGGAATCTTTGTACTCGTTTGATGAGCCTGGTCGGGGCTCCCGCGTAGAGGGAGTTTCCGTAGTCAAGTCTGCTGCTGACGAGGGCCTGGGTGACTGTCTTTCTAGCATCTGTTGGGATCCATTTGTAGATCTTGCGGAGCATGCAGAGGTTGTTGAGCAGGAGTAGGAGACGGCGTTGACTTGTTTGATCATTGAGAGCAATGAGTCGAGGATGATTCCCAGGTTGCTTGCGTGGTCAGTGGGTGTCGGGCCTGCCCCCAGTGCTGTCGGCCACCAGGAGTCATCCCAGGATGAAGGGCTGGAGCCAAGGAAGAGGACCTCCATCTTGTCCGAATTCAGCTTTAGATAGTTAGTCTTCATCCAGTCGGCCACAGCCTTCAATCCTTTGTGAAGGTTGGCTTTAGCGGTGATGGGGTCCTTGGTGAGGGAGAGGATCAGCTGAGTGTCATCGGCGTAGGAGATTATGTTGAGGTAATGCTGTTGGGCAATGTGCGAGAGCGGGGCCATGTAAATGTTGAACAGCGTCGGGCTGAGGGAGGAACCTGGGGTATGCTGCAGATGATCTTGGAGGCTTTGGAACAGAATGGGGGGAGGCGGACGCTCTGGGTTCCGCCGTAGAGGAAGGAGGTGGTCCAATCCAGAGCCTTATCTCGAATCCCTGCAGCGTGGAGGCGTGCGTGTAGTGTGCGGTGGCAGATGGTGTTGAAGGCGTCAGAGAGATCTAGGAGGATGAGTGCTGCGGCCTTGCCGTTGTCCAGCGGGGTCCTGATGTCATCGGTGGCGGTGATGAGGGCAGTCTTGGTGCTGTGGTTGCTACGGAACCCTGACTGGGAAGGGTCCAGGATTCTGTTTTCTTCGAGGTATCGGGTTAGCTGTCTGTTGACGGATCCTTCCAGCTCCGAATCCCTTTGAAAAGTGACCTGATGAGGGACAGAGCACTGGGACAGGAAGTTGAAGTGTCTGGGTCACTGCATTCTGCTCTAAAATAAAAGGTTTTTGAAAATGACTTCTCGCACAAAAAAAAGAACTTCAACTCCAATGGCCAGTTTGAGAAGAAAATCTACTACAAATGCCTCTCAGCTACATTCTCAAGCAGAAAGGCAGCTCAAACACTTTTTGAGATTGCGATTGGCACCATCGTGGCCGGAAGCTGTGCAAGTAAGTGCAAAGTCTTGCGGTAGCTCGCTAGCGGGGTGAGAAGTCTTGCGTGTGCTCGCAAGCAGCCCAAGACTCTTGGCAATTGCGGTTGAGAGCCGAAAGAAAATTCAAGCGCAAACAGGAAAAAGAAATCTGCTCCAAACCCGAATAGTGTGTTTCTCCACGGAGCACAGAGTACCTGAATTCAGCAAACTCTACAAGCAGAGCTTAGTGATTTCCCATTTTTACAGGTGATCTAATAAAAACTTTGTGAGACAGACAATTCTGGATGGTGGAATGATGTTAGTGTGTTTAAAGAATCAGGTACTCTGGGTCTCATTTAGCACCTTGGATGCTTGAAATATCCCTCTGCTGTGCTGGGCCATAATGTTAATGGGTGTGGTCATGACGAGCTCAGCTCTTCATGAGCACCCTAGAGGTATATCTCATGGCGAGCTGAGCTCGTCATGAGCATCGAAGGGGTTAGAGTAGGGTGTCAAATGTGGATCCTCTAAAAATTGGCAGATTTACCATTTGCCTCACTCTTACTTTCTGTGCTCCACTTAGTTATGTGAACAACCTGGAGTTTTCCAAGGGGGAACCTCAGCTGGCTTCATCATCAGGAAATGTTTGCTTGATCCATCAACAATGATTTGTCATGCCTCTTGCTTGGTGTACCCTTGTAGCAAAAACAATGGGTCTTATTTACAAGCCCCTTGCGCCACTTTTGCGTCATTTTTCCTATGTTAAAAATGACGCTAAAGTGGCACAAGGAGTTCGTAAATGAGCCCCAATGTCTCCCACATAGAGGGAGAACACTCTCAGCATGTCAGGCCTTTAACTTGTTTGTGTTGCAAGACAAGGCCTTTGGTTTGAGGTTTGTGTTTGCATAACACATTAAAAGACAGACATGCCAATCACTCTGCCAACAAGATCAGAAATGCTAACTTTGGGGTCAGTTTATCATGGAGCTTATGAGGGTTGAGCCTAGCTCATTCACTAAGGGCTATATGGGGCCCTCATTCTTCTGAGAGTTTAGCTTTAAGAAGTTTGATGACATCACATTTTATTTTGGCGAGAACAGAATGCATGATCCTACTGATTTAGAAAGGGTATCCCTGTGAAAACAAGTGTGTTTTCTGAATGTTCTACATAATAAACTATTACCATAATTGGCTTCATATAGTAATTAATCGTATTGAAACAAATGATTGACCTTTGAGTTTTTCAAGAACTGAGAAGGTGTGTGTAAATGCTAAAGGATTACATTTCAACAAATTGCTATCTCCTCGAAAGGTAGGAAGAGAGTCACTGAAAGATCTTAGTAATGCACTCCATCCCACTCAGTAGAACAGCTGATTGAGATACATTTCAATCAATGAAATGGCTAGATGTTCCTATGCCTTGTACTGCTATAATTAAGCCCGTTGCCGGGCCCTGCCTTTCAATGTATTCTCTGCCTTTTTCATGATTTCTTTGTTAAAGTAACATTGACATTTTGATCTATGTTGCCTAGGAAATATAAAGAGTTTAAGAAATGCATTATAAAAGGTGTTAGCATTATGATTTTGATTCTCCCTCGGCACATGGGACTAATGCAGTCTTGTTTTTCACAGGCAAAATATTATTTATCACTCATCAGATCTCAGCATTATTGGGTTTTTTTCACCGTTAAGGCCTTAAATATATTATTTGATTCATTTCTTAGTCTACCTAATAAATTTGTAAGTAAAAAATGTCCCACTTTTGAAAACTGGTATAATAATAACTGAATCCAGTATGTCTGTTTATGGGGATGGCAAACCACAAATAAGAGGGTGAAGGAGAGGATAGTTGAGAGGGCTGTAACCTATCCTTCCTTTGTGACAATTTATTTACAATCCTACAGATACCTATAATCTGTCAATTACCTTTAACTTAACTTTAATATGAGATCCAGTGAGAAAACCAAAATTATCAATTACATGTCCAGGCTCACGGATAAGCACTTGGTGATCAAATAGACCGGGACAGAGTGATTTGCATGCCACAAAATTTTAGGCTCACTAACGGTGAGATTAATCTAATTGAGAATGTCGTTTTGGTGAATGAAAACAGTTACATTTAAAAAAAGCAGGTCAAAAAATTATTTTGAAAGCATAGTCGTGTAATTCTGTCAATCTTCAATCAATCAATCAATCAAAACATTTATAGAGCGCGCTACTCACCCGTGAGGGTCTCAAGGTGCTGAAGGAAGGGGGGGGGGGGTTCTGCTACTGCTCGAATAGCCAGGTCTTGAGGTGCCTCCTGAAGATGAGATGGTCCTGGATCAGTCGGAGTTGTTCGGGGAGGGAGCTCCATGACTTGGCGGCCAGGTAGGAGAACGATCTTCCTCCGGTTGTGGTTCTGCAGATCCGTGGGACAATGGCGAGGGCGAGGCTGGCGGAGCGGAGCCGGCGGGTGGGAGTGTAGAACGCGTGGCGGTTGTTGAGGTATTCGGGGCCCATGTCATGGAGAGCTTTGTGTGCATGGGTGAGGAGCCTGAATGTGATCCTCTTGTTGACGGGGAGCCATTGCAGGTCTCTCAGGTGGGCAGATATGTGGCTATGGCGAGGGATGTCGAGAATGAGTCGTGCGGAGGCGTTCTGTATGCGTTGTAGTCGTTTCTGGAGTTTGGCGGTGGTTCCTGCGTATAGGGCGTTTCCGTAGTCCAATCGGCTAGTGACGAGAGCCTGGGTGACCGTCTTTCTGGTTTCGGTGGGGATCCACCAGAATATCTTTTGGAGCATGCGCAGGGTGTTGAAGCATGATGACGAGACGGTGTTGACTTGCTTGGTCATCGTGAGGGTGGAGTCCAGGATGAATCCCAGGTTGCGTGTATGGTCCGAGGGTGTGGGTGCGGAGCCCAGTGTTGAGGGCCACCAGGAGTCATCCCAGGCAAAGGGGGATTGCCGAGGATGAGGACCTCCATCTTGTCAGAGTTCAAGTTCATGCGGCTGAGCTTCATCCATTCTGCGAAGTCTTTCATTCCTTCCTGTAGGTTGGTTTTGGCGGTGGCTGGGTCTTTGGTGAGGGAGAGTATCAGCTGGGTGTCGTCGGTGTAGGAGATGATGTTGATGTTGTGTTTGCGTGTGATGGCGGTGAGGGGGCTCATGTAGATATTGAAGAGCGTTGGGCTGAGCGAGGATCCTTGATCCGCAGATGATTTTGGTGGCTTCCGAGCGGAAGGGAGGGAGACGGACTCTCTGGGTTCTGTCGGAGAGGAACAAGATTATCCAGTCCAGGGCATTTCCTTGGATCCCAGTGTTGAAGAGGCGTGTTATTAGGGTGTGATGGCATACGGTGTCGAAGGCTGCCGAGAGGTCCAGGAGGATGAGGGTGGTTGTTTCTCCATTGTCCATCAGGGTCCTGATGTCGTCGGTGGCTGCGATGAGGGCGGTCTCGGTGCTGTGGTTGGCTCAAAAACCGGACTGGGAAGGGTCGAGCAAGTTGTTTGTCTCGAGAAAAGCGGTCAGCTGTTTATTGACGGTCTTCTCGATGACCTTGGCCGGAAAGGGAAGAAGAGAGATGGGGCAGAAGTTCTTGAGGTCTTCTGGGTCTGATGTGGGTTTCTTCAGAAGGGCATTGATTTCTGTGTGCTTCCAGCTCTCGGGGAAGGTGGCTGATGCGAACGAGATGTTTATAACGTTCCCGAGATGGGGTGCGATGATGGTGTCGGCTTTGTTGAAGATATGATGGGGGCATGGGTCAGAGGGGGAGCCGGAGTGGATGGAGTTCATGACGTTGGTGGTTTCTTCAGTGCTGATGGGGGTCCAGGCGCTGAGGGTGGTGATGGGGGTCGTTGATTCGGTGACTGGGGGTGGAGTCTGTCGTGTATATCTGCGATCTTTTGGTGGAGGAACGTGGCGAGGGAGTTGCAGAGTTCTTGCGATGGTGTGATGTCGTTGTTGCTGGCGCTGGGGTTGGAGAGTTCTTTGACGATGTTGAAGAGTTCCTTGCTGTTGTGGGTGTTGTTGTCTAGACGCTCTTTGAATGATGTCCTTTTGGTGGCGCGGACCAGCTGGTGGTGTTTGCGGAGGGCTGTCTTGAGGGCTGTCATGTTTTCTGTAGTTTGTTTGTGGCGCCAGGTTTTTTCGAGGGTTCAGCAGTACTTCTTTGATTCTTTGAGGGCGTCTGTGAACCATGGAGTTTTCCTGTAGCCGGTCATGCCTGGGGGGTTCTTCAGAGGTGGAAGGTCGTCGGCGCAGTTAGTGATCCTCTGTGCGAGATTGTGGGCTGCGTCGTTGGTTTCAGCGGTGTTTGTTGGTGGGTTCTGGCTCAGCGATGAGAGGAGCTGGTCTGTGGTGATTTTGCTCCAGTTTCTTCGGGGATATTTGTTGCATGTGGTGGTGGGATGTATTCTTTTTGAAGGTGAAGTGGATGAATCTGTGGTCGGTGCAGTGTAGTCCGGAGGAGTGGCTGAAGGAGACGTGGTTGCTGGCGGAGAAGATGGGGTTGAGTATGTGGCCAGCGATGTGGGTTGGGGTGTTCACCAGATATTTGTTTCCGAGGTTGGCGAGGTTGTAGAGTAGGGTGGTAGTGTTGTTGTCGCTGTTTTTCTCCAGGTGGAAGTTAAGGTCTCCTAGGAGTATGTATTCTGGTGAGGCTAGGGCGTGCGGGCTGATGAAGTCGGCGATGGTTTCACTGTATTGCGTGCTTGGGCCCGGGGGTCTGTAGATGTGTGTTCCTCTAAGGGTGGTCTTGGGGTCGGTGTGAATCTGGAAGTGTAGGTGTTCGGCGACGGAGAGTGTGTCTTCGGTGATATTCATGATGTTGATGGTGTTCCTGTAGACGATGGCGATTCCTCCCCTGGTTTGATTGACCTGGTCCTTCCGGGTGATTTTGTAGCCGTCCGGGATGACTATGGCGATGTCTGGGGCTGAGGAGGCATTCATCCAGGTTTCGATGAGGAAGGTGACCTCTGGTGCTGTTGTGTCGAGGAGGTCCCAGAGTTCGACGGCGTGCTTGTGGATGGAGCGTGTGTTGAGGAGGATGCATTTGAGGTGGTTGTTGATGTTGCGAGGTCCGGTGGGTGGTCTGCAGGTTCAGAGGCAGGTGTATTTGCAGGCTTGGCAGGTGAAGGGTCCGTTGGTTCGCTTCGGGGTGGCTCAGTAGCAGGTGGGTGTTCGTCCGGTGTTGAGTGCAGTGAGGGCAGTGGAGTCGTATCTCAGTCGGGGGCTATGGGTGCGCGGGGGCCAGGGATTCTGGCGCTGGGCGCGTTCCAGGCGCAGACGGGCGCAGACAGACTTGCCTTAGGCGCGCCTTTGGCGCGCCCACTGCGCTCGTCCACTGCACGGCTGCTGCGCGGCCTTCATAAGAAGGGCTGTGGGAGGGAGGAGCAGCTGGGAGGCGGGAGTGGGGTGGCGAATGGGAACAGCAGGGGGAGGGCCGCAGGGAAGCAGCGTTGGGAGAAGGTGGTGCGGATGGAGGCGGTGGAGGGGGGCACAGGGCACAGAAGCAAAGCAAAACAAGATCAGGGAACGGAATAAAAACGGGGAGAGATGGACACAGGGCACAAAAAATGAAGCAAAACAAGATTAGGGCACAGAAGAAAATTGGGGAGAGAGGGACACAGGACACAAAAAACGAAGCAAAACAAGATCAGGGCACAGATGAAAAAACAGGGAGAGAGGGGCACAGGGCACGAAAAATGAAGCAAAACAAGATCAGGTCACAGAAGAAAAACGGGGAGAGAGGGGCACAGGGC
Source organism: Lissotriton vulgaris (assembly GCF_964263255.1). NCBI lineage: Eukaryota > Metazoa > Chordata > Amphibia > Caudata > Salamandridae > Lissotriton > Lissotriton vulgaris. The sequence continues at coordinate 1,435,316,250 of NC_141693.1, read as the reverse complement.
ACAAAAAACGAAGCAAAACAAGATCAGGGCTCAGAAGAAAAATGGGGAGAGAGGGGCAGAGGGCACAAAATGAAGCAAAAACGAGATCAGGAGCACAAAGGCCTTACTAGCGCCACAGGAGGACCGTGTGGTGGCTGGGGGGCGACCTACCTGCTGGCAGGGCCAGAGGTTGCCTGCAATATAGCACCATAGATTATAAAGATTCAGAAAAAAATAATTTAGTAATCCAGTGCTCAAAAAGGTCCATTATACTATGTCAAAATCTTATTCAAGATCAAAAGGCAGTAAAATAGGGGATCTATACATTTCTTGCATTACGCATAAGACCTAAAAAGGTATGTACATTACTTCCCATACTTTCTTTGATAGTAATGAAGCCAGACTAATTCACATTATGAAATGTTCCTCATCACCTTGCACAATAAGAGAAGTGGTTATTTTTGTGCCTAAATGTATTTGTTCGATTGACCTATACCTGACACATACTTTAGCACTTTTGCTGAGTTTATGGAGTATAAGTACTACTGACATTCTAATGGTCATAGCTATCGCTTGTTGCACTAAATATCTTATTGCAACATCTTAATCTGTGTGAAATACTACTAGTAACCTTCTACAGGATGTGGAACTTTTTGACAAAAAAAACTTGAATAAAGAAGACAACTTTTGCATACAAACATTATTCTTTCTGGACTCCTTCTTACTACGTGCACCCCCAATCAAACCTATAAATAACCTTCTACAGGACTATGTAGAGGCCTTGATTCCCACAAACCTTTATATTACTAAACACCAATTAAATATCTGACCCATTAGGACATTTATCCATATACAGGTTGTCTTTATATTCGTGTCTGGGTAAATCAGAAGAGATTTTCACCTCTATCCAGTAAGATACTGTTTCTGACCGCTATAAAAACCTCTAGCTTTATAAATTATAAAAATATGCCGTTTATTTGATTACTTTGAGACTTATTCTTACTATTACGAATATCAAATATCCTAAAAAAGCTATTTGTGAACTCAACCCTTCAAAAATATGCAATCTGATAGACGTCAAATGTCCGTGTCAGTCTCAGTTTTGAAATATTGAACTCTCTAAGCAATATCTTCTGCTTATACTCAACAAGTTTGCAGCACCTTGTTTGAAACACAGCTCAGAACTTTGGTCAAATAACCCATAAACCTTGCACTCTATAAGGGTGTCAGGAGTGAGATGCAGATCAGAGCGCTTTTTGGCCTCGCCTGGAGCTGCAAAGCTATGTATACATTATCTAATACAATGCAATCTCTCTGGATTTTAATTCTTTCCAAAATATGTCACAACTTAATATATTGTTCAATGTAATCACTAAAACGTTTGCTGGTGTCTTTTTGTAAATTATTACCATTAGCCATCACTAAAAAGAAAAGAATGTAATTCACACGTGAAATATATCCATACTTTAGAGTATTCTGTAATATGATGTGGGAAACAATAAATACTCTTAAAGTGAGTTGTTGAGAAAATGTACGGTCTTCCCGATATGGTTGAAACCCCCAACAACATTCGCCAATGCACACTTCTTAAGTGATCTCACTGACCTTACTTTGATTTAGTCAACAAATTATTCTGTACTAAATAAATAAATTATTAACCTACCAGCAGTTATTCTATTTAAAACTATGGAATAGGTTCTAAGATGAAAAATCCTGTGTTTCACATAATTTAACTAGAATGTAAAACCTTTGCTCAAATCTTGCTTTATTGCCTTTGAACCGCATGATAACAATCCAAGACGTTACTCTATATTGTATGATTTCCTTCACCATTAGGTTTCTAATTGCCCTTAATATACATTTCGTTTTTCTGGTGTGCTCCGTGCCATACTTCAGGTAGTTCAATAATGCATCCCACTACCCTGATGGCTGATGCTAAGGGCATACAAAAAAAGTATACTGCTTGTTTGCGTATGCTATGTATGGAAAAGTGCACTGGGTTAGCAATCCTGCCTTCAATCCTCACATCTAAACACTCAGACCCAGATTAGGCAAACAACAATCAATCAATCAGGATTTATAAACCTTGGCTAATCACCCAATAGGGTATCCTGGCGCTTGCAGGTCCCGGGGGTTTATTCGAACAGCCAGGTCTAGACGGCCATTCGGTATTCCAGAAGTAAGGTGATGGTCCGGAAGTGCAAGGTGAGGTTGTTAGAGGTCTTTGCTGCAATTTGGGAGAAGGAGCATCCTCCTCTTCAGCTTCAGCAGATGCATGTCTTATGCACAGATAAAAGGGAGGAAGAGCATAGTCATCTCAGCGGTTGGTGTAAGTTCAGGTGGTAATAGTTAGTGTAGGCAGGTCATTGGTTGAGGAGAGACATGTGTCTGGGTCAGGAGCTTGAATTGGCATCTCCTCTGTATGGGGAGCCAGTGGAGTTTCCTAAGGTGTTGTGTGATGTGGGATCATCTGGGAAGGCCAAGGATGAGTCTGGCTGTTGTGTTCTGCATGGTCTAAAGTCTATGTAGGAGGTGTGCAGCGCCTACTGCATAGAGGGAACTACCGTAGTCCAGTCGGCTGGTGAAGAGGGCTTGTGTCATGGTGCGTTTCGTGTGCAGGGGTAGTCACTTGAAGATCTTACTTAGCATGCAGAGAGTGAGGAAGCAGGTGGGGGAGTCAACATTGAACTGTGATTTCATGGTATGCTTGTAGTTAATGATGATTCTGAGGTTTCTGGCGTGGTTGGAGAGAGTGGGTATGGGTCCTAGGTCTGAGGGTCACCAGGTGTTGTTCCATGCATTGCTGCCGTTGTCAAAGATCAGTTATTTAATCTTTTCGGTGTTCAGCTTCAGTCAGTTCTTCTTCATTCAGTCAGCGACATTTATCATGCACCTGTGGAATTTGGTTCTGGTAGGGTCATTGGTGAGTGAGAGTATGAGTTGGGTGTCCTCTGCATAGGAAATTATGCTGAGTCCATGGGGTCATATATCCGCTGAGGAGTGAGGGCTGAGGGTAGAGCCCTGGGGGACACTGCAGGTGATCTTCTTGGATTCAGAGGTGAAAGGTGGGAGGTGGATCATCTGAGTCCTTCCAATGTGGTAGAAGGCGATCCATCTGAGCGTGTCTCCTTGTATGCCAATGTGGTGGAGTATTTTTATCAGAGTAAGTTAGATACAGAGTTGAAGGCTGTAGAGAGGTCAAGGAGGATCAAAGCTGCTTTTTCTTCTCAGTTGAGGAGGCTTCGGATGTCGTCCGTGGCTGTCATCAGAGCAATTTTGTTGCTGGGATTGCTGCGGAAGCCAGATTGTGAGGAGTTGAGTAGCTGGTTGTTCTCCGAATGTGCCACGCTGGTTGTACTCCACGTGTGTCATGAGTTGATTGTTGATGATCTTTTCCAGTACTTTCACTTGGAATGGGAGCAGGGAGATTGGCTGGTGGTTTTTTAGTTTGCTGGGGTCCGCTGAGGATTTTTTGAATAGTTGATGATGATGATGATGAGTAGTTGTCTGACTTTGGCTTGTTTCCAAGTGTCAGGAAACGTTGCAATGGTGATAGAGTTGTTAAGTAGTTTGGTGAGTTCCTAACTTATCCTATGGTTTCCAATCTTGAAGATGTGGTGTGGGCATGGGTCTTTGGGAGCTTCCCAGTAGATGGATTTCACTGTGGAGGTGCTGTCCTGGGTGGAGAGAATATTCCAGGTGGTACGTGTGTGGTTCGTATTGGTTACAGTTGTGGCATATCTGTCGAGGAAGTTCGTAGGAGCGGGTTAGGGTTCAAAGTTTCTGTATACGGTTACAATCTTGTTGTGGAAGAAGTGGACGAGGTTGTCGCACAGCTCCTGTGAGGGTGTGATGTCAGTTTCACTGGCAGCTGGGTTGAAGAATTCCTTAAAGATTTTGAAAAGTTCCTTGGTGCCAGTTTGTTGTGTGCAGCAAGGGCTGTCTTCTTTGTTGCCCTCAGCAGGCGGTAGTAGAGGTTGACAGAGGTCTTGAAGACTGCCCTTAAAGTTGTCCTTGCTGGTGCGCCATCTCCTTTCTAACTGTTTGCCGTCTTGTTTCCTTATTCTGAGTTCTTGGGTGTACCAGCTGGCCTTTTTGGATGATTTTCTCTGGATGTTGATGGGGACGATGCTGCACAATTGGTGATCCAGCCGTTGAAGTTTTTAACTCCCTGTTTGAGGTTGGTAGCGGTAGCAGGGTTGGTGGCATTGAGGGCCTTCGCCCAGCTGGTCTCTGAGATTTAGTTCTACCTCTGGTGGGAGACGTTGATCATCTTGAGGGTGGCTGTTCAGGGGCTGGAGATGCCGAATGGGACGATGGAGTGATCTGTCAATGTGAGTATCATGACATGGCTGTATTTGATGCAGTTGCTGGAGGTAAAAATGGGGTCAAGCATGTGTCCGGCAGTGTTTGTAGGGTCATGATGATCTGGGTCAAACTGAGGCTGCTCATACTGTCGAGGAGGTGTGCGGTGCTTTTTTCGTTGGGACCATCTATGTGGAAGTTTATCCATATCACACTTGCTTGGCAAGTATCCAGAACCTCATCCACTTGCCGCTCACCAGTATAAAATCCCCATCACAACAGCACATCTTATTGCTCATGCTTATCAATGTATGTTTCTTAGTTCTCAATGCCCTTGACTCCACAGACAACCTTACACAACACAATTTGGATGCACTATTCAACACAGAAACAAGACTCACACCCATTCCCACTTAACCTTCATTCCCCAATACTACAGTATCTACCTTGCCAATAGAACACAATATACATCAGGCCTTGTTCCATATACAAGTCTACATGGACCTTCACCTTAAGTTGACCTGTAACACTAAAGTGAATGTAGTTTCTCATCTGACCCTTACCCCTCTGAGCATCCCATACAGTCACTTTCAATCTCATTGTTTAGGCCCCATGGGCCCAAGAAGATTTTCACTGAAAAAAATCTAAACCTCTTTATCTCTGACCCTATTCAACACACCCAGACCACATTTGGGGAGCAATTCAACAGATTGAAGAGCTTAGAAAACTACAGATTCATCTACATACTCCTCAACATCCTTCAAACCAAACAACAAATCATCAAACCTTATGATCTAAAAGCAACAAATATTATGGGCCATATTATCAAGAACGGTGATATCATTATCGTCGCTTTAGCGGCAGGAAACTGCTGCTAAAGCGTCGATAAGGGGAATGATAATATGCCCCTGAGAATTCCCATAGAAGCCTAGGTTTGATGTATTTCACACCAGAACCTGGGCTTATATGGGAATTCTCAAGGGTATATTATCAAGCCCCTTATCGTCGCATTAGCATGAGGTTTCTTGCTGCAAAGTGGCGATAATGTTATCGCCGTTCCTGATAGTATGGCCCTATCTCTTCTTAACTATGTGGCTGCTAAGCCTTTTATCCCAAGCCCTACACCACCCCACAACTCCCTTCCAGTGCTGAACTCTTTTTTGATGTTTCGGTTATCACAAGCTTAAACCCTCCATCATTTTTCCACAAAAAATATCCACGTCAAATTTATGTCATTTTATTTGACATCCTGGTGTTTGTATTGGGACCCAGGATCTGTAGATTCTGCTTAAGGGAACCGAAAAAATAGCCCAAATAAGGTTAAATGCTGGCTTGCTTGGGAAAAATGGGAAAAGAGTGCTATGAAGGAAAACACCCTTTTATTAAAAAAAAAAAAAAAAAAGATGGCATGTATGAAAGGCGTGCTATCACCATCTTCCCAGCTTCAGGGACAAGAAAAGGTATATTTAGAAAAAGGTTTCCAGTCAAATCACACAAAAAGGACACAGCATTAATTCACCTGATGGGTACATCAATTAAAACGCCATGAATAAGTTTGCCCACTCAAATAGCGGTCTGAATACTTTCTGAAAACAGCGAAGGTAAATCAGCTCATACAACATGGCAGTCAGAAATGTGGGATATTTTAAACCACAGTCGTTAGCATAAGACAATAGTTGCACATATTTTATACTGATTAAGGGGAGAAAAGAACAGCTTGGTGTCCCTGTTTTAATAAACATTTATTTCTGATGCTGTATTGATCCTTTTTTGACAAGGCAGAACATTAATACCAAACCAAGGCACCATGGGAAATCAGAGAGCACTCCTGGTTGCTGATAGAAATAGCAGCTTGACTTGATACTACAACAGTATCTAAAAAACAACCTTCAACGGTTAATAAATAAAAAAGAAACCCTCCCATAAATAAAGTCTGCAAAACATGAAAATAAATAACTGACGTGGAGTAAAATGAGACCGTCCCTTCTGCGGAATATATTCTTAATAAAATGTGCGCAACCAGCAATGGAAAGTGACAAGAAAAATGAAAGATCATTTTGCAAATAATATCAATCCTCGCGCGCCGTTACGGAGCAATTGACAAAGGAAATGGCTGGAGCAACATTTGATGTACACAAGAAGGGTGAGCAAATAGAAGTGAAATGGGTTCGGCAGCTTGGGTTGCTGTATATGTATTGTGTGCCAAGTAATACCAGACAGGCTTCCCGCTGACTGCTCGCGCAAGAAACTCCCGCCAAATTGGCATTCCTGCAGGGCAATGGATTAATGTTCCCCTGGCTGGCTTTCAAGCATCCGATCTCGAGTCCGCCGTTCTCCATTATAGGCGGGCAAACTGGCTGGTATTAATTCCGATCTGTATGGGGACCCAGTCTGGATCTGCAATGGAGAAACCGTGTCTCTCTGTGAAACTGGCCAATTCGACAGATTAGTAACCTAGGAAGGGAATATGGAAGTCAGTAAGGGGGGAATAAAATGTCTTCTGCTTAATAATAAAACTCAGATTTTCAGAGGCACAGCTCCCCGTGTTCTTCACCTGAGCCTCTGCTTTGGAATCAGCAGGTTGATAGCTATGAAAATAACTCCCATTTATCTCTCAAGATGGGTATCAGAGCTCAAGTAAGCTGCCCTGATCTCCTTCCATTGCGGGAGAAAGGTGTGTTTTTTTCACAATGCTTGTGATTCTTTGCATCTTACAGCCTGATTCATCAACGGGCCGTTTTGCGAGCCCCTAATAGCGAATCATAGCGATTCGCTATTAAGGACTCGCAAAACGGTAATCATGTAGGAATCGCATAATAAAATGCGATTCCTACTGATTCCTTATTTGCGATTAGCAAATTGCTAATCGCAAATAAGGAATAACTCGCCATTCATTCCTATGGGCCAAAGGCCCATAGGAATGAATGGGGAGTATTCCTTATTTGCGATTAGCAATTAGCTAATCGCAAATAAGATTGCGATTTGAACGGTGCCAGGGGTGTCCACAGGACACCCTGTAGCACCCCTCAAATGAAATTTCACACAGGTGTTGCACACACACATGTCCAAAGGACATGTGTGTGTGTAACATGCAACTCAGAAAAATGCATTTAAATGCATTTTTCTGAGTTTTCGCAATTTACCGCGAGGTCTGACCTCGCGGTAAATTGCGGCAAGAAATTGCGAATTCGCAAATTTAAATTGGATGTTGAATTGCATTTAAGGAATCTCTAATAGAGATTCCTTAAATGTAATTTCTCGCACATTTGCGACATCGCAATTAGCGATTTTTGCATTTGGGATGCTGAATCCCAAATGCAAAAATCGCTCTCGCAAAGTGCCGGATTCTCAGAATCCGGCCCCTTGCGAGCGCAATTTCGGTTCATGAATCGGGCGGTTAGTGCGAAACACATAAACAAAGGGAGAAAAGATGTTTCCTTTGTTATTTATTTTTCACATGCAAGAAAGATACAACACGCACGTATCTTTTCTTTATGTCTTACTGTAGGCAGATGTATACAGCAAAAGCAGCACTTTAATAAAAAAAAACTATATATCGTAAAGAACTTTGGGTCACCACCTTCAACCATTGCTTGATGAAAGTATCATTCACACCATCTCCCAGACGACAGGACTCTATGCACTAATCTCCGCCCACATCTTTGGTGCATTACATTGATGAGTCCAATCGCAGAGTGCTTTCATTACAATAAATGAACTGTGGAGTGTCCTTTCACTTCAACAGGTGATTTTGTTTTTATTTTCACTGCTCATCATGTGAGCTGTGCTGCCCACAGCACATCCCAGTTGGAGTACAATTGCACCTGGCTGGTGGCCAGCTATATGAAGGGTAAAAAAAAATGCATATGCATCAAAGACTGTTAGCTCCCAAAAATTTGGCATGAATTGTTAAAACTTTTAATACACCCGCCCATCCTAGAAGAAACTATCTTTACTGCTGCCATGAAGATCGCTCACTCTGCTCCTCGCCACTGCACAACAAACTCTGTGTGTGCCAGAAGCATCAGGATCAGTGTGCTGTTCGTAGGGCAACTCCAGCATGAGAGCAGGTGCAGCAGTTTGTGATATGCACAAGAATGTCGGTCAGGGCCGGGTTTGCTTTTGTTATGGCCGGTGCAACCATCTTTGTTGGTATCCCCAGCCTCTGGTGACATCCTTCTCCTAGTATTCCCTCACTACCACCCTCAATTTTCCTCCTCATCTCTCTTTAGCCCCTCTCACATTTAATTAATGTCTTTTACAGCGCTGCTTATTCCAATGTAGGTTGTCAGTAAGTATGGGTGAAATGAGTGAATTCGCAGTACGCGAATTCGTGCAAAAGCGAATTTGCGATCCGCAAAATTCGTGAATTTGTGCGAATTTGCGTAATTTTTGTTTTTTCCGTGTTCGCGGGGATTTTTTGCGTATTCGTGGGCCGCTTGCAGCGCACCGGCCGCGAAGTTACCCATGCGGTCGTACATGGGCGCAGCCATCTTGTGCGCGTTGGGTATTTTCATTTCCGGGTGCTATTGGCAATCTCGCGTTGTGTGCGGCGCGCTATTACAAGTTTGCGCATGTTTTTGCCTGCTAGCGGGGGAAATATCCTGCGAACTTACCCACGCGGTCCTCAATGGGAGCGGCCATCTTGTTTTTCATTCATTGCTATGGTTCTGGGCCTGGCTTTTCTATCCTCTTTTAATCTTTGCAATCCTTTGTTTCTTTGAATTTTTTTTGCTCTTTTTTGCTCATTATCTATCTCTCTATTTGTCCAGATCTATATTTTGTGTTTTTTTCTACTTTTCGTTACTTTAAAACTACTTTTTTTACCTCTTCTTTTATTTACTTTTTCCCTATTCTCTTTCCTATTTATTATTTCCATTCCTGTCGAGGACCATGGCAAATAGGAGCCGGGAAGGACAAGAGGAAGGGTCCCGCACCCTGTACCCGGCTCCCATGCGGGTGATTAAGGGGGGAGCAAGTCGTAGCCCGGGAGATCTTTAGCGCGGAGGAGGTGGCCGCACATATTTTTTATGTCCAGCGCCGCCTCCCCAAGACCATCGCGGCAGGCGGCAGGATCGCTGTCGGGTACGGGCTCCGGGAGCTTCGGCAGCTGTGGGCGAAGGTGTGCCGGGCCATGTATCGGCAGTCTCGGGTCCGGCGCACCTACAGCCAGGCCACGCACCGGTGGTCCGACATCCTGGACCATGAACACGACCTGCTCGACCTGCTAGGCGTCGAGATCCCTGGGCTTGGGGAGTAGTAGTAGTAGCTATTTAATCACTACTCTGTTTTCTCCTGCTCTATGTTATCATATTGCAAATGTTTGTTTTTTCCGAAGAGCAATAATGCTGCCGATTAAATTGTAGGAAAATTATGTTTCAAAATCTTCTGTGATTGCATGGCAGGTGTACTGCTTGCCTGCTCAGTGGCAGTGCTACTATGCTTACTTGTTTTCGATTTTGTGCTCATTTCATTGGCCTGCGTGAATATGTATGAGTGTACTTTACAGAACTGCGTAATGCTAGACACTGAGGGGCAGATTTACAATTACTGGTGCATCCCTGCAATTTAGCAGGGATGCATCAGTAATTGTGTGACACGCCTCCACCACCCATGGTGCGCCGCATTTACAATGCGGCGCACCATGGGGCAAAAACGACACAGATGCATCACGCATCTGTGCCGTCAAGGCGACGCAAGCACGACACAGCTCCAGTAATGCTCTGGGGTGCCCTATCTCCCCAATGCTGCGTCAAGCCATACGTCTGCTTCAAGCAGGCGCAGGGTTTTGACGCAGCATTGGCCTAAAAGTGACTGAGTGAATTCTTGTAGATTTCACTCAGCCACTTTTAGGAGGCGTTCCTGCGCAGGAACGCCCTCACTTGCGCCGGAACGCCCTGTGATGGCGCAGGGCTTTACAACGTGATGCATCTCCCAGATGCGTCACGTTGTTAATATACCCCGCACCATGGCGCCTCTTTTGCGCTGCTGCTGCGTCACAAAAGTCACGCAACGACAGAGCAAACGGCCGCAAGGGGCTTGTAAATCTGCCCCTAGAGACTCAAGTCCAGTCCTTCCTTTGTACTCGTGCTACTAAGAAGAGATAGTGGTGGTGGATTGATAGTTTGAGTATATTATGACTGGTTATTTAGTAGGAAACTTTTTAGTGTTCTCACTGGTCTGCAATCACGATGGAGTGTGTCTGTCACTTCGCGTGCTGCGGAGTGCTGCCTGCCAGTCCTAGTCAAACCTTTTTGTAGTTGGTTTAGTGAGTTACATTACTTTCCAAGTAGACAGTCCGCGAATCCAGCAATGCTAATATCCTAGTAGACCACATCACATAGGTCAATACATTTTGTGCAATTGTTGTCTATTTCCCCGAAATAATTTGTTATTGTTTTTTTGAAATGTTTGATTTGGTTGACAACAATCATCCATGTTTGTGTCTTTCTTTCAAGTTGTACAGGGGCAAGGGGACACAGGAGGAGGTAGCAGCGCCGGCGGAAAAGGGACAAGATCAGGAAGGCCAGGATCGGTCCGGCGAGGGCTCCTCTGCTGGCCCCAGTAACTTTTCCTGGTAATATTAATAATTATACTACCCTATCTTTTACAACACCTATTTTTTCCTAACGTTCCTCATTCGATTTTTTCTAAATCATCTTTGATCTTCTTGTAGACTGGTTCTAAATCCTTATCCTGCCTCTACTATGACTCCCTGTGGTACTACTAGATTATTATTAGTCTGTCTGTGTAGCTAAGTATGCTTGCACAGTTGGCAAAAGGTGTTTAACAAAACTCCCATTCTATTCAGCAATAGCTCTGTGCACTGAGTGCAGTCCTCTGGGTTGTCCATAATGTCTTTTGAAATCTTCTAAATGTTTATGCTTTGACAATTACCAACAATAAAATGTCAATGGCCACCAAGAAAGAATAAGATACTATTTTACTTTTTGATTGGATAGGAGGACAATCCATACTACTACTGTTGCAGGGACTATTCTGCACAAAATGAACTATGGACACAAAATAGTGCATTGCTTATCAATTATAATAGGTGCAGTTAGACTTTCCACATACTTCAGTCATAACAGAATTTGAACCCCCAATCTCCTTACTGACTAGCTAGTGTGTCAGAGTCATATAGCTCCCAAATTCATTGATGATTGATCCCCAAGGATTATATAACCCAGGACATAAGACTACGGAGTCAGAGGCCCGACCTCTCAGAGCAACGGACTCATGCTAGCAAATTGCAAACCATTTTGCTCACTCACTCATGACCAAAACCACAGAGTCTATGTAAGTTTTAAAGCTTTATTAAAAGTAAAAACATTTATTAAAATCAAGTTCATCATGCAACATAAATAGTGGATTGAAAATTGAAAAGTGCTTAGTGATTTCACACATTAATTTTATTTATTTATTTTATTTATTATTGAAATTTATAAAGCGCATTTGTATGCCCTTGGGCGTCTTGGCGCTAAGATTACTATTAGGATCTCTGGAGGTGGCCGCACAGTGGCAAAAAGGACTCGTAACTGGTTAAACAACCACGTCTTCAGCAGCTTCCGGAACTGGAGAAGGGAATGACATGATCTAATTGTTAACGGAAGCGAGTTCCAGAGTCTAGCTGATGTCACTGTGAAGTGCTTGTCTCCCCAAGTGGCTGTCCTGGTGCGGGGTACTGCCAGAAGGTGCTGTGACATAGATCTCAATTGTCTAGATGGACAGTAGGCAGTGAGCTGTTCTCGCAGGAACATTGGGCCTTGGTTGTGGATGGCCTTAAATGTCAGACAGAGATATTTAAATTTAATTCGGTTTCTGATTGTTAACCAGTGGTAGTTTCTGATGGTATGACTGATAGATTTAAATTTAGGGGTCCTAGATAGTACTATTGCTGCCGCATTTTGAATCAATTGCAGCTTGGAGAGTACCCAGTTTTGTGCATTGGCAAATAGGCCGTTGCAGTAGTCTAAAGCAGAGAGCACAAGGGTGCTCACCACAGTTTTGCCAGCGCTTTCCGAAAGAAGTGGGATGATTTTGCGAATAAGCCTAAGTTTGTGGTGGGCATTTGCCGCCGTTTGGTTGGCATGTGCCACGAAATTGAGCTTCTCGTCAAAAACTATTCCCAGGTTTCTGACCCTAGCTACTGGTACTGGTACGGCTCCTAAGGATGAGGGCCACCATTCTGCTGACCATAGGGGGGAGATCTTCCCGAAGACAACTACCTCCATCTTCTCAGAGTTCAACCTAAAACAGTTGGTGTTCATCCAGTCTTTAATTGCTGACATGCCTTCCTGAAAGCGTGCTGCCACCTGGTCCCCATTATTATTTATGGCAAGCACCAGCTGGGTGTCATCAGCATAGGACGTAAGGCTCATCTGGTATGATTTAATAACCCTAGCTAAGTCCAACACATAGATATTAAATAGTGTCGGACTTAGAGATGAGCCTTGAGGAACACCACATGGCAAGGCAATTTCTGGTGATTTAAAAGGTCCCCGTTTCACTGCTTGTGTGCGGCTAGACAGAAATGAGGCCAGCAGGTCTTTGGCTTTGGCACCAATGCCCAGATTTCCGACACGGTCAATCAAAACGGAATGATTGACCGTGTCGAAGGCCGCTGAAAGGTCTAACATTATGAGGACAGCAGTCCCTCCAAGGTCTCTAATGGTTCTGATGTCATCAGCCGCCTTAATTAGGGCAGTCTCGGTTCCGTGGAGTTTCCGTAAACCGAACTGCGTGTCATCAAGCAGATGGTTTTTCTCAAGATATTCAGACAGCTGCCCATTTATTGCCTTCTCGACCACTTTGGCTAAGAAAGGCAGGCTGACAATGGGTCTGTAGTTCTTCAACTGCTCTTTATCTAAACCTGGTTTTTTAAGGAGTTGTTTTATAAGGGTATTTTTAAGGGTATTTGGATAAATCCCTGACCTAAGTATCGAGTTACAGACCAGCATAATAGCTGGGCTGATGGTGTCGATAATTGGTAGGTAAACCTTGGGTGGGCATGGGTCCAAGGCGGATCCTGTTTTTATTGACTGCATGATGTTCCTGATTTGTTCCTCCTTGAGATCCTCAAACTGGGTGAGCGAGCAGGTGGGAGGACACGTATTTGTGGTAGTTGAAACTGGTGGGTCGCTAGTCGAAAACTCTAAGTAGATGTCATTAACTTTAGAGAAAAAGAAGTTTGCCAGCGAGTTACAGAGAGCCTGCAATGGAATAGGTGCTATGTCAGCAGGCTTCCCGGCCAGTTGTTTCACTACCTCGAATAGCTGTTTGCTGGAGTTTTTGGCATTATCAATTTGATCTCCAAAGAACTTTTTTTTGGCCTCTAGAATCATTTTTTTATAACTAAGCTGAGTCTCCTTGTAGCGGAGTTTGCAGACTTGATCGTAGGACTTTCTCCAGTATCTTTCTTGTTTTCTGCATTCTTGTTTTTGCCTCCTAAGTTCTTCTGTGAACCATGGAGCTGAAGGCAGCTTTCTATTTTTAGAGAAGATCTTAGAGGGAACCAGTAGGTCCATTGCATTTCCTATCCAGTCTGTAAATTGTTTAACGGCATCATTGTGGGCGAACGCTCACCTGGTTGGAACTTCAAGTCTTCTTTGTGGTGCTGAATCATTGCTGACTCCGTCCAAGTGATGATGATCTGATCTTGCTCTTGTTCTTAGAAGGGAAGCTTCTGTCTGTTATGAGAAAAATGGTGCGTGTTAAAAAGCAAGCATTCATCAGTTGTGCCAAAAAGTGTAGCAAGCCATGTTACGGCTAAGCATAACTAAAAAACACCCTTCCCTGAAAAAAAGGCAAATTGTAGCTTAGACTAGAGAGTCACAAATTATAAAATTTGTTTGTGTAGTCGTAGTAACATTTTTTCACTCCTAGACAAAATACTAGGTAGTGGTGTATATGGCATCTAAGAATCTGAAATGTATTTTCCAGGCGGAACATCAGCACAGCCATCCACCGGTGCCGGGGCCAGCATGGAGGTGGGCACTCCTGGGGCGGAGGCGGTGCAACAGCCAGCGGGAACTACTGTGGGGGATGCCACGGGAGTGGCGGGCAGTGGTAAGCTATTATATTCCTTACTTATTGAGATTGCACGGGTGTATATGTTGTACAGTACAAGTATACTTTACTGTTAAGAAGTCTTACAAATTTAGAACACAGGGGCATATTATCAAGGGGGTTTATCTCCGCTTTTTTGGCTTTAAAAGCCAAGAAAGCGGAGATAAAATTATCTCCCTATTACCAAGCTGTCGCTAACACCAGTTAGCGACAGCTAGTAGGAGATAGCGACCATCTTGGGCCCCACTTTGCATGTCAGTGATATTTATCACTAATGAGATGCAAAGTGGGCGTGCCAAGATGTTAGAGACTGAAAACAGTCGCTAACATCGCTATCTCCTATTACCAACTTTTGGAGATATTCGCGCTAAGCGGGAATATCTCCAAAAGCTAACACCTGCCCTGAGCAGTTCTTAGCCATGTTATCCAATGGGAGGTGGATAACATGGCTAAGAGCATTTGCTCGATAATGCATGAATATCGCTGACTTTTCAGCGATATTCATGCATTTCGGCCGTTTTTTATCGCATTTGCGATAAACCTTGTTAATAGCAAGGTTTATCTGCGATAAAAATCGCCGATGAGCGGCGATAAATTTTGTCTCTAAAAAAGTTAGAGACAAAAATTATCGCTAGTTGTTGGTAATATGCCCCTAAGTTTTTATCAACCAGGTAGTAGCCTCCTCTAAATTGACTTCAACTCAGCTGTGAAAGTTTTATCGAGAAGCCAAGTCAGATCGGAGATGAACTTGATGGATGGGATGAACGAAAAGGGAAAGAAGGGTGTAAGTAAGTGTGGAAGGACGAGCAAGTTAAAAATAATGATGACTGGCAAAGAATGATACGTGTTTTTGAAAGCTGCTCGAGGTGGCTGGGAATATGATGCATGACCGGTTAAAGGATGAAGCAAGGATGGGTGGAAGGAGAAAGGGAAGAGGACTGCCTGGGTGCGTGAAACAGAAACTGTATGTGTGCACAATATATCCTTTGGTTCAAATTCAAATGCAAGTCAAGCACGGATGCATGGGTTGCAATTTCCTAAATAAAATGAAAATGTTGTTTTTCCGTGAGAAAAACAAGGTTTGTCCAGTTGAGACATTAAGAAGAATGATTGACATTTACTTTGAATGGATGGATGCCTGGATCATGGTACTATCTGACTCATAGATAGCATATGTGTATGTAGACAAAGTAGACGGTCACTGGATGAAGTAAGTGTTACTTTGAAGAGCATGTAACACCGCACCTGCACGTCCGTTCCAGTGTAGCAAAGGCAAGGAAAAGAAGTTGTAATTTTTCCGAATACTACCATGAACAGTAGCAGTAGTTTGTATTGCAAGCACGGCATATATCCGGTAATTAAGGGGGCCACTCACTGCCTCTGTTAATAATTTTAGTACAACTCTGTCATTCATGTGTGGCCTATCAGTTTTCACTCAATAAAAAACAAAGCACCTTAAAGTCATCCCATATGTAAGCAAATATCCTGTGAAGGGATAGATAATCATATTATTTATCTTCTTCATTTGACTTTTCTAGTAGTCATTGGCACTGTAGGGTGAAAGTTAAATTAATTAAGCAGTAGCCCTTGTAACAGAGTATTCTCAGTGCCACCCGTAATAGAAAAGTAAGAGCTTCACCACCTGCATGTACTGGACTGGTACAGTAACGCAAGTCTGTGTCATCATGGCTTGCATCTGTTTTTCTCGGGTGCAAGTTGACTGCGCTGGCATTATGCCGGCTTCCAGAAGTTTACGTACCAATTTCGCTAAACAAGAGAGAATAAGAAGAATAAGACTGGTGTACTGTCATAGTCGACTCTAATGTAGTGAATCCATATAGTGCTCGTAGAATTGATTCCTGAAACTCCCACTAATGTTAGAGCAGAGACTGACGAAGTGGGAGGTTAGATAGATACAGGCCACAAATGTTATGTACTGTGCTTGCAAGTTGCTAATTCTACTGTGACACAACTTTCTGCTGAATTATTTTGTGTTAATCTTAAAGAGCATTTGTTACAGTATGTCTTTCTTTCTTCATATAGATGCTCCTTCCGAACTGACACGGAAGGAGCTGGCTAGACGGGCCCGGCAAAGGAAGCTGGAGGCGATTGTTGCCGTATATCGGCGGCTGGTGGTCCAGGAGGAGGAGGACACGCAGTCCACTACAACATCCACCGCAACAGCTGCATCCTCCTCCATGCTCCCTGGGTCAGCCAGTCAGCGCAAGCCTCCAGCAGTACGGAGCTGTGGTACCGCAGCCACCCGCCACCGCCAAGCAGCCAAAAAATCAGCTGCCCCCCCCAGCAGGTACAAGGCCCGCATCCACCGCCTAACCCTCAGGGTGTCCAACCTTGAGCAGGACATGGAGAGAATGAAGAGCCTGCTCAAGAAGAACCTCCACGGGGAGCAACTGGCCCACCTGGCCAAATGCCGCCGCCTGCGGTAGTAGAGGAGAGACTGTCCCTTGCCCCTTTTTTAATGGCTTTTGGGGGGTGGGAATTGGAAGTTGGGTTTTTCTTGGACTTTGAGGACTTTTTCACGGACATTCTTTGGGGTTAGGGAGGGGGGTGGGTCGGGTCTTGCGGGATAGTTTATTTTTGTTATGGATTTAAATAATTATTTACTTTCACCTTAAACATTGCATACGCGTTTTTACTGTTTTGCGGGGAAGGCAGGGGGGTTAACTGTTAAAATCTAGTTTGCGACATCAACATTATTGGCCCCATCTTGTCCCTTTTCAGGCTCATATGTGCGCGTAAGTAGCAGCCATTTTGAATGCCATGGCCTCTCTGCCCACTGCCGATAGCCAGCGCATCTCTCTCTCTCTCCCTCTGACCTCGCAAGCATCCCCCGCACGCTGACAGCCCCCGCTATCACATGCTTGGGCCATAAACCTCCCCTTCAGCACAACCCTGCCTCGGAGCCACATCCCGTACCCAGCTAAACACCTCCCTCCATCCCTTTCATGATCTCCTATCCTTTGATGAACCCCCTTTCCTCTGTGCCCGATTGTCCGGCTCGATCCCAGGCCACCACCTGGCCCTGCGGATGCAGTTTATTACCCCCTACAGTAGGAAGCTGCCCTCTTCAAAGGATCTACAACTGATCAAAGCCCCCACTTCATGAGATCCGATCAGCCGCACACATTCCGGGAACCGGCAAAATGTCCAGCTGCGCGACAGTCATCACCTATTGAGATCGGGGTGGGGACTTCTACTGTAAATGTGTGTGGGAACGGGCTTGAAGTGGGGATTCCGAGGATGTCTTTCCGTACTTCAAAGTATTTGCAGGAATGTGCCACATGTAATAAACTGTAATAAAGACCATAAACCTGTGCATAAGAGGCCAGGCCTCAGAGATACGGTTAGAGCACCTCGAGAAGATACCCTGTTGTCTGATTTGACGTGTTCTGCTCCGTCGGAATAAACTCCTGTTTCCTGCCTTCCAGTCTCCAGTGCCTGCCTCTTTGTTTGATAATTTCGAGTGGTATGGGAGGCGGCTAACGCCGGGCAATACTTAAAGGTTATCGGTCGAAATCGGCCCTACCTTTCACAATTGGCGTCCCAAACGTGGGGCCCATCAGCGACACGTGGATCCAGTGGGAGAGGTCCTGACGACAGAGTGAACGACTGCAACGATCGGGAGTGCACCTGCCCGATAGACCCTCGTCTGGCAGCAGATCATCCGAACTTCACCGGTTCCGAGCAGACCTCTCTCGAGTGATCTACGGTCCTTACTGGGAACCATCAGGAGTGCCACGGCAATTACGGAGAAAAGAGGACGATCGGGCGCTGGAAGCGGAAGACGAGAAACTGTCCATGCGGTCCGGGTAAGGTCGTGTAACACGACAAATTGCGAAACGATTGTTTGATTGTTTGAAAAAAATACTAGTATTGCTCATTGATTGTTTTTGAGATATTCTCTGCCTGCAAATGGGGAAGAAAAAAGCATTTCCCGGACTTTCATGCTGCCACAGCCACTGGGGTGCTTGGGCGGAGAGTTGCTGCCCTTTTCCTTTCACCAGCTGGGGTCACCGCCTGCCTCTCGCTGCCCGCTCCCACTTCCACCTGGGGAAGCGCAGACAGCCGTGCAGTGTGCAGGACAGGGGACTGCAATCCCCAGCAGCCCACAGAGCCCACGGGAACCACGTGACAACAACACAGCGCCAGGAGGCACATAAAATTACCGTCAGTCCTGCCGAGCGGAGGGAGCATTTACCGGACTTTCATGCTGCCACAGCCACTGGGGTGCTTGGGCGGAGAGTTGCTGCCCTTTTCCTTTCACCAGCTGGGGTCGCCGCCTGCCTCTCGCTGCCCGCTCCCACTTCCACCTGGGGAAGCGCAGACAGCCGTGCAGAGTGCAGGACAGGGGACTGCAATCCCCAGCAGCCCACGGAGCCCACGGAAACCACGTGACAACAACACAGCGCCAGGAGGCGCATAAAATTACCATCAGTCCTGCCGAGCGGGGGGAGCATTTACCGGACTTTCATGCTGCCACAGCCACTGGGGTGCTTGGGCGGAGAGTTGCTGCCCTTTTCCTTTCACCAGCTGGGGTCGCCGCCTGCCTCTCGCTGCCCGCTCCCACTTCCACCTGGGGAAGCGCAGACAGCTGTGCAGAGTGCAGGACAGGGGACTGCAATCCCCAGCAGCCCACGGAGCCCACGGGAACCGCGTGACAACAACACAGCGCCAGGAGGCGCATAAAATTACCGTCAGTACTCCCTCGCGGAACGCGAGCGGGACGCCGGGCTAAGCCCGGGCAAAGCGCGGGCCCTCTTTGGCCCTCAGAGACCAGAGGAGACCGGACCGGGCCAGTCCCTTTGGTTCTTGTCTGTAAGGTAAAAGGTGACATCGACATTTTGCTTATTATCACTTGCTCACTCTAAGACCCTCACTACGGATCCTATTTCGAGACTTTACTGTTGATCTAGTACCTTCATGTCACGTAAGGTGGCTTCTAAGAGCTGTGGCGCGCTGAGGAGCGAGGTCACGGGGCCCATGGATAGCTATCTAGAAAGGGTAACCCTACCTATCACTCATGAACTAGATAGATTAGAACAACGCTTGCCCAGAGATAGCGTGCTTTGTAATCACCCTGTCACACAGACAGCCGATGTAGCATATGGATCAGCCTTGCTGGAAGAACTGAATCACCTTTGTAAGACCCAGTATGTCGCAGCAGATTATGTAACCGAGCAACTCTTTGCTCCGGTCAGTCCCTTAGCAACTCCTATCGCCCAGCCCATTACGCCATTATTGACAGATGATAACACACCAGATGCCCTCTACCCATATCCACTAGTAAAAGTTAACAGTAATCATACAGGGCCCCTTAACATCCCACCCGCCAAAAGGAAGCGACACGGGACTACACGCATGGGGAGTGAAGTCAAACAACGAAAATTGTGTCCAAGTTCCCTAGCAACGACTACACCTACCCCAACAGCATCTAAGTTACACAAAACTCTGGAATTTCCTGCTCCTACCTCCCAGGCAATTTTACTGGACCTTATAGAACGGCTGGTTATTACCATTATATCCCCACTGACAGCAAGAATAAATAGCCTAGGAGAAAAGCTCAGTGAAATTGAGATGACAATTAACGCCAGCGCGTCACTAATAAAGAACATGGCAGAACCCAGCCAGCAACCTGTTCTAGCTGCCACTGTGGTGCACGAATCAGCTACTCAAAGCAATAACAGTGGGAATAAACCAATAGTTGCACATAGGACATCACGAAAAAATCCAAACGTAGTTAGCAATTCCACTACAACCCAGAGGCCCAGCCCCAAAGTAAGGTCGACCTTAGGCCCAACATCTCATAATGTGATAGCTGATAACCAAGGTATCATGTCTGGCAGAAGTGACCATATAAACTTACCCCCCTGTAAACTTACGCCCCTTTTGTATGTGTTCTTTCGGGTGTCCCAATACTTAAGAAAGGAATACCTGAAAGACAGCACGACTTAAGAAATAAAGTCGTTTTTTGGCTAACGAAAAACAGACCCCTGCCACCTAATATTGATGGCTCGATAGTAAGCGTAAGAAGGGTGGGTTGGCTGGGACCGCTCCCTAAGGTCACTAAAGGGGACCTTGTCCTGGTAAGATTTAGAAATGAACGTGTCGTCCCCTATCCACAATCCTGGCAGCCCCAATTGGGAGATGGTCCTATAACCACATGACAATTACATGACTTTTATCCCAGGGCGTCTTACCTCACCCCGTTAAGACCAATAGTAGAGAGCAACCATCAGTTGGCCAGAAACGTATATGTACAAAATGGTTATAAAATGCTGACTTCAAATCGTTTTTAGACCTTGTCCCGAATCTGGTGTGGGTTACATTACATTATTTTAGACAGGGGAAGCCCCTAACTGATTTAATTTTAACTTAACATGCTCTAAATATCAAACTCTGTGAAATGTTGTTTCCTTTTAAATGTGTAAATAACTATTTTTAGTGAGATGTAATTATTATGACTATTTTTAATAATCTGTATGCTTTTATGATTTATATCTTAAATCGAATAAAGCTTAATTGAATTGAATATTCTCTCTTCCTTTGCAGATAGTGAAGGGTAGGTAACGCGGACTTTTGTCCCCCGTTGTAATCTGTCGTGCCTATTTTTCTCCCCACTGATTGATTGATTGTCCGAAAATTAATTGTTCGAAGTTGGTTCTTTGAGATATTCTCTGTTTGCAAATAACGTAGAATAGAAATATTCTGTCTAGTCTTTGCAAGTAGTGAAGGATAGGTAGTGCGGACCTTTGTCCCCCGTTGTAATCTGTCATGCCTATCTTCTCCCCACTGATTGGTAGTTGATTCAGCCCGGACCGCTTATTAGAGATGAACCATCCAGCTCCACTGGAAGGCACCCCTAATAAGGATATGTTCACCAAATATGGATTAGTCGCCGTAGCCTATAGCAAGCTATGGCACAAATATACGAGAAAGGATCAGGAAAGTCAGTGGCCACTGATAGGATCCTTTGATGACGATAAAATAAACGTGCTGGAAACAGCCCTTTGAAACAATAAGACAACGCCCACTATGCTTGATAGTCTCGGC
Source organism: Lissotriton vulgaris (assembly GCF_964263255.1). NCBI lineage: Eukaryota > Metazoa > Chordata > Amphibia > Caudata > Salamandridae > Lissotriton > Lissotriton vulgaris. Next base: position 1,435,294,827 of record NC_141693.1, on the reverse strand, counting down.
ATGTGGCGAAAAGAAGCAGAACAACGGAAAAAGAGAAACAAAGTCAGATTAGAGAAAGAGCTACGAAAAGCAGCTCACCTAGCTGCCAAAAAGTTAGATGGCCCTGTATTATGAGCATCAGAAGAACGAGAATGATAGGGCGACTGAGAAAAAGAAAAAGGACCCGAAGGAAAGGGTGATGATCGCACAGTTGCAGGGGGTGACTATAGGAAGAGAGCAGTACAAGGGAAATTACCAGTCGAATGCTCCTTGAAATCCACCCCCTAAAGACCGTACACCCGCACCCTATGCTGGACGTAAAGACATCGACGAGAACCAGTGTGCATTTTGCAAGGGATTTGGCCATTGGAAATCCCAGGTCCGGTCCTGTTAGAAATTAACAAGAATAGGGACACAAGAGATGTAGCGGGTGGGCCTAGAAACAGAGGACAGGGGCGAGGGTCCAGGAACGACACCAACAACGACAGGCCAGGCAGATCGAACGCATTTGACCGTCCCCGACAGAACCAGAACCAACAGTCTGACTGTAACGACACCCACGACTTCGCATAGGACTGCCAAGGGCAACGGAGGGATCCAGTCGAGCTCTATGTTGGCCAGCAAGGTCCTTATGTCACCGCTAAGGTCCTGGGTATGAAGTCTTCATTTTTGGTAGACACTGGCGCAACACGTAGTGCGTTATCCAAACAACTGATTCCAAGGGCACCCTTGTCTGGCTCACATGTAACATCGATAGGTTTCAATGGAACGCCCTCCACTAATCCCCTGTCCACACCGATCTTCTTTGACTTAGAAAATAACACCACTGACACGACGTTTTTGCTCTCATCCAACACCCCTGATGCCATTATGGGACTTGACTTACTGAAGCATTTCCGAGCTACTATTAGGTGTTCGCAAGATGGAGTTCGAGTATTTTTGTACGATAACCCGACTCTGCTCAGACTTTGTCCCACCCGACGCATGTTTTCCATCACTGATGCTGACTTGTCCCTGCTTGACACTCTACCTCCATCTGTGGGCCAAGCCTGACTCGGACGTAGGACGCATGATGATCGACCCAGTGCACATAACTGTTCGACAAGACGCAATACTCCCAAAACTTCCACAATATCGGATATCGCCCGAGGGCGAGAAGGCATTGGTAAAGATTATCCAGTCCCTGATAGATGCAGGAGTGGTAGAGGAAGTAGTTAGCAATGTTTGCAACAGCCCTATCCTACCCATTGTAAAGAAGCAGGGTGAGGGAGATGAGAAAGCGTACCGCTTCATCATCGACCTACGAGAGGTCACCAAAGTAATTGTACCTCAGTACCCCGTAGTCTCAGACATCACCACTATTCTGACTCTGATTCCTTCCACTGCCACCACCTTCACTGTCATCGACCTCAAGAACGCATTCTTCTCTATCCCCATCCACCCAGACAGCCGATACCTCTTCGGCTTCACCCTAAAAGCCCGCTCGTATAGATTCTGTCGAGCACCCCAAGGCTACACTGAAAGTCCCAGCATCTATAGCCAGGCCCTCAAGAGACAGCTGGATGCTGTCCAGTTACTGGATGGAGTGGTGTAGATACAATACGTCGATGATATCCTTTTGGCGGCCGACACCACTCCACTTGCAGTCACAGCCACCATCCGACTCCTGCACTTCCTCGTGGAAAATGGCCACAAGGTCTCCAAGAAGAAGTTGCAATCCTGCCTACCCCAGGTCACTTATCTAGGCCACCTCTTGTCTAAAGACGGGAGAAAGCTTACACCCGATCGAATTCCGACCATTCTAGAAACCCCTGTCCCTAAGACCCAGAAACAAGTCTGCTCCCTGCTAGACCTCACCTCCTTCTGCCGACAGTGGTTGCCAAATTTCAGCCTCATTGTGAAACCACTGCTTTCCTTGCTGGCTAAAGATGTCCCCTTCCCGCTCCCTTGTACCCCTAATGCCAATCCTCCTTCAAAGAACTACGAGATGCCCTCTGCTCAGCCCCCGTCCTAGGAACCCCCGATTACACAAGGCCCTTCTCCCTCTACACTCACGAAAGGGAGGGGTGTGCTTTGTCTGTCCTGACTCAGTCCATTGGCCCCAAGCAACACCCATGTGCCTACTTCTCTGCCACTCTTGACCCCTGTGGAACCTAAATATGTCAGGTCACCTAGGGTAGCCTGGCCTAGGGTAAGACACTATCACTAGAGGCACATGTGTAAAGGTTGCAAACCACCCAGCAGTAAACCAACGCAATTTCATTCAAAAAGGACGCTACACCAATGTTTGGAAAAATACGAGCTTGTTTATAAAAATAATCTTTGCTCTCTTGTTTTTAGAAATCACAGCTTAGTACATTACAGTTTGTCATGAAAATAATATTAATACTTTTAAAGTTGCAAAATTATATTATTACCCAGCATCAACAGTACATTACATTAGACTCCAAAATTTGTTAGACTTGACTTCTGTGAAGTGCTCTATACTTTTACCCCCTCAGCACCTCTAACCACCAAAAAGGTACACAACCATTGAGAGATTTCAGATATACAAGAGTTTTACATATGCACCAGCAGCCTCTATGAGGAACTTATAATCTTACTTAGACAGCAGGCACTTTCAGCACTACATTGGCAGTTGCTTCTACCCCCAGATTCTGGTTCAGTGGCTACTTTTCCCTGGACCTGCAATCAATGAAGTTTATATCATCAAGCTACTCCCCACCTTCTATGACACAGAAGAGGGGAAAAACGATCAGTGTATCTGGACTATTTTGTCATGCACTAGTACTAACTTTCCTCTACACGGGAAGTCCTTTTTTAGAACCTCACTCCTCTGTCTCACGAGGCGATTAGTCCCCAGGGGCTCAGTCTTCCCCCTTTTCCCACACTCTCCTTACTGTGCCATGGAGACTGCTCTGTCCACGTCTCCAAGTGTCTGCGCTGTGAGGCGGCTCTGCCGAGGTCCCAACCGGCAGCTGCTGAAGCTGTTCCCTCCCGCCCAGCCAACCACCAGATCTCAGGGCTGGCGCGGGGAGGACCGGGGAATGTCTCTCATTTGATCGGGAACTGCCGTTGGTTCCTCCGCTGCCGGCCACACGATCCCAGGGCTGGCGCTACTAAGGCTGACGGACACTGACGAGGGCCGCTTCCGCTTTTCCCCACTGGCCGGCTCCGCCTCACAGAGCCGGGCGGCTCAACTGGGCATGTGCGGAGGGGAAGTGTCTCCCCGCTGGATGCCGTGCTCCTCTGCCGGCGCTTCCCCTGTCACTCCGCCCACTCCGGAAACAACGAAGGCATCACCAGGACCGCTCCTCACGGTGAAGCAACTCCCTCGCTACGCCTCTCCCCTCACCTCAGGACCGGCGGCCACAGCTCAAACCTGCGCTGCTCACCTCACGCTGACTCGGGAGCAGACCAGTTCGTTTTCTCTCCGCTTCCGCTCCCTCAGTACTCGCTACTCTCCTCAGCCAGCAATCGGCCACGGCAGGTAGGAGGAGGGACGCTCTGGGGTTTTATCACCAGGGGAAATCACGGCAACCAGGGGCAGAATTCAATTGAGGAGCTGAACAAGGGGCCACAAAGATTAACCCCTCTCCTTCTGAGCAACACTCAGCAAGAATCTCTCTAAAGTCTTTCCACTAGGCAGAGGACTGCGCTCCACAGTGCTGCAGTCTCCTTCTCCTTTTCACACCCCCGTACTTCCAGACTAGGGGTTAGTCAGGCGCCCAGGGTCTCCAGTAATCCCAAGCAGCAGGGACAAGTCAGGTAACCCAAGGGAGGAAGGGTGGTGAATCAATAAGGCAGCGTCCTTAGACTAGGAGGTCAACCCTTTGACTATTCTACCCCCACCTTCTGCTACAGCCTGTCCTCCAGCTGACTCTCTCTGGTAAGACAAAATGGCTGACCAGCATTCCGCCTTTTATAGGCTGACCCTCAGAGGTCCAAAAGGGACCAGAAGGTTCTTGAATGCCCTACTATATCCTATGGGACAGGTTCTAGGTTTGACAGTTGGGACAGTTGGTAGCCACCATTTTGTGACTCCAAGGGAATTCCTGTCAGGAAAGGCCTCAAGGCCTGAGGTGAAAAACCATGAGGGTGAAAGAGCACCTATCCCCTAGACCAACACCTTGAAAAATCTAGTGGACACAAACATAAATAAAGGCATGAGGGGCAAAAAGGGGACAAAATAAATAATAAATTGGAGGGACTACGCAAAAGGTCAGACAGGTCTAACACGCGTCCCCCCCAGCTGAATCAAGAAGAAGTTACTAAAACGAGACAAGAAATGGAAGTTAGACTGGATCAATATGAAGTTGAAATACAAGAACGTAAGGAACGCAAGTTCAAAAGGGATGAATTAGACTATCTACATGGTAGAATCCTCACGTTCGCACGACATTATGATAATTTGAAGAAGAACTTTCCACCTAATAAGCAAGCATCTAGTGGAAGTGAATCAGATGTGAGTTTAACTGAAGCAACTCGTGAACAGTCAAAAAACTTGAATATTTTAGAGGAAGTAAGAATGGTGAATCTAGAGAAAAATATCACCAGAGGAGGAGAAAGAGGGAGAATGTCCTTTCAGAGCAAAGGGAGAGGAAGAGCCACACTAAACCAACCAAGTCCCTCACCAGCACCCACAAAACCCGCAGGTCAAAACAACGAAAGAAGGCAATATCCCCTCCGCAACAGGAAATAACCAACCTGATTGTAAATCTCTCACAATATCATCTAACAGATGAAGAACAAACTGTCTTAAATAAAGGCTTATCATTCTGTCCCGAGGCTCACTTTGATTACCCTCAGATGAAAATCGATCTATACAAGTTTGTGAGGAAATTAAAATTAGCAAAAGTTCATGCGAACAAAGTGATATCAAACAACTCAAACAATATGACAGAACAAGCAATAGAAGAGGAATGTACAACAACTATTGAACAATTACCTGACTTGAGAGAGACATTTGAATCGATGTTCAACCCCATGGGCGATACAATAAGAGGCTCACAAATGTTGGAACAAATGAACATTAAAACCAATCAAAGTAAAATTACTGGACTAAAGAAAACGTCTCGATTCTATCCAGTGTTATCACCAGGGAACAAAATCAATATGTTCTCAGATGCCATGACAGAAGAATTGGATAATCTTGTAAAGGTCAAAGACAAGAAAAGAGAAAATCTGTCAACAAAAGAACGTAAGGCAATCCAGAATCTGATGGACAACGAAACTATAACGATAAAACCCGCCGACAAGGGGGGGAATATCGTTATCATAGACACTAGTGACTACATCAAAGAGGTCGAGCGACAGCTCAATATACAACAACACTACAGTAAATTAAACTCCAATCCAATATTGAAAATGACGTCTGATTTGAAAGAACTACTGCAAGGTTGCCATGCGAAAGGATTGATAAATGATGATGAAAATAAATACATGACCACGGAGTATCCAATTACTCCGTGCATCTATTTGTTACCTAAGATCCACAAAACTCTGATCAATCCGCCAGGGAGACCTATTGTCTCGTCATGCAGTTCGTTATATGAGAACGTCTCAAGATATGTTGATACCTTCCTTGCTCCTATTGCTCAGAGCATGCCATCCTACCTAAAGGACACAGGAGACTTTCTGAGGATCCTAATGGATGTGACATGGGATCCAGGCTATCTCCTGGTGACGATTGACGCAGTGTCACTCTACATATCAATAAGACATAACGTAGGCTTGCAAGCTTGTAAACACTTCTTGCAACAACGTAGCATTAAGGAAATGGATCATACATTAATGCTCCTAAGGATGATTGAACTATGTCTCATGAACAATGTGTTTCTTTTTAATAATGATTTGTACAAACAAGAATGTGGCACTGCCATGGGGATATCTTTTTCTCCAAATTACGCTAATATCACCATGGGATGGTGGGAAAAGACTATTGCATGGAACAATACCAACCAGGAAGAATTAGATCGAATAATTCTTTGGGTCAGATATATTTACGACCTTTTCCTAGTATGAAACGGCACTAATGAACAATTTCAAAAATATTTTGACGCATTAAATCAAAATGAGGTTGGATTACAATTTACATGTTCAACTAACAAAAAAGAAATAGACTTTCTAGACACCAAGGTCTATATCTCTAATGGTAAAGTTGAAACCACATTGTTCCGCAAAAAAACTGCAACTAACAGTGTGCTACATGGCACTAGTTTCCACCCGAAGGCATTACTGAAGAGCATCCCATATGGAGAAATTGTACAATTAAAAAGAAATTGCTCAAAACCAGAAGATGCCGAAAGCAAAATACATGAAAGCAAAGCCAGATTCCAGTCAAGAGGATATAAGGACTATCAGCCTGATTCATCATTGTTAAATCCGGTCGCAAAGGGCCAGATTCTGAGAATCTGGCCCTTTGCGAGCGGTATTTTTGCATTTGGGATTCATCATCCCAAATGCAAAAATCGCTATTTAAGAATTCGCATATTTGCGAGGAATAGCATTTAAGGAATCTCTATTAGAGATTCCTTAAATGCTATTCTTGAAACATTTTTAAATTGCGAATTCGCAAAAATGTCCCGCTATTTACCGCGAGGTCAAACCTCGTGGTAAATAGCGGAAACTTAGAAAAATGCATTTAAATGCATTTTTCTAAGTTTCATGTTACACACACACATGTCCTTGGGACATGTGTGTGTGCAACACCAATGTAGCATACATTTCAGGGGTGCTACAGGGTGTACTTTGGACACCCCTGCACCCTTGCAATCGCAATTTCAATATGCGAATCTCTAATTGCGATTCGCACATTGAAATGTCTTCCCATTCATTCCTATGCCCATAGGAATGAATGGGGAGATATTCCTTAATTGCGATTAGCAATTTGCTAATCGCAATTATGGAATAATTAGAAATCGCAATTTATTTAGCGATTTCTTGGTGAATAGCATTTTGCTATTCCTTAATAGCGATTCCTTAATAATCGCTATTAAGGAATAGCAAATACTCACCTTGATGAATCAGGCTGTTTGTCCTAAAAAACTGCAAAAACAAAGTGGACAAGATCAGTAGAGCAGAGACTTTGGTTGAGAAGCCAAAACCCCCACAAGACAAAGATCCTCCAAGATTTGTCACCACATACTGCAAGGAAAGTGGAGTGATTGCCAAAAAAATGAAAAAATATTGGCACTTGATATTCAGTGATCCGGACATAGGGTCAATGGCTGGCAAACATCCTTCCATCACATATAGAAAAAATACCGCACTTCAAGACCTATTGGTTAAAAGCTTTTTTCAGAGCAAACAGCAACCTAAATGGTGGACAGAAGAAAATATAGGCTTTAAACCATGCACTTCATGCAAAGCATGCAAAATAGGCAAAAGAATGAGAAATGTGGAAGAACCGGATGGGAAATGCATGCCTATAAAGCAATTCATCACATGTACATCAAAAAACGTGGTATATGTTATTGAGTGCAGGTGCGGAATGAAGTACATAGGATGCACCACTTGCATGCTGAAAAAAAGAATACTGGAACACATCCGTGCTGTAAAAAACTCCAACATGCTGTATGCTACAGCTAAACACATGAGTACTTGTCAAAATGGGGATTGGCGAGCTATGAGTTTTTACGGACTGAAAATGCTCACTAAATTGGAAAGAGGAGGGGACACTGTCCGTCTTCTCCGACAAATGGAATCACGTTTCATTGTTCGGTTCCGAACAAAGCATCCAAGAGGCATGAACTTTGGAGAGGATCTCCACATACATCTGGAGTAAATATGAACTCAACCGGCTAAAAAATAATGGAATAGGGTACTATACCCAAAACAACGATGAACTCACTTGCATTAAGATAAAGAAAATCAAAACGATATATGCCCTAAGTGAAAGTAACTTTGGACGTAATGTACTATACATGTATGAAAAGAACACACCAGTCCTTTGTCTGTTATAATTGTTTCTTTTAGATCACTTGCTTTACAAACTACGTATCCCATACTACCACTTTAAGGCTAATATGGGGCAGTATTTAAATGAAAAGCAAAAAAGGACTTGCTGACCGTGAGAAAAGCCGTGAGGCTGAAACGCGTCGGTGGGGTGTTGTGCGAATAAAAGCTTCTTAAAAAGTACCCGGTTGTGCCACCCTTCTTGTGCTCTAATATATATATATATATATATATATATATATATACACTAAAAAAAACATAGGTTTCACCCGCGTTATTGTTAAAAATTAGCATTTAAAAACACCTTAGAAATTCACTGTGGTGCGTTTTAGGATGGGGAATATATTCCTCTTCAATCCTGAGGTCACCTATGTACCAACTTACCCATCAGGGAGCTGCGTTGCAGAAAGGTATTCAGAGGGCACGCCCCCTTTTTACAACACTCTGCAACGCAGATCTTTGGCACTTACTAGAGGTACCCGTTGGACTAGTTGGCCCCTAGGGGACCTCTGGATTGAAGAGGAATATATTCCACAAGCTAAAATGCTCCACAGGGCATGTTCGCACACCTCTCACCCCAAGCCCCGCCTCATACCTTCACCACTGTGCAAACATGCCCCGTAACGTGTTCTAAGTTGGGAGATTAAGTCTCCTTGCATACTGGGTGTCCCTGGGGGCCAACTAGCACAGCAGGAACCTCCAGTATGCGCCAGGGGGCTGTGTTGCAGAGAGGTGCAAAAAGGGCCGTGACCTCATTACACCTCTCTGCAACGCAGGCCCCTGGCGCACACTGGAGGTTCCTGGTGGGCTATTTGGCCCACAGGGGGCCCCAGTATGCACGGGGAATTTGCTCCCCCTCTGAAAAAGTACCAGTGGGCTGCGTTGCAGAGAGGTGTAAAAAGGGGCGTGGCCCCTTTACACCTCTCTGCAGCGCAGCCACCTGGCTTACACTGGAGTTGCCTGGTGAGCTAGTTGACCCCCAGGGACCCCCAGTATGCAAGGGAAATTAGTTCCCCCTCTGCAAACGCGCCAGGGGGCTGCGTTGCAGGGGGCTGCGAACCAAACTCCACCTTTTTGCAAATTTGGTGTATAGCGGTCTTGCCTGAACTTCTCCTGAATGTCCGGGTTGCGGAGCCCTGTCCCAGTGCGTTTCAATGTTATCAATTTCGTGTGCCGCAGACGGGACTATGGAAACAGAATGGCATCATGGGGACTGAAGTTCATTCCCCTATGCGACCATGGATACTGACTAGCAACCAATCTCTCAATTTGTATTGCGGTCTTTGTTGTTTTACAATATTGTTTATGGCGAGTAAGGGTATCGGGTAGTACTGAGGACCCGGGTATGGATCTTGACAGTGGCCATATCAAGTGGCCAGTAACCCATCTATTATAGGTGCATTTTAAACAATGTGAAAGCGAGCTGTAATTAAAATAGCAAAACAAAATGCAATGGCATGAACCACTTTAAAGGGGAAACATCCTTAACAATGAAGTTTTTATAACGACTTACCTGAAAAACGAATCCTGAACCACGACCAATCCTTAACAATGACAATTCTAAACCACGACTTTCCTTAACCACGAGTCTCTCCCCTCCTCGACGGTCAGGGCATTGGAAGCAAAGCAATTATTGTGCATGATCTGTGCTTTGAACTGGCACAGGAGTGCCTGTCAGCGGAGCATAATTGATAATTAGCCTCTGAAGTGCACTGAGATAGAAGGCAGGAGGGCAGAGGCCGCAGTTGGCTTTCCTGGTATATAGGACACCGACCAATCAATCACTTTGCCGTTTAACTGCATCACATTAAGCATTATTAAAAGAAAAACTATGTTGATGCATACAAGTTTGAACTAAATTAAGATTTGTGCAGATGCAAACATTTCCACAAGATAAAGTTTTCACGTGTGCAGCGTGTAGAGGACGTTGGCTACACAAACTTTCTTCCCTGCAAGCAGAGCCACCCATAACACTATCCATGGCTGTCCGTTCCAACCCGCCCTCCTCTCATCTGGTGAGGTTTGAACATTTTAATTGTGTATTATTCCAAGTTGAAGCCTTCTACCTTTGTACTTTTCCCGTATACACATATCATTGGATGGGCTTTCAGCCTGCACAACTGCTGACAGTTAAACTGCGGCAAATTTGTTCTTTTTAACATAAACAATCTGGCGTCTTTTAGATGAGGGCAGAAATAAAGCATTTGCCAAAAATCGACAGATGTCCCTTGCTGCGTTCCTAATGGTGCGACAGGTACAGGTTCCATTAGTGATAAAACAGTTGCAGCAGACCTGCTGACACTGTAAGTAATGGCGCTGGAGTGGCCCCTTCTTTGATACTTTAGCTGCTGGCATCCATTCAGTTTGGGGCCATGGTCAGACGGGCATATTGGGCAATATGGCAATGCCAGATGGGTCAGTCTGACAATTCAGTTTGTGTGTCGGATTTATGGCAGTGTGGGCTGCCTTCTTCTCATTAGTTCTTCTCATTTGGACATTTTGCTTCACACACAGAAGTATTGTCAATACAATAGTGCCATCTATTGGCAAGTCACAAGCTGTTTTTTTTTCGTGGTTTAGGAACTCGTAAAAAATGTAGTGGTTTGGCATTGCTCATTGTTTAGCCTTCATGGTTAAGGAATTCGTGGTTTAGGCAATAGTTGTTTAATCAAATATCCACTGTAAAGGTGTCCTGTGCCAGTGGTATCAATTACAGTAGTTTGCATTATTAGTAGGGGCCAATCCTAATGTCACTGTCTTATATTTATCCTCATTTGGTTATGACCCATCTTATCAGAAGATCCTGGTAATATTGCATCGACATTTGATTAGTTAGCTGGTAGTGTACATCCCCAACAGAATTGCATCATCACTCCGTCCTGGCTTTTACTTAGTATGGTCAGAGGGAATATCTACTCCTGCATATAAAGTTGGGTGGGACACAAGTACTCAGCCATGATTTAAACTGCACCCGTCTGTCTTGTTGGTCCTTTGCAATTTGAAAGGAAGGGATTCCAACCTTGCTGGGTATGAAAGTAGTAGTATACATGGACACAGAGTGTTCATATCCCGCTACTTTGATTGATACAGCGGATTCCATGGGACGGAGTCATTGAGTCCCTGTGTGTGGGACTGTAGTCTATAAACCCACCGCTGTTCATTCTCCAGTAGCCTTTTCGATATGTTTGTACCACCCTTTACCTTCTCAATTATGGTCCATTCCAGGCTGTTGTACGTATGTCCCTTCTCAACATAATGGGCAGTGAGTTTGATAACTGAGATTGCTTGTCTGATCGTGCTTCTATGTTCACTTATTCGTACATTTACCTTCCCGATGGTCATACCAATGTATTTGGCCTTGTAGGGGCACATGATCATTTGAACGATGTTCTCTGTGTTACAGTTTGTAGGATCCCTCTGTTCCCACAGGTGTGCCAGTCCCAAGTCTTCATGAGTGGTGTGGGTAGTGAACTGGCACACAACGCACAAGCCACACGGATAGCAGCCCTTAACCTGTGGTTGGTTCCATAAAGTCAGTTGGGTATTCTGTTTCCAGCTGTCAGTGTGACGAGATTATTCCTCAAGCTTTTGTTGCATCTAAACATGAGCTTCTCAAACTCAATTTTCTTTGAAGTGAGTATATGCCTTTTGTTGTTGATAATTTTCTTGATGGCATCAGATAAAGCATTGTATGTTGTGACACATATTAATGCCCCAGTTTCTCTTTTTGGGTTTGTCTCTAGTAAAGTAGACCGTGGTGTGTTGCGAGACCTTTTGCGTGCATGCTCAATAACTCTCCTATGGTAAGACTTTTCCTGTAATTTCTTAGTGAGTTTGACAGCCTCCCTGTGGTAGTTTTTAAAGTCTACGTATTCTTAGGTACTGCCCAATAGGTAGGTTCACCTGTTACTTATTACTAAATGCAGGTGTTAAATTGGTTCTAATAGTGTGCAAGCCACTCTTGCTTCCTTCTGCGCCTCTCTTGCCTCTATCTGCATTGCTGTTGCTTTTTTTTCTGCACTTCTTTTGACTGCATTCTGCAAATCTCTTGTACTTTCTGCACCTCGCATCCCTCTCTCTTCACATCTGTTGCCTCTTTCTGTACCTCATTTGCTTCTTTCTGCACCTTTGTTGTCTCTTTCTGGACTCATCTCTCCTCTTTTTATAGCTTTCCTGCCTGTTTTTGCATCTCACTGGCCTCTTTCTGCACTTTCCATGCTTCTAAACTACCAAGCCAATTCTTATACTGGGAAGGAAACAAGCTACCGGTAGCTTGTCTCCTCTCTGGTGAAGAATTGGCTTGGTAGTTTAGTCTGCCCTGTTCCCATGATGCACTGGGCCAGGGACAGACTAATTTGCATGTAGCCAGGTTCTGAGCTGGGATGGTGCAGTGAGCTAAAAAACTGTGATGGATCAAGCCCTGATCTGTTGACTGAGTAGGAGTGTTCTGCTTAATTCAGATACTCTGTCCATCACCACCCCCTTTTCTGAATCGTTTTGTCCACCATAAGCGTGGAAGGGTATGCTCAGACATGAGTTCCTTGCTCACTGCACCATCAGGATTCAAGCAAGCCGGGCCGAAGACGGCTGTAATGCCAGAAACCGGTCCCCGGAAGCTTGTTTCCTTTCCAGTAAAAGAATTGGCTTGGTAGTTTAGTCTGCCCTGTTCCCATGATGCACTGGGCCAGGGACAGACTGATTTGCATATAGCCAGGTTCTGAGCTGGGATGGTGCAGTGAGATAAATAACAGTGATGGATCAAGCCCTGATCTTTGGACTGGGTAAGAGTGGTCTGCTTAATTCAGACACTCTGTTCATCCAAGTTCTGAGCTGGGATGGTGCAGTGAGCTAAAAAACGGTGATGGATCAAGCCCTGATCTTTGGACTGGGTAAGAGTGGTCTGCTTAATTCAGACACTCTGTTCATCACCACCCCCTTTTCTGAATCACTATTATGTACTAGGGCATACAGGGGAGGTCATGCCAATCACAGGGATACCCCAACCCATAGTGTACACTAGTGTATGTATGTGTTTTCAATGTATTCTAAGTGTCTTTCTGCATAGCACTGGCTCCGGGCCTGGGCAGTCAGAGTCAGTTACCACCAGTACCCGTCAGAGAAAAGTTGGGGGCACAGAAAGACTTTGCAACAAGACCTCTTTCTGCTCCTCTGTTGGTTCTTTGTGCACAACTCTTGCTTCTTTCTTCACCTTTCTTCATCTTTCTGGACTTCTGTTGCCTTTTTCTGTATTTCTCATGCTTCTTTCTGCGCCTTTCTTCCTCTTTCTGCACATGTCCTACCTCTGTAGGCATAGTTAGAAATTAGCATTTAAAAAACCTCTGAAATTCACTGAAAAAAACAAAGGTTTCAGGGATGTTATAGTTAGAAATTAACATTGAAAAAACCTTTGAAATTCACTGAAAAAACCATAGGTTTCAGGGACGTGATAGTTAGAAATTAGCATTTAAAAGAACCTTAGAAATTCCTTGAAAAAAACACAGGTTTCAGGGACATTATAGTTGGTTAGACATTTCAGTCATACAAAACCAGAGAAATTCAGCCTTTTTTAGTTAGTTCAGCTAACTATAACTCCCAGCCAAGCAATGCACTGCTGATGATGTCAGATGCTACATCATTCATAACGTAGTCAGTTACATCCCTGATATCACTCATGACATCTTAAATAACATTACTGATGACATCACTGATGACAACATCCGCGTGATAATCTAATGCACCTCCTCATACCATAATATAACCTTTGATACACCACTCTAAAATACAGACTACAATTTTCGAAACCATAGACACAACAAAACCAGTTAGTACATGCCTACTCACTAATTCCTAGATCATCCACTCATTCACCCATACAGTCACTCATATATGCAGTCAACCATCAATACAGCACTATCATATACAATCACATATCTATACAGACACTCACACACTGCCACTCATCCATAGAGTTACTCGCACACCTAGTCAGTCATGCAAAGAATCAACCACACTCCCATTTAATCACCTATACAGTTATACACCCACCACCTCACATGTACCACTGAGACATACATTCACTCACCAACATACCCATACATACACTCACCCACCCATACAGCCCTTCACAGATGCACTCTTAAACCCCTACACCCCGTGAATCACCCACTCACACATCTATGCACAGAGTCACACCCACCCACACAGACACTCAGGCACCCAAAGAGATACTCAGACAACCAATCAATAGCCCATATAGTCCCTCATTTAGCTACTCACCAAGCCATGCAACCGCTTACACACCAACTGACAAACTAAACTGCATGAATGTCTGTATCTGTCACTAACGCATTGTTAGAAATGGGATTTCTGGTTGGCTAAGGCTTGCGCCAAAGCCAGGCAGAAACCACCACTCTAGTAAGGGCAAAAGAGTTACACACCAAAGATAACCCCTGCTCGCCCCCTTTGTAGCTTGTCACGAGCAGTCAGGCTTATCCCGGAGGCCATGTGTAAAGCATTTGCGCACGCACACAGCAACAACATCCCAGGCACACTACAAAAGGAACTCCACACAAGGTTATATCAAACATAGCCTTTGTATTCTCATAACACATTAGAATAGTACTCACATAATATACACGGTGCCACCTGGCACTAGGTCATATCTACAAGGGATTATATACACCTGATAGAGCTCACTGGACCACTGTCAGAACCATCACAAAGCAAACTTAGTAAAAGTAAGAAATATCATAAACGTACAACCAGTATTCACTGGTAACCACGGTACTTAGCATCAGCATGTAACATAAACTACATTATGCACATTATCACATTAGGCGCGAATTACATTCCCACCCGCATAAACACATTATGCAATCATCTCAAAAGTCTAAGCGCATTAGACCCTAACTTCCAAAGCATACTCACATTAGGAAACAATCTCAGTGGAACATAATCGCACTAGCATAAACCATAATATGCCAAACAACCTCATAATCATAAAAAACGCATTTCGAGGTATAAAACAGGGTGCGTCAATTACACTATATAAATCACATTTCCTTACACAACATAAATCAAATTAGCACATAATCTCCTAATAAAAACCATAGTAGACACATTAATCACATTAGGGCCTGGTGCCCACTTTACCTCACAGTCCCCCTGGCCAATTGGCTATCTCAAAGGGGCTCAAACACCCCATGTCCAAAATGCCAGAGCTGCTGCCTAATCGGCGAAATCCAATTTGCGCCATTACGCTGCGACCGAAGGAGTGCATCTCACTCCTATCTCCTAATGCCCCCAAAGAACTGCAGCCTAAATGTTGCAGCTGCCCACTACTTGCTGGGCAGCTGTGAGTCAAGCGAAGGCCTGGCACCTCTGTGCCGCTTCTGTCCCTCTCAGGGACTCCTGAATTAATTATGCTAAACGGTGCAGCTGCCCGCGCTGGTGCGGCGCAGCTGGGATCAAATAACTCGGCCCTGGCACAACTGTGCCCTTGGGGCCTCACTGGTAGCAAAATGGGATGTGGGCAAAAACGTGGCAGCTGCCCACTGTCATACGATGGAGCCACAGAGGCTCTTAAAACAAAACATTCCTTCTTGTAGGAGCGGCCTGCAATGGCGGGTTCGCTCAGCTAATGATGCAGCTACTCACTGGGCCCTCGGGAGTCCCCTCTAGGGCTGTAACGAAATGCGCCATGTCCCCCAGCCCAGCCCTCACTCACCGGACTAACTGGTGCTGGATTTCTCTTGGTCTCCTTCTCCCGGGCCCAGAATGCTTGTTTCCGGTCCACGGAAGACATGGCTTGGCAGTTCCCATGAGGCACAGGGTCAGACTGATTTGCATATGGCCATGTCTGAACTGGGTCGGTAAAGTGAGCTAAAGAATGATGATGGATTAAACCCAGATCAGTTGAGTGGGGTTGAGTGTTTGATTTGCTTAAACGCTCCATCCATCATCCCCTTTGGTATAACTTCGAAAAGTGACATTTGTCCGCCAGTCACCATAAATCTGTGTACACCATTGTGCATCATTTATCCTCACAAGTTCATGCATACTAAACTCGACCCTGCCTTCCTCTCATACCAGGAATTACCATGGACACACTTATCCCCTATGCATTCCTATGGGATGACAGGCCAATCTCATCACACGCACTCAGAGAGCGCACCCACTTTACTCTGAGCCACAGTGCTAAAGTGCCCAGAGGCCTAAAACCACTA
This sequence comes from Lissotriton vulgaris, assembly GCF_964263255.1. Lineage (NCBI taxonomy): Eukaryota > Metazoa > Chordata > Amphibia > Caudata > Salamandridae > Lissotriton > Lissotriton vulgaris. The sequence continues at coordinate 1,435,278,667 of NC_141693.1, read as the reverse complement.
CCACCATGTCAGAGCTTAAGGCAAAAAGTTCAGTGGTGAACCTGCCAATGCGCTCCGATCTGGGAGCCCCCTCACGTACCAAAAGAAACTGCCCCTCGATGTTGGAGCCACACAGGCTCTTAAAATAAAACATGCACCCTCGTAGGAGTGGCCCGCAACAGCGGGTCCGCTCAGTGAATGCTGCAGGCATTCACTGGGCCGTCGGGTGTCCCCTCTGGGACTGTAACAAAATGCAGCCATGTCCTCCGCCCAACCCTCACTCACCAGGCTCACTGGTTCTGGATTTCTCACGCTCTCCTTCTCCCGGGCAGCAGGCAGGGCTCTCTCTCTCATGAGAGTCTTGCTGGGGATCTGGCTGCACTTCTCTCATGGCACGGGCTTCCCTATACTCCTGGGTGCCCCACACTGCCATTGGCGGCCTCTGCCACCTTTCTCCTTCACCCAGGCCCCCTCCTGGGACCAGGGGTGGACTGAGAACTGAAATAAGCCCTGGAAAATTTTGCCAGACAAGGCCCCAACCAGCGCATAGTGAGCGAGCGTGCCCAACCGCTACTAGGGGAATTCGGGGGGTTATCTCCACAAGAAAATTTTGGAAAAAGACAGACCAAGATGGTGAATTTTACAGCACATTTTTCATTACATATTCAATTGTATCAACTTTCAAAGCACAGTAAATAGTAGATGATGACCTTAAAGAACATCAGGTTACCCACCCAGTCATATGTGCCCATAGACATTCTTTCAGAGAGCACCAAAAATAGACAAGTAGTGAATCAGAGCGAACAAAGTAAAAGTGAGACCAGCCCCCACATGGTGTGTAGCGAGCAAGCGCAGTGAGCAACCACTATTAGGGGAAGTTTGGGGGAATGTCCCCCCAAGAAAAGTTTGGAGACAGAAAGGCCAAAACAAAGCATTTTTCTTTCTTTTTTTAAAAACTTTTTTTATTGACATCACATAAGGGTAATATACATCAGTTCATAACATAAATCAAAGTACATATGTATAACCATCATAAGAATAACTTTGACATATCCAAGTATTTAAAAAAAAAATCATAATCATCAACTAGTGTACCTGATCTGGGACATTCCAATATTTAAATAATAAAACTTGGTTTATTTATCTAAGATAAACTATATCGCAAGATCCATAGGACCCCACATTTTTGCATTCCTGACCGTAGAGCCTATACCCAGAGCCTTGGATATGGTGAATTCCATGTTGTAAGTTCCTTTAATAATAGACCTCCATATATAAATAGTTGGCGTCAGTGGGGAAACCCACTTCCGAGCTAGAGCCAGCCTAGCTGCTACCATCATGATTGAAAAAGACCATGCCAAAGCTGGTTTATCTAAGTGAGTGAGTGAGGAAGGATTTGTAGAGCGCAACTTAGCTCATAGGCATCAAGGCGCATAGAGATGGGACAGCTATATGAGATAAGAAGAGGTGCAGCAGCTACAGGTAGGCTTCAGAGAAGAGCCAGGTCTTTAATGCTTTGCGGAAGAGCGAAGGGGATGTTTAATCCTTGAGCTCAGCTGGAAGCATGTTCCACAGTCTCGGGGCAAGGGAGAAGAAGGCCCTACCTCCCCATCTGGCCTTAGCGACTCGGGGAACGGAGAGAAGGTTCTTACTGGCCGAGCGGAGGGCCCTACCAGGAGTATAGAGGGACACAAGGGACCTAATATCTTCGGCTCCAAACCCATGCAGAGTACAGTGAGTGAGCCACAGGACTTTAAAATTAATCCTGCCCTGCATTGGGAGCCAGCGCAGATCTCTCCTGATTGAGGATCCAGAGGAGCGCCTAGGGGCATCAACCACAAACCTGGCTTCCGTATTCTGCACTATTTGAAGGCGTTGGACCAGCCTTTTGTTTATGCATAAATATAGTGCATTGCAATAATCCAACCTTGAGGAAATAAAGGCCACCGTGACCTGTTTTCGGGCTTCAAACAAAAGGTAATGTGCAATCTTTCTCATGATTCTTAGGGCACCACAGCAGGTTGAGACCATCCTGCTGACTTGCTTGTCAAAAGAGAGCGTGGGGTCCAGAATAACACCCAGGTTGTAGGCAGATTGGGAGGGCAAGTAGCAGGCTCCAAGAGCAGAGGGCCACCAGTTCGTGACCAGATCTCCTGTTTGGCTCCGAAGATAAGAACTTCGGTTTTGTCCCCGTTTAATTTCAGGAAGTTCTTGATCATCCAGCCTGCAACTGCTTCCATGCAGTTTCTGAAATTAAGGGCCGTGATATTCACTGATTGGGAAAGGGAGACCATAATCTGGGTGTTGTCGGCATATGATAGTACTTCCAGCCCGAATGATCTTACAAGCCTGGCGAGTGGGGCCAAATAGATGTTAAAAAGTGTGGGGCTCAGTGATGAGCCCTGAGGAACCCCACACTGCACAGGCTTGACAGGGGAGAGGAAGTCACCCAGCTTGACCCTCTGTTTTCGCTGACCGGGAAAAGATGTCAAGAGGCTTAGCGCTGGTCCATTCACTCCCATCTCACTGAGGCGGGCAGCCAGAATGGAGAGGGACAGGGTGTTAAATGCGGCTGTAAGGTCAAGCAGGACCAGAAGAGTAGTCTGGCCACTGTCGACCTTAGCACGGATGTTATTGTCAACCACAGTAAGGGCGGATTCAGTGCTATGTGCCCTCCGGAAGCCATGCTGAGAGAGGTCCATCAGGCTAGATTTATTCAAGAAGGCACTCAGATGATAATTGAGATGGGCCTCAAGCATCTTAGCGGGGCAGGAAGCAGGGAAATGGGGCAAAATTCTTCAAGATCCCAGGATCTAGGGCGGCCTTCTTTAGGAGGGGCTTGACTATCGCCATTTTCCACGATGTGGGAAAAACACCTTCGGAGATTGCCGAGTTCATCACCTCCAGGAGAGGAGGCAGCACTACCTCCCTACACTATTTGAGAATTCTCAAAGGGCAAGGGTCTAAAGGGGATCCGGATTTAAGCTTATCCAAAAGCCGATTCAGTAGGTCTAGTATACGGGGGGAAATTTAGAGAGGGTGCTGCAGAATTCATGGGCCTGTCTTTCCTGTGGAGCTGCCACGGGGAGGGGTGAGCTCTCTGAGTCTAGGTTGAGGGCTTCAAGGGCTGTGTGAATGTCCATTATCTTAATGTGAAAAAAAATGGAAATCTGATCACACAGTTCTTGGGTAGGCACTGTGGAATCTGGTGACTGAAGGAGAGTCAGGGAATCTACAATTTTAAACAGTTCCCTCGGTGAGCTAAGAGAAGCAGTCAGCTTTCCAAAGTACGCTTTCTTTTCCATAAGCACCGCGGTTTTGTACCCATTGAGCAGGCATTTGTGTTTTTCTTTCTCCTTTGGGTCGAGGTGCAACCTCCAGAGTCTCTCTTGTTTCCTGCAGCCCTGCCTTAGTATTCTGAGGGAATCAGAGTACCAGGGAGCCGAAGAACGTTTCCTGGCAGAATAGTGATGCTTAACCGGGGCAAGGATATCCACGGCGCTTGCAATGGTATTAACCCCTTCGCTGCTAGGCCTTTTCCCCTCCTGTGCTAAGCCTTTTTTTGGCGATTTGGGGTAGTGCGCGCTTAGGCCCTTGTAACTTTTTAACCACATAAGGTATCCACGCCAAATTTGCGTCCTTTTCTTCCAACATCATGTGGACTCTAAAGGCGCCCAGGGTTTGTGGATTCCCTTGGAGGGGTCCCAGAAATTACCCAAAATATAGTGATTTTTTTTGTTTTTTTCAGAAAAATAGGAAAAACGGGCTGCAAATGAAAGCCTCTGGGTTTTCCCCTGAAAAAGTTATCTAAAAAGGGTTTGTGGGGCTGAAATCTCTATTTTCGCAGCTTTTAGGGAATGACAGTCTTTTTTCAGAGAACCGACATTTTTCACACAGTTTTGGCATTTTTCTGGGACATAGCCTATTTTTGCTATTTTTAGAGCTTTCCACCTCCTTCCAGTTAATGGTAGAAATGAGTTTGAAAGCAATAATGGATCCTGGAAAGCTGTACATCTTCAAAAAGTAGATAAAATTCTGAATTCAGAAAGGGGTCATTTGTCTAAATCCATGAAAATTTCTTTATAGAAACTAACAGTTAAATATTGGAATATTTGAAAATTTGTTGAAAAAGACAGCCTTTTGACTCAACATTTTCACCTATAACTTTTTTTAATTTTGACAGCTCTTGGAAAGCAATATACCGTTACATTCGTTAGACTTTCCTGGTTGTGAGGATATATAGGACTTGTAGTTTTACCAAGAACCCGACGAACCCAGATCCAAAAACTGTGCATCAACTTGCAATGGTATTTTTTCATTTACTGGGTATAGAGCACTTTGTCTTGGAAAATGAATACATGGAAAAATTTGTATGAAAGACACCTATGTATTTCTGAATTGGGTAGAAGTTATAGAGTTCAGAAACAGTATATAATTGCTAATTTTCAAAATCGGGAATACTCATACTAGCATGAGAATTATTGGTCATTTTTTAAAAAAATATTTTTTTTTTACACAATGTCTTTCATTGAAAGGGAGAAATGCATGAAAGCTCATTTGCTAATAACAGTTGATTTACAAATCTGAATTACCCCAAGTCTCCCGATAAAAACGGTACCTCACTTGTGTGGGTCGGCCTTGTGCCTGCGACAGGAAACGGCGCAAAATGCAACGTGGTCACACCTAAATTTTGCAGTTACAAATTGACCCTTTTTTGGCAAAGTGCCTACCTGAGGTTTTTGCACCCTAGCTCTGCCGGCACCTAGGGAAACCTAGCAAACCTATACATTTATGACAAGTAGACACGCAGGGAAATTCAGGGTGGGTTGATTCGACTGCCTACCACCAGGTTTTGTTACCCAGAACCCCTTGCAAAGCTAAGAATTTGACAAAAAAACACATTTTCCTCACATTTCTGTGGTGGAAAGTTCTAGAATCTGCGTGGATCAACACATTTCCACACACCCAGTGTTCCCCCAGGTCTCCCAAAAAAAATGGTACCTCACTTGCGTTGTTAGGCATAGTGGCTGCGACATGAAACAGCGCAAAATGCAACGTGGTCGCACCTCAATTTCCCAGTGAAATCTTGCACTTTTTGGACAAAAAGACTACCTTTTGTTTTTGCGCCCTAGCTCTGCCAGCACCTAGGGAAACCTAGCAAACCTATACATTTTTTAAAACTAGACACCCAGGGAAATTCAGGATGGGGAGACTCGTCTGCCTACACCCAGGTTTTGTTACCCAGAATCCCTTGCAAACCTAAGATTTTGACAAAAAAAACCATTTTCCTCACATTTCTGTGGTGAAAAGTTCTGGAATCTGCGTGGATCAACACATCTCCACCCACCCAGCCTTCCCCCAGGTCTCCCCAAAAAAATGGTACCTCACTTGCGTGGGTAGGCATAGTGGCTGCGACATGAAACAGCACAAAACGCAACATGGTCGCACGTCAATTTCCCAGTGAAATTTTGAGCTTTTTGGACAAAAAGACTACCTTTTGTTTTTGCACCCTAGCTCTGCCAGCACCTAGGGAAACCTAGCAAACCTATACATTTCTGAAAACTAGACACCCAGGGAAATTCAGGATGGGGTGACTCGTCTGCCTACCCCCGGGTTTTGTTACCCAGAATCCCTTGCAAAGCTAAGATTTTGAAAAAAAAAAACACATTTTCCTCACATTTCTGTGGTGAAAAGTTCTGGAATCTATGTGGATCAACAAATTTCCACCCACCCAGCGTTCCCCCAGGTCTCCCAAAAAAAATGGTACCTCACTTGCTTGGGTAGGCATAGTGGCTGCGACATGAAAAACAGCGCAAAACGCAACATGGTCGCACCTCAATTTCCCAGTGAAATCTTGCACTTTTCAGAACTGTTTGGGTTTGGTACTTTCCAAAGAATACCACCGAGCCCCGGGCCAAAAACTCAGGTGCCCCCCCAAAAATCAAGGTCGTTTTGCAATTTGGTATTGTAAATTCACCACCGTACGATTTGAACCATTTCCTGTTGCAACCACTATGCCTACCCACGCAAGTGAGGTACCATTTTTATTGGGAGACCTGGGGGAACACTGGGTCGGAGATAATTTGTGTGAGCCCAGTGACGCCACGCTTTCCCACACAAAACAGTGTGCAAAAACTGATTTTTTCAGCAAAAATTGAGGTTTGCAAGGGATTCTGGGTAAAGGAACGTTAGAGGATGCACACAAGCCATACCTCGTTGGAACCACCCCGGTGTCTACTTTTCAGAAAGGTGTGGGTTTGGTAGGTTTCCTTAGATGGCCATCTAGCACGGGGCCAAAAACCCAGGTAACCCCTCTTTCAAAAGCTGGTGGTATTGACATACACTTTTCACACTTTTTTGGTGTGGGAAAGCGTGGCGTCACTGGGCTCACACAAATTTCCTCTGACCCAGCGTTCCCCCTGGTCTCCCGATAAAAATGGTACCTCACTTGCGTGGGTAGGCATAGTGGCTGCAATGGGAAACGGTCCAAATCTTACGGTGGAGAATTAAGTTTTCAATTTGAGAGCGTGTGATTCAAGGAAATTGTGACAGACAATTTCAAGTTTGCAGGAGATTGTGGATAAAAGTCAACAATAGAAATCACCAGAAAGACATGACCATATACTTCCATGGTTTAACAATAATATCTAAATTTAGTAAGTTATTTATAGCTATAATGTACACCATAACAGAGTTACTCAAAAGTCAAACATTCAAGCACGGCTAACTATTCCTCAAAGACACACACATACAGGTTGGATTTGGCACGGGGGCGAGTGATGGTTCAGTACATAAAATTTTATTAACAAGATATTTCAAAAAATGAAATGCTCTGTCAATAAATAAATGCATAAAAACCGAACCAGTGACTCGCAACTCATGAGATGTAAAGCCACGACAAGGCACCAACCGTTTTACAGGCCATTCACGCACCTTTCATACCTGATACAAACCAGACCATTGACACCATCCTGAAGGAACAGCAACACATTACAACAATCACAATAAGGGACAAGGTACACCCTACTTCAGAAAGAGATAAAAGACAAACATTACTGCACAGCCATCTAATCCGCAAGCACACACACATTCTGGTTGGATTTGGCACGAGGGTGAGTGATGATTCAGTACATACAATTGTATTCGCAAGTAATTTCAAAAAAATGAAATACACTGCGTATAATTGAAAGTATGATAAAGTGAACCACTGACTCACAGCTCGTAAGCTGTAAAGCCACGTCAAGGCACCAACCTCTTTACAGGCCATTCATACACCTTTCGTACGTGTGACACATACAAAACATTCACACCCCCAGCCGCGGACCCATCACATTTCAACACTCACACCAGCCGACAGCGCCATTCAAGGGCCCATCACTTTCACACGCCCACATTTCTGACATTGCAACAACACAAAATGATGGACTGCGTGGAGTGTCACTCAACTAGCAGTGTGTGTAGTGACCAACAGACAGTAACTACTCACACACCACCAGCCGAGCGCCAGTCCACCGACACCACCATCCAAGCACCAGACCATGCACATTGCCAGCCAAACACCACTCAGCACACACCGACAGCCAAGTACCATTCCACACACACCACCAGCCAAGCAACACTCCACGCACACCGCAAGCCAAGCACCACTCCACACACACCACCAGTCAAGCACCACTCCATGCACAGACAGCCAAGTACCACTCCACGCACACCACCAGCCAAGCGCCACCCCACACACACCACCAGCCAAGCGCCACTCCACGCACACCATCCAGCCAAGCGCCACTCCGTGCACGGACAGCCAAGAACCACTCCACGCACACCATCCAGAAAAGTGCCACTCCATGCACACCGCAAGCCAAGCACCACTCCACATACACCGCCAGCCAAGCACCACTCCATGCACAGACAACCAAGTACCACTCCACACACCGCACCAGCCAAGCGCCACTCCACACACACCACCAGCCAAGCGCCACTCCACACACACCGCCAGCCAAGCGCCACTCCGTGCACGGACAGCCAAGTACCTCTCCACGCACACCATCCAGCCAAGCGCAACTCCACACACACCGCCAGCCAAGCTCCAGCCCAGGCACACCACCAGCCAAGCACCAATCCCAGCACACCACCAGGCAAGCACAAGACCACGCACACCACCAACCAAACAACAGACCACGCACACCGCCAGCCAAGCACCAAGTCCACAGACACCGCCAGCCAAGCACCAATCCACAGACAGCGCCAGCCAAGCGCCAAACCATGCACACCGTCAGACAATGGACACTACACGCAAACCAACATCATACTTTAGTTTTTTTAAACACAAATAAAAAACAGAAACAAATTGCAAATTGATACAAATCTACTAACACAACAACTAAATCTAAATACACTACACAAATGCCAACTTTGAAACGGAACAATCAGTTTTAAAGAATAGAGACCAGCCTGTTCACTTTACCACTCATGGTTGCTCCCAAAACTTCTTTTGTGAGTGATACATTCTAAAACAAGCAGGCACACACAGCCCAGGGTTAGAAGGACAGTCGGGGCAGTACATACGAACCTCCTTCCGCAAACCTCTTCGCCAACCGACTCTACATCTCCGACTGGGAAAGTCTTTTGAGGTTGTAGGAGGAATTTGATCAGGAAAGTGGCGATCTTTCAATCTGGCAACATCCTCCACCACTCCAACTCTAGGAACACTTGCCTGTTCCACTAAAACAAGGCTGCCTACTACAGACTCCTGAAACTTCACAAAAGTCATCTTTGACTGAGGACAAGATTGCTGGAACACAACAAAAGCATTAAAGGTTGCCAAGTGGAAAAGATGGATAGCCAACTTCTTGTACCAAATGTAAGACTTACGAAGAGCAGCATACAGTTCCAACCTCTGATCTACTCTGTCAACACCACCCATGTCCCTATTATAGTCCATAATGCACACAGGTTTGTGCACTTCTGCAACCAGACCCCAAATAGTCAACGCTTCAGTGCTTTCATCATGTATGGAAGTCAACATGTAGACATCTCTCCTGTCTGAAAACTTCACAGCTAAAAGCTCCTCACAATGCAATGCACTGCACTGTCCCCGAGCAAGCTTTTTACAAACAAGTTCTTTTGGAAAACCTTTACGGTTACAGCGGATTGTGCCACAAGCAACAGTGTCCACTTTCGCCAATTCCCTGAACAACCGCACACCAGTGTAGAAGTTATCTGCATGTAAATGATGGCCTTTGTTAAAAAATCCTCTACCAAGTTCCCACACAATTTTCTCAGTCACTCCAAAAGTGGACGGACAACCAGGGGCGTTAATCCTGGATTCCTTACCGGTGTACACCCTGAAATTAGAGACATATCCAGTCTCACTGTCACACAGCATATAAAGCTTAATTCCAGAGCGTGCCCTCTTACTAGGAATGTATTGCCTAAATACCAAGTGGCCCTTGAACAACACCAAAGACTCATCCACTGCAATTTCTCCTCCAGGATAAAGATCTCAGAAAATCGATCAACAAAATGATCAAGGACAGGCCGAATCTTGAAAAGACGGTCACAATCAGGGTGATCTTATGGCAAAGCATCACCATTGTCAACAAAATGCATCATCCGAAGCAGAAGCAAATACCTATCACGACTCATGACTGCCGGAAATATAGCTGTTGCCATCAAGGGACTAGTAGACCAATATGAAGCCAATGATTGTTTCCTAAGCAAGCCCATCAAAAAAGTTAAACCTAAAAACTTTTTCATCTCCTCCAAATTTGTGGGAGTCCACCGGTTAGCTCGAGCATGGGGCTTAAGGATGGCACTGTTCTCAATCAAAAACTGTTCTGCATACAAATTAGTCTGCTCTACGATCTCTTCCAAAAACACATCATCCATAAACAACTTGAAAAAATCAATTGGCAAAAAGTTTTCAGTGTTCACCCTACACCCTGGAACACCAGTAAATTCAGGCAATGCCAGCTGCACCATGCCTGAGGCAACCCAGAGGTCAGAACTTTCATCGACATGTCTCCCAGCCTCAGGCTGCCGCCCAGCTGCCTCTTGTCCCACTACACCAACTGGAAGTCTAGGAGCCCCAGGCTGCCGCCCAGCTGCCTCCCACCGCACTACACCAACGTGAAGTCTAGCAGCCCCACGCTGCACCACAGATACCTCTTGCCGCACTATCGGCACATCAATTTCCTCCTCTACCACAGGCGCTTCATCCACACCAAAAATAGCTTCATCAGCACTCAGGGTATCTTCTTCCTCAGATGATGCCATGCGCAGAGAAAACTCACTACCAGAATCTTCACCTCCCATCTCTGCCTCAGAATCAGAGTCACTCTCAGCACCATGGTCAGAGGAAGAATCAAAAAGCATTGCAACAACTTGCTGAGCGGTAATCCGGCGGCTAGCCATTATCCTTACAAATAAAGGAGTCTGCACAAACAGCTCAACAACCCCAACACTGTGCAAAGTAAGGTAAAAAAGTGGAAGCCTTTATCACAAATATCTATATTCAGAAAAAATATACAATTCACTTACAAGAGACAACTACACTCACCAGCACCTACTCTGCAAAGACACAGCAAAGAGGCAACGATATCCCACTAGAAAGAAGAAAAAAAACTTACATCTACAGAAGGACACATCAAAAACAAATGCAAAACATGTTTTACAATCACAACAAACAGAAACCAAACATACTCGTATTACTACACACTTTGCAAAAAAAAAAACAATTACATTACAATTGAACAAAAAAGAGGTCTCTTACCAAACACATGCAACCACAGAAACAGCAGAACAACAGAACCACCAGTAACGGAACCGCACACTGCAACACTCTAAAGAGAAAAAAACAATACACATTAGAAGAAACAAAAACAACACACATTACAACAGGCTATGTCACAGGGTATGTCACAAATGGGGTGTCTGTCCCCAAGGGGGGAAGATTATAAATCATTATAAACGTGGGCCCCCTGGAAGCTACCCAACGGAGGGCAGAGAGGCCAAATAAAGACACGGCAGAACATACTTTTGAAAACAAATGGGCCCAAGGAACCAACCCTTGGCCAAGGGGTCGCTCCCTCTAAAAAAACAAAACCCTGGAGTCTAGTGGGCTTTTCTATCCCCCCCTGGGTCCAGAAATGGTAAAAAAAACAGTTGATCTGCAGAACAGTCTACAATATTCATAAAGCCCCCTGGAAGCGACCCTTGCCCAAGGGGTCGCTTCCTTTATAAATATAATACAATCCCTGGTGTCTAGTGGGCTTTTCTGCCCCACCTGGGTCCAGATGCTGCCCAAAAAAACGGCCGATTTGCCCCAGGTGGGGCAGAAAAGTCTGAAAAGATATTTTATCCCCCTAAGGAAGCGACCCTTGCCCAAGGGGTCGCTTCCTTTATAAATATAATCCAATCCCTGGTGTCTAGTGGGCTTTTCTGCCCCCCCTGGGTCCAGATGCAGCCCAAAAACCGGCCGATCTGCCTCCAGGGGGGGCAGAAAAGTCTAAAAAAAAATTAGGGCCACTAGGAGGCGACCCTTCCCCAAGGGGTCGTTTCCTTTTCAAAAAACAAACAAATCCCTGGTGACTAGTGTGCTTTTCTGCCCCTCCTGGGTGCAGATCGGCCGAAAAAATGGCCGATCTGCCCCAGGGGGGGCAGAAAAGTCTGAAAAATAATTTATCCCCCTAAGGAAGCGACCCTTGCCCAAGGGGTCCTTCCTTTATAAATATAAATAAATCCCTGGTATCTAGTGGGCTTTTCTGCCCCCCCTGGGTCCAGATGCGGCCCAAAAAATGGCCGATCTGCCCCCAGGGGATGCAGAAAAGTCTAAAAAATAAATATGGCCCACTAGGAAGCGACCCTTCCCCAAGGGGTCGCTTCCTTTGAAAATGTAAACAAATCCCTGGTGTCTAGTGGGCTTTTCTGCCCCCCCTGGGTGCAGATCGGCAAAAAAAAATGGCCGATCTGCCCCAGGGGGGGCAGAAAAGTCTAAAAAATTATTTGCCCCCAAAATGAAGCGACCCTTGCCCAAGGGGTTGCTTCCAGCACACAACAAACCACACAAACACAATCCCTGGTGTCTAGTGGGGCATTCCTGGTGCACGATCGCGACGCTGTGCGTGATCGTGCACCAGGAATGCCCTGAATTGGGACATCAGGGGAGAGGAAACACAGTTTCCTCCCCCCGATGCCTCAAGGCACCAAAAACCGCCCCCCCCCGCCCCACCGGAGCACCAAAAACCCACCTGTCTGCTGGACGCACTGGAAAACAATGGCTTTCAGTGCGTCCAGCGCTTCCTGATGACGTTGGCGCACGCTGGAAGCGTGGGGGGGCCAGGGGGTGGCAGCGGAATGTCTTCCGCTGCCACCCCTGCAAAAACATCGAACATCACTGCACAAGGGGGGGAAGCCAGCGCTTGTCAGAACCGTAAAGGATACACTGGTTCGGCCCCCTCAGGAACAGACGCTAATTCCTCAGTCCCCTTCTAGCCAAGACCCAAGACCACTTAGATATACAGTCTTCAGTCCTCACCAGCAAGGGAAAGGGGAAGTGGACAGACAAAACAAGAGAGACTTCTTCCTCGTCAGGTTTGCTTCGATAGCCCTCAGGTTGGACTCGCTGCAAAGGCAAAGACAATTCTTTAGCCCTCTCTACTTAACATATTTCAGTTACTCTGTTTTATTATTATTATTATGCCCTCTATGTCTTACCTAAGCAAACTAGGAAGATAGCCACTCTCTATAAGTGATGTCTGGAGAATTACTACTGGTTCACTGGAAGAATAAACTCTGGTCTTTGAAATTTTCGTGACTAGAACAATGCTTCGAATACACTCTGTGATCTGTGAAACTCAAGTCTATAACTCTGAATATAAAGTCTTTCAACTCTGAGACTATTCCGGAAACTCCACAGGGAGTAGTCTTTCATCACATGTTTTTACTCTCTGGACACATTTTGGAAATTCACGTTCTTAATCAAAGTCTTTCTCCTCAAGATGTCTCGGTAAGGCTCTTGACGCAACGCTCATCAGCTTCTTGCCAAAGTGAGTCCAAAAGCGTCTTTAGTTCATTGCCTTGAGACTTCTCTCAGATAACTCAAGAATAATACTCTTACTTGAAGGTCTTTGAGGGAACTTCTCTTGACTGAAGTTTTTCCCCAGCTCTGACTCCTCCACACAACTCCGACTACGGGATTCTTCCAGCTTTGACAATACTGAAGGGAAAAAGGCGAATTAGGAAAAGTCTTTTTCTATAATACAAAGCGTAACTTGTTACTTTCCTTAAGGTTTCAGTTCAGCCGCCTTGTACACAAAAACTCTGGTCAAAAGAACTTTCTCTGAAGAGAGCGTGAGGTAAGCACGCGTCTCCGGTATTTTCCTCAGTTGAAGTGCGCAGCGCGAATTGCGCGCGTGCGCGATATGCAGACACTCTCGAATCAACTGCAAAGTAAACCGCCACGCAGGAAACGGAATGACTTCCGCACTCCCAAGATGGCGGACCTCCGCAGCGCTGTCACTAGGAATCTCAATGAAGTTTTCCAACAAGGGTTTTTTAGCTTGCACCTTCTGCTCGATCCACCCTTCTGGCGAGGGGGTGGACGGATCCTGACAGTACCTCCCACCAAGGATGCTCTCCCCAGCCGGGGTTTTGAAGGATGAAGTTTATGGAAGTCTCTGAGCAATCTGGGGGCATGTATATTGTCACTTGGCTCCCAAGATCTTTCCTCTGGACCAAAATTCTTCCAGTCAACCAGATAATATAGTGTGCCTCTTCTGAACCTTGAGTCTAGGATTTTGTGTACTTCAAACTCTTCCTCACCATCTACCTGCACTGACTTAGGAGTTAAGCCTACTCTCAAATGCTCTGGACTTTTCTTAATTAAAGAGACATGAAAGGTGGGGTGAATTTTCAGAGAAGAGGGCAGGTGTAGCCTAACCGTTACAGGTCCTAACATTTTCTCCACTGTAAAGGGCCCTAAAAATCGGGGTTGGAATTTTCGATTAGCTTTTAACCTCAAATTTTTTGTGGACAACCACACCTTTTCTCCAGGGCAAAAAACCGGATCTTCTCTCCTCCCTTTATCTGCATGTTTTTTATAAGATTCCTTGGCCTTGGACAGATTTTCTTTAACTTGGGCAAGGGACCTCTGCACTCTAGAGACTATATCATCCACTGCAGGGACTGAACTCTCTTCTTTTTCTACAATCAACGTAGGGTGTCTACCATAATTTATGTAGAAAGGCGAATAACCAGTGGAAGAGTGAACGGAGTTATTATAAGCAAACTCTGCTGCCCACACCATCTCAGACCATTCCATCTTTTGATCCAATAGGTATAGACGCAAGTACTGCTCCAGTTCCTGATTCACTCTTTCCGTTTGGCCATCTGTTTCTGGATGGTAGCTTGTAGAAAACCGAGTGTCTATTCCTAATCTGTGGGTAAAGGCCTTCCAGAAATGCGAAACAAACTGAGTTCCCCTATCCGAAACCAGGACCTTGGGAATTCCATGCAACCGCACAACATGCTGGGAAAAAAGCTGTGCCAAAGTGGGTGCATTAGGAACCTTCTTCAAAGGGATAAAATGTGCCATTTTAGAGAATACATTGACAAACACTAAAACTACGGTGTAGCCTAAACTAGAGGGAAGTTCCACTATCAAATCCATTGACACCGTATGCCAGGGGTGAGGTGGCACCGGTAGTGGTCTTAACTTCCCCTGAGGTGATCTCCTATCAGCTTTTCCTCGCAAACACCTCTCACAAGAAGTTACATATTGCCGAATCTGCGGTCTCATGTCAGGCCACCAAAAGTTCCTCTCTACCAATTCTGTGGTCTTGAGAATTCCTTTATGTCCTGCCAATAGATGATCATGACAAGATTCTAACGCCTTTTCTCGGAGCTCTGATGTCGGTAGAAACAAACGCTGATCCTGATATGGCAACCCATCTCTGATTTCTCGACCCTGCTCTTTCTGAGACCAATCTTGCATTTCTTGAATGGACATACTTTCCTGCACCTTGTCCCGCAGATCACTTGCCGTGGTTACCATAACGATCTTTTCCTCCGGAATGATGCTCTGTTCCTCTCTTCCAGTTTTCTCTGAAGTAGTTGAATCTATCCTTGACAACGCATCCGCCTTGGCATTACTCTTTCCAGGGCGAAAGGTAATGACGAAATCAAAGTCCGCAAAAAACAATGACCATCGTAATTGTCTGGCGGTTAGGGTTCGTGCTGACTTGAGTAACTGTAAATTTCTGTGATCCGTAAAAACAGTTACTTTATGTCTCGCTCCCATCAAATAATGGCGCCATTCCACAAAGGCACTCTTTACAGCCAAAAGCTCCTTGTCAGCGATTGAATAATTACACTCAGGAGGATTGAGCTTGCGAGAGTAATACGCCACCGGATGTAACTGACCAGTATCAGGATGCCGCTGTGACAAAATTCCTCCAATGGCAAGATCAGAAGCGTCTGCTTCGACATAGAAGGGGTCTTCGGTTCGTGGATGCAACAGTATGGGAGCTTGAGTAAATGAATTCTTCAGAAATTGAAAAGCCTCCTCTGCTTCTTCCTTCCATTCAAACTTGACTCCCTTTTTTAAGAGTCGAGTAATGGGGGTCACCTTCTGTGAAAAATCTGAGATAAATCTCCTGTAAAAGTTCGAGAATCCCAAGAAATTCTGCACTTCTTTTACCGACTTGGGAGAGGGCCAGTCCTGGACTGCTTTGATCTTCGTGACATCCATGCTCACTCCTTCAGGGGATAACACAAAACCCAAAAACTCTACTCTGGTGACATGGAAGGCACACTTTTCCAGCTTGACGTAAAGGTGATTCTCCAATAACTTACTCAAGATTGCTCTTACATGAGGAATGTGCTCTTCCATACTGTTGGAGAAGATCAAAATATCATCAATGTAAACCACTGCCACTCGATCCAAAAACTCCCCCAACACGTCATTCACGAAATGTTGGAAGGCTGCAGGAGCATTACAAAGGCCATATGGCATCACCTGATATTCGAATAATCCATATCGAGTCCGAAACGCTGTCTTCCACTCATCTCCTGAAGCCACTCTAATGAGATGGTATGCTCCCCTAAGGTCCAACTTGGTATATACTTTAGCATTCTTGACCTGGTCCAACAGCACTGAGATTAAGGGGAGCGGGTATCGATTCTTGACAGTTACTTGATTTAAGGCTCGGTAATCAATACAAGCCCTCAGATCTCCATCCCGTTTCGGAATAAAAAAAATAGGCGAGGAGACCGGGGACTGTGAGGGTCGAATAAATCCATTGGCCAAGTATTTGTCTAGATATTCCTTCAGGAAACGATTCTCCGTCTCTGTGAGCGCATAGATTCGACTGCAGGGCAAAATTGCTCCAGGCTCGATGTCAATCTTGCAGTCGTAGGGCCGATGCGGAGGAAGGGTTTCTGCTTTCTTTTTATCGAACACCGTTGCTAAGTCTTGATACTCAGCTGGAATTGACTTAACTTCCACTGCACAGATTTGGGCCGGATGAACAGAAGCTAAAATCTTGACCTGTGACTCCTCTTCTGGAACCTTCTCCTTACCAAAGCAATGTTCGACACAATAAGGTGGAGTCATTTCAATTGTTCTTCGACTCCAATCGATTCTTGGATTGTGTTCTGTTAGCCAAGGAAGTCCCAATATCAACTGGAACTGCGGAGCGTCAATCAAATTAAAGGTGATATACTCTGAATGCCCTTGTAAACCTGTTAATCGAAGTAGCTCTGTTTCATGAGTGATAGGCCCCGAGGACAAGTTGGTGCCATCCACTGCTCGCACAGGTTCTGGAGTAACCTTTTTCACAAACTGAATGCCATGCCGTCTGGCATACTTTAAATCACAAAAATTGCCTGTTGCTCCTGAGTCAATCATGACAGACACCTCTTTGATTTCTTGATCTCGAAATTTCACCACAAAAGTTGCGATTAAATGTGGAGCAGCCGACTGGAGGGTATTCATAATATGCTGAGATTCTGGAGTTGACTTTTCTGACGCTTCAACCCGTGCAACTCTCTCTACGGGCGAAGCCGATCTTTTACTGGCTGCGATGTCTTTAATCTTTTCGGACACTCTCTGACAAAATGCCCAGAACCTCCACAATAAATACACAACAGGGAGTTCCTCCGTCTCTCCTTTTCTTCCTTTGACAACGGACCTCGAACGGATCCAATTTGCATGGGCTCTTCTACGGACGTTGTCTCAGAACTCTTTTGAGAATCACTTCTCATTCGATCGAATCGAGGAGGTATGGGTCGAAAGTCCTTTCTTTTTTCATGTTTCCGCTCATTTAATCTGTGATCCAATTGTAACACCAAGTCTATGAGAGTGGAAACCTCTGTGGGACGCTGTGGTATTTGAGCAAGAGCATCTTTCAACTCGTCCCGAAGGCCTCTGTAAAAAATTGCCGCTCTTTTCTCCTCTGGCCAATTAGTTTCCACTACCAACTTATTAAAGTTAGCCAAATATCCCACCAAATCTCGATTTCCTTGCTTAAGGTCCAACAGCTCATTATCAGTGGATTGAGCACAAGATCGTCGATCGAAAATTCGAGCAAACTCCACCTTGAAGTTTTCGTAATTGGTTAGGATCGGATCATTTTTGGTGACCAATGACATTGACCAAGCAGCCGCATCTCCCGTCAGATAAGACAATATGAATGCTACCTTAGCCTGATCGTCTGTGAATATTACAGGACGACACAAAAAGTGTAGGGAACACTGCGTCAGAAAAATTTGGGCCTTCATCGGATCCCCCCCATACCTCTCTGGGGCTGCCAAAGGAATGACTGGGGAAATAGAGTGAATTACTTGAGTCGAAACCCCCGACGGGGATGACTGCTGTGGTGTAGCGGTTCTAGGTAACGGCCCTGTCGTTGCTAGACCTTCTAACCTCTGACGAATTTGCATGGTTTCTAAACTAGATCTTTTAACTTCCTCTCTTAAAGATTTATTCTCCTCTAAGGCACTATTTAACTGCACCTGCATACTTCCTAGAACTTCACTCAAGGTTTTTAAATCGAAGCCTTCCGCCATTCTGTCCGGGAGGGGACCTGATTCCTCAATAGAGGCAGGCACTTCAATCTGTCAGAACCGTAAAGGATACACTGGTTCGGCCCCCTCAGGAACAGACGCTAATTCCTCAGTCCCCTTCTAGCCAAGACCCAAGACCACTTAGATATACAGTCTTCAGTCCTCACCAGCAAGGGAAAGGGGAAGTGGACAGACAAAACAAGAGAGACTTCTTCCTCGTCAGGTTTGCTTCGATAGCCCTCAGGTTGGACTCGCTGCAAAGGAAAAGACAATTCTTTAGCCCTCTCTACTTAACATATTTCAGTTACTCTGTTTTATTATTATTATTATGCCCTCTATGTCTTACCTAAGCAAACTAGGAAGATAGCCACTCTCTATAAGTGATGTCTGGAGAATTACTACTGGTTCACTGGAAGAATAAACTCTGGTCTTTGAAATTTTCGTGACTAGAACAATGCTTCGAATACACTCTGTGATCTGTGAAACTCAAGTCTATAACTCTGAATATAAAGTCTTTCAACTCTGAGACTATTCCAGAAACTCCACAGGGAGTAGTCTTTCATCACATGTTTTTACTCTTTGGACACATTTTGGAAATTCACGTTCTTAATCAAAGTCTTTCTCCTCAAGATGTCTCGGTAAGGCTCTTGACGCAACGCTCATCAGCTTCTTGCCAAAGTGAGTCCAAAAGCGTCTTTAGTTCATTGCCTTGAGACTTCTCTCAGATAACTCAAGAATAATACTCTTACTTGAAGGTCTTTGAGGGAACTTCTCTTGACTGAAGTTTTTCCCCAGCTCTGACTCCTCCACACAACTCCGACTACGGGATTCTTCCACCTTTGACAATACTGAAGGGAAAAAGGCGAATTAGGAAAAGTCTTTTTCTATAATACAAAGCGTAACTTGTTACTTTCCTTAAGGTTTCAGTTCAGCCGCCTTGTACACAAAAACTCTGGTCAAAAGAACTTTCTCTGAAGAGAGCGTGAGGTAAGCACGCGTCTCCGGTATTTTCCTCAGTTGAAGTGCGCAGCGCGAATTGCGCGCGTGCGCGATATGCAGACACTCTCGAATCAACTGCAAAGTAAACCGCCACGCAGGAAACGGAATGACTTCCGCACTCCCAAGATGGCGGACCTCCGCAGCGCTGTCACTAGGAATCTCAATGAAGTTTTCCAACAAGGGTTTTTTAGCTTGCACCTTCTGCTCGATCCACCCTTCTGGCGAGGGGGTGGACGGATCCTGACAGCGCTCCCCCCAGGGCTGTACTGATGACGGAGTGGTTCCGTCATCAGCACAGCCCAACCGTTGCTGATGACGGAACCGCTCCGTCATCAGCATCGAAGGGGTTAAAGAGGTCAAGGGCAGCCTTGTCGGTATCCCTCATGGGGAGGTGCCTAAGACTAGATATCCACGGTGCCAGTGTCTTATTATTCAAATCCCTGAAATTCCTTTTCAGTACCCACTTGCTGGAATCTAGTATGGGCACAGCAAGATGAGGAGATGTAAATTCAAAAGGAACGGCCATATGGTCTGACCAGGACAAAGGGAGGGGGGCCTATTTCTAGCCTGGAATCATTGGTGAAGACCCCGTCCAGGGTGTGTCCATCTGAATGAGTGGGGTTTCTTACTCCTAGTACCAATCCACAGGAGGCCAGGGAATCTAACAGGAGAGCGGTATCACAGGAATTAGAATTTTCCAGATGGAAATTGAAATCTCCGAGAATGGTCATGTTGGGTCTATCAACATAGGGTTCCAAAACTTTCAGTAGTTCATCGCTGAAAGTAGACCTGGGGCCAGGGGGCCTGTAGATCAAAATGCCGGTGAAAGACACAGTATGGGAAGGGTTAAGCACAAAGTACATGACCTGGAAAGGGTCCAGAGAGGAGGGGAGGGGCTCGGTCAGGCATCTTGTAGAGGTTTTATACAGTATGCCCAACCTTCCCCCCCTGCAACCCCCTCTGTCCATTCTTGATATGGCATATCCCTCGGGGATAGCATTTAAGAGCTCAGGCCCTGAAAAGTCGGAGGCCCAAGTTTCAGTGATGAAAGCCCATGAGGGATTTCTATCAGAGATTAAATCTCTGAACGCAATGTTGTTCTTGACTAACGAGTGTGCATTAATGAGAACCCCAGTTTCCTTACTCGGTAGGAAAGGAACTTGCTTCTTGGGCAAGGACAGTTTATGTGAGAGGTCAGAGGTGGCAGAATTCTCATTACAGCGGCACTTAAAAGCTTCAAGTAAGTTCTCGGGTGAGGACGTATGATGACAAGGCTGCCAGGGGGGGTTAAGAGCTTGTAGTGCGCATAAGGAGTAGAGAGGACTGAGACATGAAAATGTGTATCATCAGCCTCCCTGGACCCTGGCGCTTCCTCAGCACTGACAGGCGCAGACGGGCTGGACTCTGAACCGACACCGGCGCAGGTAAGGCGCGTCCGCTGTGCGGAGGCGTGCCCGTCTCCTTAAGTACTGGCGACTAGACCGCTAAGGGTGATGCCTCCCACCAAAGATGGCCGCTGCCGAGTTCGACCGCCCGGGACCGTGGGTCTCAGCACCTGACTCGGCTGAGCTCCACCCGAAAGCGGGGAGCAAAAGTTAAAACTGCCGAGCTTTCAGCAAAGTGCAAGGTGAGTTTTAGAGTGAAGTTTAAAAGCGCAGAATTAAAAAGCACCGCTGAGAAGTCACACACACAAAGTAGCATGGTACACAGCACACCTCCCGGCTTTCCGCCTCAGGAGGGAAATTAAACAGCAAGATCTGCCTTATAGCCTAACATAATTTCTCTCAGCTCTAAATGAAGGTCCCACTCCAAGTTTACTATAGAACACTTGACTGATCTTCTGCCAATAAGGTTGCAATTTTGAATATTCTACGAACATATGTATTAGATTTGCAGAATGAGTCCCAAATTTAGGGCATTTAATCTTTTCCCCACAGCTGTTACCTCCTGCCCATCTATTGATCCTTTCTGGTGTACAATACAACAAACCGATTGTATGAAATTGTTCTAATTGCAGACTCACAGAATTGACTGAGTCACCAATGTTGCCCAAAGCCTGAGTGATCATACCAGATGTTATCGCCAAGTTCAACGTTTGGCTCCATTGTACTGCTAATTTTACACAATCATCTGCTTTGTAGACAGTCAGCGATTTAAAAAATGTTGCCTATCCGAGATTTAATTTTCTCCCCATATAAAAGATCCCAAATCAACAATTTAGTAATCATATTTGAGTCCACATTCTTCTGTAGATAATCCCTCATCTGTAAATATTTGAACATGAGGTTAGTAGGCAGTTTATATTGAAGTTGTAGAACTTCAAATGATTTGATTCCTCTTGCCTCATACATATCGCCCAAACATAGAATCCCAAACTTAGACCACGATCTGCCTCTATAACCTTGAAAAATTTCAGGAAGCATTGGGTTTCCCCAGAGTGGGAGCTTGGTATGGATTAACGACAGATTACTTTTGGCAGCCATAGCCCGCCATATAAGAACACTGTCTCTAACTGTCTTAAATTTGACACGTTTAAGATAGTTTGGATCGTTAATGCGATATAGAAAAAATAAGCTATCATCACCCAAAATCAGTCTATATAGAGAATCTTTCTGATCGATCCCCAGAAGACTACGGAACGCCTGGTGAATGCTGCCCAAAAATAAAATCTAAAGTCTGATAAACCAACGCCACTTTGTTTATAGGGTGATTTATGCGAGTAAATAGCCCGCCAAGCCTTGTTAAAGCCCCAGATAAAACTACTCAAGACTCCATCCAATTTAAAAAAAAATAAAAAAATTAGAAAGCTGTAAGGGAATGGATCTAAACAAATATAGAAATTTGGGGAGTATTTTCATCTTTATATAAATTGCATCTCCCAAAAGCCCTATAGGAAGTTTATGCCATTTTGCCCTGAGTTTAGTTCTCAACGTATAATTTATACAATTTATTGTATCTACTGATTTATATCTTGAACTTACAGATATACTTCTGGTGTTCTGAGAAGTTACAGAAGAGACTACATGTATTTATTTGCGCCCTGACAAAGGATTGGTGGATATCGGTCCTGTCTTGAAACGCGCGTTGATGCCTTTTGTTTTGTTCTGCTTTTGTATGTCTGTTTCCTATGGTGTATATTTTTTTTAATTGTTTGTGTTCTCTGTATATATTGTTGATTGGTATGACTGATGATGGTTTGGATGGGTGTGATTGGAGATTGCTATGAAGTTGTGAGAGGGCATGCGTCACATATGTTTTGAAATGTAAATAGATTCTGTATATATATTGATGTCCTTATTGCTGTTGGATCTACAAATAAAAATGAACATTTCAGTAAATAGATATATGTTTCTTCAAATAAATACTCTCTGTGTGGGACTATAATTATGTTTTTCAAAGATTAGAGTGTTTGCCTTTTCATAGATTTAGTTCGAGGGGGGGGTCCTCTCGTTCTTGATTACAGTGTTTTCCCTGCCTCCTCCTCCTAGCACTTATTTTCAGGGACCCTCGTGTGTTTTTGACTGTCACCAACTTTCTTTCCCAAGCCCCTTCATCATCCAGCATCCCATGGTGGCACACACATCAGACTGCGCTTGCATGTGTGACCACCCCTTAAAATGTGGGTAAACCTCTCGCAGCACCCACTCCAAGCAAGGTGGTGTCCATCACCACCCCATTTTCCTAAATCGATTTTGTCCACACTATGTGTGGGAGGGTATACTCAGACGTGAGTCCCTTGCTCATTGCACCATCAGGATTCAAGCAAGCCGGGCGGTTTGCCCTGTTCCCATCATGCACTGGGACAGGAACAGACTAATTTGCATGTAGCCAGGTTCTGAGCTGGGATGGTGCAGTGAGCTAAAAAACAGTGATGGATCAAGCCCTGATCTCTTGACTGGGTAAGAGTATTCTGCATCATTCAGAAACTCTGTCCATCACCACCCCCTTTTCCTAAATCGATTTTGTCCACACTATGTGTGGGAGGGTATACTCAGACGTGAGTCCCTTGCTCATTGCACCATCAGGATTCAAGCAAGCCGGGCCGACGACGGCTGAAATGCCAGAAACCGGTCCCCGGAAGCTTGTTTCCTTCCCAGTATAAGAATTGGCTTGGTAGTTTAGTTTGCCCTTTTCCCATCATGCACTGGGACAGGAACGGACTAATTTGCATGTAGCCAGGTTCTGAGCTGGGATGGTGCAGTGAGCTAAAAAACGGTGATGGATCAAGCCCCGATCTCTTGACTGGGTAAGACTAATCTGAATCATTCAGAAACTCTGTCCATCACCACCCCCCTTTCCTAAATCGTTATTGGGTGACCAGTGCAGTTATAAAAAAAATAAAAAAAATAAAAAATTAGTTCAGGATCAAGTCATTACCGGCTCGCAGGTCACAATATGAAGTCTGAGATCTTACCAGTTCCATCCCCTCCAGGAAATGATGTCCCTCGCAGCGCCGATCAATGGGGAAGTCGATCAGAAGGCATCCATACATATCACACTGTCTGTGCTGTGTCGTAGTGCTTCCCCTCAGTGCCACTCGGTCAGCACGTTACTGACATATCCAGAAAAAAGGAAGGGTGGAGCGGCAAGGGCCCGTCTATCTTCCATTGAGCAGCGCAGTGCCAGTTCAGCCTGTCTTTACTCTACATCTGAAGCGCCTCCGTTGTCCTCCTGGGGGTGAGGATGAGAGGCCCAGGCCCCCGACTGTTTCAACAAGTTCTTGAGAAGTTCCTGTGCCTGTTGTGGGGTATTGAAAAACTTCTGTTTCCCAGAGTGTGTAATTTTGAGTCGGGATGGGAAAAGCATGGCGTAAGGCAAGTTGAGTTCCTGCAATTTCTTTTTGACAGGGATACATCACCTTCTCTGCTCTTGCACTGCCATAGTAAAATCGGGGTAGAGGGAGATCTCCATACCCTCAAAGCGGAGCCACCCCCTACTCCCTGGACAGACGGAGGGCAGTGTCACGGTCCCGGTAATTTAGGATCCTAGCTATTATCGGGCGAGAGGGGGCCCCCGGGACCGGCCACGCCGAGAGGGAACAGTGAGCATGCTCCACCACCAGGACAGGCGAGAAGGCCTCCCTTCCAAACAACGTTATTAGGAGTCATTCAACAAAGTACTCCATTCGTCCAGTAGCGTTCGATTCCGATATGCCGATGATGAGGAGATTGTTGCGATGAGGGAATCCAAGTCCTCATTCTTGGTTGCTGTTACTTTGAGGAGCCTCTCCATGTCAGATGTCTGAGACGTGGCAGCAGTGGCAGTATCTTCGAGGTCTGAAATGCGGTGCTTCGCTTCCGCCAGCCGGTCTTCATGTTTGTCTACTCGGTGCGTAACTCCGTCCAATCTCGCGTTCATGGAATCCATCTTAGATTCAATTGAGGTTAGGCTAGACTGCATGACAAGCAGAAGTCCTTTCAAATCCGCCGTGGAGGGGGGTTGGGAATCCACATGGTCCTCTTCTTGGTCAGTCTGAGACTAGGCGGTCCTCCGCGCCTCGAAAGTCAACTTCGGCTGCCGTCTGTCCTGTTCCCCATTTCCAAAGGTTAGGGTCTCGGATGTGAGGACAAAGAAAGAGGAAGGGGAGGTCCGCCCACCAATGTCTGCCCACTGACTACCACCTCGTCCCAGATCCAATGCAGGTGATGAACCCAAAAGCAGGTCCCAGTCCGAAAGATGTCATGGGTTCCGTGATAAAAGGAAGGCACTGCGTCTCCCCAGTGCACCGTCTGATTGGCTCTCCACCCCAGCGAGTCCTGCGTCCAAGCAATTTAAGCAGATGTGTGTCATCAACAGCAACAGCAATCAGTGCAGATTGTAGGACTTAGCATCTAGTAACTGCTTCATTCGCACCTTCCCAGCCACCATGTATCAATCCAGGGCCAGAGACGCAGGCTATCTCCCCAGGGCAGCCGCCCCCACGCCGCATGTATCAGCAGGTGTCCGCAGGTAAGTCTCACCGGTGTTCCCCAGTGATATAGGACACCTCTTATGGCTGCAAGGTAGCAGGAGCTACTCCAGGCCTAGCCTTCCCTCTAGGTGCAATGTGCAGTGTCTCTTACAGAGGTGGTCTAAGGGAAGACTATCCCACAGTATTTTGGAGGATTCTCCATCCAAGCCCATCCAAATACAGGTGTGTCAGTTCAAAGGGGGGCCTACAGTAAGGAGGGAGTATGACAGTTCTCACCACACCGCTCTAGGACCTCAAGGCCTCTCGTCTGCCGGTTCGCGATCAGCCGCAAACAGTCCTCAAATCTGCGGAATGGGCAGGGGGGGAAATGCCCTCAATCGCAACAATTGCTCTATCTGCGTGCCGCCCGGAGGCGGGTTTCCAATCCGTCCATAGCGGCCCGCCCGTGGTGCCACCAGAGAGACCACCTCTAGCGCAGCAGGCCGGCCCAGAGGCCGAAAGAATCGAATAGTCCGCCCGCCAGCAGGGCACAGGTTCTCCACCCTCGGAGCACCGCGCCGCACGGGTCTCATTCCCTCCAAGGCAAGCCGGAAGCGCAATGACAGGCCGGCTGGGGTCCGAGGTCGCGGGGGGATTATAGCGCCGCGGCCCACCTCCAATGCGTCCTACCAGGTACCGGGTGTCCCACGGGGCTCCCTCCAAATCAGCGTCTATGCTCGGTTTCAGCTCCTCTTTCTGCAGGATCCTCTTGCCAGCAGTATCGTGGTACCTGGATATCTTCCGCCATCCACGTGGAGACTGTGTTAGGTACCGCGCTCGGATCTCTACAGCGCCGGACAGTAGCTGCTTCCCGAAATGACCAGCCTAAGCCACCCCCATTTTACAGCCCGCAGGCACAGGATCCGACAGTGGATTTGCAGGTATCTGCAGTATTTTTTGGGCTCCGTGGTGGTTGTCCCCCTCCGCCACGCTGCCTAACAGGTCACATCAGTAGCCAGTATCTCTTTAGGGCATGAGATGGCGGGGATTTTAGTCGGATAATGGCCCGAACAACAGGAGCCTCACATGAGCGCGGCCATTTTGCTTGGCGCCCTCTAGCGCCCCCCCAAATCCAATGCTACCTTATCTTCATCGTGGTGCATGTAGCATGCAGTATGCCTAGTGTGTTAAACCACCGAGACACACATAAACCCCAGCACCTAATCTACACAGACTACATACAAGTCAATCATGGCCAGCACCCTGTCCATGCTAAACATACGAAAGAAAACAACTTTCCACACACAGACGTGGCAGGACACAATCGTAGCATCATCTGTGGTTTGAATTCTTATTATAAATTCTCTGCTTTAAAATATATAACAGAACACCAATATAAAAATAAATACAGGACTGCAAGTACCAGAAAGCACTCTGCCTGGCAGAAGTCCTATATACAACAACGCGCACTGTACATGCAGTTTTGATTTTAATTTTATAAACGCAGGAATTAAAATTTCATAAAGCAATATCCCATGAGAAGGTATGATATAAAAAATTCATGTAATTTTGAGATTCATTCTGGTTCTGTAAGTACCAGCGTGAAATCTATCAAGCACAGATATGCTACAAAAATACAAACTGTACATGTTGCTTTGATTTTCATTTTGTAAATGCAAGAATACATGTACCAGGATGCAATATTCATCCTACGTGTATTATATAGTACACATCGAGTACATGTTCTGCTGGTTTTCGTTTTACAAATGAATGCAATATCGAATAGACAAGAAGAACACAAGCTACTTGTGTAGTTTAGATTTTCCTCCAATGAACACAGGCTACAAGTATCAGCACACAAACTGCGAAACAGGGCAAGATAAGTTGTTGTAAAAACAACTGAGGTGGTAAATTGCAAATCTCTAGTTACACACGGACCTGCTAAAAAAGGAGGGATGCTAGCCCACTTACTGAGCACTCCCTCATACCCCAGGACCTAAGCTCCTCACTAGCCAAGCGCCTAGGAGGCATCAGGTGGTTCTTGGTAGCGCTATAGATACTCATCACACAGACCTAGCTGCAGATAGTGGTGTGATGCAAACTCCCCTCCCCCAGCAAAATGAGCTGAGGGGCCACTGAAACTCTTATACCTCACACACATTCATAGTATGGAGGCTGAACTGGGGGCACTTAAAGGTGGAACAACACCACTGCAAGGGCCTGCGCTGGGCCCCTGGCTGCAGAGAGACATAAAGGCGTCATGCCAGCGCTATGCAAATTATTGAAATAAGTGAAAACATATACAAAAGCTTTTTTTGAATTCATTAATATGCGTGAAATTTTGCATACATTGAATATATTGATGTGACGCACATCCCTGTAGAACTGAACACCGCTTTGCCAAGCAGTTCTTTCATTATGCTCTGAAGGTAGGGCCATGCTGACCTGTTAAAAAGCCAGCATAACAAAACACGGCAAGCCACAACAATGGCGCTGTTTGTCTCAACCGTATGCCTGTGCCGGTCTCATCGCTATCAGCATGGTTTTGCGGTGGCATAAACGCTATACTGGATTTCATTTGCATTGCATGCAATGGCTGGCGTCCAGTCATAATTAAATAGACTCACCTGCAGGCCTCTTTTTCCCAGTCCTGTCTCTGGCCTCTGAGATGCCTGCCTCAGAGTCACGTGCACTTTTTAATGTGTGAGCCCCAATGCGCATGTCATGATGAGCGCCACCAGGCAGCAGAGACCGCACTCTAAGGTAAAACTAACTGAATAACCCTGGCACACAGATGCGGAGGCGGAGACATCTGCACGCTCTGCGCGTCTACGACTATATGAACGCCATCATGGTCAGGTCAGGTGGTTTTTAATCAGTGGTCCAAATGTGGGGAAAAAAGTAGGGAAACTGTGGGCGGAGATCCGAGGGCGGGCATAACCCAAGGATTGGATCAGTGGGATGAGTCAGAAGTGTGCCCAGAATGTGCCAAACATCCCAATTTTTTGTATTTGTTAGGCATTTCACTGACCAGTTGCAGCGTATTGTGTTATTTAATTCAACCAAAGGATACACTTGATTATTTAAGGTTTATTAGGAGTTATTGCCATTTAAATACATACAGAAAGTGTGATATATTTCCACTGATACAATGTCCAAAATTCGCTTAAAAGTGGAATCATAAGCCATTTGTCTCCAAGCCATGCAGTTTCTCTCATTAGCACTTCTCCTCCCTTCTTCCACAAGAGCAGTTCAAACATGAATGGCAAAATATCCTAGTTTGCAATTGTTTTCTATATAATTATGCCTCTGTCATATTTGCCACGTAATACATCATCCACTGCAAAATCCTACAGTTTAAACTAATCATTTTTGCAGCTAAAATGGATAAAAAGTTACTAAAAAATGTGACTTGAGTTGCTGCAAAGTGGACGGCCCTTTGCAAAGGTTGACTCATCACCTTTCTCACTGCTGCATTTGTATGTGATACTGATACTAATGAGGAAGAGTCTTTGAAGAACCTTAACATGTGTAAAATGTCTAAATAATAAAGTATAGGAAAATATATTGCATTATGCTGCAGCCTTTTTTTGTTGCATAATTTAGCCAACACTATGGCATAATTTTTTCCCCCATTGCTGCATAATGCCAGTGTCTCCAGAGCAGGTAGCACATGTTAAAATTGCTTTGCATGAAGCAGAGAGACTGTGAAGTTTGCAAACTTAGTTTGGTGTGCGTGCAAATTCTGCATTGCCGTTCCCTGGTGAGTCGCAGATACTACTGTTGAAACAAGGCCAATGGAGGTACCAATGGGTGAGGCGGACTGGCCTCGATGGCAGGGCCAGCTTTAGTGCCGGTGGCGCCCTGTGCAACAATATTTGTTGGTGCCCCAATGATCACCTATGCCTCATACTCCCTCACTACCACCAGTTAACAGTCCACCTCAAGTCTCCATAACCACACTCTCTCAGATGCATTTACTTTGATGTTCAGTGCCACTCAAACCAGTGGACCGTGTCAGAGCACTTTACATCACACAAACTACACAGAGACAATCATTTATATGTGTGTAAATCACTGTATAGGAAATGTTACATAAGACAAAGGACTACAAGGTGTAGAAGCCACATGACAACCATACTAGTAGGCAGTATAGTTTAATATCTCACTGTTCTATGTAAGGATTTTAACTTATAAACTGCAACTAACAAAGGGATCTCTCTGACAAAAGCAGTAATCTACTAACCTAGTTAAAATTATGTGCACTTTGTGATCTGCTTGTTCTTTGCAGCAGGCACATTAACCCTCTGTGCTACCTTTCCAGGAATCAACCCTTCCACTAGACAAAACTCTGATCTCTCTCTAGGAAGAACATTAATCACAGAAGTTATCATGACATTTTTATTGTTGCTGAAAATTGCTGGAGGCAAGGAAGGAGGCAGCAAGTTTTTTTAAACCATAATATACTTGCAAACACTACGCACCCACCTCAAATAGGTAAGCAGTGTGGTCACACCGTTCATACTGCCCTAACCTGCTCAAGGTTTTTCTAAAGTGAATACTCTTAATCGAACTGACCTGTCAAAAAAGAAGGACCAGACGAATGAAACCCCCTCGCTCACTACTAGATTCATAACAGATTACCATGGACAAAATAGGGAGGTGAGGAAGGCCCTGGACAAATACTGGAATGTCCTCACACTTGACAAGGACATTGCAGCAGCTATTAGCCCACACCCCCAGATCACTTTCAGAAAAGCTAAATCACTCAAGGACACGCTTTGTACTACGCTTGTTCCCAAAAAAACCAGCAGTAATCCAGTTACTGGATTCTATATTTGTGGCAGATGTAAAGCCTGTAAGAATAGCGCTAGCACAAAGACCATCCAACTTTCCAAACATCTCGACCCTTTCAACATCCGAGTGCACACAACATGTCAAACTGACCATGCTGTGTATGCACTCATGTGCCCTTGTAAACTGACCTACATAGGTAGCACAAAATTACCTGCCAAAGACAGAGTGCTACAGCATATGAGGGCCATCAATCATAAAGACAAAAGCTACCCCATAGCTAGACACTTTGAATCCTTCCACAAAAGTAACCCCAATCTCTTATCCTTTTGTGTGCTTGCATCTATACCCGCAAGGGAAAGGGGGGGTAACAGGATACAGGAACTCTGCAGGTTGGAATCCCTTCTCATTATAAAATATCGAACGAAGCAGCCTGATGGGCATAACCTTGATGAAGAACTAGAAGTCCATCTGGGTTAGCTGGTGTGTACCATCACCTGACAATATTAGCACCTGGTTGACTGCCAGTTCAGCAGTGTATATAACTTTGGTTTGTGAGATACTTGTGTCGATTGAATATTGTAATGAAATATGTCACTGATGCACTTCTAATCACTGAATTTTATTATTTTCTTTCACCAGATGATTGTGAGAAGTCACAAGAATTGGCAATGCACGAGCACTTAAGCACGTTATCACGTATGGAAGTTGACATGTATGGACGAGAATACGGGCAATGGCAGTTCAGTAGGTCCAAGATGTTATTATGTTCCTCATGGTATTAATTGCATGCCCACTGGGGAGAAATAACGGACACATAAAGGCACCCCTGGTTTAATGCCCACTTGGGCTGCAATGACGAACGTTCTGTTTATTAGATGTGGCGATATGAATTGAAGCTCGACAGACACGCCAGTAATGTGCCAGTAAAGGGGAAACATGCCTTTGGGGTCACATTAAGATAGGATGTGCATGATGATACAATGCAATATCCTCCGAACATCTGCCATGTGTTGGGAACCTTCCTGGACTTGATATTCTTATTTCAGTTGTGCACTGCGAGACATATGTCCAAAACTGACTAACATGATCCCGTCTGTCTGGCGCGCCGTTTATTTCTGTGGGTCCATACTAGGAGAGGCTGAGCATGATGATATAATGCATTGTCCTCGATACGATTTTTTCCTTTCTTTATTTATTAGCATTTTCAAATGTATGTACCTCCCAAGGTTGGGAAAGTGCTATTCATTTATTGCTTTTAATTTGTGCATTGCCATGAATACCTGTAAATGTATAAGTGATTTTCTCACGAGTCTTTTTACTATGTCTTTTGAAGGTCATGTGACCATACTTAAGCAATGGAATCACTCACACTCACGCTCGTGATCAAGAGGTTTTACCTCGAAACGCGTTGGGTAGGAGCTGAACATTAAAGCTCTTTAAAACTGCAAAGCTGGCCTGGACATTCCTTTCTTCACCGTATGGAATTGTTTTTGGATTTCTGGGGAGTGGCTACCCCGTCCAGGCCCTCCGCTGCAAGGGGCAGGGGTCCAGAGCGCAAAATTAACTTTGGATATATATATATATATATATCCAAACACTCCGCGTGGTTAAGCTCGTGCTGAAAACATGGACACGGACCCAGATTCCAGTCTTGTTATTTTGTTGCTTGTGCCGCCATAATGTTTTGGCCCTTGACGAGCCTTGATCACATGACACAGGTAAGATGATACTTTAAAAATTTAAAGTGACAAGTGCGTGCATAAAAACAATCATTGGACGTGCAAATTGACAGATATAGTAAAATTCTCCTTTCCACCTCATTTGTTCGTTTGAGTGCAGATAGTCTAAAATACTGTGCCTAAATGTTACTAATAATTAAACTTTTAAGCAATTGATACATCCTAGTAAAATACTGTAAATGCTCAATTAAAATTTCCATTTATATTTCTTTCAAACTACAGCCTAATCCTCTTTGCATTGTTATTTAGGCTGATTGGCACTGTTGATAACTTCTGTATGCATGGTAATAAATTAATGTCTAAAAATTGTGATGTAAGTTCAAATGTGATTATATAAATATAAAATTGATAGTGAAGTGATTTTAAAATTTCGACAGACTCCTTGATTTTAAGTTTTGTGAATACACTCCGAGTAAATGCTAATTTGGAGATTGACTTGGTGTGGCTGTCCCCCCACTTCCACAGTCATTGTATTGGGGTTCTGTTCAGCATACTACCTAACTAGGTGAGTTATTCGAGGATAATCCTTTCTGATGGAGCAACTGTCATTGTATTCACTGTTTTTCAGTAAACTCATAGACTTATTGCAATGTGCAAACACGCTAGATAAATACAATTAAAGGATTACATTCATTTAGGAAAATTGATAACATCCATAAATAAATAAAACCTTATCATATTAATACACTGTATAAAATTAAATACTGTGTTTTAAAATATGTACATGCTCTTAATATCCTAATAATGTACAAATAAGTTGTAGACAAATAAATACATATATAAATAGAGTCAATAAATATGCATGTAAACAATAATATTAAATATCAATAACATTGTTACTCAATCCTAATTGTAAATTACATGACTAGCTGCCTTGAATAGTATTGTCTGCTTCTGAGGCCACTATTGCTGACCCTTTGGCTCTTGCCGTGCTTCCATTTTCTTTGAGGCTTAATGCATTACCCACACTCACCTAGTTAAAATAGATACAGTAACACAGATTAATTAAAACAAGTTTTGCATAAACAGATGTGTTAGCCTAAGCATGTATGCAAGTCTTCAGTCACATTAAGACCTCCTGGTGTTTTGGAGTCTAACTGCAATATATATCTTGTTTCGAGCCTTCGCAACAGCAACTCCCTATTGCCCCCTCGCCTACTTGGCAGTACACTATCAATGACAAAATATTTAAGCCCAATGTTGTTCGAGTTGTGTGTTTCTCTAAAGTGGCGAGCAACAGGATGAGTATTGTCCTGGTTGCTAATGGCTCTTAGGTGCTCAAGAATGTGTTTATGCACTTGCAATTTGGTGCTGCCTATGTATTGGAGTCCAAATGGGCATTCCAATACATAGACAGCATATTCTGTCTTTGCAAGTCAAAAGTTTCTGTATTGTTTATTCCTTACTGCTAAAAGAGGTACATATGTACTCTTGTTTACTCCATGTGCACATGCCTTACATGTGCGACATTTGTAAAATCCCTTGTTGGTTTGAAGCCAACTAGTCTTCTCTAACACCTCTGGACTGGTATTAACCAATGTGTCCTTCATGGATGGTGATTGGCTGTATATGACTGAAACCCTCTGTGGCAACAGGGGTCCTATCACCGTGTCATTTAATACCAGTGGCCAACTTTGTTGTAAGATTCTGCATATCTGATTGTGCTGTTTACTGTATCTTGTTATCATTCTAAATCTGGTGTTAGAATCTTGGACCTTGTCTGTATCAGGATCTGGTCCTGATATTTTGAGCAAAGAGTCCCTGGTAGGGATCATTCATTTGACTATGGCCTTAGATATGGTGTGTGGACTATAGCCTCTTTCAAGGAATCTGTTAGAATTATCTGTTTGGGCTGTTTTGAGATCTATTTCATTACTACATATGCGATGCAACAGCAGCATCTCCCCGTAAGGTATACTTTCTATTAGGTGACTTGGGTGAGCGCTGGTTGCATGTAGTTTTGTGTTTCCAGCTGTGGCCTTGCAATACAATGTACTTTCTAATTTACCATGTTGGACATAAATCTCTGTATCTAGAAATTTTACAGATTTAGTACTTATTGTTGCTGTAAAATGGAGGTTATGCTGATTGTTGTTAAGCGCTTCTACAAATGCTACAGCCTTTGATTGTGTACCTCGCCAGACAAAAAATAAATCATCAACAAAGCATAGCCACTTCGTCACATGATTTGTCATAAGGTGACTGAAAGTATCCATGAGGACCAGTTCCTCCCAGTAGCCTATATGCAAACAGGCGTAACTGGGAGAAAAACTGGCCCCCATGGCCACTCCTCTGGTTTTCTGGAAAAGTAAGTTATTGAACATAAAATTGTTGTTTTTAAGACAAAAATCAAGCATTTCAATTAGCATTGCGATCATTATACACAGACGGTCTGCATGATAAGAAATGTTTTGTCGCCTTAATGCCATCTTCATGTTCTATACAGTATATAAAGACGTAACGTCTAGTGTCATCAATAAATAGTCATCCCGCCAATCAATCTCGTAGATTTGTTTAAAAAAGTCTGCTGTATCACATATGTATGAAGGTAGTTTCTTTATGAATTCTTGCAAAAAGAAATCTACATATACCGATTTACATTCCAGAAGAATGTTCCTCGCCAATATTATCGGACAACCTGGAGGTGCTGCAGCATTCCTATGCACCTTTGGGATGAAGTATATTGTTGGTGTTACCGGATGTCATTTTTTAAGTATTTATACTCTTCAACCCTAACGAACCCTTTGTCTCGCCATGATGACAACTTTTTGTAGTATATTGTATATACGTTCTTTAGATTGGCCATTGTATTGCTTGTGTAACAATCCTCATCATTAAGTTGGCTAAATGCTTCCTCTCGATACTGATCTTGAGGCCAGATGACCACGTTGCCCCCTTTATCGCTGTTTCTGATAACCAAGTTCTTGTCATTTTAAAATGTTGTCACTAGGTTGCGATATTGACACAGTTGGTTATTGTATTTCCTTTTCGACATCCCCAACTGTTCATTTAATTTTTTCAGTCATGTTGTTGCGGTCTCATGAAATACATCAATGGAGTCTCGGGCATGATAGGATTTAAAGTAGAGGGTTGTTTAAATGGTGTTGGCTGCAGTGTTTGCTTCCCCTGTATTATTCCTTGTGTTTCACTATCACTGTTGGTCATCTCCATTCCGCCTTGTGAATGTGTCTGTTCAGTATCATTCCAAAAACTTTCAATTTCTGTAATTTGGTGTTCACCTGTGTGTGTCAAATTAGAATGACTTTGTAACACTCCTCATGTGGAATTGCTACCTTCTCTTTGCCTTTGATTGAGAGTATGAAATGTTTTCAACTTTAGCTTTCTCACAGATTTATAAACATGCAATTGTGTTGATGCATAATCAAAGTCTTTTACCGGCGAGTATCTCAGACCCAGGCTCAGAATCTTTTCCTCTTTTGGTGTAAGGTTGGTTTTTGAGAGATTAATAATGTTGTTACCAGTTGTATCCATAATATTTACTTTTTCTGCCAGTAGTTTCTTGTCTTTTTTCTGGTGGAGCAATTTTGCCCACTGCTTGTTTGCTTTCTGCCTCTGCCTCCGCCTGAAGTTGATGGTTGTTCTTCGTTTACTCTCAGCGGTCTTGGGCGTAGCGTTTGTCTACTTTGTTCGCAAAAAAAACAAGTGGTCTCTGCCTTGCAAGCGGATTCTAAACTTCTCATTTCTGTTTCCGATTCGCTACCACCACCTGAGCTCAGGTCTGACTGTGAGGTTACTTGCTTTACACTTGCCGCTTTATTTGTATTCCGTGCATTGGCCATCGTTTCTTTTTTTGCTACTCTGTATCTATCATATTTTTTCGAGAATGTAAAGATCTGACCTAGTTCAAAATCCTTACGGTCTCTTTGAAACTTATATGCTTTACTTTCTTTTATTTTGTCTTCTTCTTTTTTGAATCTGGTCAACATGTCTTTTTTCAGTTTGGCCATTTCCTCTGTTTGCTCAAGTTGTGCCAATTCGTCATTGTTTTCATTGATCTCTTTTAACAGTTGCGCTCTGTCTATGTCTGCGTATTTGATGAGTATCAATATGAGTCTTCTTGACAAATCTAAATTACTTTCTGCCCATTCCCTCATTAGGTCCGGATTGGGGTCCTTATAACTTGGGGCATTCAGTATTCGTAGGCCTCTTGGAATTCTGCCTACATCTATGTATTTCTGAAGTGACTTTGATTCCCACCATTTACATCTTTTATTCTAGTTTTTAACATTTTTCTTTTAGGGAGTCTGTGTCATTATTTCTGCCGGTATCTGGCTGATTGACACCTGCCATACTTGGGGTGCTGTCAGAGAAAATATTCATTGCAGCAGCCTTTATGTCTCTAACCGTTTCGGCTGACATAGTGCAAAATGTATTTGCTACTTTGTAGCAGTTCCAGTGATGTCATTTGAGATGTCATCAGTGATGTCATCAGTGATGTCACTGACCATGTCATGAATGATGTAATATGTGACATCATCAGCAGTGGATTGCCGGCGAGCGAGTTACAGATAGTAGAACTAACTATAACAGAGGAAGTTCAATGGTTTGGTATGAGTAAAATGTCCAGCTAACTATAACACCTCTGAAACCTATGTTTTTTTCAGTGAATTTCTAAGGTTTTTTAAATGCTAATTCCTAACTATAACATACCTGAAAGCAATGTTTTTTTCAGTGAATTTCAAAGGTTTTTTAAATGATAATTTCTAACTATAACATACCTGAAACCTATGTTTTTCTCAGTGAATTTCAAAGATTTTTTAAATACTAATTTCTAATTATAATGTTCATTAAGCATATCTGTTTTTTTCTGCCTTTTTTAAATTATCATCCCATTCTCAACCTAGTAAAAACAGCAAATATCACCACACTTCCATTGATACTTTCTGCCAACAAAATCGCCTCAAACCAGAATCACAACTAAAGTTATTAATATACAGACTAGGCGTTCCCATAGAAAATAAACACTACTTCCCCATATTTTTAACAACAAGCCAAATCTGCAATGCTACCTAAAAAAAAGGCGATAGTTCCACTAACAAATTAACATCAACATTTACCTAGTGTGAGGAGGTCGGCTAGTTACTGCGTGAATTACATCCAACTCACATCCATATTTAAGGATGAATTTGTGATAGAGGTACTAATTATGCTACTGCGTCACCCAACAAAATCACAACACCCAGTGCCACCACCAATACAACCTCCCCTCCTGACCCCTCCCCCTCTACTACCTCAGAGGCAGCGCAAAACAGGAAAATGAATCTTCCAAAATAACATATCCCCTCAATAGCACACTATCTGAATGTTCAGAGATGTGGCAACCAACTATGTATAAGGGAGGGAACTCTCACATCAACAATAATTTACACAATTGAGGAAAATTAAATTTTGGTCATGTTGTGTTCCCTAGCGCGTACCCCACCGACTCCATGTACCAGCTTAAAGTGCATGTAACTTCCCTCCTGTGCCAGCTATGAAGACGCAAATACATTTGCGTCCAACGTTAACATGTCCTCTTTCAGATCCACCATAAATGGATTATATAGTCCGTTCCTAAGTATGCTATGCCACCGTCTTTTTGTAGTACACTTTTCGTATTTTTCCTGCTCCAGAGCAGGCCCTGAATTTCTGCCATCGAGCCTCTTTTGTGGCTCCTGATTCTGCCCAGGCTACCTCTGTACCCGTGAACTCTGTCCTACTTTCAGCGCGGCCCCTCGCGCTCAGCTCAAGCCTGCTTTCTGCCAAGACTGACTATAACCTTCGAGTTATCTGTTCCGCTCCTCGAGAATGCATTCCTGCCTACTAGATCCTGTAAACATCCTCTCCAGCTGCAGAGCCAAAGGGCCGACCTGTCTTAATGCAAGTAATTCATAGCCTCTGTTGCCATGCTTCCATGGAAGGCCCCGTGCCCCCACGCTTCACATGTAGACACTCAGGCGCTTATACACGCATCCACAGTTAGCATAGAATAGCTTCTGCCCTAGAGACTTTTCCGCCCAGATAGTATAGTTCCTAAACATCAGATATCAGATATGATAGAAGTACAAGTTGATCTGACATGCCAGACTTCTGTCTCTTTCCGTCAGTGTAAATGTCAAAACCCCTGCACCCCGTCAATCATACGTCATGCAGCTGCGCGCGCACACAAGCTTCCGATTTCTGCTGACATTGCAACATTCTGTTAGCACCACCCCTTGGTGCCACCCACTTGCGTCACCTATCAGTGACGTTTCTAGCACACACCTCTGGTTTACGCCTAGTTCACGCCTAGTTTACGCCTCTTGATGATGTACTAGCACCACGTGTATACTGTTATCTTGTCTTCTCTCAGCTGTTACGCCTCTTACATTAATTCTTATGGTATAAATCAAGTATATAAGCTATGTATTGTCAATAAAATTCAGCGCTCTATCCCTTCTGACACCCCTGTGGTGGTCAGAACATGATATCCTGATTCCTTTATGAGGAATAAAACCCTTAGAAACTCTAACACCACGGACTCTGTCTTTTTTCATTCTGATTGAGTTATTATTGATTAAGTACTTACCTGCATAGAAATTAAGAGAGTAAATTAATTATTTACGTCATTTTGGCGCCCGAACAGTGACCCCTCCCCCACCTCACGCGCCGGTTGGTGCGTTGCAATCTATGTCCCCTGCCATCAGTTAGATGGAACACACGTGTACTGGCAGGATTTCCTGCATCTCCCTCTGACCCACGGAGGTGACGAAGACTGCGATCAGTGCCCAGACGAGGCGGTGAGGAGTGCGGAGGATCCCGACCAGAGCCTAGCCGAAAGAAGCAAAGTCCGAGGTGTGAAGAGGCCCACCAGTTTTCCGAAGTTTTCCGAAGTTTTCCGAAGTTTTCCGAAGTACCGAGTCGAGTCCAGTCGAGTTTTCCGAGGCCTTCTGTTTTCCGTGCTTCCCGGTGAGTACCATTGCTGGGTCGTATCTAGACGGGTTTGGGTACGCAAGTCCGGTCTGCACTGTTTTTAGGCAGTGTATCTGTACTGTTTAGCAGTATATCAAGTATTCCGAATTTCTGCACTGTTACACCAGTGTATCCGTACTGTTGAGCAGTACATCCAGTATAGGGGGTAGTCATCTATGTCTTCAATGTTTTTTATGTGATTAATGTTGTGGTATGAATGTGACTGTTTAAATGTGTATTATTGTGTTTCTTGTATCAACTAGCTGTAACTCGTATTAAGGAATAAAGATCTAGCGTTCAGTAATAAGTAAGCAAAATGCCGTTTTTCAACAAGTTAAAACAGATAGGAACTAGGAAAGGGTTACTGGAGGAAGAAATTCCTATCCCCCCTAGGGACACTCCAGGCAATTTTATGTATCAGAAACATGGCATAGATGCCATATTATATCTAGATTTATGGGCCGATTATACCAAGCACCTAGACGAGAGACACAGATGGCCTGTCACCGGAACATGGGATGCCGAGTGCATCATGAGGGTAGAAGAAGCATTATGGAAAAAGAAAGCTAGACAATCTCAGAAGGACGCCATAGAATTTTGGCATAAGGAATCACGTAAGCGTGCTGACAAAGCACTCCGTAGAGAAGACAGACTTAAAGAATCAGAAAAAGACCAAGAAAACGAATTAGTTACTGAAGGGATCTGAGTAAAAACAGAACAAATAGACCGTGCCCGAAATAATCTTGTAAACGGTATGTATCTCGCAGCAGATGGCACATCTGAAGCCCAATCAGAGTCACCGAAAAACTTACCGATACCATTGGTTCCAACTAAAGTAATACATAAAACCACTAAAGACATATTCCTAAACTCATATTTAGAGGATGTAGCACCAGCTTACACCAATCTGCCTGTTCGCGCCCTGCCTACTGACAGGGATGGGGGTGGCACTACGCCCCCAGATCCGGTCCCGCCGGTACCGCGACAGACCTCCCCCGCTCCGCCAGCTCCGCCACTCCCCGTACTTAAGACCGACCTACCGAAGCCAATCCTACCTGATTCTACTAAACGACAAATTCAAGTTCAAATACAGACTCCGCGGAGAGATAATGCCCAAGCATCCGCCTCAGGAGGTGCGACTGCGGGCCTTCAGACCCCGCCATTGACACACAGATTAAATTTAAGGGACACGCAGAATCCTTTCCAGTCTCCCCACTTAGCCCGTCTTGACGCATTTAAAGAGAAGATGTCAGTTTGCAGATATGATCCAGTACCCGGAAAAGACGATTTAATGATATTGGCATCACTACGATTAAGATCTGCCACCGATAGCTTGCTATGCTATGTAGGAATGAAGGAACTTCTCGACAGACTATATAAGTTTATACAGACAGGGAAAGACCCCGACAGTGTCAAAGCTGCCATGCATAAACAGAAAGTTGACACTCAAGCACAGATATTACGATTTTTCATAAATTGTGTAATAAGAGAACGAGACAGGCCCGGGACAGATCAAAGTGAATTAGACGCATTAAACAAGTGGGGTCAAAATATAGCCGATGGAAACATGATAAGGGGACTTGCATAGCCAGTATGTCCCAGAAAATTAGAAAGGCAGTATTGACTGCACACCAGGAAGAGAATGATAAAGCTTCCTCCGAGGAGGAAGAAGAACATGAAACACCAGGAAGGTCTACAGATACTATAGCATATGTAGGTAGGGGAGCCTACCTTAGGAAAGGTGTCCGTCCAGAAAGCAAGAGAGTTCTTTTCTCTGCTTTAACAAATCCGAATTCTTCTGAACATCAGTTCCAGGAAACTGATAAAAGGCTTCGAGACCGAGTGGGGTACCATGTACTCAATTCTATGGATGAACAGGAACTAGCCCGGTCAGCCGTGTTATGGGCCGAAAACCCAGACATATATATTGATGATACGTTAGTGCAGACATTCTTGAACCTTTCCCCAGAAGAACAGAAAATAGCAGGTGTATATATGATTCAGCACCTCCTCATCAAGTTCAGAAATCATCATTCTGATCCAGGTCCCTTACACGAAACATTAGAAGCACTACTCATGGATAGATGGAGAGGTTTTAGTACCAAATTAATACAAATAATTCTAGAACAACGACGTAAGTATTACACCTTCATAAGCTCTGAATATGTTCCCGCCCCGCCTCCAGAAAGAAAAACGTACCACATGCAATGCGGTAGTGGCATTGAAAGTCAGAATCCCTTACGAGAAGTACACCCAGTTATGGGTACGGATAACGTCCTGAAACGTGTGTATGTTCACACACCACTGACTAAGTTAGAACTGTTAGAAATGAAGAAATTAGTCCCGTGTCATGATAAAGACCCTGCAGGTTTTCACAGAGAGCTCAAAGACATGTTACTGATGGGAGATTACACGTATGATGATATTATGAAAATGTTAAAAGTACTGTTGCCCACGGGCATTTACGAGAAATTAAAGGAAAAAGATTGGGAGGTGGGAGAGTCAAAGATAGCATGGGCAGAAATAGAAGACGAAGAAAGCAAACGAATCCCAGGGTTAGGCCTTGGGGATAGGACTAAAGCATTACCAGGTTTGATAGTACAGGTTTTGCCAAGATTATTGACAACTAGAAAGGAAGATTGGGACGCAATCTCGTCCTGTAAACAGAAACAAGATGAAGATACTAGTGACTTCTATTCAAGATTCGAGAAATGTTTCATTATCAATAGTGGTCTAAAACCTAGTAGCGAGTCATATCCACACCTTTTTGTAACAAAATTAGTCGAGGACGCCCTACCATTAGTTAAAAATAGAGTGTACAAGGTTGAAAGTACTTGGCAGGCAAATACGCCATCCCAGATGTTACAAATGTTACAATATCACCAGAACAGAATTAGGGAAGAACAAGATCAGGAACAGAAACGTATGAAAGACACGAAAATGAAAATGTTAGTAGCTCAGACAGTCCCAGCCGACGGTCATAGGAAAGGTGGGGCCCAGACCAATAATTCTGCAGCTCCCGTTAAAGGGACATGTAATTATTGCAAGCAGCCAGGTCATTACGTACATGAATGTCCAGTCCTGAAACACAACATCGCGACAGGTAAAACTAAAGAAAGACCGCATCCGCCTAGACATGAACAGGGTCATCAACAGACCTCACAGAACGAACAGCCAATGCAGAATACACAGCCTATGCATGATCAGTCCCATACAGTACAGACAGTAGCAGTACCGCAGCCACAGCATGCCCAGACACAGCCCATTGCCGCAACTCGGCAAGTCTCACAACAGATGTACCAGTATGCCCAGTCAGCGTATCCAGATTATCCCCGATACACATGAAACAGCCTAGAGAGGGAAAGTGATTTGCCTCTTATTGAAATTCCTGTAGATCAAGAAGGTCCTTATGTACACAGTCACGTATTAGGAAAAGACAGAAAGTTTTTAATTGACACAGGGGCAAGTCGCACTACTATCAGTCACAATGAAGTCCCAGGGGCACCCCTCTCAGGCTCACAGAATGTTTCCCTTGGTTTTTCAGGACAGCCTATTGTAAACGAAGTATCAGAACCAGTACCATTAGCTGTGGGTCCATTATCTCGAGTTACAGATTTGTTACTTACGAAATCATGTCCAGAAAATCTGTTAGGAATTAAAACACTGAAGGCTCTAGGAGCTATAATATGCTGTTCCCCGGAGGGAGTCAGACTCTTTCTACGGGATTTCAAGGGTCATTATGTTTTACGTGATTTTGATGTCAGATTGAAAAATGTGCCAGATCACTTATGGGCGAAAGGCCCAGCTGATGTAGGTTGTATGCATATCACACCATATCGTGTTACACTCAAGACAGGAGTTGTCCTACCCAGAATCAGACAATACAAGTTACCACCCGATGCTGTAGTGGCTTTACTGAAAATAATTGAAGAGCTTATTGCCCAGGGAGTGGTCGTAGAGACCGACTCCAATATCTGTAATTCACCCATCATTCCAATTCTTAAACGTACAGACCGCAATGCACCGCCAGTATATCGGCTGGTGATTGATCTTCGAGAGCTGAACAAATGCATTGTACCACAGTATCCTGTGGTCCCCGATATCTCCTCCCTGCTAACTGCTATAGATTCAGAAGCAACGTTCTTTACTGTAATTGACCTCAAGAACGCTTTCTTCAGTGTACCTATTGACCCGGAGAGCCAATATCTCTTCGGATTCAGTTTAAATGGACGAAGTTTCAAATTTTCCCGCGCACCTCAAGGATTTACAGAAAGCCCCAGCATCTATAGTCAAGCACTGAAAAGACAACTAGATTGTATTCAAATGCCAGTTAATACCGCTTTACTGCAATACGTCGATGATCTACTGATCACCGCACGAAGTGAGCCCGAATGTGAACAAGCATCACTAACAGTTTTGCATTTCCTAGCCGACAAGGGACACAAGGTGTCTCCTTCGAAGCTACAATTCTGTGTTCAGCAAGTTGTGTACTTGGGTCACTTGCTGTCCAAAGTGGGGAGACAGCTCACTCCCGATCGCATTCAGTTAATTGTAAATATGCCGCGACCCCAGACACAAAAGGAAGTGCGGGCCTTCATAGGCCTCACCTCGTACTGCAGACAATGGATTCCTCAATATGCATTTCTAGCTAAACCACTCATTCAGTTAACGACGCAGGAGGCTGCAACTTCCATTGCCCTCCCTTGGACTCAAGAACACACACAAGCCTTTGAGGAATTAAAGAAAGCATTATGCCAAGCACCAGTTTTAGCAACACCATGTTACAGCAAACCGTTTACACTTTTTGTTACAGAACGTGATGGTACAGCATTGTCTGTCCTCACTCAAGATCAAGCAGGTTCACATAAGCCTTGCGCTTATTTTTCAAGTACATTGGATTCAGTAGCCCAGGCACTCCCTGCGTGCTTAAAGTCAGTAGCAGCAACAGCGTTAGCAATCAGACAAAGCGACTCAATTGTTCTAGGTCACCAGTTAACAGTACAAGTTCCACATTCTGTAGAGGTTCTGTTAAACAGAACCCAGACTCAACACTTGACTATAGCACGACTGACAGGTTACGAATTGACACTATTCCAGCCACACATAGAAATCAGACGCTGCAGTACCTTGAACCCAGCAACACTGTTACCTACAGTTATGACAGATCCAGCTCCACATGATTGCATAGAGATCATTAATGCAGTAACAAAGCCCCGACGAGATTTAACAGATGTTCCATTGACAAATCCAGACCTGACACTTTATGTGGATGGTTCATGTATGAGAACAAGTACAGGAGAGTTAGTGGCCGCGTATGCAGTGACCACTGAAACTGAAGTTAAAGAAACACATCGTATTGATACACTGTCTGCTCAAGCGGCAGAGCTCATCGCTCTGACCCGAGCCTGTATTCTAGCCAAGAACAGAAATGTTAACATATACACTGATTCCCGTTATGCGTTCGGAGTCGTACACGACTTCGGCATGCTCTGGCAGGAACGAGGTTTTCTGACCTCTCATGGCACAAAGATACAACATGGTCCACTCATTCAAGCACTGTTAGAAGCAATACATCTGCCTTCAGCCATATCCGTCATGAAGTGTAAAGCACATACTAAAGTCACAGATTCTGTTTCCCAGGGTAACGACCTGGCAGATCAGACAG
The DNA here is from genome assembly GCF_964263255.1 of Lissotriton vulgaris. Lineage (NCBI taxonomy): Eukaryota > Metazoa > Chordata > Amphibia > Caudata > Salamandridae > Lissotriton > Lissotriton vulgaris. The sequence continues at coordinate 1,435,234,584 of NC_141693.1, read as the reverse complement.
CAAAACATACAGCACTGACTCACACTCAGACAACTGACACGACAAAGACAACAGATCCGACAAACTGTATGACAGTCAGGGATCCCACACTAGATGTTATTGACATTCAGACACATGCTACTCCAGAAGAAATAGAGAAATGGATCGAACTAGGAGGGATCCAGACAGATCAAGGTTGGATGACGAAGGGAAAATCTACATGGTTTCTCCCTGACTCTATGGTTCAAGTCATGATAAATACAGCACATAGTCCTGCACATCTAGGAGAAAAGGCAATGCTAGACAGTTTGCAAAATCTCTGGAACAATAAACACTTACGAGCAGCAGCAAAACAGAAAGTGCGTACTTGCATGATCTGTTGTCAGTTCAATCCAGGTAAAAGCGTCCCTGTAGAGCAAGGTGGATTTCATCCTCCCGATCACCCTTTTGAAGTCCTCCAGATGGATTATATCCAGATGGACCGTTGTCGAGGATTTAAATATGTTCTCGTAGTTGTCTGTGCTCTGTCCCGCTGGACCGAAGCATACCCAGTCCCAGATTACACTGCTCCGACCACTGCCAAACAGTTGGTTCGTGAATTCTTCCCACGATACGGCCTGCCTCGTGTCGTGTACTCAGATAACGGTCAGCCATTCTCGTCTGCCTTAATGAAAGAAGTTTCCTTGTTACTGGGATATCAGTGGAAGTTCCATTGTGTCCGACACCCAGAAGCCGCAGGCCTTGTTGAAAGGCATAACCAGACACTAAAGATCCGCCTTGCCAAAATATGTCAGGAGAAAGGGGTCGACTGGATAGTCGCCCTGCCAGTGGCACTATTCTATATGAGAATGGTCGCCCATTCAAGATCAGGGCTATCTCCGTACGAGGTGGTCTTTGGCAGACCACCGAATATGTGGGGGACGCCCATTCCAAAAAAGATTACTGATGTTGATTCTAACATGTTGACAGATTACCTTGCCTCCTTGATGTCTGCACTCCAATCATGTCGTTCACAGGTTGCCGCAGCCTTCCCTGACAACACTGATGTAAAGCCACATGACGTCCGTCCCGGTGATACTGTCCTCGTCCGCAATTTCGACAGGAAAAGTCCGCTGGAGCCCCGCTGGAAGTCTCCGAAGACCGTTCTTCTAACAACAAGGACGGCGGTGAAGATCGAGGGAAGAAAGGGGTGGGTACACACGAGTCATATAAAAAAGTTTGCTGGACTGAAACCTGACTCAGACTCGTCCACCCCCACCAAAGACTGTGTTGAAAAAGACTTTACCGAATCTAAACGAGAAAAGACTCCTCAAGAACAATATCGCATGAAATTACGATCTAGCAAGTCAGACAGTTTAATTGTTTAAGTCCTCCCCTAGGTGAATCGGTTAAATAGTTTCTGACATGTATCCCCTAGATCGAGTTAGAGAGAGAGAAGCAAAGAAACGTACATACTGCAAATCACTCCGTAGTCACTGCATAGTGACACTAATAATCATGTTTATTCTCAGTGTTTTAATTATTGTTGCTAGCATCCTATTGCCTATCTATTACCCTATTTTCAGGCGTGAACAATCTGCTTACAATGTATCTGCTGAACACACTTTTAGTGAGTTACCTCCTCACGAGCTTTCCTACAGACTTGCGCTGCGCAACAATACATTCATTAGTATGTTACATCATTCTCATCAAACTAACAATGCTACAAATTGCTGGTTATGTGGCCGACTCCCTCCCTACCAGAATTACAAGGGAGCCCTGCCTCTCTTTCCTTATCCGTTCACTCACAATGGCTCCTGTGGAGCATGGTTTAAAATAATTAATTCTTTAGATCCTGATATTGCTGTTTTCGATGGGGGTTGGGTTTGGGGAAACCTGAACTTGGTCCTGCTCGACGCCTGTTACCCAGATAAGGAGGGACTCCCCACTAGAATAGGAACTGATCTGGAAAATGAAGTATATGGATTAGGTAATTATACAATTAGCCTTATGATTCTCACTGTCGAATCCGAAGCCACACCAGTTCTACCGATTATGTCAGTACTGCCAGTCACTGGTGAATTATGTATCAAGAAGAAAGGTTCAGTACACTTAGGTCATAGTAAATGCACTACTGTGGTCGAATTCAGTGATGATGGAAAATCATCTTTCAAAGCTATCAGTCATTATTACTTTGTTTGTGGTCATACCGCATACATACGTCTACCTCCAGATTGGGATGGTACCTGTTACATTGCATTCCTTCTGCCGCCTGTTTTTCTAGCTCCTCCTGATTACCATAGAAATAGCAATCTAGTAAAGAATAGACCCAGAAGAGATGTCCCACTTGTCGACTACACAGAAACGGCATGGGAACAATACACCGATTTTAATAAAGGATTCTTTTTCTTTTTAGGCCCTGTCCAGAATAGTAAATTAATACGCAGATTAACTAGAACACTTGAAGCCGTAGTAAATGAAACTACCTCCGCCTTAGGTAACTTAACAGAAGAGCAGTCCGCTATGCGGGTTGTTGTCCTTCAGAATCGTCTTGTAATTGACGTCATCTTGGCAGATAGAGGTGGAGCCTGTAAGGTCATCGGGTCAAGTTGCTGTGTTTTCATTCCACAAAATGCACCATCTGTATATCAAGCTATCACCCGTCTCCATAAAATTGCAAATCAGATACATCAGAATCCAGGCATCTGGACTTGGTCCATTTGGTTCTGGACAACGTTAACAGCTTGGGGATGGAAGATCCTATCCTTCCTAGGCATTGGCCTAGTCCTAGTATTCAGTTGCTGCCTGTGCCTGCAGTGTGGGCCAGCGATTTGTGGACTGTGTGCCACCTCTTGTATTGAACATTCCAGTTTTCTCTCAAAACGTGAACGAAAGAAAGAAGAACAAATGATGTTACAAGAACAGACTGATCGATTCATGAGGATCGATATTTCATGAAGGGTCCGTAGGGAACAAGGAGGGAATGAGGAAAATTAAATTTTGGTCATGTTGTGTTCCCTAGCGCGTACCCCACCGACTCCATGTACCAGCTTAAAGTGCATGTAACTTCCCTCCTGTGCCAGCTATGAAGACGCAAATACATTTGCGTCCAACGTTAACATGTCCTCTTTCAGATCCACCATAAATGGATTATATAGTCCGTTCCTAAGTATGCTATGCCACCGTCTTTTTGTAGTACACTTTTCGTATTTTTCCTGCTCCAGAGCAGGCCCTGAATTTCTGCCATCGAGCCTCTTTTGTGGCTCCTGATTCTGCCCAGGCTACCTCTGTACCCGTGAACTCTGTCCTACTTTCAGCGCGGCCCCTCGCGCTCAGCTCAAGCCTGCTTTCTGCCAAGACTGACTATAACCTTCGAGTTATCTGTTCCGCTCCTCGAGAATGCATTCCTGCCTACTAGATCCTGTAAACATCCTCTCCAGCTGCAGAGCCAAAGGGCCGACCTGTCTTAATGCAAGTAATTCATAGCCTCTGTTGCCATGCTTCCATGGAAGGCCCCGTGCCCCCACGCTTCACATGTAGACACTCAGGCGCTTATACACGCATCCACAGTTAGCATAGAATAGCTTCTGCCCTAGAGACTTTTCCGCCCAGATAGTATAGTTCCTAAACATCAGATATCAGATATGATAGAAGTACAAGTTGATCTGACATGCCAGACTTCTGTCTCTTTCCGTCAGTGTAAATGTCAAAACCCCTGCACCCCGTCAATCATACGTCATGCAGCTGCGCGCGCACACAAGCTTCCGATTTCTGCTGACATTGCAACATTCTGTTAGCACCACCCCTTGGTGCCACCCACTTGCGTCACCTATCAGTGACGTTTCTAGCACACACCTCTGGTTTACGCCTAGTTCACGCCTAGTTTACGCCTCTTGATGATGTACTAGCACCACGTGTATACTGTTATCTTATCCAGACAGATCAAGGTTGGATGACGAAGGGAAAATCTACATGGTTTCTCCCTGACTCTATGGTTCAAGTCATGATAAATACAGCACATAGTCCTGCACATCTAGGAGAAAAGGCAATGCTAGACAGTTTGCAAAATCTCTGGAACAATAAACACTTACGAGCAGCAGCAAAACAGAAAGTGCGTACTTGCATGATCTGTTGTCAGTTCAATCCAGGTAAAAGCGTCCCTGTAGAGCAAGGTGGATTTCATCCTCCCGATCACCCTTTTGAAGTCCTCCAGATGGATTATATCCAGATGGACCGTTGTCGAGGATTTAAATATGTTCTCGTAGTTGTCTGTGCTCTGTCCCGCTGGACCGAAGCATACCCAGTCCCAGATTACACTGCTCCGACCACTGCCAAACAGTTGGTTCGTGAATTCTTCCCACGATACGGCCTGCCTCGTGTCGTGTACTCAGATAACGGTCAGCCATTCTCGTCTGCCTTAATGAAAGAAGTTTCCTTGTTACTGGGATATCAGTGGAAGTTCCATTGTGTCCGACACCCAGAAGCCGCAGGCCTTGTTGAAAGGCATAACCAGACACTAAAGATCCGCCTTGCCAAAATATGTCAGGAGAAAGGGGTCGACTGGATAGTCGCCCTGCCAGTGGCACTATTCTATATGAGAATGGTCGCCCATTCAAGATCAGGGCTATCTCCGTACGAGGTGGTCTTTGGCAGACCACCGAATATGTGGGGGACGCCCATTCCAAAAAAGATTACTGATGTTGATTCTAACATGTTGACAGATTACCTTGCCTCCTTGATGTCTGCACTCCAATCATGTCGTTCACAGGTTGCCGCAGCCTTCCCTGACAACACTGATGTAAAGCCACATGACGTCCGTCCCGGTGATACTGTCCTCGTCCGCAATTTCGACAGGAAAAGTCCGCTGGAGCCCCGCTGGAAGTCTCCGAAGACCGTTCTTCTAACAACAAGGACGGCGGTGAAGATCGAGGGAAGAAAGGGGTGGGTACACACGAGTCATATAAAAAAGTTTGCTGGACTGAAACCTGACTCAGACTCGTCCACCCCCACCAAAGACTGTGTTGAAAAAGACTTTACCGAATCTAAACGAGAAAAGACTCCTCAAGAACAATATCGCATGAAATTACGATCTAGCAAGTCAGACAGTTTAATTGTTTAAGTCCTCCCCTAGGTGAATCGGTTAAATAGTTTCTGACATGTATCCCCTAGATCGAGTTAGAGAGAGAGAAGCAAAGAAACGTACATACTGCAAATCACTCCGTAGTCACTGCATAGTGACACTAATAATCATGTTTATTCTCAGTGTTTTAATTATTGTTGCTAGCATCCTATTGCCTATCTATTACCCTATTTTCAGGCGTGAACAATCTGCTTACAATGTATCTGCTGAACACACTTTTAGTGAGTTACCTCCTCACGAGCTTTCCTACAGACTTGCGCTGCGCAACAATACATTCATTAGTATGTTACATCATTCTCATCAAACTAACAATGCTACAAATTGCTGGATATGTGGCCGACTCCCTCCCTACCAGAATTACAAGGGAGCCCTGCCTCTCTTTCCTTATCCGTTCACTCACAATGGCTCCTGTGGAGCATGGTTTAAAATAATTAATTCTTTAGATCCTGATATTGCTGTTTTCGATGGGGGTTGGGTTTGGGGAAACCTGAACTTGGTCCTGCTCGACGCCTGTTACCCAGATAAGGAGGGACTCCCCACTAGAATAGGAACTGATCTGGAAAATGAAGTATATGGATTAGGTAATTATACAATTAGCCTTATGATTCTCACTGTCGAATCCGAAGCCACACCAGTTCTACCGATTATGTCAGTACTGCCAGTCACTGGTGAATTATGTCTCAAGAAGAAAGGTTCAGTACACTTAGGTCATAGTAAATGCACTACTGTGGTCGAATTCAGTGATGATGGAAAATCATCTTTCAAAGCTATCAGTCATTCTTACTTTGTTTGTGGTCATACCGCATACATACGTCTACCTCCAGATTGGGATGGTACCTGTTACATTGCATTCCTTCTGCCGCCTGTTTTTCTAGCTCCTCCTGATTACCATAGAAATAGCAATCTAGTAAAGAATAGACCCAGAAGAGATGTCCCACTTGTCGACTACACAGAAACGGCATGGGAACAATATACCGATTTTAATAAAGGATTCTTTTTCTTTTTAGGCCCTGTCCAGAATAGTAAATTAATACGCAGATTAACTAGAACACTTGAAGCCGTAGTAAATGAAACTACCTCCGCCTTAGGTAACTTAACAGAAGAGCAGTCCGCTATGCGGGTTGTTGTCCTTCAGAATCGTCTTGTAATTGACGTCATCTTGGCAGATAGAGGTGGAGCCTGTAAGGTCATCGGGTCAAGTTGCTGTGTTTTCATTCCACAAAATGCACCATCTGTATATCAAGCTATCACCCGTCTCCATAAAATTGCAAATCAGATACATCAGAATCCAGGCATCTGGACTTGGTCCGGTTGGTTCTGGACAACGTTAACAGCTTGGGGATGGAAGATCCTATCCTTCCTAGGCATTGGCCTAGTCCTAGTATTCAGTTGCTGCCTGTGCCTGCAGTGTGGGCCAGCGATTTGTGGACTGTGTGCCACCTCTTGTATTGAACATTCCAGTTTTCTCTCAAAACGTGAACGAAAGAAAGAAGAACAAATGATGTTACAAGAACAGACTGATCGATTCATGAGGATCGATATTTCATGAAGGGTCCGTAGGGAACAAGGAGGGAATGAGGAAAATTAAATTTTGGTCATGTTGTGTTCCCTAGCGCGTACCCCACCGACTCCATGTACCAGCTTAAAGTGCATGTAACTTCCCTCCTGTGCCAGCTATGAAGACGCAAATACATTTGCGTCCAACGTTAACATGTCCTCTTTCAGATCCACCATAAATGGATTATATAGTCCGTTCCTAAGTATGCTATGCCACCGTCTTTTTGTAGTACACTTTTCGTATTTTTCCTGCTCCAGAGCAGGCCCTGAATTTCTGCCATCGAGCCTCTTTTGTGGCTCCTGATTCTGCCCAGGCTACCTCTGTACCCGTGAACTCTGTCCTACTTTCAGCGCGGCCCCTCGCGCTCAGCTCAAGCCTGCTTTCTGCCAAGACTGACTATAACCTTCGAGTTATCTGTTCCGCTCCTCGAGAATGCATTCCTGCCTACTAGATCCTGTAAACATCCTCTCCAGCTGCAGAGCCAAAGGGCCGACCTGTCTTAATGCAAGTAATTCATAGCCTCTGTTGCCATGCTTCCATGGAAGGCCCCGTGCCCCCACGCTTCACATGTAGACACTCAGGCGCTTATACACGCATCCACAGTTAGCATAGAATAGCTTCTGCCCTAGAGACTTTTCCGCCCAGATAGTATAGTTCCTAAACATCAGATATCAGATATGATAGAAGTACAAGTTGATCTGACATGCCAGACTTCTGTCTCTTTCCGTCAGTGTAAATGTCAAAACCCCTGCACCCCGTCAATCATACGTCATGCAGCTGCGCGCGCACACAAGCTTCCGATTTCTGCTGACATTGCAACATTCTGTTAGCACCACCCCTTGGTGCCACCCACTTGCGTCACCTATCAGTGACGTTTCTAGCACACACCTCTGGTTTACGCCTAGTTCACGCCTAGTTTACGCCTCTTGATGATGTACTAGCACCACGTGTATACTGTTATCTTATCCAGACAGATCAAGGTTGGATGACGAAGGGAAAATCTACATGGTTTCTCCCTGACTCTATGGTTCAAGTCATGATAAATACAGCACATAGTCCTGCACATCTAGGAGAAAAGGCAATGCTAGACAGTTTGCAAAATCTCTGGAACAATAAACACTTACGAGCAGCAGCAAAACAGAAAGTGCGTACTTGCATGATCTGTTGTCAGTTCAATCCAGGTAAAAGCGTCCCTGTAGAGCAAGGTGGATTTCATCCTCCCGATCACCCTTTTGAAGTCCTCCAGATGGATTATATCCAGATGGACCGTTGTCGAGGATTTAAATATGTTCTCGTAGTTGTCTGTGCTCTGTCCCGCTGGACCGAAGCATACCCAGTCCCAGATTACACTGCTCCGACCACTGCCAAACAGTTGGTTCGTGAATTCTTCCCACGATACGGCCTGCCTCGTGTCGTGTACTCAGATAACGGTCAGCCATTCTCGTCTGCCTTAATGAAAGAAGTTTCCTTGTTACTGGGATATCAGTGGAAGTTCCATTGTGTCCGACACCCAGAAGCCGCAGGCCTTGTTGAAAGGCATAACCAGACACTAAAGATCCGCCTTGCCAAAATATGTCAGGAGAAAGGGGTCGACTGGATAGTCGCCCTGCCAGTGGCACTATTCTATATGAGAATGGTCGCCCATTCAAGATCAGGGCTATCTCCGTACGAGGTGGTCTTTGGCAGACCACCGAATATGTGGGGGACGCCCATTCCAAAAAAGATTACTGATGTTGATTCTAACATGTTGACAGATTACCTTGCCTCCTTGATGTCTGCACTCCAATCATGTCGTTCACAGGTTGCCGCAGCCTTCCCTGACAACACTGATGTAAAGCCACATGACGTCCGTCCCGGTGATACTGTCCTCGTCCGCAATTTCGACAGGAAAAGTCCGCTGGAGCCCCGCTGGAAGTCTCCGAAGACCGTTCTTCTAACAACAAGGACGGCGGTGAAGATCGAGGGAAGAAAGGGGTGGGTACACACGAGTCATATAAAAAAGTTTGCTGGACTGAAACCTGACTCAGACTCGTCCACCCCCACCAAAGACTGTGTTGAAAAAGACTTTACCGAATCTAAACGAGAAAAGACTCCTCAAGAACAATATCGCATGAAATTACGATCTAGCAAGTCAGACAGTTTAATTGTTTAAGTCCTCCCCTAGGTGAATCGGTTAAATAGTTTCTGACATGTATCCCCTAGATCGAGTTAGAGAGAGAGAAGCAAAGAAACGTACATACTGCAAATCACTCCGGAGTCACTGCATAGTGACACTAATAATCATGTTTATTCTCAGTGTTTTAATTATTGTTGCTAGCATCCTATTGCCTATCTATTACCCTATTTTCAGGCGTGAACAATCTGCTTACAATGTATCTGCTGAACACACTTTTAGTGAGTTACCTCCTCACGAGATTTCCTTCAGACTTGCGCTGCGCAACAATACATTCATTAGTATGTTACATCATTCTCATCAAACTAACAATGCTACAAATTGCTGGATATGTGGCCGACTCCCTCCCTACCAGAATTACAAGGGAGCCCTGCCTCTCTTTCCTTATCCGTTCACTCACAATGGCTCCTGTGGAGCATGGTTTAAAATAATTAATTCTTTAGATCCTGATATTGCTGTTTTCGATGGGGGTTGGGTTTGGGGAAACCTGAACTTGGTCCTGCTCGACGCCTGTTACCCAGATAAGGAGGGACTCCCCACTAGAATAGGAACTGATCTGGAAAATGAAGTATATGGATTAGGTAATTATACAATTAGCCTTATGATTCTCACTGTCGAATCCGAAGCCACACCAGTTCTACCGATTATGTCAGTACTGCCAGTCACTGGTGAATTATGTATCAAGAAGAAAGGTTCAGTACACTTAGGTCATAGTAAATGCACTACTGTGGTCGAATTCAGTGATGATGGAAAATCATCTTTCAAAGCTATCAGTCATTCTTACTTTGTTTGTGGTCATACCGCATACATACGTCTACCTCCAGATTGGGATGGTACCTGTTACATTGCATTCCTTCTGCCGCCTGTTTTTCTAGCTCCTCCTGATTACCATAGAAATAGCAATCTAGTAAAGAATAGACCCAGAAGAGATGTCCCACTTGTCGACTACACAGAAACGGCATGGGAACAATACACCGATTTTAATAAAGGATTCTTTTTCTTTTTAGGCCCTGTCCAGAATAGTAAATTAATACGCAGATTAACTAGAACACTTGAAGCCGTAGTAAATGAAACTACCTCCGCCTTAGGTAACTTAACAGAAGAGCAGTCCGCTATGCGGGTTGTTGTCCTTCAGAATCGTCTTGTAATTGACGTCATCTTGGCAGATAGAGGTGGAGCCTGTAAGGTCATCGGGTCAAGTTGCTGTGTTTTCATTCCACAAAATGCACCATCTGTATATCAAGCTATCACCCGTCTCCATAAAATTGCAAATCAGATACATCAGAATCCAGGCATCTGGACTTGGTCCGGTTGGTTCTGGACAACGTTAACAGCTTGGGGATGGAAGATCCTATCCTTCCTAGGCATTGGCCTAGTCCTAGTATTCAGTTGCTGCCTGTGCCTGCAGTGTGGGCCAGCGATTTGTGGACTGTGTGCCACCTCTTGTATTGAACATTCCAGTTTTCTCTCAAAACGTGAACGAAAGAAAGAAGAACAAATGATGTTACAAGAACAGACTGATCGATTCATGAGGATCGATATTTCATGAAGGGTCCGTAGGGAACAAGGAGGGAATGAGGAAAATTAAATTTTGGTCATGTTGTGTTCCCTAGCGCGTACCCCACCGACTCCATGTACCAGCTTAAAGTGCATGTAACTTCCCTCCTGTGCCAGCTATGAAGACGCAAATACATTTGCGTCCAACGTTAACATGTCCTCTTTCAGATCCACCATAAATGGATTATATAGTCCGTTCCTAAGTATGCTATGCCACCGTCTTTTTGTAGTACACTTTTCGTATTTTTCCTGCTCCAGAGCAGGCCCTGAATTTCTGCCATCGAGCCTCTTTTGTGGCTCCTGATTCTGCCCAGGCTACCTCTGTACCCGTGAACTCTGTCCTACTTTCAGCGCGGCCCCTCGCGCTCAGCTCAAGCCTGCTTTCTGCCAAGACTGACTATAACCTTCGAGTTATCTGTTCCGCTCCTCGAGAATGCATTCCTGCCTACTAGATCCTGTAAACATCCTCTCCAGCTGCAGAGCCAAAGGGCCGACCTGTCTTAATGCAAGTAATTCATAGCCTCTGTTGCCATGCTTCCATGGAAGGCCCCGTGCCCCCACGCTTCACATGTAGACACTCAGGCGCTTATACACGCATCCACAGTTAGCATAGAATAGCTTCTGCCCTAGAGACTTTTCCGCCCAGATAGTATAGTTCCTAAACATCAGATATCAGATATGATAGAAGTACAAGTTGATCTGACATGCCAGACTTCTGTCTCTTTCCGTCAGTGTAAATGTCAAAACCCCTGCACCCCGTCAATCATACGTCATGCAGCTGCGCGCGCACACAAGCTTCCGATTTCTGCTGACATTGCAACATTCTGTTAGCACCACCCCTTGGTGCCACCCACTTGCGTCACCTATCAGTGACGTTTCTAGCACACACCTCTGGTTTACGCCTAGTTCACGCCTAGTTTACGCCTCTTGATGATGTACTAGCACCACGTGTATACTGTTATCTTATCCAGACAGATCAAGGTTGGATGACGAAGGGAAAATCTACATGGTTTCTCCCTGACTCTATGGTTCAAGTCATGATAAATACAGCACATAGTCCTGCACATCTAGGAGAAAAGGCAATGCTAGACAGTTTGCAAAATCTCTGGAACAATAAACACTTACGAGCAGCAGCAAAACAGAAAGTGCGTACTTGCATGATCTGTTGTCAGTTCAATCCAGGTAAAAGCGTCCCTGTAGAGCAAGGTGGATTTCATCCTCCCGATCACCCTTTTGAAGTCCTCCAGATGGATTATATCCAGATGGACCGTTGTCGAGGATTTAAATATGTTCTCGTAGTTGTCTGTGCTCTGTCCCGCTGGACCGAAGCATACCCAGTCCCAGATTACACTGCTCCGACCACTGCCAAACAGTTGGTTCGTGAATTCTTCCCACGATACGGCCTGCCTCGTGTCGTGTACTCAGATAACGGTCAGCCATTCTCGTCTGCCTTAATGAAAGAAGTTTCCTTGTTACTGGGATATCAGTGGAAGTTCCATTGTGTCCGACACCCAGAAGCCGCAGGCCTTGTTGAAAGGCATAACCAGACACTAAAGATCCGCCTTGCCAAAATATGTCAGGAGAAAGGGGTCGACTGGATAGTCGCCCTGCCAGTGGCACTATTCTATATGAGAATGGTCGCCCATTCAAGATCAGGGCTATCTCCGTACGAGGTGGTCTTTGGCAGACCACCGAATATGTGGGGGACGCCCATTCCAAAAAAGATTACTGATGTTGATTCTAACATGTTGACAGATTACCTTGCCTCCTTGATGTCTGCACTCCAATCATGTCGTTCACAGGTTGCCGCAGCCTTCCCTGACAACACTGATGTAAAGCCACATGACGTCCGTCCCGGTGATACTGTCCTCGTCCGCAATTTCGACAGGAAAAGTCCGCTGGAGCCCCGCTGGAAGTCTCCGAAGACCGTTCTTCTAACAACAAGGACGGCGGTGAAGATCGAGGGAAGAAAGGGGTGGGTACACACGAGTCATATAAAAAAGTTTGCTGGACTGAAACCTGACTCAGACTCGTCCACCCCCACCAAAGACTGTGTTGAAAAAGACTTTACCGAATCTAAACGAGAAAAGACTCCTCAAGAACAATATCGCATGAAATTACGATCTAGCAAGTCAGACAGTTTAATTGTTTAAGTCCTCCCCTAGGTGAATCGGTTAAATAGTTTCTGACATGTATCCCCTAGATCGAGTTAGAGAGAGAGAAGCAAAGAAACGTACATACTGCAAATCACTCCGGAGTCACTGCATAGTGACACTAATAATCATGTTTATTCTCAGTGTTTTAATTATTGTTGCTAGCATCCTATTGCCTATCTATTACCCTATTTTCAGGCGTGAACAATCTGCTTACAATGTATCTGCTGAACACACTTTTAGTGAGTTACCTCCTCACGAGATTTCCTTCAGACTTGCGCTGCGCAACAATACATTCATTAGTATGTTACATCATTCTCATCAAACTAACAATGCTACAAATTGCTGGATATGTGGCCGACTCCCTCCCTACCAGAATTACAAGGGAGCCCTGCCTCTCTTTCCTTATCCGTTCACTCACAATGGCTCCTGTGGAGCATGGTTTAAAATAATTAATTCTTTAGATCCTGATATTGCTGTTTTCGATGGGGGTTGGGTTTGGGGAAACCTGAACTTGGTCCTGCTCGACGCCTGTTACCCAGATAAGGAGGGACTCCCCACTAGAATAGGAACTGATCTGGAAAATGAAGTATATGGATTAGGTAATTATACAATTAGCCTTATGATTCTCACTGTCGAATCCGAAGCCACACCAGTTCTACCGATTATGTCAGTACTGCCAGTCACTGGTGAATTATGTATCAAGAAGAAAGGTTCAGTACACTTAGGTCATAGTAAATGCACTACTGTGGTCGAATTCAGTGATGATGGAAAATCATCTTTCAAAGCTATCAGTCATTCTTACTTTGTTTGTGGTCATACCGCATACATACGTCTACCTCCAGATTGGGATGGTACCTGTTACATTGCATTCCTTCTGCCGCCTGTTTTTCTAGCTCCTCCTGATTACCATAGAAATAGCAATCTAGTAAAGAATAGACCCAGAAGAGATGTCCCACTTGTCGACTACACAGAAACGGCATGGGAACAATACACCGATTTTAATAAAGGATTCTTTTTCTTTTTAGGCCCTGTCCAGAATAGTAAATTAATACGCAGATTAACTAGAACACTTGAAGCCGTAGTAAATGAAACTACCTCCGCCTTAGGTAACTTAACAGAAGAGCAGTCCGCTATGCGGGTTGTTGTCCTTCAGAATCGTCTTGTAATTGACGTCATCTTGGCAGATAGAGGTGGAGCCTGTAAGGTCATCGGGTCAAGTTGCTGTGTTTTCATTCCACAAAATGCACCATCTGTATATCAAGCTATCACCCGTCTCCATAAAATTGCAAATCAGATACATCAGAATCCAGGCATCTGGACTTGGTCCGGTTGGTTCTGGACAACGTTAACAGCTTGGGGATGGAAGATCCTATCCTTCCTAGGCATTGGCCTAGTCCTAGTATTCAGTTGCTGCCTGTGCCTGCAGTGTGGGCCAGCGATTTGTGGACTGTGTGCCACCTCTTGTATTGAACATTCCAGTTTTCTCTCAAAACGTGAACGAAAGAAAGAAGAACAAATGATGTTACAAGAACAGACTGATCGATTCATGAGGATCGATATTTCATGAAGGGTCCGTAGGGAACAAGGAGGGAATGAGGAAAATTAAATTTTGGTCATGTTGTGTTCCCTAGCGCGTACCCCACCGACTCCATGTACCAGCTTAAAGTGCATGTAACTTCCCTCCTGTGCCAGCTATGAAGACGCAAATACATTTGCGTCCAACGTTAACATGTCCTCTTTCAGATCCACCATAAATGGATTATATAGTCCGTTCCTAAGTATGCTATGCCACCGTCTTTTTGTAGTACACTTTTCGTATTTTTCCTGCTCCAGAGCAGGCCCTGAATTTCTGCCATCGAGCCTCTTTTGTGGCTCCTGATTCTGCCCAGGCTACCTCTGTACCCGTGAACTCTGTCCTACTTTCAGCGCGGCCCCTCGCGCTCAGCTCAAGCCTGCTTTCTGCCAAGACTGACTATAACCTTCGAGTTATCTGTTCCGCTCCTCGAGAATGCATTCCTGCCTACTAGATCCTGTAAACATCCTCTCCAGCTGCAGAGCCAAAGGGCCGACCTGTCTTAATGCAAGTAATTCATAGCCTCTGTTGCCATGCTTCCATGGAAGGCCCCGTGCCCCCACGCTTCACATGTAGACACTCAGGCGCTTATACACGCATCCACAGTTAGCATAGAATAGCTTCTGCCCTAGAGACTTTTCCGCCCAGATAGTATAGTTCCTAAACATCAGATATCAGATATGATAGAAGTACAAGTTGATCTGACATGCCAGACTTCTGTCTCTTTCCGTCAGTGTAAATGTCAAAACCCCTGCACCCCGTCAATCATACGTCATGCAGCTGCGCGCGCACACAAGCTTCCGATTTCTGCTGACATTGCAACATTCTGTTAGCACCACCCCTTGGTGCCACCCACTTGCGTCACCTATCAGTGACGTTTCTAGCACACACCTCTGGTTTACGCCTAGTTCACGCCTAGTTTACGCCTCTTGATGATGTACTAGCACCACGTGTATACTGTTATCTTGTCTTCTCTCAGCTGTTACGCCTCTTACATTAATTCTTATGGTATAAATCAAGTATATAAGCTATGTATTGTCAATAAAATTCAGCGCTCTATCCCTTCTGACACCCCTGTGGTGGTCAGAACATGATATCCTGATTCCTTTATGAGGAATAAAACCCTTAGAAACTCTAACACCACGGACTCTGTCTTTTTTCATTCTGATTGAGTTATTATTGATTAAGTACTTACCTGCATAGAAATTAAGAGAGTAAATTAATTATTTACGTCACAATGCCAAGACTACCGGTGATATGCTATACACAACTCATTATTAGGGGTGGGCGGCCAGCTACGCTCCGTGCACGGAGTGTGCGTAGTGCCGCCTACTCCGCATTTTGCGGGCGGGAGGGAGGCGGGTGGCGGGGCTGGAGGCCAGTGGTGTTTGCGGAGTAGGGCTACGCGGAGTGCGGAGGTGGGCGTAGTTTCTCGCCCACTTCGCGTAGCTCCGCGAAGCCCCACTCCGCCAACTCCGCCCAGGGCTACTCATTATGCAAACCAAAAACTTTTATGTGTGTAGATATAGTATTGATACGTATAGTGTACTACACAGTCGACGCAACCATGTTATCTCAGACACTAGGGAATTTCTCGGTCATGTAGCTATGTTGTCCCCCCCTTAAGTTAGAAGCAGAGTGGGCTGGTTCCACGTACGCAACTCCCGCATAAGAGTATAAATACATAGGCTACGCCTTGGGCGTGGTTCACTTGTGCGAAGACAAAACACTCTGCCACAGCGAAGGTCCTCACCCTGCCACGTGGCTGCCGCCATAACCACATGCCTCCTCAATGCAGACCCATTGCGAACTCAGCGCCACAGCACCGCTGACTTATGTCTGTATCGACTACTGCCTTCGATCTACACTGCGGACAGCAGGGTTTAAAACTTGAATTCAGCTTAGCATCTACACTACGGACAGCTTTGAATTTAGCCTTGCTTTTTTTTAAGCCAGAGACAATTGTTCTATATGTCTTCAGATTTGTTAAAGGATGTGACAAAAAGCATTCCTCAATGACTGTCCTGACTAAGGCCTTCAATCTACACTGCGGACAGCAGGGTTCACAACTTGAATTCAGCTTTGCATCTACACTACGGACAGCATGAAATTCAGCCTTGCTTTATTTAAGGCAGAGACAATTGAACTCAATGTCCTCAGATTTTGTTAAAGGATGTGACAAAAACATTCCTCAATGCCTGTACTGACTACTGCCTTCAATCTTCATTGTGAGGGCTCACGATTCAGGTGGAATAGCGATTGCACATGACGCATTCCAGTAAGGAAGAGACAATGTACCAGTGCAACCCGCCCGAACCAAAAATCATCGCCGGATATGCACACACTGAGTTCTTCAGGTACCACTAGCTCACTGCACCACACGTCATCTTCACGTGGCCTTATTAAGGCAGAACTCACAAAGCAAAAAACATTGCTACCAGTGCGGACCACCCCTGGACCATGCATCATCGCAGGTTACGTACACGCTCAGTGCCAAAGATACTACTAACTCAGTGCATCATAAGTCATCGCCACGTGCCCGTATTCAGGCAGAATTCAACAGACAAAAGACATTGGTCCGAATGCGGCCCCCCTGGACCAAACATTATCGCAGGGTACGTACAAGCTCAGCGCCAAAGATACTACTAACTCAGTGCACCATAAATCATTGCAAAGAAGAGTGAACAGTTTTATGTCAGCAATAAGGCTTATTATCACTTTTAAATCGAATTTATGCGGAATTCAATAGACGAAAGACATTAGTCGAATTACTGTGCCCCCCCTACCACGCATCATCGCAGGGCACGTACACACTAAGCGCCAAAGGTAACTAACTCAGTGCACCATAAATCATCGCCACGTAGCCTTATTAAGGCAGAATTCAGTAGGCATAAGACATTGCTACCAGTGCGGCTTGGCAGGAGCACGCAACATCGGGGCTCCGCACAAACCGCCCCTACCACAAAGCACCACAGCTCATGAACCCTTTACGATAGAGTCTTCTGTGTATTATTTCACATGTAGTGCTCCTACCTTTTGTACAGGAGAAGTCATAAACCGTTTAAGATGGAATATCTGTGTATGATATGATGATTACTATTGTACTTGTTACCAACAGTAACATAATAAAATGGAGTCGAGCGCATGTGCCCGTACTCACTTCATATATCTATCTGTGTCTGTAAATTCATTATGATTGTAAAATGCTGCCCCGGGGCCCTACCACATTATATTGTGCTGTAAACAGCCTATGCAACCATCTTACCTCTGGCAGTAACAAAAACTTCAGTTATACAACTTTCGCTTGCTCATTCTACAAATACGAACGTAGAAACTGCAAGCAAAGTGTATAGTAAATTTATAAGTGTGTGCTATTACTCGAGTATTTTTTGTTTTTGTTGCATATTTATATAGCGCAACGCCGACCCAAAACGATGTCAGTGATTTACATGAGCACAGTATTTACAGTACATTTTCAGGCACAGGTGGATTACGTCATTTGTCTACAATAACAGGATGTGGACGCGACTCCGAAGCTCGAACACTGATTTCCAGCATCAAGTTAGACAGTATACCCGCATGACCACATACGTATATATATTAGCTGCCCTTCATGTGCCAAAACCTGCAACCTAAAGCTTTCATAGCCCTTTATTACTACAGCTACAACACTCCACTTAATGTACAAGAACATTCGTATTCGCAGAAATACGTCATGTCCATCTTTTATGTGTGGAACTATGGATGAATGTAGGATCAGTGATTCCCCATACCTTCCATGTTGGCCATGTTGTGAGACTTCACAGACATAATGACACATTTGTGTTTAAGACCCGGGTGACAGCAGCACTACAACAGAGATACCCAAATCAGTTGATTTCTCATATAACTCACGACGGAACCACGCCATTTGCGGATCTCGCGTTCGCGAATTTTGCGGATTTGCGAACTCGCAATCCGCAAAATCCGCGAATTCCCGCGAATTTGCGGATTTTTTTTTTTTGTGTTCGCCCGTGTTTCTGCCAGTTCGCAAGGGTTTTTACAATTTCGCAATTTGCGAACTTACCTGTCGGGTCGCAAGTTTTGCAAACTTGTTGTTTCTACGTGTCCAGCCTGTTTGGGACACTCTTCTTCATCACTGCCACTCTCTATCACCACTGCCACTCTCTGACTACTCATGCCACCCTCTGGCCCACCCATGCCACCCTCTGTTTCATCACCACACCCTCTGGTTGTCCAGTGTACATTATTTTCGGCAAAGCAAAGCACACCTTCCCTGCCTCAAGTGACCTGAATTAATTTGGGGCTGATTAATGTGTCACAGAATATTTTTTTAGCTGGCACCTGCTTCCTTAGTGCACCCTGATTAGTGATCTTTTGCACTTGCTAAGTGCTTTCATTGTTGCAAAATTAGTTACAACACCTGCCCTGCCCCAACTGACAATAATGAATTAGGGGCTGCTTAATGGATTTTAACTTCCAGCCTGGCTCCTGCTTGTCTCCCTTAGCTGTAATTCAGGACCTTTGTGGCATATGTGTAACTATTCTGAGGTTCAGAGCAGGGTCACATAATAGTTGCAACTGGCAACTGAACTCTGGAGGGGCCCCTCAGGAAGCACTACAGGAAATGGCTACTAATGATGAGCCTGAACTTTTGAACCTGGCAAGTAGTTTCAGTTTTGCTAAGATCGTATTTCTGCAATTTAGCACTTATTCGCGGGGCGCGAAGTTGTACTGGGAAGCCGCGAACTCACGCGAACAGTGCGAGCAGTGCGAGCAAAATCCACTGCTCGCGGATTTGCGGATTTTGCGGGAGATTCGCGAATCTCGCGGATTGCGAATTTCCTGAAAATCCGCAAAATCCACGAGCGAAACGGATTTTCCGCCCATACCTACTCCGGAGTCATCGTTCACAACCTCACACAGCACTAGCATACGTCAGGCCAGCCCACTGCGCATACGCTTCCAGGAAAACACAACAATGCTACATGGCCCAGATTTACATTGTAGTAATTTCTTAGTTCCAGGTCTAGTTGTCAGAACGGCACACACACGCACTCCCTCATGGCTGGTATACTCCCACACCACAACCATCCAGCACAGGCGTCACAACACACCTGATCCTACCAATAAAAAAGACCGGGCACACGTGCTCTATGCCATTTTAGAGTTGCTCCCATCGCAAGCGCTGCAATGTCCTGACCTGGTGGTTCGGACGCCTCATGTAGGCCTGAACTACCGAACAGGGGGGCCCAGTACCACTGCGTGGGCTCTTTGGTCACTGAGTTAGTGGTACCACAAGCACTGAGCGGGTGAGGAATCTGTGATGATGATGGGTGCACGAATATGTCCTTTGCCATAACAATATCAAGACTCAGCAACAAATGTGAGACTACTTGGTAGCAGAGCGGGACTGCATGATGTAGAAGGTGCTTTGTCCTCAAAAAGGTGAGCATTTATTCCTGGGTGCGCACCGGAGGAAGTAGATGTGATACAGCAGACTTGATACAAAAAAGCTATGCAGTGATTTAGGCGTACACAGTCCTACATACCCTATCTGATTGCATTTGTATTTTGTTTTCCTGCAGGAAAGTTTTTATAGTCGGTCAAATGTTTGTCGCTCCCACATGCGTAGCAAAGTAGATGAGTATTTATTTTTTTATACTATGTACACTGAAATTTATCATCTTATTTTGACAACCTTTCCTTTCTCAATTTATTTAGCACTTGCGCCTTTGTTGCTGTGCGCAGTACGATATAAATAAACAATGGTCCTAGCTGCGATCCTGTGGAACCCAGGCTCAGCTTTCTTTCGCGGAGTGACACGCTGCTCAAACGCTGCCTGAACTTTGGTGACAGGAGCTGGGGGTGTATTCAAAGACTATTGAACTGACTAAGGTATCACCACCCCGTTACTGGTGCAACATGGAATATTGTGCCCACCCCTTAATTGATGATTGATTCTTCTCTGATTAAGGAGTATAAGTACACATCGCTGATTGAGGACACATACCTTGTTGGTTCCCCAGCCTAAGGCTCATCGATTTATTTATATTTTATTTATTTATTTTATAGCATTTGTAGGGCGCACAGCTACCCACAAAGGGTTTCCCGGCGCCGAAATAGCAGGTCACAGGCACAGCCAGAGAGAGAGAAAATCCGAGGGTACTTATTTGTCAAATAACCAGGTCTTTACACTCTTTCTAAAGTTCCTATAGTTTTCCTCTTTGCGTATTTGGATGGGCAATGTGTTCCACAGGGTAGGACCCAGATATGAAAACGATCTCCCTCCCATTCTGGCCCGTTTGTACCTGGGAACCGCAAAAGTCACTGATGTAGCTGAACGAAGATTGCGATTGGGATAATGGGGCTTTGCAAGATCTTGAAGATACTTGGGGGCGGTCCCGGCTTTGATTTTAAACATATAGCTCAGGGTTTTGAAACGAATCCGGTTTTCAACCCTGAGCCAGTGTAGATCCCTAAGATGTTTAGTGATCCTGGCGTGTCTGGGTATTCTGCAAAGCAGTCTGGCCGCAGCGTTTTGTACCAGTTGTAGGCGTCGTACTACTGCTTTGTTTGCACCCAGGTACAAGATGTTACCGTAGTCAAGCCGAGAAGTTACTAAGGCATTGACTACGGTCTTCTGGGTGGTAAGTGGCAACATCCAGACAATTTTGCGAAGCCATCTGAGAATAGTGAAACATGTGCCCGCCACTTTGTTGGCTTGCTGTGTCATGGAGAGATTGTCATCAATGATGACCCCAAGATTTCTGACCTGAGTGGCTGGGGGCGGTAGCTTGCCCAGTGATGTCGGCCAGTGGGGATCACTCCAAAGGTCCTTATTATTCCCTAGAAGGAGGACCTCTGTTTTGTCCCCATTTAATTTAAGTTGGTTAGCCGACATCCAGCAAAATATCTCATGAAGGCCTATTCTGAGTGAGGAAGGAGCAGACGTATCAGATTTAGAGAGAGAAAACAAAATCTGAGAATCGTCAGCATATGTCATTAAAATAAGACCAGAGTTCTCTGCAAGATTGGCTAAAGGACGAAGATACAAATTAAACAACAGGGGACTCAGGATAGATCCCTGTGGTACACCATGGGGAGAGTAGAAGACATCCGAGCAGGCCTCAGCAGAGGTCTTGGTTGCCCTTGCCTATCTTGTCCTGATGAAGACTTGCATGCCCCAGGTTCAAATGACCGGTTGGCCCTAAGTCGAGTCGAAACGTCGACACTATTACTCCTACCTTGGACCTGTATCTTGAAATTACATAGTGCGCACTAAGGACATGGATGTCTCTTTAGAATGTTTTGAATGTAATGGTTATTAAAATCTTTTTTGGCCAGGTAGACTCAATATGGAAAAAAACAGAATACCGTTATTGACTGAGAAGTAATGTGAATTTGTTATGATTATTACTGTGAATTTCTTTTCCCTTCTTTATCCACCTAACACTCTGATCACTCTCTTTTGCATGCTCCTTTTGGGGAACCTTTCCTTTGGTTTTTACTTTTGAAACAATGCACCACTGTACAAAATGAATTTCGAAACATCAGACAATGAATTAAATACCTTGTGACTCTGGCTGTGTTGTAGTGGCGGTTGTGTTTTCTCTTAAAACTACTAATTATATTTGTGAATTGCAGCAGATTCAGTTGAAATGCTCTGGAATATTTGATTTTATGAACGAAGATTGATTGGGTCAATTATTTCAATCAATAGGTCTAGGACCATTGTTTATTTATATAGTAATATACCCAGGTCCATACCTTGTGGGCTACCCCATTTCCTTTAATGGCAGTGCGCAGTACAGCTCGTGCCTTCATTGGAGTACACAGCACTGCTCACGCAGCACGAGACATTTTCTATATGAATTAACGGGGATATGAACCTAACCTACAAATCGCACAAGCTTGTGTGTGTCTGTTTCCTTCCGTGCTAAATCATTGACCTTTGCGTGCGCATTATTCGAAAAGAGTGTGCACAATTGACCAGAGACGAGCCCATTGCTCCGTCGATGGTCTATTAGTATCTATTACTCGCTTGCTGCGTGTAATAGACTCCAATAGCACATGACGTTTCAAATATTGTGCCCAGACACGGGCGTGATGATTGAAAACACGTGTATGACTGCACACCACTTGTTTTCTATAACCGGATGCAAAACAGTACTACTTTACTAAATGTTCATAAATCGAAACCCATTAAACAAGTTGGAACCGTACAAATGGTTGTATTTTTAATGGGGGAGGGAAGGTATGTCAAAGGGTGATGTTATTCTACTCCACATTAAGATAGTGGCAATTACCAATCATAACATCTTTCTTTTACTATCTTTTAGATGTGGAGCTTCAGGGTGCACTATGTCCCGGCACGTGGTGGAAGACACACCGGTGACAGAAAGGTGAACTGCGAATATTCTTTTCAGTTACTCTCTCACTTCCTCTCTCCTTCGATGAACAAAAGACACACAATCATATCTTCCTTTTTATCTAACAGGTTGTGTTTCACAAATTGGCGTCCCTCCAACACCTCCAAAGCTCAACGTTTGAGGATTTTGCGATGATGCTTGGCCATCGTAACAACGCGTCGGAAGGTTGCCTCAGCACACGTGGTGGACCTCTTTGAAACACGTCAATGGCACAAGGTGAGCAGAGAAGCTTGTTTTCGAAGCAACAAGAAGTCACCTGTGAGCGGAGAGAGTGAATAGTGTGCAGCAACTTGAGTGCGTAGGAATGTACAACCACCTCCGGGCAGTGGGAGTGCACAGGTTGCAATAGTCTGGGTCCTCATGAAAGGGCACTCACCTCCAGACACTAGGAGTCAATAGGGGGCAGCAGTCTAGGTGCGCAGTAATGAGAACTCACCGCTATGCAGTGGGAGTGCATGGGGTATAGCACCCTAGGCGGAAAAGAAAGCACAAACACCTCCTTGCAGTGGGAGTTGATGTAATACCCTGGGTGTGCAAAGACGTAACTCAGAAATATACGTGTGCAGTTGTATGAACTCTGCAAATACTAATTCTATACTATCTTTCAGATCACTAAACTTGAGGTTGCACTATGAACAGGCACATGGTTGGACACGCACCGGAGGCAAAAAGGTGAGCTGCGAAGATTTTCTCCAGCATCAACACTACCTCTCCTCCTCCATCTATTACTTTCTCTCTCTCACACTTTCAATGTCTTTCTTTCTCTCTCTCCTCTCTCTCACACTGTTTCTCTTTCTCTTTCTCTTTTTAAGTTATGATCTCTGCTATACACACTGCAGATAAATAAATCAAGGCTGAGTTCAAAATTGTCTGCAGTATAGATCCAAAGCAGAATTCAAGTTGTGAGCTCTGCTAAAAGCAATGTTTATAAAAGGTAAGCAGAGCGGCCTAGATACACAATGCCTCCAATTAAACTTGCTGCGAACAAAAGTATTGTCCTGCATAATGAAGTGATCTCTCACCTCATTCTGTCTCATCTCTGAATCATTTTAAAGACCTGCTGGACCATACTGTAGATCTGAGCCAGCGGGCACTTCCCTACAGACACCTCTTTAGAGTGGGCCTATGAGAGGGGTGGGATTTATCAAGCAGACTGCACACGTACGAATAAGCAATATTGCCAAGTGTTATGTTAATCTGTGATCTTTGACCTCATTCAGTCACCTCTCTGTCTCATTTTAAAATCCATCTATGCCATAAGATAGAACTAGGCCTACAAGCTGTGCTGACCTACAGACTCCTGTTGAGGGAGATTCTGCGGGAGGGATGGGGTGCACTACCCTGAGTAAACGATCTTGCCTTTCGTAATGATGTAATCTCTCACCTCATTCAATCGCATCGCTGCAACCACTGGAGTCCATCTCACATTTGTTTATTATACTCTTATACTAAAGGTACATTTCTATTTGTTTATTTCTGTTTTAATAAAAGTTAATTTAAAACATGTGTGTATACATCTTCTTTTTCTGACATTTTACTATTATTTAGTGTGATAATCATCTGCTTAGAGAAGATTTTAAAATTAAAACTATTTAACATTACAGTTCACCTACAAAAAATTATGTAAGTAACTCTTAGGCACATAAATCCTAAGTAATTATACAGCTACACGAGTTCTATAAGTGTATCACCTCATAACAGCATAAGTATTGTCCGTCTGATTACAAAACAAATAAGGCACTGCCTAGCAACACCGAGTCTTCAGAGACTGCCAAGGAACACCCTGCATATTAAAATAAAGATCCTGAGTATGACAATTCCCGGATTTAAGTTGCGTCAAACTCCTCAAACAATTAGTAAATAATTCTCGGGAAGGTGGCAGACTCCTAGACTACAACATTTCTCTTTACCTTTCCGCGCCCAATTCACATGTGACATTAACACAGTACTCAGTGGCATAGTTACAAGGAAGCGGTTAAAATTATACCCCTTAATTTGTAAAAGAATAACAGACAGGGGTCAAAGTTTTACTAAGAAAAGGATAATGTTTATAAATAAAAGTGTAATACCGAGGCTAACTCTTTACCAACTCTTTACAAGAGACTGTGGCTGCGATTAACGGTTCCTATGGAAACAATGTAAAAGTCCAGCACACTTACTGTTTGGATTAGCAACATTGTGTGCTGAACTTGGGACCTGTGTGCTCAATTGAGTGTTCCATGAACTGTTACTATGGTAACAAGCAGTAATCAGTTTGGGGGTAGGGTTCAAAGGTGCTGACTGTACAGAAACAGTCATATTTACCCAAAGTCCTCTACATAACACAGCACAAAACAAGCTGAGACAACAGAACACTGTGTACATTAGGAGGAAAAGAAGTACACAATTCTTCAAATTAATCTCAAGTGAGGACACAAGCAATAGCTACTGACATTACAAAACCCCATATACAATTTGCCTACTCTATACACAACAATAAATAATTCGTTATCGATCCCAATCACGCACTGCTGCATCAGTTTTCAGAGTCTGCACTTCACTCAATACTTTGTGTTTTTTTAAAAGGAAGATGGGATTTTCGACATTCTAAAACTTAGGGTCTTATTTACAAGGACAGTGTTAAAATTATCGCTGCTTTAGCGGCAGCAAACTGTCGCTAAAATGGCGATAATGTACTTGAAAATCCTATGTTGTCATACCGAAATATTTTTTCAACACTGCTGTTTGCTATGGCAGGGTGTGAGCCAAAGCTCCCGCCTTGCCATAGAACAGGTAAACCTGCTCACTCTTTCAAAATGCCAAGCAGATTGCTTTTCTCCACAGGGAGCTGCATATTAGCAGGTCTCCTTGTAGAAAAAGTGATGATGGCTTCAGAAGGATGCGGGGAGCTGGCTAGGACAATAGAGCCATTGGGGCTCCACCCACGGTCCGCAACGTTGTATATACCCCTAAACAATTAACAAGGCGATATAATTTTCACAAAATTTTTGCCTTCTTTTTTAAAAATGCGTTGAAATGGCCATTGTTAATATGCCCTCAAGTTTGCTTTTACAAAGCAGGAACCTCAACTCCCACCCTGCTATACAAACAGCAGTCAGCGCCTGATCGGGACGGTGCGCTTAGGGTGCGCTCAGGATGCGCGGATCCACCACAGCCATAGATATATATGTACTTTTAATTGTTATTTTGACAGAAACTACTGAACAGATTTACACCATTTAAGCAAAAGGCAAGAGCCTGAACCAAGGACTACCTCTTTGCCAAATTTGGTGTAATGAACGGTTCCTATGGAAAATTGCATGGGGAAAACACGTTTTGGGACCCCCTTTTTTCTCAGCACCCGCTTCACATATCACCCCAAGACTTTCAGGATAGGAGCGTATCAGAAAATTTCACGAAGATTCATCAACCAGCGCCAAAGTTATACTAAATAGAATGTTGTGGATTTCCAATTGAAGAAAGGTCCTAACTATCACTACCTACTGGTGACCGCCGGTAGGTAATATATATGTATTACCTACTGGCGGTCGCCAGTAGGTATTTATAGTTAGGATTTTTTTGAATAGGGATTTCTGAAAATTGTATGTTGAATAACTTTGGCGTTGATGGACGGAATTGGCTGAAATTTTCAGGAAAATGGCACATTTTGTTTCTGAGCGTCCCCTGAAAGTTTGGGGGGGTTTCGTCAAGCAGGGGCCAAGAAAAAAGGGGCTCCCAAAACATGTTTTTAACATTGAATTTTCCATAGGGCGGTTGGACTCACTTTTAGCTCGAACGGCTGAATGGATTTCCACAAAACTTGGCAAAATTGTAGGGACTGGTAGCCCGATGTGCCTTTGCTATGTCTCAAGATATATGCTCCAGTGGTTTTTACGAAAATTAACTTTGAAAAATATATATTGGGCTACATTGGGCTATATATATGTTAGAGCCCAAATGTAGCCCAATGTAGCCCAAAGATGGCCACCAGAGACAAAAAAAAACCAAATGTTGCCCAAATATCATCCAGATGTAGCCCAACTATAGCCCAGTGACAGAATGTCCCTGAGTGTTCTAAAGAACAACTAGAGCGCTAACAGTCTTACTTATGACAAAAGTATGGCACACCTGAAGTCATCTTGATTGGAATAAAGTGTTAACACTTAAAACATTTAATTTGCAAAGGAACAAAATGAGGGGTTTCATTTTGCCATAGAAATGTTATATATATATATATATATATATATATATATATATATATATATATATATATATATATATATATATATATATATATATATATATATATATATATATATATATATATATATATATATTACCTACTGGCAGTCGCCAGTAGGTATATGTAGTTAGGATTTTTTTGAATAGGGATTTCTGAAAATTCTATGTTGAATAACTTTGGCGTTGATGGACGGAATTGGCTGAAATTTTTAGGAAAATGGCACATTTTGTTTCTGAGCGTCCCCTGAAAGTTTGGGGGGGGTTTCATCAAGCGGCGGCCGAGAAAAAAGGGGGGTCCCAAAACATGTTTTTAACATTGAGTTTTCCATAGGGCGGTTAGACTCACTTTTAGCTCGAACAGCTGAATGGATTTCTATGAAACTTGGCAAATTGTAGAGACTGTTTGCCCAATGTGCCTTTGCTAGGTCTCAAGATATGTGCTCCAGTGGATTTTGAGAAATTAACTTTCCAAAAAATATATATATCTGTGACAGCGTCCCGGTTAGCGCCCCGGTTCGCGTACCAGACACGTAACGGAACTTCGCGAGGAGAAGCGGATTGGCTCTCCGGTGACTCTCAACATTCTAAACAGTCCGGAGCGGCCGCCATCTTGTCTCTCGGTAGGATGGAGAGACAAGAGGTGGAAATAAACAAAGGGGGAAATGAGTGAAAGGGGCAAGGTAGACCCCTCCTGACCCCCTAGGATTGATGTGGGGCAAATACATTTTTTTTCGATTTTTCGCGGTGGAAGCGCTACCCGGTACGCGAACCGGGTAGCTCACCGGTAGCCTAACGGGAATCCGCCATCTTGTGTTTCGGACGAATTTAGTCACAAGATGGAGGATACACAATGCTGGGAATGGGTATAAGGGGGCACGGGAGACATATCCTGACCCCCTAGGTTTTCTGAGGGTGGCTGAGGAGGCCCAAATATGTAAAAAAAAAAGCGTAACAAGGGGAGAACCAAGGGAAATAGTAAAATAATATTTTAGAGTGCTTTGAGGTAGGATAGCTCTGAATCGAGCTGTTGTGTTGTGTGGGTGATGTAAGTACCAACATGTAGGTACCAATGAAGAGTCTAAAATTCAATGTACACCGTCTCCTCTGTAGATATTTTGTATGTTCTAATATGGGTTATTTAAATGTAAATGTGTGGAAAAGTCTTTCATGCTTTAAAGCAATTGTATTTTTGAACTGATTGTTCTTTCCTCTTAGTCCTCCTCTTTGTTTTTTTTCCCCACACTCTTCTTCAGCATGATAGTTGATAAATTTGTTCCCTCAAAAAATGTATATACATTAAAAAATTATATTAAACACATATAAAATATATTTTTCCTTTAAAAGAAGAATACATTTTACAGCTTTTGATATTTGCTATTAAAAAACCATTGAAATTCACTGAAAAAACCATAGGTTATAGACCATATATAGTTAGGAATTAGTATTTACAAAACCTTGAAAATTCACTTAAAAAACCATAGGTTATAGACCATATATAGTTAGGAATTAGCATTTACAAAACCTTATTTTACTCACACAAAACCATTGAAATTTGCATATATAGTTAGTTGCACTAACTATATATCGCGCTCCCGCAATCCACTGCTGATCAAGTCACATATTACATCATTCATGACATGGTCAGTGACATCACTGATGACATCACTGATGACATCTCAAATGACATCACTGATGACAACATCCAGTGACTGTATGTTTCTGTAAAGTTAAATATGTCTTACATATTGAAGAATGAGTGGATGTAAAAGTGTCTGGATGAAGGATTTAGTATGTGCATGACTGACTGTATGAGTGAGTGATTAAATGTGTCTCACTGAGTGCATGGGTTAGTGACTTAACTGTCTTAATTTGTGCATCATTATGTCTGTTGTTCTGTAAACTGCTGCATGTGTTGATCAGTAGCTATATGAGTAACTATATGGGTTATTGATTGGTTGCCCAAGTATTTGTATGGGAGACTGAGTGTGTGTGTGGGTGGCTGGGAGGTGTATGACTCTGTGCATAGATGTGTGAGCAGTTGATTCACTAGATGTATGGGTTCAAAAGTGCATGTGGACACAGCTGTATGGGCGGTTGACTGTGTGCATGAGTGTATTGGTGAGTGAATGGATATCTCAGTGCTACATGTCAAAGTAAGTACATATGTAAAACACAGTACATGTGAGAGTTGACACATATAAATAACTATGCATAAGAGCCAGTGAATGTGTGAGTGGCTGTATGGATCATTGTGAACTTGTATCAGGGATTGTATAAGAGAGTAAATATGTGTTAGTATATGTTTGAATAACTAAGGTATGTATAACTGTATAGTTGAGGAAATGGAGGTGTGATTGATTCTTTGCATGACTGACTAGGTGTGTGAGTAACTCCATGGATGAGTGACAGTCTGTGAGTGTCTGTTTACACTGAGTGTATCTAAGGTTATATTAGAGTCTGAAGAGGTTCATCGTATTATCACATGAATGATGTCATCAGTGATGTGATCAGTAATGTCAAATGAGATGTCATCAGTGATGTCATTTGAGATGTCATCAGTGATGTCATCAGTGATGTCATTTGAGATGTCATCAGTGATGTCATTTGAGATGTCATCAGTGATGTCATCAGTGATGTCACTGACCATGTCATGAATGATGTAATATGTGACATGATCAGCAGTGGATTGCGGGTGCGCGATATATTTCGTTAGTGCAACTAACTATATATGCGAATTTCAATGGTTTTGTGTGAGTAAAATAAGGTTTTGTAAATGCTAATTCCTAACTATATATGGCCCATAACCTATGGTTTTTTCAGTGAATTTTCAAGGTTTTGTAAATGCTAGTTCCTAACCATATATGGTCTATAACCTATGGTTTTTTCAGTGAATATATATATATATATATATATATATATATATATATATATATATATATATATATATATATATATATATATATATATATATATATATATATATATATATATATATATATATATATATATATATATATATATATATATATACACAAGGGAAGTCCTGTGAGTTTGGCTCACAACGCCGTACTCCTCCTCCAGGTACAGATCTCTCAAACACCAAAAGTTGTGCATTAACGTGTCTTTATTCTCTCCTCACCATCAACATGACGCGTTTCGGCTGTGTCACAACAACCTTGATCCCATATATATATTTTACCTACTGGCGGTCGCCAGTAGGTAGTTATAGTTAGGACCTAGTTTCCATAGGAAACCTGCAACATTCTATTTGGAATAACTTAGGCGCCGGTCGACGAATACATGCAAAATTGTCCAAGAAAATGGCCTGCTCTGCTCCGCTCCTTCCCAGAAAATTTGGGGGTTATTCGTGAAGCGGAGGGTCCCAGAACGTGTTTTCCCCATACAATTTTCCATAGGGACCTTTAGCCAGGGCTACAGCCCGAACGGCTGAATGTAATTGCACCAAATTTGGCAAAAAGGTAGAGTTCGGTTTGCAGATTACGCTTTTTTAAAATGGTGTAAATCCGTTCAGTAGTTCCTGAGAAAATCAAAAGTAAAATCATAGATATATCTATAGATGAAGTACCGTACTTTGTACTGTATTCTGTACTGTACTCTGTACCTTCCCGAGCACGAGCTTCATGCTAATCGGCTGTCAACACTCCAAACCAGGAAGTGTTGGCAGCCATCTTGTGCCTCGGTAGAACCGAGGCACAAAAAAGCAGTGAAACAAACGTGCAAAACATGCAAAGGGGGCAGGGTAGAAACACCCTGACCCCCTAGGCCTGCTCAGGGGGTCCCACAAGGACCCCCAAGGCCCCCCATTTTTTTTTTAATCGTGGGGTACGAAGTTCAGTACTCTGTACGTTACTCTGTACTGTACTCTGTACTGTACTCTGTACCTTCTCGAGCGCATACTGGAGGTTCCTGGTGGGCTAGTTGGCCCCCAGGGACCTTCAGTAAGCAAGGGGAATTAGTTCCCCCTCTGCAAATGCGCCAGGGGGCTGCATTGCAGAGAGGTGTAAAAAGGGGCGGTGCCTCATTACACCTCTCGGCAATGCAGCCCCCTGGTGCATACTGGAGGTTCCTGGTGGGCTAGTTGGCCCCCAGGGACCCCCAGTATGCAAGGGGAATTAGTTCCCCCTCTGCAAACGTGCCAGGGGGATGCGTGCAGTGAGGTGTAAAAAGGGGCATGGCCTCATTACACCTCTCTGCAAAGCAGCCCCCTGGCACATACTGGAGGTTTCTGGTGGGCTAGTTGGCCCCAAGGGACCCCCAGTATGCAAGGGGAATTAGTTCCCCATGTGCAAATGCACCAGGCGGCTGCGTAGCAGAGAGGTGTAAAAACGGGCGTGGCCTTATTACACCTTTCTGCAAAGCAGCCCCCTGGCGCATACTGGAGGTTCCTGGTGGGCTAGTTGGCCCCCAGGGACCCCCAGTATGCAAGGGTAGTTAGTTCCTCCTCTGCAAATGTGCCAGGGGGCTGCATTGCAGAGAGATGTAAAAAGGGGCGTGGCCTCATTACACCTCTCTGCAAGGCAGCCCCCTGGCGCATACTGGACATTCCTGGTGGGCTAGTTGGCCCCAAGGGACCCCCAGTATGCAAGCAGAATTAGTTCCCCCTCTGCAAATGCGACAGGGGGCGGCGTTGCAGAGAGGTGTAATGAGGCCACGCCCCTTTTTACACCTCTCTGCAACGCAGCCCCCTGGTGCATACTATACTGGAGGTTATTGGTGAGCTACGTGGCCCCCATGGACCCCCAGTATGCAACTGGATGTAATCCCCGAATTTAGAACACTCTACCGGTCATGTTTGCATGGTGGTGAAGGTAGGGGGCGGGGCTTGAGGTGATATGTGTGCAAACATGCCCTGAGGTGCGTTTTAAGTTGGGGAATTAATTCCTCTTCAATCCAGAGGTCCCCTAGGGGCCAACTAGTTCAACAGGTACCTCCAGTAAGCGCCACGGAGCTGCGTTGCAGAGTGTTGTGAAAAGGGGGCATACCCTTTGAAGACCTCTCTGCAACGCAGCTCCCTGGTGCATATTGGAGGTACCTGGTGGGCTAGTTGGCTCACAGGGGACCTCAGGATTGAAGAGGAATTCATTCCCAAAACTAAAAAGCGCCACAGGGCGTGTTTACACACATGTCACCTCAGGCCCCGCCCCCTTCCTTCACTATTGAGCTAAATATTCCTCTAAAATCAGCCGAAGTACGAATTCCGATTTACTCACCTGTTATCAGGAGGGACCTCAGTGCTGCATCTTTCAGCCCACTAATGATCCTGAAAAGTAATTCTAACCATACTTACAGTAACTCGAACTTCCTTCCATAGGCTAACATTGACTGGTTTCACTTGGACATTCTTCTACGTGTGGAGTTTTGGAACTTTAAAAAATTCCTCTAAAATCAGCTGAACTATGAATTCCAATTTACTCACCTGCTATCTGGAGAGACCTCAGTGCTGCATCTTTCAGCTCACTACTGTTCCTGAAAAGTAAATTTAACTGTACTTAACAGTAACTTGAATTTCATACAATAGGATATCATTGCCTGCTATATAAAATATATATAAATTAAAAAAATATAAAATGAAATAAAAATATATTACAATTTCAATACATTTAAAAACATTTTTTTTTCAATTTATAATATAAATATGTAATGTAATTTAAAAAACTTAAATATCTAAAAAGAAATACTTTAAAACAACTTAGTAAATTAGTATAAAAAAATAACAATTCATACATTTAAAAATTATCATTACAAAACCTTTGAAATTCACTGAAAAAACCATAGATTTCAGCCATGTTATAGTTAGGAATTGGCATTTAAAAATCCTTAGAAATTCACTGAAAAAAACATAGGTTTCAGCCACGTTATAGTTAGTAATTAGCATTGAAAAAACCTTAGAAATTCACTGAAAAAACCATAGGTTTCACACATGTTATAGTTAGCTGGACATTTCACTCACACAAAACCATTGAAATTCCCCCGTTATAGTTAGTTCAGCTAACTATAACTCGCGCGCCCGCAATGCACTGCTGATGAGGTCACATATTACATCACTCATGACATCCCTGATGACATCTCAAATGACATCACTGATCACATCACTGATGACATCATTCATGTAAAAGAGTAGCAGACCTCCTCTCAGCGTAATATAACCTTTGATACACACATTCAAAAATAGAAAATAAAAATTTCAAAAAAATGGAGATACCAATACCAGTTACAACAAACTATTCAGTAATTCCAAAATCTATATCCACTCATTCACCAACAGTTCCATAGAGTCACTCATACATGTACTCACTCATCATATGTACTCATACACCTATACATCCTGTTACACACTGATACTCATCCATAGAGGTACTCACACACATACTCACACATGCAAATAAACTATCAAACATCCATTTACTTGCATATACAGCTATACACACACCACTACACTTCCTTCTACAGAAACGTACACATACTTACTCTCTTAAACAATCACTTATAGAAACACATACTTATTTATACAGGAACTCTTCCAATCTCTCACTCTCACATAGACTCACTTATATACAACAATTCTCACATATACTAGTTTAAAACATATGTACTCACTAATAAAGACACTATTGAGACAGTCATTCACTCATTAACACACCCACACACACCCTCATCCACCCATACAGTCCTGCGCACATGCTGTCTTCAAAAAAATACAAACAGTGTGTCACTCATTCATGCATCTATACTAAGTAATATCCCCCACCGAACCATACAGACACTCATATTGATACCCAAAAAACAAACTAATAACCCATATACACACTCATGTAGCTACTCACCAACCCAAACAGCCACTTATACACAAAGTGAGACACTGATACAGATATTTAAGTATTTAAACATTACTCGTTAATACATGTATTCACTTAGATACAATTAATAAGTCTGTTATACAATCAATTTTACAAAAAAAAAATCTATTTAGACACTTATTTACCCATTTATTCTTCTGTCGACTTTTATATATATATATATATATTCACTGAAAAAAACATAGGTTTTACACACATTATAGTTAGGAAGTAGCATTTACAAAACCTATGAAATTCACTGAGAAAACCATAGATTTGACACATGTTATAGTTAGCTGGACATTTCACTCATATAAAACCAATGAAATTCCCCCGTTATAGTTACTTGAGCTAACTATAACTCGCGCGCCCGCAATGCACTGCTGTTGACTTCACATATCACATCACTCATGACATCATCTATTAAATGCGTTAGTTTTGAAAATTACATATTTTTTATATATGTAGATCTGAAGGTTGGTTGAACAAGAATTTAGTATATAAGTATATAAACGGTTGCGTTTTTGGTGAAAAATAGATTGTATAACTGACTGATTAAGTATATCTTAATGAGTACATGGGTTTCTGAGTAATGTTTAAATATATACATATCTGTAAGAAGTTATAGTAGGTCAAAGAGACTGTACCTAGCCTTCATTTTTATTGTTTGGAAACTTTTCAGTAAATGGAGCCGAACGTCTTTTTAAACTTTCGTGCGTGACCGGATGTAGACACCCCGGTATTTTTCAAAGACATAAAACGTTTTATACTTTAACAATTTTGTGCTTGCATTCCCCTCAGAAGATGTACAAAAGCAGGATATGTTTAGGTTTACTCCTTTTCAGGTTTTGAAACTTCAGTAAATTAGACCGCTACTTCCAAATGACGTACGTGACCAGATACTGTCACCGCGTACACGTCCCGATGTGCGCATGTGAAGTCATGTGACTTCAAAACAACATTTCCAATTGGTTCTTAGTAGTTTCTGTTCTCCAATTTTCACACATTCCACCCACTTCCCTCCCTCACAACGTCCTAATGCGTCTATGTGAAGTCATGTGACTCGAAAACAACACTTCCAATTGGTTCTCAGTAGTTTCTATTCTGGAACTTTCACGGACCACTCAAACCAGTTCCCTCACTATCTTTTGTACTCTGAAGGGAGAACAACATTTTACATCTTTCCGAAGACTTCAGTGAAATGGCTGCCGCACAGAATTCATCTTCCGAATCTGAGGAAAATTATCGACTACCTTTAACAAAAAGGAAGGAATCTTTCATCTGGCAATTTTTCACTTATCCTAAGGATAAAAAAAAAGTGAATGCGCCGAAAGTTACTTGCACAATATGTGAAACAGTTCTTTCAAGAGGAAATCCGTCGAAAAAATATTCCTTTTCCATACATACCATGATGAGGCATGTGAAACAAGTGCATCCAGAGAAATTTGCACAGGCATCGACAAGAGCTCTGGCCACGCAACTACCATCAGAGATGGCCAGCACATCTTCTGGTGGACGACCTCCATCTCCATCCAGTGCAGAGATGGACTTGAGACCATATTTGTCAAAGGTGCATATGAAATGCAACTTCTGTGGAGAAATTGTTCTGTACGGAGAGCAGAGCCTCACTCTTATTAAAATAAAAATTGAGAGTCATCAATGCTCCGACAAAAGATAATTTTTTTCATTTCAATTTGATCCTGTGTCACAGTCTTACAGTTAAAAATTTTGGTGCAAGTTTTAAAAATCAAAAACCATATAACACTTGTTAAAAAAAAAAAGTTCTTTTCAGAACTAACTCATTGTACCAAAAATAGCTCTATTCACAAGCTGAAGTATCGACGCTTTTTTTCGGCACAGTTGTGCAAAAAAGCGATGATACTTGGGGCATATTATGAAGGAGACGTTATACATTATCGTCGGTTTTATCGACAGGACACTGCCGATAAAACAACGATAATAGCCTTCATATTATGATCTATGAATTGCAACTGAAACCTACGTTAGTTGTCTTTACATCTAACATTAGATTCGATTGCAGTTCATAGGGCATATTATCAAGGCTGTTATCGCCGCTATATCTGCAGTTTTCTGCCGATAAAAGCAGCGTTAATGTTTTACCTATCCTTGAAAATATTCTCCAGTACCTCCTTGAAAACGGCATTACATCGCCTGCCGTAAGACCACTTTGCATATGTTGCGCACAGTAAGTTAATGACATGCAAAGTGGGCGTAGGTCAAAGCACATGCAAAATTTGGTTGGAGGGGAAAACACCCTATCACGAAAAGAGGCGTTGCGAGAAAAAGAGGTGGAATAAAGTTGTTCATCGCAGGACTGTTAAAGCCTGCTCTAATCAAGCATTCGGCAGCGTTAACTTGAGGGTGTGGAAAATAAAACTAAATCCACCCTGTCCCCTATTTACAAGGCAAACATTACTGTATGAAAACAACGTTTGTTTTCACGCGATAATGTTAACTAAAGCGGCTGTTACAGCATTTACTAACACACATGTGTTCCCATTGATATTAAAGCACTAACACCTAGAGTGACTAACCATCTGTAAATTCCACGGACATCCCTTCCCTGTTATCTGTAATTATGGCCATCAGAAGGAGCTGCGCTGCTCCTCTCTGAGAGGCCTCACTCCCACTGCTGCAGCAGCCTCGCACTCCTCCAGGAGCACCGGAGCAGCCCCTCCCGCCCATTGAAGTTCTGTGTCGATCTCATTGCCACTTAGTGAATGAAAATAAGCACTGAAGAATATTCAAGTGTGTAGCACTCCTCCTGCTACAGCATACAGAATAGATTGTGTTAGGTATAAAAAAGTGAAACACCCAAGCTACAATGATATAGAACACTTCCTTTAAAGAAGCCTGTGAATAACTTTAAAAGATCAGGTTAACCCTCTTTTACTCTCTCATCATTCTTCAACATAGGTATTTACAATACTATATTGAACAATGCCATGGTTGCTGCTTTTTCATTTTAAGAATCTAGCAATCATTCACTAAGGCAATAGTCACAGCTTCTTTTTCCTATCAAAAAACTTGCAATATTACATATCTACATAGAATGACAGAAAAAAACATAACACTAGACGGGCGCAACACTCTGCTAAGCACACATTTGTAGCTTATGTGCAGATTTATGTTAACTGGCACATGTCTAGGGATGCACCAGTTAATGTGCGCTACAGTGCGCCACTCCTCCGCTACCTATGGTGTGCCGCATTTATAATGCAGCGCACCATGGTGCAAAATCGGCACAGATGCGTGACACATATGTGCCGGAAAGGTGGTGCATTGCTGGAGTTGTATCGCAAGTGTGACACAACTCCAGCAAGGCTCGGGGGTACCCCATCTTGACAATGCTGTGTCAAGACCTACACCTGCTTGAAGCACATGCAGGGTTTTAAGGCAGCATTGGCCTGAAAGTGACTGAGTGAAATCTCATAGATTTCACTCAGCCACTTTCAGGAGGCGTTCCTGCACAGGAACGCCCCTGCACAGGAATACTTCCTTATGGTACAGCGCTTTACAACGTGACGCATCTCCTAGATGCATCACGTTGTAAATATGGCGCATTCTTTGCACCACCATTGCATCAAATAAAGTGACGGAATTGTGACGCAAAGAGACGCAAGGGGATCATAAATCTGCCCCTATGTGTTTTAAACTGCCCTCTAAATTACAACGAACACTCTCTTTGAAGTGACCTCCTAGTTTTTTTAACACCTCTTAACTCCGCCCATGCTCATGACAGAGCCGCTCCGTCATAAGCATCGGCTCAGCTGTCCTCATGACGGAGTGGTTCTATCATGGCTCTACCACTGTGCTTGCGCGGCGCTGATTTTGCACCTGAGCGGCCCATTCTATTAAGTGAGCAAGGCCATGATGAAACCGCTCCGTTATAAGCACAGGTCAACCGCAGCTCGTGAAGCAGTGGCTCTATCATGAACATGCGAGTGCCGCTCAACCCCGCGCCCCCCTAGCGCTGCAGCGCAATTGCCACCGCAGCAAAGGAGTTAAAGTCCTGGAAACAACACCATTAAACATTTAATATCATTTACCTCCAATGTTTTCATATATCAACGTTCCTGAACTCACTCAGTGAAATGTCGCTGATTTCATTAAATCACCCTCAAGACACTCCTTATGACAATGCACCCAATCCTGTGTGGAAGTGCTTATATAAAACATTACACTGATATAACCAGGATAGACAAAGAAATGACACAGTGTTGGAAAAGTTTCTTTATTTTTTATACTTACCTAAGAAATAGTAACAAAGTAAAAGTAAATTTCTTTTAAAAACATAGTATCTGTGGAAGAAAAGTAAAAATAAGATTATAATGGAAAGGGGCGACCACTCGGTCCCCCCGAACATATGGTTGGGTGCCCCGATCCCCCCGGGAAACCATCTTGGGCGGGAGGCGTGGCTCGGCTGGTATGCCCAAAGTGGCGTAGCCGGGGCGCACCCTCTCCCGCCCAGGAGGGGTTGTCCTAGACACCCGCAAGGAAGACCACGCCCAATAGGCGTACCAGAGGAGGGTCCCGGCCCTCCCGCAGATGGATAAAAAGAGCGGGAATCAAAAGAAGCGTCCTCTTGTTCCTGTGCTCTGAAGGCTGCACCAACTCGTTGCTCGTGAGCCCTCGACGGAACAAGCGGCAATTTTGAGAACTTGTAATGTAAATGTATTTGAGCTTATATAGCGCACAGCTACCCACAAAGGGTTTCCCGGCACTTGCTTAGGGAACCCGTCCTGGTAATCTTGTTGTTTCTCTTTCAGTTATTTGGCGTACGAAAGATCCAGGACCTCGTTGATCAACCAACGCAGAGTACACGAAGCTATGGCCGGCAAGAAAGCAGGGAAGAGCTCCGAGTTGGAGAAGGTACTGCGCACCTTGTCTAACCGAATGGCGATTATGGACCGGAAATTCGGTAAAGTTGAGTCGATCGGCCGAGGTTTGGCCGATGTTAAAAAACAGTTGGCGGCCCTGAACAGCTCAGGCCGTCCTAAGAAGGTAATAGGCCTTGCCTTGCCGGGAGTCGTCCCTGAGGGTAGGGGAAAGCGTGTTAAGAGGAGGGCGGTTTCGGGGGAAGATCCGGTTCCTGAGGTACCCCCAATCGCCCCCATCACACCGGCAGACAGCCCGGTACCAAACGCAGGTATAGGTTTACCAATCCCCATTGTAATTACTCCTGTTAATGATGAGGAGATGCCCCCGGAACTAGCCATCCAGTTAGCGGCAGTGTTGCCATGGCTCAAGAAGAAAGCGAGGGGGGCAGTGGCCGCGGGGGACCCGGCAGAGGAGGCTAGACTAATGATCGAGCAGTTACGGCAGTCGAGAGAGGCCGCGACGGCGAATGTTCCTCTTGTTCCCCCACAGGTGGCGCCGGGAGGACCTGCGGTTAGCCGGGAAAAAGCGGCAGACACGACGGTCGAACCTGGTAAGCAAGCATTGCCAATGGCAGGGGAGGGTTCGTTACCTTCAAGGCGCGAAAGGGTGGCCCAGCACATCCCTGTGGCCACAAAGGAACTGATATGGGGGGAGAAATATGTGAATATGTTTTCATTGTTGACCGACCATCGAGAGATGGAATATGCAAAATCCCAGAAGGATTTATCGCACCCCAGTGTATGGCGGGCCAAAATGGTGGAATTTAGGGTCGATGAGACGGTAGCGAATTGGGTAAAGGCCTTTTCGATATTTACGGCAGTCAGGGGGGAACGGAAGCCTGAACTCATGACTGAGTTGACCTGTTATCAAAATAGGATTATGGATTTTTATACCATGTATGAGGCGGACGAGTGGAAAGGTTATGATATGAAATTCCGAAAAGCGAAAGAGTTTGATGCAACTTTGACCTGGGATTGCCTCGACTCGGTGTCATGGCACAAGCAGCTCTTGCCTGGGGCGGCAGGTACGTCCTCACCGGGCGGGTCGGGGCCAGCTCGCCAAAAGCCCGCGGTGCCCTTTCGAGTGGGCGCCGGTGGGGAATATCAGCCCAAGACCGGCGGGAATGGCGGCAAGCGGGGGGTTTGTTGGGGCTTCAATAGAGGCAACTGTAGCAGGCCCCAGGGAACATGTAGGTTCAGGCATGCGTGTGCGGGCTGTGGGAACTCCTCACACCCGGTGAGTAGCTGTAGATCAAAAAACAGCGGAACGGGAGGAAAAGGGGGGTCTAAGCAAGAGTGAGGTGATACTTTGTAACCGGTTGCCTACACCTGTCGATATCATGGCACTGACTCCTTGGTTGAACAAATACCCTGATCATGTATCCGCCGGGGTGTTGAGAAATGGATTCCTATATGGCTTCAACATCCCGGCGGGGGATTTTCGGGGGGACTCTCTTTGTAAAAATCAGTTATCTGTCCAGCATAACCCAAGTGTAGCTGCAAGAAAAATTTCCAAAGAAGTCAGCTTGGGGCGAGTGGCGGGGCCTTTTCATCGCCCGCCGGTGGCGGATTTCGTGTGTTCCCCGCTAGGGGTGGTCCCGAAGAAAGACCCGGGGGAGTTTAGACTCATTCACAACTTGTCTGCCCCAAAAGGTTCTTCGGTGAACGAAGCCATTGACCCGGATATCTGTTCGGTGCGGTACGCATCATTTGACGA
Organism: Lissotriton vulgaris; assembly: GCF_964263255.1. Taxonomy (NCBI): domain Eukaryota; kingdom Metazoa; phylum Chordata; class Amphibia; order Caudata; family Salamandridae; genus Lissotriton; species Lissotriton vulgaris. The sequence goes on along the minus strand of NC_141693.1, from coordinate 1,435,194,341 downwards.
TGTCGTAGCTATGTTAAATCACCTGGGCCCCGGAGCGCTGATGGCGAAATCAGACATCGAATCGGCATTCCAGTTGCTCCCGGTACACCCGCGAGATCAGCGATTGCTAGGTTTTGCTTTTCAGGGGTGTTATTACATGGATAAATGCATGCCTATGGGTTGCTCCATTTCTTGTGCCTATTTCGAAATGTTCAGCTGTTTTTTAGAGTGGGCATTCACCGAGGCCACAGGGCATAGGCATGTTATGCACTATCTGGATGACTTCCTCTTCTGGGGAGCAGCCGGCGATACGAAATGTGCGCAGGCACTGCATGACTTCTGCATCCTCATGCGGGATTTTGGAGTCCCATTGGCACCAGGTAAGACGGTTGGACCATCTACTTCACTGGAGTTTCTGGGAATTGAGCTCGATTCAGTGGAGGAATGTTTCCGTTTACAGGTGGAAAAGGTGGTCAAGTTCAGGGCTTCCTTGACACAATGCCTGGGCAAGGAGAAGGTGACCCTGCACCAGTTACAGCAAACAGTGGGTCAGCTTAACTTTGCCTTGAGGGTGATACCAATGGCCCGCCCCTTCTCACGTTCTATTGCGCAAGCTATGGTTGGTCTCAGGGAGGGACACCACCGTACGAGACTGTCGGCAGAGGTTCGCCAGGATATGCGTATTTGGTTGGCATTTCTGGCGGACTTCAACGGTCGAGTTGTGTGGAACAAGCCACCAGCGTCCTCAGATGAACTAGGTCTGTGGACTGACTCAGCTGGGAGCGTGGGATTTGGCGCCATCTTTGGTAACCGATGGACGGCGCAAGTATGGCCGACGTGGTGGCAATCCAGCGGTCTGACAGGTAACATTGGGTTCTTGGAGCTATTCCCCATTTGGGTTGCTCTGATGGCATGGCCAAACGATTTCAGGGACCGCTCAGTGGTGTTTTGGTCTGATAATATGACTGTGGTTGAGTGCATTAACCAGCAGGCAGCCCGCTGCAAGTGGATCTTGAGATTGTTGAAAGAAATTGTATTACTTTGCATGAGATTGAATGTACAGTTCAGGGCAAAACATGTGCCAGGCGTACTGAATCATGCAGCTGATGCACTCTCTCGTTCACGTATGCAGGCTTTCAGGGGCCATCTACCCACAGCGGACCTAGTGGCGGCACCATTCCCCGAAACACTATGGCTAATCGGCGCCCCGGATTACAAGACCTCGTGGCAGCCAGCTTAGCCCCCAGGACAAGGAAGGCATACGAAGGGGCGTTTCGTTCCTACTGCACATTTTTGGGTCCAACAGGGAGATAGAGCTGGGGTCAGGAGGAATCCTTCCTGGGGTTCCTGGTAGCGCTGCACAGAGAAGGCCGATCTGCGGCAACGGCCAATAGACATAGGGCGGCCATTTCATTCATGGCACAGGTGCATGGCATAAGAGACTCCACGGGTTCCTTTTTGGTTAAGAAGGCGCTCCGCGGCTGGCAACGCCTCGAGGGTCGCAAGCAGGATGCGAGGCTCCCGATTGGTTTAGACAGATTGTCTTTACTTGTAGCAAAGCTGGATGAGACGTGCTCCTCCCCTTTCGAAGTAGTTCTGTTCCGGGCGGCTTTCGCCTTAGCATTCCATGGGTCTATGCGGGTGAGCGAACTTGTCGCAAAGAACAAGAAAGATATGGAGGGAGGCTTGGGCAGGGATCACGTCCAAATAAGGGGTGATTCAATGGTGATCTCGATAGCAAGGTCCAAGACTGACCAGGGAGCTATGGGAGATAGTGCTATCGTGCAGCGCACGCGAGGGTCCCCCACTTGTCCGATAAAGTGTGTAGAGGAGTACTTGGCACTGAGGACGGTTACATGGGGGGGGAGTTTGCTCAGGCACAAGGATGGCACCCCACTGACGAGATTTCAGTTTCAGAGGGTGCTAGCACTGTCAATCGCTGCCGCGGGCATGGACCCGTGCGATTTTGGGACCCACTCCTTTAGGATAGGGGCTGCTACTGAGGCTACAGCCAGGGGTCAGAGTGAGGAGGAAGTAAAACAGCTGGGCCGATGGTCCTCGAATTGCTTCAAAAGGTATGTGCGATTGCACATGTTGTGAAGATCAATTGACATGCACTCACGCTTCTTGTCTTTTGTTTGAATTACAGTTTCGCGAGCCTGTCACGCGGGGCGGAATTGGAAGTCGACCCAGCATCAGGAGACCAGCGGTCAAGGATCACCGACTGGGGAGAGAGTGGTATGGGTCGTGGGCCACTCATATGTGAGGCGCGCCGGGGACGTATTCAAGGCAGGTGACGCGACTCACGCATCTGGGGAATACGGGTACAGAGTGACCTTCCATGGGAAGGGCGGGCTCTGTTTTGACCAATTCCAATCGTTTTTTGAGGGTCTTTTAGGGCGGCAAAGGTCACCGCCAGCTGTAGTCATAGTACACCTTGGGGGCAATGACTTGGTGACACTGGGTAGACGAGTGTTATTAGAACACATCCTGTCGGCTGTTAGCTGGTTGGCTAAGAAAGTCCCGGGGTGCACGATTGCCTGGTCCCACATGATCCCCAGGAAGATCTGGCGGGGGGGCCTTTCAGTGTCAGCATTGAACCACTCAGTGAAAAGGGTTAACAATAAAATTGGTAAATTGTTTCGCTCCGCGCAGTTGCATAGCATTCCTCACGGGTGTATTCGGGTTGATCACATGTATCTGAATGATGGGGTTCACCTGTCCAGGGAGGGGAATGATTTACTCATAAGAGACTTCATAGCATGGCTAAGGGGTTTGAGGAAGCATGACCTTTAGGAGGAGTAGGGGGGGCCGGATAGTCGGTCAACTATCAGGCCTGTGGCGGTAAGGTCATGATCGGTGAGCAGTAATTTCAAGGTCCCTAGAGGGGGGCGCCAACCAGAATGGATGGGAGCGCCCGGGGGGAGGTGGCCATTGGCCCCTTCCACGGGGAGGCGGCACCCACTAAGGATGGGTTGCCTAGGGGGAGACGGCCATAGGCCCCTCCCAGGGGGGAGGCGGCTAGATGCCCCTCCTACGAATTTCCCGGGGGCCGGATATCGGTGACGGCGGATAGAGAGTGTGGGGATGGGGGGGAGTCCACGCTGTCCTTCCTACAGATACCTCACACGGGAACTCGGACGACCTTTAAGATGGCGTCGAGTGAAAAGGGAGCCCCCACGACAAGGGAAGTTACAGTTGGCAATGAGGGTAGAGTCCTCTGCGCATGCGCCACTCACACCACGAGGGCGGGATTTTGGTAGTAGGGATCTGACACCGGTTAAGACCTTGCCGTTGGCCCTTAATGCTAGGATGTACAATTTTAAATTAGAATGTATGCATTTTCAGGATGCTAGACTCGGCTAGGAAACCTTTGTATTAGAGATCTGTTAAGGTTAGCCAAAGAACATGTCTTCATCGAAATGTAATAAATGTAAAATTGTACATAATTCATGAAACTTTTATTTAATGTTTTAAATTTTGTTTCATATTTTAATAAATACGGCCGGGGGGGTAACTCCCCCCCGCCTTCCAAAAATTCAAACCTGTGTCCGTCTTCTCCCATTGGGAATTGGTGTTGGGAGGGGATGGCGGGCATCCCGGCCATATGTACATTTCATGAAACAAAAAAAACTAGCAGTGAATGAAACAGAAAGTAAAAGAAAAAAAGACTGAGGGAGAGAGAGAGAGACAGACACAGAATGTCTAGTATATAAATCAAAAAGTAACATAATTAATTGAAAGAGATAATATCACTTAAGGAATGAGTGTCTAAACGAAAATAATGTGAGAGAGAAACTAAAAGTATGATCAGTGATAGTACACAAAGTAAACAGTCTCTTAAAAAACACAGTAAGAGTACAGGAATATCTTTAGAATAAAGGAAAAACAGTAAGAGAAACAAAGTGAAAAAGAGTGAGTAATAGAAGGTAAACAGAGTACAAATAGACAAGCACTGCAAGACACATTTAATAGAAATAAACTAGGGTAAGAGAAGTAAACTATGGGCCTTATTTCTGAAGGCCTTGCGCTACCCAGGCATCACTTTTAACATGGGAAAAATTGGTGCATCAGTGGCGCAAGACTTTCATAAATGAGGCCCTTTACATTTAAGTTTAAGAATTGAGCATAATTAATGAAAGCAGAGTAAGGGAACAAATATTAGAAACGGTAAGACAAATAAATTAGGATTCTAGAAACAAAGGTGATGCAAGGTCAATAAAGGTGAGTCACCATGAGACAACAGTAGAAACAAGCTGAATAGATAGATAGACTGAATAAGATAGTGACAGAAAAGATGTTAGAGAGACAGGAGAAAAAATTAAACAACGCAAAATGTGAATGAGTTAAACGGAATAAGCGTGACTTAACAGTACTGAAAAAGGAAGGGGATGAAAACAATAAGAAGAAGAGAGAGGCAAACAAAACTCTTGGATGTTATTGGTTGTACTTACCTTATAAATATAATATCTGTGGAAGACAGTAAAAAAATCTGTTATAATACATATTTCTAAATCCAATGTAACAAAATAACTTAAACAACATATTACATGGTTTATTTTTGCTGTCCTCAGAATATATTGATTTTCACCATAAACAGTGATTTCAATAGTAATGTAACAGCGGGGAAAAAAAACACAATCAAAATGATTGTGTTTAAAAAACCCATACAAGATCTCCATACATAAGATAAATACCTGAAAAAAACATGTCTTAAATGTTTTTCTCTAATTTGCAATTTCTTCAGTAAGCACAGTACGTCTTCCACAATTACAAACTAATTAAACTATACCACTTATTTTTAAATACGTCTCAACAAAGCCCCATGCAAGTATGTTGTTTAAAAATCTATCTTAAGTACACATTTTTTTCTCTCATACCTTTCCGCGTGGCCAAATGATATAAGTTAACTCGTTATCTTTTAAATACCTCTCAAAAAACTTCTGTCCATATATGTTGTAAAATAATTATCTAAAGTACTCATTTTCTTGTCTCATATTTTTCCGCGTGGCCAAATAGTATGAGTTAAGTAGGTATTTTCTAAATTTCTTAATCTTAGTCTTATCCATTCTTTTCTGAACCTTTCCAGTTAAAAATTGTAACGTGTTCTGTACCATCAGACATTAAGTAAACTTGTACCTAATGCTATCACTATGCCAAATACAAATTTAATTTCTACATTTGCACACCCTCAGTCACATAATATTTCTAAACAACAGAGTTTCATATCTTTACAGTATTAATCTTCCTACACCAAGTAAATTTACTGAAATTTGGGTTGCAAAAATAGCAGATAATAGTTAGTTAAGTCACAAGGCAAACGTTTCTTAAAAGTCAATAGACTATCATTGCAAAGCGTCCAGCCTGTTGGACACTTCAAATAAGCTGTGTAATGTCCTGATGAAGTTGAAGGCCCTTCATGAAAAATAATGGCTACAGTTACAAATGTTCTTCTAGAAATAGATAGTTGAGAAGCCACAACATTTTTAATTAAAGTTGACAATTTACTCCCATCAGCTCTGCATCGTTGAAGCATTAAAATGACATATTGTCCATATCTGTGCATAAATAAAGTTGATAACATTTGAGACTTACATTGAGAACAGACCATGTTCTGATGCGCATCTTTAACTAGTTTATTAAAAGACACTTCTTTGCAGTCTGGTAATGTTAAATATATAAATCTTTCACTGTGTATATCAGTAGTACTAGAAAATGAACAATTATCACAATTATGTTGCCATTTATAAGAAAGGCCAAAAGACTATCAATATCTACACCTTCATCTTCCAAAACTGTAAACATATACATAATAAATTCCTGACAATCTTACTGAATATTCTGAGAAAATTGATTTAGTCCTGCACATGTCTAAAACATTCCTTAGTTCTGAAACACTTGCTACTTCACTATCACCACTGCTACATTTTTCAAATACAGAATTTAACGAACAACAAAATGTTTGCTCCCGATTTTGTACAATCTGTTCCTTAACATTTTTTAGAAAAAAACAACATTAACTACTACATTTGCAGAGCAGTTGACACCAGACCTGTTTTCAAACTTAAATCCAACAATCTCTTCAATACTAACCTTTCTCTTACTCCTACCAATGAGAGATACATCTTTTTTTCTTCGTTTCTCGACTACTTCGGTACATTTTTCCTCATTTCTCCTTTTCTGACCAACCATACACCTTTCAATTAAAGGATATTGAGGTAAACTTTGAGCATATTCTCTTCTTAACCTATTATACTCTTTCACACAATTTAAATCTGCACTAATCTTTGTCTCATCTAAATCAATTAGATAAAGTCCACATAAAGTTCTAACTCGAGATAAAGCAACATACGCCATACCCTCTTTGAATACAGTGCTTCCAATATTTACCAAAGCACAATCTACACTTAAACCTTGAGATTTGTGAATAGTCACTGCATATGCCAAACAAATTGGAAATTGCTTCCGACGGACATATAAGTCTTTCACAAGCAAAAAACGAGTTGAACAGCGACTAATTTGTTGAACTTCCTCAATTCCATCAAATGTTATTCTTAAAAATTCAATCTCACCTCTATTTGAGTAATTGACAAAACCAACAACATTACCCATTGCTCCATTTACCAATCCTCTTTCTACAGCTAAATTTCTCCGTAAAATTATCTGACAATTTAAACATACATACAGATTTTTCTCTAAGCCAGCAGTTTTAGATATAGATTTCTGAAGAGAATCTAATTTTAACTTCAACTTTTCAGACAAAACAATAGTGCTACCTTCATGCTCTTCCAGTTTCTTAATTTCTTGATTTTTTAACTTCAACATTTTTTCATTGAAAACCGAACATTCTTTGAGAGTTGGCATCAAGCAAATCACTGACTTATCTACTACTTCTTTACTATATATTTTCTCAGGTACATTATCTTCATTAGGAAACAGCTTGGAAACTAATCGTGTTCGTAGAGTGTCTTTCGCATCTTCAGTTAGTTTTCCAATCCTTATATCTTGAAGAATATTTCCATATTTAGTATCCTTTGTGTCACATATTTTGAATCAGTTCAGTATATTTGAAATGTGACCATATATTAACATTTCCAATACTGCCCAGGCACTTTCTGGTCTCTTCATGCGTAACAGTTTCAAATACAGGTTGTCCTTTCACAGGAGTTAGCTGCAGTGGATCTCCAAAAACTATGACATGTTTACCTCCAAATAACACATCATACTCTGTCTTAAGTATCTGTTGCATTCTTAAATGCACAAAAGCAAGCATTAAATTGGATACCATGCTTACCTCATCAATAATGAGAAGTTTCATTTTTTTAAGGACTCTAGAAACTTCAAAACAAGCTTCTCCAGATATCTTGTGATATTGTAATTTATTTTAATGTTCAACTGGCAGCATCAGTAAACGATGTAAAGTAATCCCTTTAATATTATGTGCTGCCAATCCAGTTGGAGCAGTAACAACACAAGACAGTTTTGACTGAGTTCTTTGCTGTAGATATGTAGTAATTCCTTTAATTAGGAAACTTTTACCAGTTCCAGCTTCTCCACTTACATATAGTCGAATAGGTTCAAATGACATACATGAGCAATCTTTTTTCTCATGACGAAAGCCATGCTCAATGTGCTCTGTCACTTCATCATATATCTGTCTTTGCTCAAGATTAAATTGCTTCTTTAATTCTTCTAAGTTTATTACTTCCTATTGACCTTGCTGCATTGCTCTTTCCACCTCATCCATGGCAGTGGCTGCTTCATTTTGGATATTTGGTTGTCCCAGTGGATCTTGACTTAACGAAGCCGAACTTTGACTACCTTGTGAACTGTCTCTAGCAATCTCCGCTGCAATTGTTGCTTCTTGCTCTATTTCATCATTCAACATTTGGAGATAATTACTAAAAACAGGACACTCAATACTACTTTTAGATGCGTTGAATGAATCTTCATAACTATCAAAGTCAGCAAGTAGTTCCTCTTCTGTACGCCATGGTTTAAAGAGTTGCAAAAGAGCTAAATAGTAAAATTCTCTTTTGTCAGGTGTATCGCAACTCAGTTTTCGTGATTAATCAAGTGTCCTTTTCTTTGTTTCACCAGACATCCTTCATGTCCAATTACAGCGTGTACACCTTTATCAATATTCTCTGTAATATTCCTTTTAAAAGTGTAGTTTTGAAGTATTTCATACAGACAAATATTTTCAAGCAGAGTACTTCTATTTGGATAGTATGTATCCAACATATTTGTTTTCAGAATGTCTGTACTGTTTGGTTCTTTCTGTGCTAAATATTCAATTTCTTGCACAGGTTTCAGAACACGGTTTCGTGTTTCTGCAAGACCCAAACTCACCCAGAGAATAGTCCTCGATTTTGCATAAAGACTTGCTGATGATAACCGATCACAACATTCATATGCTCCAATTTCTCGATGAGACAACATCTTTAAACTGTACGTTTACAATTTCTTGCTTAGGCTCTTTTCATGAGTTCCGTCTTTCAGATTTCGTGATGTAAGACGTTACATATCGAGCCACAGCAATAGAGTTGTCTGCAACATATTGTATGTCCATGTTAGCATTCCACATGGACAAAATGATTGGGTTATAGTCATTTATATATTTGGATTTTTCACCTCTTCTTAAATTGTACGTATTTTTAGGTGACCTTCTTGTGATGTTATGTCGCAAAGATGACATCAAATTGTTGACTCTTCCTTTTGAAAGTACCGGTCGTGCAAATCCAAAACGACATTTGGTGTAGAATTTACTCTTAATTTTGAATTTTCGCCGACAATATTTTCCACAACGATGACTTTGAAAGCGTAACACTTTTCCTCTTAAGTCCTTATCAGTTGTAGTATTAGGTATGTCACAAGTGGCATACTGTTCAATAAAAGACAGTACAGTCTCATCCGAGTCTGTTCCAAATTTAGGAGCATCCTTGATCCATAACAGCATATGAATATGAGGAGCACCTCTTGCTTGATATTCTTTTCTCCAAAAGAAATCCAGTACTTCACCAAGAGGCCGATTTTTCTTGCTTGTAATAAAAGACATCATAGCTTCAAATCTATGATTAAAATATCTGCAAACATTAACCGGATCTAACGAACACAGTTCTCCAGGTGTCTTGTAGTTTATGTTTTCTATGTTTGCATTCGCCTCCCGAAGAAATTCAAGTAAATCTTCCCAAGCATACTCTGCACAGCTTAGAGTTAAAAACCATGTAGGTGCTCCTAAGTTTCTAAGCATGCACTTCAAATCTCCATGACGACGGTACCAATACTCATTAGTACCACGCTGACAAGCCATTAAATTAATTAGGTGTGAATCCAAAACACTATCTTTCTGTTGCACTTTATCCATAAATTCCTTTGCTGAAACATTTTGCAGATGCACTCCACTTTTTAAGATATGGTTTACTGCATAAGAAAGACCATATAAGTCACTCTCAAACAGAAGATGAAACAAATATGGAATGCATTGGCGAAACCTCGGATCTTCTGCATATAATCTTGTTGTCCGGTACTCAGATGCAGGAATCTGCATAGGTCGATCATCATATCGTGTACCTTCACCTGTAGGGAATAACTGTGGGAAACAACGACCTTCCAAACTTTCTTCCCATACACTAATAGGATTTCCTTTTGCTTTTTTCATCTGAAATTATTCAATAGCATTCCCTATTGCTTCTTTGGAATGCAGTGGATGAACACTATAATGCTCATACATTTCTTCACTTCTGGATAAGTCAACTTTTTCAAAGTGTCCAATAGACAAATCATTATCCTCTTCTTCACTTACTTCTTCTTCTTCTACGTATACATCTTTTTAGTTCTTATTGTTTTTTACTAAATACAACGTTGCCTTTTTGACTTTTCTAACATCCACTAAATTTTGCCAGACTTTCTTACTCTTTGTAGGTACACCATTAACTAGAATAACTAGAGGTTCCTCTTCTACATTTTCAACACCAATTGTTTCCATATTTTTTTTAAATCAAGTTGCAAATATACAACTCTACCCTTTAATCCTCTTTGTAAATCTGAAGGATTTAATTTGCCAGTCTTAGGCTCCATACGAACAATAGCCTGAAAAGGATGTACACATTGAATCAGAATAGTGTCATAAGTATTTAAATCCATCAGTTCCGATGGAATAGTTATCAACTCAAGATTATTATGGACAGCTCTAGCAGGCATTCTATTTTCATTTAATTTATTATAACAATACTTACAAATACGTTGCTCAAAACCCAAATCAAAATAGTTTTCTACCAACAGATAAGTTGCAAAATCTTTCCATTGACTTTTACTTTCATCTTCACTTTTTAAATATAAATCAACTAACCTAGTTTGACTTTTATAATGAATGCGTCGACAACACACACAAGAAAAATTTGTTTTCTCACCTGCAATGACCTTAAACTTTGTTATTTCCTGTTCAAAATTTTCAATATAAAAATTTCCAACATTTTCTAACACATTTCCTTCTATAATTATATCAGTTTCTGCATTATCTTCCTCTGGACCAAAATAACTTACCTCAATTTCTCCACAAATCTTCTTAACATCTAATTCACATCCATGCAAAAGAACACTATTTAACTGTTTAAGTTTAAGTGTTGGACTTTTTGCATAATACAACTTTCTCACTAATTTTCTCATTTTCGTATGATGTACTGCTAACATCCTGAAGTGATGGAAGACACTCTGGCATATTTTTTTAGAAAGACAAGCCAGAGAATGGCCTTGCAGACCTATTTTTTCTCGCACTCTGCAATGATCTAATTCTTGCAACATTACAATTTTTTTAAAGACTTTCCTTAGTATACTTACGTAAGAAATTGCGAAAGAAATCAATTGAATCCTGTTGTACACTACAAATGCTACTACAATACCAACTGTAAACAGGAACATTAGGACGTCCCTCCAAAACTTCACCAGCCATCACCTCTTCTCCATTTCTAACCACAATTTTCTCTTTCTCAATTACACAACCATCATTTACCTCATATGCTCGAGCACTGGTGTCAACTGCATGCAACAAATCATTACTTTGAAAGTAACTCTCTTCATTAAAAAATGGCTCAGAAGTTGAAGTATGCATCCACTTCCCAGAAAACACTTTACAAAAATTACTTCTATTTATGTGTCTCTTCCATTTACTTTTAGCTTTTAATACTCGGATTGCCTTATTTAGAGTATTAATTCTATTAAGTACTAAAATAAATAATTTTCTTTTTGTCTCAAACGCACGCTGAACAACACCCTCTATATGTTCTTTCTTCTTATAAAAAGCAGATCTTCTTTTACAAACTTTCTCCTTTTTTAATAAATTCGAAACTACTCTGTTATAAAACATACGCTTCCTGATTTCCGTAAACTGATTCGTCCGAGTTTTACTATAAACATTTTCCTCTCTGCTGATTCCAGAAACATTTTTATGTTTTCTTCCATTTCTCCTTCTAGATACTGATAACTCTTTTTCCTTTTGAACGTTATCGATAACACTTTTCCTTTGACATAATCTTCTTAAAAAAGCTTTGGTTTTCTTACCAGGAGCACTCTTCTTTTTATCCGTCCTTTGTTGTTTTGATAATTCTTGAATTTCTTTCTTCTTCAAATTGTATGTCCATTTATAGAGCTTTCTTTTTTCACTTCTGGTCGGCATACTAATTTACTTTTCTGATGAAAATGACAATCTGTAAAACACAAACATAACAAATATTATAGTTGCTACTAGCATATAACATACAAATTAAAACCACAGATTCATTTTCTAAGTAGAATAAAGACAAAGAAACAGTCTCTGAACAGAGTAGGAAATCCTGTAGTGAATGTTGTTTCTAAATTTATGACAGTCAATAGCTGTGTTAACATTATAGACGTATTTTCTAATTCTATTTTTTAAAGCATACAAACAGTACACTTTTTTCAAGAACTATCGGTCATCCTAGTGCTTTAATCTTTTTTACTATAATCTCTTATACACTTCATGAGAACATGTCTTGTCACTCTCATAAAGCAGATGAACGATGAATAGGACAAGAAAACTGTCTTGAAGAATGCTTTACTATCAAAAATAATTTTATTAATTTAAAAGTTCATAATTTAAAAGAACTTCAAGCATAACGTCATCAGGTACTTCTTGTAATTCATAGTCCTCATCTTCAAAACACTCCTCTTCCCCTTCCACCATCTCTAAGTAAGCAGAGTCCAATGAAATGTCCATAAAGTCATCATTTTCATTTTTTATTTCCTCTTGAAACACTGCTTCTAATAACTCCTCCATCAGTTCATTAATAATTTCAAAATGAATTTCTGTTTGTTGAGAACAATTCTCCATCTCTTTTTACTTTTCGATCTTCTGTATCCTTTAAAAAAAATAAAAAAGACTAAATGATATCTTTTTCATAAATATATAACTTAAAAGTACCTTTACTAATTTTTAAACTACATATATTTTTATAATTTCTAACTTATTAACTACATATATTAAGATAGCACCTTCCTCTTGTTTTGAAAACAAATTGGCAGTATAACCCTAAACATTAACACTGTTCCTTTTTTTTTGCATTAAATAATGACTGCTGTAGAAAAGACATTTTACTGTAAAATTTGTTTTTAGATTTTCTAGATATCAGAAATATTGATAAACTTTATAATTAATTTTTAGAGATCCATTTTCTGAGTTCACCATTACAAAGTGCTATTCAAACTACACTCTGAAGGGAAGGCTCACATTGTACAAACCATAACATTCACTTAACAGATTACTACTTCCCACAGAGACAGTTGCTTTTATGTTTGAACAGCATACTCAGCATGTGAATTTCATAACATAATCAAAATTTCATGCTAACCATGAAGAACCACATCATAATAAAGCTCTGCAAATATATGTAAAACAGTGCCTATAGATAGTACAGTCTGAGATATGCAGGAAAGATGCCCATCACACCAAGAGCCATATCATAATACCCCTCTGTAAATGAAGAAAAAAAACTGCTAAAGATAATACAGCATGATTTCAAAAATAATGAACACTTCGCAAGAATTATTCCATGGAAACCGGAAAGAATTATACTCAAATGATTCGTAAACCAGAACTCCATCAAAAAGAACACATGCACCAGGCCCATAAAGAGATAATTTCAACTGTCAGTGGAAAAATATCTCAAAATACATATCTAGTACAAGCAAATACAGACATGGAAAAAATAGAAGATAAAATCATTGTCCAAACCGAAACTTTACAAATATTTTAAAAAATCTTCTTTATTATTTTAATGTGCCCCCAAAAAAATTGCCTTTCAAAAATACCAACTCACCTGAAAAAAAGAATATCATTTCTGAAATTCAGTGAAGTGGAAGGCAGTTTATGCTGTTCAGCACCAAACACTATAAAAAAGAGAACTAATGAAATTTAATTAACATATTACAGACATATTTATTACACAACATAGAGTCATTGTAGCAAAGAACAAGCATAACAGATACATTCCCTAAGATTCTCTACCATTAGATATCCTAATGCCTAACTAAGTTCAATAATTGTTTATTCAACACATGACATAACTAAATATAAAATAAAATATCAAATATAGAGTAAAAAATAGATACAGGACAGGAGAGATACAGACTACAGGAAAGAGAGAGACAGTAGCAGGAAGAGGAACATACAGAGACAGACTAGCATTCAAAGCACAAACAGATAGGCAGAAAAATAACACCACCACTGAAAAGTCAAGAAAGAAAGGGAAGGTACAATAAAGAAAAAGATGACCATACAGACGGAGTCACAAAGTAGAAATAACAGACAGAGAACAAAGAAGACAAAAGACAGGAGGTACAGAGACAGAGAGGACAGCAGGCAAACACTACAATAGGGTGAGAGAGAGCAGAAGGAACACAGAGATGGACAAACAAAGCAGAAGAGAGAGAAAGTTGGAGAGAAGAAGAGTGAATAAGAGGAAAAGAGATATACACCACCATACAAACAATCTAGGAGGAAGACTGAGAACAGGACACAGAGAAGCATACAAAAAGAGCACGAGAAGGAGAGAGATATCACAAGGGACAGTGAATGTAAGAGTGCTTTCAGGCCAAAAATAAAACAATCACAGAAATGAATAAATATAGTGAAAAACGCAACCAAGACAAAGAGACCAAGAGAAACAAAAAGAATAGGACACAAAGCGTCTCATTTATGAAAGCCTTGCGCCACAGATACGTCACTTTTTCCCATGTTAAAAGTGATGCACCAGCGGCGCAAGGCCTTCATAATTAAAGGCCCATGTGAGGGAGACAACAACTGCATAGAGAGAAAATGTATGAGAGACAGGAACGGTAAAAATCAAAGGATAGGCAACATGGAGAAAAACTGCACAGTAGACAGAGATACGGAGGGCGAGCCAGACACACTAAAATATATAAAGTAAACAGCACAAAAACAGTATGTTGAGAAAACGAAAACAGCAACACAGATATATGTATACTGACTCCACTAACTTAGTGCAAGAACGTATCTGTTACAAGAACTTCTGCATAATCTTAACTCACAACTCTTTTTTTCCCTTTAGCCCTCTGAACTCTCACCCACCATTGCAGCTCTCGGCCACAAACCACACTAAATTTTGCCCTCTAAATTTTTACATATAGGTATGGTACAACACGTAACATCATACCTACAGTCCTACAGCAACTAAGTACTAATACCTTTGACACAGATTAATAGCTGCACAACTTAACTAAAAAGTCTGCCTACGCCAGGCCTCAAAAGTGCAGCCCAATAGACAGCAAGCCTACCTTTAAGAAACTGCCTGTGCTGAAACTCGAACAGACCCGACCAACTTAAAGCCCTGAAACTATCTTAATTTTCTCCTCTCTTTTTAAACCAGAAGTCTCCAAAGCGGTCCTGAAGGGCCAGATCCATGCCATATTTTTTGGATATCCCCACTGAAATACATGTAGTAATTTTTAAAATCTGGCATGGATCTGGCCCTCCAGGACCGCTTTGGAGACCCCTGCTTTAAACCTTTACATTTCATTTTCAAACCACGTTTGCTTTCCATAACACACGTTTTTTTTCAATGTTCCACATTAAACGCCTAAACACTTTTCCCTTTTTAGTATCCGAAGCCACAACTGCAACATGGCTGATGCACAAATTAATTAGTCTACCTTTCCCGTTTTTTCAGTATTCAAATTCTATAAATTTCTTCACATAAATAGATACCAGCGACTCAGTACCTCCTACAGTCATAAAACTAAGTTGCTCCCTTTCACTTACAAATGCCTTTGAGACGGCAAAAAAATGTCGGGCAGATTTACAATCCCCTTACGCCACTTTAGCATCACTTTTAACATGTGACAAGTGAAGCAAAACTGCTGCACGGAGCATGTTAATCTGCCCCTAAATCTTTATAGAAATGACTGTACTCAAACATGTAATTAGTCGTTCACATGCAGGCACTTTCAATCACAGGACTTATTTAACTAGAAGCCCTGTAATGTTGCTTGTCTTTTCAAAGATACACCAGTGCCTGCTATAATGCCGACTTTTTCTTTATTCTTCAACAGTGGTTATTTTTTTTTAATGTAATGAAAATTACTATGACTTTTTAAACGGCAAAGCTTACGCGGTAATAATCACTCTGCATATGCTTTCCGGTAGGAATGTAGTTTATCTACCCCCGCATGGGAACCTTGATGTTTCCATCTGGCCGCGAATTCCGGCCTTGAATCACAAGACATGAGCAACAGCCTTATTGTCACAAAAACAAGTTACCCTACCATCTGTTCGCAAACATATCTTTCACTTAGCTAATATTCACAGAGAAGTGCATTCCTTATTAAACAGTGACCTTCCTTTACAATTTGCTGAGGTGACTCCCTTAATTTTTAAAGCATTCTCCACTTCAAGACAGCCCTATTTTTTTTATAACTACTAAGCAATGGTTTAGTGACTTGTCTGCCAGAAATTATTTGAAGTCATTCTGCTACTCTTTACTCCATAGTCGGCGACCTATTTTTCAGGACTTCCTGTTCTACTACCAGTGCTGCGACTTTTGTGTTCCTATTTTGTTTATTACAAAATGGATGTCCCTCCTGTCTTCGCAAACGAGCCGGAGCACTTAGAACTATTATGGCCGGGATGCCCGCCACCCCCTCCCAACACCAATTCCCCATGGGAGGAGACAGACACAAGTTTGAGCTTTTGGAAGGCGGGGGGAGTTACCCCCCCGGCCGTATTTATTAAAATATGAAACAAAATTTAAAACTTTCAATTAAAACGTTTCATAAATCATGTACAATTTTACTTTCATTACATTTTGATGAAGACATGTTCTTTGGCTAACCTTAACAGATCTCTAATACAAAGGTTTCCTAGCCGAGTCTAGCACCCTGAAAATGCATAACATTCTAAAATAAAATTGTACATCCTAGCATTAAGGGCCAACGGCAAGGTCTTAACCGGTGTCAGATCCCTACTACCAAACTCCTGCCCTCACGGTGTGAGTGGCGCATGCGCAGAGGACTTTACCCTCGTTGCCAACTGTAACTTCCCTTGTCGTGGGGGCCCCCTTTCACTCGACGCCATCTTAAAGGTCGTCCGAGTTCCCGTGTGAGGTATCTGTAAGAAGGACAGCGTGGACTCCCCCCCCCCTTCCCCACACTCTCTTCCTCCGGAGCGGATATCCGGCCCCCGGGAAATTCGTAGGAGGGGCATATAGCCGTCTCCCCCCTGGGAGGGGCCTATGGCCGTCTCCCCCTAGGCGACCCATCCGTAGTGGGTGCCGCCTCCCTGTGAGAGGGGCCAATGGCCACCTCCCCCCGGGCGCTCCCATCCATACTGGGTGGCGCCCCCCCTAGTGACCTTGAAATCACTGCTCACCGATCATGACCTTACCGCCACAGGCCGGATAGTTGACCGACTATCCGGCCCCCCCACACCTCCTAAAGGTCATGCCTCCTCAATCCCACTAGCCATGCTATGAAGTCTCCTATGAGTAAATCATTCCCCACCCTGGACAGGTGAACCCCATCATTCAAGTAAAAGTGATCACCCCGAATACACCCATGGGGAATGCTTTGTAAATGCGCGGAGCGAAACAGTTTCCCGATTTTATTGTTGACCCTCTTTACCGAGTGGTTCAACGCCGTCACAGAGAAACCCCCCCGCCAAACTCTCCTTGGAATCATGTGGGACCAGGCAATTGTGCACCCCGGGAGCCTCTTAGCCAACCAGCTGACTGCCGACAAAATGTGTTCCACTAACACTCGTCTTCCCAGTCTTACCAAGTCATTGCCCCCCAGGTGTACTATGATTACAGATGGCGGTGACCTTTGCTGCCCTAAGAGACCCTCCACAAACGATTGAAATTGGTCAAAACAGAGGCCTCCCTTCCCATGGAAGGTTACCCTGAACCCGTATTCCCCAGATGCGTGAGTCGCGTCACCTGCCATGAATACGTCCCCGGCGCGCCTCACGTATGAGTGGCCCATGACCCATACCACTTGCTCTCCAGTCGGTGATCCTCGACCGCTGGTCCTCTGGTGAAGGGTTGATTCCAAATTCCGCCCCGTGTCACAGGCTTGCGAAACTGTAATTCAAACAAAAGACAACAAGCGTGAGTGCATTTCATCAGTCTTTTATAACATGTGAAGTCGCACATACCTCTTGAAACAGTTCGAGGACCAACGGCCTAGCTGTTTCACTTCTTCCGCACCCAGACCCCGAGCCGTAGCCTCAGTAGCGGCCCCTATTCTGAATGAGTGGGTCCCAAAATCGCACGGGTTCAAGCCCGTCGCGGCAATCGTAAGTGCCAGCACCCTCTGAAATTGAAATTTCGTCAACGGGGTGCCATCCATGTGTCTAAGCAGACTCCCTCCCCATGTCGCCGGCCTCTGTGCCAGGTAGTCCTCTACATACCTTATCGGACAACTGGGGCTCCCTCGAGCACGCTGCACAACAACACTACTCCCTATAGCATCCTGGTCTGTCTTGGACCTGGCTATCGAGACTAGCATAGAATCACCCCGTATTTGAACGTGATCCCTGCATAGGCCTCCTTCCATATCTTTCTTGTTCCTCGCCACGAGTTCACTCACCCGCATAGCCCCATGGAATGCCAAGGCGAAAGCCGCTCGGAACAGAACTACCTTGGAAGGGGAGGAGCATGTCTCATCCAGTTTTGCTAGTAGCAGAGACAATCTTTCTAAACCAATCGGGTGCCTCGTATCTTGTCTGCGACCCTCAAGGCGTTGCCAACCGCGGAGCGCTTTCCTGACTAAAAAGGAACCCGTCGGGTCCCGTATCCCATGAAGCTGTGCCATGAATGATATGGCCGCCCTATGTCTGTTGGCAGTCGCGGCTGATCGGCCTTCTCTATGAAGCGCCACTAAGAACCCCAGGAAGGATTCCTCCTGCCCCCAGCTATGTCTCCCTGCCGGCCCTAAAAAGGCGCAGTAAGAACGAAACGCTCCCTCATAGGCTTTCCTCGTCCTGGGCGCTAAACTGGCCGCCACGAGGTCCTGTAGTCCGGGGCACCATACAGCCATAGTGCTTCGGGGAACGGTGCCGCTACTAGATCCGCTGTATGCAGATAGCCCCTGAAAGCCTGCATGTGTGAACGAGAGAGTGCATCAGCTGCATTATTCAGTACACCCAGCACATGTTTTGCCCTGAACTGTACATTCAATCTCATGCAACGTAATACAATCTCTTTCAACAGTCTCAAGATCCACTTGCAGCGTGCTGCCTGCTGATTAATGCACTCGACCACTGTCATATTGTCTGACCAAAACACAACTGAGCGGTCCCTAAAATCTTCTGGCCATGCCAACAGAGCCACCCTAATGGGAAATAGCTCCAAGAACCCAATGTTACCTGTTAGGCCACTGGAGTGCCACCACGTCGGCCATAATTGCGCCGACCATCGGTTACCAAGGATTGCGCCAAATCCCACGCTCCCAGCTGAGTCGGTCCATAAACCCAATTCATCCGACGATGCTGGGGGTTTGGTCCACGCCACTCGACCGTTGAAATCCGCCAGGAATGCCAACCAAATCCGCATATACTGGCGAACCTCTGCCGACAGTCTCGTGCGGTGGTGTCCCTCCTTGAGGCCGGCCATAGCCTGTGCAATGGAACGTGAGAAGGGGCGAGCCATCGGTATTACTCTCAAGGCAAAGTTCAGCTGGCCCACTGTTTCTTGTAACTGGTGCAGGGTCACTTTTTCTTTGCCCAGGCATTGTATCAAGGAAGCCCTGAACTTGGCCACCTTCTCCATTGGCAGTCGGAAGCATCCCTCCACAGAATCAAGCTCAATTCCTAGAAACTCGAGTGAAGTAGATGGCCCCACTGTCTTACCTGGTGCTAATGGTACCCCAAACTCCTGCATGAGACTGCAGAAGTCCTGCAGAGCTTGTGCGCATTTCGTAGTGCCTGCCGGCCCTAAGAACAAGAAGTCATCTAAATAGTGCATCACCTGTCTATGCCCAGTGGCCTCGAGGAACGCCCATTCTAAAAAACAGCTGAACATTTCAAAGTAAGCACAAGAAATTGAGCAGCCCATGGGCATGCATTTATCCATGTAATACTTCCCTTGGAAAGTAAATCCCAGCAAGCGCTGGTCCCGCGGGTGAACCGGGAGCAACCTGAATGCTGATTCGATGTCCGATTTCGCCATCAGAGTACCGGGGCCCAGGTGATTCAGTAGGTCAACAGCATCGTCGAACAATGCGTATCGCACTGAACAGACTTCCGGGTCAATGGCTTCATTCACCGAGGTCCCCCTTGGGGCCGACAGATTGTGAATTAGTCTATACTCCCCTGGGTCTTTCTTAGGAACCGCTCCTAGAGGTGAACACACGAAATCCGCCACTGGCGGGCATGGGAAAGGTCATGCTACCCGTCCCAAGCTGACCTCTTTGGTAATTTTCTTGGCTGCCACTGCCGGGTTGTGTTGAACAGATAGCTGATTCTTACAAAAGGGGGTCCCCCGAAAATTCCCCGCCGGGATGTTGAAGCCATATGGGAAACCATTCCTCAAAATCCCGGCGGATACATGATCAGGGTATTTGTTCAGCCAGGGAGTCAAAGCCATGATGTCGATGGGTGAGGATGATTGCTTCCCACGTATCACATCAATCCTGCTTGGATCCCCCCTTTCCTTCAGAACCACCGTTCTTGGACCTACAGCTACTTTCCGGGTGTGAGGAGTTCCCACAGCCCGCACAAGCATGCCTGAATCTACATGTTCCCTGGGGCCTGTTACAGTTACCCCTGTTGAAACCCCAACAAACCCCACGCTTGCCCCCATTCGCGCCGGTCTTGGGCTTTGATTCCCCACCGGCGTTTGCTCGTAAGGGCTGCGCCGGCCTTTGTTGCACTGTCCCAGACCCGCTCCCGCCTGGCGAGGACGTACCCGCTGATCCAGGCAAGAGCTGTTTGTGCCATGACACCGTGTCGAGACAATCCCATGTTAAAGTTACATCGAATTCTTTAGATTTTCGAAATTGAACATCATAACCTTTCCATTCATTCCCCTGTACATTGTATAAAAATCCATGATCCTGTTCTGGTTTCAGGATAGATCGGTCAACACTTCAGGTTTACGTTCTCCCATTACTGCCTTAAATATAGAGAAGGCCTTCACCCAGTTCGCTATGGTCTCATCGACCCTAAATTCCTCCATCTTGGCCCGCCATACGCTGGGGTGCCATAAATCTTTCTGGGTCTTTGCGTACTCAATCTCACGATGGTCGGTCAATAATGAAAACATATTAACATACTTGTCCCCCCATATCATTTCCTTCTTGGCCACTGGGATGTGCTGGGCCAACCTCTCGCGCCTCGAAGGCACTAAACTTTCCCCTACCATTGGCAACGGGTTCTTACCGGGTTCAACCGCCGTGTCTGCTGTCTTTTCTCGGCCAACCGCCGTCACTCCCGGTGCCACCTGTGGGGGAATAGAAGGAACATTCGCCGTCCCGGCTTCTCTTGACTGCCGTAACTGCTCGATTATTAATCTGGCTTCCTCAGCCGGATCCCCCGCAGCTACTGCCCTCCCTGTTTTCTTCTTAAACCAGGGCAATACTGCCGCTAACTGAAGGGCCAGTTCTGGGGGCATCTGATCATCATCAACCGGAGTTATTACGACAGGGATTGGTAAACCCACATCTGGACTCGGTACCGGGCTGTCCACCGGTGTGATAGGGCCTGCTGGGGGTACCTCCGGGACCGGGCCCTCCCCGGAACCCGCCCTCTTCTTACTACGTCTCCCCCTCCCCTCAGGGGCGACTCCCGGCAAGGCCGGACCTATCACCTTCTTAGGACGGCCCAAGAGGTTGTTCTGGGCTGCTATCTGCTTTTTAACCTCTGCTAAGCCCCGACCGATCGAATCCACTTTACCCAGTTATCGGTCCATGACCGCCATTCGGTTCGACAAAGTGCGCAGTATCTTCTCCAACTCGGAGCTTTTTCCCGCTTTTTTGCCGGACATGGCTTCGTTCACTCCGTTCGAGTTGATTGACGAGGTCCTAGATCCTTCACACGCCTGATACTGAAAGAGAAACAACAAAGATTACAAGTTCTCAAAATTGCTGCTTGTTCCGTCGAGGGCTCACGAGCAACGAGTGGTGCAGCCTTCAGAGCACTGGAACGAGAGGACGCTTCCTTGGATTCCCACTCTATTTATCCATCTGCGGGAGGGCGGGGTCCCTCCTCGGGTACGCCCAACTGGGCGCGGTCTTCCGGGCGGGTGTCTAGGACAACCCCTTCTGGGCGGGGAGGGCGTGCTCCGGCTACGCCGCTTTGGGCATACCAGCCGAACCATGCCCCCCGCCCAAAATGGTTTCCCGGGGGGATCGGGGCACCCATCCATACGTTCAGGGGGACCAAGTGGTCTTCCCTTTCAATTCGCCAGAGGATGCTTGACTACTACGGCATCCTACCACTCTCGACTTTGAGTGTATCATAACGATTATCATTTCGATTTTCCTATTTCACCTGTGTGCAGCCTGTATTTCATTGCCTGAGCTGTGATTTCATGTGGGCCGTGGACTTATGTCCCTGCAACTTGGTACCTCCTGAAGTGAATTACAATCATCTCATGAATCCGTTAATTGATCATGAACAGCTTTGTTCCAACGGAGGGATTATGGCCTTTGCAGCGATACAAGGAGTTCTGGGTCATTGGAATATATTTGCAGCGGCGCAAGAATTCTTGGCACACAGCTACATAGAAAACACACGAGTTGCCCTCTGATGGTACTAGAGGCTCCGGTAATTAAAGACCATGGGGCAGATTTATGTTAACTGGCGCATCCCTAGGGATGCGCCAGTTATCGTGCGCCACAGTGCGCCACAGCTCCGCCACCCATGGTGTGCCGTATTTATAATGCGGCGCACCATGGTGCAAAAACTGCACAGATGCGTGACGCATCTGTGCTGGAAATGTGGCGCATTGCTGGAGTTGCGTCGCAAGCGCGACGCAGCTCCAGCAATGCTCGGGGGTACACCATCTGCACAATGCTGCGTCAAGACCTACGCCTGCTTCAAGCAGGCGCAGGGTTTTGACGCAGCATTGCCCTGAAAGTGACTGAGTGAAATCTCAAAGATTTCACTCAGCCACTTTCAGGAGGCGTTCCTGCGCAGGAACGCCCCCCCCTGCTCAGGAACGCCTCCTTATGGCGCAGTGCTTTACAACGTGACGCATCTCCTAAATGCATCACGTTGTAAATAGGGTGCATTGTTTGCGCCGCAGTTGCGACAAATAAAGTGACGCAATTGCGGCACAAAGAGGCGCAACAGCCTCATAAATCTGCCCCCATGTATGTTCTTTTCCTCTTTTCAATGGATGGCTGACATGTTTTCGGATGATAACAGTGACTTCCTTTTAGAAGCAGTAGCTGCTTATTTCGCCTACACAATTGTAGGATGACTCTTATGCAAGCCATTGACGTCCACATTTTGTTTTGCCTCCCTATCTTTTTCACGTTTTCTTGGATTTTTTTTTTACATCAACAGACCTATTGGCTTTACTAACAGTGGACATTATAATTTCCTGCTGGTCAGATTTTTGTGTTTTATGTGGACTAAATTTTTTTTCCTCAGCTACTCGATTTCGAACTTAACTTTTTATTAAACTCTAATGTCAACAATTCAGTTGCATATCTTATCTTATCTTATTTCAAACGTACTCGGAGCAAAACAGGGTAATAAATGCTACATGTGCCCTGATTAATGTGTAAAGATAGCATGAGTTTTTCATAAATGTAAATGCCATTTCTCCTTTGAACTGCTTATTTGCGCCTCACACACCTCTGCTGCTTTAGTTTTCCATGTACTGAAATATTTTTAATGCATACGAGAAAAATATGTTCTTTCACTAATATTTCCATTACTTTTCGTGCTGTATTTCAGATGGAGTACTGAAACCTTCAAAAGATATGTCAATACAGTAGTTCTTCTCAACACTATTTTGCGAACGTTCCAACAGATTACATACATGCACCTCCAGCCAACTTCTCACTTTTGACGCCTTTTTTTTTCCCTTACACAATAGCATAACACAAACTTGATAGTGCTTCGCATGCAGAGAGCTGATTGTTAATGAGCTGATGTCTAACCACTAGCATTTTCATGTATCGTTTCTAAACTGAAAGGCAAGACACCTTCTTAGATTTAATAAAATATAATGTACTTCCTCATAACAGTGTAGAATTCATTTTGCTAAACCATATTCATTTTACATCAACTATACCGTTTGTATTCTATGTACTAGTGACTATACCGATTACTTTGTTTCTTACAATGTCTGTACTCGTATTAGATAAGAGACTTGCCTTGAAAACAGTGCATTTCAGAATAAACATTTCAAATATACATGTTCTCTCTTTTAATCCATAATCTCAACTGAAATAATTGTATACTAAAAGAATATTCATGTGTTCCACGTAACATCAGCTGTACTAACTTCACGTTTTCTTTTGTCGACCTGACTCACTCATACTAGAACCCGCAGCCTATCAATGCCCGTCAACCCTTTCTTAGTGGGTCGCGGACCATGCAAACAGTTGTACCTCTGTAAGAAAATAATTTATTACTGTTACCAAGCACCACTGCAGTTCCGCTTGACTCAGTGTTAATCACTGCTCCCCCGCTTCTACAGACCAGACGCTATGTCGTATTTCACTACTTATCACGCTTTCATCTCCACAATAACAAACACTTCTCTGCCAGCCACCAGAGAACTGAGTGCAGATGCAAAAACACTAAGAAGTCAAATACGACATATTCTCTGCTCTGTGGAGCCAACCGAGCAGTAATTGTGAAAGTAGACATTCACTAGCGCTTCAAAAAAACATCTCAATTATATAAATAGTTTTTTGAAACCCTGCCAAGTACTTTGATGCGACTATCTGTGTGTGCCTGCACAGCAAACTTCCGCAGCCCGGACAGATGGCAGACACAGACAGGCACACAGACAGTAAGATAACACAGGGCAACGGAGACGGACAGCAGAAGGGAGATTAAGATGGAGTCAAACGGCCGGAGGGAGAGAGATATTTGTATACTCGGTCTCCTACCTCAATGTATGAAGGCATGTACTGCACGAACCTGTGTACAACCTCATGGTCACAACTTTTCATTTTATTTTACTCGACCACCTCCCCCTCTCACCCCACCCCCACCAGTGCAGGCCGTGGCCACAAACCACACTGTAATTTTGTCGTCTGACAGAAAGTTTATGAATACCTTACTCATTACCACTTTTTGACGATGGTTTCACATTTGTACTACAGGAACCTGTGTACAACCTCATGGTCACAACTTTTCATTTTATTTTACTCGACCACCTCCCCCTCTCACCCCACCCCCACCAGTGCAGGCCGCGGCCACAAACCACACTGTAATTTTGTCGTCTGACAGAAAGTTTATGAATACCTTAATCATTACCACTTTTTGACGACGGTTTCACATTTGTACTACACAAACCTGTGTACAACCTCATGGTCACAACTTTTCATTTTATTTTACTCGACCACCTCCCCTCTCACCCCACCCCCACCAGTGCAGGCCGCGGCCACAAACCACACTGTAATTTTGTCGTCTGACAGAAAGTTTAGGAATACATTAAGCATTAGCACTTTTTGACGACGGTATCACATGTAATGTACAATTTCTCTCTCTATGTGCATTATCTGTGTCTCTGCTAATACCATTTTTTCATCTCAAAACCAACTTCTCTGATTATATGTAAACGCTTCAAAATCACACAAATAATTACTGTCTATATTAAACATATTTTATATTCCATTTTTTGCTGTTCACCAAAATTATATACAAAACTATAATTTACATTGGAAAGAATATGAAAAAAAGGTGCGCAACTCCCATTAAATTCACAGGACTTCAGGCGCCCACCCCCTCCCGTCTGGTGTAGCAGCCTAAGGTAACATATATATTCTAGGTACACACACCGCCGCACCTGAACGTTTCACATCTCTATAAACATCTATTTGAATGTTAAGTAGGCCTTGCAGTTATTTTACCCCTCCTAAAAGCCCCTGCACCTTTACTCTGTCAACTAATTAAACATTCATGTACGCCTAATAAAATTGTTTTCATTTGCCCCCCCCAAAAAATTTCGTTCCACTTTTGTCTCTGACTGACAGTGAATTTAAAAAACGAACAGTAAAAGATTACATAAGAACATGACTGAAGACCATTTACCTTATTGAAATTTATTATTCAAAATTTTTAAACTAATAATTGCAAACAAATAACGTTGTTAAAGAGTGATGAAATGAAATGGAAAAACAATTTTAAAAATACAAGGCATTATCACAGTCAAAAAGGAGGTTACTCAGAGACTGTGAGGGAAATGAACCAATTTTAGTGACTAAACCACATATTACAGTACATGACAAAACAAACAGTTACAGACTTACCTTTACCAATGCTTTGTACGATGTAGAACAGTGACAGTCACAAAGCAGATATTCGTTTGCGGAACTCTGAATAATGCGTCTATCACTGCAACCAAAAATTCAATTGCACAGATATCCTGTCAATACAGACTCATATATGTGTCTTCAACCAATCATATTTCTTCCCGCAAAATTTTGAAATCAAATTTACATTTCAGTTGGTTGTCCCTTACAATATTTTCATTGTCACATAAAGGTCACCCATCACCCACTGCCTTCTCTGGCTGTTTCCATGGTAACACCTCATTCTGCACCTGGCTGAAGGCACAGGTCAAAAGTTCATATCTCAACGTTCTACATCAAACCAAGAATGCTGATTTCCCTCCAAAAACACCTGCCTATCCACAGCTCTGTTACATGTCATTTTTTCAACACCCAATAGTAGTTTTCGTTTAACATAAACATTAACATGCAACGTAGTCTTCAATGTTGAGGTATTAGAATCAACCAATCATTTTTATTTTTTCAACCACACCAAGCCTCTTCCATTTTATTATCCTGACTTTCAGCTTCTAACTACCATTCCACTTCAAGAACCCATCGGAGTATGAGTGCACATCTGCCTTGAAAATGAAGGTTTGGCTTTTAGGACACAGCTATATTCACTGTAGTGGAAAATATGCAGCAAACAGATGAATTTCCAACCTTGATTTACCAAATGTGCAGATAACGTGGATTGGCCAGAGAGGATTGAGATGTCACCAATTGATACCATTGGTGAAAACCTTTATGCATCTCCCAGAACCTGACCTTATAATTCTGCACTGTGGTGGGAACGATCTAGGCACATTGACTGGGGTAGGTCTGGAAATGCTTCTAAAAGACACCTTTCGACAATTGATGACACTTTTTCCTCAAACTGCCTTGGTATATTCCAATATATGCCAAAGACAGAAATGGAATTGGTCCAATCAACATTGTGCACAAATTGAGAAAGCAAGGAAACATGTAAATAAATCTGTTTCTGCTTTCCTCAGAGATTATAGCATGGGTTCTATTTACCACAACAACTTGCGTTACAACATGCAAGACGTCTATAGGAGAGATGGTGTTCATTTCACGGATGAGGGAAACAGAATCTTCCTCTGTAACATGAGACTCTGCATCGAAACTTACTTATAAATGCAGAAAAACTCAATTAACACAAGGGCTCTTTTCAGAGCCACCTTATATCTAAACACTCAAACTTCTGATTTATCTCAATTTTCACACTCTTGTAAATAGGAGTGCGCGACCGAGTGCGCGTACCCCGCAACTTTAAAAAAAATAAATAAATCTTTTTGCGTTCAAGGGCCTTACTGCACCCCCTGAGAAAACCTACCCGGCCAGACAATCTTTACCTTTTCCCCTTTCTATGTTCCAACGCTTTGAAATCTACAATATATTCACTCGCACTAACAAAATGACGGTCAACACTTCCTGATTTCCTTCGAATTGAACGTTCACAAATGTTACACAGCAAAAAAAAAAATCCGCTCGCGCACAGCCGCATTAGTGCACGCACCCGAGCGCGCTAATAGATATATAATTGACTTCAACTTTAATTTTCTCAACAACTACTGAACAGATTTACACCATTCAAACAAAAGCGCAATCTGCGAGCCGGACTCTACCCTTTTGCCAAATTTCGTATAAATCCATTCAGCTGTTCGAGCTGTAGCCGTGTCTAAACGTCCTACAGAAAATAACATGGAGAAAAAACGTTTTGGGACCCCCCTTTTATCTCAGCCCCCACTTGACCAATCCACCCCAAACTTTCAGGGTAGGAGCGCAGCGGACCGAGCCATCTTCTTTGATAAATTCACAAAGATTCATCCACCAGGGCCAAAGTTAATTCAAATAGAATGTTGAGGATTTCCTATGGAAACTAGGCCCTAACTATAACTACCTACTGGCGACCGCCATTAGGTAATATATATATATATATATATATATATATATATATATATATATATATATATATATTGTTTTCAGTGCCCTTTATGTTTATATGGGTGTGCACTTACTAGTAGCATTGATGAGTATTTCATCTATGTCTATGCACTATGTGACTCACAAAGGAGGTGGAGCATTGTGTAGTAAAAAAATGTATTTGAATGTTTGCTGACCAGGTGTATGGTGTGTGATCAAGAGCACTAGTTGCTCGAAACGCGTCGCCTGAGAGGTTGAAATAAATCTCCCTTACTGCAGCCTTGGGTCCGTGTCTTCATTGCCAAGAGTTTGCTGATTTGAAGATTTTGTTCGTACATTTCACGGAGGAAAGCTGTCCCCGTTCACGGTACCCACTCGTTTGCAAGAGGTCTCGCTTAACAGCTAAACTGCGCTTTCTGTTCCGTGGAGGAAATTTGCTTGACCCCCTGGACCGAAGAAACAACCTCGAGGAGCAGAGGACGAAGACGCGCTAACGGCTGGTCTGATAGGCGAGCTGAGAGCGGGTGGCGTCCAACCACAACAGAGGTGTTATTCCGGGAATCACAGGTAACGAGTGCAAGGCGCAGGCAGTAAGAAGACCGACATCGGCGTTTGTCATCGGTGCGTTATATAAATTAAAAATCCTCTCGTGAGCACCGTGTCAGCGAGTTTGGAGAGAGAGCGTGAAGACGCTGCAGAAGCGCTGTTCAGTAACGTAGGGAAAAACGCTTCAAATGCTACCGCGGCTATCAGCCAGCCCAGCAGCGTGCAACAGGACGCTAAGCAGTTACTCAAGACTCACGAAATGGTGGGAGCACAAATCGCTCACCAAATACGTGGAGGCAGGTAGAGTTCCACGTGGTCTAAGGATTATGCTGGCACCCAGTTTCGAAGACCCCAATCCGGCTTTGTTGAAAGAGTGGGGGGAAATGAACTTAGATGCCTCAATGAATTTGGTGAAAGTTCTTATCAAGTATGCCGTCATAGACCGGGAAAAGCTACTGGAGGAAATTAAAAGCTTGGATGAGCAACTGGATTCCATTACCGACCCTGATACTAAACTGTTGGTAACATCCACACGCAAGGAGATAAGTGAACGGTTACGCAAGCACGAAGAACGCATAAAGGTCAGGAAAGTGCACAAATTTGCGAGGGATTTAAAAGACTACGAAACCGGTCAAATATATACATTCTCCCGCAAATACAACAAAGCTAAGCAATTCAAACTGACCAAGCAAACAGTCACTGGTGGTGGCATGGCTAGGACCAACCTACAGGAAGAGCCCAATGAGAACTCTGATGCGGAAACAATCTCTTTGGCCAGCACATCTAGCACATCGCTCTCAGAAATCAGCAATGTGGAAGGAGGCTAAACAGGCAGAATATTAAATCTTGGTGAAGAAATTGATTTTTTAGTGGAGGACCGGCTGCAAACATTGCGTCCGAGACTGCGAAAGAATCAAAACGCAAAAGGCGCAACGCAAAACGTCATGCAAGACGAAAGAAACGAAAAGCCACAGCAGCAACAGCAAAAAAAAAAGAAGCAATGAGGGACTGTACCATTACAAATCTTTCTGATGTGGTTCTATCAACGGCAGAAAAACAATTATTGGCACTAGTATTGAACTTTTGCCCCGAAAGCTCTTTCAACTATACAAATACCAGAGCGGACGTTTTAAAGTTTATTCGTAAACTAAAACTAAAGAAATTCTTTTCTTCGAAATCAGTAACTAAAGATAAGGAAAGCAATGCCAAGCGAATTGCAAAATCTTTGGGCAATGCTACAGCTCCAGCAGCACGAGATGCCAGGCTGCTACTTACCCTTTGTGATCTGGGGGAGTCTGTGAACTCAACCTCTGATGATGGAGCCATTTTAAACACACAACGTGAACTTTATAATGTGGACATTTGCCAAAAGGGAGCTAGAGACAGTCCATTTAAACCGGTAAGCACGTTTATGCCTGTTATGCCTAAAGACGCGGTAGACATTTACCATGAATGTGTCATAGAAGATCTAAAAAAGTTAAACCGCGCGGTGCAGGCACAGACGCACAAAAACAATGCCATTGTGAATCAATATAACATGTTGATGAAAAAACTAAGTCAAAATCAGGAAGTGGTGATTAATAAATCTGACAAGGGTGGTAATATTGTTTTGTGGAAGAAGGAAGAATATATTGTAGAACCATGAGACAATTAAATGACACCAACTGCTACGAAAGGTCGAATGGGATGGCATATAAGAAAGCAAAAGATGAACTTAAAAAGATGCTAATCTCATATAAAAGAAACAATTCGATCTCACAAACTGAATTTGACTTCTTACATGTTGAACATCCTGTAATTCCCATCTTATATTTGATTCCAAAAATTCACAAACAGAAAGTCCCAACACCGGGCCGACTGATTATATCGGCCATCAACAGTGTAGGAGAAAACATTTCTCGCTACATTGACTTCTTTTTACAGGACATTGTTAAAAACTTACCGAGCTACCTCAAAGATACGGGGGACTTTTTAAATAAATTGGACTCAATCCAATGGCAAGACAATTGGTGTCTGTTGACTCTAGACATAGAGTCTTTATATACTTCAATAGACCATTCAAAGGGTTTAGAAGCAATCAGACATTATCTTGGTTTACGATCATGTGAATATTATACTCACAACAAAATGTTATGTGATCTAATACATTGGTGCTTGCATAACAACTATTTCATGTTTGCTAAAGGAGTATGGAGACAGGTCCGGGGTGTGGCAATGGGATCGTGCTTCTCCCCCAGCTACGCGTGTTTACACGTGGGCTGGCGGGAGGAGCGCGGTCTCATTGAAACACCAGGATTTCATCATGTGCAATACTGGAAACGGTTCATTGATGACGTGTTCTGCATATGGGAGCGGGATGAGGAAAGTGCCCATACCTTTGTTGAGGCACTAAATAGGAATCACGAAAACCTTTTCTTCACCTCAAACATTAGCAAAGTGCAGGCAGACTTTTTAGACGTCCATGTAACCATTGAAAACAATACTGTGACCATTTCTTTATTTCGAAAACCAAAAGCTGGAAACAGTATATTACATGCCAGTAGCAAACATCCTCAGCATGCGATTGCCAATGTTCCATATGGTGAATTGCTGCGTGTGAAAAGAATCAGCAGTACTCCTGAGATATTCGAACAGGAAGCCCATAACACAATCAACAGACTTAAAGCTAGAGGTTATAATGACAAAGTGTTGAACAGTGCTCTGAAACGTAGCCGTGAAAAGTCTAGAGAATCGCTACTCAAATCAGAAGCACTACAGCCCACAACAGACAATAATACTCCTCGCTTAATTCTGACCTATAGCAAGCAAGAAAGACAAATTAGGTCTATTGTCAAGAAACACTGGCCTATTCTTATGACAGATGGTTTCTTTAGTGATACACTACCTATCACTCCCACAATAACCTACAAAAAATCCCAAAGCATGCACAACAGTCTGGTGAAAAACAGTCCAGTGCTAGGTAGCGGCAGCGCCTGGCTAAAACAGAAAGGTTTTTACAAATGCTCTTCATGTAGGGCGTGCAAGTTTGGTGTAAATACCACTCATTATAGCACACCCTTTAGTTCCTTCAGAAAAGCTATCCGGGGCAATTTCAATTGTCACAGTGAGTTTGCAGTATATGTCCTGACGTGCACTTGTGGCCCACGATATGTAGGCAGTACGAAACTGCAGGTGCACGTCAGGATCCTGCAACACTTACGGGCAATAGTAAATAATGACAACACATACCCGGTAGCACGCCACTTCAGGTCAACTCTTAACAATGACTTGTCACAGTTGACATACTTTGTTATAGATGTGGTGGCTCCCCTCAACCGGGGAGGAGACAGAGAGAGATTACTGAGGAAGAAAGAAACAGAATACATAGTTGAGCTGGACAGTAAATATCCAAACGGACTGAACACAACAGAAGATTTACATCATTTGTTATAATTACTCACATGATTTCTGTTCATTTGTGTGTATTACAGGCTACTTCGCAGGTAGATATAGAACAAACATTTATGTGTTTCTTTTTATATCTCATTTTTTTAGGGTCTTTAAGAACTACAGAATTCGTATGAAATACAGAAAATTTAACTGCATCAAGTTGCACCTTGGGTAAAATAGTTGAGAAATTTCAACTTAAATGAAAATCAAAGCTGATATTAAGCTTCGTAATTGTTAGACTCTCATTCCAATATCATGTATATATTTATGAATATTTACTTCTTGTTATCAACAAAAAGGTTTTCTTTGCTTTCACAGTTTCAATATTTCACGTTACAATTTTTATTTTAGTAATCACTTAGGGTTTGATCAATAGTAAGGGCACTTGGAGCACTTTAGATATACTTAAACATGAAATTGTGATCTCATATTCTGAAATCCTGTATACATAATATCACCAATGTACTGTGATATCAAGTCATGAAATTTAGAAGGTTATATATTTAAACTGTAAATAAGGATGTATATAGATAAATCATATGTAAATGTATGGATATAGGAAATATGTATATTTATATATTTTTCTACGTGTATATACATTGTTTCAACTTTTCAATTTTTTGTTGAAGTATTTCATTATTGATGGTATTTGTCATGACTTTAGATATTAGGTGTGGAATATGAGATTGAAATGGTTTATGCATTCATGCAGTTATATTGTTTTCAGTGCCCTTAATGTTTATATGGGTGTGCACTTACTAGTAGCATTGATGAGTATTTCATCTATGTCTATGCACTATGTGACTCACAAAGGAGGTGGAGCATTGTGTAGTAAAAAAATGTATTTAAATGTTTGCTGACCAGGTGTATGGTGTGTGATCAAGAGCACTAGTTGCTCGAAACGCGTCGCCTGAGAGGTTGAAATAAATCTCCCTTACTGCAGCCTTGGGTCCGTGTCTTCATTGCCAAGAGTTTGCTGATTTGAAGATTTTGTTTGTATATATATATATATATATATATATATATATATATATATATATATATATATATATATATATATATTTTTTTTTTTTTTTCAGAAAGACACACATTCACTGGATGATGTCATCAGTGATGTCATCAGTGATGCCATCAGTGATGTCACTGACCATGTCATGACTGATGTAATATGTGATGTCATCAGCAGTGCATTGTGGGCGCGCGAGTTATAGTTAGCTGAACTAACTATAACGTGGGAATTTCAATGGTTTTGTGAACTTCCCAATCCTCTACCGCCACCGTTGCCACCCCACACCCAACTAGACAAATCAGGGTGATGGGCGACCTCCGTGTAGGGAGAAGGTGGTTAAAAAAAACAAGGGATGAAAACGTCTCTGGTAAAGCAGCGCGCCTCCTTCTATCTCCCACAGCACTTTGACAGACCACAGCCGTGACCTTAAACAAATAAAGGGGAAAACAGGTTTAGTACTTGTGGCCCACCGGCCACTAGAGATAGTAACAATACCAAGTGCACACAAGAACCCATAAACACCCCTGCTTACCCAAGTCTGTGGAGGGAAACTCCAAATTGGCAAAGGAGTAATCTCTTCATATAATTCACTCCACTTGTTCTGAAGGAGGGTAGCAGCTGCACTCATTAATCCAATAACCCAAAAGTAGGAACAAAAGGAAATAAAAGGGTAAGGTAACCCACTTCGAAAAATCTTCTCTGCTGCCGTGACTTACACCTTCTCCCATATCATGTCAAGAAGGAAGGGGAAAAAGAGTCTCCAATCAATATTATAGAAGCACCCAAAAAACCCTGGTATCCTGATACCACGAAGGAGTACAAAAAAACGGCCGTACTTCGTCTCTTCCGTGAATCCGCCCAAAAAACAAACAACAATGTGGACAGACCACACAAATCCAGGAAGTCTGTATACAGAAAGCAATGGAGACACGCAGCCGCGTATCTCCGTGGCGACTTTACTACAACTCCTGATCCAGTAAGCAACCCTTATCTTTCCAAGCTCTGGGAAGTGTCTCACCAACTCAGCAAAGCAGAAAACGCTAGGTCCACAACGGAGGACCCCGCAGCAAGGCACACGAAACCCGAATCCAGGATCAGGAAGTCCAGTGGCGAGGGACCGTAAACGAAACCAAGCACCGGGTTCCAGAAGGTAGGTTCCCTTATGGGGGACCTAAGGGAACGTCCACGAGTTCCTATGTGCACTTGGAAATAAAACCTTGTAAAGGACATCAAGGGGGAAATAAACAGAAGGAACCCCATCCCCCTAATACCCAACAGTTTTATATATATATATATATATATATATATATATATATTTGCATACAAAGTGATCTTTGAACCCTGGTTGCGCTCTACAACTGGTACTCAGCATAGGGGCGGATCATGGCCCAAACAACATATTTTACTCCAATGATGCGGCAGACATGCTTGGGTGCTTTCAGCTTGATTTATTCAACACAACACAACTCTAACCAACGCGTTTCAGCCTGACCTCGGCTTTGTTAACGGTAAGTGAGTAATCATTACTTTTTACTTTTATATCCTCAACTACCATTATGGGGCATTGTGGTATATGTAGTACAATGACATATTTACAAATATTTACAGTTTAATCCAGGCATTGGGTTCTTATGACATGCATACTTTTGTTTGCTTTGCATTTATATAGTTCGTGGGTGTAGTACCCATTGTTTTCCTTGGTTGACAGTCATAATGTTAATTTAATTGTTGTAATGTCTCTGGGATGTAGCATTGCCTTTTGGTCACCCCCACTGTCTGTTTTCTCTTGTTACCAGTGTTCATCTTAATTTTTAGTGTTTGGGTGGTGCTGTGATATTGTTAATTTTAGCTTCATTTCTTGTGTTTTTTTTACCGGTATAGTACCTTATCAAGTTTGTTATGTGAGATGTTGTTGCTGTTCTTCAATTACTCGAGATGTACATAAAGTTCTTCGTCATTGTTCATGCCTCTCGGCACCTTAGTTTTTAATCTGATGATGAGGCGTGACTCCGCCTGCCTCAGTTTTTTTCGTCTGTCGCCTCCTCTTTCGTTAGGTTTTATCATGAGAATCCCATAATATGTCATAGCTTTCCTGTTGCTGTTTTTACATGATGCCATGTGTTTGGCCGTTGCGTAGGACATGTCCTTCTTCTTCACCGCTCTGATGTGCTCTAATATTCTTTTCTTTAGCTTGCATGTAGTGCTTCCGATGTATTGTTTCTTGCATTCGCATTCAATAATGTATACCACATGTGTGGATGTGCAATTGATTTTTCCTTTTATTGGAGTCATTTTGCCATCTGGTTCCTCAAAGCTGTTTTTATTTTGTCCAATTTTACAGGCTTTGCATACATTACATCTTCTGAAGCCTTCTTGTTGATTGGTGAGCCAGTTGGTTTTTCCTTTGGGAGTTTTTGTTTCAAAATGGCTTTTGACAAGTTGATCTCGCAATGATTCAGTTTTTCTGTAACTGAATAATGGTCCATCTCCTCGCATTTCTCCAATATCTGGATCATTGGATATGAGGTGCCAATATTTCCTGATCTTTGTAGCAATGATCCCACTCTCTTTATTGTACGTGGTTATGAATCGTGGTGGGCTTTGTGTTGCCTTCAGTGTGTTGTCTTTCTGTTTTAGGATATCTGATCTGGATTTATTTGCCATCATTTTTTACTTTTTTCCAGAGTTCTTTCCTTGTAGTCTCTAGCTTTTAATCTGATAGCTGTTCCTTCTATTTTTGCCTCTGCATCTGATTCTTTTGAGCAGTTTCGCTTCATACGAGTGAACTCGCCATATGGTATGCTTGCAGTTAATGGCTGAGGGTGGAAGCTAGTGCCGTGAAGTATGCTGTTGGTTGCTGTTTGCTTTCGGAATAAAGTTGATTGAATTGTTTCATTTTCAATAAAAAATTTCAAGTCCAAAAAACCTATTTCTTTTTTGCTAGTTGAGCATGTGAATTGCAGGCCTACTTCATTTTGGCATAATTTGGCAAAATAGTTGTTGAAGTCCTGTAGTTTGCCGTTCCAGATTAAAAAGAGGTCATCTATATAACGGACCCATAGAATGATTTTGTCTATGTCCGTTTGGTAGATTGGATCCCACGCTATTGTTTTCTCCCACCATCCCATTGCAATGTTCGCATAGTTCGGCGAAAATGAGATGCCCATGGCCGTGCCACATTCCTGTTTGTATAGCTGGTGATTGAATAAGAATACATTATTGGTGAGGCAAAGCTCAATCATGTCCATGAGCATGTTTGTGTGTTGAAGTTCCTTTATATTTCGTTGTTTGAGGAAGTATTTGCAGGCTTTAAAACCAATTTCATGTTCAATAGACGTATACAGTGATACTACGTCAATTGTAGCCAGCAGGAATTCTTTATCCCATATGATATCATTTAAGATCCTTAGGAAATCACTTGTGTCCTTGATGTAGGAACTCATGTCTTTAGCAATTTGTGCTAGATAAATGTACACATATTGAGAGACATTCTCATAGAGGCTATCACATGATGACACGATAGGCCTGCCTGGGGGATTGATCAGAGTTTTATGTACTTTTGGCAGGAAATATATGGTGGGAATCACCGGAAAATCTTCAGATAGGAATTTGAGCTCATCCTCGTTGAGTAATCCTTTGTTGCGCCAATCTTGTAGGCGTCTGTTTAGCTGTATTGTCATTGCATTAATCGGATTATTCTGAAGTTTTCGATAATTTTTTGAGTCATTAAGTTGTCTCATTGCTTCCTTTACATAGTCCTGAGTGTCCAGGACTATGTTGCCCCTCTTGTCTGCAGGTTTGATTATAAGATTTGCATCTTCTCTCAATGATGTTATTGCTTCTCTTTCTTCTTTTGAGAGATTTTCTCTTTTGTTTGCAAAAAAAATATATATATATATATATATATATATATATATATATATATATATATATATATATATATATATATATATATATATATATATATATATATATATATATATATATATATATATCAAGCTCACATCTTCGCTTTTAGTCAACAAAGTAGAAGTAGAAGCACTCAGGTGGGTTTTCCAAGCGGTTTTAATCCGTATTTGACGCGCAGTACCGGCGCGTTGAAGCACCCGCCCGCGAGTGCCCTGTGATTTTTTATATATATATTGAAAACCAGTCCAAAGATCCACATAAAGAATGCCACCGACTCCGTGAATTACAATCCAAAGAAACTTTAATGGTCTCAGTTGCTGCTCAGATGCGTTTCGGCGGTTAGCTCCCGCCTTGCTCACTACATCTGTAAACTCATTGTTCTGTTATATATACATAATTCTTCTGAACAAACAAACAGGCTACTCGTTTGGCAAGTTTCAGCTTGATTACGTTGCCATGGTTACATACAAACGACATAGAAGAGTTATTTGCAGACTTTTACCATAGTCATGGTTGCTTTCTTTCTTTTTAAACATGTAAATAGACTATTCCTAAATTTGGTCAATGTAATCTATTGTGTGTTATAAATACAGTGAATCAATATTAAGAAATGTGAATTAAATTCTATTCTAAGAAACTATAAACAAAGTGACTATACATGTCTAGCTTTAACAGACACTCAGAAACATAATAATGTGCACACGGTCTCTGAACTAATCAACAGAACATTACTTTGTATGCCGAGCGCTTAATAGCGTCTAAAGCAGTCACGCACATTGATCAATTTACACTGCTTCTGGCGCGCGTCAGTGGGGCTACTCTAGATGCTCAACCCAAATTATGACCCCCTAGTGAGCTAAATTCCAATTAGGTTGTGTCAAAATTGCTCCTGCTGGTACAGTGACTATATCAGAGCTCACTCCTACCTCTCGCTGACTATTTAGAAAGCTAACTATGTCTCATCTCCAAGTGGACATATGCTTCTAATGTTTTAGTGAAGCGTGCATGTTGTGTGAACAGCTTAAGTGAATTAACTTGCTTATACTTATGGCTGTATGATGATTCGCGTGTTGTTAACACGGCTCTCGGCTATGTGTATTCATAAGGGTTAATGTGTGCGTGTCTAGTCTTTAGTGTCAGACTGATTAAAGGCGTATAGTCAAAAAACATAAAGGTTGTTAATTAATGACATGAAATGAAAGCAAAAAAGTCACAGTCTTACGTACCATGTGGTGCCCATATATACAGTGTGGTAGAGACTATTTACAAAGTGAGTTAACAGATGAGAACAAAATGGTACTTAGGTTAGGGAATTCAGGCAGTCTTGGGTTAGAGGTGGACACTGAGCGCTTCGTCCGCTTTCAACCCATAGGGTATCTTAGAATTTAAAAGGATAATGTACCTTGACACCAACCGTCGTACGGCTAAGAGACGGTCCCCTCCCCTGATGTTTTTGGGTACATTGTCGATCACAAAGTATGACAGAACTTGGGTGTTGCCTGCGTGATCTGGGTTGATATGTCTTGCTACCGGGTAAGCCTGGTCTTTGTTGGTTACCGCACGGAGGTGTTGGAGGATTCTAACGTGCACTGGGTGGATGGTGCTCCCCACGTACCGTTTCCCACGAATGCATACTAACACATAAACAGCGTATTCTGTTTTGCATGAGTCTAGATTCCTAATGGTGAAAGGTTTATGTCTGAATGGTACTTGTACATTCGTGGTGTTGATCTCATGTTTGCATGCTTTGCATTTCATGCATTTTTTGAACCCCTTTTGGTTTTGTAGCCGGTCCGGTGGTTTTTGGATGGTTGGGGCGTTGCAAACCAATTGGTTTCACATGGATTTGGCTTTTCTGAAAGTGATCGAGGGTGCCCTCTCACACATTGCGCCTATAGTTGGATCATTCCGCACTAACGGCCAGTGTCTGCTCAAGATTCTTCGGATATTAGCATGATAAATATTAAACCCTGTGATTAGTCTAGGTGGCTAGCGTGTTACAGTCCTACTCTTAGCAACAGGGGGGTGCAGGGGAAAAAGCAGCTCTTTTCGCAGTTTACCCATGCATTTCTTCTCCGCGTTTTCGCAGGTTTCGCTACTGTACCCTCTCTTTTTAAGCCTGGAGAAAAGATTCTCTTTAGCCTCAGCCAAACCTTCACTAGTACTACAGTTTCGGGTCATCCGCAGACATTTTGCGTATGGGATCGACTCTTTCAATTTGTGGGGATGGAAACTCTGTGCGTGTAGCACTGCATTACCTGCAGTCGGTTTCCGGTATGTGCATGTTTGAATTTTGTTGTTGTCAATGTACAACTCTACATCTAGAAATTGTATAGAGGTGGTACTAGTGTTGCATGTGAACTTCAAATTTAGTGCATTTTCATTTATCTCTGCGACAAACTTTTCAGCATTTTCCACAGACCCCTGCCACAGAATAAAGATATTGTCAATATACCTTTTGTACATAATTACATTGGTCTTCATTATTTTTGATTGCACAACCTCCAACACTTGCTCCTCCCACCAGCCCATATGCAGATTCGAATAACTGGGGGAGAAGCAAGTGCCCATGGCTGAACCTTGCATTTGTTTGTAGTGGAGTCTATCAAATAGAAATGTGTTATTTGTCAAACACCATTGGGTCATTTCTAATAGCATGTTAGTGTGGTTATACAGTTCTATGGGTCTTTTTCCTAGGAAATATTTAAGTGCCTTTAGACCATCATAGTGATGTATACTCGTATGGAGTGACTGTACATCCAATGTCATGAACACATAGTCTTTTTTCCACTCTACATCAAATACTTTGCACAAAAAGTCTCCAGTGTCTTTTATGAAAGCTGGCAGTTCCTTTCCTATCGGTTGCAAGAAATAATCCACAAAAATACTAGTGTTCTCAAATAAACTCCCAATGGCGGATATGATTGGCCTTCCCTGGGGTACCTTGTCATTTTTGTGGATTTTAGGTATTAAGTACAACTGTTGGGACACCGGATAGTCTGTTTTAAGGAATTCAAATTCTTGTTTATTCAACAGACTCATTCCTTTCCAGCGGTAGAGCTCATTGTGGTATTTTTCTTGTATACCTACGATGTGAGTAGGACTAATCCTTGTGTAGCACTCATGGTCCTGGAGTTGCGAGTGCGCTTCCTTATTGTACATTTCTAGTGGCCATAGGACAATGTTGCCCCCCTTGTCCGACCACCTCACCACAATGTCCGGCCTCTTTTTGATTTTCTCCATTAGATTGTCGTATTGCATTCTCTTATTGTGATTTTGTCTCACAAAATCTTTGGTGCTCTCAAGTGAAAGTTCTTTCAGGTCTTTGATGACATGTTCAGAAAAAAGGTCCAGGCCGTCTTTCGGTAGTACTGGCATGAACACCGATCTTGGTTTGAAGCTAGTTCTCACCGTTGGGTAGATATCGAGGTCTGCGTGTGCTGCCACCGTGCCGGTTGACATTGGGTCTGTTTCGTTCTCTAGTTCCAATTCTATCAGGTTCCGTAGCGTCTCCATGTTTGCTACGCTGAGTGCTTGGTTTTGCTCAAAAGTCGCGGTTGTATCTAGGGCTCTGTTGGTGGTGTTAGCAAAACATTTTTAAAGTTTAAGTTTTCGAACATAAAGGAAAAAGTCTATTCTGGTTTGTGCATAGTCAAAGTTTGTGTTAGAGCAGAAGGACAGCCCTAGAGATAGAATTTCTAATTCTTGAGGTGACAGGTCCATGTTGGATACATTTATTACTGTGTTGTCAATGTTCACTGGAATATTTTGACCCATTATCAGTGTTTTTTCCTTCTGTATTTGGGCTTTGTTTGATTTTGTGCCTGCTTTGCCCCACCGTCTGTTTTTTCTTCGCCTGCTCTTTGTTTTTTATATTGGCTCTGATCTTTCTGTCCCCACTCTTGTCGTGGTATTCGGGGCCGGAGTGTGTGTATATATATAAACACCTTCACAGAAACAGGAAAGTAATTAGCCGCACACCGCGATGAAGCTTACATCACTTTATTCAAAGGCAGACAGTAGTCCTAACATAACATGTTTCGTTCGTTGATCTTGAACTTTGTCAAAGGGTTGCGCCGCTGCCATTCAAATCAGGTATGAACAGGAACTACATCACTTCTTTATTTATCAATTGTCCAGTGGGCGTTAACACTCCCTCGCTAGGTTTTGTGGTCAATGTAGTTCCTGACTTTATATGATTGTTTTTTTTACCCTCCAGTGGGTTAATATCTCATTCCTATTTATTGATGCAAAGTCCATCGTGTCCCAGAAAACACATTCTCGAGGTTTCCCAGGAACCAATACCAAAGGCAGTCTTCGGCGGCACCTGCCTGTCCTGTTGCTTGCGCATTCTCACACTCCGGTTCACTTTCGGGCCGGCTGTGGCGCTCTTGTGGCGGTGCGTCGCTTACAGCTGAACCACGCCGTTTGATATCCACAAAACACCTTCACAGAAACAGGAAAGTAATTAGCCGCACACCGCGATGAAGCTTACATCACTTTATTCAAAGGCATATATATATATATATATACATATGTATACGCTGTTAAACTTTGGCCTTTTTTGCAGGGTTACCCCCAAAGTTTTGGCTTTTTCCTCCTATATTTTCCTGACCTGTTGTTTTTGGCTATAGGACTCTGAGCACTTTACCATTGCTGTTCAGTGCTAAAGTGCATATGGTCCGTGGGTAAATTGTGTCTATAGATTTGTGGTTCCATGATGGGCTATTTGATTTACTGATTTACTGATAAGTCCCTAATACAATGCACTGTGTGTGCCAAGGGCCTGTAAATCAAATGTTACTAGTGGGCGTGCTGCACTGATTGTGCCACCCACAAGTGTAGCCAGTAAATGTATCTCAGACCTGCCACTGCAGTGTCTGTGCACCGGTTTAATCTCCAATGTATTGACTGTCTGGTTTTGAAGTGGCAAGGGCTGGGGATGTGCATTCACTGGAGACAGCCTCTAGGGGATTGAGGTGTGACTGGCCCTTCCTGGGTGACTCGGAGCTGACTTGAATAGACTTTGCCTGAATTTAGAGGAGTGGAAGGAGTTTTCTTTGCACCTGAATATGGCTGTCTCCCTTGCACAATGATGTCTCCAACCCCTGAGGTCATACTGCAACAGTGAGAATAGAGCTGGTTTGGACTGGGCTCAGAGACCCTTGCAAAAAGAGAACAAAGACATTTTGGGGTATTAGTATTATGTCTGAAACCCCAGAACTTTTGATTTCTTCTGGGCTCAAGGAGAAGAGCTGAAGAGCTTTGAGGAGGAGTACTGCCCTTTTGCTATGTGCTATTTGGGGTTGGCCTGGAGTTGCTGTTTCTGCCAAGGAAAGGACAAAGACTGGGACTTTGCTCCCAAACAACTTGATGAATATCTCTAAAGGCCTGTGTGCACTGACGTCCTGTACTGAAGTCTCAGGGACACAAAGACTTCACCCCCAGTTCCTCTGCACTCTGTTGCTGAGAGCTCTGACCTGCTAGGAAGTGCCTATTGCAGCTGTGGGCCTCTGGAAGTTGTTCCTGCTGCAAAAAAAGCAAGGAAGAGTTGTACTACAAGCTGAAGGTTTCCAC
Organism: Lissotriton vulgaris; assembly: GCF_964263255.1. NCBI lineage: Eukaryota > Metazoa > Chordata > Amphibia > Caudata > Salamandridae > Lissotriton > Lissotriton vulgaris. The sequence continues at coordinate 1,435,151,977 of NC_141693.1, read as the reverse complement.
CCAAGGTTCATTTTTGAGGCTCACTGGTGCAAAAACAGGAGAGAAAGATGGTTGATGTTTTTCAGCTTGTTGCCTTTGACTGGATCACAGAGTTCCATGCTCTTTTTAGCATGTCTACAACAAAGATGATCTTTATGTACTACTTAGTCAAAAAAGAAACTAGACTGTGTATATTCATACAACGCAAAACACAGTCAAAAACATGCCACCATTTTGTCCTTTGACTTTAAATCATTTACATCTCTGGAAAGTATATGAGGTATACAATCTATTGGTTCAGTAGTTATCATATTTCACAAAGACATTTAGACACTTTAAGAAGACAGATTCATTCCAATAGAAAAGCATACCTCAATAAAATATATTCTTTAGTTTTACTGAGAGCACATACAGTAATCAAAATCAGTATGATATTGATTAATTTTAGGCAAGAGGTATATTTAGTAAAATGACAAAAAGTGTCTTCTGTATTCCAACTAGTTCACCCAAATCCCTGTATGCTACCTGGTCCCAGTGCAATCAATCATGTGCAATTTACATTGGGTCCCTCTGTGGTCAGTTCTGTTTTTATTGTTATTCCTAAAAAGTGCATACTTATAGTGGAAGAGTTTTCCTATATGCAAGTGTTCCCACCGTAGTTTAATATAAAGACATAAAGTGTTAATGCAGTTTAAAAGAGTAGCTCAAGGAATAAGACAGACATACAGGGATCCTCTGTTGTGACACGATTCTCACATTACATCCCAGCTGAGCAGGATGGAACACTCCCCCACCCACAACCATGTGGCAGTCATTTCCCTCCACTGTGTCATCGAACAGGTAGGTAGTCAGTGCATTCACCCTGGCATCCTTCTCAAAATGCATGGAGTCATATGACCACACTAGCCCTTACATGTCAGGCAACTTGGCATAGATCAAAAAGCCACATGAGTTGTCAGTCATGGTAGATGAGATAATCAGAGTAGAACCACATTTGTTTGGAAGCATGGTCCAATAGACACCATTAGCCAGAAAAAAACTCAAATGTGGGTAAGGATAGTCAACAAAGTCAATGCAGTAGGGTCCACCTCGCGCACCCTGAGTGACATCAAGAAGAGGTGTCATGACCTCAAGAGCAAGGTGAAAGAGTGTGCCAACAAGAATCATTAGCTGGCTCAGAGGACTGGCGGTGGCCCTCCCATTCCACCACTAACATTCACCGAATGGGAGGATTAGGTGTTTGCCATACTGCATCCAGAGAGTCTTACAGGAATTTCTGGGGGAATGGAGGTTGGTAAGTAACAACAAATGTCTCCCATTACAATGCTAAGTACTATCTTGCACAACTAGAAAGCTACACTTCCTAGATCTAAATGCACTTACGTACAACACACTCTTCCCAAAACATGTCTCACAGATCTAACATTCCCTTCCTCTGAATAACCTCCAAGATAGCTAGCAGTATTGCCATGGGGGCATGTGCAAAGGCACTACAACTCCCACGAGGCACCTTTGCCCCACAGCTCAGGAAGATGGAGTACTCCCCCACCCACAACCATGGGGCAGCCATTTTATTGCTCACCTTTACCTAACAGGTAGGTAGCCATCTTAGCATGGAGGGGTGTTTGTGGATAAGCAGCCAGCACTACAACTCCCACCAGGCTCCCTTGTCCGACAGCTCAGCAAGATGGAGCACTCCCCCACCCACAACCAGGTGGCAGCCATTTCATTGCATTACTCAAACTTACAGGTAAGTAGCCATCTTAACTGGGAGGGGTGTTTGTGGGAAGAAAACCAGCTCTCCAACTGCCACAAGGCCCTCTTGTCCCACAGCTGAGCAGGATGGAGCACTCCCCCCACCAATGACCATATTGCAGCCATTTCATTGTTCTAATCAAACTTACATGTAGGTATCCATCTTAACAGGGAGGGGTGTTTGTGGGTAGGATGCCAGCACTACAACACCCACCAGGCCCCCTTGTTCCACAGCTGAGCAGGATGGAGTACTTCCCCACCCACATCCATGTGGCAGCCATTTCCCTCCACTGTGTCACCAAACAGGTAGGTAGTCAGTGCATGCACCCTGCCATCCTTCACAAAATGCATGGAGCCATATCACCACACCAGCCCTTACATGTCAGGCAACTTGGCATAGATCCAAAAGCCACATCCAGTGTGCAGACAACTAAGCGCATGTAATTGTCACAGAAATACAAAATTGACTCACCAAGTCACATGTGAAAGAAATTCAGGGCCCAAGCATGCACAGCTCAGAATGCAATGTGTAATTGCCATGGTGTCAGAGCATGAAGGCCTATGTGAACACGAAACATGCATGGTCAATCTGACAAACAAAGTAAAGTACATAAAATGAAAAAGGTATGTATAAAATTCAAATGGCTAGCCCCTGGTTAGCTAAAATGGATTCTATGAAGAGTAAACTAAAAAGACGCATTATCTAAAGTTGATTTTCTGCAAGTTGGTAGATGATGACATGTCCTTGTAATCACACAATCTGTAAGTGGCACATTGTTTCAATTTACATGTCTCACCATGGACGAGTAATGTATGTACCTCAACATCATGTCATGATGCTCAATATCTTACATCCATATCAAGTGATGCAATGTAAAGTGTTTGGTGTATCAAATGTAACATCCAAAAGTCTAACACCAAGCTTGTGGATTGCCCTTAAATGACCATTTAACGTCTGTTCCGCAGGAGATCCACAAGCAACTGCATCAGAAAACACCACCAACTTGCAGAGCCTGTCTCACCGGAACATGAACTCTCTGATGCAGACTCCCTACGTTTCTCAGATGAGAAGCAACAACCTGGCCCCTCAGGACAGCCAAGGCGCACTACGTCTCAGGTCCTCACTGTCCCCACTATCCCCACCACCACAGCAACAACAACAGCGCTGACCCCTGCTACAACAACCTGTGCTGCAGCCACCACCACCATCACCACTGCTGCCTGCAACACTCTCCCTGCCTCAGTGGTTACCAATGCCACCACACAATCCGAGGATGCCAGGGAGAGTGAGCGGGTGCATCGAGTTCCAACACCACAGGTCCGTGTCAGCAGGGCAGGTGGGAGGGCAACTTGGGGACAATCATAGGAGGACACTGAGACAGAAGCCTTGGTCACCATCGCAAGAGTCCTTGGGCCATATGAACATAAACAGGGACAGATGGGCCAGGTTCTGGAAGAAGTGCATGAGCTCCGCCTGCTGCTGAGGATCATGGACACACATATGGGCCAATTGGTGGACCTCATTGACCAGCTTGTGGGTTTTCTGAGGGACAGATATGCAGCTCAAATGATGGCTCAACCCCCCTCTAGTGGCCCGCCTACTGATACTCTCACCACCTCAGCTGCGGCCACAGAGAAGGGTGAGCTGCTACAAAATTACTCCTCAGACACCGCTGAGCCTGCATCAGAGGCCCCCCTGCCAAATGCAGGATGGGACGTCCGAGAAACACCAAGGAAGGGTCATATGCAAAAGCACCAACCAAAGGAAATTCGCTGAGCCAGCCATGATGGCACTTGTGTTGCCCCTGACATTGTCTTTGTTAACTATCTTTACAGATATTGCCATGTTTATGGCAGCAGCCTGTTGGACTGGGTGACTACATCAATGTGGTGACTACTCGATTTGTCTCCTTTACCATCAATGACAACTCATAAATTCACTTAGCACAATTTTTAAAACAATCACTTCTCTTTCACAAAAGCTTATAGAAAATAAACACTTTTTACAAACATATGTCTTTGTTTCAGTTCCATGTTTATCACCGTTTGTACAATGTCAACTCCGATTCCAATGTACCACAAGCTCTGATTGTGACAAGGTATTGATTGGGTGAAGGAATCTAGAAAGAGGCAAGATAATGATAATTTACTTGTCAGGTGATGCCATAACAGCTAAAACACACCACTAGTCATCAAAAACCAGCACACATAACAATGAGCAACAATATCAACATAGACATGAGGTATGTGGAAACAATACCCAGTGCCACACAAATCAGCCATTAACACAGAGCAAACAACAGCCAGCAGTCAAAAAGATAATCTATGCCTTGACACTGCCATCAAAGCCAAACAGACAATGTCACTGTGCAACAATGTCACTTACACTAAGGGGAAGTAGCTGTCGATGAGCTTTTGACGTAGGTCAACACCTTCCTCATCTCCACTATCATTGTCACTGGGCATGTGCTCATCATTGTCCAGGAGCAGGGGAATCTCTTTGTGCAAGGCCAGGTTGTGGAGCATGCAGGATGCAACTATGATCTGACCTCACCTTTTGGGGAGAGTAGAGTAGTGCACCTCCGCTCTTGTCCAGACACCAGAATCTAGACTTTAGAAGCCCAAAGGTATGCTTCACCACACGAAGTGTCCTCCCATGTGCATCATTGTAGCGGACTTCACCTGGGGTCCTTGGATTCTTCAGTGGGCTCAGCAAGCAGGGCCGGTTAGGATGCTAAGTCACCTAGGTGTGAGATACACAGACCAATTTTGTAATATAAACAGTAGCTGAGAACAGCAGTCCACATACAGCACACTACTTGACTGCATACTCACCAAGCCACGCAGACTCTAGATGCAGATTTGCCATTAATTGTGGGATGATGCTGTTATGCAGTATGTAAGAGTCATGTGCTGATCTGGGATATTTGGCACAGACTTGAGAGATAATCATATCCACTTGGCATACCACTTACACATCAATTGAATGTCTCTGTTATGGTAGACACGCTCATGTGCCTGTGGTGGAACTAGGTCAACTTGTGTGCAGTCAATTGCTCCAACCACATTCGGTATGTGTCCAAGATTATAAAATTCAACCTTCACATCTGCCAATTCATGTCTCCTTGGAAAGTGGATTTAGCATTCCTTGTAGGTCAACAATGTGGACAGGACATCACGTAGCACCATGCTGAACATAGTTTGAGATATCCCACTGGCGGTGGCCACTGTGTACTGAAACAAACCAGTGACAAAGAAATGCAGGGCAACCATCACCTTAACTATTGGCGTCAAAGAAGTTGGATAGGTTCTGTGAGGCCCCAGCTGGGGCTCCAACTGGCCACATAGGTCTTGAGGAGTAAGGCGATCCAGACAGAATTTCCTTATGATGTCCTGATTCTCCATGTTCACCAGCACTAGGAACGGCAGATGCACATTTGATTGTCTCCTACATAATATGAAAGAGGACACATGTAAATTTAATTCCCCAATGAGATGTGTCAAACATTGTATATATTGACTGACACAGTGCCAACATTGACTGGACTGTAACAATAGCCTAATGCACAAGTCACATGTCCTTGGTGTAGGTGACATAGCACATTTGGCAGATAGCAACACTGATGACGTTTACATAGCTGCTGTACCTGCAACACCTTCTTGTTTGAGTTGCACAGAGCATACCTTTTCTACACAATGAGCACAGTGTGTGTAAGCTGATCAAGTATCAAAATGATAACAGCAATGTACACAGTGAAATAAACACATTATGTGGTCAGTCCATCATTACTGTGGATTGATTAGCCATCTCACACATTGACATGCTCATAAATATGAGACTCCATCACACACCAAATCTGTGTACAAGCACACAAATATCATATGTGACATGTGAGGAAGTACATGACAATGCATGTAATCATGTGCACTGATATGGCTTGTGGGGGCATCAGTGAGTTAAATGTGACACTTGAATTTCACTTTGCAAATAGATGCCAGAATACATTGTAAAGGTGTAGTGTTCAATTATGAAAATTGGCTAGTTCCAATGCAATAGCAATATGTGTCCATAGGTGCGGTAGCCATGCTCCACCACAGCGATCACGGTCATTGGCCACAGTTGAAAAAATGCCAAATTGCGGTAGGGACCGCCTGGAACCCACGGTGTGACACTGCATATGCCAATGCTATTGCAGCCAATGGGAACCTCGATCGCTCACGATAGTGCAATACAATTTTGAAACCCACGGTAGGCAAGCTCCGCTACAGCAGGCCCGGCCTTTGATACAATTGAAAGATGCAGGATTGCGGTAGCGACTGCCTGGTCTCCGCAGCGTGACACCGCCTATGCCAATGCCATTGCAGCCAATGGGAACCGCAAACGCAGTAGTGCAATATAATTTTGAAACTCGCGGTAGGGGTGCTCCACTACTGCGGTCACGATTATTGGATACAATTGAAAAATGCTAACCAGGGACACTAATTGCAGCAGCAGAGTACCACTGAAACAACCCCACGGGCCAATAATTGTTTGTGAGAGAGCCACACATTTCACTTCCATTCAGACACTGCTGCCTGCCATTCATCACCACCAACTACTGCTGTTCCTGTATTCTGGACCCAGTGATGGTGATAACTGGGAACATCAGGGCCCGTCCCTTCACCACAGAGAAGCTGGAGGTCCTGGTGGACGAGGTCTTTCCACAGTATGGGAGGCTATATGGTGTCCCAGATGTACTGGTAAGTGTCTGAGTAAAAGTTTGAGAGAGCTCAGAATGCTCACACGATGTTACTGTGCAGTAGTATGTGCCTGTGAGTGCATGTCATTATGAATGCATCCATATTTTGCCTATAGCATGCTCCATACTTGCCCTATTAAGAATTGCATTTGAGTATGTGGATACAATGGCAACATGGACACTTTTACAGCTCTTATTAAGTCAAAACAAACACAAGTTGGTCTTAGACAGGGTAATGTAAATGTGTGATACACTGCCTAGCATACTGACTTCAAGTCAGTGGGGTGTGTAGCTTTATTTCCACAGTTCCATGACTGCATTGAAGGATGGGAGTGACATACTGTGGTTTTGCAGTCATACAGTTGCACTGCTGGTGTGAGACACTCGAAGTCTGAACAAACATTGCCTGTGCTATGTGATGTCATAGTCCATTAAGTGTTCATATGCTCATTAGTGACATTACAAATGTATTTTGTCCAAAGGGTACTGATTGATGTGTGTACAGTTTTCAAATTGACCCTATGGTGATTTGTGCATTATGCACAAGAGTGCAATGCCTGAGTGTAACCCTCTCGGTTGTAATTCACCTATGACACATCAGATAAATGGGAGTTGGAGATGTCATCCTTCTATTGATTCCTCTCATATTGTACATGCATGTAATTTCTCTGATGTTCTACATTTAACCTTAGTGTTAGGCCCTTTGGCCTTCACAGAAACTGCCCAATGTTACAAGGACCTAGCACTAAAAGGACTAAGTAAAACATATGTGTTGTCCACCACCCTATTTCACCTGGAGCTATCTTAGGCCTGATGATTGCACAAGAGACAGGACTACATCTTGTGAGAAGAGAGTGAGAATGTAAGGTCATGGCCCTAAATGTGACCACCATGACACATGTAGCCATGCGCTGGTCAAGGTCATTAAAGGGTGTGTGGTGTTGGACACAGTGAGTCTGCCATGGCACATCCTTTCCACTGTGTTGTATGTCATGCTCACTCACATACTGCATCACAGATGAGGGTCATTATCACATTTTATTGCTGTACTGTCACTCTGCATGTGTATGAGGTGGCCATGTTTGATCCAAGTGTATTATGTGTCATACTGTATGAGCTCTGCTCTCCTTTTATGTATTAGTGTGATATGTATTTTCATGCTCCTGTACTGAAACACAGTGTTACACAACACAGTGTCACTGAAGCCTTCTCTCTGTGTCTCCCATGCAATGGCTTATAAGTGGCCTCTGTGTTGAGTGCAGCTGTTCTGCATTTGCAGAACATTTTGTTTTTCATGTGTCAACAACCCATGAACCTGGTCACATTTCATCATCTTGAAATAATTAAAAGTCACATTGCATGAATGTTGTCTGCACCGAGACCCCCCTATACAGGATTATTCATTGTGTGAAGTGGGTTGCCCAGAACAATGGTCATGCATGTGTGCGCTGTGTGGATAGCTCAATAGTGTACTCATGTGATGATGTGTTAGTGGCGACAGACATGCACAGATGTGGACTCAGGGAGCAGTGAGTTGGTAAGGGTCACATCTATCCCACGGGTTCCTTTTTCCACAATGATGGAGAGAACAGCACCCTTTAAAAGTATATAATCCCAATATCAGCTGCATGGCTTTACAGGATGGAATTACCAGCCATAGTGACAGCAAGTGCACACAGGTGCAGAACGGGTAGAAGGTGATGATTACAGTGAAGCATTGGCTACTTTGCCTGTGCCATTTGTGCACATGGAAACATGAATGGGATGGTTAGACTCTGTTTTTCAAATGCAATGTAGCTGAACCTGGCTATTGCGAAATAGGTTAAGCACTATGGAGTTTCAGTCCTCAGTATGGGGGTATTGTGAAGGGGTGTCCTTGTGCATCAGTGCATGGTTAATTTGTGCCTAATGTTTTTAATCAGTTCTTGACTTATTGGCACATTGATGTATACTCAAAGTCATCAGTCAGTACAACATATGGATGTCATATGCCAGAGCCTATGTATTGTCACACATTAGCTATCCTTATGGAGTCCAGCAACGTCATCATCAACAGCAGACACAATCCTGCCTTGGATCAATGAGGGACTGTAAGGGACTTGTGGACATGTTGGTATGTGACATGACACAACCTATGAAGAACTTGCATTAACTTAACATTCTCATGCTTAAGTGCTTTGTATTTGTGACTACATTGTGCAATGGTGCTCATTGGCACTTCTTTGATAGATACGATGTGGCTTTGTGACATATTCTGCAGTATGAGTGTCATAGACCTCAACTTGCAGTGAACAGCAGTGAGCATCATGTTAGTGTGCATTCATAGATGTGTGCTGTGCACATCAGATGAATTGAAACACAGCTGACACCAATGGACAACTGTAGTTGTGCTTTCAAGCCCAACATGTTTGATATCAGGAGCTTGTGGCCCTGCCTAAAAGGACAGATTAGAGTTTGTATCTGTGGTGTCCCCTTAACGAGACTCCATATGTGGCACAGGAAACATGTTTTGATGTATAGCTATCTCACCTACAGGCACATAGGTATGCTTACTGGCAATAATATGTGTGGTTGAAGGTAGGCATAGGCCTAGCTATTTGGCTGTGTCAGCACCAAATGGAGCATTACTATCAACTATGCATGTTTTCATGCATCATCTGATGATTACATAAATGTAGCATATTCAGAATGTACATGGAGGAGTTCAACATTGGAGTTTCATTTTAAAGAGTTGTGCTTTGCTCACATTTGATGTTTGTAAGTATGGCACTAGATCGAAACTATGTCACTTTCTTTTGCAGCATTTACAGAGGGCAGGGAAGGATGGGGGACTGACACCGGTGGGGAGCTACTGGCACGACTGCAACACAGGTGTTCACTGTCACTGAGGGGTTCAGTGCCTGGGAGGGGGACAGGAGTGCCCTGGATGATTCACGCCCGGAAACACCAACCTCCACATCTTCAGACTCTAGCGGTGACTCCTCAGTGTTGACTGGCACAGGAAATTCAAGATCTGCATCTTCTGCCATACCTTGTCTAGTGCCCACCCTCCAAGATGCTCCCCCAAGTGCTGTCCGTGCACGCAACCCTAAGAGGAGTAGAGTCTCCTTCCCCCAGGCATCGCTGCCTCTCCCCCTGTCTCCCCTGCTGCCCTAAGTCCTCCACAGTGACAGCAGTCATTCAGGAGTCACAAGCGCCCAGTCCAGCTCCTGTCCCTTCAGCAACCACCCTGCCAATGGCACCTCCTGACAAGAGCACACACACCCCAGAGCACCCAGTCCTCTACACGCAGAACACAACAGCAGCACTCTAAGCATACCAGACCACAGACACCATCACCACAACATAAAATGGGCATACATGAGCACAAAACAAAAAGCCCATCACATTTATCAAAATCACCACTATCCAAGGGCACTCCCATCCCCACACCTGATCCCAAAGACTCGCAAACACTTGCCCTGTCTGCTGTGACCCTGGTGCCTGCTATAACTAAGCCAAACACATTTTAAAGGCAGATTGACCCAAAACATCAACTCCCACCCACACCCTTGTGAAGCATGGACAAGAGGGCAAAGTGTGGGGGGGTTTATCTTGACAACAGGGGATGCAGGGGAAGAAGCAACGCCACCTCAAGAGTACCACAGGGTCCAGCAAATTCCCATTGACAATCAGCCCACTCCCAGTTCAACGTAAAGCCAAATTTTAAGCCAAGTCCTCCCCACACCATTTCTCCCAGAGTGGTGCCTGGACTGCTCATATGTAGCCCCTGAGCTGTGGTGATTCCCATGGCAGTGGACATTGTTTCCACCTAATGTGCAAGTTCTCATGCACATATGTGTCTACTAGAAATTTGGACAGGCCAATGGCCTTGATGTTTTGCACTTTTGATGCCCCTTTTCCTGTGCAAGTTCACATGCACGCATGTGCATTCTAGAAATATGGACTGGCCAATGGCCTTGATGTTTTGCACTTTTGATGCTCATTTCCTGTGCAAGTTCTCATGCACACCTGTGCATACTAGAAAAGTTGATTGGCCAATGGCCTTGATGCTTTGCACTTTTGAGCCTCATGTTCTTTACAAGTTCTCATGCACACATGTGCAGACTAGAATTTTGGGCTGGCCAATGCCCTTGATGTTTTGCACTTTTGATGCCTATTTACTGTGCAAGTTCTCATGCACACATGTGCACACCATACAAACTGTACTGGCCAATCGCCTTGATGTTTTGCACTTTTTATGCCTATCCGGATATCAAGTAATAAATACTGTTACACATTTTGTCTGCTTTGTCGCTGCCCTTGCTACATAAAATGTTTAACGTATGGGTATATGTTTATGTGACACATGCTCTGTATGCCACATTTACATTGGCAATTAATTGATTTACTTTTTCGGATGGTGCCAGAGGTTACAGGCATTTTTGTGCTTCTTGAACCTGAAAGTAATGATGGTTGTTTGTGATGATCTACTCTTATCTTAATCATTCTATAGTCAGGTTTGCAAAATTATGTACATGTCATATTAGGATGATCCACAGGAAAACTTGCGGGGTGTATAGGGTCCGTCATATCTGTTGGATTTTTCTTGATGTGTGAACAGCAGTGTTGATGTGTCAGCCTCTTGTGAAAGCCTGTCTTCATAGTCCCATGGGTACATTTGAATGTGTGCACTTCAGTAGTCAGACAGTGTGATTGGCTTGTCATTGTCAGAAGTGTTGAGGTGTATGTGCCCCTGCACATGACACCTACATACATGTCTGATCCAGGTAATGAGTGGTTGTTTGCTTACATTATCAGACATGTGCTTCAGATTGTCGGCACATGTAGGAGTTGTAGGTTGACGGTGTGCCCTTGCAATCCTGGGGTACACCTTCTTGTTGTCGCTGACAGTTGTGAGTATGTAGAGTGTCTCACTGCAATGTCTGTGTTGTGTTTTGTTGATGAGCCATGGGTCTTGTTTAAGTTTGTGCTCACTGTGTTGACCTACTCAGCCACACTGACTTTATTTGTGACTTTTCTCATACATTGCTGTCACTTGACACATGTTTGGGACAAGTATAGTATGTGGTATGCAGAGTCATACCATCCCCTATAGGTGCTTCTGATGCCTACACATTTTGAGTTACTCCTCTATGTGTTTTTGCACTGTACACTCCTCACCTATTAAGTACTGATGTACACACCACTACAGTTTCATGTCTTCCGCCCCATGCCTTGCCAGTGTGTGACCCTCACCTCCACTCCATAGTGTGACACTATACTGTGGGAGGATGATCTGTGTACTGGACCAATGTGCCACTCAGGACATTATCCTTAGTTATGTGGTATCCTTAGTTATGTGGTATTTTCTTCTACTTGATAACAGTCATGGTTGACCATGTACAGTGCATATGTTTGACCAGTCCTCCAGTCATGTTGTGAGCATCTGGGTTTTCCTGAGTTGTGCAGCTGTGGGTGATGGCTAAGGTACTGCTACCCTTCCTGAGTGTGATATGATCTGTGTGCTGTGATGATTTGTGATGTGCAAGTTCATGGTGGAACACTCAGATATGTGTGAAACTGGTTTTGTTGGTGTTCACACACTGCTCACAATGTATGCACTGCTGTCAGTGTATGTTGCCTTGTACTTGCCTGGTAAGCATCCCCCTGATATCCAGCTGAGTTTTTTGTTGTTGATGTGTGCAGTGTTTGGCATGTGTTTGCTCTTTCTACTGACAGGTGCATGTGTGTGTGATGTTGTATTTGCATGACATTGTGTGTGAGTAGTTTGTGCATTGTAATACATTCTGATGTGTGTTGAATTTTTTGTGTGCATTGCTTGTGTGAATGTCACATGCAGCAATGTGGATTATTGTTCATGAGCTTCTTTTGAGTGTACATTTGTGCTATGTCCTCCTATATTTGACCTGTCACTGGTCAGGAGTGTGCATGTGCATGCTTATGCTACACATTGACACGATGCTCACTTGATAACTGGTGTGGTCTCTATGTCTGTGCTGGCGGATTTGTCCTATTGATCACAGTTAGTGTTCATGATTGGCATTTGATAATGCAATTTTTAATTGGGTTGGGGTATGGTGTCTGTGCATTTGTCCAGAGTGAAAACTTTGTGTATTCCTGTTCTGTTTAGGGTCACATTGCCTATCCACTGTTTGCCTGCACATGGCTGAGCTTGTTGGACTTTTTGGATGTTGTGTGTGAGATTTGTATTTGGCTATTGGTTTTTGGTCAGCATTGGTTCAGACATCCCTAAGTGAGATTCTGACATTTGTAGATACACACCAGGGTGTGTCATTGGGAGTCAGGAAACTCACAGGACCTTATTTGCACCTTTATCTGTGTTTCTCACAGGTGTTGAATAGTGCAGGTGTGAGGTGGGTAGATGAGGGTTATGTGTGAATGTCCTACTTGGGTTTGACAGTCAGGGAGTGTGACAATGAGCCATGTGTGTTGTACTGGCGGCATACACATGTCAAGGTAGTTGACACAGATGTGGGGCTGGTCACTGTATGTAAGTAAGTAAGTACAATTTTATTGTTTAGTTAATTAAAGCCATTACAATTTTCTTCCCTGTTGATAGAAGCTAAGAATTAACAAGATTTAAAATCATTCAGCCGTCAGTTGCACCAAAAGAGTCTTACAGATTAAAATCACTGTTAAATCTTAATTAAATTCTAAAATTCGATAAAATAATGCATGTACTCTACTTTTTCTACATGGATTACGTTTATGAACCCACAGTTAACAGATGTAAAATGTTAATCCCTTCGGTACCAGCAATAAGTCAATATGAATAAAAGTAGTTGTCTCTGCAGGCCGATGGACCGGACCACTTGCTCCCTCCTAGTAATGAATCCGTAAAACAAATGCAACTAGCATTAAGCTTTCTGTGAACGGACCCTCTCATTGTTGTGTGGACTTTGTTGCTTGATCGTGTATGTGCATGAACTTAATCAATTTACAGTTCATCTGGGGATCAGATGGATCAAGACCTTTAATTATAGCCTCCCAACATGTTTGTATTCCTCTATCCAAAAAAGCCTTTCTTAGAAAGGTCTCTCATGCAGGCCAAAGTTTTTTACAAATGCATATTAAGTGGATGAGGTCTTCTGTAGGGCTTCCACATAGACCACAACTTTTTACTTCCATAATTTTCCACTTTGGGGCATCTGCCAGTGAAGGATGTTTGTGAAAACGCAGTGCCATTAGCTGTTTTGTTAGGTGGACCGAGTATGTTAAATCTAGGTATGCTACTGGTTTAAGAATCTTGTAGTTGTTTAGGATAGTCCAGGCATGGGACCTCTGGCACAAAATATTTTGGCAAGCAAAATTGAGTGCAGTTTTGCAACTCTATCAAGTGTGGACTTAAATGAAACATAAGGCAGGGGTTTGTTCCACAGGTCCAAAGTGCAAGTTGTTTTGAGAACATTTTGCAAACAGCACTTATGTTGTGTATTGGGACCGTTCTCTTGCTCTGACCACAGAGCCTCATTCAGTTTAGAGTCCAACATATTTTGCTTTATGCGGTACAACACTTTAATTGTTGAATATTGCCTGCCAACTGTCTCGTTCAGTAAACCAATTTCTAATTGCACTTGTGCTGGAGACACCATTTGCGGGAGATGAAAAACCCTTTTGAAAATGCTGGTTGTTACATTATTGTGTATGGTTGCGTCTTTACCGTGGAAGGCTACACGCTACACTGGTGTAGGTTAACGTTGGTAATGTTTTAGCCGTTATTACTGTAATCAGTGGTTTGAATGAGGGGCCCCTTAGCTTCCCTGCCAGTGTCTTATGAGCAAAGGTTAATGCGGTTGCCCGCAGAGCTATATAATTTTTCTGATCTTGATGGCTCAATTTGTTGTCAAGGTAAAATCCCAAATATTTATAGCTTGCAATGTTTTCCAAGACTTTACCTTTAAAGTAGATGTTGTGCGGGTCACTTTATGGGTTCTGCCACTTCCTATCATTCCTGTGTCTATGCATAGTGTGCATTACTGTATCCCGGAGATATTGCACAGATGTTATGTTAGTTTAATTTCACATCACTGTGCCACACGTTTGATTTGATGGCCTAAGAGTAGTGTGATATGTTCCTCCTCTTGCATGTCATGTACAAATGCTATGTGTCTTGCTCCATGGTTTTCCTGCACTGTGCACTCCACTTTTGGCTAGTCTATTTATTGTCATACTTTCTTGCTGACTTATGGTATGTGGCAGAGTTTCACTGTGTCATTTGACTGAGAGATGTGACATGCAGTGTGAACAGTTCCATGGTTGTTAATATGAAGAGTGACTCTTCATTTCTTAATTTACTCAGTTTGATTCACATGAGTGGAAGGCAGATGTGAGGAAGAGGGTTGTCCAGCCCCTGACCTTCTGTGTAGGGTGCTAATCCTCACCTCCGCCTTCCCAGTCAATATACCTTGTCCTTTGAAGTTTGAGTTGTGAGGTCGAGCCACACCTGGCTGCTAAATAGTGCATGGAGGAGGAGGCACAGGAGAAGCACACAGCATGGGCAGAAATAGATGTGGGAAGCGTGCTGTGGGTGCTGACCAACTGATGCGGGGCACCATGTGGATAGGTTGAATGTGCAGCCCTGGGCAGCTGCCACACTGCCCATGCCTGGTGTCGGCCCTGCCTACTACATTGTGGACAGGTTTTCCCATGTCTTCACCGCCGCAGTGACATTACTGGGACATTGCAGTGATTTCTATGTTGATGGGTGACCCCGATGCGGAGGTGTCAATTTCTAGCAAGCAGGACATGTTTGAGTACACTGGGGGATATGTTCCTATCTCCATCAATTGTGTGTTGTAGTTGTATGTGGAGATGTGTTATTTACTAACCTGCGGTGTTGAACCCGGCGACGTCGTATATGCTGGTAGTGGATCAGGTACAGCAGCGAAAGGGCTTGAAGAGCTGGCTCCATAGCGGTCAATAGGTGCCCAGGATTCAAGTTTCTATGTCCACAGTAGTGCTTCTGCTGTCTCTGAGTGGCTGGTTTCTCCGCTGCATTTTGATGGGCTGTTTGAGGCATCCAGATTTGTCTGGTGGTCGTAAAGTTATTCCGCACGGTGATCTTTCTCTATGGGCTCTCTCCGCCACTGTTGTGGAAGGAAAATTCTGGTAGGTCCCAAAACTCCGTAATGGACGGGAAATTGGCTATCTTTGCCCATTGTAATACGGCGGACATGAAGACTGCCGGAGGAGTGAGAAAAAGGAAGTTTTCCACCACCGTCAGCACTGCAGATGAGCCAAAAACCGCCATCCTAATGAGCTCCTAAGTGAATTTTATCCCATCCCTGTCCAATAACACTATTCAAGTACATATTTGGTTACCTACGTGCCAAGTGTCAAATCAGTGCTTATCGTTTTTTTAACAGAAGCTAAACAAAAATCTGCAATTCTTACAGAACTGTTTTTGAATTACCTATGCTAGATAGATGATCCATAAAAGTTCTGTTACAAGTAAAATGATTTCAATACTTTTCAGTATGCGCTATAAAAAGACATACCCGTTTTAAGTGCACATGCTTCATAAAACAATATGGCATAATCCTAAAGTAGGAGGGGTAATTAACATCATCTAGGTGTTCAGTTCATGTATGGAGGATCTTAAAGTGCTTTCAGTGTTTGGGTGGTCTATGCAGTGCTTCATACTTGTAAAGTGCTCCATGCGCATTCTTTATATTCCACATTGGGAGGAAATTTCCATTAAAAGTGCACATGCTCCCTTGAACAGTCCAATATGCCTTAATATTTCTCTTGTAACAGGTTCAGTGTCCTCCTGATAATGTATCACCTAATATTTGTAGCATTTAAATATTTTAGGGTTCTGAATAGGAGATTATTAACTTATTAGATGAGGAAGTGGGAGAAAGAGGAGCCACTAACAGATATTTATTCAGTTCAAAATGCATGACATGTTCCCTTGAAAGTAATATAAAGTTCTGCTTCTGAATTATGTCCAAGGGGAGCTTCCATCACTATTAGAATGATGTGCCGTGGTTCCATTCTTCTCAAGGTTAGTCTCTTGCTTGGATGTGTTAAATCCCATAGTAATGTAGCTCATTGATGTCACTTTCATGTCTCGCCCTCAAATGTTTTGCTAAGGGCTATGAAAAGTCACTATTTTAAATGGCCCATAGATGTTGTAGGACCCTAAGTTTGACCTTATTTGTGGTACTCCCAAAGCAGTTTTAACAACCCATGTGAACAAGGCCATGTGTCTTGTTGGAAGTAAAGCTTTACCATGTCCATCTGAGTGAGCGCCTACTTTTGGAATCATTGATTAGGACCTCACGTGGAATGCACTCCTTAGGACCTCACATATTACATCGCTCATGACATGGTCAGTGACATCATTACTGACATCTCAAATGATATAACTGATGACATCATCTAATGGGTGTAAGTGTTTCTGAGAGCTAAAGATATATACTAAGCATATGCATAAGTTAATTGTTATTTTTTTGTACTACTAATGAGTGATACTGTTTTTAGTATATGTCATCTGAGTGGCACTGTGACTGGATATTCAGACAGAATATTGAGTTGGAAATGTCGACTTACACAAATATCGAGTTAGAAATATCATGACATAGAAATATTGACATTAAGATTATCTTGGTCAAGAATATCAAATTTAAGTTAAGAAATATTGTATTAAAAATATAGAAGTCATTAATATAATTTGCAAAAATATAGTTGTTTATAATATCGATTTTTTAATAAGTGTTATGTACTTTAGTTTATATTCTAAATGTATGTGATGTTTGTTTTTTGTACAAGTATTGTTTATGTTTTTATTATATGTTTTACATTTTAGTAGTTATCAACTTTGTTGAAATTTTGAGTTTTTTTGTTTCGTAGTGGGTTGTGGGTTTATAGGGGACTAGGGTGGGAAGTAATTTAATGATAATAAATGTATGATTATTTTTATTTATTAATATTTATTTAATTGAGATTGTGTAGTGTTAATTGTAGGAGTAATTTATTTATAATAATTATTCATTGGTTGTTAATTAATATTAATTAATGAATTGCTGATTATTTATGGTATTTTTGTAACTCTTTTTTGGTGTTGGTTGTGGGGTTTATAGGGGTAAAGGGTGAGAAGTAATTTATTTTTGATTACTTAATAATTAGTGGTTAATTTATATTAATTAATTGATTGACAATTACATTTTGTAATTAATTTAAGGTGCAGATTGCGGGGTTTATAGGAGTAAAGGGTGGGAAGTAATTTATGTTTAATTAATTAATAAGTAGTTGTTAAATTATATTAATTAATTTATTGTAAATTAATTATGGAAATTGTGTAAATAATTTTAGGTGTGTGTTGTGGGGTGTATAGGGGTTAAGGGTGGGAACTAATTGATGTTTAAATAATCAATAATGAGTTGTTAATTAATAGTAATTAACTAATAGAAAATTAAATATGGAAATTGTATAATTCATTTTAGGTGTGGGTTGGGGGGTTTATAGGGGTGAAGGGTGGGAAGTGACTTATGTGTAATTATTAATTAGTTGATCATTAATACTTTTGTATGTAGGTTTTATTTTTATAGGGTAAACGATAGGGATCTAATACATTGATACTTGATAATTGTTGTTAAATACTATTAGTTTTTTAATTGAAAATAAGTTTTAATTGTGTAATTAATTTTTCTACTGTTTAATTTTAGCTGTGGGTTGTGGGGATTGTGGAGGTAAAGTGGGAAGTTTATGATGCTTTAGAGTTTTAATTTGCTTTCTAATTAGTGATATTTCTTTAATTGGTAATACATTTAGTTAATTATGGAAGTACTTTTTATTCTAAATTTAGATGTGGGATTTTCATTGTGTGGTGTTTTAGGGTAGGAAATATAAAAAAGTACATTTATTTAATAATTCATGTTTTTGTTCCTAAATAATTTCTAATTAAATTTGGTTGTTTTAAAATTATTTTATAATTTAATTTAATATAATAATTGTAGGTATTTGTCATATATATTTAACTTTATATTAAGTTTATTTTTTAAAAGAATTATTGAATATATTTGTATTTTTATTTTTAACATATTTGTATATTTTATTTTTATTTTCTAAATGTTTTTGTTGTTGTTAATATTTGGTTTTGTTTTTAATTTTGAACTGACTGGACTGAGAATAGTTATTGTTACCCATCCACAATCCAACTGTTTCCCTACTGTTGCACTGATTGGAGTGGGAATAGTAAATTGTATCCTGCCACTATCCAACACTCTCCCTACTGTTGCACTTATTTGAGTGGGAACAGTCATTTTAACCCTCCGCTATCCCACACTACCCTACTGTTACGATTATTGGGGTAGGAAAAGTACATTTTATCTCTTCGCAATCCAACATTTTCCCTACTGTTGCACTGACTGGAGTTCGCATAGTAATTTTTATCCCTCTGTTATCCAACATTTTTCCTACTGTTGCACTAATTGGAGTGGGAACAATAATTTTTACCCGTCCGCTATCCAACACTCTCCCTATTGTTGCATTCTCTGGAGTGGGAAATTATTATTTATGTGTGTTTAACTTTTTTAAATTACGTTTATTTGTTATATTTGTTCATATGTATATTAAACCTACTTTCTTTTAAATTAATGTTATTATTTAATATTTATTATTTTATTACATTTATATATAGTAATCAATATTTTGTACAACTATATTTTTAACATCAATATTTTTTCTGATATATTTGTACTTACCTGTTTAAGTATAGGGAGTCAATATTATTACATTCTTTATTTTTTCATCGATATTTTTTACATCTATATTTTTTATATTGCTATTCAGTCTGTGCCTGTGTGTATCAGTGTGGGAGTGGGTGTTTGAGTGGATGTTTCGGTGGGAGTGGGTGTGTGACTGTATGGGTGGGTAAATGTGTGTGTGAGTGACTGTATTGGTGACTGTGGTGGCTGCATGAGTAGCTCTATGGGTGGATGAGTGTGTGAGTGGCTGTATGGGTACGTGAGTGGATTTTGACTGGGTGTATGGGTGAGTGGGCATGTGAGTGCCTGTTTTTCACAGTAAGTACTTGTGTGAGTGACTTAATAGATGAGTAACTGAAAAGGTGAGTGAGTTGGCACATGAATTATTGTAGTGATGTTTAAATGGGTATGTAAGTGGTTTTGTGGATGAGTGATTAGATGTGTGTGTGGCTATATAGGTGAGTGAGTGGCTCTGTTAGCAGCTTTTTGGCTGAGCGAGGGGCTGTATGGGTGAGTGACTGGTTGTGTGAGTGTATGTGTGTTTATCTATGAATGGTTGTGTGAGTGGCTGTGTGTGTGCAAGTGTGAGTGGGTATTTGAGTGACCGTAAGTGAGTGTATGAATAGCTGTATGGATCTGCGAATAGGAGTGGGAGTGGTTTTGTGGTATGTGAATAGCTTTATGGGTCTGTGAGTGGATGTGTAAGTGGCTGTTTGGGTGAGTGAGTGGTTGTGTGAGTTGCTGTATGAGTGAGAGTGTGTAGTTGTATGGGTTTGTGAATGGGTAAGTGAGTGGGTGCTTATAAGGTTGTATGAAGGTGTGAACGTGCATGTGGATGATATCATGAATGATGTCATAAGTGATGTCACTGGCCATGTATGAGGTCAAAAGCAGTGCATTGATGAGGTATAAGGTAACTATAACTGCTGAATTTCTATGTTTTTTTAATTCTATTTTTTAACTGTAGCACCCCTGTAACCTTTGCTTTTTATAGTTTTATTTCCTAACTGTAACCTTTGAGAGTGGGTGTGTGAGTGGCTGTATAGGCAGGTTAGTGGGTGTTTGAGAGTCTGAGTGGGCGAGTGAGTGGCTGCGTAAGTGTCTGAGTGGGTCTGCTACTGGTTGTGTGAGTATCAGTGTAGGTCTGTGAGTAGGTCTGCAAGTGTCTGAATGGGTCTGGGAGTGGGTGCATCAGTCTCTGAGTAGAAATGTGAGTTGGTCAATGAGTCTCTGAGTGGATCTTGGAGTGGGTGCGTAAGTGGGTCTATGAGTGGGTGTGTGAGACTCTGAGTGAGTCTGTGAGTGGATGCATGAGTGTGTGAGTGGGTGTGTGAGTCTCTGATTGGCACACAGCAGCAGGTATCCATGCCAGTTCCTTAAGTGACGGTCCTGCCCAGCTTGCTTGCAGTCCGCTACTCTCTGCTACCTTCAGTTTTGTGCCTCATCCAAGTTAAATGTTTATATATTCCATGATAGTTTCCAACATCATTGGTGTTAAACGTTCATCACAAAGAGATCAGCCAACAAGTGTTTCGTCATTAGCCAGATAAATCCATGACTTCATCAGATCTGAAAAACAACTAATAAATCAATCAAATCTCAGTACAAAAAATGAACTAAACTACGAAAGACAAAAGACAAAGACCTTCACCCTCCGAGGTGACCATCTCCCAAATTTCATTAGAGAATATATAGGAATAAGAATAATCTAATATCAACCAGATAATCTAATCCATTCCCTAAATCTTTAATTCTGGTTTGAAAGGAAAAAACAAAGAAAAGGCTGATTGTATACCAAAACCCAACACAGAATGAAAACTATCAATGGTTAGTAACATTGGCAGCCTTATTGAGAAGATGAAAATCACAAAAAGAAAATTAGCTATAAATAAATTGTAGGAATTGCCCTGCTCATTTAATCTATTACACATGCCATACATCTTAGTTCCCAATATACAAAATCCTTTAGTATACAGTGGAAAAAAAGTGGTTGGGGGGAGAACAGTCCTACTAACAATTAAGTTGGTGTAAGCACTCAATCAATCGTAATATTGGCGTTCATACTGGGAAAGTGATCGAGTCTCATAAATAATTTCATGTACTAACTAAGTGCTGCGTAAATCAAAATAAGCAACATAGTAGGGAAAACATACAAATTAAAAAATATATATAATACCATCATGGTTATTTGTCAGATAAGACCCATTCTTGGGAATCAATGTAAAAGTACAGACCAACACGCCGTTGGGAGTAAAAAGACGTATCCAAGTCATATAAAGAACCATCTCAAATAGGTCACATGTCAAATATTATGTCTACTAGTTACATGTGTAGATGGTCAAAAATCCACCAAGTAATCCATCCACGGTAATGAGTTCACCTAGCTCATATCCTACTTATTGTACTCAACAAACCCCAAATTCGGGGAAGAGGGATGAAGAGACTTAGCCCTCAATCAAGTTATTGGTTATACGAAAGAAAAGGAGGGAAATGAGAAGGAAAAGGGAAAAAATAGGATCTTCCTAGGCAAAAGGTGCGCATACCCCGCGGTTTTAAAAAAAAGTATTTTTTTTTTGCACTTGGTCGTCCTTCTGGGACCCCCTGAGAAGGGCTAGAGGGTCAGGGGGTCTCAACCCTGCCCCCTTTTCGCGTTTTCCACTCTTGTTTTATGCTCTCTTGTGCCTCACTTCTCCTGAGAAACAAGATGGCTGCTCAGGTGGTCCCAGAAGGATAATAACATATATAAGCGTTATCCGCTAATAGAATTAGCATTTACAAAACCTTTGAAATTTATTGAAAAAAAATATAGGTTTCCCGCCTGATATAGTTAGGAATTTGCTTTTAAAAAACCTTGCAAATTCACTGAAAAAACCATAGGTTTCAAGCCTTATATATTTAGGAATTAGCATTTAGAAAACCTTGCAAATTCACTTAAAAAACCAAAGGTTTCAGGACTTATATAGTTAGGAATTAGCATTTAAAAAACCTTGCAATTTCACTTAAAAAACCATAGATTTCATGCCTTATATAGTTAGGATTTAGCATTTAAAAAACCATTGAAATTGCTCCTATATAGTTAGTTGTACTAACTATATTTCGCGCACCCGCAATCCACTGCTGATGATGTCACATATTACATCATTCTTGTCATTCATGACAAGGTCAGTGACATCACTGATGACATCACTGATGACAGCTCAAATGACATCACTGATGACATCACTGCCTGATGTCGCCAGTAGGTCGATATATTGTTTAATATATGTTTTATTTTAGAATTTAATTGTAAAGAGCCACAGGGCCTAAATGTAGATGAGGATCTTCATACTTGTCTGAACTGAATGCATATGTATTTAATGAAATGATAGAACAACCTCGAGCAAATCAAAACTGCATATTGAAATTATGAATTGTTAATGTTTTTAATTGACAAATAACTTTTTTATCTTTCTTTTTTTAATACATAAGTGGTAGTATAATTTGTAAAACTGAAGTGGCATTGAAGAAATAGAATGGAATGGATAAAGCTTTTTTAACTATTTATGCACTGACACTTTATTTTTATGTGCAATAGGAGTGGATTGTTTACATAAATAGTATAGAGTACTACTGTTTCCTTTTAGGCATTAGCACTTTATCTATGGGATACTCCTTTTTTCGATATATAAGAGGAGTAGATAGCTTATAGTAGAATTGTAGCATATCCAAGCCCAGGCAATTTATTATTTTTCTTTGGATTATGTGCATTTTGTAGAGTAGTTGTTTACAGTAAGAGAGTATTATTGTTTACGAATAGGCACTTGCACTTTATGAAAATAATAAGGATTTTTTGAGTAAAATTGCGTTTCTAGGAAGTGTTTTCCCATTCTAATTAGAACAGTCAGTTATACAGATAAAGCCACGTGGTAAAATTTGATAAACCGTTGAATCAGCTGTCTTAAGTCTAATGATAGCAATCAATTGAAAACATGAGTTGTTCAGCATGTGATAGAAAATTGTTAAATAATCCTATGAATACTCTCTCAAGGTTCTTGTGGTTTACGGGCACTTGCCCAGACCCTTGTGGAATCCTTATTGTTTGAGCAAATGAAACTGATTACAAAATGCACAAGAATATGTTTTTATGCATTTGCTCTGAAATGGTGAAAAATATATTAATAGAATGTTTATATTTTGTTATTAGCGTTTGCCCTAAACATGAATTCGTTTTTTGCTGAACTAAGTTTTCTCTATTTGCAAGTGCTAAAATGGCCACCGCATTAGTAGACGGCCTGACCAGGATTCGAATGTCCTATTACACTGTTTGCTACCTTTCTTTCTTATTTTTACTAGTCCGTAATGGCGGCATAAACATTGTGATAAAGGGAGTTTGTAACTCTTAAAATAAATAAATAAGCCTTAACCACTGATACCCTTACCCTTGCTCGAGTGCCGTATGATTTCCTTGTGTAATGTGAATGGACAGCCTATTTTTTATATATATATATATATATATATATATATATATATATATATATATATATATATATATATATATATATATATATATATATATATATATATATATATATATATATATATATATATATATATATATATATATTTATATATATATATATATATATATATATATATATATATATATATATATATATATATATATATATACATATGCCATACCTGCTGGCGGTTGCCAGTAGGTAGATATAGTTAGGACCTAATTTCCATAGGAAATCCACAACATTCTATTTTGAATAACTTTGGCGCTGGTCAACGAATAAATGCAAAATTCTCCAAGAAAATGGCCTGCTCTGCTCCGCTCCTTCCCTGAAAGGGGTGATTTGTCAAGTGGGGGCTAAGAAAACAGGGGGATTCCCCAAACGTGTTTTCCCCATGCAATTTTCTATAGGGACCTTTAACTGAGGCTACAGAAAATCAAAAGTAAAATCATAGATATATCTATAGACGAAGTACCATACGCGTACCGTCCGAGGTCAGTACCCAATACATTATGAGCACGAGCTGCATGCTAATTGGCTGAAACCTGTCTGTCAACACTCCAAATCAGAAAGTGTTTGCAGCCATCTTGTGTCTCGGTAGAACAGAGGAACAAGAAAAGTGATAAACAAGTGCGCAAAAGACACAAAGGGGGCGTGGTAGAAAGACCCTGACCCCCTAGGCCTGCTCAGGGGGTCCCACAAGGACCCCCAATGCCCCCCTAAAAATATTTTGGGGGAAAAAATTGCAGGATACAGGTTGGGTACACGTACCCTGCCGATCTCCCCCAAGAAATTAAGGCACCACTCTGCAAACGCGCCCCCTGGCACATTTGCAGAGGGGGAAATAATTCACCTTGAATAGTGGGGGGTCCCTGGGGGCCAAGTAGCCCACAGGAACCTCCAGTATGCCCCAGGGGGCTGCCTTGCAGAGACGTGTAAAGAGGCCACGCCCCTTTTTTCACCTCTCTGCAACGCAGCCCCCTGGTGCATACTGGAGGTTCCTGGTGGGCTAGTTGGCCCCCAGGGGCCTCCAGTATTCAAGGGGAATTAGTTCCCCCTTTGCAAACCCACCAGGGGGCTGCCTTTCAGAGACTTGTATAGAGGCCACTCCCCTTTTTACACCTCTCTGCAACACAGCCCCCTGGCGCATACTGGAGATTACCGGTGGGCTAGTTGGCCCACAGGGGACCTCGGGATTGAAGAGGAATGAATTCCCCAACTTAAAACGCGCCACAGGGCATGTTTGCACACATGTCACCTCAGGTCCCACCCCCTTCCTTCACTACTGAGCAAAATATTCCTCTAAAATCAGGCGAACTACGAATTCCAATTTACTCACCTGTTATCAGGAGAGACCTCAGTGCTGCATCTTTCAGCACACTACTGATCCTGAAAGGTAATTCTAACCATACTTACAGTAGCTTGAATTTCCTTCCATAGGCTAACATTGAGTGGTTTCACTGGGAAATTCTTCTAAGTGTGGAGGTTTGGAACTTTAAAAAATTCCTCTAAAATCAGCTGAACTGCGAATTCCGATTTACTCACCTGTTATCAGGAGAGACCTTGGTGCTGCATCTTTGAGCCCAGTACTGATCATGAGAAGTAATTCTAACCATACTTACCAGTAACTTGAATTTCCTTCCATAGGAATCCATTGTCTTGTTTTCACCAGAAAAGTTTCTAAGTGTCTATTTTCACAAACTAAAAATATTCCTTAAAAATCGCCTGTATGACTTAAACACATTCTTTCAACTGTTTACAGGACATGCACCAGTGCTGGAACCAGGATCCACCACTGAATGAGAAAAAGTAATGATAACACTACTTACCTGCTAAGTGAATTTCCTCCCATAGGATAACATTGGTGATTCTATGTGAAAAAAATTGAGTCAACTTTTAAAATACAATAATATTCCTTAAAAATCACTACTGTAACTAAAACACTTTTACTCACCTGTTTACAAAAGATGTCCAAAAACTGAATCTAGGATCCAGTCCTATGGTTAGAAAAGTAATCCATAAAGTAACTAATTGCATTTAACTAGAAAAACACATTGAGGTCAATGTTGCATTTTGTTTGAAATTGTGTTGCCCATTGCAACAACTGTAACTACTGTACTTAAAAGTCTATTGATTATTTGCAAAGTATTTAAACTAAAGTAATTAATTCGGAGAAAGTATATTTGTAATGTAATGTATAATGTAATTACAATGTAATTCAAAAAATAAAATAGTTAAAAATAAATAGGTAAAAGAATGTAGTAAATCAGTATAAAAAATATAACAATTAATACATTTGAAAATTGTCATTTACAAAACCTTTGAAATTCATTGAATAAACCAAAGGTTATAAAACCCTTAAAGCCTACATTTTTTTCAGTGAATTTCTAAGGTTTTTTAAATGCTAATTCCTAACTATATCAGGCCTGAAACCTATGTTTTTAAGTGAATTTCAAATGTTTTTTAAATGCTAATTCCTAACTATATCAGGCCTGAAACCTATGTTTTTTTTCAGTGAATATATATATATATATATATATATATATATTACCTACTGGTCATCAGTGATGTCACTGACCATGTCATGAATGATGTAATATGTGACATCATCAGCAGTGGATTGCGGGTGCGCGATATATAGTTAGTGCAACTAACTATATATGGAATTTCAATGGTTTTGTGTGAGTAAAATAAGGTTTTGTAAATGCGAATTCCTAACTATATATGGTCTATAACCTATGGTTTTTTCAGTGAATTTTCAAGGTTTTGTAAATGCTAATTCCTAACTATATATGGTCTATAACCTATGGTTTTTTCAGTGAATATATATATATATATGTATATATATATATATATATATATATATATATATATATATATATATATATATATATATATATATATATATATATATATATATATATATGTGTGTGTGTGTGTTTATATAAGTATATAATTATATATCCTATTGAATATTAGTTAGACTTATTCACATAACATTATATTACTGGTATATATTTACATATTTAAGACTTACTACTTAAAGATATATATATATATATATATATATATATATATATATATATATATATATATATATATATATATATAAGTGTGTGTGTGTGCGGGTGTGCATGCGTATGTGTGCATAAAATAAACTCTATTTTGTTATGTTTTTTATAATATTATTGTGAAACAACAATTTGCGGGATATTTTTGTACTCATCCCCATAAGAATAGGTAGAATATATTTTTGTAAATGATATTGTTGATTCCAATATTGTGTCAATGATACAGAACAATGTGAGCTACCCGAATCACTAGCATGAGACTAGGTATATGTGACCAAGGAACAAAGTAATGTATAGTGCCCCAATGGCCCAAGTAAATAACATGTAAATTAATTTTATAATAATTAATATTAACCTGGAAATTCTAAAATAAAATGTTACAGCACACTAACTCAACAAACTAAATGTTTAATAAATAACAAAATCATTAAAGTACAGTAATTTAATTTCAATTTATTAATATATGTTTTTAAACAACCTCACTAACATTTTAATACTAAATTAGTGTTTAGTTAATTTTACTCTCAAACTGTTTTGGAATAATTTAAAATTAGTCACATCATCACATTTCCCATTAACTTCGAAAGAGTTTGGTGTCTTGCTCTTTCATGTTCATTGCAGACAAAAAATTAAAGCAGAATTTGTGCTCAGACATTAAACATACAAAAAAGAAGTGAGCACGTCTTATAAAAAGAATTTCGAATCAGTTTAATATGTCATGTTAAACAAAAGGTGCCTTTCCTCAGATTGTGTAGAAACAAGCAGAGATGTTATACTTTCTGCAAAGACCTACAGAGTCGAAAAAACATTTTGACATGTGTCCTTTCCGAGGATGCTACCTGGTCAAGGAGGAGAACTGGATTAATAGACTCTGGACCACAGCTCTCAGTTTTACAGAGCTCTGTTGCCCTTTGACTAGGTTTCCGCTATGTAAATAAAACATACATACATACACACACACACACATAGACCAGATGTCATATGCTTTATTTGTGTATTCTTCGTTGTGACTGCTCTGTGGGCTTCTGTGTAGCTCTGAAGCTATCTTCCCTTATATAATCGTATTTCCTCTTCATTTCTACCTGGGCCTTTGGTCCATTTTTGTGATTTGCCCTCTCAGGTCACTGACAGATCATTTCTCAACCCTGCTCATATAATCTCTTTGTTTTCTGTTTCCCTTCTGATGATCTTTGATCTTTACTGACCGTCCCATTCCCTTCACAATGTGCCACTTGTGTTCAGTATGCCTTGGTCTCATGACCAGTCTCAGTGCCATGCATTTTACCCTTCTACCTCCAATGTTCTTATCATCAAAACCTTTTTAGAATGACTATTTGTAACTTAACTTGAACCTGTCTTGAAGATGAGGACATCTGGTATAAGATAATGAGTATACTTGTAATCAGTGACTGTAGAAAAGAGTGATTCTTCAAGTAATAGTTTTCTCCCCACAGCGCCATTCCTAAAATACAGTGGGGCAGATTTACAATGACTGGTGCATCCCTGCTAATGGGATGTGGCAGTTATTTTGCATGACTTAAAGAAACCCTTGCTCCACCATGGATGCGCGACATTTGCAATGCCGCGCACCGTGGCAAAAGGATAGGCATCTGTCGGCCTAAAGGTGACGCAGTGCTGGAGTCGTGTCGCTAGGGCGAAGCAACTCCAGCCCTGCTCAGGGGCGGCCCACACTTGCTGTGCGGCACCACTCTTTACACCTGCTGCAAGCAGGCGTAAGGTTTTGACGCAGCGGGGTGGTAAATGTGACTCTGTGAAATATTGTAGATTTCACTGTGTCACTTTTACGAGGCTTTCCGATGCCGGAATGCCGACCCTGCACACATTATACCTGACACGGGTATAAAGTAGCGCTGGGCTTTACAACGTGATCCTCTCCCTAGATGCATCACGTTGTAAATATGTCAAATTCTGGAGCATTCTTTACGACGCAGCTGTGTCACAGAAGTGACACAACGGTGTTGTAAAGATGTTGCAAAAGGCTTGTAAATCTGCCCCACTATTGGGTCCAGGTTTGAATCTAGCTATGATCCCTTGTCTGATTTCATGCAAGAACTGTTAGCATTCCCTTCCTGCTCTTCAGTTTCTCAGGTGCATTGACCTAATTGCCCATCAGAAGCTCTTCCAGCCAGAAGTGATATCACTCAGTCCACTCAGCAAAGCACTTTATCTCAAGTTCCCCAAAGATACAAGATATCGTGACAATAATTAAGCTGTTATTAGAGATGTATGGCCACCATTGTTGCAGAAAATGTATTATTGATTATATGTTAATAAAGATGACACAGGTTTTCAAGTATAAAGTGTTCACAAGCAATTCTAACCTGCATGTGCCGCTGTTCAGATGCTTGTCTTAACCAAAAGCAAAGTTATTTGGCAGCTGTGTCTGTTTCCATGTCAAGAGACCCAGAGAACTACGAAAAACATTGGCCTACCCTTTTGTGGCATTCAAAATGGAGGCAGCAAAGTTACAGTACCACCATACAAGTGAACCCCTGTTGACCGTGTGCCATTAAAGCTACCACCAAGTCTGTTGAAAGAGAAAAAAAGGGGCATGCGAAGAAGTGTGCAATAGAGTCAATCAGGGGACGATTAGAAAAAACTGAGCATACACGAATAATTAAGGGCCACATATATCAAAGTATGTTACATTCGGAAACGGTGTAAATTGCTAAATTCACATGTTTGTGAAAGCAAAATGGCCTTACTGAATGTATGAAAGGCTTTCAGATTCGCAACTTTGGTAATCGCAATTTTTAGCGATTACCTAAATTGCGAGTGCAAATAGGGAATCGCAATTTCTGACTCCTTAATGCACATGTAAGAATCCTTTCCTAAATGCAAACTGTTCATTCAGGAATCGCCATTACCATCGATTTCAATTCCGTGGTAACCGTGCAATTTTGGAAAATGCAAAAAAAAACATTTTCCAAAATGCTATGTGGCACACACATGCCCTTAGGTCTTGTGCATGCCTTACATGTGCACCTTTTTAGGGGGGCACTTCAGGGGGCTCCTAAACCCTTGTGCACCCTTGTCTTTGCATTACCTATTTCCCGATTATCAAATAGGTGGTCACAATTTAGGTAATGAAAGACCATTCATACCTATGGGCTTTGAGGTCCATAGGAATGAATGGAGTCACAATTACAAATAACGATTATCTAATTGCGTTTGCGATTTTTAAGACATCGCTACTAGGGAATTGATATCTCCTGTATGTTTTGTTATATCACATTCAGCGATTACTTTCAATACGAGTGGCCCATTATGTTTGATAATTCCTGATACCTGACATTGAACAATCAGGGGTTTGGAAGTTAACACCGCATTCCACAAATTTTTGTTGATAAATTTCGAAAGTGTACACTCGCATAAATGTATTGAGGGTGAAAATGCCTGATAATTACAGAGACATGCAGATTTTGTTGCGGATTTCAAGGACTGGTGGATACAGAGGGGTTTCTCCCACATTGAAGAAAGCTGTTTTAAACAAGCACTGCCAAATTCGATAGGTCTGGCATTAATGGCATGACAGGCCAGGCACAAAGAACGGCTGTTTGCATACGTTAGCCGATTTAAAGCCATAACAGTTATTGCACATATTAGTGCATTTTTGAGATTATCAATGTCTGACCACCCTTGGTTGCAGTGTTTGTTTACTGGTAGAATGGGAGTAAGCATAAGCAACAGAACCACTCATAAGGCTTTGCAAGAGAGATGTCTTATGCGACTCTAGTGCTACTGTAAGAAACTTATTTTAATGCACCATTTATATCTTTTTACCCATATCCATAATGCCAGTACTGCCCTTCAGCTAATCTTAATTTAAATTACGTAAATGCATATCTCTTTGGCTTGCTCTAAATCTCAGCAGCACTCTCAAACAAGCTTAGGTCCAATCGGAGCAAAACAAAACAAGTTAAATAAATAAATAAATAAATATTAGCTGAGCTCATTATTGCCACTACTTTTACATGTATTAACCTCGCATTGTGTTAAATGATATCCATAGAATTGCATTAATCTGTTACTCCAAGAGTGATACTAAGGGGTTGATTATGACTTTGGTGGTGTGGAATGAGAGCAATATGCCACCGTCCTGCTCCCACACTACCAAAGTCGACGCCCACCAGATTAGGAGATTTCTCCTTGTCTGGCAGGCGGTCCTTTGGTGTACCCACAGTGGTGCCTTTGATAAAGTCACCGCAATGGGAACGCCAAAGTAAATTCACGCACGGCATGGACTGTTAAGTCCATGCTGACAGGCCCGGACTGGCCGTTGAGGGCGCCGGGCAATTCCCCGGTGGGCCGCATGGTTGGGGGCCGGTTTTGGGCCCCTGGGGCCGTTTTTGTTACAGGGCCGTTATGCTGCAAAAACGGCCCTGTAACAAAAACGGCCGAAAAACCGGCCCTGTCACAGAGCACGATCGCACCTCTCCCCCCTCCCCTCTCCTCCCGGAGGGGGGGAGGGGGGCCGGCCGAGCACTTTGCCAGGGCCGGTTCTGGTTCCCAATCCGGCCCTGCATGCTGTGCAGGAACTGGGCATGCATGCACACATGCATTCCTATGACATGAGGCACCTCGGGGCCCTGTAGGGTCCCCTTAGTTTTCTTACTGCCAGCAGTTTCATGGCGTGAACAGTGCCATGGGACCACTGACAGTGAGGAATATGCTTGGCGGGCCGCTCTATCACCAGAACAGTTCCCTGGAGGCAGGGGCAAGGCAAAGCTGGTATGACAACCAAAGTTGTAGTATGGCGGTCAGACTGCCGGTGCGGCTGTGGCTGGACCCCCACTGCTGTGTACCCACGAGTCTGGCGATCGTCGGACCACCAGAATACTGATCAGGCCCCAAGAGCGAGATGTTAGATACTCATTATATACGCTACCCAAGTATCTCTTAGAGGAGATACCATGTGATATGTGAAATCGTAGGAGAATTCACTAATTTGTTACTGGCAAGAATCCCGGTATGGCATATGAGACCCTTAGTTTCACTAAATGTAATATCGGAAATTCAAAAGCATAGAAAACTACTTGAGATCCTACAACTTTCTAAGATAATGAAATTAACTTCACTGACTCAAATCATTCGAGAATGCATTGAGGTGTGACAGAAGAGATCAAAGTGACACTAATGTATAAAATACAATTTTCACAGCTCCACAAAGATGTCAAGGTAGACCTCGCTAAAGCGTGGCTCTTTTGTGTGAAGAATTCTGTCCCCAAATAAACATTAATTTGTAATATATGAAATGTTGGGATTGGCAGGACCATGTGATGCTACAGAATCATTGACTCTAAATTGTAATAGCAACTCAGAGAGAAATGCCTCTTCTTGATGCTTAGGCTCACAAACATTTTACAAACTTGTGATATAGGTTGTGATATAGGAAATGTCAAGCTTGTTACTAACCTGTAACACTTGTGAGACTCAGAATGGAGGTACATTTTGGTCGATATCATTCTCAAAGAGTGGCAGTAAGCTGTGGTACTTGGGATCCCTTGAGGCGCACCAAAGAAAGACATTTCGGAGGAACACTAATGTGTCACCGCTGAGAGAAGTGTAGAAGTGTGGCTCACCGGTTAGAGGAGGCAGTCCCTGATGCAGAGGTCAGACCCGGGACCAGGGTTCAATCCCCGACGCGGCAGGGCCTTATGCTCAAAATGTCCATGGACTCGATAATTCTCGCCTCGGTGCCTACTCGAATCGTGGGTTCACACTCTGCAACTCTGGGCAATAGCTTGCTTATATGGCTGAGATACCCGCCACCCCCTCTCAACACAATCCCCAAAAGGAGGGAAACCGGAAACAGTTCTTAAAGTTTTTGGATGTGGGAGGGAGTGACCCTCCCGGCCGTATTTATTAAAACAAAAAATTAACACATTAAACGTTTCATGTTATGTACAATTTCATTATCACATTGCGATGTTTGGCTAACCTTAACATATTCTCTAATACAGAGGTTCTCCTAGCCGAACTAGCATCCTACAAAAACATTCTCTAGAAACACTGAAATTGTACATCCTAACGTTTAAGGGCCAACGGCAAGGTCATAACCGGTGTCAAGATCCCTAACCAGACTTACCCCTCCCACTTGGGAGGGGCGACAGCACAGAGGCTTACCTCAAGTGCAACTACTAACAATTTCCCTTGACTTGACGGGGGCACTTAAGACTCGACGCCATTTAAAGGTCGTTCGAAGACTTGTGTGTGGTATCTAGAAGGTATCGTGGACCTCTCCCCACCCCACACAACTTACCGCATCTGCCGTCGCAGATGACACTGGCCCCGGGAAATTCCCCCAGGAGGGGGCTGTAACCCCTCCTACAAAGGAAGGGGCCTTGACCGCCTTTCCTTTACTTCCGGCGACCCGCCCTTAGACGGGACCGCCTCCCCATTGAGGGGCCAATGGCCACCTCTCCCGAGCGCTCCCATCCGTGTTGGGTGACGCCCACTCATAGGGATCTACCAATTAGTGCTCACCGATCATGACCTTACCGCCTACCAAAAAATAAATACGACAATTCCTACTCAAACCTAAGAAAACATTGGTCGCTACGACCAAAAGAACATGCTTAAAATGTAACACTACCTCAAATCATTTTAATCGTAACAATTTACACGACATTCACCATACTTTATTATGATCAACAACAAACTGTTACTTTCACAGCCTGTAAACGAAACGTAACACATACTTATAAAAATTCACTTTATTGCACAACGACTTGCTGTCCTCAGGGGCTGGTGGGTGGGTCAAAATTGGCTCTTCGTTCTGTCCCGAGCTCACGGGTAGCGAGGAGGTGCAGCTTCGGAGCACAAGAACAAGAGGACGTCTTCTGGTCTTGCGTCTCTTTTTATCCGTCTTCAGGGCGGGCGAGAACCCGCCCCTGCCTGCCCCTAGGGCGGGGCTGGCTACGTCGGTGTCTAGGCCAGCCCACTCTAGGGCGGGAAAAGGCGCGCCCCGGCTACGCCGCTTCGGGCATACCAGCCGAGACGCGCCTCCCGCCCAAAAATGGCTTCCCGGGGGGATCGAGGCACTCCACCATACGTTCGGGGGGACCGAGTGGTCGCCCCTTTCCATATGGCTGAGATACCCGCCACCCCCTCTCAACACAATCCCCAAAAGGAGGGAAACCGGAAACAGTTCTTAAAGTTTTTGGATGTGGGAGGGAGTGACCCTCCCGGCCGTATTTATTAAAACAAAAAATTAACACATTAAACGTTTCATGTTATGTACAATTTCATTATCACATTGCGATGTTTGGCTAACCTTAACATATTCTCTAATACAGAGGTTCTCCTAGCCGAACTAGCATCCTACAAAAACATTCTCTAGAAACACTGAAATTGTACATCCTAACGTTTAAGGGCCAACGGCAAGGTCATAACCGGTGTCAAGATCCCTAACCAGACTTACCCCTCCCACTTGGGAGGGGCGACAGCACAGAGGCTTACCTCAAGTGCAACTACTAACAATTTCCCTTGACTTGACGGGGGCACTTAAGACTCGACGCCATTTAAAGGTCGTTCGAAGACTTGTGTGTGGTATCTAGAAGGTATCGTGGACCTCTCCCCACCCCACACAACTTACCGCATCTGCCGTCGCAGATGACACTGGCCCCGGGAAATTCCCCCAGGAGGGGGCTGTAACCCCTCCTACAAAGGAAGGGGCCTTGACCGCCTTTCCTTTACTTCCGGCGACCCGCCCTTAGACGGGACCGCCTCCCCATTGAGGGGCCAATGGCCACCTCTCCCGAGCGCTCCCATCCGTGTTGGGTGACGCCCACTCATAGGGATCTACCAATTAGTGCTCACCGATCATGACCTTACCGCCACAGGTCCGGATAGTTGACCGGCTATCCGGACCCCCCACAAAACTCCTA
This sequence comes from Lissotriton vulgaris, assembly GCF_964263255.1. NCBI lineage: Eukaryota > Metazoa > Chordata > Amphibia > Caudata > Salamandridae > Lissotriton > Lissotriton vulgaris. The sequence continues at coordinate 1,435,117,290 of NC_141693.1, read as the reverse complement.
CCTAAAGGTCATGTTTTAACGATTTTAACCAAGCTAGGAAGTCACCTATGAGTAACTCATTCCCCACCCTCGACAAATGCACACCATCCCCCAGATACATACTGTCATCATTAATACAACTATGCGAGATCGAATGCAATGTCTTGGAACGGAACAACCTACTCACTTTGTTATTCAATTTTCTAACAGAATGATTCAAAGCAGGGATCGAGATAGCCCCCCGCCACACTTTTCGTGGGATCACATGAGACCACGCAATTATGCACCCCGGAACTCTCCTCGCTAACCAACTTACCGTGGAAAGCATAGCCTCCAGGAGAAGTCGTCTACCGGTGGTGACCATATCATTGCCCCCCAAATGCACTATGACTATGGACGGCGGTGACCTCATCCGCTCTAACAAACCCTCAAAAAATTCCTGAAACTGGTCAATACAGAGACCGCCCCTTCCGTAGAAGGACACTCTGTACCCGTATTCCCCAGGTACGTGAATCATGTCACCTGCTTTGAATACGTCTGCGGCCCGTCTCACGTATGAGTGGCCCACGACCCACACCTCCTTCCTCACAGCCGGTGACGTGCGACCGCTGGCCTGGTGTTGGGTCGACTGCACAGTCCGCCCTGCCGCGTAGGCTTGCGCAACTGAAACAAACAAAAGACAAGAAGCATGAGTACATGATTACAGCTTCACAACATGTGCAATCGCACGTACCTCTTATAACAATTGGAGGACCAGCGCCCCACACGTTTCACTTGTTCTACATTAAGACCCCTGGCTGTAGCTTCAGTGGCAGCCCCTATTCGAAAGGAACGGGTCCCAAATTCGCCCGGGTCCAAGCCCGCTGCGGCAATGGCCATTGCAAGCACCCGCTGAAACTGAAACCTCGTCAGCGGGGTGGCGTCTGCATGCCTCAACAATGTCCCCCCCCATGATGCCACCCTTCGTGCTAGGTAATCTTCTAAGCACTGTACCGGACACATGGATGACTCGGGGTTCCTGCGAATGATCGTGCAGTCCCCTCTCCCATCTTGGTCAGTCTTGGACCTGAGAAAGGAGACAATCATCGCATCACCCCTGATCTGAACATGTTCCCTGCACAAGCCCCCCGTCACATCCTGTTTGTTCCTTGCAACTAGCTCACTAACTCTCATAGCCCCGTGAAATGCCAGCGTAAATGCAGTCCGGAACAAACAGGTCTCGAAAGGGGACGAGCATGTGTTAGGGAGTGTGGCCAGTAACTGGGACAACCTGTCTAAACCTATCGGTCGTCTTACGTCTACTCTGCGACCCTCTAGGCGTTGCCACCCACGCAGCGCTTTCTGTACTGTAAAAGACGCTGTTGGGTCCAGGATGCCATGGGCCCTGGCAACAAAAGAAATGGCGGAACGATGCCTTTGGGCCGTAGCCACCGATTTCCCAGCCCTACGTAAGGACATCAGAAAAAGTACAACCCACTCTTCCTGACCCCAAAGTCCCCCTCTCTCTGCCCCCAAAAAGGCTAAATAGGCCTGGAACGCCCCATCATATGCCTTCCTTGTCCTGGGCGCTAGACTCTCTCCCACGAGGTGATGAAGTTCGGGGCACCGAGAGACCAGAGAGCTTCGGGGAAGGGTGCCGGCTCCGGGTCCGCTGAAGGAAGGAAACCCGAGAAAGCCTGCATGTGAAAACGAGACAGTGCATCAGCAGCCTGATTCATCACCCCTGGGACATGTTTTGCTCTGAATACCACGTTCAGTTGCATACACAGTAGGACAACTTCTTTGAGCAGTCTCAAAATCAATTTACAATGGGCTGCCTGACTATTGATGCATTCTACCACGGTCATATTGTCGGACCAGAACACGACAGAATGATCTCTGAACCCTTCCGGCCAGGTTCTCAGGGCCACCAGAATGGGAAATAGTTCAAGGAAAGCAATATTACTCGTTAGCCCCTTCTCGTGCCACCATAGGGGCCACCTTTGGGCAGACCACTTCGTGCCGAAGATGGCGCCAAAGCCTATGCTTCCTGCTGAATCTGTCCATAGCCCAAGCTCTTCTGAGGACACGGCTGGCTTGTTCCAGACGACTCGGCCATTGAAGTCCGCCAAAAATGCTAACCAAATCCGCATGTCCTGGCGGACCTCAGCCGATAACCTCGTGCAATGATGACCCTCCTTTAGGCCAACCATCGCTTGGGCAATTGAGCGGGAAAAAGGGCGAGCCATTGGGATCACCCTCAAGGCAAAGTTCAACTTTCCCACTAATTGTTGCAACTGATGCAGTGTAACCTTAGATGCATTCAAACATACTTGGAGGGCTGCCCTGAATTTTAACACTTTGCTAGCTGGTAAACGGAAACACCCCTCCCTTGAGTCCAACTCGATCCCCAAAAACTCGAGGCAAGTCGTGGGACCCATAGTTTTTCCCGGTGCCAATGGCACGCCAAAATGACCCATCAACACACAGAATTCTGCTAAGGCCTGAGCACATTCGGGATTTCCGGCGGGACCAAGGAACAAAAAGTCGTCAAGGTAGTGCATTACATTTCGGAAACCCGTTTTCTTCGTGAACACCCATTGCAGGAAAGTACTGAATTGCTCAAAATAAGCACATGATATAGAGCATCCCATTGGCATACACCTATCCATGTAAAATGACCCCTGGAACCCGAATCCCAAAAGACGCTGATCGTCTGGGTGTACCGGGAGCAACCGGAACGCTGACTCGATATCTGATTTCGCCATCAACGTCCCGGGCCCCAGGCGATTCAAGATGGCTACTGCCTCATCAAACGATGCGTATCGCACCGAACAAACTTCTGGATCAATTGCGTCGTTCACCGAAAGCCCGTGTGGAGCAGACAAATTATGGATCAAACGAAACTCACCTGGGTCCTTCTTGGGGACCACCCCTAACGGAGAACAAACAAAATCCGGTACCGGGAGTACACTAAACGGGCCAGCGACCCGTCCCCGGCTAACCTCTTTCTGAATTTTTTCTTGCACCACAGATGTATGTTGTAGAACAGAAAGTTGATTTTTGCAAATCCCTACACCCTGAAAGTCCCCTACCGGGATGCGGAAACCATGTGAAAAACCGTTCCGCAGCACCCCAGCAGAAGTACGATCCGGGTATTCACTGAGCCAGGGAATCATTGCCAAGGTATCAATCGGGGTTGGTAAAGGCGCCCCTCGGACTAGTTTAGACCTGTTTGGCGCCTCCCTTACCCCCATTCTCACCCGTTCTGGCTCTGCACGATGACTCAGGATGGGACGACCCACACGTACTACACTCATGTTTGAATTTACACGATCCCGGAGGTCTGGTACATTTCCCTTTGTTGAAATTAAAGCAGAAACCCTTCCTCCCTGTATTGCCTGCGGGCCTCGACTGATCGTCGGTGCTCGTACTTGGTCGAAAGGGCGTCCCCACATTTTGGCGGGAGTAATCTACAACATTGCTCCCAACCAATGGCATCTTTAACATTCCTGATTCTTTCATTTTATCCCATGTTACAGAATCGTAACAATCCCAAGTCAAACCCTTGTTATGTTCCTTTTCTTTCCTGAACAGATTGTCATAACAAAACCAATGGTTACCTTGATACGCTGTCGAGTAACCCATAATTCGTGATTGATAAATGGGAAATTCAGAAAGCAACTCGGGCCTACGTACCCCCAAAATCGATGTAAAAATACCCCACGCATTGCCCCAGTTGCCAATATTCTCATTTACCTTAAAGGCGGCCATTTTTGCGCGCCAAACACTCGGATGCATTAGGTCCTTCTGACTTTTAACATGCTCCACCTCATAATGATCAACAAGCAAGGAGAAAATATTCACGTACTCCCCAGCCCAGATCTTTTCTTTTATAGCTAAAGGCACATGTTGTCCCAATCTCTCCCTACGAGAGGGTGCTGACTCGTCCCTTGCAATCGGCAATGGCCGCTTACCTGCACCGGACGCGGCTTCGGCCGCTTGCGGCTTGTCTATTCCCGCCAACGGCGCAGTCACTTTAGCTGCATCTCTCTTCTCACGAAGCCCTTTTATCAGCGCCTGTGCCTCGGCAGCCGTGGCGCCATCACTACTATCCCCCAACCAAGCTGCTAGCTGTGCTGCCAGCTCGGGGGGCATGTCTTCTTTGGATGTCGGGGTGACGACAACGGGGATTGGATTCCCCTCCGTTGGTACTGGGGTCGGCGCCTCGAGCGGTACAGAGGGGACCGGGACGTCTCCACCGGCTGGAACCCTTCTCGGCCTCTTAGGTCTCCCTCCAGCCGGCGCAGGGCCCGAACCCTCCTCCCCGTCCCGTATCGCCAACCGTTTCTTTATGTCGGACACCTCTTTGCAAAGGGCCCGCACCATCTGGTCGGTCGTCATTCTCTTTGCGACTTTCTTTGGCATTTCTCCGACGAAGTATCTAGAAGACAAAGAAAAAGATCAAAACGCTCAAAATTGGCTCTTCGTTCTGTCCCGAGCTCACGGGTAGCGAGGAGGTGCAGCTTCGGAGCACAAGAACAAGAGGACGTCTTCTGGTCTTGCGTCTCTTTTTATCCGTCTTCAGGGCGGGCGAGAACCCGCCCCTGCCTGCCCCTAGGGCGGGGCTGGCTACGTCGGTGTCTAGGCCAGCCCACTCTAGGGCGGGAAAAGGCGCGCCCCGGCTACGCCGCTTCGGGCATACCAGCCGAGACGCGCCTCCCGCCCAAAAATGGCTTCCCGGGGGGATCGAGGCACTCCACCATACGTTCGGGGGGACCGAGTGGTCGCCCCTTTCCAATCTCCACTACGGCCCCACCACGATGGGATGCCTGGTCTTCACCTTGGGGATGCCCAGTAGGGGTAATCTCGCAGGGAAAGGCCAGGACGGGTTCCCAAAGCAAGCGCCTTGAGACCTTACTGTAAAAGGCGCTATATAAGTACGTATGATTTATATAAGAACGTATGATTTACGAGATCCTCTTAAAGTGGCATGCTTGATAAACAACATCAGTGGCACTAGCCAGTCTGAAAAGTCATAGTACAAGTAAACTGAGATACCCAGCCCCTTCAATATTGGTATTAATGTGTCAGACACAAACTCCACAGAGACCCCAACTGACCTGTGGCATCTCTGATGCTCAGGGGGAATATTTTTTTTTTAAACCTGAGATCTTTTCTCGAGGGATTGAAGTATGATACTGCAGATGTTCTGTGAATAATATGAAATACAGAACCTCCACAGAGAAGGTGTAACGAAGAGCACACAAGATTCAAGAATCAGAGGGATATATTTACAAAGACTGGCGGTAACTATCGCGATCGTCAGTCATCGCAAAGAAAAGTTAATGCTGCCTAACCCTGATCGATATCGCCATGTTTGCAGGCTATTTTCAAGCCCACGGTACATGGTGGATGTAACAGGGAAGGGGTGTCAAAACCCACGTACTAATCATCGCAATGGCGAATTAGAATCCTGTGTTAGCCGACGATACATTGTGAATTGGCAGTTATCGGCTGAGAAGTCCCATCATCACTACTTTTAGCTCCCGGCCCAACACTGCCTCTGCTGGAAGCCAGGTGTCACTGTGAGACGGGCATATATTTACAACAAGGGGTGGTGAGGGACAGAGTCTCTGAATTAAACAGAAAGCTCTCACCCAGTCAAGAGATCAGGGCTAGATCCAACACCGTTTTTTAGCTCACTGCACCATCCCAGTTTCAGAACCTGGCTGTATGCAAATTAGTCTGTTCCTGTCCCAGTGCATGATGGGAACAGGGCAAACCAAACTACAAAAGCCAATTCTTACACTGGGAAGGAAACAAGCTCCCGGGGACCGGTTTCTGGCATTACAGCCGTCTTCGGCCCGGTTTGCTTGAATCCTGATGGTGCAATGAGCAAGGGTCTCACATCTGAGAATACCCTTCCACGCTTAGGGTGGACAAAAATATTTACAACAAGGGGTGGTGAGGGACAGAGTCTCTGAATTAAACAGAAAGCTCTCACCCAGTCAAGAGATCAGGGCTAGATCCAACACCGTTTTTTAGCTCACTGCACCATCCCAGTTTCAGAACCTGGCTGTATGCAAATTAGTCTGTTCCTGTCCCAGTGCATGATGGGAACAGGGCAAACCAAACTACAAAAGCCAATTCTTACACTGGGAAGGAAACAAGCTCCCGGGGACCGGTTTCTGGCATTACAGCCGTCTTCGGCCCGGTTTGCTTGAATCCTGATGGTGCAATGAGCAAGGGTCTCACATCTGAGAATACCCTTCCACGCTTAGGGTGGACAAAAATATTTACAACAAGGGGTGGTGAGGGACAGAGTCTCTGAATTAAACAGAAAGCTCTCACCCAGTCAAGAGATCAGGGCTAGATCCAACACCGTTTTTTAGCTCACTGCACCATCCCAGTTTCAGAACCTGGCTGTATGCAAATTAGTCTGTTCCTGTCCCAGTGCATGATGGGAACAGGGCAAACCAAACTACAAAAGCCAATTCTTACACTGGGAAGGAAACAAGCTCCCGGGGACCGGTTTCTGGCATTACAGCCGTCTTCGGCCCGGTTTGCTTGAATCCTGATGGTGCAATGAGCAAGGGTCTCACATCTGAGAATACCCTTCCACGCTTAGGGTGGACAAAAATATTTACAACAAGGGGTGGTGAGGGACAGAGTCTCTGAATTAAACAGAAAGCTCTCACCCAGTCAAGAGATCAGGGCTAGATCCAACACCGTTTTTTAGCTCACTGCACCATCCCAGTTTCAGAACCTGGCTGTATGCAAATTAGTCTGTTCCTGTCCCAGTGCATGATGGGAACAGGGCAAACCAAACTACAAAAGCCAATTCTTACACTGGGAAGGAAACAAGCTCCCGGGGACCGGTTTCTGGCATTACAGCCGTCTTCGGCCCGGTTTGCTTGAATCCTGATGGTGCAATGAGCAAGGGTCTCACATCTGAGAATACCCTTCCACGCTTAGGGTGGACAAAAATATTTACAACAAGGGGTGGTGAGGGACAGAGTCTCTGAATTAAACAGAAAGCTCTCACCCAGTCAAGAGATCAGGGCTAGATCCAACACCGTTTTTTAGCTCACTGCACCATCCCAGTTTCAGAACCTGGCTGTATGCAAATTAGTCTGTTCCTGTCCCAGTGCATGATGGGAACAGGGCAAACCAAACTACAAAAGCCAATTCTTACACTGGGAAGGAAACAAGCTCCCGGGGACCGGTTTCTGGCATTACAGCCGTCTTCGGCCCGGTTTGCTTGAATCCTGATGGTGCAATGAGCAAGGGTCTCACATCTGAGAATACCCTTCCACGCTTAGGGTGGACAAAAATATTTACAACAAGGGGTGGTGAGGGACAGAGTCTCTGAATTAAACAGAAAGCTCTCACCCAGTCAAGAGATCAGGGCTAGATCCAACACCGTTTTTTAGCTCACTGCACCATCCCAGTTTCAGAACCTGGCTGTATGCAAATTAGTCTGTTCCTGTCCCAGTGCATGATGGGAACAGGGCAAACCAAACTACAAAAGCCAATTCTTACACTGGGAAGGAAACAAGCTCCCGGGGACCGGTTTCTGGCATTACAGCCGTCTTCGGCCCGGTTTGCTTGAATCCTGATGGTGCAATGAGCAAGGGTCTCACATCTGAGAATACCCTTCCACGCTTAGGGTGGACAAAAATATTTACAACAAGGGGTGGTGAGGGACAGAGTCTCTGAATTAAACAGAAAGCTCTCACCCAGTCAAGAGATCAGGGCTAGATCCAACACCGTTTTTTAGCTCACTGCACCATCCCAGTTTCAGAACCTGGCTGTATGCAAATTAGTCTGTTCCTGTCCCAGTGCATGATGGGAACAGGGCAAACCAAACTACAAAAGCCAATTCTTACACTGGGAAGGAAACAAGCTCCCGGGGACCGGTTTCTGGCATTACAGCCGTCTTCGGCCCGGTTTGCTTGAATCCTGATGGTGCAATGAGCAAGGGTCTCACATCTGAGAATACCCTTCCACGCTTAGGGTGGACAAAAATATTTACAACAAGGGGTGGTGAGGGACAGAGTCTCTGAATTAAACAGAAAGCTCTCACCCAGTCAAGAGATCAGGGCTAGATCCAACACCGTTTTTTAGCTCACTGCACCATCCCAGTTTCAGAACCTGGCTGTATGCAAATTAGTCTGTTCCTGTCCCAGTGCATGATGGGAACAGGGCAAACCAAACTACAAAAGCCAATTCTTACACTGGGAAGGAAACAAGCTCCCGGGGACCGGTTTCTGGCATTACAGCCGTCTTCGGCCCGGTTTGCTTGAATCCTGATGGTGCAATGAGCAAGGGTCTCACATCTGAGAATACCCTTCCACGCTTAGGGTGGACAAAAATATTTACAACAAGGGGTGGTGAGGGACAGAGTCTCTGAATTAAACAGAAAGCTCTCACCCAGTCAAGAGATCAGGGCTAGATCCAACACCGTTTTTTAGCTCACTGCACCATCCCAGTTTCAGAACCTGGCTGTATGCAAATTAGTCTGTTCCTGTCCCAGTGCATGATGGGAACAGGGCAAACCAAACTACAAAAGCCAATTCTTACACTGGGAAGGAAACAAGCTCCCGGGGACCGGTTTCTGGCATTACAGCCGTCTTCGGCCCGGTTTGCTTGAATCCTGATGGTGCAATGAGCAAGGGTCTCACATCTGAGAATACCCTTCCACGCTTAGGGTGGACAAAAATATTTACAACAAGGGGTGGTGAGGGACAGAGTCTCTGAATTAAACAGAAAGCTCTCACCCAGTCAAGAGATCAGGGCTAGATCCAACACCGTTTTTTAGCTCACTGCACCATCCCAGTTTCAGAACCTGGCTGTATGCAAATTAGTCTGTTCCTGTCCCAGTGCATGATGGGAACAGGGCAAACCAAACTACAAAAGCCAATTCTTACACTGGGAAGGAAACAAGCTCCCGGGGACCGGTTTCTGGCATTACAGCCGTCTTCGGCCCGGTTTGCTTGAATCCTGATGGTGCAATGAGCAAGGGTCTCACATCTGAGAATACCCTTCCACGCTTAGGGTGGACAAAAATATTTACAACAAGGGGTGGTGAGGGACAGAGTCTCTGAATTAAACAGAAAGCTCTCACCCAGTCAAGAGATCAGGGCTAGATCCAACACCGTTTTTTAGCTCACTGCACCATCCCAGTTTCAGAACCTGGCTGTATGCAAATTAGTCTGTTCCTGTCCCAGTGCATGATGGGAACAGGGCAAACCAAACTACAAAAGCCAATTCTTACACTGGGAAGGAAACAAGCTCCCGGGGACCGGTTTCTGGCATTACAGCCGTCTTCGGCCCGGTTTGCTTGAATCCTGATGGTGCAATGAGCAAGGGTCTCACATCTGAGAATACCCTTCCACGCTTAGGGTGGACAAAAATATTTACAACAAGGGGTGGTGAGGGACAGAGTCTCTGAATTAAACAGAAAGCTCTCACCCAGTCAAGAGATCAGGGCTAGATCCAACACCGTTTTTTAGCTCACTGCACCATCCCAGTTTCAGAACCTGGCTGTATGCAAATTAGTCTGTTCCTGTCCCAGTGCATGATGGGAACAGGGCAAACCAAACTACAAAAGCCAATTCTTACACTGGGAAGGAAACAAGCTCCCGGGGACCGGTTTCTGGCATTACAGCCGTCTTCGGCCCGGTTTGCTTGAATCCTGATGGTGCAATGAGCAAGGGTCTCACATCTGAGAATACCCTTCCACGCTTAGGGTGGACAAAAATATTTACAACAAGGGGTGGTGAGGGACAGAGTCTCTGAATTAAACAGAAAGCTCTCACCCAGTCAAGAGATCAGGGCTAGATCCAACACCGTTTTTTAGCTCACTGCACCATCCCAGTTTCAGAACCTGGCTGTATGCAAATTAGTCTGTTCCTGTCCCAGTGCATGATGGGAACAGGGCAAACCAAACTACAAAAGCCAATTCTTACACTGGGAAGGAAACAAGCTCCCGGGGACCGGTTTCTGGCATTACAGCCGTCTTCGGCCCGGTTTGCTTGAATCCTGATGGTGCAATGAGCAAGGGTCTCACATCTGAGAATACCCTTCCACGCTTAGGGTGGACAAAAATATTTACAACAAGGGGTGGTGAGGGACAGAGTCTCTGAATTAAACAGAAAGCTCTCACCCAGTCAAGAGATCAGGGCTAGATCCAACACCGTTTTTTAGCTCACTGCACCATCCCAGTTTCAGAACCTGGCTGTATGCAAATTAGTCTGTTCCTGTCCCAGTGCATGATGGGAACAGGGCAAACCAAACTACAAAAGCCAATTCTTACACTGGGAAGGAAACAAGCTCCCGGGGACCGGTTTCTGGCATTACAGCCGTCTTCGGCCCGGTTTGCTTGAATCCTGATGGTGCAATGAGCAAGGGTCTCACATCTGAGAATACCCTTCCACGCTTAGGGTGGACAAAAATATTTACAACAAGGGGTGGTGAGGGACAGAGTCTCTGAATTAAACAGAAAGCTCTCACCCAGTCAAGAGATCAGGGCTAGATCCAACACCGTTTTTTAGCTCACTGCACCATCCCAGTTTCAGAACCTGGCTGTATGCAAATTAGTCTGTTCCTGTCCCAGTGCATGATGGGAACAGGGCAAACCAAACTACAAAAGCCAATTCTTACACTGGGAAGGAAACAAGCTCCCGGGGACCGGTTTCTGGCATTACAGCCGTCTTCGGCCCGGTTTGCTTGAATCCTGATGGTGCAATGAGCAAGGGTCTCACATCTGAGAATACCCTTCCACGCTTAGGGTGGACAAAAATATTTACAACAAGGGGTGGTGAGGGACAGAGTCTCTGAATTAAACAGAAAGCTCTCACCCAGTCAAGAGATCAGGGCTAGATCCAACACCGTTTTTTAGCTCACTGCACCATCCCAGTTTCAGAACCTGGCTGTATGCAAATTAGTCTGTTCCTGTCCCAGTGCATGATGGGAACAGGGCAAACCAAACTACAAAAGCCAATTCTTACACTGGGAAGGAAACAAGCTCCCGGGGACCGGTTTCTGGCATTACAGCCGTCTTCGGCCCGGTTTGCTTGAATCCTGATGGTGCAATGAGCAAGGGTCTCACATCTGAGAATACCCTTCCACGCTTAGGGTGGACAAAAATATTTACAACAAGGGGTGGTGAGGGACAGACTGTGAGACGGGCAGCATGGTGACCGCAGCAATCTGCTTCCTCGAAGTCTGACCGTTTCTTGTAACCTTCCATCTGAAATACCTGCATCTTAAAAGGCTCCTGGCTGTGTTCCCTTCCATGGTGCAGGTAGTCGTCCTGCTTAACACCAGGAAAAGGCAAGTGTAAAATCCCTGGTGCTACCGCAGGTTATCGCCTGCTTTTGGTTTGCATTGCAGATCTGGCAGTTCATTGTGAATGTTGTATTGGGGTTTTCTCATGTGTTTTTGCGGGGGAATGCCTACTCTGCATTTGATTATTGTTAGTTGGTGGTGTCCACCATGGAGATAACTCTGGGGGGCAGTTATCGCGGGAATACTGATGTTGTCTGCAGTTTGCACCAGCTTGTGAATGGAGTCTTAATTCTATCACCACTTTTGATGCGTTAAAGTGCGGATAATTCGGAGACAAATCCTTGTGAAAATGCCACTCAATGTCTTAATGACCGTCCATTCTCCGTATGAACACAGACCAATTCATCTGCATGAGAGACCCCACACACTCATTCAGGGGGAAGGGCTGCATTCTGAAACACATAGACAGGTGACCTACATCAAAGTATTGCTCATCCATACAGAAGAAAACACTCTCAGACGGCTGGGAAGAGATAATAGAGGGTGAAGGGCTGGACTGATGAAAGTAAAACAAAGGCCTAAGGGAAAGAAGAGCGCGCGGACGGCCTGACAGGAAATACTTTGGGCCATATTATCAAGGAGGGGCGATAATATTATCGCTGCTTTAGCGGCAGGAAACTGCCGCTAAAGTGGGGATAAGGGGCTGGATAATATGCCCTAGAGAATTCCAACAGAAGCCCAGGTTCTGGTGGGAAGTACATCAAACCTGGGCTTCTCTTGGAATTCTCTAAGGAATATTATCAAGCCCCTTATTGCAGCTTTAGTGGCAGTTTCCCGCCGCTAAAGAGGCGATAATGTTATTCCCAGTTCTTGATTATATGTCCCTTTGTTTTTCCATCTTTATCCTTCCAGCCACACAAAAGCAAAGTGAATCACTCAAGATAAGTGACAGCCCAAACATCCAGTAGTGAGATAAATTTGAATGACACTGATGACAAAAATAATGGCTGAAAGAGGATGACCCATTTCAAAATATGCAGGTCTGTGGTTATTTCAACTTGTGAATGACATTTCAACTGAGCAATGTCTGAGGGGAGCTAACCCATACCCTATTCTCTATAGCATTCCAGGTAATAAATGTATTAAATTAAAAAAAAGTGGCAAGACAGTTAAAGCTATATTTTAAGTTCCCACAGAGATTTCATCTAGAGCCATTCAAAACGCAGCATCCTTCTGATATGTAATTCACTATGTTCCTCGATTCCGTCACACAAACGTTTTAATAGTAAAAAGCACTCCCTAATATGGTTGATTTCAGAATCTTTCCCTTCAATTCTGTGCGTTTAATGAGCACAAGTAACATTTCCAACCATCCTCCTCCCTCAAATCACTAGTACAGCAGGACTTCGCTCTTACCTCCAATAGACAACTAGCTGTTTTTAGTTGAAAATACTTCAAGCTAAAGTATGGATGTGTTCTATAACCAATACCCGCTACTCTCAAGAGTCCAAACAGTCCCATTGTTTTCTTCTGTTTCACGTGTTGCTCTGTGATGGATGGGATATGTAGGACAACATCTTAAGAGAGAAACATGAATGCAGAGTGCTTCGAGGGGACAGATTGGAATGGGAAGTCCACTAAATACCTTCGGGTCGAGCTCGCGCTATATACAACTGCAACAACAACAAAAATCATGGAACAAAGACATACTATCTTTGTTGTCGTTTCTTTGGAAGAATGAGGATTTCACCGGGGAACGGGCACAATATGTACGAGGCAATATACCTGTGTAGCTAGCTAGAAAGAAGGCTGCTGAAAAACAAATGCTTGCAGAAGAATATTGTTGTGATTTACTATCTCCTCTGTAGAATATTGAGCACATTACATCATAGTATGAGCTGTAACATTCCAATGCTCAGAGTGTCAGTTGCAGAGCTGTTCCTGTTGATGGTTGCATCTAATAAACTTGCTCTTGGATATACTTATGGATTGAGCATTTTATCACTGGCGACGAGGGAAAAGGCTTGATTGGGGACAAGCATTGTCAACCATCAATTCCCCTGAAGACTGTATACATTTTGCGGATGTCTTGGTCTATACTGGATTATTTTTTTATATATAAAATTTTTTGTTCGTTTGGATTAAATCTTCACACTTGGAAATTAACGATTCGGAGTATAAAGTACTATCGACTATACAAGATTGTTTGGACTGTCTTCATCTACATTTCCGACTTCGTGGAGGATTGTGTTATGAATACAGAGCATCTTACGAAGCACATAAGAACAACAACTTAGTGTAATATTGAAGAAGACTCATATGAGAGGACTGACGTACGTATATATCCTCATTTTGGTTAAAATAACCTTCTACTTACTCATTGGGTCGGTATTGCTCGTGCTCTCACGCGCGCGCTGTTGTTTTTCAAGTACAGCCGTGAGTGCATCGGTCGTTGTGGAGGATTCCTCGAGAGTGTTCCATCCTTGCCATCTTGGCTTGAAAGGAATGCCTGATGCGTGCGCATGCTGCATGCGACGTGAATCAACTTTGACCTGACGCGGCACGTAGCGTCCAAATTATGTGGCAGCCATTTTGATTTGGTGAAGAAATCTTTTCCGAGTATTTTTATTGCTACAAGTGCGGTTAAGCTTATTATTACTTCGAACATATTTTTTTTTTGTGAGATTTTCACTGTTCATCGCTTCTGACAACTGTTGGACTTATCAGTACATATTGAATAATCTCGCGGTGAGAATTATTTTGCTTTTGAATATTCCGGAATTAATAAAAAGGTTTGCATGTTTAAAATATATTTTAAAATATAAACATTTAACTAATTGTACACAATGACATCAGCCTCAAGTATGTCGCAACCCCCACCATTTCTATCAGAAGAAGGAGAACCAATCCTTCTGTGGAAAAGATAGAGAAATCTATTCGATTCTTATTTGGTGGCCATTGGGTGAGAGAAGTTTTCTGTATTTAGGAAACAAGCAATTTTACTTCACAATTTTGGTATAGAAGGTAGAAATACGTATGACAGTATGGATTCTATACCGATTGGTGGGAGTGATGGAGAACCTGCGGACATCTATGAAATGTCCATGACTATGTTGCCCTGTTACTTTGGACCCAGGATTAATGTTGTCCTTGAACGACACAGGTTCTTCACGAGTTGGAACGTATGTTGCTGCTCTTAAAACTTTGGCACGCACATGCAATTTTGGAGATTTGTCTGAATCAATTGTGGGAGATCAACTAGTGAGGTGCACGAACAGTTCAAGAGTCCAAAAAAAACTTTTGTCTAAAAACCCTACTTTGTCAGAAGCGTTAGCCATCATGGAGGGCATGGAGAATACCACTTCTTGGGTCAAAGAAATAAGAAAAAATAAAGAAGATAGTAATCAAAGTGGTAGTGAAGTTTAAAAAAACAACCAAGACAATGTGCACATGCCAGTAGATTGTGATATAATTGAAGAGCTTCCCACAAGTGTTTCTAAAGTGACTGTTGGTATCAAAAACAAATTTGGGCAGAAAAACTCTCAATCTCAGAAAAAAAATTCAGATAATCAATCACATCCTTCTTCTTGTAGAGAGGCTCCTCCTACCAAAGAACGTGATTTTCGACAACAACGCTCCTCTGCTCAGCAGAGGATACGTTGTTATAGATGTGGTAGTTTTACGCACACTTCAAATTTTCCAAACTGTTATACAAGAGACAGCATTTGTAATAACTGTGGGGTTAAAGGTCATTATTCTTGTGTGTGCAAGTCTTCTAAGAAAAAAGATATGTGTGTTGATACTTCTGATGTCATTCGTACAGTGGTTGTGCCAAATGTGAAAGTGTGTGGAGGAGTACTTGATTCAGAGCAAATCAGTATGCCTTTCTGTAACATTGGGATAAACAACAATGTTTTTAAACTCATGGCAGATTCAGGGTCTCCATTTACCCTGATTGGCACCAAAATTTGGGACGAGATTGTGGGGTTAGAGAATGTTTCAATTTTACCTCCAGACATTGCTCCAGTAAGTTACGGTGGGTAAAAATTTGATATCCTGGGTTATGTGATAGCTAAGATCACATTCAAGGGTAAGGAGACTACTTGCAAGGTCTATGTAGCAGTGAGAGGTGACAATCTCCTTGGCTGGAGACACCAACATGACTTGGGTATAATTCTTAAATAAAGTGCTAGGAATCCTCAGAACCAAGTGATGTTAATGGAAGAGTTGCTTAGTGGTGTTTTCTCTGCAGCGGTTGATACGGTGTGTGAGTCAAATAAATATTTTAATGAGTATCCTAATGTGTTTTCAGATACCCTTGGGTGTTTAAAAGGATTTGAACACAGAATAATCCTTACAAAATCTGCCAAACCGTGTGTTCATAAAGTCAGGAAGGTACCTAATATGATGGTTGAGCCTTTGAAGTTGTAGATTGAAAGGTTGTTGAAGTTGGGGGTGATTGAGGAAATCGAATCTTCAGAATGGTTGGCTCCGGTGGTTTTGGCACCCAAGGATGGTGGTAAGTCAGTGAGAATGTGTGTGGATTTACTCGGTTTGAATGAATGGATCTGGGTTGATCGCCAGTCACTTCCGAACATTTCTGAGTCCATCAGTGTTTTAAAAGGAGCAAAGATTTTTAGTGTACTTGATCTTTCATCGGCGTATCACCAAATTGTCCTCCACGAAGACTCAAGGCATCTAACATCCTTTGTTACCCCTCTGGGAGGTTATCAGTTCTTGAGGATGCCTTTCGGGTTAGCCTCAGCTGCGGCTTGCTTTCAAAGGGTGATGAAAATGGTCCTTGGGAGTCTTAGCAATGTGATGTTCTTCCAAGATGATATCTTGATTTATGGGAAGGATGTGTGTGAACATGAAAAGGTGTTGAGATCTGTGTTGGATAAGTTGGACGAAAGGGGACTCACAGTAAAAAAAGAAAAATGTTGCATTGGATTGGAATCAGTTACTTATCTTGGACATGTGATATCTGGGAGTGGCATGCAACCGAAGTTGGAACTTGCTGAGAGTATCGTAAGAGCTCCTACTCCAGAGGATAAGGAGCAGGTTAAGTCATTTCTAGGGATGGCTGAGTTTTACTCAAAGTTTGTCAACGGTTTTGCGAGTATTGTTGAACCCATAAGGGCTCTTTTAAAAAAAAGGTGTATGTTTTGCATGGTCTAATGAATGAATGTGAGAAGGCTTTTGACATAATAAAGTTGGAGATTGGTAAAATGCCACTTTGATTCTAAATTGAAAACCATTTTGACAACTGATGCCAGTCTCAAGGGACTTAGAGCGGTACTCTCCCAAATAGTGAATGGAGAGGAAGTGGTTGTGGCTTTTGCCTCAAGGGCTCTTAGAGCAGTAGAAATGAATTACTCTTGCATTGAAAGAGAAGCCTTGGGAGTATTTTGGGGAATCCATCATTTTAAATTTTATCTGTGGGGCATTCCGTTTGTAGTGAAGACTGATCATCATCCTCTTGTACAAATATTTTCTTGTCATCAAAATGATCATATGACTCCCAGGTTGAAAAGATGGAGTGAAGGGTTACAAGAATCTAATTTTGTTGTGCAATATATTTCTGGGCAGAACAACAAACCCGCTGACTGTTTGTCACGCCTACCCATTGTAAGAGAACATATTTTGGAAGATGTTGAGAGTATGAATTGGGTAACTGAATTGTCTGTATCTAAAGATGAATGGTTAAGGTGTGTTGAAAATGACAAGGTTTTCCAAACTCTCAAGGGTGTCATAATGACAGGCTGGCCTACCTATGAAGAACTTGATAGCAATTTGAAGTTATTCTGGACGGTAAGAGATGATTTGACTTTTTGGCAAGACAACCTAATGAGAGGTGACAGGGTAGTTCCACCTGTGATTTGAGATAAAGGATCATCAACTTGGCTCATGAGGGCCATTTGGGAAGAAGTCTCACTAAAGCGTGTGTTAGAGAAAGATATTGGTGGCCTGGGATGGACCGAATGGTTGATCAAGTTGTGAAAGATTGTTATTTATGTGCGTTTAATGACAAATCACACACTACCAGTCAATCTCATCTTTCGCCTGTAGAAGTTCCTACTGCAGTTTGGACTAAAGTGGGACTTGATATAGCTGGTCCTTTTGAGTTGATGCCTTCACATGAAAGATTTGTTGTATTGTTGGTAGATTACACTTCAAAGTGCATGGGGGTGGTTAACTCCAAAGCTGTGATTGAGTTTCTTAAGGATGTGTTTGTTTCAGAAGGAGTTCCTAAGTACTTAGTTACAGATAACAGGGTACAATTTACCTCCAATGAGATGGATGTTTTTCTTAAAAATCTTGGAATTGTTCATCAGAAGACAGCTCTATATTCTCGCCAAGCAAATGGTCTTATGGAGAGGATGAGCAGGGTTGTTAAGAGTTGTGCACAACGGGCTTTAAAGTCTAGAGTTTCCTTTAGCAGTGTGTTGAGAGAAACGTGGTGGGCACATCTCACGGTTCCTAACGCTATCATGCAGAAGTCTCCTTTTGAGGCCTTGAGAGGGAGGGTGGCTAGCTCCAAACTCAATCCGGCTTGGCTTCCAGAGAAGGTCTGTGAGAAAAGTGTGGAAAGTGATTTGATGTGTTATCCAGGTATCAGCAAAAGTATAAACAACGGTATGGCTGTTAGAATGAGGAAGTGGAATGTGGGTGATCGTGTGCTAATAAAAAATCCTAAGCATGGTCACAAAGGTACTTCCAATTTCAGTGGTCCTTTTATCATTGTTGCAATAAGGAAGAATGTTGTAACATTAGACAATGGTGGTACTTGGAACATGTCTAGGTTGGCAAGATGTACTGAACTGAAGAGCGACTCCACAAAGTGTACTGAGTCTAAAAGTGATTCCAAGATTACTCCTTCAGGTTTGATTGTGAGTAATAATTTTGGAAGGCGAAAACATCTTCCTGGAAGGTTTCGGATTATGTTATGTATTAATTTTGTTTGTCATTGTGTTTTGCTTTTCTTAGTTCTTTTAGTTTTGTTGTGTAGAATATTGAGCACATTACATCATAGTATGAGCTGTAACATTCCAATGCAAAGAGTGTCAGTTGCAGAGCTGCTCCTGTTGATGGTTGCATCTAATAAACTTGCTCTTGGATATACTTATGGATTGAGCATTTTATCTAATGTGGTTTTTGCTTGTTGTAAGAGCACAAGCTTCATCATGCTTTCGAGAAGCAATAGCACATCACCCTCTACTAAGCTAAGGAATATCCACTTCACATTCTACTTCCCTTCCTCTCTCAAATGGCGAAAGCGTCCAGATCTACTACAAGACCTATCTATCTGTTAAGTCATGCCTGAGAATTCAGGGTGATAAGATGAGCACGCAGGCTATTGGTACCCAAGCTGCTATTCCAACAGCATGCTCCTACAGTTGGTACGTTTCACTCGGAAGGTCTACATCTGGGACTTTTCAGTGAATTATGCAATGTGGTTCATCGCTCCAGATACAGTAAGATTTTGAAATAGTATTCTATTGCCTCCTTTGTGAAGTTAGAAGTTACATTATTTCTTGTGGAATAAAAAAGTACTTCTCGTTCATGACAGGAATATTTCTAAGGGTTAAGATATCACACATATATATTTCTATGTTCATTGCACTAATAAAGCACACTGTCACTTTAAAAATGGGAGAAACTACGTTGCACGTCATGTGATCAAGGGCTCGGTGAAGTCCGAAACGGGTCATGGCGGCCAATGCACGAAAAATAAAATAACGAAGCACAAAAGAAGTGGTGTCCATTCCAGTTTTCTTTGATAAAGCGACAAGGAAAAGGAGTATTCAGTTCTATTTCCAAGGAGGCTTTGCTGGCTAATACTGACCTCTCTCAAATCTGGGCAATGCAGCAAAAAGCCAAATCTTGTGCAAACTGGACTACGCAAGGTCTCCCGAAGGAGAACAGCTGCAAGCCCCCGGACGACAGGATAAACCCACGGATTACTGCAAAGCAATGAAATTTGTGTCGGAGGATGCAGTGAGTACAGCGGATGCTGGAAAGGTAGAAAAATCCTGATAATCGCTGCGGTGAGAGGTGTGCATTAAAGTGATAAAACTGGGCAAAGACATAACAGTATAAACGCTTGTTTAAACAGTGCAATACAATGGCCGCGGACGTGCTAGGTGGGAGGGAGGAGGCGGCTGATGAAATGTTTTCGGACACTACCAGTGCGCCAATCGCAAATTACAATAGAAGAGTAGACTATGAAGGTAACAGTAACAATCTAAAGGACACGTACAGAAAATTTGAAAAAATTCATGAAATCAGAACAACAAAAATGGTGGGAACATAGATCTCTGTCAAGATACCTAGAGGTGGGTCTGATACCCAGGGGTCTTCGAATTATGTTAGCCCCGAGTTACGATATCCCCAACCTGAACATGTTAAGAGATTGGGGGGAATGCAACCTTGAATCATCAAGAAAACTTGTGGAAATATTAGCAAGGTATGCGGAGATCAATAGAATTGAAATACAGAAACAAATTGATGTGATTGAGTTACAAATCACAAACCTTAAAGGAGACGATCCAGGGCACAAACTGAGAGTGGAAATGATGTTGCACTTAACCCCTTGGCTGCTATGGCTTTTCCCCTCCTGTGCTGATCCTGGATGAACCCCATTGTTCATGACGAGCTCAGCTCGTCATAAGCACAGCTCAACCGTGCCTCATGACGAGCTGAGCTTGTCATGAGCAGCGAAGGGTTTAAAGAAGGAAGAAGACGTCATAAAACAATGTAAAGCTTTCAAATTGCAGCGCGACAAAAATGACTATGAGCAGGGACAAATATTTAAATTTTCGAGGAAATATGACACGGCAAAAGCAGCAACTAAAACTACTAAATATCATAGTGAAACCACAGCAATAGCGGGAGCAAGTAATGAACTACATGCCACAGCTTCAATATCACATCTAAGTTCAACCGTAGAAACTGAATCAGAAACAGAAACAGCTCCCTCGACACTAGGAGGTAAAAAATGTGTAAAAAGAAAGCACACTCTGGTAGAAGAGCTTCATTTTTTAACAGATGAGCTGCGCCAAACCCTTCGTCTCAGGAAGCAAAACTCCTATCAAAACAGAGGAGAAACGCAAGCTCCGCGACTGAAGAAAGAAGCAGCGAGAACATACCAAAAAACAAAAACAACAACTGAACAGGAAGGGATGGCGCAACAACAAATAAATGATTCAATACGAAATGAAAACTCCATTATTAATCTGGCTAATATAAACCTTGATCAAGCAGAAAAACAGCTCTTGGTATTAGGATTAACCTACTATATGGAAAGCAATTTCAATGATCAGAAAACACATACTGATATTTATAAATATATTAGGAAGATCAAACTTCAAAAGTTCCACTTAATAAATGCCCATAACACACAAATATCCTCTACAACAAGGACGCATCTAAGTGGGATAACAGCACTACCAGTTGCTGACATCAACATACTTTCAGATTTGAATATGCTAGCTAATGATGACGAGGAATCAGAAAATGATTTTAGAAACTCCACTCAACAAACAATGGAAAGGATAGGCATTAGTACCAATGCTGCTCCGGTCACTCACTTTAAACCGAAATCTAAGTTTGTGCCGATAATGACTCGGGACTCAATTGATACTTTTAATGAGACCATAAAAACAGAAATCAGAAAATTAAACAACAAAATACAAGAGCAAAGATACAAACACAATCCACGATTGCAA
Source organism: Lissotriton vulgaris (assembly GCF_964263255.1). Lineage (NCBI taxonomy): Eukaryota > Metazoa > Chordata > Amphibia > Caudata > Salamandridae > Lissotriton > Lissotriton vulgaris. The sequence goes on along the minus strand of NC_141693.1, from coordinate 1,435,096,309 downwards.
AAATACCATCAACTTATGAAAAAATTACAGGATAACAATTCTATTGTAATACGTAACTCCGACAAAGGAGGAAACGTGGTCATATGGCCAAAAAGTTAATATCTTGAAGAGGCCCTACGATAACTGGGGGATAGAGACTGTTACAAAATAAGCTCCAGAGGTATATTAAAATAAATACAAGAAGACATTTGTAACAAACTTGTGGCATGGAAAAGTTTGGGATTTATAAATCAAGATGAATTCAAGTTTATGAAAAATGACTACCCCATAATGCCAGTCATTTACTTTATCCCAAAAATTCACAAAGATAGACTGCGACCTCCCGGAAGACCGATAATCTTGGCCAACCTGAGTTTGGTGGAAAATGTGTCAATCTATATAGACTCGTTCCTTCAACAGCATGTAAGGACGCTTCCATCATACATACATGACACTAAGGGGTTCTTCAGGAAAATACAGGAAATCGAATGGCGAGAATATTACTTAATAATATCTATGGATGCTTTAAATTTATATACATTGATCCATCATAGAGATGGGATGAGAGCCCTAGAGTACTATCTAAACATGAGACCTATCAAATTCTGGACCTTACCAAGTTCTGTTTAAATAACAAATATTTCATGTTTCAACATCAAGTGTACCACCAGGAGAGAGGCGTAACTATGGGTGCGAGTTTTTCGCCCAGCTACGCCTGTCTCCATATGGGTTAGTGGGAGGAGAGGATTGTCAGAACATTGTACAAAAATGAATGGTCTAACAATGTCGTGAAATGGATTTGATATATAGATGATTTGTTTATAGTGTGGAGGGGGAACAAACAAAGTGCAGAGAATCTCAAAGGCAGATTGAATGTGAATGATTTAAATTTGCATTTTACCGACGAAATAAGCGCTAACAGTATTTGCTTCTTAGATGTAGAGACTTATATTCAAGACAATACCATACAGACACGTCTCCACTGCAAACCTACAGCTGGCAATACTATATTACACTCGAGCAGCTTTCATCCCAAACACACCATCAACAGCATTCCTTACGCAGAACTCTGAAGAATACGTAGGATTTGTAGTACCAAGGGTGATCTACACATAGCACAACAAGGTTGCAAACAACGCTTTTGTTCTAGAGGCTCTTCAGAACGCAGCATATGAGGTTCCGTGACAATCGTAAGTGGTGTTTTCGACTCGTTCGAATATGGTCGAGTCTGGTATCTATGAACCGCAAATGACGAGTTTAGTGGGTGTACGCGTTTTCGCTGTACTAGCCTAAACCGTTCGTTCGTTTCATGGGTTTCTTCATCTGAACCCATGGGTTCCATCTTAGATACGGCATCCATTTTGTTTCTTGCCCTCAAGTAGCCAGCGACCCTGGGATTCCCAAACTCTTGCGGAAGACACGTGTTCCTTTGAGGGTGTCTTTATGATGAGGGGGATGACACTGTAAGGCAGATGGCCCCGCTGGAGGCTCATCATGCCGTGTTGGTCTATTGTCTCAGTTGTGCATTCATTAGGCACGTCTCCTTTGATTCCTGCAAATCGTGTTTCCTGATACCTCCCCTTTTACACTCTCTTCGATCTGCTCGCTATCCTCGTCTTCCTCTGCACCTGTTTCTGTCTCTTACTTGTTTTGATTAACAGCCACACGGAATGCACTAATGGTGGGAAGATGTACTTTTACAGTTGGGAACTGCCAAATGCTACTGTAATTATGTTCCGGGCCTTGAATACATGAAAGTGACCCCCTATGATATTTACTGTGGGAAGTGGGTTGCAACCTTTTGTCTGTAATGTTATCCTATGACAGAAAACTGTATAAGAAGAGCGATCCACAGATACAATTTGAATCAGACTCCGTGAACTTACATGCTATGTACTTCTCGTGACTTCTGTGTTCCCTGCAGTAAATAAACCCTGAATCTTTGACGCCGAAGGAAGTGTCCCGTGTCTCTGTCATTTGTACGCCGGAACAGGTAACCCACGAAGGTTTCAGGTGTTATCCCTGGCACCTCTGGGTCTTAGAATAACCCAGTCCTTCAGTTGGCACCGAACGTGGGGCTGCATCAGTGGTACCGGTCCGAAGCCCGACGATCGTGAGGAACTTCGTGTGAAATCTCCGAGGGAAGGTGCACCCCGCTTCATCGATCCTGTTGTCGAAACAAGTGGCCCGATGACTTTTCCCGCGAAGATTCACGCCTCCTGACGGCTGCGACGGACTGCTGCCCTGACTGTAGACCTGTTTTGGTGCCTGGCGTAGACCTTGGTACAGCGAGACAATTGACGGGCCTTCCTGGTGACGCAATTGATCTTTGAGTTAAGTATTTGTGGGTCGCTCCCAGAGTCCTTTGTTGTTGTGGGTGCTTAGTTGTTGCATGGTTCCATTGCATTTGTGGTTCTTGGTATTTTGTTCTTAGTTGTACTATTTGACGTCTGCAGTCGCCAAAAACTGAGGGTTTTTGCTCTTTTGCAGGGACATTGTAATCCTATAACCCTTGACGTTTGTGAAACTCGGTTAGTGTGCACGATGCCTGGCCGTAGTACTTTGTTCAGTTGCTTTAGAGGTTGTGGTACGGATTCCCGGCTGGAGGACTCGTGTCCGATACCTCCGGTTGGAACTCCAACATACGAATTATACAGTCGACATGGGTTGGGTCTGATCACGTTCAATGAGTGTTGGGTTCGTTACACCAAAAAGGACGGTGTCCTTAGTTGGCCACCTCATGGTAGTTTTGAGGCCCCGATTTTAGATAATCTTGAAGCTAAATTATTCCAAAGAAAAGCAAGGCCGGCCATGTTTGATTCCTTTCGGTTGTGGCAAAAGAAGCCAAGCAGAGAGAAATCAGACAGCTTAAACGTACTAAGAGAGAAGGTATCGTTACAACGATGAGAAATGCAGAGCAATTTCAGCGAGATAAGGAGGAGAAGGAAAAGGAAGTTTTTGATAGATTGCAGCGCATGTCAGTGGATAAATGTTATCCCGCTTTACCCACGGGTACGGATAAGAAGGGAGAGGAAGCAGTAGAGGACCCTTTGTTGTCCTATCTATTGAAGTCACCACCTCCGTATGCACAGGATACCGCAGTTCCTGTGGTCCCTCCTGTACCTGTTCCTGTTCCTCAACCTGCTCCTGTTCCCCCACCTGTTCCTGTTCCTACTGCTCCTCCGTCTATACCTTCTCATACTCCTGTTCCCGCTACTTCTACTATTGTGGTTACTCCTGCTGTTCCTTCTGTTCCTGCCACTCCTCTTGTTTCCCCTTTGCTTTACTCTTCTACCCCATCTGCTCGACGTCGCATTCCCTCTGTTGCTGCTAACTTTTTCACTTCTCTCGGACCGGTTCTTGGGTCCGCTGGTTCTGATGCTCCCCAAAGACGAAGTCAGCTTCCTGATGCTAGGGAGCGTGACACGTTAATTAGGATGGCGCGTAATTGGATTAGGTACCCCGTTAAAAATTCTCCACGTGTAGTTTTTGAGACGTTCTCTCAATTCAATGAGCCAACACAGAGGTTTGTGTTTGATGAGATGTGCAAAGTTCTACGTGAAGCGATATCCAATGATGATGCAAACGAAGTACCAACCGAGGTAACTGAACTCCAGCTTCAGTTTTCAAGTGGTATACTAGTGGGAAGCAATGTTCGACGTGCTCTCGAGCATCTACTGTCTTTCTGTCCCACTATCATACCTCGAGCATTGTTCAAAGATGAAACTGAGGAATGGATGGCTACGCCTGGTCAGTTCCCCATGCGTGAAGTTCCACCAGTATATATGCCAGGTAACCCTGGTGCTAATCCTCCAGTCCCGCCATTCTTTGAGAGGGTTTGGATACACCTCCCATGGAAGCGATCAGAAGTTTTGCAGGTGAAGCAATCTTTGCCTGACCCTCGAAAGAATCCTGCAGGGTACTATAAAGAGTTGTCTCAGCTAGTGGATGCGACGGTGATGGACCTTGCCGACATTGATATGTTGTTTGGCAATGTCGTACCGCAACCGGTATGGGCGAAAATACGTCACGAAGATCATGCAGCTGAATTAGGTGGTGATTGGGCTGCACTTACAGCTGCAGATGGTTTGCAGGTTGGTGGGGCTAAGCCTGAACAGTTAATTACGGTTTTGCCTGAGAGAATAATCACCCTTGTGAAAACGCTTATGCCAGCTATGAAAGTTAACTGGGATAAATTGTCTGCTTGCAAGCAAAAGAAGGACGAAAGTGTCTCCGATTTCTTTACGAGATTTGAGGAGGCATTTATCGATCACAGTGGTCAGGATATGGGTACTGAGGGAGGTCAGAGATTGTTCGTGGACAAATTTGTGTCGAATTTGTTGCCGGACCTAAGCAACAAATTGAGAAATTCTGAGAGTGCGTGGGCTGTTTCTACTTCGGCCCAGATATTGGCTACGGCCCAATATTATGAGAATAGAGAGAAAGAGGAAAATGATCGTGCAGACAAAAAGACGAAAGAGCTCAAAACGAAGGTGTTGTGGCAACAAGCGTATCCTCCGCGTTCGAATCAGAATGACTCGCAGCAGCGGAACCGATCGCAACCACAGTCCAATAGGTCACAATCGCGGAATGACTCTTCACAGCGATCTATGCTTGGGTACAATCAGTGCGCCTATTGTAGGGGTGAGGGCCATTTGAAATTCGATTGTCCAGTTTTGCGTGATCGAAATAGTGGTAATACATCTAGAGGAGGTCGTAGTGCTTCTCAACAGGCTTTGCGAGGTCGAGGTCGCGGTGTTATGCAAAATCAGAATGATCGCTCTAATGATTCCTCTGTTTCTAACAATTGTTTCGATCGGCGAGGATCATCCTCGCAAGGCCGATCCGCACAGTATAATGTGGATGATTACTACGTCGATCAGGGTACTGACAACGGTAATTACTAGGACAGCCATAGACAAGGAGAGGGAGTAGTATCAGTTCCGGTTGATCAGAGAGGGCCTTACAACGCAGTTGCCACCTCGGGCGTAGTTGAGCCTTTTCTGTTGGACACTGGTGCAGCGAAAAGTTCCATCATGCATTCGAAACTCCCTGGCGCACCTTTGTCTGGCTTAACAAATGTTTCCATTGGATTCTCCGGCGCCCCTGTTAGCAATCCGGTTTCTCGTCCTTTGCCCCTTACAATTGGGCCACGTGAGCTGAAAGCTCCTTTGATTTTGACTACTGGTTGTGGTGAAAATCTTTTGGGCTTGGATTTGCTGAAACGACTATATGCGACTTTGTATTGTTCTCCTGCGGGAGTGAAGCTTACTTTGGGTGAGAGAGTTATCTCTCCTATGTACTTGTCTCTCGATAAACTTCCACCGGAATTGAGTTCTCTTCCTGCATCTTTGTGGGCAACAGGCCCTAATGACGTGGGCCTGCTTGACAATTCCCCTTATGTTGTTCATTTGAAATCTAATGTGCGTTTGCCACGTATTCCCCAGTATCGTATCTCCCTTGATGGTGAGCGAGCGTTGTTGGCAATTATCTACGATTTGATTGAAAAAGATGTTATTGAGGAGACTAGGGGAAACGTGTTTAATAGCCCTGTGCTGCCCATCTTGAAACGCACTGATCCATCTAAGCCTCCTGTTTATCGTTTTGTTATCGATTTACGGGAAGTGAATAAAATCGTGATTCCTCAGTTCCCTGTGGTGCCTGACATCACGGCTCTACTGACTCTGGTTCCAGCATCTGCGTCCTGGTTCTCAGTGATCGATCTGAAGAATGCTTTCTTTAGCATTCCGATTGCTGAGGAGAGTAGGGACCTTTTCGGTTTCTCTCTAGGTGGCCGCAGCTTTAGGTTTAAACGCGCTCCTCAGGGCTACTGTGAGAGTCCATCTATATACAGTCAAGCCTTGAAAAGCCAACTTGATGCATTTGTATTGCCGGCTGGTGCGGCCCTGATTCAATATGTCGATGACTTATTGGTGGCTGCGGACACTCAGGACATTTGCAAAATCGCTACGGTGTCGCTGTTGCAGCATCTCTGTGACTTGCATCACAAGGTGTCACCTTCTAAACTGCAATATTGTTGCCAAGAAGTAACCTATCTAGGTCACTTATTGTCAAAGGAGGGAAGAAGGTTGACCCCAGAAAGAATTGCAGCGATTGCTCGAATGACTGTGCCAACAACTCAGAGAGATGTGCGTGCCTTTTTAGGTATCACGTCATACTGCAGGCAATGGATTCCAAATTTTTCATTGCTAGCAAAACCATTGGTAGCCCTCACGTGCAAGGATGTTCCAACTCCTTTGCCATGGACGGAAGAGTGTCAGAAAAGTTTTTCTGAACTACGTGATGCACTGTGTTCGGCCCCTGTGTTAGGTACTCCTGACTACAGTAAGCCGTTTACACTATACGTTCACGAGAGGGAAGGTTGTGCGTTGAGTGTTTTGACGCAACAATTCGGTGGTAAGCAGCGTCCATGTGCATATTTTTCCTCGACCTTGGACCCAGTAGCTAGAGCATTGCCGAGTTGTTTGAGAGCAACAGCGGCAGCTGCGGTGTCCATCCGACAATCTGCAGGATTGGTCATGGATAATATGCTTACGGTGATGGTTCCGCACGCAGTTGACACTCTCTTAAATCGTACGAAAACTCAACATCTGACGAGTGCAAGGTTGTCTGGTTATGAGTTGACGCTTCTGGCAAGTCACATTCAAATAAAACGCTGCAATGTCTTAAACCCGGCGACTTTGTTGCCAACCAATATGGAGTCAGATGAGGTAGCTGCACACGATTGCTACTTACGAACTGAGGAGGAAACAAAAGGTCGTGTGGACCTAAAAAACACTCCTTTGGAAGACCCTGATGGTACCTTGTATGTGGATGGTTCGTGTTTTAAGTTGCCGAATGGTGATGTGACGACTGCGTATGCTGTGGTAACGTTGAGTACGGTGGTGGAGACTGTGAGATTAAATCAGAATTCTGCACAGGCGGCGGAGCTGATTGCCTTAACCAGAGCGTGTGTTTTGTCAAAAGGGAAACGGGTGAATGTGTTTACCGACAGCCAGTATGCGTTTGGTGTTGCGCATAGCTTTGGACGTTTGTGGAGAGAGAGAGGTTTTATGACATCGCATGGTACGAAGATCCAGCATGGACAGCTTGTGAATGATCTTTTGGATGCACTTACATTGCCCAAGCAGGTGGCATTTATTAAATGTCGTGCGCATCGTAAGGTGACGGATGATGTTGGTCGTGGTAATGCGTTTGCTGATGAGATTGCTAAGGAGACTGCACGGAATCTTACAACTAGGATGTATGTGACGAGTTCGGTAAGGTGGCCTGCAGAAACTGGTATGTGTGAAGACACTATCGAGAGTGTGAAAGCGATTCAGAATGAGGCCACTGAGACTGAAAAGACTAAGTGGAAAGAGAGTACGGGAAAGCTGGATACGAGTGGCTGTTGGATTGATTTGTCTGAGAATAAGAGGTGGATGTTGCCGGATGCATATGTGCTAGCTGTTGTGACGATGGCACACGGTTTGTCACATATTAGTGCGAAAGGTATCTGTAAGTTGTTGTCCCCTGTATGGAAGAATGATGGTATTGCTAAGTGTGCTGAGAGATTGGTTAGGAATTGTATGATATGTATGATGTACAATCCTGGTAAGGGAACTCCTACACCCCCTGGCCACTTTGCTCCCCCTTCATGTCCCTTTGAAGTGATCCAGTTAGACTTCATCCATATGGAGCGATGCAATAACCTGAAGTACGTTTTAGTTGTGGTTTGCGCATTCTCCAGATGGATTGAAGCCTATCCTCTTAAAGACAATACTGCCCTGTCCACAGCGAAAGTCCTACTGAAGGAGTACTTTCCTCGGTATGGAATGCCACGGATTGTATGGTCTGATAACGGAAGTGAGTTTGTGGGGAGCGTGATGAAGAATGTGTGTAAGGGCCTTGGAATTACACAAAAATTCCACAGCGCCAATCATCCCCAGTCAGCAGGTTTAGTTGAGGGATACAATGGAACTCTCAAACTTAACCTCGCGAAGATTCAGGCCACGACTGGTCTCTCATGGCCTGATGCTTTGCCCTTAGCTCTTCTGTCAACTAGAGCGACTGTGCACTCTCGAGTAGGGCTTAGCCCATATGAGATTGTGTTCGGTCGTCCTGCCAATGTTTGGGGGGTCCCTAGACCCAGTGTGTTTTCTGATCTTGAGTACCCAATGTTGATAGATTATCTTCATGATCTGACTGCTTAACTGAGGTTAATTCACCAACAGGTCTTTGAAGCACTGCCGACGCAGACGGAGAGTCCAGGCCACCAGCTCCAGCCAGGAGACTGGGTGGTTACGAGGAATTTTGGCCGCAAAAGAAATTTGGAGCCAAGGTTCATCGGACCCTACCAGGTGCTCCTTGCCACGAGGACTGCTGTTCGTTTGGAGGGTCGCAAGCACTAAGTGCATGCCACCCACACCAAGAAGGTACCCATCCCTTTGCCAGCGGACTCGTGGGTGAGGAAGGGTATCGCCTCGTCTGAAGCTGAGGTTTTACCGAACTTTGTCCCATTCAGCGACGCTCAGCCTGTCGGAGATACCTCAGTGCAGCCGGACAATACTGTTGAACATTTGTCATCAAAGAACTCAAGATCTGAACAATTGTCTGGTCAACAGGATTCTGTTTCATCATCGGACCAACTGTTTGAAGATCAGACACGACCTGGGAGGAGCAGATATTTCCTTCGCTCCAACACTAGAGACTAATAAAAAATATTTTTGCTTCCTCCCCTGACGTTCACGTTACCCCATTACCACTTTGAACATTTTTGAATAATTGTGATTTCTGTAAATTCTGAGTCCTTTTCGGCATATGTCTTTGTTTCCACAGCTAGGAGATTTTGTATATATTGTCTAAATTAAAGTACCTTACATCCGGGTGGACCGTAGGGCCGTGCGGGTACTTCCTTCTGGTTAGTAGGTCTTGACACTAGGTTGGAGACCGTCGGTTCCTAGGAACTCCTGGGGATTGACTATTGCTACACAGAACGAAGTGCGTCAAGAACGTTGCGGACGGTTTTAGAGGATGGCTTTCTCAAAGCTGTCGGAATTGGAAAAGACTCAATCTCAAAGATTCGAATTGCATAGAATAGCACGTACAAAATGCTTCATGTTTCAGGTGTTCCTTCTGTTCCTAACTGTTTCTTCGTTATTAGTGGGTGGGGTGTATTATATGATACAGTCGTTGTTGCCTTCTGCCTCACCTACCCCTTATTCTGAACCTAAACCTACCTCCACTGTTTCTCCCCATTCCTTCCACATCTTACCACAACACGAGCAGGTTAGACGTGCGGAGTTCATGAACAATTCCTTCGTTCAGCTCCTTCATCAGCATCAATTGGTAATGAACACTACGAATTGTTGGGTGTGTGGGTTAATGCCACATACCACTGATAGGGGAATTCCGTACTTGGTCCTTCCTTACAGTTCCCAGGGTTCAGCTCGAGCATTCCAAACAATGTTTCGGAGCGCACTAGATTCCTACCCCCATCGAGAGCCACGTGCTCCAGGTCATGGTCTCGGCCCGCATCACAAGCCTTTGGCGAGAGCGATTGCCGATTTGGATAGGGATATTTTTGACGCATCGCTCATCCCAGAGGAAGAGGTGCGAGCATACCAGGATCTGAGTGAGGTGGAATATAGCAAATCAGTGGGTGATAGGCAGCTTAAGAGCTCGTCCCCGATCTGGATTGTACCCCACCTCGGTAATTTCAGTTTAAAAGGACAAGGTCGAAGTCCGCGAGCTCAGCTTGGGGAGAGTGCTTGTGTTGAAACCTATGTTTTGCCGACACTCTCTTCCCCTGTTCTTTTGGCTGCCAAGGGTACATACTTTGTGTGCTATGATCGCGCATATACATGGTTGCCCTTTGACTTCTCAGGCACCTGTAATATTGCGAATCTGTTGCCTCCGACCTTTACTGTTGGGTCGGATTATCACAAGACCAGAGTTGTGAGAGGCGTAATTAGCGAAGAGGATACTGCCGGTCAAGAAGCAGGAGACTTCTTTAAGGGTTTCCTACCGTTTTGGGGACCTATGGTCAATAGTAGGAACCTGAGACAGTTGACTCGAGTGGTGGAATCGACCGCTAATATCACTGCGAGTGCCCTTGGCAACATTACAGCAGAGCTTCAGGCGGACAGGCTTATGACGTTACAAAATCGTATGGTTTTAGACGTCGTCTTAGCAGATAGAGGTGGAGTATGTAAGGTGATCCATTCGAGCTGCTGTATTTTCATTCCTGACAACGCTCCAACTGTCTATCAAGCCATCTCGAAGTTGCATAAGATCTCTGAGTCCATACACGTGGACGTAGGGGATTGGACACTACTCGGATGGTTTTGGGGCATGATGTCGACTTGGGGTTGGAAGATTCTGATGATCATTGGGGTTGTTGTAGCATTTCTGTTCACGTGTTGTCTTTGTGTGCAGTGTGGTCCTGCCTTATGTGGCATCTGTGCTACGACGTGTATAAGGCGGCCGCCTGTTACCAAAGGAACGCTGATGGATAGAATTATGTTGCAGCAGCATCTGGATGGTCTGATGAATATCAAAATCGATTCTGATTGCGACTAGTGCTTGCCTACATGAGGGCAAAAGGAGCGTCTGAGGTTCCGTGACAATGGTAAGTGGTGTTTTCGACTCGTTCGAATATGGTCGAGTCTGGTATCTATGAACCGCAAATGACGAGTTTAGTGGGTGTACGCGTTTTCGCTGTACTAGCCTAAACCGTTCGTTCGTTTCGTGGGTTTCTTCATCTGAACCCACGGGTTCCATCTTAGATACGGCATCCATTTTGTTTCTTGCCCTCAAGTAGCCAGCGAACGGACGCTGTCCGCTTCGCGACCCTGGGATTCCCAAACTCTTGCGGAAGACACGTGTTCCTTTGAGGGTGTCTTTATGATGAGGGGGATGACACTGGAGGGCAGATGGCCCCGCTGGAGGCTCATCATGCCGTGTTGGTCTATTGTCTCAGTTGTGCATTCATTAGGCACGTCTCCTTTGATTCCTGCAAATCGTGTTTCCTGATACCTCCCCTTTTACACTCTCTTCGATCTGCTCGCTATCCTCGTCTTCCTCTGCACCTGTTTCTGTCTCTTCCTTGTTTTGTTTAACAGCCACACGGAATACACTAATGGTGAGAAGATGTACTTTTACAGTTGGGAACTGCCAAATGCTACTGTAATTATGTTCCGGGCCTTGAATACATGAAAGCGACCCCCTATGATATTTACTGTGGGAAGTGGGTTGCAACCTTTTGTCTGTAATGTTATCCTATGACAGAAAACTGTATAAGAAGAGCGATCCACAGACACAATTTGAATCAGACTCCGTGAACTTACATGCTATGTACTTCTCGTGACTTCTGTGTTCCCTGCAGTAAATAAACCCCGAATCTTTGACGCCGAAGGAAGTGTCCCATGTCTCTGTCATTTGTACAGGTAACCCACGAAGGTTTCAGGTGTTATCCCTGGCACCCCTGGGTCTTAGAATAACCCAGTCCTTCACATATACCAAGCCATACAACATACCAAGGCCAAATATGGTGAGGACCTACTATTTAAACCATCTTAGAGTAAACTTTAACAAGCCGCAATGGCTGATGACACAGTGAGCAGTTCATGGTTAATCCTTACCTACAGTAAACAAAGGGAATATATTAGACAGATCATCAAAAAGAACTGGCACATGATCCTACGTGACCCCATAATAGGAGATAAAATGCCTTTGTCACCTAAAGTCACTTTCAGAAATGCATGTAGCACCAGTGACTATTTAGTAAGTAGTAGCCCGAGCTGTCTTAAAATGCCAGTTGGGTTAGTAAGCGTAAGGGTTTTGTCGGGTGTACAATCTGTAAGGCCTGTAAATATGGGGGGGAATAAAACAACCAATAACACAGGCTTTAAAAACAAACCTACTATAATCAACAAGTTCCTAACATGCAAATCCGAGTATGCAGTATACGTATTAGAGTGCACCTGTGGATTAAAATATGTGGGAAGCACTCACCTCCCGGTGCACAAAAGAATCTTACAGCACCTAAGGGCCATATCGAATAATGATAGTTCATATCCGATGGCTCGTCACTTCAACGAGATCCATAATAAAAACCTGACAGAGTTGAAGAACTACATAATTGACAATGTTCCCCCTGTTCGAAGAGATGGGAACAGAGATGCAATACTCAGGCGCTTTGAAACAAAACTGATATTTGAATTAGACAGCAAACATCCAAATGGATTGAATACTACGGAAGATCTATACACATAGCTGTAATTAAGGTAGTGAGTTTATAACATGAAAATAGTACATCATTTGATTTTAATATAGCAATGTATACAGCTTTTATTATACCTCACCTCCCTCTTATAACAGTTTCCCTGTCATTAGTGTTCATGGGCTCATAACACAATGACACTGTTTATATGCACGGTCACACTTTACATATCCTAAATATTATGCTGACTGGCATAAAACACTTGGCACTTTATTGCACTATTTTGCACTTTATCATTGTACTGTATAGAACGCTGCAATAATGTTACAATGTCAATTCAAACATCGGGTTTAGGCTTAACCTCACAATATTGTGCTAGCACAGATAAATACAAAACAACCACAACTCAGGAACCAATGTTTCCAATACGGAATCAGGTTTAAACACATTAAAACATTGTCATTTAGGGCGTGTTTTTAATTGGTATTTATAAAGTTATTTAAATCACGCATTTGCACAACATATGGTTCCCCAAAAAGTATTTAATAAAGGGGCTACAATAACATTGGACCTTCCAAAAACAAATCACTATCAATATTGAAGATGATTACTGGTGAGGTTTGTTTTACTGTTGTTTTACTGTGTTTACTGTGTTTTACTACAACTGAAACGTATTTTTCGGATATACAGCTAAGCCTAATATATTATGCCATATATTGAATTGTTTAAAGAATTGGACAATTTAAGAAAGTATTACCTGATGCAATAATACAAAACAAAATATATATACTTTAGCTACTTTGTACCAAGGAACTAAACAGCATTTATGTTGGAAATATGTTTTCTATGTTCATTGCACTGATAAAGCACACTGTCACTTTAAAAATGGGAGCAACTACGTAGCACGTAATGTGATCAAGGGGTCGGTGAAGGCCGAAACGCGTCATGGTGGCCAATGCACGGAAGATAAAATAACGAAGCACAAAGGAAGTAGTGTCCGTTCCGTTTTTCTTTGATAAAGCGACAAGGAAAAGGAGTATTCAGCATATATATATATATGCTGAATATATGTATATATGTTCACACGATCCAACCAATGCAGGTCAAAAAGACGGCAAGCACTCCGATGTCAAGATGTTTTTTTCAAGATTTATTCATTTCCAAACCCCCCTTCACCCCTGACAGACGCGTTTCGCCAGTTGGCTACCCTATATATTTGAGATGTCATCAGTGATGTCACTGATCATGTCATGAGTGATGTAATATGTGATGTCATCAACAGTGCATTGCGGGCGCGCAAGTTATAGTTAGCTGAACTAACTATGTATGAGTGAAATGTCCAGCTAACTATAACGCCCCTGAAACCTATGGTTTTTCTGTGAATTTCTAAGGTTTTTTAAATGCAAATTCCTAACTATAATGTGCCTGAAACTATGGTTTTCCAGTGAATTTCAAAGGTTTTTTAAATGCTAGTTGCTAACTTTGCCTACAGAGGTAGGACATGTGAAGAAAGAAGTAAAAATGCACAGAAGGAAGCAAGGGAAAATCAGAAAGAAGCAGCAGAAGTCCTTAAAGATGAAGAAAAGTGAAGGAAGACGTGCTGAAAGATCAAACAGAGGAGCAAAAAGTTACCTTGTTGCAAATCATCCTGTAACCTCAACTTTTTCAGATAGGTACTGGTGGTAACTGACTCTGATTAACCAGTCCTAGAGCCAGTGCTATGCTAAAAGACACTTAGAATACAGTGAAAACACCTACACACACTAAGGAACACTATGCATTGGGGTACCCCTGTGATTACCTTGGCCTCCTCTGTAAGCCCCAAGTATATAATAGGGCAGGGGGATGAAAACTACCTCTCAAAAATACGCCACAAGGCGCGTTTGCACACTGGTGAAGGGAGGGGGGGCCTAAGGTGACGTGTGCAAAAATACCCTGTGGCCATTTTAATTTGGGGGATAATGTCCCCTTGAATCCTGAGTGTCCATTGGGTCCAACTAGTCCACCAGGTATCTCCAGTTAAGGCCACAGAGCTGCGTTGCAGAGAGATGTACAAAGGGGCAAGGCCTGGACCACCTCTCTGCAATGCAGCGCAGTAGCACTTACTGGAAGCACCTGGTGGGCTAATTGGCCCCCAGGGGCTCTCAGGATTGAAGGGGGAATTATTTCCCCAACTTAAAACGCACCACAGGGAGTGTTTGCACACATCACCTCAGGCTCCATCCCCTTCCTTCATCACTGTGTGAATGCACCAAGTGGCCTTTTTAATTTGGGAGATTACGTTCCCTTGAATCCTGAGGGTCCCTAGGGTCCAACTAGCCCATTAGGTACCTCCAGTAAGCGCCACAGAGCTGCGTTGCAGAGAGGTGTAAAAAGGGGCAAGGCCTGGACCATCTCTGTGCAACGCAGCGCATTGACGCTTACTGGAAGCACATGGTGGGCTAGTTGGCCCGCAGGGCCCCTCAGGATTGGAGGGGAATTATTTCCCCAACTTAAAACGAGCCACAGGGCGTGTTTGCACATGTCACCTCAGGCCCCATCGCCTCCCCTCACCACTGTGTAAATGCGCCCTGTGGCCGTGTTAACTTTGGAGATTAGGTCACCTTGAATCCCGAGGGCCCCTAGGGTCCAACTAGCCCACTAAGTATCTCCAGTAAGCGCCAGAGAGCTGCATTGCAGAGAGGTGTAAAAAAGGTCACTGCCTGCACCACCTCTCTGCAACGCAGCACAGTGTCACTTACTGGAAGCACCTGATGGGCTAGTTAGCCCCCAGGGGCCCTCAGGATTGAAGGGGAATTATTTCCCCAACGTAAAACGCACCACAGGACGTGTTTGCACACGTCACCTCAGGCCCTGTACCATCCCTTCACCACTGTGAAAACAAGCCCTATGGCCGTTTTAAGTTGGGAGATTAAGTCCTGTTGAATCCTGAAGGTTCCTAGGGTCAAACTAGCCAGCTAGGTACCTCCAGTAAGCACCGTTGAAGAGAGGTGTAAAAAGGGGTACGGCCTGGACCACCTCTCTGCAACGCAGCGTAATGGTGCTTACTGGAAGCACCTGGTGGGCTAGTTGGCCCCCAGGGGCTCTCAGAATTGAAGGGGAATTATTTCCAAACTTAAAACACGCCACAGGGCGTGTTTGCACACATCACCTCAGGCCCTGTCCCCTCCCTTCGCCACTGTGTAAATGTGCCCTGTGGCCGTTTTAAGTTGGGAGATTAAGTTCCCTTGAATCCTGAGGGTCCCTAGTATCAAACTAGCCCACTTGGTACCTCCAGTAAGCCCCACAGAGCTGCGTTGCAGAGGGGTGTAGCGTCAGAACACCTCTCTGCAAAGCAGCTCCTTGGCGCATACTGGAGGTACCTGGTGGGCTAGTTTGCCCTCAAGGACCCTCAGTTTTGAAGAGGAATTAATTCCCCAACTTACTACTCGCTCGGGAGGGGTGCGTTTGCACAATGGTGAAGGAAGGGGGCGGGCCTGAGGTAACATGTCTGCAAACACGCCCTGTGGTGTGTTTTAAGTTGGGGAATTATTTCCTTTTTCAATCCTGAGGGTCCCTGGTGGGCAACTAGCCCACCAGATACCTCCAGTATGCACCAGAGAGCTGCGTTGCAGAGAGGTGTTCAGAGGCCACGCCCCTTTTTACAACACTCTGCAACGCAGCTCCGTGGCACTTACTGGAGGTACCTGGTGGGCTAGTTGGCCACCAGGCACCCTCAGAATTGAAGAGGAATTAATTCCCCAACTTAGAGTGCAGCAAGGAGGGGGCGGGGCCACCGTTGCAATGCCGGGCTTTCTTTTAATTTATTTTTTTAAGAAGGGGGCTGTGTGGCCCCCCTTCCTTTCCTAATTTATTGGCTCTGGGGCCCCCATCCCTCAGGGCCTCCCCCCTTTTTTTTTTCTTCTTTAAATGTGGAAGGGGGCCGCAATCGTCTTTGGTTTTTGGAAGAGAGAGCAGGTTTCCCGCTCTCTCTTCCAAACACCAGAGCAGTTCGCTATGGCAGGGCGGGAGCTCCGAGGCTCCCACCCTGCCATAGCAAACAGCAGTGCCCCGGGGGTGGGCACCCTGGGACATGCCAGGGCCATTACAGGCTCCAGTAGGGGGGCCACACGGCCCCTCTCCCAACATTACCAAAGCCCTGGTGAGGCTGAGGGGTGCGGCACGGACCCCCCAGTTATAATTGTTAGAGCCCGGGGTGTTAGCGGTCCTCAGGGCATGTGGGCGGGCTCGAGCCCCCCACACAGGCTTTTTTTGTAAATTTTTTTAAAAGCACAAGCCCAGGGGTGGCGGTTCCTGGGGCTTGGGGGGCCTTTGAGCCCCCACCCATATATTTTCTTAGCCCTGGGGGGTGGCCGTCCATGGCTGGGGGGCTGTGAGGCCCCCGCAAATATTATGTTAAACACCAGGCAGTCCCCGGGGCTTGGGGAGGCCTTTGAGCCCCCCACCAATTTTTATATGCCCCTGGGGGTAGTGGTCACCAGGGGTGGGGGGCCTGTGAGCAACCCTGCACATATATTTTATTAGCCCAGGGTTTGGTGGGCCCCGGGGTTGTGGGGGCTGTGAGCCCCCATCCATATATTTTCCTAGAGGCTGGGGGGGGTGAGCCCCCTGCAAATATTCTGTTAAAGCCCTGGGGGGTGGCAGTCCCTGGGGCTGGGGAGATGTGAGCCCCCTGCACATATTCTGTTAAAGCCCCAGAGGGTGGCGGTCCCTGGGGCTTTTGGGGGCCTTTGAGTCCCTCACTCATTTATTTTTGAAGCCCTGTGGGGAGGCGGTCCCCGGGGCTTGGGGGTGCTGTGAGCCCACGCACATATTTTAGGAAAGCCCCTGGGGGTGGCAGTCCCTGGGGGCTAAATATTAACGGAGCGCGGGAGCCCGCGTGTCGTTTTCTTTTGCGCAGCCAGATCCGCGGATTCATCGCACATTTTGCCAATTTTGTGTTTTGCGCCTTAGTTTTACTGATTTCTTGTGCCTCGGTTCTACCGAGGCACAAGCTGGCTGCCAACACTTCCTGGTTTGAAGTGTTGACAGCTAATTAGCATAAAGCTTGCGATCGGGTGGGTGCTTGGATCCTGCGCGGCCATAGATATTGAAACTTTTTTACTTTTGATTTTCTCAGCAACTACTGAATGGTTTTACACCATTTAACCATAAGCATTTGCAATGCAATAGGTCTCGCATTAGGAAAGTGTGAGCTATTGGTATTGTAAAGGACAATTTTTTTAAAATATTTGTTGGCTTTGAAAATATATAAATTAATAGCATTGTTATTTACAAAGCCAATAGCTTACACTTTCCTAATGCAAGTCCTGTTGGCTATGGCAATGCTTGTTGGTAGCAAGCAAGGATAGTGCTGTTGTGGTGCTGAGTGATGCTGTTTTGGTGCTGAGTGATGATGTGGTTGGGCTGAATTATGTGTTGGTGTCCCAGAGTGATGTGGTGGTGTCCCAGAGTGATGTGGTGGTGTCCCAGAGTGATGAGGTGGGGTTCCTGAGTGATGTGGTGGTGTTCCTGAGTGATGTGGTGGTGTTCCTGAGTGATGTTGGGGTGCCCCTGAGTGATGTTGTGGTGTCTCTGAGTGATGTGGTGGTGTCCCTGAGTCATGTGGTGGTGTCCTAGAGTGATGTAGTTTTGTCCTAGAGTGATGTGGTGGTGCCCTATAGTGATATGGTGGTGTCCCTGAGTGATGTGGTGGTGTTGTGCGGCATTCAGAAGTGTGAAGCGTGCAGCAGTATGAGGCGTGCAGCAGTGTGTGGCATGCAGCAGTGTGAGGCGTGCAGCAGTGTGTGGCGTGCAGCAGTGTGAGTAATGCAGCAGTGTGCAGCGTGCAGTAGTGCGCAGCGTGCAGCAGTGTGAGGCGTGCAGCAGTGTGAGGCGTGCAGCAGTGTGAGGCGTGCGGTAGGGTGCAGCATGCAGCAGTGTGAGTAATGCAGCAGTGTGCAGCGTGCAGCAGTGTGCGGCATGCAGCTGTGTGTGGCGGGCAGCTGTGTGAGGTGTGCAGCAGTGTGAGGCATGCAGCAGTGTGCAAATTACAAAAAACAATTTGATGGACAGAATGTAGATCAATGTCTTACATTCACCCCAGTACAAGGATCTGGGCCTAAATCCATCGTTTTTTGCACTCCACACCACCCTGGGTCAGATAATGGCTTTATGCAAATCAGCTCTGACCCTGTGCCCCATGGGAACAGTCCAGTCCGAACTACAACAGCCATATCTTTCCCAGACCGGAATCAAGCATCCGAGGACCGGACCGGTTTCGAGGTAACACCTCTCATCAGCCCGGCTAGCTTGACTCCAGTGGTGTGGAGGCTCTGGGACCCACGTCTGAGCTACCCCAGTACACTCAGGGAGAAAATTACAAAAAACAATTTGATGGACAGAATGTAGATCAATGTCTTACATTCACCCCAGTACAAGGATCTGGGCCTAAATCCATCGTTTTTTGCACTCCACACCACCCTGGGTCAGATAATGGCTTTATGCAAATCAGCTCTGACCCTGTGCCCCATGGGAACAGTCCAGTCCGAACTACAACAGCCATATCTTTCCCAGACCGGAATCAAGCATCCGAGGACCGGACCGGTTTCGAGGTAACACCTCTCATCAGCCCGGCTAGCTTGACTCCAGTGGTGTGGAGGCTCTGGGACCCATGTCTGAGCTACCCCAGTACACTCAGGGAGAAAATTACAAAAAACAATTTGATGGACAGAATGTAGATCAATGTCTTACATTCACCCCAGTACAAGGATCTGGGCCTAAATCCATCGTTTTTTGCACTCCACACCACCCTGGGTCAGATAATGGCTTTATGCAAATCAGCTCTGACCCTGTGCCCCATGGGAACAGTCCAGTCCGAACTACAACAGCCATATCTTTCCCAGACCGGAATCAAGCATCCGAGGACCGGACCGGTTTCGAGGTAACACCTCTCATCAGCCCGGCTAGCTTGACTCCAGTGGTGTGGAGGCTCTGGGACCCACGTCTGAGCTACCCCAGTACACTCAGGGAGAAAATTACAAAAAACAATTTGATGGACAGAATGTAGATCAATGTCTTACATTCACCCCAGTACAAGTATCTGGGCCTAAATCCATCGTTTTTTGCACTCCACACCACCCTGGGTCAGATAATGGCTTTATGCAAATCATCTCTGACCCTGTGCCCCATGGGAACAGTCCAGTCCGGGGGATGCCCAGACGTGGGTCCCAGGCACTCCACACCACTTGGAGTCAAGCTAGCCGGGCTGATGAGAGGTGTTACCTCGAAACCGGTCCGGTCCTCGGATGCTTGATTCCGTTCTGGGAAGGACATGGCTTTTGTAGTTCGGACTGGACTGTTCCCATGGGGCAACAGGGTCAGAGCTGATTTGCATATCGCCATTGTCTAACCCAGGGTGGTGTGGAGTGCAAAAAAACAATGGATTTGGGCCCAGATCTTTTGACTGGGGGAGTGTGTGACATTGATCCACATTCAGTCCATCACTTGTTGTTTTTGCAATTGCCGCCCTAAGTGCGCTGGGGATGCCCAGACGTGGGTCCCAGGCACTCCACACCACTTGGAGTCAAGCTAGCCGGGCTGATGAGAGGTGTTACCTCGAAACCGGTCCGGTCCTCGGATGCTTGATTCCGTTCTGGGAAGGACATGGCTTTTGTAGTTCGGACTGGACTGTTCCCATGGGGCAACAGGGTCAGAGCTGATTTGCATATCGCCATTGTCTAACCCAGGGTGGTGTGGAGTGCAAAAAAACAATGGATTTGGGCCCAGATCTTTTGACTGGGGGAGTGTGTGACATTGATCCACATTCAGTCCATCACTTGTTGTTTTTGCAGCAGTGTGCAGCATGCAGCAGTGTGAGGCATGCAGCAGTGTGAGGCGTGCGGCAGTGTGCAGCATGCAGCAGTGTGAGTTATGAAGCAGTATGCAGCGTGCAGCAGTGTGAGGCGTGCAGCAGTGTGAGGCATGCAGCAGTGTGCGGCGTGGAGCAGTGTGTAGCGTGCAGTAGTGTGTAGCATGCAGCAGTGTGTCGTGCAGCAGGGTACAGCATGCAGCAGTTTGAGGCGTGCCGCAGTTTGTGGCGTGCAGCAGTGTGGGGCATGCAGCAGTGTGTGGCGTGCAGCACTGTGTGGCTTGCAGAAGTGTGGCATGTAGCAGTGTGGTGTGCAGCAGTGTGGCGAGCAGCAGTGTGCAGCATGCAGCAGTGTGAGGCATGCAGCAGTGTGAGGCGTGCGGCAGTGTGCATTATGCAGCAGTGTGAGTAATGTAGCAGTGTGCAGCAGTGTGAGGCATGCAGCAGTGTGCAGCGTGCAGCAATGTGGCGTGCAGCAGTGTGTGGAGTGCAGCAGTGTGAGGCATGCAGCAGTGTGAGTCGTGCGGTAGTGTGCAGCATGCAGCAGTGGGAGGCGTGCAGCAGTGTGCAGCATGCAGTAGTCTGAGGCATGCAGCAGTGTTGTGTGCAGCAGTGTGCAGCATGCAGCAGTGTAAGGCGTGCAGCAGTGTGAGGCATGCAGCAGTGTGAGGCATGCAGCAGTGTGAGGCGTGCAGCAGTGTGTGGTCTGCAGCAGTGTGTGGTGTGCAGCAGTGTGTGGCGTGCAGCAGTGTGAGGCATGCAGCAGTGTGTGGCATGCAGCAGTTCGGCGTGCAGCAGTGTGCGGTGTGCAGCAGTGTGCAGCGTGCAGCAGTGTGAGGCATGCAGCAGTGTGAAGCGTGCAGCAGTGGGAAGCGTGCAGCAGTGTGAGGCATGCGGCAATGTGCAGGATGCAGCAGTATGAGTAATGCAGCAGTTTGCAGCGTGCAGCAGTGTGAGGTGTGCAGCAGTGTGTGGCGTGCAGCAGTGTGTGGCATACAGCAGTGTGTGGCATGCAGCAGTGTGTTGCGTGCAGCAGTGTGAGGCATGCAGCAGTGTGAGGCATGCAGCAGTGTAAGGCGTGCAGCAGTGTGAGGCTTGCAGCAGTTTGCAGTGTCCAGTACTGTGAGGCGTGCAACAGTGTGAGGCGTGCAGCAGTGTGAGGCGTGCAGCAGTGTTATCGGTGCAGCAGTGTGAGGCATGTAGCAGTGTACAGCGTGCAGAGTGAGAGGCTTGCAGCAGTGTGAGGCGTGCAGCAGTGTGAGGCATGTAGCAGTGTGAGGCGTGCGGCAGTGTGCAGCATGCAGCAGTATGAGTAATGCAGCAGTTTGCAGCACGCAGCAGTTTGAGGTGTGCAGCAGTGTTTGGTGTGCAGCAGTGGGTGGCATGCAGCAGTGTGAGGTGTGCAGCAGTGTGAGGTGTGAGGTGTGCAGCAGTGTGAGGTGTGCAGCAGTGTATGGCATGCAGCAGTGTGAGCCATGCAGCAGTGTGAGGCATGCAGCAGTGTGTAGCATGCAGCAGTGTGAGTATGGCCGGGATGCCCGTCACCCCCTCCCAACACAATCCCCAAGGATGGGAGAAGTCGGACACAAGTTTGAACTTTTGGAAGGCGGGAGGGAGTCACCCTCCCGGCCGTATTTATTAAAATATGAAACAAAATTTAAAACATAAATAAAAGTTTCATTTTTCATAATTATGTACAATTGTACATTTATACATTTCGATGAAGACATGTTCTTTGGCTAACCTTAACAGATCTCTAATACAAAGGTTTCCTAGCCGAGTCTAACATCCTGCAAATGCATACATTCTAAATAAAAATTGTACATCCTAGCATTACGGGCCAACGGCAAGGTCTTAACCGGTGTCAGATCCCTACTACCAAAACTCTCGCCCTCACGGTGTGAGTGGCGCATGCGCAGAGGACTCTACCCTCGTTGCTACCTGTAACTTCCCTTGTCGTGGTGGGGGCTCCCTTTCCACTCGACGCCATCTTAAAGGTCGTCCGAGTTCCCGTGTGAGGTATCTGTAGGAAGGACAGCGTGGACTCCCCCACATCCCCACACTCTATCCGCCGTCGCGGATATTCGGCCCCCGGGAAATTAGTAGGAGGGGCATCTAGCCGCCTCCCCCCCTGGGAGGGGCCTATGGCCGTCTCCCCCTAGGCGACCCATCCTTAGTGGGTGCCGCCTCCCCATGGGAGGGGCCAATGGCCGCCTCCCCCCGGGCGCTCCCATCCATTCTGGGTGGCGCCCCCATCTAGGGACCTTGAAATTACTGCTTACCGATCATGACCTTACCGCCCAACCAAAATAAATACGACAATTGTTTACCTACTAAGGAAGAAAAATTCTGACATCATCTCGATGTGTCATCGACTGCTCGCTACTACCAAGAAAAAACATTATCCCACAGGCAGAAGTCACATCCTTATCTTAAACATTCCTTTACTTGTGTACAAAGGAAAAAAGGCCTATCTCAGCAAAACTTTATTTTAAAACAAACATTGCCATAAGGGGCTGGTGGGTGGGTCAAAATTGCTGCTTGTTCCGTCGAGGGCTCACGAGCAACGAGTGGGTGCAGCCTTCAGAGCACAGGAACAAGAGGACGCTTCTTCCGATTCCCGCTCCATTTATTCTTCTCCGGGAGGGCGTGTACCCTCCTCCGGTACGCCTACTGGGCGTGGTCTTCGGTGTAGGTGTCTAGGACAACCCCTCTTGGGCGGGAAAAGGCGCGCCCCAGCTACGCCGCTTCGGGCATACCAACTGAGCCACGCCCCCCGCCCAAAATTGCTTCCCGGGGGGATCGGGGCACCCAACCATACGTTCGGGGGGACCGATTGGTCGCCCCTTTCCATATGGCCGGGATGCCCGTCACCCCCTCCCAACACAATCCCCAAAGATGGGAGAAGTTGGACACAAGTTTGAACTTTTGGAAGGCGGGAGGGAGTCACCCTCCCGGCCGTATTTATTAAAATATGAAACAAAATTTAAAACATAAATAAAAGTTTCATTTTTCATAATTATGTACAATTTTACATTTATACATTTCGATGAAGACATGTTCTTTGGCTAACCTTAACAGATCTCTAATACAAAGGTTTCCTAGCCAAGTCTAACATCCTGCAAATGCATACATTCTAAATTAAAATTGTACATCCTAGCATTACGGGCCAACGGCAAGGTCTTAACCGGTGTCAGATCCCTACTACCAAAACTCTCGCCCTCACGGTGTGAGTGGCTCATGCACAGAGGACTCTACCCTCGTTGCCAACTGTAACTTCCATTGTCATGGTGGGGGCCCCCTTTCCACTCGACGCCATCTTAAAGGTCGTCCGAGTTCCCGTGTGAGGTATCTGTAGGAAGGACAGCGTGGACTCCCCCCCATCCCCACACTCTCTATCCGCCGTCGCGGATATCCGGCCCCCGGGAAATTAGTAGGAGGGGCATCTAGCCGCCTCCCCCCCTGGGAGGGGCCTATGGCCATCTCCCCCTAGGCGACCCATCCTTAGTGGGTGCCGCCTCCCTGTGGGAGGGGCCAATGGCCGCCTCCCCCCGGGCGCTCCCATCCATTCTGGGTGGCGCCCCCCTCTAGGGACCTTGAAATTACTGCTCACCGATCATGACCTTACCGCCACAGGCCGGATAGTTGACCGACTATCCGGCCCCCCCTACTCCTCCTAAAGGTAATGCTTCCTCAAACCCCTTAGCCATGCTATGAAGTCTCCTATGAGTAAATCATTCCCCTCCCTGGACAGGTGAACCCCATCATTCAGATACATGAGATCACCCCGAATACACCCGTGAGGAATGCTATGCAACTGCGAAGAGCGAAGCAATTTACCAATTTTATTGTTAACCCTTTTCACCGAATGGTTCAGTGCTGACACCGAAAGGCCCCCCCCGCCATACCTTCCTGGGAATCATGTGGGACAAGGCAATCGTGCACCCTGGGATTCTTTTAGCCAGCCAGCTAACAGCAGACAAAATTTGTTCAAACAACACTCGTCTACCCAGTGTCACCAAGTCATTGCCCCCCAGGTGTACTATGACTACAGATGGCGGTGACCTTTGCCGCCCTAAGAGACCCTCAAAAAATGATTCCAATTGGTCAAAACAGAGCCCGCCCTTCCCATGGAAGGCCACTCTGTACCCGTATTCCCCAGCTGCGTGAGTCGCGTCACCTGCTTTGAATACGTCCCCGGCGCGCCTCACATATGAGTGGCCCACGACCCATACCACTCTCTCTCCAGTCAGTGATCCTTGACCGCTGGTCTCCTGGTGCTGGGTCGACTGCAAATTCCGCCCCGCGTGACAGGCTCGCGAAACTGTAATTCAAACAAAAGACAAGAAGCGTGAGTGCATGTCAATTGATCTTTACAACATGTGCAATCGCACATACCTTTTGAAGCAATTCGAGGACCATCGTCCCAACTTTTTCACTTCCTCCGCACTCTGACCCCTGGCTGTAGCCTCAGTAGCAGCCCCTATCCTAAAGGAGTGGGTCCCAAAATCGCACGGGTCCATGCCCGCAGCAGCGATTGTCAGTGCTAGCACCCTCTGGAACTGAAACCTCGTCCGTGGGGTGCCATCCTTGTGCCTTAGCAAACTCCCCCCCATGTAGCGCCCTTAGTGCCAAGTATTCCTCTATACACTTTATCGGGCATGTGGGGGACCCTCGCGCGCGCTGCACGACAACACTATCTCCCGTAGCCCCCTGGTCGGTCTTGGACCTGGCTATCGAGACCACCATCGAATCACCCCTAATTTGGACGTGATCCCTGCACAAGCCTCCCTCAATGTCTGTCTTATTCCTTGCGACCAGTTCACTCACCCGCATAGCCCCATGGAATGCTAATGCGAAAGCTGCCCGGAACAGAACTGCTTCGAAATGGGAGGAGCACGTCTCGTCTAGTTTCGCTACAAGTAGAGACAACCTGTGTAAGCCAATCGGGCGCCTCACATCCTGCTTGCGACCCTCGAGGCGCTGCCAGCCGCGAAGGGCCTTTTTAACTAAAAAGGAACCCGTTGGGTCTTTTATGCCATGCACTTGCGCCATGAATGAAATGGCCGCCCTATGCCTACTGGCCGTTGCCGCTGATCGGCCTTCTCTGTGCAGCGCTACCAGGAACCCCAGGAAGGATTCCTCCTGCCCCCAGCTCTGACTCCCTGTGGGGCCCAAAAATGTGCAATAGGAACGAAACGCTCCTTCGTATGCCTTCCTTGTCCTGGGGGCTAAGCTCGCTGCCACAAGGTCTTGTAATCCGGGGCACCGATTATCCATGATTCAGTACGCCTGGCACATGTTTCGCCCTGAACTGTACATTCAATTTCATGCAACGCAACACAACTTCTTTTAACAATCTCAAGATCCATTTACAGCGTGCTGCCTGTTGGCTAATGCATTCGACAACAGTCATATTATCAGACCAAAACACCACTGAGCGGTCCCTGAAGTCGTCAGGCCATGCCATCAGAGCAACCCAAATGGGGAATAACTCCAAGAACCCAATGTTACCTGTGGGACCGCTGGAATGCCACCACGTCGGCCATGTTTGCGCCGACCATCGATTACCTAAGATGGCGCCGAATCCCACGCTCCCAGCTGAGTCAGTCCACAAACCTAGTTCTTCTGAAGACGCTGGCGGCTTGTTCCACACAACTCGACCGTTGAAGTCCGCCAGAAATGCCAACCAAATGTGCATATCCTGGCGAACCTCTGCCGACAGTCTCGTACGGTGGTGCCCCTCTTTGAGACCAACCATAGCTTGCGCAATAGAGCGTGAGAAGGGGCGGGCCATTGGTATCACCCTCAAAGCAAAGTTATGCTGACCCACTGTTTGTTGTAACTGGTGCAGGGTCACCTTCTCCCTGCCCAGGCACTGCGTTAAGCCAGCCCTAAACTTGGCCACTTTTTCCATCGGTAAACGGAAACATCCCTCCACAGAATCGAGCTCAATTCCCAGAAACTCCAGTGAAGTAGAAGGTCCAACCGTGTTACCTGGTGCCAATGGGACTCCAAACTCCCTCATGAGGATGCAGAAGTCGTGCAGCGCCTGCGCACATTTCGTATCGCCGGCTACTCCCAAGAACAGGAAGTCATCAAGATAGTGCATAACATGCTTATGCCCTGTGGCCTCGGTGAATGCCCACTCTAAAAAACAGCTGAACATTTCAAAATAGGCACAAGAAATGGAGCAACCCATAGGCATGCATTTATCCATGTAATAACTCCCTTGGAATGCAAAACCTAGTAAGCGCTGATCCTGTGGGTGTACCGGGAGCAACCGGAACGCCGATGCGATATCTGATTTCGCCATCAGCGCCCCGGGGCCCAGGTGATTTAACATTACCACGGCATCATCAAACGATGCGTACCGGACTGAACAAACTTCTGGGTCAATGGCCTCGTTCTCCGTAGAACCCCTTGGAGCAGATAGGTTATGAATGAGTCTAAACTCCCCTGGGTCTTTCTTCGGGACAACCCCCAACGGGGAACAGATGACCTCTGCAACCGGCGGGCGATGAAAAGGCCCTGCCACTCGCCCTAAGCTGACTTCCTTTGCTATTTTCTTCTCAGCCACGCTTGGGTTGTGCTGTACCAATAACTGGTTTCTACAAAAGGAGTCCCCCCGAAAATCCCCCGCCGGGATGCGGAAGCCACGTAAGAATCCCTTCCTCAACACCCCAGCGGATACATGATCAGGGTATTTGTTCAACCAAGGAGTCATAGCCATGAGATCAACGGGTGTAGGCAATCGGTCACAACGTTCTACCTCACTCGTGCTTAGACCCTCCTTTTCCTCCCGTCCCGCTATTTTTAGATCTACATAACCTTTCCAGGTGTGAGGAATTCCCACAGCCCACACACACATGCTTGAACCTACATGTTCCCTGCGGTCTGTTACAGTTGCCTCGATTGAAGCCCTAACAGACCCCACGCTTGCCACCATTCCCGCTGGTCTTAGGCTGGTAATCCCCACCGGCGCCCGCTCGAAAGGGCACCGCAAGCTTTTGGCGGACGACTCCTGACCCACTCCCGCCTGGCGAGGACGTACCTGCCGCCCCTGGCAGGAGCTGCTTGTGCCATGACACCGAATCCAGGCAATCCCAAGTCAAAGTAGCATCATATTCTTTCGCTTTCCAGAATTTCATGTCATAACCTTTCCATTCCTCCCCCTCATACATTGAATAAAAATCCATAATGCGATTTTGATAGCAAGTCAACTCAGTCACCACCTCTGGTTTACGTTCCCCCATAACTGCAGTAAATATAGAAAAGGCCTTAATCCAGTTCGTTACAGTCTCATCCACCCTGAATTCCGCCATCTTGGCGCGCCAGACGCTCGGGTGCCACAAATCCTTCTGGGTTTTAGCATATTCCATCTCGCGATGGTCAGTTAATAATGAAAACATGTTAACATATTTGTCTCCCCATATTAACTCTTTTGTGCCCATAGGGATATGCTGTGCCACCTTCTCCCGCCTCGAGGGTATTGAACTCTCCCCCGCCATCGGCAATGCAAGCTTACCCAGTTCGGCCGCTGTTCCCGCCATTTTCTCGTGACCAGCTGCAGGTCCTACCGGTGCCACCTGTGGGGGAACAAGAGGAACATTCGCCTTTGCGACATCTCTCGACTGCCGCAATTGCTCGATTAGTATTCTGGCCTCTTCGGCCGGGCCTCCAGGGGCCACTGTGCCCCCTGCTGCCATGCTGCCAACTGGGTGGCCAATTTGGGAGGCATATCCTCCTCATTAGCGGGAGTAAACACAACCGGGATCGGCTGACCTATATCTGGGTTTGGTGCCGGGTTGTCTGCCGGCCCGAGGTTGGCGACTGGGGGTACCTCTGGAACCGGGACCTCCCCCGAAACCGCCCTCTTCTTGACCCGTTTCCCTCTACCCCCGGGGACGATTCCCGGCAAGGCCGGGCCTATTACCTTCTTAGGATGACCCGGGTTGCTCAGCGCAGCCAGCTGTTTCTTGACCTCCGCCAAACCTCTACCGATCTATTGGACTTGTCCGAGTTTTCGGTCCATGCAAGCCATCCGGTTCGACAATAGACGTAACACCTTATCCTGCTCGGAACCCTTTCCTGCTTTCTTGCCAGCCATGGTTTCGAGTATTCCGCTCTTAGTCGACAACGAGGTCCTGGACTCTCCAAACTCCAAGTAACTGAAAGAGAAACAACAAGATTACAAGTTCTCAAAATTGCTGCTTGTTCCGTCGAGGGCTCACGAGCAACGAGTGGGTGCAGCCTTCAGATCACAGGAACAAGAGGACGCTTCTTCCGATTCCCGCTCCATTTATTCTTCTGCGGGAGGGCGTGTACCCTCCTCCGGTACGCCTACTGGGCGTGGTCTTCGGTGTAGTTGTCTAGGACAACCCCTCTTGGGCGGGAAAAGGCGCGCCCCAGCTACGCCACTTCGGGCATACCAGCTGAGCCACACCCCCGCCCAAAATGGCTTCCCGGGGGGATCGGGGCACCCAACCATACGTTCGGGGGGACCGATTGGTCGCCCCTTTCCGTTATGCAGCAGTATGCAGCGTGCAGCAGTATGAGGCATGCAGCAGTGTGAAGCGTGTGGCAGTGTGCAGCATGCAGCAGTGTGAGTAATGTAGCAGTGTGCAGCAGTGTGAGGCAGCAGCAGTGTGAGGCGTGCAGCAGTGTGGCGTGCAGCAGTGTGTGGAGTGCAGCAGTGTGAGGCGTGCAGCAATGTGATGCGTGTGGTAGTGTGCAGCATGCAGCAGTGTGAGGCATGCAGCAGTGCGCAGCATGCAGCAGTGTGAGGCATGCAGCAGTGTGGTGTGCAGCAGTGTGCAGCATGCAGCAGTGTAAGGCGTGCAGCAGTTTGAGGCATGCAGCAGTGTGAGGCGTGCAGCAGTGTGAGGCGTGCAGCAATGTGTGGTGTGCAGCAGTGTGTGGTGTGCAGCAGTGAGTGGCGTGCAGCAGTGTGAGGCGTGCAGCAGTGTGTGGCGTGCAGCAGTGTGGCATGCAGCAGTGTGCGGCGTGCAGCAGTGTGCGGCGTGCAGCAGTGTGAGGCATGCAGCAGTGTGAGGCGTGCATCAGTGGGAAGCGTGCGGCAGTGTGAGGAGTGCGGCAATGTGAAGCATGCAGCACTATGAGTAATGCAGCAGTGTGCAGCGTGCAGCAGTGTGAGGTGTGCAGCAGTGTGTGGCGTGCAGCAGTGTATGGCATACAGCAGTGTGTGGCATGCAGTAGTTTGTTTCATGCAGCAGTGTGAGGCGTGCAGCAGTGTGAGGCATGCAGCACTGTGAGGCATGCAGCAGTGTCAGGCATGCAGCAGTTTGCAGTGTGCAGCAGTGTGAGGCGTGCAACAGTGTGAGGCGTGCAGCAGTGTGAGGCATGCAGCAGTGTTATCCATGCAGCAGTGTGAGGTGTGCAGCAGTGTGCAGCGTGCAGAGTGTGAGGTTTGCGGCAGAGTGAGGCGTGCAGCAGTGTGAGACGTGTAGCAGTGTGAGGCGTGCGGCAGTGTGCAGCATGCAGCAGTATGGGTAATGCAGCAGTGTGCAGCGTGCAGCAGTGTAAGGTGTGCAGCAGTGTTTGGCGTGCAGCAGTGTGTGGCGTACATCATTGTGAGGCGTGCAGCAGTGTGAGGCATGCAGCAGTGTGAGGCATGCAGCAGTGTGAGGTGTGCAGCAGTGTGCAGCATGCAGCAGTGTGAGGCTTGCAGCAGTGTGAGGTGTGCAGCAGTGTGAGGCATGCAGCAGTGTGGCGTGCAGCAGTGTGTGGCGTGCAGCAGTGTGAGGCATGCAGCAGTGTGAGGCCTGCAGTAGTGTGAGGCATGCAGCAGTGTGTGGCAGACAGCAGTGTGTGGCATGCAGTAGTGTGTGGCGTGCAGCAGTGTGTGGCGTACAGCAGTGTGGCATGCAGCAGTGTGCAGCATGCAGCAGTGTGTGGGGTGCAGCAGTGTGTGGCGTGCAGTAGTGTGTCGTGCAGCAGTGTGCAGCATGCAGCAGTGTGAGGCATGCAGCAGTGTGAGGCATGCCGCAGTGTGAGGCGTGCTGCAGTGTGAGGCATGCAGCAGTGTGCAGCATGCAGCAGTGTGAGTAATGTTGCGGTGTGCATCAGGAACTAAAGCACTGCTGCCAATATGTTTTGGGGAGGATTACAGGATGATCTAGTTGTATGTCCTCCACCTCCAAAAGATCAGCTTAAATATGCAGATGCTTCCACCGGACTACCATTTCCATCTGTTCAAAGTTTTATGGCTTGCTATTTCTAAATGGATTCAGATCGGATTTCTGTCTGCAAAACCTGTCTCCAGGCAAAAAGTTGTACTTGAATACATTTCATTTTGGTACAATCAACATTAAGGCGATAGTTCTCCTTTGGTTTTTTTTTGTAAATCAGTTTTAAGTTAAGGTGCAAGATTGTTAAACAGTCTTCGACATGGTTAGGTGTGGCATCTTTCCATGTATGTTTTTATTTAATCTATTAGGTTACTTGGGCCTTGTTGCAATGTGATTTTTGTGTTTTATCTAGTGCTGCCCTGTTACTTTTCAGTAATTTTACAATGCTGTCGAAGTCTGGAGTGGGAGGACTGGAGGAAGGAGGAGTAGGGTGATTGAGTCTAAGTAGAGATGAGGAGTATAAGTGAAAGGAACAAGATATGCTTTGAAAGCACAGTTAGTTTTTTTGGAAGAAGGCTAAAGAAGCCAGCTCGGGAGAGACACGAATAGGAAAACAAACTATCTCGGCATTGCTGTGGCGGGGGAGCAGGAGCACATTCCTTTAAAGTCTGATGCGGGGTTCGGGGGAGCGGCAGCCTTTGAAGTCTAATTAGGGGGGGAGCGGCAGTCTTTGAAGTCTGATGCGAGGCACAGACAAATGGTGTATGATGTGGCTGGCGATGGCATGCACGCGCATAGATCACATGAACTGTGTCTAATCCGCCGTTTTGGTAGACTGTTCTTTTCCCCTTACTATAATCTCACCAAAGCAATGCGCAAGCCCATTGTCTCAGGCAAGACCTAAAAAGGGATCTGTCTGAACCAAGGTCTACTTTTTTGCCAAATTTGGTATAATTCCGTTCAGCAGTTCGGGCTGTAGCTATGTCTAAGGCTTCCTATGGAAAACTGCATGGGGAAAACATGTTTTGGGACCTCCCTATTTTGTCAGTCTCCAGTTGCCGAATCACCTTGACACTTTCAAGTTAGGAGCGGACCAGAGAGCCCCACGAGTTTTGAAAATTTTGCGAAGATTCATTGACCGGCGCCAAAGTTATTGGGAATAGAATGTTGCGAATTTCCTATGGAAAATAGGTCCTAACTATAACTACCTACTGGCGACCGCCAGTAGGTAATATATATATATTGTAAACTATTGCCATTTGTGAATGGAAAACCATCCACATAAAAATGGGTATTTTTCACATTAAAGCCTCTTCTTAGGATGAGGAAACAATACAAGCAGCACCTTCGGTGGGAACCATCAAATGTTACTGATTTAGGTATGTGTAGGGCAGTGTGTAGAAGCTTGAGTACAGATTTGAGTATCTAATAGACCCTGCTATTTGATATTTGGTGGATGTGCATGACTTTGTGGAGCCAGTGGATTAATTTCTACTGGAAATTGAGAAAGTTAATCAAATGCAACAGGGTCGGGCTGGAAAGCAACTTTGGAAGACCTCTGTACACAGTGACAATGGTCTGCATACGGGGGAGACCATTCCTCAGACTGCAATAGGCTATTAGCAGTATCTCCCACTCTAAAATGATGGACCTTGGTGCTCAGGATGAGAAGGACTATGGGGGATATTTGCAAGAACCTCGTTAAAATTATCACTGATTTAGTGGCAGGAAATTGCTGCTAAAACGACGATAATGGTCTTGCTAATATGCGTTATAGAATTCCAATAGAAGCCAAGGACATCTAGCCTGAGCTTCTATTGGAATTCTATAACATATATTAGCAAGCCCATTATCGCCATTTTAGCAGCAGTTTCCTGCCGCTAAAACTGCAATAATTTTACTGAGGTTCTTGCTAATATGCCCCATTTTTCATACTGACAATTTTGCGATAAAGGCCATATTGATTGGGACAAGTCCAAATCCTTGTTTCAGGTTGCATCCTGATTGTACCTTGAATCAAAAGAACTCTTTTGACTCTCCTATGTCCACATAAAGGGAGTGAACAATTTAGTGGTAGAGTCCCATCTGTCTAGTCGAATAGTCCTAGCCTTCCAGAACCTTTGCCTATAAACTGAGAATTTAGAATCAATGTGTCAGAGCTTCAGGATCACAGTGATAGATGTTGTTTCAAGAGGGAGGAATGCACCCCTGCCACTGTTCTGTGATATTTCTTGGAGGGCTTGGTTTGATACATTGATGCAGAAGGCTCTGCTACATGCCACCCTCCTCCTCTTCATTAATTCACTAATTTCCAGTCCTCTGGCTCAATGCAGAAGGAAGAGGCAGTGAATGTTCTGGCTTCCTCTTTGGTAACACGTAGTAGTGATGGAAGAATGGGGTTTCTACATAGGACGTTGCCCTTGCAAGTCCTCTGCATTGTGTCTAGTGGCTGGCCAGAGAAATTAAACCTCCCTGAGTCAAAGACGAAAACCTGGAGCTTTAAGTGCTGTCTTTCAAGAGAAATACCCTGCGAGGCATAGGGATTTTGATCCTCAGATTCTGACACCCCTTACAGTTAAATTGCTTTCAGGAGGAGTTTACATTTGGGTTAGCTGTCTTCATCTTGTGAGTACAAAGAATGGTAAACACACCTTTGAGAGCTGACATCCTTGGCATGGCAGTCCCCCAAATGTTTTGCCTTCACTCTTATTTTGCTGAATTTGTTTTATTTGGTATTAGTATTCTGTGCACTCTACCATGACTATCTAGTGCTATGGCACTTGTGCTAAGTGCTTTAAATGTGACAATATTGCACTACACCAAATTGGCACATTTAATTTACATTAATGTCATTAGTACATGGTACTACCTGTACCCAGGACCTGTAAATTAAAATTTACCAGTGGACATGCAGCACTCATTGTGCCACTGACTAAAGTAGCTTTTCGAACCATTTTTCAGGGCTGCCACTGTAGACTGTAGTGCAGGTTTAAACTGCCATTCCAACCCGGTAAAATAACACTATTGCAGGCCTGGACCTTTTCTTTTTAATACTTATAGGTCGCCCCTAGGCTATGCCTTAGAGGCCAATAGTCTTACTTTCATAAACAAAAAGAATCCAACTGAAGGTCAGAGTGAAGTGTTCAACACTGTGGTGTTGGAGCACTTGGTGTTTGATAAAATACCCCTCACACACCAAAAGGCCCCTTGGTGTCATGCTTCATCATCGGGGTCCCCCCCCCCCATAACGGGAAGCGCCGTGCTACGACCAATGACTACGCAGAAGTACTTTTAAGTTATTGACTATATGTGGTGCATGTGTTTGGGTGTATTTATAAGTGAGTGGTGGGACGTGGTGAAAGGATAAAAAGTACCTGGCTCGTGAGTATGCTCGAAAAAAATTTATTCCTAACTCCGGCTGGTACTATTAAAAGAAGTGCAGTGCGAGATCAGATCTGTCGTGTTAATTGTCAGGATCTCAGGTGTGCGTCAACATGTTTCGGAGACAGGGCTCCTTCTTCAGGATGGGGGCACAACTTCCCCACCTTACTCACGTTTCATTAATATTACCAAGATGTATTACCGTTGATAACAGAAAAGGTAAAAAACTATGTGTATAGTATTTTAAGGCTATGGTGTGCCTACAGCGGTCTGCTACAAGTTCATTGACCTGTAAGTAGAAGAACAAAAAATGGTTACCTATGTAACGGGTAGTTCAAACAGGTGCAGTCACCTGGAACCATACCATGTGCTTTAATAAGCCCTGTAGCAGCTTGATAATATGCCCTTGTGAATTCCCATAGAAGCCCAGGTTAACACCAGAACCTGGGCTTCTATGGGAATTCACAAGGGCATATTATCAAGCCCATTATCGCCTCTTTAGCGGCAGTTTCCTGACGATAAATGCGGCTATAATGTATCGCCCTTTCTTGATAATATGGTCCATAATGTATAAAAAACCCTTTTGTAGGGGGAAGCGCCAAAAGATTTTCCTGTTCAACTAGAGATGCTGTGTGTTACATCTAGAGCTTTCTAACCAATCAACTAAAAAAGAAGATAAGGAAGCCGTAGGAACACCAAAGTTAAATCAATCAGAGGACTTGATACAGCAAACTAAAAAGAGAAATAAGTCTATGGGGAAAAACAATAACAACAACAATAAGAAAAGAGTAAAACGTAAAATTTTCATACACTCTATAAGAAAAGTAGAATTTCCACAATTTCTATCTCCAGAACAGACAGTTCGGGGAAAACAATCACGGCTTGAAGGATCCAGAAGTAAGTTAAAAATATAGTCCAGAATTCTCCGTTACACAAACTCAAAGTAGAAAAGTTACAATTAAACCCATTGGCACCAATTTATCAAAAAAACAATTAAAGATGGTCTGTTACTGACATACTCATAAAAAGAATGCCAATCCACTGTACAAAATCTACACGGAAACGGGGTACAAATTGTTTCTTGCACCCTGGAATTAACAGACTTATTCCCCAGTGATAAAAACCCATTATATAATCGGAGAATCACAAATATACTCCATAAAATCCTTTTACTTCACTCACTTACAACTGCAGAAATAGAATTTCTTGCCTTTCCGAACAAACTCCTACAGTCGTGGCAACTGTCGAGTTTTGGTTTAATGTTATTCCATCCGTTATCTTAAAAGAGAGGGACATCCTCCACAAAAATGGATTTGATGTGGTGGAAGTCAAAGAAAACGCAACACATCGCAACTTCCCAAAAGAGAAGATTGAGAACTAGTTCTCCTTTTATAATAAATTCAAGTATGCATGTTCTAATCCTCAAAGAATCGCACCCAAAGAATCTCTTATATTTTCGTTTAAAGATGGAGAGCGCAGAATTTTTAATCATATTCCAAAAACAATAGAGCCACAAGTAAACGAATATTCCTCGCCATGGATTTCCAGCAATCTGATTAGCAATAAACAGGACAAAGCACAAAAACTCCATTTTTAGCAGAAGCATTAAATTAGTCTCATGGAATATTGCGGGGAGAAATCCAGAAAAGTTACCCAGTATTTTGGAAAACTCCCAGTTGTTGGACTTGGCCCTTCTGGCAGTTTCACCCCTAAACTTTTTGCTTTTAATTTTGACTTGGTGCTGGTTATTTTTGGCTTTTGCGCACTTTACCACTGTGTCCCAAGGTAAAGTGCGTGCGTGCGGTGAGGTTGGCTTGCCCTCCCATAGGAATGCATGGGTAATGTATGTGTCCCTGGTAGTTCCTGATGCGTGGGGAGTGCAGGTGCGAGTTTGGTATGTGTGGACTCGTGTGATTAAATGCTGCGCAATTATGTGTGCGGCATAAATGTGTCTAGTGTAGAAGTGCCACTTCTAGAAGTTGGCATATCTGTGTAATGTATGTGAATTGGCTGTCTGGCTTGTGATTGGCTGGAGCTGGCTGGTGAGCTTGGCTCCAGGAGTCAGGCTGGGTCTGCCCCGGTGGTGAGTGGAGAGATCTGCATGATTGATGTGAGGGAGGAGTGCACCTGGGACCTGAATAGAGTTGGGCTTTCCCCACACAAAGCTGGCTCCGCCCCCTGTGTTGCGACTGATGTCCCTAGCCTGGGCAGTGAATGAGAAGAGGGGCTGATCGCAAAAGAGTGCTCCAAAACCACCTGCGTCTGGTTTCCCCCCCACCCTGCAGACACAGACAAAGGAAATGTGTGGATAAAAAGGAGCAAGTTGTTCTTCTCCTGATCCTAATTTGAGGGGGGCCTTCTGCTGCTGTTGGGCGCTTAGAGGACCGCCACTGGGGACTGGCTCCCTAGCAGGAGGACCCTATGAGCTGGCCCCTGGGCCCAGCCTTTGCCCCCCTGCCTGCCTAAGGACCTTGCTGGACTTCTTTTTGACTTGTAAACTTTTGTCCCTAAAGCACCTAGGCAGTGCTTGATTCCTCCTGCCCAGGAGCGCTGATGTTTTCATATGCAGCCCAGCACTGTGGTCCCCGTTTCCCGAGGGATTCCCCGGCGTGGGGATCCCCCATTTTCTTTACTTTCTGCACGGGTGCCCACCCCGCTTATTTGCCGACTTTTTAGTACTAATCACGGATGCCCACCCTGTTTCTACATTTATATTCACACCAAGGGTGCCTACCCCTCGTTTTGCCCCGTGGTAAAAGAATCACCGCCGCAGCCTGGCTAACTAGGAAGTCAGGCAGCCTCTTGTGACTTGGGCGGGAGTTTTGGAGCGAAGCAGGAAGCGAGCGGGAGCCTACCCCACGATCCTGCGTGTGCCTGAGGAGCCTTGCCGCACATCGCCGGTCCCCCATGTGGAGAGGGAGACCAGCAGTGCTCCCCGCCCGCCGCCAGTGAGGACACCCACGCCCAGGAGCAGGACCGTGTGAGTAAGAGAGTCCCGTGGGGCCCCAGTGTTCATTGTCGAAGAGGAGGGCGTCAGGGTACATAGCCAGTGCCCGCCCCTCCCCTCCCGCGGGTGTTGTCATTGCGTTGGGCCACACAGTCTTGGCGGGAGTCCCAGAGCAGGACTCCGATGTTTGGGGCATTTTCTTTGGTGAGAGAGCAGCCCCGGGAGGCAGCGGGCCACTCCCCCTTTGCTCTCAACCTCAGGGGCCGCATTTGGTATTCAGAGCCCCATGGCTCCAATGTTAGTGGCGGCATCACTGTATTTCGAGCCCCCGAGGCTCCGAGGTGCCATTTTCTTTCTGAGTTCCCAGAGAGGGGACTTACAATGGTCCCGGGGGCATTGTTGTAATTAGAGCCCACGAGGCTCCATCACTTCGGGGGCATTTTTCTATTCAGAGCCTGAGGCTCCTGGGGGCATTTTGTGTCTTGAGCCCATGAGGCTCCCATGTGTTCTTGGGCCCCATTGTTAATCCAGACCACAGCAGAGATTCAGGAGGCACGCTGGTGCCAGTTTCAGTGCCACAGCTGCCCAGCACTTAGTGGGCATCTGCTAGTTTAGGCCTGTTCCCTTTGCGCATCCTTCCTTAGCTGCCTGCGCAGCCTGCCCTGACATTGTGGACACAGGGCGTTCTCGCCCCTGAAAGACCAAGTTGGCCTAGGGACATTTTCATGTGTTGTGCCCCTGCTAGGAGTACATATTTTTCCTTCATGTGATATTTTGGCGCACATGTGTTTACCTGCCTAATGTGATTTCTACATTCATGCAAAGCTTCTTGCCTATACCTCTGAATGTGGTTTCATGCTTTATGTGTAAAGCTTCTGGCCTATACCTCTGAATGTGTTTTCATGCATCATGTGTAAAGCTTATTGCCTAGACCTCTGAAAGTGTTTTCATGCATCATGTGTAAAGCTTCTGGCCTATACCTCTGAATGTGTCTTCATGCATCATGTGTAAAGCTTCTTGCCTATACCTCTGAATGTGTTTTCATGCATCATGTGTAAAGTTTCTGGCCTATACCTCGAAATATGTTTTCATGCTTAGGAGGTTGTTTTTCCTAGTATAGGTTATGCTAGTGAGTTTATAATTCCCGGTGTGATATTTGCAAAAGGTGCTTAGGATTGCGTAGGTGGTACCTACCTTTTACTAGTGGTTACTGGTTGTGTGCTACATTTGTTATTAGGTGCTACAGTTATTATATGTGCTATGTGCTAAACGGTATTCCTACAAAGTGCTAATTCTACCAAGTGCTAGTTCTAAAAGTGCTTATTCCTGACAGTGGCCCTATCCCATGTACATAATCTCCTGTAAATTCTGCCCGTGCCTATGGCACATTGTAAAGTGTGTGTTTATTGTCTAATATGTTTGGTATAATACAAAGGCTATTTTTATATATAACCTTGTGTGGAGTTTCCTTTGTAGTGGGCCTTGGGTGTTGTTGCTGGTGGGTGCGTGCGCAAATTCTTTACACATCGCCTCTGAGTTAAACCTGACTGCTCGTGCCAAGCTACCAAGGGGGTGAGCAGGGGTTATCTTGGCGGGTGACTTCCTTGCCCTGACGTAGAATGGTGGTTTCTGCCTGGCTTTGACACAAGCCTTAGCCAACCAGAAATCGCCATTTCTAACATTGGTGGTCAGCAGTGGGAAAAGGACTCGCGTTTGCGCTGTACCACAGCGGCAACTGGCTGCACCACAAAACTCTGCATTTTAGATAATCACATTTTTGGGGATTATTGTTTTTTTGAAGCTCCATTATTTCTACTCCTAAGAGTGTCATTTTCAGATTGTGTACTCTTGCTTCAGCTCAGACAGTTAAGTCCCCTGCGTTGCACGTGTCTGTGAGCATCCTGCCAAGATGGAGTCCCTTGCTGGGTCCAGTGTTGGAGGCAGTGCCTCATCCCTTTCTCGGTCCCTGTCCACAGAGGAGTGGGAAGATAGGAGGGAAGAAAGGGAGCACCAGCGGACTTTGGAAAAGATCAAGTTAGCGCATGCCAAGGAAATGGCACAGCTAGGTGTGCAGAAGTGGATGATGAAGGAGGCCTTCGCCAGGGAGAAGTTAGCTCTGGAGGGTAGATTATCCCAGTTATAATTTACTGGATTCCACAGGGAGAATTGAGTCCAGTGGTGGCAGTGATATAGACTTCAGTGTAGGAAGTCCCATTTCCAGTTCCCAAAGTATAGTACCTTGTTCCCAAGAGGAGGAGAACAGGTTTAAGTTCAGGAACTATAGGAAACCACCTCACCAGCAGTGGGAGTATTTTATGGATGACTGTTCGGGTGCAATGGAGAATTGGCTGGCGGCTAACCTGGACGATGAGAGGGACGGAGTAGTGAATATGTTTCTCAAAGAGCAGTTGCTCAGTGTTTGTTGTCCAGGGTTGCGCCAGCACCTGTTGAAGTTTGAATACGTTATTCCTTGGGCGCTTGAAGAGGAAGCAGAGCGCTAGGAAAGTGCTAAAGGTTCTGAAGAGTCATTGGTGAGTGAGTCAAAAAGAAGTGATTCAGGTATCTTCCAGCCCAGCGTGGTGGAAGAGGTTCAGAGTAGCCCAGCTAGGTCCCAGTATAGTGTGGAGGGGGTAGGGCCTTACGACCTGTGTCTGTGGAACGGGAGTGAGTGGGTGACCAAGAGTCCCCAAACGCCCAAAGCCCTGTCTCAGAGCCTGGATGGTTTCTTCAGGGAACACCAGGTTGGGGACCTAGCTGTCCTGTTAGTCCATTTGAGGAGGATCACCTAGAGTCTAGAGGACGTAAATAGAGCTCCAGTGGTTCTAGTGTCCGGCAATGCCACTCTACTTGGGTAGGCACAGGAGTCCGAAGTGAGGAGTGATTGGGGGATGAGTTCCCCAGTGGAAGAACCAGTGGACCAGGGACTAGCCAGTTGGGCTAGATTCCCTTGTGGGGACCCGGTTGACACCACTTCTGTTCTGGGGGGGTCTTCATGCACTGTCAGATGGACAGGAGACAGGAGATCTGCGCCACACAGACAGTCACACAACATATGAGTCATTTGTTAGCCTCCGGGGGATGGTGTGTATGTCCCCAGAAGTCCTGAAGTGCCAGGCAAGTATTCCACCAAAGGTTTGAGACCAGAGGTTGGAAGGCCAGGTTCAGGATCAGCCTGACCTGAAGGGTAGGACGTCTGTAACCAGCGTCCTGACCGGTTCATCTTCAAGGGGTACCACTCAAGTTGGGAGGGTGCAGAACTCTCTAAGAGGGTGCAGATGGTGGGAGAGCCCGCCTCTGATCCTTGTGCAACCTGAGGGGTTAAACCCTAGGTTGGGAGACTGGTGTTCTAAGGGTACCCCTCACAGGAGGAAGAGGAACCCTAGAAAGAGAGGTAAGGGGAGGAGAGCCTCCCCTGCGACTCCTGGTCCGCCTGAGGGTGTAGACCCTAGGCTGGAGAACCAGTGGCAGTCTAGCCCTGTCCTACAGACAAGAAGAGTGGAGAATGGCTACTTTGTACCAGGGGTTACTACCCCCCACTCTGTGCATAGGCAAGGACCAGTGGTACCTGGGTGTCCCAGGGCCTGGTCCTGGCAGCGGACAGCTTGGGAGTACCAGTGGGGTAGCCCAGTTGTTCCAGACCGTTCTTTTAGAAGGAACCCCATGGTGGAGAAGTGTGGCTCAATGATTAGAGTGGCAGACCCTGATGCAGAGGTCTAGCCCGGGACCAGGGTTCAATTCTCTGCCTCGGCGGGTTTCGGGCTCAAAATTCCATGGACCTGATACTTCTCGCCTCAGTGCCTATTCCAATCATGGAGTCCCACTCTGCAACTCTGGGCAATAGCTTGCTTAATCTCCACAACGGCCCCCACAACGCTAAGGATGCCTGGCCTCCACCTTGGGGGTGCCCAGGAGTGGATGCCTCACAGGGAAAGCCAGGATGGGTTCCACATCGGTATTCGTACAAGCGCCTTGAGACCCTTGCGGGTGAGTAGTGCGCTATACAAGTATCAATTTACATTTTACATTTACATTTTACCGTGGCATAGAACAGGAGGGTGACCCTGCAGTTGCGGGCCCGCGTCCGTGTTCTATCACCCCAAGCAGGGAAGCCCATCACAGAGCTTATTGCCTATACCTCTGAACATGTTTTCATGCATCATGTGTAAAGCTTCTGGCCTATACCTCTGAATGTGTCTTCATGCATCATGTGTAAAGCATCTTGCCTATACCTCTGAATGTGTTTTCATGCATCATGTGTAAGGCATCTGGCCTATACCTCTGGATGTGTTTTCATGCTTAGGAGGTTGTTTTTCCTAGTATAGGTTACGCTAGTGAGTTTATGATACCTTGCATGATATTTGCCTAAGGTGCTTAGGATTGCATAGGTGGTACTTACCTTTTACCAGTGGTTACTGGTTGTGTGCTACATTTGTTCTTGGTGCTACAGTTATTATATGGCTATGTGCTAAGTGTTATTCCTACAAAGTGCTAATTCTACCAAGTGCTAGTTCTAAAAGTGCTTATTCCCGACAGTGGCCCACGTGGTCTCTCCCATGTACATAATCCCCTGTAAATTCTGCCCGTGCCTATGGCACATTGTAAAGTGTGTGTTTATTATCTAATGTGTTTGGTATAATACAAAGGCTATTTTTATATAATAACCTTGTGTGGAGTTTCCTTTGTGGTAGGCCTTGGGTGTTGTTGCTGGTGGGTGCGTGCGCAAATGCTTTACACATCGCCTCCGAGTTAAGCCTGACTGCTCGTGCCAAGCTACCAAGGGGGTGAGCAGGGGTTATCTTGGCGGGTGACTTCCTTGCCCTGACGCAGAAGGGTGGTTTCTGCCTAGCTTTGGCGCAAGCCTTAGCCAACCAGAAATCATTATTTCTAACACCAGTCGATAGTTCTGTTGCAAGGAACATGGTGTCTAGGTACTGTTGTCCAAAAGGAGTACTTTGTGTTTGACCTCACTGCAGTGCCCACTAGAAGGGTCACGCTAAGGGAGGTCTTGCAGTTCTCCTAAGAGAAGTAATTTATTGGGACTTAGAAGTAATTGAATTGTCTCTTTTGAATGTTCAATGTATTAAAATCAAGCACCGGATGAAAAGCTCAGAGCTCAATAAAGATTTGTTAGTCTTTAATATCTATAGCCCACCAAGACCAGCCCATGCTCCTCATTTGGAAAAAACCTTTGAGAAAATAAATTAAACTTTAGAATCTAAAGGGTTCTCTCCAACAATAACTGCTAGGGACTTTAATGGGAAAATCTTGAATGCTCTTCTGGTCAACAGGGGGAACCACGCACATGAGGCAGCTCTTGCTATACCAATCCCCTCATTTCCAACTAAGAGAAAAGCAGACAAACGAGGGGTAATTATTTCTTTCTTTTGTGTCCGCAATGAATGGTATCATCCTGAACAGAAGAGTAGAAGGAGGCATTCCCGCCGCTTTTACTAGAATCGATTACTATAGTTCATCTATCCTAGATTATGTAATCTGCAATTTTGACCTCTTTGAGAAAGTGCAATCACTGAATATTCAGAGTACACAAGAAAGTGATCATGGATTCCTGACCTTAGGATTAGAACTCTCAGTGCAATCCATCTCTCCATGGTCCCTTTGTTCTCTGAATGGTCAGGCCGATATTGTTCAAAAAACGGATAAATCTGGAACTCCAAAACAATTAATAAAATGAACGCTGCAATATCTTTTTCACTTGGTGTGGGAACATGCTTCTGCATGGGGAGAAAAATGGTGGCCTGAGATTCTAGGAAACAGTGAAATAACAAGATATCGCTTGGTGGAGAACTATTTAGACATAAGTCCATATATTCGCACCAATCTCTAACACATATAATGCAAAGACAAAAGGTTTGTTTAAAAGAAAGCTTTTCACGTTTTATTTTTTTTAAAAGAAGAAATTTCATCAACAATACAATCATTTTTTTAAAAGCGCAAAGCAAATTGTTATTTCATTAAAAACATAAACAATATATATCACAAACATGTGCATCGAAAAAGTCATAAATCTACTGCAAGAGCACTCAT
The DNA here is from genome assembly GCF_964263255.1 of Lissotriton vulgaris. Lineage (NCBI taxonomy): Eukaryota > Metazoa > Chordata > Amphibia > Caudata > Salamandridae > Lissotriton > Lissotriton vulgaris. The sequence continues at coordinate 1,435,053,794 of NC_141693.1, read as the reverse complement.
TTACAAACAAAAGCTGATTATCGTGCTTGTCAGCTAAGAACAGAAAAAGACAATATGAGAGACAAACACAGACAGTATTCTTTGTCATCAAAATTGCACATCAAAACCGACCAGTATTTAACAAAATTCTGGACTTGCTTAAAAAGTCTTGTCTGCAGGAATGAGTTTGGTCTCGTGATTGTGCTGGTATGGGCGTTGACGCGTTTCGATGGTTTTTAGCAGTTATATACTATCTTTTTCAAGACTGTATGATGTGTCTCTCTTAGTAAAGGGTACTGGAGGGTTACCACTGTAATAAAATCCTGTAGATAAACACACTCGAATCAATAATATGCATGGAATCATCTTATTATAAACTCTCATTTTATGCACCTGAGCTCAAGAAGGGAGAAGTTTATCTTCCTCATTATCCAAAAAGGGTGATTTGAGATCTTAATAACATTTGTGTATCACCATTCCTAACATAGGGCAAATACCTGTTCATAATCATTCTACATAGGAGGTCCATGATGGTTGCAATATATTCATATATATCATTTGACACGATACCCATTGTTCAGTTATCAGGTCATTGTTGTCTCCTTAGTGTTGAAATTATTAAGTACCAATATATGGGCTTCACATGCCATCGAACTCTGGAACCTGTTCGACACGACCTCACCAGACGTCGCCTTCCTCACAGAAACCTGGATGAATGCCTCCGCAGTGCCCGACATCGCCATCGCCATCCCGGACGGATACAAGATCACCGGGAGGGACCTCGTCAACCAGACAGGAGGAGGAATCGCCATCATTCACAAGAACACCATCCGCATCACAACCGACGCCAACAACACCCTGACCACCGCTGAACACCTCCACTTCAAGATACAACACCGACCCCAAGACCACATTTAGAGGCACCCTCATCTACAGACCCCCGGGACCTTGCGCTCAATTCGCGCAGACTTCATCAACCCACACGCCCTCCCATCCACTGACTACATCCTCCTAGGGGACCTCAACTTCCACCTGGAGAACAACAAGTACTGCAACACCAACACCCTGCTGGACAACCTCGCCAACCTCGGACTCAAGCAACTGGTGAACACCCCCACCCACTACACCGGCCACACGCTTGACCCAGTCTTCTCCTCCAGCAAACACGTCTCCTTCAGCCACTCCACCGGACTCCATTGGACTGACCACAGCTGCGTCCACTTCAGCTTCAGAAGAACCATGACTCACCACCACCCCCAACAGGCCCCTTGCAGAAACTGGAGCAAGATCACTGCTGACAAGCTCACCACTGCCCTCAACTAAAATCCCCCCGCCAGCTCCACGGACCCCAACGAAGCTGCCAACAACCTCACACAGTGGATCACCAACTGCGCAGTCGAACTCGCACCACAGAAGACCCCCCCCCAGCAGACCCGGCAGCAAGAAAACTTCATGGTTCACCGAAGAACTTAAGAACTCCAAGAAGACCTGCTGCACCCTCGAGAAGGCCTGGCGCACCGACCAGACCACAGACAACATGACTGCCCTCAAGAACGCCACCAGCAATCACCACCAGCTGTTCCGGACCACCAAGAAGGCAGCATTCAAAGAATGACTGGACAACAACGCCCACAACAGCAAAGAACTCTTCAGCATCGTCAAAGAGTTCTCCAACCCCAGCGCCGGAAACAACAACATCGCTCCCTCGCAAGACCTCTGCGACTCACTCGCCTCATTCTTCCACTGCAAGATTGCCGAAATACACAACAGCTTCGGAGCACCAAACATGCACCCCACTACCGAACCAACACCCCCCACCATCACCCTCTGCGCCTGGACCCCAGTCAGCACCGAAGACTCCATCAGCTCAATGAACACCATCATCTCCGGATCCCTGACCGACCGCTGCCCTCACCACGTTTTCAACAAGGCCGACTCCACCATCGCACACAAACTCAAGGACATCATCAGCACGTCCCTCGACACCGCCACCTTCCCGGAGAGCTGGAAGCACGCCGAAATCAGCGCCCTCCTGAAAAAACCAACAGCTGACCCCACCGACCTCAAGAACTTCCGCCCCATCTCGCTACTCCCGTTCCCGGCCAAGGTCATCGAGAAGACCGTCAACAGACAGCTCGCTGCCTTCCTCGAGACGAATGAATCCTTCGACCACTCACAGTCCGGTTTCCGAGCCAACCACAGCACCGAGACCGCCCTCATTGCAGCCACAGACAACATCAGACCCCTGCTCGACAACGGGGAAACAGCGGCCCTCATCCTCCTGGACCTCTCCACAGCATTCGACACTGTCTGCCACCGCACCTTAGTGCAGCGCCTACGCAACATCAGAATCCAAGAGAAGGCACTGGAATGGATCATCTCGTTCCTCACCGGAAGAACCCAGAGAGTCCGCCTCCCCCCATTTAGATCAGAGGCCACCGAAGTCATCTGCGGCATACCACAAGGATCATCATTCAGCCCCACCCTCTTCAATATCTACATGAGCCCCCTCGCAGCCATCGCACGCGACCTCAACATCATCTCCTACGCCGACGACACCCAGCTGATCCTCTCCCTCACCAACGAGAGCCTGAACCAACCTACACGAAGGGATGAAAGATGTCGCCGAATGGATGAAGAACAGCCACCTGAAACTGAATTCATACAAGACGGAAGTCCTCATCCTGGGATCATCGCCCTCCGCCTGGGATGACTCCTGGTGGCCCCCTGCCCTGGGCACCACTCCCAAGCCAACGGATCACGCACGCAACCTGGACTTCATCCTGGACTCCTCCCTCTCGATGACCAGACAAGTCAATGCCTTGTCCTCATCATGCTCCAACACCCTGCGCATGCTCCGCAAGACCTTCTGATGGATCCCCACCGAAACCAGGAAGACGGTCACCCAGGCACTCGTCACCAGCTGCCTGGACTACGGAAACACCCTCTACGCTGGAACCACAACCAAACTCCAGAAAAGGCTCCAACACATCCAGAACGCCTCCGCACGACGCGTCCTGGACATCCCCCGACACAGCCGCATCTCCGGCCACCTGAAAGAACTACACTGGCTCCCCGTCAGCAAGAGGATCACGTTCAGACTCCTCACCCACGCACACAAAGCCCTCCACAACCTGGGGCCCAAGTACCTCAACAACCGACTGACCTTCTACACGCCCAACCACCAGCTGCGATCAACCAACTTCGCCCTTGCCACCGTTCCACGCATCCAGAGAGCCACCGCTGGAGGAAGATCCTTCTCCTACCTGGCAGCCAAGTCATGGAACTCCCTCCCCACCCACCTTCAGCAAACCCAGGACCACCTCGCATTCAGGAAGCAGCTCAAGACCTGGCTTTTCGAGCAATAAACGGACCCCCCTCCCCCAGCGCCTTGAGACCCGCCCGGGTGAGTAGCGCACTATATAAATGCTATGATTGATTGATTGATTGATCTGCTGTGCTATTATATCTCTGCTGTTCCCTTTTCCTCTTATTGTGGAGATCAAAATTGGGCACCACCCTCTCTTCTAGATTTAGGTGTTAGAACATAGCTCAACAATGTTTCCTTGGCTTATGCCCAAAACAAGATATCCAGGGTTTATTTATTATTTATTATAAAGATCTTATTACCTTATTTCATACTAGTCATGTACGTTCGCTCTGGATTCTGTGTCTTTTGTGCGGATTGACATCCTAATATGCATTAAAACTGCAACAAAAAAACATTGGAGTTGTTGCTGAAATTTATTTATATGGCCGTCACTGCTTGCTTTATGGTTAAATTAATTCGACAAGCCTTTACCTTTGGAGTCTATTCCTGATTGTTAGTACTCGACACATCAGCGTTTTTGTATTTATTTGAAATACTATTAAAATACCTACTTGGATGCATTCTCTCGTGAGGTCTGTTAATAGTTATATGAAGGCTGTTCAATTCCCCTGGTCCCTTCGATCTCCTAAAGACGTCACAGCACAATAGTTCCCGTGCTCCTCTGTGTAGTTAGAAATGGAAAGGAATATATTGGGGAGCCTGTTTTTGCCACGAAAAGACCATTTTATCTATAAATTTACAGATACTGTTTGTTATATTAACCTACCTCAATTGAGGTTAACTGAAAAGTCTCTGGAGTGGATAAGAGTTCCTGTCCTTGTCTGTCTATGGTTCTGTTAAGAATCTAAAAAGAAGGCACATAATCTATTTTACTGTTTTGTATTCCTTATCATGCTTTTTATCTAGTGCTCCAAACCCCCGTTAAGCCTTCCTTACCGTTTATTTCTTAGGACCTCGTCTCTCCACTTGTTGTGATTTGTGTATTTTACCTGTGTACACCTCCCTGCCAGCGCGCAGCGGACCCTCGTTGAGGAAACAAGCACCACGCCGACATTACCGGCGAGTTTGCTGGCCACGCCCTCTTCTCAGGCCACGCCCCCTGTCCGCCCTATTTAAAGAACGCTGAATACAAGCGTCTTTAGATCGTATACCTCCTGAGGCGGAAGCCGGGAGTAGGACAAACTGCTGCTAAAATCTTTTAAAACTTCTAAAAACTTGTTGTGATTTGTGTATTTTACCTGTGTACACCTCCCTGCCAGCGCGCAGCGGACCCTCGTTGAGGAAACAAGCACCATGCCGACATTACCGGCGAGTTTGCTGGCCACGCCCTCTTCTCAGGCCACGCCCCTAGCGTTGTTCCCTGATCATATAAAAATGTGTAACCCTAGGAAGCGCAGCGGACGAGCGCAGCGGGCACGCCGTTTGCGCACCGAAGGCGCGCCTAAGGCAAGCCCGTCTGCGCCCGTCCGCGATGGACCGGGACCAGGGGCCACAACCCCTACATCTCCCGTCACGCAAACTCGGTATTACACCTCCGAAGAACTCCGTACCATCAACTCTCAGGTAACCCTGACCTGCGCCCATAAATATGGCCCACTCGACCTACCTTCCCAATGTAATGACTGCAAGACTCACCTCAAGCCTAAACCCCACACATCAAATCAACAACTGTTTAGACTGTTCCTGTTGAATTGCAGGTCTCTTCCAAGACACTGCACAGAGCTCTCTCTGTTAATTGACGAGAAAAAACCGGACGCTCTCTCTGACTGAGACATGGCTAACCCCTCACTCTGACCCAGAGTTGGTTCAAATCCTGGGGCAGGAATACCAAATTGTAAGACTGGACCGGGAAAATGAAAGAGGGGGTGGCCTAGCCATCATCTTCAGAGATTGTTTCACCTGTCGCTGCACCTCTAACCCGTTCCCGGAATGTGAAAGCATGTCTTTTACCCTGGAATTGTTCCCAAATATAAGTTTCTCTGGAACACTTATATACCGCCCACCAGGCACTCCCAAACAGTTCTACGAATCTTTGCCCCCGCTAGTCGCCGATTTGGCCCTATCGCCCTCCAACTTCACGCTATTGGGTGATCTCAATATACACTTTGACGACCCCAATAACTCCATCGCCAATAAACTAAGCGGGGACCTATCCGCTTTGCATTTGCTCCAGCTGGTCTCATCTCCTACGCACACGAAAGGTCACTTGCTGGATCCAGTTTTCAGCAACTGTCCACATTTGAAGGCCTGCCCCCCAATAGCACTTCCTTGGACAGACCATGCTTTAGTCCCGCTGCTTTGGACAACATAGAAATCTACACCCCCTACACCTATTGTCCAAGAAACCCGAAATTGGTCTAAAATACCGCTGGCCCAGTGGACCCAGGAATTACAAAAATCTATTCCCCTAGTCGGTCAGACTCCTTCACAGGCCAATGAAACATTTAATGAATGGATACAGAATTCTCTAAACGCCACGCTCCCCCTGAAGAAAACAGTTTTCAAAAGATCCAGAATCTCAGCTCCCTGGTACTCCACTGAACTAAGGGAGAAAAAGCGTTTTTGTAAGAGACTGGAACGTAAATGGCCATCAGGATTTACAAAAAAGACATAAAAAGTGCGCAATCCTTATACTACTCAAACCAGATCACAGAGGCCAGCTCCAGCTCGAAAGAGATCTACAAAATAGTAAAAAGCCTCACCATCCTCCCTACTCCCCCTCCTATAACTGAGAATCCTCAGCTCCGCTGCGAAGATCTGGCTAACTTCTTTTCCCAGAAAATTAACCTTATCTACTCCTCCTTTCCATCAACAGAACAGACTGTTTTGACTAAAGCAGCCTCATGCCCCCCTCAAGAACATACATCCAACCACCCTCCGGTGCTGGAGGAATTCCCCCAGTTGCAGGTGGATCACCTCACCTCTCTCATGCACCAAGTGAAGTCAGGCTCCCCTAGAGACCCAGCACCCCCATATGTTCTAGTCTCTGCTATTCAAACCATTCTTCCCACACTGCTTGGAGTACTTAACACCTCGATCTCTACCAGCACAGTACCAGTAGCGTGGAAGCAGGCTATGGTGAGGGCTCTGGTCAAAAAACCTAACCTTGACACCAAGAACCTCAACAACTTCCGCCCGATCTCCTTGCTGCCTTGGGCAGCCAAAACCTTGGAGAAACACATAAACAGTATATTAACAACTTTTCTCGAGCAAAGCCAACTGCTCGATCCCTCCCAGACTGGCTTCCGCCCCAAGCATGGGACGAGACGGCACTGCTGGCAGTCACAGAGGAGTCCAGGAGAATCTTAGATCGGGGAGGATCGGTGGCAATCATCCACCTCGATCTGAGCGCGGCATTCAATACCGTCAACCACGGTATCCTCCTGCAGCGTCTCCTGGACACCGGAATATCTGACAGAGCTCTGGAGTGGTTCAAGTCCTACCTGAGTGACAGATCTTTCCAGGTGTATGAGGGCAATGTCACCTCCTGTAGCAAGCCTCTAGGGTGCAGAGTCCCGCAGGGATCATCATTAAGCCCGACGTTATTTAACGTCTACATGAGGCCACTGGCTGAGATCGTCCGCCCGTATGGTATTAAGATCGTTACCTATGCGGACGATACCCAGCTGGTGGTCTCCTTGGCACAGGCAGGCGGTCCTTCGGCGAATGTAGATCTCGCAGGTTGCCTGGAGATGGTCAAGAGCTGGATGACCAAGTCTTGTCTCAAACTTAATGGAGACAAGACCGAGCTCATGCTCCTGGGTCACACCGTACCATCTACCATAGACACTCTCTGGCCCCCCAGCTTAGGTCCTGCCCCAGTTCCCAAAGACGCCATTAAGAGCCTTGGTGTCTGGCTCGACAGGTCCCTGTCCTTCGATCAACAGGCAACAAAACTCTCTGCCACTTGCTTCGGTATCCTGAGAGTCATCAGGAAGATCTTGCCTCCACTCCCCTTTGAAGCAAGAAAAACCGTGGTTCTGGGCCTGATCCAATCGCGGCTGGACTATGGAAATGCATTGTATCTCGGAGCCCCTGACTTCACCTTACGCAAACTGCAACTAATACAGAACTGCGCAGCCAGAACGCTTTTACAAATCCCCCGCAGATCCTCAGTAAAGCCCGGACTGAGGAAACTGCACTGGCTCCCCGTAAAGGAAAGAGTAAACTTCAAATCACTCTGCATTGCACACCAGACTTTCTGGGCTCTAGGCCCGGAAATTAATCTCCCTCTCATCACACCCTATCTCCCCACAAGACAGTTGCGCTCCACCCCTGCAAATCTAGCCATTGTGCCGCAAATAAAGAAATCAAGGTCCGGAGGCCGTTCCTTCTCCTACAATGTGGCTAAGAGGTGGAACGCCCTGCCTCAGCATCTTAGATCTAACCCCGATATTCCCTCCTTCCGCAAACAGCTGAAAACGCTCCTGTTTACTACATAACTATGGAGTTGAATCTGCCTTTTCCTAACTCGAACTTCAGTTGGTATGCTTAGCGCTTGGACGCCTCAGGGCAGCTACGTGCGCTTTAGAAATCTGAATTCATTCATTCATTCATATCCCTCTGGTGCAAGCTCAAACTGCCGGAAATGGTGAAATGATTGGCCTCTTTGAGCGCACAATTTTAAACCCCTTTGATGGCACTGACATTGGGTGGCCTGAGACGCGCACAGCTGATACTCGTTCTTTTGGCGCGTTTCGTTAACTGGGATCGATCGTAAGGCTGGAACGCTTTAAGTTTCAGCCTTTCAAGCCTCGATTTCAACCTGCGTGCTGTAGCGGTATCAAGCCTTGTTTTAGTTATGGTTGTTTCGCGTGTCAAGCCTCATTTTCATACCAGGCTTCACCTGATACGATGACAACGTTTGCTCGTCCCGCTGTGAGCTTACTGGCTATGTATACTTCACCTTTCCTCTGGAACATGATCTCCTAACACTGAGAATCTGGAAAGGCGAACATATACTTTTATTAGAAAATCCGAGCAGGTTATGGGGTATAACCCGACCCATTTTTCGGTTTGCCTAAGTCCTTATATGATTGCATATTTATTATATATATTTTTGTCAACCCCGTCTGGCATCTGATAAACCCACATTCTTTTACATGGTCTATTCGGTGCATTATGTTCTAACCTTATAATGGCAGTAGGCAGCATTATGCAGCCATACTATACTGGCTGTTAATTTTAATATGATCATTCCCGACCCAAAACCTGAAGTAAAAAACCTTGGAGTCTGGATCGATACCTGCCTTAGTTTTATTAATCACACCAAGAAAGTGGCAGCCACCTGTTTTGGGATCCTACGGAATCTCAAACCTATCTTAAAATTTTTCGACCCTTCTACTCGCCAGCTCATGGTGCAATCGACCATTCTCTCTCGCTTGGACTAAGCGAGCTCCTTGCTTCTAGGGGTCAACCAGGCAGAGGTTGGAAGATTGCAGCGGGTGCAAAATGCTGCAGCCAGAACCCTGATAGGCCTCCCCCGCTTCCATCCGGTTGCGGACACCCTGACAAAACTCCATTGGCTGCCTGTGGCCAAACAGATCCAATTCAAGGTTCTTTGTCTTTCATTTAAGATCCTGAAGCTCATGACCCCACCTATGCTCTGCTCTCTCCTGACCCCATATGTCCCCATACGATCCTTGCGTTCGGAAGGCCAGCACCTGGTAGCGGTCCCTCGGGTAAAACGCTCTCGTATGGGCGGCCGCTTATTCCGGCTGCGCAACTGTGGAATGCATTACAGTTCCAGCTGCGTGGCTTAAATGATCTCCTGACTTTCAGGAAAGCCATTAAGACTCATCTTTTCCCCCTAGACTAGAACTCCTGTCACTGTTATGTTAGAGCCTGCCGCACTGTGCTAGAGGCAGTTCTCTTTCTACTGTCTGAGAAGCGCCGGGACGCCCCTTAGCTTGGCAGCTGAGAGCTATAAAGAAAATATGTAACATAACATAACATAACCATATTGGGCAATAATTTGCGAGCTTTTAGACATTATACTTTATAATAATGCTTATCAGCACAATGCCCACTATCGGCTCTGTGTCCACTACAAGATAGCGGCCGTTCTTCCAGGCGTTTTTGTGCTCGTGTATAACACGCGCTCACGGGGACACAGCTGATGTTAATTTGTGGGCTATTTAAACCCACAATTCTTGCAAGCATCTCGAACCACAAAACTCGAGACTGTTACCGAGGGAGAAGGCACACGCTGCTCGTGATCAAAGTAAGTAGAAACCTGGGGGGGCCTTGAATCTATTATTGATGTTAGCAACTCGCTCCCCTCGTAAATTTAACACTCTACCTTAACGGGGGTTAGTAACTTTTAGTCTTCTTTGAAGGGCAATGTCGTGTAAGTTAGATGCATTTTTGCACTCTTTTGCTTTATTCCCAATAAGTTTTCCGTTAAAGGACACGGTTACTTTAATGGAATGTACGATTTACCATTGTATGTGTGCTGTTCTTGATAAACCTGGATTCCACTACAGTTTACCTTTATGGCAGGTTGCAGCCACAGTCATATGTATAGCCGGCTATTGTCCTTTTAAAATGGGTAGGACAATATGAGTAATAGCTCACGTTCAACTTTAAAATTGGAAACTTGGCGGCACATGTAATTTTCCATCAATAACTATAAATGGAACATCGCACTTATTGCACGCAACTTTGACCCTAAACAGCGTGTTTTCAAAACCAATTATGAACTACCTTATTTCATCTTTAGACCTTGTTTAGAGATAACACTGTATGACAGAGTGTTAGGGTCTTGTTCATCAAGACTATGACTACGTTTACAATAAATGAGCTAATCAAACAAGTAATTACCAAGCATAACCACGATCAGCTTTTATCTTAGAACAGATGGGTTGTGGACAGTGAATAAAAACGCCCTTGATGGCCCTTTGATCATGATGCACAGAAGGATTTGAGTGCTATCCTTCATAATAAGGTATGTGATATACATGCATGGTGCAAACATAAATCAACACGTTCTCATTGGTGTGATTTATAATGATAAAATATTGTGCCTTCCCTCTTTTAAATTAGGCCACTTATGCCTTGCACATCTGATGTCCTGAAAATAAAAAATCTTTTTGAAAAACAAGGATTTGACTACAGCTACACACAATAAGGCTCGTGGCATATATGCCCTTTGTATTTGTGAAATAGTCATACTTACGTAGTACATAATTATAAAATACTGCATTTCTTTTAAAATAGGCCTTTAATGCCATTCGCAGCTGAAACTTTGAAAACATATAATATAAAAAGTTCTGAGGGAAAACCTTTTGAAAAAAACGTATGAACACCTTTTGGTAAGATTCAGTCCTGGTTTGTTATTAGTTCTCTGAAGTGAAGCTTAGACTTTATCTCAATGCATGAAATGGTTCTCCCCTCTTTTCACCGTACCCTGCAGTGTAGTTGACACTGTGATTGAACAATGAAATGGTTCCTCCATCCTCCCTAGATGATCACAAACTGCGAACAGCCAATAAACCTTTGTGTAAAAAATTTAAAAAATGAAACATTTAGTTGTGCGTTTTAGAATATGCTTTCCTCACTCCTCAATGAGTTATACATGCTTAAGAGTAAGCCTCAGTAGGACATCCATGTAAATGATTCAGTGATATGTAATTGTTTCCTTATAATCAAGACGTATCACAAACGTGTGTTTTAATTGTAAATAGCTTTTTGTATAATATATGTATTTTGTATATCTGTTTGTTGTAGCCCTGAAGAAGTCCTACGGACGAAACGCATTGGCTACATTTTTTTTACTTGAAGACTGTCAATAAAAGCAAGAAAAGAAAACTTTAAGTCCTACTGAATTGTTTTCTTCTGGATTATTGTCTTGACTGTCATTGTCAACTGTACACTGTGTGGGGTGCTGAACCATTGTGCTGTTTTATAACATAACATAACATAACATAACATAACATAACATAACTCTTAGATTTTTCCAATAATTAAGTCAATCCCATAACAAGTTATGAAGACACAGTTCGCTCAGTTGTGGCTACCCTCCGGGAATTTTTAAACAGGCAAGACAAGGGTAAGAGGCATCCAAAGGAAAGATCAGTCTAAATTAAACAGACTGATATGATTGTAATTTCAAAACTTCTCTACACCAAGACAGAAAGAAATCAAAAAGATGAAAAAACTCATCACTGGAAAAAGAGGAAAAATGCCAAGAGCAAAAATATGAAAACTGGGCTGATGCAAATGGCAGCAAAATGCAAAAATAGTAAGGCTTTCTGGAGGATTGTTGCTAAGCAAATGGGGACTACAAAATCTATACAAGCATCCACAGCTTCTTCATTTGACCGGGAAAATTATATCCTTGACTTGCACAAACCTAAATCACAGAACCCGGAGCAGCCAGTTCCGCAGACCCAAAGGAAGGGCGAATCCAACTAGGGCACTTTAGCCCCAACGTCTCTACAGATTGCCCTCTACATAAAAGCTGCAAGATCTTCGGCAGCAATAGCACCAGACAATATCCTGATTAAAGTCCTTCACTTCAATGCCGATGAGTGGTGCAAATTTCTAACCTCCTTATATCTACACTGCTTCACAACAGGAAAAATTCCTAAATTGCGGCGGGGGAGCATTATGGTTCCTCTCTTAAATAAAGGCTCTAGCTCAATACCTAACAACTATCGTCAAATTGCATTATTTGTCATGGACTATCTCAAGTACTGGGCTTTTTCGAGTGGAGGGATTCCTATGGTCCAGTCAGGCTTTCCTCCAAAACATTCAATAGCGGACAACATCGCTTTTGTAAACAGTCCTCGACAAATATGTGGTGTCAAAATCACAAGTTGTCTACTGTTCTTTTATTGATTTTACTACTGCTTTTGATGGAGTGGATAGACCAACATTCTGGAATAAGTTAAAGAGGCTAACAGAGCTGCAAAATATCTACTTCATGATTTGTCAGTCTGCCCAAACCGGACCCTAGTTGAGGCCTGGCTTTGGTTTATAAAGCCCATTCCATTCAGATTGACGGTCTCCTCTGTTCAAGGCTTAATAATGTTATGCAAGTCGCCTCCTGATGAATGTGTCTTTCATAACTTGGCTAAGTTTTTAAAGAGTTTTTTAAAGTTCTTTTAAAATATATAATAAGAATTGTGTTAAATGTATGTATTTTGTATTTGCTGACCTCAGTAGAGGTCTAAATCAAACTAAATAAAATCCTTGAACCTTGTCTGTTACTCTCCTGATTTTGCTGCCTGCGTTGGACTTAGAGTAGTTTCTGATGTTTGCATTTTCTCCATGACTCTGTAATGAAAGCCTTCATGGAACCTACTCTGTACCGCTTTACTTCAGTGGCAGCTGGTAGGGGATGGTGAGGATTTAGGAAATAAATAGGAAATAACATGTACTTGCTGATCGCCATCGCCAGCTTTCACCTCTCCTCGCAGGAATCAGGAACAGTAACCCCCCTTCCCCGCTTCCAGTCTCCCTTAGCCAATCACAACACTGCTGATAGTAGCATCATGATTGGTCTGAGCGCCGTGGTTTGGTGCTCAGAGCGGGAGTGGAAGCCTGGGCATGTTCTCCACCCAGGCTGTAATACAGTGTGGATGAAGAACATGCAACGTACGTATGACTGTTTGGCTGGCCCGAGACAGCCGGCCAAACAGTCATCCTCTTGTTAAGTGCAGCATCAGCCACTCCTCCTCCCAGTGACGTGGCGAGCCCTGCCCCGCCCTAATCTAGTGGCAACTGGAATACTTAAAATAAAGTGTTAATAACTTCTGTTATTATCATTTTATTTTTTCCATTGCACTGCTTTAAAAAGTAGTGAGGCGATGCTCCTCTGTATGAATGAAGAAGCTGCCACTGATTTACTTTTTTATTTCTGTAATAAAACCCTATACCTTTGTAATTGATCTAGAACTCTGTTATTAAGGGGGCCTATTCAGTATCATTAATTTACTTAACTCACTGTTTTTCTGGTTATTGGTGTTTGGGAAGTGCCTTAAGCCTGGTACACATTGCCTTATGAAATTGAGGTTTAGCAGTGTCTCCGATCCCCTGTAATGTGGGAACTATGATTGAGGTAAATTTTGGGTTGTTTACATTTCACTGTACATTTTTGCTCCCACGATCGCCATATTGGATAGGTGGACGAGGTTGCCTATGTCAATTGCCAATGATATTCAATAGATTCACCAAACAGCAGATTTCCTTGGTGTTTTGTGTTAGGCATCTATCCCTACTGGGTAATGGTCATGTAGGCAGAAACTGTGAATGAAAAATTCGAGTTTTGCACACTGCAGATCCTAAATCGTATAAATCTGATTCACAACTCCACAGCAGCCATTGTAATCTCACGAGACTGTCGACATAGATTCTAGTTTTTGGTATGCTGGATTTTCCTTACAATATAAACCAACTATTCTGGTAGTTTGGATCTACTTTTATCGGAAAGAGCAGAGGAAAAATAAATAAGTTGCAGAAGTACGAATTTAGAAATCCAAGCTTTCTACATAAGCAGTAAAAAAAAGAGAAAAACGAAAATCTTGCTCGCAACAGCGGGATTTTTTTCTCATCGTGGCTGTCGCTCTAACAATGCAGAGGTATGTGCCTTCACTGTCACGCATCCATCAAGTCTGGCGTTTCAGTAAATAACAACTTGAAAGGAAAGTATAAGGCGTGGGAGAAATTATTTTCTGCGTTCCTTCTAACGCTTACAAAGTCCTGAAGTTCTTAAAGTATATGAGTCATTAACAATAACACCTAGTGTCAGATAACTGGCAGCAATGTGCAATAATAATCATCCAATCATCTGTCACAAATGAACCTGATTAGCACTCTCAGGAGTGAAAAGGCGAGAAGTGGAGGTGTTCTTCCCATCTAGTATAAATTACAAGGTACTTCAACCTTCAACAATTCAGAAAGGTTAAGGGGCCGCTCATGCTATGCTTTTCTTTCTCTATAAAGGTGCTTCCTTCAGCAGTTCATACATAGTCGAACCTATGAACTCAACAGAATAAACTATTACATGATTCTTATGTTTTAGCGGTGGAGGGTATCTCAACTGCTCCCCACCAATCACGCCAGGGCTCTTCCTTTACTTGGACTTCTGACCTCCTTCTGAAGTGGCTGTCTTGGGTTGATTGGCATGGGTCTACTGCTCCTGATAGTTAAATTGGGGATTTCAGGAGGTGGTGCCCTTTAGCTGGGTGGATAGTGTATTAACTCCGTTTCATGATTATAATTGATGTTGTAGAATATAGTAGGAATTGATTTGTGTTATAAATTACCCCTCTAAATCCATGGATGCTTCTTTCTAGTCCAGGGAAGACCTGGCCTGATAGTTCAGGCTGGACTGTTCCCATGAGGAACAGGGTCAAGAATGATTTGCATTTGGCTGGGCCTAACCTAGGGGTCGATTTGGATGGGGGCTGGACAAAGTCCGTCCGCCACCCCCGAGGTGGAGGGACCATCCGCAGGGGCAGCGGCGGTTCCCCCATCGGAATTAGGATGTGACCGCCACCCTGGCGGTCACATCCTCTATATGTAACATTATGGCGGGTGCTGCTTTAAGCAGTACCCGCCACAAAGTGAAAAATGCATGTTTTCCTTTGACATGCACAACGTGGCGGGCACCGCGTGGTGCCTGCCACCTTGTGCATGCCAAAGCAGGGGGGTACCATAGGTACCCCCCATGTGCACCCCCCACCCCCAACACCAGGGGGGCCCGCAAGGGGCCCCCAGAAGCAAAGGTCCACATACTTTTCCACGGCAGTAAAGCCGCCGAGGAAAAACATGTTTCCGCACCCATCCTAATGTGGCTGGCGGTGTCTTGCAGACACAGCCACCATATTGCAGTCCACACCCCGCGGATCAGCGGCGGATGGACCTGCTGTCCCCCGCTGTTTCCACCGTCATCATAATCTGGCGGTGGGTGTTTTCTATGCCGCGGCGGTGAATCCGCATCCTCGGGGCCGGCGGTGGCTTCCACCGGCCCGGAGGATGCGGATTCACTGCCATCGTAATCAACCCCCTAGAATGGAGTGGAGTGGGGTACAAAAAAATGATGGATTTAACCCAGATCCGTGACTGGGGGTGATTGTTTGATTAATTCAGCATTCCGTCCATCATCTGTTCTTTTCGCGTTTGTCACCCTAAGTGGGAAGGGTATGCCCAGATGTGGGTCTTTTGCTTGCTACGCCACAAGATTCAAGCTAGCCTGGCTGATGAGGGGTGTTACTCTGAAACCGGTCACAGAAGGCTTGTTTTTGGACCAGGGAAGACCTGGCCTGGCAGTGTACGCTGGACTGTTCCCATTGGGGAACAGGGTCAAGACTGATTTGCATCTGGCTGGGTCTAAACTGGAATGGTGTGGTGTGCAAACAAATGATGGATTAAACCCAAATCTGTGACTGGGGTGAATGTTTGATTAATTCAGGATTCCATCCATCATCATTTCTTTTTGCAGTTGCTGCCATAAGTAGGTAGGGGATGCCCAGACAAGGGTCCCGTTCTTGCTACGCCACCAGATTCAAGCTAGTCTGGCTGATAAGGGGTGCTACCCCAAACAAGTCCCATGATGCTTATTTCTGGCGCAGGGAAGCACTGACCTGGCAGTTCGGGCTGGACTACTCCCATGGGGAACAAGGTCAAAACTGATTTGCATATGGCTGTGTCTAAATAGGAATAGCGTGGCGTGCAAAACATTTTTAAAGTTATGAATGTAAACCACATCTGTGACTGGGGGTGAATGTTTGATTAATTCAGCATTCCGTCCATCATCTGTTCTCTTTGAACATGGAGTGTTAGTGGACTGAAAGAATCCCCAAAAGGGCACATGGTTTTCCACTATGTCCCTCAATAAACGCATATGAATGACCACAAAATGTTAAACTAGCTACAAAGTGGAGGGGAAGGTTGTTCCTTTCGTCATATGTGTGAGAAAGTCATCCTTTCTTCCTTGATCACCTCAGTTTTTTGACTGATACTGGTGGTAACTGACTCTGATTGTTTCCTGGGCTCTGCTAATGAGACCTAGGGCCAGTGTTCTATGTAAAGGGTGTATGGTAATTTGGTGTAATTGCAATTTGTATGACAACCTACCTGTAAGCTCCAAGTATACAGTAGGTCATCTAGGTTTAGAGGCCCAGCACATTTAATGCGCTTAAGTGTGCACTTCTGTCGTGCCTGCTGTCACTTTGAAGGGAGCCCTGCTTAGCAGGCTGCTTTTAAAAGTAAATTATATGCGAATTCCTCTTTGGAATTAAAGTACTCCCAAAGTATCAAACGATCTTATTTTCACATATATGTTAACCCTAAGGCTCCTCTATATGACTCAGTCAAAGGGTTCCTTGTAATTATAAGCAGGAGCATTATAAAATATGTTTTAAATGCCCTGGTGAGGGAAAGATGCAATTTCGTGTATCCCCATTGTAGCACATTGGCTTCTCAGGCTTACATGGGAATACTTTAAAAAAGTTTAAATGTTGATTGTAGCCTGCTAACAATATACTTCAAAGTATTAAAATGATAGATAGAATACACCCAACAACTTGCCAAGGTTAGATTTTTTATAACTACCACCGAAAAGAAGTTATAGAACTTTCTGCTCTGATGAGCTAAAATCCAGCCTTCCAGCAGCCTCTACTGATTGGCCAACCTTTAGAGACTGAGCAAAACTGCCCTGATGAAGTGTGTAGTGGTCTGCTTAGAGAAAGGGACATCTGGCGTCAGGAAATCTGCTACCTGCAGAGCAAAAGGCAGGAAGGGAGTTGGGTAGCCAAATTGATCTTCTAAGAGGTAATGGCAGTTTGGACAGGACATAAGCTCACCCCCCAATTCCTGCATCCCCAGTCAGATAGGAGCCCTAGTAATTGAATTAGCAGAGGGGCTGGAAGAGGAATCCTAGGGATACTTAGCCACACCAAATCTTAACCTCCAGGAGAGTATTTCTCAATTTTGGATTTTAAAGGAATCGTTCTTTCTGGGAGAAGAATAGGCCACACTTTGGAGGAAGTGGAGATACCTGATGGGAGCACCCTGCACCCCATTAGGCCGGGGTGCCCCCTTGATTGTCACAGAGGAACACTGGATAAATGTGGGAGAGCTGCCTAGCAACTCAGATCCCTGCCTGAAACTGCAAAAAGAAGGACTGCCCTGCTGGAACCATGTGCTCCGCTGTCGACAACCCGTGAGAAGCGGGTGACTCCAGGAAGATGCATCCGGGCTGCTGAGCACCAGAGGTGGACCTGGCTCTGCGACTACCTGAGCCCATGTTTCATGCGTGTTAGAAATACTGGTGGACCCGTGAGTCAGTCGAAGGCAGACGGAAGCGCTTCTACCTCACAGATGGTTGGGAGAGCCTACACTATGGACACTGCAGCCCCACCACAGATGCCCTGCAGAGGTCATATGTCTCCAGATACTGGAGGTGGCCTAGTTACTGAAAGCATTTGAGTCCACACAGCATGTGGTTAAGATCAGTTGGCAAGCCTCTGCCACAGTAGTGGGCAAACGCTCCCATTGCAGTTGCCGATGGTACTGAAGAGCTAGCAGGAGCCAACCTAGTTCTGCTTCATGCAACTATTCCACAGGGCAGCAGAAGGACTGTGGGTCTGGTTGTAGGTGGCTTCCATGGGGACGGGCGCATCTCAGTGAAACTATCTGCCCAGCTGCTGCTCTCTGCTCTTGGGTCTCCTTTTTTGCTGGGTCGGGAGCACTGGTCCACCTGTGCCTGTCTTCAACTGTCAGTTACAGAATGGGGGGTCAACCCAGAGGGTCAGAGGGGCCTGGGTAGTTATGCGATATAGATAGAGTGCTCCCTGACCAGATTAGAGTTAATACAAAACTTCTAAAGAACAATCAATGACAAAAATATTTAACAAAACACTAGTGTTTATTCACATATTGTTCAAACGTATTTCATTGTATTCTTTCTTTTTAGTTTTTACATTATTGTACACATAAATAACATTTTGCAGTGCCAACTATACAGGGAAAGGGGGAAGGGTGTTGTGCAGTGATCGGGATAGGTGCAGGTAGGTGCAGTGACAAGTCAATTGTAAATTTCTTTAAACAATAGAGAATTGTTTCCCAAAAGAGCCATACAGGAGTACATCCAGAGATATGTTGGCATTATTATGATGATAGTATCACATTACGACCGGTGTTCAAAATCACACTCTGGTTATGTGTTCCAGTAAGAAAGTCAATGTTTCGACCCTCGTTGTAGGGATGTTGCCCCTTACATGGCGGGTCTTCTTTAGGACAAGGGGGAAAGGGTGGGCATGTCCTTACTGGAGCCCGATCATCCAGGAGACTGCCGGGGATGCAAATCCTTGACCCTATTCCTTCAGTGGCTGAGTCAAGAAGTAATACGGACCCTGGCTCAAGCATGCGCACCCAGAAACAGATGTACCACAATAAGGACCTACTGATCACCAGTAAGGACATGCCCACCCTTTCCCCTAGTCCTGAAGAAGACCCGCCATGTAAGGGGCAACATCCCTACAACGAGGGTCGAAATGTTGACTTGCATACTGGAACACATAACCAGAGTGTGATTTTGAACACCGGTTGTAATGTGATGTTATCATTATAATAATGCCAACAGATCTCTGGATGTACTCCTGTATGGCTCTTTTGAGAAGCCATTGTCTATTGTTTAAAGAAATTTACAATTGACTTGTCAGTTCACCTACCTGCACCTATCCAGATCACTGCACAAAACCCTTCTCCCTTTCCCTGTATAGTGGGCACTGCAAAATGTTATTTATGTGTACAATAATGTAAAAACCAAAAAGAAAAAATACAATGAAATACGTATGAAAACTATGTGAATAAACAATAGTGTTTTGTTAAATATTTTTGTCATTGATTGTTCTTTAGAAGTTTTGTATTAACTCTAACCTGGTCAGGGACCACTCTATCTATATTGCGTGTCTACAACTGTCAGCATGGCCATGGGGGCAACCTGCCCTGTAAGTGACAACTGCTTGTGACATCGAGAACCAGAGACTGGCAGGTTACATCCTTGGCATGGGCTGAAATGATGAAGGACAATGAACTCCCTAAGCAGGGAAGAATGGATAATTTTACGAAGACCCTTAAGCTAGGGGCTGAGGCATCTGCGTGGGAGCTGGGAAAGTGTCTTCCTCCAAAACAGACACTATCTTCGAGACTATACAGTCCTATTAATATGCCCTAGAACTGAAGATTGAGATTGTCAGTGAGGATGTTGTACTCCTCCACCAGGACCTACGTAACACCCCAGGCAGGAACTGGATATTGAATCCTAAGTGTCTGCCCTGGAGGATATGGTGACAAACCTGGGACAGACAGTTTAAAACTTCAAAATTCAGAAAGCAAATTCGCAATCAGGTTGGAAAACACTCAGGGCAGCTTGTGGAGAAGTAACCCCCATTTTGTAGGAGTGCCTGAATAGGGTGAAGGTGCACATCCAGAAACGTTTTTAAAAAACTGTCTCTGCACCCTTCTGCTGGTGGACCCCTTGTTCACCTGCTTCCTGGGGGAGAGGGCACACAGGGCACTCCTCAACAGGCAACAACAAACCCAATAATTGCCTAATTCCTCAACTACAGAGACCGTGATTGGATACTGTAAATGGTGCGGGCATGGTTGACGTCCATCTAGACTCTGATAAGATCCTAATCTTACATGTTTACACATGAATGGTGCAGCAGCAGTAATAAACCTTTGACCAGGTTAAGCAGTAACTTTACACAATGGAATTTCAGGATATTATGTTGTACCAGAAAAGTCTTAAAGTTATATTCAGGGGAATGTCCTTGTTTTTGATCATCCAGACAGGGTCTTGGAGTGGGTGGCGGAGAGGCCAATATGAGTTAAGAGAGGGCTGCACCATCGGAACAACGCCAGTAGAACCTGGCAATTCCAGCGAGTGAAGCAATGGGACCGCTCATGGCATGTGAACATTGGCTATCCAGCAGATGGGGACGCCAACAGCCCATGGACAGCTTCTAGCTCCAGAGTGATCCTCTCCAAGGGGGGGGGCGCAAGCTGTGCTGAGCTGTGGCGCCCTGGCCCTGCAGAGACACAGACAATACCCTTTTCTGAGTTCCTAAAGATGGTGAGTGCTGCAGAAGCCGGAGAGGCAGCATCATCATGGCCCGGTGTCGCGCTCAAGGAAGAGATAGCTGGTCTGGTAGGACGCCGCAGGGCTACATCCTATGAAACCCTGGGAGCACTACCTGGGATTGCCCGAGCAGTCCTTCCGGTGATAGCATTGGGCAGGACCGTGTGAACCATTTCTTGCTGTCAAGCTGATTCATGGGTCTGACAGTGTGGCAATGCCCTGGCGGACCGGAGTGGGGCGCAGAGACTGGGGCCTGACCGCCTGTAGTGCATTGAAGCATTGGCTGAGGCTCGACGTAACGTCAGAGTGGGGGACACTTTAGCCGTGCCTGGAGACTCCCCGTACTAAGGTGGTGGGGCTAGCCGAAATTGTTGACGGCGACTTTGGTAACCAATTTGTCCGAGAGTGCCTAGAACTCTACCGCCCTATGTGAGTGACCTACCCGCGCTGTTGCTTTGCTGGCTGCTAACAGGGTCTGAAGATCCAAAGATTCGTAAGTGCTTGCCATGGTAGGTGTGGGGAGAGTGACGCTTGTTGGGGACACTGCTGGGGCCTCAGTGGTGATACACAGTGCTCTCTGGCCCCACAGTCGGCGCCCTACACTACCAGAGACACTGTGCGGACAAGCCGGTACTAACAAACCACGACCATGTCGGGCCCCAATGGATCAAGGGTAGCCCAGCAGACAAGACTGGACAAGTTCACCCTACCAAAGCCTGCAGTCACTGAATCCCACCCAGGAGGAGGTGGGGGGGAAGGGCCCAAACTGAATGCACTGATCTGACTTTACAGGATGTAATGTTGGCTATCTCGGGATTCCGTACATCTCTTGAGCGACAAATGGACACCTTCTCCACTGACGTAACTCTTATCAGAGCGGACATACCCAAAATTAGCGAGAAAGTAAAACAAATGGAGATTGTCACTTCTAGCCTCCAGAGGAACACAGTGCAACTGCAGCAGGATGTCAAGGAAGTCCAGGAGTTTCGGAAACACGCCGAAGATGAACTTAACGACTACAAAGGCAGTGCAAGGAGGACTAACATCTGCATAATTGGGGTTCCCGAGAAGGCAGAGGGGCCGGCGGCAAACCTCTTGGTAGAGGACCTAGTCCTCAACCACCTTCAACCCAAGGGCCTCTCAAAGTTTTTTGTGGTGGAAAGAATGTATAGAGTGCCGGGCAGTTAGCCATGGCCGGGTGAGCCACTGCGCCCTATCCTGGCCAGAATACTTAATTTTAGAAACAGAGACGTCATACTCCAAACTGTCAGAGTGGCTCCTCCTCTCGGCCTTCAGAATGCAGAGATCTCCCTCTTTCCGGACTTTACCCTGCGCGTACAGAAGCAACGGAAGTTGTTCCATGAGGTGACACAAGAACAATGCGACAGAGGGGTGAAGTATGCCATGCTTTTCCCCACCAAGTTGAGAGTGTAGGCAGAGGGTAAGGCTTGTTTTTTTAACGTCCTGAGGAGGCGACAGACTGGTTGGAGGGCTGGAGAGGTGCGAAGGACCACAATACCCACTAAATGATGTCTAGGACTATGTCTCTTGCTCGTCCACTCCTGGGAGTCGGGAGTCTCCAGAAGGGCTGGTCAGGACAAACTGTATGTATACCATGGCTGGGGTGTGGGTAGGGAGGTACTCCCTCCCGTGCAGACTTTTGGATGAGGCACATGTCATCCGTTAGGGCCTTGTTTATAGTGTGTCTTTCCTCACCAGGGCAGCAAGAATGATAGATTACAATGAGATCAAGGTAGCAGAGCCTTTACCCCCGAGGTTTACTTCTTTTAGTTCAATGTCTGGGTGACAGGCACTCTGCATGGTTGGTTCGCTGGGCAGTTTAGGGTCCAGAGTGCAGGGGAGCAAGGAGGGGGGGGGGTTCGGGTTGGGGGGTGTTGTTGTTGGTTTTTATGGTTCAGAGATGACGGCACTGCACTTGAACATACAGGGTAGGAAACTACTGATCCCTAGTTATGTATCCGCCCACACACTTGGACAAGAGCCTTAGGCTTCTAACCTGGAATGTTATTGGTCTGGGGAATAAAGTAAAACGCTGTATTGTTGTACAATACATTAAAAGGAATTCCCCTGACATAGTGTTCCTCCAACAGTCGCATCTTGTGGGCAATTCCTGCCAGGCCATGAACAGGTGGGGGTACAAATTGATGGCAAACTCAGGGTTCACTTCAGGCTCCAGGGGGGTAGGCATCATGCTCAAGAAGTCTTTTCTACTATCAATGCAGCGCACATGGACGGATAACCTGGGCAGATATGCAGCGATTTCCGGGTGGTGGGAGGGGAAAACACTCACACTGATGATGATAGTATATGTCCTTTTGGGCCTACAAGGCCTTACCTTTAAAGACTTGGGGCAATACTTTGTCACTTCCAGAAGACCACCTCATAACGGGGAAATTTCAAACCATTTGTATCAGGGACGGAGGACTGCCATCCTCCACATGACATTGGTCCCTCGCAAAGTTGGCTCCCAGATTTTATCGGGCGATGGGCCTGGCAGACATATGGAGGTCGTTTCACCCCTCTACTCGCCTGTACACTTTCCATTCAGGGGCCCACAGCAGTCTCTCCCGCCTCAACTACCTTCTTGTGCCGACTTACCAGATCAGCTGTATTCGGGAGGTGCAACATTTGGCGAGGGGCATATCTGATCACTCCCCCACATGGGCTGAATTGGTCCTGAATGAAAAACGGGTGGGCAGGATCGCGCCCATCATCCCCTGGTAGCGCCGCAATCCGATAGTCAGAGGGGTTTTCCTTCAGGTCACAGACCGCTACTACTCCGAGAATTTAGGGTCGTCACATCGCACTACTCTCTTTGGAAGGCTTTTAAGATGGAGCTCAGAGTTCAAGCTCTCACTTATTGCAGGTCTCCCGAAAGAAAAGGCAAAGCACCTGGTCCAAGTGGAATCAAACATCTTCTGACTGGCGGAAGAATGGAACAGGGAGGCTACAGATGAAACGCACCATGAGCTCAAGCTCAAAAGGGAGGAATACAGGTCCATTGCTACAGAAATGTCTAAAACTTTAGGGAGAGAAAAGGAGGGCCGGATCTATGATCTGGGTGACAAAGCTGGCAAGCTGCTCACCTGGCTGGATAGGAGGGACCTGGCGAACTGCCTGGTTCCTGAGCTTGTAGGCGAGCAGGGGGAGGACATAACAGACCTGCAGGTGATTGCTAATGAGTGTGCCGACCACTACCACCGAGTGTACTGTAATAGCACTGACCTGCCGGAGGAGGACTCACAAGAAACAAAAGTGGGGTGCCAGTGCTGATATGAATAATTTAATTAGACAAATGACCAAACAGAACTTGAAAAATTATTCAAGAACGGGAGTTACTACTTAATAGCTTTTTATTTTGACATTTTTAGGAAAAGGAAAACTTATAATTTTTTCATTTTTTACATCATCCAGAAGAACATATTCAAAAAGGACACATGAAAATGGGGGAACTGGCTACTAATCATCAGTCATACAGTATTACAGACATATCACAGACATTCAAACCACTTGTGAAAAGGGACTACAAAAGCATATACTACAGTCTTAAAATATGTACAGTCTATACTACAAAAGAAACAAGAAGCCACAGTCTGTGACTACAGTTTTACAATAGTAAGAAAAGAATTAGTTGTATAATGTACATTCCTGTATCTTAAATTAGATCTACAAGAGAAACTTTTTAAACTAATGGAGCTTGGTAATGTACGAGCGGCAGGGAGAGATTAGTTGAATGATCCTGTCGCTCTCGCAGACACTGTGTGGCAAGAGCCTACGCGTTTCGAATCCCACTGGTTCTCTTGGGATTCTCTTCAGGGCCTCATGTAGTATCACTGAGTGGGGACGCCAGTTTTTTAGGAAAACATCGAGGGAAAACGGCGATATCTGTTGTCTGTATCTCATAAATAGATTGTGTAGATTATTATCTTTGAAATGGAAGCCAGGAGGGACATCAATGAATGAAGGCGACTGAGGCGGTGGGAATCTACCAAGCATAGAGGGTCGTCGGCATCAATGCGGTGGACGGGATGGGTTATATATTTACAGCAGCCGTCTAAGTCGGTATAGGTCCGAAGAGCAGAGGAGTAGTGAATACCACGGAAGCGGAAAGGATTTAAGATCGCTTTTATTTGAATTTAGAAGATGGGGGCGGGTGAAGAAGGATGCATCATTTCATTACCGCCCTATATGTGGACGAAGACTTTACGTTATTGGAGCAATCTATCAAGTAGCAGTGGCATGAAGTTCAGAAGTTGAAACGACCGTCGGACCGCTCGCGTTCTCGTCCGCACTACCCCTCGGCGCATGCGTGTAGCAGCCAAGGAGGAGGACTCAGACACACTGCTCGCGGACATACACCTTCTGGCTCTGTCGGCCGACGAGCAGGATTCCATAGATGGCACCCTTACAAATGATGAGATCACGCAGGCGATAAGAAACCTGCAATCCGGCAAGGCATCCAGCCAAACAGTTTACAGATGTAACTTTGCAAATTAATACCTGACTCCCTTGCCCCTCACCTACGGGCAATATTCAAAGAAATCAGGGATAAGGGGAGACTTCTGAACGATCAGCGAGTAGCCACCCCAATGACCATCTATAAGGCAGGTAAGCCAAGGGACAGAAGCTCCTTGTATAGAACTATCTCTCTCTTAAACACAGAACCCAAGATCTTAGCCAAACTATTGGTAACCCGATTAACCCCAGTTCTTAGTAAGCTGGTACACCCTGATCAGTAGGGCTTTATGCCCCATCGCAACACAGCCCTGAACTTGAGATGGCTCCACAGGGTACTGGGTAGGATCAACACGATCCAAGAACCGGCGGTGGTGGTGTCTCTGGATGCCACAATGATATTTGACACCATTGAATGGGCTTATCTCTTTGCGGTCCTGAAAAAGCTAGGCTTCAGACCCAAAATCATTGGGTGGGTGCCGCTGCTATACAGCAAGCCCTTGGCTAAAGTAGTAGTCAACAACAAAAAGTCAGAGATGTTCGAGCTGAGCCATTGAACTCGTCAGGGTTGCCCTCTATCCCCATTGCTATTCGCGCTCTCCCTCGAGCAGCTAGCTGCATGGATCCGTCGGGACCTGAAGGACTGGGTTCTTTAAGACCCAGCGGTGCCAGGGCACAACACCTGAAACCTTCGTGGGTAACCTGCTCCGGCGTACAAGTCACAGAGACACGGGACACTTCCTTCGGCGTCAAAGATTCAAGGTTTATTTGCTGCAGGGAACACAGAGATCACGACAAGTACACAGCGTGCAACTTGGGGAGACTGCTTCAAATTGGTTCTGTGGATCGCTCCTTTTATACAGTTTTTACCCATAGGATAACATGATACACAAAAGTTTACAACCCGGTTCCCACAATTATCCCCCAGAGGGGTCGCTTTTGGTCACTTTGAAACACATCAGGTCCGGAACATAAGTGCGGAAACATCTGGCGGTTCCCAACTGTAAAAACCCATCTTCCCACCATTAGCAAATTCCAATCAGCAGTAAAATAGATCGAAATAGGAACGAAGACAGGTGCAGAGGAAGACGGAGACAGTGGGGAGATCGGAAAGGGTGTAAAAGGGGAGGTATCGGGAAACACGAGATACAGGCATCAAAGGGACGTGCCTAATGAGATGCACGGCTGAGACAATAAGTCCGTGCGGCAAGATGAGCCTCGAGCGGCACCATCTGCTTTACAGTAGCATCCCCCTCGTCATAAAGACACTCACAAAGAACATGTGTCTTCCGCAAATATCTTGGGAGTCCCAGGGTCGCGAAGCGGACAGCGTCCGTTCGCTGGCTACTTGAGGGCAAGAGACAAAATGGATGCCGTATCTAAGATGGAACCCGTGGGTACAGATGAAAAACCCACATAACAAACGAACGGTTTAAGTTAGCACAGCGAAACTGCGCACACTTACTAAGCTCATCATTTGCGGTTCATAGATACCAGACTCGACCATATTCGTGCGAGTCGAAAACACAACTTACAATTGTCACGGAACCTCAGACGCTCCTTTTGCCCTCATGTAGGCAAGCACTAGTCGGAATCATATTCGATATTCATCAGACCATCGAGATGTTGCTGTAGCATAGCTTTGTCCAACCGAGTCCCCTTGGTAACAGATGGTTGTCTCATACACGTTGTAGCACAGAGGCCACATAAGGCAGGACCACACTGCACACAAAGGCAACACGTGAACAGGAACACTACCACAACTCCAATGATCATCAGAATCTTCCAACCCCAAGTCGACATCAGGCCCCAAAACCATCCAAGTAGCGTCCAATCCCCTACATCCACGTGTATGGATTCGGAGATCTTATGCAACCTCGAGATGGCTTGATAGACAGTTGGAGCATTATCTGGAATAAAAATGCAGCAGCTCGAATGGATCACCTTACATACCCCACCGCGATCTGCTAAGATGACATCTAAAACCATACGGTTTTGTAACGTCATAAGTCTCTCCGCCTGAAGTTCTGTGGTGATATTACCAAGGGCACTGGCAGTAATATTAGCTGTCGATTCTACCACTCGAGTCAACTGTCTCAGGTTCCTACTATTAACTATAGGTCCCCAAAACGGGAGGAAACCCTTGAAAAAGTCTCCTGCCTCTTGACCGGCAGTATCCTCTTCACTAATTACGCCTCGCACAACTCTAGTCTTATGATAATCGGCATCTACAGTGAACGTCGGAGGCAACAGATTTGCAATAAAACAGGAGCCCATGAAGTCAGCGGGCAACCATGTGTATGCACGATCATAACAGATAAAGTATGTACCCTTGGCAGCCAGAAACACAGGGGACGAGAACATTGGCAGAATGTAATTTTCAGTGCAAGCACTTGCTCCAAGTCGGGCTTGCGATCTTCGGCCACGACCCATAAGACAAAAATTACCAGTGTGGGGTACGACCCATATTGGAGGCGAGCTTTTAAGCTGTTTTTCGCTGCTGAACACACTATATTCACCTCTACTTAGGACTCTATAGGCTTGAGCCCCTTCCAAATCATTCAGCTTCGAGAATGCCATTCCCTACGACCGTCCGCAACGTTTCTTGACGCACTTCGTTCTGTGCAGCAATAGTCAATCCCTAGGAGTTCCTAGGAACCGACGGCCTTTAACCTAGCGTCAAGACCTACTGTCCAGAAGGAAGTACGCGCGCGGCCCTACGGCCTTCAATACACAATATGTATATACAAGCACAAAGTCTCTCGGCTGTGGAAGTAAAAAGATACAAGGGAGGAAGCTCAATATATATATATGTACACAAATCACAGTGATACAAAAGTTCAAAACTGATCACGGGAAACGGGGATAATGCAGTTGTCAATTTCAGCAAAGCAAGAAAATTTTTTTATTTGTCCTTAGTGCGAGATCGCAAAGAATATCGGTGTTTCCCGGGACGTGTCTGCTCGTCGAACAAAGGATCCGTTGAAGAGACAGCGTCCTGCTGATCAGTTGATTGTTCTGGTCTTGAGTCTTTTGCTGACAATTTTTCAACAGTGGCTTTCTGCTGCGCTGAGGATTCTCCAACAGGCTGTGCGTCGCTGAAAGGCACAAACGCCGGCAATGTTTCTGTTTCTGTTGACGCAATGCCTTTCCTTACCCACGGGTCTGCCGGCAAAGGGATAGGGACTCGCTTAGTATGGGTGGCATGCACCCAGTTTTTACGCCCCTCAAGACGAACGGCAGTCCTCGTGGCCAGGAGCACCTGGTAAGGTCCGGTGAACCTTGGGTCCAGATTATTCTTGCGTGAAAAGTTTCGTGTTATCACCCAGTCTCCGGGCTGGAGCTGGTGGCCTGGACCCTCCGTCTGCGTCGGCAATGCGTCGTAAACCTGTTGGTGAATTAACCTCAGTTTAGTAGTCAAGTCATGTAAATAGTCAATCAACATTGGATACTCAAGATCAGAAAACATTCCTGGCCTAGGAACCCCCCACACATTCGCAGGACGGCCGAACACTATCTCATAGGGACTAAGCCCTATTCGGGAGTGTACCGTCGCCCTAGTTGACAGTAATGCTAAAGGTAAAGCGTCAGGCCACGAAAGACCAGTCGTAGCCTGAATCTTTGCTAGCTTTAGTTTAAGGGTGCCGTTATACCCCTCAACTAATCCAGCTGACTGGGGATGATTGGCGCTGTGGAATTTTTGATTTATTCCAAGGCCCTTACACACACTCTTCATCACACTTCCAACAAACTCACTTCCGTTATCTGACCACACGACTCTAGGCATTCCATACCGAGGAAAATATTCCTTCAGTAGGATTTTCGCAGTAGACAAAGCAGTATTGTCTTTGAGGGGATAGGCCTCAATCCATCGGGAGAATGCGCAAACCACAACTAAAACGTATTTCAGGTTATTGCATCGCTCCATATGGATGAAGTCCAATTGAATCACCTCAAAGGGATATGAAGGGGGAGCAAAACTGCCAGGAGGAGTTGGGGTTCCTTTGCCAGGATTGTACATTATACACACCATACAATTCTTCACCAGACGTTCAGCACATTTCGTAATGCCATCATTCTTCCACACAGCAGCCAGCAACTTGCAAATACCTTTCGCGCTAATATGTGCTAACCCATGTGCCATTGTCACAACGGCCAGCACATACGCATCAGGCAACATCCATCTTTTCTGATCCGACAAATCAATCCAACAACCATTCGCATCTAACTTTCCCGTACTTTCTTTCCACTTCGTCTTTTCAGTCTCAGTGGCCTCATTCTGAATTGCTTTCACACCCTCGATAGTATCTTCACACATACTCGATTCTGTGGGCCACCTAACCGAACTCGTCACATACATTCGAGTGCTAAGGTTCCGGGCAGTCTCCTTAGCAATCTCATCCGCAAACGCATTACCACGACCAACATCATCCGTCACTTTACGATGCGCACTACACTTGACAATCGCAACTTGCGTAGGCAAAGTCAATGCATCCAAAAGATCATTCACAAGCTGGCCATGCTGTATCTTCGTACCGTGCGACGTCAAGAAACCTCTCTCTCGCCACAATCGTCCAAAACTATGCGCTACACCAAAAGCGTATTGGCTATCGGTGTACACATTCACACGTTTCCCTTTTGCTAACACACATGCTCTAGTGAGAGCAATCAGCTCCGCAGCTTGGGCAGAATTCTGATTCAATCTTGCAGTTTCAACAACAGTATTCAATGTTACAACAGCATAAGCGGTAGTCACATCGCCATTCGGCAACTTAAAGCATGACCCATCCACATACAGAGTGCCATCCGGATCTTCCAATGGGGTGTTTTTAAGGTCCACTCGACCTTTCGTTTCCTCTTCAGTCCTCAAGTAGCAGTCATGTTCTGCTACTTCATCTGACTCTGTGCTAATTGGTAACAAAGTTGCCGGATTTAGGACATTACAACGTTTTATCTGAATATGGCTTGCCAAGAGCGTCAATTCGTACCCAGACAACCTCGCACTCGTCAAGTGCTGAGTTTTCGTTCGATTCAAAAGAGTATCGACTGCATGCGGAACCATCACCGTAAGCATATTATCCATGACCAATCCTGCTGATTGTCGGATGGAGACCGCAGCTGCCGCTGTTGCTCTCAAACAACTCGGCAATGCTCTAGCTACTGGGTCCAAGGTCGAGGAAAAATATGCACATGGACGTTGCTTACCACCAAAAGGTTGCGTTAGAACACTCAAAGCACAACCTTCCCTCTCGTGAACATATAACGTGAACGGCTTACCGTAGTCAGGGGTACCTAACACAGGAGCCGAACACAATGAATCACGCAGTTCAGAAAAACTTTTCTGACATTCTTCCGTCCATGGTAAAGGAGTTGAAACATCCTTGCACGTAAGAGCCACCAATGGTTTCGCTAGCAATGAAAAATTAGGAATCCATTGCCTGCAGTACAACGTGATACCTAGGAAGGCACGCACATCTCTTTGGGTGTTTGGCACAGCCATTCGCGCAATCGCTGCAATTCTCTCTGGGGTCAATCTCCTTCCCTCCTTTGACAATAAGTGACCTAGATAGGTTACTTCTTGACAACAATATTGGAGTTTAGAAGGTGACACCTTGTGATTTAACTCACAGAGATGTTGCAGCAATGACACCGTAGCGATTTTACAAATGTCCTGAGTATCAGCAGCCACCAATAAGTCGTCGACGTATTGGATTAAGGCCGCACCAACCGGCAACCGAAACGCATCCAGTTGACCCTTCAAGGCTTGACTGTAAATCGATGGACTTTCACAGTAGCCCTGAGGAGCGCGTTTGAACCGGAAGCTACGTCCACCGAGAGAGAAACCGAAAAGGTCCCTGCTCTCTTCGGCAATCGGAATGCTGAAAAACGCGTTTTTCAAATCAATCACCGAAAACCATGATGCAGTAGCTGGAATCAGAGTCAGTAGCGCCGTGATGTCAGGCACAACAGGAAATTGAGGAACCACAATTTTATTTACCTCCCGTAAATCGATAACAAAGCGATAAACAGGCGGTTTTGAAGGATCAGTACGTTTAAGAATGGGCAGCACAGGGCTATTGCACACGTTTCCCCGAGTCTCTTCAATAACATCTTTCTCGATCAAATCATAGATGATCGCCAACAGTGCTCGTTCACCATCAAGGGAGATACGATATTGGGGAATACGTGGCAATCGCACATTAGCTTTCAACTGAACAACATAAGGGGAGATATCAAGTAGGCCCACGTCATTTGGACCCGTCGCCCACAAAGACGCAGGAAGAGAACTCAATTCCGGTGGGAGCTTATCGAGGGACAAATACATGGGAGAGACTACCCTCTCTCCTAACGTAAGCTTTACACCCGCAGGAGAACAATACAAAGTTGCGTACAAACGTTTAAGCAAATCCAGGCCCAAAAGATTTTCGCCACAACCCGTGGTTAAAATCAACGGAGCTTCTAGCACACGTGGCCCAATTTGAAGGGGCAAAGGGCGTGAAACTGGATTGCTAACGGGGGCGCCAGAGAATCCAACGGAAACATTTGTTAAGCCAGACAAAGGTGCGCCAGGGAGTTTCGAATGCATGATAGAACTTTTCGCTGCACCAGTGTCCAACAGAAAAGGCTCAACGACGCCCGATGTAGCAACTGCGACGTAAGGCCCTCTCTGATCAACCGGAACTGATACCACTCCCTCTCCTTGTCTTTGGCTGTCCTAGTAATTACTGTCGTCAGTTCCCTGATCGACGTAATAATCATCTACATTGTACTGCGCAGATCGTCCTTGCGATGATCCACGTTGATCGAAACAGTTATTAGAATTTGATGAATTGTCTGAGCGATCGTTTTGAGCACCACGACCTCTACCACGTGATGCCTGCTGTGAACCACCACGGCCTCCTTTAGACGAATTACCACTATTACGTTCATTTAAAACAGGGCAATTGAATTTAATGTGTCCCTCCTGTCTACAATAAGCACATTGATTGTACCCTAACGAAGATCTTTGGGAGGAGGAATCATTACGCGGCTGCGATCGATTCGATTGCGACTGCGATCTATTCTGTTGGGGCGCATTCTGATTAGAACGCGGCGGATACGCTTGTTGCAACAACACTTTAGTTTTCAGTTCTTTCGTCTTTTTGTCAGCACGGTCATTCTCCTCTTTCTCCCTATTCTCATAATATTGTGCCGTAGCCAATATCTGAGCTGAGGTAGAAACGGCCCATGCACTCTCCGAATTCTTTAATTTATTGCTCAAATCGGGCAACAAGTTCGACACAAATTTATCCACAAACAACCTTTGTCCACCCTCGGTACCCATATCCTGTCCACTATGGTCAATGAACGCTTCCTCAAACCTTGTAAAGAAGTCCGAAACACTCTCGTCTTTCTTTTGTTTGCAAGCTGACAATTTGTCCCAATTTACCCTCATAGCTGGCATAAGAGTCTTCATTAATGTTATTATTCGCTGAGGAAGAGCAGTAATTAATTGGTCGGGTTTAGTAGCAGCCACTTGTCCAGCATCTGCCGCTGTAATGGCAGCCCAATCACCGCCTAATTCATTTGCGTGATCTTGCTGGCGAATCTTAGCCCATACCGGTTGCGGTACGACGTTGCCAAACAACATGTCGATATCGGCAAGATTCATTACCGTAGCATCTACGAGCTGCGATAATTCCTTGTAATACCCAGTAGGATTTTTGCGAGGATCGGGCAAAGATTGTTTCACCTGTAGCACTTCCGAACGTTTCCATGGGAGATGTATCCACACTCTCTGGAAATGCGCCGCTGTCGCAGGATTAGCATTAGGATCAGCCGGTACCCAAACCGGCGGAACTTCACGCATAGGATATTGGCCAGACTCGTCTGGTTGGTTTTCAATATCCTCAACAAACAATGCATGAGGTATTGGAGCGGGACGGAAAGATAGTAACCGCTCAATAGCACGTCGGACGTTAGTATCTACTATCAGTCCGTTTGCGAACTGAAGCCGAAGTTCAGACAGGGCGGTCAGCACCTCGTCAGGCGCATCGGCCGCTATCTGATCATGAAGGAACTTGCACATTTCGTCAAACACATATCTCTGGGTTGGTATGTTAAATTGACAAAACGTTTCGAGGACAACACGGGGTGGATTTCTAAGAGGGTTTACCATCCAACCCATCGCCATATTATATAGCGCAACGCGTTCTCTGTTACCAGGAAGCTGACTACGTCTCTGAGGACCATCGGAACCAGCAGACCCATGAACAGGTCCGAGCGAATGAAAGAAGCTAGTCGCAAGGGGAGAATTACGATTACGAGTAGAGGGAGAGAGATACGACACAGGACTAACAAGAGAAGGAGTAGAGACAGTAGCAACGACAGGGGTTAACAAAACAGGAGCAGTAGCGGGAGCAGGAGTATGTGGAAGTGGAGGAGCAGTAGGAACAGCAACAGGCAAAGGAGCAGGAACAGTCGGAAGAACAGGTGCAGGTTGAGGAACAGGCGGAGGAACAATAGGTGGAAGAACAGGTACGGCAGGGACCACAGGAACTGCGGTACCCTGTACGTACGGAGGTGGCGACTTCATAAGATAGGACATTAAAGGATCCTCAACTGCCTCTTCCTTCTTATCCGACTCCGTAGGCAAAGCAGGATAACATTTATCTATGGTCATACGCTGTAGTCTTTCAAACACTTCCTTATCCTTATCCTCCTTATCACGCTGGAACTGCTCAGCTTTCTTCACTATGGTAGCAACATTATCTCGCTGACTACGTTTATTCTGTCTGATCTCTTTCTGTCGGGCTTCTTTGCGCCACAACCGAAAGGCATCAAACATGGCCGGCCTTGATTTACGTTCGAACAGCTTCATTTCTAGATTATCTAAGATCGACGCCTCGAAGCTACCGTGAGGTGGCCAACGAAGGTCGCCGTCTTTCTTTGTATATTTAATCCAATAATCGTTAAAGGTAATCGGGCCTAGCCCATGTTTGCTATACAAGTCATAAGTAGGAGTCCCAACCGGAGGTATCGGACACGAGTCCTCCAGTCGGGAATCTACACCACAAGGTCTAAAACAACTGAACAAAGTACTGCGACCAGGCATCTTGCACACTAGCCGAGTTTCACAAACTTCAAGGGTTACGGGATTTACCAAGTCCCAGCAAAGAACAAAACCCTCGGTTTTTGGCGGCTGCAGTCGTCAAACAACACAACAAAGTACCAAGAACCACAAGTGCAATGGAACCATGCAACCACTAAGTAACCACGACCAAGAACTTTGGGAGCGACCCACAAATACTTAACTCAAAGCTCGATGGCGTCACCAGGAAGGCCCGTCAATCGTCTCGCTATACCAAGGTCTACGCCAGGCGCCAAAACAGGTCTACAGTCAGGGCAGCAGTCCGTCGCAGCCGTCAGGAGGCGGGAATCTTCGCGGGAAAAGTCTTCGGGCCACTTATTTCGACAACAGGATCGATGAAGCGGAGTGCAGCTTCCCTCGGAGATTTCACACGAAGTTCCTCACGATCGTCGGGCTTGGACCGGTACCACTAATGCAGCCCCACGTTGGGCGCCAACTGAAGGACTGGGTTCTTTAAGACCCAGCGGTGCCAGGGCACAACACCTGAAACCTTCGTGGGTAACCTGCTCCGGCGTACAAGTCACAGAGACACGGGACACTGCCTTCGGCGTCAAAGATTCAAGGTTTATTTGCTGCAGGGAACACAGAGATCACGACAAGTACACAGCGTGCAACTTGGGGAGACTGCTTCAAATTGGTTCTGTGGATCGCTCCTTTTATACAGTTTTTACCCATAGGATAACATGATACACAAAAGTTTACAACCCGGTTCCCACAATTATCCCCCAGAGGGGTCGCTTTTGGTCACTTTGAAACACATCAGGTCCGGAACATAAGTGCGGAAACATCTGGCGGTTCCCAACTGTAAAAACCCATCTTCCCACCATTAGCAAATTCCAATCAGCAGTAAAATAGATCGAAATAGGAACGAAGACAGGTGCAGAGGAAGACGGAGACAGTGGGGAGATCGGAAAGGGTGTAAAAGGGGAGGTATCGGGAAACACGAGATACAGGCATCAAAGGGACGTGCCTAATGAGATGCACGGCTGAGACAATAAGTCCGTGCGGCAAGATGAGCCTCGAGCGGCACCATCTGCTTTACAGTAGCATCCCCCTCATCATAAAGACACTCACAAAGAACATGTGTCTTCCGCAAATATCTTGGGAGTCCCAGGGTCGCGAAGCGGACAGCGTCCGTTCGCTGGCTACTTGAGGGCAAGAGACAAAATGGATGCCGTATCTAAGATGGAACCCGTGGGTACAGATGAAAAACCCACATAACAAACGAACGGTTTAAGTTAGCACAGCGAAACTGCGCACACTTACTAAGCTCATCATTTGCGGTTCATAGATACCAGACTCGACCATATTCGTGCGAGTCGAAAACACCACTTACAATTGTCACGGAACCTCAGACCCAACAATCCGGGGCATCAAGAAGGCAGACACGTGGGAAGATCACATCTCCCTCTTTGCGGATGACATTCTGCTATACCTTGCCTCCCCAAGAGTTTTGCTCCTCAACGCCATTAATATATTCACAAATTCTGGGAAGATCTCAGGCTATAGGATTAACTGGGCCAAATCAGTGGTCTAGGTTCTCGGTGGTGAGCCCCCCACCCTCCCACGAACCTGTCCGATCCAGTTTGCCCAAGACGGCTTCTAGCACCGGGGTGTTTACATTTCAGCAGACCTAAAGACTAGACATGCACAGAATTTGCTGCCTCCTCTCCAGTGCTTAAAACAAGATGTTGCACACTGGAGGACGCTCCCGGTGTCGCTGTTGGGATGGGCAGCACTTTTTAAAATGATGGCTTTGCCCCGCTTTTTGCTTGCCCTACAGAATCACCCTGACCCAGTCCCAGCATGTTACTTTAAGGACTTCGAGGGCCTCCAACGAGGGCTGCTCTGGGAAGGCAGGCCTTGTATAGCCTTACAGAAGTTGGTACGATCATGATATGACGGGGGGATTGCTCTGCCTGATAATAAAAAATATTACTGGGCTGCTCACCTAGCTGTTGTTAACCATTGCACGTATAGGTGCGATGACCTGGGTATAGGATGGACAAATGGGGTGACTTTAATAGGGCTCTCTACTCATACACTAAAATGTTCCCACCCACTGGGTTTACTCAACATACAGTACACATCTGGAAGGTGGAAAACATACGTTTGGAATGGGACCAGAGGCTCACACTGGCCACACCACTGTGGGATACCGAACAGCTAGAAAAACTGTGAACCTCTAAAGTGTTTGGAAATTGAGAAATGATTGGGACCTCAAGGATAGGGGATCTGTGGCAGAAAGGGATGGTGTAGTCCTTTGCCACCCTGCAGAAAGAATACAACTTAGTAGACTCTGAGTACTTTTGCTATCTGCAGGTGCGACATGCACTACTATCAAGCCTGCCCAAAGGGAATATCCCCCGGAGTCGTCCCTACTGGAGGACAGAATATTGGATGGCTCCATGGCCACAAAAGCGATCTCCTTCACATATAACAAATGTATGAATAATACCACTGATCCACTCAGTCAAACCAGGGTGCGGTGGGAGAGAGACGGGCTGGAACTCGATGAGGAGGAATGGCAGGAGGCATTGGCATCCCCGAAAGAGGTTGCTATCTCTTCCAGACTCCGCCTGGTCCAATTGAAAATCTTGCCTAGGAACTGTTTGTCGGGCCAGGCTCATCAGCATGGGAAGAGCGTCTGATGGGTTATGTAGGAGGCAGTGTGGCCAAGAGGGTACTTTTATGCACATTACATGGGAATGCACCATTATCCATCGATACTGGAAAAGAATACATGAATGTATAAACGTGGTGTTCGAGGTGACACTCCAGCCTGAAGCCAAAAGATGTCTGTTAAACGTCTGGGATCCAACAGATCTGAAAAATGGGGGAAAAACCTGGGCCACACTGGGCCTAATGGTGGCCAAGAGGAATATTGCCTGGCTATGGGGGTCTGGAGAGTCGCCTACGCTGTCTTCCTCGAAGACAGACATGGACTGGTGCATGCTTAGCGAGAAAACTAAGGGTGGGCGGAATTTGCGTTTATGCAAAGTTCAGTGAAACAGTAACAAATCTCTGCAAGCACACAGAAATTCTGCAAACATGCGGAATTGCTTGTCCTGCCCATTCGCGATGTGTTTTTGCGTGCTTCAAGATAATTTCTCGCTATATTGCCCATGCGGTCGCTCACGGGCGCGGCCATCTTGTTTTTCACTTGTCCTGCCCGTTCTCAATGCTTATTTCCTGTTCCAGGTCACGTATTGCGTGCTCCTGCCTGGTCGCGATGAGTATTTCCTGTTCGAGAATGAGTATAATGAGTTCATGACGCGTTTTGCGTGCTCTCGACGGAAAGATTGCTCGAACTTGCCCATGCGGTCGCAATGGGTGCGGCCATTTTGTTTTTCACTCTATTGCTATGGTTCTGGGCCTGCTTTTCTATTCTTTCTCTGTCTTTGCAATCATTTGTTTCTATACACTTTTTTAATCGTTTGTATTTATTATATATCTCTCTATTTTCCTGATTCTATATTTTGAAATTTTTTCTACTTTTTGTGACTTTTTTACTACTTTTTCACTTATTACTATAACTTGCTTTTTTCATTTCTTTTACTTACTTTTCGAATACCTCCCTTTTCTTTTCCGCCCGAGTCCCAGAACCATGGCCAAGGGTGTGGGCAAGTCAAAGGGCAAGGGCAAGGCTGCTCGTGCTCACAGCCGCAGCCGCAACTGCCTTCTAAGTGGAAAGCGACGCCCACACGGGGTGCAGGCATGGGCCTTATTTAGTGAGGTGGAGGTGGCCGCAGTTGTTTTTTTTGTACAGCGCCACCTCCCCTTAACCCTGGCAGCAGGTGGCAGGCCTGAGTCCGGGTACAGACTCCGGGAACTTTGCCAGCGAAAGGTGCGCTCGGCAGTCTTTTGCTGCTATGGAGTCCGGCGCACCCCTCCTGGACCAGGAGCAGGACCTGCTGGACCGGCTGGGAGTGGAGGTCCTAGAGCTTGATGAGAAGCTATTTATTATTACTACTTTGTGTTCTTCTGCTCTGTGTTATATATTGCGGATATATTTTTGTTATGAACAGCAAGAATGCTGATGCTTTCCCTGCAGGTAAATTACGTTCAAAAATCTTCAGTGATTGTTATGACACAGGTGCTGCTCTGCACTACTAATCATCATTTTTAAAAATATTTTATTTGTTTCATACCAATCATCAATGTTTGTCTCTTTCTTTATTATATCTTACATGATCAGCACCCAGGGGCAAGAAGATGGGGTCAGAGTTGACAGGCCAACAAGAACAAGATGCCTCCGAGGGCCAGGACCACTCCTCTATTGAGGGCTCTGCCGCTGGCCCCAGTAAGTCCTCCAATGGTTAATATTAATAATTATATTTCCCTAACTTTTACTGCACCTTATTTTTTCCGAACTATTATTTCTGTTTCCTAATTCTATTTTTACAAAATCTTCTTTGATCTAGACTATCTGTTTCTAAATTCTTGTTATCCCTGCCTCTAACCGCCTCTGCTATGACTCTCTGTACTACTACTATTAGTCTGTCTGTAGCTAAGCATGCCCAGTTGGCCACTCTTTATTTAAAAGGTTTTAAATTAAACTCAGATTCACCAATAGCTCTAGCCACTGAGGCCAGTCCTTTGGGTTGTCCTCGTCTAGTCTTCTTAATCTTGAGGCTTTTCAACAATTCCCACCAACAAAATGCCCAACTAGATATTTTACGATTTTTGATAGTATAAGGATTGTACATACTACCACTGTTGTAGGGATTCTGCACATAGAGAACTAGGAACTAGGGAGCAATGAGCATATTAACAACAAGTTGCTATAAACATCGCAAAGAGAGCTTAGCACTTTTTCACATAACGCCAGTTATCGCTGAGTTTCAATGCCGAGATGGCGCATAATTATCAAGGCTTAACGCCGAGGCGGTATGAAACCCAGCAATAGTGCCGAAAAGCGCCAGTATCGCCTGAAAAAAGAGATCAAATGCAGGAGATAAGGAGATCCTTGCTGAAACGCCCCAGTAACCTTAACCATACAAACCACCTCCCATTAAGTAGATGGTATAGTCGACTTTTAAGCAGGTGTTAAGATCCTGTGATAAGGGGGCAATAGTTTCATTAATCTGGTCGCTAAGCAGGTCTGCTGCAGGCTTGTTAATCAAGCTAAGCCTTGTTAGCAACTATTTCCATGTAGTTTAGCTCCGGAACGCCTACCTTGCATGTCATCAGCGATGACATGCGGGGCGATAAGAAACCTGGAGCAAACTCATGGAAAGTAGCACTAACAAGGCTTAGCGCAAGCTTGCTGATAGTGCGCTGTGAATTTCGCTGCGTTTCTGGCTTTTAAAGCCAGGAAAGCGGCGATATGGCCCTGTTATGAGAAAAATGGTGCGCGTTAGTATAATGCAAGTTACTTCTCATTCATGCCAAAAAGTGTAGCATGTTATGGCTAATAAATACGCACTGACTAGAACTCTATAATAAAGTAGCTTGCTTTTCGACCTTGTACGCATCGCTCAGACAGTAGCAGTATGAGCTCATGTGGGCACAAAGGAGTCTTACATAACAAGCTGCAAGGTATTGTGTGCACAATAGACAAACCTAAAATGGTTGCTTGGCTCAGGCTAACTTAGCAAAAACTAGAATGACCCTAGGAACCATAAAACAGTACTAGTGTCTACTCTACTCTAGTACCCAATTTGTACTTGTGATATATGTTGTATATGTATGTATTAACCTCTTTTTCAATCTTGCTAGTGAGAAAAACAATAAATAGGGGGAGGTGTATGGGGTATCTAAAAAATGTGTAATGTTTTTTCTAGGCGTACTACCGACCACCAGTGCCAGGGCCAGCAGCGATGGCGACACAGCCATTTCAGAGGGAGCAGGAAATGCAGCACCTGCAGGAGCTACAGGGGGTGAGCCAGTAGCAGTGGCGGGTGGTGGTAAAATATAATATTCCTTACTTATTGATATTACACTCACTGCAAGGGTGTACGCTCACTGTACTGTTGAGACTTAGTAAGTGTAAAGTTGTAGTGAACAACGGTTGTAGAAGACACCCTTTACTTAGCATTAGCAATAGCATTAGCAGCGGGAGTTGAGTAACCAATGGCCTCATCAATCTGACTTCAATTCAGCTGTGAAAGTTTTTGGGAGAAGACTAAAAGTCAGATCATATGACCTTTATGGATGTGTTGAACAAAAAGGGAAAGAAGGGTGGAAGGAGGA
The DNA here is from genome assembly GCF_964263255.1 of Lissotriton vulgaris. Taxonomy (NCBI): domain Eukaryota; kingdom Metazoa; phylum Chordata; class Amphibia; order Caudata; family Salamandridae; genus Lissotriton; species Lissotriton vulgaris. The sequence continues at coordinate 1,435,013,588 of NC_141693.1, read as the reverse complement.
AGGGCGGGCGAGATGTAATATGACTGTCAGACAAGGATACGAGGGACGCATGCATAGGAGGCTTATAGGAATCAGATGCATGGGGGGTCGAAGCATGGGTGGACAGTGATAGAAAAGATGCCTGCCTGCCTTTGAAACTATATGGGTGGATAGCAAGAATCCTCAGTGGTGTTTGGGTCAAACTCAATGCCAAGGCAAGCAAGGAAGGACACATGGGTGGTGGTTTAAAAAAAAAGAATAAATGTTTGTTGTTGGTGAAACAAACTAAGGTTTGATGAGAGATTAAGAAGAATGATAGACGTTTACTTTGAATGGATGGATGTCTGTATGGTATTCATCATAGATAGGATAGGTAGAGATTTTCACTGGATGATGAGTCTTAGTTTGAAGAGAATGTAAAAGAAACTGCACCAGAGTAGCAAAGCTGAGGAGAATATAAGTTGTATTTTCAGAATACTCCCTTGACTCACATAAGTTTGCAAGCACAGCATATATATATATTGTGTATGCATGTAATTATCAAGTGTCTTCCTCTGACTCCGAGGACCACTCCCTACCTATGTTAATTTATTTTCGACTGTGTCAGCCAGCCTGCCATGGGTGGCAAATCAGCTGGTTAGTGGTTACACAATCAATCAAAACAAAGTACCTCATGTTGTCCCATAAATAAGAAATGTTCATTGGATCAGATATCATCTGCCTTTTTGTAGTAGTCACTCAGGGCAGGGTGAAAGTGAAATTGAGCAATTGCCCTTTATGTAACAGAGAAAGTATTTCCAGTGTCACCCTTTATAGAAAAATAGGAGCTTCCCCACCTGCAGACAGTAGTAAATAAAACTAACGTGAGTCTGCGTCATGACTCGAGTATGTTTGGCTTTGGTTCAAGCTGACTTAGCTGGCATTCTGGCTACAACAAGTTTACGTAATTTTGCTAAACAAGAGAGAAGAAGAAGACTGGTGTACTGTGTACTCGAGTCCATAGTGCTAGTATAATGCCTGAAACTCCCACAAATGTTACAGGCCGAGGAAGGTGGAGGATAGATACATACCACAAATGTTATGTACTGTGTTTGCTAGTGCTACTATGCTACTATGCGTTTAATTATTTGTGTTACTGTTTTGCTAAGAGTATTGGCTATAGTCTTTTTTCTTTCTTGATATAGCTCCTCCTTCCCAAGCAAAACCACACAGTAAGGTGTTGGCAGCCATGGCCCGGCGCCGGAAGCTGGAGGCCATATGCAAAGAATACCGGCTGCTGGTGGTTCTGGTGGAGTAGGAGGAGGAGGCAGAAGCAGCTGCAGCCTCCTCCAATGCCCCGGGCCCCAGCCAGGCCACTTCAGTGGGACGGTGCTGCAGTCATGCAGCCGCCTGCCACCGCAGTTCAACATCCAGCACTGCTGCCCCCCCTGTGGATGCAACAGCAGGGCATATGTGCGCCGCATGCTCCTCCGGAATGCACGTCTAGAGGAGCAGGCAGAAGAGCTGAAGAGGAAGTTCAAGTTCCAGAACAGGGAAATACCATCGATAAGAGACCCTGTTGGATTGCTCCTTTTTTTTGGGTGGGTGGAAATTGGCGTTGGGCTTAATGGACATTTTGTACATTGGATACCATTGGAATTTCTCGTTTTGGACATTGGTTGGGGTTAGGGAGAGAGGTGGGTGGGGTTTGTGGGATTTTTTACATAGTTTGTTTTTGTAAGAGTATTAAATTATATTTATACTTAAACATAGCATACATTGCTGTTTTGTGGGGGGGTTACTGTTTTATGTGACATGGTTTCCTTACTTGCTGCTGCAGGGCTACAGCCAGTGTTTGATTTAAATAATAAGCTGATTTTGTAACACACAAACAGATAGATGCAGTACCCCTCACTGAGTGACTTGTCCTACTAGTGCTGTCAGTCACTCCTCCTAGTCCATTATTATACCTCCCCAAACTTCTTTTCTAACCTGTGATTGATGTTTAAGTTAGGTACAGCGATGGCTGCATGACGATGTTGGTTTGGTTTCCCAAGGGATTGGAGATGCCATGGTTGTGGTGGTAGCAGTAGACACTGGCAGTAGAATTTGCAAAAAAAGAAAATGAGACAGTCAGTCGTCTCAGATAGACTCTGGGAGAAGTAATAGAACAAAGTAAATAAAACATATTGGTGGCGGGGATAGCCTAGTACAACAAGTTACAAAACGTAGTTGTGTCGAGTCACTCAATACAAGCGTAACCTTTAGTGCTGTTTAGGGGATGTTGATGAATCCAATCAATGCCAGAAATTCATTATGATGGATTAGGTTCCTTTGGAAAGAAAATTGACTTGCAATTTAAATATACTGAGCATGGCTGGGCAAACAGAAGAAGATCCTCGCCCTGCCTTGAAATTGACTTAGTGCTGCTTTCATCACATCCGCCCCAGCAAGCTTGTGATCAATTATTTGTGTTCAATTAATTTAGTCACACCTCAAAATAAATCACACAGCCCGGGAGAAGAGGGTTAAGTTTGATGTATGGTTAGGAAGGGAGGTTTGGGGAAAGGTTTGACAAAGAAAAACACTGTGCAGCGACAAACAACAAAACACAATCTTGCAGACAACCATATCCATAAATCTGGTAAGGGAGAAAAAGAAAATGCATGCATAATGATGATAAGTTGATTGCTAATGATAAGTAGTACTTACCAACTAGATACTACTGGACAATTAAACAGTACAGGGCAGCAGTATATTATGCAATTTGCCTTGCCTGTTTTCCCTCAGAGATACCCAAATTACATACACGTTCTATTCTGCTGTACCTTGCTTATTTTTAAAGATAGCAAAGAAAATAAAAAAATAGCTGTAGGGATAAATTATAACTTAGCAGAGAACAAACTTAATAACAACAACACACACTCATAATGTTGGAAGATAAAAAATTAATCAAATTATTCAAAAGATGATGAATGTTGATTCTGTTACTGTATGTTATCCTGGTCAAATTTGGAGGGTTGCATCTCGCCATTTCTCTTGGTCCTCCCTTCCACGGACGCTCCGTTCATCAATCTTGGTACCGCCACTGCATGCCTGGCAGATGGGGATTGCTAAGGTGTGAGTTATTTTTCCCAGTATAGCACAGGGTAAGGGCCGGCCTGTAATTGATGTAGATGGAAAAAAAAGGATATTGAAAAATCAAGGAGAAAAAAATGCATAAATTATGGTGGAGTGCAATAAGAACACTTTCTGATGCGGCATGGATTGGATACACCATGTCTCCTCTGTTTCCAGCATTAACCTACAGCAAAAACAGGACAAACAAGCCCACAGCACCCGTGACCCAACCTCCATTTAGCATACATTTTGACAGAGACAGACAAAGCAGCACATATACAGCAAAATAGCATTCCCCAAATTAAGTGACTAAATCAATGCACCACTGTTGTTATACCACTACACTGACTCGACTCCAACACTACACAGACATGTTGGTCTGCTGTGGTGTTGTTGACTTGTTTACTTTCTCTGCGACTCATGAAGCGCCCTAAGTTATTCCATAAATCAGCTCTGATCCTACTGAGTAACTGCGAAGATATTATGTCACTGTGGTCATCCTCATGGTGTTGTTCAACTCAGTGTGCAGTGTAATGGATCGACCTGCAGTTGAAGTACAATTTTGTTATTAAACAACAAGAAGGGAAACATTGACTTGAGTTACTTTTAGTGTGTAGAATAAATATTAGTACACTCTGAATTCACTTTATGCACAACAAACAACAACAACACAAACACCAATCACTCTCAGACGGAGTCAGGACTCGGAGTAATGTACTTATGCAGACAGCTGCACCTCCAATATGGCAATAAAAAGACTAAAAAGACTAGAAGATGGTGGTGATGGATTTATAGTGAATCGAAGTTTCAAACCAGAAAGACAGACACACAGACACAAATAATAAAAGTAAATAAGGAAGGAAGAAAGTAAGAAGTACAAGCCTAGTTGTCAGGGAAGTATAGCTCATCCTCAAACTCTAGGGGTTCAACCAGAAGTAGGTAGTCATCTAACACACCACTTCCGTCACCTAAGCCGCTGTCCTCAACTTACTGCATTGATTCTTTATTGTGTAATTCGGTGGCGTAAAGTGCTGATTCATTTTGATCATCATTAACCTCTCCACGTTTTTGGGTGAGAGACTGGTCCTTTTCACTATTACAATGGCAACAGCAGCACTGAAAACACGTTCAAAAGAGACACTAGTGACAGGGTAAGCCAGATAGTTTATCGCCAGCCTGCTGATCATTGGCCATTGGTTACTTTTCCCATACCAATATTGCAATGGGTTTTGATCATTGTAGACCTCTGTAGGGTCATCCAGGCCTGAGCGCAGTGCATTTGGCTCTGAGCCAAATGCACTGCCCTCAGGCTCTGAAGTGGAACTTGATGCCAGATGCCCAGCTACAGTACTTGTTGTGGGTTTGAGTAGCGGGCCTTGAATTGCCAGCCGTTCATTTTCAAAGTGAGTGGTTACCTCAGCTATCCAACTTTTGTACCGGGCAAAGTCCACTTCTGAAAAAGGAATTAATGTCTTACTGTTCAGTGTCGATTTGTACAGTGGATCCAGAATTGTGGCACAAATGTAATGTTCTTCTGTCACAATCATATTTTGCACCCATGCATTTCCAGCTAAGCGACGGGATAAGCTCTCCACCAACTCATATGCTTTGTTTTTTCCTCCACACCTTTGTTCGCTACAGACACCTCCTCAGCTTTTTCTGTAGCGTGTGCAACAATGGGATAGCTTGGCCCATAGTACAGTCCTCCTTGCTGACTTCAAGTGTGAAGACCACGAAAGGAAGAAGCATCTCTGTCAGGCATTCAACTTGGCACCATTGGTCCATCTGAAGGGTCATGCCTTTCACAGTAGCATCCCTCCTTTGCATGATATATTCATTGATTAGTCTGTACTGCTCAAACAGACGGACGAGCATGTAATAAATTGTGCTCCAACATGTTGCCACATCCTGGATGAGTGCTTTGACTGGCATTCTATATTCACATTGAATGATCCTCAGGTGCTGCTGGTCCTTAAAAGAATGGCTGAAAAGTGTGCATATTCTTCGGCAGGTGGTCAGTAAGTTGTTGACTATGGCTTCTTTTTTCAGAAAGTCTTGAACAAAAATGTTAATGCAGTGCGCCAAACACTGGACCCTCACATAGCCACCATCCTCCTTGGCCTTAAGTACATTACTGCCTTTATCTGTGGCAACAAAACCAATGTTAAGCCCTCTTAGGTGCAGCCATTCAAAGACCTTGCTGTTAAACTCTTCCAAAATGTTTGCACCAGTATGAGATTTCTCCGTGGCGAACATGGCTACAGTTGCATGTTTCCGAGTAGCATTTAAAATCTCAGCAGTGTCACCAGCACCTGTTTCAGATATCATTTCTCTAACCCCCACAAAAGAGATCCAGTGTGCAGTGATGCGCATGTAATGAGTGGCTTGGCAACTGGTCCACATGTCTGTTGTCAGGTGAATATTGTGAACTGCACTCTTCTGCAACCCTTGTCCAAGCAATTCCAGCACATCGTGATGTACTGTTGGAACAGTAACTCTGGTAAAATAGGACCGGCTGATAACCTTTCATTTAGGGCAGATAGCTGACACAAATTCAAGGAACCCCACCACTTCCACAAAAGAAAAAGGGAGAAGGTCCATTGTTACCATTTTAGCCATCTTTGCATTGTACAAATGTGCCATTGGGTGGTTGCGTTTGTACTGCCCCTCTGACCTAAGCATGCTGTCAATGGTAGGCTGGATTATTTTCCTTTGTGGTGCAGCTGTCTTCTTGTACCCAGTTAGGCTCAACGACAATGCACTTTTTTTCATTGCAGTACTTGGTTGCCTTGGTGTCTCAGTCTGACTCTGAGTATGACTCTTCTTACTACGGTGCCACTGTGATGTTGCTGAGGACGTAGGTGGTACCACTACACTGCTGGGGACAGGGCTAGAAATGTCTCCCTCTTGTTCACCTTCCACCACAATCATATCTTCTTCTACTTCTTCACCCCCACCAACAGCAATGGGTAGTTTTACTTTTTTGTAAGCAAAGTAGGTGAGCCTCCCACTGGATCATGTGTGGTTTTTTTTTTTAGATGACTTGTTTGGCCTCCGGTACCATAGTTTGTACCAAGCTTACCCCGCCTAACAGTGTCTCAACAAATTGAGCTTATAGCAATGTTATCATCCACACTGCTAATTGAGAAGAAGTCCCAAACTGGGGAGGTATACTTTCTGGTGCTGCTGGAGATGCCATTTCCAATGACAGATGAACTGGAGGCTGGGTGTGGAATTTGACTCTGAGCACTTACAGTACTACTACCTGAGGCGTGGGGGTTGAGCTTGATGTAGGTCCCTGCCGGGCCTTAGCATATGCAAATATGGAAGTTGGAAGTGGTGTACCTGTCTTGGTGGTATCCATCCAAGCTATTCTATATTCATGACCATCTCAGAAATTTCAGTAAAGACATCACATATAATTACAACAACACACAAAAATTCATATGTTATCTTGATTTTATTTTCTTAAAAGCAAGCTCATTGACTAAATTAAAAAAACTTTCAATTACTACAAATACATTAAATACATTAATTCTTCATGTTGCTTTCACTACAAAAGATCATTATATCTTCCTTTTCCTATTGATTTGTATACCATGCAGTGCCTTCTTTTGTATACAGCACATAAACAATATTTGCACATAAATTCATACAGTAAAGATTAAAAACAGTAATAAAATTGAGTCCTTAAGGCGATCCTAAGACTCAACAGACCAGTTCTACTGTTTTCTGTTGGATTGGGATCGATTGACTTTACTAGTGTTGATAGGAGATACATAGATTTCAAGGCCCAAAAAGGACCTAATTTAATAATCGATCCTAGAGATACATGAACACCCCAATGCGATCACCTTCTTTACGATCTCTGCCTGGTCGAACTTGCTGGAAGACCTTCATGTAACTCACCTTCTTATGAACAGGACTTTAAGTCTCGTTCCTTATATCATTCACATGACCAAAGTATTAATTGTTCGCATAAGCTATTCCAACTCCAACCTCAGCAAGAGTAGGAATAGTGTTACGGCTTCAGATTTACTTCTCAATCCTAAATTTTAAAAAAACAACGAAATAAATATAGATATAAAACAAACATAAACATTTATTTCACCAAATATATTTACAAAGACAAATTATTTTAGAATAGTATGACAGCTAATGTAAATAATTAAAAATGAATTTCACAATCTTTAATTTTTATATTAAGTTACAGATAAAACATATTTAGTGATAGTTTGAAAAATGAGTATTATCATTAACTATTCAAAAGTTAGAAACCCGAATTGCTATTTTAAAAAATAATTTATCAATACAATTATTTACATATTTAAGAATAAAGTCAACAAATTACAATGTATAAAATAAATGATCTATATTTAAACATTACTAGAAAATAATATGTATCGCAATAAAAAATACAAATTATAATTATATCAAAATGAACCCATAATATATTAAAATAATGTCATCAATTAGTTAAGTCAATGTAGAAATGTATATTAATAATATAATTACACAGTTAAACTATATAAAATAAACACATTATTTATAAACAACTATATAATATAGCAATAAATCAATCAATTAATAAATTAATCAATCAAACCAAAAGGAATTTTATATATTGAAAAAAGTGTATTTATTGAAAAAAATGTCTCGACCAGTTCCCTTACAAACCCACAATGAGAGAACAAAAAGAAAATGTAAATATATTACAACAGCAAAAATGAAATAAACTCTTGTAAAAATAAATACACATAATTAACAATAAAATAATATTGACGTATCACACAAAAAGGAATAAAATGTAACAAAATAATTAAAAAATAATCTTAACACCTACGCTGCGGTGGCCATTCCGCCGCAGCACTAAGGGTGCGGGGGGGCACGCGGCGCGTCCACGCTGGTGACGGAACCGCTCCGTCACAAGCCTCGGTTGAGCTGTGCTCATGACGGAGCGGTTCCGTCATGGCCCCGCCCGCTCAATAGAATGCGCCGCGCAGGCGCGAAATCAGCGCCGCGCAGGCGCGTCGGTGGGGCCATGACGGAACCGCTCCGTCATCAGCACAGCGCCACCGCGGCTGATGACGGAGCGGTTCCGTCATCGGCACGGAAAAGGTTATATGCTCCTATATTAAAATTATAATAAACACTTAAGGAACTATGGTACCTATTGATATGGCGGGCGGACCTCGCGGTGTTGGGACCAGCCGTCAGACATGCGGTGGTCCCACACCGCAAATTAGGACGCAACCGCCACCCTGGCGGTAACATTCTGCATTTTAACATTGCGGCAGGTGCTCCTTACAGCTGCACCCGCCGCGATGTAAAAATCACTTGCCTGGCATTTCCGTGCACCACGAGGCAGGCACCACGCTGTGCCTGCCACTTGTTATTTTGCTCACCACACCACCCCAGTTCAGACATGGCCATATGCAATTCAGTCTTGACCCTGTGACTCATGGGAACAGTCCAGCCCGAACTGTCAAGCCACCATCAGCCAGGATAGCTTGATTCCAGTGGCCGGGAGAGCACGGGGCTCTCATCTGAGCATACCCGTCCCACTCGGGGTGACAAATTGAAAGACAACAATTGATGGACGGAATGTTGCACAATAGCAAAACATTCCCCCCAGTCACAGATCTGGGTTTAATCCATCATTATTTTTCTCACCACACCACCCCAGTTCAGGCATGGCCGTATGCATATCAGTCTTGACGCTTTGCCTCATGGGAACAGTCCAGCCCGAACTGCCAAGCCATGTCTTCCCTGGACCAGAATCAAGCATTAAAGGACTGGTTTCTGGCTATCAGCCATCATCAGCAGAGGCACCCTCCTCTACAGACCACCTGGACCCCGTGCACAATTCAGCGACGATATCACTGACTTTATCACTCCACATGCCCTTCCCTCCGAGGAATACATTCTTCTGGGAGACCTCAACTTTCACCTGGAAAAGAGCAATGACAGCAACGCCACCTCCCTTCTGGACAATCTCACCAACCTCGGACTCAAACAACTTGTCACTACTCCCACCCACATCGCAGGTCACACACTCGACCCCATCTTCACCTTCAGCAAACATGTCTCCTTCAGTCACACCACAGCTCTCCATTGGACGGACCACAGCTGCGTACACTTTATCTACAATAAGACCACAACTCACAACCATCCTCAACCTACTCTGCGAAGAAACTGGAACAAAATCACCATCGACCAGATCTCCTCATTGCTTCTTCAAAACCCCCCTGCCCACTCCTCAAACCCTGACCAAGCAGCCACTAACCTCACCCAATGGCTATCCAACAGCGCTGATACCCTAGCACCGTTGAAAAAACATCAAATCAAACTAGGAAGCAAAAACGCCTCCTGGTTCAACGATGATCTTAAGAAATCAAAAAAACTCTGTCCCACCCTCGAGAAGGCCTGGAAAAAAGACCCAAACACCAGCACCAGAGACGCCTTCAAAAACGCCACCCGCATACACCATCAACTAATCCGGTCTGCCAAGAAAGCTGCATTCAAAGACCGACTAGACAACAACGCCCACAACAGCAAGGAATTATTCAACATCGTCAAAGAGTTTACCAACCCCTCAGCCAACTCCAACGACATCACCCCCTCTCAAGCCCTCTGCGACTCCCTAGCTTCATTCTTCCACAACAAAATCGCAGACATCCACAACAGCTTCGACAATCGACCCGGAGACCAACCCACCCAACCATCTGCAGGACCTTCACCCACCTTGAACATCCTTAATGACTGGAACCCAATCTCCACCGAGGACACCATCCGCCTGATGAACTCCATCCACTCAGGATCCCCCACAGACCCCTGCCCTCACCACATCTTCAACAAAGCAGACTCCATCATAGCACCGCACCTCCGAGACGTCATCAACTGCTCCCTCAACTCCGCCACTTTCCCGGAAGGCTGGAAACACGCTGAACTCAGCGCCCTTCTGAAAAAACCCACAGCGGACCCCACCGAACTCAAAAACTACCGCCCCATCTCGCTCCTTCCATTCCCGGCCAAAGTCATCGAGAAAGCTGTCAACAACCAGCTCGCCGCCTTCCTCGAAACCAACAAATCCCTTGACTCCTCACAGTCCGGCTTCCGAGCAAAACACAGCACCGAGACCGCCCTCATCGCAGCAACAGACGACATTCGAACTCTACTGGACAATGGAGACACAGTCGCCCTCATCCTCCTCGACCTCTCCGCAGCCTTCGACACAGTCTGCCATAGCACCCTTCTACAGCGCCTCAGAAACATCGGAATCCAAGGAAAAGCACTGGAATGGATCACCTCGTTCCTCACCGGAAGAACCCAGAGAGCCCGCCTCCCACCATTCAAGTCAGAGGCCACAGAAGTCATCTACGGCGTACCACAAGGATCCTCACTCAGCCCCACCCTCTTCAACGTATACATGAGCCCCCTCGCGGCCATCGCACGCCAACACAACCTCAACATCATCTCCTACGCTGACGACACTCAACTGATCCTCTCTCTCACCAAAGACCCTAACACCGCCAAAACCAACCTACATGAAGGAATGAAAGAAGTGGCCTAATGGATGAAGCACAGCCGTCTGAAACTAAACTCAGACAAAACAGAAGTCCTTATCTTAGGTACCTCCCCCTCCTCCTGGGATGACTCTTGGTGGCCAGAGGTCCTTGGAAAAGCACCCATCCCGACGGACCACGCATGGAACCTGGGCGTCATGCTCGACTCCTCACTCTCTATGAACACACAAGTCAACGCCGTTTCATCATCTTGCTTCAACGTTCTCCGCATGCTCAAAAAAACATTTCGCTGGATCCCCACCGAAACCAGAAAAACGGTCACCCATGCACTGGTTACAAGCCGCCTGGACTACGGAAACACCCTTTATGCCGGTATCACCGCAAAACTCCAGAAAAAACTTCAACGCATCCAGAACGCATCAGCCAGACTCATACTAGACATTCCGCGCAAAGACCACATCTCTAGTCACCTGAAAAACCTCCACTGGCTTCCCGTCAATAAGAGGATCACTTTCCGCCTCCTAACCCACGAACACAAAGCACTTTACGAACTTGGACCTGAATGCCTCAACACACGACTTTCCTTCTACATCCCCTCCCGCCAGCTTCAATCCTCCAACCAAGCCCTTGCTACCGTACCTCGCATCAACAAAACCACCATGGGAGGTAGATCCTTCTCCTACCTCGCAGCTAAAACCTGGAACTCATTCCCCACTCACCTTCGCCTCACTCAGAACCACCTAGCATTCAGAAAGCAAGTTAAAACTTGGATATTCGACAAGTAATTCCCCACCCTCTTCAAGCGCCTTGAGACCCTACGGGTATGTAGTGCGCTATATAAATCTTTGACTTGACTTGACTTGAGCATACCCGTCCCACTCGGGGTGACAAATGCAAAAACAACAATTGATGGACGGAATGTTGCACAATGGCAAAACATTCACCCCAGTCACAGATCTGGTTTTAATCCATCGTTATTTTGCTCACCACACCACCTCAATTCAGACATGGCCATATGCAAATCAGTCTTCACCCTGTGCCTCATGGGAGCACTCCAGCCCGATCTGCCAAGCCATGTCTTCCCTGGACCGGAATCAAGCATCCAAGGACCGGTTTCTGGCTATAATCCGTCATCAACCAGCATAGCTTCATTCCAGTGGCATGGAGAGCACAGGACTCACGTCTGAGCTGTAAAAGGGGTTCAGTAGTGAGACTGCTAAACTCGTAATTGACCCCTTAATGTCAAAATTGTGTTTTATGTTGTGTTAGGAATGATCAGCTTTTACAGTGCAACAGGACCATTCTTCCTCACCACTTTACAATTGCCCTCATCTTCTGAAGGGCTACTCATCAGCAACCCAAGGGACATATCTGGCTTCATGGAAGATTATGACCCCAAGAGTTTGGAAGATAGGATACTCCATTACAAAACTAATAGAGTTACCTGTCTGCCAAACTCTCAGTCCTCTTATAAGTAGTGTGGACCGCCAAATGTACACCAATGGAGTAAAATTTACTTTGTTGGTGTAAACCTTCCTCTGATGGTCTGCTGTTGTTCGGGCCATCGTAGATAAGAAATATGAATCCCCCCCCTATTTAGAGTGGGTGGCCAGATATTTTATTTCTTTTACTGACCCTCACCACCAAGAATATTCTGTCAGTGAGGCACAACAGAAACAAAAATAAAATGGCCCCAAGACCATGGGAGAAAGCTCCTATGGTGATGCAGCCATTGTTTTTTTTCTTTTCCAAAAACAAATTCCTGATGTGAGAGTTTGTTTATGGAGAACAAAATATGTTCTAAAGTTTGGTGTACACATGCACCAGACTTCTAAATTAACTTGTATGAATTTGGAGGGTGGAGTAAAGGCAGGGTGACCTAAGTAAACTCATCTGCCACCCTGAATGCCTTTCCTTCGTCGGCCAAACTCTAAATCGGGCACTAAGCTTGTTCGCTCAAGCTTTCTGTTTAATCAAATTCCTTCAACTGGTTGCAAGATGACATGTTTAAGCAGTAGAGAACATCTAAGTAAATAACCAGACTTTTTTGTTTATACATATATTTGTAGAATGCACATCGGACATCTGATGTTTCTGTCCTTTACAATAATCTAATAATTACATTTCTCTTCCATGATCTCTTATCTTCCTATCCTGCGCCCTAACCATATTTGACCTGCGCACTTAACCTTCTTGTCCCGCACATCTGACACTGCCTGACCTAAACGCCTGTATTTTTAACTGTCTGGCTCACCTGCCTTTCCTTCTATCCTGCATACTTGACCTATATGCCCTTCTCCCCGACCCTTCCATCCTGCACAACAGTCTATTATTTTTAGTCTGTATCTTTAGACTCCCGAGAGAAGTCTTCAGCAGCATTTTGCCTAAAAACGAATCTGCTAGAGAATGAAAAGCAATTACATTACCGGCAAATAATCTCTAGACCACCTTCTGCGGTACACATTCATAATAACATGTTGTCATAAAAATGCCAGTAAACATAGCACCGGTGGCACTGAAATAGACAGAACACCAGTATAAGCAGGGGCATCTGAATTTAAAAGACACTGCACAGCCTCCAAGGGTTGTTGGTAATTCTGTTCCTGCGCAGGGAGCTGTAATTTATCAGGTACATTCCAGGTAACTCAAAAGCTGTAGAATGTCTTGGAAACTTCCCAAACAAGCATTGGCAATATCAATGGGTCTGGTTATAAAGGATGTTGTATGGTAATGTGAATCAGAATAGTATTTGTGTGGAAGCACCATACATTTTCTAGTTATCTAAGACACTTTAATTGCATTACAATGTCATGAGTGTGCCCCCGAAAGTTCAAGCTCAAGCATCTGGACACAAAAACAAGATTATCAGAGCTGGTTGGAGGTCAAGCGCTTTTTTTGTGGAAGCGCATAACGTCTGCCCATGGAAAACATGTACTCCTGGCTCTGAACATGTGGGCGGAGCAAAAGCACTTCTGCAGGAAATTCTCACATAAATGTCTGAGAACCACTAAGGTGTCTTGACAGACCATAAAAAGAAATAGACATAATGCCATTAATAAGTAGGGTTGCCTAGTAAGAGAGGACTGACGAGATTACAGCCTTGACATTTCCATAATTGTGGTTGTGTATGGGCTGCAACAAATCAATAGCAATCCTCATTCACACTAACAACACATGCTATCCTACAAATGTATGTTTAATTTCCCTCTTTGCGGCTTTGCCTGTAAACAAAGGATAAAATAGTTGGTTTAATAGTTAACTGAATTAAAATTCTAAGTGGTGTACATAGGAACATAGGGGCTCATTACCATGGCGTAATGATCATCTCCGTTCAGCCGGCGTTGGCGACCTCTACGCCATCGTAACGTGAAATACCCCGCCATATTATGAGGGGGGGGGTGTCGTGATGGACGCCAAGTCCGTCTGCCGCTTTTCCGCTGGTTGGTAATTGTTTCATTTGCTGGTCGGGCGGTGCTGGGCCAGTAACATGGTGCCGTTGCCTAGCCGGCACTGCCAGCCATATTACAATGTGGCTTGCAAACAGGCCTTTCCATGGCTATGATGCTGCCATGGAAAGGCTAAAACAACAATTGATGGACAGAATGTTGCACAATGGCAAAACATTCACCCCCTGACCTGGGTTTAATCCATCGTTATTTTGCTCACCACACCACCCCAGTTCAGACATGGCCATATGCAAATCAGTCTTGACCCTGTGCCTCAAGGGAACAGTCCAGCCCGAACTGCCAAGCCAGCGGGCTTCCACCCACCATATTACAATGTTCCCGCAGGGCTGGCAGTGTGTGGGCAGCAGTCATCGCTGCGGTTAACTTCAGCTCTGGTAATGAGCAGGTCGCCAATGACAGCCATACTGCGGTACCTCCAGCCAGTTGGTGCACTATTTCCTTGCTTTCTGTTGTGCAAGTGAAACATTGTGCGCACCTGTCCTGGAGGCATTTTAGGGCACTAAAAGAGAATCAGCTACATTACACATGGGCACATTCGCCCTTGAGCCATTTCTTCAGCTCACTATCTGCCTTTTTGCCGAATCCTGCATGGTGGTATCCCCATCAAGAACAGATCTGCGGAAAGGCCTTCATGTGCCACCTTTGCCGCTGCGCTAGCAGAAATATGTGATAAAAGAAAGGAGCTATAGAAGGATAAATATATAAGAAACTTGAAAAGAGTCCAACTTTTTATTTGTAATCTCTAGAGGGACAACTCCCATAGTGTAATTCCATCATTTTGAGTCATGTAAAATGTATCAATTGAATTTGTAAATGTATTGCTGTAACAAAATCAAAGAGGACACCAACTGCGGAGTCGCTTTCTTATTCAAGACATTTACTTAAAAAAAGTCTTCTATTAATTTAGCAAAACAAATAATGAGTCACAACACATTGACTGATACTACAATCTATCAATTCATTATACAAACTTGTATCAGGAGCGAAAAATAAAGTAATACCTTAGATTAGGTGAAGAAGGTGTTCGCAATGACAGATATCCTGCCCAACTTTAAGCAACAATAGAAATACCATCTTCAAGTACCAACATTAATTCACGCTAGACCAACTGATACATAGTGCAAATGAATTGCATCCAACTATGTTCTTTTGCTCAATACCCCAATGGGTTTTTCTGTCTAATTTTCATTTAAATGAATATTGTTGGTCTTGAATAGTGAAAGTCAACACATTTAGGCCTCCAATTATGGCGTCCTCAGGACAGTGCAGACTGAATCACCCAAGCCACCACTGGTTCTAAACAGGGTACAGAGATTTTCTGGATGAAAACTCCAAATGCCAATTCGAAATCTGGGGTCAATTGTCAGAAAATACATCCATGGAAACTGCAAGGCGGCACAGGATGTGAATGTCCTCCAAAATTATTAATGGCCGGTGTGGTTTACAGCAACTCTCTCTTTTTGGGGTCGTCTGGCGTGGCATGGAAGCTCCCTTGGAGCAAAGTTGGGTCGTCTCCGCAAACCACACACTTTCCAAAGTGCCTTGCGGTATCAGAATTGTTGCAGTCCTGTGGTGGTCTCACTGCACAGATTGTAATCTGGTGTTTGGACTAAATAAGAAATTCTAACATTAAAATGCATTCAATTGCCTTTTTCCTTAGGCTGCATTATTTCACAGCCTGATTTTAATGAACTTTTCCTACATTTCCTCAAATGTTGCTTTATCTGTTCTGTTTATGCAACATTTTTCAATCAATAAGACTCTTTTTCCAGCACTTCGTTGTGAGTGAATCAGTGGGAAATTGACCCTTCGACTTAATCGATGATGAGCAACAAAGTAAATAAGCTCTCTGTCAACTAACCGCTGAGAACACAATGGACAGTAGTTTCGCTTGAGCAACATGGGAAAATGTGTTGGAGTATCAATTTTGTACCTGATGAGTGAAAGAATGGTCACATATCAGTCAGACCATTGTATGGTGGCGGTACAAGAGGGGGTGGTGATGGACGGAGCATCTGAATCAATCAAACACTCACACCCAGTCAAAAGATCTGGGTTTAATCCATCACCGTTCTTTAGCCCACTCTACCACCCCAGTTCAGACATGGCTATATGCAAATCAGTCTGACCCTGTGCCTCATGGGAACAGTCCAGCCCAAACTGCCAAGCCATGCCTTCCCTGGCCTGAAACCAAGCTTCTGATTTGCATATAGCCATGCATATAGCCTTTTGTACCGCTTTTGGCCGCCATAAGTGTGGCAGGGTATGCTCAGAAGTGAGTCCCTTGCTCACTTTGCCACTGGATTCAAGCAAGCCGGGCTGAAGACAGCTGGAATGCCAGAAACCGTTCCTCGGAAGCTTGTTTCCGGTCCGGGGTCAGACTGATATGCATATGGCCATTTCTGAACTGGGGTGGTGTGGAGTGCAAAAAAACGATGGATTTAGGCCCAGATCTCTGTACTGGGGTGAATGTATGACATTGTTATGCATTCTGTCCATCAACTGTGGTTTTTGCATTGTATGGTGACAGCAGATGTCACCAATGGATGATTTGGAGTATAAAAGGGGCAGGTTGGAATCCTTCTCAATTGCCTACCTGCCTACTATAGCATTGGACTTCTTATGCCATATGCCGTTTTCACTTTACTGATGAACTTGCCTGCTGGATTATTTGGAGATGTCTGGTGAGAGAGCAGACCTGAAGTTTCCTGATTGCAGCACCATTCCCTTTGCCCATGATCTTGTCCTTAGTGGACTTTGACTTGATCCCTTTTCCCATGCTAAGAGAGAACTCTTTCAAACCATCCTCCTGCCTTTGTTGGTGGTAGGAACTCTAACCTGGACCATCCTCTTTGTTTATTGTTTTATGCAGCAACTGACTTACTTTGACTAAATGTGTTGTTTTATACTTCAAGCTGTAAGACTCATGACTGAATGGATTAAAATGTAACTTATATTAATCGATTTTGGATCTTTATTACAATAACCAAATTATCTAAAAATTGTTTGATACTTTCATGGTGTCCTGATGTTCTTTTCACAGAAACTCTTCTTACACTTATGTGATTTCTAATGTATGATAGAGAAGTTCTAGATTGAAAATGTTGCACTTAAACTCGATCACTAATGTGTGAGTTGGCTACCAATTACTGCCCCTCATTGAGTGGCCAACCAGGAAACACCCTGATTTCTCACTCCTCACTGCAACAATGAAAGGTATATCAGAGGACCAATGTCTCTGTGGGTGAAGTATAGAATCTGAGAGAAGTGACCAAGTTGTAAAGTCATTGATGGGTCCGGAAACCAGAAAAAAGCATCCGCAACAACAGACCCATATCTGCTGGTTATCCTGGACTGCTTCCTTAAGTGCAATAATTGTATGGGCCTTCTCAAATAAAGAGAGGATGGCAAAATCCTTGAGTTGAGGATTACATTGCATTGAGTTGAAGTACAGAACATTCTAGAGTAGAGAGCCCAGTACTCTAATGCTTCTTTTGTGCTTTTTGCTCTTGTGTTTAGCTGCCTTGATCAATACAAATGCCCCTTATCTCAATTGATGTCATAGGAAACGATGTTGGACCAGCTTCCAAATATGTTACAGAGTTTCTGCTCAACTATTTTATAGCTTGTGCATAAGAGTTTTAAACA
Organism: Lissotriton vulgaris; assembly: GCF_964263255.1. Classification (NCBI taxonomy): domain Eukaryota; kingdom Metazoa; phylum Chordata; class Amphibia; order Caudata; family Salamandridae; genus Lissotriton; species Lissotriton vulgaris. Next base: position 1,434,995,869 of record NC_141693.1, on the reverse strand, counting down.
TGATCCTTTACTTTACTGAAATAATCTACAGTCTTTTTAAGGATGGCATGATAACTTTGTTTTTTCCATTTAAATTCACAGTGCAGCCATGTTGATTGGGATCCTTTCCCATTTCTACACCAACGATGTAGAAAATATTGCAGTAGTGTGATGATCATCACTTTTATCAGTTCCATTCAGCGCTTTGCTGGCAGTAGTTGCAGAGGACTAGAACTGAAAACTGGTGCAGTGAAAATGTGTGAGCACTGGTACGAGACAGACAGGTCAGCAATGGACATATGACTTAGTTCTTCACTTTTTACACGTTTTTTTCTAAATTTAAAAAGCTTTATTGAAAAATATCAAGATATACAAAAGACCAGCAATACAAAATTAAGAATATTAAAATAGAAGCATAACGGAACAATTGGCTAGTATTATTGAGAGAAACAAAAAGCTGTTTTAAATTTTATAGGGAAGAAGGTAGGAGGGAGGGGAGGGAAGGAGAGAAGGGGAGATAAGAAGGAAAAGTTTATTATGCATTGGTATAATAGAGTAATGCATATTACAGAGGAATGTGAGTGAACTCTTAATTAACTAATACGTACAATAAGCCAACAAAGGTAAAAAGGTGAAGAACAGAGAAAGTGAACATACGAGGAGGTTTAAAATTTTCAGAATTTAAACAAGATTTATCTGTTAAGACTAGCTGATCTAAAAAAGAAGTAAGGGGTAACCAAAATAGATCTCTATTAACCATTACAGGAGGAGGTGAAAGCAGATGTCAAGTCGATGAAAATGGCAGAGACTATTCCACCAATGTTGTAAAGAGAGTTTTCCAGTTGAGAGAAATATGTTGGACATCTAGAGCAAGCATAACGTCATAGAGACCATGACTATGTGAGGGTAGATCTAAAGAATCAGAAAGGCTTCCAGAGAAAAGAAGAGGAATGGACTTTTTACAAGTTTTAATGCCATGGCCAGCTCTTGATGACAATGAAATGGAAGGCTGCCTTTTGAGCTAACACCAGCAAACATAATCTCCTTAGAAAAGCCCAGATAGCACTCCTTCATCGAGAACTTATGTTTAAGATTCTTTCAAGTTTTGTTCCACTCCCAAAGGAGATTCCACATTTTTATATGGATCTGTGTGTTATCTGTATTTATTGGAAACTCTGATATATCTTGCACAATTACCCTTACCAGAGCAGGTTCACTTCCTACAGCTGGTCTTAATCCTGACTAGTGATTCTGCAGGATTGAGTGAGTTTCATTAGGTTCCTTAATTTAATTTTGTTCACTCCTTTCACAAATACGTTTAGGGCACTGGAATTTGGAGTTGATTGACAGATGTCCTTTCTATGGGGTACTAAGTGTGCTATGTATCAAATGCGGTTAAATTGAATGTTTATAGGCAATGTGAAGTTCACCCTGAATAAAGCCATGCATTAAGCAAAAGAACGATTTTGAGTCATAAGTGCCCATGTGATCCTTGATGAAAATAAGAAAGCATTGCTCTCCCTATAAATTGTCACCTTTATTATCCCTGTGAGAAGGATGAAGTGAGGTTGGGTGAGTGAACTAACAGCAGACATAGGAGCTTGCTACCCGGTTGGTGCAATGGGGCAGAAGGGCAATTTCTCATACTTATTACAGATCATGTGATAAATTGTTTTTGTGCTTAAAAAAAGAGTGTATTTTTTCACATGATTGGGAGTGAAGTAAGATGCTTTCTTGGTGTACTCACTTGATTAACCACCTCCATGTTTTGATGTGCGTTTAGTTATTTGGCATTGTAGTGCCTTTCTTATGAACTTGCTACTACGTTTTTTCTGTGTACTCCAATTTCTTTCACTGGCCTTCCAAGTTTCCTGGCACTCGTAAAGCTTTTATTGTGTCCGAAACATCTGAATCCTAGCTTTAGCTCATGTAGTTCACCAGTTACTGACCAATAGTGGCAGCTCGGAGTTACCCAACAAATCCTCAGCCAAGGACTTTTATGGCATTTATGCTCCTGACCAGAGAAACTGAAAAAGAAATTCTAGATTTTGTTTTGAAAAGGTTAGTATAAAAATGCCATTTGTGCCACTTTAATCCCTGTGCCCAGGTTTAAAACAATTCATCAGTACTCCTATACGGGGCGACTATAATCACCTAAAACTGCACTGTTTAAATTCCCAAAATTTTGAGGGAACAGCAGCAGATGGAGCAGTGGCTGATGGGCAACACATGTATACAAACTCTAGAAAAAGCAAAAGCTTAGGCCTCATTTAAAAGTGAGTGGTAATGAGATCTCTGACAAAATGGGATGACATCTTGTTCACTATCTGATGTGTCTTTCTGCTACATTTAGAAGATAAAGGAAGGGCTGTATTCCTGATGCCACAGCCATCACTGCTTCTGCCTTGGTGAAGACCACTTAGAAAACGTGTTGCCAGCAGAAATGATCATGGGCTGGAGGCCCTATTTACACAGGATGTTCTGTACGATTTGACTACATGCAAAACTGCCATGCCGAGCATGGCAGCCTGTTGTAAGAAGATATACGCTTGTAAACAAGTGGTCTGGTCATGTAGAGTATAAAGTAGTTTATTGGTAGAAGGTGCAGCTTAGTGACAGGTTGCAGGTAAGCAGGTAAACGCCCCACCAGGAGGAGCATTCCTGTTACTCAGCCCACTCTCTCCAACTGACATTCAAACCACCCAGGCCCTCCTCAACATTCCATGGCCTCACACACACACACACTGGTTGAGCCGCAGGGAACTGAGAACTGTGGAGAAGAGCCACTAGGATTGCACATGTACACCCTTCTCCACATTCCAGAAGGTGCCGGTGCTCCACGTCTGAATGTAAATCATGGGAGGAGTGCACCATCCCAAACCTCTGATAAGAACTGCCAGGAATACACCAATGCACCCCTTTCCTTGTCATTGTACCACTGGCCAGGAATGCAGAAATACATTTCCTCAAACAAAATGGAGCAGGCGGGCATGATGGTGGCCATTCATTTGGCCAAGTGAGCTTCCCTGGTTAATTCCTCCCAACGATATTCTGGAATGAGGAGAAAGAGATAGGAAAAGATAGAAACCTCTACAACGTTAATTCGTGCTGATCGAAGAGACTTACCTTGCATTACTGCCTGGCCAGGATTTCTGCTACATTATTTGGGCTTCTCTTGATCGGCTCAGCAACTGCATTGCGCTATCGCCCCGAAAGCACCGCTGAAGAATCTGAAGGCTCGCGCTCCGAGTGTGCTGCCAGCCAGCCCCATGAAATGCTCCAGCAGAGGGAAAGAGCTGCAACCTCGCGGAATGGGAGAGGCGGCTGGGGGGGCCGATGTGAACTCTCAGTTGACCACTGTTGGTGTGGGCAAAGAGAAGCAGATGCTCCCTGCGCTCTTCAAGGTGCAAGCAGCAAAAGTCAAAAGAGTAGTGTCTCATGCAAGTAAGGGCGGCAGCAAGCATGGCCCTGTAATCGCCGGAAAGCTTGTAAGCAACATGAACAGAATGCCGGCAGAGTTCGGTGTAGGCTCTCCGATTACTGCGAGTCCGTCCAAAGAGAGTCAACAAGTGCCTGTCCAGGATCAAAGTAAGTCCCACCTTACAGCTTGTGCACAGGCTCACAATGGGGACAGTGGAAGTATTTTGGAAGCTGATTTGTAAGGTAAAAAGGAATCTAGCACTATGGCTGCTCTCCCAAGCAGGGGAATCATGGGAACTGTAGGCATGCATTCAGAGAGTCAGATCATGGGAACTCAGCAAAATCCGAATTTCTCGACCAAACACTTTGTTCCTATAGGAGTGGAAGCTCAAGGAGCTGGCTCAAAGGACCTATAAAATGTTAATAGGCTTGGGAAAGACCTAGAGGGAGACACATTTTTCTCAATGTCAGACCATACGGGCTCGTCTGAGGATGAAGGTGCAGATAAGGAATGGACAGATGATGATAGTGACCTCACGGAGTGGCGCTTTGGTGAAGGGCAACATGGCGAAATATCATCTCGAGGTGAGGGTACTGTTCGCAAGCCCAATAAAAACAAAATGTTCAAGGTGGTCTCATTTCAAACAACGCCGCTGGGACAATGGGATCAATGACATGGGATTATTCTTTCTCCACCCAGCCAGGATCAAGTTGGAGTGTCGCTATAGATGGGGCTAGGGCTACGGAGGCCACTCAGGGACACCTCGAAGAGATAACTCTGTCCACCATTTACCAGATCATCATGGCACACCGAGAAGAGATGTGTCTAGAGAGCTCTTGCACGTGTCGGAAGATGCAGAATTTGATCCGAAGAGTGGCCAAAACATGTTCTAATATATCTGCCAGGATCGTCGAGGCAGAAGAAAGGATATCAACGCTAGAGGAAGATCTTGTAATTCAGAAAGGACTTATGGATTCAATTAAAGCACAAAGGGACGATATGTTGTGGAATTTGACCGACTTGGAGAATCGTGCCAGGAGAAATAATTTACGAATCCCAGGAATTCCGGAAGGAAGAAAGGGGTCGGACGCTCAACAGTTTGTTGTGGAACTGTTCTCTGAAGCATTCCCGGACTTAAAGCAATGGGACTGGCAACTTGAGGTCCAACAAACACATCATTTCCTTTTAAGCTAGAACAGAAGTCTGGCTCAGCTGTGGATTAACCCTAGGCGATACTAATTTGCTTGAACAATTTCCTAGCCAGAGAGGGGGCATATGACTTAGCAAGGCCAGACAGGAAGAAAGTAGGGAAAGATTGTGAATTCTTTGTCAGGCCCGATTTTTGTCAGGCAACAATTGAGCAGAGGTGGCAGCTCCGACAGTTAATTGGGCCATTCCAGGCAAAGGGGGCGCAAGCCTTCTTGCTTTATTCATCTAAATTGAAAATAATTTTTCAGGGCCAGACAAGATTTTTTCTGTCAGAAATTCAGACGAAGGAATTCTTAAATTCCATCAAAATGGAGCACAAAGAACAACGGAGAGTTTGCTCTACATCAGTTAGGCTGAGCATTTAAACATAATAGACCAAAAGATATGCCAGAACTGAGAAGTTGATTTAACCTGAAAGTTTTTGTTCATAAGTTAGAAAAACACATTCCAACCTACGTTGATGCTAATTAATAGCAGTTTATTCAATTATTTTCGAAAAGGAATTATTTTAAACACTTTAGTACATTTTTTACGCAAAACTACACCAATATTTATACAGCACTCATTCACCTAGTCATCCATATCACAAGCATACAAAATCAGGCATCCATATGTACACAAAATTTCAGAATGATTACATAGAAAAATAACGAGACAAGAATTAGAGAAGACTTAGAAAAAGAAAGACAAAGAAAACAAAAGGCTGCTCATACAATATTCATCTGTGATGTATCTTATATCTATACATATATACAAAAATTGGAAATTAATTATCAACAACTTAGATAATGTCACACATTGTATATACACATGTTCAGGGTATCGGAATTCACAGTTGTTAGAATTTTCAGTTTAAGGAGAGCAGCACTCTACAAGGGGCCTACGCGTTTCGAGTCCTATGCAATGAAGGGACTCTCATCAGGGCCATGGAGTTTATCTAAAAGGAAAAGATAGAATATCTTAAATGACAAGACCACTAGAGGGAAAATTTAAGCAATAGAACCCGTTCTCTCACTCAGCTTACCCTACTGGTCTGCAAGGCCACTTCACGGGTGTAGGACACTGGGATGCAGGCGGTCGCGCTCACTGGGGGGTGCGGAATTACTACTGGGGGGTGAAGGGCAAAGGTTAGCCTAGACGTAGAGCAAGTAGATTGAAAAATGCTCTCAGCTGGGCAAGTTCTTACCTTGTTTTTATTTTACCACCGGACCGGGTAGATATTGTCAAGGAAGGGGAACTCTGGAAGGAACCGACGAGGTGAGAAGTACCTGGGGAGGTGAAAGGGCGGAACATAAGGAATGGGACGCCTCATCGGGGGTTTTAGGAAACTGTCTAGGTAATTATAAAACTCCTACCTCTATCGGTGGAGCTTGATGCTCAGCCAGCACGGCGTCTCACTTTGGATTAGGACGGATGCTGGAATGTTTTAAGAATTCCTGGGGAAGCGTTTGGTGAAAAGAAGGGATAAAAAGGGGGATTAACCAAGGAGCTTAGGGATGTAACGAGTTAAAAGTTACTCCTAGCGGGGGAAATTTCACAAACCTTAAAGGATTGGTAACCTCGAGTCGGTCGGCGTCTCAGTAGCGCTGATCCTTGGCGCATGCGCAGCGGATGGCAAGTCCAAAGGAGGGGCCGTTAATATAGCGAAGTCCCGAAGGCGGCGCTGGTCTATGGCGCATGCGCAGGAGGCTGGCAGGGGTACACGAGACACTACTCTCTGGCGCGGGTGCGCTGGGAAAGGCATTTGACAGGTGGGTAGCGTTTGACAGCGGATAGCCAGGGAGCATTAGAGTTTATATAATTCTGACTCCGCTGAGAAAGGCATTGGGCTGGTGGGGGGGTGGAGGACAACTGGTGGCATTAGAGTTTATATAATTCTGACTTCGCTGGGAAGGGCATTTGACAGGAGTGCAACCCAGATATTGAGGCAGACATCAGCTAAGACGAACTATGGAGGACAGCGGAAAGCCAAGGACATTAAAGTTTATATAATTCTGATAGTTCATTAAGGCCAGTCACAGCCGTGTTGAACTTCACAATTAAGAGTGCTTCCCTTTTGGAGAGTCTGGCATCCCAGTCACCTCCTCTGGGGTCGCGCTCAATCTTGGAAATTATTGTCCATTGCAAGTCCTTTATCTGGTGGCCCAATCTGTTCCAGTGATTTACCAATGGAGCTGTTTCGACCCGATTTTTTAATCTGGATTTGTGCTGAGAAATCCTTTGTCTTGCCTCTTGATTAGTTTTCCCGATGTACAGGAGTCCACAGGGGCATAAGATTCCGTAGACCACGTATTTAGATTTACAATTGCTGTGGGTTTCGTGTTTCCATGAGATACCTCTGTGTTGGAACAGAGATCCCTCTATCGTGGATTCGCAGCATACACAGGTGCCACATTTGTGGTGCCCTGTGATCGGATTGAGTCCCATCATTTGTCTGATGGTGGGGGGAGTTGGTTTGGGGATGGCTGCTCTTACCACAAAATTGGCAATGCTTTTATCTTTTTTGAAAGCAAACAGGGGGGGCTCCCTTAGGCATTCCTCAAGATTTTTTACGAGGTGCCAGTTCTGATTTATCACCTTCTTTAACTGGTTGGCGTTGGGACAGAATGTGGTCACACACACTTGGCGTTTGAGTTTAGGTTTAATGCGTCTCTCCAATAGGGTCTCCCTCGGAGTCCACCTGGCTCTTTTCATACAGTTAGAGACCAGTTTTCTGGGATAGCCACGATCGCATAGCTTGGTCACTAGGTTGCTTGCATGGTATTTGTAATCCTCATTGCGGGCACAGTTCCTTCGGATCCGAAGGAACTGTCCCAGGGGTAGGTTCTCCCGTAGACTCCTGGGGTGATTGCTCGAAAACAGGAGGGCTTTATTCCTATCTGTGGGCTTCACAAAGAGCGATGTAGATAATTTTCCTTCATTGGGAAAGACCTCTACGTCCAAAAAAGCTATTTTTTCTCTGGATGAAGATATGCTGAATTTTATATCCCTTGTGCGTGCGTTCAGCCAGTTGTGAAAGCTCTCCAGTTCTGTCTCGGTGCCCTTCCATACCATAAAAACATCGTCAATGAAGCGTAGCCACGCTCCAATGAGATCCTTAAAGGGGTTGTTGTTATAAATGAAAGTGTCCTCGTAGAGGGCCATAAAAAGAATAGCCAATTCAGGGGCAAAGGGACATCCCATGGCTACACCTTTTATTTGGTAGTAGAATTCATTCCCAAAACAAAAATAGTTCTTTTTTAAGGCAAAGGATGCCAGATTGATCAAAAATTTGGTCGGAACCTGTACTGGTTGAGGTCTTAGCTCCAAAAAATGTGTCAGGACTGCTATTGCTTCATCCTGTGGTATCTGGGTGTAAAGGGCATTGACATCAAGGGTGACCATTATGTCCCTGTCCTTACAAAATTCTACGGGCTCAAGTTTATTGATAAAGTCCGTCGTGTCTTGGAGATACGATTTTACTAAGCTCATGAACTCTTTCAAGAACACATCTACATATTTGGCGACAGGCTCCAATAGAGAATCGCAGCCTGCTACAATGGGTCTTCCCGGGGGTTTATTGGCATCCTTATGTATCTTTGGCAAGATATAAAATAAGGGTGTCTTAGGGTGTTTCTTCTGCAAGAAATCCAGTTCTTTGGGGCCTACAAAGCCCTGATCATAGCCTTCCTTTATGATAGAGAACAGATGATTCTGTAATTCAGATGTAGGATCTTTCGGAATTTTCTTGTAGCATTCCTGATCGTTCAGTTGTCTGAGAACTTCCTCATTATAGTTGGCAGTGTCCCACACCACTATAGCTCCGCCCTTATCGGCTTGCTTTATAGTGATAGTGGGATCATTCCTTAACTCTGTGAGAGCTTTCTTTTCTTCTAGTGAAGTGTTGAACTTCACAAATGATTTTTGTGATTCCATGGCCGAGATAGCAGATAGTACAGTTTTTTCAAAGACTAATATCTCCTTGGGAATTTTATGCCCTGGAGGACAAAAACCTGATTTGTTACGGAGCCCCGTAACTTCCGGAGTGGCAGTACTTGGATTATCAGAAAAGAAGGTAGCCAGTCTTAATTTGCGGCAAAATTCGATGAACTCAGTCTTCATTCGGGTAAAGTCAGTGCGTTTAGAAGGTACAAAAGAGAGTCCCTTGGAAAGGACGCTCTCTTCTGCTGCAGTTAGTATTTTCGGTGACAGGTTAAAAATGGGTGATACTAATTCTGATAGTGCTGACGCCTGGTTCTCATTTCCCATTGGACTTTCGCTCTCGGGTGTGTTTGGCCTCTCCCTAAAAAAGGATTTTGGGCATTGGTCTGTTGTTGTTGTTGGTTGTTCCGATTCCATTTGCGGTTTCTATTCTGGCCACTATTGCCACTATTCCCACTGTTGTCACTTTCTCCACCTGAAGATGAAGTGTCTGAGAAAGTTATAAACTGATTGCGTGATCTACCCCTGTTCCCTGATAAAAAACGCCTAGAATCTGGTTTGGTGTAAAAATCAGTTTGTAAAAAGGGATAAACGTTTTCAAGGGAGAAGTTCTTTTTATCCTTTTCGAACTGATTGGTTTTCTGGGTCACACTATAGTCTTTGAAGTCTTGTATCTCTTTGGTAACTTTCTCTATTAGAGCCTTGGCGTCAACTATCGCAGGGTTGCCAAGAATCTCCGACTCAAGTTGGGCTATTTGTTCAAGTTCTTGTCTGGAAATTCTAACAGCAGTCTCGACAGTCAGGACCATAAGGTCCCTACTGCATTTTGTTTCTATTTGACTGAAACCTTTTTTAAATATGGGGTCTTCCGTAAAGATGACTGGGATGTTCTTAATTTGGAGACCACCCGGGATTGTGCCTTCCCTTAGATGTTGCAAGAGAAAATGACCATGTAGGTCTGTTCTGATCTGTTTTTTTCTCAACCTGAGTAATTTATCTGTCTCGTTCTGCGAAGTGGCCGAGACACTGAGGGTCACTGAGGAAAAAACCGGTGGGTTGCTCAAGAGATCTTTTAGATGGTCTTCAGAAAAGGCTAGGGTGTCCTTTTCTGCCATGAAGGACTAGAAATTACACACAAATAAATACAACACAAGAGGGTTAAGACTGAAGAAAGAAACAGTAGTAGCTAGCCCTGGGATCGGAGTGATCTCAAGCCTGGGGGAGGGGAACAGGCAATTAAATTAACCTGAGTCACAAGAAGTTGTGACAAACAAAGGAAACTTCGCGAGAGATATCCCGCTACGAACTCAAAGAACAACGGAGAGTTTGCTCTACATCAGTTAGGCTGAGCATTTAAACATAATAGACCAAAAGATATGCCAGAACTGAGAAGTTGATTTAACCTGAAAGTTTTTGTTCATAAGTTAGAAAAACACATTCCAACCTACGTTGATGCTAATTAATAGCAGTTTATTCAATTATTTTCGAAAAGGAATTATTTTAAACACTTTAGTACATTTTTTACGCAAAACTACACCAATATTTATACAGCACTCATTCACCTAGTCATCCATATCACAAGCATACAAAATCAGGCATCCATATGTACACAAAATTTCAGAATGATTACATAGAAAAATAACGAGACAAGAATTAGAGAAGACTTAGAAAAAGAAAGACAAAGAAAACAAAAGGCTGCTCATACAATATTCATCTGTGATGTATCTTATATCTATACATATATACAAAAATTGGAAATTAATTATCAACAACTTAGATAATGTCACACATTGTATATACACATGTTCAGGGTATCGGAATTCACAGTTGTTAGAATTTTCAGTTTAAGGAGAGCAGCACTCTACAAGGGGCCTACGCGTTTCGAGTCCTATGCAATGAAGGGACTCTCATCAGGGCCATGGAGTTTATCTAAAAGGAAAAGATAGAATATCTTAAATGACAAGACCACTAGAGGGAAAATTTAAGCAATAGAACCCGTTCTCTCACTCAGCTTACCCTACTGGTCTGCAAGGCCACTTCACGGGTGTAGGACACTGGGATGCAGGCGGTCGCGCTCACTGGGGGGTGCGGAATTACTACTGGGGGGTGAAGGGCAAAGGTTAGCCTAGACGTAGAGCAAGTAGATTGAAAAATGCTCTCAGCTGGGCAAGTTCTTACCTTGTTTTTATTTTACCACCGGACCGGGTAGATATTGTCAAGGAAGGGGAACTCTGGAAGGAACCGACGAGGTGAGAAGTACCTGGGGAGGTGAAAGGGCGGAACATAAGGAATGGGACGCCTCATCGGGGGTTTTAGGAAACTGTCTAGGTAATTATAAAACTCCTACCTCTATCGGTGGAGCTTGATGCTCAGCCAGCACGGCGTCTCACTTTGGATTAGGACGGATGCTGGAATGTTTTAAGAATTCCTGGGGAAGCGTTTGGTGAAAAGAAGGGATAAAAAGGGGGATTAACCAAGGAGCTTAGGGATGTAACGATGTAACGAGTTAAAATGTTTTTCTAACTTATGAACAAAAACTTTCAGGTTAAATCAAAATGGAGCAGGCATGTGTGTGAAATGATGTGCATGTCGTGTATGCCCTCAACGGAAGGCGCTGGTGCACAGACTATCCCTTTGAAACTTTGCCCCAGGTACACAATTAAATTGCAAAACAATGGCAGTCACCTGAATGCAAACTCCTTCAATGACATCAGCTTCAGCACCCATACTACCCCGTTGCTTCTAGAATCCAAGGAAAGAGTACACATGCCACTCCCACGAACCAAAAATGCTTGAAAGAAGATCTTTTCAAATGTCTCTTAAACCCACGCACACCAACCACATGTAAAATGAGGCAGGAGACTTGGCATGGCTTCCTGATGACAGTTTGCAGTCTTACTTGCTGGGGCCACCAAATCAGTCGTACAATTTGCCAGTTACATCAGTGTTGGAATATAACAGTACGAAAAGTATCTTACAGCCGGGGCTTTCAGTTAATCAACATTTAAATTCAGAGACTGCTCAGCTCTGCACGAGTTACACATTGTCATCATCAGTTACACTGCCACTCTGCCATTTGCTTACCACAAGGCTGTATAATGCTTGTGGGTCATGAATTCACGATACAGTCAACATTCGGTTAAAAATTAAGCAGGTCTAAACGCCTTTCACACTAGAGTTGACTGCAGGCTGTCAGATGTAGCAGACACTGGTGGGGCTTCCAGGGCATTGATACTCTCCACTTTAGGCTTTAATTTCTTTTACTTTACTCCTGGTTTCATCAGTAGGTTCAGTTTCTATTCATTTTCCTGCCACGCATAGATTCATTATCCAGTCATTGCCAGTGCTGTAATGAAGATATATGCTTTTGAAAGTGTAGTCTGGGCATTTAGATTATAAGGTAGTTGATTTGTAGAAGGTGCAGCTTAATTAAGGTTTACAGTTAAGTAGGTTAACGCGCCACCAGGAGCAGCATCCTTGCTGCTCAGCCCACTCTCTCTAACTGACATTCACACCACTCAGGCCAGTGATACTCAAAGTGCGGCCGTTCGGACCTTGACATGCGCTACACCACTAACATGAAGAAAAATGTTAAATATACAGCAAGCACTTATTTAAAGGTTAATTGCAGTTAGAGAAAGTAACCAGGCCCTTAACTTTAGGAACACCTTCATTTTTAAAGACAGCCACTAGATATACATGATTTGCTTCCCCTACACCCACTTATACCCCCCTTGGCATCAGTGCGGTCCTCGGTCACACCATAGACCAAACTTTGCAGCCCCCTGGAAAATGTTTGTGAGTACCCATGACCCAGGCCCTCATCAACATTCCGTGACCTCAAGTACACCCACACACACACAAACTGTCTGAACAGCAGGGAACTGGGGAATGTGGAGAAGATGCATAGCAACCAAGACAGCCTCTCAGAGGAAATACAGAAATGTCATTTAAATTCTAGAGAAAATCACCCAACTCAGGGATTAGTAATAAGGCGTCAAATTGATGGTGAATACAAGGTACTGGATGTTTCCAGGAGAGTTGGGATGAATCAAAAGAGAGAACCACTGAAAAAGTTTTACACTCATGCTGGCTCACACTGGGGAGGTGGGTCTCCTGTTGGTGAAACAAAGCAGCAGTCAGTATAGCGGTAACTCGAAAGAGGTGGATGCCACAAAAAAGGTTTAGCACCAGCTCAGAAAGGAAGTTAAACAGATGTTCTTGTATCTGACCATACCAACGTCCCCTGCTCTCCAGATTACAGTTTCACACAGTGCGAACTCTACAAGCTATGTAGAGGGTGCAGGCTTCTATGGATTCCATGGCATAATATACCATATCTTGACATATAATATGGAACCCTATGCATCGCTTACCTTCCCGATTCTCTTTAACATTCCTCTTTCAGGTTGACACAATCTCATTGACTGGGTTCCCCAGTTACCCTGTGTGCGTCCATGGGCCTCATTTCCCGTGCACATTTTGGAATAGCGGAACAGTCTCACGTGCACATACACACATGCGGAGAATTGTCTGCGAAAATATGTTTTTTTGTCCCCCGAAAGAGGAAATCCCGACCGCCCTCCAAGTCCCAGCTGCTCCTCTGAAATTGAAGCGATTTTGTGTTTGAAATTAAATTTAAAGTCAAGGAAAGAAAATCTAAATTACATTTGGAAAGGGATTTAGCCTCTTGGCCTCTCACCCTGGGCCTCTCCCAGTCATGCAGAAAACCAATCTGAAAGGGAGCATCCGGCCTAGATTGCTTTCCTCGTTACGATGGCTCTTGTGCGTGCGCGGCGCGCGGGTGTAATCATCATTATGATTTGAATGAACTCTCCTTATGATGTGGTCACATTGGAGCTCTCACGGGCACGAGTGCATCCGTCTTGACGGATGTCTTTTCAGCAAAACCCCCTCTCCATCATCTAAATTTAAATAGTGTCAGGCGAATGTGTTGAGAAATTTACATGCAGATATTGTTTAACTTCCCTGAAGGTGCAGCATCTGTGCGATTACTGCTTGGCTGCAACTTTCATTTCTTGAGAGCCTTCAATATTCAAATGGATGCCTATTTGTTATTGATGGGCTTAAGGCGCCTTCCGTCGAGAGGGGTCAAAGATCATCCGTAAGCCGCGCGGGTCCGGGCATGCCGCTAATAAATGTGTACCGACACTTAATAGCAAATGAGATTCGATTAGCGGTGCACAGCATGGATGCGGAAAGTTGTTTCTCGCAACCGATAAGGGTTTTTAAAAAAAAAAAAAAAAAAAAGCATATTTCAAGGACTCTCGATTTCACGGGTCAAATCCAAGAGATTTAGGAGCCAACCACAAAACAACATTTTTGACTGGTTCTATTTCATATCTAGTTATAAGTTAAGACGGTGATTGTTCTAAACAGCTTTTAGTGCCGTACTGTGAAAACAGGGCTCTGGAGCTGGTAAGGTGTGGCAAGAATGCTTGAGTACATTTGTTGTGTGCCAAGTTGATGTGGTGGTGATCTGTTGTGCTGTCTTTTATACTGCTGTGTTTTTATGCTGCATTATTGTAATTTGATTTTGGTGTGATCTGCTACAGTTGTTGTGCTGTGTTCTGTTTTGAGTGTCTTACTGTGATGTGTCATGTTATATTTTACTTGTGTTGTTGCGTTACATTGTTAATGTTATTCTGGTATGTTTTTTGTTTACCTTACATATATCAACAAATGCTGCTACATTTCCAGCAAAAAACAGTATGTGCCGTGAAAGTACCAGTGACAAACAACAATTTACCGCATTCTAAGGTGGTACAATAGCACTGCTCCAGCTCTACAACTACTTGAAACATCAGTCAGCCAAAACTGCAGCAGAGACTGTGTCTTAACTTATAGACTCAAGTGCTCACGTTATGCGATAGAAGGTTGCTGTAAGAGTACTTCGGTATGAAAGTCTGACATTTCTGTATTTCATGAGTGATGTGGTGTACATATTCAATGTAGCGTAATCACACAGAATTACCTAAGAATACCACAAGATTCTGCTTGAATTACACAAGAAGAGTAATACTGCGTGTAGCCTTATTCCTTAACGTAAAAATGCCACATTCAAGGATGTATTTTGCCTTAGATATAGCGCTAAATGCAACAGAACACAAATAGCGAGTGAGACCAACCGCTCATACTCACTTAGGGCCAGATGTAGGTAAATGAGATTTACCGACTTTAAATTACCGAATTTTACCGATTCGGTAATTAAAAATCGGTAAATCTGAGGGGGTAGGAACATCCAGATGTTCCTTTTACCGAATCGGTAAATATCGGTATTTACCGATTCGGTAAATACCGACCGGTAATGCCCCATTCATTCCTATGGGCTTTGAAGCCCATAGGAATGAATGGGGCATTACCGGTCGGTATTTACCGAATCGGTAAATACCGATTCTGACAAGGGTGCAGGGGGTGTCACTTTGACACCCTCTAGCACCCCCAAAAAAGGTTCGGGGCCATGTGGCAGGTATACCTGCCCTAAGGGCAGGTCTGCCTGTCATATGGCACAGGTATGCATGCACACATGTGCATGCACACCAGAATCGTTATTTTACCATCAAATAGTATTTGATGGTAAAATACCGAATCTGTAATGCTTGTGGGACTCAGAAGAGTCCCACCTACATATCAATTTTACCGAATCGGAAAAAATACCGATTCGGTATTTTACAGAATCGGTAAATTTACCGATCGGTAAATTTACCGATTCTGTAAAATACAGGGCCCTACATCTCAAATTGCATTTACCGGTCGGTAACGGCCGAATTCGGCCGTTACCGACCGGTAAATGCCTACCTACATCTGGCCCTAAATGTCTTCTTGGTGTAGGATTTTGCCCCCAAATTACTGCTGCCTTTTAGCGCTATTTTCTTATTACTAAATGCACCCTTATGTCTAAAATGGACGATAAACAGCAGAAGTCCCGGATCTGGATTAAAATAAGTGAACATCCATAGATTTGTACCCTGTATATATGGGTAATGCACACTGCAACCCACATGACATTTAATGTCAATGCCACTGGGGGAAATTCGGCATCAATGTACAATGGCCTTAGTGGAAAGTATACATCAAATAGGTGAAATTAGTTTTGGTATCAGTCTAAAGGCACAGCAAAGTCACTCTGGTACTGAATAATAATGTCAAAGCACATAGAGTACTAATACAACAAAAATGTTTGCGGAAAAGTCAATAAATCCAGGGGAGCAGGCAAAAAAGTGGACTTGTCATAGCATTCATTTCCAATATCGCCTCATGAGATTTTCACACAATGATGGACACAACTAATTGAGAAATACTTGAGATGTTCTACTAGAAAACAAGAATGTTCTGGTTTGTGACAACAGAGCATTTTAATTCCAATGCACAAGACAGGCCAAATGAAGGAGTTCATCAGTCTTATAGGCATTACTTAGCTACAGTAATATCCTAAAAGAGCTCATTTTATGAACTGTTCTGTGTGGAGTGCTAAATTAAATGCATAGTGAATTGTGTCCCAGATTTTCTTCGACTGTCCAAAAGTCTGTCCTTGCACATATCAAACCAAATATTTTGCACAACAAAAATGTTCCCCTTGAAATTAGTTTCAACAATTTTCCTCAGCTTTTGAATGAAAACAGCCACAAAAAGTTATGGCAAAAAGTTATTAAAAAAAGCCTTGACAATGGAAAACGCTCTCTTGGCAGTCATTATGGGCCTGCATTTCTGAACTATGGTTTGGTCAGATTGATCTAAAATCAGGAATAAGCAGCCTTATTTAGAGTTACAAGGAGTAGGAAGGCCTCATTTAATTGACAGCCCTCCCTTCTATCAAGCTCACAGTACACACACTCAATTTTGAGTCAGGTGGAGTATTAGGTTTATATTGGTGGAGCCAGAGCATGCTCATTAAGTTGAAACCAGGTGTAACCCTCTGACCAGAAAGCCTTTCCCTCAAATGGCCAGTGGATCACAGTTGTCACCTGCCTTCCATATTTAGGGCAGGGCGATAGCAAATCAATTTTTCTTTCCGTGTCCACCATGGACATTCCTGTACACTAGGCCTTTTTTTGTATTGACAGAACAAACTCCAAGACAGAGATTTAAACATGGCAACCACTTGGACAAAAGCAAGCCACAGCCTCTTGACTCCCTTCACAGCACAGAGATCCCCTCTACACAGACGGAGATCTCTCAATAGGGGGGTATTTTTCCACCAGGGTGGTGGACTGTTGGTCAAGTTCAAAATGGCAGTTCAGGCATTTTAAAACCATAAAAAGAACCATGCTGATCAATCTTTTGGCTCCACCCGACCCTTTCCCCACCTGGATGACATGTACACATGCACAGCAGATGTCAGAGGTCTCCCACAATATTACAAAATGTAACTGTAATGTGGCAGTTAATACAACTTTGTACAATGAGCACCATTTAAAAACACAGCGTTATATATAATACAATATTATAAAATACTTTTGAAATGATATTTTGGAACCAGCGTAGTTGGATTTTATTCCCCTATTGCGTTGGGGTATTGAGTCTGTACATAGCAGCATGCAGGATTTTCTTTGCATTTTTGTAGGATTTTGCAGCTGAATGTGTATAAGGTGCATCTCTTATTTTCTCTATGTCTGCATTACGAAAAATGACCATGACTTGTTTTTTGAGAATAGAATTGAAGAGCAGTTGATGCAGTTACTGGCTCTAAGCTCAACAGTAAATCATTGGATGCAGTTGTCAAGTATGATCCCCAAGGGCTATTCTAGGCCTTATGGATCTCCAGTAAGGCCTTCTTTAAAGTTCTGGAGTCTGCAGTGGCACTTGAATGATAATATTTTATGTGCAATGCCTTTCACTCCAGCTCTTGTCTGGTGAGGCCGATCTGCAGCAGTGACGACTGCCAAGTGTGTTTTGATAGGTTGAAGATTGTCCTGTAGACATTAGACTGTACTTTGTCTAGTGCGGTTGTCAGTTTCCCAGGGTAAGTTAGATGACCGTAAGGAACAGTGGACACACAACCTGAATTATTGCCTCGGCCAATGGGCAATGCACCTTTTTATTCAATTTGCAGTGGGCAATTATGACTGCAGATGTTTTCTTTTTTTAAGCAATTCTCAGAGAACTAAACTCCCAGATAATTTTAATTTGATGTGTTATTCTTAAATTCTCCAGCCTTTATAACGGTTTTGATTTATGTTTGCAGTTACCAAATATCATGCCCTTTGTCTTCCCAGTTTTGGTGTAAGCTTGCTAAGAATGTTGTATAAATTAATCTAATCAAGTCAATCAATCAATCAATCAATCAATCAATCAACAGAATTTGTATTGCGCGCTACTCACCCATAGGGTCTCAAGGCGCTGAGGGGGGGGGGGGGGGGGGCTCGTTACTGCTCGAACTGCCAGGTCTTGAGTTGTTTCCTGAAGGAGAGATGGTCCCGGGTCAGCCGTAGGTGAGTGGGGAGGGAGTTCCATGTCTTGGCTCCCAGGTAGGAGAAGGAACTTCCTCCGCGGTGGATTTGCGGATTCGTGGGACGGAGGCGAGGGCGAGGCTGGCGGATCGGAGCTGGCGGGTTGGTGTGTAGAATGTGAGGCGGCTGTTGAGGTACTTCGGGCCCGTGTCGTGGAAACAAGTGCGCTCTGCATTCCATTTCTGGTGTGATCCAGATGATCAATTTGTCCATGCATGACCCGGTTCGTGGTGGTACTGTTTTAACTTTAGAAACGGCTTGGCCAAAGTCTGCTGTATATAAGTTGAACAGAATGGACGCTAACATGAACCCCTGTTTCAGTCCAGGGTTTGTCAGCATTTCCAATGTAACTTTGTGTCCATTATCAGGCTTAATGCGGACCCATGTGTTGGGATGAAGGGAGATAACTGAACTACAGTATGAAAGAAGAGATTCCTCATTGTGCTAGTTTTAAGTATAATATATCCCTGTCCATGCTATTGAATGCAGCGGAATAGTCTATGAAGCAAGTGAAGAGTGGAGGACTGAAGGATTGCGTGGTTTGGTGGACCAAATAGAATAGAATTACCAAGTTATCTGTGGTTTATGACTTTGACCTGAAGCCGGTTTGGTAATAGTGAATTATGTTTTCCATTATGGGCTATGCCTGGAGTTCCTGCAGTACAATTTTGGTGTACACTTTCGCTTCTATGTCTAACAAGGCAATACATTGAAAGTATGCTGCATCAGTGTTAAGTCTTGTTTCATGAATTGGGTATAGTATGGATCCTGTCCAAGAGTGTAGAATTTGAGCAAACTGGAAGAGGTGATAATAAAGTGATTGAGGATATTAATCCACGTCTTAGGGTCTGCTTTCATCACTGACCCTGGGAGTGCATTTGGGCCCGGAGCACCATTTTCTCTGATTGTTTTCAAGACACTACTAAAAGCAGCATTGATGAACATGGTCGATTGTCAATCACAACTGATGTGTTTATGATCTCATTATTCATCCTCATTTCTTTTCAGTTTAGATACTCTAAGTGAGATTTGACTAATTTGTGAGATAACTGGTCGACATTGTTTGCTAACGTCTTTTGGGGTGTTGGTAAAGCTTTGTTGTGTATTGTTCATGATCCCTCTACTATAAACCCTCCTTTTTGTTAATTGTTTAACATGTTTAATCCACAATTCCACAGTGACCCCGTATACCTTTACACAGAATTTACTGTCTAATGTTTTTGTTTATGTGATCTATATTAACTTTCATTGCTTTTTTCATAATGTAAGTACCCCTCATTGCAAAATTGTATTGTATTTGAGTTTACTGAATAATCTTGAGGCTAGCACTAATGCTCTGCTGCTTTTCTGCATCTCCATTGTGTGCCATGGGTTTTAAGAAAGCCCTTAGAGGACTTTATATGAGTAGACAGTGTTGGAAATTTGCGTGACCCTCCCAAGTAAAATGTCCAACATTGTCCTCAATGGGAACCAAACACCCCATTGTAGTGCTTGACTCTCACAAGGCCTACTCAAGAAAGGTAGAATGACATAGTAATCCCCAATCACACAATAATAACACTCAATAAATGATTGTCCAGTCATTACTTTTTCTTTAGAAAAAGGAGAAGTATATTCATTACACAAGCACACACCACTAAATACTATGCAATAGTTTACAAATATATATACATTGTCAGATGGAACATACCATAGATGACATTGTGTAATCTCACTGGTGAACCTCTAGAATGGTCACTAAAATATATCAAGTGAGTTTAATCAGTTTTTTTTTGTACTAAACAAAGTACTTTTGCAGAAGTCATTGCATAATCATTTAAACATTAGAAAATCTGTTCTGATGAACCACCAAAGCATTTGGAATCATTATGGCAACCCTATAAACCATTTTGAAAGAAAGAACCTGGGGGTATATTAGCAAGTGCGTGCGACAAGTATTGCAAATCGCGCTTAGTGCATATTTTTTTATCGCCGTTTATCGCTGGATCCTATCATGGAGATAGCACATTATTACCAACGTGTATCTCCATTGCGAAAGAAAAATCCAGCGATAGCGGAGAAATCCACCAAAAACACAAGTGAAACAGCGATAAAACTTTTACCGCTAACGTAAAGCTTGCTAATAGGCAGGGGGGATTCAGCCTTAGAATCCACCTCCCATTGAGGATAATGGCTAAGGGCTATATGTAGGTGGGGCGATACCGGTCGGTAACAGTGAAATTCTGTAAATTTCACTGTTACCGACTGGTATTTTGGGATTTGAGATGTAGGAGGCTGAAAATAAAGAATCAGTAATTACCGATTCGTTATTTTAACCCCTTTGATGCTCATGACGAGCTCAGCTCGTCATGAGGCACGGTTGAGCTGTGCTGATGACGAGCTGAGCTCGTCATGAACAATGGGAAAACATAATAGTCAGCATAGGAGGAAAATTGCTGCAGCAGTGAAGGTGTTAAGGAATCAGAAAAATACCGATTCCTGAAAGCTAAATATGGGCGCAAAATCCGCTCCGCTCGTGGAATTTGCGTTTTTTTGGCAATTTCGCAATCCGCGAATCTCGCGAAATTGCCGAAAAATCTGCAAATCCGCTCGTGGGCGGATTTACATTCTCGCAGGATGCTCCTGTCACCAAAATGAAACCTCCACAGGAAGCACTAACAGAGTTAAGGCAGGAAATGGCGCCGGCAAGCTGCCAGAGTTAAAGTTGCTTACTTGTTGCAACTATTTTCTGACCCCGTCCTGATCCTAAACAGCCGGGGGCCTGAGGCAGGGTCAGGGAATAGTTACAAATGGCGCCGGCAAGCTGCCAGAGTTGAAGTTGCTTACTTGCAACTATTCTCTGACCGTGTCCTGACCCTAAACAGCCGGGTGCCCGAGGCAAGGTCAGAGAATAGTTACAATTAAGTCATGCCCAAGTTGAAGCTCAAGTTCACTAACACATTCATCAGCCCAAAAACAATTGTGAGCTTTATCGAGGCAGGGCAGGTGTGCTTTCTCACCATTTCTACCACCGAAAATCAGCTGTGATGCTGGATAGAGGCCTTTGCATCCTTGTCTTTCACGAGCGCAATCCCCGTGCAGTTCCTGTGACCAGGAGCTTCTTTCTCCGCATCTGCTGCTCTGATCAGTCTCTGACCTTTTATACACACAAGAGGCATGTGAACTTGCATAGAAGGCCCACCTGTTTGGCCCCTCCAATACACTTGCGGTGTGCACTGTCTTCCTGCCATTTACTCACTATGATGGACAGCCCAATCAAGGGACCCCTGCGCCCTTCGGAGCGATGGCATAGTAACACACACATGGTCACTGGAGACAACTCTTCTGGCACTTTACGCAGCTGTAGTGTTGGAAAAGCACTATACATTTACCCAACGATGTAGCACTTACTGATTAGCCAGTAGAAAGTACTCCAGTTGAGTAGAGGTATCGCACAAAACGGTGGCGTCTTCCTGGATAAATATGAAGGGCAAGGTTCATTCTGGCACAATGCTCCTGTCACAAAAATCAAACCTCAACAGGAAGCACTTACAGATATAAATAAAGCAGGTGCCCGAGTTGAAGCTCAAATTCAATAACGCATTTATCAGTTCAAAAACAATCATGAGCTTTGTTGAGGCTGGGAAGGTGTGCTTTCTCCCCATATCTACCGTCGAAAATTAGCTGTGATGCTGGATAGAGGCCTTTGTATCCTTGACTTTCACGAGCGCAATCCCCGTGCAGTTCCTGTAACTAGGAGCTTCTTTCTCCCCATCTTCTTCTCTGATCGGTCTCTGACCTTTTATACACACAAGAGGCATGTGAACTCGCATAGAAGGCCTGTCCGTTTGGCCCCGTCCACACTCTAGCGGTGTGCACCGTCTTCCCGCCATTTACCCACTATGATGGACAGCTCACTCAAGGGACCCCTGCGCCCTTCGGTGCGATGGCATAGTAACACACACATGGTCACTGGAGACAACTCTTCTGGCACTTTACACAGCTGTAGTGTAGGAAAAGCACTATACATTTACCCAACGAGGTAGCACTTAAAGATTAGCCAGTAGAAAGTACTCCAGTAATATATTTCTAAAAATCCACGAGTTTGCAGATTTTTTTCCGATTTCACGCAAATTCACAGACCGCAGATCCGCAAATTTTGCCCATACTTACTGAAAGCCTACGTAGGTAGCCCTCAAGAGAGTGCACTTTAGCCTTAAGGATTCGTTATTTACCACCAACTACAAGTTGGTGGTAAATATCGAAAACCTTTAAAAAGCAATTTGTGCTTTTTCAAAAGTGCCATGTGGCAGACATACATACCCTTAGGGCATGTATGTGAGCCACATGTGTACACATGCACAATTCAGGGGTGCAACAGGGTGTCATTGTGACACCCTGCCACCCTTGAATATGTTCCCCCTATTTCCGATTCTGTATATATAGAATCGGTAATGGTGAATGGCTTCCCATTCATTCGTATGGGCCCACAGGCCTATAGGAATGAACGGGAATTACCGAATCGGTAAATACCCAATCAGTAATACCGAATATTACCGATTCGGTAAATATTACCAAATTTTTACCTACATCCCAAATACTGAATTCTTACTACCGATTCAGTAAAATTCAGTAATAATCAGTATTTTAGATTCGGTATTTGGGATTTACCTACATATCCCCCTAAGTCAGGAATTTAGCAGGTGTAAAAATTCCTGCGACTTTTTTCATATCTAACCGGGACCGGGGCCTCATTGCTAATAGGCATTATCAAGACTCCCCCGAAATACAGCACTCACACACATAACATGCAGAGCACATCAACATTGACAACAATGCGGTACAAACTGCAACACGTCCACAACTGAGCACAGAACACAACTGTTGCCGCTTGTGTGTAGAAACTGGCCAATCACATTTGGCATTGCAGGGAAATGTGAGTTTATAATGTACAAGTACAAACACTCATCCGTTATGTTGTCGAAATGTCCACTGTCCCCCATCAAATAGGCAGCTCCTCCCCAACAGCCACAATGTACACAGTCATGCAGTCTGAATAAAAACATGTACAATGCAAAAACATACATGTGAACACATTGTTAAACAGCATCGCCCCTTTACATTGCAGAGGAAGAATCAACACCTCCTGCAGAGGAGCCCAAACCTCTCTTCTCTGATGATGAAGAGGACAACCACAGATTCGACTACGACACCCTTCAAGAGCTCGTGGAGAGCCTCCGCAGCCCACCTCCAGGAGCTGGGCAGCCCAGCTGCTACAAGGAGACCCCACCCCCTGCAAAGACCACACAGCAGGCAGCACCCACCACCACGGCTGCCTCCTACGACCCCCATGAAGAACACATGGCCTTCCAAAGCTGTGTGTTGGGGTGCGAGGATAATCTGGCTGAACAGCTTTGGGTGGGCTTCGACCGCATGGCAGCCAAACTATATGCCATACGTGGGTGTCTAAGTCCCATCAGGGACCCCTCACAGTCCCTCATGGACACCCACAGTCCACTCTATGCTCTCCAATGGACCATGGCTGACATCGCTGGAGCCCTAACTCAGATACTAGAACAATTGTCCAGTCAGAGTGACTCTAGCAAGTCACATTGGACACATGCAGAGGTCAATGGAGACCATGGAGCGCTTGTAGGTGGAAAGAGTGGCTGCCACAGTGAGAGGTAGCTGGGTTTCTCAATGACCTCAGGACCATCCTCATGGCATTGCTGCCACAAGCCTGGTGCTGATGCATGCTGCTGCCACCACTACAGCCACATCTCCACCCCCTGAAGTGACAGTGTCACACAGTGAGGCAGACATTCCACCTCAGGCCCCTCAGGTGTCACTGCCACACAGTGCTGGAGACAGAACACCACCACCCACACGTGAGGCATGTGAACCAGCAGAGGACAAAGAAGTGAATGAAACCACCTTACTGGTAAGAAGAAAACTGTAGCATTCATCTCCGCCATATGGTCTGGTTCTGCCCTCTGCATCATCACCTTCCTCTGTCCCCGATACAGTCTGCGACACTCACCTCGGACCTCGGCATGGACTGCCATATTCTATTTGATCACCAATGACACAGCAATCGGACTGGGGACTGAACTCTTCCTCTTCCTTTGGACTTGTCATTTCCTGAAGGACTCTGGCTGGCCCTCCTCGGGCCAACATTGGAAAGTGGGGTTTGCATGGCCCCATTCTGCTCCTGCTGCAACACTCCACTGAATGTGCATTGAACATTCATAATCACACAGATGTGTCATGTCTATGATCTTTCAAGTGTGGAAGTATGGAATAATGTTGGCTCAGTGATTCTCCCTCACGTCCATGTTGCTCATGTCGTTGGACTTGGGTCACAGGGTGAAACATTGCCGAATCCGGTCTGGGTGGCGCCGACACAACAACAGGGACACACGCATTATTTACTTTCTTGTCCAGCCCAGTACAGAACCACGGGCAGAGCCCCGCGGTCATTGTTCAAACCCTTATGCTGGACTGGCATAAGCCAGGCCAGCCCACTCCGCCTACGCTCACAGGGGGGGACGACAACGCTACATGTGACAGTTCTTCCCTGTAGTCATCTGCAGATCACAGGTCTAGTTGTCAGCTGTGACCTCCACAAGCAGCACAGACGGCTGCCGAGTGTACCGACGGGCAGAGCGGTACACTATCTTCCTGAGCTGTAGCCAGGCGAGGAGTGGCACGTTCCTCTTACCCTAAAGGAGGATCACCAGGTTTGATCAGGTGATATCTGTATCAAATACTTTTTATCGCACGTTGAGCAGTAGCATATACTATAGGTCCTGATGAAGCGGGTGATACTTTTTGATCTATAAACCGCAGAAACATGTCAACCACTACGATACAAGCCAGTGACTATTAGGGTTACTCACTGGTTGTTTTGCACTGAATTTTTTAACCTTGGAAATGAACAGCACCAGAATAAAGTTCCTTAGCGTTCATTATCCAATTTTAACATAGAGCACTTTTTCTCCTTCCTGTTTTGATTTTCACAAACTCTTTCTTGCACTGCTCCTCAGTTATCAAGTAACATCCCATTTACCGCGCACCACCTTTTCCTTGTTGAAGTGGCAACAACTTGGCTTCCACGCTTTGGGAAAGGTTTCAAATGATGACAAGGCGGCAAAGGACGATAAACTGATGGATATCTTCCCATCTAGTGCGATACTTTGTTGTGTGCTGTTCTAACAAATTGCTCAACACACATTCATCCACCCAGACACACTTCATAAAAGACACACTTCCTTTTGACCCATAGTTATTTTGTTGTTTAGTTGTGCTAGTTGTCAGCATGCCACAGCCACTCCCTCACAGCTTGTTTACACCCACACCACACCGATCCAGCACACGCATCACAGGACATATGACCCTGTCAATAATAAGGGCCGGACGCACATGCTCGACTCCATTTCCACTCATTATATTGGTGTATCCGTGCAGTGTTAATGTACACATGAGGGCCTAGGGCCCTGCAACATCACATTCCCCAGGGCTGGAGGTGACAAACTGTTGTCCGCACCACGATACTCAATCATAGAGGGTTAATGACTTTCGGGGCACAGACTTGGTGGCACCGGATACACTGTGGCCGGCACAGGCACACCGCCATGGAACGGTGACTTTCGGTGCACTGAGGTAGGAGCACTTTAAGTGCTGAGTGGGTGTGCAGCCTGCGATGATGCCTCATCCTGGTGGTCCAGACTGATGAAGATAATTGTGAGCCCTGCTGGACCTCAGTGTAGGCCTGAGCCAGTGGGCAGTGCGTGTCAACCGCCATGTGGCATTGCCTCGCGGGTCATAGAGTTAGTGGCACCTCAGGGGCTGAGCTGGTGTGCAGCCTGCGTTGATGCTGTGTGCACTGGTATGTCCTCTGCCATAGCAAAATCAAGATCCAGAACCAAATGTAAGACCTGGTGGCCTGTGGAGCAGGGCTACATGATGTGGAGGGTGCCAAGTCTGCGGGCCCTGGACTTGGGCCTTGCAATGGCATGTGGTGGGCCCCCTTTGTGACACGCTGGTGGTGGAAGGTGAGCAGTGAGGCCTGGGTGTGCAGGGGTGGGCATACATTGCTGGGCAATGGGAGGGGCTGGGGTGCAGCTGTCTGGGTGCGGGCATGCACCGTAGGTGGTGGGAGGGGCTGGGGTACAGCTGGGTGGGTGCACAGAGGCGGACAGGCAATGATGGCGTGTGCAATTGTATGTACTTTGCCATTCATGTATCTGGACTCTGTTTCAGATGAGGGATCTGTTTCAGATGAAGGACCTCGTGAACGGCATAACATACCCGCATATGGTTGGAGACACACCGGTGGCAGCAGGTGAGCAGTGAAGACCTGGTGTGCTGTGTCAGCACTCTCTCTCCCTGTCCCTCTCTTCTTTTCTCTGTGTCTCTCTCCCCCTCTCTTTCCATCTTCCTCTCTCTCCCTCTCTTTCCGTCTTTCTCTCTCCCTCCCTCTCTTTCTGACTTCCCCTCTCTCTCCCTCTCTTTCCATCTTTCTTTCTCCCTCCCTTCCGTCTTCCTCTCTCTCCCTCTCTTTCTGTCTTTCTCTCTCCCCCTCCTTTTCCATCTTCCTCTCTCTCCCTCTCTTTTTGTCTTTCGCTCTCCCTCCCTCTCGTTCCGTCTTTCTCTCTCCCTCCCTCCCTCTCTTTCTCTCTCTCTCTGTCTCTCTCGCTCCTTCGCTCTCTCTCTGTCATTTGGTGAGAGCATGACACACCTTCTTATCTGGTATTTTTGTCTTGCAGGCTGTGATCTACAGATTGTCCCAAGGAGAGCTCCCAAGAGTCTTCATTAATGTTCTTATGAGTTTTCTTTAATACATTTTCGTTGGGTAACTCAAATTTGAATGTGTGATGCTCATTTTTGAGATGACACATGCATATTACCTGTTGTGTTTGTGCGACATCAGGCGGATTCTTTGGTACGTGATTTTGTGAAGTTGATGTGGCATGTATTTGCCTGGGGGCGTGCCAGGGGGTGCTTGGGGGGGTCCTGGGGGTGGTGGCGGTGGGTGTTGTGGCCCTATTGGCTGTCCGGCCTGCATGATCAGTGGCTCCATGGCATCTGTTGCCCTTCAGGTGAGGCTCTGGGCTGGGCTCCCTTTTCTGGCGCAGGCTGGCGTCCGACTTTACACCAGGTCAGAGCAGGTGTTAATTTCCTTCTGCTAACATGCCTTATCGCATGTTTTGGGTACTTATTGCCAATCTGGCTGGTCGTTGAGAATGCTGCAGAGTGGAGTTGTCACGGCTTTTTGCACGGGAACGCCTACTCTGCATCTCATTAGCGATAGTTCCTGGGGTCATCTTGAGGTAATTAAAATTTGTATGGTCAAGTATGTCCCCTAACGTGTACCCCAACGTCTCCATGTACATGCTTAAAGTACATGTAGTTTCCCTCCATGACCGAATATGAAGACGCAAATACATTTGCGTCCAACGTTAACATGTCCTCTTTCAGATCCACCATGAATGGATCGATAATTCAGTTCCTAACCATACCATGCCAACGTCTTTACATGGTACACTTTTACGTTTTTCCTGGCTCTGTCGAGCTAGGCCCTGATTTCTGTCTCCGAGCCCTTTCTGCTTTCTGCCCCCAGCCTCTGAAAGCTGCGGCATGGACACGTATCCCTGACCTCTGCCTTACTTCCTGCCAAGCAAAGCGGTGCCTGGCTCAACCTGGCCTGCCTGCCAAAACTGTATTTTGCCTTCAAGTTATCTGTTCAGCCTCCTCAAAAATACATTCCTGTCTAGTGATTTAGGTAAACATCTCCCCGGCTGCAGAGCAAAGAGCAAGCTTTCCTGTCTCCATGCAAGTAATTTACAGTTCCCGTTGCCATAGTAGACCCATGGCCCTGCACGTAGACACGTAGACACATATGCACGCACTAGCATTCAGTATACAATAGCCTCTGCCCGAGAGACCTTTTACTCCAGATAATAAGTCCTCCAAACATGAGATACCAGATATGTTATAGGTCCAGGTCGTTCTGACATCCCAGACTTCTGTCTCCTCTACTAGTGTTAAAGTTCTCCCCAGTTACACATCTATGTCACGTCATGCTAGCTGCGCGCGCATCCGCACTTTTCTGCTGATCCTGCAACTTTCTGTATGCACCCACCCACATGTGACGATTCTAGTGACGTTTCTCTGACATGTACAGTACACGCCTCCGTGTACGCCTATTACACGCCTTCTTTCACGCCTCTTGTTACGCACATGTGTTCTTATCTCGTTCTTTCTCACCTGTTACGCCTACTGTATTGGATTCAATTATGTTACTTTACTATATATAATGTGTACTGCTAATAAAACGTTGACTTTCCCTTCCCGAACCTTAGTGGTGACGGAACATGATCTCCACAACCTCGAGGTTTTACCATTAAAGCCCGTATGACTCCGATACCACGGACTCTGCCTCTCATTTTAATGAGCTGTCTTGTAATGATAATTATACGGAAAAATAGATAGGTAAAATTATTTACCACAGAATTTGGCGCCCGAATAGGGACCCCTCCCCCACCCCACGCGCCGGCGATGCGTCACAGGCCTTGCCCCCTGCCACAGCTGTGACGGACACCTATGCGCATCTGCAGGTTTTCCTGTATCTCCCTCAGGCCTACGGAGGTGACGGAGACTGCGGTCGACATCCAGACGAGGCGGTGAGGAGTGCGGAGGATCCCGACCAGAGCCCAGCCGAGAGTAGCAGTGTCCGAGGTATCCAGAGGCCCACCTGTTCCGATGTGACGAGGCGCATGCGTAGTAGCAGTACCAGTAGAAGTCCAGTCCAGTCCGAGGCCTTCAAGTTCAAGTTCATGTATTGCTCCCGGTGAGTACCGTTGCTAGGGACGCATCTAGACGGATGCATTAGTTTGTGTCCGGTCAAGACAGGTCTGGGTACACAGTCCTGGTCCGTACGTGTTCACTTAGGTGAGCGTGGTATGACGTGTCTCTTTATGGGACCGGTCTGTACTGTTTAGCAGTGCATCTAGTAATTCAGTGATTCAGTGATTCAGTATTCAAGCCTTCTAGTATTACTCTCACGTGATTCTAAGTATTGTGTTTCATGTACTAGCCAGTATCTATTCGAAATGTTTTAATGTGTTTCATGTCGTGGTATGAATGACTGTTTGCTTTTTATTACTGTGTTTATTGTGTTCAAATCAAAGTAAAGATGCCGTTATTTTCAAGATTACGACAGATAGGAACTAGGAAAGGGATACTCGAAGAAGCAGTGCCTGTCCCACCTAGGGACACTCCAGGTTATTTTATGTACCACAAGCACGGCTTGGAAGCTGTGTTGTATTTAGATTTGTGGGTGGACTACACCAAGCACTTAGAAGAGAAGTTTAGATGGCCTGTCTCAGGGACATGGGATGCCGACTGCGTCATGAGAGTAGAAGAAGCATTATGGAAAAAGAAAGCCAGACAATCTCAGAAAGATGCCATAGAATTGTGGCGTAAAGAATCACATAGGAGAACAGAAAAATAATTCAGAAAAGCAGAGAGAAGTAGAGAAGAATCCGAAAAAGTCAAAGAAAAAGAGTTACTAGAAGAAGGAGAACAGGTCAGATCAGAACAATTAGACCGTCAAAGAAATGCACTCATTACAGGCATGTATCCAGTTCTTGCCGAGGGCCTGCCTAAGGCCAACCCGGAAGTATCCAGTAACTTGCCCCCACCATTGATTCCGACTAAAGTACGTCACCATAAGACCGCAGCAGATATTTTCCTTTCCTCTTATTTGGATGATGTAGCTCCCGCATATACAAATGTACCCGTACAACCTGCTAATAATCATCTGCCACAGCTTATTCCTGCTGATCAAGCCACGACCCCTCCACGTCAGCATATTCCCGCACCTGCTATCACTTCTCCTATTGTTCTCCCTGTTCCTGGTCCGCATAATCCGTTTGGCTCAGCTACATTACAGTCAGGTTATGCTCATGCTTCCGCTTCGGGAGGTGCCACAGGAGGCCACCACCAAACCCCGCCACAAGTACAGAGACTGACAATGAGAGAATTAGCTACACAGCGTACCCCGAAAGCGACCCCTTCTGAAAAGCTTAAACAATATCTTACGGATTGTAGATATGATTCAGTTCCAGGTAAGACAGGACCCATGATGTTAGCTTCGTTACGTTTACGACTTGTTGCAGATTACTTGATTACACTACCAGGAATGCCCGAACATCTAGACAGGATATATCATTTTATTCAAACAGGAGAAGGCCCTGAATGTGTTCGTGAAGCCATGGCATATCAGAAAGTTGATACACAAGCGTTATTATTGCGATTTTTGATTAATTGTTTGATAAGAGAACGAGATCGACCAGGTTTTGCTCAAGAAGAGATGGATGTATTGACTAAATGGAGTCAGAATATTGCAGATTGTAAGCATGACAGAGAGAAATGTATAGAGGCCATGTCTAGAAAAATACGTAAAGAAATAATAGCCATACATACCCGACAGAATGTCGAAAGGACAGCCGAGTCAGACGATAAAGATACCTCAGAGGAGGAAGAACCAGAGAATGTTACAGTAAATACAGATACAATAGCATATGTAGGTAGAGCGAAACCTCCTAAACAGTACACTCAAGGTAATCCTTTTGACAGACCCATTCGTCTGGAAAGCAAGAAACGATACCTTTCCCCGATACCAGAGCAATGTTCTCTTGAACATATATTCCAAGTTACTGATAAAATCCTGAAAGAAAGAGTAGGTTATCATGAACTCACTACCTTACGTGATCAGGAACTAGCCCGGTCAGCAGTCCAATGGGCCGGGGATAACAATATATATAAAGATGGCCTAGTAGTGCAAACGTTTTTAAGTCTTACTCCAGAGGAACAGCGACTAGCTGGTATATACATGACCCAACATCTCATTACCCAGTATGAAAACGAACAGTCTGATCCAGGTCCGCTGTATAATCTATTACAAGACTTACTCTTGAGAAGATGGAGAGGCCTAGGTACCGATTTAATTGATATCATTTTAGAACAACGTCACAAATATAGTACGTTCCTGACTCCACGTCTTGTTTCAGTTCCACCCCCAGTTAGACAGTCATATCACCTAGACAGACAGAATCCTTTACGAGAAGTACATCCAATCCGGAAGCCAGATGATACACTTGAACGTGTATTTGTATACACTCCTTTGACTAAAATGGAATTATTGGAAATTAAGAAAATTGTACCTTGTCACGATAAAGACCCTGCCGGGCTCCACCGCGAATTGAAAGATATGTTACTTATGGGTGATTACACATACTCAGACATTCTTAAAATGTTAAAAGTATTATTGCCAGCAGGGATTTACGAAAAACTGAAAGAGAAAGATTGGGAGGTGGGAGATAAAAAGATTAATTGGACCGAATTAGAAGATGAAGAAAAAGGACGTACCCCAGGTTTGGGTCTTGGGGACAAAACTAAAGCATTACCAGGATTGTTAGTACAGGTTTTGCCTAGATTATTGACAGTTAAAAAGGAGGATTGGGATGCAATTTCAGCCTGCAAACAGAAACCAGACGAAGACACTAGTGATTTTTATTCTAGATTCGAGAAATGTTTTATTATTAATAGTGGCCTGAAAACAAGTAGCGAGTCATTCCCACATCTTTTTGTAATCAAATTAGTTGAGAATTCCTTACCCCAGGTAAAGAACAGAGTATTGAAAGTCGAAAGTACATGGCAAGCAAATACGCCTTCCCAAATGTTACAAATGTTACAGTACCACCAGAATAGAATCAGAGAAGAACACGACCATGAACAGCGACGTATGAAAGACACTAAAATGAAAGTATTAGTTGCCCAGTCTGTTCCAGCAGATGGCCAGAAAAGGGGTAACACGCAGAACTCACAGATTAATCGTCCTACAGGTCCTGTTAAAGGAAATTGCAATTATTGCAAACAGCCAGGTCATTTTATTAGTGATTGTGCCGTTCTGAAACATAATATTGCTACAGGCAAAATGAAAGAAAGACCACGTCAGCCTAGGCCAGAATATGTTCAACAGACTATTCAACAGAATCCGCAACCTGTTCCACAACATGTTCAGCAACAGCCCGTAGCGGTACCACAGCCTCAGCCCGTGGCCGCCACACAACACGTTACACAACAGATGTACCAGTATGCACAGTCAGAGTACCCAGATTACCAACAGTATACATGAAACAGCCTAGAGAGGGAAGTGGGTTTGCCTCTCATCGAGATTCCTGTAGATCAAGACGGTCCTTATGTACATAGTCAAGTATTAGGAAAAGACAGAAAGTTTTTGATTGACACAGGGGCAAGCAGAACTACCATTAGTCATGACGAGGTTCCAGGGGCACCTCTCTCAGGCTCACAGAATGTTTCCCTTGGATTTTCAGGAAAGCCTATTGTTAATGAAGTATAGAAACCAGTTCCCCTTGCAGTTAGTCCCTTGTCCCGTACTACAGATTTATTGCTTACGAAGTCATGTCCAGAAAACTTGCTAGGTATCAAAACGCTGAAGGCTCTAGGAGCTGTAATATGTTGTTCTCCGGAAGGAGTGAGATTGTTTTTACGTGACTTCAAGGGTTACTATGTGTTGAGAGATTTTGATCCCCGATTACAGAATGTACCACAGCATTTATGGGCACAAGGTCCGACTGATGTAGGTTGTATGCATATCACACCATATCGTGTTACACTCAAGCAAGGTGTTGTTCTGCCCAGAATACGACAATACAAATTGCCACCTGAGGCTGTAGCAGCCTTACTGAAAATTATTGATGAGCTTATTGCCCAAGGAGTAGTTGTAGAAACTGACTCCAATATTTGTAATTCTCCAATTATCCAGATTCTCAAACGTACTGATCCAAATGCACCTCCTGTATACCGTCTAGTGATTGACCTTAGAGAGCTTAACAAATGTATTATACCTCAGTTCCCAGTGGTCCCAGATATTTCGTCCCTATTAACTGCTATTGATTCCGAAGCGGCGTTCTTCACTGTAATAGACCTCAAGAATGCCTTCTTTAGTGTTCCCATTGATCCGGAAAGCCAGTACCTTTTCGGGTTCAGTTTAAATGGCCGAAGCTTTAAATTTGCACGTGCACCTCAATGGTTCACGGAAAGTCTGAGTATCTATAGCCAAGCATTGAAAAGACAACTTGACAGTATCCACATGCCTGCTAACACTGCCCTACTTCAGTATGTCGATGATCTATTGATCACCGCTCGAAGTGAACAAGAATGTGAACAAGCGTCTCTGACAGTCCTATATTTTCTGGCCGACAAGGGACACAAAGTGTCTCCTTCGAAGCTGCAATTCTGTGTTCAGCAAGTTGTGTACCTTGGTCACTTGCTGTCCAAGAGGGGGAGACAGCTTACACCTGACCGCATCCAGTTAATTGTACATATCCGACAGCCCAAGACACAAAAGGAGGTACAGGCCTTCATAGGCCTCACCTCTTACTGTAGACAATGGATCCCTCAGTACGCATATTTAGCCAAGCCCCTTATACAGTTGACAACACAGGAGGCAGCGACATCGACTGTCCTTCCTTGGACTCAGGAACATACACAAGCATTTGACGACTTGAAGAAAGCCCTATGTCAAGCACCTGTTCTAGCAACACCATGTTACAACAAGCCTTTTACACTTTTTGTCACAGAACGCGAAGGTACTGCATTGTCAGTACTCACCCAAAATCAAGCAGGTTCACACAAACCATGTGCTTATTTTTCTAGTACATTAGACCCAGTAGCCCAGGCTCTGCCTGCGTGCTTGAAATCAGTTGCAGCAACAGCTCTAGCAATTCGACAGAGTGATTCCATAGTATTGGGACATCAATTGACAGTACAGGTTCCACATTCCGTAGAAGTTCTTTTAAACAGAACACAGACTCAGCATTTGACTATAGCACGACTGACAGGTTATGAATTGACGTTATTCCAGCCACACATAGAAATCAGACGCTGCAATACACTGAATCCTGCTACACTTTTACCGTTAAGTACAATTGACCCTTTGGCACATGACTGTGTGGAAGTCGTTAACACTATGACGAAGCCCAGACAAGACTTGACAGATATCGCATTACCAGATCCAGACCTGACACTTTATGTGGATGGTTCATGTATGAGAACAAGTACAGGAGAGTTGGTGGCCGCGTATGCAGTGACCACTGAAACTGAAGTCATAGAAACATATCGTATTGACACCCTGTCTGCCCAAGCAGCAGAGCTTATCGCTCTGACCCAAGCCTGTATTCGAGCCAAGAACTTGAAAGTTAACATATATACAGATTCCCGTTATGCATTCAGAGTTGTACACGACTTCGGAGTCCTTTGGCAGGAAAGAGGTTTTTTAACTTCCCACGGTGCCAAGATACAGCATGGTCCCCTCATTCAAGCTCTGTTAGAAGCAATACATTTGCCTACAGCCATAGCCATCATGAAGTGTAAAGCACATACGAAAGTCACAGATACCATTTCCCAGGGTAACGACCTGGCAGATCGAACAGCCAAACATACAGCACAGACTCATACTCATACGATTGATGTGACAAAGACAGTAGTTCCAACACATTGCATGACAGTTAGGGATCCCGCACTAGATGTAATTGACATACAGACACATGCTACCCCAGACGAAATCAAGAAATGGACAGAACTAGGAGGGATCCAGACAGAACAAGGATGGATGACGAAGGGAAAAGCCACATGGTTTCTCCCCGACTCTATGGTTCAAGTTATCATTGACACAGCACATAGTCCTGCACATTTGGGAGAGAAAGCTATGTTAGACAGTATTCAAAACCTTTGGTTCAATAAGCATTTACGAGCAGCAGCAAAACAGAAAGTGCGTACTTGCATGATCTGTTGTCAGTTCAACCCAGGTAAAGGCATTCCCGTTGAGCAAGGTGGATTTCATCCTCCTGACCACCCCTTTGAAGTCCTTCAGATGGATTATATCCAGATGGACCGTTGTCGAGGATTCAAGTATGTCCTCGTAGTTGTATGTGCACTTTCCCGATGGACAGAAGCATATCCAGTCCCAGATTACACTGCCGTGACCACTGCCAAGCAGTTGGTTTGTGAATTTTTCCCGAGGTATGGTTTGCCTCGTGTTGTGTATTCAGATAATGGACAGCCATTCATGTCCGAGCTCATGAAGCAGGTTTCCCTTTTGTTAGGTTATCAATGGAAGTTCCACTGTGTTCGGCATCCCGAAGCAGCTGGATTAGTAGAAAGACACAATCAGACTCTGAAAACATGTCTTGCCAAGGTCTGTGCAGAAAAAGGAGTAGACTGGATAGTAGCCCTCCAGTTGCTCTCTTCTATATGCGAATGGTAGCCCATTACAGGACAGGGCTATCCCCGTATGAGGTGGTTTTTGGCCGTCCACCGAATATGTGGGGGACGCCTCTGCCCCGTAAATTAACCAATGTTGACAGTAATGTGCTGACAGATTACCTTGCTTCCTTGATGTCTGCACTACAATCATGTCGTTCACAGGTCGCAGCAGCCTTCCCAGACAACACCGAGGTGAAACCACATGAACTGGTTCCAGGAGATGTCGTCGTAGTCCTGAATTTCGATCGATCAAGCCCTCTGGAGCCCCGTTGGAAGGAGCCGAAGATCGTTTTATTAACAACCAGGACTGCAGTGAAACTAGAGGGGAGGAAAGGCTGGGTTCATTCCAGCCACGTTAAGCGATTCTATGGACTTCCGCCAAAAACTGATTCCCAGGACTCTCGCTTGCCAGAGACTGATACTAAACTCCCCCTGTTAGAGAAAACTCCGTCCCAGGAGTACAAATTAAAGTTGAGGTCTAGTAAGTCAGACAGTTCAATTGTTTAAGTCCCCCCCTGGGTGAAGCGGTTAGACAGGTTCCTGACATGTACAAGCTAGACCCACATAGTGAGAGAGAGAGACAGGAGATCAAGAAACAGAAATATTGCAAGAATCTCCGAAGTAGATGTATTGTTACTTTACTTGTCATGTTTTTTCTGAGTCTTACGATTATATGCCTAAGCTATATGTTACATGTACATTTTCCTATACAAGCACATTCTTCTTTCAATGACACTGCAGACCACACGTTTAGCTATCTGCCCCCGCACGAACTCTCTTACCGACTTGCACTGCGTAACAATTCTTTCATCCGTATGTTACATCATTCTCACCAGACCAGCAATGCCACTAATTGCTGGGTATGTGGCCGACTCCCTCCCTACCAGAAAATGATGGGAGCCTTGCCTCTTTTCCCTTACCCGTTTACACATAATGGTTTGTGTGGTGCATGGTTTACATTAATGTCCTCGTTGGACAGTAAGTCTAAAGTTTTCCAAGGTAATTGGATATGGGGAGACCTGAACACCGTCATGAATAAGGCATGTTTCCCTGACAAGGAGGGTCTTCCCCAAATGACAGGTACCGATCTAGAAAACGAAGTATATGGATTAGGTAATTTTACATTTAGCCTCATGATCTTGAATGTCCAGTCAGAAACTAGTTTGAACTTACCCTCAATATCAGTTTTGCCAGTGAAGGGTGACCTATGCGTTAGAAAGATTGGTTCAGTACATCTAGGACACAGCGATTGTAATACAGTTATTGAATTCAGTGATAAAGGCAAGTCTACATTCAAAGCTTCCCGACACTCTAGCCCCACCTGATTACCATAGAAATTCTCATCTCGTTCATGTTAGACCCAAGAGAGAACTCCCGATTGTCGACTATACTGAAACAACATGGGAACAATACACAGATTTCAATAAAGGATTCTTTCCTTATTTAGCAACTGTCTCAAACAGTAAATTAATACGTAGATTGACCAGAACCCTTGAAGCTGTAGTGAACGAAACTACTTTCGCCCTAGGTAACTTAACAGAAGAGCAGTCTGCTATGAGACTTGTCGTTCTTCAAAATCGTCTCGTCCTTGACGTCATCTTGGCAGATAGGGGCGGGGCTTGTAGAGTCATCGGATCCAGTTGTTGTGTTTTCATTCCAAATAACGCACCGTCCGTAAACAGAGCCATAACTCGGCTCCACAAGATTGCAAGTCAGATACACCAAAATCCAGGCACCTGGACCTGGTCCGGTTGGCTCTGGAGCGTGTTATCAGCCTGGGGATGGAAAGCCCTATCCTTCCTTGGAATAGCCCTACTCATAGTATTTAGTTGTTGCCTATGTCTACAATGTGGGCCAGCGATTTGCGGCTTGTGCGCCACATCATGTATTCCCCGTCCAAGTCCACGTTCTCGTGCCCGAATGAAAAAAGATGAGCAAATGATGTTATATGAACAGATAGATGGACTCATGAAGATTGATATATCCTGAAGGGAACGTAGGGGACAAGGAGGGAATGAGGTAATTAAAATTTGTATGGTCAAGTATGTCCCCTAACGTGTACCCCAACGTCTCCATGTACATGCTTAAAGTACATGTAGTTTCCCTCCATGACCGAATATGAAGACGCAAATACATTTGCGTCCAACGTTAACATGTCCTCTTTCAGATCCACCATGAATGGATCGATAATTCAGTTCCTAACCATACCATGCCAACGTCTTTACATGGTACACTTTTACGTTTTTCCTGGCTCTGTCGAGCTAGGCCCTGATTTCTGTCTCCGAGCCCTTTCTGCTTTCTGCCCCCAGCCTCTGAAAGCTGCGGCATGGACACGTATCCCTGACCTCTGCCTTACTTCCTGCCAAGCGAAGCGGTGCCTGGCTCAACCTGGCCTGCCTGCCAAAACCGTATTTTGCCTTCAAGTTATCTGTTCAGCCTCCTCAAAAATACATTCCTGTCTAGTGATTTAGGTAAACATCTCCCCGGCTGCAGAGCAAAGAGCAAGCTTTCCTGTCTCCATGCAAGTAATTTACAGTTCCCGTTGCCATAGTAGGCCCATGGCCCTGCACGTAGACACGTAGACACATATGCACGCACTAGCATTCAGTATAGAATAGCCTCTGCCCGAGAGACCTTTTACTCCAGATAATAAGTCCTCCAAACATGAGATACCAGATATGTTATAGGTCCAGGTCGTTCTGACATCCCAGACTTCTGTCTCCTCTACTAGTGTTAAAGTTCTCCCCAGTTACACATCTATGTCACGTCATGCTAGCTGCGCGCGCATCCGCACTTTTCTGCTGATCCTGCAACTTTCTGTATGCACCCACCCACATGTGACGATTCTAGTGACGTTTCTCTGACATGTACAGTACACGCCTCCGTGTACGCCTATTACACGCCTTCTTTCACGCCTCTTGTTACGCACATGTGTTCTTATCTCGTTCTTTCTCACCTGTTACGCCTACTGTATTGGATTCAATTATGTTACTTTACTATATATAATGTGTACTGCTAATAAAACGTTGACTTTCCCTTCCCGAACCTTAGTGGTGACGGAACATGATCTCCACAACCTCGAGGTTTTACCATTAAAGCCCGTATGACTCCGATACCACGGACTCTGCCTCTCATTTTAATGAGCTTTCTTGTAATGATAATTATACGGAAAAATAGATAGGTAAAATTATTTACCACTATCTGTGGCGATGTTTTTTCAGCTGCTATCACAGGTAAACTGGTGATATGGGCTGTTAGCACCAGCTTGTGAATGGAGCAATACATTTATTGCCACTTTGGCTGCAATAAAGTGCAGTTAACTCGTGATAAATCCTTCAGAATATGCCCCTGTGTTGCATGACTTGCAAATGTGTAGTACATGGTGGAAATGTCTCTGAATTTGGGTAATGGCTTGCTGTCTTTTTTGGTCATGCATTTGCTTGGGTGCAGTGGAGTTAGGTTGTGAGATAACCAAAAGTCAATTACTCCTACCTCTGGTTGAGCCTTCTTACATGGATTTTGGTCTATCGGCTAAAGCATCCCAAGGTTGGCTAAGTTAAAATCTCCAGTTAGAATGATTTCAGTGATTGAGAATGTACAAATGAAGTCATGCAGAGCCTTGTAGTCCAGTATTACACCCAGTTAGCCCTATC
The DNA here is from genome assembly GCF_964263255.1 of Lissotriton vulgaris. NCBI lineage: Eukaryota > Metazoa > Chordata > Amphibia > Caudata > Salamandridae > Lissotriton > Lissotriton vulgaris. The sequence continues at coordinate 1,434,956,882 of NC_141693.1, read as the reverse complement.
TAAGTTTAAATAAATGTTAACCAGAAATATTGTTCTTGATTTGCTGGCAATATGATCACCACTGATTGTCACGGCTTGTACCAATGGGCTGTTGGAATCAATGCTGCTAATTTTAAGATTCAATGTTGTGGAAGTTTTACAAGATCCCTATTGATATTGGGCTTCCTTGCTGTGTAGCTGACACTGCTAGGACTACGATTTGGTTGTGGCATACAATGTTGCTGCTAACCAGCTCCAGTCATCTTTTCCCGCAGGACTTTCAGGTTAACCCCTTGCATGCTGCCGCGATTCTGCGCTTGTGCGGCACATTCCGATCACGGGTGCGGTCATGACGATCCCCAGCCATCATCAGCACACAATCACTGTAGTGCATGAAGGCTGGGGGCTGTCATCAGCATGCAAGGGGTTAAACAGTGCATTTGCCCACACATTTTTTGATGTAACAGACCTGAATTGGGGCTTTTTTATATGCATTGTGGTAAAGAGAAGGGAGCATACCTTAGCATATTTGTGAGCCAAGGCTCGGGTTTTTACAGCTCAGCGGTATTGTCTAAGATATAAGGGTATTTTATTGGTGTGATTTCTCATATTTCAATGTCCCAGTTCTCGAATGCTGCACATTAATTTGAACTAGCTTTGTCTGTATTGGAGAGCTCCAGGTTACTATTATCTTGTCAAGTTGCAGTGAGTAATTTGAACGCACAAATTGTACTTTATGTATATTGTTAGACTGTACATGCTCTAAGGTGGGAATATGGTGGAGTAGGCATACATTTAGGGGTGGGTGAAACATTCTGTTCTGCCGGCGGAGTTTGCAAAGATTTTGCCACTCCACTAGTTTTTACTTGCACAGGGCTCACAAATGATAAGTTGGTGAGTGAGACTTATTGTCTCCTATCATGCTTTTCTGGTGCTAGGACACCATCCGGTTACATTTTCTCATAATGAATGATCACAGGCGGCCACGACAATTTGCGGTGAGAAAACTGGCGCTCAAGTAGAAAATATTCTCGAGCAGTAGCAAAGAAGCAGTGCCCTCTGGGATGCTGTGTCGTGCCATTCGTGCTGATTTTGCAGTGTGGAATAAGCTCCTGATGCTAAAAATGTGTGCAAGCAGTGTGAATTGTCGATTCCACCTGGTTGCGGAACTCCACAGAATCTCGCAGAGTTTTCATGTAACTGTGAATTCCACAAAGGGAAACTCTGCGAATTCCACCTACCGATATATAAGATATTTGCTCTGTTTAGGATGTCTTGGTTCCCCCTTGAGGTATATTGGGGGAGTGGGATGAGTTGGGTTATATTACTTTCATGGTCCCCTATATTGGGGGGCCTGGGAGCTCATTCAGCTTGTTATTCCTGCCTGCCTTTGATGGCGTCTCAGGTACTTGAGGTGACCTGTTTATGGCACTTGGAGTCTCCTTGAACCAGCGTCTTAGGTTTGTTCCGTGACTGGGTGGTGGGAGGGACCCTGATAGTTGTTCCCACTCAATTTATGAAGTAATAATATCTCTTGTGGGGGCTTAGCTCTGTCCCTTGAGGGATTTGTTCTCCTCCTAAGAGTTAATAATGACAGTCTTTTGTTCCCCAGCAGGTGATGTTTGGGCAGACTCTTTGATGCCTACTTGTTACCCTGGAGCCGCTATGCTAGCCTTCCCATTCTTCCCACCCTGCGCACCTGTTCCAAAGAACTTTTCAGCAGTCTGTAGCAGTGCTTCGCAGGGGAGGGAAGCAGAGAGGAGTCGGCTGGAGCAGTCAGGATGGGGAAGGCAATGGGTATAGGAAAAAATTGGCATGGAGGAAGTGGTTCTTTGGCGGCAAGGGGCTGGCAAGGACATGCCTGATTAGCGGGTTGGCTTTCCTATGCAAGCAAGTCACAACAGCCTTCTGACGGCCACCTATGAAGTTACCAAAGTGGGCTTCCTCTAGTTCAGCTGCAATGCAACACCCCTCCTATATGCAGTTTGTAGGGCATAGTTGCCCGATAACTTTGTTCAGTGCCCTCCCCCCATTCCCCATTCCCGTGGGGCTGCACAGGCCTGCCAAGTACCACACATCAGGCATTAAACTAACACATTTGAATGTAAAGGTACACATCACTGCACTTAAATGTAAAGTCACTCATAATAGGCATAGGGGTATGATCAGCTATAAAGCCATACAGTGCTGCTGACCATGCACCTACTTGATTGCTAAACATAACTAAAACTGGAGCAGTGGCAGTGGTCTGTGTGTGCTTCTCCCAGCACACTTTGGGGGCTGCAGCTCAGCTGCTCTGCAGTGCTAGCTTAGCTGCTACAATGTAACAATCTATTCTTGACACATTGCAATGATTGTTTATAGACATGACTGACCGTGATGTCAAGAGAAGCAGTGCCTATTGGCTACTATCAAGAGACATCAGCCAGGTGGTGACTGGTCAGGATTATGAGTTCGTTTGTGATAGAGACACTTTAATAGGCTGCTGGCCCATGAAACGGAGTGGCTCAGTTCCTGAGATAAATTTGTTGTGGTAGGGTGCAGTGTCAATGAGCGCTGCTCACGCCACCGATGCAATTTTTTAAAATATGATCCCCGTGACCACAGTGGCACTGGAGCCCAGAGCACACCACTGTACAGCTGAATGTTATTGCTGCTGAGCCCTGAATCCTCAAGCCTGGCCGCCTGGTTTGCTGTGGTCCGGGATTCGGCAATGATGGCAGCTGGCCCGTTATGTATGAATTGCAGTCACTCCATAAGTAAGTCAGTCAGTGCCAGGTCTAGTGAGGTATAATTTCTCACTCTGCTTCTAATAGAAATGTGGTTTGCATTTAATTTGAACAGTAGTTAAGTGCTTAGCGAATGGGTCATCTTCAGGTACTGCCCTGCTCTCGTTGAAGTTTGAAGTGAGCCTTGGTCTGTCAGTCTGGTGAGTCACTGACTGTATTTCAGATGCATCTCGGATGGGGGGTCTTGCGGGGGTTCGCATGCGGGTAGGTCATTTAAAAATAAAATAAACTTACCTTACTAGGTCTCATGTCATCTTCGATCCTGACCTGCTCTCCTCCTTTCCTGCCTCTGGCAGTAACAGGAAGCAGGCAGCCTCCCTCCCCTCTCCTAAGCCAATCACAATGCTGCAATGGCAGCATTGAGATTGGTCGGGACGCCGACCTGCCAGGCGCCTACAGAGAGGTCATTTTCTCTATATAGGCTGTATTGCAGCCTCCATGGAGAAAGGCCAGAGTGTGCATGCCTGGTTTGGTCGGCCCCAGAGGGCCGACTAAACAGTCAGGACCTTTATCAGTGGGCAAGGCACTTCTCCCCTGCTCTCAAGCAGACCCGCCCGCCCCCAGCCAAATACTTCTGCTTTCTTGCAGTGCGAGAAGCAGAAATATAAAATGGTAGTTTTAGCATTTTGTGTTTCTGCTTCTCACACTGTGAGACAGCAGTTGGGCGATTCTCCTCTGCCCTAGTGGAGGAGTTGCTCAAGGTAACATCACAAGAAGCGACATAACAGAAAATGGCATCGTAGGACTATTGATCTTATTTAGCATCACCGAATAGACCTACATGGATACCAGTAACATGGACAAAAAGATACATATACAAATGAAATAAGTCCATATATTTTAAAACTGTATTAAATGGATTACATTTGTCACATTGGATGGAAAATCTAGGTGCAGGTCTCACAAAGATGTATATTATTTACTCCTCGTTAACTGATTGTTTCCAGATGAGGGCATGATATCATTTCCAGTTCTGCCTCATAAAGGGGCTACAGCCTATTGAGGTAATGAGGAGCGGGATCATTCAAAATATAAAATGACACAAGAGAAAACCTCTCTGTATATAAATGCAAATTTCAAAAGGCTCCCTTATGTTTCTGTGCCATTATTGTGCTACCTTAGGATGACATTAATACTTCGTAATTTGTTTTAACATAAATCCTCCCACCAGTATCCCCCACGCACATGCTAAGAGACGTAGGACAATATTTTTTGTGTGTGGATTCTTTACTCGCCAGAATAATGTTTAGGGCAAAAACAAAGCACATATAGTACACAATTACAAGACACCATTGCAAATAAATATTGTACATAATAAAAAAAAGAATTAGAACAACTGAGGCCACTGCTAAATCATACATTGACTTGAAGGTATGCTTCAGATTTAAGGTGTTTTCAAATCAACGTTTTTGATTTGGTGTTAGAACAGTAGGAAGTAGAAGTGGGTACCTTTAGCGCTGATGGAGCCCTGTGCGACCATGTTGGTGCCCCCCAATAAATCGCTACGCCACAGATTCCCTCACTACCACCTTTTAACAGTGCCCCTCAAGTCTCCATAACCACATTCTCACTCATATGCATTTAATTTGACTTACAGCGCCACTGATACCAGTGTAGGATGTCAGCGAACTTTATTCACACATTGCACAGAGACAATCAAACATACGTCTGTAAATTACAATAGGTAATGTTACATAAGACAAAGGACTAGGAGTCACACGGCAATCATACTAGTAGGCAGTATAGTTTAATAGTGATTGATCTGGAGAAACACAAACTCTGAATTTAGAACACAATACCATGGTTGGGGGTCCTCTTTAATAACCAGATTTGTTTTCTGTCCAAATTAACCCTTTTTGCAACATTAGGATAATCAAAGACTGGGGAAAAAACCATACACTGTAATTTATCCCTTGCAGTTTGCATGCAGATCTTAGATGAAAGTTAATAGCTCATTGTTCTATGTTTGGATTTTGACTTATAAGCTGCAAGTAACAATAGGATCTCTCTGACAAAAGCAGTAACCTACTGGCCTATTTACATTATGTGGACTTAGTGATCTGCATGGTGCATGTTCTTTGCAGCAGGCACCTTCACCCTCTGCACTACCTTCACAAAGTCCAAACTTCCACTTGACAAAACTCCAACTCTATCTAGGAAGAACATTAATTCCCAGAGTTATCATAACATTTTTATTGTTGCCGAAAATTGCTGGAGGCCAGGAAGGAGGCAGCAAGTGCTTTTAGAAACATAATATACTCGCAAACATGATGCCCCCACCTGAAGTCAGGCTCAGTGCGATCTCATCTGTCGAACCGCCCTAGAGCCTTCCTGCTCAAGGGTCCTGTGACCTCAATGACAGAGTCACTGTTGCTCTAGGGTGTGCTGCTTCATAGGCCAGCCCAAAATACTTGAGGTGCGCTTCAATAGGGGTTGTAGTGGACAGGCCTTTAAGGTTAACCCAGGTTTGTCACTGCTATGGTCCACCTTCTGGTTTCAGACACCATTCTTCTAAGGTCTTTTGGGGCCTTCTAAGGTCTAGCATGGGAATGTGCTCTCTCAGGAGAGTTGTCTGGTGGACTGGTCATAAAGGCTGAACCTCATTCCCCAGTTCCAAAATCGGCAGCTCTGACCATAGTGCCACATCCTCTTCCCCACGGAACACCATTCTGCCCCACTCAGAGAAACTCGCACTGCCTTCAACTAAAACCCAATTACACCCCGTTATAAACACCTGGAGGCGACTCAATTCAAATTAGGCATTAGACAAGAACAATATGCTGCCTAATAAAAAAGTGACAACATCCTGGAAAAACACTCATAAGGAACCAAAGGGACCAGTTTCAATGTCCATTGCTTTTATCCTTACAAAACATAAGCAATATGGTTTAAAAAGACCACAATTGTGAATACAGAGCCGCAGTATGCATTTTGTTTTCCGATCCACCCATCAAGCAGGTATTGCAGTACATCCAGGAATGATGCACTACCCCACCTGGGAAAAACAATGCTGTTCAGAGAAAGAGAGGAAAACAAAAGTGGGCTTCACTGGCAAACTCTGCAAAGTGACACTAATATGTTTTGGGTGTGAATAACATCAATCTGGCCCCTTTTAGACCCACTCTTTCTTGCTTTAGTTATTTTTCACATTTTGAACCTTTTATTTCTCTCCATCCCAAGGCTGCACATTGGAAGTGAAAAATGTCAGAAAAAAGACGACCTTTCCAACAAAAGTGTTTTTATTTTTTGGATTCATTTCACAGGGGAACAAATAAAGGAAAGGAAAGAGGGAGTACTGGCTACAAGGCCCAGGGAAGGGGGGCCCCCACACCTGGACCTTGCAGCTTGCTCTAGTGCGTAGAGGCCCAGGAAAAGGGGGGCCCCTCCCCTAGTCCTTCGAAACTCTGCCATAGCACAGGCAGTTCTAAGTACATTTTAAATACACGCTCCCATTAAAAGAAATGGGTTATGCAAAAGTTAAGAAATGCCAGTTGATCTGGCTGCTCCCTCCTCCCCTCACCCACCTCTCCTTACCTGTGTCTCACTGGTCCAGGAAACAAAGGGGGCTTCTGTCAACTAGAAACAAAATGCAGAAAGGGAATGGCCAGTACTTAACAGAGGTGCTGCCAAGCCCCCGGCACTGTGAGCCATAATTGCTGGCCCGTCCACCGTACCTTGCCCACTCTGTTTGTCCCTTCCCACCACCCCTGCACCTGCAGGAATGCCAACATGCCCTGACCAGCAAGGTCGACTGTAGACTTCTTGCATGTGTATTGTGATTGTGTGGGGAGGGTGCCATGGAGGAGCAAGTGGGCAATCTGTGAAAGTGTGGCATTTCACAATGAAGCGGCCCCCCTGTCTTTCAGCTGAGCGCAAGGCCCTGGGCAGCTGCCCACACTGATGATGCCTAGTGCCGGCCCTGGCCCTACTAAATTCGTTTTGGGCCGGTCATGCACTGTGGCTGACTCTGTGGTGTGATGCCGCTCCAATTACTTAGTTTCACTGCAGAACCTGGTGTAGATGTGGCACAGCCCCCTGCTAGTGATGTGATATGTGCCACTGGCTGCAGGGCTGGGCGGCAGCTGCAGTGCCTACCTGTCCTATGTTACTTAGAACTGCAGTCACGCAGTCGTGTCCCCTCCATTTCTGGTGCTTTTCACCAGTTTTAAGATCTTTTTCGAGTTTCTCATTGCTCAAATAGGTTTAATTTCTGATAGCTTTATGTTTCTCTCGTCTGCATTGCTTAATTTTTGGTCATGAGAAAGTGTGACTCATAGTCGTTGGAATGAAAATGTCACACGTAGCAATCTGGAACCTCAGCCGCTATGACTACAGGCTCTCTCAGAGTCAACGAGCCAATCAATGCACGGCTCATTGCTCCGAATTCTGGTTTCCGTCTGAGAGGCAGCCCAAAAATATAGGTCTTGAACATTGGTCTATTTTCACGCAAACGTTTTCTTTCTGGATGCAAGCTTTGGTAAAATCATTACATTCCCAAGGTCTAGGTGTCAGGGAGTGCTGTAACCAACATTACCTGGTTATAGGCAAAAAGCAATCTGAAATCCAAACCCCTGTGAGAACAAAGAATACGTTTACTTTCTATTTTGGTTACAAATAAAAGAGAGACGATTACGATTTTGCGTGATTTACCCTGTATAAAAACATTTCACCCAAAACTCTTTTCCTGCAGCTGCAAACTTGGTGTAGTTCTTAAAACATCGAAAATAGTTCTGCTCGTGCTGGTAGAGTTGAATATGGACGAGAGGATGGAATTGACAAAAGTGTTTGGTTGCTATTTGCATTCTATTTGATGCACAATATTGGTTGTTGCTGCAGCATTACTACATGCTGCTTGAGCCACCACCAAACTCTAAAGATGTTGATAAAGAGAGCAGTGCCTTTGTGCTATATATTGCAGTCTTGTTTTAATATTCAGAAACACTCATGATCCAACTCCTTTTCTGTGATATACCCTGCACTGAAAAGGGGATGCAAGTATCAGGCAACACATTTATATAACATGGATCAAGAACAGTGTCACAGATGAATTCTTGAGAGGATGTATGTCTTGTTGCAGTTATTTGTCTATACCTCTTGGCCTGGAGCAAGTTCATTAGTGCACTGATGACTCATAGTCAAATTGTCCCTTCTGACTCCCTGTGTGAAAACATCAAAGAGTGGATGCATTTTGATAAGGGCCTGTATTAGTCCACTTTTAGGAAATGTAAATATCCTGTCCATGTCAGGTTAATTGGATATAGTTTGCAAAATGTAATCTTTCGGCATTTTACCCTGTTCAAACAGGAATTGCTAATAGACAAAGTGAGTGGGGTTGGGGGAGGAGGGTGGGGAGGGCGTCCGAAAGTGTCCACTCAGAGCCCTGGGGCAGATTTACGGGAAAGTGGCTCAGTACATTCCGCAAGCCATTTGGCTGTGCCGCACTGAGTCACTTTCAGAGCACAGGAATGCAACATATTTACAATGACATGTTGTATTCCTGTGCTCTACCCTGCTCTGGAGAACAAACAGCTGACATGAACCTGCGCAGGCACCCTTGTACCATTGTGCATGGATTCCTTGCGTAATGGGGAGATTGTTTTAGTGCAGGAAGGGGCAACTTCATGCACGAAAACAATAACTACAGGCATTTTCCTCTTTCATTGCATGCTTTATAATGCAGCACGCATTAAAAGAGGAAAAAACTAGGAGAAATGAAACATTTCTCCTTGTTGCGCCTCCCTACACCTCCCCTGGGGAGGCTTAGCATTCACACACATTTCCAGATTCAAGATTCCTCGTAAATCTGGAAAGGTGTCTGGTTCCATGGGTGTTGCGTGGGAACACTCACAGCAACAACCATAGAACGCCCCTTTCACGCAAAGTGCTGCGTGTAAAGGGGCCGTATTTACAAGGGCAGGAAAAGCCATGCAGGGTGGCGTTTCCTATTTACAAAGACTGGGGTGGCTTTTCCTGTCCTTGTAAATATGGGGCAGTGAAATAGGCCACCAGTACTTCACACTAAGTGATGTACTGGTGGCGCAGGGGGCTTGTAAATCTGCTGCTTTGTGTAGTAACACGTATTACTGAGTTAATACTCTTCACGGTGTAATCATTAGCTCATTAATTTATGTAAATATAATTTTTTAAGTCCCAAGTGTGATATATTTTACCACTATTAGTAGGTTTTACAAATTAGAATGCACCTCATTTGCTGAATAGGCACCAACCATTAAGGACTTCAATTTGGAAGGACACGAACAAATGATGTTAATGGGATGTACTTGATCCAAGTGGGACACATTTTTTAACAGTATAGGGACCCTTTAAAAACTACATTTAAATAAATTGATGTGGTAATGATTACACCATATATGAGAGCTTACTTTGTAACACGACAATAGGATCATAAGGAGCATGCGTTTCTGTAAATAATGTGAAAATATATTCAGTTAAAGACACAACAGTGACCCAATATGCGTTATTATATTGCTCACTAATTTTTAAATGGGCACTTATGAACCCCCTTCATTTGTCGATGAGCATGCTAAACCTGGGCTCTTTGGGGCAGATTTACTAGACCCTTGCGCCACTTTTGCGTAATTTTTCCCATTTTAGAAATTACGCAAAAGTGACAAAATCAGCCCCTTTAAGTTTAAGGACTCTGGGGCATATTAGCAAGGGCAATATCGCCGCTTTAGCAGGACTTTTTCCCGCTAAAGCGGCGATATTTTTATCGCCCTATTAGCAAGCTGTCGCTAACAGCAGTTAGCGACAGCTTGTAGGCGATATATACAGGTTTGGGGCCCGCTTTGTATGTCAGCGATATTTATCTCTAATGACATGCAAAGTGGGCCTTCCCAAACTGTTAGCGATTGAAAACAGTTGCTAACACATCTATCGCCTATTAGCAAGGCAGGGCGAAGCGAAAAAAAAATTGCGCTAAGCGCAATTATCCCTTTAAACTAACGATTGCTAAAAAGTTGACTTACCTGTATAGTCAATGGGGGGTGGATTATCAGATTAAGCCCCCATTGGCGTTAATGCGAGAATATTGCTGGATTTCCAGCGATATTCTCGCATTTCGCCGCTATCGCTGGATATTTTAGCACAATGGAGAAAAACGTTGCTAATACCATCTTTTCTCCACTAAAATATCCAGCGATAAAAAAAGTTGCTGAACACGTTCAGCGATAAATATCGCTAATTCTTGCTAATAGGCCCCTCCATCCTTCTATTATCACAAACAGAAATTGCAGCATATTTCCACTAGATCTGAACATCCTGTACCAAAACCGAAAGTTGATGTCAGGGTTCTACAGAGGGTGGTAGTAAAACGCTACCCCAAACTACACTAGACAACTTTAACTCAAAGTAACTAATAAAGGACTAGTTACACTTGTTTCTGTTATCAAGTTGAGTACTACATTCCGCTAGCACCATCTAGTGACTATTTAAAGAATCAGGAATTACAATTAATCCATTTTAGAGGATAACGCTTGATATATTGTGATTAAATTAGTTTTTTCTGGACAGTAGGTTAGCTAAGGTTCAATATAATGCCTTACTCTACATTTAATCAAATTCCGAATCAATACTTCTTTCCCTCTTTCTGTCATAACTAGGAAGCTCTATAACTCCTAGCCCACTGCACCAACCATAAATTCGTTTTGGGATCCGTGGTGTACCTTCCAATCACAACTGACTAATCTTCTCGAAGACCTGGCCAACCTCAGACTCACCCAGTGAGTGGAAGGCCTCACTCACACTGCCAGACAATTACTGAACCTCATCTTCCCCAGCTTCAGCAACATCCCAGTAGAGTAGCCCACACCAATAACCTGGTCCGGCCACACTGTCATCAACTTCAGCATACTCATCCCACAACACCGCAGAAAAACCATCATCAAATCTTCATGATAGGTCTGGAACAAGATCTTAGAAGTATCCTTGTCTTCTGAAATCACACACCACCAGCCTTGACACAGCGACAATTTCCCTGAATTAATCTCCAACTTTAACACCTTGATCACCACCTGTGCAGATACCCTGGCTCCTTCCAAAGGTAACAAAGCCATGAGAAACAGACCACAAGCAAACTGGTACATGGAAGAGCTCCGGCTCACCAAACGCCACTGCAAGCAATTTGAACGCAGAAGGGAAAAAAGTCTGAATGATGCCAACAAGAGCACCACAAATCCGACACTACCATCAGCAAACGACAGCCACTAAATGCTCCAAACTCACTGTCTGCATCAAAAGCAGTGCCAACAGTGAAAAGGATATCTTTGGCAAAAAGAAAGAATTCACCTATTTGACAGTAAGCTCCATCAGGACCTCTATACTCAGCTGTCCCAATTCTTAAGTAAAAAGAGTACCAGCGTCAACAAGAACTTTGCGCACCAACTGGGCACTTCCACCCTCGCAGGCATCCTACCCATCTCTACCAATGTACAGATGACCACCCTGGCCACCTGGCACCCCATGGCCAGTCAAGAAATCTCAATGACCATGCAATACATACACTATGGCGCACCCTCAGTCCCCTGCCCTCATGACCTCTTCATCAAAGGACCATGCCCTTGCACTGGTACCCACACCCATATACTGAACACCTCAATCATCACATTCACCAACCCGGACACCTGGAAACCCACTGTAGTACTCCCCCTCCTTAAGAAACCATCAGCAGGCCAAAAGATTTTATCCACTTACCAGTCTATCTCCCTGCTACCCTACCTGGCAAAAGTCATGGAAAAGATGATAAACAAACAACTAGCTGTACACCTCACTGATAGCCTCTTCTGTGACACCATTCAATCTGGATTAAGGCCCAACCACCTTGCAGAGACTACCCTCCTCAAGGCCACAGGGGACATCTGGATGAACATGGACATAGGTGGTACCCCGCCCTTCATGCTACTGGATGTTTCTGTGGCCTTTGAGGCCATCTCCTACGCCATTCTTAGTCAATGAGTTCACATAGATGGCAAGATCCTGCACCTTGCTGTATTTGCTCCTTCATGACAGGCATCCACCAGTCAGTTAGCCTAGCTTCCTTCATCGTTACTGTCAACCTCATTTGTGGACTTCCACAGGGCTCCTCACTTAGCCCCACTCTGTTTAGCACCCACATGACCCTAAACACCAGCATCATCCACATCCACGGAATCAATATCCTATCCTATGCCGATTACAACCATGCTCTCCCTCTCTGACAAGACTTTGAAAATACCCAGAACAATTTCTCTGCCTGCATGGCTGAAGTTGGCAGATGAATGAAAACCAACTGCCTTGAGCTCAACACAGACAAGACAGGACTCGTAATCTTCAGCAAAAACACCTTGCTTTGTAATTCCCCCTGGTGGTCTGCCAAGCTAAGACCCACAGCCCTCCCGGCCTCCCACGCAAAGAAACTCCTAATAATAGTTGGCAATCAACTCATCATGACCTACCAAGTCAAGGCGTTCTTCTACTCCTCCTTCTACACACTCATAATGGTCAAGAAGCTCTTCAAATTACTCCCTACCCACACTTGCAGAGCCGTCACCCAATCCCTCAACACCTGCAAGCTGTGCTACAACAATGCACTCTATGCTGGAATCAATGCTCAACTGACCTGAAGACTTCAAACCATACAAAATTTGATGGCTGGGAAACCTTTAACCCCTTTCCTGTGTATGATGGAACCACGCAGTCATGAGCCATGGGCAGCGTGTGCTCATGGCGGCGTGGTTCCGTCATGCTGCGGCCGCTCCGCCCAAGCGGCACTGATTCCCCGCCTGTGCGGGTGAATTAGTGAGTGAGCAGGTCGTGACGGAACCACGCCCTAATGAGCACAGCTCACCCGTGACTCATGACGGCATGGTTCCGTCACGAGCATGGCAGCACCGTGCTCACCCCCACCCCACCAGCGCCGCGGTGGAATTAGCGCCCCGGCCAAGGGGTTAACCTTCCCCTTCAACATCCCACCACACACCCCATCACGCACCACCTTTAAGAGCTCCACTCACTCCCAATCCACAAAGGAGCACTCTTCAAACTCCTTACGTATACATGCAAAGCCTTAAACACCAATGGCCTCATGTGCTGCAACAACCACATACACTTCCATGAAGATAACAGACACTTCTGATCAGCCTGAATCCTACTCGCACACATCCCCTGCAAATGCAAAACCAAATCCGGCAGACATGCCTTCCCCTACCTTGGGTCTGAAGCGTAAAACAATCATCCCCTGCACATCAGAGCCACCTCCTCTGCTCTTTAATTTCACAAGAAATTGAAGACCTGACCTAGCCATGACCCTGGTTTGTCCATAAAGCTCCTGCTTCAGTGCCAGGATAACATCCTAGATGAGTTCTACACTATATAAATACACATACAAAAATTGGGAACAATCCCTTTCCTATATGACTTGGGTTCACTAAATCTGCAAACATGCATCTACAATCCTACTCTTCTCCTCTCATCAATATTAAGACAAGTGATCCGGCTAACACAACTATCTTTCAAAAAATATACGAGATTCTAGGTTGTATCATTAATGCCAGGTTGGCAAATGGTTCCTACAATGAACTTTGCAATCCTCTCACTGACCATAACCTGGACCCTATAGTAATGAACTGTGGCTCAATAACCACTTTTCATTTTACATCCTCCTCCCGCTATTCCCTGGACATTACACGACCTTCAGATCTAATAAACAAAATACGGTGTGGTATTGCATTCTTTTTTAAGAAATGCTCTAAAGTGCTAATCCTTGCAGTCCATGCCGTATACCTTAAAACAATTAAAAATTCATAAACATCTCACATAATACAGTGCAGAGAGGTGCATGCTCATAAAACAAAACATATTCATAGGACTTCAAATACATAATTTCAAACAGCTCAGTCTGCTCCAAACTCACAATAAAGCAAATATCTTGAACTCGATTCATGACAAATGCAGCCTATTTAATTGCTTACCACTTATTCATGTTAATTGGTCCGACCACTTTCTGGTCACATTCTTCAGCTCTTTCAGCTCCCTTTCCACTTGTCACAAATCTGGTTTGAGAACACTAGTCAGAAACAGTAAAAAGATTTCAACTGCTTCCTTGAGGAACAAATCATGCCTATCAGACTATCCACATTACAGACTAAGCAACTGAGGGCTACTCTGACAACAAATGAGTGAAAACGAAATAAGGTACTTTCACTTCTTCTTAAGAAAACTCAATTTTAGCTATAATTATTCTTTGGTGAACTCTTAAAAGCAAAAAAATATCAATGGAGAAAAGATCATGAGTGAACGAAACTCAAGGATTCTCAATCACTAGCGCAACTGAGAAAACTCAGAAAAAAGGGGAACGTGTTATCCAGCATAGCTAAATTTGCTTATATTCAAAAACAAAAAAGCTCCTCATAGAAATCTATAGAATGGCTATTATGTCACATAAAAAAATTGTGAGTCCAAAAACTCTTATTTCACCTAATCAGGAGATGTTTGTGATTGCTTCCGGAATTCTTTCATAGAAACATTCACCTAATAAAACGCAATTTCAATCTTTACTCTCCCGCTCTTTCTTTTGCACTTACAGGAAAACACTCTAAATAATGGGAATCCTTCTTGTCTCTTTCACCAAATCACTTGGAAATTATCATCAGTATACTCAAACCCTTCAACTATTTTTAAAATGGCATACCTTCTAGAATCATTAAAGGCAGCTTCTCTCTACTTTACAGCTGCTGCCACTATTTATCTCCTACTACATATCACACCTACTCAAAAAGCCTGGCCTAGATCCTTCTAAACCAGCAAATTTCCAAGGGTTAGAAAACCTTACGAGGCTAGGAAAAGCCATTGGAAAGTCTGCGACTAACGACTCATTTTATATCTCAGCAAGAACTGGTTGTATATGATTTCTCAGAAAAACGATTTCATGGAATACCATTACTGATAAACCATTTCACCTAAACTATTTAATGGAAATTTTCAGAATGAATCACATTTCCATTTCATAGGAACCAGTTCATAGAATCTCTTTTTGTTCAAAATTAGCTTTTGCATTCTTATTTCTTACATTTAAATACGAGACTTAGAGATCTTACTTTCAGAAACAGTTTTTTTGAGAGGAATTTATTTCAATGCTTTACTTCATGGGACATTGTTACAGATGTATTTTTTTTTTATTGAAGCCGGAGTTTAAAAAAACATAAACGTATACATATTGTACCATTATATCATGAAAAATGTATTTATTTATTTATTTATTTCAATTTATATAGCGCATTATCACCCGGGGGTCTCTAAGAGCTTGTACCAGGCAAACAGACAACTCCATAGAACAGGCAGCTCCCCTACAACTCTCCCCAAGCTTCTCGGAACAGTATTGTTTTTAGCATCCATCGAAATGGCAGCAGCTTTGGTTCCTTACGGAGATCTGGTGGAAGTTTATTCCATGCTGCCGGGAGCAGAGTGGAGAAAGCTTGACCGCCCTGGGTTGACAGACGATAACGTGGGTTAGTCAGGAACGTGGCCTCAGAAGACCTCAATGCCCTGCCTGGAATGTAGCTTGATAGTCTACTTTTAATATAGTTCGGTGCGTTGCCATAAATAGCCTTATGGGAGATACACAGGCCTTTGAACAATGCCCTCTGTCTAACAGGAAGCCAATGCAGCTGGCGCAGAAGAGGGGATGCTTGCGCCTTCCTGGGCTTCCTATAGATTAGTCTTGCTGCATCGTTCATCACTGTTTGAAGCCTCAACAGTTGTTGCTGGGGCAGACCCAAGTACAACGCATTACCGTAGTCCAGTCGCCCCAGAATCATGGCTGTCACTGCGCTCCTTAGAGTAGAAAAGGACAGTAGATTGGAGATTTTGCGAAGTTGCCTAAGGAGGCCTATGCATGTACCCACCACTGTAGACACCTGCTTTCTCATGGTCAAATTGCCATCAATGAGGATGCCCAGGCTTTTTACCACGGTTGCTGGGGCCGGCGTCCTGCCCAACTCCCTGGGCCAAAATCCATCGTGCCAGGGGCTGCCTGCGGTGGTAATTGGCAGCACCTCTGTTTTGTCAGGATTGATCTTCAGGGAGTTGGCAGTCATCCAGTTTACTGTATATCTCAGAATGTTATGCAAGCGTGCTTGAGCTCCAGGAGTATCCTCTATGTGAATGATGATCTGTGTGTTGTCAGCATAATTATAAATCTGACAATCCATCTGATTGAGCGCTGAAATCAGAGGCTGGAGATAAATATTAAAAAGGAGCGGAGAGAGCGCTGACCCTTGCGGCTCTCCACAGGTGATGGCCGCTGCTGCTGATACTAGGTCTGAAAGCTGTACTTTCTGCGATCTATCCTGCAGGAAAGAAGTAAGCCAGCCTAGTGCAGTTCCCCCGATGCCTAGATCTCTCACACGCGACAGCAGTTGACCTTGACACACAGTGTCGAATGCCGCAGAGAGATCAAGCAGCACCAGGGCCCCGGGGATCTTTTTATCAGCTCTACATCTCAGTTCGTCCAAAATGGAAACCATCACCAGCTCCGTACTGTGATGTACCCTAAAACCAGCTTGATTTCGCTCTAACAGATCATTGGTCTCCACGTGCTTAGAGAGGTGTGTCAATACATGCTGTTCTAGTACCTTCGCCAAGAACGGCAACTGGGAGATGGGCCTGAAGTTCTTTAAAATCTTAGCATCCGCTCCGGGCTTCCTAAGCAATGGAATCAACAGCGCCTCTTTGAGCATGGTCGGAACCCGTCCCATTTCCAGTGACTTGTTTAAGAGGTTTAGCACATCCTCCTCCATCCCTGGCATGGCTTGCTTAAACACGCTAGGGGGACAGGGGGTCTACCTTGGAGCCCGACTTCACCTTCCCCACTAAGTTAACTAGCATCTCCTTCTTAACTAAGGGTATACTATTCATGGGGTCCTGAATTTTAGGCCTGCATGGGATAATTTGCAATGGGCATTCTAACACGGGGGAGCGCGAGATTTCAAGTAAGAGCTCCTCAATTTTGTTGGTGAAAAATTCAAGGAATTTATGACAGTCCTCAAAAGAAAACTCGGGCCTCTGTTCCCTGTTCTTCCTTAGTTCAGAGAGCACTTTAAAAATTTCTTTCTGGGGGTTTTGGGCTGTTGCAATCCTTGTCTCAAAGAAGTCTGCCTTGCGTACAAGGATCGCTCTCTTGTATATAGCAAGCTCCTGCACATACAATGAATGTGCCGCCGCATTGTAGTCCCTTCGCCAGGCTCTCTCCGCCTTCCGAAGAGTTTTTTCCTAGCCCTCGGTGAGTCGTTAAACCAAGGTGCACCTGCTCCTTTGCCCACCGTTTTCACCTTTCTAGCCGGTGCCACAATTTCAAAGGCAGCTTTCAGTTTATCAACTACCTTATGACAGACTGCTTCCATGTCAACATCTTGAACAGGTTTGGATACTGCATTTCGTAGATTAGTAACTAATTCCACCTCATTTATTGAGTTCCATTTCCTTACCCTTTTCCAGGTAGCCATGGGTTTCCCTCCACCTTTAGACACCACTCTCTGGCCCCTAATAAGGTAGTGATCGGACCATGCGCAGGGGCTCCCAACTAACACCATTGGGCCTGGCTCTGTTGACCATACCAAGTCCAGGGTGTGGCCCTTTACATGCGTTGGCCCAGCCACCTGTTGTATCCTCCCCAACGCTGTTAAGGCTTCCTCTAGAACGAGAGCCCGTCCTTCTTTGGGGGTGGTCTCCCAATGGAAGTTAAAATCTCCCATCACCAACATATCCTTGTAACAGGATCTGAGGTCGTATATCAGCTCAACAAAGCTATCCATAAACTCCGGTGTGGCCCGCGGAGGCCAATAGACCAACAGGATGACCAAACACTCGGTACCTAGCTCAAATTTAACCCCTAGGATGTCTGCGCCCCCATAACACTCGACGCAGATTCTTTCTGCCTTCCAACGACTGTTAAACAAAAGCGCCACCCCTTCACCTCTCTTGTCATGTGCCCGGTTCTGGCAAAAAGCCAGGTAGTTGGGGGGGAGAGAGGCCACCACATCTGGCGTGGATGACTCTTCTAACCACGTCTCCGTTAGCCCTAGGATGTCTAACTCACCCTCCTGTAGCAAGGTGAAAACTTCCAGGTTATGTTTCTGAAGTGACCGAGTATTTAAAAGACCGAAAGGGACTTCTGTTTCTGTTTTCCTGTTTCTCCTCCCCTCCTGTGTTAGCGAAAGGTTCAGCAACCCCTCCTTCCATAACCTTTGTAAACAGTCATGTCCTAAAATAAAGATCTCATCTAAGACAATATAAGCATTACAAGTTCTTAATATGTTTAACACTCTATAAAAAGAACCACTACAAACATTTACACAATAAACGACAATTGATGGAATCTAACACCGCACCACATCCCACTGCAGCAAAAAAACAGAGTCTCCCGCCTCCCCTAGCTATTAGTCAAAATTGGTACCCCATATTTTATTAAATTTCTTAGTGCTACTCATTCGTAATGCAAAAGAGTATTCACTTTTCTTAACCCTTCTCATCTTCTGACCCCACTCCAGAGCCGAAGGAATCAGATCCATACGCCATTTTTGCAATAGCAGTGATCTTGCTATTGCCATAGATATATACAAAAATGTAATCATTGAGTCTATGAAGGGGAGATCAGGATCAAAACCAAACAAAATTAGCCTATTGTTCACTTCCAGCTGGATGGTACATTCCTGTTCCAGATAGGCAAATAAATCTACCCAATAATCATTAACTTTTGGACAGCTCAACATAATATGTGACCAATTGGCAGATGGATGATTCATGCACCGAAAACATTGAGAAGACTGGTTAACATACATCTTTGACAGGGAGCAGGGAGTTCCATACAATAACCATTTGCTGAAAAACAACATCCTACGCCGATTTGCCCCCCTCAAAGAGCTACAATTTAGCCTGTTGATGGTGAACCAAATATGGGATGAAATTTCACAATTCTCATGTTCTGCCCATTTTTAAATAGCTTTTAACTCGAGATCCACCCCCTTTACCTTTACCGATGCTAAAAATTTCCAGGCACCTGGTTTCCTATTCGATACTCTAACTAATAATTCATCAACCAACTGGTTCTGATCCATAACGGAGGCAACATCTATTTCTACAAAATATTTATATAAAATACCATAAGAGTTAGTTAAGATAAAATCACTAGAGATAGATTGAGACATTTCTGCTCCTGTCACCCAGCTACCATTCCTCAAAAAATCTGACACTTTAACATACCCAGCTATTGCCCATTTTGACGCCTGGTGAATAGGCTGTCTAACCCCTACCAGGGGAAGGATTCCTTCTAATAAAGTAGCTGAGTTAATTGCTGGAATAGAATATTTTTTGAAGAAAGCCTGCCGTCTTTTAAAAAACCAGTGCAGACACTTATAGTGTACCAGCTTCGGAGATCTAAACATCAGCGGGGGAAAGTGGATTTGGCTGTCCTTACACATTAAGTTCATGAAACCATTACAATAAAAATGTGTTTTGCGGTGAAGGCTTAAATCTAAACAAATATTGTGCAAAATATGCATCCTAAAAACCCCAGAGGTTTGGGAGGGCTAACCCTCCCAGATCCAAATCTTCATATAAAGTGCTAAGTGCTAAGCATGTTTTTTTTGTTGCCCAGATGAAGGCTGTAAACATGGACTCAACCTGAGAAAAAAAGGAGCCTGATGAAGTGCATGGTATTGAAGAAAACAAGAAGTTAAATACCAGCAAGACAGACATTTTAATTAAAGCAACGCGTTCCAAGATGGACAAAGGGAGCATGCTCCATCGAGAAAACAACCCTTGAACTTTCTTAATCAAAGGAACATAATTCAATCTGTATAAATCAGCAACTGACTGGGAATGAAAAATCCCAAGGTATCTCTTTGGGTTGGAATTAACAGAGTTATAGATATCGGGGTGCAGATCTAAAGCAGCCCTCCCACATTGTATTACTTCGGACTTTCCTTTATTTATGCAATAGCCACCTAATGCTTCAAAGTCTTCAAACATCTCGAAAACTTTGGCTTGCACCTCAACTGTTGGTTTAATTAAGAGCATGATGTCATCTGCATATAGTTTTAATTTTGGTATTGATGGAATTGGGGGACAAATATCAGCAAAGTTTCGAATGGCTATTGCCAAGGGCTTGACGAAAAAAGCAAACAGAACTGGCGATAAAGGGCACCCTTGCCTTGTGCCTCATTTGATTTTTAAAGACCCTGCCAGGGTCGAATTAATAATGACATTAGCAACAGCATTCTCATACAAATTCTGGATTAAAGATATCATTTGCAACGGAATATTGAAGGACTGTAAGATTGAAAACAATGTCTCCCAGACCACAAGGTCAAAAACCTTCTTGGCGTCCAATCATAAAACTAAAGCAGGTATCCTCTGAATCTTGAAGTAATCCAAAGCCTCTGATAGAAAGTGTGTGTTAGTAGCTAATTGTCTGCCAGCTAAGAACCCATTTTGATCCACATGGATCAACTTCGCCGCATACCTATTAAACCTCAGAGATAAAACTTTGGTTAGAATTTTGTAATCTGAATTCAGCAGCGTAATCGGACGATAAGAATTAGGGTCCATCTCATACTTACCCTTCTTCGCAAAACTAACAATGTTCCCCAGTCTAAAAGATTCCAGAACTACCCCTCCTCCAACAAAGAATTAATAAAAAAAAGAAAAAATTCTGATAATACCTCAAAGAAAACTTTTTAAAATTCAGATGGTAGTCCATCTGGACCGCACGCCTTACTATTAGGTAGGCTCTTAACTACTTCCTCCAACTCTTTCAGTGAAAAGGGACTAACTATAGACTTTTTATCCATTTCCGAAAGGGATGGAGGTGGATTTTCATGGAGAAATGTTTCAAGTAACCAGTCATCGACCATCTGAAGTTTACCATAAATAGCCTCATAATGGGCAAGCATAATGCCCCCAATTTTCCCTGGATCCTCAGTGCACACTGCAGTCAAAGGACAGTTTAGTGACTTAATTTGGTTGGCGGCCGCCTGCTCTTTGGCCTGCCACGCCAAAAGTCTGCCTGTGAAATTACTCTCTTCGTACGTTTTCTGTCGAATCAGTTGAAAAAAGTTTTAACTTTGAGCATCATTTCTTTTAAATTTTCAAACAATTACTTTGGATGCTTTTAATCCACTGATCCCTCACTACCCTTAAAAACACCATCCATTTCTGACCTCTCACTATCCCTAAACGTCATCAACCCCTATTCCATAAAAACCATTTGTCACACCTACTACACTCATCCCTGAACCGTAAAACCCCTTTCTACCCCTACACTCCATCCATCCTAGAAGCCTAAAAACCTCTCACTACCACTAAACTAACTCATCCCTAACCCCTAAACTACAACCTTCCCTGAACCAAGATAACACTTTCTATGCCTACAGTCCACCCATTCTTGAACCATAAAACTCAACAAAAGCCATAATCTCCACTCATTCCTAAACCATAAAAAACACCTTCTATATGTAAATGCTGCCCATTTCTGAATCACTAAAACACCTCACCGCCCTCAACTCCATCCAATCATGAAACTTAAAACTTTTCACCATCCCTAAACTCTACCCATTGCTGAATCTTAAAGACCCTCACCAACCTTAAACTTTGCCATTCGATGAACCCTAATACAGTTCCCCTACACTTTACCCATTCCTAAACCCTAACACCTCACAACCCTAAATTCCACTCATCTATGAGTCCTAAAACCCCTCACCACCACTAAACTTCACCCCTCCCTAAACTCTAAAACCCCTTTCTATGCCTGAACACGACCTATTCCTGAATCCTAAAAACTCCTGATCACCAGTAAACACTATCCATTCCCAAACCAAACAAACGCACACTAGATAAAAACTCCACCTAATTTTAAGGTAATTTTGGATTTTTCTTTAAAATGATTGTTTCTCTAAAACGTTTCAATTAATATTTTATTTATTTGTATTTCCTTAATATTGTCTTTTCATAAAATTGGTATTCCATAATTTGTTTTCCTTCAATGTGGTTTCTCAGTGTTAGTTTTTCGATTAATTTACTACATCAGCAAGAATCAGCAATTATCAAATCACCAATCAGGCTTTAGTTATAATATCAAAACAGCCACCTCATAGAGATTTTGTGATGTCCAGCACATTTTGGACAATGGAAGCACGTACTTGATGGTCTTTGTAAGGGGTGAGAACCCACTTCAAATAATAATCACAATCCTTGTCAGGAGGAACCACCAATTTCATTCATTAAACTTGTAATAAACCCTCTGGTTGCTTGGCTCAAAAGCTGTCAGGATTAACTTAGATGCAATGTGTGAAGTATTTATGCAACACTCAAACAGTAACAGAATGAAAACACAACACAAGAAAAATAACAAACCTATTTTGAAAAAGAAAATGCATTTTAATGAATGAGTCATGACACCAAAATGACTAAAGTCCAATCAGTAGAACCGGAGTTGTGAGTTTTTAAAGTTTAAATAAAAATAGGTCCAGAAGGCACGAAGCCCCAACTGCGGGTATCTGGTCACACTAGACAGGTACAAAGTCACAAGTTCAGGTTGACCACGAAGGAGAATGAGTCGGATACAGGACCAGGTTATTCCTCCTGGACGTTTTACCTTCTGACTTCGATGTGAAAAGATGGTGCAGCGCATCTCTGGGAGACTCTGTGTCACTCTGCGTTGCTCCATGTTGGATCCAGTGAGGCTTTCAGTTGGAAACTGTGCTGCACTACAGGGCTCTGAATCATGCTAAATTGGTTCTGCGATGCCTCCAGTTGGGGATTGAGTGGCACAGCTATGCTAGGCTGTGCATAGCTCAACATCAGATCCAGTGAAGGCTTCAGTTAAGCCAGCAGAAGTACACTCTGATTCCAGTGAAGGGTCTAGAACCATCGAGGACAGCAATATAAGGTGAAGACTCAGTCCTGTAGAGATGAGAAGAGGAAACTAGGTCAGGTCCCTTTGGGTCTGGCCAGCTGGGAAGCAGGAAAGTCCTCTATAACTTGTATCCCAGTAGTTAAAACATACTTGAGTTACTGGGTTCAAGGCAAGCAGGTCCTGTGTTCCTTCAAGTCTCAGACAACCGGGCAGTCTAAGTCTTCATAGGTCCAGGAGTGTTCTGATTCCATTTTCTGGGGATGTCACTTTTAAGCCCAGTGCCAACGTGTGGTTGGGGACACCCCTTTAACTATAAAACTAGTTCATGTCAATGTTTCCCTTTCACCTTGGTTTGTATCCAGCCTGGCTAGTGAAACAGAGGGGTGGCAGACCCAGATATGAGCTGCATTTGACGGTGACAGGATAGACTTCTTCTGAAGTCAGAAAGGCTGGGTACAACCCCTGGGCAACCCTTTGAAGTGCAATCAGGGCAAGGACACAACTCATCCCCTGCCTTCCTCTCAGGAAGACCCACACTTATTCACACCTAGGTCCTTTGTCCATTGTCTTGGAGCAAAACACATCACACCACAGAAGAGTCGAGTCAGTAATAGTCAAATGACCCTGGACGCTGGCAGGAAGGCACATTCGCATCACACAGGAAAACGCCCACTTTCTAAAAGGGGCATTTTCAAAGCAGTAAATTAAAATCTGACTTGACCATTAGGCTGAATTCAAATTAATATTACATTGAGTCCTTATAACCACAGCCATGTTATGCTTTCTAACGTACATCCCTTTCAGAGCTTTCTTTTATTGAGGTTTAGACAGAACCTTTTCCATAGGTTAGTAACCTTCCTCTGTTACAGTAGTAGGGAGCATTACCTCGACCCATGTCTTTGTGACAAGATTTCTGCTAAGAGCACTTTGCACAATGTTTTTTTGCAGTTTTGCATTCCAAACCTAGGTCTTGTACTATCAAAGCCCTCCAAAACAGATTTTCTTCATGACATTGCACACAGCACTTTATTTTCTTCAAAGTCTAGCTACAGTTGAAATAACAGTGGCTGTCTATACCATAGATACACACAAACAGTTTCCCAGGGGCCATAATGTATGGTCTGTGGTGAGCCTGAGGGCCACACTTATGTTAGCCAGATGGGAGTGGTGGTTTGTGGGTGGTTAAATGGTGCAGGATACTTTATTTGCTTATTTTCCTTTTTCTTCAGTTAGCTTGCAAATAAAAGCTTCTCCATTTATTTAAAATCCTTCTGAATCCTAGTGCTCTCTGAAGTAAACAGCAGCCCAGTGTTGCTGCATGTGAAAGTTAGGAGGGCCGGAGGCGGCCCCCGGGCCGTACTTTGCATATCACTGGTCTATATCTATCTGAGGCATGTAATGACAACTAGGAAGAATTATGGGCTTGATCTCAGATGACCCCCCTGAGCCTCCTTTCGATTTGTGAGTACTATCAGAACTTTAACTACCTAAGGCCCCCAATTTAATCCATCTTGCACGTAAGTTGCCCCTCTCCATTAAGGCACTTGGGAATGTCCCCGGGTAACTGGGTTTTTCTTATAGTTTTATGCATGTCGTTTTTTAGCTCCTATCACTCTGAATGTTTGCTTATGTATTGCTTGCTCGATTAAACAACAGCCCACAGAACTTTGCATGCAGGCTTTTCCCCTCAGCGTTTAATGAACAGCACAGGACCGAATATTAGTGACAGTTTGGAACCCCCATAGACATTTGATCTTGTCTAGGAAGATACAATATTATGATCGCGCAAGAAATCACTGTCCACCACTTCTTTCAAGAGCAAGAAATGCCACTTCATTTAAGACAGGTGTGTAAATCAATATCTGTTGAACACATTAATTTATTCAATAAATTCCAATCTTCACAGCATGACTAAACATCCCTACCTAGGAGTAACCCCCCCACCAAGTTAAACCTAACTAAAACCAGAACAACTAACTCTTGAAGAATACCCCCTGGTTTTCCCAATAAACTGCCCTTTCAGGATGGACCAACCCGCTCCAGGCTGCCCACCCCCACTAGAAAAACCGCCTACTAAAAGAACCAAGACACCTGTCCTAAAGTGGCGAGGCCCGAAGGCCGGAGCAGCGCCTAAAGCACTGCAAAGTATAAAAAACCTAGCGAGAAAAAAGGGGGAAGGGTGGGTGGGGCAAAACGAACCTCCCTTCCCTGCCTTCCACTACGCACTTCCTTTCCACCTGCCTCTAGCCCCTTTTAACACCTCCCCTCCAATCACCCACACCTGCCCTGTCCAGCTCGTGCTCGCACGAACAAACCTAGGGAGAGACCGGCTCGCGCCCGGGTCTCCCTGGGTCCCCCCTTGCTGTCAACATGCTAGGTTTCCTCTGAACCCGTGGTGCATGGCTGAGGTGTTTCTCTTGATATCTGTTCTAGTAAGAACAGTTAGTAGGCCCTTTTTTTTTTTTTTGTAAACATTTTATTTATAGTTTGCAAAGGTGAAAGTAGAAAAAGAGAGGAATAGAAGAAAAAAAGAACAAGAGAAGGGAGAAGGAGAGAAAAGAAACAGGCGACATTCTGCCACATAACCCCACACAGGGGGTGTTAAAGAGCATTATTGCAAAAAAAAGGATAAAAGGAAACCCAGATTGTGCATCAGGAGGGACGGCAACCAGCAGACAACAGGAGTGCTAATGACATGGACCTGCTGCCCACAATGTCCGAAGTTTGCATTGAAGTCCCAGCGGTAGGTGCAAAGTTCCCAGCTGAAGAAGAATAATCCAATCACGATCATAACCATAGCGTCCTCTCGCAAAGGCATAGCAAGTCGCAACAAGAGAAAAACAACAACCCCAACTACCACCCCGCCTCCCCCCTTTCCCCCCATCCCCCACCCAGTGGTGGCGACCAGCACTCATGCAAAACAGCAACATACACACCAGTGATTAAATTTGAAAGAGATGAAGTGCCCGTAGTGCTGAAGGGCAAACTGCCGAAGGCAAACCACGTGACAAAAATCTCACCAAAGGGCCCCAATTGAACATGAAGTTTTTAAAATTCCCCAGGAAGATATCTCAGAGACGCTCCATAGTCAGTAGACGCCATAGCCGTGCATGCCATAAGGAAATGGCAGGAGCAGTCGGGCTTTTCCAAGCGGCAGCCAAAGTCAGCTTGGCCGCTCCCAAGCAGAGCCACATAATACGCTTATCAGCCCTAGTCTGGTGTTCCAGCAGCGGGTCTCTGAGGCCCAACAAGACAAAGTCCATTGAATCTGGGAGCGGGTAACCCAGCACATCTTTCATGTGGGAGAGAATCTCGGACCAAAATGGCCGGATGGTGGGGCAGTCCCACAAGATGTGGCTGAAGTCACCCAACATCCCGCAGCCCCGCCAGCACCTATCTGAGGTAGTCGGGAATATTCGGTGCAATTTGAACGGATACAAATACCAGTCGAACAGAAGCTTCATATGGGCCTCTCTGAGATCCGTAGAGTGGTTATGTGCCGTCACATCCCGCCATAAGCTCCTCCATTCGCTATCGGAAATGTCCCTCCCAAGAGTACTCTCCCAGTGATCCATATACCGAGGCCGGGGGGACATCGCGGTGTCTAATAGCATACCATACAGAAAAGAAATCGCCCCCTTCATGGTGGATGTGCGAAGGATAAAGGTTTCAAATTTCGTCTGGTAGCTGCGTCCACCACTCCAGGCGACGTCGCCCAATGCAGGAGCTGAAGGTGATGAAAGCGCTCTGTCGGCAGAACACCATAATCCATCATACAATTAAGGAAAGTAAGGGGCGAGGCCCCATGGAACAGGTGGGTGAGGACCCTACAGCCACCCTCCCTCCAGACCTCAAAGGGACCCTCCGTCAACGCCGAAGGGAAGGCCGGGTTGAAATGGATCGGGGTGAACGGGGACGGGAATGTGGTCCACCGATCATCGCTACTGACTGTGTCCCAGACCTTTAACACCGTGCTGGTAGGGGTGCTAATGTACGCGTTCCTGGGCCAGTCCACCTAAGGCTTCCAGGCTAGATCCCAGATGGAACGTCCCGCAACGCTTTGATCCATATGGAGCCAGTGCTTCTCCAAGAGCTGTTGGGACCATTCCACCATTCCACCAGAACTCTCAATTGGGCAGCCTTGTAATACAAGTGCATGTCCGGGAACCCCACCCCCCCCCTCCAGCCGCGGACGTCGGAGAACCACATACGGAAGTCGCGCCCGACCGCCTTGCCAGACGTATTTCAACATCAAGGTCTTAAGCCGACGGAAATAATCCACTCCTATCGGGATGGGCAAGGTTTGGAAGAGGTACAGGAGTTTAGGCAGGAGGACCATTTTAAGCTCATGAATCCTACCCAACCACGAGATATATTTGGGTTTCCACCGCTCTAATTCCGCACGAATCAACGCCAGCATCGGAGGGAAATTAGCCTGGAATAAGGCGCCTATGGTAGAGGTCAGCCGTACTCCCAGGTATAACAGGGAGGAAGCTGACCACGAGAGTGGGGTAAGCGACCGGATCTGGTGCACCTCACAAGGCGGTAGGGTTAAGTTCAAGATGTATGACTTATCAAAGTTAACTTTGAAACCCGCCACCGTTTCATACTCAGATAGCACTGTATGGACATGGGGTAACGACAATGCCGGATCTCGAATGGACAGCAATACGTCATCAGCGAAGAGTGAAATCTTATGTTGCTCACCCGTGAAGGGGAGACCCAAGATCCGCTCGTTCTCCCGAATCGCCAGCGCCAACGGTTCTATGCTAAGCGCAAAGAGAAGGGGCGAGAGCGGACAGCCCTGGCGTGTCCCTCGGGAGTGGTGGAATCTCCCGGACCTGTGACCGTTAACCAACACCCGAGAGGTGGGACTGTTGTAATTGGCCTCAAGCATTCTTATGAATCGGGGCGAGAACCCGAAGGCCTCCAACGTGCGGTGTAAAAACCCCCAATCAACGCGATCAAAGGCTTTTTCTGCGTCAAGCCCTACCAACACTGCCGGTATGTGAAACCGCTCCGCCTTTTCAATCAAATGGATGACGCGCCGCAAATTGTCGTGAGTCTGTCGACCTTTAATGAATCCGGACTGATCTGGGTGGATCAGAGCCGGCATCAGGTCTTGCAGTGTGCCCGCAAGAATGGAGGAGTACAATTTAGCGTCCAGGTTAAGGAGCGCTATCGGATGGTAAGAAGCGCAGTAGGTAGGATCCTTCCCCGGTTTGGGGAAAATAGTAATCATGGCCTCGGCCATGGTGTCCGATGTCCTACCCTTAGAGGCCATCGCGTTGAAAAGGGAAACTAGGTAGTCGCAGATGTTGGATGCGAATGTTTTGTAAAACAGGGCCGTGTAGCCATCAGGACCGGGGGCCTTATGTAGTTTCAGAGCCTTAATGGCGGCCAGCACCTCCTCCCTAGAGAATCGTTCCATCCCCTGGAGACCTGTGGGAGAGGCAGACCACCCAAGAACGCAGACTGGGCCTCTGGATCTAGGGCGTCGCCCGAGTAGAGATCCTCGTAGAAGCGACTAAAGATGGCCGCCTTGTCCACATCCTTATGCTGAATAGAGCCCGTATGGTCCCGTATACCCCCGATGTAATCCCTCTCGCGCTTATCTCGAAGCTGCCGGGCAAGGTAGCGCACAACCTTATTCCCCTGGGAATAGGAGACACGTCTAAGACGTAGGAGGGTGAATTCCGCCCTGTTGTTGTAATGGGCTTTCAATTTCCCTCGCACCGCCGTAAGTGGGCGAAGGGTCACCCTGGAGGGGTTCGACTTGTGTGCCTGTTCCAGGGTCGCAAGCTCCGATTCCAGAGCTTCCCTCTCCTTCTGTTGAAGTTTGTTAAGATTCGCGTTAAGGGCGAGGCACGTACCCCGTAAGGAGGCCTTGCACGCATCCCACGTGGTATACACCGACGTGTCAGAAGGCGGGTTAAGAGTAAAAAAGTCTCCGATAGCCTTCCGTAGCTCTTTACAGGACACCTCATCCCGCACCAGTGCAGCCGGGAAGTACCACTTCCGCCAGCCATCCCCCCCTACAGCCCAATGCAACCCAAGTACTACTAAACTATGATCCGACAGTGAGAGCGGGAAGA
The DNA here is from genome assembly GCF_964263255.1 of Lissotriton vulgaris. NCBI lineage: Eukaryota > Metazoa > Chordata > Amphibia > Caudata > Salamandridae > Lissotriton > Lissotriton vulgaris. The sequence continues at coordinate 1,434,928,113 of NC_141693.1, read as the reverse complement.
TATCAGCCATTCGAATATCCCCCCTGAGAGCTTGGCTAACAAAAATGTGATCTATGCGGGAGTACGAGCGATGGACATGAGAAACGAAAGTATAATCCTTGGCCTGAGTGTGGACGAAGCGCCAGCTATCCACCTTTCCCAATTCGCCTACTTGACGTTGCGTTTCCTCCGAGAAGACACCAGTATCTGCCCTGCGCGTCCCCGAACTATCTAAATCCCTGTCCCACACCATGTTGAAGTCCCCCAGCAGTATCAAGTGCCCGTCTACATAGTCCCCCATCTTGTCCATCAAACATTGCAAAAAACCATTTTGGCCCGCATTCGGAGCATACACCACAACAAAGGTACATAAGCGGCCATATAACATCCCTTTCACCATTAACCAACGGCCCTCCTTATCACCGCTCACCCCCAGGGGTTGAAAGTGGAGAAAGGCCCGAAAGAGGAGTGCAACCCCTCTATGCTTCGTGGGCGCAGACGCCCTGTAGATAAGGGGGAAATGTCTATGGCGGACTCTCAGTTCATCTCTCCTGGCCAAGTGGGTCTCCTGAAGGGCAACCACATCTAGGTGGTGGTCTGAAAGATACTTCCAGAGTTTCTGCCGTTTCTGCGGGGAGTTGAGGCCTTTCACTTTCCAGGTGCCTATACTAACAGGCATAATGAGGACCTGAGACTCCATTCTATGCGTATGCTAAGGCATCCAGAGTCCAGCCCCCGACCCCCGCCATTCACCAAACCCCACTCACACTGAAGGTACTTATACAGAAACAGCCAGAAAAAAGCCCCAAGCTCCTCCCGGCCATGGGGGACCACACCCATCCCTTCCCAGCTCCCCAGAGAGGCCTCCCCCCTGCAAATCACAAGAAATGGAGAGGTAACATCGTAGTGCAAGACAAGAAGTGCAGAGAATAACACCATCAGCGTCAACAACAGCACACAGACACCATTCTCGGTCGCCACCACACCCCCCCTCCCCACCAACCCCAACCCCAACAACCCCACCAGAGTACCAACTTCCAGAACTCCTTCCTTTCCACCCCCCTCCAGCAAACCAAGAAACAAGAAGACAGAGCACAAGGCCCTAAACCTGAACCAAACACTCAGCAGTTCCAATGGGCCACGGGTCTCAAGGTCCACATCAGACTGGAATCGGGGTGGGGGCACCAGTTCAGGGGCCCCAGGGCCACGACCCGGGGTGTCTTCTCCAAAAGTAACATAGTACCCCGGGACCGTAGGGACAGAGACCCTCCGGCGCCCGACCATCAAGGAAGTCAGGGATCATGCCGCACCAGAGATCTGCTGAGTATCTGCAAGCGTGGCCGAGGCCACCGACGCCACCGCAGATCCTCTCTCCTGTAGGCTAGCAGCGTGGTCCGGACGCCCCCGGTCCGGGGAAGAGCCAACTCGATGCCACGAGGGAGATCGGCGCCGTCGCCTCGATGGGGAGGGATGCGCCGCCTGAGATGAAGGAACGTCCTCCAGCCCCAGAAGATCCTTCACGGCCTGCAGGGAGCGGATTTGCGCCAGTCTGTTCTGCCATCGGAATATTATACGGAAGGGGTGCCCCCAGGAATACGAGATGTTACGCTCCCGCAAGAAAGCAGTCACTGGGCGGAAGTCTCTCCTCTTCTGGAGCGTGGACGCCGCCAAGTCCTGATATAGCTGCGGCCGATGGCCTCTAAACTGTAAGGAGGTGATGGCTCTAGCTTTCCGGAGGATACGCTCCTTCGTCTGAAAGTCATGCACACACACGAGGATGTCCGGGGGGGGGGCACCCCCTCGCCTAGGCAGGCCAACTCTGTGCACCCTATCCATTTTGATTTCCTGCACGTCCTCCTCACCTAATATCTGCAGGAATAGGGCCTGGACATACTCTCGCAAGTCTCCAGCCTCACCGTCCCAAGGGACCGCCCTGATGCGAATATTGTTTCTCCTGGAGCGATTCTCCAAGTCCTCAGCGTGGGCCTGCCGGTCCAAATTCTGCTCCGTAAGGCGAATAATATCCTGTTGTAGTTGGTGCACATCATTCGCCACACTTAAGTCGTGATCCTCCAGGGTCGCTACTCGTTCACCAATGCCATCGACATCCCTCCGGACCTCCCGTAGATCCGACGCTAGCTGGGCGCGAAGCTCGGAGATATCCTCCTTGATAGAGGCGAACAGCTCCGTCATGAAGGCCTTGGTGGCGGGCGCCTCCTCGTCCGATTGCCTAGACGAACCACTAGCCCCTGGGGAAGATGGCGGCTGCGATGATTTAGATGCTCCGTCCTTTACCGTCCTCCCTTTGCGCTGCAAATTAGACATCGTGGAGGCTCGGCCGTGCCGTGCAGTCAAGGCTATCGCACCCCCACCGGGGATGAAGAGTGCTCAGGAGTAACTGCGTCACGGGCGGCTGCCGCCTGATCAAGATGGCGGCTCAGGAGCTTCCCGCCAGAGTCCAAAAGTCAATGCAGGGATAGTGTCGTCCGGCAATAAGGCCCGGGTTCCCCGCCTCTATCAACCGGGTCACCAAGGCAGCCACATGCCCCCGCCAAACCTCAACTCAGTCCACCGCCACCGGAGAGAGGACAGCGCGTGTCAGCCAGGTAGCCTGCAGGGTAGAATAGGCCTCTATTCCGCTCACATACCAGACCTGGGTCCACCGCGCAGGGCCAATGCCTTCGACCCGTAGTCGTTGCACACCACGGGCTCCACCTTAGAGTGTTAGGTCGCTCGCAGGGACGAGAAGGACACTCCGCCTCAGCAGTGGACGCAGACAGCCGTCTCTGTGCCGTCCAGTAACAGCCGCGCCCGGGCTGTACAGCCTCGCTGAGGATCCGAGGCACACCCTCAACGTGGCCAGTCGTCCGTTGAGGTCTTCGGTCCGTTATAGCAGAGCGCCCAGGATCATCCCAGTGTCTCGATAGTGCGGAGCAACACTGGCGGTGATAAGGTGGCAGAAGTGAGTCGCCAGTTCTCAATGCCACGCCCAGCCGGCGCCGGCTCCACTGCAACCACAGGCCGGCTTCTCCCTCACGCAAGGCCGGTGCGTAATAGGCCGGGCGACGAACTGTCCGCAGTGGCGCTGTACAGTCACTTAGGGCCTCGCTGGGGACACCGGGCCACTCCGCTCGATGCCAGTGGTCTCTGCGAGCGTTTCAGAGTCGATTGGCACCCCGAAGGCGATGCTATACAATGCTCAGCAGGTCGGGCGCCGGAGCGACTCGAAAGCACGTCTTACTCCAACGCCATCTTGGCCACGCCCCCCCTTTTTGTGTTTTAAGGTTTTTCTTCTCCTTTCTCTTTGCTCTGGCCGGTAGATTCATTTTTACAGCTGTGTGGCAGGCTATAAAGGTTGAGCTCGATATCCTTGACTGTTTATAAATACTCCCAAATTTTTACGTTTTGGAGAATTGGGTTTTGCTAAGCATTACATTGTCCTCATTCAATTGTTCACTCGCAGCAATTTTAAATAATGCGTATTGTTTTAAACCTTGCACAATATTATTGTACTGTATTTTTATGAATTTAGTTCTACTTTTATGGTCTTTTTTTGTAATTAGACTGAATAGAATGTTTGAATCTGAATCTGAGTCTTTAATTAATTTTTCTAGCTGCTCCCAAACTGACGTTATGCATGATAAGGAGTAATGATGTAACCCAGTGCTTTTCATGAAAAAGTCAGCCATGATAAAGTGAAACACAACTTTGTAGGTTTGCCAGGACAAGCAAAACGTAAGTGCTGATGCCCTGCTTTTTAAATACACATGCACCATGCACCATGCCCTAAGGCCATTTAGGGCCTACTCTAGGTGTGACATATTGAAATGGAAGATTAAGGATTTGCAAAAAGTTTATTTTGCCTGGTGAGAATGGCTATTTTGAAACTGCTCTACAGACCTGAGACATATTTTTCAATGCTACTTTAGTGGGTGGCACATTGAGTGCTGCAGGCCACTTGTATTGTTTAATTTGTAGACATTAGGTATACATAGTACAATTTATTTGGGAATTACAAGTAAATCAAATTTGCCAATAATGCGAATGCTAGTTTTACCATGTTAAAAAAGGGTGATGACAAGCATCTCATGACTGTTTAGCAAATGTTGCTAAAGAATTAACAAAGTGAGTAAAAAGGAAGGAATCACAGGAACCAAGATGGTTTAAGGCTGAGTGCTCCGGGGCACATAAAGATCTTAGGAAAGCATTGCATACAACCCAGCGGGACCACATTTTAATTAAGAGAGCAAGACAAACATATAAACGTGTTACTGGCCAGAGGAAGATTGAACTGAGAAGACTGGCCTAGGAAGATCTTGAAAGAGCCAGCAATCACAGGGAATCTAAGAGTTTTTTGGGAAGTTATTAACCGTCCCCTTTTCTCTAACGAAGCAAGGGGTATGGAATCGATAATATCGGGGGAAGCTTGGGAACTCCACTACTCCAAAATATTCAGCCCAAACCACAACTCACCACAAGACCAAAGGGAAGAAGCAATAATTAATTTGGATACTGAATACCAATTTAGCTCTTCCCTGAATGTAAGTGAGGTTGAGGATGAGCTGGCAAAGGCTATCTCCTCAAAAGCACCAGGCCCCAATGGGGTGCCCTTGGATGTGTTTAAAAGCAATCCCCAACTATGGGCCACCTTGATGGTTAATGTCTGTAAAGCAGCAATAGTGGGTCGCATTCCTTCATCATGGAAAAAGGCATAGTAGTGCCAATCTATAAAAAAGGTAACAGGAATGATTTTGTATGCTACAGACCCATCTCCTTAATCGATGCCACATGTGAAGTCCTGGGGAGGGTAATACTTGTATGCCTGAAATCATGGGTCAATGCCCCTGGACTTATTTCCAATACACAATATGGCTTCAGAAGGGGTATGGGAAAAAACAAACAGTGCTCAATTTATCACTGATTACAGGTAGGTACATGAAGCCCGGGAAGGGGGGGGGGGGCAATCCACCTGGCCTTCATGGACTTATCCAGTGCATTCAACACAGTAAATCGGGGGAAGCTGTGGAAATATTGAAAAAATTATATTTTGGACAGACAAAGAACAACAACTAAAGGAGGGTGGAAAGCAGTCAGGAAGTGGAACAAAATTGATGGTGATAAAATGATACATCTACTCCGTACCAACCCTCTTCCTAACAACCGCTCTCACAATCCAGAGCTCCTTTGTGGGGAACTCATGGATAAACTCATGAAGGCTGCGGACAAAGTAGCACCAATTTGTAGGGTGAACCTAGTGGATAGAAAACGAGGGGCTCCATGGTATAATGAATCACTCAGAGCAAAGAAACGTGGGTTACGTAAACTTGAAAGAGCATGGCGCAAAGATTACAGTCCTGACTCTCGGAGCAGATACACACTGGCTCTCGCTAGCTATAAGCAAGCGATTATTGCTAGGAAGTCCGAGTTTTATGAGGAGAGGATCACTACTGCCACAAATCCACAAAAAGAAGTCTTCCGAGTCCTTACGGAGCTCAGGCAAGAAAAAGAACATTCCCCGGATTTCAGCCAGGAACACTGTCAAAAATTTCAGGATTTTTTTACCAACAAAATCATTGACCTGGTTACTGGAATTATGGCAACCTCGCAAATTGACTGCCCACCGGTGGCTATTCCAGCTAGAATGCCAGCTGTAAATCTACTCTCCACCCTACCCTTGATTACTAAGGATAGGTTAGTTTCTCTCATGGGGCGGGTTAAGTCGGTCTCCAGGTCGGACCCATGTCCGCCTGAAGTGTTTAAACTGGCACTCCCTGGTATAGAGGAAGATGTGCTGAGTCTTTTAAACCTCTCTTTACAGGCTGGACAAGTGCTCTCCTCTATTAAGGAAGCCCGTCTGATCCCGCTGTTAAAAAAACCTGGGGCGGACGCGAAATGTTTGAAAAATTTCAGACCAATTTCCCAGTTACCGTTCCTCGTGAAAGTACTGGAGCAGCACGTTCTCACCACTTTATCGGAACACCTGGAAAGTAACATGCTGTTAGAGCCGAATCAAGCAGGCTTCCGTGCTAATCATAGCACGGAGCTGGTTATGCTGTCAATCGTAGATGAACTTAGGAACAGAGCAGACAAGAAAATCCCGGGGGCCCTGGTGCTGCTGGACCTCTCCGCGGCATTTGATACCGTGTGTCATGAACAACTACTGTCGCGGATGAGGGACTTCGGCATTCAGGGCACAGCACTTGCATGGTTCACATCCTTCCTCCAAGAGAGGACGCAGAGAATGCAAATAGGTGACATGCTCTCTACCGCAATTCCGATCACTTGCGGAGTTCCACAAGGGTCTGCTCTGTCACCCCTATTGTTCAATTTATACCTGCAGCCTTTGATTTTGATGCTTAATCAAATGGACTGCCAGGTATATAACTATGCAGATGACACTCAGATCATCATCCAATTGGATGATAGCCAGAATGCTTTTGCTAGATTGCAAAACATTCTGAGAAGTACAGCTAACTGGATGTCCGGGAACTCCCTAAAAATCAACCCGGACAAAACCGAGGTGTTGCCAATTACCATCGCTGGCAACCCTTGGTGCGATCGCTTTTGGCCTAGGGAGTTGGGCACGCCGCCGGAACCGGTGGAGGTGGTCAAGAGCCTGGGCATCCAGGTGGACAGTAAGCTGTCCATGAAAAAGCAAGTCACAGCCGTGGTGGGCAGCTGTGTCGGCCTCCTCCGACAACTCAGGAAAGTTTCCTCGTTGCTCTCTTTTTCTACTTTGAGGAGTGCGGTCTCTGCGATGATTCTAGCCAGGTTGGACTATGGCAATTCGTTGTACATAGGACTTCCACAGGGGCTTTTAAACAGAATGCAGACGGTCATAAATGATGCCGCTAGGCTCATTTTTAAGAAACCGAGGAACACCCATGCATCCCCCCTTCTGCGGGAACTACACTGGCTGCCAGTTAGGCAGAGGCTAATGTTCAAGGGGCTTTGTATTGTCCACAAAGCTCTTTATGGTGGGGCACCTACCTATCTGAAATCACGCCTGACCCTCTACACACCAGGGAGGGTGCTCAGATCTGCTGAATCCATCTATCTTGTTCAACCACGCTGTAGACTGACCACTGTGGGTGGGCGTGCTTTCTCGCACACTCTGCCAGCTTTGTGGAACAAATTGTCGATGGAACTCCGCAATGAGACAAACTTAATGCCCTTCCGTAAGAAACTAAAAACTGTGCTTTTCCAGCAAGCGTGGGGTGGCCTCTAAATTGAAATCAGATGTACCCTTTGTATTGTCCAGCTGACCCTAACAAAGCGCCTAGAGACCTCTGGGGTATAGTGCGCTATATAAATCAAATCAAATAAATAAATAATGGTCTTTGAGGAACCACTTATCACATTGTTGCGCAGGTTGCATACCTCTACTACTGCTGTCATTCGTTATGGTCCTGGGGGCGAAAAGACAAAGTCAATTGCTTCGACAGAGGGGGTCCGCCAAGGTTGTATTTCTATTCCTTTTATACACAAATGGGTTGGAGTCATTTCTGCTAGAGCAGCAATTAGATTTTCCTAGCATAGGAGGCAAATTAGTACCTTTGTTATCATATGCTGATGACACTGTCTTGATGGCTTTGACGGCCAACAGCCTCCAAAAAACCTTAAATGCTTTAACTGACTTCATGCTGGAATTAGAACTAAAAGTAGATTTTAGTAAATCTTTTATCATGGTGTGTGGTCCTAACCGAACCAAAAGAAGGAAATTTGTGGTGAAGGTAAAGATTATCGATAAGGTGGCTAATTTTACTTACTCTGTATTGTTTTTAATAATAAATTGAGTGCGGAGCAACTTATTGCAACTAAGGTGCAACACACTAGCAGAATAGTAGAGGAGCTGTTTTGTTTTGCTTGTAAATTGGGACATAAGCCTATTGCAGAAATGATAACTCTATATAAATCCAAATGCCTGTCAGTAGCTACATACGGGCGGGCATATGGGGGCATCATAAGTGTACTCAGATACAAATTTTGGAAAATACATTTTTAAAAAGATTAATAATGATCCTGATTAGTTCCCCTACATCTTTATGCCACTCAGAAGTGGGGTTGGATTTTGTAGAAGACAGAATAAACATCGCCCCACTGATCCTCTGGGGAAAGTTTGGACCTCTGAGGATTTATAATTTTCAAGGAGAATCCTTAGAGATTGCTTGAGCCTTGAAAAGGCTCTTGCTATCCCCTGTCTTCGATATGTTAAAGACAATTTTAATAAGATTGGGCTAGGGCACTATTATGATAATCCTGATTGTAGTGGATCTAATATGAAATTGATCATAAAAAACGCATATTATCTCTAATCGGGATCGTGGAACAAGAGATGGGCGCCCAAACCATTCGCAATGTTTTTTGTCCTTTACTATTCATGTACAATCACGTTTCCTTATCACCATATTTCGTCTTTGCACATTGCAATTTCTTGTGGCCTTTTCTAAACAGGCAGGTTGGTGTGAGAGACTACACCCCTGTCCGTGCAATAACTCAGACCAACAAAGCACAATGCACTTTGTGCTGTTTTGTAAGCTCTACAAAGACTCAAGGGCACGTTTTATTAAGCCTGTGGTAATCGAGAGTCGTCCCTGTTCTTATAAAGAGGGTTTTAATTATTTACAATCTCTATCTACTGCTGCTATTTTTATTGGTGTGCTCAACTTTATTAGAACTGCTTTAGTAATTAGGAAACGCTATGAATTGTAACAGGAGTTCAAGTTTTGTGTTTTAATTCCTGAAGTTTATGTATATGTATTTTATGTCAGTCTTCTTTATAAGCTTTTATGTATGTTTAAATTATTTTATGTATGTCTGCAAGCATTTATGATTCAAATGAATCGAATAAAGTTATTTGACTGACTGACTGATTAGCAGGAGTAAAGTGCTCCGAGTCCTATGGCCATAAAAAATCAGTTTAGAAAAAATAGGGTAGTGAAGGAAAGTATCTGGGGGAACACCAAGTAAGAGATGGCCATTTCCAACATTCTTTGTTTACTTGTCTGATAGGTTTGATATTATTAACCACAGTCGATTGAACTCTACAACGGAACAATGCATGGGTGTCAGAGGAAATGTCCTTAAATAGTTCTGCTCATTTCTTTCAGGACAGAATGTATTGGTAAAATTGGATACCACTCCTTTGCGCTGGCCAAACTTACCTGCAGTCGCCCAGGGCTCAGTTCTTGTGCTAATTCTTCAATATTTAAATGGAGCTGCTCGGCTCAATGAGAGACTTGGGTGTAAACCTACAGAAGTATGCTAAGGATAGTGAGATGTATCTGAAAACATCAACCATTGACCACGTCAACACCCTAAGAATCTGTCCCTCCAGACTACAATCTTGGGTGAAAAACACATTTTCCTCCTAAGTCAAGAAAAAAAGAATTCTTCCTTCTCACCTCGTCATCAAAAAAGCTTGCTCCATCCCCTCTTAATTTTTCAAACCCAAATGGCGTTGCAGTGGCACCTGCGCCATTGATCAAATTTCCATCTCTACACGTGAAAGAAAAGAAACCATTGTATTTTCTCCTGGGTTAAAGGTTTATTTTCATTTTGCCATTTAGGGTTTCTAATCCAAACAGTTTGTAAATGGTTTTGATATTTTTAAAGGATGAGATCGATTGTGTTGTGTGAAAAAAACATTTTTCAGCAAATGGAACTGTTTTTAATCTATTCCCCCTTTATGCCATCCTGCCACTTCCAAGACAAGCAGGGTTTCCTTACTAACATGGCTCCATTTTGGGAACTGTGTGTTTTAAAGTTTATATTTGGCCTTGCATTAGCCGCCTAGTCTGTGACTCCAATTGGACCAGGTCTCCTAGCCACCATGCACCCCTCACATCCTCCCTAAGCCTAAAAGTGTAAGTCATGCAGGCACCATTTTAGAGTGGTGGTGTGCTGCAAAGAAAAGCTGACTGCATAATATTAAGGATCCAGGCAGCCTAAAAAAATGTATCTTCACATCGCCACCTAGGGTTTCTGAACCAAACAGTTTAGATTTTGTTTTGAGATTTATTAAAAAACACCTGTATTTATTGCATTGTGTTTAGAACGCGTTTTAAGCACTTAGAACAGTTTTGAAACTACATCCCCCCTGTCTCTGTTAAGTAGGGTTTGTTTATTTAGCAACAACGTTCAATTCGGGAAGCAGTGTGTATAGAGTTTACATTTGGTCTCTCTTCATCTCTCCCAGTGTAGGACTCCTAGGGCTACCCCTGGTTAGGGCTGTCATTGAACTCAGGGCTTGCAATTATGGTCAGGTTAGTCATTTTACCTTTAGTTACCCAAGCCATGGAACAATAGGGAGCTAGAAGCGATGAACAAGAGTACTTAACGTCTTGATGAATGCCCACAAACCTACAGTCAAAACAGAAGAGCAGAAACATGCTAATCAAAAAATACTAGGCAGGAACTCTCCTGACAACGTATCCTTTAGGCTTTCACTCTTGTGGTATCAAGGCACATTAAAGAAAAAAATACAAATTATTTCTGCCTTACACAATTTTAACAATACCTGAATATCCTGGAGGCTTTTATTATGCATCACAAAATCAACAAAATGACTATTAGTGAGCCTGCCTAGCAACATTAGTTGCAGTTGAGGAGAGACTCCATTGCTGAGTTATGACACCTATTGTGGGTGAGTGTCCTGTGTTCCTTTTGAGGAACACCATCCACTGAAAAGTGTTTTTAGGTAAAATAGTTCACAACATATAAGGGTGAAGAAGGCAGTACTGAGTCTCCCATTTCAGGCGGTGCCTTTTGTGCTTAATGCTATCTATTGGAAGGATTTGCTTAGTGCCTTACTACCTCTCTCTCTGCCCCCCTAAGGTTATTTTTTATCAGTATTGCTATGGCCATTGCCATTGGCAATAAATGCTTGGTTGAAACCATTGTTTGACTCTGGTACTGAAATCTTCCACTGTGATGGTATTTGTCTTTGTCTTCTCCGTGGAAAACATCACATTGGTTCATTGTTAAATATATGGATTCCTGGTTGGCTGAGGTATGCACACAGACCAGACAGGAACCATATCTCTAGTCGGGGTAAGCTACATACACACTAAAAGATAACCTATGTGCACCCTCTGGTAGCTTGGCACAGAGCAGTCAGGCTTATTTAACCCTTTCGATGCTGATGACGAGCTCAGCTCGTCATCACCCACGGGTGTCGTGAGCTGATGACGAGCTGAGCTCGTCATGACAACAGCAAAATGGTAATTTGCAGCACAGCGCAAAAATCACCGCAGCAGCGATGCGGTTAAAGAGGCAATGTGTAAAGTATTTGTGCAACACACCCACAGTAGCACAATAAATACACCAAGATCGGAGTTAACACAGGTTTAGAAAAATACTGAATATTTATCTGCCTTACACAATTTTAACAATACCTGAATATCCTGGAGGCTTTTATTATACATCACAAAATCAACAAAATGACTATTAGTGAGCCTTCCTTGCAACATTAGTTGCAGTTGAGGAGAGACTCCATTGCTGAGTTATGACACCTATTGTGGGTGAGTGTCCTGTGTTCCTTTTGAGGAACACCATCCACTGAAAAGTGTTTTTAGGTAAAATAGTTCACAACATATAAGGGTGAAGAAGGCAGTACTGAGTCTCCCATTTCAGGCGGTGCCTTTTGTGCTTAATACTATCTATTGGAAAGATTCGCTTAGTGCCTTACTACCTCTCTCTCTGGCCCCCAAAGGTTATTTTCTATCAGTATTGCTATGGCCATTGCCATTGGCAATAAATGCTTGGTTGAAACCATTGTTTGACTCTGGTACTGAAATCTTCCACTGTGATGGTATTTGTCTTTGTCTTCTCTGTGGAAAACATCATGGTTCATTGTTAAAAATTTGGATTCCTGGTTGGCTAAGGTATGCCCACAGACCAGACAGGAACAATATCTCTAGTCAGGGTAAACTAGATACACACTAAAAGATAACCTATGTGCACCCTCTGGTAGCTTGGCACAGAGCAGTCAGGCTTATTTAAAGAGGCAATGTGTAAAGTATCTGTGCAACACACACACAGTAGCACAATAAATACACCAAGAGAGGAGTTAACACAGGTTTAGAAAAATACTGAATATTTATATGAGTGAAACGAGGCCAAAATGACGGACATCTAATCACTATGAATTTATAAAGATGAAATACAAAATCAGTGCTTAGAAGTCAGTAGCGGTCAAAAGGTTGCTTGAGATTACGGGGAACCAGTACAAACCCAGAGTTCAGGCTGACGCAATGGAGGACAGGCCAGTTACTGGACCTACACAGGCCCCTTTGAGAAAGTACCATGACTGGAGCAAAGTGTTGGTGCTGAGGGCGAGATGCATTGATCTCTTCCACACAGTCAGGCTGCTGCGTTGTTGTCGAGCTTTGATGAGGTGAAGGCAGAGCGTTGTCTTCAAACCTCGCAGGCTGTAGATCACCTATCGTCAAATAGCCTCTGTGTCGGTGTCAAAGGGCTATGCGTAAGTTCCGATTGGCGCAAAGGTGACGACGCATCAGTTTTGTAGCAAAACAGCTACAGAACCCACTTCTGAGGCCAAGGACTTGGAGAGGGCACCTATGGCAAGGGTAATACAGACAGAAGGCAGAGTCCAGCAACAACAGCAGAGCTGCAGGAAGTCTTTTGTGTCTCTGAGATTTCAGAAAAACAGAAGACATTAAGCCCTAGGAGATCACTTGGAGGGACGGCAAAGTCCAGATCTCCTTCCGCAAAGTCAAGGAGCAGCAGAGCAATAAGCAGAAAAGCAGTCCTTCCAGAAAAGCTGTCCAGTTGAATCCTTTAAGCAGCAGAACAGTCCTTCTGACAGAGTTCAAGATACAGAAGTGTCTGATTTTAGGGGGTTAGAGACCCAGTACTTACACTCAAAAGTGTATTTCTTTTAGGGGGCGATTTCAAAGCAGCTCTCTGGCGTACACAAGGCTCACTTTCTACCCAGATAAAACTGTGATTTGTTTGTGGATAGGGCACTACCTATTGAAGTGTGTCAGCCCCTCCTATTCCTCCCTGCCCAGAAAGACCCATCAGAATGTAGATGAATGCAAATGAGTGCTCAGAATGCATATGACTAGACGAAATTCACAAAATATAGTTGTCACCCAACCTAGATGTGAATTGTAGACAGGCTGTAAGACGCAAAGAGCCGTAACTGCAGAGGAATTTCCACATTCTAAATGTGACATTTCTAAACGGTAATGTTTAATCCAACTTCACCAGTAATGAGGATGTATCATTACCTTTCCAAAGATATTTAAGATGGTGGCGGAGCGGAGTGCCAAAGGCGCATCTAAGGCAAGCCTGTCTATATCCATCTGTGTCCAGCCGGAGCCAGGTCCAAGGAACCCATGTCCTCCTCAGCCAGGGAGACAACATTGCACTGCTAACCAGCTAAATGCACTACAACCAGACCACCCTTTAATCTATGCTGCCTGTAATTTCTCTTGCCTGACTTCGGCAAATTGCAATGACCTTAATGTTCTGCTTCCACCCTCTGCTAACGGCTCTGACACTATGATCAGAATGGTTTGCCACATCTCTAAGCCACCAGAGCAACACGATGATCTCAGGAAATTTCATTTTTTTTGCATTATTTGCCAGTCTTTTTCTAAACACCAACATCTATTTAATTTTTGTCGGGACTATAAACCAGATGCCTTGTTTGTTCCTGGGACTTGGCTTCATGAGGGATCTTCACCAGATGTAAGCACAGCTTTCCCCCCTAATTATTCTATAGTTAGGAGAGACAGACAAGACACGACAGGCGTGGGGATTGCATAGTTTTTAAAAATGGTTTCCAGTGTGAAATTGAAGTATTCCCTGTTCCTGCCTGTAAAGCTCTGCTTTACGCGCTTTCTCTGGCACACACATTTACCCTATCAGGAGCTTTGTTGTATCGCCCCACCAGGATATGCAGGAAATTGGTGTATCTCTTTTCTGGTTCTAATAACTGCGCACATATTAAAATCGTCCAATTTCATTCTAAATAGTGATATTAATTTTCACATAGAAGATCTTAAATGTGTACTCAGAGTTCCACTTTCATAGGGGATCTTTGTCTCCTTAATTTTTTTTTTGTCCTCATTTGCCTTACCCTCAATTTGGGAGATCCCAACCACCTTGCATGTCCTTCACTAAGAGCCGGAGCAAAAGTAGTGTTACCCGTCTCCAGCGCCAGAACCTGAGTATGGTATAATGGTGGCAGAGAGGTCCCAGGGGGAAGAGGGGCGTTTTTAGGAGCTTGCGCTGACTCCATCAAGGTATGTTTCAACCTGTAGGACCAATATCGTAACGAGGCTAAATCCGGTCCAAGGAGTGTTGATGGCATAATCATAGGACCCGGGGAAAAAAAAACACAAAAAAAAACCCGGAATACTATCTCCACTGGGTCAACAGATCCCAAAAAGCCAAGTTCCGCTTACTGCGTGGTCTAGTCAAGTCCATCTTTGATGTTTCGTATAGGAACGTAAGCCAACTAGAGTGTGATGGGGCAATTTTCTCTACCCAATGTATACAAATTTGCCTTCTGGCCAACAAAATGGCATAGAACAAAAAGGACCTAGCTTTGCCGGTGATACTGTCCTCCAAGCCAAAGATAATAAGTGTCATAGTAATTGACAGTGATGTATTTAGGATGGAGTTTAGACTAGACTTCACTTCCTCTCAGAACCGGCCAATGTCAGGGCAGTCCATGAACTTATGAATGTCCGATACTTCCATAAAGTTGTATTTATTACATTTCTTATCTGGGAGTAACTTAGAAAGTCTCAGCGGTGTAATATATGCCCGATGAACTGTGAACAGATGGTTTCGTCTTAACCATGATGGTTTCACAATTTTGTAGAGCAGGGCAATAGATTTTAACCATACCTCCTCACACTGAAAGCCAGTCGCCTCCCCCACAGCTTATCTGGGAGGGCAAACTCCCCATCAATTTCCTCCAACAGCTGCCAATACCATAAGGCAACCTCCTTTCCTCCCCTAGATCGTTCCACTAACAGCTGCTCCAGGTTACTGGCCTTCCCAAGTTGTGCACCTTTACAACACTGGGCCCTCACCCAGCTGTCCAGTTGGATGAACTTAAATCTGGAGAGCCCTGGGCCAATATGATCACCCCAGGCTATTACCGATCCTTCCACCAATAATTCACCCCATCTTATAATCCCGGCCTCCTCCAATGAAGATGACAGGCTGTCTCTTAAACATAGTGGTAGACCCGGGGAGTCCCATATTGGGGCAAAATTAGAATAATAGGACAGCCCCAATCTTTTTCTGATGGCAAACCAGGCGTTAGCCCATGACTGTAAAAGTTTAAGCTTAATTTTTTTGAAAAATTTCTGACTCCCAAACTTAAACAAAAACCCATCAGCTGGTAAATTTGCCCCGATTAACATGGCTCTACAGATCGACCCACTAGGAAGGTTAGATGGTGTTTTTAAAAGCATCCTAGAATGTGACAACTGAAAAGCCCATGCATAGTAAAGTCAGGCAGGGCAAGACCTCCCTTTTCCCTCCTCCTCCTTCTTCCAAGCGAGTCTGGCAGATTTGTAGTTCCAGATGAAGGAGTTAATTTCACGCTGGCACTTGTCTATCATTTTGGCGTCAAACGCCATGGGAATGGCATTGAAAATAAATGTAAACTTGGGGAGAATGGACATTTTTATCAGATTCACCCTACCCAGTATGGAAAGTGGCAGGTGAGTCCCAGATTTCAATAGGCCTTTACATTCTTTAAATATTCGATCCAGGTTGGTTTGTCCGATGCTGCCCACATCTTGAGTGATTCGTATCCCGAGGTAACGTATAGAAGTGGAGATATTTACCCCCAACCGTAAATCAGGTATATTCCATACCATAATTTCAGTTTTACTTGAGTTGATGTTATACCCCGAGATACGCCCAAACTCCTCTGCCCTCTGGATGACAGCGGGAAATGACAGTACCGGGTCCGAGGTAAAAACCAAAATGTCATCAGCATAAAGTGCTACCCGCCTTTCCCACTCCTTAAATTTAAAAGATGGAATATTTACCTGCGCCCGCAAAACCTGGGCAAACGGCTCGATATACAAATTAAAAAGGAGGGGAGAAAGCGGGCAGCCCTGCCTCGTACCTCTAGTGATCTTAAAGGCTTCTGTCAGGACCCCATTAATTAGCAGCCTAGCCGAAGTAGCCCCATACAACAAGGCAATGGTTCTACAAAAGCCCTCCCCAAAGTTAAACTTTTTTAATACATCGTTCAGATACGGCCAATTAACCCTATCAAAGGCCTTTGCTGCGTCTAGGGTGAGGGTGACCAGTGGAAGGGAAAAAGCCGGGGCGATATCTATTGCTCCTACCAAGTCGTGCGTTAGGTCTGATAGTTGGCATCCTTTAATAAAACCTTTCTGGTCTTGGTGAACTATGGTGCCAATTACACTGCCCAATCTTGCCGACATGATAGTAGTGAAGATTTTGTAGTCACTATTCAACAATGATATCGGTCGATAGGACCCACATTCCTAGGGAACTTTCCCTGGTTTGGGGATGAGAACAATCGTGGCCTCACCCCATGATTCTGGCGGTGGATCCCCTTCTCTTAGAATACCATTGAAAAGGGCCGTCAGCACTGGGACGATAGCATCCCCCAATGCTCTATAAATCTCTCCAGGAAGACCGTCTGGACCTGATGCTGTTCCTTTTTTTGTTTGCCCTATTGCTTTCCTCACCTCAACCTCCGTTATTTCCATCTCTAGGCTGATGCTCTGTACTGTTGTGAGGGTTGGAAGCGTGATCCCCTCCAACAATCTGTCCCTTGCCGCCTGATCATTGGGAAGATCTTCCTTGTAGATCGCCTGAAAGAATTCAAAAAAGGCATTGCCGATCTCAAAATTCAAGGATCTAAACGCAGCTTCCCCGTCTACCTTGATTTCTCTAATGTACTTGAGAGCTTGGTCGGACTTTATTTTCCATGCCAATACCTTACCCTACCTACAGCCTCCCCAAATTCAAACTGGGATATCTTACTCGCTTCCCACCTTTTATTCACCCTCTCTTGCAGGATATTTTCCAATTGTAGTTTTAACTCAGCCAGTTTCGTCTGCTCCTCTAAAGGTCCTAAGGACGGGCCAAGTTTTAGCTCTATTAGTTTCATTTCCTGCTCCAAGCTGGCTGTCATTTCCCTGTATTTTTTCCGCCGATAGGAGGCTCTACTAGTGATACGACCTCTTGAATGCCTCCCAGATCACAGCTAGGACAGAGGATTCAAGATTTATTTCCAAAAATGAGATAGTCTCTGCTACCAGAAAGTTAACTTCTTCGTCCTCCAGTAAGATTGTCCGGTCAAACGACCAAGATGGATATTTAATCTTACTGTTGGATCTTAGTGTGAATACAAGAGCTGAATGATCCGACAGATGAGAGGGGAGATAATCTATCACTGTCAGAGTGTCCTTCAAGCAATAGCTAAAAAGAGCATAGTCGTTTCTAGATTTATGCTTAAATCGACTGTTCCGGAAGGAAACCCCCATTTTGTTACCTACTCTTTCCCTCCATAAATCTGCCAACCCAAGCTGGGTCATAATTGCAATGAGGGTTTGCCTAGACTTTGCGGAGCTACAGGCTCTAGAGTTTACCGATTTATCTAGACTGGGATTGAGCACGATGTTAAAATCCCCCATCCAGATCACCGGATCCTGAGATGTTACCAGATAATTCCTAATGGTATCCAGATATGATGGATCATCTGAATTAGGGCCATAATAACCCACCAAGGTACAAATCCGACCATCCAACGAGACTCTCAGTATCAACCTTCTCCCTGTGTGGTCTTCTTTGTGCTCCAGAATTTGGACTTTAGCAGATTTTTTGAAAATAAATAGTACCCCCCTGATGTTAGCATTATGATCTGTACAACAGAATTCATCAATCCATCTCTGTTTTTTAAGTATTGCTGTGGCCTCTGCTTTAAGAAGATGTGACTCCTGGATGACAATGATCTGAGCAGGAGAGTCTCTCAAGTATTGTAGTATACGAGACCATTGACGTTCCAGGACATGTATTGGACAGAGGTCATGATGTCGCTCCAGGCCACTGCTCCTCCACAACTCTTAACACCCACTGCGAGATCCTAATCTTAACATTTTAAAGTTCTGGTGTTGGACGAGTTTCAAGAAAAGACGTGCTGAGAAACAAAAAAAGGCAGACTTATGAGGAATTTTTACTATTTTTACCCTCCCTCCCCTAACCCTCTCTCTCCTGGAAAACCCACCCCTACGTACTCTGGCCTGATGTCTAGCCAGATTTACGTCCTCCAACAGCCTCCGCCCTCGACCCCACACTACTGCTGTACTCAGCAACCAAGCTACAACTGCCTGCCGAAGTGGACGCAAAGGGGAAACTTAGTTTATATCCCAGGGGAAACCCTTAAGATGGAGTGCATTAATCTCTACTGTTTTTCTCCTCAATCACTCATTATTATTATTTTTTTAAGTCCTTGCTACACCTCTTAGTGATTTTTTTTTTGTTTTTTGTTTTTCCCTTTCTTTCCCTTTTATTTATTTGTATCCTCTTTTTTAAAAAAAAATATTTGTATCTTTATCCTTACTTTTCCTTTAACCTTTTAGGCTTAGTAGTTTTCATTTGATTTTATTAAAAAAATTAAACGTCTTGCACATAGGAATAACTATAGTATACCATCTAGGGGATTGACAAAAGTAGAGTGAACCACATGGAGCCTAAGTTAACTTCCACCCTGGGCCTGGGCATGGTCTCTGATGGTCTCTAATAGCTCATCAGCATCCAATGGAGAACGAATGTTATGCATTTTGTTATTATACATAATGCGCAAGAAGGCCGGAAACCTCATCTGGACCGTGGCGCCTAACGACCTAAACTTGTCCATGCGCTGTCCAAGCTCCCACTGTCTATCCAGGGTGTTTTTGGATAGATCTGACCGTACCTCAAAAGAGAAGTCCGGGCCTTGTAGTGATCTGGCTTTCAGTGCAAGGTTCAAGATCTTATCTTTGAGGGAGTATGTCAAGAAATTTATCAAAACCTTTCTAGGTTTGTTTTTTCCTGGATTTAGGCAAAAAGGATCCCGGTGTATTCATTAGATATCTTTATCTAACTCCTCGACTGTTTCTTCGAGGTTAAGGGAGTCCTTTAATAGCTTAGTTATAAAGCTTTTAAGATTTACGCCTTCCTTTCCTTCCGGGATCTTCAGGATCCGAATGTTGTTCCGTCGGGAATAGTTTTCCAATACTTCAATCCGCTCCCGCATACTCTCCCCGTCCTTTTGCAATGTTTGAATTTTAGACCTGGCAATTTCTAGATTAGATGTCAACAGGCCTACAGAACTTTCCAATATCTCCGTCCTTTCACACAAACCGTCCACCTTTTGGTGGAGCACCTCACAGGATGCTCTAATATCATTTTGGTTGGCTTTAGAGACTGCAAAATCACATCTAATCTCCTCCCTCATTGCAGTTATTGATTTGACCAGAGCCTCAAGTGTATTACCTACTCCCATGTCCCCGCGACTACCTCCTCCACCATCGCCCATTGTCTCCTTTTCTGATGATTGTGCCACTTGCCCCTTCACCTGCCTGCCCATCTTGTGAGGTGAATGCCTCCCCCAAGGTAGTCGGCTCAGAAGACTCATGTGAACCAGATGGTACATTAGGTGATACAACAGGTAGAGAAATAACTGTGGGAATGGATGCCACCAAGGGAGCTGGTGACACTACCTGCTTAAAAGCCAGGCTAGAAGCAGGCACAGAGACAGGGACAGACAAGTCCGCCTGCAAAACCACTACCATGGGGGCTGCCATACCCGGTGAGATATCTAATACCTGGGGCAAAACTTTGAAAAAGAAACGTAGTGATGGTGTTATGCCACCAGAACTCTTCGGGTATTTTTTTATTGTTCCTCTTTGCTTTGTACCTTTACCTTTACCTTCCTCCTTTGTAACAGCCCCCTTAACCTCACTTATCTCTAATCCGTGCTCCTGACCTCCAGCCACGCTTCTGCATGCACTCTGAGCCATCTTTGTCTCCGTATACTGATTCTGTGTAACTCTGCACCCACTCATTTGGCTGGTCATCTCTTGGAGCTAGTCTTTTCAAATGTGGTGGAGCTTGTCACTGCTCCTCCTCTCCCACTACTGTGGTCCGACCCTTTTGCCATCCCCTTCAATGGTAGAATTACAACTTGCCCCATAACAATACGTCCTACCCACACGTCTAAATCAAGGAACTGTTCTAAGTTGTATATTCCAGCCTTTAATAAGCTACTCCATAATACCAGGCCTGAGTTAAAATAAATTTATGTTATGGATCAGGTTCACAATGGCTTATGGAGACAGTGGAGGAAATGTTTCAAGCCACTGTAAAATACCCAGGTCGGTCATTGCCGCTGGTTCCCTGATTTAATGAAATGCTGAGAGTTGAGAAAAAACAATGCAAGATTTTGGAAAGCCTTGGGGAAATTCTAATACGGAGTACGCTAAAATCAATTACAGAGCAGCCCTAAAGAAATATCCTGGGCTCTGTAAATCTGCTTGAGCAACGTTTTACTCAGGTAACATTTTAAGCACTCAAAACAGGTATAAAACACTCTTTAAGGTGGTTAAGAAATTATCGGACCCCCTGTAATTTGCCTCCCACTCCGTTGCTCTCTCAAAACAAATGGGAGGAGCTAGCTCTCTTCTTTAACAAAAAGGGGAAAATATTCCCTCTCATTTGGTTATGGACTACACTCATGGAGCAAGATTGAGTGATACTGCTGTTGACCTTAAGACTCCGACTCAATCAGATTGTCGAGGCACCCTGACAAATACTGATCAGTTATCTAAAATAAGGAACAGGGTCCCTTTTGGACATTGCCATTCTTCAATCTGATAAATCAAGATACCAGCTGGATCCCTTACTGCTCAGCATGCCAGGCCTATTATTCATGATAATGTATCTTCAGAACTGCTCTCTATACAAGGGGCCTGTCCCTCAGAAGTGGATACATGCGATGGTTCTTCCACTCTTGAAAAAAGCCAATTTTGATCCAGCCAAGTTGTTGAATTTCTACCCAATCTCTCTGCTACCCATTTTCTCAAAGATTTTGGGGAAATGTGTTAATGTTCAACTCACATCATGTGTCGAGGCTCAGACTTTCTCTATTCATCTCAGCCTTGTTTAAGGCTTGACACAATACTGTATCTGCACTCGTGGATGTAACAGAGCTTTTGAGGCAGCACCTAGATGTTGAGCGGAACAGCAGCGCTCATTTTGTTAGAACTCAGGTCACCTTTTAATACTGTGTCTCAATCCATCTTGGTGGAAAGATTGAGACACTTGGCCTTGAAGGCCCAGCTCTGTATTGGATGTGATAGTTTCTAAAATATTTTTCCTTTCAAGTCTTTTCTTCCAATGCCAGATACGAGACACAAGATTTAACCTCTGGAGTCCTTCGTGGC
Source organism: Lissotriton vulgaris (assembly GCF_964263255.1). NCBI lineage: Eukaryota > Metazoa > Chordata > Amphibia > Caudata > Salamandridae > Lissotriton > Lissotriton vulgaris. The sequence continues at coordinate 1,434,906,673 of NC_141693.1, read as the reverse complement.
TCTGTGCTGAGCCCAATGCTGTTTAACATCTATGTCCGCCTTTTGGCGGATGAAGTGGAGAGTAGTAGCCTGACCCTTTTTTCTTATGCCGAGGACACACAGATCATCGTTACCTTGTCATATGCACAAAACCATGGACCTTTTGATCTTAGCCTGGGCATCAGTCACATCTCCTCATGGATGAATAAATCTCACTCAAGTTCAATGGTGATAAATCCTAGGTCATGATTCTGGGCAATAACTCTGTTCTCTAGGGCCCAAAAAATTGGCTTGATTCCCTAGGGGATCTGTCCATTGCAACTCTGAAGGTTAAAATCCTGGGCTTCCTTCTGGATGCCAAATTATTCATGAAGCCTCAAGTGGCGAAGGCAACTGGCATCTTTTTTTGCAGTGCTGAAGTGGCTGAAAATCATAATTTGGTTGATTACCGAATCCTTGCAAAACTGTGATTCAAGCCCTAGTCCTCTCTAGATAAGACTATGGCAATGTGTTGTATCTAGGAGCCAACAGAACTGCAAGCAGCACTAGGTTACCCTCACGGTTTCCTAAATCTGCCTCTCTAAACATATCAAATTTAGAGCTTTATGCTACATGTTCACGGTGAAAGTGGGACTCAGCCCATGTTATATCCAGGATTTTGTGATACTGTATCAGTCCTCTCGTTCCCTGAGATATTTGAACTGTGCCTTGTTTACTGTGACTAAGTTCCTGTTCACTTGCATAAGAAAGGGTGTTACTTACCATACCTAGGTTTTAAACTCAGGAATACTCTTCCAGAGTGGCTGATAAAATGTGTGTCACATCCTGCTTTTCACAAAGGCCTGAAGACCTGGCTTCTCTAATCTGCTGCTCCTACGCACCCGTCCAATCTTCTTGTGCCGGGAAACCCCAAGGTGTAGTTGCACTTATTCCAAATGTCAATAATAATAAACATGAAAAAGCTACTCTTCTCTGATCAGAAATTGCAATTTAAAAATGTATTAAGGAATTCTCAGTACTAGATTATAATAGGAGTAGGCCTCACAGTAGTGAAAAAATGAAATAGCCTGTTTGTCACTAGCAGGACATGCAGAACATAAAATTACTTGTCGTATCTATTACTTACATAACCCTTAGGGTTATTTAGAGCCTACTTTAGGGGTGACTTATATGTAATAAAAGAGAAGTTTAGGGCTTTACAAATGCTTTTAAATGCATAGTCCAAGTTGCACTAAACTTCACACACAGTCACTGCAGTGACAGGCCTAAGACAGGTTTGAAAGGCTACTTCTGTGGGCGGCACAATTAGTGCGACAGTGCTCTCGTAGCTTTTGAAGCATAGGTCCTACGTATATGGTATACCACTTTACAAGAGACTAACCCATACTACAAATATGCCAATAAGGTATACAGCAATGTCATCAATTTTATGGGAGAAACACATGCACATTAGCACTGGTTTGCAGTGGTAAAGTGCTCATAGTCCAAAGGCCAACAAATAAAATCAGCAAAAACAAGAGGCAAAAGGCACAAAGTCTGAGAAACGACCACTCTAAGGATGATGGTTCTAACATACATTCTAGGAAATAACTTCAAAATGAAGGCACGTGAGGGCTACTCTCATGGGAAACCCCTTAGAAGTGCACATAGTGTAGCGTTAATATTGACGTCAATCTATGCAATGATACATGTATTATCAAAAACAAGATCAGGTCACTGTTGTCAAAATCTCCCAAGAAGACCGCTCCATCAACCCCGAGTAAAATATCTGTGGTCAGGTCTGGTCTGAGGCTACCAATTGGCAGATCATTGGTTGGGTGACATGTAACCAGCCAGACAAACATGCAAATAGGAAAAAGACAAACTAGTCCCACAGATAGGCTGCAAAACCACAATGGTCCCAGGAGATTGGCCCCAATAAAGCACATATCACCAGAGGGGTGTGGCATTCCCAAAACACCATAAAGGTAGATGCCACATGAAGTTAGAGAAACTCAGCCAATCCAAACACAACACACAGTACTTGCAGTGATCACCCGCTCTACCAGACATTTGGGCACTTCACCCATTGGCCTTTATTGTGCCAATGCAAGACTAACCTGCATTCACTATAAGGTGGCCTGGTTTACACCCCTGTACCAGGCCTGCATTCCTTTCCCTAACACTGGGTTCAAATTTCTTTATGATGCTCCAAAGACTGTATATAATGGCACTAACAATGATTGTATGTTGAGAACAGTTGCTGTGGATGTTTCCTGGCCAAAGAGCATAATTAAACCAACCGTTCCTGATTTGCCATACACCTCTTGTCTTTTGCTTTCTCAAGATAAATTCATATTTCAGCAACATTTGTGATGCACAGATCACCCATAGCGTCACCACAGCTACAAATGTCTGTTGTGAAATATGGTGTGAACTACCTAGCATGTTTCTATACAGTTGTGGCAAAGCAAAAGTTAAAAACATTTTCAGCTTGCCAAATTGGAAAAATGGTCACAACTAGTTCTTAAAACCACCTCTCTTTCAGCCAAGGGAAATGTGAGAAAATTGGTTTCAAAATCGACATATTGGAGAGCTTACCATTATGTAAAAGGATCAGTATACGGTGTGGGTGGTGCCATATTTTGAATTCAAATAAAGGCATGATAGTGTTTTATGGTTCCACCAGATTTAACTTACATAAACATAGGTTCATTGGGTGCAAAAATTGACCATGATATACAATTTTTTGGGACAGCTAGAGTTTACTGATGCTGGCTGTACACACGCTAAATGCAACAGGGCTTGGTAACCTGACAGCTGGAGCTAAGCTACCTCAAGCACCATTATGTTCATCATTATCTCGATCTAGTACTTCTGGACCTGCATCTGATAGCTGCCTGTTTTTTGCTCTGTCCATTGGATAACATATCAATAAGCTCCCAATGCTAAGATGTGTCCTTAGCTTCTCCTGAGGCACTTCTGGATATCTGACTGTGCACCCAGTTATGTTTTTTTGGTTTATATTATTTCTAAGGAAATACCAAGCCAGGGATGCGGTCTTTGTACAGCTCCAAATACAGCAATTTGTTTGAGCCTGATGGGAATGGTGAAGCAAAAGCTTGGACTTAAGTCAATGTTGTTAAAGATGTTTGCTTTGGTTTAAAGAACATTGAGGGTGGGTACAGTAGCAGTTTGAGTGGAGGTAACTTACAAAGCTTTAGTGTCACACTCAGCACAAAGAATCAAAGGCTCATCAGTCTCACTATTGTCACAGCCAAACATGCTTTCTCGAAGCTTTCTTTCCCCATGTACCCTTTTGCAGTGTGCGGGGTCTACTCCTTGTCATGTTCATCAGAAAAGGTTCTTGGAGAATCTGAGGGCTTTGGCCTTCTCTCTGCTGGAAGAAGAGTTGCTGTACAAGGCGGCAGTGAGGTTGAATCAAGACCAATCTCCTGCTCTCCGTCTACCTCAAATGTGTCAGGGTCTTCTTTCTGTTTTGTTTGCTGACATGATACTGTCGTGCAAAGGCACTTTTCTCCCCAATGGCCCAATAACTTTAGTAGTTGTACACAGGATCCAGGAGCATGTACAACACCTGTCTCTGTAAATAGGGGTGCACCAGGTACACTATGCTATGTTATTCAGCCATGAAATGAAGAGAAACTGAGTCCTGACTATCCAGTACTCTTGATCCTCTTGAGGCATCAGATTTGTTTCTGGCCTCTATATTGGCAGTAAAATGTTTATTGGGTGTCATGATATCTGCCAGACCTGTCAGCCTGAAGGTGGTCTTCCCCAATACTTTTGCCTTACTCCTTCCTTATTTTGTTGATCTCATTTTTGTTGACCTTAGAACTCTGTAAGCCAATTGTACCATATTGTAGGGAAAATGCACAAGCACTTTGGTATTGATTAGCAGTAGTAGAGTGTACAGAGTTCTAAAGCCAACAAAAGTAAATTCAGCAGAATAGGAGGAATCAAGAGAAAAAGTTAAGGAGACTACCACCCAATGACGTCAGGTCTAACACAAAGGTATACGAGGGTCAGGAGACAAAGGCAGGAAAAGGAACCGGATATAAGACACTCTACTCTGAGATACTCCACTCTAAATCATCACTTCTGCAGAGCACTCAGATCTGCAAGGTCTAGTGGGTTGCCTAAAGCCAATGAGAGCTATCTTTAGTAACACATTTTACCTGTCCTGCATTTAACTGTAACAGTTAATGAAAGTACCTTAGTGGTGTCTTTGTGCAACCAACTCTCTGTACTTGGATGTAAAACTCATTATTCATGAAACCAAGCATAAACGTGATGGGTTTCTTGAATGTATGTTCATCAACACCTCTATCTATGAATGAGGTACTACCTCAAGCTTTGTCACTTTGTACTCTCTGTAGAAGATGAGTTATAATGTCTACTTAATGTGTGTGCCACTACAAAATAATTGCAAAAAACACAGTTGATGGATAGAATGTAGAACAATATCATGCATTCACCCCAGTACAAGGATCTGGGCCTAAATCCATCGTTTTTTTGCACTCCACACCACCCTGGGTTAGACACTGGCTATATGCAAATCAGCTCTGACCCTGTGCCTCATGGGAACAGTCCAGTCCGAACTACCAAGCCATTTCTTTCCCAGACCGGAATCAAGCATCCAAGGACCGGTTTCTGGCTTTCAGCCTTCATCAGCCTGGATAGCTTGACTCCAGTGGTGTGGAGAGCCTGGGACTCACGTCTGAGCAACCCCAGCACACTCGGGGTGAAAATTGCGAAAAACACAGTTGATGGACAGAATGTAGAACAATGTCATACATTCGCCCCAGTACAAGGATCTGGGCCTAAATCCATCGTTTTCTTGCACTCCACACCACCCTGGGTTAGACACTGGCTATATGCAAATCAACTCTGACCCGTGCCTCATGGGAACAGTCCAGTCCGAACTACCAAGCCATGTCTTTCCCAGACCGGAATCAAGCATCCAAGGACCGGTTTCTGGCTATCAGCCTTCATCAGCCTGGATAGCTTGACTCCAGTGGTGTGGAGAGCCTGGGACTCACGTCTGAGTATCCCCAGCACACTCGGGGTGAAAATTGCGAGAAACACAGTTGATGGACAGAATGTAGAACAATGTCATACATTCGCCCCAGTACAAGGATCTGGGCCTAAATCCATTGTTTTCTTGCACTCCACACCACCCTGGGTTAGACACTGGCTATAAGCAAATCAACTCTGACCCGTGCCTCATGGGAACAGTCCAGTCCGAACTACCAAGCCATGTCTTTCCCAGACCGGAATCAAGCATCCAAGGACCAGTTTCTGGCTATCAGCCTTCATCAGCCTGGATAGCTTGACTCCAGTGGTGTGGAGAGCCTGGGACTCACGTCTGAGCATCCCCAGCACACTCGGGGTGAAAATTGCAAAAAGCACAGTTGATGGACAGAAAGTAGAACAATGTCATACATTCACCCCAGTACAAGGATCTGGGCCTAAATCCATCGTTTTTTTGCACTCCACACCACTCTGGGTTAGACACTGGCTATATGCAAATCAGCTCTGACCCTGTGCCTCATGGGAACAGTCCAGTCCGAACTACCAAGCCATGTCTTTCCCAGACCGGAATCAAGCATCCAAGGACCGGTTTTTGGCTATCAGCCTTCATCAGCCTGGATAGCTTGACTCCAGTGGTGTGGAGAGCCTGGGACTCACGTCTGAGCATCCCCAGCACACTCGGGGTGAAAATTGCGAAAAACACAGTTGATGGACAGAATGTAGAACAATGTCATACATTCACCCCAGTACAAGGATCTGGGCCTAAATCCATTGTTTTTTGCACTCCACACCACCCTGGGTTAGACACTGGCTATATGTAAATAAGCTCTGACCCTGTGCCTCATGGGAACAGTCCAGTCCGATCTACCAAGCCATGTCTTTCCCAGATCGGAATCAAGCATCCAAGGACCAGTTTCTGGCTATCAGCATTCATCAGCCTGGATAGCTTGACTTCAGTGGTGTGGAGAGCCTGGGACTCATGTGTGAGCATCCCCAGCACACTCGGGGTGAAAATTGCAAAAAACACAGTTGATGGACAGAATGTAGAACAATGTCATACATTCACCCCAGTACAAGGATCTGGGCCTAAATCCATCGTTTCTTTGCACTCCACACTACCCTGGGTTAGACACTGGCTATATGCAAATCAGCTCTGACCCTGTGCCTCATGGGAACAGTCCAGTCCGAACTACCAAGCCATGTCTTTCCCAGACCAGAATCAAGCATCCAAGGACCGGTTTCTGGCTATCAGCCTTCATCAGCCTGGATAGCTTGACTCCAGTGGTGTGGAGAGCCTGGGACTCACGTCTGAGCATCCCCAGCACACTCGGGGTGAAAATTGCAAAAAACACAGTTAATGGACAAAATGTAGAACAATGTCGTACATTCACCCCAGTACAAGGATCTGGGCCTAAATCCATTGTTTTTTTGCACTCCAACCACCCTGGGTTAGACACTGGCTAAATGCAAATCAGCTCTGACCCTGTGCCTCATGGGAACAGTCCAGTCCGAACTACCAAGCCATGTAGCCAAGGACCGGTTTCTGGCTATCAGCCTTCATTAGCCTGGATAGCTTGACTCCAGTGGTGTGGAGAGCCTGGGACTCACGTCTGAGCATCCCCAGCACACTCGGGCACAGGGTAAGAGCTGATTTGCATATAGCCAGTGTCTAACCCAGGGTTGTGTGAATGTATGACATTGTTCTACATTCTGTCCATCAACTGTGTTTTTTGCAATTTTCACCCCGAGTGTGCTGGGTATACTCAGAGGTGAGTCCCAGGCTCACTACACCACTGGAGTCAAGCTATCCAGGCTGATGAAGGCTGATAGCCAGAAACTGGTCCTTGGATGCTTGATTCCAGTCTGGGAAAGACATGGCTTGGTAGTTCGGACTGGACTGTTCCCATGAGGCACAGGGTCAGAGCTGATTTGCATATAGCCAGTGTCTAACCCAGGGTGGTGTGGAGTGCAAAAAAACGATGGATTTAGGCCCAGATCCTTGTACTGGGGTGAATGTATGACATTGTTCTACATTCTGTCCATCAACTGTGTTTTTTGCAATTTTCACTACAAAATAATTAGCATACATTAATATCCTGTGATCTCTAACTAGTCAATTGTTACTGAAACTCTCAATATCTTACCCATTGTCATATAATACATAGCAAGTGCAACATAGTTTTGACTCAAGAATCCCTCATGTTCTGTCACAGAACAATCCTAACTGTAATTCCTAAATACCATAGTCTTTAGAAGAGTTAAAGTTAAATATTCAAATAGTTCAAAGTTCATTGTGACAACGTTGCTTGGGTTTCAGACTAGTTCTCTGTATGACGGACGGAATGCTGAACACTGTCAAACATTCACCCCAGTCACAGATCTGCTTTAAATCCATCATTTTTTTGCTACCCCGCCATCTGAAAATCAGCCTTGACCCTGCTCCCCATGAGAACAGCCCAGTCCAAACTGCCAGGCCTGGTCCTCTCTGGACCAGAAAACAAGCATCCTGGGACCGATTTTGGGCCATCCCCTCTCATCAGCAGGGCTAGCTTGAATCCAGTGGCATAGTGAGCACAGGACCCTCGCCACTTAGGGAGACTATAGCATCGCAATGCAAAAAGATGATGGACGGAATGCTGAATATTGTCAAATATTAACCCCCATTCACAGTCACTTGACTGGGGGTGAGTGTTTGGAAAAGTTTCAGCACCCTGTCCATCACCTTGTTGTATTTGCTAGTTCTCTGTATTCTCAGTGTTCTTTATGGTGCCCAGTCAAAGTATCGATTTGTTTATATTGACCTACACTAATATCGATTTTTTTTATATCGTAGGGACAGAATATCGCTGTCAAGAATATCGGTGCCCAGAATATCGACCTTACGGTAAGTAATATCATTTTTTTACATCGAAGTAAGTAATATCGAAGTAAGTAATTTCGAAATTAGTTATTTCGTTAGCAAAAATATTGTTGTTAATAATATCGATATTTGTATTGGTGTTATGTATTTTAGTATGTATTTTGTATGTATGTTTAAAAAAATAGTAATGTATTTTTATTATTTTTAAATGTATGTATTAAATGTTTAAAAATGTTCACTTTTTACGCAAATTTAGCGTTTTAGTATCATAGCGAGTTGTGGGTTTATAGGGGAATAGGGTGGGAAGTAATGTAATTATAATTAATTGATATGTTTTTATTTATTGTTATTGATTATTAATGTATTCTTAATTAATTATTGATTGGTAATTAATTTCTATTAATTGAATATTGTATCAATATATTAATTGTAATTATTTTTTTATTATTTTGTATTTATTATTATTGATTTATTGTTAATTATTATTAGCTGGTAATTAAGTTTTATTAATGTATTAATTTATAATTATATTAAATAAAACAATGTATTAATAATATTTATTTATTGTTATTGTTAGTTAATTTACTGTAAATGTATCATTAATTGGTAATTAATTTTTATTAATTGATTCATTGATAATTAAATGAAATGTGTTATTTTTTATGTGTAGCGGGTTGTGTGTTTATGGGGAATAGGGTGGGAAGTAATTTAATGTTATTTAAGTAAATATTGATTTAATTGTATTGGTCTATCTTATTAATTTTTTTGTTAATTAATTATTAATATGGTATTTATTTTGTAATGATATTTAAATAATAAGTATGTTAATTTAACCCCTAAGCTATCCTACATTTTCCACACTGTTAAACTCATTGGAGTTGGAATAGTCATTTTAACCCCTACGCTATCAAACACTTTCCCTACTGTTGCACTCACTGCAGTGGGTATAGTAATTTTTATCCCTACTCTAATCAACACTTTCCCTACTGTTGCACTCACTGAAGTGTGGATAGTAATTTTTATCCCTAAGCTATCCAACACTTTCCCTACTTTTGCACTTACTGGAGTGCGAATAGTAATTTTCACCCCTAAGCTATCCAACACTTTCCATACCGTTGCACTCACTGGAGTGGGAATAGTCACTCCCTGAAGTGGGTATAGTAATTTAACCCCTACTCTATCAAACACTTTCCCTACTGTTGCACTCACTGGAGTGGGAATAGTAATTTTTATCCCTACACTGTCCAACACTTTACCTACTGTTGCACTCACTGAAGTGAGAATAGTAATTTTTACACCTATGCTATGCAACACTTTCTCTACTGTTGCACTGTTTTCAGTTGGAATAGTAATTGTATTCCCTCCACTATCTAATATTTTTTGTATTATTTTAGTTAATGTAGAATATAATTAATTTTAAAAGATTTAAAATGTTATTTTATATAATTTCTTATATATATTTATTTAATTTGTATTTGTTTTATGTGTATAGATATTTATAATGTATAAGGTATTTGTTTACATTTTATAAGTTATTAAAATAATTATTTAAACATTTTAATAATTATGTTTCTTTTATTTATATGTATTAACTTTTTTTGACATTGTTTTTTTACTTAAATAAAAACGATATTTTAACAATCATATATTTGACATCGATTTTTTTTTGTTGATAATTTTGTACTTACCATATTGTAGATAGGATGTCGATATTCTTGACTTGAATATTCTTATGTCGATATTTCTGTGAGTCGACATTCTGTCCTTCGATATTCTGTCAGTGATTCGTTCCTTATAACAAGTCCAAACGAGCACAGCAGTCCTTGCAAATAAAATCATCAATCCACATTGGTGTCATAAATGCTTAGCAAATACTCAGCAGGCAACAAGGACATTTATACCCAGGAATCCAAGAAGCCAGAGTGTCTCCAAGCAATGTGGGAGTTCATGGCCTGCTGGGAAATGTAGATCATCGTTGGTACACGGTCACATTGTATATATTCCAGGCGCACAATGCCTCTTTCCAGACTGCACTGAAACACAGCTTTTCTTTACCTGACATGGACTCACCATAATAAGGTTTGGACTACCACTCTGCTTTGCTCTCCAAGTCCTAAATAGTTATCCATGTCTCCAATCATGCTTCCTACCAATGCTCCCTACCAAAGCTTGCTGTCTCAGTGGTGGGGCTTTTGGTTTGTCATGGTGTCTTGCACACATTTCTCCCAGTAACATGGGGCATGGATATTAAAGGTTGCCTCCTATGTTCAGTCCTTTGGACCAAAGCTCTTCAACTCCGCCAAATATTGCAACTTTTTTTCTGAGATTTCTTGCATCTAAATTATTATGTGCCTTATATTTGTTTTCAAATGCAGTGTAATCGTTCACAAGGAACATTTAAACAAGGAGTATTTACTTAAGCAAATATCTCACTTGTTGCAACGATTTCATCACAGACCAAAAATGAAAAATGATACAGTCAATCTGTTTAAAATAGTTCACACTATTCAGTGCTTCATTCAATTTTTAACTGGAGAACAATAGCCCAAAAGAAACATTATATTCAACACACTTCAGCCGAAGTGGGTGATATTTATATTTATTTGTGAACACAAGATTCTTCATAGAAACATACACTAACAAAACACAACATATATTGAAACTATTTACATACTTATAAAGAGGTAGATGAGAGTGACTTGTGTGACCCCAGTGAAGTGATCATAACCAACGTGTGATCAAACATAAGGTGGCTGATCTTTTTGAAAAAAGGTCAGTGTTTGGAATTCAAATTATGTCCTTTAGGGATTCTGAATAAATCATTAGGTCCTAGAGTATGTTCTAGTGTTCTTCGGACTATCATTTATTGTTTGCCAATGATGTAAATGTAAATGTATTTGAGCTTATATAGCGCACAGCTACCCGCAGTGGGTGTCCCGGCGCTTGCTTAGGGAACCCCTCCTGGTATTCCCCTGTGAGATAACCCCGGCAGGTTATCCACAAGGTGAAAGCCAGGCATCCCGCCGCAAGGCGCCGTTGTGGAGATTAAGCAAGCTATTGCCCAGAGTCGCAGAGTGTGAACCCATGAGTCGAGAAGGCACCGGAGCGAGAATTATCAAGTCCGTGGAATTTTTAGCCCAAGACCCACCGAGGCGGGGAATTGAACCCTGGTCCAGGGCCGATCTCAGCTTCTGGGTCTGCCGCCTCTAACCCCTGAGCCACACTTCTCCACTTTAGTCCCCACTAAGGATATCGGGGTCTCTTCAGGACAGGAATTCTGGGGACCAAAGGCACTTCAGTGTTTGTCAAAAGGCGCTAATTCTCAGGACCGGTACATCTCAATAGTCCGGCCCTAAATACTTGGGTTCTTAGAACGGTGAACCCTCCAGAGGAACAGACTGTCTATTACCCAGTTCACTGGGAAGTACGGATCGCTCTTGTGTTTTGTTATATTTGTTTGCAGCATTCACCGGGAGTGATCAGTATGTGAAGCACTGCAGGTTTTATTGAATAAGGTTTCAATGACGATACATGAAAAATAGGTGGATATTTATAAACCGAGGTAATTTCAATCCGACAATAACTAGATTTACAATCTGTTCAAATACAAATGGACTCTCAAACTTTGTTTACAATGTAGAATATTTTTTCAGATGCACCCTTCTCACCTACAACATATTTGATCACCATGGAATGTATAGGAATCCCGAGCTTCTTCCAATGTTTCATATGCTGATTTCTAATTATCTACCAACCCAATTAATGGGCCCAATACGATGGCGGGCGAACAACGTAACAGTAAACGGGACCGCTTGCCAGAGGTGCGGCTGTCCCGCTGTGCCCATTAGGATGCGACCGCCACCCTGGCTGTCGCATTCAGCATTTTTAACATTGTGGCAGGCGGTGTTTTGTCACAATGCCAAATGTGCATGTTGTGCATTGGCCTGCACAACGTGATACACACCGTGCGGTGACTGCCACCTTGGGACATGCCAAAGTAGTTGGTACCATAGGTACCCCCCAAGTGCAGCCTCCCACCCTCCGCTCCCCGGGGGCCTGTAACGGGCCCCAACAGAGAATTCGTGCATGCCTTTCCGCCATGGAAAGGCATCCAACTGCAGCCATAGTAATATAGATGGCGATGACTGCAAGGCACCGCCACCATATTTTGTCCGTTTTCTGCCCGGTTGGCAATCCGACCAGCAGAAAAGTGGCAGACGGTCTTTCCGTCCCCCGTGGTGCCCCCTGCCATACTAATATGGCGGGGTGAACCAGGGACGTTTGGCAGGCGGATCGCCTCCGCCAGCTCGGTGGTGGTGATCCACCTGATATGCTAATAGGCCCCTAAATGTTCATCAACATCTGGAACTCATGTAGACAGGGAATGATCCAAACAAAATATACGAGGATGATCGAAATGCATACAAAAAAAGGTTTCATTCGAAAAGGTGATTGTTCAGTTTTATTGAATGTTAATTCTGCTAACCACAACATCTTACTCCAATCCTCCTCATAGAGTAAAGCATAAAATCTCATATACTGTTCAATACAGTGATTCATCCTTTCCGTCTGTCAATGTGCATGAGAATGGTTACTAGCGGACACACAAACTTCCATATTTAGGTCTTTACTCTAGGAAGACCAGAAGTTTTAAATAATTTGAGGCCCCCTGTTTGTAATCAGAATCTGTGTAACAGAATGCAATCCAATAATATTTTGTACAACACTTTGTGCTATTTCTTTAGAAGCAACCTAGATATGGCTATGAAATAATCCACTTTAGCCAAATGATCCGCAACCACTAGATTACCACGCAACCTTGACCTTTGCGCAGTTCTTCCCTAAAATCCATTGCCACTGTCTGCCCTGGTTGTGAGGAACAGACAAGTTTCTCAAGAGTCCTATAGGTTTACCAAGTGAACTCAATCTAAGCACAGATTGAACATGTTTGCATATATCTCTTAACTTCAGCAAACAAAAATATATTTTCATTACTGTTAAAGTATTAGCTATTCTAGGATATACAGACACTTTTTAACCATGAAAGCCAATTCGTAGTCCATCAAACAGGAGCAAATACACAGCTTTTCCTGGATACTTCAATCGACCTTTTCCATGTCTATAACTTTGCTCTTTTAACCAATACTTTGATTAAAACAATATAATGATCTTGAGAAAATTGTTTGCGTCAATTGTAGATACTCTGTTTATAAATTTTCATCTTCAAGTTGATCAGATCAAGGAAGAACCAGGCCCCAAAATCCCCATGATAAAAGAAGCAAATCTAATGTGAAAAAAGAGAAACATCAATAAAACCATCTGTGGACACCATTAGAGCCATAAGATCCACAACAGCACAGCAGAAGGCTTTCAGAAGTAGCAAAACATTCAAGACCATGTATAAACAATCGAAAACCCGCTCACATATAGCGGCCTATACGATCTGCGGTGTAAAGCCTCCGACCCTAGGTCAGAGGCTTTACGACCAAGATCATCTGTTACAATTCTGACTGGCTGATTACAATGCAGCCGATAGGAATTCAAACCGGCCGGTCATTCCTGCTGGCTTCTGAAGGGCTCAAGGGCCCGTCGGCCAGTCTGAACCAGCCCATAATCCAAATGGACGGCATTTTACGCCATCCGGATTATGATGCACGGTTTCCGGCAGGCTTTCCATTATGGGCTTTCTGACAAGAAAAGCCTGTTGTAAAGTGTGTTTGGGGACCCCTAGCAGGGCACCCTTTTCCTTGCGACCTCCAGTTGGGGGCCGAGGGGGCACCTAAGGTGCCCCCTGTTAATCCCTGCACTTTGTGGCAGCCACCTTAACACAATCTCCCATTTCTCTATAGGAGTTTGTCTTATGACTAGTTTATGGCTTTTAACACAACTTCCCATTGAGAAATGGGAGAATGCAACCGCACCATGTGCACATGCATCGTAATTAGGCTGTCAGACCGCTGACCAGAGATCGGTCGGTCCAGTTTCCGCCATGGTTTCATTATAAACCCCATATTCAAATTTGAAAAATGGCAGACTAGCATATGACAGGAAAGAAGGCATTTAGGAAAATTAATTAAAAGTGAGAAAAACATATTTGACATAAAGACTAGCACGTAAAGTAAAACACCCTTTACACATGGCAGTACATCTGCATAAAAAAGCACCTAAAATTCGGTGTAATAGTCACAGACCTCCAACATAAAAGTGCAATGCATAAAATGCCCATTGCTTTTAGATTACATCTTCTTGTATCTTATTCCCAATGTGGCTATGCACTGACCATGGATACAAATATCCATCAGAAGCAAATTAGAAAAAGAAAAAACAAAAAAAAGAAAATAACGATTGTTTATGCTCCTTATGCTTCCCTCACCCATTAGCTCATCGATCAAAAGTACTTTCCAAAGAACTTGCTTAATTCTTCCTAAATAATGCACAATAATGCAAGGGATAATGCAAATAAAGAATAAGTCATATTTTTCCTCCATATTTTTCCTCCATTACACAACACACATCAAGTAGTAGTCTTTACAGGACAGGAAGAGAAAGTTGTTTTTGTAGGATCTATGGCACGTCCACAGTAAAAACCCAAAAACTTGTGTAAAATGTGAGTAAAAAAATCCCAAAAAAGTCTCTTTGGGGTAAAAAAACACACACTTAAGGTTATTCACAAAATAATGTGGTAAAAGAAGAAAGACAGTTTAATAAAAGTCGTGCATATCTCACACAGTAGCACACTCTTTAAACAGTTCCTGAGAGACATGTTCTGCTCGAAGTGATATTTGTGCAAGACCGAGAGAAAGGTGCACTGAAGATAGTAACCGAGGCGCAATACACATAGCGCAGTAATTGAGGTTCTCACGAGATCACGCTCACATCTCACACAATACAATTACACAGGCCTGCATTCTGTCATGCTATATGCCCTGCAGTTGTGACACAATGATGGGATATTCTGGTAAAATTAGGACATCCGTGGAGTTCAGAGAAAATCATGTATTATTCTGACAAAGCTTTTGTATTTTCTGTGACACAGAATGTATATAAATCTTACCACAGTTTAGGGGGAATACTAGAGTATTCTCATTTATATCTCAAGGCGGTTTCATATTATAGCACTGCTGTGGAAGTGATGGGAGCGAATACCAGATGAAGTAGTGGCTGAATAATGTATATTTGTAAATCAAAAACAAGGATCAAATTCCTTAGAAATCATTGCAGATTGAACATCTCTGTTTTCTTAGACATTTTACAGCTACTTTATATGGTTCTTTTCAGCCTAGCTAGATTTAAATTTGCAGTTTAATCAGAGCTGCTCTGACGGTGGGTGACTGTTAGTTTATTAGCCATGAGCTGGTGTTTTATTACAAATAATCTTCGAATGGCCTGAGGCTGGTATGTGCTTCGTGGAAAAAAATAGTCTGTAATGAGATACCTAAATATTTATAAAACGATGCCAGCCAATTTGAAGGTTTTTAAAGCTGTTTCTGTATCTTTTTATAGTTTCCCCGAACATTACAGCAACTGCTGTATCCTCTGCCATGCTGCCAATGAAACAGGAACATACGGCTTTCTCAAAAGTTATGATCTGCAGCATAAAAGTCAAAGCATGAAATAAAGAAGGCAATAAAGCAGAAAAATGAAAACGATGAAACTAACAGGCTCTGGGCAATCACTGGACAGAAGACGAGCAAAGGTAATATCCCTCTGTTACCCTGCGGGACCTTGGCTGAGGTCAACCCATCTTTTGTGATAATTGTTGTTAGAGGTTTAAAGCCGATAGGATAAGCCTCGCATTCACTTCATATACTATATAGAAGAACAAATCAGCAATTTCAGAAAGTTTGTGCCCATATAAGAGAAGGGCCTGGAAGGATTGGGGAGGAAACTACCACAGCAAGAGGGATGGAATAAAGGAATACCGTGACGGGGATCGATGGGACGCTTGACATAAAAGGGAGAGGTGGTGAGAAAGGAGGGAAGAGAGGGAGTATTGAAAAGATGTTGAGGGAGAGAGAAATACTGATGAGAAAATAAATAGAGAAAATACTAAGGGGCATATTATCAAGGGGGTTTATCTCCGCTTTTTTGGCTTTAAAAGCCAAGAAAGCGGAGATAAAATTATCTCCCTATTACCAAGCTGTCGCTAACACCAGTTAGCGACAGCTAGTAGGAGATAGCGACCATCTTGGGCCCCACTTTGCATGTCAGTGATATTTATCACTAATGAGATGCAAAGTGGGCGTGCCAAGATGTTAGAGACTGAAAACAGTCGCTAACATCGCTATCTCCTATTACCAACTTTTGGAGATATTCGCGCTAAGCGGGAATATCTCCAAAAGCTAACACCTGCCCTGAGCAGTTCTTAGCCATGTTATCCAATGGGAGGTGGATAACATGGCTAAGAGCATTTGCTGGATAATGCATGAATATCGCTGACTTTTCAGCGATATTCATGCATTTCGGCCGTTTTTTATCGCATTTGCGATAAACCTTGTTAATAGCAAGGTTTATCTGCGATAAAAATCGCCGATGTGCGGCGATAATTTTTGTCTCTAAACAAGTTAGAGACAAAAATTATCGCTAGTTGTTGGTAATATGCCCCAGAGTGAGGGAGAGATGGTGGATAGGTGGCGGTATTGGTAAGAAAGGCAGATGTAAGTTAGAAAAGGGTCGGACAAAAAATAGATTGTGGGAGGTGAGAAATTAAGATTTTGGCGTCAGGCGTCGAGGACAAGATATTAAGAAGACTGAAATTGCTATATTTTAAGTAGTTTTCTTAATAGAGCAAGAAGTGATGATCTCTCATGGCAAATAGTTCCACATTTTAGTTGCCAGATGGCATTGAGCATAATCCAGGTGCGATGCACAATTGCAGCTAAGAAATAGCCATAAAAGGATGGGCATGTCTGAGTATGGCTGAGCGTTTGAAAGAAAAACACTAAACCACTCACTTCAAGCGCGTCTGAAAAACAAATGGGCACAGAAAATCCACGCGTAGCACGCCTGACTTCAGGCAGCAAGCTCCCTTGTCTCTGAGTATACTTTGAAATTAAATATATTAAAAATAATACTGAGAAATGAATAAAGCAAAAGGGTTGAGGATTCTGCTCTTGCACCTATCGGCATTAGCCCCTGTGCTGGATTATTGTGGGGACCCCCGTGTGGCAGGAGAGGCCACTGTGAACTGAGCTGAGGAAAGAGGGTTGTGTGGAGGGCACCAGACCTGCACAACCTCGTGGTGGGTGTCCTCATGTGCAAGAGAGGCAGCCACCATGAACATCAACACCAGATCAGTGTAACTTGACTTGTGAGTGCTGTGGCAGTGACCTCGTATGTCAGGAGGGGCTTCCAAAAACGTTGAGGGCAAGGGTTTGCCCCGTCGACCATCACCGAGAAATGGCTGCTGTGACCAAGGCAGGTCATGCATGCACACTGCGAACTGCAGCAAAGGAGGCCCAAAAATCAAAAGACATCACTGGAGCCCTGTCGAAACAAGGAGATCAACCCCTCCGTGAAGGGAAGTGTGACCTACCGTGGAATCACTGAAGTTGGAACAGCCCGACTGCTAGAACCTGCCAGTAGAGTGACTCGGAAGAGCGATCCTGCGCCTGCCTGCTGTTGCCTCATGTGACCGCATGCAGCCTGATTTTTCCAATCTGGTTTAGGACTTCGCTGCACCATTGAAGGGTTCCATATTGTTAGAGCATGAAAGACATGAACTGAGCATTTTGGGCCATAGAGGACATACTGTACATCAGTACTGAGGGGAGAACTCTTGAGTATGGCTTAATAGTTTACATTACCTGGATGCTGTTATCAATAATTGGGGAATAACAGTGAACTTATCGCACTGAAGTTAGTAGAACAAGGAGTGCGCAACAACTACTGGAGCCCTGGCGTCAAGGGGGATTGTAAAACTTTCTTTTGAATGTAGTTTACCTTTACATGTGTAGAATTAGAATTAAAATGCTTCTTTTGATTAAAAACAAGTATTTGGATGGAAATTGATTTATTGTTCGTGCTGCTTGTACGTTGAGTTATGAGTCGTGTTCATTGATCTATCTGTGCTTCTCCCTGAAGCAGCCTAGACTGCTTGTTCAATGCTTTCTAATTGAGAGTCAGGTGCAGAAGGGGTGCTTGGCCTAGTTGAACAGAATCCATAGTAGAGCAGGTCCCAGGATAACAGTAGTAAAAGGCCTCAGCCACAATGACTGACCCCGTTACTCCTGCTTGCACCAATGCCCACTGAAAGGGGTTCTGACAGTACAGAATACCTCAATACGATGGGGAAACGTGGGCATATAGGACTGAATCCATCCTTGAGTGACAGTAGTACTTGTGAGTGTTTGACAAAAATGGCAACCTGATGTTTCAGAATTAAATTTGCATTTAGTAAAAATTAGTAAGGACTGAACTTATTACAAAAAAAGCTGCACTTTACAGCATAATATGTGCATGTTCAGAAATTGAAAAGTATACTTGTCGGGATAAAATTTGTTAATTTCCTAACTATGGGGCCGATTACGATTGCGGAAGGACCGCCACCCATACGGTGGCGATTCTTCCGCCATCCAACCAGCGATTTTCCCCCCTGCCACATTACGATGGGGGTGGGAATCGCTTTTGGACCGCAGCGGATGCAAAGATCGATTCCGATTGCTGGGCGGAGTGATCTGCTTCTGTAAAATGGTGGCAGTGCCTAGCAGACACAGTCCACCACATTACGATGCGCTCTCCAGCCAGCCTTCGAAAGGCTGATGGAGATTGTTTAGGGTGCCCGTTTTGGGCCCCCCTTGTGATGGGCAGAGGTGTGGGTGCATTGGGGGTGGTACCCATGGTACCCCCTATATTTCACTGCACCAAGTGGCTGGCACCGTCACAGTGGATGCTGCCATGCTGACAGTCACATCCTAATCAGGTGTGCAGGACTGCCGCATGTATTGCGTACGGTACCGGTCACCACCACAATGGCAGACGGACTCCAGTCCTTCCACCATCGTAATCGGCCCTTGTGTTCAGAGGTGATATTTGAGTGATAATTCACTCTGGGCTGGGGGTTAATGCTAATATTTAAAATGGACTTGATGCTTCAGCTGATATTTTGTATCTGATGTGGAGACATTTCAACATCTGGTTATTTAATTTTTACAACATTTTCACAATAGCTGTGAGTGACACCCGCCTAAATGAATGGTGTAGACTGTTTGATCCTGGCTTCACTGCCTCTGGACTAATATTGCGAAATCTAACAATGAATTTTCAAATTTTCAAATGCTGCCACTTTTTTTATTTGTATTTAAAGTAATTTCTATTAGGGTTTAGAAGACAAAATACAAAAAATACATAGAAGAAATAATACAACCGAATAATAACAAAGTGTGGTTAAACATGCTATTAATGGAGACATTCCATGTATGTACTGACCAAACAACCATTAATCATATCAATATGTTAGTGAATAGATTTGTCAGATAACGGGCTAACTGACATAGATACTGGTAAAGCATTGGACTTATAATGATGTATCTCTTGCAATGCAGCAAATGCACAGCAGGGATAAGAAGGAAGAGTAAGGAAAATAGAGAAGACCAAGGGATCACAATATTGATAAAGAGAAGCACGGTTAAGGAAACAGTAGTGGGCTTCATAGAGGATGATTTCTCGTGTAAGGGTCTGTGACAGGGTTGGGATAAGTATGGGTTGCCCGGGGAATTTTGCTTTCGGCCAGTCAGGGCAGTTTAAAGACATAGGAGGAGGATTCCAATGCGTCCCATATCTTCTCTGTGTTGGGCGCCATGAAGACAGTTGTAAACGTATGTTATAAGCACCTCTAGGAAAAGTTATCCATTCCTGCCACATTTTGAATGAGATTAATATAGAGTTTTTCCAGTTATACGGAATTATTTTACACGCCTGAGTAAACATTATGTTTAGAAGGTCACAGTTGTTATTATTCCGGATTTGAGGATCCAGCAAGCCCAGCAATGAGAATTCTCTAGTAGGGTCAATATGGAGGGTGTTTTTTAAACATTCAAATACTTTATCCCAGAAGGGTTGAATAATTGGGCAGTAAAATATCATGTGTGCTAAGTCCCAACTTGTAAATTGCAGTTCCAGCACTAGGGAGTCTTGTTAAGGTTAAGTTTATGTATTCTGGATTGTATATTCTGCCTCCCACTTCCTCTCATTTTCCGTATGGGATTTACGTGGCAGTGATTTGTTTATAGGATATTTTCCTTCGCTCCCAGAATGGTATTAAGATCATCGGTGAACTATTGGCCTAAATATTTAATGGTCCCTAGTTGCAAAGCCAATTTCTCATCCCCAATTATCTCCTTATTACCTAGATTGTTAAGTAGCTCGATGTCAGTCGTATCCTTATTGAGCATGTATTCTGAGACTGCAGCAAACTCTTGTATTGAGTTCATTAAGGCAGGGATAGCCATGCCTGCATCTTCTGATACTATCAGGATGTCATCTCCATAATCGACTAATTTAAAGGTGGTGCTACCAAAATTGATACCCAGTATTTCTTGATTCTCTCTCAAGTGTTGTAGGAACGGTTCAATGATTAATAGAAAAAGTGACTGGGAGAGAGGACATCCCTGTCTGGTCCCTTGTCTTAACAAGAAGGAAGGAGAGATAATGCTACCAGCTCAGACTTTAGCTTTTGGGGTGTGGTAAAGAGCCATGATCATGCAAATTATTGTGTCTCAGAGATTCAACTTTTCTAGTGTCTTTCACTAGTATGTCCAATCAATCTTGTCAAACGCTTTTTCTTCATCAATGCTGATAGCGACAATTCTGTTAATTTTGACTTTTTAATTGTATAACAGAAAATCCTAGTGTTGTACTAGAGGATCTGTGTTTCAGCAAGCCTACCTGAGATTGATGAATGAGTTTAGAGATTTTTTTTTGCACTCAGTTAGCTAAAATCATGGTGTACATTTTGAAGTCAAGATCGGTCTATAGTTTTTTGTGAGAAGATGGTCCTTACCTTCTTTCAGTATAACTGTTATGATGGCATCTACTAGTGTGCCAGATATTTGCCCTGTGGATACAAAGTGGTTATAGAGAGTCAAGAATGGTTGGCCTAATGAAGAAGTGGAGAAGTGTGGCTCACTGGTTAGAGCAGGCAGACCCTGAAGCAGAGGTCAGACCCGGGACCAGGGTTCAATTCCCGGAGCGGCAGGGTCTTGAGCTCAAATGTCCATGGACTCAATAATTCTCGTTTCGGTGCCTGACCTAATCATGGGTTCACACTCTGCAACTCTGGGCATTAAGCTTGCTTAATCTCCACAACGGCCCCCCGCGGCGGGATGCCTGGCTTTCACCTTGGGGATGCCCTGTAGGGGCTATCTCACAGGGAAAAACCAGGACGGGTGCCCAAGGCAAGTGCGGAGATGCCCCTTCGGGGGTCGATTCTGGCGCTATATAAGAATATATTAATAATAATAATTGGCACCAAATGTTTTTAGAAAGGTGGCGCTATAACAGCCGGGACCTGAGTCCTTGTCAGATTAAAATCCCCTGCAAGTATGAGTGTAGCACAGTTGGGAATCAACTTGATTTGCTTTGCCTGCTCATCTCAATAATCAGGATCTTCATTCGTGAGTGGGTAAATGTTAGCTATATGAAAGTCATAATAGTGTTTTATAATTTTGAGATAACACATTGTCCTTGTTTATCAGCACAGTATGAGACTTATTCTATCCTCGCTCTCTTGGAGATCTCTATTCCTTGCATATTGATAGAACTAATAATGGAGGTCATATCTTGATCAGATAATGTGTTGAGGGATACTTCCTGTTGTCCGAATGGTTTAGGTTGGCTTCACATTCCCTTTGATAAAGTTTTTTTAACATGTCTGCAATCATATTTGGGTTAGTGTGGGTGGTACCAGCTTCATCTTTGATAGCGTTGATAGTGTACTTCTAAAGTTTGAATTTTGGGTAGGATGCCAGAGACTTTCCGGCTTTTCTGGCTTCCCTTATGCGTAAACATTTTTGTTTGTTAATCCAGGCACCCACCCTAGTGCTAACTATTTTGTTGTATTCATATTTTTTTTTATATTTCGTTAAAATCTGGGGGTCTTTCTTGGTTATACTTAGATTCTCTAGTCTTGAGATATCTTTCTCTAGGGTTAGTAGTTTCCAGTATGTTTATTTATTCATATATCTTATTTTTAATACTACTCCTCGTATTGTTGTTTTCAGCACCTCCCACCTAATGAGGTGTGAGGTATAATGTTCTTATTCTCCAGTAGAAAATTCTTAATCGCTTCTTCAATGTGGTTTTTGTTATGTGGTGTGGAGAGGACTTCATTGTTGAATCTCCAAAGGAGTTCTTTTAGGGGTGGAGATGAGCTTGTGATAGAGTGATGCAAGAATGGTCTGAAATTACTTGTATCTCTTTCTGTCTCATTCTGCAGCCACCATGTGTCTATCATGTTGTATTTACTGCAAGATTCTCAAGGGCTTTGTGTGATTTATTTGGGTGAAAATGCCATGATGAGTTCCGGTCTAAGCTGGGATCCGGGGGCTGATTAAAATCCCCTGCAAGTATGAGTGTAGCACAGTCAGGAATCAACTTGATTTGCCTTGCCAGGTCATCCCAAAAATCAGGATCGTCATTTGTGGGTGTGTAAATGTTAGCTATATGAAAGTCAGAATAGTGTTTTGCAAATTTTGAGATAACACATTGTCCTTGTTTGTCAGCAGAGTACGAGACTTATTCTATCCTTGCTCTCCTAGAGATCAGAGGCCACACACCATTTTTCCTGCCTAGTGCTGCTGAGCAGGCTACATCTGAGAATTGGTGGATCTTTAAAGGAGTTAGCTAGGTTGTAGTCAATTTTTGTTTCTCACAAAAGAGTGATATCTGCTCTTTGTGTATATAGTCAAGTATCTTCTTTTGTTTAATCGGTGAGAATATTTTAATAATTTGCTCGGGTTGAGGTAACATTTCAGATGATAGTCATGTTGTGTGAACAGCATCATTTCGGCTGTAGTAGAGTTAGTTAACAGTAGGGGCACACCACGATGTGAGTCAGAGGAGAGTGACAACGTATAATATGTTTTTGAGTATCGCTTGTGAGGTTCTGTAAATCCTGTCTTGTTCCGTGAGGTTATGGTTCCGTCACGATTTTGGTGATGTTGTATCGTATTTAGTAAGTACGGCTAATATGGAGTGAATTCATCACGTTAACTAGCGAGTTCATTACGTATTCAGAGAATTTGTCTCAAATATGGGTTCCATTTTGCCCATGCCTCCATTTTGTGTTGCCATCACGTAGGCCCGTGGCGGTAACCAAACGAACAAAGCTGCATGGGCTTCTTTGTTCATGCACTCATTAATTAGGTTCTTCTTGACTCTAGGGTGAACTGAAAGAAACTGACCCCTTCACCTGAAAACGACCTCGCTAAGCCAATTTCCTTGGTTGATCATTGTCTGAGATTGCCAATCAATGTTCAGGACATCATTAACTTTTAGGTTCTTTACACATGCCTTATCTTGCTCGTTATCTGTCATTGTTTCCTTTGTATGTTTCTTCATTACATGCATTGTGCTTTTAATTATGGGTTTGTCCGGCTTGTGGAGATTGAATTTGGAACATTCCTAATAATTAACTTGTGTGTTGGGACAATGTAAATTGAGGTTTTTGCTATGTGATGCTGCGTGGGAAAATGTATCTTATTGGCTAGAATTTTGTGCAGTGGGTGTGCATTTGTAATGTGAATACTGGGCATAAAAAGGAATGTTTTGCCTTACAAAAATTGAACAGTTTCATGAGTTGTACACCGTGCTGTATTTCTAGGATCTCTGTTACTAGCTGCAGCTAATAAATTTGGTCTTTGACGCCACCCAGAAGAATTCCGTGTCTCTGTATACCAAAACAGGTGAATCCGAAGACTTTGGGCGTGCCCCTGGCGCCGCTGGGTTTAAAACCCGGTTCTTCACTTGTAAGACCCATGTGAAATATGGTGCATATGAGAAAAAAAACAGTAGTGTAGATGGGTTGTAAAAAGTTCCACCTGAGAGCCAGTGATCAGAAAGAGAACAACATGAAAGGGAAAAACTAAGGAAACAAATATCCTTCACCCTTTTTTCGCCCTGCCCGCTCCCCCATGTGGACAGTAGGTCGATGATGAAGGTTGTTAACTGCGGTGTTACAGAATTTAAAATAGATATAACTGAGTGCTAACCCATCCAGCACAGGATGTGTACACTTCCTAATGCTCAGCATGTAAATATTTAAGGAGACAAGAACAATAAATGTTAAACTAATCTGCTGGGAACTATCTAAGCTGTGGGATAACAGCTAGTTAATCTCACTGCATAACATGCAAAACAAAATTTTCTTAAAAACGATATTTAAAACAAGTGTAACAACAGCATGAGTATTATACCTTGAAGCAATTATCTCAATAGATTTCATAGTTATGAAATGACTAGAAGGCTTGTTTCAAATGTCGAAGCATCCTTTAAATGCTAGAAGCCACAGTAAGAATGCATATTAACTAAAAAACAAAGGGGCATATTACCAAGCAATAGTGATAATTATCACTATTGCTTGGTTAGCGGGAAAAAAATATCACCGAGCACCGAGGATTTTTACCGCTGAGATACCTTGATATTATCAAGGTTTCTCTTAAAAGCGGTAAAAATCCTGCGAAATGCATGAATATCGCTGAGAAATCAGCGATATTCATGCATTATCGTTTCAATGCTCTTAGCCATGTTATCCACCTTCCAGTGGATAACATGGCTAAGAACTGCTTTTAGCAGGCGTTAGCTTTTGGAGATATTCGCGCTTAGCGCGAATATTTCCAAAAGTTGTTAATAGGAGTTAGAGATGTTAGCGACTGTTTTCAGTCGCTAACATCTTGGCACACTCACTTTGCATGTCATTAGCGATAATTATCGCTGACATGCAAAGTGGGCCCCTAAATGACCGCTTTCGCCTACAAGCTGTCGCTAACTGGTTTTAGCGACAGCTTGGTAATAGGGCGATACAATTATCGCCGCATTAGCAGGAAAAAGTCCCGCTAATGCGGCGATACTGCCCTTGGTAATATGCCCCACAATTTTATAACCAACTAATGGTGAAATGCCACAGTCCACTTAGCTGCATCCTTCGCTGCACCAGCTGTAGGGACAACTTTTCAATGTGTAGAAGATGGCCTGGTGAGCGAAAAAGCTTACTACATAGACTCAGTCATTTGAATTAAGGTTGTGCAGAAAGATTCGGTACTTATAGTGTTCAATGCCTGAAATTTAAAGCAGGATCCCTATGCGAAGAGGTGTACACTGTGGAATCTTCAATACTGTATGGTACTTTCTTAAGGGCTACGTAGTCAGAGAAGGGATGATGGGTGACTTGGACCACTAACCGGTGTCTTGCAGGGCCTGCAAAGGAAAATTGATATCCCAGTGTCTTCAACCTAGGTCGAAGGGCTAGAAAGCCTTTCCCTGTATCCACAGTTGCCTACGCGTAGTCTTGATATTTGAAAATTATGTTATTGTCACATAGTATATGATTGTGCTTTCTCATGAAGGACTGGATCGGATCGACGTGTTGATATTGTAACGGTTTACACAAAGTGGTTCAAGGGTATTTTATTTTACAACATTTTTGGTTGGGACTCTATGGGCTCTGTCGAACTCCAAAGGCTTGTTGAAGGCCAGATTGGTGGCTTGTGGAAACCATTTCGCTAAGAAGGTGATGCATAATCCCATAGCATCTTCAATACCTTCCTGCATACAGAAAATGCTCAGATTCGCTCTTCTGTTTCTGTTCGCTAGTTCCTACATTTGTTTGGAGAGAGAACCCGTGGTAGCTTTGGGATTTGCAAATATCCTACTAGATTTTGACTCTGCATCCTCAAGTGTGATTATTCTGTTCTCATATTCTGCAATTCTGTTGATGGTATCTCTAATTTCTTTGTGAATTGCTGAAATTTTGTTTTGTATGATATCAGTATTCTCCTTGGTGGATTTTGCCAGATCACGGATCTCTGCCAGTTTCTTTTAAATTGTTTCCATTGTGGCGTTGATGTCTTGTTTGTTTTTGATTTGCGAGTCTGGGTTTGGCGGGTCAGCTTTCACTGTTTTTAGGATCGCTTTATTTTATGTTTTGGCCATCCTTGTGCGGTTGTATCTCCCTGGTATACTTAGATGTTTTGTTTGCAAAACTTGGCGATCCCCTTGGCTGCGAGATATGTCTGTGTTCACCTTTACTTGTAAAAGGGAGAAGTCATGAAGCAGTATTTAAATGAGCTATTTTTCTGTCCTGTGACTTCCAAGCACTGTCACAAACTGATCAGCTTGACAAAGGTTCCTAATCCATTGTGTGAGAGATCACCACCAGAATAGAACTGTTGGAAGAGTCAGTCACTAGTACATCTTCAAGTTTCATGGCGGCTCTGATTTGCTGGTGGGTATGCTATGCTTTTCAGAAACAAGGTCCACCTCATGGAGCAGCACACTCTGTGCCCGTAGTTATTTAGAAATAAAGTTTGTCCTTTGAGAAGCCACTCTCCACTCTCCACTTTTCCACTAATTCTCTATATTATACCAGATGGAGGAGGCCTCAGTAATGTGGTGTTACTCCATTAGATGTTGCTATTGCGGGTGGCCTTGGCTACTTAACTGTGCTGAAATGTGGCGCAACGCTGACTTTAGATGCAAAATACTTCAATTCAAAGCTGGCTTGATGGTCGGCTAAAGTTTTGTTGTAGGCGGCAGTACCAGAAGGCTGCAGCAGGAAGTGTAGTTATATACAATCAGTTGCTGGCAGAGTTAGTTGGTATTCACACACTCTACATGATGTTTGCACAACTGTCCACAACTTGCATGTACTTCTAGGATGCCAATATGGGGTCAGGTGAAGTGGGTGGTATCGGGATCATCTTGAGTACCATCTGAACTTAGGAGGTATGCCTTTACACACTCTTCGGTCTCCAAGTGTAAGTGCAGCATTGGCTACAGAAACATTGGCACTGACATAGTCGGTCGTGGATGTAATCGTTCTGAGTGGACCGGTTACTATTCTTTACATGTAGTACGATGATCTTTGCAGCGGTGGATGCTCAGCGTGCATGTACAGCATGACAAGCTTATAGCGGTCGTAAAGCTAGTAAAGTTGCCTATAGCTCAATATCAGGTAACCTTGAGATCAACGCATAGGCTAGCTATCAGGATAGCTCAGTATTGACACTTTAGTGGCAAACTAGCAGGATTTGCTGGTTTTTCTGAGCTCCGAGGTGCCATTTTGGGGTCAAGCAGGCTGCATGGAGGCGCCAGAGAAGAAACAAATTGAAACCCTATGTAGCCCGCAGGTTACTCTCTCGCATGCTATTGAAAGGTAATGGTTATTTTACTTGTTTTTTCCAAGGTATTATGGCTGTGAGACACTGCTGTGAGACACAGGCTGTCTCGTTCCTTAAGCTCCTTCTCTCTGAATGTAATGCGGGCAGAGGCCTGACCATGAGGTTTGTCTCAGATTCGGTTGTCTTTGCGTTTAGGTGCCAGTGGTTTGCTTAGGGGCTTGTTTTTAAGAACATCCAGTGCTCTTGATCTTTCTAGGCCTCTGATTGTCTTGTCTGTAGGTATAAACTGTTCCATAGGCAGAGCTTTGATGTTGTAATCGTCTCTCTAAGTCGGAACTGTAGGCTCACGCCACCATCTTGCTGACACTTTAAAGTATGTACTTACAAGAAACATAAAATGTAGGCATACTCTTTTTATATTGTATCAAAGCGCTTTCATGAGCTAGAAAATCTCACCAACTAAAATGATCTATTAAGAATTGCAAACAGGTATGGATGTGAAATGGATACCCTTCACTTATCAGTGAGTAGCAATACAATGTATCAACAGTATGGGGTCTATTATAATGGAGGGTGGATCGCGACTGCCCATATGGCGGTGGCGATCCGCCCGCCTTTATACTCTGCCCGCATGCAATTTACCCCCCACCTGATTATGTTGGCGGAGGGTACTGCAGCTGACGGGAAGACCGTCTGCCACTTTATCGCCCGGTTGATGAGTCGACCGGGCGTAAAAGGTTTGAATATGGTGGCGTTGTCTGCTAGACACCACCATCCATATTATAATGCATGCAAGGAAAGGCATGTAGATTTTGCATATGGGGCCCGTATTGGGCCCCCAGGATGTTGGGGGGGGGTGAGGGGCACATGTGGGGTACCTAGTTGCCCCCCCCTGCATTGGCAAGGACAAAGTGGCAGGCACCGCGTGGTGCCTGTCACCTTTTGTATGCCAATGCACGACGTGCATTCCAGCATTGTGGCGGGCAGTGCTTGAGCACTGCCCGTCACTATGCTGGCAATAGAGGATGTCTCCGCCACGGTGGCATCCTAATTGTTGGTGCGGGACATCCGCACCACTGGCGGCCGGTCCCAGCACCACTAGGATGGCCGTAATAGGCCCCTATGTGTCTAGATTTTTGTTTCCAATTGTTTGACCAATTACTGTCCCCATATTAGTGGTAGGGTGTGGAAAGGGAAAGTTGTACTTGCGGGAAAGCTTCATTTTCAGGAATCAAGTCAGTGGCCTCTGGAGGAGCGGGCAGTGGTGGTAAACTGACAAAATATCGACACTCAAATTATCCCAATACAAAAATATTGTGACCAAAATATCGAAGTCAAAAATATCGACATTCCATACTTATAATAGTAAGTACAAAAATATTGATTAAAAAAAATCTATGTACTTTACAATTTGCGGCCGCCATCTTGGGGGTAGGACTCTCCGCCCTCGCGCTCTAGTAGCGCTTTAAAAAGCTCCTCCCTCCCTCCGCGCAGCGGACGCGTACTGCGGACGCGGACTCTGGCATGACTCCGGATCTGCGCCGGAGTCATGCCAGAGTCCTGCCCGTCTGATGCGTCCTGTCACTTGGTATTCCCTGGTCGCTATAGGGGTAAACATAAGTGCCCGGTCTGGCATCCTACTAGCAACTCCCCCCCACCCGTCCCGCGAAGGACTGTAGCATTAAACATCTGTGCTTACTCCTGAATACTAGGTCGCTACACAGACACACTCAGGAGATCTTTGATCTCCTTTCCACGACCAGTCCCACCTGTCTTATGCTCACTGAGACGTGGCTTAATGATTCCTCCCATCCGGACATAATGGCAGCCATTCCCTCCGAGTATATCATCCATCGACAAGATAGAGCTAAGGGAAGGGGGGGTGGAGTCGCCCTAGTTGTGAAAATATCTCTCACGTGCACAGTTATGCACACAGAGACCATCGCGGGCGCCGAATCCCTCGCTTTTACCCTATCCCTTTCACCTCAACAAGCGGTGAAGGGTCTCGTAGTTTATAGGCCCCCGGGTCCTGTGGGATCCTTCTTTGATGACCTCCAGCAGGTCCTGTTGGCACTAGTTTTGAGATCTGAGCAGTGTCTACTGGTGGGAGACTTCAACTTCCACATGGAAGATCATCAGGATCAAGATGCTATTAAGCTGTTGGATATCACGTCTACCTTGGGCCTGTCCCCTTATCTCGTCAGCCCGACCCATGACAAAGGTCATACGCTTGACCAGGTCTTTTCCACTTCAACAATTGTGGTTACCACACTTCTGCCAGTATTATGGTCTGACCATTATCTTGTCCATTTTCAAATATCTGTCACTGAGAAACCAGCTGTCAGTGCTTTGAGACAACAGGGCAGTAATTACAGGGCGTACCATCGGGTGACTCCAGATCTGTTAGCCCAGGCCCTGGTGGACCATCCTCTGTTCTACACTGGTGATCTGGATAACGACCTTGACATTTTGCAGTCCTGGCTCTTAGCTAGATTGAATGAGCTAGCCCCATTACAGCCACCCAGATCTGATACCCAACGGATCTCAGCCCCATGGTTTACGGAGGAACTGGCCCAGTCCCGTAGACAATATAAAGTCGCCGAACGGGCTTGGAGAGCCCATAATGATACCGAGGCTAAACAGATCTACAAATCCATGATGAAATCTTACCATGGTTTAATTTTACAGGGCAAGAAATGCTATTATGCCAAAAGAATTGAGGAAGCAGCAAACTCCTGTAAGGAGATTTTCTCGATTGTTCGAGAATTTACTACCCCGCGCTCAATCTCAGCACAGGAAGCCCCGGCTGAGACCTGGGCCGACACCATTGCTAATTTTTTCACTACCAAAATTAGGCAGATACAGGACTCCTTTCCCCCAAGACCGACAGCTGATCCTTCGACTGTGTCTAATGAGACAGCTCACCTGTCTACTTCTGGCCCAGTTTTATTAGACTTTCTGCCCCTTACGATATCCTCATCTTTAGCCTTGATGAGGAATCTTAAATCGGGCTCACCCCGCGATCCCTGCCCGGCAAAATTTCTAGCGAGAATGGCTGATGTGGTTAACCCCATAGCCAATCCTATTCTCAACCTCTCCTTGAGTCAGGGAGTTCTGCCACACTCCTGGAAACAGGCCATGGTTATTCCTCTTCTTAAGAAGCCCAACCTTGATCCAGAAGCCCCGTCCAATTACAGACCGATCTCTCTCCTTCCAGCCCTTACTAAAATTCTGGAGAAACACGTCCACAGCGTGCTCTCTAACTTCCTGGAGTCGAATGAGCTACTCCATGCGTCCCAATCGGGCTTTCGATCCAACCTAAGCACCGAGACGGCGCTGTTGGAAGTCTCTGAGATTGTGAAGGAGGTGCTGGACGCGGGAGGCAGGGTGATGTTAGTGATGTTAGATCTGTCGGCGGCTTTTGACACCATCCCCCATGAGGATCTCCTCACTAGATTACATGACATCGGTCTAGGGGGGACGGTGCTCAACTGGTTTTGTTCCTTCTTAGCCAACCGCCGACAGACGGTCTGGGCCTCACCTGGATCCGCCAAAATGCCGCCATTGGGAGTTGGAGTCCCTCAGGGCTCAGTTCTGAACCCTACTCTATTTAACATCCTCATGACCCCTCTGGCGACATTAGCGGAGTCCTAAGGGGCCCGGATCGTCTCATATGCTGACGACACCCAGCTTCTTTTCACCTGCCGCAAGAGCGAAGATTTCGATGGGGAAAGTATCCATGAGTGCCTTGGGGCTGTTTTCAACTGGTTCCAACTGAACAGCCTCAAGTGCAACTCGGATAAATCCGAGATACTTTTCTTCGGATGCCCATCGGAACCGGATTGGCATGGTTGGTGGCCTGCCGACATGTTCCCCCCAGCTCAGTCATCTAAATGGGCTAAGAACCTGGGAATTAAAATAGACAACGAGCTCACGCTCAAATCCCAGGTGGCTACCCTCACAGGGACGTGTTTCGGTATCCTCAGGATGCTTCGAAAGTTTTTTCCTCTACTCTCTGAGGAACATCGGAGGATAACTGTACAGGCACTCATAGGATCCAGATTGGACTATGCTAATGCTTTGTATCTGGGTCTGCCGGAATATCTCTTACAGCGCATGCAGGTGACCCAGAACGCTGCAGCACGAGCGATTTTTGGCCTGCATCGCCATACCAGTGCCTCTAGCGTGCTCCAATCCCTTCACTGGCTTCCTATACGGAAGAGGATAATTTTCAAAGCCATGACTTTAACCCATAAAGCCCTGCATGCCACAGGTGTAAAATACCTTCAGAAGAGGCTGAACTTTTACCGGCCAACACGATCCTTAAGATCGGAGTCATTCGCACTTGCTGTGGTTCCACGTATAAAGAGGGCCCGACTGGGCGGCCGGTCCTTTAGATTCTTGGCCCCCCAGCTATGGAACTCTTTACCGCTGTCTCTTCGGGCCACACCTAATCTGCTTGCCTTCAGGAAGGCTCTAAAGACTTGGTTATTTTCTGGTTAGTGCGCTTTCATTCTTAGCTTCTGTTTTTCGTTGCTGTTATGTTTTTCAGTTTTCTTTTGGGTCTGGAGCACATAGCGCCGGGACACTCCCTTGGAGTAGCCGTTGCGCTATATAAGACTCATATATAACATAACATATAACATAACATATTGTTGTATTAAATATCGAATGTTATAGTATATATAATAATAAATGTTAAATATATTAAATAGTATTTTTTTTAAATGTATAATTATTTAATACATATCTATATGTAGCAATGATAACAAACTTAATTTAAAAAGGTAAATACACATATATATTAATTAAAATATATTTACAAATATTGAATAAAAAAAATATTAAACTAATAATTTTAATGTACATTATAATTTAATAATGATATAAAACAAATAAATATATATACATATTTCATTATCATAAATCTTTAAAAAACAAACCATTATAATTAAATAAAAAATGTAACAACTTAAAATTCTTTAAATGTAGCAAACATTATTTTACACAATAAAAATAGTAATAATTAAAAATATTACAATTTTAAATAAACAAAAACATAATAATATAAATGATAAAAGCATAACATAAATTATAACATATAAAGTGTAATACAGGTACTGTTCCCATTGCAATTTTTGCCAAACTATGCAAACTATTATAATTAATATATAAAAAATGTACTAATAATGTAACTGGTTAAGATGTTCCAATCTCCCTCCAATACATACAACTGTAGTAAAAGCATTACATTGTGGATAAGTAATATTTACTGTACCCAGCACAACTGTGGAGTGCCAAGGGATACATTTAGTATTCCCACTCCAATCACTATAACAGTAGGGAAAGTGATCGATTACAGAGGGGTAAAATGTACTATTCCCCCCCTCCCCAATGAGTGTAACAGTTGGGAAAGTGTTGCATAGTGGAAGGGTACAATTTACTATTCTCACTCCAGTCAGTGGAACAGTAGGGAAAGTGGTGGATTGAGGAGGGGTACAATTTACTATTCCTACAACAGTAAGTGCAACAGTAGGGAAAGTGTTGGAAAGTGGAGGAGTAACATTTACTATCCCCACTCCAGTCAGTACACCAGTATGGAATGTGTTGGATTGTAGAGGGGTGAAATCCCCTATTCCCACTCCAATAAGTGCAATATTCGGGAAAGTGTTGGATAGTGGAGGGGTAACATTTACTATTCCCACTCCAGTCTGTTGAGCATTAAAAAAACAAACAAAAGATCTTCCACAAAATAAAATTCTCTTAAAAGCATAGTTAAGAGAATATATATAAATATGTTTACAAATAAAATAAAAATATACTTATTATTAAAAATGTACAAAAGTAAAAACATATCAAAGTCTTAAATACATATCACAAATATGCACAAATATTTATATAAAAAAATACAAACATAATTTTCATACAAATAAATATTTTTGCTTAGAAATATTAATTAACAAAAACATTAGTTATTACATACATTTAGGGGCCTATTAGGAAAGTCCGCCCGTCATCCTAGTGGGGATTGGGACCGCCAGCCATAAGAGCGGGGGTCCCGTGCAGGGTATTAGGATGTGCCCGCAACAGTGGCGGGCACATCCTGCATTTTTAGCATTGTGGCGGGCGGTGCTCTCAGCACTGCCCGCCACAATGCTAAAAATGCATTTCAGCATTTGCATAAACAAAGCGGCAGGCACCGTGAGCTGCCTGCCGCTTTGTTTATGCAAATGAAGGGGGGTACCACAGGTACCCCCCCGTATGCAACCCCCACCCCTCCTTCACTCTGGGGGCCCCCAGGGGGCCCCCAGAGTGAAGACCGCATGTCTTTCCATGGCGGCATTGCCGCCACGGAAATGCATGTCTGAAAGACCATTCTAATATGGCTGGCGGTGTCTAATAGACACCGCCACCATATTAAACATTTTCCGCCCCGACGGCAAGGCGACCAGGTTGGAAAAGCGGTGGACAGTCTTTCCATCAGCCGCGGTCCCTCCTGCCATTCTAATATGGCGGGGTGAATTCTGGAGAGGATGTCGGGCGGATTGCCCCCGCCAGGCCGGCGGTGGCTAATGCCAGCCTGGCGGTGGCAATCCACCCGACATCATAATGGGCCCCTTAGTTTGGTCACTTCCCACCCTAAAACACCACAATATTCACAACCTGCACCAAAACGTTATTTACTCTTTTAATATAAATATTCATCAACAAACTAATTTTTATTAATTAAATATTAATTATGAATTAATTATAATTACAATACTTTCCACAATAAATCTCCACAAAGCACACAATACACTCATAATGTTACAAAAAAAACTGCACAGTTAATATAATTATATATTCAATAAATATTGAATATTAATACCAAAGTAATAATTAATAATTGTGTAAAATAAATTTACTTCCCACCCCATACCCCTACAAAACCAACAACCCACAACTAAAATCTAAAAACAAATAAATGTATTTGCACAATTAACATATTTAATTATCACTTAAACAAATATTATTAATTAGAAACCAAATCATAATCATTAAACTTAAATACCTTCCAACCCTTTATCCCCATAATCCCCACAACCTGGCACCTAAAATTGAACTTAAAAACAATGAATTACACAGTTAAAATACATTTCAAATAAATAACTAACAGTATTTAACAACTAATTATAAAGTAATTAAAAACAAATTACTACCCACCCTTTACCCCTGTAAACCCAAATCTTGCACCTAAAAATAATTCAAATAAACAATTCATGTAATTAATTATCAATTAATTAATATCAATTACCAACTAATTAATAATTAATTAAAAATAAATTACTACCACATATTACTCCTATAACCTCACAACCCACACCCAAAACATTTTACACAATTACCTTAATTAATTATCAATTAATTATTTAATGTTCATGATCAACTAATTATCAACTAATTATTAATTAAAAAATAAATTACTTCCCACCCTTTGCCCTTATAACCCCGGAACCCGCCTCTAGAAAATTACACAATTAACATAATTAATTATCAATTAATTAGCTCATGTGAATTAACAAATAATTATGAATTATTTAAAACCATATTACTTCCCACCCTTCACCCCAATAAACCCCCAACCCACACATAGGCCCCCATTAGGATGGCGGGCGGACTTTGCCTACCCGCCATCCTCACGGTAACAGGGACTGCCCGCCATAAGGGCGGGGGTCCCGTGCCTGGCATTAGGATGCGCCCGCCACAGTGGCAGGCGCATCCTGCATTCCTACCATTGTGGCGGGTGGTGCACTCGCAGGAAGGCATGCAGTGCACTTCCATGCACATCATGGCAGGCACTGCGCCGTGCATGGAACTGCTGGGGGTACCATAGGTACCCCCCATGTGCACCCCCCCCTCAGGAGTCCATGGCGGCTCGCATCGGGCCCCCAATGCAGACTCCGCATGCCTTTCCGTGGTGGCATTGCCACCACGGAAAGGCATTTAAAAAAGCCCATCCTAATATGGCTGGCGGTGTCTGATAGACACTGCCACCATAGAAACCCTTTTCCGCCCCGGTCCCAAGGCGACCGGGGCGGAAAAGCGGTGGACGGTCTTTCCATCCGCTGCTGACCCCCCCAGCCATACTAATATGGCGGGGGGTCATTCCGGGACGGATGGCGGCTGGATCGCCCCCGCCAGGCCAGCGGTGGCTACCGCCAGCCTGGCGGGGGGGATCTGCCCGCCATCCTAATGGGCCCCATAATATTTACCCCCAAAAAATTAAAAGCACAACTAACACAATTAAATATCAATTACATGAATATTATTATTGAATATAAAGTTAATCATTAATGTATTATAATTAAATTGCATCGCACCCTATTCCCCTATAAATGCAGAACTAAAAAGCACAACATTTATTTTACTTCAATGTAATACCTACTAAAAATGTAACATGTATATTAAAAAACATAAACAACACTTATACAAAAACATTACATCACATACATTTAAAATAAATACCAAAATACATAATACTACCCAGGCCACAACATGCTCCACACTGTACTTTTCATTGTTTCTAACACAGGTACTCAAACATACACTTAAATGTATGTGGGATGGAAATGTCCGCACAAAGTTCTCATTGTTGTTATATATGCAAACTGTAGATAATGTTGTTTGCTAACTTGGTACTTTTGGATTATCTTGCCTTAAATGTGTATATGCCAGCCTGCAGCCCACACTGTACCTTAAAAAGTCAATAAAATATGTTTTCAAAAACAAAATACATAATACTAATTAAAAAACGATATTTTAAATAACTATATGTTTGCAAATGATATTAATGAATTCTATAGTTTAAAAATCGATATACTTACCTTCAAATCAATATTTTTGACATCCATATTTTTGACATCGATATTTCCATGTCACAGTATATTCTTGGCTGTCAATATAAGCAACTTGATATTTTCTCTAAACACTGGCAGTGGTAGTGGTATTGAGGGCCACTCCTGGCTCCCCCGAGTTATTCCCAAATAGGAAGTACTTTGTTACGAGCAGCACCTGTCCCCTTGGTGGACCTGGGTTGCTTTTAATACAAATGTTTATTTTTCTTGCAATGCAATGCAAATGAAGGGGCAGAGATCTGTTATACTTTGCAGGTATTTTCCCTTGCTTTTGCAGCCAATAGCAGGGGATTAGGGACTGTGGCCTGCCTAGTTAATTTTCACTTGCAGCTCATTTTGAGACCCCCTGTGAATATACAATTAGTAATCCAACCTATTAGTGAATAGGCCACATTGCAAATTGCATTCCCATTCGCAAATCAATCTGTGTGCATGTTACACATCTCTGGTTTCCAAAAGGAAATAGCACATCACTCTCCTACTTCGAAAGGACAAGCTGGGAAAATTAAAGAAAGTTTGAAATAGAAAAAGCTGATTTATACATTTTGAAAATGTGAACATTGTGAAATCTGCAACTGAATACCAAGCTTTTTTGAGAGGTTTCAAAATCAGTTACACTTTTGACAATTTGCCAAATGAAAAAAAGCTAATTTGCCCACTTTTTTTTATGTTTTCTTGGGGACAGCCACTATTTAATACCCACAGAAATTACGATATTTTTATCACACACCACAAAATAACGAGCTATTTCATGATTGCCATTAAAGACTTAGGGTCATATTTATGAGAAGGTTACAAAAGCGTTGAGCCATGAATTATGACACAACGACAGCACAAGCAGTCAGTTATATATATAAAATTATGTATTTTCAGAAGTGTGTCATTTTTCAAGTGTTGCATGTGGCAAAATGTGTGCTGAAAGCAGCTGCATCAAGCAACATTTCATATGTGCAATTTAGTCTCCCCCCAAAGTCCGATGTAAATGTAGCGTAGTGGGGTTTATGACTGTAGCACTGTGTCAGGCGTCATGTGTAAATGCAGCGCATTGCTAGAATTGCACCAGAATTGCTGCACATCGTCAAACCAGGTGTAGCAAATTTCTCAGCGGCTGTGGTACCTAGGCATGGAAAACCACAAAACACTTTGGCATGCTCAAATACACCATGGAGGTCATCATCTGCAACTTGGAATAGCTAGAGAACTACCACCACCATTATCACCATGTAGGCATCAAAGTAGAGGGAGTCTGTTTTCCAGCAGCACATAGCCCTCATTGACCTCAGGGAGGAGGAAGTCAAACAGTTCTACAGACTCAAGAGGAAGTTCATCATGGAATTGCTGGAGAAAATTAAACATGGGCTGAAAATTCGTTCCGCTCTCGGAATTTGCAGATTTTCTGCAAATGTAAATTGATACTTGTATAGCGCACTACTCACCCGCAAGGGTCTCAAGGCGCTTGTACAAATACCACTGTGGAACCCATCCTGGCTTTCCCTGTGAGGCGTCCACTCTTGGGCACCCCCAAGGTGGAGGCCAGGCATCCTTAGCATTGTGGGGGCCGTTGTGGAGATTAAGCAAGCTATTACCCAGAGTTGCAGAGTGGGACTCCATGATTGGAATAGGCACTGAGGCAAGAATTATCAGGTCCATGGAATTTTGAGCCCAAGACCCGCCGAGGCGGGGAATTGAACCCTGGTCCCGGGTCAGACCTCTGCATCAGGGTCTGCCGCTCTAACCATTGAGCCACACTCCTCCACTAATCAGCAGGGAAGTATTTTCACCCAAGCACTTACAAGGTTACAGCAGCAGGTGCAAAAGTTGATGCTAATTTTTTGTAACCTTTTCCAAAAGGTTACAAAGAAATTAACTTCAACTTGGGCACCTGCTGCTGTAAGCCTGTAAGTGCTTCCTGGCGCCTCGTTGCCTACTTCCAACTATTCTCTGACCCGGCTCTGACCCTTGAAGCAGGGTCAGAGAATAGTTACAAGTAGGCAATGAGGCGCCTGTCACGAAAATTAAACCTCAACAGGAAGCACTGACAGATATTAAAACAAGCATTTGCAATCCAATAGGTCTCGCATTAGGAAAGTTTGAGCTATTGGTCCTGTAAATGACAATTTTTTTTATTTATGTGTTGGTTTTGAAAATAGCTAAATTAATAGCTTTGTCATTTACATTGCCAATAGTTATAACTTTTGCAAATGTGACACCTATAGCTTTTGTAATGCAACATGTTTTGTATTTACGTGACTTAGATGTATTGATATTACAAATTACAATGGCTTTTAATTTTTTTTAAATAATTAATACTTAAATAAAAGTGATTTTAATTTATAATGGCAATAGCTTAAACTTTTGTAAATAATTTTTGTGAAAATTATGTTCAGTGTATTTTATTGTGACGAAAATCCTGAACAGAAGTGAAATATTAACATCTTTTTGTGACATTTGTAATAAAGCTTGAAACATTGAGAGAACATATTTGAACCAGTTGTTGTTGAATCGTTGCGCAGATTGATGCTGGGGTGGCGCTGAGTGGTGCTGTGGTGGTGCTGAGTGGTGATGTGGTGGTGCTGAGTGATGCTGTGGTGGTGCTGAGTGATGCTGTGGTAGTGCGGAGTGGTGCTGTGGTAGCGCTGAGTGATAATGTGGTGGTGCTGAGTGATAATGTGGTGGTGCTGAGTGATGCTGGGGTAGCGCTGAGTGATGATGTGGTGATGCAGAGGGCAGAGGGCAGAAAAGCACAAAAAGCAGTCTGACAAAGGGCAGAAAAACAAGGGAAAAACGAGTCTAACAGAGGGCAGAAGGGCACAAAAAACCAGTCCAACAGAGGACAGAAGGGCAGAAAAACAAGGGAAAAACTAATCTAACAGAGGGCAGAAGGGCACAAAAAATGAGTCTAACAGGGGGCAGAAAGGCACAAAAACGAGTCTAACAGAGGGCAGAAGGGCAGAAAAAACAAGTCTAACAGAGGGCAAAAGGGCACAAAAACAAGGGAATAACAGAGGGCAGAAGGGCACAAAAACGAGTCTAACAGAGGGCAGAAGGGCAGAAAAACAAGGGAAAA
The DNA here is from genome assembly GCF_964263255.1 of Lissotriton vulgaris. Taxonomy (NCBI): domain Eukaryota; kingdom Metazoa; phylum Chordata; class Amphibia; order Caudata; family Salamandridae; genus Lissotriton; species Lissotriton vulgaris. The sequence continues at coordinate 1,434,867,505 of NC_141693.1, read as the reverse complement.
ATGAGTCAAACAGAGGGCAGAAGGGCACAAAAACTAGTCTAACCGGGGGCAGAAGGGCAGAAAAACAAGGGAAAAACGAGTCTAACAGAGGGCAGAAGGGCAGAAAAACAAGGGAAAAACTAGTCTAACAGGGGGCAGAAGGGCACAAAAAACGAGTCTAACAGGGGGCAGAATGAATCCCGCGCTGCGTGTTTGTCTACGAAGATGCCACCTTTTTGTGCAATACCTCTACTCAACTGGAATACTTTCTACTGTCTAATCAGTAAGTGCTCCCTCATTGGCTAAATGTATAGGGGCAGATTTACAATAACTGGCGCATCCCCAGGGATGCGCCAGTTATTGTGCGCCGCAGCTCCGCCACCCATGGTGTGCCGCATTTACAATGCGGCGCACCATGTGGAAAAAATGGCACAGATGCGTCATGCATCTGTGCCGTAAAAGCAGCACTTTGCTGGAGCTATGTCGCAAGCGGGGCGCAGCTCCAGATATGCTCTGGGTGGCCCTATCTCCCCAATGCTGCGTCAATCCTTGCGCCTGCTTCAAGCAGGCGCAGGGTTTTGACGCAGCTTTGGCCTAAAAGTGACTGAGTCAAATCTTGTAGATTTCACTCAGCCACTTTTAGGAGGTGTTCCTGCGCAGGAAAGCCCTCCCCTGCGCCGGAAAGCCTCCTGATGGCACATGGCTTTACAACGTGACGCATCTCTCAGATGCGCCACATTGTTAATACCCAGCACCATGGCGCATCTTTTGTGCTGCAGCTGCGTCACAAAAGTGACACAACAGCGGCGTAAAAGATGCGCAAGCAGGTTGTAAATCTGCCCCATAGTGCTTTTACTATGCTGTAGCTGCGTAAAGGGCCAGAAGATGTTTCTCCAGTTACCATTTGTGCCTGTGCCTGTGTTACCGGCACACATGGTCACTGGAGACAAATCTTCTGGCCCTTTACGCAGCTGCAGTGTAGTAAAAGCACTACACATTTACCCAATGAGGGAGCACTTACTGGATTAGCCAGTAGAAAGTACTCCAGGGCAAATCGCAAAAAAATCCGCAATTTTGCGTGAAAATTCGCGAATTCGCAGATTCTTGTGCAATTTCGCGGGAAAATCAGCGAATTTGCGGAGTGCAAATTCGCAAATTTTGCCCATGCTTAGAGAAAATGATGCTAAGTCGCCAGCCACCAACTGAAAGGCCTAACAACATTCCACTACATGCCAAATTGATGGCTGGGCACCACATTTTGGGATTATTTACCTTCCTAATCACAACAGCCAGATTGGCAGGAATCTCACAGGGAAAATGTTCGGCCTGTCTCCCCTCTGTTTTTGATGCCATAACTATTCAGAGATGGCCATCTGTATGTAAGCAACCATACAGTTTTGCACAAATGGGTAGCCATCTTTGAAAGTGTTCACTTTTGGTAAAAGTCATTAAAAGATGGTTGCTCATAACGCCCTCATGCGCATTGATGGGATGTGGCGCCTTTCAATAGCTTTTGTAAAACTGTGCAAACACAGGAAGTGATTATATATGCTTTTTAATAAGGATTTGCATAAACTACTGAAAAGGTGGCCCTCTAAAGGACCACGTAAATACACTTGGGTGGCCATCTTGGAATTACTTTTACTAAAATTAAAAAAATGTAGATCTAGGATAGGCGTATGTACCAGCAAGCAAAGGCATACACAGAGCACATACTTCTTGAGACTGGACACCTCACCCTGACCCAGTCTCTTTTATAAAAAGTATGATGTCATCACAGACTGAAACAAGAACACACCCAACCATATACAGAAACTTCAAACCCCAACCGACCCCTATGGATTTCCTCAGCAGATAAGCTATCACCGTAACTGACACAAACCACACACTAACCACCTGGAATAACCTCTCCACACCACCTCCTCCATGAAATCCATCTACTCAAGAGTTCCTACAGATCCATGCAAACACCACATATTCAACCTCAGAAACCAAAGGATCAGCCAGGAACTCACCACCCTACTCAACACCTCTATCACCTCCTCAGCATTTTTGGACACTTGGAAACACACGGTAATCAGAAGAATACTCAAAAAACCCTCTGCAGACCCCAACAAACTCAAAGACCACTGTTCAATCTCCCTGCTTCTGTTACCATGGTCATCACTAATCAACTCATGTTACACCTGAAGCAGAACCAGCTACTTGACGCCTCCTTATTTTTCTACCCAGACAACACCCAACTCATCCTCTCACTCACCAATGACCCCACCACCACCAGAACCAACTTCACAGATGCATAACAAATGTTGCCGACTGGATAGAAAACAACTGCCTGCAGTTGAATGCAGACAAGACAGAAGTATTGATCTTTGGCAACAGCTGCAACATATGGAATGACTCCTGGATGCCATCAGACCTAGGACCTGCACTGACTCCCTCCAACCATGCCAGAAATCTCAGAACTATCATTCACAAAAAGCTCACTATAAAATCTCAGATCAACACCCTCTCCTCCGCTTGCTTCCTCACTCTGCGCATGATATGTAAGATCTTTGAGTAGCTACCCCAAGACATGAGACGCACTGTGACACAAGCCCTCATCGCCAGCAGCCTGGACTATGACAATGCCCTCTACGTGGGGCTAGCAACACACCTCCAACAGAGACTTCAGACCATACAGAATGTCTCAGTCAAACTCATCCACCGCCTTCCCCGATGATCCCACATCACACCCCATCTCAGGAAACTCCACTGGCTCCCCATAGAGAAGAAATGACAATTCAAGCTGCTGGCCCACAAGCACAACCAAGGACCTGCCTACATTAACCTCTGCCAGAAATTCCACCAACCTTTAATAAGATTACGCTCCTCCTCCCTTTCACTTGCCCATCTCCCTTCATCTACCAAAGTAGAAGTGGAGGATGTTCCTCCTCGTACATCGCAGCAAAGACCTGGAACAGCCTCCCCACGCACCTCTGGACCATCGCCTTCTATCCAGAATTCAGAATGGCCTTAAAGATCTGGCTTTCCAATAAGCCTCCAGAACCCATAAGTGCCTGGATACCCTATCAAGGTTATTAGCCGCACTTTATAAATCCTGATTGATTGATTGAAACAGTGGGGCAACCAATGGGACCACTCAGAGTGGTCCCACTATGGTGTTGAGCGTGCAATACTGCACGTCCAGCCGTGAAAATGCCCTCTCCCTCCACATTTGTCTCTCACTCACTGCCTTTAAAAGTGCCATGTTCTCATTTCTCTCTGTGGGATGCCAGTTCCCTAACTTCTATGGACTCAGGGACCTCAGTCCTAATGAGCTTGATAAATAGGCCCATCTAGAGCCTCAGCAATGTGTCCGACTTGGTTGCCGCCATTGTCAAACCTTACAAAAAGGAACACTTTTTAACATCTGTTCATAACTTTTGAATAACTACATGGTTATACTTCTGCACGCACATGCATGCCTTTTGCCTTTCTGTCTCATTGCAACCTCTGTAATGTGTATGGTAGAGGTCAACTTTTTTTGACCATCTTGGCCTGTGTGAATTAGGCAAGCTCTTTAACATTGCTCCTCAACCAGTGAATTTATTCATAGATGATTTTTATTCTACACAGTGTATGTCATAATAACAATAAATACTGGAAGGATATAGCAAACATTGTTAAACAATGAAAACTATTTCTTTTAAGGTACCAAGTACGCAGTATTAAAACATTTTTTTTAACAATTCATAAAAGTAATGACGACCTCCTAGCTGGTTATTTCTACAAATAAATGCCCTCTCCACTTGGTCGTTAGTAATGCAATCCTTTGCATAAGTTAATTTGAGTTACAGAACATCTCAAGCATCTGAAGACAATACGCCTTGCTTAGGCTCTTTAGGTAATGAATTAGAGGCAAAAAGGACGAGGAGATGGGGATGGGCATCAAACCTACAAAGCGTTTGCATAATATTTTTACTAACATATAAATCCTCACGGCTTCTATTACTTAGCAACGTACTCTGTGACAGGGAAGTTGTTGATAATTTCGATTTTTCAGCTATAATTTACTACTTGTCATGCAACATAGTGTTCATTGCATCCTCTTTTATGCCATCTAAGAAGCAGGAGGTCTATAGAGACGCCACGACTCTCTGAAAAGCCTCTGTTGCCTTTTTCACCCCCTACCTCGACCTCCAGCTGCCAATTCACCAGTAGCAGCTCTTTCACGTCTGGACGCAGTCGCGCCCCCAGGAGTTGAGCAGTCGTCAAAAGTGATTGCTCAGAATGCTAAACCATCGCACAAACAAGCCATAAAGGCTGCCACCGGGGATTCACCGACCACAGCGCGTGGTCATCCATTTCAATGCCAGGGAGACAGAAGCGGCGCAGGTCACAGGGAAACGGATGGATTCAATTTGCACTCATTAAAAAAGCTGCACGAAAACCGTCTGCCTGCGACCTCAGTGCAGAGATTTGTTGGTGACAGGTGCGGAGATGTACACAAGACTGACAGAGGGGACCGCATTCTTTCTCATGCTTGTCAAATGTACAACAAGGCTATAGCTATCATTAATGCAGCAGGTGCAGTGGCACCAACGCACTTTGGTCTCATGCACCCCCAGTATGCAAATGATGACTGTCTTTTACGAGGACGATCAATTGTCCTTGCTCGCATGGGGGGCCAGGACAGACTTTCTAATTCACTGCAGTTAGGATGAAGCGAATTCATGAAAGAAACGGTAAAAGATGGGTGGGCGCAGGGCCGGACTGGGAACCAAAACCGGCCCGGCAAAGTGCTCGGCCGCCCCATCTCCCCGGGGCTGGGGGGGTTGGGGGTGCCGCTGAGCTCTTTGCCAGGGCCGGTTTGCGGACGATTTTGTTACAGGGCCGATTTTGAAGCTATGCTGCAAAAAAGGCCCTGTAACAAAATCGGCCCCCATGGGCCCAAATCCGGCCCCCACCCATGCGGCGCACCGGGGGACTGCCCGGTGCCCCTTACAGCCAGTCCGGGCCTGTGTGGGCGTCATAATTTGTGCTTAAATATTCAAGAATTTACGAGTACACAGGTGCTGGTGCAGCATTTCAGCCTTTGTGCATATAACTTTAACAAATACAGGGGGATATGTACAAGGATGTGACGGAGTGAGGCGTTAGCCATCATGGCTTCATACCTCCTTCCGCCACTTCAGAAACGCAGAGGGCCACCATTTTTACAAGGATATGGCGCAGCCTTGAGTTTCCCCCTGCGATAGCGCTACACTTAGCAGTGTAGCTCCAACGACGGCACCCTTGCACCATTGTGCAATGGTGTCTGTGTGCAGGGGAGGATTGTTTATGTGTAGTAAAGTGTCCCTTCCTGCCCATAAACAATCCTGAAAGGCCATTTTGTCACTTTCATGTGTGCTGCTTTTTCCAGATTATTTATGTACAAGAAGGGAGTTCTTTCTGTACATAAACAATCCATGGCATTTTCCTTTTCCCATGTATGCTGCACAAGGAAGCACATTTGGAAAAAAAAAATCGAGGAGAAATAATGCATTTCTTCTCATTTCGCCAACTTAAGACCAGGTTTTACCTGGCCTTATTTTTGGCGCTGCCTCCTATGTATGCTGCCCTTGTACATTGGGGGCAGCGTCAATAGCAATGGGTGTTGCGGTGGAATGCCCACTTCAAGACCCACTGCCCACCCCTTTCACCCTAAGCATAGCGTGAAAGGGGGCCTTATTTCCAAGGCAGCGTTAAGCCACGTAAAGTTGCTTAACACTGCCTTGTAAATCTGGCAAAGCATCTATTGCCACCACAATGTCGATAAAAGTGACATCATGGTAGTGATAGGGGCTTGTACAACTTTTTTAAAGGCTCTAACACGTTTGCTCATTACTGCTCCGCCAAGGAGAGGCAGGAACATGGTGCACCCTCGAGTGATCGGTATTCATAGGGGTCATTTCTGATTCCATGATAGCCTGCTACTTCAGTGCTGAGCTGTGTTCATCAAAGAGGAGTTTTTTTGCAGTATCCATCTAAACGGTATGGGACACATATTTGTAAATGGTGGTAAATTTGTACCCTTTTAGGATTGTTCTCATGCCAAAATTCTTCTATTAACAACATTACTGTCAGGGCTTTGGCCTACTCAGATTTGAAAATTGATGCCCACAAAAGACTTCCCTCCCACGCCACAGGGTGCAGGAATATTAATATCTGCTTCTCCTGTTTGTGCTGGGTTATGGATGGGGTCAAAGACGCCTCAGCTACGCTGGTAATACACCTACGACCACCATTTCTTTATTTGATTTGACGTTACAATTAACTCACAAAATCGGAAAGGAAGAGCAGAAAAGAGGTCGATAACTTACAGAATAATAATGTCACTACTAGACAGGAAAAAGGATGTTTTTGGGGCTTGTGAGTAGAGGTGGGTGAGCCAACAAGCCCAGCCAGTGCCAAATCAATGGCCTGTCTTGGCTCTAAGTGCTCATGCACGAGCCGAGCCCTTTAACATTTGGGCTTATACATTATGCAACAAATATTAGGTAACAATACAATAAAGTTTCTTAAAAATTCAAAAAAGGGTTTCACTATAATACATCCGATGATATCACTGCATTGAGAGGCATTTGAAAGGGATAGTTTTTAAACATGGTCTGCTTCCCCCACCCTCAAAACTATGGTACTGTGTACTAAGTGGCAAATCAGTTGTCACATGTACCCTCTATGTATCCTAGATCCTCATTAAAGCTTGAGCTTTATTATAGACAATAACATTTTACACAAGGGTTTGTGTCCTGCCCACTACCTGGGCTTGTGTATTTCAATGTGCTCTCATATGTGCTAATGAATTCAAAAGAAGGCATGGTGAAATAAAATCGTTGCTTAGGATCAGCTAATTTCGTCAAGTGGAACCGTCTAATTTGATCTCAGGTTTTCTGATTTCACATTGTGCTATTCAAGCCACTAGCTGTGCACATCTTTCTTTCTCCTGTTTTACACCAAAATGTAAAGTTTTGTCCTTAATTCTTGGTGCGTGATGTTAGAGCGCGGGGCAAGGCAGTAGCCTAATGAAAGCGTGACTTGTTATGAACTTGAGTAGCAAAAAGACCTGGGGCCTCATTTATGAAAAGTGACGCATCGCTGCGTGAAAACAGCGATGCGTCACTTTTCACTGCGCACTCCTTACGACATTCCTGATGCGTCTTATTTATTGTATGACGCATCATGTCGCAAGGAGTTACAGATACGTCAGTATTTCTGACGTATCTGTAAGCGCAAAAGTGACGCATTGCTGGAGTGTGTCACAAAAGTGACGCAACTCCAGCAATGCGTCCTTTCACATGGGGAAAGCCCCATGTGAAAGGGCTTGCGTCAGTCTTACGCCTGCTGTGAGGCAGGCGCAAGATTTTGACGCAACAGCGTCCTAAAAGTGACGCAGTGAAATCTCATAGATTTCACTGCATCACTATTACGAGGCTTTTTGCGGTGGAACGCCCCCTCTGCATACATTATACCTGACGCAGGTATAATGTGGCGCAGGGGTTTAAAAAGTGACGCATCTACCTAGATGCGTCACTTTTTAAATATGGCGCAACGAGGCGCATTTTTTACACTGCTGGTGCGTCACAAAAAGTGACGCACCGGCGGCGCAAAACTGACGCAAGGCCTTCATAAATAAGGCCCCTCGTTTTGAGGCAGAGTGAAGCATCTGGCTTGAGGATAGCTTTCCCAAACTCAATTTGTGAGCCAATGCAGGTTAGAAACCTGGAACATCAACTGACATGAGAAAAAGAATAGATCAGGAGAAAGGTGGGCGTTTGTTTATATTGCGGTCTGTTTGTGGAGGTTATTATGTATGTAATGTAACAACTTGTAGGGAACGAACTAGCCCGATCTTGAGGGGCAATACAAGGTGGAGTATGGTTTCGGATTAAGGAATTTCCCTTATGAAGAAGACCCATTTTCTCCTTTCTCTGAAATTAGCCACTAATACCAGTCCATTGGTAGTTTTGGCTCTACTAGATTCAGCAGCAAGTGGACATTCTATGGAAATATCTATTTCAGAAAACTGTTAAGATGCTGTACCCATCAAATAAAAAAGGGCTGAATGATTCTTGAGAATGATAGTACCGTATTTTCCGGCGTATAAGACGACCCGGCGTATAAGACGACCCCCTACTTTGCCAGAAAAATTTTAGGTTTTGTGCTATACTCGCCGTATAAGACGACCCCCCACTTCCAGCGCAGCATAGCCATTCCGAGAATGTACCGGTATTTTGAACTTACCGTATTAGTCTAGTCCTCCTCCCTGTGGGTGAGCAGTAAGGCTTTATCAGTGGGCAGTGGATACCTATAAGCGTTTATTTTACAAACTCAAAGACTGAACGCAAACAAATTGGTTGTATAAACAATCTTGCTTTACTCGGAATATTTTTATTTAAAACCATATCAAAAACTGTCACTTCTGAATATACCGGTACGGTACGGCAAACATAAATTAGTGCATGAAACAGTGCAAGTGGATTAAACGTTCCATAACTTCCCATAAATCCAAGCGATTTCTACAGGATTTACAACGTTCCCTTTAAAAGCCTTCAAAATCCTCCTCTTCGTCATCTGATCTCATAAGTAAGTCAATGAGATCTTGTGGTACATCTGTAAGGCAGTCATCGTATGGATCTTGTACCAATTCCGTATCAGATGATGTGGTCTCTTCTTCGGCATCCTCTTCACCTTCCCACAGATAGTCGTCCTCCATACCATCTAATGAATTTGATATGCCACACTTCTTGAAAGACTTTATTACAGTCTCTGCATCGATGTCGTTCCAGGCCTTTATAACAAAGGTGCACAAAACATCCAACTGTGGAGCACGCATGTTTCCTCCTTTTGTGAATGTTTTTTCACCGCTAACCATCCACTCATTCCACTGTTCTCGGATGCGATCTTTAAATGGCTTGTTTAGGCACACATCCAGTGGCTGCACCAACGATGTCAGTCCTCCAGGTATAACTGCAGCATCTGTTTTTAGTCTTGCCAGCCTTTGCTTGGTGCTGGGAGTTAAATGAGCCCTGAACATATCCCACACCAGTAGACTACGCCTTTGTAGAAGTCCACCTGGTCGCCTGCTCCATACGTTATCAAGCCATAGCTTTACCCCTTCTTCATCCATCCATCCTTTCTCATTCACATGCACAAAACAACCAACAGGAAACTTGAGTTTCGGCATTGTTTTTCTTTTAAAAATAACCATTGGTCTCAGTTTGCCACCATCAGCTGTGCATGCAAGTACCACTGTGAAACTGGACTTCTCATGTCCTGTTGTTTTTATTAAAATTGTCTTTTCGCCTTTTTGATGGACAGTTTTGTTGGCAATCATATCAAAATTCATTGGAGTTTCATCCATGTTTCCGATGCTACTTAGCGCATAGCCATGTTCATTGCGCAGCCTAATAACGTAGCGATGGAAGCTATGCATTTTGGCATCAAGATCCGCAGTTCATTTCTGGGCAATTTTTGTCTTTTGCCGCAATACCAGATTATGCCTTCCCAAGAATCTGGTACACCAGGATACAGTGGCCTTAAATCTGTGGCTGAGATCTGGATTAGATTTGGCCCACTGAAGTGCAACCAATCGGATTTTATTTCGGGTCACGACATACCCGCTTTGCCGGTGCTCGGCCACCATGTCTGCTACATGCTTTTCCAGTTCTGGCCAATGTGGGGTGCCTCTTCTTAGTGCACACTTGCCCCTTGGCATACTCCGTAATCCTTGCTCATTTGCTCTCCAGGCCCGAACCATCTTTTCTGTCACTCCATATTGTCTAGCAGCAGCACAGTTATTATGTTCCGTGGCAAAATCCACAACTTTAAGTTTGTAACTGGCTTCATATTTCCTTCTTCTTGCCACTGCTGGAGCCTTGCTGAGTTCTTGACTGCCAGCCATTTGCACTGGATGCGCTGCTGGAGCCTTGCCGGGTTCTTCGCTGCCTGCCATTTGCACGGAATGTGCTGCAGGAGCCTTGCCGGGTTCTTCGCTGTCTGCCATTTGCACGGAATGTACGGCAAATACGCTATCTGCTCACCAGACTGCCTTTCCTCTTCGCAACAACCAGCCAATCACGGCAAGTGCTCTACTGCCTTCGGTAACATTCGGGAACATTCTACAGTCCCCTTTCTATGCCACGCCCATGTCAAGGGGAGAGGTGCGCGTGCCAAAACGTGCCAAACGTGTCAACACACTGGGCGCTGCCATCTTCGGCGCTGGCTGCCCATTACCATGTACCGTGTTTCGGACGTCCTGCTGCCTCGTCCTGCTGCCTCGTCTGCCTGGGGATGTGCAAGCGGTTGGAGGCGCGTGTACAGCGGCAGCGGCAGTCGAGGTAAGACTCATGGCGCCATTTGCTCGCTTGTGAAGCGGTTTGACACCTTCGAGTGAAGTCTTTGCTATGAAAAAAACGCTCGCTTTCGATACTTCATGGCGTTGCCAGGGCCGGTGGCTGTATTTTTTGACATAAGGTGTGTTGTTTCTTGTTATTTCCTATTGTGAAGCGGTCTGACACCTTCGAGTGAAGTCCTCGCTATGACAAAAAAACGCTCGCTTTCGATACTTGCACAATTCATGGCGCGGGGCCTGGGTGTGGACGTTGCCAGGGCCGGTGGCTGTATTTTTTGACATAAGGTGTGTTGTTTCTTGTTATTTCCTATTGTGAAGCGGTCTGACACCTTCGAGTGAAGTCCTCGCTATGAAAAAGCGCATGAAAACATACCATAAAATTTTGTACCCGGCGTATAAGACGACCCCCGACTTTCGAGAAAATTTTAAGGGGTTAAAAAGTCGTCTTATACGCCGGAAAATACGGTAAACCTTTACCAGTTGAAGCTAATAGTTTAGAAAGTCATCCAGTTTAGAAACCTATCCCCTAATTTTAATGGATTAGGCAAAACATGTATTTTGCATTTAAATACTGTTGCTAAGCATGTTTTTCCATGGCAAGCAGGAATGACTTGTGCTATGTTGTTTAATACTTTCGAGGGACTGCAGATACGTACACCATATAAAAGATTCAAGGAGCTTTTAGTAAAAACGGAAAACGTAGGCTATATCCACATCGTAATTTTAACTATCAGATTCAATACATTTCTGATTCTATGATTCCACAATGAAAAGCGTATTTATTTATTTATTTAAGGTACATGCAGAAGTGAGACAGTATTTCAATGTCTTTATACTTCTCTTGCTGGACTTATTGTTTTATTCCTAAAATCCATTAGAAATTTTAGACCATGTGCCTATTTTAAAGAATTAAGGGTGAAGTGTAATAAGCGTTCCGTGTTTGCAAACACTCTGATTTCAAGCCTGTGACGACAAAAGCACCACTGGCCTTGAGCTAAACCCATTTTAGAAGTCTGTAAAGTTTTACCAACTTCTAGAAAAGATTTAGAAGTGGATAACTTATTGCTATTTGGTGTTATGGTGTAGACAACTTTTCCATATAGCAGTTCCTATCATATGGATTAATTTCCTTTCAATTTTTTGTGATTTTGCTATAAACCACTGAAAAGTGGCCTATCTCATCCACAAAAGGGAAGGGATCAATCAATCAATCAGCCTATTTGTGCAGCACAGTTAATCACCCAAGCGGGTATCCAGTTGCTTTCAGGATGCTATAGGCTCATCCAATAGCCACGTCTTGAGGGCTCCTAGGAATTCCAGTAGAGAATGGGAGGCACAGAGCTGCAAGGGAGGTTGTTCCAGGCTTTTGCAGTGAGATGGAAAGCGCATGCTCTGCTTGAGCTTCTGTTAATGAGGGGAGTGTGGAAGGGGTGCTAGGAAGGAGCATAGTTGTCTGACTTGTAGTTGATGTAGGCTGGTCTATGGTTGTGAAGAGCTTTGTGATCGTGGGCCAGTCGCTTGAATTGGCATCCCTTCTGTACTGGGAGCCAATGGAGTTTCTTGATGTGAGGGGACATGTGGGTCCTTCAAGGGAGGTCAAGAATGAGTCTAACTGTTGCATTCTGGATGGTCTGTCGCATCTGAAGGCAGTGTGTAGAGATCCTGTAGTAGAGGTATTTGCCCTAGTTAAGTCTACTCATGATGAGGGCTTGTCTGATGGTGTGTCTGGTGTTCATGTGGAGTCACTTAAAGATCTTTTTTAGCATGCACAGAATGAAGAAGCAGGCTGATGATACTTCATTGATCTGGGATTTCATTGTCAGTTGGCTGTCGAGGATGATGCAGCGGTTTCTGGTGTGATCAGATGGGGAGGGTGCTAGTCCTAGTGCTCGAGGGCCTAGTTCTCGCGGTGTGCAGAATTGAGAGAAGGACGTCGTACTGGTGACATACGTTTAAGGAATCGGTCAACATTGACCATACACTCTTTGAGCAACCTCTCCTATAGTACCCCTTTGCGTTAGGACTTCAGGCTGAGGAAGATTCCAGACTGAGGAAGTCAAGCGACTGAAGCTGCTTTACTAAGAACGGAATTCCATAGGGGGCCAAAAGAGCAATGCGCCCATAATCAGAAGATCACAATAGTATAGTGATACAGAAAAAGGGACCAAATAGTCTGTTTGATCTGAAGAAGAGGGGACATTTACTGGAACATGCCTGTAGACTGATGAGCCCTGAAGAAGTCCTTCAATAGGATGAAACGCATTGGCTACTGGGAAGAAATAAAAAGAAAATAAAGATTCAAGGTCTAAAGACTTGTGTGAACTATCTTTTTTAGTGAACTGACTCCTTGGTTGTTGTGTGCAGACCAAAGCATTTTCTGTAGCTGTCTGTTGTGAAAGGTTTTCGCAACACAGGAAACTAAAAAGGTCCGGTTTCCTTTGGTCACCGCACCATATGTTTACAAAATCTTCTATAAATAAGTGTGGTGTCATATCCTAGACCCTTTTATTTGTAAATAATTTTGGATACAACGCCCCCCTCTCTAGACCGGTTCTGCCCATTCCTCTCTAAGTGGAACCTGGGGGTAACATTTTCCCTACGTGGCAGAGGTTGGGCTCTTTCACCCCAGAGGAGGCATTATTATCATTGCACTTTCATCACCCCCATGTTTCCTCATGTGAGAGAAAGATAGGGTCAAGAAGTTTGTTTTATATTTAAAGCTGTTATATCATCTTGATGCACAAGGCTACATTGGCATTCAGCTTCTATGTTACATAATGCTGTACCGTTACACCTGTAGTGTGATGCTTGACATGATTGCTGTACAATGAATGTACTAAAAAAACAATAAAGTTGGTTTACAATTTAAAAAAAAGTCTAAACCTAAGTGCTAGTTTAGGGACAATCCCCACCACCATCCGGAGGTTCAGCCTATGAGATTTTTTTGAATGATGGGATGCATTCTTCAGGAGTGGCTTAAGGCTACATATTGGAGATAAAGCTACAATTTACTGAGAATGTTACTTTTGAGTTGAAGAAAATTACTTACTTGAGACAATGTTTGTTTAATACAACTCCACAACCCAAACTGTAAGAAATTGAGTTAGTAGTGGAGAGGGGGTGGAAGCTCCACTCCAATAATAAACATAATCCTTGACAGGGTGAGCCACAAAAGACATAAATAAACCTGTTCTTAGCCCTCCGGTACAGTGGAATAAAAGCAGTCAGGCTTAAGACAGTGTGGAAAATATTTATGCCACACTCAAAATAATAAAGTGAAAAAGCAACATAAGAAGAATCCCAACCAAATTTAGGAGTTTTTAAAGTTTCAGGTGAAATCTGCACGAGAAAGCCCACTCACTCTGGTGGTGCTGGACTTTGGCACTGCTACAAGTTCACGTGATGGAGTATGGCTCAGATACAGGGACCATGTTAGTCCCTCTAAAGACTTACCATCTCAAGACTTGAATAATGTAGTTTGTGTAAGTAGGGGGCTCTAAGAGGTAATTGTCTTCTCGAAGAATAGGTTGGATGTCATCGATAGTCACTGTTATAGCGCCAAGAGATGGTCATCACTGGAACCTCATGTTGGTAGTCATTGAGGGCTATCACTGTTAGTGTGAAGTGTAGGTTCCACTGGAGCTTCACATTGGAGGATCCAAAAACGTCTGTATCTTCAACTTCTTTTCAGGAGTACACTCTGATACCAGACAAGTACTCGGGACATGGGGAGGTCCTCTTGACTGATACCTACAGAGGCCAGCAGCAGTGCTCATTCGGGACCAGAAAGAACCAGTTTGTGTTGGGTAGCTGGGCAGCTTCTGAAGGCCTCTTGTAGTTTGCTGTGTTCCTACAGCTCAAACAGGTCAGCCAAATGATCCTTGGAGTCACTTCTGGGGAGCCTGTATTCATAGAAGCAAGTCCAATCTTTTTTCTTCAGACAGTTAGGCAGTCCTTCTTCTGAATCTTTCCCAGGTCCAAAAGTGTGCTGATGAGAGGTTCTGAAGGTGCCACTTTCTTACCGAGTTACAGCCTTTTTGAGGTGAATGCCCCCTTTGTCTAACCTTCCCCTTCTGCTGCGTTTGCCAGCCTGTGGGATGGGGATGCGCCCCTTGTCTAACCTTCAACCTTTGCTGGGTTTGGCTCCAATCTGTCTAGTGTAACAAAGAGCAGGCAGGCCTAGGTTTGAGCAACATTTGTCAGTGACAGGGCAGGCAGCCATTAGAAGTTAGGAAAGGGTGGGCATAGCCCTGGGGCTAATCTTTGAAGTTGCAGAAGACTGACTACAATTCCCATGACACCCTGCCGAGGACAGAAACACCCTTTCCCGCACTCAAGGCCGTTTTGTTCCCATGACTTGAAGGAATACACAAAGCACCACAGGAGAGCCATTCACAGTCATGTGACTCTGGACACTTGCAGAAAGACACCTTTGATTTAGGCAGAATAATGGCAACTTTCTAAAAGTGGCATTTTCAGAATTACAACTTAATATCCAACTTTACCATTTTTATTTGAGTGAAAGAAGCATTTCTCTATCTGTTCCCAAACTCAAGCTATCACCTATTAAGTGAAAAAAGGTAACTCCCTTAATCTATGGGAGGGATAGACTTACAGCAGTCAAAATTGACTTCATGTTTTTTCAATGCCAAAACATGTAAAACGTGAACACATATGTCCTACTTTTTTAATACTATGCTCCCAGCCCTATGAGGCTTCCAAACCTACCTTAGGAATGACTTATAAAAATTAAAAAGGAGACTTTAGGCCTGCCAAGTCAAAATGGAAGTTTAAAACTGTACTACAGGCTGGCCTGAGACATACTTTACATCGCTTCTTTAGTGGTAGGCACAATGAATGCTGCAGTCCAATAGTAGGATTTACTATTCATGCCCTTGGAACATCTAGAACCATGTACTGAGAATTTACTAGTAAAGTAAATGTACTTATCAGGTTTAGACCAGTTTTACCATGGTTTCCATGGAGAGTACACGCATTTTACTACAGATTAGTAGGAATAATGTGCGCAGAGCACAAAAAGCCACCAAAACGGTTTCAGCAATCAAGTACAAAAATCGGGAGATAATCCTGCAGAGATCGCTCTGCCAAACATAGACCTACACAGTTTGAAGCATTGACTAGATGGGGTGCAAGGGCAAATGAGAAGGCACAACATAAACTATTGAAAGGTCAAATCAGTAAAGCTGTACATGATTGAATGTATTCTAAGTTGTGCATGAATAACAAGGCATGGCATGGTGAAGTGCTGGAAGCTGTGAGTGTGCTTCCTGTAATAGGTCGGAATCAGGCAAAGGGTAAACCAAAGGAGATTATGCCGAAAAAGGAGAAAACGAGTAACTCTTGTGAACAGGATGACAGTTTGGATGACGTGTTGACAATAAGACTGCTGTTTTTTTAATGAGGATGGAGAATTATAATTGAGTCAGGGGGATGAAGGCTCTGGAGAGCCACAGAAGAGTGGAACCAAAGATACTCAGAATGTTGCTTCAAGAATTAAAGTAAACATATTAATTTAAGATCAGTTTGTAATATGACTTCAACATTGACTTATGATGACATGATGTTATCGAATTATGAAGCAGGAAAGCGACTTTGTCATTACCACGAGAAGCTGGAAAGTATGGCTGATGAGCGAGGTGTAGATTGATGCAAAACAAGGATTTGTAAGTCTTTATAATGGTGATGATGAGGGCTGAAATTCAGAAAGTGCCTAATATACAAATTTGAAAGGTGTCCGATTTTTGTTTGGAGGTTCTGAAGGACCACCATGAAATGGTAAATGGACTGAGAAATGCTCAATGCTAAATAAGTTCTCTTATGAGTAAGTGGCATGTCCTGAAGTATTGAAGTTTTCTTTTCAGGCTTTTGTTTTTGATAGGTTTGTTTTTTTAGAGATTGAGTACTAATTACTTGGATCACTGATTACTTTTTCAAACTTTGCTTTTAAAGATTGAATTTTTTATGAGTATTCATAAGAAGGAAGTTGATGTCTTCACAAAATAAAAGGACATACATGGCTTTCCAATTATTTTTAATAGTTCTTTTTTTGGCTGCCCTTATTGGTGTATTAATCTATACATATCCTCCTGATTGTCTTGCCAGGGAGAGCTTAATGTGCACCCCCTTCTGTGCAATGCTTTCTCAGTTGGTATTCCTAGTGCCGCACTGCTCATTTACTTTCTAAGGCAATATAAAATATGGGTGATGGAAAAGGGCGTTTCTTATTGGACCATAACCTCCATGCAAAGAAGGACGTCATCTTTAAAATCCACGATCACAGAATAATGGGGTGACCATTTTGTATTACAGAAAGGGCTCCTTTTGTAAAACTGTACTGCAACCTCTGCAGAGTCATCACCCATGATCAATTTGCACAAAGAGTACAGTTCTATAATTTTGTCTATGAGCCTCTAGGTCACAGATTTGAAATGTATAATCTCAGCAGTACATCCCTCTGGCTTTAATGCCAAGAACAACTATTTTTCAAGTGCACAGAGGCATTTCACTACATTGGGGAAGAGGGGCTAATATATTGTACACATGAGCCCAACTCCCTGGTAGATATGGCACAGAGCAGACAATCTTAACTTAGGAGAAATTTTTAAAATATTTCCACAGTCCTCAAACAGCAATAAAGTCAAATTTCACATATAAGCTTTTATGGAACAGAATGTGGCCATAACAGGGCTTGTTGACAACAGGGAGTTTCTTTGTCCCCGGTTTTAGGGTTTGGCAGGAAAGAGTGCACTCTGAAGCCAGCGTGGGTGGACATCACCAGGGGATGAGAACTCACCCCAGTTAAGGCCAGCTGAGGTGACAAGGTCAGCTCTGGTTGAAATGGGTTAGCAGGAAAAGTAGAAAAGGGCTCTTAAACCTTGTTTAAGCCCTCACAAGGTCAACCAAATGCCCCCTCAAGTCACTTCTTGGGTCGTGACTCGAAGAAGAATAGGTCCAGTCCTCTACAGGTCATCAGACAGCAGGGCAGTCCTTCTTCTGAATCTTCCACAGTTCCAACACTCTTCTGAAGAGGATACCGGGAAGGCAGTCTCTAGGTGGGGTAAACTCATAGTCAAGTTTCTGTAAACTATCCCACAGTGCCCCTCTCCCCTCTAAATCCAACATGGCAGAACGTTATCAGTTCTGGGGAAGCTGAGGTAACAGTTTTGTGCTGCCAGTGCTTCACCTTTTGTGACGCATCAGCGGCCTAAAACATGCCCCCAGTTGCACCCTATTTACAAAGTGACACATCTAAGCAGATGCATCACTTTATAAACCCCTGCTCTACATTATGCCGGCGTCAGGTAGAATGTCAGGTATAATTTATGCGGGGGGAGTTCCCACGCAAGTAAGCCTGGTAGAAGTGACGCATTGAAATCTATGAGATTTCAGTGCACCACTTCTAGGTCGCAAATGCATCAATATCTTCCACCTGCCTCACAGCAGGCATAAGACTGACACAGGCCCTTTCACATGGGGCTTGCCCCAAGTGAAAGGACACATAGCTGGAGTTGCGTCAATTTTGTGACAAACTCCAGGGCCCTTATTTATGAGGCCTTGCGTCAGTTTTGCGCCGCTGGTGCGTCACTTATTGTGACGCACCAGCGGCGTAAAAAATGCGCCTTGTTGCGCCATATTTAAAAAGTGACGCATCTAGGTAGATGCGTCACTTTTTAAACCCCTGCGCCACATTATACCTGCGTCAGGTATAATGTATGCAGAGGGGGCGTTCCCCCGCAAAAAGCCTCGTAATAGTGACGCAGTGAAATCTATGAGATTTCACTGCGTCTCTTTTAGGAGGCTGTTGCGTCAAAATCTTGCGCCTGGCTCACAGCAGGCGTAAGACTGGCGCAAGCCCTTTCACATGGGGCTTTCCCCATGTGAAAGGACAATTTGCTGGAGTTGCGTCACTTTTGTGACACACTCCAGCAATGCGTCCCTTTTGCGCTTACAGATACATCAGAAATACTGACGTATCTGTAAGTCCTTGCGACAAGATGCGCCATACATTAAATATGACGCATCATTGGTGTCGCAAGGAGTGCGCAGTGAAAAGTGACGCATCGCTGTTTTCACGCAGCGATGCGTCACTTTTCATAAATGAGGCCCCAGGAATGCATCACTTTTGCGCCTACAGATAGGTTAGAAATACTGAGGTATCTGCAACTCCTTGTGACATTATGTGTCATACAGTAAATATGACGTATCCATCATGTCGCAAGGAGGAAGCACGGAGAAGTGACGCATCGCTGCTTTCACGCAGCGATGCGTCACTTCTCCTAGATGAGGCCCTAATATTTTTGCAAGCCTGACTAGGGGGACAATAGCTGGCCAGGACAAGATGTGAGCTACCTTTGCCTGTGACAGGGGAGCCTCACCATCAAGTTATTCAAGAGGCTGGGCACAGCCAAAAAGCCATTCTGTCAGGTAAAAGACAACACCTCCCCACAACCATGGCCCTTTGTCCTTGTCTTGGGAGCAGTTTACACCTCATCACAGGGGAGCTAGCAGCTGCCAAGTAACAGTTGAAATATTTACAGAAAGGCCTTATGAAGAAATGCGTAACTTTCTAAAATAATTAGACAAAATCTGACTTTAACATTAAATCATGTTTTGTTTAATTATTATAACAGCACTTCAATATTTTTCTAGTGGCTACCTGTCACGGTACCTCCGAACTCCACAGGAGCAGAACTGATGAAAGGCCCCAATGCCTCCCTATTGGTACTTCCCGTGAACACTGATCAGGCTTTAGAAGCAAGAAGGAAAGGTGAATGGAGAGAAGAGACACTCCTGTTTGTTCTTTGGCAGTTCTTAGATTTCTAGTATTAGGGATACACATTCGCTTCCTCTCAGGACTCTCAGGGTGAGTTCTGGTGTTTTCACGAGGGAATACCTAACACAAATATAATAGCAGTATTCAGAATACATCCCATATACAATACATTCATATTGAACTTTTACCCCTAAACAGGAGAATTTGGCTTCTCTTTTCTCTTTGCACAGTTCAGTCTTATAAAGTCTTAGAAAATAACTTTCTTATTCACCAACAATAGTTACATCAGCTCTGCAAATCAGTCTTAAGCTCTTGAAGCTCTTACTGTACCGAGGGACAGCTCCCACAACAAGCATTGTAAATGCAATAGGTCTCGCATTTGTTGGAGTTGGAGCTATTGGCATCGTAAATGGCAATGTTTAGTACTTGTGCAATAGGTCTTTAATTTGTTGGAGCTACGCTTACGCAAGTTTAACCTATTAGCATTCTTAATGACATTGCCTTTTATGTATGTTTTTAAAACAAAAAACAAAAATTAAAGGCATTGTTATTTGCAATGTGACCAGCTCATACGTGTATAAATGCGAGACTGATTGCATTGCAAATGTTTGTGTTTCTACTAATCCCTCCCTCCATCAGAAAGTACTCTCCCTGTAGAAATATCTGTGCAGCCTTGAGCGCCTTGACTACACCCAGTAGTGCCACAAAGAGGAGATGGGTGTTCTAAACATACAAAGGAATGTGAAAAACAAGCGCAAAGCAGTGATAGGTAAATCCGTGTAACCCCAAAGAGATGTAACAATTAAACTAAACACCCGAGCAGCCTTTATAGTCTGACTCTCTGACTTCCAGTGGATTGCATGAAAACATGATAATGTGTGTGCAAGGGCTGCTGTAACTAACACTGTGCGACTGGGTGTCGTGACCGGGTTTTTGGTTCTATTTCTGAGTGATGGTGACTTTGGCTTGCTACCATCCTAGATCCCTATTCTTAGCTTGTTTTGGTCCGTTTCACGCCTCTTTTCAGACCTAGAAGCATAAACTAGAGGATAGCCGCTTTATATGATGATAGATCCCTTATTTCTGATTCTAATCCATCTATTACCTATTGGCTTTGGCATAATTATATGTCCTTTCATCATTCTCAGGCCTAAAGACCTATAGTAGAGGGTGGATCCTGTAGTCCTGACTTTATATTACCGATTGGTAGGGTATGTGTATGTACTTTGATAGAGCTATGTGTCTATTTCATCCTTTTCGGGCCTACAAGGCCCAGAACCAGAGAGACTCCATTTTGCTTTGTGCCTCTACAGACTGAGATGCTTGCAGGTCAAGTGTGATGTTTTAGTTATGAGGTGTTGTTCGCTCTTTGCAAACTAGAGAGAACCGGCCGGAGCTGAATCTCATCAAGAAATGTCCCTGGGGCTCAAGTCTCTAGACAAAACAAGCAGCTGATCACTGTGAGAGCGCCTGGAGCAGGGAGCCTGGTACATGGATTTGGTGGGAGGAGGCTACTGGCTGGAACTTTCCACTAGGGGAGAGCATTCCATAGTAGCGAAGTGCAGAGAGGTAGAGCTGTCAGAAGCAGTTGCAGTCAGAAGCAGTTACTTGTCAGAAGGAGTTGTGATCAGAGGGAGCTGGTCAGGATGAGATGTAGTTTGGAGAAGATGCAGTCAGAATAAGCTGCTTTGCAGTTGGAGTGAGATGCTTTGGAGACAGAAGCAAGCTGACATGAACAAAGTCAGTTAGCCAGCTGGGACTGTGAATTGGAGAGCTGATCTATGGAATGGTTACCAGGCAGATGGAAGAGCTTGGAGCAGTTAGAAGTTCAGTTGGAGCCAGTGGAGTGAAGCCGTGGTGACGGAGGGAGAGAGCCCTGATTCCACCAGAGAGAGAGAAACATTCCTTTCTTATAGGGTGAGGTATTCTAAACTAGTTTGCTCTATATTTAATCATTCACTTTCCTTTTATTTCCTAGGCTATATTCCCCACTGTATTGTTGCACTGATTAATCTCTTTTCTTTTAGCGGTGTGCAGTCTTGTTATAATCCATTATTTTCCTTTTCAGCTAACTGCAGTTCCAATATTCTTTCAGCTATATGTGAATGTGTTAGTAATCTGATAATAAAGCTTTCTTGTTTGCCATTCTAATAAAGAGAACCCGTAGATCTGTGTATTCCTTAGATGTGTCTATTTCCCTTTACTTTTCAGGCTATGTCTAGATTGCTAGTTTTTGTGATATTATAATTTGCTATTGTGTAATAAAGGGACCCCAGTTCTTAGTGAACAGCTGTGCAAGTGTTATTATTCATGATAAGACTAACCTTTCTTCTAGCCAGATGCTGTAATGGTAACTGATGGATCAAAAGGGAGAAGGAGCGCCTAAATCAGAGAATAACCTTTGCATATAGTAATTACATTTGGTTGTTATCTTCTAGAACAGAGCTAACCCTTCTTTTTACCCAAATGCTGACAGGAGAAGGGTGTGACATTCCCTTCCCTGCAGATAATTGAGCATGGAAGATTGTGCGTAGATCAGGTCAGGAGATAACCTCTGAATGCTACAATTTGGCCATTCTTGTGTGAGAGGATTGGATCTCCTATTCGCCACATAAGGGATAATATTGTGTATGAGACACCCTCAGTAGATATTAGACATATAGATAAAGTTCCCAACACAGAGAGAGAGCGTTGAAGGTATTCATAGGACAGAGATTGCCGCTAGAGAGAGTGGCATTAGTGAGAGCATTGATTGTGGTCAATGTGTATACACGCTGGATTGCGGCTTGTGAGAGATTGCCGCTAGAGAGAGTGGCATTAGTGAGAGCATTGATTGTGGTCAATGTGTATCCGCACCAGATTGTGACGGAAGTGAGAGCATCGGGAGGAGACGATGTTTAAATCCACCGGATTGTGGCTTGCATGAGCACTGATTGTGGTCGGTGTGTAATGGTAGATGCATTAGAACTGCTCTCCACCATGAGGAAGAGAGTAGCATAGTCTGGCCCAGATTTCCGTGAGACTATAAGGTGAGATCATAGGATGTGACATGGAATTCCTTAGTAATCAGTGAGTATCCCTAGTAATCCTATAGATTTACTGGTGTTTTTGATGATATGAGCTTGTATATTGCTAATTCCCCATCCCCAGGAAGGTACCTAGGTACTGTGGTAAGTAGGCTCTGAGGAGGGAGATGGTTACGTTTCGGCTGGGTTGGTGGTGTCTTGGTGAGCTGGTGATATCTGGTCTGAAAATCCGGTCATTACATAGGGCGTCACTTACAGTTCGAATAAGTTGCAGGGGAGTGCCCTAATTGCCCGTTACATATGGCGTCACAGAACAGTTCGAATAAGTGGCAGGGGAGTGCCCTAATCGCCAGCTACATATGGCGTCACTTACAGTTCGTATAAGTTGCAGGGGAGTGTCCTAATCGCCAGTTACATATGGCGTCAATGAACAGCTTCCGTCCTGTATGTGGGGGAGTGGCCCCTGACATTTATATGGACTTGAAACCCTTCAAATTTGACATCTGGGAACAGTCTGTGAATTGCATGGTGAGGAGTGGTACCTGGCCTATGGGCTTGAACAGATGGAGTGTAAGGAGATTGCAGTACATCATGGCATCTGACTTATGCAGTGTAGGAGAAATGTTTTTGTTATGTTATGTTATGTTAATTGTTTATTTCTATAGCGCACGGCTACTCAAAAAGAGTGTCCCGGCGCTTTATTGGAGAAAGAGACAAAACTGCAACATACAAACATAACACCAGATAAAAAACTAACAGAAGAGTGGGCCAGAGATTCACGGAAGACCGGCTACTGAGTGAACAGCCAAGTTTTAAGGCCTTTCCTTAAAGCCAGTAGGCTGGTGGCTCCCCGCAGGGCCAGTGGTAAAGAGTTCCACAGCTGAGATGCCAGCAGTCCAAAAGAGCGGCCTCCGAGGCGCGCTTTCTTTACCCGGGGGACAACAGCAAGGTGCAGGGCTTCCGACCTCAGAGACCTGGTCGGATGATAAAAGACCAGTCTCTTTTGGAGGTACTTGGCTCCCTCCTTGTGAAGAGCTTTGTAGGTCAAGGTCAGCGCCTTAAAGGCGATCCTCTTGTGGATAGGAAGCCAATGTAAAGTTGCCAGCAAGCCCGAGGCCCTGGAGCGCCTACTGAGGCCAAAGATTGCCCTGGCAGCGGCGTTCTGTACCACTTGAAGCCGCTGCAGCAAGTACTCTGGAAGGCCCAGGTAAAGAACGTTGGAATAATCCAACCTGGACCCAATCAGAGCCTGGATTGTCAGCGTCCTATGTTCCACGGATAACAGAGGAAGGAACCTCCGCAGCATCCTGAGGATGCCAAAGCAAATGCCCGACACCCCCAGGATCTGGGATTTCAAGGTAAGCCTGTTATCCATCTTCACCCCCAGATTCTTAGCAACCTGAGAGGAGCAGGACGGAGGGAACATATCCAGTGGCCACCAGGTCTGCCAATCTGGCTTTGTGTCGCACCCAAAGAAGAGTACTTCGGACTTGTCGGAATTGCACTTAAGGCTGTTTAGATGGAACCAGTGAAAAACAGCCCCAAGGCAATCCCGAATACTCTCCCCATCAAAGTCGCCTCCTCTCTTACAAGAGAAGAGGAGCTGGGTGTCGTCCGCGTAGGATACGATCTGGGCACCATGCGACTCCACCAACGCCGCCAATGGGGTCATAATGATGTTAAAGAGGGTCGGGCTCAAAATAGAGCCCTGAGGGACCCCGACTCCCAGAGGCGGCATCACGGCGGAATCAGGCGGGGCCCAGATCGATTGCCGGCGGCCGGCTAGGAAAGAGGAAAACCAGTCGAACACCGTCCCCCGTAAGCCTATCTCGAAAAGTCTAGCGAGAAGACCATCATGGGGAACGGTGTCGAACGCCGCCGACAGGTCTTACATCACCAGCATGACTTTGCCCCCAGAGTCCAGAACCCCTTTAATGGTTTCCGAGACCTCCAGGAGCGCTGTCTCAGTACTGAGATGGGGACGAAAGCCCGATTGGGTGGCGTGCAGGATCTCATTAGATTCAAGAAAGTTGGAGAGCACGCCTTGGACGTGCTTTTCCAGAATCTTCGTGAGGGCCGGCAGCAGAGAGATGGGCCTATAATTAACCGGGGCCTTCGGATCTAGACCAGGTTTTTTGAGCAAGGGAATCACCATCGCCTGCTTCCAGGTTTGCGGGACCACACCGAGCCTCAGCGAAAGATTTAAGAGCGGATTAGCCAACGGGTTGATCACCTCCGCGACTTTCGCTAGAAATTTAGCAGGGCATGGGTCAAGGGGAGAACCCGATTTTAAATTGCCCATAAGAGCCAGGGAGTCCGGAGCAGAGATTGGAGGAAACACACTCAACGTCGCCCCTGGCCCGGCCTGTGGCAGTGTGGTGATGTCAGGTTCAGTCTGGCCCGCAGACACTGGTACCAGGAATGACTCCTGAATGCGTTGGATCTTGCTCGTGAAGAAGTCAGCAAGGTCCGTGGCCCAGGTACCAGATGGTTTTTGGTCCGAGGTGTTAGACCAAGGTGAGGTGAATTCTCTCACAATGGAGAAAATCTCCTTGCAGGAGTTGGAAGCAGCATCAATTCTCCTGGCTAGATAAGCTTTTTTTTCCAGGCGGATGTCCCGGTGATAAGCCTTAACCACCGTTTTGTATGTCAACTTGGCAACAGTGTCATATTGTGGCCGCCAGGCTCTTTCGGCTACCTTGCACTGCTGCCGCGTAGCCGACAGTGCAGCGGTAAACCAAGGCGCAGAGACCCGTTTCGGTGTCGGGCGAGATGTTACTTCCGGGGCAAGATCGTTTAGCCTGTCCAATAACCAGTCTTGCATGGTCTGCAGATCCCTGTCTAGATCACCTGAAAGAAGGCAGGGGTGGGCCTCAGCTGCCTGGGCCAGCATCTCCGGGGTTACTCGATGGAAAGCCCTATGGACACGACCCTGTTGATGTGCCGGGATAGGCACTGATTTAACTATGCCCTTGATCACAAATTTGGCGAGAAAGTGGTCAGACCATAGGACAGGAGTGATCTCTATACCCTCGAGAGGGACAGACGAGAAGACCTGGTCAAGGGTATGCCCCTTCTCATGCGTAGGCTCCTGAAAGTAGAGGATGAGCCCCAGCGGGGTCAGCGCCTCCGAGAGTTTGGCGGCAACCGGGTCGGATGAATCATCCATCCGGAAGTTGAAATCGCCAGCCACGATGAAGTGTTCGGCTTTCAGGGCCAACTCCACCAGCACCATATCCGGATCTTCAAAGAAGGTGCCGGGAGTACCAGGTGGCCTATATACGAGCAGTCCCTTGAAGGATTGGTGGGGCGAAAGAGTGATAGAGAAGGCTAGGGTCTCCGAGCCTCGGATGTCAATAGCTGGCAGGATCTCACAGGGGGTACCTTTCCGGACCACTAGCGCTACTCCACCTCCCCTTCCCTTGGCTCTATCCTTTCTGAAGATGTTGTAATCAGGCGGGATTGCCAAAGCGACGTCAGGGTTAGAAGAGTCACCCCACCATGTCTCAGTAAGCATGAGGCATAGTGGTTTATCTATATCGAGAAGCTCATAGATGTCCTGCGCATGTTTGCAAGCTGACCTGGTGTTCAATAGCATGCACCCGAAGCCCATACTAGAGATGTTGTTGCTCGGCCGTAAAAAGAGCGAGCGGGTCGGGCGCCAGCCACAACCCGGGCAACGGGATTTCCCATGGTAACGACCAGGGAAAAAAGTGCGACAGCCAGAGCCATGAGAATAGAAAGAGCGAAGTTCGCTAGGGGAATAGCGCAAGACGGGGGTCCCAGGGGAACACATCCCTGTAGAAAGAATCCCACCCGCCGCTCCGCCCGCCTCCGGGACGCTGACGGGCGCAGACGGGCAGGACTCTGGCTTGACTTCGGCGAGAGTCCGGCGCTCCCGCTGCGCGTCACCGCTGCGCGCAGGAGGCGAGCTTTAAGTAGGGCTCACCTGTGTTGCAAATGAGCGCTAGAGCGCTCACACAAGTGGCACACTCGCTCCACACCACCCCCAAGATGGCGCCCGGCGCCAAACACGAAGGCTAAGAAGAAAAATGAAATAGATCCGCGAAAAGCGCGGTGGGGGGCCCAATTTAGGGTGCAAGTGAGAGGGCACACAGAGATCGTTCTAAAAACAAAGTAAATGCAATGTACAAAACAAAATGCAAAAGCGATATTTTAAAAAGTTACAGCAGCGCTGAGAATGACAATTTCAGCAGAATAGCGCACGTGCGTGCTACTACCTTTCTCCAGGCCGAGCTACTGCCTAGCTCGCCTTAAGTAGGGCTCACCTGTGTTGCAAATGAGCGCTAGAGCGCTCACACAAGTGGCACACTCGCTCCACACCACCCCCAAGATGGCGCCCGGCGCCAAACACGAACGCTAAGAAGAAAAATGAAATAGATCCGCGAAAAGCGCGGTGGGGGGCCCAATTTAGGGTGCAAGTGAGAGGGCACACAGAGATCGTTCTAAAAACAAAGTAAATGCAATTTACAAAACAAAATGCAAAAGCGATATTTTAAAAAGTTACAGCAGCGCTGAGAATGACAATTTCAGCAGAATAGCGCGCGTGCGTGCTACTACCTTTCTCCAGGCCGAGCTACTGCCTAGCTCGCCTTAAGTAGGGCTCACCTGTGTTGCAAATGAGCGCTAGAGCGCTCACACAAGTGGCACACTCGCTCCACACCACCCCCAAGATGGCGCCCGGCGCCAAACACGAAGGCTAAGAAGAAAAATGAAATAGATCCGCGAAAAGCGCGGTGGGGGGCCCAATTTAGGGTGCAAGTGAGAGGGCACACAGAGATCGTTCTAAAAACAAAGTAAATGCAATTTACAAAACAAAATGCAAAAGCGATATTTTAAAAAGTTACAGCAGCGCTGAGAATGACAATTTCAGCAGAATAGCGCGCGTGCGTGCTACTACCTTTCTCCAGGCCGAGCTACTGCCTAGCTCGCCTTAAGTAGGGCTCACCTGTGTTGCAAATGAGCGCTAGAGCGCTCACACAAGTGGCACACTCGCTCCACACCACCCCCAAGATGGCGCCCGGCGCCAAACACGAAGGCTAAGAAGAAAAATGAAATAGATCCGCGAAAAGCGCGGTGGGGGGCCCAATTTAGGGTGCAAGTGAGAGGGCACACAGAGATCGTTCTAAAAACAAAGTAAATGCAATTTACAAAACAAAATGCAAAAGCGATATTTTAAAAAGTTACAGCAGCGCTGAGAATGACAATTTCAGCAGAATAGCGTGCGTGCGTGCTACTACCTTTCTCCTTTTTCATCTAGGTGTTTGAACTGACAGGCTTGAAGGGTAACAGTATGTGATAAAGCCAATTACATCTTGGTGATGATGCAGTTGTAAATAAGTGTATGAAAAAGGCTTGTAAATTGCCTATTAAATGGCTTGCTGCATTTGCTTGTGCTGTGAAATGTGAAATGTTGTATAAAAAAGATGGCTTGTAAATAGCTTGTTATCATTACGTTAGGCAGGAGAGAGCTGGATCTCTTTCAAGTGATTAGAGAAAATGTTTGAAAGATGTGTTCAGTTGTTATGTGAAACGTGAGGGGTAAACTTCCATGAGTTTACGGACTGGTGAGGAAAAGTGTCATTCAGTTGGCAGACAGAGAGTTAACATCTTGAACAGGAGCAGTGTTTTTTAAATAGGCTGCTTCATATACATCGTGAAAAATGTGTGAATATACCTTTGACGACATCATTAAAAGTGTATGGTTCAGAGTTTTGGCATGTTTAAGATGCCCGGTAAGACTGCAGACTACACGGGTGTTTTAGATGGGCATTAGGAGACAGTTTTCAGCTGAGGAAGGACTGTGCAGAGAGATAAGCAAACCAGTGTTTGAGAATGATCGTAGTTGTGGAAATAAATCAGACTCAACAGCGCAAGGTAACAAGCGCTTCAAAAGTAAAATGCAACTGTGTCATTTTGAAAGTGCAAAGTAAGTGGGTTGTGCATGATTGGTTTCTAGATTCAAAAATATAACTGTGATTCATCCCCCAGAAGCAAGCTGCCCCTTTTGTTTAAAGTTCAAATGTGAATGATTCTGTATTTTTGCGCTGATATGAGGCAGAACAGCGTGAGAGAGAAAAATGTGATAAAATGTTCCCATTCAGACAGGAAAAGCTGTCTGAATAGAGTAGAATTGAACAGAAATAAATTTAGTACCTTTAATCACAAAAAAAAAATGCTTGCGCCAATGTTAAAATGCTGTTCCTTTTGCTATCATGTGATTTTTCAATGTTGCTAAACGTTTTGCCTTTCAGCGCTAACAATGATTAGAGTATTTAGTTTGTTACTAAATGTTTTGCCCTTTAGCTGTTAATAATGTTAGAGTGCTTAGCCTGGTAAGTTTGTTTTTCATAAGGCTGTAGACAAATGGTAGTTCAGAACTTGCTTAAATTAGTTGGAAATAACTGTGGAGTGTTTAAACATGAAATGCAGGGTTTGGTTGAAGGTCAAAAGAGGTTAGGACTGTTTCTTGTCTAAAGACAACAGTATGAGGTTTTATTTAAGAACGAGAAGCTTCACAGGCTGTGAACAGCTAGGTTTTGAACTTGAAGAGATATGCATGCATTCCACAAAGCCTTCTCTCTTCTCCGTGGCTTTTTGTGAGGGAGGGGTGGCTTATGAGAGCAGAGACACCTCAGTTTGTTTTTATTGGCTATGATTCAATTCTTTCCGCAGAGAAATTTTGATATAAGGGAGGGGTCAAATCGCTCTTCCTCGCAGTCAGCCCAGAAAGCTTCCCTGGCTAGAGATATGGGACGCTTGCAGATGAATAGTTTTCCCCTCAGTAATGTAAACAGAAAAATTGGCAGACGCTTGGCCCTTGGAGTAAGATAAATACAGTCAGCCTAGAAAGCTTCCCTGAGTGGAGATATGGGACACTTGCAGATTAATAGTTTTCCTCTCAGTAATGTAAACAGAAAAATTGGCAGACGCTTGTCCCTTGGAGTAAGATAAATACAGTCAGCCTAGAAAGCTTCCCTGACTAGAGATATGGGACGCTTGCAGATGAATAGTTTTCCTTTCAGTAATGGAAACAGAATAATTGGCAGGAGCTTTGCTTCTGCAATGAGATCAGCATTGGCAGCGACTCAATTTTAGATCGCAGAGAGCAGCCCGTCTCCTGCTTGTTATGGTTGAAACTGGACCAGCCCTGGGACGTGGACATCTCTGAAGGGAGGGGTACGCCAGCAAGGAGTGAGAAAGTAGTGAAGTTAGCTGCCCAGCCCGTCTGGCTGTGTAAGAAAAAATTAGATTTTGCCCAAACAAATTTAGAGAATATAATGCAAATAGTTTTATTAAACTTTTCCCAAACTTAGAGTAGGATTTTATAAACCACAGGGTTCTTAGAAGGACATAAAAATTAAAAACATAAATCTGTTTTTGAATTGAAGTTTTTCTTTTGCAAGATTGATGATACTTGTCTTTTGTTTTAGGTTGCTGGGATTTGCTGTCGGGGGTGCGAGTGATACCTTTCCCCACCCGCCCTGTTTGTTTTTTTGTCTTTCTTATTTTTATTTTGTTATTTTAGCTTGTTATTTTTGAAGAATGGAACCCCCCCAAGCCTGGAGCCAGACGAGACGGCTGATGGCGGACGGGTGCTGATGTTCCATGGATGACGAGATCGGATGGGATTTTTCCTTGGCAAAGAAATACAGATGAAGATGGATTCAAACAAAGTGTGCTACTGAGTGGTGTGTTTTTCACACAGGAGAACTGCTTGCCTAAAAGTGAAGATGGAGGAGAATTTTTTTTATATAGAGACACTTTTCTTGCATTTAGAATAAAATCCTTTTTAGGCTACAGACTGAACTTTCTCATCAAAATTAAAATCTACAGTTGGCTGCCTTGGCAGTTAAATTAGCATTTCCTGATTAGAAATTCAATGATATGGATATCAAGATTTCCTGCCTCTTTTTGGTGATACATATTTGATTTGTTTCATAATGATCATTTTTCCCATTCATGTAGTGAAGTCCTGGAATGAACCATCATTTAGTGGTGTTCATATTTGCTATGTTTTGCATTTCATCACACAAGTAGTCTGCAATGTAGACTTTCCCTTATTAATATGGTTTTCAGTATGGCCTGCAATCTTGTGCCCAATTTTTCCCATAATTTTGCCTTTCAGTGAATTTTCAATGGACATTTGGACTTTATTCAGATGATGATTATTTTATTTTAATTCTTGCAGTCAACAGATACAGGGCCCCAATGATAGTTTTCTTTTTTCTGCCCTGTATTTTATTATGTTTCCAGTTGTAAATTAAAAGATGCAGTGCCTTTTTGATGGTTGAGCCTTTGGTTCACCAATTTTTGTATTAATGTTTGAGAGTCATGGGGTGCAATATAATTAGTGAGCTGCTTTTGAAATCTAATGCCCTGTGATATACATCAATTACCATCATGATGTTTTGATTTTAGTATGCTATGCTATTTTATCATTGATATGTCTATATTGACTTTGCACTTGTCTATCTCTCACCTATTTTATAGTTTTGCTGTTTTCTGTATAACAGTTTTGCCAAAGAATAGAAGGCAGTGTTGTGAATGATGGTGAACACATGTGCTTCATAGATAGATGCTGAGGGATTAGGTGCAAACTGTTTCTTGAGTTAAATGAATTATGACCTCTGCCTATTGCCTTTAGCGTGGTCTACTATTACTTTGTTTTCCAAGTCCAAATTTTTTTAAATTTAGCTATTTTAGCTATAGGGGTTTCTGGACGGACGATTTATGTCTGGCTTATCTTGTAGAGAATATATGCACCACATTTAGATAATCTTTTTTTTATTTTCTTGCTTGATATGCATAGTGCTACACCAGCTATTTTGTAGCAATGGGGTTGTTTTTGTTTTCCTATAATTCAATAGTTGTTTTGATCAAGGGACCCTTGATAGAGGTCAGTGGGATTAGTTCCAATGGTGGTCACCTTAGACTTTAAGTTATCCTGGGAGGTGTGTCTTTTAGTTATGTTATGTCCTAGATCTATCAGTAATAGTTGCCCTGACTTTGATGACCCTTTGTTATGTTTATTTGTCAGATTTTACCAAATCCTTTCAATGGGTTTCTTAAGTTGACCGAAGTAGTTAGGCCTCATTTGGGCCCTTTGTTGTTTTTATTTGACAGACATTTCCCCACATCAATAGATTTCATGAGTTATTACTAGAAATTGAGGAACATTTAGATTAAGGGTGCTTTCATTAGTTTTCAATTGGTTGTCAGATTTACATTCCCTACATCAAGTGCTAGGTGGTATTTTCTTAGTTGTCATTTCATTTAAAGGATTCTTTTTGTTTTTTATTTTGTTGACAGGTTATGTTGATGTTTGTTTATGTGTTTGTTGCTGTTTATGGATGTTAGCAATTAAAAGTCAAGGGTGGAATGTCGTGACTGGGTTTTTGGTTCTATTTCTGAGTGATGGTGACTTTGGCTTGCTACCATCCTAGATCCCTATTCTTAACTTGATTTGGTCCTTTTAAGGCCTTTTTTCAGACCTAGAAGCATAAACTAGAGGATAGCCGCTTTATATGATGATAGATTCCTTATTTCTGACTCTATTCCATCTATTACCTATTGGATTTGGCATAATTATGTGTCCTTTCATCATTCTCAGGCCCGAAGACCTATAGTAGAGGGTGGATCCTGTAGTTCTGGCTTTATATTACCTATTGGTAGGGTTTGTGTATGTACTTTTATAGAGCTATGTGTCTATTTCATCCTTTTCGGGCCTACAAGGCCCAGAACCAGAGATACTCCATTTTGCTTTCTGCCTCTGCAGACTGAGATGCTTGCAGGTCAAGTGTGATGTTTTAGTTATGAGGTGTTGTTCGCTCTTTGCAAACTACAGAGAACCGGCCAGAGCTGAATCTTATCAAGAAATGTCCCTGGGGCTCAAGTCTCTAGACAAAATAAGCAGCTTATCACTATGAGAGCATCAAGAGCAGGGAGCCTGGTACATGGATTTGGTGGGAGGAGGCTACTGGCTGGAACTTTCCACTAGGGGAGAGCATTCCATATTAGCGAAGTGCAGAAAGGCGGAGCTGTCAGAAGCAGTTGCAGTCAGAAGCAGTTACTTGTCAGAAGGAGTTGTGATCAGAGGGAGCTGGTCAGGATGAGATGTAGTTTGGAGAAGATGCAGTCAGAATAAGCTGCTTTGCAGTTGGAGTGAGATGCTTTGGAGACAGAAGCAAGCTGACATGAACAAAGTCAGTTAGCCAGCTGGGACTGTGAATTGGAGAGCTGATCTATAGAGTGGTTACCAGGCAGATGGAAGAGCTTGGAGCAGTTAGAAGTTCAGTTGGAGCCAGTGGAGTGAAGCCGTGGTGACAGAGGGAGAGAGCCCTGATTCCACCAGAGAGAGAGAAACATTCCTTTCTTATAGGGTGAGGTATTCTAAACTAGTTTGCTTTATACTTAATCATTCACTTTCCTTTATTTCCTAGGCTATATTCCCCACTGTATTGTTGCACTGATTAATCCCTTTTCATTTAGCGGTGTGCAGTCTTGTTATAATCCATTATTTTCCTTTTCAGCTATCTGCAGTTCCAATATTCTTTCAGCTATATGTGAATGTGTTAGTAATCTGATAGTAAAGCTTTCTTGTTTGCCATTCTAATAAGGAGACCCCGCAGATCTGTGTATTCCTTAGATGTGTCTATTTCCCTTTACTTTTCAGGCTATGTCTAGATTGCTAGTTATTGTGATATTATAATTTGCTATTGTGTAATAAAGGGACCTCATTTCTTAGTGAACAGCTGTGCAAGTGTTATTATTAATGATAAGATTAACCTTTCTTCTAGTCAGATGTTGTAATGGTAACTGATGGATCAAAAGGGAGAAGGAACGCCGAAATCAGAGAATAACCTTTGCATATAGTAATTACATTTGGTTGTTATCTTCTAGGACAGAGCTAAACCTTCTTTTTACCCAAATGCTGACAGGAGAAAGATGTGACATTCCCTTCCCTGCAGATAATTGAGCATGGAATATTGTGTGTAGATCAGGTCAGGAGATAACCTCTGAATGCTACAATTTGGCCATTCTTGTGTGAGAGGATTGGATCTCCTATTCGCCACATAAGGGATAATATTGTGTATGAGCCACCCTCAGTAGATATTAGACATATAGAGAAAGTTCCCAACACAGAGAGAGAGCGTTGAAGGTATTTCTAGGACAGAGATTGCCGCTAGAGAGAGTGGCATTAGTGAGAGCATTGATTGTGGTCAATGTGCATCCGCACCAGATTGTGACGGAAGTGAGAGCATCGGGA
Source organism: Lissotriton vulgaris (assembly GCF_964263255.1). NCBI lineage: Eukaryota > Metazoa > Chordata > Amphibia > Caudata > Salamandridae > Lissotriton > Lissotriton vulgaris. Next base: position 1,434,834,041 of record NC_141693.1, on the reverse strand, counting down.
CGAGACGATGTTTAAATCCACCGGATTGTGGTTTGCGTGAGCACCGATTGTGGTCGGTGTGTAATGGTAGATGCATTAGAACTGCTCTCCACCATGAAGAAGAGAGTAGCATAGTCTGGGCCAGATTGCCGTGAGACTATAAGGTGAGATCATAGGATGTGACATGGAATTCCTTAGTATTCAGTGAGTATCCCTAGTAATCCTATAGATTTAGTGGTGTTTTTGATGATATGAGCTTGTATATTGCTAATTCCCCATCCCCAGAAAGGTACCTAGGTACTGTGGTAAGTAGGCTCTGGGGAGGGAGATGGTTACGTTTCGGCTGGGTTGGTGGTGTCTTTGGTGAGCTGGTGATATCTGGTCTGAAAATCTGGTTGTTACACTATGATAACGTTCTGACTTTATAGGAAGGTTATATGGTATTTCACACAATACTGAAGTTATTGGTACGAGGTACCTTACCTTGAAGGACCCTCTCACCTCGTACATCATTTGAAACACTGAGGCATGGTGGGTCACCTAAACGACGGGGTGCTTAGTCTAGAATTGCAAATAAAATGTACTTGCGAACAAGGCAAAGCCTCTGCTCTGGGAAACATTGCTTACAACGCAACTTTTACAACGACATACCATTACAACGCAACTTTTACAACGCAAAAGCTTTTACAACGCATGTATTTACAACAAATGTTTTTACAACGCAGGTACCTTTACAACGCATACCATTACAACGTAAGTATTGGTAAGTATATAATTATATTTTAAATGTTATATGTTTGGGGTAAAGGGGTATTTTTAGGGTTCAGGGTCAGTTTTGGGTTTTTGGGTAAAGGGGTATTTTTGGGGTTCAGGGTCAGTTTTTAGTTGTTGGGTAAAGGGGTATTTTTAGGGTTCAGGGTCAGTTTTTAGTTTTTGGGTAAAGGGGTATTTTTGGGGTTCAGGGTCAGTTTTTAGTTTTTGGGTAAAGGGGTATTTTTAGGGTTCAGGGTCAGTTTTTAGTTTTTGGGTAAAGGGGTATTTTTGGGGTTCAGGGTCAGTTTTTAGTTTTTGGGTAAAGGGGTATTTTTGGGGTTCGGGGTCAGTTTTTAGTTTTTGGGTAAAGGGGTATTTTTGGGGTTCAGGGTCAGTTTTTAGTTTTTGGGTAAAGGGGTATTTTTGGGGTTCAGGGTCAGTTTTTAGTTTTTGGGTAAAGGGGTATTTTTGGGGTTCAGGGTCAGTTTTTAGTTTTTGGGTAAAGGGGTATTTTTGGGGTTCAGGGTCAGTTTGGGGTTTTTGGGTAAAGGGGTATTTTTGGGGTTCAGGGTCAGTTTTTAGTTGTTGGGTAAAGGGGTATTTTTAGGGTTCAGGGTCAGTTTTTAGTTTTTGGGTAAAGGGGTATTTTTGGGGTTCAGGGTCAGTTTTTAGTTTTTGGGTAAAGGGGTATTTTTAGGGTTCAGGGTCAGTTTTTAGTTTTTGGGTAAAGGGGTATTTTTGGGGTTCAGGGTCAGTTTTTAGTTTTTGGGTAAAGGGGTATTTTTGGGGTTCAGGGTCAGTTTTTAGTTTTTGGGTAAAGGGGTATTTTTGGGGTTCGGGGTCAGTTTTTAGTTTTTGGGTAAAGGGGTATTTTTGGGGTTCAGGGTCAGTTTTGGGTTTTTGGGTAAAGGGGTATTTTTGGGGTTCAGGGTCAGTTTTTAGTTTTTGGGTAAAGGGGTATTTTTGGGGTTCAGGGTCAGTTTTTAGTTTTTGGGTAAAGGGGTATTTTTGGGGTTCAGGGTCAGTTTTTAGTTTTTGGGTAAAGGGGTATTTTTGGGGTTCAGGGTCAGTTTTTAGTTTTTGGGTAAAGGGGTATTTTTGGGGTTCAGGGTCAGTTTTTAGTTTTTGGGTAAAGGGGTATTTTTGGGGTTCAGGGTCAGTTTTTAGTTTTTGGGTAAATGGGTATTTTTGGGGTTCAGGGTCAGTTTTTAGTTTTTGGGTAAAGGGGTATTTTTAGGGTTCAGGGTCAGTTTTTAGTTTTTGGGTAAAGGGGTATTTTTGGGGTTCAGGGTCAGTTTTTAGTTTTTGGGTAAAGGGGTATTTTTGGGGTTCAGGGTCAGTTTTTAGTTTTTGGGTAAAGGGGTATTTTTGGGGTTCGGGGTCAGTTTTTAGTTTTTGGGTAAAGGGGTATTTTTGGGGTTCAGGGTCAGTTTTTAGTTTTTGGGTAAAGGGGTATTTTTGGGGTTCAGGGTCAGTTTTTAGTTTTTGGGTAAAGGGGTATTTTTGGGGTTCAGGGTCAGTTTTTAGTTTTTGGGTAAAGGGGTATTTTTGGGGTTCAGGGTCAGTTTTGGGTTTTTGGGTAAAGGGGTATTTTTGGGGTTCAGGGTCAGTTTTTAGTTTTTGGGTAAAGGGGTATTTTTGGGGTTCAGGGTCAGTTTGGGGTTTTTGGGTAAAGGGTTTTTTTTGGGGTTCAGGGTCAGTTTTGGGTTTTTGGGGTACAGGGGTACAGGGTAAAAATAAATTAAAATTAAATTTAAATTAAATTACATTAAATTATATTTTTTTAAATTAATTTACGATTATAAAATTAATATATATTTACCAATACTTACGTTGTAATGGTATGCGTTGTAAAGGTACCTGCGTTGTAAAAAATGCGTTGTAATAACATGCGTTGTATCATCATAGATCCTTTGCTCTGCACAGAATTGCAAACATTGAGTATTTCACCTTCAGGACGTGTCTGTTACTCTGTTCTCAGCAGAAGTTCAAATAAAGTGGCAAAGCATGTCAGTGCGGGATGCCATGGGGCAGTGCTACAATCACTGGTGCAAGAAATTCACTTAAAAAGGCATTCTGTTGCTGGTCTTTTAGCACCACAGATCGCAATCCCACCTCCAGGTGGGATTCACTTTAAGAATGGCACTGCTACCGTAGCAGATGGGCAGTGGTGCCAATGCCACAACTGCTGCATTATAATTCAGCAGTGGGGGCCAGGCTTTCTGGACAGGCAGCCCCTCGGGATGTTTTAGATATAGATTTAGAAAGCCAACCAATTGAAGGAGGAGCTGTTAAACTGACTGTTGTTTTCCAATGTTTTCTGCGGCTTCTTGTGTTCTTAATGTTTATGATGCATGCTGAATTACAAGTACCAGAATGCGAGGAAAGCCGTAAAAGCTGCACCATCGACAAGGTATTTGCACCACATAGATCCCTGGGTCAGCCCACCTCTGCGAGACCTAAAAAGGACTGCAATGTTGCACTTAGGGGAGCTCGATCGTCAAGGGCAGTACACAGACAGTCTGCATCCCGTGGCCCCTCAGCACGGCCCCAGTATACATATTTTCCCTGCTGGCAGAATCATTCTCAGGCTGTCAAAGGCAGGCACTTCTGGGTGGCACAGGTAAATCCAGAAGCAGAGCACTGAAATGAGTGCAATGGGAACAGTGTCAGAGAGGGGGAGGGGAAAAGACGTGTTTAAAATGACAAAATAATTCTGTCTGTATTTTTGTTAGTCTTTTATCTTCAAATAACTACATATAAAATAAAGCCTACACTTTACATGAATGATAAATATAAGTTGAAATAATGGATGGGAAATGCAATCTTTTACATTCTGCAACCTCAATTAGTTAATGTAATCTCTCTGCTATCTGTCTAGAATCTTCGTCGGCAGAGTACAGAATAATGGCTTTTATACTTAAATTGCTAACATTAATTTGTGTGTAACCCAACATTGTTTTGTGGGGTTCTGTCAAGGCTGATGGGTGAAATTTGTGAACATATATTGTGGAGGTTGCAGTGAAGGGGACGCGGGCAGTTGCTACCAGTCGTGCCCACACCTCTCTGCCTCCACTGTTTATAAATACCTCTTCTCAAAATAGTGGCGGGTGTTTAAGGTATTGGCATGTATGCGACTGGTGTCCAGGGAGGCTCTTGCAGCTCACGGGGTCCCAGAGCCTGCAGTAGTGCAGCGTGGACAACAGTGAGGCGAGGGGGCAGGGCCCAAGGGCAGCCAGGGATGTAGTGAATAGTGGCGGGCGTTCGAGGCATTGCCATGTATGCAGCTAGCGCCCAGGAGGGTCTTGCAGCTGATGGGGTCCTGGAGCCTGCAGTAGTGCAGCATGGACAGCAGTGAGGGAAGGGGGCAGGGCCAAGAGGGCTGCCTGGGAAGTAGCGAGGATGCTGAAGGAAACCAGAAAGTTGTAACGTTTTTCTACAGAAGCGACGGGGGGGCTGGAGGGGGTGGGGCCTCGCCGAGGTGTTACCCGGTACTATAGGAACAGCAACGTGGGGCCAGTGCGGTGTCACTGTACCTACCATGGCAGCTCTACAAGACTTACAGAGGGAACCTGAAGAAGTACTATAAGAAGAAACAGAGTTTCGTCACTGCATTACCTTGAAGCCTGGAAGTGTCCCTGAAGTGGTAACATCACACAGCAATACCGCGTCGGGCCGCTTCTTACTCGAGATTGTCATAAGATCCTACAACAACTGACTGAAGCCGACTCCCGCTCGCGCACATCGGCACTGGTTATTGGTGGTGGAAAAGTAGTCCCGACATGAATAGATGACGCCGAGCAGCGGAACAAAACTGTAGTTGGTCAGGGCTGCTTCCTGTCAAACCGAAGCAAAACGGAAGTGACTCATCATATCGGAAGCCAAGGAAAAGCCTGCTAACAAAATAAATGCCAGAGTTAACAAATGGCAAGCTGCAGGAGAAACTACTGGCAATAGGTGGAGTTTTACCCAACATAGACAGATTACTTAATGCCTCGTAGAGGCAGCATCCGCTGCCTATCCGAGACCTAAAAAGGAACAAGGGAGGAGGAGGGAAGGAAGGATGGGTCATGAGGGGGTAGGAATGATGACGGTAAGACGCCTTACCAACCGACGGTAGTTATGAAAAAGAACTTCGCTGCTTATTCGTCGCCCAAAAGGAACTCCTGAAGTCTTCAAATCAATCATGCGTTGTAGCAGAACGCTACAAGAACAGTCATGGGTCTTGCCGAGATGCTAGTTTCCTCCGAAGATCAGAGAGATGACCTTATGTGTAGTTGAGACACATCTCATCTGATGAGAAGTTGAGTTCTGGGTTTTCTATGGAGTTGTGTGAAATTCGGACACTGGTCCCTGCAATAGATTCGGGGATGGAGACTGTGTCAAGGGAGCATGCGTCTTGTCGAAACACTCTTTTTCTAGCGACCAGAAGGTGAACTTCTCAATGTTCAAAATCTCCAAACCCAGTACCGAATAAATTCAAGAAAACACTACAGGAGGAGGTTTCTCAACAGGAACTAGGAGTGCACTAAGGAATTTAAACGATTCAGGGCTCTAGAGAACTGCTGTGGTAGAGAGTACGGAAACACTACTCTCCTCAGGAATTTTCTCTTTTTTTTAAATTTTAAATTTTATTTTGTTTTCTACCCGGAAAAAAGCAGTAATTACAGAAAACAAAAAAATATATACATATACAACAACAGAAAAAAGAAAAGAGGTATATGTTTTACCCCGTAACAGGAATACCTAAACATGCATACTTTTTTAAGACAAAAATAAATAAAGAAATAAAGAAAAAATAATAATAATATGAGCAAAGGAGTACGTTGTCCATTGGTTATAGAAGTATTTTTCTCTACCTTATCCATCAAAGGTCACCAAATTTGCCAACCCCTTCTCCTCACCCTCCAGCATTTGCATTTATACAGTGTCATCTCTATGTTGTATTCATGAAGCAGTCTGGCATTCCAAGCTTGATACAACGGGGGTCAGCATCCATAATCGGACTACTGCGGTTGCCATAAAGCAAAAATATACCTGAGTAGGTTCTAACTGTGCATTCTCATCACAGCCTAATAACATCATAGATGGTGAGACAAACACATTCTGTCTGAACATTTTATACAAAAAGGTTTCAAACCCCTTTTCAGCAAATCTAGTTTACTACAGGCCCAGAACATATGGACCAGATCTGCGAACTCTGTCCACACCTTGGGCAGTGATCATTTTCCCTCTTCCCCCAAGCAAACAATTTAGCCATTGTAAAGTACACATTGAACACGGTTTTGAAGTGTTGGGTCTTTAAGTTAGCAGAGAGAAACACTTTCTTGGATATTGTCAATGACCTACTTAAGTCCACATCCTGATTCTTTAACTTGCCTTCCTAAGCGGTTTCAACCTTTTCTAGGTCATCTGGATTGGCATTTATCAGGATTGAGTATATATCCTTTATTCTGGGTTGTTTATACAAAATACTTTCTAACAACAGAATCCGAACCGTGCTAATAATATGTGATACAAATGGTCTAATCGTATGCCTAATTTGGACATACTTAAAAAATGATCTAGCATCACGGCTATACCGCTCCTTAAGCTCTACAAAAGGGATGGTTCCATTCAAATCAATAACATTGCCTATCCTACTGACTCCTGCCTGTTCCCAAAGTTTGCCCATTCCATCATAGAGGGGAGCTGGAAATACTGGTGAGGGCCACAGGAGCAGGTGCCTCTGAAACCGAGGTATTTCTAGAAGCTTTCATAATTTGTAGCAAACATTCCAGGCCGCTCTAAGAGGCTTGAAGTGTGTTTTTTTTTATAGTAACTGCCCTCTAACTGCCTTAATAGGACCCCTGTTGCTGCACCACCTATGGCCAGCTAAAAAATTGAAGAGAGAATTTTGCTTTCCTGACCTCCCAAATCTGTTTCTGCCCCTGTATTTGATTTCAACAGTTTACCCGTTTGTTGTATTGTTATGGCTCAGTATTATTAAAGTAAGTTGGGAACCGTCAGCCCCCCCCCCGATCTTGAGAAAGGGTAACAAATTTAAAAGAATGCCTGACCTTCTGATAAAGCCAGTTAAATTGGGAGAATATTCTGTCTAATTTCATAAAGAATTTGTTTTCCGGCACTAGCAGGATGCAATAGAATAAATATACAATTTTAGGGAACATCGACATTTTAGGCACATTACACCTTCCTATATAGGCAGATGTAAATTATCCATTCTCCTTAAGTCTCTACTAATCTTTTCTAAGAGAGGAGCCTTATTGATTGCTCATGTGGAGCCAACATCCGCCAAAATATCAATCCCTAGATAGGTAGCTACCTCAGTCTTACGTGGGTGCTGGCAGGTCATGGTTTTAGTACAGACAATCCTAGTCATATCCGAATTCAAACGGTATGCCGACTGCTTGCCAAATTCCTAGGCCAAGATTTTGATCCTTGCAATTGCTCCCAAGGGGTCAGAGGTGACGACTGCTATGTCGTCAGCATATGCTAACACCTGGTATTAAAACCCCTGACCACTATTGGTTTGATTGACTGATCTTGAATAATTGATCTAATGAGTGGATCTATATAATGTATTTTATTTTATTTTATTTGAGGTTTTATATATCGCAAACATGGCCCTTTAGGGTATCAGAGCCCCTTACTGGGAAAAACATGTTACGTACAAGATAGGCATTGGCAAAATATAGGGATGAGGGTTAGGGAAATGACTACAGTAGGATAAAAGCAAGAGTTACGTACAATAAGTAGTACAGTATAAAAACAGTGAGCGACATGTAAGCAGTAAAACAGAACAAACAGTTAATATACGGAGAGGGCCAAGCAACAGAAGATTATGCAGAGACACAAAGCCATACAAAGGCAGTAAGTGCAGCAAAGGGTGAATTATTGGAGGAATTTGTTCATTAGGAATGTTTTTGCTTCCTTTTTAAAGCGCTACAATGTAGGAATTCTTCTGATAGAGGGAGGTAGTGAGTTCCAGATTCTTGGTGCGGCCCCAGACAACGCTCGGTTATATGTTTTTACTTTGCAGAAGCGGGGTGGCTGGAGCACACAGTCTTTGGCAGACCGGGAGTTTCTGGTTCTCCTGGATATCACTAGTTTCTGGGTGAGATACTTCGGGGAGTTTGTGTACAAGGCTTTGTGAGTAATGCAGGCCCATTTGAGCTGGATTCTGCCTTCAAGAGCAAGCCAGTTCAAGGCCTTCAGATGTGGTGAAATGTAGTCAAATGTTTTTGAGCCAGATAAGAGTCTAGCTGCTGGATTGAGGCAAGCTTTCAGGGGAGCTGTTGAAGTCTTTGGTAGGCCAGATAGGGTAGAGAAGCCGTATTCAATTCTAGAAATAACTAGCGCCTGAACTGTGATTTTTAGGTCGGCGGTTTCCAGGAAAGGTTTTAGTTTTTTCAAGTCGCTCAGATGGAATCTGGTAGATTTGGCCATCGAGTTGATTTGTTCATGCATTTTTAGATTATTGTCCAAAGTTATCCCGAGGGATTTGGCTGAATCCACTATGGTCGGCGTGCAGTTGACTGCTGTAATTAAGTTAATCCATTCAGGGATGTCATTGGATTTTTTGGGGGGGAGATGAGAAGGAACTCTGTTTTTTGGGCATTCAGTTTGAGCTGGTTTTTGGTGAGCCATTGAACAGTCAATTTCAGGGCATCATTCAGACAGATAATCTCCTCAAGAGAGGAGATTTTGATGTATATCTGAGTACATATGGAAATAGATGTTGGCCGTGCAAAGACTTTCAGCTAGTGGTTCAAGGTAGAGATTAAAGAGGGTAGGGGACAGAGTAGAGCCTTGAGGGACACCGATAGAGATTGGGGAAGGAGCAGATAGGTTGTTGTTGACTAAGAATCTCTGGGTGCGGTTCAGGAGGAAGGAACCAAACCATTTGATGACTGTACTTCCTAGGCCCATTCTGTGTTCGAGACGTTCAAGACGTTTCTCATGGTTGACTGTGTTGAATGCTGAGGAGAGATCCAGTAGGATAGAGACAGGTTTGCCTTAGTCAAGGACTAGGAGAGCATTGTCTACGATATGAAGAATAGTAGTTTCAGTGCTGTGCCCAGACCTGAGGCCAGATTAAAAATCATCAAGTAAATTGAAATTAGCGATGTGTTGGCTTAGTTGCAGCTGCACACAGTTCTCCAGCACTTTCACAAGAAGGGGAATATTCAAAATAGGTCCGAAGCTGTCTGGAATTTCAGGATTCAGAGTGGGTGTGTTAGGATGGGGATGACTTGCCCGGATTTCAGGGAGTCAGGTATGGCTCCTTGAAGAAGGGAAGCGTCAATAATTTTAGTCCAGATGGGAACGATGAGTGGGGAGGTCACTGCCAAGTAGTTGGCATGGAGAGGGTCATTGAAGTGGGTGTTCGGTTTTAAGGAGGCTAGAATTTTTTAGATGGACTAGTCATCATAAAGTTTGAAGTTGGACCAGTGAGCCTTGTTTTTGGGTGTTGTTTGGAGAAGATGAGAGGAGAGATGAGTCCCAGAAAGAGGAGGAGGTGGCATTGACTTTGTTGCCTAGCAAGTTGATTTTGGTTGTGTAGAAGGAGGAGAACTCATCGCAGGTTATTAGGGATTTAGTTGGTTCTTTTGATGACTTCACTAGTTTGTTTGATTTAAGTTTGACTATTTCGAAGAGTTTGCGTGGTCTGTTTATGGTATTTTCCAGTTCTGATTTAAAGAACTCTTTTTTGGGCAAGAGGATATTCTTGTTGTAAGTTTTTCAGACCTGGCAGAGTAGATTAAGATGGGAAGCTGAGGGGTGCTGCCTCCAGTTTCTTTCTTTGAGTCGGAGAGCTCTTCTTTCGTTATTGAGGTTGTCCACTGAACCAGGGGTTTTTGTCTTTGATTTGGGGCCTTTTGAGTTTTAGTGGAGCCAGATCATGCAGAATGTTAGTCATAGTCAAATTGTAGTGTTCAGTAAGGTAATTGACTTCAGAAAGTTTAAAGGGGGTGTAGGTCGCTCTCGCAGCGAGCAGTCAGCATCCCAACATCAAGGCTCTTAGTGTCTCTGAGCCAGCATTTTGGTTTCACCTGTTGTCCAAGACATTTCAGGTGGTGGTCAGACATTGTGATGGTGATGGTGTGGTGGTCTGACCAGTCACATGGCACTATTGAATTCAGTCTGACCGCTGATACCTTAGCAATTATACAGTCTAAAGCGGCGCCTTTTGTGTGGGTAGGCAAGGTGCATGCCTGGATGAGTGATTGGTCGGCAAGGAAGACTTTTATGGCGTTGATGTGGGGGTCATTGGGGTCATTCCAATGCAGATTTAAGTCACTGAGGAAGATGTCATTGGAGTAGGGGTAGACCTTAGCAGTAAAGATTTCCATGAAGAGATCCGTGAAAGTATCATTCTTGCCTGGGGGTGGTAGAAGACATGCAATTTGCATAGCTGAGTAGTGTTGTTACTAATGGAGAGAGCAAGATATTTACAGGAGTCCGTGGGTTCTGCATGGAGTTCTGTGACAAGGAGGTCTGAGTGGTAGATGCATGCATTGCCTCCACCTTTTTTTATTTGTCTATCAAGTCTAATTATGTTATAGTTAGGTGGGACCAGTAAGTCAAGGTGAGGCGATGAGGAATCATTGAACCATGACTCGGTTAGGATGGCTACATCCGTTTTATGGCTAAGGAGGAGGGCGGAGATGACCGAGGTGTGTCTCACAGCTGGCAGTTAAGAAGTGGCCGGAGAGTGGAGTATCGGTGCGAGTGTTGTAAGTAGGGGAGGTTAAAGGTACTTGTGTTAGGTTGTTGCAGTTTGCCCCTCTATTACGGAGGGATGATGATCTATTGGTATTGATTGAGATAGTAGGAATCAGGCAATCGACTTCCTTGTCAGGAGGACAAAGGGTGTCTGGGGAGGTCATGTAGGATGTGAGGAGGGCTAGAGTTTCCTCCTCCAAGAGGTAGTTTGTCTGTTTGCGAGGGCGAAGGTGTCTGCTGGTCAGCAGCATGGGCTGGAGGCTGGGTATGGTGAGCAAGGGAAGGACTGAGTTAAGAGAGGACTTGAAGGTGGTGGTAGAATGGTCAGTGAGGAGAAGGATGTTCTTCAAATCACAGAGGGATTTCTGGATTCTCTAAACTATGGTGGATGCTCTGGTGTTCAGGGTTTCAAAGTCTAAAGCTGTAGGATTGTCTTGCAGGCAAGGGACCAGAGGGACAGGACAGGTCTGGTGGCATGAGCGGGCGACCATTTGGGGAAGCTCGATCCCCCTATGGCTAGGTTACTGGGAGGCGGGGAGAGAGGAGGGCTAGGCAAGCTCGGAGAGGAGGAGGATCTGGGACCGTTGCGGGGAACGTTATGTGAGCTGGAGGTGAGGTGGTTGTTACATAGATAACGCAAAGAAAATTGCAGAGCAGGAGCATCCCTGTCTAGTACCTCGAGCTAGCAAAATCGTTTCAGACTCCCTACTCATCAATTCAATCCTAGCATATGTCTGTGCATAGATAGCTCTTATAGGCATTCAAATGTGAGGTCCAAATCCATTAGATCTTATGTTGCCCCATAATTATGCCCACTCAAGCTGGTCAAAAGCTTTTTGAGCAACAAGGAGGATCAGGGACATCTGCTCCACTGAGGCATCTGCAATGTCAAACAGGGAGATTACCTGACATACGTGATCCATAGTCCCTCTCCCTGGTATGAAACCATGTTGCCAAGGTCTCACCAGGGAGGCAATGATTTTTCCCAGTCAGAGCGCAGTAATCTTAGAATATAATTTCTCATCAGCATTAGTCAGGGAGATGGGCCAGTAGGAGGCAGGGTCCTCAGCCACTTTCCCTTTCTTCAAAAATATAATGATGTTGGTTTTGTGCCAGGATTAAGGTGGAATTCCTTTATGCTGTATGTCCAGGAACAGATCTAAAAGGAGGAGGTTTCTCAACAGGAACTAGGATCGAACTAAGGAATTTAAACGATTGGAGGAGCGTGGCCTGCCGAGCAGCGGAATGGCCGCACTCTAAGCGTGCTCCGCCGGTCGGAATCAAATCCTTCTAAAATCCTGCACCAGGAGAGGCCTCGCGACCCCAAAACATCTGTGGTGGTGGCCGTAAGGGTCGCGACTGCCTGAGCTGATCCTCTGGTCCCGTAGAGCTGCAGGTCCGGCACCGGAGGCAGACGACTGCGGGGCAGAGCTTGGAGGAGGCAAGAGTGGAGCTTCCGACCCGGCCGCCTGGACTACCTGAGCCCGCGGCTTCGTGGGCCTTTATCTGCTTCTGTGGGGGGGCCGTGGGACCGGGCGGAATTGGCAAGGTCCAGCCTCCCTCGGTGACACACGCGGAGCTTGCTGGGCGGGCCCAGGCATCGGTTCTGACCACGGGAGACGCTGGGGCTACAGGGTAAAGCCTGATATTGTTACGGCCTGCTTTCGGTGAGTGACAGCAGGGGACCACATCGAGGGGCCCTGTAAATGTTACCCGCCTGCAGCCCTCCTGGAGACTCTCGCCGGCAGAGCACATCCTGTTGCAGTGCTAAAAACCGGGTGAGGGGGCGCAGTCCACTACGTGCATGGAGAGCCGGAGGCCACCATTTTGTGCAGCCCTACCAATTGACTTCCTTGTCAGGAGGACAAAGGGTGTCTGGGGAGGTCATGTAGGATGAGAGGAGGGCTAGAGTTTCCTCCTCCAAGAGGTAGTTTGTCTGTTTTGCGAGGGCGAAGGTGTCTGCTGGTCAGCGGCATGGGCTGGAGGCTGGGTATGGTGAGCAAGGGAAGGACTGAGTTAAAGGAGGACCTGAAGGTGGATAGTAGAATGTTCAGTGAGGAGAAGGATGTTCTTCAAATCACATAGGGATTTCTGGATTCTCGAAACTATGGTGGATGCTCTGGTGTTCAGGGTTTCAAAGTTTAAAGCTGTAGGATTGTCTTGCGGGCAAGGGACCAGAGGGACAGGACAGGTCTGGTGGCATGAGCGGGTGGCCAGGTGGGGAAGCTCGATCCCCCTATGGCTAGGTTACTGGAAGGCGGGGAGAGAGGAGGGCTAGGCAAGCTCGGAGAGGAGGAGGATCTGGGACCGTTGCGGGGAACGTTATGTGAGCTGGAGGTGAGGTGGTTGTTGCATAGATAACGCAAAGAAAATTGGAGAGCAGGAGCATCCCTGTCTAGTACCTCGAGCTAGCAAAATCAATTCGGACTCCCTACTCATCAATTCAATCCTAGCATATGTCTGTGCATAGATAGCTCTTATGGGCATTAAAATGTGAGGTCCAAACCCATTAGATCTTAAGTTGCCCCATAATTATGCCCACTCAAGCTGGTCAAAATCTTTTTGAGCAACAAGGAGGATCAGGGACATCTGCTCCACTGAGGCATCTGCAATGTCAAACAGGGAGATTACCTGACATACGTGATCCATAGTCCCTCTCCCTGGTATGAAACCATGTTGCCAAGGTCTCACCAGGGAGGCGATGATTTTTCCCTATCAGAGTGCAGTAATCTTAGAATATAATTTCTCATTAGCATTAATCAGGGAGATGGGTCAGTAGGAGGCAGGGTCCTCAGCCACTTTCCCTTTCTTCAAAAATACAATGATGTTGGTTTTGTGCTAGGATTAAGGTGGCATTCCTTTATGCTGTATGGCCAGGAACAGATCTAAAAGGAGGAGGTTTCTCAACAGGAACTAGGATTGCACTTAGGGCATGGCCTGCCGAGCAGTGGAATGGCCGCACTCTAAGCGTTCTCCGCCGGTCGGAATCAAATCCTTCTAAAATCCTGCACTGGGAGAACCCTCGTGACCCCAAAACATCTGTGGTGGTGACCGTAAGGGTCGCGACTGCCTGAGCTGATTCTCTGGTCCCGGAGAGCTGCAGGCCTGGCACCGGAGGCAGACGACTGCCGGGCAGAGCTTGGAGGAGGCAAGAGTGGAGCTTCCGACCCGGCCGCCTGGACTACCTGAGCCCACGGCTTCGTGGGCCTTTATCTGCTTCTGCGGGGGGCCGTGGGACCGGGCAGAATTGGCAAGGTCCGGCCTCCCTCGGTGACACACGCGGAGCTTGCTGGGCGGGCCTGGGCATCGGTCCTGACCACGGGAGACGCTGGGGCTACAGGTTAAAGCCCAAGATTGTTATGGCCCGCGTTCGGTGAGTGACGGCGGGGGACCACATCGAGGGGGCCAGTAAATGTTACCCACCTGCAGCCCTCCCGGAGACACTCGCCGGCAGAGCACAACCTGTTGCAGTGCTAAAGACCGTGAGAGGGGGCGCAGTCCACTATGCGCATAGAGAGCCGGAGCCGCCCTTTTGTGCAGCCCTACCCAGAGCCTGGCATTGTGAGGTGGAGAACCGGCAGCTGGGGTGGACGAGGTGTGCAGAGGCCGAAGCGGAGAGGTGCCACTGCGGACCGAGCCCAGGCTGCGTGAACAAGAGCTGACCCTGCGGGATCACCCGCAGCCACCTTCGCTGACCTACCCTCGGCCAACGAGAGGCAACCATCTTGTCGTCTGGGGTCGGGGGTGCTGAATCCGGTCCCTCTGGTACAGGTATTGATTGTTGCTATTACTCCTGACACGACTGTCCGACTGAACTATACAGGTACACTGATGAGAGTGAGTGGAGGTCCACGTAGGAAGCGCTGACCTCACCGGCTGTGCGGAGCGGTGACCGCGGGGCTGCTCCGGGGCCCACCATTGCTAAGTAATGCCACGCTGCCAGCTGAGCACCGGCGGACTCGCCTGCTTTTGGGGTTGTGGATAGTGGGACGATATCCCTGACCTACAGTCCGGTTCTACGGGCACCATGGGGCGGAACAATGCCCGCCAACCAAAAATCCCGTTTAAAAACAAACACGCCCCTTAGCCGGACGATTCGGACTCTGAGTCGCAGAAAGATGTGACCGTCCACCAGGAATAGGAAGACCAGAGCCCTGACTTATGCTGGTTATGCGTTCCAGCCTGCGCAATATTGAAGCCAATCTTGACAATCTAACATCGCAATTGGACTCAGTGAAAGCGCAAGTATCAACCCACGAGACGTGATTGGACGCCCTAGAAAATCGCCACACGGAGTGCCACGAATTCCAAGTTGAAACCAAAGAGCAGCTGCTCCATATGGACAGGCTACTTGGCATAATACGTGATAAGAACGAGGATTTGGAAGCGCGGTCAAGGCGCAATAACCTGTGCGTCACAGGAATACCGGAAATGACGGCAATTGACAAGATGGAGAAGTACATCAAGGACCTCCTGCACGAGCTATTTGACCCACATCTTTCGACTGTTTTTGCGGTTGAGAGAGCGCACAGGTCACTTGGCCCCAAACCCCCGGTGGGACCCGACCCGAGGCCCATAATCGCCAAGATCCTGAATTATCAAGACCGGGACATTATATTGTGGCTGGCAAGAGAGAGGGGCAAGATAACGCACAAAGGGAACAACTTGTCTTTCTATCCGGATTTTACCCCAGCAGTGCAGGCAGCACGAAGAGAGTTCCTCCTTGCGAAATGCATTTTGTTACAGGCACAGATGCCGTACTCTCTACTATATCCCGCAAAGCTGGCGGTGTCAGTGGATGGGCAGCCACACTTCTTCACAGATGAGAAATCGGCCCTCAAGTTTGCAATACATTTAGGAGGGTCAAAATCCAAGAAGAAGCAGCTAGGAGCAGAAGCGTCAGGAGGTGCCCTAAGCGACAATGACTGAACTGGTATCGTATGTTCTATGTGTGATATGCATTGCTTCCCCATTTTTTGTTTTGCCTTTTCGCCTTGTATGCCCTGCAGACATTGGTGAACTGTCTGAACTGTCAGGTCCGACCCCAAGTCACTGCCGCACAAAACGTTTGGTAATTATCATATGTAGTCCTGCTGCAGGGGACGCTGAGGCCTTCCTCTAATTCCGACCACCTTGCATGATGCAAGGTAGTTAGCTGGTAATGCCACGCCTCCGAGGGAAAGTTCTCATTATTTGATGTTCTTTACATCGCGGGGAGACCTGCAACATTTAGGGTGGGTTAAACTACAACCTGATTGGGGGGTTGGAGTGGGTGGCGGGAGGCGGGGAGGGGTTGTTTGGTTCTACAATGCCAGTCATTTACTGTTGGAGGTCGTGCTTCCTACATGTATCGCCTAGTTACGCATGTCGTTGGAAAGGCTGGTGTAGGTTTAGTTGTATTTATATATGGCTGCGTCTAATACGATCAACTGTCTCACTTGGAATGTCAGCGGCCTAAATGATGGTAGAAAGGCCCGGTTGGTACATGCATATCTGACTCGGCACAACATAGATTTATGTATATTGCAAGAGACACATCTAAATAATGCGCCATTGCGCAGGTTGAGCAATAATAGGTGGGGCAATGTCTACTCTGCGATCTACTCTAATTACGCCAGGGGAGTGGCGGTGTTGCTGCGTTGTGGCCTGGATTTTCGGTAGGGCAGTACACAGGTGGGCATCTAAATCAGATGTTCAAAAGTCCACTTCAAGATGGCTCTTGCCGTGGGCACCTGTGTTAAGACAGGTGGCGTTATGGATGTGAGCAGTTACAAAGTTCTTTTAGGCAACCTTAGGCAACCTCTGTGAACTTTTATAACCGTATTTATTGTTGTGACTTGGTAACTTGATGAACTTTTCAAAGTCTTTTGCTTACCCACATCTATAGAAAATCCTGAACTTTTGCGATTATGTTGCATTTATTATTTAGGAGCCTAAAGTTAGGAGTCCTAACTTTACTACTCGTAAACTGAGAAAAATCCTAACTTTAAGACTTTCGGTAATCACAGAAGGCATTTAGTCCTAAAGTTAAGACTCCTAACTTCTGAGAATACCGAAATGAGTAAGTGCCTTCTGTGAATACCAAAATGAGTAAGTGTCTTCTGTGAATACCAAAATGGTAGTAAGTTTAGGATTTTGCCTTAAGTTAGTTCTGTGAATCGGGCCCTAGAACCCTAGAAGTCTTCTGCTCTGTAAAGGCGATGGCGCCTATTCACAAACTGAATTTTATAGTGTGGTTACAAGTAGTACAATAATACTACTAACTTATTACAAAATGCTATTCACTAACTTAGGTGCCAATGTCTACCCCTCCACCACTCCTATCTTGTATACTCAAGAGATCTCTACCTGACTACAGATATTTCCGCAAGTGTAGATATATGTTTAAGTAGTAAATGTGAGAGAAACAAGGGGCCTTATTCATGAAGGTCTTGCACCGCCGGTGCGTAATTTTTAAAATGGGAAAAAGTGACGTACCAGTGGCGCAAGGCCTTCATAAATGAGGCCCAAGGAGAGTTGCTGGAAGAAAGGGAATTCTTACGACAAAGGGGAAGTGTATTTGATGGCAGAAAGGGGGGTTAAGGAAGGGCCATAGACTCACCCACAAAAGAGTAATAACATTTCTATTCACAAACTCCACTTCTAAAATGACTACAGACAAAAAGGTCCTAAAACAGTAGTAAATGTCCTGCAGCACAAATGGCTAATCATTGGTACTACCCCCTCCCATAGAGAATAATGGAGCTATGGACTCAAAATAGGAAAATAGAATCCCACATGAAATAAGGTTAAAATACATTAAAAATGATACATTTACTAAAAAAAAGGTCAAAGTGACATTACAGTTAGTTGAAAATGTCTGTTAAAACATATTGTTTTAATCTATCAAAACCACGGAAATTCACCAGTGATATTTTTCTCAAGTAACTATAACTCATGACGTAAAGTAATTAGAATTTACGCCCTCGCCATGCATAGTTTTGTCATCAATGATGTCATTTCAAATGTTGCAGTAAATGTATCCATTATGTCATAGAACATGTGTTGAGCGTTGGAAAATATGAGATCATAAGCAGTGCATGGTGATGGCATGAGTCAGAGGGCTTTGAAGGCAGCCAACCACATGCCATGAACATCCTTCAAAATAACCACAAGGGGACTCTGTACTTGGGGTAGGCGGTAAACCTTTTGCACTTGGAGCACTGAGTTCGGCAAAAACTCCAGTAGCCTCTGTGTGGCAGAATTTTTTTAAGTTGACAAGCATGAGCGAGAAAAAATGAGAGCAAGACCATCTCCTGGTGAGATTACTAAACACAGGCAGTCACAGCAGGTCGCTACCACTTGCGTAAGAGAAGGTTGCTACGTGTGTTGCAAAAGCTGCCGTTTGAGTAGAAATTCTACTCAAACAGCAAAAAGAAGCAGCGCCCTCCGACCGTATGGTGCTGTTCATGCTGATTAGATAGAGCGTGACAAACTCGTGGTACTATAAATAAGTGCAACAGACCAGAATTACGCCACTCGCAGAATCTCGTGGGGTTTCTAGGTAATTCCACAGAATTCCGCAGAGTAAAGTTTCCACAAGTTCCACCCACCCCTATAATGTATTCCAGCTAAAGAGCATGGAGCTAGTAGTACTTTAAAAAAAGTTAGCTCTACTTGGGTCATGGATTTAAGGACTCAGGAGACTAACTGTGTTTTTATTTAATGTTGCTGGGGTTCTGCTGCCATCACGAGGCGGCAACAAATATGTTTAAAAAAAGCCCTTGTAGGACATTATGGGGCACTCCTTGCAAGGAGCATTGCAAAAAAATGAGTAGCTTCGGTATTTATTTATTTATCTATTTTTGGGATGTCCGGTGCCCACCTAGGAAACCCAGATCTTTATTTTTTGTTGAGGGCAGTGAGGGAAACTCTGAGAGCTCACAGCCCTATTGGCTCCCTGCAGGTGGCCCCATGGAAGAGCCAGCAACACATCCCTGGAGCAGCGGGAGCCAGTATTGCCCAATCTTCAGGAAAAATTCTATGATACGCTGCTCACACTCTCATTGGCAAGACACCAACTGTGTCTCAGCGTTTAGGGCCCCCAGACACAATACAGCAACAGACCACAGTGGATTAGGTCCCCAAGCCCCTCTATTATTGGCCGTAGGGATGGGGTCCCCAGGGCCTGATGAAGCATCAGGCAAAGAGGTTTTGAGTTCTCTCGGCTTTAATTGAATGTCAGTCCAGGAAGCTGCAGTCCCCGGGCCCTCAAAGATGCCCAGCGAGAGGGGTAGTATGACCCCCTGCCCTTTTAATTAACTATCAGCCACAGGGGATGGGGTACCTTGTACCTCAAAGAGGCTTAGAGAGTGGGTGGCCCATGCACCTCCATAATAAACTGATTGCGCTACCTCCACAGGCTGTGTGCCACCGCAGACGGCTTTTTTTTTTAAAGCAGTCCCCTTAATTTCATTTTAGCTCCTCACATTAATGTTTAATTTTCCCCCGGAGAAGTGGCGATCCCCTGGGCAGCAGGGGACCACACGGCCCTCTGCATTAACTTCAAATTTTGTGCTGGGATGGTGGTGGTGCCCAGGGCATGGGGTTTGCAGAACAGGCAAACCCTGCATTTCTATTTAAAATAAGCCATAGGAAGGTGGTGGTCCCCGGGGCATGATAAGCCCCAGAAGGCAGGGCTCCTTCGCCCCCTCCTTCATTTCTACAATGCCCCAGAGACCTGACTCACCCTTTCGGATCTGTCGGGTCCTCCAATGAATTCCCTTCAGAATGGTGCGCAAAAGGGTCAACCTCCTGTTAGCCCCGACTCTGAGAATAATCAAACAGAGCGAAAAGAGAGCAGACAAGGGAAGGGGTATTGGGAAGAGGATCAGCAGGGAGTGTAAAATCTGCAAGAACAAGGAAACACTCATTAACCTTGCGCAAAAATACTACTCTCAGGTAAGTCTTGCTAATATATATATATATATATATATATATATATATATATATATATATATACTTTTTTTCCCACTGGTTTCAGCCACGTTATAGTCAGCAATTAGCATTTAAAAAACCTTAGAAATTCACTAAAAAAAACATCGGTTTCACACATATTGTAGTTAGCTGGACATTTCACTCATGCAAAACCATTGAAATTCCCCTGTTAAAGTTAGATCAGCTAACTATAACTTGCACGCCCGCAATGCACTGCGGATGACTTCACATATTACACCACTCATGACATGGTCAGTGACATCACTCATGACATCACTGATGACATCTCTGAAAGATGCAGCACTGAGGTCTCTCCTGATAACAGGTGAGTAAATCGGAATTCGTAGTTCGGCTGATTTTAGAGGAAATTTTTATAGTTTCAAAACTCCACACTTAAAAGAATTTCCAAGTGAAACCAGTCAATGTTAGCCTATGGAAGGAAATACAAGTTACTGTAAGTATGGTTAGAATTACTTTTCAGGATCAGTAGTGGGCAGAAAAATTGCAGCACTGAGGTCTTTCCTTATAACAGGTGAGTAAATCTGAATTCGTACTTCGGCTGATTTTAGAGGAATTTTTTAAAGTTCCAAAACTCCACACAGAAGAATTTCCAAGTGAAACCAGCCAATGTTAGCCTATGGAAGGAAATTCAAGTTACTGTAAGTATGGTTAGAACTACCTTTCAGGATCAGTAGTGGGCTAAAAGATGCATCACTGAAGTCTCTCCGGATAACAGGTGAGTAAATCGGAATTCGTAGTTCGACTGATTTTAGAGGAATTTTTTAAAGTTCCAAAACTCTATAATTACAAGAATTTCCAAGTGAAACCAGTCAATGTTAGCCTATGGAAGGAGATTCAAGTTACTGTAAGTATGATTAGATTTACTTTTCAGGGTCCGTACTGGGCTCAAAGATGTAGCACTGACATCTCTCCTGATAACAGGTGAGTAAATCGGAATTCGTAGTTTGGCTGATTTTAGAGGAATATTTTGCTCAATAGTGAAGGAAGGGGGCGGGGCCTGAGGTGACATATGTGCAAACACGGCCTGTGGCACATTTTAAATTGGGTAATCAATTCCTCTTCAATCCTGAGGTCTCCTGTGGGCCAACTAGCCCACCAGGTACCTCCAGTATGCGCCAGGGAGCTGCGTTGCAGAGAGGTGTTGAGAGGCCACGCCCCCTTTTTACAACACTCTGCACCACAGTTCCTTGGCACTTACTGGAGGTACCTGTTGGGCTAGTTGGCCCCCTAGAGGACCTCTGGATTGAAGAGGAATTATTTCCCCAACTTAAAACACGCCACAGGGCATGTTTGCACACATATCAACACAAGCCCTGCCCCCTACCTTCCCCACTGTGCAAACGCACCCCGTAGCACGTTCTAAGTTGGGGGATTAAGTCCACTTGCATTCTGGGGGTCCTTGGGGGCCAACTAGCCTACCAGAAACTACATCACCAAAACACAAAGGATTTGTGTTCTTTCCACTTTTAAGACTGTTTGAAATATAATTTGTGTATCTTTTGATGCAATAAATCATTGCTGAATTATCCGATTCTATTTTGTTTAACAAATACCTGTGATAGAAGATTCCTCTCATTATCATATGTTGTTTCTTTTGCTATAAAAAACTCACTTTCAAATTGTGCTTTTAACAATTAGAGTGCCGGGGTCCAGTCCTTTATGTATGCTGAACAAGCCACTTTTTGGCTCTAACTAATATTCTGGGTAGTGGGATATCTTACCCTGAGAGGCACCTATTAGAATTGATCAAATGTGACATAGTGACAGTGAATTTTTACCTATATCTGATAACATCTCCTTTGAAGTGCGACAGTATATCCACCATATATCCACCACTACCGTGTGTGGTCCTTAGCCTACTAGGAACCTCAGTATGCGCCAGGGGGCTGCGTTGCAGAGAAGTGTAAAAAGGGGTGTGTCCTCATTACACCTCTCTGCAACGCAGCCCCCTGGCACGTTTCCAGAGTGGGAACTAAATCCTTTAGAATACTGCGGGTCCCTGGGGGACAACTAGCCCACCAAGAACCTCCAGTATGCGCCAAGGGGCTGCGTTGCAGAGAGGTATAAAAAGGGGCGTGGCCTCATTACACCTCTCTGCAACGGAGCCTCCTGGTGTGTTTCCAGAGGGGGAACTAAATCCCCTTGAATACTGGGGGGCCTTGGGGGCCAACTACCCCACCAGGAACCTCCAGTATGCGCCAGAGGGCTGCCTTGCAGAGAAGTGTAAAAAGGGGCGTGGCCTCTTTACATCTCTCTGCAACGCAGCCCCCAGGCGCGTTTCCAGAGGTGAACTAAATCCCCTTGAATACTGTGGGTCCCTGGGCGCTAACTCGCCCACCAGGAACCTCCAGAATGCGCCAGCGGGCTGTGCGGCCAAGAGGTGAAAAAAAGGGGCATGGCCTCATTACACCTCTCTGCAACGCAGCCCCCTGGCGCGTTTCAGACGGGGAACTAAATCCCCTTGAATCCTGGGGGTCCTTGGGGGCCAACTAGACCACCAGGAGCCTCCAGTATGCACCAGGGGGCTGCGTTACAAAGACGTGACAAAAGAGGCCTGGCCTCATTACACCTCTCTGCAATGCAGCCCCCTGGAATGTTTCCGGAGTGGGAACTGAATCCACTTGAATACTGGGGGTCCCTGGGAGCTAAGTAGCCCACCAGAAACCTCCAGTATGCTCCAGGGGGCTGCTTTGCAGAGAGGTGTAATGAGGCCATGCCCCTTTTTACATTTCTCTGCAACGCAGCCCCCTGGTGCATACTGGAGGTTCCTGGTGGGCTACTTGGCCCCCAGGGATCCCCAGTATTCAAGGAGAATTACTTCCCCCTATGCAAACACACCAGGGTGCGCATTTGCAGAGTGGTGCAAATGGAGCCTGCCACCCCCCCCGGGCCGGCTCCAGCAATATCCTAGAGGGCCTACCCCCGGTACATTGCAGTTTGCTATAGCTTGCCATGTATAGCAAACACTGCTTCGCATCATGGAAACAAGACCAGAAAAGATGCTCTTGCTTCTATGAAGCGAAGCAGAATTGCTTTTGGACAGATGGAGCTACATGTTAGCAGCTCCCTATGCCCAAAAGCAAGCCTGGCTCCTGCTGGAGGGGGGAAATTGGGAGAGACAGTAGGGGCCTTGGGTCTCTCCCCGCAGTCCCCAACGAGAGGCCAAGCCCCCAGGGACAAAATATGGCCCAGGAGGGGGGCCACTCAGCCCCCCCCTCCATTTTCTTTATTTTTTTTTTAATGGCCAGACCCCAGGGGATGGGGTCCTTGGAGCCAAAGTCTGCCTGGTGAGGAGGGCTGCACGGTGCCCTCCACTTTAGTTATAAAAAAAAGCATAGAAAGGCCCTGTCCGAGGCATATATCGGCCCCGGGAATGGGCCACACAGCCCCCTCCTTTTAAAATTTAAAAAATAATAATAAAATGGGTCAGGCCTGTGGGGATGGAGTCCTCAGGGCCTAAAAGTGCCAAGGTAGGGGGCCATACAGCCCCCTATGCCAATATTATAAAAAATTCAAGGACTTGGCAACTCGCAGGAGGTCCCTCTCCCTTTCTCTACTACTCTACAAATGCATCTCTGGGCACGCCCTTGGTTGGGGGATGAAGTCTCCCTTGCTGCTGAGGGTCCTTGGGGGGCAATTACCCACCAGGACTGGTGCCACCACACTGTGGGATTGCGGAGAAGTGGTTGAAGACTATGCCACTTTTTACAACACTCTGCAAATGCGCCTCTTGGCACACCGCTGGTTGGGTAAAGAGTTCCCCTTATGTCCTGAGGACCTGAGGACTAAAGTGGACTTCATCCGTCAAGCAGCAGTGTACCAGAAGGCATGTTTGCAGAGTAGTGGAGAAAGGGGGCATGGCCTAGGACCACCTCTCAGTAATCCATCCATGTGAGGCTTTCTAGAAATAACAAGAGGGCTAGTTGGTCTCCAGGGACACTCAAGAGGCAAGGGGACTTCATCCTTCAACCAAGAGCCTGCCAGGAGGCACTTTTGCTGAGTGGTGAAGAAAGGGGGCATTGCCCTGACCACCTCTCAGCAATCCCACTGTGTGGGGCTTACTAGAGATAACAGGTAGGCTAGTTGGCCCCTAAAGACCCCTACCAGTGAAGGCGACTGCATCTCCCAACCAAGAGGGTGCCAGAAAGCAAGTTTGCAGAGTGGTAGACAAGTGGGGTGTGGCCTGCTATCAAAACTCAGCAACCATGCTGTGTGGGACTTACTGGAGGTAATAGGAGGGGTAGATGGCCCCCAAGGACGTCCTTGGGGGCCAAGCTCCCCTCCTATTACCTCCAGTAAGTCCCACACAGCAGGATTGCTAAGAGGTCTTTGGAGGCCACGCCCCCTTTGTCCACCACTCTGCAGACACACCTCCTGGCACACTACTGGTTGGGGGATGAAGTCCACTTTACTCCAGAGGGACGTTGGGGGCCAAGAAGCCCTCCTGGTGCATCCTGTAAGTCCTACGCAACAAAATTCCTGAGAGCTGGTAAGATGCCCGGAACCCTTTCTTCACCACTCTGCAAATATGACTGCTGGCTAAAAAAACTACTATAAAGGCATCATCTCTACACCATAATGTGTTGTCCTATCAAATTTCATGGAAATCTGATCAGCCGCTTGCCCACTACACATGAGTATAGTCTATAGAAAATACATGGGTGCCAAAACGCGTTTTGGGTTCCCTCTTTTCTCTTTGCACCCCCTTGATGAATCTCCGCAAAACTTCCATCATCTGCCAATATAGAAAGAAGAATAGGTCTGGAAAGTTTGTGGACAACATTTGTCAAACGTGCGCAAAGTTATTAGCTAACAAAAATCTGAGAAATTCCTGTCTCTTTGAATTCTAATTATAACTATAGAGTTGCTACTGCCACTCTGCTATTTACATCAGAACGTTTATCATGGAGAAAAATCGCAAATTTACACAAATTTAGCAACACAGCAAAACAATAAAAAAGTGGTCCCCTATAGGTGTGGTTGCTTCTCACCCACAAACAACTCTGTATGCCATGTTCTGCATTGTTTGCAAAAATTGTTACATTTTTCAAAAAAGATTTGCAACAACCTTGCTTTATGTGTCCAAGACCGACTCAGGATATCCAGCCAACTCGGACGACCTCGTTGTACCAAGGAGACAAGAAGGCTATGTTCTGAAACGTAGAGGTGGGAGTCAACGACGATAAATGTTACTCGCCTCAGGGAGCACATCAATTTCTCTCATAAAGAAAATGATCCATTCCTCTCCTATCCAACATCCAACAGTTAATGATCGCAGTGTTATCGTTTTCTAATAGGAAGCGCTGCCTTTTCGATCAGGCTCTACTGGTCACATAATGGACCTCCCTCTCCATTAGTAGCTGCCAATTTCCACTGGGGCCTCGTTACAGTTTATGGCCGTCCATTATCGGAGCCAAGCGGCGACTGCGGAGGGTGGAGAGAGACGGTCCTCAGCAGTAGTCTAATGTGCCTGCCACTTAGGGGTCTTCGGCAGTCACGTGGCACTAGCAAACCAGAGGCTGACCCCGACACCAAGGAGCCATTTACACTGACAGATCGCTGCAAACATGGCCATCATCATTAATCGAATCATCTCACAGGTTTCATCATTGCAGGCGCGAGACATACAGGCAGCAAAATGCTTTTAGGATGTCGAAAGGAAATTGTTCTTTAAAAAAAAAAAGCGTGAAACGACAGGCGAAATGCTCCAACACCTGGGGAAAAAATAGTGTCGAATCAGGAAAATGCTGATACGTTACAAGGTTCAATTGCTTTCTAAGCTGACACAGTTTGACAGATTATGTTAGCAGAGAAATTCACCTATAAAGCCCCCCATTCCCAATATTGTCTTGGTGTTTAAACGCACCTTTAACCCCTAAGCCTCGAGGCACTATAGTGCATTGGTATTAGGGGTTTGGCTTCCATTAAGTGTATATTTACTATTCTAACTCCATGTCCACTTGGATACAAAGTTGTGCTACCGCTCACCCAAATGCAGCTGCTCCTCACACAATTTTTTTTTTTGGTTTTCTTTAGATAGAGTTTACAAATATGCTGAGGATCTTTCCTGTAGTGCTCACATACATACATCTCTCTGCCATGGAGAGTTTAGTCCACTGCCCCGCCTCTTGCCTAACTAATGGTACCTGTAAGTAATGGCACCTGAAAAACATATCTTTTTGCTAAAAAAAAAGAGTGGTTGAAATTTGGCAGTGAGCTAACAGAAGTGGTCTTGGGGGCGCAATTTTCTTTAGCTTTCACCTATTCCACACACCTCTGCAGTGCTTCCTCACAGCTGTGCAAGCCATGCTGTTATTATTGAAGTGCCAATGCAGGAAAAATTCAGCAACCACAGCCTTCGGTCAGTTTTAAAAGGTGTGACTAGGGGGGCTATTGGTAAAATGTTCTACACATCCATAAATGCAAGATCCCTGCTTGAGGCGCAAAAAACAGCCGGGTGAAATATTATTTGTGCTCCACATTAGGTCAGTTTTTACGCCCGAATAGAACTTTTTGACATGCTTAGGACTAACTGCCTTTCTGGCCGTTTGTGAATGCGGCACTCCACTTATCACACTGTTTACCCAGCGCAAAACTGGGCGCAATTTATGCAGGTACTAGGCCTTAATTGTCTGCTCCCACTCTCTAGATATAAAAGATTTCAGACAATAACACACATAACTCAAATCCAAAAAAAACAGGAAATAGACTTTCTTCTATTGTAAAAGGGAAACAACGCAGGTGTCTAGTATTCCATAACTTCAAGTATGGTATTGATATAAAAAAGTAAACATTTTACCAGTATTCTCTACGGGACTAAGAATGAATTACAAAGCTCATGCTTTTCTGCAGAACATATCAATACTTTGAGGAATAATGCTTTTTAAGCTCTTGCTCAGTTATCTAGTCAGAGCCTGTAGTGCGCCACAGGCTGCAATGCCTTCACCTAGCGCACATTGGCGTCCAATCAGCATTGAGGTTTCATTGGAAAGAGAAATGTGATGACTTGAGGGATTTGGTGGCCATAGTGGTCTATGGTAGGTAAGGCTCCTTGCGCAATCTATGTGCCTCAAGCTCCTGTATTTGTCAGTCCATGTACGCAAGCGCCTCACACTCTGTGTACCCCAATATCTTCAAGGGGTGTTTTTTTCCTTCACAACTCATGTCCCTGCCACCTCAACAACCATGGGACTGTGGCGGACCCTGTCTCTTCTCAAAGGAGGATGGAGCCTCATGCTGAAACAATATATTTTCACTCAATGAAAACAGTTATTGTTTCAAAAGTACAATAGTGAGGCACCCAGAGACAGTTTAGTCCGTATTGTTGCCCATGTCACGATTCATAAAATTCTATTCATATAGCGACCATTTTTGTGCTCATATCTATATTATTCTCCAACTTCTAGTACAGTTATTATTATTAACATTGTCGCTTATAGAGCGCACCGCTACCTCTGACGGGGGTGTCCCGGCCCTAGTAGCAGATGCAGAGAGGAGAGGGCTAGTAACATAGTGCTAAGGAAGGTCAAAAAGACAGGTCTGTCTTCAGAGTCTTCCTAAATATTTTTGTGATGTAAGCAACATTTTCCTCCTTAGTTATCACATACCATCCATCCAGGTGGAATGCTTCAGGCTGTACGTGCGACTAATGTCACTGTAAGAATCATCTCAAAGAAAAACAAACACAGATAATGGTACCCTCCTACGATGAGTTGCAGGAGCAAATATTTATTCAAGTATTCATCATAAATGTATCAACAGTTCCTCGTCTATGTTTAAAACATTAGCTTCTTTTGTTGCCTTTTCTAATATATGTATAGACTCAAGCCTTCTCAAGGATCTTTCAGGCTAGCCTCCACTCAATGACTTTGGTACAGAATTATTATTTATTAGGGCAAAATCAGTTTTGCATACATACCACATAGTAACATACAGTTATAGGTGTCCCTCAGTGGTCTTTCTATGTGGAAGAACATGACGTTAAATTTGTGTTATGCTCCCCATGTATGCATGCCTTGCATTTTGAGCATTAAAGGAATCCTGGTTTACTTCTTAAAAACTAGTGTTGTTTATCGTGACATCTCTCTCCGCCAACTATTATTTCATAGATTGAAATCCACAAAACTTCAATGCAGGTCTGTTTATTCAAGTCCTTCCCTATAGCAGTGTCCTTCCCCAGCAAGTGCCTATGTCTGTGTACCATGTGACTTAGTGTGTTTTGTTGCTTTTTGCTGTAGGTGGGTATTAATCAATGTGTCTTGTCAGATGTTTCCTTGTATATTTAAATAGCACATTGTTGGACTTGGCTCTTTTTGATGGGTTATCCCCAAACTTTTTCCATCTACCTCCAATATTTTCCTGACCTGCTGTTGTTGGCTGTAGGACTCTGGGCACTTTACAACTGCTGATCAGTGCTAAAGTACATGCTCTTTGTGTAAATTGTGTTTATGGATTAGTGTTTCAATTATAGGCATATTCGACTTACTGGTAATTCGCTAGTACAATGAACTGTGTGTGCCTGGGCCTGTAAATCAAATGCTACTAATGGGCCTGCAGCACAGATTGTGCCTCCCACATGAGTAGGCCTGAAAATGTATCTTAGACCTGCCAAAGCAGTGTCTGTGCTCAGTTCTAAACTGCCATGTTGCCCTGGCAAGTGCACCTACTTGCCAAACCCTAACCTTCCCTTTTCTTAAATGTAAGACACCCCTATGGTAGGCCCAAGGTACCCCCATGGACAGGGTGCAATGCATGTGTAAGGTAGGACATGTGCTGGTGTGTGTGACATGTCCTGATAGTGAAATAATTCCAATTTCGTTTTCACTATTTAGCTCTCCTAAACTCCGCTGCTGAGAGTTTGTCCTGCCAGGAGGTGCCTGTTAGAGTTCTGGGCTTTTGGAGGTTGATTCTGCTGTTTGGAGCTAGAAGAAACCAAAAGAACTGAAGAAATTGTTATATAGCTCTTCCTGCAGCTGTTATTCCAACGCAGCACTGCTGTGCGAGAAGAATCTCCATGCATCGCCGCACCACAGCCTAACCGACGCAGCGCTTGTCACTGCTGCAAGAACTGACGCATTGAGGTATCACAGCTAACAAAACCGACGCATCGCTGCTCAACGCCACAGCATCGATCACTGACGCATCCCAGATTTCCTCTCATTATACCTGTTCAGCATGAGTCCCCCGACGCATCAGCTGTCGTCCAGAATCGTCTTGGAGTCAACGCATCACTTCCTCCCACAGACAGGATTTGACACATCACATCATCGCCTCACCATAGTTTCAGGAACTGACGCCTGATACATCACTTTGTTCATTGACGCTTCCCATTTCTGTGGCTGTTTGGACTTGTGAATTTTAATGCGTCTACAGGTACTTTGTGAGAACAGCATACATATATTATTATCAATAAGCTGCTTAACCCATAATAGACCATCGTCTCTCCTGGATTTCCAAAACATGGTTCTACCTTTAATTTTAAAGAATTTATTGTACCATATAGGTTCAAGTTTGAATAAGTTGCAAATGTGAAGCTGTAGTATCTTGATTACACTGCTTCACATAGAGCAATTTTAGAAAGGCAATTAAGGTCCTATGCATACATGAACACATGCATACCTATGTGTACAGTCACTTAACATTAAAGGCCATAGATATGGGAATAAAGACATACGTACATGTGCACCTAGATGTATGGATAAAGACACATACATACATCAATGCATATCTATACACATTTATACTTAAATACACATACATACAGGTACACACTCATATATGTATACCAATACAGAAATACATGCATCCACACATAAACTCATGTCTGCACTTCAGTGCTGTAATACAAATGCAATGACAATGTGTTGACTTTGATTTACTGTCAGACACTGACATGCAGTGTGACGCTGTGCTATCACATGGTGGAGAAAACGTGTATGCTCTTTTAAACTTCCGTTTGGAGGCAATGCTAATTAGTAAGAGATGGCTGCCTCCTTGTCTCAGGCTGGCTGCTTCTTGAACAAATGCAAGGACGATTACTGATTTTCAAAAGATCAGCTTCCCATGTTTACATTTTTTGGTGCATTTTATTTTCAAAGACTACAGGACACGGTTTTGCTAGCAGTACTCATGTTTATCCGGTCGGGTGTTTGGGCACATCGAAGGGAGTGGGAAATTCACGATCTGATAATAGTGGGCTTGGTGACTGTCTAAAACAAGCTTTGGCAAAGTCAGCTATTCTTCGTATCAGGGCCTATTGACTCTGGTAATGAAAACTAACTGGAAAGTGGGTCTGGAGAGACTTTAAAGCAATGCAGAGAGTGGGGAGAGGCACATGGATTAGATGAGGACTATGGAGTCTGGGGGTAGGGGCAAAGACATGATGCTGTAGGACTGCTGACCTTGGAACAAGGGAACTACTACATTTGAGTCCCGGCGTCAGATCAATATCCTGTGATACTTGGCACATCATTTAATCTCCCTGTTAATTTGATTATGTGTAATGTAACTTTATATATGTCGATTGGGGGTCACCAGGGGTCGCAACTGTGGCTCCTAGGTCACCTGTTGCTGCCCCTGCCTCTTTGCTTGCGACCCCTGGCTCCCATTAGCTTTTGTCCGAACAAGCAGTTCAGCCGTTTAGCTGCAAGATTAAAAAATACAATGCATTATAATGATGTTTCAAACTTAGTTTTTTTTTTTTACAATTCCTGGTTTTTGTGATGTTAACCCCATTGTGTGAGGTGTCACTGTAGACAGATCCGGGAGCATCAGGCGCACATGTATTTGTCTTCTACACATGTGCTTTTGTACAGGGGTGGCCAGGCGAGACACTGCATTAAAGTTAGCAAGTGCAAAGCCTGCTGTAGCCGGTGCCCTTGGATTGCAAAGTTGTAGCACTGTTCCAGGGCACAAGTCCTGAAAAAAGAAGCAGGGGGACTAACCTAGTTAGGCAGTATGCAAGTGACATCACAGCATATGACATCACAACGCATGGCAGATGACATCATCACAAATGACATTACATGTGGCATCACAGGAATTGACATCATAGGAAGTGGCATCACACGCCACAACTTTAATATATATGTATGATGTAAAGCTCTCTGACATACTGCTTTGAGATGTGTAGCGCTATACAAGAAAAAATTGTGGTACTTAAATTATTTTAGCACCCCCTCAGGGGTTGTAAGCGCTATAAAAATTACATTTAGTATTATGTAAATACTGGGAGAGACCAACACATGACGTTCTTACAGCGCATACATATCTAGTAAACAGAGCCTGAACAAAGTGAAAAGACGAGGCGTCTTTAAAGTATGTGTGAAGTGCTAACCTTTGTTTCCCTTCTGTTCCATTTGTTTCTAGATGTGAAGCTCCTGACTGCTGCGAGCCAGGAGACTCCAACAAAAGGAGGTCTGATGACCCCTCAAATTCCGCCTTTGTTATGGGCCCAGCAGGAGTCTAAAATAAGACAGCCCCATCCCCGCCTTCATATTGTTGCTTGTTGCAGATGGAAAGCAGACAACGTGCACGCACTGCTGAAAGCGTCCCGGTGTTTGCATAATTACACCGGGACGAGTTCAGCGCATTATTGAGTGGGGCCCAACTTCTTGGCAGGGTGGACGGCGTTCACCCTGTGAAAATAGTGGGTGAACACCGTCCACCCACGTGTACCCCCGACTAGTGCCCTGCACTGCTCACTGTTCCTAGAGAGGAGGGACACCGAGCACGGCTCGTTGACGACTGTCCCAGTGAGTGTCCAGTGTCTCTTTACCGAGACCTGGAGTCCGGCGTGCTGCTAATCCACATGCAGGTTGGCCGGGTCATGGCCTTGGACGGTGATCAGGCAACACGGCACAAACTTTATTTACAAGGTCAGTATGCATGACAAAACCAGCTTTTCATTTTCTGCCACAGTTTAAGCTTCAGGTTTCGTTCTCTCTTCAGCAAAAGGTAAAACTATGTTTTCATCATCTAAATTAAGAGGTTCTATTCTCTGTAACACATACAAGAAGAACGCCAAAAATGGTTCCGCTCCCCAGATGACAATCAATCAATCAATCAATGACACTTGTAAAGCGCGCTACATACCCGTAGGGTCTCAAGGCGCTGGGGGGGGGGGGGGGGGTGCCGCTACTGCTCGAACAGCCAGGTCTTCAGCTTCTTCCTGAAGGAGAGGTGGTCTTGGGTCAGGCGCAGGTCGGTCGGGAGGGAGTTCCAGGTCTTGGCAGCCAGGTAGGAGAAGGACCTTCCTCCTGTAGTCGCTCTTTGGATGCGGGGGACGGCGGCGAGGGCGTGGTTGGCTGATCGGAGGTGGCGTTTGGGAGCGTAGAAGTTGACTCTGCTGTTGAGGTAGCTCGGGCCTTGGTCGTGTAGGGCTTTGTGTGCGTGGGTGAGGAGGCGGAAGGTGATTCTTTTGCTGACGGGGAGCCAGTGAAGGTCTCTCAGGTGTCCGGAGATGTGACTGGTTCGTGGGATGTCGAGGATGAGTCTGGCTGAGGCGTTCTGGATCCGCTGGAGTCTCTTCTGGAGCTTGGCGGTGGTACCGGCGTAGAGGGCGTTGCCGTAGTCCAGTCGGCTGGTGACGAGGGCCTGGGTGACGGTCTTCCTGGTCTCGGTGGGGATCCACCAGAAGATCTTCCGTAGCATGCGTAGGATGTTGAAGCACGTCGAGGAGACGTTGTTGACTTGCCTGGTCATGGAAAGGGAGGAGTCCAGGATGAAGCCCAGGTTGCGTGCATGGTCTGTCGGTTTGGGTGCGGTGCCCAGGGCGGGAGGCCACCAGGAGTCGTCCCAGGCGGAGGGTGAGGGGCCCAGGATGAGGACCTCCGTCTTGTCTGAGTTCAGTTTTAGGCGGCTGGTCGTCATCCACTCGGCTACCTCTTTCATCCCTTCGTGCAGGTTGGCTCTGGCGGCGGTGGGGTCGTTGGTCAGGGAGAGGATCAGCTGGGTGTCGTCGGCGTAGGAGATTATGCTGAGGTTGTGTTTGCGTACGATGGCCGCGAGGGGGCTCATGTAGACGTTGAAGAGGGTGGGGCTCAGAGATGATCCTTGAGGGACGCCGCAGATGACTTCGGAGGCCTCTGACTTGTACGGTGGTAGGCGGACTCTCTGTGTTCTTCCGTCGAGGAAGGAGATGATCCATTCCAGCGCCTTGTCCTGGATTCCGATGTTGCTGAGGCGCCGTACTAGGGTGCGGTGGCAGACCGTGTCGAAAGCCGCGGAGAGGTCTAGGAGGATGAGGGCCGCTGTTTCTCCATTGTCCATCAGGGCTCGGATGTCGTCGGTGGCGGCGATGAGGGCGGTCTCGGTGCTGTGATTGGCTCGGAAGCCGGACTGTGAGGGGTCGAGGGATCCGTTCGTCTCGAGGAAGGCGGCCATCTGCTTGTTGACGGTCTTCTCGATGACTTTGGCTGGAAACGGGAGGAGCGAGATGGGGCGGTAGTTCTTGAGGTCGGTGGGGTCCGCTGTTGGTTTCTTGAGTAGGGCGCTGAGTTCGGCGTGTTTCCAGCTGTCAGGGAAGATGGTGGTGTCGAAGGATGTGTTGATGATGTCTCGCAGGTGGGGTGCGATGACAGCGTCGGCCTTGTTGAAGACGTGGTGAGGGCATGGGTCGGTCGGTGATCCGGAGTGGATGGAGTTCATTGTGCGGATGGTGTCTTCGGTGCTGATCGGGGTCCAGGCATGGAGGGTGGTGGTGGGGGGTGGTTGTTCGGTCATGGTGTGCGTTGGTTGGTTGTTGAAGCTGTTGTGTATGTCCGCGATCTTGTTGTGGAAGTATGAAGCGAGGGAGTTGCAGAGGTCTTGCGATGGGGTGATGTCGTTGTTTCCTGCGCTGGGGTTGGAAAGCTCTTTCACGATGTTGAAGAGTTCCTTGCAGTTGTGTGCGTTGTTGTCCAACCTGTCCTTGAATGCTGTTTTCTTGGCGGCGCGGATCAGCTGGTGGTGTTTCCGGGTAGCAAGCTTGAAGGAGGTCCTGTTGTCCGGTGTCCGATCCCTTCTCCAGACTTTCTCGAGGGCTCGGCAGTTCTTCTTGGAGCTCTTGAGTACGTCGGTGAACCAAGGGGCCTTCTTGCTGCCGGGTCTGCTAGGCGGGGTCCTCAGTGGGGCGAGTTCGTCCGCGCAGTTGCTGATCCACTTCGTGAGGTTGTTGGCGGCCTGGCTGGGGTCCGCTGAGCTAGCAGGAGGGTGCTGGCTCAGGGAGGTGGTGAGCTGGTCTGCTGTGATCTTGTTCCAGCTTCTGCGGGCGGCCTGTTGTTGGTGGTGGTGGGTCGTCGTTCTCTTGAAGGTGAAGTGGACGCAGCTGTGGTCCGTCCATTGAAGCTCTGTGGCGTGGCTGAAGTCGATGTCTGTGCTGGAAGAGAAGACTGCGTCGAGTGTGTGTCCGGCGAGGTGGGTGGGGGTGGACACCAGTTGCTTGAGTCCCAGGTTGGCGAGGTTGTCGAGCAGGGTGCTGGTGTTGCGGTCGTTGTTGTTCTCCAGATGGAAGTTGAGGTCTCCCAGGAGGATGTAGTCAGCGGAGGGGAGGGCATGCAGGCTGACGAAGTCGGCGATGTCCTCGCTGAATTGTGTGCGTGGTCCAGGGGGTCGGTAGATCAGGGTGCCTCTGAGGGTGGTGTTCGGGTTGGTGTGGATCTGGAAATGCAGGTGTTCGGCGCTGGTCAGGGTGTTGTCGGTGCTGGTCGTGAGATGGATGGTGTTCCTGTGGATGATGGCGATGCCTCCTCCCATCTGGTTGGCGTTTCGGTCCCTCCGGACGATCTTGTAGCCCTCTGGGATAGCGATGGCGATGTCGGGAGCTGAAGAGGCGTTCATCCAGGTCTCCGTGAGGAAGGCAACGTCAGGGGCTGTGGTGTCGAGGAGGTTCCAGAGTTCGATGGCGTGTCTGTGGACGGAGCGGGTGTTGAGCAGGATGCACTTGAGGTGGGTGCTGCTGGTGTTCGGCTTGGCGGGTGCTGGTGCGAGGCTGGTCCGGGTGCAGGAGAACTTGCAGGCGTGGCAGCTGAAAGGTCCGTGGGTACGTGGGTGACATAAAGTAATCTCTGTTTGCCGACGGACATAAGAGACATTAAAATGTTTTGAACCTTCAGTTTTAAAGAGCACTTCAATAGTAATTCAGCCCACTTTCCTACATCACACAGGAGTGTTGCAAGGCTCACTTACAGACCGTGTTTCAAATGGACCCACGGTCTGCTGTAACACAACTTTAAATATGAAATAGAAAACTCAAATTAATGATACCATTTATAGGGGTTTGGGTCCCTTTAATTTTTAAAGCGTCTAGCCCATAATTCGAGTTTTATGAAATGACAAAATATCAATAAGTGAAGGTGGAAGTGAAAGGAAAATGATTGACTTTCATATTCTCAATTATTCAATTTTCGAAAACCAGTCAGGGATCATTGTTTTAAAATAAAGTATGACAGAATGCATAGCTGCCAGTTTTTGATCTAGCCTGTGTATGATATTTCCATTGTTTTTTTGTGGTTATGTGTACCATTCTACTGCCTGATGTGTGACACTTTCAGCGATTCTGTATCACCAGTAAAAACAATCAATGAATTTCATGTCGCGGGATAAATAACAGAAAGTATCTATCCTTTTTTTCACAGGGTGATGCCCTAGTAGGATGTCCTGCAAACAGGTGCCATAACCCTCAAGTGCTAATGTAATACTAAACTGTTTCTGCTTTCCTACATGATAGCACTGGAAACAACAGTAGCATCATGATATTTAACAGACATTTGGATCCAGAGTCTGATGCTATTTTCTCAAGGGGAGGGCACCCACATTTATTTGCATTGTAATGTATTGCAACATTTACGTAGCATTTACTAACCCTATGTGGGGTGCTGACAATGCGCATGGTTGGAAGGCTATTGCCTTTGTTTTGATCCTGTCTGGAAAGTGTTTCCATGTGGTGCCCGAGGAACACTGAGTTATGGAACAAAGCCCTTAACAGTGTGATGAATGAGGAAGTGTGAGAGACAGACGTGCAGTTTATGTCTTAAGCTGGCAGGGTTGAGCAGCTCTGCAGGTCCATTTATGGCATTTCTCATTTCCATAGTCCACTTAGCTCGTTAATGCACTGGGTTGTCCATTCTGAGATATTTTGTTTAAAGTTTATCATTCTGAGCAGGCGTAGGTTGGAGGAAGACATGGATCAGGGATCTGCTGGGGTGGGCATTGTTACTATCATTCACTATCTGATTGCTATTGAAAGATGTCAAGAGTTGGTCATAGTATGTATCTAGCTGGGACCCGCAGTGGTGGACTTAATTGAAGCCCTCAGTAAGCCAGCTACAGGTGGCAGATCTCTTAAGTAATTTCATGCCTGCTCAGATTGTCAGGTGTGGTTTGTTGCTGTGGACTGGCACAAAACTGGGTGATGGATTTGATGCATGCGGTTTCGTCTTATGCAAGAGTATCAAGCATTGCAAGCAGTATTATGCAGTCTGAACAAACTGCAATTGACTGTCCAACCACTGAGCGTTATGGTATTAGTGTGTGTGGTATATATTGTTTTGCATCGTAATTGCATTTATATAGTACTTAGTATGCCTGAAGTAGTTTCGCAGCGCTTTACGTCGTGGTAGCATGTTGCTCTGGAACTCAGGGGCAGTAAGTTTTTTGGGGGGCTTATTGTAGGTTATTGGGAATAGTCTTGCGCTATTAAAAAAACTGTGCTGTGCATTGACTTCAGTTTCTACGTAGTATATTAAATTAATAGAAGTTAGGTGCGATCTTTAGTTGAAAAGGGGGCAAATGAAAGTTCATGCATTGGTTAGTGGTATTAATGGAAGGGCTACAGGAAACTAGGTGTTAGTTTGCAATGGTATGACTCTTAAAGGAGAGATTGTGAACTTTGAAATGAGTTGTGGGAAATTTGTAAGATAGAAGACACGGAATAAAGGCAATCATGCATGTGATTTAGAGTAGGCCGTGCTTGGACAGAGGAGTCAAGCAAAGGATGGAAAGGGGAGAGAGAGTCACTCAAAGGAGTAAAGCGTCAGCAATTGAAGTCTTAATACAGGGGTTTTAGGAATATTGTGGAGGCCTCTTGACATTGCATGAAAAACTGTAGAGAGAAACATTTTCTGTGTGTTTTGCAATATCATTACAGGCTGTGAGCTGTGGTGTAACAATAGCCCGCAGCCCCTGCTGTGTGGGACCCTGAGCTCCATGGGGGCTCCTACAGCACTGTGACTCGTGGTGGGCTCCTGCCTGAAAGCCCTTGACTGGGTCCCAAGAGCGGGCCCCTCCCACTCCATGTGCTTTGCAGATGAGCGACCTATAGTTTAGTTGCTCCACTGGCTGTGAGAATGCCAGTACAGGCACTACCACCACCATCACCTGTGGGTAAACACATAAAATAAAAATTGGCTTTGAGCTTGAGATGCTCTTACCATTACCCTGTGGTGATCAGGGGCTAATGAAGGATAAGAGTCTGTTCTATTGAAATTGTGTAAAGTAATGTATCATAGTGCAGGTAGCAGTGGAGTTGTCGCCAGTCTGAAGCACCCACAACATGGTCATGATGAAAGATGAGATCTTCCATCCGACTGTTATTCAGCCTTCCTATAGCAGTAATCAGACACATAAAAGGAAAGGCCTTGCCTAGAAGCTTCCTCACCTGAACAATAGAATTGCAATCTTCCCTGCACCCTTCGATCTTACCATCTATCAACCTGCAATACAAGTAATCAGCATCCCTTTCTTAACAGGGCCCTCATTGAATTTCTAAAGGGAAACCAAGTCTGCACTTTCTCACTTCACTGTCTGATCTCCGCCCTCAAGCCATAGGAATGCAGGCAATAGAATTCCACTGTCCGGGGAAGTGAATGCATGTATTTGTCTTGAGTTCATAAGCAAGGCAACAAGGTGCACCTTCTAGATAGGATTTGATTCCGAGAAAATGCAAAGGGGAAGGCTTCACACTAAGAGCTTGATCATATTTTCTGCATTACGAGATGCAAGCACATGTTCTCAACAAACTCATAGAATGCTAAACCTCAGGCAGTATGATAGATATATATTGGGGTGCTCAATAGGCATTGCAGTGATGCAGTGGAAGACATGTCTGGGGATCCTCTTTTTTCTGCCAGTGATGCAGTGCGATAAGCATGCTTGGGGGATGCTGTTTATTTCATAGACAAATCAGCATTGCTCTTGTTTCCACGCTGTAATGCAGTGATATACATGTCTGTGTTGTTCGTTATTAATGTAGTGATGCTTGGGGGTTGCTCTTATGGCATCCAGTGAAACAGTGATATTGTAGGGGTACAAATATAATGTGATACAGTGGAATATATTTTACCTGTGCCCCACAGGGCTCAGCACAAAATGTGGAAATGTGGTCAGCATACTTTGCATAGTCCATTACAAAAAGGTGTAGAAGAGACCTAGGATAAACAGTCTTTCCGTTAAACACTCTCCAACATGACATTCAATTGATTTGAGTTCTCACCATTTTTTGTAGCAAATATTTTGTAGGTATTTTATCGATGTTGTTTTCCTTTTTGATAGACAATGGTAATAAAGCACCAGAACATTGAATCTCCTCCAGACCTTGGAATCAATGCCCTGCCTTACATTTTACATTTGTGGTTTACAGCACTCCTTTGCTAGCCAGCCTGCTACCTCCTCTCCTTAGGAAAGACCAGACCGACCACTTCTGCAATTCCCCTCTTCCTGCAGCAGGTGTATACTGCACATCTTAAGGACACAACTTTGATAGTGCTGGGCCTTGCATTTGCACAATATTAGTTCAGGTGTGATGGTTCAATGAGACGAATTGAACTCTGTCATGGGTGCAGGTCCCAGTATGCACTGACGTGTATACATGTATGAATGAGAGCAGACTGCCTGAAACAAGTCAGTATCAGTATTAGTAAAGGGTGACAGTGTTAGTATAGGATGAACATGTTGCAGAGGAGTGGTCATGGAGAGCGGGTGCCCTGCATTATATCATGTACTAAATTTGCGCCTGTGTCATATAGAAATGCACAATTGTAAGTCAGCTACTACTTGCAGGCTGGAAGCAGAAACAAAACTAGGTCAGCAGCCAACATGCACCACGCCATTGGTTTTCAGGCTCTTTCAGAAATGAGCTGGCCAACTTTCGCAGCCTCAGGCTCTGTAAGCTCAGTTCTTAGACTAGTCCTGGAGGGAAAAAGAAACAGACCCGGGTGCTAACTGGCAAACTAAGGGTGCAAGGTGAGTGCCACTATTGAGCAACCTGAATCATTCCTCCTTTGATGCTTGGAGCCTGGTGGTATTCTTAAATGTTATCATGTATGTCCACCTGAATATCATGACCTTCTAAGGGCAGAGGCACTAATTCATGAGACTTTTAAAGGATTCTGCTTTTTGAGACAGCGTGCTTTATGTCAATAAATAGTGTTAACGAACACAGTTGCATAGTCCAGTCTACCATTATTCTGGGCTCTCGCATTGATAACAAATGTTATTTATTCTTACTTAATTGAATCTTACTCTTTGTATCAAGAAGAATGAAAGTGTAATTAGAGCCTCCAGTAATCAAACCTATGAATTTCCCCTTATATACCTCTGATCTCTACATTGAATGTATTGGTTTCCAGAGCTATCTTATTCATTCCTGATTACGTATATGAATGGAGGCCTCTTTTTATTTTAGTTCTAATAGTTGTGATTTTCCCAAAAGACATCTGCCAGTGATTGCAGAAGCCAGTACCCGATACAGGGCCATGCAGATAGCTACAACGATGCTGCCAAGCAGTATCAGATTCCTTTTGATTTGCAGGCAAGCAACTATTGCTTTCCAGTTACTCTTATCTCAACTTAAAGCAAATGCTGCCCGACAACATCAGACAGTGATCCCAGAAGCTCGTACCCTATCCAGGTTCATGAAGACAGCCTCTACAACACTTCCAAGCTCTGTCAGCAAAACACCAGCTTGATGTCTGGTAAGTATCTCCCTGTCACAATGGATATGCAGCCTCAACACATCAGCTAAAGCTATGAAAACAATATTGCAAATTCTACTAGTCTCCTTGAATTCCTGTTAGCCAGGCAACTCTTGCTGTCACAGAGTTTTGTTTTCGCATCAAGCTAGCGAAGCATCATTACAGCAACTATTCTTTGTAGCCACTAGTCCTATTCAGAGATTGGTAAACCGTGTCTGCTGCACTTTTAGCCATCTCATTGATTTCAGACTAGTATCAGCTTACCCTTGAGGTCAGTCTCTTTATAGAAATATGCGCATCCATCATGAGTACTGCAGCAATTTGTGGCAGCAGATAGTATTTCATCTGAGGATATGTGAACAGCTGGCATTTTTATTTCATGCTAGTCAGGCATCTAATCGAGGATGCCCAGCAACAACATCATAATAATAGTCATGTTGGTCAGCTTCTTGATTTCCAGAAATCAAAGTACTCTTCACATCAGTTATTCAACATCAGCATGACAGCTAGTATCTTCTTCCATGTAAGTAACTTCTTGCAAATTTTTACTAAAACACTATACATGCTGAGGGCGTCAAGCATACTATTAATCAACACGAATTATACTGGCAATGTGAAATGTTTTTCTGAAGAAGTAATTAATTATAGTAAATCTGGAGTTTGCATAGGCAAAGACTGAGTTTTTAAGCCTTTGGACATATGCAGCAATTGTTGGCCCGGGCAACTGCCTCTGACAAGGCTCCGTGCACCATCCCCAGCAGATGACTCCCTTGCATCTCTGGCATAGACCCGTTCTCTCCTTCACTAGCTAAGCAAATCTTTTGGCCGACTTTTTTCAGATACGATAATTTCTGAAACAATGTTGAAACTATGATGTTAAAATTTCTGCACGGCCATGAACGAAACCTAAATGCTAAAGCTACACTGAATTGCCTATTAAACAAAAATGTGAATGGAATCTGTGAGAGCCCAAACTTAAATGTAAGAAAAATATGCAGGACTTGAATATTGCTCTCCGTTCATACTCCTCAATGACCTTGATGGATCCTGAACTGTTTTACAAAGAAAAATTAACAAATATTTCCAAATAAAATTTTGGTAAAACCTAACAGCTGTAATTAATGTGAAGACAGGGAAAGAAGAGATGCACTATTACATTTAGTTTTGCACTACGCACACACACACACATATATATATATATATATATATATATATATATATATATATATATATTCACTGAAAAAAACATAGGTTATAGACCATATATAGTTAGGGATTAGCATTTACAAAACCTTGAAAATTCACTGAAAAAACCATAGGTTATAGACCATATATAGTTAGGGATTAGCATTTACAAAACATTATTTTACTCGCACAAAACCATTGAAATTCGCATATATAGTTAGTTGCACTAACTATATATCGCGCACCCGCAATCCACTGCTGATCATGTCACATATTACATCATTCATGACATGGTCAGTGACATCACTGATGACATCACTGATGACATCTCAAATGACATCACTGATGACATCACTGATGACAACATCCAGTGACTGTATATTTCTGTAAAGTTAAAATATGTCTTACATATTGAAGAATGAGTGGATGTATAAGTGTCTGGATGAAGGATTTAGTAGGTGCATGACTGACTGTATGAGTGAGTGATTAAATGTGTCTCACTGACTGCATGGGTTAGTGACTAAACTGTCTTAATTTGTGCATCATTATGTCTGTTGTTCTGTAAACTGCTGCATGTGTTGATCAGTAGCTATATGAGTAACTATATGGGTTATTGATTGGTTGCCCAAGTATTTGTATGGGAGACTGAGTGTGTGTGTGTGGGTGGCTGGGATGTGTATGACTCTGTGCATAGATGTGTGAGCAGTTGATTCACTAGATGTATGGGTTCAAAAGTGCATGTGGAAACAGCTGTATGGGCGGTTGACTGTGTGCATGAGTGTATTGGTGAGTGAATGGATATCTCAGTGCTACATGTCAAAGTAAGTACCTATGTAAAACACAGTACATGTGAGAGTTGACATATATAAAAATCTGTGCATAAGAGCCAGTGAATGTGTGAGTGGCTGTATGGATCATTGTGAACTTGCATCAGGGATTGTATAAGTGAGTAAATATGTGTTAGTATATGTTTGAATAAGTAAGGTGTGTATAACTGTATAGTTGAGGAAATGGAGGTGTGATTGATTCTTTGCATGACTGACTAGGTGTGTGAGTAACT
Source organism: Lissotriton vulgaris (assembly GCF_964263255.1). Taxonomy (NCBI): domain Eukaryota; kingdom Metazoa; phylum Chordata; class Amphibia; order Caudata; family Salamandridae; genus Lissotriton; species Lissotriton vulgaris. The sequence goes on along the minus strand of NC_141693.1, from coordinate 1,434,792,389 downwards.
CCATGGATGAGTGACAGTCTGTGAGTGTCTGTTTACACTGAGTGTATCTAAGGTTATATTAGAGTCTGAAGAGGTTCATCGTATTATCACATGAATGATGTCATCAATGATGTCATCAGTAATGTCAAATGAGATGTCATCAATGATGTGATCAGTAATGTCAAATGAGATGTCATCACTGATGTTATCAGTGATGTCATTTGAGATGTCATCAGTGATGTCATTTGAGATGTCATCAGTGATGTCATCAGTGATGTAATTTGAGATGTCATCAGTGATGTCATCAGTGATGTCACTGACCATGTCATGAATGATGTAATATGTGACATGATCAGCAGTGGATTGCGGGTGCGCGATATATAGTTAGTGCAACTAACTATATATGCGAATTTCAATGGTTTTGTGCGAGTAAAATAATGTTTTGTAAATGCTAATCCCTAACTATATATGGTCTATAACCTATGGTTTTTTCAGTAAATTTTCAAGGTTTTGTAAATGCTAATCCCTAACTATATATGGTCTATAACCTATGGTTTTTTCAGTGAATTTCAATGGTTTTTTAATAGCAAATATCAAAAGCTGTAAAATGTATTCTTATTCTAATTCAAAAATATATTTTATATTTTTGTAATATAAATTTTTTTAATTTTTTTTTAAATTATTTTTTTTGTTTCGCTGCCGGTCCGTGAACCGGGCAGCTTCCCGTTAGCTTCATTTTGTTCCGCGATCCGGTCCGCGAACCGGTAAACGTTCCGTTAGCGCAACTACCGCGTTAGAAATCAACATTGTGACGCGTCGCGTAAGCGCGATGTATCACGTTACCGCGTAATGCGTCTTATGACGCGCCGCGTTAGCGCACCCGGAAGCGACTTGTTTATAAAACTTTTCATTGGTTCATTTTACTTTTAGTTTCCTAATGATGGAAGGCTTGGTCATATGACCTAAAAATAACACTTTTCATTGGTTTAGAACATTTTTTTTCCCAAATGATGAAAGCCCCACCTTTTTTTTTCTCACTCTGACTTGTAAAGCAAAGGACCCAGATGCATTTACAGTTAATCACTAACAATGTTCCAGGCTAATGTATTTTCCCGGGAAATTTACAACTGTCCTGCAAGTAAAATATTCCTATTTCGAGAAAAAGGGCGTTTCTTCGTCCCATGAGGGAGCCGTTGAGCAAAATATACTCGGCCTGCTGTCTTAGTCGCTGATAGGCCTGAATATCGGATTCTTATCGATCACTTTATGTTGCAGGAGTGGAAAACACAACAGCCCTTGACCATTTATCTTTACAGCATTCCTGCGTATTATACCTTTTAACCGTCATGTAATCGGGCTGCTTTATTTCACTTGCCTTTAACTGATTCGAAAACAGTGGCTATTATTCAAAACTTTACCAATCTAGGTACTACTACCATGTTTTGTTTTAAAAACCTTAATTGTGAAAATGTCAGTATACAAATACGGGCCTATAACCATGTGGGCCGGCCACGGAGCAAACTGGAATCGTATATGATGAGGGGACATTTACACTGTAGAAGAACGTAACGGGCAGGCCATTAGGTTGCAAGAACTAAGGTGTCTAACAGTTGCGGAATCGGTGGACGTAAATTTTATAATTAAAGTACGACAGGGCCAGTTACAATAAAATTATCTAGATATACATTTGCGGGCAAGTACCATGGGTGACGTTAATTCGAACTTTCAATAGTACAGTAATCAATAACACATCACAACTTAATATCAATAGGGATGTCCAAATGTTCAATCAGTACTCGTCCCCGCCCGCCATGTGCTTCAAAACTGCATACGTATCTCGTGATATCAAGGCTGGGCAACCAGTACACAACAAGGAGTTGCGAGTCCCATTTATACCGGCGCCATTTTGGGCGAGGCCGGGCAGGTCCAGGATATAGTCAAAATGTCAACACCAACCAGCGGTCGGACCAGAACCCGTTTCGACAGTCAAAAAAGGTTCCGTTAAATGACAACAGAAGAGATAGGCAACAAGAACCATCAGTCAAAAGAGGGGAGGGCAAGTTCTTCCCTACCGGGTCACGTTGAGGCTCCACCGGAACTGATCGAATTGGTAGTCTACAGTGTTTCTGGATGTTTCAGACTGAAGCTGGCGTCAGCATGAGAGCACCACCATCTCGTGGCTCCGTCGTGGCCATTCGCAAGCAATCATGGCAGCCGCTCCCCACCGGAAGCCTGCGGGAGTCGGGGGCCCCGGTGACTTTTGTAGAATCTTCAAGGCTGAGGGGACGCTTTCGGGAATGGGGCCTATGCCCTAGCAGGCAAGCGTCCGAGTTCCAAGGTGTCCCAGGGCCATTTTAGTGGACCAGGCCCAAATCCGAAGAGCCGGCCGCCATTTTGAGAGTCCTGTGGCAGCCGCCTATCGCTGCACCGCAAGAGTGGGCGCAATTCAGCTGGATGGTGGGCGAGACGCTGTAGCCGCAAGAGCGGGCGCAACTCAGCTGGATGGCGGGTGAGGCACTGTGCCGCAAGAGCGGGCGCAACTCAGCTGGATGGCGGGTGAGGCACTGTGCCGCAAGAGCGGGCGCAACTCAGCTGGATGGCGGGTGAGGCACTGTGCCGCAAGAGCGGGCGCAACTCAGGTGGATGGCGAGTGAAACTCCAAGGGGCGCCCCACTGCAGCTGAGGAGCCTCCACCTGGGGAGGCGGGGGAGGCCCGTTCGCGCCGCCTGCCCCCCCGGGGCGCCCCACGCCGTCTTTCGGCGCAGCATTGTAGGATGGCCAGACCAGTGCGGCAACTTGCTGGACACCACCTCAGTACCGTCCGGATCTCGGTGCGTTGTGCTGCCTTCGGCCTATTCGCACAACGGTCCGCTACTGACGCCGCCTCACAGGCCGACGGATTTTGTAGGCTTTTTATAGCCCAAAGCCGACTAAAAGACAGCCCAAAGCAGCCCATTGGTGCTACTCCGGGGAGGGAGGGGCAGGGACAGTGTCAAGCGGACGGTGAATGCTTTGAGATGGATGTTGCAGCAGGCTGCCATGTAAATAGTTGTTTAAAATGTTTTTTTTTAACGTGTTTACTTTGTTGGAGCGTTGTATATATTTATAAGTTATTAAAGTGTTATAATCCTACTACTTTGTTGGAGTGCTATATATTTGTAATGTGGCAACGAGCACAAAGATGTTACTGTATAACCAGAAAAAGACATAGTCCAATTGTGTGTGATCTAGTCCAATCTGGTGACACCGATAGTGGGTATCAGCAGACTTTCATTTGTATAGGGTTTGTCGGTTATTGGGCGGGGTGGGTGCAGGCATGCTTAGGCAGCGAGGGCGGCGGAGCCAAACTACCTCGTGGCCATCCCGACCGTGAGCTTGGCTCCTCCCCCTGGTTTCATACTTTTTGCGGAGGGCTATTTCCTGGTGTTTTTTGTTTTAGCAGGGTCAGAAAGGATCCTATCAGTGGCCTACTGATTTTGTTCGATTCCTTTCGTTTTGCCATAATTTGTAAGGAAGGTACCATGGCTAATTCGTATTTTATATATATGTCCTCTTTATTAAGGGTGCCCTCCGGTGGGGCCGGACGAGCTACCTCTAATAAATGGTCCGGGTAGAACCAATTACCAATCAGTGGGGAGAAGATAGGCATGACAGATTACAAAAGGGGGGACAAGGATCCGCACTACCTATCTTTTCACTGCTTGCAAAGACTAGACGGAATATCTCTATTCCACGTTATTTGTAAGCAGAGAATACCTCCAAAGAACTAATATCAAACAACCAGTGTTCGGACAATCAAATGGTGAGAAAGAGATAGGCACGACGGGTTACAACGGTTGACAAAGGTCCGCGTTACCTACCCTTCAATACCTGCAAAGGAAGAGAGAATCTTCGTATTCCTCTCCGTTTGTACACAGAGAATCTCCAAAGAGGACCAATGTATCAATTAGCGACCAAGGCTAAACGAACCAATCAATCGAATAATACACACACCCTTACAGTGAGAATCCCCTCCCCAATCACAATACAGGATCGTTATCAGATAGTAGGAACAGCAGGACATTCTGCCGATTCCCGGAATGCGTGTGGTGTGACGGATCTCATGGGGTGGGGGCCTTGATCTATTATAACTCGTTTTGAATTGGGGTGATTCTTTACAGTTGGGGCCATAAACTACATCCGCAGGGCTAGCTGATAGCCTGGGACCGGCCTGGACAATCGGACACAGAGGAAGAGGAGTGTCAGAGGGTGCGGTAGTGAATAGGGTGAAAGGGAGGTGTCGGGCGGGCACGGGGTGTGATTCTGAGGGAAGAGCAGCGCAGATGGGGGGAGGTTTATGGCCCATGCATGAGAGAGAGAGCGGGGGTGACCAGTGCGTGGGGGAGATGCTTGCGAGGGTGGGGACCCGTGCTGAGGATCGGCGGCGTGCAGAGAGTGGGTCTGGTCAAGGCATCTAAAATGGCTGCCGTGCACGACAAAAGTGTGGCATTGGAAAAAAGGCAAGATGGCGCAGACAATGTTTATCAATACGGATTAATTAAACCAGATTTTAACACATAGACATGGAAGTGAAAACTGCACCTTTGCTCCCCCCCCCCGACTGACACCCTCCTTTACCTCAGCTTGGATCATCATTTGCTAAAGTGTTCGAAGACCCCACCGTGAGTATAAGCGCAACCGGGGCCTTATTGCACACCCTGAGAAAAACTACGCAGCAAGACAATCTCTACCTTCTCCCTTTTCCATGTTCCAACGCTTTGAAATGAACAATATATTTACTCGCAGTGACAAAATGGCGGTCAACACTTCCTGATTACCTTCGAATCGAACGTTAACAGACGTCACGCAGCAAAAAAAAAATTCAGCTCACGCGCAGCCGCTGGAAGACATGTATCAACATATATGAGCCTCCTCAGCCACCCTCAGAAAACCTAGGGGGTCAGGATACGTCTCCCGTGCCCCCTTATACCATTTCCCACATTGTTTTTCCTCCATCTTGTGATTTAATTAAAACGAAACACAAAATGTCGAATTCCCGTTACGCTACCGGTGAGCGACCCGGTTCGTGTACCGGGAAGCGCTTCGACTGCGAAAAATAATTCTTTTTTTATTTGCCCCACGGGACCCTTTAATAACCCCAACATCATTCCTAGGGGGTCAAGAGGGGTCTACCTTGCCCCCTTTCATTAAATTCCCCCTTCGTTTTTCTCCTCCTCTTGTCTCTCGATCCTACCAAGAGACAAGATGGCGGCCGGTCCGGACTGTTTAGAATGTTGACAGACACAGGAGAGCCAATCAGCTTCGCTTCGCGAAGTTCCGTTACGCGTCAGGTACGCGAACCGGAGCGCTAACCGGAGCGCTGTCACAGATATATCTGTTTTTTAAAACGTTAATTTCTCAAAATCCTCTGGAGCACATATATTGAGACATAGCAAAGGCACGTCGGGCAAACCATATCTACAATTATGCCAAGTTTCGTGTAAATCCATTCAGCCGTTCGAGCTGAAAGTGAGTCCAACTGCCCTATGGAAAACTCAATGTTAAAAACACGTTTTGGGACCCCCCTTTTTTCTCGGCCCCCCCTTGACAAAACCCCCTCAAATTTTCAGGGGCTGCTCAGAAACAAAATGTGCCATTTCCCTAAACATTTCAGCCAATTCCGTCCACAAACGCCAAAGTTATTCAAAATAGAATTTTCAAAAAACCCATAGGAAAAAAATCCTAACTATATATACCTACTGGCGGTCGCCAGTAGGTATATATAGTTAGGATTTTTTCCCTATGGGATTTTTGAAAATTCTATTTTGAATAACTTTGGCGTTTGTGGACGGAATCGGCTGAAATTTTCAGGAAAATGGCACATTTTGTTTCTGAGCAGCCCCTGAAAATTTGGGGGGGGGGGGTTTGTCAAGGGGGGGCCGAGAAAAAAGGGGGGTCCCAAAACGCGTTTTTCCCATGTTAATTTCCATAGGGCGGTTGGCCTCACTTTTAGCCCGAACGGCTGAATGGATTTGTACGAAACTTGGCAAAATTGTAGGGACTGTTAGCCCGATGTGCCTTTGCTAGGTCTCAATATATGTGCTTCAGTGGATTTTGAGAAATTAACGTTCAAAAAAAGATATATATCTGTAACAGCGCTCCGGGCTGCGCTCCGGTTCGCGTACTTTTCGCGTAACGGAACTTTGCGATGCGAAGCTGATTGGCTCTCCTGTGTCTGTCAACATTCTAAACAGTCCGGAGCGGCCGCCATCTTGTCTCTCGGTAGGATCGAGAGACAAGAGGAGGCCAAAACAAAGGGGGAAATTACCATAAGGGGGCATAGTAGATCCTCGTTGACCCCCTAGGTTTTATGTGGAGGTTTTAAAAGGGCCCAGCAGGGCAAAAAAAAAAATTTTTTTTTTTTTGCGTGGTGAGCGCCTAGTCCGCGAACCGGAAAGCGTTCTGGGCAGTGTACTATAAGGAAAAAAGAATGATAGACTTTTCAAATACTGTATGTTAATTGTTTGTTGTTTTTGTTGATTATTTTTTTAATTTCTTTATTTTTTAATCAATCATTTAATCTATCACATTTAACATCTATTAGTTCTACTGCTTCATTTCTTTAATCCTTACTTTCCTGCATTTGCTACTTCCCTCATTCCTTTCTCTATTACTTAATTATTCTACTCCTTCCACTATTTTTCTCAGTCCCTCTCTTCTCATACTTCTTCATTTTTATTCACTCATTCTGTCTCTATTAATGTCATTGTTTCTGATTGATCACAAAAATTTTTTTAAAACAAGAACAGTAAGTATAAGGGAAGGAAACAGACAGTTATGTTACAAGAAAGACAGCTATAGGAAGTAAACAAAAGATAATGTTACTCGCAATCCACTGCTGATGATGTCATTGACCATGTCAAGAATGATGTAATATGTGACATGATCAGCAGTGGATTGCGGGTAACAGTATCTTTTGTTTACTCCCTATAGCTGTCTTTCTTTTAACATAACTGTCTGTTTCCTTCCCTTATACTTACTGTTCTTTTTTTAAAAAAGTTTTTTGGGGTCGCTCCCGGTTCGCGTACCGGAGTGCGGACCAGGAAGCGAACTAAAAGAAATAGAGGTTGGCAGAGTTTCAAAAATTCTACCAATTTTTTTATAATGGGGAGGTAGTTCTGAAAAGAACTTTTTTTTTTGTTTTTGTTGTTTTAAATTTTTTTTATTATTTTTCAGAACATTTTTGTTATTTTTTTGTATTTTCTGAACATTTTGATATTTTTTTGTTTTTTTTGGGGGAGGGGGGAAACAAAAACAATTCATTGAAAAGGGCTCAACAGGAGCAACGAAAAAAAGAAGAATTTATTGTTTGGGGCGTTTCGGGCAAACATGATTTTCAATAGCTTTCATTATTAGAGTAATGCTACTTTCTCTGTAGCAAATGAGTTGGTTACAGCGCACGCACACTTGCTTCACTTCCCCAAACTTCATTTGAATGTTTGGGACCATCTCCCTTGCCTCTGGTCCCGACACTTCTTGAACAACCGATCTTCTTGCCATCGCAGGGGGATTTTGTTGCTCATCACGTAGCTGGGCAGCACTATAGTTGTTTGGATGCCACCTACTCATATGCCGATGCATAGTGTAATTGCCGTAACTGTATTTTTTATCAGTCCCCCTTGACAGTCTATCATCGCATATACGGCAAAACACGTAGCGTGCATTCACTTTTTTTTGCCCCTCAGGAAATTTAAAAAATTGCCAAATGTAGTTCTCTTTTCGATTATACCTCCTGGGCTCCTCTGGCAAAAACTGTGTCTCTTCCTGCTCTTCCTCCTCTTCCTGTTCTTCCTCTTCTTGTGGTATAATTACTTCAGCAGGTGGTCCTCTATTCCTTGGATTTGGTGGAGGTGGTGGGTTAGAACCAGCTGAAACTACTAATGAAGCCATATCACAATGTTAGTAAAGGGTCTTTCTCTCACCAAGATGAAAGTCAGAGTGAGGAAAGAAGGAGGGGTTTTCATCATTTGGGAAAAGCAAAACTTCTAAACCAATGAAAAGTGTTAATTTTAGATCACATGACCTAGTATTACATCATTAGGAAACCAAAAGTGAAATGAACCAATGAAAAGTGTTATTACCGAGTCACATGACCTGCTGTGTTTACGTTTCGCGCTTTGCGCCGCTTTCCGGTCCGCTTCCGGGTCCGCTAACTTGGCGCGTCAAATGACGTATTACGCGACAACGCAAAACGTCATGCTAACATAACAGTTACGCTAAAGGAACGTTTACCGGTTCGCGGACTAAGTCACGGCTTTAAATTGAGCTAACGGGAAGCTGACCGGTTCGCGGACTGGGAGCGAAACAAAAAAAAATTTAATTTTTTTTTTATAAAAAACATGTAAAATATATTTTAAGATTTAAAGAAGAATACATTTTACAGCTACAGATATTAGCTTTTAAAAAACCATTGAAATTCACTGAAAAAAGTATAGGTTATAGACCATATATAGTTAGGAATTAGCATTTACAAAACCTTGAAAATTCACTGAAAAAACCATAGGTTATAGACCATATATAGTTAGGAATTAGCATTTACTAAACCTTATTTTACTCACACAAAACCATTGAAATTCCATATATAGTTAGTTGCACTAACTATATATCGCGCACCCGCAATCCACTGCTGATGATGTCACATATTACATCATTCATGACATGGTCAGTGACATCACTGATGACATCACTGATGACAACATCCAGTGACTGTATGTTTCTGTAAAGTTAAAATATGTCTTACATATTGAAGAATGAGTGGATGTATAAGTGTCTGGATGAAGGATTTAGTAGGTGCATGACTGACTGTATGAGTGAGTGATTAAATGTGTCTCACTGAGTGCATGGGTTAGTGACTAAACTGTCTTAATTTGTGCATCATTATGTCTGTTGTTCTGTAAACTGCTGCATGTGTTGATCAGTAGCTATATGAGTAACTATATGGGTTATTCATTGGTTGCCCAAGTATTTGTATGGGAGACTGAGTGTGTGTGTGGGTGACTGGGAGGTGTATGACTCTGTGCATAGATGTGTGAGCAGTTGATTCACTAGATGTATGGGTTCAAAAGTGTATGTGGAAACAGCTGTATGGGCGGTTGACTGTGTGCATGAGTCTATTGGTGAGTGAATGGATATCTTAGTGCTACATGTCAAAGTAAGTACGTATGTAAAACACAGTACATGTGAGAGTTGACATATATAAATAACTGTGCATGAGAGCCAGTGAATGTGTGAGTGGCTGTATGGATCATTGTGAACATGTATCAGGGATTGTATAAGAGAGTAAATATGTGTTAGTATATGTTTGAATAAGTAAGGTGTGTATAACTGTATAGTTGAGGAAATGGAGGTGTGATTGATTCTTTGCATGACTGACTAGGTGTGTGAGTAACTCCATGGATAAGTGACAGTCTGTGAGTGTCTGTTTACACTGATTGTATCTAAGGTTATATTAGAGTCTGAAGAGGTTCATTGTATTATCACATAAATGATATCATCAGTGATGTGATCAGTAATGTCAAATGAGATGTCATCAGTGATGTCATTTGAGATGTAATCAGTGATGTCATCAGTGATGTCACTGACCATGTCATGAATGATGTAATATGTGACATCATCAGCAGTGGATTGCGGGTGCGCGATATATAGTTAGTGCAACTAACTATATATGGAATTTCAATGGTTTTGTGTGAGTAAAATAAGGTTTTGTAAATGCTAATTCCTAACTATATATGGTCTATAACCTATGGTTTTTTCAGTGAATTTTCAAGGTTTTGTAAATGCTAATTCCTAACTATATATGGTCTATAACCTATGGTTCTTTCAGTGAATATATATATATATATATATATATATATATATATATATATATATATATATATATATATATATATATATATATATATATATATATATATATATATATATATATATATATATATATATATATATATATATATATATTCACTTAAAAAAAACCATAGGTTTCACACCAGTTATAGTTAGGAATTAGCATTTAAAAAACCTTTAAAATTCACTGAAAAAAACATAGGTTTCACACAAGTTATAGTCAGCTGGAAATTTTACTGACATAAAACCATTGAAATTCCCACGTTATAGTTAGTTGGACTCACTATAACTTGCGCACCTGCAATGCACTGCTGATGATGTCACATATTACATCACTCATGACATGGTCAGTGACATCACTCATGACATCACTGATGACACCATCCAGTGAATGTGTGTCTTTCTGAAATATCAATATGTTTTATATATGTATTTGTAAAGGTCGATGGACGAATAAATGTTTAAATAGGTGTGTAAATGGATGTTTATTTTTAATAAAATATTGATTGGTTAACTGGCTTATAAAGTGTATCTTAGTGAATACATATATTAGTGAGTAATTTTTTAATATTTTAAATATATGTATCAGTGTTTCACTTTGTGTATAAGTGGCTGCATGGGTTGGTGACTGACTCGCTGTTTGTATGTGTTTTTAAGACAGCGTATGTGCAGGACTGTATGGGTGGATGAGTGTGAATATGTGTGTGTTAGTGAGTGAATGCCTGCCTCACTAGTGTTTTTATGAGTAACTACATATGTTTTAATCTAGTATATGTGAGTATTGATGTATATAAGTGAGTATATGTGAGAGTGAGAGATTGAAAGAGTTCCTGTTTAAATAAGTATGTGTTTCTATAAGTGATTGTTTAAGAGTGTAAGTTTCCTTAGAAGTAATGTACTAGTGTGTGTATAGCTGTATATGCAAATAAATGGATGTTCAATAGTTTATTTGCATGTGTGAGTATGTGTGTGAGTAACTTTTGGATGACTGTCGGTGTGTAACAGGATGTATATGTGTATCACTACATATGATGAGTGAGTATATGTATGAGTGACTATATAGAACTGTTGCTGAATGAGAGGATGTGTATATAGATGGTGGAATTACTGAATTGGTTGTTGTAACTGGTATGGGTATCTCAATTTTTTTGAAAATGTTAGTTTCTATTTTTGAATATGTGTTTCAAGGGTTACATTACACCCAAAGGAGGTCTGTCACTCTGTCACAAGGATGGTGTCATCAGTGATGTCATGAGTGATGTCACTGACCATGTCATGAGTGATGTAATATGTGACATCATCAGCAGTGCATTGCAGGCGCGCAAGTTATAGTGAGTCCAACTAACTATAACGTGGGAATTTCAATGGTTTTATATCAGTAAAATTTCCAGCTAACTATAACTGGTGTGAAACCTATGGTTCTTTCAGTGAATTTCATAGGTTTTTTAAAATGCTAATTCCTAACTATAACTGGTGTGAAACCTATGGTTTTTTCAGTTAATTTCAAAGGTTTTTTTAATGCTAATTCCTAACTATATAAGACCTGAAAGCCCACCAGGAATCTCCAGTATGCGCCAGGGGACTGCATTGCAGAGAGGTGTAATGAAGCCACGACCCTTTTTATACCTCTGCAACGCAGCCCCGTGCATGTTTGAAGAGGGGGAACTAATTCCCCTTGCATACTGGGGGCCCCTGGGGGCCAACTAGCCCATATAGAACCTCCAGTATGCGCCAGGGGGCTGCATTGCAGAGGTGTAATGAGGCTATGCCCCTTTATACACCTCTCTGCAACGCAGCCCCCTGCCGCGTTTGCAGAGGGGGAACTAATTCCCCTTGCATACTGGGGGTCCCTGGGGGCCAACTAGCCCACCAGGAGCCTCCAGTATGTGCCAGGGGGCTGCATTGCAGAGAGGTGTAATGAGGCCTCACCCTTTTTACACCTCTCTGCAATGCAGGCCACTGGAGCGTTTGCAGAGGGGGGACTAATTCCCCTTGCATACTGGGGGTCCCTGGGTCATATCTGCCCAAACACCGATATTCCGAACGATTGAAAATGACTTTTCTTGAGAAACATTTGGATTTGGATTATCATGTCCTATACTTTGGAATTTTTAAAAGACTAACTTTGAGGATGCTATAAATTACTTACACGGTCTCCCACACCATTCTGATTGACCGTCTCCAGAGCGCAGGGATAGGCGGAGTAGTGCTAGAGTGGTTCCAAAATTTCCTGAGCCATCGAAGACAAATCACTGTGCTGGGCCAATACAGATCTGAGGAAAAATCGATTAAAACTGGGGTACCACAGGGCTCTACTTTGAGCCCACTACTTTTCAATCTCTATATGGTACCCCTGATCGAGCTAATCTCTTTGTATCAGATCAGCACTATTTCCTATGCTGACGATATGCAACTCATTCTGGTACTCGACAGGGAGTCTCCACAAGCTGAAGAAAATCTCAAAACATGCTTAACTGCGACGTTCGAATGGATGAAGATCAACCACTTGAAGTGTAATTCTGGTAAAACAGAAATACTTCCATTCGGCTCACAAAATCTATTCTCCCCTAAGCAGTGGTGGCCTGAAGACGCTGAAGCTCCCCCAAACACCATTTCCTCTGCACGTAATCTAGGTGTTAAGTTCGACAATGCCCTATCATTCAAGCAACAAGCCATTGGGGTAGCAAGTTCCTGCTTTCATATCATCCGAATGCTGAGGAAGTTTTTCGATCTCCTTCCTTTGTCCACGAGAAAGACGGTGGCGGTGGCACTTATCACATCAAGACTGGACTACTGCAACAGTCTATATGCTGGAGCTAATAAGACCGTGCTCCACAAGTTGCAGATGGTCCAGCATGCCGCCGCCCGTCTTGTCCTGGGCTGGCCCAGGAAATCATCGGCTTCTGCAGCTTTCCATGCCCTCCACTGGCTCCCCATCCATAGGCGTGTGTTGTTTAAAATCTTGACTATTAACTTTAGAGCCTATCATGCAAAAGGACCTAGATATCTGTCCAACATCTTTAAACGACATCTGCCATCCCGAAACCTGAGATCTTCCCACCTCAACTTACTAGTGGTCCCAAAATTCAAACTAGCCACCAAAGGTGGAAAATCCATTGCAGTCTTAGGCTCTAGAGCCTGGAATAAACTTCCTCCTGCACTTCGTCAAATCTCAACAGAATCTCTGTTTAGGAAAGCCCTAAAAACCTGGGTTTTTACGCTCTCCGACGCGGCCTGTAAGGACTTGGTGTAATGTTTGATCTCTTAGAGTTGTTCCAGCCTACTCACCCTTTTCTATCCTGGGGTGACCAACAGCGCCAAGATGCTCCCTGGAGGGATAGTATGCGCTATATAAAAGCCTTTGTACATTACATTACATTACATTACAATTGTGTGGGTAAAATTGATACCTAGTCACTTTGAATAAGAATGTACTTACGTCTCGTCTTACATTTCGATCTCCTTCCTTTGTCCACGAGAAAGATGGTGGCGGTGGCACTTATCACATCAAGACTGGACTACTGCAACAGTCTATATGCTGGAGCTAATAAGACCGTGCTCCACAAGTTGAAGATGGTCCAGCATGCCGCCGCCCGACTTGTCCTGGGCTGGCCCAGGAAATCATCGGCTTCTGCAGCACTCCGTGCCCTCCACTGGCCCCCCATCCATAAGCGCGTGTTGTTTAAAATCTTGACTATTACCTTTAGAGCCTATCATGCAAAAGGACCTAGATATCTGTCCAACATCTTTAAACAACATCTGCCATCCCGAAACCTGAGATCTTCCCACCTCAACTTACTAGTGGTCCCAAAATTCAAACTAGCGACCAAAGGTGGAAAATCCATTGCAGTCTTAGGCTCTAGAGCATGGAATAAACTTCCTCCCGCACTTCGTCAAATCTCAACAGAATCTCTGTTTAGGAAAGCCCTAAAAACCTGGGTTTTTACGCTCTCCGACGCGGCCTGTAAGGACTTGGTGTAATGTTTGATCTCTTAGAGTTGTTCCAGCCTACTCACCCTTTTCTATCCTGGGGTGACCAACAGCGCCAAGATGCTCCCTGGAGTGATAGTATGCGCTATATAAAAGCCTTTTTACATTACATTACAGTTGTGTGGGTAAAATTGATACCTAGTCACTTTGAATAAGAATGTACTTACGTCTCGTCTTACATTTGGAAGAAATATCTAGTTATATGACAACAGGATACCGACATAACTTGAAGGAAATAAGAACGCCCTGAAGAAGTTCTGTTGTACAGAACGAAACGTTTCGGCTGGCTGTGGTACATAAACTTAAGGAAAATAAAAGCATTTGAATATTCACCAAGATGCAGCGCTTCAATAAGGACTCTAAGTGATATGATTTGATTGGACTCATTGTGCAAGTGGTGCTGTGCCAAACTTTGGAATATTCTCCACTACTCTCAACTACTTACTCTCTCCTACTCCACTACTCTCAAATACTCACTCTCTACTACTCATTCTCTACTACTATCTCTCTACTACTCACTCCCTACTACTCGCTACTCACTACTCCTTACTACTCACTATCTACTACTCTCTACTACTCACTCTCTACTACTCTCTCTCTACTACTAACTCTTTACTACTCACTACTACTCTCTACTACTCACTCTCTACTTCTCACTCTCTACTACTCTCTACTACTCACTCTCTATTACTCTCTCTCTACTAGTCTCTACTACTCAGTCTACTACTCACTCTCTACTACTCTTTACTATTCTCTCCGCTACTCACTCTCTACTCACTCTCTACTACTCACTCTCTACTACTCACTCTCTACTACTCACTCTCTACTACTCACTCTTTACTACTCTCTACTACTCACTCTCTACTGCTCTCTACTACTCACTCTCTACTACTCTCTACTACTCACTCTACTATTCACTCTACTACTCTCTACTACTCACACTCTGCTACTCTCTCTACTGCTCTCTACTACTCTCTACTACTCACTCTCTACTCTCTATTACTCACTCTCTACTCTCAACCTCTCTACCTCTCTCTACTTCTCTCTCTACTAGTCTCTACCTCTCTACCGCTACCTCTCTACCTCTACACCTCTACCTCTCTCTACACGCACACATATATGCATATATATGCATTTATATATATGTATGTATATATATATAAAAAAACAACAAAAAGACATTTTTTTTAAAACAGCGACTTTTTTTCAAAACTGTCATTCTTTTTCCCCATGGTACGCTCCCCGGTACGCTCCCCAGTGCGCGTACCGGGCACTCCCCCCGCGAAAATCCCCAATTTTGTTTTTTTTTGCCCCGCGGGGCACTTTTATTGCCCCCACATCAAACCTAGGGGGTCAAGGGGGGGTCTACTCTGCCCCATTATGGTCAATTCCCCCTTTGTTTTAGCCACCTCTTGTGTCTCGATCCTACCGAGACACAAGATGGTGGCCGCTCCGGACTGTTTGGAATGTTTACAGACACCCGAGAGCCAATCAGCTTTCCGCACGCAGGTCGCGTAGCGTGCCCCGGTGCGCGTACCGGGGCGCACCTATAGATATATATATTATTTTGACCCTAAATTACTCAAAAACCACTGGAGCACATATCTTGAGACATAGCAAAGGCACATCGGGCTACCAGTCCCTACAACTTTGCCAAGTTTGGGGAAATCCATTCAGCCGTTCGGGCTAAAAGTGAGTTTGACCGCCACATGGAAATTAACATTGGGAAAACATGTTTTGGGACCCCCCTTTTATCTCGGCCCCCGTTTCACGAATCCCCCCCAAACTTTCAAGGAAAGACCGGATGTCCGCGAGGCAAATTTGAGGAAATTTTCAGGCAGTTTCGTCAACCTGCGCCAAAGTTATTCCAAATAGAATTTTGAGATTTTGCATTGAAAAAAATCCTAACTATAACTACCTACTGGCGACCGCCAGTAGGTAATATATATATATATATATATATATATATATATATATATATATATATATATATATATATATATATGCCACAAACACCTTCTCAAACAGAAAGTCAGAAGCCTCTGTAGGGGAATGCAATGGAGTCTCTTTATTGAGGCTGAAACAGATGAGCATGGGCGTATGCATTTCGGCCGTGTGGCCTCTTCAGCGCCCCAGGTGTACCAAGTGAGATTTCCCGCCCAACAGTTCTGCTCCCATTCAAATAGTTCTGGTTGGCTCCACCCCCAAGCGGAGATCTGTGTCACCTGCTTCGATGCAAACGGGTGAAGCAAACTAAATGTCCCAGCATGCAGTGGTTCTTGCCGGGATTTGTCGCCAAAGTGCGTATGGGGCAGAGTCTGCAGACAGTTATCACCCGGTGTCTCACACTGTCTTTGCACAATATTGAAGCTCCTCGCGTCCCCATCTGCACAACCGCCACACACAGGTAAACTTCCATGGGGGGAAAAAGGTGCGACAGTGCGCTTCTCCCAGTGCAAAGTTGCACCACTTCTGTTCCTCCTGGGTGTAGTGGCGAGCCTGGTCCTTCCGATACCTCGGATTGAAGAAAGTTCTGCCAAAACAGAACGGCGCCAGTGATGACCAGGTCAGTTTGCGTGCAGGGGCTTCTGTTGCACGTCGCTGGCTGACCGTGCAGAAATATGCCACGAACACCTTCTCAAACAGAAAGTCAGAAGCCTCTGTAGGGGAATGCAATGGAGTCTCTTTATTGAGGCTGAAACAGATGAGCATGGGCGTATGCATTTCGGCCGTGTGGCCTCTTCAGCGCCCCAGGTGTACCAAGTGAGATTTCCCGCCCAACAGTTCTGCTCCCATTCAAATAGTTCTGGTTGGCTCCACCCCCAAGCGGAGATCTGTGTCACCTGCTTCGATGCAAACGGGTGAAGCAAACTACATGTCCCAGCATGCAGTGGTTCTTGCCGGGATTTGTCGCCAAAGTGCGTATGGGGCAGAGTCTGCAGACAGTTATCACCCGGTGTCTCACACTGTCTTTGCACAATATTGAAGCTCCTCGCGTCCCCATCTGCACAACCGCCACACACAGGTAAACTTCCATGGGGGAAAAAGGTGCGACAGTGCGCTTCTCCCAGTGCAAAGTTGCACCACTTCTGTTCCTCCTGGGTGTAGTGGCGAGCCTGGTCCTTCCGATACCTCGGATTGAAGAAAGTTCTGCCAAAACAGAACGGCGCCAGTGATGACCAGGTCAGTTTGCGTGCAGGGGCTTCTGTTGCACGTGGCTGGCTGACCGTGCAGAAATATGCCACGAACACCTTCTCAAACAGAAAGTCAGAAGCCTCTGTAGGGGAATGCAATGGAGTCTCTTTATTGAGGCTGAAACAGATGAGCATGGGCGTATGCATTTCGGCCGTGTGGCCTCTTCAGCGCCCCAGGTGTACCAAGTGAGATTTCCCGCCCAACAGTTCTGCTCCCATTCAAATAGTTCTGGTTGGCTCCACCCCCAAGCGGAGATCTGTGTCACCTGCTTCGATGCAAACAGGTGAAGCAAACTACATGTCCCAGCATGCAGTGGTTCTTGCCGGGATTTGTCACCAAAGTGCGTCTGGGGCAGAGTCTGCAGACAGTTATCACCCGGTGTCTCACACTGTCTTTGCACAATATTGAAGCTCCTCGCGTCCCCATCTGCACAACCGCCACACACAGGTAAACTTCCATGGGGGAAAAAGCTGTGACAGTGCGCTTCTCCCAGTGCAAAGTTGCACCACTTCTGTTCCTCCTGGGTGTAGTGGCGAGCCTGGTCCTTCCGATACCTCGAATTGAAGAAAGTTCTGCCAAAACAGAACGGCGCCAGTGATGACCAGGTCAGTTTGCGTGCAGGGGCTTCTGTTGCACGTCGCTGGCTGACCGTGCAGAAATATGCCACGAACACCTTCTCAAACAGAAAGTCAGAAGCCTCTGTAGGGGAATGCAATGGAGTCTCTTTATTGAGGCTGAAACAGATGAGCATGGGTGTATGCATTTCGGCCGTGTGGCCTCTTCAGCGCCCCAGGTGTACCAAGTGAGATTTCCCGCCCAACAGTTCTGCTCCCATTCAAATAGTTCTGGTTGGCTCCACCCCCAAGCGGAGATCTGTGTCACCTGCTTCGATGCAAA
Source organism: Lissotriton vulgaris (assembly GCF_964263255.1). Taxonomy (NCBI): domain Eukaryota; kingdom Metazoa; phylum Chordata; class Amphibia; order Caudata; family Salamandridae; genus Lissotriton; species Lissotriton vulgaris. The sequence continues at coordinate 1,434,774,443 of NC_141693.1, read as the reverse complement.
CGGGTGAAGCAAACTACATGTCCCAGCATGCAGTGGTTCTTGCCGGGATTTGTCGCCAAAGTGCGTATGGGGCAGAGTCTGCAGATAGTTATCACCCGGTGTCTCACACTGTCTTTGCACAATATTGAAGCTCCTCGCGTCCCCATCTGCATAACCGCCACACACAGGTAAACTTCCATGGGGGAAAAAGGTGCGACAGTGCGCTTCTCCCAGTGCAAAGTTGCACCACTTCTGTTCCTCCTGGGTGTAGTGGCGAGCCTGGTCCTTCCGATACCTCGGATTGTAGAAAGTTCTGCCAAAACAGAACGGCACCAGTGATGACCAGGTCAGTTTGCGTGCAGGGGCTTCTGTTGCACGTCGCTGGCTGACCATGCAGAAATATGCCACGAACACCTTCTCAAACAGAAAGTCAGAAGCCTCTGTAGGGGAATGCAATGGAGTCTCTTTATTGAGGCTGAAACAGATGAGCATGGGCGTATGCATTTCGGCCATGTGGCCTCTTCAGCGCCCCAGGTGTACCAAGTGAGATTTCCCGCCCAACAGTTCTGCTCCCATTCAAATAGTTCTGGTTGGCTCCACCCCCAAGCGGAGATCTGTGTCACCTGCTTCGATGCAAACGGGTGAAGCAAACTACATGTCCCAGCATGCAGTGGTTCTTGCCGGGATTTGTTGCCAAAGTGCGTATGGGGCAGAGTCTGCAGACAGTTATCACCCGGTGTCTCACACTGTCTTTGCACAATATTGAAGCTCCTCGCGTCCCCATCTGCACAACCGCCACACACAGGTAAACTATATATATTCACTGAAAAAACCATAGGTTATAGACCATATATAGTTAGGAATTAGCATTTACAAAACCTTGAAAATTCAATGAAAAAACCATGGGTTATAGACCATATATAGTTAGGAATTCGCATTTACAAAACCTTATTTTACTCACACAAAACCATTGAAATTTCATATATAGTTAGTTCCACTAACTATATATCGCGCACCCGCAATCCACTGCTGATCATGTCACATATTACATCATTCATGACATGGTCAGTGACATCACTGATGACATCACTGATGACATCTCAAATGACATCACTGATCACATCACTGATGACATCATTCATGTGATAATACGATGAACCTCTTCAGACTCTAATATAACCTTAGATACACTCAGTGTAAACAGACACTCACAGATTGTCACTCATCCATGGAGTTACTCACACACCTAGTCAGTCATGCAAAGAATCAATCACACCTCCATTTCCTCAACTATACAGTTATACACACCTTACTTATTCAAACATATTCTAACACATATTTACTCTCTTATACAATCACTGATACAAGTTCACAATGATCCATACAGCCACTCACACATTCACTGGCTCTTATGCACAGTTATTTATATATGTCAACTCTCACATGTACTGTGTTTTACATATGTACTTACTTTGACATGTAGCACTGAGATATCCATTCACTCACCAATACACTCATGCACACAATCAACCGCCCATACAGCTGTTTCCACATGCACTTTTGAACCCATACATCTAGTGAATCAACTGCTCACACATCTATGCACAGAGTCATACACCTCCCAGCCACCCACACACACACTCAGTCTCCCATACAAATACTTGGGCAACCAATCAATAACCCATATAGTTACTCATATAGCTACTGATCAACACATGCTGCAGTTTACAGAACAACAGACATAATGATCCACAAATTAAGACAGTTTAGTCACTAACCCATGCACTCAGTGAGACACATTTAATCACTCACTCAGACATGCATCTACTAAATCCTTCATCCAGACACTTATACATCCACTCATTCTTCAATATGTAAGACATATTTTAGCTTTACAGAAACATACAGTCACTCGATGTTGGCATCTGTGATGTCATTTGAGATGTCATCAGTGATGTCATCAGTCGCGAACGAGCCTTCCCCACCTCCCCAGGTAGAGGTTTCTCAGCTACACCCAAGCGCTTCACGCAACCAGCTGACTTGCGCCCGCTCTTCCGGAACAGTGCCTCCCTCGGCCAGCTGAATTGCGCCTGCTCCACACCTTGTCCCACAATCCGTTTGACCTGAAGACACGTCCTGCGGTGCCCTGGTCCGACCATCACATATACCTGCGCCAGGAGACGGCGTTAGGTGCACTAGAAGGGAGAGGCGGCGCAAACGAGCCTCCCCCACCTCCCCAGGTGGAGGTTTCTCAGCTACACCCCAGCGCTTCACTCGACCAGCTGACTTGCGCCCGCTCTTGCGACACAGTGCCTCGCTCGGCCAGCTGAATTGCGCCTGCTCTTGCTATTACAACGTCTCACCCGCCATCCAACGGAATTGCACCCAATCTTGCGGTACAGCAACAGGCGGCTGCTACGGAGCTCACAAAATGGCGGTCAGCTCCACAGACTTGGGCCTGGCCTGCAAGGATGGCTCTGGGCAACCGTGGAACTCGGACGCTTGACTGCTAGGGCATGGGCCCCATTCCCAAAAGAGTCCCCTCAGCCTTGAAGATTCTACAACAGTCACCGGGACCCCCAACTCCCGCAGACTTCCGGTGGGGAGCGACTGCCATGATTGCTCGCGGAATGGCCACGACGTAGCCACGGGGTGCTCTCATGCTGACGCCAGCTTCAATCTGAAACATCCAGAAACACTGTAGACTACCAATTCGATCAGTTCCGGTGGAGCCCCAACATGACCCGGTAGAGAAGAACTTGCCCTCCCCTCTTTAACTGAAGGTTCTTGTTGCCTGTCCCTTCTGTTGTCATTTAACAGAACTTTTTGGACTGCTGAAAGGGGTTCTGTTCCGACCGCTGGTTGGTGGAGACATTTTGACTATATTCTGGACCTGCGTTGTCACGTAATACGTCATATGACGCGCTGCGTTAGCGCACCCGGAAGTGCTCCGGTGCGCGAGGCGCAGCTTCCCGGAAGCGATCCAGGGCGCGGCGCGTAGCGCGTAACGTAAGCATAACAGGTCATGTGACTTGTTAATAAAACTTTTCATTGGTTCATTTTACTTTTGTTTTTCTAATGATGGAAGGCTTGGTCATATGACCTAAAAATAACACTTTTCATTGGTTTAGAAATTTTTTTTTCCCAAATGATGAAAGCCCCACCTTTTTTTTTCTCACTCTGACTTGTAAAGCAAAGGACCCAGATGCATTTACAGTTTATCACTAACAATGTTCCAGGCTAATGTATTTTCCCGGGAAATTTACAACTGTCCTGCAAGTAAAATATTCCTATTTCGAGAAAAAGGGCGTTTCTTCATCCCATGATGGAGCCGTTGTACAAAAGAGGCTCGATCTGCTGTCTTAGTCGCTGATAGGCATGAATATCGGATTCTTATCGATCACTTTATGTTGCAGGAGTGGAAAACACAACAGCCCTTGACCATTTATCTTTACTGCTTTCCTGCGTATTATACCTTTTAACCGTCATGTAATCGGGCTGCTTTATTTCACTTGCCTTTTACTGATTCGAAAACAGTGGCTATTATTCAAAACTTTACCAATCTAGATACTACTACCATGTTTTGTTTTAAAAACCTTTATTGTGAAAATGTCAGTATACAAATACTGGCCTATAACCACGTGGGCCGGCCACGGAGCAAACTGTAATCGTATATGATGAGGGGACATTTACACTGTAGAAGAACGTAATGGGCAGGCCATTAGGTTGCAAGAACTAAGGTGTCTAACAGTTGCGGAATCGGTGGACGTACATTTTATAATTAAAGTGCGACAGGGCCAGTTACAATAAAATTATCTAGATATACATTTGCGGGCAAGTACCATGGGTGACGTTAATTCGAACTTTCAATAGTACAGTAATCAATAACACATCAGAACTTAATATCAATAGGGATGTCCAAATGTTCAATCAGTACTCGTCCCCGCCCGCCATGTGCTTCAAAACTGCATACGTATCTCGTGATATCAAGGCTGGGCAACCAGTACACAACAAGGAGTTACGAGTCCCATTTATACCGGCACCATTTTGGGCGAGGCCGGGCAGGTCCAGGATATAGTCAAAATGTCTCCACCAACCAGCGGTCGGACCAGAACCCCTTTCGGCAGTCAAAAAAGGTTCCGTTAAATGACAACAGAATGTCGTAATTTGACAATGGCCGGGTTAGCGCTTAGCTGTGCTACACGTTTTCCCACTTAACTTGGCTATACTTGGAAACGCCATCTTGTTTGTTACGGCGGCCATCTTAGATCATGAGCAGCCTCGTGGCCAGCGTGCCCTTTAGTCCGTTGTCCGTACCACTGACCACTCGAGTTTGCCCAGCAACAGGCTATTTTTAGTAACGGTCAAGCCTGTACATGCGCAGTCCCAACTGACCAGTCATCCCTCAGGAATGTGCCGCCAAACTGACCAGCGGGGTTGTAACCCCTCCAATGAGCTGGCTGTGTTCCAAAAATGACCATATATGTACATACTGCTCTGTAACTTTGTACCGCCTATCTTTTTATTACCTGCATATTGTATAAAAGAACGGGTCACACCGATGTTCGGTGTGATACTTCTTGCATTACCGAAGGGTGCTGTAGGAATGTACCACCACCCCATGGGGTCTTAATAAACTTGTTCTTTGTACTTTTCAGTTTCCGTGCCAACAGTTCTTTCAATGTAAGTGGGTTATCTTCGGAACATGTAGGCCTTGGGAACCCGATACTACAAATTGGCGACCACGAAGGGACTCATCGGAGACTCGGATGCCCGAAGGAGAGGTCGTGACGAAGGTTTGGAAACTCGCCATGGACGCGTACGCTGCCACCGAGTGACCCGAGTCTTGGCACCCGCGGTGTTTCTTCCTTTCCTTCTGATCTGACCTTCCAGGTGGCGCCGGTCTCCGACTGAGTTCTTGATCGTCTGCGTTGCTGGATAAAGTGCCGTTTGGCTGATTCGATTAAAAGACCTTGGCAGTTGGAATCTGGACCTTTGAGATTTGGGTAAGATTTGTGATCGGTAAGGTAGTCTGCGGACGCTTACTGAAGTTCTATGATTTGTGATCGGTAAGGTAGTCCTCGGACGCTTGCCGAAGTTCTATGATCTATGATTTTGATTTGAGTTAGCTAACATTTGTGAATTTGTGAATTTGTGAACTTTGAATCTATATGTGTAGTGCACTCCACATAGGCAGGCATGTAGAGATGTTTCTCTAATTTTGTTTTTTTTCCTCTGAGCGGCACATTTGTGTGAAGTACTGTAAGTGCCAGTTATATAGTATCACGCTTCCGTAATACTCTTTGAACATGCCTGTTTTCAGCACACTCCGAGGGATGTGCTGTCTTGGAAATGGTACCTCAATTAGGTTAGCGGAATCACAGCCGGCTCCCCCAGAAGGAACTCCAAATCGGGAGATGTACATTAAATTTGGCCTTCCCCCTATAATGTACAGTAAATTATGGCATAGGTATACTAGAACAGATCCCGAGTTACAATGGCCTCTACATGGGTCGTTCGACTTACGAAAGGTTCAGTTTGTGGAGCAATGTTTGTTTCAACGAAGGTCTAGACAAAATATGTTTGATTGTGTACGAATGTGGGAGAAAGCGGTGCGTGAGCGTATGAAGCGTGAGGTTGCCTTGGCGGACAAAGAGCAGCGCAAGGCTGCTCGGGATAAGGCTTTACAGCTTGAGGAAAAGGAGGCACAGGAGAAGATAGAGAGGGAAGAACGGGAATGTAAATTGCAAACGACTGGTCAGTTCCCTATTCGTCGACCGCTTTATCCTGTCCTTAATAATGAAATTGATGATTTTTCGTTACTAGATCGATCACCGCTACCGTATGTTTCGCCCACGGCCCCGACTGCGGACTCGGATGACGAACAGGATAAGTCGGGAAAAGGGAGCAAGTCGAGTGTCAGGTTACCTGCAGAAAGATCTGCGGATTTGCGTAGTTGGGCCCATAAATTGAATACAAATTTTGTGACTGTGGCTGAAGTACTTGCAGAGAGGGGTAAATGGTCAGAACTGGAATTGATGTGTTGTTTGTCCACTTTAGCTGATGAAGTTGTTACCGCATTTCGTAAATATTCGGACACGTTAGAACCTAAGGCTGTAGCGGTTCATCATGAGAATATAGGTAAAGGTTTATTTGTTCTTGCAGATGTTGATACGTTTTTCAAGCAACTGATGCAGCTGCGGGATGAGACGTCCAGATTGCGAGACGAGCGGAAAAAGAATAAGGAGTCCGGGTCGGAGTCTACTGGGCAATCTAAGGAGTGTTCTCTCCGGGGTTCAGATAAGAGTTCTACAATGCATGTTATGCCTATGCGTGAAGCCGCACCTTTGTATGTTCCGCCTAAAGGGGAAGGTACAGATGATGATAAATTGTCAAAGGATGCAAAGGGATATTTTGTATATAATTGGGTGTATACGCCTTGGAATAGAGCGGATGTTATGGCGTTAAAAAATTCTCTACCTGATCTTCGTAAAAACCCGGCAGCATTTTATGAAGGGGTCGAAGGGGCTATTTCGTCCTGTGTCATGACTTTGGTCGATATAGATTTGTTTTTTGGGTTAATTCTTCCGCCTGACATGTGGAGACTAATTCGTAAGAATAATGATGAAACAATACTTGGGGGAACATGGAAGGAAATAAATGCAGCTGATTTAGATAGGGAACCGGCATGTAAGCCATGTCAGTTGATTTTAGACCTCCCGGCGGCTATTTTGGTTAAATTAAAAACGCTCGTCCCATCTAAGAAGATTGATTGGACCATGTTAGCCTCGTGCAAACAAAAGTTAGATGAAACGGTTTCAGATTTCTTTACACGCTTCGAAGAGGCGTTTCATGATTACAGTGGTCAATCGTTAACAGACGATACGGGTAGGCATTTGTTTGTTGATAAGTATGTGGCTAATCTCCTGCCGGAGATTGCGAAAAGGTTGAAGTCGAGTGAAAGTTCCTGGGCCACGGCGACCCCTGCGTCTTTGTTAACTATGGCTCAGTATTATGAGCGGCAGGAATTGGAGGCTAAAGAAAGTGTTGATAAGAAAGCGAAGGAGTTGAAAACGAAGGTGATGTTGGCACAGGTACGCGGAACGCAATCGAGAAAGAATGATAGAGGAAGACGAGGAGGGGGCAATGCGTCGTACGGGCGTACGGATATAGCGGAGGATCAATGTGCTTACTGTAAGGAGTTTGGACATTGGGCTGATGATTGTCCGGTACTTCGTGAGCAGCGTAGTCAGCGTGGTAGAGGAGGTGGAAGGTCGAGGGGAAGTTACTCGGGAGCGAGAGGTAGTGGAGGTGATCGTAGCAGGTTTGAAGAGAGGGGCCGTGGCCAGGATGAATGTAATACGTTTGATAGACGGAATCAGTATCAGATATCAGAGGGCGAGAATGTGGAACATCAGGATTATGTACATGCCTAGGATTGCGTAGGATGGGGTACGGAATCAGTTGAAGTGCCAGTAGATCAGAGTGGTCCATATGTATCAGCGGGCATCTTGGGTTCTACTGATCAGTTTCTTGTCGACACAGGAGCTACTCGTAGCGCTTTGTCTAAAAACTTGGTTCCGAGGGCTCCCCTGTCTGGCGATATGATAACATGTGTAGGGTTCGATGGCACACCCACTCCTAGCCCATTATCAAAGCCTCTTGCGCTTTGTCTCGATAAATTTTTCAGTTTTGGCCAATTTTTGTTGTCACCTTATACCCCGGATAATATTCTGGGCATTGATTTGCTTAAATATTTTCGAGCAACGATACGCTGTGCTCCCGAAGGGGTGCAGGTTATTTTAAATGACAACTACCCAGATCCGTACAGATTTTTCACGATTAAAGACATTGAAGCGTTAGCCTCTCTCCCTCACACGTTATGGGCAACCTCGGAAACGGATGTGGGACAGATGCTTATTCCACCTATTCGGATTACTGTCAAAGAGGGGCCTCTTTGCCACGTGTTCCGCAATATAAGATCTCTAAAGAAGGTGAAATTGCTCTTATACACATTGTTCAAGATTTGATCATTGCAGGGGTAGTGGAGGAAGTCCCCTATAATGTTTGCAATAGCCCTATTCTCCCGATCCTTAAGAAAGATACTGACGACAAAGTCTATCGATTTATTATTGATTTACGGGAAATTAACAAAATTGTCATTCCCCAATACCCGGTGGTGTCTGACATCACAACTTTGCTTACACTGGTGCCACCAACGGCAACGACCTTTAGTGTTATTGACTTGAAAAAATGCGTTCTTTTCCATTCCCATCCATCCTGATAGCAGATATTTATTTGGTTTCACGTTAAATAATAAATCGTACAGATTTTGTCGCGTTCCCCAAGGTTACACAGAAAGTCCTAGCATTTATAGCCAGGCTTTAAAAAGACAGCTTGATTCTTTTGAATTGCAACATGGAGTAGCCCTTATCCAGTATGTGGATGATATTTTGTTGGCTGCGGATTCTTATGTACAATGTGAGGAAAGTACACTTGCCCTATTGTCCTTTTTAGCTCAGAACAACCACAAAGTGTCTAAGAAAAAGTTGCAATACTGTAGACCCAAGGTGACCTACCTCGGTCATCTTTTGTCTAAGGAGGGGCGTGCATTAACATCAGATCGAATTCAGGCGATTCTAGACACACCAGTCCCCCGCACTCAGAGAGATGTACGTGCTTTCATAGGTTTGACGTCCTTCTGCAGACAGTGGATTATGGGGTTTTCGCATATTATCAAACCTTTGTTAGCGTTATTGTCTAAAACGACACCAATGCCCCTTGAATGGACAGATGAATGTCAGAATGCTTTTGAACAATTGAGACAGGCTCTTTGCTCTGCACCCGTGTTAGGTACACCAGACTATTCAAAGATTTTTACATTGTACGTGCACGAGAAAGATGGGTGCGCGTTATCAGTGTTAGTGCAAATACACGGGGATAAGCAGAGGCCATGTGCATATTTCTCAGCCCTTCTTGATCCTGTAGCACGAGGGTTACCTGGGTGTTTCCGAGCAGTTGCAGCAACAGCAGTAGCTATACGACAGAGTGAGGGAATAGTTTTATCGCACAAATTGTTGGTGTTAGTTCCCCATGCAGTCGATGCCCTGTTGAATCAGACGAAAACCCAGTATCTCATGAGTGCACGTTTGACAGGATATGAGCTTACACTTTTGGCGCCACATATCACACTAAAAAGATGTGCTACCCTGAACCCTGCCACTTTATTGCCCTATCCGGTCGAGGAGGGTCAGGAAGAAAAACATCATGATTGTGTTTTCCTGACTGAGGAACAGACAAAGGGTCGTGTCGACTTACAGGATATGCCATTTCCAGATGTGGATGGGGAACTGTGGGTTGATGGATCGTGTTTGAGGCTGCCAGATGGTACGACTTCCGCAGCATACGCGATCACGACACTTAAGACAGTGGTAGAAACAGCACGAATACCACAAAAATCAGCTCAGGCAGCAGAGCTGATAGCCCTGATGAGAGCCTGCGAATTGAGTGCTGGCCTATGTGTGAACATCTACACAGACAGCCGGTACGCCTTCGGAGTAGCACATGAATTCGGGCTACTCTGGAAAGAACGTGGGTTTTTAACTTCTCATGGAGTACACATTATGCACGGAGAATTGGTGCGTGATCTCTTAAACGCTTTGCTTTGTCCGAAGAAAGTAGCGATCATTAAGTGCAGCGCCCATAAAAAGATCACAGATAAAGTGGGCCAAGGAAATGCCTTTGCAGATAGCATAGCGAGACAAACAGCTATGTCCCGAACTGACTCCCCTATGTACGTAACAAAATCACAAGCTGAGCGATGGTATGATGCTAGAGCAGAGATACTAGACATCCAGAAATCAGTGACTGAAGCAGAACTTGCGGCATGGGCAGTAGATGGGGTGCTAGATGATGAGGGTTGTTGGAGAAGCAAAGACATGGAGAAATGGAAATTGCCTGCAGCTTACTTGCAAGCAATGGTTCAGATGACTCATGGACTAGCACATGTGGGATCTCTGGCGATCACTCGGTTGTTATCACGAGTTTGGGAGCATCCCGAGATCGCCAATACTGCCAAGAGAGAAGTGCAGACCTGTTTGATATGTTTACAGCACAATCCTGCGAAAGGGACCCATACTTCGAAAGGAGGGTTCGTTCCACCTTCTGCACCATTTGAGGTACTCCAAATGGATTATATCCAGCTTGAGCGTTGCAACAACCTGAAGTATGTCTTAGTGGTGGTATGCGCTTTTAGCAAATGGGTTGAGGCTTTCCCCACGAAAGACAATACAGCTTTGACAACAGCTAAGGTGTTGCTCAAGGAGTACTTCCCTCGATTTGGAGTTTGCAAATTTTTGTGGAGCGACAATGGGCCTCATTTTGTTGGGAAAATTGTGGAGTATGTGCTGAAAGGGTTAGGAATCCAGCAGAAGTTTCACGCTGTGTTTCACCCTCAGTCAGCGGGTCTTGTTGAGCGGTACAATGCCACGTTGAAACTAAAATTGGCTAAGATTGTGGCGTCCACGTCATTGAAGTGGCCGGATGCCTTACCGCTAGCATTACTCTCTCTCAGATCAGTACCCCACTCTCGAACTGGCCTCACACCATATGAAGTGGTGTTTGGAAGGCCGATGAACATCTGGGGAGTGCCTAAGCCGCGATTGATACATGATGTGCCTTGTATAATGATGAATGACTATTTGGCACGATTAACAAATGATTTACTTTCTATTCATCAACAGGTTCGAGAAGCGCTCCCTGACAACTCTACTGGAGAGGCTCACAATCTCCGTCCTGGAGACTTTGTGATGATAAAGTTGTTTGAGAGGGCGAACAGCTTGGAACCGAGGTGGCGTGGCCCCGAGCAGGTCCTCCTGGCGACTCGAACAGCTGTACGAGTGACCAATAGAAAGCGGTGGGTGCACTCAACCCACTGCCGTCGTGTCTCTCCTGATCTGGTGAATCCGGCTGTGTTGACCGACTACAAGGAGATTTTGGAGAAAGAAAAGAGCCCAGCTGTGACATCGGCCGAAGTTGAGGGAGCCTTCCCGGACCACACTGTTTCTGGACGAGAGCGCTATAATCTGCGGTCACGATAAGAAGATTTTTTTGGTTTTCGAGACTGGTTGGTTACCGCTCTGGGGTTTGTGAAACGGAAGCCGGGAATCTCAAGGGGGGGGGATCAGTTCTGCCAAGAGTAGCGACACCCGTCTTGACCCCGGAGAAGAAAACAACGGCTACCTCGGAGCTCAGCACAGTATTTTTCTTTTTAGGTATATACATATGTACATTTGAGACTTTGTGAACTTTTGAACTATCTGAGGCATTAAGAACTTTTTTGAACTATGGCGTCTTCAGCATCACGAGACAAAAGAATACTTGGTGCCATCCTTTTCGTCTTGACAATTGTGGTAATAGCAGTGATAGCCTGGGTAGTTGAACTCGTGGTGCCTGCACGTGAACATTTGCTGCCGACTACCCCGGCTCCATCTGAACATTTTCACTTCACCTTGCCCTACCATGAACAACGGCACCGACAGACTTATTTGAACAATAGCTTTATTCAGATTCTGCATCATACGCATAACATGACAAATACGTCTAATTGTTGGGTGTGTGGGATGTTGCCTGGGCATCAGAAGAAAGGGGGCACTCCACTCATTCCACTCCCGTTTTCACATAATGGTTCCTGTAACGCCTGGTACACTCTTCTCTTCACCTTACGATGGCCAACAAAAGGGGGGGTGCTTTTCCGTTTGAATAAAATTTGCTATCATGACCGGGATGGGTATCCACGGGCCGAGGGTACTCGATTTGAGTGGGAGGAGTACCGCCCCGATAATGTGTCTGCCCCACGTGTTTACAGCAATAAAAGGAATATCAACGTATCCAGTTCGCATGTTATTAATGTTATTGCCACTAAAGCTGATTTGTGCATACGCAATAAAGGTACAATTCCGGTGGGGAAAAGTGAATGTAACACTACACTTACATTTGACAGTCCGAATGGTATATCGTTTGTAGCATCTCGCAATACTTACTTCATTTGTGGAACGAAGGGTTATCATCAGCTCCCAGTAGGATGGTTAGGCACGTGTTATGTATCGTTTGTATTGCCCCCTGTATTCATTGCCCCACCAATGTATCATAATGATTATGTCCTTTACCACGATTTCGTGTTGAATCGTGTTAGACGGTCTGTTGTTTTGGATGACATCGATCAGACCGATACTGCTTTACAACAATATGTGGACTTTAATTTGGGATTGTTTTCCTTTGTGGGGGCTGCACTGAATAGCCGGAAAATACGACGACTGACCCGTGTTGTTGAGGCTGTGGCTAACGATACTGCTATTGCACTAGGTAATATTACTAAAGAACTCCAGATCTCTAGGATTGTCACGCTCCAGAACAGAATGGTTCTAGATGTGGTTCTAGCTGACCGTGGGGGGGCATGTAGAATCATCGGAAGTAGCTGCTGTGTATATGTACCTGATAATTCGCCATCTGTTTATGATGCTATTTCGAAATTGCACAAGATAGCTGCCGAAATTCACCCGGATAATGGAACTTGGACTCTTTCAGGGTGGTTCTGGTCAATGCTTACCACTTGGGGTTGGAAACTGCTAACGATCCTATGTATCATTGTCGGGATACTGTTTTCTGTATGTCTATGTATACAATGTGGCCCAGCTTTATGTTCCATGTGCTTATCGGCTTGCATACCATCAAGACGAGCTCTTGCTCACGATAAAATGATGCTTCATAAAGAAGTAGCTCAAATAATGCAAATTGATATTGAAGATGAACACCCTGATTATGTTCACTATGAGGTAGCTTCAGCTAAACGCTAAAAGGGTCGTCTGTCGTAATTTGACAATGGCCGGGTTAGCGCTTAGCTGTGCTACACGTTTTCCCACTTAGCTTGGCTATACTTGGAAACGCCATCTTGTTTATTACGGCGGCCATCTTAGATCATGAGCAGCCTCGTGGCCAGCGTGCCCTTTAGTCCGTTGTCCGTACCACTGACCACTCGAGTTTGCCCAGCAACAGGCTATTTTTAGTAACGGTCAAGCCTGTACATGCGCAGCCCCAACTAACCAGTCATCCCTCAGGAATGTGCCGCCAAACTGACCAGCGGGATTGTAACCCCTCCAATGAGCTGGCTGTGTTCCAAAAATGACCATATATGTACATACTGCTCTGTAACTTTGTACCGCCTATCTTTTTATTACCTGCATATTGTATAAAAGAACGGGTCACACCGATGTTCGGTGTGATACTTCTTGCATTACCGAAGGGTGCTGTAGGAATGTACCACCACCCCATGGGGTCTTAATAAACTTGTTCTTTGTACTTTTCAGTTTCCGTGCCAACAGTTCTTTCAATGTAAGTGGGTTATCTTCGGAACATGTAGGCCTTGGGAACCCGATACTACAAGAAGAGATAGGCAACAAGAACCATCAGTCAAAAGAGGGGACACTTTCGGGAATGGGGCCCATGCCCTAGCAGGCAAGCGTCCGAGTTCCAAGGTGTCCCAGGGCCATTTTAGTGGACCAGGCCCAAATCCAAAGAGCCGGCCGCCATTTTGAGAGTCCTGTTGCAGCCGCCTATCGCTGCACCGCAAGAGTAGGCGCAATTCAGCTGGATGGTGGGCGAGACGCTGTAGCCGCAAGAGCGGGCGCAACTCAGCTGGATGGCGGGTGAGGCACTGTGCCGCAAGAGCGGGCGCAATTCAGCTGGATGGTGGGTGAGGCACTGTGCCGCAAGAGCGGGCGGAACTCAGCTGGATGGCAGGTGAGGCACTGTGCCGCAAGAGAGGGCGGAACTCAGCTGGATGGCAGGTGAGGCACTGTAGCCGCAAGTGTGGGCGCAACTCAGCTGGATAGCGAGTGAAACGCCAAGGGGCGCCCCACTGCAGCTGAGGAGCCTCCACCTGGGGAGGCGGGAGAGGCCCGTTCGCGCCGCCTCCCCCTCCCCCCCCGGGGCACCACTTGCCGTCTTTCGGCGCAGCATTGTAGGATGGCCACACCAGTGCGGCAACTTGCTGGACACCACCTCGGTGCCATCCGGATCTCGGCTCGTTGTGCTGCCTTCGGCCTACTGTAGCCGCAAGTGCGGGCGCAACTCAGCTGGATAGCGAGTGAAACGCCAAGGGGCGCCCCACTTCAGCTGAGGTGCCTCCACCTGGGGAGGCGGGAGAGGCCCGTTCGCACCGCCTCCCCCCCCCCCCGGGCACCCCACGCCGTCTTTCGGCGCAGCATTGTAGGATGGCCACACCAGTGCGGCAACTTGCTGGACACCACCTCGGTGCCATCCGGATCTCGGCGCGTTGTGCTGCCTTCGGCCTATTCGCACAACGGTCCGCTACTGACGCCGCCTCACAGGCCAACAGATTTTGTAGGCTTTTTATAGCCCAAAGCCGCATAACAGGTCATGTGACTTGTTTATAAAACTTTTCATTGGTTCATTTTACTTTTGGTTTCCTAATGATGGAAGGCTTGATCATATGACCTAAAAATAACACTTTTCATTGGATTGGAACATTTTTTTTTCCCAAATGATGAAAGCCCCACCTTTTTTTTTCTCACTCGTCAGTCCAGAAAGGTTCCGTTAGATGACAACAGAGGGGACAGGCAACAAGAACCATCAGTCAAAAGAGGGGAGGGCAAGTTCTTCCCTACAGGGTCACGTTGGGGCTCCACCGGAAGTCATCAAATTGGTAGTCTACAGTGTTTCTGGATGTTTCAGACTGAAGCTGGCGTCAGCATGAGAGCACCACCATCTCGTGGCTCCGTCGTGGCCATTCCGCAAGCAATCATGGCAGCCGCTCCCCACCGGAAGCCTGCGGGAGTCGGGGGCCCTGATGACTTTTGTAGAATCTTCAAGGCTGAGGGAACGCTTTCGGGAATGGGGCCCATGCCCTAGCAGGCAAATGTCCGAGTTCAAATGTGTCCCAGGGCCATTTTAGTGGACCAGGCCCAAATCCGAAGAGCCGGCCGCCATTTTGAAAGTCCTGTGGCAGCCGCCTATCGCTGCACCGCAAGAGTGGGCGCAATTCAACTGGATGGTGGGCGAGACGCTGTAGCCGCAAGAGCGGGCGCAACTCAGCTGAATGGCGGATGAGGCACTGTGCCACAAGAGCGGGCGCAATTCAGCTGGATGGAGACTGAAACGCCAAGGGGCGCCCCACTGCAGCTGAGGAGCCTCCACCTGGAGAGGCGGGGGAGGCCAGTTCATGCCGCATCCCCCCCCCGGGGCGCCCCACACCGTTTTTCGGTGCAGCATTGTAGGATGGCCAGACCAGTGCGGCAACTTGCTGGACACCACCTGGGTGCCGTCCGGATCTCGGCGCGTTGTGCTGCCTTCGGCCTATTCGCACAGCGGTCCGCTACTGACGCCACCTCACAAGCCGACGGATTATGTAGGCTTTTTATAACCCAAATCCGACTAAAAGACAGACCAAAGCAGCCCATTGTTGCTACTCCGGGGAAGGAGGGGCAAGGACAGTATCAAGCGGACGGTGAATGCTTTGAGATGGATGTTGCAGCAGGCTGCCATGTAAATAGTTGTTTAAAATGTTTTTTTAATGTGTTTACTTTGTTGGAGCGTTGTATATATTTATAAGTTATTAAAGTGTTATAATCCTACTACTTTGTTGGAGTGCTATATATTTTTAATGTGACACATAATTGTGAAGACTTTGATGTACAAAAAGGCATCCCTGGAATCTTCCGCTTCAGGCTCGGTCCCACACACCCTTACAGTGAGAATCCCCTCCCCAATCACAATACAGGATCGTTATCAGATAGTAGGAACGCGTGTGGTGTGACGGATCTCATGGGGTGGGGGCCTTGATCTACTGTAACTCCTTTGAAGAGGGGTGATTCTTTACAGTTGGGGCCATAAACTACATCCGCAGGGCTAGGTGATAGCCTAGGACCGGCCTGGACAATCGGACACAGAGGAAGAGGAGTGTCAGAGGGTGCGGTAGTGAATAGGGTGAAAGGGAGGTGTCGGGCGGGCACAGGGTGTGATTCTCAGGGAAGAGCAGCGCAAATAGGGGGAGGTTTATAGCCCATGCATTAGAGAGAGAGCGGGGGTGACCAGTGCGTGGGGGAGATGCTTGCGAGGGTGGGGAGCCATGCTGAGGATCGGCGGCGTGCAGAGAGTGGGTCTGGTCAAGGCATCTAAAATGGCTGCCGTGCACGACAAAAGTGTGGCATTGGAAAAAAGGCAAGATGGCGCAGACAATGTTTATCAATACGGATTAATTTATAACAATTATTTTTAACAATATATTTACTCGCAGTGACAAAATGGCGGTCAACACTTCCTGATTTTCTTCGAATCGAACGTTAACAGACGTCACGCAGCAAAAAAAAAAAAATCCGCTCACGCGCAGCCGCTGGAAGACATGTATCAACATATATGAGCATCCTCAGCCACCCTCAGAAAACATAGGGGGTCAGGATACGTCTCCCGTACCCCCTTATACCCATTTCCCTCATTGTTTTTCCTCCATCTTGTAATTTAATTAAAACGAAACACAAAATGGCGAATTCCCGTTTCGCTACCGGTTCGCGACCCCCTTTTTTCTCGGCCCCCCCTTGACGAAACCCCCCCAAATTTTCAGGGGCTGCTCAGAAACAATATGTGCCATTTTCCTGAAGATTTCAGCCGATTCTGTCCACAAACGCCAAAGTTATTAGACATAGAATTTTCAAAAGTCCCATAGAGAAAAAATCCTAACTATATATACCTACTGGCGACCGCCAGTAGGTAATATATACACACATATATATATAGAAGTTCCGAAGCGAAATCATGGGGTGTCCCAATTCATAGGTCCAAAAGATGAACTGAAAGGACTACTGTATGTATGTTATATGGAATCAGACATAAAGACAAAAAAAGGGGAGGACCTATCTTGCGCCACTAGGGTATGGAAGAGGCAAAAGGCAAACAGGTTCTGATATATCCGAAATATAAGTGCTATACGTGCCCACAGGTTTAGACTTAATATTGCTCACATAAAGGTCAATTAACGAGGCTAATCCCAGGAAGTTTTTGTAAAAAATGTGTACCAATTTTTATTATACAATATAAATCACTAACATTTTAAAAACATGGGTGATTACACATCACAATTATGTACACAATTTATAAAAAGCAAAACATAATACATAAAACAAGAATCACAAAATTGTCGACTTGGCGTTTTGGCTTTTTTTCTTATAGAACACCTTCTTCAAGGCAGATTCTAGGTTTAAAAACACAGAATTACCAACCATTGATAATCGTAGTATTTTACTTGTGAACACATTATTACAAACACCTCTGATATCTGTACATATATATAGTTAGCAAGCCCCCACAATTTTTATATCTAAACACCATTGCTGTCATTGACCTTGTCATTAATCACATTATTCTTGTTAAAAAACATTTTTTCAAAAACACATTTTATCAACAGAGCAAATATTATTTGAGAAATGTTGCCTCCTCCTTAGTCCTAGTGGTTACAATCTATATCTGTATAACCAGTCACTTTTATAGTGCCTGTTAAGAAACCAAGGTGTCACATACCTCAAAGTTAAAAGTTATTAAGATCATTTGTTCAGAAGTCAATAGTATATTGAAGTTAGTGTTGCCTCAGGGTCCCTTCAATCTTGTGGGTCTGTTGGCTATCAACGCTGTTTTTGCTGGAAATGGCAACTAGCTATGCTATAGGAAGGAGAAACACCATATTATATACATCGTTTAGTCATGTCCTTCCTATCCTCTAGATAGAGATGGATTGTGTAGTACCTTTAACAATCGTGCGTATGACGATACACACTGTCCGGGGGAGCCACCGATGTGAAAAAGTTATTTCTTAGTAGTGTTTCTGTGAAGAAATGGTGGTGAGGGGCAAGTTGTTAAAGCATATACCTGGTAAGTTTTGCTGTGCATTTAGTGATAAAGTTACAACACTCACCATATGTTAATTGTGCGAATCACTGTAGCAGCAGACCTTCTCTTGATTTAGTCACCGGCACATGAAGACTCGGGGGTTGACCTCCCGTCTTTATACAGTCTTACAATTGAATCTGTAAGAAAGGTTTTTGGAATTCCGTATTCCCGCCCCATTTGGATAGTTGAACCTTGTTTTATTATCTACGCTGGTTTTTATCCCTAAGTATATCTGTCTTAGCAGTTGTGGCATTTATTGGTAAGTGCTTCTCTTAATTTTATAGTCTATGCTGGTTTTTATCCGTAAGTATATCTGTCCTCGCAGTTTTGGAGTTAATTCGGTAAATACTTCTATTAATATGTATGTCCTAACAAACAAGCTATATTTTAAAACCATGTGATTTATTTACATGGCTGGTACCATTATGCCAACCATGAAGGACTATGGTTATAATTTCTTTCGCCTTTACTTTTAAATTCTAAGGGACTAGTGGTTCATCGTAATCTGCATTGGAAAGAGCAAGGGGTATAGTATTATATCCACCTTGCTTTATACTAAAAAAAACGTGCTTGCTGTATAAAGCAACTATTTCTGCTTAGGCATCATTTTATCTTGGACAATGAGTTGTTATTGGGCGCATTGGGGATGTCACCGCATGTTCTATCGTTTTTTAGACTGTCATTTTATGCTAAGGAGCCTGCCCATCTTGCTTTATACTAAAAAACCGTGCTAGCTGTTTAAAGCTTTAAACTCTCTATTTCTGCTTCGGCATCGTTTTGTTTTAGACAATGAGTTGTTATTGGGGACATTGGGGATGTCACTGCAAGATCTATTGCTTTTTAGGCTGTCATTTTGTGCTAAAGAGCCTACCCTGGTTTGAGTTTTTGAGGGTATAAGTATTTCGAGGAGAGTATTCTTAGTCAAGCTCACCTTTGAAGTATCATGCGGCCTCCCTGCTCCTTCCCGTGACAGCTCCTCCCGGTCCGTGTTCCTCGTATGCGATTAGCAGATACTCTGTCAGAGGATTTCTACCTCTTTTATGTGTGCTGTGTTTTAATTGACGATACCGTTTGTGCTCGGCAATAGGTTGAAAATTAGCCAATCAGGGTTCTGTTGTTACGGCAACCATAACGCATTTTTTCGTAGTGATGAAGGTATTTTCACCTCGTGATTGGTTAGGCCCTGGCCATTCCGGACTCCGTTTCTATGGTAGCCTGAACACCTTTTTGCGCGATGTTAGCTTTATACGCCCTAAATTGGCATAGCGCGATTGGTTAAGGCGTGGCCAATCGAAGCCCCATTACACCTGTAGCTTCAACGTCACGTTACACGATGATCGGTATGCCTTTTGGAACCGTGTGAACTCTCAGTCACGGTCCCGTTCTGCCTACAGACTATGACAATGTTTAACCAATTATTTCTCACTGTCACTCTCCAAATTAATTAATAATGTTGCGTCAGATGTTATTGTCTGCCCGAAGTGTAGTGTTTACTGGTTGGTCAAAAAATCAGCCAATCCAGTGCACAGAATTCTGGTAACCTGGATAGCAAGCTTCTCTGACGTCATAGCTGTCTTACGATCACGTTAAGTATTATGACCATTTAACTGTCCTGGCGCTCTATTTTATGCATCAGCTGGTTTGATTGTTCAGCTTTACAATGTTATTCCACTTAAAACGCCAGCAAAGTGCTTGCTTACCCATCAGCTATTTTTAGTATGTTGTGATTTGTCCATTGTTGTCCAATCTATATTTTGTTCTGTTATTTCTATCGTTCTTTGATAATCAAAATTGCATGTTTGTGCTTTGAGTCATGTTGATAACCATAAATATACTATGAATATAAATATAATAATCCTTTATGTTGCTCCTTTCCTGTTTCGCATTTTTACTCTAACTAATCCACTGCCTCTGCAGGTAACCCTTATTAACTGACAGGACCTAGAAGTTGAAACTTCAAAGGTGTATTGGCTACTGGTATTGGCATCTGCCAGTCTCTGAAAATGATGCGAATGGGGCTGGGTGTGCTCGATCTCAACTTATTGCACAATCCGTTCCCAGTCCTCTCTGCTATTTAGGCCACATCTGACGCTGTTAAGACGAGACATATAAAATTGTTCCCGTTTCTTTCTTTTTGTGTTAACATTTCCACCTCTCGTACTGATTGTAACTGTTTCTAGGCCGCACCACTTCAGGTCATCTATACTATGGCCTGCATTCTTCCAATGTTCTGTCTGAGGTGCACCCTTCTTGTTGTTTCTAATAGCCGACTTGTGTTCATTTAGGCGAATCCGTACCTCTCTGGAGGTCTCACCCACATAACACAGTTGACAGGGGCATTGTATTAAGTATATCATGTTCCTTGTTCGGCAATTCATGAAACTCTTGATGTTCAGAGTAACGTTACTGTTAGTAATGTTACTACCTCTGATGATGCTGTCACAATTGACGCACCTTTGACAGGGAAACGTACCTGTGGGTAACGGTGCATTGTCTATAATGGTTGTTTTGTCTTTATTTTTTCTTTGTAGGTGTGTACTAAGCTGTTTCTTTCCAATCTTTATTTCGGCCATTTGGCCATAAAAGAAAACAGTACACATATACATTTACAATAAGTCAAAACATTAAAACATTGGAAGTACATATGTTAAAAATACTATAAAAACTGTGCGTCTAAAATTTTAAGGGGGACCCAACACCTTTAAAATACGGTTGCGCGTGTACCAAACATTGGTAAGAAATTTTGATACTGCGAGGACAGTTGGGCCAGAGAGATCAGATTTTAAAATCCTGTACATTGGAGCATATTCCCTGCCACCCATATTCCTAATCAATGGGAGAAGCCAGTATTTCCGCGCTGCCCTGTAGGCTGGGCAGAAGAAGGCCACATGTAAGTCAGTTTCCTCCAAAGCATCACAGGCCAAGCACTGCGTCGTAGTGGGGGGCGATGACCAAGTACTTGTAAAGGACCGAAAGGGCAGTGAGCCGTATCTCCATTGGAGAAACAGCTTCCTAGAGAGTACCGGAAAGATAGGATCCAATGCCCTCTCAAACCTATAAAGGTCCTTGCTTTGCAAAAACACAGAGGATAGAGACCCTTCTGCCTGGGTAACTCGGGCCCTAGCTAATTTGTGTTCGTGGTATACGTTAGTCAGGGACCTTTTAGAGATGTTCAGTGCGGCATTCGCAGGGTCAGTCCATAGGTCAGGGAGCCCTAGTTCCATGCAGGTGGATTGGATGTTTTTGACCCAAGGGATACGGAGCGCTTTTGGGCGGTTCAATAATTCTGCCAGTTCCGCCCTGTATGCTGCTAGGTCATTACTGCTCCATAACCTACGCCAGAAGGCTATGGGTCTCAGGCTTATTTCATCAGATAATGGTCGTAGACCGAGGTCAAGCCTCAAGGGGAGGAGCGGGGTACTGGGGGGGAGCGCGGTTATCTGTCTTATAAACTTGTTTTCTGTTAGTGACAGGCTACGGCATGGTGTGTGTCCCCACAGTTCCGCCCCGTACATGATCGCTCCCCTGGCCTGAGCCTTGTATATCTGGATTAGGGCCCCCAACGGGCGATATGAAGAGCCGGTCATCATCCGGGCGATACCCCCAGTGGTTTGTATAAGTTTGAGGTTCGCCCTACTCTGGTGGGATCCCCAAGTCATGGTTTCATTAAGAGTCACACCTAGATATTCAAAGGTGGCAACCCTCTCGAGCCGTACTGCTCCCAATTGCGGATTCGGCCGCAATTTTTGGCTTGGATTTAAAACCATGAATTTAGTTTTGGCCGCATTGATTTCTAGCCCCCTGTCCGTACAGAAGGCTACAAATGAATTAAGGATCCTCTGTTTCCCCATGGGGGTTTTAGATAGCAGCAGGGTGTCGTCCGCAAACATGATTGCGGGCACCCTGCTGCCATTAAGTTTGGGGGCGTCAGTATAGTCGGTGGCATTTAGGTGGGCGATTACCCCGTTGACGAAGAGGCAAAACAGGGTCGGTGCCAACACACAACCCTGCCTTACCCCTCGGTCAACGGGGAATCTCTCGGTCAATTCCCCCGACCTCCCACACCTCACTCGGGCATAATTATTATGGTGGAGCCTCTGTAGGATTACTAGGATGTCCGGGGGGACGCCCATCTCTGCCAAGACGCTCCAGAGCTTTCCCCTGGGCACCAGATCGAATGCGGCCCGTAAGTCCACAAAAATTGTGTACAGACTGCCGCCATCGAATATTGCTGCCCTCCAATAAATAAGATTCAACCTAAAAACCTGGTCCACTGTGGATACCCCCTTCCTAAATCCCGCCTGATAGGGACTAAGGGCACCCACCTCTTCCATCCAATCCTGGAGGCGATTCAGCAAAACCCTGCCAAACAGCTTCTGTGCCACGTCGATTAAGCTGATGGGTCTGTAGTTGGCCGGGAGGAGAGGCGAGCCCTTTTTAAAGATAGGGACCACCTCTGCCCCCAGCCAAGTACCAGGAATTTCCATGCCGCTTAGAACTCCATTGAAAAGGGCAGTAAGGTAGGGGGCCCATACAATGGGCTCCTGTTTGAACATATCCCCAGGTAAGCCATCCAGTCCTGGCGCCTTTCCAGAAGCAAGACCTGAGATGGCAGCGGTGACCTCATCCAGCGTTATCAGCTCTCCTTCATAACCACAAACACGGAACCGGGCCCGGGAGAAGCTGTACGAGCTTGACGTCCCATGAAAACGCCGCACACGGCCTCTATACTCATTCTAATTGGAACCGCACCAAGGTTTTCCTGCTAATTTTGTGATATGGTATACTTCTGACCATAGAAGTGTCGTAATTCTGGTGAAAGACACCACGTGATTCCCGAGCCCGTACCTCAAGCGCACATGCTGTATAAACAATTATACCAGGACTCTCACTACGTTTGGACGCACTGACATTAGTGCCACTAGAGAAGGCCCAGCTGGGTTGGAATTATCACCAGCTAAGCGACCTTCGGATGTTGACACGGCCGTCTAGCCCTGATGAGTCGCTAAGGCGATGAAACACGTGTCGGCTGGCTGTAATCTTCATTAAAAGACTCAAGATTTACTCATCTTGTGGAAATTGTCAACTTCTGTCAAATTGGTTTTCTGGAATATGCTTGTATTTTGTCACTGTACACAACGTCTTTACTTTATTGAGTGCTGCGGCAAACCGTTTACTTATTAAGGAGTAGTGTTCTTGCTCATAGGAGTGGTTTGGGTTTGTCCACTCGCCGTACAGCACCAGTTAACTCTTGTTTTCCTGTAACCATATGCGTATAAACAGGCAGTGCACCCTTCTACTGATAAAAAACCTCCGTTCTTCCACTCCTTCATAGCCTGGCCAACCAACCTCGGTGACAGTAGGAGGTCTCACCCACATAACACAGTTGACAGGGGCATTGTATTAAGTATATCATGTTCCTTGTTCGGCAATTCATGAAACTCTTGATGTTCAGAGTAACGTTACTGTTAGTAATGTTACTACCTCTGATGATGCTGTCACAATTGACGCACCTTTGACAGGGAAACGTACCTGTGGGTAACGGTGCATTGTCTATAATGGTTGTTTTGTCTTTATTTTTTCTTTGTAGGTGTGTACTAAGCTGTTTCTAATTGTCCGGTTTCTCCGAAATGAGAACATAGGTTTGGGTAGTTTTTCATGTGCTTTATTGGTGACTAGGTGCCAATTTCTGTTCACCATATTTTTTTATTTCGTTGCTAGCCTGGTTATAGTTAGTTACAAAGATTATGGGTTGTGACTCATTGGAGGGTACTTCCTGTTCA
The DNA here is from genome assembly GCF_964263255.1 of Lissotriton vulgaris. Classification (NCBI taxonomy): domain Eukaryota; kingdom Metazoa; phylum Chordata; class Amphibia; order Caudata; family Salamandridae; genus Lissotriton; species Lissotriton vulgaris. The sequence goes on along the minus strand of NC_141693.1, from coordinate 1,434,750,726 downwards.
CTGAACAAATTCTCTCGGTTAAAATATTTTGCTCATTTATACGCGTGACGGATCATGCGTCGTGGGTACCCTCTTTCTAAGAATTTGCATTTTAGGACCTCAGCATGTCTATCATAGTCTTGTGTGGTCGTACAATTTCTCTTCAACCTTAGAAATTGCCCAAATGGGATATTGTTTTGCAGCATGGTGTTTCTGTCGGTGGGTTTGGTGTACAACTCGACGTTTAATGAACCTTCTGTGTGTTTAATTATGAGGAATTCACATTGCTCACGGTCTTTATGTGAGGTGAATTTAAGGTTAACATCTCCCAAGTTTAACCACTCCAGAAATTCAGTAGGAGTGTCCATGCTACCGGTCCAAATAAAAAAAATGTTGTCAATGTATCTTGACCACTCTGATACATTTTCGAAAAAAGGTGCACTTGGATTAAATACATGTTTCTCCTCAAATTGGGAGACATACAGACAGGCCAAGCTTGGAGCACAGGTAGCCCCCATGCTGGTCCCCTTGACCTGTCTGTAGAGGTCTTTATTGATTAGAAATATATTTTTCTTGAGAACCAGACTGTATAAAGACGGGAGGTCAACCCCCGAGTCTTCATGTGCCGGTGACTAAATCAAGAGAAGGTCTGCCGCTACAGTGATTCGCACAATTAACATATGGAGAGTGTTGTAACTCTATCACTAAATGCACAGCAAAACTTACCAGGTATATGCTTTAATAACTTGCCCCTCACCGCCATTTCTTCACAGAAACACTACTAAGAAATAACTTTTTCACATCGGTGGCTCCCCCGGACAGTGTGTATCGTCATACGCACGATTGTTAAAGGTACTACACAATCCATCTCTTTCTAGAGGAGAGGAAGGACATGACTAAACGATGTATATAATATTGTGTTTCTCCTTCCTATAGCATAGCTAGTTGCCATTTCCAGCAAAAACAGCTTTGATAGCCAACAGACCCACAAGATTGATGGGACCCTGAGGCAACACGAACTTCAATATACTATTGACTTCTGAACAAATGATCTTTATAACTTTTAACTTTGAGGTATGTGACACCTTGGGTTCTTAACAGGCACTATAAAAGGGACTGGTTATACAGATATAGATTGTAACCACTAGGACTAAGGAAGAGGCAACATTTCTCAAATAATATTTGCTCTGTTGATAAAATGTGTTTTTGAAAAAATGTTTTTTAACAAGAATAATGTGATTAATGACAAGGTCAATGACAGCAATTGTGTTTAGATATAAAAATTGTGGGGGCTTGCTAACTATATATATGTACAGACATTAAGCAAGGGCGGAAAATCCGTTCCGCTCGCGGATTTTGCGGATTTTCGGTAAATTCGCAATCCGCGAACTCCCGCGAATTTACCGAAAATCCGCAAATCCGCGAGCGGCGGATTTTTCCGGGGGCAAAAGTTCAAAACTTGCAGCCTGGCCTGTTGTAACTATTTTAGGATGGCGCCGGCAAGCTGCCAGCGCCATCCTAAAATAGTTACTAAGTTAGCTTCAACAGGAAGCTCTAATAGATAAAATAAAGCAGGTGCTCGATTTTATCTATTAGAGCTTCCTGTTGAAGCTAACTTAGTAACTATTTTAGGATGGCGCTGGCAGCTTGCCGGCGCCATCCTAAAATAGTTACAACAGGCCAGGCTGAACTGATCTTTCTCTGACCTTTTATGCACACAAGAGGCATGTGAACTCGCATGGAAGCCCCGCACGTTTGGCCCTGCGCACACACTCGCGGTTTGCACCGTCTTCCCGCCATTCACCCACTATGATGGACAGCTCATTCAAGGGACCCCTGCGCCCTTCGGGGCGATTGCATAGTAACACACACATGGCCGCTCGAACTAGTTGATGCTCAAATTCAGTGACTCATTCATTAGCCCAAAAACAATCATGAGCATCTTCGAGGCTGGACAGGTGTGCCTCTTCCCAAATCTACCGTGGAAAGTCAGCTGTGATGCTGGGTAGAGGCCTTTGCATCCTTGACTTTCATGAGCGCAATCCCCGTGCTGTTCCTGTGACCAGGAGCTTCTTTCTCTTCATATTATTGTGTTCGCACGGGTTGCTGCAAGTTCGCACGCGTTTTGTACAATTTCGCAATTTGCGAAATTGTACAAAACCCTCGCGAACTTGCAGAAACCCGTGCGAACATAAAAAAAAAAAATCCGCAAATTCGCGAGAATTTGCGGATTTTGCGGATTGCGAGTTCGCAAATCCGCAAAATCCGCGAACGCGAGATCCGCAAAATTCGCCCATGCTTAACAGACATCAGAGGTGTTTGTAATAATGTGTACACAAGTAAAGTACTACGATTATCAATGGTTGGTAATTCTGTGTTTTTAAACCTAGAATCTGTCCTGAAGAAGGTGTTCTATAAGAAAAAAAGCTGAAACGCCGCGTCGACAATTTGTGATTCTTGTTTTATGTATTATGTTTTTCTTTTTATAAATTGTGTACATAATTGTGATGTGTAATCACCCATGTTTTTAAAATGTTAGTGATTTATATTGTATGATAAAAATTGGTATACATTTTTTACAAAAACTTCCTGGGATTAGCTTCGTTAATTGGCCTTTATGTGAGCAATATTAAGTCTAAACCTGTGGGCACGTATAGCACTTATATTTCAGAGATATCAGAACCTGTTTGCCTTTTGCCTCTTCCGTACCCTAGTGGCGCTGGATAGGTCCTCCCCTTTTTTTGTCTTTATGTCTGATTCCATATAACATACATACAGTAGTCCTTTCAGTTCATCTTTTGGACCTATGAATTGGGACACCCCGTGATTTTTCAATTCTTTCCCCCTGGTCCCAGACAAACCTAAAGAGGGGGCTTCCTTATTTTTATAGCCAATGTGATATCAAACAGCCTTCCGATATTCGCAAATTCGCAAACGATGGACACGGACACGGTAAGTGCTTCAAGTTTCTTTATTCCTGTGTGTCAAAGATGCGTTTCGGCTCCACGAGCCTTGTTCAGGAGTCCTAACTTTACTACTCCTAAACTGAGGAAAATCCTAACTTTAAGACTTTCGATATTCACAGAAGGCATTTAAGAGTCCTAACTTTACTACTCCTAAACTGAGAAAAATCCTAATTTTAAGACTTTCGGTATTCACAGAAGGCATTTAGGAGTCCTAAAGTTAGGTCTCCTAACTTCTGTGAATACCGAAATGAGTAAGTGCCTTCTGTGAATACCAAAATGAGTAAGTGCCTTCTGTGAATACCAAAATGGTAGTAAGTTTAGGATTTTATGTTAAGTTAGTTCTGTGGATCGGGCCCAACCTTCGGTATTCACAAAGGATATTTATACTTAGTAAATGCCCTTTGTGAATACCGAAAGTCGTAAAGTTTGACTTTTGTCTAACTTTACCTTTGGGAATCGGGCCTAAAATCTTTATTATTCAATGTCTACAATATGGAGAGTATTGAGAACATATTTCATGTGTATTATTTTCATAAGGGCTCGAATACTTCACTTATTTCCACTTTTGAAAAACACAGGAAATGGACAAAGCTCAGCTATTGTTAACAACTTTCGGATTGGTAGTCATTGTACCTTTGATAAACACACAGATTCAACTAATGCAGGCCTATAGCCTTAGGTGGTTGGGACTGCTCTTGTCGCAGCAGGGGTGGCTGGAAGGAAGGGGTGGGTGAGTAGCCTGGGGCAGCTCGGAAACAAGTGTAATAAAAAAATAAAAATATACTGAAAAAAACTGTTAAAAAACTGAGTTATTGGTTTTGTTCAAACTCAGAAAACCACTGAAATTTAGCAGTTCTAGTCTGCAACTCACATCATAACTCACAATGCCCGCCAATGCGCAAAACATCCATTAGCAAATGGCACTAGAAAAATTGGAGTAAAGCAAAAGTTAAACACAGCGGGCATCAAGAGTTATGGTGCGCATTCAATACTATAACTGCCAAATTACATTGTTTTTTCCGCCACAATCATAAATCAGATTTTAACAGTTTTTTCATGCACATTTTTCCTTATATCAAAGTCGGGTTTCTGAAACAAAGCATTTACCTTTTTGTTCCTTGGCCACTTCAGTATCGCTTTGTCAGCATGTTTTATGTTGTGGTCATGCTGAAAGGTACATTTCCTAATTTCTGCTTATGTATCAGGACGAGCCCAGGCACATTCTTTGCTTGGCTCAGCCTGGGTAAAGGATGCACAGGAGACCTCCTTTAAGAGGCAACCTACTCCTAAACCTAATAATGTTTATTGTTCTTGCTCTTCCCAAATGTAAGCAGGATCAAAGGTTTTGAATAATTTCCCCAGGATATTTTAAACGAAAGACAACAGTGGAAAATTCCCAAGAAAGACAGCACCTAGTCAGAATTCCTCCAAGATTTCTCTTTTGGGCCCACCCTCTAGTACATGGGGCGGTATATGTGCACACTCCAGAAACACCCACTGTCACAGTGTAGGTTCAAAACATGAACTATGAAGAAGTTTAAAAAAGGTCAAGGTGGCTGCCGGTATCTGACGGGGGAGGACGTCATTTTGCACGCTGCTTTATTGAGCCACGCAGGAACCAGGGGATGCTGCAGTTCACTTTATTAAGAGTCTCTTGGCATTAGAACTACTACACTTTCCTTCTACAATAAGAAGATACTAGTTAATAAGAAGATACTAGTAGATGACAGACGGAGGCCCCCACTATCTTTCCACCCTGGTTTCCACTGCTATTGGATCATCTTCCTTAATTTTGGAAGTGGCTAAAACATACAAAACTCAACGCCCTATATTACGGGTGTGGTTCGGTTGTAGTCGATTTTGACTAAGTGATCTGCCGGGACAGAATCCTAAACGGACAGGTGTCCAAAAAACGTGATGCCATGGTCCACTAAATAACTTCACGAATATACTTACGCATCACATAACAACGTGAGAGGATCCAGGGACATCATCGTTAGTGATTTTCTTGCCCTGAAGAAGTCCCTTGAGGATGAAACGCGTCGGCTGTAGATCCTGTGTACAACCTTTTTCAACTGAATTGAATAAAGAACTACAAAGAATACAAGAAACACTTGATTGTGATCATTACTGTTTACCCCACTAGAGATAACAGTTTCTTAAAACGTTGAAGTGGTGCACCTTGACCTTTTTTAAAATTTTCCCAGGATGCTTAAGAAGAAGCATGGGCTGAAAATTCGGTCCGCTCGCGGAATTTGCGGATTTTCCGCGATTTCGCGTTCCGCGAATCTCGCAAAATCACGGTAAAATCCGTGAATCAGCGGGGACGAATTTTCAGCCAAGCACTTACAGGGTTACAGCAGCAGGTGCAAAAGTTGAAGCTAATTTTTTGTAACCTTTTACAAAAGGGTTACAAAGAAATTAACTTCAACTTGGGCACCTGCTGCTGTAAGCCTGTAAGTGCTTCCTGGCGCCTCGTTGCCTACTTGCAACTATTCTCTGACCCTGCTCTGACCCTTGAAGCAGGGTCAGAGAATAGTTACAAGTAGGCAATGAGGCGCATGTCACGAAAATTAAACCTCAACAGGAAGCACTAACAGATATAAAAACAAGCATTTGCAATGCAATAGGTCTTGCATTAGGAAAGTTTGAGCTATTGGTCTTGTAAATGACAATTTTTTTTATTAATGTGTTGGTTTTGAAAAAAGCTAAATTAATAGCTTTGTCATTTACAATGCCAATAGTTATAACTTTTGCAAATGTGACATCTATAGCATTTGCAATGCAACATGTTTTGTATTTACGTGACTTAGCTGTATTGATATTACAAATTACAATGGCTTTTAATTTTTTTAAATAATTAATACTTAAATAAAAGTGATTTTAATTTATAATGGCAATAGCTTAAACTTGTGTAAATAACTTTTGTGAAGATTATGTTCAGTGTATTTTATTATGACGAAAATCCAAGAACAGAAGTAAAATATTAACATCTTTTTGTGACATTTGTAATCTAGTTTGAAACATTGAGAGAACATATTTGAACCAGTTGTTGTTGAATGGTTGCACAGATTCATGCTGGGGTGGCGCTGAGTGGTGCTGTGGTGGTGCTGAGTGGTGCTGTGGTGATGCTGAGTGGTGCTGTGGTGGTGCTGAGTGATACTGGGATGGTGCTGAGTGATGCTGGGGTGGTGCTGAGTGGTGCTGAGTGATGCTGTGGTGGTGCTGGGTGATGCTGTGGTGGTGTTGAGTGATGCTTTGGTGGTGCTGAGTGATGCTGTGTTGGTGCTGAGTGATGCTGTGGTCGCGCTGAGTGGTGCTGTGGTGGTGCTGATTGGTGCTGTGGTGGTGCTGAGTGATGCTGCGGTGGTGCTAAGTGGTGCTGTGGTGGTGCTGAGTGATAATGTGGTGGCACTGAGTGATGCTGTGGTGGCGCTGAGTGATGCTGTGGTGGCGCTGAGGGGTGCTGTGGTGGTGCAGAGTGATAATGTGGTGGTGCTGAGTGATAATGTGGTGGTGCTGAGTGATGCTGTGGTGGTGCTGAGTGATGCTGGGGTAGCGCTGAGTGATGATGTGGTGATGCAGAGGGCAGAAAGGCACAAAAAGCAGTCTAACAAAGGGCTGAAGGGCAGAAAAACAACGGAAAAACGAGTTTAACAGAAGCAAGAAGGGCACAAAAAACAGTCTAACTGAGGACAGAAGGGCAGAAAAACAAGGGAAAAACGAGTCTAACAGAGGGCAGAAGGGCACAAAAAACTAGTCTAACGGGGCAGAAAGGCACAGAAACAAGTCTAACAGAGGGCAGAAGGGCACAAAAAACGAGTCTAACAGAGGGCAGAAGGGCACAAAAACAAGGGAATAACAGAGGGCAGAAGGGCACAAAAAATGAGTCTAACAGAGGGCAAAAGGGCAGAAAAACAAGGGAAAAATTAGTCTAACAGAGGGCAGAAGGGCACAAAAAACGAGTCTAACAGGGGGCAGAAAGGCCTAAAAACAAATGAAAAACAAGTCTAACAGAGGGCAGAAGGGCACAAAAAACGAGTCTAACAGGGGGCAGAATGAATCCCGCCCTGCGTGTTTGTCCACGAAGATGCCACCTTTTTGTGCAATACCTCTACTCAACTGGAGTACTTTCTAGTGTCTAATCAGTAAGTGCTCCCTCGTTGGCTAAATGTATAGGGGCAGATTTTCAATAACTGGCGCATCCCCAGGGACGCGCCAGTTATTGTGCGCCGCAGCTCCGCCACCCATGGTGCGTCGCATTTACAATGCGGCGCACCATGTGGCAAAAATGGCACAGATGCGTCACGCATCTGTGCCGTAAAAGCAGCGCATTGCTGTAGCTGCGTCGAGCTTGCGACGCAGCTCTAGTAATGCTCTGGGGGGCCCTATCTGCCCAATGCTGCATCAAGCCTTGCGCCTGCTTCAAGCAGGCGCAGGGTTTTGATGCAACATTAGCCTAAAAGTGACTGAGTGATTTCTTCTAGATTTCACTCAGGCACTTTTAGGAGGCGTTCCTGCGCAGGAACGCCCTCCCCTGTGCCGGAACGCCTCCTGATGGCGCAGGGCTTTACAACGTGACGCATCTCTCGGATGCGTCACATTGTTAATACCCAGCACCATGGCGCATCTTTTGTGCTGCCGCTGTGTCACAAAAGGTCTCAGTAGAGGGTGGGAGTTGTGAACCAGAGGGTGGCAGTGATGAACCAGAGGGTGACAGTGATGAACTAGAGTGTGGCAGGGAAACCAGAGTGTGACAGTGCTGAACCAGAGGGTGGCAGTGCTTAACCAGAGGGTGGCAGGGGTGAACCAGAGGGTGGCAGGGGTGAACCAGAGGGTGGCAGTGATGAACCAGAGGGTGGCAGTGGTGAACCAGAGGGTGGCATGGGTGAACCAGAGGGTGGCAGTGGTGAACCAGAGAGTCGCAGTGGTGAACCAGAGGGTGGCAGTGCTGAACCAGAGGGTGACAGTGGTTAATCAGAGGGTGGCAGTGGTGAACCAGAGGTGCTGTGATGAACCAGAGGGTGGCAGTCATGAACCAGAGGGTGGCAGTGGTAAACCAGACGGTGACAGTGCTGTACCAGAGGGTGGCAGGGGTGAACCAGAGGGTGCTGTGATGAACCAGAGGGTGGCAGTGGTGAACCAGAGGGTGGCAGGGGTGAATAAGAGGGTGGCAGTGGTGAACCAGAGGGTGGCAGTGCTGAACCAGAGGGTGACAGTGGTTAACCAGAGGGTGGCAGTGGTGAACCAGAGGTGCTGTGATGAACCAGAGGGTGGCAGTCATGAACCAGAGGGTGGAAGTGGTGAACCAGAGTGTGACAGTGCTGTACCAGAGGGTGGCAGGGGTGAACCAGAGGTGCTGTGATGAACCAGAGGGTGGCAGTCGTGAACCAGAGGGTGGCAGTGGTGAACCAGAGGGTAACAGTGCTGTACCAGAGGGTGGCAGGGGTGAACCAGAGGGTGCTGTGATGAACCAGAGGGTGGCAGTGCTTAACCAGAGGGTGACAGTGGTTAACCAGAGGTGGAAATGGTGAACCAGAGGTGCTGTGATGAACCAGAGGGTGGCAGTCGTGAACCAGAGGGAGGCAGTGGTGAACCAGAGGGTGACAGTGCTGAACCAGAAGGTGGCAGGGGTGAACCATAGAGTGGCAGTGGTGAACCAGAGGGTGGCAGGGGTGAACCAGAGGGTGGTAGGGGTGAACCAGAGGGTGGCAGTGATGAACCAGAGGGTGGCAGTGGTGAACCAGAGGGTGCTGTGCCCATACACACCGCATGGGTAACTTCGCCATGCAAGCGGTCCGCGAACACGCAAAAAGCCCCGCGAACACGCAAAAAACCCCGCGAACACGCAAAAAACAAAAATCTGCAAATTCACGCGAATTCGCTGATTTTGCGGATTGCGAAATCGATTTCACGTGAATTTGCGGAACGCAAATTTGCAAATTTCGCCCATACTTACTCACCGGTAGGAGGATGAGTGTGGGTATTACTCTCAACCACATTGTTAGAATGTGTGCAATTCATGCACTTCTTCATGTAAGCTGCGCTTTATTTCACCTTCTTAAGGCGGATGCCGGGAGGTCCTCTCTCACCTGTTTTTAAATCTTGTGTGTTCCTAACTCTGCCACCATTACCCTCGCTTGACTGAATAAGCGTTTTATTGTATTTTACTGTGTGGCGCCATTCCGCTTGACTAAAAAGCGTTTTTACCTGGCAGACACTTCAGCCTCATCCCTTCGCTGTCTGGACCCACTCTCAGCTGAGCATTGACGTTGAAAGTGTGGTCCCGGGGAGTCGAAGCCTCCACAGCGGCCATCTTGGGTGTGACTAAGTGCTCTGGTGCGCTCTAGCTGCCTATAAAAGGGGCATCTTCGTTTCAGCGCCCGAGTAAGCTGCACTTTATTTCACCCTCTTGAGGCGGAAGCCGGGAGGTCCTCTCTCACCTTTTTTTTAACTTGTGTGTTCCTAACTCTGCCACCATTACCCTCGCTTGACTGAATAAGCATTTTATTGTATTTTACTTTGTGGCGCCATTCCGCTTGACTAAAAAGCGTTTTTACCTGGCAGACACTTTAGCCTCATCCCTCCGCTGCCTGGGCCCACTCTCAGCTGAGCATTGACGCTGAGAGTGTGGTCCCGGGGAGTCGAAGCCTCCACAGCGGCCATCTTGGGTGTGACTAAGCGCTCTGGTGCGCTCTAGCTGCCTATAAAAGGGGCATCTTCGTTTCAGCGCCAGAGTAAGCTGCTCTTTATTTCACCCTCTTGAGGCGGAAGCCGGCAGGTCCTCTCTCACCTGTTTTTAAATCTTGTGTGTTTCTAACTCTGCCACCATTACCCTCGCTTGACTGAATAAGCGTTTTATTGTATTTTACTTTGTGGCGCCATTCGCTTGACTAAAAACCGTTTTTACCTGGCAGACACTTCAGCCTCATCCCTCCGCTGCCTGGGCCCACTCTCAGCTGAGAATTGACGCTGAGAGTGTGGTCCCGGGGAGTCGAAGCCTCCACAGCGGACTTCTTGGGAGTGACTAAGCGCTCTGGTGCGCTCTAGCTGCCTATAAAAGGTGACGGCCGCTCTCCGCGTAGCGGACGCGATTGGCGGACACGCCGGAGTCATGCCAGAGTCCTGCCCGTCTGCGCCCGTCGGCGCCAGAACGGGCCCAGGGACTAGTTACCCTGTCCTCTCCACGCCTGTCCCAGCCACTTATTCGCGCTCCTCCCTCCTGCAATTAAAACATGCCTCTACCTCTCCCAACTGCTTGTGCAAACACTCGGTAGATCCCTCACACAATCAATATCACTGTCGACACTGTCCTTACCAACTGATTAAACCGGCAGAGATGAGGCAGAAACAGGTGCACAAGCTCAACATGGCACTATTGAATTGCCGCTCTCTGCCTAAACATGGCTTTGAGATCTCATTCTTACTACAGGACGCGGCACTGGATGCACTGTTTCTTACAGAAACATGGTTAGGACCCAGTTCAGGCCCAGACATTGTCCAGGCCCTGCCTCGGAGATACTTAATCCAGCACCTTGATCGAACAGGGAACATAGGAGGAGGGATCGCAATCCTCCATAAGGATCATCTAGTTTGTCGCCTGTTAGGCAGTCCATTACTTGACTGTGAAAACGTCCACTTCTCGATCACTCTTTCACCCTCAACCTTCCTCACGGGGCTTCTAGTATACCGTCCTCCAGGATCCTTAGGACAATTCCACAGGACTCTGCTAGAAACCGTTGTAAACCTTGCCAGTTCGGCCACCAACTTAACCATATTGGGAGATCTGAACCTCCATTTCGGTGATCCACAAGATACGATAGCTGTGGATCTGGCCCAAGACCTAGTGACATGCGAAATGGTTCAAATAATCCAAAAGCCCACACACATAAAAGGACACCTGCTTGACCCCCTTTTTTCTAACATCCCGACTTAATTACCATGGACCCGAACCGTGTTCCATGGTCTGAACATTTCATCATACCTTTTACTTGGACGGTCCCTCCCCCAGCCCCGGTCAAACCCTTTAGCACTAAACAGACAAGACACTGGTCCAAACTCAAGATAAACAAATGGTCTGAAGCACTAAGGGCTACCTTACCGCCCGCCAACCCGGACATCAATACAGCGAACCCAGAGTTTAACCAGTGGATAGAGAACTCATTGGACGCCATCCTGCCTAGGAAATCTGTAACCCAAAAAAGGGGATCTATCAATCATCCTTGGTTTAGCCCAGAGCTCCGAAAACTCAAACAGAGTTGTAAAAAAGAGGAGAGACAATGGAGAAAAGACTTTGACCCAGAGACAAAAATTAAATACAGGGCCTCCATCAAAACCTATAAAGCTGCGCTAAAGGCAACAAAAACAGCCTTCTACACAGAGAAAATCATTGCATCCCCCAACTCATCGAAAGAGATCTTCAGAATTGTCAAAACTCTGCTGAAACCCCCTGACCTCCCCCTTGCCCCAAATGCATCAGGGTCCCGCTGTGAAGAACTTGCACTCTTCTTCCATACTAAAATTCTAAAAATTCTCCTGGGCCTCCCACCCATCACCACCTTCGAATCACCCCTATTACCCAAACCTCTCTCTCAAAACACTTCCCCTGAACTCTCTTCTTTCATCCTGCTCACCGAGGAATTGTAACCCCCTCTCCTCAACTCAATTAAAAGTGGCTCCCCCCTTGACCATGTTCCAATCAACATCTTGAAATTAGCCCTGCCTATTATTGCGACTCCAGTCATCAACTTGATCAACACCTCGATTGAAGCAGGCAAAGTCCCACAAGACTGGAAAATGGCCATGGTCAAACCACTGTTAAAAAAAACTAATCTTGACCCTGGAGACCTATCCAACTACCGCCCCATCTCCCTTCTCCCGGGCATTAGTAAATTGGCAGAAAATTTATAAACCACCAACTGTCCTCATTTCTGGAAGCGTCCAATCTACTCCATCCCTCTTAAACAGGCTTCCGCCCGGGTCAAGGGACGGAGACGGCACTTCTTAAAGTGGTGGAAGAGTCTAGGAGGATCCTGGACACAGGTGGCAATGTGGCCATCATCCTCTTAGACCTCAGTGCCGCCTTTGATACGGTAAATCACTGTATCCTCTTAGCCCGCCTAAAGGAAATTGGAGTCTCTGGAAAAGCCCTTTCATGGCTTGAGTCCTTTCTCTGCGAGAGGTATTTCAAGGTATTTGAAGGGGACTGCCACTCCTCGCCGTTACCCTTGCAGTGTGGTGTTCCACAGGGCTCCTCCCTTAGCCCCACACTTTTTAATGTGTATATGTCCCCCTTAGCCGAGATAGTGGCCCCCTACGGAATTGAACTAATCAGCTATGCTGATGATACTCAGCTCGTGGTTTCTCTGAATCAGGCTGATCTGTCCCACACCAGTCTGAGTGACTGCCTTGAGGAGGTATCAAAGTGGATGGGCCAGTCTCAGCTCAAACTCAATAACCAGAAGACTAAACTGATGTTATTGGGCAAAAAGGCATCATTCAACTCCCCCACACTATGGCCCCCTTCTATGGGTGCTAGTCCTACCCCAAGTAGCGTGATTAAGAGCTTAGGATTCTGGTTAGATGATGATCTTTCATTCAAAGTACAAGCCAGAAAAACTGCGGCCACCTGCTTCGGCTTGCTAAGATCCATATGTAAAATCCTCCCTCAACTTCCCGAAAGAGCCAACAAAATCCTGGTTCAAGCCATGATTCTATCGAGGCTTGACTACGGTAATGCGCTCTATCTGGGAGCCCCGGTCTCTGTGATCCAGAAACTACAGGTGGTCCAGAATTCAGCAGCTAGATTGCTGACGAGCACTAACCATCGCTCCTCAACCAAGTCAGCGCTAAGATCACTCCACTGGCTACCGATAAAAGAACGGGTACATTTCAAAGCCCTCTGTATTGCCCATAAAAACCTGCAAGGCAAAGGCCCCCCTATCCTTACCAATTTTATCAAACCATACAAAACTACCAGAAACCTCCGCTCCAACGATCGTAACTTGGCACAAGTCAACAGAATCAACAAGGCTTGCACGGTTGGCCGCCTCTTCTCCTATAACACTTCAAAGTTATGGAACTCTCTGCCCCCCCACTTCATCAGGAGCCTAATCATCTTTCATTTCGTAAGAAACTAAAAACTTGACTCTTCCTTGGAATCTAACGAATAATGGATCCCTGTTCACCTTAGACCCTCTCTGTCGCAGTCTTCAAGCGCTGGGATGCCTCCGGGTAGCCATGTTCTATATAAGAATCATTTTCATTTCATTTCATGTCTTGATAATTTGTTGAAGATTTCTCATGGCTTGCCGACAACAGTTCTTTCAAATTTCTGGTTCTTGTGTAGGCGAACAACGGTCTGGACATGAAGGAACCTTTAAAGTCAAGTTCTGTCTGTAATAACTCCCAACATCTGCAAATTGCTTTTTTGAATGCTTCAAGATGCAGTGGAGAATTTAGATACAAACACCATCTGGTTTGTTTCTATTTTGATTAGTTTGGTTAATAGATGTGTTCTATCAATTGCAATCATTCTTCAGCTTTCTCAACTGCGATTGGTGGATGACCTCTCTCCAGGTATGTTTGTTTAGTGCTAATTATGGCTGTGTCACGTGTGTCTTCCTCAGGGCAAATACGTTTAATTCTCATCATTTGTGAATATTTCAAATTCTCCAGAAGATGTGGTGGTTGAAAACTCTGTAGTGTAAGGCGCTATTCCTGTCTGTTGGTTTTGTTCCTACACTGCTGCTCTTTTCTATCAGAATATCAAGAAATGGTCATTTAGAATCACTGATGTTATACGTAAATTTGATCCTATTGTTTCTTGTGTTCAGAATTTGGATGTTGTGCCTTTGTGACTCCTCTGAATTTAACCATAATAGAAAAATGTTGTCAATATAATGACAATAGATAGCCAAATGATCACTCCATGTGATGTTATCAAAGATGTGTTCCTGTTCAAACACTAAACAGATATCTGACTCCAACTACCTAAAATGCATCCTGCTCAACACCCGCTCAGTCCACAGACACGCCATCGACCTTTGGAATCTACTAGACACCATCTCTCCCGACGTCGCCTTCCTGACAGAAACATGGATGAACGCATCATCAGCCCCTGACATCACCATTGCCATCCCGGAAGGATACAAGATCATCCGTAAGGATGAGGAAATATAAATTTTATGGTCAAGAAATGTTCCCTAACGTGTACCCCACCGTCTCCATGTACCAGCCTAAAGTGCATGTAACTTCCCTCCTGTGCCAGCTATGAAGACGCAAATACATTTGCGTCCAACGTTAACATGTCCTCTTTCAGATCCGCCCTGAACGGGTTGAATATTCCGTTCCTAAGTATGCCATGCCAACGTCTTTTTGTGGTGTACTCTACACGTTTTTCAGCTCTGGCAAAGTAGGCCCCGAATTCTGCCATCAAGCCTTTTCCTGCCTTCTGACTCCGAAAGCCTCAGCCCAGGCTGCCTCTGTACCCGTGACCTCTGCCTTACTCCCTGCGCGGCTAACGGCGCGTAGCTCAGCCTGCTGCCTGCCAAGACTGTATTCAACCTTCGAATTATCTGCTCCACTCCTCAACATACATTCCTGCCTACTAGTTCAAGTAAACATCTTCCAGCTGCAGAGCAAAGGGCCCGGCCTCACTGTCTCCGTGCAAGTAATTCATAGCCTCTGTTACCATGGTAGGCCCATGCCCCCTCGCATCTCATGCAGACACGTAGACGCCTATACACGCACTCACAGTCAGTATAGAGTAGCCTCTGCCCAAGAGACCTTTCCCTCTAGATAATATGGTTCCCAAACATCAGATATCAGATATGATCTAGGTACGAGTTGATCTGACATGCCAGACTTCTGTCTCTTTCCGCTAGTGTAAATGTCAAGTCCCCTGCACCCTCCAGTTCCACGTCAATCACACGTCATGCAGCTGCGCGCGCATCCAGGCCTCAGATTTCTGCTGACATTGCAAAACTCTGCCAAGTACCCACCTACTTGTGACACTTACATATGACGTTCTCTAGCACACCCCTCTATGTTCACGCCCAGTTCACGCCTCCTGATTACGTATTGCTAACACGTGTATGCTCTTATCTTGTTTCTCTCAGCTGTTACGCCTACTGTATTGGTTCTCAGTATATGCTTTAAGTATAAAAGTTATGTCTTGTCAATAAAGTATGCTCTATCCCTTCCTGCACCCCAGTGGTGGCAGGAACAAGATATCCGATCTGGTACCATGACCATTCCTTTTTAAGGAATAAAACCCCTAAGAACTCTAACACCACGGACTCTGCCTCTTTCTTTCCGATTGAGTTATTTTGTTTAAGTACTTACCTGCATAGAAATTAAGACGGTAAATCAAATATTTACCACATTATTTTGGCGCCCAAATAGGGACCCCTCCCCCACCCCACGCGCCGGATGGTGCGTTGCAAGCTTTGCCCCCTGCCATCAGTTAGACGGAACTACGCGTACCTGCAGGATTTCCTGTATCTCCCTCTGGCCCACGGAGGTGACGGAGACTGCGATCAGCACCCAGACGAGGCGGTGAGGAGTGCGGAGGATCCCGACCAGAGCCTAGCCGAAAGAAGCAAGGTCCGGGGTGTCAAGAGGCCCACCAGTTTTCCGAAGTATCCACGTGTCGAGTCGAGTCCAGTCCAGTCCGGTCCAGTCCAGTCGAGTTTTCCGAGGCCTTCCGTTCCGTGCTTCCCGGTGAGTACCATTGCTGGGACGTATCTAGACGGGTACATTATTATGTATCCGGTAAAGACGTGTTTGGGTACACAAACGCGGTCTGCACTGTTTTAGACAGTGTATCTGTACTGTTTAGCAGTATATCAGTTATTCAAGTTCTTGCACTGTCTTCGACAGTGTATCTGTGCTGTTTAGCAGTACATCCAGTATCTAGGGTAGAGATATATGTTCCAAATGTTTTTTCATGTAATTAATGTTGTGGTATGAGTGACTGTTTTTAATGTACATTATTGTGTTTTGTGTAATTAGTTGTGTTCAGAATAAGTAACCAGTACCAAGTATCCAGTACTAAGTAACAAGATGCCGTTCTTCAATAAGTTAAGACAGATAGGAACTAGGAAAGGGATGCTAGAGGAAGAAATTCCAATCCCCCCTAGGGACACTCCTGGAAATTTTATGTACCATAAGCATGGCTTAGATGCCATATTGTATCTAGATTTATGGGCTGATTATACCAAGCACTTAGACGAGAGACACAGATGGCCAGTTACAGGAACATGGGATGCCGAGTGCATCATGAAGGTAGAAGAAGCGTTATGGAAAAAGAAAGCCAGACAATCTCAGAAAGACGCCATAGAATTTTGGCGTAAAGAATCACATAAACGTGCTGAAAGAGCGCTCCGTAGAGAAGACAGACATAGAGAAGAGTCAGATAGAGCCCGAGAGAATGAATTAGTTAATGAAGGGATCCGAGTAAAATCAGAACAAGTAGACCGCGCGCGAAACAATCTTGTAAATGGCATGTACCTTGTGGCCGAGGGTTCGCCTGAAGCCACTTCAGAAATACCGAAAAACCTGCCGCCACCATTAGTTCCGACTAAAGTAAATCACAAGACCACCAAAGATATATTCCTTGCCTCCTATCTAGACGATGTAGCACCCGCTTACACCAATCCACGTGCCCGCGTCCCGCCTACTGACGGTGACGGAGATGGCAACCCGCCTCCAGACCATATCCCACCATTACCACAACAAGGTTCCCCCGTTCGACAGCCTGCTCCACTTGTTCCTCCACCTCCACCACTTCCCGCACCCAAGATTGATATACCGAATCCGTTTGTGCCCGATCCTAGTAAGAGACAAGTTCAGACACAGATACAGACTCCACAGAGAAGTAATGCCCACGCCTCCGCCTCAGGAGGTGCAACGGGGGGTCTCCAGACCCCGCCAACAACACACAGATTACACCTTAGAGACCTACTGAAGCACCATACACCGCAATCACCCCGTCTCGACATACTCAAAGAACGTCTTCCAGTTTGCAGATACGATCCCGTACCCGGTAAAGAAGATAGAATGTTGATAGCATCACTACGCTTGCGACAAGCCACAGATTACCTAGTGTTATTCCCAGGGATGACTGATCACCTAGACAGTATATATCATTTTGTCCAGACTGGGGAAAATCCCGAAAGTATTAAGGAGGCCCTGGCACACCAGAAAGTTGACACTCAAGCATATGTATTGCGTTTTTTTATAAATTGCTTAATAAGAGACCGAGACAGGCCTGGGGCAGACCAGGATGAAATGGAAGCACTAAACAAGTGGGGTCAAAATATAGCCGATGGAAAGCATGATAAAATGAATTGTATATCGAGCATGTACAAGAAAATCAGAAAGGCAGTAATAGAAATACACGAAAAAGAAAAAGAAAGTGCCAGGAATGATTCTTCCGAGGAAGAAGGAACTGAAGAACCAGAAACGATTACAGATACGATAGCATATGTGGGTAAGGGAAATTACCTTAGGAAAGGCATTCGTCCAGAAAGCAAGAGAGTTTTTCTCTCTGGCATAGCAAAACCGAGTTCTCCTGAACATCTGTTTCAAGTTACCGATAAAATGCTTCAAGAACAAATGGGGTACCATGTACTCAATTCTATGGATGAACAAGAACTAGCCCGGTCAGCAGTGCTGTGGGCTGACAATATTAACACATACAATGATGATACAGTAGCACAGACTTTTCTGAACCTTTCCCCAGACGAGCAGAAATTAGCTGGTATATAATTGATTCAGCATCTCATCACGTTATACAGACAACAACATTCTGATCCAGGGCCCTTACCTGATACATTAGAAGCACTACTTATGAATAGATGGAGAGGCCTAAGTACCAGATTAATTCAAATAATTCTAGAGCAACGACGTAAATATAACGCTTTCTTAGGCCCACAATATGTTCCGGCTCAGCCGTCAGAAAGGAAAATGTGTCACTTTGAGCATTTTGACAGACAGAATCCCTTACGAGAAGTACACCCAGTTATGGGCACTAATAATACCTTGGAACGTGTGTATGTTTACACACCTTTAACAAAGTTAGAATTGTTAGAAATGAAGAAACTAGTACCCTGTCATGATAAAGACCGTACAGGTTTTCACAGAGAACTTAAAGATATGTTACTCATGGGAGATTACACATACACAGATATTATGAAATTGTTAAAGGTACTGCTGCCCACCGGCATCTACGAGAAACTCAAGGAAAAAGAATGGGAGGTGGGAGATAAAAAGATTATATGGACTGAAATAGAAGACAAGGAAAAAGGTCGTACCCCAGGGGTAGGCCTTGGGGACAAAGCAAAAGCATTACCAGGTCTAATAGTACAGGTCTTACCAAGATTATTAACAACTAAAAAGGAAGACTGGGACGCAATCTCAGCCTGTAAACAGAAACACGATGAAGATACCAGCGACTTCTATTCAAGATTTGAGAAATGTTTTATTATTAATAGTGGCCTAAAACCAGGTAGCGAGTCGTACCCGCATCTTTTTGTATCAAAGTTAGTCGAGAATTCCTTGACCGCAGTCAAGAATCGTGTATATAAAGTTGAAAGTACATGGCAAGCAAATACGCCATCACAGATGTTACAAATGTTACAATACCACCAGAACAGAATTAGAGAAGAACAGGATCACGAACAGAGACGTATGAAAGACACAAAAATGAAAATGTTAGTGGCACAGTCGGTTCCAGCCGACGGCCAGAGAAAGGGTACGACCCAGACAGGAAATTCAGCAGCTCCCGTTAAAGGGACATGCAACTATTGCAAGCAGCCAGGTCACTATGTACATGAATGTCCAGTCCTGAAACACAATATAGCAACAGGTAAAACTAAGGAAAGACCGCATCCGCCTAGACAAGACCAGGTTCAGCAACAGACTTCACAGAACTCCCAACCTATGCATGCTCCACATACAGCACAGACAGCAGCGGTATCACAGTCACAGTCACAGCCCATAGCCGCAACGCAGCAAGTTTCACGGCAGATGTGCCAGTATGCCCAATCTGATTATCCCGATTATCAGCGATACACATGAAACAGCCTAGAGAGGGAGGTTGGCTTGCCTCTTATTGAGATTCCTGTAGATCAAGAGGGTCCTTATGTACACAGTCAAGTATTGGGAAAAGACAGAAAGTTTTTAATTGACACAGGGGCAAGTCGCACAACAATTAGCCATAATGAAGTCCCAGGGGCACCCCTCTCAGGCTCACAGAACGTTTCCCTTGGTTTTTCAGGACAGCCTATTGTAAATGAGGTATCGAAACCCGTCCCCCTGGCTGTGGGTCCATTATCACGTGTTACAGACTTGTTACTGACGAAATCATGTCCAGAAAACCTGTTAGGTATCAAAACATTGAAGGCTCTAGGAGCTGTGATATGTTGTTCTCCGGAAGGAGTTAGACTCTTTCTGCGTGACTTTAAGGGTCACTATGTATTACGAGAGTTCGATGCCAGATTGAAAAATGTACCGAAACACTTGT
Source organism: Lissotriton vulgaris (assembly GCF_964263255.1). Classification (NCBI taxonomy): domain Eukaryota; kingdom Metazoa; phylum Chordata; class Amphibia; order Caudata; family Salamandridae; genus Lissotriton; species Lissotriton vulgaris. Next base: position 1,434,731,253 of record NC_141693.1, on the reverse strand, counting down.
GGGCACAAGGCCCAACCGATGTAGGTTGCATGCACATTACACCATACCGTGTTACACTCAGACCAGGAGTTGTTTTGCCGCGTATCAGACAATACAAGTTACCACCCGATGCTGTAGTGGCTTTACTGGAAATCATTGAAGAGCTCATTGCCCAAGGAGTGGTCGTAGAGACCGACTCCAATATCTGTAATTCCCCTATCATTCCGATTCTTAAACGTACTGATACCAATGCACCGCCAGTATATCGGCTGGTGATTGATTTACGAGAACTTAATTGATGCATTGTCCCACAGTACCCTGTGGTTCCCGACATCTCATCCCTATTGACTGCTATCGATTCAGAAGCAACGTTCTTTACTGTAATTGACCTCAAGAACGCCTTCTTCAGTGTCCCCATTGACCCAGAGAGCCAATACCTCTTCGGATTCAGTTTAAATGGACGAAGTTTCAAATTTTCACGCGCACCTCAAGGATTCACAGAAAGCCCCAGCATCTATAGTCAAGCACTGAAAAGGCAACTCGATTGTATTCAAATGCCAGTTAACACCGCTTTACTGCAATATGTCGATGATCTGCTGATCACCGCACGAAGTGAACCCGAATGTGAACAAGCATCACTGACAGTTCTACATTTTCTGGCCGACAAGGGACACAAGGTGTCTCCTTCGAAGCTACAATTCTGTGTTCAGCAAGTTGTGTACTTGGGTCACTTGCTGTCCAAAGTGGGGAGACAGCTCACTCCTGACCGCATTCAGTTAATTGTAAATATGCCACAACCCCAGACACAAAAGGAAGTGCGGGCCTTTATAGGCCTCACCTCGTACTGCAGACAATGGATTCCCCAGTATGCATTTCTAGCTAAACCACTCATTCAGTTGACAACACAGGAGGCAGCGACTTCGACTGCCCTTCCTTGGACTCAGGAACATACACAGGCCTTTGAGGAATTAAAGAAAGCTTTATGTCAAGCACCAGTTTTAGCAACACCATGTTACAGCAAACCTTTTACGCTTTTTGTTACAGAACGTGATGGTACAGCGTTGTCTGTCCTCACTCAAGATCAAGCAGGTTCACATAAGCCTTGCGCTTATTTTTCAAGTACATTGGATTCAGTAGCCCAGGCGCTTCCTGCGTGCTTAAAGTCAGTCGCAGCGACAGCCCTAGCAATCAGACAGAGCGATTCAATTGTTTTAGGACATCAATTAACAGTACAAGTCCCACATTCTGTAGAGGTTCTTTTAAATCGAACCCAGACTCAACACTTGACTATAGCACGACTGACAGGTTATGAACTGACACTATTCCAGCCACACATAGAAATCAGACGCTGTAACATCCTGAATCCCGCAACATTGTTACCTTCGATTATGACTAATTCAGCCCCGCATGATTGTATAGAGATCATTAATGCAGTAACAAAGCCCCGACGAGACTTAACCGATGTTCCACTGACAAATCCAGACCTAACACTTTATGTGGATGGTTCATGTATGAGAACAAACACAGGAGAATTAGTGGCCGCCTATGCGGTGACCACTGAAACTGAAGTAAAAGAAACATATCGTATTGATACACTGTCTGCTCAAGCAGCAGAGCTCATCGCTCTGACCCGAGCCTGTATACTAGCCAAGAACAGAAATGTTAACATATACACAGATTCACGTTATGCTTTCGGAGTTGTACACGACTTCGGAGTATTATGGCAAGAACGAGGTTTCTTGACCTCTCACGGTGCCAAGATCCAACATGGTCCTCTCATTCAAGCACTGTTAGAAGCAATACATCTGCCTTCAGGCATATCCATCATGAAATGTAAAGCACATACTAAAGTTACAGATTCCGTTTCCCAGGGTAACGACCTGGCAGACCAAACAGCAAAACATACAGCATTGACTCACACCCAGACAACTGATATGACAAAGACAATAGTACCAACACATTGTATGACAGTTAAGGATCCCACACTAGATGTAATCGATATTCAGACACATGCTACTCCAGATGAAATCAAGAAATGGACTGAACTAGGAGGGATCCAGACAGATCAAGGTTGGATGACGAAGGGAAAATCTACATGGTTTCTCCCCGACTCTATGGTTCAAGTCATAATAAATACAGCACATAGTCCAGCACATCTAGGAGAAAAAGCTATGTTAGACAGTTTACAGAATCTCTGGTACAACAAACACTTACGAGCAGCAGCAAAACAGAAAGTGCGTACTTGCATGATCTGTTGTCAGTTCAATCCAGGTAAAAGCGTCCCTGTAGAGCAAGGTGGATTCCATCCTCCTGATCACCCTTTTGAAGTCCTCCAGATGGATTATATCCAGATGGACCGTTGTCGAGGATTTAAGTACGTCCTCGTAGTTGTTTGTGCACTTTCCCGTTGGACCGAAGCATATCCAGTCTCAGATTACACTGCTCCGACCACTGCCAGGCAGCTGGTTCGTGAATTCTTCCCACGGTACGGCTTGCCCCGTGTCGTGTACTCAGATAACGGACAGCCATTCTCATCCGAGCTCATGAAACAGGTTTCCCTTCTGCTGGGATATCAGTGGAAATTCCACTGCGTCCGACATCCCGAAGCCGCTGGCCTTGTAGAGAGGCATAACCAGACACTGAAAACACGCCTTGCTAAAATCTGTAAAGAGAAAGGGGTCGACTGGATAGTCGCCCTGCCAGTTGCACTGTTCTATATGAGAATGGTCCCCCATTCGAGATCAGGACTATCCCCGTATGAAGTGGTCTTTGGACGACCACCGAATATGTGGGGGACGCCCATGCCTAAGAAAATAACCGATGTTGATTGTAACATGCTGACAGATTACCTTGCCTCCTTGATGTCTGCACTCCAATCATGTCGTTCACAGGTTGCTGCAGCCTTCCCCGACAACACTGATGTAAAGCCACACGATGTCCGTCCAGGGGATACAGTCCTAATTCGTAACTTCGACAGGAAAAGCCCGCTGGAGCCCCGCTGGAAGGAGCCGAAGATCGTCCTTCTTACCACGAGGACCGCAATCAAAGTGGAAGGCCGAAAGGGGTGGATCCACACGAGTCATATTAAAAAATGTAATGAACTATTGCCAGAGACTGACTCGTCCACCCCCTCCAAGGACTGCCTCGATACTAAAGACTTCAAAGTTCCAAAAAGAGAGAAAACTCCCCAAGAGGAGTACCGAACCAAACTTCGATCTAGCAAGTCAGACAGTTTAATTGTTTAAGTCCTCCCCTAGGTGAATCGGTTAAATAGTTTCTGACATGTATCCCCTAGATCGAGATAGAGAGAGAGAGAGACAACTCAAGAAACGTACATATTGTAAATCACTCCGTAGTCACTGTATAGTGACATTATTGATTATGTTCTTTCTAAGTCTTCTGATTATTGTTGCCAGTATATTGCTTCCTATATACTACCCTATCTTCAAGCGTGAACAATCTGCTTACAATGTCACTGCTGAACATTCTTTTAGTGAGTTACCCCCCCATGAATTATCTTACAGACTTGCGCTGCGCAACAATACATTCATTAGTATGTTACATCACTCCCATCAGACTAATAATGCTACAAACTGTTGGATATGTGGCCGACTCCCTCCCTATCAGAAATACAAGGGAGTTCTGCCCCTCTTTCCGTACCCGTTCACTCACAATGGCTCCTGTGGAGCGTGGTTTAGAATAATTAATTCCTTAGATTCTGATATTGCTGTTTTCGAAGGAAATTGGGTTTGGGGAAACCTGAACTTAGTTCTGCTTAACGCCTGTTATCCTGACAAGAAGGGACTTCCCACTAGAATAGGAACTGATCTAGAAAATGAAGTATATGGATTAAGTAATTATACAATTAACCTTATGATTCTTACTGTTGAATCCGAAGCTGCACCAGTTCTCCCTGCTATGTCAGTATTACCAGTCACAGGTGATTTATGTGTCAGAAAGAAGGGTTCAGTACACTTAGGTCATAGTAAATGTACTACTGTGGTCGAATTCAGTGATCAAGGCAAATCTTCCTTTAGAGCTACTCGTCATTCCTACTATACCGCATACATACGTTTACCTCCAGATTGGGATGGTACCTGTTACATTGCATTCCTTCTGCCACCTGTTTTTCTAGCCCCTCCTGATTATCACAGAAATACAAATCTAGTAAAGGACAGACTCCGAAGAGATCTCCCGATTGTCGACTATACTGAAACGGCATGGGAGCAATATACAGATTTCAATAAAGGATTCTTTTTCTTCACAGGTCCTGTCCAAAATAGTAAACTAATACGCAGATTAACTAGAACACTCGAAGCAGTAGTGAATGAAACTACCTCCGCTCTAGGTAACTTAACAGAGGAGCAATCTGCCATGCGGGTTGTTGTTCTCCAGAATCGTCTTGTTATTGACGTCATCCTAGCAGATAGGGGCGGAGCCTGTAAGGTCATCGGGTCAAGTTGCTGTGTTTTCATTCCAGAAAACGCGCCAACAGTATATAAAGCTATTACACGTCTTCATAAAATTTCAAGTTTGATACATCAGAATCCAGGCACCTGGACTTGGTCCGGTTGGTTCTGGACAACGTTGACCGCTTGGGGATGGAAGATCCTATCCTTCCTAGGCATTGCCCTTGTCATAGTATTCAGTTGCTGCCTGTGCCTACAGTGTGGGCCAGCGATTTGTGGTCTGTGCGCCACTTCATGTATTACACATTCCAGTTTTCACTTAAAACGCGAAAAGAAGAAAGAAGAGCAAATAATGTTACAAGAACAGACTGATCGATTTATGAGAATCAATATATCATGAAGGGTCCGTAGGGAACAAGGAGGGAATGAGGAAATATAAATTTTATGGTCAAGAAATGTTCCCTAACGTGTACCCCACCGTCTCCATGTACCAGCCTAAAGTGCATGTAACTTCCCTCCTGTGCCAGCTATGAAGACGCAAATACATTTGCGTCCAACGTTAACATGTCCTCTTTCAGATCCGCCCTGAACGGGTTGAATATTCCGTTCCTAAGTATGCCATGCCAACGTCTTTTTGTGGTGTACTCTACACGTTTTTCAGCTCTGGCAAAGTAGGCCCCGAATTCTGCCATCAAGCCTTTTCCTGCCTTCTGACTCCGAAAGCCTCAGCCCAGGCTGCCTCTGTACCCGTGACCTCTGCCTTACTCCCTGCGCGGCTAACGGCGCGTAGCTCAGCCTGCTGCCTGCCAAGACTGTATTCAACCTTCGAATTATCTGCTCCACTCCTCAACATACATTCCTGCCTACTAGTTCAAGTAAACATCTTCCAGCTGCAGAGCAGAGGGCCCGGCCTCACTGTCTCCGTGCAAGTAATTCATAGCCTCTGTTACCATGGTAGGCCCATGCCCCCTCGCATCTCATGCAGACACGTAGACGCCTATACACGCACTCACAGTCAGTATAGAGTAGCCTCTGCCCAAGAGACCTTTCCCTCTAGATAATATGGTTCCCAAACATCAGATATCAGATATGATCTAGGTACGAGTTGATCTGACATGCCAGACTTCTGTCTCTTTCTGCTAGTGTAAATGTCAAGTCCCCTGCACCCTCCAGTTCCACGTCAATCACACGTCATGCAGCTGCGCGCGCATCCAGGCCTCAGATTTCTGCTGACATTGCAAAACTCTGCCAAGTACCCACCTACTTGTGACACTTACATATGACGTTCTCTAGCACACCCCTCTATGTTCACGCCCAGTTCACGCCTCCTGATTACGTATTGCTAACACGTGTATGCTCTTATCTTGTTTCTCTCAGCTGTTACGCCTACTGTATTGGTTCTCAGTATATGCTTTAAGTATAAAAGTTATGTCTTGTCAATAAAGTATGCTCTATCCCTTCCTGCACCCCAGTGGTGGCAGGAACAAGATATCCGATCTGGTACCATGACCATTCCTTTTTAAGGAATAAAACCCCTAAGAACTCTAACACCACGGACTCTGCCTCTTTCTTTCCGATTGAGTTATTTTGTTTAAGTACTTACCTGCATAGAAATTAAGACGGTAAATCAAATATTTACCACAAGGATCGCACCGACCAAACAGGAGGAGGCATCGCTATCGTCCATAAGAACTCCATCCGCATCTCAACCAGCTCAGACGCCAACCTCGCTAACGCCGAACACCTTCACTTCCAGATCCACACCGACCCCAAGACCACACTCAGAGGCACTCTCCTCTACAGGCCTCCAGGACCCCGTGCCAAATTCAGTGACGTTATCACTGACTTCATCACCCCACACGCCCTCCCTTCCGAGGAATACATCCTACTGGGAGACCTCAACTTTCACCTGGAAAAGAGCAACGACAGCAACACTACCCCCCTTCGGGACAATCTCGCCAACCTCGGACTCATACAACTTGTCTCTACGCCCACCCACATCGCAGGTCACACACTCGACCCCATCGTCACCTCCAGCAAACATGTCTCCTTCAGTCACACCACTACCCTCCAGTGGACGGACCACAGCTGCGTACACTTTCTCTACAATAAAACCACCACTCACAACCAACCTCAACCTACACTACGAAGAAACTGGAACAAAATCACCATCGACCAGATCTCCTCATCGCTTCTTCAAAACCCCCCTGCCCACTCCTCAAACCCTGACCAAGCAGCGTTTAACCTCACCCAATGGCTATCCAACAGCGCCGACATCCTAGCACCGCCGAAAAAACGTCAAATCAAACTTGGCAGCAAAAACGCCTCCTGGTTCAATGATGATCTTAAGAAATCGAAGAAACTCTGCCGCTCCCTCGAGAAGGCCTGGAAAAAAGACCCAAACACCAGCACCAGGGACGCCTTCAAAAACGCCACCCGCATACACCACCAACTGATCCGGACTGCCAAGAAAGCCGCATTCAAAGACCGACTAGACAACAACGCCCACAACAGCAAGGAACTATTCAACATCGTCAAAGAATTCACCAACCCCTCAGCCAACTCCAACGACATCACCCCATCTCAAGCCCTCTGCGACTCCCTAGCCTCGTTCTTCCACAACAAAATCGCAGACATCCACAACAGCTTCGACATCCAACCCGGAGACCATCCCACCCAATCTTCTGCCGTACCTTCACCCCCCTCGAACATCCTTAACGACTGGAACCCAATCACCACCGAGGACACCATCCGCCTGATGAACTCCATCCACTCAGGATCCCCCACAGACCCATGTCCTCACCACATTTTCAACAAAGCAGACTCCATCATAGCACCACACCTCCGAGACGTCATCAACTGCTCCCTCAACTCCGCCACCTTCCCGGAAAGCTGGAAACACGCCGAACTAAGCGCCCTCCTGAAAAAACCCACAGCGGACCCCATCGAACTCAAAAACTACCGCCCCATCTCGCTCCTTCCATTCCCGGCCAAAGTCATCGAGAAAGCCGTCAATAACCAGCTCGCCGCCTTCCTCGAAAGCAACAAATCCCTCGACTCCTCACAGTCCGGCTTCCGAGCCAAACACAGCACGGAGACCGCCCTCATCGCAGCAACAGACGACATTCGAACTCTACTGGACAATGGAGACACAGTCGCCCTCATCCTCCTAGACCTCTCCGCAGCCTTCGACACAGTCTGCCATAGCACTCTTCTACAACGCCTCAAAAACATCGGGATCCAAGGAAAAGCACTGGAATGGATCACCTCATTCCTCACCGGAAGAACCCAGAGAGTCCGCCTCCCACCATTCAAGTCCGAGGCCACTGAAGTAATCTGCGGCGTACCCCAAGGTTCCTCACTCAGCCCCACCCTCTTCAACGTATACATGAGCCCCCTCGCGACCATCGCTCGCCAACACAACCTCAACATCATCTCCTACGCAGATGACACCCAACTGATCCTATCACTCACCAAAGACCCCAACACCGCCAAAACCAACCTACATGAAGGTATGAAAGAAGTAGCTGAGTGGATGAAACACAGCCGTCTGAAACTTAACTCAGACAAAACAGAAGTCCTTATCTTAGGCACCTCCCCCTCCGCCTGGGACGACTCTTGGTGGCCAGAGGCCCTTGGAAAAGCACCCATCCCGACGGACCACGCACGAAACCTGGGCGTCATCCTGGACTCCTCTCTCTCGATGAACAGACAAGTCAACGCAGTCTCATCTTCATGCTTCAACATCCTCCGCATGCTCAAAAAAACATTTCGCTGGATCCCCACCGAAACCAGAAAGACAGTCACCCATGCACTGGTTACAAGCCGCCTGGACTACGGAAACACCCTATACGCCGGTATCACCGCAAAACTCCAGAAAAAACTCCAACGCATCCAGAACGCATCAGCCAGACTCATACTAGACATCCCACGTAAAGACCATATCTCTAGCCACCTGAAAAACCTCCACTGGCTCCCCGTCAATAAGAGGATTACTTTCTGCCTCCTAACCCACGCTCACAAAGCACTCTACGAACTTGGACCCGAATGCCTCAACACACGACTTTCCTTCTACACCCCCCCTCGCCAGCTACGATCTTCCAACCAAGCCCTTGCTACCATTCCTCGCATCAATAAAACCACCATGGGAGGTAGATCCTTCTCCTACCTCGCAGCTAAAACATGGAACTCACTCCCCACTCACCTACGTCTCACACAGAACCACCTAGCTTTCAGAAAGCAACTTAAAACCTGGATATTTGACAAGTAATTCCCATCCCTTCCTCAAGCGCCTTGAGACCCTCTGGGTATGTAGCGCGCTATATAAATTTCTGACTTGACTTGACTTGACTTGGCATATGCTGGAGCACCCCCAAAGCCCATTGAAATCCCGCTTATTTGTAAGAAAAAATCATTCTTCCAGTAAAAGTAGCTATGTTGCAAAAAGAATTGAAGTAGTTCCAATAATAAAACTTTGTTGCTCTTAATTGAGGCTGGTTCAGTAGAGTTCATTCAACTGCTACTAATCTATCTTAGAGAGTAATGGAGGTGTATAACGACGTTAAATCGATGGTACATAGTAGTCACCTCTCCATATTTTCCAGACTCATGTTGTTCAGACGTGATAAAAAAATCTGTGGTATCCTTCAAATAAGATCTCCACGAATGCTGTAAGGATCAGCCACAAAGCAAATATATCAACTTGAATATCTGATGAGGAGGGAAATAAACCAGAGATTGAATACAACTACTCTCATTCAATACCACAGAACTAGTAGGATACCTAAAGGTCTTCATTTGGTGATTAAACCCACGATGTTTAAACTCAATAAAAAATTCATGGACAAGTGGTATGACATACTTAACAAATGTTCTCTGGACCTCATATTACTCATTGTAGAAGAGCTTGCCCGGTTCCTAAGGGGACTTAAGGAAGAAATCACGTAACTTAAAAGCACATTGGAACCCCACATGGAAGCGAACGCCTGGGATATCACTATGACAGATATCAACAAAAATCTAGATGCCTGCACCAAAGAGACACACAAATGGAAGATGCTGACATTTAAGAGAGATAGAGTAGATTACAAATTAGAAAGAGTCTATAAATGGGCTGATGTTTATGCACAACAAAGGGGTTTGGGAGGCTGAACAACACATCTTTTGAACACGTCTCCGTCAATGAAACTCAACCTAGTCGCCCACCACTAGCCGAGCAACCTCCCAAAGATATACCAGTGACAACTACAAGTGATCCATCGACTTCAAGGGTGACATTTCTAGAGATATTAGGAATTCAATTCAAAAAGCACATTTATTTCTCCAATTTCTCATAAAACGATAGACTACTTTGAATAATTGGTTAAGAAAGATTTGAGTAAATTGGTGAATTATTCACCTAAGATTACCAACATGACAATCAGTAAAAAATCTGCTGTGCATACATTGAGAAATAACCAGCTTCTGTCATTTGCACCGGCAGACAAGGGTGGGGCACTAGTGGTCATGGCCAATGTTCCCTCTAATTATTTTCCTCTGTGTGCGGCAGAGTACGGTCTGTGTGCGCTGCAGCTAAGGCTATGTGCACCAAGAACCTGACCGAGTGTGTAGACCAGGGCTTTGAATGGGGTGAAAATACTTGGTGATCTTTCAAAGGCGCGTAACCGATGCAATTAAAGGTGTCGCTTAAAAGCAATTACGCAAAAAATGTGTATCGCGTAGTGTGCCACCTTACTGATATTTTGCTGCTTCTGTCATTGCATCCAGATATATAATACAAGTAACATTACGCCTACAAGAAGCCAAGACTATTGGCTTTGTCAATGGTTGTTAAGAAATAAAAAGCATTTTGGAACCATAGTTAGACCTATACAGTGTCATCATATATTGGACTCCCAAATTATATACTATCAACTCACGTCTTTCTGAACAATACCATTGGACCCGTCATATTGATGGACCAAAACACTCCAATGATGTGGTGCTCTGGAAATCATTTCAGGGTTAGAAGGGTGAGCTGGATTGGACCCTTCCATAAAATAGGAAACGGAGACTGTAATATTGCCATTTTTCAGCATGCAAATATGGTAAAGGCCCGCCTTTTTACCATTCAGGCCAGCCATCAACACCTGAATGATTTTGAGGAGAAGATTACAGCTGCCCCCTAGGCTACCCTTATAAACCTCCAGTACCAATCCTTTTTTGGAAACAGGGCCACCAACAATTCTTCCAACAAAGAAATCAAAGAGAGAGCTTATCTATACCCTGTTCAAAATGATTTGCTCTTCTCTGATGCCTCGGTAAACAAGACTGACAGCAGGTGGACACTGTGATCCTTGATAAATCTAGTTGGATGAGGGATAAAGATACAAGGGGTACGCAGCAGTGTAAGAAACCAAGTGAAAGATGTCTTGATAAGATTCTAAACATGAGATCTTGGAATGTAGCAGGGTTCAAAAATAAAATTAGTAACAAGTAATGGCAAATGTATATTTACTCCGTGCAGCTGCTGTTTCTACAAGAAATGTGGCAGGCACAGAATTTTAATATTGATTGATGTGTCACAATATATTCTCCTGCAAAACCCTCACTCCAGGGGAGGGCCAAAGACAGCTTGGCAAAATTGATATCCATTACTGTCCCAGTGACTAAAAAAAATCTATACAAACCCCCATTCTTTCAACCGGCTCTTTTGCAGATGGATATGAAGCAAACATTTGTATTGATAAACTTTTATGATAATGTTTTTAATAGTACAAGGTACAGAGACATGGAAGGCCTTGTTGCTGTGCTTGAGAATTCTGTAAAGGATATGAGCCAAATTGTATTTTTGTTTGGATGGGGGATTTTAATATTAATAAATGTCGATTTTCAGGTTTCGACATTTGTGGTTATGCTGATAATTTCGGAACCAATCAGGGGGCCCCGCCAGGGTTACTGGAAGAATGCTTGCCTTTAGAATACCAGGCGGCGCGGAGTCATCTCAGAGGCACTTTAGAATACCAGACAGCGCCTCAGAATCCCAGGCAGCGCTGTGTCACCTCCGAGGCGCTTTACAATTCAATATAGCGCTGTGCCATCTCCGAGGCGCTTTACAATGCCAGGTGGAGCTATGCCATTTCAAAGTACTAGGCGGCGTTGTTCCATGTAAAGCATGTGGCACGCGCCACAGAGGGCCAATTCCGAGAAGGCCAGGAAGATTTAAGAAACCAGTCAAGAGCTTGGTTCAAAGGGAGGGTTTGGTGGCTGTTGCTAGCACGAGACCTCTTGGAAGTTCAAGAGGTGAACGCGCCTGCTGAAGAGATTGGGCCCCTCTTGCTGGTTGAGTCCGGGCAGGGCTAAATCTACCTTTCACCCTCCCCAAGTCAAAAAAAATGAACATTTTTGATTTGAATGTATTTTTAGTCATATTTGTGTAATAAAGATTAGACCTGCCTGATGTGGGCATTATTGTTCTGTATAACAGATAACTTGAAAAGAAGTGGTATTTCTGTCCTAAAATCAACGCATCGTTTATTAAGTAAGTTTGATACTGACGCATGTAAACTCTGTAAGATAGCCAGTGAGGTTACTGTAGTGCATTGAGGCACGCCATACTGTAGTTATGTAGTGCTTTACATCCCTGTCGAGGTGCTAGAGTGCACTGGTGACCTGACTGCACGCTCCTCCGTGGGGGTGGGGCTGTGGATGGAATAGTGCGTTTCTGGCCGGTGACGTAAGTGGGTAGTTTTTGCTGCTCTCCTTTCACTGTGCACTCTCGTGAGTGAGGTGAGACGGAGGGAAAGCAGGACACTTAGGCATTAGTATGCTAGTGCCTAGAGTCTAGGCACTACATGGAGAAGTGTGATTATAGTGTGGCCTTTGTGGGAAGGACGCAAGAGTGTGTGTCCTTGGCAGAGACAGCTCAAAGCACATCACACCAAGCATGCAAAAGCCCCAACTCCTGGGTGTAGGAGACCGTTGTGATAAAGATGTGTGGTGAAGGTGGGCACCTACTGTCCCCAAAGAGGTCTGCACAGAGCGTGCTCACATTATTGTCACCCTTCACGTCACTTCCTCTCTCTTTCGATGTCTCTCTCACGTCTCTCGTGTGCACCAGAACCCTTCCCCGGGTGCGCCTGGAGTAAACATAGCATTTTGTGCCCAGACAGTAACCATTATAGGTGTACAAGGGACAGGGAGAGAAAGTGAGTGAAAAGAGAACGAGAAGGGAGAGAGAGACAAGTATGGTGGGAGGGCAGTGAGAAAGAAGAATGGAGGAGGAGAGAATTGAAGAAAGAAGGGGTGGGAAACAAACAGCTAAAGGGGCCAATGTCATCTGCCTTCAGCCCGCACAGGCTTTTAGCCGCTGTCGAGATGCGTTCCCGCAGGTGTAATTTCACTTTTGAATTTGTTGGTTAGGTTTGTATAATTCTCGTGCGTGCTGTCTTTCCCCGTCACTCTCTGTCACTGTTTCATTCTTCTTGCTGTCTGCCTCGGGTTCTCTCTCTCCATCTCGTTGCCTCTGTCTCGCAGGCTCGCTCTGCACCCTCGTACTTTCCCTCCCCCTCACGTCACCCTCCCACCTCAGGCTCCTGTCTACACACCTGTCCGTATGAGCTGCAAACGTTTATTTAAAGATTAGTCTTTCACGGATCATTTCTACAGCGCTTAACTGAAGAAATGCATTTCAAAAGTGTCTTGTTTTCGGGCGAGTGGAGAGTGTCGCATTAAGGCAGCTGCTGATTTCTATGGGTGACCGTTCATCTCTCCTTTACAGGACAGCTGGAGGAAGGCAACAGGAGGGTTCACAAGCAGCCCCGCAATTGAGCGCAATTAAGAAAAGAAAAGCAAAGTCAAACACAACGTGTGCTTTATCACACGTCGTGTTTGACACACTGCATTCTTTTTCTTACAGTGCACAGCTGCGGGGTTGATTGTGACCCTTTGAGTTAGTATTCGCGTTATTCACGTTAATTGCACGAATACTAATTCAAGGGACCACAATCAGCCCCCCAGCTGTGCCCTGTAAGAATCATCGTCTCCCGCAACGAGGAAATTGCATTGTTTCGCGCCACTCGCATTGTAAAAGAGACGGCGCGAACGGTGCGCGCTAAATACAGCACTCTGCGCGCTTAGGGGGACTTCTGTGCGCGCGCGCTCACCCGCGCAGCTTGTTGGGAACAGTGGTCATGGCCCGCTCTTTTTATGCACGAAAGGTTTAACAGCATGTGAAGGATGACATGACATACTTACCATTACCACAAGCTCCCACGTCAACATTCATGGAGGTCGTGTCTTCTATTTTAACAAGAGCTCTGGAAATGGAATGAATAAGTGAAAAAACAAAACATTTTTTGCTCACGGAATACCCAAAATGACCCAGGTTGTACATGCTTTCCAAGATACAAATAAATCTTCACGACCCCCCCTTTAGAACCATAGTCTCAGGGTGTGGGTCGATTCATGAACCATTTGGTCGATATTTTGATTATTTTTTGCAGCCTGAGGTACAAGGGTGCCCTTCCTTTTTACAAGACACTACTCACCTATTGAACTTACATAAGGATGATCCAATTTTTCAACCAGAAGTAATTTGGCTGTGTACTGTGGATGTCATAGCCCTTTACACCTCGATCCCACATGGAGAAGGCCTGGAAGCTACGGAATGGACACTGCTTAGAGCACCAGAGAGGAAAGCGAACAAGATATTTCTACTAGAATTATTACATTTTTGTCTTTATCATAGCTACTTTGATTGGAATCAAACTTCAAATCAATGGACCATCAATGGGATTTTCAGTAACTCCCAGCTGTACGCAACCTTTTATGTTGAAATTTGAAACAGAATGCATGCTCAGCAAGGATAATTGGACCCAATAATGTATTATGTATCGACAATACATTGACAACGTTTATCTCGACTGGAGAGGTCACAAATGGGTGTTAGAAAATCTGTTGGAGGACCTCATCACAAAGAACTCCAGGATTAGGTTAACTCATAAAATTGAAAAGACTAATATCATCTACTTGGATGTTGAAAATTACGATTACGAGCAATACAACGGGTACAATTGGATCAAGCAAAACTTTTGGAAAAGAATGTTAAAGAAAAAAAGAATTGGGAATTTTTTGTCTCCACATTTTCCACCATGTCACCCGCAAATAAAAGCATCATTTTAAAACAATGGGAGTTACTTCAACCAGAACCGGATTTTGGAGGACAATTTGTTACCTCCCCCTTTATTTGCTTATAAAAGATCTAACAATTTGAGGAAATTATTGCCAAAGCCAAAGATAGCAAATGAAGAAGCACATAAAGGCATGAGATAACTGCACCCATTCTAATAATGTGCTCATAGGATAGAGTATTTCTCATCCACGGACAAGAAAAGACATCAGACTCAACCATTCAGTGGATTGTAATACACAATTTTCCATTCACACAATTAAATTCCTGTGTGGGCTTTTTTATGTAAGCAAGACAGAAAGAAAGATTAACACAAGGATTATCGAACACAAGAGTCGCATAAGAACTAAAGCATTGCATTCACTATTGGCTATTCACTGGAAGGAGAATCATCACACAATAGCTCAATTACCATTTACTGTCCTTGAAGTCATCATTCACCATCATGATAGAAACCAGGCAACACAAGGAGAATCCTATTGGATTAGATATCTGGATACACTGAACCCTAGGGATCCGAATGATAAATTAAAATGATCATGCTTCCTTTGAGTATTTTGTGAAAAACTAGGTGTTAAGAAGCTTTTTTTGCACTCTTTATTGACAAATATCTAACCAAGACGTTGCTGTCAAACATTTCTGCTTCTTATTGAACTTTCGTAAAACAGAAAAGTTAAGATCGGTATACTTAAAGTCACACATTTTGCGTTGTCTTTATATCACATTATTTTTATTACAATTTTTTATTATTTTTTTATGTATAGGTGTCTGCAAGGTTGAGTCATAAAAAGATAATGTGTAATATGTTTGCAGTGTCTGAAGAGGTTTCACACTGAATGATTTCACTTGTTGTATTAACAGCAATATCTATTTTGATTGAATTTATCACAATCAATTTTAATACAGAGGTGTTGCGAAATGTTTGTTAAAGATGTTGAGTGCAATATTGGCAGCATATCATTTGATAGCATGCCTTGAATCATTAAGTTCAATCATTAAGTACAATCTAGTGGAAAGAGTTGTACTATATATACTACATGGGTTGTTATCTTAAGTAATTTTGCATGACAATTACAGTTCAAGGATCAGAGGTTTTTGTATTCAGATTGGAAACAGCTCTATGTCATTTATGTAACCTATCTTTGGACGGACGTTCTATATGAGAATTTCAAGTATATGTTGCAATATAATCAAGCCCATCAGACCTTTCCAATTGAGGACATGTATTTATTTACACATAGCTTCCGGAAAGTCTGTCTTTGCTTTATTTCACCCTAATACGTCGGGGCACCCGCGTTGCAACGATTAGCAGAAAGGAAAGCCTTATCGAAAAACCCAAACAAACCGAACAACGCATGGTATTGGTATCCAAATTCTCCACGGCAAGTGCCACTTTCAAGAAAATCATCCTCAACCATTGGCCCATCCTACAAATGGAACCCGACTTTCGTGACATCTTTCAAACCCCTCCATTGTTTGCCTACACCCGCAGCAACAATATGAAGGAAATCCTCACCAAAAAACAACCCATCCCCAAAGATCACAAAGGAACCCTACCGTGCATGAATTGTAATAACTGCAATTGCATAATCAAGGGAAATACCATCAGACACCCCATGAAAGGCCATCCCATCAAACTTCTTGTCAACGCCACTTGCGATTCTATGAACCTGATCTACGCCCTTAAATGCCCCTGCGGTAAATTGTATGTCGGTAAGACCTGAGAGAAAAATTAAAGTGCGCATTAATGAGCACAAATCTAACATTCGAACAAGACACGAGAAATCCAATGTTGCTACGCATTTTCATGAATCCCATCACACCATCGCTCAACTTCAGTTCATAGTATTGGAAACGATCACAAAAACTGAAGGCACTGACAACCGTAAATTACTCCTCAAAAGAGAACTTGAATGGATGTACCGTCTACAGACATTGAAACCGCATAGACTCAACGATCGTGTTGAATACAGTTGTTATTTATAATGATATCATTACATGTTATATCTTTTGACAAGTTTTTCTCATTGCTCTTTATATATTCTTTGTACTTCTTCCCTTCATCTAAGCCTTTATTTCATTTTTCCCGACTTTTCCAACATGGCCACCATTTTTCTATCACCCCTTTTCGATGTTTTTTCTTTGAATACACCACGTTGGTCCTCTTTCTATTTCTACACCCACGCATTTAACCTTCCCGCACGCCACTGGGTTCACCTACCCGAAACATCAACACACGCCGATTGAACCAGCATCACCACGCGCTTTCACGCCGAAGTAAGTTTTCCCTTCACTGAGGAGGTCACCTTTCCGGGACCGCCCGATTCAGCGTTATGTTATTTTTACCTTTAAACCCCGTCACTCTCCGCTCACTCGGCAAAGCTTCTTATCACATCCCCACACTACTCCTTGATCCCGCTATTTTTCTTTCTCTCTCGCTCACCTACCCAGTTCACTACGCGATTCACTGTCACACCCCATATTTACCTTTAAGCACCAAACCCCTCACATTCGTTGTTAAGCACTTAATACACCAAATACTAAGTATGCCGTTTTTCTCTTTGGATTAATCCTTCACCCTGACACAGGCTCGTCTCTTCTTTTCAGCTCTCCTTGACAAAGGGCCTCCCGCCCGAAATGCATCGGAGTTCCCATTTAACCATCAATGTGTTGATCAATCCACAAACTTTGTTGATATGAAGTGAATATCACCAAAACACTTTTCATGATAATCATCAAAAAATAAAAGTATCCTTATAAGAACATTGGAATCAATTTCTTGATCCACCCCGGAGTGCCTCATTTAGGGATGTACACGCATGTTCATGCGTACACAACTTGCTTCACATTTTCATAGACGTTTGACGGAAACGCCACCTATGAGTGCACCCACCCTTTAAGAAAACTATAAGAACTTTACACAACCAGGCAGTGCACCCCCCACTTCCTCTTTGTAGTCATTCCTTATATATTAGACCCACGCTACTTCAAGGTTGGCCTGAACTTTTGGATGTGACCTGGTTAAGCACGGCCAGAGCCCCAAATGTTGCTTTATGCTTTTAAGCACTACTTTTCAATGTATTCTTTTAATACTCATAACTACGGTTATACTTATTGGATGTTTGCCGTTTTGTTCTTGTTTTGTTCTTTAAATTAAGCTCTATTGTTCTAACCAGGCGTGTTTTTTTGTGTTGTCTTTTCACTGTTTTACTGTGCGAAGTGCTGCACAAATACATTACACATGCCTCTTAAATTAAGCATGACTGCTCTTTGCCAAGCTACCAAGGGGGGAAGGATAGGTTTATTCATGGTGAATTTGTGGCTTACCCTGACTCGGATTGTGGTGCCTGCTGGAAAAGGCGCATTCCCCAGCCAACCAGAAATCCAATTTCTAAAACTATGAATATTAGGAACAGGCCCACAATTTCCTTCACGAATTACATAAAGACATTTCCTCTAATTCTCTCACTTTCTGCATTATCGTCTGGTTTAATGATTTCTTTTTTTACTGATGAGTTACAATGTAAATCAATTCGATATCCTGTGGTCCAAGAACTCTGTATAAAAATGTCAAAGACAAATAAAGTTATTGATGTAATCGAAGTTATGAGTCAATAAATGCAGTCACCTTCAATCGGGTGCTTCAGTGGGAGAGATAAGGTCATCAGAGTTAAATCTATACTTTTTTCTACCATGGATCTAAAAATGGGTCACTTACATCCAGGATACACGTGCACACATTTCTACTGGACATATGATAAAGAGCTAGGGGCTTCAGATTATACATGCAGAGATCTAAATCTATAACATTTCTTTGCCCCTTTTCCTATGGTGTGATTTTGCCACCATTCAAATTCATGCAAATCTCATAGGTGTACATGATCCCACCACAGATAAATGAAGATGAACCCGTTAGCCAGCGAGACTGATATGATGTGCTGCACTTAGAGAAATGATGGCGTTCCCACAATTGGCAAGTACTTTGCTATCATTAGCTTCTTTTCGCCTGCAAATCAATGTCCCTTTCTATGCTGAGATTGCTTGTCATTCCCCAAGCGGCTCCCATTCAGCATGGATTTCTTTTCATTTTTTCCTAACACAGGCTTGTAATTGGAGATAACCCATTATTGAAAAGGCCCTAAATGTACCGCCGTTTGCAGTAATTTGGTTCACTTCTTTCACTCTGTTTAATGGTGGCAATTTCTATTTTTCATTGCAATCAGGTTGGATTTTAGTAAGGACAATTTGACAATTTCACTAGGTAAGCAGCAAAGCGATTCTCTGTTAAATTGAGCTGATAGCCCGTTAAAAGGCAAAACTCATCTTTTTATAAACGCAAGGGAAAGAAGCAATGACAAAGCCAATATGTCTGAGGTGGGTGAATGTGATAAAGAGTCAAATGTTCGGTGGATGACTACATTTTTCATCCATGAATAACATGTGACAGAGTTCTGGATATGTTTTGGTTGAATGAGTTTATAAGTGAATAGATGGTTGAATATGTGCATGCCTTTATGTTTGAAAAGATGAATTGGTACATACGAACAGATAAATAAGAGTGCATGAATGGATGTAGATTGGTTACACCAGTCACAATGGCTGATGACACAGATAGGGACACAGATAGGGATAGTAATAGTGTTATAAGAATACTAACAGTTGCTAGTGCAAGCACAACACCAGAGCTGGGGACTGCCATGTATGGGTATACGACCATCACCCTTGGTTCTGAAATGTTCTTCCCTTCCCTTTCAAGGTTCCACGTAGTCCAGGGTGACAACAGACTGGTGTCAAATTCTTTTGAGCATGTGCTGGAGGCTGCCCTTTGAAATGTAAGAGGACACGAAACAGCTCTGCCTCAACGATTCTGGCAGGATGCAACATCCTACCAGGATGGTTGAGGAGAGTACCTAGCCCCCATGTCTCACAGTCTGAGAGATATACACATAGGCTAAAAGCTAAGCTAATCCCAGTCATGTGACCCAGGACACCAGCAGAAGGAACAACTGGTTAGGTAAAAAAAAATGCCAACTTTCTAAAAGATGAATTTTCTGAATTGTGACTTAAATCTTTTGAGTGTAAGCACCATTTTTCTATCTGCCCCCAAACTTAAGTCATCACTTTTTAAGTGTAAGAAGGTAACCTAATTGTATCCAACAAGAGAGAAAGCATTAGTGAAGAATGACTTTAGGAGTTTTCACTACCAGGACTTGAAAAACTTAAACCCACATGTCCTACTTTCTAGTACAAAGCACCCTGCCTATGAGCCTTTAGGCTTTACCGTAGAGTCAGCCTTAAAATGGTCTTTCCACATTTTGCCGTAGGACTGTTCACTTTACTACTGATAACCAGCGCTAACGCGTGCGTGCTCTCTCCACTAAACATGTTGATATTGTCTTACTCCCAATTGGCACATTTAATTTAGTCTTAAGACCAGGTCAAGTGGTACTACATGCACTCAGGGCTTGTAGGTTAAATACTACATGTGGACATGCAGCACTTACTGTGCCTGCCACTTAAATAGCCCTTTGAACATGTCTTAGGCCTGCCATTGGAGCCAGTGTGTGTAGTAATAAACCTCTTTTCCACCTGGTAAAATACACATATTACTAGTCCTAAAAACATTCCCTTTTAGTACATATAAGTCAGCCATAGCATAGGCCAAAAATAACCCATACATGAGGGTGCAGTGTATTTAAAAAGATGGGCATGTTCTTTTAAACTCGTACATAGCCTGGTAGTGAAAAACTCCTCAATTAGTTTTTCAGTACTGCAAGGGTTGCTTTTCCATAGGATAACATTGGGTTACCTTATTACATTTATTAAGTGATAACATTCAATTGGGAGTAGGTAGGAATATGGAATTTGGTGCCTAAGGAAATATAAATCAAAGCCCTCTTTAATGGTAAAGTCAGATTTCAAATCAAAATTGGGCGGCCTCTGGATTTTGCTCCACCACACAAAGACTGAAACAGTAGAACCGTGAAGCAGATTACTGTTCCCATCACTTGTCTGCATGCACTATTTGGGTCAGAAGGCATCCACAGTGAGCCTATGCTCCCCTTCTTGTTTATCTAATTCCTGTGCTACGCTTGTTCTGGGTGCAAGAAAAGCTTAACTGTAGGATGTATGTTCTATACCTTATTTAGTGTTTGAGGGAAACTTACACCCTGCTCTCTCTGACTCACTTTGTAACCTCTGATTCACTTGTAATAAATGTTGTGCCTCTTCAGTGTGTTTGACTTGGCCCTTTTTGCAGGGTCATCCCTGAACTTTTTGTTTTCCTCCTAGCCTTTTCTCTGACATGGTGTTGGTGGTTCTAGGACACTGGGCACTTTAGCACTGCTGTCCAGTGTAAAGTGTGTGTGCTCTCTGTGGTAAACATGGTAAGAATGGTCTCCACCTGTTTGGCATATTTAATTTACCTGTCAGTCCCTTGTAAAGTGGATTCTCAGCACCCGGGCCGATAAATTAAATTATACTGGTGGGCTTGCAGCGCTGATTGCGCCACCCACGAAAGTAGCCTTTCAAACCTGTCTCAGGCCTCTGCCATTGCGGGGCCGGTGTGCCCAGTGTACTGCTGCTGTGACATGACACCTAAAGTGTGTGCCATGCCTGTGACCCACCTTTTACTGCATGTCAGTCACCTCTAAGGTAAGCACTAGCTAGCCCAATGGGCAGGGTGCATTGTAGGTAAAAGGTAGGACATGTACCTTAAGTGCGTGACATGACAAATCATCGCTACTTATAAAGGTCCAGAGAATCGGGGCACAGGGGGTGAGTCACTCCTGTCACTATTTGTGTATGCAGAATGCTCCGCTTTGATCCTATTCAGTATTCCTCCGTGGCGCGATGATTTTTTCACTCCCCAGAAGTTGCCTGTAACCCACAGGCGCGCCTTCCACCACCTTTTTTCAACACACCTTAGCGCGTGTGTAGGAGATTAAAACACGAGTGGCCTTTCCTTTTGCCACTCACTCACCCTGGTCCTGAAGAAAGTCCCACCCAGACTCTACAGGGACTGAAACACGTAGACCGTTATCAAGTCAACTAAGTAATCATAATTTTTTTACTATTAGTTGCAGCACATAGTTTTTAATTGACACCCTGGGCCGCCACGAATAAATTACCAGGCAAGGATTCCCAGAGGTGCATTTTAACATTCACCTTCATCCACTTCACACTATTGCATGACACCCGCTCCACTGTAGTCAGGCGTTGAAGCACAACCAGGCGGCACTCGGCTGCCTGGTTGGACCCCGATGATGAAGCATGACACCTACCAGGTTGGTGTGTGAGGGGTTTTTAAACAAAGACTGCTTGTGCCCAGCTGACACAGCTACATTTACAGGTGACATGGGATACTAACCAGATTCCATCACTCCAACACAGTGGGCCAGTCCTCGTTGTTTACTTGATTATACCTCAGGGGTAGGCACTCGCCCCTCAAATCCCTTGCTCTCTATTTTGTTTATTCTACTACATTTTAACACATACCATTGTTGTTTCATCGGACAGTAATCCATTTCCAAAATTTGCATGTTTGGGGAGGTGTGTCCATGGCACACATTGTTGCCGGCATCATTCCCCTCATATCGCTTTTCCGTGATCTTAAGTATGTTCAAAGCAAATAGACCTCACCTCCTAAGGTGTACATCCTGTGGGGCAAGTGACATGCGAGCATCTCCTGATTTCTGACAATTGTCTATAGTCAGTGCAGAACCATCTGATACTGGTCATTAGAATAAATAACTTTTTCCCAACTACATGAATGGGTACTATGCCAAAATTACATATACAAGAACTCTTGACACACTAGCCTTCCAAGATGGCTATCCCTTAATGACATATTAAAGGAAGTGCCATCGCCACCTTTTCCATTCTTAATATCTGCTTCCTCCAAAGTATATTTGAAAGCGTATTATTATAGTTACAAATTAACTATGACTTTTTGCTTAAGATGTAACTTATTTGAAGGGATGAATGAAACAATTTGCCCTCATACAGAATGGGAGAAATATGCCATAGTCTGTGGCCTGCACTAACCTCTTTCTGCTCGATAGGAATGTAATATTCTGGACTGCCAGGCACTGCACACATTTAGAGGAAGGAAAGGATAGTAGCATGTGGAGTGTTCATGGCACTTGGAGAGATGTGTCACACTTTTTGAATGGCGGTACCATGTAGGACTGCTGAGTATAGTCAAGAAAATTACATGCAAGTGAAATCAGGCATTTTCAATTTACAATGTATAAATTACTCGTGGTTCAGATTGCCTTACACTAGCAATTGAAAAACATTGTTGTAGGTAGCACCTTGTTGTCATGGGTATGGGAGAACCTTGGAAACTGTTTGTGTTCATATTTGGAAACAATGGAAGAATCAGCCAAATACAGAGAAGTATTCATTGGAATCCATTTGTGTTTGTTGAGACAGGCTTTATTTGCTGAAGTATTGCTTCAGAGCTATCCTTAGAGGATTCAAAACTCATATTTTCTTTCACAAGGAACAGGAAGGTACCAGTTGAATGATGAGACTTTGATATACTTTTCTCTTGGCCACTCCCTAATCAATGGGATACAAGTTCACAGGGGTAAGCCAACCAAATGTTGTAGTATTTCCTGTGTGCCCTACTGCAATCAATCCTACCGTGCCCCTCTCTACCTAGAACCAAAATGACAGAAACTTTCTTCAACTGTGCTGCACATCTGTGCCACCTCAAAGGTGTGGCCAAGAAAACCAGCAGCCCCTCCTCTGTAGTCTCTCTAACCCAGTTCTGGGGCACCTCATCTCCCACTGGGACTGGTGCCCGACTGGCCAGGAATGCAACAGGAAGAGGCAGGCCCAGGTGCTAGCTACTTCTGCCTGTGATAGGGTAGGCCTCTTTAAAGTTAGTCAAGTTCTGAGGCACCGTACACAGGCATCCTTCCAAGGGAAAAACAACACACTCCCTCACCCAAAACCTTTCTTTCAGCTCTGGCAGCAAGTACCCATCTCATCAAGGGAACTATTCAGCTACCACGTGACAGCTGTTCGTATGCAAATGGACATTAGACGCTTTAGGCATTGAAAAGTTAACCTTTTAAAAGCACCCTTTTTCCCAAAAATACATCACAAATCCAACTTCATTAGTGGATTGGGTTTGTAATATATACTTTAAGAAGTCTAAAAATTAAATTTGTACCTGCTTCTTGGCCAAAGAACTTATAGACATAATAATAAAGCCCACACTGCTAGAGCGAAAATAGCTTTTGGGACCTTGTTTCAGTAAAGAAATGTTTAACATTACATGTGTTGTTCTACTTTTCTAGATCATGCATCTTGCCTTGAGAACAGTTGAGCCGATTTAAGGATGACTTAGTATTTAAAAAGAAGGCTTAGGCCAGTCCAAAGGGGTTATTTTGACATGTAGAATTTGCATTTTAAAACTGCATCGGGCAAGCTCCAAAAGGTAGGCTTGCAATCATGTCTGCACTGTAACTGCAGTGGGTAAGACAATGGGTGTTGCTGCCGACTAGGGAAATTTAACTTACATGTCCTGGGTACACTTTGAACCATATACTTGGGATTATTAGGTATATGCCAATTAGGGTATGCCAATTTCATCACATTAAAAGAGGTAACGCAGACACTATATCAATGGTTAGCAGGGGTAAATCGCCCTGAACTCTACTGCCAGCCAATACAGTTAAGGAAAAATGCTGGTGTTATACCACATAAAATACGGTCGTTCTAATAGAGATATTATCTGGTGTATAGTAGGCTCTAGATTTGAAGACATGTGGCAGACTAGCAACTCCTTTTGGATCCAGACTGCAAGGTTAGTCCTTTCTGACAGAATGCAAGACACAACACCAGTTTTGAATTCAATGCATTCAGCATATATGTATCACTCTATCACATGATGGCAACAGCATTTTTCAGCCCTTATTATGCAAAATATAAAAAAAATTGTCAAATAACAGTAATCTTTCTTGATAGAACTGAGCTATTAGCATTCAATGCATTCAGCCTTGTATTCAAGTTGGTTGATCAGCAGGGCAAAGCACTGTTTACTTTATTCAAGTTCACTTAAAAGAAAGGCATACACTGAGCTCAAAGGATGTCAATGTGCCAGTAACAGACCTTACTTAACCTTTAAACAAGTAGCATGGAGGACTACTGTTTGTTTGAATGTTCCTTCGAAACACCCTTGCACTTCTATTTGCAGGTGGAAATAAGAGATGACAGTTTTAAATGGTTTTTGTTGTGTCTACATGACTGAAATATGAATCTCTTGACCATCCACTGAGCTACCAGAGAGAATTTTGTAGTTGATTCCAGGCGATTCTTCATACTTAATTTTCGTACTGATTGGAGCTTATTGGTTTAACTTAGTATTTTTACTGAATTAGCAGACTACATGGATGCCAGTTAGTGGTCACCAGGGGTCATAGCTGTGACTGGCTTTACCCTGAAGCCTTTGGTGCAGTATCTGCTACCTCTGGCCTTAGAGATGGCAATATCAGTGAAAAGAACACAGGGGTGGCTACGCATTCCTTATTTTAAGACCGTTTTTCATTACCTAATTTATTACCTAATTTTGAATAATATTCTGTCAGTCCTGGAACAGGACCTTTGGTGTTTACTGTGGAAAGTGGACATGGTTTTAAATGTATGTTGTGTACCTGCTTGTGGGTGAGAGTTTGTTTATGTGAGAGAGAGTGCGTGTGCATGTGTGATCATGTCTCTCTGTATGTGCTATGGTGCATATGTGAGTGAAAGTGAGAGAGAGCCAGTGATATGTATTGAGTGAGATTGTGTGAGATTTACTAATCTTTGATGCAACTCAATACCGAACCAAAGTTGCTGTGCTGCCTTGCCTCAAATGTAGATAGAAAAACTGCTGAGATATGGTGCATGTTTTCTCTCCCTATGCACTAGTGCCTTTTTTGGAGCTGTGTGTTTGTTATCTGAAGCATAGGGTGGCATCCCTTCCAGTACAAAAATATACCTTAAGGTTTTTCCGACTTTGTATGTTTGCTGAATAAAGCAGCACACATGCAAACTTGGAAAACGAAGAAGAAATTAAAACATTTCTTCACGTTACACCAGTCTCCAGAAGATGTAAGATGTGTGCACAAATTCCTGACTAATAATGTTTGTTTATTGGGATTTACATCAAAACCCATGGGTGGTTACATGGGAACGCCCATGCACTACCCATGGAAAGCCTCGTTGATGCAAAATAACATAAAATGGAAAGGGGCGACCGCTCGGTCCCCCCGAACGTATGGTGGAGTACCCCGATCCCCCCGGGAAGCCATTTTGGGCGGGAGGCGAGTCTCGGCTGGTATGCCCGAAGCGGCGTAGCCGGGGCGCGCCTTTTCCTGCCCAAGAGGGGTTGTCCTAGACACCTACACCGTTGGCCACGCCCTGTAGGCGGATTGGAGGAGGGTCCACGCCCGCCCGAAGGAGGATAAGAGGAGCGACGATCCAAGGAAGCATCCTCTTGTTCCTG
This sequence comes from Lissotriton vulgaris, assembly GCF_964263255.1. Lineage (NCBI taxonomy): Eukaryota > Metazoa > Chordata > Amphibia > Caudata > Salamandridae > Lissotriton > Lissotriton vulgaris. The sequence goes on along the minus strand of NC_141693.1, from coordinate 1,434,705,197 downwards.
TGCTCGGAAGCTGCACCTCCCCGTTGCACGTGAGCTCGAGACAGAACAAGGAGCCAATTTTGAGAATTTGTAATTCTTGTGTTTTCTCTTCTAGCGCTTCGAACCTTGGTTCCAGGATCTTTCGGTCGACTATCGTAAGAAAATGCCGGGCAAAAGGGTCGGAAAGAAGGTTAGCACCGACCAAATGCTTCGTATGCTGGTGAAGGACATGGCGAATATGAAGAAGCAGATGGCGACCATGAACGGTACGGGCCGGCCTAAGAAAGTCATCGGACCAGCATTGCCGGGGATAGTCCCGTACGGGAGAGGTAAAAGGGCCAGGAACAGGGCGGCAGGGGGTGAGGCTCCGGTTCCCGAGTCACCTCCGGCGAGCCCGGTCAGGCCAGTAGAGGCCCCAGTTCCGATTCCGGATGCAGGACAGCCGATCCCTGTCGTAGTTACACCTGTGAACGAGGGGGATATGCCACCCGAGTTGGCCGCCCAGTTGGCGGCGTGGTTGGGCAAGAATAATGAGGGTGCTATAGCTCCAGGGGATACGGCCGAAGAGGCCAAATTAATAATGAAGCAGTTGCGGCAGTCGCGAGATGCTGCGAAGGCACCTTGTCCTTTTGTTCCCCCTCAGGTTCCCACGGAACAACCGTCTTCAGGCGTTGGAACAACGGCAGCAGCGAGTCAGCTACTGATTCGGGTAAGAAGCCGTTGCCAATGGCTGGGGAGGGGTCGGTACCCTCGAGAAGGGAAAAGGTGGTACAACATATACCGTTGGCCACAAAGGAAATGATATGGGCGGATAAATACGTGAACATATTTTCGCTGTTGACTGATCATTATGAAATAGAACACGTTAAAAATCAGAAGGAATTGTTGCATCCAAGTGTATGGCGAGCAAAAATGGCGGGTTTCAGAGTTGATGAGACAATCGCTAATTGGGCCAGGGCTTTTGGGATGTTTACTGCAATCATGGGGGAACGTAGGCCTGAGGTATTGACTGAGTTGGCTTGTTACCAGACACGAATAATGGAGTTTTATGAATCGTACGATGGTGATCAATGGTTGGGTTATGATAACAAATTTCGTAAGGCCAAGGAGCACGACTCATCCCTGACGTGGGATTGTTTCGACTCCATTTCCTGGCAGAAACAGGTCAGGTCGAACGCGACAAAGCCGTCTTCGTTTGGCGGGAATGGGACAGAGCCTTCCCGCCATTCCCCGGCGGTGCCCTTTCGAGCGGGCGCCGGTAGTGACCAGCACGCAAGGAGTAATGGGAACTCTGGCAAGAAAGGGGTCTGTTGGAGCTTCAACAGGGGCAAGTGCACTAGACCGCAGGGGACGTGCAAGTTCAGGCATGAGAGTGCAGGGTGCGGACAGTCTTCACACCCCGAGAGTTCATGCAGAGCCAAGAATGGCGATACAGGGGGCAGAGGCGGCGCCAAACAGGTCTAATGACGGCCGAGGGGCGCTGCTACCTACTCCCATCGACATCATGGCTATGATCCCCTGGCTGAACGAATACCCTGATCATGTCTCCGCTGGGGTGTTGAGGGACGGTTTCTCATGTGGTTTCCGCATCCCGGCGGGGGATTTTCGGGGGGAAGCACTGTGTGAAAACCAACTGTCGGTTCGGCAGAATGCGGTGGTAGTACAGGCAAAGATTGCAAAGGAGGTGGCCCGAGGTCGGGTTGCGGGTCCATATGCGAACCCGCCTGTTCATAATTTTGTTTGTTCACCGTTGGGAGTAGTCCCTAAGAAGGACCCAGGTGAGTTTCGGTTAATACATAATTTGTCCGCTCCTAAGGGTCTTTCCGTGAATGATGCGATTGACCCGGGAGTTTGTTCGGTGCGGTACGCTTCCTTTGATGAGGCTGTCGCCATGTTGAATCGCCTGGGGCCCGGAGCGCTGATGGCAAAATCGGATATCGAGTCAGCGTTCCGGTTGCTCCCGGTACACCCACAGGATCAGCGTCTGTTAGGTTTTGTGTTCCAGGGACGCTATTACATGGATAAATGTATGCCAATGGGTTGCTCCATCTCTTGTGCGTATTTTGAACAATTCAGTAGTTTTTTACAATGGGCGTTCACCAGAGCCACAGGCTTTACGCTGGTTATGCATTACCTTGATGATTTTCTGTTTCTGGGGGCAGCTGGGGACACGGAATGTGCGCAGGCTTTGAGTAAATTTTGTGATCTCATGAGAATATTTGGCGTGCCACTGGCACCGGGCAAAACAGTGGGGCCGTCTACTTCACTCGAGTTTCTAGGTATTGAGCTCGATTCTGAAGAGGGGTGCTTCCGTTTGCCTAAAGAGAAGGTATGGAAATTTAAGGCCTCACTCGAGGCATGTATTGACGAGACGAAAGTAACATTGCATCAGTTGCAGCAGGCTGTGGGTCAGCTTAATTTTGCCCTTAGAGTGATGCCAATGGCTCGCCCCTTTTCACGCTCTATTGCTCAAGCCATGGTTGGCCTGAAGGAAGGGCATCACCGCACAAGACTCTCGGCAGAGGTTCGCCAGGACATGCGCATATGGTTGGCATTCCTGGCGGATTTTAACGGTCGTGTCCTGTGGAACAAACCAGCGGTTTCCTCCGAGGAGCTGGGTTTGTGGACCGACTCGGCAGGGAGTGTGGGTTTTGGCGCCATCTTTGGTAATCATTGGTCGGCACAGACATGGCCGGCATGGTGGCACGAGAGTGGGCTCACGGGTAACATTGGGTTTCTTGAACTGTTCCCTATTCTAGTGGCCTTGAAGACATGGCCGGAGGGATTTCTTGATCGCACTGTGGTGTTCTGGTCGGATAATATGACCGTGGTAGAATGTATCAATAATCAGGCAGCACGCTGCAAATTGATCTTGAGATTGATGAAAGAAATTGTCCTGCTATGTATGAAATTAAACGTCCACTTTAGAGCAAAACATGTGCCTGGGGTACTGAACCAGGCGGCTGATGCACTCTCTCGTTCCCACATGCAGGCCTTCCGGGGCCGTCTGCCCTCTGCGGACTTGGTGGCGGCACCATTTCCCGAAGTTCTCTGGTCTCTCGGTGCCCCGGATTACAAAACCTTGTGGGAGAGAGTCTAGCCCCCAGGACAAGGAAGGCATATGAAGGGGCGTTCCGTTCCTATTGGGCATTTTTGGGTCCAGCTAGGGGGGAGCATTGGGGGCAGGAAGAGTATGTCCTGAAATTTCTTGTATCATTGCATCAGGCAGGCCGATCAGTGGCAACAGCCAATAGACACCGAGCCGCCATTGCGTTCATGGCGCAGGCTCATGGCATTCAGGACCCCACAGCGTCCTTCCTAGTAAAGAAGGCGCTGCGCGGGTGGCAACGCCTTGAGGGTCGTAGAGAGGACGAGAGGCGCCCGATAGGGCTAGCAAGGTTGTCCCAGTAAATGTCCGTACTCCCTGCGACTTGTTCATCTCAGTCAGAGACAGTGATATTCCGGGCCGCCTTTGCATTAGCGTTCCATGGGGCTATGCGGCTAAGCGAACTGGTAGCAAAGAACAAGCAGGATACGGTGGGGGGTCTGTGTCGAGAACACATCCAGATTAAAGGTGACACGATGGTAGTCATTATAGCCAAGTCCAAAACCGATCAGGGAGCGATCGGAGACAGTGTGGTTGTTCAGCGCATGCTAGGGTCCCACATGTGCCCAGTGAAATGCGTAGAGGAGTACTTAGCGCAAAGGGCGGCATCATGGGGGGGGAGCTTGCTGAGACATACCGACGCCACCCCACTGACCAGGTTTCAGTTCCAGCGGGTGTTAACAATGGCAATCGCGGCAGCGGGCTTGAACCCGGGCGATTTTGGGACCCACTCATTCCGGATAGGTGCTGCTACAGAGGCTACAGCCAGGGGGTTGAGTGTGGATAAAGTGAAACAGTTGGGGCGTTGGTCCTCGAATTGTTATAAGAGGCATGTGCGGTTGCACATGTTGTGAAGCTAATGTCATGCACTCACGCTTCTTGTTTTCTGTTTGGTTTTCAGTTTCGCAAGCAGGCTTTGCGGGGCGGACTGTGCAGCTGACCCGACACCTGGGGACCAGCGGTCAAAGATCACCGGCTGAGGGAAGAGTGGTGTGGGTCGTCGGCCACTCATACGTGAGGCGTGCCGCAGCCGTATTCAAAGCAGGTGACATGATTCACATGGCTGGGGAATACGGGTACAGGGTGACCTTCTACGGAAGGGGCGGGCTCTGTATTGACCAGTTTAAAAATGTTATGGAGGGTTTGTTAGGGCGGACAAGGTCACCGCCATCTGTAATCATAGTGCATCTTGGGGGCAATGATTTGGTGACCACTGGTCGGCGAGTACTTCTCGAATTAATCTTATCCACAGTAAGTTGGTTGGCGAGAAGGGTTCTGGGGTGCACGATTGCATGGTCACACATGATTCCGCGGAAGGTGTGGCGGGGGGCTATTTCTGTGCCAGCTTTAAATCAGTCGGTGAAGAAAGTAAATAACAAACTTGGTAGGTTGTTTCGTACAGGTACATTGCATTGTATTCCTCATGGGTGTATCCGGGGGGACCATATGTATCTGGAGGATGGGGTCCATTTGTCCCGGGAGGGGAATGCTTTACTCATAGGAGACTTTGTAGCTTGGTTAAAGAGTGTGCAGCCATGACCTTTAAGTAGGAGTTTTGTGGGGGAGTCCGGATAGCCGGTCAACTATCCGGCCTGTGGCGGTAAGGTCATGATCGGTGAGCAGTAATTGGAAGATCCCTAGAGGTGGGGGCGTCACCCATTATGGATGGGAGCGCCCGGGGGGAGGCGGCCATTGGCCCCTCAAACGGGGAGGCGGTCCCCTCTAAGGATGGGGCCGCCGAAAGGGAAGGCAGTCATAGGCCCCTCCCTGGGGAGGAGGGGCTACGGGCCCCTCCTGGGAATTTCCCGGGGCCAGGACATCTGCGACGGCAGATGTGGTAAGCAGTGTGGGGTGGGAGGGGGGTCTACGCTACCTTCTAGACACCTCACACGAGTCCTCGGACGACCACTAAAGATGGCGTCGAGTAAATATGGGGCCCCCGTTAAGACAAGGGAAATTGGAAGTTGGCACAGAGGGACAGTCCTCTGTGCGCCCGCCCCTCACAAGTGAGGGGGGAGTTCTGGTTTAGGGATCTGACACCGGTTACGACCTTGCCGTTGGCCCGTAATGTTAGGATGTACAATTTGAATTTTGAGAAATGCATTTACAGGATGTTTTAGAATCGGCTAGGAGAACCTTTGTATTAGAGATGTGTTAAGGTTAGCCAAGAAACATCGTAATGTGTAAATGAAATTGTACATGATATGAAACTGTTATTTTAATGTTTTAATTTTGTTTCATATTTTAATAAATACGGCCGGGAGGGTAACTCCCTCCCGCCTTCCAAAAGTTCAAGAACCGTTTCCGTCTTCCCATTCTTGGGGAGTGTGTTGGGAGGGGGTGTCGGGTATCCCAACCATATGGAAAGGGGCGACCGCTCGGTCCCCCGAACGTATGGTGGAGTACCCCGATCCCCCCGGGAAGCCATTTTGGGCGGGAGGCGAGTCTCGGCTGGTATGCCCGAAGCGACGTAGCCGGGGCGCGCCTTTTCCCGCCCAAGAGGGGTTGTCCTAGACACCTACACCGTTGGCCACGCCCTGTAGGCGGATTGGAGGAGGGTCCACGCCCGCCAGAAGGAGGATAAGAGGAGCGACGATCCAAGGAAGCATCCTCTTGTTCCTGTGCTCGGAAGCTGCACCTCCCCGTTGCACGTGAGCTCGAGACAGAACAAGGAGCCAATTTTGACCCACCCACCAGCCCCTGATGACAGCGATTTGTTTTTGAATAAAGTCGAGTGACACAATACTGTTTCTTTTTCAGGTTGTTTTCGAATAAAGTTGGTAATTTTTGGTATGTAATAAAGTGGTTGCTCTTTCAGCATGTATGTCGTCAAAGCAGTGACAGCAGAGTTAAATGTAGTGCCTAGTAGGAGTGTATTCTTTGAATCGCTCAGTATGACTGTCTTTTTCCATCCTCTTTAGTTTAAAAAATGTCGTATTTATTTTGGTCGGGCGGTAAGGTCATGATCGGTGAGCAGTAATTGGAAGATCCCTAGAGGTGGGGGCGTCACCCATTATGGATGGGAGCGCCCGGGGGGAGGCGGCCATTGGCCCCTCAAATGGGGAGGCGGTCCCCTCTAAGGATGGGGCCGCCGAAAGGGAAGGCGGTCATAGGCCCCTCCCTGGGGAGGAGGGGCTACGGGCCCCTCCTGGGAATTTCCCGGGGCCAGGACATCTGCGACGGCAGATGTGGTAAGCAGTGTGGGGTGGGAGGGGGGTCTACACTACCTTCTAGACACCTCACACAAGTCCTCGGACGACCACTAAAGATGGCGTCGAGTAAATATGGGGCCCCCGTTAAGACAAGGGAAATTGGAAGTTGGCACAGAGGGACAGTCCTCTGTGCGCCCGCCCCTCACAAGTGAGGGGGGAGTTCTGGTTTAGGGATCTGACACTGGTTATGGCGCATAGCACAACTTTGTGTTGCTTTGGGATAGTAAACAACGATAATCCTGACATTGGTTGGATAGTAAATACCACTGTAACACTTTGCACCGGGATTGTGTCACAAAAGTGATGCAAACCCTGTGCAAAGAGTTTGTAAACCTGGGCCTGAGTGTGAGTAGGAATGAGTGAGTGAGATTAAGAGTGAATGAAAATGAATGAACAAGTGAAACTGAATTAAAAATTAATGTAAAGGGGTGTGTGAGAGTGAGTGTGAGTAAGTAAGAGAAATGAGCGTGAGTGAATGTGAGTGTGAGCAAGAATGTAATATCATGCTTGCGAGTTTGCCGGAGGTATTTATTGTATTGTTGAGATGCTCAGAGCAAAGTATTGGCACTGGCATACTTATAGTAAATCTTAGCACAAGAAACACCTGTGCCAAAATACTGGTGCACCGGGATGAAATCATGGCATAATGGACACCAATGATAAAATAATTCTGCTGGGACATTGGGCACCCATGGGAAAATACTGCCATATCTGAAAGCATTTTTGCCATGTGGACCCAATGGCAAAATACTGGTAGTAGCACAATTGAGGTAACTCTTGGTGGACAACATGGCATATAAGAGGGTGCCTGCCATCGATGGCAAAATACTGGCCCTGACATACTGAAGTAATTTTTGATTAAGGGTCACCAATGGTAAATGAACAGCATAAATTGGCAAATTCTTTCACTGTCACGTTTAATGTCTATTTTAATATAAACTATGGGTAAGTGTTAGCCCTGGCACAATAGCGGTAATAATAGACGCATGGGTGCCCAGACATATTTTGTAAATGGGGTCAACTCCTGAAGAACCTCATGTTTAATTGGCATGGTATACCATGAAAAAATTTGAATATTTAATGAGCGCCTGTTCACTTCCTTTGGCATTTTACCACATTTATCTGAACATTGTCCATTGAAATGTACTATTTCACCTAATTCTTTTCAACTTCCTAGAAGAGGTCTGGCAGAGACGCTTTGCTCACACATTAAATTCACTTAAAGTATTATGCTCCAGTACTTTCAAAGATCAAGTCAGCACAATAATATAGTTAGTATATAAAATAGATATTTTGTGTTTTATTCTGTTATAGTAATCATGAAGTTATCATTATATTCTATCAATGTCAATTGTTGTGCTACTACAGTCATGGGTCATGCTTTCCAGAGAAACAATAAGGCCAAAAATCAGATGATGTAATTTTCTGTGACATCCTTAAGGTCAAAGGGTATGTGATGTCACTTACACTACCTCTGGCATTTTTTGGAATTGATGCCTGTGACAGATTTACCCTTATTTTTCTTCTGGACATACATAGAGGAATGTGTAAAAACACATAAGCAAGTGTAAAAAACAAGGACCCCCTGAACAGTGATTTGTTCTATTCCTAGGACATGGAAAATCAATTCAAGTAAAAAACCTCCTAGGCAATTAATCAATGGAAACAAGTCAATAAGGGAAGAATCAAGAAAGAGAATATATATAAATAACATTCATTTTAATAACATCAATTTGGAACTCTCAATAAGGCTTATAGGCCTATAGGTAAAGTGGAGATCATGCGAGCCCTTTTAAAAGATGGGAACAATCTCTGCCCTGGCCAAGGTTAGTGGAATGGGTTATTATGTATGTCCTTAAATGGCAAAGAATCATGTAGGAGTGAAAACTTAAAGGTGGAAAAGAGGGTGAATGAAGAGGAGACCAAGAAACTAGAATTAGCTGTCATGTGTGGAGATGAAAGAGAACTAAGGTAGTTAATACATAACTAGTATAACTGAAGCATGAAAAGATGAGATGCTATTAGAAGTCCATCATGTAAGGAGAAACATTAGCAAAAGACTAAACAAGTTCCTGCAGCCAATGCTAAAAATAATTAAAGATTGGAAATTCGTCAAATCTTCAGTTGTACGTTATTCTTGCACATCATTATACAACCCACAAATCTATGGTATAGTTGAGCGGTGTAATGGCATGGTAAAATGTGTCATAGAAATGGCTTTGAGCAGGGGAAAAGACGTCAAGGGAGTTGCCAGAAAATTTAAATGCTCCCACTTTGAACCAAAGGTCTTATGTTACCAAGCAAGAGAAGCACGTCCTTGCGACTCTCCCTAGGAAAGCCTGCTTGCCTCTTCCATCGGAGCATCTGTCTATTCATCTTTTCTGTCTATTCATGCACTGTATGGTGATGTTTTATCCACCAAAGTGCATAAAACATCACCATACAGTTGCTAAAACCAATATATAAATTACAATAAATACAAATATGCATACAAATGTTAAACCAAACAAATTCCTTTGCAGCAATCTGGGATTTGATCTGGATTACTACATATAAAGGATTTAAAAAGGCTTAAAGATGGGCTCAGATTATTATATACTTGAAAATCCATACATGCACATTAGGACATATTTCTTCTCCCAACCTTCCACATTGCCAGCAAGAATTTAGAGACCACAAATACTACACACTGACTTGTATCGGTTTTTAAAATTAGTGAAGTGTCTCTATAGTCCTTGACACCCATGTTCCGGCAGAGTGGTAGATTCTGTTTTCCCCTAATACTCTGATAAGTGGAGTAACAGAGCATAACATGTTCTATGATTCTTTCAAATTGGTACAGAAAGGGTACTGTCTGTCACTTGGCCCAGGTACGCCCCCCCCCAACTTGCTGTAAAAGGAAGGAGCGGCATAGTGCCATAACTGAATTACAGATACAGCTTACTTTGGTTACTGGTTCTTTGTCATCCATGAACCGCTCCACTTCAAAACCAACTTTCATCATGAAATAGTTAGACATCAAGAGTTCTAGGCTAGACTGCCTATGCATTATGCTCTGCCTATGCTGTTAATATACTCTCTTGATTAACTCCTTAGGAGTCAAACTGGTCTCCTCCGGAATATCCAGTTTTCTCTACATCCTAATCCCAGTGGGGGTTGGTTTTAAATACCTAAACCAGCGTATGTTGCCTGCTCCTAGTATACATAAGTATGTACATGCTCCAAAGGGAGCCCATCTCAGTATGGGGTTAGAGTGGGTAGAGTGATATGGGTAAAAGACCATCTATTTGGTTTTGTCAATATTAATGTCTAAGCCCCTTAACTTACAAATGAGGTTGAAATGGTCAAGGATATTCTGTAGCCCCATAGAAGATTTGGAAAGTAGCAGGGTATCATCTGCAAACATCGGGTCAGGAGCCCTGTTGTTTGTAAGACATGGGGCATCAGAGTAACAATGGTTTACAAAAGTAATCAGGCCATTAATAACCAGTGTAAGAAGGTGGGAGCAAGAAAGCAGACCAATCAGACCCCTCTGTTAAGTGGGAATGGATCTGTCATTTTCCAGGCTGGCCCTCATCTTACTTGTGCAAAGTAATTGCAGTGAAGTCCCTTAATCATATCCAATAGGTGACCTGGGATTCCAATGTCAGCCAAGATCTGCAGGAGGGTGGATCGAGGAATGAGGTCAAATGCAGACCTTCGTTCTATGAAGACCACATAGAGGCACCTGCCCCCTAACAGAACAGTCTTCCAGTACAGCAACTGAAGTCAAAACACCTGGTCAACTGTACTGGTGCGTTCTCTAAAGCCAGCTAGTAATTGGGTCAATATTTCTTTGGAAGTCTTCCAGTCTTGTAGTCTGCCCAAAATGATACTTTGCAAAGAGCTTTTTGGAACTCTCAATAAGGCTTATAGGCCTATAGGTAAAGTGGAGATCATGCGAGCCCTTTTAAAAGATGGGAACAAACTCTGCCCTGGCCCTGGTTGGTGGAATGGGTGCCCCTTTATTATGGTACTAAATGTACCTTCTCAAACCCTTGTGCTTTTGCAGAAATTAGTTGCATATAACTTGTCTAACTTCCTCAGGGCTAAAGTCGACAACACCCAATTGCTCGATCAGCCATGAAGCAGCATCTCGCCTCTGTTGGGTCCAGTCGTGACTGTCAATGCATGAGGAACTTAGTACTTGTTAACTAGTTAACATTCTTCCTAATGTGCCACTCTGTGAATCTATACATTTTTAAATGGAACTAAGCAGTCACTCTTCTGTTAATGGACTTCTCATGTATTGACCACCCGATGCATTTACCCAATACATCAGTAGTCTTATAGAAAAAAAAGAGGATGATGTAGATTTTACTGTTCTAGGCAAAATTCAATTTCCATACGGAAAGCTCGATTGATCCTGACTCCGTGGATTTACTGGACCATATGGTTGGTGCACGTCTAACACAAATTGTCCAGGGTTCCTCACACAAAGATGGTCATCTTCTTGATGACATTTTTACAGACAATTCACTACTCCACTGGGTATCCTCTCTCCCTATGACATGATCTGACCACAAGGCAATCATGTTTGAGATGAATGGACTACCTGAGGCAGAAAAAATTCGCCCACAAATTAGGAATACCACTCAATGCCCGTGGAGTGCAATTGATGCTGGTCAGTTTAATGCATCCCTTATTCAGTCAACTCCATTGCTCTGCCCTGATATGGATTCAGCTATTCATAATTACCATCCATGGCTGGAGATATCGCTAACGCAGTTAGTTCCAGCAAAAAAATCTTATAGACATGCGACTAATACTTCTTAACACTGGTTTAACGATGATTTCAGACGCAAAAAACAGTAATGTAGGAGATCAGGATGTAAATGGAGACTTGAGTACAAATCAGTGGATAAAGAGATATGTATAACCAAGTTGCAGACCTACAAAAAGATTATCTTAATGGCGAAAAAAGAACTACTTTGTGGCAAAAATAAAAGGAGCTATGAATTCCTCTAAGGAATTGTTCATAACAGTCAAAAAATTGTCAAAACATCCTGATTCTAAGAACCCAAATATTAACCGAAAACTCTGCAACTAATTGGCACTTCATTTCCAAGACAAAGTTAAGTCTGTCTGTGATTACTTTTTAGATACAAGTCAAACTGTCGACCTAAATAGTAGATCACTGAAGGGCACTTAATATGTCAGCACCTTATCCCATTTCAGGCCTTTGACGGTTGATCAGACGCAGAGGAGACTGATGCAGATTAAATCGGGTTCACCACAGGATCCATACCCTTCCAGAATAATTAATTTGGTCCCAGAGATGGTAGCCTTTTGAAGCAGGATATTTTCCAAAAGATTGGAAGGTAGGGTCTATTCTGCCATTAATAAAAAAAGACCATAGACACCACTAATACCAACAACTATCGAGCAATAATTAGATTACCATTTCCTGCCAAATTGGTCTAAAAAATCAACAAGGAACTGACCATCTTCCTCGACAAAACCAAGAGTCTGGATTCTACACAGTGGGGGAAATGTGGCTCTGATCCTTTTACATCTTTCAGCTGCATTTGATATGGTCAACCAGAATATGACAATTTACAACCCACTTGTCACAACGCGTGTTATTACAACACATTTTTTACATCGCAAAATCAATTACAACACATGTTGTTACAACGGATGTCATTACAATGCATAATCCATTACAACACAATTACTATTTTAACTTCGCTGGGGTGTTACAGTGGGGAATGCGTTGTAATGGATTATGCGATGTAATGACATGCGTTGTATTGTATTTTGCATTTGTTGTAATGACACACATTGTAAAACATGCGTTGTAAACAATGTTTCCCGGTCTTTTAATTGATTGCCTTAAATCAATTGGGATCAAAGACAAAACACTTAAGTTTATTACTTCTATTTTGGCTGACCGCTTTCAGACGGTGTCTCTTGGTGATTTTACTTCTTCAACCTTTTCTCTGCCCTGTGGGGTCCCTCAGGGCTCATCCCACTTTATTCGATTTTCAGGTTACCCCACTTGCAGCTTTGATTAGATCATTTGGCTCCTCGTTAGTCTCATATGCGGATGATACGCAGATTGTTGTACCTGTCACTGATAATTCCAGAGCTACGGCAGCTCAGTTTCATGACTGTATGCTTCGTATCGGAAAGTGGATGAGCAGCAATTTTTTTAAATTAAACTCCTCAAAGACTGAGGTCCTGTTGTTTGGTAACAATGCCTCCTTCTGGTAAAACAATTAGCGGCCTCAGCACTAGGGCTCTGCCGACCCCTAGCTACAAAGCAAAAAACCTTGGGGTGATTATTGATACCAAGTTATCTTTTGAAGGACAAATAAATCACATCACCTTCTCATGTTTCTTCATTCTGAAAACTCTAAGGAAAGTGCTGCCTTTGATTCCATTGGGTCTGCAGAAGGGAGGTAGTTACGACTCTTATCACCTCTAAAATAGACTATGGTAATCCACTCTTTATTAAAATTCAAAAGCGTTTTCTACATAAGTTACAAACGCTATAGAATGCCACAGCAAGGTTACTGCTGGGCAACCCGAAACACAAATCTGCTTCTCAAGCCTTGATCCAACTACTATGGCTCCCCATAAATAAACACGTTCAGTTTAAGGCACTTTGCATTGCCTTCAGGGCACAACAAGCTGTCCGCCCTGACTACCTGATACTGCATTTTCAACGCTATTTCCAAGCACGCTCCCTCCTTTCATCCTCAAGTGGAAAACTTGTAAACCCCAGATTTATTAAAGCTAACTAGGGTAGGAGAGGCTTCATTTCATTCATCGAGACTGTGGAAATCACTCCCGACAGAACTAAAACTGAAGACAAATCTATTTGAGTTCATGAAGAATAGAAAAAATTGGCTTTTTAGCAAATAACCTTGTTATCCACTGGATCTTTCTAGCCTATCAGTATCCACTTAGCAATAGATACCCCCGGATGATTCTAGCGCTTTATACATTTTATTATCATTTCATTTCTTGTACTGGGGCTTCACTCTGGCCAGCAGTAGAGTGCAATTTTGAAAAGTGAGAACCCAGACATAGAAATGTGATTTTCAACGGGACAAAAACCTTCAATACTGTCCTTGGAGATAGTGTTCCAAAAAGAATGTTGATCACCACTTCTTGCTGCAGCAATTAAGCCCTCCTATTTCCTGAGCATCCATCCATGCATCCATCCATCCATCTATGCTTTCACTCACTCACCTCTGCACCCTTTTGAGTTTATTTTGAGACTTTGTCTGCAAAGTTGCAGACAGAAAATGCTGATCAAAAGCCCGTCCCTGCTGGAGCTGCTAAAGCGGGGGATTAGCGCTGCCCCTGAATGAAGTTCATATCATGGTGAATGATCTAGTCTGGGCTTATTGCACTATGAAAAATTGTGTTACAGAATGATACCTTTTGAGATGTTGAGGGGAAGAAAAGCTGACATGAAGAAGTATGTTGGTTGGATGTATTTGTTGTTGAGTTGTAAAGGTGTGAACGTACAGAGAGACAAAGTCTGAATGGTGGCATAAGAAAAGAAGTTTGGTGAAAATAAGATTTGTACAAGTGGAAGGGAGTGTTACAAAATTTCGTGGACCAAATAAGGTAAGGGAGGTGCATGACTTTCATGGGGGGTGGGAAAATGGCAAAAGATGGAAAAGAAGGCGAGGTGGTCTTGTACAGTAAGAATGGTAAAAAAGACCAGTGCAGTAGTTCCTTCTCATGTATGATGATGATTTGTTGGGAAGAAAGGATTTGACAGGAAGAGATGTAGCAAGATGGGATGGAGGAGACAGTAGTGGAGCACAGTTATTCCTGATATCCAAAGGAGGGAGAGAGTGCCAAGGTGTCGGAGGATCCAGAGCACTTGCAAGACAATGTGAGATAGGGTGCCCGGCACAATTTACAGCAGTATATAATGCAATGTACCTACGGAATATGTTTTTTTTTTGTTTTGTTTTTCTCTGTTCTTGATATTACACTTTGGGATCTCTGTTCTCTCATTGTTACTTTCAAGTTTATTTTTACTTGTTTTTAATGAAAGGGAATTAATGTGTTGCCACTTAATTATGTAGAATTCTCCACATGCCGAGAATTTCAATGCGGAGTGCCCTACCAGCTGTGAGGGTTCTGCACTTTGAAACTATCCTGAGGCGGGTGTGGGCATTCTGTGTTTGATCTGTGTTCCCGTCTGCAAGTAAAAGTACTCTTCTTCATTGCTTTGTGGAGACTTGGTCCTTACAATAGACCCCTGCAGAACTGCCTCACTACATAGATTAACAAATTGTAGCAACATGTAAAAGATATATTAGATGTATACATTATATGAGTAAACCAGTTACGAATTACTTTAGATAATCCTGAAGAAAGAAGAGAATGTGATGTAGTTGATGATGAAGTTTGAAAACACTCTACTAGAAGAGATTTTGTGACACAGAAATGATTGAGGAAGGTAAAAACCCTAAGTCATGCTGTTTCATCGAGTGACAAATGGCTGTATGTGCCTTTGAACTTGTACCACACATGCCAGATGCTTAGTAAAAGAATATGTGATCATGATGTCCTCCTCACACCCATCTCCACACACAGTTACCAAGTGTCACTCCTACAGAGCACAGAATCCTGCTGAGAGACAGGAGGAAGTGGTTTCCTTCTAGGTTAAGTTGTTGTCTTTATTCTCAACTTAAGTACGATTATGTGTATACAACAAATGAACAATTTGTACAGATTGCTAAACTCTCCAACTGACATCCTTTGGAACATTAACAGATAGAGAACTTAAGACGTCAAACATTACAACCTTCACCATACCACATCCTAATGACTCAGAAAATGACATATAAAGCAGAACACGTCCCCATCTTCATGACTGACCACAAACCACATAATGTCAAGTCACAAAAAACAAGTCACACCATAAAAAAAACAGCACTGATTTAATCAAAAACACAAACAGGAAAATAAACTTCTCATCACATTCTCCTTAATCCCAGAATAAACAGAAATACCCAGAGTGCTCAATCTTTCACTTGCAGAGCACCAATTCGGGACAATATCTATCTGGAAATATCCCAGATCTTACTTCCTCAATGTTGGACTTGGGCCTTTTTGGCAGGTTCACCCCTAAACTTTTTGCCTTTAGCCTCTGACATGGTGGTAGTGATTTTAGGTCTCTGCGCACTTTAGCATAGTGGCCCAGTGTAAAGTGTGTGCGCTCTCTGACTGCGTGTGGTGAGTAGGCCTGCCCTCCCATAGGAATGCATGGGGGATATTTGAGCCCATGGTAATTCCTGATACGTGGGGAGTGCAGGGGCAGTTTGGTATGTGCGAACTCGTGGTAACAAATGCTGCGCAATGATGTGCGCAGATTTATTGTGTCTAGTGTAGAAGTGCCACTTTTAGAAGTTGGCATTTCTGTGTGCTGTGAGATGAGAATTGCCTGTCTGGCTTGTGAGTGACACGGGCTGGCTGGTGTGCTTGGCTCCAGGAGCCAGGGTGAGTCTGCCCGGTGGTGAATATGGATATCTGCATCTAGATGGGAGGGAGGAGTTGCACTTGTGACCTGAATAGGGCTGTGCCTTCCCTCCACAATGCTGGCTCCACCCCCTGCAGTGCATCCAATGCTCCTGGCCTGTCTTCTGAATAGGGAGAGGGGCTGAGCAAAACAAAGTGCTCCAGAACTAGTTGGTTCTCCCCTTGCCTGCACCTTTTAGACAAAGGAGTTTGTGGTATAAATATAGGGGCTGTGACCCCATGGTAAAGGTTCTTGTTCTTGTCTTGGACTGGAATCTACCAGGGGCATGCTGCTGCTGGAGCTCATGGGATGGCTTGCCTCCCTGGGCTCTGCCCTGCCCCTGGATGCCTGGAGGACTTCTTGGGGACCCTCCTGCTTTGCTGGAATGATTCCTGGCACCCTTTTACCTTTCCTCCCAGCCCCCAGGACCTTTGGCGGCATGGGAGTGCTATGCTGTACTTTTGAAATGCTAGCCTGGTGAGCGCTTGATTTTCCCCTCTGGGAGCGCTCTATTTTAGCCCTTGCTGGAGAAAACCCCAGCCCAGGGATTCCCCTCCTTTGTGCTCCTAGCGGGTGCCCACCCCGCTTATTTTAATATTTTACATAGCGGGAGCAACTCCGCTTTATGGTGTTTTTATGTAAAAGTGCTCGAGCCCAAACCGCTCATTGTTCATAAATACGGGTGCCCACCCCGCATTGTATGCGACCTTTATGGAGGGTGCCTACCCCGCTTTATATTTTGATTTCAGAGGGAGCCTACCCTTCATTTTGCAGCCGCAGCCTGGACTTGTATCTAATCACAGCGGGTGCCCACTCCGTATCTCACCGCCTAGTGTGACCCAGAAGCTGTCTGCCTGGTTGGGGGCGGGCCTGCCCCCGGCCAGAAGAGGAGACGGCTGCCTAGAGCCTCGCTGGCTCCACTCTAAGTCCCGGTCCTGAGATGGGGGACCAGGTGAACCAAGGCCCTGGCAGTAAGGGGCTATCATGAGTAGGGAGCGCCCCCGAATGCCGCCACACAGAGAAGGAGAAGCCCCGCCTAAGAGCCAGTGAGTAAAATCCAGCTGGGGGAGTTGAGCCAAGGCACCCTGCCGGTGCCTCGTTCTATAGCAGCCCCGCTTAGCAGAGGGCTGCTCCGACGCGGCTGCAGTGTTTACTCAGGGCCAGAGGGGCCCGTCTCAGTCCCCGTGTCCCTGCTGATTCCCTGAGTGGCCCCGCTAGCCAGTGGGCTGCTCCCACATGGCCATGATTGTTTAAGGGGCCAGAGGGGCCCTTGTTCTTTTCAACGATTGGCTTCAGTGTCTCAGAGCCAGATGGCTCCAACGGGGGCATAGTTGTTTTCAGAGCCAGATGGCTCCAAGGGGTACATACTTTATTTCTAGAGCCTAGTTGGCTCCCACATGCGCTGCCTTTACTTCCAGAAGCCCTGTGGGGCTCCAGCATTTGCCTAAGCTGTTTCTAGAGCCTAATGGCTCCAAGGTTGGCTGCAATTTGTTCTGAGGGCCAGTGAGAACCCATGCCGCATTTTTGCTTCCACAGCTGCCCAGCAAGTAGTGGGCAGCTGCACTGTTTAGGTTCTTTCTTTTAGGGGGACATTTGCTTTTGAACACAGGAGTGAGACGCACTCCTTCGCCCCTACCTTGGCCTGCCCAGCTGCGCAGCACTTAGTGCCAGCTGCAACTATTAGGCCTTTATTAAGATTCCCAGCTGCCCAGCAAGTAGTGGGCAGCTGCCACGTTTAGGTTTGCGCCAAGTGCGCCCCAGTGACTGTCGCTGCATAGGCAGCGTGCCCTGACTTTGGGACAAAGGGCATTTTGAGCCCCTTATAGATGGCCAGTTGGCCAAGGGGACTATTAGGTTTTGGAGGGCGCAAGGCCCTAATGTCATTTTTATGTAGGTGCTAGGAAATGTCATGTTTGTAGTATGTTTTATGCACCTTGATTCTTGCTCATAGGTGTTCTTTTATGATTATTAGGTTTTACCTATTGTTTTATTTCTCTACTGTGGTTTAGGTTAGATTTATTCCCTACTGCAGGTTATGTTACTGAGTTTATTTCCTAATGCAAGCATGTTTAGGAGATTGTGGTTTATCCTATTTTAGCGTATGAGGTTGGCGCAGAATAGATTTCTCGCCTTATGTGATACCGTGCCTGTTCTGATTTATGTTACAGGTTGACATTGAGTATAGTGTCTGCCAGTGATTACTGGCTGTGTTCTGAGTTCATATATATTCTTACTTTTACTATTTCTTTACCAAGTGCTAATTCTGACAGTGGCCCACGTGGCCATGTCATGTGTAAATAATCCCTTGTAAATATTGTCCGTGCCAGTTGGCACAGTGTATATTGTGTGATTACTATCTGATGTGTTTCATTATAATACAAAGGCTATTTTTATATATAACTTTGTGTGGAGTTCCTTTTGTGGTGTGCCTAGTGTGTTGTTACTGTGTGTGTTGTGCAAATGCTTTACACATCGCCACCGAGAGAAGCCTAACGGCTCGTGCCAAGCTACCAAGAGGGAGAGCAGGGGTTATCTTTGGCGTGTAACTCCCTTTCCCTGACTAGAGTGGTGGTCTCTGCCTGGCTTTGGCGCAAGCCTTAGCCAACCAGAGAACCCCATTTCTAACATTCAATAAATAGGGAGTTCCCGAACGACCTCTAGCCATAGAACAATTTACACCAATATGGGTACTCACTTCCCTATTTCTGGCACAAATACACCTTTACAACAATCCCAGGTACTCACAAGTTACTCATCGCTTACTGTCAACAATAGTGAGTACTCGCACTTCCCATAATAATTGCACCACATTTTCCCTTACAAAATAGTGGGTACTAACACTTCCCTCTTCATCAGCAAGAAACACTCCCTGAGATAATAGCAGGTACGTACACAGCCTACCACCAACACTACCCACCCCCTGCAATAGCAACACCTCTGAATAAGCACAGTGAACAACAAATCGAACAGTCCAAGAGCGTATTAAGCACTACATGCAACATATTATGCACCACGTACAACAATTGAGAGCATAAGGAAGCACTCAACATCAAAGTACTATTCTATAAAGCACACAACAAAGGGCATAATTGCGCACCAGACAGCCTCCAGCAGCATATACGCATCCTCATTACAGTCAAGGACATACCAGCTGTAATCCTCAGCACCCATCAGTATTAAGACCTCAATGCTTTAAAACGCAACACAAACGCCAGAAACTTCTGCAGTATGTACAAGATAAAAACAGCAAGCAGCATTGGAGCTTTACAACGAAACCAAACAGCATCAAAACGTTATAACGGAAATGCATTTGCAAGCGAAGACAAATAACATCATAGTGGCATCCAAAGTGGTGACCGTGAAAGACGAATCAATGGAAGCAAAACAGCAGGAGAGAATGCCAGCGAGGAGAACAGAAGAACGATGCCTTTCTTCCAAGTGAGGGGAAAACACAAACACACGGTGAGCTTTTTATTGCACTTTGGGGGCCACTAGTTTCACGGCACGGCAGTCACCGCAGGTGCATAGTGATCCTCACCTCCCGCCCCCCTGCCCCCAACTCTAGAAGCCTCACCAGGTGCTGCGCTGGGCCCCATGGGCTGATGAACTGGGTTCGAAGTAAGCACTAATTAGTTGTTTTTGGGCTCATTCTTTCTGCAGTCAGCAGACAACATGCGAATGATTAATACTGTTTGGGAATACCAAAAAAGACTCTTGTGGGCTATGCGCCTGCATGTATGCACAGTGAAGGACACCGCGAATGAGCAGTAATCAAAATAGAGAAAAACAAAGAGACACAAGTAGTGAAAAAATGAGCATGAGGAGAAAGGCAGAAAAGAAAAAGTATGGAAGAAGGAAACAGATTGGTAGACAGATAAGGTAAAAAGCGAAGAGAGTATGAAAGATGGGTAACAGGAATAAATAAATCATTAAAAGGGAAGAAGGAAAATGGTAGGACTGAAAGGTGAAAGAATGAATGGATGCAAAGGTAGAAGGTGAAAGGGTGGCTAGATGGAAGATTAAAAGCCTGGATTAAAGTTTGAACCGATAGAGGTGAACGGTTAACTGGATGGAATGGAAAAAGAATGGACAGGTGAAGTAGAATGAATGGCTGATTAGTTGAAAGGAAAGACGGGTGAAAACATGAATATATCGATAAGTGGATGGGTGAAAGAATCGATGTATAAATATGAAAGGATGGATTGATAGGATAAAGTATGTTTGGACCGGCAATGGATGAGTGGATGGGAAGGTGAAGGGATAGACATATGGATGGAGAGATTGAAGGATGAATAAATGGAGACGCAGACAATAGGTGGCTAAAAGGAACTCGTCTTGTGAGGGTTGGGTTGGCTCACTTTATGTGCTCGGTGTAATTAGAGGTGTATTTCAAGTGGGAGTATTTTTATTTTCTGGCTATTCACATGCTAAGGCCGGTAACTATTAGCTAACATCGCAATAATTGTGCCACTGACGCTTTGAAAATGACCTGAGCGAAATCAAATCATGTGGAAGAAATGCACAATGCGGAAGACACTGAGAAAACTGCCTCTTTGTACAGAGCATTGAGTAATAAATGCAGAATATCCATTAAAAGAAAACAAAAACACTGTTTATAGCCTAAAGGCCTAAGAGCATCATTACTCTAATTAAAAACAAAGCCTGTAATACTGGATGGGCTGGGACATGAGTGCTATCTAACAGGAAGTTTCCAACAAGTATGTAAATCTTCTTGCTGGGAGAGAACCCACTTACACATCTCACCCTCCTTGCCTTCACCGCTATCCAACAGCTCCACGCTGATTCTCTAGAGAAGTTGCTACAGACAGGGAGATGTGTGGGGCAAACATCAGGTGCATTCAACATGCCAGCACAGCGTCCCTGTTTCCTCTCTATTGCATTAGTTTTTTAATGCTACCTGGCGACAAAAGACACTGGTAGTGCGGTTACTATCTATTCCGTTTATTTTTAGCTCCTCTAGATTCTGCTATTGTAAATAGTGCTTTATATCACAGTATCATTTGACGGTAGTATTGCAAACGGAAGATTGTCAATCATCAAACCAGCCGGCAGTGGCATCAAAGTAGGACAGCAGGTTATGTATTATTAATCCTCTCAGTGTAAGCATGATAATAAGGATGCCTCACCAGTAGCAATGGCCGCAGGATGCTTGTGCTTGGTCATTCAAAACATAGCTCCAATTGACGCCATGTAAAATGCTAACTCACCTGAACCACATGATCAAGTCCCAGGACATAAACAGCAAGACTTCACATGTGAACCTGCATTGGTGCCACACATGCCAAATTATGTACCCGTGGCATATTCCTCGCCTCCATCAAACCTTCAATCACAGTTACCCTATTGGGGCATTCGTAGGGGTGCCACACAAGCCTGAAAAGTCCACAAGTCTAATGCATCGGACGGGCCTGATGCCATATACAACTAGCCAAGCATAACATCACCTGTATGCCATCCTGTCGCAGGATAGAGAAAAGGGTCGTGGTGGGGGAATAGCCATTATATACCGAGAGCATTTTAAGACACGGACAGAATCCATATCAATGTTGCCGGCAGAAGCATTACGCTTTTGCATAAAATTAAATAATTTTACTTCAGTTCAGGGCTTCCTCCTTTACAGTCCGCCTGGGGTGAGGCTAGCTTTCACCCAAGCCCTGCAAACATTGCTGGAGTCCTGTACCGACTCTTTGCCTCTCACTATTCTGGGTGACTTTAACTATCACTTAGAATTGTCAAATAACCCAGAGTCTGCCAAATTTCTAGACATTTTGGAGGCCTATGGTTTCGGACAACTAGTTACCGGACCGACCCATAAAGCTGGCCATACCTTAGACGCCATTTTCACAAACAATCCAGACCTTGAGGTGGAGAACATTACTACCTTGGCGTGGACGGATCATAGGGCTGTACATTTCACTATCAGAACCACGCATTCCATTCGAGAACCCTTCACCAAACCTGGTAAAATGAGGGTCCGGTGTTGGAATAAGGTTCAGGGTAGTGATTTTGAGGTGGCCCTGGATGCTGGTCCTGAAGTGCCTTCATTGGACAATAATGCTGCTGCACTCCAGTTTAAGGAGTGGATTGAGGTGGTGGCCAGGCATGTAGCCCCTGAGAAAGTGCTAACTGTAAGGAGACCAAGGATATCTTCCCCTTGGTATAGTCCTCAGCTCAAAGCTCTAAAAGTGGAATGCAGGAGAGCAGAAAATTGAAGAGACTCGACAATAGTGAGAGTAGGAAAGCAATCTATAATCAAACATTGCAGAGATACAAGAATGCGATAACTGTGGCTAAAGAGTACTATTTTACCACTAAAATTAGAGATGCGGCTAACTCTAACAAGGAGCTTTTTAGAGTGGTTAACATATTGGCAAAACCACAGCAGGAAACCGCTTTTAAGGCAGATCAGGAGATATGCAAAAATGTGGCCCTATTCTTTCAAAATAAGGTCCAAGTAATACATGAGAACCTTTTAAACAATCAGGGATCCTGTGACGCCAATGGACATCCAGAGGAGGATCTGCCGCTTATGCAGGGCAGGTTATTCTGTTTTCCAGAAATGGCAAATGAGGAGGTGCAAAATCTACTCCTTTCCATAAAATCAGGGTCTCCTAGGGATCTATGCCTCCCTGCTATTATGCATCTGGCTTCTAAGAAGATCTGTGAGAGGCTGACGTCTCTCATCAATCAAGTGTTGGAGACTGGATCATATCCTGCACTATGGAAACAAGTGGCCATTAGACCCTTGATCCTCAAGTGCTAAAGAACTATCGTCCGATTGCGGGATTGCCTATGGTGGCGAAGGTCATTGAGAAATCAATGAACAAAGTGTTGAGTGACTATCTAAACTTTCATAATTTACTAGACCGGACACAACATGGCTTTCGGGCCTGTCACTCTACCGAATCGGCCTTGATCGTTGCAACTGAGGGAAAACGAAGGGTTGTCGATGAGGGGGGCAGTGCGGTCCTTATTCTTCTAGACCTATCGGCAGCATTTGACACCGTGAATCACTCGGTGTTAATGCAGCGACTGAAGGATCTAGGGGTTGAGGATACCGCCCTTGCCCTGCTCTCCTCCTTTCTGGAAGATGGGGAACAAAAATTGGTCTGGGATGGACGTTTATCTAACAGTTTTCATCTTCCATATGGGGTTCAGCAGGGATCAGCTGTATCCCCCACACTCTTTAATATCTATGTCACCCCATTGGCGAGGCTTATCAGACTGTATGGTTTTGCGTTGGTATCTTACGCGGACGACTTACAGCTTGTTATTTCCATCTGCAAGCAGCCTGAGGTCACAGCGGCAAAATTTCATGCCTGCCTATCCGAGATCATTACCTGAATGAACCACAATTTTTTGAAGATCAATACAGATAAAACGGAGGTGATGGAATTTGGAGGGGGATCCCCTGTATGGAATGATTCATGGTGGCCAGCCGGGGCTGGGAAGTGTCAAGTTCCCGTCTCTGAGGTTAGGAACCTGGGGGTCATCTTTGATGACAAGTTAAATTTCTCTGCCCAGGTCAATAGCCTGACTTCTTCCTGTTTCTTTATCCTAAAAACACTTAGAAAGATTTTTCCATTTATCTCACATGAGCTTCAGAAGACAGTAATGGTGAGTCTTCTTCTATCTAAATTAGATTACTGTAATGCCCTTTTCTTGGGTATAGATAAAGCACAGATGGGTAAGCTCCAATCTCTCCAGAATGCAGCAGCAAGGCTGCTTTTGGACATCCCTAGGGGTTTCTCAACCTCGGCGGGTATTAAATCACTGCATTGGCTTCCAGTGCAGCAGCGTGTTAAGTTTAAGGCCTTGTGCCTGGTTCATAAGGCGCTGTATGGAGGTGGCGCCGACAAGATTTCTAAATTATTCACGCCCTATACCCCCGCAAGCCTTCTAAGATCCACTAAATCTAGGTCTGCTTAAGACGCCTAGGGTTAAGCGGGCCAGATGGGGAGGTAGGACATTATCCAATGGGAAAGCCCAATTCTGGCCATGAGATTTCAAGCTGACAGGAAGATTTTCAGGAAGAACTTGAAGACGCTTCTCTTTGTCACTTAAACTGTTGATGAAACAGTCTCTGGATTTGTTCACACACATTAGCGCCAATCGAGCGCTTTTTAAACTCTTATCCTATCCTATCCTATCCTATGTGAGGAAAATAAATGTGTTGGATCTGCCAGATTGTCCCATGGTTCTAACTCACACAGACATTCCCATTGCATCATTTGCTGCTTCTGCAATGCCGTGTCATTATGAATGAATGACACTGGCTTTGTTAGACAAACGTAACTGATCCACATCCAGCTAGATGTGAGATCCAGTAATAACACCCAATCCCTGCTCTACACTGAAGGCGGGGCTGCATCTCTTCTCTGCTCTCTTGTTCTCGCTTTCCACAGAGAATCTTTGCATGGCAGGAGAAGCTGTATGGTTTAATGTCCATTGCAGGTATAAGATGTTCTGCCCTTACTGAATTTTGTAGCTTGTATTACTTTGCATTCTATCACTTCGGCTCTTCTACTAATTTTAGGAATTTAATTTTAAGAAAAAAAACATTTTTGTGGAGAGATGGGCTATCCTGCTGAGCAACTTTGTCTGAAATCTGTTATCTTATCAACTTAACTGCCCTATATAATACCTGTACATTACAGCGATTATCAAATTCTGCTACTCTTACGGATACAAAACTTCTTCTACGCCATACCCTCAAATCCCTTTTCAGCAGTTTCCACTCGCACTGATCTATTTCAAAATTTCAAGTTTTTCTAGAATAAGTTTATTACATTGCTGTGTCATTTAAAATAGCATCTTTCGTATGTATATTCATCAAATTATGCAAATAATGCTGATGTTGTCTCTAATTATCTGGGGTCATCTATGTAGCACAAAACTATATCCTTCATTAACAAGGGGCCTTATTATTATGTTGGGTAAAAACCGTTGCGAAATGGGGACCAACTGACCTCTGGACTGCAGCCCCGAAGCAGCATTGCAATGCGACCTCACAGGGTGCTATTGCATTTTCCCATTTCTCTATGTGAGCTTGTGCTGTGACCGTAACCCGGGCATAGCACAAGCTCCCATAGAGTAATGGGAGAATCAGTTCATGCCTGCACCACATGGCAGGCACCTCAATGTGCCTGCAAAGCAATCCAGGAATGAACAGAAGGGCGCCTGGCGTTCCTCAGCCCCCACCCAGAGGCCGCAGGGAGAAGGGAGCCCCACTAGGGCCCCCCATAGTCCCCTTCCAACAGGTTTTTCATGTCAGAATGCCCAACATGGAAAGCCTGTCTAAAACCAACATCGTAATCCCAAAGTCAGAAACGCAGTCCATTGGGGTTATGGTCAGGCCTGCCGTTGCCCGACGGGCTCCTTGAGCGGTCAGAGGCTTTCCGAGTCTCATCGTAATGAGGCCCAAAATATTTTCTGTTTAAGCATTGTAGCTTGCCACAGAGGGCAATAATGGTTGTTGAGTCCCTTCTCCCTCGTGCTAGGCCCTTGCATGTGGCTTAGGCCTTTAATGATAGTGTGTGCCATTTAACAGCCGTTTCTTCCGATCTAAGCTTAAATAAGTTGGTAATGTTATCCAACTTCATCAGACAAAATCATTCTCCTACCAATCAATGAACATCCCAGAAGCATATTACTCAGGAATGGAGATATACACACTACTGGCGTTATTGTCAATAAATGAATCACAATGCAAGAAACAAGTTTTGGAGCAAGCTGACCTACGACAGTGCTGCGAGGCCATACTATTTGACCAATGTGTGCTATACAAATACCTCCAACATAATACTACATGACAAAGGTTAGTACGTTATTTCACCTCAGCTAATACAGATATCAGTCTATGAAGGTGCTTTTTGACCCCAAAAAAACATGGGGGCATATTATCAAGGACGGTGTTAAAAATTATTGCCGGTTTAGCGGCAGAAAACTGCCGCTAAAAGAGCGATAATGGGCTTGATAATATCCCCTTGAGAATTCCAATAGAAGTCCATGTTTTGGTGGGCTTCTATTTAAATTCTCCAGGGCATATTATCAAGCCCATTATAGCCAGTTTAGCGGTAGTTTTCTACCGCTAACCTAGCAAATCATTTTAACGCCGTCCTTGATAATATGCCCCATAATGGGTTTATATTATAGCGACAACGATTACAGAATGAAGCAGTGTGCGAAAGTAAATATTTCATGTCACTTAATTGTTTCACCAGCGGTTTCTTATATCTCGATCAGGTTATACACAGGCCCTGCTCTTGAATGTCCACTCTAGTTTTATGGATTACTCCACAATGATACAACGCAGATTTCTTACTGAGATCACGTGCAATTGTATGTTAGCAATGAAGGGTAACTCGCCACTCGCCCACCCACACCCACCGACAAGCTTCTAATGACCCATTAGGCTGGTCACATCTGATTGAGTTTGAAAGAAAACATTTCCTGGGGTGGGAATCAGACTGGGGCCTACTACACCCACGACGCTGCTGATGATACTGTTGCTCGCTTGGAAATTAGCTGCAAGGGCCTGAACGCGGTGTCTCCTTAATGATGCACAACCCAGCAGCCTCAGCTGTAATAAAGATGAATTACTTTTTTCCCACAAAATAATGAAAGACTGGTAAACACTCACGGTTTAGCACTTAATTTATTCCCCAGTGGCCAGGCGCAGAGATTTTCTACCCCATTTTTAATATTCCCGGCTATTAGATTTCAATAACCACTCTACGGCTACGAGTGTCTTTATTTCCCTGGACGGACAGCATAGGTAATAACTTCCTCTCGGTTAGAGCTCTAATGCTGTAATTTAGAACTTCTGTCAAGATGAGAGATCTTGCAGGGGATTCTCGCCGGGCCCCTTGCAGCCATCGCAACCGAAGCCTTCGTAATGAAGTTTTCATTATTAAATAAAGGTATTTTAGGAGTGTCATAAGCCGTAAATGTGTTCTTTTGTAATGCGCCTTAACGGGGCATTATTCTGTTTGTTTGTTATTCAGCTCGCTTACAAAGAAGCTCTTTTCATTCCAACCTGAACATCTACAAAGGAAAACAACTTTCGCTGACGCTGTTTTGGAGACAAAAAAATCAAAGCCCAGCAGAATCAGGCGGAATTAGGAGCAGGGATTTGTGTCACACAAGACTGATCAAAGTGGGTTATTATTTGTCATCATCAGTCTGGACGATAAGTACCCTGCAATTACCAGAGAGCATTTTCGTTGCTTCTACTGCTTCTCGCACTCTTGTTTCCAGAATCAATTTTTCCTCAGGCATTTGCTTCGAAAAATGGCGACCGGTGTCTGCCTTTGCAGTCTATCAACAGTATACGAAAGAGCACTGAAGCAGCATGACCTGGACAATGAGACTGAGCTATCGAGTAGATATCAATGTTCTTTCACTATGCTACACTCCTTTTCTTCTTTAGCATCTACTAGTAGATACAACAAATGAAATTACAAATTGGAGATATTCAAATTGAAGTTTTCCTATTTGTTTATTTTCAGGTTTGTGTATGTATCTATTGTAACTTTATTTTTGGAGTTTCGACTTTTATGATGCATGCTTAAAGATTTCACGCCTACCATCTTTATCTTGCAGTAGGACTTCCGTTCTTTTTGAAACATAATATTTTACCTCAGCATCTTTGTGAATGGTACAAATATTTTTTGCTCAGGTGTCTTTTCTTATTATATGTTTTAAAATAATTATATATTTTTCGTCATATGCTTGGCGGGACCGTGGCGGTCCACCAAGCATTTTGCAACCCTTGACCACTGCTTCGGTGGTCCTAGTGAGGTCTGACTGCCAGAGTCGTAATCAGGGGGTCGGACGACGGCTGCAGCGGTGGCTTTATTCGCCACCATGAGTCTGGTGTTCTGAGGACCGCCAGACTCATATTTTGGCTCTAAAAGTTTACCTGTGTTCACCCTCTGGTAGCTTGGCACAGAACAGTCCAGCTAAACTAAAGACACAAACAAATATGCACACACACACACACACACACACACAAACACACACACAGAGTAACACAGTTAAAACAAAACAAAAGTACTTCACACCAATTCAAAAAAAATGTCAATATTCATCTGACTAAAACAAGACCAAAATGATAAAAATCCAACATACACAAGTCAAGATATGAATTTTTCTGAGATTAGATCAAAATGCAGTTCTTAGAAATCAATAGCTCCAACCAGTACAGTATGGTTGTGCTTGACTGGGACAAATCCAAAGGTTTAGCCTGACCAGAATGGAGTAGAGGTTTGGATACAAAAGTCTCACCAACCCATTGACAGTACCATGGATTAATCGAAGGCCCAGGATGATGTGTTGAAAAATGGAAGGGATGCATTGCTGTTAAAGGCGATGCATAGGTTCTGAAGTTAGGCAATGTGATTGATTTGTCTATGTTAAGAGAGCTGTGCGTCGGTTCTGAAGTGTCGATGTCGAACTGCTAGGCTGTAGGCGATGCGTTGGTGCACAGTCTTGCAAGGCTGGGAATCTGTTGGACGCGGGGACAGTGCTTCACAGACATTGGCCATGTGGTGTTGGAGACTTATGCAGCAGTGATGATTCAAGTCCAGTCCTCTCACTACCAAGCAAGAAGCAGCAGGCAGCAGGCTAACACAGTAAAGCAAGCAGCAAAATGGCAGTCCCGACTAACAGCACAACAGCTTTTCTTTCTGACATAATGTCCTCAATTCAAGAAGTGTTCTGAGTATATTGTGTCAGAGGCCCAGGACTTCAACCCATTTTAGCCCCTGAAGTAGGGATACTTCAAAGAAAGGACTTTTTAGTTCGGAAGACCCTGCCCTGTCCTGCCCTGGCTCCAGACACACTACAGGGGGGCATGCAACTATTTGTGTGGGGACAGGCACAGCTCTGTTCAGTTGCAAGTGTAAGCTCCTCCTTCTCAATCTAGCTCAGGAAGACCCTTCAGCCTGGTAATGGGGCATCAGCATATGCAGGGCACACCTCAGCTCCTTTTGTGTGTGACTGTCTAGGGGGAATGCGCAAAGTACAGCTGTCCCCCAACCCAGAGATATATTCCAGAGACAGGCAGATACACAGAATGACAGAATGGTTAAAGTAAGAAAATGCCAACTTTCTAAAAGTGCAAAAAGAACTATTGATGGACAGAATGCAGAACAATGTCATACATTCACCCCAGTAAAGAGATCTGGGCCTAAATCCATCGTTTTTTTTGCTCACCATGCCATTCCAGTTTGGACTCAGCCATGTGCAAATTAGTCTTGACCCTGCGCCCAATGGGAACAGTCCAGCCCGAACTGCCAGGCCATGTTCTCCCTGGACCGGAAACAAGCATCCTAGGACCGGTTTCAGGGTTTCACCCCTCTTCAGCCAGGATAGCTTGATTCCAGTGGCATGGAGAGCACAGGACTCAGGTCTGAGCACACCCGTCCCACTCGGGGTGACAAATGCAAAAATAACTATTGATGGACAGAATGTAGAACAATGTCATACATTCACCCCAGTACAGAGATCTGGGCCTAAATCCATTGCTTTTTTGCTCAGCATGCCATTCCAGTTTGGACCCAGCCATATCAAATCAGTCTTGACCCTGCGGTAAATGGGAACAGTCCAGCCCGAACTGCCAGGCCAGGTCCTCCCTGGACCGGAAGCAAGCATCCAAGGACCGGTTTTGGGGTTTCACCCCTTTTCAGCCAGGATAGCTTAATTCCAGTGGCATGGAGAGCACAGAACTCATGTCTGAGCATACACGTCCCACTCAGGTTGACAAATGCAAAAAGAACTATTGATGGACAGAATGCAGAACAATGTCATACATTCACCCCAGTACAGAGATCTGAGCCTAAATTCATCATTTTTTTGCTCACCATGCCATTCCAGTTTGGACCCAGCCACATGCAAATCAGTCTTGACCCTGTGCCCAATGGGAACATTCCAGCCTGAATTGCCAGGCCAGGTCCTCCCTAGACCGGAAACAAGCATCCTAGGACCGATTTCAGGGTTTCACCCCTCTTCAACCAGGATAGTTTGATTCCAGTGGCATGGAGAGGACGGGACTCACGTCTGAGAATACCCATCCCACTCAGATTTTGCTTTTTTTGCTCTAAGTTGGCAGGGTATGCCCAGACGTGTGTCCCTTGCTCACTTTGCCAATGGATTCAAGCTAGCCTGGCGGATAACGACTGAAACCGGTCCCAGGAAGCTTGCTTCTGATCTAGGGAAGACATGGCTTGGTAGTTCAGGCTGGACTGTTCCCATGAGGCACAGGGAGAGACTGATTTGCATATGGACATGTCCGAACTGGGATGGCGGAGTGAGCTAAAGAACGGTGATGGATTGAACCCAGATCAGTTGACAGGGGGTGAGTGCTTGCAATGTTAAACACTCCGTCCATCATCCCCTATAGTTTAACTTTCTAAAAGTGGCATTTTCTGACCTGTAATTTAAAAACCAACCTCACTAAAATATGTGTTTTTAAATTGGGAGCCCTGAGACACCAAATTTACTTTTCCTATCTTTTCCCAAACGGAAGTTAAACTTCGAAAACGTTACAAGGCAGCTCCAATGTCAACTTATGGGATAGATTGGCCTTGCTGTAGTGAAAAACAAATTTAGCAGTTATCACTAACCAGGAGATGTAAAACTCAAAAGTACATGTCCTACTGTTTAAATACACTGCACCCTGTCCATGGGGCTACCTAGGGCCTACATTAGGGATGAATTATATGTAATAAAAGGGAAGGTTTGGGCCTGGCAAGTGGGTGAACTTACCATGTCAAAATGGTAGTTTTATAAATTCACACACGGACTCTGCAGTGGCAGGTCTGAGACATGTTTGAAGGGCTACTCGTGTGAGTGGCACAATCAGTGCTGCAGGCCCACCAGTAGCATTTGATCTTCAGGCCCCAGGCAAATGTAAAGCATTGTAGTAGAGACTTATCGGTAGATCAAATATGGCAATCATGAAGAAACCAAATGCCTTCACATTTTGGACACAGAGCACTTGCACTTTAGCACTGATCGGCAGTAACAAGGTGCACAGAGTTCAAAAGCCAGCAAAAACAAAGTTCAGCACACAGTCAAAAAAAGGGGTCAGTAAGCAAAAAATCTGAGAAAATTACACTAAGGGACCTATTCCGATCTTGCTCGGAAGGGCACCGAACGGGATCAGGCCCAAAAAAGTTTGAGCCGGTCAGAGTGTTTTCCACCCGACTCGTACAGCTGTACGAGCGAACAAGCATAATGCGAGCAACGCGAAATACA
Source organism: Lissotriton vulgaris (assembly GCF_964263255.1). Classification (NCBI taxonomy): domain Eukaryota; kingdom Metazoa; phylum Chordata; class Amphibia; order Caudata; family Salamandridae; genus Lissotriton; species Lissotriton vulgaris. The sequence continues at coordinate 1,434,674,086 of NC_141693.1, read as the reverse complement.
CCGACTGAGTCGTTTCCTGGTCTGAACCGCTCCGTATGTCTCGTCCGTAAGCAAACCGTGCCATGCAATGGCCAGTATGATACCAACGTCGGGACAGCAGATGCGATCCGAAATTTCCGGCTCACAAAACGTCTGGGATGATGCCTTTGGGGGTCCGCGTCCGACCCCCTGTCACCCGCAGCTGTGCAACTCGGGGACAGGGGGAGACCCTAGGGTCTCCCCAACACAGGCATGTACGGTGCAGATGGCACCGACGCATACCCACTGTAGGGGCACCCTTGTGCGAGACGTACCCATTCAGTCAACGGGAGCCCATATACGCGTCATACGACCAGCTCCCATTGACTTCTATGGGAGTCCGACTGAACCTATGCGCAGCACTAATCAGCCGCATCGTACTCGCTAGGTCGGAGTGCAGGACTCCGGATCCGGCTCGGTCGGAGAGGTTTCCGATCCAGATCTAAATCAGCCCCTAATGATACCATGTATAACACTTATAGGTAGGATTTCAAGATTAATTCTTTTCACTGTGATTGTTCAATACAATATAACCCTGTAAACCCTTGGACACTGACTAAATGTCTTAAACATAGTAAAACCTCAAATCTATTTATATGTTATTAAAATTCAGGGGAAAAATGTCCAGAGACCAAGGTAATCAAAAAAACTAGTAGCCTTTGTCAAGGCTACTGTCTGCTAATAGAAAAACAACAACCTTATTATTAAAAAGCATTGGCAAAACAAATATATCTCAACAGTGAAATCTATTAGCTTTTCCAATGTTTTTTTGTGTTAAAATGTTGCCATGGATCCACTTCTTCTGATGGCGTTCATCTTCGTATGCGTTTGATAAAATGTTATAAACTGATTCAAAGAAGGCTACTGTGAATGCATGCACCCATCTCAGATTGGGTTTGTTAACAGGCATAGTGTCCCATTTTCTGGTGCCTACTGTGCATGTATGCACATGCACAAAAGTGGTCGGCCACTTTGAAAGGTGTAAAAATCCTTTTTAAGATGGACACCTGACGGTAGTTCAGCAGTTGCAAAAACGTTTTAAAAATGGAAAAAGAGGTGGGAGAGTTGCTAGGCAGTTAGGCTACAAGCAGGATAGGACACCGGAGCATCAGAGCAGCAGGAGTAAGGGGGAAATTCTTTAAACACACATTGGCAGTAGGTCTCACCTATGAAAGAGCTATTGGCTTTGCTAAGGAGCTTTAGCCATGCTGTACATCAGCACGGCTAAAAGTTAGTGGATTAGAGGTGAGTGGCATAAATTGGAGGAGAGTGTCATATAGTGGAGTGGCGTAGAGTGCTGTGAAGTGGAAGGTGGAGTGCAGTGTCGTAGTGTGGAGTGTTATAGAGAGCAGTAGAGTATCTTAGACTGGAGTTGTGTAGAGTGTCTTAGGGTGTTGTCAAGTGAAGTGGACTTTTGTAGAGTGGAGTGGAGTGCCTGCGAGTGTTGTAGAATAGAGTGGAATGTCATTGAGTGGAGTGTCATAGAGTGGCGTAGAGTAGAGTGGCATAAGGTGGAGTTGAGTCTGGTGGAGTAAAGTGGTTTAGAGTGGAGTAGAGTTGAGTGATGTGGGGTGTCAGAGTGTTGTAGAGTGGAGAAGAGTATTGTGTCATAGAATGGAGTGGCACAAAGTGGAGTGGCGTAGAGCAGAAGGAAGTGGCGTACAGTGAAGTAGAGCTGCATAGAGTGACATCAATCAGAGTAGATTAGAGTAGAGTGGAGTATATTAGAGTAAGGTAAAGTGGAGTAGAGTGGTGTAGAGTGGAAGGGCATACAGTGGAGTGGCATAGAGTCAGGGGGCATAGAGTGGCACAGAGTGGAGTGGAGTGTTGTAGATTGAAGTACGCATGGTGTGGTTATGAACTGCCATCACAAAACACACATTTTAAATTAAATTACCATTACAATTGCACAGGCATACAGTTTTACTAATAAAAGTATACAGCGCACAAATGATAAAGTGTGGAAATGGCATTACATAGTGTGCTGATTTTTTGTTTTATCGTATAGAAATATTTGTTTCCACCACACTTCAGAATTACAAAAAATGTGTCTTTCTTATTCAGAAATATTCTGAAATATTTTCACAGCTCCTGTACAGACATTTACATTTTGTTGTGTGCTAGAAAACATCTTTTTCTTTCTCATCCCCAGATTGTCAGATAAATCCTCTCACTTTGAAAGTCAGAGAAAGAATAGTAAAAAACACATTCCCTCTGAAGACAGAGTCTGACATTTGATCTCCATCTTTCAATGCACTGCAAATGTGACAAGATAAGTACAACATGTAAAGGCCTGTTTACAGAAAACAAGTACTTGTGGAAAAATACAGTGAATAGGCTATGCTCCACAGGAGGGACAAATGCATGTTGGCCAGCCTACAACAAATGAAGCAAGCACATGTGAGTTGCAAATCACACAGCCAGTGGTGAGCAATGGGCAGAATGTATGCTTAGGTCAGCTTTCAGAATGTCTCCAGCAAGTTTTAAAACCAAGACAACACTGCTGTCTGGTAGGCTTCAACAAGAAAAATGAGCTGAATGGCCAATAGTGAGAAAGAATGAATGAGATTGAGAGGAGCTGAGGAAGCAAAAGTGTGTGAGCAGGGGGTGTAGCAAAGTCAAGGGAAAATCTGCAAACAGACAAGAGAGCAAAGAAACACATACATTGCACTGTGCTTGATAGAAAAGAAAACGTAGTTTACTGAATGTAAGCAAGATCAGCAATGGAAGGATATAAGTCAACAACTCAGAACACTGTGAGTCCTTAATGCCCTTAAATGCTTCTGGGTAAGGCACACAAGAATCTGATCCAGGTAGGACAACTGAGACAGGCAGGACAACTGAGACAGGCAAACCCATTCAGTCATGAGCAAGACAATGACCTAAAGTCCACTCTATTTATATTGAAAACAATAATCTGCTCAACCGTCTGTAGCACATCAGAGGAGATCTAAAAAAGGCAAGTAGAAAATACCAATAACTGGTCTTTGCTGTTTGTATATTATTACAGTGTGCATCATTTGTGAGAGAAGGCATTATAGCCCTGAATAATAATTCTCCAGGCAAATGTGTCATTCAACCGTGTGGTAGATTAACCAGCAATATCAAAGCAGAGGGGTGAACAAATCGACCATATATTGTTGTGCCAGTTTCGCCACAAAGTTGGCCTTTCCCCCATTGGAGAAGACACTATGATGGAAAAGCTCTCTGGCAGATAATTAACCAATTTCTATCACTTCTTGTTAGGCTAGAGTAAAATGGCGTACATGCCCCAGTCTCGCTGGCTGATAAGCAACCATGTCTCACAAAATTAACTCTTTACCTTAGTGGAGCACATGTTGGCTCTGGAGGGGTTTCTGTAATGGCGATGTCTGCCACCTGGATACACTAGTTTGTGCTTTAGTTGCGAAAGGTGGGGAAATGGATGTGGAGTCTTCCAATCTCTGCTGTTTTCACTGTCACTTCACTCCTCTGAATTAGGAAATAAATTTCTTTATCACATTTCTGTAAGTAGTAGCCTTCATTCACAACATCAAACTTAAGATAATAACGCGCTACACTGTAGTGCCTTGTCAAAGGTAGGCATAGTACTTTAGAAAGACATCCGTGGTGACATAGGTATTTAACCAGTGGAGATCTGGAAACCTGGTATTGGCAGAGTTCAGTTAGTTCTGAGATTGAATGAGCACCATTCATCTAAAATGTATATGGCGTCTGGATTCCCCCTTCAAAAGTACCTTTCTTTACTGTTCCAATAAACACAGGAACAGATGAAGTGTTGCCTTTTGCTATTTTCAGGTTTTGTCAGTCCAACTTTTCTACAGAAAGAGTATCTTAAGCCTTTGCATTCTTCTATCTCACATTTAGTTGGTAGGAATTCTGCATCTTTCTTGCTCAAAGACGGCATCTAGGTACTCCCAAATTCGGGTTCAGAAACTGAGATACAGTTATGAACCGATTTGCCAAATATCACACGTAGTGGGATGTGTCTGACCACATCAAGTGCATTACTTCCTGAAAATCTGGTTCATTTAGCAACATCCCATCAGATCCAGTGAACACATAATCATACATTGAAAACAGCAAACCGCAAAGCCAGATGCGGATAGGCAATTTCCAGAAATTATTTTTTATTATAATAAATGTAGCAAAAGAAAAAAATACAAAAATATTATCCTATGTTCACTTACAGACCGCAGTTTGAACGCCCACATTATGATTATTATTTTTCTATCACATTTAGATCCATGTCACGGTTCCCAGATAAAACCACATTTAATTGCAAGAAAAGAAACACCCATTTAAAGAAAGTATTATTTTTCCGGAAAACTAAAAAGCTGTGTTCAAAGGGCTCAGTAATTATAACATCTCTCTATCAATTACAACAGAATAATGCCATCATTGATTAAATTTACGAGCCACTGATAAGTATGAAAAACACAACTCATTTATGATCACTAACAAGACGGTCCTATCTCCAGAACAAAGGCAGTTTGCATATTTTGTGCCTGGCATGCTTGCTGACACACACTAATTTAAAATTATATGATCAACTAACAGCACACTGTAAAGTAATTAAAAGGGGATTAGTCAGCGTTCAGCAATTGCCTTGAAAAACAAAACCAATTTGTCTGTTGTATAATGGGTATTAGCAAGGACTCTGAAGTGGCTGAGAAAGTGGGCTATTGCATTAGGTATGCAACAAAGGTACAATTATTTGCATATATCTTGCTCATGTATGATACTAAAGGTCAACAAAACCACTGTTACATACATTCATAAAATATAGAAATCACACTGCTACCATTGTTTTTTAACACAACATTGTTATAAAGAACCATCTAATACACAACTGCTAGCAGGGCACGACCAGTGTAAATTTAAATGTCCCTCCATAACCATCCCTAACATAAGGAAAATGAATAGACTGTTCACACTGTTACAACAGCAAACGTTTCAAATGGCATTCAAGTTTGTTTGTCTGTTTGTTTATTTTTATTTCCCTTTGTGTCAGAATGCAACTTTCAACATCGCAGTCTATCGCAGAAAAATTACGCTGTGTTAACCAAGCATTCACAACACGGTGGTACCATGCGATGGTCTCCAGATAACGTGCCAAATTACCCCGTTAAAATCAACGTCACGCTGCAAAAATGCAAAACGCTAACGCAAAAAAAGGTGCAATGAGGCCAATCGCAATACAAAAATCTGCAAAAACCAGCTACAGGTCTGCAAGTCACATGTGTCAGGAGGGAAAAATCACCATAAAAGTAGAAAAAAAACAGACAAGCAAATGCCAAACAACAGCGAAGCACAATGGATGGTGCCGGAGCAAGTACGACAGAGAACCAGAACCCCACAAGCCCCCTGGAGGACCTGCATGGGACCTCAGGGTCAGGGAAGGCCAAGGAGAAAAAGAGTAGGAAGAAGTAGTTGATGTGGCATATCAGGGGGGACCGGGGGAGGGGGGTCCTGGGTGTGGTGGTGGTGGGTGTTGTGGCCCTCTTGAGTGTCCGGCCCACATGTTCGGTGGCTCCATGGCATCTGTTGTTCTTCAGCTGAGGCTCTGGGCTTGGCTCTTGTTTGTGGGGCAGGCTGTGGTCCGACTTTTCACCAGGTCAAATCAGGTCAGAGCAGGTGTTAGTTTCCTGCTGCTAACGCGCCTTATCGCATGTTTTGGGTTCTTATCACTGATCCAGTCGTTGAGAATGTTGCAGAGCGGTTTGTCGCACCGGAACGGCTACTCTGCATCTCATTAGCAATTGTTGCCAGGGTCATCTGTGGCAATGTTTTTTGCGACTTCTATCGTAGGTAAACTGGTGCTATGGGCTGTTGGCCCCAGTTTGTGAATGGGGCGTTAGTTTTATCGCAACTTTGGCTGCGATAAAGTGCAGTTAACTCAGCGATAGCTTCTTGAGAATATGCCCTGCACAGTTTATATTAGAACAGTTTCAAAGTTATAGGACGAAGGCATAACAATGTTTTACATTTTAGCATTTCCATCTTAAAATTAACTTTCAGCTACAACAGGTGCTGGTAAACTTCTTCTGTGGAAAGGAGAAGGAAATGATTACAGAACTCATCACCCAAACCTGAATGTCCGACAGTCATAAATTACAGGCATTTAAGGCAGCTGGCCATGTGGCCAATCAGTGACATTCTAACTACGGTTGCCTATTAAAGGGATAGGTCGAGTTCAAATCTACTTTTTGTATAGAGTTAGAAAACAAGTTATTAGTTGTGTGGCCTGCACAAGTAATGGGTCCATATTTGTCCTTCACTCGGAGTCAAACACCCCTTTATAGCGCTTGACTTTCACAGGGTAACGAAGCAGAGCAGTGCAAGGCCTACTCAAGGGAGTTGGTGTGTGCTAGTAATCACCATTCGCCTGCACATAATAATAACACTCAGTAAATGACTATCCAGCCTGTGCTTTTTCTTTTGAAAATGGAAAAGTACATTTATTACACACCCAGTACTCAATACTACGGTGAAATTTACAAATATGCAGAAGGGTGATGGAAATACTTTTTGATGATATTGCTTAATCAACGTTTGACACCCCCATAGGGGGTCTAGTTAAACAACCCTCAAGTCTTAACTTGAACTTGTACTTAAATGGTCAAGCTCCACAGGGCATTAGGCGGTGCTTTGCAAGTGGCATGCATTTTAAATGAGTAGCTCATCCACTGTATCAGGGAGAGCAACTGTGCTCTATTTTTGCAAACTGCGTATCGCTGCATGGCCCTTTCCTGTTTTTTAGGGGTGCCCGGAGCATAACCCTGGCTAACCCCACTTGCTCCCCATGTGGGCAGTACTACCTCGTGCTGCTGCAGGAACCTGCAAGCTTTCTTCGTGCTGGCATGGGATTTGGCCCTGCTATACTCCTGTTCCCCCAGACAGGGGGACAGGGTGGGCTGACCACGGCTGGGGGGAGGGTGACAGCACTCCCCCCATCAATTTCCACATGCGGCCCGGGGATAGGGTTCCAGCCCCCCCGGAGTGTGGGTAAAGCCAGGGGAAAGGGTCCCTGGGTGGATCAAAGAGTTAGAGGGGAGAGAGCAACCCTGAAAACCCTCCTTATGCCGACCCCTGATCCTAGCCCATCCTGGAGGCAAATGAGGAAACGGCAGCGGAGCCCCACGCAGTCCATCGCTGGTAGGGTTTAAAGGTCACCAAATTTCAGACATCCATAACTTGGGCCTCGTTGGGCCAATCCAGATGATCTTGGTCTCGTTTTGGCCTGGGTGGTGAGTCCTATTCACCTGGAACACTTTCTTTGAGCCTCCTGGTCTCAATGGTGAGAACCTTTGCAGGGATCTCTGATCACTTGCTCCCTGCACCAGCCTTTCTCCTTGTTTTTCCTCTGGGCTTTACTCTTTCACAATTCCAGTATTTATCCCCAACTGGTCCTCAAGCTATGTAATGGGACCAAGTTCCCTGGTCCAGGGAAGAGCCCAAATGGTCCTAGGTCAAATATAGTCAGTATTTAGTCCAGAGGGCCATCAGGGGGTTCTTCCTTACATTTGTCCTTGGTGTCTGCTTCCAGTCCTAGTGTGCCACAGAAAAGCACAACCACAAGAAAGCACTCCCTCCTGCACATGACCTTTAGAGTGGGGGTGAGCCGACCCAGCAGGGATTCACTTCTGGCCTATCCTGGGGTGTCACATCACTTCTCCGCCCCGTCCCAACCTTCTTGCACAGCTTTCTGGGACATTTAAACATGGAATCATCCAGGACTTACTTACCACATCTGCTTTGGGGGCCTTAGCTCTGCCCCTCGATGACATCAGAAAATCTTCAAAGGAACCCCCCTACTGGGTTGGCTTCAGAGGACTGGGCGTCCTCCTCTGTTTGGTGGGCATGAGCAGGCCCATCCCGGGCACAGTGTGACAGCTGGGTGATCGATTCAGAGCATTCTGCCCTACCCCTAGCCTCCTCAGGAACTGAGTGAAGCACTATTAATTGCTCTCTGTGTGTGGGGATGCCTTTGTTCCTGGGCTGGAGAGAAATGTAATTAACTTGGCCCAGCAGGGTGACAAAAGGACAGGGCCCTGATCCTGAGCTGAGCCAGACAAATATGACATTTCCTGATGACCCATAAGTTGTGCAGATATGTTTGTGGACTTTTGTTCTGACCGGGTTTTTTGATCTATTTTTGAGTGATTGTGACTTTAGCCTACTATCATTCTAATAGAGGAATTAGAGCCTTAGATTTGGCCTATTTACAAGATGAATCCATTGATCTTGACATAATTTCCTATTCTCTTCTCTATTTTAGGGCCTATAAGCTTATGTTAGGGGATAGATTCCTTAGTATTGGTATTATATCGTCCTTTTGTAAGGTTATTAGTATATTTCTGATAGAGTTATTCATCTTTCTGCTTACTTCGGGCCTTGTATGCCTCGAACGGGACAGACTCCATCTTTCTTTCTGCCTCAGCTGCTTGAGATGCTTGTAGGTCAAATGTGATGTTTTAGTTATAAGGTGTTGTTCGCTTGGAGAGAACCGGCTTGAGCTGGCCCTTATCGAATGACTGTATTTTTCTTCTTGTCGAAGACGCAACATCAGGCCGGCCGGCTGAGAACGTGCCCTTGGCACGGGGTGGTACAAAAATTTGGTGGGCGGCAGGTTACTGGCTGGAAATTTCCATGCATGAAGAGGGTTCTATATTAGCAAAAGTACAGAGAGGAGGAATGTTCATTCAGTCAGTTAGTAGACGGCAGCTAGTCGTTAGCATTTTGCAGTTAATCAACTTGGAGCAGACAGTCGCCAATTTGAAGTCTGAAAAGACCGAAGGCTGATGATCTCTCAGAAAGATTGAGGTTACTTTAATGGGAACAGTTGGTGAGCTTTGATGCTGAGATCAGAGCATGCAGAGTGAAGAAGTTAGTGGAGCGGACGAATACTAGATCGGCAGAAACTGAATTATAAGATCGAAGTTGGAAGGTGAAGATAGTCCGTGACAGAGAAGAGAGAGGTGCAGAATGACAAGAGTGAAACAGACGAAACAGAGAGCGAGAGAGAGGTTCCAGTGACTTGTAGGGGAGCAGAGGAGACAGAGCATAGCAGTGCAGACGTGTGTCCCTGATTGCAGGGGTGAACCTAAGATGAGCCAAGGCACAGACGAGAAGGGAACCCAGATGACAACTGAGTCCAGACTTTGTACTCTTAAGGTGACGTCGACCCTTTCTTATTAGGGCGCACATACATATCTTAATTCTTTCCTTAGCTTTTCAGGCTATGTGTTATATTGCAGTGTTATATTGTTATTATAATTTGCTATTGTGTAATAAAGGGACCCCAGTTCTTAGTGAACCACTGTGCAGGTGTTGTTTTTCATGATAAGACTAACCTTTCTTCTAACCAGATGCTGTTATGTGGACAGATGTGTTTCCCGTCCGGGTAAGTGGTAACTGATCAAGGGAGCAAGGAGCACCTAAATCAGAGAATAACCTTTGCATGTTGTAATTTGGCCATTCTTGTGTGAGAGGATTGAATTGCCTATCTGACACATAAAGAATAATATTACATCCCCAGTAGATATTAGATATATAGAGAAACTTCCCAACAAAGAGAGAGAGAGAGTTGAAGGTATCAATAGGACAGTGATCGCCGTTGTGTAGCGGCGTTAGTGAGAGCACCGGAGGGATACTGTGTGTATCGTCACATGATTGTGGCGGCAGCGCGAGCACCGGGAGGATACGGTGTTTAACGCCACCTGATTGTGGCAGTAGTGAGAACATCGGGAGGAAACGATGTGTATACCCACAGGATTGTGGCTTGCGTGAGCACTGATTGAGGTCGGTGTGTAATGGTAAGTGATCAGAACTGCCCCTTCACTATGAGGAGGAGGGTAGCATAGTCTGGGCCTGACTTGCCACGAGACTATAAGGTATGAGTGTGGTTTAGAATTTGGAATTCCGTAGCCATTAGTGATTGTTTCTAGTAATCCCTATGGATTTAGGGGTGTTGTTAATAATATAAGCTTGTATATTGCTAATTCCCCATCCCCAGAGAAGGTATCTAGATACCGAGGTAAGTAGGTCCTGAGGAGGGAGGTGGTTACATTTCGGCCGTGTTGGTGGTGTCTTGGTGAGCTGATCCTATCTGGTCCGAAAATCCGGTTGTTACATCTGGCGTCACAAACCGCTTACGTAAGCCTGGTAGCGCGGTTTTGTTTTTATCTTGTTGGTTTCCGCTCGGCGCGTACGGAGTACATTTTGTATATTATTTGTTTATAGTTGTACATATCTTTTTGTTTTTGGCACCATGTTTTTGAGAAGGTCAAAATCTACTTTTAAATTGCCCGTTGAAATTCCCGGATGGGAATCAACGCCGTATGAGGCATTGGCTCATGAGTGGGCTGATTGTACTGGTTTGAGTGAGAATTGGAGTTCTTGTTTGGAAGCGGCGGATCCGGCTCATGTGATTGCTTGCTTGCAGAAGGCGCCGATTGTGAAGGGCGAGGAGCTTCCTATATTAGGACGCAGAGGTTGGACTGTATTGTATGCGTACAGGATTGTACATGAGAAATATGTGAAATTGCAGCGTCAATGTACTGATCTAGAAGAAAAGTTTTTTGAAGTGCAAAATGCTCACACTCTTTTGAGGTGTCAAAACAAATTGCTTGCCGACAAACTTGAGACTTATCAAACTATTGCTGAAAGAGCTGCTGTTCGTATTGCTAAATACAAATATAAGAATCGTCGTGGTCGAGTTAGCAAACGAAAAGTGCGTCTGGTCGTGGCGAAAGCCGGACTGGACTGGAACCCTGATGAGTGGGACGGTAATATCTGGGACTCGAATGATTCTGGCTCCTCAGCTGAGGAGTCTGACAGACGCGAGTGTTCTCGCAATGGACGTGACTGTAAAATTAATACTTCTGACAAATGTGATGATTCCGGCGAGCATGGTCGGTATTGTGAATCTGACGACCTTTCTCGATTTGACTATCTCTCTAAATCTGTTGATCGAGTTCCTTGGGATCCTCGTACTGAGGTTTCTGCGCATCCGGTTTTTCTACGAAAGTTAAAGCAGGCTCCTGGTAATCCTAATGGTATTCCTTTGGATAGCTTGGAAGACTTTTCGCAACAAGAAGTTAGTGATATTTTGGAACGATTTTGACAACGGCCTGGTGAGGCTTTGCTTACGTGGATGGTGCATCTCTTTGAATTGGGTGCTGCTGGCATCATGTTGGATATGGGAGATGCTTTGAAGTTTTGCTCTTTGAGTTCTGATTCTACTGTACAGGATCATTTCCGAAACTATAATGGCAATGGTCAAATTAGTTTGCTTCAATTAGCGACTGATGGATGTACCCTACTGAATCTGACTGGCCTCGAATGACAAGCCATGGTATACTTTGCAAGATGCGGCACAAAGACTGAAAGAGGAGGTGATGAAGACTGTGATTTTTCTGAGTACATCTGACAGATTATTGGATGGTTTGTTGATGTCTTCTGTGCGGAACCGCATTATCCGTTCTTACCCTGTTGCATATAAACAAGTTATGATGACATTGTTAATCAATCAAACTGGTAACCCTTTGTCTTTAGTGCTTGAATCTGTACGGCAGCTTGGTGAATTGGGCGAATGGCTTAAACCTGAAAGACAATCCAGACCTGAGGGTCGTACTGGTGGAAATTATCAGTTTACGAGACGTGATATGTTTCTTGCCCTGTTGGATGATGGCGTGAAGAGAGAATAGATTGATGGTGAACCTAATAATCGTTTGTGGGCTATGTTTCGCAAATGTGGTTTGGACAGAAAGGAGGGTGCTAGACGTGTACGAAAGAATGACTGTGACCGTGAATATTCTGATGACAGTGGGGATGACAGACGTCGTGATGATTCAGATCGGCGTGATAGACGACGGAATGAGAGAGATGTGTCCCCTCGCCGTGAGAGAGAGCGGGGGAGAGAGGGAGAGAGAGAGAGGGGGAGAGGTGAGCGTGTTGAAAACAGATACAGGGATGAAAGGGATCAGTCCTCCGAAATAAGGAGAAGAGTGGAATGACACAGGTTTTCTAAACGTAATTCACAATACAATGTAGATGACAAGAACCCGTTCCTTGACGGGAAAGGGTACGAACAACAAGTTACATTGTCTAAAAAATTTGAGAGTCTTTACCCTGATCTGTCTTGGTTGTCAGAACGCAATAAAAGTGACTAGGAAATAGGTCAAGCTCTAGTACGCAGTTGGGCTCACAAAGACAATAGACCCTATGTAGATATTGAAATTTTTTGGAGACATTGTACCATACAGGGGGCCCGAGCATTGGTAAATACAGGAGCGGAGGCCACTTTAATTTATGGAAAACCAAAGAAATTCAAAGGACAATTTTTCACAATTACTGGTTTAGGTGGAAAGGAAACTCCCACAGTACAAACAAATGTTGAAATGAAAATAGGTAGAATTCCCCGAAAAGAATACTCTGTTTTGGTTGTACCACTCTTAGAATACATAATTGGAATTGATATCTTAAAAGGTATGACTTTATATTTAGATGATGGATGTTATCAATTTGGAAATAGAAGTTATATATCATCCAGACCTGTACGAGTTGGTCGTTTGAGAATGCCTCCAATAAAAATTCCCCAGGCTACAAAAGTTATTTCCCAAAAACAGTATCGTATTCCAGGTGGGCATGAAGAAATTAGTGCTACTATTCAGGACCTAGTGAATGCAGGAGTTATAACTCCAGTTACTTCTGCTTGGAATAATCCCGTTTGGCCGGTACGTAAAAGTGACAATTCTTGGCGCATGACTGTTGATTACCGCAAATTGAATAAACATACACCCCCTTTGACTGTTGCAGTACCGGACATTATTACCTTAATTGAAAGAATTCAAAAACACCCAGGAATGTGGTATGCTTCTATTGACACTGCCAATGCTTTCTTTTCAATTCCAATTGCCCCTGAGTGTCAGGAACAGTTCAGTTTTACATGGAATGGACGTCAAATGACGTTCAGAAGTCTTCCCCAAGGCTATGTACACAGTCCTACAATCTGTCACCGGCTGTCGGCAGAACATTTAGCTGAAATACTCATAAACCCACAGATACAGATGTGTCATTATATTGATGACATTTTGATTCAAAGTGAAACACAGGATCAAGTTCAGACTCAGTTAGACCAGGTTATCAATCATTTGTGATATAAAGGTTGGGAAATTAATCCCGACAAATTACAAGGTCCAGCACAAAGTGTAAAATTTTTAGGCATTAATTGGCATAAAGGAAACAGAGAAGTAATTCCACAAGTAAAACAAAAAATTATCGATTTTGCAGTTCCCCAGAACAGAAAAGAAGCCCAGAGATTCATTGGTTTATTTGGTTTTTGGCATCAACATATTCCACATTTGAGTCAGATATTAGCCCCTCTGTACAGAGTCACTCGTAAAAAGAATGCGTTTGAATGGAATAAACCGCAGCAAGATGCGTTTGATTTGGCGAAAGAAGCGATCCAGTATGCTTTGGATCTGTGGCCTGTACGTGATGGTGATGTGGATCTGAATGTGTCTGTGCAAGGTCCTTACGCGAATTGGAGTTTGTGGCAAAAACAAGGCAGAAATAAAGTACCGCTAGGTTTCTGGACTAAAAAGTTACCCGATGCTGGTAAGCGTTACACACCCTTTGAAAAACAGTTACTTGCATGTTATTGGGCTCTGGTGGATACCGAGCAATTGACTTTGGGACATGATGTGATTTTCAGACCTGAAATTCCTATTATGCAATGGGTTCTGAGTTCGCCGAAAACTCATCGAATTGGACATGCTGAAGAGGCAAGTGTGATTAAGTGGAAATGGTACATACAAGACAGAGTGCGTGTGGGACCGAAAGGTGTTGCGACGTTACATGAGCAAGTGGCGGTGGCGCCATCGAAATAGACCGAGAGTGATTGCTCCGTACCTATAGTACAGGAATCCCCTGTTAAGTGGGGTAAGCCATTTGATGATTTGTCCACGGAGGACAGAAACCATGTGTGGTTTACGGATGGTTCAGCGAGGTACATAGGAGAGAAGAGGCATTGGAAGGCAGTGTCCTATAATCCTGTCACACAAAAATTGCTGAGTACAACTGGTGAAGGAAAAAGTAGTCAATTTTCTGAATTGTATGCTGTTTACCAAGTTTTAAAACAGGAACTGCCTGGTACGTGTCACATTTTTACTGACTCCTGGTCCACTGCTAATGGATTGGCGGTCTGGTTACCCACATGGTATGCTCGCAATTGGGAATTACATTCAAAAGAACTTTGGGGTAAAGAATTATGGCAAGAAATTTGGGAATTGCTTCCGCAAAGTACAGTTACCATCTTTCATGTGGATGCCCATACACCAATAGACTCCCTTGACAAATTCTTTCACAATATTGCAGATGAGAAATCTAAAATTGCTGAGGCAGTGATGGACATGCAGAATTCTGATTTGGCGGGTTTGGCGAAATGGGCCCATCAGAAAGCAGGACATTTTGGAGAAAGAGCCACAAGCAGGTGGGCTGCTGACCGAGGAATTTATATTCCTCTAAATTTAATTAAAGGTACTATAATGCATTGTCCTGTCTGTCAACATTCTAGACAACGAAAAGTACCCCAAATTGAGAATTATATTGAGGTAAATTACCCGCTCAAATTTGGCAGATTGATTATATCGGTCCACTTCCCATGAGTAAAAATTGTCAATACATATGCACCATTGTAGACACTTATAGTGGTCTTTTAGTGGCCTTTCCCTGTAAACGAGCTACTCAAGTAAATACCATCAAAACATTGGAATTAATTATGATGTATTATGGTGTCCCATTTCAAATGCAATCTGACAATGCATCCCATTTTAAAGGAAGATTGGTACAGGAATTTTGTGTGGAAAACAACATTGAATGGGTGTTTCACATACCGTAGTACCCACAGGCACCAGGCCTTGTGGAGAGAATGAATGGTTTGCTAAAAGATCAATTGCGTAAATTAACTGATGACAAATATAAGAATTGGAGAGGTCATTTGTTTCATGCACTGTTAATTTTGAATAATCGCCCCTATTTAAATGCTGACTCCCCATTAATGCGTTTATTTCCTCCAGCTGTTGATGCTAGACCAAATACAGTTAAGAACACTGTAATGTATTGGGAGATTTCCCCTGGAGACCTAGCTCCATGCAGAGCAACCCCAGGTTCCGCAGGCTTAGACCTGCATGCCATGAATGACATTACTTTAAAAGGAAGAGATCGAGCTGTCATTGAAACTGGCATTGGTGTCAGAATACCAACAGGAAGTTTTGGATTAATTGCCCCAAGATCAGGCCTGGCCTTAAAAGGCATCCAAGTGCTTGGAGGTGTAATTGACAGTGATTATCAGGGAGAGATTAAGGTACTCCTGCTGAATAGCAGTGATGTTGATTTACCAATACATAAGACAGACCGAGTTGCTCAATTGCTAATCATGCCTGTTTTCAGTTGCGAGATTCAGAAAGGCACCGCCCCAACTCTATTAACTGTTTGAGGACAAAAAGGTTTTGGCTCCACCGATAATCCAGGAGCGAGAGTATGGGTGCAGTCGCCTAAAAATCCCCCTGAGCAAGCTGAAATTATTGCAACCGGTCATGATAATACGGTACTTTTCATGAGACCAGGGAAAGATAACTGGGAAGCAATCCCAGCTGATAAATGTTACTTACGAGAATGAATAATGCCTGTATTTGATTTTATTATCAGATCATTTTCTGGACTGCTGTTGTAGGATGTGCCGGCGCTGGACTCCTTTTGGCCTGCTATGCCGGGAGAGGAAAGAACCCCCAGACTTTGGTTGATTCACTAACCAGGAGACATCGTTCCATTGCTGCGTGGGATTCATCATCTAACTTTTGGACAACCCTAGCACGGAGAGTGACAAACTCCCCACATTTCTGTTTGACACTGATGCGTTCAGTAACGGACATATTAGCGACCTGTTTGGTTGCCGTTCCAGCTTCCTTGGAGACCCTTGCCCATATTTTCAATATATCAAATTCCCGTCCTAACATTATTCTAGGTGACTTTGCAACCCATGAGTACTGTCCTTTATGTACGGTGCTGTCTGACCTAGTACCACCAATTCATTCCCAGATAACTACATATAATATCACACAGGGTGATCTATGTTTCTTCCTCGCATGTGATCCAAGTGCCATAACTGAATGTGTTCGTTTAAAATTGAAAGGTGCCACTTTATTTACAGATCACGAAAAAACGTTATGTTCTCAAAGACTACCCAAATTCTGTACTTCAGTCAAGAACAATATGACCTGCAAAAGTCTTGTAGTCACCCCTAGCCACTATTGTACAATGTTATTACCTTCTAGATAGCTTTTCTCTTGTGGCAATACATCTTGGCCCTATATTCCTGCAAATATTACCGGAGGACCCTGTGCTATCACTAGATTAAGCTTGCTAATGTTTTCTTCACACCCTAATGCGAAATCCCGTATTGCCCATGATGCTGTAATATTGAACAACAATTGTGACTCTTCACTACATTTATTTTCTGAATCTGAATATCTTAGTTTGGGTTTCTCTATTTTAGGTGTTCCTGCCTTGTCAGTGTATAATGCTAAATCTATTGGAAAAATGGCCTGCTGGATGGTTAAATCCATCAATCACACTTCCATGGTTCTATCTGACTGGCTATTAGATGCCCAAGGTGAGCGAAGGGCAATTCTACAAAATAGAGCTGCTATAGATTACCTTTTACTCAAACATGGTCATGACAGTTCTGACTTTGAGGGCCTTTGCTGTTTCAATCTATCAGACCACACTAGGTCGATTCAAGTTCACATTGACAAACTCCACGATTTGACCAAAGAAGTTAGAAAACACATAGACCAGGGTTGGTTTGACTGGCTTTTTAGTTGGTTACCAGATTTACATTCTTTACGTCGAATATTAGGGGGTACCCTACTTGCTATTTGTATCTTAGTTGCTATTTTTTGTTGCATTCAGTGTATTCCTTCTTTAATTCAAACCTGCAGATGGCGAACTAGATCCAGATCTGTCAACTTTGTTTCATATTATTCTTCAACAGATGTTAGTTCCATTTAGCGAATATTAGTAGCCTAAAGTCAAGAGTGAAATGTTCTGATAGTTTTTTTTGTTCTATTTTTGAGTGATTGTGACTTTAGCCTACTATCATTCTAATAGAGGGATTAGAGCCTTAGATTTGGCCTATTTACAAGAGGAATCCATTGATAGTGACATAATTTCCTATTCTCTTCTCTATTTTAGGGCCTATAGGCTTATGTTAGGGGATAGATTCCTTAGTATTGGTATTATATCGTCCTTTTGTAAGGTTATTAGTATATTTCTGATAGAGTTATTCATCTTTCTGCTTACTTCGGGCCTTGTAGGCCTCGAACGGGAGAGACTCCATCTTTCTTTCTGCCTCGGCTGCTTGAGATGCTTGTAGGTCCAATGTGATGTTTTAGTTATAAGGTGTTGTTCGCTTGGAGAGAACCGGCTTGAGCTGGTCCTTATCGAATGACTGTATTTTTCTTCATGTCGAAGACGCAACATCAGGCCGGCCGGCTGAGAACGTGTCCTTGGCATGGGGTGGTACAAGAATATGGTAGGCGGCAGGTTACTGGCTGGAAATTTCCATGCATGAAGAGGGTTCTATATTAGCGAAAGTACAGAGAGGAGGAGTGTTCATTCAGTCAGTTAGTAGACGGCAGCTAGTCGTTAGCATTTTGCAGTTAATCAACTTGGAGCAGACAGTCGCCATTTTGAAGTCTGAAAAGACCGAAGGCTGATGATCTCTCAGAAAGATTGAGGTTACTTTAATGGGAGCAGTTGGTGAGCTTTGATACTGAGATCAGAGCATGCAGAGTGAAGAAGTTAGTGGAGCGGACGAATACTAGAGCGGCAGAAACTTAATTATAAGATCGAAGTTGGAAGGTGAAGATAGTGACAGAGAAGAGAGAGGAGTAGTGCAGGTCGACGAGAGTGAAACAGACGAAACAGAGAGCGAGAGACAGGTTCCAGTGACTTGGAGGGGAGCAGAGGAGACAGAGCATAGCGGTGCAGACGTGTGTCCGTGATTGCAGTGGTGATCCTAAGATGAGCCAAGGCACAGACGAGAAGGGAACCCAGATGACAACTGAGTCCAGACTTCGTACTCATAAGGTGACGTTGACCCTTTCGTATTAGCGCGCACATACATATCTTAATTCTTTCCTTTGCTTTTCAGGCTATATGTTATATTGCAGTGTTATATCGTTATTATAATTTGCTATTGTGTAATAAAGGGACGCCAGTTCTTAGTGAACCACTGTGCAGGTGTTGTTTTTCATGATAAGACTAACCTTTCTTCTAGCCAGATGCTGTTATGTGGACAAATGTGTTTCCCGTCCGGGTAAGTGGTAACTGATCAAGGGAGCAAGGAGCGCCTAAATCAGAGAATAACCTTTGCATGTTGTAATTTGGCCATTCTTGTGTGAGAGGATTGAATTGCCTACCTGCCACATAAAGGATAATATTACATCCCCAGTAGATATTAGATATAGAAACTTCCCAACAGAGAGAGAGAGAGTTGAAGGTATCAATAGGACAGTGATCGCCGTTGTGTAGCTGCGTTAGTGAGAGCACCGGAGTGATACGGTGTGTATCATCACACGATTGTGGCGGCAGCGCGAGCACCGGGAGGATACGGTGTTTAACTCCACCTGATTGTGGCAGTAGTGAGAGCATCGGGAGGAAACGATGTGTATACCCGCAGGATTGCGGCTTGTGTGAGCACTGATTGAGGTCGGTGTGTAATGGTAAGTGATCAGAACTGCCCCCTTCACTATGAGGAGGACGGTAGCATAGTCTGGGCCTGAGTTGCCGCGAGACTATAAGGTATGAGTGTGGTGTAAAATTTGGAATTCCATAGCCATTAGTGATTGTTTCTAGTAATCCCTATGTATTTAGGGGTGTTGTTAATAGTATAAGCTTGTATATTGCTAATTCCCCATCCCCAGAGAAGGTATCTAGATACCGAGGTAAGTAGGTCCTGAGGAGGGAGGTGGTTACGTTTCGGCCGGGTTGGTGGTGTCTTGGTGAGCTGATCCTATCTGGTCCGAAAATCGGGTTGTTACAACTTTGCAGAATGATTTTCTTATTCCAGTTACACCCTAACTCAGTACTACTCTGGTGTCTGTTGGCCTAGGGAAATCAAAACTGCACCCTAAGGCAGCCCTTTCCACAGGCGTAGAATGAAGTGTCACTGCAGGGAAGGCAGTAAACCACACTGACTTTCCTTATGAGTGCACACCAACATTGGGAGGCCAAATCCGGGTCAATAACCAATCCTGCAGAGTCCCCTCTCTGTCAGGCTACCTGTGTGCCATTACCAGGCTGCACCAGAGAAGAGTCTCCCACATGCAGCCCTCACACATGTGCACACGTGTTCAGCTGCAACCAGCCAAGTGCGCTTTACTCTTATTGCGTCACAGCATCCTTATCTTAACAAGCTCATACTGGTGGTAAACATGCGCAGTCCGTTTACCATAGGTGAGGTACAGCTTATGAATATCCCCCTCAGTAAAAGATCAAAAACCGGCTGACCAAAAAGTGAAAAATCCAGGCTATGAGGCTCCCCTCAGTAAAAGATCAAAAAACAGGTGATCAAAAAGAGAAAAATCGAGGTGGAATAAGTGGGAACAAACCATCTTCTCACACATAGGAGCCCATATTCTGACACAGTGTTCTTTCCTAGCCCGCAGATCATGCAAGGAAGGAACACATACCTCGCAACTGGAGCTATCTGCACCCTTGTAGAGTTCATTGACCTCCAACTCCCTGCCAGAACAGTAGGTGGACATCCATGCATCCCAGTAGTCATGCCTGGCCAGTACTGCCTGCCTATGAAGCCTCCACCTATCACACTGAGGCTCTCGTTATCCCTGGTTCCTGAAAACCCACAGGCAAAGACTATGCCACTGCTGGATCACGAGCTACAACATCTGCCAATTGGCGCTCCGATGAAGAGAGCATCCCCCTGCCCACAACTAATTGGAGTAAAGTACCACCAGAAATGCTACAGCATGTACCTTCAGGTAGCACATGATGGCCAGAACAGAGTCCATCACACCCAACCCTGCACAGGCCTTCTGTGCGAATGTCAACCTCTCAGGGAGCCACCCCATCTTCTCTGACAACTCCTGTACTAAAGTAAGGATGCTAGGGAGCAGAAAACCCAGTACGGAAATCAGACTCAGGTGCTCCATGGAGCCACTCCTTATACACCACTGTCATCTGGGAACAGGTGAAGTACGCTAGAGGCATAAGTGTTAAGACCTTGTACGTTGCACGCTCTGTATGCAGACACAGAAGTGCTCCGAAGGCAGAGAGTCTTGACAGTATAAACCTAAGAGGAAACCACCACTAATTTGCCGAATATAGACCTATTCCTACCGAGACAAAATTCAGAGTGAGCTGGAACACCCCAAAATCGTTCTTACAATCATGCCTGCTGTCTTTTTACCTTTGTTGTTTATCACAAAGAAACATGTGGCTTTCTTTGATATTTTAGTGGAATGGTCTTGAAAATTAATGATTTGACACACATTTTAAAGAAAAACTCAGTGGAGAGCTTCACCAGCCACAACCCCCCCACAAAGATATAATTACATTCTATTCTATTTTCTCTAATGTGGGTGGACTAATATTTTTTTTTTAAAACATAACTTGTCACCCGATTTTCCCCCAAAAAAACCCTTGGGGAAATTCTCCCAACTTTTTAACTTTTTTTCGATTCTACCACTGTTTACCACGGCTATTGGGTCCCTCTTTTAATGTGTAATTTCACATAAACTTACTGGGAATTCCAGCAACAAGATTGCCCTCGTACATGTGCATTTATATCCTGTCTTGGCCATTTATCCCTTCGTCTTCTGCTTTTAAATGCACCATTTTCTACAATTTGTACCAAATATTTGCTAGGGTAGAATAATACTAATGATCGAAAAGTGTAAGAAAGTAAACAATGCTCCCTAAAATGTCATTATATTCTGTGCTTCATTCGTAAAAGAATTATGTGCCAGTGCCCACATGTTTCTAAGAAGCTCTCTGAGGCAGAACATTAAAGTTGTTGAATACAGAGGCCGTATAGTGTTATGCCTTTTATCCTCCAATATACTCCTGCTGCCTCTATACTGCACTCTCATAGGTTTCTTTTAACCCCTAATTTCTTAATTTTTCACAGTTTTCCGTCTTTCTCTTCCTCCTTCTTTCCTCCTTTGCTACTTTTCTGTGTCTTGTTCCAGGTCATAGACCCGGCCCCCAAAAAAAGGTGAACGTGGGCCCACCTAAAACCACCAGTTCAAATTAAGCACCTATTATATTGTTGAGTCATCATCATTTAATATATATTACTCTAAACCATGGCAATATACAGTTAAATACATTTAACATTCGGAAATAAATCTTATATGCATGTCAAACCAGATTACAAAAATCATTTTCAAAAATAGTAATTTAAAAATATAGATATTTTCATATATTTTGAAAGCTAAGTAATTAGTTAATTCTAACCTAAATGTTTAGCAATTGAAAGGAAAGTGCAGCTATGTATTTTCATAACTCACATAGTTCAGAATTACAACATGCATCTGATAGGTGTAAAATGGTACAGTGTTTCTTCAAACTTTTCACATGGGTGAGCTCGTCTTCTCTGGCTACCTTTCCATGCTTTCACTACAAGAGAACATGCTCCACCAAAACATAGAGGTGTAACTTTAAGGATGTTAGGGAATGGATGGCACAACTACTGTTGGACAATGTATGGCACAACTACTGTTGGAAGTTGCTGTCTCTAAAAGGTCACCCCAAACCTTTTGCCTTCACCCGTCCTGTTTATTTGAATTAGTTTCTTTGGTATTGGGACTCTTTGGGCTTTATCACTGCTAGCCATTGCTAAAGTGCTCGTGCTCTCTGACTAAAACATGGGTTAAATCGGCCTACACCTGATTGGTATCATTAATTTACTTGTGAGTCCCTAGTACTATATGGTGCCCAAGGCCTATACATTAACTGCTACTAGTGTGACTGCCGCACTAGTTGTGATACCCAATAAAGTAGCACTTTAAAACTTGTCTCAAGTCTGCCACTACAGCCTGTAGATGCTGTTCTAAATTGCAAAATTTACTTTGCAAAATAAACCTTTTGCCTGGGCTAAAGCTTCTTTTTTAATACACAGAAGTCTCTAAGGACCCATAGGGCAGGGTGTATTGTATTTAAAAATAACACCATGTGGGTTTAGGTTTTACATGTCCTTTTAGTGAAATGCTCCTAAATTTGTATTGTACTACTGTAAGGCCTATCTCTCCATTGGATAACACTGGGTTTCCTTACTACATTTAATACGTGCTATTTTTTGCTATTATTTGATTGAAAGCAGATCAAAATATCATGTTTGGACTTGAATGAATTGTAATTTACAATCCTATTTATTGGCAAAATTAGAATTAAAGTCCACATTCTGAAAATGCCCTTTTTAGACGTGGGTCCTGTGCTGTCAGTCACTGGAATCAAGCTACACCTGACTGATGAGCCCTTATCAGGGTGAAACTGGTCCTATGTTGCTTGTATTCTGGTTTAAGGAGGACCTGTCGTGGCAGTTCAGACTCGACTGTTCCCATGAGGAGCAGTGTCAAGGCTGATTTGCATATTGCTGGGTCCAAACTGAGGTGCATTGTGAGTGAAAAAAGATGGTTTGGGATGCAACTCAAGAGATTAATGCAAGTATAAAATCCATCAGCTTGTTGTTGCAGTTGATGCCTTAAGTGTGGCAGGTATGCCCAGACGTGGGTGCTATGCTAAATGTGCCACTGTAATCAAGCTTTATCTGGTTGATGAGTCCTTATCAGGTCCTAGATATTCTGTTTCAAGGAGAACCTGGCTTGGGTATGTGGACAAAATATAAAAATCAAAAAATGTTGACATGCAGAAATATCGAGTTGTAAATATTGTGATGCACAAATATCATGTGCAAAAATATTGTTGACATTAATATTAATTTTAAGGTAAGTTATATCAATATCAAAATACCTATGTTACTAATATTGTTTTAAAAAATGTCTATATTGTTAATGTAGATGTTACAAATATCTATGGCTTTTATTATGATGTTGGTGGAAAGCCATCTGACAGCTTGTCGGAGTCTTTCCGCTCGAAATCATAGGTTTCCGTCCTACCGCAGCATTATGATACTGGTGGTCGGAGGAAAACCCATCCACTTCCTAAGGGTTCACTGAGCCCCTCGGGGTGGCGGGGGAATTGTAATACCAAAATGACAGTGTAGCCAGCCTCAGCTCCGCCATCATGATTACAATGTCGCTTTCCACTAGTCCTTTCATGTCAGTTGGTTTGCCATGAAAAAGCAGGCAGAAAGCGACTGTAGGGCCCCCTACTGGGGCCATCTTCCCCCCTGGTTCTCCACATGGTGCTTACCACACAGTGCAGGGATGTTTGAAAACATACTTTTTTCTATTGCAGCTTGTGCAGCGGTCATTTTCCGGCTGGCGCACAAACTGCAATAGACAAATTGATATTGTCAACCGCCCATGGGGGGTTGCATCCTAATACTGCAGATAGAACCGCCTACTAATAGACAGGCGGTTCCATTCCGCGATGGTGTCAGTCAGACTCTCGTCCGACCAACATCATAATCATACCCTATGCTGTTAATTTATTTTCCAAAAATATCGATGTTAATAATATAATTTTTTAAATATTTAAATGTATTTTACTAGTTTTTAAATCTATATGTTATAAATTGTTTATGTAATTATTGTTAATATTTTTTTAATATAGTTAAATATTTTAATATAGTTTGTAAATTGTTTTGTTTTTAAATTTAATTTAATAGCTTATAGTAATTTTATTGCCCTAGCGTATTGTTGGGTTTATAGGGGTACAGGGTGGGAAGTAATTTAATGATAATCACGACTGCACTAAAGCTGCAGGTAACCTTAGGCTAGCACTGGCAGCTATTCCGAGAGTTCAGGAAAATGTCAAATTGTGTCGCAGAGAATACAAGTCCATTCTTAAATCCCATAAGGAGTCGCTTAGAGAAGAGGCGTGGAATGAATTACTTGACCCCTCTACTTTGAAATCTAGTACCAGATTTTGGTCAATAATTAAAAAACCATTCCTGACAGAAGAATCCGGTAATGGTCTGGACTGTTGTATTACTAAGGAAGAGTGGGAACTGCACTTTAAACAATTATACTCTTCTGGGGTACCTGTAACAACTGAGCAACTGCTGGATGTGAGGGGAGGTGCTATTAGGTTTTCTAACGGTGAAGTTATGGAGGCCATTGAAGGACTTACCACTAGAAAAGCCCCTGGGCCCGATGGGATCCCTCCAGATTTGTACAAATCTGATCCGCATTTTTGGGCGCCCATCCTGGCTGCAGTTTTTAATGCAGCTGCCAAAGTGGGTTGTCCTATCTCCTGGGGACTATCGACGATTGTCCCCATATTTAAAAAAGGGGACAAGGGCAGTCCTCACTGTTATCGGCCATTTTCACTAATTGACTCTATGGTCAAAATTATGGGGAGAATTCTACTGCAGAGAATAAAATGCTGGGCAACCGAAAATAACATCATGTCAATTTCCCAGTATGGTTTCTGCGGGGGGCGCTCCACCATAACCCAGTGCCTTAACCTCTTTCTTGTACTAAGAAAATATACTGTTGTACAGAAGGGAACCGTCCATCTTGCCTTCATGGACTTATCGTCAGCCTTCGACTGTGTTAACAGGGGAGGGCTGTGGAGGTCCATGAGGGAGAAAGGTGTGGACCCAGGGATTGTTGATTTTTTGGTGGATATGCACAGCAATACCAGTGCCAATGTCAGATACTCTGTAAATGGGGACACCACTGGTAGTTTTGACATAAAGAAGGGAGTGCGCCAGGGCAGCATTCTTGCCCCGTTCCTTTTTAATTTGTATATCAATGATTTAGATGATTCCTTACAGAAAATACAGGCAGACTGCCCCAGAGTTGGCAGGCAGGGTATTCCAGTTCTTTTATACGCAGATGATGCGGTTTTAATTTCTAGAACAGAGAAGGGACTTCAGGCGCTTTTAAATGCTTTTAACATTTTTATGTCTGATAGAAATCTACTGGTCAACAACTCTAAATCATACATTATGCATGTTGGCCATAAACCTAAAAAGAACTTTGTCTTTAACTTGGATGATGTCCCAATACCTGTCACAGAAACATTCTCATATCTTGGTGTCTTGTTTGATAACGCGCTTAGCTGGGGTCCCCACCTGGCTAAAAAGAAAGGAGAATTGACAAGGGTTAACGCTTCTGTTTTTAACTTTGCAACAAAACTGGGAAAGAAGCCAACTAATGCAATGATAAACATTTATAATGCTAAATCTGTTGCCACAGCTGCATATGTTAGCAAACTATGGGGTTATGTGGCAGGAGAACAATTGCAGGTTGTTAAAAATTATTTTCTAAAACGTCTCCTTTGTGTCCCTACTAGTACACCCAACTTGGCAGTACATGCAGAACTGGGTATCCAGTATCTAAGTGATATTTTTTCTTTAAAACCTCTGACCTGTTGGGTGAAACTTTGGTTAAATCAGGACATACCCCTTACCCACTTGATTGTAAGAGATCTTGTATCTCAGGATAAACATATGTGTGTCCCCTGGTTAAAATACTTGAAAACTTGCTTTTCCAGGCTAGGCCGTCTGAATTTGTTCGAAAATCCTAGCAGAATTGTGAAGGGGGATGTAACAGCAATTAAACAAGCCTTTTATAAGGACAAGTTGGTTAAAAGGGAAAATGAGGAGCTTATGAAACCAAGAATTAGGAAATATGTCATGTTAAAAACTTGTGAAAGCATGGAGCCATATTTAATGAGTCGCTTTACCTCTCACGAGAAATTCTTGTTGACTAGGTTCAGATTTGACATCTTCCACCATCTTTTAATTCGACCGAAGTCAGATATTTTTAACAAGGTTGCAGCGCCCTGTGGCTGCGACGGGAAGTCTCCACAGGATATGCTGCATTTTATGTTTTTATGTAGATTTTATGAATATCCCCGCAATCGTTATCTTGTTGCGCTCCTAAGAAAGCTTAACTTTAATCAAATCAAACCTGCATTTTTATATCTACAGCTTCTGTATAGTGACAGCGTTTTACAGGTTATAGAATTTTTTTAATTAACTGTTAAACTGAAGTATTGCTTAGACCAATGATGTTGTACTTGCTATTTGCACTTTACTATCTATCCAGAACAATTAATTGGCTATGGGCTACGTGTAATATGATGATTTTTCTATGTGACTACGAATTATTGTAATATTGTGTATTATGTTTTAAATTGTATTGTACATATGTGTACTTTTATGGTGTGAAATATAACCGAATAAAGTCTCTATTGAATTGAATTTATAATCAATTCATAATTCATTTTTAATTAGAAGTAATTATTCAATTGATAATTATTATGTTAATTGTGAAATTTTTATTATGAAGTTCCATTTTAAGTGTGGATTGTGAGGTTTTTAGGGGTATACGGTGGGAAGTAATTTAAATATGAATATTTAATAATTTTTACTTTGTATTATTTATTTAATCAATAGTTATGTAAATTGTGTAAAGAATGTCATTTTTCTATTTATGTTTTTGGTGTGGGTTGTGGTTTTTTTAGGGGAAAAGTTTGTGAAGTAAATTAACTATAATAATTAACTTTAAATATTCACAATTATTTAATTAATATAAAATTAAGTAAATTGTGAAATTAAGATTTTTTGTATTTATCTATCAGGTGAGAGCTGTTGGGTTTGTAGGGGTAAAGGGTGGGAAGTTAATTAAACATAATTAACTTATCATTAGATCATTATTGTTAATTGTTTAACTGATAGGTAATTAGGTAACATATGTAATTAGTATAACTTTTATGATATATTTTAGGTGTGTGTTGTTTAGTTTGTAGCAGAATATGGTAGGAAGTGATTTAAGTAATAATAACAAATGCTACACAGGAGCGTGATAATGGAATAGAAGCTGAAAGTAGTCCAGCCGACCTGGCCGACCAGGCTGACTTACAGCAACAGCCGTTTCAGGCTCCAGAGACTCTGGCTGACCTAGATTTATCAGACTCGGGGAGGTTTTACAGGATGTTATGGCTCCACTGACAATTGGCCTACAGGGAGAGTCTAGCTCTATTTTGGCTGAGATCTCATTGAAATCTATGTTCACATCTTTATCTTTGGACATAAAATAGGGGTTCGAGGTTTCTGCAGCCAACCAGTCAGAAATAAGGAACGTTTGCAAGTCCCTTGACAACAAAATTGATGGTCTCAACTCCAGGACTACGGCTTTAGAGGAAACTGTGGCGGGACTCTCATTATATCTAGGCCAGGCCAAGACAGATATTGTGAACCTTAAAAAAGAGGATCTTGCCCTCTCTGAGAGAATGGAAACGTTGGAGAATAATGCGAGGCTTAATAATCTTTGAATTCTTAACGTTCCTGAAGAGAGTGAGGGCTCTGACATAAAACAATACATTATTACGCTCTTAAGAGATTCGCTACATCTTGAACAGTCAGTGGAAAATCTGAGTACGAATATCCAAAGAATCCTTAGGGAGCCTTTTAGGAAAAATCCACAAAGATCAAAACCTAGGAAAATTCTAGTCAACTTTCACACTTACTCCCTTAAAGAGATGATACTTAGTCAGGCCCTTAAACAGAAGTCTTTGGATGGAAAGGGCTTTACTTTCCAAGTAAGGTCAGATCTTTCTAGGGTAACTTTGGATAAACAATGGGAGTTGGGGAGGAGACTAGATGCCTTCAAGCAGTTAGGCGCCTCTGCCCAGCTTAAGTTCCCAGCCGCATTAAAGATCATGTACTACAATAAAATGTACAACATCAGATCAGTTCAACCGGCAGACGATCTGGTGTTGGCTTGGGGTAATAAGGATGGTCCATCAAGTTAGGTGGGGGTTTCCACTGACTTCTAGAATGTTTTTTCACTTCCCTCATTGGAAACGATACCAGGGATAGTAGTTTTGGGATTATGTCTCATTTATATTTTTTTTCCTAAATGAATTGCTGTTGTCTACCTATTTCTCATTACGAATTTAGGAAACTTAGAGAGAATAACAAAGAAGAGCTGGGAGCAGTAGTAAGCTATATAATATAAAGAAACAAAAAAAGGGGGGAGGCTCCATACTCTATTTTTAATCATAAGGCTGCGGGTAAACCCTTTAAAAAATAAAAATAAAAAAAAAGAGAAAATAAAGAAAACCTAAAATCCTCTTGATATATTGGGCTCTCTTATAATGTATTTTTTTACACTGCGAGTGCTCGGAGGGGGCACTATCTTCTGGACACGTTCGGATAGATAGGGCAAGGGTTTACCAGATGGGAGGGGGGTTAGTATGGGTCACGGGGTAAGTGAGTGGGTGTTGCAGGGGGAAAAATTAAAAAAAATCCTCATTTCTTTCCTGGTGGTACCTGATTGTTTCTTTTGCACTGAAGTGATCTTCGGCATGGTTGTGTTAATCTTTTGTGGTCTTTACCCAGTTGAGTATGGCATTAGTAGGATGGTAGGAAAGCAGAAGCTCTTCTATGAATAATCTGCGGATTCTCTCCTGGAATATCAATGGCCTCCGCACAAGTCCCAGAAGGGACAAGATTCTGCAATATCTTCGTGACTGCGACGCGCAGGTCATTGCTCTCCAGGAGAAGCATTTGCTAGAACTAGAGTTGCGTGATTTGGCAAAAAAGAATCTGTGGATTGATTTTCTTAATACCACAACGCAATCAACGAATAATAGAGGAGTTGCAATTTTGTTTAAACAATATTTAAAAGCCCGACTGGTATCCAAATTAACAGACCCAGGTGATAGATGGGTCATCTCCACAGTTAGTATTGTGGGGGCACAAATCACTTTTGTAGGATACTATGGCCCGAATGTGGATGATCCTTCTGCCTTGGAATCAGTTTTTTCTCATTTGCTTTCTTTTCCAGAACCCATTATTTTTACGGGCGATTTTAATATAGTTCTTGACCCCCTCTTGGATAAGTCTCCACACAATCGGGCATTGACCCCTTCTAAAACCAGGTCTCTCCTATTAGTTAATATGAAACAGTACGGTTATTTAGACATCTGGAGGATAATGTCTGGGCAACAGATGGGTGTCTCATTTCGAAACTATAAATATAGACATCAATCCAGGTTTGACTATATTTTGATTAGTCAGTCACTGAAAGTGTGGTAAAAAATATAATTTACCTCCCCTCACATCTGTCAGACTATTTAGCGATATCAATGGTAACGACATGCTTCCCCCAAGCAGTTCCTAGAAGTTGGTTGCTTGACCGTTCCCTGCTTTCAAGACAAGATGAGATCTCTTTTTTGGTAAAGGAAAGCAGGTGTTTTATGGATCTTAATATCGGCACGCCACTCCAGGTTCTGTGTGGGATTCCTTTAAGGCCTTCCTTAGGGGCCAAATTGCTAGCAGGGTCTCCCATCTGAGGAAGATGTACAGAGAGGAGGTATTCTCAAGTGAGGCTGAAATAGGCAGGCTCCAAAGGGAAATCGACCTACAATTATCTGCCTCGCCTACTTTATTGCAAGAGCTACAACACAAACTGACTCGAGCTAAGGGTAAGCCATTTCCAATATGGTGAAGGTGCAGGGAAACTTCTATCCTGGAAGTCTAAGACTAATCAGGTCCAGAACAACATTTGCTCAATTACCCACGACAATGTGGTTTACTCTTCGGATGAAGATATTAGAACAATCTTTCGATTTTTTTTCTAAAGTATTTACAAGGAGGATAAGTGTATTAACCAGGATTCTATTGTTGATTGGCTAAATGAGATATCTTTGCCATCATTGACCTCCGATCAATCTGCGTCTTTAGATCAGACGATCACACAGGATGAGGTCAAGAAAGCTATCATGAGCAGTAAGTCTGAGAAGGCGGCCGCCCCTGACGGCCTTCCAGCTGAAATTTATAGGCTTCTAGAGCAGGCGATTGTACCATTTTTGACGTCCTTATTTAATCAGATTCTTCAGGAAGGTATGTCATCTCCAACCTCTTGAGATAAAGCGTCAATAACTATAATCCTAAAACCTGGTAAATCAGCATCCTCTTGCAGGTCATATCATCCAATTTCCATCTTAAATACGGACTATAAAATCTTTGCTTCAATTTTAGCCAATAGGCTGGGCATGGTGATATTTTACATCAAGACCAGAGGGGTTTTGTTAGGGGTCGACAACTCTTTGAGTTGACTTACGATCTAATAGGTGCAATTGATATTGCTTCATCTGCCGGTTTGCCCCTGGCTGTTCATACGTTGGATGCCACCAAGGCCTTCGACAGGGTGAACTGGTCATACCTGTCGGGGGTCTTGGGTAAGTTTAATGTGGGAGCAAGATTTCGCTGAGCAGTTGGGTTACTGTATCAAAATCCTTTAGCCTGTCTCTTGGTAAATGGATCACTGACTGACCGTTTTAACATCACTAGGAGAACACGTCAGGGCTGCCCTCTATCCCCCCTTCTGTTCGACTTATATATTGAACCCTTCGCTCCAACGGTTGAGGGAGGATATTAACATCAAGCCTTTTAGGTACGGGGGATGGGAGAAAAGGGTGGCCCTGTACGCGGATGATATTCTGATTTTGACCTCAGAATTAAGTACAGCACTCCCTTCTGTTAATAAACTGGCCCTAGATTTTGGAGGAATCTCGGGGTATGAGGTCAACGCCTCAGAAACTGAGATTATGACCTGGAACCATAATGATTTAGTTATGGGAGCTCAGCCCAGCTCAAAAAATGCGATACTTGGGTATAGAAATCGTTCAAGACTTCTCTGCTATAGCGAAAGAATGTCGGAGATTTATGAGTTTCTGGTCATCATTGCCATTATCCATCTTGGGAAGGGTTAACCTTATAAAGATGACCTTATTGCCGAAGATCACTTTTTTGTTTAACACCATTCCTCTTTATTTTGAACCGTAATTTTTTGTCAAATTACAGATTGACATCAACTCATTCATCTGGGCCCAGCGTAATCCCAGAATTGCCTGGAAAAAACTGAGGCACCGAAGACAGAAGGGGGGGGCTAGCAGTCCCAGATTTTCAATTGTATACATGGGCATTTCAACTCACCACTCGCCCAATAGTTTTGATCTGTGTTAGGTTCAGTTAATTCTGCCATGTATTTTACATTGATTTTCCATGTATTTCATTGTATGCATCTCGCTGTGTAGCAAACTGCATGCTATGTTTGATCTGACTAATGAAATTTACAACATTGTTGACGTTATTCACCATTCCAACATGTCAGCCATTCGCATTTACTAGTCCCATGTCTATGTCGATGTTTGATTTACAACGTTGAACTTTATTTAAATGCCGGGTTTGTTTGTGTTGGGTTACACGTGAACAAGGCTGTTGAGCTGAAACGCGTTGTGTAAATAAACTGCAAATCCTACATTTGCGTTCCTTTGCCTTACTGCCTGAGAGCGCATGACGAACTTTGCTTCTTTGGATGAATTAATTAACCGGACTGCTTCGCCGGTATCTGCGCCAACTTTCTCGGGTCCCAGCACTCCGGAAGAAGCGTTGCTTTTCTGTGGATATTAATGGAGGAGTGCACCGGACCGGCCCAGCAAGGTGATTCTCACCAACGATAGTGGACAATCATGACGACTACACCGCACTACCTCCCGTGAAAGGTAAGCCCTGCCATTTGAGGTCCGTCCCTTGTGTGGAGAAATCGTGACGACAGGTCGGCGGTCCCTAGTCAGACTTTCCCCGGGGCAGCGGCCCGATGGGCAGTGTTTACCGCGGTGAGGGGTTCATCAACAATTAAACCGTTGCTTTTCGACTGTGGAGAAGTACGGTAACCGCCCTGGAACTCTTGTTAATAAGGGCAAGATATTTCAACTGTGGCAAAAGTAACTTCCCATTACCAGGGAGGGGGCAACTGGCAAAGGGACTCATAGACAAATCACGTCATTTGCAGTTTTCTAGAGCACGATTATGTCGGAAGAAGAGTCGGGGAGAAGAGCGGCGGCTCTTGCTCTCTTTTGCAGGAAACCTGGTGGTACGACAAATGCTGGTAACATCAAAGCACCTGAATCTAAAAATCAACCGATAGACGATAAAATCAGAAGATTGGAAAAATTGAAACGCGCCGAAATATCTAAGTGGTGGGAAGCCATTTCCCTTCAGAACTATGTAGATCAAGCCATGGTACATCGAGGTCTGAGAATTTTCATCACACCCACTTACGAGGCGCCCAACCCTTTGATGTTAAAAGAGTGGTCAGAACACTCAGCCGTCAGTTCTAAAGGTATGTTGGAAATACTCATTAAGTATGCTTGGAAAGACCGAGAGACACTTCTGAAAGAGATTGCCGACATAATCTCGGAACTATCCACACTCATGGATGAAGAAACACTGAAAAAAACACTTGACACCATGAAGGAACGACTTACAAAGCAGGAAGATGAAATCAAATTACGAAAACAGCGGAAAATGAATCGTGATTATGCCGATTACGATTGCGGGAGAATACTAACTTTTAGCCGCAAATATGATCACTTATACAAAAATGACAACGTTCCAACTGGTTCTGGAATTACCAGTGGGACCCTGAATGATAACCAAACCATCAGTAATACTGAATCAGACATCACAGTGGGGAGTGCTTCCAGTGATGAAGTTGTCCCGAGAAAGAATTTTTTAGACGGATTCCGGGTGATGCAGAAAAATCCCAAAACAAAAAAGGAAGCGTAGAGGTACTGATAGAATCGCCCTCCTAGCAGAACTGTATAAACAAAGAGATTCTATCAAAAGTAAAAAAGTGATAATTATTTGTTTTATTTTATTTTATTTTATGAGGTGATACTAGGCTCCCTCTTAGGTTAGAAAGTTGAGAGCACAATGTGCTTGATAAAATACCCCTCACACACTAAAAAGTCCTTTAGTGTCATGCTTCATCATCGGGGTCTTCCCGTCCCTATAACCGGACGGGGCGTGCTACGACCAAACGAACTACGCAGGAGCACTTAAGTTGTGACAGAGGCTATGTGTGGGTGTAGGGGTGTCAGTGAAAGTGTAGGGACCTAACAAGTGAGTGTGAAAAAAAATTACAAAAGGTTAAAAATTCCCTGGCTTAGTAGAAAAAATTATTTATTCACTTCTCTAGCTGGGAACATTAAGAAGGGGATTGTGAGGTAGAGCAGTAGCTTGCTACCTAGTCGACATGTTCCATACAACTAATAACTCAGTTCTACAGAAGTATTGCCTACTCTCCTACAAACAATACAGCAAAAATATCCTCGGAGCAGCACGGGGGTAGGAATAAGGATTCTTTCTTCTGCCGGTGATTCTACCGCGCTGAACACCCCTCGCCTGCAAGCTCATGGGGCATTGAATACTATCGAAAAGAAGAACGCAATAGGTCAATATTTTTGGTACTCATTGAAATTACCTTGCTTCACCTGGGCCAGCTCATGCCCTGAAGCCCAAACAGTCAGCTTATTTTTGCTGTATTGTTTGTAGGACAGTAGGCATACGTCTGTAGAACTGAGTTATTAGTAGTAGGGATCATTATATGGTCCTGATGAGTAAGCAGTAGGGGACTGCTTACGAAACATGCCGACTAGGTAGCAAGCTACTGCTCTACCTCACAATCCCCTTCTTAATGTTCCCAGCTAGAGAAGTGAATAAATAATTTTTTCTACTAAGCCAGGGAATTTTTAACCTTTTGTAATTTTTTTTCACACTCACTTGTTAAGTCCCTACACTTTCACTGACACCCCTACACCAACACATAGCCTCTGTCACAACTTAAGTGCTCCCGCGTAGTTCGTTTGGTCGTAGCACGCCCGTCCCGTTATAGGGACGGGAAGACCCCGATGATGAAGCATGACACTAAAGGACTTTTTAGTGTGTGAGGGGTATTTTATCAAGCACATTGTGCTCTCATCTTTCTAACCTAAGAGGAGCCTAGTATCATCTCATAAAATAAAATAAAATAAAACAAATAATTATCACTTTTTTACTTTTGATAGAATCTCTTTGTCTACGATGCAGAAAAATCGCCACAAAGAAAAACAGAATCAAATGGAGTATGCCTCACCGAAACCAAGGGGACGAGGACGCGGAAGGGGCAAAGGCCAGGGAAGAGGAGAAACCGCAAGAAAAGACTCAGACAATGTTGGGAATACCGACAAAACAAAGGGCGTAGTGGGAATCCGAAAGACACGCTCAAACAAGAACTACTAATGGATACACAAACGGTAAACAAAACTGTTGTTAATTTATCCAAGAGATTGATTTCTGAATTTGACAAAAAAACATTATGCCTGGGTCTTTCCTTTTGCCCCACCACCGGCTTCAATTTTACAGACACTAGAATAGATGTCTTTAAATTTGTACGTAAACTAAAACCAAAGAAATGGCACAAATTAAAAAGATTGGGTCAAAATACCAGTAATTCTAACAACATCAGATCCAGCTCCTCCAATTTGATAATTGGAGACGTTGACACACTTCTAGCAATGTCTGATATAAATGATAACAGTGATAATACAGTAGAGGATCGGTCCATCTCTACCACTCAATGTCTTGATGATATGAACTTAACACAGGATGTACCTGCCAAAACTAATTTCAGGGTCAAATCCACCTTTATGCCAATACTTCCACACGATTGTATAGATACTTTTCATGACTGTATTATCAAGGGGTTGGTTGATTTAAGAAAAAAGAAAAACAATCAAGGGTACAGAGGGTTCAAAAACAATCTCTCATTATCTCAAAGAAAGGCACTGAAGACACTATATGAAGACACCAATATAGTGATACGTCCTGCAGATAAGGGCGGTAACATTGTTATACTTGACCGAGATGCCTATATCAATGAGGCACAACAACAACTTAATGACACTAATTTCTATATACCTGTCAACATTGATGTGTATAATCAGAGCATTACGGACATTTCGGATAAATTACAGATATGGAAAGACAAGGGGCTCCTTGTTTGGGAGGAATACTGTTATCTAAAAAGAGATTTTCCTAGACTCCCCATCTTATATTTATTACCCAAACTTCACAAACATGCTACCAACCCCCCTGGACGCCCCATAGTCTCCTCCATTGGTAGTATCAGTGAAAACATTTCTAAATATGTGGACCATTTCCTTCGAGACTTTGTCATAACACTACCTAGTTACATCAGAGACACTAAGGATTTTCTTTGTCAGATTGAAAATATTAACTGGGATCCTGAATTCATGTTTATTGTTTTGGATGTACATTCATGGTATACGATAATTAATCATCAACATGGTTTACAGGCATGTGATCACTTTTTGAGCAATAGACCTATGTGTTTTCGTGAACATTCCAAAATGGTAATGGAAATGATGCAATTTTGCTTGACAAATAATATTTTTTCCTTCAATGGCACCCTCTACAGGCAAATCAATGGTACTGCAATGGGGTCTTGCTTTGCCCCAAGCTTTGCGAATTTGTTCATGGGTTTTTGGGAGCAAGAAATCCTCAGCAGTACCACCCTAGCAAGGGACTTTGAGAAGGTCATCGTGTGGCTTCGCTACATTGATTACCTTTTCATTATATGGAGAGGAACCAAAATTGATGCTGAGAACTTTATTACCAAGTTAAATTGCAACAAGTATAACATTCTCCTGTCAGGCAATATCAGTAGTACCCATACTGAATTCATAGATGTTAAACTGGAGATAAAGGATCTGAAGATCTGTACTTCATTGTACCGCAAGGCCATGGCAGGCAATAGTGTTCTTCATGCCCTCAGCAGCCATCCTGAGGCACTCAAATGGAGTATTCCTTACGGTGAGCTGCTGAGGGCTAAGAGAAATTGTAATACCACTGATTCCTACTTGAAGGAGCAGAACACTAGAATGACCAGATTTGAGAGCAGGGGTTATCCCAGTTGGGTCCTTAAGAAAGCCAAAGAGAGAGCGAATGGAATTGAGAGATCTCAAACTCTAGAGGAACACCCTGTTACTGATATAAGTGAGAACGATGAGCCCACAAGATTGATATTGACTTTTAATTCTGAGACAGACAAAGTCAAAAGAATCCTTACAAAAAATTGGGAGATTTTGAAAACAGACTCTATTCTGGGCAGTAGCATACCAGAGAGACCCATTATTACCTATAAAAGAAATAGGAATATATGAGATATAGTGGTCAGAAATGACATCACTCAATATCCCAAGATTTCACAACATGGCTTAGTGGGTTTTTACCCCTGTGGCCACTGCAAGGCTTGTAAATATAGCAAATACAGGGGGTCTGTAGAGTACGGTGGCATCACCAAAAAATTGACACAATTCCTCACATGCAGTACAACCTTTGTCGTCTCTGCCATCGAGTGTACCTGCAAACTCTGGTACATTGGCAGCACTAGCTGTGCTGCCAAAAAAAGAATTCTTGAACACCTCAGGGCTATTACTAATCATGACCCCAAGTACCTGGTCGCACGCCACTTTGAACAACAACACTTTTCCAATACGGCTGATTTGAACTTTTTCATATTGGAACATGTCCCTAGGCATCCCAGAGGTGGCGATAGGGTGCTCAATCTGAGACAACGAGAATTTAGGCTCATAATTGAGTTTCAAACCATATTCCCTTGGAGTCTTAACATGGATGAGGAACTTGCTAGTCATTTGAGAGAGTAATGTTGACTATCTGTAGATTACTCACCAGTTTTTTCATTACGAGTTCCATGTATTCATATGTACTCTTCGACTCTTCTTCTGCTAACATAATGAAACTTTTGTATCAATTGATTTTAAAATGTATTTGTTGTGTCTTTTATTCCATAGGAGGAAAGGAAGGGGCCCACCACTGGACTTCACTTGCACGGGCGCACCTATCCTTTGCACTCTGGGAATCACTGCTCTCCGTTAAGTCACATTTTGGTACATCGGCTTGTAAGGTTTGATGACTGAAATCACTATAATCTTGGGACTATTTATTTCCTTATATTTGTCCAGGACTTTCTGACTTCATTCAGCCAGTCTGGCTGATGACTGTGATCTTTAATTTCAGTGATCTGCGGTGATTGGAATCAGTATGATCTGTGGCATAAGTGATCATGACATTTGTTTATGAATTTTTGTTATCATCCAGTGATGAAATTTTGTGGTCTATTTCACAAGGGGCAGCAGTACTTGGCTTTGGATTGGGTTATGTATTTTACATAACGACCCCATTTAATTTAATTAATTAATTGACTAATTCCCTTATGTCATTCAATTTTGCCACTTCATTTAGATTGAGAATATGCCAATTTGATAGTCATATCTTACTATGCAAGGTTGATTATGTCTGATCGAGCGAGATACAATACGTTTTTTATCTCCTTACAATTTGATGAGAATCACTGTTATTATGAGCAGGGAGATCTGATATTGACTTGGACCACGAATACACAACAGGTTATTCAAAATAGTTTTGATCTGTGTTAGGTTCAGTTAATTCTGCCATGTATTTTACATTGATTTTCCATGTATTTCATTGTATGCTTCTCGCTGTGTAGCAAACTGCATGCTATGTTTGATCTGACTAATGAAATTTACAACCTTGTTGACGTTATTCACCATTCCAACATGTCAGCCATTCGCATTTACTAGTCCCATGTCTATGTCGATGTTTGATTCACAACGTTGAACTTTATTTAAATGCCGGGTTTGTTTGTGTTGGGTTACACGTGAACAAGGCTGTTGAGCTGAAACGCGTTGTGTAAATAAACTGCAAATCCTACATTTGGGTTCCTTTGCCTTACTGCCTGAGAGCGCATGACGAACTTTGCTTCTTTGGATATATATATATATATATATATATATTCTTTCACTCCTTTTCCACACCATACAAAGTAGGCACCGACTGCGTGAGGTACATTTTCAAGGATTATTCTTTATTCCATACCGTAGACGCGTTTCGACGGACCCAGCCGCCTTGGTCACTACATCTACTACTCCCCAAGTGTAAACATGTTTTATAGTGTTCACCAACACCATGTGACTTAAAATGAAAGAAAGTGAAAACAATTGTAATGAACGAAAATTTAGAAAACAGACCATTGATTGTCATGGTTACAGGCACTAGAATGATAGACATGGTGGAGTTTGGAAATGGTTAATTTTGCAAGTCATGGTGGTTTTAAAATAAATTCGAAAACAACTTCATAGTTATTTATGCATATTATTCATGTTACATCATTCCACAAATGCTATTCGTATATGCTAAGCAATAGAAGTTTCAAATTACTGTATAGAAATCCGTATTGTTTTAGGCTGGTGCACGCGTGATGGAAAGTGAGAACATATTGTCCGCCCATTGTATACATGTCTGCTTGTGCGCGCACTCTGTAACTTCTTTCCGTGGTGCCACTAGACCGCGGCAGGGAGGGTTAATGCTGCGGTGATTTGCTGGGCGCTTTGCACGAGTTTCTGCCAGGTTATGTGATACGCCGGTCTTAATGATACTGTTGCAGTAAGTACATTGTGTGGCGTGTGGTCAGTCAGCTTGGGACCTCGTTCATGCTATACGTTTGTGGGTTCCTAGTGGATTCGTGCGTTAGCAAAACCAGGGTCCGTAACAAGCTGATGGTTGTCGATTTTTGTGGCATACATTTCTGTGTGCTGGCGCGGCCCCTGTAAGATAGTTGCTACACATGTCGAGGGAAACTGCAGAGGCCAATCAGCCGGATTTCTACTGGTTATTGATGGTGCATCATATACTGAGCATTGATGTCTACCAGTCGTGGTGCCTGATTGTAAGGTGTGTGGTGATTGTGATATTTAAGTGCGGTGCGGGTATTTACAAGGTGGTGAGTTTCAGATGTTTTTAGCGGAGGAGGAGCTGTCAGGATTCGGGATAGTGGGTGCTATCTTACTGGTGTTTTCAAAAGCAGGGGTTTATTCAGAGATGTACATTCAGAGCTTCATCTGCATTTAGCCCGTGTGGGGCTCTGCTGTTAAGTAAAATTATATATTTTTGATTCCAGTCTCCTCAATGTCAACAGTCTATTTCCCCCCTCCGGGGTTTTAGGACACTATCCAGTACAAAGTAGCTCAGGTCTCCTGATCTGCCGTGGTGGTCTCTGTTTATGTGTCTCGCTACTGGGTAGGCTGGGTCATCGTTAGTATTTGCCCTGAGGTGTTGTAAGATCCTCACATGTACAGGGTGTAGTGTGCTGCCTACATAGATTTTGTCGCAGGTGCAGTGTAACACATATACCGCATAGTCTGTTTTGCAGGTAAAGTGGCCTTTTATTTGGACTGGACTTTTTTTGAGAGGTGTTATTATGGAGCGGGTATTCTGTGCGTGTTTACACGCTTTGAACTTAGTGCATTTGAAAAACCCTTCTTGTGCCTTGAGCCTATCAGGTTTGGGTGCCTGACTAGGTGCATTATTCACCAGTTCTTCCCTCATGGATTTGGCCTTCCTAAAAGTGAGTTGTGGCAATTTGGTACACTTTGCACCGATCACAGGGTCACATTGAACAATCGGCCAGTGCTGGTATAGAATCTTTCTAAGGTTGTTGTGATATTTGTTGTAGCCTGTGATCATGCGTGGGATTGGGTCTTCCTGAGGGAGTGCATTTTTACTCTGGACCTTGTCTTTCAGGAGTTCTTCTCTGGTGTGTTTTTGGCTTTTTTCTTTTGCTTTGGTCAGTGTTGTGCCCTTATAACCTCTCTGTCTAAGTCTTTCGAAAAGACTGGATGTGCAGATCTCTAAATCTCTGGTGGTGCTACAGTTTCTACTCATTCTGAGGCATTCTGCATAAGGGATGCTCTCAACCAGGCTTTTGGGATGTGAGCTTTGTGCGTGGATAATGGAGTTTCCCGCTGTCTCTTTTCTGTATGTACGGGTTTGGATTTTACTGTCATCATGGTAGACTTCTAAATCTAAGGAAGTGATTTTGTCTTTGCTTAAGTTACAAGTTAATCTCAGGTTTAGGGCATTGCAATTGATTTGGTCAGTGAAGTTTAATACTTCTTGTTCTGTACTTCTCCATAGGATGAAAATGTCATCGATATAACGACGGTATATCATCACATTTCTGGACATTTCATCCTGAAAGTGAACCCTGAGTACCTGCTCCTCCCACCAGCCCATATGCAGATTCGCATAGCTGGGGGCGAAGCAGATACCCATGGCAGTGCATTAACTGAAAAAACCATAGGTTTGACACCAGTTATAGTTAGCTGGAAATTTTACTGACATAAAACCATTGAAATTCCACGTTATAGTTAGTTGGACTCATTATAACTTGCGCGCCTGCAATGCACTGCTGATGACGTCACATATTACATCAATCATGGCATGGTCAGTGACATCACTCATGACATTACTGATGACACCATCCAGTGAATGTGTGTCTTTCTGTGAAATAAATATGTTTTATTTATATATATGTAAAGGTCGATGGAAGAATAAATGTTTAAATAAGTGTCTAAACGGATTTAAAAAAAAAAAATTGATTGGTTAACTGGCTTATTAAGAGTATCTTAGTGAATACATATATTAGCGAGTTACTTTTAAATATTGAAATATATGTATCAGTGTTTCACTTTGTGTATAAGTGGCTGCATGGGTTGGTGACTGACTCACTGTTTGTATGTGTTTTGAAGACACCATATGTGTAGGATTGTAAGGGTGGATGAGTGTGTATATGTGTGTGTTTGTGAGTGAATGACTGTCTCACTAGTGTCTTTATTAGTAACGGCATATGTTTTAATCTAGTATATGTGAGTATTGATGTATATAAGTAAGTATATGTGAGAGTGAGAGATTGTAAGAGTTCCTGTTTAAATAGGTATGTGTTTCTTTAAGTGATTGTTTATGAGAGTAAGTATGTGTAAGTTTCCTTAGAAGTAATGTGCTAGTCTGTGTATACTTGTATATGCAAATAAATGGATGTTCAATAGATTATTTGCATGTGTGAGTATGTGTGTGAGTAACTTTAGGATGACTGTCGGTGTGTACCAAGATGTATATGTGTATCACTTCCTATGATGAGTGAGTATATGTATGAGTGACTATATAGAACTGTTGCTGAATGAGTGGATGTGTATATAGATGGTGGAATTACTGAATTGGTTGTTGTATCTGGTATGGGTATCTCAATTTTTTTGAAAATGTTAGTTTATATTTTTGAATATGTGTTTCAAGGGTTACATTACACTGAAAGGAGTTCTGTCAGTCTATCACAAGGATGGTGTCATCAGTGATGACATGAGTGATGTCACTGACCATGTCATGAGTGATGTAATATGTGACGTCATCAGCAGTTCATTGCAGGCGCGCAAGTTATATTGAGTCCATCTAACTATAACGTGGAATTTCAATGGTTTTATGTCAGTAAAATTTCCAGCTAACTATAACTGGTGTCAAACCTATGGTTTTTTCAGTGAATTTAATAGGTTTTTTAAATGCTAATTCCTAACTATAACTGGTGTGAAACCTATGTTTTTTTCAGTGAATTTGAAAGGTTATTTAAAAGCTAATTCCTTTCTATATCGAGTTTCTAACCTATGATTTGTTTATAAATTTGCTGTTTTGTGTAAGTATTAATTTTTATTTTTTTGTTTTTTATAATAATATTTTTTTTTTAAATGTTTTAATAATTTTTTCCTGCGGCGCTCTATGTGCGCACACCGGTAAGCTCTCGGGAAAGCGCATCCAGAGCGCTACTTGCGTTTGTGAAAAAAAATATGAATGAAAAGTAAATAATAACGCAAGACATTTAGTATCATACATATAAAAGCAGAATTTTGAATAAGGAAATTAAAATGATTTTGCATTTCCGTGAAACTATCAAAACGTCACTTAGGCGCGCCGCGTAAGCGCCCCCGGAAGCGCCTTCGTTCGCGCCGCGTATGCGCCCCCGGAAGCGCCTACGTTTGTGCCGCGTTAGCGCCCCCGGAAGCGCTTCGGTGCACGCAGCGTAAGCGCGTCAAGTCATGTGACCTTAAAATAACACTTTTCATTGGTTGCTAACAGTTTTTTTTACAAAGAATGAAATCCCCACCCATTTCCTTCACTTCTTCTTTCACTTTTGTGACTGCAAGACCTGCCTTTTTGCTCTCGGTTCTTTGTTGGAAATCTTGGATTATCATGGCTGCCAGACCATCCAGCAGTGAAGATGACTCCAATGATTTCATTGATGAAGAGCCTCCTCAGCCGAAGGTCAAAGAACATTTCATCTGGAACATTTTTTCAATACCTGCTGACCAGAAGAAGGTACATTCTCCAAAAGTGGAGTGCAGGAACTGTCACACAGTCCTGTCACGGGGTGACCCCACTAAAAAATATTCTTTTGGGAACTCCACAATGATTCGCCATGTGGAGAGGAGGCACCCCCAGAATTTTGCCCGGGAAAGTCTCAGGGCTCTGGCACAAGAGGTTCCCAGTGATGGGGCCTCTACATCAACTGGAGGACCAACAACATCGGTGAGGGGGAGATCACAAGAGCTGGTTCCGAACATTCAGCCTGCATTTAACAAAGGCATCCTTAAATGCAGAGACTGTGATCAGCTACTTTGCTATGGGGAGCAAAGTGTTCTGCTCATGGTTCGAGCATTGGAGAACCATCGCTGCCGTTCCCAGCCCTATTTTTTTTTTTTTTTTGCTCCTGTTGAGTAGTTTCCATTCCCTGTTTTTGTTTTTGTTCTAAAAAAAGAAAAAAGAAGAAAAAAATGTCATTTTCAGAACTACCTCCAATTCTCATCAAAGATCTATATTCTTAAAAAAATGAAAAAGAGTAAGTGAAGTGGAGTGCATTGATAAAGGAAAGGAAAATGAGTAAGAAAGAACAGAAAGGTATGAGAGGAGAAAGGAAGTGAAGTACGGGGACTGAAAGAAGGTTAGTGTTGGGAAGGAAAGTAAGAAGAAGGAGATTGAACATGGGGAATGTAGATATTCAAAGAAAATGTAGAAAAGGAACAGGGGTGTGGAAGGGTAAGAAAGGATGCATTGCTGGAGTTGCATCATTTTTGTGACACACTCCAGCAATGCATCACTTTTGCGCT
The DNA here is from genome assembly GCF_964263255.1 of Lissotriton vulgaris. Classification (NCBI taxonomy): domain Eukaryota; kingdom Metazoa; phylum Chordata; class Amphibia; order Caudata; family Salamandridae; genus Lissotriton; species Lissotriton vulgaris. Next base: position 1,434,630,958 of record NC_141693.1, on the reverse strand, counting down.
TACAGATACATCTGAAATACTGACGTATCTGTAAGTACTTGCGACATAATACGTCATATATTTAATATGACGCATGAGTAGAAGACTGATGGCCTCATTTATGAGGCCATGCGTCACTTTTACGCCACCGGTACGTCACTTTTTGTGACGCACCAGTGCTGTTAAAAATGCACCTTATTGAGTCATATTTACAATGTGATGCATCTAGGTAGATGCGTCACTTTGTAAACCCCTGCGCCACATTATACCTACGTCAGGTGTAATGTATGCAAAAGGGACGTATTGACGCAAGAAAGGGTCGTAGAGGTGACGCAGTGAAATCTATGAGATATCTCTGCGTCACTTTTATGACGCTGTTGCATCCAAATCTTGCGCCTGTTTCACAGCAGGCGTAAGACTGATGCAGGCCCTTTCACATGGGCCTGGCCCCATGTGAAAGGATGCATTGCTGGAGTTGCATCATTTTTGTAACACATTCCAGCAATGCATCACTTTTGCGCTTACAGATACGTCTGAAATACTGACGTATCTGTAAGTACTTGCGACATAATGCGTCATATATTTAATATGACGCATGAGTAGAAGACTGAAGGCCTCATTTATGAGGCCATGCGTCACTTTTACACCACCGATGCATCACTTTTTGTGAAGCACCAGTGCTGTAAAAAATGCACCTTATTCAGTCATATTTACAAAGTGACGCATCTAGGTAGATGCGTCACTTTGTAAACCCCTGCGCCACATTATACCTATGTCAGGTGTAATGTATGCAAAAGGGACGTATTGACGCAAGAAAGGGTCGTAGAGGTGACGCAGTGAAATCTATGAGATATCACTGCGTCACTTTTATGACGCTGTTGCGTCCAAATCTTGCGCCTGTTTCACAGCAGGCGTAAGACTGATGCAGGCCCTTTCACATGGGCCTGGCCCCATGTGAAAGGATGCATTGCTGGAGTTGCATCATTTTTGTGACACACTCCAGCAATGCATCACTTTTGCTCTTACAGATAGGTCTGAAATACTGACGTATCTGTAAGTACTTGGGACATAATACGTCATATATTTAATATGACGCATGAGTAGAAGACTGAAGGCCTCATTTATAAGGCCATGCGTCACTTTTACGCCACCGGTACGTCACTTTTTGTGACGCACCAGTGCTGTTAAAAATGCACCTTAATGAGTCATATTTACAAAGTGACGCATCTAGGTAGATGTGTCACTTTGTACTTTTACGCAACCGGTACATCACTTTTGTGACACATCAGCAGCCTAAAACATGCACCTTATTGATTTATATTTACAAAGTGACGCATCTAGGTAGATGCGTCACTTTGTAAACCCCTGCGCCACATTATACCTACTTCAGGTGTAATGTATGCAAAAGGGGCGTATTGACGCAAGAAAGGGTCGTAGAGGTGACGCAGTGAATAAACTGAGTTTTCCCCATGCTACGCTCCCCGGTCCGCTCCCTGGGCGCGTACCGGCGCTCCCCCCGCGAAAATCAATTTTTTTTTATTTTGTTTTGCTCCGCGGGGCTCTTTTATGGCCCCCACATCAAACCTAGGCGGTCAGGGGGGTCTACCCTGCCCCCTTTTGGTCATTTCCCCCATTGTTTTTTTCACCTCTTATGTCTCGATCCTACCGAGACACAAGATGGCGGCCGCTCCGGACTGTTTGGAATGTTGACTGACACCGAGAGCCAATCAGCTTTCCGCGCGCAGCTTTTCGCACGCGAACTTGTGTAGCGCGCCCGGTGCGCGTACCGGGGCGTGCATATAGATATATATATTTTTTTGAACCTAAATTACTCAAAATCCACTGGAGCACATATCTTGAGACATAGCAAAGGCACATCGGGCTACCAGTCCCTACAATTTCGCCTGTCGGGTGGCGGTGTGGTGAGAGACTGCTGTTTCTGCATATATATATATGTATATATATGCACACACTCCTGGTTCAATCCTTCCCACGGGAAAAAACCAGAGTCGGAGCCCAAATGTAGTACGGTGCTTGTCAGATTTAATCAGCAGAGAAAAACACCCAACGCGTTTCGAGATCAGCCGATCTCTTGCTCACGGTGGAGCTTACCAGTACCATCATTCATTTAAAGTAACATACATTGTTTTGAATTACACCACGTGATCATAGACATAAAGAAAACATTAAGTTTATGCAGTGTCACCAATATTGTTTAGATAAACGTTTCGTGTAAACATTCATATCGTGTCATTGTCCAGAAAAGGAAAACATACAATGGAAGTCACGTTTCATTTGGCAGCCGTATTTCCAATGCAACAATCAACATCAATGTATATTCAGTGTTCAATAAAAGTTTATATTGTAGCCATGTGAAGTTTCACAATGTCATCTTGCTCGGGCTAATTATCCCCCGGCAACAGTTGCTATATTTGTGTTAAGGCACACAAACAGTGAGCATATCAATAGTCCTTGGTTAACGATTCCGCCCCAGTGGGCATATACCGCATAGCTCAATTCCGCCATTACATTGACTTCCCAAATTCAGCCCAAGTGGGCAAAATCACAATAGTTTTCCCATTCCTGCAAGGAAAGAAAAGAGGACATTGCTAAATATAACAGTTATTTCTTGCAGTGTACTGTTAAAAACATTATTAAAATACCAGAATTTAGTTACCTAAGAAGCAGCAGCTTCTCAATACACCAAGTATAACTCATTTCACATCTGGAGGTGAATTGCTAACTCTTCCCCCAAATTGTGTCCTACAGGCTGCATTGTGTTGTACATTATAATGTACTTTGATTCCAGTTTTCTCAACTCCAACCACCTGTTACCTCCCCTCTCATTGCTCTCAACGCTGTCCAGGACACAGAATTTCATCAAGTTGGGATTCGTATTATGTTCCTCGGCAAGATGCCTGGCTACGGGGTATTGCTGATTCACATTCCTGATTGCTCTCTGATGTTCCAGAATTCTAAGCTTAGCCTGTTTAGTAGTGCACCCTATATAGAATTTATTGCACGGACATTCCAGTGCGTAGATAACATATTCAGTAGTGCAACTGAGATGTTTAGTGATCTTGTGTGCACAACGTTCTTTAGACAGTTGTATTGTTTTGCAGTTGTTACTATATTTGCAAGCCTTGCACCTGCAACATGGATAGAATCCTTGTATTGTATTTGTCCTGTGATTCTCTTTTAACAATGTGGTGCTCAATGCATCCTTTAAGGATTTAGCCTTCCTGAAGGTCAAAGAGGGAATGTCACGAATGACTTCTCTAACATCTTTGTCAAGTTTAAGTGTGTCCTAATACTTGCCTAGACATTTGCGCAGTTTCCAAGATTGGCTGTTATATGTAGTTATGAAACGTATTCTTTCATCTGTTGTGAGTTGTTTAGGGACTAACAGCCCATTTCTGTCCATAGTATTGACCCTTGCTAAGGCCTGCTGGATCACCTTTTGACTGTAGCCCCTCTCTGAGAACCGTTCCACCATTATCTTGCTCTCTCTGGAAAAGCTTTCAGCCGAGCTACAGTTTCTTTTAGCTCTGATCAGCTCGCCTACTGGTATACTGCGTATTAGGCTAGGGGGGTGACAACTACCCGCATGGAGAAGGCTATTTCCTGAGGTGGATTTCCGAAATAAGGAACTTTTTAAAGTAGTAGTTATTGTATTTAAACCGATCCTTCAGTGGTCTCCAGTAACCGGACTGAAACCAGAGAAGCAGGCAGTTCTCTTCGGCCGAATAGGTAAGCGTTACATGCATCGTAGGAATCCCATATAAATTTGTTAAACGCTAATTCCTCAACCACCAAAAGCAACTTTACAACCTTATGCCGCCCTTTAGGGAAACAATTGTTTTCGCCGGGAGGACAAGACGAAAGCGCCCCTGGTTTCCACTTCTCTTAAACAGAAAAAGACGCTCTTTAACGAGCAGTATCGCCAAGCGCATCACGTTTATCTGCAGGTAGGATAAAACACATTATAAATTCGCGAAAAACAAAATAGTTTAAAGCCACATTCTAACTGCCTCTATAATTGTATTTACCAGGATATTTAAACCGATAAACTGAAGTCAGCCATATAAAAGTGTGAAGGAAAACTGATGTCAACCCACTTATCCTTAAGCGCACATTTCCACAACTGAACGTACAGGGAGTTTATCCAAACAAGAATTTAAAGGTATTTAGACAAATTACCAGTTTAATTGAATTATATGAAACTAACTCATCTGAATTAGAACAAGTAGGTCTTTTTAAACCTCCAGTTAAGGATCCAATTAACAGGGACCCGTATTTAACAAAAAGCTTAGAGCATTTATATACCAGACCGCTTCTAGTGCTGAATGTCATTATTTATAGTACTTTGTTTTAAGAAAATCGCCGAAAATTGTCACAATACATTTTCTCTATGCCAAATGCCTATTGTACAATGCCATATGTTTTGTAGCGATTTCTCTGAGACCGATACCAACAGTATCATTGTATGTGCTAAACAAGATTTTGGATAAATTACAGAATGGTTGTTTTTCTAAAAAACGTCACTTTATACTGTTAGTGAAATAATGTTGAAGGACACTAGGTGTATTGTCCCCGTAAAATGTGTTTCATCGACAATTTTCTTTAGCAGCTATGTTGTACCATCAAGATAGAGTTTCCAAATTATATTGGGTACACTCTGACTAAAGGTGAATATTGTTATAAACTTAAAATGCATAGTTAAGAAAAAGGGTTTTGACAATGTATAATACTTGCGAATTTCTGTTTTAACTAAAAATATAATGTTACATCAATTTTAATTCCTCTGTATATTCACTCTTTAGGGTGATCGTTCTTGACCCCAGATACACGACAGACAAAAGATAGAGTCTTGATAAAGGTGGTCCAAAACTATTTCAACCACCGAAACGCGTCAACGCACTTTCAAGTACAATTCCCAGACTCGGATACCTGTGTTGATACAATATAAAAACTGTGCACAGCACATGGGTATCACATTGAGTTTGAATGTACACCTAGTACTGTAACAATTGGATGTCGTACTGTTGTCTGTACCCCCTTCCTTGTATCAATATTGCTGGTCGATTTTGATCTCCATGTATGTCAAAAAACTGTTTTAACAATTTTTCCTCCAATTTATTTGTTTTTATTTGTGTACAGTGGCGCTTTTGCCCACTTGTGTTTTTTAATATATTTTGTAACATTAATAAATTGTGTACAATTTTCTTAACTTTATTGTCCTAATTGATTTGTTAATTAAGTTGTTTTATTGAATATCTCATTCAAGGGAACTTCTTCTCAGTATTGGTTATTCCTATAGTTGCATAGATTCCATTGTTTCCATTTATATTATGATGTTTCTTCATATCAAACATTATATTTATTTTTATTAGGTATTGTTTGTAATGTGTAATATATATTTAGTAAAATGTAATTTATTATATTGTTTACTTTTTTATGTCTAAATTGGTATGTTTAAAAAAAAAACATCCAGTTCGTTTGATATGGTTTTTATGTTATTGTGTGTGTGTGTGTGTGTGTGTATATATACATATACTTGAAAAAGGATGCCCTGCATATAGAGACGCACTCCTCCAGCCGGTGATTTAACCAAATCATTTATTTCAAAGAAACAGGCATTTTCAGCTCTAAATCATTCTGTCCTATTCATTAAGAAGTGGAGTGGCACACCGGAGGCCAATAAATTGTTTAAGCATGCAGGGAACTATGGGAAGCCTAACAATCTGTGTACTTAAACTGCCTCTGAAGAAAGAGCAAGAATGCTCTGAAACGCGTCAGGCGAAAGGACAGAATGATTTAGAGCTGAAAATGCCTGTCTCTTTGAAATAAATGATTTGGTGAAATCACCGGCTGGAGGAGTGCGTCTCTATATGCAGGGCATCCTTTGACAAGATTTACACACGCTGGGTCCGACTGTGGGAGTTCGCACCGCCCTTCAAAAATCAGGAAAAGGGATCGTCTTACCTGAACTCTTCGGGTTTTCACAGAGGGTGCAGCTCGTCTCATAATTATGGAACAGACTTTGAGACTCTGAGGCCCACTGGAGGGCTTTTATCGGTCCTGGAAATATGTTCAAAGTACACACACACCACTGGAGGTAAAACTCAGTAGGATTAAAAAACCTCAAGTTCCGACATGCAGCGTAAAAGAATTCCTTAAGAAGTGGCACACCGGAGACCAATAAATTGTTGAAGCATGCAGGGAACTATGGGAAGCCTAACAATATGCGTACTTGAACTGCCTCTGAAGAAAGAGCAAGAATGCTCTGAAACGCGTCAGGCGAAAGGACAGAATGATTCAGAGCTGAAAATGCCTGTTTCTTTGAAATAAATGATTTGGTGAAATCACCGGCTGAAGGAGTGTGTCTCTATATGCAGGGCATCCTTTGACAATATATACATATTTATATATATATTTATATATTCCTTCGCCCGTGCTCTTGTTGATTACCGCCGCTTCACCTGATCGAAGGACGCATAGTATCAGCAGATCCTACAAGAGAGGGTCCACAATATATCAACCTCTCCTTTACCAAAAAGTAAGATGATGCCACCAGTAAGCAAGGCAGGGTAAAGCTGAAACGCGCTCGATGGTGGCCTGATGTAAAAAATTCTGAAGTATTTACAAGTGGCTTCGTCAGCCTTTTTGGTAAAGTAGAGGTTGAAATATATACATATATTGTAAGCGCCCGCCGGTTGTGAATTATGGACTGTCTATAAAGGAATGATGAAAGGGCCACTTTGAGAGGCCTGCCTCTACTGAAGAGATATACATTAACACAGCCAGGGTCTGCGTAGGGGATTCTATGTCAGGACCGGAGGCTTCAGTTTATGCTTTTCTCTCTTCACTGTTTATTTCACAAGACCACATAGCAGCCAGAAAAGCAACTTATTTTTCGAGAAATATGTCAAGCACCCAACACAGGGTTAAACATATCAAACAACAGAAAAAACACATGGGATAAACTACAACTCCCATCAGTCCATGAACCATAGTCCTTTCATAGTGTCCATAACATTAAGGTAGGGCGTCGATCTTATGCTCCCTTCCTCTTTCTTCGCTGCTTCGCAGCCAGTTAAGTGCCTTTTTCCCTTTCTCCCCTCAGAATTGTGTAGTGGGATTGTTTTGGGTGGCACTGTGTTGTATTTCTTGTGATAAAAGGGGGCTCTTCATTGCGGGTTTCACATGTGTGTTTCCTTCCACAGCCCCCGTATTTTGTTGTTGTTGTCGCGGGGACATTTTCGCCACTGATGCGACTGTCCCCGGAGTTGCGGCTCGCATGCATTGCCGCTAGAGGGCACCGTCACGTCTCGTTCTCCTCGGCGCTGAGGAGAGCGACAGCATCGGAGCCTTGGTTGCTGCCGCACCGTGACGCCCGATCCTGGGTTGTATTGCCCCATTACCTTTTTGACGCCCCGTGTGGGGTCTGTATTAGCGGGTTACCGCTCCTGACGCCTACGGGCCGTACCCTCAGCACTTGCCGTTTTGACACGGCGGACTCCTGCAGTTTTTCTTTAAGCGCGCCAGGGAGGTGGCATTAGGCCCGGTCTTTTTAAGAGGGCCAGCGCGCTATCAGAGGGGTGCTGCCTCTTACTTTCTGGGTTCCATGATTCGAAAAGCTTTGCTAGCCTTGGGTTGGCCCATACCTGCTGGTGCCAGGAACCAGTTCTGAAATCCTTCCCCTACCCTCGACCTTAGTCATGGCAGAGGGCTTCTACGTGGAGGAGGAGGAGACCCACCAGTACCTGGGGGACGATGAATTTTACGAGGCTGTTGACCAATCCTTTCATAGGTGTGTTCAGGAAATTGTGGGCCCAATGGAGGATAGACTCTCGGCCCGTATAGTTGAAGAGTGTGCGAAGTTGGCCCCGGTTCCCCTTGCGGCCCATGAGGCTTCCCCCACCTCTACGGAGGGTAAACCCCCCGCCCCTAAGAAGGCATGTAGGGACGGTGGCTCGGGAGCCATGCAGGGAGTGGATAAGGACGCCTTTGAACGCCTCAGAGAAGCTTTTCTTGCTAAGGCGACTGGACCTGAACCTTCTGGGTCGGTCCCGACCCCGGGTCCCTCAGCGTCGACGGCGACAGCCCCTTCCTCTCCGGGAGGGCTCTCCCCAGTGGACATGGACGATGATGGTGATTCGGTGCGCTCGTGGCGTCCGTTCGGATCAGCGACTGAGTTACCCCATGACGCTTCAGGGATGCTTGATCCGGATGATATAATTCATCCGAGGTCGGCGACCTGGGCGCCGGGCGACAAAGTTGCGAAGTTCGTGGCGGGGCATCTACGCAAGCCGCTGGAGAAGGAGGCGCGTAGTTGCCTAAGGGGAGAGTGTCTGCGGTCTACGCTGGAGGGCAAAGTGGCCTTGACCCCGGAGTTGGACGGCAAAATGGCCACCTTTATGGCCAAGTTCGTCAAAGACCCCCGCAAGGGCATTGATCGCTTGTGGCGATCATGCCAAGATAAGTTACTAGACACCATAGGCCCTCTATCAAAAATCCTCAATATGGCGGTAGAAGCCAAGGTCTCAGGTTCCGCCATTTCCCCGGAGATCCTGTCCAATTGGGCGCAGAGAGCAGTGATCTTTTTGGGGAACTCTAATTGCGCCCTTTCAACAGAGCGTAGACGCTCCCTGCTGATCAAGTTAGATCCCAAATTAGGGGATTTGGCCTCCTCGGAGGCAGGAGCGGTGGCGCAGGGCGGTCTATTTGGAGACCCTTTTATAAAGGAGCTGGGGAAGTTCGTCTCCACCTTTTCATCCCTAGATAAGGCCCAATCCACCATTAAGAGGGTGTTTAGCCAGCGTTTTTCTAGGGGGGCCGGTCGTGGTAGGGGCCTTACGACCGGCCGTGGCGGTCAGAACCAACAGAACAAAGGACAAAGCTCCGGTAGAGGCCAATACAATTCCTCCGCCAGTTACAATAACTTCTACCCTTCCAGAGGGCAACGTTTCAGAGGAGGCCGCAGCAACTATAGGAATGACGCAGGAAACAACAATTCCCACGGTGATTGTAATCCCGGCGGACCACGTCGGAATAGGGGGGAGGCTGGCCGATTTTCCAGACGCTTGGTCGGCGCTCACGAACGATGCGTGGGTTCTTCAAACTGTGCGCAGTTTCCATATAGACTTTTACGACCGGCCATTTCAATTAAGGGATCCAAGTCCCATTCTCTTTTTCCCGGGAGGATGCCCGGTTGATCGACGAGGAGGTCTTGTCACTATGCCGAAAAGGGGCCATCTGTCGGTCGACAAGGCATCCCGCAGGTTTCCTCAGCAATATTTTCCTAGTGGAAAAAATGGACGGAGGCAAGAGACCGGTGATAAATCTCCGGGAGTTCAACGGTTGGTTGGTTTAAACCACTTCAAGATGGAAGGCATCCATCTTTTGAGGGACATACTTCTGTCCAACGACTGGATGGGGCGTCTGGACCTCAAAGATGCTTACTTGGTGGTTCCAATCCACCCGCCGCACAGGTGATTCCTTCAATTCCTCTGGCGAGAGCAGGTCTACGAGTTCACAGCCCTTCCTTTCGGGCTCTCCTCAGCCCGTGGTGTTTCACCAAGCTGTTGCGCCCAGTGGTGGAGGTACTCCGGAGTCAGGGCATTCGGATGATTGTCTACCTGGATGACATCCTCCTAATGGCGCAATGTCCCAACAAATTGACCCTTCAGCTCAACCAAACGATAACCTTGCTGCAAGACCTGGGGTTCATTGTCAATCAGGACAAGTCTGTTTTGACACCTTCCCAGCAGATGGTGTTTTTGGGGTTCAAAGTGGACTCGGTACGGGCCACTTTGAGTCTCCCGACGCGGAAGATGGCCAAGATAAAACACGAGCTCCGGCAGACAATCACCAAGTCCCACACTTCCCTACGTCAGATCGCCAGGATAGTAGGCCTTCTCTCGTCCTCCATCCAAGCGATCTTTCTGGGTCCGCTGCATTATCGGGCCCTTCAGCGCCTCAAAGCGTATCACCTCAGACGAGGCCTGTCCTACAACCAGTCGGTTCCAGTATCCGATGAGGTGAAGGAGGAGATGTCCTGGTGGCTCACCCATATGGAGGCCTGGAACGGTCGGGCTATTTTCGGATCGGTGCCGGACTTAATCATAGAATCGGACGCCAGCAGATTGGGCTGGGGCGCCCGTTGTGGCGATTTCTCCCCAGGCGGAGCCTGGTCATCCGAGGAGCAGCAACTCCTTATCAATTGCCTGGAGCTCCTCGCAGGCTCCTTTGCGGTTCGTTGTTGGGCCAAAGACATAGCGACGTTGTGCGTCCTTCTGAGAATGGAAAACATTTTGGCGGTCCGCTATGTCAACCATCTGGGCGGCCCTCGGTCCAGAGCCCTGGCGAACCTGGCGAAAGACTTCTGGGATTACTGTCTCGCCCACCAAGTCTCAGTGACGGCGGAATACCTGCCAGGTCGAGCCAGTCAAGTGGCGGATTGGCACTCGAGATACATGAGGGACTCGATTCTGTGGAAACTAGACATGCGGGTGTTCCATTGGTTGGACACCATATGGGGCCCGTTCTTGGTGGACCTCTTCGCATCTCGCCTCGACTTCCAGCTACCGAGGTTCTTCAGTTGGAGACCAGACCCCCTGGCGGAGGCGACGGATGCGTTCCTCCAAGACTGGATCCAGGGGCGGCCCTATGCCTTTCCTCCTTTCTCCATGGTAATGAGATCGGCGGCCCTTCTTCGCCGCCAGCAGTGGTGATGGTGACGCCATGGTGGAGGTCACAAGTGTGGTTTCCAGTTCTTCTGGAACTTTCTTGGGATTCTCCAATCCTAATCCCCCAGCTCCCTCACCTTCTTCTCAATCCGGAAGGGAACCCGCATCACCTGATAACGCAGGGCTCTCTCCGCCTCATGGTGTGGAGACTTTCCGGAGACGCTGGTCGCTCCCGGGTCTTTCGGGCTCAGCTGAATCCTTCCTGTCAAAGGCATGGGCTAATAGTACCACAAAGAGATACCGATCAGCATGGTCCAGGTGGGTTCGTTGGTGTATTCGACGGGACCTGGATCCCCTGGTCGCAGGCGTCGTTCACATTTTGAATTTCCTGGCGGAGTTGGCGGCGAGTGGCCTGGCATACCGGACCATCAATACTATACGCTCAGCTATTTCGGCAGCGCACGAGCCGTTAGATGGAAGCCCGGTAGGAGAACATCCTTTGGTTTGTAGACTCCTTCGCGGAGTACGCCTTAGTCTACCTCCAGAACCAAGATACTCCATACTTTGGGATGTTAATGTGGTTCTGAATCTCTTTCTGTCGTGGCAACATAACAGATACCTTTCTTTGAAACAACTATCAGCGAAACTAGCCATGCTCTTGTGCCTGGTGTCTTGTCGCAGAGTATCTGATGTGCGAGCTTTAGATATATCAGCGAGAGTATTTTCCCCGGATGGGGTTACCTTTACGGTGGGTCGTCGTACAAAGTCCGCTACGAGATCTATATCTTACCCAGCCTTTGTGGATGTCCCCAAGCTTTGTGTCGTTCAGTGTCTGAAAACGTATGAAGATGTGACATTGGAACTTCGCCCTCCGAGCGAACGGCAACTCCTGATTGCTTTGCGCAAACCGCATAAAGCGGTGTCTTCTCCCACCATAGCCCGCTGGGTGCGGTGGGTGCTGCAGGAGGCAGGTATTGATACCAAACAGTTTGGAGCACATTCGCCCAGAGGGGCCATGGCATTGAAGGCTTTCTCCTTGGGAGCGCGTTTGAAGGACCTAATGCGTGCTGCGGATTGGTCCTCAGACTCCACTTTCAAACGGTTTTACTTTAAACCAGTGGTGGATATTGCGAGTCTGGTGGTCAGTCAGCTTTAAACAAGCATAATCGGAAGCCTCCGGTCCTGACATAGAATCGAAATTTGCCTAGCATAGTAACGGTAAGTTTCAATTCTATTAAGGACACGGAGGCGAGGATTATCCCACCCTTTCCTGCGGAATTCCCTCTCCGTATTGGTGTAAGTAAACAACTTTGTTGAATTGTGCTGGTTTGTCTATACCTCTGCCTATGCATTGTTTGAGTAGATTACTGTCTGGTGGGATTTACACCGCTGACACTGTGGTTAATTTTTCTACCATGTAACGAGGCTAAACAGGACCGAGGTTGAGGCGGCGTGTCTCGCGCGAAGAAAGAGGAAGGGAGCATAAGATGGACGCCCCACCTAACTGTTATGGACACTATGAAAGGACTATGGTTCATGGACTGATGGGAGTTGTAGTTTATCCCATGTGTTTTTTCTGTTGTTTGATATGTTTAACCCTGTGTTGGGTGCTTGACATATTTTTCGAAAAATAAGTTGCTTTTCTGGCTGCTATGTGGTCTTGTGAAATAAACAGAGAAGAGAGAAAAGCATAATCCTTGCCTCCGTGTCCTTAATAGAATTGAAACTTACTGTTACTATGCTAGGCAAATTTCGATTCCCCCTCGCAATTCATGCTGATAAATGTTTCTTGGAAGACTCAGTTGAAGGAAATGAAACCAGGGTGGTAGCGGAATTGTCTTTGAAAGAAGCTGCAACCGGTAAAATACATGCCACAAAATGGAACTTTTCCTCGTAAAGGCAAATTATGTATTAAGGAACTGCGGATGCAACAAAGGTTTAATTTTGCCAAGAACAGCATTGAAGTACTGAGTAGATGAAAGGTGAGCAGTAATGGTGGATTCTGGGTACTGTGGTCCGAGTACTACAGTGAAAGACATTTCGGAAATAGTGCAGTGTTGGGACACAGGTATTATGAAAATACTGCATTTTCAAGGAACTTTCCTGATGGAATTAAAAGGTACTTACCAACACTCCGTGAAAGAAAAGCAAGTTACATATATGTTTGAATAACTACTGCCACTTTAAATCGAACTGGTGGACATTGGTCCTTCTTCAATGTTTAAAGCTACGTTTTTAAAACTGCTAACGAACCCATACATTGAAATGAAGCATATTATTAAGCCTCGAGGGAGGCGAAACGCGTCATGCTTGAATTGTCTCCAATAAAGAAAGTTACCAGCACGGTTGGAGTGGCCTGTCTTGATTACGATGTGTAGCTTGTGTTTGGTGGAATTTGTGAAGGTGTCTGACACACCTACGATGGGCCCCGACCCACTTGGCTGAGGCGCTTCGCTTGTCAGGCTTCTGCTCGTGAATTGCATCCAATTTGTAAGCGCCCCCCGGCTGTGAATTATGGACTGTCTACAAAGGAATGATGAAAGGGCCATGTTGAGAGGCCCGCCTCTACTGAAGAGATATACATGAACACAGCCAGGGTCTGCGTATGGGTTTCCCCTTCGCACTTTGCGCTGATAAATGTTTCTTGGAAGACTCAGTTGGAGAAAATGAAACCAGAGTGGTAACAGAATGGTCTTTGAAAGAAGCTGCAACCGGTAAAATACATGCCACTAAATGGAACTTTTCCTCGTAAAGGCAATTATGTATTAAGGACCTGCGGATGAAACAAAGGTTTAATTTTGCCAAGAACTGCATTGAAGTACCGAGTAGATGAAAGGTGAGCTGTAATGGTGGATTCTGGGTACTGTGGTCCGAGTACTACAGTGAAAGACATTTGGGAAATAGCGCAGTGTTGGGAGACAGGTATTATGAAAATACTGCATTTTTAAGGAACTTTCCTGATGGATTTAAAAGGTACTTACCAACACTCCGTAAAATAAAAGTTACATATATGTTTGAATACCTACTGCCCCTTTAAATCCAACTGGTGGACATTGGTCCTTCTTCAATGCTTAAAGCTACATTTTTAAAACTGCTAACGAACCCATACATTGAAATAAAGCATATGATTAAGCCTTGAGGGAGGCGAAACGGGTCATGCTTGAATTATTGACTGTCTACAAAGGAATGATGAAAGGGCCACTTTGAGAGGCCAGCCTCTACTGAAGAGATATACATGAACACAGCCAGGGTCTGCGTAGGTGATTCCCCCTCACAGTTTGTGCTGATAAATGTTTCGTGAAAGACTCAGTTGGAGGAAATGAAACCAGGGTGGTAGCGGAATTGTCTTTGAAAAAAGCTGCAACTGGTAAAATACATGCCACAAAATTGAACTTTTCCTCGTAAAAGCAATTATGTATTAAGGACCTGTGGATGAAACAAAGGTTTAATTTTGCCAAGAACTGCATTGAAGTACCGAGTAGATTAAAGGTAAGCAGTAATGGTGGGTTCGGGGTACTGTGGTCCGAGTACTACAGTGAAAGACATTTGGGAAATAGCGCAGTGTTGGGACACAGGTATTATGAAAATACTGCATTTTCAAGGAGCTTTCCTGATCAATTTAAAAGGTACTTACCAGCACTCCGTGAAAGAAAAGTAAGTTACATATATGTTTGCCACTTTAAATAAAACTTGTGGACATTGGTCTTTCTTCAATGTTTAAACCTACGTTTTTGAAACTAACAAACCCATCCATTGGAATGAAGCATATGATTAAGCCTAGAGGGAGGCGAAACGAGGCATGCTTGAGTTGTCTCCAATAAAGAATGTTACCAGCACGGTTGGAGTGGCCTGTCTTGAGTTACGATGTGTAGCTTGTGTTTGGTGCAATATATACACATATATATATATTGTCGCTCCAGGTTGTCCACCTGTTGAGTAGCACACGAGCAGCAGCTTAATTTATGTGTAGGTGAGGACGGGGATCCGCTTGTAGATGCCGCTCCATAATGGATCTGTCAGACGCATTTCGAAGCTCCATCTGCTTCTCTTCAGGGGCTTTAACCTCATGCGCGCTAGCGGAATTCCGCTCGCACGCTGAGATTTTTAAAAGTGCATGTTTCTTGACGAGCTGGGCTCGTCATCAGCGTGCGAGGAGGCTACGCCATGACGAGCCCAGCTCGTCATCAGTGTGGAAGGGGTTAACGGAAGCGGTGTATGCACCCGCTGACACACTTCTCCAATTTCCATATGACACACCCGCCGTTGGGAGGCTCCAATGAGACTGTGCATTATGGGAAGTTTTGTGCGGAAAGCACACAATCAAGTCCTGTATGGACCCCACAAGTGGGCCCATCCTCGATCCCATGTACGGCTGCTGTTTCACTTCCGTGACCCCCAAGGGTAACGGGGTGGTGCATACTCCGCAGCTGGACTGCAGAGTGTGAATTGTCGCTCCAGGTTGTCCACCTCTTGAGTAGCACGTGAGCAGCAGCTTAATTTATGTGTATGTGAGGACGGGAATCCGCTTGTAGATGCCGCTTTGTAATGGATCTGCCCGACGCGTTTCGAAGCTCCATCTGCTTCTCTTCAGGGGCTTTAACGGAAGCGGTGTGCACACCCGCTGTCACACTTCTCCAATTTCCATATGACACACCCGCCGATGGGAGGCTCCGATGAGACTTTGTATTATGAGAAGTTTTGTGCGGAAAGCACACAATCAAGTCCTGTATGGACCCCACAAGTGGGCCTGTCCTCGATCCCATGTACGGCTGCTGTTTCACTTCCGTGACCCCCAAGGGTAACGGGGTGGTGCATACTCCGCGGCTGGACTGCCGCGTGTAAATTGTCGCTCCAGGTTGTCCACCTCTTGAGTAGCACACGAGCAGCAGCTTAATTTATGTGTATGTGAGGACGGGGATCCGCTTGTAGATGCCGCTTTGTAAGGGATCTGCCCGACGCGTTTCGAAGCTCCATCTGCTTCTCTTCAGGGGCTTTAACGGAAGCGGTGTGCGCACCCGCTGACACACTTCTTTAATTTCCATATGACACACCCGCAGATGGGATGCTCCGATGAGACTGTGCATTATGGGAAGTGTGGTGCGGAAAGCACACAATCAAGTCCTGTATCGACCCCACAAGTGGGCCCGTCCTCGATCCCATGTACGGCTGCTGTTTCACTTCTGTGACCCCCAAGGGTAACGGGGTGGTGCATACTCCGCGGCTGGACTGCCGCGTGTAAATTGTCGCTCCAGGTTGTCCACCTCTTGAGTAGCACACAAGCAGCAGCTTAATTTATGTGTAGGTGAGGACGGGGTTCCGCTTGTAGATGCCGCTCTGTAATGGATCTGCCCGACGCGTTTCGAAGCTCCATCTGCTTCTCTTCAGGGGCTTTTACGGAAGCGGTGTGCGCACCCGCTGACACACTTCTCCAATTTCCATATGACACACCCGCCGATGGGAGGCTCCGATGAGACTGTGCATTATGGGAAGTGTGGTGCGGAAAGCACACAATCAAATCCTGTATGGACCCCACAAGTCGGCCCGTCCTCGATCCCATGTACGGCTGCTGTTTCACTTCCATGACCCCCAAGTGTAACGGGGTGGTGCATACTCCGCAGCTGGATTGCCGCGTGTAAATTGTCGCTCCAGGTTGTCCACATCTTGAGTAGCACACGAGCAGCAGCTTAATTTATGTGTAGGTGAGGACGGGGATCCGCTTGTAGATGCCACTCCGTAATGGATGTGCCCGATGCATTTCGAAGCTCCATCTGCTTCTCTTCAGGGTCTTTAATGGAAGCGGTGTGCGCACCCGCTGACACACTTCTCCAATTTCCATATGACACACCCGCCGATTGGAGGCTCCGATGAGACTGTGCATTATGGGAAGTGTGGTGCGGAAAGCACACAATCAAGTCCTGTATGTACCCCACAAGAGGGCCCATCCTCGATCCCATGTACGGCTGCTGTTTCACTTCCGTGACCCCCAAGGGTAATGGGGTGGTAATACTCCGCAGCTGGACTGCCGCATGTAAATTGTCGCTCCAGGTTGTCCACCTCTTGAGTAGCACATGAGCAGCAGCTTAATTTATGTGTGGGTGAGGACAGGGATCCGCTTTTAGATGCCGCTCCATAATGGATCTGCCTGACGCGTTTCGAAGCTCCATCTGCTTCTCTTCAGGGGCTTTAAGGGAAGCGGTGTGCGCACCCGCTGACACACTGCCCCAATTTCTATATGACACACCCGCCGATGGGAGGCTTCGATGAGACTGTGCATTATGGGAAGTGTGGTGCGGAAAGCACACAATCAAGTCCTGTATGGACCCCACAAGTGGGCCCGTCCTCGAGGGGTGGTGCATACTCCGCGGCAGGACTGCCGCATGTAAATTGTCGCTCCAGGTTGTACACCTCTTGAGTAGCACACGAGCAGCAGCCTAATTTATGTGTAGGTGAGGACGGGGATCCGCTTGTAGATGCCGCTCCGTAATGGGTCACGGAAGTGAAACAGCAGCCGTACACGGGATCGAGGACGGGCCCACTTGTGGGGTCCATACAGGACTTGATTCTGTGCTTTCTGCACCACACTTCCCGGAATGCAGAGACTCATTGGAGCCACCCATCGGCGGGTGAGTCATATGAAATTGGAGAAGTGTGTCAGCGGGTGCGCACACCGCTTCCGTTAAAGCCCCTGAAGAGAGGCAGATGGAGCTTTGAAACGCGTCAGACAGATCCATTATGGAGCGGCATCTACAAGCGGATCCCCGGCCTCATCTACACATATATCAAGCTGCTGTTCGTATGCTACTCAAAAGGTGGACAACCTGGAGCGACAATTTACATGCGGCAGTCCAGCCACGGAGTATGCACCACCCCGTTACCCTTGGGGGTCACGGAAGTGAAACAGCAGCCGTACATGGGATCGAGGACGGGCCCACTTATTGGGTCCATACAGGACTTGATTGTGTGCTTTCCGCACCACACTTCCCAGAATGCACAGTCTCATTGGAGCCACCCATCGGTGGGTGAGTCATATGAAATTGGAGAAGTGTGTCAGCGGGTGCGCACACCGCTTTCATTAAAGCCCCTGAAGAGAAGCAGATGGAGCTTCAAAACGCGTCGGGCGAGTCCATTACGGAGCGACATCTACAAGCGGATCCCCGTCCTCACCTACACATATATCAAGCTGCTGTTCGTGTGCTACTCAAAAGGTGGACAACCTGGAGCGACAATGTACACGCGGCAATCCAGCCGCGGAGTATGCACCACCCCGTTACCCTTGGGGGTCACGGAAGTGAAACAGCAGCCATACATGGGATCGAGGACGGGCCCACTTGTGGGGTCAATACAGGACTTGATTGTGTGCTTTCCGCACCACACTTCCCAGACTGCACAGTCTCATTGGAGCCTCCCATCGGCGGGTGAGTCATATGAAATTGGAGAAGTGTATCAGCGGGTGCGCACACCGCTTCCGTTAAAGCCCCTGAAGAGAAGCAGATGGAGCTTCGAAACGCGTCAGGCAGATCCATTACGGAGCGGCATCTACAAGCGGATCCCCGTCCTCACCTACACATATATCAAGCTGCTGTTCGTGTGCTACTCAAAAGGTGGACAACCTGGAGCGACAACATATATATATATATATATATATATATTCACTGAAAAAACCATTGGTTATAGACCATATATAGTTAGGGATTAGCCTTTTCAAAACCTTAATTTACTCGCACAAAACCTTTGAAATTCCATATATAGTTAGTTGCAATAACTATATATCGCGCACCCGCAATCCACTGCTGATGATGTCACATATTACATCATTCATGACATGGTTAGTGACATCACTGATGACATCTCAAATGACATCACTGATGACATCTCAAATGACATCACTGATGACATCACTGATGACAACATCCAGTGACTGTATGTTTCTGTAAAGTTAAAATATGTCTTACATATTGAAGAATGAGTGGATGTATAAGTGTCTAGATGAAGGATTTAGTAGGTGCATGACTGACTGTATGAGAGAATGATTAAATGTGTCTCACTGAGTGCATGGGTTAGTGACTAAACTGTCTTAATTTGTGCATCCTTATATCTGTTGTTCTGTAAACTGTTGCATGTGTTGATCAGTAGCTATATGAGTAACTATATGGGTTATTGATTGGTTGCCCAAGTATTTGTATGGGAGAGTGAGTGTGTGTGTGGGGGTGGCTGGGAGGTGTGTGACTCTGTGCATAGATGTGTGAGCAGTTGATTCACTAGATGTATGGGTTCAAAAGTGCATGTGGAAACAGCTGTATGGGTGGTTGACTGTCTCCATGAGTGTATTGGTGAGTGATTGGATTTCTAAGTGCTGCATGTCAAAGTAAGTACATATGTAAAACACAGTACATGTAAGAGTTGACATATATAAATAACTGTGCATAAGAGCCAGTGAATGTGTGAGTGGCTGTATGGATCATTGTGAACTTGTATCAGTGATTGTATAAGAGAGTAAATATGTGTTAGTATATGTTTGATTAAGTAAGGTGTGTATAACTGTATAGTTGAGGAAATGGAGGTATGATTGATTCTTTGCATGACTGACTAGGTGTGTGAGTAACTCCATGGATGAGTGACAGTCTGTGAGTGTCTGTTTACACTGATTGTATCTAAGGTTATATTAGAGTCTGAAGAGGTTCATGGTATTATCAAATGAATGATATCATCAGTGATGTGATCAGTAATGTCAAATGAGATATTATCAGTGATTTTATCAGTGATGTCATTTGAGATGTCATCAGTGATGTCATCAGTGATGTCATTTGAGATGTCATCAGTGATGTCATTTGAGATGTCATCAGTGATGTCATCAGTGATGTCACTAACCATGTCATGAATGATGTAATATGTGACATCATCAGCAGTGGATTGCGGGTGCGCGATATATAGTTATTGCAACTAACTATATATGGAATTTCAAAGGTTTTGTGCGAGTAAATTAAGGTTTTGAAAAGGCTAATCCCTAACTATATATGGTCTATAACCAATGGTTTTTTCAGTGAATTTTCAAGGTTTTGTAAATGCAAATTCCTAACTATATATGGCCTAAAACCTATGGTTTTTTCTGTGAATTTCAATGGTTTTTTAATACCAAATATCAAATCCTGTCAAATGTCAAGTACATGATAGGTAAAAACATTTTCGTGTTTATGCACGCTGATGTGCTTTGAACGCTGCCCCCCCTTTCCCCCCCCCTCTTTTCTCTTAGCAGTACTCTCTCTTTGCAGATAGTGAAGGGTAGTTAACGCAGGCCTTTGCCCCCGTTGTAATCCGTCGTGCCTGCTTCTCTCTCTATTTGATTGATTGCTATCCAAGCATTTACTGTTTTAGAATTGGTTCTCTTTGGTTCATTCTGTATTTACAAACAAGCACAGAGTCGCAATACTCTGTTTAGTCTTTGCAGATAGTGAAAAATAGTAAAAAAAACCAAAAGGAATCGAGCAAAATCAGTAGGCCACTAATGGGATCTGTTTTTGACCTCGCTAAAATAGAAACATTAAGAACAACCCCTCATGAGAAATACGAAACTAGTAAGATGAACTTAGCTCCACACCATGATGGGTGCAAGACAGCTCGACTCCGCCGCCCACCCCACCCCACCCAAAATAACGACAAACCCTATGCAAATATTATAAATATATACAACACACCAGCAAAGTAACAGGGTAAAACATTTTATTAAATAACTATTTACATAACTATTTTATACTTTTTGTTGCCCGATCCGGCTAGCTCAATCGATCGAGCATGAAACTCATGCACTCTGATAGCAAGCGTTGCTGCTGATGCTATGCAGACCAAAACTGGTTTTCAGTTTGTACATTCTTCTAGATTTTTCCATCCAAGGCTGGTTGAGTTTGAAGAACGATGGCTTCAGATTTTCAACATATGGTGTGGTGGCGCGGACTGGGAGGGGGCGCTTGGCTCCTGCCCCCTCCCCAAGTAAGATTTTCATACGTGAGTGTACGTTCATGGTTTTGGTCCCTGAGTTGCTTCGATGTCACTGCCATGCTCAAATGGCATAAGTTCTGGATGTTGGGTGCCATAGTTCAGAGTTCTGAGCAGCGCTTGTAACACTGTCTGAAGCTTATTTGCACCTACTGCAGCTTCACTATTCTCAAAGTAAGTGAGGGCCGTTTGTGGACCTGACTGCATTTGAAAACAATGTGATATGGTACCTCCCTAAACCGCTTGACGGAGGCCCCCGAGGGGCGGTGTGATGGCACGGACTCGGAGAAGGCGCTTGGCTCCGACCCCCTCCCCAAGTCTTATAGCACTGGTGTAGCCTGAGATCGCCCCCGACATAGGCGGCCGGCTCCCGGGGTCCGGCGGAACTTTTTGCCTTTTGATGACTCTTCCATTCTGGACCTTGTCCCACAATCCGTTTGACCTGAAGACACGCTGTAGTGGGGCGCCCCTTTACTGTTTCAGTTGCCATTCCGCCCGCTTTTGCTACACTAAGCCTCTTCCGCCATTCAGCTGTTTACCGCCCGCTCTTGCGACTACAGCGTCTCGCTCACCATGTAGTTGAGTTGCTCCCGCTCTTGCGATGCAACGATAGGCGGCTGCCACAGGACTCTCAAAATGGCGGCCGGCTCTTCAGATTTGGGCGTGGTCCACTAAAATGGCCCTGGGACACCTTGGAACTCGGACGCTTGCCTGATAGGGCTTGGGTCCCATTCTCAAAAGCGTCCCCTCAGCCTTGAAGATTCTACAAAAGTCTTGGGGGCCCCCGACTCCCGCAGACTTCTGGTGGGGAGCGGCTGCCATGATTGCTCGTGGAATGGCCACGACTGAGCTACGAGATGGTGGTGCTCTCATGCTGACGCCAGCTTCAGTCTGAAACATCCAGAAACACTGTAGACTACCAATTCGATCAGTTCCGGTAGCGCCCCAGCATGACCCGGTAGAGAAGAACTTGCCCTCCCCTCTTTGACTGATGGTTCTTGTTGCCTGTCCCTTCTGTTGTCATTTAACAGAACTTTTTAGAAAGCTGAAAGGGGTTGTGTTCCGAACGCTAGTTGGTGGAGACATTTTGACTATATTCTGGACCTACGTTGTCGCGTAATGTGTTATATGACACGCCGCGTTAGCGCACCCGGAAGTGCTCCGGTGCGCGAAGCGCAGCTTCCCGGAAGCGATCCGGGGCGCGGCGCGCAGCGCGTAACGTAAGCATAACAGGTCATGTGACTTGTTAATAAAACTTTTCATTGGTTCATTTTACTTTTGTTATTTGAATGATGAAAAGCTTGGTTATATGACCTAAAAATTACGCTTTTTATTGGTTTCGAACATTATTTTTTCTTAAACATATATGTTATAATGTTCCAGGCTAATGTACTTTCCCGGAAAATTTACAACTGTCCTGCAAGTAAAATATATTCCTTTTTCGAGAAAAAGGGCGTTTCTTCGTCCCATGACGGAGCCGTTGAGTAAAAGAGGCTCGGCCTGCTGTCTTAGTCGCCGATACGCCTGATTATCAGATTCTTATCGATCACTTTATGTTGCAGGAGTGGAAAACACAACTGCCCTTGACCATTTATCTTTACTGCGTTCCTGCGTATTATACCTTTTATCCGTCATGTAATTGGACTGCTTTATTTCACTTGCCTTTTACTGATTCGAAAACAGTGACTAAAATTAAAAACTTTACCAATGTAAATACTAGTACCATGTTTTGTTTTAAAAACCTTTATTGTGAAAATGTCAGTATACAAATATGGGCCTATAACCACGTGGGCCGGCCACGGAGCAAACTGAAATCGTATATGATGAGGAGACATCTACATTGTAGAAGAACGTAACGAGCGGGCCAATAGGTTGCAAGAACTAAGGTGTCTAACAGTTGCGGAATCGGTGGACGTACATTTTGTAATTAAAATACGACAGGGCCACTTTCAATAAAATTATCTAGATATACATTTGCGGGCAAGTACCATGGGTGACGTTAATTCGAACTTTCAATAGTACAGTAATCAATACCACATCAGAACTTAATATCAATAGGGATGTCGAAATATTCAATCAATTCTCGTCCCCGCCCGCCATGAGCATCAAAACTGCATTCATATCTCGTGATATCAAAGTTGTTCAACCAGTACACAACAAGGAGTTACGAGTCCCATTTATACCGGCGCCATTTTGGGCGAGGCCGGGCAGGTCCAGGATATAGTCAAAATGTCTCCACCAACCATCGGCCAGACCAGAACCCCTTTCGGCCCTTTATGCTACAAGATGATGTCTTCCATTCAGAAAATATTGTAGGCAGCATTTTGAAAGGAAAGATAAACAGCCGTTCTCCTAGTGAGTCTCACATTGTTACATTTAGGAAGAATGTTGAAGAGTAGTATGTTGAAAATCTGAAGCCATTGTTCTACAAACTCTCAACCAGCCTTGGATGGAAAAAAAAATCCTGAAGAATGTACAAACTGAAAACCAATTTTTGTCTGTATAGCATCAACAGCAACGCTTGACTCTTTGTGTGAAGCCGCCATTTTGATTCAATCAATAACATCCCCCTGCACACATTCAGGGACCTGGTCGTGTCTTCAGGTCAAACGGATTGTGGGACAAGATGCAGAAAGGAAAAGGAAAAAAGTTCCGCCGGACCCCGGGAGCCGGGCCTATGTCATGGGCGATCTTTGGCCACACCAGGGCGATAGTGAAGCTGCAGCAGGTGCAAATAAGCTTCAGACAGTGTTACAAGCACTGCTCAGAACTCTCAACTATGACACCACCTCGGTGCCATCCGGATCGTGGCGCCTTGTGCTGGTTCCGGCCTATTCACACATCGGTCCGCTACTGACACCACCTCACAGGCCAACGGGGCACCCCACGCCGACTTTCGGCGCAGCATTGTAGGATGGCCACACCAGAGCAGCAACTTGCTAAACACCACCTCGGTGCCATCCAGATCTCGGCGCGTTGTGCTGCCTTCGGCCTACTGTAGCCGCAAGTGCGGACGCAACTCAACTGGATAACGAGTGAAACACCAAGGGGCGCCCCACTGCAGCCGAGGAGCGTCCATCTTGGGGGCGACGCACAGCATCACCAATGCAGTCAGATCCTCAAACAGCCCCCACTGACTGACGCGACCTCACAGGCCAACGGGGCGCCCCACGCCGACTTTCGGCGCAGCATTGTAGGATGGCCAAACCAGTGCGGCAACTTGCTGGACACCACCTCGGTGCCATCCGGATCTCGGCGCGTTCGAGTCACTGTACCGCAAAGGTGACCGCAACTCAGCTGGACACGCCGCCTTTTGGCGCAGCATTGTAGGATGGCCACACCAGTGCGGCAACTTGCTGGACACCACCTCGGTGCCATCCAGATCTCGGCGCGCTGTGCTGCCTTCGGCCTACTGTAGCCGCAAGTGCGGACGCAACTCAGTTGGACGGCGAGTGAAACGCTAAGGGGCGCCCCACTGCAGCCGAGGAGCCTCCATCTTGGGGGAGACGCACAGCCCCCACTGACGGACGCGACCTCACAGGCCAACGGGGCGCCCCACGCCGACTTTCGGCGCAGCATTGTAGTATAGCCATACCAGTGCAGCAACTTGCTGGACACCACCTCGGTGCCATCCGGATCTCGGCGCGTTGTGCTGCCTTCGGCCTATTCGCACATCGGTCCGCTACTGACGCCGCCTCACGTGCCAACGGATTTTCTACGCTTTTTATAGCCCTATGCCGCATAACAGGTCATGTGACTTGTTTATAAAACTTTTCATTGGTTCATTTTACTTTTGGTTTCCTAATGATAGAAGGCTTGGTCATATGACCTAAAAATAACACTTTTCATTGGTTTAGAACATTTTTTTTTCCCAAACGATGAAAGCCCCACCTTGTTTCTGGATGTTTCAGACTGAAGCTGGCGTCAGCATGAAAGCACCACCATCTCGTGGCTCCGTCGTGGTCATTCCGCGAGCAATCATGGCAGCCGCTCCCCACCGGACGCCTGCAGGAGTCGAGGGCCCCCAAGACTTTTGTAGAATCTTCACGGCTGAGGGGACGCTTTCGAGAATGGGATCCAAGACCTAGCAGACAAGCGTCCGAGTTCCAAGGTGTCCCAGGGCCATTTTAGTGGACTAGGCCCAAAAGGGAAAGAGCCTGCCGCCATTTTGAGAGTCCTGTGGCAGCCACCTATCACTGAACCACAAGAGTAGGCGCAACTCAGCTGAATGGCGGATTTCGGCACAGTGTACCAAAAGCGGGCGGAATGGCAACTGAAACGGTAAAGGGGCGCCCCACTACAGCGCACGAGCCGCCACCTGGGGAGGCCCGTTCACGCCGCCTCTCCCCCCCCCCCCCGGGGCGCCCCACGCCGTTTTTCGGAGCAGCATTGTAGGATGCCAAAACCAGTGCGGCAACTTACTGGACATCACCTGGGTGCCATCCACATCTCAGCGCGTTCTGCTGCCTTGGGACTATTCGCACAACAGACCGCTACTGACGAGGCCTCCCCGCGCACCCCCCGGGACGCCCCACGCCGTTTTTCGGAGCTGCATTGTAGGATACCAAAAACCAGTGCGGCACCCAGGTAACATCACCTGGGTGCCGTCCAGAACTCAGCACGTTGTGCTGCCTCGGGACTATTCGCACAAAACACAGCTACTGACCATTGTTGCTTCTTTTTTCAAAAAAATGTTTAAATGTATTTACTGTTTTTGTTGCGTTCTATATATTTATAAGTTATTAAAGTGTTATAATCCTACTACTTTGTTGGAGTATATTTTTAATGTGACACATAATTGTAAAAACTTTGATGTACAAAGAGGCATCCCTGGAATCTTCAGCTTCAGGCTCGGACCCACACACCCTCACAGTGAGAATCCCCTCCCCAAGCACAATACAGGATGGTTATCAGATAGTAGGAACCCGTATGGTGTGACGGATCTCATGGGGTGGGGGCCTTCATCTACTGTAACTCCTTTGAAGAGGGATGATTCTCATACATGCCAACATTTCAGAAGAGCAAAGTGGTAGATTTAAAAAAAAAAAATCGGGAGAATGGGGCCTTGAATCGGGTTATTGTCATGTGTGGGCTTTGGAAGTGTGCTGCTGCAGGATCGGACATTTCAAACTCAAATGCACGTTCTTTTTCTTACCTTTCCGAAGCATGGAGCGCAATAGCAGGCAGAGAAAGGGTGATGCAAGTGTTGAACACTGCCTGGCCTGGCAAGTTGCTGGCAGTGCCCCCCCCCCCCCCGCCCGCTCCTGAAACAGGGCACACACACCGCCGCCCCGAGTACTTCACAGATCTTTAAAAGACCATGCACTTGTTAATGAGGCTTAAATGGTTTATCACCCCTTCTAGAGCCCCTGCATCGGCCCTCTGGCGTTTCCTGGAAGAATTAGCACGTAACACAATACCAAGCCCTGTCAGCTGAAACCCCCGAGGAATCGGGTTTTTGCTTGCAGGAATCGGGAGGCGGGAGACTAGCACTGAAATCAGTAGTCTCACGCCTGAATCGGGAGGGTTGGCATGTCTGGATTCTCTACAGCTGGGGCCATAAACTACATCCGCAGGGCTAGGTGATAGCCTGGGACCGGCCTGGACAATTGGACACAGAGGAAGAGGAGTGTCAGAGGGTGCGGTAGTGAATAGGGTGAAAGGGAGGTGTCGGGCGGGCACAGGGTGGGATTCTCAGAGAAGAACAGCGCAGATGGGGGGAGGTTTATGGCCCATGCATGAGAGAGAGAGCGGGGGTGACCAGTGCGTGGGGGAGATGCTTGCGAGGGTGGGGAGCCGTGCTGAGAATCGACGGCGTGCAGAGAGTGGGTCTGGTCAAGGCATCTAAAATGGCTGCCGTGCACGACAAAATTGTGGCATTGGAAAAAAGGCAAGATGGCGCAGACAATGTTTATCAATAAGGATTAATTTATAACAAAATATATTATCGCAGTGACAAATTGGCGGTCAACACTTCCTGATTTCCATCGAATCGAATGTTAACAGACGTCACGCAGCAAAAAAAATAAAACGCTCACGCACAGCCGCTGGAAGACATGTATCAACATATATGAGCCTCCTCAGCCACCCTCAGAAAACATAAGGGGTCAGGATACGTCTCCCGTACCCCCTTATACCCTGTAATTTAATTAAAACGAAACACAAAATGGCGAATTCCCGTTTCGCTACCAGTTTGCGGCCCAGTTCGCGGCCCGGGAAGCGCTTCTACCGTGAAAAATCAATTTTTTTTTATTTTCCCCACGGGACCCTTTAATAACCCCAACATCATTCCTAGGGGGTCAAGAGGGGTCTACCTTGCCCCCTTTCATTAAATTCCCCCTTCGTTTTTCACCTCTTCTTGTCTCTCGATCCTACCGAGAGACAAGATGGGGGCCGCTACGGACTGTTTAGAATGTTGACAGACACCGGAAAGCCAATCAGCTTCGCTACGCAAAGCTCCGTTACGCGAAAAGTAAGCGAACCGGAGCGCTGCCCGGAGCGCTGTTACAGATATATATCTTTTTTTGAACGTTAATTTCTCAAAATCCACTGAAGCACATATATTGAGACCTAGCAAAGGCACATCGGGCTAACAGTCCCTACAATTTTGGCAAGTTTCGTGCAAATCCATTCAGCCGTTCGAGCTAAAAGTGAGGCCAACCGCCCTATGGAAATTAACATGGGAAAAACGCGTTTTGGGACCCCCCTTTTTTCTCGGCCCCCCCTTGACGAAACCCCCCCAAATTTTCAGGGGCTGCTCAGAAACAAAATGTGCCATTTTCCTGAAAATTTCAGCCGATTCCGTTCACAAACGTAAAAGTTATTAGACATAGAATTTTCAAAAGTTCCATAGAGAAAAAATCCTAACTATATATACCTACTGGCTATCGCCAGTAGGTAATATATATATATATATATATATATATATATATATATATATATATATATATATATATATATACATATTTTTTTTAAACTCCAGTCATCGCTCTTGCTCCACGTTTCCCGGGTGCGGCCCAAGCGTTGGTGAATCGTGTATTATGTCTACACTCTGGCAAGGATTCACAAAGCCAAAAACAGGTGCACTCACGGAGTTATAAGTAAATACTTCCTTTAAGGTGCTAGCCTCCTGCACCAATAGATGCTTTTCGGCGTTAAGCCTTTTTCGATGCTGGTTACTACATTTGCACGAGTCATTAAGTGCACTCCAATGTGGCACATGTTTTCAAACAAACAGAGAAGATGGTTCACTAAGCTCTTTCTTGTCACCAGAATTATGGTGGCCATCTTTGAATGTGTTTAAAATAATACATTGTATAATACAAGTGCAAACAATAATATATAAAAGAGAGACATTTTTGTCCGCAGGTAATTGTTTCCACATACATATAAATACGCAATCCTAAATAACATAGGGGATTACTATCATAATACATTATAATCCTATTTCAATCACATACTCCCCTTTAGTGTCATCGAATTCATATATTATATCATAATTGAGCCCTTAATGGGTAATCAATTTTGACAATATGATACATCCGATAAATCATCAATCACAAATTTCCAATGCTTTGGTATATTTCATATCTTGTAGACGGAAAATGCCAAAAAAAAATAAATATCCAATTCATAATTGCACCCTGAATGGGCAATGTCCATATAGCCACGGAGATAATTTCATTGGCATGTGCAGTAATCAAATCACTTTTACCCAGATCCATATTCCTTTAAGATAGATATTGATTCCTCTATCTTTACACTAGGAGATGTGTTATTCAATTCCTGTCGTACTTATACCTAGTGCATGTAATGAAATATTGGAGTGAATAACCGGTTGACGACAAGATGCAGTATAGAGTAAAGGGACAGGGCTAGCTCCTTATACAGATGAAACCAGATATCACAGCCACGGTGTACCCACATTTCTTCATCAATGTTGAGACCTAGGGGGGCCATCGTTTGTAGCTTTATTATATACTTTGATTCAAGAATGCATAATTTCCAGATCCTGTTCCCCACTCTCTCGTCTTTAGGAACTTGATCTAGACAAAAGAAGCTCATAAGGTCCTTATTACTATGGTGCACACTCTCAAAGTGATGAGCTATCGGGTAACTACTATCCTAATTGTTGGTTGCCCGCATGTGCTCTAGAATGCGCTTCTTTGTAGGGTGAATAGCTCTCCCAATATAACGCTTTTTACACAGGCATACCAGGCAGTAAACTGTGTATTCAGAGTTGTAATTAAGAAATACATTGATCTTCCATGATGTTTTAGGGTCATCCTCTTTTGTCCTATACTGTGAGACTTTCTTGCTGAATCTACAAGCCTTACACTTAGTGTAGGGGTAAAATCCTGTGATCATTTATTTTTGGGGTGTTGCAGAACGAAAGTGGCTGTGTACTTAGTGATCATCCAGAGACTTACATCTTCTATATGTTATTGTTGGTCTAGGAGGAATTAATTTCTTTAGAATCTGATCCGTTTGTAAAATGTGCCAATTCTTTTTAAAGATTTGGACTATCTGTGATGATTGTTCATATAGTGAGTGATCATTCTAACAGGTGCAGTGTTGCTATGTTCCTGCATTTCACTATTCTTTTTGGCCATTAACAATTGTGATCCTGTCACTAGGTTCACCCTTGCTTCGACTTGACATAAGCTGGTATTCGTATAGCCTCTTATTCTGAAGCATTGTAGAGCTTCATTTTAAACTTGCTGGCAATCGGACTCTCTGGTGCAATTATGTTTCATCTACAGTAATTCCCCCTAGGGAATGTTATTACCTAAACTTTTCGGATGATAACTTCCTGCGTACAGGATTGAGTTTCACAACGTGGGCTTTCTATATAGCCTAGTCAGCAGCTTGTCACTTTATACACATACCTCGAGATCTAAGTAACAAACTTTAGTGTCACTTATACTCGCTGTAAAGATCAGATTCAATTCATTGCTCTTTAATGATGTAATGTATTCCTCTGCCGAGGAGTGACTGCTTCGCCACACGAGAAAAAAGTTGTCAATGTACCTGGCCCCTAGTGCTATCTTGTCAACCAATTTATCGTGTGTGACTTCCCAGGCCACATGCTCCTCCCACCAGCCCACGAAAAGCTTTTGCCTTGGCTGAACCTCCCCATGTGGCCAGGGGGCTTTTTGTAAACTCTGTGTCCATATAAGCCTGCTGGAGTTCATTGTTTTTCAGGTTTCCTGCTTGCAGTTGTTGTGAGTGACCATGTGGTGGTAGTTAGTGTGCTGTTGCCATAGGCCTGCATGTCTTTCCTTTGTTACTCTTGGCTTATTGGTTCTTGTTGAGGTAGTCTGACCATGTTGCTGACAGCCATTTTGTGAAGGTAGCCAGTGTGCTTTTGCCATAGGGCTGCATTGTCTGTCTTCCCCTTCTTCTTGTTCTGGCCTGGCCATGTGGCAGCCAGCCATTTTGTGAAGGCAGACAGTGTGCTTTTGCCATAGGCCTGCATGGTCTGTCTTTCCTTTCTAGTTGTGGCCTGGCCATGTGGCTGTGGCCATATTGGAAAGGCAACCAGTGTGCTTTTGCCATAGGCCTGCATTGTCTGTCTTCCCTTGCTTGTTATTGTGACCTGGCAATGTGGCTGGCAGCAATTTTGTTAAGTGGCAGCCAGTGCGCTTTTGCATTCGGTCTGCAAGCCTTCTTTATGGTGGTCATGCCTTCTTGCTGATTGTTGTTTTGCATGCAATAGTTTCTTCATTTATCCCACAAAAAATGTAGCACAGTTCACTACATTTTCTAATAAATTTGCAATAATATTGATTTGAATTGATTCACTATGTGGCCTAGTCTGCCAATGGAGTTTCCAGCCAATAGGCTCAGAGCTACTCATGGATGCATGAAACAACTGTTTCTATGGTATCTGTTGACTTTAAACATCATTTAGGGCATGAATGGCATTGGATTGAAATGCAAAAGTTTTTTCTTTTGGTTTTTCATGTGTAAAATAAATTACTTTGTTGGGTGTGTGTGGTTGTAACTTGCAAACCTTTTTTAGCCCCGTGGATTTTCGTTTTTGACATTGTTGAATTAAGCTGTGTTGGTTAGCATGCCTCCTTTGTCTGGCCAGTGTGTGAGTGTGTTTGTAATAGTGAGTCAGCATTTGCCTTGTTTGAGCCTCCCTATGTGGCCAGGGTTACTTTGGTAAAGTCTGTGTCCAACTCCATATAGGCCTGCTTGAGTTCATTGTTTTCCAGGCCTCCTGCTTGTTTTTGTTGAGATTTGTGATTGACCATTTGGCTTGGCTTATTGATCCATACATTGTCAGCTTATTGATCCATACATTGTCAGCTGCAATGCATTTCATTGAAAGCTGCATCCCACATGTTGCACAATGCCAAACCGGGTCTGTTACATTTGTATTTTTGTTGGTGTTCTACTTCTTTCCTACCCTTCCTGAGTGTACTGTACAGTACACCATGAAAGCCTGTGTTGTTGTCAGTCTCATAAATGGCACTGTATTATGTTTTTTAAATAACTGAGGTGATACATTTAATGTTATTATTAACACTAAGAAGTGTGACCACACACTAGGTTATATTTTATATTTCTTTGTTTGTACTAGTAGTAATTGAACCACAGCAATGAATGCCACATTTCACTGATGTTCTTATTGCTTCCTTTCTTTTAGGTGCACAAAAGAGGAGGAAATAACATCAGGCATTGCACTGCCAGACAGAAGTCCTGCTGTGAACTACGTCATGTGACGAGTGACCACAGAAATCTCTTCAACTTGTGCCACTGCGTGCTGTGTGACATCTTCACGATGGTCCCAAAGAAAGGTACCAGGTTCAGTATCATGAAAGTTGCCAGTGAGAAGAAGATACTGCCACTTACCAAGACCGGTATGTCTCCCAAGACCTTTTATGGGAAACCAAAAATTGCTCCTGCAGCAGTGGTGTCCAGGAAGCAAGCTGGGAGCAGCACACCTGCATCAGTGGACCCAACCTACCAACCTAAGCACACACCCATGTCTGTCGTAGAGGCAGCCAGTCTAATCCCGAGTTCAACGCAGATGAGCAGTGATATTGACATTGAATTATCGTTATCGCAATTTAGTCCCCAATGTAGGAAACTCAGATAAGTAGGCAACAAGAGCCGCAACCACCCCAATAGTAGTTGTTCCTCCCCAAGTACGGCAGTTCAGGAGATCGTGCTTCCTGCAGAGGAAAAAGAAAAGCAAGCCACTCTTTCAGAAGAACCATTGTCTTCCATATCCCCAGCAAGGAAAAGGAGGGTTAGTCCATCAGCTTCTTCTGCAAGCCCCCCTTCTGATCATCTAGACACCACTTGGAAGCCACCTCAGTCTGAAAGTGAGACATGCCAAGAGGCATAGCTAGGGAAAAGGACGGTCCTAGGAAGACTTAGAGTTATGGAGGTAGATGTAGAAGAGGAGGATGATGATGAGCCAGTTATCATGGACATTAGTCCTGCCCCAGTGGAGACCAACATTACCCCATCCCAAATTTCTCTGAAGGTTGTGGCACAGCTACTGTTTCGTTTAGCAAGAAGGAGGTGAACATTGCTATATGCTCCCTTTGTGGACAAAGTGTTAGTCGGGGAAAGCTTGGTACAAACTATGGTACCAGAGGCCAAACAATCCACCAGAGAAAACACCACTTGATCCAGTGGGAGGCACACCCAGGTGGCCAATAAACTGCACTTGTTTTTGGTGGAGGAGATGAAGAAGAAGAAGATCCAATCATGATTGAAGGTAAAGAAGAGAGAGACATTTTCTCTGTTACACAAAGCAGCCCTGTCCCCAGCAGTACAGTGGTACCGGCCACATTATCATCAGCAACATCAAAATTGCACATGAGTCAGGCTGAGACACCAAGGGGTCCAAGGCAAGAGAGTATAGGAACAGAAAAATGTGCATTAAGCCTAACATCTGATGTCAAGAAGACCCCTGCATCAGTGGCACCAAAAAAGAAAATATCTAGGCTACCATTGTCAGCATGTTTAGGTCAGACAGGCAGTACACACGCAACTACCCAATGGCACGTTTGTACAACACAAAGCTAGCTAAAATGTTAGTGCTGGACCTCCTCCCTTTTTCTTTTGTGGAAGGGGTACCTTCTGCCTAAAATGAAAGGTTTCCAGCCAGTCCTATTTCGCCAAAGTTGGTGTACCAGCTAAGCATGGGCGGAAAATCCGTTACGCTCGCGGATTTTGCGGATTTTCGGTAAATTCGCAATCCGCGAGATTCGCGAATTTCCCGCAAAATCCGAAAATCCGCGAGCAGCGGATTTTATGGCTTGCTTGCACTGTTCGCGTGAGTTCGCGGCTTCCCAGTTCAACTTCGCGCCCCGCGAATAAGCGCTAAATTGCAGAAATACGATCTTAGCAAAACTGAAACTACTTACCAGGTTCAAAAGTTCAAGCTCATCATTAGGAGCCATTTCCTGTACTGCTTCCTGAGGGGCCCCTCCAGAGTTCAGTTGCCTACTTGCAACTATTATGTGACCCTGCTCTGACCCTCAGAATAGTTACACAAAGGTCCTGAATTACAGCTAAGGCAGACAAGCAGGAGCCAGGCTGGAAGTTCAAATCCAGTGACACATTAATCCGCCCCTAATTCATTATTGTCAGTTGGGGCAGGGCAGGTGTTGTAACTAATTTTGCAACAATGAAAGCACTTAGCAAGTGCAAAAGATCACTAATCAGGAAGCACTAAGGAAGCAGGTGCCAGCTAAAAAAATATTCTGTGACACATTAATCAGCCCCAAATTAATTCAGGTCACTTGAGGCAGGGAAGGTGTGCTTTGCTTTGCCGAAAATAATGTACACTGGACAACCAGAGGGTGCGGTGATGAAACAGAGGGTGGCATGGGTGGGCCAGAGGGTGGCATGAGTAGTCAGAGAGTGGCAGTGGTGACAGAGAGTGGCAGTGATGAAGAAGAGTGTCCCAAACAGGCTGGACACGTAGAAACAACAAGTTCGCAAAACTTGCGACCCGACAGGTAAGTTTGCGTTTGCGAAATTGTACAAAACCCTCGCAAACTGGCAGAAACCCGCGCGAACACAAAAAAAAATAAATCCGCAAATTCGCGAGAATTCGCGGATTTTGCGGATTGCGAGTTCGCAAATCCGCAAAATTCGCGAACGCGAGATTCGCAAAATTCGCCCATGCTTAGTACCAGCACTGCATCACAACGTGCTGGAATTGCTTAGACAAGCTTTGCAGCAGAGTGCTTTTTACACTATCCACCTAACAACAGATATGTGGACCAGTTGCCAAGCCACTGATTGCATGTTCATCACTGCATACTGGATCTCTTTTGAGGTCGTTAGAGAAAAGATATCTGCAGGTGTTTACACTGCTGAGATTTAATGCCGCTCGGAAACATGCAACTGTAGCCATGTTCGCAATGGAGAAATCTCATACTGCTGCAAGAATTTTGGAAGACTTTGACACCAAGGTCTTTGAATTGCTGCAACCAAGAGGGCTTAGCATTGGTTTTGTTGCCATAGACAATGGCAGTAATATAGTTAAGGCCATGACCAATGGTGACTATTTCAGGGTCCTATGTTTAGCGCACTGCATTAACATCATTGTTCAAGACTTTTTGAAAAAAGAAGACCGAGTCAACAACTTAATGACCACCTGCAGAAGAATATGCACACATTTCAGCCATTCTTTTAAAGCCCGGAAGCAGCTGAGGATCATTCATTGTGATAATACAATGCCAGTAAAAACACTCATCTAGGAGTGCCAACGCATTGGAACTCAACTTATTACATGCTTGAACTTCTGTTTGAGCAGTACAGACCAATCAATTATTATGTCATTCAAAGAGGGAATGCTACTGTGAAAGTCATGATCATTGAGATGGACCAATGGGGCATAGTTAAATGCCTGACAGAGATGCTATTCCCTTTCAGGGTCTGCACACGTCAAGTCAGCAAGAAGGACTGTACTATGGGCGAAGCAATCCCATTGTTGCACATGCTACAGGAACAGATGAAGGGGGTGTCTGCAATGTATGCAGGTGTGGAGGAAAAAAAGAAGCATATGAGTTGGTGGAGAGCCTAACACTGCGCTTATCTGAAAATACAAGGGTGCAAAGAGGCATTGTGTCACCCATCCATTTCTATTATTTTTACAGAATTTTATATAGCGCAAACTTGCCCTGAATCAGGTATCAGAGCACTTTACATAGCACCAGTTGCATTACATGAAGACACATCCATTTTTTGTGAGGCATTGGGAGATTAAGTGATTTGCCCAGAATCACAGGCTGTTCAGCGTCATTGCCGAGAATCGAACCCAGTTCCCCAGATTCAAGGTCGACCACCCTAGTCGTTAGGCCGACTCCTCTCCCCATTACATTTGTGCAACAGTTCTTGATCCACAGTGCAAACCATTACCGCACACTTTCATTCCTTTTTCAGACAGGGATGTTGCTAGCTAAAAAATTTGGATAGCTGTCCAAGCCAGCCTGCTAGCAAAAGAACGGCCGGTAATTGGAGTCCTGCTTCTCCAGGGCACAACAATTACTGTAGGTCAGCCTTCAAGTTAAACTTCAGAGCCTGAGGGCAGTGCGTTTGGCTCACAGCACCCACAACCACCAACAACAACAAGAACAGGAGCATCAGCCCCAAAATCAGCACAGGAATAGTGTCTACAGGCAGGGCTTAAATTCAGTGCTGAGGCAAAGGTAAAAGAGGCTGAGCAAAGTCGAGCACCCATGAGCATTGAGTGGATGATCAAGGCCTATCTGGATGACCCAACAGAGGTCTACTTTGATCAAAACCCATCGCTGTATTGGTATGGGAAAAGGCGCCAATGGCCAGTGCTCAGGAGGCTGGTGATAAACTATCTGGCTTGCCCTGTCGCAAGTGTCTCTGCTGAGTGTGTTTTCAGTGCTGCTGGTGCCGTTCTGACAGTGAGAAGGCCCAGTCTCTCACCCCAAAACATGGAGAGGTTAATCATGATCTAAATGAATCAGCACTTTATACCACCAGATTACACCACACTTGAAGTAGCGCAGCATGAAGATGATGACGGTGACTCAGGCCATGGAAGTAGTGTGTTTGGTGACTTTCTTCTGGGCGAACCACCAGAGTTTGAAGACGAGTTCTACTTCCCTGACAACTAGGCATTCAAGTTACTTTATTCTTTCCTTTGGCGCCCAAAAAAGCCCCTATAAAAGATATAGCTAAGGAATATTATTTACTTTATTATTTGGAACGAGCTCTCGGTCAACAACAGTTGCCCCCCAACCCTCCACACGTTCAGGAAGGACATCAAGACCTGACTCTTCGACTGACCCGGAGCTGTTCCCCCCAGCACTTTGAGACTCTCTCTATAATCCCCTGATTGATTGATTGATCACTGTCTTTGTGGTTCGAATCAAAGAGCATCCTTCACCTCTGTCTTAATCTTCTATTGCTGGATTAGACTTGCAACTGGATGCAATCAGTGAAGAAGTGAGTTCAGTCCTCCTGACTTGCACTAAATCCATTTCCCTCAAGCCAGACATTGGATGGAGAATAGTACAATACATGTGAAATGTGTGCCTGCATCGAGTCCCTCCAAAGTAAACCTGACTATATATCTATCCTCCTTTCCGAGCCTAGCGGTACAGCCCAGAAGGTACATGATGGGATGCATTGCACGCTGACTCTGAGTGATTGGTGTTTCTTGTGCATGATGTCTACTAGTATTCTGCAAACACAAAAAAGTGACTCTTGTCAATGTTTATCTTCTTGTTCAATAACAAAATTGTTCTACTGCAGGCTGATCCATTGCATTTTTGAGTCTGGACTCACTCGGGACACTACAGAGTTGGACACCATGACCATACCACACGTGCAGCCAATCAGTAGGATCGGACAAAAATCATGGAATAACTCAGGCGTTTCATGAAGTGGCCTAAAAGGTAAACAACAACACCAGACATATATGTTTGTGTAGTGGTGGAGAAGAGTGTGGTATTGTGACTGACAGCGGTGCAGTGATTTTGGAAAATGCTATGTTGCTGTGTGTGTATGTGTGCTCAGTGCTGTCTGGCTCAAATTCTGTTTGGGTGGGGGGGTCTGCTCCTGTTTATGGTAACTGCTGAAAACAGACATGATTTAGCCATGCCGCCTCTGCAAGTCTTCTTGTTGCACTCCTCCTTAATTTATGCAGTTTAACTTTTCTCCTTGATTTTTCAATATACTTTTTGTTTTTCCATCTACAGGCCGGCCTTAACCCTGTGCTATTCTGGCAAAATAACTCACACTTACCTTAGCAAACCGCATCCGCCAGGCAGGCACCCAAGATTGACGGACAGACAATCCAAGGAAGGACCACGAGGAATGCGGAGATGCAACTCCCAATTTGGTAACAATTATGGTAATCATTTCATTTGATTCATTTTGCCTCTTCAATCATTACAACTGGTTGTGTTGTTGTTTGTTTGATTATATATTTGACTCCTACAGATTTTTTAATTTTCTTTGCCATCCTTCAAAGGAAGCTTGGTACAACTACAGAACATAAAATGTATGTAACTTGGGTCACTCTGGTGGCAGACAGGCAAGGCAATTGCATAGTATTTATTAATATACTGCCCTGCACCAGTCTAGTACTACGCACATCAAGTCAGCATCATACATGCATTTCCTATTTCTCCCTTAACAGATTTATGATGGTCGGCTGCCAAGATTACGTGTGCTGTGTGTTGTCCATGTTTAGTGTTTGTCTTTGTCAAACCTTTCTCTCAAATCCCCTTCCCAACTATTCATCAAATCCTAACCATCTTCCCCCGGGCTGTGTGGTATATATAAAGGTGTGACTAAATTAAATTTATACAATTATTGATCACACACTTGCTGGGGTGGATGTGGTGAAACCAACACTAACTCAAGGCAGGGCGAGTTTCTTCTTCTGCTCTAATACTAAAGCCCACACTGGCAATATTAGATTGCTCACCCATGCACAGTATTCGATATTCAAATTTCGTTTCCACAGGAACATAAACCATCATAATATAATTGGTTGCCAGCATTGAGCCATCAATCATCATAGTTACAACACGTAAGATTACAGAGCCGCTTGTCCGCTTCATAGCTCAAGTCAACTTCAGTTTGTTACTTGTACGAGGCTAGCCCTCCAGGCATTCTGGTTTATTTTACTTTAACATTGCTTATAATCATCATGGTTTCTTGTTTGGCGCTCTTCTTGTGTACTGTACTTCTACTACTCATTCCCTAGTCTCCCTCAATTGACTGACTGTCTAATTTTATTTTTTTGCAAATGCTACTGACAGTGTCTACTTTTACTACCACCACCTTGGCACCTATGGTAACCAAACCATCACACTGCAGCCATCGCTTCGCCTAAGTATAAACATCAATCACAGTTAAGAGAAGTAGTTTGGTAGAGGTATAATGTATGTAAAAAAATGGATGAGCCCTACAACACAGGAAACATTGTGAAGTAAAAGAGAAATCTCCCCACAAAAGAATTTCATCATATGTAAAGTATAAACAATATATTCCCCATACAAATAAACTAACTACAAAAAAAACACAACACCTGACCCACCCCTCTCCCTAACCCAAACCATTGTCCATCATTAAGAGTACAGTTGTCCAATGTCCATAAATTAAAATGTTTATAAAAAAAAAGTTTTCCCCAACGCCCTATTCTCACCCACTCTAAAAAACATTAAAAGAGGGGCAAGGCGACGGAGGTTTAGCGGCGGGCTCACAGATCTTCCTCTCTAGGCGTTCCTTCCGAAAAATCATGCAGCACTGAAATGTCTTGCAGTTGCTTTAACAGGTGTGGGCAGCAGTGTTTAAAGAAGTGTGGCGGGCAGCTGCCGTACCACTGGAGGCACTGGCGGGGCCTGGCTGTGGCCGGGGGCATTGGAGGAGGCTGCTGCTGCCTCCTCCTCCACCAGAATGACCAGCAGCCGATATTCATCTCGCATGGCATCTAGCTTCCATTGCCAGGCTATGCCTGCTAACTCCCTCCTGTCTGCTTGTTTTTTCGGTTGGGAAGGAGTAGCTATGTCAAGAAAGAAAAAAGACAATTGTAAACAATAATCTTAGCTAAAGAGTAACACAAAATTATTTATACACATAAAATTATAGTGGTACAGTAGCACTAACAAGCACACTACATAACATTTGTGGTGTCCTCCCACTTCCTCAGCCTCTAACATGTATGGGAGTTTCAAGCCTTACTAGGTGCTATGGAATAGACAAGTCTTCTTCTTCTCCCTCTTGTTTAGCTAAATTAACCTTGTAGGTATGCCAGCTCAGTCAGCTTGCGCCCTAGATAGACAACATGTGTCAACAGTCACAGACTCACGTTACTTTACTACTGTCTGCAGGTGGGGCAGCTGTAGTCAACAACTACACTATTATCTATTTTTCTATTATGGCCATATTCTGTTAAATCAATGGTAACTGCTCAATTTTCCTTTTACCCTGAGTACTACTACAAGGCTGATGATATCTGATATGAATGAGTAACCATGCAGCCGATAGGCTACCCATGGCTGACACAGTCAAAATGACATAGGTAGGGAGTAGGCCTCAGAGTCGGAGGGAGGCAATTGATAATGGGTGGGCATGGGCACAGATATACAAAAAATATATGTTGTGTTTCCAAACTACTGTGAGTCAAGGGAACATTCTGAAATACAACCTTGAATCAAAAACCTTGAAATAAAACAGTCCTTGTTTCTTCCCAGCAATTTTTCCATTTATCATTGCATTGCTCATAAGGCATTATTTTTTTTATTCTGATCTCATTCTTATCTTCAACCTTGGCTTTGCTACTCTCTCGCGGTTTATTTTTTTTTTTTAATTCTCTTCATCCAGTGACAGTCTCCACCTGTGCTATTATTGAATAACATCCAGGCATCCAACCATTCAAAGTAAACATGGCTATCATTCTTCTTAATCTCTCAACAAACATTGCATCCAAAACATACATTTGTTGTTTTTTCAAACCCCCATCCATGCATCCTTGCTAGCTTTTGAGTTTGACCCATCAAACCCCCCCGGAGGATTCCTATCACCCATACAGTTTCAGCCACCCACCTACCCAGGCATCCTTTCTTTCATCTTTCACCCATCCTTCAACCACGCCTGCATCCTATCAGCCACCCATGCATTCCGGGCCCCCTTCCTTCACCCACACATCCGTCTCTGCCAGTCATATAATATTGCATGTCACCTGTCCTTCCTCCTTTTATACTTCTTTCCCTTTACATGGAACCCATCCAGCAAGGTCATCTGCCTCTTAGTCTTCTTCATAAAACTTTCCCAGCTGAGTTGAAGTTAGATAGAAGAGGCCTTTAGTTACTCAACTCCCGCCGCTAACGCTATTGCTAATGCTAAGAAAAGAGTGTCTTCTTCAACCATTGTTCACAACAGCTTAGTCTCTCTCAACAGTAGTGTACACCCTTGCAGCGAGTGTGTATTGTGAATAAGTAAGGAATGTAAGGAATGCTGCATCTGTTCCCTCCTAGCCGGCGTCGCCTTCACCGCTGGCCCCGGCACTGGTGGTCGGTACACCTAGAAAAATCATTACACATTTTGTAGATGCCATATACACCTGCTCTATTATTGTTTTAACTAGCAAGATTGAGAATACAATACATACATACACCACACACATCACTAGTACAAATCGGGTACTAGAGTAGAGTAGACAGTTATGTCCTATCCTATCAAAAATAGTAAAATATCTGGTTGGGCATTTTGTTATTGGCAACTTTCAAAAAGCCTTTAACGAAGAGGACAATCCAAAGGACTGGATTCAGGGGCTAGAGCTATTGGTCAATCTGAGTTTTAATTTTTTTTTTTTTTTAAAGAATGGCCAACTGGGCGGACAATCAGTCTCTCATGTCCTCTCTCTTGGTTGGAAAATATAATTGTGCCCTCCTCTTCCTCATACTTCCTTCCAGCCATGGTTCACAGTAATCAGTTGTTCGCAATGAACTGCTACTTATAATAATAGTACTAGGCCTAGATGAGAAAAAGTAAAAATACACCACTTTGGGTTGTCCAAAGTGACCATCATTTTATTTACTGTTTGAGCATGTGAAAGAAAGTTAAATAAAACGTTCTAATCTCAACAAACATGCGCAGAATACCTTAGTTAGGCATGCAATCTGTACAGCAGAGTAGTAGTTCTAGTAGTAGTAAAGGACCAATGTGTTATCTGAAGTAGTGCCCCCACTATGCAGGCCACAAAATGTAAGGGGAGAGGGAAAGCTGACTGAAAAACCAGAATACATTAGAAAGCAAGCTACAGACAGACTAATAGTAGTACAGAGTCAGAGGCAATTAGATTGATGTAAAAAAAATAGACAATACAAATATTAATAACTAAGTTGGTAGGTAATGCAGGGATAACAAGAATTCAGAAACAGATAGATCAAAGAAGATTTGGTAAAAAATAGAATTAGGGAATGGAAATAGTAGTTCAAAAAACTACCACACCAAATTGTTGGTTGGATGCTGATGTGCTGAGTTGCTATATTATTCACTCACTAATAAACTACAAAAGGTTCAACTAAGGAGTCAGCAGCACATGATTGTACACACAGGATAGTAGAGATGTCATCATGAAACTTGAGGGGGAGCCTTATGACATAATAAGTAATTTTCTCGTGACAATGGACATAGAGAGCTTGTATACAAGCATACCCCAGGGGGAAGCTCTTGACATCATTGATGAAGTCATAAACGAGAGGATCCGTCCACATCAGGTTCCAATTGATTTTATTGTTAACTGTGCCAAAATTGCCCTCGAGCAAAACTACTTCATGTTTAATGGAGACTTTTATGGCCAAATGAAAGGGGTGGCCATGGGTGCTATTTTTTCACCGGACATAGCCAATCTGTATGTAGCTTTATTTGAAGAAAAGGTGATTTATAACAACAATCCCTTTAGCTCCCGCATAAAGAAATACGTACGTTACATCGACGATGTATGTTTAATATGGGAAGGCAGTGAGGCTGAGTTACATAGTTTTCACTCATGGTTGAATTTGCAAAACATGAACTTACAATACACTATTGAAAGCAATCAATGTTTCATTAGTTCTTTAGATCTGACTATTTGGAACGACAAAGGGAATTTAGCTATGAGTCTCTATACCAAACCGACGGCAAGGAATACGCTGTTAAAATACACCAGCCATCATCCATGCAATTTGAGGGATAATCTCCCTTTTGGGCAGTTTTTGCGTATTAAACGCAACTGTACCAAAAGGCAGGATTACTTCAAAGAGGCCAAAGTGTTTCAATCAAAGTTAGTGCTGTGAAGTTATCCATACAGACTATTAATGCATGCTATGAAACGTGCGTGGTATTATGATCGACAGACACTTCTGTACAAAGATGATCAAAAGATGAATTAAGACAGACAGCAGGATGTAATTACCTGTGTGACAACATTTGGAACTGAGTCAAATGTAATCAAAAGAATAATTTTAAAAAACTGCCATTTGATTAAAAAAGCAGAACCACATTTAAACAGCCACGCTTTGCCTTTAAGAGGGCAAGAAACTTAAGAGATCACCTAGTCAGAGCCTATAATGAACAGACCCCAGTAACAATTCAAAATATATGGGGTTTAATGCCGATAATAGGGCATTACCCTTGTGGTAATTGTGCAGCTTGCGCCACCACAAGTGTAACAAAAACATGTGTCCTTAATGGCAAGGAATGGAAATTGTGACAACATTCAAACTGTCTAACAAAGAATGTGATCTATTGCATACAATGCCTGTGCTCGTTAGTGTATATTGGAAGGACCACACAAGAGGTCAAGAAACGTATTGTGCAGCACCAATCAAGAATCCGCTGTAAAGTAACAACTGCACCCTTGGATGAGCACTGCCTAGAAAAATCTCATACTGCATCTGACATGAAATGGTTGGTTTTGGAAACTGTTAAAAGCTCAAAGAGAAGACAGATTGTTGATCGACTGCTCACACTAAAAAAGAACAGATGGATCTGGACATGCAAGACTGTTAAAAGAGGGTTGAACTCTTTTATTGAATGGCAAACACTAGCATTGCTCTAATTTTATCACTGTTACACCTAGAGTTTGGCATATTAATACGTAGGCTGAGCAATGGACTAATGGCCGTTCCTTCAACCTATAGGTCGTGTTGATTGGGCATGTATATGTGGTCAGTAATATTATCGCGTTGGCATTCTTGTCCTGTTCTGCCCATGCTATCCTACATTTTGTGGAGTACACTTAATTTCACATATACATACCCTATTTATAGTAGTCTTCTAGATCTGTACACT
Organism: Lissotriton vulgaris; assembly: GCF_964263255.1. Taxonomy (NCBI): domain Eukaryota; kingdom Metazoa; phylum Chordata; class Amphibia; order Caudata; family Salamandridae; genus Lissotriton; species Lissotriton vulgaris. Next base: position 1,434,587,996 of record NC_141693.1, on the reverse strand, counting down.
TAAACACCTCTGAAATGTGGTTTTTGAAGTTTATCTTCTCCCATTAGATTGAGCGTCTATCTACCACATGGATTTTTCGCTTAGTACAGTATGAAGTATTGTGGTTTCTCATGTTATACTGAGGCGTTTTCATTGTTGTGGATATCGCACAATAAAGAGATGATGGGCATGATTCAATTAGTATATTGAGCATCCATCTCCTGGATTATTTGCGTAATATATTATACGCACTTTATTTGGGTTTTGCAAGTTATAATGTGGCGGCTTCACTATCGCACAATAACAGGATGATGAACAGGGACATTTACTGACTTGGTAGGAGGATATAGCAATACTGAGGCAGTTCATGTTTGGTAGACTCACCCAAGAAGGCTGCCATAAACACACCGCTTTTGACGTCGATGCTGGCTAAAGTTTATAGTTTCTTGGAAGGAGGACGCGATACTCTGTCTTCCATGTCGGGTTGAGGGCACTGAAATTGGAATTGTTCAAATGTCGGTGCGTTCATGAAGTTCTAGACTGCCGTATTGTACTGAGCCTTCCATGCGTTTTATTAATTTCAGGCTTGTTTAAGATTGACTCCTAAGGCTTGTGGTGTAAGTATGATGTTTGTTTTGCACGACGCTGGGTGCAATTGGATAGAGAAGTCATGTATGCCTTTTAGTGATGGTTTGGTCTGACATATTTTGTAATTTTTTCATTAATAGATCCTGATTACAACGCGAAGGTGAGAAGGAGTTTCTTATGAGTCATTGGTAGTTGATAGGAAATTATATGGTTTGCTTAGTTTTTAATGGCACAGTGATAATATTGGTCACTGCTATCTGGTTTGTACATTTATATGCTGAACTATTTTGGCTCTGGTGGCACCTAGGAGCATTGAAGTGATAACTTTTAAGAATATGCACATTGGGATGTGTTGCCACTCACATGTTTGCTGTTGTTTGTGTTTTTAGTGGAATAAACTCATAGATGATTATTCTGTTCACTTGAGTGTTGAGCAGTCAATATCTTTAAACTCATGGTTTTCTTTATACATGTTATCTGTTTTATGTTTTTATGATATCAGATTGTTTGTGCAACATCGCCCTGAAGATGGTCTCTTGGATCTTCTAGACTGTCAAGAGACCGAAACATTGACGCTCTCAAACCATTTTGTTATATATTTATGTTCTGTAAAGACACAACAGATATATTGTGAAAGATTATTTGTTTAATTCTGACGTATGGGGTTGATCGTCCATATGTATAGAAATACAAAAGGTGTTGGATCACTACTGTTGAACAAACAGACATTATCAGTAGTGTTTAAGTTGCCGTACTTGTTAGTTATTTTTTGCATAAATGTTTTGGATTAAAAACAAGTATTTGTATAAAATCATGTTGTGAGAAATTCCCTGATTCTTATAAATTGTGTTCACAAATGTGACAGTATTAAAATCATGAAATAAATAGTTAAAAATATTCCTCCAGGGACACTTATATTTTGGTGATTGATTATACCCAGTCTAAAAAGGAATATTGGGTTGTAGTAGGTTAATGTATTTCAGCCACACAGTGTGACAAAATGGACTGGGTGTGGGCAAGATGGGCTATCCTGCCGGGATGGCTGGTGTAGAGCTGTTGCTCGCTTCACTTACACTTCAAAGGGCTTCCCCCCAGCAAACACAAAGGAACCTGACAAAAGTCTTTTGTCACCCCAGACTAATTGGAGGCATGACAGCGGGCACACCACCATGGATAGGGTCACAGTGAGGTAACTCGTAATATGCTTGGTGGTGCCTCATCAGCAGCACCAGCATATCGCAGCCTCTGTCTGCTGCGCCACAGGATCCATGATCTGTGGTGGTCCTGTGGCAGTCCAACCAACAGTGCAGCGGTGGCCACACAACCACCACGGATTCGTTGGTCCAATGTACCGCCTAAATCATAATTAAGCCCCAAAGTACGAAGGTAAACCAAGACCAGGCCCAATCCACCTCATGTACCGGACCCGCACTTGTTCGCTTAGGTGGGTAGTTTGCTTGAGGAACACATTGTGTCATGCCCTGAACTTGACAAGGCTTGCAACCTCTTTACTTTGAAGGGTAATGTTGGCACGCCAAAGCAAAAATCTGACAAAACATATGTGTGAATAAATTCAGATATGTATGCATCTTTTTGCCTTGTAATCAGCACAATGGATAAAGCTTTCTGCAACTGGAAATAGAAATATGCTCTAAAAATTTGTTTCACCGCATAATCAAAAGTAAAAAATTTCACCAGGAATGACTGAGTTCTTTCAGCGTACATAAAGTTGTGAATTCCATGTTTGACAATAGAATGGTGCATCCACTGGTTGCCATGTTGATGTAAGTAAATCAGGTCTTTGTTTCTGACAATGTCCAAATTGGGGTTGTCTGCTACAAATGATGCTCATGCTTTCAAATCCATTCTCAGTTGTTTACCACAATCAATTTCCCAAGCCTAGGATTGGATACTGGGGAAGCTGGGGCTTATAGGCTGCATTGAAAGATCCTTGGTACCTGAATATTCTGTCTGCCCCCCAAAGGTGTGTTAAGGTCATCTGTGTGGAAATGCCATGAGATTCACAGCAAAAGCACTACTCAACACACAACTAGAGGACACATGTGTATAGTGCGCCATGGTGACAGGGAATGATTGATGATGCATTTACTGATAGCGTATGTGAACCAATTTAGTAATAATCACCAGTGTTTAATCCCAGAAGGGATAGTTGCTCCTGACAAGACAATTCAAATATATGACCAGGGCAGCCACTTCAATTACTAAGGGGCGAATTACGTTGTCGTTAGGAAAACATTCCCACCGAATCGGATTAGGAATTCTTTTCGGACGATTCGTATTTAGGGTGTCCCACCAACCTAATACAGTGTCCGGATGCTTACGGACTTGGTTCAGTTAGACTCCCATTGACTACAATGGGAGCCTGTGTTCTGAACAAGAACACAGGCTTCCATCTGAAAAAGTTGTCAGTGGGGAAAACCTTGCAACCTGTGGCGGGCACCCCATGATGCCTGCCACATTGTGCATGGTTGGGAATAGGGCACCCTTGGGTACATCCAAGGCCCACTTATGGTCAACTACGAGTGAAGGGGGCCCACAATATGCCCCCAAAGACCGATTCTAAAAGCCGTTTTATCTCTGTTAAACAGATTTGGAATGGCTGTCTGAATAGGTCATCGTACACATTCGTTGGGAAACTGTTTCCATTGGGCTGCATATTTTGGCTCCAAATGACTCAAGCTGCCTGAATCCCGCTCGAAACCGATTCAGACAGCCCAGATGGCCTCCTTGCATCATACTCGGTTGCCCAGAAATGTGACCGATTTGGTAGGAAACAAGGGCTCCCAATCGGATTTGACAGTACCAAATCCAATCCGGAGCCCTTCCTAATGGCATTGTAATTAGCACCTAACCCTGCTTTGGATGATGGCAGTCCAAATGCATGTAAAGACCTCTGTTGTTGTATGCGAGCCTGGTACTTACAGCAGACAGGAAGGGGAAGCTTACCAAATGGAATATTCAGTAGTTTTCACATTACACAGGAGAGCTGCACAGAAAATGATATCCCTGCAGCAGTGCCAGGCTGGCCGTAGCGGGCATTGGGCATTTCCCCGGGAGGCTGGAAAGGTGGGGGCTGGTTTTGCAGAGGTGGGGACTGGTTCTATTACTGGGGGCCAGTCTGTGCTGCAATATTGGCCCCCAGTAGCAAAAGCACACTTGAAAATCCCCCCACCCTCTGGGGGGTTGGTCTGACAAAATTGACAGGGCTGCTTTGGGTTCTCAGTCCAGTCCTGTCTGCAGGCAGTCACAATGGTGAGGGCATTCACTGATCATGAGGAAATACCAATTCATAGAAAGGCCAGGTAGGTACTTGAGTTAACTAGATGAACTTCATTATCATGGGATGGAGGTCAACCATGTAGAACATCCACAGGAATGCCAAGCAGGATTTCATGCAATACATTTCTTAGCCAATTGTGCAATTCTCTTTGTACTTTCTACTCTGTGTATATTCTACATTTTACAGCATCTAGTACCATAAGACTCATATGCTTAGAATCCATAATCGAAAACAGGAGATAAGGGAAACCCTACTCATGAGGAACAAGGGTAAGTAGGTTATAAACAGAAAAGGTGGGTATACATGGATCAACGTGTCTCTGCCATCAAACATTTTTTGGATGTATACCCTTCGCAGGTTGGAGTGGTTTACATCACCGCAATAAGCACTAATGGTGTTTACCCTGAGGCTCATCCAAATACACAGATTATTGTGTTCCTCCAGCAGTGCCACATACTTCTTCATCCAAATTGCGAATCACTGCCATTGACCCCTCCTTATCAGCTTCCCCTGACTGGGCGCCTGGATGGGTACCATGTGAGTACCCTTCCTACCTTTTTTCACCTCCTTGTGGGTGCACTTTTGCCATGCTGACAGACATCCTCTTTCCAGATGTCCCTACATCATTAGGTCCTGAAGAGACCTCTTACTGCTATAGGGGTCAAAACGCCATCGACAATAATTATAAGTGAACCAATCAACAGCCCCTATTATTATATAAAGAGGCTGCTTCATTGTTTATCATTTTTGATGGTCGACTTTACTTCTATTTGAAAACCATTTGTTCATGTCGAAATATGTTACTATTTCTGTGGGTTCCATTTTCACTGGGGACACTTTGCACTATATACATATATTTTTTGTAGAATTTCTTTGTTATATATATAAATAACTACTGCTATTACCAATCATTGAGTGGTATATGGTTTCTTCTCCTTGGGATATCGACCTAACCCTTTTTCTATTGTGATTGTGCTTATAATTACCAGTGTTAACTGTACTAGTCCACAGGAACCACTGTTTCTGTTTATAGAATCCATAATTGCAAGGCTTCACGGAAAGTAAAAAAGGAAAAATGAAAGAGGAGAAACTTCTGGGTCCCAAAAATGCTTGTGAGAAGAGGTCGTAGAAAGAGTACGGGTACAGAGTACAATACTAACAATATGAAATGCTTTCCCTGTAGCTCGTAGATGATCATGCGATTAAAAGCCATTTCAGAAAAGGGGTTTCTGCTATAAAAAGCCATTTTAGAAAAGGAAACCCCATTTTAATAAACTTATGGAAAACATACAAAATAAGTATACAAAACATAAAATAGCAAATAGTTCAAAGAGCCTGTCATTTTGGGTATGAAAGGCAACGTGGTAGACTTCGGTCACAGGAATGGAAGGAAATCTGCGTTTCACTGCACTGGATGGGAAAGTAGCATTTACCATTCGCTTTGTGTGTTAGGTCTCACCTACAGACACATAGACATGCACAACACACATATTCACACATATGTATGCAACCATATATGGACAGTTACTTTTGGACAGCCGCTTTCTTATATATATGTATACAGTCATTTCAGCCATTTGCCAATATTGTTCGTTTGTGCACTGGCTTACTGGGCTGTCTAGCAATGTTTATAAAACCCACAACATTTTGTAGATGTAAACAGACAAGATGTAGTTGCTCTTGTCCTCTTCTCTCTGTCTCATGCACACACACAAAGTCAGCCTGCCCTGTCACCTCTAATACAAAGTCAAGGTGAAAAATGCAAACTACCACCCATCCTAGTCTTCCTCCATGCCCCCCACTCGCCCTGAGTTTATTTATTAAATTCTTTCATTTTTCAATGGCCCGCAGCTGCAAAGTGCAATCACTGGTGGCGAGCTTATTGAACTTCTTTCTCAAATGATGCTTCTGTAGTGTCTGCTCGGATACTGAATACTAAATTAACTGAATACTAAATTAGCGGGATAGCACTGAGCTAATTTAGTATTCAATATCCCATCAGCCTCCACTCCCCCTCCTCCTCTGCAGGAGCCCCCATGGCACGTTTTTAAAGAGTAATGGCCTAAATACTTCTGCACCTCCTGCCACGCTGGCATGGCCTCGAATAGGCTGGTTCGCTAAGACCCATCAGGACTCACACTGCAGTTATCAGTCTTCCATGCTTCTCAAAAGGACAACATTTACATTGCAAATATGATGCCCACTGTAATGCGACACTCCAGCAGCACATCTTTCAAAGCTAGACCTATTTGTTTTGTATTTATTATTTTTGTGCAGTTTTATATAGAAGAAACTTTCCAAAGGGCAGCAGAGCGCTTTATAAGAGAGCAAAAAATAAAATACCAAGAACAATCCCCTTAAAAATATCAGATAAGCAACAAAGAAAACAGACAAGCCCAGCAGTTTGTATCAGGGGAGCACGTTCTTTTTAAGTTCAAGAAAATTTTATTTGGTAGTAATAAGAGAAAGAACCAGGTGTCAAAACAAAGTACAGTGGAATATTAACTTAAAGACTATGAGCAGAATAAAACAGTCATACAAATGCAATTATTATGAGAGAGTAAGTCTGGGTGCTAAATAAAAGAAAAGGAAAAGGTAAAGAGAAGGCATGTTAAGCAATAAACATGAGAAGCATGAAAACATTGGAAAGGAGTAAAAAATTGGTACAATGGAGAAAAAGTGGAATGCATCGAGCAATTAAGGAGGTTTAAGGACTTCCTGTTGTGGAGGCGGTGGGTGGAACAAGCGTTTACTACATGAGTCCAAATAAAGCGTGACAGGAGTCCATAAGTCCATGCGTTTAGTGGCCATACATGCCGGAAAAACATGAGCAGTATCAAGTCTATGGTTATGGCATACATTAAACCACCACGCCTTAAAGGAAATTTTGGAGAAGTCTTTCCAGTTGACCGTTATTTGTTGGAAGGCAGCAGCAAGTAGTAAGTCAACAATCTGAGGTTTTAGATCAACGTTGTCCCAACAAGGAGAGAGGCTACCCATGAAAACATGTGTATAAGAAAAAGGGATAGAGGTATGGAAAATTAAATTAATTTGAGCCCAAACCTGTAACCAAAAACTACAGACATGAGTGCACAAAAATAACATGTGAAATAAATTAGCTTGTGGTGAGGAACAAGACCAACATGTGTGGGGGGTGTTAGGAAAGCGCTTGTGAAGGTCAAAGGGTGTAAACAGGAGTCTGTTGTAAATAAAAAACAAAGTCTGCGTAAGTGTTGCTGCTCTCGAGGATTTACGAAGCTTGGTCCAGATTTTGTCCCAAAGGGAAACTGACCAGGAGACAGACAAATCGTGCTCCCAGAAAGCCTCTACTTTAGATTTAGGTCTGGGAGATTCACCAGTATGAAGATACTTGTAGATAGCAGCAGCCTTTGGTGTAGTGCGTAAAAAGGAGTGAAGTGAGGAAGGGAGAGTGGATGAAGCCGGGGAAGGGCAGAGCTGAGAAAGGCCATTGTAGTTTGTTAGGACTGTATCCTTAAGCAATTGATAGTTGCGAGCAAAGGAGGTAGGTAAGTTATAAAGGGAGCGGAGAGTATCAAAAGGTAAGAAAGAGGAGTGAGAAAAGAGTTGGGAAATCCACTGCAGACCTCGAGTATGCCAAGATTTCCAGAAGAAGGGTCTGTTGCGGATGAGCAGGGAAGTGTTATGCCATATGGGGGAGGAAAGAAAATCAGCAATGGTTGTGGGAGGAGGGTGAGTGGAAGACAGGAGCAATTTAGTAGTAAACTTATGAATCGGAGTAGAGATAGAGGCGGGTTTGCGAGAGAAGGAGAGATATTCGGCAAAAGAGAAGGGAGAAAGAAGGAGACGTTCAAATTTGGTCCATAGAGGACAAGAGGTGTGAGGGTCCTGTAACCAAAAAGAGGCTTGTCGCAGTTGGAACGCCTTATGGTAAGCAGGAAAGTCAGGAAGTTAGCCCCACCCTCTGACTTAGGACGAATTAGGCGTGCCAAAGACATTCGAGGTTTCTTTTTATTCCAAAGAAAGGACGTTAGAGTGGAGTTGATCCTTTTGAAAAATTTAGAAGGGATAGGGACTGGAATATTAGAGAGGGTATAGAGGACAATGGGAGATAGCATCATTTTAATGGTGTCAAGGCGACCCCACCAGGATAAATAAAGAGGATGCCATTTGGATGTAAGATCCGTCAATTTTTGAATGCATTTGGACATACACAGGGAAACAGTATCTGGGATGGTGGGGGTAATGTGCATTCCGAGGTATTTAATATTAGAGGACTTCCATGTAAAATTAGATGCGGCAAAATCAGGTTTAAATGTGAATTTAGTTAAGGGGAGGATCTCACATTTATCATTGTTAAGTTTATAGCCAGATATTTGGGAGTAGGCATGGACTTCAGTGAGGAAGGCGGGAATTGAGACAGTGGGATTGGAAACAAAGAGAAGAATGTCATCCGCGTAAGCGGCTAGTTTGATGTGGGAGTCTGACAATTGGAAACCTTGGATGGAAGGGTTTTGACGAAGTTTGGAAAGGAAGGGTTCTAAGGCCAAATTAAAGAGAAAGGGAGATAAGGGGCACCCTTGACGAACACCTCTTTTCAAATAAAAAAGAGGATATTTGACCATTGGCACAAACCGCTGCACGCGGGTTAGAGTAAAGTAGTGAAATTAAGGATATGAAAATAGGGCCAAAACCAAACCAGCGGAGGGTGTGAAAAAGGTAGGTCCATTCAACCCTATCAAACGCTTTTTCAGCATCCAGGGCGATGGCTGCAAGGGGATGGGGTAAAGGGCGAGATTTAGAGAGAATATTGAAGAGAAGTCTGGTGTTATCAGTAATGAAGCGACCCTTAACAAAGCCCGACTGTTCTTCCCCCAAGAGATCTGGAAGAAGAAGATCGAGACGTGCCGCGAGAGACTTCGCAAATATTTTATAATCAATATTAACCAAAGAGATTGGTCTATAGTTTTTACAATGTTGGGGATCTTTGCCCTCCTTGGGTATGAGGCAAATATGAGCATCTGAAAAAGAGCCTGAGGAGGAACCCAAGGAGAGGAAAGCACCAATGAGGGAATTAAGTTTCGGGAGAAGAAGCTTTGAAAAGTGAAGAAAAAATTCCACAGTGAGGCCGTCCGGCCCAGGAGCCTTGTCTTTTTGGAGAGTTTGAAGTGCTTTGAGCAATTCTTGTTGAGAAATATCAAGCTCTAAGTGAGAAAGGTCAAGTGGGAAGTGGGCTGGTTTTTGAATAGTGGAGAAAAATGAGTCTAGAGAGTGAGAAGAGGGCTGAGTTTCAGAAGAGTATAGGGTTTTGTAAAAAGTAGAAAATTCAGTGAGAATATCAGCGTCTGTGCCTTTGAGATTAGAAGTAGCGTCGTAGATTGATTCAATATTTAATTTATTTTGCTTAACTTTTAGATAATTAGCTAAGATCTTGCCAGCCTTATTTTTGCCCCCATAGAACTTGGCACTTGATTTCAATAAATACAAGGATGCATCGTCCGTGGATTTTTTGTTAAATTTAATTTTAGCGTTAACCAAAGCGGTTAGAGTTTCCTGTGAGCAGGAAGTAAAATAAGAATGCTCCAATTTCTTAATATCTAGAAGGATAGCCTTTGTAAAGTCACGAGCAGCTCTCAGTTTTTTTGCAACAAAGCCAATGATGAAGTCTCTCGCTGCCGCCTTAAAGGCATCCCAGATGGTGTGCTTGGGGACAGGGGAATTGTCATTGAAGGAAAAAAATTCTTGTGAGAAGGCAGTGAAGGAGGTGGTGAATTTAGGGTCTAAAAGAAGGGAATTGTTAAAACGCCAACGTTTGGGACCAACTGATTTGGGTAGGATGTCCAAGTGAACTAATGTGGGGGCATGGTCGGAGAGTAAAATTGGACCAATTTCAGCATGGGTGAGAGTTTGAACAATGTTGTGGGTAACAAAAATGTAGTCGATTCGGGATTGGGAATGATGGCAAGGAGAATAAAACGTAAATTCCTGAAGTTCTGGGTTACATAGACGCCAAGCGTCAGTAAGTTTATGCTGGGAGATAGTTTGAGAGAAGGATTTATGAGACTTATTAGGGATGAAGTGTGCCTTGGAATTCCTATCTAGAAAGGGATCTAGGGGCTGATTGCAATCTCCTGCCAAAATAAAGTTATCATCAATAAATCTGGTAACGTGCTGGGAAAATGAATGCCAAAAAGTGGGATCACCAGTAGTAGGGGCATAAACATTTAGAAGAGAGATTGGAACATTCTTGACAGAAAGTTTAGCATACGTCCAACGGCCATCAGCATCCGATTCCTGAGCGAGCAGGGAATGAGAAAGAGCTTTATGACATAGAATGGCCACACCATTACGTTTACCATCCCCAGGAGAGTAGTAAACATCACCCACCCAACTTCTCTTCAGTTTAACAGATTCTTCAGCAGATAAATGGGTTTCTTGCAAAAAAGCAATATCCACATTCAAACGTGCAAGGTGAGATAGAATTCTCTGTCGTTTGATAGGAGAATTAACGCCCTTAACATTCCATGTAATTACTTTCAGCGACATATCAAATAAGAAAGGAGGAAAATGTTAGGAGAAAGAAAAAAGATGCGGGAAGAACCCAGAGGAGAAAGAAAACCAAAGAGTGTAGGAAAATCAATAAAAGGCAATGCAATATAGTAGTAAACAGGAGGGTGACGGAGGAGGAAAAAGAGTGAAGGGGAGAGAAACAAAATCAGTTGACTTAAAAAATATAAGAAGGTAGACCAAGAAGTAGCGAGAATGATAGGAAGGAATTGATAGTAGAAGAGTTGTCGAAAAATAAGAGAGGAAGACACCTGTGGAACAAGGGGAACTAGTGAACTTGAAAGAGAGAAAAATGCAATAAGGAAAGCGAACATTCGGGAGGAAAGGGAAAACATACTTACGGAGGGTAGAGGCGGGGAGGAATGATCACCAGGGAGAGGAGACGGGGGAAGATGAATGAGAGGGGAGCGCCAGGCAGAGGAAGCAAGCGTCCAATGCAAGCGAACCAACAGGTCGAGGGGAAAACGCCATACATATTGTGAAACCTGCAAGGAAAAGGAAGGAAAAGCAAAAGTGAGTAAGACGAATGGGGGAAGAAGTGAGCAGAACAATAATAAAAGACAAAAAGGTGTATAAAAGATAGCAGTAAACAATACGTAACCATCCAACCGGGATGCATGAGACGAGGTGAGGCACGGGCCGCTGAGATGACTTTGAGCAGGTCAGTATATTCTAAAAAGTACATGATGACACCTCTTGGCCGTGAAGAGGGGGAAGAAGTAGAAGGGAGGCGACCTAGCCGATGTGCACGCTGGATGTTAAGCGTTGTACCTTCAGGCAGATGAAGAAGCTTGGGTAGAAATGATTTGAAAAAGGCAATGGGGTCAGTCCCTTCACAATTCTCCGCCAGGCCGTAGAGTCGAAGGTTATTGCACCTGTTTCGGTTCTCCAATTCTTCGACTTGTTTTTGAAGAGAGGAAATCTGAGACTGCATGTGTGACACCTTGGAGGATGACTCTTGAAGAGATGTTAGAGAATGTTCTACATTAGTCACCCTAGCATCCATCTGAGACCAATTATCAGTAAGAACCTGCAATTTAGAATTAGTCTCTTCCATAAATGGCCTGAGGGCACGGATCTCTTCTAATAACAACTCCATGGAGACAGCCGATGTGGATCCAGTCGGTGATGGAGGGTCTTTTTTGAGGCGTTTCGTGGTCACTTTCCCTGGAGGTTGGGTAGGCCGTTCTGAGTTAGACTGTGACATCTGGGTGGCGAGCGCTTGGGAGGCCTCAAGGTGCGCCAATGCTGAGAAGACTTTCGAGTTTTTAATAAAAACACGACGTGGAGTCTTGGGAGTGCGAGAGATTGCCCTTCTTTCCATACAAAAGAGATATTAGTGGGAAGGAAGAAAGTCCAGTGGTAATCAATGCGTGCCCGTGGATATCTCAAAGTCTGGACAGGAACTCTTGAGTGAGGCAAGGTACGCAAACTCCAGAAATAGAAAGAGAAAGGAGGAGAAGGCTGTCTGTTCTGAGTTCAGGAGTGCCAAAGAATTAGAAGATAGTTGGAGCAACCTTCATGCAGTTAACTGGAGGAGGTGACACATGAATGAGTAAAGCAAAAAATCAACATGACGATGAAATGCTGATAAGTGGCGCAGTATGAAGTAAAATAAGCCCTTCAGGCGAGATGTAATGTGTAAGCAAGCTGCACACATAAAGGTGAATGCGCCAGCATATTGCAGAAAAGCGCCACCAATTGTAAATAAATAAATGCAGGAAAGCGTAATAGATTACTGCACTTGTAATGGAGAATATGCTGAAGCTGCGCTTACATGTAGGTTGTGTGAGGAAGGCTTAATGACCCAAAATGGCCGCCGATGTCATAATGTCTTAAAATGCGAGTAAAACTCACTAAAAAGCAGCGTTCCTCAAAGACATGCGGCGGTATTGCTAATCTGAAGATAATAGCTCACCAGGAGCAGTTGGCGTGAGGTGAGGCTCCTTGGTTGACAGGCATGTTCTACGAGCGGATGCTCCGTAGCGTACGCTGTGGAGATTCAAAATGGCGGTCACGGCTATCAGAGAACCGCGTCCGCCGAAAAGTTGAAGAAAGCGGACGTTCCGCCGCTCGGGTGCCGTCACATGTAGGAACCCAATGTTGTCCCTGATGTCCGGTCGAGGAATATGGAGTTTGCAGGCGCCAATAGTTGAGAGAAACTAGCGAAGTCCCTCGTCGACCCGGAGCGCTCACATCAGAGCCGCCGTCCTCGCCGGGCGCAAGCCACGCCCCCATCAGGGGAGCACGTTCAAAGAGTGTTTATCTGGATACATTGATACGTAGGAAAAGAGTAAGCAGAGAAGTGATAAGAGCTTTAGGAAACATGTCTCTCAAATATGAGGATTCTGAGTCTCTTTACAAATGTGGCAAGACTAGAGGTGTGTGAATAGTTGGTGAGGGGGGCTCCACATATTTGATGCAATACCAGAGAATGCATGTTCCATGAAGCTTTTTAGGCTGAATTCCTGTTCCAGCAGGAGGGCTTCAGCATTTCTCGATCGCCACTGAGCACAACAACAAAAAATTATACTATGTAGGAGAGTGTGGCACATTGGAGGGTTTCTCGGTGATGCGTGCTGGCTTCCATTGAGCTGTGCTTCAGATGGAAGCCAATGTAATGTGCAATAAATAGGAGAACTGTGATCAATTTTTTGAGACCTGTTACAAAGCGGGCAGTTGCATGAAGCATTGCTCCCAGGGGGCTGGATGTGATTTGGGGTGACTGGAAAGTGCAATCTGGAGAATACCAGCACCCTGTCTTCAGTCTTCAGGTCCTCCTCAGGAACAGACTGCCTGATGTTCCTGAGCACCCAACGCTGATAGCCATGTCTCTTGGCCATGGATGCTGCCCTAAGCCTCTTCGGAGGCCGTGCCGCCGAACAAGAAAATAAACACTTCTGTACAATGTGATGCACATTGCAGTCTTTGTTTTGTATATTTGACAAAGTATGCTCTAATTGCATTGCAGATCTTTCCAAGTTTATTCAACTTCTTGAAACAATAACAGTGTGCCTGAGCATTTCTAGTCTTCCAATCAGTGGAACACATTTATCCCTGAGGGATCAGGACTGTCCAATCCTGCCACTGTTTTTTGTACCATTGGTTTAAATGTGATTGATCCATCCCTTGAATTGTAAAATGGGTCTGCCCATGTCTGGCAGTGACAAACTTTTCTCTGGCCGCGGCCCACATTGTTTAGGGTCTGCTTTAGCAACTTAAAACTCAATGTCCAAGAAAGTTGAGCAGCTGGTGTCGCTTCCGGATTTGATCAAGGTAAGTCTTGTCAGAGCTTCAGGAAACTTCAGCCCTCTATCTAGACAGATACCTAACCATAAAACAGTACACCTCTCCATACGGGCATAGATACAATCGTTTGTTTCTAATGCAATATTTTACTCAAAGAAAACAACAGGAGAAAGGCTAAACAAAGGAACCTTTTCAGGAAAGGCGGAGGCCTGGCTATCCCTTGTCTCGGACTCTGGTGGTTGACTAGTATCACTGCAGGTGGTCACTAGTTTGATGGGTAAGCCCTGTAAAGACCTACAAGCCTTTCCAGGCTCAGTGTGTTAGGGAATATCTAGTGCAGAAATCTTCAAACTGTAGGGAGTGCCCCCCTGGAGGGCTATGGCTGCATTCCCAGGGGGCGCAAATGCGTCTTCAACTATTTGTAACTGAAGATGTCTTGGAATCGAGATCTTGTTTAATAGGCCCACTTACAGGCTGCCATTTGCATAAAAAGTGTGTTAACTGCGATCCTAAGTGCCATGGGGTGGGGTCAGTAAGTGGGGTCACAGGGTCAAAGAAGTGGCTAAATGAGAGCAACATATTCTGTATCTATTTTTTAGTTTTTTCACTTTCTTATATCACATAAAACATAACAGGCACACTATGAATGAAAAAAAAATGCAAGTTAAACGAATGGATGGGAAATGTACTATGTTATGTTGACAAACCTCATTTGGCTAATGTGTTCCCTCTAGAGTTCCTGTCTGTGACAAGGCAGTGGCAGAAAGTAAACTAGTCACGCAGTTGGAAATAGTGGCTGTTTATAGTGCAACAAAGTCCTAGCCAGTAGAGAAAGCACTGTGAATATGTATATCATTATATCTATATCTATATATTACCTACTGGCAGTTGACAGTAGGTAGATATAGTTAGAACAGAGTTTCCTTAGGAAAAGCATTTTTTGACTTGCTAATAACTTTGGCGTCGTTTGATGAATCTTCGCCAAGTTCTCCCACAAAAAGTCTATCCAGGCCAGCTCCTAGCCTGCAAGTTTTGGGGTGATTCGTCAAGCGGGGGCTGAGAAAAAAGGAGGGTCCCTAAACGTGTTTTCCCCATGTTAATTTCCATAGGAAATTTTTAGTCTGAACTGCTGAACGGAATTACCCCAAATTTGGCAAAAAGGTAGAGTTTGGCTCAGGAAGTGACATTTTTTTAAAGTGGTGTAAATCCGTTCAGTAGTTGCTGAGAAATTAAAAAAAATAAGAGTCGAAAAACCTATTTTCCATAGGAAACTTTGGGCATGGCTACAGCCGAAACTACTGAACGGAATTACACCAAATTTAACAAAAAGGTAGTGCTTGGATCAGAAAGCGACCGTTTTTTTAATGGTGTAAATCTGTTTAGTAGTTGCTGAGAAATTCAAAACATAAAGGTTTCGATACCTAGGGCAACAGTGGATTTGTGACCCCTCCCGACCACGAGCTTCATTCTAATTGGCTGTCATCACTCAAAACCAGGAAGTGTTGGCAGCCATCTCGTGACTCGGTAGAACAGAGTCACAAGAAAACAGAAAAACAAAGGTGAAAAAATAGGAAAGGGGGAAGGGTAGACAACACCCTAACCACCTAGGCCTACTCAGGGTTTCCCACAAGGACCCCCAGGGCCCGATTCACAGAACTAACTTAAGACAAAATCCTAAACTTACTACCATTTTGGTATTCACAGAAGGCACTTACTCATTTTGGTATTCACAGAAGGCACTTACTCATTTCGGTATTCACAGAAGTTAGGAGTCCTAACTTTAGGACTCCTAAATGCCTTCTGTGAATACCTAAAGTCTTAAAGTTAGAATTATCCTCAGTTTAGGAGTAGTAAAGTTAGGAGTCCTAATTTTACTACTCCTAAACTGAGAAAAATCCTAACTTCAAGACTTTCGATATTCACAGAAGGCATTTAGGAGTCCTAAAGTTAGGAGTCCTAAGTTTACTACTTCTAAACTGAGGAAAATCCTAACTTCAAGACTTTCTGTATTCAAAGAAGGCATTTAGGAGTCCTAAATCTAGGGAGGGGGGCCACGTGGTCCCCCTCGTGGAGCCCTTTATGGCCCTGGGGACCGCCACCCCCCAGGTCCAGATCCTGCAGTGTCCCGGGGTGCCCACCGCCGGGACACTGCTGTTTGCTTTGGCAGGGTGGGAGCATGCAGCTCCCGCTCTGTCATAGCAAACACTGGTTTGGAATGGATTCTGTAAGCAAGAGCAGGGAGACCTGCTCCCGCTTACAAAATCCAAACCAGATTGCTTTTCCACAGGAGGAGCTGCATGTCAGCAGCTTCCCATGTGGAAAAGCATAGCTGGCTCCGGCACAAGGAGGGGAGCTGGCTGGACCGTGGGGGAATTGGGGTCCTCCCATGGTCCCCAACGGAAAGGCCAGGCCCCGGGGGAAGGGGTCACCGGGGCCTAGGAGGGGGGCCACACAGCCCCCTCCTATATTTAAAAAAGAAAAATGATGGCCATGCCATGGGGGATTGGGTCCACAGGGCCGAAATTGGCCTCGGGAGTGGGGCCACGGAGCCCCCTTCCTGTTTACGTTTAAAAAAAAAGGGGGTCATGCCCTGGGGAATGGGGTCCCCAGGACCAAAAAAAAGGAAAGAGAAGGGGGCACACAGCCCCACTTCTTAATTATTATTAATTTTTTTAAAGCCAGCATCGTGGCTAGGCCCTGCCCCCTCCTGCAGCACTCAGCAAACGCACCCCCTGGTGCGTTTTAAGTCGGAGAATTAATTCCCCTTGAATACTGAGGGTCCTTGGGGGCCAACTAGCCCACCAGGTACCTCTAGTACGTGCCATGGAGCTGTGTTGCAGAGAGGTGTTCAAAGGCCACTCCCCTTTTTACACCTCTCTGCAAGACAGCTCTGTGGCGCTTCCTGGAGGTACCTGGTGGGGTAGTTGGCCCTCACGGACCCTCAGAACTCAAGGGGAATTAATACCCCATTTTACGCACCAGGAGGCACGTTTACACAGTGGTGCAGGGAGGGGGCAGGGCCTGACATAGCAACTGTGCAAACGCACCCCTTGGCACATTGTAAATTGGGGGATTAAGTCCCCTTCTATCCTGGGGTCCCTGGGGCAAGCTAGCCCACCAGGTACCTACAGTATGTGCCAGGGAGCTGCGTTGCAGAGAGGTGTTCAGAGGCCACGCCCCTTTTTACACCTCTCTGCAATGCACCTCTGTGGCACTTACTGGAGGTACATTCTGGGCTAGTTGGCCCCCAGGGACCCTCAGAATTCAAGACAAATTAATCCCCCAACTTAAAACCTGCCAGGGGGCGTGTTTGCACAGTGGTGCAGGGAGGGGGAGGAGCCTGACATAGCAAATGTGCAAACGCACCATTTTACACCTCTCTGCAACGCACATCTGTGGAGCTTACTGGAGGTAGCTGGGGGGTTAGTTTGCCCCAGGGATCCTCAGTACTCAAGGGGACTTAATCCCCCAAACTAAAGGGGGGTGCGATTGCACAGTGGTGCAGGGAGGGGGCGTGGCCTGAGGTGACAAGTGTGCAAACGCACCCTGTGGCACGTTTTAAGTTGGGAATTAAGTCCCCTTCAATCTTAGGGGTGCCTGGGGTAACTACCCCACCGGTTACATCCAGTAAGCGCCAGAGTTGCATTGCAGAAGTGTAAAAAGGGGCGTGGCCTCGGAACACCTCTCTGGTGCTTACTGGAGGTACCTGGTGGGCTAGTTGGCCCCCAGGGACCCTCAGGATTTAAGGGGAAATAATCCCCCAAATAATTTGCACAGTGGTAAAGGGAGGGGGGGGGGGCTGATGTGCCATGTGTGTACTTATGCAATCATTCCGCTAAAACCAAAGCTCTTATATTTCACCATGCACTCTCCTTGCAGCACTCTAATCATCCAGTCACTACCCATGTACTCATGCAATGACCCATGCACTAACTCATGCACTGCTACAATACCCTGAACAGTACCCATGCAGTCCAGCCATCGCCCTGTCACTACCCATGCACTCCTCCATTCACTCAGTGAGCACCATGTACTTATCCAATCACTCTGCCAAGACCCAGGCACTTATAAATTCACAATGAACTCTCTTTGCAGTCCTCTAATCTTACAGTCAGTACCCATGTATTCATGGAATGACTCAGGCACTAAAAAATGAACTGCTACATTCCCTTGTGCACTACCCATACATACCTCCAACCTCCAACCACCTACACAGTACTGATTCACTGCTGCAAATACCCAGATTGCACCCATGCACTCCAGAAATCCCTCTGTCACTACCCATGCACTCCTCAAATCACCCATTCAGCATCATGTACTTATCCAATCACTCTGCCAAATCACAAGCAGTTGGAAAATCACTATGCATTGTCCTTGCAGCACTCTAATCATCCAGTCACTACCAATGTACTCATGCAATGACCAAGGCAGTAACTTATGGCAAATACAGAGGAGGTCATGCTAATTACAGGGGTACCCCAATGCATAGTGTTCCCTTGTGTATGTAGGTGTTTTCACTGTATTCTAAGTGTCTTTTAGCATAGCACTGGCTCCAGACCTGGTAAGTCAGAATCAGTTACCACCAGCACCCGTCACTAAAAAGTTGGGGGGACAGGAGGACTTTCTGCTCCTCTGTTGGTTCTTTCTTCACATCTCTTGCTTCTTCCTGCACTTTTCTTTGTCTTTCTGGACTTCTGTTGCCTCTTTCTGCCTTTGTCTTGCTTCTTTCTGCGCTTTTCTACCTCTTTCTGCACATGTCCTAACTTTGTAGGCAAAGTTAGAAATTAGCATTTAAAAAAACACTCAAATTCACAGAAAAAAACATAGGTTTCAGGCACGTTATAGTTAGATATTATCATTTAAAAAACCATTCAAATTCCATGAAAGAACCATAGGTTTTAGGCCTGGTATAGTTAGAAATTAGCATTTAAAATAACCTTAGAAATTCACTGAAAAAAACATAGGTTTCAGGGACGTTATAGTTAGTTGGACATTTCTCTTGTACAAAACCATAGAAATTCCCCCGTTATAGTTAGTTCAGCTAACTATAACTCACGCCCCTGCAATGCACTGCTGATGATATCACATATTACATCATTGATGACATGGTCAGTGACATCACTGATGACATCACGGATGACATCTCAAATGACAATGAAGCTGTGTAGCTCCAAGTGGCTTCACAAAGTTTATACTGGTTCCCAAGCACCCTTTATATGTGGTGATTAACCAATTGCACACATTTACGTTTCAGGTAGCAGAGATGAGGGTGTATGTTTTACCCAAAGGGACAGAAAGGCTGCTTTGCATCTCAGGCCTAGGAGTGATGGCTCAGTGGAGTTGGCAGTTCAAACAGGCTACTTCGCAGAGTTTTAGGTATGATTGGTGTGACCAGTGCTGTGGCAACAGGTCCCAGTGGTATGAGGGATCAGCTATACCCCAAGTCAGTTTTACTATTCTTCCTAAATTGCATTAGGGCTCAGTGGTCACCTGCTCAGGCAGCGTTGCTTTGTGTCTCTGAGTAATGGTCCAAGGGTGGGGGAAATTGAAGAGAAGGCGACTTGACAGTGACTGTGATGGGGTAAAATGGAAGTTCATGTTTTTAACAAAGGGCAGAGGAGACAGCCTACTTGGAAAGGGCAGTAGCTATCATCAGTGAAGCAGGTGCAGCAGCACTGGGGTTTGAGGGGCTCATTGCATTACATTTGTGGCTGATTTCTGTTTGTCAAAAAGAAAGACTGCACAGCATGCCAAGCAGTTTTTCATTGTTTACAATGATTCCCAGAGTCGAAATGCACTGAGCTTTGTGTGCAGTGATATGGCTGAGGATAAGATCACAGTGTATCTTAGAAACATACTAAGGGGTTTCTGTGCCACAGACACCGACTGAGGTTAGCTTCAGGAGCTGTGAAGCTCTTGGATACCCAAAGACAAAAAGTGATGCTATTCTTGTTCTCCAGAAATAGGATGTAACAATATATCACAGTGACGGACCTCACTGTCATCTTTTTAACGTAAACTGGTAGCAGCGCTGCCTATACCCCAGAGGCAGACTATGGTAGTATCTGAGCCAGAGAACGCTTGTTGCTGATTCGCATCCCTGTGTCATGATTGGTTAATATCCAATTGTGGATGTCCAGAGCCCATTTGTATGTAGGTATGTATGTATGTGTTATTTTTACAGTGCAAATCTAGCCCAAAGGCAGCAGCAGTCGCTAGATGGCAAAAGGGAAGCTTAAAATATGTGAGAAGCTTAGTTGTGGACAGTAAAGGCACTGTGGAGATGAGTCTTCAACTCTTTCCTAAACTGGTGAAGCAGTGGGGTGGGCCTGATGGATATGGGGATATTTTTCCAGATCCTGGGTGCATAGATGGAAGAGGCCTGTTGTCTTGTTTTTTTCTTTTCCACCTTTATTACTGTGCAATATGTTGGCGTCCTTTTGCAGGTGTGCTGAGAACCACCAGAGATGGTGAGCTTGTCTGTAAGATAAGCGGAGGTGCTGGTTGAGATGGCTTTGAAAAAAATGGAGCTGGTTTTGAAGATGGTATGGGCCACAATCGGAGACAATGGAGTTCCACTAGGGTGGGGGTTTATCTGATAATATTTAATTAGTCAATGGAAGAGACGTGCTACTGCATGTAGGATATGTCTAAGAACTGATAGTGTGGGGCCTGGGAGGTGATAGAGGGTATTACAGTTGAACAAACAATACAAAATCCCAGTTCAACTATAGAGGAGGGGAGCACAGATATCATCTCTACAAGAAACAAACATGTTGGAGCATAAGGGACGCAAGCTGAAGTGAAAATGGAGAGGACCATTATACCATACCACATACTCTGCATATGTAAGGGGAAGGCAGTCTGGCTAGGGCGGATTGCTGTTCATGGTTGAGGAGTCCCAGATAGACACTGAGGGATGATGCATATTTATTACTGGAAGGCTAGATGGAGGTCTAAATGTGATGGGCAGTGTGTACTTACCCAATGTAGAACAATCAAGCTTTCTAGAGTGCCTGCAGGAGAAATGGATGTCACCCCATAGGTAATCAGACGGGTCTTTAATTCCGTTAAGGTAGGGCTAAGAGAGAGGCATTCATCAGAACCATGGCAGAAGTGTGAAGGACTTGTATGGAGCAGCAAGAGATGGGGAATGTCTCACTGCTACCTCTAGGGGATCAGCAGTAATATCTATATTAAATCCAGGTTGAGAACCAAATGACATGGCCTCCTATAGGCTGTTGTCAATCTAAATGCAGATTACACCATTTTAAGCAAGAACCTGGTAGAGAGGCTACCTCTGCTAAATCCTGAGCTTATACATGAAGACAAAATGAGTTTTGTTTCTAATGCAGGAATACCTCCCTTATCCTGAGAAAGTTCTACCATATTTCTACCATATCTAGGAAACTGCATGCATCAAGTTGCCAATTCAGTATGCCTTGCTATAGACCTAGATCATGCCTTTGATTCCATCAAAAGTCACTATATGCATAGAATATTGTGACACTACCATATAGGCAAACATATGATGTCCTGTATTAAGCTCCTATGCACAGAACCAAGAGTCAGAGTAAAAACTGGTCGCTATATGTCAGCCACCTATGGGATAGCCATAGGGATAGCCATAGGGACAAGACAGGGTTGCCCACAGTCCCCCATTCTATTTTCTCTGATTATAGAACCATTAACAAGTGCCAGGAGAAAGTGAGGCCCAAACTAGGAGATATCTTTGAGAGACACAATCCATATAGTCTCGCTCTACACAGCTGATTTTCTGTTATATGTGACAGATATGGCAATGGACCTAACGCTCATAGTAACCCTCTTGGTAGAATCTGGGGTAATTTCAGTCTTCAAGGTCAAATTTAACAAAACTTGTGTATTTACCTTGAAGAAATCCCAGCCAAAATGACCCACTATATTAGTTGAGGGAGTGATACGGGAAACTTGCATAGTCAGTTATTCAGATATAAACACATATTATGGTGAGGATGATGTCTTAAAGTGACGGCTGGTGACATTTGAAGGTGGTGGGTGTAGAAGTTTGTTTGAATGCCCGACGGTGAGCATGCAGAGTGCGCCAGCCCACGCATCATAAGTGGGGTTTGGGGCAGGGCTCCCTCTAGAAATTTTCGAAAAAAGAGTGGGCAAATGGTGCATTTACAAGCATATTTGCGGAACAAAGAAGGTTAATAAAGCAATTTTGAAATTGAAGTTATGACAGCAATGAAAATGATTTCATACGTTAATGACATAGCTAGCTGCTTATTCAGTATAACCACAGAACTTCAGAACAGATATATGCACTAACGAGCAAGCAGACAGATACATAGTAATCTGTTCCAGGTTGTCTTGGCACTTAGTTTACTAATGATCCAGTTTTAATAGGTACTTCTCAGTTCAGTGCTATAGTGTGACGCATTAATGCCAAAACTTCCACTAAATAAATACACATTTTTGAATTCTGAATAGACTTTATAATAATTTACATCATGTTTTTTGTATGACGTATATAGTTAACATTTTCAGTGCTTGTGTGTGCTCTTGGCTTGGCTCTGCCCTTCCTGTTTATTAGAGCTTGGTGTGGGACAGCATGGATGAGAACTTTCGTGGAAGGGTGGGGCATCTATTTCATGGTGATGCGCTTATAAATCTCTCTGTCTGTGACAATGACCAAGGGGCAGCTGGCACGAGGACCGAATAAGAAACTGTACATCTCACTTCTGAATATGTGTCTTATTACCTCATATTTTTTATGCTGTGGTTGTGGGCCTCTCGTGCCTTCTCAATGGGCTGCCTTTGGTCAGGATGAAACCTGGCTAGAACCACCAAAGCTGCAATGCTGTTAGTGCTAGAAGTCTTGGCGAGAGCAGTGCCTGGGTTGGATCGGGCAGGTGAACCTAGCGCTCATTCTGAAGTCAGGGAGCTATGACTGCCCACCCCTCTCACCTCACTATGCAAGGATGATGAGAGACCTCTAGTGCGCATGACGGGCTGGTTGCTGAAAGGCAGTCAGCCAACCTGACATGCGCACTTAGTGTGTTTGTGTTGACCTGGAGGTGAGCTTGCATTCTATTTTTAAGCCCCACCCACTCAACACTAAGCAACCCAGCTCATGCGGCGGCCAATAAAAAAAACACAAAATGCACAGCGCCTGTGGTTGGAACAAAAATATTTAAAGTCTGTAGATATAGTTACATCAAAATTGGGCTGTGGGAGGGTAAATATAGGGGACTATGCCCGCCATTCTAATAAAGGAGGCACATCTGATATATTAGCAGGAAAAATTCACAATGCGAGAAGATTGTTAAGGTCACAGATGCATTGGGTGGCCAAGATGGTTATGCTACTGTGATTATTTTACCACTTCGATCAATATACTCATTTGTATTATCGACTGGCATATGCTGGGAACTACATACCAATTTAGGAACCCTAATCCGAGGAACAGCTAAGGCAGCCCACAGTCAGAGAAGGAAAGGCATTTGAGCCTTAAGGGGTACTTTTAGTGGCCCAACTTCAATAGCTCTCTCTACAGCTGGTAGAACACCACATAAGCGAAACAAGCAGTACACATAACGAAATGTGAGAGGGGGCGATTTGACCAACCTTCTACAACAAAAAAGGTCCATCCCACTACTGGTCAGAAACATGACTACTCATGAAATGGACGGCAAGAGCCCGATTCACAGAACTAACTTAAGACAAAATCCTAAACGTACTACCATTTTGGTATTTACAGAAGGCACTTGCTCATTTCAGTATTCACAGAAGGCACTTACTCATTTCGGTATTCACAGAAGTTAGGAGTCCTAACTTTAGGACTCCTAAATGCCTTCTGTGAATACCGAAAGTCTTAAACAGTAACAACAGAGCCCCTGCACTGGAGAAAAACAGTAATGTCTGGGTGATTTTCGGTTACAATGAGAAGGGTAAGCTGTGCACATCAATACTTGAGTAAATCGACCATATGGTGCAATAAGAGAGTTCCAAAAGTAGTAAAGTTCTTGGTGTAAAACACCGGTTTAATGTTCCTCTGTACTGGCCAACACGTGTTTCATCGCAGGGAACAGACTGCGAATCTTCAGGGCCTCATAAATTATGGACCGGAAATGGTCGTGTGGCCACCCGGATGGGTGAGATATGTAGAAAATAAACGTTGCTCGCGTAGTTGGCAGTCTCTCATTAGTATTCAATGGAGGCCGTGACCGGGAGGAGAAGACTTAGCGTGGTAGCGCTCAATGTCATAGACAGGCGGATGCACCTGACTAGCCGTAATCCCCCTCCTGTAGTTCCTGGCGCCGTGTTTCAAAGACGGTCTTTGAAACTAATGAGAGACTGCCAACTACGCGAGCAACGTTTATTTTCTACATATCTCACCCATCCGGGTGGCCACACGACCATTTCCGGTCCATAATTTATGAGGCCCTGAAGATTCGCAGTCTGTTCCCTGCGATGAAACACGTGTTGGCCAGTACAGAGGAACATTAAACCGGTGTTTTACACCAAGAACTTTACTTCTTTTGGAACTCTCTTATTGCACCATATGGTCGATTTACTCAAGTATTGATGTGCACAGCTTACCCTTCTCATTGTAACCGAAAATCACCCAGACATTACTGTTTTTCTCCAGTGCAGGGGCTCTGTTGTTACTGTGCAATTTGTTTGGATCTTTTAGGTCCAACCTTGAGCGGTTACGAGGGATTGCCGCCCGCCCTTAGTAGCATACACTTTGCGGTTACCCAGGTGTGCGCCTTTTCAATTCTGGAAAACCCTAAACCCTCCCAGTTGAATTACCGAAAGTCTTAAAGTTAGGATTTTTCTCAGTTTAGGAGTGGTAAAGTTAGGACTCCTGCAGGGAAGGAAAAATCAACCTGAATGAGTCACATTGGAAATCATTAGGGATTTCTAAAGAAGGCCTCACTCACCACCCTGGGTGGTGACATGCTTCATCATCGGGCCCACCAGGAGAAGCCGAATACCTCACTGGTGTGCTACAACGCCATATTACTGCGGAGCTGGTTATTCGTGGCAATAGTGTCAAAAGAAATGTGATTTAAAAATGTCAAAGGCTGTACCATACAAAAGATTTATTCAATGGTCAGTCTGACATAGATAAAAATATAAATGTGTGGGAAATCTACCAAATAATGGTTTGGATATTTCCACTTAAAGTGGGATTGACATGTTTCTGCCCATATATGTGTCATTTTACTGGGCTATTATCAGGACCGTAAGTAGTGAACCTCGGCGGTATGGGCGCGCTAAGGCCCACCCTTACCAGAGGACATGAAAGTTCAAATCCGGTGTGAAAATTTGAGGGTGCAAAAAACAAACCATCAAGTTGTGGGTTTTCCCTCAATTGAGAGGAACCTGTATAGATTGTAAATTAAAAGATCCACACCCCATAGGTCTCGGGAGGGGGTGGGGGCGACAATGGCACACCGCCCGCAACGCCTGACACCAGCTCGGCACCTAGCGTCTCCTACTACCGGACCTCGTTGATGAAGCATGTCACCACCCAGGGTGGTGAGTGAGAGCTATATAGTACACCAAGATATACAGAGCTGGAGCACAGTGGGTTTTGACACGATAGGGAACCTCTTTCTTAATGACACCCTGAAGAGCTTGCAGAGAATAGTGGGCCTCTCTAGAGGACAATTTGTTATTTATTGAAGGATACTACATGCACCTCTCAAGTGGAATATAGATGTCGCTGAGCCTCCAGGACATGCAATGATAAAGGCATTATACAAAATAGGTAGAGGACACAAATTAATCACATGGCTATATAAATGACTAACTGAGATTGCAGGGATCTCTCTCCACTCACTGAGGAATAAATGGGAACACATTATAGTTTAATACATTCAATGATGTAGAGTGGCAATAGGTTCAAGAGTAACCAAAACAAAACAAATATCCCGGAAAAGCCAGATTCAGATGTATCCGGTTTAATATACTGCATAGGGTGTATCTTACTTAACACAAAATAAGGAAGATACACCCAGGGGCACCATGGGCCAGCCTTATTTGCAGAAATGGAGCAACCCATTTTCAGCAAATGATCTGGAGCTGCCCCTTGCTCACTTTGCCACTGCATTCAAGCAAGCCGGGCTGAAGACGGCTGGAATGCCAGAAACGGGTCCTCGGAAGCTTGTTTCCGGTCCAGGGAAGACATGGCTTGGCAGTTTGGGCTGGACTGTTCCCATAAGGCACAGGGTTAGACTGATTTGCATATTGCCATGTCTGAACTGGGGTGGCAGAGTGGGCTAAAGAACAGTGATGGATTAAATCCAGATCTTTTGACTGGGTGTGAGTGTTTGATTGATTCAGATGCTCCGTCCATCACGACCCCCTTTTGTACCGCTTTTGGCCGCCATAGGTGTGGCAGGGTATGCTCAGACCTGAGTCCCTTGCTCACTTTGCCACTGGATTCAAGCAAGCCGGGCTGAAGACGGCTGGAATGCCAGAAACGGGTCCTCAGAAGCTTGTTTCCGGTCCAGGGAAGACATGGCTTGGCAGTTTGGGCTGGACTGTTCCCATGAGGCACAGGGTCAGACTGATTTGCATATAGCCATGTCTGAACTGGGGTGGCAGAGTGGGCTAAAGAACGGTGATGGATTAAATCCAGATCTTTTGACTGGGTGTGAGTGTTTGATTGATTCAGATGCTCCGTCCATCACCACCCCCTTTTATACCGCTTTTGGCCGCCATAAGTGTGGCAGGGTATGCTCAAATGTGAGTCCCTTGCTCACTTTGCCACTGGATTCAAGCAAGCCGGGCTGAAGACGGCTGGAATGCCAGAAACGGGTCCTCGGAAGCTTGTTTCCGGTCCAGGGAAGACATGGCTTGGCAGTTTGGGCTGGACTGTTCCCATGAGGCACAGGGTCAGACTGATTTGCATATAGCCATGTCTGAACTGGGGTGGCAGAGTGGGCTAAAGAACGGTGATGGATTAAATCCAGATCTTTTGACTGGGTGTGAGTGTTTGATTGATTCAGATGCTCCGTCCATCACCACCCCCTTTTGTACAGCTTTTGGCCGCCATAAGTGTGGCAGGGTATGCTCAGACGTGAGTCCCTTGCTCACTTTGCCACTGGATTCAAGCAAGCCGGGCTGAAGACGGCTGGAATGCCAGAAACGGGTCCTCGGAAGCTTGTTTCCAGTCCAGGGAAGATATGGCTTGGAAGTTTGGGCTGGACTGTTCCCATGAGGCACAGGGTCAGACTGATTTGCATATAGCCATGTCTGAACTGGGGTGGCAGAGTGGGCTAAAGAACGGTGATGAATTAAATCCAGATCTTTTGACTGGGTGTGAGTGTTTGATTGATTCAGATGCTCCGTCCATCACCACCCCCTTTTGTACCGCTTTTGGCCTCCATAAGTGTGGCAGGGTATGCTCAGACGTTAGTCCCTTGCTCACTTTGCAACTGGATTCAAGCAAGCCGGGCTGAAGACGGCTGGAATGCCAGAAATGGGTCCTCGGAAGCTTGTTTCTGGTCCGGGGAAGACATGGCTTGGCAGTTTGGGCTGGACTGTTCCCATGAGGTACAGGGTCAGACTGATTTGCATATAGCCATGTCTGAACTGGGGTGGCAGAGTGGGCTAAAGAACGGTGATGGATTAAATCCAGATCTTTTGACTGGGTGTGAGTGTTTGATTGATTCAGAGGCTCCGTCCATCACCATCCCCTTTTGTACCGCTTTTGGCCACCATAAGTGTGGCAGGGTATGCTCAGACGTGAGTCCCTTGCTCACTTTGCCACTGGATTCAAGCAAGCCGGGCTGAAGATGGCTGGAATGCCAGAAATGGGTCCTCGGAAGCTTGTTTCCGGTCCAGGGAAGACATGGGTTGGCAGTTTGGGCTGGACTTTTCCCATGAGGCACAGGGTCAGACTGATTTGCATATAGCCATGTCTGAACTGGGGTGGCAGAGTGGGCTAAAGAACGGTGATGGATTAAATCCATATCTTTTGACTGGGTGTGAGTGTTTGATTGATTCAGAGGCTCCGTCCATCACCACCCCCTTTTGTACCGCTTTTGGTTGCCATAAGTGTGGCAGGGTATGCTCAGATGTGAGTCCCTTGCTCACTTTGCCACTGGATTCAAGCAAGCCGGGCTGAAGACGGCTGGAATGCCAGAAACGGGTCCTCGGAAGCTTGTTTCCGGTCCAGGGAAGACATGGCTTGGCAGTTTGGGCTGGACTGTTCCCATGAGGCACAGGGTCAGACTGATTTGCATATAGCCATGTCTGAACTGGGGTGGCAGAGTGGGCTAAAGAACGGTGATGGATTAAATCCAGATCTTTTGACTGGGTGTGAGTGTTTGATTGATTCAGATGCTCCGTCCATCACCACCCCCTTTTGTACCGCTTTTGGCCGCCATAAGTGTGGCAGGGTATGCTCAGACGTGAGTCCCTTGCTCACTTTGTCACTGGATTCAAGCAAGCCGGGCTAAAGACGGCTGGAATGCCAGAAACGGGTCCTCAGAAGCTTGTTTCCGGTCCAGGGAAGACATGGCTTGGCAGTTTGGGCTGGACTGTTCCCATGAGGCACAGGGTCAGACTGATTTGCATATAGCCATGTCTGAACTGGGGTGGCAGAGTGGGCTAAAGAACGGTGATGGATTAAATCCAGATCTTTTGACTGGGTGTGAGTGTTTGATTGATTCAGATGCTCCTTCCATCACCACCCCCTTTTGTACAGCTTTTGGCCGCCATAAGTGTGGCAGGGTATGCTCAGACGTGAGTCCCTTGCTCACTTTGCCACTGGATTCAAGCAACCTGGGCTGAAGACGGCTGGAATGCCAGAAACAGGTCCTCGGAAGCTTGTTTCCAGTCCAGGGAAGACATGGCTTGGAAGTTTGGGCTGGACTGTTCCCATGAGGCACAGGGTCAGACTGATTTGCATATAGCCATGTCTGAACTGGGGTGGCAGAGTGGGCTAAAGAACGGTGATGGATTAAATCCAGATCTTTTGACTGGGTGTGAGTGTTTGATTGATTCAGATGCTCCATCCATCACCACCCCCTTTTGTACCGCTTTTGGCCGCCATAAGTGTGGCAGGGTATGCTCAGACGTGAGTCCCTTGCTCACTTTGCCACTGGATTCAAGCAAGCCGGGCTGAAGACGGCTGGAATGCCAGAAACGGGTCCTGGGAAGCTTGTTTCCGGTCCAAGGAAGACATGGCTTGGCAGTTTGGCTGGACTGTTCCCATGAGGCACAGGGTCAGACTGATTTGCATATAGCCATGTCTGAACTGGGGTGGCAGAGTAGGCTAAAGAACGGTGATGGATTAAATCCAGATCTTTTGACTGGGTGTGAGTGTTTGATTGATTCAGATGCTCCGTCCATCACCACCCCCTTTTGTACCGGACTGTTCCCATGAGGCACAGGGTCAGACTGATTTGCATATGGCCATGTCTGAACTGGGGTGGCAGAGTGGGCTAAAGAGCGGTGATGGATTAAACCCAGATCTGTTGACTGGGTGGGAGTGTTTGATTGGTTCAGATGCTCTGTCCATCACCACCCCCTTTTGTACCGCTTTGAACAGCAGTTCTGAACTCGCTTGCTGGGTGAAATAGGTTGACTTTCTTTGAAGAGAGAGGGAGATCCAGGCTATGTTTGTTTATTGGCAATGTGTTGCTGAAGGGGAGTGGTTAGCCTCCAAGGTGAATCCAAGTGATTTGGCAATCGATGAGAGTTGGTGTTCGAAGCTGTCATGGTTCATGCCATCGAGTCAAGTTTGTACTGTATCTTCTTTATTGTTTTTGGCAAACAATAGGAATTTAATCTTGCTTGGGTTAAGCTTCAGGTAGGCCCTGAACATCCAGGCCTGGATAATGTGCAAGTAGTGTTTGAGGCATTGGATGTCGGAAGGAGAGGAGACTTTGAAGTTGAGTTGTGTATCATCAGCATACTGATACATCTCGATGCTGTTATCTGGTAGTAGAGCGCCAAGAGGTTCCATGTATAGTTTGAATATGACAGGAAACATATACTATTCAGGATATGAATAAAAAGCCTATAGCATTCCTTTAAATTTCCTACTTACAAGTGCTATGAACGTTGCTCTAGTTTCACTAAAGTACTTGAAAACCCCCAATGAAGGACAGTTACATGTTTGAAACATGATGTGTTGGTAGAGTGCTTTCCTAGAGGTGTTTTTAGGTCTTGACTAGCAACGCATACATTGTTTCAAAGAGTCAAGCTGTGTTTAATGTGTTTGTTTCAGCCCAACCTCTTTGTCTCTGGCAGGCATGGCAATGCCTCTTCTTGTGTTTAGCCTTTCCCCAAGAGCATGGACAAGTACTAATAAACATCCACTACTACCGTTCTTATGAATATTTTAGGACCTACTATTTTATTTTTCAGCATTCTACACAGTGCTTGTGCTGTGACCAGATCTCATCGCGAAACATAACCACCCGACCTCATAACACATACACAAATCAGCCCCTCCCCATCATTGCTTTTCCTATTGTAGCTGCTTTTCGTTTCCTCCACCCCTCCCTTCCATCACTGCTTGCTCCTTTGCACTTGACAGTGCATTCCCTGTCCACAAATCACCCCCTCCCTGGTCACTGTTTGAAACCCCCATTGTAGTGTGTTTCGTTCTAGTGAGTGGGGGTGTTCCGCCTTTCAATGTCCTGTTAATATATAGTGGACATGCTGATTGGAGCATGTGTGCACGACTGCTATTACTTGGCACATGTTTAGTCTCTACTTATTTTCCACACGCGTGGGTATTCGTTGTGTGCGTGTTTACACCATATCTGGTTATTCAGCAATGGTATTTATAGCTGGAAAATCAGACCAAACGTGAATCAGGTATGCATTATCATAGGGCATGTCAGAGCTTCTAAAGTACCTGTTTCTTCTGCTGTAATTGCATAGCCAAGTTTCTCCTGAACAAAATGATGAAGGTATTTGTGTCTCACCTTGTTGCTTCTCATTTCATGCGGTGGAAATCTATTTCTTCAAAATTCTCCTGTTGGGAAAGTTTTTCACGTTTTCTGCACTCATCGGTGAAGTATTTCCATGCGCCATTGTTGCTTAACTTGAATTCTCTTCAAAGGAGCCAGGCTGAGTCTTGATGTCATCAAGGTCTGCCTGCCCCTCAGGATCTATGGCAAAAGTAGTCCTTTTAATGTTGCTGCTGATGCGATGTATATCCTCATGTTCACTACCGTAAACAAGTCCAACACTATGATTCTTTCTGGGGTTTTATTGTGCAGGTTTATATAGTGCCTACATTACCCAAAGGTACTGGAGTGGTTTACATTAGCACCAGTTCCTTTTTTTGTGCAGCTTTATATAGCGTCAACACCACATTTAAATTAGCACTAGTTCCTTTACACAAGGGCACCTGAATTTTTTAAGGCACAGGGAGATTACGTATTTGCCCAGAATCAAGTATGTTAAGCCATCAGTGAAACTCAAACACAGGTTCAACGTTCCATAGTCGGCATCTGTGGCCCTTATGCCACATCCTCTCCTAAGACAACTCCACATTGTCTCCTTAGCCTTGGCCTCAGTTCCACATTTTGTGATCACAGCCAAATCACTTAATCTCCCATGGCAGCCCCGCATTTGCAGTTGGTTACCCTTACATCTCCCGTCCGTCACTGCTTGCCCCCTTGAACTCCATTGCACAGATCCCCTCTTTCCCTGACTCTGCTTTTCAAATGTTTTTGTGCAGTTATATATAGTGCCAACACCACCCAAAGATATTGGAGTGCTTTACATTAGCAGCAGTAACTTTTTTATGCAGTTGTATGTAGCACCAACAGCACCAGAAGTCATTTGAGGACTTGACATTAGCAACAGTTACCTTTTACAAGGACACTGTAAACCTAGGCAAATCACTTAATCTCCCCATGGCAGCCCACATTTGCTGTTGGTTGCCCGTCAACCTCCTGCTCATCAATGCTTGTCAACACTAAACCAGGAGCAGCCCATGCAGGTAAGAGCGGTGTGGCCGGGTTGGGGGGATTCGACAGACAACCGGAAGGAAAAATTAAATAAATAAATAGTATTCTCTGGTCGTTGTTTGTTGAAATACCCCATACACGGCTCCACCGCTCTTGCCTGCATGGGCCGTGGCTGCATTAAACTCCCGTTGCACAGTTTCACTTCCCCCATCAGAACTCCTCCTCCCCCGAACCTGCTTTTTATATTTGTTTTTTTGTGTGCAGTTTTATGCAGTGCCAACACCACCTTAAGGTATTGGAGCACTTTACATATGCACCAGTTACTTTTAGTTTGATGCATTTTTATATAGCAATAACCACAAAGACCTGACAAAAAAGAGCACACAATCTATATAACTCCCTTTGTGACAGTGGACAGAGGGGATACACAATTTCTATATCCTCCAATCCTCTGCTAGTTACCAAAAGCTTTTTTCAGTCTTTATCCAGTCTCAACTGCTACAGGAACATTCTTAAAAAACGATAGTTTATCAGTCCTCTCACTGTAGACATACCCTTTGATAGAAAAGTGTATGTAAACAAACAAAAAATTGTGTGAAGGGGCGAGAGTCTCTCACATGCACTTCACCAGAGGGGCTGCTGGTTTGTTCTCACCGGCTTGCCCACGTTTCTCATCATCGGAATCTCTCTCAACAGTGAAGAAAAAGTAGAAAGAAACATGTCCAGTATAAAGAAAACAGGTGCAGACAGTGATATGTAAGTCTAGGACAGACCTCAGTGTGCAAGAAGGAAACATTCAGCTAATGTACAATTGAGTTATGACTCACATATTCCAAACTTCAATTTTATTCCAAACCATGACCTTTACTCAACATTAAAACCAAATTGCACGTTATAGAACATTTAAATATGGGCCAACATGTTTCATTGCCTCTTGTTTTTTGCAGCAATTTCATCAGGGCTTGAGGTTGTCATTCACATCCCTGGACTCCAACTTTTGTGTGAAGAATGACTGATAAACAAAAAGAACAATAATTAAAACCCCCCAACCGAATGTTGTATCTCCAAAGTTACTATTCATGCTCAAGTCGGAACTAGCTCATGCTACATTATTCCTCAATAATATTTACCATGTGGTAGCCAAAGTCAATCGTACCGGCTTCCCACCATGAAGAGGGGCATTATCATCAAAGGCCCTCTATCCGGCACACACAGTTACCGAGATTATACATGTGAAATCATGTATCACATGATTAGTCCTCCTCGCCGGGAAGCCCCCGTCTACATATCGTGTTTTAACGTGACCTCCTACAGTCAACATTGCTATTTCTCTGCCAACTATCAAGTCACTTTATCCTTTAAAACTGGGAAGCTTTGGCATCATACATACTGACAGTTTAATTGTGACAATAACTCCACAATGTATTCACCTCAGGTTCACTCAATCATGAGCCTCGTTAGTACACAAAGCACTTTTTCAAATCCCCCCCTCATCACCCTGTCAAGTCTCTGGTCGAGAGGAGCCTCCACTTTCTTAAGCCAGTTTCTCTTGTCAAGACGCACTCATTTCATAAAACCGCATCCTGACAGGGCTGCATCCAACCGGCTCCCAGTTTTAACTACTGGACACACGCACACTCTTACCGTGTCTCCCTGGACTATTACCCTTAACTCGTACCGGTGCAGTGCTTCGACCAAAATGTACTTTATTTAAATGCGACCAAAATGTACTTTATTTAAATGCAGGCTCGTCAATGAGGCACTCGCTGTCAGCTGACTCCCCTGCGTCACGTCGCTGCCCCGACATGGGCGCCATCTTTCAATGGTGTTTCTACACATTGCTAAGTGTGTATGGCCGGGATGCCTGTCACCCCCTCCCAACACAATCCCCAAGGATGGGAAGACGGACGCAGTTCTGAACTTTTGGAAGGCGGGAGGGAGCTACCCTCCCGGCCGTATTTATTAAAATATGAAACAAAATTAAAACATTAAAATAACAGTTTCATATCATTTACAATTTTCATTTATTACATTACGATGAAGACACGTTGATTGGCTAACCTTAACAAATCTCTAGTACAAAGGTTTTCCTAGCCGAGTCTAACATCCTGCAAATGCATACTTTCTAAATTAAAATTGTACATCCTAGCATTACGGGCCAACGGCAAGGTCGCAACCGGTGTCAGATCCCTACTACCAGAACTCCCCCCTCACGGTGTGAGGGGCGGGCGCCCAGAGGACTGTACCTCTGTGCCAACTCCAATTTCCCTTGTCTTTGCGGGGGCCCCCTATTTAACTCGACGCCATCTTAATGGTCGTCCGAGGACTCGTGTGAGGTGTCTAGAAGGTAGCGTGGACCCCCCTCCCACCCCACACTGTTTACACATCCGCCGTCGCGGATATCCGGGCCCCGGGAAATTCGTAGGAGGGGCATCAAGCCGCCTCCTCCCCTGGAAGGGGCCTATGACCGCCTTCCCTTAGGCGACCCCATACTTAGTGGGTGCCGCCTCCCCATGTGAGGGGCCAATGGCCGCCTCCCCCCGGGCGCTCCCATCCATAATGGGTGGCGCCCCCCCCTCTAGGGACCTTGAAATTACTGCTCACCGATCATGACCTTACCGCCACAGGCCGGATAGTTGACCGGCTATCCGGCCCCCCACAAACTCCTACTAAAGGTCATGCTTTTACAAACCCCTTAACCATGCTATGAAGTCTCCTATGAGTAAGACATTCCCCTCCCGGGACAAATGGACCCCATCCTCGAGATACATGTGATCCCCCCGAATACATCCATGCGGAATACAGTGCAACTGCGCCGAGCGAAACAACCTACTAAGTTTGTTATTAACCTTTTTTACTGAATGGTTCAGTGCTGACACAGAGAGGCCCCCCCGCCACACCTTCCTGGGAATCATGTGGGACCATGCTATTGTGCACCCCGGGATCCTTCTTGCCAGCCAGCTAACAGTAGATAGAACCCCCTCGAGCAGTACTCGCCGACCGAGTGTCACCAAGTCATTACCTCCCAGGTGTACTATGATTACAGACGGCGGTGACCTTGTCCGCCCTAACAGTCCCTCGACAAAACATTGAAAATGGTCAATACAGAGCCCGCCCCTTCCGTGGAAGGTCACCCTGTACCCGTATTCCCCAGCCGCGTGAATCACGTCACCTGCTTTGAATACGTCCCCGGCCCGCCTCACGTATGAGTGGCCCACGACCCACACCACTTTTTCCTCAGCCGGTGATCTCTGACCGCTGGTCCCCAGGTGGCGGGTCGACTTCACAGTCCGCCCCGCATCGCGTGCCCGCGAGACTGTAAACCGAACAGAAGACAAGAAGCGTGAGTGCATGACATTGGCTTCACAACATGTGCAATCGCACATACCTTTTATAACAGTTCGAGGACCATCGTCCCAGTTGTTTCACCTTCTCAACACTCTGACCCCTGGCTGTAGCCTCTGTAGCAGCCCCTATCCTAAAGGAATGGATCCCGAAATCGCCCGGGTCCAAGCCCGCCGCTGCGATTGCCATCGTTAGCACCCGCTGAAACTGAAACCTTGTCAGTGGGGTGGCGTACCTGTGTCTCAGCAAGCTTCCCCCCCATGCATCCGCCCTTTGCGCCAAATATTCCTCAACGCACTTCACCGGGCAAATGGGGGTCCCTCGCATGCGCTGGACAACAATACTGTCTCCCATAGCACCCTGGTCGGTCTTGGACCTGGCTATCGTGATCACCATTGAATCACCCTTGATCAGAATGTGATCCCGACACAGCCCTCCCTCAACATCTTTCTTATTTCTTGCTACCAGCTCGCTCACCCGCATAGCCCCATGGAACGCTAATGCGAAAGCGGCCTGGAACAGCACTGCCTCGAACTGGGAGGACCATGTCGTGGGGAGTATCGACATCAGCAGGGACAACCTTTCTAACCCAATCGGGCGCCTCTCGTCTACTCTACGACCCTCAAGGCGTTGCCATCCACGAAGGGCCTTCTTTACCAGAAAGGACGATGTGGGGTCCCTGATGCCATGTGCCTGCGCCATGAATGAAATGGCGGCCCGGTGCCTATTGGCCGTTGCCGCTGACCGGCCTGCCCTGTGTAGTGCTACAAGGAACTTCAGGACATACTCCTCCTGACCCCAATGGACCCCCCCTGTCGGACCTAAAAATGCACAATAGGAACGAAACGCTCCTTCGTATGCCTTCCTTGTCCTGGGGGCTAGGCTTGCTGCCACGAGGTCTTGTAATCCGGGGCACCGAGTAGCCAGAGTGCTTCGGGAAATGGTGCCGCCGTTGGGTCCGCGGAAGGTAGATAACCCCTGAAAGCCTGCATGTGCGAACGAGAGAGTGCGTCAGCCGTCTGGTTCAGTACACCTGGCACATGCCTCACCCTGAATTGTACGTTCAGTCTCATGCAAAGTAGGACAATTTCCTTCAGTAGTCTCAATATCCACTTGCAGCGTGCTGTCTGATTATTTATGCATTCAACAACAGTCATATTGTCGGACCAAAACACCACAGAGCGCTCTCTGAACTCATCCGGCCATGCCATCAGAGCCACAAAAATGGGGAACAACTCGAGAAACCCAATGTTACCTGTGAGA
This sequence comes from Lissotriton vulgaris, assembly GCF_964263255.1. NCBI lineage: Eukaryota > Metazoa > Chordata > Amphibia > Caudata > Salamandridae > Lissotriton > Lissotriton vulgaris. Next base: position 1,434,551,789 of record NC_141693.1, on the reverse strand, counting down.
CCGCTGGTGTGCCACCACGTCGGCCATGTTTGTGCCGACCATCGATTACCAAAGATGGCGCCAAATCCAACGCTCCCCGCCGAGTCGGTCCACAAACCCAGCTCGTCCGAGGACGCTGGCGGTTTGCTCCACACCACTCGACCGTTGAAATCCGCCAGAAATGCCAACCATATGCGCATGTCCTGGCGAACCTCTGCAGACAGTCTCGTGCGATGGTGTCCTTCCTTGAGACCAACCATGGCTTGTGCAATAGAGCGGGAAAAGGGGCGGGCCATTGGTATCACTCTGAGGGCAAAGTTAAGCTGACCCACTGCTTGTTGCAGCTGATGGAGCGTGACTTTCTCTTTGCTAATGCACAATTCCAGGGAAGCCCTGAACTCCGCTACTTTCCCCACTGGCAAACGGAAACATCCCTCCACGGAATCGAGCTCAATGCCCAGAAATTCGAGTGAAGTTGATGGTCCGACCGTCTTAACTGGTGCCAATGGCACCCCGAACCGCTCCATGAGAGTGCAAAAGTCTCGTAACGCCTGCGCACATTGTGTGTCGCCGGCTGCCCCCAAGAACAAAAAAATCATCTAGGTAATGCATAACCTGGGTATGGCCAGTGGCTTTGGTGAACGCCCATTGCAGAAAACAACTGAATTTCTCAAAATAAGCGCAAGAGATGGAGCAACCCATTGGCATACATCTATCCATGTAGTATCGTCCTTGGAACACAAAGCCTAACAGGCGCTGATCCCGTGGGTGTACCGGGAGCAACCGGAACGCTGACTCGATATCCGACTTCGCCATCAGCGCTCCGGGCCCCAGGCGATTCAACATGGCGACGGCATCGTCAAAGGATGCGTACCGCACCGAACAAACTCCCGGGTCAATCGCATCGTTCACCGAAAGACCCCTCGGAGCTGACAAGTTATGGATCAGCCTAAACTCCCCCGGGTCCTTCTTGGGGACTACTCCCAATGGGGAACAGATGAAATCAGTTACTGGCGGGTGCCTATATGGGCCAGCAACCCGGCCAAGGGCAACCTCCTTTGCAATCTTCCTTTCTACTACCACTGGATTATGCTGAGCCGACAGTTGGTTTCTACACAGTGATTCCCCACGAAAATCCCCCGCCGGGATGTGGAAACCATACAAGAAGCCGTTCCTTAACACCCCAGCGGAGACATGAACAGGGTATTCGTTTAGCCAGGGGATCATTGCCATGATATCTACGGGGGTAGGCAGCGGTACACCATGGTCCCCATCAGACCTGTTTGGCCCCCCCTCTACCCCCTGTATCACCATTCCTGGCTCTGCACGAACTCTCGGGGTGCGACGAATTTCCGCAACCTGCACACTCATGCCTGAACTTACATGTCCCTTGAGGCCTCGTGCACTTGCCCCTGTTAAAATTCCAACAGACCCCTTTCTTTCCCCCGTTCCCTCCATTCCTCGGTTGGTGGTCACCAGCGAGGCCCGCTCGAAAGGGCGCCGCAGGCTGACGGTGGGAAGGCCCGGACCCATTCCCGCCAAGCGACGACGGCTTCATCGCGCCCGGCAGGAGCTGTTTCTGCCACGAGATCGAGTCGAGACAATCCCACGTCAGAGATGAATCAAACTCCTTGGCCTTACGAAACTTCATATCGTAACCTAACCATGCATCACCTTCATATGTCTCATAAAAATCCATTATTCGCGCCTGATAGCAGGACAATTCAGTCAAAACCTCTGGCTTACGTTCCCCAATAATCGCAGTAAACATCGCAAAGGCCCTGGCCCAATTAGAGATTGTCTCATCAACCCTGAATCCCGCCATCTTGGCTCGCCATACACTCGGGTGCCACAAATCTTTTTGTGTCTTAACATACTCCATCTCGCGATGGTCGGTTAACAGGGAAAACATATTAACGTACTTATCAGTCCATATCATTTCTTTTGTGGCCAACAGTATATGTTGGACCACCTTCTCCCGTCTTGAGGGCAAAGCCCCCTCCCTTGCCATTGGCAATGCTTGCTTACCCGGCTCCATCGCTGTTCCCGCCGTTTTTTCGATACCAGCTGCCAGTCCTCCTGGGGTTACCTGTGGGGGGACAAAAGGGAGATTCGCCTTTGCGGCATCTCGCGACTGCCGCAACTGCTGTATTAGTAACTTGGCCTCTTCGGCCGTGTCTGCCGGTGCCGTAGCACCCCCTGTCTTTTTACCAAGCCATGCGGCCAACTGGGCGGCCAATTCGGGAGGCATGTCCTCCTCACTGGCGGGCGTAACAACAACAGGAATAGGTTGACCCGCGTCTGGGACCGGTACCGGGGCCTCGACTGGAATGACCGGGCTTGCCGGGGGTACCTCGGGAACCGGGACTTTCCCCCCTGCCGCCCTATTCCTGACCCTTTTACTTCGCCCCGCAGGGACAATGCCCGGAAATGCAGGGCCTATAACTTTCCTCGGTCTACCCGTATTATTCATCGCCGCCATCTGCTTCTTCATACTCGCCATATCTTTTATCAGCATTCGAAGCATTTGGTCAGTCCCGGACTTCTTTCCTGCCTTCCTGCCAGGCATTGTTCAACGAATATCCGATCTCTGTTGCTCAACACTGTCCTGGGCCCCTTAGGCTCGAAGTCCTGAAAGAGAAAAGCAAAAGATTACAAGTTCTCAAATTTTGCTCCTTGTTCCGTCGAGGGCTCACGTGCAACAAGAGGGTGCAGCTTCCAAGCAAAGGAACAAGAAGATGCTTCTTCGGATTGCTGTTCCTTTTATTCCTCTTCGGGAGGGCGTGTACCCTCCTCCGGTACGCCTACGGGGCGTGGCCAACGGTGTAGGTGTCTCGGACAACCCTTCTTGGGCGGGAACAGGCGCGTCCCGGCTACGCCGCTTCGGGCATACCAGCCGTGACACGCCCCCCGCCCAAAATGGTTTCCCGGGGGGATCCGGGCCCCCTACCATACGTTCGGGGGGACCGAGTGGTCGCCCCTTTCCATTCTGCACTTTATTCTATAGGTTTATTCACAGTAATTTCACAATTTTAGAGGCATCATCCATTAGAAGTTATATGCAATAATGTCCTCTACCAAAACATAGTTCTTGGAGATATTTATAGTACCTTAGTTCCTTACATTACCACTAGTTACTTTACACAGACACATTCATTTTTGTAGGCATGGGAGAGATCAGGTGATTTGCCCAGAATCAACGATATTAAGCAAACGCCAAAACTCAAACTTGCTTTACAAGCTCCGTAGTCAGCAGCTCTGACCCTTACTCCACATCCTCTCCTATGAGAATGCCACATTATCTCCCTAGCCTCAGTTGCACATTTTGTGATTACAAGAATGTCACCTAATCTCCCTGTGGCTGCCGCATTTGCTGTTGGTTGTCCATCCGCCTCCTGCACCTCTCTGCTTGCCCCTGCTGAACTCCCTTGAACAGATCCCCGCCTACTTTAATTTTTATTGTGATGTTTTATGTAGTGCAAATACCACCCAAATGTATTGGAGTGCTTTACATAAGCACCAGTTACTTTATTTGTGCCGTTTTATAAAACATCAACACCACCCAAATGTATGGGAGCACTTTACATTAGCACCAGGTACTTTATACACATTCATTTTTGTAGGCACGGAGAGATAAAGTGATTTGCCCAAAATAAAGGATGTTCAGCCAACGTGGATCTCAGTTTACAGATATGTACTGGCACATGCATCAAGGTAGAATTTTGCGAGTCCTTAAATTGCGATAATTAAGGAATCGCAATTAAGGACTCGCAAAAGCCTATGCATGTAGGAATCGCTGTAAAAATAGCGATTCCTACACATTCCTTTTTTTTGACTCGCAAATTGCGAGTCACAAATAAGGCATATATTTACAACAAGGGGTGGTGAGGGACAGAGTCTCTGAATTAAGCAGAAAGCTCTCACCCAGTCAAGAGATCAGGGCTAGATCCAACACCGTTTTTTAGCTCACTACAAATAAGGCATGGCATCCTATTAATTCCTATGGGACTACAGGTCCATAGGAATGAATGCGAGAGTGCAAGCGCAATTTAAGAGTACCAATAGGTCCTTGCAAATTGCGCATGCAATTTCTGGGTGCAAGGGTGTCAAAAGGACACCCTGTTGCACCCCTGAAATTGATCTGTGCAAATATTTTGCTCACACACATGCCTTAAGGCATGTGTGCCCGCAACATGAAACTTTGAAAAATGCACAAAAGTGGATTTTTCAAACTTGTTGCAAATTACCATCAAGTTCAACTTCATGGTAATTCGCGCCCCCTATTAGCGAAATCACTAATTTCATTACTTTAATGCATTGCATTTAAGGAATCTCAATTTGCGATTCATTAAATGCAATCCCAATTTAAGTAATCGCAATTTAGAGATTACTTAAATCGCGTTTTTTGCATTTGGGATGATGCATCCCAAATGCAAAAATACCGGTCGCAAAGGGGCTGATTCTGAGAATCTGCCCGTTTGCCTGATTCTCGTTAGCACTGGGCCTTTTGCCACATCCTGTCTCAAAAGGGTGCCATATCATTTCCCTTGCTTTAGTCTGGGTTCCATATTTTTTGTGATCACAAATAAGTTACTTAATGATAATGACCCCGTTTCTAAACACAAGAATTGACGAGCTCAGAAGGTTTCGCCCGTGCAAAATCTATTGTTTTAAGGTCTTGGCTAGACAGCGCATGCACTCTCAGCTAGACACCTCATGCGCTGCTCTCAAAGAGACATGTTGTGTTCTATCTGTGGGCTTACCCATCTCCTACCATTGGTAAACTTCAGTGTCTCTCTCATTTTCTTTGATGCTATTCGTCATGGCATGTGGGAATCATGCCCTCTTCTTCTGTTTGGTACTACCATAGAGCTAGGACCAAGTATATGTCTCCTTTCACTGCTCCCACTTTGTGCAGCTATTTTTCAAGCATTCCATAGGAGTAATTGAGTATTCCGGCAGTTTCTCTTGTACACATACACACATACGATTAAAACCCATGCCTGTGTACAGAAAAGAATGCATTTCTTAGAAAGTTGCTGAAACATGAACAGCATTTGTTTATTTATTTTTTTGCACAATCTTATGGTATTGGAGCGCTTGCTCTGTCTTATCATATTGCTAACACGAGCCAATGGCATTGGAGAGCTGTAAGTGCTCACCAGTTACATTCCATAATGACATATTCAATTTCGTAGTTGATCCTTCTTCAATTAAGGTATTTTTTTACCCCTTCATTGTTGCTTCCTCCCACCCTCTCCTGTCTTTGCTTGCCTATCTCTCCTTCCCCTCCTGCTACCCTGCATGAACCGTCCCACCACAACCTCTCTTATTACTCCTGCTTTTTTTTTTGCATGATCCAATGATTTTGGAGCGCATGTTCCGTTCTCTGTCTTGCCATAATCTCCCTTGTACACATATCACTAAAATGCATGCACATGTACATAAACTAATTCATATTTTAAAAATGTGTTAAAACATGAACAACATTTTTTTTCTCCATGATCCAATGGTATTGAAGCTCTAGCTTTGTCCTCCATCTTGCCATAGCGCTGATGATATTGGAACGCTTTAAGTGCTCACCAGTTACATTCCACAATGACACATGAATTTTTGTCACCGATCCTCCTTCAATGATCCTGCTTCAATTAAGGTATTTTTACCCCCTTCATTGATGATTCCTCCTGCCCTCTCCTGTGATTGCATGCCCATCTCCAATCCCCTTCTGTTTCCCGCTTAACTGGCCCCCCACTACCTCCCTGATCATTGCTGCTTTTTTTCACCAGCTGATGTTATTGGATCACTTGTTCCTTCCTTCATCTTGCCATAGTGCTAACATCAGCCGATGGCATTGGAGCGCTTTAAGTGCTCACCAGTTAAATTACACAATGACATATTCATTTTCGTACGCAGTGGGAAATGTAACTGGTTTTCCCAGATTCGCAAACTGTTCAGCTGGCCCCGTGGTTCAAACCTGGTTTCTCAGTTCCCTTCGGCAGCTCTGGCTGTTACACCACATTCTTGCTTTTTGCTAAAGCTCCTCAACTGTATATCATTATCAGTTACATATTTGTTCAGCAAGACCACATCAACACTGGACAACCAATGGCTAAGCCAATAGACCTGGGCAATGCCCAAGCTATTGGCCTTGTCAACTTGAATGTCTTTTAGCTGTGTTGTCTAGGAGCACATCTACTGTTCAGTGTGGTGTTTCCCAAATAAAGCAAACAGGAAATCAAATGAAGTTCAGGAGTCCAGTTTAATTGCCTCATCCACAAACAGCTTCAGGTCGTAACTGACCTGGAATATACAACACATTCCTATTCTAAGAACATAGGAGAATTCCTATTCTAAGTAGAATCCTAGAGAAAAGGACTAGAATCTAATGAAAGGAAAAGATGCATGATAAAAACAGAACGACATAACACATCTCCCTTCTTTACAATAAATAAAAAGCTGAAGAATAAACATAATAAGAAGAAAAACGTGTTGACAAATAAAAGGAATTATGAGCAATGCTTACACATAATCTTTCATGTACATAGGAGCACTGCGTAACCTTTGACTCCTCACACGAGTATTGGGTGAGAAGTTGGCACAGGAGCGAGAAGGGCTGTTCATGGCAAAAAGATTAGAGTTGGTGTCACAGTCAGCCTGGGTAATGTTTTTCGATTTGACAACCACAACTCGACTTTTGTTCCAAATTCTCCCATCTTGTGTTTTGATAGCATTACCAAACACTTTAATGACGGGCCTGACATTGGTGTACTTCGACCAGGACCTTCTCCCTACAGGTGCCTTTATTTTTACAAGGTCACCAACCTTAACTTCATGAAATTTAACACATTTAACTTTGTCAAAATATGTTTTCCTACAAGTTTGTTTTTCTATTTCTCTCTCTCTCCAAGCACCAACACGATTGTCCACAAACCCCTTCTTCAGATTCATCCAACCTGGACACCACATAGTGTTCGGAACTCTACCCCTGAATAGCTCAAAAGGAGATTTCCCAGTAGTTGAGTGAGGGGAACAACGATATGCATCTATTCTTTCCCTTAACGCATCTTTCCAATTTAAGCCACTAGCTCTTGCGAGCTGAATGCATTCTTTCAATGTGCGGTTGACCCTCTCAACAGCACCATTTGTTTCTGGATGGTATAATGATGTTCGCTTGTGTAATATCCCACATTTCTTAAGATAATCATCAAACATGCTAGAACAGAACTGTGGACCATTATCTGACAATATGCTATTAGGAAAACTCTCTCTCAAAAATATATCAGATAAAAATTTTATGACTGAAGTTGACGTAATCTCACTAACTGCGCGTACTTCTATCCACCGTGAGTATAAATCAATTAAGACTATCAGATAAGGTGTGTCAGAAACTTCAGTGAGAGGCCCTAAGATATCAATGGCTAATTCATCCCAAGGATGATTAGGTAATTCCCTACATACCATAGGCATTTGTCTGACTTTTAGAATCTTGTCACTTGCACAGCATTCGACACAGTCTCTAACCATTCGTTCTATTTCTAAGTCCATACCTGGCCACCAGAACTGAGTACGAATCATCTCTTTGGTTTTTACTATGCCTAGGTGTCCAGAATGTACATGCAACAACAACTTTTTCCTTAAAGAGCAAGAAGGTATGAGCCTCAGACCACGAGTTAGCATGTCATCAGAAATAGACAGCTCCTGAGAAACTAAGGACCAGGGTTTATCTAGACTCTTATTATCTTTTAATTGAGACATTACCCTATTCAACTCCTCATCCTTTGACAATTCCTCTTTCCACTCATCCTTACCTACTACTCCCTCTGTAACTTCACAAACATTGAGGTGGTCTTCTTCATCAACAAACTCATCATCACTACCTGTATCACCATCTTTTATCAACCTAGAAAAACAATCGGCAGCCTTGTTTGACACACCCGGTAAATATTGCACTTCAAAGTCAAATTCTTGTAAGGATATTATCCACCTCCTAATTCGAGAAGAGATAGAATCCAAGCCTTTTTTGCAAAAAACTTCTCTCAATGGCTTATGGTCTGATTTGACAACAAATTTAGTCCCCCAAACCAAATTTTTGAATTTCGTTAGAGCCCAATAAATAGCTAATGATTCCTTTTCAATTACGGAATAGTTTAATTCCGGACTACGAAGACACCTGGAAGCACATGCAATTAAGGAATCGTGGTCGTGTTTATTTTGCACCAAAACTGCTCCTAAACCTTTGTCACTCGCATCGGTGAATATGAACGTAGGTAAACCAGGAACAAATGCTTGCAAGCATGGAGCTTTCTTTAATTCTTCTTTTATGCCCTCAAATTCCTTTTTGCACTCATCAGACCAGTCAAATGTGACACTTTTCCCAGTGAGTCTCCTCATGTTCTTTGTCTTATCAGCAAAATGTATAATAAATTTCCCATAAAATTCTACCATCCCGAGAAAGGATAACAACTCATCTCTATTGACAGGCTCTGCCATATTATTGATGGAAGCAACTAAATCAGATTTAGGAAAAACACCTTCCCTCTTAATACAGTGACCCAGGTAGTTGACCTCTTCCAAGCCAAATTTACATTTTTCTTTTTTGAGTGACAGGCCAGAGTCAGACAATCTTTTCAACACATCACACACACGTTCATTGTGTTCCTGCAAGTCTGACCCATATATTAGAAGATCATCCTGGTAACATTTTACCCCTCGAAGCCCTTTAAGTATGTGAGTCATGATTCTCTGAAATACAGAGGCAGCTGATATTAATCCAAAAGGCATTCTTTTGAACCTAAAGGTACCCATCGGTGTTATAAATGCAGTTAAGTCTTGACAAGAGGTATCCAACTCAACTTGGTGGTAGGCAGATGCCAGATCCAGGGTGGTAAAGTATCTCGCTCCCTCTAACGTGCCTACTATCTCATCTATATTGGGTAACGGAAATCTGTCTACCACCACCTCCTTGTTTAATGCTCTTAGATCAATACACAAACGAATCTCCCCAGTTGGCTTCTTTGCTACAACAATAGGAGCCAACCATTCCGTAGCCTCTACAGGTTCTATTATGTTATTCGCAATTAGTTTCTCAATCTCTTCTTGAACCTTCACTTGCTCTGCAAGTGGAATCCTTCTAACCTTTGCTACTATTGGAATCGCATTCTTCTTTAGCTTGATACAATGCTTGTAGCCAACTAAACAACCTAACTTATCCTTAAACACAGAAGGAAACTTTTCTGCAAACATGTCGGACAAGTTTTCAACTTCAAGAATTCTCACCTGAGGGGTGGCATTCGGATCCAGTGTAACCCCAAGATCACGTTGGTCTCGCCAACTAATTAGGGCATCACCAAAATTCGTTACATAAATTTTCCCTGGAATGATTCTGCATCCTAATTCCATAGTGGCCATAAAATAACCTAGAATCTTAATTGGTTTACTTCCATAACCTAAGGGTAAAATATCACTCTTGAACAACTTTACATTTTTTCCAAAAGTTTTGTGCAGTAACTCTTCATCAATCATGGTGATCTGAGAACAAGAATCAAATTTAAATTCAATCATGGCATCATCCACTTTAACTAAATGTGTGGGATGTTCTAATATTCCACTACTAATTTGAAACGTAACCGTTTTTACCTGTGGTTGTGTCCATTTCTTGTATGTATTGTCCCTTTTATTACCTTGTGTCCTACAACATTTTGAAAAGTGACCTCTTCTCCCACACTCATTGCAAATAGATTTCAATGCAGGACAGCTTGGTGAATTAGCTAAATGACCAGGGTTGCCACATCTGAAACAAGAAAATTTGTTAGACATATTAAAACTTGGATTAAACCTATTCATCCCATTGTCATTTTTCCCACTGTCTTCTTTTCTCTCTTTTTGAACTTGACAAACAACTTCTTCTACTTTGGATTCTGCTTTCTTCTCAGGTTCCACCATCTTCTCTTTTTCCTCTTTCAGTTCATCTACACATTTGGTCATGTGTTCTACTTGTTTTGCTATTACTAGCACTTCCTCTAAGGGTGGTTCATCCTTTAGCCATAGCTCCTTTCGAATGCTGTCATGAGCACACTTTAAAACAAACTGGTCTCTTATTCTTTCCTCTAATGTTTGTCCAAATTTACACGAAGAAGCCAATTTTCTTAGTGCGGATACATAGTCTTCAACGGACTCATCCCTCTTCTGACCTCTTAGGCCAAAATGGTATCTCTCCATTATTGTGCTCAACCTTGGGAGGTAATGACGATCTAATTGTTCTATGGCTATTTCGTACTCATTTAAGTTTCTCTGTTCTGCCGCTGTGAGCTCTGGCAAGTGTTCCAATACATCCTGCCCTTCTCCTCCTAAACAGTGTAACAGTAAAGAATGTTTCCTCTCTGCACTCAGGTTTGTGCCACAAACCCTCGCATAATTTGCGAATATCTTCTTCCATTTCTGCCATTTCACATTTGGTTCACCTGGACTTATCAATCAATCAATCAATCAATGACATTTATAGAGCGCACTACATACCCGTAGGGTCTCAAGGCGCTGGGGGTGGGGGGGGTGCCGCTACTGCTCGAACAGCCAGGTCTTCAGCTTCTTCCTGAAGGAGAGGTGGTCTTGGGTCAGGCGCAGGTCGGTCGGGAGGGAGTTCCAGGTCTTGGCGGCCAGGTAGGAGAAGGACCTTCCTCCTGTAGTCGCTCTTCGGATGCGGGGGACGGCGGCGAGGGCGTGGTTGGCTGATCGGAGGTGGCGTTTGGGAGCGTAGAAGTTGATTCGGCTGTTGAGGTAGCTCGGGCCTTGGTCGTGTAGGGCTTTGTGTGCGTGGGTGAGGACGCGGAAGGTGATTCTTTTGTTGACGGGGAGCCAGTGAAGGTCTCTCAGATGTCCGGAGATGTGGCTGGTTCGTGGGATGTCGAGGATGAGTCTGGCTGAGGCGTTCTGGATCCGCTGGAGTCTCTTCTGGAGCTTGGCGGTGGTACCGGCGTAGAGGGCGTTGCCGTAGTCCAGTCGGCTAGTGACGAGGGCCTGGGTGACGGTCTTCCTGGTCTCGGTGGGGATCCACCAGAAGATCTTCCGTAGCATGCGTAGGATGTTGAAGCACGCCGAGGAGACGTTGTTGACTTGCCTGGTCATGGAGAGGGAGGAGTCCAGGATGAAGCCCAGGTTGCGTGCATGGTCTGTCGGTTTGGGTGCGGTGCCCAGGGCGGGAGGCCACCAGGAGTCGTCCCAGGCGGAGGGTGAAGAGCCCAGGATGAGGACCTCCGTCTTGTCTGAGTTCAGTTTCAGGCGGCTGGTCATCATCCACTCGGCTACCTCTTTCATCCCTTCGTGCAGGTTGGCTCTGGCGGCGGCGGGGTCGTTGGTCAGGGAGAGGATCAGCTGGGTGTCGTCGGCGTAGGAGATTATGCTGAGGTTGTGTTGGCGTGCGATGGCCGCGAGGGGGCTCATGTAGACGTTGAAGAGGGTGGGGCTCAGTGAGGATCCTTGAGGGACGCCGCAGATGACTTCGGTGGCCTCTGACTTGTACGGTGGTAGGCGGACTCTCTGTGTTTCTCCGTCGAGGAAGGAGATGATCCATTCCAGCGCCTTGTCCTGGATTCCGACGTTGCTGAGGCACTGTACTAGGGTGCGGTGGCAGACAGTGTCGAATGCCGCGGAGAGGTCTAGGAGGATGAGGGCCGCTGTTTCTCCGTTGTCCATCAGGGCTCGGATGTCATCGGTGGCGGCGATGAGGGCGGTCTCGGTGCTGTGATTGGCTCGGAAGCCAGACTGTGAGGGGTCGAGGGATCCATTCGTCTCGAGGAAGGCGGCCATCTGCTTGTTGACGGTCTTCTCGATGACTTTGGCTGGAAACGGGAGGAGCGAGATGGGGCGGTAATTCTTGAGTTCGGTGGGCTCCGCTGTGGGTTTCTTGAGTAGAGCGCTGAGTTCGGCGTGCTTCCAGCTCTCAGGGAAGGTGGCGGTGTCGAAGGATGTGTTGATGATGTCTCGCAGGTGGGGTGCGATGACAGCGTCGGCCTTGTTGAAGACGTGGTGAGGGCAGGGGTCGGTCGGTGATCCGGAGTGGATGGAGTTCATCGTGCGGATGGTGTCTTCGGTGCTGATCGGGGTCCAGGCGTGGAGGGTGGTGGTGGGGGGTGGTTGTTCGGTCTTGGTGTGCGTTGGTTGGTTGTTGAAGCTGTTGTGTATGTCCGCGATCTTGTTGTGGAAGTATGAAGCGAGGGAGTTGCAGAGGTCTTGCGATGGGGTGATGTCGTTGTTTCCTGCACTGGGGTTGGATAGCTCTTTCACGATGTTGAAGAGTTCCTTGCAGTTGTGTGCGTTGTTGTCCAGCCGGTCCTTGAATGCAGTTTTCTTGGCGGCGCGGATCAGCTGGTGGTGCTTCCGGGTGGTCAGCTTGAAGGAGACTTATCAAAAAGAATGCTGGTTGGGTAACATTCTGCATTTTCTTTCCCCTTCTTTTTTTTGGATATAATACACTCTTTACTCTTCTTATATTTTGCTGTGTTCTTATAGATTCCTTTTTTTTTTTTTTTTTATTTAATCTTGATTTAAACTATTGTCTTTGTTAAGTATATTGTTGTTTGATAAAGTTCTGTTAACTTGTTTTCTCTTTGTCTCACTTTTTTTTTATTCTAAAGAAATCGCCTTTCTTTCAGTAATAATTGAATTAGCATTGTGAGATCACCCTTCCTTTAACTTCCTGAACAAAGCCACGTTCTAATCTTTCTAAGAGAACGTTCTTTCTCTCTTCGTTCTTTCACATTATGAATGTGAACAAACAGTGTTCTTTCTATTCCTTCTGAATGCGCGTTTGTATCATTAGTGCTCAGCGAGGCTTGAAACGCAGGAAGACTTCCTGATTACGTTGCGTGATGCGTCACTGAAACGCACGGAGCCTTCTTGTGACACGCGCTAAGACACGCGAGCAGCGCGAGCGCATTTAACGGCTTCACCTTTAAACAACGTGCATTATATATTTTCTTTCTTTTACGTCCCCTTTTTTTTTAATAACCTCCCGCCGTACTCCTCACCGCATCAAGGAGTTTTCTTTCTTCTTTTCGATTCGTCAAAACAGCCGCTGGGAAGACTTCGCTTCCTTCCTATGCAGTACAGCCGCAGGGGAGGTAGATCGAGATAAGGACAGCTGCGTGTTGAGGCTTTCAGAGGTAGGATCGTCGCCAATAATAATGTGGTGTTTCCCAAATAAAGCAAACAGGAAATCAAATGAAGTTCAGGAGTCCAGTTTAATTGCCTCATCCACAAACAGCTTCAGGTCGTAACTGACCTGGAATATACAACACATTCCTATTCTAAGAACATAGGAGAATTCCTATTCTAAGTAGAATCCTAGAGAAAAGGACTAGAATCTAATGAAAGAAAAAGATGCATGATAAAAACAGAACGACATAACATTCAGCATGGCTGAAAGTCCCCGAAAAAATTGCTATGATGCGGGCAGCACAGGCGACGCCAAGGTGTTCTTTTGTGTTAGGAGGGGCAGGACACTGAACTCAACATGGGGCGGCGAAGAGACTCAATGTCAGCTCAACATCTGTTGATTCTGGGCTTCCAGTTACTTTCACCCATGCTGAACAGCAGATGTGCTGCCAGACAACAAGTCTAAAAGAAATTTGCAACTAGCTCGGGCATTGCCGATACCTATTGGTTTTGCCAATACTTGTTTAGCGCTGCATTGGATTCCAGCAGTGTTTAGCAAGACAGAGAGGCTGAAGTCAAGTCTTCTTGGATGTGTGTCACCTTTCTTGAAAAAAATTAAAATTTAGAAAAATTGTCTAATGAATTTAAAATGTATGGAACGTTCCTAGTCTTAATATTTAAGATGGAAACTGCAGTCAAAAAAGCTAGCCTTCAACGGCTATAACATCAAACCAAAAATCTTTTGGGGGCACAGTTTCCTTTTTTTGGCAACATTCCATTACTAATGAACTATAAAGAAACGTTCATGAACCGTACATACAAATTATAAACACCCACATCGTAGCAAGCAAACATGCAATTAAATCATCAACCTAATATGGTAAAATAAAGCTGCACTAAGAGTTAAAAACACACTTCATAACAAAGAATCTACATTAGAGATTGGCAGCTGACCTGATAGGCTGGCAGGTCGGTTGAAGCCCTGGCCACCTGCGCCTTGGTGAAGGACCGGTCGTCACAGATGCTGCTTGTGTGACAGGTATCTCTGCGTTGAAAGTGTGTTCCCCAGTTCAGCAGATGCATTATCATCATTAGAGAATGCTTAGTGTGTAGTAAAGTTTATTCGTACAATTCAGCATTCTTGTTTGCCTTTAAGCAACAAAACTCCAAAGCTGGAGTTTGTTTTTAGGAAAGCAAAAGGAAAATGTCCCTAACACAAGTATTTTTTTCGCGAGCATCAGGGACATTGTCACATCCATTTCCTTTCTGTGACAGTCATGCTGGTCCTACCCTAAATAGCATGAGACAAATCTCATTGGGACATGGTGACCCAGTAGAGAAAGAGCTGCGAGTCGTGGTTTTGCACAACTAAGCCAGCTGAGCCTCTGCCAGCAGAAATCCTGTGTTGCCCCATCTTTTTTTTTTTAAGTTTGAGTTTATTGAAACCAAGGAGAATATACATCAACAGTGCAGTAAAACAATGTGGAATAAAGACTAATAATGAGAAAAACAAATACAGCATGTAGAGCAGTAATGGTTACAATAAACATAATATATACAAATTATGAGGAGAAGAAAAGGGTAAAGGGTGAGGTAAAATAATACAATTGTTATTACAGGAAAAATTGAATATACATAGACTTTAAAGACAACATTGTATGCAGATAAATCTCTTTTTTTTTTTTTTTTTTTTTTATAATATTTTTATTGAACATTTTAAAATACAATTTTTACCCCCCCTTGTTACAGACATCAAGTTTTCAACACAAAAAGCACATATTATGTATCCTATATAATATAAACCAAATGAATAAACAAATAAAAAAAATAGAAATGGATAGGCCAAACCTGCCTACAGCTGTTTAACCAACCCCTACTCTATTTTGCTTATACTTCCACCTCGTGATGGGTTGCCATATCTCCTCTCCCAATTTTTTTGCTCTTTTCCCCTTTCTCTCATATATAGCCTTCTCTAGGTTATATGACGCCAGTAATCTAGCTATCCAAGTTTGAAATGTAGGAGGTGTCTTATCAAGCCAAGCCTGTGCAATACAAATTCTATATACAGCTGCCACCATAAACAAAAATTTTGTAGAGTCATTTTCTTCTTCGTCAGTCTTCACCCCCAGTAATAATCTTTCGTTGCTTAATTTTATCTTAATCTCGAGAGCTTTCCCCAGGAATTCTTCTATGGCCGTTTTCAGGGTATACAGCTGTGGGCATTGGGCGAACATATGTACTATATCAGCTTCCGTAGAATTACATCTAGAGCATATAATACCTTCTGTCCCACCCCACTGCGCTATTTTTGCCGGCGTGTAATAAAGACAATATAATGTTTTGTAGTGCTGTGACTGCAGCGTGGCCGAACATAAAACAGTTCTTCCTAAATCTAGAGACTTCTGAAGTCCTTCCGGGGAGGTCCCAACTTTTTCTGTCCATTTTTTTGAAAATTTCTCTCTATCATCTACTTTGTATGCGTACAATTCTGCATGTATCTGCCGTATTTTACAATTTTTACTTTGTTCTATACAATCTAATAGCCTACAGTGTTTAAAACCTATCCGACCACCCTTTTTATCCCTCAAATAGCTCCTCACCTGTAAATACTTAAAGAAAGTGTTAGTGGGTAGTACGTATCTATTTTGTAAATCTGCAAATTCTACTATATCTCCTTCTATATCCAGAAGGTCCCCTATTTTCCTGATGCCCCTCTCATTCCATATCCTCATCGTTCCATCCCTAAAGATGTCCCCCGGAAGGGTTTCATTATCAATTAACCTAGTATATCTACTGAATCTGCCTATACCCACTTTTTTCACCACAGCTTTCCAGATCATATATACAGCTTTCAATGTTTTAAACCTGGTGTTCTTAAAGATTCTATAATCAATTGTGTTCAGAAGACCATCAACCGCGGCCTCCCCCATTATGGTTCTATACACATTTGTGTATCCCCATCTCCCTCCGATTAAACCTTGGAAGTATTGCAGAGCTGCTGCCCAATAGTACAATTTAAAATCCGGTGCTCCCCATCCCCCTTTCTCCCGTGTTAGTGTCATATGTCTATAGGCCCTTCTAGTTTTCCCTTGTGCCCATACTAGTCTGTTAAGTATTTTTTCCAGCTTATTAAACCAGAGTTGATCGAAAAATAGAGGTATGGCCCTAAACAGATAAAGAAATTTAGGTAACGTAACCATTTTGATTATATTTATACGTCCCAATAGTGTCAAGTGCAGATTATGAATTCTTTCTGTATTGCTTTTAACCTTAGATAATAACGGTTCCATATTTATTTCCACTAACTCCGCCAAGTCTGCCGACACTCTTACTCCTAAGTATACTGCCTCCTTTACCACTCTGGGATCCGCAAAGGGTGTAAATTCATTCAAAATGATCTGGGTTTTCCCTTTATTAATTGAGTATCCTGATAAGCCCCCAAAGACTGCTGCTTCCTGTTCTATTTCCCTCATGGCCCTTCCTGGTTCCGGAGTTATCAGTGCCACATCGTCCGCGTATGCGAATACTTTGTACTCTGCCTCCTGTATCACTATTGGCGAGATGTTAATGTTACCTATTAGTCTCCTAAGAAATGGATCTAAATATAAGGCAAAAAGTAGGGGTGAGGCCGGGCAGCCCTGTCTAGTTCCACGTGTGATCTTTACCGTTTTAGTGTATGTCTTGTTTATTTTCACCCTCACCTTTGGCTGCAAATATAACACCTGTATAGCACTAATAAACCCTTTGCCTATGTCAAACCAGTCCATTACATTCCATAAAAACTGCCAGGAGACCCTGTCAAATGCTTTTTCAGCATCAAGGAATATGGCTGCGACAGGGTCTCCTGCTACCTCAGCAGCATCTAATATAGTAATTAACTGCCTAGTGTGCTGAGTTGTCCCTTTCCCGGGAATAAAACCGTGTTGTGTCTTGCTTACTAGTTTCTCGATAATTCGACTCAATCTTTGTGCTAGAGCTTTGGCGTATAATTTTGCATCTGCATTTAGGAGAGTGATAGGTCTATATGACCCTGGGTCTAGTGGGGGTTTATCCTTTTTCAGTATCACAATAATATTTGCATCATCCCAAGACTGAGGTGCAGATTTTTGCAACTGTGCCTGTCTAAAAGTCTCCAGCATATTTTCCCCAAGTCTTTCCCAAAATGTTTTGTAAAATTCAGCTGGTATTTGATCTGGCCCTGTAGCCTTGCCTCCTGGTAAGTTATTCACTGCCATTTTAATCTCCTGCAATGTTAGCGGTAGATCTAATTTGTCCCTTTCTTCCCTATCCAGTTTCTCATGCGGTATCCCTGTCAGATAATCCCTGCACCCTTCCCCTAAATCCTCTGGTTTCTGATCGTATAATTTCGCGTAAAATTCTCTAAATACCTCCTGAACCTCTTCTGACTTGTTTACCACTATCCCATCGCTATTGCTAATTTCTTTGATTTCCCCTGCAGCCAGGTTCTGTTTAATTCTAATAGCTAAGAGATGTCCTACTCTCTCACTGTACTCATAGCACTTTTCTTTCTTAGCAAGGTAATTCCCCGCCGCTTTTGCCAAGAGGGCTTCTCCCGTTTCTGCTTTCTTGACTTCTATTTCCAGTATAAGGTCCTCTATTTCAGTTGTGAGTTGTCCCCGCACTGCATAGCTTAATTGTTCTTCTAAACTATTCAACTCCTTTACCCATCTGTCCATCCTTGTTCTCTCCGTCTTACTCTTTTTTAAGGTATAGCTCAGGGTTTCCCCCCTTATTCCGGCCTTAAATGTATCCCAAACGATTTTAACTGGAGCCGACCCCCTGTTTATTTCCCAGAACTGTGTGATCCATTTATTCATCCTACTGATATATTCTTCCTCTTTCAGTAATCTTCTCTCAAATGTCCAAGTGCAGGGTTTAATACTCCCTCTGTCTACCCTGGGGATGGTTATTACCAATAAATTATGGTCCGAAATCATTCTCGGTATTCGCTCTATCTGTGCCCCGTTTGTTATATCATTAGACACTATGATATAATCTAGTCTTGCAATCATTTTGTGTGGTGCCGAATAAAAGGTAGCCCCTGTCCCGAATGGGTTACGTTTAGACCAAAAATCTGAAAGAGCATTATTCTGCAGCATATTGATTACAGCATTACATATTTTCTTTTTCCTGCCTACGTATCTCCCCCCTCCTGCTCCCCCCAAGCCATGCAAACCGTTTATGTTGAAATCACCGCACAAAATTACCGGCTCTATCCAGAGTGCGAGTTCCTGATCTAGCCATTCAAACATTTCCGGGTTGTCGTCATTTGGGCCGTATACAGATACTATTGTTAATTTCCCAGCAGTAGTTTCCCCCTCAATGATGACCCACCTCCCCTCAGAATCTTCTTTTTTCTTTCTAAGTTTAATAGCCCCTCTCCTTGCTAATATAGCCACCCCCTTTGTTCTGGTGTCTTGATTTGTGCTAGCCAACAACTCATATCCCAGCTGTTCAAGTTTGAACTTCTCTTTCTCCAGAATGTGCGTCTCCTGTAAACAAATCACATCCAGTTTTAGCTGTCTAAACAGTGATGCCGCCTTTTGCCTTTTCCCTCCATCATTTAATCCACATATATTCACTGTTGCAATCCTTAACGCCATTTCACCTTATAAACTTTTCCTGAAAATTTTACCCACTTGTTCTGTTTTGTTACAAATTTTATCTCAATCCAGTCTATTCTTTTGTGTTGTTTCACCGACTTTACCTGGTCCTTTCCCACCCCACACCCCCCCACCCCTTCCCTCCCACGGCAACCCCCCCCCCCCTTTCTACAGGCAAATAGGTCAATCCTGACCTATGTGTTGGCTGCTTGCATTGTAGCGTCGCCCTCCCTCTCCCTCCTAGCTATCCCGAATTTGCAGTCCATAGACCTTGATAGGATATTCCATAGTCTTGTTCCTTATTGATCTTTCCTATTTCCCCTTGCGTTGCTCCTTTAGTTCTTCGAGGTACTCCCCTGCTTTTATCTCAGAAAAAAACCACCTTGTGCGCCCACCACTGATAACCTTAAGTTTCGCCGGGAACATCAGATATGCTTCAGCTCCTTGTTGTTGAAAAGGGGTTATTAGCTGTCTTAAACGCCATCGCCTCTCAACAGTGACATGGCAAAAGTCAGGTCTCGCAAAGAATGTAACCCCTTCAGCAGATCTTTTAGAGTCTGGTCTAGCTTTTTCCATCACCTCCTGCCTTGCCAGAAAGTTGCCAAAAAATACCAGCATTGCTCTAGGCATATTTTCTTGGGACCCTCCTTGCCTTTTTTTAAATGACAGTGGGAATCTATGGGCTCTTTGAACCTCGTCTTCCCATCTCCACCTAGCCTCAGGGAAGGCTCCCTTTAGAAGCCTGATCACGTACCCCCTTGCGTCTTGCCCTTCCACTCCTTCCTCCAGGCCCAAAAGTCTTACGTTGTTCCGTCTCTGACGATTTTCAGAGTCCTCCACTTTCCATTGCAGGTCTTCCATTATTTTTGTCTGATCCCTCTTAAATTTGAGCCACTCAGTTGCCTCGTCCTCCAATCTTCCTGTCCTTTCCTCTACCAGTTCCACTCTTCCCTCCACTTCCTCATACTTTTTGTTCATCTTCCTGATGGAGGCCTGTATTTTTTTTGTGTCATGTCTAGCTCTGCGGCTCTCTGCCCTGGCTTCACCCTGTATCTGTTTTAGCATATTGACTAGTAGGTTCAGGGTAGCTTGCTCTCTTAGACTGTCCTCCTCACTTGCCATGTCTTTATCTTGTACCCCTTGAGACCCTTGAAACCCTTGCATCCCCTCTTGAAAAAGGCCTGTAGTGGCAGAATAGTCCCACAGGAGCTTTTTATTTGATTTGGCATTTGAATTGCGTTTTAAGGCAGACTTTTTCTTTTTCTGTGTAATTAACGTGTCAGATTGAGTACTTTCCTCCTCCTCTGATGATATCTCAGAGGTCCCTAGTTCCTCAGCACTTGATGAGGTTGAGCCTTCATTTACTGAAAAGAATTTGTCCCCTTCACGTTCTTTCTGTGAGTCTATGCTCATCATGCTTCCCCAGTTCGTGTCCGTTTTTGGCCTCAAATTACTGCTTATCTCAGCCTCTACTTGCAGCAGTGCGTCCAGCATTGAGGCATTATTATTCATGCCTTCAATCTCCTTTAATGTTAATTTATCATTATCATTATCATTGCCGTTACCTTTTACTCCTTGAAGTTTCATCTCCTCCCTGTATCTTGCTGCACCAGGAGCCGCTTCAGCAGCAGCCCCCACCTCCGTGGCTTGGTCTGTCTCTCCCGACGTTCTTTCCTCCTCTGGCCTGAGCGTGCTTGCTTCTGCGTGTTCCGCTGGTTGCTCAGCAACCCCGATGCCGCCCTCTGCGCAGGGTGTTTGCTCAGCGCTCCGTCCCGCCGAACCCGCGCCGTTGCCTCCCGGCGGGTCCCCGCCACGCACTGCTGCCTTCTCCACGGTCTCCGTGTGGCTTGCATCCTCGGGTGCCTTCTCCTCTGTTTGCCTCGCCAGGGTGGGCACAAGTCCCGCTTTTCCATCTCCGTCAGACCCGCCGATCAAAGCCACCAAGGGTTTCCGTGTAAAGGTTAAGGTAGGCTGTCTCAGCGATGTCTCCTTCTCCTTAATCAGCGAACTGGGGATTTTGGTGTTCTGTTTCGTTTCATTTTCCGATGCTGCCCTTCCTTTTTCCCCATGTAGCAAAGCGCATTTTCCCACACCAATCTGCGCTTTTATCTCGGCTTTCTTCTCCCGCTCGATCTTCCGCTGCTGTGCTTTCTGTGTGGCATTTAATGTGGGGGTGATTTTTCTGCCTGATTGTGAAGTCTTCGGGATGGCCCCCGGTCCGCTGCCTTCCTTAGAACGTGCTGACATTGTTGGTATCTTTGAACTAAGGGGTCCTGCCCAGCGTTTCCTCTGTGCCTTCCTCCAGAGCCTCAGGAGCATCCAATACGCTATCCACATATTCGCATTTTACTGCATTCCTGGTCTAATTCTAGCTTTAGCAGTCAGCCCAGGAGAGGGAGTGTAATGCGACTACTCCCTACAATGCTCCAGCGGCCATCTTGCCTCCTGCTCTGGTGGATCTCAATCACCCTGTGTCCGCCTTTCTCAAAGCGTATGCAGATAAATCTCAATGAAGGTAGGATTCAGAGTGTAAAATAAATATAAGCATTGAGAACAACAGTAAAAATTATCAAAAATAAAAGACAACAAGTACGATTATGGTGGTTTACGGACTTCATCCGTTGAAGTTACATTGGTTAACAGTAGATGTGTTTGTAGAAGCAAATTCAGACAAATATGAAGTAAGAGGAATCCACAATCAATCTCTTTTAATTGCTAGGGAAATAGGAGTGACAAAATTAGAGTCAAGTCTGTGATGAAAGCATATAGCGTTCCACCAAGCTGTATAAGTCACTTTGGTCGTATCCTTCCAGTTGGAAGTTATCAAGTGGAAGGCAATAGCTAATAATAAATCTAACAATTTAAATGTGAAGGAGATTGAGGCCAAGAAGGGGAAAGGGAACCTAAGGAAATATTAGACAGGGAAAAGGAAACGTTAGTTTGAAAAATAATATTTATACAGGACCATTTGGATTTCCAAATGGAGTGAATAGTAGGGCAATCAAATAACATATGTTTTAGATCAGCAATTGAGCAGGGACAGGACCAACAATTAGGTGAAACCTCAGGAAAAAAAGATGCTAATCCTGCTGGGCAATATGATAAACATTGGTAAATAAAATAAAGAGTTTGGGTAGTGTTAGCAGCACGTGAGGTTTTAGGAATCTTTAACCATAGCTTATCCCATGTAGATGTCAACCATGAATGTAAGAGATCCTGTTCCCATGCCAATTCAGTCTTTGTTTTAAGTCTTACTGAGGGAGACAATAAACTCTTGTAAATACCAGACGCGGAAGGAGAAGAGTCCAATAGGGGGAAAATTGTAGAGCAAGTTATAGGGAGAGTAGGGGAGGATGGAAGTGACTGTAAATATTCTTGAAGAGCAGAGAGCATGAGGTCATATTGTTTTTTAAAAGAATTGGGAAGAAGGAACTTAGATTGAAGGTCTAGAAAAGGTAAGGATTTGTTATCAAACAAAAGTTGAGAAATTCAGAGTAAACCTTTGGATCTCCGTGATTCCCAATAAAACGTACGGTTTTTGATACGCAGCAATTTGTTGTACAATATAGTTTGGTGAGATAGTGAGGAAAGAGAAGGATATGAAGATGGTAAAAGAGGAGTTAAGATTTTACGAGTGTGAGCAAGAACCGAGGAGTGTAGAAAAGAAGTGTTAGAAGTGAATGCAAGAATCTATAGAAAGTCAAAAGGAGAGATAAGTGATTTTTTGAGAAATAGCCATATTGGGGGAGTGTGGGGAGGTCTGTAGAAAGCCATCTGATGCTTGCTTTAACGAGAAGGCGTAATGATAAGACTTGAAATCAGGGAACTTGAGTCCTCCATTAATTTTATCTTTCTTAAGATAAGATAAGGCTATTCGAGAAGGTGTATTTTTCCAGAGAAATTTTAATAAAAGTGAATCTATTCTTTTAAAATAGTAAGCTTGAATATGCACTGGTATCATAGAAAGAGAATATAAGATTAGAGGAGCTAACATCATTTTGATGGAATCCAATCTACCCCACCAAGAGAGAAAGAGGGGGTGCCATCTGGTAATTGAATCCATTAGCTTGTTGAGAATATAATCGAAGTTTAATTTTAAGGTTTCTGAGATAGTTGAAGAGAACCATAACCCTAACTATTTCAATTTAGTCGGTTGCCAAGAAAACCCTGACTGAATAAAATAATGTTTAAGACATAAAACGTTAAGGGGCAGAACTTCACACTTATCTCTATTCAAGCGGTAACCTGAGATTTGTAAAAAGATGTCAACTTGAAGAAGAAAAGAAGGGAGAGAAGTAATTGGATTGGAACAATATAAAAGGATGTCATCAGCATAAACAGGCATTTTACCTTGATTTGGGCCAATACGAAAACCTGTGATTTGATTATCTTATTTAATCTTTGGTAAAAAGGCTCCAATGCTACAATAAACAGTAACGGGGATAGAGAACAACCTTGACAAACTCCTCTAGAGAGAGAAAAGTAATCTGAAACTTTTCCATTAGCAAAGATAGAAGCTTTGGGACCAGAATATAATAAAGAAATCAAGCAAATTAATTTGAGAGGAAATCCAATCCATTTGAGAGTATGGAACATAAAATCGCAACCAATCCTATCAAATGCCTTCTCAGCATCTAGAGTGATAGCGGCCAATGGGTAATCCAAGGAGGAGGCCTTACTAAGGACATTAAGGAAAACTCTGGAATTATCAGAGGAAAGACGACCTTTTACAAAACCAGATTGTTCTGGTCCGATGAGCTCGGGTAGGATGGGATCGATACGTACGGCAAGTAGTTTTGCAAAGATTTTATAATCTGTATTAACCAAAGAAATGGGGCGATATTTTTACAAAAAGAGGGATCTTTATTTTCTTTAGGGATTAAACAAATCATGGCTTCCTGAAAAGTTCCTTGAGAAGAGCCGTTTGCGATAAAGGAGTTGAATAAGAGAGAAGGTTCTGAAAAAGAAGCTTCGAAAAATGATCATAAAATTCATCGGTGAAACCATCGGGCCCGGGACTTTTACCTCGTCTTAGTAATATCTGGCAGTACTTTTCAGGAGATAAGAGGCTGCAGCATCTTTGGAGAGTTTGTTGAAAGTGACCTTAGCAGAAATGAGATCCTTTAAAGAGGTTTCTGTGGAAGAATGATAATAGGCATATTCTAATTTTTTAATTTTAGCAAGCAATTGAGTAGATTGTTTTTCAAAATGTTTTTTTCTTCTGGGAAATATAATTAATTATGAAGCCTCTTGCAGTAGCTTTGAAAGAGTCCCAAATCCTAGTTGGAGAAGAGCCAGAAGGGTTAATATTAGTGAAAAATGTATAGGGGCAAAAGTACTGAATTGGCTAGAGAATTTAGAATCAGAAAGCAGAGAATTATTCAATCGCCATCTACCAGTGGAAGGGGAAAAAGGAAGTAAATCAAAATCAACAAAAACCGGGGCATGATCTGAAATTAAAATGAAACCGATTTCTGAATTGAGAACATGTTGAGTAAGAGATTTACTTAGGAAGAGTGAGACAATGCGAGACTGTGTTTTATGTGGGGGAGAAAAATAACTATATTCTTGAAGGTCTGGATGACATAGTCTCCAGATATCAATTAAAGATTTCTGATGAATGGTGGAGGTGAATTGAGTGTGCATTTTAGTATTGACAAACTTAACAGGGGATCTTCTATCTAGAATAGGGTCATAGATTAGATTACAGTCACCACCGAAAATGATATATTCATCATCAAACAAGAGTAACTTATCCGAAATGTGCAACCAAAAAGTATTATCAACAGAGACTGGGGCATAAACATTGAAAAGAACTAATGGTACGTTACCTATTAACAATTTTACAAACACCCAGCGACCATCCGAGTCAAATTCTTGATGAGCGACAGAAATATTGAACTTTTTATGACATAGAACTAAAACACCATTCGTTTTGCCTAATGCTGGGGAAGAGAAAACGTTACCTACCCAAAATTTCTTTAATTTTAAAGCTTGAGCGTCAGATAAATGGGTCTCTTGCAACATAGCAATATCAGTTTTTAATCTAGCTAAATGGGAAAGTATGCACTGTCTTTTAATAGGATTATTTAATACTTTAATATTCCATGTAGTAACCCTGAATTTAACCAAAATAAGGCAACATTGTTAAAAAAACATACAATGTAATGAATACAGAAAAAGAATTGGAGGTTATCTGAAAGAGGGAAGTAATAACAAGGGTAAAGTGAAAAGAAAAAATTGATGGAATAGAGAAAGAATGTATGTAACCAAATGAAGAAAAGAGAGAAGAGAAAGGAAGAAAAAAGAAGAGATGAGAGACATAAGAGAGAAAAAGAGAAGGGGAGAAGTGAGAGGATACAAAGGAAAACAATGAAAAAAGACCACATAATAAGAACCAGTAGGGCACATAAAAAATAGAACATACCTACAAAAGGAGGATTCAGGGAGATGAGAGGGGGGAGCAAACAGAGCAGACGGCAGAACCGGGGTCAACCAAACGGAGGAACGGAGGCAGCACATCAACAGGAAGGGAGATCTGTTGGAATGAAAAATAATGAAAAGTTACCGAAAAATAATAAAAGAAATAAGAGAGGATACAGCAACATAACAAAGTGACAAGAGAGGAATCACAACAACATCAGAACCATCCATGAATTCAAACAATATTCGAAGGTGAAGAGCTTGAAGAATCCATAGCGTCTATTTTATGAGCGTTTATGAAATTTTGTAGGCAAAGTGGATCTTCATATGTCGTTGTTTTGTTATTGTAAGTAACTTTAAGAGGCAGGGATGGAAGAGACCATAACGGGCACCCATAGAACGAAGATCAGGGCTCATGTTAAGAAAAGCCTTTCTTCTAGTTGCAGTAGCCTTAGCGTAATCTTGCGCAAAAAATAAAGTTGACCAGACCAGGTGATACGTTGATACGATTTAACCGCTGATAAAACTTTTAATAGGTCTGTATAGTCCAGGAAGTACAAGATAACACCTCTCGGTTTCTGTGAGGATGAGGCAGTTGAGGAAAGGCGTCCCAATCGATGAGCTCTTTGAATGTTGAGAACAGTACTTTCTGGCATTTGGAGAAATTTGGGGAGGAAGGATTTAAAAAACATAAGAAGCTCAGCCCTTTCCACTCCTTGAGCGAGGCCGTAAAAGCGTATATTATTACGCCTGTTGCGATTTTCAAGATCCTCAACTTGATGTTGGAGCACAGAGACTTGAGATTGAAGTGAGGATACTTTGACACAGGACTCTGTGAGGGAAGACATATTGTGCTCAACTGCAGTGATTCTTGTATCCAGTTGCGACTAATTGTCAGCGAGAATCTGCAATTTTGTGTTGGTCTCTTCCATAAAAGGACGCAAGGCCCTAATTTCTTCCAACATAATTTCCAGAGAAACTGGCGTGGACGATTTAGGTGGAGAAGGAGGATTCTATTTTAGGCGCTTGGAGATGGATTTCACTGATGCCGTCGTTAATTGATCAATAGTTGCCATGGTGTCAGAAAATGTAGATGACAAAGAATCTTCTAGCTTGGAGAACTCAGTAAAAATTTTGGAGTTCTTAACGAACATATGTTTCGCAGATGTGTTCATAGGGACAACACCACTTATTCTGCCCATATATCACTAAGAGCAATATAGCATCCGAATTAAAGATGTGCAACGAAGGTAAAGTGGGTAGGATAAGATGAGGTATCAAATAAGAATTAATTGATACAAGCAGTAGTTGATTCAGCCAAATAAAATATGGAGAGCTTAATGCCAGAAACTGAATAAAAACGATTAAAAATGAGAATAAGTCACTTTAAATAATGGTATGTGAGATACTTAAAAGTTAAATGGAGGGAAAGTGAAGAAAAACACTTTATAACATTGTTTGCGCAGAAAAAGAGATAATGTCTTCAGAATCCTGTACCACATTAAGTTTAAAAAAGACGTGGAATCCTCAAAATGGCTGCCAAAAAGAGTTCCTTTCAATAAACCCTCCTTTGAAAGTTCCTTCATAACGTTAACAAAACCATCCTGCCATGTGAGGGAGGCGCTAGGTATATATATATATATATGGGAGGAACAAAAAGGCGCTCCAAAACATAATTACCACAGACCTCCAGGAAACAGCTTAAGCAGAGCTCCGAGTTGGGAGCAGAAACAAAATGGCGGTTGCGATGTAGCGACGTCGCCCAGGAAATTCACAGCGTCGGAAAATTTGTTATATTTCCAGAAATAAAGACCGCAAGGGTCCCGCAATGATGAGCGAGTCTTCCCACTTTAGAAACCGGCACGCCTGAACACTCCAGAGAGATTCACACGGGTGCCGCCATTTCAGTCGGGCGTCAAGCCACGCCCCCGTTGCCCCATCTTTAAGTGGGGAAACATTGCGTTTGGCACTGTGAGAGCACTGCCAAAATAATGTGGAGCTCCCACCCCAAACCCATGCATCAACACCTACGTTTTATTTCTTTTAACTGATGGCATGCTGTAGAGTTATACTGCTGTTTCAGATAAACGTGTTAAAACAAAACAGATTTTGGATTGCAGTATGCATTTATTCATTTGGATAACATTGCTAACAAAAATACAGTGAAGAGCAGATATATAGTACATATGCATAATATCAGCTTGAGTGAGTAGGTTTAGATGCACTGGTGATGAGGAGATCTGTAACTAGGTAATATTATAGATGTAGGTTGGTTTCTATTTAAATTAAACAACATGGTAATTAGGTATAGGTGAATTGCTAGGGTTTATTTTAAACAGTAGAGTTGTGTGTGGAAACCTGATTCCGTAACTCTTGTACTTGAGGAGCATCAGGTGAATTTTCAGTGCAAACTTAAATGATTTGCAGTAGCAGTACACCAGTATATAAAAAAGATCATACAATGGATCAGGTTTGTTTGGGATGCTGAAGAAATTCTAATTCCTGCAGACGAGCTTTTGGACTGGAATAAGATGGGCGGGCAGCATGAGCACAAGATTTTAGTAAGAATTGTTAGGTGTATGCTTGTGGAATTTTAAAAATGTACCAATAATGAAGTGTATTACATTGATTGGGGGACAGAATGAGTATTGGGGTAGGCTAGGTAGGATGCTTTTGAAATAGTTAATTAATTAGGGACACATGTTTTGATGAAGGTTTTTATGGCATCAGGCAGTAGCTGGTGTGGTATATAAGACACTCAGGGACTTATTTATGAGAGGTTTGCGCCACCAGAGCATCTCTTTTTTTACACTCCGGCGGCACAAGTCTCTCAGTAACATCTATGAAGCAACGTTTGCATGGCCTCATAGATTTGGAGTAAGGCAAAGCAGCTCAAGTAGTTGCCTTGCCTTACTCTGTGTTAAAGAGACGATTAATGGGCACTGTAGTGTGCTTTCCCATGCAGCACACAGGGATTTTGATTTTGCCCCAGATTTACTTAATAACTAAACACCACTGGGTATGGGTTCCAAAGCAGCAAGGCCAAACCATGCTTATGTATACTACAAAAAAAGCCAATGCTGACTTTCTTGATAAACTATCTATTTATCTCTCTCACACACGAATAGAAGACTATGTGAGCAGTACCTGGTTTTTGTGAATAAATCCTTCTTTTTATTTTATTTCATTTCAAATTATCATTTTGTCATTCATTTTTTCAAATTTTACACATTTCAAAAAAACAGAACATAAACAAACATATTGTTATTCCCTATTATACCACATCCCCTTTTTTTTTGTTAAACCGTTTTTATTGCAGAACCAAATGCATAGCACTTCAATCAGGAAAATTGCCATCAGCGCGGAGTCCTCGCCCCCTTGTCCATGTTGCCACATGTTATACACAGCCATTCAGCCCACATCCCGGAGGCCGGGCGGCGATACTCATAAACAAGAAAATCCTTACATTCATCAGTCGCTGTGTATGTCATATGGGGAGGTCCACCGTCTGCTTTTTGATTTTTATCCCCCCCCCCCCGGTGTCTCATGAAATACCTGCCTCATCTTTACTACCGTAATCTAGATTCCCCTCACTCCCCCTTTGCCCCTCCCCCCAAGTGTCCCCACTCGCGCCTAGCCAAGTATGTAGGTCTGTGTAACGACTAGCAGGAGATCTTACCCGTCTACTGGGTATGTGTGACTGGTGAGGGCGCTATTGCTATATGTGTTTCGTTGGTGTTGTCTGGCGCCTCCCCCTCTTTTTCCTCCTCCTCGATCGCGCTATCTCGCAGGGCTTGCACCAAGAGTTCCCACTCCATCGCCGCCTCCTGAGCCCTCTCGTCCGCCCTTCTGCGTGCTAATTGGTACCTGATTGTGCTCTCGCTTGCCGCCCATTTCAGAAACTCATTTAGCCACCTCCGATGTGTGGGACCCGTTTTCGACTTCCATCCCTTGGTCACTTCTCTTTTGGCCAAGAGGAGGCCCATGTCAATGAATCTGCTTGACATCTTATTTTTGGGTGTGTGCGGAAACTGACGGCTGTAGTGTATTGGAGGTCCCTATCTGCCACTTTGTTCAGTGTGTCGCGGACCTCCCTCCAGTAGTCCTGTAGGTGAGGGCAGTCTCTGAGCATGTGGGTCAGATCCGCCCCTATTCTATTACAGCGTGGGCAAGCTGCCTCCTCCGCCCCAAAGTATTTCCGTAGTTTGCTTGGGGTAAGGTATGCCCTGTGGAGAATATAAAAGTGGATTAGTTGGAAGCGTGCGTTCCTCGTGCTCTTTCTAGCTCGTCTCACCAACTGCGCCCACTTGGTGTCTGGGATTTCTGTCTGCAGATCTAATTCCCATTTGGCCTTCAGCCCGGTCAAAGGCTGCAAGGTGTCATTCAACATTCTGGAGTAGAGGCATGGGACCGCCTTGTAGGTACCTGCAGACATCATAGTGTACTGGCAGGCCAAAGTCGTTGGTGGTTCCCCTAGCCCCTCACCCCAATGTGCCTGAATGGCTCGCACCACCGCCGCATGCAGTAGGTAATCTCCCAGTGGAAGGTCGTAGCGCTCTTGCAGCGTTTGGTACGGGGCCAGTGTCCCATCGTCGTACAAGTCCCCCAGTACCTGTAGCCCTGTCTCCTCCCAGTATTGCGAGTGTGACCAATCTCCACCATGTGGGAGCGCTGTCACCATGCCCAGTGGGATCTATTATACCACATCCCCTTCATATCATTCATACACACTAACACTAAAGATCTTTGTCTGACATACTCCAAACACACTCACACTCATAACACTCTTGTATAAAACCCTTTTATACAAAAAAATCATGTACACATTATATACACTTTTTTCAAAGCCATAGAATGTAGCTTCAAGAAAAAATCAACATAATACGAATATCATTTGATGTTCTTATGGCTGTAAATAACAAGGTCTATGCGTTTCGAACTCTCTTTAGTACGGAGTTCTCATCAGGACCATATACTTTCTAGTAGTGAATCAAATCAATTTCCTTTGATCACCAAAAACCGCGGCGCGAGACCACTGGTCTCGTACTTCGATTACTCACGCTCTACTCTATTTGTTGTTTTTATTTTCAGACGTGAATTTTGAAGGGGGATCTGGAATGCACCTTTTGTCCGATGTGGTTCCTGGCTTAATCAGGCTCCGGAGAAAGTATATGGTCCTGATGAGGGTTTTATACAAAAGTGTTATGAGTGTGAGTGTGTTTGGAGTACGTCAGACATAGATCTTTAGTGATAGTGTGTATGAATGATATGAAGGGGATGTGGTATAATAGGGAATAACAATATGTTTGTTTATGTTTTGTTGTTTTTTAAAAAAAAATTGTTGAAATGTGTAAAATTTGAAAAAATGAATGACAAAATGATAATTTGAAATGAAATAAAATAAAAAGAAAGATTTATTCACAAAAACCAGGTACTGCTCACATAGTGTTCTATTCGTTTGTGAGAGAGATAAATAGATAGTTTATCAAGAAAGGCAGCATTGGCATTTTTTTGTAGTATACACCAGATTTACTTAACAGCATAAACCTGGGGCGGCGCCAAAACCTTACGCCTGCCGGAGCAGGTGTACCAAAGAGAAATATTTGTATTTCTCCTTGTTCTTTCCTCTTTCCATGTGTGCTGCATTCTGTAGTACACATGGAAAGAGAAATACAAAACATTCTCCTCATTACGCCTAAATCTGGGGCAGTGTCAAAATCCATGGGTGCTGCATCAGAAAACCCACCGCAGCGAGATATGGTGGTCTGGCTGTGGACATACAGCAGCTGGCACTCCACAGTCTAAACAATCCCTTATGTTCCTAGATCTGTACTCTCTTCCAGCAGCCACAATTCTACTCCACCTTCCTAGAATATGCTTTAGCTCCAAAGTAGACACTCTTTCATTTGTTTGTGAGTCCTGTCTCAGGAAGCCACTCACTATCTTACTTACTTTGTTGCCCTGACAGAGTAACATACTCCGAATTCAGAGATGCCCAGTCAGGTGGAGTGCCACACTGCTGCTTCTGTCAATGTATTAACAGTTTGTTGAGTGGTTCAATCAGACGGTAACACCTGTCAAGCTTTTAACACACAGTGTATGAATAAGTTAATAAATGCCTGCCTGGTCCAGGCAACATTTGAAAAACTGAGCATTAATTGAGGGCTGTATGATTAACATAAAAACACCGTTAGAAACTGCAATCTCAAACAGGTGCATCAGCACTTTTCACAGAAAAGGAACACAGCACTGCCCAACTGCGCTTCCAGGTTCTTAAAATCATTTCCATTGTGGTCCAAGGGCTGGACAAAACAACTGAATACAGCAAGAAATATACTGGATAAACAAACCAAACACTCAGAGCCTTAAAAGAATGAACGTCAAGTAAACCTCATATGCTTTGTTTAAATTAAAGTGGATATGAAATTATTGAGGTGATTTAGTAGAATCACATCCCAACAACCTGGTAGCTGTGGCACTGTGTAGGCAGGCTTAACTGAGAGGCAATATGTAAAGTATTTATGCAGCACCGAAACTGTCAAAACAAGCATTTGCAATTAAATAAGTCTCGCATTTATGAAAGTTTAAGCTATTGCCATTGTAAATTACAATGCCTGGCACAAGCCAGGTCAGGGAGGCACTATCTTGGTCTGGAATTACGCTGGGACATGCAGTATATATCGCTTCATGCAGACGATTTACTCATGTTCCTAGCCAATACGGGGGAAGCTCTGAAGGGGAAACGTCTTTATTGCGAACATTCGTCGCAGCGTCAGGGCTGTGGGTGAACTGGGCGAAGACCTGCCTGTTTCCTGTGGACGCATCGATGATGGGCCTTACCCGGGTGAAGGATATACGATGGGAACCTCACGGCATACGCAGGAGTACCTGTTAGAAGGTAATATAGGCAGAGCTATGAGAGGGATTAAGGGTAGTCTAGCGTTCTGGAGTACTCGGCCGCTATCTGTAGCTGGTCAGGTAGCACTCCTGAAGATGGTGGTGCTTCCTCAGTTGCTGTATTATTTTAGAACGCTGCCGTCTGGATACCGAGCTCATTATTCTAAAAGCTCCGCTCTCTGGTAGGAAGATTCCTATGGGGGAACGGCTGGTGGCTTTGGCCACAATGATGCGACTGCGAGCTGAGGGAGGGTGGGCAGTTCCAGACTTCGAACTGTATTATTTGGCAGCTCAACTGCAATGGCTTACCTAGGTAGTGGCTAAGGAGTTTAGGGGCCTGGATTCCACGTCATGTATTGTCCTTGATTATACTTCATCAGTGACTGCACCTTGGGTCACTTTCCCATGAAGAGCAGACGCCGAGGCTGTGTTGGAACCGGAGCCTATGCGGAGGTGGGATTGCCCAACCATACGCTCCGGAGATTCCCTTTGGTGTGTGTACTGCTCTTACACATGGGGAAGGGATTGGACCGTTCTAGCCACATGGGAGGAGTTGGGGGTAAAAGTATTGGGAGACTTATATGAAGATGGTGCTCTCTTACCTTACCAGGCCCTGCAGGATAAGTTTGGCCTTCCCAGGAGATATTTCTTATTGCTTTCAGCCCTCATGTCAACAAATTAACATCATTGGGGAGCGGGTTTATTGGAACCACAGGCATCTATGGTGTGCCAGTCTGTGGTGATGGCAGCGGGGACCTTCAAAGCTATTATATATCTCTATAGACGAATGGTGAGCGAGGGGACGAAACCCTTGAGCCAATTACAACAGAAATAGGAGGCAGACCTTGGTAAGGAGATTCCTGAGACAACGTGGGCCTGACTAGTTGAAAGAGCGTGGAAAAGCATGCGCAATGCCAGGTTCCAACTGATTCACTTCTAAATAACACATAAGGTGTACTTAACCCCGGCCAAGATCAATAGGTATTTTAAAGTGGATACAGCCCACTGCACGCGTTGCAATTTAGCAGGGGCGGAGTTTCATCATATGATGTGGAGTTGCCCACAGTTAGGAACATACTGGGAGGAGGTGGTTGGCATGCTCTGTGAGATTACAGAATGACAGATAGAGCCGGACATGGGTACGTGTTTATTGCACTGGTTTCCACATACACCTAGAACAAAAGTCACAAGTACGTTTTTGGACTTGTTGCTAGCCAAGAGGGATCTCGCAACGCACTGGAAATCCAGACAAGGGCCCAGTATTGCAAGATGAATGGCAGAACTACTTTAATGGGCAACCAGTGAGAGCACAGTTCGGTTCCAGCAAGCTAAGAGATCTAATAATGATGGAGCCCTGCAGATTGCGAAAGTGTGGGAAGCCTTAGTTGTATTACTACAGGTTCCTAGGGCGGAGTTAGATGGAGACTCAGCGCTGGATATGCCGATGGGAACACCCTGAGCTGGTGGAGCACAGGGGGGGCTCCTGGCATCCCCAGGTGGCGCCGCTGTAGAAATGGGAAATAACAGGTTGCGTTGAGTAGAACGGATGTTGAGAAGCTACATTAATCTAGAATAATATGCCATACTGTCTTTTTCATTACATGCAAGATGGACAAACCGGTGGCAAGGGGCGGGGAGGGAAGTGGGAATGGGACTGGCTTATTTACATATTGATGCGAATTTCAGTTAGGCTATTGAAGTCTGTTTTGAAGATGGCTAGAAAATGATTTAAATTCGATTGTTGAATGTTATAAGGAGGAGGGGACTTGAGAGATAGACTTGATTGTGGAATGTGTTGCCATATAAATGCATAAACAAGGATGTCAAAAGACTGTATCAAGGAATTGTAGTCCTGATAAGTTCTGAATCACATTATCGCAAAGTAAAATGCCAGTTGTTTGTTGTTGAGAAAAAATCAATAAAAACATTTAACAAAAAAAAAAGTAAATGACAATGCCTGGTATTTATCGGTTTTGATAATTAACACAAATAAAAGGCATTGACATTTACAATGCCAATAGCTCAATCTCAGGTAAGTGTGAGACCTATTAATTTCAAAGAAGGTGCCGCCATTGTCAAGGGAAGCTTGGAAAGTAAAAGCATACATGGCACGTTGAATGTTGGAGGAAAGCATGTTGTGCCTACAGAAGGAGAAACTCATTAAAAAAATAGTGCTTACAGACTAAATAAGACGTACTGTGTAAAAACAGTAGCAAAAGGGCCAGTCCTTGTGGGAGGTTACCAATGAAGACAAGATGGTACTAAGACTAACAATCCTAATACCAAATCAGAAGGCAGTATTTAGAAAGGACAATGACACAAGCCAATGAAAAATATGGGTCGAGGGTGGGTGGAGCTTCAAGTTTATACTTGAATATAGCACGCCTTGCAGTGCAGCGCGTGTGTTGCCCAGGCGCAACCTAAAAAGGATAGGGTTAGAAAGCTTGAAATAATCTCAGCTATTGCTATTAAGTACATTTTTACATCTGTTTTTAAGGTGTGAATTTCAGTTTATTTTCTTCAATTGTATCCTCATGATTCACCCAATAAACCTGGTTGACGGGGATCATTGCATGTGGAGCTTTTTCCTGATAGGACCTGGGAAATGTTCGATTCCAGCAGCTTTGCATCCTGTGATATATTTCCTCCTAAAATCCTGGAAGACTGATGAAGTTCTATATGGTTCCAAGGACAGGCCTGAGACTGCTTCACACAGTGATGATGTGTTATGAGCATTGCAGTTTGGTCATTATCCTGATCAAATGGCACTGTTTGATTTATTGTGCTGTGGCTGTATGGTCATCGTGCTTAAAGGTTAAGAGACAAAGGCTTTCCATTTACTGTTGCATTTTCAAGGACAACATTTGGCTACCTGACCTTAAGTATGCATGTATGTATGTATGTATATATGTATGTATGTGTATATATGGCAGTTCTGTAGTAGAAACCAAGTGAGTATGGTTAAAAACAAGCACAAATTCGCTGAGGTGAGGTAGCTTGGTTATGGACGGTTGAAGGGTTGTGACTTTAAAGAGGTGAGTCTTTCCTAAATTGTAGCAGCTTTTTGGGGCCCTGATGGATACGGGGATATTGTTCCTGATCCTGGGAACGTAAATTGAAAAGGCCTACTGTCTTGTTTTTTTTTCCTTTTTTACACTTTAATTGTGTGATTACAGTGTTTCTTAATGGAGAGTTTGGTTACAATATCTGACTATATGGCATGTCTGCATCATTTTGGCCATATTCTAGCTAAACTGTCCATTTCATCCTGTTTTAAGCCAGTGTTGAGGCACATCATAGGTGGATGAGTTGCTGTGTGCATTTTGATAGCAACTATGTAACATATGTACCATGCCAGACACAATGTGCCATTGTAGTAACAACTACATATCATAAAGGTGCCATTTCAAATACCTTGTGCCTGTCAGATGCCTAAAGACTCCAAGTCCCTAATACGAAACCTTGGACTCATTCATATTGAACGCTTTGTTATCACATCATTGGTACTATAACACTGCATTGTAGATTGGATTCCCCCCAACTCGATACATGTCTGCTCTCCCACTGGCACCCATCTTAGTGCTCATGGGCCACTAAATTGGATGGTTAGAAAAGCCCAAATAAATAATAATATTAGGTATTTGAAGGGCATTCTCTACCTGTAGAAGTTTGCACATGTTCCTGTCATGTCAACATGTGCGATTGGTGTTCTAATCCCTAGTTCGCTCATTTGGTGTTGTAGAACGGTAGGCAGTAATCCTTTCAGTTGCATATTTTCTGCAAACACTTCAACTCAAGGTGATTGAAAGGGTTTTAATATCAGTGTGAAAAAAAGATGTCCTTTAGTCTTAAAGCAAAATGAACGATAAATTGTGCAGAAAAAAAATGTGCACGTTAACGCTGAATGCGCATAGTTTCAAATGCTTAAATGAGTAAATTTTATTGTCCAACCAACTGACTTTTTTTGTATTAATATCTACATTTGTAAACTAGTCATTATAGGGTGACATTTTTGTTATACTTTTGGCATCTGGCAAAATCTGTACATTTTGTTTCAAGTAATTTTGTGGCCTGGGCGTAGTTTGCCTTGTAGCGCTACGCATAGCTATGCGAAGTGCACTTCGCACTATACAAGCTTCGCATAGCTACGCAAATTGCGCAGTGCACTGTGCAAAATGCTGTTTTCACTGATTGCGCGGTGCCAAATGCTTGTCCGCACTGTGCAATCAGTGCAAATCGCATCTTGCACAGTGCGAGCGGTCGTTTTCTGCTGCTTGAGTGGATTTCTACTCGAGCGGCAGCTTTCTCAAGAGGACTGGTAGTTTCTCATCGTGAGCGGTCGCGAGCATGCGCAACCACTCGCACTGAGAAACCTAACCTCCTCGCGTTGAGAATCTCGCCGGGAGGTTTATTTTCCACGCTCGTGATCAGCAACCTGATGTTGCTGATCGCGAACAAGGAAAAAGTCTCGCCGGGATGTCATTTTGCTCGCTCGCGGTCGCCAACTTAACATTGAGGACTGCGTAGTGCGAAATAGCCCAAACGTCACAAACTACGAGAGCTTAGCGTGGTACTTCGTCCAGGGTTAGTTTTGCACCATTTTGCGGTTATCATCTATTGGGAGATTAGGTAGATGCAGAACATATTTTAAGAGAGTTGCAAGACTGCGGCCAAAAGAGGAGGTCTGCTCTGCCCATTCTCGTGCCGGAATCTCGCAAGACTTTTTTTGTGTGTGTATAGTATGCCTTTGTTTGTAATTTTCATGTACAATACAGACCAAATGCATTTCACGTAATACCAATAATCTCAGGTAATTTTTGCAGAAACTTACATGTATTTCACACATCTTTTGTATATTTTCACTCACCCTTCTATTATAGTTAAGTCATGATACAAAATGTGCCACACAAGTGCCTTTTCCTTGATGCTTAATGTTGGGTTCCCTGATGATAGTTAATTGACAAACACACAACCTCTCATCTGAAGATGAATTACTGACACTACCCAAGCTGTAATCAAGAATAGGTGGGAAATTACATGGAATACCTATCCCACAATGCCCCACTGGCCTCCATTGTCTCCTTAAAATAAAGATGGCTTTATTGCAAGATATCAACTGTTTGTCTAGCCCCATATGGGTCTTACCAGCCACAAAAGATGATAAACCTTCAGCTCTGTAATGAGCCTCTCCATTCAAGCTGCGTCCCGGAGCTGAGCAGGCTCTAACAAACACAACAAAAGCCGGGCCTAGATTGCATTGATCGCACCAGACATTGGCCCAAATGTTTTCTTCTCATAAGTGAGCCACGTGACTTATCTCTTCCCAAAAATGAACCCTGACAGTTTTAAAGCATCTTCCCGTGGGTAGTCTTACACCTTGCTGAATAAGGCCCCAGGAACCTGCCCATTATTCTGATCCCCGCGAAGGAGGCATTCCTGAAGTAGAGATTTTTCTGCCTTCTTTGAAGGGAAGCTGGAACTGTGAGATCTGTATTTCCCTCAGCTAAACATTACATTACATTGAAAAGCATCTGTGTTGGAAAGGTAACAGTCCTGTAAAGTATCACGCATCAGACATGACACTAACGCATTTCAATGTGGTGATATGCATCACCGCACTGCAATGCATTGTCACGCATTTGCATAGTGTTTGAGCGTCATCGAAGGGCTGCCTAAAATGGTAATATTATGAGTGTGGCAGTCAACATCACGACGCTGCTCCTGCCAGCTTAGTGCTGTAGCTGGGCTAAGGCTGCTGCTAGGCAGCTCACTGGCTGATACAATGTGTCCTAAATGTCCGCTGCGTGGCTCTCGTGCGGCTGCACAAAGGCTACTAAACATTACAGGCAAGGGGGGCACAGTTAGATAAAGCCATACCTGGCGCCGCCGGCTGACGTCACGTCCTGCTGCCCGGCTCACGCTCATGGCGCTCGCAGAATTTACTTGCGCTCATCCCGGGCCTTCAAAAATCACCCCACATTGGCATTCAATCATTGCCTGGCGGCATCACCGCATTCAATTGCCGGCCCAGGCGGCATCACGTCATGGAGCCACAGTGACGGTACAGTGTTTGCAGCGGTGGCTCAGGACAGACTTCTGTCACTGGACAGCAGGCTCACAGAGGACAGCAGCCGGAGCCTTTGGATGTTTTTAGTTCCAGCGAAGGCCACTGCCAGTATGGCGTAGGTCTCCCACTCACTCTCCGACTGCTAAGTGCTTCAAATAAACGTGTCTCCTGCTAGAGAATGTTCCGGGCGCCCCCAATCAAGTCAGGAATCCATGACCCTTGCATGGTTTTTTCGAGGCTCAGTAGTTTCAGAGATACCCGCACCTGCTCCTACCTAAAGGCCAAGATGAGCTCGGAGAAGCCAGCCGCGGGACAGACACACTGAACAAAGGCGACGAGCGCCGCAGTGGCTCATGGCCTGCTGATCCCTGTCTTCCTCCTTCACCCCTGGCTTATCCCCATGTCCACACATCTCGCGCTTACGTATTGTGCTTAACAGTCGACAGGCTATGATCTCAAGGCTCCTTGGTAAGCCACGGTGAGATACCGGCGCTCGTACAAAGGTCTTTCCCCATGCTTGGCCTCCTCTCTTCCCCGCATTTGCGTGATTAATAGCAGGACGTCACCGACCCAGCTACCAGCCTTGAGAGCCCCATCCTGAACCAACACATCTGGGGACTGAGTCCTTGCATCTTGGAACTGCTGGGCTCAGCTACAGGTGGAGTGGGGACAGGGAGAGCAGAGTGTGGGTGGAGAGCAGAGTGTGGGTAGAGAGCAGGGTGTGGGGGGAGAGCAGAGTGTTGCTGGAGAGCAGCTTGTGGGGGGAGAGCAGGGTGTAGGGGGAGAGCAGGGTGTAGGGGGAGAGCAGGGTGTGGGGGGATAGCGGCCAGGGGTTGGGTGATGCCTTTTAGGTGTGGGTCAAGGGTGAAGATTGAGAGCGAGGACTAGGCTGTGTAATTTAAGGGAAAGCGCTTTAAAAAAAAAAGTGATTTACCGAATCCTTTAGTAAAAAAAAGTAAAAAAGAGGCTCTTGAGTCAATTTGGAAACATGGTCGTGCACAAGGCGCTTGCATAATGACACATATCACATATGCGCTATCACGCCTTTTTTTTCTCTTTGTGCTCATGCTGTAAAGAGTACATCATGATGAATTGGTAGATCCAATAGGCCTCATAGACAAGACCTATTGCATTTGATTGATTCCCTGAGGGGATCCAGGGGGAGCCCAGCGGGCAAAGGCTGACTGAGGTAGGAATCAAGTTGTTTTGCTTCCGCCCACCCTGCAATACTACTGAGGGCTGAGATGAGAATTTTGTTGGGGCCTTGCATCCTGTTTGCGCCTGGTCCCACGTGGGACATAGAGGCCCTGGAGTTCACACTGTAATGGTCTGCAACTGCGCACCATTAATAGCCAGGCAGGAGTCAGGGGTTTAGTCAGCAAAGCCTGGTTATGGCAATCTGTTGCTAATTGGCTTTACTGTCGATCTGTCCGGCAACGCATCAATCATTTCAACCAGGCTCTAGCAGCCCGGCAGCTTCGATGTTTTCCTTCCGTAGCCTGTGCCCCTGCCCAACCTTGGTGTATGTCTACCTTATGTGCACAGAACTTAATACATAACTGCTTGTGAAACACTTTATTAATATCATGGTTACCCATTCGTTTAACACTACGATCTGGTGGTTACAAGGGCACATGTGCTTTTCAAGTTCTAGTGCTTTGCAGTAGTTTTAAAACCTTGTAAGAGTTTCTTGTTGGTCAAATGGGTGTCATTTCCAATATTTATGTTTCCCTATATGTTTAATTTCTTGATTTTTGCTTGCGAGTAATTGTCACTCATAGTCGTTGAAATGTCACTCATAATTACACTAAAATTATGAAAATGTCACACATAGCAATCTGAAACCTTGGCAGCTATGAGGTAACATTGGAAGTGGTGTATGGAAATGTACTGTAGCATTTTGAAAAACCGAAGAGAATCGAAACCTTGTAGAGCTCTGGAATCGCCATTATCAGCAAGGAGATTAGGTTTACATCCAGGCGGTTGTTTCTGTCCAGCAGTGACCCAGCTATTTCAAGTGCTGCAGAGCTGTGTTGTGGGCTGCTGATCAGCTGCTGCAGGGAAGAATGCAGGGTTGTCCTGCGCCCACGAAGGGGGCCCTCTATAGAGGACAGCCCCCCTTAGTGCCAAACAATGGCACATGAGTCAGCCGCCCAGTATTTTGTGACCCTCAAGGGTCCACATGCTTCAGTCACTTCTGGGCAGGAGGGGGGTGGGGCGAAAAGTACTGGTACCTCTCCCGTCCACTGATCGCCCCCATTGTTCTGCTGCCCTGACGCCGTTTGGTTGTGGCGCTGGTTCCCCCG
Organism: Lissotriton vulgaris; assembly: GCF_964263255.1. Classification (NCBI taxonomy): domain Eukaryota; kingdom Metazoa; phylum Chordata; class Amphibia; order Caudata; family Salamandridae; genus Lissotriton; species Lissotriton vulgaris. The sequence goes on along the minus strand of NC_141693.1, from coordinate 1,434,511,344 downwards.
GGATTGCCATTGTAAGTGCTCGTCGTGCGGCTGGTGAGGTCCGGCTCTTACCCCCTCCCCTCCGGCGGGGTGAGACTCATTTGGGTCCCTGCCCCAGGCTTATCTTTGGCTTTGCATGCAGTCCTGAAGGTGCTCGGGCGGCCGGGGTTGGCCCAGCGGTGGGGGGCAGAATTGAATTGTCCCGGGCCTCAACTCCAATGAGCATGGAGCACCCACCATCTCGCATCAGGGTCTGAGTGCCTCAAAGGCCACGTGGGGCCTCTACCCACATGGGAATAGAGGGTCTGTCTCTTATGGGACGTGGGGGGGGGGCAGCTTTTGATGTGTAGCTCCCTCCCTTGCTTGCACCAGGTGCCGGTTTGGTACGGGCAAGTGTCCCTAGACCTCATCGTTACACTTTTCTCCCTGGCCTAGGATTGGATGAGGTGCGGTAGGCCTCTACCCGTGGGGGGCGCCTAAGTATAAGATGCTGGGGAAGGCATAGGCCCAGTAGGGTATTGGGGTGGGATGCTGTGCAGGCTCCCTAGTCCCCCTTCCTGGCATCCAGATCCCGGAGCGGCATAGGCACAAGGCCGATGGGGGAGAGTTGGTAACGGGGGAGGCGGAGGTTGCCAAGGGGGGAGCGCCCTGGAAGGCCCACCTGGGTTTCTCCGATGAAAGTTGCTGGCATCTCCCCGTTGCTCCTTCCTGTCATGCCGTTGGACGTGTTTCACGCATTTCCAGGGGCTGTGCTGCCGCCCCCCCCCCTAGTTGGAGGGTGGTGCAGGGCAGTATGCGTGGGCTAGGCCCCAGCCTGGCAGGGCATAGTAGATGGGCGCTTGGGGGTGGAACCAGCACTGGTTTTTCTCTTCCTCATCATTCCCAAACGGGTGCCCAGGCTGAGGCATGAGGGGACTGTGGAGGAACTGAGCGGGGAGCTGAGCGGGTCTAAGCATATTGTTGTCGGCCCCAATGCCTCTCCCCCCACACGCACACACTTGCCTGGTTATGTGCCCGGCCACACAGTCCTGCTCAGCTTCCTCAGGCACGTGGGGAACCCAGAGCACTGTTCCCTCACTGGTTGCAGTTCAGGGTTGTGCATTTCAGGCGCTACCTGCTGGCTACATGCAGCAAGGAGTTCTGCTGACAAAGGCACGCTCCAGGACCTTGCTGCACCAGCCTTGATTCCCGTGTCTCGGGGAGGCACCGCCCAAGGATTGTTTCCGATGGAGGTGGTCGTCGGGACAGAGTGGGACTGGGATCATGCAGGCGGCACAGGCCCCACCCCAGACAGCGGCTAAGGTCTCTGACGCTTACTTGTGTCGGGTAGTATAGAGCAGTCAGGCAGTCCTGTCAAGTATCACGCATCAGATGTGACTCTAACGCATTTCAGTGTGGTGATCCGCATCACCGCACTGAAATGCATTGTCACGCATTTGCATAGTGTTTGAGCGTCATCGAAGGGCTGCCTAAAATGGTAATATTATGAGTGTGGCAGTCAACATCACAACGCTGCTCCTGCCAGCTTAGGGCTGTAGCTGGGCTAAGGCTGCTGCTAGGCAGCTCACTGGCTGCTACAGTGTGTCCTAAATGTCCGCTGTGCGGCTCACGTGCGGCTGCGCAAAGGCTACTAAACATTACAGGCAAGGGGGGCACAGTTAGATAAAGCCATACCTGGCGCCGCCGGCTGACGTCACGTCCTGATGCCCGGCTCACGCCCATGGCACGCGCAGAATTTACTTGCGCTTGTCCCGGGCCTTCAAAAATCACCCCACATTGGCATTCAATCATTGCCTGGCGGCATCACCGCATTCAATTGCCGGCCCGGGCGGCATCACGTCATGGAGCCACAGTGACGGTACAGTGTTTGCAGCGGTGGCTCAGGACAGACTTCTGTCACTGGACAGCAGGCTCACAGAGGACAGCAGCCGGAGCCTTTGGATGTTTTTAGTTCCAGCGAAGGCCACTGCCAGGATGGCGTAGGTCTCCCACTCAGTCTCCGACTGCTAAGTGCTTCAAATAAACGTGTCTCCTGCTAGAGAATGTTCCGGGCGCCCCGAATCGAGTCAGGAATCCATGACCCTTGCATATTTTTTTCGAGGCTCAGTAGTTTCAGAGATACCCGCACCTGCTCCTACCTAAAGGCCAAGATGAGCTCGGAGAAGCCAGCCGCGGGACAGACACACTGAACAAAGGCGACGAGCGCCGCAGTGGCTCATGGCCTGCTGATCCCTGTCTTCCTCCTTCACCCCTGGTTTATCCCCATGTCCACACATCTCGCGCTTACGTATTGTGCTTAACAGTCGACAGGCCATGATCTCAAGGCTCCTTGGTAAGCCACGGTGAGATACCGGCGCTCGTACAAAGGTCTTTCCCCATGCTTGGCCTCCTCTCTTCCCCGCATTTGCGTGATTAATAGCAGGACGTCACCGACCCAGCTACCAGCCTTGAGAGCCCCATCCTGAACCAACACATCTGGGGACTGAGTCCTTGCATCTTGGAACTGCTGGGCTCAGCTTCAGGTAGAGTGGGGATAGGGAGAGCAGAGTGTGGGTGGAGAGCAGAGTGTGGGTGGAGAGCAGGGTGTGGGGGGAGAGCAGAGTGTGGCTGGAGAGCAGCTTGTGGGGGTAGAGCAGGGTGTAGGGGGAGAGCAGGGTGTAGGGGGAGAGCAGGGTGTGGGGGGATAGCGGCCAGGGGTTGGGTGATGCCTTTTAGGTGTGGGTCAAGGGTGAAGATTGAGAGCGAGGACGAGGCTGTGTAATTTAAGGGAAAGCGCTTTAAAAAAAAGTGATTTACCGAATCCTTTAGTAAAAAAATGTAAAAAAGAGGCTCTTGAGTCAATTTGGAAACATGCTCATGCACAAGGCGCTTGCATAATGACACGTATCACATATGCACTATCACGCTTTTTTTTCCTCTTTGTGCTCATGCTGTAAAGAGTACAGCATGATGGATTGGTAGATCCAATAGGCCTCATAGACAAGACCTATTGAATTTGATTGATTCCCTGAGGGGATCAAGGGGGAGCCCAGCGGGCAAAGGCTCACTGAGGTAGGAATCAAGTTGTTTTGCTTCCGCCCACCCTGCAATACTACTGAGGGCTGAGATGAGAATTTTGTTAGGGCCTTGCATCCTGTTTGCTCCTGGTCCCACGTGGGACATAGAGGCCCTGGAGTCCACACTGTAATGGTCTGCAACTGCGCACCATTAATAGCCAGGGAGGAGTCAGGGGTTTAGTCAACAAAGCCTGGTTATGACAATCTGTTGCTAATTGGCTTTATTGTTGATCTGTCCGGCAAAGCATCAATCATTTCAACCAGGCTCTAGCAGCCCGGCAGCTTTGATGATTTCCTTCCGTAGCCTGTGCCCCTGCCCAACCTTGGTGTATGTCTACCTTATGTGCACAGAACTTAATACATAACTGCTTCTGAAAAACGTTATTAATATCATGGTTACCCATTTGTTTAACACTACGATCTGGTGGTTACAAGGGCACACGTGCTTTTCAAGTTCTAGTGCTTTGCAGTAGTTTTAAAACCTTATAAGGGTTTCTTGTTGGTCAAATGGGTGTCATTTCCAATATTTATGTTTCCCTATATGTTTAATTTCTTGATTTTTGCTTGCGAGTAATTGTCACTCATAGTCGTTGAAATGTCACTCATAATTACACTAAAATTATGAAATGTCACACATAATAATCTGAAACCTTGGCAGCTATGGTCAGGCATGGGCTGGTGGCATGGGCGGAGACTCTCATGCTGCAAGTCAGGGGTTCATGCATTATTTAGAATTAAATTTCTAAGATAAATATGTTGTGACAGGATTGCACCGTGTGCATAATCATTTCATCATGTGTGCCTGCAAGTATTCATGGGGGTGGGGCAGCGACGCTCCCCCCGCTGTTAATTTGCGGTGGAACAAGCAATGACCCCGGATGTCGGCAACAACACAAGCGTCTAGTCAGCGCACGGGGCCTTTTCGGCGGCAGCCTCTCACATGATGTTCATTTGTGGGTAGCATTGCAGCGAAGGGTGATAATGGTCGTCGCTAGCAAATGGTTCATGTCTTGGGGCAAATTATTATGGCCAGCGTTTATCTGAGTCCGCGGTAGTAAGTTACAGAATCAGTATCTAGATGGCATACAGGTTACTTTCATCCCATAATGTGTGTAAGCAACGTGTTGTGTTCGTTGCAGCAATGGTAGCCACCTCGCACGTAAGGTGCATTTAGGGGGAACTGACCATGGCTCTTAGCGGCGGAGGTATATGGCTGCCTGGTTCATGGTTTACGTAACGCTGCGATTATATACGGCGGTAGGGAGCATGTCAGGGTTGGCGCAACGATTCAGGGGAGAGAGGGCCACGCATTCAGAGGTTGAGGGTCAGTACTCGAGCAGGGGGGCCATATAGACCAGAGGTAATGGTTTGGTAATGGTTTGGTGTGGGAGCCGGGAAGGGCTAGGGTCAGGCAGGTTTGGCTTGCGCCTTAATTGCACTGCTAAAATCTTCTTCGCATGCTCAACGTGTCAGTGTGTGCGGGCGGTGTTCAGGGTGGACAGGGCAGTCTGGTCGCTTCATCATGAAACAGCTTTACCATTGTTTGGAGCCAGCATTGCCGTAGCCCAGTTAAAGGGGCACAGCTTTAGTAAGGGTAATGTTAATGTTCACTGCTACAGGCACATCCTTACAAAGGGGATGCCGTTGGCTTGGGGCATTCAGGCACGTTATTGTGGCATAATTCTGTGTCCTTTCTGCTTCTCACCATGATGGCACAGCGCCCTCACAAGTGCCCATAGTTCATTCTATCAATATCACCTTTGTAATTACTACATTGGATATTTGTTTAAAACCTTTTCAAGCAAGTCAAAAAGAAATTCCCTTTGGGCGAATTTGCAAAAGTACATGAATACTCACAAAACATACATTAAACTGCTGACATGGAAGCAATGTAAACACTTGAAAATTACAATGTATGTGAAAACACTCTGGCAAAAAAGTAAAGTATAAAACAATTTATAAAGCAAGCATTACATCAATTAAAAACTAAAAATTGGGAAACATATATAGGACGGTACAGTAAACAATAAAAACAACATTCCAATTAAAAAGGAAGTTTTGTTCCCTCCACTCATCTGGACAAATTCCAGTTTGAAAAGGACCTACGTTCCTTTTTTAGGAAGATTAGATTAAAAAGATTCTTCGAAAATAGGGAATATAGAGCAAAACCAAACATTTCTGGCTTTAAACCCAAGTCTAAGTTTACTCCCACCCTTAGTATGGTGAACAAGAACATTGAAGCCTTTGAAACAGCCGTTGAAAGTGGCATTCATAAACTTTTTGAAAAAGAGAATCGGCGTTTCAATCACAATATTTCAACTAGTGAAAGAGAGGCCCTTAACTGCTTAAGAGATAACAGCTCCCTAACTATTAAGCCAGCAGATAAGGGGGGCGGAGTGGTGGTCTTTGACACTGTAGACTATGAGCAGCGTATGCTTCAGCTGTTAGGGATTGGCGAATACTATGCTCGAACCACAGAGGCTAGTCTCAAAAAAGTAGCCAATGAATGCTTGGCTTTGCTCACAGAAGCAAAGGAGGCTGGCTTCATTTGTGAGGAAGAATACTGTTTTTTGAATAACCTTGAGCCTAAAACACCAGCCATTTATGGCTTGCCAAAAGTGCATAAAGATAAACTGAATCCACCCTTACGTCCAATAGTGAGCAGTATTGACTCACTATTGGAACCTGTTAGCAAATATGTGGACCACTTTTTGAAACCCATTGTTTGCAGGTTAAAATCATATGTACGAGACTCAGCGCATATCATCTCGTTGGTTGAAGGCATTCCCTTCAGTGAAGAGACTCAATGTCTGGTAACCCTAGACATTAAGTCTCTGTACACCAACATTCCGCAGACAGCTACTATAGAAGTGATTGACGATATTCTGTCCGGTGAAGACCTTGGTGGGGCCAACAAAGACTTTATAGTAGAATGTGTAAAACTCATCTTAACCAACAATGTGTTTCTTTTTAAGAATGACTACTATAAACAGCTTAAGGAGACCAGTATGGGGGCCACTTGTGCCCCCAGTCTGGCCTGTTTATATGTGGGCAACTTTGAAAACATTCACATTTACAACGAATTGGCTCCTTTTTTCGAAAAGGTACCGCTACATAGACGACATTTTTTTTATCTGGGAAGGGTCAATCGAACTGCTTCATGAATTTCTCCTTTGGATAAACTTAGGAGACCCTAATTTAAAATTTACTTCATCCTACAGTACCAGCAAGGTTGAATTCCTTGATATTTGCATCAAGAATTGCGATGGAGCCTTGGCAGTGGAATTATTCACCAAGCCAATGGCTAAAAACACTCTGTTAGAATTTTCTAGTTTCTATCCAAAATCACAGAGGGAAAGCATTCCCTTCAGCCAGTTTCTTCGTCTCCGAAGAAATTGTTCTGATTTGAACGATTACTATAAACATGCTGAAGACCTCAGAGTAAAATTTAGAGAGAGGGGATACCCAAAAAAACTGCTCTCAAACTCCATGAAAAGAGCTCGGTTTTTTGACCGGGATGCTCTCATCCGTAACACACCTAAAAGTAAGGAGCCCCTCAATAAAGTTGTTTTTGTCAGCAAGTTCTCAAATATTAGTAATCAAATAAAAAACATTGTGAACAGGCACTGGCACATTTTAAATCATGAAGAAGAGTTAGCACTAGAGAAACCTCTATTTGCTTTAAAAAAAAACAAAAATCTTCGTGATCTGCTGGTTCAGACTTACAAAGAAGAATCAACTGACAACCAACGGACAATTGATGGCATTAAAGTTATTGGAACAACTAAATGTGGCAACTGCAATATTTGTACCCAATGTATGGTGGGGTCAGAGTTTGTATGTAATTCTAAGAAAATAACCTGTAAGACCCACAATAATTGCAAGAGTAAAAATGTCATCTATTTGCTTCAGTGCCCTTGCAGCCTGTGTTATGTTGGAGAAACTGGGAGAGAGGTACGAACCAGACTCCAGGAACATCGATCAGCTATTAAGACTAAGAAAGTAACTGCCCCGATTGTGGCCCATTTCTTAGAAAAGGGCCATAAAGAATCTGAATTTGGCTGGTTCGTTATGGAAAAAATCAAAATAGGTAAGAGAGGTGGCAATTTGGTTTCAAGAAGAAAAGAGAGAGAGCAGTGGTACATCTCCTACCTCGATACAGTCAAGAGGGGCTTAAACTCGAGAGAAGAATGGGACCGCATTATTGGAGCCATATAGGATATGTACGTGCCCCTATTTTTCTATTTTTCTATATAGGGTCTTATTTGCTGTAACTAAATGCACTACAGTGAATACTATGTATATGGTCGCTGTATTATAGAACACTAGCTTCCATTAATATGTAACCAGGATATATTATTTGTCTGGTTGCCGATGTCAAAGCATCCTGTATAAGAAAAGAAACATGCTGAGACTTTAAATTCCTAAATATCTGGATGCCCATGTCCGAGATATAGTGCTCAGCCCTGTACACTTTTAAATACTCATATAGTTTTTTCCCCAATATAGGTATTTTATATAATCCCAGGAGGATTTTTTCGATTCTCTGACTTAAGCAATGTTTTTTGCTTCTTTTTGTGATCGATTTATACTTACTAATATTATTCGAATAACTATATCTTTAAAGGAGCTCACCATTCTATTTTTAATTTTTGTGCACCGCTCAAATTCTAATATTAGGTTCCTAGCAATCAATAGTTAAGTATACCATCGATAAGTTGAGTAAAACGGGTAGTCTTTCTACCCGTTCTATTACTTCCGTAATCGTCACCATCTTTGACCCGCGCTTTACTGGTATTTAAAAAATCTCCTGTTTCCCAGCAAGTTTGTTAGCCGGGATTACAAGCGGATCCACACGCGGGACGTACAGGAACAAGACACGGAAGGTGAGTGAGCTGTACTTGAACGAGGGGCTCCTAGTGATTCGCGCTATTATTAGAAAGGATATCATGTGACAGAATCGTTTTCGATTTGTCATTTTTTGCAGGGCTTCCAGAGAGGGAATTTCTTCGGTAAACGTATATCAAACGAGTAACCTGGGACTGAAATTCTAACCCCTCTGTGCGTGGCCACTAATTCTTGAAAAAGGTGGTTTACAAAGCAGAAATTGGAACCGTAACTAGAACTACCGCGTGTTTATGAGGCAGCTGTGCTATTTGCTGTGTGAGTATACCGAATAAAGATATAGACACCAACTATCGTCAACGGAATGGAAACTGATCAGTAATGGCTTGCTTTTTATTTTCAGCTTCCAGATATCTAGCTGGATGTGTTTTCGATACCTCATGTTAATTATATAAGCAGTTTCTTTGAAATTTTAAAGTAAGTATAGGGCAAAATAAATTTCGCCTTGCCTTGCGCTATTCCATGAGTTGTTTGGCGTTTGCTTGCTTTGTGTTCATCGAGCTAGGAGACATATAATGTCGTTTTCTGCCCCTATATACATGAGTCTGAGAATGACTCTTGCTGCCCCAACATGTATGAGTCTGAAAAGCAGTATAAAATGACTCTCTTTAAACAAAACGTAAAACAAATATAAACAAGTCGGGTAAGAGACAATTTAGGCTACTTTTACACACACCCAGGAGTTGTGTTTAATGAGAAATAGCTGGTGCATGCTAGTTTGTATGCTTGCCACGTAGCCATATTGAGAAGACTATTAGCTAGGATTGAATAATGTGAACAATCGCCCTTCAAACCAGTTGAATAGAATGTTTATCCCTATTATAATTAGGTATCTCGAACACAAACAGAGGACTATTCGCTGGACGAAAAACCTCAACGTATAGATAAGGAGGCGGAATACCACTTATGACACACTGCTATATCTATCATCTGTTTGAGGTAGGTGATGTATCACTGCTCGTAGGTTTTTGCCACCTCTCCCCCAACTAAATCTGGTGTCATCGTCAAATAATGGCAAGTAATCTGTGCCTGGCTTCCAATCTTGTTATTGACAGATGGATCTTTAGAAATATTGTGTAGGAAGATAGCAGATGTACTATGAGTTTATGGGATTATGCACCATGTCTGGGTGCCAAGCACTAATGTGATCATATAAGGTTTTCGTGACAATGTGATATTTATGTGACTATGTTGTATGTCTCTCTTTTGCATTGGAAGCAATGTTAATATGTGTTCTTTTGGAAAGCCTGTAACATTACGTTTTTTAAAGATTTTTTGGCCTCAAATTTCTGTTATTTCAATTGGATCTATTGTGCCTATTTTCCATGCTTAAAGTTGATCTTGTTTAAATTTCAGAATTTGTTTGGGAAACATTATTTGTACACTGTCCTGATGAAGGCGGATTTGATCGATTGTACCGCCGAAACGCGTCGACGCCCTAGGAGTTAATCAGGGATTATAAATCAAGGAGAAATTCAAAATTAACGCTTGTGTTTGGGTTTAATCCTTTTTCCCTGTGTATTCCTTTTTAATTGGAATGTTGTTTTTATTGTTTACTGTACCGTCCTATATATGTTTCCCAATTTTTAGTTTTTAATTGATGTAATGCTTGCTTAATAAATTGTTTTATACTTTACTTTTTTGCCAGAGTGTTTTCACATACATTGTAATTTTCAAGTGTTTACATTGCTTCCATGTCAGCAGTTTAATGTATGTTTTGTGAGTATTCATGTACTTTTGCAAATTCGCCCAAAGGGAATTTCTTTTTGACTTGCGTCATTCGTGGAACCCTATCCCTTTGGTTTTGGGGTCCCTCTCTCTTTTGTTAGAGTAAAACCTTTTCAAGGCCAAGGGTATAGCCTAGGGGGTAACATCCCACTCGGATATCAATGCAGCCGGGGGTCAGGGTAGTTACCCTGCTTCAATGTAAACTTTCCCGAAGGTGTCAGAGCGTTTCAGAAAACGACCAGTTAAATGGCCTAGAGATTCCAGAGTACACGATTGATGGGAAGATGGGATGCTAGAGCGCACAGTAAAGACAGGAGCGGCTGGAGTAAGTTGAGTTCATAGAGTATCATACAAGTGGGAGAGAGAGAACAAGTGTATGTTGCTTTAGTACAGCACCGTGTCCATAGCCCCCTTCAACAAAGTTGATTACTTACTGGTATGGGGACACAATTTCGGAGTACAGCCAAGTTGGGGGCACTTGGTGGCAAGGGCCCTCAGTAACTTTGGCCCTGGGCTTCGTGACGTACCTCAACTTGTGACTGCGCGGGATTGTCCGTCGCTTGTGTTTTCTATGACTCGTAGCATGGGACCGGCCCAGAGGCTTCTGTGTTCCAAGTTGTGAAGGTATTACCAGAGATTGGCCCACAGGAGGATATAGAAGCTGCGCCCTTGTCCCTGTGTGATGCCAAATGTAGGCAACGCTATGGTGATCTGTGATGCCTAAGTTGGACATGAGGTTCTTTTGATATGCGCCCGGCTAGAAGTGTTAAGGGTACACTGCTGATTGAGTTGAGGCATAATGCATTAAGTGTTATATGTTAAGTACAGTTCCTACCAGTAACTACTGGGTTGTGCTAACTGATCTGTAGTACAATGACCAAATTGACCTAGTGATTGATGGGATCCCTGTGAAGTCATGACAAGGTTTTGTATCACAGTGTAATATAGGCAGTTGGAACTAAGTGTTCTCTTATGGAGGATACAAAGGATAATTTAAATAACCTTCTATGGAGTCTCCTCTGTGGTGTGCTTAGTTTGCTACTGCGGGTGTGCAGTTGGCACATAAAATGTTCACTTTCTCTGGAATAAGCCCTAAGGCTCTGCCTAGCTACCTAAGGGGTGAGCAGACGTTAGCTTAAGTGGGTACTCCCTTTTGCTGGGTGGGTTCCGAAAGGCTCAGGTGCAGACCTTATCCAACCAGAAAACTTCACTTATAACATTGGTGGAGAATGCCTAGGAGTTGTTTGCAGTTCATTTCGAACCGTCCCACAGGGCGAATGTCTTAGGCCACATGGCTTGTTAAGGGCTTTTGTACTGGAGCCTGGTTGAAGAGCTAACGTCGGGCAAGTGTGTCTGGTGCTTTTATCGCACTGTTAAGTTCCAGTCATGAGCTGCTTTTATCACGGTGAGCAGGCTGGGGGTCAGGGAGCGCCGATACATCAAAAGCACTGAGCAGCTTTCAGTCAGGTGTGGTATGGTTGATATCTGATGCAGGGGGCATCAGTTAGACTTGAGCTGTAATAAGATGTACCGCTGTCGGTGCTCGGAGGTCTGTTGGCACCGCCTTTTCAGTGGAAGCCATTGTCTAGCGGGTTGCTCTGAGCTTAGTATTTGCAGGCTTAAGTAACATTTTCAGCTACCAGTTCAAACAAGCATCTTTCACTAATTTATACAATGCAGATCACAAGAACTATTTTTCAGGCTCCTGCAGTAGGTGCGGGAAAAAAAAGGTTGCAGCTTGTGTGGCTCAATTTGGGCATGAGAACGGCCTGTCCTGTCACCGGTGGTCGGCGACATTGGTGGTCTGTGCTCCCAGCAGTCCTGTTTGGTGAATGCGGGGTGACCATAAGGGCAGTTTCAGTTGTTTGTGATAGGTCACCTTGTTTGGGGTTAGAGGTCTTTCGGTGTTATGGTATGTGTGGTAAGTTCTAGGCAGGGAGACTCAGGCCAGTCCCCACCCTTTGGTCGACCAGGCCATCCCACACAAACTCCTTCAGCTGGGATCATTTCAGGGTTGGGTCAAAAACTTGTCAGCAATTACACAGCAACCCCCTAGTCACACCCTGGCATGGGTAGTAAAACTTCACGCAAGTTTAATTTAGGGTTATGATATAGAATGTCTTATTAGGAGGGGCCCAGTGCGGTCATGCCATTGTCTATTATTTGGTGACTGGAATTTGGGCCACGTCCAGTGCAAGCAGGGTGGGGCTAGTGCATAACAGCTACATGTAACAGTGGAGAAGTGTGGCTCACTGGTTAGAAGCGGCAGACCCTGAAGCAGAGATCAGGCCCAGGACCAGGGTTCAATTCCCGACGCGGCAGGGTCTTGGGCTTAATGTCCGCAGACTCGATAATTCTCTTGCCTCGGCGCCTACTCTAATCATGAGTCCCACGCTGCAATTCTGGGCAATAGCTTGCTTAATCTCCACAATGGCCCCTACAACGCTGGGATGCCTGGCTTCACCTTGGGGGTGCCCAGGAGGGGCTTCTCACAGGGAGAGCCAGGAAGGGTTCCACAGCGTTATACAGCGCCGGGACGCCCCGTTGCTGGGGCAGCTTTGCGCTTTACAAGTATACTACATACAACATGTATGTCTCTGTGGCGGGGCGAGTAAGGGATGCTTGGTCTGCCCGCAGGGGCGGGCGATTTCTTTGTGGGCCTAGCTCTGCAGGCTACCATGTGCCCTGGTTTTAACAGACTAGGATACGCAGTGAATTTTGTGGCAGGCATGCACCAAGAGATGGTTCTTCCGTTACATCTATACCTGGTTTAGTTCATGGCTACGGAGTGGCGGCGTTGACACTCTGGTGATGAAGGTGGTCAGCTGGTTGACAGGCCTTCTAGATGTGGGTTTCTAGCTCGTGCATGTCCAAGTAAGGGTTCAGGTGCCAGAAGCCAGCATAGGATACAATTTCACAGGCCTGTGGAGTGGCAGAAATGTAAGGGGCTTGCGTTCAACCTCTTGGTAACAGGTTCGGATCCTGGTAGGTCCACTTTTCAGGGCCCAATTCCAGTAGATTTTTCACACGCAGGACGGCAATCTGACAGACAGCAGCAGGAGTCTGGCCATGTGCTACTCATATGAGGGTGGTGACCTTGGCCAGCAAATGGGGATAACTTGTTCGGTATGCTCCCTCCAATCGTTCTCTGACTAGGGTGATACAGGGGACAGGTAGCAAGCATGCGCTGTGGGATGGGTCTTTCGACTTCATACACTTGTGAATGTCATTAGTTTCAGGTCAAGGAGTTACTGCTTGACCCCGGGTGCCAGGGAGGGTTTTTCTGGGTGGCAGCTTCCCCAACTATTGCACAGGTTGTTGTTTACTCAGAGGGGGGCAGGATAGCAGGTCTCCTCTTGTCAGGGGTTGAGGTGTTGGTTGGGTCTTTTTGATCGAGTACGAATAGGCTATCCTGTCAGCTGGGGTGTGAGTTTGCCATTCCCAATAGGGTGCTGGTACTGTAATATTGTTGGAATAATGGGTTAGGATCACAAAGACTGACTATCAGAGCACATTTTGCTTTGATATTTAAGAGGGTACAGGTACACTGGCCATAGATTTACTCCATGGCCTCCGATCCACAGCAGCATGATACAGGTTGCTTCAGTTAGGCAAAATATCCTTCGGAGCAGTCAGCCAACAAGGGCATGAATGCCCCAATTTTGGCCTAGGAAGATATGCAAGTGTGGTGCTCCTTTGCAAGGAGTAGGGAAAGGGCACATTCCGACCAGGCTTGGCTGAAGGGTATTCCTGTACACCTAGCTGGGAGATAGATCTATGGCCCAAGGTATCTGGTCGCTCCTTACCTGGCCCTTCAGGAGTGTGGTACTCTGGTTCATGCTGACAGCACGCCCCTTACCATTTTGTGGTTGAATGGGTATGGAAGGCATGATTAAATGTCCGGTGTGCGGGTCCTGGCAGGCAACTTTGCAAACAGTCTTTTGAAGGGGCAGCAAGCCCACCGATTTGGGCAGGCTTGTCTATGGAGCGCATCATGCAGGTGGGACGAGGTGAATCCCAATGTGTTAAGAGGTACATCCGCCAACAGCCAGCACCTGAGGTTTGTTGGGGTGCAGTGCTATGAGGCAAATATGCGCAAGCCATGGCAAGTTAGCTTAGTGGGTTGGAACATGGAGCTTACAATGCCAAGGCCGCGGGACTGATCCCTGTACAGGTCAGAATTTTGGATTAACTGTATAGAATAGTGTGCAGTGCTCAACAAAGGGGGTTTTGCAACCTAACATTTCTTCAAGTTGCCAGGACCAATGGTCTGGGAGGAGCGCCTTCCGGGTGTCCTGTGAGTGGGGGACACAGGCATGCGCGGGAACAGCGTGCTGTAGAGGCTGCGACAAAGACTAAGGGGGGTGTCTCCCCTCCCAACATTTTTGGCATACACCTGGGAGGCAATGACTTGACTTTTCAGTGTAGGAGGGCAATCAGGGGAAGCCATGAAGACCTTGTGCAGGAGGGTTAACAATGCCATGCATAAATCCACCGAACTAAGGAGTTTTGGTTTCATCTGGCATGGTTTACTGCACGCCAAGTCCATAGGGTGTTTTGATGAAGGTGATGATGGACGGAGCGTTGACAATACAAACACTCACCCCCAGTCAACTGATCTGGGTTTAATCCATCACCGTTCTTTAGCTCACTCCGCCACCCCAGTTCAGACATGGCCATATGCAAATCAGTCCGACCCTGTGCCTCAAGGGAACAGTCCAGCCCGAACTGCCAAGCCATGTCTTCCCTGGACCGGAATCAAGCTTCCCAGGACCGGTTTCTGGCAGGTAAGTTGGAAGGGTATGCTCAGACGTGAGTCCCTTCCTCACTGGAGTCAAGCAAGCCCGGCTGAAGACGGCTGTAATGCCAGAAACCGGTCCTGGGAAGCTTGATTCTGGTCCAGGGAAGACATGGCTTGGCAGTTCGGGCTGGACTGTTCCCATGAGGCACAGGGTCGGACTGATTTGCATATGGCCATGTCTGAACTGGGGTGGCGGAGTGAGCTAAAGAACGGTGATGGATTAAACCCAGATCAGTTGACTGGGGGTGAGTGTTTGTATTGTCAACGCTCCATCCATCATCACCTTTGGTTTTTCTTTGTTTGCCCTAAGTTGGCAGGGTATGCTCAGACATGAGTCCCTTGCTCACTTTGCCACTGGAGTCAAGCAAGCCCGGCTGAAGACGGCTGTAATGCCAGAAACCGGTCCCAGGATGCTTGTTTCCGGTCCAGGGAAGACATGGCTTGGCAGTTCAGGCTGGACTGTTCCCATGAGGCACAGGGTCAGACTGATTTGCATATGGCCATGTCTGAACTGGGGTGGCGGAGTGAGCTAAAGAATGGTGTTGGATAAAACCCAGATCAGTTGACTGGGGGAGAGTGTTTGATTCGCTCAAACGCTCGATCCATCATCCCCTTTTGTATCGCTTTGTTCGCCCTAAGTTGGCAGCGTATGCTCAGATGTGAGTCCCTTGCTCACTTTGCCACTGGATTCAATATAGCCTGGCTGATGAGAATTATGAATCTGAAACCGGTCCAAGGATGCTTGTTTCCGGTCCAGGGAAGACATGGCTTGGCAGTTCGGGCTGGACTGTTCCCATGAGGCACAGGGTCAGGCTGATTTGCATATGGCCATGTCTGAACTGGGGTGGCGGAGTGAGCTAAAGAACGGTGATGGATTAAACCCAGATCAGTTGACTGAGGGTGAGTGTTTTTATTTTGCTCAAACGCTCCGTCCATCATCCCCTTTTGTATCGCTATGTTTATAAATAAAACATGGCTGGTGTTGTTCTATCCTGAAAGCGGGTGCTGTGCTGAAACAGAGCAAGGCGCTAGTGTACATGAAACGGAAGCATGTAATGTTTATAAATAAGAAAAGGGGCCAGGTACCTGATGGGCTACCTGGTTTCACATCTGCACAGTTTTGGGGATAAATACCACTAGCTAATCTGTATTTACATTCAATAATTCCAATTCATCAATTGTTTTTGCAATGCTTGTGTTTCATTTAATCAACACATTATAGTCTGAAAAATCATTCCACAATTTATACAATCGTATTAAATCACTGCGTTGTAGTTATACATATATTTCAAAACAAAAAACATGAAGGACAAAATCCAGATGAAACAAAGCCCACAATGCATTTTGGGACGACCGATCCCTTCTTCAAGGGCCAGTAATCTGTAAAAAAACATATATAACAGCATTTTTCTTGCATCAAGTGGTACCTATGTATGATTATAATGAACAGTATTATTCATCAATTCTACAAAGTCATTTAAAAAATCAGTGACTTTTCTCTCAGTGCCAAGTCTTTCTTACTCAGTGTGTATGATTGCCAAATATGCTATTGGTGTACTTAATATACAATGCTAATTAATTTACACGAACCCAATCTTAACGCATATGACATATCTAGCTAAAGCCATGTGACTCTCTTTTTACCAAATCAAATTCGTAGTGCAAAACCATGCCGATCACCAAGATAGTGAACTTACTGGTTGAAAAAGCAGTGCCAAGAATCGAATATAATGTGGATTCCTAGACAACAAACCACCTTAACTGTCAAAATTAACTACATCACTCGTCGATAGAATCGTATTTACAAGAACATAGGAATAATTGACATGACTGCCCATACCTTGTTAAAATATCTCAATTCGGGACTTCACGTCTTCTTGA
Source organism: Lissotriton vulgaris (assembly GCF_964263255.1). Taxonomy (NCBI): domain Eukaryota; kingdom Metazoa; phylum Chordata; class Amphibia; order Caudata; family Salamandridae; genus Lissotriton; species Lissotriton vulgaris. The sequence continues at coordinate 1,434,494,994 of NC_141693.1, read as the reverse complement.
ATCTTAGAATCCTGACTGCGCCTTCACGCTTCAAACTGTTTGTGCAAATGGACTATAATTACTCTAACAATCAGGGCTAGTATGTAGGCTCGCAAAGCATTATACAACAAGATTTTCTTACCATTAGTGAATACTTCCTTCGTAATACCACCCTCCGACTTCACTATTCAAAACTTTGTTTTTCTGCCTAGAACATGAAGGATCACAGTAAATAATAGTGTTATCCCAAGGCTAACTAATAATCAAACCAGAGTCCCGTAGCACTCCTTACCACCATTATAGCCTCTAAGATGGTAATATTCTTCCAATCTCCTTCGCCCAAAATAATTCAGACCCATGCAATGAGACAAACATCATTGGTAGCATAAGAGGCCACTTTATTCGTAAGATCAGGCAATTTCATAAATATCCATAAAACCTTCAAACATTTATATTTATCACTTATCTTCAGAACCATAGAATTTGCATATTGAACCAAAACCATATCATTTATTTATGAACTTATTTGTTTATAACTGTATTGATCCAAAACCAATATAACTTCATTTTTCTTGAATTCACCCCATGTTTCAAAATCTTTCACTTTCCATCTTTTCTTTTCTTTTCCCCCATCCTGTACCTCCCACCACCCTCTCTCATGAAGGACGACCAAGTTCGCTCTAGACCTTGACCTCCCCCTATTCCACCGCACCAAGAATAGGATACAAATCAATTGCCTGTCCTACCGTGGCATATTGCAGGTATAACATCTCTGCTGAATCAGACAATAGTTTATTAACATCATAACACATTTATTTAAAATCTTGAGTCCAAGGGGTGGGTGGGCGAGCCTCGCCTAAAACGTTCCTACCTCCTAAAACTGGAACCTAAAATGGCGCCTCTCCCCTGCCTAACGCCTACGCAGCTCTCTAGCGCGCGCTGCCCTGCTCTAACGCGTCCTCGCTCTGGGTCTGCCCATTCGGGTGAAAATCCGCGGGGGAGACTGCTGCGCTCGCTCCCCAGAGGATCCCATCGCCCAAAATAATCCAGACCCATGCAATGAGACAAACATCACTGGTAGCATAAAAAGCCACTTTATTCGTAAGATCAGGCAATTTCATAAATATCCATAAAACCTTCAAACATTTATAGTTATCACTTATCTTCAGAACCATAGAATTTGCATACTGTACCAAAACCATATCATTTATTTATGAACTTATTTGTTTATAACTGTATTGATCCAAAACCAATATAACTTCATTTTTCTTGAATTCACCCCATGTTTCAAAATCTTTCACTTTCCATCTTTTCTTTTCTTTTCCCCATCCTGTACCTCCCACCACCCTCTCTCATGAAGGACGATCAAGTCCGCTCTAGACCTTGTCCTCCCTCTATTCCGCCACTCAGGAAAAACCATGGATTTTTCCTGACCCCCACCCAAAACCAAAAACCTTTCTTAACATTCTTGTTCTGTTCCGAGTTTTTTTTTCTTTTTATTCTTCCCTTGCGGAAGATACCCACAAATCCACTTTCAAAACCTTCGATAACATGTCTCTTATTTCGAGTATGTAATAAGCCATCCCCAATTGGGTTAGGTAGACACTGTCTTCTCTAAACAAATGGCATTCCTTTCCAGTGATGCTGTTGTGTGTGATGGTCTGAATACCCAATCCCACACAGAAAATCTTCATAGCCCTGTTTAGTTTTTTCCTCGCTTTTTCCATAGCATTGTGGCTCCTGGCATTCCTCCACTGCTGTCTAAAAACTAATTCGGTCCACACTAAACTGGTCCCTAACCAATTGTTGGAGATTACAGCTAAATCTAACTGCATGGCTTTGATCAAACTTAAACCTGATAATGCCGCCAGGTCATTTTCCCCAAGGTGGAGTATTAACATATCAGGGCCACCTCTGTCATACCTGATCTTTGCTAATAAAGGAAACAAATTCTCCCAGCACATGCCCCCTTTACCGCACCAGTAAAGTTTGTGTCCAGCGCTGGGGATGCCCAAATTCCTTCCATAGATTTGATTGTCAGCAAAAATTGCAGCGCACTTCACAAATGAATGTCCTACGATCCAAATTTGTTTTTTTGGCCGGACGCAAACCCCGAATGTCACCTGAATGAAAGAAAAACATTCTATTAAAACACTCAAAACGACTGTATAAACCTATGCTTACAACTCATGTCTTGATTGTTTTTTTTTTTATGTCTTCACATAGCGGGCACAGCAATTTGAACTCCATCTGCCTATCCTCTTGATTACACTCCAACCCAGCCCCAAACAAGCTGCTTCTGATGCCGCCCCTATACGAAAGGAATGCGTTGCATATTTCATTGGATTTAAACCTAATATTAAAAGCGTACGTCTCATGACCACCAGCAGTTAGTGGCTCGAAAGCTTTTCACCTGACTCATGTACAAAAATCGGCCCACGAGGAAAACCTTTAAAAGACTGAAAATTCCTCCACTCTATTACTGGACAACAACCTTGTATTTGTGTCACTGTTAGGTGTATCCACACTCCTTGCCCCATCTGATCCGTTTTTGATTTGCGTAACCATATATTTAACATGTCACCCTCCAAATAAACATCTCTGCTACATAGCCCACATTCATTCTTCAAACCTAACAGTTCAGAAACTCTAAATGCTCCAAAGAAGAGCCATATCATAACTAATCTAAAAATCCTAATGTCATGAAAATTGTAACAGGACTCAGGTAACGACCACAGCAATTGCTGTAACAAATCAAAAGTTATTGGCGCTCTTGTATGTGGAATTACAGCCTTCTCCCTCTGCAAACCTTTCAAAACTTTTTTCACCAAGACATTATTTGGATCCCTTCCCCAATATAATTGACCGTAAAAAGAAATCCCCGTTAACTTTCCTGCTATGGTGTTATGTGAAAGCCCTTTATCAATTAATGTTAAAACGAAGTCAAGTATTAATGGGATATACATCTCTTCTCTTTTTACAATGTCGAAAGTCTTGACATAACTTAGAAATTCATGCCATGCCAGCATGTACCTCCGTTGGGAGTATGGTGCTATTGAATTCTCCACCAGCTGTAGGATCCTCAGTCCCCTATGGCCAAGACGCTGTGAGGCACAGGTGTTTGCTTGACTGCTGCTCCCGGAGCCAACCCACGAAATCTGTCCCACTGGGAACGAGAGAGTGCATCAGCGATTGTGTTATTGATACCTGGTATATGCTTTGCCCTGAAAACTATGTTCAGACGCAGACTCAACAACATGAAAGCCCTCAAAAGGCCCAGCACTCTTCTGTCTCTTGCTTTCTGCCTAATTAGCAGGTTAACTACTGACATGTTGTCTATGTGGAAAAGGATCGTTCTGTTACTAAGCTCTTGACCCCATACCTGCAAAGCTACCAGAAGGGGGAAAAGCTCCAGAAAAGCTATACTACGGCCCTGAGACTTCCACACCTCTGGCCACACCTCCGCGCACCAGCGCCCGTCCCAAAAAATACGGAATCCATTCGATCCTGACGCATCTGAATAAAGTTGCACCTGCCATTTCATGCCCTCCTCCATGAAAAATAGAGACACGCCATTAAACTCCTCAAGAAACAATAACCAAATTCTCAAGTCCTCTTTTATGCTTCTGGTTAGCCTAATTCTATGGTGCAGCAGAGTTGCTCCCGACATAGCCATGCCTAACAACCTGCAGAAAGTCCTGCCTGCCCTCACCACTCTGCACGCGAAATTCAAATATCCTAATAGCTTTTGCACTTGCCTCAGCTGTAATTTGTCTGCCTGTAGCGCCTCTTGAATACATGACTTAATTTCTTCCAATTTTTTCTTAGGAAGTCTTGCCACCAGCGCCACAGTATCTATTTCTATTCCCAGAAACGTAACCTGTGTACTTGGTCCCTCCATCTTGTCTTGTGGCAACGGCACCCCAAAGGTTTTGGCCATGTTCTGAAAAAATTGTAAAGCTTTCTCACAATGCCTAGACTGCGCTTGACCCATGAATAAAAAATCATCTAGGTAATGACACACCTTGCCTTCGCTGCACTCTTATTGAAAAATCCACTGTAAAACTGAACTGAATAACTCAAAGAGGGCACAGGATACTGCACACCCCATTGGTAAGACTTTGTCAAAATAAAACTAGCCATTCAACTGCACACTCATGAGCTCAAAATCTAGAGGGTGAATCGGGATCAATCGAAACGCAGACTGTCACATTTGGCTAACTCAGCATGATTTCCAAAACTTTTTACCATTCTCAAAGCCTCATCAACTGTGGTGTAAGAGACCGCCGTGTCCTCGTCTGCAATAAAATCATTGATTGACCTACCCTCTGGCCATGAGCGGTGCTGTATCATGCGGAATTCACCTGAAGACTTCTTAGGAATGACCCTTAATGGTGACACCATAAAATAAACAAACGGCATCTCCTCAAAAGGGCCTGCCACTCTACCTAAACGCACTTCCTCTTCCAGTTTCTTTCGCACTACCTCCGGGAAGTCCTTTGCCGACCTTAAATTCTCTGCCCAACGCCTACCTCTGGGGCCCTGGTAACTAATTCTAAATCCATCCCTAAACCCCCAATATAGTTTGGCAGCCGCCTCCCTGTCTGGATACCTGTCTAACCAAGGGACAAACAATTCCCATTTAATTGGGGTAAAAGCCTTTTGGTATAGTAGGGAGTGGAGCTCCCCTCCCTATTGCTGCCTGCCCTGGTTCTTGTGGTTTATGTGCAACTGCGTCTGTTGTTGGTGTAAGGCACTGAAAGAGCATGTGTCTACCTCCACACTGGGAACATTCATGCTTAAACCTACAGTATGGCCTGTTACAATAACCTCTGTTGTAGTTCCAACATGAGCCCATGCGGCTTGGATGTCCCCTCGCAAATGACCCCGCCCCTTCCTGGGCGGCGCGCCCTGGTAAGGGCCGGTACGCTACCGGCAACCCACTAGCTGTATGTGTAGTTTGTGTATGTTGAGAGGATGACATCCATTGTAACCATAATTCCGTATCTATGTCCCCCCATGGTTTATCAGGAGAGATACTCATCCTGGCCCTGAACTCTTCATCATAGTTCATCCAGGGAAAGCCACCAAAATGCATGTGTGCCTTCTGTACCACATCCATGTATTTGAAAACTGATACTGCCCTCTCCGGATATTTCTAGCAGTAAATGCTAGCAAAAATTAAAAAGGCCGATGACCAATTATCTATATTTCTAGGCACTCTAGGGCCTCTCGCCAGTTCCATCTCCTCCTCTTTTGACCCCTCTCTCGCTTGCACATCTCGATGCAGCAAGCGAAAAACGTCTACATATTCATGCTGCCATATCTTTTGTTTCGTCTTTTGTGACAAATGAGTGCCTAGAGGCATCGACATGCCCATATACGGGTACCTGCTTGGAACAGAGGATCTATCTTCCGTGCCTTCGTGCCTAAGACTGTGTGCCGTCTTCCCACCCTTCTCACCTGACTGTGAAACCACCACTTGACTTTGCCCCGAAACATCCTGCTCCTGGACCTTTTTACCAGCAACCTGTGAAACAACATCCCATGCCCCCCACCAACGCGGCTTACCCTTTGGAAGCTGTTCTTCTCTTCTTCTCAAATCTTCCTGAGATATCCGCTCGAGATTCTCCTTCTGCAGTCCCGAATCTGCCTCTTCATCTTGAACCTGAAATGATTGAACAGATTGTGTTGTCCCCATCCCCCTCCCTTTGCCCTCTGTTTGAGTTGTGCCCCTTTTGTGCAAACTCATCAGTTGTTCCCCTACACTCCGCTCCTCCGAATTTTGCACAAATGCCACTTTCCCTGCCCCTGTAGCTTGTGGGGTGAAGACTTGCTGGCTTCCTCCTGGACACTCTCCATCTCCCACACCCCCATCATATGTTGCCCAATTAAAAACAGACCCTCGCTCCAAAGGCCTGTCCGCCTGGTGTGAATCTGCCAAAAATTCCATGTTAAAACCACTCTGCTCAGTGGCCGCCCTGTCCATCGCAAAGTCTCTGCCATATGCTCGCCTGCCTCCTGTCTGATTCCTACTCTGGACCTGCTCAACTATTGGACACAATGGCACCCTATCTGCCTCCTCCGCTAGTGGCACCCTGCTGCTTGTAGCCCCCAACCTCCCATTACTCTGCTGCTTGTCTGAAGATGTGGAATGTTCTACCAACACCCGCTGACCATCTAAACTAGTGCCCAAATCCTGTTCCTCAGGCCCGTAGCCTGTTGGTGCCTGGCGCTCAGCCGGGAAAATGTACTTGCGGTTAAATCTGGTATGTTCCAAACCATTGTCAAACATATAATGAATAAAGTCTTCTTGGCATTGTCCTGGCAGGCCGGCGGCCCTCGTCTGAAAACTCTCCTCAAAAGCCTGCGCCTGCTGCCCCTCCTGGCCGAGTACTTGTCTGTCTAATAACATCTTCTGTAGTATTTTCAACAATGCTGAAAACCCCCCTGCATCCTCAAACTCTGGCTCCCTGGTCATAACCCCTGTGGACAAAAACTCCCTCTGGCCTCTGGGGCGCTCTTCCTGATGAGGCATGACCACTACATCCTCCTCGCTGCCACTGGAATAGTCAACCAGTGGCTGAGGCTGTAACTGCTGTGCCTCTGAAACTGCTGTTGTGGGCAGGCGCTTATCAGGCCCCTTTACTGTATTGCCTTCTACAAATTGAGGCACACTGAATAAAGGCACTGGTCTGGGCCATATCTGCCGCGCTGGGGCGGCTCTTGCTGTCCTGCCCCACCCACTTTCTTGAAGCAGGGGACCTGAGCCGGGCCCGCCCTCTGCTAACCCCTCCCTCGAACCCATGGGGGTTGTCAACTCACCCAGCCACCTGACGACACAGCCGGACGCTCGGAGCAATGCTGGTGAGAGGGAGCGAGAAGACTGACCTCTCCACAGGGCCAATTGACGAGCGTGCCCCACAGACTGCCTTGCTCCTCTAGCCGAGCGCGCCCTTCTTGTGCCTCTTCGCGCTGACGCCGGCGGCCTGCAGGCCTCAATGGCCCTCCTCACACCATTCGCCGCCTGTCTCCTCGGTGGCCTGTGAGGGGGCTCTGCTGCACTGTCCACTCCGACCGCTAATAGGTCGCTTCTTCCCGCTGGCACTATGACGCGGAGCGCCTCCTGCAGTGCCTCCTTCGTCACCATTGCCAAAGCAGATGAGCGGCAATGTATAATAAATACCTTACTATTTATTTTTGCCTAAAATGACCCAGCCTCGCCTAAAACACTCCTACCTCCTAAAACTGGAACCTAAAATGGCGCCTCTCCCCTGCCTAACGCCTACGCAGCTCTCTAGCGCGCGCTGCCCTGCTCTAACGCGTCCTCGCTCGGGTCTGCCCCTTCAGGCGAAAATCCACGGGGGGGGGACTGCTGCGCTTGCTCCCCCTGAGGATCCCAGCGGAAAAGGTACAACTGCTGCCGGTCCCAATAAAGACATTTTCAGTAACATATTTCGGTCTACCTCTGTTTTTAATGTTGTCACGTTCGCTCACAAAATTACATTCATAACATCAAAAAACCGTGGGCGCCATCTTAGAATGGGTAATATATGTATACCTACTTAGTCATGCCTACTATATAAATATACAAGTTCTATAAAAATAATGCAGATTTGATATAAGAAACCTGTATCTTCCAACTACCTTGAAAGAGTACGCCATGTGATTAGCCGTACGTGAGCAGCAGTTTGCTCTAAATCCCATGTGTGGCTAAAACAACATCTCAGGACCGAGGCTCAAGCCATGAACTGTCATTGTACACACCCGTACCTCATAATGCAGTCCAGAATGTACACTTATGTTGACGACGATGCAATCATTTTAAAATCAAATAAAAATCAAATAGAAACCTATGCCTCTTTGATCGTGGTGTTAGTGAGTCCTACCTTAGTAACCTAGAATAAATCATGATATAAATGAAACTAAATTTTCATGGCACTTAGAACAAATCCTTCATTTATAATGTCTATGTTGCTTAACATGGTCTATGATTTGGCATGACTTGATGATTATAACATCATATTTAGGAATTATTGAGCTAACAGATGTTATCTGATGTTTATTAGGCTATGTGCTATATAATTAGGACTCTGAGCATACTCCATTAGTAGTATATGTGAATTTGTATTACATATAATGTTTATAAAAAACATGACTTATCAAATTTGTCATTCAATCCAAATGGCATGAGGGTATTAAGCTTTTTGATCCAATAAGCTTCTCGTTGCACTAATAGTTTGGAATTGTCCATCACTTCGCGTGGGGGTATCTTTTCAATGATTTGAAATGTAATCTGTGCTATTGTGTGTCGAGCTATTTCCCAATGTATTGCTAGACTCAAGGTGGTGTTCTTGTTCCTAATCCGACTTTTATGTTCTGTCAGTGTTGCCAACATATAATAAGCCACAACGGCATTTGATCAAATAGACTACTTCAGTTGAATTGCATTTGAAAGCCTGTTTGATTTTAATGCGTTCACCGGTTCCTGGGTGTAATAACGTATCCCCAATGATAGCATTATTTCAGTGAATGCAATTTCCACATTTCGTTGTGCCAGGTTTGGTCGTTGTGATATTAGTTTGTTAATTTGATAAGATTTCTTTCAAATTTTGGGCTCTTGTAAAGGCAAACAATGGCTTGTCTTTGAAAATACCATTGAAGTCAGATTCATCCACGAGAAGTTGCCACCGCTTGTGGATAATGTATTTCAATTCAGTCGATATAGTCGAGTATTTGGATACAAATACTATTCTGTCAGTTGTCTTTTTGGTACGCTTTGCTAGAAGATCTTCTCTAGCTCGAGATCTAGCTCGTATCATATGTCTATATAATTTTCTTTCTGAGTTGCCATGGTTTTTGTGCTGGTGTCTGTGCTGGTGGTAATGCGATGGATCCTAAGCAATTGGGAATATGGAAGTTTTTTGATCATCAAAGATGGTGGGTAAAAACTCTGAAATTTGAGTGCATTATTGCGGTGGGAATCTTTTTCATACAATCTTGTGACAATTTTGTTGAATTCTATTTTAACCTATGTATCCAAAAAGGCTATTCCGCTTTCTTGATAGTGTTGGTGAATTGTATTCTGGGATCTCCAGAATTCCAATCTGTAATGTTGTCAATCAGGGCTTCTTCCCTGCTCTTCCAAATTAGGAAAATATCATCAATAAATGCCTGAAAAAAATCAAACCTTCCTTCTATTCCACGTTGTTTAAGATATGATCTGACTCGAAATGCATCGGGATTTGTTTCATCAGGATTTTTTCCTTCATGTTTTATGTTTTGAAACATATTTATAAATACAATAAAGTGATTTAATACAATTGTATGAATTGTGGAATGATTTTTCAGAATATAATGTGTTGATTAAATGAAACACAAGCATTGCAAAAACAATTGATGAATTGGAATTATTGAATGTAAATACAGATTAGCTAGTGGTATTTATCCCCAAAGCAGCGCACATGTGAGACCAGGTAGCCCATCAGGTACCTGGCCCATTGTCTTGTTTAGATATTCATGTACAGGCAGACATAGGTCACAGGTGCATGCAACACAGTATACAATAAGAAAAGTAATTGAGTCAAAATTTAAAAACTAAGGTGTGCACAATCTACACTCTCATTCTTCATGTTTATAAATAAAACAGTGGCTGGTGTTGTTGTATCCTGAAAGTGGGTGCTGTGCTTAAACAAAGCACGGAACCCATGTATATAAAGCTTATGTGACTTTAAGTTAAACAGGCACCAGGGTAATAAATAAGTAGTCCTTAAAGAAACAGATAAGTCCGTAGAATCTAAGGAAACTAAATTGGCCAGAGCGCCTGGCTCAAAAACGCATGTGATATATTAGGAGCACCAGTCAATAAGGAGCCAGCATGTTAGAGCAATGGGGTTGGCATTGAATGGCATGCAACAACATGCAAGCAGCTGTAATTACACTTAGCAGAGTGATTACAGCAGTTCTTGCAGTCAGCACATGCACGCTGATGCTCAACCTAACAAGTCAAAACACAACACGAGGAATTCTCAAACCAATTTAGAAAAATAGACTAAATTAAAATAATTAAAGGATACCAAAACAACAAAATCCTATGAGGAGAACCAGAGGTATGAATGTTTTAATTTTTACATGAAAATAGCACCAAAAAGCAATAAGCACCAACTGTGATTAACTGGTCTTGGTAGACCAGTAGTTAGACTGAATATGAGGCCGACCTTGATGGAGTGTAGGTCAAATACAGAAACCACTATCAAACGATTAGAAGTTTTAGCTTGGGGCTCAGCCACAAAAATGGAAATCAAAAATGTTCTTCCAGGCAGGCAGTTGCTGAAGAGTACCCCAAGAAGTCACATAGCCATTGGATGAGGTCTCGTAACGCCATTGGATTTTGGTAGAAAAGATCTGAGTGGGAGAAACTCAAATTTCACACAAATTCCAGGTTCCTCACTGACCAGATAAATTTCGCACATTTGCACAGTCAAGATTTTCAAGATTTCTTCATTCCCACTTAATTACGTTTATTGAGCTTGAGGTCTCCCATCAAATGTATTCACAGACCTTTCTGCCCTAAATACTTAAAGGCCTTGTGATTAATTGCCCTGTAATATTTAGAAACACAGACACAAATGGCAACAGTGGAGGGAGGCATGAACCGTTGAACCATGGAATGAAACTAAGAACACATCCCCAAAGGGGATGACTTGAAATCATTTCCATTTTATTCTGACTGCTTGGCCTGCCAATTGGTTGTGGCAGATGTATGTGCTTATTTATAACATTTGTATACAAAGAATTGACCCAACCCATAAGAGGACCTTTTCCTTAAAATGTATTAGCATCAGACTTCATCAGTGTATTCGGATTTTAATAAATATTACAAAGAGTACAAGAATAACCCAGCTGAAAATAGCATTATTACATTTAACAGTCTTTTTCTATGTAACAGCCAGTGGTACTACTGTGAAAAAACCTTTTAAGTGATTGTCACTGTAAGGATTTGTTTAATTTTAAATGTCCTACTTTTAAATACCACGCAGCCTGTTTTAGGGCTATAAGCCCTACTTAGAGATGGATTACAGACAGATCTGTGACTGCGGTAAATTATTGATTTGCTCAGTATTCTATCCATTATTGTTGTCCTAAGTGGGAAGGTTATGTCCAGACGTGGGTTCTGTACTCAGTGTGCCACTGGATTCTTGTTTCTGGTCCAGGGAGGACCAGGCCTGGAAGTTAAGGCTAGACTGTTTCCATGTGGAGCAGTGTCAAGACTGTTTTGTATATGGCTGGGTCCAAATTAGTGTGGCATGAAAAGTAAAGAAATGATGGTTTAAACCCAGATCTGTGACCAGGGTTAAATGTTTGATTTGTGCAGCATTCCATTTATCATTTGTAGTTTTTAGTTTTGTTGCCATAAGTGGGAAGGGTATACCAAGATGTGGGTCCTGTGCTCAGTGTGCCACTGGATTCAAGCTAGCCTGGCTTATGACTGGTGATACCTTGAACCCGGTCCAAGATGCTTCTTTCTGGTCCAGGGAGGAACAGACAAGGCAGTTCAGGCTGGACTGTTCCTTTGGGGAGCAGGGTCAAGACTGATTTGAACATGGCATTTCCTATGCTCAGTAAATCCACGCCCAATCAAAAATCTATCTAATGTGAATGCGACAAATCGATAAAATGCAGGCAATGCATTTGCTGAGAGGCAGTTAAGGGCATATAGATGGCCCTTGTTAATAATGGCAGCCATTTTTACGTTTAAGATGGCTGTCGTCATTTGTACCACATAGTGGTAAGCTAAAAGTAAACTTCAGACTATCAATCTAGATGTTTTTGGTCTGCCAGAAGGAAAGATGGATACCTCCAAGGAAACCAATCTGACATTGTGAACCCTCCACATGAACAGTCATGACAACTCTAATTTAATTGTGGGACGCAGCATTTAAACACCCACATGTGCATTGCTGAGCAGCTACTCCACAATTAGTTGGCTACTAGTGCCTAGTAGCTAAAGGGGCCCCAGCCTCAGAGGAGGGAGAAATGCTCTACTGAGTGCCCATCAGATGTCGGTCTTCAAAAGATGAGGCACAATGGAGGTCCAACCACATGGCTGCAAAAGTCCCATGATGACATCCAGTTTTCACATTGATCTCCTCTGATGGATTACTGAAATCGGGTAGCTGGAGCAGAAGGTGAGTGTTCGTAAGTGGAGATCTTAGGAGGTGCCCAGATCACAGCCTTATCCTTCTCCTACCTCAAATATCTATCCAACACCCATTATACCAGTATCCTTTAAACGAGGCACATGGAAAACTAGCACCTATATTACATAAGAGTTCTCAGGCTGTGGCAGGTGCAAACCGGCACTGTACACCCCATTAAAGTAAATATGGTGTTCCCAGTGAAGAGGCAACTCACACATGTAGACTGAGCATTGGATTACTGCTGTTTGAGGCTTCCTGTCTACATTTCACAAAGGTGGCATGCCCAGCCTCATAATTGATGGAAGCAGAGGGATCCCCATGCAGGTGGGTGCAGTAAGGGGCTGCACCCCCTTGCAAAGTGATAATGTCATGTCCTTTAGGATAGCCCTGTCATGTATACTCTATTTTACATACAACATCCCATCCACATGACAATAACGATTCTAAACAGGTAACCTTTTACATAATAGCTTGCTCCTGTCTCTTTAACACCAGGTTCTTAGGGCAAGATGCATCAAGGATTTTCCTGTTCGCAACTGAGCCGATTCGTAAAATTGGACCGTTTGCAAGCAGGAAAAAGCCTTTTAGGATGTATCATCCCAAAAGGTCATTGCAAAATAAGGAATAGCAACATTTGCGATTCCATAGTTTGCAAATGCATTTAAGGAATCGCAATTTTGCAAGCACCAAAAATGTGTGATCTGGCCTTAAGAAATCACAAATGACCACCAACTTCAAGTTGGTGGTAATTTGCGATTTCCCAAAAAAATTCACTTTTTTGCATTTTTCAAAGTGCATAGTTCAGGGGTAAAACAGTGTGTCCTTTTGGCATCCATGCACCATTGAAATTGCATTCGCAATTTCAGATACCTATTGGGTACTTGCCAATTGAGAATGTCTTCCAATTCATTCCTATGGGCCTATAGGCCTATAAATGAATGGGAAGGTATTCCTTAATTGCAAATTGCAATTTGTGATTCACAATTAAGGAATATGTAGGAATCGCAATTATAATTGCGAAACCTACGTACATTACATTTTGCGAGTCCTTAATAGCGAATCAGTAAAATTCGCTATCAAGGACTCGCAAAATACAATGATCTGCCCTTTAGTCTTCTATCAGAATCTGTGTACCTGACATACATAAACATGTCCCCGGCCACAGCAGATTTATTCTGTATAAGGGTCACCAATTTTTTACATCCTTGGCCAACAGCCAGCTGATCGCACTTGTTTAGAAAAGAATCTGTGATTGTTTACAAAACATTTATGATTATTTTCAAAACATCAATGGTTGTTTTAAAAACATATAGATTCTAGAAAAAACCCTGGAGTGACCACTTTAGTATAAAAGACCCTCACTCCCCCTACGAATTAGAGGAGTATTCCTTCCAAGCTGCGACGGGGGTGCTGCATGGTGAATCTTCGACACACAGAGACAAGGTCCTTCTTTCTAAACCATCAGGTGAGGTGAGGGGCTGGTTCATCCTTGGGCGTTTCTTGGCTACAGATACACATATCTATGCACATGTATACCTACACAACCAGGTTCTGCTAGGTACATGTTAGCAATTTACTTAGGGCGTGCATTTTAGGACTATGCAGTGCTACTTTTTTATCTGAACTGTTTCTGTTCATCTTATTAGCACTATGGTAGAAATGTATCTACTTTTCATTATATTGGTACTAGCAATGTCTTTTGTATGCTTCTGTCTCCTAATTGTCGCAGCACATAAGTTTCACACTAGGCTGTCGCTGGACCAATAAATAATTATTGAAATGTCCAAATCGCCAGCCTGTGCATTTTCGGAGAGAAAGCAAACACGAGTGTCTGAGCAAAATGTACTGTACTGTTGTCCACGATACCTGAGGAATCAGGGTTATCATGTTCAGTAGTTGCCAAAAACTACCTGCACCACAGTAGAATACAGAGGGGTGGTAGTGGCACTGTAGAGCTAGCTTGTCTAATGGCTGACATATCCTGTGGGGGTGTCCAAAAGCGGTTGGGACACCAAGCCCTCAGTTTAGGTCATCCAATATGGGCAGGTCCTGGGGGACTCCTAAGAACTACACAACAATACCTTATGGGGGTCCCTGGGAACCCAATGCCAGCCTCCCAAGAGATGCCCTTGAGAGGTGTACGCATTGAGAGCCACTTCTATGTGGCACACAGTTAGCATGCCACTGATAGCTTCATTGCCTACGTGCTCATGTCTTTCTAGAACATTCAGGCTCACAGAAAAGTGATTCCTCATTTACATGGGGCTGAAGGAATGCTCTCTAGTGATTAGGCTAGTGCAAAATTTCCATCAGCTAAATCATTTTATTTAGAAGTGGTCGCACAAGCATTTGCCACTCAAGGAATACAACCTAAGTCCTCTGGGAATCAATATGCAAACACAAAAGTCTGTTTTGCCACTAGTGCACTACCCTGTTTTACAGCTTGTGAACATTTCCATACCTAGAAGAGAAATCTGGGGTGGTTTCACAGCTTAAGTCAAAGTATGACCTGCACTACTGGCAGGTGACAGCATATGTGTCTTGGGAGGAAAGGCTACCTCTGCACCACTGCAATCTACCATAACTAGCAGGATTTGCATGCAACACTTCTTATTAGAAAAAATCAACAAGACGTCAGATACCATGCAGCTTTCTGCTTTGGTTTGCTGAGTTGGTTTGTAGTGGGTACTATTCCTCAGAAATACAGCTCCCTGGGTGCATACTGCTTGCTTATTTGTTGGTTACCGCTCACTTCTCTCTCGCTTTTCATTCTGTGGTTATTCTGCTAATGTGTTTCAATACAGGAGCATCATCAAATATTTACGCACTGCAGAGCACTGGTTCTTCTTCGCTGGAGTTATACAGTCATTATGATGTAGATACAAAACAATGTAGCCAGAAAAACAGGATACTTAGTTCAGGTTTTCATGTATTTTTAAACAATGACAGGGGTGTCGAGGACACGTCATGTAATAATCTTGAGGCAGCAATGGGTCTCTTTGGAATCATTTAACGAGATAATTTAGGAATAAGAGGGGCTAAATAGTCCAAGAGCCTGAGAGCATATTAAATGATTCACACAACAACAGCTTCCTTACATCAGAATACAATTATTTATCTTTGCAGATATTAGACAACAAAGGCAAGGGTTCAATTATACAATTTCACACAGTGCAATGTGTCCCCAGTGCCAAAGCCAAACAATTACAATGATTCAAACTTAAACGTTTATGTGGAATTTTGTAATTGAACATTTGTGTTTGTTGTCTAATGTCTGCAAAGTTAAATATTGTTATTCTCAAGTATGGTGTTGCTGTATGAATCCCTTGATATGCTATTAGGCTCTTTGACTATTTAGCCCCTCTTATTCATAAATTATCTCGTTAAATGATGACAATGAGAACCATTGTTGCCTCAAGATTGTTACTTTCCCAGGTTCCCATGGGTCTAATGGTTGCTGGTGTAGCCTGATTAGAGCATCATATACTAAGCCTCTCAGCAGCAAACAATATAACATAGAACATAGTCGAAGCATTCTTGATCGAAGCTGTATTTTCATTCACTGATAATCTCTGGTGCCTTTTTAAATCATCTACTAAATGAGTTAATCCCTTATTCTCATTTCTGCTTTATTTTTGGGTTCACTTTCTTGTCATGGTTAACGTTCAAACAGCGTTCAGTGTGCTTTTTGGAGTGTCATAAATAAAACAGGCATTGGCAAAGACAATAGGACTTGGCCTTTTGGGACCTATTGGCTTTGCCAACGCCTATAAGCAATTATGCACAACATTGGAGAAAAAGTCAAATGCTTTTTTATATGAAATGTTAGAAAAAGACACCATGGGGCTGACTGCGATATCGGTGAGTCAGACACTGACAGAACAATGGTGGGTCTGACGTGGCGTTGGTGTCGGACTCACCGACATCTGCCCCAATTTACGATGCGGCGGGCAGAGCATCAGACAGTGGGACCATCCGCAGCACTTCCAACAGGCATTAGAAAGACACCATACTCCCCTGATGTCTGCGGCTTTGTCATCTGCATTATGATGTCATTTTTCAACAGCCTTTCCATGTCGGCCATTCTGACATGAAAAGGCTGTTGGAAAATGACTTTGGGGGCCCCTAGCAGGGCCCACTTCCCTCTGGCCCTCCAGTATGGGATCAGGTGGGGCACCTATGGTGTCCCCTACACAATCCTACACAGTGTGGAAGGTATCATGTGGTGCCTGGCACACGGTGCAGGGATGTTTACAAACATCAATTTCACTATGGCAGCTTGTGCTGCATTCCTTTTCGGCACAAGCTGCCATAATGAAATGAATGTTTCTAACTGCACTATGCACGGTTTCATCCCCATTGTGAGGTTGAAACAGCTGACCTTTGGTCAGGCGGTTCCAGATCTATATAGGGTGTCTGCCCGAAACTGTAATCTATGAGGCAATCACTGGAGGTTGCATCATGCCGCTGCCATACACATGTCTGATGATATATGTGCACACCAGCAAAATGCTGCAGGCGCCATTTCATTTCCTTTTTATTTTCAGATACAAAATGGTAGATGCCACTCATATCGGTAAATATTTTACTGTTTTACTTTTGGCTCGACCTGAAAATGAATTTTGATGTGGTGAGTGAGTGGGTCACTAGCTGCAGGTCTTGAAGCAGTAATTGTCAGTGTCAGAACATGGGGTTCTAATCTCCTGAATGCATTGTAGAAATGGGGAGACTAAAATTAGGTGAAGCTTACTGCAAGCAACAATAAACATGCAAAAAAGGTGACTTTTTAATGATCTACATATCAAATATATGTTGAAACAAACCTACTTATATGAACCAACACCTGCCGGTGCAGATGCACCTTAGGCAATACATAACAGGGTGGAGCCTTCTACTCTTCTGCCATGGGAAGTTAGCTCCAAAAATGTTTCTCTGCAGGGGTTTTGATATTTGCTTTGAAACAACATTGCTACAGTTATATAAACAATGGTACAGCAAGACCTCACATCGCTTCTATCAATAGAAACGGTTTATGGCAGTACACTCACGTGAAACTAAGCCAAAGCCCGACCACTATTTAATTGCCAATTATTCCTGCTCAGGGCTGGCTGGCATGGAATTATGACATTTCCAAATTTTCAGGGGTAAAAACAGAATAGGACCACAGCACCTAAGCTGTTCTTTCTTTCCGGGATGAATGGGGGGAGGGTAGTACCTCCCTATTTGTTAGGAACTGGAGTATTCATTTACGAAAGGGTATCTCTACAAACTTTAACAACACAATTTAGTAACATCACAATATTTTTCAAACGTGATTCTCTGCAATGTGTGCTACATTCAGGTAAAACCAAACAGTATTATAGTTAAGAACAAAACAGAATAACATTTCCACATTCATTTAGCGAAATCAAGAAAAAAGTAATAAGAGGAGAAGGCACAAACATGGCTAAAATAATTATTAGGAACCAGGGGTGTGATTTTATTTTTTAAGGGTTTAAGGCAAAATTTTCAAATATGCACATAGGGAAAATAATGACATAAAAGTAATTCTAAAGTCAACAAAGGATTGAATAGTTGTGATGTAATAATCGCACCTATTTGGTGATTTCTGTATGTTGTGAACATATCTAGTACCCTAATTAAATATTCCCGATTCATGCCCTTATGTGGTTATAACAAATCATATCCTTATAAAGGCTTAAGAATCATATCCATATTTAGTCATAGCCAATGCAGTCCAAATACGGCAAGGCTACTTCCCTAGACTACTAGAAAGTACAACGCGTTCTTTAAACAAACCAAGCCTCGGGCAGCCCGGGAATTCCCCCTGCTTCTGTTTTGATTTGTCTTAGAACTCCTGAGAGTCCTGAAAGAACTGCCAGTTCTTAGTGACAGTTCTTAGTGACGTCTTATGTCCAACCTTACGTCAAACTCGGCACCATCCAGGTATAAATATACCAGCATTTGCCTTAAGCAAACACACAGTGGTTTGGAGCAGAGCGGCTATCTACTTACCCAAAGCCCAGCTGATGTGAGTGCCGAAGGAAGCCGACCCTCACTGAGAGAGAGACGCTGTCTTTTCTCCTGCCGAGAAATCCAACTCCAGTGTTTCCAGTCACCCTTGCGGGTTGCTGGGAGATCGAGTCCTGAGAAAGATATACAAGACCTCCTTCATTCTAAAACCAAGGTACGGAGCTGATTAGATCCTTAGAGAATTCTTGATTCAGATTCTTGCCAAACATAACTTAACTTAAACTGCAGCTCACTTACTCCTTCCCACGTACTAGGCTTAGGTTAGGTACACCGGGGTAGGCGTATTTTAGAAGCACCAGTTGAGTACGTTTAGTCAACTTTTATCATTGTATGTATTGTATATATTTTATCAGTTTTAAGTATCATATGGCTCATAAACCATATAAATGCTTTTACAGTATTACTTCATAATACTCCTTTTACTGTACGCAGTTTACTTTATGACAAGTATTGCAATTGTGGCAATTCACTTCTCTTGCATGAGAAAGAAGACTGCTCAATAAATAACAACTTTTATTGAAAACGCCCATCTCTCTATTTCTCTGCACTCTGGTGAAACTAAGCATGCACGATTGACTGAGTGAAATAGCTATCTATTGTTTTCACACGACTCTGGAGATATACTCCTTATTCTGGAGGGAGCAAAATTGTCATGTTTATGCGGTTTTCAGAAGCTAATCCCTTCTTGTCTATTCTGGAAAGTTAACTCATTCCTGTTCACTCGAGAAAGTTTCTAGTGACCTCTGAGCTAGCTGGCATTCAGAATTAAGTCTAACATATTCAGTAGAGACCTAGTCGACCTCGGTCCTACATCTAAACTATTGTTTATGTTATTCCAATGCGCAGAGCCTATTGGGAATATAGGAACTACACTACATGGCGCCCAACGTTTGGTAAGGCGATAATCTAATGCAAGATACTAGAGTAACTCAGTCGTGCTTTTCACACAGACCCCTTTTTCCCGTAAAAACTCCAATAGACGTTTGGAGTGGGTAAAAGGTTAATATCCGCCAGAACTTAGTAGGAAGAGATTCCTATGTATTAGTTTTTGGTTTAGTCAACATTGAAGGATACAGTGTTCCAAAATATTGTGCACCTAATCTTTGTTTCCTGGAAGCTCGCTCTGCAAACTTTCTGTCAGCAAAAATGCCGGAAAGTGACGAAGAAAGAGATGCTTTGGCAGCTCAACTCTTAGCGAATGAGACAATTATCCAAAATGACGACCCGAATGCTATGATCATCCCGGTCAATATAGGAAAAACTATAACTATAAAACTTATAGAAAATGAAGTATCATCAAGAGGTGGTACAGTCATATTTGTGGTAAAGGCCCATGAATATCGGCAGACAGAGGTATTCTATTCCTGGATACATTTTCCAGCAGCACATGCTGTGACACGCGAGTTCCAATACTACAAAATAGAGGAATCTCGAGAGGAATACGCCCCTTTTGAGGACGTTGAAATTCCACTAACATATCAAGAGCACCTGCTCTGGTTTAATGGCGCCCTAAAACATCAAAATCACATTACCAGGCTCGGTACACTAGGTAGACATGGCCGGTTCTAGCCAACTACACACCACATCCGGACATTGAAAAAATGTCAGACCGGGGACTTTTAGTTCAAATAAAACAACTAATTATAATACATAGAGAATTGGTCCAATATGTCATGCTGACTTCAACAGTCCAACCTGCAATTAGAATTCCACAAAACACCCCTCAACAGGGGAACACAAATAAAATTACACCACAGAATATACAATCATGTATTGGTAAAATACCCGCAAAACGGGAACAAATTCCATTCTGGTTAGCTCAAAAAATTACTCAAATAGAGGCAGTATTTCCTGATACTACCCCTCATGACAAACACAGAATTCTGACTATCTGTCTCCCAATGGGGATCGCACCACTTGTGGAGGACTGTGACACATGGGGCACAGTTTTTGCTTCTATCTACACAAAAACACATGGTGATCCGTCTATGGCGGTTATACCAGACGTACTAAGACAGATTCAAAATGAATAGGGTACAGAACCTGCTTTAACTCTAGGTATGAAATTACTGAAAGACTTTAAGCAGGTCTCGGCTATATTACTAGCCAACATAAAAGGAGAAGCAGCATCTGTGGCGATCCGCCCAAAATTGAAAGAAATAGATATAGCAGACCAACCTTTTGAACTTGTCAGAATAATTGAAAAATCCTATGAAGAATTAGGTAGAGATAGTTTGGATGGGAAACCACTAAAACCTCAACTACTTGAAAATCTTGAAAAGACTTTCATTAAAAATAATCTCAACTCTCAAAAGAAGAAGTGGGAGGGTAATAAACAAACCTCTCCCAGAGAAAAACAGTTTCGGTCCAGAGGAAGGTCTCCTCAACGAAGGGATAGAACTCCAGAAGGAGGAGGCAAGTATCCCCAAAGGGAGCCGTCTGAAAAAAAGATACAACCTTAGAAATAGGGACAATTTGAGAAAACCTGACAGATATCAAGATATTGATGCACGTCCCTCTCGATCTTTTCAGACTTCCTCACAGAAATCGGAAAGAAGAGGATGGTCAGAACATAAAGAAGAGCACGTCAAGTCCAAAGACAAGGAACCTGCTCATCAAAGTAAAAAATTACAATTTCCCAGAAAGAAGGTAGCCAGTATTAAAGTAAAACATGCAGAGAATTCTGAGGACACAACTGAAAAACGGAGAGTGGGCCCAGACAATGCTAGGCAGCGCAGCAGAAGTGACCATAGCTCGCAAGATCCTGATGAATCTTCTGGAGACAGTGGACACGAATGAATATAATCAAGTGGAAACTGCAGACACCAGAGTTAGCGTGCCCCATAAACTATATGAATTAACATTACGTATAGAGGGGGACAAAACTAGGAAAATAAGAGGTCTCTTTTGGGAGAATCTATCTAAAGGCTATGATATCCTTCTAGCAGAGAAAGACTGGCCACCAGAGTTTGTCAGGGAGTGCCCACATGGCGAAGAAATGATTATGCCTGCCTTCTCAAATCACATTCCAATTCATAAAAATTACACATTTGCTAGAAAATGGGCAGTGGCCTAAGCCCCTGCATTATATAAAAATCATGTAGGATGGGATGAGGATTCTCCTCACCATAAAATCCAGTTAAAAAATCAACCTACTGCACAGAGGCAGTATCCTATTAAGCAAGAAGCTAAAAAACAAGTCAGAGAAATCTTAGATCAACTTGAATATCAGGGGGTGATTGAAACATGCACCTCACAAATGAACAATCCTTTGTTTCCTGTCTCCAAGCCAGACAATTCATATTGTCTAGTTTTGGACTACAGACACCTAAACTCCTGCTGTAAAACTTTTGCAGTACAAAACTCACACAGTGCAGCACTAATGAATAATATCGTTCGCAAAAAATATAAAACAACATTAGATATTTCAAATGGTTTCTTCTGTCAAAACATAGCACCTGAAAGCAGATATTTGACCGCTTTCTCCAGCATGGGGACCCAAAAACAAGTTTGTCGTCTCCCACAGGGATTCAAGAACAGCCCAGGAATATTTTCAGCCAGGGTAACAGAGTTACTACAGATATATGATGATGATGCATTATCTTATGTTGACGACATCTATCTTACAGACGATGACCTGGAGACACACTTGAAAAGAGTGAACACCATCATACTTGGGTTCGCATCTGAAGGGTACAAATTTAACTTTAAAAAGTCAAGAATTGCCCACTACACTGTCCTATTTTTAGGATATGAATTATCAAGTGAGGGTAAAAGCCTAGCAGACAACTTCTAAGAAAAGTGTGCAGTACTCCAAGCTTCAAAAACGCTGAAAAACTTACAATCAATTCTAGGTTTCCTGAAATTCGGAAGAACATACATTCTAAATTATGCAGAGAGGGTTAAACCTCTCTATGAACTAATTAAACCTGATTTTAAAACAATTAATTGGACTCAGAAACACACAGAAACTTTACGATCATTAAAAACAGACATGTTAACTAAAACAAAACTGCAAACACGCACAAACGAACGCAACCTTGTAATCCGAGTCATCCCAGGGAGATGCTGATTCACATACCTGACCTCTAATGAGGGAGAAACGGTACCAATAGCTTACAAACCACACTTGTACACACATGCTGAAATGAAATTCAGTTCTACTGAAAAAATTCTAACTGCGGTTCAAACTGCTGTAGCAAAAGAAAGAGCCCTGGCACAAGGTAAACGAATAATAATCATTACACCAGTACCTGCCCTAGAAGCAGTAACACGAGCAAGCATTCCCAATGCTAAAGCTGTACATCCGAGATGGATACAATGGGTTAATTCTCTTGCTGCATCAGACGTAGTATACAAATTTGATCCCTACTTAAAAACACAAGAATTTCTCCAATACGAATACGAATGTCCTCTGCCGACTGAGATTCTGCCTCTGGAACATTACGGCTGTATAATATATACAGACGGTTCAGCACAGCCCACAGTTGGGGGTAAACAAGCATATAGTGCTGCATGCGTGATTGTTAAAGGTCATTGGCACGAAGGAAAATTTAGACCACAGGTCACAAAAACACAATCACTCGGAGACTGTACAGCTCAGCGAGCTGAACTACAGGCTTTTAAGATGGCGCTTGAAAATACTGATCGCGAATTCCCCACACTAATAGTGTGCGATTCATATTACTGCATTCAGTCTTACAATGAATACTGGGCTCAAAACGGCTTCAAAGATGCAAACGGTGGCACAATCAAGCATAAAATGCTTTGAGAACAAGTAGTTCTTTTACAAAAAGAACTACAAAAGACTCCCGTGATGCATACACTGAGTCATCAACGTGATGGCGTTCACGTTGCAGGGAATTCATTGGCTGATGAGGCTGCGAAGGCAGCTGTGCAAACGGCTTCCGTAGGTGCCATCACCCGGTCAAAAACAAAAATAGACAGCGAGATAATGCAAGCTGTCAGTGCTTCAGTAAAAGACAGTGGTAAGACACTCCCGAAAGGCTTTCCAGTAAAGTACTCATACAAAACTGAAGCAAACAATGTTACTTTTGCTCTAATCCCTGGAGAGGGGATAGAGCAAATCCAAACATAGAACACAGGTTAGGACTTATTTTAGCGGCACACGAAGGGCTCGCTTCTGCACATACTGGTATTTCTGCCACAGTATCATTATTAAAACAGAGATATTGGTGTCCACGCATGAGAAAACTATGTTCTAGAATGTGAAATATGCCAAAAAATGAAAGTATCAACAGTGAAACGACCAGCATAGACGCCCCTTCTAATCTCAGACAAACCATTAGCATGTGTTTACTTGGACCACTGTGGTCCCTTACAAAGGGATGGCAACTATAAATATATCATGGTCGCAGTGGATTTCTGCAGAGATTCTTTTGGATGTGGCCCCAGTGCTCGGCTGACGCCAGAACTGTTATAAAAGATTTACGAGTCTTTATCGGCACATACACAATTGGCATGCTACATTCTGACCAGGGTCCTGCGTTTAGCTCTCGGGTTTACAAGGAGGCCATGGCCAGCATGAGCATTGCATTGCGGTATTCTAGTCCATTCCATCCTGAGGGAAATGCGATAGTGGAGAGAAAAAACCGTGACATAAAGCAATCTATAACGGCGAGGGTATTAGGTTTGGGTGACGGGTGGGTCAAACATCTAAAAAGTGTCCAACGTAGTCTTAATAATGTGCCAAGAAATTCTCTAGGAGGTATCACTCCGTACGAACTTTTGTTCGGTACAAGAATGATCATTCATGATCTCGATTGTCAGACTTCAGTGGTGAAACAAAAAACCTTTGATATCAAAGATCGTTTGGCTGTTTTACAGGACTTAAATGAAACAAGAAGAAGTCTAAGTAACACAAAGCTAAAGCCAACGACCACTGAAGATAAACCACCTGTCCCAGCAAGACCTGTCTGGATTCCAAAGATTGGGGATCTGGTCAGAGAAAAGATAGCGGTGAAGAAGGTATTTGGGCCTTCTTAATGAAAAGCCGTACCTGTCCTAGCTGTCAGCGGAACAAGATCAGTATTACTACCGCCGCTTGCTGGTAAAAAGGAGAACCAAGTTGTATCAATCGACCTGGTCAAACCACAATCATGTTGCTAATCATAAGTAGTAGGCCCAGTGGACTACCCAAGAAATAGCAGAAGACCAACTCTTGCTACAATCCAAGAGGTTCAAACTGAAAGACTAATCACTTTTGATAAACCTGCAGTGAATAAAAAAGGCCTATGCAACAAAGCCATGGAACTTGTGCCTGTTGAAACCCAAATTACAACAGTTCGTCAAGAAACAACTGTCTACAATGATGTAGCATCTGAACATACATATCCAAAGATAAATGAAAATCCGGAAGCAATTCCACCAATTGACAGAACTGCATCTGGCTACTTTATCAACTTCGATGACTTTTCTGATGATCCAAGTGAACATGGAGATAAGCCAGCAAATAAAACTTTCAAAAAGAAAACTACAGAGCTCTTTCATCAACTCGGAGAGACATATCTGATTTCACCATGGATTGAATTATGGATTGTGTTAGGCATACTTTTCCTCCTTCTGTGCCTCATCTTGGTTTGAGTTTGGGTAGATTTATTGATGGGAAATATAGTACAATGGACACAGCAAGTCAGAACATCAACTTGGTCCTGAAACCACACAGATCTTCTCACATCGAAAAACTAGAACTATCATCAGTGAACATCACAGCAAATCCTATACCTGGTGGTATAGCATGGGAAAAAACTGATTACGAAATCTATGGCCCGGTTGAACTCTTGAAATATCCACATTAATTTAAGATCTCCTTAACCCCTTCGATGCTGATGACGAGCTCAGCTCGTCATCAGCCACGGGGGGCGTGTGCGTATGACGAGCTGAGCTCGTCATCTAACGCGGCTTTTAAAAAAAAGCCGCGTAGGGGAAAAATCACCGCAGCAGCGATGCGGTTAAGTGACTTTGTATCACCTAGTGCTTTCTCTGATGATTGGGACTTTGAAAATATTAATAATATGATGTCAGATTTTGAAATGTCAGCAAAATTTACAGAACAATTATTTACAGCGTTCCTCGAATTATGAAGAAATGTATTGCTTCAATCACTTTGGGCATCATTATCTGCATAAATCTGCTAATCCTAGAAATGTTTTCAGTTATATTCAGTGGGAACATTGTCCAACTCCGCCAAAAGGCAGTTCGAAATTTTTTTATGAGAAATTCCCATACTTCTAAGGGTTTAATAACACTAATCCAGAAATGTTTTATTTCAAAATGTTAAATAAGACAGGAAGGAAAGCCATGTTGACAAATACTAAACTGATTTATTCTGAATAATTTTATGAAAAAATGTCACCATCTGGGGTACAAAAGAGTGGCAGGTAAAAGGTTTAGAATCATTATTTAGAGCCTGCATGATCCCAGAACAAATAATGTTCCTAAATGACACCATTCAACAAACAACCTGTCTTGGCCTAGCCAAGATAAAAGATTTAAACAACCCGTCTATACCAAAGCCTATGCCTGATAGAAACAACACTACAGATGAGGGGTTAGACGTGTCCCATATTTTAAAACAAAACAGAACAATTTCTGATTGGAACAAATGGTTGATCTGGCCCACAGACACTAATAACTGTCAAGATAGATTCCTGAACAAAACACAGGGGTTCAAACAGAACAGGCCAGACCCAAGATATTCCCAGTTACAACATCCAGGGATAATTACAACATACAGTGTAGGAAAACTATGCCTCGAATGGCTACAGAAATCCACACTACCCGAAATTAAGCAACACTTTACTTAAAGAAGGTGCTGACTTGCGAGATTTCAAAATGGGACCTCGCAAACAGCGTCAAAAATGTTTCACATACGCTGGTATATACGCAGCTTACAATGAAGCTTAGAAAATAACACAAATTGAAACTGCAGAAACAATACAAGAAATTGATCGTATTAATTTGGAAAAATCACTTTCTGTAGTGGACAATGGGTTAACGACTCTGTCCACCAGAATTTATTCACTGGACAGCACTGTATCATCTGCTATTAATATAATAGAACAGGATATGCTAATGTTACAACATGGTCAATCCGAATTGCGTTCTATTGTACAGCTAGGCTGGATGTTACAAAACCTCCGTTCAGGCTACGTGCCAAGGCGTCTGATAAACACAACATCATTATTTTCTATCTTTAACCTTACTGATAGACAAATCTCGTTGGCACAAAAAGGAGCAGACTATACGGTGCTGAGCATTGAAAAACTGGAAAAAATACCATTGACAATGTCAAAATGACCTGTCATTGAATGGATAATACATGGCCCCATTACAATCCCGATAACAACTTTTCTGTTTCAATACTGCCAAAAGTATATACCAGCAGGCCTGTATGAAAGGTTGGGTAAAGGATACATCAAGTCAACCTGGAATTTGCCTTATACAGATAGATGTTATAGTGAGGGGAAAAAGAGGTATTTCTTAGTGGTGACAACCTTTCATGTCATCTGCATGGCACCCCTGCTACTCAGATAGAGCCCTTTTTCAGACAACTTTCCAACGGTAGCTACGTTATAATAAGTGACCACAGCTGTTGTGTCATGATGCCAGGAAAAGCCTATCTCGTGAGCGTTACTTCCAGGGTCATTTGTTGTATGCAAGTATTGTATCCAAATAGCAATCCCGACATGGAGGCAGCAATATGGCCTTCTGTGAATATTTCTTCTATTCGAATTGATACTTTAAGCAGAATGAAGTCTTTTACAAACAAGTGTGCCTTTAACCTCGTCCAAAGAGACGTATGATCTACAAGTTGAAAGGACAGCGGCAGAGATACATACCCTATTATCGACAAATTGCCCCGTGCATTTCGTAGAACTGTTAAGCCAAATCTTAAACATGCCAGATACCAGTGGCATCACACATGTATTTAAGACAATTTTTTCGGGACTGTTAGCACCCTTTGAAACAGTTCTGGGCATCTTCCCGAATTATGTGCATTCTTTATTCGGTGGCCTGCCTCTTATTTTGGATCTCGGAGCAGGAATTTTATTTTTGTTCCATCTGCTCCGATATGGCAAGCCAAGTCACAAGTAAAACTCAGGCTACGATGGAAGAAACGATCCTAGCAATACGATACTGAGAACGGATCCCTAAAGTCCTCGGATTGGCCCGGCTAAGAGATCTGAATACTACCTGGTTTCTTTCATTCGGACCAATCTGGCAAGATTGCATCTTACCTGTGCTTCGATGTCTGCTATGCGGAGAAGAATGCGTGTTGGACGTCTGTCTTACACTACCATCAGCAGTACCAATGGATATCGATGCTTTGCTTGGTTCGGTAACGGCTCATGCAACATGTTGTCCCCAGCGGCTACCTAGTCTGATGGCGGCATTCGTTGAGACTTCACCATTATGATTAGTTGGCGGTGAAGTACGAGATGAAAGCGGCACCAAACAGGTACAACCTTCTGTGAACATTGCTGATCTTGGAAATCGATGATGGCAATGAAACTCACATATGCACTATTTCCAGAATTGGTCCAACTTTCACCTACTGTTGTAGACAAATTTTTTGCCGGCCTATCTGAGGTAATGTTCTCTCCTAACAACGGGAATAATATTTGAAATAGCGAGCACACAGCGTCACCTGAACTTTGAATTTGGCCTTCAGTTTTGATAAACAGAACTTCTAAAAAACATTGGAACTATTTTCTTCCTGAAAGCGAAATTATTTTTGTCCAGGTCCCAAAATATTTACCTTTTTTTTGGCACATGGTACTCTGCTTAAAGTAGACCTATTCTTAGAGAACAGAACTTCTATTTTTAGAGACTCTAGAGACAATATTTTGAATCAGCCTCTAACACATGTAAAATCTTGTATAAATATGTGATGAAATGGTCTCGACCTTCTTTTCTGTATTAATAGCCATTTCATAAATGTAACTTTCGTGAACAATTCAGTGAAGATTATAATGCACTACAAAAAATATTATCTGAATGATACCACTGCTTGAAAAACGTACAGTATAATATTCATTTTTTCGTGTATCTATACCATTTAAAATGCATTTGATGTATTTTGGGGTGGGCTGGAAAACACATGCATACTTATATGTTTATATATTGCTTAGTATTTAGTACTGATGGACATTATACATGGAGTGGGTGTTGTGAACGTATCTAGGACCCTAATTAAAATAAATATTCCCGATTCATGCCCTTATGTGGTTATAACAAGTCATATCCTTATGAGGGCATAAGAATCACATTCATATTTAGTTATAGCCAATGCAGTCCAAATATGACAAGGCTACTTCCCTAGACTCCTAGAAAGTACAACGCATTTTTTAAACAAACCAAGCCTCCAGCAGCACGGGAATTCCCCCTGCTTCTGTTTTGATTTGTCCTAGAACTCCTGAGAGTCCTGAAATAACTGCCAATTCTTAGTGACGTCTTATGTCCAACCTTACGTCAAACTCGGCACCTGCCAGGTATCAATATACCATCATTTGCCTTAAGCAAGCACATGGTGGTTTGGAGCAGAGCGGCTAGCTACTTACCCAAAGCCCAGCTGATGCGAGTGCCGAAGGAAGCCGACCCTCCCATTTGACGCACTGAGAGAGACGCTGTATTTTCTCCTGCCGAGAAATCCAGCTCCAGTGTTTCAAGTCACCCTTGCGGGTTGCTGAAAGATCGAGTCCTGAGAAAGAGATACAAGACCTCCTTCATTCTAAAACCAAGGTACAGAGCTGTTTTGATCCTTAGAGAATTCTTGATTCAGATTCTTGGCAAAAATAACTTAACTTAAACTGCAGCTCACTTACTCCTTCTCATGGACTAGGCTTAGGTTAGGTACACTGGGGTAGGCGTATTTTAGAAGCACCAGTTGAGTACGTTTAGTCAACTTTTATCATTGTATGTATTGTATATATTTTATCCATTTTAAGTATCATATGGCTCAGAAACCATATAAATGCTTTTACAGTATTATTTCATAATACACCTTTTACTGTACGCACTTTACTTTATGACAAGTATTGCAATTGTGGCAATTCACTTCTCTTGCATGAAAAAGAAGACTGCTCAATAAATAACAACTTTTATTGAAATCGCCCGTCTCTCTATTTCTATGCACTCTGGTGAAACTAAGCATGCACGATTGACTGAGTGAAATAGCTATCTATTGTTTTCACATGACTCTGGAGATATACTCCTTATTCTGAAGGGAGCAAAGTTGTCATGTTTATGCGGTTGTCAGAAGCTAATCCCTTCTTGTCTATTCAGGAAAGTTAACTCATTCCTGTTCACTCAAGAAAGTTTCTAGTGACCTCTGAGCTAGCTGGCATTCATAATTAAATCTAACATATTCAATAGAGACCTAGTCGACCTAAGTCCTACGTCTAAACTATCGTTTATGTTATTCCAATGCGCAGAGCCTATTAGGAATATAGGAACTACACTACATGTATACGGTCAAGAAAGGGGAAATGTTATATTGTGTGTGGTCGTACTCTCTTGGTATCTACTACCCTGTGTATGTGCCTAATAGTAAGCCTTGGGTTTATCTTACAACAATCAAATACAAAATTATACGGAAGCACTCAATAATAGCAAATTCAATTCAATTCAATTCAATCAAGCTTTATTCGACTTTAAGTTGCAAGGTCATAAAAGCATACATCCTTTCAAATATGTACAATAAAATAAGTCTATACAATTAAAATAGAATTAAAATTACAATATTACAGTATAAAAAATGGGGAAGACCCATATAGTTATCGAGGATATCACTCTGTGCTATTCAATCGTTTAAAATATATATAATTTCATTATATACATCTTTACACACATTGATGAGATTTCTGCGCATTTGGAAATAAATGCAACCTCGTTAGGATATTCCTTCCATCAGGGTTATTGCAACTTATAATACTTGATGGAACACTTTAGAACGATTAGTTTAAAAATTAAGTATGACAAATAGCTCAAGGTATTAAGGAGGAAAGCTCCTATAACAAGGAAAAAACATAATAACCCACAAATATATAGATTCCTTAAAGCTCTTAGTCGTTTTTACTCATTCTAAGTTATTTCTCAACGGGCAATACATTTCAGAAGGCTGGCAATTATGATAACAAGTCTTTCGCCCTCCAGAAATTGTAAGAAGAGGAATGCAGGGCGACATCTTCTAAACCCCATTCACTTTAATAATGATAGAAGCCCCATTGTTCTAAACTCACTATAAAACTTACAAAAAAGAATAGTGTGTATTGTAGATTGGTTAGAAGTCTTGTCACACGGGCAGGGGGGAAGATCTTTTGTCCAATTATTTTTTGTTGGGAAGGCAACTAGTCGATGGAAAAAATGTAACCTAAACCTTACCAAAAGAAAGCGTTCATAGCTGGTGGTATTATAGGTAAGGTAAGGTTGAATGTTAAATGTAGTTTGGATGCCCGAAGTGAGTCTACCCGATGGTTTCATAACTTCACTCGTAGTGCAGAGTTCTTCCAGGTGGTTAAGGCATTTTGCCTGGAAGTCTTTCCTTGTTACCTCACGAACTAAGAGAGGGACGTGATACAGTTTTTCCCATCCTATGTCATCCAGAAACTTTTTTACATATAATAGCCACCTAGATTTGTGAGCGTTCTCCATGGCCATACAATCTGAAATTATCATTTGTGAGAGTGTGGCTTTATCTGATGACCAAATACGACGCCACAATAAGAGTGGTTGGATTCTCACTATATCAGAGACTTGGGAGAGTCCCAGCTCTATGAGACATGAAAAAGTGGCCGTACTCTTTGGAACAGATAAGAGGTACCTTAGAAAAATGTTTTCCACCCTCTGTAGGGCGTCTGTTGCTACATGGCCCCAAACACCTGCCCCATACAATGCCACCGAGAGACATTTGGCTTTGTAGATCTTAGCCAATTCTATGGGAGGTCTCTTCCCCAATTTCCGTGAAAAATTGACAAGGGCTGCTCTGGTTCTAATGAAAAGGAGTTTCCTAGTTTCAATTGCGGGTTTCCAAGCGAGTTTGTCATCAATCATTACTCCTAGGTAGGGGTATTTTTGTGTGGTCGCTAGTTTTTCCTTGTTTAAATATATACTCCTACTTTTACGTTTATGTCCTATCTCTGCCTTCATGACAAATGTTTTTCCGATGTTGATATTTAGGCCCAGACTTGCCATGAAGGCGAAATATCTATTCAGTGTCCTTTGGAGTTCAAGGGGGGTATGGGCTAGTATCACCGCGACGTCCGCGTAAAGCGTGGATCGGGCGGTTGTTTACTATCGGAAGGTCCTGGCTCCCCTTAAGCATTTCCTTCTCCAGACTGTTGGTATAACGTGTGAAGAGGAAGGGGGCCAGGATGCAGCCTTGCCTGACACCCCTCTCCACTTTGAACAGTGCGGTTAACTCTCCCCCAAGCCCATACCTCACCCTTGCAGTCGCATCTGAATACAATTCCCTTAGGAAGATTACCAGGTTTGGTTGGACCCCCATCTCAGCGAGGACAGACCACAGTTTGGCGTAACAAACGCAGTCAAAAGCTGCTGATAAGTCCACATAGACCATATAGAGAGCTCCTCCTTTGATATTAACATATTTATCTATCAAAAATGATAGGTTAAGGGCTTGTTCAATGTTCCCCAGTCCCTCGCGGAACCCGTATTGGAGATCTGATATAACCCTATCCTCCTCCGCCCATTCTTGTAGGTACTCAAGGATTACACGGCCCGCCACTTTGCCAAGGGAGTCTAAGAGGGAGCTAGGACGATAACAAGTTACCGACCCCCGGTTCCCTTTTTTGAAAATAGGGTCCAAAATTGACTTGAACCATGACTTCATGAGGCCTACCACACATGATGCATTCAAAGCCCTAGTCAAAAGAGGGGCCCACAGTTCCATCTGAGATTTGAAAAAATCTACAGGGACCCCATCTGGGCCTGGGGCCTTCCCACTCTTACTTACTTTCAAGGCTTGAACTACCTGATCTACTGTAAATGCCAAATTAATGGGATAGGGGGTGGAAGCCTGAGCATGGGGTTTTGCTTCATGGGCGTTTACGGCCTCAGTCGCACTAGAAAAGATCTTAGAGAAGTGTGCTACCCATTCTTTTTCATCGCTAACTACCTCTAATCTTGGTAAATCTGCATCATTATTCAAAAAAGGGGGCTTGACTACTAACCAGAAGGCGGCACTCTTCTTATATGTGCAGCTCTCATGAAGTTGGTCCCAGAGTTGCTGTTTTAACTCGGCTTTTCTAGTCTTTATTGCGGAGTTATATATTTTTCTTAAACTAGTGATCTCGTGAGGGACCCTGTCTGTCTTCCGCAAGGCCTGTTTCAGCTTTCAAAAGGCTACCGGGCAACTGTGGTCAAACCAACCCTTCCTCTTCCTTGCTGATCGATTACCTTTTACCCACAGTACTTTATTTATTGCTTTTACCACCTCACCGAAGTTAGCTATAACCTCAGCGTCTGGTGTATCTCAGTCCAAACATTTCTTGATGGGGAGTATGGTGTTTGCTATCACTGTTTTAGTGGTTTCTACGGGTCAATCTTTCCCCATGTTAGCGAGTATCCATTAAGCCCTGCCAATGACAAGTTGTTTTGTGTTAAGGTTCTAGCAAGGCTAAAATTAAAGTTTTGTGCCATCGGCAAACCAAGGCTAAAGGGGTAATGGTCGCTCAGCGCAGTTGTATGTATGGTTAGTAATGTCTCTGTGCTCCTAAGTCCGTTGGAGACAAGAATATGGTCAATGGAACTTTGAAAGCCCCGCCCATGAAACGTGGCAGCCATCACTGTATCTGTGATAGTGGGTGTATTTGCTATTGCCAGGTCTAGTTCAAACATGATTTCGTTTAGACGGCTACCTAGAGTTGTGTGTCTAAAATGTAGAATTGGGTTGTTACTCTCATCGTGGATGCCACAGATATTTCTGTTGCTGTCCTGGCATGGACCCAAGTTAAAATCTCCGCCCCAGATTGTTATGACTTTTTTCGGTATCCTCCTTATTTTAGATAATTATAATGAGCCAATAAGGGTTGTTAAGATCGTTGATTTACCCTCCGAAAGATTGTTATAAAAATTTACCAAGAGGAAGGTATCTGTTTTATTTAGACGGATTTCAAGGACCTGGAAATTGGATTCCAATTTAATGGGTTTTATTTCAAGTGCATGTAATAAATTGGAAATGTAAATCGTCAAACCTCCCCTTGCTCTCCCTGAGGAACTTCTTTGGGCTGGTGAGAAGTAGGTTTTATAGCCTTCCATATGGAAATCTTCTACGGCCCATGTCTCCTGTAAGCATCATATTTTAAACCTATAGGTAAAGTCAAGCCAAACATCATTTGTTATTTTAGAGTGCTGTCCTGCAATATTCCAGAATAGAATATCCAGTTGAGAGTTATTTCTCATGCTGTTACACCCCTCGGTAGCTGATGGTAATGTTTGAGCTAGTTCTGCATTAAGTGAATTTGGTAACCCCAGAAGAGGGGGCAACAGATGGTGGCCTGTGTCCCTGTCTGGGGGTCTGCATCTTGTTCTGGTGCATATATGGGCTTGGGGTCGTCAATACTCGGTTTTAAAGTGGCAATGTCTTCTTTTCTACTGGATCCCGTGACCTCATCCAATAAGTCTAAGTCATGCTCTGATGCTTGTACGGGCTTTGGATATCCTATGCTTTTTTCAGAAGGGACTTTGTTAGTGTATGTTCCCCCAGGGTTAGTGTCTATAGTTCTCTTCAGATCCTTTGGTGAAGCAAGTCAATCTACTCCCTCCAACCCTGAAAGGGGGACGAAACGGTTATAGGTGGGGATGTTGAAGGTGTGCCCTTGCATGTTAAATAAAGGCGGAACTCGGGGAATCAGGGGGTTACTCAGCTGAGCCCTGGGGTAGAAGTATGTCAAATCATATGGTTTGATACCATTGGTCCCTTTTTCTTGAAACCAATCGGTGATGTGGGAAACTGCCCTGTGATCTCTAAAATTGATGATGATTAGATCTCCTTGGATATTTTTTGGTCTGTGTCCTACCCAATCTACCCGTCGTACATTAAGGATTTCTCCATTAATGTTTAGGGGTAGTGGTCTATTTTGCCGTAGCCAAAATACCACTTTATTCTTTAGTTGGTGGTAACCTTCTTTCGCCCTATTCTCTAAAACTGGTACCCCTGCTAGTATCACAGCAAATGGGGCTGCTTCTGGTGGTAAGTCTATTTGTACCTGTTTTTCTCCATTGATCTGACCCGTAGGAGGGGTTATAGACATGTTAGTATGACTGGGCTTTGGAGCATAAAGTTGTACTCCAACCTCTATCTCTTTGTTCTTTGTCCCTGTTGTCTCTTTCTGCCTCTGTGCCTTAATGTTGGCAGGGGAAGGATCTCTTTCGCTGCCTATCTTAGTTGGGGGGGCTGCTGTATGTATGTTTGATTTAGTACGAATGGCATTAGACAGGTGTGCTGTGCTAGGTGTTGAAAGATTCTTAATTAGGTCAGTGTTGTTCCCAATCGCTTTTTCTAGTGTTCCCAGTTGTTCCCCTACTCTCTTCATTCTCTCGATTAGTGGCAGTAATAATGATCTCAGCAATTGTTCTATGTTTCCTAGTAGGTCCTTAATTGGCATGTCTGTCACCAAATTTTGTTCGGATTGGACAGATCTGGGTGTTACATGTGAGTCTTTTGATGGGCCCATCTGGTTTTGTGATGTTTTACCACAGTTAATGTGAGAACTCCCCCCCCCCTCTTCCTTTTTTTCGGCTGAAGTCCTTGGACTGATCTTTTATTTATAGGTTCCTGAGCCTCAGGTTGTGGGGTCTTTGCCTTTTACGTGGAATCTCCTGATAAAACAACCACAGCTGAGGTAGAGTTGGAGGGGGAGCTAGAAGAATCCAAACTTTGGTTAGTGTGTGTATTATTTGAGGGTGACCTACCTTGCAAGAGTCGGGGAATGCTGCTGTCACTTGAAGAGTTGTAGGCTGAGCAATCTACTTGTCTGGTGGTAACTGGTGTAGTTGCCTGCTGTATAGAGCCCAAAGACGAACGCTTGTTGCTGAGATGTTCTGCAGACAAGCGTTGTTCCGCTAGAATTATCTCCCTTTCTTGGACTGAGGTTGCTCTGGTAATAAAATTATCCAGAGTCCCTCTGACTGACCCTCCCACTAGGGAGGGTCTACCCTTAGAAAGGCGGGAGGACATGCTAGTTATTTAGTCAATGAGCACAGATGGACACTCCAAAAAGACTAACAGGCAATGCTGTACTTGAAGACACAATAAATAGCACCAAGTTATAGATAAATTGTCTTACTGTAGTGTCCAAATCATGTGTCCAGAGGAGTCCGAGTCAGAGAGTGAGCCCAGCCCAGCCCTGGCCTGCCCCGGACGGCCACAGACGGCCCGCCCTCTGCCCGAGCTCCACCCGGCCCGTCCCGCGGCGTGCGTCCCGCAAGGCGGGAGGCAGCATGCTGTTTTAAAGCGCCTCCGGCCGCGTTTGTGGGCGTGGACCTAGTGAGGGCTACTGGGGCTTGTAGTTTTCAGCCTCCCCCTCTCTGCGGCCGCTCCCGATATCCAGCGGAGCAGGCGGCTGGGGGAAGCGTCAGCAGGGCAGATGGCAGCAGGTAAAGGCCCACAGTCTTAGAGAATGCACCAGGGTTCGTTCCGGCAATGTAAAGAGAGCAACCCGCTCGACCGAAGGCAGCACGCTGTTTTAAAGCACCTCCGGGCACGTTTGTGGGCGTGGACTTAGTGAGGACTGCTGGGGCTTGTAGTTTTCAGCCTCCCCCTCTCTGCAGCCGCTCCTGATATCCAGTGAAGCAGGCAGCGGGGGGAAGCGTCAGCAGGGCAGATGGCAGCAGGTAAAGGCCCACAGTCTTAGAGAATGCACCAGGGTTCGTTCCGGCAATGTAAAGAGAGTAACCCGCTCGACCGGAGGCAGCACGCTGTTTTAAAGCACCTCCGGGCGCGTTTGTGGGAGTGGACTTAGTGAGGGCTGCTGGGGCTTGTAGTTTTCAGCCTCCCCCTCTCTGCGGCCTCTCCCGATATCCAGCGGAGCAGGCGGCGGGGGGAAGCGTCAGCAGGGCAGATGGCAGCAGGTAAAGGCCCACAGTCTTAGAGAATGCACCAGGGTTCGTTCCGGCAATGTAAAGAGAGCAACCTGCTCGACCGGAGGCAGCACACTGTTTTAAAGCGCCTCCGGGCACGTTTGTGGGCGTGGACTTAGTGAGGACTGCTGGGGTTTGTAGTTTTCAGCCTCCCCCTCTCTGCGGCCGCTCCCGATATCCAGCGGAGCAGGCAGCGGGGGGAAGCGTCAGCAGGGCAGATGACAGCAGGTAAAGGCCCACAGTCTTAGAGAATGCACCAGGGTTCGTTCCGGCAATGTAAAGAGAGCAAATAAAAATGTACAAGTCCACAAGGTAGGGTTCTATAAATAACAAAAACAGTAATGTTTATGCCACTTAGAGTTCCCAAGTAATCAAAAATTATAATATCGGGAAGCCAACATGTGTTTCGTCGTAACAGTGATGTTTTCAAGGCTGCAAGTTGATTTGCCCCACAAAAACTAATACTATCATACAGAGTTGTCGGATATGTCTCATGAAATAGATACATGTATGATGCATAAGTTAGACCTGGAATTTCAGGAGATTCATCTTTAGAGCGTAGTAGTTGGTCGTACCAGCGCCTAGACACTCTTGGATATTAGTGTGCGTTACATATTTAATTTAATTTCATTTCATTTACCTTATTAAATGAGTAATGAATTGAACTACACGAGGCACAGATCGGAGCTTACCATGGCCTCCTCTCATCTATTTACTTTACCTCCATTACCAAGGTACTAGTTGCTAATGCTAATATGCTCTGAAAATGAATCTACCAAATTCGTATGTATAACTTATGAGTCATACAGTTACCTATTTCATGAGGCATAGCTGACAACTCTGGCTGATATTATTTGTTTTTTAGTTGCACAAATCACCTTTCAACCATTAAAAGTCTCTGTTATGACAAAACACGTGTCGACAGACTGATGTTAAAATTCGAATGGAATTTTGCATCTCTTAGGCACTCTTTGTGGAGTAAATACAACAGTTTTTTTTTTACACAACCCTACTTTATGAACTTGTTAATTCTGAATAACTATCAATGAGTGTGCTTTGCACAAAAAGGGTCACTAGAGCTGGCTTTTACACCAGAACTAAAATGTAGCAAAGAGACTAGCAAATGACTGTCACACAGAGGCATTCAATCTTATTCTCAACTTTCTATAGGACTCCAGTTACAGATTCAAGAGTGAGGCAGGCCTCTCTGACACAGCTTCTTGCTACTGGGAAAGTAACTCATGATCACTCCTGCAGCTCCCAGTTCCTTCTTGCAGGGTTCTGGGCCACAGGTGTCACTTCAGCCAAATATATGTCAAGGCCCACTGTAATCCACTCACAAATTGTCACCATGATCTTATCATATGATGGATCCCTTCTGCCTTTGATGTCCATGTAGCAGTGAAAAGGATGCCAGCCGCATGGCCATTGGACAGCAGTTTCTGTGTGACAGTAGAGTCCCTCAGTCTATCAGACAGAATCTTCTTATAAGTGTTCTACTATGTCCATTAAGGTGGTGGTGAAGTTCCATTCTGTGTACTAGCCTACAATTTGAAAATCCCTATTCTCGGTTTTCCCATGAAATTCATCCTCCTTTTTTCAGCACTTCCTATTTCACCTTAATGTCAATCATACTATAGATCTTCATTCAAAATGGCCTTTCCTTTGAAGGAGCCTGGTATCCCCTACCCAGGCTCAAACATATGGAACTGAGGGAACTCCCCATTCCGGGAATACATTTCCCTTGTGCTTAATGCCGGAAAGACGTTTGGGACTGAAGAGGTTTCTGTCATTTGAGTCCCCATTTGGAAATTGCAATTAACAGAGGAAGCATTTGTGGGAGTCCTATTTGTTACCATCTAGACCCATTCTGAACCAGGTGACTTATCTCTGCTAAGTGGTCAGTTGCTGATAATACTTCAGCATCTCCCCTCCTAGAATTATTTTCATTTTCATTCTGGAGACTAGCAGTTCTTACTTATTTAGGATGGTAATTACGTTGGTGAAGGAAAGACTCCCAGAATGGATTTATTCTTATTTGCTTTCAGCAGAACAAAATAGACTTTTTGAATGTTTTGTTTCCACTACATTTATCAAAAATATTTTTTTACTACTGAAGTAGGATTTTGATAAAATATGAAACATAGCTTTTCAGTAAATGTGAGTCATTTTCCCAGGCTGAGTTGTAACAGTCAATTTTATTCATCTAAAAGTGACTTGCCCAACACAGTGACAGACATGTTGTATCAATCTTGTCCTGCTGGGACGTATTTAGATATTTAGATTAAACACCCAGCCAACCCGGACACACTTAGGGGGTCATTAGGATGGCGGGTGGACTTTGTCCATGCATAAGGACTGGGGTCCCGTGTAGGCCATTAGTCTGCGCCTGCCACATTGGCAGGCACATCCTGCATTCCTGACATTGTAGCGGGCGGTGCACTCAGCTCAGCCCACCACAATGCCAGGAAGGCATGTTGTGCACTTCCATGCACAACATGGCAGGCACCGCCCGGTGCCTGCCAGGTTGTGTATGGAACTGCAGGAGGGTACCATAGGTACGCCCCATATGCACCCCCCACCCCCAGAGTCCCTGGGGCCCGCAACAGGCCCCCGCAAGCAATTCCTGCATGCCTTTCTGTCCAATAGTAATATGGCCGGCGGTGTCTATATTAAACTCTTTACCGCCCGGTCCACTTGTTGACTGGGCGGAAAAGCGATGGACAGTCTTTCGGTCCGCCCTGATCCCCCCACCATAGTAATGTGGCGGGGTAAATGGGTGGCAGGAGGGGAGGGATCTCAGGCGGATCGCCACCACCATGAGATCTGCCTGAGATCCTAATGGGCCCCTTAATGTTCACATATTACATTAAAAAAGTAGATTTTCTACATTGTAAAGAATTTTCTTACCACGTGTCACTGTCGTGTTTTTAAAACTGCATCACAGACTAGACCAAGATGTGCTCATAAATGTGGGGTGCGTGCCCATAAATGTGAAGCAGCCCACTTATTTCATTTAGCCTCCATGCCATTGGTGCATTTCCTACAACAACCTACTATAGCCTTATTGGAAAACTAAGAAGACAGTTGAGTCTCATTTCACAGTAAGGGCCTCATTTATAAAAAGATCAACACCTTACTGTGCACCCTCCTTGCGACACCATGGATGCGCTGTATGTACTGTACTGCATTCCTTGTCGCAAGGATTTACAGATACGTCAGTATTGCTGACCAATATGTAGGCACAGTAATAACTCATTGCTGGAGTGTGTCACAAAAGTGATGCTACTCCAGTAATGGTCATTACACATGGGCAGGTCTCATGTTAATGGTGCCTGCTTCAGTTTTATGCCTGCTATGAGGCAGGCGTAAGATTGTAACGCAGATGAGTGCTAGAGTTGTTGTAGTGAAATCTCAAACCTTATGTGGTTTCCCCCTATCTTTTTGCCTCTAACTCCTGTATTTTTGATGCTGTGCTGGACTTCATTTTTGCTGGTTTAGATACTTTGGTAATAAACGTGATGCCGGAGGAACACTAACACACATTGTTTCTGGGAACAGATACAAATAATTATCTCTTCCTAAATAAAGTTATTTTTTAGAAATAAATCTTGAGTTTCTTTTACACTCTTTCAACTAAATGGCAATCCAAAATATTTATTCCAACTTGATGGTTTACATATTTCATTTAATAAACCATTTTTTCAAAGAATTGACTATATATCATTTATTAATCTTTTTTACACATACATATATACACAACTTATACATATATATATACAATATACAAACAAACATATTTATAAACAGACAAACAAAAATATCTTTTAAACCTTTTTAGGGTTCTATGCCCTTAACTTATACCAAAAGGATGCTTTTTCAATCAATTATACCAGAACATTCCTTAAAAACAGGTCATCACAAAGCGAAATAGGAGTCTACGAGGTATGATCTTTTTACCCGCTATTATTTTTTGTACTCCTTTTAGTTAATTTTATACTATTCAGAATTTTATAACGGTGCCTTCAACAAACTTTCGACGCGTTCTGCTTTTCAAAATTACAGGCATCATCAGGACGTAGGGCATTCAAGGTTCTGCCTATGAAATCAAACATTTCATATTTACATATTTATATATACACATATTGGGGATTTCATTCTAATATATACACACAGCTATACCTCTTCAAATAATCGACAGAAGTGGATGTGATTATAATGGATAGATCTCATTCCTCGAGGTGAAAAGGCAATGTGAATCTTTACCGCTTTGACACCCCTAAGTGTTTGTGTAAGAATTATTGACTAATTGAAAAGAAATAATTAAAGAAAAGGAAAACAAATCCATATATTTCGCTACTAAAAATAAGGCATTAATTCAAAACATGTCAAGCTTAGTCGCGGTATAACACTAAGTTATAGGGAGGACTCGAAATTTCATACCGTGATGTCATAAGTTTGATACTCCCCCAGAGACCAGGTCTTAAAATTGCCTGATTTGACCACTTGTTGATACTGAAAAATAAACCGAAACACCCAATTTGTAAACCATCATTCACATTGTCTATCTTTCTATTAGGGAACATTCTCTCTAGGGCATACCCTCCTCGCTTAGAATAGGAGCTCGTACTATCACCGACTCATTCGTACCGGTGTCATGTAATTGAATTATGGGATTCCTGCAAGAAAATATAAAGAAGTTACAATCTCTAGTGGCTCCCGAAAAAGCTTTGATAACAAATGTGTATGTTTAGTAAACTCTACTCAGGGGGCTAATTTACCTTTAGGTTATATCAGGTCCACGCGTACTCCGTGTCCGCCATTACTATCTCTCGTGAAAACCCGATCGCCAAATACCGCAAGACTAAAGATATGTCATTTCCCTAAAAAAACAAATGCAGGACTAGGGAAGACACCCTTCCCCCAAAGACATTCTATTACTGAAATAGAAAGCGGACTATTCCGCAAATAACCATCGAATGACTACAATGTCCAGCTCCAAATTATATATAAATACTTGGAGCCATAAAGAAAAGTAATAATAAGAAAATGTAATATTCAGAGAATGAAAATAAAAAATAAAAAATAAATAACCAGCGTGAAATAGATCTACATATTGCCAATATACAACCTTATAACCCTGTGTTATGTCCACACATCTCACAATCTTTACAATGTTTAATGGTAATGACATCAACAATTCAAATATTGCATGTATGAATAAGGATCTTAAGAGGGATAAGCAGAAAATGTATTGTAATAGAGCCCAAATTATGTCTCTATCATTGAGACCTGTCCTTGCTGTATGATATTTCTCAATAAGTCTCACTTCTAATCGGTTCAGTTTCGTCTCTGACTCACCTCGACTTATATTCATCACTGTACACAGTACTGACCACTCCATATCTTTCTCTGAGTGATTGTGTATTTGAAAGCGGTTCACCAAAGGGGCCCCTGGTGTTTTACATTTTACCCTTGATTTTTGTTGTAGAATTCGTTTTTTTACGGCTTGGATGGTCTGGCCTGTATAAAATTTGTTGCAAGGGCACTTGATACAATATATTGAGTTTTATTAATTGCACATTGGTCACCACTATGGAAGGACCAGGGTACCCCCCTGGGCAGGGTGCAGAGTATGTGAAAGGTAGAGCATGTACTATTGCAGGTGACATGCTCTGGTAGTGAATGGCAGCCATTTTCATTTTTCACTATTGTAAGGCTACCTTGCCCATAGGCTACCAGCATATCTTCCCATAGGAGCAAGGTAGGACATAAAAGTCTGGTATCCCTGAACTCGGAATTTAATAACACATCTTTTAGGAAAAGTGGGTTTTAACTCCTGTGTTTGAGAACAGCACTTTTAGAAAGTTGCTATTCTCCTGTCTGACGTTTCTGTGTGCCTTGGCCTGTTTGTGAATTGACTGTCTGGTTTGAGAGTGACAGAGGCTGGGAGCCCCCAGGAGGCTGGCTGAGTCAGCCCTAGGCTGAATGACTGCATCTGCATCTTGAGTGGTGGGAGGGGATAGCACCTGAGTCTGAATAGGGCTGTGACTGCCTTCCACAATGCTGGCTCTACCTCCTGCTGGGTGGCTGATGACCCTGCCCCTGACTCTGAAAGGAAAGAAGAAGCCAGGCAAACAAAGTGCTCAAGGAAAACCCAGAACTGGTTTAGACCGGTCTCAGAGCCCTACTGCACAAAAGGAACAAAGACTTTTAGAGGTATAAGTACAATACCCCTGACTGCAGAAAATTAGATCATCCTGGAATCAAGAAGGAGCCTCTGCCCAGGATAAAGCTGAAACTGAAGAAGGAAGACTGTCCTGCTGTTGCTC
The DNA here is from genome assembly GCF_964263255.1 of Lissotriton vulgaris. Lineage (NCBI taxonomy): Eukaryota > Metazoa > Chordata > Amphibia > Caudata > Salamandridae > Lissotriton > Lissotriton vulgaris. The sequence goes on along the minus strand of NC_141693.1, from coordinate 1,434,452,327 downwards.
TGCTGGACTGACCTGCTGTTGATTTGCTGCCAGGGAGAGGGGAATGACTTTTCTTTGTGCTGTGTGCTCTTAAAGGAATCTCCAAGGGCCTGAGAGAGAGCTGGGTCCCTGTTATAAAGTCCCAGGAACAAAAGGACTTCACGCCCAGCTTCCCTGAACTCTACTGACAGAGTTCTGTCCTTCCTGGAGTGTGTGGCCCATTTGTAGTGCCTCTGGAAGTTGTTCCTGTGTCGGGAATCTGGAAACCAAGCTTTTAAAGGAATTGCTACCAGTTTTGTCGCAAAATCGGCCGAGCGAGAAAATTCCCGCCGCTATGAAGACCGAGATCGTCGCAGCGCCTATCGCCGCTGCCTGAAGGCGTCGCACCCTATGTTAGCAGGAAGATTTCCGCCACTGCGAACATCGTCGCAGAGCCTGTCACCGATGGGTGAGATCACCGCATCACGTCGCTGCGAGAATCGTCGCAGAGCCATCTCATCGAGGAGCTGCGAGAGGAAGATCGCCGCTGGACCGCGCATCATGCCCCGGAGATCGTCGCAGCCCCCGTGAATCATCGCATCGTGCCTTTGCGAGCATTTTTCACTATGGAACGTCCGCACCAGAATGCATGTAAGTCATCGCTTCCTCCCCATACAGAGCGGATTCGTCACTACACGCCGCTAGATCCAGCGGAATTGTCGCTAACGCCTCCCCAGGGTCTCAGGAGTAACGCATCACTTGCTTTCCACCACACCAGCTTATGTGTTGGAACTTTGTCGCATTTCAAGGTACTGTTGGCTAAACGTGACACAACTGTGAACTTTTCACGCAACTGTGGATTATTTTAACGCTAACATTAAGAACTCTTTTGCAACCATATTTTTGAACTGTGTATGTTGGATTTTTGTCGTTTTGGTCTTGTGTAGTTTAGATTAAATACCTTTATTTTTCTAAACAGTTGTGGAGTCAGTTTGTGGTGTTTTCACTGTGTTACTGTGAGTTTTGGTACAAATACTTTACACATTGCCTTTGATAAGCCTGGCTGCTTGTGCCAAGCTACCAAGGGGGTGAGCAGAGGTTATCTAAAGAGTCTTTCCTCCTTACCCTGACTAGAAGCAAGGGTCCCTATTTAGACAGTGGTACCTACCGCTGCCAACTAGAGACCCCCAGTTCTAACATTGTTGGTCAGCGGTGGCATTTGAACTTGTATTTGTACTAGACCCACAGTGATTTGTGTGCATCACTAGTGAGTGCATACCACTACGCCACCGCATACTACTGTTTTTTTGGTTAGTTCTATTTTTTAGTTACTCTTCAAAGCATCATGTCTGTGAATGGAAAGGCACCCAGTGAGGAGGCGGAATTTGAGTTTTGCATTGAGGATTTGTATTTCTACAAGGTTACACAGCTTAAACAATCCTGCAACCAGTTTGAGTGCCCCTTCAAAAGCAGCCTCAGGAAGGAAGACCTGCAGAGCATCTTGAAGGCCCAATGGGAGAGACAAGAGGGAAATGTTGCAAGTGGAGGGAATGGTTTTCAACCCCAAGATCTGCCTGTGAGCAGAGCAGGCTCAAGGCCTGGCAGCAGCCATTCCAGTAGAGGTTTCACTCCAGAGGGGTTAGAGGAGACTCAGAGAGTGAGATAATATGACTTGGAAGTCATGAGGAGAAAAATTAAGCAATTGGAAATGGAGAAAGAGAGAGAAAAGGCGGCGGAGGAGAGCAACAATGCCCGTGCCTTGGAGGAAAATAAATTGCTTTTGGCTCATGAGTTGAGCATGAGGGAACTGGATATCAAGGCCAAGCATGTGGATTCCAGTTCCAATAGTGGCAGCGCACAGCCAGTGCCAGGGGGTAAAGTATATATTCCCAATGACTTAGTACAGAACTACAATAGGAGTGAGGATATTTATGTCTGGTTTACTTCTTATGAAATTGCATTAAGAATTAATGGTGTGCCTGAACAGCATTGGGGGGACGGGCCTGTGTAAATATTTTAAGGCTTCTGGGAGGAGTGCTTTGAGCCCTTAGAATTAGCAGGTGCCATGACCTACCCCAATATGAAGGAGGCCCTATGTCTCAGGTATGGACTTACTCTAGAGCAGTACAGACTGCAGTTTAGAAACTCTAAGAAGAAAGAGTCTGAGACTTGGATGGAGTGTGTGAACTTGTACTCGCGTGCACTGGAAGGTTGGATGAAGGCAGCAAAATAACTGACTATAAGGGTTTTTGCATTTAATTAGTTGGGAGCACTTGAGTAGCCTTTGTGTTCCAGAGCTGCGCCAGTATCTTTTAGACAGAAAGCTGACAGACCCCATTGAGCTTGCTAAGGAGGCGGACAGCTAGACCAGTACCAGGGTCCACAGAGGAATTGTGGGTACCACAGCCAAAGGTGGGCAGGGTCTCCAGCAGAAGAATAGGGGGGACAAAGGTAACCAAAAGGATTTCTCGCAAGGGCCCCAAAATAGTTCCCAGGGAAAGGAGTCCCAACCCCCCAGACCCAAGCAGCCATGGCCCCCTAGGGGCAGATGGGAAAACAGAGGTCCCCCTTCCTGCTTTAACTGCAATGAGGTGGGACATGTTCTCAACAGGTGCCCCAAGACACCCCAGCACCTGATGGTGCTCCAGCCCCAGAGTTAGCAAGTGTAGCTTTGGGAGGGGACTTGATTTCTAGTGGGGAAGGAGAACAAGCAGTAATGACCCATGTCTCTTTAGGAGACCAAGAGATGGTCCAGGAAACCTTCCTGCCCCCTAACACTAAGAAATACAGGCAGAAGGTGATCATCAATGGGAGGGAGATAGAGGCTCTGAGAGACACAGGAGCCAATGAGACATCCGTGAGGTGTTGGTGGATGTCTGAAGAGCAGTGTATCCCTAATGTACTCCTCCCGGTAGTTGGAGCTGATAGCTCAGTGTGCCTCTGCAAAGTGGCACATGTTCTCTTTGAATGGGGGAGCCTCTGGTCTCTTGGAAGTTGTTGTCAGTGATGCCTTGCCTGTAGACTATCTGCTAGGTAATGACCTGGAGACTTCTCCATGGAAGGATGTAGAACACAGAACTCATTTGGAGAAGTTGGGTTTGCCTGCGTGGATCTGTGTGACTACGCGTGCTCTGGCAGCCATTAGGGGTGATTCAGCAGAACTGGAGCCTGAAACAGTGGTCCAGTGAACTGCCAGGTGAGGAAAAGGCAGGGGGTGTGGGAAACCAGCCCCAGCCATTCTCACGGTCCAGGAATGAGCAGAACCTTAGGGGGATGCCCTGGATCCTACAGGGGAACAGGTGGCCGATCTGGACGATCTACCTGAGCTGACCCATTGGCAGCAAGAAGGTGAGCCCTCCAGGGAGGAATTCCGCAAGGAGCAGAAAGAGTGCCCTTCTCTTGTTGGTATGCAGTAACAGTCTACAGACCAAGCAGCAGGTGGAGCGTGCACAGATCACTTCATCTACTAAGAAGATGAGTTGCTGTATAGTGAGCCTGAGTTTGCTGAGCCCGTTGCAGCCCGTGTGCTGGTGGTACCCGCGCGCTTCAGAAACTTCCTAATGGGTCATTGTTCATGTTGTGCCTCTCGCAGGACATCTGGGGCAAGACAAGACCTACCACAGGCTTGTCGCCTACTTCTACTGGCCCCAGATGAAGAAGAACCTCAATACCTTTTGTAGATCTTGCCAAACATGTCAGGCCAGTGGCAAGACTGGAGTGAAGTGCAAGGCACCCCTCCAACACTTTCCTGTGGTGAGCACCCATTTTGAGCGGGTGCGCATCAACATTGTGGTGCCCCTGGACCCCAAGACAGCCTTAGGCAACAGGTTCATGTTGGTCTTGGTGGACCATGCCACCGGGTACCCAGAAGCAGTCCCTCTCAGGACAATCACAGCACCCATGGTGGGCTGTGCATTGATGGGGATGTTTTCCCGGGTGGGGTTCCCCAGAAAGGTGGTCTCCGACCGGGGTACCAACTTCACCTTTAGGTACATGAAGGCTCTGTGGGAGGAGTGTGGGGTAACTTATAAGTTCACCACTCCTTACCACCCTCAAGGAAATGGGTTGGTTGAAAGGTTCAACCGCACCCTGAAAGGTATGATTATGGGCCTAGCGGAACCCATGAGACGGAAGTGGCACGTCTTCCCACCATGCCTGTTTTTTGTCTACAGGGAATTTTCTCAGAAGTCCTTAGGGTTCAGTCCCTTTGGACTCCTGTATGGCCAACCTGCTTGAGGACCTCTCACACTGGTGAAGGAGGGATGGGAGAAATCCTGTGGGAAAACCCCCCAGGATGTATTCAGCTATGTGCTGGCCATCCGCAACCAGACACAACGCTTCAGGAAGCTCGCTCAGGAGAACCTGGAACCTAGCCAGGGAGAAATGAAAAGATGGTACGACCAGAATACCACTCTGGTCAAATTTCAACCTGGGCAGAAAGTGTAGGTGATGGCGCCAGTGGAGCCTTGTGCGCTCCAAGACAAGTTGACTGGGCCATATGAGGTGGTGGAGCGCAAGAGCAAAATAACCTACCTGGTTAACTAGAAGACTCCCAGGCAGCCCCTGAGAGTCTTGCATGTGAACCGCCTCAAACCCCTCTTTGAGAGGTCTGAAGGGACAATGCTCATGGCTACAGATGCTGGAGTGGAAGAGGACAGTGATCATCTCCCTGACCACCTGGTATCCTAGGAGCAAGAGGGGTCAGTGGATGAAGTGGTCCTCTCACCCACCCTGACCCCAGAACAGCAGAGGGACTGTCACCAGGTGTTGGGTCAGTTTGCCTCCCTGTTCTCCCTGACCCCAGGTGTCACCAATTGGTGCGTCCATGATGCGGACACCGGAGATATTCTGCCCATAAAACAGAAATTTTACTGGGTAGCTGACAAGGTCAGGGCCAGCATCAAGGAAGAAGTGTCCAAGATGTTGGCGCTAGGGGTAATTGAGCCCTCCAGCAGCCCATGGGCTAGCCCAGTGGTCTTAGTACCAAAAGCTGATGCGCCCGGTGCCACTCCAGAACTCCGGTTTTGTATGGACTACTGTGGGCTCAATGCGGTCACCTATAGTGACGCACACCCCATCCCCAGAGCTGATGAGCTTGTGGATCGGTTGGGAGGTACCCGGTACCTCAGTACTTTTTATTTAACTTCTGGGTACTGGCAGATTGCCTTAACTGATGGGGCCAAAGAGAGGTCTGCATTCTCAACACCAGAGGGGCACTTCCAGTTCCGAGTCATGCCCTTTGGGTTGAAGAATGCCCCTGCCACCTTCCAGAGACTGGTTAACCAGGTACTGACCGGGCTGGAGGAATTCAGCGCCGCATACCTGGATGACATTGTTGTGTTCAGCTCCACGTGGGAGGAACATTTGAAACACCTCTGTGAAATGTTGAAGGCTCTGCAAAGGGCAGGCCTCACTATCAAGGCCAGCAAGTGCCAGATAGGGCAGAGATCTGTGGTTTACTTGGGACACCAGGTAGGGAGCGGCCAGGTGGCGCCCTTACAGGCAAAGTTTGATACAATTCTGGCTTGTGAGCCCCCCAAGACCCAGACAGAGGTCAGAGCCTTCTTAGGACTCACCTGGTATTACAGACGGTTTGTCAAGGGATACGGCACCATTGCTGCCCCCTTGACAGAGCTGACTTCCAAGAGGCAGCCCAAGAAAGTGAGTTGGACCAAAGCCTGCCCGACTGCTTTTGATGCACTGAAGACTGCCATGTGCACAGCACCGGTGCTCAAGGCACCCGATTTCTCAAGTGAGTTCATAGTGCAGACAGACGCTTGAGAGCATGGTGTGGGAGCAGTACCCTCACAGATCAACGACGAGGGCTGGGACCAGCCTGTAGCTTTCATTAGTAGGAGGCTACTCCCCAGGGAACAGAGGTGGAGTGCAATTGAAAGGGAAGCTTTTGCTGTGGTCTGGGCTCTGAAGAAGCTGAGGCCCTACCTGTTTTGGACTCACTTCCGTGTTCAGACAGACCACAGGCCCCTCAGACGGTTAATGCAGATGAGGGGTGAGAACCCAAAACTGTTGAGGTGGTCCATCTCCCTACAGGGAATGGACTTTACGGTGGAACACAGCCCTGGTACAGAACACGCCAATGCTGATGGTCTGTCCAGGTTTTTCCGCCTTAGTGAAGAGAACTTCCAAGAGGGTGGGTAGTTCTCCCCACTTTCAGCTGGAGGGGACACGTGTTAGACCTGGCATCCTTGGCGTGGTTTCCCCCTATATTTTTGCCTCTACCTCCTGTATTTTCGATGCTGTGCTGGATTTTGTTTATGTTGGTTTAGATGCTTTGGGCACTCTGTCACTGCTGATCAGTGTCAGAGTGCAAGTGCTCCCTGTGTAAATTATTATTGTGATTGGTTATCCATGATTGGCATATTTGTATTACCAAGAAGTCCCTAGTAAAGTGCACTGAGTGTGCCATGGCTGGTGATACAAATGCTACTAGTGGGCCTGCAGCACTGATTGTGCCACCCACATGAGTAGCCCTAAAATGGTGCCTCAGGCCTGCCACCGCAGTGCCTGTGTGCAGTCTGTGAACTGCCATGTCCTCCTGGTCAGTGTCCCCACTGACCAGGCCTAACCCTTCCCTTTCTGTGCACATTGGTCACCCCTATGGAAGGCCAAGGGTACCACCCTGGGCAGGGTGCGGTGTATGTGAAAGGTAGAGCATGTACTAGTGCAGGTGACATGCTCTGGTAGTGAATGGCAGCCATTCCTTGCTTTATGATATTTCTCAATAAGTCTCGCTTCTAATCGGTTCAGTTTCATCTCTGACTCACCTCGACTTATATTTGTCACTGTACACAGTACTGACAACTCCATATCTTTCTATCTTTGTGTATTTGATAGCGGTTCACCAAAGGGGCCCCTGGTGTTTTACATTTTACCCTTGATTTATGTTGTAGAAGCCGTTTTTTTTACGACTTGGATGGTCTGGCCTACATAAAACTTGTTGCAAGGGCACTTGATACAATATATTGAGTTTTTTGAATTGCACATTGGTCACCCCTATGGAAAGCTCAGGGTACCCCCCTGGGCAGGGTGCAGAGTATGTGAAAGGTATAGCATGTACTAGTGCAGGTGACATGCTCTGGTAGTGAATGGCAGCCATTTTTGTTTTTCACTATTGTAAGGCTACCTTAACCATAAGCTATCATGGGGAATGCTGGCTACAGTGGCTACCAGCATATCTTCCAATAGGAGCAAGGTAGGACATAAAAGTCTGGTATCCCTGAACTCAGAATTTAATAACACATATTTTAGGAAAAGTGGTTTTTAACTCCTGTGTTTGAGAACAGCACTTTTAAAAAGTTGCTGTTCTCTTGTCTGACCTTTTTGTGTGCCTTGGCCTGTTTGTGAATTAAATGTCAGGTTTGAGAGTGACAGAGGCTGGGAGCCCCCAGGAGGCTGGCTGAGTCAGCCCTAGGCTGAATGACTGCATTTGCATCTTGAGTGGTGGGAGGGGATAGTACCTGAGCCTGAATAGGGCTGTGCCTGCCTTCCACAATGCTGGCTCCACCTCCTGCTGGGTGGCTGACGACCCTGCCCCTCACTCTGAAAATAATTTAGACAGGAAATTATGTAGACTTGGAGTGGACTCCCCTCAAGTAGGTACCCGCCCAGTCCCCGTCCTGCTTTACGCGGACGACGCGGTGTTGTTAGCTCAGACACCGCGGGGTTACAGAGGCTTATTGACGGATTTGTGAGTTTTATGTCCACACTCGATCTGTCAGCAAACCTGGACAAATCATATGTCATGCTTGCGGGGGCCAGACCAAATAAGAAATTTTCTTATAAGATAATAACTTACAAAATTAGTTTGGTCCAGTCCTTTTCCTATCTAGGTGTACTATTTGACGGGCTCTTAAAGTTCAGATCTTTAGTGGACAAACACTCTGCAAAACTGGTGACCTCATCCGGGGCTATAATGGGTTATGGGAGAAGGCTGGGAAGATGGTCCACCGAGCAAGTGCTGAATTTGTACAGATCAATATGCTGCGCTAAGGCAGCTTATGGGGCGGAAGTCTGGGGCTTTGTGAACATATATCAGGTCCAGGTGGAGGAAAACAAATTCTTCAGAAGGATATTGAAAGTTCCACATAGTACATCTGCCGATATTTTACATGAGGAACTGGGAGAACCTTATATTGAAGACCATATTAAGATCAGGCCACTTTTGGCCTTGGTGAAAATCTGGTCCAACCCCGAGGCAGGCCTCAGTAGACAAATTATCATAAACTGTTTGAAACGAGACAAAGAGAGTTCTATCCCCTGGCTACAATACGTAAAGTGCACTGTAGAAGCAATTGGTTGTAAGAACCTCTTTACTGAGCCTTAAGCCCTTACTGCCCAGAATAAAATGATTGTCAAAAAAATGTTTGGGGAATGGACAACTGCAAGTAGGGCGGCCACTGAAGAGTGTAAATCCACAGTTGCGGCTTATGGATTACTGAAAATAGAGAGTGGAAGGGAACCTTATCTTTCACTGATCCATAATGCACAGGACAGATTTTATATGACCCGTTTTAAATTTAACCTGTTGCACCACATGTTGTCCGATCCCCCTGGTTTTACCTTAACGGTTGAGCAGAAGGGTACCATTGGCTGCGACAATAGGTCTCCACAGGATACCCTTCATTTTGGTTTGTTACGCTCGTTTTATTCACTACATAGGCGAAAGAGAACAAAGACTTTTAGACGTATAAGTACAGGACCCCTGACTACAGAATATTAGATCATACTGGAATCAAGTAGGAACCTCTGCCCAAGAGAAAGCTGAAACTGAAGAAGGAAGACTGTCCTGCTGTTGCTCTGCTGGACTGACCTGCTGTTGCTTTGCTGCCAAGGAGAGGGGAATTACTTTTCTTTGTGCTGTGTGCCCTTGCTTGAAGGAATCTCCAAGGGCCTGAGAAAGAGCTGGGTCCCTGTTATGTCAAGTCAAGTCAAAAAGCTTTATTTCGATAAAACAATTATCATAAAAGCAACTCAGTAGATCATACAAGTAAAAATAGTAATAGATTTAAAAAAGACTTTCTTGTCTGTGTGCATAACAATGACAGTAGTTTCAATAATAATTGTTTGCACAAGTAAAGCTAGCAAATCAATTAATTGAGTTTTTACAGATTGCTAAATCGAGAAAAAGTGACAATTCATTCGGTTAAGACATTATTTTAAAATAGAATTAAACAGTTAATTTTAGCCTTTTGGCTCGAATGGCCCAGGCCCATGATAGAAATTTGGCTAGGGCACAAGCATAGGGTACACTACTGTCGGATATAAGTATCCTAATTGCCGCCTCATGACTCCTAGTGTCCATAGGTTTTTAAGCCAGACCCTCCTTGGAGTTGCGTACTCGCTGCACTCGAACATGAAATGTGCCAATGACTCCGGTTTGGTGAGACAAGCTGGGCATAACTCGGACATTTCCATATGGGATTTCCATCTTGCAATGAAAGAGTTAAGGGGAAGGGTTCCCGCTCTGAACCTGAAATACAAGGCCCTATCAAAGGGTTTTCCAATTGCATCAAGGTACAGTTCCCGTCTAGGACAATCTTTAAACCTCAGGAAATTCTCTGTGAGCCTGCCCAAGGTGGTACTAGAATTCCTTTGTGAGCAAATCCAGTCCCAGTAAAGCTTTTTGAGGACTAGCTTCGGAGGTGAAGTTCTATTCGACCATGATTCAATTTGGCCCAACTTTGTTAGTAAGCTCTTCATGTCTCTCAGCCATTTGATTTTATGCCAACTTGGCGATGACATGATTTCTGCTAGACCTCTGGCATATCCACTTAGTTCTTCCACCCGCCAGATACGTGCCCATAGCAGTAATGGACGAAATTTTGCAACATCAACAATCTGGGAGCAGCCTAAGTCCAGCATTAAAGGAAGTGTAGGGGTGCCTTGTGGGAGGGACATAATTGCTCTACAGAATTTGTTTTCAGATCTCTGCAGTGCATCAGTGGTGGATGAACCCCAAAGTTTGGCCCATAGAGGGCAGAGCTAACACCTTTAGCTAAATAAATCTTGAGGACTGTGGCTATAGGCCTTGTTGTGCAGGATCGTTGCTCTTTCAAAAGGGCTCCTGTAATCCTTTTGTGACTCATCAACATTTTATCCAAGTGTGGGGTCCAGTCCATTTTGTGCGATAGACGTATCCCAAGATAGTCAAAGACCTCTACCCTTTCCAAGAGCTCGGCGTTCAGAGTGGGAGAGCGAACTTGTTGTTTAGGTGGATTCAGCACAAGGTACTTCGTTTTATTTGTGTTTATTACCAGACCTCGTTTGGTGCAAAAGGATTGGAAATTGTCCAAAAGTCTCTGGAGTCCCATTGGCGATTTAGAAATTAGAAGCGTATCATCCGCGAAGAGGAGGGTCGGTATGCGTTCACCAGCCAGGGATGGTTCATCAGAAGGATGGTGCAGGAGATGCTCGACCACCCCATTGATGTAAAGAGAGAAAAGGGTGGGAGCTAGAACACATCCCTGGCGGACACCTCTCTCTACCGGGATATTACCCGTTTTCTCCCCTCCAGGGCCCCCCCTGACTTGGGCGAAGCTATCTTGATGCAACCTAACTAGTAGGGACAGCAAATAATGGGGCAGCCCCATGTCAGCGAGTACTTTCCATAGTGATTCCCTAGGTACAAGGTCAAAGGCAGTCTTTAAATCGATAAACGCGAGATAAAGACTGCCCTTGCCTATGACCACCACCTTCCAGTACACCATCATGAGCCTAAAGGCTTGCTCAATCGTCCCAGTGCCCACTCTAAAGCCTGCCTGAAAGTCAGAAAGGATTTTGTTTTCTTCTACCCAATTTAAGATTCTGACTACTTTTTGGCCAATGTCTAACAAGCTGATCGGCCTATAGTTAGATGGATCATCCCTCGATCCTTTCTTGTAGATAGGGACCACCTCGGCCCCTTTCCACGATGAGGGAATAGGGGCACCTTTACAAATGGCAACAAGGAGGGAGTGAATCAATTTACCCCATTTTGCACTGTCGGACTTTAGGAGGTCACCAGGAATGCCATCGGGACCAGCCGCTTTTTGTGGAATAATAGTGCTTATTGCATATTCCACTTCCTTGATCGTAAAGTCAAAGTCGGTATGCCGGATTACATAATTTGGAGTGAACAGAGGTAAAACCACCCCACCCTCATCAAGATCATCATGACAGGTATAAAGTTTAGAGAAATGATCGACCCACGCCTGGCTTGAGATATTACAAGTTATCAGATCACTATCTGGTCTATTACGGGCTCTTATGGTATCCCAGAACCATTTCGAGTCTTTTTTAGAGCTAGCTTCTTTGAGAGTTGACCAGTAGGCATCTTCCCACTCCCTTTTAGCTAGTTCCAATGCTCTTTTATGTTCTTGCCTAGCCATCTGTATTAGTGGTTGGGACTTTCCCTTAACCGCCTCAATTAGGCGTGTTTTGGCTTTCCTACATGATGCAGAGTACCAGTCGTGTCTCCCTTTAGTTTTGCTTTGGGGCATGGTTTTCCCTAAGGTCAATGCATTTAGCTGTATTGCAATACGAGTCCAGCGCTTGATAGGAGGGATAGAGAGTGTGGGAATACCCCATCTACTGTCCTCTTCTCCTAGATCAGGTATTCCTTCCGGGGGAAGTGGCTCATATGTGCAGTTAAAATCTCCTGCTATTATAATGTGATCAGGTTCTCTGTGATCCCCAAGTTGGGCCTCAAGCTCGGATATTACAGGTGAAGTACACCCGTTTTTGGAACCTCTAGCATAGACATCGTAGAGATCCAAAGTTAATCCACCACGATGGTCAGATAGAGAAATACCAAGGATATCTGGGTTATCTGTCCGCTTGATGGTTATTCGACAGTTGAGCGAGATGCTTACCCAAATGATAAGCCCCCCTGAGGGACGCCCCTTCCTTTGCTTGGGTTTTTCAGCTGGTACAAAGATGGTAACAAACCCAAACCGATACAGTGGCTCAGTGCTCCAGGTCTCCTGGAATACACAGATCTTATGAGCTTCAATCAAGACGTTCCACTCAGGCAAACCTAATTTCCTAGTAATCCCCGCAAGATTCCAACTAAGAATTTTTATTTCACCATATGTTAGTTTACCTCCAGTGTTGGTAATAGTTTTGGGGTTGGTTAGGTCTTCGCAGTCCCTGGTTGGAGCATGAGATAGTGGTTTAACAGCTGCCACTGTTGGAGATTCGTGACAAATAGGATGAGGGATGGCTAAGGGAACATCCTCCATATCTCTATTTGTATCAGGAATTAGGGCTGAAGTTTCTAAGGGGTTAAGTCAATCAACCTCATCTAACACACAAAATCTATTTGGATGGGCAAACTGTGAAACAAAGGGATCAAAGGGAGGGGGCAATCCTTGCCACGGCTGTTGCCACTGGTGGTTAGCGAGTTGTGTGTGCTGAAGGGTTGCTGCCACTGCTTAGTAGGATGATGAAGGGTTTGTGGAGGTTGAAAAGGTTGCTGCCACTGAAGAGTAGTATGCTGTGGAGGTTGTGGAAAATGTAGAGGTTGCTGCCATTGATAGGTGGTATGTTGTGGAGGACGCATAAACCCTCTGCTATTTGGGAAAACAGGCCGATGAGAATTTTGTCTTGGGGGCATGGGAAGAAAGTAGGACAAGGAAAGTGGATTAATTTGTGTAGCAGGTCCGCTGTTAGGTGTATTACATATATAACTAGCTGCCCCTATATCCCTGAAGTTAACTGTGATTACATCGCCTGCTATAGTCTTCGTATTCCTGCCCACCCAATCCCCTCTACGTACAGAGAGAATTTCGCCACTCATATGGCTAGGTAGGGGTTTGTGTAACTGGAGCCACTGAGCGCATTTGTTTCTTAGCTCTATGAAGGTTTCTTTTACTCCCTCCTTCAGTGGCGGAACGGCCGTCAAAACAACCACAAAGGGGGAGACTTCCGGAGGCAGGCTAATTGTCTTAAAGCGCGCCTGCTTTGACTTAGAGCCTTGAGGCTTGTTTGAGGAAGAAGATGCTGTTAAGTTGGTGGAGTTCCCATTTGGGTCTTTGGCTTGTGAGTTGTCTGCTTTAGATAGACCAGTAGATGTTTGTAATGCTGGAGCAGAGCCCACCACGTTAGGGGTAGGTAAGGGTAAAGCAGGATTGTTCCCTGTTTGGGTCAAATGTTGCATAGCTGGTGCTTTACTAGCTAATGGAGTATTAGCCTTGGCGGATGGGTCTTTTACGTGCTTGGTGCAAGGTATATTTTTGGAAGGTGCTTCCTTTGTCCCTTGCGGCTGCGTGGGCCCTACCCCACTCGTCTTATTAGCACATTTCGAGTTTATTAGCGACGTTAGTCTATCGAGTTTAGAGATTAAGGGCTTGATATGCGCTGCTATTGTGGCTTCAAGATCCGATTTTAGATCTATTACCATATTTTTGACCCAACAGGGTATGCCTGATGCAAAGTTCGGGGTGGGCGAAATCAGGTTGTGATTCCTAGCTTTAGCTTTGGGTTTTTCCTTAGTCTTGGTCTTAGGCACAACCTTTGTAGAAATAGTAGCCCTTCTCCCTGAATCAATCAGTGCAGGAGCCGCTCCTGTGTCAGGTTGCCTATCTGCACTCAGTTCTGGCTTATCAGGTAGCTGACAGGCTTCTAGATCTGGAGTGGCCTCGAGGTCAACATAAGACGGGTCGGAGTCAGATTGAGTCACTGATAAATCGACAGCGTTCGGGACTGTGAATGTACCAGCAGCAGTTAGGGGTAGGGGTAGGGAACAATTGTTCGAAACTTGCTGGGAGGGAGAATTTGCAGTTGCAAGAGAGCCCAAGGACGAGCGCTTAGCGTTCATAAGATCCAAGGAAACTCTTTTTTCCAGCAGGATGATGCTCTTGTCGATGGTTTCATTTACCCGTGAAATGAAATGGTCTATGGGTCCAGTCACTTGTGCCACGGCCATAGCTTTTTTGGTGCTACTTCTGGTTCTATTGCGCATGGTTGACATCTGCACTGTGGAGCCGAATACAACAAAGTGGCCCTCAGAAAGAGTAAATATTAGGTCTAGTGGCCGACCACTCTATGCTGGAAGAGAGGAGGAGAATCAAAGTGCCGCCTACCTTGCCAATGAATAGGAGGCGATGATACTGGGATTCAGGGCCAGGGCCGTCCTCTGACGTCCTCAAACGGCCTCAAACGGCCCTGTCTTTGCCCAGTCTTCGCCCGGGCTGCGTCCCGCGCTGCGGGAGTAAGGTGTAATGATATAGGGGGCGTTATGGGCGGGGGGCGGGCCAGCAGGGAGAGCGGACCGGAAGCTAGGCGTCGGTCTTGCAGGGACTTCTGGGTATTGAAGTCCCCGCACGCTCGCAGCCCCGCTGAAGCCTCATGCCCTTACCGCCTTGCCGCCGCTGCCAAGTAGTGGTCCTCTATGATGGTCGATGCCCCGTCACACACGGGCGAGGAGTGGGCTTGGTGGGCTGGTGCGCTGCTGAGTCTCACTGGAAGAACCAGGGATTTCCGCCAACAACGAGCAGGTGAGTGTCCCACACGCTAAAAGTGAGGAACACTTTTTAAGGAGCCTTCGAGGGGCGGGGGGCGGGCCAGCAGGGAGAGCGGACCGGAAGCTAGCCGTCGGTCTTGCAGGGACTTCTGGGTATTGAAGTCCCCGCACGCTCGCAGCCCCGCTGAAGCCTCACGCCCTTACCGCCTTGCCGCCGCTGCCAAGTAGTGGTCCTCTATGATGGTCGATGCCCCGTCACACACGGGCGAAGCGGCACCCGCGGAGCGGGTGCGGCGAGGAGTGGGCTTGGTGGGCTGGTGCGCTGCTGAGTCTCACTGGAAGAACCAAGGATTTCCGCCAACAACGAGCAGGTGAGTGTCCCACACGCTAAAAGTGAGGAACACTTTTTAAGGAGCCTTCGAGGGGCGGGGGGCGGGCCAGCAGGGAGAGCGGACCGGAAGCTAGCCGTCGGTCTTGCAGGGACTTCTGGGTATTGAAGTCCCCGCACGCTCGCAGCCCCGCTGAAGCCTCACGCCCTTACCGCCTTGCCGCCGCTGCCAAGTAGTGGTCCTCTATGATGGTCGATGCCCCGTCACACACGGGCGAGGAGTGGGCTTGGTGGGCTGGTGCGCTGCTGAGTCTCACTGGAAGAACCAGGGATTTCCGCCAACAATGAGCAGGTGAGTGTCCCACACGCTAAAAGTGAGGAACACTTTTTAAGGAGCCTTCGAGGGGCGGGGGGCGGGCCAGCAGGGAGAGCGGACCGGAAGCTAGCCGTCGGTCTTGCAGGGACTTCTGGGTATTGAAGTCCCCGCACGCTCGCAGCCCCGCTGAAGCCTCACGCCCTTACCGCCTTGCCGCCGCTGCCAAGTAGTGGTCCTCTATGATGGTCGATGCCCCGTCACACACGGGCGAAGCGGCACCCGCGGAGCGGGTGCGGCGAGGAGTGGGCTTGGTGGGCTGGTGCGCTGCTGAGTCTCACTGGAAGAACCAGGGATTTCCGCCAACAATGAGCAGGTGAGTGTCCCACACGCTAAAAGTGAGGAACACTTTTTAAGGAGCCTTCGAGGGGCGGGCCAGCAGGGAGAGCGGACCAGAAGCTAGCCATCGGTCTTGCAGGGACTTCTGGGTATTGAAGTCCCCGCACGCTCGCAGCCCCGCTGAAGCCTCACGCCCTTACCGCCTTGCCGCCGCTGCCAAGTAGTGGTCCTCTATGATGGTCGATGCCCCGTCACACACGGGCGAGGAGTGAGCTTGGTGGGCTGGTGCGCTGCTGGGTCTCACTGGAAGAACCAGGGATTTCCGCCAACAACGAGCAGGTGAGTGTCCCTGTTATGAAGTCCCAGGAACAAAAGGACTTCGCCCCCAGCTTCATTGAACTCTACTGAGAGAGTTCTGTCCGTCCTGGAGTGGGTGGCCCATGTGTGGTGCCTCTGGAAGTTGTACCTGTGTTGGGAAGCTGGAAACCAAGCTTTCAAAGGACTTTCTACCAGTTTTGTCGCAAACCCGGCCAAGCGAGAAAAGCTACCGAGGGGGTGAGCAAAGTTTGTCTAAAGAGTGTTTCCTCCTTACCCTGACTAGAAGCAATGGTCCCTATTTCGACAGTGGTACTTACCTCTGCCAACTAGAGGCCCCAGTTCTATCATTTATACCCAACACAGGTATAATCTAGCGCAGGGCTTTACAAAGGGACGCATCTGCTCTAATAGTCACTTTGTAAATATGACACAATATGGTGCATTTCTTACGCCGCCGGAGGGTCACCTAGAGTGACACAACGACGGCACAAAGGGCTCATAAATAATCTCCCAAGTGTTTAGGTAACAGACCACAACCTGTGGCACTAAATGGCACTGTCACAGTGCACGGAGTGCATGACACTAGTTAAAGTTAGTCTATAAAATCAAGTAAATATGCTGAGATCCTCCAGTAAAAGATGATTCACTAAATTCTGGTGGACAAACATTCTTCAACGCATGATCAATCTGAAGATCATGACATGGACAACTGTTCAAGGATTTTGAGGTGCATGAACAGATGGTTGAAATACATTGTGAAGAGCATTGGCACACAACGAGCTCAGAGACACAGTGTAAGCAGTTTTAGGCAGGTGGATAAAGGTATGTGGTGAAATGGACAGATTGTGTGAGTTGCAGGGGGAAAAGGACAGACAGTTTGAGGAGTCTGGGCCCTGTAGACTGGTGGAGTGATGCTATTGAAGTAAATGGGTAGACAATGTGGCATTCACCCCAGTCCATCTAATTTTCGCTTTGTAGATAGAGACTCACACTCCTACAAGTCATTTAACTCCCAAGAGTTTGCAACACAAAAAAGTCTTGGCTGTTACTTGTTGCATTTAACTTCCTTATCACGGTGCACATTTTAAAAGCAAAATCATTGTGTACATTTCAAACCCCTATTCATGAGTGGCATTTTATTTTTGGTTGGAAACATTTGCTTCTATCAAAAATAGTATCACAACTCCTGTGTTGATTTTGCACGTTGTAACACAGTACACAGTTGTTTATGGGGGCATAATTATCCTGGCCCGCAATTACACATTCACAGTTGGAAATGTGTTCAATAACATTATTTTCACATTACACTTCACTGTATATGGTCCTTTAGGGGTATCTACTTTTGATCCTCTGTAACACGTCAAAACAGTTGTAATACTTAAAGCACAAATGTACTGGGCTGAACATTCACCAATGGACAACTCAAGAGGGAAACGTGGGTCCTTGACTGCTACAACTGGCCTGTGGGTACTGCATCCAAAATACGTAGCCAAGATCCTTGACATTTGTGCAGATCCTGCACAGCAACGTACAATTCATGTTCAGCAAATTGTGAAATTCTGTTTGCTGAGTGAAGTAGCCATGCTGTATGTCAACCGCCCATACGAAGTAAGCCTCGTGTACAATGGGCACAGGCACTGCATATGGGCCACATTGACAGGCAAATGCCATGTGCAGTAGTCAATGCATATGGCTGCAGGTCATATTCTGTGATTACTGCAAACAAAAAGTATTATGCAGAGGGTATAGCAGTAAGTCATTGTCTTTACTGTAGATGAAGTACGCACAACACCTGAACAATCTCTGAACCATATTTACAGTCCATATTGACTATACCCAATGTAAAGTAGATACCGAGGATAATCCCAGGCTAGGCCATGACTTATGTGGGTAGGGGGAATTTCCCTGGTCTGTTACCATATTGAACGGCAAACAAGTAATATGCCTAGAACATGCAAATGTTGCATGCATCAGATTACTTAATATTATGAATGCCTGTTAGCACAGGGTAAAATAATGCAGTGGCACGTAAGTGCCTGCTTCATGTGCTAAGGAAACTCTGGTGATATATTGTGAAAGCAAGCTAGGGATACAAATCATGCCAAATCCTGGCTTCAGCTTGCATTGTACATTGGTAGCCATGTCTTGGGTGCAGTACCTAAATACTGAGCACCGAGGTACAGTTATTTTTTTGGCAGGTCAATAACAAGGGCATTGCTATGAGCTTTGCTGTTTGGCTACTGTGCGCAGTGGACCTGCATGATGTATAATTCACAATCTCTTAGTCTCAATCTGTATTTTAAACTTAACCTTCAGTTGTTGTGTCCCAGGTGAATTTGGATTCCTTTGTTTAATACTACTGCAGCTGTTACTGTTGATGTCCATTTCTTAATTACATTTCTCTTTGCCCACAGGGCTGATCCTGGAGGCACTATCTGTGGTGCACTCGCATCTCTTCTACTAACTTATTAATTCTTCATAGTACAGTGGTTTTAAATAGTTCACTGAAACCATCACTCTCTTTTCTATTTATCTACTGTTCTCTTTGGATCTTCACTGTGTTTTTATTGCACTCAACTCTCTCCTGTGCTACGTGTTTTCATTTTCCATCTCATTTTCTTATTTTCTTTCCAACCACCTAAAATTAATCATGTCCCTTTTTCTCCATGGTCAACCGTCTTTCATCATGAGCTTCACTCATCACACAAAGCAATTGTCTCTACTGATTCTCTTAGTGCTTTTGACATACTCTATAACTTCCACTTTCGATGAATTTAGCATTCCTTATTATGCATGATCTGGAATTCATCCAATATGCAGGGCTGCTCCTATTCTATGAATTGCACTGGGTAACATTCTCAACTCTTTCATCTTCAGTATGAGTTTCCCTAAGAACTCCCTCCTCAGCCCCACTTGCATTATTGTTTTATTCTGCTGTTTATGTCTTAATCTGGTCCAACTTCTCACTTCTGTAATGATGATCCACTGTTCTACACCCCTTTTAATTACATCTTCAGGGCAGTCTTTGATGACCTTTGCCCCCTTCATTATCATCCTACATAAAGTTACATCTCGTCTTACCTGCACCACCTTCCTTTACTTCTCTCCTCACATTTCTGCCAAGATTGCCCTGCATATCTCGTTCTGCTTTGCACTGCCTATAAACTTGGTGTACTCTTTGAATCTTCTTTTTCCTTCCATAAATACACCTCTTCTGTAGCAAATACTTGCCATTTTTTGTCACTCTCACATTTCCTGCAACAATAATTCTGTCTCAGTCCTCATTTTGTAATGCAGACTAAAGGAATTTCCATTCTTCATCGATTTTCAGCTCATTTTTTACCCCCATTCAAACTATTTGTATTTCCTATATTTTGATTCTCTCCCACTTCTTGGATTACTCCATTTTGTCTCCTTCAGTGTATTAGTCTATCACAAACATAATAAAAATTCTATCTAACTTATTACAAGTGCATTATATTTTATGGCACATGTGATACAATACAATGGACAGGATATCTTCCACATTTGTGACAGAGTACAGGTCTACCAACCTCTAAACCAGCTTCTTTGTATCCTTTTCTGGCTTCCCATATATTGTCTTTAAAATACCCATGATATTGCTTCACGTCGCACAACTGTCTTCCAAAGATACATACTCTCCTCCCAGCTTAATTATTGATTTAATATCCTTCTTCCCAATACGTTTTCACGATGTATTGTCATTGTCCCCCTCATGTAACTTTTTGCCAGAGAAAAGACCATTACATTTCTTTGTCTTGCTGTATGCATTGGACAGTTATGCTCTTCCTGGTCAACAGTTTGGTGGAAGCACGAAATGTAATGAAATAAAAAGAAAATGCTTTAAAACGGAAGGATGATAACGATGAAGAATAATATATTTATAAAGCACACACCGTATACCCTATACCAGGGCGTCCTAATCAGAAGAATTAACTGACTGAGCTTTAAAGGAAGGTATACCTTTTGGAACAGATACATTTTTAAAAGCTTACAGAACTTCCAGTGATATTTTTCAGCCATTAGGATGACAGTAATATTATTCCAAAATGTTGGATTCATTACTGAGAAGGATCTGCCACCTTCCCATTCCAAATAAAAGTGTCGAATGGTAGAACTCAATGCAAGTCCCATTCTCAATGTCCTTCATGGAATGTACTGATGTAATTTCTCAGAAATACTTACTGGGCCCATTCGATGGAAGGTCGGATAGTAATACAGGTACTCTTTGACCTATCAGCAGCCCGTGTAGCTCTTTCATAGCGACAGAGGCTAAATCATATTTTCACTTTCTGGTTTTGACTGTAGCGGCCTAATTTAGAACATGTTGAAGTCTTGCCAGCATTTGTGTATATATTCCTAGGTATAATAAATTGCATTTGTCCAAACTTGATAACAGTAGTTGTTGGACTGCCAATGTGTGGGTCTGCATGGGTAATAATGAGAGTGCTTGTATCACAATTTTAGATGAAGAAAGCTGGTCTCTGATACCTGAGATGCTTATTCATACTCAATGCAGAGTCTATTATAACTCCAATATTAATTGCTGTCAGGAGAGGTTGAACATTTCCAAAATCCACCAGCCACCAATTTGGGATCGTTGTAACGGCTAGAAGACAAACCCCAATAAATCGGTTTTGTTACCCTTTTAATTTTAGTACATTTCTGAGTGTTCAGTTCTTGACTTCGTGAATGTGGTTATGGAAGTTTGAAGCCAAAATCTATTTATCAGTAATCAATACAACTATCTCTGTATCATTTGCTTAGGACAATAATGATAGGCCAAAGTTCTCAGATAGCTTTACTGTGCAGAAATGTAAAGATTAAATAAAGTCAGGATTAGAATAGAGCTTTGCACCACTCCACATGTTGACGCTCTCTATCTAGAGCAATGAGAGGTTATCCTAATGGTCTAGGTATGGTTAGTTAAAAAATAGAGCACACCAGCATAGACATTTACTCTAAATTCCAGGGGCATGTTTGATCTAGTTAATAAAGTTGGATGAGAACCATGTCAAATGCAGCACAAAGATCCAATAGAACTGGCACAGCACAATGAACAATGTCCAACAACATCCTATTGTTGCCCCGCATAGTAAAAAGAGCAGTATCAGTACTATGAGGCAGATTTACAAGCCCCTTGCGCCACTTTTGCGTCATTTTTAACATGGGAAAAGTTAGGCAAAAGTGGTGCAAGGGTCTTGTAAATCTGCCCCTATGTCTGCATCTGTTTGCTATAGCTGAAGACCTGTTCTGGCAGCATTTGTGTTACGTTGCAACAATGAATCCACTGACACAACGTTTTCTTTCTCTATTCGCACTGGACCCAAATAATCAATGTATATCATCAACTGCTTATATTCTCTCCTTCACTTGGTCCTCCGATAGATCTTGCTCATCGCATTGATGAGTGAAGGACTATAGGGCGTCAATGTTGGCTACCTAACTAGAACCAGTGTGGCATTCTAGATCTCTGCTCCTGTTGCCAGGAGCTTTAGAATGTGTTATGTAAGAGGCTGTCAGTTGAAGCTGAGCCTCCTTCATGTCTGCAGGATTCCTGTGGATGGGATCCTTTTCTTCCTGCAAATAAACTTATCTTCATAACTTTAATCTGCGCAGAGCTTGATGTTACATTTGGCGATGAGGATGGGATATACCTGAAAAGGATCTCAACACCTGTTACTTTAAGTTCTCCTCACAGAGCTTATATACTATCTTAAAGGAACCCTTGGACTTCAAACTGCCTTGAGGTACTTTTTTTTTTTTTTTCACGTCTCGTTGTCCCAAGGTGCTGCACAGTTTCTCAATTTGCACTGTGATTGGGAATTTACTAATGCCTCGGGCCTTTTTTGTTAACTACTTGGTTTTGCCACACATTGGCAGTTTTTAAGTATGCAGCCTTAAATTTATTGCGGTCACTCAAGTGTGACATTTCAAGTGGGTTTAGCAGCGCTGCAGTATTCACCCTCAATGCTTCTACACTTACACGCACCATATTACTACTTGGTTGTGCCACACATTGGCAATTTTTAAGTATTCAGCCTTAACTTTGTTGGGGTCACTCGCATCCACTTAAGGAACATTTCAAGTGAGTTTAAAGGCGCTGCAGTGTTCACCCTTAGCGCTTCTGCACTCACACACGCCATCTATAGAAAATTAATTACGAGAGCTTACCGTGCCGCAAAAAACTGTGTTTTTATTCGAGTTGCCTCACGCTCAAGACTCTGTTCGTGCAGTGGAATTTTCTTTGTTCCTTCATGGAATCCCACTGTCTTCCCTCTGGAGCTGAAACTCTGCTCTCATCATCATCTGTCTGACAGACTCACGCTGCCCCTCACGTAGCGTGGCGGCCATCTTTAGTTTCCACTGTGACTGCAGATGATTGGCAAACTGATTACACCAGTGTGTCATGTCTGTGATACACACACAAGCTTCACCTGTCAGTGATGTGTGCTCTCTGTTTTTAAGGAAGAAGCACTTTGATGCAGTATCTTTCAGTTTTTAAGGAAAAAGCTTATTCCTCATCATTACAGTGATGCGCACACTAATGTGATTATGTTACACTTTTTAAGGAAGAACCACTTTGATGCGGAATCTTTCAGTTTTTAAGGAAAAAGCATAGTGCTTATCATTACAGTGATGCGCTCACTATTGTGATTATGCCATACATCTTTCTCCTGTGACACGCTCACATTGGACAGCACCATCATATTGCGTGTCAGTGTCTACTTCAGTAAATTGCTCATCACACACTAATAACTATAGAATATGTCTTTCTCCTGTGACACACTCACATTGGACTGCTCTATCAAATTTATGTGTCAGTATTACTTTCATTGTCAATTTATTTCTGTGTACAAATTTAGTCTGTGACACACACTATCAAATTGAGTCATTTTATTTCATGGTTACTGGATTTTTTTCATTTTGACTTTTCACACATTTTCTCAAAAAGACTCACTTTGTTCTATGTAAAGTGTGTGTTGCTTCTATGATATGTTTACATTTTGTAATATACTTTGTTACATTTAATTAGGCTGAAAACCCTGTTTATAATTCGCAAATTTTTAACATACTGTTTATAAAATGCAAAATTTGCCTGCCTTTCTTTCTCTTCACCCCTGGTGATTCACCCATACAATGGCAAAAATGGTGCAAAGTTTTCGAAAGGTACGCCAGAGTCTGTGGTTCTTCTTTGAGTGCTGAAAGAAAAACAGCTTTATTACTACATTATTTAGGATCAGAGGGACAAGAAGTATTTGAACACCGTCCTGAAATACATGAACCAGATCTCAATGAATTTGAAATTTGTATTTCGAAGCTGGACAAACATTACCTGCCCAAAATCAGTACCATTTTAGAGCGATACCATTTTGATTGCAGGAGCCAGGGTGAAGGTGAGTTCATAGAAAATTATATAACTGCTTTGAGAAAATTGGCTTCATCTTGTAAGTTTGTTTCCACTGTTGATGAGAGAATTAGGGACCAGTTCATGTTGGGTTTTAATATTCAAAGTGTCAGAGAGGAACTATTGCAAAGAGATGAACCCTCACTTGAGAATGTTCTGGTCAGTGCTAAAAGGATCGAACATTCTCTTAAGTGCATAAAGGTCATTAAAAAGAATGGTAACAAGAAATAAAAAGATTCAGTCCAAGTTGTCAAACAAACTCAAAAAGTAACGAAATAACTGAATCAAAAGAAACCTGATTCAAGTAGAAATAGAAAATTCAATACCTTTCAACCCAAATGCTTTCACTGTAGCAAATTAGGTCATTTGGCCAACGACAGGTCTTGTCCAGGCTAAAAAGCCACCTGTACCAATTATAAAAGGAATGGTAATTTTTCAGTGGAATGTAAAAGTAATTCCTACAAGGGAAAAGTAAATGAAATTTACGAAGATTAAGAATATGTTAATGATACTGATCCTGAACTTGATTGTGGTCAAATTCTGCTACAAGTCACTGGTAATTGCGAGTAAGGTTGGGCGAATTTTGCGAATCTGGCGTTCGCGAATTTGCGTATTTGCAAACTTGCAATCCGCAAAATCCGCGAATTCTCGCGAATTTGCGGATTTTTTTTTTTTTTTTCGCAAGGTTTTCTGCCAGTTCGCGAGGGTTTGGTACCAGTTCGCAATTGCGAACTTACTTGTCGGCTTGCAACGGTCACGACTATGTTGTTTCTACATCTGGTTCATCATCACAGGTTCCCAGCACCCTCTGTTTAACCACTGCCACCCTCTGTTTCACCCATGCCACCCTCTTGTACATCAATGCCACCCTCTGGTTCGTCATCACTGTAGATTATGGGGGGGAAAAGCAAGCACACCTGCCCTGCTTCAACTGACATGAATTAATTTGGGGTTGGTTTATTAATGTGTCACTGTTTTAAAATTCCAGTCTGGCACCTGCTTCCTTATCTGTAATTTGCTTTCTGTTGTTTTTTTTTCCAGGACCTTCGTGGCCTACTTGTAGCTATTCTATGAGCCTGCTGTGAGGGTCAGAGCAGGGTCATACAATTGTTGCAACTAACAACTGAAGTCTGGAGGGGCCCCAGTCAGGAAGCACTACAGGGAATGGTTACTATTACTAATGATGAGTTTGAACTTTTGCACCTGCTGAGTGCTTTCATTTTTGAAAATTCGTTTTTCTGTAGAGCAGCAACTGTAATGCCCCAAACAAACATAGGCAACTGAACTCTGGAGGGGGCCCTCAGGAAGTACTACAGGGAATGGTTACTAATGATGAGTGAACTTTTGCACCTGCTGAGTGCTTTCTGCAGAACAGCAACTGTAATTCCCCAAACAAACTTACTTATGAAAGTTGATTTCTAATCCAAAAGTGATCCAAAGAGAGTCAAAAGGCCTCAAATCCCAAAAAGTGCAGGCAAATGTCAACCTGAGGAGTTATTCTGATAAAAATCATCATTTTCAGAAGGTCTATGCTGCTTGCTAGTGGATTTCTTGTGCAGAATTGCAAATTTTGTAATTTCGCGAGTGCGAGATTGTTGCTGCCCGCCGCACCTACATGTTCGCAATTGCGAACTCTCGCGATGCATCGCCAAACTCCCGCGGGATCCCGCAGCAAGATCCAAAATGGCGCAGCACTCGCAAAAATATCAAGAAAAACAACTCGGCAAATGCTGAATGATGGTAAGTGAATGCCGCACGCCGCAAAATTGTATCACCAAGAAAAAAAAATCCGCTGTGTGCGAATTTGCGGATTTTGCGGGAAATTCGTGAATCTTGCGGATCGCAAATTTACTGAAAATCCGCAAAATTCGTGAGCGGAACGGATTTTCCGCCCATGCTTAATTGCGAGGGTAAGAATGGTCCCATAGATGAGGTCTTAGTACAAGGGGAAAGTACCTCACTTTTGTTTGACTCTGGTGCTAAAATCACCATAATTTCAAAGGAGTTCTATTTTAAGAAAATTGAACATAAAATAAAAATTTGCCCTCCTGACATTACACCATGTGCTTATGGGGGTGGGACGATTAAGCTGTTAGGTTATTTTTGTGGACCTGTAGAACACAAAAACAAAATGATCAATGCAAAAATTTACATTTCTCCAAAAGGGGACAGCATATTAAACTGGTTCCACTAGAGAGATCTTGGTATAATCTTAGATCCTAATTCCTCACCTCCTATTAGACTAATAGAGAACTTCAACACACATGTAATCTCTTCTGTAGGATACAACTCATCTGAGTACTTCATGCAAATGTTGAAACTGAAGTTTCCTCAAGATTTTTGCAAAACTTTGGGCTGGTTAAGAGATTATATACATCACATTCCGCTGGTTGATGGTGCTAAACCCCTGTGCAGTAAGTTGTACAACATCCCTTTTGCAGTGCGTGAGCAAGTGCTGAGTGAATTAGAACTCATGAAAGCTGATGGCATAATTTAGGAGGTTGAAGCCACCCCTTGGCTTGGTCCGGTGGTAGCTGCTAAGAAGGCGGTTGGCTCTTATCGTCTGTCTGCAGAATTTAACAAACATGTAGTAGCTGATCGATACCCCTTGCCTAAGATTGCTGAAAGGTTGATGTTGCTTTAAGGTGCAAAAGTTATTAATTTGATCAATCTTAAATCTGCTTATCATCAGATTAAATTGAGTGAAGATTCAAAAGACCTTACCGCCTTTGTGACTTCATTTGGCACCTTTCACTTTGCCTGGCTTCCTTTTGGCTTGGTTTCAGCAGCTTGAGCTTTTTAGCGAGCCTTGGAGCATGAATTAAGAAATCTCACCTGTGTGAGAGTATATCAAGATGATATATTAATCTATGGAAGAGATAATAAAGAGCATGATGAATGTGTTTTAGAAGTGTTGGGTAGACTCAATGATTTTAATCTGATGGTTAAGATCGAGAAGTGCAAATTCAGGAAAGAATCCATTGACTGTCTAGGTCACTCCATTTCTGCAGGGGGTGTCATGCCACAAGGCTGATCTTGTTAATACAATTTGCAGACTACATTCACCTGCCAATAAAGAAGAATTCATGAGAGTGTTATCGCAAGTTTGTTCAAGGTTTCGCCTCTCTGTGTGTCAAGTTGATGGTATTGTTACGCAAATGGTGTGATTTTGTGTGGGACCAGGCATGTGAAGAAGAGTTTTGCAATCTCAAGGAAAGGTTGAACGCTGCACCTAAATTGAGTTGTTTTGATCCCCAAAAGAAATTGTATGTGTTAACTGATACCAGCATGAAGGGTCTTGGTGCCGTTGTACTACAAATGAACTAAGGACACAATGACATAATCTTGTTTTTGTCACGGAGTCTTCGAGGGGCTGAGTTGAGATATTCTGTTGTAGAAAGAGAAGCCCTCACTGTTTTCTGGTCCATTAGGAAACTCAAAAACCTATTGTGGGGCAATGTATTTGAAGATAGGTCTGACCACAAACCTTTGTGTGAAATTTTCAAGAAAAAGGGCATTGATGCAGTATCTAGTAGGATCACCAAGTGGGTTGTTGCACTACAAGATTATGATTTTGAGATTAAGCACCTGCCTGGAGTGGACAATAAGGTCGCTGGTGCATTGTCACGTCTAGTTGGTTCAGATGAGCAAGCTTCACCAGATGACTCTGTACAAGAAGACGATGACAGGGTGTGTTACATTGAGGGTGACAGTATTACCAGACAAAGGTGGTTGGAAGCTATGAACTCTGACAGAGTGTTGCTTGAGGTTTTAGAAAGTGTCAAGACTGGTTGGAACACCAAAACCCAAAAGCGAAGATGACTTAGGAAATGTTTTGCATGTCAAGGATGAACTCTCTGAGCATAGTGGTCTACTTATTAGAGGTGTGAGGTTAGTTCCCCCATCTATTCTTAGGGAGGAACTTATTGCTTTTGCACATGCAGGACATCAGGGGATGTCAAAACCAAGGAGAGACTCAGGTTGTCCTATTGGTGGCTGGGAATAGATTTGCAGGTAGAACGTGCCATCAGAGATTGTGTGCAGTATGCCTTGAGTGAGAAGGAAGCCAAGCCGAAGGTCCAACGGATGGTCATACGTGATGGTTCTGATGGTTCTTGGAAAAAGTCGTACTGGATATTCTTGGCCTAGTTCATTCTTAGTCTCTGAGTGGTATGTCTAGTTCTGGTTGACTTGTTCTCCTGATGGCCAGAGATATCAGTTACATGTGGCATAGAAACTAAGCATGTGAAGAAATTTTTACAAAAACTCATAGCCAGGGGAGGGATCCCTGATGCCATATTAACTGACATTGGTATTCAGTTTGTTTCAAGAGAAATAGAACAGTACATACTTCAACATGGCATTAAGCACAAGAAGTGGGCCTTATATCATCCTGAAACCAACGGAAAGGTGGAATGCTTCAATCGTGTTCTTAAGGACACGATTGAGATGGCTATATCCACTGGATTGGACTGGCGTAATGAAATATTTAAGAAGGTTGAAATTTATAGGTTGTCCCTCCATGCCGCTACTAAAAAAAACCTTTGAACTTTTTTGGAGTAGACGACCCAAAACATTGGTGGCACCTACATGGGTAAATGGCTTACAGAATGCTTGGGTGTAAGCTTTGTTGAGTGTGATTGGAAAATAGCTGAGTCAAGGAAAATTGTAGCTCATAAGGAGCTTTATGACCAAAGAAAAAGTGCGAAAGTGACTATTGTGAAAGTGGGGGATTGGGTCTTAATTAAGAAGTTCTTCCACAGCATTTCTGAAGCCTTTGCAGGTTATCAAGATTTTTAAGAATGCCATGAAGACTGCTGACCACCACATTTGGAGCCTGAACAAAGTGGTTGCGGTTAGAGATGATCTGGTACCTCCTCATCTGCTGGGTGGAGGTGCTGGTCCTAATCTCTCTAACAGGTCTATTGGTCCAGTGGCAACTCCTGCAGCTTTGAAGGGCTCTAGTGGCTCATTTTGTTTGAAAAATTCACCTGGACGTTCAAAGGGGTTTCTCAGAGCTTCAGGCACAGTATGCAGGTCCGCAACAATATCTTCTACACCCATGTACTTAAAGGATTATGTACAGTAAATGTATATTTTTGTGTAATGTGAATACTCTTTTATCTTCACTTCTGTTGTCCTCTAAATGTATATAGTTTATGATTTTAGTCTGTATTGTAAATGAGGGAATATAGAATTCTAGGTCTCTGCTCATGTTTCCAGGAGGTTTAGAATGTGTTATGTAAGAGGCTGTCAGTTGAAGCTTAGCCTTCTTCATGTCTGCAGGGTTCCTGTGGATGGGATCCTTTTCTTCCTGCAAATAAACGTATCTTCATAACTTAAATCTGTGCAGAGCTTGATGTTACAACCAGGAATTAGTAACTAGCATACATTTGTAATCAGGTTCAAATAAATTACCCTTAGTACCAAACTGTAAACATACAGAATGGCAACAGGAAGTCCGAATCTCCTAAAGAAATTCAAACGAGCCAAGATCACACAGACAAGTGTGCTGATGCAATACAAAACAATATTAGCAGAACCTGATGTTCTGTAAACAATTTATGACTATTTCTGCTATACATTTAAATATCCCTGGCACAATCTCTGTTCAAGAATGGTCTGGTAACTACAAAGAATTTAGAAATTTAGAAAATGTCATCAATGTATTGAACAATCATTATGAAATGAGTTGATGAATTCAAATATGTTAATTACACGTGTAGTGTGACACTACACAATAAAACCAAATCTAAAGGTAAAGTTATCAAAGTCTCTAGTGATAAATAAATCAAACAAGAATATCTGGTTTGGCAAGTTTGAAAAGGAAGTCTGAAAAGGAAATTTTTGGGATATGGTTCGGCCAGCATCACAAAGAAAAGTCTGCTAGATATGAGATTCCTGCCTTTTCAGGTGCACAAAGAGTCCATAAATTCTCAGCAGTCTCTAGCTAATCGGCCAGCAAGTCAATCAGCTCAAAATAAGAAAAGGCGAAACAAGACCAGAGATCCAGGGAGCGGGCCGGTCAGAGAGAATTAAGTCTCCTCTCCTTGGTACATTTCGCTATTGTATGTGATCAGTCCGGTTGTAACATCCACTGTGTTACACTATTTCAATCAAACATCCAAATGGCAACACACAGATACTCTCCAAATCTCCCATTCTGGACATGGGATATTACTGTTACTCTTAATTAAAACACAAACGACCATTACTGGATCTTTCTCGTATGCCCATCACAAATGTCAGATTCTCAACGGAGTATCAATAATTTTAGTACATAGTGCGTCAAGTCTCTTTATGAACAAAATTGTTACATCAGTGGAAACTTAAAACAATATAGGGGCATATTATCAAGGGGGTTTATCTCCACTTTTTTGGCTTTAAAAGCCAAGAAAGCGGAGATAAAATTATCTCCCTATTACCAAGCTGTCGCTAACACCAGTTAGTGACAGCTAATAGGAGATAGCGACCATCTTGGGCCTTGCTTTGCATGTCAGTGATATTTATCACTAATGACATGCAAAGTGGGCGTGCCAAGATGTTAGCGACTGGAAACAGTCCCTAACATCGCTATCTCCTATTACCAACTTTTGGAGATATTCGCGCTAAGCGCGAATATCTCCAAAAGCTAACACCTGCCCTGAGCAGTTCTTAGCCATGTTATCCAATGGGAGGTGGATAACATGGCTAAGAGCATTTGCTCGATAATGCATGAATATCGCGGACTTTTCAGCGATATTCATGCATTTCGGCCGTTTTTTATCGCATTTGCGATAAACCTTGTTAATAGCAAGGTTTATCTGCGATAAAAATCGCCGATGTGCGGCGATAATTTTTGTCTCTAAACAAGTTAGAGACAAAAATTATCGCTAGTTGTTGGTAATATGCCCCATAGTTCTCACAGATCTCATGAGAAAGTGTAGGCCTAAAATGAAGACAAGTTATTTTCACATTAAAACAGTGTAACAGAATTAATATACATTTCATTAGAAAGTAAATACTTGCTGTAATGCAGTCTTCTGTTCAGTGTCATAGAATATCATAAGAGGCTTGTTATATAGGAAAATAAAGCCTGCTGCTATATTATTTGGAAAACAAATTTAACATATATGCATACATTTATTAATCAATATCGTTTTCAGAAACGTAAGATTCCTCTTGTATAATGAATATTTCTGGAAAGTTTTATACAAGCGATTAGCAGAGTTGCACCAAGTTTTCAAAGTGTACTACAGAATGACTAGAACAGAGTTTTCAAACATCCACATTTGAATTTATCATGTATATCATTATAATTGTAAGTACTCTGACTAATGTTTAATAATATGTTCATACATCAATTATTAATTTTGAAAGACGCAGTTTAATAAAGAAATGCATAGCTGTTTACTATGTTCAGCAAGCCTAAAAACCTTTACGAAAATCAACTATTAGATATTTTTAGAAATACATTACATTTTCTTACTAATTCTAAAATGTCAGCTCTCTTTTAAGGTGCGTGCATTTAATTTTCTCATAATCAATGACATTTCTAAAACAGTGTGCAAAGCGCACATTCTGTGTTAAAGTATGTTGTCATTCTCATAGTGTATTTAAATGTCGTGTAAAGGATGAACCGTTTTGACACTGAGTCACCACTGATTCACTAAAATATACAGCTGCCCAATGTTCTACATAAATGTACGTAAGCATTTCACCTCATAATCTAGAACAGGAAATAATCGAGTTTTGCATAAAGAACATGTGTAGCTGTTAAAGCTGCTAACAGACGTGTTTTTCCCCGGGATCTATACTCATTAACCTGTAGCCTGACCTACTACACTTTGCTCAATTTATTTATGCTCTATATAAACCACGAGGGAAAGCCAGTATTCCGAGATACTCGGTTGAGTTTAAATGTAAACATACACAATATTCTCTTCCGATTTATTAGAATGCCATTTCGTCTTTTGGGGCTGTAAAGAGAGACAATACATATTCTCTGATATCAATAAATGAAAGATGCATTTTAACAATAACATACACATATATTTATGAGCAACAAAAATAAACAAACAAACCTTGTTGGTAGTAGGTGTGATAGAGCGCGCAGGTAACCTGATCCTAATTTACCAAATATATACGCTACTGGGCCCATCACTATTTTTCCATAAATCAGGTAACCTTCACAGCGCTATCAGTAATTCGGGGTTCTTACTTTCTATATATTTCCGTGTACCTGACTTACCAATCCTTGAGAACAGGTACCTATGATCACAACGGACCAGGAGCTAATATTGAGATTCAAGCAGATAACACCAATACCATATACCTTTATATTTTGTTTATACCAAGTAAATAACCACAAATACAGGAAGTTTCAAAAGCTTTATCTAAATCATAAAAGGTTGTCGTATGCCATGAGAATGAAATTTACACAGATCAAAACATCTATGACCAAGATTAGAAAAATAGTATAACTATGAATCAGCGTGAAGATCATTTAATATTCAGGAAAATATATAGGAGAAAGGGAAAGGGAACACGCTAATTAGATCTACCAGGTTCGTAATACGTCACTAAAGGATGGATAAGAACAAGGGAACATACTACTAAATGCTAATTTGAATATACTGAGAGAATTTGGTAAACAATACTTTAGACTGAATGCAATTCCTATAGGGAGGGTAACAGTGGAATATACTAAATATGCAAATAATTCAGTGTATGAGTAAGGGTACGGGAAAGATAAGGAACATACTAGAAAAATACCTTCATCAGAGTTCAAAGGTCAGAGATAAATCACAGGCAAGTTTGCTTTATTTGGAAAATAGGGGAGAAAGGTTTAGATGGACGAACACCCACATATAATTTATATTTACCTAGGACAGAATGAGGACTAACCCTGGCCACGGGTCAGTTAGGAAAGGCGGGAAAGGACCCTCAAGGACTTGGAATGCCAGTAGGCGAGTAGGTACAGCTCATGGACAGTCAGGACAGGATCACCCCGGGATATGGATCAGGACTGGACTCATCTAAGGGTACGACCAACACCTGCAGCTTCGGATGCAACGCCTGTGCTACGCCCTCTCTGCAAGGAATCTGCCAATAACCCCGATTGGGTTCCCGAAACTCCAGCAAAGTGCTTCGCCAGCACTTAAAGGTTTCTCCACCCCAGACTAAGTTTGTGGAAATTACGGACAGAGTGCTGCGCAGCTCTCTGTATTAATCACCTATAGAGTTCGTAGGGTCAGTGACAGGTCAGCTACTCGGACAAGTCGGACAATTTCTCTAGCTAAACCTAGGCCAGTTATACTGTTTTCAGGTCAGTAGACCACCCACAAATGTTGCAAGTGAAAGGATCCCCAACTTCGGATTGGTCAAGAGAGGTGGTTAGGTCATTGTCACCACCTAGAATTTGGTGTTCCCACAATTAATATTCAATTTCTTGAACCCACCCCTTACATTCCAGTTCCCATGGCATAAGCATACAGAAACAATAGCGCACACAGTAGAATATCAAAAGTGTAACAATTTAAGGTGCAGTTCGGCTCTTCTCGCTGGGTCGTAGGTCGATTCCCAGGAGCATCTCAGCTTCAGCAGCCAGCTGGCTGAGTTCCACTGCTGTAAGACTTGTGTGGTAAATGTTTCTATGTATTTTCCCTCTCTACCACTTTATGAGAATGTCCTCTGACATCATGGAATGTTGGTGTGCCTCTCTGTGCAAAGATTGTCAGTTGGTCATCTGAGGCTGAGGAGCTGGTAGCTCTCTCCTGGTGGGGTTTCTCCCTACAACTTACTATCCTGTAACCTGCCACCTAACTACTTGTCAATAAAGAGGGATCTTCCACTACACCTGGACTACGCATCCTTGTTTGTGTACCACAGTTTGGCGACGTTTCTTGGACTAACCTATGCAGCACATGAAGAGGACTGTAACTGAGCACTAAGGAAACCAAGGACTGTTTGGGACCCGGTCAAAATTCAAAAGAAGTACGTCTATTTCCTTTTGTAATTGGAGAAACGCCCAGCAAACCCCACCAGTGTCCTTTTCACCCTGGACAGCCTCCACCCTGGGCGTTTGATAAGTGAAGGAGCTCACTGCGACCTTACTGTCATCTGGAAATTGAATATCTCCAGCCACAAAAGCGTGTGGGATTCATCTGGCCTGATCACCCTATTGTTTCTCTATGGCTTTTGCACCTTGACAGTTCGCCCATTGCTGGCAGTTTCTTTCATTACTGCCAACATCAGTGAGTGTTTTATTACGTTTGCCCAGTGCTGGCACTACCCTTCACTAATTCCAATTTTGTTGAGTGTTATTTCAGGCATGTGAAGTTTTCAGCGCTGCCAGTACTCCCTGCAGCGTCTGCAAACCTGGAATTTTTGCAGTGAGTGGGGAACAGCCACCCACCATCTGTTTGTTGGGCTCGTTAGTGTGTTCTTCACAACTTTGACTCATTTAGCGTGTGGAAACAGCGTGTGGAAGCCTGTAAGCCTATTTCTATTTTTTTTTTGTGGTGAGTGGAGAACATTTTTCAAGCGTTTTGCAATGCCTTTTACTAACACTTTCTGTGGCTGCCCCTTCGTCACCGTTCAACTGATATTTCATCTTGAAAGTCTTCCCAAGGCGCGCGCTTCTCACCTCTCCTCTGGCAGCACCCGTCTTGACTCTATGACGTCTGTCTTCGTGTGCTCTGCTTCTGCTGCCTTGATGAGTTTTGGTGCAGCAGCGTGCCTTGAGCCACTCGGTGAGCGCCAGGTGGAGCGTCATGATGTCAGTCTGTGGCAGCTTCCTGTATTCTTGCTCTCACACAGGCGTCACCAACAGCGGTTTGGTTCTGTGAGGCTACAACCTTCAAGCAACGTGGTCGTTTTTCCTCGGTGACGTTTGTCGCTCTGCATTCTTGGTGATTCAACTGTTCTTTGCAGAGTCTGTGCAGAGTCTGTGGATAATTTATTTATTTGACGAACTCCTCTTTTTGACTGTCGGAATCACTGTGTATTTCTCACACATCACTCAGTTTCTCCTCCTCTCAAATGCTGGCACAGGGGCAGTCGATACCTAAACCTTGGATGTTCTTCTTCTGCAGTTCGCTTCCCTTAGTTGGATGTTTAGTTTCCTTGAGTGGAGGGTATTGTGGACTACCTTTCTGGACTTGCCTGCAGTCACGCTTCGGAGTCTATGGACAATCCTGGCCATGAAGACCTCGGGTGAGAAATCGCTCACCGGAGCTAAAAACTCATTTGCCTATGTTTTACCTTATTTGTATTTTGGTGTATGTTGAAGCTTGATGTGTGTGTTGGGCGTAATGGATTGTTTCATTTACTTTTGGGGGTTGTACTATGTCATTGTGGTGAACTTTTTAGCATCTCTGTTCATGTTGTGGGTGGGTGTATGTTTTGAGCTGTACGTTTCCTAAGGCAACATCTTAACCCTACAGTGCCTTATTTTGAGACTAGGGTGATGTTGTACCTTATGGTGTACCCTGTATGTGCTTATAGGGGATGTTTCGGTTTTGGTCTCACAGGGTGTGTATCCTGTGTTTCACCCTGCTTGTGCAGCTAGGGTGTTTGTGTTTAATTTATACTCCATCCATCTACTTAGGGTTAGTAGTTTTGGTGTACCCTTACTTAGGGGAAGTTGTGGGGTTGTGGTGCCAGTCAGTGCCTACTTGTGGTTTTCTAGGGTCTTGTCGTTACTCTTTGGAGAAGTCATTTTTTTTTTAACGTGGTGTACCCTTTTATTAGGGGAGGTTGTCTGCATCTAGATATTTTTCTCCAAAGTTTCAAAGATTAGTTTTCTTTGTGTACCCTTTTTATGGGGAAAGTGGTGTGCGTTGTCAGCGCCGCCATTTAGTGATGTTATCTTGAACAATTTCTACATTGGTCAATGGTGTACCCTTTTGTTTGGGGAGGAGTTGCATCACTCTATGTGGGTTGTCGGGGTGCGTTGTCAGCGCTACCTCTTGGTGTAGTTGTGCCACCTTTGCGTGGTTACTGTCTACTTTGTTCCAGGGGTCTTTGGTTCCTCTGGTGTACCCTTTCCTGGGGAGTTGTTTTGTTTCTCGGTTTTAAGGTTGCCTTTCTATGTGTACCCTTTTTGGGGAGGTTTTTAGTGCACGTCATGCACTAGTTTCTTTTGCAAGGCATTCCTTTTTCTGTAGGTTCCTATTTTCATCTTATTGTGCTTATTTCCACCTGCACTGATTTTATCATTATGTTGTTACACCCTGCTTGATTTGCCAGGATCGCTACCTTGTTTTATTAAGGAGGGTGGATGGGCATGTTATATAATTTGCATTTAGTTTATCTGTGCATCTTATGTTTATCTTTCATGCCTCTTTTTATTGTCCTTTGTTTCTGCTTTCTTGCTTGAGTTTCCTGCTTTTCAATATGTCCCTTTGATTAGCTTTTGTGTCTACAGTCTCCTCTGAATCCTTCTGCTCCGTCTTAACTTCTTTCTTGCTGTTGTTTGTTAACGGAAGAGGATGTGTGGTAAATGCTTCTATGTATTTTCCCTCTCTACCACTTTATGAGAATGTCCTCTGACATCATGGAATGTTGGTGTGCCTCTCTGTGCAAAGATTGTCAGTTGGTCATCTGAGGCTGAGGAGCTGGTAGCTCTCTCCTGGTGGGGTTTCTCCCTACAACTTACTATCCTGTAACCTGCCACCTAACTACTTGTCAATAAAGAGGGATCTTCCACTACACCTGGACTACGCATCCTTGTTTGTGTACCACAACTTGCATGTCCCCCATCATGTGATTGGTGACACATGGGCTTCCAAGATGGAGTAGCACCTCTCCTCCCAGGCCCCCGGAGAATGTTACATGAAAAGTAAGCGAAAACAATTCAGAAACACAGGAAAAAATGAATACACTGTCTACCATGATTGGCTTCACTACACCCCTTACTTTATAATATCTATAGCATTAGGAGTTAAGCAGAACGAAACATCTGAGCAAAAGCAGCGGTGGCAAGCGGAGAGCATGTTAGAACAAAGCGGCCATCTTTAGCAGTCCTGCGCATGAGCGAAAAATCCCCCCAGAACTACGAGTGCGTCACATCACTTGGGTATGACCGACGCATGCGCAGACTGGAATCCCGCATAGCAGCGACCATCTTAGTTGCAAGCGTAGTTAGGATTAATAAACACATAGGCAAGCGTCTCTGGGAAACCAGCGTGTAGTGTAAAAGTGCAAAATTACTGAACGAAACAAGTTGGTTATTACGTTAAAGGTTATGCGAGGGTTTTGAATTCAAGCAAGTTGCGTAACATGCGAATCCTTGCTCCATCAGGTGCTCCTGATGAAGATACAGTTCAAGTGAATAAGTGAAAAATTTGAAATGTGCTTAGAAAGTTATATACAAGCAACTCTGTTCTCATAGATATTATGGAAGACCCAGACACACACAGGTTCAGGGTTATACTGTCATCCGGGCAGCGTGTAACCAAATAAATACGCTGTCAAGCTTTCAGCACAATATTATTTGAAAGGAAATTCTTCAAGGCAAACAGACCGGTAGCAACTTAAAATTGAAGACAACGGCAAAGTCTATTAGTCCATAAAAGTAACCTCAATAACAATGCTCCTCCCTACTTGCTTGAAGTGTGACAATATGCGTATCGTAAATGATAGTGGCCTATTTAAAGCCTGTAAATATTCCAGACAATATTTTGTGTGAGCAAAATGCCTGCATCAGTGAACGAGTGCCCCGCAAAGATGACTTGGAAATGATCCAGAAAAAACAACTGTTAAATTGGGCTAAACAAGTGCCGAGTTCAGCAAGAGACTAGTCTACAAAAAGTACTAAAACATAATGATAAACCTACATTAGGTTAACATAGTAAGGCATGATTGCCTTCATATTGAAAACAAAGTGTCATACTCATCAAGAGATACCCAGTTCCCCATTATGCCTATATTGGTGCTGAATAGCCCCAACGAAAACAAAAACAAAAAAATCTTTTAATTCAAAACAGTCCACACACATTTAGGAAAAAACCAAAAAGGAGCATTGTGTGTTAACCTTCAACTACGTATAGTTCCCCACATTTTGCTCCATCAGATTCAAAACTTATAAATACATGTGTCAAAGTTTTATCATCAATCCCTCTGCAAAATATTCCAGAAACCATATATTCATAACAGCCCATAATTCACGTTGTTCTAATCTTGTCATAGTCCATCAAGAATTTAGATCTACGCAGCAGTAAAACATTCTTACCCAAATTCATTGGTTGCTATGTGGTCGCAGACATCATTAATCCTATGGCAGGCTAATTTCAGGTACACCCTCACATAAAAATTCACCCCGTCTTCCATGTGTCCCTATTATAGCTAGTAACACCGGGGACCTGTTTGACTACTCCATCCCCACAAACCAGGTGTATGGGCATGATGAATACGAAGTAGCAGCCATCGTAGATTCCAAGCGTTCCCGGTGATCCCGGTGAAAGTTCTACTATCTGGTAGACTGGAAGGGTTACAGCCCAGAGAATTGATCATGGGAACCCTTGGCCAATGTAGGCAATGCTTCCTGCCACATTCGAGCCTTCCATGTGCACCATCGCACTAAAGCTCATCCCATCTTTGTGGTGTTCAGGCTCATTCTTACCCAGGAGGTACTGTCAGGATCCTGTCGCTATCGCTTCAACCTTACTTTATTGACCTGGTCATCCTCCTCCCACAACCATACCATGCGAGAACAGAGCAGGAATTTGGTTCATATAAAAAATAGGTATGCAGTCATCGCTCAAACCAGAGCTCATGCGCGCTTCTTTCTGAAATGTGTAATGTGCATTCATAGCTGTATTTACTACTATTCCCAATATAACTCTTGCGATCTCTTGTATTCATTATCTTTATTTTGTACTGTTTTGTTTTGTTTACCATGTGCCCAGAAGTAAAACGCCTAAAATATGCCCACGATAACCCCAATGCCATGGGTAAACAAAACTGCAGCGTAATACCAAATGTAAACTAGACTGCAGTGAGGAGCTGCGTGACGAACTCATGTGGAGGTCTCCTGCCAAGGGTCCGCACTCCCAACACATGCGGAGACCTTCTGCCGATATCTTGGAATTAGTCAGCGGTTCTCTAATTAACCCTCACCCAAGTCCAGAGGCACACTTTGCCTTGAGAACCTTCAGTACCTACAGTGGTTTCCCGCCTGCAGTCGCTTCCCGCTTCACATTCACCATCGCGCCTGCAGGATCACCGTTGCACCTGAAGCATCACATCATGCGACGAACCAGAAGGTATTTAGGATCTTGAAAAACAACTTACCTTGTGATGATCTGTTTCCAGCCCACAATATTAGACAGCCTGTTGCCTGCCCACATCCCAGGTACCTCCAACGAACAAGAAGAAAGGAAAGAAGATAAGGTAAATCATGACCTTTACTTTTGAACGCAAACTCAAAAACTGACATGGCTAGTAATGTTTAAACACACTGTTGTGCATTTGTAAACTCTCAATTATTTCTAGCTAAACAAAGATAAGAACAAAAGGCAACATGTTTAAGTACACAAGTCTTATAATGGCAGCAAGATATTAATATGGAGGAACATTAAGATCTCATTGTGCAGCAACATTCCAGAGCCCTGTCAGGTATTATTAAATAAAAAAGTTGCAATACAATGTACTTTTGTGTACTTTAAAACTATGGTTACTACAGGGCTGATTTAGATCCCTGTGGATGGGTTACTCCATCACAACGGTGACGGATTTCCTGTCCGCCACAATATAAATCCCAGAGAATATAAAGGGATTTATGTTTTGGAGAATGGGATATCTGTCACTGTTGTGATGGAGTAACTCATCCACCAAGATCTAAATCAGGCCTAAAGATAGCAATTGCATGTATGTACTGTGATACTATACATGTAACACTTTTTTTTAGATCAAAATTTAAACATTTGCACTGATAAGCAACGCTAGCAAGGGTCCTTGTGTTGTCAACTCATCTCCCTACTTCAACCACATCTTCTGGAAACAACCTTCCTGGTGCAAGATTACTCAAGTTGAGTCGCATGTATTTAAGGGCACTGGGGTTGAGTTGGAGGGTTGGTAGAGAAGGAGAGTAGGTGCCAGAGCAGAACGTAATCCTCAAAGATGTTTCTATTTTTTTGTATCACTTCAGGTTGAAAACGTGACAGTGGACCAACACACCAAACCCCAAGGGTACATCTCCCCTCTTTTGAGCCGGCCTCTAGTTGTGCAACTATATACTAACTGGTTAAAGGTTTTGTTTTATATCCTCTCTGCAAGGTCGTCATACCTCGTAAGGTAAGAAACTATAAAAGCACCACTAGCAAAAGGTAAAGCCCACAATACTGCTTTGCTGAGATGATATAGAATGCTTCCAATATTACTTTGTGAGATAACGCAAGTAGGTTAGCAGTATTACAGCGCGAGAACCGAGCTCTCCGTTAAGACCTCACATTCTTACAGTCAGTTGACAAACCCCTCGGATAGAACCTGGGAGGTGCTAAACCCAAGGGTAACCCAATATTGAAACCAACTACTCTGGTTAACATTGGATCTGTGGATTCTGCAGATGAGAGCACACCTACACAAATCCAAGTAGTAACCCCTACTCCCATTCCTTTGGGACCACCTGTATGCGTCTATGAATAAAGCAAGGAAATTGGTATATTTATGAATCAGTGTCACCTGCATTTTATGGCTAAACTTGCAGCTCTCCCAGATGATGTGTCCCACTTCACCTTCATTTGGTCCTATATGGGAGGAGATGCAGTTTTGTGGTCTATACCCTTGGTTAAAAGAGATGGCCCACCGTTATACAATTTCCAGGAGTTCAGAGAAACCATGCAAAAATTGTTCAGAGGGCATGTGTTTGTGTAATGAGCAGGCAATGAACTCCTGAGTTTAAAACAGGGAACAAAACCACTAACAATAGGACAGCCAGAGTCTTACAAAATGAACATAGCTTTTAGGGATTTGTCACTGTAGGCACATGGTAATATTACATTGATACCTCTCCCACTTTTAAATAACGTACATCCCACCTTGTGGGCTACAAGGCCTACGTAAGGGTGGCATTCATCTTTAAAAGAGAGGGTTATCCTGTCAAAAAGGAGATCATTTAAAAGGTCAGACTGCAGTTTGAACTGTAGCAGTCAGCTTACACTGGTTGGCCTGGAACCATGTTTTCCACCCTATTCTAGTGGTTGGCACAACAAGTGCTTCAATCCACTGGTGATATTTACCTTTACTGACATATAATATGCTCGTATAGGAAAGTTATATATGCCAATGAGGAGTTAGTTAGTTTTATCATACTTGAGAGATCAGTAAACCTGCACTTAGGTCTGATTAGCAGTGTCCCAGTGCACAGTAAAAACAAGTAGCAGCTTCAGTCAAAGCAAACTGTAGTGAGCAGCCAAAAAGGACACTTTCTCACAACTACCCATTGCCTTACCACATTCATGATACTTTGGGTGGCACTTAAAAATCACTTTTGTCAGAGTGGGCATGTGCATGTTGAGAAGAAGACGTAAGACAGGTAAACACTGGGCTGCATTTCTTCTTGCTTGTGGATGAAAGAGCAGGACCAATGTTTAGGTGTTGAGTGTAGTCGGATCCGAAGGAATGGACCAATTTCAAGGCAGAACTGGTCACTCAGTATTTACATTTGTGTGAAAGAATTATTTGTCCCACCATGTTTTAAGCTGTAAAAACAATTAGGGCTACAAGAGTGGACGCTTTTCTTCATCCATGGTGATGAGGAGTTCTCCTTTTGCATGCTTGTGTTAACAGCATAACAGAAAATAACTAAACCCTCCTGCAGAATATGGTGAGGGAGCCCCTCTGGATCTAACATCTTATAGATGTGAATAGGCTTTGGGTGAATGGAGGGCCCTTTAAAGGGTGAGGTACCCCTGCATCAAAGGGGCTGAAGGAGCCTGTGATACACCACTGGCTCAGGTAGTTTCTGTTCCTCTGTTCATTCTCCTGCGTTTTCTACCGAATGGAAAACAATTATATAGAGAAGTTGTCTACTTAGAGCACTATATGATCTTGCACTAAATATGATGTCATATCTGTAATGCTGTAGCTTTAACCAACTGTAAAAGATCACATACTGCCAGCAATAATCGTCAAATTCAACAAAAAAATAGTTTTAGAAGCCCCATATTTTTCTCCAATCACCCATCTGCACAGAAATAACCTCTTAGTTTCCCTTTTCAGGGCCTCCTAATGCCCGGGACCCCAGAAAATGGGAGACACAAACAAGGACATTGCATGTTAGGGCCTGGAGGGACATTAGTCAAGAAACCCTGTTCCAGTAAAACCTACAAAATTATACTCATGTGCCTTAACCAGCACCCTATTCTACCAATCCTGACAAACACACCCAAGTATGGACAACCCAGAAACTCGAAGGGCCTTCACACAACACATAGATCCATCTCATTACCACACCCTTATATACTAAATACACATTACCACTCATTCTCATAAGTACTTGTTCTGCAGTACTCCACACACCAAACATTGCAGATCTAGTCACCTTTCACTAGCTTGATACCCTCTTCATCACAGAATCATGGTTCACCCCAACATCTTCACACATCCTAGATGTCCTTTTTCCCACAGGCTACAGCATCCATTGTGCGTACTCTGCACATAAGAAGGCCTCACTGTTAACCAAAAGTCCTCATGGTCCTGCACATTAGGCAAGCAAGTTACACTCAGATTCAGATTCAAAATACTTTATTCGGTTAAAAAGCAAAGAATAACCACAAAAGTAGCATGAAAAGGTACAATTTACAGAGGGTCAGGTGATCATTATTTAAAAATCACAAAAAAGAGAAAACACCAAAATTAAATACATATGTACAACATAAAGAATTAATTCATTTGAATGGATTTACGACACTTAAAAACAGATTAAAAAAATTCAGCAAGTGAGGCTACCATAAAAACAGTTTCCATTTTCTGACACTCTAAAAACGCTAGGCGACACCTATATACATTTAAGTCTTTAAGAATGGGGATGATAAGTTTCCTTCGGAAAAAAGTATAAAATTTACAGAAGAATAAAGTATGTATATCAGATTGTGGGGACACATCATCACACGGACAAAGACATAAGTCTTTCGACCAACAATTCATCACAGGAAAGGATAATAACCTGAAAACAATGTTAAATCTAAACCGGGTTAAAAGGAAACGTTCATGATTGGACATATATAATGATAGGTATGGCTGTAGTTTCTCTCCACTTAAAATATCCTGATTTGCAGAAACAGTCTTTTTTCTCACCTCCTCCAAATGTCTTTTGTCCCTGAGATGGGCAATACACAAAATTTTCAGGTCTCTTCTTGATATGTATGCCATTGATGGCAGATCCTCAAAGTATTGGGCACAACTTAATTCTTCAAGAAAGTTTCTGACATAACGTATCCATTTAAAATCATTAATGTTGTCCAATGCTAAGATGTCCTTTAGAATAGCCCGTTTAACCACACATTCATCGTTTGTCCAAACCCTGTGCCAAAGAAGGATTGGCTGAATCTTAATCGTATCAGTAACGTACACCAGTCCCAATTCAGCGTGACATATCATGGTCGCAGTACTTTCAGGCACGGACAAGATGTGGCGTAAAAACTTGTTTTCCATATTTTGGATTGAACTAATATTTGAGTAACCCCACAAACCCGATCCATAAGTAGCTACAGCTATACAAGTTGCATTATAAATAGTTAAAATTTCCTTTATGGGTTTTTTTCCTAATGTTTTCATGAAACATTGTAAGGCCATGATAGTTTTGGAAAATAACAGGGATCTAGCATTCATTGCAGTAGTCCATGAGCCGCTTTCATGGAACAAAATTCCCAGATATGGGAAAGTGGAGGTCTTTTCTAAGGGATTGGAATTTATAAAAATTGGCTTCAAATGCCTGCTTGTTCTTGACCCACAATACATAGACAATGTTTTGGAGCAATTCATTTTCAAGTCTAAGCGAAGCATGAAACTATTAAAAGATGTGACCAAAGTTTG
Source organism: Lissotriton vulgaris (assembly GCF_964263255.1). Classification (NCBI taxonomy): domain Eukaryota; kingdom Metazoa; phylum Chordata; class Amphibia; order Caudata; family Salamandridae; genus Lissotriton; species Lissotriton vulgaris. Next base: position 1,434,409,162 of record NC_141693.1, on the reverse strand, counting down.
TAATGCCATTGGGGTGCGTGCCATCAAAACAGCATCGTCAGCGTACAGCAATCAATCAATCAATCAAAGACATTTATAGAGCGCACTACTTACCCGGAGGGTCTCAAGGCACTTGGGGGGGGGGGAGGGGATGCTGCTACTGCTCGAACAGCCAGGTCTTGAGCTTCTTCCTGAAGGAGAGGTGGTCTTGGGTCAGGCGCAGGTCGGGAGGGAGGGAGTTCCAGGTCTTGGCGGCCAGGTAGGAGAAGGACCTTCCTCCTGTTGTCGTTCTTCGGATGCGGGGGACGGCGGCGAGGGCGTGACTGGCTGATCGGAGGTGGCGTTTGGGAGCGTAGAAGTTGATGCGGTTGTTAAGGTAGCTCGGGCCTTGATCGTGTAGGGCTTTGTGTGCGTGGGTGAGGAGACGGAAGGTGATTCTTTTGTTGACGGGGAGCCAATGCAGGTCTCTCAGATGTCCGGAGATGTGGCTGTGTCGTGGGATGTCGAGGATGAGTCTGGCTGAGGTGTTCTGGATCCGCTGGAGTCTCTTCTGGAGCTTGGCGGTGGTTCCGGCGTAGAGGGCGTTGCCGTAGTCCAGTCGGCTGGTGACGAGGGCCTGGGTGACCGTCTTCCTGGTCTCGGTGGGGATCCACCGGAAGATCTTCCGTAGCATGCGCAGGATGTTGAAGCACGACGAGGAGACGGCATTGACTTGTCTAGTCATGGAGAGGGAGGAGTCCAGGATGAAGCCCAGGTTGCGTGCGTGGTCTGTCGGTTTGGGTGCGGTGCCCAGGGCGAGGGGCCACCAGGAGTCGTCCCAGGCGGAGGGCGAGGAGCCCAGGATGAGGACTTCCGTCTTGACTGAGTTCAGTTTCAGGCGGCTGGTCGTCATCCACTCGGCTACATCTTTCATCCCTTCGTGAAGGTTGGCTCTGGCGGCGGCGAGGTCGTTGGTCAGGGAGAGGATCAGCTGGGTGTAGTCGGCGTAGGAGATGATGTTGAGGTTGTGTTGGCGTGCGATGGCCGCGAGGGGGCTCATGTAGACGTTGAAGAGGGTGGGGCTCAGCGAGGATCCTTGAGGGACGCCGCAGATGACTTCGGTGGCCTCTGACTTGTACGGTGGTAGACGGACTCTCTGTGTTCTTCCGTCGAGGAAGGAGATGATCCATTCCAGTGCCTTCTCCTGGATTCCGACGTTGCTGAGGCGCTGCACTAGGGTGCGGTGGCAGACAGTGTTGAATGCCGCGGAGAGGTCTAGGAGGATGAGGGCCGCTGTTTCTCCGTTGTCCATCAGGGCTCGGATGTCATCGGTGGCAGCGATGAGGGCGGTCTCGGTGCTGTGGTTGGCTCGGAAGCCAGACTGTGAGGGGTCGAGGGATCCATTTGTCTCGAGGAAGGCGGCCAGCTGTTTGTTGACGGTCTTCTCGATGAATTTGGCTGGAAACGGGAGGAGCGAGATGGGGCGGTAATTCTTGAGTTCGGTGGGGTCCGCTGTTGGTTTCTTTAGTAGAGCGCTGAGTTCGGTGTGCTTCCAGCTCTCCGGGAAGGTGGCGGTGTCGAAGGAGGTGTTGATGATGTCCCGCAGGTGGGGTGCGATGACAGCGTCGGCCTTGTTGAAGACGTGGTGAGGGCAGGGGTCGGTCGGAGATCCGGAGTGCATGGAGTTCATCATGCGGACGGTGTCTTCGGTGCTGATCGGAGTCCAGGCGCGGAGGGTGGTGGTGGGGGGCGTTGCTGCGGTCGTGGCATGCGTCGGTTGAATGCTGAAGCTGTTGTGTATGTCCGCGATCAGGGCAGGGACAGGCCTTCCCCCCACCATAGGCATGTCCCTACCCTCCTGCACGAGGCGATTCTCCAAACCATTTGTGTATAACAAAAATAAAAAGGGGGCTAAAACGCACCCTTGGCGTACACCCCGACCAATCCCAAATTGTCTACTACATTCTCCCTCTTTCCCATACCGGACAGTTGCAGTGGCCCCGGAATATAGATCCCTCAAGAAGCATATAATAGCATTGTCTACCCCCAATTCGGCCATAATTGCCCACAGTTTATTGTGTGACACACAGTCAAAAGCCGACGATAAGTCAACAAAAGTTAGGTATAGACGTTGTTTTTTAACCCTTATATACTTCTGTTGCAAGATAAACAAATTCAATCCTTGCTCTATAGTTCCTAAACCCCTTTGGAACCCAAATTGAAAATCACTTAGCACCCCATTTTCTTCTGCCCAGCTTTGCAGCTTAGCTAAAACCACTCTCCCCAGAATTTTTATAGAGGAGTCCAATAAAGAAATTGGCCTGTAACACGCGCAATTCTGCCTGTCACCTTTCTTGAAGATTGGGACTATAATCGATGTGAACCAGGTAGGGATTAAACCTTTTGCCAAAGCGACATTAAAAAGCTGGACTAGCATTGGCCCCCATAAATCAGTGTTGGCCTTATAAAGGTCGGCTGGTATGCCATTTGGACCTGCCGCCTTACCCCCCTTAGTTGCCTTCAAGCTCGCAAGAACTTCAGGAAGAGTTACAACCAAAACTTTAGATGTGTCTAGATTTAACATCGTAGGGTCCTGGTCTGTATCAAGGACTGGTTCCACAGCCCTATAAAGGGAGGAGAAGTGGGCCACCCACTAATCTTCTGAAACAGCGATTTCCATGCGTGCCTTTTTTTCATATAGGAGGGGGGTGTTTATAACCCTCCAAAAAGCAGCCGAATCCTTTGATTGTGACGCCGCACATAATTCATCCCATGCCTCCCTTTTTATCAGGACCTTCCTGTCCTTCAATACTATGTTATAGACCCTCCTCAAATCTCTAATTAGGGTTACATCCTGTGGTCTTTTGTGAATCGCATGTCTAAGCTTTGTTAAGGCTTTAGTGCACTTCTTGTCAAACCATTTCCTATTAGACTTTAGTGAGTTTTTCCTTACAACCCACAACGCCTCCTTAATTGTGGTAGTAATAGTATTAAAATGAGATAAGATTTCATTACTCTCGGCATGTTCGTTCAGACAGATCAAAAAGCTACTCATACACTTATTCAATAGTTTGGACAAAAAATCATCCGGGACCACTCTACTCCATTTAAGAGTGTAACCGTTTTGGGTACCTAACTTCACATCCTGCATCATAAGCTTGGAACCTACTATGTGGTCGGGTGCAGCAAATAGGTTCTCCATTTTAACTACCTGTGGGTAGTGGTCACTCAGTGGTAGGTCCATTATGCTAAAGCTAATCAATCTACCCGAATTACATAGAGCTGCTGATACCTCACATACCTTATGACTGAACTGTCCACTTCCTCACTCCACAGAAAAGGACATTGCTAGCAACCTCTACTTCAGTGAATAAATATAGAAAATCGACAATACCAAAGCCTGCTTCATCTATCACACCCACCCATTCCTGTAGAATAATGCGATAGTCAACCTTCAAAGCCTTCTCTCTTTCCGATTTGACTGACGTGCTCAACTCCCTCAAAGCCACTTCTTATGAAGATGATGTCTTACCATCCTTCTTCATCAAAGCTATCTCTGGGAATGGTTTCAAACCCCTACCTCCCACTGTGAATGCCTCCCTACTTCAAGCAAGGTTTGCACAAGGTTTCAAGGCTGACCAGATGGCCCCTCTCCTACAGAAACCTACACTATCCTGATGACCTTAACTTGAACTTGAACTCTTGAACTCTGTCTATTCACTGTAATTTGTTTGTGCTGTTCTTTGTGCACTTTTTGCCTTCTAATTATGACCTGTAAAGCACTCTGATACTCGCAAGAGTCTTGTTCGCGCTATATAAATCCTTCAATATAAAAATAAAATAGAATACCGGCCCATCAGTCACCTACCCTTCATCAATAAGGTCATTAATTTATTTGTGAGTTTTATGTAGCGTGTACTAGACCTGCAGGTATCAGAGTGCTTTACAGAGTGAGCACAACAGCAATAACATGAGGTACATTGAGAATAGATAATAATATAAATAGTAACAGTAAAATGGGCAAATGTTATATAATGGGATATGTAGGCAAAGTAGCGGCAAGTTCCCCGAGTTACATAGAGTGTAAATATAATTATATCAACATTATATAAAAGAAGAATCCGATAGACAGGGGGTTTGTGAGGAAGTAAAGTTCTGCGGTAGATATGGTATGGAGTTGCAGGTGTTTTTCCACAAGGTAGTGAATGAGAATGGCATCATAGCACTTAACAGAGTAAGCATAACAGCAGAAAATTGAGGTACATAGACAGCAAAGAAAAATAACTGCAATGATAAGAAAGGAGTAGATGAAATACGGTGGGGTATGTAAGCAAGAAGCAGCCAGAACCAGAGTTGTACAAAGTGTGATTGAACATACATAGCAACAATAAGTAAAAGAAGAATATGAATGATAGAGTATCTAAACGTTCTTTTTTTTTTTTTCTTGTCCTCATAAATGCCACCAGAATATGTCAACTCTAGATGGGCTTACTCCAGGCCACTGGCACAAACCAACCGTTCCCGCCCTGAAGTTTGTGGATAGCCGACGGAGGTTGCCCAGAGGTAGGTCATTTCGAATCCAACTCCCATTCACGATGTTACTTGCCACTTTTGGAGGACAGGACCACTTAACCTCTGGCATAATCATTGGACTCATTTAGTATTATTTATCACACCATGCCTTTAATGCGGACCAGATCTTAATGGTATTTTCCCCGCCACATAGCATGTCTAGACGACTCATCGCCATGATATTTATTAAACAGTCTGTGAATTTAGCGGGATTTACCGACTTCCACTCCTTACAGATCTCCCTCCTAGCGATAACAATTACGTAAAAAATGAACTGTGAGGTACTGTTTCTTTTATCATAGCCCTGGGGAAGACCAAAAAGAACCAATCTAGGACTACAAGTTATTGGTGACAATACAAACTCCTCTAAGAACCCACACACCTGCCTCCAGTAACTAGCGATTTCAGGGCATTCAAAAAACCTATGCCCGTCGTCTGCTGCTGGAAACCTACATCTTGGACAGGAATATTCTTCTGTTGAAATCTTAGAGAGTTTCGCTTGGGTTCAGTAGGCCCTATATGCCGTGAACAGGTGGTTTCTTCCGAGGTTAGATGGTTTTATAATTTTTTGAGAAAGTGTGAAAGAGTCCGTCCAAACCTTCAGCAATTCCCCTGGGATCTGAACTGTGGAATTATCCCATAGCTTAATGGTTTCAGCGGCTAGATTGTCTTTTGCTCCCACCAGTGTCTTGTACCATAATGCAACCTCCCCCTTCCATCCTCTCCCCCTGCAGATAGATTCCAAAATGGGGTTCTCCTCTTCATTGGCCCAACACTGTCTCCCCCACCAGGAAGATAGCTGATAAAATTGGAATCTTGTGATAGAGCCTTCTGTTAGGTTCGATAGGGATTCCCAACTTAATAGTGTCGAATTATTACACAAATCCCCCCATTTCACAAGACCTGCTGTTCTCAGTGGGAGGGCCAGCCGATCTAATAAGCAGTCTGGGATGCCAGGGGAATCCCATATTGGGGCATAAGAGTGGTAGTAGGGAATGTCCAAAATTCTACGTATTGATTGCCAGATTAGTTAGGGCTGTCCGTAAGAGCTTCAGATGAACCTTTTTAAAAAAACTTCTGATCTCCAAACTTATAGAGAAAAAAGTCTTGGCCATGTGGCATACCTGATAGCATAGCCTGAAAAAGTCTACCATGAGAAGAAGAGTCCAACTTATTTGCCAGGAGTCTGAAGTTTTTAAACTGAAAAGCATAACAATAAAAAAGTAAATCAGGGAGAGCCAACCCACCCAGTTTCAGTCCCCTTCTCAATTTCCTCCAGGCAATCCTAGGGGACTTGGTGGCCCAGATGAAAGAGCCAATCCTCCCTTGAAGATTAGATATATCCTTTTTATTAAAGTTTAAAGGGATGAAATTGAATAGGAAGGTAATTTTTGGCAAAATTATCATCTTGACTAGGTTCGCTCTACCATAGATGTTAGGAGGTAGAGTGTTCCATCTAGTCAAGAGCTTCCTAACTTCCTTTACCACCGTTCGCCAGCTAGTTTTCGAGACTTCTTCTAAGTTATGAGTAAGATAAATCCCCAGGTATCTAATTTTTAATTTTGCTTCTGGTATCGAGATAGGGTTATTCCAGCTCATTATGTCCGTTTTGTCTTTATTAATTCTATACCCCGACACTGTGCCAAAATCTTCGGCCAATTCAAATAGCCTGGGGATAGCCTCGGCCGGGTTTGACGTATAAAGAAGCAGTTCATCGGCATAAAGTGCCATCTTAAGCACCAAGTCTTTCATTATGAATGGTGTGATTACTGGATCTTGTCTCAAGGAGCTAACAAAGGGCTCAATATAAATATCAAAAAGGAGGGGGGACAGGGGGCAACCCTGCCTCCTTCCCCTTGAGATGTTCAACCATTCAGTCAGGCTGCCGTTGCCCAATACTTTGGCCCAGGGACTTCTGTATAGTGTCTCAATCCCTTTGATAAATACATCTGGGAAGCCAAACTTTGCCATGGTCTTCCATAAGAATAACCAGTTAACTTGATCGAACGGTTTTGCTGCATCAATCGCAACAATGGCCAGTGGTAGCCCCCCCTCAGTTGCTGTGTCTATTGCTCCTATAACTTGGAAGGTGAGTTTGTTCAGTTGGCGGCCTGGTATAAACCTCCTCTGATCCGGGTGAATTATAGACTTAATTATTTTTGCCAGCCTAGATGTAAGTATGCCGGAGTAAATTTTCAAGTCTGAATTGAGGAGAGAAATGGGTCGATATGACTCTATTTTTTTCCGGTCTTTATTGGGCTTTGCTATCAAGGAAATTGTGGCTTCTGACCAGGAGGCTGGAGTGTGCTCCCCCTGCAAGAATATTTTATTAAAGAGTCTCTAAAGCGGGGCTAGGACTTCTTCTAGATTATCTTTATGCGCCTCGGTCGGCAATCCATCCGGACCAGAGGCCTTGTTCATGGACTTTTTTTTCAACTGAGCCCGTATCTCTCCCTCCGTGATCTCAGTAACTAGAAAGGCTTTATCAGATTCGCTCAACTGGGGTAACTCTCTCAATGCCCACCAGTTTTCCAGCTCTTCCAACCAAAGTCTATTCTCCTCTTGATACAATTCCTCCATGAAACCTCTGGCCTCTCTCCTGATCTCTACGTCTTCTGTGAGAGGCAGCCCCGAACCACGCCGTATTAGGGAACTGATGTTATTTCTGCTCCTCTCCATCCTTGCCTTCCAGGCTAGCAGGGAGCCACACTTCTCTCCATACTCAAAATTACAGAGCTTACTTACTTCCCACTTATCCTTACTTATCTTGTCGGCTCAAGCTTTAAAACCTGTCTGTAGCTCTAGAAGTTCTTTTTCAAGAGCAGGAATTGTATCTCTATCTTACAGAACTGCCAACTGTAGTTGTTGTTCCTTCTTTTTAATTAAGTCGGGATCGTACATATCTTTTTCTTTCCTAAGTTTTCTATTTAATGCCATATGTGAGCCACAAATTCCTCCTAAATAGGACTTGAGTGTGTCCCATACGATTTGATCTGAGGCTGTTCCATCATTAAATTGAAAGAACTCCAACAAACACCCCCTGATTTTATTTTTGGTCTCATCATTTAAAAGGATAGTTCTATCAAGGGTCCACCTGTACTCTGAGTGGCTAACCTTAAAAATTATTTTTAACTCGACTACAGAGTGATCTTACAGTCCTACTGGGGTATATGAGATTGAAACAATATCAGACAGAAACGATTGGTCTAACAAAAAGAGATCTATTCTGGAAAACTGACTGTACTTTTTACTATAAAATGAGTATTCCCTGAGGTTATCATGCTTAACTCTCCAGGCATCCTGTAGTGTAAAATCCTTCATGTTGTTCTTCAGGGCTAGAAGGGATTTATTTGGGAAATTATATTTAGTTTTAGAAGTACGATCTAATTGGGAGTCCAATATAAGGTTGCAATCAACTCCTAATATGACTGGAGCTGTGTGTTGTATCATATACTGCTCTAGCTTTTGAAGAAAGCAAGGATTATCTTCATTGGGGCCATAATAAACAGCACAAAGAAAACTAGTGCTACCGATGGAGAGGACTGCCGCTAGCCATCGCCCGGACTGATCAGTTCCCCAGTCATGAACCTTAATCCCCTTATTTGCCCGTACTATTATAGCCCCTCTAGTAGAACCTTTTTGCTTAGAACAAAGGATTTCCTGGACCCAGCTTAGTTTTGCGAATACTTACCTACACTCTTCTGCCTCCAGGTGGGTCTTTTGTAAAAGGTACACATGAGCCTCAGTATTTTTTAAAAATTCACAGACTCTTTGTTGTTTCTTCCGGCTCCTTAAGCCATTCAAATTTCAGGAAAGGAATTTACTACTAGATGTCATACTTGGAACCATTGCACAATAATACCGCACCTATAACCAGTAGTGGCCTGTATTCACAGTTAAATTTAAGAGCATAAAAACTTATCCTGTGACCCCGCCCCTCCCACCCCCCGAGGAACCCTCCCATCCTGTTCGGCGTAAACACGCCTTAGGAGGCCCCGCCCCCTTAAAGCACCACCTTAAGTGAGATAAGATAACAGTTTTTCCCCTATTCAGTCTTACAGTCTCCCCATTTCAACTTTCTCTTTTTTTTTTTTCATTCCTTGCCAATATTTTTTAACAAAGTTTTTTTTTTTCTTCTATTTTGTTATTTACTATTATATATATATTTTTTTTTTGTTGTTGACATTTTCCGATAGACAAACTTATTTGTAACAGGGGACTGTCTATTTCCTCATTTTTGATAGCAGGTCATCAACTTCCTCTGGAAAATTACAATTGAACATCTTGTTATTCTACATAATTTTAAGTAAAGCAGGGAACTTCATTTGGACTTGGGCTCCCAATGAACAAAGTTCTGGCATCCTAGAGCCCAGCTCCCATTGCCTTTGAGCCGTCTTTCCCCCTATGTCGGATCTAATTTGATAGTGGTTAGCACGATAGTGGAGAGAAGAACGTGCTAGACACCTGCTAAGAATTAGTTCTTTGACCCTGTATGTTTGGAAATAAACCAAGATCTTCCTTGGTGCTTTACGGTCCGGATGTAGCCTGAAAGGGTCTCTGTGCACCCGCTGAATCTCAGCATCTAGGTCAATATCTAACCGATCTTTTAGTATATACTCTCGAAGTAGTCTACACACAAAACCCTTTATGTCCTCAACTTCGACCCCTTCTGGTATTTTGAGAATCCTGAGATTATTCCGCCGACTTTGCGTTTCCAATCTCTCCAAGTCCATCATAAGAGTTCGATTTTGGGCTTTGATAGCGTCTATATCCTTGGAGTTCCCAGTCGAAGTTTCTGAGAGCGTAGTGAATTTACTCTCCAGTACGCTGGTCCGGGCAGCTATTCCCTGTAGCTTGGCCTCTAAGGCATCAAATCTGTCATGAAACCCCCTTTGGTTTCTCTCAGAGATCTCGTACTTGTCCAGCAGGTCCTCCCTAAATGTTTGGAATAGAAAACCAAGTCTGTCTCTCTCAATCTCAGCCTCAACAGGCCTATCAGTGCCGCTGGGTTGAGGGGCCGAACTATGTGTAGCATAAGTAGAGGGGGGAAGGGACCGCGACGGAGACTGAGATGGAGGCTCAGTAAGAACTATGTGAGGAGCTAGGGGAGAAGAGTTGCCTGCAGAGCTCAGTAAAGCATGGACTGTGGATGAGGTAGATAAAGCAGAGATTAAGCTCACCGAGGATAATGGAACGATTGGAGCAGGAGGCCCCTGTTGCTCTAATAAAGGCGCGCCAAAGCCAGGGTCACTTTCGGGGTTAGTGTGTGCCAGACCCTCTAGATCCCCATAATTAGAGGCCGACTCCAGTACTGCATACCTATTCTTCAGGGGTATAGTAGAAGGGGTAGGTACTCGATCTGGTTGAGCAGTTGCCCCACCTTCTTCCACCACCTTGCCCTCTTTCTCTGTAGTCTCAGTATCAACTACTTTGACCCCTAACTTTACTCCTGACTTATTTATTGTGCCCTCTTTGGAGTTTACCGCTTGCTCCATTATCTTGAAGTAGGGAGTGCTTTTCTGCGCCTGAAGATGTTTGACCACCTTAGCGGACCCGCCCTTCCTTACTCCCCCTTTCTTCTTTTGTTTGTACGGAGACACGGGCGTCGGTCCCCCTCTTTCGGCAATCTCAGCAGAGTCCCAGACCTCCTGCCTCCTCAGATCCTGCTTGGACCTAAGCTGATACCTGTTCCTTATTTCTCCCACTCTTCCTTTAACTACAGAGCCCTCAGTTTGGTAGAAATCTGCAATAGGAGCCTCCAAATATAATGACACCCCCTCCTCTGCACTGCTGCCACCCCTAATGGGTCTGGTTGCTTTGCTACAATCACTCTGACAATCTGTTCTCGATGTATCAGCCTCCATGCAGTCCACCCCAGGAGCCACCTTACCGCTGGTCAAAGCTGCACGGACGCCCCAGCACACCAGGCCTCTTATACTAGAAACGAGCGCTCCCCTGGAGCGAAGCTAGAGACTACTGCGGCTGACTCGAGTCTCTCGATGTTGGCGCTTAGCCTCCGCCGTCCCGGTACATTCAGGAGCCAACTTCCACGATCCGCAGCTCCTGACGCAGCTCAGCTCTCCCGTCCCGGATCTCCTGACGTAGCACCGCTCAGGCATTCCACAGGGTTCTAATGCCCTGGAGCGCTTGTCGGCCTCCGAACCGCCAAACAAGGAACAAGGGGAGAAAACTTTAGCAATGCTCAAAAAGAGGTTAGGAAAAAGATGCCCACCCGTCCTCACCACATTAATTTAACGTATTCCGCTCTTAAAAGTTGAAAAATCCATCCAAAATTCAGCTTATTGTGCTTTAGAGTGCAGCGCCCGCAGCAGCCGTCAGCCTGGCGCCGCCATGTTCCTCCCCCGGGACAGAGTATATAAACGTTCTGAGGTAGTTGCGGAAGGGAGCTATAAGGATGGGGAGAGTCAAAGCAAAGTTTTCCCTGAGGTAGTTATGTATAGATTTACATGAAGAGGGCAGTGTAACATAAGTCCAGGACAAATTACAGAGTGGCCGTGAACAGATAGAGAGTGGGGTCTAACCGGAGAGCGGGAGTGGTCTATTTCTCAGTGAGAGAGGAGTCTGTTGAAGAGAAACGTTTTTGCTTCTTTCCTAGAGAGGGATGTGGATAGGTTGCATCTGATCTAAGTAAGGAGAGAGTTCCAAATGTTTGGGGCCATTCCAGAGAAGAATCGGTTGTAGTTTTTTTTTCTTGAATTTTTGTAGCTTGAGAAGTAACATGCTTGTACTTCTGGAGGATCTGTTTTCACCTGAAAGGCTCAGTTTCTGGGACAGGTAGGAAAGGGTATTATGGTGCAGTGTTTTATGGGTCATGCAAGCAATTTTGAAATGAGTCCTGGTAGCCAATGGTAGACAATTCAGAGCTCGAAGGTCAGGGGATATGTGATCATTTTTTTGGGAACCCGGGATGAGCCTGGCCGCTGCATTAAGTGTACCATTAAGGAGAGTAATTAAGGTTTTTGGGAAGCCCACTACGGTAGCTCTACCATAGTCTAATTTTGAAAGCACAAATGCTTGAGTCGCAGATGTGTGGTTGGCCATGGGGAGAAAAGGTTTTACTTTACTACGGTTATTCAGCTGAAAGTTAGGTCCTGTAGTGATGGCGCTGATGTGTTTTTGCCTTGAGAGGTCTTTGTCTAGAGTAATACCAAGGGATTTGGTGGAGTCGACAACATTGATAAATCCGTCTGTGTTCAACTCCAAGATCACATCAATGAAACCATCTCCTGCATGTCTACCAGTCTTGTTTCAGACATTCTGCACAGAGAATGCCACCTGACACATCATAGACAATGCGCTCTTGACCACAGATGAAGATGGCATCTGCCTCATGATATTGCTGGACCTCTCAGCTAGCTTTGGTTCAGTCAACCATCCCACTCCAAACACGGCCTTGACATGTGAATAGGAGTTACCAGTAATGTCCTACACTGATTTTCTTCCTACTTTTTCAACTTACACCAGTTTATTCACATGAGCACCTTCAGGTCACAAAAGATCCATTTCCCATGTTGAGGAAGAGGTGTGGCGCAGTTGCCAGGGTACCTGACTCTGGACTACAGAGTTCACGGTTCAAATCCTGGCTCCGGCGGCAGGTTAGCCCAGCACCATGTGACTCTGGGCAATAGCTTGCTTAATCTTCCCGACCGCCCCCAGATCAGGGACACCTCCGTTGGAGGTAGCTGTGCGCTTTACAAATGCTGGCATTTACATTTTATTTTTGAGCCCTGCAGGATTCCAGACTGTCTCCTGTCATCTTCGACCTTTGCCTGGTGCTACTTGATGCTCTACTCAGAGATATCTAATGGCTCAAACACTGCTCATCACAACCAAGACAGATTGTGTATGCTATGCCAATAACAACAAACAAGATACAGTATAAACCTGGCTCAATGACATAAACCTTGGTGTCTTTGAACCCCAATTCTCACTGAATGCCAACCCACTTGGATTCACTCAAGGAACACATTGCCAAACAAGAGAACCTGGTACCAGCTCTCTCTTCCAAATAAAGTCAAAAGCAACTTCTGGGGCTGTATTACAGAAGGTGCCCCGGGGGTGCAGACACTTGTGCATCCCCTTCTATAATACCAACAGCGCTGGCACACTTAATGCGGCAGTACTGCCTTCAGAGGGTATTCCCTCATTTGCATAGGGGCGTGCCCTATGCAAATGAAGGAACTCCTTTGACTCACACCATATTACAGACCCCAGCGCAGAGTCAAAGAAGCCCCCGGGAGGCACACTGACAGTATGCCATTTAAAATGTGGCGCTGAGAACAGCCCTCTGCAGGGGTAAAGGGGGTCGCATGGGCCTTCAGATATTCTCTTGCAGGGAGTTGCAGCCAGTGACTGCACCTGCCTGCAAGGGGATCTCTAATCTCCTGTAAAAGTGCAGGCGGGTGCCGCCTGCACTGTGAAAACACGGAGCAGCCGCTCCGTGTTTTTACATGAATGCACTGCCCCCAGGGCAGTGCAAGTTTGCGGCTGCCTTGGGGGTGGTGCATATGCCATAAGGGGACACATTATCACTGTTTGCGTCCGTTTGCTAGAGCAGGTTGAGGAGTTGGTCAAAGTGCAGATGGAAGATCCAAGTAGCTCTGTTGTTCTGTGCAGTAAAAAAGTAACTCCCCCATCTCCAAACCCAGAGCACCTCAGCACCAAATGCACATTCCCTGGCAGACAACCTCCTGGCCCTGAAGGATGAGATGGCAAGCAGATTTACTGTGTCTGAGGCGAATCAAGCAGAATTGGCGAACTGGTTCTTAGTCTCAGAGGCAAATCAGGCGGCTATTCGGTCTTCATGCGAGATACTCGATCAGAAGCTAGAAGAAGTTACTGCAAGGACCCAGGCAATTGAAGAGGAAATCCCCAAGATGAATAACACGATCAAGTCTACTATTTTCAGTTGGAGAAGTTATCTATCCAAAATAAACAGCTTAAAGATGATCTTGAAAGATTGGAGAATCATTCAAGGAGAAATAATTTGAAATTTTTAAATATCCCTAAAGCATTCGAGGGAGAGGACATAATCCCCGCTGAAGGGCACGTTTCTTAAGAATTATCCTAATATTGATCTAAGTTATGCAATCCAGTAGGTTCACAGAGACGCCTTTAAATGAAATCTGGGGAGGCAGAAACCCTGGAAAATCCTAGTAAACGTTTTATATTACTCAGTTAAGAACAGATCCTCTCTGCGGCCCTAAAGGAAGGGGTTCTTTCTTCTCCATTCTCAGATCTATCTCTCTTTTCTTTCACGATCAGATCTGACATCTCCCACAGAACGGCAGAAAGACAGTTGGAACTGGGTTAAAGATTAGTAGAGTTAAACAGTTTAGGGGAAAAGGCCCAACTTAGGTTCCCGCTACACTACGACTTATGCATATGATCCGCTCTACGAAAGAAGTAGAATCTCTTTGCAAAAATACAGCATGAAAAACAGGATGGGTTGTAAAGGAAGAATGCAGAGGATATTATGAGAGTCTGGTTTCTTGCCGCTAGTGCTCAGTAGATTTGTATATAATTGTTTAAAGTCTGGAGGGGAGAGGGACCCGAATAGGCGTGTGCCTTTTGGAAGGTAGGTTTCCTCAGGGTGTAGGGGGATCAAGGGGTCACGGGGGCTAGGGAGGGAGAGGTTGGGGGAGGGGGGAGAATGGGAGGGGGCACAGGGTGGGGGAAAAAAGTTAAAAAATACTCATCTCACTGGCTAATTAAAAAAGATTCCTCATCTCACTGGCTAATTAGGCAATTTCATCAAACCCCGGTAAAAGGTGTTCAAGCCGTGGAAAGGTAAAATGAATCGGGGTTGGAATATTCAATTTATTTCCTGGAACCTAAATGGCCTGAGATGTCCAAGGAGACACAGATTGATTTTTAAATATCTAGAGTTGTCACCAGACCAGGTTTGTTTATTGCAGGAAACCCACTTAAATCAAACAGAGTCAAAGATTTTCTTTTCTAAAATCCCCTGAATACAATGTTTCTGTCATTCTCAACAATCAATAAAAAGCAGTGGGGTCCAGATTTTGGTAAAGAAAGGAATCACCTGTAGGATTAAATCAGTCCAGACAGATCAAACAGGCAGATGGATCACCGCTCAGTTGGATTTCGAGGGGGAGGGGATGACTTGTTCCATCCTTCTATGGTTCTAATACGGATGATCCTTCTTTTCTGGCTAAACTCCAAAACAATCTGATAATGACAAATCCTCCTCTGATAATAGGAGGGGACTTCAACGTTCAGCTTGATCTGTTAAAGGATAGGTCCAATCTGAGCCATGCTGTAAGATCCCCACGTTCCCGAAGGGACATGGAAAACATATTATTTAACATAAACTTGGTAGATCTATGGAGAGCTAAGATGGGGAGGGTACAAGGTTTTACTTTTTACTGTAAAAACTACCATCACTTCTCCAGAATAGATTATGTTCTGATCAATAGAGAGATTTTAGATAATGTCCTTTGTATATCTGTACTGCAGAGCCACCTTTCCGATCATGCCCCCGTTCTGTTACTATATTCTATGAACAATATCTGTCCACAATCAAGGTGGACCTTCAATAGAACATTGTTATCGGACTCAGGAATTATTCAGGCAATTAGAGAGTCTTGTTTCGAATTTTTCTCCATCAATTTAGGCTACACCTCAAAAGAATATGTCTGGGATGCTTACAAAGCCAATTTAAGAGGGTCGGTATGCGGCCTAATAAGAATATCTGCTCTCCAATGACTGAAAAACTGAAAGAGGTAGAGAAGAGATTGGAGGAGGCTAGGCAGGATCTTAGGATCCTCCTGGATTTAAAATGCAAAGCCCAGTGGCAAGCTCGTAATATGGAACATTTTGAATACGGGGAAAGAGCAGGGGCCTTATTGGCTTGGAAAGCGAGGATAGATTGGGCAAAAAACAATATCAACGAACTTCTTATTGATAGGGGTGGAGCTAAATCTAGTAAGCCCACAGATATGCAGGAATGCCTTCTGTCCCTTTTCTCGAACCTGTACAGGGAGAACACAGAAGCTTCTCTGGATTCAATAGGTTTGTGGTTAAGGGATAAGTCCCTGTCTGTCCTTACAGAATCTGCCAGAGATCTTTTAGATGCACCCATTTCCAGTGAGGAGATTAGGGACCAAATAATGAGGGCAAAAAATTAAAAGGCAGCGGTTCTTGATGCCCTCCCTAACAAAATATACAAATTGTTACCTAATGAGGTACTACCTATACTACACACCTTATTTAATTCAGTTTATAGCTCCACTGGGGTGATCCCCAGATCCTGGAATGAGGCACAATTGTCCTTATATTGAAGCCAGTAAAGGATCCCCTGATGGCTGACTCCTACTGTCCGATCTCCCTGCTGAATGCCGATCATAAAATCTTTATGAGCATTCTGGCAGGGGGATTGGCAAAACTGGCACCAAGCCTGATCAACACTGATCAGAAAGGCTTTATGGTAGGGAGATCCATCCAGGAACAAACCCAATTACTGATTGAAAACATCGATCTGGCTGAGATAAGGGGGGATCCCTTGGCAGTAGTGGTCTTAGATGCCGCTAAGGCCTTCGATCATCTGTGTTGGAGATACCTTTGGGGGGTGTTGGAGGTTATGGGTATGGGCCCAATCTTTGTGCAGACTTTAAAGAACTGTTATTCTGGGGCTTCGGCGAAGATTTTGCTGAATGGTTCCCTGACCCCAAGTTTTGAAATCCAGAGAGGGACAAGACAGTGGTGTCCCCTATCTCCCCTTTTATTTAATATTTATATCAAGATCCTTGCGCAGAATATCAGGTTGGATAGCGCCATCAGCCCATTTGAGTCGCAAAGTTATCAGTACAAAATTGCACTGTACACTGATGATGTAATAATTTACACCAGTGACCCAGATATTTCTATTCCACGGCTTGAAACCACGTTGAAGGAGTTCGCTTTGATGTCAGGATATCTTGCTAATTCAGTTAAAACCGAAATTATGTGCTGGAATACAGTGTATAGTGGAGGCCCTTCAAGCAAAGAATTCAGGTATCCACATTGAAGGAGTTCGGTTTGATGTCAGGATATCTTGCTAATTCGGCTAAAACCGAAATGATGTGCTTGAATACAGTGTATAGTGGAGGCCCTTCAAGCAAAGAATTCAGGTATCTAGGGGTAAAAATCGTTAAGGACCTGAATAAAATCCCCCAGATAAACCTGGGGAAAATTGAAAAGGATATAGACTACCTCTTTACCAGGTGGAAAAACCTCCCTTTAACGATCTATGGGAGGGTCAACCTGGTAAAGAAGTTGGTCTTACCAAAATTGACGTACCTCTTCAATGCGGTGCCCCTTACTTTTCCCCAGAAAAATATCAGTAAGATCCAGGGTAAAATTGGTAGTTTTATATGGGGACAGAAAAGCGCAAGGCTATCATGGAAAAAACTAAGAAGAAAACTCTTAAAAGGAGGCCTGGTCCTCCCGGACATTAACTGGTATTTATTGGCTTTTCAACTTAATTCAATTACTTTATTCGATTTTCACCAAGTAAAAAAATCATAAAAGCAGTTCATACAAAAAATCACGTTACAAATACATATAATAAATAGTTATAAAAACAGTATTAAATCAAGTTTGGGTGATTAATCGATAATTGATGAATTCATGGTAGGTTCCGTGATTTTACAACACTTTTTAAAAACATCGACATGGAACTAATACATAGAGGGTTTCCTAATTGTTGGAGATTTAAGTAAGCCGGCCTACATTGCCTCCAAGCCCCATCTCTTAAATAGGATTTCAGCCATCTTGCACGTTCTTTTTTATACAGTTTGCAGAATAGTACAAGATGGAAGGTCGACTGGGTGGATATGTTGTCACATGGACATGGGGCCAAAGTTCTATTCCAGTCATTTTTCTCCGGATATGAGACCAGGCGGTGGAAGATATTAAACCTGAATCTAGTCAGGACAAAGCGCTCAAATCCCAAGGTGATGAAAGTTAAGTATGGTTGCATTTTGTAGGTAGTCAGCAGCGGCTGGTGGTCGAGCACAGTTCTTTTGCTGACTTCATTCCCAAGCCTTAGGGTATTAAAATGTTCGATACATAGGTTTTTTAAGGCTTTCTTAGGGATTTTCCCAATTAGTTCAGGTTTATGGTACCATTCTGGCTTTTCAATGTCCGTCAGGGCTTTCCTCACATACTCAAGCCATTTGATTCTTTTTGCATTGGCTAATGCCTTGACATCCATGATGATTTCTCGGTTAAGGGCCAGTTCTTGCGTCGCCCAAATTCTCCTCCAGAGAAGAATTGGCTGGATTTTAATCAAATCTGTCAAATAATCCATACCTAGTTCTACATGGCAGTTATAATTTGACGTACTTTTTGGGAGAGACAAGAGATATCGAAAAAAGTTATTTTCGATAATCTGGAGCATTGTCACATCATGGTATCCCCATATCCCTGCCCCATACAGGGCGATACTTCTGCATTTAGCCACATATATATTGAGCATTATACCAGGTTGTTTTCTGCCCAATTTGCAAGCAAAATGCTTTATAGCCGCAACTGAGCGTTTAAATGCTAGCGCTCTATTTTTTACCTCGGGGCCCCAGCCCCCTGTTGCCTCGATTGTGACTCCTAAATATGGGAATGTTTTTGTGGCTTGTAGTAGGGTGCCTGCCGCCTTAAGTTGTTTACATCTGGCTCCACCTTTGCCAGATGCCATCACAAAGGACTTTTTTGCGTTCAGTTTGAGGCCCCTCTCTTCCATGTATGGTATGTATCTATTCAATACTTTTTGTGCGCCAACCTTTGTTCTTGCCATCAACACAGCGTCATCCGCATACAAAAGGGAGCTGATCTGCGTGTTCCCGGCCTTAGGAGAGTCAATATTGCTGGCACCCAGTTCCTTCTCCAAGCTGTTAGTATATAAAGAGAAAAGAAATGGGGCCAGCACACACCCTTGCCTCACCCCCTTCTGTATGCGAAAAGACCCTGTGCATTCCCCTCCCAAACCGTACCTTACTCTGGCAGAGGCATTCAAGTATAGTTGTCTTAGAAAGAGGACTATCGAAGAATCCACTTTCATCTCCTCTAATGTTGACCAAAGTTTATCGTGTATAACACAATCAAACGCCGACGAAAGGTCGACGAAGATTGCGTAAAAACACCACTCTTTTGCACAAGTGTATTTCCCCTGCAAAAGAACAAAATTTAACACTTGTTCCACAGTACCCATCCCTAGCCGGAATCCATATTGTACTGGGGTCAAGATATTCTGTTCTTCTGCCCAGTCCTGGAGCCTAGTCAGGACTACTCTTCCTGCGATTTTTACTAGCGAGTCTAATAGTGATATAGGTCTATAATTTGATGGGCTTTCCCTATCCCCCTTTTTGTATATTGGGATGATCAATGATTCTGCCCAAGTTTTAATGAAGCCTATTTCACAGCATGCCCCCATTACTCGTAGACAAACAGGTGCCCAAAGATCTATATTCATTTTGTAAAGATCACTTGGGATCCCATCTGGGCCCGGGGCTTTACTATTCTGAGAGGATTTAATAGCTACCTTGACCTCCTCTAGTTCAAACTCTAGTGGGATCGGGTGATGTTTACTCGGTAATTGTGGCTCGGTTAGAGTGTTACAATACAGTTTAGAGAAAAACTCCACCCAGGCATTTTCATCGATAGCAATTTCTATTTTAGCTGTCACCTTGTTATTAATGAATGGTGAATTGACTACCTGCCAAAATGACTTGGGGTCTCTACTTTCCGCTGCCGCCAATAAGTCTTGCCAAGCCTTTTCCTTGATTGCTTTCTTTCTTTGGTCTCTTGCTACCTTATATGCTTTCCTTAGTGCTCTAATAGTCTCATGATCCCTTACTGGGTCTTTTAGGGCCTTTTTTAACGCATTGTGTGCCTTGGTGCATTGGGTGTCAAACCAACCCTTGGGAGTGTTGTTCTTTTTTGGACACTTCCTGGTCAGAGCACCCTTTATAGTCTCCGTAATGTTGTGAAAGGCCTCCAATATTTCTCCACTTGTGGGATTATCCTCTAAACATACAAGTAGTGATGGGAGAGCATCATGCACGATTCTTTGTAAAGTTTTTTCCGGATCGGCCATGCTCCATTTTAAAGCAATACCGTTTTGGCGTGCTACCGCTAAATTTTGGGTCCATGATAAAGTCTCAGTTAGTGAGTTTGTTTTAACACCCTGTATATTAAGATCAATCTTTAACGGTAGGTGGTCGCTCAGGCCCATAGCAAGAGTTTCAAAGTTCGTAACCCTACTACCAAACCTATTTGGAAGAATTATAAAATCAATGATTGACTGTAGTCCTCTTGCCATGAAGGTGGGGGTAAATTCAACCTTGGGGTAACATAACCTATTTGCAAACCCTAGGTCAAACTTGGCCATGATATCATTTAAGATTTCCCCTTTAGTATGGTGTGCAAAGTGACTGCTATCCCCATGTTCCCCCACCCCATATTCCTCGAAACCACATGTGTCGCTAGTACATATGTTCACGTTAAAATAGCCAACCCAAATCCAGATTAATTCCTTCCCTTTTAAGGGTTTTACCTCCCTCATTTCTTTGGACACTTTCATTAGTTCTTCCCTAAAATGTGCGTTTTCAATATTGTTATAAAAATTGACAACTATCAGCACATTTCTACAATTTAAATGAATCGTGACCAATTGAAAGTAGGGTGTCGTGGATCTACCTACACTGGTACTGGTGTTGAAACGATTGGACACGTAGACACATAGACCCCCTTTATTCCTGCCATGGTTGGAGGTGACTGCAGGAACATGGAAAGTTTTAAAACCATCTATATGCACCTCCGTTAGAGCCCACGTTTCCTGGACACAGAGTATGTCAACGTTGGTAACAAACTCACCCCAAAGAGTTTCTGTCACTTTGTTGGCAATCCCACACACATTCCACGTTACTACACTTATTTGCTGTTCTTTTGGTCTAATTATCAAATTCGCTTCTCATACAGCATTCTTCCTTATTGCCCTCTCTGTTATAATTTCATTGCCCTTATCCTTTATACAGTTTACCTTTTTAATTTTATTCATCATCCCTATTTCATTGACTAGGGTTGTGTTTCTCTTACTTCCTACTCTTTGGTCAGATGAGAGACTCTTATACATACTTTCCTTTTCCCTCACCTGGTTATCTTTTGGCTTAATTTTTGGTTTATCCAGTCAATCGTTTAGGTCTAGACCCGAAAGTGGTTCAAAGAGATTATGAAGTGGAATATTCCAATAAAGATTTGGGTTTTTATGATGATAGTTGTTACCTAGACCATGATCAAATCTATTGGGATAATGCAGCAAGGAGGTAGGTGGCGGGTCATAGTACCTGTGCCTACTTAGGCTGTGATCAAATCTATTGGGATACTGCGGCAAGATGCCAGGTGGCGGCTCATAGTACCTGTGCCTATCTAGGCTGGTTTGTTGTCTATAGTTAGCTGGTGCGCGTGAGTTGCGGTGACCCCATTTTGGGGGATGGGTACGGGGCTTCATCATACCTTCAGGATAAAAATAACTCAAATTTCAAGTGGCTACAGACCCATCCTGCCTTCCCGAAAACCAGTCAGAGATATGGTTAACCACCCTATAGTCCCCGAAGTTTATGATGATCACATCGCCTTCAATTTCTTTTGGTCTCACGCCCACCCAGTCACAGCGTCTAACAGATACTATCTCCCCATTTAGATGTGGTGGGAGTGGTCTGTTAGTCCGCAGCCAATGATTTACTTTATTTTTTAAGCTTGTGTCTGGCTCTATACTACCCTCTAGTATCTTGGGGACCCCAGTCAATATAATGACATAGTTTAGTGACTCTGGGGGTAGGTCTACATTTCTTTTCTGTTTTGTTGTGTATGGGTTTTGAGGTGGGTTATTTGTTTTCCTCGCCTCTACCGCTGCGGGGACCTTTTTGGTCATGATCATAGCTGTTCCCTCCTGGGGTGCCAGAGTTCCCGTTGGTGTCACCCTTTTGTCATTATGAGTAAGGGGTTTTTTGGCTGGTCCTTAGTATGAGTCGCGATGTTCTGTGGTGAGTGTGTGTCTACTTGGCCATTATCGTTCCCTTTACTTTGTCCCGTTGCTTTGGATGTTTGTATTTCCAGTATACGATCCACGGTTTCTCCCAACCTTTTAACCCTCTCTAAGATAGGGAGCATGAAGGATCTCAGGAGGTGTTCAATGTCCTCTACAAGCCCTCCGTGCGTCTTGCTAGATGAAGGCGCACTCAGCTCTGCTTGTGCCTTACTTGATACTTCTTTCACAATGGCCTTATTAGTTTTATCTGTAAGGTTCTTTGTTAGCAGTGGCGCTTTTGTAGTTGTGGGCCTTTTTCTGCTCCCTGCCTTTCTCGCCTTTTTCCTTGGCGGGGAATGGCATGCTTCGTGACTTCTCTTACTGTGTGTTTTTCCAGCTGGTGGGTTATCTATGTGTTTTTCCCCTTGTGTCCCATCTTCCATGAGAGAAATGTCTTCGGGCGAGGGGTGACATGACACGTCTACATTCGGATCTATTGGTGAATGCAATACAATAACCTCGGCAGGTTCCAATAGTTTTTGGGTGGTATTAGTGGGGCTTGCGAGCTCCTTGTGTGTTGTTTCAGATAGACCTTCTTTAAAAATCAGGGGGATGTCATTTGTATTAAATAGGTCTATATCTGTCTCTCCCACTGTTGAGTTATTTGGCGTTGAAGTAACCTCGATTATTGCGGGTTTTAAGGGTTTCTGTTTTAGTAGTTCGATAGAGAGGCGGCGCTCTGCTCTCCGCTCAGCCAACTCTATCTCTCTGTCTATGTCCCTTTTTGCCCGTGCAAAAAACTTATCAAGAGGGCCCAGTATGCTCACTCCAATAGTTGCAGGTAGCGAGGAGTTCAGTTCATGGCCAGCCATTATGCCACTCCTATGTGGGTGTTTTAACATAATGTGAGATGCTGAGCAGACCTATAACACCCCTATACACCAAAGGGGTTAGTCCAGTATGCAGCAAAAATAGCTAAACAAACATTACTCATTTACTGGTGCAGTGAATGAATACCTGAAGAAGATAGCAGATCCAACGTTAGAGGGAGTGCCCAGCCCGGCCGCCGTCGGCCCCGGACGGCCACAGACGGCCCGCCCTTTGCCCGGGCTTCGCCCCGGGCGCTCCCGCGCGCTCCCGCGACACGGGGGTGACGCCTCTTTAAAGCGCCGCCTTGCGCGCTCTGCTCGCGGTATTCTCGCCGCTGGGGCTGGCGGGAAATGCAGTTTTCAGGCCCCCGCTGTCCTCCGGTGACAGACGCCCCCCTCCACACGGCGGCTGCTAGGTGGTTGGTGCGGCAGCGGGAGGGGGACAAAAACGGACCCAGCAACAGCGATGTATGGAATCCACAGCAGGTAGGGGTACAAAAGTATTCAGGAGCTTCCCCCGCTCCGCCGGGGTGACGCCTCTTTAAAGCGCCGCCTGGCGCGCTCTGCTCGCGGTATTCTCGCTGCTGGGGCTGGCGGGAAATGCAGTTTCAGGCCCCCGCTGTCCTCCGGTGCCAGACGCCCCCCTCCGCGCGGTGGCCGCTAGGCGGTTGGTGCGGCGGCGGGAGAGGGACAAAAACAGACCCAGCAACAGCGATGTATGGAATCCACAGCAGGTAGGGGTACAAAAGTATTCAGGAGCTTTTCAATTTAAGGGCATCAGGATGCTGTTGTCCACACCAGAGGAAACTATATGGGGTAGGTTTCTGGGCGAAATGGCTTTAGTAGAGGGAGGCGGCGGGCAAGGCGGGTTCATATACAAATTCGGGGCACCCAGATTTTTCAAGCGTGTACGTCCTAAGGTTCAGAAAGCTGCCTTGATGACCTGGTACAAACTGAGACATATTTGGGGTATAGGCTATTTCTCTGAGGTTGCTCCCATTTGGGATTCCCCGGGGACCCTCCCTGCCTGGGTGAGAGCTTGGCAATCCCAATTACAAGAGCTGGCTTGGGGAGGTGGTCGGATCTGGTGGATTCAGATGGGGTCCTTCCTTGGGGAGTATTTGCAGGATAAGATTGGCCCCACTTTCTCCAGGTTTAAGTACCTTCAGTTAAGTTCATGGTATGAGGCAGAAGCAGGAAAAACTACAGGGAATTGGTAACTTGAGCAGTTATTACAAGATCCGTGACCAAGGAAGAAGGAAATATCTCTGTGGTACTCAAGGCTTCTTGAAGTGAGGTTCCCCCTCAATCATCAGTATGGAATCTAACCCCACTTGCCCACGCTATAGAAGACGGATTTGAAGCCTCCCTCAAGCTACTTTATAGATACATTAAGCCTGCTAGGCTAAAGAAGAACCACTTTTTTGTGTTATACAGGCTTTACTATACCCCGGCCAAAATAGCCAAATTTGCATCGGTTCCCGCCCCATTGTGTCCTTGGTGTAAACTTGTCAATGCTGACAACATCCACATGTTTATTGAAAGCACAGAACTAAGCCTATTTTGTAAGTATGTGGGGGATTCTCTGACAGCCATCTTTGAAACCAATATAGAGATCGATCTCCATCTTGTGATTTTTTGTATAAACAATCTTATAATTGGGGTGTTTCCGCAGATATATATCAGTCTGCTGCTCTATCTTATCATCCTGGCCAGGAGGGAGATCTGCATTACATGGAAAGGCCTGATCCCCCCAATAGAGAAAGTTGGTTAAAAGCTGCGCTGAGCACGGCATGCTTAGAGAAAGGAGGTGGAATGGAAATGCAAGATAACATCTGGTCTCCTCTGCTATCCTGGGGACGGCACCTGCGTTTGATAACCAGTTAGATTCTCAGTGTTTTAAGTGGGTCCAATGATTACACCAGACCTCAAACACGTGAGGAAGGCCATGGTGGCCTAGACAAACGAAGTGAGTGGAAGGGCGCCCAGGAATGCATAAGTCGGCTTGTTAAATCTGCCATTGTCTTTGGTGAGATGATGACAAAATTTTTTTTTTTTTAAATTAACAAAAAAATCCCAAAAACATTTTGGTTTCAGGGTTACAACCATATGAAACCTCATGTTCAACCCAGCACAGTGCATGCAATACTTGCTTCATGCCTGAAGATGAACCACTTTGTCGATATTTTAACTGCAAAATGTTCCCCCATAAGTCACAGCCCAGCCTATGATCGACATAAGGGCTGGAAGTATTTGTGCAGCACCCCCTAAAAAAAAAGCTAGAGTTCTGAGGCCAATGTGCAATAAAGAGGACTATAAATCTTGTTTTTATCTTGTTGTGCTTTCATAGAAAGTCTTCTGACAAATTGGTTCTTAATCTTTTAACATGCAATTTGTGTTTACTTTTCTTTCTATGACTGCAAATTAAGAGTATTTTGTAAAGTGAACTATGTGACAATCTTTCTGATGAGAAAGAAAAGGCTATCGGTGTCATTTCTTCACTAACAAAATAAAATATATATAATATAAATGAACTATACAAATATTTCAAAATATATCAGCAGTTATACTGCTGAACAGGAGTGGCTCATTTGTTACACTTTGTCTGATGAGTGGATTTCTCAGAATACCTTTGAGTTCTTTGATGTAACATTGTTAGCAGCACCCCAACTATGAAATATGCCCCTACTCTGAAATGTGTTCCAGCACCACTGATGAACAGCTGCCCACTGAAGAGACTGACTTGTTTTAGTTTGAAGCTGTAGCATACCATGTCACGAGACTTTGCCAACTCTGAACGTCTCAAAATGATGGACCTGGAAAATACAGAACAAGCTCATCAGCACATCGTCTAACAGATATGCATCCGTGAAACTGCTGGTTAAATATGATTACATTACCCCCAACCTCTTGCCTACCCCCACCATCATCAAAACCATCTGCATCATTAACAAAGCCATCACAACCTGCACCCCTGCTTATCTTGCAGACAAGTTTGCTATCTATGGCGGTTCTCAGGACACCATCGGACTGCGGACTAAAAAGAAAAAACAAGAGGACAGGCCTTTTCCATCGATGCACCTAGGATCTGGAACATCATCTCCGTATCCTTCAGGACCGCCCCCCCCCCCCATGCTGTTCGAATTTAGGAACGAGTTGAATACTCACCTCTTTAAAGAACAATACATCAATATGCATTAATTGCCCACAACTTAGCTTCAACTCCTAATGCTTGCCGACTTTCAGCTAGCTAGCCTTTGCCCATTTAAAGCACTCAAGTGCTTTTTGGCTAGGTTCATGCTATAGAAATAACACATACATACAAACATACATTGCTCTGCCATTGTTCCAATGTTGTGCACTGAGTGCATTTTATTTTCGAACAAGACACACCAGCAACACATACAAACATCTCATATATAACGTCACTGCTTGGTGTGCAAAGTTGTAAAGATTTGTCCACTCCATCTCGACATATTGGTCTTAAAAAACATGTAAAGTGCAATAAAGTTGTCCACAAGTTGGTGATTAACATGAAAACTGCGACTTTCGTGATTATTTGGTGCCCTACTATTATTTGCATTACGTCAGTCACTTGGGAAGGTTATGCAAGGTTTGTGACCTTGAAGAGAGCTTGTGAGTTATCAGCTCTGTAATGTCCACAGACTGCGTGTTGGCAGTCTAGTTGTTTGCGCACTTACACGTGCGCATACGCGGGCGTGATACGTCACACCGCGTAGTAGATAAATAAAGGAGGCGTGGTCCCGGGAGTTAGTCCGGACCACGCGGATCACTAAATGAGTGTCCCGGGTCCTTGTGTTCCGCGCAGCGCCTGCAGCCCTGCGCATCCATAACACGAGGCCCGACAATTGCGACGAGGGTCGGAACGGACCCATGCTGTGCCCCGCCGTCCAACCAGGTCTACCCCACGGCGGTGAGCGGTAATACGATCATCGTCAGCAGCCCCACATGTGGTGGGCACGATCAGAACTGTCTGCCCCTGTCGCGAGCGTCAGCGCATGACGACGCGCACAGCTGGAGGCCCCCGCAACAGTGCCCAGATGAGAGGAGTGGCGGCAAGCGTAGTCCCCAGAAGGCAGGATAGGCAGAAACAGTGCCATGACCAGCTGCACAGGGCAAGGGCAGAGCGCGGCCTGCAACCGGCCAGAGAAAGCCCCAGAGAGCGCTCCACCTCTACATGTAGCCTGGTTCTTGCCCAGCTGTCTCCCGCACAGCACTATCAAGCGGCCCACCGCAGAAGTGTGCCAGGGAGACTCCACCACCGGCGACCCCTGCTCCAACAACCCAGTCGAGGTGCTGAAGAACGCCACGTGCCAAAATGGTGGCTATTCCCCCCATCGAGCCGTTTGTGGTCGACGGCGCACCGGCGTCCCTGGCACCACGCTGGAAGGACTGGACGGAGCAGTTACAGTTCTATTTCGAAGGTGCTGGAACAGCGAGAGAACGGCGCAGGGCACTTCTCCTTCATCTAGGAGGGAAGGACATACACAGAATTTATAAGACCCTGGTGGAGGCCACTCCACACACCTACGTCACGCTCCTCAACGCGCTCAACGCACACTTCGGGCCCATGGCCAGTAAAGATTATGAGCGATTCATCTTCAGGCAGGCACGACAGGAAGCCGAAGAATCACTGGACGCATTCCATGGTAGGCTTAATGAACTCGCCAGCACATGCGGTTTCCGCGACGAGCAAGTGGAGATACGTGGCCAAATAATACAGGGGTGCTACTCATCCAACCTGAGAGTAAAGTTCCTCCAAGAAGACGGAAAACCGTTAGCGGACATTTTGAAGCTAGGCCTCTCCAAAGAACTATCACAAGCGAGAGCGTCACACATGGAAGCGGCACTCCATAGACCAGTCAAAGCGGAACAAGTTAACACGGCTGAACAGGTCAACGTTGTCCGACCTAAACAGCGCCAATTTGGAGGTAGAAGAACGGAAGACCGTCAAAAAGAATGTGGATACTGCGGAGGCACGCCACATCGCACTCAGGACTGCCCAGCACGAGGAAGAAAATGCGGCTCGTGTGAGCGAATGAACCATTTTGCATCGGTTTGCAGGTCCTCCAAGCAAAAACCCGAAGCAGCCCATGTCATCAGAGAAAGCCCAGACAGCGAAGACATGGACGATGATTCAAATGACTACCCAGTCCACTAGGTGTTTGCCATCGATCAACCACAAAGGAAGAAGAGGCGTCTACCAAAGTGCTGCATAAGAATACACCACCAAGAGGTGAGAGCCACGATAGACACAGGAGCCTCGATTGTACTCATGGCACCAAGTGTGTACAACCAACTGCGAGAAAGACCAGCTCTGAAGACGGCAAAGATCCGAGTCTTCGCCTATGGACAAAAGACCCCAATCCCGCTAATTGGATGCTTCCAAACAGAACTACAACACCAGGACCGGAAAGTCCCGTCAACCACATACGTGACTAAAGAGGGCAACGGCATGCTTCTCAGTGGCCAGGCGGCCAAAGAACTCCAACTAATATCATTCGCAATGGCCGTATTGGAAGAGGAGCTGGACACGGTTCTGGAAGAATTCGAAAGCACATTCCAAGGGAAAGGATGTCTAAAAGGGAAAGAGGTATCCCTTCATATCGACCCGTCCATTCAACCGGTGGCCCTCAGGTACCGAAGAATAGCATTTCATCTGAGAAAGAAAGTGGAACAGGAGCTTGAAACTCTTGCGGGGCAAGGTATCATCGAAAAGGTCAGCGGGCCCACCCCGTGGGCATCGCCAATCGTGGTGGCGCGAAAACCCAAGCAGCCAGGACAAGTTCGCATCTGCGTCGACATGCGCCTACCCAACGCAGCAGTAAAGAGGGAACGACATTTGACACCCACTATTGATGACATTCTGGGAGAACTGAATGGAGCGAAGTGGTTCTCCAAGATGGTGGCCACAGGATATATGCCCTCTTTCCACTCCAGTGGATAAAGTAAGAAACCTTGGAGTCATATTTGACATAAGGCTCACTTTTGAAAATTAAGTGAGGTAACTTGTCTCTACAGTGTTCTACCTCTCAAACATCATCCGAAAGATCCTCCCATATATCCCAGCCTATCTAAATGTATCTTGTCACAGCACTATTTCTGTCCAAACTGTATTCCTGCAACGGACTTTATGTCAATTAGCAGCAGAAACTAGAACTGAATGGAGCGAAGTGGTTCTCCAAGATGGACCTCCGGTGAGGTTACCATCAACTGCCCCTACACCCGGACTGCCAATACATAACAACTTTCTCCACCCATGTGGGCCTCAGACGGTACCGACGACTCAACTTCGGGATATCTAGCGCCGCCGAAGTCTTCCAAAATACCATCAGGGAAGTACTGAGCGGACTTACAGTAGTCCTAAACGTCAGCGATGACCTGCTCATATACCAAACACCGTCGAGGAGCATCACCAAAGACTGAGGAGTGTGTTGCAAAGAATCAAAGAATCGGGCCTAACATTGCACCGGGAGAAGTGCCAGTTTCTCCAGAACAAAATCAGTTTCTTCGGATACACCTTCTCGGACCAGGGGGTCGCCCCTGACCCAGACAAAGTGAGAGACGTGCAAGCGGCCCCAGCGCCGACGAACATATCGGAAGTACGAAGCTTCCTTGGTATGGTAAACTTCTGCGGGAGATTCATCCCGGACTTGGCCAACCTCACCAGGCCCCTCCGGGAACTAACCCAGTCTACCACCCCGTGGCAGTGGGGAGAAGAACAAAACATTGCATTCCACAACACCAAGGCCGCGCTGTCGGCGGATAAGACCATGTCGTACTTCGACCCGGCAAAACCGACCAACATAGCCGTGGACGCGAGCCCGTATGGTCTGGGTGCAGTGCTGACTCAGCGCCAGGGAGATGAAGTGGGGCACCCATTGCCTAAGCCAGCCGGTCACTGACCGAAACGGAACAACGGTACTCCCAGATTGAGAGAGAGGCAATTGCAATCCACTGGGCCTGCAGGCATTTTCACGTGTACGTGTATGGACATCCATTCACTGTCTCTACAGATCACAAGCCTCTAATACCTCTGTTTCGGGGGTCAGTATCCAAACCACCACCCAGAATAGAGAAGTGGATCCTACAACTCCAGGAGTACGACTATCAGCTGGAATTCAAGCCAGGAGCGACAAACCCGGCAGGCTATCTCTCGAGGCATCCCAGAGCAGCAACCAGCAAAGAAGAGGAAGACGCCGAAGAAACAGAGGAATATGTAAAAGTGATACTGGAAAGGTCAAGACAACTGTCCATGAGCATGGACATGATCATCGAAGCAACCCGCAGTGATGAAATCCTCCAATTAGTGGTGAATGCCGTACAGGCCAACAACTGGAAAACCCTTCAAGCGTCACTAAGCAAGAGGACTCCCCAGGCAAAGAGTGCCCTAGAGACTCTCCTCAAAGTAAGAGAGGAACTGTCCGTGGACAGCCAAGGGTGCCCATTAAGGGGACCACGGATCGTGATGCCAACGAACCTGACCCAACAAGCAATTGAACTGGCTCACCGCGGACACCAAGGGATGGTGAAAACCAAGAGCAGGCTCCGTGCAAAAGTGTGGTTTCCGGACATGGACGCCAGAGTAGAACAGGCCATCAAGGAATGCCAATGGTGTCAGGCAGCGGGGCAAACCGAATGCCCGCCCCCAGTCATCACCGAGGACAACCCGCAGAAGCCATGGGAACAGGTCAGCGCAGACTTTGGGCACCTTCCAGATGGCCGATACATGTTTGTCATCATTGACGACTTCACTAAGTACCCAGAGGTGGAGATAATAGCAACGCTCACTGCCAAGGAAGTCATAGCAAAGTTCGAAAAGGTCATCGCCACACACGGCATCTTCGAGCGAGTCAAGACCGACAATGGACCCCCCTTTCTGGGACAAGAGTTCTCAGACTACCTCAAGGAGTGGGGAATTCAACACCGGAAGGTGACACCCCGATGGCCTCAAGCCAATGGGGAGGTCGAGAGGTTTATGCGCACCCTCAACAAAGTCATCCGGATCGCCCATGCCGAAGAAGCCCCTCTGGAAAGAGCTATCTATACATTTCTGAGAGAGTACCGGCTCACACCCCATCGCACTACTGAGGCAGCTCCTGGCCCGTCGGCAATGGGAAGGACAGTCCGAGACACCATCCCCAACCATCATACCTGGACTCCCAACAAAGCGAACCCGACGAACCATGTTCAATCAGAGGCGATCGAACGACTACGCCAGCTTCCGACGCAGAGCCAAAGAAACTTCCATTCGGGAAAGAGATCACATCTATGTGAAGGACAGATACCCTGGGAGCAAGTTCAGGCTCCCATTTGAACCGAGACCCTGGACGGTCACGCGCCGCACCGGCACCATGGTGACTGCTCAACGAGGCGGAGAAACCGTCACGCGCAACGTTTCCTTCTTCAAAAAAGCCTCTACTCCACCAGGAGATCGTCTGGGCCAAGAACCTGACCAAGATCCGCCTACTCCACCGGAAGGGAACAAGAGTTCACCAGAAAGGGAGCACGGAACCCAAACAGACAATTCAGCTGCGAGTCCCCTGGCCGCGGAAACGCCGAGAGCCATCAACCCCCACTTCCCGAGGGGGCCCCAGTCTCCTGGAACACCACAACAGGAGGCCCCACGGAGAGCACAATTCCGCAGTGAAGCAGCGGGCTATGGACTAAAAAGAAACCCGACCCGTCTTCGCAACTGGCGGACTTTGCTGTAGGCTGAGAACAGAATACCTGATCTCCAGACTGGTAACCGGCCGGATGGCCCTTTTGTTTTACCTGATTAGTATAATTCTCCATGATGACTTTTGAGTGACATTTGTGTTTTGTTCAAATAAAGGTTGAAAGGAATGTAATGTCCACAGACTGCTTGTCGGCAGTCTGGTTGTTCGCGCACGTAGACGTGCGCATAAGCGGGCGTGATACGTCACACCGCGTAGTAGATAAATAAAGGAGGCGTGGTCCCGGGAGTTAGTCCGGACCACGCGGATCACTAAATGAGTGTACCGGGTCCTTGGGTTCCGTGCAGCGCCTGCGGCCCTGCGCATCCATAACACGAGGCCCGACAAGCTCAACTTGGAATTCCCAGTAGAAAAAGTTAAGCAAGCTAGGCACTCCCAAACAAAATAAAATGCTCTCTAATTACTCACATTCCGGTTTCCGAATACGCGCAAGGTAATCTAGGGCAGTTATCAACGTGAGCCACCAGAGACTAGTGACATCTGAGTGAGTGTGCAGGAATAGGGAAAAATGCAAACTGCAAACTATGGGTGGGCCTGTAATCAGACCCTGCGCCTTTCTTAATGCCATGTTTGTGAAAAATCTTCTGACAACACTTGTACGGCTGCCAGTGAACAACTGAGTGCTTATGGTGCGTCGATAAGCCGTTGCCCAGCAATACTTGGTTGTTTCACAGATGTAGTCAGCCTGTCCTACACAGAGGAAAAGCACAAAACTATCTAGCAAAACCTGCATTTAAAAAAAATGCGATACTCTGCATGTGATTGGTTAACAACGTTTACTGTTTAGGTGGAAATAAAGAAGCGGGTCTGCCGCACACCCGGTACAATGCAGATTAATTAAGAATAAGCTCCCCCACAGCCCTAAACAAATTAGGAAAAAAAACTTTGGGTGATGGGACAATCGTATCCCAGAATAGGTTGCAGAGATTCGACTAATTAAAACAAAAATCTAATTTCCAGATAGTTAATGGGTTGTACGCCTCTGTAAAGCATTAAAACGCAAACATTTATCTGAAGCTGGGGCCGCTACTGATTATGGCTCAATTAGTTTTGATTCAATTCACTGCAGAAAAATGTCTATTTCATTAGCGCAAAGAGATAACCATTGGACCAGTGCATTAATTTCCTCACGTCACTATGGTAACAAAGATGACTCCGCAAACAGTTTAGAATGTTAATGGCTTTCCACATTGAGCCCTGTCATATCTGAAGCAAGTTCAGCCCGAAGCCACAGCGCAGCGGGCAAGTCGGCTACCCTTCTGGAAATTACCTCCTGAGCATTGACTTTGAGGTGACTTTGTTTGCAGGCTAAAGGCAGGTCTTGCTGCTTTCCATAAGAGCGTTAAGATTACAGAAGTTGTGCCTGTCTTTTCATTACTTAATCTTTCCAACAGAACTGCACCTATTTAGCATCTAATTACCAGTGGCCCAGTAAAGGGGCTAGTATTCCCTCCACTCCCCCCAAATTCACTGATGTCAGGCTTACTGGTATATCTAGGGGTTGGGAAAATCCAGTTCATTGTGAGTTGGAACATGAGGGTCCACTCAGAAATAAGGAATTATTAGGGGACTCTATGATGAGAAAAGAAGGACTCCACATGAAGCCAACTTTGTTGGCAAAACAGGGCTTTCACAGTCATTCACAGCACCATTTTGGCTTCAGGATGACCACCAGCATGCTCACCCTAGCACCGCGTCACACAGTATTTGCTTCAAGCCTGAATATGAACCACTTAGTTGATATTTTAGATGCTAAATTTACCCCTCTATGTCACAGCCCAGCCTGTGATGGGCATAGGTGCTGGAAGTACGGGTGCAAGGATTGCTGCAGCGCCACCTAAATAATCATGCTGGAGTTCAAAGGTAAAGAGCAATAAAAAGGATTCGAAATGTAGTTTTTATCTTGTTAATATTTTATGTTAATATATTTTATATATCACTCGATTACCTGAAGGTGTATTGGCGCTGCTTTGGAATGAGCAAGAAAACAGAGAGAAACACTATATATAATGTGGCTAGTGATTGAAAAGACCTTTCTGAAATTAAAGATGTTTTTTGACTCTTTAGGGTGAAGAGGAAGGGAATTCCAACTCTTTGCAGTGCTGGTTACAAAGCTTGTGCCACCCCATTGGGTCTCCTGAAGATTGGAACTATCGCGTTGTTGGATCGAAGGGATCAAAAAGGCATGTACCATTGACTTTTCCAGACAAATAAGTCCAGTCCAGAGTTATGCAAGGCCTTAAAGGCAATTCTCAGTGCTTTAAAGGTGATTCTTGTTCTTATCGGCAACCAGTGGCGTTCACGCGATGCCGAAGAGGCTGATTGATGTTTGGTGAAACCAAAGATCAAACGTCCCGCTGCATTCTGCAGTATTTGGTGTTTTGCCAATAGTTTCTGCTGCTAATTGACATAAAGTCCGTTGCAGTAATACAGTTTGTACAGAAATAGTGCTTTGACAAGAGACATTTAGATAGGCTGGGATATATGGGAGGTTCTTTCTGATGATCTTTGAGAGGTAGAACACTGTAGAGACAATTTAGCTCACGTAATTTTAAAAAGTGAGCCTTATGTCAAATATGACTCCAAGGTTTCTTACTTTATCCACTGGAGTGGAAAGAGGGCATATATCCTGTGGACACCAATCTGGGGGCCAAATGGTGACATTATTGCCAAATAGAACATCAGTCATTCCCAAGTTAAGTCTTAGGCAGTTTTCACTCATCCAGATGCTGATGTTCTCCATGCATCTTGTCATATTTTGTTTTGCTTTCATAGAAAGAGGTCAAATGCCCAGCTGTGTCTTCTGACAAATTGCTGCTTATTCTTTTAACATGATATTTGTATTTACTTTTTAATCTATGACCGCAAAGTGAGAGTATTTTATAAAGTGAACTATGTGACAATCTTGTTGATGAGAAAGAAGAAGCTAAGCTATAAGGTCCCATTTCTTTTCTAACACAACAAAATGTAAATACTTATAAATAAACTGTATGAATATTTCAAAATATAATAGCAATTAGGAATGTTATGCTGCTGAACAGGCGTGGCTCATTTTCTGGACTTTGTTTGATGATTGGATTTTTCAGCATACGTATGAGTTCTGTCATGTAACATTGATGGCAGTATCCCTACTCTGAAATGTGTTCCAGCACAGCTGATGAACAGCCGCCCACTGAAGAGACTGACTTGTTCTACTTTGCAGCTGTAACTCTCCGCAGTCACAGAGTTTTGTCAACTCTGAAGTTCTCCAAAAGATGGATCTGAAAAATATTTGAAAAAGCTCATCAGCACCTCGCCTAACAGATATGCATCAATGAAACTGTCTCACCACCGTGAGCTCAGGAACACCTCTGCCAAATGAATCAGCAGAGAAGCCTTATTACATCTCATGGTGTAACAAAATGACCATGTTATCATGCCAGCTCTTTTACGAGCTTGACTGTGTTGTAGCTACGCATCCACAAAGCCCATCATCCAGGCAAGAGAACACATGTGTAAAGGCATTAAGGCAAAGTGATCTTGCAAAGCAGGAGCCAGCCATTATAGCTCAGCCAACACTAGCCACCCACTAAGGCACCCATGGCATAAGGGCAAAAAATTGGTTGCAGGAAAAAAAAGCTAGATCCCAACTGCACTTGGTCTAGCATGGTGGGTGTGAGGTAGTAATACACAAACCTTCATCTGGAAGGGAAGGAATGCAACCCTGTCTGCCTTAGCTTAAATGCAGGGTAAGAGAAAAAAGAGAAAAACAGGTACGCAGCTTCTGAGGCCCTGCTCCTACAAATCAAGCCCTACTGTCATTAAGAGCAAAACACAGATTGACAGCTGGAGAAAA
Source organism: Lissotriton vulgaris (assembly GCF_964263255.1). NCBI lineage: Eukaryota > Metazoa > Chordata > Amphibia > Caudata > Salamandridae > Lissotriton > Lissotriton vulgaris. The sequence goes on along the minus strand of NC_141693.1, from coordinate 1,434,374,125 downwards.
GAAGAGGAGAAAAAGAACCATGCATAAGCTTCATGTAAACACTGAGAGCTACCAGTTGCATATCTCTGCCTTCCTATATAGACAAAGGATCTGCTATCCAGGGTGAGTGATGCTCACAACGGCAGGCTAGACTTAAAGAAGCAAAAAATAAGAGGTGAACTAAAAAGGAAAAAAAGAACAATGCCACTCTGTATCATTGCTGCTAAATCACATTACTTCCTTGTCTGTCTTCCTCGTCCAATGGGATTTGAGCGATTCCCCAGTCTCACAGACATTCGTTACCTAGCCAAGCTACAATAAAACATACTTGAATACAGCACCCTCTGCACACTGCTTGACCCCACCTATCATACAATGGGAAGAAGTAGTCACTACATCTTCCTGTTCTTTTCTTTTCTGTTCTGTTCTTTTCTGTTCCTTCCTGGTATGTGCTTAAGCCCTGCTCTAGCATGGGCAGCAATATGAACATTTTGAGTCTTGATCTGAGGCAACTGTTGTGGCAGAGTAGAGTGTATCATCAGATGCCCATCTTCTCTTGAGAATTTCGATGGAGACTGAGTTCTGGCCTCCTGTTTTCCTGCAAGCCTGATCTTGTAATGCAGGGTGTCAAGAGTGTTTGGGCTTTGTACAGGAGTATCAAACCAGTTACTGTATCATCTTTCTCCAGCATTGCTCAAGTGAATGTATTGAAACGTTGTGGATAGCAATGCATACGCACTGTCACAGTGTTTATCCTGATGCTGTTTCCTCAGAGGCACCAGAGGCATCACCATCAATGCTGATGATTACAAATTGATGGAATCTGCAGTAACAGCATTCTTGGATGCAAGGCACCAGCCTCCTGACCAACAGATGCCTAGAGAGATCTGGATGAAGACATCATGTTTGATCCTGATGATGACAATGTAAGGGGTGTTTGGTTCAGGTTCATGAGCTTTTCAAGCTCCATCTGCTTAACTTAAGGATAATTCAGCCTTCCCTGGTTTGTCTCAACATGGGCAATAGGATGATATTTCCATTCAATATTAAAGCAAAGCACCTGAATCCTTGTGCTTACATTGCGCTGTCTAGAAGGTACTGGCACTGCAGTGGGAGGAGGTAGAGAGGCAGTCCTGCCTCTATTTTCCACCAGTTGTCAAAAAGATTCCCTAAGAGCTGGCCCATCATCTTTTGACACAATTGTTTCTGATGATACCTCTTCTGCAGACCCTGCTGGCAAAGAGGAGCTAGTAGCTATTAAGCGTTCCCATGGGTGTCTAGAAGACCACTATGGGCCAGATGTAGGTAATACTGAAATACTGAGTCCTTAATAGCGATTTTTACCCTTTCGCTATTAACCCCTTCAGCGCGGCGCAAATTTTCGTGCTGTACTGAAGGTTCTATTGGGCCAACGGACTCATGACGGAACGGTTCCGTCATGAGCACAGGCCAACCGATGCTCATGACGGAACCGTTCCGTCATGAGCACCGAAGGGGTTAAGAACTCTGTATTTCAGATGTAGGTAAAAAATCTGTAAAAATTACCGATTAATAATTGCTACAAATTTGCGAATCGGAAAGAATCGGTAAAAATAAATACCGAATTCCCAATACCGATTCGTTAGCACCGAATCCTTAATACCGATTCGGTAAATAGCGATTCAGTAATTAAAAAAATCGGTAATTGTGGAATCAGCCAATCCTGTGCATCCTCATTACCTCTCAACGGGTGTATGACGTTACATCGCATACATTTACATCGCACACCATTAAAACGCAAGTTTTACAACGCAGATTCCTTTACAACAAATGCCTTTACAACGCATGACTTTACATAGCAGATGCTATTACAACGCATGCCATGACAATGTAAGTATAGGTAAGTATATTATTTTTAAAAAAATGCAATTAATAAATATTTATTCAATTTAATAAATACAATTATTTTTAAATTAATTTATTTGTAAATATATATATATATATATATAAAACTATTATTAATAAAGAACTATTATTAATTAATAATAAAATTATTAAAATACATTTTTTAAATTTAATTAAATAATTTATTTGAAAACGGAACCCTAAAAAAAACCCAGTTCCCCAAAACCCTAAAAATACCCCTGTACCCCAAAACCCAAACCCAGCCCTGAACCCTAAAAATACCCCTGTACCCCAAAACCCAAACCCAGCCCTGAACCCTGAAAATAACCCTGTACCCCAAAACCCAAACCTAGCCCTGAACCCTAAAAATACCCCTGTACCCCAAAACCCAAACCTAGCCCTGAACCCTAAAAATACCCCTGTACCCCAAAACCCAAACCCAGCCCTGAACCCTTAAAATACCCCTGTACCCCAAAACCCAAACCTAGCCCTGAACCCTAAAAAATACCCCTGTACCTGAGGAAATAGAAATTTTATATGATCAATGTGTCCCCTGCATGTACCCCACGTTTAGTGTATGTTCATGTCACTCATGCACTTTTCCTCTCATGCCTGTAATAATAATGCCTCTGCATTTCCGTCCAACATTAGTATGTCAGTTACCAAGCTTTCCATGAAAGAAACGTTAATTCTGCACTAAGGCCTATGTTGCCAATGTATTTGCATGGTGCACGTTTAAAAGTCGAGATGAACCCGTTTTTATGGCTCAGCCGAGCCAGGACCCGAATTCAGGCTCCATGCCTCCCCGACCCTCTGAAAGCTGCAGTTTAGCTTAGCTATGTATCCCTGACCTCTCGCATACTTCCTGCCCAGCCGAGAGGTGCCCAGCCCGGCCTGCCAAGACAGTATTTTGCTTACAGTTATCTGCTCTGCTCCACAGAAACACATTCCTGCTTAAGTGAAGAAGGTAAACATAACCCGCCTGCAGAAGATAGGGCCTAGCCTTTCTGTCTCCATTCAAGTGATTTACAGAACTCGCATCCATAGTAGGCCTATGGCCCCCACGCAATGCACGAAGAAATATATGCACACACTGGCTCTTAGTGATGAACAACCTTTGCTCGAGCGACCTTTACTTCAGATAATACATCCTCCAAACTCAAGATATCAGATAATACCAGTCGTGCACGTCGCCCTGACACTCAAGGCTTCTCTACTAGATCGAAAGTCAGCTCCCCCCAGCTTTCCCCAGTTACACGTCAATTCCACGTCATGACCAAGTTGAGCGCACAAGTAGGGTAAAGGTTCCAGCTGCCCATGCAGACCCCCTCCATGTATCCACCCACCTATGACACACCTAATGACACCTCAAGTGAACACCCATGTGTACGCCTTCTCACACGCCCTTTTGCACGTCCATGTGCTCTTATCTCTCTCCTTCGCTTGCTCCGCCTTCTCTATGCAAGTTAATGTATGTTTAACGTATAAATATTGTACTCTGTGAATAAAGTTCAGATGACGATCCTTCCTGAACCTTAGTGGTGATGGAACCCGATTCTCCCTTAACTCGAGGTACTGAAATAAAGCCCTTTTGAATCGGACACCACGGACTCTGCCTCTCATTATATGCATGACCCATTATTTAAAGTATAGAAATTCCGACAGGGTAATATTTTATTTACCACATAATATGGCGCCCGAATAGGAACAAGTCCCCTTCCCCACGCGCCGGAGATGTAGGTCCAGCCCTTGCCCCCTTCTGCAGCCGTGACGGACTTCAAAGTGTACACGACAGCGGGACTTCCTGCTTACTCCCTCAGGCCCACGGAGGAGACGGACTGCGACCAGGCATCCACACGAGGCGGTGAGGATTGCAGATCATCCCAACCAGAGCCCAAGCCGTGAGAGAGCAAGGTCCGAGGTATCCAGAGGCCCACCTGTTCCGAGGCGCATGCGCAGCACCGCAGTCACGCAGTATCGAGTTTCCGAGGCCTTCAAGTTCTGCTTCCCGGTGAGTACCGTTATTGGGAACGCATATAGTTCAAGACGGGTTCATTTATTTGAGTCCGGTAAAGACGTGTCTGGTCACACAGGCACGGTAAAGACGGGTCCATTTCGGTGGACACGGTAAAGACGTGTCTCTTTATGAGACCGGTATGGTTGTACTGTATACCAGTGCATAAAGTTAACGGTTTTCAAGTTCATGTTCTCCCCCATGTATCAGTTGAAATGTATCTGTTTTTGTAATGTTTTAGTGTTGTAGTATGAATGATTGTTTCAAGTCAGTCTATTTTTGTGTATATTGCATTGTTCGCTAAGGTCGTTCCAACATGCCACTGTTTTCGAAATTACATCAGATAGGGACCAGGAAAGGGATACTCGAAGAGTCAGTTCCCGTCCCCCCTAGAGACACACCTGGTCATTTTATGTACCAGAAACACGGGCTAGATGCCATATTGTTTTTAGACTTGTGGGTAGATTACACGAAGGATTTAGAGGAGAAGTACAGATGGCCTGCTTCAGGACCATGGGATTCTGAATGCATTATGAAAGTAGAGGAAGCGCTATGGAAAAGGAAAGTAAGACCGTCCCAGAAAGATGCCATTGAGTTATGGCGTAAAGAAGCGCATAGGAGAGCAGAAAAAGAATTCCACCAAGCAGAGAGAAGTAAACAAGCAGCGGAAAAAGCCAGAGAAAAAGAACTGCGGGATGAGGGGGAACGGGTCAAGGCAGAACAAGCTGATAGAGAAAGAAATGCCCTCGTTGCAGGTATTTATCCCGTCCTTACAGAAGAACTAGCCAAGGTGACCCCCCCTTCAGACAAAACCCGTAGACCGCATACGCCACCACCTGTACCTATTAGAGTACGTAGACAGAAGCCGACAGCCTCTGAGGCTTTTATTTCCTCCTATCTAGAAGAGCCCGCACCAGACTATGTAAACGCAGAATTCCCTCCGCCCCCAGCACAGGATCAGCTTCTACAGCTTCAGCTTCCGCAGGCTTCTCTTCCGCAGGCGTTCTTTCCGCAGGCCGTGGCCGTGAAAGACGACGTAGGGCAAGGGGCAGTGGGAGGAGGGCCACCGACGACGCCACGAACACCGCCAATGTCACGAACACCGCTAGGGTTAGGGCAACCACGAACGCCACAAATGACATCAACACCATTTAAGTATGTAGGTGTAACGATTCCACGTTGTATATATGATCCAGTGCCAGGAGAGGGTGCAATGCTTGTGTTTTCACTAAGATTAAGACATGCCGTCGACTACTTGATCACATTACCAGGCATGAAGGACCACCTAGATAAAATATACGATTTCGTTAGAACTGGTAAGGGACCCGAGAGTATAGAAGATGCCATGGAACAAAGAAAGGTGGATGTTAAGAATATGATTTTAGTTTTTTTTATTAACTGTCTGATCAGGGAACAAGATCAACCAGGCCGAGAGGTAAAGAAAGTATTGACGGATTGGAGTGACAACATATCGGTCGGCATGATAGGCAGGGACAGACAGAAAGTATGTACAAGAAAATACGAAAGGAGATTATAGAAATACACAAGGAAGAGTCTGACGGGCAGTATGAGTCATCAACGGAAGAGGTTGATCCAGAAACGGAGGAGAAGGATAAAATAAATTACGTAGGCAAAGCACGACAGTTTGACAGGCCCAAATGTCTCGACTACCGCAAACAAGGACATTCTATAAAAGAAAGATATTCCCTCAAAAATCTATTCCAAGCTACTGAAAAAACACTGAAACGACGGGTAGAGTGCGAGAGACCCCACACCCCACACAAACAGGAATTAGTCCGGTCAGCCGTCCAATGGGTGTCTAATTCTAACATATATAGCAGTGATATAGTGGCCCAAACTTTCTTGAGCCTTCCGCTGAACGAACAGCGTTTGGCTGGTATTTACATGGTTCAACATTTGATCACGTTGTACGAGAATCAATATTCTGATCCCGGTCCCTTGTATAAATTACTGGATGATATACTTTTAGAAAGATGGACAGACCTAGGTACTGAATTAATTAATGTCATTCTGGATCAACGACACAAGTACTTGACTTCTCTGACCACATGCATGATTCCCGTCCCACACCACGACAGAAAGAACTTACACATAGACAGACAGAACCCCCTACGAGAGGTACATCCCGTCTTAAATACAGCGGGTGAGCTTCAACGAGTGTATGTTTACACACCCTTGACGAAACTAGAAATACTGGAAATGAAAAAGATGTTGCCCTGCCATGATAAAGACCCGGGGGGGTTCCACCGTGAATTAAAAGACATTCTCCGCATAGGGGACTACACGTATACTGATATTCTAAAGTTATTGAAAGTACTGTTGCCTGCTGGTATCTACGAAAAGCTTAAGGAAAAAGACTGGGAGGTGGGAGAGAAAAAGTTAAGTTGGGCAGAATTAGAAGCAGAGGATAAAGGCCGACACCCTGGTGTAGGTCTTGGGGACAAAGCTAAAGCACTACCTGAACTCCTGATACAGGTTTTGCCGAGACTATTGATTACTAAAAAGGAAGATTGGGATGCTATTTCAGCCTGTAAACAGAAACAAGACGAGGACACAAGTGATTTTTATTCTAGATTTGAGAAATGTTTTTCTATTAATAGTGGTCTTAAGCCCAGTAGCGAGTCATATCCACATCTTTTTGTGAGCAAATTAGTAGAGAATTCCTTACCCCCGATCAAGAATAGAGTATTGAAGGTTGAGAGTACTTGGCAAGCAAATAGCCCTTCCCAAATGTTGCAAATGCTACAATACCACCAGAACAGAATTCGAGAGGAACAGGATCATGAAAAGAGACGCATGAAAGATACGAAAATGAAAGTGCTGGTTGCACAATCGGTACCAGCTAATGCGAATAAAAAGGGCACGACACTTGTCAATGGGAACTGTAATTATTGCAAACAGCCAGGTCATTTTGTAAAAGATTGTGCCGTCCTGAAACACAATATAGCTACAGGCAACACAAAAGAGCGACCACATCCTCCTAGACAGAATAGCACCCCACAGAACACGCAACAGACAGTAGCGAATCTTCCACCCCCACCACCACCTGCCACGCAACAAATGTACCAGTACACACAGTCGGACTATCCAGAATACCAACAGTTCTCATGAAACAGCCTAGAGAGGGAAGTTTGCTTGCCCCTTATTGAGGTTCCTGTAGATCAAGAGGGTCCCTATGTACATAGTCGTGTATTGGGAAAAGACAGAAAATTTCAGATTGACACAGGGGCGATCAGAACTACCATCAGCCATGACGAGGTTCCAGGGGCACCCCTTTCAGGCTCACAGAATGTTTCCCTGGGATTTTCAGGAAAGCCTATTGTTAACGAAGTGTCGAAACCAGTTTCCCTAGGGGTCGGTCCATTGTCACATACCACAGACTTGTTACTTACTAAGTCATGTCCAGAGAATGTGCTTGGTATAAAGACATTGAAAGAACTAGGAGCAGTCATATGTTGTTCTCCGGAAGGAGTACGATTGTTTTTGCGTGATTTTAAAGGACATTATGTGTTGAAAGATTTTGACCACAGACTCCAGAATGTACCACAGCACTTATGGGCACAAGGTCCGACTGACGTAGGTTACATGCACACTACACCACACCGTGTCACTCTCAAAACAGGAGTAGTGCTGCCACGTATCCGACAATACAAGTTACCACCTGATGCCGTAGTAGCCTTACTGAAAATTGTTGACGAACTCATTGCACAAGGGGTGGTAGTAGAGACTGACTCGAATATATGTAATTCACCTGTCATCCCTATTCTTAAAAGAACAGACCCTAATGCACCACCAGTCTACAGACTAGTGGTTGATCTTCGAGAACTGAACAAATGTATAGTCCCTCAATACCCAGTGGTCCCAGACATTTCTTCATTACTGACTGCAATTGATTCTGAGGCGACGTTCTTTACTGTAATTGACCTGAAGAATGCCTTCTTCAGTGTCCCAATTCATCCAGAGAGCCAATACCTCTTCGGATTCAGTTTAAATGGACGCAGCTTTAAATTTACGAGAGCTCCTCAAGGTTTTACAGAGAGTCCTAGCATTTACAGCTAAGCATTAAAAAGACAGCTGGACAGTATTCACATGCCTGCTAACACTGCACTGCTCCAGTATGTAGACGACATCCAAATCACAGCACGATCAGAATCAGACTGCGAACATGCATCACTGACAGTTTTACACTTTCTGGCGGAAAAGGGGCACAAAGTGTCCCCTTCGAAGTTGCAATTCTGTGCACAGCAAGTGGTGTACCTTGGACACTTGCTGTCCAAGAGGGGTAGACAGCTGACACAAGAACGTATTCAGTTAATTGCTAACCTTTCACAGCCCAAGACACAGAAGGAAGTACGGGCCTTCATTGGCCTCACTTCTTACTGCAGACAATGGATTCCCCAGTATGCCTATCTAGCCAAGTCACTCATACAGTTGACAACACAGGAGGCAGCATCTTCGACTGCCCTCCCTTGGACACAAGAACATACCCTGGCATTTGAAGAATTGAAAAAAGCCTTATGTCAAGCACCAGTTTTAGCGACTCCTTGTTACAACAAGCCTTTTACGCTTTTTGTCACTGAACTAAGCATGGGCGAATTTTGCGAATCTCGCGTTCGCGAATTTTGCGGATTTGCAAACTCGCAATCTGCAAAATCCGCGAATTCTCGCGAATTTGCGGATTTTTTTTTTGTGTTCGCGCGGGTTTCTGCCAGTTCGCGAGGGTTTTGTACAATTTCGCAAAACGCGAACTTACCTGTCGGGTCGCAAGTTTCGCGAACTTGTTGTTTCTACGTGTCCAGCCTGTTTGGGACACTCTTCTTCATCACTGCCACTCTCTGTCACCACTGCCACTCTCTGACTACTCATGCCACCCTCTGGCCCACCCATGCCACCCTCTGTTTCATCACAGCACCCTCTGGTTGTCCAGTCAGTGTACATTATTGTGGCAAAGCAAGCACACCTTCCCTGCCTCAAGTGACCTGAATTAATTTGGGGCTGATTAATGTGTCACAGAATATTTTTTTAGCTGGCACCTGCTTCCTTAGTGCTTCCTGATTAGTGATCTTTTGCACTTGCTAAGTGCTTTCATTGTTGCAAAATTAGTTACAACACCTGCCCTGCCCCAACTGACAATAATGAATTAGGGGCTGATTAATGGATTTGAACTTCCAGCCTGGCTCCTGCTTGTCTCCCTTAGCTGTAATTCAGGACCTTTGTGGCATATGTGTAACTATTCTGAGGTTCAGAGCAGGGTCACATAATAGTTGCAACTGGCAACTGAACTCTGGAGGGGCCCCTCAGGAAGCACTACAGGAAATGGCTACTAATGATGAGCCTGAACTTTTGAACCTGGTAAGTAGTTTCAGTTTTGCTAAGATCGTATTTCTGCAATTTTGCGCTTATTCGCGGGGCGCGAAGTTGTACTGGGAAGTCGCGAACTCACGGGAACAGTGCGAGCAAGCCATAAAATCCGCTGCTCGCGGATTTGCGGACTTTGCGGGAGATTCGCGAATCTCGCGGATTGCGAATTTACCGAAAATCCGCAAAATCCGCGAGCGAAACGGATTTTCCGCCCATGCTTACACTGAACGAGATGGAACAGCATTATCTGTTCTCACACAAGATCAAGCAGGAAAACACAAGCCTTGTGCTTATTTTTCTAGTACATTGGATCCAGTGGCCCAGGCTCTGCCTGCATGCCTGAAATCAGTTGCAGCAACAGCCCTAGCTATACGACAGAGTGACTCCATAGTGTTAGGACACCCCCTGACAGTACAGGTTCCACATGCAGTGGAAGTTCTCTTAAACAGGACACAGACACAGCACTTGACTGTAGCGAGACTGACAGGATATGAACTGACGTTATTTCAGCCACACATAGAGATTAGACGATGCAATATTCTCAACCCTGCTACGCTCTTGCCCTCAAGCACAGTAGACACTGCACCACATGACTGTGTGGAAGTAATTAATACAGTGACGAAACCAAGACAAGACCTGACAGACATTGCCCTGCCCGACCCTGACCTGCCACTCTATGTAGATGGTTCATGCATGAGAACAAGCACAGGAGAGTTAGTGGCCGCATATGCCGTGACCACTGATACTGAAGTCATAGAGACACAAAGAATAGACACACTGTCAGCACAAGCAGCAGAGCTCATCGCTCTGACACAAGCCTGCATACGAGCCAAGAACCTGAAAGTGAACATATATACAGATTCACAGTATGCCTTCGGGGTTGTTCATGACTTCGGGGTATTATGGAGGGAGAGAGGTTTCCTGACCTTTCATGGGGCTAAAATTCAGCACGGTCCCCTTATTCAGGCTCTGTTAGAAGCAATACATTTGCCTGCAGCCATAGCTATCATGAAATGCAAAGCACACACGAAAGTTACAGACACCATTTCCCAGGGTAACGACCTGGCAGACCGAACAGCTAAACTTACAGCCCAGACACCAACAGACACGACAAAGACAGAGGTACCATTACTGACTTAAAGCATGACAGTCAGGGATCCTTCACAGGATGTACTCGACATACAGACACATGCCACTCCAGACGAAATAAAGAAATGGACTGAACAAGGAGGGGTCCAGACTGACCAGGGTTGGATGACGAAAGGCAAAGCTACATGGTTTCTCCCAGACTCTATGGTACAAGTCATCATAAACACAGCACATAGTCAAGCACACTTAGGAGAAAAGGCAATGCTAGACAGTCTACAGAATATCTGGTTTAATAAGCACCTGCGTGCAGCAGCGAAACCGAAAGTACGTACCTGTATGATCTGTTGCCAATTCAATCCAGGCAAAGGTATTCCGGTGGAACAAGGTGGATTTCATCCTCCTGACCATCCTTTTGAAGTCCTCCAGATGGATTATATCCAGATGGACAGATGTAGAGGTTACAAGTACGTCCTAGTAGTTGTATGTGCACTATCTAGATGGACAGAAGCGTACCCAGTCCCAGATTATACTGCTGTGACCACCGCCAGGCAATTGGTACGAGAGTTTTTCCCACGGTACGGAGCCCCGTGTCGTGTACTCAGACAACGGTCAGCCATTTTCCTCTGAGTTAATGAAACAAGTGTCCCTTCTGTTAGGATACCAGTGGAAGTTTCATTGTGTACGACACCCAGAAGCAGCTGGACTTGTCGAGCGCCACAATCAGACACTTAAGACGAAATTAGCGAAAGTCTGTGCAGAAAAAGGCGTGGATTGGATGGTAGCCTTGCCGGTTGCCCTCTTTTACATGCGTATGGTTGCTCACTCCAGAACAGGCCTATCTCCTTACGAAGTGGTTTTTGGTAGACCACCGAATATGTGGGGTACGCCTATGCCTAAGAAAATAACTGATGTTGACAGTAATATGCTGACAGATTACCTGGCTTCCTTGATGTCTGCACTACTCTCTTGTCGTTCACAGGTTGCCGCCGCTTTCCCCGACAACACCCAAGTCAAAGAGCATACCATCGTCCCTGGTGATCTAGTCTACATCCGGAATTTTGATCGATCGAGCCCTCTTGAGCCACGCTGGAAAACACCGAAGTTGGTTCTGCTTACCACGAGGACTGCCGTCAAGGTCGAGGGACGCAAAGGTTGGATTCACGCCCAGCACTGTAAAAAATTCTTCGGAGACTCTGGAACTTTGCTCAAACCTAAAGACTGTCCCGACAATACTGACTCAAAGCCCCCTTTGTTAGAAAAGACCCCGCAACAGGACTATAGGTCCAAATTACGATCTAGTAAGTCAGACATCGTTTAATTGTTTAAGTCCACTAGGTGGTGAATCGGTTAGACAGGTTCCTGACATGTATAAGATCGTAGACCAGAATAGCAAAAAGAGAAGAAAGAGAGAAATGAAAGAAAAATACTGCAAGATATTACGCAGTAGATGTATAGTAACTCTGATTATTATGTTTCTTCTAAGTATAACGATGATATGTATCAGCTTGGCACTACATGTTTTCTTTCCTCCTATTGCCTCACGTATACACTCTTCCTTTAATAGCACCACAGAGCACACATTCAGTGATCTGCCACCCCATGAACAGTCATATCGACTAGCCCTGCGCAACAATACTTTTATTCGGATGTTGCACCATTCTCATCAGACCAGCAATGTAACAAATTGCTGGGTATGTGGCTGACTCCCACCTTATCAGAAAACGAAGGGAGTTCTGCCCCTTTTTCCTTTTCCGTTCTCGCACAATGGTTCGTGCGGAGCATGGTTTGCTTTAATGTCATCACTAGACAGAAAGTCCACAGTTTCCCAGGGCGATTGGATATGGGGAGATTTGAATAAAGTAATGAATGAGGCATGTTTTCCAGACGAAGACGGTCTTCCCCAAAAGAAAGGGACCGATCTAGAAAATGAAGTGTACGCACAAGGAAATTCTTCCCTTAACTTTATGATTCTGAATGTTCAGCCCGAGCAAAATACAGGTCCACCGTTCATATCAGTCCTACCAGTAAAGGGTGAATTGTGAGTTAGAAAGAAAGGATCAGTACATTTAGGACACAGTGAATGTAATACTGTAGTCGAGTTCAATGATAAAGGAAAGTCTACTTTCAAAGCTTCCCGCCATTCCTATTTCATTTGCGGTCAGACAGCCTATGTACGTCTGCCCTTAGACTGGGGTAGGACATGTTATATAGCGTTCCTGCTGCCACCTGTCTTTCTAGCCCCATCCCATTATCATCGAGATTCACGACTAGTGCATGTCAGAAACAGGAGGGAGACCGATTCCCCAGTGATTGACCAGACTGAGACAGCTTGGGAACAATATACAGATTTCAATAGAGGATTCTTTTTCTTCATAGGTCCCGTCCAAAACAGTAAACTAATACGCAGGTTAACAAGAACTCTAGAAGCAGTAGTGAATGAGACTGCATCTGCTCTGGCGAACTTGACAGAGGAGCAGTCTGCCATGAGACTTGTTGTTCTTCAAAATCGTCTTGTTCTTGACGTCATCCTGGCAGATAGGGGCGGGGCTTGTAGAGTGATCGGCTCCAGTTGTTGCGTGTTTATTCCTAATAACGCGCCATCCGTGTATGTAGCAATAACAAGACTCCACAAGATAGCTCATGAGATACATCAAAACCCAGGCACATGGACTTGGTCCGGTTGGCTCTGGAGTGTAATATCAGCATGGGGATGGAAAGTGTTGTCTTTCCTAGGAATGATACTGCTTATGATATTCAGCTGCTGTCTCTGTCTGCAATGTTGCCCGGCGATTTGCGGCTTGTGTGCTACTGCTTGTATTCCCCATCCACGTATACAAAAGAAAAAAGACGAACAAATGATGCTGTATGATCAGATATACGGTCTCATGAGCATAGATGTGTCCTGAAGGGCACAGTAGGGGACAAGGAGGGAATGAGGAAATAGAAATTTTATATGGCCAATGTGTCCCCTGCATGTACCCCACGTTTAGTGTATGTTCATGTCACTCATGCACTTTTCCTCTCATGCCTGTAATAATAATGCCTCTGCATTTCCGTCCAACATTAGTATGTCAGTTACCAAGCTTTCCATGAAAGAAACGTTAATTCTGCACTAAGGCCTATGTTGCCAATGTATTTGCATGGTGCACGTTTAAAAGTCGAGATGAACCCGTTTTTATGGCTCAGCCGAGCCAGGACCCGAATTCAGGCTCCATGCCTCCCCGATCCTCTGAAAGCTGCAGTTTAGCTTAGCTATGTATCCCTGACCTCTCGCATACTTCCTGCCCAGCCGAGAGGTGCCCAGCCCAGCCTGCCAAGACAGTATTTTGCTTACAGTTATCTGCTCTGCTCCACAGAAACACATTCCTGCTTAAGTGAAGAAGGTAAACATAACCCGCCTGCAGAAGATAGGGCCTAGCCTTTCTGTCTCCATTCAAGTGATTTACAGAACTCGCATCCATAGTAGGCCCATGGCCCCCACGCATTGCACGAAGAAATATATGCACACACTGGCTCTTAGTGATGAGCAACCTTTGCTCGAGCGACCTTCACTTCAGATAATACATCCTCCAAACTCAAGATATCAGATAATACCAGTCGTGCAGGTCGCCCTGACACTCAAGGCTTCTCTACTAGATCGAAAGTCAGCTCCCCCCAGCTTTCCCCAGTTACACGTCAATTCCACATCATGACCAAGTTGCGCGCACAAGTAGGGTAAAGGTTCCAGCTGCCCATGCAGACCCCCTCCATGTATCCACCCACCTATGACACACCTAATGACTCCTCAAGTGAACGCCCATGTGTACGCCTTCTCACACGCCCTTTTGCACGTCCATGTGCTCTTATCTCTCTCCTTCGCTTGCTCCGCCTTCTCTATGCAAGTTAATGTATGTTTAACGTATAAATATTGTACTCTGTGAATAAAGTTCAGATGACGATCCTTCCTGAACCTTAGTGGTGATGGAACCCGATTCTCCCTTAACTCGAGTTACTGAAATAAAGCCCTTTTGAATCGGACACCACGGACTCTGCCTCTCATTATATGCATGACCCATTGTTTAAAGTATAGAAATTCCGACATGGTAATATTTTATTTACCACCGCAAAACCCAAACCCAGCCCTGAACCCTAAAAATACCCCTGTACCCCAAAACCCAAACCCAGCCCTGAACCCTAAAAATACCACTGTACCCCAAAACCCAAACCTAGCCCTGAACCCTAAAAATACCCCTGTACCCCAAAACCCAAACCTAGCCCTGAACCCTAAAAATACCCCTGTACCCCAAAACCCAAACCTAGCCCTGAACCCTAAAATACCCCTGTACCCCAAAACCCAAACCCAGCCCTGAACCCAAAAAATACCCCTGTACCCCAAAACCCAAACCCTGCCCTGAACCCTAAAAATACCCCTGTACCCTATAACCAAAACTCATCCCTGAACCCTAAAAATACCCCTGTACCCCATAACCCAAACTCATCCCTGATCCCTAAAAATACCCCTGTACCCCATAACCCAAACTATATATATAAAATTACTTAAATAAATGTATTTAATTTATTTTTAATATTTTTTAAATTAATTAAAAAAAAATTGTTATTAAAAAAATATTTAAATAAAATGATATACATACCTATACTTACGTTGTAATGGCATGCATTGTAATAGCATCTGCTATGTAATGTCATGCGTTGTAAAGGCATTCGTTGTAAAGGATCCTGCGTTGTAATGGTGTGCGTTGCAACAGTATGCGTTGTAAAAGTTGCGTTGAAACGGTTGCATACCCCTCTCAACCAGGAAGTGGCCACACCCAACAGCTGCACTGTTCCTGGAGCTGTTTGTGAGGCAGGGAGCAGAGTAAACCAGCCAGGAGCAACTCTACCTACGATTTTCAGCCAAAAATGAGAAAGAAAAAGCACAAATTCAGCGAGAGGGAGCTGGAGGTCCTTATTGAGGATGTCACAAAGGACCACAAAAAACTTTTCGGAAAGCAGTCTCTGCGTGTGCCAGAATCACAAAAGAGACAGATTTGTCTTGGCACAGAAGAAAAAATCAATGCCATTGGAGTCACCTAGCGCTCCATTGAGGAACTAAAACAACGCTGGTATGACCTGAGGAAGGGTGCTAAAGAGAGGATGGCAAGGAGGAGGAAGCAAGCTAAACTTACAGGTGGAGGGAGGAACACAGCATCTCTACCAACTGTCCTGGATCTCCTGGTCGAGTCCACCCTCCAGCTGGAGAGTGTGAGTGGGATTGGGGATGTGGACATCTCAGACAGAGCTGGCAACAAACAAGGTAAGATGCTTGCACTGCATGCTGTGCCCCCCCACTCCCTAACCCCAATCCCTGATGAGGCATTGTGAATCCCACTCCAGTACATGTTTTACTTAAAACCAGCAATGCATTTTGGGAGATGTAGCCAGAAGTTACACAGAAGTTACACATGTCAGAACAGTCAGTCCACTGAACACAAAGGCATGTGACACACATCAGCAATTAGCAAGCAGAGGACAGTCAGTTTGTTTGGCATACATTACATTTATTATTACGCAAATGCTGTCAGATAAGTGAGCAAATGTACATTCTGTCTTCACAGGCGAGCCATCATGCAGGGTAGCAGAGGGGAGCAAAGGAAAGGCACCCAGGACAGAGAGGACACAGGAGGAGGAGGTCCTGTCACCTGCAGGGCATACCACCCCACCATCACTACCACCACCGTCACCATCACCACCACCACCACCATCACCACCACCATCACCACCATCATCTACGCCACCAGCACCCAGAGCCAGGAGGCATGCAGAGGCCAGCCTCCAGAAGATGGAGGTGTCCAAGGAGGACAGCATAGCAGGACAACACACCACGGTGGCTGAGGATGCCGACGGTGCAGGCTCGCAATCCCCCACAGAGCACCCATACACACATGCCAGACGCCGCAGGGCAAGGGCAGCCAGTGCTCCTTCACAGGGCGAGGATGAGAGTGTGTTCGCCGGACTTGAGGGCAACATGCTCAAGGTACAGCGCCTCCATGGCAAAGCCATAAGGTCAGTACAGCGGCAGATGGTGCAGATGAATGGGCACATGCAGCGAATTGAGGAGGGCATGTGTTCCATGAACAGCACTGTGGCTGAGGGCATGAGGGACATGTCTGAGGCAGTGAGGCTGCTGTGCAGCAAATTGGATGAGGACCGTTTGGCAAGGCACAGGGAGAGGCAGAAAATTGACAACTACTCCAAGGCGCTGAACCGCCTCTTCACTGCCTCCTCTTTGCTCTGCAGGCCCTCGGTGACCATGCAGGAGGAGATGTCCCACTGCAACTGTGATAAGGCGAGGAGGCTGGTCACAGTGACCAGTGCACTAGAAGTGCTACAAACTGACACATTAGCCTCTACAGGTGATGGTGGTGAAAGTGAAGAGGCTACTAGCCACAGTAGCATCACGCCCCCTCCCACAGAGTCCAAGTGGCGCAGCGAACATCACAGTGCTGCCATAGGACAGACTGGCAGTGAGGACAGTGGGGCCAAGGAACGCAGCAGTGCAGCGTGTGGGCGCAGGAAGTGATGCCAACCATCACAATATTTATCAAACTGGGTGATGTAACCCGTTTTTGTTTTGGAAACTGGATTAGAATTAGGCCTGGCATGTAAAGCACTTCATGTAGTGGTGGTATGCTATGATAATTAAATATCGTCACTCGCTTACAGTAACTGCCTATGTCTCCTTACTTACTCAGAAGTAGTTGCGTTTCCCATTTGGTGCTGCTGCCACACCTGCTGCCCTGTGCTCTGGCTGTGGACAGTCCTCACCCTAGTCCTCAGAGTCAGTTAGTTCCACTGCTGTTCCTTTCCTTTTGGCAAGGTTATGCAGCATGGCACATGTTGCTATTATTTTGCAGCAGATGATGGGGCAGGTGTGACGTGCACCTTCACTATTGTGGAGGCAACGGAACCTGCTGTTTAGAAGTCAAAAGGTGCGCTCCACAACGTTGCGCTTGCTTTTATGTGCCACATTGTATCCTCTCTCACTTGGGGTGGAAAGGTTGAGGTATGGAGTTAGGATAAATGCCCGCACGGCATATGCGCTGTCACCTAAATTGGAAAGGAAGTGCCATTAATAGGAGTGACCAACACATTCATCAAAGGTATACATCAGGGTGTGTCACATTGATTTAGCTAGGTATCCTTTTCAAAATTCACCACCAGCCAGACGTGTGTAGATCCCACTATTCCTGAATATGTAGGAGTCATGGGTACTCCCTGGAAACTTGGCCACGATGTCAGTGATGATGTTGTCCACATCGCATATCACCTGCACGTTGATGAAATCCGTAGATTTGCGGTTCCGGTATATGAATTCTGCAACTGCAGGTGGGCAGATTGGTATGTGGGTCCCAACAATGCACCCTTTTATATATAGGAACTGTGCCTTTTGGTAGAAATCCAGCTTTGTCTTTTGCAATTATGCCTGTGTGCTGGGGAAGCGTATGTAGTGATGCATTCTCTGCATCATGGCCTCCAAGAAGGAGTCGAAGAAATGGGATTGGAAACTCTGCGACACACCACCTGCCACAGCTATCACCCCCTGGTAACTTCCTGATGCAAGTAGGTGCAGGCTACAGATCACCTGTACATGTGTTTATATGGCATGCACCCTTGGTGTCTGATGCTCCAGGAGTGGGTGCATGTCCCGTATCAGGTCTAGGATGGTATGTAAAAACTTTATTGTTTAGTTAATTAAAACCATAACAAAAATGAACATGGAAGACATTTTAACATTACAGTGAAATCAATTAAATTTCTGCATCGTACAGTTTAAATTGCAAAAGTTAAAATGATGCTGGTAGGAGCTGTGTCCAATTGTTTGTCTTTAAAATAGTTAATAAAACTGAGCATCTTATTTTAAAATATCAAGAGCTTTCAGACGCTTTTCAAAGGCTATCAAGAATTTTATAAATTTGCAATTAATTATTGGGTCGGTTGAGTCTAAGGCGCCAATAATTGCAGATCTACAGGTGCGTAGACCTTTGGCCTTAAAAATGTTCTTTAGAAAAAGTGTTCGCTCCTGGGTCAGTGATTTGCAGTGGCATATAATGTGGATTATATCTTCTTTTATAGTGCCACATAGTCGGCAGGTATTTGCTTCTGAGCGTTTCCAGACAGGTCCGTCAGCCACAGTTGGTGGATTACCGAATCTCACTGCCATCAGCCTTTTTTTTATAAACACAGAGTATGTTGATGCAAGGTAGGTAGCCGGGATGAGATTGTTATAGCTGTTAATCACGGTCCAAGCGTGGGATCGGGCTGCAAAGATGGCTTTATCCGTGATTAATGAATGGAATTTGGCCGCTTTTTTTAGGACCTGTTTAAAGGACGTGAATGGTAGATTTTTTTCCCACAAGGTTACCATGCATGTTTGCTCCAAAGCGCCTGTCAGATATTTGTTAGCGGCAGAATTTTGTTGATTTTGTAATTCCTGCCATAACAAGCTGTCCAAGGTGTTATTTGTAGAGTTCAATTTAATTCTATACCATACTCTAATACTTGTGTAGAGTCTTCCGAGTGTCTCGTTCATCAGGCCAAATTCTAAACGCGTCTGGGCAGGAGAAGATGAGCCTGGAAGTTGCAAGACCTTCTTGTAGATTTTTGCAGTAAGGCTGTTTAAAGTAATATCATCCTTGCCCTGCATAGCTATGCTTGCGTAGGATAGTGTTGGAAGTACTTTGGTTGCCATTACTGTTAGTAGAGGTTTCAGTGAGGGGCCTTGCAGCTTTTTTGCCAATGAGCTAAGTGCAAAAATGAGTGCTCCGGCTCTCTGCTTCATATAGTTTTTTTGGGCGTTCAGGGTGAGCTTGTCATCGAGATAGTATCCTAAGTATTTATAGTCTGTGACTCTTTCAAGTGATTTTCCCTCGAATGATATGTTAAGTTTCACAGTACGATGATTGGTTATTGACATAGTTTTTGTCTTAGATAAATTCAGAGTAAGGTTATTTGCCTTCAGAAATTGTGATGTTACTGACAGTAACCTGGATAGGCCCACTTTTGTTTGGCTCAAAAGAACGATGTCATCAGCATAAGCCAGATGGGTAAGATGACGGTTGCCAAGTTTTGGTGCATGCGCATTACAAATGTTTAAAGTTCCTGACAGGTCTGATATGAATAGATTAAAAAGCTGTGGTGCTAAGACGCAGCCCTGTTTTAAGCCAATCGATGTGTATACTTTTCTTGATAGATGTGATCCATCCCCTAACCTGATTTGTGTCCAAGTATCTGTGTAGAATAGGAGTAGCCCCCTCAGTACTTTCTCGGGAATGGCCCAGGTTTTCAGCTTCGCCCATAATAGCTTGCGGTCAACGCTATCGAAGGCCGCCTTCAGGTCGATAAAACAGAGATTCAGGTCCTGCTTTGAGCGCTGGCATTTTTCCGCTATCATTGTAAGTGTTAGTATATTAGACGTAGTTCCGATACCCGCTCTAAAGCCAGTCTGATTTATTGGAATTATTGCTTTATCGTCTGCCCAATTTACCAGGTCTTTTAAAAGGAGAGAGGCAAAGTATTTGGCTTCGATGTCCTGGAGTGTTATTAGGCGGTAATTTAAAGGGTTTGCCCTGTCTCCTCCTTTGTGTATTGGGGTGATGATAGAGCCTTTCCAGCTTTCTGGGATGCGATTATACCTTTGAACGTCTGTAAAGAGCTCTTCGAGATGTTGTGCCCAAAGGTCTGGTGAATCCTTAAAGGCAATTTGTGGGATGCCATTCGGGCCCGGCGCTCCATTTCTTTTTCCCTTTCCGATGATGGCTATGATCTCGTCAGCAGTGTACCAGCCTTCTGTGGCTTCAGTGCACGTATGTATCCTTTGTGCTATTGTCGTGCGGTTAATGTGATGATGTTCATCGCAACTGTTTAAATATGGCTCCGCAGTTCCCAATGTCTGTTCTGGAGCTTTCCGTCTGTTTTCTTCAAATTTTGTCGACAGGAAAGTTGACCATACCGTTTCTTGAATATTCGAGGACAGAACATTTCGTGGCCTTGTTAGCTGGTTTATTATGGTCCAGAATTTGTTCGAGTCCTGTAACTTAGAGCTAGCCAGTAAGTTAATCCAAAAGTCATCGTTCTCCTTCTTTTGCAGCTCCCAGATTCCTTTTTTATATAATTTTCTGTGGACACGAAACGTATTCAAGCAGCTCGGGTCATTCACTTTTAATTGCAGATTTTTTTGGCTTCTACGCAAGGCCCTTCTTTGTTCATTTAGTGCCCAGGGCAGTTTCTTGGTCGCATGCTTAGTTTTTACCGATGTTTTTGTTGGTTTCATTCTTAACTTTAATTTTGCAAGAAAGAGAGACCAGGCTTGTATCTTATCTGTTGTAGCTCTGTTTGCCTCTTGGAGAGCGTCCTTTATTATTAAGGTCCAATTCAGTTTAGTCGAACTGTTCCAGTGTATTCGTTTCTGGTTGGTTGTTCCCAAGTAGCCTTCCAGGGCATACACCGGTTGCAATGTATCTGAATAATAGTTGAGTTTCAGATGTTGCATACTATGATCACTCATTGTTGTATATTCGATATGAAAACTGAGTACTGAAGGAAACAGTGGGAGGCTTATTATCGTAAAGTCCAATGTGGATTGATTACAAGGACCGTAGAACGTTTTCTTTGGTGGATTGTCTTTCTCTGTTCTGCCATTCAGTACTCGCATACCTAGGTACTCTAGGTCAGTTACTAAGTGAGTGGCTAGGCTATCCTTTCGGCTCTTTGTTGCACCTGTTGCTTGCTGGGGGACGTTCCAGTGTATGTTGTCTGAGGTTAGTATCTCATCTTCCTCTGGTGTATAAATCAGATTGGAGTTAAAATCTCCTGTTAAGATGATGTTCCAGGTTGGTTCAGAGCTCCGAAATTTTAGTATCTCCTTGCGTAATAAGTTGAATTTTGTCTTTTTTACCAGATGATTCGGTTGGGTGTAGTGATTAATCAATACTGCCGTTTTATGGCCGTACTTTTTTTGGCCTGACAATTTGATTAACTGTAAACTTGGATCTGGCGATTGAAGTTGTTCTGACTTAATTTTAAGAGCAGTAGACACGTATACCATTAGGCCTCCGATTGCTCTTCCGTAGGTTTTACATTTTTTAGCTGGCACCGTGTAATGGATGTAGCCCGCCAATGCAATTTCTTCCTGCCGCCATGTTTCTTGCAGGGCAATTATGTCGGCGTTGTCCCATTCATCCAAGGCGAGACCGTCGTCCAGCAGTCTTTTTGCGCCTGCTATGTTCCATGAGATAATATGTATTTCATTATGTACTACTTTATTTCTTTCTTGGGCGATCGGTCAGTTAGGCCGTTTATTGTTTAGTATGTTAGGGAGCCAGTTCCAAGAATCAGTTATATTTAGCTGGTCTCCCACTGTAACTGCGCTTGCCTCTATGCATTTAGGTTCTGCCTCGCTTCTGCCTTTGGCGTTATGTAGTATAGAGTAGACTGTTTTTTTTGGGGCGAGGTCTGCCAGTCTTCTTATAAGTTGCGTGCCACTATTTGTCTGTAGAGGAAGCGGGTATCTTGGGGCAGTTGGCTGTGATAATTGAATGCCCCATGCTTGGAAGGTCTCCGTATGCTCTAGAATAGCTTGGGCTATAGCAGCGGAGGTCCATGTTGTCCTTGTTTGTTCATGCGTTGTTGTGTTAGAGCTACTTAGAAATTCTACCCGGTCTAAGTCGGATGATTTGATAGCGCTTAGTTCCTTAATTTCTTTGGTCAGTTTTAGGATATTATTCCTATTTAGGATATCGTGTCTGCCTTGAGTCGCGTACTCGGGGGTAAAGATAATTTGTCAGCTGACATTATCCGCATTGGTCGTGTCTATTATTGGTTTTATTACTGCCTCTTCGCTTAGCCGTGACGTTTGGAGCTGATTGTGCTGGATATCAGGTGATAAATTGATGGTATCTAGTTTTTGGTTTGTCGCTGCCGCGTCTCTTGGTCGTGTCATTTTGTTGTTGGTGACAACGAAGCTCAGCTTTGTCTGAGTCAAATTGCACTGGCTGCCTGATGTTAAGGTGTGGGGGCTTAGCCCGGGGTGTTGGATGGTGCTATGCAATTCGTCTCGATGTGCTGGATCTGTGTTGTTTGCTTTAAGGCAGTGTTTTTCAGCTTCGCTCTCTCTCTCCTGCTGTTGTTGGTTGCTAGTGCGTTCTTGGGCAGTTTTGTTTCCATCGTGAAGTGCTCGAATTTGAGCATTTTGAGGGTTTAATGATGATGTTGTGTTGGGCGGTTTTATTGATTCCGTAAGTGGCATCGGATCATTGGGTGAACTCCTGTTTAGTAAATTTTCTGACTGCTCGTTGTGTACTTGAACAATAGTTTTGTTGTTTTCAGGTGCCGGGGATATTTTGTGCTCCGGCCCTTTTGTAGTCAGACTCGTCTGTTTTGACGCTGGATTTTGATCAGGTATTTGCATCAACTGGGGGTTTTCCCGAGATTCCAGTGAGCTTTGAGGGTTGGATTTCGCGTTTAGCGAGGTTGTGTATATATATTGTCCGATGGTTCCTGCTTCAGCCTTCTTAGAGGTATCCATTGTGCCTAACTCTGGTGTGTTTTGTGTATGGTGTTTTAGAAATATAGGATAGCTGCTATGGCGTTGGAGCACGTCATCTTCCGTTTTTTTGTTTCTTGCTTTCCTTTCTTTTTTCTTTTGTCTTTTCGTTAAATTTTGTGTCTTTTGCTTGGCCGTGGTAGATTCCGTCGCTGGTTTTTCTGGTGTATTATCACTGATTATGTTGATCTCGTGCCGTGATGTCTGTAATTCAGGTGTTTTTTCTTCTCGAGGTCTGTTGCTGCCAGATTGTTGATCTTCAAGTTTGACGGTCTTTAAGCTTTCGGTAGCTCTGTCGCAGCTTATTGCTTGCTTGTTTAAACTAATGATCTGGTCAAGGACCGTTGGTAGGGTGCTCAATTTATCCAGAATTGGGCCGCAAGGGCAAATTTGATGCTGTTCGGCCGAGATGGATTGCGCCCTTTTAATTAAGTTATTAAGGTTATCCAGTTTTGTATTTATTCCTGCTATATAAGATGCAATTATGTTCATCAGATCTATTTGGATGTCCAACTTGTCGGATTGCATTGTTAACGTTGCCTTAGCTGTTCTTAGTGCTTGCAGGAGAGGTGCCACGAGGGTCAGAGACTCGTCACCTGTAGGTGAATTTGTTTTGTCGTCGTGTCTTAGCGAGTTGTTATGATCCTTCGTGTTATTGAGTGGGACTTGTTGCCCAGCGGGGGCCTTTGAACCGTGTGCTGGGTTGCTTTCCGGGATGTGTGGGTATGGGACTTCATCTGACTGGAGTTTTTCAGGCTCTACATTTCCTATTTCCTGGTTCAACGGATCGTAGGGGCCTTTTTCGGCTGATAGCTCTCTCGCTTTAATTTTGTAAAGTAGTTGGTTGGTGGTGGGCCATTGTTGTGACGGATTATTCAGACTTGAGTTGTCAACAGAGTGAATTATTGCAAATGTGGTTACACTTGTTGGTCCATTTAGCGGATTTGTATTGATCTCACTGCTTGTTAGGTGATCTTGACTTTTATTAACAGGACTGTCTTCAGTGAGTTGAACAGCTACTTTTACAGGCGAGGTTGAGTATGTACATGCATCTTTTGTTGACTGGAAGCTGTCTTCTGGTTCTATCTCAGGATCCAATGGGGTTTGTAGGCCTGCTACATCGGTCGTGGAAGAGAACAGTACCTCGCCTGGATCTTTCAAAAAGTTGAATCTTTGGTCCTTTAAAGAGTTCTTGTTCGCTATTGATTTCTCGAAGAGAGTTGCAATTGGTGATATTAAGGGATTTTTCAGGGTGCTGTTGGCTTTGTTTGCAGATGATTTATCGAGTCTTCTCTGTTTGGCTGAGATCTTCCGTGCTGTCGGTTTCTCGCTAGGTGCTTTTCTTATTTTGCCGGACCTCATTGTTTGGGCTTGCTGGCTTTGGGTTACAGCAGCGTTGTTATCGCAGCGCAGGTCGCCGCGTTCACGCTGTCGTGCACCTATGTGGTGCTTAACCTCCTCCTGCACAGTGCTGTGCGCTTGCTGCCCCGGAGTTGCCTGTGTGGCGTTGGTTTCTCAGTGTGATTCAGATCTTTACGGTCACGCTGGCGTAAAATCCTACGTGCAGCCTACGTGCAGCCGGCCGTCAATGTTCCTGTCTTGTTTCGGCTTGTCTGGGCTTGTGCTCTTCCGCCGGCACCCACCGGCTATCCGGACGCGGGATTTGTTCCAGGGGTCTAGATTACACTGGGAGGTTGTGCCCCCTTAGTAACGGCCCCGCAGTTTTGCTCTGCTCTGCTTGCGCTCACCCTCTCACTCGCGCTCGCGCTCCCAAGCCCGTCTGCCCCAGGAGGGACAGCTGCCGTCAGGGAGAGGGTGGGGGCGGTGTCAGAGGATGGTGCGTGGTGATATGGCTTCGCTTGCCTATTTTGAGCAGGTATGTAGGACTGCTTAGACTGGATCCGGGTAATACTCGGTAATAAACGGTGCCTTTAACTTGGAGGTAGGCCACTGCCTGTTTATCGAGCCAGCCTTGGTCAGATTGGTATCCGCTTGTTAGATTGCTTTTATTTCTGTAGTTGGCTGTTAATTGTTGGTTTTCCTGATTGTCAACCAACAAGGGATGGGTCCATCAATGTGCGATGAGACAGGCTTTGTTGGTCTACGCTAGGCTGGACTACACTTATCACGACCGGCTTGAATGCCTTCGCCTTAGACTGACCTTCAATCTTCAGCCTCTGGCCTCAGTTGGCAGTTAATAGCTGTTAATGACTGTTTGTTGTCCTGCCCGTTTTTACCACTGTCTTTTGCTGCCTTGACCTCCTCCCCTCCCCCTCGTCTTGCTCCTGGGGGTACTGGGTGGTGCTTAGAGGGGCTGCTAAAGATAGGTTAGATGGATGAAATGGAATCTTGTCGGCAGTGTCTGTTAGTCTTTGGGCGTGCTTTTTCTTTCCATTTTCTATTGAAAACACAGGGTAGCAGGGATGGGCTGCCTCTTGTACTGTGCTGGCTGACCTGCCACTGGCCACAGGACGTGTTGCCTGCAGGTCACAAACAGAACAGCTGCTCAAGCGCGTTCGGGACGTCCGCCCCCCGTGTCCTCCCTCACTCACTCACTCACCGGATGCTGTGGGCAGGTGGAGGAGTTTCGAGCCGAATTACTGCAGAACTGCTGCAGTTGGATCCTTCAGAGCGCAGCGGTACACAGCACCTACTTCCTGGGTTGAGTGTGGCTGTAGCAGAAGTAGGAGCAGGTAGTAGCAGTCTCTACCACGATCACCAGCCAATCAGTCAGCCGATCTGCCAGTCCCGGCTATCAAGGGGGGGGTTTGCAGCCGGGCGCACTCCTGTTCACCGCGCCTCAGCACACCACACCGCCTGACCCGGCTCGGCTTGGCCTGGGTGCTGCACTCCACGCCGTGTCCTCGCCGTATCTCTGCTTCCAGCGCACACAGCACACACAGCAGCAGCAGCTCTATGCTCCGCTCCGCTCGTGGGTTGCCCGTGAATCCGTGAATCCGCTCGATGCTCTCCGCTCTCTGCTCTCTGGCCTAGGATGGTTTGTGGGTGTATCCTGTACCTCTCATGTATTTCAGCCTCAGTCATTTGGAACAGTGTAACATGCAGTCTGTACACGCGCTCCTCCCATCTCCAGATCCTCAGTCCTGCTTCTCGCAAACATAGCCGCCTTGCTATTAGGTAGAGGGCTACCATTGTTTTTCACACTGTTGCATTTTGGGTAGGCATGGGCTGCGAATTCGCAAAAAAATCAGCGAATTCGCGGATTTCCCCGCGAAATCGCGGATTGCTTGGCAATTGCACTATACTCAACTGGAGTACTTTCTACTGGCTAATCAGTAAGTGCTACCTTGTTCGGTAAACGTATTGTGCTTTTCCTACACTACAGCAGCGCAAAGGCCCGGAAGAGTTGTCTTCAGTGACCATCACAGTGGGGGAAAGGGCGGGTAGAGGTTGCATAGCCTAGTGTGTGTGTGGGACCGGGGCTTCTGTGCAAGTTCACATGCCTCTTGTTTATAAAGGTCAGAGACCAAGCAGAGCAGCAGATGAGGAGAAAGCAGTAAGTGCTACCTCGGGTAAATGCGTGTGCTTTTCCTACACTACAGCAGCGTAAAGGCCCGGAAGAGTTGTCTTCAGTGACCCCGTGTGTCTGTAACTTTGCCCCCGTGCCCATAGGCGCGGAGGTCCCTCGAGTGAGCTGTAAGTGCTACATTGTTGGGTAAATGTTCGTGCTTTTCCTACACTACAGCAGCGTAAAGGCCCGGAAGAGTTGTCTTCAGTGACCACATGTGTCTGTAACTTTGCCACCACGCCCATAGGCGCCGAGGTCCCTCGAGTGAGCTATCCATCACAGTGGGGGAAAGGGCGGGAAGAGGTTGCATAGCCTAGTGTGTGTGGGGCCTGGCTTATGTGCGAGTTCACATGCCTCTTGTTTATAAAGGTAAGAGACCGATCAGAGCAGCAGATAAGGAGAAAGCAGTAAGTGCTACCTCGTTGGGTAAATGTTTGTGCTTTTCCTACACTACAGCAGCATAAAGGCCCGGAAGAGTTGTCTTCAGTGACCACGTGTGTCTGTAACTTTGCCACCGCGCCCATAGGGGCCGAGGTCCCTCAATTGAGCTGTCCATCACAGTGGGGGAAAGGGCGGGTAGAGGTTGCATAGCCTAGTGTGTGTGGGACCGGGCTTCTGTGCAAGTTCACATGCCTCTTGTTTATAAAGGTCAGAGACCGATCAGAGAAGCAGATAAGGAGAAAGCAGTAAGTGCTACCTCGTTGGGTAAATGTTCTTGCTTTTCCTACACTACAGCAGCGTAAAGGCTCGGAAGAGTTGTCTTCAGTGACCACGTGTGTCTGTAACTTTGCCACCGCGCCCATAGGCGCCGAGGTCCCTCGAGTGAGCCGTCCATCACAGTGGGGGAAAGGGAGGGAAGAGGTTGCATAGCCTATTACGTGTGGGAAGGGGCCAAACGGGCGGGGCTTCTGTGCAAGTTCACATGGCTCTCGTTTATAAAGGGTCAGAGACCGATCAGATCAGCAGATGAGGAGAAAGCAGTAAGTGCTGGTCACTGGAAGTACAGGGGGATTGCGCTCGAAAAACTCGTAGATGCCTAGACCCCCATCACGGATTACAGCTAATTGTAGATGGTAGATCTGGGGAGAAAGCACAACTGCCTAGCATCGACCGTGCTCACTAGATTCTTGGGCTGTTTATTATACGCTACTGAATTTGAGCTTCAACTCAGCACCTGCTTTATTTATATCTGTAAGTGCTTCCTGCTGATGTTTAATTTTTGTGACAGGAGCCTCGTTGCCTAATTGTAACTATTCTCTGACCCTGCTTCGAGGGCCAGAGCAGGGTCAGAGAATAGTTGCAAGTAGGCAACGAGGCGCCGCTCAGGAAGCACTTACAGGGTTACAGCAGGTGCCCAAGTTGAAGTTAATTACTTTGTAACCATTTAGTAAATGGTTACAAAGAAATTAGCTTCAACTTGGGCACCGGCTGTAACCCTGTAAGTGCTTCCTGAGCAAAATTTGTCACGCTCGCGGATTCGTGGATTTTGCCGCAATTTTGCACGATTAGCAAAATCGCTGAAAAATCTGCAAATTCGCGAGTGGAACAAATTTTCCGCCCATACTTAATTTTGGGGCTGTTTTTATGCAGTGCACCTGATTACCACCTGCTTGAAGTCAGTGGTAATTAGCGAATCCTTTATACCGAAAAATTGTAAATTCGGTATTACCGATGTTTTGTACATCGCATTAGCGATTATTTAACAATTTCTTATTTACCGATTCAGTATTAGGGGTTTCGTTGTTTGGAGGCTGTTTTTCAACGTAGCAGTCAGGTTGAGTGCAGAATCCCTGACAGCCATGCCCAATTTTTTCTGGTCCTTCAGGGCCAGCGGGTTGGATTTTGTGGTCACCCTTTATTTGCTCCATTATGGGTGCTGGTGTTTTTCCTAGTGCGCCTCTGTGTACTGAATAGACCAGTCTGGGCTGATTTGTTAAACTGACCGCATCTGTTGGACTTTTGAGGATGTGTGGATATCCTGGTTCCTCTGCGATGTTTGAAGATATCCGTGTGTTCCAGGATTTTTATTGCTAACACAGTGGTCCGCCAAGGTTACCTTAGCTGTTTTGTTATTCTGGCCAAGCCCAGGCACAATGAAGTCAATAGATACGATCTCATGTGATGTAACTTCTCCCAATGTGGAGTGCAGGTGTTGCCAGTGGCAGGTGATTAACTTCCATTTCCAGAGACTGGCATTGTGGCATGGAGAGGAAGCAGACCTTGAGGCACACCACAGTAGTATTATATGGTTAGCACTGGGGAAGAGCAGTGGTGTTTTCTGCAGAGCTGGGAGTCCATAGGTAGCAGGTTGGCATCCAACCCCTTTGTGCAAGCAACAGAAAGTAAGGAGCTGAGTAAGAAGTTGAGTCTTAAATTTAAAAGGAGCAGGCAAACCATGTGGGACCTATAGTTGCTTGAAAACAGAAGTGGGAGCTTTCTCGCTTCCAGCTACCTAAGGCATTTTAGGACAGCCCCACAATGTGTGAAGTTATCATTTTCCAAGACCCATATAAGGTTTGTCATCATGTTACCAGTGCTTAATTAGAGCCAGTGGTTGTAGGTGGGGTCCACTGGCACTCTTCCTTGGGGATTAGAACTTATTTTTCCATTGTTGACCCAGAGCAAGAAAGTTGAAAAAACACACATGGGGGAAAGAAGAAGGAGGGGAAAGATGTGCAAATGGCGACTAAGGACAAAATCAATGATGAAAGAAGAAAGAGGTGGAATAAGAAATGTGAAGCCATGGTATTTAATTACAACATTCAACAATGTTGGCTGTAGGCATATGACCAAAAGCTTGGGTCCAGCACTTATTATTATGCAAATGAAGAACTGCAGGTCTCAAGAGATGGATGACACTTGGGAAAGGGAAGGATGTCCAATACCCTGCCTTTCTGCTTCACAGGCAAGTTGTAAAAGATATTAGGCAGTGGAGTAGAGAGGGGAAAATACTGATTGGGGAGAGAACGGATGTTGGATTCCCTGCCTATATAAATTTCATTAATATTGGGGGTTGAGAACTACACACTGCAAGAAATAATCACAACTGTTGCAGGGTAAAGCTTCAAAGTCACTAAATTAACCTGAGCTCAATCCCCCTGTAGCTATAGCACAGAGTAGACAGTCGTACCTTAGGGCAATGTTTGTAAAGAATGTATGCAATACCGAAACAGTAATAAAGTCAAAACACCAAGTAATAAATCCCCCAATTATATCCGAGTAAAATGTAATAAACAAAATGACACCAAAGCGATCAAAATTCAACAATAAGGGGAACCGGAAATATGATTTTGTTTTAGCGTTTTAAGTAGAAATAGCACCAAAAGGTACAAATTGCCAATGATAGTCACTGGGAGCTTTAGACCAGGACCTAGGCTTGATGTCGTGCAGATCTGTTACACCAACCAGGTTTTTCCCAGTCAAAGATTTAACTTTCTGTCTTAGGGCCTGATTCATAGACTGGCTGAGAGATTTCGTCATTGTTAACGTCAGAGATTACCCTCTCTGCGGAACTTAAGGCCTGCCTGCCTCATTTAGAGTCGATAGAGATACACCTCGTAGTAAAGGCCACTTGTCCAGAGAGGGCAAACAAATGGCAATATTTCATTGCACATCGCTACCAAGTAAAATTTGGCAGTCAGCTGCAGTGAAAACTGCATAAGGACCCTCTTTTCATGGGAGAAAACTCCAATGGTGATGGAGTTACTTTTTTTGTATTTTCAAAAATATAATCCCACTTTGGGATTTGTTTGCTGTACAGGTCTATCATGTTGACGGAGCCGTCCGCTAAACCTTTAATACATTGACAGAAATTGCCATGACAGTGGTTCTTGCAAATGCAAGAGATGTCTACTTGGCTAACAGACATCTCTAAATTTAGTGGGTGGGTACTTAATCAGGGCGACAGAGTACTTTTTTCCATCACCCGAATACAGTAAATCCTTTTCAGATAAATGTAGATTAGGCCCTTAGTCTTTTATGTTCCCACTTTTCAGGGTTTCTGGAGCAGCTCTTCTTCTAGGTCATTCCTAAGGCTCCCAGGACCTCAGAGGCAGAACATAGGGTCTGAGACTCACCCTAGAAGAGGCCACCAGCAATGGCCACTCCAGGGCCAGTTGCTACTGGTCACCTGGGCACTCCAGGGAAAAGGCCTCTTTAAGTTAAATGTGCTCATCAGAAATAAGCCATTTAATCATTTTTAAAGGAGGAGTACAGGCATTTAACTCCTGCCTAGCAGGGGTAGAGACCACACAGGTCTGAAACCAGTAAAAATAGTGTTCAGAAAAAGGCAAAAAATTCTGGGGTGACCATGCACAAAAGGCAGATTTTCTACATTACCTTTCTGTCTCACAGGACCTTTCATCATATCAAGACATGTGAAAATACCCAGGAAAAGATTATGCAAATGTCAACCCTGAGAGGAATGATCAAAGAACTGATAGTTGACCTCAGAGAGAGAAAAGTGGGGGGGAGACTAAAATATATGAAGTAATATTCCCTCAAGCAAAGAATTGTATCAAGAAAGATGTGGAAAAGATAAGTGTGCGACCGCGGCGGTCGGAAACAGCGAAACGTACCGCAGCGGACGATCCATAGAAAACATGACGGACGATGCAAAAACCCCACAATAATGCCAAACATTGCACAAATCAAAGGAGACATATAGCCCTTCACGGCAACAGAAATCTCACCAGACAATGTATATGTTGGACTTCGTTACCCACCTTCAAGTGAAGTAGTGAGTTTTGAGCTGTTGACGCATGTCACCACCTTCCTCCTCTCCACTGTCCTCATCGCTAGACTCAGGTTGTTGTGCAGGCGGGGGCCTTGGGTCCTCATCATCAACCAGGAGCAGGGGAATCTGCTTGTGAATCGCCAGGTTGTGAAGAATGCAGCATACCACTACAATCTGAGACACCTTCCTGGGCGAGTATGCCATTGCACCTATGGTTTTGTCCAGTCAGCAGAAACGTGACTTCAGCACACCAAAAGTATGCTCCACCACACGACGTGTCCTCCCATGGGCCTCATTGTATCGGATATCAGCCGGGGTCCTGGGATTCCGCAGTGGGCTCAGCAGCCATAGACGGCTGGGATATGCAGAGTCACCTAGGAATGGCAAATACACATTGCAA
This sequence comes from Lissotriton vulgaris, assembly GCF_964263255.1. Taxonomy (NCBI): domain Eukaryota; kingdom Metazoa; phylum Chordata; class Amphibia; order Caudata; family Salamandridae; genus Lissotriton; species Lissotriton vulgaris. The sequence goes on along the minus strand of NC_141693.1, from coordinate 1,434,342,533 downwards.
TGTTGCATAGGCTGAGGGCAGCAGGTCACACACTAAGCACACCATGCGACTAGGCATACTAACCCACAATTCATGCACGCTCAGAAGCAGATTAGCCATCAGCCGGGGCACAATGCTGTTCCTCAGGACGTAGGAGTCATGGGCTGATCCAGGGAATCTGGCACACACATGCGTTATGATCATATTTGCCAGGCACACCACCTGCACATTGATGGAGTGGTAATATTTTGGATTATGAAAAATGTGCTCACTTGCCTCTGGTGGCACAAGACCAACATGTGTGCAATCTATGGCAACAACAACATGAGGGATGTGCCCAAGGGGATAGAACTCTCCCTTCACCGCTAGCAATTCAGCACCCATGGGGAAATGTATATATTTGTCATTGTAGAACATCATGGCGGACAGAACATCACGCAGCACCATGCTGAACATAGGTTGAGACATCCAACCAGCGCTGGCCACGGTCTCCTGGAACGATCCAGTGGCAAAAACCTGGAGGGCTGCCATCACTTTATGAGCTGGGGTAAAAGCTGTTGGATATGTCCGGCGAGGATGCAGGTGGGGCTCCAACATATCACAAAGGGACTTCATGGTGGCTCTATCTAGACTGAATTTGTGAATTATCGCCACATCCTCCATGTCTTCCAGCAGTGTCAAGTGACAAATCAGATTTGGCCAACTTCTAGTTGAGGTGAAAGTGAACACATGTCAATGACATCCATCAGGTGTTGGCTCACAGCATATCCCATACAGGAAGACACAGAATAAACAAAGACTGACTAGACAAATGAGTGACACACCGGGTCGCATGGGAGACGTTTGAGCCACACAGAGGGCACACCTCTCTTTTTTCAATACACAAGTGCCTCAAACACGACATAGGCCAATGTGAATGCACATAGTTTCAGTGCCACATTTCACATGTGTATGCCTGGGAGTGTGGCATCCAGCTAATGTGCGACAAATCAACACCACTGTCTCATACTCATCTGCTGTACCTGTCACACCTCAATGCGTCATTCAAACTTGGCACACATCCACAATACAATGAGCACAGTTGGCGGTGAAATTTCAATTGTGTGTATGAGCAGACAGAAAAGCACAAGTAAGTAACTACATCATACAGTGAGACAGGCCTTGCCGAGGTCATCACTGCGCCACAACACATTGATATGTGTACACATTGTAGAGTCCACTACAACACTGTCCTGCCTCATCAACCGTCTAACGCCTTTTTGACATGTTAGGAACTACAGTTAATGTACGTCACACATACACAACCATGGCATATGTAAGCACCTGTGGAGTCAATGGACCATTTGCATTGTGTGCACGATGATATGCCCTTCACCATGTGGCCACTGTGCACTGTTAAAATGTTCCCGATGGACGTTGCCATTGTATGCGCCCCAAAACACGGTAGCTACCGCCTGGCCCCGGTGGTGTCTCACCGGCACCCTCTCTGACACAGGTGCGGTAGTCATTGTCATGGATACATGTCCAAATGGTGCTTTGCATGCTCCGCCACACAAACCGCGGTGCCTCATGCCATTGTATGTGCCCCAAATTGTGGTACCTACCGCCTGGCCCCGGCTTTGTCTCACTGGCACCCCCCCTGACACAGGTGCGGTAGTCATTGGCATGGAGACATGCAAAAATGGCGCTTGGCATGCTCTGCCATCCAAATCGCGGTGCCTCATGCCATTGTATGTGCCCCAAATCCCGGTAGCTACTGCCTGGCCCCGGCAGGATCTTACCGGTACCCCCCTAACACAAGTGCGGTAGTCATTGGCATAGAGACATGCACAAATAGCGCTTGGCATACTCTGCCACCCAAATCACGGTGCCTCATGCCACTGTATGTGCCCCAAATCGTGGTAGCTACCACTTGGCCAAGGCGGTGTCTTAGCGGCGCACCCCTGCCACAGGTGTGGTAGTCATTGTCATGAAGGCATGCTGAAATGGCGCTTGGCATGCTCCGCCACCCAAATCGCGGTGCCTCATGCCATTGTATGTGCCCCAAATTGTGGTACCTACCGCCTGCCCCCGGCTTTGTCTCACTGGAACCCCCCCTGACACAGGTGCGTTAGTCATTGGCATGGAGACATGCCCAAATGGAGCTTGGCATGCTCTGCCACCCAAATCACGGTGCCTCATGCCATTGTATGTGCCCCAAATCGTGGTAGCTACCGCCTGGCCCCGGCGGTGCCTTACCGGCACCCCCCTGACACAGGTGCGGTAGTCACTGGCATGGAGACGTGCCCAAATGGTGCTTGGCATAATCCACCACCCAAATCGTGGTTTCTCATGCCATTGTATGTGCCCCAAATCGTGGTAGCTACCGCCAGGGCGGTGTCTCACCGCCATGGAGCCTTCCCTTGAGCCAATGGGAACGAGGATTGCGGTGGCATGATGCAATTTTGAAAATCGTGGTAGGCATGCTCCACCACTGCGGAGGCAGACATTGGATGCTTTTGAAAGATGCACCATCGCCGTAGCGCACCCCGGGCCCCTGCGGTGCGTCACCGCCATGGAGCATGCCCTAGAGCCAATAGGAACAATGATTGCGGTGGCTTGATGCAATTTTGAAAATCGCGGTAGGCATTCTCTGCCATTGCGGAGGCGGACATTGGATGCTTTTGAAAGATGCACCATTGCGGTAGCATACCCCGGGCTGCTGTGGTGCATCACCGCCATGGAGCATGCCGTAGACCCAATGGGAATGATGATTTTGGTGGCATGATGCAAATTTTAAAATCGCGGTAGGCGTGCACCGCCACCGCGGAGGCGGTCATTGGATGCTTTTGAAAGAGGCAGACCTGGACAACCAATTGTTGCAGCTTGGCACTTTAGAAACGACCCCAAAGTGCTATATATATGTGGGAGTGAGCCTCACATTTCCACTGCTCCCAGAGCCTGCTGCCAGAGACCCCTCATCTGCTGCTGCCTCCGGGACTTCTGCCTTAGCCCCCTCATCTGCTGCTGCCTCCAGGGACTGCTGCCTGAGACCCCTCATCTGCTGCTGCCTCCAGGGACTGCTTCCTGAGACCCCTCATCTGCTGCTGCCTCCAGGAACTGCTGCCAGAGACCACTCATCTGCTCTAGCCTCCAGGGACTGCTGCCAGAGACCCCTCACCATACAATTCCACCACAGGTGTTCCATATCCACAGGGATGGCAAGGACAGAGAAGATCCGTGCCAGTCCATTCACAAGTGAGGAGCTGGAGGTCCTAGTGGAGGAGGTGCTCCCACAGTACCCAAGGCTGTATGGTGCCCCAAATGTCGTGGTAAGTAATCAAAAATGGAGGTGTAGGGCAGGGGGGCACACATGTAGTTGGACTGCTGCAGTATATGCCTAATGGTGTAGAGTTGTGTCATGGACTGACAAACAAGCTGTCTCCAGGGGGAAGGAGTGTGTGTCCCATTGTCTCATGTTTCCCTGCCTGTCTGAGTGAAGTGTGTTGCATTGTCAGTCAGACAATGACACAGTATGTTGGCCCTGCACATGCCAGGACAGTAATTGCTTGGCTGAATGGCTATGTGTGCCCCTGTTGTCCAACTCAGTGTGAGCCCAAATGCTCTGCACAGTGCCCGCCCAACAAGACGAGATTACATCACTGCACTTACTGTGTCCTTACTCTTGTTTTTTTCACAGTGAAATCCAGCTATGCGCCATCTCAGCCCTATATAATTGCACACAACCACACTTGTGTAGTTCTATATTGTGTTTGACAGTCCATGTCCCCCAACGCCACACACATGACATACTGATATATTCACAGGGCATGAAAATTGAATACTGCACAGTCTTGCACACAGTGAGTCTACCCACAGACACAGCTCGATATGTGATTTATGTTGTGCCCAGATATGCATAGGACTGGAGATGTGTGCTTGCCAAATAGGGGGTTCAGTGCTGTCATCCTGCACATGTGTGGGATGTTCAGGGACTCTTTAAACTCTCATAAATGCATGCAATCACATGAGCTTAGCCCAAGGCAAAGTGCACATGTGAGATGTACCCCAGGGTGGGATGGACAGAGATTAGATTTGGTAATGAGTCTGTGTCTTGCAACTGTACTGATAGATGTTGGCACATGACACTGTGTCACTGATCATTTCCCCCTCTTGTCTCCCATGCCTGCAGCTCAAGGTACACCAGCGTAAAGCCGTGTGGAGGGCCATTGCAGCAAAGGTGCGAGCTCTGTGGGCATCTAACCGACGGCACACACACTGCCACAAGAGGTGGGACGATATCAGCCCGCTGGCAAAGAACGTGGCAGAGATGACCATGGGGCTGCTTTCTCGCACTGGGCGGTTGGCACGGCGCAGCATGACACCACTGATGGACTGCATATTGGCAGTGACTCATCCTGAGCTGGATGCACGTCTGAAGGAGCATCAGCAGCAAGGCAGGGGTGAGTATTTGGGGAGGGGGATTTTGGAAGGGAGTGGATTAATGCGTACAGGGCCTGTGCCAGCGGTGGCCTATGTGATGTTTGTGGAGTGGTGCAGTGCATTGTCATGCAAGTGCCTGCTGGAATGGGTGCCAGTGTCATGCATTTGCCAAAACTGTTCTTACAAAGGTGATCCTCCCTGCTGGAGATTCCGATTGCTGTATGTGTTATGCTCTTCATGGTTATTCAGCATTGGAGTAGACTGGGGAATCGCTTTGGGAGAGAACAGCAGTTTTCCCAATCTGAGTGTGACTACATCTATGCGTATATTGCATGCACCATGAATGTTGAGGCCTACACATCTGACAACAATGTGCACTAGTCTTTGGGCCCCAGAGTACAACATGGTGTTTGGCATGGGCTATTAGCCATTGTGAACTGTCATGTCATAATAGGTGTCTGTGTTGTCCCCTCCTGTTCCCTCAAGGTCTGTCAGTGGCAACAAGTGGTGTGCCCACATCATGTCCGTAGGTGTGGGCATAGCAGGTTGTGTGTCTGGTGGACTTCAGCCACGGGCAGGGTGTTGTACTGTGTGGCCTTAACATGGCTCAGTCATGACAGATGATCAGGGTTTCTTGCACTGTTGTGGCCTATGTAGTGAGTTTCTGCAATGTGTTTGCAGAGTGTGGTGTGCAACAGGTAGATTTGGGCATGTTTTGCACTGCAATGATTGCATTGCTTTGTCCTGTTGATGCCACTTACCTGACCCTGCATCTCTCTCTCATGCAGATTGTGCAGTGGTCATGGAGGGACAGGAGCCGGACACCAGTGAGGGTGAGACTAGCACTTCAGCTGCACAAGAGCCCAGTGACACAGAGGTCACTGGCGCCTCGGAGGGGGATGTTAGTAAGCAGGAGGAATACCTGCCGGAGACACAAAGTACCACATCATCTGATGCCAGCGGGGATGCATCCATGTTTCTGGACACATAGAATGGAGAATCTGCATCATCTACTACCACACAACGGCCAGTACCCACCCTACCATCCACTTCATCTGGGGCTGCCCGTGTCAGTAAGAGGGGACGAGTTACATTCACACCTGGCACCGCTGCCCCTGCACCTGTCCCCTCTGCTGTCCTCAATGCTGAGTCTGTTGAGCTTCTGTGCCAGCTTTGTGTGTGCTAGAGAGCCCTCCTCAATGCCTTCAGTGACCATGACAAAAAATTAGCCCTGGTGGTTGCCTAGATGGAGGGCATACACTCCGACGTAGGTGGGCTGCACCGTACTGTCCAGGCTTTGTCGTCCACAGTGACATCTGCCCTTCAACAGGCACATACTCCCATTCCTGCTCCAGGGCCTTTGTCCACCCCCCCCCCCCCCAGGTAGTGGCCACATCTGATGATAGTGATCACAGTTCCCATGCTTCACACCATCCCCACAGAAGAGCAAAGCCACCCCAGAATGCATAGACAAGAGCCCATCAGGGAAAAGCAAGTCCCAAAAAGCAAAGAAGCAGACCTCAGGCTCACATGCCTCAGAGGCATCCCCAGCTAAGGACTCTCCTGTCCCTAAAACTTCATGCAAAGCAAGACATGCAGTTTATTTGTCCACTGAGGAGGTGTTGTATGGCAAGGGTACACCTAGGAAGGGCTCAGAGCCACATTCTCCCACCATGGCTCCCATTCCAAGACCAGTGAAGCAGGTGAAGGATGGCACTGTAGGGGGTACACCTGGAAAACAGGGGAAGGAGGGCACTGTAGGGGGTACACCTGGCAAACAGGGGAAGGAGGGTCAGAGGCTGAGCCAGACGAAGATTCCGCAGGATCCAGCATATCACCAGAGGAAGTGCCAGTGTCTGCACCTGATGCCGCTCTGTTGGTGCGTGTGCCTGTTGTGTCAACACCAGTTCCCAGTAACCCCAGTACAGGGAAGCCATTCAGAATTCCCAATAAGTGTAAAGGTACCCCTCAAACCCCTCCCACCCACACTGTGTCTCAGGTCTGCATGATTCCACCTCCACATACCACTACACCTCCTGGTCCAAGCAGCCCTCCGGCCTGCCAAGCCACTGATTCCCTACCTCACCTTGGCCGCTCTCTCCCCAAGCAGGTGCTCCTGATGTCCCCGACACACAGCCAGCTCCCAGTCCGCCTGACAGCCAAGTGTGAGTGCTAACCCCCCTCACACACCTGTCTCTCTCACCGGTGGGTCTGTTCTGCCCATTGTTACCGCCCTGACTGTGTTGCTGCCCATGGAAGGGTACAGTCGCACACACTGCCTGTGCAGATTCTCATGTACTCACTCTGCACTTTGCCATGCCCACTGGCCTTCCTATCCTGCCCTCGCCTGTGCAGATTCTCATGGATATGCTTTGCACTTTGCCATGCCCACTGGCCTTTCTGTCCTCCCCTTGCCTGTGCAGATTCTCATGGATATGCTCTGCACTTTGCCATGCCCTCTGGCCTTCCTGTCCTGCCCTCGCCCTCGCAGATTCTCATGGATATGCTCTGCACTTTGCCATGCCCACGGGCCTTCCTGTCCTGCCCTCGCCTGTGCAGATTCTCATGGATATGCTCTGCACTTTGCCATGCCCACTGGCCTTCCTGTCCTGCCCTTGCCTGTGCAGATACTCATGGATATGCTCTGCACTTTGCCATGCCCACTGGCCTTCCTGTCCTGCCATCGCCTGTGCTGATTCTCTTGTACTCACTCTGCACTTTGCCATGCCTACTGGCCCTGTAGCTCTGCTGTGTTGGACTATTCCCTGTGCAGCCTCTTATGTACTTGCTGTGCATTTTGCCCCAGACGCTGGCCCTGTTGCTTTGCTGTGTTGGACCATTCCCTCTGCATCCTCTCATGTACTTGCTATGAATTTTGCCATGCCCACTGGCCCTGTTGCTCTGCTGTGTTGGACTATTCCCTGTGCAGCCTCTCATGTACTTGCTGTGAATTTTGCCCTGGACACTGGCCCTGTTGCTCTGCTGTGTTGGGCTATTCCCTGTGCAGCCATTCATGTACTCACTCTACACTTTGCCATGCCCACTCGCCCGGTTGCTCTGCTGAGTTGGACTATTCCCTGTGCATCCTCTCATGTACTCACTCTGCACTTTGCCTTGCCCACTGGCCCCGTTGCTCTGCTGGACTATTCCCTGTGCAGCCTCTCATGTACTTGCTGTGAATTTTCCCATGTTTTACAATAAACAAGGGGGACCCACTTAATGGCTTTGGACCATGGGTATCGACTATTTCAAAAGAACAACGGTCCTAAGCTTAAAGCAATTTCTGAAAAAAAATACAATGACATATAGACCACAATCGGACAATATGTACAGTTTTCTTATACCCAGCCGGGCAAAGAATTTATTTTGGGAATATATCAATCAATCAATCAGTGACACTTATAAAGCGCGCTACATACCCGTGGGGTCTCATATGACATATGAATATATGACAAGAAGTCAATTTATACGTTACATTATCATATCAAACATAGTAGTGTTTGAAGTAAGGCACAAGCCTGTGCCGTACTTAGCAAGATAGAAAAAGTTGTGAGAAAAGGGTGCAGAAGAAAGAACAGTTTACATCAGGCAAAAGAAGGGTTGAGCAAGACCTGGTACTGCTTTCAGATTCAAATTGGCAGCATTCCCTTTAGTAGAGCATACAAAAACGAATAACAATGACAAAAATGTATGTCTACATAGCAGTGTCGACGGCGTTTCGTTCCTGTGCTCTAAATAAAAGGATCATCATCAAGACTTAATATATGCCTGGAAAATCATAGAACAATTGAGCCTGTAAGGAAAACAGGAGAAAGCAGAGAGGCAAAAATATTTTTAGAACACTTCTCTGTGTTTAGAAATAACAATTGAATAAGGTCAACTTAGTCATACTCTAATTGAAATGCAATTCGGAATCGCAGTGCAGTGAATGGTGTTTGGTTGCTGGTGGTGACAGGGTCAGATCGATGTGGCTGGGATGTGCCTATTTCGTGAAAGACAGTCATTTCTGTGAGCGTGAAGAAATGACGACTTGTGTGTGTAGCAGCTACCGGCAAGTCGGATTCAATAAACAGTTTGTGACAATAGTGGAGGAGTGCAAGACTTAAAATTAGGCGTGAACCGGCTTAAGATTAACAGTATAACGCGCCACCGTACCAAGGAACGGGTATGAAGAGGCGCTTTCAATTTTCAATGGCCACAATTCCGTGGTCCACTCAATGCGTCATGTGATGACCTTCAGGAAACTGTGAACAGATATGATAATAGTTGTAAATAAAACCTCATGGGGTCGGGTTTATAAGCCAACTGTTAGATCGGCTCTTACCAAGATTATTCGGTGTCCTGGGATGGCTGCCCAGTGTGGAACACCAAATTAGAGGAGATTTCGTTGGGGGAACAATCTGTAGATAAAAGTGAGTGGAATTAACATTGTGCGGGATTAGATGGGTGCACCAGTGGGCGGGGGCGGAATCAATCTCACCTTGGAGGGGGAAATGATACTCCTTGACAGCGTTAGGCAGTTGCGCTAATCAGCTGAATTGGGTTGAGTGAGCGCCTGGTTTTGGCATTCTCACCCGATTTCCAGTGAGTCCGGAGCGGCGGTCGGGAACAATGCACGATCCGCTGTGGTTAACCAGAAAGAATCAGTTTAGGGTGTACCCACGGTCCAGACATGTCCGGGGTGAAAAACACTGGGTAAGGGGTCTTACCTCGCAGAATGGACAGGATGTCGGTGCATCGGTTCCTCGCAGGCGATGTTGCTTCCATCTTGGAAAGCGTGCAGCCGAGGTTTTGAAGGAGTGTGGTCACGTGATAGTGGTCATGTGATCGCCAGTGGATTGTGGCGGCCATCTTGGAGTGGGGAAAGTGATGGGATAAAATACGGCGCAGTGAGTTCGTGCCTAGGGGGTGAACATGCAAAAATACATTACACCGACATATCACTGACAGGGCACAATATACTATATACAGAATGGTTATAAACACCCTTGTACATTATTTGCAGCAGAAGCTTGGCGATTTCTTTAGCAACCAAGTTGGTTGAGTTAAAATCACAACAAATTTGTCCAGTCCTCACTCCTATTCAGGCCAGTCCTGATAGTATTGAATTGAATGATGGATTTTAGTTCCTCTCTGTTCATAATTTGGACAAGATTTCCACCTCTTTGTGGGAGTTTGATGGATTTCAAGATGGTCCACTTGATGTCATCTGCTGTGTGGTTCATCTCTGTGAAGTGTTCCACCATGGGAGCATTCGGCGTGTTACATCTTATCCTACTCCGATGTTGGCTGATTCGTGTCTTGGCCTTTTGACTGGTCTGGCCTATATACATGTTCTTGCATGGGCAGAAAATAGCGTACACAACATTACAGGTGTTACAGTTTGTAAACGATTTCATTTCAAAATTTACCCCATTGTGACTGATATTCCTGGTTTCAATTGTGAAATCGCAGACAATGCAGTGCCCACATTTAACATGGCCCCTCAGTGGTGGTAGCCCCCAGTTAGAGTCGAGAGTGGTGCGGGGGGCGGGGGTCGGTAAGGCTGCCCTCACCAGATGATCTTTCAGATTTTTGTTTTTTCTGAATGCGAAGAGGGGTCTCTCTAGGTTAAGGACTCCAGCATTTATGGTGGCCCAGTGCTTCAGGATTGATTTTCTGATTTTATTAGACACGGGGCAAAATGTGGTCACACATGCGATTCTGTCTTTATTCTCTTTTGGCTTTGGTGTCAGTAGGGCCTCCCGTGGACAATACCACGCCCTTTTGGACGCTGCCTTAACTATTCTTCTCGGATAACCACGCATTTTCAGTTTGTTTGACAAGATTGTGGCCTCCCTGAAGTAGTCTGTTTTATTGGAGCAGTTACGCCTTATTCGTAGGAACTGCGAATAGGGTAACAAATCTTTTAATGCTCTGGGGTGACAGCTGTTGTAACTGAGCAGAGTGTTACGCTCAGTTGGCTTCCTGTAAAGGCGCGTAAGTAATTCGCCTTCATGGCAGTATATTGTCAGGTCAAGAAAAGCTATTTGGGATTTGTCATGGGTCAGGGTGAAAGTTAGGTCCGCACAATTGTTATTCAACCAGTGGAGAAACAGGTTCAGTTTGTCAATCTCTTGGTTCCAAATTAAAAAAATGTCGTCTATGTAACGACGCCATAGGGAAATACCTGCAAAAAATGGGTTGCTGTTGTGTAGGATGACCCCAGTCTCCAATGCATCCATGAATAGAATGGCTAGGTTGGGGGCAAAAATAGCCCCCATGGAAGTCCCCTTAATTTGTTGGTAGTATAAGCCTTCAAATGAGAAAAAATTCTTTGAGAGGCATAGTTCAAGCAATTGGAGAATGAACAGGCTTGGGACCCTGTGGGGGCGAGGTCGTGTGTCTAGGATTTTCTGGATCACTAATAAGGCAGCTGTTTGTGGAATGTTAGTGTAAAGAGATTCTACATCTAGGGTGCATAGTGTATTGATGGTGGGATCGAAGGGATGGTGTTCTATCAGATTGATCATCGCCATGCTGTCCCTGACGTAGCAAGCAGTATTGGGAACAAATTCCTTAATGAAGAAGTCCACGTATGCCCCTAAAGGTTCCAAGACCGACCCACAAGCTGACACAATGGGTCTACCCGGTGGACGGTCAATGTTCTTGTGGACTTTGGGTAGGGTGTAGATTACCGGTGTGCGGGGACTTTTTACGTTCAGGAAACAGTGTTCCTTTTTGCTAAGGAACCCTTCGTTTCTGGCCTTGGTGGTAAGTTCCATAATGGTGGCTTGGATCTCCTTGGTTGGGTTCCCTGGGAGGCGCTGATAGTTGTCAGTGTTCCCGAGTTGTCTGAGGACCTCTGTTCTATAGGCGTCGATGTCTTGGAGGACAATCCCGCCCCCTTTATCCGCACTTTTGATTATGAGTGAAGAATTTGTTTTCAATGTGTCAATTGCCTCTCTTTCTGATTTGGAGATATTGTATGGTATGTAGAGTTTCTTTTTCTCTAGTTCTGACAGATCATTTATGACCAGTTTTTCAAAGGTCATAATTTCCGAAGGAATCATGCTGGCAGTGGGTAGGAATGTGGAGGGGGGGTGAAAGGGAGTGTTCGAGCTACTCATGGGTGAGGGGTGTAGCTGAAAAAAGGCTTTCAGGCGAATAAGCCTGAAGAATTTCAGTAATTCTGCCTGTAGGTCCATAAAATTCGGGCGAACAGTTGGTACAAATGAGAGACCCTTTTTAAGGAGCTCTAGTTCTGGGCCACACAAATTGTGTTGAGACAAATTAAAGATAGGGATTACCTCAGTTGGAGGTTCAATATTGAGCGCACAATCTACCATTGGTAGAAATTGTTGCGGGTCTTCCGCTCTCCATGTGCGTTGAACCAGCGCTGTGGTTTCTTCACCTTCCCTCGTTGGGGGGTGTTCGGTTGGCCTCGGGATAAAAAATTAGATTGTGCCCCGCCACCTCGTCTTGAGTTACTTCCACCCTCCCCAGGGTCCGAGCTATCGGAAGAGTCTCCTGATGTCTCTGAAAAGCCCACAAGATTTTGTCGCTTATTGTATCTCCCCCAAGGTCTTGTGTTGGGGTTGAAATGAGGTTTATTTGTATACAAATCTTTCTGTAGATACGGGTAAGTATTTTCTATGTTGTAAGATTTTATATCCTTCTTTATTTTGTTCGACTTTTTATTCTGTTCGATTCTATGAAATTCTGCTACAGTTTTGTCCACTTGTTCCAATAGTTTTTTACACTCAGCGGACGGATCAGTATCATTTATTTGTTTAAGAACCTCTGCTATTTCTTTTTCAAGGGATTCTAATGTCTCTGTGGCGATATCAATTCCCAATGCGAGCCAATGCCTCGAGCATGTGGTTCCAATGTAGCTGAAATTTGTTGTGTATTTGGGGTTATCTGTGAAGATTCCCGGGATATTGCGAACCTGAAGCCACCATCCCACCATCAATACACTATGCACCCTAGATGTAGAATCTCTTTACACTAATATTCCACAAACAGCTGCCTTATTAGTGATCCAGAAAATCCTAGACACACGACCTCGCCCCCACAGGGTCCCAAGCCTGTTCATTCTCCAATTGCTTGAACTATGCCTCTCAAAGAATTTTTTCTCATTTGAAGGCTTATACTACCAACAAATTAAGGGGACTTCCATGGGGGCTATTTTTGCCCCCAACCTAGCCATTCTATTCATGGATGCATTGGAGACTGGGGTCATCCTACACAACAGCAACCCATTTTTTGCAGGTATTTCCCTATGGCGTCGTTACATAGACGACATTTTTTTAATTTGGAACCAAGAGATTGACAAACTGAACCTGTTTCTCCACTGGTTGAATAACAATTGTGCGGACCTAACTTTCACCCTGACCCATGACAAATCCCAAATAGCTTTTCTTGACCTGACAATATACTGTCATGAAGGCGAATTACTTACGTGCCTTTACAGGAAGCCAACTGAGCGTAACACTCTGCTCAGTTACAACAGCTGTCACCTCAGAGCATTAAAAGATTCGTTACCCTATTCGCAGTTCCTACGAATAAGGTGTAACTGCTCCAATAAAACAGACTACTTCAGGGAGGCCACAATCTTGTCAAACAAACTGAAAATGCGTGGTTATCCGAGAAGAATAGTTAAGGCAGCGTCCAAAAGGGCGTGGTATTGTCCACGGGAGGCCCTACTGACACCAAAGCCAAAAGAGAATAAAGACAGAATCGCATGTGTGACCACATTTTGCCCCGTGTCTAATAAAATCAGAAAATCAATCCTGAAGCACTGGGCCACCATAAATGCTGGAGTCCTTAACCTAGAGAGACCCCTCTTCGCATTCAGAAAAAACAAAAATCTGAAAGATCATCTGGTGAGGGCAGCCTTACCGACCTCCGCCCCCCGCACCACTCTCGACTCTAACTGGGGGCTACCACCACTGAGGGGCCATGTTAAATGTGGCCACTGCATTGTCTGCGATTTCACAATTGAAACGAGGAATATCAGTCACAATGGGGTAAATTTTGAAATGAAATCGTTTACAAACTGTAACACCTGTAATGTTGTGTACGCTATTTTCTGCCCATGCAAGAAAATGTATATAGGCCAGACCAGTCAAAAGGCCAAGACACGAATCAGCCAACATCGGAGTAGGATAAGATGTAACACGCCGAATGCTCCCATGGTGGAACACTTCACAGAGATGAACCACACAGCAGATGACATCAAGTGGACCATCTTGAAATCCATCAAACTCCCACAAAGAGGTGGAAATCTTGTCCAAATTATGAACAGAGAGGAACTAAAATCCATCATTCAATTCAATACTATCAGGACTGGCCTGAATAGGAGTGAGGACTGGACAAATCTGTTGTGATTTTAACTCAACCAACTTGGTTGCTAAAGAAATCGCCAAGCTTCTGCTGCAAATAACGTACAAGGGTGTTTATAACCATTCTGTATATAGTATATTGTGCCCTGTCAGTGATATGTCGGTGTAATGTATTTTTGCATGTTCACCCCCTAGGCACGAACTCACTGCGCCGTATTTTATCCCATCACTTTCCCCACTCCAAGATGGCCGCCACAATCCACTGGCGATCACATGACCACTGTCACGTGACCACACTCCTTCAAAACCTCGGCTGCACGCTTTCCAAGATGGAAGCAACATCGCCTGCGAGGAACCGATGCACCGACATCCTGTCCATTCTGCGAGGTAAGACCCCTTACCCAATGTTTTTCACCCCAGACATGTCTGGACCGTGGGTACACCCTAAACTGATTCTTTCTGGTTAACCACAGCGGATCGTGCATTTTTCCCGACCGCCGCTCCGGACTTACTGGAAATCGGGTGAGAACGCCAAAACCAGGCGCTCACTCAACCCAATTCAGCTGATTAGCGCAACTGCCTAACGCTGTCAAGGGGTATCATTTCCCCCTCCAAGGTGAGATTGATTCCGCCCCCGCCCACTGGTGCACCCATCTAATCCCGCACAATGTTAATTCCACTCACTTTTATCTACAGATTGTTCCCCCAACGAAATCTCCTCTAATTTGGTGTTCCACACTGGGCAGCCATCCCAGGACACCGAATAATCTTGGTAAGAGCCGATCTAACAGTTGGCTTATAAACCCGACCCCATGAGGTTTTATTTACAACTATTATCATATCTGTTCACAGTTTCCTGAAGGTCATCACATGACGCATTGAGTGGACCACGGAATTGTGGCCATTGAAAATTGAAAGCGCCTCTTCATACCCGTTCCTTGGTACGGTGGCGCGTTATACTGTTAACCTTAAGCCGGTTCATGCCTAATTTTAAGTCTTGCACTCCTCCACTATTGTCACAAACTGTTTATTGAATCCGACTTGCCGGTAGCTGCTACACACACAAGTCGTCATTTCTTCACGCTCACAGAAATGACTGTCTTTCACGAAATAGGCACATCCCAGTCACATCGATCTGACCCTGTCACCACCAGCAACCAAACACCATTCACTGCACTGCGATTCCGAATTGCATTTCAATTAGAGTATGACTAAGTTGACCTTATTCAATTGTTATTTCTAAACACAGAGAAGCGTTCTAAAAATATTTTTGCCTCTCTGCTTTCTCCTGTTTTCCTTACAGGCTCAATTGTTCTATGATTTTCCAGGCATATATTAAGTCCTGATGATGATCCTTTTATTTAGAGCACAGGATCGAAACGCCGTCGACAGTGCTATGTAGACATACATTTTTGTCATTGTTATTCGTTTTTGTATGCTCTACTAAAGGGAATACTGCC
This sequence comes from Lissotriton vulgaris, assembly GCF_964263255.1. Classification (NCBI taxonomy): domain Eukaryota; kingdom Metazoa; phylum Chordata; class Amphibia; order Caudata; family Salamandridae; genus Lissotriton; species Lissotriton vulgaris. Next base: position 1,434,327,346 of record NC_141693.1, on the reverse strand, counting down.
AATTTGAATCTGAAAGCAGTACCAGGTCTTGCTCAACCTTCTTTTGCCTGATGTAAACTGTTCTTTCTTCTGCACCCTTTTCTCACAACTTTTTCTATCTTGCTAAGTACGGCACAGGCTTGTGCCTTACTTCAAACACTACTATGTTTGATATGATAATGTAACGTATAAATTGACTTCTTGTCATATATTCCCAAAATAAATTCTTTGGCCGGCTGGGTATAAGAAAACTGTACATATTGTCCGATTGTGGTCTATATGTCATTGTATTTTTTTTCAGAAATTGCTTTAAGCTTAGGACCGTTGTTCTTTTGAAATAGCGAATTTTCCCATGGACACTGTCTCTATTGCTCTGCTTGGTTGGACTATTCCCTGTGCAGCCTCTCATGTTCATGCTGTGAATTTTGCCATGGACACTGGCCTTTTGCTCTGCTGTGTTGGACTATTCCATGTGTAGCCTCTCATGTACTTGCTGTTCACCCTGAACTGGCCACTGGCCCTGTTGCTCTGCTGTGTTGGACTATTCCCTGTGCAGCATCTCATGTACTTGCTGTTCACCCTAAACTGGCCACTGGCCCTGTTGCTCTGCTGTATTTGACTATTCCCTGTGCAGCCTCTCATGTACTCACTCTGCACTTTGCCATGCCCACTGGGCTTCCTGCCCTGCCCTCGCCTGTGCAGCTTCTCATGGATATGCTGTGCATTTTGTGCCTTGCTCTTCTCTACTGTTGGTGCCTATCTATGCAACATGTGAATAAAGACAGTTACTCCTGTTGTCTGTTTTGTCATTGTCCTTACTGAATAAGATATTTTGGTGTGTTCATATGTTTGGCTATGCCCCATGCTCTATGTGGCACTTCAACATTGCCAAGGTCTTTGCTCGCGTACTCTTTTTTTCACAGGGGTGACACGGACTTCAGTTCTTTCTGACACTGATACTTGTGGCATCTGTGGTGCCAATTCAACCTGTGTTGCAGTTCTCATTTTCCAGGTCTTCAATTGCTGGCTACTTTGTTCACATGTCAGTAGTTTGGGGGACACTGCCAGCACAGAGTGTGACTCTGTGCACAGGGTACCATGCAGGATGGGCAATGCCATCATGTATGTGGCTTATTCCTTTATGTGTGCCCAGCTGTGTATGTCATTGGCCATATTGTGATGGCCCGTCATCCTGGTCCCACGGCCTACATGAGATGCGTGCTCATGGGTTGTCAAGAGGTGTGCAGTGTGTTGGTCTGTCCATGCTGCTCTGTCTGACTCCTACTTGATGTTTTAGTCACTTGTGAGTGTGCAGAGTGTGTGACTGGCACATCAGTGTCGTGTTTGTTTGATCATCCATATGTCTTGACTCTGTTTGTGCAGACTGTGCAGACCTGCTGCTACACACTGCCATTGTGGTTGTGTTTCTTAGGCATTGCAGGCACATGGTGCCTTTTATCCTCCTGTATGGCATGGTGTGTGTGGTGTAATGCCATTCCCTATGTGTGCTTCTTGTACGTACTGTTTGTGGGCCTGGACTCCCTCTGATTGTGTTGTGCATTCCTGCCATGTTCACTGATGACGTGCAGTACACTTCACTTGGATGTCCGCAGTCCCCTTGCTTTGTGACATTGTGCTATGTGGTGCATTTGTTTGGGCTAGGGCTATGTACCACTCAGGTTATTTCCCTGATTGCTCCTTTGTGGTGTTCTTGTGATGCTTGGCAGTCATGGTTGCTCATCTGCTGTTCAGCTGTGTGTGCTGGCCAGTGCTATGTTCAGTTTAATTCCACCAATGTGTCCCAGATCTGTGCATCTGTTGTGGTTGTGTTGGATGTATGTGTGTTGGCTGTGCTGTTACTTCACTTCCTGGGTGTGCTGTCGTGTTTGTGCTGTGCTTATTTGTGTTATATGTGTTGGTGTTGTGTCACTCCTGTCTGTGTGTGACTGGTATGCTTGGTGTGCACACACTGCTTGATGTGCGTACAGTGCTGTGTGTATGTGGCCTCGACATAGCCTGATGTGCATCCCCTGATGTCCTGCAGTGTTTGTTTAGTTTGTTTGGCCTGTGCATCTGAAGTTGGTTTGATGTGGCTGTGATGTTCTGTGTGATTTGTGGTATGTTGTGTGTGCTTTGTTACTGAGTGATGAGGTTGTGCACTCCTGTTGTGTCTGTGCTCCCATTGCCTTGCCACAGTTTGGCTGAGAGGGTATGTCTGTTTTTGTTGTGGTCTGTGTGTGTTTCATTTGGTTGTGAGTTTGTGTGATGTTTTTGTGCAGACACTTGCTGTGGCATCCCTGTGTGTGATGTTTGTGGCTATACCCAGGGTGTGTGTTTGTTTTTATGTGTATGGACTGGCAAGTATTGGCAGTCTTCAGAGTGTGTGGCACTGGTGTTGTGTTCTGCTGTTGCAAGGGGGTATGTGTGTACATTCCTCCTGGTGTTTGTCAGTAATGGAGTATGTATATGGGCCCTGTGTGCTGTGCTGGTGGTGTACTCCTGTGAGGTGGATGTATGCTGGGTATTCCCAGTTTGACTTCCAGGCCGTCCTTTGTTCCTTGTGCCATTACTTGGTATGCCTTGCTGTTTCCCTGTGTTGTTGCACTGTGGTGCCTTTGGTTTGACTTCACTGACTGTTACAGCCATGTGTGGTTTCATGGTCTGAGGGCGGTGTTCTGTGTTCCTTGCCTTGCATGTGATGGGCACATGCTTGTTGTGTATCTCCATGGCTTTCCATTTGTGTACATCCCACTTTTGCTTTCCTGTTTGTTGGGCTCCATTGCTGTTGGCATTTGGTGTATGTGTGTGTGTGTGTCAGTGTGTGGTATGTATGTGTGACTATACAGGCTTTGTGTCCATTTGTTCCTTGTATTTGTTCATTTGGCTCTTGTACTCATGTTTGTTTCCATGTGTGTGGTGGTGTTGTGTTGTGTGTGTTTCCCTGGGACTGTGTGTTGTGTGTTCCTGTGCAGCCACTGCTGCAGCTGCCTCCTCGTTTTTTTTAATGTGGTGCAGGGTGTGGTTTGACCAGGCTTGTTGAAGTGCATGGGTGTGCACAGGATCGACACATGGCATGTTCCTACATGGGGTGTATTCATGTGTGGTGGGGGGAGGTATGGCCCTGGGGTCTTTGTGCCCTGCCCATGCCTTGGACTGGCCCTGCCTCCTTTCTTGTGCGCATGTATTCCCTGGTGTTCTCCGCTGTGGTGACGTGACCGGGACATTGCTGCATGATCACGGAAGATGTGTGTCCAGGATGCAGAGGGGTGACTTGGTGGCAGGTGGGTCATGTGTGGGTACCCTTGTGGATGTGTTACTGCCCCAGCAAGGTGTTTGTTGTGGATTTGGACCCTGTGTCAGCCTGTGTGTTGTATTTGTGTAGTTGCGTACCTGTGGCGGAGTCCGCGTCGGGCCATGAGTTCATAGTGATGTAGCAGGTAAAGCACCGGGAACACGTGTAGAGTGGGGTCAATCCATTGGCTCACTCCGCTGCGGTGGCTGCGCACTATGTTGGCGGTGCGCGTCTCACCGCGGTGAACGGGAATTGACCTATGTTTAGCAATACTAATGTGGCATATGTGTCTACCGCTGCTCGCGGGCAGAAAAGTAAGCTTTTCCCCACTGCCAGCACCACAGTGGTGCCAACGCCCGACATCCTAATGGACCCCTAAGCCTTGCCTTTGACATGTAGATAAAAATCCCAAAGGCCCTGTCTGCCGTGGTGTAGGTCAATTGTCTCAACTCTCGACCACTTTCCCTCTCCACAACCAGATGGAAATACATGTCTCAAATAACTGATATAGGGGCTGTCTATTCTAAACTAAAAAACCTTTCGGGGATATCAGTTTTGGGACATTTGTGTTAAAAATCTAAGTTTGTCAATGAATTTGATTTTCTCTAGTTAACAAAATGCACAAAGAAGGGTATTCCTAGATTGTTGCAATGGCACTTGTTACCCAAAGGTAATTCTACATAAATCTGACTTTTCGTATGGCAAAACTGCTTAAGCCTATGCAGTAGAGAACACTCCTTGACTCTGTCACTACAGAACCACACAAGTTAACATTGGACCTTCTTTACATCTCGGTTAATGGAATACTCTGTCACATACCTGCAAAAAGTGAAGCAAACTCTATGGCAGACTGTTGAAAGCTGTAAGACTCACAGGCGGTAGCAAGGGAAAAACAAAGACTGGTACTCCAGCACAAGATGGAAAACAAAAAACTGGGAGGTCATCACAGCAAAGTAAAATGGATAGCCACACCATCCTCAGGAGTAATATCATCGATTAGAAGAAGGAACAGGGGAGACTGCATAGGCAAGAAGAGAGAGGATGCTCCAAAGATGACAAGGAGCCCATGCTGAAAGACATTATCATGACATTGAAAGATATCAATATCAATCTGGAATCAAACATAGACACTGTTAACATGGAATTTGACCACCTCCATTGAGAAGTCAGGAAAATAAAGTGGAGAATGGCATATATTGAAAAAACTATTACAACTGTGAAAAGTGAAGATTGAAATAAAAAATATTTTTATTAGGACAACTGTTTATTAAAGAAATGCATAATCAGACCAAAAGAAACATCCCCATCACAATGCATCATCATTATTCAAAATTCTTATCAATCTTAAATAGCGTGCCAATCTCAAAGCAATATCAAAAGCACATATAAAATATAAAATACAAAGTCTTTAAAAATGTGTGACACAATATTAAAAATAAGGGACAGTCCATTAAGACGTGTGATGGTACATTTTATTTTTTATCACTTACACAGATCCCTTCCATTTCCTTCATTATCACAGCCATACATGAGACTCCTAAAATGGGGTTAAACCCTAATCTAAATAGTACCAAGTCAAATCATGGAGTTTTTAGGTTTCCACGTAAACACTCTGCAAACTCAGTTACTTCTTTCTTGCAAAAAGATAAAGTAAATAAGGAAGGAGGTGATGTGTATCTTAGGAAAAAATGTGTCTACCCTGAGAGACTTAGCAAGGACAATTGGCTTTCTATCCTCATCTATTCAGGCAATTTCGTCGTGACCTCTACATTACAGGGCTGTTCAGAGATTAAAAGCTGTGGGCTAAGGAAAGGATTGTGGTATGACGATTTAGTTATATTGTCCCTGGAGGATCGGGGAGATTTTGAATGGCGGTTGGAGAATCTAGAGATATGGAATTAAAAAGATATATTTGGAAATGCCCTAGAATTTACTTTAGAAACAATGCCTGTATCTTAGGTTGGGAAGCACATTTGAAAAACCTGGAAACAAGAGGGGGAAGGTCCAAAGAGGAACTGTACTTACACATAAATTGTTTGGAGATTATGGCATGCCCGAATGATGAAGGATATATGGGAATTTTGTCAGGAGAAGAAAATATATGTATTAGCCCAGTACTTGCCAAGGAAGGAGAATGCAGTGGAGGATTGGAATTCTCCCCATTTGAGAAATTCCAGGGATTGGATATTGCAGAGAGAATTTTTTCAAATAATAAAATCATGTTTAGGTCCATTAGAAGTGGATTGATTGCAACCCATTTGACATTAAAAAAGGAGAAGTATTTTAGCTGGCATCCAAATCCAAGGGAAATTGCTGTGGATGTTTTCATTCAGTATTGGAGAGATCTGAAAGGGTATGCTATTCTGCCATCTGCCATGATACAAAGGGTGTTAAGCCAAGTGAGAAGTCAGAAGTGTCAGATTGTGTTGGCAACTCCTTTTTGGGAGACGCAAGTTTGGTTTCCTTCAGTCTTGAAGTTGGTTATGGAAGAACCTTTATTGATTCGCTGATGCCTAGGAATGTTGATAGATACAGATAGAGAGGAAAACTTTCACAATTTTCCCCTCAAAATTGGGCTTCTGATCATCTCAATTCCCCATTAAACTATCACTTGATTGTGTTTCTGAAGTTTAATGGCATTTCTGCTAACACATGAGCATTACAAGGCCAAAGTCCTTTTCAAATGGGACCTAAAGCAGTGTGTTCCTACATCAAAGAAGGCCACTCATTTTCAAATCGCATAGGAAATAAGTTCCTGGCTATTTGCCCTCACTCCACATGATCGAGGTAGTGCAAGGAGCACATTTCAAAATCTTGCCTCAACATAAATACGTTTTACCTTCCAATCATCACTACACGACCAAAAACCAAGGTATTAACTACCATGAGTGATTAACATTCCTCTCTAAATATTTTTTAGGAAGAACACTTCTTGCTAATGCTAGCATCTACTGTTTTAAAATAAAAACAAGTAATGTATCAGTACTTACCTGAAATCTCCAGCTAATTTAAAAAATCAAACCTAAATACTTCAACAAAGTCCATAAATTGGATTTACATCCTTCACAGACTACAAATAATACCACTCATTCCTCTAGACATAAACAAATGAATATTTTTTTTTCTCAGAAGCAGCAAACAAAAGAGGGAGAAGATGGCATTGTGTTGTGCTTTATGAACCATGTGTTCTACAGTTTTTAGTGTGCTCAAATATTGTTTTACTTTGGATCTTTGAAGTGTTTGCTGCTTGGATGTCGGAATTAAAAGTTAATGCATAATGTTAGTCTCCTGTCTTCCCTTACAATATCTCAAGGTCTGCAATGTTGGGATGATAGAGGATTTCTTTTGTAAAGACAAGGCTAGCAATCCTTACTTTAGCAACTTTTAATGAGGGGACAAAACCTAACCACAAAAACATCCTAAACTAGGAAATTCTACTTAATGTCATTTGTATATTTTAGGAGAACCCTTGCCGACTTGAGCTCTCTGCGTTGTGCCTCCAACCAGCAGATCTAGGATAACTTTGTAACTTTGTCTTCCAAAGACAGTTTATTAAGAAGTTTGAAAAAATGGATACCAACCATATGTGACCATACAAGTAAGTACATTCCATAATGTACACTTTGGATGATGGACCCTCCCTTTCAACAACATTAATTTTCTTTTCAAACAACGTCTTCCATTGAATCTAGAATATCACATTTTTAATACATAATATTTCTGAACCATAAATTGCTAGTGGTAGGATTTTGTGCAAAAATGCTTTGACGAGTGGAGTAAGTGACAATGATCAATACATATTATTAAACTTTTCTAGGAAACCTGACTGTAAAAGTGCTCTGGTTTAATAACTGTAACATGTTCAACCAATTTAAATCATGAGAAAAAAAACAGCCCTAAATATTTGTAATTTCTAACTTCTTCCAATTTTCTCTTATCTAAAAACCATGTAAAATGTGATACCTGTTTCTCAAAAACAAATACAAGTTTCCCCCTATCTATTCTTTATTAGTCTCTCAATATCTTAATTATAATTATTAGTACCAGGCCATCTACGGCCATCTATGTATATTAAGCAAGGCAAAAGGGTGCATCCCATTTTTGGAGAGAAAGTGTTAAATATATCAAATGAACCAGGTAAATAGGCCACATGTAAACTAAAATGAATATATATCTTTTTACTGAGGAGGCCAGAGGAGTCTATGTCTACTTGGGTTCAATTTGAGGTATGTAATGCTTGCATTATGGTCAACAGACCCTGTGGTACATTCCAAGTTGACAATTTTTCCCATAATCTACCTCTATACATGTCACTGAGAGATGTTTGGAAGTCTAAAAAGCAACAGCACAATCTATGATTTATCTCAATGGACTTCCTCACAACTCCCACAATGTGAAACAATGATCATTTGTGGTATTGTCTGACCGAAAATTAACTTATTCTACTTATTATTATTTGCAAAAACTCACTTCTTCAGTTTGGCCAGCAATCATGTGGAAAATTGTTTTTGCAGAAACATCTAAAATACTTATTAGCCCAAAATTAGAGGGATTACTTTCATCCCCCTGTATTGTAGTTACTATATCCCTGATAGGCTCTGTGCATTGGAATAATATACATTATAGTTTTGAATTAGGACTGATGTCAGTATGGTATGTCTCTATCGAGTACATTAAACTTAATTACTTGTGTGTGCAAGCTAACTCAGAGGTCACTAGAAACTTTCTTGAATGAACAGGAAGGGATTCGTTTCTGACAACCTTAGAGTCAGAACAATATCTTCAGAGTCGTGGACACAATAGATACCCGTTTCACACAGTCAATCGTGCATGCTTCGTTTCTACACAGTGTGGCACAGAAATAGGGAGATGGGCATTTCAATAAAAAGGGTTTATTGAACTGTCTTCTTTCTCATGCAAGAGAAATGAACTGCTACAACCGTAAGACATAATGCGCAGTACAAAATGTACAGCGTTAGCAGTAAGATGAAATAAAACTGTAATAGCATGTCTTGTAGCTATGACATATATTCATTAAAATACATACATAAATAACACAGGCTAAAATACTCAACTGGTGCTTCTAAAATAATCCTACCCCAGTGTACCAAACCAAAGTCTGGAACGAGGGAAGAAGTAGGTGCTGTTTTAGCTATAGTTTAGTTTAGTTGTGCCAAGAATTGACAGACGTTTCCCTACGTTCTAATCAGCTCCATACCTTAGAATGAGAGAGGTTGGTACCTCTTTCCCTGGACTCGATCTCTAACACCCCGCGAGAGGAGTCAGAAACACTGGAGCTGGATTCTCTGCAAGGAGGATGACAGCATCTGGTCAGTGCGTCAGTTGGGAACTTGACTTCCTTCGGGACTTGCTTTGGCGTGCCACGTCGTGCAAGTAGGTAGCCAAACCGCACTGTGCCTTGCCATAGCAAGTGAAGGTATATTTATACCTTGAAGGTGTTTGGGAATGGCAGTATTGAGGTAAAAGTCGGGCATAAAAACGTCATGAATGAACCCCTACGGAATAGATGTTCATGCATAAAACATGAGTTCTTGGAGAAATCAATATCCAAGCAAGGGGAAGTCTTAAAGCCTTAAGAGTCTGGTTTTCCAAGAACTCATTGTGACGTAGATGAACGGATGTAAGTAGCCATGCCTGTAGTTGGTTAGCATGAGCAATGAGTAAATAAGAGCTGGATTTCTATGCCTATTTAAGGGCAATGTGAATTGTACCTATATAGGGGCTTGAATCGGGAAATTCATGCGGAATAGAAATCGATGCACAACACCCCTTCTTCTAAGAAGGCTTAATAAGGAACCCTTTAAGGATTATGGGTTCTTTCCTGTTTCTGCGATCCACTGAAATAAAAATTTTGGGGCAGATTCACAAGCCCCTTGCAACACATTTGTGCTGCCGTTGCGTCACTTCTGTGACGCAGCAGCAGCGTAAACCATGCACCACATTGCGACTTATTTACAACATGACGCATCTAGGCAGATGCATCACATTGCAAAGCACTGCGCCACATGAAACCTGCGTCAGGTTTTATGTGGGCGTTCCGTCGCAGGGTGGGTATTCCATCGCAGGAAAGCCTCGTAAAAGTGACAGAGTGAAATCTACAAGGTTTCACTGAGTCAGTTTTACGAAGCCCCTGCATCAAACCCTTACGCCTGCTTGAAGCCGGCGTAAGGAGTGACGCACCACGTTAAGTATGGGCGGCCCCTGTGCATTGCTGGAGTTGCATTGTGCTTGCGACATGACTCCAGCAATGCACCACCCTTATGCCACAAGATACAACACACATCTACCTATCCATGCGCCATGGTGCGCCGCTTTGTAAATGCAATGCATTCGTAGTGGCGCAAGGGGAGAATTGCATGTCACATCTATTCTGGCGCATCCCTGCTGATTTGCAGAGATGCGCCAGTCCTCGAAAATATGGCCCACAATTTTTTCTACCCACCATTCCGTGTTTACATTTACTAAGGATGCTGGCATGTTACCAGGTCTGGCAGGCCTGCTTAAATTGTGAGATGATAATATATCTTTAATAATTTTTGAGGAAATTAATTAATTCAATCAAAATCCTTTACATATGTCATTTTTGGAACACCAGAGGAGGGACTGGCCATATAGATTTTGTATATATAAGGTCCAATCTTGTTGCTTTCCTTCTTCACTCACAAGTGAAGTTAAGACTCTTTAAGGGGCAATGGGCATATGTGTATAGTAGGACTGCTAGAACGAGTGAAAGGACTGAGCGTCTAGTTGTTTGTAGAGGACCGGGTCCCAAATATGCTAAAACCAAAGGGGTTAGTCAACTTTTTCTCTTTTAAAGGGTATGTAGGATACACATGCCCCTGCCAAGACCTGGGGCCCCTCCCAGGACAAATATATCCAGAATATTCAATCACTATGATAGATATCACATTACAAGTTGCCAGGAAACAGGGCAAAACGTCAAGTCGTAGCAAACAACAAGGCATGTCGTTGGATAGAAGATTGGTGAATGGTTTCAAAAAGCAGTCCTACCCACGCTCCAGAATAATACAGAATGAGATTGCACTGGTAGAGTAACAAGAGGATAAAACCTCTTAAAAATCTCCAAAGCAGGGTCAAGATCAAACTGAGGAGCGCTTGATAACCCCAGGGTTGGATTGGAACTGAAAATAGGCCCGGTCTTGCTAAAAAAAAGTGGCCCGCATTTGCATATTGCTTTTCCACAAAACAGTGCTTTCGCAAAATTGTTTTTAAAAAAAAGGGTGAGGAGGGTGAGCAGGGGTAAAAAATTGCACAGATTAGTTTACACTGATGAAACACACCTGAAAACAAGTGAGGACACTTCTGCTCAGCACCCCACCCCCTGCTCAATCTACATACATTAATTTGAAGGGAGGTAATGGACGCCCATCTACCTCCAGAAAGCCCAATCAGGCACCCACTGGGCCGCTGGCTGCATCCTATCACAGACACAGTCCAAAACCGCCCCCAGACTGCTCAGAAAAGCAGCGCGCAGCTGGAACTGATCACCAGCCCCTCGGGCATTGCCCGAGTGCCCGCCTTACCAATCCGACACTGGATATCCCTAAGCGCTGAGGCCTGAAGAAGCTTATAGGTATAATGTTTGAAAAGTACCAGTAACGGGCCATGGTGAGATGAGATGGCATGGTCAGATGGTTGGACAATGGAGCAGTTGTCTAGCACTGATCTTATATTGTCCTCAAAGACATGTAAGAGGAAACGACGGAGAGACACAAGTGAGGAAAATATATATGGGGGATGAGAAAAAGGGAATTCATTTCATGGTGAAATAGTTCAGGTTTCTAAACTGGTACCTCTATCTAGTTGTTTATTACTACTGTTGTCTTGGTCATCCCTGAGCACAGTGATGGGTTGTTAGGGTACGCAGGTTCCGTGTGAATTCAGGAAGAGGGCAGTTGGATGTCCCCAGCACAAGGTGTTGGGCAGAAGGGAGGAAAGTTAGGGAGGGTATTGTTCTAACTGTTGTGTTTTTGTTTCTATGCAGAAGCACCACGTTGAACAGGGATACAAGAAAATAATGGCTTGCACCACACTGGGAGACTCAAATGAAACTAACCAAAAGGAATGGCAGACTAGAAGAGTCATTAACCGTAACATGTGAATTTGGGTATTTTCTCCTGGAATTTGACCTGCCCGGATAATCAGATAACAAGGCAGGTGTTCCATCAGTACAGGCAAAGGCACATCCCGGGCACAGTTTTTTTCTAGGACACCCACTTGAGAGAGGCTTGGGGGTATAGTCACAAGAACACGTGATAACTACGGCAAGAGTAGAGTAACACAACTTTCAACATCGCAGCCCATCGTGGGAAAATAACCCCATGTCAACGTGTCATTCACAAGAAGGCGGTAGCATGCAATAGACACCAGACAACGCGGCAAATGTCCATGTGAAAATCAATGACACGGCACAAAAATGCAATACACGAACGCAAAAAAAATGCGTACAAAAAGTAGCGAAAAACCAGCCACAGGCCTGCAAATCCCAAGTGTCTGGCGGGACAATGCACCATAAAAACCACAGAAAAAACACACCAGAGACAAGCCAAAGCACATAGCAACATTGATGCACCATGACCCTACACAGAGCCCAACTCGAACCCCACAACCCCCACAGACTACCAGCAAGGAACAACGGGGTCGGGGAAGGCCAAAAAGAAGAGGGAGAGGAAGACCGGGTGCAGACCGCAGGAAAACAAGACCAGCGTCACGGAGGTTAAAGAACACCACCAGCAACTGACCCACAAGCAGACCACCTGGAATGCAGTCAGAGTGCAGAGGAGGCCAATCCAGGGGGCCAATAGGCAACGGCATAGCGTGACAACCTAAACCATGCACAAAACCGCTGCCAACAGGATGGCAGCAATGGTGACATTAGGTGGTAGTCCAGTACCACCTGAGGAGTTGGAGGAAACCCAGCCCACAGCCATCAGTGTGGAGACAGTGCAAGGAGAAGGAAGTATGGACACAGCTCGAGAACACCTGGCACAACACCAACAGGGAGTGCAACAAACAGGGCCTGGGGAAACAGGGGGAGATAGGCACAATGGCATACATGCACAACGAGGCGTAGCACACTACACACCCAGAAACACCCAGGATCATGTCCCAGATCCCCTTGGCACACTGCAGCACACACACATAGCACAAATAGCACACCCACATTGACGACGAAGTTGAACTACGCGCATAGCTGACACTGCAGAACAGAGAACACAACTGGCTCTGCACATGCACACAAACATGCCCACTACAGCTGACAGAGCTGGTAACAGTAAAATTGAGTGGGTGACGTCAAATCTACATGTACAAGCCCCAACCCGCTGCCTCCGGTGATATGTCTGCATCCGATGTACACAGCACAATGTAAAGTCGTAGGGCCCAGGGCCCACATGCATACTACAAGACCACAGGGACACACGCAGAGATCATGTTGAACTGACTACGGGTACATGTGCCTGGCCCCTTTATTGTCAGGGTCACATGTACAGTGACGCCTGTGCTGGATGTGAGTGGGGTGAGTGTAAGCCAACACTCACGGAATGTCTGGTGTTGGCAACCACTTGGACATTGGAGACCAGTGCAACAAATGCAGAAAACACATGCAACACAGAGACAACCACTGAGCAACAGGGGGTGAGCCAACATGCAAACAGATGTGTCCATGAGTTGCAGTGCACTAGGCTGCTGGACACGAGAGATGAGCACGATCATGTGCAGTAAAAGTCTCCGATTGTATCCCTTCGATACATTCCTGATGCAGATGCAGTGGGGTGGGTCAGATCTGCATCATCCTCACCATCAACGTCTCAGGGTCCCCACACTGTTCTAGGTGACATACCTGCACAATTGGTCCACAGCACAAAACACAAGCAGCAACAGACAATGACCTGCAGTGCTCTGAGTCACTGGCACCTGGAGTGCTGAGCAGGGAATCAGGCTGATGATGGCATCCATGACAGGCCCGAGCAATCCAGAAGTCTGTCAGGACCACCGCTTAAAACTCTGGCTGATGGGGTTTGGAGGTGGTCTTTGTGTTGGTGGCATGTGCCTCCTGCGGTGATGCATCGTCCGGGCCGGTCTGGACTCGCTGTGGTGTGTGTGCCCTAGTGGGACGCGTTTGGGCTTGGAGGCAGCATACAGCACAAGGCCACAGAGTCACGGCATTGCTGATCCCAAGGCCTACGCCTCAGGGGCCAGCCTATGTCCCCGGAGAAGGGGTCCCAGACTTGACCAGCACATAGTTGGTGGCTCCGAATGCACTGCAGCCAGCACAGGGGAACAGTGTTTACAGAGCAACTTTTACCACGCACTACCTTTACCACGCAACTTTTACAACACAAGTCGTTACAACGACTTGCACTGGGGGTGCTGTAGGATAGGGAATGGTTTAATTTACTATCCAAAACCTTCCTTACTATCCACTGGGACTGGAGTTGGAATAGTAAATTAAACTATTCACTTTCCATCGCCCCCCTACGCAAGTTGTTGAAACGACTTGCGTTGTAAAAGTTGCGTGGTAAAGGCATGCATTGTAAAAGCATGCGTAGTAACGACATACATCCGCCAGCACAGGCACCCAGCAATGGGACGGTGACTTGCGGTGCAGTCAGATGGGCCAGGCAAACTAAGCGGCTCACCATCAATGTCAGAGACGTATGTTGCGGAGTGATTCAGGGGACAGTGGAAGGTGTCCTCTAGGGCTAGACGCCAAAAGGTTCAAATGTATCCAAAAGCAACAAATGGAGGAGTGGAATGCAACAGCCCATTGCCACAACCAATTCTGTGTCTGCTACATGGGGGTGAAAACTGCCTCCTTGTCCATAGGCTCAGATGCCACCACTGTTCGACCAGAGAGTGTCCATGAATGTCGGGGAACAGACTTAGTGGCACCGGGGCTGATTTGGGATGCAGACTGTGATGATGCGGGTACACTGATATGGACTCTGTCATTGCTGAATCATGTCCCTGTGACCTACTGTACAGCAGTGTAGGCCGCAGGCAGCGGTCAGCAGTGTCCCATAGCCACGTGTCTTTGGCTCGCAATGCACAGCGCTAGTGACACCGGGTCAGATAGTGTACAAATACCTCTGTTACGATGATCCTTTTCTCTCCGCCAAGATGCAAGGCGACATCCTCTTAGGCCTCTTCTTGCGTGCAATGCTCAACGCTGAGTTCCAAATCTGTGGCCTACTTGAGCGCAGCCTAGGCAGACAGCAGTGTAGGCCAGAGGCAGTGGTCAACACAGGCCATTCACTGAGTGTCGCCGGCATAGGTTGGTGGCCCCACCAGCCTGCATAGTTCAGGTTCAGTGGCACCAGGTGCTCGGTCACCTCTGTGACTGTGACCCGCCTTTCGTCGGGACTGAGCTGCATCTTCCTCTTACTCCGCTCCATGCGACCAGTGGTGTGGACTCAGCCATTTGTGATTTGCAACTAGGTGCTGTATGTGAGACCTACTGGTCCGCAGGGTTGTCCTGGTCTCTCATCCATGGCTCGCCGGCTGGCGTTGGGCAGGGTTTGTGGCAGACTGCTCGCCGGATGGCATTGGACAGGGTTTGTGGCAGGTTGAGCAGCAAGAAGCGCATATGGCACTATGCTTCACTGATCGAAGGTAGTCTCGGATTTGGATCTTACACTGGCATGTGGTGGGCCCTCTATGAACACACCTGTGTCTGATGCTGATCAGTGTGGCCTCGCTGCGTTGGGTTGGGCCTGATGGGTTTGTGGTCCAGCGGGTATGGCAGGCACACGGGATCTCATGGCGGGGTGGGAGGCGCCGTCCTGGCAGATACATTGGGCTTTCCGGAAGAGGACAACACCCAGGGCTACGTGTTTTTTTTTCACACCCCTACGCTGGCCTGGCGTATGCCGGACCATCCCACTCTGTACATGCTTACTGGTGGGGCGTAACAGGTTAACATTTCGGATAGGTCCCCCACTGTCTGGGGCAACATGGTTGTGTTCACTGTCCACTTCACTCCATTCACCAGAGGTGTATGTCGCCGTGGATGTGGGTGTGTTCTGCATACTGCGGTTTGTTCATTACTTTGCTGCCACTCTTGGCATTGTGTACTCTCCCAATCATGTTTTGATTGCATCCTTCACAAATGCCTGGATGACACCTCTCACCACATTTGGCTATTGTGTGGCTGAAGTGCCATGCCCTTGATGGCTGATGTTCACAGTTTGCCAAGGTTACCATTGTGAGTTGTCCTGTCGTGTCTGGTGGGTTGGCATGTTGTTGTGCATGTTGGTTGTGATTTTGTGATGTGTGCATTGCCAGAGTTGAGGATTGCATGGTTGTGGTGTTGAAGTTAGCGGGGTGTTAATTGGGAAGTTGACAAGGGGCTTTGCATTTTGGTTGTGCGATCTTGGAATGGCTGGTTGCTGTTGGACTGTCAGAGGGTGAACGGATCATCTACACTGGCTGTGTATTTGGAGGCGACATTGGTGAGGGTCCCACGGTGTTCAGATGTTGCCTGCACATTGATGTGTGACGTGCGCTTCCTGTTGCGCTGATTGTGTGCTTTGTCATCAGGGGGCACAAGTGGGACATGTGTGCAGTGGATTGCCCCCTACATGTGCGTGCATCCAGCTAGGGCGTATGGTCCTTGCTTGGCCGACAGCAGGTCCTGCACATTGTGTTGGCTGTATGTGGATTGGGGTGCCAGGAGGATGGTGATGTCCAGGACAGGCGTGGGGGTCTTGGATGAGGCTGGCTGTGAGACTCCACCGACTCTGGTGGGTGTTGTTTGGGGTGTGCCATGGGCCAACAGGTGGTACACATCCAGTAGTTTGCTGTGGAGAGGGATGTTGGTTGTCCACTGTGTTGGTGCCATTGGCCTGTTAGGCAATGATGGCCAGGAGGCGTAGGATGATTGTCCTATCAGGCTGTAGTGGACAGTGACATTGTCAGATGTTGTGCCTGTGAGGCAGGGGTGTTTCTTTGGGTGGCCGCTGTAATTGTCTGTGCTGTCCCTGTGGTGGTCCCGGGGGCGTGTGTGTGCCGGGTAGGCGTTGTGGCCCTCATGGATGTCCGTGCTGCATGATGAGTGGCTCCATGGCATCTGGTGCCTTTCCGATGACGCCCTGGGCAGGGATCCCTACTGTGGTGCAGGCTGCCGTCTAACTTTACACCAGGTCAGAGCGGGTGTAAAATTCCTGACGCTAACGCGCCTTATCGCGTGTTTTGTTTTCTTATCGCTGATCTGTGGGTATAGTCCAAGAAGAACACTCAGATCTTCTGATTCTCAGTTGCTGATCTGCCCTCGGTTCAAACTGGTAACCAAGGGAGGGAGAGCCTTCTCTGTGTTGGTCCCTCAGCTCTGGAATAAGCTACCTGAGGGGCTACGCAGAGAGGTGAATCTCCTGCGATTTAGGAAATCTCTAAAGACATTGCTGTTTGGAAGGGTTTTGAGTACAGTGTAGGTTGGCTGCTGCATTATCTCTCTGTGTTGTATGTGGTTATTGTATGAATTCCATCGATTTCCAAGCGCCTAGAGACCTGTAGGTGATTGGCGCGATATAAATCCAACATAACATAACTAACATTGTGAATGTTGAGGTGTGGTGTTGTCGTGGCTTTGTGTACGGGAACGTCTACTCTGCATCTCATTAACAATAGTTGTGGGGGTCCTCTGTGACGATGTTTTTGTGGCTGTTATTGTGGGGAAAGTGGTGCTGTGGACTGTTAGCACCTGCTTGTAAATGGTGAGGTAAATCTATCACTCCTTTGTCTGCGATAAAGTGCAGTTAATTCCATGATTGCTCCTTGTGAATATGCCCCTAACTGTATTAGAAAGAGAGGGATATACGTTTCTTGTACTTTCAGGATTTACTGTTAACTCAAGATGAGTGGCTGTGTTAATAGGAGAAGCAAAACCCTTCAAAGAAAAGAAGAAAATTGACTGATGCCAAGAGATTGTATTGGAGAGGTGTTCTGAGTTTAAAATTGGACTCTTCTTGATGTAGGGTGGGCATATTTTTAGCTGAAACTGCAACAACTCACCATTAGGGATGTGAGTCCATTCTTGTGCCAGTTAGAGGAAGAGGTAGTGATACTGGGGTAATGCGCTCACATGAGATTGACAGACAAGGTCATGGACGAAAGATTGAGGGTACACAGCTGCAAAGTTAATAGATGCCTTTGATCTGTCAGACTTTTAGAGGCTCAACATCCATGAGTAAATCAGTACTCTTTCTATTTACTGGCCCTCCAGACCTTTTTGCATATTGAATATATTTTTACACAAACATTCCTTAAGCAGGTTCAGGTATATCAGACCACTCTCCGCTGAGAGTATACTTGAAAGGTGGAAAAAGAGAACTAAAAGTGGATGATACTCTAGTGTTAAACACGGAGCTGATAAAGAAATCGATGGAAGGGTCAGAGTTATATTTTAATGAAGAACAACAGCACAACAGTAAAATCCCAGGTGACAATGTGGGAGGTGTATAAGACTGTCATCAGGGGTCAGACAATATTTCTGACTGCTGGGAAACAATGAAGCCAGAAGAGAGGAGACTTATTGAGTAGAATGGGAAATCTTAAAACTAGAAACCAGATAAATTTAGGGGTTGGGCGAGCATGATGAGCATTTATGTAGACTGAAAAAAGAGTAATATCAACCTGTAGTGACTAATCTAGCTCAGAATCATTTGTAACCATCCAAATGAGATTGTACTATGTAGAGATCAAGGCTGGAAAGGTACTAGCCTGGCTTGTGAGATGAGATTAGTGACACAGTTGGGTTGAGGAACTAATGTATAGGGAGGAAAAAGCATACAAGGTGGCAAGAACATAGAGGAAGAGGTTGCCAATGGGCATAGCAGGGTAGACATACAAGAGACCCAGAAATTCTCAAAAGACATACATCCACATACACTGACCAGGAATTAGAGGGATGAGTTATAAACAGAACTCTGAGAAGCTGAAATCTGAGAAGTGATAAAGGCAGTTCATTCGGGAAAGACTTCAGATCCTAGTGGTCTACCATTGGAAATGTACAAAAGTATAGCTAGCGAAGGGCTTGAAAGGGCCAGGTCAAATAAGATCCTGCCCTATGCCCTTTTTGTGGCTACAATAGCCCTCAATTGTTCAATAAAGCAATACCTAGCAACTAGGAAATAAACAGCGAGCAGGATTCGGACAGCTCCCGGCCGTCGAGCGCACATGCCCACCGTGACGCATGATGGCCAAGAGTCGTCATGAGCATGCAAGGGGTTAAGAAAGATAAGACCAATATTCAAAGGAGATAGATGTTGACTCAATGTACCACAAATAATAGTTAACAATTCATTTTCTTTGTACAAAAGAGATTTCTTTTAAAAAGACTATCAGAAGGATCAAATATTATATAAATACACATTCAAATACCATAAACTCATAAATGACAAACAGTGAAGTCCAGGCCTTAGATATGTTAATACAATGTCAAATAACTGTATGTAACCTAATAAAGGTACTAGAGCTGCAAAAATCTGGACCATCACATAAGGAAATCAACATCACAAATAATGTTAACAAAATATGAAAAAACACAATTGCCATACAATTTCAACAAGACACAAGAATTCACAATAGTGGCTTATTAATTTATTCATTGATGTTTCTTCAATATATCTACGTGTGTTTCGGTGAACATAGCGCCTTCATCAGAAAAGCCACATGGCAGATAATGCCATAACCTAGAAAGATATATTTAGTCAAGGCAGATCAAAAACGAATTCAGCAGAAATAATGCTTTCACCTAGTCTAAAGGATGAATAGACTCAGCCCAATGTCTAGATGTATGGCGACTTTCCAGAAGAATACTGACAGATAATATGGAATCTTTTCTAAACATGTATGGCATATGAGGCAGAGATCCAAGAACTGTATTGCTATTGCATGATGGCGAGATAATTACTCGTAGCAGAAGGCAAATGCTCTTCACTGAATGCCAACATGGAGAAACTGCCTCAGACTGTGGGCCTATGCAAAATTGTTGTCTCCGGATAATCTTCTAGGAGAGTTGAGTCTGATAAAAACAGAACATAACCCTGATACATGAAAAAGGTAAACTTACCAACGAATATGAAGGGTACAGACCAATATTGTTATTTTTTATTTATTTATTTAAAAAGTTTTATATAGCACTAGCTAGACCTGTGGGTATCAGAGCGCTTTACAAATAAAAAGGAAAATAAACAGTTGCACTACATCACAGGACATCAGGATGCATACATATATAAGCAAAGACATCACACTTAAGTATACAGTGAAGGAGTGAAAAATGGAGATGGTTGGAACAGTTAGATAACCCCCATCATAACCCCGATCATTGAAAGTCAGCGTGAGAGGGGAGTCCATTAGTCTATTGATGCATAGGTTGCTTGGCTTGGTCAGAGAAGTATTGGTTGAGGAGCAGGAGTTTCAGGTCATTTTTAAAGCAGGGGAAGGGTCTGCGGTCTGTAGGGAGTGTGTTCCATATCCTGGAAACATTACCAGAGAAAGAACGGCATTGAGTTGCTTTCCTTTTCAAGCAGTGAGTTGGTGCTTCTCAGAGTTCTGGATGTTCCGGCTTTTACCAGTTTGCTATTCAGGGAATTGGGGGATTGGGCGTGGAGGGCCTTGTGTGTAATGCAGGCCAGTTTGTAAATACATCTACCTTCCATGGGAAGCCAGTTGAGTGCATTGAGGGTTGGTGAGATGTGTTCAAATATTTTTCCACCAGTTATGAGTCAGGACGCCATGTTAAGGACTGACATTAGTGGGACGAGGTGAGCTTTTGGAGCACCTGTTAGAATGGCGTTCCTGTAGTCCAGTTTAGAAAGGACTAGGGATTGTCCAATTGTCTTAAGATCATCCTGGGGAATGAAAGGTTTAATTTTCTTGAGGTTTTTAAGAGATAAATGTGCACCTTTTGCAGAGTTCTTGATGTGGTCTTTCATTGACAGGTTCTTATCCAGGGTAATGCCTAGTAATTTTACCGAGTCAGATAGGACGAGGGGGCAATTTAGGGCATCAAGCTTCTTGAGCCAGTCTTGGATTGGTCGGTGGTTACTTTTCAGAGAGAACAGTATTAATTCTGTTTTGTCTGGGTTCAGTTTTAAATGGTTTGCGTTAAATCAGGATTGAATCTTGGTTAGCGTGGCATTGAGGTGTTGGACATCCTTGGGTGATTTGATTTTGTGGTATATTTGAGTGTCATCTGCATAAAGGTGGTATTGAACCCCTGCTTACCCCTGTGACCTGACTTGGCAACTTGAAAGTAAAGAAGAAAGGTGTTTTTCCACTTAGTTGGGAGATTTGTGTAAAGGATGAAGTTAGTTTTTGTCGGGCCATTAGTCTTGTGTGGTAGTTGTCTACTATACGTGTTTCTGGGTGCTGTTTTAAGGTTCTTGCTTTAAGTTCTTTTTTGCAATATTGGTTATATTTTCATGGGTAATTTATGGACCAGAAGTTGGGTCCATAGCGCCTGAGTTTATAGTTGCGGGTGTGGTTTGGCAGGGTCATATTTAATGACTGAGGGTTCGTCTCAATATGAATCGGTGGGAGGAGAAGTTATTTGTGCATTTGAGTATTGTTGCAGTCTAAATAATGAGGGAAATGCCAATTACTGATTAAGCCTCTTTTCTAGTAGCACTGTTGGTTAAAGGCAGTAGCAATCCACGGTCCTCTATCATACACCAGCATATCAGGGAAGCCTTTATATCTTAATTTTTAGGTCTCATGATGGAGCACTAAGTTTGACCACCCACACAGGCAGTGTGGATCCGAGTGACCTGTAGCCCAGACTAGCAGAAGCAAGGTAGCCTGCATTTCTTCTTGTGGCCACCAGATAGAGCTCTAGGCTTATTCAGGAGATCAGGGTCTTCTGACTAGGATGACGGAGACAACGTAAGGTAGGTGGTGGAAGAGAGGATGGCAAGATGGCAGCAAGGGGGTGGAGAGGAGTTGTTTTCCCAAAATGGCTGAGGGTGAAAAGAAGCTGGAAGCCTGTCTCACCTCGATATTTTCCATGGAGGTCCTCGTTTCAGCACTTATGTTGTATGTTCAGTGCTGTGTCAGTTTCTTGCAAATGTACGGCCAGCTGGGCCTCTCAGATGCAGCAGGGTAATGGTAGAGCCCAGCGTGGCATAGTGAGCTTATTTAGACTTCCCGGGTCCGGAGGTGAGAGTTGTGTGTTAGCAGATCTAGCGCTGTGCATCTGTTGCGCTCGATTTCGCTTCGCCTCCTTCTCCCCTATTCTCGTCTCGTTTGTGGTTAGAGGGCCCAGGTGAACCTCCCACTGCGAGCAGCACGGGGAGCACTCTTTAAAATTCCAGTGCACTGCGCTGCGGTGAGTGGTTGTCGCTCTTGTCTAATCCTGCACCTCAGTTCTGCTTCTGGAGTCTTGAGGGAGCCGAGGTAGACCGGGGTGTCCCTGAACCAGCAGCGCGACCCTTTCAACTCCTCACCTTGATCGCCGTAGCTCCAAAAAACTGCCTTGTACAGACTCGACGGCGCTGGGGGCAAAACCGTGGTAACCGATGTTGATTGCTGTAGCGGCGCGACCCTTCCGACACATTCCTCGATTGCCGCACTTCAGAGCTGCCTCGGGTGGGCTCTTTGGATCCGATGCGGCAACTGCGGTAGCACAAAAGTTAGATGCTCGTCTGTTGCAATATCCCTATCCACGGTAAGAAATCACTGTTACAAGAGTGGAGTATTTCTTGAGGTGAATCCGATTGTTGCATGGCCTTGGATATGGGGAAACTCAGGATTTTCTTCTAAGGCGATCCCGTCCCTCAGGAGGTCATCTTGGTGCACCTCCTCTGGCGGCCATCTTAGACCTTTTTGAAAGTAGAAACAAAAATACTTGCTAACTATTGCTACTCCGCTGCGTGGGGTCAAGATGCTAGTGCACCCGGATTAGTCATGGTGGCAAGAGGAAATATAGCCAGACATAGGGGAGCAGAGGGCGCTCCAGATTTAGAAACATGGTAACAGGAAATGGATTGGTCTATGTTGGCAGAAAAGTTTATATACGAAGGAAGTAGGTGCCCGAAGATGTGGAAAAAATGGACCTGATAGAGAGCCTACTGCCGAATTAAGTGACAGGCATAAATATAAAACTGAAGAGATAACTTGGAAAATGCACGAAGGATATGAGATGATTTTATTGTTTTATATTTATGAACTGCTTTTATCAGTGTAAATGATCATATTTTTGATCGAATAAAGAATATATATATTCTTATACTTTTCTTTTTAAAATTATGTGGGTGATTGTTAGAGCTGGGGGTCGCTAGTTGACTGAGGTAGGTACCTTAGGCCAAACAGGGACCCTTGCTTCCACGTCAGGAAAAGGAAGGACACCTCCTCAGATAGCCCCTGCTCACCTCCTCAGTAGCTTGGCACAAGTAGCCAGGCTTACCTTCAAGGCAAGTGTGTAAAGTATTTGCAACCAAGCTCTCAGTGACCCAATGATGACACCACAAATGGCCTCCACACGGGTTTCATAAAAACAAGTAAATGTTTATATAAAAAGATATACGATGAGACCACATAATACAAATCCAACATATGCATATTTGTAACATTCCTCCTGGCCAGTTATTAGGACAGCCAGCCCTTGTAGGTTCTGGCAATATTAATGAGCAATTCTAGATGATCCACTGCAGTACTAATGCAATGCTTTGCAGTTTGTAACAATCAGGCAGTTTGTTATGCAAACTAATGCAATGCGTAATGCAACAATCAGGTAGTTCATTATGTAAAAATAGTGCAGTGTGTAATACAACAATCAGGCAGTTCGTAATGCAGAAATAAAGCAATGCGTAATGCAACAATCAGGCAGTTTGTGATGCAGAACTAATGCAATTCGTAGTGCAATAATCAGGTATTTCGTAATGCAGAAATAATACAATGCGTAATACAATCCAGCACCGATCACGCTGCTTTAGCCGTTCTCTCCGCCACTGGTACTGACTTTCAGTCAGCTTCCGCCAACAGATGCCCCCAACACAGTAATGGTGCAAACTAACGTGTAGCTCCGCACTCCGGCCCCAGTACTGCCACTTCTTTTTAAGTACGGGCTGCGATACAAGCTGAAGCAGAGGCTCGCGCTGCAAGAATGGGAAAGGCCGAGAGCATCTCTCTCCAAGCCCACACGCCACCCCAGGTGGCATCACACGTTACCTAGGTGTGCAACCTCGCTCTCCTCTCCTCTTCTCCCTACTTAGGCCTCTGATGCGACTTTGTGGATTCCGGGTAGTCAGACTTGGGCCCTCCCCCGACGGGGTTGGTTCTAGGTCCTGCTCTGGCACCGACAGGCTTGAGTCGGAAACACAGCTCTTGTGGGGATACCGGTCCGAGCCGGTGGAGATAACAAAGACCTCAGGCTACAACAGGGTACACGCACACAGCTTCGCTCAGACTCACTTGAGCTTTGGGTGTGTACGATCACAGGGCAATCCTCACGAATGTCTCAGGCTGCAAGAACCACACGCACACAGCATCGCTGAGACTCATTTGAGTTCCGGGTGCACACGATCACAGGGCAATTCTCACGAAGGTCTCAGGATGCAAGAAGCACACACACACAGCGTCGCTGAGACTCACTTGGACTCTGGCTGTGCACGATAACAGGGCAATCCTCACAACGGTCTCAGTCTGCACAAGGCATACACACGCAGCATCGCTGAGACTCACTTGGACTCGGGGTGTGCACGATAACAGGACAATCCTCATGAAAGTCTCAGGCTGAAAAAAGCACATGACACAGTGTCTCTGAGACTCACTTGGACTCTGGATGCACACGATCACAGGACAATCTTCATGAAAGGCTCAGGCTGCATGAAGCACACCCACACAGCGTCGCTGAGACTCGCTTGAACTCCAGGTGCCCAAGATCACAGGGGGATTCTTACGAGGTTCTCAGGCTGCAAGAAACACACGCACACAGCATCGCTGAGACACACCTGAAAACGTATGTGTTCCTGAGTTACCACAACAGTGAGCCAGCTCTCCTCGGGCTCTTGGGGACAAGTTACTTGGGGATAGGTTACCCAGCACACAGCAAAGTCCTTTCAAGCAGGGGGACACAGCACACAGTCCCTTTAGCCTATCCTTGGTTAAAGCAGAAAACTGCAGGCTAGCAGGCTAGCCACAGAACACACAGCAAGGGTCAATCCTTTCCTTCAGTTTCTTATGCTGTTTCCTCCTTGGCAAAGGTTCCTCTTGACCACAAAGTGGTTCAATCCGGTACAGTCTTTATCACTCCATTTCTCCATTCCAAAGTCCAGGGGTTGCAGCTCTCATAGTTATACCCCTCAAAGTCTTTGATGTCTTTATGTTCAGGGGGGCACTGACCCCTGTCCAAACCAGTTCTGGGTGTCTCCCTGCCAGTGACACCTTCTTTCTTTGATAGTGGGTGGTCTGTATCCTTAATCAATCAGCAGGAGATGGTGCCATTGTTTTATGACAGCAACCCAGGCCTCTTCACCTCCAGGGGCTACTCCTCACCCCTACACTCCAGATGCAGGTCAGCCTGTTGCTGTCTCACCTCCTACTTTGGGTCAAGACATTCCCCAGATCCTATCACTTTCAGATCAAGACAGTCTATTTACAACCAGGCAGAGATGCACAGAAATGTTAGAACACAAAAACCCAGCCACTTCTAAGAGTTGTTTCTAAACACACAAGGACAAAAACACCGTTACAAACAGATGTGTTATTAAATTGTGAGTTCAGGCACAATAAACTTCACCTCTCCATCTTAAGCCTATGTGAAAATAGGCTGGAAACATATTACACAGTCTCCCCATGGGCAAGATGGCCTTTCCACAGTGAAAAACGAAATGGACAGTATTTCACTGTCAGGACATGGTACACACCTCAGGACATGACCTACCATTCACATACACTGCACCGTACTCAGGGGGTACCTTGGACCTTCCATAGGGGTGTCTGATGTGCATAGAAAGGGAAGGGTAAGGCCTGGCAAGTGGGTGCACGTGTCAGGACAAAAGGGCAGTTTAACAAACTGTGCACAGGCACTGCAGTGGCAGGCCCGAGTTCTCACTTTAAGGCTACTGGTGTGGGTGGACAGTTAGTACTGCAGGCCCACAATTAGCGTTTGCATTACCAGCCCTGGCACACATAGCGCACTTTACTAGGGACTTTACTAGTAAGGCAAACATACCAATCATGGACAACCAATTACCATAACACTGTATACTGGGAGCACTTACACTTTGACACTGATCAGCAGTGGCAAAGTCCCCAAAGCATCTTAATCAGCAACCCCATGTCAGAAAAAAGGTCTAGGGGGAATGCAAAATGCTTAGGGAACTTTAGGCAAAAAGGGTCAAGTCCAACACAATCCCCTCCCAGCCTAAATCCAGGGTCGACCAATCAACTACCTTGATGGATTTCCCTGCTTGTGGAAATAGAACACGGACGCAGGCCCGCTACCGCAGGGACACCCTCCTGTTCTATGCCTTCCTGACCTCAGGGGGGCTCTCTTGGACACTACTCCCTGGGCCAACTATGCTGCTCCATGGTTACCTCCTGGCCGCCGGGGGCTTTCCAGGGGTGCTGGTCCCTTGCCAACCTCCACCTAGAGTGGTACCCCAGGAAGACCAATTGGTCAGGATACTGTCTCCAATTATCCTGCCCTCCAGGTTAGAGGTGGGTTTACCCTGATCACTTCTATGGGACCTAGCCCTACTGGCTGGGAACTGTCCCACGAGTTGTCCCACAGGGGAACACTAGCCTCTCTAAACCTTCCATTTAGATTTCTGTGTTTGCCATTTAGGAATGGCACCCACAAACTTCAGGACCGCGGGAGCTCTGGTTACAGATGCCCCACGCCCTCCTGAAGCTAGGTGTTCTTCCTCACACAGATGGCAAGTAGGCGCTAGGCCTCCAACGTGGTGTTCCTCTAAGGAACCCTCCAGTCTCTGGGGTGGGCTAGTGAACCCCTGGGGATGCTGCTCACACTTCCTACCTCCCCTTTGAGACAGGGTGCTAGCCCGCAGCCCCCCACTACTGTGGGACCTTTCTGCTCTACTTTGCTTCTCTTCCCTCTCTAATTCCTCCTCAAACTTTTGGACCCATGACCAGGGGTGGTGCCAGCTCCCGGGAGATAAAGAGCTCACACCCTAACACAGGTTGGCGCAATCCTGGAAAACCATTACTGAGTCTAGGCTCCCTGGGGGCCAAATTGAGCAACCAATTCAAATCCTTCACCATGCTAAACAACACCCAGTCATCCAGTGCACGCTTGTACTCATCCACTCTTGGCACTGCCACCATTCAAACTGGACTCCACCCGTTTAACCTTAATCTCCAGTTCCCTCATGCTTAACTCATGAGCAAAGATAATCTTTTCTTCTTCCCAGGCGAGAGCATTCCTGCCCTCCTCTGCTCGCTTTTCACTTTCAATGAGCAGCTTTCACCCTTCTAATTGAGCTTTAAGTTTTAAAACCTCCAACTCATGATCTCTGACCCTTTGATTTTCCTCCAGCTCCTATGGTGAAACACTCCTCCCTGAATGGTTACTGCCAGCCCCTAATGCTGATCCTTCCACTGGAAAATCCTGTGGTCCAAATCCATTCCCTGGGTTATCCTCATCCACTTCAACATCATCTGTCTCCTGAGCAACTTTGGCTTCCCACCAGGCCCTCAAGGCTGTCTGCAGCTCTTCCTTCTTGGTGCTACTTTTCATGGAACATCCCAAATCTACGAAGAATTGCCTCAATTGATCAACTTTGTAGGTAAGCAATGCCTCAATGTCAAACTCTAATTCTCAAGCCTCACTGGCTTCTTGACTCCTCTGCTGAGATATGATGTGTAGGACAATTAACAGGGGAACCCTACTCACTGGGAGCCTGGGTAAAGTATTCACACAAAAACAATGGCTCCTGCGGATAATTACTCAAAAGGTATGATAATATTAATGCACGATGGCAATGTGGGTGATTTGGAAAAAGACGAAAGGCAAGTCAGTGGTATATGCACTGGAAGAATATATTTCGATACCAGCAACAATAGATACAGATCTTACATATATGAACAATTTACACATTTATGTGCACTTATACAATTTGAAAACAGTAGCGAATTTCCAAATAAATATTAAAGTTGCCCAATAATGACAACTTAAAAGTACGGTCTGCTTCTTTGGGAGTTGTCGACGACGTTTCGACCTTATGTGGATAAAAGGTCTCTTCAGGACTGACTGTATGTGGGGCACCTGCGCAGTACTAGTGAGGTATGCATCCGATAACAGTGACACTGTGAAGTGAGTGAATAAAAGCAACTTACAGAGATTCCGGCCGGGACTCCTGTAGCGATTAGATGCGGTGTACTTGTGAGAAACCGATTCTCTAACGCTTCCTGGAGTTCGACCAAAGTTCAAAAATACCTCTGAGCACTTGATAGTGATAGTCATTCGGCACGCCCTGCCATTGTGCAGACACCTATAATCATGGGGATGGGGGAGGCAGAGTGAGAATCCTTTCAGTCTCCGTAGATAACTTTCATAATCAGAAGGGGGAAAGGATCACTGGTCCTGCTTAAACCTTGGGTTCACAAGTCAAGGAACTGGTATCTCCCAAACATATATGACTCTCATACACGTGTATGTTGATAGTGATAGTCTCTCTTTAGCGGTATATACTGTGTCCCCGCTTTTCTACACGTGCGTGCGTAATCATTGAGTCATTTTTTGTCTTGTGCACCCTCCACCAGGAGGTTTGCCTTAGGGTTTAAGGCAGTAGTGATCGTGGAAAGTGGGGGGTAGTGGTGTGATTGTTAAAAATCCGGACAACCAGACAAAAAAACCATTTAATAGGTCTGGGTTCGGACTAAAACTAAAAATTACTGATGCACTTTGCGAATTGGTAAGGGATTCTAGTGCATTATATAGGATATTGTTAAAAAGAGGTCAACATGTTTCAGCCTTTGGTAGTCAACAGATCTATAGGCTTTCGTCAGGACCAATGGGGGTTAGTGAATGGTGAAAAAAACTGTGAGAAGAATAAAGGGTTATTGACCTGATTCTTCGTGACTTTAAGGTTTCATTGTACCTGCAAAAATAGAAAACACGCACACAAACAACGACAAACAGGGAGATAGGGTATGGAGAAACACATAGTTATGTACAATAGTACCTTAGTTTTTTGTAAGGAACTAGAAAATGGCAATACTTCCCGTCATACTCATTTCGGGCGTCAACTCTTCCATTCTCATGCTTCGGTTCGACTTATACTGAGGTGCCCATAGTTCTGACAATAATACTGTAGTGAGGTGCCCATAGTTCTGACAATATCACTGTGCGTGATCTATAGTGGAATATGCTATACAGTGAGGCCGTTTTGTGTTTTTATCTAGAGGCACTGCAGACATTCCGATTATGCTGAATATTCCGAGTGTATGGTTTTTAGGAATATGAGCATGCTTATAGTGCCTAAGAGGTTTTCCACGAGTCGCTATTTTAAACGTGGTGGTGCGTCACTGCATTCGTGCTCAATACGCTGTGCGCGCTCTTACAAAGGCGTACCTTGTCTTTTTTTGGAAATTGCTCCCTCGGGGATTTGGGCTGATCGAGAGAGGCCTTACTAAAGAGGTATTAAAAGGAAGAAGTTATCGAGTGCGCTTTCTTACTTACGGTTTTCCGTGTGGTGGATGCGCCTAGGTTTACCCAATACCTTAGTGCCTTCTTACTCGGTCCTGGCAGCATGTGCTGACTCTGCCTGTCCTCACCCGGAACTACAGCGTAATGCGGTTCCGGGTCGATTTTTACTCCATGGCGGTAGGAATGGAAGAAATACTTCAACATGTAGTGTAGAAGGTTTCTTTTAAACTACACTCACCATTCTCTTGGTAATTAAAAAGGGGAGTGCAAATCGGTATTATTAAGCAATTCATAAGTGAAAATGGGTTTTTTTTTGTGTATATAAAGAAAACAGTATTATTTTGTTTGCAATTGTCTAATCTAGTAAGGGGGGTTAATGTGGGCGCATAAATTGTTGCGCTTTAGGGAGAATGCAGTGGTTTTATTTTCGTGAGTCGTTTTGAACTGCAGTGATGGGCTTGGTTTCTGGGATCACTAGTATAGTGCATATTTGGTGATCACTAAAGATAAACAGAGGTATTAGGCCATTGGGGTACCGTTAAGCATGAGCGAATTTTGCGGATCTCGCGTTCGCGAATTTTGCGGATTTGCGGATTCGCAATCCGCAAAATCCGCGAATTCCCGCGAATTTGCGGATTTTTTTTTTTTTTGTGTTCGCCCGTGTTTCTGCCAGTTCGCGAGGGTTTTGTACACTTTCGCAAATTGCGAACTTACCTGTCGGGTCGCAAGTTTCGCGAACTTGTTGTTTCTACGTGTCCAGCCTGTTTGGGACACTCTTCTTCATCACTGCCACTCTCTGTCACCACTGCCACTCTCTGACTACTCATGCCACCCTCTGGCCCACCCATGCCACCCTCTGTTTCATCACCACACCCTCTGGTTGTCCAGTGTACATTATTTTCGGCAAAGCAAAGCACACCTTCCCTGCCTCAAGTGACCTGAATTAATTTGGGGCTGATTCATGTGTCACAGAATATTTTTTTAGCTGGCACCTGCTTCCTTAGTGCGCCCTGATTAGTGATCTTTTGCACTTGCTAAGTGCTTTCATTGTTGCAAAATTAGTTACAACACCTGCCCTGCCCCAACTGACAATAATGAATTAGGGGCTGATTAATGGATTTTAACTTCCAGCCTGGCTCCTGCTTGTCTCCCTTAGCTGTAATTCAGGACCTTTGTGGCATATGTGTAACTATTCTGAGGTTCAGAGCAGGGTCACATACTAGTTTCAACTGGCAACTGAACTCTGGAGGGGCCCCTCAGGAAGCACTCCAGGAAATGGCTACTAATGATGAGCCTGAACTTTTGAACCTGGTAAGTAGTTACTTTCAGTTTTGCTAAAATCGTATTTCTGCAATTTTGCACTTATTCGCGGGGCGCGAACTCACGCGAACAGTGCGAGCAGTGCGAGCAAAATCCGCTGCTCGCGGATTTGCGGATTTTGCGGGAAATTCGCAAATCTCGCGGATTGCGGATTTCCCGAAAATCCGCAAAATCCGCGAGCGGAACGGATTTTCCGCCCACGCCTAGGTACCGTACTTCTGGTGGATTATTGGGAGTTGAAGTCTCAGATCATCTGTTGAGAGATAACCATGGAACAGAGTCGTTCAGGCCTAGGGTATCTGTTTTTAGCCTATGGACCCAACGTTGTTCCTTCTCGAACAGTATGTTTTCCGCGTTTCTGTCGATTGTCTCTAGGCTTTCCAGGATCACCCAATGGAGATCATTGGCAGTGTGTTGTTTTTCTTTATAGTGTGTTGACATCTTTGTTGTACTTTTCTGACAGTTAACATTACTCCTGTGTTCACAGAGTCTTTGTTTTGCTTTACGGCATGTCATCCCAATATATCTCATATTGCAAGGGCATGTAATCATATACACCACATGACTGGTATTGCAGTTGGTGTGTTTTCTCAATTTCCATGCCAAGTTTGGAAGTAATTGCAATTCTTTTGTTGGTTTTGTGGTGGCACAGACTACGCAGGAACCGCAAGGGTAGTGTCCAGTAATTGGAGGGTTATTCCATAAGCCTGGTTGTTGTTTCTTTTTTCTCGGTGGAGGTCTGGTATGGACCAGTAGATCTTTGATATTGGTACTCCGTTTATTCGCAAATCTTGGTTTTGGCCAAGTCAGGGTGTTTGATGTTATAATCTTCCAGTTGCGGTTGATTATTTTCTTCACCTGATTTGTTATTGGGCTATAGGTTGTTACACACGTAGTCCTGTCTTCAGTCTGTTTTGGGTGACTTTCGAGGAGGGATTCTCTCGGTTGGTTTCTGGCTCGTTTCGCACAGGAGTTGATTATCCTTTTTGGGTAGTCTCTGGCTGTTAGTTTTTCACAGAGGTCTGTTGCTTGGGTTTTGTAGTCTTTTATGGATCTGCAATTTCTTCTTAGCCGTAAAAACTGGCTGTACGGAAGGTTTTCTCTTAAGGGGCGGGGGTGAAAACTGTTGAAGGATAGTAGACTGTTTTTTGCAGTGGACTTGAAAAACGTTCTTGTTTGTAAGGTGTTTTCCTTAGCAAAAATGGTGATGTCTAAGAAGTCAAGACTCTGTGCATTGGATGTGAATGTGAACTTAAGGCATTCATCCTGATTGTTCAGCCACCTATGGAAATTTGTTAGTGATGTATTGTCCCCTCTCCAGATTAGAAAAATGTCGTCAATATATCTCTTCCAAAAGAGTATATGACGAAAGAAGGGGTTGTTTGCGTTATGTACGTAGGTCTGTTCAAAGGTGCTCACGTACAGACCCGCTACGCTAGGCGCAAAGGTGCTGCCCATAGATGTTCCATGTTGCTGGAGGTAGAGGGTGTTTTTGTATTGGAAAAATTTTTCCATAAGGGCCAATCTACAACATTCTAATACAAAATGTCTTGGGGTCCGGTGGGGCCAGTCAATATTGAACAATATGGTTTCGAGAGTCTCTAAAGTTTTCTGTTGTGGAAGGCTTGTGTAGAGGCTTTCGACGTCCAATCCTACTAGGAGCATACTGCTCTCCGAGTACTCGAAATTTTGTAACATATTGATCAAGTCTCGTGTATCTTTTAGGTAAGTAGGAGTGGTTTGGACCAGTGGTCTCAAGTACTGGTCTGCAAATTGTGATAGTGGCTCTAGAATAGAATTGATCCCCGAGACAATTGGTCTTCCTGGTGGTGGCATCTTGTCTTTGTGCGTCTTGGGCAGAGAATAAAAGTATGGCGTGACTGGTGCTTTTGTTACTAAATAGTCCGCCTCTTTTTTAGATATCCAATTGTTGCATTCTGCTTCTTCAATCATCAGCGATATTGTTCGTTGTAGGCGCGCTGTTGGGTCGGTTGTAATCACTTGGTAGAATTTGGTGTCTGCTAGTAAGTCCATGCATTGTCTATCATATCCTTCTGTTGAGAGTAAGACAATACCTCCGCCTTTGTCCGCAGGCTTTATGACTATGTCACGATTGTCTTTTAGTTCTGTCAGAGCAAGTTTTTCTGCTTTTGTTAGATTCTGGAAAGTTCTTAGAGGATGATGATTCAATTCTTCAACTTCCTTCATAATGGCCTGTTCAAATGTACTTATTTCAATGGGTATTTGTGAGTTAAGCGGGCAAAAGGTAGATTTTCTTCTTAGAGTCGTATCTCCTTCTTGAGGTTGTTGTTCTCCTTTGAAAAACGCTTTCAATTTTAGTGTGCGGCAAAAGTTGGCGAGTTCACATTTCGTTTTGAAGGCGTCTGTCTTTGGGGTTGGCACATACCCTAATCCTTTGTTCAGGACACTGGTCTGGTTCTCTGTTAGTTCTAATCCTGTTAAGTTGACTATGAGGTTGTCGGACCTTGTCCTGTGTTGGCTTTGGTGACGCTCCTGGTTTGGACCTGTCGTGCTTGGTCGGACCAGGTCACTCCTTTTTGTCTGGACCTTCGATTGTTCTGGCCATTCCCTAAAAAAGGACGGCTTTGTTGGTAGTTTTGGGCCCCTTGTGGTGGCATTTGATGATTCATGGGTACTTGGAAATATGGATTTGGCCAACCTTGGAACTGGGGATTAAATGGGTGGAATGGTATTCCTTGTATATTCTCTTGGAAAAAAGGGGGGCGCCAATAGTTGCCTCGACCTCTTCGTTGTCCTCTTTTATTCCTGAAGTTTCCACGGCCTCGGGTTGGTGTTTCGTCTCCGCTCTGGTCTGAGCTATTGTCTGAAGACATACTGGTCGTATCTGAATTATCATTGGGTTTGTAGTCTTTGCTACTGTAGGGGTGAATGCGTTCCAAAGAGAATCTTTTTAATTCTTTTGCTAACTTTTGCAATTTTGTCTGTGTTAGGTACTCTTGGCTGTCTTTCATTTCTTTATTAATTTCGTCAAGACGTGTTTTGTAGATGGTTATGTTGACTGTGTTGTTTAGTTTTGTTTCCAAAATTTCGATCTTGACAATACATCACTAACAAATTCCCATAGGTGGCTGAACAATCAGGATGAATGCCTTAAGTTCACATTCACATCCAATGCACAGAGTCTTGACTTCTTAGACATCACCATTTTTGCTAAGGAAAACACCTTACAAACAAGAACGTTTTTCAAGTCCGCTGCAAAAAACAGTCTACTATCCTTCAACAGTTTTCACCCCCGCCCCTTAAGAGAAAACCTTCCGTACAGCCAGTTTTTACGGCTAAGAAGAAATTGCAGCTCCATAAAAGACTACAAAACCCAAGCAACAGACCTCTGTGAAAAACTAACAGCCAGAGACTACCCAAAAAGGATAATCAACTCCTGTGCGAAACGAGCCAGAAATCAACCGAGAGAATCCCTCCTCGAAAGTCACCCAAAACAGACTGAAGACAGGACTACGTGTGTAACAACCTATAGCCCAATAACAAATCAGGTGAAGAAAATAATCAACCGCAACTGGAAGATTATAACATCAAACACCCTGACTTGGCCAAAACCAAGATTTGCGAATAAACGGAGTACCAATATCAAAGATCTACTGGTCCATACCAGACCTCCACCGAGAAAAAAGAAACAACAACCAGGCTTATGGAATAACCCTCCAATTACTGGACACTACCCTTGCGGTTCCTGCGTAGTCTGTGCCACCACAAAACCAACACAAGAATTGCAATTACTTCCAAACTTGGCATGGAAATTGAGAAAACACACCAACTGCAATACCAGTCATGTGGTGTATATGATTACATGCCCTTGCAATATGAGATATATTGGGATGACATGCCGTAAAGCAAAACAAAGACTCTGTGAACACAGGAGTAATGTTAACTGTCAGAAAAGTACAACAAAGATGTCAACACACTATAAAGAAAAACAACACACTGCCAATGATCTCCATTGGGTGATCCTGGAAAGCCTAGAGACAATCGACAGAAACGCGGAAAACATACTGTTCGAGAAGGAACAACGTTGGGTCCATAGGCTAAAAACAGATACCCTAGGCCTGAACGACTCTGTTCCATGGTTATCTCTCAACAGATGATCTGAGACTTCAACTCCCAATAATCCACCAGAAGTACGGTACCCCAATGGCCTAATACCTCTGTTTATCTTTAGTGATCACCAAATATGCACTATACTAGTGATCCCAGAAACCAAGCCCATCACTGCAGTTCAAAACGACTCACGAAAATAAAACCACTGCATTCTCCCTAAAGCGCAACAATTTATGCGCCCACATTAACCCCCCTTACTAGATTAGACAATTGCAAACAAAATAATACTGTTTTCTTTATATACACAAAAAAAACCCCATTTTCACTTATGAATTGCTTAATAATACCGATTTGCACTCCCCTTTTTAATTACCAAGAGAATGGTGAGTGTAGTTTAAAAGAAACCTTCTACACTACATGTTGAAGTATTTCTTCCATTCCTACCGCCATGGAGTAAAAATCGACCCGGAACCGCATTACGCTGTAGTTCCGGGTGAGGACAGGCAGAGTCAGCACATGCTGCCAGGACCGAGTAAGAAGGCACTAAGGTATTGGGTAAACCTAGGCGCATCCACCACACGGAAAACCGTAAGTAAGAAAGCGCACTCGATAACTTCTTCCTTTTAATACCTCTTTAGTAAGGCCTCTCTCGATCAGCCCAAATCCCCGAGGGAGCAATTTCCAAATAAAGACAAGGTACGCCTTTGTAAGAGCGCGCACAGCGTATTGAGCACGAATGCAGTGACGCACCACCACGTTTAAAATAGCGACTCGTGGAAAACCTCTTAGGCACTATAAGCATGCTCATATTCCTAAAAACCATACACTCGGAATATTCGGCATAATCGGAATGTCTGCAGTGCCTCTAGATAAAAACACAAAACGGCCTCACTGTATAGCATATTCCACTATAGATCACGCACAGTGATATTGTCAGAACTATGGGCACCTCACTACAGTATTATTGTCAGAACTATGGGCACCTCAGTATAAGTCGAACCGAAGCATGAGAATGGAAGAGTTGACGCCCGAAATTAGTATGACGGGAAGTATTGCCATTTTCTAGTTCCTTACAAAAAACGAAGGTACTATTGTACATAACTATGTGTTTCTCCATACCCTATCTCCCTGTCTGTCGTTGTTTGTGTGCGTGTTTTCTATTTTTGCAGGTACAATGAAACCTTAAAGTCACGAAGAATCAGGTCAATAACCCTTTATTCTTCTCACAGTTTTTTTCACCATTCACTAACCCCCATTGGTCCTGACGAAAGCCTATAGATCTGTTGACTACCAAAGGCTGAAACATGTTGACCTCTTTTTAACAATATCCTATATAATGCACTAGAATCCCTTACCAATTCGCAAAGTGCATCAGTAATTTTTAGTTTTAGTCCGAACCCAGACCTATTAAATGGTTTTTTTGTCTGGTTGTCCGGATTTTTAACAATCACACCACTACCCCCCGGATTGGTGTCAGTACAACGCGTTGTGTTACAACGCATTCCGTTACAACGCAGATTTTACAACGCGGGATCCATTACAACGGATGTCATTACAATGCATGGCATTACATCGCAGATGCTATTACAACGCATGGCATTACATCGTAAGTATAGGTAAGTATACCTTTTTTTAAAAATGTTATTTAGTTTATTGTAATTAATTTTTTTAATACAATTTAATTAAAAGACATTTAAAAATTGTCATTAATTTAATTTAATAAAATAATATCTATTTAATAAATGTAATTTTATAAAAAATTGTAATTAATTTAATTTAATTAAAAAAAAGTAATTAGTTTAATGTACATATTTTTTATAATGAAATTAAATTAAAATAATAATATTAATTTATTTAATTTAATTAATTTAATTAAAAAATGTAATTAATGTAAAATAATTAATTTAATTTATTAAATATATTTTAATTAATTTTAAAATGGTAAATATAATTTAATTATCCCTAAACCCAAACCCTGCCCTAAAACCTAAAAACACCCCTGTACCCCAAAACCCAAACCCTGCCCTAAAACCTAAAAACACCGCTGTACCCCAAAACCCAAACCCTGCCCTAAAACCTAAAAACACCCTGTACCCCAAAACCCAAACCCTACCCTAAAACCTAAAAACACCCCTGTACCCCAAAACCCAAACCCTACCCTAAAACCTAAAAACACCCCTGTACCCCAAAACCCAAACCCTGCCCTAAAACCTAAAAACACCCCTGTACCCCAAAACCCAAACCCTACCCTAAAACCTAAAAACACCCCTGTACCCCAAAACCCAAACCCTACCCTAAAACCTAAAAACACCCCTGTACCCCAAAACCCAAACCCTGCCCTAAAACCTAAAAACACCCCTGTACCCCAAAACCCAAACCCTACCCTAAAACCTAAAAACACCCCTGTACCCCAAAACCCAAAACCCTGCCCTAAAACCTAAAAACACCCCTGTACCCCAAAACCCAAACCCTGCCCTAAAACCTAAAAACACCCCTGTACCCCAAAACCCAAACCCTACCCTAAAACCTAAAAACACCCCTGTACCCCAAAACCCAAACCCTGCCCTAAAACCTAAAAACACCCCTGTACCCCAAAACCCAAACCCTACCCTAAAACCTAAAAACACCCCTGTACCCCAAAACCCAAACCCTGCCCTAAAACCTAAAAACACCCCTGTACCCCAAAACCCAAAACCCTGCCCTAAAACCTAAAAACACCCCTGTACCCCAAAACCCAAACCCTGCCCTAAAACCTAAAAACACCCCTGTACCCCAAAACCCAAACCCTGCCCTAAAACCTATAAATACCCAAACACCCCAAAACATATACCTCAGTACCCCAAAACATATACTCCTATACTCATACTTATTTAAAAAATCACTTAAATTAATATATTTAATTTATAATATTTAAAAACAAAAATAAATATTTTTTTTATAATTAATAATAAATAAATCAATTAAATAATATTAAATAAAAATAAAAAAAAATTAAATACTTACCAATACTTACGATGTAATAGTATGCGTTGTAATAGCATCTGCGATGTAATGCCATGCATTGTAATGACATCCGATGTAATGGATCCCGCGTTGTAAAATCTGCGTTGTAACGGAATGCGACGTAAAAGTTGCGTTGTAGGTGTAACATACCCTACCCCCCACTTTCCACGATCACTACTGCCTTAAACCCTAAGGCAAACCTCCTGGTGGAGGGTGCACAAGACAAAAAATGACTCAATGATTACGCACGCACGTGTAGAAAAGCGGGGACACAGTATACACCGCTAAAGAGAGACTATCACTATCAACATACACGTGTATGAGAGTCATATATGTTTGGGAGATACCAGTTCCTTGACTTGTGAACCCAAGGTTTAAGCAGGACCAGTGATCCTTTCCCCCTTCTGATTATGAAAATTGTGCAGACACCGTCATTACTCTCGAGATTGTCCGAAATTCGCAAGTCCAACTTAAGAGCCAGTATTTTCTGAGCCCTGATACACCTTGGCTGCATCGTTCGTAATAAGAAGTGCTTCATCTGTAGCACTATCAAGTACACCGCATCTAATCGCTACAGGAGTCCCGGCCGGAATCTCTGTAAGTTGCTTTTATTCACTCACTTCACAGTGTCACTGTTATCGGATGCATACCTCACTAGTACTAACCCTTCCCTTTCTGAACACATTGGACACCCCTATAGAAGGCCCAAGGTACCACCCTGGGCAGGATGCAGTGTATGTGAAAGATAGGAAATGTCCTGATATCGGTGACATACCCTTATAGTGAAATACTGCCAATTTTGTTTTTCACGGGGCGCTAGAGGGCGCACTGCGGGATGGCTGGCTAATGTGTCGGCTCCACCGGACGGACGCGACCATAGCGGCCCTTTCACCCCTTTCATCTGCCGCTACCGCTGAAAAACGGACAGCATCCGATGTCGGAATGTAAGGCCGACACAACTACATAACTTTTATGACTGACCACGAGCCACACAGCGAGAGAGCAGCGAAAAAGCGGAACATTGCCGGAGCGGATTCAAAATGGCCGCGCCTGGCGTCCACCGGCATCGGGACAGAACATCGTCTGGCAAATGCTGAGAACTGCCACGCACCGGTGACCAAGCGGACAGGTGGTGCCGAGTGGGATGCAGAACCGTGGGACAACGGAGGTCTGTGATAGAAGCGAGAAACATTGACTTTCGCGGTGCGTTCCAGCAAAGACAAGATGGCGGAGGCGCTGGAACGCACAAGACCGGCAGCAACGGCCGCCCGCGAAGCAGGCGAAACGGAGTCTCAGCTCACGGAGGGGTAGCGGCGGACGCCAAAGAAAGTGCACGCAAGGTGAGAGTACCTAGCGGTAAACACCGTGGAAGCCGACCCGCGGCCCCCAGCGTAGCGCACCAGCAGCTCTGAGCGCTCGGGGAAGGTGGGTTTTGAACCTGCCATACAGATGCGCATGGAAATTCCCTTGGTGCCGCAAGGACATGCAATGCACACCACAGACGGCCCACACCTAGCAGAATAGATCAACACATGCCAGGCACCGGGGGCTGCGCCATTCTGCTGACGACCCTGGCACTTGCTTGTCACCAAGTAGACTGCACCAAAACAGACGCTCCCAGCAACCGCTAAGGTCGATGAGCAGACGTACCCCGAGGTGGGGAGCTCAGACACCAGCGCGGCACCATACTCCGACGCCCAGCAGGCCAACGGCCGGTAGCCCGAAGACGACCGGACATACCTCGCCTCTGCCACAGAGGACCATGGGGAAGCCGGAGAAACAACAGACCAAGCTCCCATTCGAAACGAGGAAACAGCCGAAAACTGCGACGACCACCCCAGAGGCTGAAGTGGCCAGGGAGAAATGGCGGAGGGGTCGGCCATGGAGTCGGTGCTCCGCGCAATCCAGCAGAGCTTGCAGGAGATGAATGGAAAACTAGATAATGTGATGCAGAGGGTGGACAATATGGCGGCCAAGATAGAGAAACATGACGAGCGGATTGTGGAAGTGGAACAGAGGATTTCAAGAGTGGAGGACGAGCATAAAACCACGTTGAAGGTGTGCGGGGGATTGGAGAAAACAGTGGAGACCCTACGCGCTAAGGTGGAGGATCAGGAAGCCAGGTCCAGGCGGAACAACCTCCGAATTTCGGGCTTGCCGGAATCCACCAACACAGGGAAGATGGAAACTTATGTCGAAACGCTCCTGAAAGACATATTTGGCGCTGACAAACTATCATCTGTGTTTCTAATTGAACGAGCTCAC
This sequence comes from Lissotriton vulgaris, assembly GCF_964263255.1. Lineage (NCBI taxonomy): Eukaryota > Metazoa > Chordata > Amphibia > Caudata > Salamandridae > Lissotriton > Lissotriton vulgaris. The sequence goes on along the minus strand of NC_141693.1, from coordinate 1,434,287,744 downwards.
CGCTCACTGGCGCCTGTACCAAAACCGGGAGCTGCCCCGCGAATGATCATAGCCTGTGTGCTCAACTACAGGGACAGGGACACGGTACTACGGCTCGCTAGAGACATGGGCAAAATCACTTATCAGGGGAGCACTCTGGAATTCTATCCCGACCACACCATGGCGGTACAGCTGGCGCGGAAAGAATTTGCTCCGGTAAAGAAGAAATTACGGGACCTGGGTCTCGAGTACGCCATGCTGTACCCTGCGAAACTCAAAATCACGAACATGGGTAAACCGGTCATTCTGCCGACGGTACAGGCCGCACATGACTTTCTAAAACAGCAGGGGAAGCGTCGAAAAGCTCAGGAACGAGCGGAACCGACGAGCGATGTGGAATAACAAGTTGTGCTGAGATGACTACTTGGTACCCCTAGAAATGCTACGAGACTACACTGGGCCTCCAGATGCTGTGACTAGATAAGATGACCTGCCACATGGCGCTACGATGGCGCAAGGCCCGGCCTAGAGACTGTGGGTGCATACATCGACAAGCCGAGCGGACTGGCCATACCAGCGGAAAGGCCCGGGATGGGCACCCACGCAGTGAGTATTCGGAGGGCTGGCATTTTCCGGATGGTATGTGGAGGGTCACCGGGATCGGGAGGCTGGCTTGCTCCCCTGGCAGACAAATATGTTCCGGGAGTGCGCACACTGGCAGGCCCTCGGGCCAGACCTTATGAATGACACTAACTCGAACTTATGCTGCCATATGGGACTGGGATGTGACAGACCTTGCTGTTCAGGTTTGACCTGTGTAATGTTCTTACTTCTTGATGGCGGATGGTGGGGGATGGGTGAAATACCATACACACTACATTGAAGACGATATAAGCGTCCGTCCACGTCCACTACGTGGGTGGAGATGTGTGAACCTGGCGACACCCCCAGGCGGGTGCGCCCCAAACTGAGTTTTCAAATGAGGTTAATGTTTGTTAAGGGATGGCTTTGGCAATGTTTGGGTGCTAAAGTGGGAGGGGGGAGAGAGGGGGAACCGGGGTTTTCCGAACTACGAAGTCTGTGTCTGAGAAGCATGGCGGCCTCCTTAGCCATACATAATCATGCGGGTTTTTATTTCCAATACTCCGTTCTGTTGTGGATTTTGCACTATACACTCCAATGCTCAGTGAATGCACTGTACCTACGGATGCGACTGCACCTCATGTGGTCTGTAGTTATGAATACCAGTATAAATGTCGAGAGTTAACACATTGACTCTTCTCACGTGGAATATTAGAGGGCTAGGCAACCCGAAAAAGATCAGGCAGATGTTTGCTTACTTTGACAGGATGCATGTGGACGTAGTGTTTTTACAAGAAACACACCTGGCTAACACGAACACACCTACATTGGGCAATAGATGGGCAGAATCAGTCACCAGCTCGAACTACTCGACCTACTCTAGAGTCAGTATCCTAATACGTAAGGGGAGGCACATTGAAATCACGAGCGTAAGCAGAGACACGGAGGGTAGAAGTGTTCTTGTGGAAGGTAAGGTCAGGGGGCAGAGGGTCCTATTGTTGAACACTTATGGCCCCAATGTCGATGACCCGGGTTTCTTCAGAAAACTGTGGCAGACCGTTGCAGACAAACATATGGATCCCGTGCTGTGGGGGGGTGATTTTAACGTGACACTGCAAGACCAGTTAGACCGGGCCGCGCACACTTCGGAACAACATGGCAACGCGAGGCACATGCTGAGGGACGCAATGGAAGACCTCCAACTGACTGACATATGGAGGGATGGTAACCCGGGGGTCACAGCTGCGACTCACATAAATGCAGCAAACAATAGTTGGGCACGGCTGGACTATTGGTTGGGAACACGGGAGATACTAACATGGGTTAAACATATTTCACATCTGCCCAGAACAATGTCGGATCACAACCCAGTGTTGTTAAAAATTGCGGTCCCGCAATACGAGCCGCCACCCTTCACTTGGCGTTTCAACGCGGCTGCCCTAAAGGACCCCTTATATGTCACCGCTATACATACAGCAATAGTAGATTACTTTGTGATGAACGGCCCGACAACCGACGACCCATGTCTTTTATGGGAAGCATTTAAGGCCACAATCAGGGGGGTGTGTATTAGTACATCCTCAGGTATACTGAGGGATATCCGGCAACAACTACGCACACATGAGGAGGCCATACAGGGGCTGGAACAGGTGTACACGCACACAGGGGACACTAAAGTGCTAGGTGAAATACAGGCCCTTCTGGCTGAACACAGAAAATTTGCTACTGACGAACTTAACTATGTCACTAAGCGGGCGACTGCCAGGCGTTATGGGGAGGGAGGCAGACCAGGCAATGTGCTGGCTGACAAGATCTGCTCGGGGAAAGCGCCACAAAATGTGACAGCCATCTGTAAGTCCACAGGGGAGAAGGTGAGCGACGTTAGAGAGATTACAAAGGAATTCATGACACGTTATAGTGCCCTATACGAAGCACGCCCCTCACCCTCACGGGAAGACTTGCTCGCCTATATGGCGGATGTGGAGATAGCATGGCTGTCGGACGGCCACAGAGCATACCTGGCAAGGCCTGTCACGGTGGAGGAGGTTACTGATATCATCAAGCGATTGCCAAACAACAAAGCACCGGGGCCAGATGGGTACGTGACAGAATTCTACAAAGAATATGCAGATCTGCTTGCTCCTCACTTGGTGAGGCTATATGGGGCAGCACACGAGGCCCAGACCCTGCCGGACTCCATGAGAGAAGCCTTACTCATTGCGCTCTTAAAGCCGGGTAAGGAAGAGGATAAATGTGACTCATATCGCCCCTTGTCCCTCTTAAATGTGGACACGAAAATAATCGCTAGTTTACTGGCTGACAGGCTGAAACCACTTATGCCCCTCTTAATAAGACCAGATCAATCTGGATTCATACCTGATAGAGCCACCACACATAACACACGCACTCTATTTGCCCTCGCACACTACTTGTCTCCCGACACGAAAGCAGTAGCAGTGTTACTAGATGCTGCTAAGGCGTTCGACACCATAGGATGGTCTTTCATCCAAGCGGTTCTGGTGCGAATGGGGTTTCCCCTGATGTTTCTAGGGTGGATCTCTATGTTATATACAAACCTATCGGCACGCATCAGAATAAACAGATATATTTCAGAGCCCATTCGAATATGCAGAGGCACAAGGCAGGGCTGTCCGCTCTCGCCGATGCTCTTTGCATTAGTCTTGGAGCCGCTGGCCTGTAAAATCAGACAACACTATCATTACTCTGCCATACAGATGCCTTCACGCCCAATACACATCTCACTGTATGCTGATGACATGGTGCTCTATGTCAAGAACCCGGCACAGCACTTAAATCCGCTGTTGCGGGAGTACATCAAATTCGGGAGCCACTCGGGACTACAAATCAACTGGGACAAATCTCTCATCCTAGCACTAACAGACAGTACACACCCTACACCCCTGGACTACCCACTAGAGTGGCAAGAGGAACCTACGAAGTACTTGGGGGTGTGGTTTCACAGGGATCCGGAACTAGTCATACGCACTAACTATGGGCGAGCTATTGCGTCCTTGGAAGATAAAATTAAACGATGGAATAAACTTCCTTTGTCCCTGGCAGACCGGACCGCTATTGTAAAAATGGTGCTCCTGCCCAAGTTCCTGTACTTATTCAATAACATACCAATCAAGCCGGCGGCGGCAGTGTTCCGCAATATCAATACTTTGGTGGTTAGTTTGCTCTGGGCCGGGAAGCAGGCGAGAATGGAATTACACACTATGACACTCCCATATGCTAAGGGGGGCTTCAAGGTGCCGGATTTCTATCTTTACTACTTGTGCGCTCAGGCGCAATTCGCGCATTACTGGCACCACGAAGTACCCTTCTTGACACACGTGGCGGTGGAGGCGGGGGACACAGATCCAATACCACTAGCAAACATACTACTGCACAAACGCCCCAGGCTACATGAACATGACATCAACACTGTAGACACTACCACGGAGGCCTGGAGACTGATGGGAAAGGCGGCTAATGCTCTGCCACTGTACGCACCGGCGCTTCCGCTGGCTCACCACCCGGATATCTCGGTTACACAAGAAAAGGTTGGCATGGATCTGCTGAAGTGGGCAGGTATAGACAAAATGGGCGACCTTTATCTCAATGGGGTCTTCCAAACGTTAGACAAAATGCAATACATCAGCAACCCATCCCTCCTTTTCAGCTTTAACTACTATAGGCTACAGAGAGCACTTAAGGAACTTTACCCAGCACACCCAGAGGAACCGACACCACTCGCACCACTGCAACTCCTGCTCACCACACCCACGGCATCTCACCTGGTGTCTAAATTATACACAAGCTTGCAAGGCGCCATAGGGGGTGGCACTGACAAGGCTAGGGACAGGTGGAGTGCGGGCTTGGAGACACCCCTCACTGAAGATGAGTGGGCATCTACGTGCATGCTTACCGACATGTTAACACCGAATGGTAATTTGAGAATCATTCATTATAAATACCTGCATCAGGTGTATTATACGCCTCAGAGACTATACAAATATGGGTTGAGAGAGGACTCAAAGTGCAGCAGATGTCAACAGGATGGTGCGGATTTCATGCATCTGGCTTGGCACTGTCGCAAGGTAGCGGGCTATTGGGAACAAGTGGTGCAGACGTTGAATGAAATGTTGGGCTCTTCCTTGCGATGTGAAGCCAAAATTTCCCTTTTGGGTATTGTGCCACAGCTGAGAGCGTGGAGGCGTAAGTTCTGCGCAGTAGCGCTATTATTGGCCAAGCGGAGGGTGTCCCTACACTGGAACAGTAGAAGGGGTCCGGTGGTTAAAAGCTGGTTAGAAGACATGGCGTACTGTCAAGATACACTGACCACATATGAGGAGGAGCTGCGGATCAGATCTCGGCCCAAGGACTACTGGGAGTACCTAAGTACCTATTTACTGGAACATGGTGCTGCAGAGGAGGTGAATGATAACGGTTAGGAGAAGTGCATGGAGGGTAAATAACTGCTGAACACAAATAAAGTGGAATGGTTTGAGGGGGGAGGATGCTGTGACACAGATTATTCGTTGCTAAAGGACACATCTAAGTTACTTTAATGGTTGGTTAGGGTTAAGTTACCTTTGGGAGAAAATGTAAACAAAAAAGTAAGATCTTTAGCATGTTTATAAGCGAAGATGGCACTTACTGCTAGCACTGTGATTATATTGCAAGACGCCGCCGGTCCGTTGGATGTCGGCTGATGGGCTGTGTACGTGAACAGCGAGCCCACTCGGGCACACAAGACTGCAGCCGGCCTGTTATGGTTGTAGGCGAATCACATGTAATGTATTTTCCTATGTGACAAGTGCAATAAACCTCTTACACCAAAAAAATAAAAAATAAAAAATTGTTTTTCACAATGAGAGGGCTATCTTGCCCATAGGCTATAATGGGGAATGCTGTGTATAATGTTTAGCTGCATATCTTCCCATAGGAGCAAGATAGAAAATTAAAGTATGGTATCCCTGAACTCAGAATTTAACAACCTATCTTTTAGGAAGGATGTTTTTTAAATCCTGTGTTTGAGAACAGCACTTTTAGAAAGTGGCTGTTCTCTTGTCTGACCTTTTTGTATTCCTTGGCCTGTTTGTGAATTGACTGTCTGGTTTGTAAGTGACAGGGGCTGGGGAGCACCCAGAAGGCTGGATGAGTGAGCCCTAGGCTGAATAGCTGCATCTGCATCTTGAGTGGTGTGAGGGGATAGCACCTGGGCCTGAATAGGGCTATGCCTGCCTTCCACAATGCTGGTTCCACCTCCTGCTTGGTGAATGACGGCCCTGCCCCTCTCTCTGAAAGGAAAAAAAAGTCAGAAAAACCAAGTGCTCCAGGACTTACCAGAACTGGTTCTGACTAAGACACGGCCTCTCTGCCTCCAGAGAACAAAGGAAAGACTGGTATAAAAAGGGCTACTCAGACTACAGAAAATTAGATCATCCTGGAATCAAGAAGGAACCTCTGCCAAGGAGAAAGCTGGAAGACTGAAGAGGAAAGACTGTCCTGCTGTGTGTTTGTGGGCTGACCTGCAGTTGCTTTGCTGCCAAGGAGAGGGGAAGGACTTTGCTGTTGCTGTGTCCCCTTGCTCGAAGAGATCTCTAAGGGCCTGAGGAGAGCTGACCTCCTGTAAAAAAGTCCCAGGAACAAAAGGACCTCACCCCCAGCTTCCCCCATAACTCTGCTGTATGAGTTCTACCCTTCCTAGAGTGCTTGATCCAATTGTGAGGCCTCTGGAAGTTGAGCCTGCTGTTTGGGGAGCTGAACAAGAAGAAAAGAAGAAGATCTGCAATTTTTATGCATTGCTCACTTGCAGAGCTTATGGTCGACAGTGCGAGTAAATTCCCACTGCTGCGAAGATCGAGATCGTCGCAGCGTCTGTTGCCAATGCAAGAACCAACGCATTGCGCGCTTGCGGAAAGCATCGCCCCGATGCGGGAAGTTTCCTGTCGCTGCGAGTATCGTCACAGAGCCTGTCATCGCTGGGTGAGATCGCCGCACCGCTTGCTTGTGGACCGCATTATGTTGCTGCGATCATCATTGCAGAGCCATCGCACCGAGGTGCCACGAGAGGAGAAGATCAACGCTGCGCTGCGCATCACCGCCTCACCTAAGATCGTCTCCGTCTTGAAGATCCTTGCATCGTGCCTGTGCGAGATGCTTCCTTCCGAACCTGTGCACCAGAATCCGTACAAGGTATCGTATCCCTCCCCATACAGACCGGATTCACCGCAACACGCCCGCTCGCTGCGTTCAGCAGGGCTGTCGCATCGCCTCCCCAGGGTCTCAGTAGTGACGCATTGCTTGTTTTTCAACGCTGCAGCTTCCATTTGGAACTTTTGTCGCATCTACAGGTACTTTGGGCTAAACGTGACGCAACTGTGGATTATTTTTACATAAACCCTAGACCTCTTTTAAAGTCAAATCTTGAACTGTGTATGTTGAATTTTTGTAGTTTTGGTCTTGTGTAGTTTAGATAAAGATACTTTATTTTTCTAAACTGGTGTGCAGTCCATTTGTGGTGTTTCTACTGTGTTACTGTGAGTTTTGGTACAAATACTTTACACATTGCCTTAGATAAGCCTGTCTGCTCATGCCAAGCTACTGAGGGGATGAGCAGGGGTTATCTAAAGATTGTACCCCTTTACCCTGACTAGAAGCAAGGGTCCCTATTTGGACAATGGTACCTACCTCTGTCAACTAGAGATCCCCAGATCTAACACAAGTATATGTTTATTTTAAAAAGATATATATGATGAGACCACACAAAATAAATCCAACATATGAGTATTTGTAATGTTCCTCCTTGCTGGTTATTAGGCCACCCAGCCCTTGTAGGTTCTGGCTACATTAATGAGCAATTCTAGATGATCCACTGCAGTCCTAATGCAATGCTATGCAGTTTGTAATGCAATAATCAGGCACTTCGCAATGTAAAAATAATGCAGTTCATTATGGAACAATCAAGTAATTTGGAATGCCAAAATAATACAGTGCGAAACGCAACAATCAGGCAGTTTGTTATGCAAACTAATGCAATGCGTAATGCAACAATCAGGTAGTTTGTCTTTCAGAAATAATGCAAAGCGTAATACACTCCAGCACCGATCACAGTGCTTTAGACGGTCTCTCCGGCACTCGTACTGACTCGAAGTCAGCTTCTGCCTACAGATGCCCCCAACAAGGTTTTGGTGTAAACCAAAGTGCAGCTCTGAACTCGGACCCCATTACTGCCACTCCTTGGCAAGTACGGGCAACGATACGAGCTAAAGCAGAGGCTCGTGCTGCAAGAATGGGAGAGGCCGAGAGCATCTCTCTCTGAGCCCGCACCTTCCGCAGGCAGCAACAAACGTTACCAGGGGGATGCAACCTTTCTCTACTTTTCTCGTGACTTGGGCCTCTGATGTGACTTTTTCAATACCGGGCAGTGGGACTCGAGCACTCCCCCGAATGGGTTGGTTTGAGGTCCCGCTCTGGCAATGGCGGGCTTGGCTGGTGGCACAGCTCCTCTGGGGATGCTGGTCCGAGCCGCTGGCGATAACGAAGATCTCAGGCTGCAAAAGGGCTGTTAGAAGCTTCCGTTCCCACGTGCACCGTTGTTGTCAAGTGCACGATCAAGACCCCCCTGCTCCCATGTCAGGCCAAGAAAGGACACCGTCTGAGACAGCCCTGCTCACCCCCTCAGTAGCTTGACACGAGCAGCCAGGCTTATCCCCAAGGCATGAGTTTCAGTATGTGCAACCATGCCCACAGTAATCCCAATGATGTCACAACAAATTGACTACACACAAGTTTGTACAAAATGAGTATACTTTATATAAAAGATATTCGAAATGACCACACAATACAACTCCCACATATATAAACTCGGCAGTATTGTTTCCGGTGAGTTGGGCGGTCCTAATCCCAAACTACCGCTTTCAACCAACAGTTAAGCTGACTTTTAACCGTTCTCAACAGGTTAGGTATGTCAGACTACTAGGTTCACTCACATTGCAAAATACAAGAAATACTGCCCTACTTAACTATGGGTTCCTGTACAGTGCCACAGTGTAACAATGCAATGCATAGTGCCTAGATCATGTACTAAGTCAACACAAGATAATGCAACCTGGTTCGCTACCAGCATGCCCTGTTCAAGGAAGGAATACAGCGATGTGTAACGCTGCAATTACCTACAGTGCAATAGGAAAACAATGCAATGCGTATCACCACCAGCATGCCTTGTGCAAGGAAGGAATAAAGTAATGCGTCACAGTGCAATTCAGTACAGTGCAGTAAATAACCAATGCATTGCGCTACACTTCAATCCCCTGTCCTTAAAGAGAAACATAACGTAGTGCGTAGCGCACAAACCCATGAGTTCGTTAAGCACCGCTAGTGTCAGACATTGTCCAATAGTTCGATAATTTGTTAGCAGCAAGTATGCAAAGTGTTATAAGACTGTTTTTAGAAGTTGTGCGACTGGTTGACCCAACACAGATCAACAATGACACACAAGTTCCACTCCGAGTCCTGGCCCCTACACTGCCCCGTCCGGTACCAGCGTGGACTGAGATCTGGGCCAAAGCAACAGGCGCACACAGCTGCCAGCAGCGAGAGGCTGACAGAGTGTCCCACAGGGCCCACACCCTGCCCCAGGCGACGATCCACTTACGTTTATATTTATGTTTATGTTTTTTAAATTTGTATGGCGCACAAATACCCAAAGGTGTCTCGGCACCTGTGATTTAACAAAGGACAAAGTACAGGGAAGGAGGTCATTGGTCGAAAAGCCAGGTCTTCAATTGTTTACGGAAGACAGTGAGTGTGGGGCTGGTCTTGATAGACAGAGGGAGGGTGTTCCAAAGTTTCACCGTCTGTCTCCCCAGGAGACTGTCCTGGTGCGGGGAACGGGTAAAAGATGAGTGAGAGATGAACGAAGGGGTCTGAGGGGACTATAGATTACGAAAGCTTTTCTTAAGTAGTGAGGTCCTGAGTTGTGCATTGCTATAGGCTATTCAACGCTCCTTGAATTTAATGCGTCATCTGACACGTAGCCAGTGCAATTGCCGGATTCTCGCAGCAATTGAATGAGACTTGGGAGTGGAGAGTAGGACCCTAGCTGCAGCATTTTGGAGTGACTGTAATTTATTTAGAACTTGTTCTTGAGCGTTGAGCAGCAGAGAGTTACAGTAATCCAATTGGGAGAAAACCAAGGTGGACATAAGAGTTGTTCTAGCATCTGTTGGTAAATATGGAAGCAGCTTTTTGATTTTTCTTACGACCAGAAAGGAGGAGGAGACCACAGTGTTGACATGATGATAGAATGTTAATTTATCATCAAATATGACTCCAAGATTTCTGACCTTGGTAACTGGTGCTGGAGGGGGGCCCAAGTCATGTGGCCACTAGTTGTCAGACCATCCCGGGGAGAGACTGCCATAGATCATGACCTCGGTCTTATCCAAGTTTAACTTTAAGCAATTCCTCAACATCCAGTGGCTGATGGCTCGCATGCCCTCCTGGAATCTCGAGGCGACCGCTGCCCCATCCTTATGAACGGCCAACATCAGTTGGGTGTCGTCCGCATATGTGGTCAAACTTAGGCCATGAGATTTTATGACCCTTGCCAAGTCCGACACATAGATGTTACATAGTGTCGGACTTAGCGATGATCCCTGGGGTACTCCTACACAGCAGTGTAAAAGTGGGTGAATAGAATGTGCCCAGTTTAACAGATTGTGAACGGTTAGCAAGGAAGGAAGCCAAGAGATCCTTAGCTCGATGGTTAACCCCCAAGGCAGAGACACGGTCGATAAAGATGGAGTGATCGACCGTGTTAAACTTAACCTGGGAGGGCGTGAACCCACACTCCTCTCCTGCTGCAGTGGTTTGGCCTCACTCCAGAACCTTGTCACCATGGGCAAGGCACGGTCGGGCTGGCAGTTCAGCTCTTGTTGGGTTGCCGGTCTGGGCTGCCAACGTTAAGCACAAACTCCTTCCACAAAGTCTTTCCTACGATGCTGAGGCTACCCCATGTTGCCTTCGGAAGCCCAATCACTGGGCCCCACTCTCCAGCACTGTCAGGACTTCTCTGTCTCCTGGTGCACACGATCTTCATGCGATCTTCAGTAATGCCCGGCTCTCACCACGGCACATACACTGTTTGTCTGAGTCTCACCTCTCCTCCTGGTGTATACAAGGTGCTCTCCACTAACGCCCTGGCTGCACCACCACACTGACCTGCGTGTCAGAGGCTTACTACTCCTTAGTGCTCACAATGTCCTGGCACTCTTCACTAGTGCCCGGACTGCACTGCGTCACGCACCCCCTGGTGTCCCGAATCTCGGCTCTCTTCCATGATGTCCACAATCCAAAGATGCTCCAACACCTGTAGCCGCATCAAGACACACACCTTGTGCGTCAGAGTCTTGATTCAATCTGGGTGCCCCTGATCACCTTAGGCCGGATTGCTGGAGTTGCGTCACTTTTGTGACACACTTCAGCAATGCGTCACTTTTGAGCTTACAGATACGTCAGAAATACTGACGTATCTGTAACTCCTTGCGACATGATGCAAGATACATTAAATATGACGCATCAGGAATGTCGCAAGGAGTGCACACTGAGAAGTGACGCATCACTGCTTTCACGCAGCAATGCGTCATTTCTCATAAATGAGGCCCCAGGTCTTTTAACTTTGCAAGGCCTCTACTTCTCCCCACTCCAGGTGCAGGGCAGCCTGGCGCCGTCTCCACCCCTCCCAGGGTGAACGACCACCCTCAGCCTTTCTCACCTCTCCCAGATCCAGGCAGGCAATTCGCACTCTGCTGAGAAACGCAAAAAGGTATAAAGCACATTTTCTCAAAAAGCCATTTCTGGACACACATCGACAAAACCATCTACCCAAAAAGATGCGTTATGACACTGTGAGATCAGATATACCAAACTTCACTGTTCCATTTTCAATTCTTAGGAAACTAGGCTAACAATACTACATCCAGCGTCCACCATTCTGTCATATTGGCAGGATGGCCTTTCACCAGTGAAAATTAAATGGAGCCTTTTCCAATGTCAGGGCCTAGCAGCCACACTGGCACAGGTCCTGCCTTTTACTTACACTGCACCCTGCCTAGGGGTTACCCAGGACGTCCTACAGGGGTGCCCCATGTGTATGCAAAAGAGAAACTAAGCCCTGACAAGTGGTAGCATAATTTAGAATAATGTGCGCAGGCCCTACACTGAAGACCTATGTTCTCTCTCTGCGCATTTCTTTAGTACTAGCTCTGGCACACCCATTGCACAACACTTAGGGATCTTGCTAGTAAGGCAAACATACCAATCAGATATAACCAAACACCACTGCAATTTATACAGGGAACATCTGTACTTGCACACTGATTACTAGTGGCAAGTACCTTCAGCATCTAAATTAACAGCTCTCTGTCTGGAAAACGGTCTAGGGGAAAACCAAAAAGTTTAAGTGAACTTTAGCCAACAAGGCCAAGTCCAATAAGGGCACACGCTCACGGCGTCGCCGAGACTCACTTGAGCTTCGGGTGTGCACAATCACAGGGCAATCCTCACAAAGGTCTCAGGCTGCAAGAAGCACATGCACACAGCGTCGCTGAGATTCACTGTTGCAAGGATTTCTGCTCATACACAGAACTGTGCACAGAGACCTACAACATTAGTGAATTGTGGGGTACCAGAAACTCACCTCAGTACCTAGAAACCCCAACCAGCTAGCAACCAGTGTCACATTAGCCCCTCATCATGTAGCAAAGTAACCAATGATTAGACAACCTAGAACATGCGACTCAGGACCATCTCAGGAATGGTGGGAAGTGAGAACACTCTTTTGTTATACTCTCATACCAGTCCACAACATGAGTAAAAAAGAGATACAGTAATTTTAAAATATTTATTTTAATGACGTGATCTCATGCGCAGTGTTTTAGTCAACGTAAGCAGACATATGATTAAACATAATATGGTGAGCATGGTTACAACTCCATAAAATACAAAAGGAGGAATCATATAATAATGATAGTGCAAACAGATGATATAGCGCCTAGTTTTAACACCCTCCCTATATAGGAACTATGTATTATAAACTATAGAAGGTCTCTTGAGCTTGTTTTGGAGGACCCCATTACCTTTCCGCTCAGTAAATGTAAATTACATCTGGATCAGCAAGTCTCTCTGCATCCCTGGAATCTTTCAAGTGTGTGAAATTATGGCAAGTGTGCTATGATAAAGGCACCAGAATCTTGCTTGGCACGCAGCTGCCAAAATGTTGCGTCTAGAATGTGTTACGCGGACATGCTGATAAACAGGCTCACATGTTATGATAACCTTGACGGCTCAGCACTAACTGCACGATGTATGTCTAGTGATGTTGAAAAATAAACCTTTTCTCATGTAAAGACCTTCGTGAAAGCTAACTTGCAAAAACAGCTAAGCAGTGTCATGTGCAAAAAGCAGCAAAAGGTAGATTTGGTAGAGATAAAATGTATGCATATGTATTTTTTTGTACTTATGGCCTGACTTTGCTTTAAGATATGTTTACTCTGTTTTTGTGCTATGATGTATGTATCACTAAAGGACTAATAAATAGTTTTTTTTAAAAAAAGCAGCAAAAGGTAAAATGGCGTTTAAACTTCTAATAAGCCATGCTAACATAACATGCACGCATAATGAGGCCCTAAACCATACTACATCATTTGAGTTCCGGGTACACACGATCACAGGGCAATTCTCATGAAGGTCTCAGGCTATAAGAAGCATATGCACACAGCGTTGCTGAGATTCACTTGGACTCACGGTGTGCAGGATAATAGGGCAATCCTCACGAAGGTCTCAGGCTGCACAAAGAACACTCACACAGAGTCGCAGAGACTCACTTTGACTCCAGGTGCGCACGATCACAGGACAATCCTGATGAAGGTTTCAGGCTGCACGAAGCACATGCACACAACATTGCAGAGACTCACTTGGACTCCAGGTGCCCATGATCACAGGGCAATTCTGACGAGGGTCTCAGGCTGCAAAAAACACACGCACACAGCGTCGCTGAGACATACCTGGAAACGTTTGTGTTTCTGAGTTTTCCACAACTGGGAGCCATCTCTCCACAGGCCCTTGGGAATAAGTTACTTCAGGACACAGCACACAGCAAAGTCCTTTGCAGCTGGGGGACACCACACACAGCTAAGTCCCTGTGACAGGAAATCCCAGGATGACCGACAAGGATACCCAGTGGTACTGAGCCAGAATCGACTAGTGCTGACTGTGACGACAGAGGAAGGGCTGCGCCTAACAGAGCTGAAATCCCCGGAAGCAAGGACAGACAGTGTGGAAGGCCGAGGAGATGAGGAGCAGAGCAGATAACCACAAAACAACGAGAACGAGAGACCTGAAGAAGACGAGAACGAGGAGACAGACTCGTGAGGATCCAGAGACGACGACGGGAGAAACCAGAGGGATGCCGAGACGTGCCTCGAGGAAGGCCCTCCGGAGGAGACAGCCGTGAGCCCGTCATTTGGTCCCGGCTCCCGGCAAGTCATTGGGAAAACCGGGCGCACATATTGGGAAAACCGGGTGCAAATGGTGGGGTGGCTGCACGTCCAAGCAAGCTTGTCTGGTCTATGAGGGACTTCCCTGGCAGATTACATGAAGGGAGAGGAGCAGGAAGCACTGTTAAGAAGACAGGAGGGGTAGGTGAAAACAAAAGGGGGCAAAACCAAACATTTATTCAAAGGGAGGCTGCCTGATCTTAAGGGCCCGGGATTGTATATAACTATATGTTCGACACCAACCCTCATCATGGAGAACACTGGTTGGGTGGGCGCAAAAGAAGGGACGGCAATAAAAGTGCAAGAGCGCAAGGAGGCTCACAGAAAATGGGGTACCGGGCACTGACAATCTCTTGTCTTTTTACTGAGGGGACGATCGGACAGAGATCCCGCAGGAGAAGAAACCGACGGAGAAGGAAACAACCAATATTACCAGGCCTTGCCCAGAGCTCCGGACCACGATGAAGAAAGCCTCGTACCCACATTGTCTGTGATCTCTGGCCTGTGAACCCCAATAAAAGATATACACAGCAGACCTCTGCCTTGTCTGGTCTGTGGGTGTTTGACAGTCCCTTTAGCCGCTACTTGGTTAAAGCAGCAAACTGCAGGCCAGCCCCAGAACGCACAGCAAGGGTCAGTCCTTTCCTTCAGTCACTTCAGCTGTTTCTTCCTTGGCAGAAGTTTCTCTTGACCACGATGCAGTTCAATCCTTTACATTCTTGATCACTCCATTTCTCCATTCCAAAGTCCAGGGGTTTCGGTTCTGGGTGTCTCCCTGCCAGTGACATTTTCTTCCTTTGATAGTGGGGGTCTGGATCCTTAATCACTCAGCAGGAGATGTAGCCATTGTTATATGGCAGCAACCCAGGCCTCTGCACCTCCAGAGGCTACTCCTCCCCCTACACTCCAGATGAAGGTCAGCCTGTTGATGTCTCACCTCCTCCCCTGGGTCAAGACATTCCCCATATCCTATCACTTTCAGATCCAGACAGTCAATCCACAACCAGGCAGAGATAACCAGAAGTGTTAGAGCACAAAAACCCAGCCACTTCTAAAAGAGTGGTTTTTAAACACACAATGCAAAAACCACTGTTACAAAAAGATGTGTTATTAAATTGTGTTTAGGCATACTAAACTTCACATCTACATCTTAAGTCAACATATTGCACAACCTCCCCATTCTATCCTATGGGCAAGATGGCCTTTACACAGTGAAAAACGAAATGGAGAGTATTTAACTGTCAGGACATGGTACACATGCAAAAACCACAGTTGATGGACAGAATGCAGAACAATGTCATACATTCACCCCATTACAGAGATCCGGGCCTAAATCCATCGTTTTTTTGCGCTACACACCACCCCAGTTCAGACATGGCCATATGCAAATCAGCATGACCCTGTGCCTCATGGGAACAGTCCAGCCCGAACTGCCAAGCCATGCCTTCCCTGGACCGGAAACAAGCTTCCGAGGACCGGTTTCTGGCATTCCAGCCGTTTCAGCCCAGCTTGCTTGAATCCAGTGGTGTGCAGAGCATGGGACTCACGTCTGAGCATACCCATCCCACTCGGGGTGACAAATGCAAAAACCACAGATGATGGACAGAATGCAGAACAATGTCATACATTCACCCCAGTACAGATATCTGAGCCTAAATCCATTGTTTTTTTGCACTACACACCACCCCAGTTCAGACATGGCCATATGCAAATTAGTCTGACCCTGTGCCTCATGGGAACAGTCCAGTCCGAACTGCCAAGCCATGTCTTCCCTGGACCGGAATCAAGATTGCCTTTCCACAGTGAAAAACAAAATGGAGAGTATTTCACTGTCAGGACATGGTACACACCACAGTACATGTCCTACCTTTCACATACAGTGCACCCCGCCTAAGGGATTCCTTGGACCTACCATATGGGTGTCTGATGTGCATAGAAAGGGAAGGGTAAGGCCTGGCAAGTGGGTGCACTTGTCAGGAGAACATGGCAGGGTCGTTTTGACTCTAAAATCATTGGATGGGTAAAAAGGATAATAACACTAACATTACACAAGCATTGGCAAATCTACAGAGCTCATGTTTAAAGTGCTGAGCCACTGACCAGCATGAAGAATAGAAAAGATTGCTTTCTATACTTTGAAGATAGCTGCCACATCAATCAACATGACGTTGTGCTATCACACTGGCAGCCAATTTAAAAGTATAGAAAACAGTGGGGCATATGTACAAGGAGTTAACACTGCTGTAGCATCAATTTTTTGACATTCCAGTAGCTTTTTTTCATCGCAAATTTACAAGTTGCTGCTAACCGCAGTTAGTGGCAGTTTTCCGGGGGTATACGTGTGTTTTTAGGATCGTCAGTTCTGTTAGTGGGACTCAATGAAAACGAGATGCAAAAGATGCGTTCACGTGCAAATACAGCTGCTAACCCCACTACACGATGTTTACAAGGAATTCCTTGTAAGGTGCAGAACCAAAAAACTGCCTCTAACTCCAGTTAGGGGCAGTTTTTTAAGACCAGAAAATAGGTGGTCTTAAAAATGGTGCAAACACTTGGGGCCTCATTTCAGAAGGTTTTGGTGCTGGACAGCGCTGCAAGGAATGTTGCTGCGCTGTCCTGTGCCAAAACTACAGGGCAGGAATGCGCACCATCATTAACGTAGGGCACATTCCTGGGTCTCATTCACGAAAGGTATTGCATCACTGCGACAAACAGTGTTGCAACACATTTCTCACTACGCCCTTCTTGCAACATAGTGGATGCGCTGTATTTGCTGTACAGCGCTCCATGTCACAATTAATTACTGGAATCCTGATGTATCTTTCAGTGCAAAAGTCACGCACTGCTGCAGTTGTGTAACAAGCATGACGCAACTCCAGCAATGCATGTGGCCAGACTATCCCTGTGGCACTGCATCACCCTTAGGCCTGCCATGAGGTCGGCGTAAAGTACTGACACTGGGTGCCACTCCGATGAGGCTTTGTTCCGTGGGGATGCTCACCCTGCATACATAATACCCGAGGCAGGTAAAATGTGGAACAGGGCTTCTCAAGGTCACGCATATGCCTAGATGTGTCACTTTGAAAATACGGCACAACATAGTGCAGGAATCACGCTGCAAGTAAGTCAAGAAAATGGCGCACCAAAGGGACTCATGAATAAGTCCCCCTGTTCTTTTCCCCTAAGTTGGCGCACAATGGCTGCCATGCACCAACGCAGGCACCCTTGCACCATGGTACAAGGGTACTGTGTTACAGAGTTGATTGATGTTGTGGCTCCATCTCTTCTCGAGACGTTTGCTGGTGGGGCTGGGCTATTGGAGGACAGGAGTCTACTTGTAGTGTTGTTTGCCTGTTTTTTTTGTTGAGGGGTACCAGGGTGTTGGCGCAGTTGGAGATCCATCAGTGGAGGTTGTGCGCTGTGGTGTTGGTGTCTGTTAGCATTGGCGGAATGGTGGTGCTGAGGTAGTTGATGAGAAGTTCTTCAGTGGCCATGATCAACCCACGACGGGGAGGGGCAATGATGGAAATGGTGTACGGTGGGCATGGTGAAGGTGTGATGTAAACAATAATGGTCGGTACAGGAGAGTCCTGTGGTGTGGCTGTAGTTGAAGTTCCCGCTGGTGGAGAACATTGGCTCGAGTGTGTGTCAGGCTACGGGGGTTGGTGTGGTGACTAGCTGCTTGAATCCAATGTTGGTGAGGTTCCCAGGGAGAGGGGTGATTTTCGTCACTGGGGCTGTCCAGGTGGAACTTGAGGTCTCTGAGAAGGATGTAGTGCCTGGGGTGTGATGAGGTCTCCAAACACACCAGTGAATTGGGGATCATGGCCAGGGGGGCCTGTAGATGAGTGTGCAGTGGAGGGTGGTGTTGGGGTTGGTCCGCATCTAGAAGTGGAGGTGTTCCGTGGTCACCGTCGAGTCATTAGACTGTGTGGTCAGTCGGAGTGTGCCTTTTTCAGACAATGGCAACCTCCTTCTGGTCGCTTGAGGTGGTCTGTGCGAGTGAATTTGTAGCCGTCGTGGATGGTGATGGGATGTCGGGTGGGGAGCAGAGGTGCATCCAGTTTTCCGTGAAGAAGGAGATGTCTGGAGAGGTGGCATCAAGGAGGACCGAAATTTCTGTTGCGTGTTTGTGGAGCAACCGCATGTTGAGAAGGATGCAGTTGATCCGGTCAGCTGCAGTGTTTGGCTGTGTGGCATGAGGCACTGGTGTACTGATGTAGCAGAAGGTGCGTTTGCAGTTTTGACAGGCGCAGGGTGCAAGAGAATTCTACATTGTTGGTAGATGGCAGGCAGCGTGGCATTCAGGGTTGATGGCGAGGAGGGTGCCGGCCTCATAGCATTTGAGAGTCCGAAAGGAAGGGTCCTTGGAGCTGGGCATGGGTCAGGGGCAGACGGACACAGACAGGTTTACCTTAGGAGCACCAGTGGAATGCCTGCTTTGCATTGCCGCACAGTGGCTGTCATTATTTAGTGCTGCGTGGGGGACTGGACATCTGGAGGGCAAGAAACACAGGAAAGGACCCTGGATGGGGCGGGGACATGGGAGTGAGCGAGATTGTAAATACATATTTTTTAAATTCTTAGCTTCGAGGACGGGTCCCTCATCTTTAGTGCTCCTGCTCTCCTGAGTATGCTTCCAGGAACAGGAAGCAGGCAGCCAGGCTCCCTCCCCTAAGCCAATCAAAACAGTGCAATGCGGCATTGTTATTGTTCTTGAGAGCCATGCCAAGGTGCTCAGTCAGGGGTTGGAGGGTTGAGCATGTTCCCCATACAGGCTGTAATGCAGGCTTCATTGCAAACAGGGATGTGGGAATAACTGTTTTGGACGGCCTGACTGGGCCGACTAGTCATTGAACACTTGAGTGGGCATACCACTCCACCCCATCCATGCACCGTGGGTTGTGCAGCACCACCCACCCGCAAAGGAAACATAGCATGAGTACATCAGTAAGTTATCAGCATGTTATGTTTCCTCTTCTTGTACTCATGAAAGCACTGGGGTGATGCTCTTCCGCCAGAGCGGATCAGCAGCCACTGGGGGTGCGTCACCCACAGGTGCTTGGCCTTGGCCTGACTCAACCCCCGGGGTTCATCTGCTACGCCTCCAACCTTCTTCTAACCAGGGCATTGCCACTGTGGTGCAATCCACTGCACTCTCTATAAATATGTGACTCAGCCAGCAGGAGCCTCAGCCAGGTGAGATTTTACAAGCCAGGGTACAGGACTTGATGCCAAGTCCACTGGGGAACCTCTGGATCCAGGTGATGCATGAAGTTGCATCACTCGCACCACAAAAGTTCTGCGCAGCTCAAGGGCATCACCCTCCTCAGCGCCTGGCAAGCTCAACATCGCCCACCATTGGTAATCTCGTCCATGCACCCCGGTGTATTGGTGGCGCATGGTATGCAATGCAGAACTCCCCACCTTGGTGCGCAGGAGCGCCACTACCATTCACAGCTCCAAGGGTCCCCGGCCGGTCTTCTCACACAGGTCAGCAACGTGTCTCCATGTGACCTGGCAGACTTCACCACCAGGTAAGGTGGTTTTTAACGCCTCATTTTCTACCACCACGTGCCAGCAAATTTGCAACACCCCCATCCCACTCTGGGGCACAAACGCAGGCCCAGCGAGTCCTTTGGGCCCCGGGGACTGTCCATGCTTTTAAGGTTTGGATGCCATGGTGTTGCAAGGAGTGCGCAATGATAAGTGATACATCACTGGTTTTGCCCAGCAATACGCGCCATTTCATGATTGTAGCCCTGGATTTCCTCTTCCCTGGTACTCTGGCTAGTCCGCATGGCTGTTGAGGGGATTGTGAGGGTTGTTAATCTGTGCTGCACTTGACCCTGGCTGCTCCAATCTGCATTCCATTGGTTTTGTTTTCTACTTTTCATTGGGAGTGGACTAATGGTTTTTTTTTGCCTCTAGAGGCAAAAAATATAATGTTAGGCTGATTAACGCGAGGTTTTTACCTGCAAGTTGGCCTTTCGTCAGTTTACGCCCACTAACACCAGGATTTTTATCACCTTCACACTAGTGTTAGTGGCAGTTTTTACCACAGTACCTGGAACTATTACCATGTAACAACGTATTGTAAATACATCAGCCGCGTTACGAAAACTGCCGCTAGCTAGCGATATTGTTAGTTAGCAGCAGTTCTTGTACATATCCCTCAGTGTGTTTTATACCTTTCAGACAGCTGACATGCTTTGTTGTGCTGTTGCATCACACAAGATGGTGGCCATCTTGAATGTATAGAAAACAGCTTACTAAATGGTTGGCAGTGGTTTTGATGGAAAGTGAGAGGGAACAAGGAGGAATGAGAGGTGATGCTGCACCAAATGTGGAATGGTTGGCAAGCAACAGAAGAGTCCAAGAGATGGGTAAATTAAAACTATTAAACTTACCGGGTCTGAGGTGGGCAAGAGAAGCAATGGACCACCTAAGGGCAAAGGGAAATTAATGCAGATAGAAACACCAAAGGAAGGTTTTGGGTGAAAATAAAAAAAAAACGCACCACACGTAGGAGGGATGAAGAAAATGCCAAAAGGAAATGAAAAAAAAGTTGTTCCCTGCTTACCTGCAACATTAACAGTAGAACAATACGAGTCATAAACCAGAACAATGCAAGACTAAAATGCTTCTAGTTGGGACAGACATATGTATAGGCTGGACAGACAACACATGTGCTGAGATAAACAACAAAATCGTCCAATCATGAAAAAGAGGCTGACCCAATGCCCACCAAGTACCTATTGGCCATTTATGAATTCACATTTCCACCTTTGCACTTGGTACGAACAAGGATCAGAGAAAAGCCAGGACTTGTTGAATATAATGTTTGTCGCAGCAGATAAACTGCAAAGGGGATTGTAGTCATTAGGCTTGGGCAATGAACTCCGCTCTGCTAACGGAGATGTGTTAACTACGCATTCCATTAAAAACAAGTAATTCAGGCAAAAACTCTGTTCTTCCATGTAGCAAGCTACTAAACTGCACCCATAAACGCTTTGATAAAGCAACTTTACATTCTAAAAAGCATATAACCAATTCACAAAAGTGAACTTTAAAAATGAAAAATATCAGACAATGAGAGAGGTGATGATTTTGGGGTCCCCCCCTAACCTAGGGGACGACCAAGCAGATGCCTTGAACTCAAAGAGGATATCATGCTGAACGTTTCAGTGGTGGTTCCATCCTCTTCGGAACACCCCAAGCACAGTTATGGGCAAAAATACAATCCCAACCAAAGGCCCTGCAAAGCATTATGGGACACGGTTAGTAGTGTGCAGTGAATATTATAGTATCCAATTATCAAAATAATTCTACTAAGAGCTGCAGTTCAACTAGTTGTTACTTGTTGTCCCTCATGAGTCAAATGCGAAGTCGATGTAAAGTATGCAACAACTTTATATGAATGGAACGTTTGTATACCTGACCCTTTAAGGATTTGCAGCCTGATTCATGTACATGCCGTTTTGCGTGTCCCTAATAGCGATTAATAGCGACTCGCTATTGGGAAAACGCAAAACGGCATTCATGTACTTTTCGGGGAAAAAATAGCGACTCGCACGCGGGCGCTAAAGCCGTTAGCGACCTACAGAAAACGCAGAATAATCGCTATTTCCGGCCACCAGCGATCGGGATTGCGACTCGCAATCCCGATCGCACGGGATTGCGACTCGCAATCCCGTGCGATCGGGATTGCGAGTCGCATTCTCGCGGGATCTGGAAATACGGGAAGACGCATTCCGAGCACCGTGATGACATCACAACCAGGAAGCAGCCAAATCCCACCCCCAAACACCACAGTGACGCTATCATTCGAGTGCACACGACGGAAAGCTGCCGCTAAACCTCCGTTAGCGACTCCCGACCCGGCCGAAATAGCGACCGCCATGTCCGACGAACCTCTGCCTGGCCCCAGCAACAGCGCTGGCCGCAAGCGCAAACTCAAGTTCTCCGAGCAGGAGCTGGAGAACCTCATAGAAGGGGTGGTGTCCAAACACGACCAGCTCTTTGGTGCCAACTCCAGGAGGGTCCCAGAACAGGAGAAGCGGAGGATCTGGGTGGGGATTGCCTCCAGCGTCAACTCAGTGGGCATTGCGGACAGGTCGGTGGAGGAGATGAAAAAGCGCTGGTACGACCTCCGAGGGCGTGCCAAGGAGAAGGTGGCGGAGCGCCTTGGTGCGGCATCAGGCACTGGAGGTGGTGGACCGACTGTCCCACCCAACACCCCCCTGGAGGACCAGGTAGAGGACACCTTGGAGAGGGAGGCGTGTGTTGGCGTGACCACTCTGGACTCCTCCCGCCCCACCCATGACACCCAAGGTAAGTGGCATGCGACTGCGACCCTGTCCCCTATGACCGTCCCTACCCAAATAGGCTCACACATTGGCCCTTAATCATGCCTATGTTGTGCATCAGGAAATGCCCTGAGGCATTGTGGGAGGCGTAGTATGTCCACAATGTAGTAGTACCACAATGCGGCCAGAAAGGTTCCTAAGCGCACAAATCCACAGCCATCCAGGGAATGTCACCCAGCATGCATGTAACATCTGCACGTCTGACAGTCACATGCACCACAGGTGCGGATGATAGCAGTGACAGCGAGAGGCTGGTGATCGTCGAGGAGGCCCAGGAGGAGGAATCCCTACCCGCTACCCAGCCACCAGCCCCTGCCGCTGCGCCAACACCAGCAGCCAGGCCCCCCACCTTACCTGCTGCAAAATCTGCAGGCCCACCGGCTGCCAAGGCCAGGCCCCCCACCTTACCTGCTGCAACACCTGCAGGCCCACCGGCTGCCAAGGCCAGGCCCCCCACCAATGTGCCTCCAGTGCCTGCCGCACCTGCGACACCAGCTGCTACAACACCTGCAGCTCGTCCAACACGATCTGGGCCAGCCACATCTGCTACACTGCGGCCGAACAGCAGGAGGGGCAAAGGGCATCTCTATGCCTGCATGAGCGTGGAGCGGCGAATGCTCCGTTTACACCAGCGCCAGTCGCAGCAGCAAGGAGCCATCCAGCTCCAGCTGCATAAGATCGGCCGCAATGTGGCGGGAGTCGGCCAGCGGGTGGACCGCATGACGGCGGCCATGGAGCGCATGACGGCGGCAATGGAGGCCAATACTGCAGCGCTGGGGAAGCGGCGCAGTGTTGCACGCAGGCGCCACCACCAGCTGTTGAGCCAGCTGTCGACCTATAGTCGCTCAAATTATGTGGCAGCAAATGCCACCACCCAGCTGTCGCGGCGCTCTATGACCCAGCAGCACCAACTGGTCCAGTGCTGCGAGGAGATTACCCGGGTGCTGGAGCACTTGACCACCGCCGTGATCCCACTGCTTACACCTGTGCTACCGGCCATCGTAGGGGGAGATGATGCGGAGATGATGCGAGTGAGGCTGCCTCCAGCGTGAGCAGCAACTCTGCCACGCAGGCCCCCCCACCTAGGCGCAGCACCAGGGCTACGCCTGGTCCAGCTGCCCAGGATGAGGAAGAGCCTCACAGGCGCCTGGGAAATGTGCGCCGGAAGCACCAATGACATTGTGTCAGGGACACAGGCGCAGGCTGAAGCTAAGCCTGCCATGAACCTTTGCATGCAGTATGCTGGAATACTGGATTTTGTAAATAGTTGTTAACATGACCCTTTTATCTTGTGAATCAAACAAATACATTTATTTTGCTGCACACATTCGCCTTGTGTAATCATTACATTTTGCATGCAATTGTGATATGTGGGCTGGGGGAAGGGGGTGGGCTAGAAATTGTTAGCTGTGATGTGGTTGCGACGTCTGTGGCCTTCAGCTGGGTTCTCCCCGCGTGCATGGTGCGCATGTGCTGGTGGCCGGTCGTCCCCCTCAGATTCACTGCCTGAGATGTCAACTGGTATCCGGCGCTTGGTTGCAATGTTATGAAGCATTGCACAGACAGCCACAATGCGGCAGCACGCTGCAGGACTGTAATACATGGCCCCACCTGTCTTGTGCAGTATACGGAACCTGCTCTTGAGCAGGCCAAATGTCCTTTCAATACAGTTCCTTGTCCGGATGTGCGCAACATTGTTGCGCCGTTGCTGAGGTGTGGCAGGGTTGAGGTAAGGGGTCAGGAGGTATTCCCGTAGGGCGTAGCCACTGTCACCTGAATGAGAGAAGCAGATGTTGATTGCCTGTGCAGCGCAGTTACTTCATAGCAATGTGACATTGTTGACAAAGTGTACTTACCAAGTAGGTGTCCTTCCCCAAACTCTCCCCTGATCAGTCGTGTGTGGAGTCCGCTGTGCCTGAAGATAAAGGAGTCATGGGTACTCCCTGGGTACTGGGCCACAATGTCAGTGATGATGGTCTTGGCATTGCAGACCATCTGTTTGTTGAGGGAGTGGTAGGACTTCCTGTTGCGGTACATATACTCCGTGCCAGCTGGTGGGCAGATGGCGACGTGGGTACAGTCTATGCAGCCGAGGACATGGGGAAAATGGGCAACATTATAAAATTGTAGTTTAGTGAGGTCCAATTCCTGTTGGCTCGTGGGAAATGTGATGTGCCGGTGGAGCTGGCTGAGCATGGCGTCAACAAAAGTGTGGAGGCAGCGTGACATGGTGGGCTGGGATATCCCCCCAGCAGCAGCGGCTGCGACTATTACTGGAAACTGCCGGAGGCCAGGAGGTGCAGGCTGCACAATACCTGCACATGTGTGGGCACAGAATTGTTTCGCCTTGTTGGGTGCTGCATGATGGGGTCGAGTTCTTGTATCAGCCATGTGATCATTTCCCCATTCAGCCTGTATTTTGCATAAATCTGTTCTCTGGTTTGGCCCAGCAAGGTGACCCGCTGCCGGTATATCCTTGCCTGCCTCATGCGTCTCCTCCGTGCTGCTCGCTGTAGCCTTCGCCGCCTCACCACCATGTACATCCCAGGCATTGTGGAACGCCTAATGCTGTTGCTGAATGTCCTTATGTGTGATTGGTCAGGCCTGGACCTGTTGGTGATTGGCTAACAGTTTTTCAAATTTTGCTTCATCATGGCTTTTATGGTTACCACCTGCTTTGAGTTGTCCTTAAATTGCGCAGCGCAAACGTGCGATTTGGCGCTTTTTCGCTAATGTATTTCTTTCATGAATGCCGATTGAGACAATATTGCGTTTCGCTAATCATTTCGCAGATTCCGTGGTTGGTCGCTATTTCCGTATCGCTAATGCTTGACTTCCCGGAGTCTGCGACTATTACTGCGTAATCGCTATTCCAATCGCTATTATTTTTTAGCGATTTCGCTATTTCGTACTTGAATGCCGATTCCGTGTTTTGCACCCGCAATTGCGTTTTCGCAGCCATTGCGGGCGCTATTTCGCTTCATGAATCAGGCTGTATATTTTTAGTTGTTGTGCTGCTTTATGCCTACTGAAAGGATTAAAGAGTGTGCCTTATTGAACAAAATATCTTCAAACTCAAAGCACCTACCTATTGAGTGGTAGCAGTTTGAGTCTGGGCATAATTAATTGGGGGAAATGTACAAACATTTTGCGCTGGGTCAGTGTCACAAAAGTGATGCTAACCAGCTCAAAATGTTTTTTTGGGTGATTTACTTTTCAGCACAAAACTGCTCTGTGTTACTTAGCTCCAAGGGGGCGTTACATGGGTGGAACATGGACGTCCCCATGCAACCACACATGCCTGTTCATGCCAACCCATATTTACAAACATTTGTTGACCTGGTTATGCACCAAACTTTATCATCCCTTCAAAGGAGGCATTAACAGGAGAAATGCTTTCATTTCTCTGTGCTTTTCCAACTTTCCATGGCTGCTCCTCTGTACAGCATGCATACAAAGTGGGAAAAGGTTTTCATCATGCCTAGGCATATTTGTACATGAAGGGTACACTTCCTGTACAAAACCTATGCTACCACCCTGGGGCCTTATTTATGAAGACCTTGCGCCGCCGGTGCGTCATTTTTAAAATGGGAAAAAGTGACGCATCGATGGTGCAAGGCCTTCATAAATAAGGCCCCTGGAACGCAACTCAGCACAGCTGCGGGGGGGTGTTGCACTGCTTTGCGAGACTTTTTTTGTAAATCTCCCCATTGTATGTTAAGATTGTCACTAGTTTGGGGTAAACATCAGGAAAGGTTGAGGATTGTGCAGCCGCGGTAAGAAGAAGAAAAGGAAACAGCGATTTAGTTTAAGTATTTCAGATCTTGTTTTACATCAAGTAATACAGATTTTCAAGATATTAGATTTTTTTTCTATTTATTAAAGGGACTAACAGTGAAGGAAAGTACCTCTATACCCAGTCTCACATCACTAACACCCAACAAAAATAACCATTCCAGAATGTAGTTTTAATTGATGACATTTTGTGACATCATTCACCAATGTATCCATAACACCTGTGGGGCATCAAAAAGCCAGCTTGACAGTGCCACTAGGCTCTGTGGTCCTAGAACAAGTCGAATGTTACACGGGGCGCTGCAGCGATTTGGCTGGTTCAGAGTCACTGCTATCTTGCTCATAGGCAGCCAATCCTTGCAACCCTCATCGCTTGTCCATTCAATTCCACTTTTATCCTTAAATTTAAGAGAACAGAGACCACCTTCCGTTTTAAGGGAGCATTGTCATTGTCATATACCGTGCATGGCCCTGGAATGTTATGAAGGGAGTGCTTTTTGAATGGATGGAAGTTGGCTTCATATGTAATTGGGAGTTGGAAAGGGATTTTATGTGGAGACACTTACCATATCACCTTCCATAAAATATTTTTGGAGCCTACTGGAGCGTCTTCTTTCCTTTGCTGCTCACACGATCTGACACACTAGTTCAAATTGAGCTACTAATGTGGTTATACTTTCCAGCTTGCAGCAATATTTCTTGTGAGTTAACTGGTGTAGGTCCTGCTTTGAAATTGCACAGGATTTTGTGTCCAGGTGTATGGTTAATCTGCATGTTTTGCTCATGTTGAGCAATTTCATGTGAACGGTGCATACACAATTTCAAATGTATGGCGCATACACACCTTTATTGGCCAGTCCTTCCCTGATTTCCACAATGCTCTGAATTTTGGGCGTTGTTTGCACTGCACTCATATTTTTTTCATTTTTTTGTTGGCACTCTCTTGTTCTATAATTGAAGAATGTTGCAAATATGAAGAATTGCAGTCGGTGTTGACCTCAAGATTGTATGAGGCAATGTGCCCCAACAGATGACAGATTAACAGCAAATAAATTAGCATAGTCAATTAAATAAATCTTAAATCAAGGAAAGCTTATTAGCCTTCTTTGAATCGGAACCATGAAGTTTTATTGAATAATTAAAGTGCAAATCAGAAGGCACAAATAATAGTCAAAATGTATGGCGAGTCAGAATAGGCAACTAGCGCGAGGCTCAATCAAATGCAACAAAGATATGACCAGAAGTCAAGGTGCAGAATAAAATGTCCTAAGCAAGGGGCTGACCGACGTTGGTCCACTTTAAAGTCGGGGCAAACCAGACATGGATCACCTCTGATTGGACCCCTTTTTATAATTTTATAATAAAATACACAGTGAAAATTACAATGTCAGCATAAGGTGATTGTGCCATTTTATAAATTGAATAATCAGAATGCAAAACATAATACAACATCATCACGCACCATCCCTTAAATGAATATTAAGATGCCCCATTTTGACGTACGGTCATCAGATGAGTTAGTCTAGTTACACTCAAACGATGACAGTCTCATTTTATGAGCAGGTCTACCGAAGCATAGGGAAGAAAAGCCTTGAAAGTAGAAAATAATGGCTTCCTCCAGAGTTCTTCAAGAACAGTATGTCAACACCGAGCATTATAACACGTGTGATGAGAGTAGAAATGGTAACACCTCATGGCCGCATTTGAATTTAAGGTGGAGTTTAGGCCTAGTTTGGACCTAGATTAGTTAAGCACAGAAAAATGTGAAAGTCATAAGACAGGTCAAGTTACTTGCTAGATAGGATGTGTTCATTGAGAAGGATGTGACTGAGGAAGTATGTGTGTCACCTATCAGGAGGCCTATGATACCTGTAACATGGAAAACCTCTTCAAAGTCCTCCTCTCGTTTACCCATTTCTTTTAGAGGTCACCCCTTAGTCTGTACCTATAACTAGAATGCATTCATGATAGTAGTGACATTCTGCCACATCGGTGTCATCCTCACTCTATGATGGTCTGTGGTGGCAGATAATATAGTTACCTACAGTGATCCACAACACAAAGAGGCAGATTTATGAAGACTGGCGCATCCCTGCAAATCAGATGGGCCAGATAAGATGTGTCATGCAAGTTTACCCTTGTGCCACCTCAGATGTACGACATTAACAATGCAGCGCATCATGGCGCAAGGATAAACAGATGCGTGACGCATCTCCCTTCGAAGGGTGGAGCATTGCTGGAGTCGTGTCGCAAGCGAGATGCAACTTCAAAAATGCTCGTGGCTTGCCAATACACAAAGTGGTTCGTCAAGCCTTACGCCTGCTTCGAGCAGGCACAAGGTTTTGACGCAATGGCGTTGGAAAAGTGAAATCTTGTAGATTTCACTCAGGAACTTTTCCGAGGCGTTGCTGCGCTGGAACGCCCACTGTGCGCTGGAACAGCCACTTGAAACCTGACGCAGGTTTCATGTGGCGCAGTGCTTAACAACGTGACGCATCTCCCTAGATGCGTCACGTTGTAAATCCACTGCAGCTTGTTAAAGTGTTTGGACAATCAAAATGGTGTCCACACTTTCGACAGTGGTTTTATTTTTTTCATTTATTTCCAGTGAATTTCTTGGTTAATATATTTCTTCTCTTCATACGTTTTTGAAGATTGCTCAATATTTATTAATGGTAGAAAGATGATGAGTTTTACATTAGATTAACCTTTTCTTTTAAAAAATCACCCGACAACATAATTTTAGTCTACGATTAATGGCTCAGCATGCATATTTATTTTCATTCCACATGTTATTATTATGCTACAACAGTCATTTATTTTCACGCTAATAAAGTAATTTCAGGAAAGTACAATTATACAATTATCTTTCATTGTTTATTATTAAGAACCTAATATGATATAAAAGTAAATGATTTCATTGCTTAAACTTACATTTCTTTTAAGGATGCCTTAACAATAAAAGGAATTTAATTCGATTAACTGAAATTAAATTATGTAAATGCTTAAAGCTAGACGTTTTCCGTGCAGTAGTGTTCTATACCAGGCCACTGTGCACCTTGATCTGCAGACCTTAAGACTATTTCAAGGGCTGTATGTAGACTCCAGAAGGCCCTAAGAGCTGCTAATAGTCCTCACACTAATCCATATTGCATTTTCTGTTCAACTGTAATAGCATTACATTTTTCAAAATATTATCAGGCTATCTAGGGATGGCCGTAGTTGGTGGAGTACCACTACGCGTAATTCCATGAAGTTAAACGAAAACTCAGTGAAATCCGATTCCACAACTTCGCTTTGTCGGGCTCCTAATTAATAAAACAGAAACCTCAAATACTTTTGATAAAATAACAAGTATTTCTGTTTTCAAAAGCATTTACACCCTGTCAATCAGATCTTAAATTAGCTGATATGAGTATTTTGTCACCATTTTTGTTGTTGCTGTTGAAGCGTGTCGGTCTGTATCCACTGTATTGCACAAGCAACTATTTTACATCTTAAATCAGTCAGCGAGTATCCCGATAAAACTTGAGAGTAAGCGCTAACAAAAGATTCTGAAAAAAAAGGGTTGAGGTCTTTTGTGCAGCATTAATTTCTCAGATGCTTTTTTGTGCAATTCAGTGAAACAGGTCTGATAATTGTAAGGCATGACGTCAAAATCCCAAATTATAGTGGACATATAAGAAGGCTGGTAATGGAGTAGTGGCAGACTTTTACCACATTATCAATTGTATTGAAATAACTGCTCGAAAATTTGCATATTGCATTGAATTCAAGATGTATTTTCTGCAGTAAGGGTATGTTGTATTTCCTTCAATCAATCAATCAATTAATCAGTGTTTGTTAAGCAAGGCTACTCACCCACTTGGATCTCAAAGCACTGGGGTGGGGGCTGCAGGTCCAACTGTGGGCAGATGTTTAGTCGAAGAGGCAGGTCTTGATATCCTTCCTGAACTGGGTTAGCGACGGGGAAAGCCTGAGGTGAAGAGTCAGGGTGTTCCAGGTCTTGCCGGTGAAGTAGGAGAAGGATCTTCCTCTGGTCCTGTTATTGCGGATCCAGGAAATGGTAGCGATGGCCAGTTCAGGGGAGGTGTCTGGTGGGTACGAGGAATGAGAGGCCATGGCTCAGGTATGCTGGTCCAGTGTCATGGAGGGCTTTGTAGGTGTGTGTGAGGATCTTGAACGTGATTCTTCTGTTGACAGTGGAATTCTCGCAGGTGTTCAGAGATGTGACTATGGCTGGAAATGTTGAGCACCAGTCTGGCTGCTGCATTTTGAACGTTCTGAATTTTCCTGAAGAGTTTCCGGGTGACGCCTGCATAGAGTGCACTGTCATAGCGGAGTCTGATGCTGATGAGAGCATGGGTGAGCGTCTTTTCTGGCCTCATTGGGGATCCATCTGAAAGTCTTTCGAAGCAGACAGAGAGTGGGTAAACATGATGAGGAGACAGCATTGACCTTACAGTTCTTGTGAGCGTGGAGTTCAGTAGGATGCCTGGTCTTTGGGTGTGGTGGGGTTCCTAATGTGGCGGGCCACCAGGAGTCTTCCAAGATGGAGGTGTTGAGCCCCAGGAGGAGGACTCCGGACTTGTCGGAGTTGAGCTTGAGGCAGCTGCCTCTCACCCAGTTAGCGACGGCCTTAACAGAGTCTGGAAGATAGCCATTTTTAAATGAGTTATAGGTGATAGCAATAATTGTGGACCACGTTCTTTGATGCACTCCTTTGCCTTTGTGAAAGACCGGGAAACGCCCTCATGGTGAAAGTTTTAAATGCTTAATGTTTAACCTGTCATCTGCAACCTTAATATTCTGAAATTCAAACACAGAGCTGACCTGTCCTGGTTGTGCTTCCAGAGTTATGCTGATGGTGTGTTATGACTAAAAATTTCAGAACCTGAGCCCACAGTCATTAAATCTTGCCTCTTTATAAACCTTACAGGTGAGAGCACCGTCAGAACATTTATGTGTTCTTGTGAAAGACAGTTTCAGCTGTCTGTGTCAGACTTCATGGTGGACACTGCTAAAAAGAGTGGGAAATTGAACCATTGGATGCTGTTGTTTGGGGGGAATTCAAAACGGAACTTTAGATTTTGCACTTGCACTTTACCAGAGAGACGCTAGCAAGGTTAGCACATTTGTCCCTATATCATGGCCTTAAAAGGCAGCTGATTTGTGGGTGCAAGGCAGACATGCACTTTAAGGTCCCGCATGCAAGCCTGTCTGCACCTGTTTGGGCTGCACGGCACCAGGTGCCTGGTTGCCCGGTCAAAATGCTAAAAAAAATTACTCAGCTGAGACCCTACTTGCGATTAGACCCAAACCTTCTTTATTTGGCCGCCCTCTCATCTGACCTGAAAACGGGGAACTGCATTACTTTCAGTGTAATGTCTTGCTATGCAGAATTGATGAAGGCAGGATTAAACAACCTAGACCCTTAAAATGGAACATTATAACTGTAGGTCCTTACCGTGCCATAGGTTCGAGCTTTTCACTTTAAGAGAGGATGAACAATTTGATGTTTTATTCTTTATTAAAACATGACTCCAGAATAATTGCTAAACACCTGATATCAATCAAGCCCTCCCCCTGGATATTTTATATGCAGGAAAGACTGTACACATAAAAACTTTGGGGGTATTGCTATCTCGCTTAAGGACATATATAGATGTACGTGCAAGACTCTTACTATTCCGGAGTGTGAAAACTTGTGTTTTACTATAACCTTTACACTTACCTTCTCCTTTTCAGGATTTTTTATATATAGGCCTCCTGACCCATGTACCAGGTTTATGGATTTGATACCTGAGATGGTAGCGAGACATGTTACTGAAAAAAATAACTTTACCCATTTAAGAGATTTTGATGTCATTTTGATGAGAATGACAATCCCATGATCGCAGGGATCCTGCAAGATCTAGGTTGTGATAGAGCGCTTACAGCACTCTAAATAGTATGGGTGCATTATACTCATGGTTCAAATGCACTTACATATATTTTGTTGTTTGCAGTGTTCCATGATTATTGAAATACATTTTTTCAAGTTACATAAGCATTTGCAATGTAGTATGCACATTTAAGTAGGAATTTGTATGTATTAGAAAAGTTTATTATTCCTGTATATATATATTGTGCAGGATGAAATTATACTCTTACTGTGTGTAGTTCAAGTTACCTGCATTGTAGGCCCAAATTGCAGGTTGTTTTGAATTTCGATTCTCCTTGGTTGCTCAAGAAATAAATAAATTAATCCTATTTGTATTTGAGGATAATATGTTCTCATCCTTCTGCAGGTGCAGGGATTCAACCTCATTATTCATAGATTAAGGAGATACCCGAATGTCTTTGAAGAAGACTGGAAGGCGAAAAGGAAGGACGCCTTTCGTGTCTGGCCTATCTGAGAACCAAGGCCTCTGGAGAGGAACTGAAGAAACTAAGGCTAATATGGAACGTTACTAAAAATGTTGCAATGAGAAAGTTCATTATTTTTTTGTATGATGCGCAGGGACAGATTCGGGAGACTTCTGATTTTCGGAGAAGGAGCATCTTAGAACGAGCTCCATAGCCTTAAGCTATCAGACCCATTTTGACGTGAGTACTTCTTAGGAATTCAACACACCTTTGGGGTATGATATAAAGGAGATAGGCAGGACCCTCATTTAAAGCAGTGTAGGGAAAGATACCTTTTGTTTTAATTCTCAATGAAAAGAGAATTGGACTCCGCTTCTATTCTGGGTGCATTTTGATTTTGGAGTTCATCACATTAATTCTTTTGTGCCGAATGAATTATATCTGTAGACTCGGCTCTGTATTGATTTTTATGTACCTATATACTCTGATATTAAGGTGTGTTTATATCCAGTTATTTTTGATCTTATAATAAATCCATCAAAACTAAGTCCAGAGTCTGTGGTCCTTTAAAGCATGACTAATTTGTAAGTATAATCTTGAATTTTTTTGCTACCCTCTACCACCTTTTATCAGGCAAATAAAAGACCATCGGTATTAATTCCAGTACGGAAGGCAAGGAGTAAATTTAGCTTACGGACATGTTCAACTGGAATCACTGACAGAATATCGACGGACAAAATATCGACCTACAAAAAAATCAACGCTGGAATATCGAAGGCAAAAATATATCGACATCCTATCTACAACATGGTAAGTATAAAAGTATCAACAAAAAAAATATTGATGTTAAACATCATCAGCCAGGATAGCTTGATTCCAGTGGGATGGAGAGCACAGGACTCACACCTGAGCAAAACATTCCCCCCAGTCACAGATCTGCATATGGCCATGTAGAACTGGGGTGGTGTGGTGAGCAAAATAACGATGGATTAAACCTAGATCTGTGACTGGGGGTGAATGTTTTGACATTGTGCAACATTCCATCCATCAGTCGTTGTTTTCGCATTTGTCACCCCAAGTGGAACATGTATGCTCAGATGTGAGTCCCGTGCTCTCCATGCCACTGGAATCAAGCTATCCTGGCTGATGACGGCTGATAGCCAGAAACCGGTCCTAGGATGCTTAATTCCGGTCCAGGGAAGACATGGCTTGGCAGTTCGGTCTGGACTGTTCCCATTAGGCACAGGGTCAAGATTGATTTGCACATGGCCATGTCTGAACTGGGGTGGTGTGGTGAACAAAATAACAATGGATTAAACCCAGATCTGTGACTGGGGGTGAATGTTTTGCCATTGTGCAACATTCCATCCATCAATTGTTGTTTTTGCATTTGTCACCCCGAGTGGGACAGGTATGCTCAGACGTGAGTCCCGTGCTCTCCATACCACCGGACTTAAGCTATCCTGGATGATGACGGCTGACAGCCAGAAACCGGTCCTAGGGTGCTTGATTCCGGTCCAGGGAAGACATGGCTCAGCAGTTCAGTCTGAACTGTTCCCATGAGGCACAGGGTCAAGACTGATCTGCATATGACCATGTCTGAACTGGGGTGGTGTGGTGAGCAAGATACCGATGGAGTAATCTGATATGTGACTGGGGTGATTGTTTTGCCATTGTGCAACATTCCGTCCAATAATTGTTGTTTTTTCATTTGTCACCACGAGTGGGACGGGTATGCTCAAACAAGAGTCCTGTGCTCTCCATGCCACTGTAATCAAGCTATCCTAGCTGATGACGGCTAATAGCCAGAAACCGGACCTAGGATGCTTGATTCCGGTCCAGGGAAGACATGGCTTGGCAGTTCGGGCTGGACTGTTCCCATGAGGCACAGGGTCAAGACTTATTTGCATATGGCCATGTCTGAACTGGGGTGGTGTGGTGAGGAAAAAAACGATAGATTAAACCCAGATCTGTGACTGTAGGTGAATGTTTTGCCATTGTGCAACATTTCGTCCATCAATTGTTGTTTTTGCATTTGTCACCCTGAGTGAGACAGGTATGCTCAGACGTGAGTCCCGTGCTCTCCATGCCACTGGAATCAAGCTATCCTGGCTGATGATGGCTGATAGCCAAAAACCGGTCCTAGGATGCTTGATTCCAGTACAGGGACATGGCTTGGCAGTTCAGACTGGACTGTTCCCATGAGGCACAGGGTCAAGACTGATTTGCATATGTCCATGTCTGAACTGGGGTGCTGTGGTGAGCAAAATAACGATAGATTAAACCCAGATCTGTGACTGTAGGTGAATGTTTTGCCATTGTGCAACATTCCGTCCATCAATTGTTGTTTTTGCATTCGTCCCCCCGAGTGGGACGGATATGCTCAGACGTGAGTCCCGTGCTCTCCATGCCACTGGAATCAAGCTATCCTGGCTGATGACAGCTGATAGCGAGAAACCGGTCCTAGGATGCTTAATTCCGGTCCAGGGAAGACATGGCTTGGCAGTTCGGTCTGGACTGTTCCCATGAGGCACAGGGTCAAGACTGATTTGCATATGGCCATGTCTGAACTGGGGTGGTGTGGTGAACAAAATAACAATGGATTAAACCCAGATCTGTGACTGGGGGTGAATGTTTTGCCATTGTGCAACATTCCATCCATCAATTGTTGTTTTTGCATTTGTCACCCCGAGTGGGACAGGTATGCTCAGTCGTGAGTCCCGTGCTCTCCATACCACTGGACTTAAGCTATCCTGGATGATGACGGCTGACAGCCAGAAAGCGGTCCTAGGGTGCTTGATTCCGGTCCAGGGAAGACAAGGCTCAGCAGTTCAGTCTGAATTGTTCCCATGAGGCACAGGGTCAAGACTGATCTGCATATGACAATGTCTGAACTGGGGTTGTGTGGTGAGCAAAATAACGATGGATTAATCTGATATGTGACTGGGGTGATTGTTTTGCCATTGTGCAACATTCCATCCAATAATTGTTGTCTTTTCATTTGTCACCACGAGTGGGACGGGTATGCTCAAACAAGAGTCCTGTGCTCTCCATGCCACTGTAATCAAGCTATCCTAGCTGATGA
Organism: Lissotriton vulgaris; assembly: GCF_964263255.1. Taxonomy (NCBI): domain Eukaryota; kingdom Metazoa; phylum Chordata; class Amphibia; order Caudata; family Salamandridae; genus Lissotriton; species Lissotriton vulgaris. The sequence continues at coordinate 1,434,252,018 of NC_141693.1, read as the reverse complement.
CGGCTGATAGCCAGAAACCGGTCCTAGGATGCTTGATTCTGGTCCAGGGAAGACATGGCTTGGCAGTTCGGGCTGGACTGTTCCCATGAGGCACAGGCTCAAGACTTATTTGCATATGGCCATGTCTGAACTGGGGTGGTGTGGTGAGCAAAAAAACGATAGATCAAACCCAGATCTGTGACTGTAGGTGAATGTTTTGCCATTGTGCAACATTCCGTCCATCAATTGTTTTTTTTGCATTCGTCCCCCCGAGTGGGACGGATATGCTCAGACGTGAGTCCCGTGCTCTCCATGCCACTGGAATCAAGCTATCCTGGTTGATGACGGCTGATAGCCAGAAACCGGTCCTAGGATGCTTGATTCCGGTCCAGGAAAGACATGGCTTGGCAGTACGGTCTGGACTGTTCCCATGAGGCACAGGGTCAAGACTGATTTGAATATGGCCATGTCTGGGGTGGTGTGGTGAGCAAAGTAACGATGGATTAAACCCAGATCTGTGACTGGGGGTGAATGTTTTGTCATTGTGCAACATTCCGTCCATCAATTGTTGTTTTTGCAACTGAATATATGAGCAGCGTAAGATGAAAGTAAAAATGGGAAGGGCCCAGTAAACGCTATAGCAGTTGAGGTTCCGTGAAAATTGTAAGTGGTGTTTTCGACTCGTACGAATATGGTCGAGTCTAGTATCTATGAACCGCAAATGACGAGTTTAGTAAGTGTGCGCAGTTTCGCTGTGCTAACTTAAACCGTTCGTTTGTTACGTGGATTTTTCATCTGTACCCACGGGTTCCATCTTAGATACGGCATCCATTTTGTCTCTTGCCCTCAAGTAGCCAGCGAACGGACGCTGTCCGCTTCGCGACCCTGGGACTCCCAAGCGGAAGACACATGTTCTTTGAAAGTGTCTTTATGACGAGGGGGTTGCTGCTGTAAGGCAGATGACGCCGCTCGAGGCTCATCTTGCCGCACGGATTCATTGTCTCAGCTGTGCATCTCATTAGGCACGTCCCTTTGATGCCTGTATCTCGTGCTTCTCGATACCTCCCCTTTTTTACACCCTTTCCGATCTCCCTACTGTCTCCGTCTTCCTCTGCACCTGTCTTCGTTCCTATTTCGATCTACTTTACTGCTGATTGGAATTTGCTAATGGTGGGAAGATGGGTTTTTACAGTTGGGAACCGCCAAATGTTTCCGCACTTATGTTCCGGACCTTGTGTGTTTCAAAGTGACCAAAACGACCCCTCTGAGAGCAACTTGTGGGAACCAGGTTGTAAACTATTGTGTATCATGTTATCCTATGGGTAAGAACTGTATAAAAGGAGCGATCCACAAATACAATTTGAAGCAGTCTCCCCGAACTACACTCGATGTACTTCCTGTGACTTCTGTGTTCCCTGCAGTAAATAAACCTTGACTCTTTGACGCCGAAGGAAGTGTCCCGTGTCTCTGTGACTTGTACGCCGGAGCAGGTTACCCACGAAGGTTTCAGGTGTTGTGCCCTGGCACCGCTGGGTCCAAAAGAACCCAGAACTTCAGTTGGCGCCCAACGTGGGGCTTCATCAGTGGTACCGGTCCAAGCCCGACGATCGTGAGGAACTTCGTGTGAAATCTCCGAGGGAAGGTGCACCCCGCTTCATCGATCCTGTTGTCGAAATAAGTGGCCCGAAGACTTTTCCCGCGAAGATTCCCGCCTCCTAACGGCTGCGACGGACTGCTGCCCTGACTGTAGACCTGTTTTGGCGCCTGGCGTAGACCTTGGTATAGCGAGACGATTGACGGGCCTTCCTGAGGACGCCATTGATCTTTGAGTTAAGTATTTGTGGGTCGCTCCCAGAGTTCTTGGTTGTAGACACTTTAGCGAGTGTCTTTGTTGTAAACACTTTAGCGAGTGTTTTTGTTGTAGACACTTTAGCGGGTGTCTTTGTTGTACACGCTGTGTGAGTGTTTTTGTCGGTGACACTTTGCTAGCGTACTTCGTTGTTGTTGTATTTGTTTGACGACTGCAGCCGCCAAAGACCGAGGGTTTAGTTCTTTGCTGGGACTTGGTAAATCCCGAAATCCCGTAACCCTTGAAGTTTGTGAAACTCGACTAGTGTGCAAGATGCCTGGTCGTAGTACTTTGTTCAGTTGCTTTAGACCTTGTGGTGCGGATTCCCTGCTGGAGGACTCGTGTCCGATACCTCCGGTTGGAACTCCTACTTATGATTTATATAGCAAACATGGGCTAGGCCCGATTGCTTTTAACGATTATTGGATGAAATATACAAAGAAAGACGGCGATCTTCGTTGGCCACCTCACGGTAGCTTCGAAGCGTCGATCTTAGATAATTTGGAAATAAAGTTGTTCGAACGCAAGTCTAGGCCGGCCATGTTTGATGCCTTTCGGTTCTGGCGCAAAGAAGCCCGACAGAAAGAGATCAGACAAAATAAACGTAGTCAGCGAGATACTGTTGCTACTATAGTGAAGAAAGCTGAGCAGTTTCAGCGTGATAAGGAGGATAAGGATAAGGAAGTGTTTGAGAGATTACAGCGTATGTCCATAGACAAATGCTATCCTGCTTTGCCTACGGAGTCGGATAAGAAGGAAGAGGCAGTTGAGGATTCTTTAATGTCTTATCTTATGAAGTCGCCACCCCCGTACGTACAGGGTATCGCAGCTCCTGTGGTCCCTGCCGTACCTGTTCTTCCACCTGTTATTCCTCCACCAGTTCCTCAACCTGCACCCGCTCTTCCGCCTGTTCCTGCTCCTTTGCCTATTTCTATTCCTACTGCTCCTCCGCTTCCACATACTCCTGTTCCCGCTACTGCTCCTGTGTTGTTAACCCCTGTTGCTGCTAATGTTTCTACTCCTTCTCTTGTTAGTCCTGTGTCTTATTCTTCTCCCTCTACTCGTAATCGTAATTCTCCCCTTGCGACAAACTTCTTCCAGTCGCTCGGACCTGTTTTTGGCTCTGCTGGTTCTGATGGTCCTCAGAGACGTAGCCAGCTTCCTGGTAATAGAGAACGTGTTGCGCTATACAATATGGCGATGGGTTGGATGATAAACCCTGTTAGAAATCCACCACGTGTTGTCCTCGAAACGTTTGATCAATTCAACATACCAACTCAGAGGTATGTGTTTGATGAAATGTGCAAGTTCTTACATGATCAGATAGTGGCCTTTGCGCCTGACGAGGTGCTGTCCGCCCTGTCTGAACTTCGGCTTCAGTTCGCAACTGGACTGATAGTCGACACTAATGTTCGACGTGCTGTTGAGCACTTACTATCTCTTCGTCCCGCTCCTATTCCTCATGCATTGTTCGTTGAGGACATTGAGAAAGGAGATGGGTCTGGCCAATATCCTATGCGTGAAGTTCCGCCGGTTTGGGTACCCGCTGATAATACTAATGCTAATGCTCCAGTGGCGGCGCATTTCCAGAGAGTGTGGATACACCTCCCTTGGAAACGATCGGAAGTGCTTCAGGTGAAACAAACTTTGCCCGATCCTCGCAAAAATCCTGCTGGGTATTACAAGGAATTATCGCAGCTCGTAGACGCTACGATAATGAATCTTGCCGATATTGACATGTTGTTCGGTAATATCGTACCACAACCGGTATGGGCGAAGATTCGTCACCAAGATCACGCAAATGAATTAGGTGGTGATTGGGCTGCCATTACAGCGGCAGACGCGGGACAAGTGGCTGCCACTAAACCCGATCAGTTGATTGCTGAACTTCCTCAGCGAATCATTACATTAATGAAAACGCTTATGCCAGCTATGAAGGTAAATTGGGATAAGTTGTCAGCCTGTAAGCAAAAGAAAGATGAAAGTGTCTCGGACTTCTTTACGAGGTTCGAGGAAGCATTCGTTGATCATAGTGGACAGGATATGGGTACTGAGGGTGGACAGAGGTTGTTTGTGGATAAGTTTGTGTCAAACTTATTGCCCGACTTGAGCCATAAATTAAGGAATTCTGAAAGTGCGTGGGCCGTTTCTACCTCAGCTCAGATATTGGCTACGGCACAATATTACGAAAATAGAGAAAAAGAGGAAAATGACCGTGCTGATAAAAAAACGAAAGAACTAAAAACTAAAGTGTTGTTACAACAAGTATATCCGCCGCGTTCTAATCAGAATGCGCCTCAGCAGAATAGATCGCAGTCGCAATTGAATCGATCGCAGCCGCGTAATGATTCTTCTTTCCAAAGATCTTCATTAGGGTACAACCAATGTGCTTATTGTAGACAGGAGGGACACATTAAATTCAATTGTCCTGCTTTAAATGACCGTAGTGGTGGTAATTCGTCTAAAGGAGGCCGTGGTGGTGCACAGCACGCATCACGTGGTAGAGGTCGTGGTGCTCAGAATGATCGCTCTGACCATTCATCAAATTCTAATAACTGTTTCGATCAACGTGGATCATCGCAAGGACGATCTGCGCAGTACAATGTGGACGATTATTACGTCGATCAGGGAACTGACGATAGTAATTACTAGGACAGCCAAAGACAAGGAGAGGGAGTGGTATCAGTTCCGGTTGATCAGAGAGGGCCTTACGTCGCAGTTGCTACATCGGGCGTCGTTGAGCCTTTTCTGTTGGACACTGGTGCAGCGAAAAGTTCTATCATGCATTCGAAACTCCCTGGCGCACCTTTGTCTGGCTTAACAAATGTTTCCGTTGGATTCTCTGGCGCCCCCGTTAGCAATCCAGTTTCGCGCCCTTTGCCCCTTAAAATTGGGCCTCGTGAGCTCGAAGCTCCATTGATTTTGTCTACTGGTTGTGGCGAAAATCTTTTGGGTCTGGATTTGCTTAAACGCTTGTATGCAACTTTGTATTGTTCTCCTGCGGGTGTAAAGCTTACGTTAGGAGAGAGAGTAGTCTCTCCCATGTACTTGTCTCTCGATAAGCTTCCACCGGAATTGGATTCTCTTCCTGCGTCTTTGTGGGCGACGGGTCCGAATGATGTGGGCCTACTTGATATCTCCCCTTATGTTGTTCAGTTGAAATCTAATGTGCGCTTGCCACGTATTCCCCAATACCGTATCTCCCTTGATGGTGAACGAGCTTTGTTAACGATCATCTATGATGTGATCGAGAAAGATGTCATTGAAGAAACTCGGGGAAACGTGTGCAATAGTCCTGTACTGCCCATTCTTAAACTTACTGATCCTACCAAACCGCCTGTTTATCGTTTTGTTATCGATTTACGGGAGGTAAATAAAATTGTGGTTCCTCAATTCCCTGTTGTGCCTGACATCACGGCGCTACTGACTCTGATTCCAGCTACTGCTTCATGGTTTTCGGTGATTGATTTGAAAAATGCGTTTTTCAGCATCCCGATTGCCGAAGAGAGCAGGGACCTTTTCGGTTTCTCTCTTGGTGGACGTAGCTTCCGGTTCAAACGAGCTCCTCAGGGCTACTGTGAAAGTCCATCGATTTACAGTCAAGCTTTGAAGGGTCAACTAGATGCGTTTAAGTTGCCGGTTGGTGCGGCTTTAATCCAATACGTCGACGACTTATTGGTGGCTGCTGATACTCAGGACATCTGCAAAATCGCTACAGTGTCGTTGCTGCAACATCTCTGTGAGTTAAATCACAAGGTGTCACCTTCTAAACTCCAATATTGTTGTCAAGAAGTAACCTACCTAGGTCACTTATTGTCAAAGGAGGGAAGGAGATTGACCCCAGAGAGAATTGCAGCGATTGCACGCATGGCTGTGCCACAAACCCAAAGAGATGTGCGTGCCTTTTTAGGTATCACGTCGTACTGCAGGCAGTGGATTCCTAATTTTTCATTGCTAGCGAAACCATTGGTGGCTCTTACGTGCAAGGATGTTTCGACTCCTTTACCATGGACGGAAGAATGTCAGAAAAGTTTTTCTGAATTACGTGATTCATTGTGTTCGGCTCCTGTGTTAGGTACCCCTGATTACAGTAAACCGTTCACGTTATATGTTCACGAGAGGGAAGGTTGTGCTTTGAGTGTCTTAACGCAACCTTTTGGTGGTAAACAGCGTCCATGTGCATATTTTTCCTCGACCTTAGACCCAGTAGCTAGAGCATTGCCGAGCTGTTTGAGATCAACTGCGGCAGCTGCGGTCTCCATCCGACAATCAGCAGGATTGGTCATGGATAATATGCTTACGGTGATGGTTCCGCATGCAGTCGATACTCTTTTGAATCGTACGAAAACTCAGCACTTGACGAGTGCGAGGTTGTCTGGGTACGAATTGACGCTTTTGGCAAGCCACATTCAGATAAAACGTTGTAATGTCCTAAATCCGGCAACTTTGTTACCAGTTAGTGCAGAGTCAGATGAAGTAGCAGAACATGACTGTTACTTGCGGACAGAGGAGGAAACAAAAGGTCGTGTGGACCTTAAAAACACCCCATTGGAAGACCCGGATGGCACCCTGTATGTGGATGGGTCATGTTTTAAGTTGCCGAATGGTGATGTGACTACTGCCTATGCTGTGGTGACATTGAATACTGTTGTTGAGACTGCGAGATTGAATCAGAATTCTGCCCAAGCTGCAGAGCTGATTGCTCTCACTAGAGCATGTGTATTAGCAAAAGGTAAACGTGTGAATGTGTACACCGATAGTCAGTATGCTTTCGGTGTAGCGCATAGTTTTGGACGGTTGTGGAGAGAGCGTGGTTTCTTGACGTCGCATGGCACGAAAATACAGCATGGCCAGCTTGTGAACGATCTTTTGGATACATTGACTTTGCCTGCTCAAATTGCAATTGTTAAGTGTAGCGCGCATCGTAAAGTGACGGATGATGTTGGTCGTGGTAATGCGTTTGCAGATGAGATTGCTAAGGAGACTGCTCGGAACCTTAGCACTCGAATGTATGTGACAAGTTCGGTTAGGTGGCCTACAGAATCAAGTATGTGTGAAAATACCATAGAGAGTGTGAAAGCTATTCAGAATGAGGCCACCGACACTGAAAAGATGAAGTGGAAAGAAAGTACGGGAAGGTTGGATGTGAATGGTTGCTGGATTGATTTGTCGGATCAGAAAAGATGGATGTTGCCTGACGCGTATGTACTGGCCGTTGTGCAAATGGCACATGGGTTAGCACATATTAGCGCGAAAGGTATTTGCAAGTTGCTGGCTGATGTGTGGAAGAATGATGGAATTACTAAGTGTGCTGAACGTTTGGTGAAGAATTGTATGGTGTGTATAATGTACAATCCTGGCAAAGGAACCCCAACTCCTCCTGGCAGTTTTGCTCCTCCTTCGTATCCCTTTGAGGTGATCCAATTGGACTTCGTCCATATGGAGCGATGCAATAACCTGAAATACGTTTTGGTTGTGGTTTGCGCATTCTCCCGATGGATTGAGGCCTATCCCCTCAAAGACAATACTGCTTTGTCTACTGCGAAAATCCTACTGAAGGAATACTTTCCTCGGTATGGAATGCCTAGAGTCGTGTGGTCAGATAACGGAAGTGAGTTTGTTGGAAGTGTGATGAAGAGTGTGTGTAAGGGCCTTGGAATCAATCAGAAATTCCATAGCGCCAATCATCCTCAGTCAGCTGGATTGGTTGAAGGGTACAATGGCACCCTTAAACTAAAATTAGCGAAGATTCAAGCTACGACTGGACTTTCGTGGCCTGATGCTTTGCCCCTAGCATTACTGTCAACTAGGGCGACTGTACACTCCCGAATAGGGCTTAGTCCCTATGAAATAGTGTTCGGCCGTCCTGCGAATGTGTGGGGGGTTCCTAGGCCAGGAATATTCTCTGATCTTGAGTTTCCGATGTTGATCGATTACTTACATGACTTGACTGCTAAACTGAGGTTAATTCATCAACAGGTTTACGACGCCTTGCCGACGCAGACGGAGGGTCCAGGCCACCAGCTCCAGCCCGGGAACTGGGTGGTTACTCGTAACTTTTCACGAAAAAACAATCTGGACCCCCGATTCACCGGACCTTACCAGGTGCTCCTGGCCACGAGGACTGCCGTTCGTCTTGAGGGGCGGAAAAATTGGGTACATGCTACCCATTGTAAGCGAGTCCCTATTCCTTTGCCGGCAGACCCGTGGATAAGGAAAGGCATCGCGTCAACAGAAACAGAAACATTGCCGGCGTTTGTACCTTTTAGCGACGCACAGCTTGTTGGAGAACCCTCAGCGCAGCAGAAAGCCACTGTTGAACATTTGTCAGAAAAAGACTCAAGACCAGATCAACGAACTGATCAGCAGGACGCTGTCTCTTCAACAGATCCTTTGTTCGACGAGCAGACACGTCCAGGGAAACATCGATATTCTTTGCGATCTCACACTAAGGACAAATAAAATTTTCTTGCTTTGCTGAAATTGATAACTGCAATATCCTCGTTTCCCATAATCAAATTTTGAACATTCAGACCATTGAAAATTGTTTTGTATATATGTATATATATATCAAACTTCTTCCTTGTATCTTTTTCCTTCCACAGCTGAGAAATATTGTGCTAAATAAATACATGTTGTGTATTGAGGGCCGTAGGGCCGCGCGCGTACTTCCTTCTGGACAGTAGGTCTTGACGCTAGGTTAACGACCGTCGGTTCCTAGGAACTCCTGGGGATTGACTATTGCTGCACAGAACGAAGTGCGTCAAGAAACGTTGCGGACGGTCGTAGGGAAATGGCATTTTCGAAGCTGAATGATTTGGAAGGAGCTCAGGCGTATAGAGTCAAGCTGCAGAAACTTAGTCGTACGAAATGTTTTGTATCCCAATTGTTTGTTTTGTTTTTGACTGCTTCTGCATTTTTGGCGGGTGGGGTGTATTACACTATGTCTTACTTTTTCCTTGCTACTCCTACTCCTACTCCTTACCCTAACCTTACTTCTACTGCTTCTCCTCATTCCTTTCATATGTTACCAGAACACGAACAGGCTAGACGTGTAGAATTCCGCAATAATTCCTTTATCCAGCTCCTCCATCAGCATCAGTTAGTGGTTAACACTACTAATTGTTGGGTGTGTGGGTTGATGCCACATACTACGGGTAAGGGAATTCCATATCTGGTGTTACCGTATAGTTCCCAAGGGTCAGCTCGAGCATTCCAAACAATGTTTCGAAGCGCACTGGGTTCCCACCCCACGCAAGAACAACGTTCCCCCAACTTTGGTCCTACCTCGTATCAGAGGCTGCTATCGATGGCTATAGAGGATATGGAAGATGAGATCCATGATCCTTTTCTTATCCCTAGAGAAGAGGTACAAGCCTATAGGGTCTTAAGTAGAGGGGAATATAGTATGTTCACTAATGAAAAGCAGCTCAAAAGCTCGTCTCCAATATGGGTCGTACCCCACACTGGTAATCTTTGTCTTGTGGGTCGTGGCTCGCAAACCTCACTTGGAGTAAGTGCTTGCACTGAAAGTTACGTTCTGCCAATGTCCCCGTCCCCTGTGTTTCTGGCTGCCAAGGGTACATACTTTATCTGTCATGATCGTGCATACACATGGTTGCCCGCAGACTTCATGGGCTCATGTTTCGTTGCAAATCTGTTGCCTCCGACGTTTACTGTAGATGCCGATTATCATAAGACTAGAGTTGTACGAGGCGTAATTGGCGAAGAGGATACTGCCGGTCAAGAGGCAGGAGACTTTTTCAAGGGTTTCCTCCCGTTTTGGGGACCTATGGTTAATAGTAGGAACCTGAGACATTTGACTCGAGTGGTAGAATCGACAGCTAATATTACTGCCAGTGCCCTTGGTAATATCACCACAGAACTTCAGGCGGAGAGACTTATGACATTACAAAACCGTATGGTTTTAGATGTTGTCTTAGCAGATCGCGGTGGGGTATGTAAAGTGATCCATTCGAGCTGTTGCATTTTCATTCCAGATAATGCTCCTACTGTCTATCAAGCCATCTCGAAGTTGCACAAGATCTCCGAATCCATACACGTGGATGTAGGGGATTGGACGCTACTTGGTTGGTTTTGGGGCCTGGTGTCGGCTTGGGGTTGGAAGATTCTGATGATCATCGGGGTTGTGGTAGTGTTCCTGTTCACGTGTTGCCTTTGTGTGCAGTGTGGTCCTGCCTTATGTGGCCTCTGTGCTACAACGTGTATGAGACAACCATCTGTTACCAAGGGGACTCGATCGGACAGAGCTATGCTACAACGACATCTTGATGGTCTGATGAATATCGAATATGATTCCGACTAGTGCTTGCCTACATGAGGGCAAAAGGAGCGTCTGAGGTTCCGTGAAAATTGTAAGTGGTGTTTTCGACTCGTACGAATATGGTCGAGTCTAGTATCTATGAACCGCAAATGACGAGTTTAGTAAGTGTGCGCAGTTTCGCTGTGCTAACTTAAACCGTTCGTTTGTTACGTGGATTTTTCATCTGTACCCACGGGTTCCATCTTAGATACGGCATCCATTTTGTCTCTTGCCCTCAAGTAGCCAGCGAACGGACGCTGTCCGCTTCGCGACCCTGGGACTCCCAAGCGGAAGACACATGTTCTTTGAAAGTGTCTTTATGACGAGGGGGTTGCTGCTGTAAGGCAGATGACGCCGCTCGAGGCTCATCTTGCCGCACGGATTCATTGTCTCAGCTGTGCATCTCATTAGGCACGTCCCTTTGATGCCTGTATCTCGTGCTTCTCGATACCTCCCCTTTTTTACACCCTTTCCGATCTCCCTACTGTCTCCGTCTTCCTCTGCACCTGTCTTCGTTCCTATTTCGATCTACTTTACTGCTGATTGGAATTTGCTAATGGTGGGAAGATGGGTTTTTACAGTTGGGAACCGCCAAATGTTTCCGCACTTATGTTCCGGACCTTGTGTGTTTCAAAGTGACCAAAACGACCCCTCTGAGAGCAACTTGTGGGAACCAGGTTGTAAACTATTGTGTATCATGTTATCCTATGGGTAAGAACTGTATAAAAGGAGCGATCCACAAATACAATTTGAAGCAGTCTCCCCGAACTACACTCGATGTACTTCCTGTGACTTCTGTGTTCCCTGCAGTAAATAAACCTTGACTCTTTGACGCCGAAGGAAGTGTCCCGTGTCTCTGTGACTTGTACGCCGGAGCAGGTTACCCACGAAGGTTTCAGGTGTTGTGCCCTGGCACCGCTGGGTCCAAAAGAACCCAGTCCTTCACAGTGGCTAACCTCGTTCCTCCGTAACCGAACCTTCCAAGTCTGTGAAGAGACCATACTAGCAGACCCCTCCTCTCTAAACTGTGGGGCTCCTCAAGAGTCCTCACTCAGTATTACAATGATGAAGGTTGAAGTAAAACCAGATGGTCCTTCTGGCTGGCTTCCGACAGGCTGAAGTAGCCTGTTGGCCATTCAGAACTGGCACGTAATTCCTTAGGGACTGAGTTTCAGCCATTGAGATTACAATGTCAGTTTCCCACAGACTTCTCATGTCAGGCTTTCTGACATGAAAAGCCTGCTGGAAAGTAACTTTGGGGGCCCCAAGCAGGGCCCCCTTGCAACAGTGGCCTGCGGCTGGGTGGGCACATATGGTTTCCCCCGTCAATCCCTGCACTGTGTGGTGGGCACCATGTGGTGCTTGCCACACATTGCAGGGATAAACAAAAACTCCTATTTCTCTATGGGAGCTTGTGTTGCGGCTGGATTCCAACTGCAGCACAATCTCCCATAGAGAAATGGGAGTATACGACCGCACGATGTGCAGTCGCATCCTAATTATGCAGGCGGGCCTGCCGATCGGAGGTTGGTCTGTCCCGATTCCACAACGGTGTCCACCGGACATCGTAATAAAGCCCTTAATGTTTAGAGGACTTATTAAGTCTAAAAGGGCCTGTGGAATTCAGGGAAAGGCTCTAAAGATCTTACAAGCCTTCCTAGCTGATAGATCCCAGACAGTGGCGTTGGGCAGTTACGAATCTCGCTCCTTTGTACTTCCCTGTGGAGTCCCTCAGGGGTCTTCGTTAAGCCCAACTCTTTTTAATGTGTACGTGTCCACCCTCGCCCCGGTAATCCGTTCATTCGGCTTTCAACTTACGGCCTATGCCGACGACACACAGATTGTGGTGTCCCTCCTTCCCGGCGAAACAGAAAATACGGCCGATAGATTCAAAAACTGCATGCTTGAAGTTGGCCGCTGGATGGCACAAAGCTGCCTTAAGCTGAACTCCTCGAAGACCGAGGTTCTGCTCTTTGGTAACAGGGACAACTTCTGGTCCCCAAGATGGTGGCCAGACGAAATGGGACCTCTCCCAGAACCAGTGGACAAAGTGAAAAATCTTGGTATACTGGTGGACACCACCCTGAACTTCAAATCCCAGGTGAGCGCCCTCTCCTCCTCCCTTCATTTTATACTCAAGACCATCAGAAAAATTCTACCTTATCTGGAAAAGAAACACAGGAAAACTATAGTCACTGGTCTAGTGCTCTCACGCCTAGATTATTGCAACAGCCTGATGTTAAACGCCCAGCAGAGCGTACTTAATAAACTCCAACTTCTGCAAAACGCAGCCGCTCGCCTAATCACTGACACTCCCAAATTTGCTTCGGTATCACAGGAACTGGTTAAGTTACATTGGCTACCCATTCGTAAAAGAATCACTTTCAAGGCAGTATGCATGGTCTTCAAGGCCCTCCACGACTCAGGTCCTAGGCACTTGAAGTCTCTATTCTGCTGGCATAAACCAACAAGAACACTGAGATCAGGACAACTGGCCCTGGTTGCGGTCCCCAGAATTAAAAAAGTCCGCTGGGGAGGCAGGAGCTTCTCCCTTGGGGCGGCCGAGGCGTGGAACAAACTTCCTCTTGCGCTCAGACAAACCCAGAATCTGATGGCCTTTAGAAGAGGTCTAAAAACATGGCTCTTCACCCAGTAAGCTCGCTCCCTCTCACCAGTCTATCCTTCAGCGCCAGGACACCTCCGGGTATTAGAGCGCTCTATAAATTTGCAAAATAAATAAATAAAATCAAAACTGAGTAAATATATCCCAGCTTGTGCTCTTCAGCCTCCTTTCACTACCTCACTTACACACCTTTCCTTTAAAAAACGCTTCGAGGTACAGAAAGGATTGGTGCACTTAGTGACTGGTCTCTAGTACACAGATTGCAAGGGTTATGGCATTGTTTTCCAAGACTCTGGTTTCACAATTTTCTGGGCTTTTGACATGCATCGGAATAAATATTCATCATACCTGACTAACATTTGAAGTGAGTGTATTATCTATGTCATGATTAGGTCTAGTCTGGTTTTCTATGACTTTTCCCTCCCTGTAGGTTTGAAGGTTTCAGATTATACAGTTTAAAAGTAATGTTAATTGGTTGAACACTTATCCTCATACTAGACCGGTATCATTTTTGGCTATCATCAGCTGTTTCTTTGATTTCACAGTTTTCATTTATACTGTGTCCATGTCTATCCTTATAATATGAAAATCAGTAAGAAATATACTTAAAAAATAGTTGTGTGGGTAAATCTTTCTCTACAGTGGCCACCCACTTCTGGAATAATCTTTCTTTAGTGCTAAGAAATATCTCTTCTCATTTTCTATTCTGGAAAAAACTTGAACTCATTCTTTTTTCATGTTCTCGTCCATCTTAATATATTGCTGTTCAGTACCAGAGACGTGTATGGTGTGTGATGCCCAATAGGAATGAGCAATAACATAACAGCAGTAAATGCCGAAATCTATGTTTGCAGAGATCTCTACATGTAAGTTTCCCTTAGGAAGTGGCCTCACTGCTTTCAGGTTTACAAAACAAAACCTCTTCTGAATGCAATACAAACTGATGGATGCCACAAGATGTATGTGAACATTAACAGTAGGAAAGAAGAGAGAAGAAGGCAACTGGGATCAGATAGGTGTTGAACCTATGACCAAACTTTTCGATCTGGCCATCAGATCAGTCAGAGGACTCCACCCAGCCACCAACACTCTTGCCTCCTCAGATTTATGTCAACCATGGGGTACAGTGGCATATGGAAACCTGTGGGGCCCCCTCTGAAAAGTGCATTGATTGGGAACACCATGCTCTGGACCCAGTCATGAGTTTGCAGGCCTACCAGTTCACAGTGCTGGAGGAGACCCCTGGAGCCTGGAGGTTTACCACACCACAGGGGTTGGTTGGGCTATTCTTACGCCACTGGTGGGGTATGTTCTTTTCCTGCAACGTTACCTATTTTCCAACATTCATAAACTATGTTCTTTGTTAAAAAATAAAACACAACACCTAGGGAAGCTCAAGTCCAAGCAAAATATCAATAGACAGTTGTCATTAAAACTGACCAGTCTCTCGCTAGAAAAGGATCTGTTGAAGCATTATACTGAAAATATGTAAAATTCACCACACCTTATGAAAATGTTCTCTTAATACAAGTCATTGTAGCTGGATCATGTGCTTGCCTAACAAAATCATTAAAATGTTTCCAGAACTGCAACCGGGTGACTTGATTAATTTACTCAACCTCATTGTAAAGTTCTTGACCCATAAATTGGTCTCAAATTGTATGATCCGTAGCTGATAATTGATTTCTTTTTTTTTTTTTTTTTTTTATCCTCATCTGCCCGACACACGTCCCTTAGATGCGGAAGAAACCAACCAACCATCTCACTGCTTTTTTTGGAGCAAGGCCCTGAGAATTGAGCCGCTTCACAACTCAGCAGAGAATTTTATGAGGTGATAGGAACAACCATACATCTTGTGACGATGTCTCAAGGCAACTTCGTGCCAAAATATTCAGTATATAGATGTCGAATTCTGGGCAGACCACAATACTGAACTGTTGAGTGGGTGGGCTTAATCATTGGATGTTGGGGAAAAAAAAAAAAAAAAAAAAAAACCCCAAGGAGAACTCACTTCCAATCTGTCAAAAGCTTCCAAAAAGTGAGATTTTGGGCTCTGCATGATCTTCTCAGATCTACCTTTGAGGTTTCATATAGTGAGTTTAGCCATGCTAAGTGAGTGGGAGGGGTCTTGTCCACCCAGTGTATGCAGATCTGCCGTCTTGCCAGCAAAATGGCATAAAACAGAAAGGATCGTGCTGCCCCAGTTATGTTCTGGTCTAAACCGAGAATTACAAATGATAAAGATATTGAAATGTCAATTTTGGTAATTGAGTCCAAAGTAGCTTTGATCTCTGTCCAGTAGGTAGCTAAATGGGGGCAATCCCAGAACATATGAGTGTCAGATGCTAAGGGCAGTTGGCATTTGTTGCAGCATTTCCCCTCTTGAAATTTGGATAGACGTAAGGGAGTGAGATATGCCCGATGTAAAGTAAATAGATGGTTTCGTCTGAGCCAAACGGGTTTTACCAATTTATACAAAAGGGTGAAGGATTCTGACCAACTGTCCTCATCCATTACCTCAATTTCCCTATCCCATAGCTGTTTTGGGAGGAGAAAGTCCCCATCGACCTCCTCAAGTATAGACCAGTACCAACCAGCCACCTCTTTACCTCCACTCTGTTTTTCAACTAGCTGTTGTTCTAGAGGGTTACTACTTCCAGAATTAGGGACTTTCCTGAATAATTCTCTGACCCAACTACTAATTTGTATGTATTTAAATCTTGACATAGTCGGGCCCACTTTATCCCTAAGGACTTCCCACGATGTCAAGATACCTCCGCAAAGTAGGTCGCCCCATCTAGAAAGCCCAGCTGTTCTTAGAGGGATTGCCAAAGAGTCCTGCAAGCATGGTGGAAGCCCGGGAGAGTCCCAAATTGGTGCGTGAATAGAGTAATACGCCAATCCCACTTTACGCTTAATTTGTACCCATGTCTTCAGTTGCGTTAAAAGAGTCTTCAACCTCACCTTCTTGAAAAACTTTTGTTCTCCAAACTTGAAAAGAAACCCATCCAATGGAAGGTTTGCCCCGACCAACATAGCTTTAAATAGCTTCCCGTTTGAAGTAAGGTCTGGTGACTTCAAAAGCATTCTTGAATGGGAAAGCTGAAACGCCCAAGAATAATACTGTAGATCTGGAAGGGCCAGTCCGCCTTTTTCTCTCCTCCTCCTCAGTTTTTTCCAAGCCAACCTCGTGGCCTTGTATCCCCATATGAAAGAGTTTATTTCTTGTTGGCACCTAAGAAGTTGTTTAGGGTCAAATGCAATGGGAATTGTGTTGAAGATAAAGGTCAATTTCGGAAGAATGGACATCTTTACGATGCTGACCCTCCCATAAATTGATAGTCTAAGCCCTACCCAGGATCTTAAGAGGGCCCTACACTCTTTGGCCACCAGGTCTAGGTTCGAAGGGCAAAGCAACTGGCCCGGATGGCCTTCCTGGCGAATTATTACGGGTCGTAGCACCCGAAATAGTCTTGGTGCTGACAAGACTTTTTAATGATATTTTAATAAAGGGTGAGGCCCCACCCAAATCCTGGGGCGAGGCGATTATTGTCCTGATTCCGAAACCCGGGAAAGACCCAGCTAAATGCGGCTCATATAGGCCAATTTCACTTCTAAACAGCGACTATAAGGTTTTTGCGGCAGTACTGGCAAACAGACTTGGACGTGAAGTTGACTCGATTATACACTCTGATCAAAAGGGTTTCATTAAGGGTAGACAACTCTCAGACCTTACATATGATTTGATCGGGGCAGTGGATATCGCCTCTACTTTCTCCCTTCCTTTGGCCATTATGACCCTTGACGCTACCAAAGCGTTTGATCGAGTAAATTGGGCATACTTAGCCGAAACCATGAAGAAATTTGCCTTCGGTCCAAACTTTCGAAGATCAATTGGACTCCTTTATCAAAACCCCAGTGCAAGCATCATGGTGAATGGTGTATGTACTCAGCCATTTTTGATTACTAGGGGGACAAGACAGGGGTGTCCCCTGTCTCCCTTACTATTTAATATTTACATCGAGCCACTTGCACAATCTTTTAGGGATGACCCAAGAATTTCTCCATTTAAATTTGGTGGGTGGGAAAGGAAAGTCGGGCTATATGCCGATGACATTGTAATATACACTAGTGATCCAGCAAATGCTTTCCCCATAGTGGTCGATAAAGCTAGAAAATTTGGAGGTATCTCAGGCTATGATATTAACGCCGATAAGACCGAGTTGATGACATGGAATATTGCCAATCCGGGTGTGGGGATGACGCCCTCAATTCATTCAATACGTTATCTTGGAGTCAAAAGCTAATAATTGATTTCACTGAGACATCTTTTTCTTCAATGTTATATATGAGAACACCAATGAATGGGTGAATTCAGCATGTCTGCTATACAAAAAATATTTTGTTTAATGTAATAGAATAAACGTTTGCACCTTGTATTATACGAATCTAGCCCACCTACAGGTTACATGTTATCCCCCTGACTTGACTCTATGCTCACTAAGAGCAATGTCATCAGGACAGGGTCAGGAATGTCTCTCAGTTTATGTTTAAATTCCTCACCTTTAATAAATATATTACTAAAGCATAATATGGTAGCACACAGTCATTTACAGACAACACATTTTCCATTGAAATGCCCACAAAATATCCCACTAACATGCAGTTTTAATGATAAAACTGTTTAGTGTACAAACAATAATGTTTTGAAATTCGGTTTCAGCAAATATTTATGATTGCACATCACCAAGTAAAGTGTTCTGATTTGTTTGATCCTATTAAAATCTTTATTTCTATCACACTACTGAATAAAATAAGTGCTTTGCTAATGGAAGATATATTTTGAAATATTTGTCCTGTTCATTCACAAGCTATTTAAATGCTCTGTGTTGGAAATAAAACTGACATCCCAGAGCCTTTTTTTTCACACTTCCCATAGCCCATCAAGATTGTCAGAGTTCAGTTAACAAAATCATCTAACTTTACAGCCAGAGAAAGAAAAGTAAACACCAGGGGGGATATTCACAAGGCAGTGGCGGAGGGAGGCGTTAGCCTTCTTGGCTTAACGCCTATCTCCGCCACTTCGGAAATGCAAGGCTCCACCATATTCACAAGGACTTGGTGCAGCCTTGCTTTTCCCCCTGCGATGGCGCTAGGTTTCAAACTTAGCGCCAATGCAGGTACCCTTGCACCAGAGTGCAAGGGTGTCTGCAAGCAGGGAGGTTTGTTGTATGTACAGGAAGGTGTCCCTTCCTGCGCATGAACAAACCTAAAATGCCAGTTTGTTACTTTCATGCAGCACACATGTAAGTTACAAAATGGCATTTATAAAAAAAAAAGTTTGTTTATGTACAGGAAGGGACACCTTCCTGTACTGAAACAAACCATGGCATTTTGCATTTTCCATGTGTGCTGCACAAGTGAGGCTGTTGTGGTGATAGGGTCTTGTGAATATGCCCCCAAGTTTCAGGATAAAATAAGCAGGAAGTTATAATTAGACAAAAACTGGCAATTGCCCTCTGTCTTTGAACACACATCAAAAGTGACAAGATATAAACAAGATTTAAATACATCTTTATTGCTCATTAACTATTTGCCAGAATGGGCCCGTAGGCTCTAAAAATAGCGTGTCCGAATTAAATCTGACTTGCCATAGCGAGTGGGCGAGTAGATTTTTCAAGGCCTGATTTGATAGCAGTTGGGTATTTTCAGTAAAAATGAATCTAGGATGAAGATATCTGGATCTTTTTCTCCATGAAAGTGCATGACAACCATTGCGGGAAGATATTCATATTTAAACACAGGAACTCGATTCTTCTGTCAAAAAACCCAGCTCTGAAAACGAGTTTACATTACTGAAATGTGTAGTGTATAACATGAGTCCTTATGGTTTACAGGACTATAATGGCCTTGCAATGTTATAAGCTAAAGCACTATGCAAGGCTATAAAACATAATAAACAACCTTCATATTTGGTGTTCAGTAAATACATCCGTACACTTTTCCTCCTTATGAATATATGGAGTATAGCATAAACTAATTGAATACATTTTCATAGACTCACTTTTTCACAATCTCCCCATCTCTTTAATTTCATCATAACTTTGGGGCATATTATCAAGGGGGTTTATCTCCGCTTTTTTGGCTTTAAAAGCCAAGAAAGCGGAGATAAAATTATCTCCCTATTACCTAGCTGCCGCTAACACCAGTTAGCGACAGCTAGTAGGAGATAGCGACCATCTTGGGCCCCACTTTGTATGTCAGTGATATTTATCACTAATGAGATGCAAAGTGGGCGTGCCAAGATGTTAGAGACTGAAAACAGTCGCTAACATCGCTATCTCCTATTACCAACTTTTGGAGATATTCGCGCTAAGCAGGAATATCTCCAAAAGCTAACATCTGCCCTGAGCAGTTCTTAGCCATGTTATCCAATGGGAGGTGGATAACATGGCTAAGAGCATTAGCTCGCTAATGCATGAATATCGCTGACTTTTCAGCGATATTCATGCTTTGCGGCGATTTTTACCGAATTTGCGTTAAACCTTGGTAATACCAAGGTTTATTTGCGGTAAAAATCGCTGCAGCGCTGCGGTAAATTTTTGTCTCTAACCAAGCAATAGCGATAATTATCGCTATTGCTTGGTAATATGCCCCTATGTCCTTCGTCATCCGGGAGGTAGCAAGTGTAAAAGTGTTAGCAGTGCTTGATTTCTGCAAGTGCTTTGGATGATGTACACTATTAATGTAATAGTAACATAGAGGATGATCACAATCAAAACAATACCAATGACAGGTTCAAACATCCCATGAAGGTCTCTTTGTGTGGCAAGTAATTTTACTGCACTTTCCTCAGCATGGTTTATTTGCTTGTGTAAGCTGAGAGAAGTATTCAGGAGTTGTATTCAAACCTTAGTCCCCACAGTCGCACCGGGCAGGTGGATGGTTACGGTGATTCCCGCCTTCCCGTAACCACGGGTGATCGCCTCCTCCCCCTGCAATAGAGGATGAAGCCGCTGCCTACTCGGCGTACCCGTTAGGTCCCTGGTGAACTAAATGTGTCAAAAAGAAGGCTGAAGGCTGGCCGTTTTTCTTCAGGGTGCAGCGTCAGCCTGGCGCTTAACCGGAGCCTGCAAGACATTTCTGACAAGCCAATAAGCAGCTAAACTGCGCTCCACAGCGGCCGCGGCTGCACCCGACGGCTCTTTGTGGCTTCAGGACACTCTGCTGGTCTGAAAGGCTGCTCCCCGGCAAAGGGAACCCAGGTATCGGCAGTGCTTCCTGGCTGACGTTGAGGGCCGAATGGATGCAGGTTTCTGTTTTTGGAGGATGGGCGACTACCAGAGCCGGGAATTTCAACGGATGCCCTTTCGTTGCATGAACTCACTGGGATTTTTGCGATTTGCAGGCTGAGAGTGGTGCCGAGGATGTTTGGCCAAGAGGTCTTAGTGAGCCCTCTGAGAAATTTTTGTACTGGTTGTTTAAACTGCTAGAGGGTGTGTCTT
This sequence comes from Lissotriton vulgaris, assembly GCF_964263255.1. Lineage (NCBI taxonomy): Eukaryota > Metazoa > Chordata > Amphibia > Caudata > Salamandridae > Lissotriton > Lissotriton vulgaris. Next base: position 1,434,231,739 of record NC_141693.1, on the reverse strand, counting down.
TGGACCCCGGGCTTTCATTAAACTTTTACTGTAGGAGGCTGTGGGTGTTTGAAGCCATACCATCAAAGTATAAGAGCAAAATTAGACTGCTGCCTTTTAATTGAGGCCCTAACCACCTGACAAGTAGGGTACAGTAGCCAAAAGGGAGAGATGGGTAAACACCTTAAACAGGTGAACGCCACCTCAAAAGTTGATTCCACGATAGAGCTCAAGTCAAAATGCGGTTAGCTCAGGCAAAAGCAACTTCTTCGGCAGCAAGAATCGATATTACTCTGAACCAACCTGAGCTAAACTCTAGTTGTGAGAGTTACAAAGAAGAATCTCAAGAACTCCATGAACTCAGTCAAGTGGGGGCAGACCCCGTCCAACAGAGGGCGAGAGAGAATCTGCCCAGAATGGGAAAGGAACTACTCGCTGAGCCTATTGTCAGTGGCAACACAGACACAAAGAGAAATCTCAAAGACTTTCTATTATTCTCTATAAATGATTCACAGTCAGCTTCAGCTTCGCCTAATACTAAAGCAGACCTGTTACAGAGGAAGGAGGGGGAATGGAAGGGGGTGAATCCTCCAGCTCCCCCCAGCAGACTCCACCTTTGCCACTGCAGAACCAGGAAACAGTATTAGCATCGGCCTCCTCTGCAACCGCCCTACAACCATGAAAGCCCAATCAATCTCGGAATAACCAGTTTGTAATATCTGAATCGCCAGCTCTGGTATTGTAATTAGCATTGCCCCTGTCACCTTTGGAGGGTCCTTTAGTACTTTCGTTCAGTGTTCTGGCACCTCCTGAGCTTCAGTCTCAGACAGACTGTCAGCCCGCTCTGGGCTTTTCAGATCCTCTGGCAGGGACTAAGAAGCAAGGTGAGAAGCCACTACAGAGTATCTCCCAGTCATCAACTGAAGTAGATTTCTCCCACCAAATGGATATAAAAATTATGCTGAATCTGATCTTGGACGAAATTAGAGAAATGAAGAAGTCACAAGAATGTAAGAGAGCCTCCCTTCAGCTTCGTTTAGGAAAAAATTAAGAAGCTGTGTCTTGCTTACTGGCCAGATTCCAAGAAGCCGAGTCAAAGATCTCGGTACTGGATGGTCAAATTAACATAATGAGCCTGAAAGTAAAAGAGGCTGCTAAGGCAAACCCACTTTGGAGAATAAACTCTAAGAACTCGAAAATCATTCTTGACGCTCAAATCTACGCATCGTTGGTGTACTGGAGGGGAGAGAGGGCTTCCAAACTTTCCAATGGGTCAAGTCTTTTATCAAGCAGAAGGTCTTGCCAGAGTTCTTCGGTGATCTCACTATTACCAGAGCACATGGTGTTCCTTCACATCCCCTACCTAATTCATCATTCCCACGCACAATTCCTGTGAACTTTGCAGACTATCGGATCAAATAGAGAATCCTGAACAAGGCTATACAGCAGAAACAAGTCTTTGTAAACAAGGTCTCTAAATGTCAGATCTTCTCAGACATGTCCGTGGTAGCCGCACATAGGCGGAAAGAAATTGTCAAACTCCTTTATCTTTTCAAAGCACAAGGGATGCAGGCTTCAATAGCCTAGCAATCAAAGCTCCGAGTTCTCATTAAAGGGAAGAAGCCCAGGGTCTGTTGAAAGAAATTTCATTTGTAAAATGACTTGGTGCTTAATTAAAGGTTAAGGTTCTTCAGGGCTGGGGAAGGGGTAAGAGTCACCCAGGGTGTGACAACAAGGCACCCCATCATGAATCCGGATAGAGTGAGATGTGGTGGTTAGGGGTTTTCCACATTTCTGGGGGGAAGGGTCATGAGGGAGAGGGATGTGGGTACATAGCAGTAAAAAAAAGCAGTGGCAAAGGGAACAAAGAATGGAGAAAACAGGATTTTGCTTTCAATCGAACCCAATGGCTTTTAAGTAATAGACATGGCTAGTAAATGTAGCATTATATCAATAAACGTGAATGGAATTCTCAATAAATAGAAATATGGGGGACTTATAAGATGTCTGGCCTCCTTTACACCCTAATTTATTTTCTTCCAAGAAACACATCTTAGGTCAAACTCACCAAAGCTCTTTATGCCAAGAACATTTTCTGAAGCCCTTTTCGCATCAGCTTGGCTTGCAATGAGAGGCGTAGCCATTTACTTTTCTAGAAATATGCCTTGGGAATTTGTGCAAGTTAGGAGAGATCCCCAGGGAAGATGGCTATGGGTAGTGGTGAAACTAAATTTGAGAAATCTGAACTTTGTCAACTACTATGGTCTGATTATGGACGACCCCTCTGCGTGGATTATAATTATATTTAGGAACTAACAAAAGACACCTCTAATAAGAATATAAAACAATTGAAACCTAACGGAAAAAGAGTTTTTAACGTTATAATGCATGACTATCAGTTGTAGGCTCCATGGCTTAATGCCAATAGGGCTACGAGCAGCTATACATGTCATTTTAGCCAATTCTAGAAGGCATCCCAAATTGATTTTTTTTTCATCAAGGTTATTCAATATCTTAAAAGCAGATATCGGGGCTAATTCCTTCTCTAGCCTCTTATATATTAGGCTTGATCTAGAAATTTAAGAGGAGAGGAGGGAGAGATCCAGGTGGCAGATGGATCGTCTTCTTCTCCAAGATCAACAATGGGTCGAAGGTTTAAGAGTTTGGATTCTCTAATATTTTTGGCTTAATGAGGGGACAGCTGAACCCTTCTCAGAATGGGGGGGTTTTAAGGCTGCAGTGTGTGGACAAATTATCTCCTACTAGGCTGCTCAGTCGAAAACACGTCGGGATAAAATAGCAGAACTCCAGCAGGCAGTGGAAAGTGCACAAGACCCGAGTAACGCGTCCCAACAACTGCAGTTTGCAAATGCCAGAAAAGGCGCTGAGGGAAATAAGCTGCTCCCGAAATTACCAACAGCGCGTTTATGAAGAAAGCCAAATGGTAGGAAAACTGTTAGCCAGTTCCACTAAAACTAGACAGGAAGCAGCTTTAATCTCTGAGGTGGTAGATCCAAAGACCGGAACCGCAGTATCAAATAGTGATGAGATTGCTCTGTTTTTTTGGAACACTACCAACAGGTACTGTCGGCTAGAAGAAATAGGGGATTTCTCAATTCAAAATAGAGTAATCACTTGGCAAGAGGTGCAGATGGGGAGTAGGGATAGGAGGAAGCCAGTTTTTTCGAATATCTACAGATGCTATATTTTCTTAGTTGACAAAATTTCTCTTTTAGCATGCCGGCTAAGCAGGCGACTGCCCTTTTCAGAGCAAAGCTTAGAGGGGTGGGGAACTGATATCGCCTATTGTGCAATAACGGTCAGTCTCCATCGGTCGAGAAACATCTAGACAGGGCAACCCCGGAAACTCAATGTATTTTCTTTAATCAAGAATGGCAGTGGCGGTTCGTGCATGAGGGCGTAGGGGGCGGAGCACCACCTGTCTCGGAGGACGGAGAAGGAGATTGGACGGGTCTGAGGCTGCAACAGTGCAGCACAGCCGTGTACAAACACACGCTGCGCATGCGAGGCAGATGTCATCAATACCTCCCAAATCCTGCATGTGCAGTGTGTGTCTGTGAGGCTGGAGTGTGGGGAAGCTGGCGCTACTTACAGCAGCAGTTTTGCCAGGACTGTGGTCGAATGTTCGGCTCGACCGATGTGGCTCATCACTTTCTTCAAGGATCCTGCCTCCTCCTGTGACTGTCTGACCCTTGTTACTGTTAGCCCATGAGAATAGGAGGCAGGATTTACAGCACTTCTTCCTTTGGTCTGTGCTGGGTTCCTGTTTCCCACCTTCCTTCAAGAGATGCACCAGGGTCCGAGATGACACCTCTGGGAGAAACACCGTGCCCATCACAGTGACAAAGCTGAAAATGGTGAGTACTTTCTATGTTAATTAATTAGAACAAAATTAGTTTTATTATGACAGTAAATATATGAATTATTTCGTCGGATGCAAATCCATGAAAACAGTGTTCCGCCTCTCTACTTTAAAAATTCACCGGCCGCCCCTGAAGAATTGCAAGTTATATGCCAGTGAGGGAGTAAGGCATTGAGAGCAGCTAATTTTAAAAGAATGGCCTTTTTGTCCCGGTGGTTGGCATATTTTACACCCAAAAAACTTAATAAAAAATACCCAGAAGTTGAAAATAGATGCTTGCACTGCCAGGCAGAAGGTGAAGGAGCCTGGCTACATATCTTGCTAACGTGTCCTAGATTAGGGCCTTTCTGGGGTGAGATTTTTTTGGCCTTAAATCGGGCAATTAAGAAGAGTGTACAGCTTGAGGCTGAGGTTGCCATTTTCGGAATTTCTAAATTTAGGGCAAACCTGAAAAAAGCAGAGGAGTCTTTTACATTCATCTCCTCTCTGGTAGCCCGTTCTCTAATTCTCCAGAATTGGAGGTCTGTGGAAGCACCCACCTACGAGAAGTGGTTAAATAAAATAAAACGGACAAGGTCTTTTGAGGAAGATTATGCGAGGCGAGTGGGTGCTTCAAAAAAGTTTAATGAAACTTGTAAGTATTTAGGGAATTTGCTAAATTAGACAGAGTAGCAGCATTTTGGGTATATGTTAAGGGGTCTGGATTAGGCAGTTTTCGTACCTAAGCATTCTGGCACTTTTTGCACTCGAGCATTTTAAGACCCTAGCACTTTAGCACTTTCGAAAAAAAACGAATGTCATATATCTCTAAAGTTGGTTTATTATTGTTGTCATTGGGAAAATTGATACGCTTTTGAATTTCTGATGACATATCTTTCTTGCACCTATTTTATGCTTTTAACGCATCGATTTTATCCTTTGCTGTTATAAGCCGATCTAATGATGTTCCCCTATTATTTATTTCCATTTTGCTGTTATGTTCTTGATGCTCTGCTCAATAAAAAAAATAACTCAGGGGCATATTACCAAGGGCCCTTATCGCCGATTTAGCTGAACTTTTTCCCGCTCAAGCGGCGATAATTTGATCGCCCTATTACCAAGCAGTTGCTAACACCAGTTAGCGACAGCTAATAGGCGACAGCGAGCATCTTGGGGCCCGCTGTGCATGTCAGCGATATTTATCGCTAATGACATGCAAAGTAGGCGTGCCAAGATGTTAGCCACTGAAAACCGTCGCTAACATCGCTATCTCCTATTACTTACAAAGGCGCAGTTTTGGAAATATTCGTGCTAAGCGCGAATATCTCCAAAAGCTAACACCTTCCCAGAGCAGTTCTTAACCATTTATCCAATGGGAGGTGGATAACATGGCTAAGAGCATTGTCACGATAATGTGTGAATATCGCTGTATTTCCAGCGATATTCACGCATTTCGAATGATTTTTATTGTTTCTTTGATGATAGCAAGGTATCTCAGCGATAAAAATCGTCGTAGCGCGACGATAAAATTATTCCCGCTAACCCTGCTTAGCGATAAATATCGCTATTTCTAGGTAATATGCCCCTCAGTCCCCACAATATCACAAACAACCCTTATGAGCACCCGCAAGTAATCTGGCTATCCTGTTCTGAACTAGCAGTTTGGCATGAGCATCTAGCTGCTGTGTTACTATTCCCAGAATATTGCCCTGGAATTTGCTTTCTCTTCTAAGATATTGGCATTTCTCCTTGTCGTGTCTAAAGCCACAGTCATGCAGTCCGTAAGAATCAGGGAGGAAAAGCATACCTAAGAAGCTCTTCGACCCTTTTACCACTCTGAAGGGCGATCATCAGAGTGTTTTATGGCAGGCACAATGTACCCTGGGTAACATGTTCCAGACGAGTCCCAAGGTAGCCAAGGGTAGGATTGTGACCCACAAAGAAAATATGGATGACCCCCTTCAGGATAACGTTTAAAGAACAGTCCTTGAGGAAGAGAATAGTCAAATGGGAGCTGGTTTAAAGGATGGTTCTCTACAGTTAAATCAATCAAATTATGTTTGAAAACTTACTCGATTGGCGTCCTCTTCGGTGTTCAAAAACAAATCCTTGTTCAGTCATTGCAAGGTGACTTTTATCTGGCACGTTGCAATTCAAAGGATTGTTGAATTTCTCAAGGTCTGAAAAAGAAGAGGGGGCGATTCCAGCATATTTGGGCAACAAATGTCAGAGATTATAAAGCTGCAGGCAACTATCAATAAAACTGCTTGGCCTTCTGATCAAAGGGATGCAATCTCCTACATCGACAGGCGTGTGTGTAAGACTCGGCATGAGAACAACTAATTGTTCATCTTTATATTGCAGCAGCACGTAGGAGTTGCCTTTGTAGGCTAAGCAGCTGTTTCGTACCAAGGGAGCGTTGGCACAGGTCAGTCAGTCTTGGATTGACTCCCCGCTCTGTCGCAAGAATGCATCTCACCATTAACAAGATACGCAAAGCAGCAGTAAACACAGTAAGCCAGCCCACTGAGGGATCTCTATCTGGAAAAGGAAGGCTGCTTACCAAGGGCAAAGACAGTAATGATGAGAGGTTATCAGGACACGGTCCTGGGATGACAAAACAGGCAAGGAGTGTTGGCCCGAATGTTGGGCACCCAACAGACGATACCAATTTAGGAGAGAGGGTGTCCCTAAGAGGTGCCCCTAAGAGGACCAGCTGGCTTGCAGTGGGAGAAATGGATCCATGTCACCAGGCTTCAGCATCTGACAGCAGCGTTTGTGATGAGACGGTTGTGGTTTGGGCATGCTATCAAGGGTGTCTTCCTCTGAAACCCCTGCACACACACACACGAGATTGCTGGGCTGGAGGGAGTGGGTGGCCTCGATCGGATACTCGGGTAAGGTATTGCACACTCAAAGCACAGATACTTTAGAGACACTGTCTGAGCAATACTGTGACACCACATCATCATTCAACTGTATTTTAAATTTTGTGGGTGAAATAGGAGGGTTGATAGAAGCACGATGAGGCATCCCATGGCAATCTCGTAAAGGCTAAGCTTAGTTCTTTGGGGGGGGGGTCACTCTCAAAGGCCATAAGGCTAGGGGTAAGGCATCAGGCTACTGCAACTGAGTTTCTGCACAAATCATACCAATCTTATTCTTCAGGGTCCTGTTACTTATGTCTTCTTTTATCGCTTATTCTGCCGGATGTTAAAACACAGTAAACATGCTATGTATTCCTACTGCTTTGCACGCTGCCTGTACTACTGTGGAAACACAGTGTGTCCTTTAGTCACTACTGATTGGGACTCTGAGTCTAGGATTGAGGCATATTATCAAGGGGGTTTATCTCTGCTTTTTTGGCTTTAAAAGCCAAGAAAGCGGAGATAAAATTATCTCCCTATTACCTAGCTGTCGCTAACACCAGTTAGCGACAGCTAGTAGGAGATAGCGACCATCTTGGGCCCCGCTTTGCATGTCAGTGAAATTTATCACTAATGACATGCAAAGTGGGCGTGCCAAGATGCAGTCGCTAACATCCCTATCTCCTATTATCAACTTTTGGATATATTCGCGCTAAGCGCGAATATCTCCAAAAGCTAACACCTGCCCCTGAGCAGTTCTTAGCCATGTTATCCAATGGTAAGTGGATAACATGGCTAAGAGCATTAGCTCAGTAATGCATGAATATCGCTGACTTTTCAGCGATATTCATGCATTTCGGCCGATTTTTATCGCTTCGGAGATAAACCTTGATAATAGCAAGGTTCCTAAGCGATAAAAATCACCGTAGCTCGGCGATAAAAATATTGCCGCTAAGCCAACATAGCGATAATTATTATTAGCTAGTTGTTGGTAATATGCCCCCAAGTCCCTAAGGAGTCACTTAGCGACAGTGACGGCATAAGAGTAGACAGAGAGGAATGCTTCCAACCATACTGAGCTCATGCAGACCAAAACTAACACATAAGAAAGATGTGCACATTTGAGTAATTGTATAACATGTAATTGGTTGTGTACAAAGGGGCCCTAAGGAAGTGAGTGAGCAGAAGGATTGGAATGTATTCGTTTTCCAGCAGTCAATAAATGACAGACAAGTAGCACAGAATTGGAAACACCCTTGGGCTGTAAATATAAAGAAGGGGTCCTATCAGCGGGATGCTGCAGCACAAATCAAACCGTCCCTAACAAAATGAGCTGCTCCATGATAGAACCTGGCAATGTTGGAGAGTTAAGGTTTTGGTGCGACCACAAGCCCAGTGCAGTCTCGCCACTCCCCCTCAGACTACCTTTGAAATTGCTGCTTCAACAAAGCTTGTTTTTTTATTTTTAGGAGCGTGCTCCTAAAAATTAGCCAAGTCTGTTAGCATTGGTACATGGCAACTTCTGCAGTTTCAGCCAAAGCAGCATTTTTAGCAGCAAGATCAGCTAATGCATTTCCTTTAGAAATATCATGAAAAGGGTGCCTATTGGCAGCGTACTTTGCTACAATTATTGCTTCAGGCAATTGCAGTGTTTCTACGAGGTTTTTATTGTGCTGACAATTTTAATTGGGGTCCCTGCTGATGTCACAAATCCCCACTGTATCCACAGTCATGAGTTACTCCAAATGTGTATTTAAAGTGTATATATATATATATATATATATATATATATATATATATATATATATATATATATATATATATATATATATTACCTACTGGCGGTCGCCAGTAGGTAGTTATAGTTAGGATAATTTTCAATGTTAAATCTCAACATTCTATTTTGAATAACTTTGGCGCCGGTTGACGAATCTGCCTGAAATTTTCAGGAAAATGGTCTCATGGCGGTCCGGTCCTTCCCTGAAAGTTTGGGGGGGATTCGTCAAGCGGGGGCCGAGATAAAAGGGGGGTCCCAAAACGCGTTTTCCCCATGTTAATTTCCATAGGGCGGTCGATTTCACTTTTAGCCCGAACGGCTGAATGGATTTCCACCAAACTTGGCAAAATTGTAGGGACTGGTAGCCCGATGTGCCTTTGCTATGTCTCAAGATATGTGCTCCAGTGGATTTTAAGTAATTAAGGTTCAAAAAAATATATATATCTATAGCCGCGCTCCCGTGCGCGCACGGGAGTGCGCTCCAGGCGCGACACGCGACTTGCGCGCAGGAAGCTGATTGGATCTCAGTTGTCTGTAAACATTCTAAACAGTGCGGAGCGGCCGCCATCTTGTGTCTCGGTAAAATCGAGACAGAAGGGGTTTGAAAAAAAAAGGGGCAAATGACCATAAGGGGGAAGAGTAGACCCCCTCTGACCCCCTAGGTTTGATGTAGGGACTAAAATAGGGTCCTGCAGGGCATTAAAATTTTTTTTTCGTTTTGCGCGGGAATATGCGCTCTCCCGTGCGCGCACGGGAGAGCGCTCCAGGCGCGACGAGCGACTTGCGCGCAGGAAGCTGATTGGATCATAAGGGGGAAGAGTAGACCCCCTCTGACCCCCTAAATCCAGGACTATATTTATGAAGGCCTTGCGCTGTTAGTTTTGCGCTTCCTGTGCGTCAATTTTTGTGACGCACCAGCGGTGTAAAAAAATGCGCATTGTTATGCAATATTCAAAAAGTGACGCATCTATCTAGATGCGTCACTTTTTAAATATAGTGCAACGAGGTACATTTTATTACACTGCTGGTGTTATGCGTCACTTTTCTGTGCGCACTCCTTATGACGTTCCAGATGTGTCATATTTAATGTATGACGAATCATGTTGCAGATACAATATGGCGCAGAGTTTTAAAAAGTGACCCATGTACCTAGATGCGTCACTTTTTAAAAATAGCGTCAGGTATAATGTATGCAGAGGGGGTGTTCCCCCACAAAAAGCTTTGTAATAGCGACGCAGTGAAATGTTTGAGATTTCACTGCGTCACTTTTAGGATGCTGTTGCATCCTTTAAATATAGTGCAACGAGGCACATTTTATTACACTGTTGGTGTGATGCGTCACTTTTCTGTACACAGTCCTTATGACATTCCAGATGTGTCATATTTAATGTATGACGAATCATGTTGCAAGGAGTTACAGATACGTCAGTATTTCTGACATATGTGTAAACATAAAAGTGATGCGAGGCCGGCGCAAAATTTTGACGCAATAGCATCCAAAAAATGACGCAGGGAAATCTCATAGATTTCAGTACGTTGTTATTACCAAGCTTTTTGCGAGGGATTGCCCCCTCTGCATACATTATACCTGATGCAGATACAATATGGCGCAGAGTTTTAAAAAGTGACCCATGTACCTAGATGCGTCACTTTTTAAAAAATAGTGTCAGGTATAATGCATGCAGAGGGGGTGTTCCTTGCAAAAAGCTTGGTAATAATGACGCAGTGCGTCACTTTTAGGATGCAGTTGCGCCAAAATCTTGCGCCTGCTTCTCAGCAAACCTTTCACATGGTGCTTTTTCCATGTGAAAGGACACATTACTGGAGTTGCGTCACTTTTGTGACGCACTCCTGCAATGCGTTACTTTTGTGTTTAGAGATATGTCAGAAATACTGACATATCTGTAACTCCTTGCGAATTGATTAGTCATATATTAAATATGACATATGTGGAATGTCATAAGGAGTGCGTCCAGATAAGTGACGCATCGCTATTTTCACGTAGCGATGCGTCACTTTTCAGAAATGAGGCCTCCAGTTTATTCACTGTGTCATAAATTTCTTTTCTAACACTCACCTTCTTTCAGTCCTCCTACTTCACTTCCTTTCACCTCTCATACCTTTCTGTTCTTTCTTACTCATTCTCCTTTCAATTATCAATGCACTATATTTCACTTACTCTTCATTTTTTAAGATTATAGCTCTTTGATGAGAATTGGAGGTAGTTCTGAAAAGAACTTTTGGTTTTCTTCTTTTAACTGAAGAGGAACAAAAACAGGGAATAGAAACTGCTCAACAGGAGCAAAAAGAAAAGAAAAAAATTAGGGGTGGGAAGGGCAGTGATGGTTCTCTAATGCCCGAACCATGAGCAGGACACTTTGCTCCCCATAGGTGAGGAGTTGATTGCAGTATCTGCATCTGACGACCCCATGGTTGAATGCAGGTTGGATGTTTGCTACCTGCCCCTGAGATTGGTCTCTTCCAGAAGAAGTTGCTCCTCCTGTTGATGTAGAGGGAACCTCCTGTGCCAGAGCCCTGACACTTTCTCGGGCAAAATTCTGGGGGTGCCTGGTCTCCACATGGCGAATCATCGTGAAGTTGCCAAAAGAGTATTTTTTTAGGGGGTTACCCCGTGACAGGACCTTTTTGCAGATCCTGCACTCTACTTTTGGTGCATTCACCTTCTTCTGGCCTTCTGGAAACTTAAAAAATTTCCAAATGAAATGTCCCTTCACCTTTGGGGTAGGTGGCTCTTCATCAATGAAGTCATCTTCACTGCTGGATGATCTGGCAGCCATGATGAACCAAGAAAAAAGGAGCAGCAAAAAAGCAGGTCTTTCAGTCACAAAAGTGAAAGAAGAAGTGAAGGAAATGGGTGGGGATTTCATTCATTGTAAAAAAAAACTGTTAGCAACCAATGAAAAGTGTTATTTTAGGGTCACATGACCCGACGCGCTTACGCTGCGCGCTCGGGTGCACTTCCGGGTGCGTTTACGCTGCGCGATCGTAGGCGCTTCCGGGGCGCACACGTGGCGCGATCGTAGGCGCTTCCGGGGCGCACACGTGGCGCGATCGTAGGCGCTTTTGCGTGCGTTTAGGAGCCGCGCACGTAGGCGCTTCCGAGGGCACGTACGTTGTGCGCTGAAGTGACGTCATCAATCTTTAATAGAAATGCATAATCATTTTCAATATTAAAAAAAACAAATTTTATTTGTATGGTACGAAATGTTTTGCATTATTATTAACTTTTCATTCATATTTTTTTTTCACGAACGACAGTTGCGCTCTGGGTGCGCTTTCAGATGAGCTCTCGGAGAAGCTTACAGGAGAGCTTAGCTGAAAGCTTCCAGGAGCGCGCACCCAGAGCGCAAAAGAAAAAAATTATAAAAAAAATGAATACTTAAAAAAAACAGCAAATTGTAAAAAAAAAAAGGTTAGAAACTCGATATACAAAGGAATTAGCATTAAAAAAACCTATGAAATTCACTGAAAAAACCATAGGTTTCACACCAGTTATAGTTAGGAATTAGCATTTAAAAAACCTATGAAATTCACTGAAAAAACCATAGGTTTCACACCAGTTATAGTTAGCTGGAAATTTTACTGATATAAAACCATTGAAATTCCCACGTTATAGTTAGTCGGACTCACTATAACTTGCGCGTACAATGCACTGCTGATGACATCACTCATGACATCACTGATGACACCATCCTTGTGACAGAGTGACAGACCTAATTTCAGTGTAATGTAACGCTTGAAACACATATTCAAAAATAGAAACAAACATTTTCTAAAAAATGGAGATACCCAAACCAGTAACAACAACCAATTCAGTAATTCCACCATCTATATACACATCCACTCATTCACCAACAGTTCTATATAGTCACTCATACATATACTCACTCATCATATGTAGTGATACACCTACACATCCTGTTACACATCAGCAATCATCCAAAAGTTACTCACACACATACTCACACATGCAAATAAACTATTAAACATCCATTTCTTTGCATATACATTTATACACACACTGCCACCTTACTTCTAAGGAAACTTACCCATACTTACTCTCTTAAACAATCACTTATAGAAACACATACTTATTTACACAGGAACTCCTACAATCTCTCACTATATATACTATACTCACTTATATACATCAATACTCACATATACTAGATTAAAACATATGTCGTTACTAATGAAGACACTAGTGAGACAGTCATTCACTCACTAACACACACATATATACACTCATCCACCCATACAGTCCTGCACATATGCTGTCTTCAAAACACATACAAACAGTGAGTCAGTCACCAACCCCATGCAGCCACTTATACACAAAGAGAAACACTGATACAAACATTTAAATATTTAAACAATACTCGCTAATATATGTATTCACTAAGATACACATAATATGCCAGTTACCCAACCAATTTTTTTTAAAAAAACATCCATTTACACACTTATTTAAACATTTATTCTTCCATCGACCTTTACAAATACATATATAAAACAAATTTATTTTTCAGAAAGACACACATTCACTGGATGGTCTCATCAGTGATGTCATGAGTGATGTCATCAGCAGTGCATTGTACGCGCAAGTTATAGTGAGTCCGACTAACTATAACGTGGGAATTTCAATGGTTTTATATCAGTAAAATTTCCAGCTAACTATAACTGGTGTGAAACCTATGGTTTTTTCAGTGAATATATATATATATATATATATATATATATATATATATATATATATATATATATATATGTTTTGCTAGGATATCAAAACTTGTGATTGCAGTGCGTTCTGCCACCTGAGATGATTTACCTCTGGGTTGGTTACAGCTCTCCACCACAAAACATTCAGTGCTAACAGCTAACCCGGCAACCAAAAACCTTTGTCATTTTCATGATAAGAGCCATCTACAAAACTGGTTAATTCATAGTTAGTTAAAGGTAAATCGTTTATGTCAGTTTGTGGCTTTAATAACCTGTGCAGTTGTTAAAATACAACCAAGCAGCACCCTCTCTTCGGCACTAGGCATGACAAAAAATCAGGATTCTGTGTAGGACAAAGAATCAGAGTAAATTGGGAATCAGATAACAACAAAAAATCAAAATTATGGCAATCAGGCAATAGATAAATCTTTAAAGTGTACGGACACCATCGCAATGAATGCAGCAACAGTTAACAGACATACTAATACAATATTTTCACAAGCCTGAGCGAGGCTAGCAGAACCTGCCACAGAGCATAAACCACAGTCTTGGCCAGGGACAGGACAGGACAGAGCAATAGTAGGCTATGGGTCTTTTCTTATCCCCACGGCTTTGTACGAGTACACCAAGTGCAAAATCCGTAACCCTCATGGCAAAGCAAGGTAAAAAGTTTCTCAAAGTCAGGGAGCATTAATTTTTTGGCTTGCTAGACAACTACACGAGTTCAGGGTGTCTTTTCTAACGAGCTCTCAAGTTCAGCATATTCCAAAATCCATTTCATAGGAAGGCAACAATTTTGAACACAGTCACAAGGTAGGGCAACGTATGGATATCTTCAATTCTTTCAAGGGACAAACGACATTCCTCCGCAGAGATCACATGGCCAAGATATTTCACTCAAGCAAAGCAAAACTGTATTTGTTCTTTGACAGTTTATATAATTTCTTAGCCAAATCATATAGAAGATAACCTGAGTCCATGTTGCACAGGCCTAGCATTGATAGAGGTCAATAACAAACCATTTAACATACTGAATCAGAGTGGATCCCTGAAGGAAAGCCATGTCAAAATCTTTCTTCGGAGCTTTAGAGAAAAGTGAGGGAGATTCTGTAAATCATTGAGGTAGATGAGTCCACAAAAGATGAGACCCTTGGAATGTGAAAGTGAAAATGTCGGAACACAGATCGACTACAAAAAGCCGCTGGACCTTGGCTGGAATGCAACTGAGGATGGTTGCTGGGTTGGGGACCTAGGGAAAACTTGGGATTATGGTACAGGTTCAGAGGGGTAAGAAATCCTGGTAATTGGCCCGGCCTGCTATAATGAGGGTTTATTGTTGTTCACTTGTCCTTGAAAATAGGGAATCCCTCGCCCATTATAATTGAAATTGTATGTAGTTGGCCAAAGTGAGTTCACTAGAACTTTTCAAACAATTGTTTTTATAATCAATCAAAAGATTTTATTTGATGCATTATGATTATTCACGTATTTATATTACAAGAGGGAGAGGGACTGGGGGCCAATTAATATAGGTCCAGCATACAGGCTCAAAATAGTTCGAAACAAAGGAGGTATGCCGTTACTACTGAGAATTGCAGGTCAATGTGTGTGTAGATGGAGATCAGAGAAAATCTTTTCTCCTTTCAGAAAAAGACCCTCACACAACCAGCCAGCTAGGTGTCTTGCTTCATCACTGGGTCAGCTCCTTATCGGGTCGGTGCTACAATACCCGATCGGCACCCGTCTTTTTGGTGGAGATCTTTTTTCTTAGCCATTGGGTGCAGTGGGAGCGAGGGCCATAGTGAGTGTACATGTGTAGTTGTGAAATTACTCAATGTTCAATTTGTAAAGGGATTCGATTGTAAATAGTCAATTCATAGCTCGAATAAGATCAAAGTCAGATGCTAAAACCCCACTAAGTTTAGTCTGATAAGGTTCCATATCTATGATAAAAACAGTGTATGATTATGCAGATGGGACAAGTGATAGTGAATGTACCCAGGTAGCATGTATAATTGTGGTGGGTCGAAACATACATATAGTCTTGTGGTACTGGTATATCAGGTGGAATAGCTCCTGCACAGTTGAGTACTCCCGACTCAAGGTGACTCGTACATTGAGGAAAAGGAGCATGGAGCACACAATTTCTGCTGTGCCCTTATCGACAAGCTCCATGGGATGTCCTCATTAAGTCCCTCCTTGTCTGAAGATAACCTTAGTACCCATTATTGTTCTATTCTGAACAGCGTATTTTTGTTTATGCCTGGGTGTGCTTCAAGCACCACCCAGCGGATAGAGTCAGGTTAGTGTTGATGGTGCTCAAAATGGGTAGTCATTTTGGTTTTAGTTTTGTGGCACCTGAAGTTGCTCCTGTGTTCTGTAATCCGGGTTTTCACCGGTCTCTGCGTCATCCCTATACATAGGAGTCCGCACAGGCATGTCAGTTTATAAATACAATTGGTTGCATTACAATTGGTGTGTTTCTTGAGATTCCATTTGACCCCACTGTTGACGTTATCTCTTTCGTTGTTTAAGGAAAAGGGCACACTGAACATGACCCGCAGGGGTAGTGTCCTACTAGAGGTGGTAGATCTCATTCTCATAGACTTCTTTGTACATTAGTCTGTTGGATTTTGGGAAATGTATGTATGAGCATGTCTTTCAGATTGCTTGTGCATTTAAATATGAACCATGATACAGGCATGTCAAGTGTTCCTGTATTCAAGATCCCCAATGCTTCCTGATGATCTTTCTGACTCGGTTAGAGTCAGGGGTGAAGGTGGTTACACAAGTAATTGAAGTGTCAGGTTCCTTCTGTCTGTTCTCTAGTAGGCTTTCCCGGTTGTTATTTCTAGCCCTCTTGCGGGAAAGTGACACAGTGTGTTGAGGATAATCTCTCTGTCATAGATCTTTTGCTAATGTGTCGGACTCCTTTAGAAAGTCTGCTACTGAAATGCAATTCCTTCTCATTCGGAGGAACTGATGGAAAGGAACATTTTGTTTAAGGCGTTTAGAATGGTGGCTACTGAATAGTAACAAACTGTTCTTGTCACTTGGTTTATGATAAAGTGTAGTAGTGATACAATCATCCCCAAGTTTAATCAACAAATCAAGGAAGGGTATACTCATTTCCGAGAGTGCTTGTGAACTTCAAAAAGGAGTTCTAGGTGTTGATCCATGTACAAAATTGATTGCATGTTAAGTGGTCACCTTTCTACAAAATCTAAATGTCGTCAATAAATCACTTCCATACAAACACATTCGCCAAGTATGGGTTACTTGGATGGTGAATATCCCTCTCCTCAAATGCTGACATGTACATACAAGCCAAACTCGGTGCAAACGTGCTGCCTATTGAAGTGCCTGGTGTTTGATGGTATAGTTGGTTGTCATATTCCCCAAAAAATTCTGTAAGTGCCAGAGTGGCACACTAAATCTAAATTTAAATCCATATTTGTAAAGCGCAAACTACTCAAAGATATGGGATTCGCATCAGATAAGTATTACAGCAAATTTAAAAGACATTGTAAGTGCAGTGCTGAAAGTGCTGCTAGCTAAATGCATCTTTCTTTATTTCTTCTCCATTTATGCAGGAGTTACTAGACCATCACAATGACTCAGAGAATATTGCCGGTGCTTGGAAGAGCAATGCAGGAAAGCTGCCAGGATGCCACGGAAGGGGATCAGTAGGCTAGGAGATGATAACACGGCGAAGAAGGGAGCCGGATGCTGGAAGACCGATGCAGAACCCGAAGGCTGACGATCTCGAAGTTTAGGCAAGGACCCGGAAGTGAAAAACGCTAACCAGCAGCTGGAACGCGAAGCGTTTCCACTCGGGATTAGCAAGGCTTTAGGCTTGTCTGCCGGAACCCGCGCATGCATGGTAGCGGGACCGGCCATTTTAGCAGTTTGCCCGGTGGGAGCGAGCCCAGCAAGTATGACACGTCGAGCCTGCAGTCAGTGTTCCGGTCCTGGGAAAATGCAACCTCAGTCACTTGGGATAAACACACTGTTGAAAGCAGTAAGATCTTGTACAAACCTGTACACAATAGCCTTTTCTGATTTTTGTGTCAGGGGAATTAGGGTGTTACACTGATTGACAATGGAAACTAGGGCACTTTGCTTAATCAAGACTTCTCTTGCAGGGTTAACCCCTTGTTCTGCCTCAGGTTTTAAATAGCATGTGGGTATTCTTGGTAACATCTTCTGTGGTCTAACTTCACCTTTCATAATTCCATGGAGGAAATTACATTAGGCAAGTGTTTCTTTATGCTCATTAAGTCATACAGGCTCCAGGATACGTGGACCAAAGCTTTATCCCCGGCTGTTGAGTAGTTCCTCATGGAAAGCAGAGCTGATGTGGATGGATCATAGTCATCTTCATCACTCAACTGAGGGGAAGGAGGAGAAAGTTTTGATACTCACTGTGCGGTTCTTCTCAAGCTCTCAAGGGTAATGGTGTGGCTTTAATCCCTCTGCTCCCTAGAACTGCGATTCAACATCATTATTCTATATCCTTTTTTGATGCTCCACCTTGGTGCCCTGCCACCAGCTCATTAATTTGTTCTGCTGGTTTGCAGACTCTCTACTGTCTTTTTGTTAAAACGGGCCAGAGACCAGGTGGAATCAAGACCTGTATTGGACGCCCCACACATAACTAGCTAGGGGCCTGCACCATGGTAGCATTAGGGCGTTGACTATATCCTCCCACAAATGTCTAGATAGCCCATTCAACATGGTGATGCTGTGCCTGTGCTTTCCCAATAGTGTGCATGAAGTGTTCCATTTCTCATTAGTTTGTGGCCACCGGGGAGTAACTCACAGGTGGAGGATCCCTAATGACTTCAGATAGTCCAACAACTAGTGGCCCTGGAATGGCAGGATGTTATATGTTCTGAGCTCTTGAACAATGCCATGGGTTGCTAGAATTGTCTCGAGTTTGGGGATTATGTCCTTCATGGTAATGTCTCTATCTCCAGATCTTTGGAGAAGTTGTCGATAACAACTAACATGTATATTCCACCTAGAAGACTGCCAAAGTCAGCACTAACACATACACCTGGTTGTTGAGGTATTTCCTGACTGATGATGAGGACCAGCGGTTAAGCTGCTTCAGTTGCTTGAGACATAAGGAAAGCGCAGACCAGGTTTTCTACCCCTTCATCAATTACCAGGAAAAACACATTGTTCCTCGCTAGTTTTGGTCTGCATCACTCCTTTGATAAACCCGATGGGCTAGCTGAATGACCCATGTTGCCAGACTCTGTGAAATGACCAAACAATGCCCCCTTAGTAGGCATTCTTACTCTGAGGAGGTTAGCATATGTAGCACATTGTATGTCAGTATTTGTTGTGTCTGGAACATTTACATCAATAATGTGTGCCTTTAGGGTATCCCAATTGCTCAAATGGATTTTCTCTATGGCCAGTCATAGGCATTTTTTTGGGCCATTGCTGTCAAGATTTCTTCGAGGGATATGAGATGGAGCTGGGACCATTCAATGATCAGCTGACATCATGCTCTTCAGTGTCCCCTGCTTGCTGCTCATCCTCCCCAGTTGTGGCTTGGGGGTGTCAGGACAAGTAGGCCTCTGGGTTCTGGGCTCCTGGTATGTATACTACATCAAAATAGTACTCTTTAGACTGTGGAGCCAACTACTCAATGCAGGGTAGGTGTCCATATATGAAAATGTGAAATTGACGACACACTGAGTGAACTGCCAGCGCCGCTCATATGATTTGGGAGTATCAGTGTTACGTCAGATAAGGGCTTGACTGGCATAGGTGATGGAAACTGACTCCTCGCATGGCTGTTGGATAGTATTGCTCCTAATCTGGTGGGACTGGCATCAACCAATGCATATGTCTCCTTCGTTGGGTCAAAGTAGGCCAACGTGTTCTTGGCACACATAGTTTCCTTGATATGTCAAATCTGTTCTTTCTGAGGAAGGCACCACAATCATTAAGCTCATTACTTAGTCAGTGCCCTCAGCAGGATGGTAAGGGGCATGAGGTTCCTAATAAACCGATCACAATAGCTCACCTTCACAAGGGAAATTCAGACCTCGGTGATGGTAGAACGTGTACTACCTGCCATTATGTTTTTCACTTTTGCCAGGTCTGGAGGTTCCCCCCTCTGTGGAGAAGCGTAGCCAAAGAAGTGGAGAGAGGACTTCTGAAACTTGCATTTAGCTTAATGCAGTGTAAGCCCACTATTGGATTGCTGCTGGAGTACGTTGCAAAGTGTGGGGTGAGGCTCTTCCAGGGTGGATGCATAGACAAGAATGTTGTCTCCCATATTAAGAATATCTTTAAGTCCTGATAGGACCTCTTGCACTACATTTTGAAACACCTCAACAGCCCTTAAGGTTCCAAAGTTTAATCTCTTATACGGGTGGAGTCCCACATGACTTGAGAAGTTGGTAATGTATCTAAACTCACGGACTAAGAGAATATGACGCTAGCCAGACCAGAGATCAAACTTTGATAACAAGCATAAGCCCACCCCCCAGCACTTCAATGATGTCATCAATAATGGGTGTAATGTGACTGTGGGACTTGGCCCTTTTAGGCTAAAGTTCCCTAAGCTTTTTGCTTTTCCCCTAGACCTTTATTCTGACAAGTGTTGCCAACTTAGATGGTTTGGACACTTTGCCACTGCTAAACAGTATCAAAGTGCAAGTGCTCCCTGTATACAGTGTAATGGTAATTGGTTGTCCATAATTGGTATGTTGCATTACTAGTGAAGTTTCTAGTAAAGTGCACAATGTGTACCAGGGCTGGTAATGCAAATGCTACTAGTGCGCCTGCAGCACTATTTGTGCCACCCACTCAAGTATCCTTGAAAAGGGAACTCAGGCATGCCATTGCAGGGCCTGTGCGCAGTTTGTGAAACTGCCATGCCACCTTGCCCTTTCCTTTTCTTTGCACCTAAGGCACCCCTATGGTAGGTCTAGGGTCACACCTGGACAAGGTGTAGTTCATGTGAAAGGTAGGGCATGTCCAAGGTGTGTGTCATGTCCTGACAGTGAAATAATCACCATTTCGTTTTTCACTGTTGGAATGGCATCTTGCTCTTTAGAATAGAATGGGAAGGCTGTGTAATATGTTTTGCAGTCTATCTTCCCAAAGGCTTGAGATGGAAAAGTGAAGCTTAGTATGCCTGAACTCACCCTGCAATAACACATCTTTTTATGAAGATGGTTTTTGCATTAGGTGTTTGTAAGCCACTCTTTCAGAATTGGCTGTGTTTTTGTGCCTTAAACATTTCTGTGTGTTTCTGCCTGGTTGTGGATTGACTGGCTGGATTTGAAAGTGATGGGATCTGGGGAATATCTGACCCAGGGGAGGAGGTGAGACAGCACAGGCTGACCTGCATCTGGAGTGTAGGGGGAGGAGAAGCCCCTAGCGATGAAGAGGCCTGGGCTGGTGCTATAAAACAGTTCTCCCATCTACTGCTGAGTGATTGAGAATCCAGAGCCCCGCTAATCAAAGGAAGGAGGTGTCACTGGTAGGGAGGCACCCAGACCTGTTTTGAGCAGGGATCAGTTCCCCCTCTAAAACAAAGACTTCAAAGCCATTGAGGGGTATAACAATGAGAGCTGAAGCCCCTGAACTTTGAAGAATGGCTTGATCAAGTGTGAACAAGACTGGCGCTACTTGGTAGTCAAGAGGACCGTTGCCAAGGAAGAAACAACTGAAGAGACTGATGGATAGGACTGCTACTGCTGTGTGATCTGGGGCTGGCCTGCAGTTTGCTGTTTCAACCAAGGAAAGGCAAAAGGGATTTTGCTGTGTGCTGTGCCCCCCTGCTTGAAAGACTTTGCGGTGTGCAGTGTCCTGAAGTAACTGTCCCCAAAGGCCGGGGGTGAGCTGGCTCCCTGTTCAGAAACACAGGAACACAAAAGTTTCCAGAGAAGACTCTAAGATACGCTGTATGCGTGTGCTCTGTCTAGCCTGAGACATTCGTATGTTGTGCCCTGTGATCTTGGGCATGTGGAGTTCCAACCAAGACTCAGTGACGCAGTGTGCATGAGCTTGGTGCAGCCTGAGTCCTTCGAGAGGATCGTCCTGTGAACGTGTGCACCGGGAAGCCAAGTAAGTCTCAGCGACGCAGTGTCCATGTGCTTGGTGCAGCCTGAGACTTTTGAGTGGATTGGCCTGTGATCTTGCACAAGAGAAGGGCAAGTGTGTTTCCACAACGCTGTGTGCGTGTGCTTTCTGCAGCCTGAAACCCTCGCCAGAGGTGCCCTGTGATCGTGGGCACCAGAAGATCAAGCGTGTTGTGAGCAACGCTGTGTGAGTGTGCTTTCTACTGCTGGAGACCTGCACAAGTTGTGCCCCATGATCGTGGGCACCAGAAGATCAGGTGTGTCTCAGCTACGCTGCATGCGTGTGTCGTGTGCAGCCTGAGACCCTTGTGACGAGTTGTCTGGTTATTGTACACCCGGAGTCCAGTGAGTCTCATTGACTCTGAGTGTGGTTGTAGTGTGCATCCTGGGATCGTCCCATGCCCGGAAATTCTGGGAGATTGCTTCGGAGGCCCAAGTCACTGGAAGGGGAGAGGAGAGTGGGTTCGCGCCCTCCAGGTAATGTGTGTTGACTCCTGAGATGGGGGGCGGGCTCTGGGGGGACACTCTCAGCCTCTTTCTCTGTTTTGCAGCGTGAGCCTTTACTTCGGCTCGGATTGTGGCCTGTATGCCAAGGGAGTGGCAGCACCAGGGTCCGGTTGCAAAGCTGCATTCACTGTGTTATATCTTACCTATGTGGGGGGGCCAATTGTGGCCAGACACTAACCGCAAGCATCACGAGTGACGGAGAGACCGCCGGAGGCACCGTGTACGGTTCTGGAGTAAATTACATATTACATTATTCCTGCATAACGGAGTATCTGAGGATTGTATGATGCTTTGCCTTTTTTCTGCACAACAAACTGTCTGTTTGTCGTATTGCCCATTGTATGAGTTTTGCATAACGAACTGCCTGATAGATGTGTTACGCCTTATTTTAGTCCTGCCTCACGAACTGCCGAATTGTTGTATTACACATTGCATTAGTGTTGCATACTGAACTGCCTGATATATGTGTTCCGCATTGCATTAGTTTTGCATAAAGTACTGCCTGATAACTGTATTACACGTTGCATCGGTTTTTGCGTTGTTGCATAACTAATTGCATTATAATAGCAGTACAAATCGCCAAATAGCCGTATTATGATCGGCATTATTCTGCATCATTCTTATGTTGTGAAGTACCTGATTGTTGCATAACAAACTGCATATTACGACATTAGGATTACATAGGATAGTTTAGTTTAGCTCAAAAGTAATTGGCCAGGGGGAGCTTTACCCCGACGCATGTGTGTGGTCGCATCGTATATCTTTTTATAAACATATACTTGTTTATATTTGTAACTCGTGTGGAGTATATTTGTGGCGTCATCATTTAGGCTGGGAGCGTAAATGCAAATACTGTACACATTGGCCTTGAAGATAAGCCTGGTTGCTTGTGCCAAGCTACGAAGGGGGTGGAGTGGCTATCTCTAGAGGTGACCTGTCTTTCCCTAAAGTTGGGGGCTCATGGGTCCCTGTTTGGCCTAAGGTACCTACCTCAGCCAACCAGGGAACTGTGGATTCTAACAGTGACATTTTTGCCATGTATGGGCCTCTGTGTTACCACAATGGGGGAACTCATATAGTGGGCCTCTCCACCACGTCAACCTTGGAGTATTGGTGGAACTCTGAACTCCTGAGTCTCAGGGCTATTGGCTGCACTGTGGAGTCTCTATCGAGTCGCACTTTTCTCCCTTTGAGGCATCTAAGGGTTTGAAACAAGGAACTTGGCAAGTAAACTGTGTAGCTCATTAGTGTGTAACTAGTGTGTGCCCACCTACCCAGCCGGACATTGGGCACAGTTCTTCCTCGTCTCCCTGCTATGACTCCCTCCTCCCCTCCCTCCTGCGAATTCTCGCAAAATAGTTTTTGTGTACTGTACCTTACTATGCTCATGTAACTTTTACCGCAACAATCCTAAATATAAAGCGCTCGGATACCCTCTAGGGTCAAGTTCGCGCTATATAAAACTTTATAAATAAAATCAAAAATAAATAAAAATAATCACATAACATACAGTCAAAAGGTGCATACACCCATGGCAGAATAAAACTGGTTTTCATGAATGCTGAGACCTGAGCAACATGGCTGATGCCCGGTGGAGCTGCTAGAAAATTATTGAGGAGATTGGCCCTGGTTCCCCCTCGACTGTCACCTACACAGATGGACATTGGGCACAGGTCTTCCTCGTCTCCCTGCTATGACTCCTTCCTGACCTCCCTCCTATAAATTCTTCCAACATTGTTTTTGAGTACTATACCTTACTATGCTCTTGTAACTGACGTAACTTTAAACGCAACGATCCTAAATGTAAAGCTCTCTGATACCCTCTAGGGTCAAGTTTGCGCTATATTAAACTTTACAAATAAATAAATAAAATAAAATGCAAACTGTGCCAGTTGCAGGTCCTGGTGAGTCTGGCATCTGCATCAGCATCTTTTGCCCTATTTGAGTGACATACAACCTGACTCTGGTAGGCTTCCCTTGATAATCAATGACTGCAATGAACACCCCAAGAGGGGGAAGACGTTTTGAGGGTCCTTATGTACATATTTTGGCATTTGTAGGCCACAGGTTTGGTAGGTTTTTCAGTTGGTCAAAAATGTGGAGTACAAATATATTCCTCAGAGAGGACTTTGTGGTACCTGACTCTGTCCTAGGGTACATACAGAATGTATAGTCTCTTTAATTTCCTGATCTTCATCCATGTCTGTAAGTCCCAGATCGCCCTCCTTATCTACAATGTTTCTTACTGCTGTTCTGACGTCGATTGTGGGGCACATGGACTGACACAGTGATTGGCTTTGCTGCAAGTACTGCTCTTCTTTCCCAAGACTAGGCATTCCCCAGGATGGGGAGTGGACCCTCCGCAGCGCCCACATGGTTGCCAGGGCTTGCTGGCTTTGACTCCTTTGTTCTTGAAGATCTCTCGATGAAGGGAATTACTTTGTCACTTTTGATAAGCTTATTGAGCACCACCTCCATGTGCAGTGCCCGGACTTTGGACAGCTCTCTGGATCTCAATAGTGTGAGAATATCAGGTAGGGATTTACCTGGTTCCTTTGGGATCTGCTCCCGTTGCTTCGCCAAGGTACACCTCGGAATGATCTGGGCTTATCCCTCGGTGTACACATGCTAGTGAGCTCTTTAAGTCAATTTCAAAAAAGCGTTTTTGATTACCTGGATTCCTTATTAGCCTGCCACATTACAAACCTCTTATAGCCTGGGTTTCCCTTGAACTGAAAACATGTGTTTAACCGCTTCAACAATGGTGGCTTAGGTGAGCATGCGGGTTCTGCCACTGGCAACGTCCATGATAGTTTGCAAATATTCGCACCCCCAAGGTGAAGCAATACTGGGTACTGTTGCTCCACCATACATGCCTGTCACTGTAAAGTATATGTTCAGGCGCTCTGCACGCGTTTTCAATGTGTACTCCTGGGCTGATGGCAAACCCGTGATGGAAGGGTTCCAATGCAGAATATTGGTCATCTTGCACTTTTGGCCATGTTCTTCTCGAGTATGACCCTAGTATATTTTGCTGACTCTGTTCTAGTCGCCACTGTATTCTGGGCCTCCACAGCTGGTTAGCACTTGTGCCCTAGTCCCCGAGTGCTGGTTGATTTGTGCTTGCCCTTGGGAGATGAAAAGTTAGTCACACCCAATTGAGATCTGCTCTCTTACTTGTGTTTTTTGTAATGTGAAGATTGGAAGGGTTGATTTTCATGTGTCTCCTTGTGACACTTTAATGTTGGACTCTGGACACATATTGACTCATTTTCATGCATTGTTGTGCCATACAAGACTTTCGCAGTTTTTTTGTAATTGATCACAGTAGCTGCCACCCCGAACAGTTATTGCTGTGCTGTTGGGTGCCCTCATGTGGCGGGTGTAGGACTCCACGCTGTGGAGGTCCCTCCTGTTGAACGTCTGCCATCGCACATCAACGATGTTCAGGGCAAAGTATATGCTTCTCATGCACTGTTGTCAAGGTGTCCTCACCACTGTGTTCACTCTTTGAGGAGCACTTACTGTGGGTTTGCCTTGCCTTCACTAGTGTCCAGTCTTGCTGTTGGCTTGCGCCTTGCTTTGCATCTCTCCCCAGTGTTGCACTATGTCAGCTAGAGGTGCGGTGGTGTGGTTACTCTATCTGCCCTCAGCTCCCGATTGTGATGCTGTGCGACCTACCGAAGGGCTGCAGTCAGGAGGGTTATCCCGGGCACAATATGATGCCATACCTTGTGTCTGGTGCAGATGTAACTTTTCTTGTAATTCTTTTACACTTATGAACCCCACCTGTCCAGAAAGCTACTCATTAAATAAGTATGATGACTTCTTGGCCAAACCATGACCTCAGAGGCTGAATGCACGAGGTCTTAACACAAAACAGTGTTCAAATAATACTAAGGCTTGCACTGGGCCATATTAAACAGTTGAGAGCAATGTGGCAAGCTTGTCAGACTGCACTGCACGTTGGTAGAGGCAGGGATCTTAGACTGCCTGCACACTACACCTCGAAAATGATGTTTTGGGGCACATTAGTTGCGCATGTTTTTACTTTAAATAAATGTACTCAGTGCAAAATGTGTCATTGCTGATTTGGCAGGGTGCAATGGAACAATCCTTGATATGTGTTACTCCCCTGTTCCAATCAGTAGTAAGTTATCATGTCTCCATGGTGTGCCATCTGTGAATTGTTTTCTTTCAGCCATAGATTGAAGCAGCACACAATATCCTGTGTTGCACTGTCTATCTGTCAGGTTGAAGGATATACTTTATGGCATACTGTGAAGTCAATCAAATTAAATTAAAATAATCTGTCAAGTTGATTGCTTCAGTTCCATGATCTGGTTATGGATCCTGGGTGAAGTACAAAATATTTCCCTCATTCTCCATTGAATATTTCTTAAAAAGGAGCACAGAGCAAAACCTACAAAGAATTTTTTTACCACGCATGTATACTTGAGCTGATTGGAGAATTTTACCAGGACCGGTGTGTTAGAATGAAAAGTCCTTCTTCACACACAGCTCAGTTAGTGTAGCCAACTTTCCATTTTCAGGACACTTTGTGTGCGTGGAGACATGTTCCACATGCAGAGACATTGAGGCATATCAGCAACAGATGACAATAAATATCGCAAAGCGCGCTTAGCGCTTTTTTATTTATCGACGGCTATCGCTGGAATTTATCTCCTGGTCAGCGCGTTATTAACAACACGTTTCTCCAGGGCAAAAAAATACCAGCGATAGCGGCGTTGTACGAGGGGATATCACCGAATATTCAGCGAAAAGTCCACAGGAATGGCGAAAACGTTGTTGATAGGCTAAGGTGAACTCAACCTGATGATCCACTTGCCATTGATTAATTCAGGTTTTCAGCAGACATTAGTTTTTGGCGAAAACCATGGTTAGCGCAGATTTTAAAATCGCTAACCACGTTGTGGGCCGCCTTATAAATAAATAAATATAAGGCAAAGCTTTTTTAAAGCACCATGCTGGGCTAGGTAAACGCCAAGTAAGATTGTTAGAAAGAGGTGCAGGGCTAAGCTCGGGAAACCTTAATATTATAATAAATAACTCAGCTCCTGAGGACTCTTGGAAGATCTGGAGCCTTAACACTAGCCCCCCAGGATCTTCCAAGCAGTACTTAGAGGACTCAAATAGGTACGGGCCCCTTAGCGATGTGGAATAGGTAACTGGGCAGCCATGTGGCCTAAAGGTAGTCTCCTGGAATATAAATGGGTTAGGAAATCAGATAAAACTTGAACGGTTAAAAGAACTAGCAAAAAATAATATGATCCTTTGTATCCAGGAGACCTGGCTATGTGGTGAGCCCCCCATAGTGGAAGGGTTCCGTCAAGCTTACCGACCGGCTGTGAAATCTAGTTCAGGACGCCCGGCGGGGGGTCTATTGACGCTAATATCTACAAAACTGGTGAAAAAGGTGACCAAGCTCACTGTAACATGCAAATGGCTACTCTGCTGTAGAATAACCCTATTCGCTGCTGGTAACAAGTATGAAAATGTGTTGCTTTTCAATGTGTACATGCAATGGGGTACCCAGGTTGAATATGGAGTTGAAATGGGAAAATTTAAGAATGACTTAGATCTATTGTATGAAAAGTACGATTCAGATTTGATTTTGTTGGTGGGAGATTTTAATCATAAACTTAACCCTAAGCGGCTTGATCTCATGTATCTGGAAATTTTAGAATCAAACGATATAATGGAAGCAAAGTTCCCCAAAAGTTCATGCTCTTTGAATGATGTAAACTTGGGGAACTATCTAGCGACCAAGTGCCTTTTCTGTTTGAATGGTAGGTTTCCACAGGACCGCCCGGCTAAGAAAACTTTTAAACAAGGGTCACAATATTGCCCCATAGATTATGTGTTCATGCCAGCATGGAAATTCAATTTAATAAAGGGGTTTAGGGTCAACCATACAGAAGATAGCGACCACAACACCTTAGAATTGGTGCTGGCCTATTCTAACGAAACGTCACTGAGAAGGTAATTATACAACAGATGGATTATCCTAGGCGAATCTCAACACGGCTAACTGAAGAATATATTTAAAAGTTAACCAGGTTCCAACAAAAGATACCCCTAGGATGTGCAGCTGGTTTAGACTTGGCCTGGTATGTTGATAAGATAAATCAAGTGGTACAAAGCATTAAGGTTAAACTTAGAACAGATGTAAAGGCCAGCAAGAGCAGTCAAATCACACAGGTTAAGAAAGGCAATTGGTTTAATATGGAATGTCTAAATAAGAAAAGAGAAATAAGGAGGGAACAACGCAGTCTGCATAAAAAATATGATAAGGCTAGAGCAGAAAGCCTCGCCAAATTAAAGAAAGATTATATAATGCTTCTTAATAGTACAAGAAGAGCACATAAGGCTACCTGTTGGGGGAAACTGCTGGAGGCAATAGAATCCAAGAACATACGGCAGTTCTTTAAACTAGTCCGTTCAGTATCAGAGGCCTCAGCCGCTTCAATGATCTGTGTGGTAGAAGAGGGTGCTTGGGAGGTTTACCTGAAAGAACTATACCCAGCGGGGAGAGAAATTGAAGAGGAACTGCAGGGGAACTGGAGAGTTCTAGTAGACGATCTAAAACTTGACTTCTCAGTAGAAAATGTACTGAATACGATAAAGACCCTTAACTTAACAAGAGCCGCTGGTCCAGACAACCTGCCAGCACTGATAATTAAGTCACGAACACCATGGTGGGCGGAATTTTTCTCTAACATGTTTTCAGTAATTCTAAAATCAGGAATAATACCTAGTACTTGGAAGGGTGCAATAATTAGGCCGATCCATAAAAAAGGGGACGTTAATGCACCAAAGAACTATAGATTAATTAATCTACTCGATATTGGAGAGAAAATTTTTGCTAAGATACTATTGGGTAGAATAAAGATTTGGGCAGAAGAGAGAGCAATTATCCCAGTGGAACAAGGTGGTTTTAAAGAAGGCCACTCTACAATAGATCGCTGCTTCGCCCTATGGGCCCTGGCCCGGAAATCGATAGAACAAAATGGGAAGCTACATTGTTGTTTTGTCGATTTTAGGGCAGCGTTCGACTCTGTGGATCGAAATAAACTTTGGGAAGATATGTCAAAGTATGGATTACCGGTTGGCTTGTTGATGATCCTAAAGAGCTTCACAGTGGAAACTGGGCCCAGGTAATTAGAGATATGCAGGGGGCACTAACCCACAAGATACTAGTAGGAAATGGACTTAGACAGGGGTGCGTCTTGGCACCCCTGTTATTTTCAATCTTTTTGGCAGATCTCCCCGCTGCTCTTGAAGTAGAAAGAAGTGCAAGTCCAAAAATGAATGGCCATAAAGTTCCTTGCCTTCTTTATGCTGATGACTTAGTGATCATGGATCAAACTGAAATAGGACTTCAAAGGAAATTAACCGCTTTTAAACACTATTGTGATACAAAAATACTGTCTGTAAATAGGGAGAAAACTAAAGTTTTATGTTTTGGGAAGAGTAAGAAGAATTTCAATTGGTTTTTGGGTGATGACAAACTAGAGACAGCTAAGGAATATAGATATTTAGGCCTCTGGTTTGACAGTGCACTAAAATGGCGCACCCATTTGGAGGCTCAAAAGGCAAAAGCATTCTCATCCACTTGTGGGCTAAAAAAGTTTAATAAAGAATATGGAGACATGACCCATAAACCAATGATAAAGGCATTTGAAGCAATGATCCCCCCCCAAGTATTGTATGGGGCAGAAGTGTTATACTTGAGGAAGAGGGAAACATTTTTAAAATGTTATTGTCTTTACCAAATTGTACGATGGTTCAAGCAATTAGAATGGAACTAGGGCTGATTTCTTGGAGTGTACAATCTCAAATGGCCCTAGCAAGATTCTGGAAGCGCCAAGACCCTGGTGTGACACCTAAGGTCTCACAATGGTGTGGAGAGGAAATCCAGACAAGCAATCTTGGCTGGGCAAAGGAGGTGAGAAAGACTCTCCAGAAAGTATCAGGGCGTCTTAAATTGAGATCTATCCATAACGCCCTGATAGGCGACTTTACAAAGAAAACACTTAGGGAACAAGGCCAGTCGCTCTCAAGGGCACAGGACCTGAATTACATGCAGAAGAAAAAGTCGGTCCAGTGGTTAAAGATCTCATGGGTAAATGAAGGCTGGTTCCCTTATCTGGAAATATTGCCTAACCAAGGGTTGCGACATGAAATATTAAAGACCCGGGTTGGGATCAACCCCTGGAAGATAGACGGGAAATTAAAATCTGTACTGATTGCCCCAGAAGGTAATTGTAAGTGTGGGCGTGGTATAAGAAATGATATGTTGCACATTTTGCTTGATTGCACATTTGTACAGAATTTAAGGAATTGTTTTTACGTCCTATATTCCTATCACATAAGACATTTACACGTGCCCATGCGATATGCTTACTAACAGATATGCATTCGCTAGAAATTGCAATTGCATTGGGCAAATTCCTGAAGGCCGTAAAAGATTTTGGAAGGGAGATATCGAAGGATGGGCACTGATTTTAAGTTCTTTTAAGCCTTTTATAAAGTTTAAATCTGTCTTTTTATTCTTCCAGATATGTGAAAACTTTGGTAAAATTTGGGTTTAATGAATTGTGTATCAGGAGGTGTTACCCTCTTTTAGTGCGTGTATCAAGAGGGAGAGAGAGGACCAGATAGCTAGTCCAGATCCCCAGTTTATATGTTCAAATAATCAAAAAAGGACTAGCTGGAAAGGGGTTGATATGATATTATTTTATGATCATAATAGTGACTCAGTATTGTTTTGTCAGAAGGGGATGGCACCTGCTGGGTGTCTTTTGAAAGCCCTCACCCACCAACCTAGTTGGTGGCATGCTTCATCATCGGGCACACCCAGTGACACCTAGCGTGTCCCGGGTGTGCTACGACGCCTGATTACAGCGGAGCAGGTATGTCACTGTGTGTGCGGTGAAGGATGTTAAGTAAGTGAGTTTAAAACGGCTTGGCGGGGGTCCCAGTACCCGGAGGGTAAGGACACTTTATTAAATGGGCCTCCGCCAGCGGTTAAAAATAAGGCTTTGGGACGTTAGAGGCGGGTTACGACCTCCTACGTCCTTTGATGTGTCAACATGTTTCAGCCAGTGCCTTATCAGTAATCTGGCTTTCTTCAGGACAGGTAAAAGTGTGTGTGATTAAAAATTAGGGGATGTGTAGTGCAGGCTATGTGTCTACACGCCCTAAAGTGTATCTAACTGTGAGAGGGGGGATTCCCTTCTCAAGATCACCTGTACAAATAACATAAAGGGACATGGACAAAACATACAGTGGAGAGAAAGAGAGTCACTGGGAGAAATTTATCATAGGTAATAACAGCCGGCTAAATAGCGATGGGGTGCAGGCTATTGACGGCTCAAGTGTAATGGTACTGGTGGTACCAT
The DNA here is from genome assembly GCF_964263255.1 of Lissotriton vulgaris. Taxonomy (NCBI): domain Eukaryota; kingdom Metazoa; phylum Chordata; class Amphibia; order Caudata; family Salamandridae; genus Lissotriton; species Lissotriton vulgaris. The sequence goes on along the minus strand of NC_141693.1, from coordinate 1,434,200,471 downwards.
TATGGTGAATGATCGCACTAGAACTTCGATGGTGAAGTGATTAAAAAAACGGAAATGTTCAACAATGGTGAAGAAAGTGAAGAAATCAGGCGTAAGGGCTATGGCTTACGCTAGTTTTAGGTAGGTATGGCTTCAAGGCTATTGAAGTGGCAAGGGGTTGACCCTATATAGGAAACAAAGGTAGGACCACTGGGGTTAGGAGACCTGTTGGGAAAAAGGTAGCGCTTACCCAGCGTTGAGGTGGTAGATCAGCATACTCACAGGATTTCTGGTCAGCGCCGGCGTGGGACCTGTTGTGCCTCCTTCGCAGAACCGGTAAGTAATGGCTGGTTCTGTTGGTTTATATACTGATGCTGATTGGTTAAGTGAGGGCACCTGGAGGTGGAGGGAATGGTGAAAAGACTCGAATTCTCGAGTCATAATCGCGCTACAGGTGTGCCGGTTGCCTAGCGCTATCGCGCGTAGTGGTGGCTCGTGTTTGCGCATGCGCGCGTAGTGGTGGCTCGTGTTCGCGCATGCGCGAAGCAGTTGTCTAAATGGGCGCATGCGCGGTGCGGAGGTGTTGCCGCACATGCGTCAGGGATGTGCTAGGCGCCTGGATTATGCGCCGAGCTACAGTGCATGTGCTGGCTCTGGGCATGCGCCGTGGAATGGGGCCAGATTATAATGCTAGACGGCAAGATGACCCTGTCTGGTATTACCGAAGGATCAAATGGTGATTATGTGAAAATTACAAAATATAAAATTACAAATTAAAAAATAGCAAGGCTTGTCCCAAAGGCTGCTGATAGTTTCGGAGTACAATTATGGTGACAAGCGGGGGCAAAAGGACCCAATATTCAGGGATAAGACGACCCAAATATGCAGAGGAGTTCTGGGGGTTACTCGATATGTGGGTAATCATACGATAGACAGAGAGTTCCAGGGGATGGCATCATTCAGGCCATTGGTAGATGTGGAAAGGCGGTATATCCATCTTTGTTCTTTATTGAGCAGTTTTTTATCATTATTGATGGGGCTTTCAGGGATTTGCTCAATGACTGTCCAGGAGAAGTCATTGGGTGTGTGGCAGTGGGTGATGAAATGGTTAGTCAATTTACTAATGTTCTTTTTGCATCGCATCGTGCTGCGATGCTCGGTTATCCTGGTTCTGACTTTGCGTGTGGTCATACCCACATATCTGAGGCCACACGTACACGTAAGTAAGTAAATCACATTACGAGAGTTACAATTGGTGTGGCTCCTTTGGGACCAGATTTTGTTAGGTTCCAAGTTTAAAGTTTTGGTGTGGGATGTGAGATGGCATACACTGCAGTCATTGCAGGGGTAATGTCCTGTGACTCTGGGCATGCCCCAGGCATTGAGTATGGTGTTCTCCGCCGGTTTAGGTGGTAGTTTTGGGCGGGTGCTGACTAGTTGGTCTCGCAGGTTATGGCACCTCTTGTAAGCAAACCTTGGTTGCTCCCAGTTTCTCTGTCCAGAATTGATGATTTTCCAGAGCTTCTTGATAATTTTTGCAACCTCGTTGGAGGCAGTATTATAAGTTGTGACACAGGTTGTAGGTTGTTCCTCATCTTCTTTGTTGATGTCCTCCAGTAGTGCTTCCCGGTTTTGGTTTCTGGCCCTTTTCTGAGTCTTCTTAATGATGGCCTTAGGGTAACCGCGGTTTTCTAATTTTTTGGCTAGATCCGTGGATTGCGATTTGTAATCATTCACATTTGAGCAGTTTCTTCTGATCCGAAGGAACTGGCCAAACGGTAGGTTTTCTTTGAGAGGCCGAGGGTGGAAACTGGTGAAATGGAGCAATGAGTTCCTCGCTGTGGGTTTATAGTAGGTGGTGGTCACCAGTGTTCCATTCATGGCTGTTATTTGCAGGTCAAGGAAAGGGAGTTGGTGGTTGCTGGCTGTGCTCGTGAAGTTCAAATATGGGTCTCTGCTGTTAAGCCAGTTTAAGAAGTTGTCCAGTTCATGCTGTGAACCTTGCCAGATGACCAGTATGTCATCGATATACCTGTGCCATTTCAGGATATGATGTTTGAACGGATTGGATTCCACGGCGATGTTGGTGCTTTCGAAGAGGTGTACATAAAGTCCAGCCACACTCGGCGCGAAAACACTGCCCATGGAAGTTCCATTTGTTTGCAGGTAGAAGGTGCCGTCGTACTCGAAATAGTTTTCTTTCAGAGCGAGGGCTGCACATGCCAGTACGAAGCTCCTCGGAGTGTGGTAAGGCCAGGGTGATGCTTCCAGGATGTCATGTAGTACCTGCAGGGTGGCATCTTGTGGAAGACTGGTGTACAGGCTTTCCACATCAAGCCCTACCAGTAATTGTGTGTCGGGGTTGAAGGTAATGTTGTTGATTACCTGCAATAGGTGTTTGGTATCTTTAATGTAGGAGGGGGTCTTTTGTACCAGGGGATTCAGGAAGAAGTCACAGTATCTAGAGAGTGGCTCTAGTACGGAGTTGATGCCCGACACAATTGGTCTTCCAGGGGGTGGGATTACCCCTTTGTGTACTTTGGGTACTGTATAAAAGTACGGTATTCTGGTGTGATCTGGGCAAAGGTATTCGGCCTCCTGTTTAGAGATGTGTTCCTCGTCTGCTGCCCTTTTGACAAGGGTATGCACCGTCGTTCGCAGCCGATCTGTTGGATCATGTTCTAGTCTGCAGTAATTCCTACTGTCGCTGAGTAGTCTGCGGCATTCTGTTTCGTAGTCAGCCTTATCAAGGAGTACAATGCCACCTCCTTTGTCTGCTGGTTTGATTATTAGCGTGCGGTTGTTTTGGAGGCGTTGTATGGTCTGTCTGTCCTCCCATGACAGGTTGTTGAAGTATGTGGTTGGGTTGAGATTCTCAATGTCATGGTATACTGCCTGTTCAAATGTGGTGATCTCTGGCGGGATGGTGGAGGGTGGTGGGACGAAGGTGGATTTGACTCTAAGCCCTGTGATGTTCGGGTTATTGTTAGTTTGTGTGGGCTCAGGGATTGTTTTCTCAAAGAAGGACTTTAATTTCAGTTTTCTGAAGAATTGTGCTAATTCAGCATGTAGTTTGAATTTGTCAAGTCTGGTTGTTGGCACAAATGACAATCCCTTTTCCAGGACTGCCTGTTCCTTTAAGGATAATGGGGTGCTGGATAGATTAAACACCAGTGACGGTTGGACAGTGGGGTTCGCTATTTGCTCGTTCCTGGTGTTGCTTCTTTCGTCTTCTGGCGTGTGTTGGAGCTCACTGGGTTTTCTTCTTCTGCCCAATGTACCTGTGTGTTGTTGTGCTGGGTTGTTCTTCTGCGACCTCGTGTCCTGTGGCCCCGTCCTAAAAAAGGAAAATTGGGGCCCTGGTTGCCTGCAAAGAGCGGCATAGGTCCTGGGGGGTACATATTCGGGAAGCCAAAATAGGGATTTTGCATGTGGCTTAAGTTCGGTGGGAAACCATAGAATTGGGTTGGTTGTCCTCCTTGCCAGTGGTTAGGCCAACGTTGTCCTCTTCGTCCTCTTCCTCCCCTTTTTTGTGATCCACTGCTAGAGTCACTAGAGACGGAGCTGTCATCACCTGAGGAGTTGGGTATATTGGTCTCTTTGGTAGGCGGGGTGTAGTTCTCCTCCGAGTATGGGTATACTTTGGCATAGGAGAATTTTTTGAGATCTTTCTCAAATTTTTTGAATTTAGCCTGGGTCAGGTAGTCCTTGTACTCATTGATCTCCCTGTTCTGGTCATCTAGTTTTTTCTTAAATGATGTGATAGTGGCTTTGAAGTGTGTCTCTGTTTCTTCGATTTCAATGGATAGTGTGTCTGACAGGCGTTTGGCTGTCTTGAGGATGAGTATCATCCAGTCCCTGGTACAGTGCCAGGCAATCTGGGCCCAGTCCTTCCTGAACGTGGGGTCATCAAGGAAGATCCTGGGTGCGTTGGATACTAGAAGCCCTCTTGGAGCCGAATTAGTTCTAAGATATTGGGCCAGGATTGTCCCATGGAGGATAGTGCGTATCCTGTTGCGCTTTTTCTCTGTCAGGGTCTCCCAGTCAGTGGTCTGTGCGATGGTGCTAGAGATGTTAAATTCCGTTTGGAATGACGGGTCAGATAGTATATCTGCCAAGTCACTTTCAGAAAAGGTCAAGCCATGGTTCTCGGCCATGGTCAGGTATACTCTCACAGCTGCGCGCTGTCAATAAGTGCGTGTAGCAAGAGGGAGAGAGAGGACCAGATAGCTAGTCCAGATCCCCAGTTTATATGTTCAAATAATCAAAAAAGGACTAGCTGGAAAGGGGTTGATATGATATTATTTTATGATCATAATAGTGACTCAGTATTGTTTTGTCAGAAGGGGATGGCACCTGCTGGGTGTCTTTTGAAAGCCCTCACCCACCAACCTAGTTGGTGGCATGCTTCATCATCGGGCCCACCCAGTGACACCTAGCGTGTCCCGGGTGTGCTACGACGCCTGATTACAGCGGAGCAGGTATGTCACTGTGTGTGCGGTGAAGGATGTTAAGTAAGTGAGTTTAAAACGGCTTGGCGGGGGTCCCAGTACCCGGAGGGTAAGGACAGTTTATTAAATGGGCCTCCGCCAGCGGTTAAAAATAAGGCTGTGGGACGTTAGAGGCGGGTTACGACCTCCTACGTCCTTTGATGTGTCAACATGTTTCAGCCAGTGCCTTATCAGTAATCTGGCTTTCTTCAGGACAGGTAAAAGTGTGTGTGATTAAGAATTAGGGGATGTGTAGTGCAGGCTATGTGTCTACACGCCCTAAAGTGTATCTAACTGTGAGAGGGGGGATTCCCTTCTCAAGATCACCTGTACAAATAACATAAAGGGACATGGACAAAACATACAGTGGAGAGAAAGAGAGTCACTGGGAGAAATTTATCATAGGTAATAACAGCCGGCTAAATAGCGATGGGGTGCAGGCTATTGACGGCTCAAGTGTAATGGTACTGGTGGTACCATTATGGTGAATGATCGCACTAGAACTTCGAAGGTGAAGTGATTAAAAAAACGGAAATGTTCAACAATGGTGAAGAAAGTGAAGAAATCAGGCGTAAGGGCTATGGCTTACGCTAGTTTTAGGTAGGTATGGCTTCAAGGCTATTGAAGTGGCAAGGGGTTGACCCTATATAGGAAACAAAGGTAGGACCACTGGGGTTAGGAGACCTGTTGGGAAAAAGGTAGCGCTTACCCAGCGTTGAGGTGGTAGATCAGCATACTCACAGGATTTCTGGTCAGCGCCGGCGTGGGACCTGTTGTGCCTCCTTCGCAGAACCGGTAAGTAATGGCTGGTTCTGTTGGTTTATATACTGATGCTGATTGGTTAAGTGAGGGCACCTGGAGGTGGAGGGAATGGTGAAAAGACTCGAATTCTCGAGTCATAATCGCGCTACAGGTGTGCCGGTTGCCTAGCGCTATCGCGCGTAGTGGTGGCTCGTGTTTGCGCATGCGCGCGTAGTGGTGGCTCATGTTCGCGCATGCGCGAAGCGGTTGTCTAAATGGGCACATGCGCGGGGCGGAGGTGTTGCCGCGAATGCGTCAGGGATGTGCTAGGCGCCTGGATTATGCGCCGAGCTACAGTGCATGTGCAGGCTCTGGGCATGCGCCGTGGAATGGGGCCAGATTATAATGCTAGACGGCAAGATGACCCTGTCTGGTATTACCGAAGGATCAAATGGTGATTATGTGAAAATTACAAAATAAAAAATTACAAATTAAAAAATAGCAAGGCTTGTCCCAAAGGCTGCTGATAGTTTCGGAGTACAATTATGGTGACAAGCGGGGGCAAAAGGACCCAATATTCAGGGATAAGACGACCCCCTCTGCATATTTGGGTCATCTTGCCGTCTAGCATTATAATCTGGCCCCATTCCACGGCGCATGCCCAGAGCCAGCACATGCACTGTAGCTCGGCGCATAATCCAGGCGCCTAGCACATCCCTGACGCATGCGCGGCAACACCTCCGCACCGCGCATGCGCCCATTTAGACAACCGCTTCGCGCATGCGCGAACACGAGCCACCACTACGCGCGCATGCGCAAACACGAGCCACCACTACGCGCGATAGCGCTAGGCAACCGGCACACCTGTAGCGCGATTATGACTCGAGAATTCGAGTCTTTTGACCATTCCCTCCACCTCCAGGTGCCCTCACTTAACCAATCAGCATCAGTATATAAACCAACAGAACCAGCCATTACTTACCGGTTCTGCGAAGGAGGCACAACAGGTCCCACGCCGGCGCTGACCAGAAATCCTGTGAGTATGCTGATCTACCACCTCAACGCTGGGTAAGCGCTACCTTTTTCCCAACAGGTCTCCTAACCCCAGTCGTCCTACCTTTGTTTCCTATATAGGGTCAACCCCTTGCCACTTCAATAGCCTTGAAGCCATACCTACCTAAAACTAGCGTAAGCCATAGCCCTTACGCCTGATTTCTTCACTTTCTTCACCATTGTTGAACATTTCCGTTTTTTTAATCACTTCACCATCGAAGTTCTAGTGCGATCATTTACCATAATGGTACCACCAGTACCATTACACTTGAGCCGTCAATAGCCTGCACCCCATCGCTATTTAGCCGGCTGTTATTACCTATGATAAATTTCTCCCAGTGACTCTCTTTCTCTCCACTGTATGTTTTGTCCATGTCCCTTTATGTTATTTGTACAGGTGATCTTGAGAAGGGAATCCCCCCTCTCACAGTTAGATACACTTTAGGGCGTGTAGACACATAGCCTGCACTACACATCCCCTAATTTTTAATCACACACACTTTTACCTGTCCTGAAGAAAGCCAGATTACTGATAAGGCACTGGCTGAAACATGTTGACACATCAAAGGATGTCGTAACCCGCCTCTAACGTCCCACAGCCTTATTTTTAACCGCTGGCGGAGGCCCATTTAATAAAGTGTCCTTACCCTCCGGGTACTGGGACCCCCGCCAAGCCGTTTTAAACTCACTTACTTAACATCCTTCACCGCACACACAGTGACATACCTGCTCCGCTGTAATCAGGCGTCGTAGCACACCCGGGACACGCTAGGTGTCACTGGGTGGGCCCGATGATGAAGCATGCCACCAACTAGGTTGGTGGGTGAGGGCTTTCAAAAGACACCCAGCAGGTGCCATCCCCTTCTGACAAAACAATACTGAGTCACTACTATGATCATAAAATAATATCATATCAACCCCTTTCCAGCTAGTCCTTTTTTGGTTACCCTCTTTTAACCTTCTCTTTTTTTCTTTTTAACAAATATGAATTTTAACTATTTATGACGTAGGAATATTTTGTCTGCTTGTACTTTGTCCGATTCTGTTTGCATTTTGTTTGTATTGTTTAAAAGACTATGGTCTAAATAAACAAGTTTCTCTCTCTCTCTCTTATAAATATCTCGATGTGCACATAGCGATAATTTACATGGTATTCGGTGAGGGGTACGCCCAGTGAGGAGTCTGGAAAACGGCTGCTAACATGCGCTAATGCATGTTAGCACTGCCTTGTAAATAGGGCAAAAATATTATCTCCGCTTTTTCAGCTTTTGGAGCCAAAAAAGCGGAGATAAGGCCCTTGATAATATGCTCCATTGTGTTTGTGTAGGGATCAAAAAACGTTCGATAGAAAGCAGGGAACTATGAATCACAGAGCACATTTTGGGTTTAATTCTCAACCCTACTCTTAATCAGGTAGTTTTAAATGATATAACTCAGAGTTTGAGCTTATTAAGGAAATGACTTAGAGGTTAGTTGCGAAGTACTCCTTTGCAGCTGTGAGAGACTCCTCTCTCTGTCTAACTGGAGGACCTTATGTATGTTCGTGACAAAGAATACTCAGTCTCCGTCGCAGGTTTAGCCATTTGACAACCTGCCAATTTACAGTGGGTGTTCAACTGGCTAGTTTTCAATGTCTCTCACTGCCTGGTAAAACCTATCATTAAAGGGCAGTGAAAGCTGCAATATGTTTCCCTCACCATGGTGACAGATCCACGGTATGGAGGACCATCTGTTTTCTTAATTTCAAAAACAAAATCCTTCTTTGGGATTTTGTTTTATGAAATAAAAAAACATGTTAAAAGTTTGACCTACGGTACCATCCATCAAGTGTTGAATACGTTGACAGGAACCGCTGTGCGACAGGTCCTACCGGTTGGTCCGTGGGACATCTCTAAATTCGAAGTTCAATTACACTGTCAGGGCAACAGAGTATTTTATTCTGTCAGCATGACAGAGTAAATCACATATTCTGAAGTTCACATTAGGCCGTAAGTGTGATTACTGTTCATACTTTATTAGAGTTCTAATCCCTTTACCATCTCCTAGAGGAAGCCTTGACTGCTCACTATGCAGATTTTGTGAGCAGTTTAGAAAATAACTCTGATATCCAGTTCCTTGACTGAAATTTACTGCGCCAAGGCTTGGTTTGGTTTCTCCTCCCACATCCACCATCTTTCTTTTGCTCTATCACTGCATGTTTTGTGTTCCAACATGTACAAGTGACCATAAAGCCATTTTTTCTCACCCAACCTCATCACTCATCTCAGTTAGGCTGGTAATCAGACTCCGACCTTCTCCCAGTTCCAAAGTTCAGCTTAGCCTGTTATATATAGTTATTTGTTGACAACCTCATTCTCCACCGTGTCAACCCTCAGTAGAATTCATAGTGATTGTTTCTCCACTGCTCCAGATTATCACTAATTGATTTGGGGGATTTGTCCCTCTGTATCTCTTTGATTCTTCCCATCCACACAGTGACACCCCCCCCCCCCCCACCAAACTTATCCAGGACATGATTTAGCCTAAATTGTCCATCCAGTTGTGAAAAATCCAATTCTGTTAATCAGCCATCTCTTAACAAAGCAAGAAAGAAATAAAATTGAATATGCTCATCAAACTACAATTTTTGCTAATAGCTCACACTTTCTTCAATCCTATAACTAGAGAAACTCTACTCACTTTGCAACTCAGTCTATGTAAAGACCATGCAGCAACGATGTCCCTTTCCCACATGTTCCTGGATTCTTGGGACTTGTAAACTCTTAGTGTCTGCGAATTCATATCACCATTGGTGTATATAACTATGCAAAGATAATCAACTGTTATAACCTCTGTAACTTCCACCTCTTCAATCGGAGGTTCAACAAACCAAAAGATACTAACAGATCTTCCCAATTGGTTGCTTTCTAGCTACATCAGTTGGATCCCTCTGATAAACCCTCTGGATCACAGAACCACCCTGAATGATTCAATGTCAACTGCATACTCCATGGGTACACTTCTGGTTACTGTTGTAAAAATGAGATCTGCAGTTAACCACTCCATCAGCATTCAATACTTCATCATACAGAATTAATTCCACTTCCTGGTTTTCATGGAGACCTGGTTCAACAACTCATCAGTGATAGACATAGCTAAATGCCGTCCCTTGAACTACAATTTCCGGATGAGGTAAGGAACTGTATGACATCTAGCAGGGTGGCTATGGTGCTTCTCCACTCTCTTGCCTTTAAGGTAGTACACTGCCTTACGTCTTCTTTGAGTATCTCTTTACTAAGATAGACACAAACCTTACCCCCTCCTCTGCTTGCACTTTCATCTACCATTCGCTATCACCCCCAAAGGCACATCTGTGTTCAAGTCCATTATCCCAGACTGCTCTGAATATATCCTAACTATCGTCAAACATGCATATATTATGGGATATTATGGGATATCTGAATACTTTGGCCAAAGACTCCTTAAGTGAATATAGGCAAAGCCAGATTGATTATTTGGACATCCTGTGTCTTACAGAACTGCTTAAAGAGCCAACTCAAAAGGGTGGCCACAGTCTTGGTTTATTATAGTCAGCTACATTTGAGCTCTAAATCCTCGAGTTCCTCCAACTGTCTTGCTCTGATCACTTCTTAGTAAAATTCCATATTGTAAATGAACTATCCAGCAGACACAAGAATGCAGGCGGCTTTGTTAAACCATCTCCGTAGGAGAGTCTTAACAAAACAAAAACCAAGAGGTCTTTGCTTGGTTGTTGAGGGAAACTTTAGATCCTCAGTTTAAGTCTCCTGTTGACATTTTAGCTCACTTATATTCTAAATTATTCACAGCCCCCAATATGTTGCCTTCTCCGTCTCCAAGGACTGTTCTCTCAAACCCTACCAATCGTATTTCAATACTAAAACATCCCTAGAAAGATTTCAGGATAAAACAAAACTGTCTTCCGAATTCAAAACTTGTACCTACTTTAAAGACTAAAAATCGGCAAGCATTAGTGTAGAGAATGGTACCTTCTTTTCTTGCATTGCTGATCATCAAGCTTAGCCATGGACCTATTCCTCATCTTCATGGAACTTGTGGCGCCAATGAACCTCACATAATTGCTTTGTTTGTAAAAACCTATAAACTACAGTCTTTCCTTACTGATGACATTGATGAGTCTGCATTGCTTCCACTGCGCTTAGGGCACCTTAACGCCCCATTTCTAGTTTTTGCCTTCTCTGTGTTTGTGCCAGCTTACTTAGCTGGCACTAGCAATATCCTTAACTGCAATACCACTAATGCTGTTAACCTGGACCTCACAGCACATAACATACAAGTTACTTACCCTAAGTAATGTCTTATCTGCTAGAGATTCTAACTAGTTACATATTCCTTGCCTTATATTAATCCCCAGGCATCAGACTGGATCCTGAAAATCTTAAGCAGTACCTCTGCACGCTGGTAGGTGGTATCGAACAGCTCTGCTCATAGGTGCTGGATGTGATGTGCTCGGTGCCTATATAGGTGCCAAACCAGCAGGCTGACTTCAGTTTGTGGCTAAATACTCACCAGAAGTACTGAACCCCGTCAGAAGGTTTTCAATGAGTGTGCAGATTCTAAGGGCCTACAAGTACCTTTTTAGGCTGGTTTGCAGAACTGGTAGGATGGAAGAGTCAGTAAGAAATCTGCCGCTAGATAAAGTCTTGACCAGATAAGGTGTTACTGAAGGTAAGTAACTTGTTCTTCTGAGAGAGACTTCTAGCCACCGATGTTTCATCTTAGAGCAGATACCAAAGCAATACTTCCCAGGAGATGGGCCTGTGAAATGGATCTGACCAAAAAGTCCCAAACTACCAAATGGACAGTGTGCCTGTCACGAGGGACATGACTATCAAGTCAGCAGATTTTGGTAAATGTGTACAAGGATGGCCAACCCAATGAGCTCTGAAGGATAACGCAGTATATGCAGCTTTTGTTCTGGTGCAATGAGCCTGCACCGTGCTGCTTCTTGGCTAATGCATAGCTGATTTTGATGCAGAGTACAATCCATCTGGAGATGGTCCTTTTCAGTACTGCTTTCCCCTTATTTGTCAGGTGAACCCTTCAAAGAGCTGATCATTCACCCATTGTTCTTTGGTGCAATTGATATAGAATAACAGCAACCTTTTAAGGCCCTGATAGTGGAATGTGTCTTTCTCCCTGGAGGGGTGAGGTGGAGCGAAGAAAGTCGGTAGCGGATGTTTAGGTTGACTTGTAAAGGTGCTAAGACCTTTGGCAAAAAGAGGTGTGGTTTTGGAGACTCATTTAGTCCGGGAACAAGCTAGTGTGTAGCGGGTGAACAGAAGAATTCTATTGCTTTCTCCTCCTTTCTGTTGTAATGGCCACCAAGAAAACTGTCTTGATTGTCAGAAGTCTGAGAGGGCACCTATGCATGGGTTCAAAGGGAGAACATCTCAAATAGGTTAAAACTAAATTAAGATCCTATTGGGAGTTAACAACAGATTTGGGAGGAAATGTGCTGAAGACCTTTCAGAAAAGCTGTTGCAATGAGTAATTTAAACAGGGATGGTTGGTCCAGCAAGCTGGCCAAAGATATCCCTTAACGTTACCCAGAGCAAAACTTTGCCGGGCTAAGGACAGAACAAACAACAACACTTCAGAAAAGTGCATAAAGTGTGTCAATGTGTTTCTCATTGCACCCAGCCATAAACTTAGCCCAGCGACAGGCATATATAGTTTTTGTTGATGGACGTCTGGCTGCCAGGATAACCTCACTGACTTCTGGAGGAAGATCGAAGGGCCTCAACTGTCACCACTCAATCTCTAAGAATAAAGGTGGAGAGTGTGCAGGTTTGGGTGTAGGACCCTTGCCTGTTGCCACAACAGGGAAGGGTCCTACACCCTTCCCTGGGAGGGGCAGCCTGACCAAAGTACAGATGTTCATGCTCAGGAGTTCTAGAGTCCTCCGCTCCCAGTCCAGAGCCACAAGAATGACTAGGGCCTGGATGGTTCTTATCTTTTTCAGAACACAGGTGGAGGAGAGGAATTGGTGAGAAGGCATAATGGAGTCCTGCATTTCATCCTTGTCAAATTGTGCCTTTGAAAAACTCCAGCAAGCAGAAGTGCTGACATTGAGATCTCAGTGGTGGTGGGTATATCTAGCTGAGGTTCTCCCCTGTCTTGAAAGAGACCTTGAGCAACCTCTAGGTGTATATTCCATTCATGGTCTGTGAGGCATCGAGGGATGAGATTGTCTGCCCTGACATTTAGATCTTTCCAGGTGCTGCACTAGGAAAATGTCCTGTTGTTCAGCTATGTCCTGAGGTGCAGAGCCTCCTGGCATGGATTTCGTGATCCCAGTTCTGCCTGCTTGTTGCAATACCACATGCCAGAAGGGTTGTCAGTGAACACCTGGACCAGCTTCCTGTTGATTAATGGGAGGAAAGTGAATCGCCCTAAACTCAAGAAGATGGCTGTGGAGCAGAGTCTTCGTTGGAGACCAGAGGCCTGTGATCTCTAACTTTCCCCAATGGCAGTCCAAGCCCAGATGCGATGCATCAGTCACCAAAGTCAGCTCAGGTCCAAACACAGTCCATTTGCAAACATCTCCAGTGGTGGCAGTCTACTTCAAAATCTGGACCAGGTTGGAGAGATCCCCTAATGCTGCATCAACTGGTACTTCAAATCCCACTGCAGAGCCCGTATATGTCATGAGAATACTTCACCTGCAGAATGCAGGAGGCCATCAGACCCAGCAGTCTTAGTGTCAGCCTCTCTGAAAACCGGGACGGAGGTTGAAACATCGGTATCTTAGCCCAAATGTACTGGACACTCCATTCAGAGGATAAGCACGACATTGCATTGTGTCCAGAATGGCTCAGATGGAAGGGAGCATTTGAGAAGGAGGCAGGTGTGACTTCGGCATGTTGCTAGTGAATGCCTGCAAATGCGGGAGGTTCCCCACAGCCTGGAGATGGGTGACAACTGCCTAAAGAAAGCCCCCCTGTAGCAGCCAGTCATCAAGGTAGGGGAAGACTGGGACCCTGACCTCTGCAGATGTGCTGCAATCACTGCCATAAGCTTTGTGAACACCTGATGGGCACTGGTGAGAACAAAGGGGATCATAGCAAATTGGAAATGCTCCTGGCCCACCATGAACCATAGGTAATCTGATGAGCCTGGAGGATGGAGATGTTAAAATGGGTGTCCAGTAGGTACAATGGATCCAGGATCTAACCCAGATAGAACCTGGGCAAGTGTTCATTTTGAATGTCTCTTTCTGCATGAAGGCATTGAAAGGGGGCTGATCTAAGAATGGGTGGATGCATCCATCCTTCTTTGGCACCAGAAAGTAGCGGGAATAGCAACCATGCCATGCTTCCAATATTGATAACCTCTCAATGGCTCCATTGACCAAAAGTGCATACACTTACTGACGCAGAATGGAGAGTTGGTAAGCCGATCTGAGGACAGTCGCAGGGGTGGTGGGATTTTTAGGAGTGGAAGGGCATAGCTCTGCCAAACTTAAGCACCCACTTGCATGAGATTATGGCTTACCATTGTAATGGAAGCTGGATTTGTAGAGCCCTGCTTGTCACCTACGAGGTGCTTACGGAATCCCTGTTGCCATTGGTCATCAACCATGAAGAAATTTTGTTATTAGGTGACTTGAATTACTGAAGACGCAAGTAGGTCTTTATCAGCAGTATTAACCAACTTTCTAAGCAATCTAAATCTAGGACAGCATATATTTCTCCCCACACACAAATAAGACCTCACACTAGACCAGGTCTGGACCATTAACTTATCAGTGACTAATATTACAATCTCTCCACAAGCATGGTCAGACCACCATTTGATTAAGTTCTTGTTATTAGGTCTGACTTTTCTGAAACCTTCTCCATGTTTCAAACTGCTCTGTAGAAATTGGTTCAGAGCGGAACTCGATTTTGGAATCTTTAATCTCTACTCTTCCTTCTTTCCAGGATGATATAAACAGCCATGAGGAAAACATCCCCAACTTGCTCACAGCAGCTAGTAATGCACATGCCCCAATTTGAAAATTAAAGCAAGTTTGTCACCATGAAACCGCCAAATGGTTTTCAGAAGTTCTAAAAACAACAAAATCCACTCTTTACCAAGCGAAAGGACATGGTGATCGAATTACTCAATAGAGGATAAGGCACTTTTTCTGTCACTTCTTAAAAACTATAAGAGATTAATTAAGCAAGCCAAGATAACTTTCTATTCTACTAAAATACTGGATTCCTCAAATAACTCTTAGGAAATTTTCAATATAGTGTCTGAGTTGTCTAACTCTGATAGGGGGAACCTTCCCAATAAACCGCCGCAAAGTTTAATTGATATCCTCAACACTTTCTTCATAGAGAAGATCAAGATAATAAAGGGCAGTATCCTCCTAAATCCCACTGTTAATGTGACAGTCACTGAAGATAGCAACTTGTCTAATTATTTGCTTTCCCCATAATCAGCATAGATGACCTTCTGCACCAACTCTCTAAAGTTGCCAGATTCTCCTGATGATATCTTCCTGCCCAGAATCCTTATAATGGCTTATACACACTGCCCCGAGATAGCTATCTCTCTACTCAATCACTCAATCAGCCATGGCACGGTACCAAACACTTTCAAAGAGGCTATAGTGGTTCCTCTTCAAAAGAAATTGGGTGAGTATTCCCTCACCTTGAAATATTTCCAGCCAATTTAATTACTACCATTTTTGGCGAAGGTGTTGGAGGCACATGTGGACAGACATCTCTGTTCCTTTCTAGAGGAGTCTAATTTTTTTTCATCCCAGCAGGCAAGCTTTCGCCCTGCCCATTCAACTGAAACAGTCATCCTCTCAGTCATTGATGACATGAGGGAGGAGACTGATAGAGGCACTACACAAGTGTTAGTCCTGCGAGATCTGCCAGAGGCCTTTGACATGGTTGATCATGAGATTTTGGGCAGCTGTGTCAGAGCTGGAGGGCTCCAAGATTTGGTTTTGGCCTAGGTCACATCTTTTTTAAAGACAGTTTTATTTATTTTATATATAGAGTTTTTATGAAGCGCAACAGATACCCAAAAACGGGCTTCCCAACGATGACAAACCCAATAACCAGCAGATGTTCCAGGTGGATATGTGGACATTTCAGAAGGTGTCAGAAAGTACCTACGATTCACAAGGAGATATCATCCGAAAGAATGATCTCTGAATTAGACTTTCCCTAAAGAGATATGTTTTTAGTTTGTTCCTAAAACTTAGAAAGTTGTTGTTGGACCTGAGCTGTACAGGAAGGGAGTTCCATAGCTTGGCAGGGAGGAAGGCACATTTTCTGCCTCTCGCTCTTCTTATTTTTGGAACTGCCAGAAGAGACAGATTGTTCAATCTGAGTGTTTTTGCTGTTGTGTGAGAGGTGATGAGATGTTGCAAGGCCATCGGCCTGGATGCATATTTCAAAATATGTGCGATACATAGGACTTTCAATTCTAAGCGTCTCTTGATTGGAAGTCAATGCAGTTGTCTGAGAGCCTGTTGGACTGAATTTCTTGTTGAGATATTCAAGAGTACTCGCGCTGTCGCGTTTCTTATTACGTGTAATCTCTATATGACATATGCTGAACTGCCCATGTATAAGGAGTTATTGTAGTCCAGGTTTGAAATGATCAAACCCTGAACCACGATCCTACATCACTCCAGTGGCAGCCACCTCAGCGTTTTTCTCAGGGACCTCAGAAGGCAAAAATAAGTCTGCGCTAACTTTTTGACTTGGGAGTTCATTGTCAAATATTTATCTAGTATGACTCCTAAGTTCTTTACTTCACCTTTGGGGGAAGAAAGGCCCCCTAGACCGTGCAACCATGCGATTTGTCCTCAGATTGAGGGGTTATTGCCCGCCACCAACACCTCTGTTTTGTCTCAATTTAGCTTGAGCAGCTTGCTGCCATCCACTTGGCCACCTGTTCTAAATATGTGTCAAGTCTCCTGGAGGTGGAATACATATCTGGAGCCATGGAGTCATCCGCATACGACACCGCGGTAAAGCCATGTGCACCGATAATGTCAGACAATGGTTTGACATAAATATTAAAGTCAGTCTGTCTGGTTCTCCCCTCTCAAAACCCTCAGGGTCTAGCTTACCTGTGGAGTCCCCCAGGGATTCTCTTTGTATCCTCATCTTTTTAATTTGTACATCAGCTTCTTGGTGCACTCACTGAAAGAGAGGCAAGCCAGCGTCTATAACTACGCTGATGGTTGGCCGCTGCCATTCTCCATAAATCAATTCCCTAAATCCATGGAATCCCTTCAGAACACCATGTTGTTCATAAGAGATTGGATGGATGGCAGCCATTTAACACTCAAGTTTGATAAGACCGATATTATTATCACTCTCAATAAGTAGGACATGTGGAATTCCTCCTTTTGGATCCATTGATGGGCAATTCTCGTTATAAAAATGTATCTCTAAAACCCCATCTAGGAGCAGTCGCCTCTGCCTTCTTCGCTCAACTACGAAGAAATACAACAATTGGCAGATTCTTTACTCTTGATGCCCTAATTCAGATTGTACTGGCTTTAGTAATCTCTAAATTAGATTACGCCAAGTCCCTTTATCTTGGCCTCCCTAACAGACGTAATCAAAGATTGCAGCTGGTTCAAAATCAGGCAGCAAGGCTTGTTTGTCGATAGCCTAGATGCTGCCACTTCACCCCTCCATTGGTTACCGGTGGAACAATGCTTGATTTTTAAGTCAAACTGTTTCATTTTTAAATCCCTAAATTGTAAATGTCCTTTCTTTCTATCTTCTTGAGTCAAAAAATATGTATCCAAATGCAACCTGAGGTCCAGGCATAAGAACTTCCTTAGACTTCTTACATTCAAATGGAAGCGATTAGGTGGGTCTGGATTTGCTGTATTGGCCGCTCAAACTTGGAACTCTCTTCCCCCAGAGATTAGATCCAAATAAAATGACATGCATTTCCCAAAACTCTTGAAGACTTGGCTCTTCCGACAAGCCTATATTAAAATTATCTCCTGCCGTATGCTGTCTTCTGTTGCCTAGGACCAAGAAACCTCCCCAGTGATTGAGTGCTTTATTAAATTCATATAACATAACATAAAATTCAAATAACATAACATCCAGGTGCCAGAGGGGCAGGTGGTGCCTAATCCAACAGGCCAGGCTAAAGTGGTATGGTGGTTTTGGCTGCTGGGGGGGTGGCGGGCTGGGCAGATCTTTGGCCTCTGTTCCCATGTAACTTGTGGAAGCAATGTCCGTGGCCATAACATTTTGGTCATGTTAACTTTGATGGAAGGGACGCAGCTGATAGCCCCTACGATAGCCACGGAAGGCGTGGGGTCATGGCGAACCCCACTGACCTGGTGGTGACCCTACTCTCCTTGAACCTTTCAAGTGCTGAATCAGCATTGTCATCGAACAGGCAAATGCATTCCAAGGGCATTTCCATAAGGGAAGTGTTAGATCTGGGGGCCTCCAGTTGACAGAGGTAAGTACTTTTGTCCAAATAGGGACCCTTACTTCTAGTCAGGGTAAGAGGGAAACACACTGTTGATAACCCCTGCTCACCCCCTTGGTAGTTTGGCATGAGCAGACAGGTTTATCTCCAAGGCAATGTGCAAAGTATTTGTACCAACACTCACAGTAACTCAGTGAAACACTACAAATGGACGCTACACAAGTTATTTATAAAAAATATCAATATCTTCATCTGGTGAGGCAAGTCTAATAACGACAGATATCCAAAATACAAAAATAATCTCTTTCTAGTAATGTTCTTTGGTTTAAAGGTTCAGTTTAGCAATGTTCTTTGGTGATTCTCTTAGCAAAAACTTATTTGTAACAATAAAAGGTATTTGTTGAGTCTGTATGACTGTGTGACTCTTGTTTCTAACGTAGGGAAAGTCACTTTTAAAATGGTGCCTTTATCAATAATGCTCTTGCTGTACTCGTCGCACAGAATGCGCTGCCCTCCTCCTCTCGGTTTCAATCCTTGCAATCACTTCTTCTCAATGCGCGAGTGCGTGCCAGTCAACACAGTGTTTAACACCCCCGATGTGGCCCGCCGGCAGTGCACTCAATCACAACTCCCCTGAAAGCAAGCTCTGGTACTGGATCGCAGCCGGTTACCTGAGAGCGAGAAGGGGACTGGCAGTCCGTGTTGTTCCCCGGTGAGGCAGCTTCTTCTTTGGTGGCGCTTCACGGCCTGAGGTGCAGCTCCGCTCTGGTCAAGGAGTGTGGGGAGGAAATGATCGCTAGGAGATGCCTTGCGCTTCTTTGGACACAGCACAGCTCCGTCTGGACGAGCCTCCTGGTTGCTAGTTAACTTTAGATGTGGGGCCAATCCCAGTGAGGCTCGACGATGAGAAGTCATGGACTTGGGGCCAGCGGCGGTGAATGTCGGCAGGGTGTTCTCGCGGCTCCTCTCCTTGGCGAACCTGCATTCGGGCGCACAGCTTGAGGTGCGGGGGTTATTACCAAGTACAATGACAGCAATTCTGGCAATTGGGGGCCGGTGGTGAAGTAGGGTGACCAACTGGCATTGGTGCAAATTCAGGATGGTGAGTGTAAAAATTCAGGACAAAGGGCCAAAATTCAGGACACAAATTCAGGACAGGAGGTCAAAATTCAGGACAAAACTTCAGGACAATAGGTACGTTTTACAGACACATCAGAGGTCGCGCAATAGTATATAAGTAAGCCCAGCCATTTCCAAACATATTCAACCGTTTGCCAACCTATCCATCATGTATCCTTCCAATTATCATTTCACTCATCCATCCCTTCATCCATCCCCTCATCCATCCTTTCAGTCATCTCCATTATCCATCCATCCATCCACCGTTTCACCCTATCCATCTGTACACATATCCATCCACTCTTTATCCCATCCATCCATTCCCTCATCCATTCAGCCATTTACCCTTTCACCAATTCAGCCATCCTTTCACTTACTAATCCTTCCACCCATCCACTATTTTAGTCATCCATCCATCCTCCCTTTCTCTCTCCATCGACCCTTTCACTTAGCCATCCTTCCTTCCATCCATCCATCCACCCACCCATCCATCCATCCATCTACTCATCCACTCATGAATCCATAGATTGATCCTATCACTCACCCATCTATCATTTCACTCCTTCACACATCTATTCATCCTTTTGTCCATCTACCCTCCCTTTCACTCACTCATCCATCCTTACATCCACCCTTTCACTCATACGTCCATTCATTCACCCTTGCACTTATCAATCCATCAATCCATCCATCATTTCACTCATCCACCTACCCACCCATCAATCCACCCAACCATCCACCCGCCCACCATCCACCCACCCACTCATCCAACCTTTCACCCACCCACCATCCAATCCACTGATCCATCCTTTCACCCACCCACTATCCACCCACCCACTCATCCATCCATCCTTTCACCCACCCACTCATCCATCCATCCATCCTTTCACCCACCCACTCATCATCCATCCATCCTTTCACCCACCCACTCATCATCCATCCATCCTTTCACCCACCGACTCTCCATCCATCCATCCTTTCACCCACCCATCATCCATCCGTCCTTCCCCTCATCATCCGTCCTTCCCCTCATCATCCATCCTTCCCCTCATCATCCATCCTTCCCCTCATCATCCATCCATCCTTTTCCCTCATAATCCATCCATCCTTTTCCCTCATCATCCATCCATCCATCCTTCTACCCACCCACTCATCATCCATCCATCCTTCCCCTCATCATCCATCCATCCTTCCCCTCATCATCCATCCATCCTTTTACCCACCCCCTCATCATCCATCCATTACCTAATCATCCATCCATCCATCCTTTCACGCACCCCCTCATCATCCATCCATCCACCCTTCCCCTCATCATCCATCCATCCACCCTTCCCCTCATCATCCATCCTTTCACCCACCCCCTCATCATCCATCCATCCATCCCCTCATCATCCATCCATCCATCCTTCCCCTCATCATCCATCCTTCCCCATCATCCATCCATCCATCCTTTCACCCACCCATCCATCCATCCTTCCCCTCTATCCATCCCCTCATCCATCAATCCATCCCCTCACCCATCCCCTCATCCATCCATCCATCCCCTCACCCATCCATCCTTCCCCTCATCCATCCATCCCCTCATCCATCCATCCTTCCCCTCATCCATCCATCCTTCCCTTCATCCATCCTTCCTTTCATCCATCATCCATCCTTCCCCTCACCCATCCATCCATCCCATCCATTTATCCTTCCCCTCATCCATCCAACTCCTGATCCATCCATCCTTCCCCTCCATCCATCCATCCTTCCCCTCCATCCATCCATCCATCCATCCTTCTCCTCATCCATCATCCTTCCCCTCATCCATCTTTCCCCTCATCCATCATCCGGCTACCCTTCCACCCATACATGCAGCTATTTACATTTTCTCTCCATCCTTCTCCTCACTCATCAATCCATCCATCCTCTCTCATTAGCCATTTATTCAATCGTTCATTTATCCATTCACCGTTTCACTAATTCATCCAGCCATTCACCCATCCCTTCACTTACTTACTCGCCGACCTTTCCAAATTAATTTTGAGCTGAGCCCTTTTGAGAAGAGGCCTATCAAGAACTTCACCCTCGCTGCAGGGGCTGTTCCAGGACTGGGACAGAAGCCACCCATGGAGGAGACAGGATCCACCACAGGGGGGGGACAAGAGCCACCACAGGTGGGGGTGGACTGGAGCCACAACATGGGGGGACAGGAGCCATCCCAGGCGTGGGGTGGACTGGAGCCACCACATGGGGGGACAGGTGCCATCACTGAGGGGAGGACAGGAGCCATCACAGGAGAGGGAACACAGGGGTGGGCATGCAGTATTCTAGTATCATCTTGGGCTCCTCTCCTGCACAAGACAAAGAGACGACAGGCTCTCTGTCCAAAATGCCATCCCCCACTGTGATGTACAGTACTTACAGGAGATACTCTAAGAGAACTGATTGTCCTCCATACTTTGTTAATCAGTGTGGGTGCGATTGTGCCATTTCTTTATTTTCTTACATTATAGACTGCATGTTTGAAGAACCGAGGTTTGCTTACAATTTAGTGACAGTAATTACGCTCTGTGAAGAGAACCACGTGCTGCCTCGGTGTAATCAGGGGTGTAATCTGGCCGAGTCTCGGGTAGAAATGGAACGTGTGAGCCCCCTCTAAATAGCAGAGACATGACACATTCAGGGCTGTTTGCATGTGAATAGATGTCGCTGCTCCTGAACCGGCCGCCCCTCCCTCTCAGTCACCTTCGAAGCACCTCTTAACAGGTCATCAAGGGCTGGAGGTGTGAGGGTAGCCATCCCGCTGTGCCTCGCCAATGCTGATGGGCATCTGAGGAGCTTTGGTGCAGCATCGGAGTGAAGAAGGGAGGTGGGTGCAAGCTGTGCCGGCTTCAGGGTGGAGCAACTGGTGCCCTGTTAAAATGACGGACAAATGGCGTCCATTAGAGATTCCTTCACGGACAACGGACAGACGGCCGAAATTACGGACTGTCCGTGAAATTTACGGACGGTTGGTCACCCTATGGTGAAGAGATGCCGGCCCTCAGCGCTTGTTTCTGATCCCAGGCCTGCGGCGGTGATGCACGCAGCGCTCTCTGTGCCGGTGCTGGTAGAGAGCAGATGAGCATGCCAGCCAGCCGGGTTTCACAGCGGCACCAACAACATCCTGGGGGCACACAATTAGCCCCAGAGACAGCAGGGATAGCGGTGCGCGATGTAGGGCGAGTTGTAGAAGTCCTTGGCAAATCTTTTGCATCCCTGAGTTTTCAACAGGAGGCCAGCTCTTCTCAGGCCCTTGCGATAAGAGCCTACTACTAAGATAAAGAAGGTTCCTTCGCCCAATTTACTCAGGTATATTAATAGAGCTCTATGCTTAAGTAGTGTAATTTAAAGAGAGAGAAGAAGTTTAAAGTTTTAAACAAAACTTTATTGTTTTTTCTTATATCTCATACACATCATGGATAACCAATCACAATAATAATTTAACCAGGGAGCACTTGCCTTTTGGCACTGATCAGCAGTGGCAAAGTGCCCAAACCATCTAAACCAGCAAAAAAGAATTCCAGCAGAGTGTCAAAAATACAGGAGGTAGAGGCAAAAAGTCAGGGGAAACCACACCAGGGATGCCAGGTCTAATACGAAGCCTGGACTTCCTCCAAAAAGACAGTTTAGCTATATCGGCCCAAGAGGCATGCGGTGTTCACCGACTTCAGTGAAAGGCTGCCACTTGGATTCCCTATCCAGTGGGATGGTAGGGACTGTGAGGAATTCACTTTTGAGGTCGAGGTCTGCACCACCAGGTTCTTATGGGTGGGGTGCTTGGTGAGGAAAGCTTGATCCCCTGGAGTGGGAACCCCAGTGAACGTCATGGATTTGTGACCAGAGTTGGTCGACATCCAGGGGGCCTACTGGCGCCAAGCGCGAACCTGCTGGTGGACATCTAGTCAGGTACCTCTCCAGCTCGTGGGGCCCAAAGGTGATCCAGAGGGGTCAGGCTGCCCAGATATGAGGTTTATGGTCTGATAAAACTATTTGAGTAGAGCAAGGATTGATTTGACTCCAGGAAATTCAGGGCGATGCAGAAAGTACCTAAACACTAAGGCACACTTGTAGCAAAATGCTCAAAAGTGTTGGGAAAATTGACAAAAAAAGTGGTCAAAAAGTGACAGAGGTAGTAATTCCGTATCCACACTGTTGGTGCAGAAAAAAAGGAACTGAAGTCAACACGCTGGAATTGTACTCATATAGGCACTACGCACATCACATCTGGCACTTCTGACATGGATACGTTCGTTAGCTCAAGATTTCACAGATCCAGTCTGAGGCCTGGGGAATATTCTAAGGGAAGGAATCTGCGGTCTGATGCTGACCATTGCCATTGCTGACCTGCTCAACTCTTCCTTATCCATTAGAATAAGCCACAAGACTAAAGCATGATATGGTTGTGGGTTCTATGCAAATTGCTTTTGTTCACATGTTGATGTCAATTCAATTTTCTCCAGGTAAAATCTAAGGCAATTTGCACTACAGCTGTACGTGTGGAACAGGAGGATACCATGCAGTAATATTGGTCACAGTTGTTCCTATTGAACAGGGGAAAACTCAGAATTGGGCACAAAATTTGACGCAATACCATGCTCAAAACAGTGTTTCACCCAGGCGTTTTTGACCTGATTTTGTCTGTGTATGCAGAACGAGGCATTTACAGACTTTGAACCCCATACTCTTTATAGTACAAATATACAATAGTTCTAACTACAACTGTGTAGAAAATACATGCCCTTATTACTTCTGTGATACTCATACGACTCGTTCAACAATACTATTGTCTCCCATTAACTTTGTGACGCAATCGTGCAGTAACTTAAATAAAATATACGCAAGGACTTTTCATTATAAACACAAAGTCATAACTATTTGCTTTGCCACTGCTTGTTTTTGCAATAACTCATACCCATTAAAGAAGCCATTAAGAAGCCAGCGCCTGCGCACCTCTGAAATAAGATGAATACCTCGAAAGGAACTGAAAGCTCGTCGCATTAATCATCATTTTCTGAACAATTCTAGTTGATCTTTAAAGCTTCAGATTTCTGCTGGTTTATCGATTCCATTGGCCTGGAATCTCACCACCTCAATAATCCCACAAATCATCTCTGTCGGAATGTCACTGTGTCTGGCTCCTGATTGGGTGTTTGCTGTCTTATTCCTGAACGGCTCACTGGGGCGCATTTGTTGCAGTAGTTTGAACACAAAGAAAACGAAAATGGCAATGTTTACAGATAATTAGCCAGATGGCAATGAAAAAAGACTCTATTAGAAAACAAGGAATGCGCTGTGGAAATATACACTCATCCATAAATAAACACAGAAACATATAGTACCATTTCCCGAACGACTGCCCATCAAAAAATAGTGTATCTAATCCAGTACGTACAGTGTTTCCTCCGTTATCAGCCTCCTTTTATTGTGTTCTAGGCAAGCTAGGAAACCAGGCGACTCCAAACAAGGCACCGCAAGGTACGGTGAGCACCTCCAGTTATGGCCTCATCGGTGCTCTGTTAGGGAGGGAACACCAGAGGGGAGCAGATTCTGGGCAGGAGTCGGGATACAGAGCAGAAGCCATTTGGGTCTTTCTGCGGAAATAAACAGGTGGGTTTGGGGTGTTCTGGGGAACTTTCACTTATTGTGTTATTGTGCTGAGATTGTGGTGCCTTTCATCCATCCTGGCATCTTCACAGGCCTCACGTTTACCCTTAAGGAAATCAGCGTTTGTGGTGTTGGCTCCTCGGATATGCTGTTTTGCGGCGGTCCTGGCATCAGCTGATTGCCTTGCAGTTCATGCATTTAATTAGCACCCACAACATTTCACACAGTACCAGGTGAGGAGGAGTGGTGAGTAGTATCTTGGATAGTAGGGTGTTTAACATTGGGGGTATATGATTTTTCAAATCCATGGTAAGCGAGCAATTCTGCCAATTTTCGATAGTTTCACGGCCACTTCACCCGAATTAAAAAAGGCAAACTGCAGGCAGAGTTATCTGCAGCACAAGAATTCCTTGTTTCGTGCACTTTGAGTACACTGTCCGGCCCTTGACAGTGCATTAAAGCAAGCACTCCAGTGAGGGATCCTTTGCATGGCACCGGCCTCATAGAATAATGGGAGAAAATTGTTGCAACAGGCTTTCCTGCTGGGGAAGTTGGTGTAAAGAGAACTGTAAGGTTTATACCAATGTATTTACTTTAAAGAAATTATAACAAAGTTAAATAAATTACCCACCTCCCTTGCAAAGCTTTTAATAGCAATTGTTTTTGGCTTTCTTTATCCCCTTTGTAGCAGTGGAGAAACCATATTCGTATCTGCAAGTCGAAAAAAACGATTACATTTAGCCTGTTTCGAAATTAATCTGAGGATTTGCCAATCCCTAGATAACAATGACCAGAGTTACCTATTGTGGTGAGAATTATTTATGTCATTGCATGAATAGCAACAACAAAGACTGACAAACAAGTTAGACTTGACAGCCTTAAGGTGTCTTCCCCAAACATTTTCCTTTATTCCTCCATATTTTTCCTATTTAGTTTGCCGGCCTTAGGACTCTGTGCACTTTACCACTGCTAATCAGTGCAAAAATGTGTTTGGTCACTTTCTTAAGGATGGTAAAACTGACTTAGACCCAATTGATGCATTTAATTTACTTGAAAGCCCCTAGTAAAGTGGTACTACATGCACCCAGGCTCTGTAAGTTAAATGCGACTAGTGGGTAGCACGTATTGTGCCACCCACTAAAGTAGCCCGGAAGCATGTCTCAGGCTTGCCATGGCAGCCTGTGTGCGCAGTTTTAATCTGCCATTTTGACCTGGCATAGTAAACATCTTGGCAGTCCTAAATCTTCCTTTGTAATACATATGTCACCCGTACAGTAGGCCCTACACAGCCCAGAGGCTCTACATAGCTAAGAGGGTAGGTGCAGCTCACTTAAAAAGTAGGACATGTACTTTTAAATTTAACATATCCTGACAGTGAAAAACTCTCTAATTCATTTTTCACTACTGCAAGGCCTGCCTGTACCATAGGATAACATTGGCGTTAACATTATGCATTTAATACCTTATAATTCCAATTGGTAGCAGGTGGACAGTTTATCGTTGGTGTCTTTGGAAGTTAACTAAAAATTAATCTTTAATGGTAAAGTCAGATTTTGAATTACAATTTTGAAAATGCCACCTTAAGAAAGATGGCAAATTCCTGTCTTAGCCATTTGAAGCCTGCAGCCTGCTTCAGGGTCACATGACTGATTATAGTTGGCAGTTGGACTTTGTGTATTCCTTCCAGACAGATACACACAATAGAGAGCTTAGGTGTGCCTGGATGGGCCATCACTGTCTGGTTGGGGGCCCTGAACTGGGCAAACGCCACTTTCACATGAATTAGCTGTGTGTGTCTTACCTTCATACAAAGGATTGCATACTCCCTGCAGTTAGTCTGGTGTTAGTGCAGTGGAGGCAAAGAGAATTCACTAGACAGTACACCCACTTCTAAGAAGGCACCAGGTATAAATATTGGACCTCAGACACCAACTCAATACACTTTTTGACCTGCAGAAGACTGTCAGGAAGGACTGCTGTCCTGTTGGAAGGACTGCCACTCTGCTCGATTGCTACCCTGCTACCCTCTTGTCTGGGTGAGAAGGACTGGGCCTGCACCAGGACCACCAGAGTGACTGCAAGGGCTGGGATGGTACCACTTGGTAGGTCAGGACTCTTGTAAACAGAAGCTGGACTCTTTCAAGGATGAGTCCTGGACTAACAAGTGGCACCCGCCCAGTCCTGGACCCTTGGAACTGGGCCTGAAGGTGGTCTGCCAAACTCATCTATGGACCCTGCAGAATTGAAGCATCTCATTTCCTGCACAACGTAACCGCCAGCAGATTCAACAAATTGCCTGTATTTCCTATCCTGCTTGGCCTTCCCCACTTCAAGGACTTTGCATCGCCTGTCACAGCTCACCGAAACAGGCATGGTGCAATGCATCTTTATCCAAGAATATCGTACTGCAGCTCCCTGGAACTGTTGGTGCATGATGCCTCTCCTCTCCCAGACCTCTCATTGCCTCTGCTGCGCGACCCTCCCTCTACGTAATCAGGATCGAGATGCTGTGTTCACCGGACCTAAGTGGGTTCTCCTAGTCAATCTATATTCCATCGTTGTTGGCCTGAACTTGTGCAGCCAGATATTCACAGTTGGCATTTTGGCGCTATATTCCCTGAAATATTTAAAATTGCATCTCTCCATTTCTACTGATTGGATTTCTGTTGTTTTGATATTGTTTTATTGATGAAAATGTATTCTATTATTCTAATTAGGTGTGGGATTTCTCTTGTGTTTTCACTTTATTACTGTTTGAAGTGTTGCATGAATACTTTGCACGTGACAAGTAATTGAAGTGTTTTGTGAATAGGCAGCACTCCAATAGTGAACCCAAATTTTGTTTGTTACTTGTATTAATTGTAAATGTTGCTGTTAGTCGTATATTATGCAACATTTTTAAAGTTATTGCACTGGTTAGTTCAACGCAGTTTCTAATCTGCAGGAATGTTAGTTGTTAATCGTTGTTATTGATGCAAATCTTTTAGTTATGTATAAGGCTGTTTTCTAAATGTTATGTGTGTGATTAAAGGGAATGAACGAAAAGTGTATTATTCTATTATTTGGTGGTCCTAGTACACTGTATTATTGGATAGTAATAGTGTTGTTAGAGAATGCAGCCGGGTATTTGGGGTCATGCGTATACATTCTGGCTAAGTGAGTCTGGATGGAAGAGCTCAGTAGGAGTTCGTTTGAAGGTCACGCGGTATAGGAAAGAAAGATATGTGGACAGATATGAATTCAGTTAGAAGGGATATGAAAAATACCTACTGTGCAATTCGTGTACACTTAGTTAAAGACGCACATGCTATGTCAAGCCAAGGAGTGTAGAAAAATTAATACATTTGTACTGCTTTGCTTTATTTTTTTATTTACAGATTTGCATCCTTCAAATTATTTCATTGGTGGTGCTGGGATCTCGATGGTTGTGTATGATAAAAGCTGGACGTCATACTTATTCCCTTTTATAAACGGGCATTTCATTTTTGTTATTGATGTTTTAAATATGTTGTTTTGGCACACTGTAATTTTAAGGTACTTGTTAGGAGAATGTAATCTTTCTAGTTTCTTGGTGTGACACTTAATCCTAACTCCATTTTGATAGCAAGATCCTTACTCCATTTTATACTTTGAGGTAAACACTAGGGAGCCTATTTATATATTATTTATATGCGTCACAAGTACGTCACTTTTTGTGACGCTCCGGTGGCTCAGGAGCCTGCTCTATATTTACCAGGCAGCACTATGCCTCCTTACACCATGGTGCAAGGGTGCCTGTTCTGATGCATGGCAGCCCATTGTGCGCCAGCGCAGAGGAAAAGTACAGGAATATGCTGTATCTGATAAATATGGTGCATTTATGCTCTTTTGTTTTGCTGTAGGGCAGCGCAGCAGGAAGGTCTTCATCGCTGCCCTAAGGCAAAAACTCATGAATGAGGCCCTAGGTGATTTACTCTAGACCGAATCTTTGCTACAGTTGAACTACAGAGATTGGCGGTTTGGATGGTTAAAGTATACCACCAGAAGTTTTCTTCTTATACTTCAGAACAATTACTTGTAGTGCCATCTCCTGGCAGATGCAGCCAGTACAGAGGTTCCCGAGCTCGTGAGATGTGTTTTCATAGTTTAGGTACAGTAGTTGCTTCTGCATTTCAAATTGTTTGGGGTAGTCTCATAGTAGATACTGATACTTTATGGTATAGTGCATTGCCAGAGGCCAGACGTGGTAAAATGTGTAAGGTGATTGCCTGCCCCTTCTGTAGAAAGTCAAGATAGGGAAGACATGTCATTGTCCAGAATGCGGATTTAGTCCATTGGTTGATTTGTGGGATCGTGGAGAGAGCTAAATCCATGATATGTTCTAAGTTGTGTACCTTGAGGGTGGGCTGTTGGTGGTTTACCTAGATTGTAAGGTTTGTTACCCATTTGTGTTTTTTTAGCTGTAGCTACCCATATACGTCTAGTAGTAAAAGATGACTTTTAAGGTTTTAAGTATTATGATTCTATTTAGGTAAATCCTGGCTGAAAAATCATGACACAGGCTCTCCATGGAACATAAATCTAATTCTGGAATTCTTTCCACCAGGCTGTTTGAGTTATTGTGTGTAGTATTCTACACACAAAGGACCTACGACCCTGCTTGCAGGCAGGTCGCTCCCCACGCTGCTGCATGGCTCTGCCTGCATTGTTTTTGCCTAATCTTGTATTTTTCCCCTGTGCCTAACTTTCTTTCTTGCCCAGACTTGTTTTTATTCCCCTGTGCCTGTACTTGCTTTCCTACCCAGACTTGTTATTATTCCCCTGTGCCTGTACTTGCTTTCTTGCCCAGACTTGTTTTTATTCCCCTGTGCCTGTACTTGCTTTCTTGCCCGAACTTGTTTTTATTCCCCTGTGCCTAACTTGCTTTCTTGCCCAGACTTGTTTTTATTCCTCT
Source organism: Lissotriton vulgaris (assembly GCF_964263255.1). Taxonomy (NCBI): domain Eukaryota; kingdom Metazoa; phylum Chordata; class Amphibia; order Caudata; family Salamandridae; genus Lissotriton; species Lissotriton vulgaris. Next base: position 1,434,171,068 of record NC_141693.1, on the reverse strand, counting down.
GTGCCTGTACTTGTTTTCTTGCCTAAACTTGTTTTTCCTTCCTGTGCCCAGTTCTCCTGCGGCCCCTGCCCATTTTTTCCGCCGTTGCGTCCCTGTGGCCCCGCTCACCTGCAATCCCATTCGCCGCCCGCTCCCGCCTCCCAGCTGCTCCTCCCTCCCACATCCCCTCATATGGAAGCCGCTAGCACACCTAAGGCAAGCCCGTCTGTGCCCGTCCGTGCCTGGACCACTCCCAGCGCCAGGACCCCTGGACACCACGAACGCCACGACGCCCAACACCGCTATGATGCCAGAACCCTCCACGCACTCAACACCGGACGATCACACACCTGCTTCCTGGCTGCCCCAAAGCGCACCCACGGAGCTTTCACCTGCAAGAACTGCAGCTTCACAAGCATCCGCCCCACCACGCTGCCAATCAGGAAAGAACCCAACCACCTCAGATGCATCCTTCTCAACACCCGGTCCGCCCGAAAACATACCGTTGAACTCTGGGACCTACTCGACTCAACCTCCCCAGACGTCGCCTTCCTGACGGAGACCTGGCTGAACCCCGCCTCGGCACCCGACATAGCCATATCCATCCCGGAAGGCTACAAGATCACCCGCAAGGACCGCACCAACAGAGCGGGAGGAGAAATCGCCATTGTCCACAGGAACACTCTCAGAGTCTCGACCAACACCGACGACACCCTCAGCACCGCCGAACACCTGCACTTCCAGATCCACACCGAGCCCAACACCACCCTCAGAGGAACCCTCATCTACAGGCCACCCGGACCCAGACCACAGTTCAGCGACTCCATCGCCGACTTCGTAAGCACACACACCCTCGCCTCCATGGACTACATCCTCCTCGGGGACCTGAACTTCCACCTCAAGAACAATGACGACACCAACTCCACCACCCTGATCACCAACCTAGCCAACCTCGGACTCAGACAACTCGTTACAATGCCCACCCACTCTGCCGGTCACACGTTTGACCCCATCTTCTCCACTAGCCCCCACGTCTCCTTCAACCATACCACTAAACTCCACTGGACCGACCACCGCTGCATCCACTTCACCTTCAAGAAACCCACCACGCACCACCGCACCCAACAGATGCCTCACCGCTGCTGGAGCAAAGTCACCAAAGACCAGCTAACCACCACCCTCGCCCAGAGCCCACCCGCCAACCATACCAACCCCGACACAGCCACCCGCAACCTCAGATAGTGGATCAACGACTGCACCAACACCCTCGCCCCGATCAAGAAACCCTCCAACAATCATACCAACGAGAAAGTCAGCTGGTTCACTGAAGATCTCCGGGCCTCCAAGCAAACCTGCCGAAAGCTGGAGAAGATCTGGCTCCGTGAATGAACACCTGACAGCCACGCCGCCCACAAGAATGCCACCCGCAGACACCATCACCTCATCAGATCTGCCAAAAGGGCCTCCTTCAAAGACTGCCTAGACAACAACGCGCAACACAGCAAAGAGCTCTTCAACATCGTGAAGGAACTCTCCAACCCCAGCTCCAACACCAACGATGTCCCACCCTAGCAAGACCTGTGCGACTCGCTGGCCACCTTCTTCCACCGCAAGATCACAGACATCCGCGACAGTTTCAATGCCACGACCGCCCGACAACCACTGAGACCTCCTCCCTCGCGACCACCATCCGCACCAACCGCCTGCTCTACTGGACCAACATCAACGACGATGACACCATCAAAATCATGAACACCATCCACTCTGGATCTCCGTCAGATCCATGCCCACACCACATCTTCAACAAAGCCAGCACATCCATCGCACCCCATCTCCGGAAAGTCATCAACACCTCCTTCGAGACAGCAACCTTCCCAGAGAGCTGGGAGCACACCGAGATCAACGCCTTACTCAAGACACCCAAGGCGGACCCCAAGGACCTCAGGAACATCTGGCCCATCTCCCTGCTCCCGTTCCCGGCAAAGGTCATCGAGAAGACCGTCAACAAACAACTGACCCGCTACCTTGAGGAGAACAACAACCTGGACCCTTCCCAGTCCGGGTTCCGCAGCAACCACAGCACCGAGACTGCCCTCATTGCCGCCACCGATGAATCAAGTCCCTGCTGGACAACGGAGAAATGGCGGCCCTCATCCACCTGGACCTATCAGCCGCCTTTGACACGGTCTGTCACCACACACTACGAACACGCCTCCACAATGCTGGGATCCAAGAGAAGGCCCTGGACTGGACCACCTCCTTCCTCGTCGGCAGAACACAGAGCGTCCTCCTTCCCCCCTTCCGCTCCGAAGCCACCGAGATCATCTACGGCGTACCCCAGGGCTCATCCCTCAGCCCAACTCTGTTTAACATCTATATGGCACCGCTCGCCCACGTCACCCCTCGGTACGACCTCAACATCTTCTCCTTTGCCGATGACATCCAGCTGATACTCTCCCTCACCAAGGACCCCCACACCGCCAAAACCAACCTTCACGAACGAATGAAGGCTGTTGCTGAATGGATGAGGAACAGCCAACTGAAGCTGAACTCGGACAAGACAGAGGTCCACATCCTCGGATCCAACCCTTCGGCCTGGAATGACTCCTGGTCGCCGACCGCATTGGGAACCGCTCCAACACCTGCCGACCACGCACACAACCTAGGGGGTCATCCTCGACTCCACCCTCTCCATGACTAAACAGGCCAACGCCGTCCCCTCTTCCTGCTTCAACACCCTCCGCATGCTCCGTACGATCTACAAGTGGATACCCACTGAAACAAGAAGAACAGTCACCCAGGCCCTTGTCAGCAGTAGGTTGGACTATGGAAACGCCCTCTAGGCAGGAGCCTCGGCCAAACTCAGGAGACGGCTCCAACGCATCCAGAACGCCTCTGCACGCCTGATCCTCGGCATCCCTCGCCGCAGCCACATCACACCCCACCTGAGAGACCTAGACTGGCTCCTGGTCAACAAGAGGATAACCTTCAAGCTCCTCACCCACGCACACAAGGCACTCCACAACACCGGACCAATGTACCTCAACAGAAGACTCAGCTACTACACCCCCACCCGACAGCTCCGCTCCGCCGACCTCGCCCTCGCTACCGTCCCCAGCTTCCGAAGAGCGACCTTAGGTGGCAGATCGTTCTCCCACCTCGCTGCAAAGACCTGGAACACCCTCCCCATCCACCTACGGCAGACCCAAGAGCTGCTGACCTTCAGAAAATTCCTCAAGACCTGGCTTTTCGAGCAGTAGCAGCATTCCCCACCCCAGCACCTTGAGACCCTCAAGGGTGAGTAGTGCGCTTTACAAATGATATGATTGATTGATTGATTGATTCTGATGTTATGGTGTCACTCCTATGTTATCCTGTTCCTAGCTGCTCAGCCTGTGTGAGTGTTCACTTCTGAGTGGAATGTTTGGTGAATGGGCTATGAGTGGAAGGCCTGTGTGACTGGATGAGTGATGACAGTTGGTGGTTGGGGCTGAGCAGCTAGCAGGCTGCTCCTGGTGAGGCTGTTGATGATTACTTACAGGCTGCCCTACAGGACCTATGTACCTGTTGATATGGACTGATGAATATTTATACTACCTGTCTACTTACCTGAATAAATCTACATGAACTTCATCTTGCAAGCGTGGTCGTTATTACTACATTTAGTAATAGCTGGTGCTATTAGATCTAAGCGCTGCCTTTGACACCGTCTCGCACCCTATCCTTCTGCTGCGCCTAGAGGAGGCGGGTGTTACTGGCACTGCTCTCGAGTGGTTCCGGTCGTTCCTAACCAACCGGGCCTTTAGCGTGACCGTCCCGCCTTATCAGTCCAAATTCCATCCGTTGAACCTGGGCGTCCCCCAAGGCTCCTCGCTGAGCCCTACGCTGTTTAATCTTTACGTAAGGCCGCTAGCTGAGGTTGTCAAACAATGGGGTATGACCATGGTGTCATATGCCGATGACACCCAGCTAGCGGTCACGATCAGCGGGGATGCCGAAGTCGACGCTCCCAGGTTTCAACAAGGACTGAGGGCGGTCGCCAGCTGGATGACGTCCAATTGTCTTCAGCTAAACGCTAGTAAGACCGAGGTCATGGTATTTGGTAGACAGCCGGAACTGTGGGGAGAGAGTTGGTGGCCGGAGGAGTTGGGTCCTGCTCCCATCCCAGTCGCCGAGCTTAAGAACCTCGGGGTCTGGCTGGACCCTTCCCTTACATTTGCATGCCACACTAAACGCACGGCTGCATGCTGCTTCGGCATCTTGCGTGGGCTCCGTCCTGTGCTAAAGTTCTTAGATGCCCCCACCAGGCAACTCATGATCCAAGCTACCATCATCTCCAGGCTGGATTATGCGAGTTCCTTGCTGGCCGGTTTGAATGTGGCAGAGATCGGACGCCTGCAAAGGATCCAGAACGCCGCAGCGAGAGCGGTGGTAGGCCTCCCAAGATTCTGTTCTACCTCCAGCACCATACGGGCGCTGCACTGGCTTCCGGTGGCTCAGCGGATTCAGTTTAAGGTCCTCTGCGTCGCCTATAAGATCTTGAAGGGGTCCCCGGCAACTATCCTTACGACCCTCCTGGCCAACTACATCCCAGCACGACCATTAAGATCGGCAGACCTCGAATTGGCCGTGGTGCCGCGCTTTAAGCGAAGTAGGGCCGGTGGACGCTCATTTCGAGTGCGGGCCGCTGCTTTGTGGAACTCCTTACCCCCGGCAATTCGCGCTATGAGCGATTTGCTTTCTTTTCGTCGCGCTGTGAAAACGTTTTTATTCCCTTAGTTGTATGCTTGTGCTGTTTTATTTAGTTGTGTTGTGTAGCTGCCTTGTCGGGCGCCAGGACGCTCCTTAGCTGGAGCATCTGTGCGCCAAATAAAAAACCACATAACATAACATAACATAACATAACATTTATATTGGCGATGAGTTGGAGACCTCCCCATGCTCTACAGTTGGTACAAGTAGCCTGAAGAGTCTTAAAGATGCCTTCTACAACATGTTGGGAAGAAGCTACAACAGTGAGAAGACGTCAGGCACAGGCGACAGGAACAAGAAGCAAAAAGCAGGAGCCACAAGATAAAACAAAGAAACTTAAGGAGTCACAAAGGGAACGTAATGAGCACGCAAGGAAGCCCCACCAGTGTCCATCAGATCAGACAACCCCAACTCTAGCGTGCTGTACCCTGTGGCCACATCAACAAAATCTGTTTTTTCACTTAAAGTATGCCTCTACACTTATTTTATGGATTCTGCACACATTAACAAACAAAGGGAACAGTTTGTCAACATGTGTGTGCTGGGAATGTGGTGTCTACAAGCTGATTAGTTTTTCTGCACTGGAGCAGAAATGGAGAGCTGTTGCACAGGAGGGTCACCATGGAAACAGTTTTGTCACTTGAGCTGGTTCAAGGTGTTTGAGACACGAGTAAGTGTTGGGGAAATATGTTTGGAGACACTTTTGACACATCTGATTGTGTGTGCTGCAAGGAAGATGTCTATACTGTGTGTTTTCTTACTATTGAGAACCTCCATCTGGACTCAAACTGCATGATGCTGCACACATTGTGATTTTACATAGACGCTTTATCTGCACCTTGCCCGTCAACTTGCTTTACCATCTGGACCTATGTACTAGAAGGGAGATTTATTTTTATTTGTGTCATTTATAGAGCGCACAGCTGCCCCAACGGGGCGGCCCAGCGCTGCTACAATAATTTATCTTCTGTTCAATTTAAGATGTTTAGGACTTCTCTTAACAAGGTGTCAGTGCGTGGATGGGCACTGGGTTTCACATTTCTCCCAGCGGTTGACAATTTGGACACTGTTTGTGCTTGTGTTTTAGACAAGGCCAGTTTGGTGGCCGGTTGATGAAGGATCGAATTTGGGGGTAAGTTCAATATTTATTTTATTGTGGTCCCTGGGTGCAACCATGGACTTTTGGCAGTTCAACTGCTGTTTTAACTTTTTTTTTTAAATGTGGCGCATGTCAAGTAACGCACGCGCTTACCTGAGTCCATCTTCATGGTCGTGTGCAGATCCTCCGCCGATGAGTGCTGCATCCATTTTCGTATCTCCACTGTGATGGTCTCCAGTCTTCAGCTCTAGTTATTCTCTTAAATGTTTTTGAGCACCTTGATGCCAGGAACCATCCGGCGTGGTGTAAATGGTGTGTGTCGCCATTTTGGCTTTGGCGCTACAGCAAGATAGTCATCTAGGGCCCGATGTAGGTAAATCTGATTTACTGACTCGAGAATACCGAATTTTACCGATTCGGTATTCTAGATTTGGTAAATCAGATGTAGGTAAAAAATCGGTAATTTATACCGAATCTGTATGATTCGGTAATTACCGAATCGGTATTTACCGATTCGGTAATTGCCATTGATTCCTATAGGCCTTGAGGCCCATAGGAATCAATGTCAATTACCGAATCGGTAAATACTGATTCGGTAAAATTACCGATTTTGCAAGGGGGACAGGGTGTCACTTTGACACTCTGTTGGACCCCTGATTCAGGCTTGTGTGCCATGTGACACACATACATGCCCTTGGGGCATGTCTGTGTGCCACATGGCACAGGTGTACATGCACAGATGTGCATGTACACAGGTATTTGTTATTTACCACCAAATAGTATTTGATGGTAAATAACGAATCGGTAAGGGCCTGTGGCACTGTTGAAAGTGCCACCTACATCTGTATTTACCGATTCGGTAAATTTACCGATTCGGTATTTTACAGAATCGGTAAATTTACCGAATCGGTAAATATACCGATTCTGTAACTATAAGGCCCCCTACATGTCAAACAGCAAATACCGGTCGGTAACGGCCGAAATCGGCCATTACTGACCGGTATTTGCCATCCTACATCTGGCCCCTAATCTTTTGTCCGTTTTGACAAACTACATTGTCAGGCCAATACATTTAATTGATGGTTGAGACTGTGCTGAAACATCGCTGTGCTGATAAGTTAATTGATTGTTGAGGCTGTGCTGGAACGTCGCTGTGTGCGGAATGGATGCATTTCATCTCTGCTTACTTGCCTTGGTTTGTTCAAGCAGATATTTACAGGTACTTCATTCTTCACGCAAATTTATGACAAAATGAATGTTTATTGGAGACACTTGTGATAAAAGGCATCTCTCTCTTCATGCAAATTTGCGACGGAATGGATGTTTTCTGGAGAGACTTGTGTTACATATCATGCTTCATGTAATTCATCTGGGGTGTTGTTTTGTTATTTGTTGTGCTTTGTGCATATTTGCTCGGGTGAGAGGTCGCTCACCGGTGAGTCTACGGTTTATTAATGTATTACAGTTATTAATTTATTTTGTGGTGCCACTGTCAACACTTTCACATCCGTTGGTAGTTTTCCTATACTGTGGTGTGTATTCACTTTGTCCCTTACATGAGGGTTGATATGGGATTACAGTCCCTTTTCTTATCCCTACTCAGGGATAGGTTCATGGATTCTGTATCCATTCATACTAGTTCATTTTTGGTAACCATTACAGAGGGTATGTTTTTGGAATTTTGCCCACTTATATTACGCTTTAACCTTACGCAGGGTTGGTGTGTATGGGTCTTTTCCCATTACATTAGTTTATGGGTTATGGTTCCATTTACACTAAATATGATGCAAGGAGACACATTCCTTGTGTGCATAAGACGCATTGTGCCGCACAATCAATTTTGATGCAGGGTTAGGTTCCCTGCGTGTATAAGACACCTTGTGCCGCACATTTTTGTTGTGCAGGGTTTTGTCCTTGTGTGCCTCCTCTCAGGGAGTGTATCAGAAGGTGAGCAACCCAATATACCCTTGCGGGCTTGGGCAGAGAGATAAGTAATTGATTGGGCCAGCAAGGGATTTTTTTATATATATGTTTTAAGACTAAAGACCAGTAAGTGCGGAACTCAATTGAATTGTAAACTCACACTATTCTTTGTTTGTAACTGGTAAAATCAATTAACGCTATAAATCAATAATGTTACCACACTAACATTATACAAAAAATAAATAACAAAAACCAGGTTGTTATAATCAAAAGTATTTCTTTGTATTTAATTTTCAAAAAGGAGAGTTTATCTCTTGTGCATGATCAAGGGTACAAAAGAAATGCAAAACGGATATACTTAAACAATGTTGTTCAATAACATGGTATATCTGGAAAAGGTCTAAACTGCTGTTGAATAATAACTTTGACTCCAAACAGAAATGATATGAAAGTCAATAAAGTTGTATGAAACTATAGCAGAATTAAGACAATGTTGTCGACGCATTGGATCAAAGATCCTTCTCTCGGTCAGCATCACCTTACCGCATCAGCTGTTCCGGTAAGGTGACGCTGACCGAGAGAAGCGTTTTTTCGAGCAACAAGACTTTTTGCTGTGCCGAAACTCCCTCTACCTCAAAACGTGAGAAACACAGACTTGAATCCTCAGCCATTGACCTACTATGTTATACATTAGAAGAATTGTTCTTGCCTGACAGAGGGTCTTTGATCCAATGCTTTTTAAAACTTCTGTCCTGAAGATGGTCTTGTGAATTCAAAAGAAAGACCGAAACGTCGACAACATTGTCTTAATTCTGCTATAGTTTCATACAACTTTATTGACTTTCATATCATTTCTGTTTGGAGTCAAAGTTATTATTCAACAGCAGTTTAGACCTTTTCCAGATATACCATGTTATTGAACAACATTGTTTAAGTATATCCGTTTTGCATTTCTTTTGTACCCTTGATCATGCACAAGAGATAAACTCTCCTTTTTGAAAATTAAATACAAAGAAATACTTTTGATTATAACAACCTGGTTTTTGGTATTTATTTTTGTATAATGTTAGTGTGGTAACATTATTGATTTATAGCGTTAATTGATTTTACCAGTTACAAACAAAGAATAGTGTGAGTTTACAATTCAATTGAGTTCCGCACTTACTGGTCTTTAGTCTTAAAACATATATATAAAAAAATCCCTTGCTGGCCCAATCAATTACTTTCCTCTCAGGGAGAGCATTTACGTTTTTCACAGGATGTCCCTTGTTAATGGTGGGGGCAGGACATTGGGATTTAGTCCCTTTTGTCCACATGACTTTTTCTCCTCTTAAATGTGTTGTCCCTTGTTTTGTTGGGGCAGGATATTGGGTTTTAGTCCCTTTGGTCCACATGACTAGTCTCCTGTCTTGGAGAGCTTACATTTTGACATTTATTTTTCATTTTTAGAGGAGGGGGATGGGTATTCTGTATCCATCTTTCCTTCTTGTCTTTAGTTCATTACCCTCTCGTGATGCAGTGTTCCTGTCATCCCGGGGTCTGGGCATTTGACTCTTTTTGCAATAGTTCATATGATCTGGGTGGTATTTCCTCGGTTGACCTGCAGTTGCTGCTTCTGCCATGGAAGAGGACAAAGACTGGAACTTTGTTGTGAATCTACTTGAAGAAAAATCTCCAAGAGCTGGCCTCCTGTTCTGAAGTCTCACGGACACAAAGAAATCGCCACCAGCTCCCCTGAGGTCCCCTGATGGGACTTCCGACCTGTCAGGAGATGCTCATTCCAGGTTTTGGGCCTCTGGAGGTTGTTCCTGCTGTTGGGAGCTGAAAAAAACATAAAAAACACAAGAAAAACAACTCTGAAGCCGTCAGCACTGGGGCTGGGGCACCGCTCGTGAAGAGCACAACGCACCACCCTGCCTGCACTGCAGCTCCAATGCCCTTCTACACCTGCCAACACCTACAGTTATTGGCCTTCCCAATGCCAGCGCTTGCACCAATTCCATCACTGCCAGCGCCAGCATCCCATTATTGTGGGTTCGATAACCAATGAAGGTGACTTCACAAACTCTTCGACTTCGCACCACCTCATGTGAAATGAAGCCTCACCGTTGACGCCCCCCTCTTCCCTTGTACTGGACTCTAAACGTCGCCCCCACATGGACACCATGCCTTATCTCCACCATGGCAACCAGGGAACCGACCTCGACCTTGGCATCGATGCCTCACCTCCATGACACCACTCATCACCAATATACTTTGTTTTCCACTGTACTGTTGTTTGGGGGTCCATGTGTGTCCGTGCCCGATGTCACACACCTCGGGGTTGGCGCCTTACTTTGGATATATGCCTGTCACAACATTGTAATAGTCCCAGGTTGAGCTATATGTTTTTGCAAGTGTTATTTGTGCAAGTAACTGTTTTTAAGGGCTATTTATATATAAGTATGTTGAATGTTTGTCATTTTGGTCGTGTTTGGTTTAGCTAAAGATACTTTATTTTTCTAAACTGGTGTGGTGTTGATTTGTGGTGTTTTTGCTGTATTACTGTGGCTTAAGTACAAATTCTTTACACATTGCCTTTGGGATAGGCCTGTCTTCTCGTGCCAAGCTACCAAGGGGGTGAGCAGGGGTTATCTAACGTTAGGAGTCCCTACGTGGACAAATACCATACCTATGCCAACTAGAAACTTCCATTTCTAACAAACACCTTTTAAGCAGTGATTACCAACCAGATCGCAAGAAGATTGCACACCACTAAAAATATAGTCCTCAACGTCCCATGCTGAGATCACATCACACAACACCTTAGGGCAATCCACTGGCTTCCGATACACATCGCACACTTCAAACTCTTCACCCACGCCTACAAAGATCTCCACAACACTGACCTTGTCTGTCTGCATAGCTGCTTTCACTACCACCACCTTCCAGAAACCTCCGCTGCATTGGTCTCTCACTAGCACACACTCCATTCATATACAAAAGCAGTGCAGAGGGGGGGCACACCTTCTCGTATATATTCCCTAAAACCTGGAACGACCGGCCACGTCAGAGCCTCTAGCCTCATCCTGAATTTTACAAGAAGCTGAAAACCTGTTTTTTCGAGTAAATTATTCATGGCTGGTGTCACACGCCTCCTACAGAGCACCTGGATGACCTCACAGGTGATTAGTGCACCATTAAACTCTGATTTCATAACAGATTATCTTCATCGATATTACGACATCCACAGTCTTATGGCACTTGAATTCATTTATGTGGTAACCACGTGGATCAGAAGATTATCACTCGGTTACTTTGCTTTTTGAAAGCAGGTGAGATCTCCTGGTATAACATTCAGATGGGACATTTCTGAGTCAATGGCAACGCCCCAGTTTTGAAAGTATCCTCAAAGTATACATCATAATCTATGTTAATTCCCTTGCCACCACCCACGGTAATCTATGTTTCTGGTATCGCTAATTCTGCTGGTGGGTGAATACCACACCAAGATCTTCGCCACCTGTAATGTAAGCCATAGTGGAGAAAGCCATACCGGCGTGATTTATGGCAAGTGCACTACTAGCATTACGGAAATACTGAGGGATTCAGAGATCCACACTGACATAACGTGGTGTACACTAGGTGTCACTGTTGGTCAACAGTCAGTTTCCTTACACTGTGAGGTCATGCACATTCCCAGGTGCCTCTCAAAGACCTAAGGCGCATTTCTTTCTTTCCATCATCAGCGCGTGCATCAGCTTTAAAAAATAAATATTAAAACAACAAATGCATCTCCAAGTTGGTGCTCCTTCTGCTGAAAGCAGAGCTTGGAAGCAAGGACACGCTATTACTGCCCCGTGTTTCCGAGTCCTGCTGTCTGCAGCCTATGCAGTAACAGTATTTACCTGTTTATTTAGGATACGCATTTTAATTCTGATTAGGACAGTGTATTTACTGACAGTATAGTGTTGCAAGCATTACCTACCCAACACCACCACTGTATTAAAGGTGCATCCCTATTCAAATATTGACTGTAGGATTAAATTAGCACTTGACCGCACAGCCAGTTTAATTTTCAGGCTATTTTATTTTAATAGCCTTCTACCGCAAACGTCGATTCGGGAGGGTTGTAAATGCAAGATCTTACTGTCACTCAGCTCGATGACACTGACCTATCGAACTCGAACGGATGAGAGGGTGAGTCAGCCAGATAATAATGTGAAGTTGCAATCAACGGGTTATAAAGACATGAGAGTTACTTGTCTATGAATCCAGTGAACTCTGTTTGCAGCTTTTAAGCTAAAGTCTAATGACGTTTTAAAATCTTCATAACATGTCACTCCTTTGAAGACGGCAGAATTCTCCACTACAAACAGTCGTGAAATCGGCTTGTCTGGGAGTGTGACAGAAAAAGAAAGAATTTACTCTGGAGAAAGGGGATGGCGTCAGTAACACGTCTTCTATCTAGACATGTGCAACATTCATTTGCCAACTCTACCGCCAAAAGGCATTGACAAGAAGTAGAAACGTTGGGGCATATTACCAAGAAGTCCATTAGTAAACGCACAACGCACATCCCCATATCGCCGGCTGTCGCTGGATTTCATCGCCGTTTTAGCGCACAATTATCAATGCGCATCACGTAGGCGAATTGAAATCCGGTGATAGTCAGCGATATGGCACATTAGCGCATGAAAACAAACGTTGTTTTCATGCGCTAATGTGTGCCTTGACAATATGGGGGGGTGAATTCAGCGTTATGATCCACACCCCCATGTTATCAATGCCCTAACACCTGGTCAGAGCAGGCGTTGGGAGACCTATGATAAACGAGATTATCGCAGGTCTCCCTCTCCCAACGCCTGCCTAGGTAATAGGGTGTTCCCACCTCCAACCACATTTTACATGTGGTTGGACGTGGGAACGCCCACTTTGCATGTTATTAGCGATGTTAATCGCCGACATGCAAAGTGGGCTTGTGCCAGGCTTTAAAATGCCCTTGTTAATAGGGCTCTAGCAGTATCGCCGCTTTCTCGGCACAATTCGCCGAAAAAGCGGCGATACTTGCCCTTGGTAATATGCCCCGTTATTTAAAAAGTTTTTCAGGCTACAATATAGCACACGAACAGACCTCACGTTAAGGTAGATTTAAGTCAGCTGGTGCAGGGACCTATTTTTTCAGAGTTCCGTGTGTATATTGAATCTCAATATTCCAGTCGTAAAAAAAATGCTCACTGGGTTATGCACCTTCTGAAAACTATCTGCATTTAACCTTCAAGAAATACATTTCGTTCCTTGCAGGTTTTAACATGTTCATTTTTCAAACTCCAACAAAATAAGGACTATTGTGTTAGGTATTGCTTAACACTTGTTAAGTGTAACAAGAATACAAAAGAATTCAGGCACAAATCTGGTGACAATCACACGGAGATGCTGCAACATGCACCTCCAGACAACAAATGGCATCAGATTTCATGCAAAACACAGAGCTGCTGTTTATTATTAAAATTGCAAATCTTCATGTTCAGACAACGCTGACTGCAGAATGCAGCACACATAGAATTGCAGCACACATTGAAACAGGGGCAGATTCTCCATTAGGGCTCTGGGGTTGTGCCCCCGATATTTCATCACATTCCTGTGCAAATATTACATAGATTTATTTCGAGATAAGCTCATATCTCTAAACAAATCGATGTATTTAAGTCTCGGCTGTGTGTCCCAGACTGCCTGCCTCGCCTCGCTCTGAAGCAGGAAAGGGAAGCTAGGCAGTAAATCATCTTTCTGAACTGTGACACACGACACAGGGCTTACTGTTCTAAAGCCCTTCATAATGAATCATTGCCACTGTATTCTACGTAGGATCCACTGTAGGCCAGTGATACTTTCAGCATCATTGTTTTGGGCGTTGAAGGCTCCATTCCTGCGTGACAGCATCTGTCTGTCATTCAAAGGCATTGATCCCACCCTTTCCCATTCGTCACACGTAGGAGTGGATGCAAGCATGTGTGATCTGGTACCTTGTTCTCTTAACCCCTTCCATGCTCACTGAGCTCGTCATGAGGTACATCTCTCGTACACTCCTGACGAGCTGAGCTCGTCATGAACAATGGGAATAAATAAGGGTCAGCACAGGAGGGGAATACCATCAGCATTGATGGTGTTAAATGTTAAGTGTTAGAATGCTAATCTTCTGTCATGTATATTGTTTTGTGACCCCTCGCCACCCTAACATCCCCTACTGTGACACCCCAGACCCTGTCTTTATATCGCTGGCCCCGTTAGAAGTGGAGCTGCAGAATTTGTTCCCCTGCTAAATGGATCCAAAAGACAAGCAGGCCAGGGTTCTTGTTCCCTTGTGAAGTTGATGCAAGTATTCCTGTCAAGGGCAAAGAAAGAGAAATGTGCTTGCAGTAGACAGTTATATTTTATATGACAATAAAACTGGCCCTGAATATCTAGTCCTGCAGAGAAGTACATGCTGTGTGCCTTAAAGTCTCTCCAGTCCAGCTGAGCTATGTTGGCTCATTTGATATAAATGCATTGCAGTTCTAGTGTGGCCCAGCAGCAGAGTGGTTTTCAATCAGCGGGCTGCCTCACTACAAGTGCTACATCACTGAAGGTGTATGACCATGCTGCTTAAGCTCCATACCAAGAGCCTACAATGAAGACTTTAACAATAACATGGTATCAATGGCACAGTTTGATGTTATCAAGTTTTGATGAACTAATACTCTGAAAAGAAAAGCAGTGCTTAGTTTTTTCACTATGATTTACAAGATAAAGGTGGCCATTAGAGACAATAGTAGTCTGAACCATGGTCCTCCAGCCTGCATTACTGCAGTCTCGCACCCCAGTGACATGCCCTTAACAACATTAATGCCAAAAACATGCACTGATTTATGAACAATGAGTGTTAAAAATGTTAAGGCAATGCATGTCAGCTTTTTATTCACGGATACTTTGAGCTATGCAGATGTTTATGAGGGGTTTTGATTGAGAGCCCTGATGTTTTAAAAACACTGAACAAAACTCTGGATCTGCTCCCACTAGAAGCCAGACGGACGATGACCCAGGCACTTATCACGTCCCGTTTGGATTATGGGAATGTTCTATTCCTGGGTGCATCGGAAAAGAATCTGCGGCGCTTACAAGTCCTGCAAAACGCGGCTGCCGGCTAGTCTTGAGACTCCCTAGAAGAGCAGCATCAAAGCCTGCATTGGCGGCACTTCATTGGCTTCCCGTCAAGAAGAGGATCCTGTTCAAATCCCTCCTAATATGCCATCACAATCTCTGGCACAAGGCTCCATCCTACCTGGGAGACTTGGTCACCAGGTATGTGCCAGGCAGAGATCTACGTTCAGGAGGGACAGGGCAGCTTGAAATCCCTCAGATTAAGAAAGCCAGAATGAGTGGCCGCTCATTCATACTTATAGTCGCACAAAGCTGGAACATACTCCCTATGTGTCTAGGACTGGAAAGGTCAGAGGCCAATTTCAGGAGTCTCCTCAAAACTCATCTTTTTACCATCTAGGGGCATTATTAGCTAGGGGGTTGGCTTCGCTAACTAGCGGGTTTGTCTTTCCACAGCGCTGGGACACGCCGGAAGGCGTAACCAGGCACTCTACAAACTACTTTATTATTATTATTATGCTGATGCTGAAACCAAATCAAAGTGCATGTCAGTGGGTTGGCATCTCTGCAGAGCACACAGAACAATGGTCATCATGTATTCCAGATGTAATTGGAATTTTGTGAAAATGTGTGTGAAGGGGGTGCACAGATGGCAAAATATTTACAGGGCAAAAGCAAATAAATTGCTAAAATGTGAGTAAGTGCAGTGTATGTTTGGAACTGGTTAAGCGAGGGAGATGTAAGCAAGTGCACTTGGGGAAGAGTGAAAACAGGATGCTGAAGAGGAAAGAGAGGTCGTTGAAGATGTGTTGATGGATGAGATGTGCAGAGAAAAAGTACATATATATCTAACATAAAGAACTCACAACTGAAGGCCAAAGCTCTTCCACAGGCCTCAATACTATTGAAACATCATAATTGAAACATTTTTAAATGTAATTATTTATAACAAATTCTTTTTGTTACGTATTTATGGTAAACAGCTAACAACCCTTGACCAAGTCAATCGTACTGAGAGGTTTTAGGTGTAGGTGAGTTCTTGTGTTTTATATCTGGATGCAATGACATCTCAGAGAAAAACCAAAATACCAGTCGGGAAGCACACTATGGGATTCACAGTAATTTATTTTACATATTCTTTTTTAGAGAGTCAACACATTTTTCATCCCACTTAAAGACCTGTCTTCAAATATTTCTATATGAATGATTGCAATCAGCAGCTGTGGGTCCTTCCCAAGACCTGGTTGGAGCATTCTC
Source organism: Lissotriton vulgaris (assembly GCF_964263255.1). Lineage (NCBI taxonomy): Eukaryota > Metazoa > Chordata > Amphibia > Caudata > Salamandridae > Lissotriton > Lissotriton vulgaris. The sequence goes on along the minus strand of NC_141693.1, from coordinate 1,434,154,942 downwards.
TTCCAAAGTTTATGCGCACGCAGTTCAAGACACTGGGCAAGCACACACTTTATAAGGCTGAAGTTGTCACTTTGTACATTTGCACATTAGAGTAACTGTTGAACATTTTCATGCAGTAAGCTATATGGCAGTTTTTTAAGTGTATAATGTTTCAAAACTATATGTTCCCACTACTTTATAAGGCATGCTTTATCACTAAATTAATTTGCCTTACAATACACCATTTGGCAATCTTTTTTTCCTTTTTTTTCTCTGGAAGACAAACCAGCCTTGACCCCACGTTTGTCCATTAAGCTTGCCGGCATCGCTTACTACATAAAAATCATGCCAAACCTGTATGCCCTACTATTTTTAAATGTCACCAGCTGCTACTGTATAGAAAGAGCAAAAAACGAAGAGAAATAAAATTATTGTTGTGCAACTGTAACACCTCCCCTTGAAAGGCATTAGTATCTGGCGATACCTCAGATTTATACATTCTTGTAAATCTGGGGCAGTGTCACAAAGCCATGGGTGTTGCGTGAGAACACCCACAGCAGCACCCATGGCATGCCCCTTTAACATAGAAAACTGCATGAAAGAGGACCATATTTACAAGGCCTTGTAAAGTCACTCAAAGTGGCTTTGCATGGCATAATAAATATGGGCCAGCACTCAATCCCACCAGAGCGTAGAAAACTAAAACCACGCTCCATGGCACTAGGGACTTGTAAATATGCTCCAAATTTGGCCTAAAATATGTGTCTAATGGAGATCCCTTTTTAGCAGTAATTGTGCAGGCAGTAAAACTGTAGAGCTCTGCACTGTGCGGTTCCACAGTGTGCGCCATTGCTGCCTGTGTTCTTTAACATTTATATAAAACTGATGTAAACATGGGTCTTGCTTTCTACAACTAAGCATATGATTAGCTACTGTTCTTTAAGATGTCTCCTATAACTCCTTATTGTGTGGCCAGTTTCTGCACTGGTCTGTCAGATATGGATCACACGTGGAAAATAAACCATCTAAAATCATAATCCCAAGAGAAATGCTTTATGGCCGTTAGAGTCTTACGCACCTCTGTAGATTTTACCAGTAACATGGTCCCTCGCCCATGTCGGTGGATATAGTGCAGAACCTAGGAATCGGGAGAGACTTCCTTCTAACACTGGCAATTCAACTAGCAGGAGTGTGAAGCGCCCGATCCTACAAGACGCCCATTTTATTCACAGTTTTTGGATTTCTCAGCTTTCCTGAGACATTTGATGAGAGTAAAAAATGCATAGACCACGTACTCATCGCAATTAACTACAGCACCTTCAAAAAGGATCTAGCTGCAATTCAAGTCTGCTGCTAAAACGAGACTGTCGGGACCACATTACAGCAGTCTGGCTAGCACTGGTTACTAGATGAAGAGCGCACCAAATTCATGCCACTGTGTCTGTCAAATGACAGCATGCTTAATCAAATGCAAACTTGCCAGGCACCTAGTAAGCAGGGAACTCCACCCTTGTGGTTCCTAAATAGTAGAACTCAAAATGGGCGGGTCCGCTCTGGTTAACTGTGGAACTCAACAGCAAACACACCTAGGCCTAGATGTAGGTAATAGCAATTTACCGAATGGTAAATACCGAATTTTACAGTTTCGGTATTCACTATTCGGTAATTGCTATGTAGGTAAAATATTCGGTAAAAATACCGAATCTGTAAGATTCGGTAATTACCGATTCTGTAATTACAGAATCGGTATTTGCCATTGATTCCTATGGGCCTTGAAGCCCATAGGAATCAATGGCAAATACCGATTCTGTAATAACAGAATCGGTAAAATTACCGATTTTGCAAGGGTGACAGGGTGTCACTTTGACACCCTGTTGCACCCCTGTTTCTGGCTTGTGTGCGATGTGACACACAGACATGCCCTTAGGGCATGTCTGTGTGCCACATGGCACAGATGTACATGCACAGATGTGCATGTACACTGGAAATCGTTATTTACCATGGAATAGTATTCCATGGTAAATAACGATTCGGTAAGGGCCTGTGGCACTGATTACAGTGACACCTACATCTTGATTTACAGAATCGGTAAATTTACCGATTCGGTATCTTACCGATTCTGTATATTTACCGAATCGGTAAATATACCGATTCTGTAAATTAAATGCCCCCTACATCTCAAAAGCCAAATACCGGTCGGAAACGGCCGAAATCGGCCGTTTCCGACCGGTATTAAGGCTCCTACATCTGGCCCTAAGTGAGGTTCGCACTCATCTGACTTTCAAGCACTTGCTGGCCTATCTGCTTAGCAGAAGGAGATATTCCAGCAGTGGATGTTGCACTTCATAGGACTCCTTTTCACATCATGTCATGTGCCATGTATTGTGATTAGTCCAATATATGGAAATTGTATCTTGGTTAGGGAGTGACCTGCAGAGTGTGTTTTTTGTTTTCTCTAAAAGGCTGCAGAGTACAGAGGCCAGATCAGGCAGAGTCCTGCCGTTCATTCATGTCTGATATGTGCATTCGTCAGGAAGTGCTGATAATATTTACTGAATGCACATGAAAGGTGCCCCCCACCCATAGTGGTATGATCCCGATTGATGGCCGGGGTAAGGTGGTTCTTAAATCGAGAAACTAAAAACCTCAAGTGCTTAAATATAATTCAAACGGCATGAAGTCATTGATTGTGTATTTGTCAAAAAAACATTTGTTTTACTGTTTAAGCCAAATTCATTGTTTCATTTATTTATTTTATTTATTTATTTATAAAGTTTTATATAGCGCGAACTAGATCCCGAGGAATATCAGAGCGCTTTACAATTATAGGGAAAGGTAACTATCAAAAACATGAATCTAACATGGGGAGTATAATAGGCATTGAATCAAATGGTGGACACATAACAGCTCATTTATAAATCCTGAGTGAACGAGGAGTGGGCTATAAGATTGAGCGTAGTGATATAAGGGGAATAAGTGAAATAATCATATACAGGAATAATAACCAGTACCAAAGTAATAATCTAAACATGAGTCAAATGGGGCATCTAATAGGCATTGAGTCAAGTGGTGAACGTCTAATAGATCATTTACACACCTGGGTGAACGAAGAATGGGCACTATGATGTAACATAATGACTTAAGGGGAGTAAATACATTAAACATGTACAGGAATAATAGCCAATACCAGAATAATCATCATATACTGGAATACTGACCGATACTATAGTATGTCCGATGAACTTAGAGCTACAAATTGCCCCTCACATTGCAGACATTGGGGCATATTACCAACAACTAGCGATAATTATCGCTAGGTTGGCTTAGCGGCAATAATTTTATCGCCGTGTAGCGACGCTTTTTATCGCTTAGGAGCCTAGATATTATCAAGGTTTATCTCCTAAGCGATAAAAATCAGCCGAAATGCATGAATATCGCTGAAAAGACAGCGATATTCATGCATTACTGAGCAAATGCTCTTAGCCATGTTATCCACCTCCCATTGGATAACATGGCTAAGAACTGCTCAGGGCAGGTGTTAGCTTTTGGAGATATTCGCGCTTAGCGCGAATATCTCCAAAAGTTGGTAATAGGAGATAGCGATGTTAGCGACTGTTTCCAGTCGCTAACATCTTGGCACACCCACTTTGCATGTCATTAGTGATAAATATCACTGACATGCAAAGCGGGGCCCAAGATGGTCGCTATCGCCTACTAGCTGTCGCTAACTGGTGTTAGCGACAGCTAGGTAATAGGGAGATAATTTTATCTCCGCTTTCTTGGCTTTTAAAGCCAAAAAAAGCGGAGATAAACCCCCTTGATAATATGCCCCATTGTTCTTAAGTCACATATGCTTTTCTCAAAGCAACAGTTCAATTCAAGGGGGCACTCACTTTACACAGTAAGGCACTCACTTTATACAAATTCCAAACATGTTGACTGTCGAATGTCTGATCTCTTGCATTTTAATGTACATTCTCCTGGGACACATACATAATAAACATTTAATGTACAATGCTGTTTTGGAGCTCTGTTTCATAATGGAAAGAGCTGCTTCCAGAGGCACGATGGTTTCCGCGTAGAGTAAATCTTAAATGTTATGTATCAAATTGTATGTGTAAAAAGAAAGAGTCCCAAATGCAATTGTTTCGCTGAATGCAACATTGTATATCTTTTACACAAACTATTTTACTTTCTGAGACTGACTGCACTGAATTAATAAAATGGTGTTCCTGTGCTTCCATGCAAAACAAAAATCAATATAAATATAAATCTATTTGAAATACCTTTTTGAATAGTGTCTATTAATAATGTATGATTTCTTGTCTTTATTGTTTTACTTGTATTTCAAAACCACCTTTTCCAATCCGGGAGAGTTGTGGCGGAAAGTAATTAGGGGTGAGCTGCAAGGAGCCTTCCAGCAGGACGCAGGCGTGAGCAAACAGGTATTACATTGATTTGCTGGAGATAGTATAGGATCAGCCTTTCCAAAAATGCTACCGAGACACATAAAATACAACTTTATTTTCATCACATACTTTTATTTTCCCCGTTTTTATATATGATGCAAGAACGGGGTTTCTAGGCATTTCCAGGGAGAAGGTAGAAAAGTTGATGTGTGATAGGCATTGTCCCAGTTTACCAACATGCACCAGTCCAAAGACTCTCTAGGGACATGGCCTTTGTCACCATGGTACCTTTTTATAGATGCAAGCGAGTTTCACTAAACATGTTTTAAATCTGAATATTATTTAGCTGGACTTTGCTGTGACAAGTTAAGCCGGCAACCATATAACCATTGGGAAACGTACTCCTTGAATGTGCACATGGTATCATTGGAATGCTGCGAGAACTGATCAGACTTTCGTTGTCCAGAAGTTGGAAATGGACGGCGCTCCTTTTCAATAAACTAGGGGGCTGAAGGAACTACGCAAAAAGCTGGACATTCCCAAACTCTCTGGTGCATATTATCAAGAGATACATTGCCGCTTTTTCAGCACATAGCGCCAAAACAGCGGCGATTTATTTATCTCAGTATCATCAAGGACACACTAGCAAGCGTTGGAGCGTTTTTCCTTGCGACTTTGCATGTCACGATCAATATCGCTAATGACATGGTAAGTAGGCGTTCCTGAGCTAAACAACATGGGGATGCTCGTTAACACGGTGTTGCGATATTAGCAAGCCATGAAGCAGACCCACGAAGCAATAATAAAAGTTGCGCTAACATTGATTATCGCTGGTATTTAATGCCTGAATAAAATCTCACTTAGCCATTTTGACAATCGGAGGTGGATTGTCAGGCTGAGTCCGACAATGGGAGGTGGATTGTCAGGCTGAGTCCACACCTGCCTGGTAGCAAGCTGTACATTAGCGCTGTGAAATCATCGCTGGATTTCATGCGCTATTCATGGGAATCGCCCTCTATCGCTGGAATTACATTGCCTGTTAGCAAAATGTTGTTAATACGTCGCTAACATGGCGATGTATTCCAGTGTTAGAGTAAATCGCGCTAAGCGCAATTTCCGATAATTATCGCATCTCCTTGTTAATAAGCCCCTTTGTGTGCAGATATTGCTTCAAAAGGACAGCACACCCTCTACAAGCGTAAGTGTGCACCTTGGCCTCAGTGAAACGTCCTCCCAAGCATGTGGAGTCTAGAAGGCCAAGTCCAGCTTCCCCATAGTGTCAAGTTGCTAGTGGCATCTCCTTATGCACAGGTTTATACGGAAAGCCCAATACAATCACCCCATGCTATGTAATCATGTATACCATGCTGTGTGCCCCAGTATGTAAAAAATGCTATGTGTAATATGCAACTCCTATGTACATAACTGAGTAAAATATGGAAATATGGAGTTTTCTAAATATAATCTCACCAGCATGCCAATTGTCTATATATAGTTCTCAACTAAGGCAGCCTCTCAGAATTGAATTAATATTGTGACCAGTTCTGCTGAGGGATAAGGTTCTGTCAAACGCAATATTTGCAAACTCTGCCAATATTATTTTGTCTAGCTGCGTTGAGAGGGATATATTAGGGAGAGGTTCCTTTATGTAAGAAATAGTACGACGTGCTGGGAGGTCATCGGGTCAGGGTTTGCACTCACAGGTGAATTTGAGGTGAGTTTGAGACTGATTGAGCCATTCGATGAAAGGGTTAAGGGTATGGGTGGTGCCTTTCCATAGTAGGAGAATATCATCGATGTAGCGTCGCCAGTGGGAGATGTGGTCAATAAAGGGGTTATTGGTGGAGAGTTTATGGGTCATCTCCAAGTTATGGACGAAGAGAATAGCAAAGTTCGGGGCAAAGCATGCTCCCATAGAGACACCTTTAAATTTGAGGTAGAAGGTATCACGGTACAGAAAATAGTTATTTTCTAGGGCGATGTGGAGTAGATCCATGATAAATTCAGTGGGTATTAAGGTAGGTCGTGGCCTTGTCTCAAGTAAAGTTTCAATGACTTCAAGTCCTTCACTGTGTGGGATGTTGGTGTATAGTGATTCAATGTCCAATCTGACCATCAGATCTGTGTTGGTGTCGAAGGGTCTGTCTTCAATGGTGAGAATGAGGTACATGGCCTCTCTGATGAAAGTCTCTGTGGATGGGACAAATTAGTTTATGATGGCGTTGATATATTTACCCAAGGGTTCGAGGATGGAGTCACAGTCTGCGGCGATAGGACGGCCCGGTGGGTTGTTGCTGTCCTTGTGGATCTTCGGATGTTGATTGTTAAGGAAGGTATATTCTTTCTGAGTTATGATGTTGAGGGATCTGGCTCGTCCAGTGGCAAGTTGTATTTTGGCTCTGAGGTCTAGTAAAGGGTTTCTGGTGAATGGACGGTAGTGGTTATCGTTGGATAGTTATCGTTTCACTTCTAGATCGTATTTGTCAGTGTTCATGACCACGATGCCTTCGCAAAGGATAATCCAACATAAAAGTAGAATCCTTGCAAAGTCCTTACAGCACCCCTGGTCGTACATTACATTGAACAAAACCACTGTGCAACAGATATCACTTGGCAGGTGATAGACCAACCCACACTTACGATCAGAGGTGGCTACAAAAAAACCCTCCTTAACAAGTGCGAATGCAAATGGGTCACTGTTTGTAACTCAGTCAACACAGACTTGAACACTATTGACGAATGGAATAGCACCATCGTGCTTTAACTACCACACAAACAAGACCAACACCCTACCCACCTGAGTCAGATGTATCATGTCTCACCAGATTGCAATAGCTAGGCAATACTCCATCACTCAGGTCCCCCTGGTCTCCAGTCTGACGTTCGAGCCATTGTCACTCTTGCCCTGTTCTCAACACCCATCTCATGTCTTCCCCTTTTAATCAGGGCCTCTCAAAGTCAAAGTCAAAGTCAAAAAGTAGCTTTATTCGATTTCAAATTAAAGAAAAGCACAGTTAAAAATACACACAAAACATATCATCATTAGCAGTAGTTCATTTAAAAGAATACTGAAGGGCAGACCTATTAAAACTTCAATTCAATGTTAGTCTGGATCTAATAACGCTTTTTAAAAACATTGCTACCAGGTACGTGGACGTTTCAGCTTCTAACATTTGCAGTTTCAACAAAGCAGGTCTGCACTGTCTCAAATCCCATCTCTTCAGTAAAAATAGCAGATACTTCTTCCTCGGGAGCGAATAGAATTTACAAAACAGGGTACAATGTATCGTCGACTGATGTGATGTATCGTCACAGGGGCATAAAATCAAATTTTTTGACCAGATATTAAGTTCGGGGAATGTAATTAACCTGAAGAAACCTCCCCCCCTAAAACGTGTTAATAACATCGGGTATAACTACTCTGGGTACAGGTTAGATATGCCTGAATTCCCTGTCCCTGTAGAATTATATGATTCTCCAACACCGTGGTCTTTTCACCCTCTACCTGCCATCGTTTATTCTCTAGCAAGAGGAGACAAATTTCTTTCAGTTTTTTCCTTGAAATTTTAGCTAAAGAGTTCGGAAAATCAAAAAATTCGAGGTGGCCGATCTCTTTTATGAAGCCTTTAACATATATGAACCAGTCAATTTTTAGTGCCCCCCGGAGCTTTAGACAATCCTGAATTATATTCCTGTTTAGTTCAGTTTCGTCCGAAGTCCAAACCTTATGCCACAACAGAACAGGACTTATTTTGATAAGATCTATGATATAGTCCAGACCTAATTCCTTATAGCAAACGTATGTTGAGGTTGACTTAGGAACGGCTAGCAAATATGGGAGGAAAGCATTTTCACATGACTGAATGTCACGAGTATCTGCAATCCCCCATATTCCAGCTCCATATGTTGCGGTGGCCACACAATTTGCTCTGTAGATGTCCACCAAAATATGAACCAGTCTGCCCCCTAATTTATTTGCAAAATGGCGTACTGCCCCGATTGCACGAGAAAAAGTTAGTTTCCTCGCATTGACTGCTGACGACAAAGTGCCCTTCTTATCGAAGTTTATCCCCAGATAGGAGAAGGTATTGGTTAGTTCTATCTTTGATTTCGCTAAAGAGATGTTTGACAGAGCGCATTTCTCCTGAGGCGGAAGCAGCATTTAGCGCTTTTTTTTAAAATTGTGTTTTTAAACTGTTGTGATTGCTCGTTTTGCACATCCCACGTACCCTTTCCTCATTACTCATTTGGCCTGTCCCTCTGCAGCCAATTAGGCGCTGGGAGGGAAACTATTATCAAGTTGAGCCGCCATCTAAGGGGAAGGTTCTGGTTGACGGTGCAGTTGACCGGCCGCTCCCACCCCTGTCAGTACTTAAGACGCCCACTCAGTCGCGTGCTTATTTACAGAACGCATTTCTCCTGAGGCGGAAAGCGGGAGCAGCATTTAGCGCATTTTTTTAAATTGTGTTTTTAAACTGATCTGATTGCTCGTTTTGCACATCCCACGTACCCTTTCCTCATTACTCATTTGGCCTGTCCCTCTGCAGCCGATTAGGTGCTGGGAGGGGAACTATTAGCAAGTTGAGCCGCCATCTTAGGGAAAGGTTCTGGTTGATGGTGCAGCTGGCCGGCCGCTCCCACCCCTGTCAGTACTTAAGACGGCCACTCAGTCACGCGCTTATTGACAGAGCGCATTTCTCCTGAGGTGGAAGCCGGGAGCAGCATTTAGCGCGTTTTTTAAAATTGTGTTTTTAAACTGTTCTGATTGCTAGTTTTGCACATCCCACGTACCCTTTCCTCATTACTCATTTGGCCTGTCCTTTTGCAGCCGATTAGGCACTGGGAGGGGAACTATTAGCAAGTTGAGCCGCCATCTTAGGGGAAGGTTCTGGTTGACGGTGCAGTTGACCAGCCGCTCCCACCCCTGTCAGTACTTAAGTTGCCCACTCAGTCGCACGCTTATTGGCAGAGCGCATTTCTCCTGAGGCGGAAGCTGGGAGCAGCATTTAGCGCATTTTAAAAAATTGTGTTTTTTGGGAGGGGTACTATTAGCAAGTTGAGCTGCCATCTTAGGGGAATGTTCTGGTTGACGGTGCAGTTGGCCAGCCGCTCCCACCCCTGTCAGTACTTAAGACGCCCACTCAGTCGCGCGCTTATTGACAGAGCGCATTTCTCCTGAGGCGGAAGCCGGGAGCAGCTTTTAGCGCGTTTATTAAAATTGTATTTTTAAACTGTTCTGATTGCTCGTTTTGCACATCCCACGTACCCTTTCCTCATTTGGCCTGTCCTTTTGTAGCCCATTAGGCGCTGGGAGGGGAACTATTAGCAATTTGAGCCGCCATCTTAGTGGAACGTTCTGGTTGATGGTGCAGTTGGCTAGCCGCTCCCACCCCCTGCCAGTATAAAATGATTACCTCATCTCGGCCGCGCAGCGGGCGCGCCGCGGGCGAGCCAAAGGCTCGCTTAAGGCAAGCCCGTCTGCGCCCATCCGCGCTGGGACCGAGCCCAGGGCCACAACCCCTGTGCAAAAATATCAAGACCGGAGGAGGATTAGCTACTCTAGTCAAGAACTCCGCTCACTAAGACCTAGGGCTATTTGCCCGGTTATCAAGATGCACCAGGAAACCAAAAACTGTCCAGCTTGTACTTGCACCTTTAGTTTCTCACCTATTGCTGCACCTTTCCCGCCCCACATTCAGTCTAACAGAGTGGATTGCAAGCTCACCACCATTAAAACCGGTCTAGTTAACTCCAGGTCGTTGGTGAAACACAACACTCACTCCGGATCACCAACTGACCCTTGCCCCCACCACGTCTTCAACAAGGCCGACTCCGTCATCGCACCCCAACTCCGGGACATCATCAACTGCTCCTTCAACACCGCCACCTTCCCGGAGAGCTGGAAGCACGCCAAACTCAGCGCCCTCCTGAAGAAACGATCAGCAGACCCCACCGACCTCAAGAACTACCGCCCCATCTCGCTCCTTCTGTTTCCTGCCAAAGTCATCGAGAAGACCGTCAACCGACAGCTTGCCGCCTTCCTCGAGTCGAACGGATCCCTCGACCCCTTGCAGTCCGGCTTCCGAGCCAACCACAGCACCAAGACCGCCCTCATCGCAGCCACTGACGACATCCGTACCCTGCTCGACAACGGGGAAACAGCTGCCCTCCTCCTCCTGGACCTCTCCGCTGCGTTCGACACTGTCTGTCACCGCACCCTAGTGCAGCGCCTCAGCAACATCGGAATCCAAGAGAGGGCCCTGGAGTGGATCATCTCGTTCCTCGCCGGAAGAACCCAGAGAGTTCGCCTCCACCGTTCACATCCGAGGCCACCGAAGTCATCCACAAGGATCATCACTCAGCCCCACCCTCTTCAACATCTACATGAGCCCCCCGCGGCCATCGCATGCCAACACAACCTCAACATCATCTCCTACGCCGACGACACGCAGCTGATCCTCTCCCTCACCAACGACCCAGCCACCGCCAGAACCAACCTACACGAAGGGATGAAAGAAGTAGCCGAGTGGATGAAGAACAGCCACTTGAAACTCAACTCAGACAAGACGGAAGTCCTCAGTGTGGGAACATCTTCCTCCGCCTGGGACGACTCCTGGTGGCCCCCTGCCCTGGGCAGCGCACCCAAACCAATGGACCACGCACGCAACCTGGGCTTCATCCTGGACTCCTCCCTCTCGATGACCAGACAAGTCAATGCCGTCTCGTCCTCGTGCTTCAACATCCTACGCATGCTACGGAAGATCTTCCGATGGATCCCCACCGAAACCAGGAAGACGGTCACCCAGGCACTCGTCACCAGCCGACTGGACTACGGAAACACCCTCTACACCGGTACCACAGCCAAACTACAGAAGAGACTCCAACGCATCCAGAACGCCTCCTCACGACTCATCCTGGACATCCCCCACCACAGCCACATCTCCGGACACCTGAGAGACCTGCACTGGCTCCCCGTCAACAAGAGAATCACATTTCGACTCCTCACCCACGCACACAAGGCCCTCCAAGACCTGGGCCCCAGGTACCTCAACAACCGCCTGACCTTCTACACTCCCACCCGCCAGCTTCGATCGACCAGCCACGCCCTCGCAGCCGTTCCACGAATCCGCAGGACGACCATTGGAGGAAGATCCTTCTCCTACCTGGCAGCCAAGACGTGGAACTTCCTCCCCATCCACCTCCGTCAGACCCAAGACCACCTCGCCTTCAGGAAGCAACTCAAGACCTGGCTGTTCGAGCAGTAGCAGACCCCCCTCCCTAAGCACCTTGAGAGCCTCTGGGTGAGTAGCACGCTATATACATTTCTTGATTGATTGATTGACACGGCCGAATTGATTGAGAGCCAAAATTTGGATCTACTGATTATTACAGAAACCTGGGCAGATGAAGCTTCTGACCTTGATCTGGCCTTGGCAATTCCACAGGGCTTCTCCATCTGCAGAGCAGATAGGAAAGAGAAATGAAGGGGGGGACTAGCAATTATAGCTAAAGATAGGTTCAGGGTCAAGAGTTCGGATAAAGGCAGCAACCCGAAGTGCAAGACATTGATCTTTCAGATCAAGGTCACTAACAACTACACGTTTAATGGATTACTTATTTACAGGCCGCCCAGTGCCAAAACACCTCTGATTGATTTATTAAGTCCATTTTTAGAATTGAGGGTGACAGGCCCTGACTTTACGATACTGGGAGACTTTAATCTACATCTCGAGAAAAGTTCAGATCCTAAGGTATCTACATTCAAGGATGCACTGGCTAATTTTGCCTTGGAACAAAAGGTTTTTTTAGATACACACTGTGCTGGTCATTCCCTGGACCGGATTTTCACATCCTGTCAGGGCATAAATAAAGTAGACATTCTTCAAATCCCATGGTCGGACCACAAGGTGATTACTTTTTCACTGGAAGTTAAGGAAGATACCGGCAAGCCTGTTGAAGTACTCAGGCAGGCCATTTATCGTGACTGTTCAAAGACCAATTCTCAGACTCTCCTAGATAAACTTCATTTATCCTACCCAGACCTTGCCTCAGACAGCAATGCAGCCTGTGAGCAATTTATGGAATGGATTAATGCTGCAGTACAGGTTGCAGTCCCATTAATAAAAATTATTTTCAAAAGGAAAACTCCTTCGCAGCCGTGGTTCTCGGAAGCACATAAGGCCCAAAAACAGAACTGTAGAAGAGCCGAGAAAAAATGGAGAACAAACTACGACGCTAGGCTTAAAGATGAGTACAAAGTAGCCTTAGCTAGCTTTAAAAACTGATTATGACTTAAAAAAGTAACTACTTTGTGCAACAAATTAATGAGTCAAAAAAATCTAGCAAAGCTCTTTTTACCATAGTAAAAAAGCTATCAAAATTTGAGAATAACAGTACTGAAGCAATGACGTCAGGTTTTTGTAATGTTCTGGGCGAATTTTTTGTTAATAAGTTATCTTCAGTATTTGATTCCTTTAAGAGCCATCACTCATCTATTTCCGTTCAGGCTCCCTCTTACCTAATAAAAGAAGCCAAGCAGTCATCACAGATCCCATTGTTTCAATTTACTCCACCTACTTCAGAGCAGACTCTGGAAGAGGTGAACACCACCAGCTCAGGTAGTCCAATGGACCCCTGCCCGCCTATGGTGATGCAGTTAAGCTCACTTTTGGAGAAATTATTCACACAAATCCTGAAATCTGAGATCTTTCCAGATGCCTGGAAAACTACATTGGTGATGCCACTTCTGAAAAAACCAAACTTAGACTGTGAGGAGCTGGGCAACTATAGACCCATAGCCAGGATAACATTTGTAGCAAAAATCCTAGAGAAACTTCTAAAAAAACAGCTGTCGCCGTACCTGGCCGAGGGCAACTGGCTTGATCACTCTCAATTTGGTTTCCGTGAGGGACGGGACTGAAACGGCACTGCTAACAGCTGCGGAGGAACTCAGGAGTGTTCTGGACGATGGAGGGAAGGCCGCCTTGGTATTATTAGACCTATCGGCAGCCTTCGACACACTCTGCCATGAGACACTCCTGATTAGTCTCACAGATGCCAGAGTCCACGGCTCGGCATGTGCCCTCCTTGCATCCTATCTGGGTAACAGAACATTCTCAGTAGAGCTGGGTGAGGCAAGGTCCAAATCTTTCAGTTCACCATGTGGGGTACCTCAGGGGTCTTCCTTAAGGGTGGGTGTAAAATCCGTTTCGCGGGCGAATTTGCGGATTTTCCGCGATTTCGCGATCCGCGAATCTCGCGAAATCGTGGTAAAATCCGCGAATCAGCGGGGACACATTTTCAGCCAAGCAAGGGTTACAGCAGCAGGTGCAAAAGTTGAACCTAATTTCTTTGTAACCTTTTACAAAAGGGTTACAAACAAATTAACTTCAACTTGGACACCTGCTGCTAATTGCTTCCTGGCGCCTCGTTGCTTACTTGCAACTATTATCTGACCCTGCTCTGACCCTTGAAGCAGGGTCAGAGAATAGTTACAAGTAGGCAACGAGGCACCTGTCCAAGGAATTAAACCTCATCAGGAAGCACTTACAGATATAAAAAACAGGAAGAAGGGAGAGGATGGCAAATACACCCATTTTGAGTTGTCAGGAGGGGTTAAACTAAAAGAGACCTTTACAGCACAATTTTCATATGCATTTTGCTAAAAATAAAAAGCTGTATGTTCTGTAGGGGCAACTCAGGAATCTGGCCCTTCAGAGATCCGGCCTCTCTTTCTTTCTTTTGTTCTCTCTCTCCCTCTCTCTTTCCCTCTCTTTCTCTCTCTTTCTATCTATCTATCTATCTATCTATCTATCTATCTATCTATCTATCTATCTATCTATCTATCTATCTATCTATCTCTCTCTCCCTCTCCCATAAACGACTGCATGGGTAACTTCGCTATGCAAGCGGCTCGCGAAGACGCAAAAAGCCCCGCAAACACGCAAAAAACCTGCGAACACGCAAAAAACCCTGCGAACACGCAAAAAACCAAAAATCTGCAAATTCGCACAAATTCGCGAATTTTGCGGATCGCGAATTCGCAAATCCACAAATTCGCGGATCGCGAATTCGCAAAATTCACCCATGCTTAGTCTTCCTTAAGCCCGACCCTTTTTAATCTGTCTGTGGCAACATTGGCAGAAATTATAAGAAAAAGTGGCTTCACCCCAGTTTCCTATGCCGATGACACACAGATAGTGGTGTTTATCGGCAAGGATGTGAACAACACAGCAGAAAAATTCTGATTTTACATGTCTCAGGTCTGCGAATGGATGCTGAATAATTGCCTGAAGCTGACCGGGACAAGAGTGAGTTTCTGGTGTTGTCGAGTGAATCAAACATCTGGTCCCTGGCATGGTGGCCCGAGAGCCTAGGCAACTGTCCAGATCCCTCAGATAAAGTAAAAAATCTGGGCATGACCCTTGATACTAAACTTTTTTTTGACTCCCAAGCCAGTAAGCTGGCCTCTTCAGTTTGGTACATCTTAAAGATGCTTAAAAAATTACTGCCTTATCTACCAGATGACACACGAAAGACAGTGGTCACGGCCTTGGCCTTGTCAAGGCTGGATTATGGGAATGCCCTGTACGCCGGAGCCAAGGTACAGATTCTTTCCAAGTTGCAACATTTGCAGAATGCAGCTGCAAGGTTGGTACTCGACATTCCTAAATATGAGCCAATCTCCCACAAATTAAAAAACCTCCACTGGCTCCCAATTGCAAAAAGAGTGCAGTTTAAATCTTTGTGCCTGGCCTATAAGGCACTGCATGGATCTGGCTCACATTTCCTGAAGCAGCACTTGAAACTGTATGAACCCGCTAGAGTCCTTAGATCAAGCCAATCAAAACTAATCAGGGTTCCGAAATTTAGACGGACCCGATTGGGGTGATAGAAGTTTTCTTTTGCACACAGCCAGGGCTTGGAACTTTGCTGCCACTCACCTTAAAAAATAGTCCATCTCTGGGCTCTTTTAGAAAAGCACTGAAAACATGTCTCTTCACTGCGATATGCTAGGCTGCCCGTCCCAGATCCTGCTGTCTGTCACAGCGCCAAGACGCCCCCGGGCATATCCACGCTCTATAAATGGATAAATCAAATCAAATCAAATCACTTAATCTTTCTTTTGTTAGAACAGCACATGCTAAAAGTTTTACCAACATTAATTTTTAAGCCTCTATCGGCCATATAATCCGAGAAAGTGCTAAGTGCTCTCTGAAGGCCATTTTGTGTCCTGGCCATAATAACTGCGTCATCTGCGTAAAGTAAAATGGGGGCGGGGCAACCATTAATTTGGGGGAAAGTCCTGCTTATCTTTCATAAGGCGGGTTGCCACACTATTTATGTAAAGGTTGAATAAAAAGGGCGATAAGATACAACCCTGGCGAACTACTTTTTTATTGAAAAAGTTGATGTCCATTCACCCTTATTTCCAAAACGCACCTCTGCACCTGCCCCCGATAAAGTTCTTTAATAAAATTCTGCATGTTTGTTTCGATGCCTAATTGCGACAGGGTATCCCATAGTATTTCGTGGCTCAGGCAATCAAATGCCGAACTTAAGTCGACGAATGTTAAAAATAGGTTGCCCTTTTTTGCTACCACGTATTTACCTATGATTATTGCTAGGTTTAGCCCCTGTTCCACCATTGCTACTCCCGCTTTAAAACCATACTGAAACCTAGAGAGCACTCCAGTATCTTCTGCCCATATCTGGAGTCTATTTAATATTATTCTTCCTGCCACTTTTCATCAGGGAGTTCAATAATGAATAATGAAATTGGCCTATAGCACTTAGGATCATTTCGGTCCCCTTTTTTAAAAATAGGGACTACAATGGCCTCTTGCCACAAACGTAAAAACCCTATTTTGTTACTACTATTTAAGACATTGGTCAATAGGGGTGCCCATAAATTAATGTTGGTCTTATAAATATCTACGGGGACCCCGTCTGGCCCTGCTGCACTTTCTGCAATGGCTGTTTCAACCTCAGGGAGGGTAAAAACTATACCTAGTGGAAACAAATCCTGTGAGTTGTTTCCTCTCGTCCCAGAAATTTCAACATGCCTGCTCCCTATTAGATCATCTTTTTTATATAGCTCTCTAAAATGGTTTACCCAGGTATCTTCATTAATGGCCATCTCCAGAGTATCTGTTTTCCTATCAACAAAAAAAGGTGCGTTCACCGCCTTCCAAAATCCAATGTTATCTTTCTGAATGCAGGCTTGATGTAAAGCTTGCCATGCATCCTGCTTCAATTCCTTCTTCCTCTTCTTAATTACTTTATAGTAAGTGGCTCTAGCCTCTCATCTCAGAGAGATTTTTCGTTTCCTTTTTGAGTGATGACTTCAGAACTGCATGTGCTTTGCTACATTCTGGGTCAAACCAACCCTCCGCCTTAGTTGTAGGGCTCTTCTTAGGAATTCCTGTAAGACCTTTGCATATTTCTACTGAAATACTGCAAAAGGCCCAAATGATGGAAGCACAGTCGTTATTTTCTACTAAGCAGGTCATAAAATCTTGAAACTTATTTTTTACTAAGGCTTCAAGGAAGGCTGTGAGCTCTACTCTATTCCATTTTATGGAATAACCGTTTAATTTTTCTAGAGTTAGCCTATAGCTGTATAAATTGTTAATAACATCATCTTTCCTATTATTTTTTGACGTTAAGGTTAAAGACACGATGGCAGGAAAGTGATCGCTTATTGCAATATAACTTATTTCAAAGTTATTCACATTCCGGGAATGGCTATTTGATACCAGAACAAAGTCTATCACCGAATTGCACCCCCTTCCATTAAAAGTAGGTGTAAAAGCCACCTGTGGGTTACATAATTCTTTTGCGAACCCCAAGTCTAATTTAAATGATAAAGGGCCTCTCTCCTTGTTACATCTACAGCTGTGAGAATCTGGTTATACACAGATTTACGACACGCATGCACCACCACGCTGTATTGTTGCCCTGATTCATTTCTATTATCTGTATGTGTATATATATATATATATATATATATATATATATATATATATATATATATATATATTACCTACTGGCGGTCGCCAGTAGGTATATATAGTTAGGATTTTTTCTCTATGGGATTTTTGAAAATTCTATGTCTAATAACTTTGGCGTTTGTGGACGGAATTGGCTGAAATTTTCAGAAAAATGGAACAATTTGTTTCTGAGCAGCCCCTGACAATTTGGGGGGGTTTCATCAAGGGGGGGCCGAGAAAAAAGGGGGGTCCCAAAACGCATTTTTCCCATGTTAATTTCCATAGGGCGGTTGGCCTCACTTTTAGCTCGAACGGCTGAATGGATTTGCACGAAACTTGGCAAAATTGTAGGGACTGTTAGCCCGATGTGCCTTTGCTAGATCTCAATATATGTGCTCCAGTGGATTTTGAGTAATTTAGGTTCAAAAAAAGATATATATCTGGGCGGAGCCTAACCACACATCTGATCTGATTGGCTGTCAGCACTTCATCCAAGAAGTGTTGGCAGCCATCTTGGGACCAATATACATGATAGCACCTCATTAAAAAGCATTGTAGTTAATAGAGGGTTTTAGGACTTTAGTTACATTATAAATCATTTGTTGATGGTACCATACTCGTTTTAGGAATTGTGGTGGGTTCTAAGGTGATTTTACCATGTGAAAAAACCTTCTGCTGTGATATCATGAATATTGTTTGAAAGAAAACTAATATCTCATGATTTTCCCACAGTGGTTTGGAAGGGGATCTATAAGCTAAACTGAAAGCATATTTTCTGTAAATTCACATTATCTTTCTCAGTCATGTGAAAATGAAGTCTGACATTCTCAGTAAAACATGTACATCCAACAAGGGCAGAGACTGTCAGTTGATTCCTTTGTGTTCTACTGCAGCCTCCTAGAGTGTTCTAAAGAACAACTAGAGCGCTAACAGTTCCACTTATTACAAAGGTATGGCACACCTGAAGCCATCTTGATTGCAATAAAGTGGTAACTCTTAAAATATTTAATTTAAAAAGAAACAACATGAGGGGGTATATTTTGCCATAGAAAGTAGGATTAATGCTGCAGAATGAAAAATTAGGGCACATTTTGAGTGACTTCTCAAATCATTTTCTATTTCATTAAAACATTCTGACATGCAGTCTCCTAAAATGGCCACCAGAGACAAAAGAGCCCAAATGTAGCCCAAATATCACCCAGATGTAGCCCAAGTATAGCCCAATGACAGAATGTCCCAGAGTGTTCTAAAGAACAACTAGAGCGCTAACAGTCCTACTTATTACAAAGGTATGGCACACCTGAAGCCATCTTGATTGGAATAAAGTGGTAACTCTTAAAACATTTAATTTAAAAAGAAACAACATGAGGGGGTATATTTTGCCATTGAAAGTATGATTAGTGCTGCAGAATGAAAAATGAGGGCACATTTTGAGTGACTTCTCAAATCCTTTTCTATTTCATTAAAACATTCTGACATGCAGTCTCCCAAAATGGCCACCAGAGACAAAAGAGCCCAAATGTAGCCCAAATATCACCCAGATGTAGCCCAAGTAGAGCCCAATGACAGAATGTCCCAGAGTGTTCTCAAGAACAACTAGAGCGCTAACAGTCCTACTTATTACAAAGGTATAGCACACCTGGAGCCATCTTGATGGGAATAAAGTGGTAACTCTTAAAACATTTCATTTAAAAAGGAACAAAATGAGGGGGTATATTATGCAATAGAAGGTATTATTAGTGCTGCAGAAAGAAAAATTAGGGCACATTTTGAGTGACTTTTCAAATCCTCTTCTATTTCATTAAAAAATTCTGACATGCAGTCTCCCAAAATGGCCACCAGAGACAAAAGAGCCCAAATGTAGCCCAAATATCACCCAGATGTAGTCCAAGTATAGCCCAATGACAGAATGTCCCAGAGTGTTCTAAAGAACAACTAGAGCGCTAACAGTCCTACTTATTACAAAGATATGGCACACCTGAAGCCATCTTGATTGGAATAAAGTGGTAACTCTTAAAACATTTAATTTAAAAAGGAACAAAATGAGGGGGTATATTTTGCCATATGAATTATGATTAGTGCTGCAGAAAGAAAAATTAGGGCACATTTTGAGTGACTTCTCAAACCCTCTTCGATTTCATTAAAAAATTCTGACATACAGTCTCCCAAGATGGCCACCAGAGACAAAAGAGCCTAAATGTAGCCCAAATATCACCCAGATGTACCCCAAGTATAGCCCAATGACAGAATGTCCCAGAGTGTTCTAAAGAACAACTAGAGCGCTAACAGTCTTACTTATGACAAAAGTATGGCACACCAAAAGCCATCTTGATTGGAATGAAGTGGTAAGTCTGAAAACACTCAATTTAAAAAGGAACAACATGAGGGGGTTAATTTTGCCATAGAAAGTATGATTAGTGCTTCAGAAAGAAAAGTTAGGGATCATTTTGAGTGACTTCTCAAATCCTCTTCTATTTCATTAAAAAAATTCTGACATGCAGACTGAAACATGCACTCTGAATACCAGCAGCAGACGTCCCTGGTGAGCAGTAGCTTTACTACAGTGATCTAATGTGCAACTAGAGTGCTAACATTCTGAATTTATGGCAAATATGTGACACATCTGAATGCCTTCTTGATGGAACCAAAGTAAACAAGCATTGAAAATGCAATAGATCTCTCCCTTGTTTAAGTTAAAGCCATTCTGTTTGTAATGAGGTGGCTTTTTAGCTTTGCTTTTATTAGTGTTTTTTCAACTTTCATGTAAATAACATGCATCTGTATGCATACAAGTATATGTATGCATGCATTTATGTTTGTATTTATATAGATATACAGATGATATATGTTTATATATGTATGTATATATATATTCACTGAAAAAACCATAGGCTATTGACCATACATAGTTAGGAATTAGCATTTACAAAACCTTGAAAATTCACTGAAAAAACCATAGGTTATAGACCATATATAGTTAGGAATTAGCATTTACAAAACCTTGAAAATTCACTGAAAAAACCATAGGTTATAGACCATATATAGTTAGGAATTCGCATTTACAAAACCTTATTTTACTCACACAAAACCATTGAAATTCCATACATAGTTAGTTGCACTAACTATATATCGCGCACCCGCAATCCACTGCTGATGATGTCACATATTACATCATTCATGACATGGTCAGTGACATCACTGATGACATCACTGATGACATCTCAAATGACATCACTGATGACATCACTGATGACAACATCCAGTGACTGTATGTTTCTGTAAAGTTAAAATATGTCTTACATATTGAAGAATGAGTGGATGTATAAGTGTCTGGATGAAGGATTTAGTAGGTGCATGACTGACTGTATGAGTAAGTGATTAAATGTGTCTCACTGAGTGCATGGGTTAGTGACTAAACTGTCTTAATTTGTGCATCATTATGTCTGTTGTTCTGTAAACTGTTGCATGTGTTGATAAGTAGCTATATGAGTAACTATATGGGTTATTGATTGGTTGCCCAAGTATTTGTATGGGAGACTGAGTGTGTGTGTGGGTGGCTGGGAGGTGTGTGACTCTGTGCATAGATGTGTGAGCAGTTGATTCACTAGATGTATGGTTTCAAAAGTGCATGTGGAAACAGCTGTATGGGCGGTTGACTGTGTGCATGAGTGTATTGGTGAGTGAATGGATATCTCAGTGCTACATGTCAAAGTAAGTACATATGTAAAACACAGTACATGTGAGAGTTGACATATATAAATAACTGTGCATAAGAGCCAGTGAATGTGTGAGTGGCTGTATGGATCATTGTGAACGTGTATCAGGGATTGTATAAGAGAGTAAATATGTGTTAGTATATGTTTGAATAAGTAAAGTTTGTATAACTGTATAGTTGAGGAAATGGAGGTGTGATTGATTCTTTGCATGACTGACTAGGTGTGTGAGTAACTCCATGGAAGAGTGACAGTCTGTGAGTGTCTGTTTACACTGATTGTATCTAAGGTTATATTAGAGTCTGAAGAGGTTCATCGTATTATCACATGAATGATATCATCAGTGATGTGATCAGTAATGTCAAATGAGATGTCATCAGTGATGTCATCAGTGATGTCATTTGAGATGTCATCAGTGATGTCATCAGTGATGTCACTGACCATGTCATGAATGATGTAAAATGTGACATCATCAGCAGTGGATTGCGGGTGCGCGATATATAGTTAGTGCAACTAACTATGTATGGAATTTCAATGGTTTTGTGTGAGTAAAATAAGGTTTTGTAAATGCGAATTCCTAACTATATATGGTCTATAACCTATGGTTTTTTCAGTGAATATATATATAGATAGATATATATAGATAGATAGATATATACATATATATCTATCTATCTATATATATCTATATATGTATATATATATATATATTCAAACAAAAGCTGCTCCTGCTGCAACGCGGTGACCCGTGGACAAGTGGCGTACACTCCGGCGAAGCAACCGGAAATTCAATATCCAACAACGAGAATGCAGTATAGTACGCTCTCAGGAATCAAACACAGTCCAAGAGTAAAGTGGAACCTTGGTTTTAATTACACAACGCGTTTCGGCGACTTCCCTTGAACACGTGATCAAGGCAAGTCGCCGAAACGCGTTGTGTGATTAAAACCAAGGTTCCACTTTACTCTTGGACTGTGTTTGATTCCTGAGAGCGTACTATACTGCATTCTCGTTGTTGGATATATATATATATATATATATATATATATATATATATATATATATATATATATATATATATATATATATATATATATATATATATATATATATATATTCCACAACAAAGTCCATTTCCAAAGCACTCTCAGACACAGGATTACACCAAGTGTTGTATATTTGCTGTTACGCGTTTCAGAAGCTATCGCTCCCTTGCTCACACAACAAATGCTTCAGCACTCCACCATTACATACACAGGATGTGCTGGCCATAGAAACAAGACTGCACATTTGATTTTGGCTGACATCTTGGAGTGTGCACATATTATAATGTTCTTTTCCACACAATGTCTCACTTTTAAACAAGAAATCTTGGTTCATGTAAAATTACATTTCATTTCATATTGTTTCTAATTCCTTTCGCCACAGTGGCTGTTTATGTGCTAGTTTGTCTCATTACCCTTCTTTTTTCGCCTAGTGGCTTAATAAGGGTCCAATGTCTCTGGGGAGTGCTTACTAAAAACAAAAGTGACAAAACGTGAACTTAAGTGAATAAATCGTTACATTACTGAGTGACGTTCTCTTCTACTCTATTCTTATAGTTCTTCCAGGTGACAGGTTCAATTGCTCGTGAAGTGCACGTGATTACTACTCTGAGCGCCTTGATTCTGCCTGTTAGAGTAAAACAAACGTATAATTACAATTGTGCTCCAAACATGATTAAAACAATTAACATTTCAAACTTCATTCGTTTCCATTGTATAAGAACTCCTAAACTTAAGATATTTCATACCATCACTAATTTCAGTTTCTTTACATATGGTACAGTTTACAACATCACATATACAATTTCATACAATTTCATGAGTCGTGCAGGTGTACTGATAGCTCCTCATGGTCATTGTGTCCATTAGGCTGTCTTGTTTCTAACTCTAGAATCCATTTGGATTCCTTTTTCCTTAATTGTATCTCCCTGTTGCCTCCTCTCGGATTCACATTCACCTGTTCTATTGCAAAGTACGTTAATAAATTGCAATTGGATTTGTGGTGTTGGGCAAAGTGTCTTGCAACTGGATACTGGGAATCCTTATTGGTGATCGCCCTAAGATGCTGCATTACTGTATTTTTGGCCATCACTGTGGTACTGCCTACGTACCATTTCTTACATGGACACTCAAGCACATATATTACATGAGTTGAGCTGCATGTTAAAAATTGACATATCTTCTTCTTGTTTATCACATGAGGTATCTCAAAGTCCTTTCTCATTGGGCTATACTTGCACGCTCTGCAGTGCCCACATGGGAAGAATCCTTCAAGGTTATGTTGGTTCCTTTCCCTGTAGTTTGTGATGTCCCCCTTTGTGATTATGTCTCTTAGGCTACGACTCTTTCTGTATGTGATGGCCGGTCTAGTACTTATATTCCGGCCAATGACGCGATCACTTTTTAAAATGTTCTAGTTTTTTGTGATTATTTTTCTAACATCTTTGGACCCCTTGTTATACGTCAGGATTACTCTGGTGGTATCATCCTCTTTACCACCCAGTTCCTTTGTTGTTAATGTACTCTCTCTTGTGACGTTCTCCATTTTGGATAAGGCCCTATCCAGGACCCATTGAGGGTAACCCCTGTCTATGAATCTCTGTATCATGTTTTTACTTTCTTGTTTGTACTCTTCTGTGTTGGTACAGTTTCTTCTTGCCCTCAGTAGCTCCCCATATGGAATGCTCCATTTTAGGGTATCTGGGTGGCTACTGAGAGCATGGAGGACACTATTTCCTGCTGTTTATTTCCTGAAAAGTTTAGTGGTCAGTCTATTCCCTTCCGCCCTGACCTCAACATCTAGATATTCAACCTTGTGTCTATCTTTGTGATGGGTCAGTTTTATGTTGTAGTTGTTATTATTGAGTTGTTCCACAAAGTTTTCTGCTTCTGCCTCACTTCCATTCCATACTACAAACAGGTCATATATATACCTAAGCCATACTTGGACTTTCTCAAATGCCTGTGTGTATTGGGGATCAGTGTGGATTTCTTCCTCCCACCTCCCCAGGAACAAATTAGCGAAACTCGGTGCAAAGCTTGTACCCATACAAGTACCTGTAGTTTGCTTTTACAACTCTCCATTGAACATAAATACATTGTTCTCAAGGCATATTTTTATCATTTCTCCTAGCATTTTTGTGTGCTCTAGGTACATTATATTACGTTTTCTTAAGTAATGCATGCATGCATCAATGACATGTCCATGTTCAATTACAGTATACAGTGAATTAACATCCATTGTTATTAGTAAATATTCTGATCTCCATTCCATTTCATCTACTTTTTTTAAAAAATCCTGAGTATCTTTTACATAAGAGGGGAGTTTCTTCACGTACTCTTGTAAAAAATATTCGACATATTTGGAGACATTCTTGTAAATACTTCCTATGGATGACACTATAGGTCTCTCTGGTGGTACTAGTGGGTTCTTATGGACCTTTGGGAGAAAATAGATTATTGGCAGTTTGGGATAATCTTTCTTTAGGAACACAAACTCCTCCCATGATAGTAAACCCTCCTCCTGCCACTTGGTTAGTGTCGACCACATTGTTAAAATATTATTTTTATATACTCCACTCTTGCTTTTGCAATAGAATGTTTCATTCTCCAATTGACTCATGGCCTCTTCATTGTACATCTCCCTGTCTTGTATGACCACGTTACCCCCTTTGTCAGCTGGGCGTATTACTATGGACACATCATTTGCTAGGGACTCAATCGCTTTTCTCTGTTTAAAGTTTAAATTGAATCCACCTCCCTGTCTTCTAGAGTGATGTTTGTATTCTAGCAGTGCTTTAGTTGTGACATCATGGAATGTGTCCACATTGTCGTGAGGAAGGTTAGGGTAAAATACTGATTTGGGTTTAAAACCTGACCTTGCTGCTCTATCTGTAGTCATATTCCATGTTTCCCTATCCTCACTGTCGCCAGATAAGTTTGTGGAACAACTCAATAATAACAACTACAACATAAAACTGACCCATCACAAAGATAGACACAAGGTTGAATATCTAGATGTTGAGGTCAGGGCGGAAGGGAATAGACTGACCACTAAACTTTTCAGGAAAGAAACGGCAGGAAATAGTGTCCTCCATGCTCTCAGTAGCCACCCAGATACCCTAAAATGGAGCATTCCATAATGGGAGCTACTGAGGGCAAGAAGAAACTGTACCAACACAGAAGAGTACAAACAAGAAAGTAAAAACATGATACAGAGATTCATAGACAGGGGTTACCCTCAATGGGTCCTGGATAGGGCCTTATCCAAAATGGAGAACGTCACAAGAGAGAGTACATTAACAACAAAGGAACTGGGTGGTAAAGAGGATGATACCACCAGAGTAATCCTGACGTATAACAAGGGGTCCAAAGATGTTAGAAAAATAATCACAAAAAACTAGAACATTTTAAAAAGTGATCGCGTCATTGGCCGGAATATAAGTACTAGACCGGCCATCACATACAGAAAGAGTCGTAGCCTAAGAGACATAATCACAAAGGGGGACATCACAAACTACAGGGAAAGGAACCAACATAACCTTGAAGGATTCTTCCCATGTGGGCACTGCAGAGCGTGCAAGTATAGCCCAATGAGAAAGGACTTTGAGATACCTCATGTGATAAACAAGAAGAAGATATGTCAATTTTTAACATGCAGCTCAACTCATGTAATATATGTGCCTGAGTGTCCATGTAAGAAATGGTACGTAGGCAGTACCACAGTGATGGCCAAAAATAGAGTAATGCAGCATCTTAGGGCGATCACCAATAAGGATTCCCAGTATCCAGTTGCAAGACACTTTGCCCAACACCACAAATCCAATTGCAATTTATTAACGTACTTTGCAATAGAACAGGTGAATGTGAATCCGAGAGGAGGCAACAGGGAGATACAATTAAGGAAAAAGGAATCCAAATGGATTCTAGAGTTAGAAACAAGACAGCCTAATGGACACAATGACCATGAGGAGCTATCAGTACACCTGCACGACTCATGAAATTGTATGAAATTGTATATTTGATGTTGTAAACTGTAACATATGTAAAGAAACTGAAATTAGTGATGGTATGAAATATCTTAAGTTTAGGAGTTCTTATACAATGGAAACGAATGAAGTTTGAAATGTTAATTGTTTTAATCATGTTTGGAGCACAATTGTAATTATACGTTTGTTTTACTCTAACAGGCAGAATCAAGGCGCTCAGAGTAGTAATCACGTGCACTTCACGAGCAATTGAACCTGTCACCTGGAAGAACTATAAGAATAGAGTAGAAGAGAACGTCACTCAGTAATGTAACGATTTATTCACTTAAGTTCACGTTTTGTCACTTTTGTTTTTAGTAAGCACTCCCCAGAGACATTGGACCCTTATTAAGCCACTAGGCGAAAAAAGAAGGGTAATGAGACAAACTAGCACATAAACAGCCACTGTGGCGAAAGGAATTAGAAACAATATGAAATGAAATGTAATTTTACATGAACCAAGATTTCTTGTTTAAAAGTGAGACATTGTGTGGAAAAGAACATTATAATATGTGCACACTCCAAGATGTCAGCCAAAATCAAATGTGCAGTCTTGTTTCTATGGCCAGCACATCCTGTGTATGTAATGGTGGAGTGCCGAACCCAACTCAGCTTCGGGCCGAACCCAACTACATGAAGTTCCGAAAACTACTCAAAACGCACCTCTTCCCACAATAAAGCATCTCTTTCCTTCTTTTCCCTTTGACCCCCCCCCCTTTCCTCCCCTCAGCTGTTTATGCAATCTCAGCACTGGGACGCTTTCGGGCAGCCATGCGCTATATAAATACTGCTTTCATTTCATTTCATTCATTTCATTTAATTTCATTTCTGAAGCATTTGTTGTGTGAGCAAGGGAGCGATAGCTTCCGAAACGCGTAACAGCAAATAAACAGCACTTGGTATAATCCTGTGTCTGAGAGTGCTTTGGAATTGGACTTTGTTGTTGAATTAATTATCTGGCGGGGCTCTGCCAGCAACAACGCGCCACCAGACCACGGGCGGTCTCTCCCGAAAATGAGCCGCGGAAGTGTAAGCATATATATATATATATATTCAATGAAAAAACCATAGGTTATAGACCATATATAGTTAGGAATTAGCATTTACAAAACCATATTTTACTCACACAAAACCATTGAAATTTCATATATAGTTAGTTGCCCTAACTATATATCGCGCACCCGCAATCCACTGCTGATGATGTCACATATTACATCATTCATGACATGCTCAGTGACATCACTGATGACATCACTGATGACATCTCAAATGACATCACTGATGACATCACTTTTGACATTACTGATCACATCACTGATGACATCATTCATGTGATAATACGATGAACCTCTTCAGACTCTAATATAACCTTAGATACACTCAGTGTAAACAGACACTCACAGACTGTCACTCATCCATGGAGTTACTCACACACCTAGTCAATCATGCAAAGAATCAATAACACCTCCATTTCCTTAACTATACAGTTATACACACCTTACTTATTCAAACATATACTAACACATATTTACTCTCTTATACAATCCCTGATACAAGCTCACAATGATATATACATTATGCACAGTTATTTTTATATGTCAACTCTCACATGTACTGTGTTTTACATATGTACTTACTTTGACATGTAGCACTGAGATATCCATTCACTCACCAATACACTCATGCACACAGTCAACCGCCCATACAGCTGTTTCCACATGCACTTTTGAACCCATACATCTAGTGAATCAACTGCTCACACATCTATGCACAGAGTCATACACCTCCCAGCCACCTACACACACATCCAGTCTCCCATACAAATACTTGGGCAACCAATCAATAACCCATATAGTTACTCAAATAGCTCCTGATCAACACATGCAGCAGTTTACAGAACAACAGACATAATGATGTACAAATTAAGACAGTTTAGTCACTAACTCATGCCCTCAGTGAGACGCATTTAATCACTCACTCATACAGTCAGTCATGCACCTACTAAATCCTTTATCCAGACACTTATACATCCACTCATTCTTCAATATGTAAGACATATTTTAACTTTACAGAAACACACAGTCACTGGGTGTTGTCATCAGTGATGTCATCAGTGATGTCATTTGAGATGTCATCAGTGATGTCATCAGTGATGTCACTGAGCATGTCATGAATGATGTAATATGTGACATCATCAGCAGTGGATTGTGGGTGCGCGATATATAGTTAGGGCAACTAACTATATATGAAATTTCAATGGTTTTGTGTGAGTAAAATATGGTTTTGTAAATGCTAATTCCTAACTATATATGGTCTATAACCTATGGTTTTTTCATTGAATTTCAATGGTTTTTTAAAAGCTAATATCTGTAGCTGTAAAATGTCTTTTTCTTTATATCCCAAATTATATTTTATATGTTTATGATTATTTTTTAAAAAAATATTTTTGGGGTTCGCTCCTGGTTCGCGAACCGGGAAGCGTTCCGTTCACGTAACTACCGCATCAGAAATCAACATCGTGAGGCGTCGCGGAAATGCGCCATATCACGTTGTCGCGTAATGCGTCTTATGATGCGCCGCGTTAGCGCTCCCGGAAGTGCTCCAGACCGCGAACCGGAAGCGATCCGGGGCGCGGCGCGCTCCGCGTAACGTGAGCGGAACAGGTCATGTGACTTGTTTATTAAAGTTTTCATTGGTTCATTTCACTTTTGGTTTCCTAATGATGTAAGACTAGGTCATGTGACCTAAAAATAACACTTTTCATTGGTTTAGAACTATTTTTTTCCCAAATGATGAAAGCCCCCACCTTTTTTCTCACTCTGACTTTCAACTTTGAGAAAGGAAGACCTGATCATTTGCTCTAATTGAAAAATGGCTTCAATGGTAGCTTCAGCTTCTGCACCCCCACCACCACCACCACCATCTCCTCATAGGAACAGAGGACCACCTGCACAGTTTATTGGAAACACAGAGGAGGAAGAGGAACAAGAAGACAGAGAGGAAGAAGAGGGACCACGATTTGTCCAAGAGTTACCCCGGGTATCTCATCTCAAAGAAAGCTTTATCTGGCAATTTTTCTCCATTCCACCAGGAGAGAAAAAAGTCAATGCACGCCATGCTACGTGCCTTATCTGCCAAGATAAGTTATCCAGGGGAACTAATAAAAAATACAGCTTTGAAAATTAAACAATGCATCGACATATGCAGAGGTGGCATCCAATCAACTATAGTCGTGCAGAGATGCGTGAACTACAACAGAACCCCTCAACTTCGGTGGCCAGAACATCTAATGATATCTCTCTCTCAGTGGCAGAGGCAAACGAAACTGTGCCAAATATACAAAAAAGTTTTGTCCATCTGAAACTGACATGCTTATATTGTGGCACCTTAATATCATGCGCCAACATGAGTATAAAATTAATTAATCTGGCTTTCGGGAAGCACCAATGCTCCAAACGCAAGAAGTTTTAATTTTTTTTTGCTCCTGTTGAGCCCTTTTCAATGCCTCTTTCTGTTCTTTCCCTTTGAAAAAAACAAAAAAATCAAAAAAGTGTTCAAAAAATACAAAAAAAACAAATAATGTTCAAAAAAGAAAAAAAATATTTTAAAAAAAGTTCTTTTCAGAACTACCTCCCCTTTTTACAAAAATTGCTAGAAAGTGTAACCCTCTGGCAAGCTGTTTTTTTTTTTAGTTCGCTTTCCGGTTCGCTCGCCGGTTCGCGAACCGGGAGCTAACTCCAATTTAAAAAAAAAAAAAAAAAGGAGTAAGTACAAGAGAAGAAAACAGAGAGTGATGTAAAAAGAAAGACAGCTATAGGGACTAAACCAGAAATGGTGTTTAATAGATTTATTTACCTAAGAAAAGAAGGAAGAGGATATAATTGTGGAAAACAAAATACATAAGGAAGTGAAAGAATCAAGCATTGAAAATGCAATAGGTTTCACAATAGAAGAGTTTGTTCGTTTGGTTTTGCAAATCGATGAGTGGCGTTGTGTGGATGAGAGGCATTGCGTGGATAATTGGCGTTGTGTGGATTATTGGTGTTGCGTGGGTGAGTGGTATTGCGTGGATTAGTGGCATTGCGTGGATGAATTGCGTGTGTGAATGGCGTAGTGTGTGTGAGTGACGTTGTGTGTGTGAGTGGCGTTGTGTGTGTGAGTGGCGTTGCGTGTGTGAATGGCGTTGCGTGTGTGAATGGCGTTGCGTGTGTGAGTGACGTTACTGTGAGGGGGGGAGAGGAGAAATGCACACGGCAGACAGGAGAGGGGACGAAGCGAGGACAGTAGAGTGAGAAGGTAAAGCAGCCGGGGCGTTTATAGTGAAGCTAAACTTCACTTCAAAGGTGTGGGAGGAGTACGCCTGAGGAAACAGACGGCGATTTGGTAATGTGCACACGCATTTTAGGTCAATGCACTTGTGTATTGAACCAAAACCCACGGGCACAGCTCCAAATTTGCACATTTAAATAATCTTTGTTTAAAGCTCTATAGTCTGAAGCCCTAAAGTAGGTGAATGTGATTGAAATGTAACGAAAAGAGTAGAAAACATTTACCTTATAATTCTTGTTAACTTTTTCAATTCTTTTTTCATACTTTCAATCTGTGAAAGAGAGAACAAACATTTCAAAAATATTAAAACATGTATTTAAAAATTAGAAAAGACAAGGGAAAAGGTTCAAGAACAAACAGTTTTTCAACAATTTTGACATTTACAGAAGCCTCTGCTTCTCTACGTCCCCTACACAATCCTAAAGATATATATATTAAACAAACAGTATCTTGATGCTGATGAAGTGAGGCCTATTTTGGAACATGGTGCATCTTTTGCACTGCTGATGTCTCACAATAGTGATGCAATAGCAGTGCAAAAGAGATGTAAAGCCATCATAAAATTGTGTCTAACATTTTAAATGATTGTTTAAGGATGCAAATAAGATGTGTCCTTTCAAGAGGTTTGTTTGAGGTGAGGCCTATTCAGTTTTAAAAAAAAAACAGTACCCAGAAGTGCAGCACTGTAAGCATTAACTTTGACACTTACAGAAGCCTCAGTTTCTCCATATCTACCTCACATTTCTAAATGTATATCATAAGTACAAAAAGTAGAACATTAATTATACATGTTAAATGGGTTATTTTTGCTGTTCTCAGAATGTATCAAACTTCACTTAAATCAGTGACTTGAAGGTATTCATCATGTAACAGCGGGGAAAAAACACAATCAAAATGATTGTGTTTAAAAAACCCATACAACATAAGAAATCTGAATTCAAAACTCCTTAAAATTAACTTACTTTCCATAACGTCGAAGGATGTCCTATGAACAGCGTACACTCTGTTGTGCTATTAATATTTTCAGCCCGCCACTTTCTGAAAGAAAACCTCCATCGTTTTGAAAAATATGTTACATACAATAAAAGACTTCTCACATTCTACCACATGTTTCCACATGGCCAAATCATGTTGGAGCGATTTACAACTCTTGTAATTCTTGTAATCAAATCCCGTCATTTTCTATTTTCGCAACTTTCAGAAAGAAAACATTTAAGATTACTTTCACAATCCTGGACTACTAATATCTTACCCTTCTTGCTCACTCATGTTCTACTTTTCCTATGACACTGATACTGCTTACTATGAAGCAGACTTACTTGCATCAGGTTTATATAGTTGGATTTTTAAAATGACATTATAATTTAAAGTTTTGGACCAATAATCTAGACAGCATTGCAGACTTACATTCCCTCTACGTCATGAACCTTTTGCAATTCCTCAGAGCAAATCCCGAGATTCTTTCCTTAAAATTTTGGTTTTAAAAACACCAGGTAAGAATTTTTAAGGTCAAACGGCAATTTTTTTTTGAAAGTTACAACAGAATCGTTGCAGAATGACCAGCTATTTCTAGACTTTAAATAAGCTGTGTAATGTCCTGATGTTGTTGAAGGACCATCGTGATAGATATTTGCTGCAGTTACAAAAGTCCTTCCTGATATTGACAACTGCGAAGCAACAAAATGTTTTATTAAAGTTGTCAATTTTGATCCATCAGGCCTACATCGTTGGATCATTAAAATGACATACTGGCCATATCTTCGTATAAATAATGTTGACATCATTTCAGATTTACATTGGCTACACTCCATGTTGTGATCAGCTGCTTTTACTAGCTTATTAAAGGAGACTGATTTACTGTCTGGCAAAGTTAAATATATAAATCTTTCTGAGTCTACACTAGTAGTACTTGATACCATACAGTTCTCGCAGTCATGCTGCCATTGATAAGAAAGCCCAAACAGGTGATCTACATCTACACCCTCATCTTGCAATACATCAAGCATATACATTAAAAACTCCTGACAATCCTGCTGATTATTTTCAGAGAAGTCTGTTTGACCTGAACATTCATCTAACAGATAACAAACTTCAGACACACTTTCTACTTTTGTTCGATCAGTGCTACATTTCTCTAACACAGAATTCAACAAACAGCATAAACTTTGTTCCGAATTGAACACAATCTGTTCTTTTAAAGTCTCTAGTGAAAAGAGAACATTAACCACTACATTTGCATAGCAGTTGACACCAGAACTGTTTTCAAATTGAAAACCGACAACATCTTCAACAGAATCCGTTTTCTTTCTGCTTACAATTTTCAGTTCATCGACTTTTGGGCTTTTTGCTACAACCTCCCTACTATTACTGATATTTCTTCGTTTACGGCCTACCACACGTTTCTCAAACAAAGGATATTGAGGCAAATGTGGCGCATACTCTCTTCTTAACCTATTGTATTCCTTAACACAATCTAGATCCGCACAAATGTTTGTGACATCACAATCAATCAAGTACAATCCTGATAAAGTTCTAACTCGTGACAATGCCACATATGCCATACCCTCTTTGAACACAGAACTGCCAATATTCACCAATGCACTATCTACACTTAAACCTTGCGATTTATGGATTGTCACCGCATATGCCAAGCAAACAGGAAACTGTTTACGGCGAACATATAAGTCTTTAACAAGCAAAAACCTAGCAGAACAACGACCAATTAGCTGTACTTCCTCAATGCCATTAAATTTAATTTTTAAAAATTCAATACCATCTCTACTTCTGTATTTCTCAAAATCAACAACATTACCCATTGATCCATTTACCAGACCTCTTTCAACATGTAAGTTCCTTCTCAAAATGATTCGGCAATTTAAACACACATTCAAAGTCTTTTCAAAACCCGCTGTTTTAGATATAGTCTTCTCTAATGAATCCAATTTTGATTTCAAATTCTCAGACAAAATAATTGTTGATCCCATATGCTCTATTCTGTCAATAGCTTCAAGTTTCACAATATCTTGCTTTTCTAAATTCAACATTTTGTTGTTGAAGATGGCACATTCTGCAAGAGTTGGCATCAAACATATTCCGGATTTCCTCTCAGTAATTTTCTGAAAAATATTCTCAGGCACAACGTCTTGTTCTGGATATAAATTTGACAGTAATCGTGCATTTAAAGCTTCTTTCCCATGCTCGGTCACTTTTCCAATTCTAATATCTTGTAGAATATTCTTGTAATCTTCATCCTTTGCCTGACGCATATTTTCATGCAGTTCAGCATAACTGAAGTTTAACCATATATTGACGTTGCCAATGCTCCCTAGGCACTTCCTGGTATCTTCATGCGTGAGTATTTTGAACACAGGTTGTCCTTTTACTGGTGTCAGCTGCAGAAGATCTCCGAAATTAATGATGTGTTTGCCACCAAATAACACATCATACTCAGTTTTAAGAACTTCTTGCATTCTCAAATGCACAAAGGCAAGCATGACATTGGAAACCATGCTTACTTCGTCAATGATAAGACGTGTCATTTTCCTCAAGACTCTTGAAACTTCACAACAAGCATCCCCAGATAACTTGTGGTATTGTAATTTGTTGTCATGCTCCACTGGCAGCATCAGTAGACGATGCAAAGTAATACCTTTAATGTTATGTGCTGCCAGTCCAGTAGGAGCGGTAACAACACAAGACAGCGATGACTCAGTCCTTTCCTGCAAATAACAAGAAATTGCTTTAATAAGGAAACTTTTTCCAGTTCCCGCTTCTCCACTCACGTACAGTCGGACATGCTTCAACGACCTACATGAGCACTCTTTCTTCTCATGACTTAATCCATGATCAATTTGCTTGGTAACTTCATCATATATTTTCCTCTGCTCAACGTTGAGTTGTTTTTCCAAGTCTTCTAAGTTAACCGCATCCTCCTGAGCATGTGCCATGGCTCTTTCCACTTCATTCGTAGCAGTGGCAGCTTCATTTTCGATAATAGGTCCTCCTAGTGGATCCTGACTCAATGAAACAGAACTCTGACTGTCCTGAGAACTGTCTCTGGCAATCTCAGCTGCAATCGTTGCTTCCTGCTCAATTTCCAAAGTCAACATTTCTTGGTATTTGAGAAAAGCAGGACATTCTATGGTCTCCTTAGCAGCAGTGAAAGAGTCTTCGTAACAGAGGAAATCTCCAAGCAGTTCCTCTTCTGCACGCCAAGGCTTTAAAAGTTGCAAAAGTGCTAAATAGAAAAACTCCTTTTTTTCTGGAGATTCGCCACTCAATTTTCGATGGTTTACTAATTGGCATTTTCTTTGCTTGACCAGACATCCCTCATTTCCAATTACAGCATACACTCCTTTATCAATATCTTCTTTGATGTTCCTCTTGAATATGTAATTTTGTAGAACCTCATATAGACAAACATTCTCAAGGTGACTGCTTCGATTTGGATAATATGTATCCAACATGTTGGTCTTCAAAATGTCGGTACTGTTTGGTTCCTTTTCCGCCAAATACTCAATTTCCCGGACAGGTTTTAGAACTCGATTTCGCGTTTCAGCAAGACCAAGACTCGCCCAAACGATACTCCTGGATTTGGCATAGAGACTTGCTGAAGACAACCGGTCAGAACATTCGTAAGCTCCGATTTCTCGATGCGACAACATCTTCAAACTGAAACTGTACAACTTCTTGCTGAGGCTTTTTTCATGGGAAATATCCTCCCACATATCCTTCAATTCAGTTTTTTCTTTTTTGGTGATGTAAGATGTCACATAACGAGCCACAGCCATACAGTTGTCAGCCACAAACTGTATATTCATGTTAGCATTCCACATGGACAAAATCACTGGGTTGTAGTCGTTGATGTACTTGGACTCTTCGTTCCTTTTCAAATTGTATGTATTTTTGGGTGATTTCCTCGTCACATTATGTCGCAGAGAAGACATCAAACTGTTCACTCTTCCTTTAGAAATCACCGGTCGTGGAAAGTTGTAACGACATTTGGTGTAGAACTTGTCCTTGTTTCTGAATTTACGACGACAGTACTTTCCACAACGATGGCTTTGGAAACGTAGAACTTGTTCTCTTAGGCTTTTCTTCGCTGTTGCGTTTGGAACAGCACACGTAGAATACTGTTCTATGAAATTCATCACTAAGTCATCCAGATCTGTTCCAAATTTAGGTGCATCCTTGATCCACAGCAACATATGTATATGAGGAGCACCTCTTGCTTGGTACTCCTTTCTCCAGAAGAAATCCAACACCTCTCCAAGAGGTGGATTCTTCTTATTTGTGATGAAAGACATCATAGCTTCAAATCTATGATTGAAGTACCTGCATACATTCACTGGATCCAAAGAACACAGTTCTCCAGGTGTCTTGAATTCAATGTTTTTAATATTTCCATTTGCCTCTCGTAGAAATTCAAGTAAGTCTTCCCAGCCATACTCGGCACAGCTCAGAGTGAGGAACCATGTTGGAGTTCCTAAGTTCCTTAGCATACATTTTAAATCACCATGACGACGGTACCAGTACTCATTAGTACCACGCTGACACGCCATGAGATTAATTAGGTGAGAATCCAAAATACTGTCTTGGACATTGACTTTATGCATAAAGTCACTTGCCGAGATGTTTCGCATCTGTATACCACTTTTTAAGATGTTGTTCACTGCATATGACAGTCCAGACAGATCGCTTTCAAACAGGAGATGAAACAAATAGGGAATGCATTGACGAAACCTAGGATCTTCTGCATACAATTGTAAAGTCCGGTATTCAGACGCTGGAATTTGATGAGGTCGCTCATTATATCTTCCTCCTTGACCTGTTGGAAATAGCTGTGGGAAACACCGAGCTTCCAAACTTTCCTCCCAAACACTAATGGGACTCCCTTTGGCTTGTTTCATTTGAAACAACTCAATAGCATTCCCCATGACTTCCTTGGAATGCAAAGGATGAACACTATAATGTTCATATATTTCTTCACTTTCAGAGGCCTCTACTTTCTCAATTTGGCCACCACACAAATCGCTATCCTCTTCATCACTTACTTCCTCTTCTGCAACATATACATTCTTATAGTACTTAATATTTTTCTTCAAATACAATGTTGCCTTTTTGACTTTCCTAACATCCACTAAATCTTGCCATATTTTCTTATTCTTTGTCGGAACCCCATTAACCAAGATAACCAGAGGTTCCTCTTCCACTTTTTCTACTCCAATTGTGTTAATGTTTTTGTTCAAATCTAGAGGCAAATAAACAACTCTTCCCTTTAATCCTCTCTGTAAATCTGATGGAGGCAACTTCCCTGTCTTTGGCTCCATTCTTACAATAGCCTGAAAGGGATGGATACTTTGAATCAAAATAGATTCATAAGTATTTAAATCCTTCAATTCAGAAGGAATCTCAACCAATTCCAGATTATTATGAACCGCCCTAGCAGGCATCTGGTTTTGGTTTAATTTGTTACAACAATAAGTACACACACGTTGATCCGATCCCAAATCAAAATAATTTTCTACCATCAAGTATGTGGCAAAATCCTTCCATTCACTATTATTATCCCTTTCACTTTTTGCATATAAATCCACTAACTTAATCTGATTCTTGTAATAAGTGCGTCGACAACACACACAAGTGAAATTAGGCCTCACTTGATTTAATCTGAAACGTGGCAATTTCCTTCTGAAATTTATCTGTACTGGAAACCTGTACATTATCTTCAACATTACCCTCTACTTCTGGGTCAATTTGAACATTCTCATCTTTACTTCCAAAGTAACAAAACTCAATTTCTTCACAAATATTCTTGACATCTATTTCAGAACCATGCAAAAGAGCAGCACATAATTGTTTAAGCATAATTGCTGGACTCTTAGCATGATACAACATTCTCACTAATTTCCTCACTTTATTATGATGCACTGCTAGCATCCTGAAATGATGAAAAACACTCTGGCATACTCTCCTGGAAAGACAAGCCAGTGAATGACCACGCAAACCTGTCATTTGTCTCACTCTGCAAGGATCTAATTCTTGCAACAACTTCATTTTCTGCTTCAAACTTTTCTTATTAAATGTCCGTACAAAATCACAAAGCAAATTGATGGAATCCTGTCGCACACTGCAAATAGAACTACACTTCCAAATGTACACAGGACCTTTAGGACGTCTTTCTAAAACCTCATTACCTAACACCTCTTCTATCTCTGTTGTCACAAGTTTTTCTTTTTCAACTGGACAACCATCCTTCACTTCATAAGCTCGACCACTGGTGTCAACTGCAAACACCAAATCATTATCCTGAAAATAACTCTCTCATTAAAAAATGCCTCACAACTTGAACTATGCATCCATTCTCCGGAAAAAACTTCACAAAAGTTACTACGATTAACTACTCTCTTTCATCTACTATTTGATTTGAAACCAGAAATTACCTTGTTTAGTGTCCTAATTCTATTGATTACCAAAATAAACAACTTTCGCTTAATTTCGAAAGCATGATCAATAATTTTCTCTACATTTTTCTTTTTCTTATAAAATGCCACTTTCTGTTGGCCTTTTTTAATATTTTTTAATAAATTAACTATTATCCTGTTGCGGAACATTCGTTTTCGAATGTCCCTAAACTGTTGTTTCCTTCTACTATCATGCACAGAGTTATCTCTTGCTCTAGCAGTAACATTTTTGATTGGTCTTTCCTTTCCATTTAAATTGCTTCTCTTTTTCTGAACTGAAACATTTTTTGTTGAAATACTTTTTTTACTACAAATATTTCTTATGAATGATTTTGTGCTCTTACCCGGAGCTTTCTTGGTGTTTTCACAAGTTTTTTTGGGAGAGGACTGCTGCAATAATAGATGATCCTGCTGTCTTTGACGTTTTCTAGCCTTTCTAATTCGATTCTTAGTTGGCATTTTTCAAATTTTGAAATGATCTGCAGTTGAATCTGTGGAAAAATATAATAAAAAATGTTATTAACCACTATTACCAAACAGTAAATGAATAACAGTCATCAAAAACTTAACACCCTACTTATTATTTAACATAGCAAATCTTTTGCACCACCACTGCGTCACAAAAGTGACGCACAGTGGTACCAAACAGGCATACACCTATCATAAATCTCTCCCTAACATTTTAAATGATTGATTCAGGATGACGATAAGGTGTGGCCTATCTAGAGGTTTGTTTGGGCCCAGATCTTTGGACTGGGGTGAATGTGTGACATTGATCCACATTCGGTCCATCACCTGTTTTGTTTGTTTGAGGTGAGGCCAACACACGGTTGCAGATGAGATTTTCGCTTGTTGAAGAAAACAAAGGAGATAATACATGTGAAGGCCTACCAATGAAGTAAGTCATGTCCACTTCACTCTTGAACAAAGGGCAGACCTCTTTTGAATCTGTGGTCAGACCTAAACTTCATCTGCACAATGTCATTCATAAACTTAGGAAACACTAGTGATGTAATTGAAAAATGTGGAGTTTCTTTTCCTCATTTCAGAATTACATCACCTGTGTTTCCTCATTGACTTAAAATGTCCTTAAGACACATGAAATCTTTTTTTGATTGCCTTTGCACCATTTTTAGGTCATTTTTAACATGACTATGTAACTCCCATAATCAAAATCTAAATTTGCCAAGCACAGGTGTGAGCATATTTAAAAGAAACTTGCCCCATGCAGAAAGCTCTTCAATTTAAATGGGAAAAATAACATCATAGACACTCAAATGCCTTTTAAATATGCTCCAAACAACCTATGAAGCTCTAGCAGTACATATCCAGAAATGTAATTGATTTCAAAAAAAGTTTTTGAACACAACATATAAATCAATTGTATACCTACATTCAAGATGAAATGACTGAAAATGTCCTTCAGACACATAAAAGCGTTTTTTTTGATTGCCCTTGCACCATCTTTGGGTCATTTTTAACATGGCTATGTAACTCCCATAATCAAAAACAAAATTTGCCAAGCACAGGTGGGAGCGTATTTACAAGAAACTTGCCCCATGAAGAACGCTTTCCATTTAAAAAGGGAAAAATAACATCATAGACACTCAAATGCCTTATAAATATGACCCAAACAACCTATGAAGCTCTAGCAGTACAAATCCAGAAATGTAATTGATTTCAAAAAATTGTTTTTAAACACAGCATATAAATCAATTGTATACCTACATTCAAGAGGAAATAACTATAAATGTCCTTAAGACACATGAAAGCGTTTTTTTGAATGCCCTTGCACCATTTTTGGGACATTTTTAACATGGCTATGTAACTCCCATAATCAACATCTAAATTTACCAAGCACAGGTGGGAGCGTATTTACAAGAAACTAGCCCCATGAAGAAAGCTCTTCAATTAAAATGGGAACAATAACATCAGAGACACTCAAATGCCTTATAAATATGACCCAAACAACCTATGAAGCTCTAACAGTACATATCCAGAAATGTAATTGATTTCAAAAAATCGTTTTTAAACACAGCATATAAATCAATTGTATACCTACATTCAAGAGGAAATGACTAAAAATGTCCTTAAGACACATGAACGCGTTTTTTTTAATGCCCTTGCACCATTTTTGGGACATTTTTAACATGGCTATGTAACTCCCATAATCAAAATCTAAACTTACCAAGCACAGGTGGGAGCGTATTTACAAGAAACTAGTCCCATGAAGAAAGCTCTTCAATTAAAATGGGAACAATAACATCAGAGACACTCAAATGCCTTATAAATATGGCCCAAACAACCTATGAAGCTCTAGCAGAACATATCCAGAAATGTAATTGTTTTCAAAAATCGTTTTTAAACACAACATATCTGTTTCAGCTTACATGAGAGACCATGGAATGGGCTCCATGTACAACAATAACTTGTGTTACTGCATGCCAGATTGCTACACAGAAGATGCAATTACAATTTCTCAAAGAAACAAAATTTATTTGTATATCACTTGAGACAACGCCACATTTTAAAAACACAGCTTTCTTCATCATTTTCTCCTTAAATCATACTATTCTCTATCTAAATTAAATAAATCTTTTCTCACCTTAGCAAATACTTTTTTAGTTTCAAAACAGTCTCAGAAATACTCCAAATTGTCTTCAGCAGAACAAAGAGGATGCACTCCAGATGCTGCAGCTATAGACAGCACAGAAATGCTGATATTCATTACACATATCTCTCATATTAGCCAATCATAACTCTTCCCTCACTTTTTTCAAATCAAAACCCTTCCCCCCTCTGCCCTCTCTGCCTTTTTTGCTTAGCAACCACCTCCTGAAAGACCTCTCATGTTTGCAAGTTCACACAACAATGTTTCAATTGAACTCTGAACTCTCAGTGCACCTGCGTATCCAGTGCAATCTTTCATTAAATGTTTTTTCCTTGACCATTCAAATTACATCTTTCAAAGAACACATCCATGCACCCTAACTTTCTGTTTTCAGAAATGGAAATGCACCAATCACTGCTAATGAATCATTAGCACTGGAAATCCACCGTTTTTTTTCTTTACAAACTCCTACTGTTTCAACTGCCCTTTCATTACCACACTTCATCTGACTGCAGCCCAACCTTCTCTCACCATGTTTAATGTCTGGATTGTTGGACATAGTTACATCTACTGGGCTCAAAGGTATGCTGAGAACAGAAATTTACCTAACCTCAATTTTCAAGATGTGGAAATTAAGTGGTTGGGCCAAAGAGGATTAAAATGTCACCAATTGATACCATTGGTGAAAACCTTTATGCATTTGCCAAAACCTGACCTGTTAATTGTGCACTGTGGAGGTAATGATTTAGGCACTTTGACTGGGGTAGGTCTGGAAATGCTTTTAAAGGACACCTTTGAGCAATTAATGGCACTTTTTCCTCAAACTGCCTTGGTATATTCCAATATATGCCAAAGACAGAAATGGAGGTGGTCCAACCAATTTTGTCCACAAATTGAGAAGTCGAGGAAGCATGTAAACAAATCTGTTTCAGCTTACATGAGAGACCATGGAATGGGCTCCATGTACAACAATAACTTGCGTTACTACATGCAAGATATCTACAGAGGAGATGGAGTTCACTTCTCAGATGAGGGCAACAGAATTTTCATTTTGAATTTAAGACTGTGCATTGGTACCTACTTATAAGTACCAAAATGTACCATAAACCCAAAAGCTCTTCTCAGAGCTACCCTACATCTGATCACTCACAATTATTATTTTTCTCTAACTTTTTTCTCTAATTTTCAACAAACTACCCTCCCCGGAGCGCTACCCGGTACGCGAACTGGAAGCTAACCGCGCAAAATTTAAAAAAAAAATGTTTTTTTCCCGAACATATGGTCCTCCTCAGCCACCCTCAGAGAACCTAGGGGGTCAAGATACATCTACCGTGCCCCCTTCTACCCATTCTGAACATTATTTGCCCTCCATCTTGTATCTTGATTCGACCGAAACACAAAATGGTGGACTCCCGTAACGCTGCTGGTTCGCGGACCGGGACGCATACCGGGAAGCGGTCCAATAAAAAAGGTGGGAAAGTAATTCACAGAAAAACGACTGGAGACACTCTCACCAAATATACATTAGCTCATACTACATAACAATCCGTTTCATTTTCACAAATTTGATTGAAATTCCATTTAGCCATTAAGCCTGTAGACCTCTCTAAATACCGTGAGGTAAATTACTTCACAAAACACATCTAAAGTGTTGGAATTGACAACCAATGAAAATGTTACTTTCATTTTCTACTTTTATTACCTGACATTTGATTGGTTATATACCTGAATATAAATAAAGGAAGAGAAGGAAACACAGCCATTTTGACTGCTACTTCTTGTTGTACATTACATTTCAATTATCACTAAACACTTCAACTTGTTTGTGAAGGTAAGTTGTTATTTTTAAAACTGAAGTATATTGTGCACTATAAGTTAATATGGTAAACTTTTTCTGATAGTTATATACTATCCCTCTGTAGTAGTTATAGATTTAGATAGACTTCTCTGTTATAGTTATGGAAGAAGTTAGGCTTCTCTTGGTTAAATCACATACACTTTTTTATAGTCCTACTTCCACTCTGATACTATACACTGCCAAAAGATAAATTCACTGATAAAAACTGCCTATCTAAAATTAATCCCAACAGTGCCCTATCTCTACTAATATATATTTTTTTATCCAAATTTCAGGCAAAATGGAAGGCGAACAGAAAGTTGATTTTAAAATTGTACTGCAAGAGAGCAGCCAAGAAATCATTGATCAAAATGAAAATGAATTTATGGATGAAAGTAGGGACCAGGAACTACTGCAATGTGTGGAAGCAGTGGATAACCTCCTTAAAAATGAGGACATTTTACACCCTCAAAGACTACAAAGTATATTCAATGAGAATTATGAAATTTCTGACAGTGAAATGTTAGAAAGTTTAATAAATTATGAAACACAATAACAATAAAAAAAATGCTTAAAAAATAAAGAAAATAAAAAATAATCAACAAAAACAACAAACAATTAACATACAGTATTTGAAAAGTCTATCATTCTTTTTTCCTTATAGTACGCTGCCCAGAACGTTTTCCGGTTCGCGGACTGGGCGCTCCCCACGCAAAAAACAAAACATTTTTTTATTTTTTTTTGCCCTGCTGGGCCCTTTTAAAACCTCCACATAAAACCTAGGGGGTCAACGAGGATCTACTATGCCCCCTTATGGTAATTTCCCCCTTTGTTTTGGCCTCCTCTTGTCTCTCGATCCTGCCGAGAGACAAGATGGCGGCCGCTCCGGACTGTTTAGAATGTTGACAGACACCAGAGAGCCAATCAGCTTTGCATCGCAAAGTTCCGTTACGCGAAAAGTACGCGAACCGGAGCGCTGTTACAGATATATATCTTTTTTTGAACGTTAATTTCTCAAAATCCACTGAAGCACATATATTGAGACCTAGCAAAGGCACATCGGGCTAACAGTCCCTACAATTTTGCCAAGTTTCATGCAAATCCATTCAGCCGTTCGGGCTAAAAGTGAGGCCAACCGCTCTATGGAAATTAACATTGGAAAAACGCATTTTGGGACCCCTCTTTTTTCTCGGCCCCCCCTTGACGAACCCCCCCCAAATTTTCAGGGGCTGCTCAGAAACAAATTGTGCCATTTTCCTGAAAATTTCAGCCGATTCCGTCCACAAACGCCAAAGTTATTAGACATGGAATTTTCAAAAATCCCATAGGGAAAAAATCCTAACTATATATACCTACTGGCGACTGCCAGTAGGTAATATATATATATACATATATATATATATACACACACATATATATGTGTGTGTATACAAGTTGCTCGAAACGCGTAACCGGAGAGGTTTTAAATAAAATCTCCTTGCCTGCAACCATTGGGTCCGTGTCTTCGTGTCCACTGAAGTGTGGTTTTTCTGAAGATTGGTTTGTTCATATATATATATATATATATATATATATATATATATCCCCCGCCTTGGCCTTGTACCGCCCCTTGCGACATCATTGATTACACCTTTCTATGCTCTTTTTACACATAATTCTCTGAATGTGCAATATTATTTTTACTTGCAGTTATCATGGAACTGATGACTTTACTTTCTGTATCTTATACGTGTTTTAATTGTTCTCAAGTGTCTAAGCCTACCATTACGATACCACTGAATACACATTATTCAGTCCTGTATGCACAAAATTCTCATGAGGTCCCTTCAATTGCTGTAACCATGTAACGGATGGCTGTCTTTTCTGTTTGCTAAACGTGATTGATCTGTTTCCAAGTATCCATTACCACGCTTGCATACGTGAGAATTTTCCAATTCAACTGTGTAATGACCGGATTTTCTGATTAGATGGGATCAGCCCCTAGGGGCCCCTCCAACCCAGCCAGAACGTAATCACATCCCTCCTCAGGACCAACTATCCAGGCACCTGGGTACCTACCTGAGGATGGGGAACTCGCAATATACAAGCTCATATTATTAAAACACCACTAAATCTATAGGGATACTAAGAATAC
Source organism: Lissotriton vulgaris (assembly GCF_964263255.1). Taxonomy (NCBI): domain Eukaryota; kingdom Metazoa; phylum Chordata; class Amphibia; order Caudata; family Salamandridae; genus Lissotriton; species Lissotriton vulgaris. Next base: position 1,434,110,404 of record NC_141693.1, on the reverse strand, counting down.
TCACTGATTACTAGGGATATCCATACCCTACACCACACTTATATTCACATCAGTTGGTCTCGCGGCCACTCAGACCCAGACGGGTCTACCCTAGGGCAGATATGACACACAATCCGGTGCGTCTACACATGGGCCTGCAGAACCCAATGCTCCCTTTTCCAAACGGTTCGCAATCCGGCAAACCTACACACCAGTCTCCTTCCTGGCGCTCTCACTTATTCAAGCCACAATCTTGTGGGTATCTACGCTGGTCTCCCACCCAACGCTCTCACTAACGCCGCATATCAATGACGACCACATTCCTATGAACACCTATATATATATATATTGGGAAGTCTCTTCACTAAGGGTCTGCTACTACAATATTAGGAGTTAGCCAATTAATATAATGTACCTCTTATTCTTGGCATCATAGGTACACTCACTCCCTATTTATGTGATCACCACTTACCTGATTGGGATTACTCATCCATTCATGTACCTAGTAAACACCTAGGATATGCATTTACCCAGATTGAACAAGAATATAAGGCACTTTAATTTACTACAAATTGGGGTTTTATTCTACTACAATATTAACATTTACACAGATCTGTAACTGACAAAGACTATAGGTAGAACACACCGCTGAAAGAGAAAAGATTAAACATAACAGGAACACTCCGCTGAAAGAGAAAAGATTTAAACATACAATAGCTTAGGGAATAAGGGCAAGGTTATGGTTAGAATTCACCTGATTAGTGTGTAGTCTTGTTCTAGCTGTCATCTGGGTTCCTCTCTCGTCTGTGCCTTGGCTCATCTCAGACTCTCTCTCTCTCCTGCACTCTTGGGTACACCTCTGCGCTGATCACTTTGCACTGGACTCCTCTCCCCCACGAACTGTCTCCACCTTCCAGCTTCAATCTTAATGGTTCCTGCCGCTCTGATCACCGTTCATTCCACTAGCTTATTCACTCTGTCTCTGCGCCAATGTCCAATTAACTCCATCTGCTCCCATAGGTTAGTCCACGATCTCTCCTCCGTCTCTTCTAAAAGGCATTACTTCAGACTCCAGCTATTCACACCTCCTCCTGATAAGTAACTGCTTCTGACTGCTTCCTTCAGTTCCAGCTCACTATTCAACTCAGCTCTCTCTCCAGCTTGAACCCTCTCTCTCTGCCAACTCCACTCCACTGCTTTCCACTCCTCCACCTTAACACGACTGACTGGCTTCGCCACCTCCACTCAACTCTCACTCTACTCGACTCACTGGCTCCGCCTCTGCACTTCACTGATATAGAATGCTGTTTCCTCATGGAAAGTTCCAGCCAGCAGCTTCCTCCCACCAATCCCATGCACCAGGCTCCTTGCGCTAGACGCTCCCACAGTGACCAGTCTGCTTGTTTCGTCTAGAGACCTGAGCCCGGGAACAATTCCTGATTAGATTCAGCTCTGGCCGGTTCTCTCCGGTCCGCTTAGGGCGAACAACAGTTATAACTATAAACTTTGCCTTTGCCCTGAAAAGCCTCTCAGCTTCATCAAGATGGAGTCCCTCTAGCTCTAGGCCTGTAGGCCTGAAAGGGATGAAATGCCCCTTAGCTCTGTCAGAATACCTACATAAACCATACCAATGTGTCTAATATGTCAAAGCCAATAGGCAATAGACAGGTTAAAGTCAAGAATAAAGGATCTATTAAGCAGCTATCCTCTTGTAGGTCTGGAAAAAAGGGCTTAAAAGGGCCAACACAGGCTAAGAATACCTATACTAGATGTGAGCAAGACTAAGGTCTATATCACTGCTAAATAAAGCCAAAAACTCTGCCATAACAAACTGTGATCTAGATCTCCACCCCACCCCTCGCCGTGCAGCATCACCTTCCACAGGCCAACACCGCTATCACATGCTTCGTGACTTCTAATGACCCGGAAGCAAAGGCTTTTGCCTTAAACCACCGCCGCGGCTCTTAACTTTTCACCTGCACATGATTGTGGCAGACAGACGCTGATCCCAGCATCCCTGCAATTACTTGGATTTACTCCATATCCAGAAGTAAGTTCTGCCTCCTTTTACCATAAGACTTTTAGACTGGCTCCTTCACGGCCCCAGGTATATATTGACCCATCCTTTTCTCCATAGACCTTCCCCATCTGTACCGATTCGCGATACAACAAGGAGAAGCTTTAATTTTTCCCTTCCTAAACGCCGATGTTGCCTCCGTGACACGGCGTCAGTTTCTACATGATACACTACCGTGTAATGCATCCAGGTAAACCTTGGTTCCCGCATGTAAGTGTAAATGTAAATGTAATTTGGATTTGTATAGCGCCTATCCCCCAGGGGTCTCTAAGCGCTGTACGAATACCGCTGTGGAACCCTTCCTGGCCTGTGTCTGTGAGGTGTCCAGTCCTGGGCACCCCGAAGGTGAAGCCAGGCATCCTAGTATTGTTAGGGCCGGTGTGGAGATTAAGCAAGCTATTGCCCAAAGTTGCAGAGTGGAACCCATGATTAGAGTAGGCACCGAGGCGAGAATCATCGGGTCCGAGGACATTGAGCCCAAGACCCTGCCGCGACGGGGATTGAACTCTGGTCCAGACCAGACCTCTGCCTCAGGGTCTGCCACTCTAATCGGTGAGCCACACTTTTCCACATGCTTCCTTCACCGCCGTGGACGCTCCGTTTAGTTCATTCACGTTCACTTCCTTTTCCCTAGGATATCCTGCCTTGGAATCCAGACCGCTCCTTCATTGCAATTGTTCCTTTGCCCTCCTTAGACATGGGACCATGTCCTCCTCAGGTATAAGACGTCCTCACGCTTGCACCTGAGCATCTCTTCTTGCCTTGTTTTCCTCGGCGTAATCTTTACACACGCTCCTGCCCAAGTGCTCACAGGTGTCATCCCTCCTCCTTTAATAAATTCTCGATGCTCACTGAGACACCCTGGTTACATGCCTTACAGCTGACTGCTTCTCAACCAGCCTATTCCCACTGTCGCACGCTTGACTCCGTATTCACTACATTCACAAATTTACCGCCGTGTTCATCCAGCTCTCACTTTTACGTGCACGCACGAGTGCCTCTCCCTCCCCTTTCATTGACCCCTCTCCTTTCCCTTGTACAGCACCATTCTAATTCAGAAACCCCATCCTGAAGATGTTCATTAGTCATAAGATTGAAACGTCGTCGACCCCTCAGCACAACTGATAGTGCATTATCCTCTGTGGTTCAACCAAATTACGGTCTCCATCTAAAAACTGTAAATTATTGTCGTGAACCACCTATACTCACTGTATATATCTGTTCACTAATTACAGGTTGCTCCGTTTCTGCTGATTACACATTGTCACTTGCGTCGCCACTTTTTGTGTCACATACACAATTGAGCACCAAGTCTAATTTCGGTTGCTGTCGCATTCCTTGCTTACAGTGCTGCTACAACTATACCTACTTTATTGTGTTTTCAAAATATATGATGCCAAGTGCACTTTTCAAAAATTACATCAGAGTCTCCCCTTTTTCTTTCATGTAATGTGTTGTACATGCAATTCTAACTGTCCTCAATAATAATTCCAGTTGAGATATTGTTGTTTTACCTCAGGATATCATGGGAGCAGCGCAGCTGGACAGAACATGAACCTGGGATACTGTGTCCTCATTTACCTGTAAAGAGTCCAGCTTCACAGGTGCTGGCTAGCTATCACCACCTGGGGAGTGGGAAATTGCATTGTATGATAACTTTCATGTAATTTCACAAAAATGTCATGCCATATGTGGGATAACTCTCAAAATAAGGTTTGCAAGTAACTTACATGCCTTTTCCTAAACAAGCAAGCACCTAAGCCTAAACAGAACCACAAATTGACATCATTCTCAAGTGAATTAAAAACCTCCTTTCCAGATTGATCTTTGCAAATAGGTGCCTCTGCAATGTAAATCCCCATATTTAACAGGGAACTATGAAATACATAAATATGTCATTGTTGCCTTAAAAATCGGATTTTATCATCATAATTACCGCTCCCATCCCACTGTGCAGAGCTTTAACCTAGCCAAGGCTATCAGAATTATGCAGTATGGAGGACCATAATCATATAAAGTTATCTAAAGTATGCTGCAAAAAATGTGCACTATGTGGTACATTGTCTGTCAGTATTATTTTGATCAATTTGAGAAAGAAACAGGAGTTTTGATAAAATACTATAATTATTTAGTAAATGCTGCAGCCACAGCATCACCTAAATCCACTGACCTTCATTAAACAGTTGCCCGTTATCTACTATATCTATATCTATATCGCAATAGGTAGTTATAGTTAGGGCCTAGTTTACATGGATAAAGCATTTTTTGACTTGGCTATAACTTTAGCGTCATTTGACCAATCTTCATGAACCTTTCCCCAAATAGTGTCAAGGTGAGTTCTGGTTACTATGGAAATTTTGGTGGTGATCCGTGCAGTGGGGACCGAGAATTTGGGGGCTGAAATAAGGGTGCATTTGTAATGTTAATTCCTATAGGAGCCTTTAGCCACATCTAAAGCCCGAACCGCTGAATGGACTTACACCTTATTTGGCCGGGAGTTAGATGTTGGTTCAAGAAAGTGCCTGTTGCTTATTTGGTGTACATCCGTTCAGTAGTTGTTGAGAAAATTAAGTTTGAAATTATAGTGATATCTCTGATCGCAAAGTCTTCCTGAACAAAGACGATCAAGTGCAGAGAAAAGAACTGCTTTGACAGGCTGCCAACACTTCAACCAGGAATGTTGGCAGTCATCTTAGACCAAAGTGAAAATAAAGAAAATGGGGCAGGGTAGGAAGACTCTGAACCCCAAACAATGAGCTTGTGTTCTCTCACTTAACCTGCCAAGGCATAAAACAATTACAAAATAATAATGTGCAGTAAAAGTGCAATATTTGTGAATTTGGGGCAAAAGGTTTTTTAAAAAGCACGCACAGGCTCTTGCATTTGCTTTTAAAATAACCCCTGGGTGGGCCAGGGGCATTTAATACATATAGTAGGGGTGCACAACCCCCCCCCCTCCTAGGGCTTATTGAAGCCCCGGGGACCTCCATATCCCTGCGTTATTATTAATATTCATGCGAGTGGGCCCGGTGGACCCACCCACAACCGTCTTCCTGGGGCACAGACTCCATGCCCAATGGTCGCCACTTCCCCAGAGACTAATTGCCAAAACATAGGGGGGCATATTTCAATATTATGGTGGGCTCACGCCCCCGCAACCCCTCCAGGGACTCCCAACCCCTTGAGCCACATGCATTAAAAAGAACATATTAAAGAGGGGAGGCTCCACAGCCCAGAGGACCACCACCTTCCTGGGGCTAAAATATATGATGATGCTTGGGATGCAGCCCTGAGACCACCACCTCCCCAGGGCACACATACACTAATGAAGGGAATCCGTTGTGGACCCCAGGTCCTGGGAACCACCACCTCCCCGGGGCTATATACAAGATGGGATGGGGGTGCGGCCGCCCTCTAGGAGTCCAGCGTGGCCCTGGCGACTGCCACCCCCTAAGATTGGCTCCAGCAATATCTCGGGATGCCCACCCCGACACATTTCAGTTTGTTATGGTTTGGTGGGAGTAGTGCTCCCGTCAAGCCAAATCAAACTCTGGTCTGCTTCATGGAACAAAGAGCATTGAAAATGCTCTTGCTTCCATGAAGTGGAGAAGAATTGCTTTTCGACAGAGGGAACCGCATGTTTGCAGCTCCCTCTGTCCAAAAGCAATGCAGGCTCCCGCAGTCCCCAGTGAGCTGGCCATGCCCTGAATATAGGGTTACTGGGGCAATATCGACCCTAGGAGGGGGACTGCACTGAACCCCGCCCCATTAAAAAACAAAATGTTGGAGGCCTGCCCCGGGGGATGGGGTCCCGGGGCTGTAATCGGACTCAGAAGGGGGACCATTTGGCCCCTCCCTGTTATTGTTTTTTTAATGGGCTTTCCCAGAGAGATGGGGTCCCCGGGCCAAAAATGGCCTGAAAGGGGGGCCTTAAATAGCTAAGGAATGTCATCCCTGTTAGAACTGTGGGTCTCTAGTTGGCTCTAGTAGGAACCTTAGTCGAAATAGGGACCCTTACTGCTAGTCTGGGAAAGGAGGGACACACTCTTAGATGCACCCTGCTCACCCCCTGGTAGCTTGGCACGAGCAGTCAGGCTTATCTCCAAGGCAATGTGCAAAGTATTTGCAACCACACTCCCAGTAACACAGTGATAACACCACAAATGGACACCACACTGGTTTTTATAAAAATACAGGTATCTTTATCAAAAGGAATATGATGAGACCAAACGATAGAAATCCAACATATGCACATTTGTAATAGATCACTCTGCTGATTATTAGACCAGCAATCACTTATAGTTTCTTGAGGTATTAATGAGCAGTTCACAATGATCTAATGCAGTCCTAATGCAATGCTATGCAGCTCATAATGCAGCTCATAATGTAGTAATAACTCAGTCCTTAATGTACATACTAATACAGTTCGTAACGCAGAAATAATGCAGGTCGTAATGCACGAATAAGGCAGTTCGTAATGCAAGAATAATGCGATTCATAATGCAAGAATCAGGCAGTTCGTAATGCAAGGAATTAAGCTGTACGTCAATCTGAGTAGTCAACTCGGGCTCCCACTAGGACCCAACACCAGAGACAATAGTCATAAGCTTAAAGGAGCGGCCCCGGTACTGCTGGGCAGCTATGGGCTGCTCGGGGGGACTCAGCGCGTCTAACACGGTGCAGTGGGAGAGAGCTCGGAGCAATCCTGTACTCCTCCTGCACGCCTCCCCAGGCCACACACGGCTCCCGACTGGAGTCCAACCCTTTCCTGGGGGGGGTGCGCTGCCTGGTTCTCTCTCTCTCCCTGCTCGTTGGACGTTCTGCTGGGCGGCCCTGATGACATTACAGCTCCGGTGTTAGGCGACGGTCTAGCTGGATGGGTTACGGCGCTACCTTCTCCATCGTTGACGATCTTGGCAGATTCCTATCAGTGAACAACGATCACGATCCCTTTCATCTTGCAGCTTTCTTAGCGTCAAAAAATCCTTTAGCACGTTGCGGCTCGGGCCAGCGACGGTGATCCTTACTCACAGCCTCATTTACGATGATGGCTGGGGCCACAAACAGCGATACAGCAGTATGGAAGATGTTTCACGCTGCAGGGGCAATGCGATCATGGGGAACCTCTAAACAGTCCCACGGACCACACAGCAGTCTTTCTAAAATCCTGTAGCACGTTACGGCTCAGGCTGGCAGCGGTGATCCTCACTCACAGCCTCAGTTACGATGACAGCTCGGGCCAAAAAAAGCAATACAGCAGTGTGACGATGTTTCACACTGCAGGGGCAATGCGATCACGGGGCACCTGGTAAACAGTACCACGGACGACACAGCAATCTTCCAAAAATCCTGTAGAACGATGTGGCTCAGGCTGGCGGCAGTGATCCTCACTCACAGCCTCAGTTACGATGACAGCTCGGGCCACAAACAGCAATACAGCAGCGTGGATGATTTTTCACGCTGCAGGAGCAATGGGATCACAGGGCACCACGTAAACAGTACCACGGACCACACAGCAGTCTCAGGCTTGCAAAAGCACCATGCACCAAGCATCGCTGAGACACGGTTGGAAACTTTTATGTTCCTGAGTTTCCACAACAGGGGACTAGCTCACCTCAGGCCCTTGGAGACACGCTGCTTCAGGACACATCACACAGCAGAGTCCTCACAAGCAGGCAGACACAGCACACAGCAAAGTCTCTTTTCCTCTCCTTAGTCAAATCAGCAAACTGCAGGCCAGCCCCAGAACACACAGCAAAGGCAGTCTTTCTCTTCAGTCTCTTTGGCTGTTCTTCTTTGTCAGAGGTTCCTCTTGATCAGGAAGTAGGTTCAATCCTTTTTCAATCTGGATTTCAGTCTTGAGTTCAGGGGTTTCAGCTCTCACATTTATACCCCTAAATGCCTTTGAAGTCTTGGTGTTCAGGGGGCCCTGACCCCAATCCAAACCAGACCTGGGTGTCTTCCTGCAAGTGCACACCCTCTTCCTTTGATAGTGCAGATCTGGGCCCCAGACGCTCAGCAGGAGGTGGAACCATCCTTTTGTGGTAGCAACACAGCCCTCTTCACATCTGGGGGCTACTCCTCCCCCTCACATCAAATGCTGGCCAGCCTGTTGCTGTCTCACCTACGCTTCTCGGGTGTCATTTAGACCCCCCAGACCCTGTCACATCCAAACCTAGATGGTCAAAACACAAACATGCAGAGGCACACAGGATGGTTTGAGACAAGAAACCAATCTTTGTAAAAACGTGGTTTCTAAGCACACAAGTTAAAAACATTCTTCACAAAAAGATGTGTTATTAAATTCTGAGTTCAGACACATTAAACTCCAACTCTCCATCTTATGACTATGGGAAGATATGCTGGAAATAGTTGACACAGCATTCCCCATTCTGTCCCATGGGCAAGATGGCCTTGCAACAATGAAAAACGAAAACGAATTTGGCAGTATTTCACTGTCAGGACATGGTACACACCTCAGTACATGTCCTACCTTTCATATACACTGCACCCTGCCCAGGCTTACTAAAGGGGTGTCTGATGTGCATAAAAAGGGAAGGCCTGACAAGTGGGTGAACTTGTCAGGACAACAAGGCAGTTAATAAACTGCACACAGGCACTGCAGTGGGAGGCCTGGGATCTATTTTTAGGGCTACTTGTGTGGGTGGCACAATTAGTGCTGCAGGCCCACTAGTAGCCTTTGCATTATCAACCCTGGCACACATAGTGCACTGTATTAGTAACTTTACTTGTAAGAAAAACATACCAATAATGGACAACCAATTACCATAACACTTTATACAGGGAACACTTTCCCTTTCACACTGATCAGCAGTGGCAAAGTGCCCAAAGCATCTAAGCCAGCAAAACAAAATCCATCACTGCATCAAAAATAGAGGAGCTACAGGCAAAACGTCAGGTGTAACCATGCCAAGAAATGTCAGGTCTAACAATCACCCTTCTAGTACTGCAAAAGGAGGTGTGTTTGCAGAGTGGTGGGGAAAGGGTGCATAGTCTGCTATCAGATCTCAGCAATCCTGCTGATTGGGACTTTATGTAGGTAATAGGAGGGGCAGTTGACCTCCAAGGACAGTCATTAGCCAAGGGCACTTCATGCCCCTACTACTAGTGTGCCAGGAGTTGCGTTTGCAAAGTGGTGGAGAAAGGCGGGGTGTCCTGCTCTCAGATCTCAGCTATCCTTTTGTATGGGACTTACTGGATGTATTAGGAGGGGTAGTTAGCCCCCATATGATGTCCTTGGGGGCCAGCTACCCCTCAGATTACCGCCAGTAAGTTCCGCATAGCAGGATTGCTGAGAAGTTGTCAGAAGCATGCTCCCTTTCTCCATTACTATGGTGCACTACTCTTCGGAGGATGAAGTCCCCTTGGCTCAAGTGGGACCTTAGGGGCCAAGGTACCTCCTATAAGACCTACACAGTGGAATTCCTCAGAGCTGGTCAGAGGCGCCACCTCCATTCTTCACTACTTTGCAAAATTCACTGAAAAAAACAAAGGTTACAGGGACATTTTATTTAGCAAATAGAATTTAAAAAACCTTAGAAATTCACTTAAAAAAACAAAGGTTATAGGGAAGTTATAGTTAGCAAATAGAATTAAAAAAAGCCTTGGAAATTCATTTAAAAAATGAAGGTTACAGAGATATTGAGGGACATTATAGTTAGGGTCAGATTTCACTCATACAAAACCACAGAAATTCAGTAGTTATAGTTAGCTGAGCTAATTATAACTTATGCCTCTATGTCACACACCCACTCACTTGTACACCCACTCACACAACCATTCATTCACCCATACAGCCACTCATATAACTGGTTACTCACCCATACAGCTAGCCACATAACCACACACTCACCCATACAGCTACTTTCACATCCACTTATTTACCTGCAAAGTCAAACACCCAGTCACTCACCCAATCAGCATATCAAAATTGGTGACTCACTCACCCATTAAATCCCTCATACATTCACTCATACAACCACATAGATACCCATTCACATATTCATACAAGCACTCACACATTCCTGTACTCACCCATACAGCCATTCACACTGACACTCACACACTAAATGATGTAATAAAATATCTACTCAAACAGCCACTCACTCACCCATGCAGCCACTTACATACCCAGTCACTTACTCATACAGTGATTCAGACACCTACTCATTCACCCATACAGTCACTGCACACTCACTTACCCACTGATAGAGCCACTTAGACCGTCACTCACCCACCCATACATCCACTGACTAACCCACTAACTCACTAATACAGCCACCAACGCAGCATCTCACTCACCCACACAACTAATTACACAACCACTTATAGACCCATAAAGCTACTCACACACAGATACTCCCCAGGATACATACAACCACACGGCCACTCAAATGATATATATTAAAAGTAATATCACTCATTAGTAGTACACCTAGTATACTACTTTACATTTTGTAGTACCTTAGTATGTATGTTTAGCAATCATAAACTCTTACAAAATACTTACTTTAACTGAATGGTGTCATCAGTGATGGCACCAGTGATGTTAGTAGAAATGTCATCAGTGATGTCACTGACCATGTTATGAGTGATGTAATATGTGAGGTCATACGCAGTGCATTGGAGAGGCATACGTTACAGTTAGTTCAGCTAAATATAACTGCTGAATTTCTCTGGATTTGAAATAGTGAAATGTGACGCTAACTGTAACATCCCTGTAACCCTTGTTTTTTTTAGTAAATATATATATATATATATATATATATATATATATATATATATATATATATATCTGGAACACTCCAAACTTTCTCATCCAAGTAAGGCACTGACTCCGTGAAAATTAGTTGATTCCAAATAAATTTATTCTCTCATTTAGGCTGCTTGACGCGTTTCGGCGGTAAGCACCCGCCTTGTTCACAACATCATGACAGACTGTGATTGTATTTATACCCCTTAGTCATTGCATTACATCATGCACGTTTAACTCCTGTTTCCATGCACATTTTAGCTTGTTTTTCACATTTCACACTCTAGTCAAACCCAGTTCCCATGGTAATATGGGGCGTCGTACTCTTTAGATTGACATAAACGAGTTACTTTCATTTTCACTCTTAATTGGTTACATCATCCGCCCCCATGCTTGGTTTCGTTACTATAGAAACCCTCCTGCCACATGAGCCTAGTGATTTTCTCATTCCTGCCTTGCCTGTCAATCGCTGTGTGTGTGCCTCGCTTATGCCTAAACGGGCCGACTTTCACGAGTCAATTCGCGTTTTAAAAGACTTCCTCGGCGCTGGTGAGTTTGTAAACTGTCACCATAGGATATTTCTACTGTTTGTTTGTATTTCCGAGGTGTCGGGCCTGCGGCGCTAAGCAATTGTGTATTGGGCGCGTGTTAGAGCGGGTATATTTGGGGAATGCTTTAGTGATAATACGTGCGCATTGGTAACACACACGATTCATTTTGTTTTAAAAGGCGCGCGTTTGTCATACCGCCTCGTATTCGCGTTAAGGGACGCTTGTGTGAGCGGGTGCAGCGGGGGATGTTCTGGGGATATTGCGAGCGCGTTTGTACACATGATTACTTTGTTTTTTGGGCGCGCATTTGTAAGCACACCTCGCAGTATAATTCAAGGGCGCGCGGGGTTAGTTAGGGAAAATCCTGCTATTACTACAGAGTGCTAATGCATTACCATAGCGCCTGCTTTCTACTTCTGTTACCTTATCTCCCAGTGGACTTAGGTCACCCATTCCTGAGCTTTAACATTTCTAACCTTCAATATGCATTTCATTTATTCATATATATATTATATATATATATATATATATATATATATATATATATATATATATATCTATATATATATATATATATATATATATATATATATATATATATATATATATATATATAAAACCAAGCAATCTTCAAATAACCACACTCCTGTCGTGGAAAACGAAGACACGGACCCAATGGCTGCAGTCAAGGAGATCTTTAATAAAAACCTCGCTGGTATATATATATTACCTACTGGCGGTCGCCAGTAGGTATATATAGTTAGGATTTTTTCCCTATGGGATTTTTGAAAATTCTATGTCTAATAACTTTGGCGTTTGTGGACGTAATCGGCTGAAATTTTCAGGGAAATGGCACATTTTGTTTCTGAGCAGCCCCTGAAAATTTGGGGGGGGGGTCGTCAAGGGGGGGCCGAGAAAAAAGGGGGGTCCCAAAACGCGTTTTTCCAATGTTAATTTCCATAGGGCGGTTGGCCTCACTTTTAGCCCGAACGGCTGAACGGATTTGCATGAAACTTGGCAAAATTGTAGGGACTGTTAGCCCGATGTGCCTTTGCTAGGTCTCAATATATGTGCTTCAGTGGATTTTGAGAAATTAACGTTCAAAAAAAGATATATATCTGTACCAGCGCTCCGGGTAGCGCTCCGGTTCGCGTACTTTTCGCGTAACAGAACTTTGCGATGCGAAGCTGATTGGCTCTCTGGTGTCTGTCAACATTCTAAACAGTCCGGAGCGGCCGCCATCTTGTCTCTCAGTAGGATCGAGAGACAAGAGGAGGCCAAAACAAAGGGGGAAATTACCATAAGGGGGCATAGTAGATCCTCGTTGACCCCCTTGGTTTTATGTGGAGGTTTTAAAAGGGCCCAGCAGGGCAAAAAAAAAAAAATAATGTTTTTGTTTTTTGCTTGGGGAGCGCCCAGTCCGCGAACCGGAAAGCGTTCTGGGCAGCGTACTATAAGGAAAAAAGAATGATAGACTTTTCAAATACTGTATGTTAATTGTTTGTTGTTTTTGTTGATTATTTTTTATTTTCTTTATTTTTTAAGCATTTTTTTTATTGTTATTGTGTTTCATAATTTATTAAACTTTCTAACATTTCACTGTCAGAAATTTCATAATTCTCATTGAATATACTTTGTAGTCTTTGAGGGTGTAAAATGTCCTCATTTTTAAGGAGGTTATCCACTGCTTCCACACATTGCAGTAGTTCCTGGTCCCTACTTTCATCCATAAATTCATTTTCATTTTGATCAATGATTTCTTGGCTGCTCTCTTGTAGTACAATTTTGAAATCAACTTTCTGTTCGCCTTCCATTTTGCCTCAAATTTGGATAAAAAAAATATATATTAGTAGGGATAGGGCACTGTTGGGATTAATTTTAGATAGGCAGTTTTTATCAGTGAATTTATCTTTTGGCAGTGTATAGTATCAAAGTGGAAGTAGGACTATAAAAAGTGTATGTGATTTAACCAAGAGAAGCCTAACTTCTTCCATAACTATAACAGAGAAGTCTATCTAAATCTATAACTACTACAGAGGGATAGTATATAACTATCAGAAAAAGTTTACCATATTAACTTATAGTGCACAATATACTTCAGTTTTAAAAATAACAACTTACCTTCACAAACAAGTTGAAGTGTTTAGTGATAATTGAAATGTAATGTACAACAAGAAGTAGCAGTCAAAATGGCTGTGTTTCCTTCTCTTCCTTTATATATATTCAGGTATATAACCAATCAAATGTCAGGTAATAAAAGTAGAAAATGAAAGTAACATTTTCATTGGTTGTCAATTCCAACACTTTAGATGTGTTTTGTGAAGTAATTTACCTCACGGTATTTAGAGAGGTCTACAGGCTTAATGGCTAAATGGAATTTCAATCAAATTTGTGAAAATGAAAGGGATTGTTATGTAGTATGAGCTAATGTATATTTGGTGAGAGTGTCTCCAGTCGTTTTTCTGTGAATTACTTTCCCACCTTTTTTATTGGACCGCTTCCCGGTATGTGTCCCGGTCCGCGAACCAGCAGCATTACGGGAGTCCACCATTTTGTGTTTCGGTCGAATCAAGATACATGATGGAGGGCAAATAATGATCAGAATGGGTAGAAGGGGGCACGGTAGATGTATCTTGACCCCCTAGGTTTTCTGAGGGTGGCTGAGGAGGACCATATGTTCGGGAATTTTTTTTTTTTTTTAAATTTTGCGCGGTTAGCTTTCAGTTCGCGTACCGGGTAGCGCTCCGGGGAGCGTAGTTTGTTGAAAATTAGAGAAAAAAGTTAGAGAAAAATAATAATTGTGAGTGATCAGATGTAGGGTAGCTCTGAGAAGAGCTTTTGGGTTTATGGTACATTTTGGTACTTATAAGTAGGTACCAATGCACAGTCTTAAATTCAAAATGAAAATTCTGTTGCCCTCATCTGAGAAGTGAACTCCATCTCCTCTGTAGATATCTTGCATGTAGTAACGCAAGTTATTGTTGTACATGGAGCCCATTCCATGGTCTCTCATGTAAGCTGAAACAGATTTGTTTACATGCTTCCTCGACTTCTCAATTTGTGGACAAAATTGGTTGGACCACCTCCATTTCTGTCTTTGGCATATATTGGAATATACCAAGGCAGTTTGAGGAAAAAGTGCCATTAATTGCTCAAAGGTGTCCTTTAAAAGCATTTCCAGACCTACCCCAGTCAAAGTGCCTAAATCATTACCTCCACAGTGCACAATTAACAGGTCATGTTTTGGCAAATGCATAAAGGTTTTCACCAATGGTATCAATTGGTGACATTTTAATCCTCTTTGGCCCAACCACTTAATTTCCACATCTTGTAAATTGAGGTTAGGTAGATTTCTGTTCTCAGCATACCTTTGAGCCCAGTAGATGTAACTATGTCCAACAATCCAGACATTAAACATGGAGAGAGAAGGTTGGGCTGCAGTCAGATGAAATGTGGTAATGAAAGGGCAGTTGAAACAGTAGGAGTTTGTAAAGAAAAAAAACTGTGGATTTCCAGTGCTAATGATTCATTAGCAGTGATTGGTGCATTTCCATTTCTGAAAACAGAAAGTTAGGGTGCATGGATGTGTTCTTTGAAAGATGTAATTTGAATGGTCAAGGAAAAAACATTTAATGAAATATTGCACTGGATACGCAGGTGCACTGAGAGTTCAGAGTTCAATTGAAACATTGTTGTGTGAACTTGCAAACATGAGAGGTCTTTCAGGAGGTGGTTGCTAAGCAAAAAAGGCAGAGAGGGCAGAGGGGGGAAGGGTTTTGATTTGAAAAAAGTGAGGGAAGAGTTATGATTAGCTAATATGAGAGATATGTGTAATGAATATCAGCATTTCTGTGCTTTCTATAGCTGCAGCCTCTGGAGTGCATCCTCTGTGTTCTGCTGAAGACAATTTGGAGTATTTCTGAGACTGTTTTGAAACTAAAAAAGTATTTGCTAAGGTGAGAAAAGATTTATTTAATTTAGATAGAGAATAGTATGATTTAAGGAGAAAATGATGAAGAAAGCTGTGTTTTTAAAATGTGGCTTTGTCTCAAGTGATATACAAATAAATTTTGTTTCTTTGAAAAATTGTAATTGCATATTCTGTGTAGCAATCTGGCATGCAGTAACACAAGTTATTGTTGTACATGGAGCCCATTCCATGGTCTCTCATGTAAGCTGAAACAGATATGTTGTGTTTAAAAAGTATTTTTGAAAACAATGACATTTCTGGATATGTTCTGCTAGAGCTTCATAGGTTGTTTGGGCCATATTTATATGGCATTTGAGTGTCTCTGATGTTATTGTTCCCATTTTAATTGAAGAGCTTTCTTCATGGGGCTAGTTTCTTGTAAATACGCTCCCACCTGTGCTTGGTAAATTTAGATTTTGATTATGGGAGTTACATAGCCATGTTAAAAATGTCCCAAAAATGGTGCAAGGGCATTCAAAAAAACGCTTTCATGTGTCTTAAGGACATTTTTAGTCATTTCCTCTTGAATGTAGGTATACAATTGATTTATATGCTGTGTTTAAAAACGATTTTTTGAAATCAATTACATTTCTGGATATGTACTGTTAGAGCTTCATAGGTTGTTTGGGTCATATTTATAAGGCATTTGAGTGTCTCTGATGTTATTGTTCCCATTTTAATTGAAGAGCTTTCTTCATGGGGCTAGTTTCTTGTAAATACGCTCCCACCTGTGCTTGGTAAATTTAGATTTTGATTATGGGAGTTACATAGCCATGTTAAAAATGTCCCAAAAATGGTGCAAGGGCATTCAAAAAAACGCTTTCATGTGTCTTAAGGACATTTTTTGTTATTTCCTCTTGAATGTAGGTATACAATTGATTTATATGCTGTGTTTAAAAACGATTTTTTGAAATCGATTACATTTCTGGATTTGTACTGCTAGAGCTTCATAGGTTGTTTGGGTCATATTTATAAGGCATTTGAGTGTCTATGATGTTATTTTTCCCTTTTTAAATGGAAAGCGTTCTTCATGGGGCAAGTTTCTTGTAAATACGCTCCCACCTGTGCTTGGCAAATTTTGTTTTTGATTATGGGAGTTACATAGCCATGTTAAAAATGACCCAAAGATGGTGCAAGGGCAATCAAAAAAACGCTTTTATGTGTCTGAAGGACATTTTCAGTCATTTCATCTTGAATGTAGGTATACAATTGATTTATATGTTGTGTTCAAAAACTTTTTTTGAAATCAATTACATTTCTGGATATGTACTGCTAGAGCTTCATAGGTTGTTTGGAGCATATTTAAAAGGCATTTGAGTGTCTATGATGTTATTTTTCCCATTTAAATTGAAGAGCTTTCTGCAAGGGGCAAGTTTCTTGTAAATATACTCCCACCTGTGCTTGGCAAATTTAGATTTTGATTATGGGAGTTACATAGTCATGTTAAAAATTACCCAAAATTGGTGCAAAGGCAATCAAAAAAACGCTTTCATGTGTCTTAAGGACATTTTAAGTCAATGAGGAAACACAGGTGATGTAATTCTGAAATGAGGAAAAGAAACTCCACATTTTTCAATTACATCACTAGTGTTTCCTAAGTTTATGAATGACATTGTGCAGATGAAGTTTAGGTCTGACCACAGATTCAAAAGAGGTCTGCCCTTTGTTCAAGAGTGAAGTGGGCATGACTTACTTCATTGGTAGGCCTTCACATGTATTATCTCCTTTGTTTTCTTCAACAAGCGAAAATCTCATCTGCAACCGTGTGTTGGCCTCACCTCAAACAAACAAAACAGGTGATGGACCGAATGTGGATCAATGTCACACATTCACCCCAGTCCAAAGATCTGGGCCCAAACAAACCTCTAGATAGGCCACACCTTATCGTCATCCTGAATCAATCATTTAAAATGTTAGGGAGAGATTTATGATAGGTGTATGCCTGTTTGGTACCACTGTGCGTCACTTTTGTGACGCAGTGGTGGTGCAAAAGATTTGCTATGTTAAATAATAAGTAGGGTGTTAAGTTTTTGATGACTGTTATTCATTTACTGTTTGGTAATAGTGGTTAATAACATTTTTTATTATATTTTTCCACAGATTCAACTGCAGATCATTTCAAAATTTGAAAAATGCCAACTAAGAATCGAATTAGAAAGGCTAGAAAACGTCAAAGACAGCAGTCCTCTCCCAAAAAAACTTGTGAAAGCACCAAGAAAGCTCCGGGTAAGAGCACAAAATCATTCATAAGAAATATTTGTAGTAGAAAAAGTATTTCAACAAAAAATGTTTCAGTCCAGAAAAAGAGAAGCAATTTAAATGGAAAGGAAAGACCAATCAAAAATGTTACTGCTAGAGCAAGAGATAACTCTGTGCATGATAGTAGAAGGAAACAACAGTTTAGGGACATTCGAAAACGAATGTTCCGCAACAGGATAATAGTTAATTTATTAAAAAATATTAAGAAAGGCCAACAGAAAGTGGCATTTTATAAGAAAAAGAAAAATGTAGAGAAAATTATTGATCATGCTTTCGAAATTAAGCGAAAGTTGTTTATTTTGGTAATCAATAGAATTAGGACACTAAACAAGGTAATTTCTGATTTCAAATCAAATAGTAGATGGAAGAGAGTAGTTAATCGTAGTAACTTTTGTGAAGTTTTTTCCGGAGAATGGATGCATAGTTCAAGTTGTGAGGCATTTTTTAATGAGAGAGTTATTTTCAGGATAATGATTTGGTGTTTGCAGTTGACACCAGTGGTCGAGCTTATGAAGTGAAGGATGGTTGTCCAGTTGAAAAAGAAAAACTTGTGACAACAGAGATAGAAGAGGTGTTAGGTAATGAGGTTTTAGAAAGACGTCCTAAAGGTCCTGTGTACATTTGGAAGTGTAGTTCTATTTGCAGTGTGCGACAGGATTCCATCAATTTGCTTTGTGATTTTGTACGGACATTTAATAAGAAAAGTTTGAAGCAGAAAATGAAGTTGTTGCAAGAATTAGATCCTTGCAGAGTGAGACAAATGACAGGTTTGCGTGGTCATTCACTGGCTTGTCTTTCCAGGAGAGTATGCCAGAGTGTTTTTCATCATTTCAGGATGCTAGCAGTGCATCATAATAAAGTGAGGAAATTAGTGAGAATGTTGTATCATGCTAAGAGTCCAGCAATTATGCTTAAGCAATTATGTGCTGCTCTTTTGCATGGTTCTGAAATAGATGTCAAGAATATTTGTGAAGAAATTGAGTTTTGTTACTTTGGAAGTAAAGATGAGAATGTTCAAATTGACCCAGAAGTAGAGGGTAATGTTGAAGATAATGTACAGGTTTCCAGTACAGATAAATTTCAGAAGGAAATTGCCACGTTTCAGATGAAATCAAGTGAGAGGCCTAATTTCACTTGTGTGTGTTGTCGACGCACTTATTACAAGAATCAGATTAAGTTAGTGGATTTATATGCAAAAAGTGAAAGGGATAATAATAGTGAATGGAAGGATTTTGCCACATACTTGATGGTAGAAAATTATTTTGATTTGGGATCGGATCAACGTGTGTGTACTTATTGTTGTAACAAATTAAACCAAAACCAGATGCCTGCTAGGGCGGTTCATAATAATCTGGAATTGGTTGAGATTCCTTCTGAATTGAAGGATTTAAATACTTATGAATCTATTTTGATTCAAAGTATCCATCGCTTTCAGGCTATTGTAAGAATGGAGCCAAAGACAGGGAAGTTGCCTCCATCAGATTTACAGAGAGGATTAAAGGGAAGAGTTGTTTATTTGCCTCTAGATTTGAACAAAACATTAACACAATTGGAGTAGAAAAAGTGGAAGAGGAACCTCTGGTTATCTTGGTTAATGGGGTTCCGACAAAGAATAAGAAAATATGGCAAGATTTAGTGGATGTTAGGAAAGTCAAAAAGGCAACATTGTATTTGAAGAAAAATAATAAGTACTATAAGAATATATATGTTGCAGAAGAGGAAGTAAGTGATGAAGAGGATAGCGATTTGTGTGGTGGCCAAATTGAGAAAGTAGAGGCCTCTAAAAGTGAAGAAATATATGAACATTATAGTGTTCATCCTTTGCATTCCAAGGAAGTCATGGGGAATGCTATTGAGTTGTTTCAAATGAAACAAGCCAAAGGGAGTCCCATTAGTGTTTGGGAGGAAAGTTTGGAAGCTCGGTGTTTCCCACAGCTATTTCCAACAGGTCAAGGAGCTAGATATGATGAGCGACCTCATCAAATTCCTGCGTCTGAATACCGGACTTTACAATTGTATGCAGAAGATCCTAGGTTTCGTCAATGCATTCCCTATTTGTTTCATCTCCTGTTTGAAAGCGATCTGTCTGGACTGTCATATGCAGTGAACCACATCTTAAAAAGTGGTATACAGATGCGAAACATCTCGGCAAGTGACTTTATGCATAAAGTCAATGTCCAAGACAGTATTTTGGATTCTCACCTAATTAATCTCATGGCGTGTCAGCGTGGTACTAATGAGTACTGGTACCGTCGTCATGGTGATTTAAAATGTATGCTAAGGAACTTAGGAACTCCAACATGGTTTCTCACTCTGAGCTGTGCCGAGTATGGCTGGGAAGACTTACTTGAATTTCTACGAGAGGCAAATGGAAATATTAAAAACATTGAATTCAAGACACCTGGAGAACTGTGTTCTTTGGATCCAGTGAATGTATGCAGGTACTTCAATCATAGATTTGAAGCTATGATGTCTTTCATCACAAATAAGAAGAATCCACCTCTTGGAGAGGTGTTGGATTTCTTCTGGAGAAAGGAGTACCAAGCAAGAGGTGCTCCTCATATACATATGTTGCTGTGGATCAAGGATGCACCTAAATTTGGAACAGATCCGGATGACTTAGTGATGAATTTCATAGAACAGTATTCTACGTGTGCTGTTCCAAACGCAACGGCGAAGAAAAGCCTAAGAGAACAAGTTCTACGTTTCCAAAGCCATCGTTGTGGAAAGTACTATCGTCGTAAATTCAGAAACAAGGACAAGTTCTACACCAAATGTCGTTTCAACTTTCCACGACCGGTGATTTCTAAAGGAAGAGTTAACAGTTTGATGTCTTCTCTGCGACATAATGTGACGAGGAAATCACCCAAAAATACATACAATTTGAAAAGGAACGAAGAGTCCAAGTACATCAACGACTACAACCCAGTGATTTTGTCCATGTGGAATGCTAACATGGATATACAGTTTGTGGCTGACAACTGTATGGCTGTGGCTCGTTATGTGACATCTTACATCACCAAAAAAGAAAAAACAGAATTGAAGGATATGTGGGAGGATATTTCCCATGAAAAAAGCCTCAGCAAGAAGTTGTACAGTTTCAGTTTGAAGATGTTGTCGCATCGAGAAATCGGAGCTTACGAATGTTCTGACCGGTTGTCTTCAGCAAGTCTCTATGCCAAATCCAGGAGTATCGTTTGGGCGAGTCTTGGTCTTGCTGAAACGCGAAATCGAGTTCTAAAACCTGTCCGGGAAATTGAGTATTTGGCGGAAAAGGAACCAAACAGTACCGACATTTCGAAGACCAACATGTTGGATACATATTATCCAAATCGAAGCAGTCACCTTGAGAATGTTTGTCTATATGAGGTTCTACAAAATTACATATTCAAGAGGAACATCAAAGAAGATATTGATAAAGAAGTGTATGCTGTAATTGGAAGTGAGGGATGTCTGGTCAAGCAAAGAAAATGCCAATTAGTAAACCATCGAAAATTGAGTGGCGAATCTCGAGAAAAAAAGGAGTTTTTCTATTTAGCACTTTTGCAACTTTTCAAGCCTTGGCGTGCAGAAGAGGAACTGCTTGGAGATTTCCTCTGTTACGAAGACTCTTTCACTGCTGCTAAGGAGACCATAGAATGTCCTGCTTTTCTCAAATACCAAGAAATGTTGACTTTGGAAATTGAGCAGGAAGCAACGATTGCAGCTGAGATTGCCAGAGACAGTTCTCAGGACAGTCAGAGTTCTGTTTCATTGAGTCAGGATCCACTAGGAGGACCTATTATCGAAAATGAAGCTGCCACTGCTATGAATGAAGTGGAAAGAGCCATGGCACATGCTCAGGAGGATGCGGTTAACTTAGAAGACTTGGAAAAACAACTCAACGTTGAGCAGAGGAAAATATATGATGAAGTTACCAAGCAAATTGATCATGGATTAAGTCATGAGAAGAAAGAGTGCTCATGTACGTCGTTGAAGCCTGTCCGACTGTACGTGAGTGGAGAAGCGGGAACTGGAAAAAGTTTCCTTATTAAAGCAATTTCTTGTTATTTGCAGGAAAGGACTGAGTCATCGCTGTCTTGTGTTGTTACCGCTCCTACTGGACTGGCAGCACATAACATTAAAGGTATTACTTTGCATCGTCTACTGATGCTGCCAGTGGAGCATGACAACAAATTACAATACCACAAGTTATCTGGGGATGCTTGTTGTGAAGTTTCAAGAGTCTTGAGAAAAATGAAACTTCTTATCATTGACGAAGTAAGCATGGTTTCCAATGTCATGCTTGCCTTTGTGCATTTGAGAATGCAAGACGTTCTTAAAACTGAGTATGATGTGTTATTTGGTGGCAAACACATCATTGTTTTCGGAGATCTTCTGCAGCTGACACCAGTAAAAGGACAACCTGTGTTCAAAATACTCACGCATGACGATACCAGGAAATGCCTAGGGAGCATTGGCAACGTCAATATATGGTTACACTTCAATTATGCTGAACTGCATGAAAATATGCGTCAGGCAAAGGATGAAGATTACAAGAATATTCTACAAGATATTAGAATTGGAAAAGTGACCGAGCATGGAAAGAAGATTTAAATGCACGATTACTGTCAAATTTATATCCAGAACAAGACGTTGTGCCTGAGAATATTTTTCAGAAAATTACTGAGAAGAAATCCGGAATATGTTTGATGCCAACTCTTGCAGAATGTGCCATCTTCAACAACAAAATGTTGAATTTAGAAAAGCAAGAGATTGTGAAACTTGAAGCTATTGACAGAATAGAGCATATGGGATCAACAATTATTTTGTCTGAGAATTTGAAATCAAAATTGGATTCATTAGAGAAGACTATATCTAAAACAGCGGGTTTTGAAAAGACTTTGAATGTGTGTTTAAATTGCCGAATCATTTTGAGAAGGAATTTACATGTTGAAAGAGGTCTGGTAAATGGATCAATGGGTAATGTTGTTGATTTTGAGAAATACAGAAGTAGAGATGGTATTGAATTTTTAAAAATTAAATTTGATGGCATTGAGGAAGTACAGCTAATTGGTCGTTGTTCTGCTAGGTTTTTGCTTGTTAAAGACTTATATGTTCGCCGTAAACAGTTTCCTGTTTGCTTGGCATATGCGGTGACAATCCATAAATCGCAAGGTTTAAGTGTAGATAGTGCATTGGTGAATATTGGCAGTTCTGTGTTCAAAGAGGGTATGGCATATGTGGCATTGTCACGAGTTAGAACTTTATCGGGATTGTACTTGATTGATTGTGATGTCACAAACATTTGTGCGGATCTAGATTGTGTTAAGGAATACAATAGGTTAAGAAGAGAGTATGCGCCATATTTGCCTCAATATCCTTTGTTTGAGAAACGTGTGGTAGGCTGTAAATGAAGAAATATCAGTAATAGTAGGGAGGTTAATAATGGAGAAACATCAAGAAATATTGAGGACATGCAGAACTGTCTTCTTTCCTTGTTTTCAAGCCTATATAGAGAAGAGGTAGATCCGCCTATTGAAGCCATATATACATGGTTGAGCAACAAGAATTTGCCTAGGCTATCTGAGGAGGGGAGGAACACTCTGGATGCCCCTATCACAATAGAAGAAATTTCAGTACAGATTAAGAAATTAAAGAACAAAAAAGCTGCAGGCACAGACGCATTACCTAGTGAGCTATATAAACATCTAACTGAGGAGTTATGTCCGATTCTAGAAATCATATTTAATTCAATTTATTCTCCAAAGGGTAGGCTTCCAAACTCCTGGAGGGAAGCTTTAATAGTTTTAATTCTGAAGCCCGGAAAGGATCCTCAGAGAGCAGACTCATACAGACCAATCTCCCTGCTAAATGTAGATTATAAAATCTTTGTGGGCATTTTGGCAGGGAGATTGGCCAAATTGATACCCATGTTGATCCATGAGGACCAGAAGGGCTTTGTGGCGGGTAGGCACATTGAGGATCAAACGCACCTCCTACTGGGAAACATCGATCTAGCAGCACGAAAGTCAGAACCCTTGGCAGTGATAGCCCTTGACGCTGCCAAGGCATTCGATAAAGTCTGCTGGAAATACCTCTGGGTAGTCCTTGAAATAATGGGGTTTGGGCCACTTTTTATCAGTACACTACAGAATTGTTACAGGGGAGCCTCAGCTAGGATCATTTTAAATGGAACATTAACATCAGTCTTTAATATCAAGCAGGGAACCAGGCAGGGCTGCCCTATCTCGCCGCTATTGTTCAATTTATACATTGAACCTTTGGCACAGGCAATAAGGCTTGACCCTATTATAGCACCCTTTCAATCTGGACAGTATATTTCCAAACTGGCTCTCTACGCAGACGACTTGATCCTATATACAAGAGACCCAGCTATAGCCATACCCCGGATAGAGGAATTGACAGCAGAGTTTGGAGCACTGTCCGGCTATAAGGTGAATAGATCTAAGACGGAGGTTATGTGTTGGAATCTAGATCATTGGGCAGGAGTGGAGAGCTCGGAGTTCAGATATTTGGGGATCTATATAGTGAAGGAATTAGATAGGATCCCTAAAATAAACTTAGACAGAACTACTAAGGAAATAGACCGTTTGTTCAGTAGGTGGAAAAATCTCCCATTGACAATATACGGGAAAGTGAATTTGGTAAAAATGGTGGTTCTCCCAAAGCTTACATATCTTTTCTCTACTATACCGCTACTATTCCCCAAAAAAGATGTAAAAAGGATACAGGGCAAGATTGGGAGTTTTGTGTGGGGGAATAAAGGGACACGCTTATCCTGGAAAAAACTCAGAAGAAGATTATTAAAAGGTGGTTTAGCCCTCCCCGATATCAGCCTTTATGTTGTTGCTTTTCAGTTTAAGAGTCTCCGCACGTTACTTACTAGGCCAGACGATTCACCCCGGGGCAAATTATTGCAGGAAATGGTTAGAATCGAAGGGAGGAATGACGAATTTATGTATAAGTTCGGTTCCCCAAGATACTTCAAGAGGGTTCGTTTAAAGATTCTAAAAACAGCCCTGGAGACATGGTACAGGATAAGGGTAGTATGTGGAATTGGGTATTATTCAGCCTCATCTCCAATCTGGGACTCACCTGGTACCCCGGACTGCTTAAAAGATGCCCTGGCTGTACCCATCCAAAGAGCTGGGATAATGAAGTGGGAGGAGTTAATGGATGAGGATGGGATACACTCATGGGAGTATTTGAGGGCCAAGGTTGGGGTAGATATGTCTAGGTTTAAATATCTTCAACTAGTGTCTTGGCATACAGCGGAAGTGGAAGAGATGGGGAACAATGAGGTAGTAGAAAGGCTTATTCGATCATCTACACCAATCTCTAAAGAAATCTCAGTTTGGTATCAGCAATTAATAAAAGGAGATGATACAGGGATACCAGCGGCAGAAGGGGTTTGGAACAACTCCGAACTGGCTATGCAGGCAGAGGATATGTTAGAACCATCTTTGAAGATCTTGTACAAACATATAAAGCCTGCATGTTTAAAAAAAAACCATTTCTTTGTAGTGAATAGACTTTACTACACCCCCTACAAAATCGGGAAATTTGCCCCTACACCCCCACCGAAATGTCCAAGATGTCAGGAATTGTTGGCCAACGATATACATATGTTTTTTGATTGCAAAGAGCTAGATCAATTCTGGACTGAGATAGGACAGGCTCTTTCAGGACTTTTTAGCTCTGTGATTAAAGTCAATCTCTCCCTAGTGTTTTTTGGGGACGATGGCCTGTCTTTTCAGTCAGCTACAAGTTTGGAAAAAGGGTTCCTCCTATATCTGATATTGCTGGCTAGGAGAGAGATCTGTAGGAGGTGGAAGGACCACATACCCCCGAGTAGTGAGGAGTGGTTAAGATCAGCAATTAGTATGGCCCGGTTGGAATACGAAAGGGTGGAGGAGAAGCTGCTTAGCATCTGGCATCCCTTTATAAGATGGGGAAGGGACTTAAGACTGATTCGGACACTCCTATGATTACACCATGTCCCCGGTACTAAAGGGGAGGAGGTCTGGTGACCCGAGTAAAAGTGGTCAGCCCGGTGGCCCCTAGAGATGGAATATGGCTGTAAAGGTTCCACAGAAACTTGACACGGTGAGATGAGGAGTAAAAAAAAAAAAAAAAAAAAGTAATAGTAGGGAGGTTGTAGCAAAAAGCCCAAAAGTCGATGAACCGAAAATTGTAAGCAGAAAGAAAACGGATTCTGTTGAAGATGTTGTCGGTTTTCAATTTGAAAACAGTTCTGGTGTCAACTGCTATGCAAATGTAGTGGTTAATGTTCTCTTTTCACTAGAGACTTTAAAAGAACAGATTGTGTTCAATTCGGAACAAAGTTTATGCTGTTTGTTGAATTCTGTGTTAGAGAAATGTAGCACTGATCGAACAAAAGTAGAAAGTGTGTCTGAAGTTTGTTATCTGTTAGATGAATGTTCAGGTCAAACAGACTTCTCTGAAAATAATCAGCAGGATTGTCAGGAGTTTTTAATGTATATGCTTGATGTATTGCAAGATGAGGGTGTAGATGTAGATCACCTGTTTGGGCTTTCTTATCAATGGCAGCATGACTGCGAG
This sequence comes from Lissotriton vulgaris, assembly GCF_964263255.1. Taxonomy (NCBI): domain Eukaryota; kingdom Metazoa; phylum Chordata; class Amphibia; order Caudata; family Salamandridae; genus Lissotriton; species Lissotriton vulgaris. The sequence continues at coordinate 1,434,084,209 of NC_141693.1, read as the reverse complement.
AACTGTATGGTATCAAGTACTACTAGTGTAGACTCAGAAAGAATTATATATTTAGCTTTGCCAGACAGTAAATCAGTCTCATTTAATAAGCTAGTAAAAGCAGCTGATCACAACATGGAGTGTAGCCAATGTAAATCTGAAATGATGTCAACATTATTTATACGAAGATATGGCCAGTATGTCATTTTAATGATCCAACGATGTAGGCCTGATGGATCAAAATTGACAACTTTAATAAAAAATGTTGTTGCTTCGCAGTTGTCAATATCAGGAAGGACTTTTGTAACTGTAGCAATTATCTATCACGATGGTCCTTCAACAACATCAGGACATTACACAGCTTATTTAAAGTCTAGAAATGGCTGGTCATTCTGCAACGATTCTGTTGTAACTTTCAAAAAAAAATTGCCGTTTGACCTTAAAAATTCTTACCTGGTGTTTTTAAAACCAAAATTTTAAGGAAAGAATCTCGGGATTTGCTCTGAGGAATTGCAAAAGGTTCATGAAGTAGAGGGAATGTAAGTCTGCAATGCTGTCTAGATTATTGGTCCAAAACTTTAAATTATAATGTCATTTTAAAAATCCAACTATATAAACCTGATGCAAGTAAGTCTGCTTCATAGTAAGCAGTATCAGTGTCATAGGAAAAGTAGAACATGAGTGAGCAAGAAGGGTAAGATATTAGTAGTCCAGGATTGTGAAAGTAATCTTAAATGTTTTCTTTCTGAAAGTTGCGAAAATAGAAAATGACGGGATTTGATTACAAGAATTACAAGAGTTGTAAATCGCTCCAACATGATTTGGCCATGTGGAAACATGTGGTAGAATGTGAGAAGTCTTTTATTGTATGTAACATATTTTTCAAAACGATGGAGGTTTTCTTTCAGAAAGTGGCGGGCTGAAAATATTAATAGCACAACAGAGTGTACGCTGTTCATAGGACATCCTTCGACGTTATGGAAAGTAAGTTATTTTAAGGAGTTTTGAATTCAGATTTCTTATGTTGTATGGGTTTTTTAAACACAATCATTTTGATTGTGTTTTTTTTTCCCCGCTGTTACATGATGAATACCTTCAAGTCACTGATTTAAGTGAAATTTGATACATTCTGAGAACAGCAAAAATAAACCATTTAACATGTATAATTAATGTTCTACTTTTTGTACTTATGATATACATTTAGAAATGTGAGGTAGATATGGAGAAACTGAGGCTTCTGTAAGTGTCAAAGTTAATGCTTACAGTGCTGCACTTCTGGGTACTGTTTTTTTTTAAAACTGAATAGGCCTCACCTCAAACAAACCTCTTGAAAGGACACATCTTATTTGCATCCTGAAACAATCATTTAAAATGTTAGACACAATTTTATGATGGCTTTACATCTCTTTTGCACTGCTATTGCATCACTATTGTGAGACATCAGCAGTGCAAAAGATGCACCATGTTCCAAAATAGGCCTCACTTCATCAGCATCAAGATACTGTTTGTTTAATATATATATCTTTAGGATTGTGTAGGGGACGTAGAGAAGCAGAGGCTTCTGTAAATGTCAAAATTGTTGAAAAACTGTTTGTTCTTGAACCTTTTCCCTTGTCTTTTCTAATTTTGAAATACATGTTTTAATATTTTTGAAATGTTTGTTCTCTCTTTCACAGATTGAAAGTATGAAAAAAGAATTGAAAAATTTAACAAGAATTATAAGGTAAATGTTTTCTACTCTTTTCGTTACATTTCAATCACATTCACTTACTTTAGGGCTTCAGACTATAGAGCTTTAAACAAAGATTAGTTAAATGTGCAAATTTGGAGCTGTGCCCGTGGGTTTTGGTTCAATACACAAGTGCATTGACCTAAAATGCGTGTGCACATTACCAAATCGCCGTCTGTTTCCTCAGGCGTACATCTCCCACACCTTTGAAGTGAAGTTTAGCTTCACTATAAACGCCCTGGCTGCTTTACCTTCTCACTCTACTGTCCTCGCTTCGTCCCCTCTCCTGTCTGCCGTGTGCATTTCTCCTCTCCCCCCCCCCCTCACAGTAACGTCACTCACACACGCAACGCCATTCACACACGCAACGCCATTCACACACGCAACGCCACTCACACACACAACGCCACTCACACACACAACGTCACTCACACACACTACGCCATTCACACACGCAATTCATCCACGCAATGCCACTAATCCACGCAATACCACTCATCCACGCAACACCAATAATCCACACAACGCCAATTATCCACGCAATGCCTCTCATCCACACAACGCCACTCATGCATTTGCAAAACCAAACGAACAAACTCTTCTATTGTGAAACCTATTGCATTTTCAATGCTTGATTCTTTCACTTCCTTATGTATTTTGTTTTCCACAATTATATCCTCTTCCTTCTTTTCTTAGGTAAATAAATCTATTAAACACCATTTCTGGTTTAGTCCCTATAGCTGTCTTTCTTTTTACATCACTCTCTGTTTTCTTCTCTTGTACTTACTCCTTTTTAAAAAAAAAAAAAAAATTGGAGTTAGCTCCCGGTTCGCGAACCGGCGAGCGAACCGGAAAGCGAACTAAAAAAAAAACAGCTTGCCAGAGTGTTACACTTTCTAGCAATTTTTGTAAAAAGGGGAGGTAGTTCTGAAAAGAACTTTTTTTTTTTATATATTTTTTTTCTTTTTTGAACATTATTTGTTTTTTTTGTATATTTTTTACACTTTTTTGATTTTTTTTTTTCCAAAGGGAAAGAACAGAAAGAGGCATTGAAAAGGGCTCAACAGGAGCAAAAAAAAAATTAAAACTTCTTGCGTTTGGAGCATTGGTGCTTCTCGAAAGCCAGATTAATTAATTTTATACTCATGTTGGCGCATGATATTAAGGTGCCACAATATAAGCATGATTCAGAAAAGGGGGTGGTGATGAACAGAGTATCTGAATTAAGCGGACCACTCTTACCCAGTCCAAAGATCAGGGCTCGATCCATCACCGTTATTTATCGCACTGCACCATCCCAGCTCAGAACCTGGCTATATGCAATTCAGTCTGTCCCTGGCCCAGTGCATCATGGGAACAGGGCAGACTAAACTACCAAGCCAATTCTTCACCAGAAAGGAGACAAGCTACCGGGGACCGGTTTCTGGCATTTCAGCCATCTTCGGCCTGGCTTGCTTGAATCCTGATGGTGCAGTGAGAAAGGGACTCATGTCTGAGTATACCCTGCCACACCTATAGTGGCCAAAAACGATTCAGAAAAGGGGGTGGTGATGAACAGAGTGTCTGAATTAAGCAGACCACTCTTACCCAGTCCAAAGATCAGGGCTTGATCCATCACCGTTATTTATCTCACTGCACCATCCCAGCTCAGAACCTGGCTATATGCAAATCAGTCTGTCCCTGGCCCAGTGCATCATGGGAACAGGGCAGACTAAACTACCAAGCCAATTCTTCGCCAGAAAGGAGACAAGCTACCGGGGACCGGTTTCTGGCATTTCAGCCGTCTTCGGCCTGGCTTGCTTGAATCCTGATGGTGCAGTGAGAAAGGGACTCATGTCTGAGTATACCCTGCCACACCTACAGTGGCCAAAAACGATTCAGAAAAGGGGGTGGTGATGAACAGAGTGTCTGAATTAAGCAGACCACTCTTACCCAGTCCAAAGATCAGGGCTTGATCCATCACCGTTATTTATCTCACTGCACCATCCCAGCTCAGAACCTGGCTATATGCAAATCAGTCTGTCCCTGGCCCAGTGCATCATGGGAACAGGGCAGACTAAACTACCAAGCAAATTCTTCACCAGAAAGGAGACAAGCTACCGAGGACCGGTTTCTGGCATTTCAGCCGTCTTCGGCCTGGCTTGCTTGAATCCTGATGGTGCAGTGAGAAAGGGACTCATGTCTGAGTATACCCTGCCACACCTATAGTGGCCAAAAACGATTCAGAAAAGGGGGTGGTGATGAACAGAGTGTCTGAATTAAGCAGACCACTCTTACCCAGTCCAAAGATCAGGGCTTGATCCATCACCGTTATTTATCTCACTGCACCATCCCAGCTCAGAACCTGGCTATATGCAAATCAGTCTTTCCCTGGCCCAGTGCATCATGGGAACAGGGCAGACTAAACTACCAAGCCAATTCTTCACCAGAAAGGAGACAAGCTACCGGGGACCGGTTTCTGGCATTTCAGCCGTCTTCGGCCTGGCTTGCTTGAATCCTGATGGTGCAGTGAGAAAGGGACTCATGTCTGAGTATACCCTGCCACACCAATAGTGGCCAAAAACGATTCAGAAAAGGGGGCGGTGATGAACAGAGTGTCTGAATTAAGCAGACCACTCTTACCCAGTCCAAAGATCAGGGCTTGATCCATCACCGTTATTTATCTCACTGCACCATCCCAGCTCAGAACCTGGCTATATGCAAATCAGTCTGTCCCTGGCCCAGTAAATCATGGGAACAGGGCAGACTAAACTACCAAGCCAATTCTTCACCAGAAAGGAGACAAGCTACCGGGGACCGGTTTCTGGCATTTCAGCCATCTTCGGCCTGGCTTGCTTGAATCCTGATGCTGCAGTGAGAAAGGGACTCATGTCTGAGTATACCCTGCCACACCTATAGTGGCCAAAAACGATTCAGAAAAGGGGGTGGTGATGAACAGAGTGTCTGAATTAAGCAGACCACTCTTACCCAGTCCAAAGATCAGGGCTTGATCCATCACCGTTATTTATCTCACTGCACCATCCCAGCTCAGAACCTGGCTATATGCAAATCAGACTGTCCCTGGCCCAGTGCATCATGGGAACAGGGCAGACTAAACTACCAAGCCAATTCTTCACCAGAAAGGAGACGAGCTACCGGGGACCGGTTTCTGGCATTTCAGCCGTCTTCGGCCTGGCTTGCTTGAATCCTGATGGTGCAGTGAGAAAGGGACTCATGTCTGAGTATACCCTGCCACACCTATAGTGGCCAAAAACGATTCAGAAAAGGGGGCGGTGATGAACAGAGTGTCTGAATTAAGCAGACCACTCTTACCCAGTCCAAAGATCAGGGCTTGATCCATCACCGTTATTTATCTCACTGCACCATCCCAGCTCAGAACCTGGCTATATGCAAATCAGTCTGTCCCTGGCCCAGTGCATCATGGGAACAGGGCAGACTAAACTACCAAGCCAATTCTTCACCAGAAAGGAGACAAGCTACCGGGGACCGGTTTCTGGCATTTCAGCCGTCTTCGGCCTGGCTTGCTTGAATCCTGATGGTGCAGTGAGAAAGGGACTCATGTCTGAGTATACCCTGCCACACCTATAGTGGCCAAAAACGATTCAGAAAAGGGGGGTCATCAGTGATGTCATCAGTGATGTCACTGAGCATGTCATGAATGATGTAATATGTGACATCATCAGCAGCGGATTGCGGGTGCGCGATATATAGTTAGGGCAACTAACTATATATGAAATTTCAATGAGTAAAATATGGTTTTGTAAATGCTAATTCCTAACTATATATGGTCTATAACCTATGGTTTTTTCATTGAATATATATATATATATATATATATATATATATATATATATATATATATATATATATATATATATATATATATATATATATATATATATATATATATATATATATTCAATGAAAAAACCATAGGTTATAGACCATATATAGTTAGGAATTCGCATTTACAAAACCTTATTTTACTCGCATAAAACCATTGAAATTCCATATATAGTTAGTTGCGCTAACTATATATCGCGCACCCGCAATCCACTGCTGATGATGTCACATATTACATCATTCATGACATGGTCAGTGACATCACTGATGACATCACTGATGACATCTCAAATGACATCACTGATGACATCACTGATGACATCTCATTTGACATTACTGATCACATCACTGATGATATCATTCATGTGATAATACGATGAACCTCTTCAGACTCTAATATAACCTTAGATACAATCAGTGTAAACAGACACTCACAGACTGTCACTCATCCATGGAGTTACTCACACACCTAGTCAGTCATGCAAAGAATCAATCACACCTCCATTTCCTCAACTATACAGTTATACAAACTTTACTTATTCAAACATATACTAACACATATTTACTCTCTTATACAATCCCTGATACAAGTTCACAATGATCCATACAGCCACTCACACATTCACTGGCTCTTATGCACAGTTATTTATATATGTCAACTCTCACATGTACTGTGTTTTACATATGTACTTACTTTGACATGTAGCACTGAGATATCCATTCACTCACCAATACACTCATGCACACAGTCAACCGCCCATACAGCTGTTACCACATGCACTTTTGAAACCATACCTCTAGTGAATCAACTGCTCACACATCTATGCACAGAGTCATACACCTCCCAGCCACCCACACACACACTCAGTCTCCCATACAAATACTAAGGTAACCAATCAATAACCCATATAGTTACTCATATAGCTACTTATCAACACATGCAACAGTTTACAGAACAACAGACATAATGATGCACAAATTAAGACAGTTTAGTCACTAACCCATGCACTCAGTGAGACACATTTAATCACTCACTCATACAGTCAGTCATGCACCTACTAAATCCTTCATCCAGACACTTATACATCCACTCATTCTTCAATATGTAAGACATATTTTAACTTCACAGAAACATACAGTCACTGGATGTTGTCATCAGTGATGTCATTTGAGATGTCATCAGTGATGTCATCAGTGATGTCACTGACCATGTCATGAATGATGTAATATGTGACATCATCAGCAGTGGATTGCGGGTGCGCGATATATAGTTAGCGCAACTAACTATATATGGAATTTCAATGGTTTTATGCGAGTAAAATAAGGTTTTGTAAATGCGAATTCCTAACTATATATGGTCTATAACCTATGGTTTTTTCATTGAATTTCAATGGTTTTTTAAATGCAAATTTCTAACTATATATGGTCTATAACCTATGGTTTTTTCAGTGAATTTCATTGGTTTTTTAAAAGCTAACATCTGTAGCTGTAAAATGTATTATTCTTTAAATCCCAAAATATATTTAGATGTTTATTGATAATTTTTTTTTTAATATTTTTTTTCTTCGCTTCTAGTTCGCGAACCGGGAAGCTTTCCGTTAGCTCATCTTGATGCCGCGATCTAGTCCGCGAACCGGTCAACGTTACGTTAGCGGAACAGTGACGCGCCGCGGAAGCGCGACGTATCACGTTATCGCGTAATGCGTCTAATGACGCGCCGCGTTAGCGCTCCCGGAAGTGCTCCGGACCGCGAACCGGAAGCGATCTGGGACGCGGCGCGCGCCGCGTAACGTAAGCGGAACAGGTCATGTGACTTGTTTATCAAACTTCTCATTGGTTCATTTCACTTTTGGTTTCCAAATGATGTATGACTAGGTCATGTGACCTAAAAATAACACTTTTCATTGGCTCAGAACTTTTGTTTTCCCCAAATCAAGTAAACCCCTCCTTATTTCCTCACTCTGACTTTCATCTTGGTGAGAGAAAGACCATTTATCTGAAGATCCACAATGGCTTCCATTGTTGCTGCAGCTGGTGCACCCCCACCACCACCTCCACCTCCCCATAAGAAGAGAGGACCACCCAGTCAAATTATGACTAACAGAGAGGAGGAAGATGAGGAAGAAGAAGAAGAGGAGAGAGAGGGACAACAATTTGTTGATGAGTTGCCCCGGGTTTCTAAACGAAAAACCAGTTTCATCTGGCAGTTTTTCACCATCCCTCCTGGAACCAAGAAAGTGAATGCAAAATATGCCACCTGCCTCATCTGTGACCACAGATTGTCGAGAGGCACAGAAAAGAAGTACAGTATGGGGAACTATACAATGCACCGTCACATGAGCAGGTGGCATCCCTTGAACTACAGCCGGGCTGAGTTGAGGGATCTTGAAGACAATCCGACGGCAACTCCTGTGGCAAGATCTACATCCACATTGTCTTTGACGGGAAGAGAGGCACAAGAGACTGTGCCAAACATCCAACGTAACTTCCAGCACATGAAGGTGTCTTGTATTTACTGTGGTGCTATGCTGTCATATGGCAACATGAGTGTCAACCTCATGAACATTGCATATGAAAATCATAAGTGCCCTAATGCACCCAAAAAGTAATTTTCTTTTTTTTTGCTCCAGTTGAGCCGTTTTGAAAGCCTGTTTTTTGTTGTCTCCCCTCCTTAAAAAACACAAAAAAAACATAAAACAGTTCTAAAAATACAAAAAAATCAAAAAATGTTCAAAAAATTACAAAAAAAACATAAAACAACAAAAACAAAAAAAAACAGTTCTTTTCAGAACTACCTCCCCTTTCAAACAAAATTGCTAGAATGTTTATCACTCTGGCAAGCTCTATTTCTTTTGGTTCGCTTCAAGTTCGCTGACCGGTTCGCGAACTTTAAGCGAACTAAAAAAAATATTTTTTTTAAAAAAAAGAAGAGTTAGTATAAGGGAAGTAAACAGAGAATAATGTAAAAAGAAAGACAGCTAGAGAGAGTAAATGAGAGATACTGTCAATGACATCATCAGCAGTGCATTGCGGGTAAAAAGAGTGGAAAACATTTACCTTATAATTCTTGTTACCTTTTTTAAATATTTTTTCATACTTTCAATCTGTAAAACAAAGAACAAACATTTCAAAAAATATTAAAACATGTATTTAAAAATTAGAAAAGACAAGGGAAAAGGTTCAAAAACAAACAGTTTTTCAACAACTTTGACATTTACAGAAGTCTCTGCTTCTCTACGTTCCCTACACAATCCTAAAGATATATATTCGAAAGAAACTGTATCTTGATATTGCTGAACTGAGGCCTATTTTGAAACATGATGTTTTTCTTGCACTGCTAATGTCTCACAATAGTGATGCAATAGCAGCGCAAAAAAGATGTAAAGTCATAATAAAATTGTGTCTAACATTGTAAATGATTGTTTTAGGATGCAAATAAGATGTGTGCTTTCAAGAGCTTTCTTTGAGGTGAGGCCTCTTTTTTTTATAAAAAAAAAACACTACCCAGAAGTACAGCACTCTAAGCATTAAAATTGATATTTACAGAACTCACCTTACCCATATGTACCACACATTTCTAAATGTATATCATAAGGACAAAAAGCATAACATTAATTATACATGTTAAATGGTTTATTTTTGCTGTTCTCAGAATGTATCAAATTTCACTTAAATCAGTGACTTGAAGGTATTCATCATGTAACAGCGGGGAAAAAAAAACACAATCAAAATGACTGTGTTTAAAAAACCCATACAACCTAAGAAATCTGATTTCAAAACTTCTTAAAATTAACTTACTTTCAATGACGTCGAAGGATCTCCTATAAACAGCATCCACTCTGTTGTGCTTTAAATATTTTCAGCCCGCCACTTTCTGAAAGAAAACCTCCATCGATACGTGAAATATGTTACATAGAAAAAAAACTTCTCTCATTATATCACATGTTTCCACTAGGCCAAATCATGTTGCCGCGATTCGCAAATCTTGTAATTCTTCCAATCAAATCCCGACATTTTCTATTTTCGCAACTTTCAAAAATAAAATATTTGAGATTATTTTCACAATCCTGGACTACTAATATCTTACTCTTCTTTGTCAGTCATGTTCTCCTTTTCCTATGACACTGATACTGCTTACTATGAAGCAGACTTACTTGCATTAGGTTTATATAGTTGAATTTTTAATCGAGACAGCATTGCAGACTTACATTCCCTCTACTTAAAATTTTGGTTTTAAAAACACCAGGTAAGAATTTTTAAGGTCAAACGGCAATTTTTTTTTGAACGTTACAACAGAATCATTACAGAATGACCAGCCGTTTCCAGACTTTAAGTAAGCTGTATAATGTCCTGATGTTGTTGATGGACCATCGTGATAGATAATTGCTACAGTAACAAAAGTCCTCCCTGATATTGACAGCTGAGAAGCCACAAAATTTTTTATTAAAGTTGACAATTTTGTTCCATCAGGCCTACATCGTTGCATCATTAAAATGACATACTGGCCATATCTACGTATAAATAATGTTGACATCATATCACATTTACATTGGCTACACTCCATGTTGTGATCCGCTGCATTTACTAGCTTATTAAAGGAGACTGATTTACTGTCTGGCAAAGTTAAATATATAAATCTTTCTGAGTCTACACTAGTAGTACTTGATACCATACAGTTCTCGCAGTCATGCTGCCATTGATAAGAAAGCCCAAACAGGTGATCTACATCTACACCCTCAACTTGCAATATATCAAGCATATACATTAAAAACTCCTGACAATCTTGCTGATTATTTTCAGAGAAGTCTGTTTGACCTGAACATTCATCTAACAGATAACGAACTTCAGACACACTTTCTACTTTTGTTCGATCACTGCTACATTTCTCGAAAACAGAATTCAACAAACAGCATAAAATTTGTTCAGAATTCAACAGAATCTGTTCTTTTAAACTCTCTAGTGAAAAGAGAACATTAACCACTACATTTGCATAGCAGTTGACACCAGAACTGTTTTCAAATTGAAAACCGACAACATCTTCAACAGAATCCACTTTCTTTCTGCTAACAATTTTCGGTTCATTGACTTTTAGTCTTTTTGCAACAACCTCCCTACTATTACTGCTATTTCTACGTTTGCGGCCTACCACACGTTTCTCAAACAAAGGATATTGAGGCAAATGTGGCGCATACTCTCTTCTTAACCTATTGTATTCCTTAACACAATCTAGATCCGCACAAATGTTTGTGACATCACAGTCAATCAAGTACAATCCCGATAAAGTTCTAACTCGTGACAATGCCACATATGCCATACCCTCCTTGAACACAGAACTGCCAATATTCACCAATGCACAGTCTACACTTAAACCTTGCGATTTATGGATTGTCACCGCATATGCCAAGCAAACAGGAAACTGTTTACGGCGAACATATAAATCTTTAACAAGCAAAAACCTAGCAGAACAACGACCAATTTGCTGTACTTCCTCAATGCCATCAAATTTAATTTTTAAAAATTCTATTCCATCTCTATTTCTGTATTTCTCAAAATCAACAACATTACCCATTGATCCATTTACCAGACCTCTTTCTACATGTAAATTCCTTCTCAAAATAATTCGGCAATTTAAACACACATTCAAAGTCTTTTCAAAACCCGCTGTTTTAGATATAGTCTTCTCTAATGAATCCAATTTTGATTTCAAATTGTCTGACAAAATAATTGTTGATCCCATATGCTCTAATTTGTCGATAGCTTCAAGTTTCACAATCTCTTGCTTTTCTAAATTCAACATTTTGTTGTTGAAGATGGCACATTCTGCAAGAGTTGGCATGAGACATATCCCGGATTTCTTCTCAGTAATTTTCTGAAAAATATTCTCAGGCACAATATCTTGTTTGGGATACAAATTTGACAGTAACCGTGCATTTAAAGCTTCTTTCCCATGCTCGGTCACTTTTCCAATTCTAATATCTTGTAGAATATTCTTGTAATCTTCATCCTTTGCCTGACGCATATTTTGATGCAGTTCTGCATAATTGAAGTTTAACCATATATTGACGTTGCCAATGCTCCCTAGGCACTTCCTGGTATCTTCATGCGTGAGTATTTTGAACACAGGTTGACCTTTTACTGGTGTCAGCTGTAGAAGATCTCCGAAAACAATAATGTGTTTCCCACCAAATAAGACATCATATTCAGTTTTAAGTACTTCTTGCATTCTCAAATGCACAAAGGCAAGCATGACATTGGAAACCATGCTTACTTCGTCAATGATAAGTAGTTTCATTTTCCTCAAAACTCTTGAAACTTCACAGCAAGCATCTCCAGATAACTTGTTGTATTGTAATTTGTTGTCATGCTCCACCGGCAGCATCAATAGACGATGCAAAGTAATACCTTTAATATTATGTGCTGCCAGTCCAGTAGGAGCGGTGACAACACAAGACAGCGATGACTCAGTCCTTTCCTGCAAATAACAAGAGATTGCTTTAATGAGGAAACTTTTTCCAGTTCCCGCTTCTCCACTCACGTACAGTCGGACAGGCTTCAACGACGTACACGAGCACTCTTTCTTCTCATGACTTAATCCGTGCTCAATTTCCTTGGTAACTTCATCATATATTTTCCTCTGCTCAACGTTGAGTTGTTTTTCCAAGTCTTGTAAGTTAACTGAATCCTCCTGAGCATGTGCCATGGCTCTTTCTACTTCATTCATAGCAGTGGCAGCTTCATTTTCGATAATAGGTCCTCCAAGTGGATCTTGACTCAATGAAACAGAACTCTGACTGTCCTGAGAACTGTCTCTGGCAATCTCGGCTGCAATCGTTGCTTCCTGCTCAATTTCCAAAGTTAGCATTTCTTGATATTTAGAAAAAGCAGGACATTCTATGGACTCCTTGGCTGCATTGAAAGAGTCTTCGTAACAGAGGAAATCTCCAAGCAGTTCCTCTTCTGCACGCCAAGGCTTGAAAAGTTGCAAAAGTGCTAAATAGAAAAACTCCTTTTTTTCTGGAGATTCGCCACTTAATTTTCGATGGTTTACTAATTGGCATTTTCTTTGCTTGACCAGGCATCCCTCACTTCCAATTACAGCATACACTCCTTTCTCAATATCTTCTTTGATGTTCCTCTTGAATATATAATTTTGGAGAACCTCATATAGACAAATATTCTCAAGGTGACTGCTTCGATTTGGATAATATGTATCCAACATGTTGGTCTTCAAAATGTCGGTACTGTTTGGTTCCTTTTCTGCCAAATACTCAATTTCCCGAACAGGTTTTAGAACTCGATTTCGCGTTGCAGCAAGACCAAGACTCGCCCAAACGAGACTCCTGGATTTGGCATAGAGACTTGCTGAAGACAATCGATCAGAACATTCGTAAGCTCCGATTTCTCGATGCGACAACATCTTCAGACTGAAACTGTACAACTTCTTGCTGAGGCTCTTTTCATGGGAAATGTCCTCCCACATATCCTTCAGTTCGGTCTTTTCTTTTTTGGTGATGTAAGATGTCACATACCGAGCCACAGCCATACAGTTGTCAGCCACAAACTGTATATCCATGTTGGCATTCCACATGGACAAAATCACTGGGTTGTAGTCATTGATGTACTTGGACTCTTCGTTCCTTTTCAAATTGTATGTATTCTTGGGTGATTTCCTCGTCACATTATGTCGCAGCGAAGACATCAAACTGTTCACTCTTCCTTTAGAAATCACCGGTCGTGGAAAGTTGAAACGACATTTGGTGTAGAACTTGTCCTTGTTTCTGAATTTACGACGACAGTACTTTCCACAACGATGGCTTTGGAAACGTAGAACTTGTTCTCTTAGACTTTTCTTCTCCGTTGCGTTTGGAACAGCACACGTAGAATACTGTTCGATGAAATTCATCACTAAGTCATCCGGATCTGTTCCAAATTTAGGTGCATCCTTGATCCACAGCAACATATGTATATGAGGGGCACCTCTTGCTTGGTACTCCTTTCTCCAGAAGAAATCCAACACCTCTCCAAGAGGTGGATTCTTTTTATTTGTGATGAAAGACATCATAGCTTCAAATCTATGATTGAAGTACCTGCATACATTCACAGGATCCAAAGAACACAGTTCTCCAGGTGTCTTGAATTCAATGTTTTCAATATTTCCATTTGCCTCTCGTAGAAATTCAAGTAAGTCATCCCAGCCATACTCGGCACAGCTCAGAGTGAGGAACCATGTCGGAGTTCCTAAGTTCCTCAGCATACATTTTAAGTCACCATGACGACGGTACCAGTACTCATTAGTACCACGCTGACACGCCATGAGATTAATTAAGTGAGAATCCAAAATACTGTCTTGGACATTGACTTTATGCATAAAGTCACTTGCCGAGATGTTTCGCATCTGTATACCACTTTTTAAGATGTGGTTCACTGCATATGACAGTCCAGACAGATCGCTTTCAAACAGGAGATGAAACAAATAGGGAATGCATTGCCGAAACCTAGGATCTTCTGCATACAATCGTAAAGTCCGGTATTCAGACGCAGGAATTTCACGAGGTCGCTCATCATATCTTCCTCCTTGACCTGTGGGAAATAGCTGTGGGAAACACCGAGCTTCCAAACTTTCCTCCCAAACACTAATGGGACTCCCTTTGGCTTGTTTCATTTGAAACAACTCAATAGCATTCCCCATCACTTCCTTGGAATGCAAAGGATGAACACTATAATGTTCATATATTTCTTCACTTTTAGAGGCCTCTACTTTCTCAATTTGGCCAGCACACAAATCGCTATCCTCTTCATCACTTACTTCCTCTTCTGCAACATATACATTCTTATAGTACTTATTATTTTTCTTCAAATACACTGTTGCCTTTTTGACTTTCCTAACATCCACTAAATCTTGCCATATTTTCTTATTCTTTGTCGGAACCCCATTAACCAAGATAACCAGAGGTTCCTCTTCCACTTTTTCTATTCCAATTGTGTTAATGTTTTTGTTCAAATCTAGAGGCAAATAAACAACTCTTCCCTTTAATCCTCTCTGTAAATCTGCTGGAGGCAATTTCCCTGTCTTTGGCTCCATTCTTACAATAGCCTGAAAGGGATGGATACTTTGAATCAAAATAGATTCATAAGTATTTAAATCCTTCAATTCAGAAGGAATCTCAACCAATTCCAGATTATTATGAACTGCCCTAGCAGGCATCTGGTTTTGGTTTAATTTATTACAACAATAAGTACACACACGTTGATCCGATCCCAAATCAAAATAATTTTCTACCATCAAGTATGTGGCTAAATCCTTCCATTCACTATTATTTTCCCTTTCACTTTTTGCATATAAATCCACTACCTTAGTCTGATTCTTATAATAAGTGCGTCGACAACATACACAAGTGAAATTAGGCCTCTCACTTGATTTCATCTGAAACGTGGCAATTTCCTTCTGAAAATTATCTGTACTGGAAACCTGTACATTATCTTCCACATTACCCTCTACTTCAGGGTCAATTTGAACATTCTCATCTTTACTACCAAAGTAACAAAACTCAATTTCTTCACAAAGATTCTTCACATCTATTTCAGAACCATGCAAAAGAGCAGCACATAACTGTTTAAGCATAATTGCTGGACTCTTAGCATAATACAACATTCTCACTAATTTTCTCACTTTATTATGATGCACTGCTAGCATCCTGAAATGATGAAAAACACTCTGGCATACTCTCCTGGAAAGACAAGCCAGTGAATGACCACGCAAACCTGTCATTTGTCTCACTCTGCAAGGATCTAAATCTTGCAACAACTTCATTTTCTGCTTCAAACTTTTCTTATTAAATGTCCGTATAAAATCACATAGCAAATTGATGGAAACCTGTCGCACACTGCAAATAGAACTACACTTCCAAATGTACACAGGACCCTTAGGACGTCTTCCTAAAACCTCATCACTTAGCGCCTCTTCTGTCTCTGTTGTCACAAGTAGTTCTTTTTCAACTGGACAACCATCCTTCACTTCATAAGCTCGACCACTGATGTCAACTGCATGCACCAAATCATTATCCTGAAAATAAGTCTCCTCATTAAAAAATGCCTCAGAACTTGAACTATGCATCCATTCTCCAGAAAAAACTTCACAAAAGTTAGTACGATTTACTACTCTCTTCCATCTACTTTTTGTTTTGAAATCAGAAATTACCTTGCTTAGTTTCCTAATTCTATTGATTACCAAAATAAACAACTTTCGCTTGATTTCAAAAGCATGATCAATAATTTTCTCTACATTTTTCTTCTTCCTATAAAATGCCGCTTTCTGTTGGCCTTTCTTTTTAATATTTTTCAATAAATTAACTAATATCCTATTACGGAACATTCGTTGTCGAATGTCCCTAAACTGTTGTTTCCTTCTACTATCATGCACAGAGTTATCTCTTCCTCTACCAGTAACATTTGTGATGGGTCTCTCCTTTCCATTTAAATTACTTCTCTTTTTGTTAAGAGACACATTTTTTTGAGCAAAATTTTTTTTACTACAAATATTTCTTAAGAATGATTTCGTGCTCTTACCCGGACCTTTCTTGGTGTTTTGACAAGTATTTGGGGAAGAGGACTGCTGCAATAAAACATCATCCTGCTGTCTTTGACGTTTTCTAGCCTTTCGTATTCGACTTCTGGAAGGCATTTTCCAAACTATGAAAGAATCTGCAGTTGAATCTGTGAAAAAATATAATATAAAATGTTATTAACCACTATTACCAAACAGTAAATAAATAACAGTCATCTAAAACTTAATGCTGTACTAATTATTTAACATAGCAAATATTTTCCACCAGCACTGCATCACAAAAATGACACTCAATGGTACAAAACAGGCATACAACACTCATAAATCACTCCCTAATATTTTAAATCATTAATTCAGGATGACGATAAGATGTAGCCTATCTAAAGGTTTGTTTAGGCCCAGATCTTTGGACTGGGGTGAATGTGTGTCATTGATCCACATTCAGTCCATCACCTGTTTTGTTTATTTGAGGTGAGGCCAACACATGGTTGCAGATAAGATTTTCACTGAAAAAAAACCAAGGTAAAAAAACATGTGAAGGCCTACCAATGAAGTAAATCATTAAATGAAAACCAATACATTTCTGGAAATATGCACTACTAGTGCTTCATAAGATGTTTTGGATCATATTTATAAGTTATTTGAGTATCTAGTATGCTATTTTACATTCTTCATGGTGCAAATTTATTGTAAATACGCTCCCACCTGCGGTTGGCAAATTTAGATTTTGATTATGGGAGTTAGATAGGCATGTTAATAATTTCCCAAAAATGGTATATAACCCCAAACAACCTTTGAAGCAAATGCTCTTAGCCATGTTATCCACCTCCCATTGGATAACATGGCTAAGAAATGCTTGCAAATGTGATAAAAAAAGGCCTGCAATGCATGAATAACGCAGAAAAATCAGCGATATTCATGCATTTTCCAACAAATGCTCTTAGCCATGTTATCCACTTCCTATTAAATAACATGGCTAAGAACTGCTCAGGGCACCATGAGGAACGCTTTCCATTTAAAAAGGGAAAAATAACATCAAAGACACTAAAATGCCTTCTAAATATGAACCCAAACAACCTATGAAGCAATGTGAAAAAAAACTGCCGCAATGCATGAATATAGCAGAAAAATCAGCGATATTCATGCATTTTCCAGCAAATGCTCTTAGCCATGTTATCCACTTCCAATTAAATAACATGGCTAAGAACTGCTCAGGGCCCCATGAGGAACGCTTTCCATTTAAAAAGGGAAAAATAACATCAAAGACACTAAAATACCTTCTAAATATGAACCCAAACAACCTATGAAGCAATGTGAAAAAAACGGCCACAATGCATGAATATAGCAGAAAAATCAGCGATATTCATGCATTTTCCAGCAAATGCTCTTAGCCATGTGATCCACTTCCTATTAAATAACATGGCTAAGAACTGCTCAGGGCCCCATGAGGAACGCTTTCCATTTAAAAAGGGAAAAATAACATCAAAGACACTAAAATGCCTTCTAAATATGAACCCAAACAACCTATGAAGCAATGTGAAAAAAAACGGCCACAATGCATGAATATAGCAGAAAAATCAGCGATATTCATGCATTTCCCAGCAAATGCTCTTAGCCATGTTATCCACTTCCTATTAAATAACATGGCTAAGAACTGCTCAGGGCCCCATGAGGAACGCTTTCCATTTAAAAAGGGAAAAATAACTTCAAAGACACTAAAATGCCTTCTAAATATGACCCCAAACAACCTATGAAGCTCTAACAGTACATATCCTGAAATTTAATTCATTTCAAAATTCGTTTTTAAACACAGCATATAAATCAATTGTATACCTGCATTCATGAAGAAATGACTAAAAATGTCCTTGAGACACATGAAAGTGTTTTCTGGAATGCCCTAGCACCATTTTTGGGACACTATTAACATGGCTAGGTAACTCCCATAATCAAAATCTAAATTTGCCAAGCACAAGTGGGAGCGTATTTACAAGACACTTGTCCCATGAGGAACACTTTACATTTTAAAAGGCGAACACAACATCTTAGACACTCAAATACCTTATAAATATGGCCCAAAACAACCTATGAAGCTCTAGCAGTACATATCTAGAAATGTAATTGATTTCTTAAATCGTTTTTAAAAGCAACATATCTGTTTCAGCTTACATAACAGACCATGAAATGGCCTCCATGTATTACAATATCTTGTGTAACTGCATGCCAGAATGTTACACCAAATATGCAATTATAATTTCTCTTTGAAACTAATTCTATTAGTATATCACTAGAGACAAAACCACATTTTAAAAACACAGCTTTCTTCATCATTTTCTCCTTAAATCATACTATTCTCTATCTAAATTAAATAAATCTTTTCTCACCTTAGCAAATATTTTTTGAGTTTTGAAAACAGTCTCAGAAATACACCAAATTGTCTTCAGCAGAAGAAAAAGGATGCACTCCAAAGGCTGCAGCTATTGAAAGCACAGAAATACAGATATTCTTTTCACAT
The DNA here is from genome assembly GCF_964263255.1 of Lissotriton vulgaris. Classification (NCBI taxonomy): domain Eukaryota; kingdom Metazoa; phylum Chordata; class Amphibia; order Caudata; family Salamandridae; genus Lissotriton; species Lissotriton vulgaris. The sequence continues at coordinate 1,434,065,582 of NC_141693.1, read as the reverse complement.
ATCTCTCATATTAGCCAATCATACCTCTTCCCTCACTTTTTTCAAATCAAAACCCTTCCCCCCTCTGCCCTGTCTGCCTTGTTTCCATAGCAACCACCTCCTGGAAGACCTCTCATGTTTGCAAATTCACACAACAATGTTTCAATTGAACTCTGAACTCTCAGTGCACCTGCGTATCCAGTGCAATCTTTCATTAAATGTTTCTTCCTTGACCATTCAAATTACATCTTTCAAAGAACACATCCATGCACCCTAACTTTCTGTTTTCAGAAATGGAAATGCACCAATCACTGCTAATGAATCATTAGCATTGTAAATCCACAGTTTTTTTTCTTTAGAAACTCCTACTGTTTCAACTGCCCTTTCATTACCACACTTCATCTGACTGCAGAACAACCTTCTTCCACCATGTTTAACGTCTGGATTGTTGGACATAGTTACATCCACTGGGCTCAAAGGTATGCTGAGAGCAGAAATTTACACAACCTCAATTTACAAGATGTGGAAATTAAGTGGTTGGGCCAAAGAGGATTAAAATGTCACCAATTGATACCATTGGTGAAAACCTTTATGCATTTGCCAAAACCTGACCTGTTAATAGTGCACTGTGGAGGTAATGATTTGGGCACTTTGACAGGGGTAGGTCTGGAAATGCTTTTAAAGGACACCTTGGAGCAATTAATGGCACTTTTTCCTCAAACTGCCTTGGTATATTCCAATATATGCCAAAGACAGAAATGGAGGTGGTCCAACCAATTTTGTCCACAAATTGAGAAAGCGAGGAAGCATGTAAACAAATCTGTTTCAGCTTACATGAGAGACCATGGAATGGGCTCTCTGTACAACAATAACTTGCGTTACTACATGCAAGATATCTACAGAGGAGATGGAGTTCACTTCTCAGATGAGGGCAACAGAATTTTCATTCTGAATTTAAGACTCTGCATTGGTACCTACTTATAAGTACCTAAATGTACCATAAACCCAAAAGCTCTTCTCAGAGCTACCCTACATCTGATCACTCACAATTATTATTTTTCTCTAACTTTTTTCACTAATTTTCCACAAAATTCGCTCCCCGGAGCGCTACCCGGTTCGCTAACCGAAAGCTAACCTCGCGGAATTTTTTTAAAAAAAAATTTTTTTCCGCACATATAAGCCTCCTCAGCCACGCTCAGAAAACCTAGGGGGTCAAGATAAGTCTACCATGACCCCTTCTACCCATTCTAAACATTATTTGCCCTCCATCTTGTATCTTAATGCGAACGAAACACAAAATGGTGGACTCCCGTGACGCTTAAGGTTCGCTAACCGGGCAGCTTCCCGGAAAGCGGTCCTAAAAAAAGGCGGGAAAGTAATTTACAGAATAACGACTAGAAACACTCTCACCAAATATAGATTAGCTCATACTACATAACAATCCCTTCCATTCTCACAAATTTCATTGAAATTCCATTTAGCCATTTAGCCTGTAGACCTCTCCAAGTACCGTGAGGTAAATTACTTCACAAAACACATCTGAATTGTTGGAATTGACAACCAATGAAAATGTTACTTTCATTTTCTACTTTTATTACCTGACATTTGATTGGTTATATACCTGTATATATATAAAGGGAGAGAAGGAAACACAGCCATTTTGACTACTACTTCTTGTTGTACCTCCTATTTCAAAAGCTTCAAAAAACTTCAACTTCTTTGTGAAGGTAAGTTATAATTTAATATATTGTGCACTATGACTTAATATAGTAGACTTTTTCTGCTACATATACACTATCCCTCTGTAGTAGTAGTGTCTTGGTTAAATCACATACACTTTTTTTTAGTCCTATTTCCACTCTCATACTATACACTGCCAAAAGATAAATTCACTGATAAAAACTGCCTATCTAAAATTAATCCCAACAGTGCCCTATCTCTACTAATATATATTTTTTTAATCCAAATTTCAGGCAAAATGGAAGGCGAGCAGCAAGTTTCATTTTCGATTGAACTGAAGGAGAGCAGCCAAGACAAACTTGATGACTTTATGGATGACAGTAGAGACCACGAACTTCTACAATGTGTTGAAGCAGTAGACAACTTGCTTCAAAATGAAAAACAATTACACCCTATAATAAATTATGACATTTCTGACAATGAAATGTTAGAAAATTTAATAAAGTATGAAACACAATCATAATAAAAAAAATAAATAAATAAAGAAAACAAAAAAAAACAAGAAAAACAACAAACAATTAACATACAGTATTAGAAAAGTCTTTCATTCTTTTATCCATAAAGTTCGCTGCCCAGAAAGCTATCCGGTTCGCGAACTTGGCGCTTACCACGCAAAAAAAAATTTTTTTTTTTGGACCCTCCTAGGCCCTTTTAAAACCTCCACATAAAACCTAGGGGGTCAACGAGGATCTACTATGCCCCCTTATGGTAATTTCCCCCTTTGTTTTGGCCTCCTCTTGTCTCTCGATCCTACCGAGAGACAAGATGGCGGCCGCTCCGGACTGTTTAGAATGTTGACAGACACCGGAGGGCCAATCAGCTTCTCATCGCAAAGTTCCGTTACGCGAAAGGTTCGCTAACCGGATAGCTGCCCGGAGCGCTGTTACAGATATATATCTTGATTTAAACGTTAATTTCTCAAAATCCACTGAAGCACATATATTGAGACCTAGCAAAGGCACATCGGGCTAACAGTCCCTACAATTTTGCCAAGTTTCGTGAAAATCCATTCAGCCGTTCGGGCTAAAAGTGAGTCCAACCGCCCTATGGAAATTAACATGGGAAAAAGGCGTTTTGGGACCCCCCTTTTTTCTCGGCCCCCCCTCCACAAAACCCCCCCAAATTTTCAAGGTCTGCTCAGAAACAAAATGTGCCATTTTCCTGAAAATTTCAGCCAATTCCGTCCACGAACGCAAAAGTTATTAGGCATAGAATTTTCAGAAATCCCATAGGGAAAAAATCCTAACTATATATACCTACTGGCGACCGCCAGTAGGTAATATATATATATATATATATATTACCTACTGGCGGTCGCCAGTAGGTATATATAGTTAGGATTTTTTCTCTATGGGATTTTTGAAAATTCTATGTCTAATAACTTTGGCGTTTGTGGACGGAATTGGCTGAAATTTTCAGAAAAATGGAACAATTTGTTTCTGAGCAGCCCCTGACAATTTGGGGGGGTTTCATCAAGGGGGGGCCGAGAAAAAAGGGGGGTCCCAAAACGCATTTTTCCCATGTTAATTTCCATAGGGCGGTTGGCCTCACTTTTAGCTCGAACGGCTGAATGGATTTGCACGAAACTTGGCAAAATTGTAGGGACTGTTAGCCCGATGTGCCTTTGCTAGATCTCAATATATGTGCTCCAGTGGATTTTGAGTAATTTAGGTTCAAAAAAAGATATATATCTGGGCGGAGCCTAACCACACATCTGATCTGATTGGCTGTCAGCACTTCATCCAAGAAGTGTTGGCAGCCATCTTGGGACCAATATACATGATAGCACCTCATTAAAAAGCATTGTAGTTAATAGAGGGTTTTAGGACTTTAGTTACATTATAAATCATTTGTTGATGGTACCATACTCGTTTTAGGAATTGTGGTGGGTTCTAAGGTGATTTTACCATGTGAAAAAACCTTCTGCTGTGATATCATGAATATTGTTTGAAAGAAAACTAATATCTCATGATTTTCCCACAGTGGTTTGGAAGGGGATCTATAAGCTAAACTGAAAGCATATTTTCTGTAAATTCACATTATCTTTCTCAGTCATGTGAAAATGAAGTCTGACATTCTCAGTAAAACATGTACATCCAACAAGGGCAGAGACTGTCAGTTGATTCCTTTGTGTTCTACTGCAGCCTCCTAGAGTGTTCTAAAGAACAACTAGAGCGCTAACAGTTCCACTTATTACAAAGGTATGGCACACCTGAAGCCATCTTGATTGCAATAAAGTGGTAACTCTTAAAATATTTAATTTAAAAAGAAACAACATGAGGGGGTATATTTTGCCATAGAAAGTAGGATTAATGCTGCAGAATGAAAAATTAGGGCACATTTTGAGTGACTTCTCAAATCATTTTCTATTTCATTAAAACATTCTGACATGCAGTCTCCTAAAATGGCCACCAGAGACAAAAGAGCCCAAATGTAGCCCAAATATCACCCAGATGTAGCCCAAGTATAGCCCAATGACAGAATGTCCCAGAGTGTTCTAAAGAACAACTAGAGCGCTAACAGTCCTACTTATTACAAAGGTATGGTACACCTGAAGCCATCTTGATTGGAATAAAGTGGTAACTCTTAAAACATTTAATTTAAAAAGAAACAACATGAGGGGGTATATTTTGCCATTGAAAGTATGATTAGTGCTGCAGAATGAAAAATTAGGGCACATTTTGAGTGACTTCTCAAATCCTTTTCTATTTCATTAAAACATTCTGACATGCAGTCTCCCAAAATGGCCACCAGAGACAAAAGAGCCCAAATGTAGCCCAAATATCACCCAGATGTAGCCCAAGTAGAGCCCAATGACAGAATGTCCCAGAGTGTTCTCAAGAACAACTAGAGCGCTAACAGTCCTACTTATTACAAAGGTATAGCACACCTGGAGCCATCGTGATGGGAATAAAGTGGTAACTCTTAAAACATTTCATTTAAAAAGGAACAAAATGAGGGGGTATATTATGCAATAGAAGGTATTATTAGTGCTGCAGAAAGAAAAATTAGGGCACATTTTGAGTGACTTTTCAAATCCTCTTCTATTTCATTAAAAAATTCTGACATGCAGTCTCCCAAAATGGCCACCAGAGACAAAAGAGCCCAAATGTAGCCCAAATATCACCCAGATGTAGTCCAAGTATAGCCCAATGACAGAATGTCCCAGAGTGTTCTAAAGAACAACTAGAGCGCTAACAGTCCTACTTATTACAAAGATATGGCACACCTGAAGCCATCTTGATTGGAATAAAGTGGTAACTCTTAAAACATTTAATTTAAAAAGGAACAAAATGAGGGGGTATATTTTGCCATATGAATTATGATTAGTGCTGCAGAAAGAAAAATTAGGGCACATTTTGAGTGACTTCTCAAACCCTCTTCGATTTCATTAAAAAATTCTGACATACAGTCTCCCAAGATGGCCACCAGAGACAAAAGAGCCTAAATGTAGCCCAAATATCACCCAGATGTACCCCAAGTATAGCCCAATGACAGAATGTCCCAGAGTGTTCTAAAGAACAACTAGAGCGCTAACAGTCTTACTTATGACAAAAGTATGGCACACCAAAAGCCATCTTGATTGGAATGAAGTGGTAAGTCTGAAAACACTCAATTTAAAAAGGAACAACATGAGGGGGTTAATTTTGCCATAGAAAGTATGATTAGTGCTTCAGAAAGAAAAGTAAGGGATCATTTTGAGTGACTTCTCAAATCCTCTTCTATTTCATTAAAAAAATTCTGACATGCAGACTGAAACATGCACTCTGAATACCAGCAGCAGACGTCCCTGGTGAGCAGTAGCTTTACTACAGTGATCTAATGTGCAACTAGAGTGCTAACATTCTGAATTTATGGCAAATATGTGACACATCTGAATGCCTTCTTGATGGAACCAAAGTAAACAAGCATTGAAAATGCAATAGATCTCTCCCTTGTTTAAGTTAAAGCCATTCTGTTTGTAATGAGGTGGCTTTTTAGCTTTGCTTTTATTAGTGTTTTTTCAACTTTCATGTAAATAACATGCATCTGTATGCATACAAGTATATGTATGCATGCATTTATGTTTGTATTTATATAGATATACAGATGATATATGTTTATATATGTATGTATATATATATTCACTGAAAAAACCATAGGCTATTGACCATATATAGTTAGGAATTAGCATTTACAAAACCTTGAAAATTCACTGAAAAAACCATAGGTTATAGACCATATATAGTTAGGAATTAGCATTTACAAAACCTTGAAAATTCACTGAAAAAACCATAGGTTATAGACCATATATAGTTAGGAATTCGCATTTACAAAACCTTATTTTACTCACACAAAACCATTGAAATTCCATACATAGTTAGTTGCACTAACTATATATCGCGCACCCGCAATCCACTGCTGATGATGTCACATATTACATCATTCATGACATGGTCAGTGACATCACTGATGACATCACTGATGACATCTCAAATGACATCACTGATGACATCACTGATGACAACATCCAGTGACTGTATGTTTCTGTAAAGTTAAAATATGTCTTACATATTGAAGAATGAGTGGATGTATAAGTGTCTGGATGAAGGATTTAGTAGGTGCATGACTGACTGTATGAGTAAGTGATTAAATGTGTCTCACTGAGTGCATGGGTTAGTGACTAAACTGTCTTAATTTGTGCATCATTATGTCTGTTGTTCTGTAAACTGTTGCATGTGTTGATAAGTAGCTATATGAGTAACTATATGGGTTATTGATTGGTTGCCCAAGTATTTGTATGGGAGACTGAGTGTGTGTGTGGGTGGCTGGGAGGTGTGTGACTCTGTGCATAGATGTGTGAGCAGTTGATTCACTAGATGTATGGTTTCAAAAGTGCATGTGGAAACAGCTGTATGGGCGGTTGACTGTGTGCATGAGTGTATTGGTGAGTGAATGGATATCTCAGTGCTACATGTCAAAGTAAGTACATATGTAAAACACAGTACATGTGAGAGTTGACATATATAAATAACTGTGCATAAGAGCCAGTGAATGTGTGAGTGGCTGTATGGATCATTGTGAACGTGTATCAGGGATTGTATAAGAGAGTAAATATGTGTTAGTATATGTTTGAATAAGTAAAGTTTGTATAACTGTATAGTTGAGGAAATGGAGGTGTGATTGATTCTTTGCATGACTGACTAGGTGTGTGAGTAACTCCATGGAAGAGTGACAGTCTGTGAGTGTCTGTTTACACTGATTGTATCTAAGGTTGTATTAGAGTCTGAAGAGGTTCATCGTATTATCACATGAATGATATCATCAGTGATGTGATCAGTAATGTCAAATGAGATGTCATCAGTGATGTCATCAGTGATGTCATTTGAGATGTCATCAGTGATGTCATCAGTGATGTCACTGACCATGTCATGAATGATGTGACATCATCAGCAGTGGATTGCGGGTGCGCGATATATAGTTAGTGCAACTAACTATGTATGGAATTTCAATGGTTTTGTGTGAGTAAAATAAGGTTTTGTAAATGCGAATTCCTAACTATATATGGTCTATAACCTATGGTTTTTTCAGTGAATATATATATAGATAGATATATATAGATAGATAGATATATACATATATATCTATCTATCTATATATATCTATATATGTATATATATATATATATTCAAACAAAAGCTGCTCCTGCTGCAACGCAGTGACCCGTGGACAAGTGGCGTACACTCCGGCGAAGCAACCGGAAATTCAATATCCAACAACGAGAATGCAGTATAGTACGCTCTTAGGAATCAAACACAGTCCAAGAGTAAAGTGGAACCTTGGTTTTAATTACACAACGCGTTTCGGCGACTTCCCTTGAACACGTGATCAAGGCAAGTCGCCGAAACGCGTTGTGTGATTAAAACCAAGGTTCCACTTTACTCTTGGACTGTGTTTGATTCCTGAGAGCGTACTATACTGCATTCTCGTTGTTGGATATATATATATATATATATATATATATATATATATATATATATATATATATATATATATATATATATATATATATATATATATATATATTCCACAACAAAGTCCATTTCCAAAGCACTCTCAGACACAGGATTACACCAAGTGTTGTATATTTGCTTTTACGCGTTTCAGAAGCTATCGCTCCCTTGCTCACACAACAAATGCTTCAGCACTCCACCATTACATACACAGGATGTGCTGGCCATAGAAACAAGACTGCACATTTGATTTTGGCTGACATCTTGGAGTGTGCACATATTATAATGTTCTTTTCCACACAATGTCTCACTTTTAAACAAGAAATCTTGGTTCATGTAAAATTACATTTCATTTCATATTGTTTCTAATTCCTTTCGCCACAGTGGCTGTTTATGTGCTAGTTTGTCTCATTACCCTTCTTTTTTCGCCTAGTGGCTTAATAAGGGTCCAATGTCTCTGGGGAGTGCTTACTAAAAACAAAAGTGACAAAACGTGAACTTAAGTGAATAAATCGTTACATTACTGAGTGACGTTCTCTTCTACTCTATTCTTATAGTTCTTCCAGGTGACAGGTTCAATTGCTCGTGAAGTGCACGTGATTACTACTCTGAGCGCCTTGATTCTGCCTGTTAGAGTAAAACAAACGTATAATTACAATTGTGCTCCAAACATGATTAAAACAATTAACATTTCAAACTTCATTCGTTTCCATTGTATAAGAACTCCTAAACTTAAGATATTTCATACCATCACTAATTTCAGTTTCTTTACATATGGTACAGTTTACAACATCACATATACAATTTCATACAATTTCATGAGTCGTGCAGGTGTACTGATAGCTCCTCATGGTCATTGTGTCCATTAGGCTGTCTTGTTTCTAACTCTAGAATCCATTTGGATTCCTTTTTCCTTAATTGTATCTCCCTGTTGCCTCCTCTCGGATTCACATTCACCTGTTCTATTGCAAAGTACGTTAATAAATTGCAATTGGATTTGTGGTGTTGGGCAAAGTGTCTTGCAACTGGATACTGGGAATCCTTATTGGTGATCGCCCTAAGATGCTGCATTACTGTATTTTTGGCCATCACTGTGGTACTGCCTACGTACCATTTCTTACATGGACACTCAAGCACATATATTACATGAGTTGAGCTGCATGTTAAAAATTGACATATCTTCTTCTTGTTTATCACATGAGGTATCTCAAAGTCCTTTCTCATTGGGCTATACTTGCACGCTCTGCAGTGCCCACATGGGAAGAATCCTTCAAGGTTATGTTGGTTCCTTTCCCTGTAGTTTGTGATGTCCCCCTTTGTGATTATGTCTCTTAGGCTACGACTCTTTCTGTATGTGATGGCCGGTCTAGTACTTATATTCCGGCCAATGACGCGATCACTTTTTAAAATGTTCTAGTTTTTTGTGATTATTTTTCTAACATCTTTGGACCCCTTGTTATACGTCAGGATTACTCTGGTGGTATCATCCTCTTTACCACCCAGTTCCTTTGTTGTTAATGTACTCTCTCTTGTGACGTTCTCCATTTTGGATAAGGCCCTATCCAGGACCCATTGAGGGTAACCCCTGTCTATGAATCTCTGTATCATGTTTTTACTTTCTTGTTTGTACTCTTCTGTGTTGGTACAGTTTCTTCTTGCCCTCAGTAGCTCCCCATATGGAATGCTCCATTTTAGGGTATCTGGGTGGCTACTGAGAGCATGGAGGACACTATTTCCTGCTGTTTATTTCCTGAAAAGTTTAGTGGTCAGTCTATTCCCTTCCGCCCTGACCTCAACATCTAGATATTCAACCTTGTGTCTATCTTTGTGATGGGTCAGTTTTATGTTGTAGTTGTTATTATTGAGTTGTTCCACAAAGTTTTCTGCTTCTGCCTCACTTCCATTCCATACTACAAACAGGTCATATATATACCTAAGCCATACTTGGACTTTCTCAAATGCCTGTGTGTATTGGGGATCAGTGTGGATTTCTTCCTCCCACCTCCCCAGGAACAAATTAGCGAAACTCGGTGCAAAGCTTGTACCCATACAAGTACCTGTAGTTTGCTTTTACAACTCTCCATTGAACATAAATACATTGTTCTCAAGGCATATTTTTATCATTTCTCCTAGCATTTTTGTGTGCTCTAGGTACATTATATTACGTTTTCTTAAGTAATGCATGCATGCATCAATGACATGTCCATGTTCAATTACAGTATACAGTGAATTAACATCCATTGTTATTAGTAAATATTCTGATCTCCATTCCATTTCATCTACTTTTTTAAAAAAATCCTGAGTATCTTTTACATAAGAGGGGAGTTTCTTCACGTACTCTTGTAAAAAATATTCGACATATTTGGAGACATTCTTGTAAATACTTCCTATGGATGACACTATAGGTCTCTCTGGTGGTACTAGTGGGTTCTTATGGACCTTTGGGAGAAAATAGATTATTGGCAGTTTGGGATAATCTTTCTTTAGGAACACAAACTCCTCCCATGATAGTAAACCCTCCTCCTGCCACTTGGTTAGTGTCGACCACATTGTTAAAATATTATTTTTATATACTCCACTCTTGCTTTTGCAATAGAATGTTTCATTCTCCAATTGCCTCATGGCCTCTTCATTGTACATCTCCCTGTCTTGTATGACCACGTTACCCCCTTTGTCAGCTGGGCGTATTACTATGGACACATCATTTGCTAGGGACTCAATCGCTTTTCTCTGTTTAAAGTTTAAATTGAATCCACCTCCCTGTCTTCTAGAGTGATGTTTGTATTCTAGCAGTGCTTTAGTTGTGACATCATGGAATGTGTCCACATTGTCGTGAGGAAGGTTAGGGTAAAATACTGATTTGGGTTTAAAACCTGACCTTGCTGCTCTATCTGTAGTCATATTCCATGTTTCCCTATCCTCACTGTCGCCAGATAAGTTTGTGGAACAACTCAATAATAACAACTACAACATAAAACTGACCCATCACAAAGATAGACACAAGGTTGAATATCTAGATGTTGAGGTCAGGGCGGAAGGGAATAGACTGACCACTAAACTTTTCAGGAAAGAAACGGCAGGAAATAGTGTCCTCCATGCTCTCAGTAGCCACCCAGATACCCTAAAATGGAGCATTCCATAATGGGAGCTACTGAGGGCAAGAAGAAACTGTACCAACACAGAAGAGTACAAACAAGAAAGTAAAAACATGATACAGAGATTCATAGACAGGGGTTACCCTCAATGGGTCCTGGATAGGGCCTTATCCAAAATGGAGAACGTCACAAGAGAGAGTACATTAACAACAAAGGAACTGGGTGGTAAAGAGGATGATACCACCAGAGTAATCCTGACGTATAACAAGGGGTCCAAAGATGTTAGAAAAATAATCACAAAAAACTAGAACATTTTAAAAAGTGATCGCGTCATTGGCCGGAATATAAGTACTAGACCGGCCATCACATACAGAAAGAGTCGTAGCCTAAGAGACATAATCACAAAGGGGGACATCACAAACTACAGGGAAAGGAACCAACATAACCTTGAAGGATTCTTCCCATGTGGGCACTGCAGAGCGTGCAAGTATAGCCCAATGAGAAAGGACTTTGAGATACCTCATGTGATAAACAAGAAGAAGATATGTCAATTTTTAACATGCAGCTCAACTCATGTAATATATGTGCCTGAGTGTCCATGTAAGAAATGGTACGTAGGCAGTACCACAGTGATGGCCAAAAATAGAGTAATGCAGCATCTTAGGGCGATCACCAATAAGGATTCCCAGTATCCAGTTGCAAGACACTTTGCCCAACACCACAAATCCAATTGCAATTTATTAACGTACTTTGCAATAGAACAGGTGAATGTGAATCCGAGAGGAGGCAACAGGGAGATACAATTAAGGAAAAAGGAATCCAAATGGATTCTAGAGTTAGAAACAAGACAGCCTAATGGACACAATGACCATGAGGAGCTATCAGTACACCTGCACGACTCATGAAATTGTATGAAATTGTATATTTGATGTTGTAAACTGTAACATATGTAAAGAAACTGAAATTAGTGATGGTATGAAATATCTTAAGTTTAGGAGTTCTTATACAATGGAAACGAATGAAGTTTGAAATGTTAATTGTTTTAATCATGTTTGGAGCACAATTGTAATTATACGTTTGTTTTACTCTAACAGGCAGAATCAAGGCGCTCAGAGTAGTAATCACGTGCACTTCACGAGCAATTGAACCTGTCACCTGGAAGAACTATAAGAATAGAGTAGAAGAGAACGTCACTCAGTAATGTAACGATTTATTCACTTAAGTTCACGTTTTGTCACTTTTGTTTTTAGTAAGCACTCCCCAGAGACATTGGACCCTTATTAAGCCACTAGGCGAAAAAAGAAGGGTAATGAGACAAACTAGCACATAAACAGCCACTGTGGCGAAAGGAATTAGAAACAATATGAAATGAAATGTAATTTTACATGAACCAAGATTTCTTGTTTAAAAGTGAGACATTGTGTGGAAAAGAACATTATAATATGTGCACACTCCAAGATGTCAGCCAAAATCAAATGTGCAGTCTTGTTTCTATGGCCAGCACATCCTGTGTATGTAATGGTGGAGTGCCGAACCCAACTCAGCTTCGGGCCGAACCCAACTACATGAAGTTCCGAAAACTACTCAAAACGCACCTCTTCCCACAATAAAGCATCTCTTTCCTTCTTTTCCCTTTGACCCCCCCCCCTTTCCTCCCCTCAGCTGTTTATGCAATCTCAGCACTGGGACGCTTTCGGGCAGCCATGCGCTATATAAATACTGCTTTCATTTCATTTCATTTCATTCATTTCATTTAATTTCATTTCTGAAGCATTTGTTGTGTGAGCAAGGGAGCGATAGCTTCCGAAACGCGTAACAGCAAATAAACAGCACTTGGTATAATCCTGTGTCTGAGAGTGCTTTGGAATTGGACTTTGTTGTTGAATTAATTATCTGGCGGGGCTCTGCCAGCAACAACGCGCCACCAGACCACGGGCGGTCTCTCCCGAAAATGAGCCGCGGAAGTGTAAGCATATATATATATATATATTCAATGAAAAAACCATAGGTTATAGACCATATATAGTTAGGAATTAGCATTTACAAAACCATATTTTACTCACACAAAACCATTGAAATTTCATATATAGTTAGTTGCCCTAACTATATATCGCGCACCCGCAATCCACTGCTGATGATGTCACATATTACATCATTCATGACATGCTCAGTGACATCACTGATGACATCACTGATGACATCTCAAATGACATCACTGATGACATCACTTTTGACATTACTGATCACATCACTGATGACATCATTCATGTGATAATACGATGAACCTCTTCAGACTCTAATATAACCTTAGATACACTCAGTGTAAACAGACACTCACAGACTGTCACTCATCCATGGAGTTACTCACACACCTAGTCAATCATGCAAAGAATCAATAACACCTCCATTTCCTTAACTATACAGTTATACACACCTTACTTATTCAAACATATACTAACACATATTTACTCTCTTATACAATCCCTGATACAAGCTCACAATGATATATACATTATGCACAGTTATTTTTATATGTCAACTCTCACATGTACTGTGTTTTACATATGTACTTACTTTGACATGTAGCACTGAGATATCCATTCACTCACCAATACACTCATGCACACAGTCAACCGCCCATACAGCTGTTTCCACATGCACTTTTGAACCCATACATCTAGTGAATCAACTGCTCACACATCTATGCACAGAGTCATACACCTCCCAGCCACCTACACACACATCCAGTCTCCCATACAAATACTTGGGCAACCAATCAATAACCCATATAGTTACTCAAATAGCTCCTGATCAACACATGCAGCAGTTTACAGAACAACAGACATAATGATGTACAAATTAAGACAGTTTAGTCACTAACTCATGCCCTCAGTGAGACGCATTTAATCACTCACTCATACAGTCAGTCATGCACCTACTAAATCCTTTATCCAGACACTTATACATCCACTCATTCTTCAATATGTAAGACATATTTTAACTTTACAGAAACACACAGTCACTGGGTGTTGTCATCAGTGATGTCATCAGTGATGTCATTTGAGATGTCATCAGTGATGTCATCAGTGATGTCACTGAGCATGTCATGAATGATGTAATATGTGACATCATCAGCAGTGGATTGTGGGTGCGCGATATATAGTTAGGGCAACTAACTATATATGAAATTTCAATGGTTTTGTGTGAGTAAAATATGGTTTTGTAAATGCTAATTCCTAACTATATATGGTCTATAACCTATGGTTTTTTCATTGAATATATATATATATATATATATATATACACATATATATACATATATATATACATAAAGATATTCACTGAAAAAACCAAGGGTTACAGGGATGTTATAGTTAGAAATTAGCATTTAAAAAACCTTAGAAATTCACTGAAAAAACATTGTTTCAGGGGTGTTATAGTTAGCTGGACATTTCACTCGTATAAAACCATAGAAATTCCTCAGTTATAGTTAGTTCTGCGAACTATAACTCGCGCCCCCGCAATGCACTGCTGATGACGTCACATATTACATCACTCATGACATGGTCAGTGACATCACTGATAACATCACTGATGACATCTCAAATTGCCTGAAACCTATGTTATTTTCAGTGAATTTCAAAGGTTTTTCAGATGTTAATTTCTTACTATACCGAGCCTGAAACCTATGGTTTTTTCAGTGAATTTCAAAGGTTTTTCAAATGCTAGTTTCTAACTATGCCTACAGAGGTAGGACATGTGAAGAAAGAAGAAAAAACGCACAGAAAGAAGCAAAATAAATGCAGAAAGAAGCAACAGAAGTCCACAAAGACAAAGTACATAACAGGGCAGGGGGATTAAAACTACCTCTTAAAATGTGCTACAGGGCGCATTTGCACAGTGGTGAAGGGAGGGGGGGCCTGAGGTGACATGTGTGCAAACATGCCCGGTGGCCGTTGTAAGTTGGGAGATTGAGTCCCCTTGAATCCTGAGGGTCCCTGGGATTCCACTAGCCAGCAAGGTACCGCCAGTAAGCGCCACGGAGCTGTATTGCAGAGAGGTGTAAAAAGGGGCGTGGCCTGGCCCACCTCTCTGCAACGCAGCTCTCTGGTGCTTACTGGAGGTACCTGATGGGGTTGTTGGCCCCCAGGGACCCTCAGAATTGAAGAGGAATTAATTCCCCAACCTAAAGTGCACCACAGGGCGTGTTTGCACACATGTCACCTCAGGCCCAGCCCCCTCCTTTCGCCACTGTTCAAAAATGACCCTTGGCGCGTTTTAAGTTGGGGGATTAAGTCCCTTGAATCCTGAGGGTTCCTGGGGTCCAACTAGCCCACCAGGTACCTCCAGTAAGCACCACAGCGCTGCATTGCAGAGAGGTGTAAAAAGGGGTGTGGCTTCTGGAAACCTCTCTGCAATGCAGCTCCCTGGCACATAATGGAGGTACCTGGTGGGCTTGTTGGCCCTCAGGGACCCTCAGTTTTCAAGGGGAATTAATTCCCCAACGCGCCAGGGGGCGAGTTTGCACAGTGGTGAAGGGAGGGGGTGGGGCCTGAGTTGACATGGGTGCAAACACGCCCTGTGGCGTGTTTTAAGTTGGGTAATTAATTCCTCTTCAATCCTGAGGGTCCCTGGGGGCCAACTAGACCATTAGGTACCTCCAGTAAGTGCCACTGCTCTGCATTGCAGGGAGGTGGCCCAGGCCATGCCCTTTTTACACCATTCTGCAACGCAGCTCTGTGGCGCTTACTGGAGGTGAGTGTTGGGCTAGTCGGATCCCAGCGACCCTCAGGATTGAAGAGGAATTAATTCTCCAACATAAAACGCGCCACTGGGCGTGTTTTCACACATGTCATCTCAGGCCCTCCCCCTCCCTTCACCACTGTGGTGCATTTTAAGTTGGGGGATTAAGTCCCATTGAATCCTGAGGGTCCCTGGGGTCCAACTATCCTACCAGGTACCTCCAGTAAGCACCATAGAACACCTCTCTGCAAAGCAGCTCCCTGGCACTTACTGGAGATACCTGGTGGGCTAGTTGACCCCCCAGGGACCATCAGTATTCAAGGGGAAATATTTGCCCAACATTAAATGTGCCAGGGGGCGTGTTTGCTGAGTGTTGCAGGGAGTGGGAAGGGCCTAGCCGTGATGCCGGCTTTTTAGAAAAAAATTAATTTGGGAGGGGGGCTGTATGGCCCCCCTTCTTTACTCTTATTTGGGGCCCTGGAGACCCCATCCCCCATGGCCTGACCCCTTTTGTGTAAAAAAACAAAATGACGCGGTACAAGTGGAACCTCTCCCCGTTTTGGGCACAGCAGTAGGAAGTCGCCGGTTCTGGTGACCAGGCCATCCAACCTGGAATCGTCAGGCAAGCTCATGATTATACTAATTAAATATGCGGAGAGTGACCGCGCTAAATTACAGATTCAGATAGAATCTTTGGAACTGGAGATTGATAAATTGGAAAAAACTGATCAAATGAAGAAACTAAGGGAAGATATGCTGGCCCACCTAAGTAAGGACGAGGAAGTCATCAAAAGAAGGAAGACTTTCAAATTTGAAAGAGACCGGGTGGATTAGCTCAGTGGTCAAGTATTTACTTATGCCCGTAGATATGATGCAGTCAAGGCACGAACAAAAAGTCCTTTACAGAGAAAATCAAGTGAGGTTACTATGGCCTCAACCTCAGCTTTGGAACTGAGTTCAGCTGCTGAAAGCGACCCAGAAGGTGAGGCAACTAGGGCGCAGAATTTGTGGTTTACCAAGCTTTCCCTGGCACTGGAGGTCGACTGTTTATGCAAAGACAGACGAGAAACACTGAGGCCTCGCCGACTCCTGGAGCCAAAAACAAAGACTCAATTACAAGCGGCACCAGAGAAGAAAATGCACCAAAAGACAGCAAAGTTACGGGCAAAAAAGCGGCAAGGGGCAGATGGAACCGATTCCAGAACAGGAATCAGATGCAGGCACAAACTCCAACTCAGTAATCAATTTAACAAGCATACAATTGACAGCAGCAGAAACAACAGTCGTAGGATTCGGACTTTCATACTGTCCTCCATGCAATTTCAATTATGCAGATGTGAGAATGGACACATATCGATTTGTGAGGAAACTAAAGCTGACAAAGTTCCACATGATGCAACCCAAAATGAAATCAGCCTTATCTACTGTGATAAATCCAACCAGCCCTTCCCTTCTAATGGTTTGTGACCTGGACTTGTTCGAAGATGCTTGGGCCTTGCAAAATTAGTAGGAAGGTCCAATGTTGGTCAATCAATCTGTGCGATTGGGGGACAGGGGGGCTTGGGAAACGCTTTTCAAACCGAAATCAGTCTTCCAGCCAATAATGCTGCACGACAATCTAGACATTTATCACAAACTGGTAAGTCAGGGTTTGAAAAAATTGTATACATCCACAAATAAAGCCCACCATGCAACAAACAAACCAAATCTGTGCTACAAGAATTTAATGAAAAAATTGGGCTCAGATACCAATGTAATCATGAGGCAAGCGGACAAAGGGGGCAATGTGGTCCTATGGTCACGCCAGCTCTATATGAATGAAGTCGAATTGCATTTATCTGACATATCCTGCTATAGAAAAAGTAACATCTACAATGTCAAAGCAGCATGGAATGACCACTACCTGCTTGGAAAAGTGGGGGTTTACTATGTGATGCTGAATATCGATTTCTGAAGAAAGAACATCCCGTGATCCCCTCTTTCTATTTAATAACCAAAGGTTCATAAGAGCACTGTTTCACCACCTGGCAGACCGATCATATCTGCGATTAACAGTGCAATGGAAATAACTTCCAAGTACATTGACTATTTTCTCCAGGAATAGGTTCGGGGACTGACTTCATTTGTACAAGATACATCTGATTTTTTAAGGAATCAGGATATGTTAATAATGACTTTGGATGTAACTTCTTTGTAGACATCAATCAGACACTATAACGGGATAAATGCAGTGGAGCATTTCTTAAACATGAGACCAATAAATTGTGCACCACAAAATTGAATGTTGTTGGCAATGGTGAAAGCGTGCCAAGAACAGAATTTTTTTCATTTCAATAATCAGATCTACCATTATTTTAGAGGAGTCGCAATGGGGGCCTGCTTCTACCCCAGCTACTCATGTCTGCACATGGGGCTGTGGAAGGAGCAGGTCCTGAGGGGTGACTACAAGACGATCATGAACAACCAGGTTGTTGTTTATCTTAGATATATTGATGATCTGTTCTTTATTTTGAAGGGCACAGAGCAAAGTGCTAACCAATTTGTTGAAATGCTAAATATTAACTGCGTAAATTTACATTTTACGTCAACCATCAATACAAGAGCAGTTTGCTTTTTAGATGTGGAGGTGTACGTAGGCACTGACTCCTTGGCAACAAGGCTTTATAGAAAACCCACTGCAGGCAATACTGTGCTCCACGCATCGAGTCACCATCCGTGGGCACCTGATATGCAGCATCCCATATGGTGAGATGCTGCGTATCAGGCATATATGCAGTTCCGATGAGGAGTGTGAGATTGCTCAGGCAGCCAGCAAACTACGTTTCCTGGCTAGGGGATATTCTGCTGACATGATTGATGTAGCCATGAAAAAACCCAAAAACGTATCTAGAAGTGAAGCATTGATACCTAAAACACCGGAAATTGTGCAGAGTAATTTTAAATCTAGCACCCAGACTAGGGATCATTCTCACTTACAGCAGGCAACATCAGGAGCTCAGGAAAATCTACAACCGTAACTGGAACCTGCTTCAGGGGGTCCAGTTATTGGAGATTTGGTATCCAACAAACCAGAACTCACTTTTAGGAAATCATTCTCAATGAGCAACAGTTTAGTCAGCATTAGCCCCGAAATGGCCATTCCAGCGACGTGGATGGCCCAGGTCAAGGGTTGTAGAATATGTCCCAGTTGCAAGGCATGTTGATTTGGTTGTAATAAGACCCAATTTTTCAGCCCCTTTAAATCAGAACCCATCATGATCAACAAAAGATTACTGTCTAAGACTGAGTTTGCTATTTATGTGCTGGGGTGTCCTTGTGGGCTCAAATATGTGGGTAGTACGAAGCTACCGGCCCACAAATAGATACTCCAGCACATAAGAGCCATTACGGGGAAAGATCAAGCATATCCAGTAGCTAGACATTTCGAGCAGACCCGCATAGTAACCCGAATTTCTTGAAATATTATGTGATAGATATGGTGTTACCAATGAAACGTGGAGGTAATCGGGAGGCGAAGTTGTGCCTCCTGGAAACTCGATACATAATAGAGCTCGATACTAAAAATCCATCTGGATTGAACGCTAGCGAAGATTTCCACACTTGCTTATAGTCTCCCCATTTTATGGTATAATTATCTTTAGTATAGAAATTTCAATGTGGGCTCACATTGAACGAAATATAAGAACGACAGCTGTTGTATTCATGATCTGGTTCTTACACATGAATTGATTAATTGTTTATTTGTTATGACATTTGTATTACTGAATTTAAACACACTCTCTTTGGGTAATATTAGTGGTAGGCAGGAGCACCTGTAATGGGTGTTCATGTTTACTAGGATATTTAGTAATTTGCACAAATTCACACTTATTCTGGAGTAACGGCACATACATAAAGGATGAGCACAGGATGAAATTTATGACTGTTTTAGGAAGAAATATTGCCCACTTGGGCTCTATCAAGTGCATGGTTTTAAGCAACTGTAGAAAAAAGAATGATTCGGATGGTGCACAATGAATACATAGTGGTTTTAAGAACAACCGCCCGTAACACAAATATATGTGCTTATCACCGAATTGCGGTTTAGAATTTTATCAGGGCTGTTTCCAAATGTATATATTGTATCAAACATCAGAAATTGTGGGTGTCTCGATCAAAAATATTATTGCTTTATATTTTAACAGTACAAAGTATTTATTCAATGTATATATTTATATGTATATTCATATTTATATATTCATTTGGATGACGCTTACAATTATTTATGCATGTTAGTTTGCACAAATTGAATTCTGATGCTGCTATAAGTAATTTGTTGCTTTCCATGATGAGATTTGCACTATGATGATGTCATTTCCTGTCTATGCACTTTATATGCCGCCTCTGCCCAAAGCAACTCGTCATGTGATCAAGACCCGAGTGGGGGTCGAAACGCGTTATGGTGGACTTTCTGGGTGAACAATAAAGCACTATTGATTGGCACTAATCTTTGGGCCCACTCCTCATCATTTTATACCCAGGAGAGGCAGTTGCAAGCGACGATTTGCAATATATATATAACATTATATATATATATATACATATATATATATATATATATATATATATATATATATATATATATATATATATACATACATACATACATACATATATATATATATATATATATATATATATATATATATATATATATATATATATATATATATATATATATATATATATATATATATATATATATATATATATATATATATATATATATGTATATATATATATTCACACATATATCACGCTCCAACTTTGACCAGCACCCAAAACGCATAATGAAGGTAGCAAACCTTTATTTGAAGGGTACAAGCAGGCTCCTGTTAATAGCTTCCTTGTAACAGTCATTCAAATTGCAATACGCTGACGCGTTTCGAAAGTTCATCTCTCTTCTTCAAAGGCAGATGCAAGTATGAATGCGTGCTCCAGTGTCCGCCAATAATGTTAGTTTCACGCCCCCAGATGGGCCGGTTTAATTACCTGCAAAGCATTATGGCTACGGAAGTCCAGGTATTACAATCCTCCGATGGTGCACTAATTACTGTTGCCTTTTCAAGCCCTCAGATGGGCCGCCACAAACAGTGTCCACTTTAAATCCCTAATATGCGCTTCCCAAAAGCCGCTCTGCACATACCAAGCCGCATGGGCCTCTCCTTTACTCTGGGTGGTGCAAGCTTGACGGCCAAGCAGCCGTCCCACATCACGCTCCAAGTTGGCCCACACTTGAGCAGCACCCAAAACGCATATTGAGGTGACAAACCTTTATTTGAAGGGTACAAGCAGGCTCCTGTTAAAAGCTTCCTTCTAACAGTCATTCAAATTGCAATACGCCAACGCGTTTCAAAAGTTCATCTCTCTTCTTCAAAGGCAGTTGCAATATTGAATGCGTGCTCCAGTCCTCGCCAATAATGTCAGTTTCAGGCCCCCAGATGGGCCGGTTCAATTACCTTCAAAGCATTATGGCTACAGAAGTCCCGGAATTACAATCCTCTGATGGTGCACTAATTACTGTTCCCTTTTCAAGCCCTTAGATGGGCCGCCACAAACAGTGTCCACTTTAAATTCCTAATATGCGCTTCCCAAAAGCCCCTCGGAACATACCAAGCCGCATGGGCCCCTCCTTTACTCTGGGTGGTACAAGCTCGACGGCCGGGCAGCCGTTCCATATCAAGCTCCGACTTTGCCCACACTTGAGCAGCACCCAAAATGCATATTGAAGGTGGCAAACCTTTATTTGATGGGTACAAGCAGGCTCCTGTTAATAGCTGCCTTCTAACAGTCATTCAAAATGCAATACGCCGACGCGTTTCGAAAGTTCATCTCTCTTCTTCAAAGGCAGTTGCAAGAATGAATGTGTGCTCCGGTCTCGGCCAATAATGTCAGTTTCAGGCCCCCAGATGGGCCATTTCAATTACCTGCAAAGCATTATGGCTACGGAAGTCCCGGTATTCCAATCCTCCGATGGTGCACTAATTACTGTTCCCTTTTCAAGCCCTCAGACGGGCCGCCACAAACAGTGTCCACTTTAAATCCCTAATATGTGCTTCCCAAAAGCTGCTCGGCACATACCAAACCGCATGGGCCCCTCCTTTACTCTGGATGGTGCAAGCTCGACGGCCGGGCAGACGTCCCATATCACTCTTCAACTTTGCCCACACTTGAGCAGCACCCAACACGCATATTGAAGGTGGCAAACCTTTATTTGAAGGGTAGAAGCAGGCTCCTGTTAATAGCTCCCTCCTAACAGTCATTCAAACTGCAATTCGCCAACGCTTTTCGAAAGTTCATCTCTCTTCTTCAAAGGCAGGTCGAAGATTGAATGCGTGCTCCCGTCTCCGCCAATAATGTCAGTTTCACTATATATCTCCTTGGGGATGGGGTGGGGTCCCCATGGCCTAATGAGACTCAGGGCGGGGGAGTTGCCCCCCCTCCTTTAAATATATTTATACTGCTCTGGGGTGTTGCCCCCCTCCTTTAAATATATTTATACTTCCCTGGGGTGTATGGGATCCCCAGGGCCTAACGAGGTTTGGAGAGGTAAGCATGCACCCCCTCTAGGTATGGGCGGAAAATCCGTTTCGCTCGCGGATTTTGCGGATTTTCGGGAAATCCGCAATCCGCGAGATTCGCGAATCTCCCGCAAAATCCGCAAATCCGCGAGCAGCTGATTTTGCTCGCACTGCGCGCACTGTTCGCGTGAGTTCGCGGCTTCCCAGTACAACTTCGCGCCCCGCGAATAAGTGCTAAATTGCAGAAATACGATCTTAGCAAAACTGAAACTACTTGCCAGGTTCAAAAGTTCAGGCTCATCATTAGTAGCCATTTCCTGTAGTGCTTCCTGAGGGGCCCCTCCAGAGTTCAGTTGCCAGTTGCAACTATTATGTGACCCTGCTCTGAACCTCAGAATAGTTACACATATGCCACAAAGGTCCTGAATTACAGCTAAGGGAGACAAGCAGGAGCCAGGCTGGAAGTTAAAATCCATTAATCAGCCCCTAATTCATTATTGTCAGTTGGGGCAGGGCAGGTGTTGTAACTAATTTTGCAACAATGAAAGCACTTAGCAAGTGCAAAAGATCACTAATCAGGGCGCACTAAGGAAGCAGGTGCCAGCTAAAAAAATATTCTGTGACACATTAATCAGCCCCAAATTAATTCAGGTCACTTGAGGCAGGGAAGGTGTGCTTTGCTTTGCCGAAAATAATGTACACTGGACAACCAGAGGGTGTGGTGATGAAACAGAGGGTGGCATGGGTGG
This sequence comes from Lissotriton vulgaris, assembly GCF_964263255.1. NCBI lineage: Eukaryota > Metazoa > Chordata > Amphibia > Caudata > Salamandridae > Lissotriton > Lissotriton vulgaris. The sequence continues at coordinate 1,434,042,723 of NC_141693.1, read as the reverse complement.
GCCAGAGGGTGGCATGAGTAGTCAAAGAGTGGCAGTGGTGACAGAGAGTGGGAGTGATGAAGAAGAGTGTCCCAAACAGGCTGGACACGTAGAAACAACAAGTTCGCAAAACTTGCGACCCGACAGGTAAGTTCGCAAATTGCAAAATTGTAAAAACCCTCGCGAACTGGCAGAAACACGGGCGAACACACAAAAAAAAAAAATCTGCAAATTCGCGGGAATTCGCGGATTTTGCGGATTGCGAGTTCGCAAATCCGCAAAATTCGCGAACGCGAGATCCGCAAAATTCGCCCATGCTTAACCCCCTCCTATTTAAAATAAATAAGGCCCTATGGAATGGGGTCCCTAGGGCCTAATGAGGCTCAGGGAGGGTGGCAACGTGGCCTCCTTCACTTTCACATATATATGGTCTGGGGAATGGAGTCCCCTCCCCCTTTTTTGAATTGGTTCTGCCAAGGTAATGTGATCTCCAGGGTTTGATAAAGCGCAAGGAAGTAGGCCACCCAGCCCACCTTCCCTTTTTCATTATATTTGGCCCTGGGGATGGGGCCCAATAAGGTTCAGGGAGAAGTACTGCACAACCCCCTCCCCAAATATTTTGGACTCAGGGAATGAGGTGTCCGAGACCCAAGAAGGCTTGGGGGCCAGGTGACCTCTGAACATAGAGTTACTCTTCAATTCAAAGATTTATAACATGTTTAATACCTCAACACACCAATGATACATTATAAGCACATGCGTTTTGTTAACATTTACACCCTTTTAGCTGGACACAGGCGGTACAAAATTAGGTATAAAGCAATATGGTAGTTTGCCGCTACTATGTAACCCATGAAAAACCTAGCACACTCATTAGATGATGTCATCAGTGATGTCATCCATGATGTCATATGAGATGTCATGATGTCATAGAACATGTCATGAGTGATGTAATATGTGAGGTCATAAACATCATCATACAAGATAATGTAAATTATACATTTAACTGGAATGAAACCGACATTAAGTAGCAGTGCGCCAACATATACTGTCCGCGGTGCAGTGAACCACTAGGGGTGCTTAACACGTAGTTGAAGCCTAACGTGTATCCTTTTGCGGTGCATACATTTCATAGCTTGTAAGAGGCCACATCATATCAACAAAACAATAAAGCCCCAGTGGGCAAAGTTAAAAATTATAATGCCAAGGTACGCGAGATGCGTCTATTTCGAATAGTAATGGATAATTAAAGAGGACCCCTCTTCTTCTTAAAAAAAAAAATATAAATATATTAGTACGCCCCAGTGGGCAAGATTATGCACCATACCAAAAGATATAAGAGCATCTCTCTCTGACATAATCTAGTTGGATCCCAGTGAACTAATTACCACTCGGAAGCATGCTGAGTTCTGATAAAGTGAGCCAAATCTCTTGCACCAAAACATGACCCAAAGTGACAAAATTTCATCGGCTGGTATGTCAATAGATATTAGAGCTCCTCTGCATTCCCCATTCACATCTGCAAATAGACCAGACAAAGACATTCAAATTAAAATCGTTGTTGAAAAGTGCACAATAATAAAAATTCTAAATAAGGAATACACCTTAAAAGACATGGAATAATATCATGAGGACAGAGTACAAGCAAGAAATTTATCCTAGATAAACGGACATTTCCTTATCCAGATTTAAACCTTTAGGTGGCGGAGTATTGTATTTGACAATCATTTTAGACTCTAGTTTCCTTAATTACACTGTTCTATTACCTCCTCTTAAGGGGGTATACAGTCAAGGACACAAAATGTCAGCAAATTAGCATTTTGATTATGGCATACACTGAAGTGTCGGGCACCCAGGTATTGTTTATTATTTTTATTTATGGCCCGTAGATGCTCAAATACCCTCTTTTTGCCTTTGTGGATCGTACTCCTATGTAATATCTATCACAGGGACATTTCAATGCGTAAATAGCTAATTCTGTGTTGTAGTTTAGATGTTTCCTGATTTGGGAGGTGGGTTTGTCTTTGCATAGTTTAATAGTTTTACAGCTGGAACAGAATTTACCTTCTTTGCACTGATTACAGGTAAAAACACCCGGAATATCAGTAAGTTTTTTACGTTGGTTTACTAGGCTTTTACTCAGAGAATCATGCAACCATCTGGGTTTTCTGAAGGTGGGAGAGAGATATTCTCCAACGTATTCCCTTAAATCATTATTGATTCTTAAGATCTCCCAAAAGTTTTTCAAACTTTTCCTGATTTCACAGGCTTGGTTGTTACACTTGGTTATGAACCTTATGGGCTTGTTGTGTGTTTCAGTGACTCTACTTTTGGGAATAAGCATCTTGTGTTGTTTCAGTGTTTCTGCTTTAGAAGTAGCTTGTTTAATGATCGTTCTACTGTCACCACATGCTCTAAATGTCTGAGTCATTATGTCTTTTTCTATTTGATAGCTTTCCTCAGTACTCTAGTTCCTTTTGGCCCTAAGTAACTCACCAAAAGGAATGTTGCAAATTAAGGTTTTAGGGTGGCAACTGTTGGCATGTAACAAGCTGTTACCAGCTGTGATTTTCCTGTAAAGTTTGTGTGTGATTCTCTCTCCTTGGATCTCCAATTTAAGATCCAAGAATTCAATGGTAGTGTTGTTGGTTTCACTAGTGAAGTGCAAATTTAATGAATTGTCATTAAGGATGGTAACAAACTCCTGTGCCTGGGTTTCAGTCCCTCTCCAGAAGCAGAAGATATTGACAATGTACCTGACCCAGAGGAGGACGTGGTCAATTAATTGTCTGGTGTTATTGACAACTTGCTCCTCCCACCAGCCGAGGTAAAGTCCTGCAAAGCTGGGGGCAAAGCAAGTTCCCATCGCCATCCCTTGGGTTTGTCTGTACATCTTGTTGATAAACAAGAAGAAATTGTTTTTTAGGCATAAATGGATCAATTCAAGAATCATTTCAGTATAGAAGAGAAAAGGATCTACCTTTCATGAAAAACCTACAGGCTTCAATGCCAAGATCTTGGGGAATACTTGCGTATAGACTACTCACAGCCATACTCATGAGTAAGTACTCTTTTTCCCCGGTGATCTCATTCATGATACTAAGAAAATCACCAGTGTCTTTAACAAATGATGGTAATGAATGGACTAATGGCTGAAGAAAGTAATCCACATACTTGGATGTATTTTCTAACTCACTGTTTATTTACAACACAATGGGTCTTTGTGGTAGGTTGCTAGTATTCTTATGGATTTTTGGTAGACGGTATAATACTGGGATTTTCGGATTTTTGCATACCGAAAATGAATATTCATCTTGGTTAAGGGTACCCTCATCCCGCCAGTCTATCACCTTGCTAAGACATCTTTGTTGGCTGCATCGTATTCTGGTTTAGATGTAAGGCAATATCTATCCCTAACACATAGTTGTTTGTGCCCCTCCTCAAGGTACAAATCACGTGGCTAGATCACAACATTTCTTCCCTTATCTGGCTTTCTCTGCGGTGAATGTTGTTGGGGAATTTGTTGCGGGGAAAATCGTTGAGGAATCGTTTTATTCCTTTTAAAATTAAACCCACTATTCAGACAACTGCGCACTCACTTTAAAATTGAACTTGGCTCCTGGGCTCACATGCTGCTGTTTCGTGTGGCTGCTGCCATTTGCTAATTCTCTTCGTCTCACATGCCGATTGGCTGATTGCTAGCCAATCACCGGGCAGCACGGCGGAGTCCGCTGTCTCCCGAGGTTTGAAAAGCGTGCGAACACTAGGTCGCTCAGCTTTCTCTGCGGTGAATGTTGTTGGGGAATTTGCTTTGGGGGACAATCGTTGAGGAATTGTTTTATTCTTTTTAAAATTGCACCCACTATTCAGACAACTGCGTACTCACTTTAAAATTGAACTTGGCCCCTCGGCTCACACGCTTTTGTTTCGTGTGGCTGCTGCCATTTGCTAATTCTCTTTGTCTCACACGCCGATTGGCTGATTGTTAGCCAATAAGCTGGCAGCACGGGCGGAATCCCCTGTCACTCGAGACCTTTAATGCACACCGGCTTTAGGACGTGCAGTGGACGCACGCAGGGGTGCACCGCTGGCGTGCAAAAGGCGCACCAAAGGCAAGCCCTTCTGTGCCCGTCCGTGCCTGGCCGTCGCCAGGAGCCAGGGACCCTGCCCCTCCCAATGCTCTAAGACTCTGCTACTCTGGGGAGGAACTAAGAGCCCTCAACAAGACATCCACCTGTAGGACCCATGGTTGGGCCCAGTGGAGTGCCCCTCTATCTGTGAGCACTGTACCTTTAGCTTGGCCCGAGTGAAGCACCCTACTCCCTATAGTGATACTACTTCATCATATACCTTCTTGAGCATAAATTGCTGCTCCTTATCTAAACATCATGCAGAGGTATTTGATCTCTACAAGGACCACACCCCTGAGAGTCTCTTCCTAACGGAAACGTGGCTTTGCGCATCATCCGTGGCCATACCAGCTCTCGCCCTGCTGACAGGCTATGCTATATGGAGTATGGATAGAACAGGTGGGAAAGGAGGTGGCATCGTGATCATATATAAAGTAGTCCACTCCTGTAGCTTATCCCCCGTAGACGTTCCAGACTGCGAGAGCGCACTCTTTAAAATTGCACTAGGTGCTAACTTTTACCTTCTCTGGCCTCCTGATTTATTGCCCGCCCGGTCCATCTAAGCGCTTCAGAGAAGCCCTGTCAAACTTGGTGACAGCCCTTACTTTAGATACTGCCAATTTTAACATCATAGGTGATCTTAATCTCCATCTAGAATTGCAGGATGCGCCGGAGATTCTCAGTTTCATTGGGGACTTGGCAGCATGTCAGCTGGCCCAATAGACCCCAGGTGCGACACATAGAGCAGGACACCTCCTAGACCCGATATTCTCGAATCTGGAGATACTGGAAGTGCTAACTCCGCCCCCTATGATATGGACCGACCACTTCCTCTTCCCAATGTGGTTAAGAATAAATGGCGTTAAATCTCAGCTGCCCTTACTTAAATGGCCATGGCACAAACTTAATGAAGCAGATCCATGTTCAGCTCTGAGAGCAAAACCTCTGCTCTAATCTAACAATGTGGATGAGGCTGATGCACTCTTTCAAAAATGGATCACTCATGCACTAGACATGTGCATTCCTACTAAACTCACTCACTCCAATGTACAGGAGCCAATGCGTGGTTCAACGAAGAATTTACGCTGGCAAAGAAAAATGCAAAACCCTGGAAAGATCCTGGAGGAAAACATATGATACCCAGGCTAAAATACTCTATAGAACAGCTATTAACTCATACCATAAGCTAGTTCGCAAAACGAGAGCAGCAAACTACTCCAGTTTGATCTCTACCAGAACGAATCGTAGTAAAACCATATTCTTGCCACTAAAGGACCAGACTTCCCCACCAGCAGAATCTGGTAATACCATCGCCTCTAATTCACATTGTGAGGAGCTGGCTACTTTCTTTGTGACAAAAGTTGAAGATATATGTTTAAAGCTGGGACACAATATTTTTCCCAATGCTTGGAGTAAGGACGTGAACCCCGGTCCGGAATCCACCCTTCTCACATCTTCCCCCCCCTTGACCTCCAATGAACTAGAGAAATTAGTAACCAAAATTAAATCTGGCTCTCCGGCCAATCCCTTTAAGCCTAAAGTCTTTAGGAAAATCCAATCATATCTTATACCTGCATGTTTAGAATTACTTAATCCCTCTCTTTCCACTGCGACAGTGCCTAAAACATTGAAGCATGCTAAAGTGGTACCTTTGCTTAAAAAACCCACTCTTGACTGTTCCAAATCTGGAAACTACCGCCCAATCTCATTGCTTCCGTTTCTGTCTAAAACTTTGAAAGCCTATGTGAATAATGCACTCACGCAATTCTTAGATATCAATAACATTCTGGATAGTTCACAGAATGGCTTCCGTCCTCGGTATAGTACCAAGTCGGACCCGTTGGCTGCGGTTGAACATCTCAAATCCGCGCTGGATGCCGGCAGCACGTCAGTCCTGGTGCTGCTCGATCTAAGCGCGGCACTTGACACAGTGTTGCATGAAATCCTACTCCATCGGTTGGAGGAAATAGGAATAGGAAACACTGCTCTAGCCTGGTTCACTTCCTTCTTATCTGAACGGACATTCCAAGTGACTGCCCCCCCCTTTGCCTTTCAGGTTCACCCGCTTCGTTGTGGAGTTCCTCAGGGCTCCACACTGAGCCCTACGCTCTTTAATATTTATGTGAGCCCCCTGGCCAGAATGGCCAAGGCAAGAGGAATGTCCCTGGTGTCATACGCAGATGACACCCAACTGGTGTTCACCCTATCTAACAACCCCACTCAAGACAAACACAAATTAAAAAAGGATGTCTCCACCATAGCAGAATGGACGACAAACAACTGTTTGCATCTGAATTCCACCAAATCAGAAATCCTCTTGGTGGGCAAAGATACCCATCTTTGGACAAATGAATGGTGAACTTTGGCACTGGGTAACCCTCCGGACCCCAAACCTATGGTAAAAAACTTGGGCCTCCTATTAGATAAAGATCTGAACTTTGAAATACATGCAAAAACACTGGCCGTAAAATGCTTTGGGATACTCCGTGGCCTGAGACCGATTCTGGGACTCTTTGATGCCCAAACATGCCAGCTGATTATTCAGCCCTCTATCCTGGCCCGACTGGACTATTAAAATGTTCTTCTCCTCGGTTCTAATAAATCTGTGATGAAGAGATTGCAACGGGTCCAGAATGCGGCAGCACGCGCCATCTTTGCTCTGCCGAAGTTCAGCCACGCCTCCAACCTCCTCCATCACCTTCACTGGCTGTCCATTGAGCAGCGGGTCAGGTTTCAGACACTCCGTACCACACACAAGATACTGACAGGTATAGCCCCAGACATTTTTAATGAGCTGTGCACCCGTTACACTCCAGCACAAGCACTGCGCTCTTCAAACCAGTGTCTTGCACGCACTCCTCATATACGTAAGGCCACATCCGGGGGCCGCTCTTTTAGACGCTTGGCACCCACACTCTAGAACTCCCTCCCTCTTTTCATCCACGCCGAACCAGACCATAAGATCTTCAGACAGCACGTAAAAACCTGGCTCTTCTCTCAGATCTAATTCCCTCACTATGTTCTCCGCTCTGCTTTGCTCTAGCACTGGGACGCCTTTTTGCCAAGGCAGCCATGCGCTTTATAAATACTTTAATCTAATCTTTTAATCTAATCGAATCTTTTTGATGACAATATCAGTGCAAGATTCTAACTCTTTGCTGTTTTGTGAGTTTTTTTAACATTCTGTACTGTGTTGGATTTGCGTGATTGTAGTTTCTGTAATTCTCTACTCATACCTTTTTCTAAACAATAATTGGCATCATTGTTGATTTGCGGAATAAAAACAGATTTAGCTTTAAAACCAGTTTCACCCCCCAACCCCATATCGATATCAGTGTTAATGAGATTGAGAAATGGGTCATCAATAAAACATTCATCATCAGCCAGTTCGTGTACTGTGTGTAAAATATGTACGTCCTCTATAGTGAGTGTAGAAGGATTTGCTTGCACTGGTGTTGCTAATTTAGGTTTGTTGCTAGACAAGCATTTTTTTTAGCTTAAGTTTCTTGATAAAACTAAACAAATCAATGCGAGTTTCTGTGTAGTCATATTTGGAGGTGGGTCAAAAGGATAACCCCAACAACAGTACTTCAAGTTGGCTTGCAGTGAATGAGCGATTAGAGAGATTTACCACTGTCATAGTGTCCATCATTGTTTCGCTTTTTGGCCCCTTGTCCGTTCTCCCGTGGGGCTGTCCAAGATGTTGGTGTTGGTGTACTCTGCTTTGTTTCCTCCTCTTGCGCTGGGACCACGACCTCTGACCGGGCTTTCGCTGTGTGCATGTTAAAGTTGTCTTTCTTGGGCCATCAGCTTGAATTCCTTTAAAATGCGAGCTTTTGCTCCACTTGGCTCTGTGTAATGGAACTGTCACTTCCATTATTGTCGCTCTCCAATGTCTCTATTGTAGTTGTTTATGTGTCTCTTTGTTCAGTGTTCGTGTGACTTGTACCCTTGGAGGTAGAAGGTTGTTCGTGCTCCGCTGAGTCTTTAGTCTCTTTTCTAAGTTGGTCGAATTTTTTGCCAAAGGTGAGAATCTGTCCTTTGTTATGATTAATTTAATCGCAGTGAAATTTACTTTCTTTCTTTGCCTTTATTTCATTTTCTACTTTTTCTAGTCTTTTTTCCATTTTTGCTATTTCTGTGTCAAATTCCTCTTTTGTATATAGATCTTTCAATTTCTTAAGGATGTCTTCGCTGTCATTCGTTAAAATAATTCCTTCTTTTTCCGCATAATTAATCAGGATCTTTAACATGTTCATGGAACACTCGTGGTTGTTAACCATCCACTCTTCGATCCTTTCTAGATCTGGTTTTTGAAGTGTAGGAGTAATAAAGATGCACAGGCCACGTGGTATTCTACCACATACTGTTGTAATGCTGTGACCTCCCACCACTTTGATTGTTCCTTTTTTAATGTCTTCCAGAGTCCGACCCATAATTTCTTTTTGTCCTCTACAGTGTTGTCGCTCGGTGGTTGCACACCATTGTTACCATGCGGTGCTGTTGATTTCATGAACAGCTTGCTTGCTGCCTTACATTTTCATGTCTCTAGTGGTTGCTGTGGTAATAGTGTTAGCTCCTTCCAGGCTAAAACTGGCAGTGTGTAGACTCCGACCCAGTCATTAGGAGCAAGTAAGTTCCCTCCATCACACAGCCAGGTGGCTTTTAGTTGGACTCACCGGGATGAATCACAAATTAATCTGTGATTTCTTTCCTGTCTTCCCACTCTTCCCTACTTCAGGAGCTTACGCTAGCCCATTCTCTTCATTAATACGGCGGATTGCCCCCCCGTCTTCCCATCAAGTAGGTATTGATACCTAATACATTAGTAGCTCACACACCGCTTTCTGATAGCCCTTCTAACACTGGTTAAATTGTCTGCTGGTGCTCTTCCCAGTCCTGATGAAGACCCGACCGCAAGGACAACACTCTGTCCTGCCCTGAGGGGTCGAAACGTCGACAGCATGTGATACTGTATATAATTACCTTCTGGTCCTATCGAGTTATGTGTGACACTGGGGAACATTCGACGATTCATAGGTGGAAACGTCTACACCGAAACTTGTTGATGTATATATGTCACGCATACCTTTCCTTGTACCCTACCCACATTTAAACACTCTATACCCATTCCCTCCCCTCTTCCCTGCCACACCAAGAGCACAGTATGATTTTGCACAAATTGTCGTAATGAGCAATTCTATTACATCTATCTACAAATGCTTTGAACATAATTGCAGTGAGTTTTCACCGGGTTATGCCCAAGTAAAAACTGCCCGGCCAGGGGCTAAAATCCAGTACGTTTCAAAGGTTGGTTGGGATTGTCAAAACATTAAATACACATAGATAAAGATATATGTAGAGGAAAAAAGAATAATGAAAAACAGATCACCACATATTCAACAAAAGTTCAGAAAAATGTAAATGTATTTTCCAAATATTACCAACATATAATGCAATTAACATTCAAAGCATTCCTGGGTAGTTATGCATTACATATTTGTACTGCTCATAGGTGTAAGAAACGAAGGGATTCTGGGGTAGTGGTAGTGAGTTGACAGGTGATGGACAGGATAAAGGTGTTTGTGACATGAAATAAGATACACAATATATACAAATAAACCTTCACAGCCTATGTACGGTCAGTAAGTTCATATATACACATTGCTCAAGGGTACATTTGCATTTGATACGTTTAGTTCAATGAGCATGTAGGAGGTTGAGTAGGACAGTCTACATTTCGACCCCAGTGGAGATGAGGGTTATTGGTTGCCTCACAGCGGGGTCTTCATCAGGACAGTAGAGCACCTATAGGTGACAGATAACATTCAGTCTCTGATAGTCCTATGCTTGGATGTGGCAAACTGTTAAGGTAGGTAGAGATAACGGGTACCTACTTGTGTGTATGAGGCAAGACAGACATTGTTCGATCCTGGGTGGGCTGTCACGGCGCTCCGGGCTTACTAAAAGTGAAGAGACATACTAACAGCCTGATTCATCATTCTCCCGTTTTGCGAGGCCCTAATAGCGAATTATAGCGATTCGCTATTAAGGACTCGCAAAACGGGATTCATGTAGGATTAGCAAAATGTATTGCGATTCCTACTGATTCCTTATTTGTGATTAGCAAATTGCTAATTGCAAATAAGGAAAAACTCCCCATTCATTCCTATGGGCCAAAAGGCCCATAGGAATGAATGGGGAGTATTCCTTATTTGCGATTAGCAATTTGCTAATCGCAAATAAGATTGCGATTTGAAAGGTGCCAGGGGTGTCCAAAGGACACCCTGTAGCACCCCTCAAATGCACATTTGAACAGGTGTTGCGCCAGGTTTACCACCAAGTCAGACTTGGTGGTAAATTGCGACCAAATATTGCGAATTCGCAATTTCCAATTGGTTGATGAATTGGATTTAAGGAATCTCTATTAGAGATTCCTTAAATCCAATTCCTCGCAAATATGCGATTTCGGTAATAGCGATTTTTGCATTTGGGATGATGAATCCCAAATGCAAAAATCGCACTCGCAAATGGCCAGATTCTCAGAATCTGGCCATTTGCGAGCGCAATTCATGTTGAGGAATATGGCCGTAAGTGAGGGTGCATGTAAAAAATGGATTAACCATGGTAAGGAAAAATCCAAGGGGGTGTTTTACTCACATAGGTTGAAAGACTGACATGGGGAAACGATCCCCCAAATGTGGACATTGATTAATCCAGAAAGTAGAGTCTGGAAAAAAGGAGGGGTATCAACTTAAGTGGAAACGTTCAATTTAGAGAAAAATTGAGCTAGCGCAGTTAACAAGGTGCAGCATGTTAACAATATGGAGAACACTACTTATCCTTAAGATGTATCATAAGTGCTATGCAGGAGAAATATATGTCAAACTGAAACCAAACGTAGCCTTTAACAAATGGTAAAAAAAGCGTTATTGGATCGTGGTTTGTTTGCAGGGGAAGGAATTGCGGGCGGCCGGTAAATGCCGGCGATCGTTGTGAGAGCACGGCGCTGGCAGATTAAGCCGACACCCATGTAGAAATATAAACCTGGGTGTGTGGCAGTGTTATACAGCGTTTAAAAAGAATATATATATCATGTAATCGTTGTAACATGGGCAGGGGTTAGGACTGATAACGTCCGTGGTAGCGTTATTGGTTGTTCTGTGTGGGCGATGAGTTCAGCCTGCATCTGTGTACAAAAAGCAAAAATGCATGACGGAGAGGCCGTGGTGGGCCTCATATGTCAGAGAATGTAGTTAAACGATAATGCTTTTCATTTATGTGTTAAGTATCAAAACAGATAAATAAAAGGCATTGTCATTTACAATGCCAATAACTAGGCTAAAGGAACTACTACTGGTGGTGTCAAGAGCTGCCGTTGAGAAGTCACAAAGTTAACTAAGAACTCTACCCCGCTACAACAGTCTTCACTGATGACTCTCCCAGTCTTGCTGCTAAGTGCTTCCTCCTTCTTGGATTGTTGAACGTGTGAGTACATCATGGCCTTATGGTGTATGGTATTTATAGTGTTTGCAATATATTACAGGTTTTCTAGCTCCTTGCGGGAGTAGTAAACTCAATCCAGGTTTTTGCTTTGCACTCTGGGACTTGTAGTCCTAACTATATAATATACGAAACAGGTGAACTCATATAATACAAATGCTGGACTGGGTAAGTGGTTAACATGGGACCTGAAAAACTTGAGGTTTGCAATTATTTAGTGCACCGCTTGTTGTGTGTGTCGCTTCTTAGTGATACCCCTCCAAACCATGTCTTGTGCATTTACACGCTGACGTTTGTGAAAACATTAGTGGTGTTGTGGGCATAACCCAAGACTTTTCTTTCGCCCATTATGGAAACAGAATTCTGTATCTCTTAGGATTGACATGTATGGAAAGTAAGCTTTGACAACAAGTTTGCCATCAAAAGACCTCCACTTTAGTAAGTTTATCCATGTGTCTGACCATATCATGTAAGCGATCAATCCACGCCTGGCTTTGCATGCTGGGAGTTGAAGCGCCTTTATCATCCTAACCTGAAATGTAAAACGAAACCATCTAGAAAACTAAAGGCCGGAGCTGCTTCATTGTCTTACGAAGGGCAGCTCCATTGCAATGCAGCCGCGGTGCGCTTATCAGTGTTACTTCTTTCCTACATAGCAGATTATGGTTCTTCTACATGTGCAGAGGTATCATCCTTGTCTCCATCTGCAATCAGAGATGGAGTTTTAAATAAGGAGACTGTGAATCATGCCTGCTCCACTTCAACCTTCAAGTTGTGCATTATAAATGGGCACAATTGCACCACGCCACTTATATTTAAGTGAAATACTTCTGTTTAGGACTGGTATTAACAAAAAATGTCGATGTTACTGAAGTTATATGTATTTCAGTAAACCATTTGCATCCATTGGTCTATTATTGTGTCATGTATATTTTTGTTTCCCCCACCTCATCATAAGATGATGGAGGTGCCACCTTAACTATGAGTGACATTTTTCTCCTTTCACACGGAGCACGCACATACAAAATACCTTCCTTTTGTGCCGAGGCGTAGTCTCATTGGCTTTGCCAATATTAATTTTGTGGTGGGATAAGCAAAAATTGTAAATGTAGACTTTTTTTTGTTGTTCCTAGAAGATTTTTTTTTATTTGCCCTTCAAATCTTTACAAAGTTCCATGAAAGAGTCTGATGTGTTCTGGGCGTTCAGTCTTCGTTTACTTCAGTTATAATAAAGTTCTGGATTATAGTATTAATGATGCTTGATTGCCTGAACAATCCTGAACGTTAAAAGGGACATCCATGACAAGGGGATGGTTTACGCTTTCGGAGGGTGAAGGATCAGTGTCACTCCTGTTGGAGCCTTAGGTGGCAGTAACATTGGAGTATTCCTAGCAGTGGGAAAAGAATCCCATATACTTTAGCTACAGAAGACGGGAGCAACAGACAGCCTAGATGGCCATTTGCACAATTGTTTATTGTGATTTTTCCACTAGATTTATACACCAGTGTGTAATCTGAATCGAGCAGCCAGTCTGTGGGTGCAGTCTGAAATCCATAGTTGAACTATAGAGCACACAGCCTTAAAACGTTCTCATTTTCCATTGACAGCATACTCATGCTCAATAATGGCTTACAGCAAAGAACCGGAAACATTTCTCCCTCAACCTGCACCCAGTGTCCTTGATTGCATGTTGGCAGTCACTGCTTTAAGCTTTGCATCTCTGAAAACACTTCCAGCAGTCCACAATTTGTTGCATGCAGTGTGTCAATGTATTAAGCACTGCAATTGCTCTCACAAACATGCACACATAACACACAGCCACAATCACCCACCACCCCAAAAAAGTAAAAACACACACATTTGAAGACAGGCACACATAACACATCCACAACCTCACAAGCATACAGCAAAAAGCAGTAGCGGCCCGTCAAGGGGGTTCTGTGGAGCGGTGAAGCGGGACAGGGGAGGTGCAGGGTGGGGGGGTAGTAAACACTGGAATAGGGATGAACGGAGGTAAGTAAACATTTAAATAAATAAAACAAATTTTGTTGCACATGCTGCATCGCAAAATGCAATGTAGCGCACGCAACGAAAATCGTTTTATTTATTTAAAAGTTTACTTACCTCCATTCATCCATATTCCAGTTTTTACTACCCACCACCCTGCCCCTCCCCCACCCCATCTCACTGCCCATGGAACTCCCTCCATGGGACACTACTGGAAAAAAGACATTCACATTCACAGCAACAAAAGCACATAGCTCGGCCAATGCCGAGACTGTTGGCTTTGCCAGTGCTTCTTTATTGATGTTTTTTATTGATGGAATTTGTAGGTTGTAGTATACCATAAGGTATCCTGGCAGTAAATTTGCATAGAAAAACAGGATTGAGCCTCATTAGATTTGGAATAGCCAGGTTTTCAGGGACTTCGGACCACTCATAACTAGTCAGATCATACATAGAACAGTAGGCAAGGAGTTACAGAAATATGATGCTTGGTAAGGAAATCTGTGTTCACCTTGATAAGACATTTTATTAAATTTGGATATTATAAAACATTTAGGGGCTTATTTACAAGTCCCTTGCGCCACCCGTACGTCACTTTTCCCATGTTAAAAATGTTGTAAATAAGCCCCTTAGCGTGCACATTCTACAGTCAGCATATCCTGAATAAGCAAGTCTTGTAGCCGCAAGGTCACATTTAAAAAGTAGTGTGAAGAGGAGAGAAACTGCCATCTATTGTGCGATAACCAGCCAATTTTGATTAGATTCTTTAGTAAGCGAAAGAAAAAGTGTAACTGAAGAACCCCCATTCCTTCCCTCCCCTCACACCCAGAGGTCTAATAAATTCCACGGTATTGCCAGCACTGCGTTGTTGCCAACCATGCTGACCCACCACTATGTATTCATAAATAGCAGATTAATAATGTGAGTTAGTTCAGGAAGATCTTGAGTTGGATTTAGCCTCAGAGCCAATAGAATAGTGTCCCAAGCGTCTGATGATGGTCCTCTGGCATTACTTCTGTGCAGAGCTATCAGTTTTGACAGCTCAGCTCGTGTTCATTTGATAGCATCATTCAAGCATTTACTGAATATGGGTGCTTTTTTTGGCCTTCTAGTCCATTGCGATGTTGCATTAAGCAAATATTAAGGCTAGGCCTACAAATCTACATTGCTGCCTGGTTGGCTTGATCCAGTATGCACTGCATGGGATGTAGTGGAATGTCACAGGTAGATACCTCCTTAATTATTGTGACAATGTCATCGCTGCTAGAACAATATCGGACCACGCCTGCATTAGCCCACACCTCACAGGGAGACACAATGAACATACGACCCGAAGATGGCGACTCAAGATGATAAGAGTAGAATCCAGAAAGCCATCGATGACTACATCAAGGACAATGATTCACCAGAAATAGACCCCAAAACTATGTGAACTAATAGAAATCAAGGCCAGGAGAAACAGGGAGGCGAAGGCTCAGCTGTCACAGCTAGAAAAAGACTAAGCATGGGCGAATTTTGCGAATCTCGCGTTCGTGAATTTTGCGGATTTGCGAACTCGCAATCCGCAAAATCCGCGAATTCTTGCGAATTTGCGGATTTTTTTTTTTTTTTGTGTTCGCAAGGATTTCTGCCAGTTCGCAAGGGGTTCGTACCAGTTCGCAATTGCGAACTTACATTTCGTCGCGCAACGGTCGCGAATTATGTTGTTTCTACGTCTGGTTCATCATCACAGGTTCCCAGCACCCTCTGTTTCACCACTGCAACCCTCTGTTACATCAATGCCACCCTCTGGTTCATCATTACTGTAGATTATGGGGGGGAAAAGCAAGCACACCAGCCCTGCTTCAACTGAGATGAATTAATTTGGGGTTAGTTTATTAATGTGTCACTGTTTTAAAATTCCAGTCTGGCACCTGCTTCCTTATCTGTAATTTTGCTTTCTGTTGCAGTGCATTTTTTTTCCCCAGGACCTTCTTTGTGGCCTACTTGTAGCTATTGTATGAGCCTGCTGTGAGGGTCAGAGCAGGGTCATACAATTGTTGCAACTAGCAACTGAATTCTGGAGGGGCCCCAGTCAGGAAGCACTACCGGGAATTGTTACTAATGATGAGTTTGAACTCTTGCCCCTGCCGAGTGCTTTCAGTTTTGAAAAACTCGTTTTTCTGCAATTTCGCGGGGTTCGCGGGGTGCGAACACGCGCGAGATCGGATTCGGAAGCCGCAAATTCGTGCGAATATGCAATTTGTTTTTTTTGCGGCGTGTTAGTTGGCAAGGTTTTGTGCGTTTTTGCGAGCCGCTCGTAGCGCAAGACGCGAAGTTACCCTCGCGGTCGTTCAAGGGCGCAGCCATCTTGTTTGCCTGACGTATTTCCGTTTCCGGGCGCGAAGTGTAATCTCGCAAAGTCCGCGGCTTGCCAGTACAGTCTCGCGCGTGTTCGCAAGGAAAATCTCGCGCGAACTTACCCGCGCGGTCGTGAACGGGCGCGGCCATCTTGTTTCTCATTCATTGCTATGGTTCTGGGCATGGTCTTTGTATCCTCTGTCAATCTCTGCCATCCTTTGCTTGTTTGAAGTTTTTTTTGATCTATTTTACTTATTATCTATCCCTCTATTTTTCTAGCCCTATATTTTTGTGTTTACTGCTACTTTTGGTTAATTTTAAACTACTTTTGTAAACTCTTTTCTTTTCTTCTCTTCCCTATTCTATTTTCTTTATTCCTTTCCGCCCAGACCATGGTGAAGGGAGCCGGGAAGCATCCCGAGAAGGGGAAGGGTCCCGCACCCCGTGTCCGGCTCCCGTGCGGGCGTTTGAGGGGGGAGCTAGTGATGCCACGGGAGATCTTTACCCCGGAGGAGGTGGCCCAACTCATTTTTTATGTTCAGCGCCGCCTCCCCAGGACCATCATGGGAGGCGGCAAGATCAGTGCCGGGTACGGGGCCCGGGAGCGCCGGAAGCGGTGGGAGAAGGTGTGCCAGGCCATTTACCACCACTCTCGGGTCTGGCGCACCTACAACCAGGCCACCCACCGCTGGACGGATGTCCTGACCCGTGAGCGAGATCTGCTCGACCTCCTTGGCCTTGAGATCCCCGGGCTTGGTGAGTAGTAGTAGCTATGTCTTTACTACTATGTTTTCTCCTTCTGTGTTATTATATTGCAAATTTTTGTTTTTTACCAAGAGCAATAATGCTGCTCATTACATTGTAGGTAAATTTTATTTCAAAATCTTCTGTGCATTTCAGGTACACTGCTCTCCTTCTTCTCAGTAGTGTTGCTACTATGCTTATTTGTTTTAGATTTTGTGTTCATTTCATTGGCCTGTGAAATTATGTATGAGTGTAGTTGAAAGAACTGCGTAATGCTACACACTAAGGTTCAGATTTTTAATTACCGGCGCATCCCTGCAAAGTTGCAGGGATGCGCCAGTAATTGTGCGTCACGCCACCATCACCCATGGTGCGCCGTATTTACAATGCGGCGCGCCATGGGCCCAAAACGTCACCAAAGCGTTACGCATCTGTGCCGTAAAGGCGGCGCATTGCTGGAGTTGCGTCGCAACGATGGTGCAGCTCCATCAATGCTCTGGGGTGCCCTATCTCCCCAATGCTGCGTCAAGCCGTACGTCTGCTTCAAGCAGGCGCAGGGTTTGAGTCACGCATCATTGTCCTCAAAGTGACTGATTGAAATCTTGTAGATTTCCCTCAGCCAGTTTTAGGATGCGTTCCTGCGCAGGAACGCCCTCCCTTGCGCCGGATAACCCCTATTGGCGCAGGGCTTTACAACGTGATGCATCTCCCAGATGCGTCACGTTGTTAATATACGCCGCACCTTTGCGCCTCTTTTGTGCTGTCGCTGCGTCACAAAAGTCACGCAACAATGGAGCAAAAGAGCCGGAAGGGCCTTCTAAATCAGCCCCTACAGACTCAAGTCCAGTCCTTCCTTTGTACACATGGCGATAAGAAGAAATAGTGGTGGTGGATTAATAGTTTGAGTATTTTAATGACTGGTGAATGTAGTAGGAAACTTTAGTGTTGTCGCTGATCTTCAATCACGATGGACTTTGGCTGTCACTTTGCGTGCTGCGGACTGCTGCCTGCCAATCCTAGGCAAACCTTTTTAGTACTTTGTTTAGTGAGTTACATAGGGTAGTTTCCAATTCGACGGTCCTCAAATCAAGCAATACTAAAGATTTATTGCTGTAATTTAGTCACACATCAATCAAAACCACACAGCCCGGGGGAAGAGGGTTAGGGTTTGAAAAATGGATGGGTACGGGGGTTTTTGGGAAAGTTTTTGGGAGACAAGAAAAAGTAGCACAGCATGGACAAACAAATGTGAACATAAACAAATCTTTGGGTACAAACCTATCCATCAATCTTTGAAAGTGCATACACTACTGCATGCATGTCAGTTAAAAGTAAGTAGTACTTTCGACAACTGTGGAAGAAAGAATGCGACAGTACAGGGCGTGGGTGGAAATATTGATAACTATATTCAACATAAGGTCTCTGTAGCCAGATACCTGAGAGCCTTGCTGGTCACTATAAATCCATTCACAACAACACTCAATGGGGTTGGTCTGGAAGGTATAGTAGATAGAAAAGGAGAAATTGCTTGTTTTCTAGGTGTCCCCTCACTAACCAGGGTTGCCCCTTGGTGACATGCTTCATCATTGGGGCCATCCCAGTCCTCTACGGGCTGGGGCGTGCTGCGACTTGCGAATTACGTAGGAGCACTTACAAATGACTATGTGTGGTGCAGATGTGATAGTGGAGTGGACTAAGTGATGTGTTAAGGGATCAATTTAGAAGCAGAGAGAGATCCAAGAAATGCAGTCACAGTCAGAGAAAAAGGCAAGGGATACTGTATCTATGTGGTTGTAGTGGTCCTGTTGGAAGTGGTAAGTAAGTTGCCTGCAGAAAAAAAATTCTCCTTTTAGCGGCACTCCTCCATTGCAGCCGCCGCTTCGTCCATCGATGTTGGTCACCAGAAGACACCCTGTAAAAAAAAGCACAGCATAGACAAACAATGGAACATAAACAATTCTTTGGGTACAAACCTATCCATCAATCTTTGAAAGTGCATGCACTACTGCATGCATGTCAGTGAAAAGTAAGTAGTACATTCGACAACTGTGGAAGAAAGAATGCGACAGTACAGGGCCTGTGTGGAATTATTGATAACGATATTCAACATAAGGTCTCTGTACTTAGCCAGATACCCGAGAGCCTTGCTGGTCACTATAAATCCATTCACAACAACACTCAGTGGGGTTGGTCTGGAAGGTATAGTAGATAGAAAAGGAGAAATTGCTTCTTTTCTAGGTGTCCCCTCACTCACCAGGGTTGCCCCTTGGTGACATGCTTCATCATTGGGGCCATCCCAGTCCTCTACGGGCTGGGGCGTGCTGCAACTTGCGAATTACGTAGGAGCACTTACAAATGACTATGTGTGGTGTAGATGTGATAGTGGAGTGGACTAAGTGATGTGTTAAGGGATCAATTTAGAAGCAGAGAGAGATCCAAGAAATGCAGTCACAGTCAGAGAAAAAGGCAAGGGATACTGTATCTATGTGGTTGTAGTGGTCCTGTTGGAAGTGGTAAGTAAGTTGCCTGCAGAAAAAAAATCCTCCTATTAGCGGCACTCCTCCATTGCAGCCGACGCTTCGTCCATCGATGTTGGTCACCAGAAGACACCCTGTCCACCGCCTGCCTGATGCTGAATTGTGGCTCGCTACTGTGAAGCCTGACTCCATCCTTTTTTCCCCATTGCAGAGACTGAAACCCGGCCTGTAATTATTCAACGAAAAACAGGAAGTGATATAATATTACAACACCACTGATAAATAAATATAAGGTATGTAGGCTTTGGAGTGCAAAAAGTCACAATTTGATTTTCCTAGTAGACAGTACAATATTTTTGAAAGTGCGTACTCTGAGTCACCTTTTGAAGGATAAATAAGTATGGGCAAATTAATGTAGCGGATCTTGCCCCTCAAGCTAGGTGTACTGTAAACTGTGTTTTAGAACAAAATTAGATCTTCCTAGCAGTGCTTCCACCCAGACCCTTACTAAAGCCAGTCGCAAAAATGTAGAAGACCCCCAATCAAATCTCAAAAAACGAGGCCTAGCAGAAAACTGGTGACAAAACTTACTTTGAAAGTAAAAGTAGGCCGAAGTACCCCCTTCCTAATTACCCATTACCCACCGTGGATTGCATTCAAACCACTTGCAAGCAACCAAGCAAAAGTAGCCATAGCCAGCATCGCTCCAAGACTCGAAATCCCCCCCACTCAAACACATGCAATAGAAATACTGCTAACCCTAACGAACCCTAAGTTAAGAATAGTGGCAAAGGCTTTCTTTAACTATGCCAAATCCCCCCTTTCCCACCATGGATTTTCTTCAAATGACTTGCAACCAAAATTACACATTCTCACGAGTGCTCTAAGACCCCAGAACTCAGTTGGAAAAATCTAGAACACCCCGAAACACATGCAATCCTGCTGCTAGGGCTAACCCTAACGAACCCTAAGTTACAAAAAGTGCCAAAAGGCTTTTCCGCGAGGATTTTGTCCCAACCACTTCTACCCGGTATTAGACCTTCCCAGGAATGCCCCAAGACCCGCCAACCCACCCGCCAAGAAGCATAACACCCCCAAACAGGCCAAAAGCAAAATCTCATACTTGCAATATTTCTGGGCCTTCGGTCCAAACGCACTGCGTAGCTAGGCCATAAGTCGGGGTTGCCACGACGGATTTCCTGAAAAGCAAATGCAATCAAGATTAGAGTGTCCCAGCAGTGCTCCCAGACCACGAAACTCACCCACAAACAGACGGAACCCCCCCTAAGAGCACCTCAAAGGCAAGCAAGTCATCAAAAACACAAAAAAATTTCCGCCTGGGATTTGGTCCAAAACACTTTTATCCGGTATTAGAGCTTCCCAGCAATGGCCCCAGAGCCGTCAACCCAGGAGAAAACGAGTAGAAGACCCCCAAACAGCCAAAGAGCAAAAGTACAAAAATGGGGACTTAGTCAATTTTTCACAAATTTCCCAAATCACTCCGCACGCGCTCTGCAGCTAGGCCCTAACTCCCCTCTGCCACCATGGATTTGCTTGAAACCTCTTGCAAAGTAAAGTATATATAGCCAGCAGTGCTCCCAGACCACGAAACTCACCCACAAACACCAGGAAGCCCCCCAAACAGGCCCCCGAAAACGCTACATAGAGCAAAATGTCAGAAATAGCCAAAAAAAAATCGGCCTGGATTTTGTCCCAACCACTTCTACCCGGTATTAGACCTTCCCAGGAATGCCCCAAGACCCGCCAAACCACCCGCCAAGAAGCATAACACCCCCAAACAGGCCAAAAGCAAAATCTCATACTTGCAATATTTCTGGGCCTTCGGTCCAAACGCGCTGCGTAGCTAGGCCATAAGTCGGGGTTGCCACGACGGATTTCCTGAAAAGCAAATGCAATCAAGATTAGAGTGTCCCAGCAGTGCTCCCAGACCACGAAACTCACCCACAAACAGACGGAACCCCCCCTAAGAGCACCTCAAAGGCAAGCAAGTCATCAAAAGCACAAAAAAATTTCCGCCTGGGATTTGGTTCAAAACACTTTTATCCGGTATTAGAGCTTCCCAGCAATGGCCCCAGAGCCGTCAACCCAGGAGAAAACGAGTAGAAGACCCCCAAACAGCCAAAGAGCAAAAGTACAAAAATGGGGACTTAGTCAATTTTTCACAAATTTCCCAAATCACTCCACGCGCGCTCTGCAGCTAGGTCCTAACTCCCCTCTGCCACCATGGATTTGCTTGAAACCTCTTGCAAAGTAAAGTATATATAGCCAGCAGTGCTCCCAGTCCACGAAACTCACCCACAAACACCAGGAAGCCCCCCAAACAGGCCCCCGAAAACGCTACATAGAGCAAAATGTCAGAAATAGCCAAAAAAAATCGGCCTGGATTTTGTCCCAACCACTTCTACCCGGTATTAGACCTTCCCAGGAATGCCCCAAGACCCGCCAAACCACCCGCCAAGAAGCATAACACCCCCAAACAGGCCAAAAGCAAAATCTCATACTTGCAATATTTCTGGGCCTTCGGTCCAAACGCGCTGCGTAGCTAGGCCATAAGTCGGGGTTGCCACGACGGATTTCCTGAAAAGCAAATGCAATCAAGATTAGAGTGTCCCAGCAGTGCTCCCAGACCACGAAACTCACCCACAAACACCAGGAAGCCCCCCAAACAGGCCCCCGAAAACGCTACATAGAGCAAAATGTCAGAAATAGCCCAAAAAAATCGGCCTGGATTTTGTCCCAACCACTTCTACCCGGTATTAGACCTTCCCAGGAATGCCCCAAGACCCGCCAAACCACCCGCCAAGAAGCATAACACCCCCAAACAGGCCAAAAGCAAAATCTCATACTTGCAATATTTCTGGGCCTTCGGTCCAAACGCGCTGCGTAGCTAGGCCATAAGTCGGGGTTGCCACGACGGATTTCCTGAAAAGCAATGCAATCAAGATTAGAGTGTCCCAGCAGTGCTCCCAGACCACGAAACTCACCCACAAACACCAGGAAGCCCCCCAAACAGGCCCCCGAAAACGCTACATAGAGCAAAATGTCAGAAATAGCCAAAAAAAATCGGCCTGGATTTTGTCCCAACCACTTCTACCCGGTATTAGACCTTCCCAGGAATGCCCCAAGACCCGCCAAACCACCCGCCAAGAAGCATAACACCCCCAAACAGGCCAAAAGCAAAATCTCATACTTGCAATATTTCTCGGCCTTCGGTCCAAACGCGCTGCGTAGCTAGGCCATAAGTCGGGGTTGGCACGACGGATTTCCTGAAAAGCAAATGCAATCAAGATTAGAGTGTCCCAGCAATGCTCCCAGACCACAAAACTCACCCACAAACAGACGGAACCTTCCCTAAGAGCACCTAAAAGGCAAGCAAGTCATCAAAAACACAAAAAAATTTCTTCCTGGGATTTGGTCCAAACCACTTTTATCCGGTATTAGAGCTTCCCAACAATGGTCCCAGAGCCGTCAACTCACCTGCAAAGAGGTACAACAACACCCCCACAAGTGCTGAGTCTTTCTTCATTGGGCGTAAACCAGCCCTCTGGTTTGATGGAAATAGGAGTCTGGAGGAGGAGGATAGAGGAGCATGTTCTTCTGAACTTGTGAACCTGAGGAATGCAGACTGCGGCAACTTCAAATCAATTAGCAAACCAGCGAAGACAGTTCTGCTGATGGGCTTGATTTTGTGATTATCTGATTAAAGTTTGAAATATATTAACTGTGCACAACAAAGAAAGACAGACACACAGGAATAAAAGTGAATAGGGACGAAAAAGAAAGTTATTGATTCGTTGTCTCATTTTCAGGGCTCGGTATCACGGTCCAGGAATGAGAATAAGGCTTCGTCATCATACTCTGCGAATTCAGGCAGGGTGAGCTCAGTGTCACCTGACAGAGTAGAAATTCCCTCATCTATGTTGCTGGCCACCTCCTCTTCATCCGGCACGCTCTCTCGTACTCTGAAATCTGGTGGTAAGAGGTGCTGATTCATCTTGATCATTGTTAACCTCTCCACATTTTTGGGCGAGAGGCGGCTCCGTTTGGGAGTTACAATCCCACCAGCCGCACTGAAAACCCGTTCAGAAGACACGCTTGCGAGTGGGCAAGACAAGTAGTTTAAAGCCAGGTTGGTGAGCTGTGGCCACAATTCTTTTTTCCCATGCCAATACGCCAATGGGTCAGAATTAACATAGACCTCTGTTGAGTCATTCAGATAGTCCTTCACCATCGACTCAAGGTCCTCATCCAAGGTTCCTCCACTTTGCTTAGCTCTTGCTGTGCCTCTGACCTTTTGAGAACCAAACCCACGCAGAGCTAGCCAATCCTCTTCAGCCTCCAATGTTTCTGTTGTGTTTCGTGCAGATGATCCGGTTGCCGGTGTCTTTAATGGCTGAGAGGTCACTTGTGCCACAGCCACAGGTGCAGAAGTGGATTGTTTTGACTGGGGAATGGCCTGCTGATGTACTGCCATTTCCTTCAATTTCCAGCCGTTCTGTTTCAAACCTCTTGGCTGACAAGGCTAGCCAACGTTTGTACTTTGGAACATGTTCATCATCAAAAGGAAAGAATGCTTGGCCTGCCAGCGCCTTTTTGTAGCGTGGATCCAGAATAGTAGCACAAATGTAATGCTGTTCTGAGTGGATCTTTTTAAGACGTTCATCACCTTGTAGGAGCTCTAATAATTGCTCAGCCAGAAGCAAAGAGTCTTGGTTTTTGTCATCTTTTCCAAACACAGAACACACCTCCTTCAGTTGGTCCTCCAGCATGTACAACAATGGGATAGCTTTTCCCAAATTAGAGTCCTCCTTGCTGACTGCACGCGTGAAGAACTCAAAAGGACGAAGCATGCGTGGCAGGCTTTCAACTATGTTCCATTGCGGCCCACCCATCCTCAGCTCCTCTGTACCCTCTTTAAGGAAATATTGATCGAGTTCCGTATACTGCTCATACAGACGCTCAAGCATGTAGAAGGTTGAGTTCCAACGTGTTACCACCTCCTGGATGAGTGCTTTCACTGGCATTTGACGTTGATATAGCAGGCTCCTCAGCTGCTTCCGGGCCTTAAAAGAATGGCTGAAATGCTTGCACATTTTTCGGCAGGTCTCCAATACACTGTACGCTGCATTTTTTACCCAAGAATTTTTGGACAACCAGGTTTATACAGTGCGCCAAACACGGCACTCTGAAATAGTAACCGTCCCTCATGGCCTTAACTATATTGGCGCCATTGTCCGTGGAAACATAACCAACCTTGCGTTTTAGTGGGGACAGCCAGTTAAGGACCTTTGTGTTAAAGACATCCAAAATGTTTTCTGCTGTGTGACGTTTCTCCAAACCAAACATGGCTAGTGTTGCATGTTTCCGAGCAGCTTTAAAAACAATGTTCGTGTCAACACCTGTGTTTAGCTTTGCTTTAGCCCCTGAAAAAGAGACCCAGTGTGCAGTGATGCACATGAGATCAGCGCCTGCGCCACTGGTCCACATGTCTGTTGTCAGATGTATAGTGTGAACAGCACTCTTCTGCAAAGCTGCCCCAATCACCTTCAGAACATCTTGTAGTGCTGGAACCGCAACTCGGGCAAAATAGAACCGGCTAGGAACCTTCCATTTAGGGCAGAGCGCTGCCACTAATTCTAGAAAACCAACCCCTTCTACAAAAGAAAAAGGGAGAAGGTCCAGAGCTAGCATTTTAGCCAGCTTAGTGTTATACAGACGGGTCATTGGGTGGTTGCGTTCATATTGCGCTTCTGTAAACAACATCTTTTTAATGTTGCCCTGGACCAAGGATTTACGGGATGATGATGATCTCTTCGACCCAGTTACGCTCGCTGATGAACTTTTCCGCATTGATGTCTCACTCTCTCCCACACTCTTAGTGTGGCTCCCATGGGGTGTGCTGCTGACAGGGGAACTGGGTATAAGTGAAGTGTTTGAATCGTCTTCTTCCTCCTCGTCATCATCAGATGAAAAATTAACGTTTTCATTACGTGCAATTCTGGCTTGCATAAACGCCTCTAGGTGCGGAAGCCATTGGACAGGGTGCGCTCTCTTAAGATGACCTCTCTGGCCTCCGGTACCATAGTTAGAACCAAGCTTACCACGACCAACTCGAACCTTACAAAGGCTACAAATGGCTACGTTTTCCATTTTTGGGCAAACACTAAAGAAGTCCCAAACTGGAGACTTGAAATGTCTTTGGGGGCCGGAGGAGGCGGCGATACTGGTGGTGGTGGTCCTGCTGCTAATGCCAGATGAAGTGGAGGATGTGGATTGCCGAACTTCAGTACGTTTTGCACTTTCACCACCACGAATTGAGGTCGAGGACGAGGTGGGTACCTTCTTGCGAGGAAGAAATATGGAAGCGGTAGGTTTTGGTGTACTACTTAACTCCAAATCTAATGATTCCATTTCCACTGCCTCCTCGCCGACATCATCATCACGCTCAGCAGCTTCTCGGGATAGGGTCAAAATGTCTCTCTGCTGCATGCCCGGTGGGGCTGCAGTGACCTTTGTGATGACTGGCTCGTCGTCATCGTGAGAGGCTTCATCACCAGCAGTATCTGTCACTTCTTGTTGAGCCTCATCACACTCCATAGGTTTGAGTTTTTGGACGACCTTCCTTTTACGCTTAGGTACCGGTGTCAGATCATGGTGTGCCTCACTGTCAGACCGCAGTTGTGGTTCCCAAGACAGATCACTTGCATCAGAACGAGGTGGGCTTGAAGAAGATGTAGACACCCCCCTTGATCTTTTCCTTGCTAGGGATGTGGAAGACAATGAATGATCATCAGGAGGAGTGGCTTCCAATGATACCTCGGCTTCATTGTCGATTTCCTGATGTGCCCCTACTTCGGGAGGAACAACTATTGTGGGCACTTGTGAACCTCCATGGACCTTTGCTTGCGCATCTCCTTTTGCTGCCTCTCCTTCCACATGTACTTGGGCGTGTACTTGCACATGGTGTTGTTGTTGCGGCTGTGGTTGTTCAACACTTGTCAGATGAGTTACAACAACCTGTGTTGATTCAGGGACATTGCTGCTACTTTCTTGCGATGAGCCAACATCACTGGTCGATGGTGATTGGAGAAGTACACTGACTGCCTCTGAAGCACTCAAGGGCTTTGACTTAAGTTGGCGTGGTGGTGGAGGCACTGAACCCAATGGAGCAGGGGTGCTGCTCCCAGCTTGGTCCCCAGCAGATCCTGCTGCTGCAGGCGTACTTTTTTTTTTCTCCCAAAAAACGTGGCGGGTGGCACACCAGCCTCCTTGGTAACTTGCTTCTTCTGCTCCTTACTAGCAACTTTCTTGCTAGAGGAGCTACGGAGAACTTTCTTTGGGGCCATCTTCTTCAGAGCAGGTCAGACAGCAGGCCGCAGTTGCACGAATTGTAGAGTTGTCTGAGGCCAGACGTGACGTCGCGTGACGTTATGCTGCACACACACACCGCTGCAGGACTTCTTCCTGGCACTGGTGGTTCTCTTGAGTCTTGTGCACCTAAAAAAAATGGAAGACAGAGGAACATCAGTTCAGTTATAGAGCACAAAAAAATCGAAAAACACTGCAAAATCAGCACAATCCCAATCCATCCATGCCCTCCATAATGTTTAAATTCAAGACAACCCACAGAAAGACTAGGCCCATGCAAGACTCACTACCCCTGGGCATAAATAAAGGTTGAAAAGTAGGCAAAATGGTTGGAGGCCTAACAACAAAGCCTGCATTCAAAATGGCCACTTGCCTCCTAGCACATGGCCAGGGCCTGCCTGTACCAGCACTCAAAATGGCCCCCACCCACATGGCCTGTCCCCATGAACAATCCAAAAAATCGAAAAACACAGAAAAATCAGCACAATCCCCATGCCATCCATGCCCTCCATGATGTTTAAATTCAAGACACCCCACAGAAAGACTAGGCCCATGCACCACTCACTACCCCTGGTCAAAAGGCCCCAACAACAGGTCAAAAATCGAAAAACACAGAAAAATCAGCACAATCCCATTCCATCCATGCCCTCCATGATGTTTAAGTTCAAGACAGCCCACAGAAAGACTAGGCCCATGCTAGACTCAAATACCCCTGGTGAAAAGGCCACAAGTACAGGCCCAAAAAACGAAAATCGCTGAAAAATCTGCACAATCCCATTCCATCCATGGCCTCCATGATGTTTAAATTCAAGACAACCCACAGAAAGACTAGGCCCATGCAAGACTCACTACCCCTGGGCATAAATAAAGGTTGAAAAGTAGGCAAAATGGTTGGAGGCCTAACAACAAAGCCTGCATTCAAAATGGCCACTTGCCTGCCAGCACATGGCCAGTGCCTGTAGCTGCACTCAAAATGGCCACCAGCCACATGGCCTGTCCCTCCCCATGAACACCCCCAAAAATCGAAAAACACTGCAAAATCAGCACAATCCCATTCCATCCATGGCCTCCATGATGTTTAAATTCAAGACAACCCACAGAAAGACTAGGCCCATGCAAGACTCACTACCCCTGGGCATAAATAAAGGTTGAAAAGTAGGCAAAATGGTTGGAGGCCTAACAACAAAGCCTGCATTCAAAATGGCCACTTGCCTGCCAGCACATGGCCAGTGCCTGTAGCTGCACTCAAAATGGCCACCAGCCACATGGCCTGTCCCTCCCCATGAACACCCCCAAAAATCGAAAAACACTGCAAAATCAGCACAATCCCATTCCATCCATGGCCTCCATGATGTTTAAATTCAAGACAACCCACAGAAAGACTAGACGCATGCAAGACTCACTACCCCTGGGCATAAATAAAGGTTGAAAAGTAGGCAAAATGGTTGGAGGCCTAACAACAAAGCCTGCATTCAAAATGGCCACTTGCCTGCCAGCACATGGCCAGTGCCTGTAGCTGCACTCAAAATGGCCACCAGCCACATGGCCTGTCCCTCCCCATGAACACCCCCAAAAATCGAAAAACACTGCAAAATCAGCACAATCCCATTCCATCCATGGCCTCCATGATGTTTAAATTCAAGACAACCCACAGAAAGACTAGGCCCATGCAAGACTCACTACCCCTGGGCATAAATAAAGGTTGAAAAGTAGGCAAAATGGTTGGAGGCCTAACAACAAAGCCTGCATTCAAAATGGCCACTTGCCTCCTAGCACATGGCCAGGGCCTGCCTGTACCAGCACTCAAAATGGCCCCCACCCACATGTCCTGTCCCCATGAACAATCCAAAAAATCGAAAAACACAGAAAAATCAGCACAATCCCCATGCCATCCATGCCCTCCATGATGTTTAAATTCCAGACACCCCACAGAAAGACTAGGCCCATGCACCACTCACTACCCCTGGTCGAAAGGCCCCAACAACAGGTCAAAAATCGAAAAACACAGAAAAATCAGCACAATCCCATTCCATCCATGCCCTCCATGATGTTTAAGTTCAAGACAGCCCACAGAAAGACTAGGCCCATGCTAGACTCAAATACCCCTGGTGAAAAGGCCACAAGTACAGGCCCAAAAAACGAAAATCACTGAAAAATCTGCACAATCCCATTCCATCCATGGCCTCCATGATGTTTAAATTCAAGACAACCCACAGAAAGACTAGGCCCATGCAAGACTCACTACCCCTGGGCATAAATAAAGGTTGAAAAGTAGGCAAAATGGTTGGAGGCCTAACAACAAAGCCTGCATTCAAAATGGCCACTTGCCTGCCAGCACATGGCCAGTGCCTGTAGCTGCACTCAAAATGGCCACCAGCCACATGGCCCGTCCCTCCCCATGAACACCCCCAAAAATCGAAAAACACTGAAAAATCTGCACAATCCCATTCCATCCATGGCCTCCATGATGTTTAAATTCAAGACAACCCACAGAAAGACTAGGCCCATGCAAGACTCACTACCCCTGGGCATAAATAAAGGTTGAAAAGTAGGCAAAATGGTTGGAGGCCTAACAACAAAGCCTGCATTCAAAATGGCCACTTGCCTCCTAGCACATGGCCTGGGCCTGCCTGTACCAGCACTCAAAATGGCCCCCACCCACATGGCCTGTCCCCATGAGCAATCCAAAAAATCGAAAAACACAGAAAAATCAGCACAATCCCCATGCCATCCATGCCCTCCATGATGTTTAAATTCAAGACACCCCACAGAAAGACTAGGCCCATGCACCACTCACTACCCCTGGTCAAAACTCAAAAGGCCCCAACAACAGGTCAAAAATCGAAAAACACAGAAAAATCAGCACAATCCCATTCCATCCATGCCCTCCATGATGTTTAAGTTCAAGACAGCCCACAGAAAGACTAGGCCCATGCTAGACTCAAATACCCCTGGTGAAAAGGCCACAAGTACAGGCCCAAAAAACGAAAATCACTGAAAAATCAGCACAATCCCATTCCATCCGTGCCCTCCATGATGTTTAAATTCAAGACAACCTACAGAAAGACTAGGCCCATGCTAGACTCAAATACCCCTGGTGAAAAGGCCACAAGTACAGCCCCAAAAAACGAAAATCACTGAAAAATCAGCACAATCCCAATTCATCCATGGCCTCCATGATGTTTAAGTTCAAGACAACCCACAGAAAGACTCAGTCCACCCACCACTGAGTACCCCTGGGCAAAAGGCCCCAAAACAGCCCAAAAATCGAAAATTCCAAAATTTTAATTGCAGCAACTGTAATGCCCCAAACAAACTTACTTGTAAAATTTCTAATCCAACAGTGATCCAAAGAAAGTCAAAAAGGCTTCAAATCCAAATATCCAGCAGCATCCACAAAAAGTAATCCTTCCAGCTCCAGACCCAAATGAAAAGTGACCAGGAGATGGACAAAGCACTGGGAGGAGCCTGCTGAACAGGAACAGGAAGTTGAAGACTGTGGGGCACTTCCTTCCTCCCACCCCCCTGCCCCCCTCCCCAAAATGGACTCCTCGCTAAAAAAGTGCAGGCAAATGTCAAACTAAGGAGTTATTCAGATAAAAATCATCATTTCTAGAAGGTTTATGCTGCTTGCTGGTGGATTTCTTGTGCAGAATTGCAAATTTATATTTTCGCTCGCCGCATCTCAAATCTCGCAATTGCGAAGTACCGCGAGACGTGATCTCGCCGTACTCGCGTTGACAAACTCTCGCTGTGCAAGTTGGCAAGCCGCGATGACGTAATCGCGCTCGCCAAATTCCCGCGGGATCACACAGCAAGATCCAAAATGGCGCAGCACTCGCAAAATATCGAGAAAAACAACTCGGCAAACGATGATAAACGCCGCGCGCCGCAAAAATTGTATCACCAACGCCGCGCGCCGCCAAAAAAATCCGCTGCGTGCGAATTTGCGGATTTTGCGGGAAATTCGCAAATCTCGCGGATTGCGAATTTCCCAAAAATCCGCAAAATCCGCGAGCGTAACGGATTTTCCGCCCATGCTTAAAAAAGACATCAAAATACTAGAAACACGACACATCGGAGACACCACAAATGAACACATACTGACAGAACTCACAAAGAGAAAATACGAATTCAACAGAATACTTAGTGAGCGGGTGAGGCTATGGATTAAAAAATATAAACAAATCAACCTATGCGAAGCCAACATAGCTGGGAAAACCCTAGCGTCATACCTCAAACACAAGCAAAGGCAACACTACATCACATCAATCAGAGATACTAGCAGCAAAACACACACCCATCACAAGGACATCCTACACACCTTCATGGAATTCTACAAGGAGCTCTACAACAAAGACGATAACCTAGATACAGAGGGGACAAAGACCCACCTTGAGAACCTAAACTTACCAAAGATATCGACAGAAGAAGCACTGGCGCTAGGCCAAGACATCAAGACTCTTGAAGTTAGGACAGCCATTAAGGCCCTAAAAGACAACAAGGTCCCAGGACCAGATGGATACACAGCAACATTCTACAAATCCTTCCAAGACCATCTAGCACCGATCTTAACGAAAGTTTTTAATCATTGCGGGGAAGAAGGGGTAGTAACAGAGACGATGTCACAGGCCAACATCATAGTCATCCCCAAGGAAGGTAAAGACCCACAATGGCCGAAAAACTACCGGCCAATATCACTCATAAACCTAGACTGCAAAATATACGCCAACATCCTAGCAACAAGACTCAACAGAATGCTCTTACAGCTAATAGGGAACACACAGGTAGGATACATGAAAACTCGAATGTCAAGTGACAACACAAGACTCCTCTGTCAAGTTATCGAACGCTGTTCGAATTCATACAACCCGGCAGTCACAATCACACTTGATGCAGAAAAGGCATTCAACAGAGTCTCCAGGCACTTCCTTGAGAAATGCATGCAGGCATACAACCTAGGGGACAATTTCACGAAGAAGGTCATGGCCCTTTACAAAAATCCCAAAGCACAGATTGCTATCAACGGAACGACTTCAACCTCTTTTAACCTCCAAAGTGGGACTAGACAAGGCTGCCACTATCCTCACTGTTGTTCCTACTAGCACTAGAGCCACTGATCAGGGACATCCTAGCAAATAAGAACATAGCAGGTGTTAGACCTGACATCATTGGCTTGAGTCTCTCCTCCATTTTTCTGTTTGCCTCTACTGTTTTACGATGTTTTGCTGGTATATGCTTTGGGCGCCGTGTCACTGCTGATCAGTGCCATAGCGCAAGTGCTCCCTCTGTTAAATTGATGTATCTATTGTATCCATGTTTGGCTTATTTGGTTTACTGTCAGTCCCTAGTCTAGTGCACCAGGAGTGCCGGGGCTTGTAAATGCAAATGCTGCTCGTGGGCTTGCAGCACGTGTTGTGCCACCCACAGGAGCGGCCTTGTAAAAGAATGTCTACGGGTCGGTCATTGCGAGACCCACGTGCAGTCTTGCACTGTCACGTCGGCTGCGCAGGTATACCTACTTGCCAGCCCCTCCAACCTTCCCTTAACTTCATGTTAGTCACCCCTATGGTAGGCCCATGGGCAGGGTGCCTTGTAAGTGTAAGGTAGGACAAGCCTGACCAAGTTGGCATGTCCTGATAGTGAAGTGCCGCCATCTTAGTGCTTCACTATTGCGAGGTAGCCTGCTCTCCGTTGGATAGAATGGGCCGCCGGGATTATTAATGCTATAATCTTAGCTGGCTCGGAAAGTACGGTGCAATGTCGAGTTTGGTATCCCTGAGCTCGGGGTTTAATTACGCATCCGTTGGTGTGGATGGTTTTTGGACTCTGGGTTCGAAAGTAGTACTTTTAGAAAGTGTCTATTTTCTTGTCTAACCATATCTGGTCTCTGCTGGTCTTGCGTGTGTGTGACAGGAGCTGGGTGGCTCCAAGAGGTCTGGATGAGTCAGTGTGGGATGAGTGGGACATTTACGTTGAGAGTAGGGGGAGAGTAGTTGTTGATAGCCTGCCTTGCCTGATACAATGCTGGCTCCACCTCCTGCCAAGCGACTGATGGCTCTGTGCCTGCCATGGACGATCCTGGCCCCACCTCCTGCCAGGAGGGCGATAGCTCTGCTCCGGCCAGTGTCAATGCTGGCTCCACCTCCTGCGGGGCGTCTGAGGACCCGGCCCGGCTCAATGAATAGGCCAGGTGCGACTGCCTAGCTCCACCCACCACAGACCCAGGATGTTGGGAAATCCCCGGCATAGACAAAGGGATCAAAGACGAAAAGGGGTATAAGAGGAGGACCCCTGAACTAGGAAATCAGATCACTTCTGACAAGGAACCCTGTAACCAAGGACAAGAAGCTGCTGATCTAAAGGACTGCCTACCCCTTCTGCCAGTGTGCTGTTGTTGGGGGAATCCTGCAGTGCTTCTTTATTTTTGCCAAGGAACCAGGAGAGAGGAACTGTGTGTGTACTCTCACGCTTGCTAAGAAAATCTCCAAGGACTGGAAGAGTGCCAGTCTCCTGCTGAAGTCACAGGGCTAAAGGACTTCACCTGCTAAAAAGTGCTATCCGCTGGAAGTGTGAATCCAGCACCTCGGAAAGAACCAGCAACCGCGACGATCGGACGCTGGGCCCAACCGACGCCAGCAGCAACGCCAGTGAGTAGGAGTACGGCTCTAACTCCAGAGGACCTCGTGTCTGCCCCGCTGCTGATCGCATCAACCGTGTGCCCTTCGACGCCGTGAGCGCTGCTCACTCTGTGCAACTGCATCATCGACAACGCCTGCTGAGGCCAGATCGACACCGAAGACGCGACGCCGGATTGCTCGACGCCGCTGGTCATCGTGTGCTACATTTTCCTAAGGTACTGTGTTGTTGGGGGTCCGTGTGACTCCAGGCCCGACGTAGCGCTCCTCGCGGTCGACGCCGAACCTGTGGATTAACTTTGCCTCGACGTTGTGTAGCTCCCGTGTGAGTTACCCTGTTGCTAAGAACTGTGTTTCCAAGAAGAAGATTTGCTTGATACTAAAGACTTTGTGCTAAAGAAGAAACTACCTTTGAATTATCCTTTTTCCTTCCTAAACGTATTTATTCCGATTGTGTACAGTTTTGCCGTTATTTGGTCTTGTGCTAAGCCTTATATAAAAATACTTATTTTTATAATACTACTGTGTCGTGTCCATTTGTAGCGTATTCACTGTATTACTGTATGTGGTCATAATTGCTTAACGCACAGCCTCTGAGATAAGCCTGATCTGCTCTGCCAAGCTACCAAGGGGGTGAGCAGGGGTTATCGAAGGGTGTGATCCCCTTGCCCTGACTAGAAAAGGAGGGTCCCTATTTGTCAGAAGTATATACCTCTGCCAACTAGAGACCGCCAGTTCTAACATTGGCAGCAGCGAGAGGATTTGGACCTTGCATTTATGACCCATGTACAGTGATTAGTGTGCGCTACGTAGTGAAAGCAGACCATAACGCAGTCACAATCTGATTCGGAAGGATCCAATTTTTGTTCTCCGCTTTTCTGAAACTTGATTTTCTGAACACTGCCAGTTTTAACCATGAGTGACAACGGAGTCACTGCCCCTGCTATCGTTGTTGTGGAAGAGTTCGAGAGGAGTAAGCTAAAGAAATACAAGAAAGATGAGCTGAAACACTTTTGCAACCAGTTCGAAGTTCCTACCACCGGCCTCTCGAGAAAAGATGATTTTTATAAAGCATTACAGGCCTGGTGGGAGTCCAGAAATCCCTCTGATGTGGTGGTGCTACCCATAGAGGAAGGGGATGAGGAGGTGCCAGTGAATGGACCTGTGCCCTCTCCCGGAAGCAGTGTTTCCTCCAAAGGTCTTTCCCCTGAAGAAAGAGAAGAAAGGGCGAAAGAGCGAGCTTACAACATGGAGATGGCAAGGCTAAAGATAAATGGGCAGTTGGAGTTAGAAAATGCAAGAGGTAGAAGGGAAGCTGATTTAGAGATCAAAAAGTTAGAGTTTGAACGAGAGAAGTTAGCTTTGGAGCGTGAAGCCAGGTTGAGGGAACTGGATATCCAAGCTAAAAAGTTAGAGTTGAATCCCTCTGGTGGCAGCATTCCATCCGACCCTGCAGAAGGTAAGTTTTACTTCCCGAAAGATGTGATCAAAGATTACAATAAGAATGAAGATATTGGTCAATGGTTTAAAGCATATGAGTTAGCATTGTTGGCCCACCAGGTCCCTGAGAAGAATTGGGGAGCGGGGTTGTGGGGCCGCTTTGTGAATGAGGGAAGATATACCCTGTTAGACATGCCTGTTGCAGATAGGATGTCGTATGCTCATATGAAAGATGCTTTAATGTTGCGATATGGTTTAACCCCCGAGCAGTACAGACAAGCTTTTAGAGAATGTAAGAAGTTGCCTGGTACAACGTGGGTTGAATATGTGTCTTATTTTTGCAGAGCCATGGATGGTTGGGTAAAGGGCAGCAAAGTGGAAAGTTATGAAGCTCTCTATGATTTGTTTGCGTGGGAGCACTTGTCTAATAACTGTTTTCCAGAGCTGCGCCAGCACCTGATTGATAGCAAGATATCTAACCCTAGAAAACTTGCTGAGGAGGCGGACCGCTGGGTCAGTACCAGGGTCCACAAGGGTCCAGTGGGAGACTCAGCCAAAGGTGGGCAGGGTCCCCAGCAGAAGAGTGGGGGGGACAAGGGAAAACAGAAGGAGTCTCAGAAAGGGCCCCAAAGTAATCCCCAAGGGAACCAAGGGAAAGGTTCCCAGCCTCCCCCTGAGAAGAAGCCAGGGGCCCCGACGGGTAAACCTGTTCATAGGGGCCCCCTAACCTGCTACGGTTGTGGGCAGGTGGGACACCGGTTTTATGACCCCCAGTGTCCCAAGAAGGATTTGAATGCACCGCCGCGTGCACCCCCTCGTCAGTTGGCAAGTGTAGCCTTGGGAGGGGAGGAGATGGTTGTCCATGGTGGGAGGGGTCCCGCAGAAATGTCCCTGGTCTCGCTAGGAGACATGCAAATGGTCCCTCCACCCCCTCTGCCTAGTAACACTAGTAAATATTGGCAGTGGGTGACCATTAATGGCCATAGAGTGGAAGCTCTCAGAGACACCGGAGCGAGTGTGACAGCTGTCAAGTGTCACTTGGTGTCCAGAGAGCAGGTGGTTCCCCACGCATTCTACCCCGTGATAGCTGCCGACAACTCCCAGAAAGAGTGTGAGGTAGCTCAGGTTTCCTTTGAATGGGGGGGAGTTTCAGGTACTCTTCAGGTTGCTGTGAGGCCCGCCATGCCTGTCGACTGTCTCCTGGGCAATGATTTGGAAGACTCCCCTTGGGCTAAGGTGGAGAGAGCGGCGCACTTGAAAATGTTGGGTGTGCCAGAGTGGGTGTGTGCAACCACTCGTTCGATGACAGCGAGTAAGGGTGTTGATGGGGTCCCGGAGCCTGAAAGTACGGCCCAGGACCCAGCTGTGAAGAGAAGAGGCAGGAGGCGCGGGAAACCCGCCCCCGTTGTTCCCGTGGTCCAGAAGGAGGTAGACCCTGAGGGGGATGCCCTGGAGCCCACAGGGGAACAAATTGCCGAACTGGGAGATCTGCCCGAGCTGACCCACTGGCAGCAGGATGGTGGTCCCTCCAGGGAGGAATTCTGTGCGGAACAGAAGGTGTGCCCTTCTCTTGTGGGCATGAGGCAGCAGGCCTCAGCCCAATCCTCAGGTGATCAGTCAGGGTCACATTTTGTGTACTGGGAGAACGACCTCCTGTATAGCGAGCCTAAGGCTGCTGAGCCTGGGTCAGCCCGTGTGCTGGTGGTACCCCAGCGCTTCAGAGCCTTCCTACTGGGTTTGGCTCATGACGTACCGTTAGCTGGACATCTGGGGCAGGACAAGACCTATGACAGGCTTGTCACCCATTTTTATTGGCCTCAGATGCGTAGGGATGTAGACATCCATTGCAAGACTTGTCGCACTTGCCAGGCAAGTGGGAAAAGCGGAAGGAAGCAGAAGGCTCCCCTCCAACCTTTTCCAGTGGTCAGCACCCCCTTTGACCGGGTGGGTATTGACATCGTTGGGCCCCTGGACCCCAAGACAGCCCTAGGCAACAGGTTCATCCTGGTCTTGGTGGACCATGCCACAAGGTACCCGGAGGCCATCCCTCTCCGAACAGTGACGGCCCCCGTGGTGGGACGAGCACTGATGGGTGTTTTCTCCCGGATGGGGTTCCCCAGAGAGGTGGTGTCCGACCGAGGCACCAACTTCATTTCGAACTACATGAAGTCTCTGTGGAAGGAGTGTGGGGTAACCTACAAGTTCACCACTCCTTACCACCCTCAAGGAAATGGGCTGGTTGAAAGATTCAACCGGACCCTGAAAGGCATGATCATGGGTCTTGAAGAACCAATGAGGCGGAAATGGGACGTCCTCTTGCCATGCCTGTTGTTTGCTTACCGTGAGGTGCCGCAGAAGGCTCTAGGGTTCAGCCCCTTTGAGCTCTTATACGGTCACCCGGTAAGAGGGCCTTTGAGTCTGGTCAAGGAAGGCTGGGAGCAATCTCCCAGGAAACCTCCCCAGGATGTATACAGCTACATGCTGGCCTTTCGGAACCAGACTCGGCGCTTCAGAGAACTTGCTCAGGCAAATCTGGAGGCCAGCCAGGAGGAGATGAAGCGATGGTACGACCGGAATGCCACTCTGGTAGAGCTTCAGCCTGGTCAGGAAGTGTGGGTCATGTCCCCTGTGGAACCTTGTGCGCTCAAGGACAGGTGGACTGGACCGTTTAAGGTTGTGGAGAAGAAGAGCGATGTCACCTACTTGGTGGACTTGAAATCTCCCAGGAACCCCTTGAGGGTCCTGCATGTCAACCGTTTGAAGCCCCACTTAGAAAGGTCCGAAGTGGGCATGCTCCTAGCTACAGATGATGGAACGGAGGAGGAGAGTGAGCCTCTTCCTGACCTCCTGTATGCTAAAGAGCAAGACGGGTCAGTGGATGGTGTGGTCCTCTCTGACACACTGACCCTTGAGCAGAAACAGGATTGTCGCCACCTGTTGGGACAATTCCCGGATCTGTTTTCCTTGGTTCCGGGTGTCACGCATTGGTGTATCCATGACGTTGACACCGGAGACAGCCCTCCTGTGAAGCACAAGGCTTACAGGGTGACTGACAAGGTCCGAGCGTACATTAAGGAGGAGGTCTCCAAAATGTTCGCGTTAGGGGTGATTGAGTCCTCTAGCAGTCCTTGGGCCAGCCCAGTGGTCTTGGTCCCGAAGGCTGCAGCGCCTGGTGCTTCACCGGAACTCCGGTTCTGCGTGGACTACCGAGGGCTCAATTCAGTCACCAAGACTGACGCGCACCCCATCCCCAGAGCTGATGAGCTCATCGATCGGTTGGGGGCTGCCCGGTACCTTAGTACGTTCGATTTAACGTCTGGGTACTGGCAGATCGCCTTGACTGATGGGGCAAAAGAGAGGTCGGCATTCTCCACACCAGATGGGCTATACCAGTTCCGGGTGATGCCCTTTGGGATGAAGAATGCCCCTGCCACCTTCCAGAGGTTGGTCAACCAGGTCTTGGCTGGACTGGAGGATTTCAGTGCCGCCTACCTGGACGACATCGCAGTGTTCAGCGCCAGCTGGGAAGAACACTTGCGCCACCTCCAGGAAGTGTTGTTGGCCCTGCGCGGAGCAGGCCTCACAATCAAAGCCAGTAAGTGCCAGATTGGGCAGGGTTCTGTGGTGTACTTGGGGCACCAAGTAGGGAGCGGCAAGGTTGCCCCCCTGCAACCCAAGATTGATACCATCCTGGCTTGGGCCCCGCCTAAAACCCAAACACAGGTGAGAGCCTTCTTAGGACTCACGGGTTATTACAGGAGGTTTGTCAAGGATTACGGTAACATTGTGCACCCCTTGACTTCGCTGACTTCCAGGAAGCAGCCACGAAACGTGATCTGGACTGATGCCTGTCAAACGGCCTTTGACACCCTGAAAACTGCAATGTGCACAGCACCTATACTCCAAGCACCCGACTTTTCGAAAGAATTCATTGTTCAGACGGACGCTTCAGAGCATGGCGTGGGGGCTGTTCTAGCTCAGGTGAATGAAGAGGGCCGAGACTTGCCTGTAGCCTTCATCAGTAGGAGGTTACTTCCCAGGGAAACGAGGTGGAGTGCGATAGAGAGAGAAGCATTTGCTGTGGTCTGGGCGCTGAAGAAGCTAAGACCCTACCTGTTTGGGACTCACTTCCGGGTTCAGACAGACCACAGGCCCCTCAGATGGTTGATGCAAATGAGGGGGGAGAATCCAAAACTGTTGAGGTGGTCCATTGCTCTACAGGGGATGGACTTTACGGTGGAACACCGCCCTGGTACAGATCACGCCAATGCTGATGGTCTGTCCAGATTTTTCCGCCTTAGTGATGAGGACTCCCTAGGTTAAGGGTAGTTCTCCCCACATTTCAGCTGGAGGGGACACGTGTTAGACCTGACATCATTGGCTTGAGTCTCTCCTCCATTTTTCTGTTTGCCTCTACTGTTTTACGATGTTTTGCTGGTATATGCTTTGGGCGCCGTGTCACTGCTGATCAGTGCCATAGCGCAAGTGCTCCCTCTGTTAAATTGATGTATCTATTGTATCCATGTTTAGCTTATTTGGTTTACTGTCAGTCCCTAGTCTAGTGCACCAGGAGTGCCGGGGCTTGTAAATGCAAATGCTGCTCGTGGGCTTGCAGCACGTGTTGTGCCACCCACAGGAGCGGCCTTGTAAAAGAATGTCTACGGGTCTGTCATTGCGAGACCCACGTGCAGTCTTGCACTGTCACGTCGGCTGCGCAGGTATACCTACTTGCCAGCCCCTCCAACCTTCCCTTAACTTCATGTTAGTCACCCCTATGGTAGGCCCATGGGCAGGGTGCCTTGTAAGTGTAAGGTAGGACAAGCCTGACCAAGTTGGCATGTCCTGATAGTGAAGTGCCGCCATCTTAGTGCTTCACTATTGCGAGGTAGCCTGCTCTCCGTTGGATAGAATGGGCCGCCGGGATTATTAATGCTATAATCTTAGCTGGCTCGGAGAGTACGGTGCAATGTCGAGTTTGGTATCCCTGAGCTCGGGGTTTAATTACGCATCCGTTGGTGTGGATGGTTTTTGGACTCTGGGTTCGAAAGTAGTACTTTTAGAAAGTGTCTATTTTCTTGTCTAACCATATCTGATCTCTGCTGGTCTTGCGTGTGTGTGACAGGAGCTGGGTGGCTCCAAGAGGTCTGGATGAGTCAGTGTGGGATGAGTGGGACATTTACGTTGAGAGTAGGGGGAGAGTAGTTGTTGATAGCCTGCCTTGCCTGATACAATGCTGGCTCCACCTCCTGCCAAGCGACTGATGGCTCTGTGCCTGCCATGGACGATCCTGGCCCCACCTCCTGCCAGGAGGGCGATAGCTCTGCTCCGGCCAGTGTCAATGCTGGCTCCACCTCCTGCGGGGCGTCTGAGGACCCGGCCCGGCTCAATGAATAGGCCAGGTGCGACTGCCTAGCTCCACCCACCACAGACCCAGGATGTTGGGAAATCCCCGGCATAGACAAAGGGATCAAAGACGAAAAGGGGTATAAGAGGAGGACCCCTGAACTAGGAAATCAGATCACTTCTGACAAGGAACCCTGTAACCAAGGACAAGAAGCTGCTGATCTAAAGGACTGCCTACCCCTTCTGCCAGTGTGCTGTTGTTGGGGGAATCCTGCAGTGCTTCTTTATTTTTGCCAAGGAACCAGGAGAGAGGAACTGTGTGTGTACTCTCACGCTTGCTAAGAAAATCTCCAAGGACTGGAAGAGTGCCAGTCTCCTGCTGAAGTCACAGGGCTAAAGGACTTCACCTGCTAAAAAGTGCTATCCGCTGGAAGTGTGAATCCAGCACCTCGGAAAGAACCAGCAACCGCGACGATCGGACGCTGGGCCCAACCGACGCCAGCAGCAACGCCAGTGAGTAGGAGTACGGCTCTAACTCCAGAGGACCTCGTGTCTGCCCCGCTGCTGATCGCATCAACCGTGTGCACTTCGACGCCGTGAGCGCTGCTCACTCTGTGCAACTGCATCATCGACAACGCCTGCTGAGGCCAGATCGACACCGAAGACGCGACGCCGGATTGCTCGACGCCGCTGGTCATCGTGTGCTACATTTTCCTAAGGTACTGTGTTGTTGGGGGTCCGTGTGACTCCAGGCCCGACGTAGCGCTCCTCGCGGTCGACGCCGAACCTGTGGATTAACTTTGCCTCGACGTTGTGTAGCTCCCGTGTGAGTTACCCTGTTGCTAAGAACTGTGTTTCCAAGAAGAAGATTTGCTTGATGCTAAAGACTTTGTGCTAAAGAAGAAACTACCTTTGAATTATCCTTTTTCCTTCCTAAACGTATTTATTCCGATTGTGTACAGTTTTGCCGTTATTTGGTCTTGTGCTAAGCCTTATATAAAAATACTTATTTTTATAATACTACTGTGTCGTGTCCATTTGTAGCGTATTCACTGTATTACTGTATGTGGTCATAATTGCTTAACGCACAGCCTCTGAGATAAGCCTGATCTGCTCTGCCAAGCTACCAAGGGGGTGAGCAGGGGTTATCGAAGGGTGTGATCCCCTTGCCCTGACTAGAAAAGGAGGGTCCCTATTTGTCAGAAGTATATACCTCTGCCAACTAGAGACCGCCGGTTCTAACAGCAGGCATAACCATCAACAACGCAACAGCCAAACTAGCCGCCTACACGGATGACTTACTAATTACAACAGAAGATCCTGCCAAGTCCATACCGGCTCTCATGCACACCATCGACACGTACGCATCTCACTCGGGTTACAAACTAAACAGAGATAAATCAGAGTGTATGCCACTGAATATACACACAACTAAAGAGGTACTGGGAGACTCAGGGCTAGCTTGGCAAACAGGATCTGTCCAATACCTAGGAATCAACTTCGGGAGAAACCTAAGAATCACCCTCGAACAAAATGAGAAAAACACCCTAGATAAGATAAAAGGGCTGCTGGAAAATTGGTCACCCAAGTTTATCACCTGGTGGGGATGAATAGAAACAGTTAAAATGATGATCACCCCAATAGTTAACTACATAGTCAGCATGCTTCCCCTAGCACTAACAGACGACTTCCACAAGAAAATAGACCAAATACTCAACAAATTCATCTGGAGAGAGAAAAGCTGCGAATAGGCCTCCCGAAACTGAGATTGAGGAAAGAGCAAGGGGGCCTCAACGTAGCAGACCTGAAAACCTTCCAGACTGCCTTTGTAGCCAGGCAGGGGATGCAATGGGTACTCCAAAAGCAGCAATACACTCCTACCAGGCTAATGCTAGAGAGAGCTATCCATGACAATACTGACCCACTAACTCTCCTCACCACCAACAGCCACTGAAAGGAAACCCGATATTCAAGATAACGAAACAGGCCCTTCTTAAGGTAGACCAAAAGTTAAAGATAAGCATCAAAAACTCACTGTGGGCAGCACTCTGGGTAAACCCCAAAATCAAATACAGCGGCAGACCCCTAGACATAACAACATGGAAACAATTGGGCCTCTCACACCCAGCGCAGCTGTAGGAGAAGGGCATGCCCCTCACATTCAACAACATGAAGGAAAAGCACGCCCTCCCAGACTTAGAGATATACAATTTCCTGGCTATTAAATCAGCCATCACAAAAGCGAAACTAAACAGGCTGACCCCCTCAATATTCCAATACATGGAAAATATAAACAAGACCGGTCACCAAGTATCTCACCTGTACAAACTCCTCCGCCCAGCATCCTCAAAGCTCAACACTAAAAGCACAGACTACTGGGAAACACAGATAGGCTCGAAACTCACAGAACAAGAATTACATACCATGTGGAGGTCCCCAACACGTAACATGATATCACCGGTACTAGCCCAAACAAAATTCTGGCTGCTGCATCAAGTATACTGGACACCAGTGAGACTAGAGAAGCTAGGTCTGAGCGAGAATAACAGCTGCTGGAACTGTGAGAAAGAAAAAGGGGATTTAGCCCACCTCATCTTCTACTGCAGTTAGGTCAGTAAATTCTGGAGGAAGGTGTTTGACTTTACTAACAAGGTCCTAGGCTGCACCTTGAAACAAGAATTCAGCACTATAACCACAGCACATTTCAATACAGACATTAGCTCACAACAAGACAGAAACCTCCTCGACTTCCTCCTAACTAGTGCAACAAAAACAGTGCTAGCCAAGTGGAAAGACACCACCAAGGCCACTTTCAAAGGGCGGCTGAATTGGGTGACGTATCTAAGAGAATCCGATACCACTGCACTAAGATACACACCATGGAGAAAGCCCAACAGAGAGATGTGGTCATCTTTAGATAGCTTCCTAGACCCATACAAACCACCCTAGACAGCTGCGAGAAAGCAAAACAGCAAGACTCATCCACAGTGTTCGACGGTCGATCCACAACCAGCTGCCAAACGCCTGTATGTTATATGTTTTACGTTATATGCTAAAACTAGGCACACAACCGAAAGATAAGGGGTCCTTTGGAAAATAGCCATAAAGGCTGCCAGCCCATCAGGACATTCGAACAACCACTCAATAAACATCTACCAAATGCATTTATGTAATTCAAGTATGCCAAACGAAACAGCGAATTGTTATAAATTTTATATGTATATGTGTATCTTGTCGAAGAAAAACAATAAAATTATATTAAAAAAAAATTATTGTGACAATGTCTCCCCAGAATTCCCGGATATGTTGACATTCCCACATCATATGGTAAAAATGTGCTTGTCCGTGTTGGCATCTTGGGCAAGCCTCAGGCGTGGCTGGAAACATTTCTGATATCCTATGGGTGGGTAGATAAGTATGGAGGATGAAACTAATTTGGGTAAACTTAAAGCAGGAGTTCTTAGAAGCCAGTTTTACCTATTCCAATATTTCCTCCTAGACTCAATCTGTGATATCATCAGGCAGTACTCTCTCCCAGTTACGTTTTGTGAAGCTTGAAAAAAAGGCGGAGGATAACAATGAGTATCGAACTGTGACTGTATGCCTGCAATTGCCTATTGGAAGACTATGTCAAAGGGCATCCGAATGTTACTGGTTCATCACTGTCTTATATTCAAGCTGCTTTAGAAACTCATGGCAATGCTGTTTGTGCCAGTAATTGACCCATCCCTGGTCTGTAATTATCCCTAAAGTGGTCAAAAGTACTATAAACTCCCTTGTAAACAAAGGTCTACAACTGTTCAGATTCATGTATCTGAACATGTCCTCCTGTCATAGTGCCTGGTCAGTTCTTTAAATTTCAGTAAACTCCACAGTGGAATGAACTGGTGAATAAATCGCTTTGCCTCCTATGGCCCTACTGTATCTATTCCAGCAGTATCTAAATCCTTGAATTGCTGTCCGGTTGGATTTAAGGCAGTGGGCTCCAACCAATAATATATAAACCAAAGTTTCCAAATTAATTCTGGGCTCAAGACTCCGAACTTCCCTGCCATACGTTTGTCCAATCCATTGTATCAACCAGACTAATTGCCTAGTCTGAAAGTATATTTCCAAATTTGGCACCACATTCCACCCCCTGAACATACTTTTCCCTGTTGCTATACTTTTCCTGTTTCCAGCCATAACCGGTCCTATATTAAGATCTGTAATTCCTTAAAGAAAATTTCTTTAGGATTACTAGGTGTGCCTGGAATAAATATAAGAGTCTTGGCCATATCAACATTTTGACTACAGCAAATACGCCTACAGGAGACAGAGGAAGTTAACTCCAAAAGGCACTCGAGGTATGTGTCTCCTCACTGATTTCCCTATGTTGTCGTTCATCAATATTGTATACTCAGACACCCAGGTACTTGAAGGTATTCGGTGTCAAGACCAGAGGGTTTCTTGAGTTGACAGGGGATTCTGTGCCCTCGATGTTACGTATGGGGACCGGGCTGGATTTACAGAGAGCAGATTCATCATTGCCGGTAAACATATTTTAGCATCATGTTGCTTTAGAAGTTCACCATCTGCGTAAGGAGAGATTAACAGGCACATGCATCAAGCGATTTGGGAATCGCAAACGGTGC
Organism: Lissotriton vulgaris; assembly: GCF_964263255.1. Taxonomy (NCBI): domain Eukaryota; kingdom Metazoa; phylum Chordata; class Amphibia; order Caudata; family Salamandridae; genus Lissotriton; species Lissotriton vulgaris. The sequence continues at coordinate 1,433,998,098 of NC_141693.1, read as the reverse complement.
GAATCGCAAAATTCGGCCGTTTGCGATTCCCAAATCACTATTTGGGATGCATCAACTTAAAAGTGAATAAATCGCTATTTTAGCGATTTTTTCAAGTGCGATTGCTTTTAAGGAATCGCAAATTTGCGATTCCTCAAAAGCAATGCATGAAACTAAAAAAAATTGCGAATTCGCAATTAGAGAGAAAAAATTACCATGAGGTTGGACCTCATGGTAATTTTGCGAAATGTTAGAAAAATGCAATTTTTTGCATTTTTTTAACTTTCATGTTGTGCACACACATGCCCTTAGGGCATGTGTGTACACAACATATGTGCATTGTTTGATTTCAGGGGTGCAACAGGGTGTCCTTTGGACACCCCTGCACCCTTAAAATCGCAATCTCAATTTGCGATTAGCTAATTGCGAATCGCAAATTGAGATTGTCTTCCCATTCATTCCTATGGGCCTCTAGGCCCATAGGAATGAATGGGAAGGGATTCCTTAATTGCGATTCGCAAAATGCTAATCGCAATTAAGGAATTCTAAGAAATCGCAATTTATTTAGCGATTTCTTGATGCATAGGCATTTGCAATTCCTTAATTGCGATTCCTTAAAAATCGCAATTAAGGAATCGCAAATGCCGAGTTTGATGCATGTACCTGTAAGTGAATTTCACGCCAGCGCTATACTCTAGTCTTGTGTTCTAGAATAGAGCATCCAGACCAAGGGGTCCAGAGCTAAGGCGAACAATAATAGTGAAAGAGGACATCCCTGAAATTTGCCTCTACATATTCACTATTCCCTAGAGTAGGTTTCAGCTATCTTTACTGTGGCTTTTGGGTCTTTTAGGAGTCTTTCCCATTTCAGGTAATCATGTCCTAATACTAATGAACACAAACCCCGAAGTGGCACAACCACTGCAGAGAATCAAAAGCTTTTTCAATGTCCAGTGAAGCCAGTGTCGGAGTGGGATTCCCCCTCGGAGTTCTGTCCACAATGTCAAATATACATACTAAATGTATGTGTGTATTTCTCCCCGGGATGAAACCGTACAGATCCGCATATACCAAGCTGTGAGTCGGCGGTGGCAGTCAATTTGCCAATATCTTGCTCATTATCTTCTATTAGGTGTCAGTAAAGATAGTGGTCTATAAGAGCATACCTCTAGTGGGTCTTGATCTTTTTTGGGTAGCACCGCTATTATTGCTGAGTTTTGGGAAGTACTCTCCTAAATACTGCATCATTGTACAGTGTAATAATTTATTGACCATTTTGGATTTGTATGTCATGTAAAATTAGATTGGAAGGCCATTGATCCCTAATTTTTTGTTTTTGATAAGTGAATCAGTAGATATCTTTATTTCCTGTTCCATGGACAGTGTGGGTATGGCACTACATCTTGTTCATCGAGGTTGGTCAGCGCAGCATACAGTGATTCATATTAATTCAGAAAAGTGTAATTTATTTCCTGCTTGGTTTGAACTACCTGTTCTGCACTAGATCCAATAGTGCATTTTGACTTCCTGTCAGTTTCGGCTCATATAAACCATATCAGTAACTGTTATGCCTTATCTCCCTTCGAGTGATATCTTAGCCAAATGTTCCTTCTGATGCACCCTGCTTAGTCTGTCAACCAATAAAGCTACTTTCTTTGAGACTGTTATCTTGCGTTTGGATATGGCAGGCATCAGTAGTGTCTTGTATTCCAAGTCCCTAATTTCGTTTTTCTTTTCTAAAATGTGGTAAGTGATAGTGTTTTTGATGCCATATGTGGCTGTAAGACAAATCCACTCCTCACCTCCTTAAATGCGTCCCATTCTATAGTTGCATTATTAGTGGAACACTCATGTTTCTTGTAAAAGTTATCAATAAGGGTCCAGATCTCAAATCAAATTACAGACCCTTGTATTGCCTCACATTGTAGTCTGCTTGTGAGTTTCTGTGATCTTGTTCTGTTCATTCACACAGCCATTGTCATGGGACTTTAGTCTAAGATTGTGCAATTTAATTACATTGTGTGGTGTATATCCCATATGCCACTCAATCTGATTAAGAACATATTTGGTCTCTCAAATACCCTGTGAATGGATGAAAAGTAGAAGGAATCAATCTTGTTGGGTGTGTTTCTATCCATGCTTTAAGGAGACCCCCGTGTTGTCTCCGATTAGGCAAATGCTGGGTGTGTTCTAAAGTGGGAAACTTTTAGCGGTGGTGTCGATGTATCCCTTGTCACGTCCATCACCATATTATAATCTCCCACTGCTATACAGCCTGTGTCATGTACCTGAAGCATCAGGGGGGTTAACATCGAGTAAGTATTTGGATTGATTTGAGTTTAGCACATATCTACATGTCAGTGTAAGATATCTACCCCCCGTACGCCATTTAGCATGAAATGGCTGTGTTAAGTGTCTATATGTGTGCTGGCACGGGCCGTGCCGGGCGTTCTACTGGGGCGGTAACATCAGGCAGGGGAGGGTCAGGGTGGGGCATGTAAAATACGGGAAAAGGACCTTTACAGGTAAGTACTGAAAAAAAGAAAAAAAAATTGTTGTTCACTCTGCATCACATTTAGCGATGCAGAGTGGGCAACGAAATTCGTTTTTTTCTTTTTTTGATACTTACCTTTTATGGTCCTTTTCCCGTATTTTACATAACCCCACCCTGACCCTCCCCTGCCTGACGTCACCGCCCCAGTAGAACGCCCGGCACGGCCCGTGCCTGTATGTGTGTTGCCCACCACATAGAGTAACTCTGGGGATATGAAGGTCAGGGTCCCTGCTCGAAAACGCTGAATAAGTAGTGTAGAACGGCTGTCCCCGTCATTTCATATGTAGTTTACTCAGTTTTATGGCTAACATATGTGTCTGTTGTAAGAAGGGAACCTGAAGCCCCTTCCACTTCAGATATGTAAGAACCTTTTGTCTCTTGGAGGGTGTGCATAGCCCTCTTTCGTTCCACGTGATTAACCTTAGTAAGTTGGTTATATTATCAATCTCTCCTCTGAGAATTGACTGTGTTCCAGGTAGGGGGCACAGGGGATAAATAGTAGTGGTCTGTGCTTCCTTGAAGGGGAGAAACTGTATAGTGTGCTGTCACTGTCTGTCCTTGTATAAGTTCCTTTGTATAGAGAAATGGCTGTTAAGGCTGTGCTCCCCTCTCCTCACTGAGGTTTGGATAACTACCTCATACAAACCCATAAAACTAAACAAAAAGAAAAAAACTCACAGAAAACTCCTCACTTAGATAATCAAGTCAGTGTGTGACTGCGAAGTTCTGTCTAATCAAATTGTTCAGCTTCCATTCAGCTTAATATGCATCTACACTATGATTCACTGCCTGCACCTGTTTTAAGCATGCCATTTGGGTGCTGTATCTCTTTTCTCCACAGATCTACCCCCAGCCCCATCGTTTCAGCCCTTACCTCGCTTAACCAAGGTGCTCACATTTCTGTCCACTTACATTGCCACATTGTCCAGTCAGTAGAGAAGAAATGTAGTTCTAGAAGTCAATTTCTACCCCTGAGCCAGACACTCATGACAATAAAGCACTATCTTCTACCATTTGAGTTCTGTCTCTTGCTGCTTGCTCCATAATAGGTTGCCCTGCTGATGCCCCCGTTTAGAGCTTCCTTTTTCTCTCATTTGGTGTCTGTGAATATTGTCCTTCACTGACTTATGGTCTCTGTCTTCCCGAGTTTTTCAGACATTGTGTCAGACATAATCTGGGAATAAAAATTGTGAGTCTTATAGTTTGCCTCAATACTCAGGCATGCTGAGCACAGGGAGCAAAACAGATATTGTTCTTGTTCAACCAATGTGTTATATTTACACATGCGTGGTACAGTTGCTAACCCATTGTTGTGTAACCTGGAAGGATATTGATGTTTGAGTTCTACATTCTCCATGGGCTATCTTCTCTAGCAATCTTCATAATGTGATCCTGATCTTGGCAATTCATGATCCGTGCCAATATTGTTTTGGGGGATGCCCCTGATAACGCTTGCCTACAGAGTATTCTATGTGCTTGTTCTATACAAAGTTTGAAGGTGGAACATGTTTAAAGAAATGTTGCATAAACTATTGTTCCAGGAATTCCTCAGTATTTTTCCCTTGACGTTCTCTGGGATTCCTTTTAGCCATATATTATTTCCATGGGATCGCCCTTCGGTGTCTTCTACTCTGTTCCTCAGGGTTTCCACCTCACTAGTCAATTCTATCAGCTGACCCGTAGACCTCTTACTGTGGGGCACATAGAGGAAAGTGAATACTCATTGTTTCTGACTGAAGCTAGAAGTTTTCTAGGATGGGTCCTGATTAATGTTACTTCAATCCCTACTGTGTTGACTTTACTTTCTAGTGTCATTTTGGTGTCCATGATGGCCTGGCAGTTGTTGACAAATTTACCACTATACGTTTCCAGTGCTGATGAATACATTACGTTTATTTATAGATATACAGTGGTTACCAACGTTGCTGCTAAGATTGGCCTGGAGCCATACTTATCATCAACAGCAGATACAGCACGTTAATAAGGTATGGATAAAATAATTAAAGTGATTTGTTATTATAGATAGCATTGTGACTTGAATTAGAACTATGAATCACGCACAGTAGGTTTGAAGTGTGGTTTAGGATTTGTTGATGACCAATTAGGACTATGATACTGTGAAATGACGTTAGCTGCTTATGATTGAATGAGGAGACCACTTATAAATTTAATATGGTTAATGTACTATTTCCAAGTAGTATCGAGTAGCCGCGCTCTCTCCCTTATGTGCGAAACTCGTGTAATACTATGTACTGTGCCAAATGGCTTCCCAGTGTGTTAACTATATCTTAAGAATATCATGATGTACAATGGCTGATTGTTGGCCATATGATGTTGTTTCATATAAGATGGTACTTAAATGTTGCTTTGAAACTTATTGCATGTTTTAATATGTATATAATATAAATAGTGTCTTGTAAATTGCTTTGTAGCCCTGAAGAAGTCCCAAGAGGGATGAAACGCATTGGCAAAGCAATTGTATGGGGATTTTAAAAGAAAGAGGACAATTGATTTATAATAAAGGATGAACAAAAACTACAATCAAGACTTACGTTTTGTTCGATATATTTGTTTTGGGAATCCCATTGATTGTGTTATTTTGTTGTGTGTCTATTCAAACAAGCTGTATTATGCCAGTCATATAAATAGAATTAAATTTCTCATGTGCAGGGTCACTTTGTAGCTTAGGTTAACGGTGGTGTTCAACCACCAAATTGGGATACATGCCAGTCTTATTCCAGACTTGCTGCACCGAGGGCTAACATTAATAGAATAGGCTGATTTGATAGTGAAGTCTAGTGCTGGCCGTGCAAAAGCTCTGATCCTGATCGCTTGTTAATACGTTTCCAGTGTTGACTCAAAATATATAATAAGGGCACTATTGGTCTCCAGGGTCTGTGTAGGTTTGACTTCTGGATCTTTCTCATTTACCTAAAGCTTTCCACCCTTGAGGTTTACTATAGCAGTGGCCATCTGTGATCAGAGTGAGCACAGTAGTGGCATTGGTCCTCCTCGGCGCTGTCTGTTCAAATGCTGTTCCTGTTTGTCCTTGTTGCAGGTATTTGTGACTGCCAAAGACGGTGCACCTTTGCTTCTAGTTGACAGAGGGGTGTTGGTTATCAGTTTTCAGGACGACCATGCCGTGTCCTGGCAGCCTGATTTTATATTTAATGGCCACATATATACAGTGAAAGTTGCACTTCTCATCAGGGACATTCAGTCGTATTATTGGAGTTTGTTTTTATAACTTTCCAGTATTCATACACTGTGTACTTGTCAAATGTTGCTCTTTTTCTTCTCCCTGATGGCATATTGACTCCGCCCCATAGGTCCAAGTAGGGAGCATTCATTTAATTTATTTGTGTTTTCTCCCACCAAGTATTTGGTGATTATCGGACCTGTTTTATGGTACCCAAAGGCTTAGAAGTGTTTTGTGGCATGTGCACTCTATGGCTCCTTTCAGTCGCCATGGGCCCCCGGTCTTAGAGCACTCTCCCAGGCATCCATTGGTCCTCAAGACTCACCTCCTCTGATCGTACTCACTGTGAGACTCAGTGCCCAGTCCAGACTGCTCTGTTTCCAATTACTTGAGTTGATCACAGTCTAAGAAGCGAGCCGCCTGGCACCCAGTGACCCAGACTGATGGGTGGATCCAATCTTAGGGCACTCGAGGCTCCCCTCCTTGGATTGTGATTGCAGTGAGCCTGCATTGCTGATCACACAGTCTTTGATGTCGATTGTGGGTGAGAACTTCCTGGGATTTGGATTAGAGAGGGAGTCGCTCACATCCCAATCTCCAAAATCCAGACAGGCTAGCTGACATCAGCATTTGCCATCTTGTTTTCCATCTGCAAGAAATCAAGTTAATATGTCTTCCCCTAGGGGGTGCTGGAATTAGCTTCTAGGGCTTCTCGGCAACCACACCGGTCTCAGATCATCAGATGGCAAGGGCGCAGGCTGCAGCAGTGGATAGTCATTATTTTAGGGTGAGCCAAGCCGAAGCAGCACTCAGTCCATCCTACACCATTGCACCCCAGGCAACACCCCTGCCAAGATTGCTTTATCTTAAACGTGCAGCCTAGTGAGGAATGGACCAAGTACCGAGATCGCATAGAGAAATATTGTTAGCATAAGCCAGGCATGAACTCACTGTGGCCTGGGTGATATTGAAGTGGGTGTGTTCTGGGAGAAATGGGAGAACTTTCTTTAACATTTTAAGATAAGAGATACAGGTGACCGATACCTTGGAGACTTGCAACTTGAGTGACTGTTTGTTGCCAAGATTTTTTCAAGTGATAAAGATGTGAGGCATTGACCTAGTGCCTCAAACAAACAGGCAGTAGAGCAAATTGTGAGTGGACACGCAGCACAACTACCTCAGTTTTGTCAGTTTTAAGTATGAGGTAGTTGTTCTTTATCCAGGCTGCCATAGCAGAGAAACAGGATCAGAAATTTGTAACAAGCTACCTTGGGATTCCCTTCTTGAACAGGCACGCCCGCGACTAGGGGAGGGGCGCCCTTAGTTGCGCCGTGGGGCTGAGCCTCCTCCGTGGCTCAGGGAAGGAGGTGGGGCTGGCTGGATAATGAAGGGCTGGCAGTGTGGAAAACGAAAGATAGATTCCATGAGTGCAGTGGGTAGGCGGGAGGAGGGATGACTGGCCTGCCAGTAGTCCTGGTCCCTACTGCCCTAACCCACCACGTATGGACTGAGTAGAATCTTGGGGAGGATGCCTGTGTTCAGGTGCCCCGTTGGGCCCGTGCGGTATGCGGTGTCCTGGATGTCAAGTAATGTAACTGTTGGCTGTAGCGCTTTGGGGCCTGCCGGTGCAATGTGTGCATCTGAGTTGGGGAGTGTGGGGAACATACCTGTGTTCAGGTACCCCGGTGTACCGGTGCAGTATGCGGTGCCCTGGGTGTCAAGTAATGTCACTGTTGGCTGTAGCGCTTTGGGGCCTGCCGGCGCAATTAGTGCAGTTGAGTGGGAGATTGGCGGCCTAGACAGCAAAGTTCAAATGTACGGCCAAGTTCTTGTGTACGGCCAAGTTAAAAGTTAAAGTGTAAGTTCAAAATGTACGGCCAAGTTGTTCTAGTGTACGGCCGAGATAAATGTTAAAGTGTAATGTTGTACCTAATTTCCTTACTGCCGTTGAAATGTTGATGCAGATAAAGTGTGATGCTTTGAATAATTCTTATATATACAAGAAGGATACCTTTATTTGGTAATGGACTATGATGATTCACTTGGATTAATGTGAATAAAAGGCTACGCCATAGACAACATGTCCTGATTCCGAGAGTTCTTGGGCGTAGCAGGCCGTAAGGGGAAGGAATTTTTGGGAAGAGGAAATGTCCCGTTGTGCTCATACTATGAACAAGCGCCCCTCGCGACTAGGGGAGGGGTGCCCTTAGTTGCGCTGTAGGGATGAGTCTCCTCCGGGGATCAGAGAAGGAGGTAGAGCTGTCTGGATAATGAAGGGCTGGCGGTGTGGAAAACAATACTTATCAAGAACGAAACTTAGCAGAGGTATTTAAGGATGTGCTTCAAGTGTTTCATTCTCTTTATTTCCTCAGACCACAGGACGGCTATAGGGGCTTCGTCGACCACCCACCCAGGTATTTGGGGCGGAAGAAATGTCCCGTTGTGCGCATACTATATCTCTGTATTGGGAAACAGCCTTAGTCACGAATCTTTAACTACGACCTTACTAAACAACAAATTTTAACAACAACCTTCCCTGAACAACGAATCGTTTAAACCACGGCTTACTTGAACAACAACTTGATTAAACCACGACTTACATGAACAACGACTACATGAACAACTAAATAAAATTACCTGGTTTGATCTGCTGAATGCAGTTTCCAAACACATTCTCAACAAAAGCGGATATCTGGGTCAAGCTAGTGATTCATCTTTGATTGTTCTGCCCCTACTATATTTTGTAGTTAGGCAGCCACATTATCCAAATTATTTGTTTACTAATCTCTTTAAAAAGTGTATGTAGCACTGCCCGTCATGCATAACTTAGAACTGGGAAATAAAAAAATGAATTATTGTTTCTACAGAATAGGAACTCGTCAAGTATTTGATGAAAAAATACACACTTTTGGCTACAAATCTGTTTTTTGTATTTTTTGAGTCATCTTTCATATTAGGATTTCCGAGCTTGTACCTTTTCTTGCCATGCTTCATAGAACCCTCTGTATGAGCCGAGTCAGCACATCACATTGCTGGTAGTGAAAATGAGTGAATGAGTCTGGCTAGTGGAACCACATATGAGATGACTAAAGTAGGGCTGTGCAAAAAACCATGGGGAAGGCCACAAGAACTTTGCCTGCAGGAGCAGAAGTGAGGCATCAGTGACTTCTCACTGTGGTCAAGGAGAAAGGAACAGATCCAATTCAGTGCTTGTCTCTGGAGCCGCACCCGTGCTGTCTCCTAATTAGAACCACATGGGCGATGGTGTCAAAGGCTAGAGAGCAGAATGAACGACACAATACCTTTAATCAAGGATCCTGTGAAACTCATTCTGCATTATTACTACTTTGGTGCCCTGAGAAGGGAAGAAGCGAGCTTGAACAGGCCCAAGAAGACAATTGGAGGCGTTGGAGTAGGAAAGCTATGTACTTACCTCCTTCACTGCTATGTATTTGGTGAATGGGGCAGTGGTTGTTTACTATAGTAGCATTTAGGGAGGGAGAGGGAGAGACAGTCTTTTTTCTAATCTAGTGGAACTAGAGCTGCGGTGTAGGAGGAATTAATTAGCGAGTGGATCTGGGGGGCACAGCTGTGGCAATTTATTGAAGCATTATTTTTATTCACTTTATTTTTTATCAATTGTTTCCTGTAACGCTAAAACCTCAAGATTTTTGGCCAAATGGAATTACACAGATTAGGAACATGCCGGAGGAAGTGGGTACTGAAAAGTTAAAGAAGATGATCTTGTTTATTTACTGACCAATGGTTCAGTTGTATTCATTGCATAGCTCAGATCTTTTGATAAGGAATAATTACTGAAGTGGACCATTGGGATTAAGTAGGTCGATATATTGTGGCTTTGGATAATACATTGCAGTGTAAAATTGAAAGTTGCACTTGTGTTTTACAAAATGGATGACTTCGTACGGGACTGCTTTTGGCTAATATTATTAAGAAGGTGATATTTAGGCCCAACCTTTTTCAATATAAAGTTTCTTTATTGTTGTGATGCTGCACCTTTTATATGTCACCTACCTATTCTTGTTGTTTCTTTTGCAACGGGAGTTTGTTTGGAATATGGAACCGTTTTTCATTGCTTCAAATTGTTAAATGTTTTAGATTGTACATTACATGGCTTTGGCGAAATTAAATTTAGATAAATACAAATGTCAAGTGAAAGCAGGGTTGCAATATTTATTGATAAGCTGTTGCAGATTTCTAGGACGTTATATTCTATAAAATTGAGTTGCATATCCTAGATGGCAACGCGGACATTACACCGACTCCTCTGTGTTTAAAACGAAAAGCAGCTCCCACCAATGGCGGTCGTGGCCGAGCAGCAGACAGCTGGGCCGCTAGTCCATAATGGAGTAGGTGCTTCCATTCATTTTTCAAAATGTATTTTCATTACTTTTTCCTCGAATATAATAGGGTCTCAACCAACCTGGTACGTTAGGCATCCATATAGTTTGTTTGCATGGTGACCAGCAGCAACTCTTACTCGGTCAGTCTAATGATATTGATTATTTGTATAGCTCACACCTCAAGTTAAATGGCAATTAACACTCCTAATAAAGTTATGCACTTGATCAATCTTGATGGAAATCACTAGACTGCGAATCATGGACATGCAAAAAGCAAAAATATATCTGTCATAGGCCCTCACCCTACTGAGTTATATTGTAGACTGGATACACACAATTTATGTGTTCTACTTATGTATACCCTCACTATTAGACCTGGCATCCTTGACGGGGTTTTCCCTGACTTTTTGCCTCTACCTCCTGTGTTTTTTTGATGCTGTGCTGGATTTCGTTTTTGCTGGCTTAGATGCTTTTGGCACTTTGCCACTGCTGATCAGTGTCAAAGTTCAAATGCTTCCTATACAGATTGATATTGTGATTTGTTCTCCCTGATTGGCATATTTGTTTTACTAGTAGGTCCCTAGTAAAGTGCACTGTGTGTGCCAGGTCTGGTAACTCAAAAGCTACTATTGTGCTTGCAGCACTGATTGTGCCACCTACATGAGTAGCTCTGAGAAGAGGTCTCAGGCCTGCCACCGTAGTGCCTGTGCCCAGTTTGTTAACTGCCATGTCAACCTGGCTAGTGCCCCCACTTTCCAGGCCCTATCCATCCCTTTCCTTGCACATAGTACACCCCTATGGTAGGCCCAAGGTACCCCCCTGGGCAGGGTGCAGTGTATGTGAAAGGTAGGAAATGTACTGATGTGTGTAACATGACCTGATAGTGAAATGCTGCCAATTTCGTTTTTCACTATTAAAAGGCTATCTTGACCTTAGGACAGAATAGGGGATGCTTTGTTACATTTTGCAAGCATATATTCCCATAGGAATGAGATAGAAAATTGGAGTCTGGTATCCCTGAACTCAGAATTTAATAACACATCTTTTAGTAAGGAATAAGGGTGGGCGTAGTTCGCGAAGTAGCGCTACGCAAAGCTACGCGAAGTGCACTTCGCACAACGCGAGCTGCGTAGTAGCATGTTCGCACTGTGCAAGATGCATTTTCAATGATTGCACAGTACGGACAAGCATCCGGCACTATGCAATCATTGAAAACGGCATCTTGCACAGTGCGAGCAGTAGTTTTCTGCTGCTCGAGTAGATTATTACTCGAGCGGCAGCTTTCTCAACACGAACTGGTAGTTTCTCATTGAGAGCGGTCGCGAGCATGCGCAACCACTCACAATGAGAAACCTGACCTCCCCGCGTTGAGAATCTCGCCAGGATGTCGTTTTGCTTGCTCGCGGTCGCGAACATGACGTTGAGGAGCGCGAACAAGCAAAAAAAGACCGCTGCACTACGCTACGCTGCACTACGCGTGTTCGCACTGTGCTACGTGCAGCTCGTGCAGTGCGAAGTTGGCAAACTTCGCAAATTCCGCGAGCGTAGCATAGTGCTTCGCCCAGGGTTAGTAAGGATGTTTTTTAAATTCTGTGTTTGAAAATGGCACTTTTAGAAAGTGTCTATTTTCTTGTTCAAGCTTTCAGTGTGCCTCTGCCTGGTTATGGATTGACTGTCTGGCTTTGGAAGTGACAGAGGCTGAGGAGGTGCCGTGGCTCCGGGAGTCTGGGTAAGTCAGAACTAGGCTGATTAGGCCTGATCTGCATTGGGAATGGTGTGGAGTAGCACCTGTTCCTGAATTTCCTGCCTTCCACAATGCTGGCTCCGCACCCCTTGTGGTGTCTCTGGGACCCTGGTCCACAATAACAAAGGATGATGTTGTGCACTGGCATAGTGCCCCCAGAATTGGTTTAGACTGGGCTCAGAGCCCCTTGAACAAAGGGATAAAATACATTTTGGGGTATAAGTACTAGACCTAAAACCCTTGAACTTTAGACTGTTGCTAGAATCAAGAGAATCCTTTGCTGAGGAGAAGAGCTGAAGAAGTACTGCCCTTGCTGTGTGTCTGAGGTTGGCATGCAGCTGCTGTTTCTGCCAAAGAAAGGAAAATGACTTTGCTGTGTGCTGTGTCCCTCTGTTATGTTATGGTATGTTAAAATCATTTGTATAGGGCACTTACACCAAGCGGTTTCATGGTGCTGTGAACGGGTTGCAAAAGTGGGATGGTGACAAAAGCTTACTCATGCCTGAGAGAACAGATGGGCTTTTAGAAGAGTTCTTAACTGAGTGTAGGAGGTTACAGATCTGAATTCCATAGGGAAGGAGTTCCAAAATTGAGGAGCCAGAAAAGAGAATCTCAGACCGCCATGCTTCTTTCGTTTGACAAAGGGAATGATAAGCAAGTGCAAATGAGAAGAACGGAGTTCGCGGACAGGAGTATATCAGTGTATCAAGGAAGAAATAAATGCCAGTCCATGGCCAGCCAGGGCTGCGAAGATGGTACATCCCAGTTTAGCCACCGGGAGCCAATGAAGGCTCTTCATCAAAGGGCGGACATGTTGGTGTCTGGATTGATGGAAAATGAGCCTGGCTGCTTGGTTTTGAGCCAGTTGTAAGCCGTGGAGCTGATCGGCAGGAATAGAGTGAGTTGGCATAATCAATGCGGGAGATAACCAGAACAAGAAGGACCAGAGTTAAAGCTTCGGTGGTTAAAAATCAACAGATTTTCCGTACTCGCCATAGATGAAAAAAGCAGGATGATACTACCGCGCAGATCTGGGATTTCATAGACAGGTCTTTGCTTATTATAACCCCAAGACCTTTACAGATTCAGCTGGGCGAGGGGGGTTACCTAAAAGAGGAGGCCAAAAGTTTGAGTTCCAGGGATAGAAAGGGCCTCCGGTCAGGATAAACTCAGTCTTATCAAGGTTGAGCTTAAGTTGGCTGGCATACATCCAGTCGCTAATGAGGTTCATGGTGGATTGAAAGTTAGACATTGAAGTGGTAGAAGAATCAATATCAAACACCGGCTGAAGATCATCAGCATAGCTGAAGGTGGCAACTTTACTGTTGCGAAGAGACCGTATCAGAGGTGACATATACAAATTAAAAAGGAGGGGTGAAAGAGAAGACCCCTGAGGAACTTTGCATGTCAACCTAACCTTCTCAGCCGAAAAGCTGCCAAAACGAACTGCCTATAAACGATTGTCCAAGAAGGAGGAGATCCACCTCAGGGCCAGTCCCTGGAAGCCAGCATTATTGATGCGGAGATCAAGAGATCATGATCGACCGTGTCAAAGGAAGCAGACAAATCCAGAAGTACCAGCATCTGGGTGATGTTTTGATCAGCCCCCTTCCTAAGTTCATCCATAAATGCTAGGATGACCAGCTCCGTAGAAAGTGCCGGTCTAAATCCTGCTTGCTGAGAGTCAAGAAATTGTGAATGTTCAATAAAAGAGCTGAGGCAGTTAGCTACATGGGTCTCTAAGATCTTACTAAGGTAGGGAAGTGACGAAATGGGGCGAAAGTTGCTCAATATCAGAGGATCGGCGTTGGGTTTCTTCAAGATGGGAACAATTTCAGCGAGTTTTAAGATATCAAGGACAATGCCTTGTCTGAGCGAATTATTGAGGTGTGCAAGAGGGGGGTCTGGGCAAGTGGAGAAAGCTTCTCGCAGAATATGTGGGGGGCAGCAATCCGTTGGGGAACCTGAACCAACTTTTTTAGTAGGACTAGGAACTCCTCTCTGGAGATCAAATGTATTTGATCCAGCATCTGAGAATTTTTAAACAAAGAGGGAGAGGTTGTTGACAAGACAGGGGGAGGAATGCTGCTTTTTATAGTGGCAATTTTCTCCATAAAATACAAGTTTAAAGAGTCACAGAATGTTTGTGAAGGGACAGGTCTAGCTATCACTCTGGTTGTGAAAGTTCATCGACTATAGAAAAGATGTCTTTAGTCTTAGAAGCGGAATTTGTAATTTTTAGAGAAAAGTATGATATCTTTGTCTGAAGAATGGAATTTTTATAATCTTTTAACAAAGTAGTGCAGGTGACTTTTTTTTCCGGGGCATAATCTCGTCTGTGCTCAGCTTGCCTGAGTGCAAGTTTCTTAATTTTCAACTCGTCGGAAAACTAACGCTGAGCATTATGGGGACGTTTAAGATGTATTCTTTTAAATGGGGTAACAATATTGCTGGCTGATTCAAGCCAATGCTTAACGATGGTTACCTGACTACCTAAGGAGTCCTGTTCACTAAGAGAGGAGGCTTTTAAAGGTGTACAAAAGTCGCCGATATTATCCCGTTTCCATTTTCTGGCTAGGTGGTTCTCCATGAGTGGGGATTTTGTGGGTTGAACGCAATCCAAGTAGAATGTAATAATTTGATGGTCTGACCACGGACATGGGGAGATTAAGGGTCGTGTAATGCCCAGGTTTGAAGTCCAAACATGGTCCAAAATATGTCTCTTGATATGAGTAGCGGCCTGCACATGCTGGGTACAGTTAAGTCTGGATAAGAGATCCGTACATTCTATAGAGCTGGAGCTCTCTTTTACATCCGTGGGCCAGTAATTGAAGTCTTACATGATATTAATCCTGGCATCAATAATGATTATTTGGTAGATCATTTCACCTAGCAATTGAGGAAAATGGGGCATGAGGTGGGGGGCTCGATAGAAAAGACCACAGATAAAAGGGAATTGGAGCGATTCAAATTTTAAAATAAGGCTGTCAACGGAGGGTTTTCCAGCGACTTCAAGAGCGGTGAACCTAAGTTTGTGACAGATAATAGCTGCAACCCCGCCTCCGGGCTTCCCTGGTGGCCTTTTGGCTTGAAGTATACAATAGCCTGTGGGTACTGCTGCCAGAATATCGGGTACAGACTCAGTATTGAGCCATGTTTCCGATAAAAGAAGTATATCTGGTTTGTTGGAATCGAGTAGCTAAAATATTTCGAATTGATGTTTAACTAGAGAGCGTGTGTTCAAGTAGCTGATTGTCAAGGTCTTTTTTTCCTGAGGGAGGAGTGTTGCAGGTGCAGATGAGTCTTTAATGCTGGCAGGAGAGTTCTGCTCAGAAGGTAAGGCAACAAGCTCAAGAAAAGTATTCCTGAGCTTACAAATCCCTGTAGTATGCAAGATGGCCTTAGTGCAGGGGCTGATAGGCCAATTATCTTGTGGGAGCCTCAGCTCCGTTGCTGTGTAAGAGATACATTATTCAGAAAAGGGGGTGATGATGAACAGAGTGTCTGAATTAAGCAGACCACTCTTACCCAGTCCAAAGATCAGGGCTTGATCCATCACCGTTTTTTAGCTCACTGCACCATCCCAGCTCAGAACTTGGCTATATGCAAATTAGGCTGACCCTGGCCCAGTGCATCATGGGAACAGGGCAGACCAAACTACCAAGCCAATTCTTATACTGGGAAGGAAACAAGCTTCCGGGGACCGGTTTCTGGCATTTCAGCCGTCTTCGACCCGGCTTGCTTGAATCCTGATGGTGCAATGAGCAAGGGACTCACATCTGAGTATACCCTTCCACGCTTATGGTGGACAAAAATGATTCAGAAAAGGGGGTGGTGATGAACAGAGTGTCTGAATTAAGCAGACCACTCTTACCCAGTCCAAAGATCGGGGCTTGATCCATCACCGTTTTTTAGCTCACTGCACCATCCCAGCTCAGAACTTGGCTATATGCAAATTAGTCTGACCCTGGCCCAGTGCATCATGGGAACAGGGCAGACCAAACTACCAAGCCAATTCTTATACTGGGAAGGAAACAAGCTTCCGGGGACCGGTTTCTGGCATTTCAGACGTCTTCGGCACGGCTTGCTTGATTCCCGATGGTGCAGTGAGCAAGGGACTCATGTCTGAGTATACCCTGCAACACCTATAGTGGCCATTTCTTCTTTTTGGACCAGCATGATTGGTCACTTTTAAGGCTCTCAGGACCTCAGGGACAGCATGTGTAGACCAGGACTCACTCCAGCAGAGGCTATAAGTACACTCCAGTAAAAGTCCACATGCCGCTGGTCAACTGGTCTCTTGTATGAATGACCTTATGCAGCTGGTTTGTATCCCTCTTGCCAGACAGGAGGTCTGCCATCTGACTTTGGAGTCTGTTGGAACTGGGGTCACCAGTCCCCTAGGGTAGCATGGCACGAGCGGCTAGGCATCCGAAAGCACATGTGTAAAGCGATCATGCAGCACACACTCACACTGAGACAGAAACATGGGCACGCAATAAATGACTCCACTCCAAAGCTTGTATTAAGATAAATAGTCAGATAGAGCAGGATCAGGGAAATCACAAGTTCATTTAGAATACATGTGTCTCAAAACTTGCAATTAATATTGAATGAATAAATATCCGATCCGCAATAAATATTAAATATCGGATCAATAAATATTAGTTAGATAAATAGATTTTTAGTAAACCACAGGCCTGTCCTTCGCCTTGCTTACTGACAGCACCTGTAAAAATGCATTAAGGAGACAACCAAATAACATGGCATTTGTTCCTGCAGGTATTTCATCCATGTTTCACTAAACATAAATGGGTAAATAAATAACTGTAGGTTTCAGTAAATATAGCACTGTATAGGAGAAAACATGTCATTAGAATAAACATCCCCTAGTGCAAGTATATCCATCTCCTTAATCAGGAATGACCAATTTATGCATCTCTCCCAGTAGGAGTAGACATTCCCTAGATCAGGGCTACACAGTTCCAAAACAGTAACATCTCCTTGTGCAGGAATAAACAGGGCATTAAGTGTGGAGCAAACATTTCCTAAGCATAAACATCCCTTGTGCAGGTTTAACTAGTTCCTAAATTAGGAACAACCATTTTAGGAATTACCCCTAGTAGGAGTAGGTATCACGCAGTTCAACAATAGACGTAACCTTTTCATTGCAAATATGCCCATTTCCAAAACCCTGGATAGGCATTGCGTTAGCCATTCCTTCAGCCGGATTAACACCTTTAGTGAAGTAGGGGTAAACATTTCAACATGAATATCTATCTCCTTAAAAGCTTCCCATCAGTACATTTCAGTAATCCTGCCTGGAAAGAAATAATGTTTCCTTATACAGCAGTAAACAAGCAAATGAGTAACGGTAGGCTTTCACCAAATATGGCACTCAGTGGGAGAAATCATTTCATAAGAATAAACATCCCTTAGTGCAAAATAAACCATTTTTAACAGGCAAGCCTGAGCTTAGAAGACTTGGTTTATGCATGTAAAGCCTTTTAGTAAATGAAAACATTTCTTTAAAGCAAGGAGCATCTCACTCCATAACTGTGGCCATGTGCTCAACCTTTCAACCAACATGAATAAATATTTCATTATCCAGCAGTCACAGTTCATTATGCAGCTGTTGGCGTTTCCACCCCCAGGCCAGAATCAACATTCTAATTCCTACATTAAGCAGGCATAAACCTTTCAGCACCCAAGAGTAATCCTGTAAATAAGTAGAGGTTATAACACTGGGACAGGGGTGTAATAAAACTTCTATAGTTCAGAATAATCCTGGTTCCAAGCAGGAATAACCACTTCAAAACTCTTCCCCAATCATAGGTAACATCCCCCTAATCAGGAGTAAACATTACAGGGAAGGAATCAGGCATAGGCATTTCATTAAGTCATTTTTATAAATAGAACATTACTCATTGCTAGAGAGCAACATCTCAATAAGCAAGCACAGGCCTTGTTTTAGACTAGTAAAACATTTCTGTTAATTAAGGAGAACATTTCAATAAGCAATTCAGTAAAGCATTCTCAATGAGCATTTTACTATGCCTTGGACTCCCCTATGTAGGGCTAAGCCATTGCAGGTGAACTCAGTATGTCTTTAGGCCTACGCCGGAACCAGGGCCCAAACAGTTAATGAATGGCAAGCCTGTCCTCAGGCATAAACAGTAACTTAATGGCCTCCACGTCACCAGAGGCACATAGGGGCCAACAGGTGAGCACTTAAGGTAAAAAATACAGCGTTTCTCTGGGGCCTACAAGAGAGCGCTTGGAGGCACAATTACAGCGCTTCAATGGGACATTCAAGAAAGAGCTTGGAGTGAAATTACAGCGCTTCCCTGGGCACTACCCCAGTTCCTCACATGACAGCGCTTGGCCACAGGCAATGCTGGGGACAGCGCTTCAGCAGGCAATCAGGTTTAGATAATAGCACCCTGCAGGTACAGCACTTCACAAGGCAGCAACCCCCTTCAGTACCTCAGTGCTCTTCACAGGGACAGCAAGGGAGCGTTGGGGGAGCAGGGAGTCAGCGCTTCAGAAGGCAGCAACTTCTAGAGCCACAGTAGTTCTTGGTGACACAGCGCTTCAGGGGGATAGCGCTTTTCAGGATTCACAGCGCTACGATATAGCAGGCAATTCACAGCAGAGGTAGCGCTCGGCAGACAGTTCATTCCAGCTAGCACTGCTGAAGGGCACCACAGAATATAGCGCTTCAGGCAGGAATCACGCCCAGGATTCTAGCGCTTCACAGACAGCAGGGTGCAGGGCTATAGCGCTTTGGCCCACACGAGGTGGGGGCAAGATCAGCAGGTCGAATAACATTCAGTTCAGGGTGCTGCAGTTCAGGCAAATATAGCGCTTCAGAAGGCAGCAACCCCCTCCATTACTTCAGCGCTCTTCACAGGGTCAGCAAGGGCAGCGCTAGATATACAGGACAGGTGACACCCCAGTAGCAGGTTAGCAAAGGAGACCCCAGGTGACATCAGGAAACGCAGGGTCAGTACAGCGCCAATACCTGATTGCTTCTTCAAAAGTCCTGTGATGATTTAATTTCTTCTTAGCGTTTTAGGTTTCTTGCGCCCTTGTAAATAGAGGCTTAGTTCCTTGGTTCCTTGAAGGGGGGGTTAAGTTGCTGGCTGTCAATAAAATTCTCCTCAGCCAATCCCTTCAAGTGGTCCCTGGGGGTTCCCTTCCGCTGGGCTACTTCAGGGGGGATTTACAGGAGTCCTCAATACTTGTAAGGCAGCACTCTAAGCCCTGTCACTTCCAGTATCATAGTCCCTGACTAGGCCCCTCTGCCTAAACTCCTGCGTAGGTTCCTCCCCCAGGTCTCCCCTCAGTCACTCTCACAGGAAAGTTTCCCTCCCTTTCCTTATATACTGCCAGTTGACAGTTGGTAGTGGCAGTTAGTGTCACCTCACCTCTTCCAGAAGGTTACAGAGGCTTCCAGGAGGTTCCACCATTCTACCTGTGGGCAGGCTGGCAGGCTAAGTTGATACATTGTTTGGAGGGTTCCAGCCAGGCCCTGGCCACTAGAATGCGCCCACTAAACCACGCTGCAGCAGCAGTGGTCAGTGGTAGCCATGTTAGGGGTATGAGACACCTGCATCTTAACATCAGTTTCACAGTACACAGGGCTTTCCTCACTACACAAGGCCTATACATTGTTGTTACCATGAGGGCATTCTGATTTAAAAGGGAAATAAAAGGCGAAAAATTTTGGGGAAAGGGCCAAGTCTCACAGAGTCCATTTCTCAATCCTGAGTACGAGTGAGAGAAGCGTCAGCTCTTTGGATCACCACACAGCCCTCAGACAGCAGAGGTATTAATTTTATGTTCATCCACAAGTCTAGATGTGTTCTGAGGGAATAGGTCTCTTTACAACGCATGCAAACACATTGCATGCTATTACAACGCCGTTGTTGCAACAACCGCGTTGTTACAAAAGGAACCAGTACATCGCAAGTAGTTATAACAACTTTCTGGAGGGGGCGCGCTGGACCTGAGAATAGTATTATTTACTATTTGTACTCCAGTTTGTGCATCAGCAGGGAAGGTGTTGCATTGTAAATCCAACACCAGCGCGCCCCCTATAGAAAATCTTTGAAACGACTTGCAATGTAATGGTACGCATGGTAACAACGCAGTCATTGTAACAACTGTGTTGTAAAGGTACTGCATTGTGGGGACAGTGTTGTAAATGCTGTTTCCCATTCTGAGAAGCTGAGGGTTAGTTGCCTGAAAACTCTCCACTGTGCACCATTCTAAGGGAAAATCAAGATGCCAGAAAATGTCTCCCTCGTGCACTAGCATGTGGTCCACACTGGGTTGTATTAGCTTACCTGCAAAGTCTCCCACAGTGCACCATTCTAAGGGAAAATCAAGATGCCAGAAAATGTCTCCCTCATGCAGTAGCATGTGGTCCACACTGGGTTGTGACCATATTAAAAAAAAGTGGTCTCCTCCTGCCTATCGACGTCAAACTGGTTTTAAAACCAGGTCTGAGCACCTGTGAATCGGATTAGTATTACTGGTGTGTAAACTGAGATCAATGGTTCCTCTTTCCAAGGGCTCGTGTATCACTTAACTATGAATGGGCATGTCTCACCCTGATCTCTTTCATTCAAGTTAATGAAGACCCTGACTTTCCAAATGGTCCTTCTTGAGATAAGCTAGGTCTCACCCCAGGTTGCGAAAAGATCCAAGTCACTTTCTTTGCTCTGGGAGCAGGTTTCACACTTCCTCAAGGATGAAACATTGGCTGGGATGACATCTGCTTGCACTGCAAAGCTAGTTAACCTACTACTTCGAGCAGGAAAAGTCCCAAATCCTGTTCATCACCATTGGTTTGGTTTTAATGAATGCTACAGTGGTCGAATACACTTTGACGTTTTTTTCTAAAACAAACTTACAAAAATCGCATTTTAATTGTAAATCCGTTTTTCTCATAGAAAACCCCAAAGCACCAATACAGTGCAAATAGCATATAGGGGCTATTCAAGGCTAGGGATGTGCCAACTTTAAAGTCTTATATTTTCCACTTATTTATTTAACGAAACAGTTTTATTGGAATTTAGTTACCGTGTAATATATATCAAACATGATAATCTCTTCCTTTGGATTATACATTGTACCACAATGGACACCTGTTACATACAGCATCCGTTAATGACAGTAACAGAATAGCCATTAAGAAAAGAGCAGAGCTGCCATATGGCATCTACCAGCGAACCACCCACTGCCCCTTCATACTGATCAGAAAGCAGCCAGCATAACTTAGGAGCTTGGATGCAAGCGTATACCCTGAAAAAGCTGACAATCACCCATATCTTGGTGTTTGCCCTGGCATCCAAGGGACTCGTACACTAGCATTCCTGGATGATAGTTGTCTACTCCTCATGCCTAACTATTGAGTGAAGGGGATTCACCGCCCATTCGCTTGCTGTTTCCCGCTTGGTGACCAGCAATCCTTCCTAAAAGAGGGCAGCTTTATATCTATTAGGGTCAACATAAATCATTATATGAATCAAGCAGCTCCCTTACAAGTATGGACGGTCACCCCTCCAAATGTGCTGTAGATGTGGGCGCAACCACATAGTATGAAATTACTCCCCAATGACACTTCTACACCTGATGCAATTGGGAGACAAAGGGCCTCATTTATGAAGGCCTTGCGTCAGTTTTGCGCCGCCGGTGCATCACTTTTTGTGACGCACCAGCGGTTTAAAAAATGCGCCTCGTTGCGCCATATTTAAAAAGTGACGCATCTAGGTAGATGCGTCACTTTTTAAACCCCTGCGCCACATTATACCTGCGCCAGGTATAATGTATGCAGAGGGGGCGTTCCCCCGCAAAAAGCCTCGTAATAGTGACGCAGTGAAATCTATGAGATTTCACTGCGTCACTTTTAGGACGCTGTTGCGTCAAAATCTTGCGCCTGCCTCACAGCAGGCGTAAGACTGACGCATGCCCTTTCACATGGGGATTTCCCCATGTGAAAGGACGCATTGCTGGAGTTGCGTCACTTTTGTGACACACTCCAGCAATGCGTCACTTTTGCGCTTACAGATACGTCAGAAATACTGACGTATCTGTAACTCCTTGCGACATGATGCGTCATACATTAAATATGACGCATCAGGAATGTCGTAAGGAGTGCGCAGTGAAAAGTGACGCATCGCTGTTTTCACGCAGCGATGCGTCACTTTTCATAAATGAGGCCCATAGTTTTCCCAAAATGCCAAAGTTTAATGTGTGTGTGTGATATAAACTCCGTGAAGGGTTTTTAGTTTGTGAACAAAAAAAGGCGATCAACAGCACAAAGTGGAATAAATGAATGTGCAGAACTCATTAAGAAAAGAACTCAATCTTTATGACGTATAAAACTATCAAACTAGTACAAACTTCTTAAACAAAAAAGCCATAAATAATTCATTAAAATGCACACACTGACTGGCAAATAAAAGACGAATCATGTTCAATCTACGTCTAACTAAAGTACTATGTGATGCCCCATCACCAGACCCTAATGGGAACAAAAATGAAACAAAATAGCTGCCATAAAAGGCTTTATCTTTGCTATAAATCCCATCTAATCATTTAAAAGACATGAAGAACTCATGGAAGTCAATGGCTGGCTGGGCTGATTCAACTCCCAACCTCTCATTGTACTTTATTTTTATTTTAGTTTTTGAAAAAGTTATGCAATTAAGACATGCAGACAGCTAAAGCTACCTGAAAGCAAGGTTAACGATATAAAATGCAGCTATTTTTTCAAAAAGAAAGAATGATTGGGGGCTGTCCACCCAGGTATCTGGCTGTGTCTCTGCCCCAGAAATGGGCGCAACAGTGTTTCTGCCCCACAGGGGGGGGGGGGGGGGCAGATTGGGAGGAGCTTTGTCCTCTTTCCCCACAGGTGTCATCACAAACCTCACTAGACAGCAGGGACTTTTTACAGCATGGGAAAAGGACTGAGGGGACCCATCCAGGCAAGCTGCCACCAGATATTGGGAACACAGACATTCTGCACTCTGGGGGAGCAGATAGGTGGTGTTTATCCCCAATCTACCCTTGTGGGTGGGGGTAGCTCATTATTCAGCAGAAATGTTTACCTGGCAGAAATTGCAAAAGGTGGGGGCGACCTATCCTGGCTATTGTAAGAAATTAGGCTCACTTGGAGAGTAATGATAATGAATTTATTGGAGCTCTTAAACACAAATACATTCTACTTCAAGTCCTATCCTTAACTGCCCTGTTACTCCTTGAAAAACTCTTCTCCTTACATCCCTGACCGTTCTCCCTTTATCATTCCACATGACATCACAGTGTCACCATATCACATTATCACATTCTCCCCATTTTTTTAAAAACAGGCAACAACTCAAAATAAAACAACATAATTATAAATAATTGCCAAACAGACTCAGGCAACTCCAAATCACACCTAATATAATGATCCATAATTTCTTATTCATCGTTCTACTCACTCTAAGTTTCCATTGTAAGTTCTTCCCTTTGCCATTGTAAGAAAGGAGGCTCACGTGGAGAGTACTTATAATGAATTTATTGGAGCTCATAAACCCTACTACATACTGCTTCAAGTTCTAGCCTTAACAGTCCTGTAATTCCTTGAAAAGCTCTTCTCCTTCTATCCCAGAACGTCTTCCCTTTATCATTCCATGCAATATCACAGTGTCATCACATTACAGCTTTGGGCCTTGCAACACCCAAAAAAGAGGCAAAAAAGCCTTTGAACCCACCTGGGGGGGCATTCTGGGGAGTTTGCCCCAATATGCCCTCCCCATTAGGAGCAGAAAGCACACTAGACAGTTTAGGTAAAAAAAACGGTTGGCCCTCTGGCACTGGGCTATGCCCTACCTAAGAAGGGGCAACACAGTAATTCTGCCCTCAAGGGGTGGGTATGGGCGAGTTTACCCCAGTCAGTCTGCTGCGAGCAAAAAGCCCACTAGATGCAACAGATCTCTGCATGGTCTCTGCCTTGATCTGTCCCTGTTGCAAGTGCTAAGCTGAGCCACCCAAGAGGGCCACCGTTTTATCAGAAGTGCAGGAACGCTAGGTGGTAGAAACTTAGTGTATCCCCGCAAATTATACAGCTTTCTTTAACAGAAATATGAGAAAAAGTGTGTTTTAGCCAAAGTATGAGGTTTGTAGGACATTGTGGGAAGGGGAAGGTAGATCCACTCGGATCACCGACATAATATCAAATGCACAAATATAGAATTACCAAAATATCGAAGAAAAAATATAGAATGCAAAAATATCGAATTCCTATCTACAAACAGGTAAGTACAAAAAAATTGAAACAAAAATATAATTTAAAAAAATATAGTTAGTCAAAATATCGAATTTTTTAAATGTCTTAAAATTAAATTGAAATTAATGAAATAATAAATTTAATTAACTAAAACATACTTAAAAATACTTAAATAACCCTAAAATTATTAAATACTTATTTTAAGTTAAAAAAACATACAATTTTATTTTTTAATACATATATACATATATATATATTAACATATTATTAGTATAAAATATACAATATTTTTACCGTAGGATAACAGGAGGGTAACATTTACTATTACCACTCCAGTGAGTGCAACAGTAGGGAAAACGTCGGATAGCGAAGAGGTAAAAATTACTATTCCCACTCCAGTGAGTGCAACAGTAGGGAAAGCATTGGATAGCGTAGGAGGAAAAATTACTATTCCCACTCCAGTGAGTGCAACAGTAGGGAAAGCGTTGGATAGCGGGAGGGTAAAAATTACTATTCCCACTCCAGTGAGTGCAACAGTAGGGAAAGCATTGGATAGCGGGAGGGTAAAAATTACTATTCCAACTCCAGAGAGTGCAACAGTAGGGAAGCTTTGGATAGCGGGAGGGTAAAAATGACTATTCCCACTCCAGAGAGTACAACAGTAGGGAAAGCATTGGATAGCGGGAGGGTAAAAATGACTATTCCCACTCCAGAGAGTGCAACAGTAGGGAAAGCGTTGGATAGCGTATGGGTAAAAATTACTATTCCCACTCCAGACAGTGCAACAGTAGGGAAAGCGTTGGATAGCGGGAGGGTAAAAATTACTATTCCCACTCCAGAGAGTACAACAGTAGGGAAAGCATTAGATAGCGGGAGGGTAAAAATTACTATTCCCACTTCAGAGAGTGCAACAATAGGGAAAGCGTTGGATAGCGTAGGGGTAGAAATGACTATTCCCACTCCAGAGAGTGCAACAGTAGGGAAAGCGTTGGATAGCCTAGGGGTAAAAATTACTATTACTTCCCACCCTATTCCCCTATAAACCCAAAATCCGCTACAGTAAATAAATCGATACAATTATCGTAAATATCAATGAATAAATTAATACACATTAATTACCAATTAACAAAAATTAATTACCAATTAACAATTAATTAACAATAAAAAAAATCAATACCAATAAATAAATAGAAATAATGTACTTAATTACAATTGAATTACTTCCCACCCTATCCCCCTATAAACCCACAACCCACTACAGAAAATAATTTAATAAAATTAACATAATTATCAACCAATTAATACAAATTAATTACCAATTAAAAATTAATTAACAATTAATTTAAAATGAATACCAATACATAAATAAAAATATTTAATTAATTACAAATAAATTACTTCCCACCCTATTCCCCTATAAACCCACAACCCGCTATAGAACTATAACGCAAAATTAAATTTAAAATAATTAGTAATTTCTAAAAATTAATATTTAATTTAATATAATTAAATGACTTCTCACGCTATTCCCCTATAAACCCACAACCCGCTACAGAATTAAATCACGCAAAAATTAAATAACATAAAATTAATTAATTAAAATAAATTACGAAAATAATATACACTTTCACTTATATACTAAAATACAAAACACTTAAAAAAATCGATATTATCAAAATTCGATATATTTTAATACCAATATTATATACTTCGATATTTTGACTTTCTATATTTTAAAAAATGTATATTATATTACTTACCTTCAATTCAATATTTTTCACCATTAGATTCTGTCCATTCGATATTTTGTCCATTCTATATTTTGACTTCGATATTTTGGTAATTCTATATTTTGAATTCGATATTTTGACTTGTTACTGATCTACTGAAGCCAGAACTACCTCACCTCCCCTCTACCTGGTCCCCTTGGTCTCTATATGCTGTGTTTCAGGTCTTTTCTTTTGTCTTCCTCTTTGGTTGGTGTTTCCTGGCAAGATAAGAATCCTACTCTCTCCTCTACACTTTTTACTATTCGATAGCACTACTAACGTCATTCTCTCTTTATTTTTTTCTTTACCACTTTTTGCCATTTCTGAGACCCTTCCCTGATTCCTGGTCATTTTGCTGTGGGCTACCTTTTAAAGCAGCTTATTTATTTTACTTAATTTCACTACGATGTACACTTTTTTTCTCTTCATGCCTTCTTCTAAATATGATCATTATCTTGCTTCAGCGGATGCATCTCCCTTCCCCTCGCGCTTCTTGCCAACGTGTATTATTTATCTTATGCATTTCTGTTTAGGTATGCATTATATTGGATCTCGAGGTGCAAACTTTGCAAGCTTCCCTCATGTTTCTTATTTTTTTTGTGTGCTGTTTAACTTTGTTGTCTCCATGTAGATGCACTCCCTCCTGCCTACGGCGCTAAGCCCCCTTCTCCCACTTGCTGTTACAGTGAGCATGCCACACACTGCACCACGAACACACCATATAATGGCACACAATCCTGCAGCCACTAAGTTTTGCAGCACCCCTCTATCTAGTTCAGTTTTCTTCATTTTACGTCCAATCAGAGCGACCATTTCACTTTTCATGAAAATCAGCAATTAGCTTTTTTCTGTCCATAATACCGAAACCCAATTAGCTATAACAGATAACATCTAATACTAGTATCTGTTACTTACTGTCCTATCCTTCCCGAACCAACTAGGAGGAGGAAGACAGAGATGAATAGAAGTGAGACAATCTTTAATATACTTAGGATTTTTTCTGCCTGGTAGAAAAATGTGACTATGGCAGACTTTTGTACCCTCCCACTCTGAGTTGAGTCCTCTTCCTCATCTTCTGAAGTCTTCAGAGAGTAATAATATGGATTTTATCCCACTACTTCAGAAGGCTGGAAGCCTCCTAAGGGTTGTCCCTACTGCATCTGTCATCTGCATGGCAAGACTCCTTTCAAATGCCCTTGACCTCTTCTTCCCACTCACAGCATTTTAATCTGCACTAGCCATCACACATTTGGGATGAGACATCCAGTTGTACATTATGCACTGGGAAAAAAGTTAGAACTGTACATCAAACACTGGAAGCATGTGTGGCACCTTTAACAACCTACCAAGAAGCGTAAGCATGTTAACACTGATCCCCCTGCCAAGGGCCCTTCCCCAGTTATATTTGTCTTATGTTCAAACCTGCCCTCAGATGCGAATACTAAGAGGTGATTCAGTAAATCTGTGAGTGATGATAGTAATTTAGATTCCTCTCCCCTGGCAACCAGCAAGGAGGCAGACATGGAAATGGACATGAGCCTTACTTCAGATAGTGAATTTACAAGGGAATTACTGCTTCTGCCCATAACATGAGGCACCAATGTCCAGCAGAGTTCCTACGCTCTAAAGAATTCTTCTGCTCTTTATTTGAATGATGAGCCTATTTTAATTTCTGACTAATTTCTCCATCCTAAATCCAGCAAATGGTCCCCCGTTGAGCATGTGGCTAGGTTTTCCAGACACTGACGTTACAGATCCTTAGATAAGCCTTGCAGGTTCAATATTAAACTGAATACCCAAGGCGTACCCTGGACAATTTGGCATGCAATACTCCTGATGCAGACCCAAATATAGGGGCAGATTAGGATTGAGGTTTTTCCGCATCCGCCGGGCCGGCGGAAGCCACCGCCGGCCCGGAGGATGCGGAAAAACCGGAGCGGACCCACCAAAGACCCACCGCCACATTAGGATGGCTGGTGGGTCCTGGTTACTGTCCGCAGCTTTTCCGCCGCGATTGGCTTACAACCACGGCAGAAAAACCCTAATATGGTGGCGGTGTCTCTCAGACACCGCCAGCCATATTAGGATGTCCACAAAGAAATGCTTTTCCACGGCGGGTTTTCCGCTGTGGAAAAGCATACGGAGCTTCACTGCGGGGGCCCGTTGCGGGCCCCCTGGGTGAAGGGGGGGTAGGGGGTGCACATGGGGGGTACCTATGGTACCCCCCTGCATTTGTATGCAGTAATCGGCAGGCATTGCGCGGTGCCTGCCGCTTTCTGCATACAAATGCAATGTATGCATTTTTAACATTGCGGTGGGTGCAGCTTGAAGCCGCACCCGCCGCAATGTTAAAAATAGAGGATGTGACCGCCAGGGTGGCGATCACATCCTAATTGGACAGGAGGGAACTCCGCAGGACATGCTCTGGTTCCCTCCTCCTCGATGGTCGCGGACGGACTCAAGTCCGTCCGCGATCATAATGAGCCCCTAAGTTTCCTTTTTTCTCCGCTCTGGTCATAACCCCAGGACAGACTGCAACCTCACTCTAAAGTGTTGCCAGAACCACATCTGTGATATTTCCAGCCCTCTAATCAGGGTATGGGACATGCTGGAACATAGTGTTTTCTCACCCAATCTCATCAACCTCCTGTCTCTTCCAGTCTGGCCAAAAAGGACTGAACGCCTCCGGGGTGAGGCCAATGCCATTATTTCAGCTGGGTGGAGGAAGCCTATTCTTATGTACCTCGATTGGTCCCAAGATTGCTGACGTGGATGCTTATAAACACAATTTGAAGTTTCTGAGAGGACTTCTCTTCCCTGACTCCTTCCTAAAAAACATTTAAAAATGTGTGCTGTTGGAAACTGTTTGAAGATCTTCGCTATTAAAAACGACCAAGAAGAGAGAGAAAAAAACTGTGTTTACTTTATATGTATTGTGCTAAACTTTGTACACTGCTTAAAATTGGGAAACTTCACTTATACTCGACGTGTGCTGGCGAGTGTGAATTGTTCTTATTGGCTTAGGCCCACCTTGGGCAGGTTGGTGGTTCGCCTCACCTTTCAGCACCGTAAGCTGAAATTGGTACATCCAGGTATTTATTGTGTGATTCTTCTTAGTGGCCCCATTCACCTAAAATGAATGCCACTGTCTTTTGAAGAGAAACCAGAGTAAGCTGCTGGTCAGAGTGCCAGTACCGGGAAGAATTGCGGCTTGGGCTTCCGGACCTTCGTTGCCACCATCACGCCGGGATCTGGATGGGGACTACAGCCCCCAGAATCCTTTAGTGGCGCAGCGTGTTGTGTCGGCTGCCTGCACCGGGAGGCACTTGAAAACACCAGAGGCCACCCGCAGTGCGGGCCAAGGGCAGGCCCATCCTGCACCCATCAGCACCAGAAAGAGAAAGGGCAGGCCCACCCCATTTTAGTCTTCATCTAAAAAACGCGCTGGTGGAACAGCTCCTGTATCCCAAACAAAGGTACTGTCCCCCTACACATGATATTTGCTTTTTGAAAGTTGGAGGCCAAATTCTTTCCCATGGTCATTTATTTGGACTACTAGATAGGAGGAGATTTCTTTGTACTTTAACCGTTTCGCACTTTGCGAGAAGGGACATGGGGA
Organism: Lissotriton vulgaris; assembly: GCF_964263255.1. Taxonomy (NCBI): domain Eukaryota; kingdom Metazoa; phylum Chordata; class Amphibia; order Caudata; family Salamandridae; genus Lissotriton; species Lissotriton vulgaris. The sequence continues at coordinate 1,433,968,587 of NC_141693.1, read as the reverse complement.
AGCGCAAGTCAATGGGGGGGGGGGGGGAGTGGGGGAGCTGACTCCGGGACTTCTACTAAGCAACAAAAGGGTAAAAAGGCAAGAAAGGTGGCCAGACATGCAGCTACGGACTGGGTCCTTGTTCGGATCGATAGTTTGGTGGAGGAATGTGTGGCAATTTTAGGCAGAAATGTTGCTGCACAATTGAATACAGAGGAGGTGGGGGTTGCAAAAGGGGGTACTGTTTTGCCAGTTGTGCCTGATATGTTTCTTCTGAAGCACAAGGGTGCAACTGATTCTGGTGCAGGGCGACCTCTACCTGTGCCAATTAATAGTCCCATTGTGAATAACTCTGATAAGTTGACTTCAGTTGATAGCGGCTAGTCCTTCTTCTTATTTAACCAACCTATACCTTGTGTCAATAGGTTTTCTTTACTAGCTAATATACATAGTGATAGTACTGCAACAGATGTACTTATCTCAGCTGATATTGACCTAGCTCCTCCTGATAATCTTACTTCTAAACTTTTGCCAAATCAACCTTCTGTTTCTTTAGCACAAGTTGGCACTATGTCCGATAATGCCTTGCTGGAGATTAGTGTTTTAACAAGTTTAGTTTCCCTGTTAAGAGATGAAATTGCATCTATGAAAACCCTAATTTTAAACTTTTCTGCCCTGGTGGGGTCCCAGACAAGCGAGAGGTCACGTTCTGTAGCAAATCATGGTCCACCTGATGGCAATGTGTTCCCATTGATAGCCAGTAGCAATAGGTCGAGGTCCCAAGTAGAGGGCAACATAGCTAGGGTTGGAAATTCTATCCAATCCACCGTCATGTAGCAGGCTAGGGTAAGTAGACTAACTGTACAAGGGAAAACCCAAAATAAATTGTCCAAACCACTGGAATGTAAGTTAACACACCAGTTAAGAACACCGGTAAGGGAGCACCCTATATCAGAGATTAGGGGGGGCACTATTGACAAAGTTCATAACAGAGGCAAACCGCCAAATGGGAGAGAGGGTGTTGAACTTAGCAGACCCCATACTTCTAATAAAATCTTTATGACAAATGTCCCTAAGTTGGGTATTGGGAGGAACTTTTAGAGCGCCGACTCCCTGACCAATAAAGCCATCCACTGGCTTCGCCATGTTAGAGGCTGTAGATCAGTAATCAGGGAGGATACTAACAAGGCAACTAGGCTAATCTCGGATGTTGGCCAATATGACTGTATTGGATTGGTTCTAAGAACTGAGTCATTGGCCGAGAATCTTTTTGCCCTGGAATTTAGAACTGGTCCCCCAGCGCAATCCCGCATCCAGCTCAGGAAAATGCCCCTTAATCTACCAAATGTGCAGAAATCGTTTACTAACACTGAGGACTCTGGTCTTGAATATGTTGACTGACTTCCGGCCCTTTCTGCGTTACCTCCCTCTAATTCAAGTTCTGGAGATCTTGTTAGGGGAGGATCTTATATAGTAAAGAAAATTATTTATAGTAGTTCAGGCTCCAGAAGTAATAGTGTACTTGCACAAATTGGTAAAATTAGAGTGGTGGACCCCTTTATTGGAAAAACATCTTGTACAGGGTTTGATTGCCCCACTGGTGTTTGTTCAAAGGCAAATCCTGTGAGGGAAGCTAATACTCCTTGTGCGGGTGGAGTACCCGTGGGTGGGACATTAATCTCCTGGAACGTAGCAGGCTTGGGCGCCAAAGTGTTATCTCCAGAATGGTTAGCGTTCATTGGAAGTTTTGATGTCTGCCTTTTCCAGGAGACCTGGTCATCTGAGCCTCATTTTTGCCCTGGTTACTTACATTTTTTTGACCCTGCCATAAAGGGGTTAAAGGGGCGTGCAATGGGTGGGTTAACAATTTGGGTACGACAGCAACTCCCTGTAGTTATTAAAGAATTACCCTCAGGGAGTGGTGAAATAATCCTCATCCCACACACAGTGTGGCTTCATAAGTGCTATTTTACTTGTCTGCATGAAGCTCAAAAGCCTCAGGCCATTGATAGGCTTAAAAGTACTGAATTCCTTGGTGCTCTATCACCACTTAAAGATGGAGGGTGTCCACATCACCAGGGATACCCGCCTACCTGGTAACTGGATTATCCAGTTGGCCTATCAAAGACACTTTTTTCTCTGTTCCAGTCCTTCCCCCTTCAACAGTATCTCAAGGTCAAAGGGAACTTCCAGTTTGTCCCTGTTGGCCTCTGCTCCACAACTTTGTGTTTCAAAAAGCTTCTATGAACTGTTGTATCTTTCCTGAGGATGTGAGCCATCCACTAAGTTATCTACCTGGACAACATTCTTCTAATGCCCAATTGCTGGAGATTCTTCACTTCTTCCTCTATCACATCATCAACCTTATTTATTCACTGTAATTCATAGCGTATTTTGAAAAGCCTGTGTGCAGCAGACATTTTGTGCTTCACAATAGACATGCGATCATGTATCCTAAAACACACAAGAAACAAACTTTGCTGCCTTCAGAAAAAACTTGGTCGAGCCCTGACATACCCTTCACCATCTCTCAAACAGTTGGTCAATCTGGTAGATATGCTTCCTTATTCTATTTAGACATTTGTCATCGATCCCTACACTACGGATCCCTTCATAGCTGAAAATCACTCAACTCAAGCCTAACTCACTGTGCTCAGATTTCCCTATACAATGGCTATCATATATAACTACAGTGGTGACTAATGAACCTGGATCCCTGGAATGGCAGAGCTATCTTCATACGTAGTCTGGGTCTCATTATTAATACATTGGTGGGACATCAGTCTCCAAGCCTTTTCTCCCTGCAGCCTTGGTCACAGAAAGAGTCCCCCCTTCACATCAAATCTTGGCAGTGCCACCTGCACTGTGAAAACCTTCCTCTGTAATAAAAGAAATTGCTCTTTCCCACTACAGCATCTCAGTAGTCTTTTAGTGAACAAACTGGACGTGACCAGGTTCAAACCCAGCCCTCTCTCTCACTCTTTGGACCATTGAAACATTTGCCTGAGAAGGACTCCAGCGACTGGATCGCCAAACTTTTCAGAAATTTCTATACTCTTGAGCCCATTGAAGGAGACGGGTTCACCCCCTCCCCCACCTCAACAACCAACTTCATACATTTGCATCTTGGAATCCAGACTCAAATGCCTGATCAGTAGACACCTTTCTCCAAGACTAGAATACCCTCTTGGGTTATGCTTTTTCCTCAGTTTGTCTAATTCTCACTCTTCTTCATTCTTTCTACTACAGAGTGCACATGTGTCTTGCAGCTCCCTTCCATCGCTACCAGTCTTGGTCACACACACCCCTCCAAGATTGTGCACTTGATCTTCCTTATCTTCTGCCAACCTTCCAGCCCTTACAATGGATCCAGAGTAGAACCCCTGAACAACCATCTGTCCCTATTAGCTAAGCTAATATCAGGAATTGTCACCTTCCAGGTGCAGCATCCCACCTCTTGGAAGATTCATGAGCTCTGGAACCAGGATTAACCACTCAGACTGGGCTGCCTAGGTTTTTTTTGGTACATGGAACGAGACATGGATCCGCTTCATGTCTCTTCTTTCACCCTAGCCTACTTCAATAACTCTTTTTTGAAGAATGGCCTATCCTATCGGACCATCGATGTCTTTTGATCGTCTGTCTCTGCAGGATATTCCTTTCTCTTGGGTAGAGGACCCCCCGCCCCACTATAGGCTTATTAGAGGTACTTGCCTTTTACACACACCCTCGCACCTGTTACACTTCCCTATGGGAAGTCAACTTGTATCTTCTAGGTCTCTTAGCTTGGCCCCACAATCCAGGCTTGTCTCTCTAACACCTCTCTGGCCAGTTAACCGTCCTTCTTTGTCTGTTCACCAATAAACAGGTTTCAAACATCTGAGGCATAGCTGTTTTCAAGTGCTCCTTCACTCCTAAAGCAGTTGTTTTCTTTTCTGCAAGAACAAGTGTAGATGTTCTTCCGTTTGATACCCTTGCTACCCTGAGCAATTAAAACTCTGTGTCACCAGCTATCTCAAAGAGTATGAAAGGCACACAGATAATGCGCCACAAACCAAATCCTCATCCCCTTTAGGGAAACCCATCATGCAGTCAGCATCCCAGCTCTAGCCAGATGGGTCTATCAGCTTGTCTCCAAAGTGAGCATTCACGTTTCCAGATTCAGTGCTTATCTACACATGGGTCGTAGCGGCCAATGCCTTCTTTTCTGGGTGTATTCCAGACAATATCCTAAATGTCCTGTACTTCCATCTTCCTGACCTTCTTTTTCAAACAGGTTGAGAGTGAGCCAGATTCTGTCTTCACTGGACCCAAAATGTGCCATCTAATGACACTCCCTTGTACTAAACATAAAAGTGGGATTTTTCTAGCTTGTTACAATGAAATCTCAATTTTATTTAAGACAAGCAGGTTGAAATTATATGCCGCCCTTTTCCCACCCTTGTGATCCTCCTAAAAGGTGATACTTTATATGTTGGCTGTGACCATGTTGAAATGTGGCTTGTCTCCACTATGTTAACTCGTGTGGCTGCCTCTTTTTTATTTCCTTTGACACAGTGCTATCTCAACTGTCTCCTCTTAATGTCTCTTCTCTCTCAATCTTACCCCTCTTAAAGGTGCATAATCCAGCCGTTTTGCTTGGCTGATTACCTCCCTTTACCCAGTGTTGATAGCCCGGTCTAGATTCCTTTATGTCTCTCAAATTTTGAAATGAGATTGTCTACGTTTCACCTTTCACCTTCGTTGAGTTGCTTAATATCACATTGTGCAAGTAAAATAGTAAAGACAGACACAAGAGGCGTCATCTCCTATTTACTCTTCCATCACAAAACTCTCTGTTTATGTATGTTTTCTTCTCGGAGTAAAGCAAATAAAAGGGCTACATTATAAAATGTCAGCCTGTTTGTCAAATCTAGATATGACAGGAAAAAGTCAGCTATCCCAAACTTGATTCCAGATTTAAGTCTGAGAAACGGGAAAGAAAAGAAGGAAAAGGCACTTATATGAACCAAAGTCATGGCACAACCCTTAAGTACGCTACACAGTTCATTTTAAGTATCTCTAAAAAAATACAGTGTATGGACTTCTGCAAAATTGCAATTTTTAACGAGAGTATCCTGAAAAAATCCAATGTACTTTCTCCAGCTTCTCCTAAGTGCAAGTGCTTCCTGGCTCGGCAAGAATTGGTCTCATTTATAACCAAATAAAACTTCTGCAACGACTCCCGTCTGACAACTAGAAGCGAAGCTGTAGTACGCCAATTTTCTTACTAAAATATGGCCTGAACATCAGCCAACAATTGCGAATAACACCACAAAATACACCTGCGAGTTCTGAATATTAAATGCCGCTACATTTAATACAGGCAATAAATCAAACGTTGTTGCCGGGGAACGTCGTGCTGCAGGTTGAAGCAGGACACCGAGCAGCCGCCGCAAGAAGCTCCGGAGTCAGCAGAGAAGCAGTATTTAAGATTAACCCACAAATGAAAGCGCACACTAGTCTACCCTACCTGCTCCGATAGGAGGAAAACGGAAAGTGACGGAACGAGACCTTTTTGTGATGTTACGGGCTTTTGACACCCCCAATGGGAATAACTATTTCTTTTTTTATTCGTTCTGTGGAGGGGGTGTGGGGGAGTAGTTGTGCGACCACAATGTTCATTTCGTTGCTAAATAGAATTATTTATTTCCTCCGGTGGTTGGCTGTTATCTCCTTGTTGGATAGACCGAGGAAGTGCTCTGCTGTAGTTTTTGGAAAGGATGAGAAGCAGAGGCTTAAAGGATGGTATGAAGGTGGAGAGCGAAGTGGATGGAGGGGCCACTAATTATGCTGCCTCCTTTGTTTGATCTGTGTTGCGCCATGCTGATCTAAGCAACCCTGCCTCAGAAATTGCACCGCACCGAATTTTAGGTTTGCAACTAATGACTGATAAATAATACATTTTTTTATTATAGTTAGCGAAAAAGTCTTCTGTACAGGCCACACCTGAAGAATGCTACATTGATTTTTTCCAGACAGAAAAACGCCTTGGGTCCGATTACTGAAGGTCATAATGAAAGCTCTGTGAAATGTGCTGGAGAGAAGATGGGTGTCAATGGGAACCAAGGAGACTACTAAAAGCAGAACAGTAGCGAAACAAAAATAGGCTGTTGAAAGTTGTTTCACACTGGGTGACCCCATAGAGGAAAGCAAACGCAAATATTTTCAAAGTTTGCCAAGGAAGCTGGTGGAGTTTGTTCTCTGACTTCTAGTTGGCCCTTTGTCTAGTATTTGGTTAAAACGTTGACCTTACACTTATTGCCCTTTCAGAACATATTTGCGGCAAGGAGGGTGAATCGTGATGCAGAGTACGCAGAGTTCTAAGCATCAGTTTTGCTTGATGAATATTGTAATTTTTTGGGGGGATCTTCAGTATAACGATCCTATAAAGATGATCCAACTAATATCAATGTCGCACACAAAAACAGATTCAGAAAGTAACTTTAGGGCACACTTTCAGATGGCAAAGAACCTATGGGTGAACTTTGAGAGAAATTTAATTGGCAGAGAGATTGAATGAGAGTAATCCACAAAATCTAACCTGTTTTTTTGTGAGTCTCTACGGTAGCAAGAATTACAGTTAGAATGTCTTACCTCCTTCCTTGACAACAGACGGCAGGTACTTTGGACTCCTTCCTAGGCTGCCCATTCCCTAGCCTGAAAGAGGGGGTTCCTCAGGGCTCCTTATTGAGCCCCACTCTTTTCAACTTATGTCCCCTTTGGCCCCTCTGGCGGAAGAGTATGGTGCAACAATAATTTCATATGCAGCATCTCTTCACCTGTGACACAGGAGCGGACTTTGAGGGTGAGAAGATTAGAACTTGCCTCACCAAGGTGTTTACGTGGCTAAGGAGGAATCAACTGAAATGTAATCCTGAGAAGCCTGAAATAATTTTCTTTGGATTCCCACCTTCAGAAGAGTGGAGACGCTGGTGGCCGGAGGATGTGTCACCTCCCCTCTCTGCAAAAAATACTGTAAAAAATCTGGACACTTTCTCAATGAGATCATAAGTACAGTCAGTTGTAGGCACCTGCTTTGGCCTACTGCGCATGCTGAGGAAATTTCATCCCCTTCTACCGGTGGACTACAAGAAAACTGTGGTCCAGGCGCCGGTCACTTCTAGACTTGATTATGCTAATGTCCTGTACCTGGTCCTCCCTCATTGCCTCCTCAATCGCTTGCAGGTGGCCCAAAATGCAGCTGCTAGAATGGTACTTAGGCTTAAGCCTAGGACTCATATATCCCCACACCTCAAGGTGCTTAACTGGCTACCAGTAAAAAAGAGGATCTAGTTTCAGGTGCTGGTGCTATTCTTCAAGGCCGTGCATGGGAGTGGTGCCGGATATCTCAGAAGTAGAGTTGCCTTATTCACGCCATCGAGAACCTTGAAGTCAGCCACAGCAGGTCGTGCCTTCATCCCTAGAATTCACCTTGCCAGGTCTGAAGGTAGTTCTTTTATGTTTCTGGGAGCCCAATCCTGGAATTGTCTTCCGCTATCCCTCAGAACTGCGATGGACCTCGCCGTTTTCAAGAAGCTGCTTAAAACCTGGCTATTCTGCAACTGACACTGAAGTTTTACGATACTACTTAAACCTGGTTTTCTCTGCAATCAAGGGATTAGGCAGGATAGATGGGGACCATGAGCACTGGGACTCTCTATTTGAATAGCTGTGCGCTTTATAAATAACCTCATTCATTCATTTTTTTTTGATGTTTATGGTTACGAGGCGCTTACTTTTATCGATGGTCAGGGAGTTGTAGAGTTTTTGGGACAAACCAGCCTACTTGGATATTCAGCTGCATTCCTCGCTTGTTTCTGGAAAAGCATACGAATTGGAGTTCTTATGTTTATGTCCAAAATATTTTCCCATTTTCAGATGTAACGTAGAATGGGAAATGCACATGAGTTTAATTGTCATTTTTTATCCAGTGCAAGCCACTGCACATCATTTGGGACAGGGGTGATTACCTTTCTGAAGCTAGTGCCAGTAGCAAAGTCTGCAGGTGCATGAAACACAGCTTTTAGAGTGGCTAATCTTTTAGCAGGACATTTGCACAATCCAATCAGTGTAGCACCACAAAGCTTGCATTAATACACAACCTACCAACACAGATTGTAAAAAAAGTAAAAATCGGAGTCAGACTTTTGACATGACAAAAGCGTAATCTTTATACCACATTTCAAATGGTCTAAAACATTTACTCTCTTGGGAAAACACAGAGAACAGAGTTGACAGTATACTAGTGGGCAGTGGCAGCTGGCATGACTCGCTGGTGGTGAGGATTGCATGGGGGGGCTCGCAGGTGGTGCGTGGGTTTGGTAATGCAAAAAATATATTATGTATACACTTAGCTTGCCGCCGGGTCCCGCATCTCTGCTCCTACTCTCCTCATGGAACAGGAAACCAGGAAGAACAGCCAGGCTCCTATGACCAATCACAATACTACAATGCAGCAGTGTGATTAGTAGGCACGCAGGCTCCCCTGACCAATCACAATGCTGCAATGCGTTGTGATGGGTTTTGAGCGTCCTGGTTCAACGCTCAACCAGGGAATGAAGGCCTGGGCATCTTCTCCATGCATGATTTAATGTAGCCTGCATGGAGAAAAGGGAAAGTGCACATGACTGTTTTGGGCGGTCCGAGAGGGCCGACCAAACAGTCATGGTGAACTTAGGAGTGGGCAAACTACTGCTCCCGGGCCTTGCTCCGAGAGCAGAGCAGCTCCCCCACCTGCCCGCTCACCAAAGGAAACATAAAATGATAAGAACTCAAAGTTATTATAAATTAATATTTCCTTTATTTTGCACTGCTCAAAAGTAGTGGGGCAATGCTCCTCCGCCAATAGTGGATGAGCTGCCACTGCAAGTGGGGTACATCTCACCCTACGGAACCCAGTAATAAAAGCTTGCAGCTCCCCAATACCTACCTTCCTTTAAACCCTCCAAAATAAACATAAAGACAATAGTTCATCAAAAAGTAGGAAATATTACAAACGCAGTTATAATTAATGTGAATATTCTCCAAACTATACAATACGACATTAAAAAGTCATCTAGGTTTCTTGTGCACCCTGGAGCCCCTTTGCAGCATGTGGTCCCTTCTCCTGATGACTCAACTTTCTTATTTACATCCATATACCCTCCAATGCTATTAACCTCCGTCCTTTCCACTCCCACAATCATAATCCTTATTACTTCATACCACACATTCTTCAAGATTATCACATCATAGCTTAGGAAATCCTTTGAGATAACTCAAAGGATTCTTCACCCGCACCAAATCTTCAGCCTTGTATTTACACAAACAATCTGTTGTGCTCTTTTTGCAATTCTAATACTTTTTATCTTCTCTTCTTCTGATGCTTCTCGACATGGGTCATATGTCTTTGTCTAAACCACTCGTGTCCACACATATATGATGCCACCTCCTCATCCATGCAAACACATTTTGGATGTAGGAGTCCTTCCATTGAACATCTCAAATGATCTTACACCTTTTATAATATAGGAACAGGCATGATCACTGACACATACCATCCACAGCTTTATTGGTGTCCACATTCTCACCCATAGCCAACAGCGTACATTTGACCAGCATTTGTTTAGTATGTTCTACTAAACTGATTGCTTGCAGATGGTAAAGTCTAATCCTCTGGTGTCTTGTGTTTCATTCTTGTAAAATTTTAACCATGTATTTTGCTGTAAACTGCTACACATTGTCTGTTTCATTGGGAAACCCTTCTCTTATGAACACTTCCTCAACTAACTTTGACAGATGCAGTCTTGGTCTGGTTCACAAACTTGACTTCCCACCATTTGGTGTAATAATGTAATAGTACAATTGTGTAACTTTTCTTGTAGTTAAATGAATAAAAAAGGTCCAATAATATCCACTGCTACTTTTTCAAGGTTTACTGATTGCTTTTAAATGTGGTGTGAAGGTCCTTAACCTCTTGACACTGCCCGCAAGCATGGCGTAATTTGTAAATATGTCTTTTATTTTCCTACCTACCTGGCCACCCGACTACACAACCAGTTCTGTGTTTTGCCAACATCAGGCCCAAATGTCCCTCATGTTTACAATTCTTCCCCTTAACTTGGATGGAGCAACAAACGTCTCCAAGCACACTATTGTATCTCCTTCCCAAGATAATTTCTCAGCCACTTTAACACCAGGTTGACCCTCAGTAACAACATATCTTTGATGAAGCAGGCCAACCATACACAATCTACTTCTTCACTTAACCATTCTTGTTTTGACAGCCCACACTGGCAGTCAAGCATTCTTCATGGTCATGGTCATCTATCTTTCCTTCAGTCACCATGGGAGACCTTGATTAATAATCTGCTCTTGGGTTTTTCCTACAGGAATATGCATTGTTTCAAAGTTGCATTACAACAATTTGGACCCTAAGCAAGCAATTATTGGTGTGTGGTTATTAATGACATTACCATTCTGTTAACCCAGTGCTAAAGAGGATGTGCTCCCTTCTTAAAACATTGTAGCAATGGCTTGTCCCCAACTAACATAATTAGTTTACTTATAAATCCCTAGTAAAGTGGTACTACCATTACTCAGGGCCTGTAACTTATATGTTACTAGTGGGGCTGCAGCACTTGACGTGCCACCCATTTAAGTTACCTGGCAAACCTGTCTCAGGTCTTGTTCACTCAAGGAAAAGGTCTATATTCTTCAAAAGATTTCCTAATGAAGGAATGAAACACAGTCACCATGTAGGACTGCATTTCGCTGCCAACCACTGTCATATTCAGATAGAAAACATGGACAAAAATGAAAGAGGCTCCTCCTCTTACATCATATTTGAACATTTAAGAAATCATCCAGCCCTGGTCCTGAGGAGAACCTATACTATATATGGTTTGAAACGTGCATACTATTGATTTGGGGTTTTCATGTTCAAACTACACTAATAATGAGGACAACTAAGGACTTTCTATGAAAAGCTATTATTTTTCTTTCATTTTCCATATTGGATGATTTTGGAACTCATTATTAACACCAAGAGCAATAAAATGGATCGCTCTGGTTTATAACTTTGGACTGGTTGAACACTGATTGGTGCTATTTTTGATTTGTGTGATCTTGTTTATTAATGTGTGATTTATTTTGGGATATGGAAAACGTTTGTAAAGGTTTGAGATTCTTCCTGTTATCACTTTCTGTTCTTAAATATTGGACAATGTTATGTTAGGATGATAAAATGTTATAATTGAATCCAAGGTCATGTTTATTAAATTGAATAATCTTTTCTTTTTTGTCCTCATTTGCCTTAAACCCTCTGAAAAATAAAAACTCTAACCGCCTTTTCGTATCCTGCCTGAATAGGATCAGGGAGCTTATTATTTTTAATGGCTCCGACTGTAGTGTAGTTCCTAGTTTCCCACTAGGCCCTGCGCATTGGAATAACATAAACAGTAGTATGGACGTAGAAGTGCGGATCTTCCAGGCCTCTACTGACTATGCTAAACTTAATTGGGTGTGTTACCAAGTAGCTCAGAGGTCACTGGAAACTTTCTTCTCTGCATAGGAAGTGATCAGCTTCCCTGGCACAGACAAGAAGGGATTCAGCTTTCCAACAACCGTGCAACATGACAACTTTGCTCCTCAGATCAAGAGTCAATCTCTAGGGTCGTGTGAAACAATAGACATGTATTTCGCTCAGTCAGGTTAGTGCAGTTTACTTTCACAATATGTAGAGAATAGAGAGACGGGCGTTTGTCAATAACGGGTTAACATTTATTGAACAGTCTTTCTTCTCGTACAAGAGAAATGTATTGCCACAATTGTAAGACTTGTTATGATAAAAAGTACGCATAAAAATGCCTATCTCATTCATCCTCCAAAAACCCGAGCGCGCATCCTATCAAGGCAGCTCTTATAAACGCCCGTTCTATGGTGAAACATGCAGAAAATGTATTTGAGCTCATTAGAGACAATAATCTAGACATGCTGTTCATCACAGAAACGTTGCTAAGCGATTCATGTGCCCCAGTGGTTGCAATAGCAGTCCCACGTGGATATCGCCTGGCTAGAGCCGATCGCTCCGCAGGCAGAGGGGGCGGCACTGCTGTTATATTCAGAGATACATGGACCTTTTCTTGCGATAAATCTCCGAGTGTGCTGGATGGTGAAGCCCTTGACTTCTCCTTTACACTCTCTCCCCACTTCACTTTAGGAGGGACCTTGATTTACAGACCGCCGGGGCCGATTGGCTCCTTCCTGAACTCTTTGGGTGACACTTTGACGGACCGTGCATTACGGTTCCCTAAGTTTCTCCTTTTAGGAGATTTTAACATTCACATGGATTCCTCTAGCTCCTCGGACACATCGGGTCTTCTAGACATTTTGGCCTTAACGCACCTAACTCAGTGGGTCTCGAAACCGACGCACTCACTAGGACACGTGTTGGACTTAGTTTGTTCTAACTTTGCTCTGGTCCTTAAAGATCCCCAGCCAGTTACCTGGTCCGATCATGCCGTGATTATCTTATCCTGGTATGTGACACTGTCATCTCACCACCCTCTCACCCAGCCAGGCCCTTTAGCACGAAAAATTAATGTTCCTGGTCTGGTGGAAGCCCTCATGCACTCCCAAATCGACCGGTCCACCAACCTAGAGAACCAAGTGGATCTTTTTAACAGCTGGGTCAGTCGGGGGGTCGAGACTGCTTCCAAACCGGCTAGGAACATTTCCCAACGCGTGCTACCTTCCCAACCCTGGTATACGCCAGCATTAAAAGAACTAAAAAGATCCTGCAAAAAATTTGAGCGGCTCTGGAGGGTTGCATACTCCCTGCAAACTAAAGCAGACCTCCGTGCAGCCCAAAGAGAGTATTACACAGCAGTCAAGACTGCGAAAGGTGCTTACTTTGCGGCTAGGATCCTAAAAGCAGATAACAATGATAAGGAAATCTTTGCCATAGTCCAAAGCTTTCTTTCACCTATAGCGGAGCATAAAAAGATCCCGGTTTCCCCCGAATGGTGTGAGGAGCTCTCCTCCTTCTTTATCAATAAAATCAGGCTTATTGAAGAGGGATTAGCTATGAGTACTGCTGCCTCACACCCCCCTGAGCTGGCACCTAGCGCCCCTGCTAGTAGCTGCCTTTCCAAATTCACTATGGTGGAACAATTGGACATCCTAACTCTTCTAAAATCCTTAAAATCTGGCTCCCCCTCGGATCCTTGCCCGGCAAGAGTTCTGGCGGGAGTAGCAGACTGTGTAGGATCTGAGGTCACCACTCTGATCAATTGGTCTCTACAATCGGCAGTGGTACCTAAGCAGTGGAAGCAAGCCAAACTCTTGCCTCTCCTGAAGAAACCCTCGGCAGACCCTGCTACGGCTGCCAACTACCGCCCCATCTCCCTGCTCCCTGCACTGGCGAAAGTCTGTGAAAAGGTTGTCTTTCGGCAGCTGAATGCCTTTGTGGAGGAGTCTGGTGCGCTACATCCAGCCCAGTCGGGCTTTAGGTCATCTTTCAGCACTGAGACAGCCCTGGTGGAGGTGGTGGAAGCCATTAGGGAGTGTACGGATAGGGGTGGCAGAGCGGCGCTAATTTTATTGGACCTCTCTGCCGCCTTTGATACGGTCCCTCACCAACTCCTCCTGGCTCGCCTCACTGAGATTGGCATCACGGGGGCTGTGTGGTCCTGGCTGGAATCCTTTCTGGACTCCCGCTATCAACAAGTCTGGATGCCCCCTTACTCTTCTTCGGCCAGGCTTGTTCAGACCGGGGTCCCACAGGGCTCTACATTGAGCCCACTTCTTTTTAACATCTATATGACCCCGCTGATCTACCTGGCCGAGGAGCTGGGTGCAACAATTATGGCCTACGCCGATGACACCCAGCTCCTGTTTACATGGAGCAACTCGACTGTAGAAACTAATGCAGCACAAAAATGCCTGGCAACCGTTTTCACCTAGTTAGCCCATGCCAAACTCAAATGCAATGAGGGAAAATCAGAGATCCTTCTATACGGTCAATTTCCAAGCCAATTTACTGAATTAATTTGGCCCCCTGACTTTCCCGTCCCCTCACTGAAGGTGGCCCAGCCCAGAACCTGGGCATATGGTTTAATGAAGATCTGAGGTTCGCAGAGCAGATTAAGCGACTGACGGGTGCCTGCTTTGGGACCCTCAGATCTCTGAGCAGATTCTTCCCTCTCCTACCACAGCCAGCAAAAGAAATGGTCGCTAGGGCCCTCATATTGTCTCGCCTGGATTATGCTAACGCGCTATATCTGGGCTCCCCTTCCTTTCTGGTTAATAAACCTCAGCTTATCCAGAATGCTGCCGCAAGACTCCTGCTGGGCATCTCCAGACGAAACAGCATAAGACATCAATTGGCTACCCTTCACTGGCTACCGGTCGCCCAAAGAGTCCAATTCAAAGCCCTGGTACTTACGCATCGAGCCCTTCATGATACAGGTCCTACCTATCTCAGGAAAAGAGTGACTTTCCATGTTCCAAATCGCCATCTAAGGTCAGCTTTCCAACGAAGGATGGCAGTTCCCCGCTTCCGGCGAACCAGATTGGGCGGGCAATCTTTTTCAGTCAAAGCCGCCACCCTCTGGAATTCCCTTCCATTCACTCTCAGGGACACCAGAGACCTTGGTGGCTTCAAGAAGCTCCTTAAGACCCATCTTTTTAACATAGCCTACTAAAGCTGCTTTGCTTGGCTGTTTAGCTCTCGACTTCTTTGTGGTTATGCTTCGCGCCAGGATACTCTTGAGTAGTTGTGCGCGCAATAAATATACATATAACATAACATATACGTACAGTAAGATAAGTATTGCGAAATAATACTGTAAAAGCATTGATATGGTTTGTTAGCCATACAATGGTTTAAAAGTAATAAAACATATATACAGTCATATATACATTAGGCTAAAATACTCAACTGGTGCTTCTAACTAAGCCTACCCTGTGTGCCTGACCTAAGCCTAACACGTGGAAGGGGAGTAAGTAAGTAGCTTTAAGTTAAGTTGATTTTGCCAAGGTTTGCTTCAAGAATTCTCTTCTAAGGGTTTAGTCAACACCATACCTCTGAATAGAATGATGGAGGTCTGGTATCTCCTTCAGGAGGAACTCGGTATCCCAGTCACCCGCGAGGACAGACTAGAAACGCTGGAGCTGGATTTCTCTGTTCAGCGCGTCGAGGAGGAGGAGGGGGGACAGCGTCCGCGGGCAGCTTGGCATCTGCTGGGCTCTTCGAAGAGGGACGGCTGTTCAGCTCCTAAGCTCACCACACCATCGTTCGCGCTTTAGCAGCGATAATGGTATCAGTAGCTTCACCAACAGCAGCAATGGGACACTGGCTGCAGCAACAGGCTCGCTCGCAGACAGCATACAACGGCTGGCAACAGGCTATTGCTTAAGGCAACGTTGGTAATATTTATACCTGACAGGTGCCTGGTTTGACGCAAGTTTGCTGGACATAAGACGTCAATTAAAGATGTCACTAGGAAGTGATAGCTATCAGTTGCTCATTAGAGTTCCATTACTAATCAAAACACAGCAAGCGGGGATTTCCAGGTTTGCTGAGTTTTTATCTTGTTGAAGAACTCGGAGTGTTAATCTAGGAATATCAGATAGTGACTTCTGCTCTGTCATTGCACTAATTGGTTGCAAAGGAAGTGGCAGAGAACTATTCTGGAATGTGGCTCTGTTCGTGTGAGGCCAGAGATGACTTTCTGAATATCGCACTTGAACGGTTATGCCAATATAGGGAATAAATGGATTTATAGCCGAATAGGGGCATAAGATCGCAGTATCGATCAGGAACCTAGATAAACACGCAACACCCACTCCACATTTTCATGTCCATCAAATTACTAAAACTAGAGCAATAGGATGCATGTGTAACATTGCCCACCCCAAAATACATAAATGCATTCGAAATAGGCGTATATTGTAATACGTGAAATTTAGGTACTGTACGTTTTTGAAGCATAGAAATCATTCAAAATTTATTGCATATGAAATCAATGAACGATTATGCAAAAAGAATTACACATGAAATATCTCTGAAACAGAAGAAGGGCGAGATAAATCATCACATATAAATGCATTGCAATAAATGTGCTAGAGGCTGATGTAAGTTATTATGTCTCTAGATGTGTTTAGAAATAGAAGTTTGAAGCTTCTGTTCTCTAAGAATAGTTTTTACGTTAAGCAAAGAATTGTTCGTGCCAAAAAAAGGTCAATATTAAAAAAGAATTAATGCTTGAACGGGAAAAAATAGAGTTCCAACGCTTTTAGCAGTTTTTGTTGATCAAAACTGAAGGCCGAATTCAGAGTTCATGGGAACGCTGTGTGTCGGAAAGCTTCTCCAAAGTTATTGTTTCTGTTCGGGTGAGAACATCGTATCAGACAGGCTCTCAAAGAATTGGTCTACAAAATCAGGTGACAGTTCAACCAAATTCGATAGCGCTGTAACTTGGCAGGTGTGAGAATGATTGCTGTCATCATAGTCGGGATCAGCAATGCTCACAGAAGGTCGTACCTGGGTGATGTTGCTTTTGTCACTCGCTCCACTGTTACCACCTAGTCGTAGCACAGGAGTCTCAACGAATGCCGTCATCAGGATTGGTAGCCGCTGGGGACAACACAATGCGTGAGCCGTTATTGGACAGAGCAAAGTATCGACGTCCATTGGTACTGCTGATGGAAGTGAAAGACAGATGTCCAACACGCATTCATCTCCGCATAGCATACATCGAAGTACCGGTAAGATACAGTTCTGCCATATAGGTCTGAATGAAAGGAACCAGGTCATGTTTAGATCTCTCAGCCTGGCCAATCCGAGGACGTTAGTTATCCTGTCCCGGTAGCGCATTGCTAGGATTGTCTCTTCCATTCCCATGGGAGCTATGTCTGAGCTTTGGCTTGCCATAACGAAGCAGGACAGACAAAAATAAAATCCCTGCTACGAGTCCCAAAAATAGTGGTATGCCACCAAAAACAGAGTGAACAAAATTAGGAACGATTCCCAAAATTGCTTGTAAAGGTGTTAGCAGTCCCGTAAAAATCATCTTAAATATGCCTGGGATGCTTGTGGCACTAGACATGTTAAGGAGTTGGCTGAGTATTTCTACGAAATGCACGGGGCAATTTGTTGATAAAAGTTCATGAACTTCAGTAGCTGTCCTTGCAACTAGAAGATCATACGTCTCTTTTGATGACGTTATAGGCACTGTTGTCTGCAAAAGCACAGACTTCATTTTGCTTAAAGTATCAATTCGTATAGAATAGAGATTCAGACGAGGCCAGATGGGAGTCGCTGTGTCTGCAGGCCCACTCGGGAACAATGCCTGCATACAGCATTTGACCATGGATGTTACGCTTACTAGATAACTTTTCCCTGGCACAAGGCCACAACATCTGTGATCCGTTCTAAGAATGTAACTCCCGTTTGCAAGTTGCATAAAGAAGGGCTCTATCTGAGTTGCAGGTGTGACTAGCTGGTGGTATTGGCTTTGGTATAGACGGTGTTTTAAGGTCTTTGATCTTAGCTAGGCCAAGACAGGATGTTTGGTGAGTTGTGTCATTTAAAAACAACATTTGGTCTGGTATCATGCAGGTTCTAAATAGTGCTTCAAGGCCTTGTACCTGCCAATCTTTTGTACCCCAAATGGTTTTCGTTTCAATATTATTTTTCCAATAATCAAAACCAAATGTCTTCATTTTGTCATAAAATGCTTCTGAATATATCAATTTAGAATTTGTCAGCATTGTTTTCATTCCTGTTTCATCTAACAGTTTGTAATAAAATGTTTCTGCATTACTGGTATTAAACCCTGAGAAGTATTTGAATTTCTCAAAAAATGCTTTTGAACTGCTTTTAGGTGGTGTAGTCCCATTGATTATACATAAAAACATTTCTAGGCTGTGCAGATTTATGCAAATAATGATCACCATAATGTGTGTAACAGAATAACTGCTCATAACTAGATGAACCTTGTAAATAATCATGATCTGTGAATCTAGCTGACATTACTAAATCAGACATCATGTCATTAATACTGTTAAAGTCCCAATCATCAGAGAATGTACTAGGTTTTACAAAGTCACTTAAGGAAACCTTCAGTTGATGAGGATACTTCAGGATTTCGACCGGACCATATATCTCATAGTCTGTTTTCTCCCATACTACCCCACCAGGTATTGGAATTGCTGTGACATTTACTGTTGACAGTTCTCTTTTCTTCACATGGGATGATCTGTGTGGTTTCAGGACTAGGTTGATGTTCTGACTTGCTGTGTCCATTGTAATATATTTTCCCTCAATGAATTTTCCCAAACAAAGTACCATGATGAGCCAAAGCAGGAGGAAAAATACACCTAGACCGAACCAGAACTCTAACCAAGGTGAAATAAGGTAGATTTCCTTCAGTTGATGAAAGAGTTCCGTTGCTTTTTCTTTAAAAGTCTTTTTTGTTTCTGGCATCACTTCGGGGTCGTTTTGATCTTCAGAGAAGTTGTCGAAGTTGATGAAATAACCAGAGGCAGTTCTGTCAATTGTTGGGATTGTTCTTTCAATCTGTCTTTCGGTAGCACTTTCTGATGCCACATTAGTGTAGACTGGTGTTGTTTCTTGACGAACTGTTTCAATCTGTGTTTCAAGAGGCACGAGTTCCATGGCATTATTGCATAGTCCTTCATTGTGCACTGCAGGCTGATTGAATGTGATTAGTCTTTCAGTTTGAACCTCTTGGATTGTTGCAAGTTTGGGTATTCTGTTGTTTCTTGGGAGTCCACTGGGCCTACTGTTGATTATAGGCCACATGCTTGTGGTTTTACCAGGTCGATGGACATGACTCTGTTCTCCTTTTTACCAGCAAGGGGCGGCAGTATAACTGATCTCGTTCCGGTGACTGCCAAGACAGGTACTGCTTTTCTGTAAGAAGGCCCAAATTCCTTCTTCACCGCGATCTTTTCTCTGACTAGATCCCCAATCTTTGGAATCCAGACAGGCCTTGCTGGGGCTGCTGCTTGTGGTGCCTCGTCAGTGGTATCTGGCTGTTGCTTTAACTTTATGTTGCTTAAAGATTTTCTTGTTTCATTCAGTTCCTGTAAAACAGCCAAACGATCTTTGATGTCAAAGTCTGTTGTTTTTTCTTGTACCACTGACATCTGACTATCGAGGTCCTGAATGTTCATTCTAATTCCGAACAATAGTTCGTATGGGCTGAAACCTTTTAGAGAATTTCTTGGCAAGTTATTAAGACTAGTTTGGACACTTATTAGATGCTTGACCCACCCAGCGCCTGAACCTAATACCTTCGCTGTTATAGATCGCTTTATGTCCCGGTTTTTTCTTTCAACCACACTATTCCCTTCGGGGTGCGACGGACAAGAATACCGCAACCCAATTCCCATGCTGGCCATGGCCTCCTTATAAGCTCGAGAGCTGAAAGCAGGACCCTGGTCAGAATGGAACGTGGTAATTGCGTATGTGCCGATATGGACTCGCAGATCTCTCTTATAACAGTTCTAGTGTCAGCCTAGCGCTGGAGGCTACATTATTTAAGTGTGTTTAGCCTTAACTGTGTACAATGGGACGCTCTTCTCTTCTTTGATTGCGCAGGTAGACCGCCTTATGCTGTCTAGCAGGGATCCTGAAACTACACTGGCCTGTTCATTACTGCGATCTCTGTTGCAGTTTTCACAATTTTGAGCAAAACATTGAATATCTATGCTCATTCCTGGCCACCAGTACTCTGATTGTAATTCTTTCAGAGAATCTTTGATTCTTTGGTGTCTCAGACCCAACCCCATTTGTGCTTCCAGTAAGAGGAAGCCCCTCCTGCTCCTGTTTGGAATTACTCTGTCCCCCACTCCAGGGATTCGAGCAAAAGGAACGGAGTTTGCATCGATTACGTATGCATAATTGAGTGGATAGTTCACGGGTAGTGCTGCACAGTCGCCTTTTACGGTCGTTTTTACTGCCAGCATGGTTTCCCCGTCTATGTATTTTTCTGTACGCTTTTTTCTGGCTACGGAAGCCGGTTTAGATGCTTCCGCTATGGCTGTATTAGCCAATGAATTCCCTGCAACGTAAACGCCATCACGTTGAAGACTCTGTGCGTGAATCACGTGAGTCTTTTGTAGTTCTTTGTGTAAAAGAGCTACCTGTTTCCAGAGCAATTTATGCTTTATTGTGGCACCTGTGTCATCTTTGTAATCGTTTTCAATCCACCTCTGCAGTTTATTGTTGTAAGAGTTGAAGCAAAAATGAGAATCGCACACGATAAGTGTCGGGAATTCACGTTCTGCATTTTTGAGCGCTATCTTTAAACATCTGATTTCAGCTCTCTGAGCCGAACATTTTCTCAAAGATTCAGTTTTTGTTACTTTCGGTCTGAATTTACTGCACAGCCAACGACCTTTAATGATCGCACATGCTGCATCGTAGGATTTTCTCTCTACGTTGAAATGCTGTACAAATCCATCTGTATAGATTATACAGGCGTATTGTGGGAGAGGCAGAAGTTCGATTGGCAGAGGATATTCTTCTTCATATTCTAAATCATTCAGTTCTTCGAATTGCGGGGCGAAATAGTATTTCACGTCTTTCGCTCCTAGAGAATCTACACACTGTATCCATTTCGGATCCAGTGACACTGTAGGCAGGTTTACTGGGCTGAATAGCGCCTCGAAGGCGGATTCCGCTGTAAGGATATTAATCCGTTTGCCGTGTGCTAGTTCTCGTTCATTTGCTAATGCGATTTGCACTGCTTTCACAGTTCTTTCTGTGTGACTGAATGTTTTTTCTGCTTGTGTGTACAAGTGAGATTTGTAAGCTATTGGTACCTTTTCTCCCTCATTAGAGGTTAGGTACGTGAATCCGCATCTTCCTGGGATGACTTGGATTCCAAGATCGCGTGTGTTGTCACGTGTATCTAATTTTGTTTTTGCTAACATGTCTGTTTGCAGTGATCTCAAACTTTCTGTGTGTTTTAGAGTCCAATTGATTTGTTTAAAATCAGGTTTTATTAGTTCGTGGAGAGGTTTAACCCTCTCTGCGTAATTTAGAATGTAAGTTCTTCCGAAATTCAGAAAACCTAGAATGGATTGTAAATTCGTCAGCGTTTTTGGAGCTTGGAGTACAGCGCACTTCTCTAAGAAGTTGTCCGCTAGGCTTTTCCCTTCACTTGATAATTCGTACCCTAACAATAGTACTGTCAGATGGGCAATTCGAGACTTTTTAAAGTTGAATTTGTAACACTCTGCGGCGAACCCAAGTATAATGGTGTTCACTCTTTTCAAGTGAGTATCCAAGTCGTCGTCTGTGAGATAGATATCATCTACGTAAGATAATGCCTCATCATCATAGATTTGTAGTAACTCTGTTACCCTAGCTGAGAATAGTCCTGGGCTGTTCTTGAAGCCCTGTGGGAGTCGACAGAATTTTTTCTGCGACCCAAATGCAGAGAAAGCGGTCAAATATCTGCTTTCCGGTGCAATGTTTTGACAAAAGAAACCATTAGATATGTCTAAGGTCGTTTTATATTTTTTCCTAACTATGTTATTCATTAGGGCTGCACTATGCGAGTTTTGTACTGCAAAAGTTTTACAACATATATTAAGGTGTCTGTAGTCCAAAACTAGACGATATGAATTGTCTGGCTTGAAGACAGGAAACAAAGGATTGTTCATTTGAGAGGTGCATGTTTCAATCACCCCCTGGTATTCAAGTTAATCTAAGATCTCCCTGACCTGTTTTTTAGCTTCTTGCTTAATGGGATACTGCCGTTGGGCAGTTGGTTCACTTTTTAATTGGATTTTGTGAGGAGTTGAGTCCTCATCCCATCCCAAATGATTTTTATATAATGCAGGTGCCTGGGCTACTGCCCATTTCCTTGCATAAGTATATTTTTTGTGAATCGGAATGTGATTCGAGAAGGCAGGCATAATCATTTCTTCGCCACGAGGGCACTCTCTGACAAACTCCGGGGGCCAATCTTTTTCAGCTAACAGGATATCATAGCCTTTTGAGAGTTTATCCCAAAATAGACCTCTTAATTTCCTAGACTTATCACCCTCTATACGCAATGTTATTTTGTATATTTTATGGGGCTCGCTAAGTCTGGTGTCGGCAGTTTCAACCTGAATGTATTCATTCGTGTCCACTGTCTCCAGATGACTCATCAAGATCTTGCGCGCTATTCTGATTTCTGCTGCACTGTCCAACATTGTCAAAGCCCACTCCCCGTTTTTCAACTGTGTCCTCAGTATTCTCGGCATGGTTGATTACTCTAATACTGGCTACCTTCTTTTTCTGAAATTGAGATTTTTTACTCTGAGCAGGTTCCTTGTCTTTGGACTTGGTGTGCTCTCCTGGGTCTGACCGTCCTCTTCTTTCCGAATTATGTGGAAAAGATCGAGAGGGACGTGTATCAATACTTTGATATCTATCAGGTTTTTTCAGATTATCCCTATTTCTAAGGTTATATCTTTTCTCAGAGGGCTCCCTCTGGGGAGACTGGCGTTCTCGAGTCGGAGTTCTTTCCCTCCGTCGAGGAGACCTTCCTCTGGACTGGCAAACTTTTTCCTTGGGAGTGGATTGTTTATTTCCATCCCAGCTCTTTTTAGGAGTGTTTGAATTATTTTTAATAAATAATTTTACTAACTCTCTATATGCTTTTGTTAACTCTCCTATGTTAAACAAGAGTTCTTCTTTTGACATTTTTGCAATGTCAGGATGTCTTGTGTAGTTGGCTCGAACCGGCCATGTTGCTCCTGGACTACCTAGTGGACCGAGCCTGGTTATGTGATCATTGTGTTTTAGGGCGCCATTAAACCAGAGCAGGTGCTCTTGAAATTTAAGTGGAATTTCAATCTCCTCGAAAGGAGCGTACTCTTCCGGAGGTTCCTCTATTTTGTAATAGTGAAACTCTTTTGTTGTAGCGTTTGCCGCTGGAAAGTTTATCCATGAATAGAATACCTCTGTCTGCCGATATTCGTGAGCCTCTATCACGAAAATTACTGTACCACCTTGTGGTGTCAGTCTGTTTTCTATAAGTTTTAACGTTATAGACTTTCTTAAGTGGACCGGGATGATAATAGCATCCGGGTCCGTCTGTAGGAGACTCGAGTCTTTCTCTATTAGTTGGGTTGCCAGTCTAACTGCTTCCCTTTCTTCTTCACTGTCTGACATTATATAAATGCAGGCTTTGCAGAGTTGGTCTCCAAGGAGACAAAGATTAGGTGCACAATATTTTGGAACAGTGTATCCTTCAACGTTGAATAAACCAGAGCTTTACATAGGAATCTCTTCCTACTGAGGTTGGGCGGATTTTAACCTTTCACCCACTCCAGACGTCTATTGGAGTATTTACGGGAGAAAGGGGTCTGTGTGAAATATGCACGACTGAGTTACTCTAACGTCTTGCGTTAGTTTATCGCCTTACCAAACGTTGGGCGCCATGTAGTGTAGTTCCTAGTTTCCCACTAGGCCCTGCGCATTGGAATAACATAAACAGTAGTATCGACGTAGAAGTGCGGATCTTCCAGGCCTCTACTGACTATGCTAAACTTAATTGGGTGTGTTACCAACTAGCTCAGAGGTCACTGGAAACTTTCTTCTCTGCATAGGAAGTGATCAGCTTCCCTGGCACACACAAGAAGGGATTCAGCTTTCCAACAACCGTGCAACATGACAACTTTGCTCCTCAGATCAAGAGTCAATCTCTAGGGTCGTGTGAAACAATAGACATGTATTTCGCTCAGTCAGGTTAGTGCAGTTTACTTTCACAATATGTAGAGAATAGAGAGACGGGCGTTTGTCAATAAAGGGTTAACATTTATTGAACAGTCTTTCTTCTCGTACAAGAGAAATGTATTGCCACAATTGCAAGACTTGTTATGATAAAAAGTACGTACAGTAAGATAAGTATTGCGAAATAATTCTGTAAAAGCATTGGTTTCTTAGCCATACAATGGTTTAAAAGTAATAAAACATATATACAGTCATATATACATTGGGCTAAAATACTCAACTGGTGCTTCTAACTAAGCCTACCCCAGTGTGCCTGACCTAAGCCTAACACGTGGAAGGGGAGTAAGTAAGTAGCTTTAAGTTAAGTTGATTTTGCCAAGGTTTGCTTCAAGAATTCTCTTCTAAGGGTTTAGTCAACACCATACCTCTGAATAGAATGATGGAGGTCTGGTATCTCCTTCAGGAGGAACTCGGTATCCCAGTCACCCGCGAGGGCAGACTAGAAACGCTGGAGTTGGATTTCTCTGTTCAGCGCGTCGAGGAGGAGGAGGGGGGACAGCGTCCGCGGGCAGCATGGCATCTGCTGGGCTCTTCGCTCCTAAGCTCACCACACCATCGTTCGCGCTTTAGCAGCGATAATGGTATCAGTAGCTTCACCAACAGCAGCAATGGGACACTGGCTGCAGCAACAGGCTCGCTCGCAGACAGAGTACAACGGCTGGCAACAGGCTATTGCTTAAGGCAACGTTGGTAATATTTATACCTGACTGGTGCCTGGTTTGACGCAAGTTTGCTGGACATAAGACGTCAATTAAAGATGTCACTAGGAAGTGATAGCTATCAGTTGCTCATTAGAGTTCCATTACTAATCAAAACACAGCAAGCTGGGATTTCCAGGTTTGCTGAGTTTTTATCTTGTTGAAGAACTCGGAGTGTTAATCTAGGAATATCAGATAGTGACTTCTGCTCTGTCATTGCACTCATTGGTTGCAAAGGAAGTGGCAGAGAACTATTATGGAATGTGGCTCTGTTCGTGTGAGGCCAGAGATGACTTTCTGAATATCGCACTTGAACGGTTATGCCAATATAGGGAATAAATGGATTTATAGCCGAATAGGGGCATAAGGTCGCAGTATCGATCAGGAACCTAGATAAACACGCAACACGACCAGAGCACGTTTCACAGGCGGAAGGAGTATCAGGGGGAGAGTGTAGGTTATTTATTCCACCTAGGTCTTTGCAAACCTGAAGGACCATATTGGTAAACCTGGGGACCCATTTCGATAGTCCGAGGAGTATGAAAGGCATAATCATAGGACCCGGGAAAAAAAAAAACCTGGGCATCCTACTTCCGCTGTATCAATAAATCCCAAAAGGCAAGCTTGTTCTTATTACAAGATCGAGCCAAGTCCACCTTAGATACTTGAAAAAACGGGTTTTAGAACCCAGCGGCGCCAGGGGACAACGCCCGATGTCTTCAGATTCACCTGTCTTAGAGTACAGAAACACAGGACACTTCTGATGACGTCAAGGATCAAATATATTGGCTGCAACCAGGAACAGAGGTCTACGAAGCACACACGGGTGGTTGGCTAGAGACTGCACAAATTCAATGAGCGAAACATGGTCTTTTATGCCAAAAATCACATTCCTGGCTAGCATTAATTACATTCAAACTGACCAATGGAAACGTGACATTTCAAACATATCACATAACGACAATCCCACTTTCAGTTGTCCAGCCCACCAGAAATGACCAAGCAAATTCCATTATTCCTGTTCGATCGGGCCGGACAAGCCCATCGTAAAACCTCAACTCAAATCAGTGATTATGTCGTAAAGTAAGGAACAGAAACCGATTGGGAACAAGATAAAGGGTAGGTGCAGTGTACCATAAACCAAGGAATGGCCTTCTCTTTGATCTTTATCTGACCAGCTGTTTAACAAGGAACTGGCTCAGCGAATTCGGCCTCGGGCAAGGGAGTCAGTTCGGCCAGGTCATTCTGAAGTCAGCTAAGGTGTACGTGTCCCAAGGACTCATTCGGCCATCGTCATCGGCCTATGTGAGGGCAACCTCACAAAATGGAACCCGAAGGTTCAAACGAAATTCCTGGATACATAGTGTTCTCATTAATCGATTCTAACGAAAACACTCGTACATACCGCACTAGTCATTTGCGGTCCGCTGATACCAACATCGTCTATATCCGACGACCTTTATTGACCTCTTTTGCCCTTACATAGGCAACAAACCCAAACCCATGTCAATCTGAATCTAGGTCTATCATCATCAGATCATCAAGATGTTGCTGTAGCATCATCCTCGTTCTTAGTACCTCTCTCTGGACAGGTCTCCTTGCACACGAAGTAGCACAGAGGCCACAAATAGCCGGAGCACACTGTACACAGAGACAGAACAGGAAAAGGATAGCTAAGACCATCCCAATGACCATCAGAATCTTCCATCCCCAAGTGGATATCAATCCCCAGAACCATCCCATCATGACCAATCTCCTTTGTCTAAATGGACAGAATCGGAGATCTTATGCAGCTTGGAAATGGCCTGAAAAACTGACGGAGCGTTGTCTGGAATGAAAAAGTAGCAGCTCGATTGAATCAGTTTACATACTCCACCTCGGTCTGCAAGTATGACATCAAGAGCAACTCAATTCTTAAGTGTCATAAATCGATCCGACTGGAGCTCAGCAGTCAAGTTACTAAGGGTACCAGCAGTTTCAACTATGGTGGACTCAACCACTCTCGTCAACAGACGAATGTTCCTGCTGTTTGCCATCGGTCCTGAGAACGGCAGAAAACCCTTAAAGAAATCTCCCAACTCTTGCCCTACGGTATCTTCTCGACTAAAGACACCTCTAGCAACTCTCGTCTTATGGTAATCTGCCGCAGCTGTAAAAGTGGGAGGCAACAGGAACGAAACAAAACATGTGCCCGAAAAGTCAGGGGGCAACCATGTATATGCTTTGCCGTAGCAAACAAAATAAGTACCCTTAGCTGCTAGAAATGCTGGGGAAGTCTGAGACGTAAATACGTAAGTCTCAGTGCAGACACTCTTCCCTAACTGGGCTTTAAGATTTTTGCCATTACCCTGCAGACAATAGCGACCCTGATGGGGCACTATCCAAATTGGTGGAGAACTTTTTGCTCGCTGGTTAACACTCAGACTAACTCCATATCCCGTAATGTTCCAACCGCTATATGGTTGTCTCTCATCCTTCGGAATAATCTCAATTGCATTAGTCCCTTTAACCATGTCGACTATACCTCTAGCTAAAGCACTATTCTTCGGAATGCCCTTCGGTGAACATAGGGGATAGACACTGTGAGCATAAATGAACATCGTTCTATATGCCCAATAGAACCGTTAAGGCTGAAAGGCAAAACCAAGTATGGAATACCTTTTCCAGTCGTATGGGGCATTAGACTACAAATCCAACAATTTGTCGTGTTCATAACTAACTGGTGTTGGTGCAAAAGTTGAATAAAGGAATTATTAGTAAATTCCAATCTTCTAACTACTTCATGTTCAGGTAAAGGGTGAAAAGAATGAGAAGAAATAGTGGGTGGAAGTGTAGGTTGCACAGTCACTTTAAAAGAGAATGTCACATAACCAATCAAAATATCATTAAACTCAATAACATAAATAAGCACAATATTAAAAATCTTTTCCGGATGATCAGTTTGTGTATCTTGCTTTTAAAATTCATTGTTCTTACAGGTCTCTCCAACTCGAAGAAATCCATCCTCACTAAATATGCTGCTCGCGGTGGTAGGGTGTTCTATGCTAAGGAATGCCTCTGTCAACCCAGGGCAACTCCCTTAGGCCAACCAGAACCTTTGACCTAGTGTCTCAGGCTTGCACTCCAAAGACTTCGGCAACCGCAACCCTACAGCTGAACCCGGATGCGGTTGGAAAAACAAAAATAAGTAGATCCTCGGAGGAGAGTTTAACCTGTAAACAGAAAAATCATAAAAACTTTATTTATTTATTAGTCCCACGACTCTTGGTCGCAAATTATAACGATCTTTCCCAGGCAATGTCTGTTCTTTAAACAGGAGTTCAGGCTTAGTAGTGTTCAATCGATTCAAAGGAGGCACAGCTTCTTGCAGAAGATCATCACTTTCTTTCTCAGAGTTTGTTCCAACCAGACGGGCATCGCTAAATGGCAAAAATCGTGACACCGTTTCTGTTTCAGAGTCTGGGAGTCCTTCCTGGACCCACCGGTCGTACGGTAAAGGCAACGGAGCCCGTTTGCAGTGTACGCCGTGGATCCAGTTTTTCTTGTCTTGCACTCGAACTGCAGAACCTGTAGATAGTAGAACCAGGTATGGTCCTGTCCAGCGGGGCTGCTCGTTCTTGCTCCGCTGAAAATTCTTCACGAAAATCCAAGCACCAGGTTCAATGGCGTGGCCTGGATCTTCAGAAGCCTGTGGCAGACTATCGTAAACCTCTTGGTGTAAGACACGCAGTTTAGCCGTCAGTTCGTGCAAGTAATCAAGTAACACAGGGTACTCGAGTTCACTAAACTTTGTTGGTCTTGGTACACACCAAATGTTCGCCGGGCGACCAAACACAACCTCATACGGACTCAAACCCATTTGTGAATGTACAGTCATTCTTGTGGACAAAAGGGCTAAAGGCAAAGCGTCTGGCCATTGCAAACCAGAGCTCGCTTGAATTTTGGCTAATTTTAATTTCAAAGTGCCATTATAGCACTCGACTAAACCAGCTGATTGGGGGTGATTTGCAGCGTGGAACTTCTGCCTTATTCCTAATCCCTCACATACTCTCTTCATCACTTGACCCACAAATTCACTCCCATTGTCACTCCAAATAATTCTTGGCAAACCGAGTCTAGGGAAAAACTCTTTGATTAGGGCTTTCGCTGTGGACAAGGCACTATTGTTCTTCAAAGGATAAGCTTCCACCCATCTAGAAAAGGAGCAATAAACCACCAAAACATATTTCAGGTTGTTGCACCTCTCCATGTGGATGAAATCTAGCTGCAAAGCCTCGAACAGATACGTAGGCGGAGCAAAATGACCAGCTGGAGGTGGAGTTCCCTTACCAGGATTATACATCAAACACACCATACAGTTCTTAACCAAATTCTCTGCACATTTAGGAATATTAATATTTAGCCAAACCGGAGCCAACAACTTGCAAATCCCTTTCACGCTGATATGAGCCATTCCATGAGCGATTGTAACCACTGGAAGCACATACGCATCGGGTAACAACCATCTCTGATGCTCAGACAAATCAGTCCAACAACCATTCGAATCCAGTCTACCCTTACTTCCTCTCCATTCGTTCAACTCTTTCTCTGTAGCTTCAGCTTGGATGGATTTCACACTCTCAATCGTATCTTCACACATACTTCTATCTGGAACCCATCTCTCTGGACCTGCAACATACATTCGGCTCATCACATTTCTCGCAGTTTCTTTCGCAACCTCATCTGCGAATGCATTACCACGACCAACATCATCAATAACTTTCTTATGCGCACTGCATTTCACAATCGCTATCTTCAGTGGCAAAGTAAGTGATTCAAGAAGTTCATTCACCAACTGGCCATGCTGGATCTTTGTTCCGTACGAAGTCAAAAACCCACGTTCACGCCACAAACGTCCAAAACTATAAGCCACACCAAACGCATACTGGCTGTCAGTATACACAGTCACTCGTTTTCTTTTCGCCAACACACACGCTCTCGTTAATGCAATCAACTCTGCTGCTTACGCTGAATTATGTGGGATATGTGCAGCTTCAACAATCGTATGCAAAGTCGTAACAGCATATGCCACAGTCGTTTCACCATTCGGCAGCTTAAAACACGAACCATCAACCCACAAAATACCATCACATTCTGGAAGAGGAGTATCCCTAAGGTCTATCCTCCCTTTCGTTTCTTCATCCGTTCTAAGAAAACAGTCATTCTGTTCTTCAACATTATCACTCTCGGCTGAAATCGGCAACAACGTGGCTGGATTCAACGTGTTGCATCTTTTAATATGCAGATGGCTCGCTAACAAGGTCAACTCGTAACCCGACAACCGAGCACTAGTTAAGTGCTGTGTTTTGGTATGATTCAATAAGGTATCCACTGCATGTGGAACCATTACAATCAGTGTATTGTCCATTACCAAACCAGCGGACTGTCGAATCGAAACAGCCGCTGCTGCTGTCACTCTCAAACAACTCAGCAACGCTCTAGCTACCGGATCCAAAGTCGACGAAAAATAAGCACATGGACGCTGCTTATCGCCAAATAATTGAGTCAAGACTGACAATGCACATCCCTCTCTCTCGTGAACATACAATGTGAAATGCTTACTGTAGTCGGGAGTACCCAATGCAGGAGCCGAACACAACGCATCACGTATTTCTGAAAAGCTCTTTAGACATTCGTCAGTCCAAGGAATAGGAATTGGAGTATCCTTAACAGTAAGAGCTATCAAAGGCTTCGCTAACAACGAGAAATTCGGAATCCACTGTCTACAGTACGATGTAATACTTAAGAAAGCACGTACTTCTCTCTGTGTCATAGGCACACTCATTTTCGCAATAGCCTGAATTCTTTCTGGGGTCAGTTTCCTCCCCTCCTTTGATAAGAGGTGACCTAAGTAGGTTACTTCTTGTCGACAATATTGCAACTTAGAGAGAGAAACTTTGTGATGGAAATCAGACAAATGACGTAACAACGACAAGGTAGCTTCTCTACAAATCTCTTCACTGTCGGCAGCAATTAACAAGTCGTCAACATATTGAATAAGAGCAGCACCATCAGGTAAAACCAACAAATCAAGTTGCGTTTTCAAAGCTTGGCTATAGATCGATGGACTCTCGCAATAGCCTTGAGGAGCGCGCTTAAAGGGAAAACTTCGTCCTCCTAAAGAGAATCCAAAGATGTCTCTACTCTCCACGGCAATCGGGATGCTGAAGAAAGCATTCTTCAAGTCAATCACCGAAAACCATGTTGCTGTAGCCGGGATCAAAGTCAGTAAAGCGGTGATATCAGGCACAACAGGGAACTGTGGAACTACGATCTTATTCACTTCGCGAAGATCAATTACAAACCGATCCAGGAGGCTGTGAAGAATCAGTTCTCTTCAGTACAGGCAAAACCGGACTATTGCACATGTTACATCTCGTTTCCTCAATCACAGCTTTCTCAATGAGATCATAGATGATCGCCAAAAGTGCTCTTTCACCATCACAAGAAATGCGGTATTGGGGAATACGAGGTAATCTGGCATTCGCTTTCAACGTCACAACATATGGCGGAATCTCTAAGAGACCTACATCGTTCGGACCAGTGGCCCAAAGAGAATCAGGGACAGAAGACAATTCAGGTGGAAGTCGATCTTTAGACAAATACATCAGAGAGATCACTCTCTCACCCAATGTAAGCTGTACTCCTGAAGGAGAACAATACAGTGTTGCATACAATCTCTTGAGTAAATCTAATCCCAACAAGTTCTCACCACAACCAGTAGTCAAAATGAGGGGTGCTTCAAATCTACAAATGAGGTAATATGAATTCTATGGTCAGTTGTGTCCCCTATCGTAGACCCCACCGGCTCCATGTACGTGCTTTAAGTACATGTATGTTCCCTCCTCTTTCAGCTATGAAGACGCAAATACATTTGCGTCCAACGTTAACATGTCCTCTTTCAGATCTACCATGAATGGGTCAGATATTCCGTTCCTAAGTGTACCTTGCCAACGTCTTTATGTGGTGCACTTTCATGATTTCTAGCTCTGGCGAGTTAGGCCCTGATTTCTGCCATCGAGCCTCTTTCTGCCCTCTGTCTCTGAAAGCCGCAGCCTGCTGCTTCCTGACCCTTGACTTACTCCCTGCGCGGCGAGCTGTGCCAGGCTCGGCCTGCCTTGCCTGCCAAGACTGAATTCAACCTTCAAGTTATCTGCTCCGCTCCTCAAAAATACATTCCTGTCTAGTAGTTTACGAAAACATCCTTCCCAGCTGCAGAGCAAAGGGCTTGGCCTCACTGTCTCCATGCAAGTAATTCATAGTTTCCGTTACCATGGTAGGCCCATGGCCCCTCACATCTCATGTAGACACGTCGGCGCATATGCACGCACTAGCAGTCAGTATAGAATAGCCTTTGCCCGAGAGACCTTTCCATCCAGATAATACAGTTCCTCAAACACAAGATACTAGATATGATTTGGGATTAGGTTGTTCTGACACCCCAGACTTCTGTCTCCTCATGTAGGGCTAAATGTCAAGTCCCCTTCACCCTCCAGTTCCTCGTCAATCACACGTCATGCTGCTGCGCGCGCATCTCTGCCACATATTTTCTGCTGACACTGCAGGATTCACCTATGGATCCACCCACTTGTAATACGTTTCATGTGACGGTGTCTAGCACACGCCTTCATGCACGCCTTTATGCACGCCTTCTGTTACGTACATATGACTTTATCTCGTTTCTCTCAGCTGTTACGCCTCCTGCATATGTCTTACTGTAATGCATTGACTATATATATGATAACCTGTCAATAAAGTATTGTCTATCCCTTCCTGAACCTTCGTGGTGATGGAACATGATTGCCTGGTTTAAACCAATTCCTTTTTAAGGAATAAAACCCCTTTTTAAAAAAAACCTCAAATACCACGGATTCTGACTCTTATTTTTGACTGAGTTATTCTGATTAAATTTTACCACATAAATTCCGCATAGGTAATTTAAATTTACCACATAATTGGCGCCCGAATAGGGACCCCTCCCCCACCCCACGCGCCGGAGGTGCGTTGCAGGCCCGGTGCCCTGCCACAGCCGGACGGACAACTACGCGTACCCGCAGGATTTCCTGTATCTCCCTCAGGCCAACGGAGGTGACTGAGGCTGCGATCGACACCCAGGCGAGGCGGTGAGGAGTGCGGAGGATCCCGACCAGAGCCTAGCTGAGAGAACAAAGTCCGAGGTATTCAGAGGCCCACCAGGTTCCGAAGTTCCGAAGTACCTACGTCACGAGTCCAGTCCAGTCGAGTCCAGTCCGGTCCAGTCCAGTGTCGAGTTTCCGAGGCCTTCTGTTCCGTGCTTCCCGGTGAGTACCGTTGCTGGGGACGCATCTAGACGAGCGCATTAATTTGTGCCGGTCAAGACGGGTTTGGGTACACAGACCCGGTCTGCACTGTTTTAGCGGTGTATCTGTACTGTTTAGCAGTATATCGAGTATGAAGGTAGTTAGTTTTATTCTAATTATTATTGTTCGTTCTTAAATGTTTCAAATGTGTTTTAATGTTGTGGTATGAATGATTGTTCGATCTGCATTATCGTGGTTTTTGTATTAATTGTGTTCAAATCCAAGTAAGTATCGAGTAGTAAGGTTCAAGATGCCGTTATTCTCTAAACTAAGACAGATAAAAACCAGAAAAGGGGTACTAGAGGAGGCTGTTCCCATTCCACCTAGGGACACTCCAGGGTACTTTATGTACCATAAGCATGGCCTAGATGCCGTATTATTTCTCGATTTGTGGGTGGACTACACCAAAGATCTAGCAGAGAATCAGAGATGGCCCGCTGCTGGGACATGGGATGCCGATTGCATCATGAGAGTAGAAGAAGCATTATGGAAAAAGAAAGCCAGACAGTCACAGAAAGATGCCATTGAATTATGGCGTAAAGAATCTCATAGACGCACAGAAAAAGCACTTCGAAAGGAAGAGAAAAGTAGAGAGGATTCAGAAAAAGCCAGAGAAAACGTATTAGTTGAGGAAGGAATACGAGTAAAAGCAGAACAAGTAGACAGACAACGAAACACTATTATGAATGGTATGTATCCTCTCCTGGCCGAGGGTTTACCTAAGGCCACCCCGGAAGTACCAAAAGACCTGCCACCTCCATTACTCCCGACAAAATTACACCACAAGACCGCAAAGGACATTTTCCTTTCTTCCGATTTAGACGATGTAGCCCCCGAATATGTTAATGCTCCACCGCCACACACACCACCTGCTGACGGCACTCCACCCCGAGATAATCTACCGCCACCTCCGCAACGACATACTCCTCCTCCCGCTCCACCTCTTCCGCTTATTCCTCCGCTTCTTCCCGCACCTATTCTCCCCACCATTCACCCAACAAATCCATTTGGACCTGGCACCTCAGGAGGTGCCATAGGAGGTTTTCAAACGCCACCACCAGCACATCGATTGACTTATAGGGACTTAGCACACCAACGTACACCCCAAACAGCGGGTTACGACATACTTAATGAGCCTCTTACAGACTGTAGATATGATCCAGTACCCGGTAAAGATGACAGAATGATGCTATCATCAGTACGTCTACGACGAGTTGCAAACTATTTAATGATATTACCAGGAATGATTGATCATCTAGACAAAATATATCACTTTGTTCAGACGGGGGAAGGTCCTGAAAGTATTGGCGATGCCATAGCATACCAGAAAGTTGACACTCAGAAAATGATATTACGTTTTTTTATAAACTGCTTGATAAGAAACCAAGACAGGCCTGGTGTAGACCAGGAAGAAATGAAAGCACTTAATAAATGGGGTCAGAATATAGCGGACGGAAAACATGATAAACAGAATAGTATAGAAAATATGTGCCGAAGGATCCGAAAAGCAGTAGAACAAATACATGAAAGACCACGGCCCGAAAGAGAGCTAGAAGCAGATAAGACTGAATCCTTGGAGGAGGAGGAAACACCAGAAACGGCAACAGGATCATTACAGTTACCAGCTAGAGAAATGATAGCCTATGTAGGTAAGGGAAGGCCTTTTAATAATTCAATGCGTCCGGTACGTCCAGAAAGTAAGAGACTTTTCCAAGCTGCCATGTCAAACCCGAAGACGCCTGAACACTTATTTCAGGCTACCGATAAAATACTTCAAGAACGAATGGGGTACCATGTACTCAATTCTATGGATGAACAAGAATTAGCCAGGTCAGCAGTACAATGGGCTGACAGTTCTGATAAATATAATGATGACGCATTAGCACAAACCTTTTTAAATCTTTCTCCTGATGAACAGAAATTAGCCGGAATATACATGATTCAGCATCTCCTTATATTGTATAAAAGCCAACATTCAGATCCAGGTCCCCTACCTGATATATTAATAGAGTTACTCATGAATAGATGGAGAGGTCTAGGTACCGACTTAATTAAAATAATTCTAGAACATCGGCACCGATATAGTGCCTTCCTGTGTCCGCAGTTTGATCCAGCTCCACCCGTAGACAGAAAAATGTATTACATAGACAGACAGAATCCCTTGCGAGAAGTACATCCAGTCAAGAATGATGATAATACCTTTAGGCGCGTTTTTGTGTACACGCCCATAACAAAGATGGAACTATTAGAAATGAAGAAATTAGTGCCCAGCCATGACAAAGATCCAGCAGGTTTTCACCGTGAAATAAAAGACATGTTACTCATGGGTGATTACACCTATCCCGACATCATGAAAATATTAAAAGTATTATTGCCTGCCGGTATTTACGAGAAACTCAAGGAAAAAGAATGGGAGGTGGGGGAAGCAAAGATTGATTGGGCTGCATTAGAGGACGAAGAAAATACTAGAACCCCAGGCCTAGGGCTCGGGGACAAAACTAAAGCATTACCAGGATTGTTAGTACAAGTATTGCCACGTCTGTTAGCAACGAAAAAGGAAGACTGGGATGCAATCTCAGCCTGAAAACAGAAACACGATGAAGACACTAGTGATTTTTATTCCCGTTTTGAGAAATGTTTTGTTATTAATAGTGGCTTGAAACCAAGTAGCGAGTCATATCCACATCTTTTTGTATCCAAGTTAGTCGAGAATTCCCTGCCCCAAGTTAAGAACCGTGTTCTGAAAGTCGAGAGCACATGGCAAGCTAATACGCCTTCACAAATGTTACAAATGTTACAGTACCACCAGAACAGAATTAGAGAGGAACAAGAACACGAACAAAGACGTATGAAAGACACGAAAATGAAAATGTTAGTTGCTCAGTCAGTTCCAGCTGACGGTCAGAAAAAGGGTCAGACACAGTCCCATAATTCAACAGCTCCTGTTAAAGGGATATGCAACTATTGTAAACAGCCAGGTCACTATATAAACGATTGCGCAGTTTTGAAACACAATATCTCTACAGGTAAAACTAAAGAGAGACCGCGTCCTCCTAGACAGGACCAGGTCCAACAACAAGTACCACAGAATATCCAGCCTATGCAAACATCTCAACAGACAGTACAGACCATGGCAGTCCCACAGCCACAACCTATTGCCGCAACACAAAACACGACACAGCAGATGTACCAGTATGCACAAAATGATTATCCCGACTATCAGCGATACACATGAAACAGCCTAGAGAGGGAAGTTGGCTTGCCTCTTATTGAGGTTCCTGTAGATCAAGAAGGTCCTTATGTACATAGTCAAGTATTAGGGAAAGACAGAAAGTTTTTAATTGATACAGGGGCAAGCAGGACAACTATCAGTCACGATGAGGTTCCAGGGGCACCCCTCTCAGGCTCACAGAATGTTTCCCTTGGATTTTCAGGAAAGCCTATTATTAATGAAGTATCGCAACCACTTCCCCTTGCAGTTGGTCCATTGACACATACTACAGATCTATTACTAACGAAATCATGTCCAGAAAACTTGTTAGGTATAAAGACATTGAAAGCTCTAGGAGCTGTTATTTGCTGTTCTCCGGAAGGAGTGAGACTGTTTCTACGTGACTTTAAAGGTCACTATGTGTTGAGAGATATTGATCCCAGACTACAGAATGTTTCTGCTCATTTATGGGCACAAGGCCCCACTGATGTAGGTTGTATGCACATTACACCATATCGAGTCACACTCAGACCAGGAGTAGTCTTGCCACGAATTCGACAATACAAGTTACCTCCAGATGCTGTAGCGGCTTTACTGAAAATCATTGACGAGCTCATTGCACAAGGAGTGGTTGTAGAAACCGACTCCAACGTCTGTAATTCTCCCATTATTCCAATTCTTAAACGTACTGATCCAAATGCACCTCCTGTTTATCGATTAGTTATCGATTTGCGCGAATTAAATAAATGCATTGTACCACAATACCCCGTGGTCCCAGATATCTCATCTTTATTGACTGCCATTGATTCTGAAGCAACGTTCTTTACTGTAATTGACCTGAAGAACGCCTTCTTTAGTGTCCCCATTGACCCGGAATTCAATACCTTTTTGGATTCTGTTTAAATGGACGAAGCTTCAAATTTGCACGCGCACCTCAAGGATTCACAGAAAGCCCCAGCATCTATAGCCAAGCACTGAAAAGACAACTAGACAGTATACACATGCCTGATAACACTGCCCTGTTGCAGTACGTCGATGATCTATTGATCACCGCCCGCAGCGAACCTGAATGTGAACAAGCGTCATTGACAGTTTTGCATTTCCTGGCTGACAAGGGACACAAGGTGTCCCCTTCGAAGCTGCAATTCTGTGTTCAGCAAGTTGTTTACCTTGGGCACTTGCTGTCCAAAGGGGGGAGACAGCTAACACCTGACCGTATTCAGTTAATTGTACACATGTCACAGCCCAAGACACAAAAGGAGGTACGAGCCTTTATAGGCCTCACTTCTTACTGCAGACAATGGATTCCTCAGTACGCATTTCTAGCAAAGCCACTCATACAGTTGACAACCCAGGAGGCAGCGTCTTCAACTGGCCTCCCTTGGACTCAGGAACATACACAAGCTTTTGACGACTTAAAGAAAGCCTTATGTCAAGCACCAGTTTTAGCGACACCATGTTACAGCAAGCCTTTTACACTTTTTGTCACAGAACGCGAAGGTACTGCATTGTCAGTGCTGACGCAAGAACAAGCAGGATCACACAAACCGTGTGCTTATTTTTCTAGCACATTAGACCCAGTAGCCCAGGCTTTGCCTGCGTGCTTGAAATCAGTAGCAGCAACAGCTCTAGCAATTAGACAGAGTGATTCCATAGTGTTAGGACATCAGTTGACAGTACAAGTTCCACACTCCGTGGAAGTTCTTTTAAACCGAACACAGACCCAGCACTTGACTATAGCACGACTGACAGGTTATGAATTGACATTGTTTCAGCCACACATAGAAATCAGACGTTGCAACACATTAAACCCTGCTACACTTTTGCCATTAAATGGGACAGATCCATTGGCACATGATTGTATCGAAGTCATTACTATTACAACAAAACCCAGACAAGACTTGACAGACACTCCATTACCAGATCCAGACCTGACACTTTATGTGGATGGTTCATGCATGAGAACAAGTACAGGAGAATTAGTGGCCGCCTATGCAGTCACGACAGAAACTGAAGTCATAGAAACAAGTTGTATTGATACCCTGTCAGCTCAAGCAGCAGAGCTCATCGCTCTGACTCAAGCCTGTATTCAAGCTAAAAACAAGAGAGTTAACATATACACAGATTCACGTTATGCATTCGGAGTCGTACACGACTTCGGTGTCCTGTGGCGAGAGAGAGGTTATCTGACTTCTCACGGGGCCAAAATTCAGCACGGCCCCCTTATTCAAACTCTGTTAGATGCAATACATCTGCCTAC
This sequence comes from Lissotriton vulgaris, assembly GCF_964263255.1. Lineage (NCBI taxonomy): Eukaryota > Metazoa > Chordata > Amphibia > Caudata > Salamandridae > Lissotriton > Lissotriton vulgaris. The sequence continues at coordinate 1,433,930,216 of NC_141693.1, read as the reverse complement.
AGCAATATCCATCATGAAGTGCAAGGCACATACAAAAGTCACTGATATCATTTCCCAGGGTAACGACCTGGCGGACCGAACAGCCAAGTATACAGCTCAGACTCACGCAAATGACTTGACAAAGACAATAGTCCAGATACCGACACATTGCATGACAGTTAGGGATCCCGCCCTAGATGTAATTGACATACAGACACATGCTACACCAGATGAAATCAAGAAATGGACTGAACTAGGAGGGATCCAGACAGATCAAGGATGGATGACGAAGGGAAAATCTACATGGTTTCTCCCTGACTCTATGGTCCAAGTAATCATTAACACAGTACATAGTCCTGCACATCTAGGAGAAAAAGCCACGTTAGACAGTATTCAAAACATCTAGTTCAATAAACATTTACGAGCAGCAGCCAAACAGAAAGTGCGTACTTGCATGATTTGTTGTCAGTTCAACCCAGGTAAAAGCATTCCCGTAGAGCAAGGTGGATTCCATCCTCCCGACCACCCTTTTGAAGTCCTCCAGATGGATTATATCCAGATGGAACGTCGTCGAGGATTCAAATATGTCCTCGTAGTTGTATGTGCACTTTCCCGTTGGACAGAAGCATATCCAGTCCCAGATTACACTGCTCCGACCACTGCCAAGCAGCTGGTTCATGAATTCTTCCCCAGATATGGTTTGCCCCGCGTCGTATACTCCGATAACGGTCAGCCATTCTCGTCCGAGTTAATGAAGCAAGTATCTCTCCTGCTCGGCTACCAGTGGAAATTCCACTGTGTCCGACATCCCGAGGCAGCAGGCCTCGTGGAACGCCATAATCAGACTCTGAAAATACGCCTTGCCAAGATCTGTAGAGAGAAAGGAGTCGACTGGATAGTAGCTTTGCCAGTTGCGCTCTTTTATATAAGAATGGTCGCACATTCCAGAACAGGGCTATCCCCGTATGAGGTGGTCTTTGGTAGGCCACCGAATATGTGGGGGACGCCTTTGCCTAGAAAAATCACTGATATTGACTGTATTATGCTGACCGATTACCTTGCCTCCTTGATGTCTGCACTACAATCTTGTCGTTCACAGGTAGCTGCAGCCTTTCCCGACAACACCGAGGTGAAGCCCCATGAAGTGGTTCCTGGCGATTACGTATTCATCAGGAACTTCGACCGAAGAAGTCCGCTGGAACCCCGTTGGCAGACGCCGAAATTAGTTCTTCTGACCACAAGGACTGCAGTGAAAGTCGAGGGCCGCAAGGGCTGGCTTCACTCGAGTCACATTAAAAAATTTCATGGACTGCTTCCAGATCTGAACTCTCAGCCGCCCGGCCCTCCTCCACAGACTGACTCAAAACTCCCCCTGGTCGAGAAAACTTCCTCCCAGAATTACAGACTTAAATTGAGGTCTAGCAAGTCAGACAGTTTAATTGTTTAAGTCCTCCCCTAGGTGAATCGGTTGAACGAGTTTTCTGACATGTATCCCCTAGACCCCAATAGAGGGAGAGATAGACAGAAACAGCTCAAGAAACGTGAATATTGTAAATCTCTTCGCAGCCACTGCATTGTGACACTATTGATTATGTTTTTTCTAAATCTTCTGATTATTGCTGCGAGTATATTGTTACATATCTACTACCCTATTTTCAAGCGTGCACATTCTCCCTTCAATGTCACTGCCGAGCATTCTTTCAGTAAACTACCCCCGCATGAACTGTCTTACCGACTTGCGCTGCGCAACAACACATTCATTAGTATGTTACATCATTCCCATCAGACCAGCAATGCTACCAATTGTTGGATATGTGGCCGACTCCCTCCCTATCACAAATACCAGGGAGTTCTGCCCCTCTTCCCGTACCCGTTTACACACAATGGTTCCTGTGGGGCATGGTTTAGTTTAATAAACTCTCTAGATTCCAATTCCGTCGTTTACCAGGGCAACTGGATATGGGGAAATCTGAACACAGTTCTGCATAAAGTATGTTTTCCTGACAAGGAGGGTCTACCAAAAAGAACAGGAACTGATCTAGAAAATGAAGTATATGGATTAGGTAACTTTACGCTTAACCTCATGATTTTGAATGTTGAATCCGAATCCGAACCAGTCTTGCCTGCTATGTCCGTACTACCAGTTAAAGGTGAATTATGTGTCAGAAAGAATGGTTCAGTACACCTGGGTCATAGTAAATGTACTACTGTAATCAAATTTAGTGATAAGGGCAAGTCCGCGTTTAAAGCTTCGCGTCATTCCTACTTCGTTTGTGGTCATACCGCATATATACGCTTACCTCTAGATTGGGATGGCACCTGTTACATTGCATTCCTTCTGCCACCTGTTTTTCTAGCCCCTCCTGATTATCATAGAAATACCCATCTAGTACACAATAGACCACAGAGAGATCTCCCGATTGTCGACTATACTGAAATGACATGGGAACAATATACAGACTTTAATAAAGGTTTCTTCCCCTACTTAGGTGCTGTCTTTAACAGTAAACTGATACGAAAATTAACCAGAACCCTCGAAGCAGTAGTGAATGAAACTACCTCCGCCCTAGGTAACTTAACAGAAGAGCAGTCTGCTATGCGGATTGTTGTTCTTCAAAATCGTCTCGTCCTTGACGTCATCCTGGCCGATAGGGGCGGAGCCTGTAAGGTCATCGGGTCGAGCTGCTGTGTTTTCATTCCAGAAAACGCGCCATCAGTATATAAAGCCATCACTTGTCTTCACCAGATTGCAAGTCTGATACACCAGAATCCAGGTACCTGGACTTGGTCCGGTTGGTTCTGGACCACGTTGTCAGCTTGGGGATGGAAAATCCTATCCTTCCTAGGTATTGGCCTTCTCATAGTATTCAGTTGCTGCCTATGTCTGCAATGTGGGCCAGCGATTTGCGGCCTGTGCGCCACTTCATGTATTCCTCATTCAAGTCCTCATTCAAAACGCCGTAAGAAGAAAGAAGAGCAAATGATGTTACATGAACAGATTGATAGATTAATGAGGATTGATATATCATGAAGGGTCCGTAGGGGACAAGGAGGGAATGAGGTAATATGAATTCTATGGTCAGTTGTGTCCCCTATCGTAGACCCCACCGGCTCCATGTACGTGCTTTAAGTACATGTATGTTCCCTCCTCTTTCAGCTATGAAGACGCAAATACATTTGCGTCCAACGTTAACATGTCCTCTTTCAGATCTACCATGAATGGGTCAGATATTCCGTTCCTAAGTGTACCTTGCCAACGTCTTTATGTGGTGCACTTTCATGATTTCTAGCTCTGGCGAGTTAGGCCCTGATTTCTGCCATCGAGCCTCTTTCTGCCCTCTGTCTCTGAAAGCCGCAGCCTGCTGCTTCCTGACCCTTGACTTACTCCCTGCGCGGCGAGCTGTGCCAGGCTCGGCCTGCCTTGCCTGCCAAGACTGAATTCAACCTTCAAGTTATCTGCTCCGCTCCTCGAAAATACATTCCTGTCTAGTAGTTTACGAAAACATCCTTCCCAGCTGCAGAGCAAAGGGCCCGGCCTCACTGTCTCCATGCAAGTAATTCATAGTTTCCGTTACCATGGTAGGCCCATGGCCCCTCACATCTCATGTAGACACGTCGGCGCATATGCACGCACTAGCAGTCAGTATAGAATAGCCTTTGCCCGAGAGACCTTTCCATCCACATAATACAGTTCCTCAAACACAAGATACTAGATATGATTTGGGATTAGGTTGTTCTGACACCCTTAGTTTTCTTATCCGCTTTCTCTATTTCATCTTTATGCCTATTTTCATAGTACTGGGCCGTAGCTAAAATCTGTGCTGACGTCGAAACAGCCCAAGCACTCTCTGAATCTTTCAACTTGTTACACAACTCGGGAAGCAAATTATGTACAAATTTATCGACGAACAATCTCTGGCTACCCTCAGTAGCCATGTCCTGACCACTATGATCTACAAAGGTCTCTTCTAACCGCGTGAAAAAGTCGGACACCGTTTCATCTTTCTTCTGCTTACACGCAGACAACTTGTCCCAATTGACATGCACTTCAGGCTTCAAATTCTTCATATAGGTAATAACTCTACCAGGGAGTTCAGTAATCAAATCTTCGGGCTTAGCGCCGCCTACTTGTCTATTATCGGCATCTCTAAGGTGTGCCCATGTGTCACCTAATTCTTGTGCATGATCTGTGTGATGAATCTTACCCCAAATAGGTTGTGGAACAACATTCCCAAACAGCATGTCTATATCTGCCAGATTCATAATACAAGAACTCACAGTCTGAGTCAACTCTTTATAGTAACCTGCCGGATTTTTGCATGGATCAGGCAAAGACTGCTTGATAGCTAAAACTTCAACACGCTTCCAAGGAACATGTACCCAAACATGCTGAAAGTGTGCAGCAAAATTTCCATCAGCAGGTCTCCAAACTGGAGGAACCTCACGCATCGGATACTGACGCGCTTTTCTCCCTACTGACGAATCAAGCTCAAACAGTCGCTCAGAAGGAGTATCACTACGAAATGACAATAAAGTCGCAACTGCTTTCTCAATCTGAAGAGGACCCACAATGGTCCCTTTCGCAAACTCGGCACGTGTTCGATACAACTCAGAAGGAGCTTGTCCGGCATCGTCAATCCACTGTTCATGAAGAAACACACACATCATCTCAAAAACCTACCTTTGCTTTGGTGCTTCCCATTGGTGGAAAACATCCATAATACCCTCAAGGTCATATTGTGTAGCATACGTAACCCATTTACGCGCCACGTGATCCAGAACTGTACGTTCATTAGCATCAGGCAACTGGCTACGTGATTGTCTACGCTCATTAACAGGAGACATACCCAATGATCCCAACAAAGGAGAAAAGATACTAGAAACTGCAGCAGTCACTCTCTGTCTAGCAGAAGGAGAAGGTGACAGAATAAGAGAAGACGGAGCAAGGTTAGAAGAATCCAAAGTCAGAACAGAAGAAGTATTACAGATAGGCGTAGGAGTAGTAGATGAAGGAGAAGGCAAAGTTGGCGGCCCCTGAGGAGGCTGCGTCAAAGGAATATGAGCCAACGGAAGAGGAGCTGGCTGTAGAGGAATCGCAGGTAGCGCAGCAACCGGAGGTTGCACAACTATAACTGGTGGCGGTGGTGCCGTAGCATCCTGTGCATAAGGGGGTGGCGAACTCAATAAATGCGACATTAAAGGATCTTTCACAAGATCTTTCTTTTCTTCCTGCTCTTTAAGCGGCAAAACTGGGTAGCACTTATCTACCGCTAACTTCCTAACCCTAAGCATTTGTTCGCTCTCTTGCACGTCCTCATTATCTCTAAACGCTATAGCAGCTTGCACCATTGACATACCTCGTTCTCTTTTATTCTTCTTCGCTAATTTAATTTCTTTCTGTTTGGCTTCCTTTCGCCATAAGCGGAAAGAGTCAAACATCGCCGGCCGGGCTTTCTTCTTAAACAATTTAACTTCGAGATTGTCTAAAATCTCTGTTTTAAAACTACCATAACGGGGCCACTGTAGGACACCGTCATTCTTGGTATATTTAATCCAGATGTCATTATATGCGATGGGGCCCACTCCATGTTTTACGTAAAGTTCATATGTTGGGGTTCCAATTGGAGGAACCGGACACAAATCCTCCAATCGGGAAGCCCTAGTACAACCAAAACCAAATAACTTTCCAAGTCTGCTAAGACCAGGCATCTTCGCTCACTAGTCTAGCTTCAAACTTCAAGGGAAATCTTAAAACAATAGCCTCGTGAATACATGAATCCCTCGGCTTTGGGGCCTTCAGTTACCAAATCAAAACGATCCTCGAAGGGATACCAAAACAAACTAAGGACTGGGAGACGCTCCACTCATACTTAACTGAAATGTCGATGGCGTCACCAGAAGACCCGTCTATCGTCTCGCTTTACAAATCATCAAATGGCTCCAAGACAGGGCGACAGTCAGGGCAGCAGTCCTTCGTAGCCGTCGGAAAGCGGGGAACCTCGCAGCAAAAACTTTTGGACCACGACGACATACAGGGGTCGATGAAGTGGCAGGCCTTCCTCCAGAATTTTCACACGAAGCTCCTCACGATCTTCAGGCTTGGACCGGTACCGCTGAAGTTGCCCCACATTGGGCGCCAACTGAAGAACCGTGTTTTAGAACCCAGCGGCGCCAGGGGACAATGCCCGATGTCTTCGGATTCTCCTGTCTTAGAGTACAGAGACACGGGACACTTCTTGATGACGTCAAGGATCAAATTTATTGGCTGCCGCTCACAAAATGGAACCCGAAGGTTCAAACGAAATTCCTGGATACATAGTGTTCTCATTAATCGATAGCTCGATATTTTGCCAAACTCCTCCGCACGTGTGATGACAGTAGAGAAGGCTGAGTTAAGATCGGCTGTTAATATGAGGATGTCATCTGCATACAGGGCCACCCTCCTCTCCCACTCTCCAAACTTAAAAGAAGCGATGTTATGGTTTTCTCTGAGTACCTTTGCGAATGGTTCTATATACAGGTTAAAAAGGAGAGGGGAGAGTGGGCAGCCCTGTCTCGTGCTCCTAGTGATCCTAAATAACTCTGTCAACGACCCATGGACGAGTAGTCTAGCTGTCGGGGCCTTATACAGCAGTTAAATTGAATAATCTTGTGTGAAAAGTAAAAAAACAGAAAGAAACACAACCACCAACTGTTTTGTTTTTTGAACGGTCTAAAAGTGGCATTTATGAGAATTGTGACTTTAAATGCCATTTTAAATTAGAATTCCTTAGACAACAAAGATGACATTTATACCTGCTCCTAAACACAAGTTATCAATTAAATTTAAGAAGGTAATTTTGTGCTATCCTATGGGAGAGGCAGGCCTCACAGTAGTGAAAATGTAATTTGTACATTTTGAAACACCAGAACATGCAACACTAAAAAGTACATGTCCAACCTTTTTAATACAATGCACCCTGTCCTTTGCTCTGTTTAGGACCTACCCTAGAGGTGACTTGTATAAAAGAAAAAGGGAAGTTTAGGCCTGGCAAATGTTTATTTTATCAGGTCAAATCGACAGTTTAAAACTGCACACAGATTTCAATGGCAGGCCTGAGATATATTTTAAAGGGTTACTTAAATGGGTGGCACAATACGTTCTGCAAGCCCAATAGAAGCATTTAATTTACAGGCCCTCAGTACATATAGTAACACTTCACCAGGGACTTATAAGCAAACTAAATGTGTCAATTGTATGTAGGCTTATTTTGCCATGTTTTAAGGAGTGTGCATAAACACTTTAGCACTGATTAGCAGTGGTAAAGTGTACAGAGTCCTAAAAGCCAACAACAATGGGTCCAGAAAACACAATGGACAAAGGGAATAGTTTGTGGGTGACCCTACAGACAAGTCCAAGTCCAACACCTGCTCAGCCAGTTTATCAATGGTAACTCCATGGTTTTCCGTAATGACTGAGCTATAACTAATCATAATGCAGAGGTATTTTAGAGAACTTTTGCACCATATCTGGACATCTGGCGTGAATCTGATTGTGTTCTCTGTCAGCCGCAAAATGTTGTATTAATTTCCTTTAACATTCATCCCGGATAATGTACCTATTACCAAATCACCGGTTGAGAAGAAAAGAAAACCTAGGAAATAGGGTCTGATTCGATCTCCGTTAGAGTTTTATTTAATTTTAGCTCAGTACCCACTGCATTTCCTCTGGAAATCGCGATGTGGATTGTTCTGTAGGATCTTTAGTCTTATGTGCGTCTTCTCCTTAAAGTTCTTCTTCTTGTCTCTCCTCAGATGCCAAGAGCTCCCATCCTAATTCCTTCAGAGAGAAAAAAAGGAGGCACAGGAATGTTTTCTAAATGAGATGAGGACTTTAACTATTTGTAGTATCTTCCCGTTTTTTTTAATATGGTGATTCTTTCATCAACTTTCTTTATAGTTATCGGTAATTATGTTTCTTCTGGTCTTTTCCCTTTTGACCAAAAATCTTCACCCTTCTCAGTTGCTCAGTTGTCCCCAAGTCTGGCCGGGATCTCTGACCTCCATAATATTATTTCAAAAATACTTCACTGTCTCTTTCTGAAGGAATTTGGGTCCCGCTGTATGATTTTGGAAAGGTGAAATAGTGTGAAAAATGTTTTGGGGATAAAAGCGCTGTGTGTCACTTTTCATCCTGGTTCTTATTTAAAAATAATAATAATAACAATAAATACTTAGTCCTTGAGGCTACTGCTTGCAGATATCCTCTCTCTGATCAAAGGGTTTCAGTTTGAGATAATCTCTCTATGTTTCCTTGTTTTGTGGGGAAGCTCTAGGATTTCTGATGCATATACCAGCCCACCACCCTCATACTAGAGCACCCTCCTGGGTTAGCCACACTCCTCCCTGAGCATGGCGGGCGGTAGCCTCTCCTTAGGAATCCGTCCCCAGAACACTTCTCAGCAGACACCCTAGTCTCTTGCTTGTTATTTCTGTTTCTGTTTCTCAGAGTAGACTCCTTCCAGCCGCTGTCTTTCAATGTCCTGAATTCTTCTTCTAGGGTCTGTTTTCCTACTTCCATGCATGGCCATGCTCCCTTCTTTTGTAGTCCTTCTTCCATTTCGTCGCCCACTTCTTCCTCCGGTGTGACACCATCTTTATTTGCTTTCACATATGTCGTTCCGTCCTTTCTTTCGATTAACTGTTTCTACTTTCTTTGCAGGTGCTGATGTTACTGTGGCCCACCGAGGAATGTTCCGTAAGTATCCCTCTTCTTTATCCACCCATTCTAACCCCTCCAGCCCCTCACAGTACCAAAGAGAAGTAACTCCCTCATAATGAGGTTAAAACATTCACTGCGTTTTCACAGGTATACGGTTATATTGTCCTCATACAGCGAGATTGCAGGGACCCAGAGGGAGTGAGGCATGAGCCATATCCCCCTGGGTAACTTCGCATGATGAAACGGGCCAAGGATTTAGGTTTAGGTAGGTAGTGTGGGTGGGTCATAGGGATAGGCTATATAAAGCGTCTTTTTAGTGCGGGAAGGTATTTGCTGAGGCAGTGCCTAGGGTGGTTAGGAAATTTTGTTAACAGGATATTTTTGTCAGGTAAGTTTTAAGGACTGTATGAATGCATAACCATTGAATTAGTCTTAATAATGGATTTTAATAAAGATGTCCGAAAAGCCATAAGAGTATTATGTGAAGCAGGCAGGAAGGACCTCCTCAAACCGGGCATACCAGGTGAGGCTTGGTTGGGTTTAAAACGAGGAGGGTGGCTGGTGGGGTTGTGGCAGCAGTTGCTGTGTGTTTGCCGGTATCAAACAAAACAAAAGTTAAGTTTGAGCCAGAAATAAAGATTAAAAAAGTACCTTTTAAGGTGCGTGTCCCACTAGCCAGTTCAGGTCAGCATTCGAAGGTAGCGTTTGAGGGAGATCACGTTTGTAGGGCAGAAAACGCGCCTTAGGCAAAGTCCTGCTGTTCTAGGTCCGGGCACGAAGCAGGCTGTGGGAGAAACAGGACGGCGCAGGGGTGGAGTCCAAAGGGTGGAGCTTTTGTCGTCGGCCATTCGTGCAGCAAAGAAAGGGGCGTAGCATTCAGAGTTTCCAACACGTGTCTGTCGGAGGAAGTGGACCACCTTTCACATGGGTGGGTCGAGGCTTTTGATTCAGTCAATGGCGGTGAAAATGATGAACCGCCTCGTCCATGACCGGCGAACCAGCGGTAAAAATTATGCGGGGTGCTCATTCAGTTATCTCTCAATTGACGGGTGGGGCAGAGGAGGATTTAACAGTTCTGGAGTGGGAACCTGACTCTCTCTACAATACATTGGGACAAGTTTCACATGTGGGGGAACTTTTTAAATATAATTTAAACGAGGATCCAGCAGTTGATTTTAAATTCCCAACTACTTTGGGAAAACATAGTTTTTAGTGAACCCCTTGATTTGAAAAAATGATAGCATGGTCCAAACATCAAGTAACAAGGTATTATTGAAACCAAACAATTTCCCAGGGGGTGTTTTTCAGAATTTAGAAATGGGAATGAAGGCTGAGCAGAAATTAGAAGAGGGGTTTGAGAAGTTTATTGTTTCTCTGGATTTGAAAGTTGTAACTGAGTCATTGTCTAGCTTAGACAAAGCAGATATTGGATTTAAGTCAAGTCAGTGGGTGTGGGTGGGGAATTCAGAATTGTTAATGTACGAAAGGCAACCCCCTTTTGAATAGGTCTGGGAGAAGGGGGAAAAACATGAAATACATATTATTGCAAAAGCAAGCTCCCACCAGACCTCTATTGCTTTACCACTGGCTTTCTCAAACTCAGGACCTGGGGCAAATGTTAAAACATTTCTCGACACATCAATATCTGTAGTTATTTTTTTATTCTTTATTTAGAATTTTTAAAAAATATTTTTTAAACTATATATTTTTGTATAAATATTGTCAAAGACACTTCCACAATTGGCAATTGATTTATACAAAGCATTTAATTTTATACTATAATCAAAATGTACTTTGTTATTTACTTTTCATATTAATATTATACAGAATAATTAAACACAGAAATCGAACAACTACCGTCCCCTGCAATCATAACCCATTCAGGAACTCCACAATCATACACCATACTCTTATTGTCATACTACCCCCCTTCCTCACCCCCCAGACCAACACTGCATGCACAGATGAAAAAATGTAGGTATGGTCACAACCACCCTCTTGAGCTGTGCTGGAGTCTGGGGTATCACACACTCCAGCCGACGTATGTTTCAATGGACAATCTCACTAATATCCATCTTGGGGTTAACCTGGATGTTGTGCAAATAGTAAATACACAGGAGGTGAGAGATCTGAGAGTATTGCGCCTACTTAGAGCCTTTATGTTGAAATGTTTGCAATTGAATGTAGTTTTTAAAGCTAGACATGTTCCTGGAGCAAGCAATATTATAGCAAAGGGTCTAGCTCAATTTCATTGGCAGAAGTTTCTCAGTTTGGCTCCTGGCACAGACAGCAACAAGATCCCACAGAAAGTTTGAGCCTGGGGGTATTGAGGATAGTTGAGCTCTTAGAAAATTCATTAACTCCATCCACAAGATGAAGTTATCAACAAGCCTGGAGAGAATTCTTAAGTTATGGTAACAATGAGCCACGGGATGGGATTATATTTGGGTTTGTGCTGCTTTTTATTCAAAAAGGCCTGTCTCACAACACTCTTTCAGGGAAATTAGCAGGGGTTTCCTTTTATGGTCAATTGTGGTGGGACATGATCCTGTTCAATGTTTTTTAGTGAGAAAAGTTTTAAAGGGATTGAGTAAGGAGCAGCGTATCAAGAAATCATTTAGAGAACCAGTAACTTTTAACCTGTTACAACAGTTGGTATTACAACTGCCTTTTTGTTGTTATGATTATTTTGAAAGTTTCAGGTTTAGGTTGGGCATATTTTAGTTATTTTTTGGCACCTTTAGAGCATCAGAGTTGTTGGGTTTGAGAGGGCATGCAGGCTTTCAAATGGATAAGATATTTTTGGACCAGCATAGAATAAGTATTTGGCTACGGATGTCTAAAACAGATCAGTTGTGTAGAGGTAAATGGGTATGTCTTTACAAGAGTGGAGTGGAGGGTTGTTGCCCAGAGGAGGAGTGGAGGAATTTTCAGTCCTCGATGGGGAACAACATAAATGAAATCTTCTTCCAAGCTAACGGGAGTATGATCACTATTTCAAACCTTTTAGCGATATTGAGAAAAGCTTTAAATAGGCTGGAAAAGACCCTAGGAGGTATGGGACACACTCTTTCTGTATTGGGCAGCTACAGAAGCTGCACATCTGGGATGGTCATAGTTAGACATAAGAAGACTAGGGAGATGGAAGTCAAAATGTTGTGAAAGATATGTTTGCAAATAAGCTTTACTTGACAAGCAAACCTGTGCTAATACCTGTTATCTTTATTTAGGTTGTGTTCATAGTCCATTATCTGAAAAATGAGCACTTGCATAGTAAGGCATTCCATCATGAAATTGGCAGCTTTCTATGCAGAGCAACACAGTTATGGCTGTTCTCTTGGACTCCTAAGTATCAGATATGTGGTGGTATGGAAAGGGAAAAGCGGAATGCGTTGGGGGAACCTACTGAACACCTTAGCTGAACTTTGCTCCATCAGAGGGTGTCCAGATATGTTAGTTATTCATCTAAGTGAAAACAATTTATTCAACTATCAAGAGTGACACTAATTAAGCAAATGAAAATGGATTTCTCTGTTATATAAAGCATACATGGAGGGGGTTCATGTTTAGTTTGGACTGAATTCATCCCAAGGAAACTATGGAGAGATGTGAGGAGTCATGCAGCAATTGAAAAGGCAAGACGTAAATTGAATAGGGCAATGAGAGTTTTCTATTCCAATATGGGCATTACTGTTTTGTTTCATGGGAATCTAAAACAGAATGATGTTCATATGGTTCATGATGATGGGGTGCATTTATCCAAAATGGGGCAAGCATACTATTTGCTGGAAAGGAGAGAATTATTTGCAATGCTATGGAAGGAGAAGCTATGGCGCGCTAATAAAAGGTTATAATTCAGGAGTTTTTTTAGCAAGTATTAGGTGGGTCAGAAATACTGTTTGGTTTTCCTGGATGGCGTTTTTTGGGTGGCTGGACAGTCTGGAGAGGGCTTATCCATCCCTCGTGGGGGGACAGAACAAAGGGGAGATGAAGAGTAAATTATTTATTTATTTATTTATTTATTTGCAGAGTTGTATATAGTGCTGGCTAGACCCAGAGGTATCAGAGCGCTTTACATGAGGATTAGGAGTTACAAATTTATGTCAGTTACAGGAGCCTAGTATAACATAGAGAAAAAACGGTGTTACAAAGTAACAAGAGTTACTAGAGCATAGCTTAACATATACACACATTCTATGGGGTTGGAATGAAGATCAGGTAAGGAAAGACCGGCAAGGGGGAAAGTAGTGAAAGTTGAACAAGCCGTCTGATTCGTCGGAAGATGGGGGAGGAAGGAGACACGGAGGAGAGACGAAGGAAAGTCTGTCAAATGTCCGGCTGGGTAGGTGACGGCCGAGGAGGTGATCCACAGCTCATCTCCTCTATAGATACCTAGGTATCTCCACCAGGCATCGGCTAAAGTAGCTAAGTCTCCTGTCCACTATCTATGGGGCCCTCATTACGATTTATGTCTGAAATTGTTTGGAATGGGTGCCAGGGGGGAAATCCTTAAGATGTGGAGGCCAGGCGATATCATTTAGGGAGATTGGGGGTAAATAAAGCCACTCCTGAGTCACACAACAGCTCCAATGCCTCCATGATGTGGCTTAGAACAACACTGGAGCAGATCACTTGAGGATGCTTGATGGGGGGAGATCGTGAGATTGGTGTATGCAAGGAAAAGGCCTGGAAGGAAGGAACAATGGGAAAAGGTGGAAGACCAGGTTTTTTTTTTATTGAAGCGATGTTGAGCTATTTGGGGAGTTTAAAGGGTGGAGGGAATGGTTGGAATTTTTTTATGTATTAGTGAGGTTGAGTTGTTTAAATTGTTTGTATCAATAAAGTACATGCTATATACTTGTCTTAATAAAGTGGCCTTTTTTTGCTAAATAAAGGGAGTAGTGGTATGTAACGTATTGTGATAAAGAAGGCATAAAATGATGACCTGAAGTGCATGCTCAGAGTAGAACCTCTGGAATATGACAGCTAATGGCTCTTATTTAATCACAAAAAGAACGGTTGAGAAGGAACACCCCTGACGGTTACTGTGAAATAAAGGAAAAAGTTAAAATATACAGTCATTAATGCAGATGCGAATCACAGGGGAACTGTAGAAAATCCTAATTCAGCCTATAAATTCAGTAGGCATGCCCTGTCATCCCAGAATGGCAAATAAATATTGCCTTTCCAGGGAGTGATATGACTTTGACACATCTAAAAGAATTGCAGCAGAGTAGAGGCAAGGTTCAAAATCATGTTTAAGTGCAAATATGATGTGCAATTGTGTGCAGTTGACCTACCTGGAATGAAGCCAGATTGAAATGTATCCCCCATATCAGGGAGCAGGAGAACTTGGTGGTTATGAATAAGTATGGCCAATATTAAAGAGTGAGAATGGACAATATGACTCATAGTTATTGTCTGGCTTCCCAGGTTTCAGCAGTGGGATCAAGACAGCTTGACAGAGTATAGGGGGGAGATGCACATTTCTCTGAACAGTGCCAGCAGCAATCATTCAACATAATCTTCAAGTTTGACTGTAGTGGCTGGCAATAGGATACCTAGTTTACCCATGTTGTTGTGACTCCAGGTCCACATGTTTGGTAGCTATGATGTTCATGACCTTTCACGTTGAAAATAGCTTACCCCTTTGTCTTGAGATCGCTTTTCGCATCTGAAATAAATTATTCCACCACGCCCGGTCTGTCATCATGGTTCTCTAGGTTGTTCATTATGGTGTCCATTTTACAGGTGAGTCTGTCAGTCTTGGAGTTGTTTGAGTGGAGGCTTTCCTGCATAAAGCACAGTAGTGTTTTCATGCTGTCATCTGGTGCCTCAGAATCCGTCTCTGAGTGCTGCAGCACATCCATATCCATGGCACCCTTGGCCACTTTCAAGCCATGTGGAGGTTCAAACTGTAGCTTGGGGTGCTTGCTGCCTGTCTTGCTTATAATACCTATTGGGTAATATTATCTACAGGGAAATGCAGGCCCTGAAAATCCTCAGCAATGTCAGATGCAGTCCAACACTCAGATGGAAAACAGCATGGTCCGCCAAGCGCAATCAGCTGACTATGGGACAGAGAAGTAATGTTATCCAGTCAGCCACACAACGACCCTATCATGGGTAGGAGGGGGGCGCTGACCAAGCATAAGATGTCTGAGCAGTACAGAGAATGGGAGAGGGAGCACCCCAGAGCATTGAATCATTCGAGAGGCCAGATGCGCTGATTTATTAGGTGGAGCAACACTGTGGGCCCTGCCTCCTCCATTGACCATGGCAAATTGGGATAGGTGCAAGCTAATCATACTCATTGTAGATGAGCATCTTGAAATGTGGCTGTTTATTGGTAGTAGGTGCACGTCTTCTGTTTGGGCATTGCTGTGGAAAATCCCACTACAGGCTCATTGTCCTCAGTCTGTTGACTTGTAGCACAGTAGTTGGGGAGCCATGGGCTTTGCAGCATGGGCAGAAGACTGCACAAATTCACCCAGCTCTGCAGTGTTCTGCCAGAAGAGAGTGCAATAGGTCAGTGCTGTGCACCTTTACTTCACAGAGGGCCCCAAGTCTGTTCAGTATGGTGTGGCCACACCACTAAATTTCTCTGCCCAGCCACACAGCCTGCAGTGGCCAGGCCCGGCAACGGCTCACTCTCAAGGGAAGTCTTCTGCAGTCAGACACTAGAAGCCTGTGCCGCAGCAGCACTCCACCAATGTCCCAGTAATGGCTTCGTGCAATGCTCCAGGCCTCCTCACCTCACTCCTGTGTACAGTCCACAACAGAGGCACCCAGGACAGCAGCACTCACCCACCACAGGTATCCTGTGCCCTCTTCTTTGGTAGGTGCCGGCCTTCAGTCCCTTAGAAATTCTACTGCTTGTTTCACCTGGTGACGGCCTTACCCATGGTGAACTACTGGGGTCCTCTACTCTGACTCAGTGCCCATGGATAGGGTTCACTGGAGTTATTCGGTTGCCACTTTTGTTCATTTATTGAGTTGTTAGGTCATTTGTTTCTGCTTTGGAGGTCCTAAATGATGGATGCAAATATGTGTCTGCACCCTAGAATTTCAGGGAGATGGGCACAGTTACAACAGCAATATTGGGTGAACTAGAGCTGAGGATGATGCCGGATATTACCCTCCACAGTGAGATGTTCAATAGGGTGCGTTCATTTCACTCTAGTGCCCTCATCCATCACCTGGGTATTATGGTTCAGTATCTATGGTGTTTCACAGCAGTGTGATTGGCTGTTTGTCGTTGATGAGTTATTGTGTTTGTTTTGTTGACTGCATTCTTATTATACAGTGTGTTCAGTTCTCATCTCCTTTATCTCGAATGGTTGACAATATTCTAAGAAAATTGAGCAACCTGCATCATAACCTAATGTGCTCATATGAGGCCGTTTTTTACATTTCAATGAGCCATTCATATTGTGTACCTGGATTGGGTGCTCGCCAGTATTGCGATAAAAAATATTTTAGCTTCGATCACCACAACCATCGTCTAAGGAGGGGGTGATGTTTTGGATATCAGATATATCATGCAGTATTGCTAATCTATTCGATACAGGTAGATTTGGATCAAAGGATTCGTTTAATAAGGTTCACATTGCAGATTAGTAGTCGATTATGGTTGTGCAATTCCAAAGGGTATGTATTAAGTCACAGTCCACCTGTTGGCATATTCAGTATTTTGCATCTACAGTTAGCCTGACACTAGCCAATCTATGTGGAGTCTAGTACTAATTTTGATGAATTTTAAAATGAATAATGGACAGATTTTGAGTTTGGAGGACAGAAAATCCCTCACAGACATGAGGGAGTACCCTGTTGACCTGCCCTATTTAGCCTCAGGGGGGCCTCACGAGGTTCAGTTGGCTCCATCAACAGAAAGCTTCTTCTTACAGAGTAGGGGCTGACGGACTATGAGAAATTAGGTTGTTGGTTGAGGAGGATGTTAACTCTACTCAAGCAACTGTCACAGTTCCCATCAGGGTAAACCACAAAAGTTACCAAATTAACCTGTGTTAACCCTCTAGTAGCTTGGCACAAAAGCAGTCAGGCTTAATTTACAGACAATGTGTAAAGTATTTATGGTTGTCTGACCGCAGTAGACCGGGCCTAAGTCACAAGTTCAGGCTGACTGAACTGGAGCAAGGGCTGGACACAGGACTGAGTTCAGTCTGCTGACAAAGTACCTTGTGGCTCAGGTGTGCAAATTCCTTGCCTTGAGATGCATGGGCCGGCATTGATCAGCCATTAACAAGAGTCTGCGGTGCGAGGTCCGGCATTGAGATGTGTTGCGCAGCAGAAGAGTCAATGAGGAGTCAATGGGAGCTTGCTATGCAGCATCCTGCATCATCAATAGAGCCACAGGAACTGTGAAGACTTGAGATGCAATGCTTTGAGGCAGGGAGCAAGTATTGAGCTGCGCTGGTGTCAAAGGAGCCACTGGGGCTTGTGAGGACTTGCGATGCAATACTTCTGCGTCAAGGTACACAGAGGGGTCCCCTCCATGTGGGCGAAGGAGCGTTGCCTCACTGTTTCCTCACAGTGCAAGAAGCAGAAACGTAAAATCTTATTATGAATACCATTATATATTTCTGCTTCTCACTCTGTGAGAAAGCAAAAAGAAGGGTTTGGTTGGGGCCGGTGGGTGGGCGGTCCTGCTGCAGGGCAGGGGAGGAGTGGCTTGCTCACTGTTGTGGGCACGGATTGTTTGGTCGGCCCCAGTGCAGACCAAACCAGTCATACGCACTCTCCTATTTTCTACTTGTAGGCTGCATGCAGCCTGCATAGAGAAAACGGCCTCTCCATAGACACATGTGCGGTTAGCGTTCCAGCCAATCACAACGCTGTCATCGCAGTGTGTGATTGGCTTAGGGGTTTAGAGGGAGGCTAACTGATTCCTGGGAGTCAGAGCAGAGAGAGAAGATGACGCCACGCAGGACCGAGGCAAAGGTACGTTTAAAATATTGTTTTGTAAATTACCCCCGCCTCCACACGCAACCCCCTCATACTCCCACCCGCAAGTCATGCCAGCCAAGACAGAAGGTACATAGAGCTGCGCTGAAATGCGTAGAGTTGCGTTGCTGTTGAAGGAGCCTATTGTGTACTGTTACTTGAAAAGAGGGCTGGCAGCCTGATCCTTGGAGATTTCTTGAGACCAGACAGTCTGGCCTCAGCAGGGTTGCTCACAACAGCAGAAGAGTATTGGTGCAGCAACAGCAGTCCTTAGTAGGTAAAGCAGGGCTTGGGCAGCAGGGCATTATTCACAGTAAGGTAATCATTCTTCCTGGCAGAGTCCACAAGTTCAGAAGTGATCTAAAAAGTTGGGTTTGAGAGTTCACTACGTTTTTTCCTAGTGCCAGCTTTGAAGTGGGAGAAGCTTTAAAAGTCTTCCCATCCCAAAGAATTTCCTTTCTTAATCCCCTAGTATCCATCTGTTGGAGTCCATAATTGGCTAGTGTAAAGTCCTTTGTGTGTGAACTCGTCCAGTACATTTGAAGTTCAAGTGTGGTAGGTAACAGCTAAGCCCCCGTTTCAAGTCACAGATGGTCCATCCTGCCAACACCCGGACACCCTATTGGGTCAGAGTACACAAAGGCCAACTGTGAACTAGACCTAAGCATGTGACCCAGGAACAGGCTACAGGCACCAAATAGTTAGGACCAGAAAATGGCAACTTTCTAAAAGTGGCATTTTCAGAGCTGTGACTTAAAATCTGACTTTACTATTAAAGTTGATTTTAAGCCACCAATCTTTCCTTACTGCTCTCAGTCAACAGTTAGCACTTATTAAATTTAATAAGGTAACCCAATCTTATCCAATGTAAACTATGCAGCATGGCTAAAAATTATTTAAAAAAATAGGTACTGTGACGTGGCAGCTGCATTATATTGTGAGCACATGCAAAGTAAGATTAACATGAATTTTCTTTTTAATAATCAATCCCAGACAGATAAGTAAATAGAACTTGCATGAAAAATGTATTTTCTTTAAATATAGAACTGATGTGCTTTTTTGATACAGTGCTAATGTACTATTTAAAGAAAAAAACGGTTACTGAGATGGGGAGTGACAAAGCTGTGATGCAGCCCTCGGGCATGAACTAAACTGTATTTGTGGCCCCCCAAAAAAATGTTTATGAGTACCCATGGACTAGACAGTTAGACTGATTTTGTTGTCTGTTCTAATAGTGACATATGCATAAACATTTTTCTTGATCTATATGAAGATGAGCTTGTAACCATATAGGTTTAATCTAACACACGTCATGCCTGCTATAGATTAATGGATCAAATGCCTGAAATGTCCCAGAATCCTTTTGTTTTTTGGACACAATTGTTGACATGTCTTATTGGTTCTTCATTAGTGATTGACAGTCACACGTCTGGCAGACCGGCTGATAGCCAGAAACCGGTCCTTGGATGCTTGATTCCGGTCTAGGAAAGACATGGCTTGGTAGTTCGGGCTGGACTGTTCCCATGAGGCACAGGGTCAAGGCTGATTTGCATATAGCCACTGTCTGACCTAGGGTGGTGTGGAGTGCAAAAAAACGATGGATTTAGGCCCAGATCTTTGTACTGGGGTGAATGTAAGACTTTGTTCTGCATTCTGTCCATCAACTGTGTTTTTTGCAATTTTCACCCCGAGTGGGCTGGGTATGCTCAGACGTGAGTCCCAGGCTCTCCACATCACTGGAGTCAAGCTATCCAGGCTGAAGAAGGCTGATAGCCAGAAACCGGTCCTTGGATGCTTGATTCCGGTCTAGGATAGACATGGCTTGGTAGTTCGGGCTGAACTGTTCCCATGAGGCACAGGGTCAAGGCTGATTTGCATATAGCCATTGTCTGACCAAGGGTGGTGTGGAGTGCAAAAAAACGATGCATTTAGGCCAAGATCTTTGTACTGGGGTGAATGTAAGACTTTGTTCTGCATTCTGTCCATCAACTGTGTTTTTTGCAATTTTCACCCCGAGTGGGCTGGGTATGCTCAGACGTGAGTCCCAGGCTCTCCACATCACTGGAGTCAAGCTATCCAGGCTGAAGATGGCTGATAGCCAGAAACAGTTCCTTGGATGCTTGATTCCGGTCTAGGAAAGACATGGCTTGGTAGTTCGGGCTGGACTGTTCCCATGAGGCACAGGGTCAAGGCTGATTTGCATATAGCCATTGTCTGACCTGGGGGGGTTTGGAGTGCAAAAAAACAATGGATTTAGGCCCATATCTTTGTACTGGGGTGAATGTAAGACTTTGTTCTGCATTCTGTCCATCAACTGTGTTCTTTGCAATTTTCACCCTGAGTGGGCTGGGTATGCTCAGACGTGAGTCCCAGGCTCTCCACATCACTGGAGTCAAGCTATCCAGGCTTAAGAAGGCTGATAGCCAGAAACCGGTCCTTGGATGCTTGATTCCAGTCTAGGGAAGACATGGCTTGGTAGTTCGAGCTGGACTGTTCCCATGAGGCACAGGGTCAAGGCTGATTTGCATATAGCCATTGTCTGACCTAGGGTGGTGTGGAGTGCAAAAAAACGATGGATTTAGGCCCAGATCTTTGTACTGGGGTGAATGTAAGACTTTGTTCGGCATTCTGTCCATCAACTGTGTTTTTTGCAATTTTCACCCCGAGTGGGCTGGGTATGCTCAGACGTGAGTCCCAGGCTCTCCACATCACTGGAGTCAAGCTATCCAGGCTGAAGAAGTCTGATAGCCAGAAACAGGTCCTTGGATGCTTGATTCCGGTCTAGGAAAGACATGGCTTGGTAGTTCGGGCTGGACTGTTCCCATGAGGCAGAGGGTCAAGGCTGATTTGCATATAGCCATTGTCTGACCTAGGGGGGTTTGGAGTGCAAAAAAAAAAACGATGGATTTAGGCCTAGATCTTTGTACTGGGGTGAATGTAAGACTTTGTTCTGCATTCTGTCCATCAACTGTGTTTTTTTGCAATTTTCATCCCGAGTGGGCTGGGTATGCTCAGACGTGAGTCCCAGGCTCTCCACATCACTGGAGTCAAGCTATCCAGGCTGAAGAAGTCTGATAGCCAGAAACAGGTCCTTGGATGCTTGATTCCGGTCTAGGAAAGACATGGCTTGGTAGTTCGGGCTGGACTGTTCCCATGAGGCACAGGGTCAAGGCTGATTTGCATATAGCCATTGTCTGACCTAGGGTGGTGTGGAGTGCAAAAAAATGATGGATTTAGGCCCAGATCTTTGTACTCGGGTGAATATAAGACATTGTTCTGCATTCTGTACATCAACTGTGTTTTTTGCAACCCTGAATCATGCCTCCTCAGACCAGAGCTGAAAAGAGGAAGCAAGAAAAAAAAGGACCGAACAGTTGTGCAGAGAGAAGAAGAGGAGGACAACAACTGACTTGGCCCCAGTCCTACCAGCCTGTCCTGACCTCAGACTCCCCCAACAGAACTTTGGTGTGTCCTACAGCCAGCAGTCCTCAAAAACCCAGGGACCCTGCCCTTTCTTTGAGACTGAAAAAGGACTTTGTCTCCCATGAGCACCAACCTTGCTCAAAACTAGCCAATTCTGCCTCTGGCCGACTCCCTGAGTCTCCCCCACTCGGCTTCCTGTGCCCCAAACGCGAGGGAACCATCACCCTAAGGAGGTCCTCCCTGCGATCCTACAGACCCGTAAAACTCAGTTCTGCCTTCTCAGGACTAAATGTGGCTTGTGAGTAGTACTGTAAACCTGTGTTAAGTTTGCAAAATGCATTGTCTCAGTTTTCTTTCCCTCCAGAAATGCACCAGCCTTGTATCTAGAGAAACCTGGCCAAGTAAAAAAAGTAATTGCAAAGTAATTCTGACTATCTGCAAATACAAATAATTCTACTGTAACTAATTCAAACTGTATTTGAACACGACATGCTTGCAAAGTATTCCTATACTTACCTATACCGTGCCTGGCTCGGTCAGAAAAAAAATATAACTAAATAATATTTTTATACAAACCAATAGATCAGAGGTTAGTCCTTAAGTGTGTGAAATAATTTCTTGATCGAGTTGTACAATAAATGCTTAGCACTACCCTCTGATAAGGCCTTACTGCTCGCCCACACTACCACATATAGAGAGCAAGGTACTGTCTACTTTAACCTCTGCCTACCTTTTGGGATCCACTGGCCTCTGTGCACACTATACCTTACTTAGGTATAGTGTATACAAAGCCAGCTTTCTACATATAGGTATTTGAAAAGGCCTGTGAAAAGTGGGGTAACATTGCCTTTAAACACTTATGCCACACGAGGGAAAGAAGAACCACTCCAAGATAGTCCACCCTTGAAGGGGTTAGACAGAAGCCATACCTGGATGCGATTCATCAGCTAGCTTCCACATTGACTCCCAAGACTATTGCTTGTGATTTACGAGGATTTATCTGAAGTGGGGCAAGCTCTGACACAAGTGTCAGGAGAGATTCTGCGAGATTAGTGAGAGAGCAGAGAATGTCATCTTCAAAAATGGCTTTTTATTTTGTCACACAGCCAGGAATTGGGCATCACATGTTGGAACAATGGTTCCATTATCAGAGCAATACTCGAGGGCGAGAGAGGGCATCTCTTGAAAGTGCCTCGGGCTAGCTATATGGGATCAGGTAAATGGAAGCAATCCAAAACTAGGACGTTGAGGTCTTTTAAATAGCTAGGATGAAAGTCTTCATATGGGGCCTAGATTTTTCTGATCAAATGTTTTAGTGAGGAACATCCAGTCTAGCCAGTTGAAATCTTGCTCAACATACAAAGAAAGTAGAAGCTGCGCGCCTGTTGCCAAAGCTCTGTGCACTACTTTAAAAGCCAGACATATATTATAGCTTGTGTGGCAGTTTCTAATGAAACTGGATTGTGTGGAGATATCAGTATTGGCCAAACCTTGTCCAAATGAGTTGTGAGGATCTTGGTATAGATCTTCATGTGGCTATACAACAGAACCACACCCCTGGGGGTCCTTGCCTGGTTTTAGTATCAGAGTAAGGTGGGATTCCATCATGGAGGGCTCATGTGATGTCTAGGAAAGAGTTATAGACCTTAGTCAAGTGAAGGGCTAAAAGTATTGCAAAAGCCTTTTAAAACGAATTGGGGAATCCATCGGGGGTCGGGAATTTATTGTTGCGAAGTTCCGTGGTGGCCTGTTGGACCTCCTCCAGCATTATCGTCTGTTCCATGACTCTTCTAGTATCAATGTAAATTTCTGGGATATGGACATCTACTAAGTTAGTGTCTTGTTGCCAGGGCCGGACTGGTTACCGGGTGTTTTGGTGGGCAGCAAAGCTGAGAGCCGATTTCACTGCTGTGGGGGCTGATTTTGTTGATGGGGACCTGCATGTGCTTCTAAGTAAAGAAAGCAATACAGATGGTTTTGAAGCATACTTTAAAACCATTTTGTTTTCCAGTGTTTACTTAGAAAGGCCTGGTAGCCAGTCCGGCCCTGCTTGTTGCACCAGATCACAATGATCCCCCCATTGAGAGCTGTATAGTATCATAAATGAGAAATGAGTCTCTGTGATCTCCTGGTCTGATGTGCGATTATGCCCTTGGTCGTCTGTCATGGCGTATATGAAATTCCTAGCTCTGTGCACCCTTGTGGACAAGCAGGCGATCTGCTTTGTCTCCTCTCTCATTATAGAGCCATTTAGTCTTGAGACGTTTATGGGTTGTGTCCTTTAGTCAGTACTATCACCAGCTCCCGCCTGATGTGGCGTAAGGCTCTGCATTTTGGGTGAAGTTTTGAACTGGAGTTCCAATTTGGAAATCTGTGCTTCAAGCTGTAGACGCCAGTTCCTTGCCAGCTGGATGAAGATGGAGGTGTTGTTGATGAGTTCCCCCTTGATTACTGCCTTGGCATCATCCCGGATTGTCTCCCATGATATTATGTCTGTATGTTCTCATTAAAATAATCCTCCACTGACTCTCGGATGACGTTCTAAGGACCAGGTCATGGAATGCTATCTTGTTCTTTTTCCAGAGTCTGGGGAGTGGGGGGTGTCAGCGAGTGTGACCTGAAAGTCCTCTGGTGGCAATCTCTCTGGATCCAACCCAGGGGAAAAAGGTAGGAGACAAATATGTAGTCAATACATGAATGATATCTGTATACACTAGAATAATATGTGTAGTCTCGCTCTGCCTTATGATGTGTGTGCCAAATGTCCATCAATTGCAAGTTGTCTAGTCCTGTGAGTAAAGAAAGAAGAGAGTTCAATGAGTGCCATGGCTGGTGCAAGCTATCAACTTTGGGGTCCACATTAAAGTCCCCTCCAACTATCAAATTATCGTGTGAGCGTTGAGCTATAAAGGGGTATAGACAGGAGTACAACTGGACTTTGTTTTCCGTTGGGATCATAGATAGATGCTATTAAAATATTCTTCTGTGCAAAAGGGGGTGGGATGGACGGAGTATCTGAACCAATCAAACATTCACACCCAGTCAACAGATCTGAGCTTGATCCATCACCATTCTTTAGCACACTCTGCCACCCCAGTTCAGACATGGCCATATGCAAATCAGTCTGACCCTGTGCCTCATGGGAACAGTCCAACCCGAACTGCCAAGCCATGCCTTCCCTGGACCGGAAACAAGCTTCCTAGGACCGGTTTCTGGCATTACAGCCGTCTTCAGCCAGGCTTGCTTGAATCTAGTGGCAAAGTGAGCAAGGGACACACGTCTGAGCATACCCTGCCAACTTATGGCAAACAAAACGGTACAAAAGGGGGTGGTGATGGACGGAGCATCTGAACCAATCAAACACTCACACCCAGTCAACAGATCTGGGTTTGATCCATCACCGTTCTTTAGCTCACTCTGCCACCCCAGTTCAGACATGGCCATATGCAAATCAGTCTGAACCTGTGCCTCATGGGAACAGTCCAGCCCGAACTGGCAAGACATGCCTTCCTTGGACCGGACACAAGCTTCCTATGACCGGTTTCTGGCATTACAGCCGTCTTCAGCCAGGCTTGCTTGAAACCAGCGGCAAAGTGAGCAAGGGACTCACGTCTGAGCATACCCTGCCAACTTGTGGCGAACAAAGCGGTGCAAAAGGGGGTGGTGATGGACGGAGCATCTGAACCAATCAAAGACTCACACCTAGTCAACAGATCTGGGTTTGATCCATCACCGTTCTTTAGCCCACTCTGCCACCCCAGTTCAGACATGGCCATATGCAAATCAGTCTGACCCTGTGCCTCATGGGAAAAGTCCAGCCCGAACTGCCAAGCCATGCCTTCCCTGGACCGGAAACAAGCTTCCTAGGACCGGTTTCTGGCATTACAGCCGTCTTCAGCCAGGCTTGCTTGAATCCAGTGGCAAAGTGAGCACGGGACTCACGTCTGAGCATACCCTGCCAACTTATGGCAAACAAAGCGGTACAAAAGGGGGTGGTGATGGACGGAGCATCTGAACCAATCAAACACTCACACCCAGTCAACAGATCTGGGTTTGATCCATCACAGTTCTTTAGCCCACTCTGCCACCCCAGTTCAGACATGGCCATATGCAAATCAGTTTGACCCTGTGCCTCATGGGAACAGTCCAGTCCGAACTGCCAAGCCATGCCTTCCCTGGACCGGAAACAAAATTCCCAGGACCGGTTTCTGGCATTATAGCTGTAATCAGCCAGGCTTGCTTGAATCCAGTGGCAAAGTGAGCAAAGGACTCACGTCTGAGCATACCCTGCCAACTTATGGCGAACAAAGAGGTACAAAAGGGGGTGGTGATGGACGGAGCATCTGAACCAATCAAACACTCAAACCCAGTCAACAGATCTGGGTTTGATCCATCACCGTTCTTTAGCACACTCTGCCACCCCAGTTCAGACATGGCCATATGCAAATCAGTCTGACCATGTGCCTCATGGGAACAGTCCAGCCCGAACTGCGAAGCCATGCCTTCCCTGGACAGGAAACAAGGTTCCTAAGACCGGTTTCTTGCATTACAGCCGTCTTCAGCCAGGCTTGCTTGAATCCAGTGGCAAAGTGAACAAGGGACTCATGTCTGAGCATACCCTGCCAACTTAAGGCGAATAAAGCGGTACAAAAGGGGGCGGTGATGGACGGAGCATCTGAATCAATCAAACACTCACACCCAGTCAACAGATCTGGGTTTGATCCATCACCGTTATTTAGCCTATTCTGCCACCCCAGTTCCGACATGGCCAAATGCAAATCAGTCTGAGCCTGTGCCTCATGGGAACAGTCCAGCCCGAACTGCCAAGCCATGCCTTCCCTGGACCGGAAACAAGCTTCCTAGGACCGGTTTCTGGCATCACAGCCGTCTTCAGCAAGGCTTGTTTAAATACAGTGGCAAAGTGAGCAAGGGACACACGTCTGAGCATACCCTGCCAGCTTATGGCGAACAAAGCAGTACAAAGCAGTCCAGTATGAGTACGTTCTCAAAGACCCCCTCTGATGTGGGTAGGAAGTGAAAGTCAATGGTGCAAGGTCTCCCTGTCGCTCAATCCAAAGGCCCCTCGGGGTAGCCTTTGGTCAGTCCAGTCCCTGCTCACAAGTCTGGGCCAGTAGCGCTCCTAAACCCCCTTCTAGTCTGGGGGGGCGCATCAGTCACTTCTGAGACAGAAAAACAGTCTCCCAGTGGGATGATCTTTGCCGCTGGGAGGGACACCTCACCCACAGGCGGGTCGAGGTTTGGCGATTGATGGATACAGGGGGGAGGTGGTAGGAAAGCCCTAGAAAACTAGTTGCCACTGTTCTCCATGCTGGCTGTCTTGCCCGCCGCCTCCTCACCGCGCAGAGCCAGATGCTGATTCCTCCATGGTTACCACATGCCCCAGGACTGCACCCTATGTGCCGGGGGAAGAAAGTACATCCAGGGGACACCCACACACCAGGGACCAGCCAAAGATCTAAGAGTATAGACCATAGTTGCTTTGTCAATTGGTGTCAAGGATGGGGGTACTCTGAGATGCAGTGGCCATCTTGACTTTGCTGGAGCTCAGGCAGAGGGGAAGGTTGTTCTCTGAGGATTTCCTGCACCGGTTGGACTACCAAAACCTCTCCCACGGCATCCGCCTGTGCAGGACTCTCCTCTCCATCACTGGTGCATTAGGAGGTTTTGTGAGGCTCCCTTTGGGGTGAGTTGTGGCCCCCGAAGGGCCATACAGCTGTCAGGGCATGGCAATAATTCTGTTACATGGGTCCTCGCTGTGACCCCACACCCTAATCTAAAATTTAGCATTGTGGCATGCCATCCTTCTCCACCAACCACTTACCATCCTTCCCCCTCCATCACTCCATCCTCTAAAAGTTTTAAAACTGTGCGTGGCATCTTGCCATCCTCCCTCAGCAGTACACTACTCCCAACATAAAAACTATTCTAGCGTACTGCCTTCCACAGCCACCACCTTTCTTACCTGGCTGAAACTCTGCTTTCTATTAAAGCAGACAGCAAGTACCATCCTGACAGTCTCTATTAGAGCCCTGCTACAGTACCGTGGAGTTCTCTGACTCCAGAAAGGAAAACAACTTTTGTTTCCCACTGCTATGATGAAGTAGCAGTGTTGCATGGCCCTTGGGGACATTGTCTTCTTCTCTATTTATTTATTTATTTATTTATTTACAGACTTATACCACGCTAGGACTCGACTCCCTGAGGAGTATCTCCGCGCCTTTTGGCAACATCTTTGAACAAAAGCCCTGTCTGATGTTATCAATTGCCCTATCAGAACTAGTAATTAAACAGGAACGTTTTTAGTTTTTTTCTAAAAGGAAAATGTTCCTTACAAACTCTGATATCATAGGGGAGAGCATTCCAGAGCTTTGGACCATCTACTGACAAAGCCCTTCCCCCTTGTCTGGACTTCCAAAACCTAGGGACACATAACAATTCTTGATCTCCAGATCTCAGAGATCTTAAGGGGGTGTAGGGAATGAACTTTTTAGTTAGGTAGTCAGGACCTTTACCAATGAGGCATTTATGTATGATGCAGCACGTTTTAAACAACACCCTCTGTTTTACAGTGAGCCAGTGGAGTTTATTTAGTAGTGGAATTGAGGGAGTGCGGGCCGGGGCATTGAGAACAAGACATGCAGCTGTATTTTGCATGACTTGTAGTCTGGCAATGACCCCCTTATTGGCAGCTAGCATCAAACCATTACAATAATCCAGTCTGCTCAGCACGAGCGACTGAATTAGTGTTTTCCTGGTGGTATCAGGTAACAGGGGAAATACCCGTCGGAGAAGACCAATAGCATGGAAACAGAAGCTTACCACTTGATTAGAATGATGTTTAAGGGCAAGCTCCTGATCCAGCTTAACTCCTGGGTCTTTCACTACCACTCTGGGCTCAGGGACTGGGCCTAGATCTTGAGGCCACCAGTCAGGAGTCCATAGTCGTTGGGCTTCTCCAAAGAGCATAACCTCAGTCTTAGAGACGTTACACTGAAGGAAATTTGCTGCCATCCAATGTGCCACCTCTTTCATTCCCAGTGCAAAGGAGTTGCGCACCTCAGGAGTCATGATTTTAAACAGGAAGAGGAGTTGAGTATCGTCTGCATACGATACAGGGATAAACCCATGAGATCTCATGATGTTAGCTAGGGGTGCCACATAGATGTTAAAAAGCGTTGGGCTCAAGCAGGAGCCCTGTGGCACCCCCTTTGAGATCTCAACCTCCTCTGACTGGTAAGGACCCAGTCTGACTCTCTGAGTGCGATTGGTGAAAAAACTCCTTAACCAGGCCAGCGCCTTGCCTCCCAGACCGATGTCAATTAGTCTGGAGGTCATGATATCATGTGACACAGTGTCAAACGCCGCTGACAGATCTAGAAGCACCAGGATAACGGAATAACCCTTATCCTGTAGCATACGAAGATCGTCAGCGACGGACAGCAAGGCGGTCTCAGTGCTGTGCCTGGGTCTGAACCCCGATTGGGATGGATCGAGCCCCCCCGCACTTTCGATATATTTGGATAAGTGCCGGTTTACAAACTTCTCAGTGAGCTTCCCTAAAAAAGGGAGGAGGGAGATGGGTCTCAGGTTTGTCAGATCTGTCCACGGAATGGAGTTGTTCTTCCGTAGAGGTCTCACCAAAGCATGCTTCCAGCCAAGGGGAACTTCCCCTGTGCTCAAGGAAAGATTGACAACCTGCCGAATTCCAACACCCAGCTCGTCACTCAAAAGTGACATGACCCGTGCTGGGATGATATCTGAAGGGCACCCGCTCCTTGTTTGGGTGATTAGAGTAGTTATCTCCTCCATAGACACAGGTGGGAATTCTGCAAGTTTACTGATCGTGTTTTCTGCTGAGCTAGGAAGTGGCTGGGACATGCTATCAACAGAACTCATGTTATTAGAGGTGGATTTTGAGGCTAAGATCTTAGCATAAATGCCTTCAATTTTTCTGACAAAGAACTGTGAGATGTTATTGCAAAGTTCCTGGGACTCAATCCCATCCGTTTCGCAGGCCGAGGGCTTAGTGAATGTTTGTAAAATTTGATAGAGTACTTTGGAGTTTTTACCAGCTGCTGATAATTGGGCTGCGATATGGTGTTTCCGCGCAGCCCGAATGGCTTTGTGGTAACTTTTTAGGGAGGTCCTGTGATTTTCTTCGTCCTCTGCCTTACGTGTAACTCTCCATCGTTTTTCTAACTTCCTCGTAGTTAGCTTTAATTGTCTAAGATCGTCTGTAAACCAAACTTCTTGTTTAGGGGCAGGCCGCGGTTTATATGTCCTCAAAGGAACAACATGATAAATGGTTGCGGTTATAGCTTCATTGAATTTGGTTAATGCAGAGGTAACGTTGTCCCCACATTCAACCCAATTGGGTTCTAAGTATCTCCCCCTGAAGCCCTCTGATGTTAATTTATTCCAGGGTCTTCTGACATCTGCCATAGCCCTCCGGATACCCTTTGCCTTATGGGTGGAGCGGGTGTAGAATTCAATGATGGCGTGGTTAGTCCAATCCACTTGGTGGGGAGGGAGACATTTTATTTATGTAGAATTACATAGCACAAGATCGAGTGTATGACCAGCTATGTGTGTAGGTCCCTGATTCATTAGGTTAAAGCCGAGTGTGGCCAGATCAGCCAGGAGTATCTGTGCCTCCACACATGTCACTATTTCGCTGTGGACATTAAAGTCCCCTACCACGATGAAATCTGAATTCATCTGCATGTGGGAGCCAACGCTTCCACAAGTTGAATGGAAAAATTCCCAGCAGGACCTGGGGGTTGATGAACTAGTGCTCCTTTCCTAGATTCCCTAGAGCTAGGGTTGATATTAAAAATCAGGAGCTCCATTTGTGGGTTACACACCGTCTCGGTAACCACCACCTCCATTTCCTGTTTGAAAACAATGGCTAACCCACCCCCAGTTTTAATAGGGCGGTCCATCCTCACTATTTTGTACCCTGCCGGCACCCCCATAGTTATGGCCGGGACAGTGTGGGGCTTAAGCCAAGTCTCAGTTAAAAAGCAAAGATGTGGGCTCTCTGAAGTTATGAGGTCCCAAACCTGAGTGGAGTGAGACACTAATGAGCGTACATTGCACAGAAGGCTCTTACAATTTAGAGGTGGGTCATTAAGAGGGCTGACAGTTGTCTTTGTCAGATATTTAGTAGGGCCAGATAGGGTCGGGCAATGTTGACACGGCATAATTACAGCGTTGATGGTGAACTGTGTAGAGCATTCCCTGCAGGTAAATGGTCCCTCTAAATAGCTCTCAACCCTATGGGAGCACAGCGTTGAAACATACCTGCCCATATCCAATAAGGTCTGACTGGAGTACGTGAGAGCAGGGCGATGGAGTGGCTCCAAGTGACTGATAGTAATCGCCATAGCCCCCAGCCCCTAGCCCCGTCCTGTGGCGGACGGGCGCAGACGGGCTAGTCTTTGGCTCGTCTTAGGCGCAGGAGTAGGCGCCACACTGCGCGTCAACACTGCGCGTTGAGCCGACGAGTTGCTTTATAGCCCTCGAGAAGGGGAGAGCTAGAGCGCTAACCGCTCGCCTCCCTGGATGTTCCTGGCTCTGCCCCGCCTTCCGCGCCCGTGATTGGCTGGAGGGTCGGACTGGGGGTGCAGGCACAGCTCTATGTTAGCATGAGCTCTGTGGACAGTACGCAACTTTACGCATTTTACTACATGGGTTTAGTTTTGCAAAGACTTTGACCATACTTTTCACATGAGAACTGACTGCTGTGTACACTCTCTGACAGTTCCTGGGATTTAGTCTGAACATTGTGAGCAAGGTCGATAAACAATGCCCCTTGTTGTTCTGTTCTTGTCAGGTCCTAGCAGCAAGACAAAACATACCAACGCAGCTGTTGTTTGGAAACCATACTTTGGCATTAGTGGGATACAAGCATAGGGAGCATACACTTGGAGAGGGACCTTTCCAGAGAGAAGAGTGAGACAGCACCTACGATGTAGAAATACCATCTGTAGTCTAAGGTATGGGGTCTGCAGACAAAACCCAGAGATCTTCTGTCATATATAATAATACTGCTTATTAACAAGGGGAGGGAGGTTAGGCTCTATTGTCTTTTCATGATGAGCTCTCTCTGATTTGTGGACTAGCTGCTATGCTGACTATATTTGTATTATGAATTTTCCTACTTCTTGTTACACGTGTTTTGCATGTTAGAGCACATTAGTTAAATAATTTTAAATTGGTTCGTGTCTCTGTCAGATTTTATTGTGGACAGGTACAAGAGTGCGAGTGAAAGGGTGTGTCTTGCAACCGCGAGTCCTGAGAGATTTAGGAGTGCTGTGTTCTGGGGTGTCTAATCACTTTTTTCTCTATGAGTTAATAGGAAGGCAAGTGAGACATTAGAGCTAGTCAGTCCTGGGCTCATGGATACTAAGAAGTAGGATGACTGAGTCTCTACTCACTAAGGTCCCATATTACTACGCATTGTTCTGTTCTTGGGCAGAATCCCTGCAACAGAAGTAAATTAGTGTATTTAGGAGCCATTGATCTTTTAGAGCTGTCGTTTAGTTCAGGAGTGGTCCCAAAAATATGAAAGAAGGCAGTTGTTCTCCCTCTACAAAAGAAACCTCACGTTAGTGTTGATCAGCTTGACAACTTGCATCCCATCTCCCTGCTCCCTTATTTTGCAAAGGTTGCGGAGAAGATTGCGAATACACAACTTACAGCACATAGTTACTCACATACAGATATGATTGAGCTTTTCTAAAGCGACTGGATCACTGTAGATGATGGTGCTTGTGTTGACAGGACACAGTTGGATTTTGCTGTGATATTAAATTATTTTATAAATAAAAATCCTATTCTCTAGAGAACAAGCAGTGCCTAGACTTTGGTATTATTGTAAACTATTCAGGTCAATAAATGTATCTGTCTTTAAATGTATCCGAACTTCTAAGCCGATCTCATTCTTTAACCCCTTTGGTGGATTTGATGTGCGGGAGCCACCAGACTTGTGTGCATCAGATGGCTCAAGCATGTCCGACGACATTGCACAGGAAAGCCCTCTGGTGCATGCACCAGAGGGATTTCCTTTGCGTCAAAACAGCCTCAGGAGCTGGAAAACAAGCTTCCCCAGCAGCCCAAAACAGTTCTGATGGTTTCAGTGAAATGACAATCAGCGTGCACAGTGCGCTGACGTCATTTCACTGAAACCGAAACTGAAATGAGTCGATCGATTTGTGTCAGCTTCACTGCCTACTTGCATGTGGGGCTATCTTAGCCCCTGAAAATGTAGGTAGATGGGAGAGGTATCATTGGAAAGGGAGGGGAGAATCGCCACAGGAGAGCTATCCCCTAGCAGGGATCCACCACTAGACACCTTGGGTAAGGGCTTTTGCTCCCCCCCCAACGTTTTGGAATAAATTCAGTCTTTCTGGCACTCTGAGAGACAGAAAGCACACTAGGCACCAAGGATCTTTTTTTATTTATGTATACAGAGGTGGGGGCTACCCAAAATGGCTTTGTCAATGCCACAGCCCCTAAAAAATGCCACAGTCTTTCTGGCCAACAAGAGGTTGATGTGGGCAATAGCCCATTATCTGCCCCCGATGGGGGCAAAGTGGCCACTAGGCACCAGGGATTATGATTTTTTTTCTTTTTATATGTAGGAGTGGGGGCTGCCTAGAATGGGCATGTCAATGCCACCACCCCCTAAAACAAATTGCCAGAGTCTTTCAGCCCCCAGGAGGCTGATGAGGGTAATACCCCCTTATTTGCCCCCCCAGGCACCAGGGAATATGCTTTTTTTATTGTACATAAGGATGGGGTGGCCCAGAAAGGGCAAGCCAACGCCCCAACATGGCAGATGGGGCAATAGTCCCTGATCTGTTCCCCCGGGAGGCAGAAATCCCAGTAGGCACCAGGGATTCTGTTTCTTTATACATAACGGTGGGGGCAGCCCACAATGGGCATGCCATAGCCACTACCCCCCAAACATTTGACACACTAAGCACCAGGGATTATGTTTTTATTATACGTATGGGAGGGGGCTGCCCAGACTGGGCATGCCAATGCCCCCACCCACCAGATAAATTAGCCAAGTCTTTCTGCCTCCCCTTTTGACAGATGGTTGCAATAGCCTCTTATCTGCTCCTCGGGGGCAGAAAGCCCACTAGGCACCAGGAATTATGTTGATTTGTTTTTTACATAGTAGTTTGGGTTCCCAGAATGGGCATGCTAATGCCCCCAACCACTCAAAACAAATGGACAGTCTTTCTGCTCCCCCTCGGAGGCAGATCGGGGCAATGGCCCCTTATATTCCCCGACAGGAGGGCAGAAAGCCTACTAGGCACCAGGTGTATGTTTATGGGCATGTCAGGGACAAGCCTCATAGGTACGGGCCACTGCCCTTTTTTTAAGGCAGACATTTTGATTGTTTCAGTGATGTGTTTAGTCTAATCTGCCCCCAAGCGGGGGCAGAAAAGCACTAGAAACCAGGTAAAGTTTGTGTGTGTGTGTTAACTGGAGTTTGCGTGTACTGACCTTTGGCTAGTATTTTGTTGGCTGTGTGTGAGAAACTTGCACTTGGCTAATGGTGTGTGTGAAGTGGCGCTTGCCTGGTGGTGTGCGTGGAGTGGCGCATGGCAGGCGGTGTACGTGGACTGGTGCTTGGCTGATGGTGTACATGGATGGCGCTTGGCTGGCAGTGTGAGTGGATGGCGCTTAGGTGGCGGAATGCATGGGTGGCACTTGGCTGGCAATGTGCATGGAATGGATGGCGCTTGGCTGGCAGGACCATGGATAGTGCTTGACTGGAAGTGCGCAAGGATGGCGCTTGACTGGCGGTGTGTGTGGATGATACTTTGCTGGCGGTGTGTGTGGGTGCTGGTGTGTGTGGACTGTCTCTCAGCTGGTGATATGGCTTGCATGGACCCCGTAGTGTTTTCTTACCCAGAATCATCTGCAAACCTCAAATTTACTTCCAAATTCATATTTTCCTCATATTTCTGTGCGGGAAAGTTGTAGGCTCACCATACAGCCACAAATTTCCTACTGCCCAGCGTTCCAATTAGTCTCCCTAGAAAAATTATACCTCACTTGTGTGGGTGCCCAAAGTAGGGTAGGTCTAAAAACGTAAAAACAAACTACCCTTTTGGACCCGCTTTGGGTCCCCCTCAATCGCTAAACAGTTTTGGCCCTTCCAAGTCACAGGCACTTGGCTCATCCACATAAGTGAGGTATCATTTTTATCGGGAGACTGAGGGGAACGCTGAGTGGTAGTAGATTTGTGCCATGCAGTGATCCCACAATTGCCTTGTGGGCCCGCACAAACTTTCTACCACCCATCATATCCCCAGGTCTCGTGATAAAAATTATACCTCACTTGCGTGGGTGGGCCAAGTGCCTGTTACAGGAAAGGACCCAAAGCAAATTATGGAGACATCAAAATTACTAATCACAAAAAGGCGTGGTTTTGAAACGGGTCACCTGCATTTTTGATCCCAGGTTCGACAGGAACTCTGTGGAAACCTAAAAAACCCAGACATTTCTGAAAGCTAGACATGTGGTGGGGTCTAGGGAAGTATGGCTTGTGTCGATTTCCCCATGTTTTCCCACCCAGAATCCCCTGAAAACCTCAACTTTAGCTGATAAAATCCCACAAAATGACCTGATTTTGCAATGGAGTCACCTGTGTTTTTCGTCCCGGATTCAGCGGGCATCTAGGGAAAACTACCAAATCCAGACATTTCTGAAAACTAGACACCCGGGGGAGTCCAGGGATGTATGGCTTGCATTGATCTCTCAATGTTTTCCTACCCAAAATCCCTTGAAAACCTCAAAGTTAGATGAATAAATCACATTTACCTTATATTACTGTCTGGGAACACTGCGCCAGCACAAATGTCCTACAACTCAGCATTTCTCTCAGTCTCCTGAGTAAAATGAGGCCTCACTTGTATGTGTGGGCTAAGGGCCTGCGACTAGGAAGGGCCAAAAATATAGAGATTGAGTGGATAGCACAGCTAAATCTAAGCACTATATATTTTTTATATATATGTTTTTAGGCAATTCTGCATTGGACACCCAGACAAGTAAGGTATCATTTTTATTCAGATACCAAGGGGAAGGCTGAGTGGTAGGACATTTGTGTAGGCATGGTGATCCCACACAGAAATTTTAGGAAAATGTGATTTCTTTTAGCAAAATGTGTGGCTTGTTGGGGAATGTTTGGCAGGAAAACTTTGGGGGATTCATGCAAACCACACTTTCCTGGACTAGGTTTCAGAAATAGGAAACACGTGTGGGATCACACTGCTTCACCTCCCAGCAGGTTCGCCCCTAGGCATCATGGTAAATGCAGTACGCCAAGTGTTTATACTTGCAAAGTCTCTTGTGTGTTTCACCAGGTAGGTGCAGATTAGTGCTGGCCATCTCTAGACACTTGTTTCTGGATTGTTATCCGTCATCAGTAGAGATTAGGCAATTTGAATGTATGGGGTTGCTGAGCAGGCTGCCAAAGTATTCTTGGGTCACAGTACCGCTCCAGGCATGCAGGTACCTCTCCACGAGCTCGTCAGCTCAAATGGCTCGAGGGAGCCTTTTAAACAGGAAACAAATGTGGGATCACACTGCTTCATCTCCCAGTGGGTTCGCCCCTAAGCATTATGGTGGATGCAGTTCATCAAGCATGTGTACTTTCACAAAAGTTCTTTCGGGTGTTTCACCAGGTTGGTGCAGATCAATGCTGGCCATCTCTAAACACGTTTTTCTGGATTATTATCCGTCATCTATAGAGATAAGGCATGAAAATATTTGGGGTTGCTGAGCAGGCTCTCAAAGTCTTCTCGGGTCACAGCACGTAGGTGCCTCTCCACGAGTTGAACACCCGAAAGAACCTTTGTACAAGTACACACGCTTGATGAACTGCATCCACCATAATGCTTAGGGGCGAACTCACTGGGAGGTAAAGCATTGTGATCCCACATTTGTTTCTAGTTTTCAGAAATGTATAGGTTTGGCTGGTTTCCCTAGATGGATGTCAAGCCTAGGACCAATAACGCAGGTGCCCCCCTTGCAAAACTAGGTAGTTTTGTGATAGATAACTTTGATATCTCCACAATACGTTTCGGGCCCTTGTCTGTCGTGGTTCCTTAGCACACCCGCACAGGTGTGGTACCACTGGGGCAGACCTGGGGAAGCGCTGGGTAGTAGGAAATATGTGTCAGCCCTACGATCCTATGACTTTTCCACGCAGAAGTGTGAGAAAAATGTGATTTGTTCAGCTAAATTTGCAGGGGATTCTGTCTAGGCAAACTTTTGGGGATCCACGCAAGTCACACCGCCCTGGACTGCCCTGGGTGTCTAGTTTTCAGAAATGTCTGGGATTGGTGGGTTTCCCTAGATGGCCGCTGATCCCGAGAACAAAAACTCAGGAGGACTCTCTCACAAAACAAGGTCTTTTTGTAATCAATCATCTTGAAGTCTCTACAGTACATTTTGGGCTGTTTCCTGTCGCGGGCACTAGACCTACCCACAAAAATGTGGTACCATTTTTATTGGTCAGCTTGAGGGAATGCTGGGTTTGTGGAAGTTTGTGGCTCCCCTTAGATTCCAGAACTTTCTATCACATAAATGAGTGGGAAATGTGTTTTGTTTCCAAAGTTTGAGGTTAAGGGACTCTGGCTAACAGAACCTGGGGAGAGGCACACAAGTCACCCCATCCTGGATTACCCTGGGTGTCTGGTTTTCAAACATATACAAGTTTTCTAGGTTTCCCTAGGTGCCGGCTTAGCTAGGGTCCTAAACCCACAGCTAGGCACGTAAAAGAAAGGGTCCGATTTCTGTGGAAAAATTTGATGTATCCACGTTACGTTTTGGGCCGTTTCCTGTCACAGGCACTAGGCCTACCCAAACAAGTGAAGTACCTTTTTTATTGTGATACTTGGGGAATTGCTGGGTGGGTGGAGTGGAAGTTTAAGGCTCCAAGCGGATTTCTGAAATTTCTGTCACAGAAATGTTAGGAAATTTGGTTTTTTGCAAAGTTTGCAAGAGATTCTGGGTAACAGAACCTGATGAGAGCGACACATGTCACCCTATCCTGGATTCCCCTCTGGATGTCTAGTTTTCAAAATTGTAAAGGTTTGCTAGGTTTCCCTAGGTGCTAGCTGAGATAGGGTTCATAATCCACAGCAAGGCACATTGTGTCCATGTTGTGTTTTAGGCCGTTTCCTGTGGCAGGCACTAGGCACACCCACACAAGTGAGGTATTTGGAAGTTAAATAACTGATTAGGCAACTACTATTAGATAATCATTTGATGAATAATGGCAGTTTCGTGCATGGGGTGACATTTTTGGACTTGGGGGTGCCTAAAAATATATATCAGGAATTATGGAGCGCAGGCAATTGGCGATACTGGCAGCAATGGACATGCAGGCGGAACAAATGAATGACGTTTGACGGCTTCTTCCTCAATTTTTATTGGGAGGCTCCCCATCCCAAATGCCCAGCCTGGTCCTTACATTATTTTTTATATTTTCGGTGATTACTTCTTATCTATTTTTCTGTATGTATATCCAGAGCTTCCAATTATGTATAGCATACCTGGATGTTTAGTGTGACACGCAACACCACACTCTATCACACCACCCAATTCACTGCCATAATTTAACACCACCCAACATAATTACACTACACATGATACCACTCAACACAACATAATTAACCTCCACATAATTATACTCTACTCAATACCAAATAAATAGACCCCACATAAAACCAGTTTATCACATAGCAACAGTGCACATAAATAAACGTCTAACCCATGCCACATAATTACAATTAGGATAATTTCACTCAACACCACAGTTCCACTCCACATAATTCAATTCAACACATTTCCCTTCCACACCTCATAATTTGACACCAAACCACATAATTCAACATAAACCCATAATTACACAACACACCACATACATCCAATCCACACCGCAGTATTCCACACCATGCCACAAAATTCAACAGCACACCACATAATTAAACTCCACTACATACCACTCCACAAAAGAAACTGCCATTCTACACTTCCACTTCATAACACACAATACCACTTCACATAATTTCAGTACAGTCAATACCAC
This sequence comes from Lissotriton vulgaris, assembly GCF_964263255.1. Classification (NCBI taxonomy): domain Eukaryota; kingdom Metazoa; phylum Chordata; class Amphibia; order Caudata; family Salamandridae; genus Lissotriton; species Lissotriton vulgaris. The sequence goes on along the minus strand of NC_141693.1, from coordinate 1,433,892,012 downwards.
ATAATTACTACCCACATAATTCCACTGCACCCCAAACCACCTAATTCCAGTAACCAAATCCCCTCAATGACACACATTTTCAAAACTAACAATGCCAATCCAACCCACATAATTCCACTGCACACTGACATACATGCACTCCACCCCATAACACATGGGTAAAAGACATTGAGGCATGTTTACAAGGAATTGTCAGAGCGTGGAGCTGTGCCAAATTTTGCAGCAGAATGCAGCACACATAGAAAAAAACGCAAAAACGAGGAGAATTAAAAGTAGTTCCCCTTGTACGCCATTCTAACACCTGCTATTGCATGTCATCAGTTTTTGGTGCTGTCTCAGATTTGCACAGCCTTGTAAATCTGGAGCAGTGTAAAAATGCAATGGGTGTTGCAGTGAACAGCCCACAGCAAAACCCATTGCACGCCCCTTTCACGCAAAGTGATGCGTGTAAAAGGGCTGTATTTACAGTCAGTCATGCATAGTGCCACCAGGACTTCGCTAAAAGGACGTTCTGGTGGCTCTGCCCCCTTGCAAATACATATCCATATGTCATTTACAACGGCAATAGATCTAACATTCACTAAAGTGAGACCTATTGACTTTATCAATGTTTGGTAATTAACGTAGTGCTTTGTACTGTTTCTATGTGCTGTAAATGTTAAGTAGTCTTCGTTACTTACAGCCTAGGAGTGTTTGGCATTTTAGTGCAGTAAACAGTGCACTAATACTTAGCTTGTGGGGATTCCAGATAATCGCACAATTTTTCATCAGTAATTGAGTCAATCAGGATCTGGAGAATTAGCTTAACAAGATAAGACAAGAAAAGTTACGAAAACACAGCAGCATAACCTAGCATAGTCTGACATAATATAACATAAGGTAACATAACATCATAACCACGCATTATTTCCACTGAGAAAGCAGTGTGGCTAGCTTTATCTCCAGCTGTCCCTCCGAGTGATATGGGCTGTTAATGTGAGGTCTTGCTCCGCCACTGCAAAGACAACAGCTATTCTACTAGCTCACAGTCAGCATGCCATTCATAACCATCAGCCAGCTCTGCGCCGCCAAGGGGGGCTTCTCTGAACGCTGTAATTGCTTTTCCAGCTGTAGGTGGCTGAAAACCCATGTTTGTTGCATAGGCTGGATGATCTGCTTTCTGCTTCGTAAATTATGTCTCCATCAGCAAATCACGAAAAGGCACTCGGGGCAAACGTACCTTTAGCAATTAACTGTAGCAGGTGGAGATCATTAGCAAAAGTGCATGGCAAATGCACCAAGAAAATGAAGCTGTGAGCATCATCCCCAGGCCTAAGGTTGTTAGCAGATGAACTTTCTAATCTTTTCTGCGGCTAAAAATAAATCGGGATTTAGAACAATCTACTTGAATTCCTGAAGTCGTATCTCCCATGGCAGTGTGGACATCATTTAAAGAAAGGGTTAGCATTCTCATCATCACGTTGGGCCCGATGTAGGTAAATCCCATTTACCGAATTTGAAATACCGAATTGTACCGATTCGGTATTTCAAAATCGGTAAATGGGACGTAGGTCCCAACATCTGGAATCGTTACCGATTCCTTACAAATTCGGGGCCAGATGTATCAAGATACCGTTTTGCGAATCCTAAATAGCGATTTTTTGCGAATCGCTATTTAGAATTAGCAAAACGGTATGTATGTACAAAATCGCAATTTTTTTGCGATTCCTTATTATTCTTTATTTGCGATTTCGCATTTTGCGAATTTGCAAATAAAGAATAATTTTCAATGCATTCCTATGGGCCAGGAGGCCCATAGGAATGATAGTGCAATAATTCTCAAATTGCGATTTCGCAATTTGCTAATCGCAATTTGAGAATTATTTCAAGGGTGCAGGGGTGTCTCAAAGACACCCTGCTGCACCCTTCAAATGTACATGTGTGTGCATGTGGCACACATACATGCCCTATGGGCATGTATGAGTGTCACATGCCACCCTTACAAATGCCAATTAGGGCATTTTGAATAAAAATCGCAAATTACCACCAACTACAAGTTGATGGTAAAATTCGATTTTTTTGCACAAATTCGCACACAAAAAAATGTGTCATACATATCATTTAAGAAATCGCAAAATTTGCGATTCCTTAAATGCTATGCAAAAGAAGGAATCGCAAATAATTGCGATGGAATAAATTGCGATTTTTTCATACATGTGAAAAATCGCAAAACGGCCGTTTGCGAGTCGCAAAGGCCGAAATTCTGCGATTTTCAGCCTTTGCGAGTCGCAAAAGCCTTGATACATCTGCCCCTCGGTATTTACCGATTCGGTAAATACCGAATCGGTATTTGCTATTGAATCCTATGGGCCTTTGAAGCCCATAGGATTGAAGTCAAATACCGAATCGGTATTTACCGAATCGGTAAATACCGAATTTGGCAAGGGTGCAGGGGGTGTCACTTTGACACCCTCTAGCACCCCCAAAACGGGCATGTGTGCAATGTGGCACACAGACATGCCCTAAGGGCACGTCTGTCTGTCACATGGCACATGTGTACATGCACAGATGTGCATGTACACAGGAATCAGTATTTTACCATGGATTTGTATTCCATGGTAAAATACCGATTCTGTAAGCCATGTGCTGATGGAACATTGGATACCTACATTGCATTTTCGGTAATTTTACCGAATCGTTATCATTACCGAATCGGTAAATATTACCGATTCGGTAAATTTACCGATTCGGTAATGATAACGATTCGGTAAAATTACCGAAAATGTGCCCCTACTTCTCGATAGCCCTTTACCGATCGGAAACGGCCGAAAATCGGTATTTTCGGCCGATTCCGATCTGTAAAGGGCTACCTACATCGGGCCCTATTTATAAAGCACTACATCACATAAGAGCATCTGACGGTGTCAGGAAATCAACAAAATAGTAAGGGCCATATGTATCAACATCCCATTTTGCGATTTCTAAATAGCGATTTTAGAGGAATCGCTATTTAGAAATCGCAAAATGATATGTATGTAGAAAATCGCTTCTTTTTAGCGATTCATTAACATTCCTTAATTGCGATTAGCAAATTGCTAATCGCAATCAAGGAATAATTTCCCATTCACTTCTATGGGCCAGGAGGCCCATAGGAATGAAAGGGAAATTTGCGATTTTCAAGGGTGCAGGGGTGTCCCCTGAAATCTGCATGGGCATGTATGTACTTCACATGGCACTTTGAAAAATGAAAAAATAGTGCATTTTGAAAGGAAATCGCAATTTACCACCAACTAGAAGTTGGTGGTAATTTGCGATTCCTTATGGCCAATTTGCGAATTTTTTTGGCTTCTTACATTGCATTTAAGGAATCGCAAAATTTGCAATTCCTTAAATGCAATCGCAAAATAAGGAATCACAAATTTTGCAATTCCTTATTTTTAAAGCACATTTCCTTCATACATACCATTTGTCCAAATTGCATTTGCAAACGCCGAAATTCTGCGAATTACGGCGTTTGCAAAGTCAATTTGGCTTGATACATATGGCCCCCAGTATTCACGGCTTTTCTGAATTTTCTAAGCTTAACACATTTTCTCAACTGAGCAAGAATCCATTCCAAAGTTTAATTGCAGTGTTATATGCACCGCAGTGAAACTTGGCAGACAAAAGTGTCTTTGCCTTGTAGAAAAAACTACTTTCATATATATTCACAAGTACCCCCATAAAGTGTGCTTTTTAGACCCACATGGCTAATACATAAAAAAGGACACACAATATATTGGACATTGTGTGCTCTCTTTAGTGAAATAAAACCCAAAATCTTTTTGACTGTTTTTTTGCCTTGTTAAACTTTCCCTGAAAACGCCTAGATTGTATTAAAATAGTTATTTCCTCTCTTGGGTAATAGCTTCTGCCATCTTGAAAAAGGGGCTTAGGGGTAATTTTACAGTAAGGCAAAGAGGATTGCTGCCAATGGAGGTGGGGACACTGTGAAAAAAGATTTAGGATTGGTTCATAGAATCTCTTCAGTCATTGGCTAGTAAGCAGGATGAATCTGGCCCCTCAACCGCCATCTCCTCGAACATTTGTGGGCCTGAGAAGAACTAAACTGGAGAAGACCTGCTGGAAGAAAACTCCTGACTCCGGCTGGATTTACACAAGCATTAAAGAACTCCTCACACCTGCTGGCACTCAAGTAATGGAATTGCTGTGCAAGGGGTATGTGGTTGTCCTCCTGCATGCCTGCTTCCAGGACACACAAAGAAGATAGACTCCTGGGTCCAAGAGGGCCAATTAGACGGCAGGTGTCTGGACCTTTCAAGAGACTGGCTGGAGAGTGCTCTAATGCCTGCAGCCTGCCCTGGAGAGCTATTGGCTGGAGGACTGAGCAGGAGTAACTTTTTAAGCACTTGGAAAAATGTCAAGAATTAGGGCCTAATTACGAGTTTGGTGGTCCATAGGACTGCCAAATTTGCGGTGGAGATTCGGTGTTGGTCAGGGAGCTCCGCACTAATGGTCGGAGCATCCTATAACGAATACGTCGGTCAGACCGTGAGAGGACCATCGCAGCCATCAGGGATCCGCAATCCCTTGTGCTGCTGTGGTGGTCTTGAGGCCGCAATACACTTGACGGTGCTGCTGCAGCCACGCCAAGCAAATTATGAGTTTCCTCACTGCGGCCCTAACCATGGCAGTCAGTCCACATTGGAAAGGGTCTTGGTGAGGAAACAGAGGAGGTCATACAGGGCCCCCTTGTTCCTCAGGCCCATGGGGTGCATGCAGGGAGCACACGGTGTCCCCCCTCTCTGCATACACCACCTTTCCTGCATGGTCCATGACATGCAGGAATGGGCTTGGACGCGCCCATTGTGGTGCCTTTTTGAAAGGCACCTCCGCGGAACACCAAAGGACCACCCACTTTACCAGGAAACTCATAATGTGGCAAGCTGCCGGCATCCCTGTTGGCGGTGTGGGAGTGAGCGGTTATATGGTGGCCCGCTCCCACACCACCAAACTCGTAATCGGGCACTTAGTAATTTTTTAGGTCGAGCCTAGCGCACTGTGAATATCAGCTGAAATGTCTTTACAATTCCAGAAGGTAGTTGAGACTCTAATGGGCTATTTCATGAGCTATGATTATTCCTGATGAAAAATCATAATCAAATAATATTCAGACCAGCTAAGCGGATGACTCCAAATGTGCCCCTTCTTGTGTGTTGGGAAACTAACCTTAAGGTGAAGCCCAAGGTCCACAAGAAGGCGAGCATTATTAAGAGCAGCATCTCTTACTGGATGCCGGCAATGGCAAGTATTGGATATTCTCAGGTTTAGAGTTGGGAGTCAAGGCATAAAGGGAAATTGGCCTTTTTTCCAAAACACTGTGCACTTTGAACGATGGATAAAACGCGTCCGCAAAACTAGATACCGCCGGGATCTCTGTGCGACCGGTCCGTACCTTCAAGGATACAAAACGAAACATAGTCACCGAGCTCCAGTCGTAGGCGGCCCACTCTATTTGACCGTAAATCAGAATTAAGAGACGCCGGGTACCTTTTGCAGCCGGTTCATCTACACGCGCAATACAAAGGGTAAAGGACGTCAAATTCCGGTATATCAGAATCTACCCTTTGAAACACGACTACTATTGTTTTTAAACATGAATAAAATTTCAAAGTAAGGACGCGCTTTTCAATCCATACTGCTCACAAAATACCACTACAGACCTGTTGTGTTATCTGGAATTATTATCCGTTGACCGTATTCATCAATACAAAACATTAGCTGTCACTTCTAGTTTTTTTCGAAATACGATGGTACAGTCCTGAGGAAGACACACCTGTGTCGAAACGCGTAGACAGGAAACCATCTTTTATTGAATTACGATATGTATTTGATGAACAGTTGAACTTATACATATGTCAAAATGTTGAAACATTTTTATCATGCATATATATGAATGTACTCGATTTTTACAAATGAATAATTTTTTATGAATTAATTAAAATGTATCAAATGTGCAAAAACCTGTTTTGATTGCTTTTTATTGTTTTGTTTGGCAAATGCCAACATTTATGTGCTAGTGTTTATTATAGATTTGCCTGAGTATTATATTCACACAAAATAAAACGCGTCCTGAACCAGTCATATTTTAAGGTCAACAGTAATTTCAAAGCAATGCGCTGTGGAGTTCATTTCCTCCTTCGCCTTTCCTTTCTTTTGGAAGTCTCAGTATAATTTACAGAGTAAAAAGACATCCTCTTGGAGGCTTGAGATAGCTAGGAAGGATCAAATGTGATCTGTCAGAGAAAGGGGATTGAACAATTGTGTGTGGAAATAAAGTTCATGCCAATCATTTAGAATTGTCAAAACACAGACATAGCAACACATGGAATCGAGAAGTGGGTGTCATCCAGGGTCAGGAAATTTGCAGAGCAAGGGGCTGTTGAATATGGAAGAGAGAAGGTTGAGAGTTTCTTTTATGGGTCAGTTTGAGGAAAAAACCAATATAGTTTTAGAGAAAAGTCTCTCACACCACAAAAATGTTTCACAGATCAGCTATCTGAGTGAAAGCATTGGAGTCAAAAGTCGATTTATAAGCCAGATGTGGCTAGTTCCTTTCATCGCTCACCAAGCTGCTGAATCCAGTGGATTTGTGTTGCTTCTGCCCACCCAGCAGACCCATGATGGTAGCCACCATCCAAACTAATATAGAGGAATGACTCGCTTTGAGAAGTTGGCCTGCTAAAATGATGGAACATTCGCCTGAGGCTTTGCAGCTTTACAGGGTGAGCGCTCGACCTACAGAGGAGATCCTCACGCCTGTGCGACTGGTTAGAGTAGAGCTAGTGCCACAGAGTGGTGGGCTGACTGTGCCAATCGCACTATTGTTACTGGCCCTCGACACTCCAAATCGCCCACCAACATATACAAACATTAGTTGCCCAGTAGACACCCCCTGCTAATCGAATGAAGCATGGAGGCTACAAAGCTAGAGTAACCCTCTTCTGGTTTGACTCTGGATGCTATGCCTTAGTAGGTCTACCTTCATCCTTGCAAAGAGCATGCAGGTGCTTGGTATCTTCAAGAGTCTTTCCCTCTCCTAGTATTTCCATAGTATTATTGGTACTATATTAATGAACCTTTGCTCTGGCCCACACAGTACATTGCAGACTTGTTCAAACTGTGCATCCATTATAGGATCATGCTACAAATAATGTACCACTGACAGCTGCGATGCTCTACAAAGGCTCACCACAGAAGCAAAGAGAACAATAATCACAAGGACACTAACATTAGAATAAAATGCACCAAGGTGTGCCTGCCATTACCAGACTCCCCATTCAAACATAAAACAGAACCTGAAGATCATTATACAGCACCTAGGTTCACGACATGATCTGCCCCAAAAAGCTAAAGCCAATACTGACGCTATGCACCACAAGATACAGGCTCCCTGTAATGATTTAAGGGGGCTAGCAAGTAGAATCACAGATAGATTTAGTGCCCTGGAGGACTCAAACATGCCAAAAAAGAGATGAATGGCATAGCAACACATAGATGAAGGTGCTAGCAAGAGAGCTATCAGAGCATGATGATATCAAACCTGCAAATCTTTGGCCTTCCGGAGAATGCAGAATGTTACACAAATTCCTTCTGTGCTGAATTTTCAGAATATTGGATACCATGCTCTCTTGGGCTCGAATTTGAGAAAGATTTTAAAACAAAAAGAGCTCTTAGAATCCCTCTGTGCAATCCACTGACCTTCCATCTTGAGAACTTTAAAAATACTGACACCGCCACTTTGCTATGAGAACTAGAATCCATTAACCACCATCAAATGGTTGTTGGTCCATCACATAAAGCAGGCCACACTTGTGACAGACTTTTCACGAACAATGCTAAGCTAGCACTAAGTAAAACTCTTCCCCTCACCTGGACAGACCATTGGGAAGTCCTCTTTACCCTTCAAGCCAACCCAGCCCCCTCTCCACTTCCTGACAAATGCGCCTCCCAATTCAAAGCCTGGGGCTCAATAGACCAGCAGCATCTTAAAACTCAGTTACTGGCATCTAATTATCTGCCCAACCCGGATCCATCACTAGCTTCTGACAACTATTTAGACTGGCTAAGCAATGAATTAGATTCTTCGGTGCCCATAGAAAATCTCTCCAAGAACAGAACCACCGCATCAACCCCCTGGTTTTCAGACTCCCTAAGGTTAGAAAAACAACGATGCAGAAACATTGAGAGATATTGGCGCAGAAACTATCTCCCTACTGACAAAGCCCGCTATAAATCAGCACTGTCACAACACAAACTCCTCATTATATCAGGAAAAAGTAAATACTATACCAATCAAATAGAAAAGGCTCAAGACTCTACCAAACTCCTCTTCCAGGTAGTCACCAAACTCTCAGGTTCAAAAGTCAATCCCCCACCTGCCCCCTCCCAAGAACCGCGTAACTCCTTAGACAGTGTTTTTCAAAACAAGGTCAACTCTATATACGATAGTTTTGTATTCCTATCAAAGATCACCTCGCTTTCTTCGGTCAACAATGAAAGCACGGCTCCCGCCCTCTTGCAGTTTAATCTAGTTGACGTTTCACAAGTTCATGACCTTATCCTCTCAATCAAGTCAGGTTCCCCCATGGACCCCTGTCCCACCTTGGTATCCAAACTCATCCCAGACCTTTTAGCACCCAAACTTACAGAAACATGCACTTCCATGTTCAATACAGGTATCTACCCAGAAACCTGGAACAGGGCATCACTCACTGCATCCACCTGCAAGGGCATCTCTAATCCCCCTTCACAGTGAAGGTGGCTTGCCTCCTGCACTGTGAAATATGACTTAGTTTCAAAGGGAAAGGTGACTACAAGGGATTTTGTTTCACAACTAGTTTGGATGAATTTATAGAAATTTGAATCAGAGGCTCATTAAATAATTGAGCCAAATGTATCCACAAGATTACTAGAAGATTAATTGTATTATTTCTTAGGGCAGAGTAAAAAGCTTTCCAACTGAATGGGTTTGGGAATGTTTTCCAACCGAATCGGCTCGAGAGAGTCCAACTGACCAAGTACAATGCATCCGGATGCTTTCAGATATGATTTGGTTGGACTCCCATTGACTTCATTGTAATCATGACCTAGGTGGGAATGCTTTCCTAACCGCATCCTAATCGGGACCTCAGTTGGAAAGACATGTTCCTGATCTGATTTGGACGAGGCAAATGCTGTTAGGATCAGAATCTGGCCCTTAATGTTCACTGTCCTGCATCAGTAATTGGTAACTTATAATTGAAATGGCAACCAATTTTCTTCTATACTTAGGTATCTAGTTTGGTAAAGATCTGAAAAGCTCTCTTGCAATCAATGAAAACAAAATTTTGGTCAAAAATTTAACATTTGGTGACTGCATGGTCTTCCAAACATGTTACCTGATGGAGACAGGCTGAGACAGTCAAAATGATGATGGCTCCATTGGTTGAATTTCTTTCGAGTATGCTACCAGTCTTATTCTCGCCTTCCTTTTTTAAAACAGTGGGCATGCACATCTCTGAGTGTTAGAACTGGGGGTCTCTAGTTGGCTGAGGCAGTTACCTTAGTCCAAATAGGGACCCCTGTTTCTAGTCAGGGAAAGGAGGGACACCCTATTTGATAACCCCTGCTCACCCCCTGGTAGCTTGGCACGAGCAGCCACTCTTATTTTCAAGGCAATTTGTAAAGTATTTGCAACCACCCTTCCAGTGACACAGTGATAACATCACAAATGGACACCACACTGATGTATAAAAATAGCAGTATCTTTATCAAGAAGAAAAATACGGTAAGACCAATTGATAAAAATCCAACATATGCGTGTTTGCAATATTTCACTTTGCCGGTTATTAAGCCAACAAACACTTGTAGGTTCTTGCTGTATTAATGAGCAGTTCACGATGTTCAAATGCAGTCCTAATGCAATGCTATGCAGTTTGTGATGCAGTTTGTATCGTCAGACTAATGCAGTTGGTAATGCAATCCTCAATGCAAGTAATCAGGCAGTTCATAATGCAAGAATAATGCAATCCTCAATGCACCTAATCAGGCAGTTCGTAATGCAACAATAATGCAATCCTCAATGCAAGTTATACGGCAGTTTGTAATTCGAGAATAATTCATTCCTCAATGCACATAATAAGTCAGTTTGTAATACGAGAATAATTCAATCCTCAATGCACGTAATCAGGCAGTTCGTAATGCAGGAATAATGCAATCCCTAATGCAAGTAATAAGGCAGTTTGTAATGCACGAAGAATACCAGGCCAATTGGCGCGATTAGCGCAGGTACCACTAGACCCCAACCACAGACAACAGTCTTGAACTTCCGAGTCCAGCCCCGGTACTGTTGGGAAGGTCCAGGCCACTCGAGGACTCAGCGCGTCCAACATGATGCAGCGGGAGAGAGACGGGAACACTTGTGTACTCCTCCTGCCTGCCTCCCAAGGCCACACATGCTTGCGGCTCCCAACCGGAGTCCAAGCCTTACCTGAGGATGCGCTGCTTCACTCCCTCTCTCTCCCCGCTCGTTGGGCATCCTGCTGGGCACTCCCAATAATGACGCAGCTCCGATGCTAGGCGATGCTGTAGCCAGATAGATTACGGCGCTGCCTTCGCAGTTGCTGACGATCTTCGTCAGATTCCCCTTGCGAACAGCAATCACGATTACCTCCCGACTTCCTTAGCTTTATGAAATCCTTCAGGACGTTGTGGACCGGGCCGGCGGCAGTGATCTTGATCCACAGCCTTCGTTACGATGATGGTTTGGGCCACAAACAACTTCTCAGCAGCGTGGACGATGATTCACGCTGCGGGAGCACTGCAGTCGCGGGGCACTTTCCAACCAGCACCACGGACCCCAATGGCAGTCTCAGGCTGCACATGCACAAAGCGTCGCTGAGACTTGGTTGGGTTTCGGGCCACACAGTACCGGGGCAATGCGTAAGAAGGTCTCAGACTGCAAAAAGCACATGCACACAACGACGCTGAGACACACTTGGAAACTTTGATGTTCCTGAGTTTCCACAACAGGGTGCCAGCTCTCCTCTGGACTTGGGGACTAGTTACTTTGGGACACAGCACACAGAAAAGTAACTTCAAGCAGGGTGACACAGCACACAGCAAAGGCCCTTATCCTCGCTTTAGTTAAATCAGCAAACTTCCTGCCAGCCCAGAACACACAGCAAGGGTCAATCCTTCTCTTCAGTCTCTTCAGCTTTTCTTCCTTGGCAGAAGTTTCTCTTGACCACAAAGTAGTTTCAATCCTTTTCAGTCTTAATCAGTCCAACGTTCAGGTGTTTCAGCTCTCATAATTATATCCCTAAATGTCTTTGAAGTCTTTGGGGGATATTCACAAGAATGTGTGATAATTACCGCAAAGCTAGCTTAACGCAACTCTCCGCATCACAGTCTATCGTGGGAAAATAATGGCATGTTAATGTTGTATTCTCAACACAGCGGTACCATGCGATAGGCTCATGATAATGCCTCAAATGTCTGTGATAAAGTCAAGGCGATGCTGCAAAAATGCAAAACACGAACGCAAATCAAGTTGCGATGAGACCAATCGCGATACAAAAATCAGCAAAAACCATTGGCAGGCCTGCAATTCCCGCACGTTATGCAGGAAAAGGCACCATAAAAGCAGAGTAAAAAAACTGTGAGATGACAATGTACGAGCACAACCCCACATCCATGATGTAGAACAAATTACCATTGTTCCGCATCAAATAGGCATCTCCACCCAAACAGTCACAATGTACATTGACATGCAGTATGCATGTGAATTGCGCCTATGCAGAAACATACATGGAACACACTGTGAATCTGCATCTCCCCTTAAAATTGCAGAGGGACAATCAGCACCTCCTGCACACAGCTGTGTCATGTCCTTGATCAATCAATTATGTAAGCATGGACGAATGTAGAGTCAGTGACTCCCAGTTGCATACATGTTGCCATGTTGTGGGACTTGAGTCACAAGATGCATCCCTGCATCATGGTGATACAAATCTGACCCTAAAAGGAGCCCTGTTGTCACTTATAGAACACAAATGACAGTGAAAATGGAATGATTTGGGGCACATGTGAAACGCCAAAGAGTGGGATTCCACATTAACTGTGACACAAAGAACTGGCAGATCAAATACGTGACACCCTAAACAGCCTCTCTTCCCAGAGGTGACACGCCCACCATCCATTAACAAATTTATAAAATTGTTAGCACTACATGTTGCACTCACATGTGTCTGAGTGATGTGCTCGTACAGATGAGTGACATGCACTCAGGGAATGTGTCTAGGAATGCATGTATTTGCTCATGCTGTACCTGTGGTTATCTTGTACTGTCACATGATTGCTAAGGATTGTCACAATATGACGTGCTCATGTGAAGAAATTGTCAGTGATGGTGTTCCTACGGGCTATTCCTGCTGCCGCTGCAGTGGGGTGTGGTCCACATGCCGCATCTTCATCATTATCATCCGGTGCATCTGGCACTTGTATCCATGGGGCATTGCTGCGTACACATATGTTGTGCAACACACAACATGCAACGATCATCTTGCACTTGATGTCTAGCCTGTAAAGGAGCCTTCCACCTGTGATGTCCAGGCATCTGAAACGTGTCTTCAACACACCAAATGTGTGTTCCACATTGCCCTTGGTGCATTTGTGGGCCAAGTTGTACTGCCTCTGTGCCTGTGTTTTTGGGGCTCATAGGGATGTCATCATACAAGGTCATAGTGCATATCCTTGATCACCTGTGACAGTGCAGAGAGACATGAGTCAATAGTTTGTTCTGCACGATGTTTTGGCAGTCTCACTGGTACATTGGTGTGTGATAGGTGTGACTTGGTTATTCTTTTATGACATGTACTGCATGTAGCAAATGTGCAGCATCAATGTGTATCACATAGCCTCACTGCTGCTCCTCCCCCCACGAGCCTATTCACTAGTGTGCGCAGTGCGGTTGCATCATTTGCACCCCTACGGCACACCATTGTCATGCTTGTCTGAGCATGTCAACAAGCCTGACAACGACACAGTGACGTTGTGCGCTGAAGGTGTTCGGCCACGTGTGTGTGGGTCCATGGTAACGACAGGCAGACACAGATGTAGAGTTCATGCCTGGCTGAACTTGCCATGCTTTTGAGGGTAGACCTTTGGCCGATTCTGCGGTATTAGCGACACACACAACAGTTGACATGTATGATCACAACCCCTGAGCGGGCTTGCACTCCCTCATTTACCCCTCGGCGGACCCAGCGCTCTGGGGGCATGCTACATTGCAACATTGTCCATTGCGGTACGGGTGGCGCAGACACTTCAACAGAGACACACGCATTACTTACTTCCTTGGCAAGGCCTAAACTTAGGCACACCCAGAGCCCCATTTTGAATAACCACACCCCTACGCTGTACTGCTGCATGCCGGTCCACTCTACTTATGCTCACAGGGGGGTACGACACAGCTACATGTCCCAGGTCCACCGCACAGCCTGTGGTGAAATGTCTGCGTCCGTTGTTCACAGAACAATGTAATGTGGTATGGTCCTGGGGCCATCATTCAAATATAATGACCACACGGACACACTTAGATAGTCTGTGGAACTGGCTACGGGCACGTGCACCTGGCACCTTTTATTGCCAGGGTCACATGTCCAGTGACACCTGTGCTGGATGAGTGTGGGGTGAGTGTAAGCCATCCCTCAGGGGTTAATTTGTGCTTGCAACAACTACAAAAGTGATCAGACAATCAGAAGTTCAAAGTACAAACAGCAAAGGTCCATGACTTAAGCTGCATAGAGTTAGTGGCCCTGGATGCACTTCAGCCAGCACAGGCGCACCGCCACAGGACGGTAACTTGGAATGCACTGAGGTAGGGCTACGAGAGCTGAGCGGGTCCTCATTGATGTCTAAGGAGAATGTCACAGAGTGTTATGTGATATGTGGAAGGTGTCCTACCAGGGCATGATGCAGAGGGCAGAAGCAAGCACAAACAGGCATATGGAGGAGTTGAATGCTACAGACACCTTTTTACCACCATGTCAGTATCAGCTACATGATGAGATAGACAACCCCCAGGCCATAGACTCAGATGCAACCAAAGCTCAACCAGAGAGTGTCCATGACGTCCTTGGCAAGGAGTCAGTGGCACCAGAGCTGGAGGTGATGCAGTCTGCAATGATGCCTGTACAATGATATGAAATCTGCCATGAGGAGATCAAGGGCCGTATGTATCAAGATATCGTTTTGCGATTTCCAAATAGCGATTTTTTGCGAATCGCTATTTAGAAATCGCAAAACGATATGTATGTACATAATCGCTATTTTTTAGCAATTCCTTATCATTCTTTATTTGCGAAATCGCAAATAAAGAATGATTTCCAATGCATTCCTATGGGACAGGAGGCCCATAGGAATGATGGTGCAATAATTCTCAAATTACGAATTCGCAATTTGCTAATCGCAATTTGAGAATTATTACAAGGGTGCAGGGGTGTCTCAAAGACACCCTGCTGCACCCCTCAAATCTACATGTGTGTGCATGTGGCACACATACATGCCCTATGGGCATGTATGTGTGTCACATACCACCCTCACGAATGCCAAATAGGGCATTATTATGAGAAATCGCAAATTTCCACCACCTACAAGTTGGTGGTAAATTGCGATTCCTTAAAACAAATTCGCACTTCAAAAATGTATCATACATATCATTTAAGGAATCGCTAAATTTGCAATTCCTTAAATGCTATGGCAAAATAAGGAATCGCAAATTACTGCGATTCCTTAAATTGCGATTGTATGATACATTGGGAATAATGCAAAAAGGCCGTTTGCGAATCGCAAAGGCCGAAATTCTGCGAATTTTGGCCTTTGCGATTCAAAAACGGCTTCATACATATGGCCCCAAGACTCAGTTCCAATTGTGTGACCTACTCGACCACAGTGTGTGCCGGAGGCAGCGGTCAGCAGTGGCCCACAGCCACGTGTCGACGGATTGCAAGAAACAGAGTTAGTGGCGCCAGTGCAGTTGTTGATAGTGTTCGATCACCTCCTTAACGGAGATCCTTTTCTCCTCCGGACTGAACCGTGTCTTCCTCTTACTCCTCTACTTGCATACTGTGATAGGAATCTGCCATGATGAAATCAAGACTCAGTTCCGAATGTGTGACCTACTTGACCACAGCGTAGGCCGAAGGCTGAAGTCTGCAAGGGCCCACAGACACGTGTGGTTGGAATGCCATGCATGGCATTGGTGGCACCACATCAAAGGGGATATAGTGATATCAACTCTGCCAGAAGAGAACCACGCCCAAAGTTACATGCTTTTTACTCACACCCCTATGCTGGTCTGGAGTACGTCCGGCCAGCCCATTCCACTCACGCTTACATGGCGGGACGTAAAAAGCTAAATTTCCGCCATCTTCCCCCCTGGCTGGGGTGACATGGTTGCATCCACTGTCCACTACACTCCATACACCAGTGGTGTATGTCAACATGGATATGTGTGTGGTCTGCATACTGCAGTCTCGCCATCACATCCACACCACACTTGTCATTGTGCACATTCTCATTCATGGGTCTGTTGCCTCCTTTGCACATGCCTGGTCCCCGCCTCTCCTCACAATCTGCTATTGTGTGGCTGAGGTTCCATGCCATTCATGGCTTATGTACATTGCTGGCCCAGGTTCCCACAGTAAGTTGTGCTGTTGTGTCTGGTGGGTGGGCATGTTGTATGTGAGTTTGTAACGTGTGCATTCCCAGAGTTGTGATTTGAATGATTTTGGATTTGAGGTGTGTGGTGTGTTCATTTGGTACTTAACAACGAGCAGTGCATATCCGTAGGTGCCATCCTGGAAGCACTGGTTGGTGATGGACTGTCAGAAGATGTATGAATCGTGCACACTGCCTGGGTAGTTGGCGACGACATTAGTGAAGAGTCCCCGGTGGTCCACTATTACCTACACATTGATGGAATGCATGTGATTTCTGTTGCTGTAATTGAGTACAGTGTCGGCAGGGGACACAAGTAGGACATGTGTGCAGTTGATTGCCCCCAACACGAGTGGGAAGCCAGATATGGCGTAGAAGCCTTGCTTGGTCTCCAGCTGTTTCTGAGCAGTGCGAGGGAAGTATAGGTACTGGGGTACCAGGCTGATGATGGCATCCACGATAGGTGTGAGGAAATTGGATAGGGCTGGCTGTGAGATTCCTCCGACTCTGGCGGTTGTTGGTTGAAAGGTACTAGAGGCCAAGAGATGCAGCACAGCCAGCAGCTTTTTCTGAGGTGAGATGATGGTTGTCTGCTGCGTTGGTACCATCAGCCTGCTGGCAATGATGTTCAGGATGCGGAGGATGGTTGTCCGTTTGAGCCTGTAGTGGGCAATGACATTTTATGTGAGGCTGGTGCTTTTCCTGAAGGTCCACTGTCTTTGTGTGCACTGCCTCTGTGTCGGTCTGGGGGGGCAGCGGGTGGCAGGCCTGTGGTGGTGGCGGTGGGTGTTGTGGCCCTGTTGGGGCTCCAAGCTGGATGATCAGTAGCTCCATGGCATCAGTTGATCTTTAGGTGTGGCTCTGGCCTGGGCTCCCTTTTATGGTGCAGGTACTCGTCTGTCTTTACACCAGGTTAGAACAAAGTGTTAAATTACTGCTGCTAACGTGCTAATTTTGCGGAGTGGTGTTGTTGCTGCTTTTTGCACAGGACCGCCTACTCTGCATCTCATTAGCGACAGTTGCCGGGGTCATCTGTGGCGATGTTTTTTGCAGCTGCTATCGTAGGAAAACTGGTGATATGGGCTGTTAGCACCAGCTTGTGAATGGAGCGATACATTTATCGCCACTTTGGCTGTGATAAAGTGCCAATAACTCGGCCGTAAATCCTTGTGAATATGCCCCTTTGTGTCAGGAAGACACTGACCCCTGTCCAAACCAGTTTAGAGTGTCTCCCTGCCAGTGACACCTTCTTCATTTGATTAGTGGGGGTCTGATTCCTCAATCACTCAGCAGGAGGTAAAGCCATTCTTTTATGGCAGCAGCCCAGGCCTCTTCACCTCAAGGGGCTACTCCTCACCCCTACACTCCAGGCAGGTCAGGCTTTTGCTATCTCCTACTCCTCCCCTGGGTCAAGACATTTCCCAGATCCTATCACATTCAAATTTAGACATTCAATCCACAACCAGGCAGAGACACACAGAATTGTTAGAACAAAGAAACCAGTCACTTCTAAAAGTGCAGATTCTAAACACACAATGCAAAACCCCCCTTCACAAAAAGATGTGTTATTAAATTGTGAGTTCAGGCACACTAAACTTCACCTCTCCATCTTAAGCCTATGGGAAGATAGGATGGTAACATATTACACAGCCTTCCCCCATTCTGTCCTATGGGCAATAGGGCCTTGCAACAGTGAAAAATGAAATGGAGTTTATTTCACTGTTAGGACATGGTACACACCTCAGTGCAAGTCCTACCTTTCAAAGACACTGCATCCTGCCCAGGGGGGTACCTTGGACCTACCATAGGTGTTTCTGATGTGCATGGAAAGGGAAGGATAAGGCCTGGCAAGTGGGTGCACTTGTCAGGACAACATGGCAGTTAGCAAACTGCTCGCAGGCACTGCAGTGGCTGGCCTGAGTTCTCTCATTAGGGCTACTTGTGTGGGTGGCACAATTAGTGCTGCAGGCCCACGAGTATCATTTGCATTACCAGCACTGGCACACATAGTGCACTTTAATTTGGACTTTACTAGTGAGACAAACATATCATATATGGACAACCAATTAGCATAACACTTTATACAGGGAGCACTTGCACTTTGACACTGATCAGCATTGGCAAAGTGCCTCAAGCATCTAAGTCAGCCAAGGGCCACTTCCAACACTGAGTATTTATGGTAAGGTAAGAGAGCCAGTATTTCTGTAACTATTTTAAAAATGAATAGGACCAAGGGTGGCCTTAACCTCCCTGACTTTCTGAGGTACCAGCAGGCTTTTCTGACCTCTCTGACACCTGGTGGTTTATGCCACAGGATAATAGTGCCCCACCATGGCTACAAGTAGAGGACTAACTAATATACCCTTTACCCCTTAGCTCTCCTCTTTTATATCATGTGGGAAAACTTACTGTGTATAATTCGATGTTCATAATGCTAGATACTGTATCTGCTTCATTACTAATAGATAAACCATTAGCTAAGGGCCAGATGTATCAAGCATTTTACCATTCGCAAACTGGCTAATTCGCTGAATTGGCCCGTGTGCACATGATAAAAAGCCTTTGAGATGTATCATCTCAAAAGGTATTCGCAAAATAGGGAATCACAATTTTAGAGATTACCTATTTTACGAATGCATTTAGAGAATCACAATTAGCGATTCCTTAAATGCAATGCTGGAAGCAAAAAAATAGTGCAACCTGGCTTTTAGGACTCACAAATTACCACCAACTTTTAGTTGGTGGTAATTTGCAAATTCCTAGAAAAATTCACTTTTCTGCATTTTTCTAGGTGACATGTGGCATACATACATGCCCTTAGGGCATTTATGTGCCCTACATGTGCACACATGCATATTTCAGGGGTGCAATAGGGTGTTCTTAAGGCCCCCTTGCACCCTTGAAATTGCATGCGCAATTTGCGAGTACCTATTGGGTACTTGGGTACTCGCAAATTGCGCATGCAATTCACATTCATTCCTATGGGCCTCTAGGCCCATAGAAATGAGTGGGAAGTTATTGCTATTTTGCGACTCGCAAATAAAGAATGTGTGGGAATTACATTTTGCGAGTCCATAATGGTGAATTGGTAAAATTCGCTATTAAGGACTCGAAGAAATACAAAGTTGATACATCTGGCTTTAAGAGAATTAACTACTTGGTACACACCTCACTTTAGGATGATTGGTCATCTGGCTCTAAGAGAATTTACTAATCGGTACACACTTCACTTTAGGATGATTGGTCATTTGGCGACACATATTTATAAACTGCTTGAACCTCCCAAACGTTATCTACTGTGAGGGCTGAAAAAGAAACTGTCCATATATCACCCCAGACAGAGTGCAACCCAGGATTTGGTCTACCTATATAACCTATTGGACACTTGCCAGGCTTTAAAAATTTGGTTTATCCAAGACGGACACTTCTTGGCAATGCGGGGAGGAAGCAGGTTCTTTACATGTCAAATTATCCAACCCCGTCAGGGGCAATCTCTGATTCAAGCTATCTTGGAAAAACTGTTCAAGACTAACTTCTTAACAATCACCTTGGGAATTTCCACGAATCCAGACCCACTGTCCCTTCCTGCAGAGGACTTGTTACTGCTGGACCTTCTTCTAACAGTGGGTGCCAAGGTGGTACTAATGAAGTGGAAATGGACTTCCACATGCTCTTTCAGAAAATGGTGAAACATGCTATGTGCCATTTAAAGTGCAGACAATATAATGCATACAAGGCTACACACTGCATCCAGCGCTAGTCACTTATGGGATTACTTTGACACATACTTGAAGAGATGCAAACCACCATAGGTAATCTATGTGTCTGCTTTTTGCGGAGAATCACTATATTGCAGCCAATGCTCAATTGATGGACACAGGGAAGAGTAGGAATTATCTGGCCATACCACTCCATACCAAGGATTTGCTATTGGCACATATTCTAATCACGGCTTTCTTCTCTTTGACTTTTCTTCCCCCCTCCCTTCCCTTTTACTTTAAGGTCGCTTTCTGTTGGTTTTGTTTGTGGTTTTTCTTGGCATTATGCACTTCTGTTTGGGATACTAGATTAGTCTTCCCATCAGGGGGAGCATTGTCACCTGCCTCGGGATATCGGTAGTAATGTGTCATTCCATAATATACCTGAGTCCCTACATACTAGTATGCATAAGAAATTTTGTATTACGATTTTATTGCTGCTTTCCCCGAACATCAACCTCATGATATATTTCACCTTCAGAAGTGTATTGTACAGGAGACGCGCGAGCGCGCGATCAAGATGGCCGTGCTGCTTTACAGTAGAGCATTTTGCGCCCGTTTTTCACATTTAAACGCCGATTCCTGTCAGCAATCATTTCCGCAGTGAATGGAGAGCCTTGTGAATGCCTACCTGCACTGTCTGGCGACTTTCAATGATTTTGGTGCACTGAAGGTTCCTCTTTTGGCGGTGTGGTTCCTGGTCCCAGCCCAGCTTCTGAGGTACTGCAGGGCTTTCTGTCAGAGGGGCGGAGTGCAGTTCTAGGAAAGGGCTTGGCTTGGGCCTAGCCACGCCCACAGCTCACTTTAGCTGCTGCACCAGTGATTTTTGCTGCATTCCCACAACTTTTACAGTATTTGGGATACTTTCTTGTATTTCTACTGTTTTCTCCTTCTTTTTTTGTCAACATGGAGAATAAAGCTGTGGTTAATAATAAAAGGAGGCAGCAGATTTCCCCTCCTCCTATAAAATCTAAAGTTGTAGAATCTTCAGAACCTTCCTTATCTTTAATATTGGAAGAAATTCAAGCTTTAAGAGTCAATACTGATTCCATTTCGTCAGAAATTAAAATGTTCGCAAGGAGATGGCTAGTTTATCCACGAAAAATTCAGATAATTCAATTAAAATCCAGTATAATAAGGCTAGAATTGACTCTTTCGCTCCTCTGGTGACAAAAATTTCTACTTTGTGTTCTCAGTTGTTGGAGTTGGAAAATCGCAATAGACAATACAATCTTTGCATTTTTAATTTACCTGAAGATGTTGAAGGGGCTAGCTGCAGATTATACTTGGAAAATTTGCTCCCTGGTCTTTTGCAAATCAAATTTCCTGAAAAATTTGAAATCGATAAGGCTCACAGAATTCCTTCACATCAAACTCCTCACCACACCAAACCACGACAAATTATCTTTAAGGTTCTGCGTCACCACCATTTGGTCTTAATTAGAAAGGCAGCTTGAGAAATTCCTTCGCTGATGGTTAATGGAAATAAGATTTTTATTCACCAGGATTTTGCCAAGGAAACTGTCGCAATACGCAAAGAATTTTCTGCTTTCCGTCCTCATCTTCGCCGTCTTGGTTTCAAGTATGGACTTTTTGATCCATCGACGATGCATGTTTGGAAGGATAATTTTTCCAAATCTTTTCAACGTCCTGATGACTTGCGACATTTTCTTGATCAGCAGTCTCATCATTTAATGGATACTAATGACTCCAATACTTGAGTTATGATAATTCTGCCTTTTTCTTTTGACAGGATACAAAGATTTTCTTCTGTAGAGCTCCAGTGGTTCTAGCCATTCTTGTAACCGTGTGTGCGTTTCACATTTCACATTTATGTCTCTCGTTTGTCGTTTTTTCCATGTTTCTTTCTTTCCTTCTCTCTTTTGGCTTGTTTTGGAGCTACTGTTATCTTCTTTTTATCTTCGGATGATTTTTTCTTTGCTTTTCTTTCTCTTATACCTGTCTTCTGGATCTCATTTCTTACCACTTTCTACTATGGCTAGTACTCATAAGTTGGATATAGTATCATTAAATGTTAAAGGATTGCGCCATCCAGTTAAACGTACGAAAATATTAGATTATGTAGGAAGGTATAATGCTGGTACTTGTTTTATTCAAGAGACTCATATTGGTGACACTATTTTAAACTATATGAAAAAGAAATGGGTTGATAGCATTGTCTCTTCTCCTGCTTCTGGCAAGAAAAATGGAGTGGCCATTTTGTTTGCAAAAAGATTACATTGTCAGATTTTAAGCAAACACTTTGATGCTGATGGTATATATATATACTAACAAAAATTAAAGTTCATGATACATTCTTATTTTTATTGAATGTTTATGGTCCTACTGCTGATGATCCTATTTTCTGGTCCACTCTTGCTACAGAGGTCTTAAAGGTTGGAAATGTTCCTTTAATTGTTGGTGGGGATTTTAATATAATTTATAACCCCTTATTGGACAGAATTTCTTGAACCAAATTCCACCCTTCTAAGGTGTATTATGCATCTAAAACCACTAAACTAGTTGATATATGGAGATTACACTTTCCCACTGAAAAAAGTTTCACTTTTTTCTCCGATCCTCATAAATCCCATTCCCAAATTGATTGTTTTTTTTTTTTTTTTTTTAAACCTTTATTTGTAAAATGCACAATACACAGCGTCTGCCTACAACCCCTAGGGGCCGGCCGCTATAACATACGTAAAAAGAATAAAGCAATATAAATGGAACAGAACACCATTAGAGCTGTCTATGAGCGAAGAGTAATGTATGTGGCATAGAACAATAGCATAAGGATATAAAAAGGTTTAATTTTATAATTTTGTCGAGTGCGAGCCTAAAACTACAAAAAGAGTCAAAGCCACTCACTGAACAGGATAGTTATTATCATTTAGGGAGCATCCGGGAGGGGGCGTAATAGTGGAAGCATGTGACAGAAAACAAATGACCACCATCCAGGAACCAGGATCAACCACTATGTCACATGAAGGGACGATATAGTAGACTCCCTAATAAGACTGGACCCCGACCCCAAAAGAAGCGAAGAGATATAGAAAAAGGAAACAGAAGAAGAGAAGAAAAAGAAAGAGGGCCATAGAAACAAAGAGAAAACATAAAACACATCCCATCCCCCCACCCTGCATACCAGCGGAAGGCCACGGCCCACCCCCCCCCATAGGCATGCCTGTCGCCCCAAGAAACCCACAAGTGGGAAAGAGAGTATATAGAGTGAGAAGAGCCATCCCACCCACCAACTCTCAGAGAAGGCAGGGAGGAGCTAGATTCGACGTAATCTCGGTCACCACCGGTCCTATTAACATCTCTCACGCAAATTACCATCAGCTTAAGAGTAGTAGCAACCCGAAATGTAGGTGGGGAGAATCATCTCAAGTAAACGAATAAATCAAACAAAGAACAGTCACATCATAGTCCCCACCCATCAATGCATCCATTACCCTTAAGAAATCACCGAGGACCAGTAGAAATTCCCAAGACCACCATCATATATCCCCAGCCGCCCGATCCCGGGCCCCGCGACCAATATAATACCCATAAACACTATCCCCGGCAGTCCATCAGTATCCCAGCAGTGTAAGCAGAAACAGACCGTGCACACCAGGAAACCACCCCAGCCCCGCCCCCCGCGATGCGAAGCAGCAGCATAGTCCAGCCTCATGGTAGACATCTTGGATGAGGCGAGCGAGCAAAGTGTCCACATCAGAGCGGGGGGGAGTCCGTAAACGTCCATCCAACACACAGCCATGATGGTAACAATAGCACAGGAGAACGTGGCGCCCTCCAGCACATACAGTCGATAAAACCACCCTCGGCCATCTCTCCTCGGATCCCGACCTGACACCGTAATAACATACGCCATCCCAACAGTTCCACTTTCCCGTCAACCATGTAGCATCCGACCACGTTTAAAACACATACAGTGTTAGCCTTGTCCCCGTCGATCCAGCCCAGCAACGAAGTCCAGGCGGGCAGTGGCCATCTTGGACATGAGGTGCAGATGTAGAGACCACCACCAGTCCCAAAGCCCCTCGAAGAAATCCGTCCCACGTAGTGCAGAACACTCAGTAGCTACCCAGCAAAGGTGGAAACCCAGCAGCAGTACCTGAAGGCCGAATGGCCAGGGCCGTTGCAACATCATCTTGGCAGAGCAGGGGGGCCCTCCGGGGGACCCCAAGGCGGACACGGGGCAAGTCGACCAGCGAGCGCTCTCCAGCCGGTAGACAGGATCCAGCGTCGCCCTCCCCAGCGTCTCCAGGGTAGAGGGCCCAGCGGCCGAATCATCCGGGGTGTAACTTGTCACAACACACGGCGGGGTACACGGGTCCCACCCGCCGGTCGCCGGGTATCGCAGGTCCGGCGGGGGACCGCCAGCAGCACAGTCGTCCGGGAGCCCACCGGGCATCGCTCCATTTAGACGGTCACTCAGATCACGGGCGCAAGCCCGCATAGATGTCCGCAGCTCGTGCAGGGCAATGTAGACATCTGCAAGGGCGATGGACTCCACAGCAGCCGAGTCCCGCACCCAAAGGGGGTCGCCATGTTGTCGTCCACTGTAGTGGCTGCCGGAGCCCATCTCAAAGGCGAAGCCAATAGTGTAGGCAGTGGGCGCAATCACTACTAAGCCACGAAGAAAGTTTAACTCCCGCCGTCCAGGGTCCTGCCGTAAGCAACTTGCCTTTAGGAAAGCGTCTTGTGGATCCCCCGGGGGGTACCAGGCAAGATGAAGGGCGCCCGAAAAATGGCGTCCGCTGCAGCGCCAAAGGATAGTGGAATCACCCAGCGCCGATCCTGGGACTGGTGTGGGATACAACGTATCTCCTGAGGCAGTATCGAACCAAACAGGGAAGAGCGGGCCGGACGGCACACTGTAGCAATCGTTTGCAACAGTAGCACAACAGCCTCCGGCCCCTCTCGTCACAGGCGTCCGCAGCTGTTGAGTCAGGGGGCAGCCTCGCCGGTGAACAAAGGATCCGATCCCTCACACGCCGAGGTAGGGCAGGTCCAGGGCAAATCTCCGGTTCCACAACGAGCTGATCGGCGGGGAGCCCACCATTCGAGGCGGAAGCCCAGCGCGGCTCCGAAGCGCTGGTTTTCAAGCAGGATAGAAATCAGGATCCGCTGCGCTTTGGACAGGAAGCGGGCAGGTTAGCGGAGCCGAGGAGTCAGGCGGCCATCGCGGTCTCTTGCTTAGCTCCTCCTCCCCCAAATTGATTGTTTATTAATTTCTAGACACTTAATCAATTCTGTTTCAGATCCTCGAATTGGTAATATCGATGTATCTGACCATGCCTTGGTTTCTTTATTTTTAAATTTACAGTCCACATACACTAAACAATCTAGGTGGCGAATGAATACTGATATTGTGTTGAACGAGAAACATAAACCAAAACTTTTAACAGCCATAACTGAGTACTTTTCATTTAATCATGAAAGTTCTACCTCTTTTATTAACAGATGGATGCATTTAAAGCTGATATTAGGGGGACTACAATTTCAATTATGGCACATGAAAATAAAACTTTCAATGCCTCCATTTTAGATTTACAAAAACAAATAGCGAAAACTGAAAGGCTCTTTATAACTTCTAATGATCCCAAATATAAGTTCACACTTCAAAAATTACGATATTAATTTAACGCCATTTTTAGTAAGAGAGCAGGCATTCAAATTTCTAATGCCAAAGCCAGATTTAATTTTAATGCTAATCGCTCTGGCCGTCTATTAGCTAATTATTTACGCATTAAAAAAGACAAAACTCAAATCAATTCTATTCATAGCTCTCATGGTAAAATTGCTTTTTCTCAAAATGATATAGTCAAGGAATAAAAAGTTTTACTCGACATTATATAACAAACCTGATTTTCATGATGAATCTTTACTTGACTCCTTTTTATCTTTCTGTGATTTACCCAAGATTTCCCAGTCTGATAAAATTGATCTTGACTCTCCCATTACGAAAGATGAAATTTTACTTGCCATTAAATCCCTTAAGAAAAATAAGTCTCCTGGTCCAGATGGGTTACCAGCAGAATTTTATAGAGAATTTCAAATACAATTGCTACCCTTTTTAAAACCAACTTTTTTCTTTTTTTGAATACAATGGTACAACCTCTGGTTCATTCACTGATGCATTAATAATTGTACTCCCAAAGCCTGATAAAGATCCCACTCTTGTTTCTAATTACCGCCCTATTTCTTTGATTAATCAAGACTGTAAATTATATGCAAAAATCCTCGCGTCTAGATTAGCACCTATTTTAGATTCTGTTATTCCTCCCGACCAATCTGGTTTTATGAAAAATAGAGTTTCTGCTAATAACACCAGAACTCTACTTCACGTTATTGAACAAAGTTCTACTCTATCATCCCCTTCAGGTATATTAGCCTTAGACACTGGGAAAGCTTTTGATAAGATTCATTGGCAATTCTTATTTCATACATTATCCTTTTTTAATCTTGGAGATTCCTTTATTTGTATGGTTTCTGCCTTATATTCTGCACCGACTGCTTGTTTATTCATAAATGGACACATTTCTCATCAGTGTTCTCTTTTTAGAGGTACAAGGCAGGGATGTCCGTTTTCTCCTCTTTTATTTTTAATTGGCATTGAACCTTTTCTTTCTTCAATTAGGAAATGTGATGAGATTAAACGTATCAGTATTAAAGGTGTTCTTGTTAAAGCCCTTCCATGTGCAGATGATGAACTTTTATTTTTAAATGACCATGTGTCCTCTTTCCCACCTTTAATGCATATTATAACACAATAATCTACAATTTCTGGTTATAATTTAAATACGAACAAAACATAATTTTTCCCTTTGAATGTATATTGTACCCCTGATATGATGCCCTTGAATGGTTTCCTTTGGCAAAAACATAAATTTAAATACCTTGGGATTTTATTTTCTACTTCTAGAAAATCAACCATTACTTTGAATTGTGGTTTTCTTTTAACTTATATTAAGGACGAAATTTCCAAATGGTCGTCACTACATCTTACATGG
This sequence comes from Lissotriton vulgaris, assembly GCF_964263255.1. Classification (NCBI taxonomy): domain Eukaryota; kingdom Metazoa; phylum Chordata; class Amphibia; order Caudata; family Salamandridae; genus Lissotriton; species Lissotriton vulgaris. Next base: position 1,433,865,491 of record NC_141693.1, on the reverse strand, counting down.
TGGGGAAGATTAGATTCTATTAAAATGACTTTGCACCTAAAAAATGTTATACACTTGTAATGCTTCTAATTCAATTTCCTCTGAAGTTTTATAAAGATGTTGATAAAGTTTTGTCTAAGTTCTTCTGGAATAACAAGTCACCTCCTATTAGTTATAAATTACTAAAAATTCCCAAACGTAATGCTGGTTTTGGCATTCCTGATTTTTTTCTTTATCATAAAGCCTTTATTTTAGTGCAAAGTTCTCTTTGGTTTAATCCCTCTTTGTTAAGTACTCCGCCTGCTTGGTTATCTATTGAGAAATCGTTAGTAAATCCTCACCCACTTTCATCTCTATTAACTATGTCTAATACCACTGCATGTTTCCATAAATCAACCATTATAAAATCTACTAAAATTATGTTTAATGATTTGGACCTAATTTTTCTTTCCCCCATGAATACTACTGGATATATCTCCCTTTGGTACAGCAATGTTATCAAATTGAATAGGAATGTTACTTTTTGGTCCTCATGGATTAAAGCAGGCATTTTTTATCTTAAAGATGTGTACACCAATAATAATTTCATTTTGTTAGAACATTTACAATCTCGATTTGTTTACCTCGATCCCATGTTCTCAAATACCAATATTTATGTAATCAAATTTTAGATTCTTTTCCGGATGCTATTCCCGCTTATGTTGATGTTGATTTGGCTCGCTGCATTCAAACGGGTTCTTCTTCTTCTCATGGTACCTTCTATTTCATGCTAAACTTCTCCCTTCTCCTGACTTTTGGCATTATAAAGTTGAATCTGGTTCACTGCAACATATGTTATTTGATTGCCCTTCTATTTTTAAGTTTTGATCTGATGTTTGGGTCGTTATATTTAAGATTTTAAATATTCAAGAATATATTTCTTATAAATTGCTGATTTGTAATTTGCATATCTTATTACATGATTTAAATGTTTTAGAATGCAAACTTTTTGATTTTCTTATTTCAGCAGCATTGAAATCCATTACTTATTGTTGGAAAGATTGTTCTTCTTTATCTGTTCATGCATGGTGGTCTTGGGTTCTTTTTACAAGAAGAGGTGCTCAATTATCTTTGAAGGGACTTGTTCACAATTCACTTTCTTTTCAATCATTCTGGTTACCTGTTGATTTATATTTAGATATGAAGTAATGTATACATTTTTGTCTTCTATTGATGGCATTCATTTTCCCTTAATGTTGGTTCTCTCTTTATTACAGTAGCTCCTTTCAATGTATTCTCATCCTAATCATATATTTTCCCTTCCCTTTCCCTTTTTAATTTCCTTTACGTAACGTTTTATCTTTACCTTTTGCAATCTTATAATGTATTGTTTGCTAGTCTTGATAATGTTTTAAGGTATTTTCGCCATTTTGTAATATTTTTTCTATTGTTTTTCTGTTTCACCTGCATATAAAAATTTCAATAAAATATTTTGAACTTAAAAAAAAGAAGTGTATTGTACATTTCTTCTTTTGTTCTGATATAAAACTCAATAAAATTGATTGAAAAAAAAAGAAAATCATGTGAACTTGTGCTAGCAAGGGGCTACAGATTAGTTCTTCCTTTGCCCTGTCCTATGGTAGATAGTAGGGGAAGGGTTAGTCTATAGTTTCTGTTATTCAAGGTGAGGGAACTTTTTGGCTAGGCCTGTTCTGTTGTCTCTCCAATTGCTGTGTCATGAAGATTGATGTGAAGAGATTTCACAACTCCTTGTGCCTCTGTTGCGGGCCATCCATTGGTCCCTGCTGAGAGAAGAATGATTTGCACAAAAGCTGTGCAGGGGGTGGGGATGTCAAAAAGGGACAATTCAAGACAACTGGTTCTGCAGCAGGAGATAATGGATGCGCTGTCTTTGGTGGGAGCCCTCTGCAGGATTTAACACCACACAAAATGGCTTCTAAAAATCATAGATAGAGATGTAAGAGGTAAAATGTGTTCACCATTATATAGAGATTCAGTTGACACTTCAAGACAACTGGTTCTGCAGCAGGAGATAATGGACACACCAATTTGGCTTTACCTGCTGACGCCGCGTTACTGACACCGCGTTACAGTTTGCCCGGGTCAGGACCAGTGCTGGTGTTCCGCTCTCCCCTCGCTGCTGCAGCACAACAGCAGCCGCTGAGTAGGGGAGAGCGAGAGGGCTCAAGAACTACCCTTCCCAGCTGCCCTTGCCCCAGGACTGGAAGTGACATCCCGCAGCAGCGCGCCAGGCGGCGCATTTAATCCAGGCTCCACACCCGCATCTCGGGAGCGCGCGGGAGCGCCGGACGAAGCCCGGGCAAAGGGCGGGCCCTGTACAGCCCTCAGAGGCTAGAGGAGGCTGGCCTGGGCCACCCCCTTAACCATTTGCCAACGGACATCTGTGAGGACACATCCTTATTGAAAAGTACTATTAACAACGTCATTAACATTGTGCCCCGAAAAGTTCCCGGTGATATTGCCTGGCTTATTTTTATTTATTTTTTAAGTCAGAAAGATACACTTTTCAGTTGGTGAGAATACCCCTTAAACCTGACAAGTACTGATCATAAAATAATGAGGAAGGTGACCAAAATTGCTAGGATGCCTACGCTACGCTCTAACACCAGACAGAAGGCTGACATACCACAGCCCCTACCCACACTAACAGCAATAGATAAGATGTTGCAACAAACCAAAGGGGCAGTAGCTACGGCAATTGTTAACACTGAAAGAAGGCTCTCACTACCACCGACTATAACCATCCAAGACTTAGGAGAAGACCTCTCAGTGGCTGTAACAGATGTCCCGGGCACAAGCTTTTGCTTTACGTCCTCTTACGCAGAGCTTCCCTGTACACAGGCACCCACAGAGTCTCCTAGAGTTGCTGAGGACATTCTGATAGATTTAAATCCCCCGCCCGCTCTAGAAAAGGTGAGATTCAGTAATACAGGCCCGAGAAGGATCAAAGAAACCCTAGTAAATAACAAAAAAAAAGGGAAAAATCATATGGCAAATCATAACCTGGTGACACCAATATCTAATACCACACCAGGCATACCCTGTTTGGTGGCAAATATGGTAGCCGATTTAAAGGCAGGATTGGAAGAAACTATCATTACTCACATCAAACCCCGATGTCAAAGATTGATAGATTAACCTCTATAATAAACAACAGGGGGGCAGGAATGTCAAAGCCTGTGGCTCCAGCTGGAACTTTCGACTCGGCTGGGCGGGAAAGGTTAATAACAAATAACACACATAAGGATAAGGTAGCACCAGTTGTTAATCCCTCTACAAAAAATACTAAGATGGGAATACAAACCACTACTTTAAAAAACATCAGAGCTCCCTTATCCTCTTGCCCCACCACTTCTACCCCTCAGGCACATATTAACCAGGGAGAGGGAAACCCTATAGCTGCAAATGGCATTATAGGCTCTAACCCGAAGCAGAGTAACAATTCGACCAAAAATACCCTGTCCAAAAACGCATCTGAGAAAACAGGCTCAGCTCGCTTCCATACAATTAATCTCCCCCCGGAATCTCTGCCCTTCGTTGTAGTACTAACAGGGGTTCCTCCTCTAAAGGAAGGGAAAAGAGAAAAACATTTTGAGTTAAAAAACAAATGTGTGCAATGGCTAAGGGTGAATAGGCCGTTAGCCCCAAATATCTCTGGGGAAATACTTGCCGTCAGAAGAGGGGAGTGGATTGGGAAAGGAGTAAAAACGATAGCAGGAGATATCATAACAATAAATTTCAGGGATACCTCTGCAGTGAACGATATATGTAATGCCCCGTCGAGCAGTACAAACACTCAAATATATCCGCTGCATCTATCCTATTTCTACCCCATCACACCCCAGAGATCAGTGTATACAAATAGGGCCCATGAGAGTAGGGTTTATCATTACGACCCCCAGAATAGATTGCAACAGTGGCAAGCACCTTGGCAGGGTATACCTTTAAACGATCCTGCTATCCCACTGCATGCCCATTGGAATTGGTTCTGTGTATTGGATGAGGTGGACTGACTCGCCTGTGATGTAATTTGTTCAGCACAATCTGCTAGGGGATTATTTGGGGAAGGGTCCTCATGGCTGGGAAATACTACATCTACCAGCCCAGAAGAAAGTAGCAGCAGGGGAGCCAGCAAGAAGAATGTCCCAGAGCAAAAAGGGGGGACAAAGCGCACAGAGCTAAAGGCATGCAGAAAAGATATGAGGGCCATATCATCACCAGATAAACTAGTAAGGCCAAATGCAGAAAATACAGTTGCACTAAATGATAATATAATAATAGCTGGGGAGGATAGGAAAATTTGCTCATTAGGGGATGGAGCAAATATGTTGGTCAGTCAGGACGGTCTCAGAGTTATATCCTGGAACATAGCAGGTTTGTCGGCCAAATATGATTGCCAGGAATGGAGACAGTACATATCTAGCTTCCAAATTATATGTCTGCAGGAGACTTGGGTGGTTGATCCCAATCAGTACATCATAGAGGGGTTTAAATGCTTTTCAGTCCCTGCTGTAAGGTCTTCATCAGGGAGAGCGATTGGAGGACTACTAATATATGTAGACCTCCGCATACAAGGGGTATGGTTTACCCACAACTGTGACTCAAAAAACATGCAGGCGATAGGCTCCCACTCTAAAGGGACTAATATTATAGTGGTACATTGGTATAATTCGGTGGGCACAAATAGCAGAGGAAACGTAATAAAAGAACTGGATTCCCGCCTAGATGTGCAGTTATCATTAAGTAAGGCAGCAGGTGCCCCGCTCGTCATTCTTACAGGGGATTTTAACTGTCTCCTTTGTGAGAATTTGAGACCATTAAATAAGGACTGGTCGCAGTGCACAGTGGCAAAAGGACCACACTTTGCACACTCCGCAGAGGAGTGGGAAATAGACAAAGTGACAAAAAGGCACAATTTGGTGCATACAATGGACTTGATAGAGTTAGGGAACCCAACCCAACTTTTAAGGGCAGAGGCTGCCACTCATACATAGATTTCATCATGATTTCTCCCACACTTAGAAAATGGATCAGTGTTATGGTAATCAAAATTAGTATTTTTAGTGATCATAACCCTTTGGTTATGGAACTAAAATGTCTAAACTGTAAGAAACCATCGAATAGAGTAGATGTAAAAGAAAAGGCGGTAGATCAGGGGAGGAGGCTTAGGTGGGCCAAGATAGACGGAGATAAATTCTATAGGAGTCTCGTAACAGCAGGGCTAAACGCAATAAATGTATGCCTTGATCAAAGCAATGAGGGAGTGATGGTGGTCAGCGCATTCGAAGAAATAGCACGTCTTGTGGACGGCCTACTAAAGACCTCTAAAAGAAGAAAAATAGTCTCCACATCTCGTTGGTTTGACCAAGATTGCATCAAGGCACATACAGATCTTAAAAATAGTCTTAAACAGTGCCCTAGGGACAACTCCAGAATAGCTAATTGCAGATTGAAATATAAAAAGGCCCTGAAATCCCGTAAAGAAAGCCTTCAAATACAAGCCTGGGAGGACTTAAGGGAGGCGGCAGAAAGAGGAGATATGTCTGGGTTCTGGAAAGTTATAAATAAACCGTGCTTCCAGGACCCTAGCGGACCACAAATACTGAATACCATCTTACCAGAACAATGGCATACCCACTTCCAGAGTCTGTACAATCACACAGGGAAAATAACTCACGACGAAGGGCAGAGGCCAAAATTGACTGCACGGCTAGATTTTTCTATGGCAGAAGTGGAATTGGCTATATTAGGGCTAAATAAAAATAAAGCACCAGGACCTGACGGTATACCCCCTGTTCTTTATCTGAGCAATATAGAGTTGTGGGCTCCCATTCTCACGAGGGTCTTGAACGAGGCAGTTGTGGCAGGGCTGCCCCGCTCTTGGTCCTCGGCGACCATTGTACCAATCTATAAAAAAGGGAATCGGGATGACCCCCAATCTTATCGCCCCATATCTTTAATTGACGTGACGGCGAAGGTGTTGGGCCGTACCGTCTACAAGATTGGGCAGAGGATAACCAAATACTTACAGATATACAATATGGGTTCAGGGAGGACAGATCAACCACCGATCAGTGTCTGAACTTATACCTCTTGACGGCTAAGTACACTATTGCCAGTAAGGGGGCTATCCACATGGGGTTCATGGACCTTTCCGCGGCCTTCTACCGCGTAAACAGAGAAAAATTATGGGCATTGATGATAAGCCTGGGGGTGGAATCAGAGCTAGTCGACACCCTGAAGGCCCTACATTGGAACACATCAGCAACGGTCCGATATAACCAAGATGGAAGCAAGACAGAACCATTCCTAAGCACGAGCGGAGTGCGGCAGGGCTGCATCTTAGCGCCATTTTTATTTTCCTTATATATCAATAATGTGGACCAAGAACTATCCAAACTGAGGGGGTCATTATGATTGCAGTTTTTCCGCATCCTCGGGGCCGGCGGAAGGCACCGCCGGCCCAGAGGGTGCGGAAAAACCGCAGCGGACTGACCAAAGACCCACCGCCACATTAGGATGGCTGGTGGGTCCTGGTTTCCGTCCGCAGCTTTTCCGCCGTGGTCGGATTACAACCGCGGCGGAAAAGCTCTAATATGGTGACGGTGTCTTCCAGACACCTTCCACCATATTAGGATGGCCTCTAAATTATGCTTTTCCGCGACGGGTTTTCCGCCGTGGAAAAGCATACGGAACTTCACTGCGGGGGCCCGTTGCCGGCCCCCTAGGTGAAGGGGGGGTGGGGGGTGTACATGGGGGGTACCTATGGTAGCCCCCTGCATTTGCATGCAGAAAGCGGCAGGCACCGCGCGGTGCCTGCCTCTTACTGCATGCAAATGCAATGCGTGCATTTTTAACATTGCTGCGGGTGCAGCTTGAAGCTCCACCCGCCGCAATGTTAAAAATAGAGGATGTGACCGCAACCCTTGCGGTCACATCCTAATTACACAGGAGGGAACTCCTGCATGCCATGCGGAGGTTCCCTCCTGCTCTGGGGTCGCGGACGGACGCAAGTCCGTCCGCGATCCTAATGACCCCCTGAGTGTGGATTCCCCTCAAATAGGCCCTCGTCCGGTGCCCGTTCTGCTTTACGCGGACAACGCGGTGTTGTTAGCTCGAACACCGCTGGGGCTTCAGAAGCTGATTGATGGATTTGTAAACTTTATGGCCACACTTGACCTGTCAGCTAATCTGGAAAAATCCTATGTTATGACAGTTGGAGCAAGAGCAAAAAGGAAATTTGTATATAGGATAGGCTCTCACAAAATAGGCCAGGTCCAGTCTTTTTCCTATTTAGTCGTTTTATTTGATGAGCAATTAGACTTTAAATCCCTGTTGGAAAAACATGCAGCAAAATTGGTGGCGTCATCAGGGGCCATAATGGGTTACGGGAGAAGACTGGCCAGATGGTTGCCAGAGCAAGTACTCAACTTGTACAGGTCAATATGCTGCGGTAAAGCAGCCTATGGGTCAGAAGTGTGGGGTTTCACAAACAAGCATTTGCACCAGATTCGGGTGGAGGAAAATACGTTTTTTAAAAGGATATTGAAAGTGCCACAGAGTACTCCATCTTATATTACACATGAAGAACTGGGAAAGCCCTATATTGAAGACCGAATTAAGATCAGGCCGCTCCTGGCTTGGATCAAAATCTGGACTAATCCAGAGGCTGGCTTCAGCAGGCGAATCATTAAAGACTGTCTGAATCGTGACAGAGGGGGCCATATCCCCTGGATAAAGTATGTAAAAGATTCCTTGAAGGCAATCGGTTGCAAAAACTTTTTCACCGCACCCGAAACCCTAAATGCCCAGAATAAGACGTTGGTCAAAAAACTGTTCGGCGAATGGACATCTATGAACAGGGCTGTCACCGAAAAGAGTAAACCTACAGTTTTGTCCTAAAGCTTATTGAAAAAGGCATATGGAATGGAACCATACCTTGCTGTGATGTACAACGCACAGGACAGATTTTACATGACCCGTTTTAGACTTAATATGCTACATCACCTACTTTCTGTCCCCTCTGGATTTACTCTATCACTGGAGTTGAAGGGTACCTGCCACTGCGACAGTAGGTCTCCGCAGGATACTCTTCACTTTGTACTGTTATGCTCTTTTTATTCAGCCCCCAGACGTACGTTTTTAGTGGGGATTCTGAAAAAAGCTAGATTTAGACAGGCAAAAGCAGCTCTACTGTTTTTGCAGAAAGCACCAGATGCTCACACACTGTTTTGCATAATAAGTTTTATTAAGGTGGCGATGAGGCTAAGGAACACAAGAGAAGCAATTGATTGTAATGTCTTGTAATCAGAGACTGATATCAGAAATTCTTTGACATGAATGTAAGGCCCTTCAGTATTTTTTAATCATTTGAATCTGTTTTTTAAATGTTTTTAAATGTAACTTTTTATGTACTTTTATGGTATCTTTTTAAGTGCCGAATAAAGATATTTGACTTGACTTGGATGCGCTGTCTTTGGTGGGGGCCCTCTGCAGGATTTAACACACACACAAAATGGCTTCTTAAAATCATAGGTAGAGAGGTAAGAGGTAAAATATGTTCACTATTATATTTAGATTCAACACTGTCATCTATCTGTTCCTTGGAAGTCATTGGTAACTTTCAGTTGTTGCTATAGAGGAGGCAATGGGTTAAAATAGGTTTTTGGAATGCCTGCATTCCACAACAGCAGAGAGGGGGGAGAGACAGGAGGGGCATATTAGCAAGAACCTCGATAAAATTATTGCCATTTTAGCAACAGGAAACTACCACTGAAACGGCGATAATGGGCTTGCTAATATGCGTTATAGAATTCCAATAGAAGCCCAGGTTAGATGTGCAGGACATCCAACCTGGGCTTCTATCGGAATTCTATAACGCATATTAGCAAGCCCATTATCACCGTTTAAACTGCAGTTTCCTGCCGCTAAAACAGCGATAATTTTATCGAGGTTCTTGCTAATATGACCTAGTAGTTCCCAAAACAGCTCAAAGTGCCTGTTCACAGCAGCGGCTCCCACATAACAAGCATATATGCACTAACTAGAGTGGAGGGCATTTTCTCAACCAAGCATTGATGGCGATAAGGCAGTACTTTCGTTCGTCATTCGAGGTTAGCAAGAAAGCCATAGCAGAGCACTTCACTGCCTAGTCAGATGTAGTAAGCACTATGGGGCTTATTAGCAAGAACCTCGATAAAATTATCGTAGTTTTAGAGGAAAAAGTCTCGCTGGGATGTCATTTTGCTTGCTCGCGATCGCCAAATAGACGTTGAGGACCACCAGCAAGCATAAAATGACTGCTGCACTACGCATCGCTATGCTACGTGTGTTTGCACTGTGCTACGTGCAATTTGCGTAGTGCGAAGTAGCGCAAACTTCGCAAACTACGCGAGCATAGCATAGTGCTTTGCCCAGGCTAAATCGTAAACCTGGAAATGTGTCAGTATGCTACACCACCCTAGGGGGGGCATAGGGAGGTGCAATGAGGAGAAATGTTTTAATTACTCCTCGTTATTTTCCTCTTTCAATGTGTGCTGCATTCTAGAGCACACATTGAAAGAGGAAAATGCCTGTAGTGAACTGTTTTTGTGCAGGAGAGTGCCCCTTCCTGTACTAATTGCAAACAGAACAGGTGATGGACAGAATGTGGATCAATGTCACACATTCACCCCAGTCCAAAGATCTGGGCCCAAATCCATCGTTTTTTTGCACTCCACACCACCCTGGGTTAGACAATGGCGATATGCAAATCAGCTCTGACCCTGTGCCCCATGGGAACAGTCCAGTCCGAACTACAAAAGCCATGTCCTTTCCAGAACGGAATCAAGCATCCGAGGACCGGACCGGTTTCGAGGTAACACCTCTCATCAGCCCGGCTAGCTTGACTCCAGTGGTGTGGAGTGCCTGGGACCCACGTCTGGGCATCCCCAGCGCACTTATGGCGGAAATTGCAAACAGAACAGGTGATGGACAGAATGTTGATCAATGTCACACATTCACCCCAGTCCAAAGATCTGGGCCTAAATCCATCGTTTTTTTGCACTCCACACCACCCTGGGTTAGAAAATGGCGATATGCAAATAAGCTCTGACCCTGTGCCCCATGGGAACAGTCCAGTCCGAACTACAAAAGCCATGTCCTTCCCAGAACGGAATCAAGCATCCGAGGACCGGACTGGTTTCGAGGTAACATCTCTCATCAGCCCGGCTAGCTTGACTCCAGTGGTGTGGAGTGCCTGGGATCCACGTCTGGGCATCCCCAGCGCACTTATGGTGGAAATTGCAAACAGAACAGGTGATGGACAGAATGTGGATCAATGTCACACATTCACCCCAGTCCAAAGATCTGGGCCCAAATCCATCGTTTTTTTGCACTCCACACAACCCTGGGTTAGACAATGGCGATATGCAAATCAGCTCTGGCCCTGTGCCCCATGGGAACAGTCCAGTCCGAACTACAAAAGCCATGTCCTTCCCAGAACGGAATCAAGCATCCGAGGACCGGACCGGTTTCGAGGTAACACCTCTCATCAGCCCGGCTAGCTTGACTCCAGTGGGGTGGAGTGCCTGGGACCCACGTCTGGGCATCCCCAGCGCACTTATGGCGGAAATTGCAAACAGAACAGGTGATGGACAGAATGTGGATCAATGTCACACATTCACCCCAGTCCAAAGATCTGGGCCCAAATCCATCGTTTTTTTGCACTCCACACCACCCTGGGTTAGACAATGGCGATATGCAAATCAGCTCTGACCCTGTGCCCCATGGGAACAGTCCAGTCCGAACTACAAAAGCCATGTCCTTCCCAGAACGGAATCAAGCATCCGAGGACCGGACCGGTTTCGAGGTAACACCTCTCATCAGCCCGGCTAGCTTGACTCCAGTGGTGTGGAGTGCCTGGGACCCACGTCTGGGCATCCCCAGCGCACTTATGGCGGAAATTGCAAACAGAACAGGTGATGGACAGAATGTGGATCAATGTCACACATTCAGCCCAGTCCAAAGATCTGGGCCCAAATCCATCGTTTCTTTGCACTCCACACCACCCTGGGTTAGACAATGGCGATATGCAAATCAGCTCTGACCATGTGCCCCATGGGAACAGTCCAGTCCGAACTACAAAAGCCATGTCCTTCCCAGAATGGAATCAAGCATCCGAGGACCGGACCGGTTTCGAGATAACACCTCTAATCAGCCCGGCTAGCTTGACTCCAGTGGTGTGGAGTGCCTGGGACCCACGTCTGGGCATCCCCAGCGCACTTATGGCGGAAATTGCAAACAGAACAGGTAATGGACAGAATGTGGATCAATGTCACACATTCACCCCAGTCCAAAGATCTGGGCCCAAATCCATCGTTTTTTTGCACTCCACACCACCCTGGGTTAGACAATGGCGATATGCAAATCCGCTCTGACCCTGTGCCCCATGGGAACAGTCCAGTCCGAACTACAAAAGCCATGTCCTTCCCAGAACGGAATCAAGCATCCGAGGACCGGACCGGTTTCGAGGTAACACCTCTCATCAGCCCGGCTAGCTTGACTCCAGTGGTGTGGAGTGCCTGGGACCCACGTCTGGGCATCCCCAGCGCACTTATGGCGGAAATTGCAAACAGAACAGGTGATGGACAGAATGTGGATCAATGTCACACATTCACCCCAGTCCAAAGATCTGGGCCCAAATCCATCGTTTTTTTGCACTCCACACCACCCTGGGTTAGACAATGGCGATATGCAAATCAGCTCTTACCCTGTGCCCCATGGGAACAGTCCAGTCCGAAATACAAAAGCCATGTCCTTCCCAGAACGGAATCAAGCATCCGAGAACCGGACCGGTTTCGAGGTAACACCTCTCATCAGCCCGGCTAGCTTGACTCCAGTGGTGTGGAGTGCCTGGGACCCACGTCTGGGCATCCCCAGCGCACTTATGGCGGAAATTGCAAACAGAACAGGTGATGGACAGAATGTGGATCAATGTCACACATTCACCCCAGTCCAAAGATCTGGGCCCAAATCCATCGTTTTTTTGCACTCCACACCACCCTGGGTTAGACAATGGCGATATGCAAATCAGCTCTGACCCTGTGCCCCATGGGAACAGTTCAGTCCGAACTACAAAAGCCATGTCCTTCCCAGAACGGAATCAAGCATCCGAGGACCGGACCGGTTTCGAGGTAACACCTCTCATCAGCCCGGCAAGCTTGACTCCAGTGGTGTGGAGTGCCTGGGACCCAGGTCTGGGCATCCCCAGCGCACTTATGGCGGAAATTGCAAACAGAACAGGTGATGGACAGAATGTGGATCAATGTCACACATTCACCCCAGTCCAAAGATCTGGGCCCAAATCCATCGTTTTTTTGCACTCCACACCACCCTGGGTTAGACAATGGCGATATGCAAATCAGCTCTGACCCTGTGCCCCATGGGAACAGTCCAGTCCAAACTACAAAAGCCATGTCCTTCCCAGAACGGAATCAAGCATCCGAGGACCGGACCGGTTTTGAGGTAACACCTCTCATCAGCCCGGCTAGCTTGACTCCAGTGGTGTGGAGTGCCTGGGACCCACGTCTGGGCATCCCCAGCGCACTTATGGCGGAAATTGCAAACAGAACAGGTGATGGACAGAATGTGGATCAATGTCACACATTCACCCCAGTCCAAAGATCTGGGCCCAAATCCATTGTTTTTTTGCACTCCACACCACCCTGGGTTAGACAATGGCGATATGCAAATCAGCTCTGACCCTGTGCCCCATGGGAACAGTCCGGTCCGAACTACAAAAGCCATGTCCTTCCCAGAACGGAATCAAGCATCCGAGGACCGGACCGGTTTCGAGGTAACACCTCTCATCAGCCCGGCTAGCTTGACTCCAGTGGTGTGGAGTGCCTGGGACCCACGTCTGGGCATCCCCAGCGCACTTATGGCGGAAATTTCAAACAGAACAGGTGATGGACTAAAACAATCTCCCCATGACGCAGGCATCCTTGCACCATGGTGCAAGGGTGCCTGCATTGGCGCATGGCAGCTGTTTGTGCGTCAGCACAGGGGAGAGCACAGAAATGCAACATATTATTGTAAATTTGTTGCATTCCTGTGCTTTGAAAGTGCTGCAGCGTGGCACAGCCAAAGGGCTTTCATGCCGCGCTGCGGCACTTTCTTGTAAATCTGCCCCATTACTTTTTTTGCAGGCCAATACACTGTCATCTCTACAAAAGCCCTCGTCCTACGAGTGTCATCTTAAGGATTTTGGGGGCATCAGGCAAGATATATATTTGGGGCCTCTGCTCGGTACAACATTGATATTTATTACACATTTCCTGCTAAGCCTGCATATTGCCAAACTACGCTGAATTATATGGGAACATTTTAGTACCAGGGTCACACAAAAATAATTTACATTTGTTTTTCCCAGTACCACAGAAATCCTTCAGATGACATTGGGTAGACAAAAACAGAGTAAGAGGTGCAGACAGGCAGGGAGAGGGAAAGTGGTTCAGTTAGTGAAATACACAGAGTAAACAGAGGTAAAACAAAGTTAGTTCACTTTCCCATGTGGCTGCTTGGAAGGTGGGGGTCCTGGGCGATTGCCCTCTTTGCTGCTTCCTGCTATTCACTTATATGGAGCCACCGAGGCACAGCATATGTCTTGGCTCACAGGCTAGAAGAGATGAAAAGGGAATGTTGCGATTACTTACTGGTAATTGTATTGCTCCGGGCCCATCTCTCACCATGATGAATTACATCATGAGACCCTTGTATTTCCAGAAACGCCCCTCCAATGAAACTGAAGTCCCTCCCCCCTCATCGCATTCTTTTTATTTGCAAAGACAACACTACACACAGTTGAACTGGTGAACAGGGTGAGAAAGAGGGGTAATTCATCAAGGCGAGAGACGAACTTGGAGTAATGCAATCATCAGTAAGTAATCAAAGCATTACCTCTTGTCCCTACCAGCTCGATGAATTACATCAAGAGATATGCTCAATCACAAACAATCACCGGGACAACTGTACATTTCTACTCAATGAAAATAAGTTTTATTCTGAAAACATACTTTCTGCTGTTCACTTCATATTATATAGCAATGACATCTTTCCTCTCTGGGCCCTGCACCGCTCTGTAGTGCTTCATGAAGGTTAAGAGATCTCTCTTAATGAAACCCCCTGAAATCCTGCTAGAGATACATACAACTCGCTTTTTGATCTTCCTGGCGCTCCCAAGGATAATAAGACCCCATACTGCTTATAAGTGAAGGAATATAGGGGCAAATTATCAAGGGATTTATCTCTTTTTTGGCTTTAAAAGCTAAGAAAGCGGAGATAAAATTATCTCCCTATCAGCAACAGGGTGCTAACACGCAAATTCACATGTTAGCACCCTTTTTCTCTACGCTTCCCCTTGCATCTCTAATGAGATGCAAAGGGGGCGTTCCAGAGAAAAATAATAGGAGAAATGTTGTTAAGCGACATTTCTCCTATTATCAAGGATTTCGATAACCCTGTTAGTGATAAAAAAAAGCAGCACTAACCGCGGTTAGCACTGCTTTTTTACACCTGGTATTTTCCTGACTTAGCCATAATATCCTATGGAAGGTGGATATCATGGCTAAGTTTGTGAGCCCCTATCATCAAGCTAACACCAAACTTCGAGAGATTATCATTGGTTTTCCAGCGATAATCTCTCAATTGGCAGTTAGCGCGAGGATTTTTATCACTTCTGAGATAAACCTTGCTAATAGCAAGTTATCCCTGCGATAATTTTCGGCGATGCTTAGCGTTAAAAAATTTGTTGCTAAGCATCGTTAGCGATAAATATCGCTAAACGTTGGCAATATGCCCCATAAAGTTCTGATTCATATGTTCAGAGTCTGAGTAGATCTCTTAAGGCCCTTCTTTGCAGGGGCCAAAGTTGACCAAAAAGAAGTTGATAATCTAAACTCTGCCATCAACTCCAGATAGGTTAGCCCCGCTCTCCTGACATCAAGGAAATGCAGATCCACATCCTCGGGAGAATGGAGATAAAGAAAGAAACCAGATACAGCCATTTCCTGTTGTATATAGAATGAAGATTTTAAATTAAGTGCAATATTTGGACCTGGACACAATAAAGTTCTGTTATCAAAAACCTTAAAGAATGGTAATTTGCAGGCAAGGGAGCCTTACTCCCTTGCTTCTTTGGGCATTAAGTCCTGAAAGATGTCTAATGCTATGAAGAACAAGTGGATGGTCTTCTAGGCACTTCGATAAATGATGAAACTGAATCTGAAAAACCATAGGAACCTAACCCCTCCTTTTAATCTCTAGGCCATCAGCTTGAGTCTTGTTAGCATACTGATCTGGGCATTTGGAAATGAAGGTGCTCAAAAGGAGGAAATTTCAAGACCTGCAGCACCAATGGCAGAATGCAGGGGGGCCAAAAAGAAGCAGAATAAGGCCAGATGTTTACCAAATACTTTAAAGTAATCATTGCACCCCAAACCCTGGCTATCCTCCAAGTTACACCAGGGTGCTCTTTGTGCTTTAATTGTAGACCATTGAATTTCCAAAGTGGAACAACTGAGAGCCAAAGCAAACTCATCTTGCAGAAAATCCAAGATCTGGGGAAGAGTGTCTAAAAGAGGCAGCCATTGCTTCTTTGGGCATTAAGTCCTGAAAGATGTCTAATGCTATGAAGAACAAGGGCATGGTCTTCTAGGCACTTCGATAAATGATGAAACTGAATCTGAAAAACCATAGGAACCTAACCCCTCCTTTTAATCTCTAGGCCATCAGCTTGAGTCTTGTTAGCATACTGATCTAGGCATTTGGAAATGTCAAAGGGGACGGGACTATTAGTAATAGACATTGCCTCATCGTTATAAGCAGATGATACCAAGATGAGCAGTGCCAAGCTGAAGGATTCAATATTACATGAGCCTTGTTCTTCCTCACCCTAATCAGAAAGCACTGGATCAAGGGAACTGGAGGAAAGGCATGCAGAAAACATTTCGCCCATGTGCATGAAAGTACATCAATGGCCTTGAGTTTGTCCTCCCTCGCCTTTGAACAAAAGCTGGGAAGGACAGTGTTGAGGCGGGTTGCAAAGAGATCCACTCTGATTATTGTAACATCCCTGATTGTAAATGGCCTTCTGGGAAATTATCCTAATTGGAGCCCATGCAAAGATCTGATCTGATGTGGATGAACAAGAAGTACACTCATACACTCCTGTTGGTTGACATAGTCTTTTGCCGTCATATTGTCCGTCCTTATTGTTGTATTCTTAAGATGTTATCTGTCCTAGCAACTGCTGCTTGGCAACTGCAAGCTTCCACTACTTGTGAAAATACTGATTTGGAGCTAATCCTGAGATTGTCTTTTAAAGTATTGGGAGCCTTGCTTAGAGGAAGGCCCCCAGCAGTAAGAACTTTCACAGGAGGATAACCATAGTAGGTGATATTGTAATTAAACATTTCTACTTACATCTACTTCGTGTCTGGATCTGCACACAGACTGTTGGTACGCGCGTCATTGGCGCATACTGTGTGAGCGTCTAAGTGCAGGACTTAGCAGGCTGCACAAATTTCGGCTGTGCTCTGGTGAAAAGGTACGTCCATGCTGCAGTATTATATTTTCTTTTATTAAAGGACAGTACCTTTGGACCCCGTAATACGCGCGTGAGCGTTCGTTCTGCAGCCACAAAAATTCCTGTGAACTCTTTGTTTCCGCATCATCACGCAATAATTATGTGACCTTGACGCCAGGTCACACAAACCTGCCACCATTTTGTTTTCTTTTCTAAATTCCAGGAAGTGATATGGGTTTCTGCCGGTTGCAAACCACGTAATTGCAGCTGACAATCACAATGATATGCCGGTTGCCAACCACGTTATTGAATGTTTTTCAAGCATCGGTGATTAACGATCTGCATTCCATACATAGCTGTAAATAATCTAAGGTGATAGGCACACCTCCTATGAACTTTTACTATAAAATACATATTTTTATTGACAGCATCAACAAGTTAAGAAAAGTTTTTACCAGAACATACAACTGCATAATTTCTTGGAAACATTTATACATTTATTATTTTACTAATTTATTCAGAACACTCCTCCATAATAAGTAGTTACTGGGAATTTTGCTTACATTACGGCTTCTCAAGTCAATGCACTACCTCCTACCTTTCTTCAGGATCCCGGTACTCCTCCTATAACCTGGGAAGATTGGAACAAATCTTTCGTTACTCATATGGCAGCAATTGGTGGTGAAGATTATGTTCCCAATAAGAAATTGGCAATTTTAAAACATCATCTAGGAGTGAAAGGAAGAAATTTATTAAAAACACTTCCTAAACCACCTTCTGTTTCAAGAAATGATAGTGAAGGATCTGGTGATGTGAAGGAGGACTCTTACGAAATTGCCTTAATGATGCTAGAAGAAAAATATGTTAAAAAATTGAGTAATGTAGTTGAAAGGCACAATTTGTTTTCGCGCAAGCAGATTCAAGGTGAGAAAATTGAACAATACATTGCTGCCTTAAGGAGACTAGCAATCACTTGCAGATTTAAAGACCTCAGGGATGAGATTATAAGAGATCAAATGATTAATGCCACAAATAAAAAGAAGATTCAGGAAAAATACTAGATTTATGTGACCCTACGTCAGAAAAAGCTATTAGCATAGCAAAGCGTACAGAAAATACAACGTTATATGTAAAGGAATTTACTGTCTCTGAACCTAAAAATGAAAATGGTACAACAAAAGTGTGTAAAATAAGTGACAAAAACAAGAAGAGTAATGTTACTGGTGAGGTTAAAGTTGAGGTGAAAGCAAAATATATTTCGACAGGTTTTAACAAGTTGTGGTACAGACGTGGAAGTAACAGGCATTCCTCAGATGCTTTCCCTTGCCCTGCAGCCAAAAGCAGATGTTATAAATGTAAAAGAATAGGACATTATTCTAGAGTTTGTAAATCTTCAAACACATTTCAACCGAAACCTGTCATCAATCTAATTAATGAAGATGTTTGTGAAGATTAGGAGGATAGTGATATCGAGGTACACATGATTGACGAAATTGATGACATTACAAACGGTGAGAATTATAATCCTCCCATATGTGATATTTTTGTAGATGGGAAGAAATTAGCAATATGGGCCGACTCGTGTTCTCCTTTCACCATAATCATCAAACA
Organism: Lissotriton vulgaris; assembly: GCF_964263255.1. Lineage (NCBI taxonomy): Eukaryota > Metazoa > Chordata > Amphibia > Caudata > Salamandridae > Lissotriton > Lissotriton vulgaris. The sequence goes on along the minus strand of NC_141693.1, from coordinate 1,433,847,316 downwards.
AGTCTGGAATGAAATAGGTTCTAAAACACTTCAAAATCCTGATGTCAATCCTGTTGGATATTGTGGTCATAAATTACCAGTGATGGGTTATTTTATATCCATGATCAGATTTCTGAATAGAGAGAACGAGGCTAAACTATACGTAGTAGAGAAAGGTAAATCCCTTTTAGGATGGAGAGAACAAAGAGCATTAAATATCATTCTCAACCCTAATCACCCCATGCAGGTACTGTTGACAGAAGATAATGATAGTTGCGAATGGATGTCAAAATGTCCTAATCTCTTTAAAGAAGAGTTAGGATGTTTAAGGAAAATTAGACATCACATCATTTTAAAAGCTGATGTATTGCCAAAAGTACACAAAATGCAGAATGTGCCATTGGCATTAAGGGGTCCTTTAAAAAAGGAATTAGACAAGATGAGCAAAAATGGCATAATAGAACCAACAGAAGCTTCTGAATGGCTCAGTCCAACTGTTATTGCACACAAACCTAATGGCAGTATCCGCATGTGTGTTGACTTAACAGATCTTAATGAGAGTATTTGGGTTGACTGTCATCCTCTTCCCCACATAAATGATATGCTGGCCACTGTGGATAATGCAAAATGTTTCACCACCTTAGACTTATCGAGTGCATATCAAGTATTACTACAACCAGAATCTAAGCACTTAACATCGTTCATCACTCCAGAGGGAGCATTTCAGTCTGTACGTATGCCATTTGCTTTGGCATCTGCTTCGGCAGTTTTCCAACGCATTATGCAATGTATTCTTAAAGACATTCCCAATATTCTGCTGTTTCAAGATGATATTTTAGTGTGGGGAAAGGACAAGGAAGAGCACAATGATATATTGACTCTGCTGTTTAGAAAATTAGAGCTAGCAGGTTTGACCATCAGTCTCAAAAAATGCAAATTTGGCCAAACTGAGGTTGATTTCTTTGGTCATACCTTAAGTCATGAAGAGATTAAACCTAAGTTTTAGCATGTAGAAGATCTAGAAAGAGCTCCTGTTCCGCAAAACAAGGACCAATTAGGGTCATTCTTGGGTTTAGCTGAATATTACTCAAGATTTATTTGTAATTTTTCCTATTGTGTATTTCCATTAAGAGAATTAATTTTGAAAAAAAATCCCATTTATTTGGTCTGAAAAGTGTCAATGTGCTTTTGAAGAAGTAAAGAAGGCAATTGCAAAAGCTGCTGCTTTAAAATCTTACAGCACTAATGATAAATGCATAATTGTGACAGATGCCAGTGGTTATGGTATGGGCGCTGTACTTATGCAAATCCATGATGGTAAAGAAAAGGTCATTGCATTTGCCTCCAGAACACTCAAGGGAGTGGAGAGTACGTATTCCACCATCGAAAAAGAGGCATTAGCGTGTTGGTGGGGTGTGCAGCATTTTCGTAATTTTATTTGGGATGTGAGGTTTGAATTGCACACAGACCACAAACCATTAATTGACATTTTTTCTACTGCTGGAGCTGCCAAGGCTACACCACGAATAGCCAAATGTATTTATTGTTTGCAAGGGTATAATTTTAACATCAAATATGTACCAGGGGTTAGGAATGTGAATGCTGACTGCTTATCACATCTTCCAGTTGAAACGGTTGATGATGCAAATTTCGAATTATGATGGGGAAGAATGGGTAGTGGCCAAATTGAATGAAGTTTGTCAAGCCATAGAAGAGTCAGATTGGAAAAAGGCAAGTTTGAATGACATGGTTACTAAGAAAGTGGTTGAGTGTCTTCCATTAAAAGAGGTTGGAAGTCTAATGAAGATATAATTACCTATAAAGAACTATGGAGTGAATTATATTTTGTGGATGGTATTTTGAGAAGGAATGATAAATTGATTGTTCCTTCTACAATGAGATCTAGGTTGTTACAATTGTTACATGAAGGCCATGGAGGTATGTCAGCCATGAAAAGGAAAGCCAGGGAAGATTTCTGGTGGCCAGGAATGGACAGGCAAATTGAAAGGTTTGTGAGGGATTGTGTTGAATGTTCACGCAGTGACAAGACTCATGTTGTGCAGGAAACTGACTTTCATCATATGAATTGGCCTAAGCATGCTTGGGAAAGATTGGCAATTGATATTTGCGGTCCATTTGATATTCTTGGAGTTGGAAGTAGAGTTGCCATTGTTTTAATGAATTATTTTTCTAAATTGCCTGAAGTGACATTTGTGTGTGAGGTTAAAGCTGACACAGTGATCGATTTCTGCGAAGAAATATTTAGGAGAGAAGCTTGTCCAACAGAGATTTTATCTGATAATGGACCTCAATTCACTTCTAGCAAGTTCAGTAGTTCTCTCAAAACATGGGGCATCAAGCACTTAAAGACCCCGGTTTATCATCCTTGCGGAAATGGCCCTATTGAACGATTTAACTGTTTTTTCGGTCAATGTATCCAGATGGCTATTTACAATCAAGTGGATTGGAAATGTTTGGTAAAGAAAATGTTATGGAACTACAGAACCACGCCACTTTCTGTTACTGGCGAAACTCCTTTTTGTTTGCTCATAGGCAGGGTTCCTTGTTCTATTGCTGTTCCCGCATGGATGGGAAGGTGTGGCAGGAAAATTATTGATGATAAGGTAATAAGATCTAAAGTTGAAGATTATCAAAATTCTTATGAACACAGACATAATGACAAGTTATTCAAAGATCCCAAACAATTTGGAGTGGGTAATTTTGTGAAAGTAAAGTTGGGAATGTTACAACTCAAGGGAGGTTCTAAGTTGTATCCATCAAGGGTGATTTTTTGAAACTTTCGGATGGTAGGTTGTGGAGTGCCAATCTGTGACTAAATGCAATGAAACAGAAGTACGTGAGTGGTTACCTAAGGATGTACATAAATCTGTTGTGAGTAATGGTGCCAATGGTGTTTCCTTTGATGGTACCAGAATTTCTTCTTGTGCCAAGCCAACAGTCAGATTACCAAGTACTCGTGCTTAGAATATGCCTAAAAAATGTCAAGACTATATTTGAGATTAATTTCAGGACAATAATTTATTATAATGACCTTATTAAAATCAGCCATAAAGTGTTTGTGTGTACAAATCCAGGTTTTTATTGTTTTGTTTTGTTTTTGTTTTTAAAGGAAAAGGATATGTTGAATTCTTATGATATTATCTGTCCTAGCAACTGCTGCTTGGCAACTGCAAGCTTCCACTTCTGGAATCCGGTTTGTGGAGTCCGGTAGAAGGCAGCTGATGTTGCGTGAGCCAGCTGTTGGGGATTGCTCCTATCAACTTCAAATAAACCTCTTCTTGCAATCACTTTGGAGTTCCTGTCTTTAAAACTTATAATCACAGCCCTGTGCAATAGAAGATGGGCGAAAGCCAAGAGAGCCAGCATGACAGCCTCTAGTTCAATCCAATTAGGCAAAACTTGCTCCTCTGAAGACCTGACCACAAGCTGTGGATCTGATGTGGCATAGTCCATGCACCCTAACCTTTCTTGCTTGAATATATATAAATGATGATCATTGTTGAGGTCACAGAGAGACAAAGGAATTTTCACTGTCATGTCCTGCGATCCTGGCGATCAATGATGAAGAATGTACCTCATTAGACTACGCAGGTGAAACCTTACCAATGGTACCAGGAATAGAGTGGCTGCCAAGTCCCCTCAGGCTCTCATCCATTCAACCATAGTCTGAGATGAAGATTTTATCAGCGGAGACATATGAGGGTAGGCCTTTACCGCACCTTGTTGCTGATTAAGTAACAAAATCAAGATTTGTGTAAAACCTGGCTGCTATAAATAACTGATCTTCTTCTGGACAGAGTTGACACTTTTTTGCCTTCATCAGGAATCCAGAAGCTGGACGGGTATCCATTATTTTCTGAACATGCTCTGAAGTTTGCCGCCAATGTAAAAATAGAGCAAGGCAATTGGCTAAATAAAGCTTAGTGCATATCCCTTGCTGATGAAGCATGGCAATCAGTGGCACTAAGGCTTTCAGGGCTTCACTGATTTCTAAGGTGCTTGGTACCAAACATCTTGCCCTAATAAATCCTCACAGAGGCCAGTGATAGATTTATTACTAAATCCCATCCCATCCCATTCCATCCCATCCTCGTCGCCAGTGTTGCAAAAATAGTTAATCCATCTCCAGGATGAAGAAAAAACAGAATCCGTCAGAAAAGGTAAAGCGGAGCTTTATTTCACAAGTGATCTCCAGAATCGTACATTTCAGAATACCGCTAAACTGTCAGTCCTCATACTTAATACACACCGTTCCCATTCAAACCACAACAGACACACGAGACACAGGATCTACATTCATACAGCACGCGAACCACAAAACGCGACACTCACACATTTAAATCACAACAAAGCATGCATATTGTTTGTAGATGACGCGCATGCATTCACGCGCGTCATTCCAAACAATAACATACCACACACACCCTTTTAGATTTTCTCCTGAAAACCTACCATGCCCTGGTGTGGTTCCTGACTGGTTTTCGTCAGTCTGCCACCACCAGTCATGTTTCTGATCTCAAGGGGTGAAAGCCTGCACTCTTGACAGGACAGAGACAAAGCCTCCTCCAGGACAGGATGGGCTTGCTGGGGGAAGCTTCAAAGGCCATGCCATCTTTGCAATCCAACCCAGGAACCTCCTGATAGTGGGAGAGGCCAAACACCCACTTTCCTGCTCCACTTTGGTGGGAGGAAAGGCAGGAAAACTAGTAAGCCTAGGAAGTATGCCAACCTTCAGCCTGCACCACCCCTAAGATGGGGAAAATAGCCTATCAGGGTCAGGGTTTTGCTCACCCCCCCACGTGGGGTATGTATAGAAAAGGTGTAGTCACCCTACAGGTAAGCAGCCCATTGGCTAATGCCTGGATCCCCCACAACACCCCCTAAATTTAGTATTTAGGAGGCTACCAAGACCTTGACTTTAGATCCCATGGACCATAAGAAGACAAAGGAAGGAAACGTGCTGCTAATCCAGGAACTGAGCCTTGCCGCTTAAGAAACTGGAGCTAAACCCTGCCAACTACGAAAGGACTCACCAACTGTGGTCTGCCATCCCTACCTGAATCCCGTGCAGCCTCCATGAACCCTGGAGCCCTGCCAACCTTCTCCAATTGTTTAACCACAATGCCTCAGGGAAGACCTGAGGGAGGGAACTAGTGGCGCGGGGTGCTAGGAGTAGGCAGCCTCCAACATATACTGTTTAACACAAAAAGAGCAGCTCCTAATGTGATGATCTAAGTGCTAGGGTGTAAAACGGTTAGTGCAGGCATCTCACAAAAAGTGAATGACTGGTCTCACACACCACCTGGTGTCATGCTTCATGATTGACCAGTCCTCACCCTCTAAAAACTAGGTTTAATAGAGGGCGGGCCAATTTGGGGCTAGTAGGTCCCATCAGTTAGGGTAAGCATTGGGGGCTGTGTTCCCCTTTTTCTCCTAAGTGCACAGATGAATGTCACTATGAGTTGCACTTATAGCCACATACTTATTACTGTATGAGTATGTGGCAAACCAGATGACCTTCACCAAAAGTGCTTTTGCATCACTTGAGCATGTACTTCACTTTTTGATTCTTTCCCAACAGGCATTAACTTTAACCAAACACATGGTGGAGTGTGAAAATGTTCACCCCACCCAGTGGAACCCTCACCAGCGTAGCACGGTAAGGGAGGAGCCCGTTTTTCAGCATAGGTCCCGATGAATACCACGGACCCCTAGGGGCCAGCAGGCAGAAACATGTTGATCATCTATAACACGTTGGAGGTACAATAGAATCCCCAACACACTGACCATTTATTTTAACCACCATACCATTGCAAGTTAATGGCTTTTTAACCTCACTTTTTGTAAGGGCCCCCACTTAGCTTTAGAAGTGCATCCCTGTCTCCAGGTGTATGCCCGCCCTCTATCTAACCAAGATTTTAGAGGGCGAGGACTGGTCAATGATGAAGCATGACACCAGGTGGTGTGTGAGACCAGTCCTTCACTTTTTTGTGAGATGCCTGCACTCACAAACTAACCATTTTACACCTTAGCACTTAGGTCATCATACTAGGAGCAGCTCTTTTTGCCTGGACCTTCCTCTGGACTGGTGGTAAAGACGCCGGGAAAGACCACCATGAGGTGAAAATCGGATCATGTCGACGAGATTCACCTCATCAACCAAAAGTTTCAGCAGACAAGGCTTGTTGGTCACCAGTCCTGTAACCGACACCTTCAATGCATCCACCAGCCAGAGGGGACCTCACAGTACCTGCGACCGATGCTAGAACAGCTCAGCTCTTTTGAGCCTGTACTCTGCCTGGTGGCGTTGACCGAGAAGATGCAGCAACTTGGGCCACACCGCCCAGCCACAACGGACTGCCCTTACCGCACCTGTAGCTGAACGCCACCGGTGAAGTACAAATTTTGCAACCCAAGACCTCTGACACCTCCAACCCTGGTAACCCAGTACTGCCTGCTGTGCCCGAGCCCTAGGACTTCCAAAATTCGGACTCCCCCAGAGTAGAACAAGTAGGCAAGGTGCAAGCACTGTCATCCACTTCACCTACCCCAACTCCCCCTTTCTCCTCGCCCCCCCGCCACAAGATGTTAGCATGCTGCAATCCTTTCTAGGTATGGTCAGTTATTGCTCATGATACATTCATAATTTTGCCACAGTGAGTGCTCATTGAATGACTTGACAAAGCGTAATGTTCCTTTTCAGTGTTTTTTTTAATGTGATCAGACCTTCAAAGAAATCAAACATGCAATTGAGAATACAACTAAAAATGGCCTAATTCAACCCTAAGCTGCATTCAACAGTCATGGTATATTCAAGCCTGTTGGGGCTGGAGACAATTCTTGCTCATCACAAAGGCCATCCGAAAGCACAGAGACACATTGTGACCCATGCCTGGCGAAGCCTGTCTGACACAGAACAGGCCTATTCTCAGCCGGAAAAGGAGAGTCTGACTATGGTGTAGGCCTGCGAACATTTTCATATAGTCTTTGATGGGGAAAGATTCACTGTCATCACGGACTACCAGGCGCTGCTCACTATTTTTGGAAATCTGAAGGCTAAGATGCCTGCTCACATCAAAAGGTGGGGGTTGAGGCTGCAAGAGTATGACATGAGATTGTACACAAACTTGGGACGGATCAGAACATAGCCGATTACTGTTCAAGATTTCAAGAGCATTGCTACATTGTCCTAGCTCGATATCCAGGACGGCTGTTAAATATCTCGATTTTATTGTGAAGTCCAGCACAACAGCAGCCCTGTCTGTGGACCAAATCATTGTTGCGACCAATGAAGACGAAGACCCGACTATACTTAAAGAACTCATTGAAACCCAATAATTAAGATAACGCGCAGAACCTTGCCCTAATGATACTGAATTCCAAAAATTCTAAAACGTACATTATGAGTTACCCGTAAAACTATAAGACATAATACTGATCGACTGAGGCAACGAGTTATCGACTTGACCCATGAAGGACCTTGTGGTACTGTAGACACCAAAAGAGCCTTGAGAGACAGAGTTTGGTTCCATCGGCTAGATGAGCGAGTATAAAAGGAGCTGAAAGCATGCCACGTCTGCAATAACCTGCCCCTAAAGGTGACCGAGTGACTATATCTGACCTTCCTGCGCATGCCTGGGAGAGAATCATCATTGAGTTAGGAGTTGTACATCCTCTTATGGAAGTCATTGACGAATATTCACATTTTCTTTTGGTGAAGACACTGTCCTCGACAACTCACAATAAAGTCATGAAGGCTTAATGACCTCTTTGCACCTTGGGGTATCCCTGAGATCCTCAAATCTGATAATGGCCTGCCCTTCAACATGAAGGAGTTCAAAGAGCTTCTTGCAGTGCTCAACTTTAAACACCAAAAGAGTACACCCCTATGACATCAAGTCAATGGTGCAGTCAAAAGATGTATGGGCAACAGCAAGAGAGTAAGTCAATGAGCACCCGTGGAAGGAGTAAACTTGAGACAAGCTTTGTGTTCGACCCTATGGGCTTATCAATCAACTCCTCACTCCACAACCGATGAGAGCCCAGCTACCTTGTTATTTGGGAGATCCATCAGACTGAAACTTCCTCAATGGACTTTAGATCGATTAGTGAATGCTGACAAACTTTGTGCCACCGGCACTGCTCGTAAGAGTAAAATGAAAGCATACACTGATCAATGCTGTCATGCCCAGGAAATAGTCTTTGACAAAGGAGACTGGGTATTGGTAAAACAAAGACAGAAAGTGGAATGCAACGGACACATGGTCACAGCACGTCGTCCTGGAAAGTCCATTACTCAGTAAATATCACGCTTTAAACACCTACCTCGACACTCACCAGCTCCTGAAACTACAGCGGAAATTACCACACCCACAGGTCCAGGCCCAGAGCCTGAGTTTGTGCCGTCGTTGCCTGATGAGGGTAGACCTCGATTACCTCGGATCACCCAAGCTGGCAGAATAGTGTGGGCTCCTCGCAGTCTGATTGAGAAGATGTGATTTCAAATGATACCTGCCAATTTTTAGTTAACAAAGGGAAAGATGTATTATATTGATGCCATATGCACCAGGACCCTTGTGATTCTGGGCGAATGCTGAACAAGAACTACATGATATGTGGGGAAGGTATTAGGGTGTGGTTCTGGAAAGTATGGCATAATGTGCAGAGCGTGAATGGATGATGGAAAATAAAGATATGTTTAACTACAGCTCCCATGTGTGGAGTAATATATCTGAATGCTTCAGGGCTGGGGAAGGCGATAAAGTGCGCTGGGAGTGCAAGAAGCTTTCTGAACATCTTTTACTACTAAACAATGCTTAAGGGAGATCATTTTCTTGCTTGTGTGATGGCCTATGCCAAACTATTATGCCACTGAACACAAACCCTATCCCCATTCGAAGAATCTACCAAGCCACCACATGTGCCAGACACAACACTCTGGGGCCGGATTAAAGATGGGGCTCACTTTTCCTGTTTGCACCACAGTGCACCTTTAGGCAGGTGTGCTGGGGGCGTGGCTTAAACAGCTGCAAAATGGCCGCACTCTAAGTGGGCTCTGCCGGCCAAGCCAAACATCTGCAATTTTCATCTAGACAACCGCCCTTAACTCACCTGCTTCCCTGCCCTCCTGCTTCCTCTGATCCTGGGGCGTCTTTCTGCAAAGTCTGCAGCTTCCTGCGTCCTGCTAATACTGAGATCTACTGCCCGGCCCTAGGACACTGCGCCTGGGCCCTGCCGCCAGCGAGACCAGGCCTCTCTCTGCTTTGCTGATGTGTCTCCCTGTGCCTGAGGCCCAACCGGAGCTCTAATGAGGACCTCGAGCTGCGGAGCCCGTTTAGTGCCACTGCTGCCAGGTCTCTCACTGCAGGGTTGGGAGCCTGTCCACCGCACCACCTGGCTGTGACCTAGTCTGTGTCACGTGTGCCATTCCCTCATGCCTCTGGCACCTGCCGCGGTGGCCCTGTGTGTCCTGCCCGGGTGATGGGGGCTGTGTGCTCCCTGTGATTCCCTGCTGCGTTTGCACCCTGGCTGGCGTGTCCTCCGTGCTCCCCCCTTGTGACTGCTCGTGCATTGCTGACGCCCTCAGTTTCTCCTTCGGCCTCTCCCACACACTGCTCCTCTTGTGGCCTCATCTACATCCACTACGTTGGTGTCTCCAGTCCTGGCCCCTTCATGCTTTCGCCTTCTGCCTGCGGAACACCACACAGCCTCTTTGCCAGCCCATCTCCTGGCCTGGGCCATCTGCAGCACAGAACCCTCTGCCCCTGGATTGCTCACCCGATCGCCACCACCTCCTGGTGAACCACCTGGCTGTGGCACGCCTTGGCCTTTCTCTGTTTCCTGGCCTCATTGCCTCACGGTGTCATCCATCTTCTCATGTGGCCCGGCCTCTGTGGTGGGCCGGGTTGAACACGCTGCTCAGTTGTGCCTTTTGTCTGCACGCCTCTCGTGCCGCCCTCAGCTTTTCCTCCTCCCTTAGGCATGTGACAGAGACCACACGCTAGTAGCCTTCTGTTTCCCTGGGCACCCTGAGACACTGCCCCCCAAGCACCACTGACTTTGGAACCTGCACCCGGTTGACTGCACCTGCAATCTCACTGCTTCAGGTGCTGCCCCAGTCTCGCACCCCCAGAGTGCCCTGCGGGGTTCATGCTGGCATTGCGCCACCCCTCCTGTTGCATATTGCTGTGCTCTCCGACTTCCACCGGTAACCACACCATATAGTCTGAAGTGGCACATTCTTCTCTAGACTTCATTGTGTTTGTGTGGTCTGGTTTTGCTTTTTTGCCGGCCTGCCTTCCTGGTGTCTGCACCCCACATCAAGTCCTGCTGCCACCTCAAAGCCTCCGTGACTGTCAGTGACTGTTTTCGCCTGGACACCTGCACCGGAGTCCCCTCCTGACACCCTGTCATCCCCTCATTGCTGGCCTCAGTGGCTGTGGATCCATGGCTTGTCGACTGTGTCCTCTACCTTCTCTCTTCCCGGTTGTCACCTCCCCCCTGCTTCTTGGCTGTGCCCCCAGCCTGCCTCCACAAGACATGGGGAGAACTGATCCTAAACAGCCCAAGATCGCCTTTGATCAGCGCTGCTCGACTAATCAGGATGGCGTGAGCTCTGATAGTGGCTACCCCGCTGCCTTCACAGAGGCACGTGACGATGCCTTGAAAATAATCATGCTTGACGTCAAGTCCACGGTCACTGGAATTGCTGCCCAGCTCCACCAACTGTCTGTCCGGTTGGTCTCTGTCAAGGCCTGAGTCGACTCTTACGATGCTCGGCTATTGCATGTCCAATTCAGGGTCTCTGATGTCGAAGACTCCGCCACTCAATATCATCAGAAACTACTACAGATGGACAAAGTACTTGACCTTATACGGACTAAAAACAAAGTCTTGGAGGCTCACTACCGGAGGAACAACCTCCGCATCACAAGAGTCCCTGAGTCCAACAATATCGCCCGCATGGAGAATTTCATAGAGCAGCTCGTCAGGGAACTCTTTAGTGACGTCCTCTTCTCTGTCTTCATTGTTGAGCGTGCACATCGCTCCCTTGGTCCCCGCCCTGACCCTGGTCTGCCGGCTCGCCCCATCATCGCCAAAATCCTGAACATCAGAGACCGCGATGCCATCCTCCGGGTGGCCAGGGAGAAAGGCGATATCCGTCACCAAGGGAACTCTCTTTCGTTCTATCCGGACTACACCATAGCTGTCCGGGCGTCTCCAAAAGTTCGAAGTCTCCGATTCTCTGGCCTATGCTGCAAAGCTGCGGATCCGGCATGATTAAAAAACACTGGCTTTCCCGGACCCCAAGGATGCCCTTTACTTCGCCAAAAATTGGACAGGTCACATCGCTCCTCCCCTCCTGCCACTCAGGACTCTGCAGCGGACCATATCAGTCATAATGATTGACTGGCTATGTCTTCTTGATTGATTGTGGTTTGCAGTGTTTTGTGGCGACCAGGCATGTTTCATGTTGTTTAAATATGATATTCTAGTCCCTTAGATCGTGCTTTTCCCGGCCTACGCATTGGGGCTTCTGCTCCCCTGCCATATAATAAATCTCTGTTGGAAGTCTGACATGCTCTGGGGCTTGGCCACCTAGCCTTATCGGCGAGGGTGTATGCTGAGTGACACCATTCCCCCACGGGATAATTCCCTCGATTGAAGTAGTCTCTCCCTCTCCTAGTTGTGGGTCCCTGGGGTGGTTAGGGGTGGTTTCTCAATCTGCTTGGAGGGTTGGAGTGGGTGGAGGGTGGGAGGGATTTGGGTGATCGCATCCTCCTTCTGAGGCGCTTCTGCATTTGACTATATGCATTTTGCGTTTTTTTGACATGTCTAGCGTTGCTGTACTTCAATTTGTGTGGGGGGTTTGTGTGGGCTGGGGGCTTTTATGGGAAGAGAGACCTCTCCCCAAGGCAACGCCATTTTGTATTTGGATACTATGTTGACATACTGTTTGCATCAAATCACTGTTACACACATCCTCCGCACTGCCACGGCGCTTTGCTTAGTGCACATTCCCAGGGTCATGCTCTTGGGCACAGCACCTAAGCCATCCTCCCTCCTTCGACCGGTGCTCCCCCTTAGAGCCCAACTACCTGCCTTGGCCAGCTCTCACCAGCTCTCTTGCTTCCCTTACACTGTCGCACTGCTCTTCCTTCTCTCAGTTGGTTTGCACCACCATACGCACTCACACATGGACCCAGGCCATACTCATCGTACTGCACCCTACTCTTTCTCACACTATAACAACATGACAGACACAGTATTTTGGACATGGAACATCCGTGGTCTAAATTACCACCGAAAAGCTCAGCTCATACATGCACATCTCCTCCGGCACAAAGTGCACATATGCTTGTTGCAAGAGACCCACCTGCTACCGGCATCAGCCGCCAGACTACATTCCCGGCACTGGGGACAATCACACTCCTCTTTCTACTCCATCTACTCTCGGGGGTTTCTATTCTGATACAAAGGGGCCTCCCTTGGCAAACGACCCAGGTAATCCCTGACCCCGATGGGCGTTACGTTATCCTCCATGGCTCCCTTCAGGCCCAATCTTTAATGAAAGCTGCAATATATGCCCTAATATCGATAACCCAGACTTTTTTGGGCAAATCTGGCATCACATCTCATCCCTTGGCCCTGCCGCGCTCCTCTGGGGTGGGGACTTCAATGTGATGCTCTGGCCCACATGCCTCCCACCCACACTCTGCGGCACTCTTTAGCTCCATTCTAGCTGACAACTCCCTGTACGATGCTTGGCGCCACATCCGACCTGCAGCCCGCTTAGTCTGCGTCTCCCTCTGTCCCCTCGGTGTGCCTTCACCAGGTGACTCCTCCCGAATGCAGTACGAGATTCTGTCTACTGTGACGAGGTCCAGACCGCGATCACTAACTATTTTGAGCTAAATTAGGGTTCTGTGGATTCCCCCTCCACACTCTGGGAGGGATTCAAGGTTGTTATTCGCGGTGAATGCATCTCTAAACAGTCTGGGGTCGTACCCTCCATTTGCAGAACTCTTTACAAACTGGAATTGAAAATTAAATCTTTGGACACCACCCATTCTCTACACCCCAGCACTGAAACACACACTTGACTTCGCGAGAAACACACTGAGTTCGCTGAGGAGGCCAACAGGGAGATCTCATTCCTTGGCAGGGAAGCCTGGGCGCGCTGCTTTGGTGAGGGTGATTGCCCCGGCAAAACCCTTGCCAACCTCCTCCATCCACCTATATCACAGCGCTTCTAGATGGTGGCCCCTCTCGGACTACTTCCCCTGACGAAATCAAAGTGCGCTTTATGGAGTACTACTAGATGCAGTTGTACACTGCGGGTCCTCAACCAGTATTTTGATACCCTCGAGCTCTTATAGCTCGAAAACTATCACTGAGAATTCCTCGATGAGCCCTTCTCTAAAGAGGAAATACTTGACACCATCAATGGTATGCCTGGCGAAAAGGCGCCTGGTCTGGACGGCTTGCCCGTTTCTTTACAAGACCTTCGCCCCACTTTTTTGGTGCCGCACCTGGCTGCCATGTATAACGATTCTTTTCAGAGCAGCCAACTACCACGTCACTCTGCGAGGCTATGTTAACTCTTCTTTTCAAGCAGGACAAGCCCCCGGAATACTCAGATTCCTATCACCCCTTGTCACTCATTAATACGGACAATAACATTTTCGCCAAGCTTCTCTCTTCCCGCCTCCTTCCTTTCATGCCACTCATGGCTCGGCCCAATCCGGCTTCATTCCTGGACGCGCTACTTCACACAATCTTCAAGCCATCTTTTCAGTCCTCCATCAGATTAATCCAGCTCTCCCCACAGTTGCCGCCCTCCTTGACGCCACTAAGGCCTTTGATACTCTAGCATGGCCCTTCCTTTTCTTTCTCCTTCCACGACTCGGCCTCAGCCAAGTATTCATATGCAAAAAATGTTACTCCTCTACACTCTACCCGCTGGCCGCCGTCGGATCAACTGACAAATATCTGATCCCATCCCTATCTGACGCGGTACCCTCCAGGGGTGCCCACTGTCACCCATGCTCTTTACTATTGCAATGGAGCCACTGGCGGCCAGACTCCGATAACACCACAATCAGAGGGGCATTGGCTTCGCAGCCCGTGCCCTCTTAGTCTCCATGTATGCTGATGATATTTTGTTGTATGTCGCCACCCCCAAGAAAATCTCAGTCCTCTGGTGGATGAGATCATACGGTTTGGAGGTTATTCTGGCATCCAGGTGAACTGGAGTAAGTCGGTCCTCTTTTATCTCACTGATGCCACTACGCCCTTCAACCCGGACTTCCCTTTCATGTGGGCATCAGGCCCCACTCACTACTTGAGTACCTGGCTTAGCAGAGACGGATTCCCCAATGGAACCGGCTACCCTTGTCTTTGGTCGGTTGGATAACTATTGCCAAGATGGTGGTCCTCCCGGAATGTTTATATCTTTTCCTGAACATCCCTGTTCCCCTTACTGTCCACTTTTTTCATAGGATCCGCTCGCTGCTTATCTCTCTCACCTGGGCTGGTAGGCAACCCAGAATCGCTTATGACAATCTCACCCTCCTGATGTCGTGCGGTGGCCTGGGCGCCCCTAACTTTAACCTTTACGCATTGTGCGCTCAGGCCAGTTTTGTGCATTTCTGGAATTATCCAACTCCTTTCCAGCCTCATGTGGCAGTTGAGGCAGACCTTGCTACCCCGTGGCCACTCGTCACTGCACTTTTTGTCCATGACAAACCCACACGCACGGAAATAGACACGGTTGAGACGTTGCGCTGGGCCTGGGTTGGACTACGCCGCTTGTCCGGTACTCCGGCGCTCTCAGCAAATACGAAGCCGATCGTTCGGCATCCAGCTTTCCCGCCTCTCCAGCCCTCCAGTATGGCTAAACACGCCTCTCGTCTGGGGTTGACTACACTGATGGATCTCTACCCGGGGAACACATTCTATTCTTCCGCTGATGATTCCGGTCCCATGGATGCTTTACTATTTTATCAGCTAAGGGCTATCAGCAGAGAGCTGCACCCTCCGTTCCCCTTGCCTCCCCCCTCAATGACCTCTGTTGATTTCCTGTATTCATCTCCCTCTCCTCAGAAGTTGGTTACCAAACGTTATGCCCTCACGCTGGCGTCCACCTCCATCTCTACTGACCGAGCTCATGTGGCGTGGGGCAAGGATCTTGGTGATATTTCCCAAGCTGACTGGCTTTATTGTTGCAAGACAAAGCGATTATCCCCGAACTATCACCTGCGCCTAATACATTTTAAATATTTGCATAGGCTTTATCACACCCCCATTCCCTCTTAAACTAGATATGAGGGTCACATCTTTAAAAGATCTAGCAAAACTCCATCCGCTTCTTTTCTGGTAGAGATCCCCCAACTGTCCTCATTTTCCTCAGCTCTCAAGGAAGTTTGCACCCTAGACACATTCAAGAAGATAGGCTGGATTAGGAACATTAATAACCTACTTGATAGTATCAGGGTTAAGGGGGTTTCTGGGTAGCCGAGAAAGGGATCAGGGTCAGTAGGCTGGGCAGACTAACTGTGTAGTTCTTAGACTTCAAACTGTTGCATCCCCTAGAAGGCTTTCTCGCCCTCATCCAGTTGCCAGCTGACAGAAAGCTTTACATCCAATTTAGTGAAGTAATGAATTCGGGGGGGTGCTGCACTCAATTTAATGGAGCTTTAGAATGTTTATCTGGTACGTGTGCTGTACTGGTATGTAGCCTGCAAACTATGTGAATATCAAATGTGTATGGCCTGGTAATGAACACTACCAGGACACCAGTACGCACTACTCAAATCCAATTTATCATTAGTACATATTTTTAATTTTTGCAAGCAGTAAACGATATATCATCTCATTTACATTTCAATTTTTTTGTTGAAAAACAGATTCTCTGTCAACATATGGGGTATAAAATTCATACAACTTAAAGTCAATACATTTCATCAGCACCCAATGCATTTCGGGGCAAGAGCCCCTTCGTCAGGGGTCTGTGTGTGAAAGAAAGAAGAAAGAAAGGAATCACGTTACTATCAATGCATAGGAAAGTTAAAGTATTAAGTCTCTGCTTTATATGAGCTTCTTACCGCTAGTATGACGGAATGGTGAATTCCGATAACCCAAATAAAATAGAATGACCTGAGCAAAGAAAAACAGTTGAAAATAGTTTATAGATGTGCACATCAATTCAGTATGATGTTTGATCTACTGTACTCTGTAATGAGTGTCCTGTTACCTGTATGACTATCTGTGTAAAGATCTGTAAGGAAAAGGGGAGACCGGAAAAATTCGTGTGAAAAACTACCTATGCAGCCAAGTATATACAAGCCTTCACTGCATGTAAACAATAGTGACGCTCACCTTATTTATGATATCTTTTTGTCAAAAGCCTGCATGAAACAAGAGAAAAACTACCGTCAAACGCGCTGATTGTGTGGATTGCATGTGCATTCATGCACTGCTAATGAGTATTTAACTAGGATTTACCTGCGAGTCCTACGGTGAAGACATTGGTCTCGACAAGCGCTCGAAGTTTAAATCAACCTGGCGAGAAAAAGCGACAGTCTATCAAAAACGTTGACCATCGTATATCCATTTTTAAATTGGATAATAGTCCGCAACTGTTTGTAGAGATCCGTACCAGAGCAAAGTTTTACTGTGACCCGTCTCAATATTCTTCCCGGATGTGAATGAACGAAACGCTTAGTCCTTCTACTATTATTACCATAGGGTCGGTTATGGATATCAACGACGGACTGTCGTTATGAGCTAACTTTGTTTAATACCGTTTGGCCTAAGGATACTAGCGACGGACTACCATTATGAACTAACTTTGTTTATTACCGTTTCGCATAGTTGTTTCCATCATAACGGCGAATCTCTAGTGTCTTATCTATGCGTTTAAACGCTGATGTATTTGTATAGCTGATCTGCCGTTTAGATTATGTTGCACTTAAATCAACTGCATTTAAGTATTGTGATTACGCCCGCCATCTTTAGATGGTAAGAAGAGATGATATTTCCCGTTCCATACTGAGTTAGTGAATGAATATATACGCTGCTGATTTGCACAAGGGACAAGAAAATAAGATGAATAAATAACCTAAAACAAGGAAATGAATCTATCTATAATGTATGATAAGTTAGAGTGGAGCGTCGGAAAAATACAGAGTATAGAGTGGATTACGACATTTATGGCCATTACTTATACCAACATCTATGAATGCATGAGAAACAATTATAAGGCTTGTCCTGGATCACAGTTACGGCAGTCAAAAGCATTTACGGATACACATTGCGGTAATTTCAGTTACCTCAATTAATGTTGAACTCCTGCCTATTTACAATCTCCAAAGTCAAATGTTATCCATAAACAATTCGCTCTCCCTTGAAATTATAGTGTGTGTGTATTCATGGGTGTGTGTCATTCTATTTCAGGTGAACATATAGGCTTTAAACAGTGCGTGTTTTACAAAAAGCATATGAGATCCAATTTGTCATTCAAACCATTCGGAATAAGGGTTTGGAGCCTGCGGATCCAAAACGTCTCCCTTTGGAGAAGAATTTTTGCGTTGTCTATCCCCAATCTTTGCGGGATCATTTCAATTATTTGAAATCTTAATTGAGCAATGGAATGTCCTGACTCAATCCAATGCTTCACCAGGGGTGCAGTCAAATTTTTGTTGCGGATTCGACTTTTATGTTCCGTCAACCTTACTTTCAGTTTCCTGTCTGTTTTGCCAATGTATAGCAGTCCACATGGACACTTTATTGAGTACACTACGTGTTCAGAGTTGCAATTCGTTGTATGTCTCAGTTGTATCTTCTCTCCTGTACGTGGATGCAATAAAGGTAACAGGACACTCATTACAGAGTACAGTAGATCAAACATCATACTGAATTGATGTGCACATCTATAAACTATTTTCAACTGTTTTTCTTTGCTCAGGTCATTCTATTTTATTTGGGTTATCGGAATTCACCATTCCGTCATACTAGCGGTAAGAAGCTCATATAAAGCAGAGACTTAATACTTTAACTTTCCTATCCATTGATAGTAACGTGATTCCTTTCTTTCTTCTTTCTTTCACACACAGACCCCTGACGAAGGGGCTCTTGCCCCGAAATGCATTGGGTGCTGATGAAATGTATTGACTTTAAGTTGTATGAATTTTATACCCCATATGTTGACAGAGAATCTGTTTTTCAACAAAAAAATTGAAATGTAAATGAGATGATATATCGTTTACTGCTTGCAAAAATTAAAAATATGTACTAATGATAAATTGGATTTGAGTAGTGCGTACTGGTGTCCTGGTAGTGTTCATTACCAGGCCATACACATTTTACAATCAATTTAGACATGGTTCACTCCCCCTGAATTCATTAACGCATCCATGGTCATGCAATGCAGCTTGGAACAAGAGCTGTCCTTGCTGTCCTGCCCTGGCTGAATCCCTAGGCCACTTTTTGTTGGGTTGCCAAGCATACTCTGGTCCTAGAAGAAAATGGGGTATTCCTATTTGCAAACGGCTAGGAACCAGAGATCATGGTGTTTCGTTGCGTATTCTAAGCTCAGACACAAGATCCCTATATGCTTGTGCAATTGCAAAGATACTGGGCAGAAATGTGGAGTGTCAGAAGGAAAGCCCGATAATTAAATCATTTACTCCATCCATCAGATCAAGTATTGACCTTATTAGGCAGAGTCAGTGGCAACACCTTTTTGTTTACCCATGAAGAGTGGACACTGAGTGGTTTTATAAACCAGATAGTCAGGTCCGGGTACAACGGAACGAGTAACGAGACGTGCTGCAGTCAGCACAGCTTGAGCACCGTGAGGGACGCACCTGTCCCTAAATTTCCTCTTACCGAGTACGCCAGTGATGGTCATCTACACATCTCAAGACTTATACTAGGACCGCCTCCATTTGACACACTTAAGTTTTTACCGATACCTTCGCTCTACACTACATACAGCCCTGAAGAGTCACAATTTTATCACATTGTGACGAAACACGTGTCGGCTGATAGAATATACTCTGTACTGATCTGGATTGATTTATAAACCCATTCTGCTGAAACTTCAGGGTTCTCAACCGTCATTATTTGTATTATTTCATGTATTGGAAATTGGTTCTGACATCAGAACCCATTACATAGAAACGTGTGCACAGGACTTTTGTTCTATTGTATGTGAGGACTCAAATCCACACATTTGCAGGGGTTGTTTCACTTGGGTTTGTTTTCCCCTGACCTGTTTGCACCGTACACCCTTCAATCACAAGTACATCCCATAGACGCACAAGCCAGAGCGTCATCAATTCCTGTGTATAAATCTAAACCCTTCACCGACGTATTATTTAGGTCCACTGTATGGACTGATGTTTTATTACACTTATCAAATGATGCATTTTAGTTGGTATAGTTTTATGGTTGTATTCTAGTATTAAGTTAAATGCATCAACTAGATATTACTTTTTGAATGAAACCGAAGAATTTTGTACATTGTAAACTTTATTAATCTGTATATATGCATATTGCACTTTTATGGTCTGTTAACCGAAATAAAGTTGATTCATTGATTGATTGGGTGGTTAGGCTAAGCACTGATGTGTGGTACTTGGCAGGCTGATTTGCATCTGCACACCCTCTATAATATATCATGAGTGCAGAGGCAAAGGGATTCCCTCATTTGCATTGGGCCACATCCCCATGTAAACAGGGCCAGACTGAGAACAGAAACCGGCCCTGACAAACTGCTCAGCCACCCCCCCTGGGGTGAGGGGGAGTGCAGCTGAGCAGTTTGCGAGGGCGGTTTTCATCTGATTTTGTTACAGGGGCCGATATTGCCGACACCCGGTAACAAAAACGGCCCCCACCCTAGCGGCCAACCGGGAAACGCCTAGTGCCCGCTATGGCCAGCCAAGCCATGCATGCAAATGAGGGAATACACTCTTGAGAAAGCTCTAGATATGAGCCTGTGCTTTCAGTATTACAGAAAGGGACATACAAGCGGCCCCTTTTGTAATAGCAGCATATACATTCTGGTATAGTTAATACCGGACACATACCTCTCTTGAAATCAACAAAGATTGGTCGGAATTTTGTTAGCAAGCATGCCGTCCAAAGGTCGTCTCGGCCCGTGTCTTTTATCTCTATCAACTTTTGTTTTACGTCGTTATAATGCAAAGTATGCAAAGGAATACTCCAAAGCGCTATCATAGCTGGGTAATTAAGCTTTGTTGAAAATTGAGTATAGCTCATTGTGTACGTTTCATTTCAACACATTTATTCCCCTTTTAATCGCAATGACTGGAATGAAAGACTAATAGAATGACTATGCTTTGTGTTCTATTGCTAGGCATCAAATAGCGGTCCTGCTGTCTCCATACAGTACCAGGTGATTTTCTTGATCAGACAAACAGGAACAAATTCTCCAGCGCCACCTAGAGGATTTTTCGCAATTGGCATGAAACCAGTCAAGAAGACAAAGCAATAGTAGGCACAATCTGGAATTACATTGTGTTAATATGTGCAACGCCCATTTATGATGAAATATCACCTTATTTCGCATGAATGTTTAAGAAATGGGATTTTAGATGTATGCATTATAGTCCATTCTTTCCACAGAGGTCAAAAGTTAGGGGTGTGCCCATCCGTATAATTTTTTCACAAACTTTTGCGAAATTAAAATTTCAAAAATGTTCTTTCTGTGTAAAATCTAGTTTGCCGGATCCACGCATCTCTCATTTGTTAACAGCACACACAGCTTGCTGAAAGATGGTTGCCTGAGAACTTTGTATGCTAGGTGTTCGCTCAGGTAAAAATAGTTATGCTGAATCATGTAATGGAAAATTTCGTCAAATTCGCATAACTTGAAATGCGCGAATTTCGAGAAATTCTCCAGCGTAATTCGAATTGTGTGCAGGCCTGATTTGGTCTTGTTTTTAATTGATTTCAGATAGATGAACTGTTAAGCTTCCATATATATCACAAGATCAATAGCCAAATGTACTGTCTCTCAAACGTTATAACAAAATGCAATGCAGTGAATATTGATTCTAACCCCACAGATGTTTCGGAAACAGCAGCATAATCCTGGCTAGCAGCACGTAGGAAGTTTCATGGTAATTTCAACAGTACTAACATCTGGGAAAAGTGTGTACAATTTTCTGTCACAATATATAATTGACGACGTATTGAAAATCCACACCCAGGTAACAACATCATTTCTGCTAAATTAATTATTTAGTACTATTCCTCCTATCAGGAAGCCTCTAACCGCGCATCAGTGGAGCTGAGCAGCACCTGAAAAAAAAACAAGTAAATCAAATAGAGACGGTAGAGTCCTAATAGTGTGGCGGTCAGAGACGCATCTTCAGTGCGTTTGTGTGATGTACACAGCCCTGAAACTTGAAGAGTACGAGCTACAACCCTGCAGAGCGATTAGTTACTTTATTTCAGGTAACATTAAATCCTTTCTTCCAGAAAGTGACTTCAAAGTGTTCTCCAAGCACTTTCAATCTCCCATCTGGATGATAGTATCGCCCTGCTTCATGGCCTTCCAAACTTCCCACTGGCCCCCCTTAAGAGCATCCTACATGCCACATCATGTTTTATCCAGGCCCTAAAGAACTATGATGACATTAGCCCCATCCTGATGGAAGTCCATTGGGTCCCTCTGCCGCCCATACCTTTTTCAAAACCAGCCGCTTCATTTACAAAGCCATCATGACCAGCAGCCTGTTTATCTTGCAGACCAGTGCACTATCTGTGGTGGCTATCAGCACATCTGCACCAGGACAGCGTCATAGTGCAGAGAAAGACATTTAAATGAAAAACAAGGCAGCAGGCATTTTCCATCTGTGCACCCAGAATCTGGAACAGCATCCCCATCACTATCACAACTGCCCAATGATTTCTTTGAAGAACACCACTTAACAAATCCTCAACTATCGACAAACCAGCTACATCTCCTATTGTTGACTTTGTGCTTGATTTGAGTGTGTACAGTGATCCTCTGCCTTTGGCTGGGATTGCGCTAGAGAAATACCACATACATACTTGCAAACTGTTAAATGTAAAAAGTTATAAAAATAAATATAAGAAAAACAACAAAAATGTAACTCACTATTTATTCCAGTCCTTGTACAGTTTATTTTCCTTCTAGAATGTGAAATGCAAAGAAAAAAACATATTTGCATTACTTTACCCATAGTTTGTTAATAAAAAAATGCACTAATATATTTAAATTTCTCGTATTGGGTCTTAAAATAAAATTTAAAAAGTGCTCCACAGTATCCATGTCCGTGTGGCAAACATGATATTCAAGATTCCGTCCCACCCAGGCCCCACTGCAGGTAACAAAAGACAATTGTAGGTAAAGTGACGATTCAGACAGGCCTGATGCTGATTCAACTCCATCCAGGCAGGTTTTTACCTCCATATCCCTTTTGTTCATCATAGTCATTTTCCTCTATATGACTAGCAAGCATTGTGTCATAGTTCATCAGTAAATGAATGAATGTGTGTTACTTTAATGCCCAACTGTGACATACAATTCGGAAAGACATTCCAGTATAAGTAAGTGACCTTTAAAGTGTGCTTATACTTGTATCAAAGACTACGTCCCTGTTTTGCCTGATGCTTTAAAAAGTATTTCCCTCTTTTATGGACACATGTACAGCAGCTATTCCACAGCCCCTAATTGCAAGGGAACAATCTTAAGGAATTGGGCGGTCCGGGAAAACAACTCTGCCCTTTCTTTTTTCAACTGTGGGGAGGGAAAGGGGAACTGCAGGTGTTATTCCCCAGTATTATCTCTGCAGACCTGCGCTGGAATAATGGGCCCAGAATGACTACATCAAAATATGCCCTGCCAAAGCTTAGACATGCAGACTAGATGCTGTTGCTGGCCCAATAAACTCTACTCGACAAAGCACAAGCTACAGGACAATTAGGGCCCAACAGTGGTGATGTGTCATTACAGGCGTCAGTGCACCACCCCCTTCCTTTTCCAAAAGATGACGAGTGTTTGTCAGGCTGAGCAAAGGTCAGCCAGACTGGCACTCACCATGCCAGGGTAACAGCTAAGTGCTTTACATGCAGGGCCGGCCTGGCCGTTGCGAGCACCGGGCAATCCCCCAGTGCGCCGCAAGCGTGGGGGCCGGTTTTGGGCCCCTGGAGGCCGTTTTTGTCAAAGGGCCGTTTTTGCAGCATAGCTGCAATATCGTCCCTGTGACAAAATCGGCCAAAAACCGGCCCCCGGGAAAGAGCTTGGTTTCACCCCCAGCGCCCCCCCCCCCCCAGTGGGGGGGTAGGGGGCGGCCGAGCACTTTGCCAAGGCTGGTTTTCATTCCCAGTCCGGCCCTGTTTACATGCACTAATAATCAGGTGCCTGGCAGTCTGAGACAAGGTTTACTGGGTGGTAGTTCTCACCAACCTGAGGGCATAGCCCCGGAGGATCCCTACCCCTCTTATGATGAGGAGTAGGGTCATTGATAGAGTCAGAACTGGGTGCTTCATGTTTAAGCTCTGCAGTGCGCAGGGTTAACTGTCTGTGAATGAGGCCTCACACCATCCTTTACCAACTCGTCACAAATTGTGGAGGGATCAGCAGCATTGGATCGGTAACATCGGGCACTCAGGCAATGCCCGAGGGGCCGGTGTCCAGTTCCAGCTGATGGCTGCTTATTTGAGCATTCTGGGAAACCGATTTGGCCGTTTCTGCAGTTGGCATTTCTGGAGGCAGATGGGTGTCCATTACCTCCCATTCATCAACAGCAGAGGTGTCACTCCCTTTCTCTTGCTGGGCTGGCCCATTAACATATGCATATTGAGCGGGCAGGGGCCTGAGCAAAAGTGGCCTCACTTGTTTTCAAGTGTGTTTCACCAATGTAAACGAATCTGTGCATTTTTTTAACTCCCCCCCCCTTTTTTAGGTGAGCATTCGAGACCGCTTGTATATACTTTAGTATTTACTTAATATATACTCATATGTGTATGTACTTTTTGGGCTCTTGAGATCAGCCCTAGAAATTGTCTACTTCTGCTTAGTGACTTTTTTCTGTTCAACTGCCTCTATTTAACTGTATTGATAGAAAACGAACACCAGAGGTCAGTAAAATACCAGAATTGCATTCTGCTGATAGACTTTCTTTTTTTTCTTTTTCTGGCCACTGCTTCTATTTAATTTTCTTGATAGAAAACGACCAGCAGAGGTTAGTAACATACCAGAATCACTTTGCATTTTCTAGATTCCAGTCCAAAGAAATTGTCTTCCACAAGCACCCGTTGACAATAAATGTATTTTCAGTGATATGACCACAGAAGGCCCTGATTTTATATTAAAAACAGAGCTTTAGACTATATCATTTCCCAATGAAAGGCAATATTTCTGTCCATGTGTTCCCATACCATGTCACGCAGTTTGGTGTTTACTTCCTCTCCATGTTAAAGAACAGTAGATGTTTCAGCACCCAGGCTAATTTGCTGCATAGTTAAATACATATAAGTACATATAAGGTCCCAAAGGTGAGACCGCTTGCATTGCATATGCTTGTTTATAAAATGTCGCTGAAGCATTGTTTTGCGGAAAAGCAATATGTAAATGTGTGCCACTTTTTGGTGCGTGCGCAGGCCAATTTTTAATCCCAATCCAACCCTGGGGATCAGCAAGTCTCTCTCATCCCCACCCTACTCTGTAATGAGTTAGGGAAGTCCCCCTCTTATAAGGCTGACCAATAACAAGGTTAGCCAGTGACAGGAGGCAGCAGGCAGCTAGATTCATTAAGCATTTTGGCATTTGGAATTCATCAATGGGTCATGAACTCGCAATTTAAAAAATCGCAAATAATTGTGATTTTTCAAATTGCTATTGCATTTATGGAATCTCAATTTGCGATTCCTTAAATGCTATTCATGAACCTTTGAAAAATTGCGATTTTGCTATTTTTGCCGCTATTTACCGCGAAGTCTGACTTCGTGGTAAATAGCGAAAACTGAGAAAAATGCACTTTGTGCATTTTTCTCAGTTATATGTTACACACACACATGTCCTTTGGACATGTGTGTGCGCAACAGCAGTCTACATTTTCATTTCAGGGGTGCTACAGGGTGTCCTTTGGACACCCCTGGCACCCTTGAAATCGCATCCCTATTTGCGTTTAGCAAATTGCTAATCGCAAATTAGGAATAACTCCCCATTAGGAATGAATGGGGAGTTATTCCTTATTTGCGATTAGCAATTTGCTAATCGCAAATAAGGAATGTGTAGGAATCGCAATTTATTTAGCGATTCCTACATGAATCCCGTTTTGCAAGTCCTTAATAGCGATTCCATAATAATCGCTATTAAGGACTCGCAAAACGGGACTATGATGAATCTGGCTGAGGGCCTTTTGTTTTCCTCTTCCCCTAAAGCTCCTTCCTGGGCCTTCTCCCTGCCACCGCCTACTGGTCCTGCTGTCAGTGCTGCCGCTCAGGAAGTGCTTATTGGATATTTGTGTGTGTGTGTGTATGTATGCATAAATGTATGTGTATTTGCATGC
This sequence comes from Lissotriton vulgaris, assembly GCF_964263255.1. Lineage (NCBI taxonomy): Eukaryota > Metazoa > Chordata > Amphibia > Caudata > Salamandridae > Lissotriton > Lissotriton vulgaris. Next base: position 1,433,821,745 of record NC_141693.1, on the reverse strand, counting down.
ATGTGCTGCGAAAGAGTGTGTGCATGTATGTGCTTGTGAATGGTGTGTGTATTTGTGAATGCTGGTGAAAGGGTGGGTGTGATTGTGCTTGTGGATGGATAAGTGTGTGAATGTTTTCACCTGTGAATGGATGGGTGTGGGTGGGTGTGAGTATGTGTGTATGCTTTTGAGTGGATGGGTGGAATTGGCATGCCTGTTCATGCCTGCCCCACTACTACTCCAATTTGCCATCCACCACTACGGCCCAAGGAAAATTATTTGACGCTTGTTCTAGTTGTCCACATTCTTAAAACGTGTTGCATCAAACCTGATACAACATTCAAAATATAAACTCCCCTGGTGTTCACAGACGTAGCTAGAATTTTTTTCTCTGGATTGATCTCACCGTGTCATTATAAAGATATCTGGAAAACAGCCATTTTCGGCTAATAGTGCATTAGGCCTCAATCAAGAAAGCTTTCGCTTAACATTGTCGCCTTGTTCAAGGTGCATAAAAAGGCACTTAGTGGTAGGAAAGTATGTGTAATCAAGCTGGCCGTCGATGTGGTCCTTCCCTCTTCCCTTCATAAAAATATCGATCAAACGACAACCTTATTGCTGCTTGATAGCTGAAATGACAAGAATCGCTTACTGTAGGACAGCTGTCAGGAGCCGTGGCATATCTGCCAGAGGCTGAGTGCTCCAGGCTGATGGCAGAATAATGATGCGCGGGCTCCTCCCTGGGCCACGTGCTGTCTTCAGGCATTGGAGAGACACGTGACAGACACGAAGAGGCAGAGATGAGTTGAGGTATCTTTGGTGAAGAAGAGTGAAAGACCACAAGTTCATTCCTTGGCCGGTACCTCCGCTATCTCCAACATCCAGAGCCCAGAACCCAGAGTTATAAGGGCCCTGCTGAAGCGGCGAGGTCATCACACTTGCATGTCATTAAAGATGGCACAAAGAGCCATTATAAAACACAACATGAGCAATGATGACAACCACCCAAGGAAGGAATAATCTTGAAAGCAAGAGGCAGGAGAGAATATCTGATGACAAAGCAAGAACACTTTCAGGTAGAAGAATAGAGTAGAGTAGAGGGCCAGAGAATCATTCCTGATGAAGATGAGGTAAGCAACTCATTCCTTTTTATCCTTTAAAAGTCCAGGCTAGGTATCTCGACAGTTCTGGAGAAACACATAATCGTAGACCTGCCTGGAGATTCTGATGTGTATATTTGAACACAACTTTGGAATTCGTGGCTGCATTTTATCTGCATCTGTGCCCGATGTTATCAGCGTATTACCAGGAACGCTCTGTATTCTAAGAGCTCCCGAAAAATGAGAACAAAGTATGGAAAATTCTTTCATTTAACCCACTGTAGACGGCCTCCACCTCCTTTACTCGCTTGATCGTCTTTAGTGTCTCGTGGAAATACTGGCTTCTTTATTATTCTTTAACACATGTTAGCCAAAATCCCGTCGGTTTTGATAAACCTGCATCTTTCATTTAGGTCCATTGCTGCCGCCGTAAAAGCAAAAAAAGAGGCCCACCTGATGAGGATTATGCAATATTGTGTAGATGTCTGAATGATTACTCACCGCCATCTCCTTGCTCTCGGTTGATTTTAGAAGGATGGATGCTCTATTTAGGTACTGCAAGAAAGCTCCCGACCAACCATTCCTCTGAGGGTAATCGAACATGTTGGATGACGTACTTGTGCAGCAACTCTCTCATTTCAGTATACACGAGTACAACAAGCATTAGCAAAGGTAAAACGGTCTTGCTTTTTTTTCATCTGCTAACAGCGAAGTGGCTTTTCAGTATACCCGTATTTCATGTGTTCACTCCCCTAAGCCTGGCCTTTTTTAACGTGAAAACAGTCATAATTACAAAGAGAAGAAAGGAAGTAAATCCAAAAGAGTTAGGAATTCAACATAAATAGAAAGTCTGAAGACACAAAGGGGAGAGCAGTGGTTACAACAGACAGGGATAACATGCACAGAAGTCCTGACTAAAGTACTGAAACGAATTGGTAAGCCAATATATCTGGCCAATAGCTTATGGTTTCTTTAGTGACTGAGGGTTTTTTGTGGATTTTCTAGATGGGTGAATCTATGAATAAGACAATGACTCAGCAGTTAGCAGAATGGGTGGGTAAGTCAGTCCATGCATGAATAGATATCAATCAATCAATCAGTCAGTCAGTCAATCAATCAGCATTTGTATAGCGCAGCACTGTCACCCCAAGGGGTATCTTTGCGCTGGTCATGCTGTGTCTCAGTCAAAAAGCCAGGTCTTTAATTTTTTTCTGGTCCGCAATGGAGGTCGCTATTCAGAGATGAATGGACAGGCCGTTCCAGGTCTTGGCAGCGATGTAGAAGAAGAAATGCCCCCCCCCGCTGTGGCTGTGATGGATCGGGGGGGGGGGCGTGCGAGGAAGAGTGAATCAGAGATCAGGTGTCTTGCGGGCATGTGAACGATAAAATTAAAAATTAATCTAGAGCAAGGCTCGAGTCGGGGTACCACGGGGGTGGACGGCGTCCCCCCACTTACTTTACCGGGAGGACGTCGTCCCCCATGCCAAACAGCTGTTTTTTCCAGAGGTAATGTGTGCCTCATCCGCCAATGTCAGCCCGGAGCTCACGGCGAGCTGTGACATCAGCCTCCAGAGGCCTCCCAGATCTAAACTTGCCTGAATTGGGCTTGACTGCATTAAAACTAAATTACATGACACGGACTTTAGGTGACTGGTTTATCTGCTTGCATTACGCCTTCAGCAGTCAGACTTCCTTTACAGATTGTTAATTAAAGACCACGGGGGTCAAACTGTGTCAGCTGATATGTCACAGTCTGAGCCGTATCAAAATAAGTGCTGGGATAATGGACACGAAAGCGCCGACCATGCTGAAAGTTCACACAGCAGGAGGAGTAGCTGTTTTGCCTGTATATTAAAGGAAAGAATTCGGATAATGAATCTATAGCGGCGGCCATATGGTTTAGTGGAATGAGATATTGCGTTTTCCCATAGGTGCTGTCTACCGTACTGGCTGAGCTACAAGGCATGGCCACGGATACAGACTTAATGTAGCTTTTGAACAAACACGAGAACCCGTGCAAGCCACATTTCATGACGTCACTTCCTGTTGTGACGTCACTTCCGGTGACAGTGTCCCCCCCACTTCTTTTTTTAGGACTTGTGCCCTGATCTAGAGGTTCGAAATTACCACCAGAAGGTAGATAATGATGCTTACAATGGGGCTAATGCCATGTAGTATGCCTGCTTCTGTCTACTACTGCAAGAGGGTGGGCTTTTGTGTATGTATATATACATATATTTATAAGAGCGAGTGGGATATGTTTCACTTTGTACTTGGTTTCCATATCTGTGCATTTCTGATGGATACTTGTAACTGCAGATTCCTCAACTTTAAAACATTGTTTCAGCAGTGCTGCCAGTGCACCGATACGCGGCAACATATGGTTCTGCAATGACTTCATACAACCCAGAATTAATGAAGTGGAGTCAAAGAGAAGTTCCTTCCACCCCTAAGTGCTTGAGTTTGCTCTTTAATCTTCCGCGCCAGTGGACGCATACCCAGAGCTCCACTCCCAACTGTCAGTTTTCCAGCGATTCCAAAATTATCCAGATAGTGTGCCAGTGAAGATCTCTCCCCTGAAAACAGGATTCAAGCCACGTCACGATTTGAATGTGTGCAATTAATGTACTTTCATGCAGTCTCAGCAACCTAAATGTGACCGTGAGCCGGAGTCAAACCTTTATATCACAAATCATTAAAATCGGTTATGTTCAAAACAGGAATCTAAACCAAGTCACTGGCGCATTCTCGGTCATAAGGGCTGTCACGCTCAAAGTCTACTGTGAAATAGAAATCATGCCATATGAATAAGAGAGCCAAGTAGGACTCATCCCCATCCCGCGACTGGAAATCTGATGAGAAGTCTCAAGGGTGACACTTGAAGGGTTCCGTGCCTTCCGATTCCAAGTATGACCTGCATTTGATTTCAGCATGACCTGAATGTCCTGGGTTTCATCTACACCACAACAAAAAGACTTCAAGGAGGTTATGCTGCACATTTTCCAGATGCCACTGCATTATTCTGACATGCTTTTAGGCAGGGCTGCATGCTGACCCTCCCCTGATGCCGACTATCACCTCAGGCTTCATTCTCAGATTCACACAGAAGCCAGTCCAGACTCTCACTCTTTCCCCATGGTCCACGCCAGTTCCTTGCATACCAGCATCGATAGTGACTATGCTGGTGCTTGCACAGATTCAGTTGCAACGCTGGCCTTTGGAGTCAAACTGATGCTGGCCTTCATCAGACCCATATCACACAATGAGATTACAAAGGCGCATCCAGTGACCGTACAACCAGACTTTCAGCATCACACTCTTCATTTATGCCATCATTATCAAAGGTCCTCTTTGTTTCTGAATCTGATAAGGTCCACGCTGTTCCTAAGTGAAACAGTTGTTTACAAGGCGGCAATTACATTGTGTTCCTTTTACAACAAGGTCTTTACATCAACCGCATTGTTAGAACGCAATGCCTTTACATCGCAGGTAATTAGATCGACTTGCTATAGGGGGTGCTCTAACCTAAGGAATAGTATATTATCCATTCCAACGCTTTCCTACTGTTGCGCAGGCTGGAGTTGGAATAGTAAATTATACTATTCCTAAGTCCAGCGCGCCTCCTACAGCAAGATGATCTAATGACTTGCGATTTAAAAGTACTGCGTTCTAACAACACAGTTGTTGTAACAACCTCGTTGTAATAGAACGTGATGTAATAGCATGCGATGTAACATGCTATATTCATTCCTAATGTCACTCACAACACTGCTGATAACAAGGAGGTGGACATTCATTTCCCTCCTCATTACACTGGGAAGGGATGCACTTAGACTTGTAAAATATTAGTGGGCTAGATAGCTCATGTGAGACACAGCTGGGCTCATCATCTTATTTGAAGAAAGTGCCTCTTTTCCTCTAGTGGTGTGAAGGGCAGCAGAAGTAATACATTTACAATTGCCTGCTCTGGAAATTAAAGACAATTTATTGTCGGTAGTTTTCCATAGAGAACCAGATTTATCTGAGAGGTTATTACAAATTAACAAGGCCCTTACGGACACTTAAAGGCCACTTTGTCTAAACAGCACTTGGCTCATCCAGACAGCTGACCTGTGGCCAAACAGCACATGTCAGCCCAGATATCCCTGACTTTCTGACAAAGCACCAAATGTCTATAAGCCTTGTTATGTAGGCATGCATAGGTAAAATAAACACTGAGGGCATGGAGTCAAAACGTGTTGCTGCCTTTTTCAAGTAATAGTTTTTCTCTGCTGACCTTGCCTAGATTTATAGTCTTTGAATGCAATATGCCTTTTCGGAAGGTAATCACGTCTAATGGGAAATAGCCAGCAAAAGCTTGAAGGCCATCGTGGAGGGCCACATGACTACACTGGGCCGAACGTACAAGGACACTGAGTATGCAGGAAAGTATGCTTTTGATACTGTGCCTCACTCTAAGCTGCTTGAGCGCCTTCAAGAGATTGGGATCAGACACTCGGCCTTGAATTAGCTAACATAATTTATGGATATGCGTGCTCAGGAAGTATGGCTGCCTCCTTACACCTCGCAAGCCAGACCCCTGACTTTGGGCGTACCACTGGGCTCCGCCCTCAGCCCCACTCAATTTAATATATATCTCACACACTTGGCTACACTAGCTGAGTCCTTGGAAGCTAAAGCCATCTCCTATTCGATGATATGCAGCTACTCTTCGCTTGTGAGAAGGGAAGTGAATTGGATGGGAAGCTCATCTCTTGGTGTCTCGTCATGGTGTTTCAGTGGCTGGACCTGCACCATCTGAGATGCAATCCGGATAAAACAGAGATCGTGGTTTTTGGAGATGTCCCTAACAATTTGGTGGAAACCTGCTAGCCGAGTGATGTGCCTCAACCTGGCTCCCTGCAAAACTCTGTAAAGAATGTAGGGATTAAAATTGACAGCTCCCTCTCCTTCCAACCTCAGATTGAATCCTTTGCTGGTTCTTGCTGTGGAACGGTCCGCACGCTAAAAATATTCTTTCATCTCCTATCTGAAACTGCTGGTAGAAAGGTGATGCAAGCCCTGCTCATGATGAGACTCGATTATCGGAATGCCCTTTATGTCAGTCTCCATGAATTTATTCTCAATAGACTTCAGGTGGTGCAGAACTCAGTGGCTAGACGGCTACATAGACCTCCACCTAGGTCTCACCTGTCCTCTCAGCAGGGGGCCATCCCCTAGCTCTCTATGAAAAAGAGGATTGTTTTTAAGGCCATGGTCTTAATGCATAAGGTCATGCATGATACAGGCACAGTCTATCTCAGAGTGAAAATCAGTATATACATTCCAGCATGCTCCCTTCGCTCATGCTCCATGCGCCTCGCAGAGGTGCCCTGTATCAACTGCCGTAGAATAGGCGGGAGATCCTTTTCCTACTTGGGGCCCCTCCACTACACTAAACTTCCACCAGACCTCCACTTGGTAAATAATATTATTACCTTCAAGAGGAAACTAAAAACCTGGCTCTTCTGACAGTCAATCAAGGTGTGTTGGTCTGATGCCCTCTGCCTGAGCGCCAGGACACTCTGCCGAGTATCTGCATGCTTTACAAATCCGATTAACACAACATGTGTTACATGCATGTCTGGACACCACCAACTGCATAGACCATGCCATTGGCACCAGTGTGGTGCTAAGAAGGCACAGCTGGATGTGATCAACTAGTCCAAGCATCCCTTACAGACATGCAGTTTGAAGACTGTTTGAGTGGAAAAAAGCCTGTTTTGGCATGTTAGCCATTCAAAGATAGTTGCACGGCAGCTTGATTTTTTGGGTTATTCTCCCCAGCCAAATAATTCCACCTACAATGTAGAAGGTTTAAGGGCCTTTCCAAAGACTTGGTTTCCTGGCAACATCAACCTCTCTAGCTGACGTAACAGCAAACTCAACACTATTGGGGCAGAGGGCATAGTGACTGGGAAGCCTTTTTTACAGACATCATCAGTGACAGCAATCCTCCAGCTCTTCATTCCTTGCTGCAGTCATTCACTTTTTTTTTGCATTACTCCTCGTCGAAAAGGTTGTCACATAGATCAACCTCTGTAGTGAGATGTCACCTTAGTCCTTAGGGTATGCTTTGGTGTTCTCTGCTATGGTTTTTAAAAAGAAGTAAAACCCAAGGGTGTGGCAATGGGGGCAGCCTTCGCCCTGGACCTAGCTATTATTTACATCTACAATTTTGAACAGTCATTCGTCTTCGAGAATAACCCCTACCAACAGAGGATCAATCTATGGAAAAGATACATAGATGATATCTTGATGGTATGGACGGGAGACAAGACAAAGCTAAATCTCTTCTATGAGTGGTTAAATCAATGTGACCAAGACATCAAATTCACATTACAATCTGATACCACGGAAATTGTATTTTTGGACATCAAGATCTGCTGTGATGACAACGAGCTGTACACTACTCTCTACCACAAGCCAACGGAACTCAACTCATTATTGAGGTACAACAGCCACCACCCGATGGCCCTGCGGGATAACCTCCCAGTCGGTCAATTTTTACGTATTTGGAGGAATTGCTCAAAGAAAACAGACTACATGAAAGAGTCTGATGACCTTTGTACCAGACTTTTATCCAGAGATTACCCTAGGAGAATGGTCAGAAGAGCACAGAAGAGGGCTTGGTTTAGCCCACGTAATGAACTACTGACCCCTGAGGACAAAGTTGACTTCTCACTAAAGAGGTGGATCTGTGTGACGACCTTTTCAACGAGGAGTAATGCAATAAAAAACATGATCAATAAGCATTGGAATCTTTTTTTTTATTATCATTTTACCTGGCACAGTAAATTAAATCTATTGATTCATAAAAGAAGAGCAAACATTTCGACCACAGAATATCATAGTAAAATTAATTACAAATCGCAGAAACAGAATATACAATTCGCAAATTGTTAGAATGAGGATAAAAGATAAGGAGAAATAGGATAAAGAGACAAGATTAGTCTTAGTGGAGACATTCATAAGTATATGCAAACAAATTAATAACCTTTCAAGGGGTTTGTCTCCAGAAAGCAACAGGAGTCCAGATTCGGAGCCCCCACTCCCTCATCTTTTCCCCCCTGTTTTTATAAAGAGCGGCTTCAATGTTATGAATGCCTAGCAATCTAGCGAGCCACATTTGAAAAGTAGGTGCCGTATTATCCTTCCATCCTGCTGCAACCAGGATCCGAAGAACTGCTAAGCATATAAATACGAGAGCCTCCTTATCCCATTCTAGATCAGGGGTGTTACCAATACCAGATATCATACGGGTTGGGGATAGATTTACCTGAATATCTAGCAGCCCCAGAAACTTCTCTATCTCTGCACATATTCCCCTCAATTTGTTACATCGAGAGAACATGTGGATTAAGTCAGCCGGTCCCTCCTGATATCTTGGACACTTATTGTCCTCCCTTTTGCCCCATTTAAAAAGCTTGTCCGGGGTGAAATATAGATTAAAGAGGACTTTATATTGTTGTGCCCTTAGGTTGGTAGAGCGAAACACTTTATTCGCGAGCTGGAGAGGTTAATCTAGGTCAAAATCGGGGTCCCCTAATTTTGTCATCCACGATGTTTCAACTTTATCCATATCATCTAGTATTGAGTCTGTTAGGGATTTATAAATTATTTTAATGCAGGCTACGCCTCCGAGGAAGTGCTAGATTATTTTAATTTTCCCGCCTAGATGGATACGCGGCCTCATCCCATTCATTACTTGGTGAATCTGAAGGTACTTTAAAGTGTGGGTAGAAGGGATACCATATTTAACTTGAATATCAGTAAAAGTAAGTAATTTCCCTGTGCCCTTATCGAAGATGTCCCCCATCTTCTGATTCCCTGTTGTTCCCAGATAGCCCCCATCCTATCATTACATAATTGGGGGAAAACTTTAGAATCCAATAATGGGGTATAATAGTTTATTTTAGTGATTAGTAATGTTTTCTGGATAGCTTTCCACATTTTCCAAATACTTTCCATAACTTTGTATTTAGTTTTATTATATTACCCTCTGTTTGCTGTAGCAATAACCCTCGAGCATCGCCACCCGCTAATAGTTAAAAAATAGAGGGGGGATCTGGAGGCTGAATGTGGTTAGGAGAGGTATACCATATTATAGCCATTTGACTCATAAGGCATGCCCATTGGTAGAGTGTAATAATGGGTGCTGCCAAGCCACCTCTCTCTTGCAGAAGTGATAAGTATGTTAGGGACCTTCTGATTTTGCCATAGGACAATAGAAAATTTGAGAATGCTACTTCTATGCTTTTCATCCACTCCTCACCAACTAAAAGCGGAATTGAGCAGAAGAGATAAAGAATTTTTGGTAGTATAGTCATCTTCAGCACATTAACTCGCCCAATTAAAGAAAGGTGAATAGTATATATTCTTTTTAATTCCTGCGTAATGGAGGCAACCAATGGAGCAAAATTATCCTCGAATATTGAGTTGACTCCCGGGGCTATCCTGATTCCTAGATAGATTGCAGAGTCGACCCACCTAGTATCCTGTCTTACAATATTGGTAGTGCAAATTATTTGAGTCTTGTTTTCATTAAGACGGTATCCAGAGTAATATCCAAAATCCCTAGCCATGTCCGTAAGCGCTATTATTGCCAGTTCTGGATTTGAAGGTATAACAGCCAAATCATCGGCACATGCCAAAATGTTTGTCTCATAGCCCCTACATACTACTGGACTAATTGCCTTGCATCCTAAAATTCTGTGAATCATGAGATCTATATATAGGGCAAACAGTATTGGGGAGCATGGGCACCCCTGTCGTGTCCCGCGAGATATTGAAATCTCTTCCGCATTGGAATCTAGTGTCTGACGACAATGAACAATCTGCACCACCAATGCATGCATTCAGGAAAGCGAAAAGCATCAAGGAGCACGTGGTGCACTCCTTTTTGGATACAGAAAAGAGCCAAACCATTCAATCTATGTGAAACTTACCACTGATTAAGGGTCACCACAAGTGTGGCCAGTGCAAGGCCTGTGCCACCACTATTCAAACAAAGACCTTTGCATATAAGCAACACACAATTGACCAACAAGTCTTCACAAACTGCAACTCTATGAATGTGATTTGTGGCATTATATGCCCTTGTGGTTTATTGTACATTAGCCAGACACAGCAGAAGGGCAAAATAAGAATCCTCCAACATCAAAGCAGAATACGATGCCAGGTCCAGGGTGCCCCCATAGTGGAACACTTCTCCAACCAGGGCCATAATCCAGAACAACTTAAATGGCTAGTGTTAGAAAAAGCTGAACTGGGCCCCGGAGGCGGAGACATTGGCTCCATTCTGAATATAAGAGAATCAAAATGGATGGTACGTATTCAGTTTTAATAACCGGAGTCCATTATTATCATCACAATTGTTACACCCTAAAAAGGGAACTCATCAAAAAAATCTAAAAAGATCTGAAAAAATGAAAAAGAAATCTAGAAAAACCTGTTACATTCTAGCTACCCAAATGTACTGCCAATTCCTACCCACTATTTAATCCATTAGGGGACTTTGTATGTAGAGTCTAACCTTCTTAATTTTAAAATTCTATCGCCTCCCCTGATGCAAGGTACACAGTCTATGGAAAAATACTGAAGCAGATTCCTGTTGCTTTTGTGTTTGATCGAAAAATGTCGTGCCACTGGATAGGTAAAATCCTTTTTCACAATGGCCCGCATGTGTTCCAATATTCTAAGTTTAGCACAATTGATGGTGCTCCCTATGTATCTAAGCCCACAGGGGCACTTTACACAGTAAACTGCATGTTTTGTTTGACAAGACATGTATTTACTGATGTTCTTCCCTTCTTTCATGCCTTTCACTTCATAGGATAATACCCTTCTGCTGAAGGCACATGCTTTGCACCTTCCGCAGGGGTAGAATCCCTTCATTTCTTGCAGTGTTCCCTGTCTAGTTAGAATGGAGTCTAAGTTGCTGTGTACCAGGCTGACTCTTAAAGAGTGAGCCTTCCTAAAGGTGATCAAAGGAACTACCGGGACATCGGCACCGATGATGGTATCTGTTTTTAACTCATGCCAATTTTTCTTCATAATCTTCCTCAAACTGTCTGCATCTTGAGAAAAGGTAGTTATCAGCCGAAACTTACCATTTTCTCCTCTCTGCTTTTTCAGTTTTAATAGATCCTCCCTTGGCAACAGCTCCACTTTTATAAGAGTACTCTCTAAGTGCTCGGGGTTATAACCCCTGGCTGTAAATCTCCCGCGGCTGTCTTTCACCGCTAGATCAAAGTCACACTTCCTGGAGTAATTTCGCTTTAATCTAAGGAATTCCCTGTAAGTGATGCTGTTCTTCAGATTTTGGGGATGACTGCTTGACGCATTTAGCGTACTATTACCAGCAGTTGGTTTCCTGAACAAAGCGGTAGTGATTTTCTCCTCCTGTATCTCAATTCTCAAGTCCAAATAGTTTGCTGCCACCAAACTAATCTCGCCTGTGAATTGTAAGGTGATTTCAATATCATTCAGAAGTGTTACATATTCCTCAGCCTGACTAACTGGACCATTCCATACCAAGAACAGGTCATCGATATATCTATACCACAACACAATGCTCTTGGACCATTTTCATTGGTGGTTTCCCATGCCACCTGCTCCTCCCACCAGCCAACAAATAAATGTGCGTAGCTGGGGGCAAAGCAGGTGCCCATAGCTGTCCCTGAGACCTTCATGTAGAGGTCTCCCTGAAAGAGAAAGATGCTGTTAAACCGGCAGTACTCAATTAATTCTAGCAGCATGCTGTTGATCATCGCAAATTTCGATGGGCATTTCTTCAAGAAATACTCTCTAGCTTTCAGACCTTGCACATGATAAATGGAAGTGTAGAGGCTTGTGATGTCCAATACTATCAGACAGTAAGTGGGCTGCTACTCCAGCGTCTCTATGTGGCCAATAAAATCCGTAGTGTCCTTGATGTATGATTTTAAACCAAGGACTGCTTCGAATAAGAAATGATCTAAAAACCTCGAAAGATTTTCAGTCAGGCTGCCCATCAAAGAGACTATTGGTCATCCAGGTGGTCTGTCTTTATCTTTATGCACCTTAGGTAGGTGATAGAAGAATGGTAGGCTTGGGTTAGTCATTCTTAAAAATAATTACTCATCCAGATCCAGCATTTGTTTGTCGTGACACTTTTTTATTAGTGTGTAGAGTTGTTGGATACTCTCATGGAATCTTTCCATTGATGTCGCTTCATAACAATTCCGATCCCTCAGTTGTCGCAAGGCTTCTTCTACCTACTGTTCTCGGGATAATAGGACAATGTTCCTCCCTTTATCCGAGGGTTTACATATGATAGATTTGTCTTCTTCAAGATTTTATTTTTTGCCATTCTCTGTGCCCTGGTCAAGTTGTCCTGTTTTTTTATACATTTTTTTCTAACTGAATAAAATTAGATCCTTGATGACCAAATCAGAGAAGGTATCTATGGCATTGGACGGCATCTGTGGTAAAAACTGAGATGGTAATTTTAAACCACTACTTGGTACTTCTTGCTCCACCTCTACTCGCCTAGTTCTTTGGTTAGTGTCGTCACCGGTTGTAAATCTACCATCAAACCCTCCTGTAGTAGGTCTTCCAACATTTCCAGAGCTGTCAGATCATTGGCGGTAAGTAAAACAGTGTCCTTATTCCTTAGGTTAAGGAATCTCGTTTCTTTTGTTATTGGTCTTATTTTATAAAATTTATGCAATTTCAGTTTGCGGACAAACTTAAACAAGTCAATCCTTGTTGGGAATATTTCATGCGATTGTGTGGGCAGAATGTCAGTCCCAGTTTCAGTATGATTCTTTCATGGTAGTTAGGACTTTTGAAGATAGGTTAATTATGGTTAGGTTATCTTCTTCCCCTACCCTCTTCCTCCTCTTTTGCTCTGAGTCACTCTGGTTTATTGATTGGCTTGGCCCTTCCTATTCCAGCCGCCCCTTCTGGTTTGCCTTCTTCCTCTGGGAGCTTGCTCTTGGCCCCCCCTTAGCCACGATTGGCGGCTAATGTTAAACTCTTTCTGAAAAGGAGTTTTCTGTGGTCTTCCAGATGGGCTCGCTGTGTCCTCTCCCGATTGTTCTCCCTCCGTGATATTTTGCTCTTATTCACCAATTCCTTGCGTGGTTGTTCATACCTTTTTGCAAAGGTCAGGACTCTCCCCACTGCATAGTCCCTTCCATCTCGATCAAACTTCTCTTGCTTTCGCTATTTGATCTTTACTTCGTATTTAGCAAGCCGCTTTTTCATGGCCTTTCTTAGACGTTCTTGTAGTTCTTTATCCGCATTTTGTTGTAATTCTTCCTCCAATGTGGTGATTTCCTTAAGAGCTTTGTCCCTATAACTCCAGGCAAACTGTACTAACATTTCCAGCCTGCTTTTACATGACAGAGCTGTATGTGCCGTCCATGCATCTAACAACATTGGATCAGGGTTTTCATATGTTGGAACGGTATAAATGCATAAACCTCTGGGGACCCTTTCTACCTCTATGTAACTTTATAAAGAGGTGGCCTCCCACCATTTACGTAATTCCCTCTCATAGTCTTTCTAATTTGATATACTGAATTGCCAGCGTATTCGGAATATAACTAGTTGTTTTGGTTTCAACAAATGCTGCATCCGGGTTCTTTTTTTTAAGCATATCAGCCGCCGCCTCCCTGCACTCTGTTACATTAACCCCTTAAGTGCTGCCTCGGTGCATTGGCCGACGGCAGCACTACCTCCCCAGTGCTGCGCACGACCATTGGACGTCCATTCAGCACTAGTTCCAATGGACAGCGCAGCACTGGGGAGGAATGTTTAATAGCAGCTATGAGGTTAAACAATGTGCAATTGTTATTTAGAACGTTGAGCTCCGATCCCGGGCTCCACCTCTTTCAATCACCGCTATTCTCCCTCAGTCCCTCGCCTTGCCACAGCCACAGATCGAAAAGCACACAAAATTGTTGTGGCTTACCCGAGTGTCAGTTGTTTAGCCCAAGCGCTGGCGGATCGCTAGTTCCTCGGGAAAGTGAACTCCTCCACTATTCCTTTAATGGTCCGTGACAGTGCTCTCGCAGGTAATGTTCTTGCTCCAGTTACACCATACAGCGAGTCACTAGAGAGGAGGGTGCTGTTCTGTGGTGGTGTCCCGCATAAATATCCAAGCTTCACAATCCTTCCTAATCCCAGAAAGGAAGACAGCGGTTTTTATTCTACAAACAAACAGACGCGTTTCGGAGAAACTCCTTCCTCGGTGTCAACACGTAACGCGCTGCGCGGCGCCAATTAAACTGATTTACATTTTACCATGGAAATCGATAAGGGGCGGCCTCTACGCTGCATAGCACGCGCCATCTTGGAAATATATGCTTCCCAACTTTATAACCATACCACAGTTACGAACAAAACCTTTTACGACAATTCATTTACAACCGACATTTCATGTATAATACTTAGCAACTGTGGTTAACTGAAAATGCATTTGATCTTGCTGTGGATCAGCAATTGCAACCTCTATCATGAGGTTGCTTCATGCCTTGATATTCCATGTTCTTATCGAGATGCAGACAGTTTGAGGAAGATTATGAAGAAAAATTGGCACGTGTTAAAAACAGATACCATCATTGGTGCCGATGTCCCGGTAGCTCCTTTGATCACCGTCAGGAAGGCTCGCTCATTAAGAGACAGCCTGGTACACAGCCACTCAGACTCCATTCCATCTAGACAGAAAACACTGCAAGAAATGAATGGATTCTACCCCTGAGCAAGTTGCAAAGCATATGCCTTCAGCAAAAGGGTATTATCCTATGAAGTGAAAGGCAGGGAAGAACATCAGTAAATTCATGTCTTGTCAAACAACACATGCAGTTTACTGCCTAAAGTGCCCCTGTGGGCTTAGCTACATAGGGAACACCATCAACTGTGTTAAACTTAGAATATTGGAACACATGCATGCCATTGTGAAAAAGGATTTTACCTATCCAGTGGCACGCCATTTTTTGATCAAACACAAAGGCAACAGGGATCTGCTGCAGTATTTTTGCATAGACTGTGTACCTTGTAGCATCAGGGGAAGCGATAGAATTTTAAAATTAAGAAGGTTAGAATCCTGGCACATCGTGGATCTACAAACAAAGTTCCCTAATGGATTAAATAGGGGGAGGAATTGGCAGTACATTTCGGTAGCTAGATCGTAACAGGTTTTTCTAGATTTTTTTCATTTTTTCAGATCTTTTTAGATTTTTCTGACGAGTCCCCTTTTTAGGGTGTAATAATTGTGATGATAATAATGGATTCCGGTTTTTAGAACTGAAACATATCGTAATAATGCCGATCCACGGCCACAAAGAACATGGAATATCGAGGGGAGAAGCAACCTCATGACAGAGGTTGCAATTGCCGATCCACGGCAAGATTAAATGCATTTCCAGTTAATCACAGTTGCTATGTATTATACATGAAATGTCGGGTGTAAATGGAGTTCTGTAAAAAGTTTTGTTAGTAACTGTGGTATGGTTATAAAATTGGGAAGTATTTATATATATATATATATATACAGTGCAGTAAATTAAGAAGCTTTCTATCAAAGTGAACTCAGGCTTGATTTTAACTAAAGAGATTAAGACATTAATCAGGATCTATTTTTTCCAACTGCAGGTCTAGAAAAGGATTATCAATTCTGTACAGGTGACACATTCTCAATGCCTGAATTTAGGTCAGGCTGGAAAACTATAATTCAATATATATAGTTTGGATACTGTACTTCCATATACCTAGGCTGCCTTACTGAAATTCAATTTACCTAGGATGGATTACTGCACTTCATTGTATCTAGATTGCTTTACTATAATCCAATATATCTATACTGGATTATTGTATTCAATATATCTAGGCTGGATTACTGTAATTCATTATATCTAGGATGGATCACTATAATTTGTTGTATCTAGATTGGATCATTGTAATTCAATATATCTAGGCTGGATTACTGTAATTCATTATATCTGGGATGGCTCACTATACATTGTTGTATCTAGGTTGGATTATTCTAATTCAATATTTCTAGGCTGGGTTATTGTAATCAATAATATATCTAGTCTGCATTACTGTAATTCAATTTACCTAGGATGGGTAATTATAATGTGTTTGTTGTTGTATCTAGGTTGGATTATTGTAATTCAATATTTCTAGGATAGATTAATGTTATCAATATATCTATGCTGGATTACTGTTAGTCAGTATATCCAGGCTGGATTACTGTAACTTGATATATCTTGGCTGACTTTCTATATTCATTATATCTAGGCTGGATTCAAGTACTTTATTATATCTAGGATGTTTTACCGTAATTCATTGTAGCCAGGCTGGATTATTAAAGTTCAGTATATTCAGGCTGCATTACTGTAATTCAATATATCTTGGCTGGAGTGTGGATATTCAATATATCTAGGCTGGTTTGCTATAATGCAAGATATCTAGGCTGGACTACTGTAATCAAATATATATATATACAGGCTGGATTCATGTAATTTATTATATCTAGGGTGGTTTACTGTAATTTATTATATCCAGGCTGGATTACTGTAGTTCGGTATATTCAGGCTGCATTACTGTAAATCAATATATCTAGGGTGGATTACTGTAATTAAAATAGGCTGGATTACTATAATTTAATACACCTAAATTGGATGACCGTAATTCAATATATCTAGGCTTGATTACTGTATTCAAAATATTTAGGCAAGATTACTTTAGTTCAATATATCTAGGCTGGATTACTGTAATTCGGTATCTCTAGGCTGGATTACTGTAATTCATTGTCTCTGGCTGTAATACTGCAATTCAAAATATCTAGGATAGGTTACTGTAATTCATTATATCTCGGCTGAGTTACTATAACTTAATATACCCAGTCTGGACGAGTGTGTAGCTATGCTTGATTACTTAATTCAAAATATTTAGGCTAGATTACTTCAATTCAATATATCTAGGGTGCATTACTGAAATGCAACATATCTGTTAGTGGCGGCAGATGAGAGTCACCCCACTACGCAAACAGAAAAAGAGAATAAAGTATTGTTATTATAATTTTAGTGTCCAGTGAGTCTTGGGGCAGGGCTGGCCTGAGCAGGAAGAGGAATGGTTTGCACTCCTTAAGTGATAAGGACTGCTGGCCGGCCCTCTTTGCCCCACACATAGTTAATGCACACCTTGCAACTTTCCCACCAGGTTGCATCCCACAGCCTAGTGAGGAAAATGCAAAGGCTCCCTGTGCCCCGTCTGAGCACCGAACCACAGCACTCAGCCCAATCATAACGCAGCGTTGTGATTGGCTCAGAAGAACCTGGGAGCTTCCTCCTGCTCCCAGACCGGAGACAAGAAGAAGAGGACAGAGGAGAGGTGGGGCTGGCTGTCAAAGGTAAGTGTCTAAAATTAAAACGTTTATGTTCTAGTTCCCCCACCACCACCACCCGGCCGGGTAGCAGCCGCTACTGATATCTCTGCATTCCAACTAAAGTAGTCCATAACCTTCAGTTGGTTCAAACACTGCTGCTAGACTAGTGTAATTGTTGAGGACTTTGATTCCACCTGTGATGGTCGAGTCAACCTGCAAAGGATTAGATTTAAATCATTGTGCCTTGTCCATAAATTGCTTTACAGCAATAAGATCAGCCCCTTGTCCAAAGGTTGTTGATTTTACATCCCGAGATGCAGTCCCTGCTAAGAAGAGGCCTCTTCCTGACTGCTCACATGTTACCGAACGTGACCAAAGTCATGAGAGGTGGTTTTTAATGTATACATCCGACTGAGAAAACTAGAGGTGTTTCAACTGTTACATATGTGAAACTCTGAGCACTGTACTAACATCCTAGCGATTATCTTTAATTACTGCCTGTATAATATTATTGCATCGGCTACCTTGAAAGTCACTACAATAATGCCTATTTATAAGATGACCTCCACCACAGCACCATCTGTTTACCGCCTTCAACTCTCGTAGATGACTCAGGGAAGAATGTTGCAAAAATGATTCAGAATATTGTAAATGCATGGGCTTCAGAGAAGAGATTGCTTCCCTTTCATCAGGGTGACTGACCTTATGCCCCCTCCCCCACCCCCCCACCACTAGCACAGGTGACAAGGTCTTGGATTTGCAGCAAAAAAACTGTATGTAGTTCAATGTCATGAAAATGTGATCCCTTTTCTCCTGAATATGCAATGTACAATGTAAAAGAGGTGTTTGGATTTAACAATGCTTGTTACATGTAGCTACCTACAGCATTACTATGAAGGAACATTATTGGTTTGGACAATGCTTGTTTTCATCAAGGAACTGTGGAAACCCTATGAATATTCATTAGGTACACGTTGAGCAGGTGCGCTCAACCGACGTTGCTCCACACGTGTAATGCAGCCTATAAAAGGCTTGCTGACTTTTGGTGAGACGCTTCGCTTCTCAGCCCAAGCATCACTTCGAGAGCTCCAGGACTCCCGCATCCAGTACCCGGCCCGCCCGCTTGTCTTGACCTCCGCTTCCTCCTACCTTGTTTTCCCTTCAAGGAGCCCAGCAGCCGAAGGAGCCCCCTTCACTTTGGTCGTCCGGACGATCCTCGAGCTCCGCCTCGAACAGAACATCCGACTTCCGGTTTCACCGTAGGAGCAGATTTCAGCCGGACCTGTCTGCCCTTCACCCTTTCGGTCCCCGTACCTCGAGTTTCCGGTTATCTACAAAGACAGTAAGACTATTTAGTTGTATCAGAAACAAACCTTGGCAAAAACAATTATCGAGCAGCTTTTCTTTGAAGGAGACTTTAACCTTCATGAGGATTATTAATGTTTTTAAACTTTATTGTAACACTCAAAAGTGTAGCAGTGACATTTAACTGCAGGACTAACTTTAAAAGTGTTTACTCGAATTTACCGAGTACTTGGGTTATAGATACTTTACTTTTTAGGCCTGTGTTCTCTTCTTTCTCTAATTTCACAGAACCCAATTAAAGACCCACGCACTTGAGTGCAAGGTAAGAAAATACCAATGCATGCAAGAGAGTTCTGTATTAAGTTATACTAACCAGTGGATTGGCTTAGAGTTAAACTCATGTAAGTGCGTTCATTTACTTGGTGTGTTTATATTTCAAGGTGATATAAGAAGCTAAAGTACGCTTAATGAAGCTCCATTGAACTTGCACTTTTGAAGTATAGGAATGGGCTTTTCTTGTTGTTATGTATGTCATAAGATTCTACGGTCATACTTTGTAGCAGGCATTTTAGTACTGTTTGCATAAATTCTAATAAGTGTTTATCTTAAAATACAGTTTCTGCATTTAAAGAAAACGCAACTGTTCAGTGAAAGCCCAGAATACTTCAGGGGA
Organism: Lissotriton vulgaris; assembly: GCF_964263255.1. Classification (NCBI taxonomy): domain Eukaryota; kingdom Metazoa; phylum Chordata; class Amphibia; order Caudata; family Salamandridae; genus Lissotriton; species Lissotriton vulgaris. The sequence goes on along the minus strand of NC_141693.1, from coordinate 1,433,802,268 downwards.
AACAGGCAGTCATCTCAAGAAGAGATCCTGTGTTTGTTTGTTTCTCTCTCTCACTTTCCCTTCCCCATTCCACTACCCTTTCCCTTCCCCGCTTCCCTTTCCCTTTAGTGGCCAACTGGTTGTGTCAAGTATTGAATTCCTTGCCACACTTGTTGGTTCTTGGAGGTATTGGGACTAGTCATCACCAAGACGGAAACACCTGGACTCTAGTAGTGGTACTTCTGACATTCAAAGGGTCTTCAAAGAAAACAAGGGAAACCCTACTCACATGGGAACCAGGGCCAACAATTATATCAAAGAACAACGGTTCCTGTTGTATAATAAAATTATATCAATTAGATATATAACGTAATAGCAATTGGTTTTGATATTATTTTATTATACCACAGGAACCATTGTTCTTTGTAGTTCAAAGGGAGCAGGTATTTTTCAAATGCTTTTGACATTGTCCAAGGAGCAACTTTATGGGCATAATTCACAAAAAGTGGAGTCCAGGTGGGCATTAAGGCTGGGCAGAGTTAGCAGAGTTTCACAACGCAGTACTCCACGAAGTGACAAAAAAACGGTGTCGCGTAACGTGGAGATCCGTGAGCGGCAGAGTGCGTTAGGGTCATGCCATTACCAGTAATTTTGAGAACCGGGTGTTCCTCCAGCACTGTAAAACCACCGCAAATGTCACCATGTGCAGCACAAGAGGCCACAGCTTTCTTTCTGCTGCTCGTATAGATACTCTACTCGAGCAGCAGCTTTCTCAATGCGAAAGGAAGGTTTCTCATTGCGAGTGGTCACAACCTGCAGCGGTCGCTCGCATTGGGGAAATCTCGCCAGGAGGTTGTTTTTCCTCGCTCACATTTGCCAACTTGACCTTGGTGAATGCGAGCGAGGAAAAATCTAGCCTGGAGGTGGATTTTCCTCGCACTAGCCAACTTGAGTTTGACAAGCATGAGTGAGGGAAAAACTCTGCTCCGTGGAGCAGAGTTTTTGGGCCCTCCGCATGTTCCACTGAGCAAGTAGTGTGGTAAAACTCTGCAAACTCCCCAATGGAGCAGAGTTCCACGGCCAAGGTTAGTGGGCACATGAAGTTCTTATTGTTGTAGATTCTCACAGGTGGTTGTGGGTGCAGCACGACTCAGCAAATGAGCTCACAGGGCGCGTTTATGTGCACAGTGGTCTGGAGCAAGGGCATGCTGCTGGTATCACTGTGTACCTCTGGCCTTCCAGAGAACCTGCCGAAAAACAGGACCTTATAACAAAATCCCATTCAGTAGCCTAAAAGGCTGGTGCAAACTCCACAGGGTTGTCTTTCTTACAGTTCAACTCAAGTGGAAAGCGCAACATTAAATAAACTTCACTTTAGCATACATGGGGACTTATGTTCAAGTCTCATGCACTTCTGGTACATTACTTTTCTCCATAATAAAGCAACAGCGGCATAAGGGGCTTGCAAATAAACCTCATATAGTATAAGTACCGGCTATTTATATCATGGTCTGGGAGATAGAATTGTTGCTTTAGAGCTTCTGACTTCCCCAGTTGGGGAGCAGCGTATGGGTGACATACCTATGGGTGGACATGTGCTTCCACAGATGGTGTCCCTTTAAAGTTAAGTGATTGCACCCACAAATATTACGATATTACTCTGCCTCCCATACATTCCCATTGGGCCCTTAGAGCTGTTACAGCAGGAGCTGTGATACATGGTTGGGAGGGGCGGGCTGCACACACTTACACAAAGGGGGGGGCTGACTGCTTGCATCCCAAGAGCTGCTCTGATGGGTGCAATGACAAGGCCCGTGAAGTCCATCTAAACTTGTGCTTAGAACCTATCATGTGCACATTGAGTTATGAAAATGATTGACAGTTGGCAAGACTGTGTAGTGACCCCACCCTGTCAGCCCCTACGTCACTCCAGGCAGAATGCTTCACTATTTAAGGGCAACCATGAAACACGACCTCTTTATAGTCATTGATTTAATACACCCAGGGGCGGCCTTAGGCATGTGCAAGCTGTGCACCTGCACGGGGCCGCCAAACCCCAGGGGCCCCCATGCCAATATATATCCTTAATATAATTATCGTCTGAGGATGGATACATATTTGCGTGGCAGCCCCTGGCAGGGATTTGGCATCCTCCGGCTCTGTTCCACTTCCAAACACCCTGACCCCTCCCCCTCTTCACTGGCCTCCGCACCAGCGTTCCTCTGGGGGCCCCCTACCTACGCTCCCTGCCCAGGGCCACCATGAGCCTAGAGATGCCCCTGATACACCTTAAAGTCTGCTTATGCAGATGTTTCGTTATATGCTTGCTATACCAGTGACACAATATATTACCAATGGTTGTATCTGGATATACCTTAAATTCAATACAACTGTTTTTTTTTCCTTTAAAGATGTTTTGTACTGTGATTATGTTACATGGCCCTGGCATTCTCTGGAAAATCTATGCTCTGAAGTATCTTGGTATTTGTTTTTTTAATATATTAAAACATAAAGTTTACTTAAATAGTACAAACCTATTAACTAAAATAACGGAAAAATTGAACAAACAGTCCACGCTCAACTTATCATGATGAGCAAAAAGTAAAACAATTTAAATGGTGATAGTGTCACTATCAATGTTACCAGTTACTTTTCCTACATCTTTCTTTACCAAACATAATGAACTCCTTACTGAATTATTTGGGAATAATATGCCTCTGCAGATAAAATACAACATTTGAAAAAACTTCAAAATTATGAGGGGGGATTGTGTATATCTGATGTTAAGAAAAATTATGTTTTGCTTTTTTAACTGCGCAAAGTGTTTTGGGGTTTTCTAGTCTGAAACCCCAACTAACACCCGCATGGGTTTTAATTCATAAAGATTTTGTGGCAACGTTTCTTTAACAGGCTCCTTACTATTGATCTTGAAAAATAGATTATAATTCCCAAGTCTGCTACGACTAAAACTGCTCTACTAAGTTTTGATGCAACATTTGGCAATACAATTCTTTCCACTACAATGGTATCCTTTTGAAAATATCCCATAATGAAATTGAATACTTCTAGGGGGCGTGGCTAAGCACGCAATGGCGGCGGACGCACTTGGGTAGGGCTCCGTGCTAAGCTCCCCTTCCCTGAGTCGATTCTCCGCCAAATTTCATCGTGGCCGCCTGAAACTGCAGGCGGACTTCCCCGGAGCTCATCGCGGCAATCTGGCCGACTTTCGACCTGAGACTCCGACGGGGCTGACCCCGACCTAGCCTGCGACCCTCCTGCGGGACTGGATGCCCCCTGACCGGCGGTGCAGTCAAGGGAGACCGAGGCTTGGGCCCAGCACACAGGCCCCAACCGACAGGCCGCACCACACTGTCTGAGGCCCACTGGCCGGCTGCCGCCACACCGGGAGCAACCGCCGGTGGCTCGGAGGCCGCCCTGCCTCGCCACAAGGCACTAGCGACAGGCCCGGACTGAGCGGAGGACAGACGCCCACCACCCACATCGCGGCCTCCACGCGACTGCTGCCCCGCAAGAGGAGAGGACTCGCCGGGCTTCCTAACGGCGTACCTGGAGCAGCCGGGGTGCGGAGATCGATCCCGGAGAGGCGCGGGAGAGACGGGAGCCCCGGCCGGCGGAGGCCCTCCCCCGGGAAGCCAAACTGCAACCGGCACCACCTGGTGAGTCCACAACGCCCCAACCGGCACAGAGGAGCCAACGCGGAGCGGCCGCCCCCAAGCCTGGCGCCGCGGACCTGAGCCCCAGGCCTGGTTGATGCACCACTGCTGGAGACGGAACGGCCGCCCCCCCCTGCACCGGGGGCACACGGAGGGGCATTCAACGCTGAGCCCGTCTGCGGCCCCCCCCCCCCCCCCCCCCACGGAGGTGGAGGCTGATTGGGGGACAGTGAGGCACACGTGGCGAGGTGATCCGGACAGGACCGAGTGGCCGGCCCTGCACGTGACGCCCGGACTCCCTGGACCCACACACTGCGCGCGCCTCCTCGGCCCCCGCTGCACCCGGGGCGGCGTGGCGGAGCCGTGTTGTGGGAGGGAGAAGACCTGCCTGACGGACCGCCCCCCCCCGGCGCAACGACGACGGCCACGATCGAAGGGGTGGCTGCTGACCACCAGGCCCCCCACCCAGGAGGGGTGTGATCCCGGAGGTGCCACCGGGGTGGCACAGGCGAAGACTCTGCTAGGCGGGCGCCTCTGCCCATGTCCTGCGGGGTGCGGACCCGCACCGGGACTGGTGGGGCCCCGCCAAAGGGGAAAACAGACAAACTGCTCCATAAAATGGCCGCCGAACAATTAGCCACGAGGCTGGACAGTGTGCTGGCGGCCGTGGAACGCATGGAACAGTCACTCCAGCAGACCAGAACCTCCCTGGAGTCTAAAATAGATGGTGTCGCTGTGGACCTGACCCTCCTAAGGGACGATCACAGGAAACTATCCGACCGGACCAAGACCCTGGAGGGCGCGGTGAAGAAGATTGAGCCCAAGGTTACCCAGACAGACAGGCAAGTGCAGGATCTCCTGAACAGGGTAGAGTTCCTGGAGGACAGGGCCGAGGATGCGGAAGGGAGGGCGAGACGCAACAACATCAGACTCGTGGGGGTCCCAGATAAATGGGAAGGGAACCACCCCGTGCAGCATGTGGAGGAGTGGCTTCGGGCCCTGCTACCCGAAGGCACGCTATCGCCCCACTTTGTAGTGGAACGTGCACACCGAGTGCCGACAAGGCCCTACACCACCGGCGCTAACCCGAGCCCACTGCTCTTCAGGATATTGAACTATAGGGACCGGGACACGGTGCTGCGGGAAGCAAGACGACTGGGCGAAATACGCATAGACAATGCGGCGATCATGTTTTTTCCCGACTACACCATCCAGGTGCAACGCCAAAGACACGACTTCATGGAAGTAAAGCGGAGGCTACGCACCGCAGGCCTCAAATACTCCCTGCTCTTCCCTGCAAAACTGAGAGTGGTGGCGGGGGACAACACCTACTTCTTCGGAACCCCGAGGAGGTCAGTGAGTGGCTGGACGGGGGCACAGACACGGCACCCAAACACCCTCGAGGCGAGGTCCAGGCCACGCGGGCCACGGCGCCGCCGCAGACACAGAACTCAACAGTCCCAACGGGTGGAGGAGGGGTCGCGACACTCTCCCCCGATGGACCAGATGCTCCAGGAACAACGCGATGCGCTCCGGAGGGTTTCCCAGCTAAGCAACCCACCTTCACAGGAGACGATCCTCGAGGACGGCCAGCAGACAGTACCCAGCGATGAGGATGAGGCCATATATGGGATCCCGAACTCACAGATCTCAGTAGACCTGCCAGTCGTCACGCCGCAAACCTCTGACCTGATTCACTGACTCCACAAGAGAAGTTTTGAAGTGTTTGCCATGGCGGGGGGGAGGCGGCAGAGGCCAACTGGACGCTGAAGCGCAGCTGACGCCCGACACTGCTGGGGGCGTCCTCTTCCCCCCCTGCCTGCCGATTGGACAGAGGACATCTGGAACAGTGAGTACTGCCTCTGTGGCACTGGTGGTCGGCGGGGATGGTGATGGCGGGGTTGTCTTTTGATCTGTACTCATCCTTAGCCACCTCCGAATGCGGGTCCGGGTGGGGGGGAACCCCTCCTGACAGGGGCTTAGGGCCCACATCGCATCTCATTTTGCCCCCCTCCTGCCGGGACTCACACAAGCGGGGCCCCCCACGGGCAGAGTGGCACCATGCACCGGGACGCAGACAGTGGCTACCAGCAACCTGTATCATAAGGCTCGGGGATGGAACTTGATTCCCTTAACTGACTGACCATCCTCTTTGCCGAGACTGTGCTTAGTGCACACTGCCCCTTAGACTAGAAAGGTTGTCCCTCTCAATTAAGCACATGGACGGTGGCCCGTTTCGCCACTGCCCTTTTGGTATTTTAGTGGGGTTCACCCACAGTTGGTTACTGTTATTCATTGTTTTTCCCCAACCTAATGTCTTCCTGAACATTGCTGAGTGTACTGTGGGGGGTGGATACGGGAAAGCTGGGAAAAGTGCTGCGAGAGCCCTTGGTGGAGCTGCTGTTCGTAGAAATGTTGGGGAGGAGTACACACTGCTAGAATGACTGCGATAAAGATATGTACTTGGAATATCAGAGGCATGCACACACCTGCACGTAGGTATCAAATATACTCCTACCTGAAAAGACAACAGGTGCACGTTGCACTCCTGCAGGAAACACACTTATGTGGGGCGGAGGTGGCTGCGCTGCGACGCAGATGGAGGGGACAATTGTATGCCACTGAGTACTCCTCGTTTGCCCGTGGGGCGCTACTGTGGGTAAGGCCGGGCACTCCCTTCACAATGTCAGATGTTTTCACGGACCCAGAGGGGAGGTATGTCCTGGTAAAGGGCCGCATGGACGGGCAACCAGTCGTCCTGGCGTCCATTTACTCTCCAAACACGGACCAGGGAAGCTTCCTGACACGCATTTCCGAGAAACTGGCGCCCTGGCACGGCGTCCCCTGGATACTGGGAGGTGACTACAACACGGTGCTGGACCCTGTGATGGACCAGGCCAGAAGCAACATCCTTGGGAGCCACGAGGGCACTCACACAGTGGGCGGCACAGTGGGACCTGAAAGATGCATGGCGCGCGCACAATCCCGACACCAGGATATACTCTTACTACTCAGGGGCGCACACGCTGCACGTCCGCCTTGACAGATACATGGTGTCAACGGAAATGCTGCCGCACATCACTGACTCCCAATACCTTGGCCGGACACACTCGGACCACAACCCTCACACACTGCACATGGCTTGGGACCGCCCACACCCACCCATCCCTGCATGGCGACTACAACCTGCTTTGCTACTAGACGCCCCCTTTAGAGACTCCCTGCAGGCCTGCGTAGCACAATACTTCACAGACAACTCGGACACAGCGTCCTCCCCAAGAGTGGAATGGGACGCCTTCAAGGTGGTGATACGGGGACACTGCCTAGGCACGCAGGGGAGTATGCAGAAGAAATTGGAGGCAGATTTACGCAGGGTGGAAGCGGACTTACTCCGCTGGGAGCAGGAGGCGGTGGGTGTTGCGGGAGACCGGCTGAGGGAGGCCCGAGCGGAACATGCAGCATTGCTGGAAAGACTGAGGCACGTTAATTTCGCGGCCCACTCGGCGCGAGTACACCAACACAGTGACAAGCCCGGGAGACTACTGGCCTGGCTGGTCAGACAGGAGACCCGCACGGAGCCAGTGTCCGCTATCCGCACAGCTGAGGGAGAGATAGTGTACACACAAAGCAAGATACATCAAGCGTTTGTGGGGCACTACCCGGCCCTGTACAAATCACAACTGAGGGTCTCCGCGGCCTCCATTGTGGATTACCTTGTAGACATTCAACTGCCTTCCCTCATGGACACACAACAGGGGGATGTAGGAGCACCATTCACCCAGGAGGAAATGCGCGAGGCCATTTTGGCACTGTCAAATGTCAAATCCCCTGCCCCGGATGGCCTAACCGCAGAATTCTTTAAGGCATGTTCAGACACGCTGATCCCGGAGATACTCAAGCTGTATAACAATGCAATTGAGGCCTCGGCGCTCCCGGACTCGCTCAATGAAGCAAACCTGGTCTCACTATTGAAGCCAGGCAGGGATGGTACGTGCATGGGGTCCTACAGGCCATTAGCCATGTTGAATACCGACTATAAAATCTTCACCTCCCTGTTGGCCCGAGGCTTGGCCTTAGAGGTCCCGACCCTGGTACATGCAGACCAGAATGGTTTCATGCCGGCGAGGAGCACTTCTCGTAACCTGCGTCGCCTCTTCCGAGTTCAGGAAGTGGCCCCGCTACACTGGCCGAGATCAGGGTGTCTAGTCTTGGACATAGAGAAGGCTTTTGACTCTGTGGAGTGGCCATACTTAGGGGCGGTGCTGGACAGATTCGGTGTAGGTGATGCCTTCGCGGACATGGTCGGACTACTTTACCAGAGGCCCAGCGTCCGGGTGCGGACGGGCAGGCTGCTATCGGAGACGGTGCGGGTACGCAGAGGCACCCGACAGGGTTGCCCCCGTCACCCCTCCTTTTCTCTCTGGCCATCGAGCCCCTGGCGGCTCTACTACGGGATAAGGGAGCGGAATGGGGGATCCCACTGGCTGATGGAATACACACGGTCTCGCTTTACGCGGACGACCTGCTGCTCTATGTGCGAGACCTTACCGCGGTACCCGCCGCGCTGTCGGACATTTTCCGTACCTTCGAGGAAGTGTCGGGCCTCAAGGTCAACTGGACCAAGTCCGGAGTATACTCGTTCAGCCCAGACTTGGGGGAGTGCGATGTGCACCTTGGAGGCGCTTGGCTCGCATGGTACCCGACCACGTTCAAATACCTCGGGCTACACATCTACAGAGACCCGCAGAGCATACTGGAGGGCAATCTGGTGCGCGCTATCTCCTCGTTGCGGGCCCAGATGACCTTCTGGAAGACTTTGCCATTGAACGTGCCCAGCCGGATTGCACTATCCAAAATGATAGCGCTGCCCAGGCTACTCTACCACTTTGCGAATATCCCACTGTATGTCCCCACAAGGATATTCCGCGAACTGGAATCAATGCTCCGCGGCTTGATCTGGAACACGGGACGCCCGCGCGTGGCCCTGGCGAAGCTATACTCCCCGACTGCGCAGGGAGGGCTGGCAGTCCCCAACATGGAGCTGTATTACCTGGCTGCACAGCTACAATGGGTGACGTACTGGCTTAGCGGCTCACATCTCGACGACACGGCCAACGCAGACTACCAGTGGACTCACCCACAGGTGTGCGCCCTGTTTCACCCACTGACCAAGGGACCCCGCCCTCTACCCCTGCACATGGCTGTGGCCCGTAAATGCTTTGTCCGTAGCCTGAAACTGACGCAGAATGTCAGACCGTATGCCCCTGCCTTCCCCCTGATGGGCATCCCCCGGAGGAGTGGGATGGTGACATCACGCAACCTGGAGCTCTGGACTGCAGCCGGAGTGGAGAACATGGGCGACCTGTATGCGGACAGGGCCCTGCTTCCATTTGCGGAATTGTCGGAGGGCACGGGTCTGCCGGCGGGGCAATTCCTGCTCCACGCGTCAGTAATGCGGGCATATACAGAATCCTGGGGGGATATCCAGGAGGAGCCACCGATTCATCACCTAATACAGTACCTGCATGTTATGGGCAGAGGCTCACAAATTATACACTGGCTGGCGCAGGCAATTCTCATACACACACAAAGACCCACACAGCCGATCAGGGACAAATGGGCAGCCGACCGTGGGAGGGACTGGACGGATAGGGAATGGAACCTGGTTCTGGCCAGCCCTGTGAACATCCCACGCAACTCCCGCTTCCGAACCATTCAGTTGTACATACTGCACCAGGCGTACTTATCACCAGATAGAATAAATAAATACTTCGCGACCAACACTGCCGCCTGTCCCAGATGCGACCTGCTGGGCGCGGACATCTTAAATATGCTCTGGCACCGCCTATCTTTGCCCACATACTGGGGGGAGGTGACATCACTCCTGACACACAGCACAGGCCCGGGGTTACCTAACACGTGGGAGGCATGCGTTCTTGGGTTGTATAAAAGGAGTAAACTAAATAAAACGCAATCCCGGTTCTGGGATCTGGGCCTCATCACAGCCAAACGACTGCTCACTCAGCACTGGAAGAGAAGGGAACCACCAACCCCCGCACACTGGTATGCATCCTTCACTAACTGGGCTAGAGCAGAGGGCACGGCGCTACGCCGGGAGGAGATAGCGGGTTTGAGGCAGTTCCCGATCGCACAACTCTGGGATGATATCCTGGGGTCCCTACAGGGGGAGGGCGAGGTCAGAGGGCTCACATAGAGACCGCTGAGATGGGCGGGCGCCGCAGGGGTGACAGCTCAGTAGACAGAACTGCGCATCGCATCCCCCCCGAGCATGACACCGATCCTCAGGCGTGCAGGACATGGACACAGTCAGCCACCCGCACGAGGGCTCTTTAGCATACGTCGACTCGAAATTTGCCCCCAGCACCACGCCCCTGACACGGCTCCCACGAGTACACTCCCCCCCCATTCTTTACCCCTTACATATTCCCTTGTTTACGGTTTTGGACTCCTGTTTTCCAGCTGTAGCCATAACCCCCTTCCACGTCACGGTAGAAGGATGCCACTAGCCGCGCATTCGGCAGCGAGTCCGGGCGCGGGCAGCATCTGCCAAAACTACAGCTAGGCTACTCCATCCGTCTGCTAAACGCACCACACACTAGGCCGACAACCGGTGAGGCACTACTGCTCACCGAGGCTGTCCCTCAACAGGTCCACGGCTATCTGCGCATGCACACCACTGACCCCCCATTCCACTAACACATTCTCAGTGTACACTGCACCGTTCAGAGGGTTTTTGGTACCATGCATGCCGGAAGGGCACGACGCAGCGCAGCCACAAAAGAAACAATGGGACACGCCGATACGAACTGTTCTGTTTTGTTTGCAGAGTTAACGGTTTACTTATAGAAAAAATGTAAAATAAGACGTCACTTATAGAAATGATTGTGTGCTGAACGAGAGTGATATGAACAAAATACCTGAAGTCTAGCACGCCAGAGACAAGTAAGGTGCTGCAGAGCACCTTCCCCTGTAAACCTTTACCCTTACGATCCACCGCCTTGTTGCAGCCGGCCCGCAGGGTTGTAGGCTTTGCTATATGTACTGCACTTTTGAACAATAATAAACGTCTTAAAAAAAAAAAATAAAAAAAAAATGAAATTGAATACTTCTATCTCTTATTAGGATTCATGCTGGTATACTTTATATTTCAGATATTTGTCACAGTAATATGTATTTATCTTTTTCTGACATACAAAGTGAATTCCATATTCCTGCCATCGAATATCACAGATATGTTATATAGTGTAACAAGATTCTCAATGTTTATAATTGTCAATTCCAAATCTTCAATGCTCTTTTATGGAAGTATTCTTTGGTATGCACAGATTATTTGGTCATATTACTTCTAAAACATATATAAAGTAATTGTTTGCTAAATCTGTCAAATTATTAAAAATAAGTGTATTTAGAATCACATCTTAGATAATAACTACGACTTACAAACGTGGAAAAAATTCTGGTTATGTAATATTTCAAATTGTCTTTCATCATCTACATGTCAGACCATCTTTTTGTTATGAGGCGCCTGTTAAGTTATAAAGTTATATAATTGAAAACTTACTGATAAACCCAATTGCTGCCATTTTAATACAGCACATGGCTCCTTGAAACATATGTTATTTGATGTTCAGTTATTTGTAATATTTGGTCCGATCTTTGGTAGAAAATATATATTTTTTTGATTTAATATGAACTTGATATAGGTAAATCTTCTCTTATTATGGGTCTGCTAAGATACGATATATGGATGTCAGATTGTTTGATTTATAAATTGTTTCTGCTATCAAATATTTTTTTCACATGAACTGGAAATTTGCTAGGGGTTTATCTTCAGATACCTGGTGGGATTGGAAATTATATATTGGAGAAATGCAATGGAATTCTTTTTTAATAAGAATAGCCAGGTTGTACCAAATCGTTGCTTTGGAAGACTTTTGATGATTTTATTCATAGAAGTTGACTCATTAAATCAAATAAGATTGCATTAGATAATAATATTTAGGTAGCCCTATATATGTTTTCAGGTTTATGATTCATGGTTTATTTATATTGCTAGTGTAGATGAGCATTGTATCTACTGCTATTTTCAATTGATATTTTCAGTTGTGTTTTTGATAGATGGATGGTTATTAAGGTGGTATTTTATGACTACCTTCTTGTTACTATATTATAAAACTCAATACATTTTTTGCATGAATCAAAACCCCATAACCCCCCAAAAGGTACCTCTCCTAACCCCCCCCTGTAACAGATGTTCTACTACGTATGAAAATAATACATTTTTTAAATAATGTTTATTGACTAATACAAACAGAGCCTGATAAAAAACTAAGGCACACCAAAAAACTAGTCATTATTTACCTTTATACTCATAAGTTCATTATCATTCAAGATCAAACACCAAGACAGTCATATAACTAGCCAACTCTCAGTTGAATAACGTATATGTGCATGAGCAATAAAAAAAGCAGAAAGATGGCTGACAGTTCTATGGCTTCCTAGAATGTTAAAGACGTTAAGATATCAAAGTTCTACTATTGTTGGTGTTATGTGTGAGGGCAGAAAAGAGATATAGCATAAGACTGGCCTCATGCCTTTCCTAACATTAATATAACCTCTTCATACTACTGATTAGTATTAGCTTTCTACCACTAGCACCTCAAAAAGAGAAGTGTATGCACATGAAGGCTGACTTTGGTTCAACAAAAATCATAACTGCCTAGTGCATTGTGACGGTTGTGTGATGGAAAAATGCATGCCTTACCCACGCTTTCTAAACCACATGGGCCTTATTTATGAAGGCCTTGCGCCACCGGTGCGTCACTTTTAAAATGGGAAAAAGTGACGCACCGGTGGCGCAAGGCCTTCATAAATGAGGCCCCATGTCTTTACCACGCATGCCTTTACCATGTTTGCCTTTACAAAGCAATTTCGTGGTATAGACATGTTTGGTAAATAGGCATCTGTGGTAAAGACCACAATCCTTCCTCTCTGCATAAAACCCTAAAACTCCCGACCCTCCAGGCCCGAAAACTACCCCACCCCAGCCCCAAAACTACCCCAACCCAAATAATCTACCCCACCTAGATCCCCTGAGCCCTAAAACCTCCAATGCCCCCCTCTGCCTGAAAACTGCTCCTATCCTGTCCCCTGCCCTGAGCCCTACAACTTAGCCCCCTAAAAACTACTTCGACCCCAGCCTCTTCCCTGAAACCTAAAACAAGCCCCTACCTCCTAACACCTAACCCCACCTACCCCCGCCCCAGCCCAACTGCCCCCTCTGCCTTAAAACTGTCCCTTTCCTGTACCCTGCCCTGAGACCTAAACCTCCATACACCCGACCCCAATACAAATAATCTTCCCCCACCTCTGTCCCGTCCCCCGAGCCCTAAAACTTCTAACCCAATTCATCCCTGTAAATTACCCTGACACCCTCCCAGCCCTGAAAACTACCCCACAACCCCTACAAACTACCCCCACCCCTCAAAACCCGACTTACCTCTCCACCTCGTCCCGATCCTTCTTCTTCTAGCTTCCTTCTCTTCTGCTCGGCAGCAGCAGCAACTAGACCGTGCATATGCCTTAACCACGTAATGCATGGCTAAGGCATATTCATCGTTCAGCCCCGCGTAGTTCATGCTGCGTGGTTAAAGCTGTTTCCCCATTGTGACAAAGGGTAGCAGCGGAATATCGATTTAATTAAGCACACTACTACTGAGAGTTCTTTTGGGAAAGATATTTATAAGTGCCATCCTCAACATTTACAAATTCATAGTGATTATAAAACAGTTTTGGGCTCTGAAATCAACTCACATGTAGTCAACTTGGCATATGTGTGAAATATTTCATGATAACAAAATCCCACCATGAAACTGAGTGTGTATTCCAGGGACGCTGCTATATCATGGGCTCCTGCGTTTGAGTGGAGGAACATCACCCTACAAGCCACAGAGTTAAAAATAAAAAAGGTAATAACGTTGATTTATTACCATTTTATTTTCCAGCAACCCATCCTGAACTAAGTGTCAGGACGGTGTGTGGGCAGTGCTGCTAACTGGCAGCAGCAGGGAGCTGTGCGCTTTAGAATGTGCATGACTCTTTGGCTGGCTGTCTTGTGATGGCCAGCCAAACATGCCCATTTTAAACTTCTCTAACCTAGCTGTCGAAGACAGCTAGGTTAGAGAAAGTGCAGGCCTCTAGTGCTCTTGAGAGCGCTGAGTGAGGCTGCTCCCTCCAATCCTGGCACGGCTCTCATGCTGTGAGAGCAGCGCAAGGATTGGGTAATGCAGTTTCCTGGTTCTGGAGAAGACGCCTTTGGGAGGAGGACACATTGCTGTAAGCAAGAAAAGTACGTTGAATTATTTATTTATTTAGTGCCCTACCACCCTCTGTACATGCGAGCTGCCACTGTGCTTGACTTGAAGTTAGCTATCATACTGAAAACTTGGTACGTTTGTGTGCCGATCTAAGTGCGCGAATCACATCGGCAGACAAGGATTTGAGTGTGTGGTGCTCTTGCAGTCATGGATTAAAGCACATGGGCAATGGCCTTTTAGTGACCTGTATGAAGACATACTCCTACGCATCCGCCCAAGTGAATGAACTTAGGTGCCTCAAGACAGTAAGTAAAAATTGAAGCAGAAAGCATGAGACCTGGAAGACAGGCAATCACATAAATGCTAAAGAAAATCAGGCTCTTATTCCTCAGGCTTATGTGGCAATGTCTCGCTTTCAGCCTGTTTGAAATCTCTGTATCTCTATCTCAGTCTTGCTCTGTCAAACTGTTAATGTAGTTATTCTCACTTTTTTTCAGTTGCATACTTCTTAATCTTCTTATTGCTATGCACTGCCCAATTAGTAGAGATCTAAATGTCTTTCAGATACACCAGTCTGTTAAACATTTGCAAGAAACTATTACCCCTCTGCTTCTGATGTCAACATGTCTTTGTTTGTGGTCATCTTGATAGAAATATATAAAACCCAGTTGTGTGCTCTTTTTTCAGTTTGCATCTTTTCCCACACACTTAGCATATTTCACTGCTTACCTCTCTTTTTAAGTGGCACCTACTGTCAACACTACCGTAAATAGAATGGGCTTCAAATTACCACGGTGATGGGATGACTATGTTATCTGTCCGAGTACCCTTCTCCTTATTCAATGGATTTCCTCCCTATTCCCTTGTTTGTTCTACCACTAGGGCGCAGCTAATTTACTGTTTCTGAATTGATGACTTGTGTCCACTGCTGACAACGGGTAATTATTTATTTGCGATCTGGAAGTTCTCCACCTCCCCGTCACACAACCGTTTCATTGTTTCTTTTGTTTTTTTGAATTGTCATTTGGTCGAGCATCAACAGCGCATGCGCTGTCTGTAAGACCAGATGTATGACGATACAACAAGTTCTATTACAACGTGGTATGTGACATCGCAGTCTTGACGCAATCCGTTACATTGACTTGCGCTGGAGGGTGCTGGAGTTAGGGACAGTGTGAATTACTATTCCAACTCCAGTCTACATACAGTAGGGAAGGTGTTGGAATAGTAAATTACACTATTCCTTAGTCTAGAGCGCCCTCCAGTGCAAGTCGATGTAACAACTTGCTTAGTCAAAACCGCAATGTAACATACCGCATTGTAATGGATGCGTGGTAAAGGATGTTTCCCGTAAGACCTGTTGTAACTCTTCTGTGGGTTTTTGGCACAACCACCATTTGCCATTGGTTCTTTGTCGTGCAATTCCAAAATGCAGGCTTTCTATTGGTCCATTGCCTTCAGTTGTCCCTCCTTTGTTTGCTAGTTTCAGCTGAGGTGATTTCACTAAGTGAATGTTTTTGCTGGCCATCACACACTTCTTCCTTGCACAGCGCATGATGGCCCCTCCTCCCGTCTGGGCATTGAAGCTCTGCAGAGCAACACCGACCAACCAATTACAGTGGCCTGTTTTTAGAAGATAGCATGTTGTGTGTGCTTTCAGAGTCGTGACTGACCCGCTTTTGAAGCAGCCAGTTTAACATTTTATTAAATATTCTCCTGGTTCCTCCTGGTCATCCCTCGAGGTATGCGACGTTTACAACGCAAGCGTTACAACGGCGTACCATTACCACGCGGTCATAACAACGAAAGTTGTTACAACGAATTGCGCTGGGTGGCGCTCAAGGATAGTAAATCATTTAATTTACTATCCCAACACCTTCCCTACTATCCACGGGGACTGGTGTTGGAATAATAAATTAATTTTTTTTAATTTGTGCCCCCCCCCCCAACGCAAGTCGTTGTAACGACTTGCGTTGTTACAACCGCGTTGTAATGGAACACGTTGTAAAAGTGTGCGTGGTAATGACGTACATACTCCCTCGATTTCGGAATCCGTACGTGTACTGTCTGCGAGAAGCCTCCCTCTCTCGTGCTTACTGAAGCTTCCCCAGCCCTTCACTGGTGAAACACTCCTCCGGACGCCACAGCACATATTTTTTCATGGTTTGTGTTTTGTTTTGTTTGCCTCGAGTCATGTTCATGTAATGTTTACTCATACAACAACGTGGATAGCATGTCAAGTTTTCTTCATGTGACGTTGGTGTTGAGTGTCGAGGCAAGTTGCCTTACTGTCCTTGTGAAGGAGTGCATGGGATCCAGCTGAGGGGCTGTACGAAGTTCTCAGGTTTTGTGCTTGAATGGTGTGTTTTTCCCCCAAATAGCAAGGAGGTCAAGCTGTTCCTGCCGGAGAGTGTGAGGCATGGTGGGGGGGTTGAGCCGACATGTACTATGTGGTAATATGTGGTCTGTGAGGGCTTCCAGTTCATTGAGCAGCTGCATTTTGGGACAAGGAACAGCGTGCCATTACTGTGTGCGACTGCAGTGATAGTTTGGTGAAAGGCATGTGAAAGGGTGTTAGAAGAGTGTGCAGTCCCGAGGATAATGTGAATACATCATCTGGGAAAGGGATGCTACCGCTGCTTGCAACTGTTGGGGATAGAAATGGTGCCAGCAATGTGTAGCTGTGGGAATGGTATGAATGCAGGTCTGAGAAGGAGTGCTAGTTTGCAGCTGAGGGAGGAGGCTGGTGAATTCAGTGCTCATGAAGTTGTACCAGTAGAGTTTGCAGCTGTAGGGACGGTTAAATGTATGGGCACATAAGGGCTGGTGGTGATGCAGGCAACTGAAGAAAAACTGGGTACAAGCCAATAAGAATGCCTTCGAACAGTGCGCCATTGAGTGATCACAGTGATTGTTGTGCACCAACATCTTGTGCTGCTTAGGGGTCACGTGGATGTCCACTAATTTACTTATCCACTAGTGGTCTTGGTGGAATAGAGGCGGGATGGCCGAGCTGGGTATATACATGTGCATGGAATGTACGCCGTTGGGTGGGAGTGTTACAGTCTGCATAGTTTGTATTGTGCAGATAGGGAACGTAGCACTTGGGAAGGGACTCCCGACCGGCATGCAGCTGGAGGGAGTTTGGACATACCCTTCTGGCATAAAGCTGGAGCTAGAGGCCACAGCTAATGCATAGTTTTACTTTCAGTTGGGGTGTTAGGAGTGACTGGTGGCACGTGCTAGCAGACTGTGAAGCTGGAAGTATTGTGACCATGCGTTTTATTTTACACAGTCTTTGGTCCTAACAGTGGGGGTGGGTGCACTGCTTGAGGGATGACCAGCACAGTGCACAGCGGTCGTAGTTTTATTTTACTTACAGATTCCTGCCCCTCGCACCGTGTCTGCCAGGAAACTGAAATCTCAACTGCCTGACCACCATTCAGCCAACAATGAGGCAGTTCGGGCTCCTGCATTCAGGGACACGCACTTCATAAATTTGACCATAGAGTGCAAGTAGTCACTTATCTGGTTTGTTGGCCTAAGTGGTATCAGTATATTAAAGAATAGTTTCGGTTTGGCAGTTGGGAGGTGAAACGAGTATACATCACAGTAGTCAGAAATGGGTTTGTTTTTAGGTCAATCTTAGGGGCAGCGCATATGCGCTGCTTGCTCTGTGAGACTACTGTAGATAGAGTATGAGAGAGAAGCAGCGCCAACTCTCCTCTCATATTTTTTATTGGCTTGTGTGATTGCCTTTCGTAAATGCTGCCTTCTGATTCATTAATAGGCTTGTTAGTCCCTCATTGTCTTTATTTGTACCCTCCTTTGGTAACTGGCCCTTTTACTTCAGTTGTTACACCGGACCGCCTATTTAGTTTGTAAGCACTATTTACTTTATTGAGCTTCTCATACTGCAGGCTGGACATGCGCTGCTTCAGCTGAAACTGCTTGTATTTTTTTAATCAGCATGGCTGCCCTTTAATACAGGCGTCTGCTTTCAATAACTTTAACCAGGCAGTATCTTGTGTCTGTCTCAAGCCCCAAGAAAAATGGATTTAGAGATGATTAGGGAATTAGGTCATGTGAATTCCAGGTAGCACATCATCCCCTGCTAAAGGGCTGAAGCTGACAACAGCACATCTGTGTTAAATGTCTTCTGCACTAAAGTCACCTGACGTTTTCTTTTTCAAAAGCCTGTTATATTAACAACAACACCACAACCACCACCACCACCAATACCATCAACACCACCAATACCACCACCACAACCACCAATACCACCACCACCAATACCATCACCAACCCCACCGATACCCCCTCCACCACCAATACCACCACCATTACCAATACCACCACCACCACCACCAATACAATACAACCAAGACCACCACCACCACCAATACCACCACCACCCCTAATACAACCAATACCACCACTACCACTATTCAATATCACCACCAATACCACTACCAATACAACCACCACCAATATTAACACCCCCAATACCACTACCACTACCACCACCACCACCACCAATGCCCCCACCACCAATACCACCACCAATGCCACTACCACCACCAATACCACTACCACCAATACCACCACCAATACCACCAAAAACCAATACAACCATCACCAATACCACCACCACCAAAATCACCACCACTATCAATACCACCACCTCCACCATAACCAATACTATCACCAATACCACCACCACCAATACTACCACCACCAATACCACCACCACCACCAATACCACCACCACAAAGACCACCATCTCCATCAGCATCAATACAACCTCTTATACCACCACCACCAATACCACCACCACCACCGCCAATACCAATGCCACCACCACCAATACCAATACCAATACCACTTCCAATATCACCATCAATGCCACCAATACCACTACCAATACCACAAATACCACCACCAATACCACCACTACCAATACCACCACCAATGCCACCACCATCACCAATACCAACACCAATAACACCACCACCACCACCACCACCAATACCACCAAAACCACCACCACCAATACCATCACCACCAATACCACCACCAAGAACAATGCCACCATTAATACCACCACCACCAATACCAATGATCCATGTTAAAATATCGATGGTAAGAATACTGATAAAAAAATATTGATGTAAAAATATCAATAACAAAAATTCCGACTCCCTATACATAAACAGGTAAGAACAATAATATCAATACAAAAATATTGATGTATTTGCTAATATCCTGGCTACGCCTCTTCATTGTATTGCCCAGTTGCCCTTTTTCAACATTATTATAAAAATTAATTACAGCCAGCATGCATGTAACATCCATATGAGTCAGTATGATCTGATAGTCCATTTCTGAACTAATCATTTCAATCTTTGTAACCTCAACCAGATTTGAAACATACACACAGATTCCA
The DNA here is from genome assembly GCF_964263255.1 of Lissotriton vulgaris. Classification (NCBI taxonomy): domain Eukaryota; kingdom Metazoa; phylum Chordata; class Amphibia; order Caudata; family Salamandridae; genus Lissotriton; species Lissotriton vulgaris. The sequence continues at coordinate 1,433,782,832 of NC_141693.1, read as the reverse complement.
CTCTTAGGTCTTCCGCACAGTGAGCAAATTGCCGGTGTGCAATGACCTGAAGCAGTTTATGTGTACATCATTGATAACCCAGGTCTTTTGAACACATCATTAACTTTGTTGTTGAGGCCTGCTACGTTCCAAAAAAGAACTCTATTTTGGGATGAGTTAGTTCAGAGACAAGATCAAACTGATTTATTGATTCTGACCCAATTTGCAAAACTAAGTTAGAGGCCCCGAGACTGTCCATTTCAATACAATCCCTATTAGTATGGTCTAACCCGGGTATTTCTTCGCCTTTAGGGTTACTGTCCCCCTCATCAATGAATTCAACCCTACTTGAAGCATTCAAGAATGCTACACGTGAGGTTTTGGTACAGGAGTTATTGTTATACCCTGTTAAGTCTGGTCTAGTGGGTAGTCAATTATTCTCATCTAGGGTCAGTAAAGGCCTAAATCTATTTGTTGTCTCCAAGTTAAAAAGAGAGCTGTCTATAAACTGCCTAGGTGTACGGTAACTGTTTTGTCTTGTTGGATGCATGGGTTGATTAAAAAAAAACAAGGGCAGAACATTTACATTTGTGTGGCTGAGGTCGGGATACTGTGTTCTTAATAGAACTTTCCTTACCAGTGATTGAGATCCTTGTGAGAGAAAAACACAGTCACCTTGGAAAAGTGTATTACTATTTCCCACCAGCCAATTCTCCTCACCATCTTAAATTCTCTAAAAAGAGCAATAGTCAGACCTGTTCTGCCTCAAAGCCAATAAATAATTGTATTTCTTAAAGCAGTCCAAGTTTCCTTTTCAGCTGGTGAAGAAGGGAGAACATTGGCTAAAATCACAGTATGTGGGGTAGCAGCCGGCAGCAGGTTTAGGGTCTTTGGGCTGCATACATCCTCTATGGTGTTACTATATGTTGGATTCATTCTTGTGTTTTTCTCACCCACCCGTCTCTCACCCACAGAGTTACCCATCCTTCTTGTTTCATTTTTTTTGCACACGTCTCTCTAATTTAGTGTAGTGTTTTTCGTGTTTGCAGTTATGTTGGGATAAATACTAGGCCCGTCACACTTTTCTCTTTCCCCTAGTTGTCCCCTTACTATTAGAGGAGTTACTTTCGGGTTTGCACTCTCAGACTGTGAGGTGGTACTAAATGTCTTCTTAAGTTGCATACTCCCATCTTGAATAGCCATATTCTGAGTTACAAGAACTTTCTCTATTCCTGCTTCTATTTTGTCCAGCCTACCAGTAAAGGTATTAACAGACTGTGTAACAAACTCAGTTAATTCTTTTATCGCCATGGACAAATTTGCAGTCTCAACTATGGGTACATTACATTTAATTTTTACACGTGGTGCATTAATGGTACATACTTTCATCTGTGTTCTATTTTTAGGACCCAGTGATTTTTCCTGTAATTTTCTTGTGTGAGTCTTAGGTGTATGAATCTAGGAGGTGTATGAATTCAAATTGGTGAAGAATCAAGTATTTCTAAACTTGGTGATTTGCAGGATTTTTCAGACGGGGGTAAATGATCAATATCATAATCACCAGTGGAAATATCACCAGAAATGTTCTGAATACATCCATTCTTTATCTTCTCAAAGGATTTTTTACCCGAAATGTCTATTTCATCAACCCCTATATCCACTGACGAAATAAATTCATCCTTTAGTCTAGAACCCAATGAGTGCATGTTTAATGTTTCTTCTACCGAGGTTATCTGTCTTTCAATATCACCAACTGGCCCAGTTAAATAGTTAAGCAAAGTCATGTTAACTTTTCTATGTGTGCTTTATGTTTTAGAGACATGGCTTGCTGTTTGCTTCCTTTTCCCCATATTCAATGTTCGAAAAATTAATTCGGAGCCTCAGGGGCTGAAAATGCACAAGGGGTTAGGTACACTGACTTCCCCACTCAAAGTATGAAATACAACATGCTTTTTATTATGATGACGAGCCCCAGGAGGCAAAATGCATCATGCTATGTCCAAAGTTTACCAATATTCAGCAGATAGAAAGTACAATATGATTTTCAAGTACTTCCTCACTTACAAAGCAAAGTGCAGTGTGCAGTATTTACAGTGGCATGGACCATAAGGTACTAGGTATTACGACTGACAAACCCTTGCCTCGAGAGAACAAGGTGCAGCGTGCTTAATATTTTAAGCAGCAAAGGACGTTTAAACACTGACAATAAAGTGCATTGTGCAATGTCCTGATGAATATATTGCAGGTCCCAAGAAGTCCAATCAATCCAAGCTGGATAAAAAATGTGAATGATGCCCAATCGGCTTGGCCACAGGATGCACATGTTGTACGAATCACTTTGAGGTGCAAGTACCAGCTGCAAATAATAGGCAGACAAAGATGGGACTCATAATACCTCTCAGTCAGCTTCTGTTATAGGACACAATCCTGGGCCCTGGAGGTAAGAGGGGTGGCCCTGCCCTACCTCTTCCTGGTGATGACGGGCAAGGAAGCTGCAGGAGTCCAGCAAAACTCTTATCGTGCCTCTGGGTGCTTTGGATGTTGTTGTCAGCAGGCGTCTTCCCCCGCCTGCTGGGAGGTGTAGTGCCTGGATGCCATTCTCCTCACAGTGGGATGTTGACACAAGTAAGCCTTTCCCCTCACGGCTGATGCGGAAAGGAGAAAGGAGACCGTTCCCCTCGCGGCAATGTCTGCTGCCAAGTAAGTGCCTTTATTAATTCATCAATTAACACATTAATTATTCAATACATTTTATATAATTAAATTACTTCCCACCCTATTCCCCCATAAACCCACAACCCGCTACAGAACTAAAAACCAAACATTAAATTAAAAACAAAAATGTTAACTACTATAAATAATTATTTAAATCTACATAATTAAATTATTTCCCACCTTATTCCCCTATAAACCCACAACCCTCTACGAATTAAAAACTCAAAGTTAAACTTAAAATAGATTAATAACTATTAAAATTTTAGAACATATAATAAAATAACAAACAATTCTCATTAAAAACACAAAAATACATAACTATATTTTTGTAAACTATATATAAGACTTCAATATTTTTGAAATCAATATTTCTTGCCTGTCAGTCGATATTCTTGTCAACTATATTTTAGCTGTCGATATTTCTTCTCCACAATATTATTGCAGCAATATTTATGTCCCTCGTTATTTCTATGTCGAAGTTCCTGCTCTGCACCATACCAATACCACCATCACCAATACCAACACCACCAATACCAATACCACCACCACCAATACAAATACCGCCACCACCAATACCACCACCGCCACCAATACCACCAAAGCCACCAACACCAATTCCAGCACAATCAATACCATCACCACCAATACTACTGTCACCAATACCAATACCACCACCTCAGCGCCTCTTAGTCACTAGTAATAGCAGGGGCACTGTACAAAGCCATAGCTGCAGCCGAGACCATTCCTCCCTCTCTCCATGTCTGGTATAAAGCACAGCCTGCCCTGCACCAGGAGGTGCTGGATTGTTTTTTATTAGGCCAAAGATAGCAATGACATTAAGTAATGCCACACTAAACACTCAAATCACAGAGAAGGCAGGAAAGATCCCCACCTCCCGCTCTCCTTCCTGAGGCACAACAGTGGAATCATAGAGCGAAAGGTGTTGGAGTGCTTTGTTAGTGTTTGTAGCTTGGATTATAGGTAACGCTCGCATCACACTTTGTGTCTGTGTAATTTACAACACTTACACATCTTCTTCACTGCACTATTTATCACTACTTTGAAGATATTGCAGGCCGGTCTGGTCCTCCGATATTTACAATCTAACAAACGGTTGAGAAGATCCATTATTGCAATGCAATAGGTCTCACATTTGCGAGAGTTTAAGCTTTAGTATTGTAAATGACAATGCCTTTTATTTATGTTTTAAAACCCAAAACAAATAAAAGGCATTGTCATTTACAATGCCAATAGCTCAAACTTGCGTGAATGCAAGACTTATTGCATTGCAAAGGCTTGTTTACTTTTACCAATACTATCTTTATTTCGTCACAGTGTCTTTGAAGATAAAATATAGCATGTTTTTTTTTTACAAAGTAGGCTCATACAAAGCTCTGTAAATTTTGAAGCTCTATTGGACTCTACAACAAAACGGCATTTGGCATTATAAAGCAGTTGAATAAATTATGACATTGTGCCTCTGTGGCACACTCACATTGATTGGCAAGTTGAAAAAAAAGTGCAACATATTCAACAAAAACACTGACAGTCCCTTGGCCAAGTTCGCCAAAGCCTTTACCTTGCATTTTTTCTGTATGATTCAAATGTTCTGAGATCGTAGATTGATATGAGGTACTTTAATGACTGGGAGAAGTATGCGCTTACAAGTTTGATACTTTAAATATTGAAGAAATGCTTGTGTGTCTAGCTAGGCCCTGTCATTCAGATAATCCACTCTACCAGACACACTTGTTTCCCACACTGTCTGGTTTACGTTCAACTTCCTTTTGACCGGAACATGTCACCTAAGACATATGAAGTGACTTATTCTCGCCAGTAGGTGTCGTATTTCTACTAGGCCCTGTGGTATCTTTGAAAGAGGTTGTTTCTTCCCCCAATGCGACTAAATAGCTAGCCCTCACTGATCCCTGTTTTTCAAGTCATCACCTAAGAAAAAGTTTAATTCAGCATGCATGATGAACTATTTTTAAATCTTAAAAGTACACCCACTGACCCTGCTGTCATTTATTTATCGTCTCTACGCGTTGTTTGATTAACAGCATTTGTAAAAATGAATTGAGTCACAAGGATTTACACTGATTTGCCCAGGAGAACACAATGTGGCAGCGTAAAGAAGCCATATGTTTGAACTGCCACGTAGGTTTTGGACCACGTATATCCACAGCTATCAGCATTTATTCACAGAGATAAAACTTGTGTCTTGTTAATGCCGGTTTGGCCCTAGGTGCTTTGGCGGAAGTGCAGTTTGCTGCTCTGCTAAATCAACACATTTCCCTTCCTCACCAAATAATTCGATAACAAACCACATAATTCTAATCAGCCACACAATTACAGAATGCACCACATGCATCCAATACACACATCACGTAATCATGCATCATACCACAAAATTCTACAAAACACCACGGGGCAGATTTATGAAGGCCTTGCGCCGCCGGTGCGTCATTTTTAACATGGGAAAAAGTGACGCACCGGCGGCGCAAGGCCTTCATAAATCTGCCGCCACATATTTAAACTATACTACATAACCCTCCACAACAAAAAAATAACATTCCACATAATTACACCCCATAACACACAATTCCACTAGGCATACCTCCAATACCTTCAAATACACCATAATTACTATCCACATAATTCAACTGCACACCATGCCACATGATACCACTACACAAATCCACTCTGACCATACAATTCCACAACTAACAATTCCAAAGCAAACAATATAATTCCACTACACACCACAAACATCCACTACACTCCATAACACATAGGTAAAACACATATTCACTTACCACGTTAATAGCTCTAACTCTTGTTTCTCTCCTTGTCCCAACTATAAAACCTAGCCACACACCTCACACATAAGATCCTTCCTGGCAGCAGCGGTTGTAATTTGGCCATATTGTAAGATTCATTCAAAAAGCTTTAGGGCCTAATTACAATTCTGGAGGTCTTGTGACTGCCAGACTCACGCAGGCGGTCCAGCGTCCGCTGTATTACAACTGTTAACTGTTATCAGCAGTAGACTGCCAGCTGCACCAGGTAACTCTTCTTACCGGCGGAGGCGCAGCTGCGCCACAATGCAATAAACTGAGCGGGGACTGGCGCAGTCCTCCACAGCATATTACAAGTTTGTCCCCGGCCAGCATTGCATGGCTGGCAGTGGAGCCCCTACAGGGCCCCCAGACTCCACTCCCCCACCATGGGGATACATAACTTTGTCTGTTTTATCTGTTTTTTTTGCATTAATACCACATAAATCACCACACATAAATCCACTTGATGCCACATAGTAACAATCCACATAAATGTACTTGACACAATGCCACATAATTCCACTCAACACCACACTGTTCCTAGCCACACTATTCAACTGCACACAAATCCATTCCACGCTACTAAATTTAACACCCAGCCACATTATTCCACTCGTCAACACAATTCCACAACACAACACATATATCCAATTTACAACACATAATTCAACATCATACCACAATGTTCAACAGCACACCACATAATTAAACTTCACTACATAACACTCCACAAGACAAAATACCATTGCACATAATTCCACTACATTACACACTCTCCCACTCCACTAAATTACTATCCACATAATACAACTGCACACCCAACCACATAATTCCACTATACAAATCCACTCCACATCACAAAGCTTCACACCACATAATAAATAATAATTCCAATCTAACCCACATAATTTCATTATACACCAGATACATCCACTCAATCCATCACAAATAGGTAAGAAACATTTACATTTACAACACCAATAGCTCTAACTATTTCCTTTTTTCAAGCACCCAAACACACAGATCTGGAGCTTAGCTCCTACCTATTTGTAATTTTTTGTCACCAAAAGCTTAATGCTATCCACACTGTTCCATGCCACACAATTCAACTTCACACATTTCCAATCAACACCACATAATTTGACACCAAACCACATAATACAATTCAACAACATAATTATACAACACACCACATACCCCAGTCCACACCCCACAATTGGTGTGTGGACTGGGGTCACAAAATTCAACAGCACATCACAAAAACTCTACCACATACCACTACACAACACAAAATACCATTCGAAATATTTATACTCCATAAAACACAATCCCACTCCACATAATTCCACTACACTGAATACTACATAATTACTATGCATATATTTACACATCACACCATGCCACATAATTCCACCACTCAAATCCACTCCACATAACACAATTCCATGCCACACAATTCCAACGAACTATTACAATCCAACCAACATAATTCCACTACACACCACATACATACACTCAATAGCATATAGGTAAAATACATTACCATTTATAATGCCATAGCTGTAACTCAAACAAATGCAAGAAAAATTGCATTTCCAATCCTTGTTTTTCTATTGCAACAGCATACAGCTGCACAGCTCTACTGGGTCACTCACTTCTTTATTTTTACCCATTTGTATATTTTTTTCAGTTTTAGTTTGAAAATTTCTGTAGAACATGTCATGGGAAACTTGACCTTAAAAAAGTGCCAAAATTACCACTGGTGCATCACTACTCATGCGAGCGAACCGGCCGGCATTTTCTTTTTGGCTATTTCTTTTTTTTGCTTTTTGGCAATGCCAAATCAAACAAGCATTGGCAAAGCCAGTAGCTTAGCAAACTCATTATAAAGGTTTGGCCTTTTCTAATGCTCGTTAGATTGCTATGTTCTTCTCAGTATGTGTTAAACTAACTTGAACCTTCCTATCTCACTCCCATGGTACCTATGTGTTCCAGTCATACTCATTATCACTGGCTTGCTTTGTCTGTGCCATCATTTACAGTCATGTACTACTCATATTTTTCTCTATTTGGTTCGGTTACAGCCTGTCTTGACTGTGCAGTAATAAGAAGCAGATAACCCTGATGGCACACTGTAGTATAACACAAAGTCCTTGGATGTACAACTCCTTCCTGCATGTGTGTAAATGCCAATGACTAAGCACTAGACACAATGTTTTCCGTGTTTACGTCCTGTCTGTGTGTCAGAATTTCACAACTGCATAATACAAATAATGTGAATCGGACATAGAGACAAACTGTTTATGCTTGATTAGTCAATGTCTGTAGTTTTATGCACCTCCATTCTAAAACTCTCTCCTAATCAGGCCTCCTAAACCGCCAAACCAGGTTGGATAGTAAAGAATAGCCACAACTGGGTGTAATGTGACCCTCAGAGCTCTTGGGACCTGCTGGCACTGCAGCTGCTTCACTATTGATAATGCCAGGGCCGGCTCTCGGGCAGTGCGATTGTTGCCACCGGACCGGGCGCTGACTTGGGGTGGAGGAGTCCTTTTTGCAAGTGAATTAACATTTTTAAAGCACCTGCTGCTGCTCTTGTTCAGGCATCAATTAAAATGTCAAGATAACTCCCTTGATTAATTTTCTTCCTGGGAAGAGACCAGAGGTTTGTCTAGTGGAAGTTTTGACTCATCCTAAGGTAGTATAGAGGGTTAATATGCTTGCTGCTATGAACGTGCAAATAACAAAGTGCATATAATGTAAATAGGTCAGTGAGTTACTGCTTCTGTATTAGAGATTGTTTGTTACTTGTAGTTTATAAGTCGAAATCCTACTATAGAACATTGAGTTATTAACGGTCATCAAAGAGCTGCATGCAAACTGCAAGGTATATGTTAGAGCTATATGTTTTTGGCACAGTCTTTCACTATCCTAATCTTCCCAAAAGAGTTCATTTAGTTTGAAAACATTTCTTATTATTAAAGAGAACCCTTAAAAATGATGTTACATTTTAAATTCTGAATATGTGCTTTTCCAGAATAAGGACTCTTAAACTATATTGCCTACCAGTATTGATGACATGCACTCCTACACTACACCTTTTAGTCCTGTCGGATGTAATATTTCCTATATACTAGATTACACAAATGAGTGTCTCTGTGCAATGTGTGTGTGATGTAAACTACTCTGACACCTTACACTGGTATGGGTGGTGCTATAAAACTAAATGAATCTGAGAGACAGTGATAATGGAGACTTGGTCACTGTTAGACGGTGCTAGTGAGGGAATCTGTGGCAGAGGTGGTCATTGGGGGGACAACAAACGTTGTAGCAATGCTAAAGCCGGCCCTGGATAGTGGCGCCCCAATATGCATTTGTCTACAGTTTGTCCTAACATGTTCAGGCTTTAAACAATGTGTTTTCTAATCCCTGCTCGTTTCAGCATTGATGTCTGCACAGTCCCATTTTCTTTCTGCATTTTTATGGAATATTTTGTAATTACAGTTCTGCGCAAATGAGAATACATTTCTAAGGCTTCAAGATTTTGAAATCGTTTTTCATAAACCTTGAGCTGGGGGAGATTTGATTTGTTTGTCTTCGTTGTTAGATTTAAGCTTCCTAATTACACGGGATGTGATGAATATCGTTTAAAACTTATTTAGAACAATGAAATCATAGAAATGTTGGATGATGTTCAAGGTAATAAAATACAGTACGATAAGTTTTGTGTAGGAAAATTAATGTAGGCTTTTTTCAAAGATGTCTCCCCCCATGATCATAAGCAGCAGTTTAGGAGGTTTCAACATTAAAATTATTTACGTTTTTTTGACCCTAGAAGACAATGCTAGGCACTGTAAAGCTCAAAGCTAAACAAGTCATGTTTAAGGGCCAGATTTAGAATTTGGTCGTAAAGGCAAATGCTCAAATTCCCTGAGGAAATGCTATATATCTAAAGGGGAATCCAAGGGTGGATTTTCTTCCACAGTTCTGTATCTGTGGTGAGGGATATTCCACCATTTGACTATCCTAAGGGGTTAGGGTGTTGTTTACACCCTCAATAGGTAGCTTAGGGTTAATGGCTGATGTACCATGAAATGTTCGTCAAAAGGAGTGCCATCGATACGCCTGAAACCCTTTTGACAGAAATGTAATGCCATGGGGCCGGGAAACCCTTTGTGGGTAGCTGCGCGCCTTACAAATACTATAAAATATAAATAAGGGGGCAGCCATGAAATGGTATAATTTGTGTGTCCTAAGAATCAAAAAACTCAATCGCTTTGGCTGTCGGGGATATTTGTCTTTGTATGCGGGGTCCATTGACTCTTTTTTAAGCATGGGCTGAAAATTCGTTCCGCTCGCGGAATTTGCAGATTTTCCGCGATTTCGCAACCCGCGAAATCACGCTAAAATCCGTGAATCAGCGGGGACGAATTTTCAGCCAAGCACTTACACGGTTACAGCAGCAGGTGCAAAAGTTTAAGCAAATTTTTTGTAACCTTTTACAAAAGGGTTACAAAGAAATTAACTTCAACTTGGGCACCTGCCGCTGTAAGCCTGTAAGTGCTTCCTAGTGCCTCGTTGCCTACTTGCAACTATTCTCTGACCCTGCTCTGACCCTTGAAGCAGGGTCAGAGAATAGTTACAAGTAGGCAATGAGGGGCCTGTCACGAAAATAAACCTCAACAGGAAGCACTGACAGAAATAAAAACAAGCATTTGCAATGCAATAGGTCTCGCATTAGGAAAGTTTGAGCTATTGGTCTTGTAAATGACAATTTTTTTTATTTATGTGTTGGTTTTGAAAATAGCTAAATTAATAGCTTTGTAATTTACAATGCCAATAGTTATAACTTACGCAAATGTGACACCTATAGCATTTGTAATGCAACCTGTTTTGTATTTACGTGACTTAGATGTATTGATATTACAAATTACAATGGCTTTTATTTTTTTAAATAATTAATAATTAAATAAAAGTGATTTTAATTTATAATAGCAATAGCTTAAACTTTAGTAAGTAACTTTTGTGAAGATTATGTTCAGGGTATTTTATTGTGACGAAAATTCAAGAACAGAAGTGAAATATTAACATCTTTTTGTGACATTTGTAATAAAGCTTGAAACATTGAGAGAACATATTTGAACCAGTTGTTGTTGAATGGTTCCGCAGATTCATGCTTGGGTGGCGCTGAGTGGTGCTGTGGTGGTGCTGAGTGGTGCTGTGGTGATGTGAGTGGTGCTGTGGTGGTGCTGAGTGATACTGGGATGGTGCTGAGTGATGCAGGGGTGGTGCTGAGTGGTGCTGTGGTGGTGCTGAATGATGCTGTGGTGGTGCTGAGTGATGCTGTGGTGTGCTGAGTGGTGCTGTGGTGGTGCTGAGTGATAATGTGGTGGTGCTGAGTGATGCTGTGGTGGTGCTGAGCGGTGCTGTGGTGGTGCTGAGTGATGCTGTGGTGGTGCTGAGTGGTGCTGTGGTGGTGCTGAGAGATAATGTGGTGGGGCTGAGTGATGCTGTGGTTGTGCTGAGTGATGCTGTGGTGGCACTGAATGATGCTGTGGTGGTGCTGAGTGATGCTGTGGTGGTGCTGAGTGGTGCTGTGGTGGTGCTGAGTGATAATGTGGTGGTGCTGAGTGATAATGTGGTGGTGCTGAGTGATGCTGGGGTAGCGCTGAGTGATGATGTGGTGATGCAGAGGGCAGAGCGGCACAAAAGGCAGTCTAGCAAAGGGCAGAAGGGCAGAAAAACAAGGGAAAAACGAGTCAACAGAGGGCAGAAGGGCACAAAAAACCAGTCTAACAGAGGAAAGAAGGGCAGAAAAACAAGGGAAAAACGAGTCTAACAGAGGGCAGAAGGGCACAAAAAACTAGTCTAACAGGGGGCAAAAGGGCAGAAAAACAAGGGAAAAACGAGTCTAACAGAGGGCAGAAGGGCACAAAAGAACGAGTCTAACAGGGGGCAGAATGAATCCCGCCCTGCGTATTTGTCCACGAAGATGCCACCTTTTTGTGCAATACCTCTACTCAACTGGAGTACTTTCTACTGTCTAATCAGTAAGTGCTCCCTCGTTGGCGAAATGTATAGGGGCAGATTTACAATAACTGGTGCATCTCCAGGGATGCACCAAATATTGTGCGCCGCAGCTCCGTCACCCACGGTGCGCCGCATTTGCAATGCGGCGCACCACGTGGCAAAAACAGCACAGATGCGTCACGCATCTGTGCCGTAAAAGCAGCGCTTTGCTGGAGCTGCGTCGCAAGAGCGAGGCAGCTCCAGCAATGATCTGGGGGGCCCTATCTCCCCAATGCTGCGTCAAGCCTTGCTCAGGGCTTTGACGCAGCCTTGGCCTAAACGTGACTGAAATCTTGTAGATTTCACTCAGCCACCTTTAGGAGGCGTTCCTGCGCAGGAACGCCCTCCCCTGCGCCGGAACTCCTCCGGATGGCGCAGGGCTTTACAAAGTGACGCATCTCTCAGATGCGTCACGTTGTTAATACCCAGCACCATGGCGCATCTTTTGTGCTGCCGCTGCGTCACTTTTCTGACGCAAAAGAGGCGCAAGCGGCTTGTAAATCTGCCCCACAGTGCTTATACTACACTGTAGCTGCGTAAAGGGCCAGAAGATGTGTCTCCAGTGACCATGTGTGCCTGTGTTACAGGCACACATGGTCACTGGAGACACATCTTCTGGCCCTTTACGCAACTCCAGTGTAGTTAAAGCACTATACATTTACCCAATGAGGGAGCACTTACTGGATTAGCCAGTAGAATGTACTCCAGGGCAAATCTCAAAATAAACTGCTATTTCGCTAGAAAATTCACGAATTCGCAGATTTTTTTGCGATTTTGCAGGGAAATCCGTGAATTCGCGGAACGCGAATTTGCAAATTTCACCCATGCTTACTCTTTTTGTTTCCTAGACCCACAATCCCTCTCATTGTGGTCCCGGGGTAGTATGAAGGAAGCACAAATGGTTTTACTACGCGTGCCTTTACCGAGCAGCCCACCACAAATTCATCTCAACCACAAATTTTTTTACCATGAAATTTTGTGGTATAGACATAAATGGTAAAGGGGTATGTGTGGCTAAGGTTGCCACTACCTCCCCCCCTCCGACCACTCCTCCACTGCTGCCCCGGGCTATATCTTTTACTACCCTAGCCCGTTCCACTGCCCTAAAACCTACCTTGACATCCCAACACTAAATGTATTCAAACTACCCATTCCCTTCCCACTGCCCTAAGGCCTAAAACCCTACACTACCCCATCCCTGTGCCATCTGTTAAACAACCCCAACCCCTTTGACTTCCTTAAAGACTACTCTGACCCTCCTAAAAAAAAACACAACAACCCATTCCCTCCCACTGCACTAAAGCCTAAAACACTGCACCCTAACCTACACGACCCCGCCCCACACAACACCACCTGCGCTGTCCCTTTTACTACCCCAACCCCTGCTACTGGCCTAAAACCTGACTTGACCCCACCTTAAAAAAAACCCCAACTACCCCTTCCTCTTCCACTGCCATAAGACCTAAAACCCTGCCCCCAACTCATACTACCCCTCCTCCTGCACTGTCCCTTCAACTACCATTGCCCTAAAAACTACCCCAACTACCCATTCCCCTTTCACTGCCCCATGGCCTAAAACCTTACGCTACCCTGTCCCCAACCCCATGCTGTCCCTTTAACAACCCCAACCCATTCCACTGTCCTAAAACCAACACTGACCCCAGCTGTAAAAACTACCCCAACTACCCATTCCCTTCCCACTGCCCTAAAGCCTAAAACCATACACTACCCCATCCCCCGTGCAATCCCTTAAACTACCCTAACCCCTTCCACTGCCCTAAAGCCTGTCCTGAATGCCCATCCCCCCTAAAAACTAACACAACTACCCATTCCCTCTCACTCCCCTAATGCCTAAAACCCTGCACCCTAACTTACCTGACCCCACCCCCTTGACACCACCTGCGCTGTCCCTTATACCACCCCAACCCCTGCTACTGCCCTAAAACCTGACTTGACCGCCCGGCCTGAAAACAAACCCAACTACCCCTTCCTCTCCCACTGCCCTAAGGCCTAAAACCCTGCCCCCTATTTATACTCCCCCTCCCCCTGCACTGTCCCTTCAACTACCCCAATACCTTTCACTCCCCTAAAATGTACCCCAACTCCCCAACACTAAATCTACTCAAACTACCCATTCCCTTCCCACTGCCTAAGGCCTAAAACCCTGCTGACTACCTACACTACCCCTCCCCCTGCACTGTCCCCTCAACTACCCCAACCCCTTCCACTGCCCTAAAACCTACCCCAATCCCCTCCCAACCCTAAAAACGACCCCAACTACCCATTCCCCTCCCACTGCCCCAAGGCCTAAAACCCTATGCTACCCGGTCCCCAACTCCACGCTGTCCCTTTAACTACCCCAACCCATTTCACTGCCCTAAAACCTACACCAACCCCCAGCTGTAAAAATGACCCCAACTACCCATTCCCTGCCCACTGCCCTAAAGCCTAAAACTATACACTACCCCATCCCCCGCTCCTGCCCCCAAACTACCCCAACCCATTCCACTGCCTGCCCGGAATGCCCATCCACCCTAAAAACGCACACAACTACCCATTCCCTCCCACTGTGCTAATGCCTAAAACCCTGCACCCTAACTTACATGACCCCGCCCCCGACACCAACTGCACTCTCTCTTATACTACCCCAACCCCTGCTACTGCCCTAAAACCTGACTTGACCCCCCACCCTGAAAGCAAACCCAACTGCCCCTTCCTCTCCCACTGTCCTAAGACCTAAAACCCAGCCCCCAACTTACACTACCCCTCCCACTGTACTGTCCCTTCAACTACCCCAACCCCTTCCAATGCCTTAAAACCTACCCCAACCCCCTCCCAGCCCAAAAACAAACCCAACTACCCATTACCCTCCCACTGCCCTAAGGCCAAAAACCCTACGCTACCCGGTCCCCAACCCCACGCTGTCCTTTTAACTACCCCAACCCATTTCACTGCCCTAAAACCTACACCGATGCCTAGCTGTAAAAACTACCCCAACTACCCATTCCCTTCCCACTGCCCTAAGGCCTAAAACCATACACTACACCATTCCCTGCGCCATCCCTTAAACTACCCCAAACCCTTCCACTGCCCTAAAGCCTGCCCTGAATGCCCATCTGCCCTAAAAACTAACACAACTACCCATTCCTTCCCAATGCCCTAATGCCTAAAAACCTGCAACCTAACTTACACTTCCTGACCTCCTGCTCTGTCCCTTAAACTACCTCAATCCCTTCTGCTGCTCTAAAGCCTAGCCTGACTCCCTCCCAGCCCTTAAAAAAACAGCACCACTTACCTCACCACAGCGTCTTCATGCTTCCATGCGCACTGATGGTTAAGGCATATGCTTGGTTAACCCCTTCGGTGCTCCGAACGGCCGGGAGCCATCTGACTGACCAGTGCTCATGCGCGTCAGACGGCTTCCGGCCATTCGAAGCCATGGCACTGGAAATCCCTCTGATGCAGGCACCAGAAGGACCCCCCCTCTCCCCAACAACAGCCTCAGAAGCTTGGGAAGAGCTTCCCCAGCTCCCAAAGGCTCCTGTGGTTTCTCCAAAACGACAACTAGTATGCATGACACCTTGACGTAATTTCAGTGAAACCGAAACTGTTTCACTTTTTACATGGTCAGGGGGCTATCTCCACCCCGATGCACATAGAAAGATAGGAGAAGTATCATTGTAAACGGGATAATCTCTCCTTTCCAATGGTACCCTCCCCTATTGGATCCCTTCTTGGGGATTGCCTCAAGAGGGCAATCCCCAAGCAGGCACCACCCACTGGACACCAGGGAGGGGGGAGCGCCCCCTTTGGCAAAGGTCTTTGCTCCCTCAGTAATAATAAATTAGGGAAATGCAGTCCTTCTGCCCCTCCTAGGGCAGATGGGGACATGGGGCAGATTGCGACAGTAGTCCCCAATCTGCCTACCCACTTGATGGCAAGGATTTTTTTTAAATTGGATTTAGGGGTGGTATCTGCCTGAGATGGCATGCCATTGCCCCTACCCCCGCAACATTTCACACTCTTTTTGCCCCCCCCCCTGGGAGGCAGACGGGGCAGAAGCCACCAATATGCCCCGGGGGACAGAAAGCCCACTAGAAGCCAGGAATTATTTTTTTTATTGTTTTTAGGGGTGGGGGCTTACCCTACAAATGTCCACAGACTTTCTGCCCCCCATTGGGAGGCAGATAGGGGAAATAGCCCCCTATCTCCCCCGGGTGGTGGCAGAAAGTACACTAGGCACCTGAGATTTATTTTATGTATATAGGGGTGGGTGCTTCCCAAAATGGACATGTCAATGCTCTTATCCGCCTAACATAATTCCAGTCATTTTCTGCACTCCCCTGGCAGCAGATGGGGCTGAGCCTCATATTTTTCCCCGGGGGCAAGAAAGCCCATTATACACCAGGGATTGTTTTTTTAATACGTAGGGGTGGGGGCTGCTTAAAAAGGGTATGCCAATGCCCCACACACCCAAAAAATGTCCACAGCCTTACTGCCTCCCCAGGAGGCAGATGGGGCAATAGTCCATAATCTGCCTGGGAGGGGGGCAGAAAGCCCACTAGGCCCTTGGAATTTTGTTTTGTTTTTATGTATGGGTGAGGGCTGCAGAAAATGGGCATGCTAATGCCTCCACCACCAAAAAAAAGTATTTCTGCCCCCCATTGGTAGGCAGATGGGGAAATATATTGGCCCAATCTGATTTATTTTATGTATATAGGGGTAGGGACGGCCCAACATGGGCATGCCAATGCCCCTATCCCCCTAAAATATTGCTAGTCTTACTGCACCCCCCCCCCCGAGGCAGATGGAGGCAATAGTCCCTAATATGCCTCCGGGGGCAGAAATCACACTAGGCCCCAGAGATTTTGTTGTATTCTTATACATATTTTTGGAGGCTGCAGAAAATGTTCATGCTAATGCACCCACCAAAAAAAAAAAACTTTCTGCGCTCCAGGTAGGCACCAGGGATATGTTGATGGGTGTGCCAGTGAGAAGCTCTATAGGCAATGGTTGCTCCTTTGTTTAAGGCACACATTTGGCTGTTTCAATGATATTTTTATTCTCTTCTGCAACCAAGCCAGGAAGAAACCCACTAGAAACCCAGAAGAGTTTGTGTGTGTGCAAACTGACATTTGGCTGACATTTTGCTGGTGGTGTGTGTGGAACTGCACTTGGCTAATGGTGTGGGTTGACTCGCCCTTGATGACGATGTGTGTAGATTGGCACTTGACTGGTGGTGTGTGTGGAGTGGTGCTTGGCTGGCGGTGTACATGAACTGGTGCTTGACTGGCTCTGTGCATGGATGGTGCTTGGCTGCAGGGCCGGACTGGCCTTAACGGGCACCTAGCATTTCCCTGGTGAGCTGGAGTGGTGTGGGCTGTTTTTCAGACCTTGGGGGGAGCTTTTGTCACTGGGGCCAGTTTTGCAGCAGTCCTGCAATATCGGGCCCCAGTAACAAACGTGTGAGCAGTGATTTTTACTAGCACGCCCCCCCTCCTAGGAACGGTCCAGCAGCAATCGGCAAGGGTTGGTTACTGTTTCCAGACTGTCCCTGCTTGGCTCAGGGTGTGCGTGGGTAACGCTTGGCAGGTGGTGTGCATGGATATTGCTTGACTGCCTGTGTGCATTGATAGCATTTGGCTGGCGGTGTATGTGGATGGCGCTTGGCTGGCAGTGTGCATGGATGGTGCTTGGCTGGTGCTTGGCAGGTGCTTGGCTGGTGGTGTGTGTGGATGGCGCTTGGCTGGTGGTGTGGCTTGATGGTGGTGTGCGTGTATTGACTCTTGGCTGGCGGTGTGGCTTGCATAGATCTCCCAGCTTTTTCTTACCCAGAATCCCCAGCAAACCTCAAATTTACTTACAAAGTCACATGTTCCTCACATTTCTGTGTGGGTAAGTGAAGGAGCACAAATGTCTTACTATCCAGCATTCCCCTTGATATCCCGCGAAAAATGATACCTCACTTTTGTGGGTGCCCAAAGTAGCATCAGCCTAATAACGTATAAATAATTGGCACTTCCATGTCATAGGCACTTGGCCCATCCACAGAAGTAAGGTATCATTTTTATTGAGAGACTGAAGGGAACGCAGAGTGGTAGGAAATGTGTGCCGTAATGTGATCCCATAACTTTCCCACACAGACATTAGAGGAAAATTTGACTTTGTATCTACATTTGAGGTTTGCAGCTGATTCCTGGAAGGAACATTTTGGGGATCAATTCAAACCACACCACCCCAGATTCCCAAAAGTTTCTAGTTTTGAGAAATGTCTGGGTTTATTAGGTTTCCTAGATGTCTGCAAACCTGGGACCAAAAAACACACGTTGCAACTGAGTTATTGGCTCTAGGTTCCTTGGGTTCTTGGTAAACCTACAAGCCCTATGTATCCCCAGAACCAGAATGGTCCAGCAGAATGGTATTTTGCTTTAAAAAAATCTATCATACTTAGATGAATTTACAGGTGAAAACGGTGGCACAAATAGCTGTTTTTTTCAAAACATTTTCAATATTTCTTACTTTCAACTTTTTCTATAAAAAACCTTGAAGGATCTACACAAATGACCACTTACTGAATTAGGAATTTCGCCAATTGTTTTAGAAATGTATAGATTTCCGGGATCCATTATTGCTTTCACACCCATTTGTACCACTAACTGGAAGGAGGTTGAAAGCACAAAAAATAGCAAATGTAGGCCATGTCCCAGTAAAATGCCAAAACTGTGTAAAATGTTTTCGTTTTCTGACAAAAGTCTGTCAGTCCCTGAGAACTGGGAAGATGGTGATTTCAGCACAACAAACCCTTTTTTGATACCATTTGCAAGGAAAAAATCAGACGCTATGATATGCAGCACTCTTTTCCCATTTGTCCCAAAAAAACATTTAGCTGTATTTTGGCTAATTTCTGGGTCCCCTCCAGGTGAATTAACAAACCCTGGGTACCTTCAAAAATATCCATGATGTTGGAACAAAAGGACACAAATTTGGTGTGAATACCTTATGTGGTAAAAAAGTTATAGGTGCCTAAGAGCAAACTACCCCAAATAGCCAAAAAAAAGATTAGCACTGATGGGAAAAAGACCTTGCAGCGAAGGGGTTAAAGGCCAGGTTGTTTGTCAAGTGAGTTGCTATCAAGACTGATGTGTTTGAATCAGGGGCTGCCGATCAAAGGGATTTATCCATTCGGTGTCTGTAGGAAAATGCAATAGTAGCTATCGGCCAAGATTCTTATGAGTCAGCCATTCCATCAATAAGTAAAATAATTAAATACTGTGAAAAGATGAAATATGATTTTAGTATTCACAAATTCTGTACAGTTTATAAGATAATTAGATAAGACCTAACAAATTTTTTAAAACCCTGCACCTGTAATCCAAGTATACAAAACTGAAGGAAATAAAATGAAGAAGAAACAGTAGTTTAAGGACATCCCTAAACAGCAATACTCACGCAGAATAATCTTAGCTCAGTCTTTCTTGCTGCTGCCTTGTATAACAATGTTATATTGTATTGGCCTCTTCAGAAAGAAATAAAAATTGCTCATTGTTTCTCACTTTCCTTTCTTTAAATAACATTATATATTGTGATTGTGCGGGTGTTTATCAGTGTTTATATGTTTTCAATGATGAGGGCTGTTTTCCTTTTGCTGGGGTTATTTATCAGGTAATATATGTTTAAACGGATTGGTGTCAGTACAACGCGTTGTATTACAACGCGTTCCGTTACAACGCAGATTTTACAACGCGGGATCCATTACAACGGATGTCATTACAATGCATGGCATTACATCGCAAATGCTATTACAACGCATGGCATTACATCGTAAGTATAGGTAAGTATACCTTTTTAAAAAAATGTTATTTAGTTTATTGTAATTAATTTATTTAAAATAATTTAATTAAAAGACATTTTAAAATTCTCATTAAATTAATTTAATTAAATAATATCTATTTAATAAATAATATCTATTTAATAAATGTAATTTTATTAAAAATAGTAATTAATTTAATTTAATTAAAAAAAGTAATTAGTTTAAAGTACATATTTTTGATAATTAAATTAAATTAAATTAATAATAATTATTTATTTAATTTAATTAATTTAATTTAAAAATGTAATTAGTGTAAAATAATGAATTTAATTTATTAAATATATTTTAAACAATTTTAAAATGGTAAATATAATTTAATTATCCCTAATCACTGGTTAGAGGCGGCAGACCCGAGAGCAGAGGACAGCCCGGGACCAGGGTTCAATTCCCGGCGCGGCAGGTTTCTGGACCAGGGTCGGCGGACTCGATAATTCTCTCGCCTCGGTGCCCACTCTGATCAGCGATCACACTCGGCAACTCTGGGCATTAGCTTGCCTCATCTTCACTAACGGCCCCACCAGACCGCCGGGGATGCCTGGTCTCACCCTGGAGATACCCATTAAGGGACCATCTCTCAGGGAAGCCAGGAAGGGTTTCGCAGCGGTCGAAGCGCCTTGGGACCCTACGGGTAAGTAGTGCGCTATATAAATGCCTATACATTTACATTTACATTTACATTTACCTTACCCTAAAACCTAAAAACACCCCTGTACCCCAAAACCCAAACCCTGCCCTAAAACCTAAAAACACCCCTGTACCCCAAAACCCAAACACTGCCCTAAAACCTAAAAACACCCCTGTACCCCAAAACCCAAACCCTACCCTAAAACCTAAAAACACCCCTGTTCCCCAAAACCCAAACCCTGCCCTAAAACCTAAAAACACCCCTGTACCCCAAAACCCAAACCCTGCCCTAAAACCTAAAAACACCCCTGTACCCCAAAACCCAAACCCTGCCCTAAAACCTAAAAACACCCCTGTACCCCAAAACACAAACCCTGCCCTAAAACCTAAAAACACCCCTGTACCCCAAAACCCAAACCCTACCCTAAAACCTAAAAACACCCCTGTACCCCAAAACCCAAACCCTGCCCTAAAACCTAAAAACACCCCTGTACCCCAAAACCCAAACACTGCCCTAAAACCTAAAAATACCCAAACACCCCAAAACATATACATCAGTACCCCAAAACATATACTCCTATACTCATACTTATTTAAAAAAACACTTAAATTAATATATTTAATTTATAATATTTAAAAACGAAATAAATATTTTTTTATAATTAATAATAAATAAATCAATTATAAAATGTTAAATAAAAAAAAAAAAAAAAATACTTACCAATACTTACGATGTAATGGTATGCGTTGTAATAGCATCTGCTATGTAATGCCATGCGTTGTAATGGCATGCATTGTAATGGTATTTGCGATGTAATAGCTGCGTTGTAACAGCATTACGTTGTAATAGATGCGTTGTAAGAGTAACACACCGTTTAAACCTATGAGGGATACTCCCTCACAGTGCATCTCTGTAGATTTTTGATTTTTCACCTCAACATATATATCAGTCACATGTGTATGCGGAATTACTTTTACAAAATTGCATGAGACTGTGAGCATATCTGTGATGCCCTCTTTTTTGATTTATAACGACTGCTATCATCTCACCGGTGAGAAGAACTGACAGTGCTGACAGCACTTGATTATTGGAGGAGTGTAGCTTTTTACCTGCTACATTCAATTGGATATTTGGCTAATGGCCTCTCCTCTTTTTGTCAAGTCATGATGGACTTTTGTAGAAAATTCTGTAACATTCTTCATCCCTTTTTGGTGATCGTGCCTCATATGAGCGGTGGACTTTTCCTGAGTCATTCTTCCCAGAGGTGT
The DNA here is from genome assembly GCF_964263255.1 of Lissotriton vulgaris. Taxonomy (NCBI): domain Eukaryota; kingdom Metazoa; phylum Chordata; class Amphibia; order Caudata; family Salamandridae; genus Lissotriton; species Lissotriton vulgaris. The sequence continues at coordinate 1,433,761,466 of NC_141693.1, read as the reverse complement.
GTAACAGACAGTTGAAAAGACCTATCTGACCTTGTACAATTGTTTTCTTCTTCATAGAGAACACTTAGCCTGCCCCTACCTGCCAAATGTGTGAAAGAGGCCCACACCCTGAAACCAGTCCTTAACTAAAATAGAGCTGATGAGTGAGGGTGTAGAAGCTGAGTTGTCTGTTGAGGTACGCTGGTCCGGTGTTAGGGAGTGCATTGTGTTCATGGGTGAGGAGCTTGAAGGTTATCCTCTTGTTGACGGGGAGCCAGTGCACGTCTCTTAGGCAGCGGCGAATGATGTTAAGGATCAGGCGTGCAGAGGCGTTCTGAATGCATTGTAGTTGTTTCAGGAGTTTGGTCAAGGGTCCTGTGTAGAGGGTGTTTCCGTAGTACAACCTGCTGCTGACAAGGGCAGGGGTGACTGTTCTTCTCGTTTCGGTGGGGTTCCAACTGTAGATCTTGCGGAGCATGCGGAGGGTGTTGAAGCAAGAGGAAGAGACGGCGTTGACCTGCTTTGTCCTAGAGAGGGTGGAGTTGAGGATGACTCCTAGGTTGAGTGGTGGTCGATGGGTGTTGGAGCGGTCGGTCACAAGGAGTAGTCCCAGAATGAGGGGGAGGATCCGAGGATGAGGACTTCCGTCTTGTCCGAGTTCAGCTTCAGACGGCTGTTCTTCATCCATTCGGCTCCAAGGGGGGGTTTTACCCAAGAAGTCGCTGGGACCTATCTGAGCAGGACCCAGGTCCCAGGCCCTTCATTCATTCGGCGACAGCTTTCATTCCTTTGTGGAGGTTTGTTTTAGCTGTATGGGGCTCTTTGACGAGGGAGAGGATCAGCTGGGTGTCATCGGCGCAAGAGATGATGTTGAGGTCGTGCAGTCGGGCGACGTGCGCAAGTAGTGCCACATCTGGGGTATGCAGCAGATGATCTTGGTGGCTTCAGAGTGGAAAGTGGGGAGGCGGACGCACTTTGTTCTGCCAGAGAGGAAGGAGGTGGTCCAGTCCAGGGCCTTCTCTTGGATCCCGGCGTCATGCGTGTGCATAATGTGCGGGGCAGACCATGCCGAAGGCGGCTGACAGGTCCAGGAGGATGAGGGCCGCGGTTTCTCCATTGTCTAGCAGGACCCTGATGTCATCGGTGGCGGCGATGAGGGCAGTTTTGGTGGTTGCTGCGGAACCCGGACTGGGACAGGTCCAGAGTTCTGTCCTCCTCGAGGTAGCAGGTCAGTTGTTTGTTGACGGTCTTCTTGACGACCTTAGCTGGGAACAGGAGCAGGGAGATGTGCCAGAAGTTCATGAGGTCCATGGGATTCCACCTTGGGTTTCCTGAATAAAGCATTGATCTCGGCTTGCTTCCAGCCCTCTGGGAAGGTTGCTGTCTTGAAGGAGATGTTGATTAGGCCTGGGCGGTAAATTCCGTTTCACTCACGGAATTTGCGGAATTTAGGTAATTTCACTTTCCGGGGAGAACACAAAATTGCCCAAAATTATAGATTCCGAGGCTTCGCGAAATTTCTGGCTTGTTTGCGTCCTCAAAATGCGTGTTCACAAGATATTTCCCCTCCGAGCAAACAAACAGCGATTGCAAACAGTAAAAAAGCATCACGAACAAGCAATTTCATGTGTTTGCGGAATTTCTGTGCGTTCGCAGAGATTTTTTACAGTTTCGCAGAGATTTGCGTAACGAGATTACGCAAATTACGCCCACCCCTAATGTTGATGGCTTTCCGGAGATGGGGTGCGATGGTGGTACTGGCTTTGTTGAAGATGTGGTGTGGGGATGGGTCTGACGGGGATCCGGAGTGTATGGTGTTCATGATTTTGATGGTATTGTCATTGTTTATGTTGGTCCAGGAGAGCAGGAGGTCGGTGCGGATGGTGGCCTTGGGGGCGGAGGTCTCAGTGGTAGTCGGGCGGTCATTGCACTGAAGCTGTCGTGGATGTCTGTGATCTTGCAATGGAAGAAGGTGATTGGAGAGTTCCTTCACGATGTTGAAGAGCTCTTTGCTGTTGTGTGTGTTGTTGTCTAGTCAGTCTTTGAAGGAGGCCCTTTTGGCGGATCTGATGAGCTGATGGTGTCTGAGAGTGGCGTTCTTGTGGGCTGCGTAGCTGTCCAGTGCCCGTTCTTCTCTATATATTTAGTTTGTGAAATAACTATTTATAATTATTAATAAACTTCACTTTTTTTAGAAATGTGATAATGCACCTAATTTAAAAAATAACAAACGTTAGTGTATTTTTAAAAATATAAACAAAACTAATTAAAACATATTTTAAATTAAATAAGCAAAAAATGTGGTGGGAGTGAATAATTTCATTTCTAAATTATTGTTTACAAATTACCATTGATCAATTGAATTCACATATTTAACACAATTTAATTTGAGGCGATAATATGGTTTATCTTTATTTTATTCATTCTAGGTAATGCTAATTAATTTAAATACAATTAAATGTATCTTTTGCATTATGTCATTTTATTTATTTTCTCTTTTTAAATACTAAACTTTACTAAGTTCTGTAGGTTTTGCTATACCAGCTGGAAAGGTATTAATCACAACTATTAATTTGTGAAATGGATTGTAAGCGACTCCACCTCCTCAGTTGAAGATGTGGAGACTCTTTACTGTAAATCTCTGCTGTGAAATGGAGAATAGCATATTATGTGGATATTTACACCCAGGTATATTTACACGTAAATAGATATATTAAAGTGAATGTAACTTTATGAATCAGACCTGTAGTCTAGAATGTGAAATAAAGCTTGATCACTTTCCGCAGTGTTTGGATAATTGCTCTCACAATGTTAGCAAACTGGAAGGAGTGATGACTAGGCCTGTTAATCATACCATTTTTCATCAAAAATATTTGCAATTTTAGACCTATAATTTGTAAACGTCTCAGTCTTGTGCATTTGTTTTATTCAAACTGTCTCGCGCTGGATGTTGTATCATTGTTCCTCTTAGAGGCCAGAGCCAGTCTAGGTGTAATCAGTAGATAGATAACCATAGGGGCTAAAAGATGGATCCAGGGGATAGTGCTCCCAAGCAGATCATTTCGGGCAGTAATGGAAGCCCTCTTCCTCTGAAGTACTTAAGCAACTTGAATTCTCATACCAAAACATATATGTGGCTGTGGGAATGACTCCCAGATATGAAAGAAGACATTCTCTCCACCACACAATTACCACAGTGATCGAAGGCCCTGGGGAAGATATAGGAGATGCACACTGGGAACTGGTCCAATTGGTATATGATCTTAAAGGAGTATGCAATAGGTGAATATTAAACTCTGCACTGGTAGTGCTAGCCATTATCAAGTCAGGCACTACCCATCAGGCTCTCACAATCGCTACCAAAATTACTGAGCCAAGTCACAGAGGAAGACAGTATCAATCTCTGTAGCCTTGATATTATCCCACTACCTACATTAGCTATCTAAACTTAGTCCTCCAGGGAAATAAATATCTGAACGAGAGAGCCATGCCAAAACTTTACACAACAGTCATTTTTTTAGCTAGGTAAAACATGAGAAGTTTGCTGGGAAAGACTCTTAGTCAATGTGAGTGTAATATATCCTTATATGTTTAGTCATGCTTTTTATTTGCCTATAACAGCCTCCCAAAGACAGATCTGCATGGAATTTGGCAATCAAATTCATATAAGGTTCCGCTGCCAAATTTCATGCCATTCCCGCCAGGAAAAAAAAGTAGAGGGGGCAGAATAATGTATGTGATTTGCATTTTAGGTGACATTAAAAGTTTTGCTCAATTTCTATAGCGTAACTGCTGAATGGATTTACATGAAACTTGGCATAAACGTGATCTTTACTCAGAATGCATTTTTGTTGGTTTGGAGGAAATCTGTTCAATAGTTTTTGAGAAATGAGATTTTTAAAAAAGGTGCTATATGGGATTTAAATGATTAACAGTTGCAGCCTATTAAATATATGCAGGCACATGCATCAATGTTGCCATTTGCGATTTCTTAATTGCGATTTTTAAGGTGTCGCAAAAGCCTATGCATGCAGAAATCGCTTAAAACATAGCGATTCTTAAACATTCCTTAATTGCGACTTGCAAATTGCGAGTCGCAATTAAGGAATACCTCCCCATTCCTTCCTATGGGCCTAGAAGCCATAGGAATGAATGGGAAGACATTCTCAATTTTCGATTCTCAATTAGAGAATCACAAATTGAGAATGCAATTTCAAGGATGCCAGGGTGTCAAAAGGACACCCTGTTGCACCCCTGAAATCTGCATATGAGTACATTTTGCACACACACATGCCCCAAGACAAATGTAATTGGATGGTGAAGATTTCTGTATAAACCTTTTTCATCTTAAAAATTGCAAACCACGCTTTAATCGAGAGTTTCGCACTGTTGAAAAATATTCCACAGGAAATGGGAGCCCCTATAACAAATGTCTGACCCCAAGGCAGTGTGGAGGGAATACAGAAGCCAAGAAAACCCAAACAATAGAGCAGGAAAACATTTACAAAACGGAACATGATTTGCAGATCACAATACAATCAAAATCTCAACAACTACCACTGTAAGCAGTGGATTTGTCTGCCATTGTGTTCAAAAAGTTGCAGACTGGATTAAATTCATTAACAGCTATACGCAGTGGGGTTGGGAATAAAGCATGAGTGTCAGTTCACCAAAAGGGCGGAGGCAGTGGAAGTGACATTATATGCCATTTTACCTTTGCATTCACTCACACAAATGTACACATCCACAATCACGCATACACATAAACCGCACCTGCACATAACATACATTTAAAAGCATGTTTACTTACCTTAACAGCCAGGTAGGGTCATATTCCAGTTAATTGTTCGCAAATCCTTATTAAATTAATAGTGAACAATATTTTACTATTCAATATTAAAGTAATAAAGCAAGGTACTAACCGAAAACAAGGAAGGCTGAGCTCCAACCAGCGTCCAAAAGAACAGCTGCCCATGTGTTCCTGGCATTGATTTTGGCACCTCTGAGGACAGGACCAGTAAATGCAGTGCCAGGTGACCCCTAAATGAAGTCTATGGATAAAAGTGTAGTACTAAAAAAAGATAAAGAAATTAACAAAAATACGCATGCCATAACTTATGTCTCCCACCATGCACAAAACACTGATTTGCAAATGATACTAAAAAAAAACGCTAGTCGGGCAAGAGTTAAACATGATGGTGGCAGGAGAAATGTTTTTAACAATTTTTTTCCGTAAAGCAAATAAAAATGTATACATATATACATTTTATTTGCTTTACGGAAAAAAATTGTTAAAAACATATCTCCCGCCACCATCATGTTTAACTCTTGCTCGACATGCTTTATTTAATGTAAGTCTTTTGATGTCAACATTTAGGTTGATTCATCTTGGTTTTTTTGGAGTGAATATATCTATACTAATATTATAAAGAGAGAACACACACCTTTGAGCTAGGTAAACTCAGGAACCACAGCGCCAATCCACACACCCGATACATGGTAGAAATTGTCAGGATGTGCAGATGGACATAGGCGATAAAAAATAAAAAATAAACGTACATTTACAAATATAACTGTTAAAAAAAAGTAGTGCCCTGAAAGTAGCGCCGGCCGCGACGCTGTGCTGGCTGTGACGTAGCGCTGGCCGCGACGTGCGTGATGACGAGTGGCGGACATGGAGTGGTGGTGAAGTGAGGAGCGCGGGGAGAAGCGGCGGCTCAGGTGCGTCATGACGAGCGGCAGACATGAAGCTGCGGTGAAGTGAGGAGCGCGGGAAGGAAGCGGCAGCTCAGGTAAGGTAAATGCACATTGGAGTCAGGGCGGGAGGGAGTCGAGGGGAGGGAGTCGGGGCAGGAGGGGATTGGAGCGGGTGTGCACAGAGGGATGGGCGGGAGGAGTCGGGCGGGAGGGAGTCGAGTAGGGAGGGGGTAGGGAGCTGGTGTGCACAGAGGGACGGACATGCAAGCATCAATGCTGCCCCCAGCCCCTTTCTGCCCCAGGCGGGCTGCTAGTATACATATATATATATGTATATATATCTATATATATATTTATATATATATATATATATACATATATATATATGTATATATATATATTACCTACTGGCGGTCGCCAGTAGGTAGTTATAGTTAGGCTTTTTTTCAATGTTAAATCTCAAAATTCTTTGGTGCCGGTTGACGAATCTGACTGAAAATTTCTTCAAAATGGCCTCGCGGCGTTCCGGTCCTTCCCTGAAAGTTTGGGGGGATTCGTCAAGCGGGGCCTAGATAAAAGGGGGGTCCCAAAACGCATTTTCCCCATGTTATTTTCCATAGGGCGGTCGATTTCACTTTCAGCCCGAACGGCTGAATGGATTTCAACCAAATTTGGCAAGATTGTAGGGACTGGTAGCCCGATGTGCCTTTGCTATGTCTCAAGATATGTGCTCCAGTGGATTTTGAGTAATTTAGGTTAAAAAATATATATATATCTGTAAGCGCGCCCCGGTACGCGCTCCGTGGAGCGCCCCGGGCGCGACACGCGAGGTGCGCATGGAAATCTGATTGGCTCTTGGGTGTCTGTAAACATTCGAAACAGTCCAGAGCGGCTGCCATTTTGTGTCTCGGTAGTATCGAGACACAAGAGGTGGCCAAAACAAAGGGGGAAATGACCATAAGGGGGAAGGGTAGATCCCCCCTGACCCCCTAGATTTGATGTGGGGACTAAAAAAGGGCCCAGCGGGGCAAAACATTTTTTTTTTTTGTTTGGCGCGGAGGCGTGCCCGGTATGCGCACCGGGGAGCGGACCGGGGAGCGTACCATGAAGAAAAATGAATGATAGAGTTTTAAAAAAATGTAGCCTTTTTTTAGAAATTGAAGGTAGTTCTAAAAAGAACTGTTTTTTTTCTTCTTTTTGTTGTTTTATATTTTTTATATTGTTTTTTTGAACATTTTGTACTTTTTTGGGATTTTCTGAACAGTTTTAGATTTTTTTTGTATTTTTCATGGGGAAAAACGAAAAAACAGGGAATTGAAAATGGCTCAACTGGAGCAAAAAACTAAAAGAAAAGAAAAAATTAGGGTTGATTGGGGCATTTATGGTTGTCTCCAGCAAGGAAGATGAGCTTTACACTCTGTTCTCCGTAGGAGATGGTCTTCCCACAATATTTACAGATAATTCTGAAATCTGCAAATCGGGGCTGAATGCACAGCATCGTCTCACTTTCCTCTGGTGCAGACGCAGTGGGTTGTTTCCTTTTTGAGCTGGTTCTTGTTGATCGGGGTGGGTTACTGGCCAGTTCCCTCATTTCTGCAGCAGAATAGTTTATAGGATGTTTGCGCTGTGGCGTATCATTGTGTAGTTCCCAAATGAATATTTTTTATTTGGGTTTCCCCTGGAAAGTTCCATGCCACAAATTTTGCAACTGACCTTGGGTGCATTTACTTTTTTTCCCCTCTGGGAGAGTAAAAAACTCCCAAATAATATGTGGTCTTGGCTGGTATGGGGCATTGTGTTCTTCCAGCCATCTTGAACTCCCCTCCTCCTCCTCCTCTTCTTCCTCTTCTTGAAGACCACCAATGATATCTTGAGGAGGTCCTTTTGGTGGTTGTGGTGGTGGTGGTGGTGCAGATGCACCAGCTGCTGCTACTACTGAAGCCATTATTTTGAGTAAAAAAGTAGAGAGAGCTACAAACAGGTCTTCCTAAGTCAAAGGACAAAGTCAGAATAAGGAAAAAAGGTGGGGTCTTTCATCCTTTTGAAAAAAAAAATGTATTGAACCAATGAAAAGTGTTATTTTCAGGTCACATGACCAGGGGCTTCATCATTATGAAACCAAAACTGGTATGAAGCAATAAAAAAATTTATTTTCAGGTCACATGACTCGACGCGCTTACGCTACGCGCACCGGGGCGCGCCCTGGGGTGCGCCCCGGGTCACGTCGCGTAAGCCCGTCGGATGTTTACGTTGCGCGATCGTATTCGCTCGAGTGCTTCCGGGTGCGCTTACGCCGTGCGTATCACGCGGATGCGGCTACGCGATACGTCACAATCATGTTGTCGTTCGCGATATTGGCGCTTACGGGACGCTCCCTGGAGCGCGCCCTTGGGCGCTTTATAAAAGTACACTTTTCGGGGCGCTCTCCGGGGCGCCCACCGGGAGCGCTCCAAAGCAAAAAATAAAAAATAAAAAAAATAAAAAAAAATTGGGGAAAAATTGTATGGACTGGTAGCCCTATTCTCAAGTGGTTTTTACGAAAATTAACTTTGAAAAAAATATATATTGTGCTACATTGGGCTATAGATATGTTAGAGCCAAAATGTAGCCCAAATGTAGCCCAATGTAGCCCAAAGATGGCCACCAGAGACAAAAAAAAAATGTAGCCGAAGTATCAGCCAGATGTAGCCCAACTGTAGCCCAATGACAGAATGTACCAGAGTGTTCTAAACAACTAGAGCGCTAACAGTCTTACTTATAAAGTGAGACTTATAGTTAGGAATTAGCATTAAAAAAACCTATGAAATTCACTGAAAAAACCATAGGTTTCAGACCAGTTATAGCTAGGAATTAGCATTTAAAAAACCTATGAAATTCACTGAAAAAACCAAAGGTTTCACACCAGTTATAGTTAGGAATTAGCATTTAAAATACCTATTAAATTCACTGAAAAAACCATAGGTTTCACACCAGTTATAGTTAGGAATTAGCATTTAAATAACCTATTAAATTCACTGAAAAAACCATAGGTTTCACACCAGTTATAGTTGGCTGGAAATTTTACTGACATAAAACCATTGAAATTCCACGTTATAGTTAGTTGGACTCACTATAACTTGCGCGTGTAATGCACTGCTGATGACGAAAGATATTACATCACTCGTGTAAAAAGGGGCGTGGCCTCATTACACCTCTCTGCAATGCAGCCCCCTGGCCCATACTGGAGGTTTCTGGTGGGCTACTTGGCCCCCAGGGACCCCAAGTATGCAAGGGGATTTAGTTCCCCCTCTGCAAACCCACCCAGGGGCTGCGTTGCGGAGAGGTGTAATGAGGCCACGCCCCTTTTTACACCTCTCTGCAACGCAGCCCCCTGGCGCATACTGGAGGTTCCTGGTGGGCTAGTTGGCCCCCATGGATACCCACTATGCAAGGAGACTTAATACCCCAATTTAGAATGTGCTACGGGGTGTGTTTGCCCAGTGGTGAAGGTAGGGGGCGGAGCTTGAGGTGATATGTGTGCAAACATGCCCTGTGGCGCATTTTAAGTTGGGGAATTAATTCCTCTTCAATACAGAAGTCCCATAGGGGCCAACTAGTCCAACAGGTACATCCAGTAAGTGCCACGGAGCTGCGTTGCAGAGTGTTGTAAAAAGTGGACGTGCCCTTTGAACACCTCTCTGCAACGCAGCTCCCTGGCGCATACTGGAGGTACCTGGTGGGCTAGTTGGCTCACAGGGGACCTCAGGATTGAAGAAGAATTAATTCCCCAAACTAAAACGCGCCACAGGGCGTGTTTGCACGCTTGTCACCTCATGCCCCGCCCCCTTCATTCACTATTGAGCGAAATATTCCTCTAAAATAAGCTGAACTACGAATTCCGATTTACTCACCTGTTATCAGGAGAGACCTCAGTGCTGCATCTTGCAGCCCACTACTGATCCTAAAAAGTAATTCTAAACATACTTACAGTAACTTGAATTTCCTTCCATAGGCTAACATTGATTGGTTTCGCTTGGAAATTCTTTTAAGTGTGAAGTTTTGGAACTTAAAAAAAATTCTCAAAAATCAGCTGAACTACGAATTCCGATTTACTCTCCTATTATCAGTAGGGACCTAAGTTCTGCATCTTTCAGCCCACTACTGATCCTGAAAAGTAATTCTAATCGTAGTTACAGTAACTTGAATTTCCTTCCATAGGCTAACATTGACTGGTTTCACCTGGAAATTCTTCTAAGTGTGGAAAATTGGAACTAAAAAAATTCCTCTAAAATCAGCCGAACTACGAATTCCGATTTACTTACCTGTTATCAGGAGAGACCTCGGTGCTGCATCTTTCAGCCCACTACTGATCCTGAAAAGTAATTCTAATTGTAGTTACAGTAACTTGAATGCCCTTCCATATGCTAACATTGACTGGTTTCATTTGGAAATTCTTTTAAGTGTGGAGTTTTGGAACTTTAAAAAATTCTTCTAAAATCAGCCGAACTACGAATTCCAATTTACTCACCTGTTATCAGGATAGACCTCAGTGCTGCATCTTTCAGCCCACTACTGCCACTGAAAAGTAATTCTAATCGTAGTTACAGTAACTTGAATGTCCTTCCATATGCTAACATTGGCTGGTTTCACTTGGAAATTCTTCTAAGTGTGGAGTTTTGGAATATTTAAAAATTGCTCAAAAATCAGCCGAACTACGAATTTTGATTTACTTACCTGTTATCAGGAGGGACCTCAGTGCTGCATCGTTCAGCCCACTACTGATCCTAAAAAGTAATTCTAATCGTAGTTACAGTAACTTGAATATCCTTTCATATGCTAACATTGACTGGTTTCACTTGGAAGTTCTTCTAAGTGTGTAGTTTTGGAACTTTAAAAAATTCCTATGAAATCAGTCTAACTACGAATTCCGATTTACTCACCAGTTATCAGGAGAGACCTCGGTGCTGCATCTTTCAGCCCACTACTGATCCTGAAAAGTAATTCTAATCGGAGTTAGAGTAACTTGAATGTCCTTACATATGCTAACATTGACTGGTTTCACTTGGAAATTCTTCTAAGTGTGGAGTTTTGGAACTTTAAAAAATTCCTCAAAAATCAGCCGAACTACGAATTCCGATTTACTCACCTATTATCAGAAGGGACCTCAGTGCTGCATCTTTCAGCCCACTACTGATCCTGAAAAGTAATTCTAATGGTAGTTACAGTAACTTGAATTTCTTTCAATACGCTAACATTGAGTGTTTTCACTTGGAAATTGTTCTTAGGGTGGAATTTTGGAACTTAAAAAAATTCCTCAAAAATCAACCGAACTACAAATTCCGATTTCCTCACCTGTTATCAGGGGAGACTTCAGTGCTGCATCTTTCAGCCCACTACTGATCCTGAAAAGTAATTCTAATTGTAGTTACAGTAACTTGAATTTCCTTTCATAGGCTAACATTGACTGGCTTCACTTGGAAATTTTTCATAGTGTGGAGTTTCGGAACTTAAAAAAATTCCTCAAAAATCAGCCGAAGTATGAATTCCGATTTACCCACCAGTTATCTGGAGAGACCTCAGTGCTGCATCTTTCTGCTCACTACTATTCCTGAAAAGTAAATTTTACTGAACTTACCAGTAACTTGAATTTCTTTCCATAGGATATCATTACTTGCTATATAAAATATATATAAATTAAAAAAATATAAAATTAAAAACAAAATATTACAATTTAAATATTTTTAAAAAAAATCAATTTATATTAAAAATATGTAATGTAATTCAAAAAATAAAATATCTAAAAATAAATACTTTAAAACAATGTAGTAAATTAGTATACAAAATATAACAATTAATACATTTAAAAATTATCATTTACAAAACCTTTGAAATTCACTGAAAAAAACATAGGTTTCAGCCATGTTATAGTTAGGAATTGGCATTTAAAAAACCTTAGAAATTCACTGAAAAAAAACATAGGTTTCAGCCACGTTATAGTTAGGATTTAGCATTTAAAAAACCTTAGAAATTCACTGAAAAAACCATTGGTTTCACACATGTTATAGTTAGCTGGACATTCCACTCATACAAAATTTGCACCACTGTATGCTTGTCTCCTAATGGGAGAGATATTGGTTATGGGCTGAAAAATTCATCAACTTTTCTAGTAACATCATACTGTGGGGCAGATACATCAATGGCATTCTGCTTGTTTGACAGGGCCCCTAAAGCCTCGTGAAACAGTTCATTGATTCACTCACACCAAACAGATGGGGAATTGACTTCACCTATACCACCTCGACAACTGAAATTGAATTCTTAGATTTTACCATCTACATTAACAACAATCAGTTACAAACTAAAATACACAGAAAGCCAACAGGTGCAAACTCGAATCTCCACGCCTCTAGCAGTCATCCAAATCACACCATCGCAAATATTCCGGCAGGAGAATATCGCCGAGCCAGAATGAATTGCAGTTCTACTGAAGAATATATGATCAATTCAAATGAAATAACAAGCAAACTAAAAAGTCGAGGATACAAGACAAGAGTTCTAAATTCAGCTCAGAAGAGATATGCTGATATTGAACGACAACAGCTGTTACACAACAGCCGAACTGAAGAAAGCATACCGGTTGTTCGCTTTTGTACACAGTATAACAATGGTCCCCAGCATATCCGCAAGATACTTAACAAAAACTGGCATCTTCTGAAAGAGAATCCCACAATATCGGAAGTATTACATGAGAAACCTCAACTTAGTTTCTCCAGAAGTAGAAACTTGAAGGATATCCTATGCCCCTCCTTTTTGGATATAAAACAAGAACCCACTAAGCTTCTACAACAGCCAAAGGGCTCCTATAACTGTGCCAACTGCTTAATATGCAAGTTGGGTAAATCCAAAACAAAATAAATTGACATCAACAACAATATGTACAAAATAAATGAATTTATCAACTGTGAAAGTACTAACACAATCTACCTCATTACTTGCCCTTGTTATCAACACTACATTGGGAGTACGGTAGGCTATTGAAAATTCGCATCCAAGAACAATACCGGAACATCCAAAAATCTAATACCCGACAACCGCTAAAAGAGCATTTCCTGAGACACCATTACCATCCACGCAATTGCACTTTTGTTGGTTTAAAAAAATTGAAGCAACATAAAGGAGGTGAAAATCTGGAATCACGCCTTCGTAAGGAGGAGAGTGTACTCATAATAGGTTTTGGAACAGTGGAAAGAGGTCTTAGTATTGAACATGAATGGCATCATTGGCTCTGAGATAACCAGAGGAACCTCCTGTACGTTACAGAGGCTGTTACATACCTACAGGCCTGCTGGCCGGTGTTCATGCGATCTGAACCAATGATGAACGCCAAAGTTACTTATAGCTTCATGATGTTTACCAAAATCTATTGATAATATAGAAAAATGTTTCTGGTTTAAGAGACTTACAAAGGTTTACACTGTGTATATTTTGAAATCCGCTTATTCCATCTAGCTATGGAAATAGAACAATTTCTGTCAACAGCGTTATCAAAGGTATTAGATATAAAGTGATATAAAGATACTTTGTCTCACACTGTGTGACAATTAGCATCTAGCTTTATTCAAACTATAAGGCTGTGCCCGGAGGTAACTGAACAAAGTCTGTTGGCAACTTGCTCATATTTAAAATACACTCTGCCCATATCCCACTCTTACAAAATTGTGAGAATGTTGTCTCCCTTTAAATATATAAAAATATGGTTAGGACCGTGGGTATCTAACTGACGCCTCAAAAAGACATATGAACTACATTGACTAAATTCAGAGTTTTAAAATTGTTTCGTAATACAATACACACTTGGATGAGACTTAAAATCCATTTGGGTAATGACCATCATGCCCATCCTAACATGGCGGCTGCGAATGCACAACCTAGAGAACCTTTTTAATTTCCTGTAATTTTTTAAACAATGTTTCCCGTAATTAATTCATTTATGACTATCGACTTTTTGGAGAGTCATAATGTATGCATAGACGCTAAATACGAATTATATTCCATGTTATTTAAGATTTGGACCCAATTCATTCCATTCAATCTTGGCTCCTCTTTGCCTATTCAATCATGGCGAGTGTGAAAATACCCCCGTAACATTTTCTTCGCAAACATCGGGATCTCAATATTTTGTCTTCCCATTCGATTTAATCATGTTTGCTAAAAACTCTTTTGTTGACCTGTAAGATTTGATGAGCACAAGATGTGGCCATGGTCTTTTTTCTTCCTTTTGCTTGTTTGCATGTTTCTGAGGTAAACAAACTACTATCACATGGTTGAGTTGTTCCGGTTCAATGAGGTGAATTAGGGTATTTAAAATCGTCACCGTGAGATTAACCTTAAGCACAGCGGATTTACCCATAGATACGGAGCGCTATTCTTCTTTGACCATGACTAAAGTAAGTGACTCGTCGTGCTATCGAGATTTTGAGAGGTGTATTAGCCCAACGTTTAACTCATAAGATCAGTTTATGTGCCATTTCTTACAATTTTTATTCGTCAATAATGTCTTTTACGAACCTCAGCTTTCTAACACAGCTCTAGCGAATATCATCTTAATATGAATATCATTTTAATAAGAATACCTGTCTTTTCAAATATTGACGTTTTACTCGAGTGCCCTCTCCACACAAAATGCGTGCCCGGTATAAACAGTGACTAATGGGCTACACGGCACGTAACAAACCGGTACAAAAGCTTTTTACTGATCTGTGTTGGATTCTGGGGTTAGAAATGTAGCAATACTTTTGAAAAAATTCTTTCTTTTTGAAAACACTTTGTGGACTATTACCTCTGTCATAGCATAAAGCAAAATTACGCCATATGTGCTTACATTAAGATGTTTATTTTTCTCAGACTTGGATATAAGTACTTGACTGCATATGTGGAAATGTTAGAAAATTTCTCTGACAAACTGCAAATTGGATGATTTAAACTAGGTACTATTAATTTGCCTTACTCATTGCCCTATTATCAAGCATGATTTTAACTCACTTGTTTTCCCTTAGCACATGCATGCAGCCTTTCCGGTGATCTCTAATAACACTAAATCGTCACCATGTCCTCTCATTAAAAGAAAGTATAACATGCCTTATGCCAGTACCTCCCCTACTAGAGAACTGCAACCTAACTTTAATAATTAGCTCTAGTTCAGAAACCTTGGATATGGATACTGGACTCAAATGAGCCTACTTTTGATCTTTTTAAACCATGTCTGTCAAATGATTTAAAGAAATTAGGCTTTCCTTTTGTCTCTTTGGCACTTTCTGGGACTATGAGGTATCACACAACAAATCTTGCCGGGAGGTTTATTTTCCATGCTTGCGATCCGCAACTTGATTTGCTGATCGCGAAAAAGGAAAAAGTTTTACGATTATGTCATTTTCCTTGCTCGCGATCACCAACTTGATATTGAGGACCGCGAGCAAGCAAAAAATGACGGCTGCACTACGCTACGCATGTTTGCACTGTGCTACGTGCAATTTGCATAGTGCAAATTTGCGCAAACCTTGCAAACTACGCGAGCGTAGCGTAGTGCTTTGTCTGTGGATTGTTCAAGCAAAAGAGAGGCTGCACTGGTCGTTATAGAGGATGCCTTCTTGCAAAAGGTGGGGAGGCCTTAAAGTACTACTTATGAGTGCCCCAGGTGTTGCCATTCTGGAAACACTAAATGTAAGGCCATCCTAGGATTGTTTTCAAATATGAAAAGAAAAGGTTGTGTAAATGTAGGAAATCCAAATTTTTTGTGTGTCACCACAGAATTGTATCTTTTGTTCAGCCTTATACATTTGCTGGCATTTAACCCCTGCTAACCACCAGTTGAATGCTGGTGTACCCCACTTAAGCATGGTTGATTTGACATACCCCTAAATGGTATATTCAACTTACTAGATGTCCTTAGTATATGGTATAAGGTGTACCCAGGGACTGGATGTTAAATGCCACTAGTGGACTGTAGCACCTATTGTGCCATCCATTACAGTGGTAGTGCAAATGTGCCCACAGGCCTGCAAGGATTAGCCTGACAGTAACAGTTTAAAAACTGCAATCCGATTTGCATAATACATACAGACAAAACACACCTTTTAAATATTAATAACCCCCTCTATGTAGACCGTGTGGCCCACAGGGCATGGTTCATGGTATTTAAAAGTAGGACATGTAGAAATGTAATTATAACATGTGCTTACAGTAACTAGCACCTAAAAGCCTTTTTACACTATTGCTGGCCTAGCTGTCACATGTAGAAAACTAGGGTACACAATAAAATTCTAGCACTGTATTCCAGGAATAGGAGCTGGAAACAACTATTTTTAAAAGTTAATAAAATCAAATTAAATGGTGAATCTCCTAGCCAGGGATTAGCATTTGAAAAGGTATGAAATGCTTCCAGGAAACTACACAATATGTTGATGTGATTGACAATTCAACCTGAGTGGGCAGGATGCCTCCTTTGAGCTCCGCAAAGTGTCGGGCTGTGAGTATCCCTTTTGAAATTACATTGTCAAATCCTGTTTAAGTGTCGACTTCTACTTTACAAGTCTGCTGGGTTTACATGGAACACTGGGGGTGCACTTGAGAGGAAGAGAAACAGGATATTGAAGCAATTATTATGTATACACTATCTGGTTGCTGTAAAATTCTGCTTTTGTTCTACCAGTCTTCTGTCTCTTGGTTTATTGGGGGTACAGTGACTGCTGCAAGCTAGACATTGGTGTTAGATATGGGAGGACACTAGGATTACCATAATACACTTCCCTCCCACACACCCAGCTATCAGAGACCATGTGTAGTGTGGTGGAAGATGTTGCAATCTTAAAATTTGCCAAAGTGGGTACAGTTGACTCTGACAACTTTTACTCCTTTGGTTAGGGGATACCCAGGACTCATTCCCACCTACTAGCTCATTCCTGAAATAAATGGTGGCACCTCCAGGCACCCACTTATAAACCCTTTCTGGTCCTGAAGAAGAAAAGAAGAGGACTGGACCTGTTGTCCGTGACCTGGGAGAAGCCCTGAAGGACTGGACCTTCTCCCTCCTGTTCCCAGGATAAAGATAGTGGATGTCAATGGTAATAAGGCTGGCCTCATGTTCAAGCTACAGGGATACAACAGCTATCTTTTCCTGGAAGTACCCATCTGACCAGTAGCACTTGGACCTGAACTGAACTCAGCTGTTGCCCTCACCTGTGAGTCTCTAAGTGCCTCCATTTAGGTCCTGGGGGCTTTATAAGTGTACTACAGATATGGATTGGAAACTCCAAGGACTAAAGTTAGACAGTAAAATCTTTGTCCAGCACAAACCTGGTTGATGTACTTGACCTGCTTTGCATCACGGGCACCCGCATAATGCACTTCAGTCCCGGTCTACCGCAACCATTGACTACAATTTACAATTTGTACTTAGTGCTATGCCGACTTAAAATTTAAAAAATTCAAGTCTGTGGGTCGCTTATTGGATTGTTTTCATTTTGTTTATTGAATTTTACTCTGTTACATAAGTTAGGTTGGGATTTATATTGTTTTGCATTTGGACTTTATTACTGTTTTGGTGCTGCCTGAATACCTTATACATTGCCCTAAGTTAAGCCTGCCTTCTCTGTGCCGTAGCTACCAAAGGGTTGCGCTTGGGTTAATTTAGTGTATTGAGGGTTTACCCTGACAAGGACTAGGAATATTCCTTGAAGTGGGTAGTCACCCACCCCAAATAATGATCCAATTTCTTACATTAAACATTTAGAAAATGTCAAAAGAAATTCTACGACTGATACATAATATGTTTTTTGGGCAGTAAACTTTTAATAGTAACTCAATAATGTAGCCCATTATGGTGGTGGACCTGCAACTGATATCTGTGGGTAACTTGCAGCCCACACTTTTTTAATCCCTTCATGGCTATCTCAGACTTCTGGAGGCAATACAATTGTTACCATTAGGTTAGCCAACAGTACTGTGTAGTTCTGAACAAGGCAAAGCTGTTTAGGAACAATCAACATGTTAAATTCAAGATATTTAATTTATGAGAATTAGTCAATTGGAAATGAGCTTCAATGGATTGTAGAAATGTGTGTGAATCTATGAGAAAAATATAACCTGCCCAGCAAAGTTGTGTTGAAAGCTCATCCTTTTTTCTCAACTGAATTTCACAATATCTATATAAAAAAATTGTAGGATGCTAGAGACCCCTCCCGCCCACACCAAAGTCACTGGGGGCCATTCCCTCCAAAGCGAATACTTCTGGCTATGATCCTGCCCGTTGTACCGACAGGATTTTCAGACCAGATGGGATCAGCTCCTGAGAGCCCCTCTAACCCAGTCGGAACGTAACCACCTCCCTCCTCAGGACCATCTATCCAGGCACCTGGGTACCTACCTGAGGATGGGGAACTTGCAATATACAAGCTCATATCATCAGAAACATCACTAAATCTATAGGGATACTAAGAATACTCACTGATTACTAAGGACATCCATGCCCTACACCACACTCATACCTTATAGTCTCGCGACCACATGGGTCCAGACTAATCTACCCTGGGGCAGTTCTGATTATCTACCATTACACACTGATCACCCTCAGTGCTCACTCAAGCCGCAATCTTGCGGGTATACACACTGCTCACCCTCAGTGCTCACTCGACACGCAATCCGGCGCGCCTACACACATGGGCCTGCAGTCCCAGTGCTCTCATTTACACACGGTCCGCAATCCGGCAGACCTAAGCACCAGTCTCCTACCTGGTGTTCTCATTTACACACGGTCCGCAATCCGGCAGACCTAGACACTGACCACAATCAGTGCTCTCACTAACGCCACTTACCAATGACGACCACTTTCCTATGAATACCTTCAGCTCTCTGTCTCTCTATGTTGGGAAGTCTCTCTCTCTCTATTCACTAAGGGCTTGCTGCTACAATAATAGAAATGGTATGGCTTTCCAAATTACAATATGTACCTTCTGCTCTTGGCATCAAATGTTCCCTCTCTCCCTACTTGCTCAGTCACTCCTTACCTGATCGGGATTCGCATCCGTTCATGCAAACAATGTCTGACTAGAAGACCAGGTTACCCTGATTGAACAAGAATACAAGGCACATGTCGGTTCACTAAGAACTGGGGAAGTTTTATTATAACAATGATGAAGTAAACATACACAAATCTGTGGGGTCTCTATGACTAACAGGAACTTTAACACACCGCTGAAAGAAAAGGATTAGACATACAATAGCCTAGGGAATAAGGACAAGATTAAGGTGTAATTATAAAGAACAAGGTCACCTTGGGAGTGTGAAGTCTTGCTCTAGCTGTCACCTGGGCTCCTCTCTCGTCTGTGTCTTGGCTCATCTCAGACTCTCTCTCTCCTGCACTCTTGGATACACATCTGCGCTGATCACTTTGCACTGGATTTCTCTCCCCCACGGACTCTCTCCACCTTCCAACTTCAATCTACTGGTTTCTGCCGCTCTGATAACTGTTCATTCCACTAGCTTGTTCACTCTGGGTAAGGTCTCTGTGCCAATGTCCAATTAACTCCAGCTGCTCCCACAGGTTAATCCATGATATAACTTCAGTCTCTTCTAAAAGGCATTACTTCAGACTCCAGCTATTCACAACTCCTCCTGATAAGTAACTGCTTCTGACTGCTTCCTTCAGTTCCAGCTCACTGACTGTCTGTTTGTCTTCTCTCTGTTCCAAGCATTTTCTGTCTCTTCTCCTCTTGCAATTCCACTCCTCCAACTCTACCAACACTCTCTGCTCCTTCAATTCAACTAACTCTCTCTGCTCCTCCAATTCAACTAACTGCAACTTCAGCTCAGCTCTCTCCAGCTTGAACTCTTTCTGCAACTCCAACAACTCTCTCTCTTCTACCACTCCAGCTCAACTAACTAACTCCGCCTCTGCACTTCACTAATATAGAATGCTGTCTCCTCATGGAAAGTTCCAGCCAGCAGCTTCCTCCCACCAATCCCATGCACCAGGCTCCTTGCGCTAGACGCTCCCACAGTGACCAGCTGCTTGTTTCGTCTAGAGACCTGAGCCCAGAGACACTTCCTGATTAGATTCAGCTCTGGCCGGTTCTCTCCGGTTCGCTTAGGGCGAACAACAGCTCAAAACCAAAATATTACCTTTTCCCCTGAAGCCTCTCAGCTCCATCAAAATGGAGTCCCTCTAGTTCTGCGCCTGTACGCCTGAGAAGGATGAAATAACCCTTAGTTCTGTCAGAGTACCTACATAAACCATACCAATGTGTAATATAAAGTTAGGACCACAGGATCCAACCTCTACTATAAGCAAAAATGACAGGCCAAAGCCAATAGGCAATAGATGGCCTCTTCTAGGTCTGGAAGAAAGGGCTTAAAATGGCCAACACAAGCTAGGAATAAGTATCCTAGATGTGAGCAAGATTAAAGTCTATATCACTGCCAACTATGGCCAAAAGCCTGTCTGTACACCCGTAAAGCGCCATTTGCTCTTATGTATTACTTTTACACTTATTCTTTTAAAATTCATATCTTGACTTGTACTTATTGGATTTTTTTTATTTTGGTCTTGTTTTGTTCAGCATATAATAGTGTATTTGTTCTAAATCTGTGTGGAGTATTTTTGTGGTGTTTTCATTGTGTTACTGTATGTGTGTGTGTTTTGCACAAATACTTTACACATTACCTCTTTAGATAAACCTGACTGCTGTGTGCCAAACTACCAGAGGGTGAGCACAGGTTATCTTTTAGCGTGTATCTAGCTTACCCTGACTAGATTGTGGTTCCTGCTTGTACAGGGTGCATACTATGACAACCAGAAACCCAATTTATAACAAAAACACTTAAACATCAGAAGCATATTAAGTGTATAGAACAAAGACTTTTGACCAACATATTCACATTATCAGTGGACTTCTGCACTCATCTTCAGAATTTTTCTTTGGTCTGTCGCGGCTTTGGTCAGTAGTATCACTACTTTACCTATTAACAGTCTGTCTCCCATTTACTTTCCTCATATTTGACCACAATCACCAATCAGCAGGAACTAGCAATGAGAGATTGAGAACTAGATGCTTCAGAGGTGTGGGGCTGTGTGGTGGAACAAGGCTTCAAGTTTTTGGCTTTGGTCATATTTTTCTTTCCTGGGGATTTCTGCCCTGGCAGTTTGATCGACTTCAGATTTTCTTTAATGTAGATTTATATTCGATTGCTTTTTCACTTTACTGATTTTGAATTGGCAGTCACATTGGAAATTATGCACTGTTTGTGAAATCAATTCTCTCCTGAAACAATTGTGCATCACTAACTGCAAATATTTTTATTCCAGAATCCTGTGCTTTACTGCCCATTTTTAAATGAAATCTTCCATTGGTGCTTCAGAGGTTTCAAGGGCTACATTTTGAACTTCCGAAAGAAGTACCTTTTGCTAAGATTATTGCTTCAGTAGTAATCTTTCGCCATATAAATTGCTGACCTGGGGGCTCTCGTAAACCACAAAAGCTAATTGAAAGATAATGTTCTGCCTACGGCTGGATTTTCTGTCTAATGTGTGCGCAGATGTTCATTCAAGCTGGGATATAATTTTGGGAGTTTTTATACCTAATCTCATCATCATTCACTGGATATAATATATGCTCTCTAGTATTGTGTACATGAGTTTAGTTTTTGCTCTGTTTTTCACTTAGACCTGATTGCCAGGGTTGGAAAACATTTGCAGCTATCATATGGCTGAGATACCCGCCACCCCCTCTCAACACAATCCCCAAGAATGGGAATACGGAAACAGTTCTGAACTTTTGGAAGGCGGGAGGGAGTTACCCTCCCGGCCGTATTTATTAAAATATGAAACAAAATTAAAAACATTAAAATAACAGTTTCATATCATGTACAATTTCATTTCCACATTACGATGTTCTTGGCTGACCTTAACACATCTCTAATACAAAGGTTCTCCTAGCCGATACTAAACATCCTGCAAATGCATTTCTCAAAATTGAAATTGTACATCCTAACATTACGGGCCAACGGCAAGGTCGTAACCGGTGTCAGATCCCTAATATCAGAACTCCCCCCTCACTTGTGAGGGGCGGTCGCACAGAGGACTGTACCTTTGTGCCTACTTCCAATTTCCCTTGTCTTAGCGGGGGCCCCTGTTAACTCGACGCCATCTTAGTGGTCGTCCGAGGACTCGTGTGAGATGTCTAGAAGGTAGCGTAGACCCCCCTCCCACCCCACACAACTTACCACATCTGCCGTCGCAGATGTCCTGGCCCCGGGAAATTCCCAGGAGGGGCCCGCAGCCCCTCCTCCCCAGGGAGGGGCCTATGGCCGCCTTCCCTTTCGGCGTCCCCATCCTTAGAGGGGACCGCCTCCCCGTTTGAGGGGCCAATGGCCGCCTCCCCCCGGGCGCTCCCGTCCATAATGGGTGACGCCCCACCTCTAGGGATCTTCCAATTACTGCTCACCGATCATGACCTTACCGCCCGACCAAAATAAATACGACAATCTAAGACTAAAGAGGAGAGAAGACAATTATACTTAAGCAACTCAAAGTATAAACTCTACAGAACATCACTGTTCAACTCTGGTGCAACTACTTTGCTGAATAAAACATGCTGAAAAAGAAAATTATCAACTTTATTTCATACCAAATCACCAACTTTTATTCAGAACAACCTGTAAGAGAAACAATACCACGTCATACGACTTTATTGAAACAAATCGCTGTCATCAGGGGCTGGTGGGTGGGTCAAAATTGGCTCTTCGTTCCGTCTCGAGCTCACGTGCAACGGGGAGGTGCAGCTTCAGAGCACAGGAACAAGAGGATGCTTCCTTGGCTTGTCGCTCCTTTTATCCTTCTTCGGGTGGGCGTGGGCCCACCTCCAATCCGCCTCCAGGGCGTGGCTAGCGGTGTCGGTGTCTAGGACAACCCACTCTAGGGCGGGAAAAGGCGCGCCCCGGCTACGCCGCTTCGGGCATACCAGCCGAGACTCGCCTCCTGCCCAAAATGGCTTCCCGGGGGGATCGGGGTACTCCACCATACGTTCGGGGGGACCGAGTGGTCGCCCCTTTCCATATGGCTGAGATACCCACCACCCCCTCTCAACACAATCCCCAAGAATGGGAATACGGAAACGGTTCTGAACTTTTGGAAGGCGGGAGGGAGTTACCCTCCCGGCCGTATTTATTAAAATATGAAACAAAATTAAAAACATTAAAATAACAGTTTCATATCATGTACAATTTCATTTCCACATTACGATGTTCTTGGCTGACCTTAACACATCTCTAATACAAAGGTTCTCCTAGCCGATACTAAACATCCTGCAAATGCATTTCTCAAAATTGAAATTGTACATCCTAACATTACGGGCCAACGGCAAGGTCGTAACCGGTGTCAGATCCCTAATACCAGAACTCCCCCCTCACTTGTGAGGGGCGGTCGCACAGAGGACTGTACCTTTGTGCCTACTTCCAATTTCCCTTGTCTTAGCGGGGGCCCCTGTTAACTCGACGCCATCTTAGTGGTCGTCCGAGGACTCGTGTGAGGTGTCTAGAAGGTAGCGTAGACCCCCCTCCCACCCCACACAACTTACCACATCTGCCGTCGCAGATGTCCTGGCCCCGGGAAATTCCCAGGAGGGGCCCGCAGCCCCTCCTCCCCAGGGAGGGGCCTATGGCCGCCTTCCCTTTCGGCGTCCCCATCCTTAGAGGGGACCGCCTCCCCGTTTGAGGGGCCAATGGCCGCCTCCCCCCGGGCGCTCCCATCCATAATGGGTGACGCTCCACCTCTAGGGATCTTCCAATTACTGCTCACCGATCATGACCTTACCGCCACAGGCCGGATAGTTGACCGGCTATCCGGACCCCCCACAAAAACTCCTACTTAAAGGTCATGGCTGCAAACTCTTTAACCAGGCTACGAGGTCTCCTATGAGTAAAGTATTCCCCACCCGAGACAAATGGACCCCATCCTCTACATATATATGGTCCCCCCTGATACATCCATGAGGAATAGAATGCAATGTACTTTTACAGAATAATCTACCAAGTTTGTTATTCACTTTCTTCACCGAATGATTTACAGCAGACACAGAATTAGCCCCCCGCCACACCTTCCGTGGAATCATATGGGACCATGCAATCGTGCACCCCGGAACCCTTCTCGCTAACCAACTTACTGTGTATAGTATCAACTCGAGAAGTACTCGTCGACCAGTGGTCACCAAATCATTGCCCCCAAGATGCACTATGATTACAGATGGCGGTGACCTTGTCCGCCCTAACAAACCCTCCATAAAAGTTTGGAACTGGTCAATACAGAGCCCGCCCCTTCCGTAGAAGGTCACCCTGTACCCGTATTCCCCAGCCATGTGAATCATGTCACCTGCTTTGAATACGTCTGCGGCACGCCTCACGTATGAGTGGCCCACGACCCAAACCACTCGTTCCTCAGCCGGTGATCTTTGACCGCTGGATCCCAGGTGTCGGGTCGACTGCACAGTCCGCCCCGCCTCGTAAGCTCGCGAAACTGTAAACCAAACAAACACAAGAAGCGTGAGTGCATGACATTAGCTTCACAACATGTGCAACCGCACATACCTTTTATAACAATTCGAGGACCAACGCCCCAACTGTTTCACTTTTTCCACACTCTGACCCCTGGCTGTAGCCTCTGTAGCAGCCCCTATCCGGAAGGAATGGGTCCCAAACTCGCACGGGTTCAAGCCCGCAGCTGCGATTGCCATTGCAAGCACCCGCTGGAACTGAAACCTAGTCAGTGGGGTGGCGTCGGCGTGCCTCAGC
Source organism: Lissotriton vulgaris (assembly GCF_964263255.1). Lineage (NCBI taxonomy): Eukaryota > Metazoa > Chordata > Amphibia > Caudata > Salamandridae > Lissotriton > Lissotriton vulgaris. The sequence goes on along the minus strand of NC_141693.1, from coordinate 1,433,736,974 downwards.
AAGCTTCCCCAACATTAAGCCGCCCTCTGCGCCAAATACTCCTCAACGCATGCTACCGGGCACATGGGAGATCCCGGAATCCGCTGGACTACTATACTGTCCCCGATCGCTCCCTGATCGGTCTTGGACCTGGCAAATGAGACTACCATTGTCTCCCCCTTAATTTGAATGTGCTCTCGGCACAGACCTCCCCCCGTATCCTGCTTGTTCCTTGCTACCAGTTCGCTTACCCGCATAGCCCCATGGAATGCTAATGCAAAAGCGGCCCGGAATAGCACTGTCTCTGATTGAGATGAACATGTCGCAGGGAGTACGGACAGTAACAGGGCCAACCTTTCCAGACCTATCGGGTGCCTCTCATCCACTCTGCGACCCTCAAGGCGTTGCCACCCACGCAGCGCTTTTTGTACCAAAAAAGACGCTGTGGGGTCCTGGATACCATGAGCCCGTGCCATGAAAGAAATGGCGGCCCGGTGCCTATTGGCCGTAGCCACTGATTTGCCTGCCTGATGTAATGATAACAGAAAATTCAGGACATACTCCTCTTGGCCCCAAAACTCCCCCCTAGCTGAACCCAAAAAGGACCAATAGGAACGGAACGCCCCTTCATATGCCTTCCTTGTCCTGGGTGCTAGACTCTCTCCCATGAGGTCTTGTAGTCCGGGGCACCGAGAGACCAGAGAGCTTCGGGAAATGGTGCCGCCACCGGGTCCGCTGTGGGCAGAAAACCCCAGAAGGCCTGCATACGGGAACGAGAAAGCGCATCAGCTGCCTGATTTAACACCCCTGGCACATGCCTTGCCCTAAAGTGGACGTTTAGTCTCATACACAGCAGAACAATTTCCTTCAGCAATCTCAAAATCCATTTGCAGTGTGCTGCCTGACTATTGATACACTCAACCACGGTCATATTATCAGACCAGAACACCACAGAGCGATCACGAAACCCCTCAGGCCATGTTTTTAAGGCCACCAGAATAGGGAACAGTTCGAGAAATCCAATGTTACCTGTGAGCCCACTCTCGTGCCACCATGACGGCCATGTTCGTGCCGACCAGTGATTACCAAATATGGCGCCAAAGCCCACACTCCCTGCCGAGTCTGTCCACAACCCCAGCTCCTCGGAGGAAACCGCTGGTTTGTTCCACACGACACGACCGTTGAAATCCGCCAGGAATGCCAACCATATGCGCATGTCCTGGCGAACCTCTGCCGAGAGCCTTGTGCGGTGGTGCCCTTCCTTAAGGCCAACCATGGCTTGGGCAATAGAGCGGGAAAAAGGGCGAGCCATTGGTATCACTCTAAGGGCAAAATTCAGCTGACCCACAGCCTGCTGCAACTGATGCAAATTTACTTTCGTCTCGCTAATACATGTTTCAAGCGAGGCCTTAAATTTCATTACCTTTTCCTTGGGCAACCGGAAGCACCCCTCTTCGGAATCGAGCTCTATTCCAAGAAACTCGAGCAAAGTAGACGGCCCCACTGTCTTACCTGGTGCCAATGGTACGCCAAAGCGTCTCATGAGATCACAAAATTCATGCAAAGCCTGTGCACATTCCGTGTCCCCGGCTGCCCCCAGGAACAGAAAATCGTCAAGATAATGCATAACATGCGTAAACCCCGTTGTTCTTGTGAACGCCCATTGCAGAAAACTACTGAATCTCTCAAAATACACACAAGAGATGGAGCAACCCATTGGCATACATTTATCCATGTAATAGCGTCCCTGAAACATGAAACCAAGGAGACGCTGATCATCTGGGTGTACCGGGAGCAACCGGAACGCCGACTCGATGTCTGATTTAGCCATCAGCGCTCCGGGCCCCAGGCGATTCAAAATGGCGACGGCCTCATCAAAAGATGCGTACCGCACCGAACAAACTCCCGGGTCAATCGCATTGTTCACCGAAAGACCCCTTGGAGCTGACAAATTATGTATCAACCTGAATTCCCCTGGATCCTTTTTGGGGACCACTCCCAGAGGCGAACAAACAAAATTAGCAACTGGCGGCATGTCATAAGGTCCAGCAACCCGACCTCGGGCCACCTCTTTCCCAATCTTTGCTTGTACCACCGCCGTATTCTGCTGAACCGATAGTTGGTTCCTACATTGTGCTTTCCCCTGAAAATCCCCCGCCGGGATGCGGAAACCATACGAAAAACCATCTCGCAACACCCCAGCGGAGACATGATCCGGGTATTCGTTCAGCCAAGGAATCAGTGCCATGATATCAACAGGGGTAGGTAGAGGCGCCCCTCGGACTATTTCAGACCTGTTTGGCGCCTCCTCTACTTCCCGTATCACCAGTCTTGGCTCTGCACATAGTCTCGGGATGCGAGGACTGTCCGCACCCTGCACATTCATGCCTGAACTTGCAAGACCCCTGTGGCCTAGTACATTTGCCTCTGTTAAAGCTCCAGCAGACCCCTTTTTCACCTGAATTGCCATTATTCCTTGCGTTCTGATCATTGCTTGATCCCGCCCGAAAGGGCGCCCCTGACGAATGGCGGGAATACTCGACCATGTTTCCCCCTAAAGATGGCGACTTCGCCGTGCCTGCCTTCTCCATTTTTTGCCAGGAAATGGAGTCGAAACAATCCCACTTCAGGGATGAGTCGTGCTCCTTGGACTTACGAAATATGCTATCATAACAAAACCATTGACTACCCCCATATGTTTCATAAAATTCCATGATACGTGTCTGATACACGGCTAATTCCACCAATAATTCGGGCCTACGTTCCCCCATAATTGCAGTGAACATTCCAAACGCTCTGCCCCAATTGCCTATCGATTCGTCAACTCTGAAAGCGGCCATCTTTGCGCGCCATACACCAGGATGCAAAAACTCTTTTTGATTTTTTACATGCTCAATCGGTCAACAAGGAAAACATGTTCACATATTTATCCGCCCATATCCTTTCTTTCACCTCAATCGGGATATGCTGGACAACTTTTTCCCTCCTTGCAGGTACCGATCCCTCCCCCGCCATCGGCAATGGCTGCTTACCTGAACCAGTAGCTGTGACCGTAGTCCCTGCCGAACCAACGCCCGATACTGGTTGTTCCACGGGAGCCTGCGGGGAAACAAAAGGACACGGTGCCTTCGCGGCATCTTTCGATTGCCTCAACTGCTTCATTATCGCCCTGGCTTCTTCAGCCGTGGCCCCCTCGTTCTCTTTGCCCAACCATGCCGCCAACTGGGCAGCCAGCTCAGGAGGCATATCCTCCCCGTTCACATGAGTGACCACCACAGGGATTGGTTGTCCCGCGTTCGGGACCGGAGTCGGGGCCTCGATCGGGGTGACCGGGTGCGTTGGAGGTGCTTCGGGAACCGGGGCCTCCCCACCCGACGCTCCCCTCTTGGCCCTTCTACCTCTCCCGTTAGGGACAACTCCCGGCAATGCTGGTCCGATGACTCTCTTCGGTCCCCCCGCACCATTCATTGCCGCCATCTGCTTCTTCATGTCCGCCATGTCCTTCATCAGCATACGAAGCATCTGATCAGTCCCGACCCTCTTTCCGACTTTCTTGCTAGGCATCGTCCACGGATCCTCCTCAAGGTCCTAGGTCGGGAAGCTCTGAACACGCTGAAAGAAGAAACACAAAATTAAATTCTCAAAATTGGCTCTTCGTTCCGTCTCGAGCTCACGTGCAACGGGGAGGTGCAGCTTCAGAGCACAGGAACAAGAGGATGCTTCCTTGGCTTGTCGCTCCTTTTATCCTTCTTCGGGTGGGCGTGGACCCACCTCCAATCCGCCTCCGGGGCGTGGCTAGCGGTGTCGGTGTCTAGGACAACCCACTCTTGGGCGGGAAAAGGCGCGCCCCGGCTACGCCGCTTCGGGCATACCAGCCGAGACTCGCCTCCCGCCCAAAATGGCTTCCCGGGAGGATCGGGGTACTCCACCATACGTTCGGGGGGACCGAGTGGTCGCCCCTTTCCATATGCTGTTGGATATTGTTCAGCTTTTCTCATAAAACGTGCAAGACTGCGATTTCCAAATGGCTCCTTCCAGTGCTGAACCCAAGGGAGAATATCTCTTGAGGTTGTATATAAATGATGCCACATGAGTGTTCTCAAATACCTTGGAATGCAATCTTTGGTAAAGTATCAAGCTGAGTACTGGTTACATTGGTTTTATTCAAACAAGAACAAAAACACAAAGTACATGCCATAAATTATAACCCTGTGAGCTGGCGAGTTTCATTCATGAAACGCTCCTAAGTACATAGACATCACTCATTTGAATAGCAAAATATATTTTGTATTCAATGACTATTACTAGAGTTTTGCTATAAATGCTGCTGGGCCCCATAGATAAACACATACGTTACTAAATTCACATCTCCCTGTAAATCGTCCATTGGCTCCACACGTTCTCAAATGTGCATAGGCAGCCTCTTCCCTCATCCACAACCTACTCAGCCCCCATGCACCAGTCCATATCTCTATTCTATTGCTCCTATTGTGGCATTGCAAGCAGCCCCCACAGTAGTGTAATATTGTGTCGGGCTATAACTATACCTACATTTTAAAATAGACTTTGATGTTTGGTGTCTAGTTACCCCCACCCCCATACAGCCAGGACACAAATGTGCTTACTAGTGAGTAGCGTCTGCCCTGTAGCTTCCACTAGAATGCTCATTATTGCCTGTCAGAATGGCTGTATCCCAAGGCATTCCCAAAGAGTGTACAGAAACGCACCCCTCTGCCCACAACACAGGAGACAATCATCAGTATCAGCTTTCCCACTCTTCAGCATCAACACTCCAGTGTAATACACTCTATGTAGGTTGTTTAATAGAGGTAGGTGGACCCAGCTCCAACTGTCACCCTCCCCCCCCCCCAGGTCACTGGAGAGCTTCTATCTACTCCTCATCCACCAGTTCCTCAAAGTACTGCTCCCACAACCCCTTCAAAGCCACCAATGCATTAGGGTGATTATTCATAAGTTTCCGGGATATAGGAGAAATTGCCTCATGTTGGAAGGGTTGATCAAGCACTCTATCTTGTAATGGAGTAGTGCATTCTATTGGCGTACTCCTCGGCATATCTTTGTAGAGAGCATGTCAAAGTCACAAGAAGCGAAAAATCTCTTCTTCTGGCATCTCAAATTCATCCTTAAGTGTTTGAAACTTCTATATATGTTCACTCTCCCATATGACTTCTAGTTGACTTTTTCCAGTGAGATACCCATGTTCAAACCCAGTGAAGTGTTGCCCTTCACCCAGTCTCCAGGGGTCCCACAATGGGACATCCCCTGTCAGGGTAGAGGACCACCCCATCTGTCCAAGCACCCTATCTCATACTTGCAGCACCACCCTAACGTGTGTTAGCCAATCAGCCCTACTTTTCTTTCCATAGATAGATGCCAGGTATCCTTTCGGTGCCACACAGAGGGCTCCTACTTCTAAGCAAAAGACAGTCATTAACTCTAACTAATTTCATTGCCAAGTAGTATCTCCTATCGTCTAGGAGGGCAATACCATCTTCATACACTCCTCTAGTTAGCTTAGATAACACTATTCTCTGGGTACCATTGTTCCAGAGAAGCTGCCTCAGTTCTCTGTCCACACACTGAAAGAAGTGCTTTGGTATGACATAAGTGTAAGAGTATGTCTAGTAAGGTATCGATAAACTATGATTTTGCTGTCCTTTCCATTGACATTCCAGGAGAGTACTGATAACTTCCCATCGATCTGACCTAACAAATTGCTCAATTGTCTTGGCCCACAAGGCAAATGGATCCATACGCATGTATGTGGATTTACATTATTTAAACAACAAGATATGGGTAGATCAGCATCTTCTTCCTAATATCACTGAAATATTATCCACGCTCAAAGGAGTTAACATTTTCAGTCTGCTAGATATTGCTTTAGCAAACCATTAAAGCAACTTGCTTTTAGATTCTAGGCTTTTTCACATCTTTTATAACTCCTAAGGGATTGTTCCAATCTAAATGCATACCTTTCGGGTTAGCGTCTGCAGTCTTTCAGAGAGTGGTGGAGAGTTTATTCAAGGGACTGGACAGCATTGTAGGATGATGTGTTGGTCTATGGTGGTGATCAGGAGCAGCATGACAAGAGATTGCATCTAGTGTTGTCCATTTTGAAAGGGATTAGAGCAGTCATATCTGCTGCCTGGAAGCAGCAGTGGGGTGTGTTGGGGGGAAGGGGAATCACTATAAAAGAGAAAATTACTTACCTGCTACCTCTCCTGCATCCTCTTCCTGGCTTCTTCTAAGAAACACGACGTACTAGGGCTCCCACGCTTCCTGCATCCAATCACAATTCTGTAATGCAGCGTTGTGATTGGTCTGAGCGGTGTGACACGCCGCTCAGCCAGGGGCTGTAGGGGAGGGCATGCTCTCCATGCAGGCTGTAATGCAGGCTGCATGGAGAACTTGGAGTAAAGTGTGCATGGCAAAAAGTAATTGCGCACTTGGGAGGGTTGTACTATCCTCCCCTTCTCTTCAGCCCCACCCCCTCACGCATACTGCCGCAACAGGAGGACAAAATAAAATGATAATAACATTAGTTATTATATCTATCAATTTTTTCCTTTCTTTTGCTGCTCCGAGGCAGTGGGGCGACACTCCTCCGTCTTATCGGAGGAGATGCAATTGGATTAGAGTCACTCTTAGTCCAGCGACATGCAAGTTTAGTCATTCCAGCATTGATTAACTGAGTTACAACCTGAGTCAAACCTAAAGCTAGTCTAGTAAAGGCCATTGAGGATTTGAATTCTCCTGAAAACAAGGATTGGTTGTGATGCTTTATGTGGTTAGTGGAATTTTATACAAGATTCATTCCCAGGTATACGAAAAAAAACATTCAATATGAGATATCTTTTGAAAAAGAATACACCATTTGACTGGAGCAGTGAATGTGATCAAGAGGTATATCCTGTAAAGAATGAAATAGCTCAAGTATTTCTGCTTAAGCCTTTTGAGACCTGGGGTCAAGTATGATCATGACTGATGCCAGTCAGAAGGGTCTAGGGGCAGTTCTCCTACAATGCCGAGGAGAGAGATGAACTGGTTGCATCTGCTTCAAAGTGTTTAAGGGAGGCAGTGTCATCATATCCTATGGTAGACAGAGAAGCCTTGACATGCTGGTTAGGAATCAACCACTTTAGACCATACTTGTGGGGCATGCGTTTCACTGTACGTTTTGATCATAAACCTCTTATTCATTTGTTTACCACAATGGAAGGGAAAATAGCTACCGCAAGAAATGCCAACTGGCAGTACAGACTTCACAGGTATGATTATTGAGTGGAGAATGGGCCTGGTGTGAACAATTTGCTGGTCGATTGTCTTGTACGTCTTGTCGACGTGACTAAGGAAAAGTTGAATTATGGGGGGACAATGTGCAATCAGTGTGCGCTGTAGAGAGTCACTCTGAGGGTGCAAAGTCAAAGTATGAACGGGTATCTGCTTCTAATTTGGATGAGGAGATGATGGGGGTGAGAGAGGGTATTCTTTGAGGATCGTCTCTGTGGAAATCTGGAGAGAGATTGTGTGATGATATAAACAGGTATTTGAGGAGTTATCTATTGTCAATGGGCTTCTATTCTGGTCAAATATACTAGTTGTGCCTAGTGTAATGAGGAATACAGGGGCATATTACCAAGCAATAGCGATAATTATCGCTATTGCTTGGTTAGAGACAAAAATGTATCGCCGACCTGCGGCGATTTTTATCGCAGAGAAACCTTGGTATTACCAAGGCTTATCGCAAATGCGATAAAAATCGGCCGCAATGCATGAATATCGCTGAAAAGTCTGCGATATTCATGCATTACCGAGCTAATGCTCTTAGCCATGTTATCCACCTCCCATTGGATAACATGGCTAAGAACTGCTCAGGGCAGGTGTTAGCTTTTGGAGATATTCGCGCTTAGCGCGAATATCTCCAAAAGTTGGTAATAGGAGATAGCGATGTTAGCGACTGTTTCCACTCGCTAACATCTTGGCATGCCCACTTTGCAGGTCATTAGTGATAAATTTCTCTGACATGCAAAGTGGGGCCCAAGATAGTGGCTATCTCCTACTAGCTGTCGCTAACTTTTTATCTCCACTTTCTTGGCTTTTAAAGCCAAAAAAGCAGAGATAAAGCCCCTTGATAATATGCCCTAATACAGTTTTAGCCTTGGCCCATGAGGGGCAGATTTTTTTGTGAGTGATGAAGAGAAGCTTTTGTGAAAAATGTTGGTGGCCAGGTCTAGACAGAAGTATTAAACACTATGTAAGAGATTACGTGAGGTTTCCTTTCCTGCCCATAAACAATAATTTACATTTTGTTTGTTTTGCAAGTTCTATGTGTGCTAATGCAGCAAACATAGAAGTTGAAAAAATAAATTTCAGATTGTTTAGGTGGAGGCAGGGAACCCTTCCTGACCATAAACAATCATCCACGTGGTGCAGGCATCCTTTCACCATGGTGCAAGGAGGCCTGCGTCGGCCCATGGCAGCCCATTGTGTGCCAGCGCAGGGGAGAGCACAGGAAGGCAACATATTATTGTAAATATGTTACAATAATTTTCATGTAAATGAGGCACCAAGTGAGGGTTCAGATTCTGAGAACCTTACCCAATAGGGAGTCAAGGTTTCAAACACCAAAGAAGGTGTTGAATATGAGTAAACGTGTGCTGAGAGTAGAGGACAGTATGTAATGGAACAAAGACAAAATATCTGTGGCACATCATGTGGGGCATATAGATTTGACTGTGGACAGGGTAAAGGGTGAGGAAGGAGTGGAGAATGATGAAATAGGCAAAGAAAGAGGATAAAGGGTTTCACAGAGAAGAAGCTGCGGAACAAATGTCAGGATTTAGTTCTGAGTGAGTTAAGTACATTACCATGTTACTGTCATGGATGTTACATCTCAATTTTATTTTTTGTTTGTGCTGGTCAACTTTACACAAATGTATGACGTTACAATGCACACATTTACAACGCATGCCTTTACAACACAGTTTTTACATCACAACATCCTTTACAACGCATACATTTACTTTGCATCCCATTACACCACATTTTTTAAACTACATTTATGATGCATTCCATTACATCGCATTATACCTTTACAACTCATACCATTACAATGCATACCTTTACGTTGCATTTAAGGTAAGTATTGGATAGTGTAGGGGTAAAAATTACTATTCTAACTCCAGGGGTGCAACACGAGGGTAAGTGTTGGATAGTGTAGGGATAAAAATTACTATTCTAACTCCAGAGGGTGCAACAGTAGTCTAAGTGCTGGATAGTGCAGGGGTAAAAATTACTATTCTAACTCCAGGGGGTGAAAGAGTAGGGTAAGTGTTCAGTAGTGCAGGGGTAGTATGGGTTGTAATGGTATGCGTTTTAATGACATGCGATGTAATGCCTGCGTTGTAGTGCCATGCATTGTAGTGTCATGCGTTCTAGTGACATGCAATGTAATGGCTGCATTGTAGTGACATGCATTGTAAAGGATGTTGAGATGTAATGACTGCGTTGTACATGTAGTGCCATGTAATGACTGAATTGTAAAGGTTGTTTCCCACTTTACACATATGTCCATAGAGTTCCGATTATTGGTTTTTGTTATTCTTTTTTTTGTGTGCTATTTATTGTGCTTTAGGTTAGTGTATCATTGAATCATCATCATTTTAATGCTCTTATTTAACATGTATTTTGTTGTGTGATGTTATAAAGAGAAAGATGTGTTGCGTATTAGCTCATGGAGTGTTGAGGTTTCCATGGGTAGGGAATGTTGGGGTTTCCAGGGGGAAAGAACTTTGCGAAAATGATCAGTTGGAGCTGGTCAGTGGTGGTTGCTGGCTGCTCAATCTTCCTGCTGTGTACATTAATACTTGGAAAATAAGTCTTACTTTGGAAACCTGATTCCTTTTAACTACCTCACAGCTGGATCCTACTGTTCCTTTGTTGATCACTGGGCTTACATGGCAAGACAATTTATGCACTTTTCACAGACATGCAGGGGCTAGAAAGGAACCTCAAATTTGTAGCTCCAGCTAAATCTAAGGGTGTGTACTGAGAGTGGGGCAGCCCATGAACCATCACCCTCGCCTCTTCACCAAAACAGGTCACTTTTGTGAAGCCAGAAAGCATCATCACAGATTGTGGTATACTCTCAGGTAGATCATTACATGGATCTTGAGGTTCTCTTCTTTAACTGATGATTGAAATGTGGGTGCCTGGTGGTTAACTTTAATAACCACAGATGCACCTCTCTTCAGACAAGCACTATTGAAACTAAGGAAGGCATGGCAGATTGATCTGCACTAAATCTCTTTATGTTTGTTTTCAGTTTAGCGGAGATGGCCAATATGTAACTTTGGTCTTCAGAATGCATAATCAAAGAGACACAGGGGGACATTTCTGGAATTCCCTTTCTCCTGATAGAAGCCTATAGTTCGGTTGTGTGAATATTGGATTTGGTATCTTGTTGATCCCTTTAGATTGATGTCCGTCAGATATGGTGAAAAGAGTGACTTCAACTGGGAAAATTTACACAATATCACACTGGAAAAAATGAGAACTAGCTGCGGGCCTTTATTCTTGGAGGGATGACAACGAAGAGTATGAAAGAGATGGAGAACTAGCCTAAGGGGATGGTATACCAGCCCAGGCGGCAAACTTGCCTTTTCCCTGCTCTATTTATAGGAAGTCAAATCACTGGGTTTCTAATAGCAAAGAGGGCACTGTATTCAGAAATCCGTGGCCTGATGGCCCTGTGGAGGATAGAACAAAAATATGGATAGTTGCACAGCTCTATTCTGCTAAAGAGATTTATGTGAAAGTTTGTCAATCTCGTCAGTTTATGAGGTTGCTGCCGGGGTGGTGTCTCCTGTCAAGGACGTCAAAGTAACATCAAGAAAGTGTTTCCAACGGATGTTGGAAGCATCCCCCTGGCGCTCCACTCAGAGTTATTTAAATCCATTATTAGAAATAAAAGTTCATGAAAAATCTTTGTGTGAGAGAAATCTTATTTATGATCATAAGTTCATTTTTGAAACCATTTTTTCATTCATTTGCATGGTTCATCAGGTTCAATCAAAACAACGTGGTTTTCAAGTCCAATGCATTTCGGGCTAACTCGCCCTTGATCTGGGACAAAAGCTAGAAGCAAGTCAAAAAAATTCTATTCAAATGCATGTAAAACATATGGCAAAGTTAATATTGTACAAGCATTTCAAGTTATATGTCAGGTAAGAATTTCATGACAACACCAAGTGCTTTCCCCAAGTGTACGTGCATGCAAGACTCAGTAAAAAGTCGTCCTCACTCACATATCGTTGTTATCTGATCAGCTTGTGCTTTTGTTGGTTTGAAACGCTAAAAAGAAGTCATTGATTTAATTTGATATCCGTTTCGTAACAAACTAGTGAGGCGAAAACTGATCACAACTTAAGAGCTTACTGCATAGCTGCATCTAGCGCGTAGCAGCCTGAAAACGGCGGCTAATCACGACAGATATAAGACGCATGCAAAGTCATTACTGGAGTGTTCAATGGTGTGATTGGTTAGAGTCCGATCATGTGATCGGGAGTCAACCAATCACGAGTCGAGAAGCGCTGTTCAATTAGGAATATATAGGCAAAGCATTGTGTCAATGAAGTTACACGGTTCACAAACATATGGATGAAAGAAAGTGTTGTACAAACCCTCATAACGTGTACATTATAACAGATATAAATGGGAAAGAACATAACATTAAGGCATGAAAGAATAACTCATAAAAAACGAAGTTCAGTATTCAGATCGGCCACCAAAAAAGACCCCAACTAGAAGCTAGGTCATGAGGGCCCCTAGAGATCCAATAAGCTATAGATAGCACACAAATTCAGTCCGGTCATCCAGACCATTGGATTTGCTGGAATTCAGTAGATAAATCCAATGATTCTCTCTTTGCAATAAAAAACGATTATTGTCTTTGCCTTCTTGTTTTTCTACTGTTTCCAATACCACATATTGTAATTGGGAAATGTTGTGTTGAGCTTCAATGAAGTGTGTAGCTATTGATGATTTAACGTTGCCAGTTCTTATATTCGACTTATGTTCATTAAGTCCAATTTTTATGTTACGTTCAGTCTTTTCGACGTATACCTTGCCACACGGGCATTTTAGCATGTAGATTAAGTTAGACGTATCGCAGGTCGCGTTGACTTTTAATTTGATTTCATGACCTTTCATTGGATGATTTATTTGGTTGCCTATGATTATGTTATTGCAATTGCCACATTGCAAACAGAGACGGGCTTCGCGGTATTTTTTGGTGTCTTCAGTGGTGTTTTTAAGTAGTTCGCCAAAGTTTTTATTTCTCGAGAAAGCAAAAATTGGAGGATCATCAAAGGCCTGTTTAAAGTCTGTTTCTGCCTTCAAAATGTTCCAATGACTCTTAATAATTTTCTTAAAGCTAAAACTCGCAGTAGAGTATTTGGACACAACTGTCATTCTGTCTTGTCGCGGTTTATGTCTGGTTGTTAGCAACTCTGTTTGTCGCAAGTTATTTATTTTGTTCTCTGCATCTTTAATTAGAGTGTCTGGATAGCCCCTCTCACAAAATCTTTCTCCCATTTCTGTGATTTTTATCTGAGCTTTTTCTGTATTTGATGTGATTCTTTTCACCCGCATCATTTGTGAGAGCGGTAAGTGTCTTTTCAACGGTTCCTGGTGAAAGCTTTGATAGTGAAGGGTGTTATTCCTATCGGTGCTTTTTCGATACATTTCAGTTTCAATTTTTCCTTGTTGAAAGTTTACTTGTATGTCTAAGAAAGTGATGGACACTGTCGATATTTCCCAAGTGAATTGGATCCTATCATCCTTTGTGTTTAAATCCGTTAGTGCTTGTTGTAGTAATTCACTCAAGTTTCTCCATAGAATGAAGATGTCGTCAATATAGCGTACGAACATCTTGAGATTGTCCGTCCAACGTTGTGTTGTGTTGTGTCTCATAGGATTTCATGAATAAATTAGCATTCACAGATGCTGCGCAATTGCCCATGCTAGTTCCAATGAGTTGTTGGTACCAGGTGTTGTCATACTTGAAGTAGCTATGGTACACGATAAAGGTGATCAGTTCCATAAGAAAAGTTTGTAATTGTGGGTCATAGTCGGTTGTAAGTATGGCTTCTTCCATGGCTTCAATGCCAGAGCCGTGGGGGATTGACGTATATAATGATTTTACATCTGCTGTGCAGAGTATCAATTGTTCTTGTTCGTTAAGATCCAAGGAATTCAGCTTAGACAAAAAGTCGGTGGTGTCTCGAATGTATATTACCATACGTTGTACTGTTGGTTGCAGCAGTCGGTCAATGTATTGGCCAATGGGTTCGTGCAAACTGTTTATTGTAGAAACGATTGGGCGTAGTGGTGGATCATGCAAATTTTTGTGCACTTTTGGCATCATGTAGAATGCAGGGCTCTTCGGGTATGCTGTAATCAAAAATTTGCGGGTTCTGTCATTGATTATGCCGTCATGCTTGGCTTTGTTTATCAGTTCCGTAAGTTTGCAAGATATTCATTAGTTGGATTATATTGAAGAGGTGCATAAGTGTTGTGATCATTGATATGTTCTTGCACTTTTTGATTGTACATGATGGCATTCATGATGACGAGGCCTCCGCCTTTGTCAGCTTTGATGCAAACGATGTTCTTGTTCATTGATAATCTTTTCAAGATGGCTAGATCCTTATTGGTGATGTTAATGCGGCATTTTTTCTGACAGTTAATTTTTAAAAGATCCTGTTTGACCAATGTTTCAAATAGGTATAGTGCCTTGTGGCTCATGGGAGCCATGAAGGTACTTTTGGGTCGTAAACCTCTAAGTTGGTCCGGTTCTTGTATCGTGGGTTTTGTTGCTATGTTGTCAAAAAAGTGGCGCAGTCTTAATTTCCTCATCAGTTTAAAAAAACTGATCTCCAATTCTAGAGAGATGGTTCGTGTAGATAGAACAAAAGATGAAAGATAGAAAATCACAGAAATGGGAGAAAGATTTTGTGAGAGGGGCTATCCAGACACTCTAATTAAAGATGCAGAGAACAAAGTAAATAACTTGCGACAAACAGAGTTGCTAACAACCAGACATAAACCGCGACAAGACAGAATGACAGTTGTGTCCAAATACTCTACTGCGAGTTTTAGCTTTAAGAAAATTATTAAGAGTCATTGGAACATTTTGAAGGCAGAACCAGACTTTAAACAGGCCTTTGATGATCCTCCAATTTTTGCTTTCTCGAGAAATAAAACCTTTGGCGAACTACTAAAAACAACACTGAAGATACCAAAAAATTCAGCGGAACCCGTCCCTGTTTGCAATGTGGCAATTGCAATAACATAATCATAGGCAACCAAGTAAATCATCCAATGAAAGGTCATAAAATCAAATTAAAAGTCAACGCGACCTGCGATACGTCTAACTTAATCTACATGCTAAAATGCCCGTGTGGCAAGGTATACGTCGGAAAGACTAAACGTAACATAAAAATTAGACTTAATGAACATAAGTCGAATATAAGAACTGGCAACGTTAAATCATCAATAGCTACACACTTCATTGAAGCTCATCACAACATTTCCCTATTACAATATGTGGTATTGGAAACAGTAGAAAAACAAGAAGGCAGAGACAATAATCGTTTTTTATTGCAAAGAGAGAATCATTGGATTTATCTACTAAATTCCAGCAAACCCAATGGTCTGAATGACGGGACTGAATTTGTTTGCTATCTATAGCTTATTGGATCTCTAGGGGCCCTCATGACCTTGCTTCCCGTTGGGGTCTTTTTTGGTGGCCGATCTGAATACTGAACTTCGTTTTTTATGAGTTATTCTTTCATGCCTTAATGTTACGTTCTTTTCCATTTATATCTGTTATAATGTACACGTTATGAGGGTTTGTACAACACTTTCTTTCATCCATATGTTTGTGAACCGTGTAACTTCATTGACACAATGCTTTACCTAAATATTCCTAAATGAACAGCGCTTCTCGACTCGTAATTGGTTGACTCCCGATCACATGATCGGAACTCCAACCAATCACGCCATTGAACACACCAGTAATGACCTTGCATGCATCTTATATCTGTCATGATTAGCCGCCGTTTTCAGGCTGCTACGCGCTAGATGCAGATCCATCCTCGGACGATCGAAACCACAAGAGACGCCTCGCGTCTATGCAGTAAGCTCTTAAGTTGTGATCAGTTTTCTCCTCATTAGTTTGTTACAACACGGATATCAAATTAAATCAATGACTTCTTTTTAGCGTTTCAAACCAACAACAGCGCAAGCTGATCAGATAACAATGATATGTGAGTAAGGACAACTTTTTACTGAGTCTTGCATGCACGTACACTTGAGGAAAGCACTTGGTGTTGTCACGGAATTCTTACCTGACATATAACTTGAAATGCTTGTACATTATTAAGTTTGCCATATGTTTTACATGCATTTGAATAGAATGTTTTTGTCTTGCTTCTAGCTTTTGTCCCAGATGAAGGGCGAGTTAGCCCGAAATGCATTGGACTTGAAAACCACGTTGTTTTGATTGATCCTGATGAACCATGCAAATGAATGAAAAAATGGTTTAAAAATGAACTTATGATCATAAATAAGATTTCTCTCACACAAAGATTTTTCATGAACTTTTATTTCTATTAATGCATTTAAATCCCTCTGAGTGGAGTGCCAGGGGGATGCTTCCAACATCCGTTGGAAACACTTTCCTGTGGAGGATGGCACAGTGAGGGTGGCTCTGCCCTGTTTAGAGCTGGGAGACTGTTAGAAAAGGGGGTCTCTATTAGGCAGAGGTAGGTACCTTTGTCCAAATAGAGACCCTTGCTTCTAGTCAGGGTAAGGGGAATACACGCTTTCAATAACATCTGCTAACCCCCTTGGTAATTTGACACGAGTAGACAGATTTATCCAAAAGGCAATGTCTAAAGTATTTGTACCAACGCTCACAACAACACAGTG
Organism: Lissotriton vulgaris; assembly: GCF_964263255.1. Taxonomy (NCBI): domain Eukaryota; kingdom Metazoa; phylum Chordata; class Amphibia; order Caudata; family Salamandridae; genus Lissotriton; species Lissotriton vulgaris. The sequence goes on along the minus strand of NC_141693.1, from coordinate 1,433,720,981 downwards.
AAAACACCACAAATGGGCACAACACCAGTTTAGAAAAATAAAGTATTTTTATCTAAACTAAACAAGACCAAAACAACAAAAATCCAACATACATAGTTAAAAATATGACTTTCAAAATGTTTCAAGAATTTGTACCAAAGAAAACTATGGATGTGTGACTTTTCACTAAAGTACCTGTAGATGTGTCAAAATTCCAAAAGCCAAACAGCTGCAGAGTCAGAAAAAAAAGAGATGCTACTCTCCTGAGACCTTGGGGATCCGATGGGACAGTTCTGTGACACACAGGGGATGCTTTGAGTCTGGTCTGTATGGGGAGTGATGTGTCGATTTTTCGTGACAGTTCCGGTTCGCAGGTGATGCTGTGGGAAAGCATGCCGCACTGGTACGATGCATCGAAATCCAGGATGCGGCGGTGATCGATGCGGCGGCATTATGTGGCACTCCTCTTCAGCCGCGATCCCTCGAAGTGGGGATTCTTGCAGCAGTGGCAGGTGCTGCAACAGTTTTCACAGCAGCACAGTGATGTGTGGAAATTCTTCACGTGCCGTGGAGATGCGTCAGGAAAACGGCTGCAAGAAGAGCAATGTGTTAAGTTTAGCAGTTCTTCATGTTTCTTCTTTCTTCGAGCTCCAAAACATCGGCAACAACCTCCAGAGACCCAAAACTGGGACAGACACCTCTTGGCAGGCAAGACCTCACAGCAGCAGAGTTCAGGGGAGTAGGGGGTGAAGTCCCTGCACTTCTGAACAGGAGGCCAGCTCACTTCAGACCCTTGGAGATCTCCTTCAAGCAGGGAACACAGCACACAGCAAAGTCCTTCTCTTTCCATTGGCAGAAAACACAACTGCAGGCCAACCCCAGACACATAGCAAGGGCAGAACTTCTCCTCAGTCTCTCCAGCTCTTTTTCTTGGCAAAGGTTCCACTTGAATTCCAGGAATGATCTAAAGTCTGGGGTTTTTGGTCGGATACTTAAACCCCAAAATGTCTTTGTTCTCTTTGTGCAAGGGTCTCTGAGGCAGTTCAAATCAGTTCTGGGGGGGGGGGGCATTTTGCAAGTGCCCAACAACATCCATTGTCAGTGTAAGCCTTGGCCCCAAACACATCACAGGGGGGCGTAGCCAGTGTTGTGGAAGGCAGTCTGTTATTCAGGTACCAGTGCTACTACTCCCACCACTCCAAATGCAGATCAGGCCTATTTAGCCTAGTGCTGACTCATCCAGACTCCTGGAGCCACTGAACCTCCCCAGCCCCTGTCACTCCAAAGCCAGACAGTCAATCCACAAACAGGAAGAGGCACACAGAAAGGTTCAACAAAAAATAGCCACTTTCTAAAAGTGGTATTTTCAAACACACAATTTAAAAACCATCCTTACTAAAAGATTTGTTATTAAATCCTGAGTTCAGGGATACTAAACTCCATTTTCCCATCTTATCCCTATGGGAAGATATGTTTGTAAAATGTCACAAAGTATTCCCCATTCTGTCATATGGGCAAGATAGCCTTTCAATAGTGAATAACGAAATTGGCAGTATTTCACTATCAGGACTTGTTAGACACACCAGTACATGTCATACCTTTTACTTACACTGCACCATGCCCAGGGGGGTACCCTGGGCCACCATAGGGGTGTCCTTGAAATGTAGGACTTGGCAGGTGTGCGCCCTTGCCAAGTAGACATGGCAGTTAACAAACTGTGCACAGGCACCGCTGTGGCAGCCCTGAGACCTCTTTCCAGGGCTTCTCATGTGGGTGGTACAATCCACCCACATGAGTAGACCTGAAAAGAGGTCTCAGTCCTGCCACCACTGGCCTGAGACCTCTAGTGCATGTCCAGTAGTAGCATTTGATTTACCAGCCCTAGCACACTCAGTGCACTTTACTAGAGACCTACCGGTAAAACAAATGTGCCAATCAAGGAGAACCAATCACAATATCAATTTACACAGAGAGCATATGCACTTCAGCACTGATTAGCAGTGGTCAATTTCCCAGAGTCCTAAATCCAACAAACAGAGGTCAGGAAAAAAATAGGAGGAAGAACAAAAAGTTTGGGGATAACCCTATAAGAAGGGCCCTTTCCAACAGAGACAGTAACAAGAGCTCCCTTCCCAGGATCACCAGGGAATCTGTAAATTTGGGAGACTCTGCTTTGACAAGGGAACAAGAACCATGGTCTAAGTTGACCTGGGGGCTTTGGGTGCTGCCCACCACAGATTAAATAAGCATTTTAGATCAGACCTAACTGTTGTCAGAACTAATGTGGTCAACAGAAAAAGAGCTTTAACAATTATTACTGACAAAGGGGCATTGGCTCTGCCCACGTGATAATCTTTGTTAGGCCCTTTTGAGAAGGGTTGCATATTGCATACTTTATGAGTATGCATGATGGCTGTCTTTTGAAAACTTATGTGCAATACAGAAGCCCCAGGTTTGATACCATGATGAGCCAAAGATAGGTGCTATAGTATGTCTAGTGCATGAGTTTGGCCGAGGCTCCTGCATAGAGGGCGTTTCTGTAGTCCAACTTGCTTTTGACGAGGGCCTAGGAGACAATTTTTCTGTTTCAGTGGGGATCCACCTGTAGATCATGGGGAGGGTGTTGAAGCAGGAGGACGAGACGGCATTGATCTGCTTTGTCATGGAGAAGGTAGAGTCAAGGATGAACCCCCGGGTTGCATGGCTGGCCGGTGGGTTTTGGAGCTGTTCACAGTGCGGGCGGCCACCAGGAGTCATCCCAGGCCGAGGGGGTGGAGTTGAGGATGAGGACTTCCGTCTTGTCTGAGTTTAGCTTCAGTCGGCTGTTCTTTATCTACTCAGTGACGGCTTTCATTCCTTCGTTGAGGTTGGTTTTGGCGGTGAGGGGCTGCTTGGTGAGGGAGAGGATCCGCTGGGTATTGTCAGCATAGGAGATGATGCTGAAATCGTGCAGTCGGGCGATGTGGGCGAGCGATGCCATGTAGATGTTGAACAATGTCGGGCTGAGGGATGAGCCCTGGGGTACGCCACAGATGATCTTGGTGGCTTCGGGCGGAAAGGGGGGATGGGGACTTTCTGGGTTCTGCCAGTGAGGAAGGAGGTGGTCCAGTCAAGAGCCTTGTCTCAGATCCCTTGAAAACCAATAGAGCCACCCAATAATCCCCTAGGGACTGGGTATCGTCAATAACAATAGCAAAAGAAGTCCCTAAAGGAATCATTTATCCAACAACTTCAGTATTCGATCGTGTCAAATCCATGAACACTTAATTTTGTGATAGTCACAAGAACTTGTAATGATAACAAAGAGTTTATCAAAAAGGTCAAGTTCTTTAATCATACAAAAGTTTTGATCAATTGGTTTGTGGCAACATCTGCTACCAATTATTACAAACAATGTTGAGTGGTAGAAAGAACACCTTTCGCACTAAATATAGGTTTCACAAATAACAATGTTTAAAAATTCATTGTACATATTCAATGGGTGTACAGAATCAGATTCAATTATTTGCGCAGAAACGGTGTTCATACGTCGACGTTTCGGTCCCTGATGGCATTGATCCTTGGGACCATCTTCAGGACAAATAGTTGCACAATAATATCTAATGTACAAAAACGACAACAATACATATTGTCAGTGCTAAGGAACCTGTGACACAAAGAAAAGACTGTACAGTGTTCTCACAACAGAAGGACAACAATAGTCCGTACAACATTACAAAAACAAAGTGAAAAACCATCCAAACTCCAGTAATAGTTAGCATAAGTACCAATAAGTGTATACTTACCAATTGGTATTGTCAACTGAATCACGCTACGCGAGATGGACCAACCAATCAGCCATCTAAGGAACAAGGAACAGGGTACAGAAACCCAACGTCAATATCTAATAGATATCTATTAGGGTATTCACTACCATCACCAAAACCACTGGTGAGAGAAAACTATTAAAAAGGTCACTCACGTATTCTGGATTTATTTAAATTAGACATGAAAGAGCAAAACGAATGCCATATTACAATGTGTGCCGCCTCAGACTGTTCCAAGAAATTGACTCAGCAAAAAATAACTACCGTCACCAGCACCAAGAGTGAAATAGTCTGTTGTTCACTTACATTTGTTGGTCTCAACAGTGACCTGGAAAATAAGTAAATAAATCTGATTATAGACTAAGCATGGGCGAATTTTGCGAATCTCGCGTTCGCGAATTTTGCGGATTTGCGAACTCGCAATCCGCAAAATCCGCGAATTCTCGCGAATTTGCGGATTATTTTTTTTGTGTTTGCGCGGGTTTCTGCCAGTTCGCGAGGGTTTTGTACACTTTTGCAAATTGCGAACTTACCTGTCGGGTCGCAAGTTTCACGAACTTGTTGTTTCTACGTGTCCAGCCTGTTTGAGACACTCTTCTTCATCACTGCCACTCTCTGTCACCACTGCCACTCTCTGACTACTCATGCCACCCTCTGGCCCACCCATGCCACCCTCTGTTTCATCACAGTACCCTCTGGTTGTCCAGTCAGTGTACATTATTGTGGCAAGGCAAGCACACCTTCCCTGCCTCAAGTGACCTGAATTAATTTGGGGCTGATTAATGTGTCACAGAATATTTTTTTAGCTGGCACCTGCTTCCTTAGTGCTTCCTGATTAGTGATCTTTTGCACTTGCTAAGTGCTTTCGTTGTTGCAAAATTAGTTACAACACCTGCCCTGCCCCAACTGACAATAATGAATTAGGGGCTGATTAATGGATTTGAACTTCCAGCCTGGCTCCTGCTTGTCTCCCTTAGCTGTAATTCAGGACCTTTGTGGCATATGTGTAACTACTCTGAGGTTCAGAGCAGGGTCACATAATAGTTGCAACTGGCAACTGAACTCTGGAGGGGCCCCTCAGGAAGCACTACAGGAAATGGCTACTAATGATGAGCCTGAACTTTTGAACCTGGTAAGTAGTTTCAGTTTTGCTAAGATCGTATTTCTGCAATTTTGCACTTATTCGCGGGGCGCGAAGTTGTACTGGGAAGCCGCGAACTCACGCGAACAGTTCGAGCAGTGCGAGCAAAATCCGCTGCTCGCGGATTTGCGGATTTTGCGGGAGATTCGTGAATCTCGCGGATTGCGAATTTACCGAAAATCCGCAAAATCCGCGAGCGAAACGGATTTTCAGCCCATGCTTATTATAGACCCCACGCCATCTCAAAGGCGACCAAACGTGCAGTTGTACAAAACGCGAGTTTCTTAAAAAATATATATCAATCTGTCCGTGACAATGCCTATTCCATGCGCCCGCCGTACAATGCGGACAGAGCGAAGCCCCATTCTGCTACACAGACATCGCAAACTTTCTAGCGTGGGTATAGCCTTACCTGACAAGTGGGAATGCAAAAATCTAATCCCACGGCGCCTGACAACACAGTACTGGCCACAGTAAGTGTATGCGCCCAATCCCTGATAAGGACGAACAAACGCTAACGTCAGACGCCGTGCATCACTGATCCGCGCGGCCATCTTGGAAAGAGAATAGATACTGTGGTGTGCACTGAGTAGTATGGGCGCCATATTAACGTGGGTCTATTTGTGCTGGAAAACTCAATACAATGCCAAACATAAGTATTTACAAGGTGGATCACTAACTAAACAAGAATCATTAATTAAAAATCGAAGATCTATTAATTGCAAAATAGAACCTGTGTTTAGAAAATTAGAAATTAACGGTGGAGTAGAATTATTATTTTACGCCTGTCTTAGAGTTCAGAACGAGTCTAAGAATCAGTCCAAATTCAGCCGAATATGAATCATATCTCAAAATTCTACAATGCGAAGTCCAGGGGTATATTAGTCTATGGGCCTGGGAGGAAAAGACCACCACTCGACTAATAGTAATTGGCTCACAGAAAAATGGGCAACAATGTGATAATACAGTAATTACCTCAATACTGCTAGTGAATGCCAGAGTTCAATCCCTTTTCAACAGTATTGCCGGACCATATCCAATTGTTCTCCTTCTGTGTGAGCAAACTGTCCACGCAATTTCTTCTCCTTGAGCCCTTTACAACCTCTAGGACAAACCATGACATGTCTGAAGGTCGATGTGCATATTTAGTGTAGTGTTCAACTAGCGGAGCAGACATTACATTACAACGAATTCTTAACTGATGCTGTAATATACGTTTTCTAACTTCTTGGGTAGTTTTGCCTATATACAATAAGGAACATGGACATCTTATACAGTAAATAACATTCTTAGTCAGGCAATTTGAATGATGTTTTAAGATTATCACTTTTCCATTTAAATTACAGCTTTTGGTCATTTCTGTAGTGGGACACGCCGCACAATTCCCACAGGGATTGTGACCCACAATTGGTGCTAGACCCCACAGATTAGTGATGGTATTGGGGGTAGGTTCCTCGTATGACTTTACTAAATGGTCACATAAGTTTTTTCCCCGCTTAAAAGCGAAGCGTGGCAGATCCAATTGTGGTTCCACCTTTCTGATCAGGTGCCAGTTGTGTTTTATGATCTTTTTGATCTGTTGGGATTCAGTGCCAAAGGTCAAAACACAGGTGATGGGTTGTACTACATCTGTGATGGTTGCATGATATTTGTTTAGTAGGGCATCCCGATCGTAATACCAAGCCCTTTTCATGGCGTGTTTGACAAGTCTATAAGGGTATGACCTCATCATTAGTTTAGATTGGAGGATTTTAGCTTCCTTAACCTCATAAGTGCTGCGCCTAGTCCAACGGCCGACGGCACCACTACCTCAGGAGTGCTGCCGTCGGCGTTGGATGTTCGAACCTCACCTGCGCAATGGAACGTTCAGCACTGGAGCTGGACGTTCCATAGCTGCTAAGGTGCTAAAGTAGTCCTCCCTTTTGGTGCAGTTCCGACGGATACGAAGGAACTGGCCAAAAGGGAAGTTATCGCGCAAATTGCGGGGATGGTGACTATTGTACCTTAGTAAAGTATTACGAGCTGTAGGTTTAGTAAATAAACTCGTAATAAGTATCCCCTCTTGATGTGAGATCTGTAAATCAAGGAAATTGATGGAATTTACATTGTGTTCCAGTGTTAATTGTAGACATGGGTCACAAACATTCAACCATGTGTGGAATCGTTCTAGATCTACCTGAGAGCCCTCCCATACCATGCAAATGTCATCAATGTATCGCAGGTAGTGTGCTAGATTAGATCTGAAGGGATTGTTACTGTAAATTACCCTTTCTTCAAAGGATGCAACAAACAAATTAGCTATACTGGGCGCAAAAATCGCGCCCATGGCCACGCCCTGGAGTTGGACATAGAAGTCCTTATAGAAGAGAAAATAATTCTCCTCTAATGCGATTTTGGCACATTCAGTAATGAACCAAGTCGGAACTTGGTGAGGACTGGGTCTTAGTTCTAGTACTTCTTGAATGACTGTAAGAGCTTCTTTGATTGGAATACTCATATACAGACTTTCTATGTCCATAGTGGCTAGAATGTTATTAGCGGGGTTATATGTAGCATTCTCCAATTTTGTTATTACATCTCTACTGTCCTGTGTAAATGATCTAGAATTACTCACAAAAGGTCTCAGGAAGAAGTCGACGTATTCAGCTAGTAGTTGCAAAACAGATTGGCATCCCGCAACAATAGGTCGTCCGGGGGGATGTTGACTGTTTTTGTGAATCTTCGGCAGCGTGTAAAACGCTGGAATACTGTAATCATTATTATTCAAGTACTCAAATTCTTTTTTGGTAAGCCAAAGACCATCCTGTCCTTTGGATGTTAAATCCAGGATCCTCTTACGTATTCTAGGTGTAGGGTCTCCCAGTAGTTTTTTATAGTGTGCAGGATTGCCCAATTGCCTCAAAGCTTCAAGGTCATAATCAGTTTTGTTCTGTATAATAATCCAACCCCCCCTTATCAGCTGGTTTGACTATAAGATCTTCACGTGCTGACAGAGATTTTACAATATCCATTTCGTTCTTGGATAGATTGAATTTCACATACTTCTTGTTTTGGAATAATTGCTCAATTTCCATCAGTACTACATTTTCAAATGTGCTCAGATCTTTTGGCATTAGATAGTTGGGTGGGAAAAATGTGGACGGGCATTTTAGACTGGTAACATTGACTGCACCCATTATGCACTGACAATATGTATTGTTGTTGTTTTTGTACATTAGATATTATTGTGCAACTATTTGTCCTAAAGATGGTCCCAAGGATCAATACCATCAGGGACCAAAACGTCGACGTATGAACACCGTTTCTGCGCAAATCATTGAATCTGATTCTGTACACCCATTGAATACGTACAATGAATTTTTAAACATGGTTATTTGTGAAACCTATGTTTAGTGCGAAAGGTGTTCTTTCTACCACTCAACATTGTTTGTAATAATTGGTAGCAGATGTTGCCAGAAACCAATTGATCAAAACTTTTGTATGATTGAAGAACTTGACCTTTTTGATAAGCTTTTTGTTATCATTACAAGTTCCTGTGACTATCACAAAATTAAGTGTTCATGGATTTGACACGATCGAATACTGAAGTTGTTGGATAAATGATTCCTTTAGGGACTTCTTTTGCTATTGTTATTGTCTCAGATCCCAGTGTCGTGGAGGCGTGTGCGTAGGGTGTGGTTGCAGACAGTGCCAAAGGCGACTGACAGGTCCAGCAGGATGAGGGCAGTGGTTTCTCTGTTGTCGGGAACAGGAGTAGGGAGATGGGCTGAAACTTCTTGAGGTCCTTGGGGTCAGCCATGGGTTTCTTGAGTAGGGAATTGATCTTGGTGTGCTTCAGCTCTCAGGGAAGGTCACTGTCTCGAAGGAGATGTTGATGGCTTTCCGGAGATGGGGTGCGATAGTGGTACTGGCTTTGCTGAAGATGTAGTGTGGGCGAAGGTCTAACGGAGATCCGGAGTGGATGGTGGTCAGGATTTGGATGGTGTTGTTGTCATTTATGTTGTTCCAGGAGAGCAGGGGATCAGTGCGAATGGTGGCCGTGGGGGCAGAGGTCTCAGTGTTTGTTGGGCGGTCGTGACGTTGAAGCTGTCGTGGATGTCTGCGATCTTGCGATAGAAGAAGGTAGCAAGGGAGTCGCACAGGTCTTGCAAAGGTGGATGTCGTTGGTGTTGAAGCTGGGGTTTGAGAATTCCTTCTGGATGTTAAAGAGCTCTTTGATGTTGTGTGCATTGTTGTCTAGATGGACTTTGAAGGAGGTCCTTTTTGCAGATCTGATGAGGTGATGGTGTCTGCGGGTGGCGTTCTTGTGGACTACGTGACTGTCCGGTGTCTTTTCACTGTGCCATTTCTTCTCTAGCTTTCGGCAGATTTGCTTGGAGGCCTGGAGGTCCTCAGTGAATCAGCAGGCTTTCTTGCTGTCGTATCTGTTTGAGGGTTTTTTGATCAGGGTGAGGGTGTTGGCACTGTCGTCGATCCATTGTCTGAGGTTGCGGGTGGTGGTGTCGGGTCGGTGGGGTCGGTGGGTGGGCTCCAGGCGAGGGTGGTGGTTAGCTGGTCTTCGGTGACTCTGCTCCAGCAGCGGTGAGGTATCTGTTGGAAGTGATGGTGAGTGGTGGGTTTCTGGAAGGTGAAGTGGATGCAGTGGTGGTCGGTCCAGTGGAGTTCGGTGCTGTGGTTGAAGGAGACGTGGGAGCTTGCGGAGAAGATGGAGTCAAAAGTGTGGATGGCAGAGTGGGTGGGTGTTGTGAAGAGTTGCCTGAGTCTGAGGTTGCCTATCAGGGTGGTGGAGTTGGTGCCGTAGTTGTTCTCGAGGTGGAAGTTGAGTTCCCAGAGAAGGATGTAGTCTGTGGAGGCGAGGGCGTGTGTACTGACAAAGTCGGCGATAGAGTCGCTGATCTGTATTCGGGGTCCAGGGGGTCTGTAGATGAGGGTCCCTCTGAGGGTGGTGTTGTGATCGGTGTGGATCTGGAACTGCAGGTGTTCGGAAGTGCTGAGGGTGTCGTCGATGTTGGTTGAGACTCTGAGATTGTTCCTGTGGATGATGGCAATTCCTCCTCCTACTCCGTTAGTTTGGTCCCTGTGGGTGATCTTGTAGCCGTCCGGGATGGCTATGGCGATATCGGGTGCCGAGGAGGGGTTCAGTAAGGTCTGGTGTTGAGAAGAATGCATCTGAGGTGGTTGCCTCCTGTCATGGTGGGCGGGTTGGCCGCTTGGAGGCTGGTGAAGCTGCAGCTCCAGCAGGAGAAGGGTCCTTTGGTGCGCTTCCGGGCGGCAAGGAAGAAGGTGTGCAGCCGTCTGGCGTTGAGTGCGTGGAGGGTGCTGGTGTCGTAGCAGCTTCGGGAGTCGTGGCTTTCGCGGGGGGCAGGGGGTCTGGTGCCCAAGATTCCTAACCGAATCCATAGGTTTGAGGGGGGATTCAGCTCAGATGGCCACCAAAGTAATGGAAGAGGGTTTTTTTTAATTAAAAAATAGCACCTCGGTTTTGTCTGAGTTGAGCCTAAGCGTATTTAATGACATCCAGGTGGAGATATTACACAGGCAGCGTCTGAAATTAGAAAATGCTGCTTCAGAGTGATCTTTAAATGAGAACACCAATTGTGTATCATCAGCATAAGAGATCACTCTGACTCCGCAGGATTCTACCAGTGCAGCCAAAGGGGAAAGTTATACATTGAAGAAGAGTTAGCTCAAAGCGGAGCCCTGAGGAACCCCACAGCTCAAGGGTTTCTCCTCAGAGACAAATGTCAGAAGGGAGACTTGTTGGGTGAGGTCCCTAAGGTAGGATCGTATCCCGGACAAACGGGTGCCCTGTACCCCTAGACTATAGAGTCTCTCAAGCAAGATAGCATGAGAGGCCATGTTGAATGCTATAGACAGGTCAAGAAGCACCAACATAGCCGCTTCGCCTGCATCCGCGCAATCGCGAACAGTCTCAGAAACCTCAAGGAGGGCAGTCTCAGTACTAGAACCAGATCTAAACCCGGACTGGGAATCATGGAAAAGATGCCGGGATTTGAGGTACCTAGACAGTCGTTCCTGAACTAATTTTTCCAGGACTTTAGCTGACTTTGGTAACAGAAAAATCGGACGATAGTTTTTAAAGACAGATGGGTCAGCATCAGATTTTTTAAAGATTGGTACAAGGAGGGAATGTTTCCAGATTGAGGGCAAAATCCCAGTGCACAGGGAGGAATTTCAAATCAGATTCAAAACGGAAATATTAAGGTGGGCTAAGGAGCTTAATATTTGTGCCGGGCAGGGATTCTTTGGGGAGCCTGATTTGCAGGCGAGACGTTTTTGAAGTGAAATATCAATGGAGATTGGGTGGAAAAGGCGTAAACGCATTACTATTGGCTACCTCGGTGTCCTGGATAGGGGAGCATGATGTAGGGACAAACGTTGAATAGATGTCCAGAATTTTATCTTGTGAGATGTCCAATAGTTGGAACTGTGCTTGATAAAGCAGATGGCTTAATAAAATCTTTAACTATTTTAAAGAGAGTTTTTGATGAATTACCGGCGATGTTAATAATGAAGTACTCTCTCATTGCCGAGCGCTTAAGTTTATGAAAATCCATTATGGTGGCTTTGTAGATTAATTTATCCTCTGGACCATAAACTGATCTCCAGCTGGGCCCAATTTTCTTTACAGCGGCTTTTCTCAGTGCGCAGTGCCATGGTAAACCATGGGGCTGACAGTTTTTGTCTTGAAGTAAGTAATAGGTTGCAAGGGGGCGACAGTATCAAGGGCTTAGGAGAGCCAGCTATTAAAATTAGACACATCAAGTTCCGATCACCAGCCAGCTGGAGGGGGGTGGAGGAAAGAGCAGGTGTCATAGCATTACAGGTAAGTTTTTTACCACTTTCTGCTGTAATCCCGGGCCGTGGAAGAATTAGCTGACCGAGACGGTATTGCCATACTAAACGGGTTTAAGAAATGGTCATACCACGTAAGAGGAATGGGAGATGCTGTGGCCAAGTTAGGATTGTTAGAGAAAAGTATGGGGTATGGCCGGCCCGATGGGTGGGGCCACTACCACGCTGAGGCCTTCCAAAGTTTCTAGGAGCTGGCCTGCTTTAGTGCAGTGAATATCATCCACATGCAATTTAAAAACACCAAGGATCATAAAATGAGGATGTTTGAGTGAAAAGTCAGCAATTATATTGCAGAATTCTAGTAGATGCTTTGGGCAGGGAGTTGGGGGGTTCTATAAATTAGGATTCCAGCCGAGGCTACGTTGGGTGCAACAGGTACAAGGGTTGGTGCTGGGTGACCTACCTTAAATGTAAATGAACAAGAATCACATTTGAAATGAACAGGGGGCACTCAAAACTCATGTATAGCCAGGGCAATCCAGCACCTGTCTCTCAAGTTAAGTAATTGAATCCTATACCATTTAACTAGGGCACTGGAGGGGTTACCGGTAGCATGTCTGGCGCTGGCCGTTGAACAGTCGCGGACAGGCACAGACGGGCTTGCCTTTGGCACGCCTGCTGGGTGACGGAAATGCCAGTTTGTTTAATTAGGAATAAGCTCCATCGCTGCTCCCCTAAAGGAAACCAGAAGGGAAGAACCTGAGAGACCCCAGCACCCTCCACAACAATTGGGCAAGTCCGGGGTGGACCGGCGTGTGAGCGTGAGGTGTCTGAAGGTAGGAGCCCTATATGTGGTGGTCAGTAAAGTGCAATGTGCAAAAAATAATGGTGCCTGGGGTCAAGAGAGCCAAGGCTAATCGAAATGTATTTAAAAGAAAGCAGCTAAAACCATTTAAAAGCTTGATTACCAAAGCTACAATTGCGAGTAACTCACATCTGCGTGCGTCCGCTGCACTACGAAAATGCCAGTTTGTTTAAATAGGAAGCGGGCACTAGAGCACTAACCAGCTCGCTCTGCTCCATTATAAAAAGTTAAGACGAAGGCCGTAGGCCTGAGGTATTTATTGTGAAATCATTTGTTACGGTAAATAGGATTTTTTGGGTGGATTTACATTATTCTGTGTGGATTCCTACAGATTACTATCGTGGTCAAGGGATATATGTATCAACATTCCGTTTTGCGATTCCTAAATAGCGATTTTTAAGGTATCGCTATTTAGAAATCGCAAAATGGTATGTATGTAGAAAATCGCTTCTTTTTAGCGATTCCTTAAAATTCCATAATTGCGATTAGCAAATTGCTAATCGCAATTAAGGAATAATTTCCCATTCATGTCTATGGGCCAGGAGGCCCGTAGGAATGAAGGGGAAATTGCGAATCGCAATTTGCTAATCGCAAATTGTGAATATTTACAAGGGTGCAGGGGTGTCTCAAGAACGTAAAAAACAAAACAGGTATGTGGAGGGTCAAGGGGAATATTTAATGACCTGTCTGCTCATACCCCTATATACGTTATACAACACACAAAAGAGCAGACCAGGTCTAGATACAGTGTGTCAATGTACTGGCGAAGGTGCAAAACATGGATGCATGTATGAACCAATGATGCTGAAAATCACTGACTGGATGAATCCCATCAGACCACCCATTGTGGTGGAATTTGCGTCATGTGGGATATTACTGATCATTCCAAAACACAACCGACCTAGTAGTGCCGGTATGGGAATGGATGTCAGGAAACTAGTCGTGATATTCACCATAAAGTGATATATACTAAAGTGCAGTGCCTATGTGAAAGTGGTGAAATAAAATTGACTACACGGGCGTTGTAAAGTATTCAAGACGCACTCCATGTGCCAAGAGTTAAAAACCCGCCGAGCAATAAGATTACCCTGTGGCATTTGTGCCAATCGGTCGACATGTTTCAGCCCATGGGGCTTTGCCCCGGCTTTCTTCAGGACCATAACCAGAAATGCTACTGCAACTGTGAGTGAAATATTACATCAACAATAGACAATGTACTAAGAAATAGGTACATATCTACCAGGAACCATCACATTTGAATGCCCACTGGAAGGAAAGGAGAACATCTTCTTCCTAAAAAACAAAAATTGTTTTACAACAACACCATCTATCAACTATACATCCATATAAATACACACAGGACGCACAGACAGAACACACTTGCATGAATGATTCGCATTCAGCGTAATATGAAAAGCTAAATAGCTAAAACAACATGAGGCATTTCCTCATGGTGCTACTCACCCAGCTTTGTGTGGGTGAAGACCTCACCTCACCCGGCAACCGCTCGGGAGTATGAGGCCCCGCTCTATGGTGTAGAAAAAAGGAAACCATGAGTGCACAGCTCTATAGTATCCAAGCCAATTGCTCTACACCCAAACCCAACAGACGTGTGATAGTCCCCCCACTACTCGCCCTTACAAAACCTACATTAATGTCCAAAGTATATTTAGAAGACACAAGTGCTATAGTGCCCTTAGTATCATAGGGCACGGAAATTACATTTATTGACCATTGAGTGTGTTTATACTCGGTCATGAGTGACTGTCAGGAGACACAGTAAACAATTCTATGTGCCCCTCGAACTATTGATAGGAGCTGTCCATAGTAAAGGGCTCCTCAAAAGCATAGACCAAACAAGTGCTCGCTAAGACCCAGAATCTAAAGGGCCTGAAAGGACGTCCGAGACTTGACTAAACGAGGTGCCTCGACTATACCATCAAGTCAGGGTTAGCTGCAGTGAGAGAAAAACCATCAGGAGACTAACCTGTCCGTCGGTGCCTCCCGTGTAAACCGAGCGGAAGTGGAGGTAATGGTCAGACCGTCCATCCCACTTATGTAGCCGCCGGTAACTAAATCCAATGCCAGTAATCGCCATTGAGAACGCCGGCATGAAAAAATGCACTGCTCATGCGTGCATGCGCAATAGCTTCAAGCAGGCTGTAGTTAGCGCCAGTTTAAGCGCATGCGTGAGCGGAGAGACACTGCTCTTAGGCGCACGCGCTGTAAAATCAATCCCGGGGGATAAGATATGTACTTGTATTTATCTTATGTTTATTTAACGCGCCGTAAAGGGATTTGAAAGAGATTTAGTCCTATAAGTGCTAAAGCGCTGGAAAATACCCGAATGTCCAGGAAATGCTGGTTCGATTAAAGAGCAAGGTGTGGGTGTAGTAGTCCCTGTGGTCACGAGACCACCCAAGCTTGTTATACATGCTCGATTACCAGACACAGTAAGGGTGTCATAAACCCAATTTTTAATCACATGGAATGGGATAAAATGAGGCAACTCGTAGGGAGTACTCGTGGTTTCAAAGAGACTAAGCCATGAGGCAGAAAATACATGGTCCATGCATAGTCACTCAAAGATGTGACAGCTGATGCAAACTGATTGTCGTAAAGAAGACAATGCCTCCAAATCAAGACCAGTAGTTATATCCTTGAGGGTTGCTATCTAGATGAAGCGCAGAGTGGCCCATGTGCAGGATCATTATATTTCTGATTATAGGAAGTTCGTAATTAACTCAAGTGTCAAAGGAGGTAGGTGTTAGAATGGGCTATCAGAAGGGTAACATACACAATTATGTTAGGTGAGCATGGCAGATGCAACCAGAAGTGCGTTGCATCCATTCAAAAAAGACCCGCAACTAAACAGCTGCTCTTAAATCTAAAAAACAAAACAGGTATGTGGAGGGTCAAGGGGAATATTTAATGACCTGTCTGCTCATACCCCTATATACGTTATACAACACACAAAAGAGCAGACCAGGTCTAGATACAGTGTGTCAATGTACTGGCGAAGGTGCAAAACATGGATGCATGTATGAACCAATAATGCTGAAAATCACTGACTGGATGAATCCCATCAGACCACCCATTGTGGTGGAATTTGCGTCATGTGGGATATTACTGATCATTCCAAAACACAACCGACCTAGTAGTGCCGGTATGGGAATGGATGTCAGGAAACTAGTCGTGATATTCACCATAAAGTGATATATACTAAAGTGCAGTGCCTATGTGAAAGTGGTGAAATAAAATTGACTACACGGGCGTTGTAAAGTATTCAAGACGCACTCCATGTGCCAAGAGTTAAAAACCCGCCGAGTAATAAGATTACCCTGTGGCGTTTGTGCAAATCGGTCGACATGTTTCAGCCCATGGGGCTTTGCCCCGGCTTTCTTCAGGACCATAACCAGAAATGCTACTGCAACTGTGAGTGAAATATTACATCAACAATAGACAATGTACTAAGAAATAGGTACATATCTACCAGGAACCATCACATTTGAATGCCCACTGGAAGGAAAGGAGAACATCTTCTTCCTAAAAAACAAAAATTGTTTTACAACAACACCATCTATCAACTATACATCCATATAAATACACACAGGAAGCACAGACAGAACACACTTGCATGAATGATTCGCATTCAGCGTAATATGAAAAGCTAAATTGCTAAAACAACATGAGGCATTTCCTCATGGTGCTACTCACCCAGCTTTGTGTGGGTGAAGACCTCACCTCACCCGGCAACCGCTCGGGAGTATGAGGCCCGCTCTATGGTGTAGAAAAAAGGAAACCATGAGTGCACAGCTCTATAGTATCCAAGCCAATTGCTCTACACCCAAACCCAACAGACGTGTGATAGTCCCCCCACTACTCGCCCTTACAAAACCTACATTAATGTCCAAAGTATATTTAGAAGACACAAGTGCTATAGTGCCCTTAGTATCATAGGGCACGGAAATTACATTTATTGACCATTGAGTGTGTTTATACTCGGTCATGAGAGACTGTCAGGAGACACAGTAAACAATTCTATGTGCCCCTCGAACTATTGATAGGAGCTGTCCATAGTAAAGGGCTCCTCAAAAGCATAGACCAAACAAGTGCTCGCTAAGACCCAGAATCTAAAGGGCCTGAAAGGACGTCCGAGACTCGACTAAACGAGGTGCCTCGACTATACCATCAAGTCAGGGTTAGCTGCAGTGAGAGAAAAACCATCAGGAGACTAACCTGTCCGTCGGTGCCTCCCGTGTAAACCGAGCGGAAGTGGAGGTAATGGTCAGACCGTCCATCCCACTTATGTAGCCGCCGGTAACTAAATCCAATGCCAGTAATCGCCATTGAGAACGCCGGCATGAAAAAATGCACTGCTCATGCACGCATGCGCAATAGCTTCAAGCAGGCTGTAGTTAGCGCCAGTTTAAGCGCATGCGTGAGCGGAGAGACACTGCTCTTAGGCGCACGTGCTGTAAAATCAATCCCGGGGGATAAGATATGTACTTGTATTTATCTTATGTTTATTTAACGCGCCGTAAAGGGATTTGAAAGAGATTTAGTCCTATAAGTGCTAAAGCGCTGGAAAATACCCGAATGTCCAGGAAATGCTGGTTCGATTAAAGAGCAAGGTGTGGGTGTAGTAGTCCCTGTGGTCACGAGACCACCCAAGCTTGTTATACATGCTCGATTACCAGACACAGTAAGGGTGTCATAAACCCAATTTTTAATCACATGGAATGGGATAAAATGAGGCAACTCGTAGGGAGTACTCGTGGTTTCAAAGAGACTAAGCCATGAGGCAGAAAATACATGGTCCATGCATAGTCACTCAAAGATGTGACAGCTGATGCAAACTGATTGTCGTAAAGAAGACAATGCCTCCAAATCAAGACCAGTAGTTATATCCTTGAGGGTTGCTATCTAGATGAAGCGCAGAGTGGCCCATGTGCAGGATCATTATATTTCTGATTTGGAGGCATTGTCTTCTTTACGACAATCAGTTTGCATCAGCTGTCACATCTTTGAGTGACTATGCATGGACCATGTATTTTCTGCCTCATGGCTTAGTCTCTTTGAAACCACGAGTACTCCCTACGAGTTGCCTCATTTTATCCCATTCCATGTGATTAAAAATTGGGTTTATGACACCCTTACTGTGTCTGGTAATCGAGCATGTATAACAAGCTTGGGTGGTCTCGTGACCACAGGGACTACTACACCCACACCTTGCTCTTTAATCGAACCAGCATTTCCTGGACATTCGGGTATTTTCCAGCGCTTTAGCACTTATAGGACTAAATCTCTTTCAAATCCCTTTACGGCGCGTTAAATAAACATAAGATAAATACAAGTACATATCTTATCCCCCGGGATTGATTTTACAGCGCGTGCGCCTAAGAGCAGTGTCTCTCCGCTCACGCATGCGCTTAAACTGGCGCTAACTACAGCCTGCTTGAAGCTATTGCGCATGCGCGCATGAGCAGTGCATTTTTTCATGCCGGCGTTCTCAATGGCGATTACTGGCATTGGATTTAGTTACCGGCGGCTACATAAGTGGGATGGACGGTCTGACCATTACCTCCACTTCCGCTCGGTTTACACGGGAGGCACCGACGGACAGGTTAGTCTCCTGATGGTTTTTCTCTCACTGCAGCTAACCCTGACTTGATGGTATAGTCGAGGCACCTCGTTTAGTCGAGTCTCGGACGTCCTTTCAGGCCCTTTAGATTCTGGGTCTTAGCGAGCACTTGTTTGGTCTATGCTTTTGAGGAGCCCTTTACTATGGACAGCTCCTATCAATAGTTCGAGGGGCACATAGAATTGTTTACTGTGTCTCCTGACAGTCTCTCATGACCGAGTATAAACACACTCAATGGTCAATAAATGTAATTTCCGTGCCCTATGATACTAAGGGCACTATAGCACTTGTGTCTTCTAAATATACTTTGGACATTAATGTAGGTTTTGTAAGGGCGAGTAGTGGGGGGACTATCACACGTCTGTTGGGTTTGGGTGTAGAGCAATTGGCTTGGATACTATAGAGCTGTGCACTCATGGTTTCCTTTTTTCTACACCATAGAGCGGGGCCTCATACTCCCGAGCGGTTGCCGGGTGAGGTGAGGTCTTCACCCACACAAAGCTGGGTGAGTAGCACCATGAGGAAATGCCTCATGTTGTTTTAGCTATTTAGCTTTTCATATTACGCTGAATGCGAATCATTCATGCAAGTGTGTTCTGTCTGTGCGTCCTGTGTGTATTTATTTGGATGTGTAGTTGATAGATGGTGTTGTTGTAAAACAATTTTTGTTTTTTAGGAAGAAGATGTTCTCCTTTCCTTCCAGTGGGCATTCAAATGTGATGGTTCCTGGTAGATATGTACCTATTTCTTAGTACATTGTCTATTGTTGATGTAATATTTCACTCACAGTTGCAGTAGCATTTCTGGTTATGGTCCTGAAGAAAGCCGGGGCAAAGCCCCATGGGCTGAAACATGTCGACCGATTTGCACATACGCCACAGGGTAATCTTATTACTCGGCGGGTTTTTAACTCTTGGCACATGGAGTGCGTCTTGAATACTTTACAACGCCCGTGTAGTCAATTTTATTTCACCACTTTCACATAGGCACTGCACTTTAGTATATATCACTTTATGGTGAATATCACGACTAGTTTCCTGACATCCATTCCCATACCGGCACTACTAGGTCGGTTGTGTTTTGGAATGATCAGTAATATCCCACATGACGCAAAATCCACCACAATGGGTGGTCTGATGGGATTCATCCAGTCAGTGATTTTCAGCATCATTGGTTCATACATGCATCCATGTTTTGCACCTTCGCCAGTACATTGACACACTGTATCTAGACCTGGTCTGCTCTTTTGTGTGTTGTATAACGTATATAGGGGTATGAGCAGACAGGTCATTAAATATTCCCCTTGACCCTCCACATACCTGTTTTGTTTTTTAGATTTAAGAGCAACTGTTTAGTTGCGGGTCTTTTTTGAATGGATGCAACGCACTTCTGGTTGCATCTGCCATGCTCACCTAACATAATTGTGTATGTTACCCTTCTGATAGCCCATTCTAACACCTACCTCCTTTGACACTTGAGTTAATTACGAACTTCCTATAATCAGAAATAAAATGATCCTGCACATGGGCCACTCTGCGCTTCATCTAGATAGCAACCCTCAAGGATATAACTACTGGTCTTGATTTGGAGGCATTGTCTTCTTTACGACAATCAGTTTGCATCAGCTGTCACATCTTTGAGTGACTATGCATGGACCATGTATTTTCTGCCTCATGGCTTAGTCTCTTTGAAACCACGAGTACTCCCTACGAGTTGCCTCATTTTATCCCATTCCATGTGATTAAAAATTGGGTTTATGACACCCTTACTGTGTCTGGTAATCGAGCATGTATAACAAGCTTGGGTGGTCTCATGACCACAGGGACTACTACACCCACACCTTGCTCTTTAATCGAACCAGCATTTCCTGGACATTCGGGTATTTTCCAGCGCTTTAGCACTTATAGGACTAAATCTCTTTCAAATCCCTTTACGGCGCGTTAAATAAACATAAGATAAATACAAGTACATATCTTATCCCCCGGGATTGATTTTACAGCGCGTGCGCCTAAGAGCAGTGTCTCTCCGCTCACGCATGCGCTTAAACTGGCGCTAACTACAGCCTGCTTGAAGCTATTGCGCATGCGCGCATGAGCAGTGCATTTTTTCATGCCGGCGTTCTCAATGGCGATTACTGGCATTGGATTTAGTTACCGGCGGCTACATAAGTGGGATGGACGGTCTGACCATTACCTCCACTTCCGCTCGGTTTACACGGGAGGCACCGACGGACAGGTTAGTCTCCTGATGGTTTTTCTCTCACTGCAGCTAACCCTGACTTGATGGTATAGTCGAGGCACCTCGTTTAGTCGAGTCTCGGACGTCCTTTCAGGCCCTTTAGATTCTGGGTCTTAGCGAGCACTTGTTTGGTCTATGCTTTTGAGGAGCCCTTTACTATGGACAGCTCCTATCAATAGTTCGAGGGGCACATAGAATTGTTTACTGTGTCTCCTGACAGTCTCTCATGACCGAGTATAAACACACTCAATGGTCAATAAATGTAATTTCCGTGCCCTATGATACTAAGGGCACTATAGCACTTGTGTCTTCTAAATATACTTTGGACATTAATGTAGGTTTTGTAAGGGCGAGTAGTGGGGGGACTATCACACGTCTGTTGGGTTTGGGTGTAGAGCAATTGGCTTGGATACTATAGAGCTGTGCACTCATGGTTTCCTTTTTTCTACACCATAGAGCGGGGCCTCATACTCCCGAGCGGTTGCCGGGTGAGGTGAGGTCTTCACCCACACAAAGCTGGGTGAGTAGCACCATGAGGAAATGCCTCATGTTGTTTTAGCTATTTAGCTTTTCATATTACGCTGAATGCGAATCATTCATGCAAGTGTGTTCTGTCTGTGCGTCCTGTGTGTATTTATTTGGATGTATAGTTGATAGATGGTGTTGTTGTAAAACAATTTTTGTTTTTTAGGAAGAAGATGTTCTCCTTTCCTTCCAGTGGGCATTCAAATGTGATGGTTCCTGGTAGATATGTACCTATTTCTTAGTACATTGTCTATTGTTGATGTAATATTTCACTCACAGTTGCAGTAGCATTTCTGGTTATGGTCCTGAAGAAAGCCGGGGCAAAGCCCCATGGGCTGAAACATGTCGACCGATTTGCACAAACGCCACAGGGTAATCTTATTACTCGGCGGGTTTTTAACTCTTGGCACATGGAGTGCGTCTTGAATACTTTACAACACCTGTGTAGTCAATTTTATTTCACCACTTTCACATAGGCACTGCACTTTAGTATATATCACTTTATGGTGAATATCACAACTAGTTTTCTGACATCCATTCCCATACCGGCACTACTAGGTCGGTTGTGTTTTGGAATGATCAGTAATATCCCACATGACGCAAATTCCACCACAATGGGTGGTCTGATGGGATTCATCCAGTCAGTGATTTTCAGCATCATTGGTTCATACATGCATCCATGTTTTGCACCTTCGCCAGTACATTGACACACTGTATCTAGACCTGGTCTGCTCTTTTGTGTGTTGTATAACGTATATAGGGGTATGAGCAGACAGGTCATTAAATATTCCCCTTGACCCTCCACATACCTGTTTTGTTTTTTAGATTTAAGAGCAACTGTTTAGTTGCGGGTCTTTTTTGAATGGATGCAACGCACTTCTGGTTGCATCTGCCATGCTCACCTAACATAATTGTGTATGTTACCCTTCTGATAGCCCATTCTAACACCTACCTCCTTTGACACTTGAGTTAATTACGAACTTCCTATAATCAGAAATATAATGAATGATCCTGCACATGGGCCACTCTGCGCTTCATCTAGATAGCAACCCACAAGGATATAACTACTGGTCTTGATTTGGAGGCATTGTCTTCTTTACGACAATCAGTTTGCATCAGCTGTCACATCTTTGAGTGACTATGCATGGACCATGTATTTTCTGCCTCATGGCTTAGTCTCTTTGAAACCACGAGTACTCCCTACGAGTTGCCTCATTTTATCCCATTCCATGTGATTAAAAATTGGGTTTATGACACCCTTACTGTGTCTGGTAATCGAGCATGTATAACAAGCTTGGGTGGTCTCGTGACCACAGGGACTACTACACCCACACCTTGCTCTTTAATCGAACCAGCATTTCCTGGACATTCGGGTATTTTCCAGCGCTTTAGCACTTATAGGACTAAATCTCTTTCAAATCCCTTTACGGCGCGTTAAATAAACATAAGATAAATACAAGTACATATCTTATCCCCCGGGATTGATTTTACAGCGCGTGCGCCTAAGAGCAGTGTCTCTCCGCTCACGCATGCGCTTAAACTGGCGCTAACTACAGCCTGCTTGAAGCTATTGCGCATGCGTGCATGAGCAGTGCATTTTTTCATGCCGGCGTTCTCAATGGCGATTACTGGCATTGGATTTAGTTACCGGCGGCTACATAAGTGGGATGGACGGTCTGACCATTACCTCCACTTCCGCTCGGTTTACACGGGAGGCACCGACGGACAGGTTAGTCTCCTGATGGTTTTTCTCTCACTGCAGCTAACCCTGACTTGATGGTATAGTCGAGGCACCTCGTTTAGTCGAGTCTCGGACGTCCTTTCAGGCCCTTTAGATTCTGGGTCTTAGCGAGCACTTGTTTGGTCTATGCTTTTGAGGAGCCCTTTACTATGGACAGCTCCTATCAATAGTTCGAGGGGCACATAGAATTGTTTACTGTGTCTCCTGACAGTCTCTCATGACCGAGTATAAACACACTCAATGGTCAATAAATGTAATTTCCGTGCCCTATGATACTAAGGGCACTATAGCACTTGTGTCTTCTAAATATACTTTGGACATTAATGTAGGTTTTGTAAGGGCGAGTAGTGGGGGGACTATCACACGTCTGTTGGGTTTGGGTGTAGAGCAATTGGCTTGGATACTATAGAGCTGTGCACTCATGGTTTCCTTTTTTCTACACCATAGAGCGGGGCCTCATACTCCCGAGCGGTTGCCGGGTGAGGTGAGGTCTTCACCCACACAAAGCTGGGTGAGTAGCACCATGAGGAAATGCCTCATGTTTTTTAGCTATTTAGCTTTTCATATTACGCTGAATGCGAATCATTCATGCAAGTGTGTTCTGTCTGTGCGTCCTGTGTGCATTTATATGGATGTATAGTTGATAGATGGTGTTGTTGTAAAACAATTTTTGTTTTTTAGGAAGAAGATGTTCTCCTTTCCTTCCAGTGGGCATTCAAATGTGATGGTTCCTGGTAGATATGTACCTATTTCTTAGTACATTGTCTATTGTTGATGTAATATTTCACTCACAGTTGCAGTAGCATTTCTGGTTATGGTCCTGAAGAAAGCCGGGGCAAAGCCCCATGGGCTGAAACATGTCGACCGATTTGCACAAACGCCACAGGGTAATCTTATTACTCGGCGGGTTTTTAACTCTTGGCACATGGAGTGCGTCTTGAATACTTTACAACGCCCGTGTAGTCAATTTTATTTCACCACTTTCACATAGGCACTGCACTTTAGTATATATCACTTTATGGTGAATATCACGACTAGTTTCCTGACATCCATTCCCATACCGGCACTACTAGGTCGGTTGTGTTTTGGAATGATCAGTAATATCCCACATGACGCAAATTCCACCACAATGGGTGGTCTGATGGGATTCATCCAGTCAGTGATTTTCAGCATCATTGGTTCATACATGCATCCATGTTTTGCACCTTCGCCAGTACATTGACACACTGTATCTAGACCTGGTCTGCTCTTTTGTGTGTTGTGTCTCAAGAACGCCCTGCTGCACCCCTGAAAATGACATATATGCACATATGGCAAACATACATGCGTCACATGGCACCTTTTGATTTAAAAAAAAAATGTTTTTTTAAAGGAATTCGCAACTTACCACCAACTATATGTTGGTGGTAATTTGCGATTCCTTAATGGCATTTTGGAATGTTTTTTTCCTTGATACATTGCATTTAAGGAATCGCAAAATTTGCAATTCCTTAAATGCAATCGCAAAATAAGGAATGGCAAATTTAGCGATTCCTTATTTTGCACCAAAAATGTTTCATACATACCATTTAGCGAAAATGGGTTCGCAAACGCCGGAATTCTGCGAATTTCGGCGTTTGCGAACCCATTTTGCCTTGATACATATGGCCCCAAGGGTTTTGGTATTGGATACCCACTTTGTCAAACTTTGGGAGTAGAAGAGTTGCACTGCTAGAGTCCTTGTGGAGCCCACATGAGAAGGGCTATAAATTGGTTTGTCAACTGTAAATCTTGTATATATTAAAAATGTTATGATTGCATGCCTGGTGGTTACCTTGTGGGAAAGCCTATGCACAATACAGGAGGGCTGAGTTGGATGATCACGAAAGCCAATAATGAAAGTATATGATTTGTTCTTTGATAGAAGTTGAACATTTCATCTGTTTAATATGAGAAGCTACAACTAAGGCCGTAGGTCAGACTTATTGTGGAAAGCATATGCTAACAGCTATAGGCCTTTAAGGATGAATTGTTAACACACTGTGAAAAAGCCTGTAGGCAGGCTTTTTGTTATATGGAATCTCATAGATTCCCATACTATGAAAGGGATTTAGGTGGTCACCTCTGACAATTCCCGGACACAGATTAGCAATGTGATAATCTTTAGTAGGTACTCTTTGAAAGACTGTGTATTGTTTTGTCAACTGTAATTGTATACATTTTCAACATTTTCTAACTGTATACATGATGTGTGCTTTGTGGGAAAGCTGGCTCTCAATACAGTAGGTCTGAATTTTTTTAAGTGATAACCTAATGATAAATGCAATTCGCATGATCGGTTCATCTGGAAAAGTTGTGTCATAGGCTTTAGTTCTACTATGGAAAGTTGCAACAAAATTAGTAGTCCTGATCTATTTATTTTGAAAGGTATATCTTACAGCAAACAGGCCTTTTAAAAGTATCGCAATCACAGTCTGTTAAAGTATCTAGACAGATCTTGCCATTGTCATTCACAATTTGCTTCCAATTATGACGCATAGAGCAATGGGACATCATGCTTCAGCCATTGTCTTTAGGGCCATGTGAGTGATAGCATTTTTCCTGAATAAGTACACATCTTCCTGAAAAAGAGTGTGCTTCAGTGCCAGAGCTGGTGGGCCAGTGTAAAAAAATGGGTTCTGACTAAGCATGGGCTGAAAATTCGTTCCGCTCGTGGAATTTGCGGATTTTCCGCGATCCGAGAAGCTCGCGAAATCGCAGTAAAATCCGCGAATCA
Source organism: Lissotriton vulgaris (assembly GCF_964263255.1). Lineage (NCBI taxonomy): Eukaryota > Metazoa > Chordata > Amphibia > Caudata > Salamandridae > Lissotriton > Lissotriton vulgaris. The sequence continues at coordinate 1,433,695,471 of NC_141693.1, read as the reverse complement.
GCTGGGACGAATTTTCAGCCAAGCACTTACAGAGTTACAGCAGCAGGTGCAAAAGTTGAAGCTAATTTTTTGCAACCTTTTACAAAAGGGTTACAAAGAAATTTACTTCAACTTGGGCACCTGCTGCTGTAAGCCTGTAAGTGCTTCCTGGCGTCTCATTGCCTACTTGCAACTATTCTCTGACCCTGCTCTGACCCTTGAAGCAGGGTCAGAGAATAGTTACAAGTAGGCAATGAGGCGCCTGTCACGAAAATTAAACCTCAGCAGGAAGCACTGACAGATATAAAAACAAGCATTTGCAATGCAATAGGTCTCGCATTAGGAAAGTTTGAGCTATTGGTCTTGTAAATGACAATTTTTTTTATTTATCTGTTGGTTTTGAAAATATCTAAATTAATAGCTTTGTCATTTACAATGCCAATAGTTATAACTTTCGCAAATGTGACACTTATAGCATTTGTAATGCAACATGGTTTGTATTTACATGACTTAGCTGTATTGATATTACAAATTACAATGCCTTTTATTTTTTTTAAATAATTAATACTTAAATAAAAGTGATTTTAATTGATAATGGCAACTGCTTAAACTTTTGTAAATAACTTTTGTGAAGATTATGTTCAGTGAATTTTATTGTGATGAAAATCCAAGAAGAGAAGTGAAATATTAACATCTTTTTGTGACATTTGTAATAAAGTTTGAAACATTGAGAGAACATATTTGAACCAGTTGTTGTTGATTGGTTGTGCAGATTGATGCTGGGGTGGCGCTGAGTGGTGCTGTGGTGGTGCTGAGTGGTGCTGTGGTGATGCTGAGTGGTGCTGAGTGATACTGGGATGGTGCTGAGTGATGCTGGGGTGGTGCTGAGTGGTGCTGAGGTGGTGCTGAGGGATGCTGTGGTGGTGCTGAGTGATGCTGTGATGGTGCTGAGTGGTGCTGTAGTGGTGCTGAGTGATAATGGGGTGGTGCTGAGTGATGCTGTGGTGGTGCTGAGTGATGCTGTGGTGGCGCTGAGTGGTGCTGTGGTGGTGCTTATTGGTGCTGTGGTGGTGCTGAGTGATGCTGTGGTAGTGCTGAGTGATGCAGTGGTCGTGCTGAGTGATAATGTGGCAGTGCCGAGTGATGCTGTGGTGGTGCTGAGTGATGCTGTGGTGGCACTGAGTGGTGCTGTGGAGGCGCTGAGTTGCGCTGTGGTGGTGCTGATTGGTGCTGTGGTGGTGCTGAGTGAAGCTCTGGTGGTGCTGAGTGATGCTGTTGTGGTGCTGAGTGGGGCTGTAGTGGTGCTGAGTGATAATGTGGTGGTGCTGAGTGATGCTGTGGTGGCGCTGAGTGATGCTGTGGTGGTGCTGAGTGGTGCTGTGGTGGTGCTTATTGGTGCTGTTGTGGTGCTGAGTGATGCTGTGGTGATGCTGAGTGGTGCTGTGGTGGTGCTGAGTGGTGCTGTGGTGGTGCTGAGTGATAATGTGGTGGCAGTGAGTGATGCTGTGTTGGTGCTGAGTGATGCTGTGGTGACGCTAAGTGGTGCTGTGGTGGTGCTGAGTGATAATGTGGTGGTGCTGAGTGATGCTGTGGTGGTGCTGAGTGGTGCTTTGGTGGTGCTGAGTGATAATGTAGCAGTGCTGAGTGATGCTGTGGTGGCACAGAGTGGTGCTGTGGTGGTGCTGAGTGGTGCTGTGGTGGTGCTGAGTGATGCTGTGGTGGTGCTGAGTGATGCTGTGTTGGTGCTGAGTGGTGCTGTGGTGGTGCTGAGTGATAATGTGGCAGCGCTGAGTGATGCTGTGGTGGTGCTGAGTGATGCTGTGGTGGCTCTGAGTGGTGCTGTGGTGGTGCTGAGTGATGCTGTGGTGGTGCTGAGTGGTGCTTTGGTGGTGCTGAGTGATGCTGGGGTAGCGCTGAGTGATGATGTGGTGATGCAGAGGGCAGAAAGGCACAAAAAGCAGTCTAACAAAGGGCAAAAGGGCAGAAAAACAAGGGAAAAATGAGTCTAACAGAGGGCAGAAGGGCACAAAAAACCAGTCTAACAGAGGACAGAAGGGCACAAAAACAAGGGAAAAATTAGTCTAACAGAGGGCAGAAGGGCACGAAAAACGAGTCTAACAGGGGGCAGAAGGGCAGAAAAACAAGGTAAAAACGAGACTTTCAGCGGGCAGAAAGGCAGAAAAACAAGGAAAAAACGAGTCTAACAGAGAGCAGAAGGGCACAAAAAACAAGTCTAACAGAGGGCAGAATGAATCCCGCCCTGCGTGTTTGTCCACGCAGATGCCACCTTTTTGTGCAATACCTCTACTCAACTGGAGTACTTTCTACTGTCTAATCAGTAAGTGCTCCCTTGTTGGCTAAATGCATGGGGGCAGATTTACAATAACTGGTGCATCCCCATGGATGCGCCAGTTATTGTGTGCCGCAGCTCCGCCACCCATGGTGCGCTGCATTTAAAATGCGGCGCACCATGTGGCAAATACGGCACAGATGCGTCACGCATCTGTGCTATGAAAGCAGCGCATTGCTGGAGCTGTGTCGCGCTTGAAACGCAGCTCCAGCAATGCTCTGTGGGGGCCCTATCTCCCCAATGCTGCATCAAGCCTTGCACCTGCTTCAAGCAGGCGCAGGGTTTTGACGCAGCATTGGCCTAAACGTGACTGAGTGAAATCTTGTAGATTTTACTCAGCCACTTTTAGGAGGCGTTCCTGTGCAGGAACGCCCTCCCCTGCACCGGAACGCCTCCTGATGGCGCAGGGCTTTAAAATGTGACGCATCTCTTAGAATTGTCACATTGTTAATACCCAGCACCATGGCGCATCTTTTGTGCTGCCGCTGCATCACAAAACGTCTCGGTAGAGGGTGAACCAGAGGGTGACAGTGATGAACCAGAGGGTGGCAGGGGTGAACCAGAGGGTGTCAGTGCTGAACCAGAGGGTGGATGTGCTGAACCAGAGGGTGGCAGGGGTGAACCAGAGGGTGGCAGTGGTGAACCAGAGGGTGACAGTGCTGAACCAGAGGATGGCAGGGGTGAACCAGAGGGTGTTGTGATGAACCAGAGGGTGGCAGTGGTGAACCAGAGGAAGGCAGGGGTGAACCAGGGGGGGGAGTGGTGAACAAGAGGGTGGCAGTGCTGAACCAGAGGGTGACAGTGATTAACCAGAGGGTGGCAGTGGTGAACCAGAGGTGCTGTGATGAACCAGAGGATGGCAGTCATGAACCAGAGGTTGGCAGTGGTGAACCAGAGGGTGACAATGCTGAACCAGAGGGTGGCAGTGATGAACCAGAGGGTGGCAGTGGTGAACCAGAGGGTGCTGTGCCCCCACACAACCCTATGGGTAACTTCGCCATGCAAGCGGCCCGCGAACACGCAAAAAGCCCCGCAAACACGCACAAAACCCCGCGAACACTCGAAAAACCCAGCGAACACGCAAAAAACAAAAATCCGCAAATTCGCACAAATTCGCAGATTTTGCGGATTGCGAATTTGATTTCGCGCAAATTCACGGAACGCAAATTCACAAATTTCACCCATACTTAGTTCTGACCCAATTTACACTTTGAATTATTTTTATTTTTGAACTACCTGATTTTGTAACTTTTACTGGGACTGAGTCTCACTGAGTCTCACTCACTGTAAACTGTGTTAAAATGGAACGGAAGTGCTAACCGCCATTGTGTGCCTTTTTAAAACAAGTTCTGCTGCTGCTTAGTAGGGGTAAAAGCTCTGTGTGTGTGGGCTGAACAAGTGACACTACCGCTCAGCATAGCCTATTCTCTGTTCACATGTAGCCTGTTATAGAAGTGACTCTTAATGGGTTGATGCTGACCTGGTTTAGGACTTATAATATGAGAGGGCATTCATAGTGTAAGTCTGTTGGTGATTAATTGAAGAGGGTGTGTACTTTACTGTATTATCCATTATCTGCAAAGTCTGTACCAATATATACTTGACATAGTTAGGCATAGAGGGTAGCGTGACACATCAATCTTACGGTAAACTTGAATTCCCAAGTTCCAATTCAGTGCCGCTTTTGTCATATCCGAACTCTGGACCTTGAGAAATGTTCATATTACTCTGACTCAGCTACTAACTTGATTCCTTATGGATTCTGTTCCCACCGCTAGGCCAGTAAATTACTCCGCTGGCCAGCTGGAAGATCAAGGCCTTTCCCACACTACAGGAACATTTGCCAGTGATAGGCCCATTTCCTGGTAATATAAAGGGTGTGATGGAATCTATATGTTATAATTACTTTTTGCACTCTTCACCAAGATAGGAAGGCTCGTTTCAAGGGGGAACCAGAGGAGAAGGTCAGACCACTAGAGCCAATCATATGAGTGATTCCCCTTTTGCAGGTTTAGAGGAAAGCAGCCAGGAAGCTGTGGCTGTTAGAGGTGCAGTTTCAGGCCCGTAGAAGTGTCTTTCAAAAGACCACTTGTAGTCAATATTTGGAAATGTCCCAAAATGTTGTGGAGTAGGGTTGGAACAGGAGTGTTGTGATAATATGTCATCCTAGGGCTGGCCAGAGGTGCCTACCTACTGGAAGTTTGCACCACACTTAAAAACCTCGGCACAGGGAAGAGACAGAAGATGAATTTTGCAGCACCCTGAAAACGACAGGAAACCCTGTCTGTTGTGCTGCAGTACCCTGGACTTATGCTGGATCGAACTCTGTAGACACTCCCCTCCAGGTCACACCCCATCTTTTCTCCTTCCATAAGAATCTGAACATGCTCATGTTCCCGTCCTAATGGCCTTTCTCCATTGCTTTCCATTCCCACCACTACTGTTTTCTGGTTTGTGATTTTACCAGCACCACAAATCTTTGGTATATGGGAGTTCTAAATAGATAACACATAACATACAGGGTAGTAGCACTGGCCTTCTTTCTTTCTTTGAGGTCGTTAGAGGGCTGCACCTGCTGGAGGACCCTGAAGGAAAAGGGCCTCCTGGAACTTCTGAGGGCTGGGTCTCTAGATGGGTAAACCTCATCACACAGGGACCCTTCAAATGGAATTGGAGGCTATGGACACTGAAGAGTGCATGCATGGAGGATATTCTGCCTTGAGGGCTGCAGGGTGCTGCGAAAGGTGACCCAATGCTAAAGAGAACACCAAGCACTGGACAGACAAGAGTACTTAAGGACGGATCTAGAGTGCAGAAAGAGCAAGCTCCTACAGTATAAAAAGATTGTAAAGGCATGGATAGCAAGAACCAAAAGCCTTGCTGGCTAGAGCTTGCCAGCAGCAGCAAAACATCACAAGAGCTATCTCAACTGGCCTGAGAAAATAAAATAAGAGCAGTCACCGATGGGACCAAATTCAAGTGAATGCGACTTGCATCCCTTTTTGGATGCTACATGAACTTTAAAGGGATGGCAAAACCCCTGGGGAGGAAATTGCTGTCAGAGGGGTGCATGCTCATATGTTTGATGTCCTGGAGACAAAGGCGGAATGATGAATAAGAACAGCCACGGCCCGTGGAAGGAGTTTCGGTGGGGCGGAGAGGCGGGGCGGGGAGGGGAGGGGCAGGGTGGGGGGTGCTAAAAACTGGAGTTTGGATAATTGAAGGTAAGAAAACAATTTAATAAATAAAACGAATTTCGTAGCGCACCCTGCATCGCATTTTGTGATGCAAGGCGCGCTACGAAATTCATTTTATTAATTAAATTGTTTACTTACCTTCAATTATCCATACTCCAGATTTTAGCACCCCCCACCCTGCCCCGCCTCTCCGCCCACCGAAACTCCCTCCACGGGCCGCGGCTGAATAAGAAAGGAAACAAAATAATGTGAGCACCTCTGCACTCTTATGTTATCTGTCCACGGGGCCTTATCTCATCAGGGATTCAAGAGCAACAAGCATTGGCATAGCCAATAGGTTTCGCTTTTGGGACCTTATATTTATTTAGTTATGCAGCACAATATCCTTGGTGCAATAACATCAACTGTTGCATGGCTAAAAACGTATAAGTTCCCAAAGGCAAGACCTATTGGCTATGCTTATGCTTGTTGAGGACTTATGGAAAATAGAAAAATTGATGTACATAAGCAGCGTTCATTTGCCCTCTCCCGTCCCCCTCCCTGTAGGCACCACGTATACCCTGAAATATTGACCGTATCACTCCGCCAGTAAAAGCCCGTGCCCATATGTACATGACAGCCATTTTAGGCACCTTGGCCTCTTGCCCACTCATTAGAATCACTGGCTTCCCTCCTGCGCGCATTTGGGCACCCCCCTCCCACTCTCACATGCATAGACCATGAAACCCAGCACTCTGCGCGACCCTGCTATGAAAGGCAACCCTCCTGCTTGACCCAGGCACCCCCCCATTTCCCTCTTGAAGAAGCATCCTTCGCCTCAGCTGACATAGCCCCCCAGCTGTATCTGACTGCCCCTGTTCTCTCATGTACGGGTCATAAGATCTCTCTCTCTCTGTGCGACTCTGACCCTGCGCGCACCCTGACCCCCTCCTTCTCCCTCACATGGACAAGTCATAAACCTTCCTCCTCTGCAAGACCCTGTCCTTGGGAGTCACGGCCGCGCCTGACCAACACCTCCTTTCCTTTCATGAATAACCCCTCTGTTAGCAAACCCTCCCTCCGCGATGGACTGTCCACACATGTCCGAGGCCATCGCCTGAGTCAGGAGATACCATTTACTGCCCTTATTGTATGAAGTCACTCCTCTTCAAAGGACCCACTATTGATCCTGGCCACCCCACCCCCTGGGCTATGATCAGGCGCACACATCCAAAGCTGTTGACGGAACACTCAGCTGCGTGATTGCCCTCCCCTCTTATCAACAGGTCAAGGGTCCCTATTGTGAACACATGTGGGGTAGGATTGACACGAGGATTATAGGGATGTCTTTTCCTTTGCGTCACACTGTCCTGATTGTACTATCAAGTGTTTTGTAAGGTATAAAAGAAGGAGTCTCAGCTCACTTGTTAGAGCACCTCCTGAAAGACACCGTGTTTCGTGTCCGAAATGACTGGCTCTCCTCATGAGAATTAAACTCTGTTCTTGATTCCTGCTTCCAGCGCCCGTCTCTTTATTTGGTAACTATTCAACATGGGAACTAAGAGGCGGTTTGCGCCAGCGGCCTGGGCATCGATAGAATTATGGGCTCCTGTTTCACAATTGGCGTCCCAACGCGGGGTCCATCAGTGACATAAGGTCCAGTAAGAGAGATCCAGACGATGAGGTGAACATCTAAATGATCAGAGTATACCTGCCTTGAGAGGGCCCTCGTCCGGCTGCCGATTGAATGAACTTCACCTATTCTGAACGGACCTCTCTTGAGTGACCTACTGTCTAAGCATGGGCGGAAAATCCGTTTCGCTCGCGGATTTTGCGGATTTTCGGTAAATTCGCAATCCGCGAGATCCGCGAATCTCCCGCAAAATCCGCAAATCCGCGAGCAGCGGATTTTATGGCTTGCTCGCACTGTTCGCGTGAGTTCGCGGCTTGCCAGTACAACTTCGCACCCCGCGAGTAAGTGCTAAATTGCAGAAATACGATCTTAGCAAAACTGAAACTACTTACCAGGTTCAAAAGTTGAGGCTCATCATTAGTAGCCATTTCCTGTAGTGCTTCCTGAGGGGCCCCTCCAGAGTTCAGTTGCCAGTTGCAACTATTATGTGACCCTGCTCTGAACCTCAGAATAGTTACACATATGCCACAAAGGTCCTGAATTACAGCTAAGGGAGACAAGCAGGAGCCAGGCTGGAAGTTAAAATCCATTAATCAGCCCCTAATTCATTATTGTCAGTTGGGGCAGGGCAGGTGTTGTAACTAATTTTGCAACCATGAAAGCACTTAGCAAGTGCAAAAGATCACTAATCAGGAAGCTCTAAGGAAGCAGGTGCCAGCTAAAAAAATATTCTGTGACACATTAATCAGCCCCAAATTAATTCAGGTCACTTGAGGCAGGGAAGGTGTGCTTTGCTTTGCCGAAAATAATGTACACTGGACAACCAGAGGGTGTGGTGATGAAACAGAGGGTGGCATGGGTGGGCCAGAGGGTGGCATGAGTAGTCAGAGAGTGGCAGTGGTGACAGAGAGTGGCAGTGATGAAGAAGAGTGTCCCAAACAGGCTGGACACGTAGAAACAACAAGTTCGCAAAACTTGCGACCCGACAGGTAAGTTCGCAAATTGCGAAATTGTAAAAACCCTCGCGAACTGGCAGAAACACGCGCGAACACAAAAAAAAAAAAATCCGCAAATTTGCGGGAATTCGCGGATTTTGCGGATTGCAAGTTCGCAAATCCGCAAAATTCGCGAACGCGAGATTCGCAAAATTCGCCCATGCTTACTACTGTCCTGACTGGAATCCCACAGGACTGCTGCGGTAAAATCATGGAGTAAGAGAACGATCGGGCGCTGGAAGGAGGAAGGCGAAGAACTGCCCACACGGTCCGGTCCGGGTAAGGTCGCATAAATGCGACAAATTGTGAAATGATTGTTTGTTGGATAATACTAGTATTACGCTTTGTTGAAACCTCTGGAGATTCACCGTCTGCAAACGGAGATAACAACAGGCTCTCCCTTTGCAAGCAGTGAAGGATAGGTAACGCAGACTTTTGTCCCCATTGTAATCCGTCGTGCCTATCTTCCTCCCCCACTGTTTCCCGAACTGTCGTTCGTGGATTATTGTCTGGAGATTCTTTGTCTGCAAACAGGGAAGAACAAGGTCTCTCTTTGCAGGTAGAGAAAGAGTAGGTAACGATAACTTTTCGTGCCCACTTATTCTCCCCACTGATTGTTTGATTGACCGAACATTGATTGTTCGGTATTGGTTCGTTTGAGGTATTCACCGCCACCAAACAACGGAGAATAGAAATATTCTGCCTAGTCTTTGCCCGCCGTGATAAGATAGGTAATGCAGACTTTTGTCCCCGTTGTAATCCGTCATGCCTATCTTCTCCCCACTGGTTGGTAGCCTGTTTAGCCCGGACCGCTTATTAGAGATGAACCATCCAGCTCCATTGGAGGGCACACCTAATAAGGACATGTTCATTAAGTGTGGACTAGTCGCTATAGCTTATAATAGGTTATGGCATAAAAATACAAGGAAAAAAGTTGAGCGAAATCAGTAGGCCACTGATGAATTATCAACTTCGCTAAAAATAAAATAAGAAACGTTAGAAATAACATGCAATAAGAAACACAAAAATGGCGAGGGAAGACAAGCTTGACACCAAGGCAGCCACGAGGTAGCTAGGTTCCGTTGCCCATTCCTGCTCCAAACATGTCTGCCCCATTGCCCGCCACGCCCAAATAACGGTCACATGAATTAGGAACAAACCAATAGGTACCTACCCCCATTCCGGAAGCTCCCGAAGTGCAACAGGTCCGCGGTTACGCCCATCCGGAAGGCGAGGCCTCGATGCATGCAGGGCTCGGCTGGCCGCAGTCGAAAGGGGAGGCTGTAGGGCGGACGGCCCAGGAATTATGGAGGTCTCCCCTTTCCCTCTTCTGCTGCCCTGCAGGCCACGGGGGGGGGGCTGTCTTGCCTCAGCCACCGACCACCCCCCACCCCTCTCTTGCCTGATCTGGCCATCGACGAGGACCGGAGCCAAGGCGAGGTCGGGCAACCCTGAGAGTTGCAGGTAGTCCCGCCACATGACCACGCCTGAAGATTACAGGTAGTCCCGCCACATGTCAACGCCTGAGAGTGACAGGTAGTCCAGCCACACGGCAACACCTGGATAGTTACAGGTAGTCCCGCCACATGTCAAGGGGGGGATGTCTTGCCTCAGCCACCGACCACCCCCCCCATCTTCAGTAGCCGGCACGGCCAATACCGAAGCGGTGGACCCGAGGAACGGCGCAGGGTCGCTGGAAAGGGGAGGCAGCTCGAACGAGCCTCCCCCACCTCCCTCCAGGTGGAGGCTTCCAGCGACACCCCAACGCTCTTGCTTAAAGAGGGCCCACATCGAAAAGCGGTCTTTTGCCCGGGACGGGCACACGCCCCATGCCTTCTCTCCTCAACTTTGAAGATTCTATGAGAGCCGGGGGGCACCCCGATCCCTCCGCATGGGCGCCCCCATCCCCCTCACTGGGAACCGCGGCATCGGCGCACTCCTGCCAGCGCCAGCCTCAGTTTGGAAATGGCTAAAACACCGCCAAGGTACAGACTTGTTCAGTTCCGGTGGAACACCAGAGTGACCCGGTAGGAAAATTGTTGCCGCCCTCCCCACTCTTTGACTGATGGTCCATATTGTTAGACTGTTACCACATTACGCAAAACTTTTTGAACTACCAACGGAAGGTTCTGGTCCAACCACGAGTCATTGGAGACATTCTGACTATGTTGGAACCTGCCTGACCTCGCCCAAAATGGCACCGATACACGAAACAAAACTTTCAAACTCCCTGTTCACCCGGATTGCTCGAATTTTGATGCTCTGAGATACGTGTGCATTTTTGGACAATGAAAGTCGATAAAATGGATAATGATTATGTGCTTAGAGAAGAAAGCAATATAGATATTGATCATATGTTTGGACAATGAACTGACTTAGGGTGGGTACCAATTATGATATGGAAAATGAATTGGTGTAATTCAGATAATAAATGAGCATTTGGATAATGAATTAACGAATTAATTGAAAAACTGAATTCTTGACATGCCTCATGCTTGCTTTGTAGGGAAGTTTGATACGATTTTATTGCACTGCTGCACTTTATGCAATGAACTGCCACCAACTTTGTTCTTCCTATGTACAGTTCCAATCTGCTCCGTGGCCGGTTCACTGGGTTGTAGGCCTGTATTTATACACCAGCACTTTTTATTAAAAGTATTTTGAAAAGGAACGCATAGTTGTAGCGGTTGCATTAATGATTTTTGAATGTATTCCTACTGTGAGCAACGAGAAAGTATGATGAAGGCTGAAGGTTAAAAAGGACCCGATATTTAGGAGCTACATTATGTGTCACAGGCAGCCGGAAAAGGGTTTTAGACGCTTTAAAAGGACACCACAGAAATGCCACCTGACCGCCACCCTCGCACACAACCAAAAGGGGTCGCGACCAAGTAACTCATGTAGATACGCAGATCGTCAATGATTATCTATCTGACATTACTGGTCCCTCTGGGCGTATACGCCGAGATGGTAAAGAAATGCAGTACGTGGAGATAGGTCGAGTATGTGGTAGGTAAAATCATTTTCGGACTACTGCATGCTGATGTGCTTTGAATGCTGCCCCCCCCACCCCTTCTTTCTCCTCCCTCCTGCAGGTCACGTCAGAACGTCGGCTGAAGTGTGGGAGAGCGATGATTAAACCACCGACGAAATGGGAAGGAGGGAATATGTGCATAGTCCTTATGACGACAAGTTTTTTAAAAGACGTAGACTTAAACATGACTGTTCCTCCTTAGAACGAAGCGACTGGGAGGATGGACTGACATAGAAACTTGACGGGTACTGTATGACGAAAATTGACTCGAAATAACACGTTAGATAATGTAACTAGACGTTTTGACTAGCTGGGAAAGGACAAAGAAGAGTGCATGGGTAAGGGTTACCAAGGCACCACCCGTCTGGGAAGTTAGAAATGTTGCTGATGTTCAAAATGTACTGCCCCCCTTCTCACACTCTTATAGATCTAGCCAAGCTGTCCGACTGTTCTCCCGATCAATACTTGCCGTTGCCTCAGCCTGGAGAGCTTCCCACCAAAGGAAGGAACTGAAAAATGGTTTAAGATCCAACCATGGGTAAATAGCGCGACCAGGTTAATTTCAGATCGACTGACCGAGGTGTAAGTATTGGCAATTGAGAACGCTCGCAGAAATAACAAGCGAGAGGGAAAAGGAGGGAAAGGTAAAAAGAACTAAGCACGAAGATAAATAGGATAGTAAAGACATGAAGGATATAAAAAAAAAAAAAAGAAAAAATAGATTTTGTTGGCCAACTGTTGTTTTGTGTTTTGTCGTGAATGTCTTATATATATGTAATACATGTACTGTCTTCCTCTGTCTGAGTTCGTGTGTATGTGCTGTAGGGGTTTATGTTCTCCCTTTGTTTTGCGTCTCTCCGTTACCTGACCCCCCTGCTGTTCTGTGTTGTGAACGCACTAAATGACCTATTTTTGTACACATCTCTCTGTCTTTCTCTATCTCTATCCCACCTTTTTCCTCTCTATATCTCTCTCCCTCTCTCTCTCTCTCTCTCTCTCTCTCTCTCTCTCTCTCTCTCTCTCTCTCTCTCTCTCTCTACATGTCATACGTGTACCAAATGGCTCGTTTAGATTGCGGACGACTCTCACTCTCTGAGAGTCTCCCTATTTCCTCTTCCTTTTTATGGTAAAACCGTGCCTCACTGGCACCAGCCTGATTGGATACATATTGAACGCGAAGGTGTTCAGCGAAATTGACCGAAACTAAAAAGATTGTATCTCGCCATATTACTACCTCTCCTTTCTGCAAAAATGAATGAACTCGAATTGGCTGAGAAGGAAAGGACAGGTAAGACGACTAAGGTCCCCCAATTTGGCCTTTTATAGGGGAACTGTATGTCAATGGCACCTTATTTTTCTGTTCATCAGAGACGAACACCAACGTCTAGATTGACCCCCAATGCCCAGATTGCCCCACCCCCTTTTGCACCCAAGCGCGAGCGCCCGAAGCATCCCCGCCCCATTTGATAGACCCCAGCTGCTGTCCCGGATATAAACATGATGACCATGAGTAACTGTCGTCCCTCGAGAAACCCCTGTTTTACCTGACTCTCGATGATAGCGCCCCCGCCCTGTTTGAAAAGGTTAGCGAGCCTTGAAGGGAAATGTTCCGAAATGTTGAATATGATGAAATGCACAGTTGATGGGAATCTTGTTTGTCCTCACTTGAGTTATAAATAGGACGATGAGTAAACTTGGCATGAACTCAGTAGGAATGCCGACATATGCACTGCTTGGTAATAGACCTCTGACTGTGACCGATGAGCGTATCTCCCAAATGCGTAGGATTAAGGGAGGAACTCACATGCATAAATGTCTTCGTCTGCCAGTTCTCTAAAAGCTTGTTTTGTACCTATTCAAAGATTCACGACCACCGAAGGAGAAGGGTCGGATGTGACGTACAGCCTGGCTGCAGATCTTGAGACACGTGTGATCTCGACCAAAGGTGGAGCTGCAGAGCAACAAGATGCGGGACGAGACAGCAATTTCAAACGTGGAAAATGAAACTTGACGGGCTGCCCTGAAGCCCTCCGTCTGCTAACCCACGTGTGCCTGGAGTCTCCGTCCCCCTTCTTTGGGCCCGATTGATGGGCCTGCCTGCTTGTTATCCTTTGCTACCTTGGTCTCTTTTGTGTGTCCCAGGAACTCTGACCCAACTCCTCCTCTCTCCTATCGACTGTTTGAACAACACACACCCTCCTTTCCATGTGACTTCACGCCAAAAGGAAGAACGGCATTCAGGTGGGAATAGGGTGTTGCCACGGAAATATAGGTGCCGAGCATAAGGCACCGCTAAACGGATTGTTTAGGGAACAGGACTGTGGTCTAACAGCAGAGGACTGACCGCACCCTGCAACGCGTAAGGATAGAACCGAGCTGGACCTATAGCTCCACCGCCGGTGCTCAACAGCGCCAACGAAAGGACACGGACTAGAGCCTACCAGTGATGGCTCACTGCTAAAAGACACTGTGACGAAGAGACTTTGTATATTGAACTGATTCCGCCCTCAACTGCTTGGTCAAAATGTTCATTGGTCACATTTTTAAGTCAGAAACATTTATGCTATGTAGTGCTTTTGAAATGATAGGAACTCGACAAATGCAATTTCCTATGTGCTGCATTCTGCCCATCACATCAACTGTTCATGATTTTTGTGCAATATGTTAGTATTGACAAATGCTATTTCATCAACCACATGTTTATATGTACGCCCCTTAACTAGGAGGGATAGGAAAATGAACTTTGTTGTTTATATATACCCCCATCAATTAGAAAAATGAACTCTGTTATGTAAAAAGGGGCGACTATGGAAAATAGAAAAATTGATGTACATAAGCAGCGTTCATTTGCCCTCTCCTGTCCCCCTCCCTGTAGGCACCACGTATACCCTGAAATATTGACCGTATCACTCCGCCAGTAAAAGCCCGTGCCCATATGTACATGACAGCCATTTTAGGCACCTTGGCCTCTTGCCCACTCATTAGAATCACTGGCTTCCCTCCTGCGCGCATTTGGGCACCCCCCTCCCACTCTCACATGCATAGACCATGAAACCCAGCACTCTGCGCGACCCTGCTATGAAAGGCAACCCTCCTGCTTGACCCAGGCACCCCCCCCATTTCCCTCTTGAAGAAGCATCCTTCGCCTCAGCTGACATAGCCCCCCAGCTGTATCTGACTGCCCCTGTTCTCTCATGTACGGGTCATAAGATCTCTCTCTCTCTGTGCGACTCTGACCCTGCGCGCACCCTGACCCCCTCCTTCTCCCTCACATGGACAAGTCATAAACCTTCCTCCTCTGCAAGACCCTGTCCTTGGGAGTCACGGCCGCGCCTGACCAACACCTCCTTTCCTTTCATGAATAACCCCTCTGTTAGCAAACCCTCCCTCCGCGATGGACTGTCCACACATGTCCGAGGCCATCGCCTGAGTCAGGAGATACCATTTACTGCCCTTATTGTATGAAGTCACTCCTCTTCAAAGGACCCACTATTGATCCTGGCCACCCCACCCCCTGGGCTATGATCAGGCGCACACATCCAAAGCTGTTGACGGAACACTCAGCTGCGTGATTGCCCTCCCCTCTTATCAACAGGTCAAGGGTCCCTATTGTGAACACATGTGGGGTAGGATTGACACGAGGATTATAGGGATGTCTTTTCCTTTGCGTCACACTGTCCTGATTGTACTATCAAGTGTTTTGTAAGGTATAAAAGAAGGAGTCTCAGCTCACTTGTTAGAGCACCTCCTGAAAGACACCGTGTTTCGTGTCCGAAATGACTGGCTCTCCTCATGAGAATTAAACTCTGTTCTTGATTCCTGCTTCCAGCGCCCGTCTCTTTATTTGGTAACTATTCAACATGGGAACTAAGAGGCGGTTTGCGCCAGCGGCCTGGGCATCGATAGAATTATGGGCTCCTGTTTCACAGACTGGTACTTGGTTTTCATCATTACACTTTGACCCTGGGCATGCGAGAAAGGCAGAAAAGAAAGAAAGAAAGAGATAGACAATGTTAACAAAACACTGACAAATGGAGAAATGAAGGATGAAAAAGAACCTGCAAGAGTGAGGTAAAGGCTGGGAAGAAAGGTATCAGCCAACGCTTGACTTCACCACATGCTTCATAAAGAGTATGTGACAGGAAAGGGCTGTGTTTGGCCAATTACGATGAAATATACTTATTTACAACTTGTTCTAGGATGAAAATATTTGTAAGAGGTGTATTGTTGGTGTGGTACTGACCTTGTTAGATCAGTCGTCAAAAATGTAATAATGAAGCACATCTTTAATTTTTTCTTGCAGGCCGATTACCCCTTGTATGTAGTTCAAGTATGCTACTTAGCAGAATGTCAGCATAATCTCATTCTGTACTCCAGTTCCTTCATCCCAAGTGTTGGTGGATGCACCACTGTGGTTCTTAGTTCTGTCAATTCTCAATTTGGTCCATAGACAAAAATTAGAAGAGCACACAGTAAAGACCTTTCTTTCCTCCAACAATTTGAAAAATACTCAAACAAAACTGAATAGATTAAAAAGATGGGGGGAGTTGTAAAATAAAGATCTTTTATTCAGAGCAACACAACCTACACAGCACCAGCAGGAGAACCAACTGCCTGGCTACATTTTACATTAAGTACTTTCTAGAACTCCCCGTCCCAAAAGACCACTCCAACCATCACAAATCCCAGAAACCCAAGTGAACACATACACATAACTGAGGTGAAAAAAAACCTTGACACTGATGTGGTATTGGTGTAGGTCTTACTTCCCTCAGTTGGTAGTCAAAGTCGAAAGAAATCAAAGAGGCCTGTGCTTCTGAGAACCCCTAAAAGTTACTGTTCTCTGAAAAAAATATGATCATGCTTTAATACCATAACCGTATTATGAATGTGACAGCCTTTTGTAATGCTGCCCCACCTTGAAGTTCAACTGCTTGGGGACCTGGAGCCCAATGCACACTCCCTGAGGGTGGGGGTAGGTAGACAGTTTGTTCTGAATCTTAAACTCAGAAGGGCCATTAGATTTTGAAACTTGCTCACTTACTGACATTTGATAATGCTACGGATGGGGATCTTGAAAGCTGGAAGCGGCCCAGACCTCTCAAGACCTAGGGCTGATTTGGTGAAGGAAAGTATAGCTTGATGCTTGTGGGGGCGTGGCCAAGATAGTGCAGAGTGCGGGCGTGCTGCGCTAATGCCCCAGGCCAGGCCTACCAGGCCCCATGGGCTTTATTTATGAAGGCCTTGCGCCGCGGGTGCGTCACTTTTTACATGGGAAAAAGTGACGCACCTGTAGCGCAAGGCCTTCATAAATAAGGCCCCATGAACGTATCCTGAGCTCGGAGGAGCATACGGCCACCTGCTGGGGGCACAACACATAGACAGCAGTGGAGGATGCAACAGACTGCACAAAGGGATTCCATGTATGAAACTTATTTTGAAACATAAAACACTCCATAGCTACATGGCCGAAGAATCACGTTTTCCATTGAAAACAAAACATGTTGTTCAAGAAAAACAACTCCAATGGTACCAGGTCCATGTTAGGGTAATAAGAAAAGGGAAGTTTGAGGTGAAATAGAACACTTCCCAGATAGTTTTCCAAAGGAAATGACTAACGACTTGTTATTAAGTGATAAATCACAGGGCTCAGGAAGTCAATTTTTGATCACTGTCTGGAGCCTATTTTTACCCGGCAAACTCTGGTGTGGCTGGCACTGGAACTCCACGGTAACTCCAAGCACTGACAAGCTAATTTGACCAGTCCTAACACGTATGACTTATTGCACTGTTACTCCAATCACATTCGCCCCATCAGCTATCTGCAATGTGCCCTGCAAAGCGAGAAAGCCTGTGTGATGCTCCCCTTGCGGTGATGAAACTGGTCCAACTAAACAACAACCAAGCACAGCGATACAACAAAGGCATTCATCGGCTGCTCTACTGACCTACTACCGCATGCCACACTTCTGATCACTCTGAAGAACAGAAAATGACACGGTTCAGAAGGGATGAATAGTTTATGTGTGGGATGAATGGTTGCCAAGAGGGGTCTTTAAAGGAATGGGGGTAGTGTGAGCTTACAAGAAGGGAAAGAGAGGACACAAAGTGAGAACGATAGGGTGAAATGTCAAAAAAAGATGTTCAGCAAAGTATGATACCAGGAAATGGACAGAGATAAAAGACAGAGCAGACAAAAGAGTAAGGGGGAGAGGCAGAAGACGAGAAAAAATAGAAGAGAGAAATAAAGGAAAGTTTGCAGGGCAAAAGGCAAAACAAACAAGCAAAGTAACGCCCGCGCGTCCGTGAAAGCGAAAGTGATTGCAATCAAAGCAAAATCAGGTGTGGTAAGCACGTGAGTGGTGCGTGTGCAGCAGTGATCAAGCTGAAAGGGGGGCAGATGGCGACTGCATGCGTGCACACTCGCGTGAACGCAAACGTTAGGCCAGCGTGGTCTGGTAGCACTTTGAAAACCCATATACTAAATGTCTCGCAGAGCACCGCAGGCGCTAAAAAAAGGAAAGCTGAGAGGATCCTGGAATGATCCGGTGCAGATGCAGCTGTTTCTCCTGTTCCTATATTCCAATGTCTGGAGGAAGAAGAGGGCATCAGATCAGCTGCTCCCATCCGAGCTTCCCACGGGTGGGAGAAAATCACCGTAGCAAACTCATTTAAAAGACAAAAGCATTATATCAGTGTATACATGTTTATTCAAGTATAAAACGAAATTTTGCACACTGTTAATAGTGCACAAAATCAGAAATGCACAAACATCCTTCACAACTTCCATCTTGAAATAGCTTTGTATAACGTTTGTCATTATTTACCATTTTAAGTTCGCCAACACCTTGTTTCCTAACATGGGAGAAACAATGGAACTCTCAGAAGCAATGTACTATATACAATACCGTATTAAGATGGCCACCCGCTTTAATTATTATTTTCATTTTTTTTCAAGCAAGAACCCACTATATTTAGGCAGTAGTGTTGTTTCTTTTTTATACTTGTATTCTTTCTTTTATTTGTCGATTTTGAGTTTGTATCTTACTGCGGATGGGTTAATGAATAAATGAATAATTCAAAAATGAGTTGGTGAGTAGATGCATAAGTGCTGTGGTATAACTTCCTTGTTTCTTTGACCTTCGATTATGTTCCACTGTATTGTGCATACGATTTGCTGGATGTGCGGGCTCTCGTTATATTATGTAAATTCATTTTTTTTCTTCTTTTGGTGTACTTACACTATAATGAAGAAACCAACCTACCGTCTTCATCTCTGTGCCATCTTTGTAATAGTGCAAAAAACAAACAAATGCCTAGACCACTCTATTTTTAAAAAAACAAGAACAATTAATGTGGGTCAAGAATACTCTTTATTGAATTCTGACCAGGTACTTATATTTTATACCTTTGACTTCTTTTTTTACTTTCAAAGCTTTTTTACATATATATTTATTAGCAAAGATAGGACAAACTGTACATAAATTTACAATACTATACAAACCATTTTATAAACAAAACATATCACAATGTATCTACACAAACTCAAATAAACATCATCACAACAAAAAACACATTAAATTGATGTGTACTTGATCTCAATAAATGAGAGATAAAATTAAAAGGAGGAAAAGACAGGCAAGAAGGAAGGAGAGCTCAAGGAATGGAGTCAAATTAATGATACTCTTTCATGGTGTTAAAGCTAACAAATAGTTCTTGTGAGTAAAATATTCCTTCAAATGTCCCTCCAAGTGTGCCTGTGCCTCAGAGTATGCCGACACGTTTTGATTACAGGAAACCAGTTCCTGGAATCTCATCAGGGCCTTTTTTCTTTTGTCTGTATGATGTGAACAACAAAACAATAAAGTTTTGTGTTTAGAAATCTCATTTTTTTATCTCTATTACAGTTGCGCAAATGACCAATGCAATGATTCTGACTTAAGACTGCATACCAGATTTCAGGCGGTGGACTGTGGAAGACTCTTTTGTTATGAACGGAAATTTTTCTTTCTTTAATTCCCCAACGTTTTAGCAGTGTAAGGTACGGGGGCTGTTAAGAAAATGTGAAGTGTAAATTATTCAAACCTAGAGCCTCTCTAGCCTAGTGTGAAAGCCGTTGAGTGGCCTACCTTTGTATTCATTGATGGCAGATTCCTTTCTGATTCTTCGCGTTGTATGTGGAGTTTACTCAACACATGTAAACTTTCAAACACTCCATGTGGTGAAACTACAGAGCTGGAAAACATTTAAAAACGTCTTCAATGCTGATGTCCTGCCTATCACAGAGTTCTAACTTATTGAGGGGCTCCATTGGAGCCATACAACCCTTACCTGGTCATCTAAAGGGATTCATACGGCGTTATTCTGCCACACACGTGCGAGTAACCCCTTTGGATGGCGCGCTAGTCAAGCTGGTTTTGCTGCAATTCTTGCAAAGCGCTTACCTATTTCTTGAGTCACTCTGGATATAACACACGTCCCTGTCAATCTAAACAAAGATTGCAGCTCGTTTTGTGGGCGTGCTTTATATCATGGTCAGACCCGAGGATTGTATCTTTTCAATTAAAATCCCCGATAACAGTGTGGGACATGGATTGAAAGTATGTGTGGCTAGAGAAATGTCGCAAGCTAGTCATGTAGTTATTCTTTATGCCTAAGGACATGTTGTGTTTGCGCCTACCGTGTGGGTCTACCACTGAAACGCAGTGTGCAAATTGAAGGGAGTGCTGTGCCTAGTGGCTAATGCCTTAAGCTGCTCAGCCCCATGGTCACCGTTTTTCATTAAGGAAGAGGGATCAAACCCAAAGATTAAAATAAGATAAAATAAGATGAGGGTCAGTGGTCACTAACTACCAACTCTGCCAAGTGAAGACGAAATTTCATAGTCTTGCAACTTCAGATAGGATATTCAACCCTGTCTGAGTTCTATTGAATTTTAGAATGAGGTAAGCTTCCTTTTGTAAAAGGACTCTTTCTACATCTAGACAGCGATTGGTTTTCTTGGCCGTGACCAGGATAGACCATTTGAAGTCATGTTCATCATGGCCTTTCTCGACAAAGTGTTCTACCATGGGTGCGGTCATAACTTTCTTCTTGATATGTGAGCGATGTTGGCTGATTCGCATATTTACCTGTTGGCTTGTTTTGCCAATGTAATCATCATGCACGGACACTGTATCACATAGATTACGTGCTTAGTTTTGCAATTTGAGAAATCTTTGTAATAGTGTCCGCAATTTACAATTCATAACTATCTGACATATTACAGCACAGGTGTGGGAATGGACTTTGCCGAGAACCCAAATATGGAATAAACAATTTTGAATACTGCTGTTACAGCTGGGTGTCAAACCAGTTCAATAACTGCTGTCCAGGCCTGATGGTTATCTGGATCTACAGAGCAGGGTCTAACAATCCTTTGTTAACTAGTTAGCATCTTCTCACGGGACCCACAAAGTAGGGCATAAAGGTGAAATGCAGCAATGATGCAGCCATACACTTGATACCACATCCTTTCAAATATTCCTTCTGCTCCCATGACAGCAACTGCATGTTAATGTTGGTGATGACAGAACTCCTGAATATTGACCACCAAAACCTTGTGATACAAGATTTTTATTTCCGAGGGATCAAATATCGAAAGATAAGTAAGTGCGCGTAGATTTAGTATTTCTTACTCCACAGCTATGCACCTTGAAGATGCACATATATGTGGAGTTTGGGATAGAAAATCTAGACTTACCCATCAATATTTGTATCTATGTCCAATCGATATTATGGAATTAATATTCAGGTTGTACACAGTTGGTGACAGACTTTCTAAGCTGTATTGATGGCTTTTTAAAAAAATATATTAATAACCACACCGCAGTGGCACAACTCACAAATTTTACATCCGGCCACTCAGGGTAGTAACCCACTAAAACCAGAACTTTTGGCATTTCCTAATACCATTTGTTTTGGTTCATTAAGTTTCTATTCTTTTTTATAGGTTTGTTATTGCTCATATTTGCTGTCAGGGCCCGCACCAGGTATGGGCAGTGTGGGCAGCTGCCTAGGGCCCGCTGCTGCTCACAGCGATGGGGGCTACTCCAGAGCACCGTCTTTGTAAAGGCTCCAGTGTTATGAAGCTCAGGGAGCATCAGAGATGCACTGCTGTGAGGCCCAGGGGACAGAGAGGGCCCCCCCCCCCTTCCCAGAGCATTTCAGCAATGGACTCAAAGGCTTTCTGAAATCTGCTGTAAAGAGCAGGAAAGAGAGGCGTGTCATCAAAACAATTTAAAACGTATTTCTTTAACACACTGGCTAGTTTTTTGTGTTCTAACGTTTCTGTGTGTCTCTGCCTGGTTGTGGATTGACTGTCTGGATTTGAATGTGATAGGATCTGGGGAATGTCGTGACCCAAGGAAGGAGGTGAAACAGCAACAGGCTGACCTGCATCTGGAGTGTAGGGGGGGAGTAGCCCCTGGAGGTCAAGAGGCGTGGGCTGACAGTGAAAATAGATGGTGGAAGCTGTGGTGACCTCCTGATGAGGACCCTGACACTTATTTTTTCCCCACAAACTAAGCACTGAATGGTTGGAAGACCAAAATTGTTTAGTCAGATACCTGGGGAGGGACTGGAGGTGACTTTAAGTGATGAAAATGATCTTGCATTCAATTATCTCTTTCACCAAGATCCTTTGGATTGGACAGGCACAATTTGGTTATTACCTCTTAAGCTAAATAAGAATTGATTTGCATGGTTCTGGTCAGGGTTGGATTGGATTGGGAAGCAAAATAGGACCGGGAGCACTAGAAAAAAGTGATCCACATTTGCGTATTGCGCATTTTCGCAAAACACTGCTTCAGTGTTTTAATTACTATGAAAAGAATGTGGAGGGTTGTATAAAAAAGAGGCATGCTTACTTCAGTGGGATAAAAAAATATGTGAATGCTGCCAGGACTCTTCATGCATGGATTAGTTCACACTGGTGGACCACACCAGAATATATGCAAGGCCACTTCTGCTCAGTCCCTTCTCAATCTACCTTCTCAATCTACCTACATTTTTGGGTCAGCCCAGCAAGAGACAGAGAATGACGCCTCCGCTCCTTTGGTAAAAGGGAGGTAATAGAGGCACATCTGCCTTCGGAAAGGCAGCTGAGGCCACCAATGTTCAGTTGGCGGCATCAGACAGCCCTGACAGCCCAAATCGGCCTCCATGCTGCCCAGAAAAGCTGACCCTAGCTGCAAATACGATACCGGCCCATTGCCCGAGTGCCTGCCTTACCAAACCGACCCTGGTCCCTTTACAATTTGGTAAGTCTCTGCTTAGATATTAGGGGCATATTACTTAATTTTTTTAAACTGTAAGTCTCTGGTATTACTGTAGTGGTTTCTTTGCAAGTAAAGTAACACTTCTCCCAACCTAATTCTTCCAAGTTGCTACATTTCCTTTCCATGTGGCTGTAAACTGCAAAGAATCTTTTATAGTAAGCCCTTTTTGTGTTGTTGCTTTAATATATAGCTTTAGTGACTGGCTTCCAGTATACCTCTGGCAGTCTTTTTTTCATAGCCACAAACTGTTTTCCCTTTTAGTCATCTGTTCTGTATATCTCTAAATTAGTTTGACTCTTTGCATGTCATAAAAATTGGTTTTGAGAGTAGTTGCTGTGTTTATGTATTCGGTTTGCAGGTGTGGTCCAGTCGTTGGTGCTTCTGCATGGCAATAGATTAGACACCCCAACTGTGTATGACATTTGTGCTGTCTCCACTTCTTAACTTTTGGAATTGGAGCTTTCGGTTGTTTGCTGAAACTCTTGCAGGTCACTCACTTGATCCAGTAGTTATCTGTGTGATACCCGTGCCTGCTGAAAAACAAATGCCTTATCTTGAACTTTGCTAGGGTAAAGGGAGTGCTTGAGAGTCACTTGAAGTTCCCTAATCTGGAAACAATTAGTAAACACTGTGGTAATTATATTAGTTTTGGCGCGACCTAGGCTAGCTTTCATAGCCAGTTTGATTAATGTAAGGTATATCCACGTAATAAATCTTTAAAATATATGTACTTATTTCATTAGGATTGCTATTGATATTTTTAGCCATTTTAGTGATATCTACACTGGGGAAGTCGTTTCTTGCAACACTGCTAAAACAATGTCAGACATGTAATGTTTAATTGATGTCCCTCCTATGATGTCACTTCCTGTGATGTCACATCTTAGAGAGGCTTTGCATGTTCCGGCTCTGCCAGGGCCCCACAAAACCTAGAATCAGCCCTGTTTACTGTGTAATATATTCTCCTAATTTGAGAGGTTCTGTTTCTTCTTTTTTGTTTCTTCTTGTTCCACATATCTGTTTCCCTACGCCGAGGGGCGGTGTATTATGTCTTTCTTGTTTTCTTATCCTTCCTTCTGTAAATCTGTATTGTCAGCGTGACGTTCTGGCCACGCGGACTCTCATTATATTGCATACAGTCGAAATTATTGTCAGATGGCACTCTGCTGAATACATTACGCACTTTAATCTGCTGATTGACTTAATCCATGTAATTCTTAATCAATGATTGTTTATGGTTTTTAGGTCAAACATGATTGTCAGCTTCTGGGATAATGCTCACCTTTGCCTCTACAGTATCGGGAGGAAGAGGAATCTGCGAAACGATGATCGCCAGTACTAATTCAACCATTCTCCTGCATGGCAGAGCCTCGATCACGGCGGTTATGATGGCTTCATCTTCCCAATTTCAA
Source organism: Lissotriton vulgaris (assembly GCF_964263255.1). Lineage (NCBI taxonomy): Eukaryota > Metazoa > Chordata > Amphibia > Caudata > Salamandridae > Lissotriton > Lissotriton vulgaris. The sequence continues at coordinate 1,433,671,574 of NC_141693.1, read as the reverse complement.
TGGCCGAAGAATGTTAATTTGGACCTGTTTTTTTTTTAGAAGATTCCTAGCTGTATACTTGGTATAATTCCTCCATGAGCTGGGGACATCTTACTATTACACAAACGAAATTTCAACCTTGATTTAGGAGGAAAAAACGCTCGGTTCTTTCAAGCGAGAAATAAATGGATTCTTGAAATGAATGCAGAACACAAGTCTGCTTCGGGCTCCCCCCGTGCCTGGTGGGCACAATGTTATTGGAAAGTGGCGGTGCAAGAAATCAAGGAAAGCGCGATAAGACGAAGTGGCGAAGAAGCCAAGGCAATAATCATTCGTCTAAAAAAATATAGGGCTCCAATCCTGAAAACAGCAGCCGCCCTCGGCTGGTGTGCGAAGGAGCCAGCGAGAAGCATGTTCCATCTTGCGCGCATTCCTGCGGTCATGACAAGTCGGTACGCTGCAGGAAAATTCCATTCTCTCACCTCTCGTTCTGAAGGGCCGGCTTCCTCCTCGAACGGAGTTTCTTCCCTTCTCTCTCTCTCTCTTTAGCTTTAAAAATAATTTTTAGGGGTAAAATATTGGAAAGTCTTTTGCGGCAGTAGCCTGGCCACCTAGGCGTTGCGCAACATCTGGCCAGTATTTAGCGCTTGCTTACTCGGCAGGAAAACTGATATACCTGCTCTATTCTATGTCCAATCGCTCGGCTCCGCCTGCATTCTTGCAGCCTACGATTCCCGCCTAAACGCGTTCACAGACTGCTATAGTCACTTTCTCGGGAGCTCTGTAATAGCTGCGCCGAGCCAAGCAGAAAGCATACATAAAGGCGGCCCCAACCTAAGGAGAATGTTTTGGCAGAAATAGATTGTTTGCAAAAACTGTGTATAATGCTTGCAGCTATGTTCAGCAGAAGCAGTGAACTCAAAGACCTTAGTAGGAGCCAAAGAGACATCAAGGCGGAACTTGGCGTAGCATACCATGAACCCAAAGAGTGTGAACTCGTGGTTTCTTCTTTTAAATTGTTTGTCCAATCAAAAGGCATGTTTAGGCGCAGGACACCACGCAGTTGCGCCACTGACATTACCACCGACAGGGCCGGTCCTAGGCCTTCTGAGGCCCCAAACGAAAGGGAAGATGCGAGGCCCCCCTAATTGCATATTGCGTCACAAGAAGTGACATCACAGAAAGCGACATCGCAGTACTATTGATCTTATTTGGTATCACGGAAGCTAACTAATGTGGATATCAGTAACATTGACAAAAAGTAGAGGGGGTTGAAAACAGGTGAGCAAATATCAATTTATTATAAAAAGTAGATAAAATGAAATATTGCAATCAAACAACGTTGAACGAATGAACATATAAAAACACAATTCCAGTGAAACATAAATAGAGTAACTCCAACTTTCTAGATTATTCCTGTTGAGTGGCTCCCTGATATTGATTCATTCAGGAAAGGTCATGTATCTGGATTTGTACTTCATGCTCCTTTTTATATTTCTGTACCATGTTTTCTCTTTCTATTTCAATAAAGCTTCCTAAACAAACCACTGGAGCGAATGGATAGAACTAGAGAAACCATTTGATGCTATAACAGGAAGAGCCAGCAAACTAGGGGTCCAGGATGTACACGCAGCGCACAGTGTTGGCTTCCTCGATTAGACCCTGGACCTGCTTCAGGGATGCGCATGTATGTGTGTGTATAAACTTCCCACAATGCGTACTCATGCCAATAAAATGTCGTGGTTGGATAATGCACCTGCTACAGAGCAACTGAGGTTAAGTGACGTTCACCGATTTTGATCCTGGCAAGTTTACTTTGGGATAAAGTCTCACCTACTGGTCACAACATACTATACCCATAACAGTGCTTCTGGCGCTCATGTACTGGCTGCATGTAGGTACGCATGTGTGCAAACACCATAAAACACCTATACACAATAAAAATGTTCAGTTCGGAGAGTGCTAACGCAAACATCTGTGTATCATGCATAACGCAAAAATGCATGCCCAGTTAAAGCTTAGGAGTTGATATACGGCTCGCATAGGTGTGCTTTGATAGCCAGAAACCGGTCCTAAAAGGCTTGATTCCGGTCCAGGGAAGACATGGCTTGGCAGTTCGGGCTGGACTGTTCCCATGAGGCACAGGGTCAAGACTGATTTGCATATGGCCATGTTTAAACTGGGGTGGCTTGGTGAGCAAAAGAACGATGGATTATACCCAGATCTGTGACTGGGGTGAATGTTTTGCCATTGTGCATAATTCCGTCCATCATCTTGTGTGTTTTGCTCTACCACGCAGAATACAGGTTACAGGTACAACCCCTGTAGGGTAACTAGCCTGGTTTGTGTACCTGCTGCAGAGATCTGTGTGTAAACATTCGGTCACAAGTTCGGATACAAGTTAGAAAGCCCACCGCCATAAAACACTTGTTACACTGATCTGTTTGTAACTACACACTACTCATCTGAATGCCAGCAGGACCACATCAGCCATTTTAACCTCTGAAAATAAACAAGAATAGTTCATTTGGACTGAGTAACAGCATTAGCTGATATAAATTGCTTGGTTTAGCTTTTATTATCTTATAAACAAAAGCAAATTTGCAACACCATTTCGTACCCAAAACTGCCTATTTTTTTTTTTTTCGAATTGGGATGCAACATACCAAGCATATCTAACCTATACCTCAGCCCGTCTCTACGTACCCCCCAAACTCAAACTCTCAAATACGTCTTTAAACGTTAAATATAAAAAGTGATATAAATATAAATATGATGTTCATGAACTCCTCACTGATAAAAATCTTGATTTACTGTTCATGACAGAAACATGGCTTGATCCCAACTGTGACCCTGATATTATACAGGCCTTACCAGAGAACTATCAGATGGTCCGCCTGGACAGACCAAAAGGTAGAGGAGGTGGAATTGCGATTGCCTTTAAACAGCAGTGGGCCTGTAAACTTGAATCAATCTGTTTGGCAAGCTGTGAGGCAGGCTTTTTCACCATAACGATTGACGGTAATATAACTTTAAAAGGCCTGTTAGTCTACCGCCAACCAGGTCCTTTGTCTAGATTCAAAGGCAATCTGCTAGAGTGTATCACGGAAACAGCGCTTAGAAGTGATAAGTTTTTGCTTTTAGGTGACTTAAATACTCATCTAGATGATCCACTAGACAAAGGAGCGATGGAGCTCTGTGAGGAATTGAATACCCTACAGCTAGAACTCAAGGGCCAGCTTCCCACACACAACCGTGGGCATCTGTTAGATCCCATATTCGCTAACTGGGAGGATGTCCGGGCTGCACCCCCTGAGGTTCCGTGACAATTGTAAGTGGTGTTTTCGACTCGTACGAATATGGTCGAGTCTAGTATCTATGAACCGCAAATGACGAGTTTAGTAAGTGTGCGCAGTTTCCCTGTGCTAACTTAAACCGTTCGTTTGTTATGTGGGTTTCTCATCTGTACCCACGGGTTCCATCTTAGATACGGCATCCATTTTGTCTCTTGCCCTCAAGTAGCCAGCGAACGGACGCTGTCCGCTTCGCGACCCTGGGACTTCCAAGATATGGCGGAAGACACATGTTCTTTGTAAGTGTCTTTATGACAAGGGGGATGCTACTGTAAGGCAGATGGCGCCGCTCGAGGCTCATCTTGCCGCACGGGCTTATTGTCTCAGCCGTGCATCTCATTAGGCACGTCCCTTTGATGCCTGTATCTCGTGCTTCTCGACACTCCCCTTTTACACCCTTTCCGATCTCCCCACTGTCTCCGTCTTCCTCTGCACCTGTCTTCGTTCCTATTTCGATCTACTTTACTGCTGATTGGAATTTGCTAATGGTGGGAAGATGGGTTTTTACAGTTGGGAACCGCCAAATGTTTCCGCACTTATGTTCCGGACTTTGTGTGTTTCAAAGTGATCTAAACGACCCCTCTGAGAGCGACTTGTGGGAACCAGGTTGTAAACTATTGTGTATCATGTTATCCTATGGGAAAAAAACTGTATAAAAGGAGCGATCCACAAATACAATTTGAAGCAGTCTCCCCGAACTACACTCGATGTACTTCCTGTGACTTCTGTGTTCCCTGCAGTAAATAAACCTTGACTCTTTGACGCCGAAGGAAGTGTCCCGTGTCTCTGTGACTTGTACGCCGGAGCAGGTAACCCACGAAGGTTTCAGGTGTTGTGCCCTGGCACCGCTGGGTCCAAAAGAACCCAGTCCTTCAGTTGGCGCCCAACGTGGGGCTGCATCAGTGGTACCGGTCCAAGCCCGACGATCGTGAGGAACTTCGTGTGAAATCTCCGAGGGAAGGTGCACCCCGCTTCATCGATCTTGTTGTCGAAATAAGTGGCCCGAAGACTTTTCCCGCGAAGATTCCCGCCTCCTAACGGCTGCGACGGACTGCTGCCCTGACTGTAGACCTGTTTTGGCGCCTGGCGTAGACCTTGGTATAGCGAGACGATTGACGGGCCTTCCTGAGGATGCCATTGTTCTTTGAGTTAAGTATTTGTGGGTCGCTCCCAGAGTTCTTGGTTGTAGACACTTTAGCGAGTGTTTTTGTTGTAGACACTTTAGCGAGTGTCTTTGTTGTAAACACTAGTGTTCTTTGTTGTACACGCTGTGTGAGTGTTTTTGTCGGTGACACTTTGCTAGCGTACTTTGTTGTTGTTGTATTTGTTTGACGACTGCAGCCGCCAAAGACCGAGGGTTTAGTTCTTTGCTGGGACTTGGTAAATCCCGAAATCCCGTAACCCTTGAAGTTTGTGAAACTCGGCTAGTGTGCAAGATGCCTGGTCGCAGTACTTTGTTCAGTTGCTTTAGATCTTGTGGTGCGGATTCCCTGCTGGAGGACTCGTGTCCGATACCTCCGGTTGGAACTCCTACTTATGATTTATATAGCAAACATGGGCTAGGCCCGATTGCTTTTAACGATTATTGGATAAAATATACAAAGAAAGACGGCGATCTTCGCTGGCCACCTCACGGTAGCTTCGAAGCGTCGATCTTAGATAATTTGGAAATAAAGTTGTTCGAACGTAAATCAAGGCCGGCCATGTTTGATGCCTTTCGGTTGTGGCGCAAAGAAGCCCGACAGAAAGAAATCAGACAAAATAAACGCAGTGAGCGAGATAATGTTGCTACTATAGTGAAGAAAGCTGAGCAGTTTCAGCGTGATAAGGAGGATAAGGATAAGGAAGTGTTTGAGAGGCTACAGCGTATGTCCATAGACAAATGCTATCCTGCTTTGCCTACGGAGTCGGATAAGAAGGAAGAGGCAGTTGAGGATTCTTTAATGTCCTATCTTATGAAGTCGCCACCTCCGTACGTACAGGGTATCGCAGCTCCTGTGGTCCCTGCCGTACCTGTTCTTCCACCTGTTATTCCTCCACCTGTTCCTCAACCTGCACCCGCTCTTCCGACTGTTCCTGCTCCTTTGCCTGGTTCTATTCCTACTGCTCCTCCGCTTCCACATACTCCTGTTCCCGCTACTACTCCTGTGTTGTTAACCCCTGTTGTTGCTAATGTCTCTACTCCTTCTCTTGTTAGTCCTGTGTCTTATTCTTCTCCCTCTACTCGTAATCGTGATTCTCCCCTTGCGACAAACTTCTTTCAGTCGCTCGGACCTGTTTTTGGGTCTGCTGGTTCCGATGGTCCTCAGAGACGTAGTCAGCTTCCTGGTAATAGAGAACGTGTTGCGCTATACAATATGGCGATGGGTTGGATGATAAACCCTGTTAGAAATCCACCACGTGTTGTCCTCGAAACGTTTGACCAATTCAACATACCAACTCAGAGGTATGTGTTTGATGAAATGTGCAAGTTCTTACATGATCAGATAGTGGCCGTTGCGCCTGACGAGGTGCTGTCCGCCCTGTCCGAACTTCGGCTTCAGTTCGCAAGTGGACTGATAGTCGACACTAATGTCCGACGTGCTATTGAGCGGTTGCTATCTCTTCGTCCCGCTCCTATTCCTCATGCATTGTTCGTTGAGGACATTGAGAAAGGAGATGGGTCTGGCCAATATCCTATGCGTGAAGTTCCGCCAGTTTGGATACCCGCTGATAATACTAATGTTAATGCTCCAGTGGCGGCGCATTTCCAGAGAGTGTGGATACACCTCCCTTGGAAACGATCGGAAGTGCTTCAGGTGAAACAAACTTTGCCTGATCCTCGCAAAAATCCTGCTGGGTATTACAAAGAATTATCACAGCTTGTGGATGCTACGATAATGAATCTGGCCGATATCGACATGTTGTTTGGCAATGTCGTACCGCAACCGGTATGGGCCAAGATTCGTCACCAAGATCACGCGAATGAATTAGGTGGTGATTGGGCTGCCATTACAGCGGCAGACGCTGGACAAGTGGCTGCTACTAAACCCGATCAGTTGATTGAACTTCTTCCCCAACGAATCATTACATTAATGAAAACGCTTATGCCAGCTATGAAGGTAAATTGGGACAAGTTGTCAGCCTGTAAGCAGAAGAAAGATGAGAGTGTTTCAGACTTCTTTACGAGGTTCGAGGAAACATTCGTTGATCATAGTGGGCAGGATATGGGTACTGAGGGTGGACAGAGGTTGTTTGTAGATAAATTCGTATCGAACTTATTGCCCGACTTGTGCACTAAATTAAAGAATTCAGAGAGTGCGTGGGCTGTCTCTACCTCAGCTCAGATATTGGCTACGGCACAATATTATGAGAATAGAGAAAAAGAGGAAAATGACCGTGCCGATAAAAAAACGAAAGAGCTGAAAACTAAAGTGTTGTTACAACAAGCATATCCGCCGCGTTCTAATCAGAATGCGCCTCAGCAGAATAGATTGCAGTCGCAATCGAATCGATCGCAGCCGCGTAATGATTCCTCTTTCCAAAGATCTTCGTTAGGGTACAATCAATGTGCTTATTGTAGACAGGAGGGACACATTAAATTCAATTGTCCTGCTTTAAATGACCGTAGTGGTGGTAATTCGTCTAGAGGAGGTCGTGGTGGTTCACAGCACGCATCACGTGGTAGAGGTCGTGGTGCTCAGAACGACCGTTCTGACAATTCATCTAATTCTAATAACTGTTTCGATCAACGTGGATCATCGCAAGGACGATCTGCGCAGTACAATGTAGACGATTATTACGTCGATCAGGGAACTGACGATAGTAATTACTAGGACAGCCAAAGACAAGGAGAGGGAGTGGTATCAGTTCCGGTTGATCAGAGAGGGCCTTACGTCGCAGTTGCTACATCGGGCGTCGTTGAGCCTTTTCTGTTGGACACTGGTGCAGCGAAAAGTTCTATCATGCATTCGAAACTCCCTGGCGCACCTTTGTCTGGCTTAACAAATGTCTCCGTTGGATTCTCTGGCGCCCCCGTTAGCAATCCAGTTTCGCGCCCTTTGCCCCTTAAAATTGGGCCTCGTGAGCTCGAAGCTCCATTGATTTTGTCTACTGGTTGTGGCGAAAATCTTTTGGGTCTGGATTTGCTTAAACGTTTGTATGCAACTTTGTATTGTTCTCCTGCGGGTGTAAAGCTTACGTTAGGAGAGAGATTAGTCTCTCCCATGTACTTGTCTCTTGATAAGCTTCCACCGGAATTGGATTCTCTTCCCGCGTCTTTGTGGGCGACGGGTCCAAATGATGTGGGCCTACTTGATATCTCCCCTTATGTTGTTCAGTTGAAATCGAATGTGCGATTGCCACGTATTCCCCAATACCGTATCTCACTTGATGGTGAACGAGCTTTGTTAGCGATCATCTATGATTTGATCGAGAAAGATGTCATTGAAGAAACTCGGGGAAACGTGTGCAATAGTCCTGTACTGCCCATTCTTAAACGCACTGATCCTACCAAACCGCCTGTTTATCGTTTTGTTATCGATTTACGGGAGGTAAATAAAATTGTGGTTCCTCAATTCCCTGTTGTGCCTGACATTACGGCGCTGCTGACTCTGATTCCAGCTACAGCTTCATGGTTCTCGGTGATTGATTTGAAAAATGCGTTTTTCAGCATCCCGATTGCCGAAGAGAGCAGGGACCTTTTCGGTTTCTCTCTTGGTGGACGTAGCTTCCGGTTCAAACGCGCTCCTCAGGGCTACTGTGAAAGTCCATCGATTTACAGTCAAGCTTTGAAGGGTCAACTAGATGCGTTTAGGTTGCCGGTTGGTGCGGCTTTAATCCAATACGTCGATGACCTATTGGTGGCTGCCGATACTCAGGACATTTGCAAAATTGCTACAGTGTCGCTGCTGCAACATCTCTGTGAGTTAAATCACAAGGTGTCACCTTCTAAACTCCAATATTGTTGTCAAGAAGTAACCTACCTAGGTCACTTATTGTCAAAGGAGGGAAGGAGATTGACCCCAGAGAGAATTGCAGCGATTGCGCGCATGGCTGTGCCACAAACCCAAAGAGATGTGCGTGCCTTTCTAGGTATCACGTCGTACTGTAGGCAGTGGATTCCTAATTTTTCATTGCTAGCGAAACCATTGGTGGCTCTTACGTGCAAGGATGTTTCGACTCCTTTACCATGGACGGAAGAATGTCAGAAAAGTTTTTCTGAATTACGTGATTCATTGTGTTCGGCTCCTGTGTTAGGTACCCCTGATTACAGTAAACCGTTCACGTTATATGTCCACGAGAGGGAAGGTTGTGCTTTAAGCGTCTTAACGCAACCTTTTGGTGGTAAACAACGTCCATGTGCATATTTTTCCTCGACCTTAGACCCAGTAGCTAGAGCATTGCCGAGTTGTTTGAGAGCAACTGCGGCAGCTGCGGTCTCCATCCGACAATCAGCAGGATTGGTCATGGATAATATGCTTACGGTGATGGTTCCGCATGCAGTCGATACTCTGTTGAATCGTACGAAAACTCAGCACTTGACGAGTGCGAGGTTGTCTGGGTACGAATTGACGCTCTTGGCAAGCCACATTCAGATAAAACGTTGTAATGTCCTCAATCCGGCAACTTTGTTACCAATTAGTGCAGAGTCAGATGCAGTAACAGAACATGACTGTTACTTGCGGACAGAAGAGGAAACAAAAGGTCGAGTGGACCTTAAAAACACCCCATTGGAAGACCCTGATGGCATCCTGTATGTGGATGGGTCATGTTTTAAATTGCCGAATGGTGATGTGACTACTGCTTATGCTGTGGTGACATTGAATACTGTTGTTGAGACTGCAAGATTGAATCAGAATTCTGCCCAAGCTGCAGAGCTGATTGCTCTTACTAGAGCATGTGTATTAGCAAAAGGTAAACGTGTGAATGTGTACACCGATAGTCAGTATGCTTTCGGTGTAGCGCATAGTTTTGGACGATTGTGGCGAGAACGTGGTTTCTTGACGTCGCATGGCACGAAAATACAGCATGGCCAGCTTGTGAACGATCTTTTGGATGCATTGACTTTGCCTGCTCAAGTTGCAATTGTTAAGTGTAGTGCGCATCGTAAAGTGACAGATGATGTTGGTCGTGGTAATGCGTTTGCAGACGAGATTGCTAAGGAGACTGCCCGGAACCTTAGCACTCGAATGTATGTGACGAATTCGGTTAGGTGGCCTACAGAATCGAGTACGTGTGAAAATACTATAGAGAGTGTGAAAGCAATTCAGAATGAGGCCACCGACACTGAAAAGATGAAGTGGAAAGAAAGTACGGGAAGGTTGGATGTGAATGGTTGCTGGATTGATTTGTCGGATCAGAAAAGATGGATGTTGCCTGATGCGTATGTACTGGCCGTTGTGCAAATGGCACATGGGTTAGCACATATTAGCGCGAAAGGTATTTGCAAGTTGCTGGCTGATGTGTGGAAGAATGATGGAATTACGAAGTGTGCAGAACGTTTGGTGAAGAATTGTATGGTGTGTATAATGTACAATCCTGGCAAAGGAACCCCAACTCCCCCTGGCAGTTTTGCTCCTCCTTCGTATCCCTTTGAGGTGATCCAATTGGACTTCATCCATATGGAGCGATGCAATAACCTGAAATACGTTTTGGTTGTGGTTTGCGCATTCTCCCGATGGATCGAGGCCTATCCCCTCAAAGACAATACTGCTTTGTCTACTGCGAAAATCCTACTGAAGGAATACTTTCCTCGGTACGGAATGCCTAGAGTCGTGTGGTCAGATAACGGAAGTGAGTTTGTTGGAAGTGTGATGAAGAGTGTGTGTAAGGGCCTTGGAATTAATCAGAAATTCCATAGCGCCAATCATCCCCAGTCAGCTGGATTGGTTGAAGGGTACAATGGCACCCTTAAACTGAAATTAGCGAAGATTCAAGCTACGACTGGACTTTCGTGGCCTGATGCTTTGCCTCTAGCATTACTGTCAACTAGGGCGACTGTACACTCCCGAATAGGGCTTAGTCCCTATGAAATAGTGTTCGGCCGTCCTGCGAATGTGTGGGGGGTTCCTAGGCCAGGTATATTCTCTGATCTTGAGTTTCCGATGTTGATTGATTACTTACATGACTTGACTGCTAAACTGAGGTTAATTCATCAACAGGTTTACGACGCCTTGCCGACGCAGACGGAGGGTCCAGGCCACCAGCTCCAGCCCGGAGATTGGGTAGTTACCCGAAATTTTTCACGCAAAAACAATCTGGACCCCCGCTTCACCGGACCTTACCAGGTGCTCCTGGCCACGAGGACTGCCGTTCGTCTTGAGGGGCGGAAGAATTGGGTACATGCTACCCATTGTAAGCGAGTCCCTATTCCTTTGCCGGCAGACCCGTGGATAAGGAAAGGCATTGCGTCAACAGAAACAGAAACATTGCCGGCGTTTGTACCTTTTAGCGACGCACAGCTTGTTGAAGAACCCTCAGCGCAGCAGAAAGCCACTGTTGAACATTTGTCAGCAAGAGACTCAAGACCAGACCAACGAACTGATCAGCAGGACGCTGTCTCTTCAACAGATCCTTTGTTTGACGAGCAGACACGTCCAGGGAAACATCGATATTCTTTGCGTTCTCACACTAAGGACAAATAAAATTTGCTTGCTTTGCTGAAATTGACAACTGCAATATCCTCGTTTCCCATGATCAACTTTGAACAATCGTATCATTGAAAATTGTTTTGTACATATATTGAGTTTTTTTCTCTGTATCTTTTTCCTTCCACAGCTGAGAAATATTGTGCTAATATATACATATTGTGTATTGAGGGCCGTAGGGCCGCGCGCGTACTTCCTTCTGGACAGTAGGTCTTGACGCTAGGTTAAAGACCGTCGGTTCCTAGGAACTCCTGGGGATTGACTATTGCTGCACAGAACGAAGTGCGTCAAGAAACGTTGCGGACGGTCGTAGGGAAATGGCATTTTCGAAGCTGAATGATTTGGAAGGAGCTCAGGCATATAGAGTCAAGCTGCAGAAACTTAGTCGTACGAAATGTTTTGTATCCCAATTGTTTGTTTTGTTTTTAACTGCTTCTGCATTTTTGGCGGGTGGGGTGTATTACACTATGTCCTACTTCTTACTTCATACCCCTACTCCTACTCCTTACCCTAACCTTACTTCTACTGCTTCTCCCCATTCCTTTCACATGTTACCAGAACACGAACAGGCTAGACGTGTAGAATTCCGCAATAATTCCTTTATCCAGCTCCTCCATCAGCATCAGTTAGTGGTTAACACTACTAATTGTTGGGTGTGTGGGTTGATGCCACATACTACGGGTAAGGGAATTCCATATCTGGTGTTACCGTATAGTTCCCAAGGGTCAGCTCGAGCATTCCAAACAATGCTTCGAAGCGCACTGGGTTTCCACCCCACTCCAGAACAACGTTCCCCCAACGCTGGTCCTACCTCGTATCAGTGGGTGCTATCGATGGCAATAGAGGAGATGGAAGATGAGATCCATGATCCTTTTCTTATCCCTAAAGAAGAGGTACAAGCCTATAAGGTCCTAAGTAGAGGGGAATATAGTATGTTCACTAATGAAAAGCAGCTTAAAAGCTCGTCTCCAATATGGGTCGTACCCCACACTGGTAATCTTTGTCTTGTGGGTCGTGGCTCGCAAGCCTCACTTGGAGTAAGTGCTTGCACTGAAAGTTATGTTCTGCCAATGTCCCCGTCCCCTGTGTTTCTGGCTGCCAAGGGTACATACTTTATCTGTCATGATCGTGCATATACATGGTTGCCCGCAGACTTCATGGGCTCATGTTTCGTTGCAAATCTGTTGCCTCCGACGTTTACTGTAGATGCCGATTATCATAAGACTAGAGTAGTACGAGGCGTAATTAGCGAAGAGGATACTGCCGGTCAAGAGGCAGGAGACTTTTTCAAGGGTTTCCTCCCGTTTTGGGGACCTATGGTTAATAGTAGGAACCTGAGACATTTGACTCGAGTGGTAGAATCGACAGCTAACATTACTGCCAGTGCCCTTGGTAATATCACCACAGAACTTCAGGCGGAGAGACTTATGACATTACAAAACCGTATGGTTTTAGATGTTGTCTTGGCAGATCGCGGTGGGGTATGTAAAGTGATCCATTCGAGCTGTTGCATTTTCATTCCAGATAATGCTCCTACTGTCTATCAAGCCATCTCGAAGTTGCATAAGATCTCCGAATCCATACACGTGGATGTAGGGGATTGGACGCTACTTGGTTGGTTTTGGGGCCTGGTGTCGACTTGGGGTTGGAAGATTCTGACGATCATCGGGGTTGTGGTAGTGTTCCTGTTCACGTGTTGCCTTTGTGTGCAGTGTGGTCCTGCCTTATGTGGCCTCTGTGCTACAACGTGTATGAGACAACCATCTGTTACCAAGGGGACTCGATCGGACAGAGCTATGCTACAACGACATCTTGATGGTCTGATGAATATCGAGTATGATTCCGACTAGTGCTTGCCTACATGAGGGCAAAAGGAGCGTCTGAGGTTCCGTGACAATTGTAAGTGGTGTTTTCGACTCGTACGAATATGGTCGAGTCTAGTATCTATGAACCGCAAATGACGAGTTTAGTAAGTGTGCGCAGTTTCCCTGTGCTAACTTAAACCGTTCGTTTGTTATGTGGGTTTCTCATCTGTACCCACGGGTTCCATCTTAGATACGGCATCCATTTTGTCTCTTGCCCTCAAGTAGCCAGCGAACGGACGCTGTCCGCTTCGCGACCCTGGGACTTCCAAGATATGGCGGAAGACACATGTTCTTTGTAAGTGTCTTTATGACAAGGGGGATGCTACTGTAAGGCAGATGGCGCCGCTCGAGGCTCATCTTGCCGCACGGGCTTATTGTCTCAGCCGTGCATCTCATTAGGCACGTCCCTTTGATGCCTGTATCTCGTGCTTCTCGACACTCCCCTTTTACACCCTTTCCGATCTCCCCACTGTCTCCGTCTTCCTCTGCACCTGTCTTCGTTCCTATTTCGATCTACTTTACTGCTGATTGGAATTTGCTAATGGTGGGAAGATGGGTTTTTACAGTTGGGAACCGCCAAATGTTTCCGCACTTATGTTCCGGACTTTGTGTGTTTCAAAGTGATCTAAACGACCCCTCTGAGAGCGACTTGTGGGAACCAGGTTGTAAACTATTGTGTATCATGTTATCCTATGGGTAAAAAACTGTATAAAAGGAGCGATCCACAAATACAATTTGAAGCAGTCTCCCCGAACTACACTCGATGTACTTCCTGTGACTTCTGTGTTCCCTGCAGTAAATAAACCTTGACTCTTTGACGCCGAAGGAAGTGTCCCGTGTCTCTGTGACTTGTACGCCGGAGCAGGTAACCCACGAAGGTTTCAGGTGTTGTGCCCTGGCACCGCTGGGTCCAAAAGAACCCAGTCCTTCACCCCAGAGCCCCTGCCCTGGACAGATCATTTCCTTGTCCCGTTTGACATTCTCCTGCCTAAATACAAAGCTCATGCCGCCGCCCCTCTCAATTACCTTCGTCGAAGGTAGGCAACATTCTCCTTGCCAGAGTTTAATAGGGCTCTCATGGCGGAAGGGCCCCCAGGAGGCCAGGATGTGACAACAGCAAATAAATTGCTTAATGATCGCATCACAGCCGCCCTGGACTGTACAGCCCCATTGGGTCGGCCAAAAAAAGGTGCCCACAGACAGACAACCGCTCCCTGGTTTGGGGAGGCACTGCGTCTCGCCAAAAGGGACTGTAAGCGGGCAGAGAGACAATGGAGAGTGGCATATGATGACTCGATGAAAGAGGTCTATCATATCAAGAGACGTATCTATCATAATAGAATCCGTATTGAGAAAGCTACATACTATGCAGACAGAATCCAGAGAGCAGAGAATTCTGCCAAGGAACTGTTTAGTATATATAAGTCTCTAGCCACCCCTAAAACTGCGAGTCTAGATAAAGATCTCTCAGTAGCAGCATGCAATCGCATCGCTACTTATTTTGGAGATAAAGTATCTAAAATATATGCTGCTTTCCCTGAAATGCCTCATGCAGCGGAAGAGCCAATAGACCTAGCAGCAGAGGAAGATGATGGTAATCAGTTACTTAACTTTATCACCCCTTCACCGGAAGAGCTCATCAAAATCTGTAGGTCTGTTAAATCTGGTTCTCCTCGAGATCCCGCACCCCCTAAAAGATTGAGTAACAGCTTGGAGACCTTGGAACCCTACATCAGGCATGTGCTAGATGTCTCCTTCCGATCCAGTTCTATACCCGAGGACTGGAAACAGGCTGTGGTGCTTCCCCTCCGCAAGAAGCCTAACATTAGCTTCGAGAATTTGGACAATTTGCGCCCCATCACCCTGCTGCCCTATCTCTCCAAGGTAGCGGAGAAGGTGGCAAACAAACAGCTAATGACATATGTAGAGGAAGGCAACCATCTTCATCCTACCCAATTTGGATTCCGGCCCCGTCATTCGACGGAGTCCGCCCTTCTGAGGGCTACTGAAGCCCTCCGGCAGGGTGCTGACGAGGGACAAACAATGGCGCTAATTTTACTAGATCTTAGCGCCGCGTTCGACACTGTGGCACATTCCATCCTGCTACAGTGTCTGGACAAGGTCGGGGTGAAAGGGGCAGCGTTGAAATGGATTTATTCATTTCTCACTGGCCGGGGTTTCCAAGTGAGGCAGGGTGACCACTACTCGGAGCGAATTCCTTTGGACCAGGGGGTGCCGCAGGGCTCGTCCCTGAGTCCAACACTCTTTAATCTTTATGTCGCTCCAATTGCCACCTTAGTAGAGAGTCACGGCCTCAGCTTGGTGTCGTATGCCGATGACACGCAGCTGGTTATCTCCCTATCGCGCGCACCCGATCTTTCGGCGGACATCTTCAGAGCATGCATGCAAGACCTGGCTGCCTGGATGTCCGCCAATTGCCTCAAGCTTAATGGAGGCAAGACCGAGGTGCTGGTCGTGGGGGGCCGCCAGTCTGCGTGGACGTCGGCATGGTGGCCATCTTCCCTGGGCCCAACACCCACCCCTTGCCAAAAAGCAAGGAATCTGGGCATTTGGTTTGATGCCGCCCTCACCTTTGGCCCTCAGATCAATCAGGTGGTGGGACAATGCTTTGGGACCCTCAAAAGCCTCAGAAAGACGCTGAAGTTCTTGCCTGTGAGAGCCCGACAGACCTTGGTACATGCACTAGTTACTTCGAAGATGGACTATGGCAATCTTCTGTATTTAGGTACCCTGGAGAAGAATCTCAGCCGCTTACAGGTCCTACAGAACGCTGCTGCATGACTGGTGCTTAGATTACCCAGAAGAGCTGCTTCTGCAGCGGCTCTCCGGTCCTTGCACTGGCTCCCGGTCAGAAGCAGGGTAGAATTCAAAGCACTCTGCACGTGCCATCGGATCATTCATGGGAAATCCCCTCTCCCTCTACAAGGACTCTTGACACCTTATGAGCCTCCCCGCTCTCTAAGATCTTCTGGCTCTGGACTCCTGGCTGTCCCTAAGGTATCCAGAGCTCGGATGGGGGGTAGATCTTTTAGATACCTTGCAGCCGCCAGATGGAATCAGCTGCCCATGGCGCTACGACTAGAGCCATCCGAGTCAATTTTCAGAGCTAAGCTCAAAACTGCTCTATTCGCCTAGTAGGTGTGCCGCTTTTGTAGGGTCCAGGAATAAAGTAGCTCCTCAGCGCGGGGACACGCCGTTGTGCGTCACCATGCGCTTTACAAAACCCCCAAAATAGAAAATAGAAAATAGTGAAAATGAGGGTTGTTGAAGGGTAACAGATTCTAATGCGCAACGGAATCGCGTTTTGTAGAGTTGACTTTTATAAGAAAAAAATTAGCAAATGGGAGTGAAAATCAGTACTTGCCGTTCTGAAGAGGGATTGGTGGAATGCACGACCACATAAACTCGAAACAAAAATTCTCCGCACCCAGAGGTTTATTTGTAACAAGTCACTCGCATCAGAGTAACATACGAATGAGCGCCGTCAAGCCCTCCAAAAAGCTGACCACAAAATAAATGAAACCATTTTATCCATTCAGGATACAGCGCTGGAGGGCGCCATGTAAATACCCCTGTTTCTTTTCTGGTCGGAATCCATTCTATTGTGGGTGAAACGTTTGAACTGTACAGGTGTGCCCCCACGCCTCTGATAAGGGGACCTAACGCGGGCCCCAACCCTTCAGGACCCCCCTCCCTGCCCAAGCCTAATGAATAAATATGAGATATGCGAGACTCGGGCCCCTTAACACACTCTGCAGGGGCCCTATGTAAATGTAAATGTAAATGTACAGGTATTTATATAGCGCAAATCACCAACCGGTCTCTAAGCGCTTGCTTAGGGAACCCGTCCTGGTATTCCCCTGTGAGATAACCCCGGCAGGGTGTCCGCAAGGTGAAAGCCAGGCATCCCGCCACGAGGGGCCATTGTGGAGATTAAGCAAGCTATTGCCCAGAGTCGCAGAGTGTGAACCCGTGAATCAAGTAGGCACCGGAAAGAGAATTGTCAAGTCCATGGACATTTTAGGACTCAAGACCCCGCCGAGCCGGGAATTGAACCCTGGTCCCGGGCTGACCTCTGCTTCCAGGTCTGCCTCCTCTAACCAGTGAGCCACACTTCTCCATAGGTTTGTATTACCTTCTGCCCCTGACCCCAGTCTGTGTGCATGAGCAGCTACTTCACCGAGGCACCTAGGCTCTGTGCTTCCCTGAAGAATCCCGAATATCGCCGGCACATGCAACAGCTGCTGCCAGAGTCGGACTGGCCACCAGGGCAATCTAGCAGTGCCAGAAGGGCTAGTGTAACAGGTCAGTAAGCGGACCAGTTATTTTGGTGTTTAGGGTCAGTTTTAAGGTCTGGAGGAATTTTACTGTTAATTTCCCCAGTACCTCAAACATTGCCTGCAACAAGCACAAATGCGTGCAGTCTCCCATACAGTGCAAAACTCCATCACAACTTGGATTTACAAGATCAAAATTGCTCCAATGTGCAACGAGTCACACTTTCAGCTATCTGATAAGCTAATGGGGTCTCTTTTATTTTGGTTCCAGAGCCTATATTCTGTCCCAGTCCTGTGTTGTCTGCTGCTTCCCTGCCAAGGTAGCCCAGCCCCTGTCCACCTTTGCTTAACACGAAAAGATGCCCCACCCTGTGGTCTCAAACATTCTGCTCAATTAAGATAAGAGACACTGCCCTACCAAGATTCGAAGTATAACAAAAGCCAGGTAATCTGGCTGCTCCCTCCTCCCCTCACCCACCTCCTCTTACCTCTGTCCGGCTGGTGCTCGAAAGAAACAAAGGAGCCTCTGTTGCCTGGAAACAAAATGCAGAAACAGAGCCGAGAATGGCCGGTACTTAACCGAGGCGCTGCCCCGCCCCTGACATTGTGAGCCAACATAATTGCTGGCCCAGCTGTTGTGCCGCCCCCCATTCTGTTTGCACCTTCCCCCACCTGTAATGTGATCAGGTGAGGCAGGGGGCCCTGTAGTGAGCTGTGAACGTGTGACCTTTCACGGGGGCGCAAGGCCCCTTGTGTAGGCCCCCTGTGTTTTGCCGAGCGCGAGGCCCTGGGCGGCTGCCCACACTGCCCATGCGTAGCGCCGGCCCTGACCTCCGATGTTAATATATGCCCACCCTTCTACTTTTCCCTCGGTCCTAGTGGGACACTTGGCTAGTCCCATCTGGATTCTGAACCAGATGCTTCTAAGAGACAGAAATGAATGAGCTTCTGGCCCGAGTATTGTAACCTTGCTCCATATCACCAGGACACAGTGTTTCCATTGGTGGGCTTCATGCATCCTGAGAAATATCCCTGATAATTATTTGTATCGGCCTACATATTACCTTGGCAATGACCAGGCAACCTCCTTGTACAAAGCCATACAGGTTTCTATTTTGTCCTTTGCAGGAGTGGCCAGAAATCTGAGACTTCATACACGCACAATGATATGACCCTCAGGTTCTCTATGAAAGACCTGATTAAAATGGGAGCACATCTTTGACATTACTTCTCCAGCTTTGTGCCCCTCAAGTGAGCCTGAGAGTTAACCTTGAAAACGCTGCCTTACCCTCCGTGCTGATTTGCCTAATCCCAAGGCACTGGATCTTCAAAGCTTTTAATGCCCAGGATCCTTCATGCAAGCAGAGCCTTGTTCAGAGTGCGCCCGGGGCGGAAATAAATTTACGCTCTTGCTGCTGTTGGTGAACAAAATGAGCCAATTGGGTGCCCCTTTTTACAGGTCAGTCTCTGGCTGGCTACATGAAAGCACTGGCTTGCCTCTGAACACATCTTGCACCTTTCAAAATCATCTGGATCGCCAACAGCTTACTTCTGTCAGTCTGGTGACAAGTTGTTTTTTGGGGTGGGAAGGGGCTGGTGTAGGACGTTGGGGAGGGGTCACTCGGTACGCTCTCCCTGCCTTACATTCTATTCATTGAGCACGTCAAAAACTAGGACCGGGAGTGGTGTAGTCCCAGTACAGACTTTAATTCACCCCGACCAGAGCCATCACGCTCATTGGTTCAGTAGCAGGTAATAAGCATTTTAATAAGAATGACAGACAAGAGTTGAACATTCAAACGTATGACATATGACATTTAGCAGGTTGCAGATTAACATTAAGGCAATTTATTCATAAAAGCATATAAATCATAAGTAAAAAGAACTCAGTACAGTTCTAGGAGTGTAGCAGGGATTTCTGCTCCTATACAGAACTGTGCATAGAGACTTGGAACTCAGTGAATTAGGGTGTACCAAAACTCACCTTAGTATCCAAAATCCCTTACCAGACTAGCAATCAGTGTCTGATTGGTTCTTAGTAACCCCCAATGATTTAGACAACCGAGAACACGGACTTAGAACACCTCAGGTAACGTGGAACACATGAACACTCTTTCGTTATACTAACATACCAATCCAGAACCAGGAGTAAATGTGGACACGTGCGACTTTGAAATGTTTATTTCTAATGCAGTGTTCTCAAATGCAGTATCTTAGCTAATACAAGCAAACATATTATAAAGAACAAGGTTTTTTTTTGATAATCAACTTTATTGGGTATATAAAACAGCAAAAAAGAATGCATTGGTTGTAGCTCATAAATCAACATATACAGTGGATATGAATCAATAAGACATATAGGCAGGGTCAGTCCATTACAGTCCAGCATCTCATCCTACATTACAGTACTGCGGAGCATAAGACTGTCAGTACAAGAAGAATTATGAGGGGATCATGTTGAACCATTTCGCCCATATTTTGTGGAACAATTCTGGGGAGTCTCTGGATTCAAACAGGGCCTCCTCCTGGGTGCCGCACCAGTCCACCCCCCTCCTCCACCCCTTCACAGTAGGTGCAGCGGCACGCGACCAGTACATCGTTATGTCCCTTTTGGCCACAGCCACCGCCATTCCCAATAGGCGCTTGTCCATCCTGAAACCATCCAGGCCATCAAAGATCCCCAGCAGCATCCGCAGTGGGTCGTGAGGGACCTCCCATCCCAGGGCTTGTGCGAGGTCCCACTCCACCCCCTTCCAGAACCTCTCCAGCACCGGGCAGAGCCACACCATGTGGTAAAAATCAGCGGGGGATGAGCCACATTTTAGGCAATCTGGGGGGGGTCGCAAGCGGGCACGGAAGAGTCGCTCTGGGGTGAGGTAAACCATATGTAGGTAGTATATCCGCACCAGGCGTAGCCTGGAGGACGTAGTTAGAGTTCTAGGGGCCATAAGGGAGTCTCTCCAATCTTCTAGGGGGCCCACCCAACCCTCCCATTGAGCGCGCAGCCTATCTAAGGACGCAGGGCCATTATTCACTAGGGAGCGATAGACACGGGACACTCCTCCCTTGCCCAGGTTCACCATCATCGCCTGTGCCTCTAGCGGACTGAACTGTGGGAGGGAAACTGGTGAGGGGAGATGTGCATGGATGGCATGGCGCAGCTGCAGATATCGAAAGTGTTGGGCGTGGGGAAGGGCATGGAGCTGCGGTAGGTCTGCAAAGGCACGGATTTGGACCCCCACCCAGACGTCTCCAAGCACCGAGATGCCAAGTAGATCCCTTAGGCGGAATCCGTTCAGGGACGAAACCTCCCGAAGCCAGGTTTCCATGCCAAAGCAGCGTCTGATGGGTGAATTTACGGTCCCACCACGCATGGCGCAGGGCGGTAGGGAGGGTGGCTGGATCGCTTACCGCAACACGGTGATGCAAACAAACTGCATTCTGGGAGTTGCAGTCTCCACACAAACTATCAAAGCGGCTCCTCCCAAATGAAGCTCAGGTGTGCAACAATCCTACTTTATATGAGCCAGTACAAAAATACACCAAGGATTGCAGAGGCAGTGGAAATTTGAAAGGAAGTGCATCTGAAGAAAGCGAAAGCTGAAACGCGTCATGCTAACCCCTTCAATAGAAGAAATCTTGTTTTTTAAAAATCCGTCGTGCCCCCTGGTCTACTTTTAGGAAAGATACTTTTTTTGCATTGTAGCGCGGAGCCATGACGCGCAAGGGTGGCCCTTTCTCAAGCGTCCCGGGTACAATGGCACTTACCCAGACCGCCTTGCATCCCAGAGATAGTCCATGAACTCCTGGAGCCACACCGCTACTTCAGTGATGTCCTGGACATGCAACCAACGGTGATGGCAAGGCTGGAAGTGCGGATTCAAGAGCCCCGCCTATGCCCAGGAATACGCTGCAATCCCTTAACCTGACTTCATATTTAGCCAGCCTCAATCAGATGTATCAAAAGAATCTGGCTAACTGGATCATTTACCGCAACACGGTAATACAAACAAACTGCATTCTGGGAATTGCAGTCTCCACATGCTGAGCTATCAAAGCGGCTCCTCCCAAACAAAGCTCAGGTATGCAACAATCCTACTTTAGATGAGCCAGTACAAAAATACACCAAGAATTGCAGCGGCAGTGTTAATTTGGAAGGAATTGCATCTGAAGAAAGCAAAAATTGATATGGCTGAGATACCCGCCACCCCCTCTCAACACAATCCCCAAGGATGGGACACCGGAAACAGTTCTGAAGTCTTTGGAAGACGGGAGGGAGTAACCCCCCCGGCCGTATTTATTAAAAATATGAAACAAAATTAAAACATTAAATAAACAGTTTCATATTATGTACAATTTCATTACCACATTGCGATGTTTGGCTAACCTTAACATAGTCTCTAATACAAAGGTTCTCCTAGCCGAACTAACATCCTGCAAAACATTTACTTGAAATTTTGAAATTGTACATCCTAACGTTTAAGGGCCAACGGCAAGGTCGTAACCGGTGTCAAGATCCCTAACCCAGAAATATCGCCCTCACTTGTGAGGGGCGGCCCAGAGGCGTACCTCAAGTGCAATTACCAATTTCCCTTGACTTGACGGGGGCCCCAATAAAACTCGTCGCCACTTAGAGGTCGTACGAGGACTCGTGTGAGGTATCTAGAAGGTAGCGTAGACCTCCCCCCAAACCCCACACAACTTACCATATCTGCCGTCGCAGACGTCCTGGCCCCGGGAAATTCCCCAGGAGGGGGCTGTAACCCCTCCTACCCAGGAAGGGGCCTTGACCGCCTTTCCTCTTCTTTCGGCGACCCATCCTTAGAAGGGACCGCCTCCCCGTTGAGGGGCCAATGGCCACCTCCCCCGAGCGCTCCCATCCGTGCTGGGTGACGCCCACTCATAGGGATCTTCCAATTAGTGCTCACCGATCATGACCTTACCGCCCGACCAAAATAAATACGACAATGCTAACTAAATGATTAAACTAAAATACAGTAGCAACTATACTTTTATTAAAAGCATGCTTACCAATGAACACTAAAGCAGAATTTCTTTATTTGCAAAACACAAATCGACATTCTTTATTACATACTCAAAATCATCACGATAATACCACGACCTGTAAATGAAAATCAGAGTCGTCCATCAACTTTAATCAAAACCACTTGCTGTCATCAGGGGCTGGTGGGTGGGTCAAAATTGGCTCTTCGTTCCGTCTCGAGCTCACGTGCAGCGAGGAGGTGCAGCTTCAGAGCACAGGAACAAGAGGATGCCTTCAGATCTTGCTTCTCCTTTTATCCGTCTTCAGGGCGGGCGTAAACCCGCCCCCGCCTGCCCCTTGGGCGGGGCCAGCTGCGTCAGTGTCTAGGCCAACCCACTCTAGGGCGGGAAAAGGCGCGCCCCGGCTACGCCGCTTCGGGCATACCAGCCGAGACTCGCCTCCCGCCCAAGATGGCTTCCCGGGGGGATCGTGGTACTCTGCCATACGTTCGGGGGGACCGAGTGGTCGCCCCTTTCCATATGGCTGAGATACCCGCCACCCCCTCTCAACACAATCCCCAAGGATGGGACACCGGAAACAGTTCTGAAGTCTTTGGAAGACGGGAGGGAGTAACCCCCCCGGCCGTATTTATTAAAAATATGAAACAAAATTAAAACATTAAATAAACAGTTTCATATTATGTACAATTTCATTACCACATTGCGATGTTTGGCTAACCTTAACATAGTCTCTAATACAAAGGTTCTCCTAGCCGAACTAACATCCTGCAAAACATTTACTTGAAATTTTGAAATTGTACATCCTAACGTTTAAGGGCCAACGGCAAGGTCGTAACCGGTGTCAAGATCCCTAACCCAGAAATATCGCCCTCACTTGTGAGGGGCGGCCCAGAGGCGTACCTCAAGTGCAATTACCAATTTCCCTTGACTTGACGGGGGCCCCAATAAAACTCGTCGCCACTTAGAGGTCGTACGAGGACTCGTGTGAGGTATCTAGAAGGTAGCGTAGACCTCCCCCCAAACCCCACACAACTTACCATATCTGCCGTCGCAGACGTCCTGGCCCCGGGAAATTCCCCAGGAGGGGGCTGTAACCCCTCCTACCCAGGAAGGGGCCTTGACCGCCTTTCCTCTTCTTTCGGCGACCCATCCTTAGAAGGGACCGCCTCCCCGTTGAGGGGCCAATGGCCACCTCCCCCGAGCGCTCCCATCCGTGCTGGGTGACGCCCACTCATAGGGATCTTCCAATTAGTGCTCACCGATCATGACCTTACCGCCACAGGCCGGATAGTTGACCGGCTATCCGGACCCCCCACAACACTCCTACCTAAAGGTCATGGTGTAACGTTTTTAGCCATGCTAAGAAGTCTCCTATGAGTAACTCATTCCCCACCCGAGACAAATGCACTCCATCCCCCAAATACATACTGTCATCATTAATACACCCATGGGAAATGGCATGCAGTGTCTTGGAACGGAACAACCTACTCACTTTGTTATTAAGCTTCCTAACAGAATGATTTAGAGCAGGAACCGAAATAGCCCCCCGCCACACTTTTCGTGGGATCATATGGGACCATGCAATTGTGCACCCTGGAACTCTCCTCGCTAACCAACTTACAGTGGAAAGCATCGCCTCAAGAAGAAGTCGTCTACCAGTGGTGACCAAATCATTACCCCCAAGATGTACTATCACTACAGACGGCGGTGACCTCGTCCGCCCTAGCAAACCCTCAAAAAATGATTGAAACTGGTCAATACAGAGCCCGCCTCTTCCGTAGAAGGACACACTGTACCCGTATTCCCCAGCTACGTGAATCATATCACCTGCTTTGAATACGTCTGCGGCACGCCTCACGTATGAGTGGCCCACAACCCACACCTCCTTTTTCACAGCCGGTGATGTCTGACCGCTGGCCCGGTGTAGGGTCGACTGCGAAGTCCGCCCCGCCTCGTAGGCTTGCGCAACTGAAAACCAAACAAAAACAAGAAGCGTGAGTACATTGCTACAGCTTTACAACATGTGCAACCGCACATACCTCTTATAACAATTGGAGGACCAACGCCCCACCCGTTTAATTTGTTCAACATCCAGACCCCTGGCTGTTGCTTCTGTAGCAGCCCCTATCCGAAAGGAATGGGTCCCAAACTCGCCCGGGTTCAAGCCCGCAGCGGCAATCGACATCGCAAGCACCCGCTGAAACTGAAACTTTGTCAGTGGGGTGGCGTCAGCGTGTCTCAACAAGGTCCCCCCCATGATGCCACCCTTCGTGCTAAATAATCCTCTAGACACCTTACCGGGCACATGGAGGACCCGGGAATCCTGCGTATGATTACGCAGTCACCCATCCCACTTTGATCGGTCTTAGACCTGACAAATGAGACCGTCATCGTCTCCCCTCTGATCTGGACGTGCTCCTGGCACAATCCTCCTGTCACATCCTGCTTGTTCCTCGCCACTAATTCACTTACCCGCATAGCCCCATGGAATGCCAGTGTAAAAGCGGCTCGGAATAACACCGTCTCAAACTGAGATGAACACGTAGCAGGGAGACTGGATAATAACTGGGCCAGCCTATCCAAACCTATCGGGCGCCTCTCATCTACCCTGCGACCCTCAAGGCGTTGCCACCCCCGTAGCGCTTTCTGTACAACGAAAGACGCTGTCGGATCCTGGATCCCGTGAGCCCTGGCAACAAAGGAAATGGCAGCCCGATGTCTCTGAGCCGTGGCAACCGATTTCCCGGCCCGGTGTAAGGACATCAGAAAATCCACCACCCACTCTTCCTGGCCCCAAAGCTCCTCCCTATCAGTACCCAAAAAGGCCAAATAGGACCGGAACGCCCCTTCATATGCCTTCCTCGTCCTGGGTGCTAAACTCTCTCCCACGAGGTTACGAAGTTCGGGGCACCGAGAGACCAGAGAGCTTCGGGAAAGGGTGCCGGCTCCGGGTCCGCTGTGGGAAGGAAACCCCAGAAAGCCTGTATACGAAAACGAGACAGTGCATCAGCCGCCTGGTTCTTTACCCCTGGGACATGTCTTGCTCTGAATAGCACATTCAATTGCATACAAAGTAAAACAATTTCTTTGAGCAGTCTCAAAATCCACTTGCATCGAGCTGCCTGACTATTGATACACTCGACCACGGTCATATTGTCAGACCAAAATACCACCGAGTGATCTCTGAACCCTTCGGGCCAAGTTCTCAGGGCCACTAAAATGGGGAAAAGTTCCAGGAAAGCAATGTTACTTGTCAATCCACTGTCATGCCACCATGTCGGCCACTTTTGTGCAGACCATCTCGTGCCGAATATGGCACCAAAACCTATACTCCCCGCCGAATCTGTCCACAGCCCCAGCTCCTCAGAGGACACGGCTGGTTTGCTCCAGACGACTCGACCATTGAAATCCGCCAGAAATGCCAACCAAATGCGCATGTCCTGGCGGACCTCTGCCGAGAGCCTTGTGCGATGATGGGACTCCTTCAGGCCCACCATGGCTTGAGCGATCGAACGGGAAAAGGGGCGGGCCATTGGTATAACCCTCAGGGCAAAATTCAACTGGCCCACCAACTGCTGTAATTGATGCAGCCTAACCTTAGGTCCCCTTATGCACATCTGCAGGGATGTCCTGAATTTTGACACTTTGTCAGATGGTAAACGAAAACAACCTTCTGCGGAGTCTAACTCGATCCCCAGAAACTCAAGGCACGTGGAAGGCCCCACAGTCTTACCTGGTGCCAATGGCACGCCAAACTGATTCATCAAGTCACAAAACTGTGCTAAAGCCTGCCCACATTCAGGGTCCCCGGCTGCCCCCAGGAACAAAAAATCATCCAGGTAATGCATCACATTTCGGAAACCTGTCTTCCTTGTGAAGACCCATTGTAGAAAACTACTGAATTTTTCGAAATAGGCACAAGATATAGAGCACCCCATCGGCATACACCTATCCATGTAATAATGACCCTGAAACATGAAACCTAAGAGACGCTGATCGTCTGGATGTACCGGGAGCAACCGGAACGCTGACTCGATATCAGATTTAGCCATCAGCGCCCCGGGCCCCAGGCGATTCAAAATGGCTACGGCCTCATCGAATGATGCGTACCGCACCGAACACACTTCCGGGTCTATCGCTTCATTGACGGAGAGACCACGTGGGGCTGATAAATTATGTATCAGCCGAAACTCACCCGGGTCCTTCTTTTGGACCACACCTAACGGGGAACAAACAAAATTAGGCACCGGTGGTACACTAAACGGACCGGCGACTCGACCTCGAGCAACCTCCTTCATGATCTTATTCTGTACCACGGTCGTATGTTGAAAGACCGATAACTGATTTTTACATTTCGATGCACCCTGAAAGTCCCCCACTGGGATGCGGAAACCATAAGAAAACCCGTTCCGCAACACCCCAGCAGAAGCACGATCCGGGTATTCACTGAGCCAAGGAATCATTGCCAAGGTATCAATCGGGGTAGGTAAAGGCGCCCCTCGGACTATGTTAGACCTGTTTGGCGCCTCCTCTACCCCCGTTATCACCCGTTTTGGCTCTGCACGAGGACTCAGGATGGGATGATTGTCCACACCCACTACATTCATGTCTAAATTTGCATGATCCCTGAGGCCTAGTACATTTTCCCCTGTTGAAGTTCCAACAAACCCCCCTTTTTCCTGTGTTACCGGCAGGCTTCGAGTAATTGTCTGTACCCGTACCTGACCGAAAGGGCGTCCCCGCATACTGGCGGGAAGATTCGCCAACGATACTCCCCACTAATGGCAATTTCAACATACCAGTCTCCTTCATTTTGGACCACGACACAGAATCATAACAATCCCACGTTAAGTTTTTATCGTGTTCTTTAGCCTTTCTAAACAGGTTATCATAACAGAACCAATGATTACCCTCGTGTGAAACCGAGTACCCCATGATTCGTGATTGATAAATCGGCAATTCGGGTAACAGATCGGGCCTTCGCTCTCCCAAGATCGATGTAAAAACCCCCCAAGCTTGGCCCCAATTGCCAATGTTTTCATTTACCTTAAAGGCGGCCATTTTTGCGCGCCAAACACTCGGATGCATGAGCTCCTTCGGGCCCTTGACATGCTCCATCTCATAGTGATCAGTAAGCAACGAGAATATGTTTACATACTCCCCTGCCCATATCTTTTCCTTAATAGCCAAAGGAACATGCTGACCCAATTTTTCCCTACGAGAGGGTGCCGACTCATCCCTCGCAATCGGCAATGGCCGCTTACCTGCACCGGACGTCGTCTCTGCTACTGAACCCGTCCCCTGCGGCCTCTCTACTGCTGCAGCCGGCGTGGACACCTTCGCTGCTTCCCGTGACTCACGCAGTTGCTTCATTAGCTCCTGCGCGTCGACAGCCGTGGCGCCCTCTTTACCTTTACCCAACCACGCTGCCAATTGTGCTGCCAGCTCGGGCGGCATATCTTCTTCGGACACGGGGGTGACCACTACGGGAATCGGATTCCCTTCCTGTGGCACGGGAGTCGGTGCCTCGAGCGGGGCACTGGGAACCGGGATGTCTTCTCCCGCTGCTCCCCTCCTGGGCCTCTTGTTTTTCCCTCCCGGGGCTGCTCCCGCCAAAGGACGTTTTGGTCCCCCTTCCTCGTTCTTATCCACTCGTTTCTTTAGTTCGGTCATCTCTTTCATGAGAACACGCAGCATCTGTTCGGTAGTCATGCGCTTTCCCGCCTTCTTCGGCATTCTCCAACAGAGTATCTGCAAAACAAACAAGAACGATTACAACGCTCAAAATTGGCTCTTCGTTCCGTCTCGAGCTCACGTGCAGCGAGGAGGTGCAGCTTCAGAGCACAGGAACAAGAGGATGCCTTCGGATCTTGCTTCTCCTTTTATCCGTCTTCAGGGCGGGCGTAAACCCGCCCCCGCCTGCCCCTTGGGCGGGGCCAGCTGCGTCAGTGTCTAGGCCAACCCACTCTAGGGCGGGAAAAGGCGCGCCCCGGCTACGCCGCTTCGGGCATACCAGCCGAGACTCGCCTCCCGCCCAAGATGGCTTCCCGGGGGGATCGTGGTACTCTGCCATACGTTCGCGGGGACCGAGTGGTCGCCCCTTTCCAAACGCGTCATGCCAAAGTTTTTATAGTTAGTAACCTAGTTTCCATAGGAAATCCGCAAAATTCTATTTGGAATAACGTTGGTGCCGGTTTACGAATACATGTGAAATTCTTCAAGAAAATTACCTGCTCCGCTCCGCTCCTTCCTTGCAAGTTTGGGGGTGATTCATGAAGTGGGGGCTGAGAAAAAGGGGAGTACCAAAACGTGTTTTCCCCATGCAATTTTCTATAGGGACTTTTAGCCAGGGCTAAAGCCCGAACGGCTGAACGGAATTACACCAAATTTGGCAAAAAGGTAGAGTTCGGTTCAAAGATTAGCCTTTTGTTTTTTAAATGGTGTAAATCCTTTTAGTAGTTCCTGAGAAAATCAAAATAAAAATCATAGATATATCTATAGATGAAGTTCCGTACTCTGTACTGTACTCTGTACCTTTCCGAGCATGAGCTTCATGCTAATTGACTGTCAACACTCCAAACTAGGAAGTGTTGGCAGCCATCTTGAGGCACAAGAAAGCAGTGAAACAAACGGTGCAAAAACGCAAGAAACACCCTGACCCCCTAGGCTTGCTCAGGGGATCCCACAAGGACCCCCAAGGCCCCAATTTATTTATTTTTTAAATCGCGGGGTACTCTGTACAGTACTCTGTACGGTATTCTGTACTATACTCTGTACTGTACTCTGTACCTTTCCGAGCGCACACTGGAGGTTCCAGGTGGGCTAGTTTGCTCCCAGTGACCTCGAGTATGCAAGGGGAATTAGTTACCCCTCTGCAAACGTGCCAGGGGCTGCGTTGCAGAGAGGTGTAAAAAGGGGCATGGCCTCATTACACCTCTCTGCAATGCAGCCCCCTGGCACATACTGGAGGTTACTGGTGGGCTAGTTGGCCCCCAGGGACCCCCAGAATGCAAGTGGAATTAGTTCCCCCTCTGCAAACATGCCAGGGAGCTGCATTGAAGAGAAGTTTAAAAAGGGGAGTTGCCTCATTACACCTCTCTGCAACGCAGCCCCCTGGCACATACTTGAGGTTCCTGGTGGGCTAGTTGGCCCCCAGGAACCCCCAGTATGCAAGGGGAATAAGTTCTCCCTCTGCAAACGCGCCAGGGGGCTGCGTTGCAGAGAGTTGTAATGAGGCAACGCCCCTTTTTACACCTCACGCAATGCAGCTCCCTGGCGCATACTGGAGTTTCCTGGTGGGCTGGTTGGCCCCCATGGACCTCCAGAATGCAAGGGGACTTAATCCCCCAATTTAGAATGCACTACGGGCGTGTTTGCACAGTGGTGAAGGTAGGGGGCGGGGTTTGAGGTGTTATGTGTCCAAACATGCCATGTGGCGCGTTTTAAGCTGAGGAAATAATTCCTCTTCAATCCAGAGGTCCCCTAGGGGCCAACTAGTCCAACAGGTACCTCCAGTAAGTGCCACGGAGCTGCGTTGCAGAGTGTTGTAAAAAGGGGACGTGCCCTTTGAACACCTCTCTGCAACGCAGCTCCCTGGCGCATATTGTAGGTACCTGGTGGGCTAGTTGGCTCACAGGGGACCTCAGAATTGAAGAGGAACTAATTCCCCAAACTAAAACGCGCCGCAGAGCGTGTTTGCACACATGTCACCTCAGGCCCCGCCCCCTACCTTCACTATTGAGCAAAATATTCCTCTAAAATCAGCCGAACCACGAATTCCAATTTACTCACCTGTTATCAGGAGAGACCCCAGTGCTGCATCTTTTAGCCCACTACTGATCCTGAAAAGTAATTCTAACAATACTTACAGTAACTTGAATTTCCTTCCATAGGCTAACATTGACAGATTTCACTTGGAAATTTTTCTAAGTGTGGAGTTTTGGAACTTAAAAAAATTACTCAAAAATCATCCGAACTACGAATTCCGATTTACTTACCTTTTATCTGGAGAGACCTCAGTGCTGCATTTTTCAGCTCACTACTATTCCTGAAAAGTAAATTTAACTGAACTTACCAGTAACTTGAATTTTTTTCCATAGGATATCATTGCCTGCTATATAAAATATATATACATTTCAAAAATATTAAATAAAAATATTACAATTGCAATATTTAAAAAAAAAAATTCAATTTATATTAAAAATATATAATGTAATTTAAAAAATAAAATATCTAAAATAAATACTTTAAAACAATGTAGTAAATTAGTATAAAAAATATAACAATTAGTACATTTAAAAATTATCATCTACAAAACTTTTGAAATTCATTGGAAAAACCATATGTTTCACCACGTTATAGTTAGGAATTAGTATTTAAAAAACCTTAGAAATTCACTGAAAAAACCATAGGTGTCAGCCACGTTATAAATAGGAATTAGCATTTAAAAAAACCTTAGAAATTCACTAAAAAAAACCATAGGTTTCACACATGTTACAGTTAGCTGGACATTTCACTCATACAAAACCATTGAAATCCCCCGTTATGGCTAGTTCAGCTAACTATAACTCGCGCACCCGCAATGCACTGCTGATGACGTCACATATTACATCACTCATGACATGGTCAGTGACATCACTCTTGACATCACTGATGACATCTCAAATGACATCACATAACTTGTGTGAAACCTATGTTTTTTCAGCGAATTTCTAAGGTTTTTTTTAAATGCTAATTTCTAACTATAACGTGGCTGAAACCTATGTTTTTTTCAGTGAATATATATATATATATATATATACATATATATATATATATATATGTATATATATATATATATATATTCACTGAAAAAACCATAGGTTATAGACCATATATAGTTAGGAATTAGCATTTACAAAACCTTGAAAATTCACTGAAAAAACCATAGGTTATAGACCATATATAGTTAGGGATTAGCATTTTGAAAACCTTATTTTACTCCCACAAAACCATTGAAATTCGCATATTTAGTTAGATGCACTAACTATATATCGCGCACCCGCAATCCACTGCTGATGATGTCACATATTACATCATTCATGACATGGTCAGTGACATCACTGATGACATCACTGATGACAACTCAAATGACATCACTGACAACATCACTGATGACGTCATTCATGTGATAATACGATGAATCTGTTCAGACTCTAATATAACCTTAGATACACTCAGTGTAAACAGACACTCACAGATTGTCACTTATCCATAGAGTTACTCATACACCTAGTCAATCATGCAAAGAATCAATCACACCTCCATTTCCTCAACTATACAGTTATACACATCTTACTTATTGAAACTTATTCTAACACATATTTACTCTCTTATACAATCACTGATACAAGTTTTCAATGATCCATGCAGCCACTCACACATTCACTAGCTATTATACACAGTAATTTATATATCTCAACTCTCACATGCACTGTGTTTTACATATGAACTTACTTTGACATATAGCACTGAGATATCCATTTACTCACCAATACACTCATGCACACAGTCAACCACCCATACAGCTGTTTCCACATGCAGTTTTGAACCCATACATTTAGTGAATCAACTGTTCACACATCTATGCACAGAGTCACACACCTCCCAGCCACCCCCACACACACACTCACTCTCCCATACAAATACTTGGGCAACCAATCAATTACCCATATAGTTACTCATATAGCTACTGATCAACACATGCAGCATTTTACAGAACAACAGACATAATGATGCACAAATTAAGACAGTTTAGTCACTAACCCATGCACTCAGTGAGACACATTAAACACTCTCTCATACAGTCTGTCATGCATCTACTAAATCCTTCATCCAGACACTTATACATCCACTCATTCTCCAATATGTAAGACATATTTTAAATTTACAGAAACATACAGTCACTGGATGATGTCATCAGTGATGTCATTTTATTTGTCATTAGTGATGTTGTCAGTGATGTCATTTGAGTTGTCATCAGTGATGTCATCAGTGATGTCACTGACCATGTCATGAATGATGTAATATGTGACATCATCAGCAGTGGATTGCGGGTGCGCGATATATAGTTAGTGCATCTAACTATATATGCGAATTTCAATGGTTTTGTGCGAGTAAAATAAGGTTTTCAAAATGCTAATCCCTAACTATATATGGTCTATAACCTATGTTTTTTTCAGTGAATTTTCAAGGTTTTGTAAATGCTAATTCCTAACTATATATGGTCTATAACCTATGGTTTTTTTCAGTGAATTTCAATGGTTTTTTAATAGCAAATATCAAAAGCTGTAAAATGTATTCTTTTTTTTCTTCTCCAAAGTACGCTCCCTGGTTCGCTTACTGGTGCGCGTACCGAGCGCTCCCCCGGCGAAGTTTTTAAATTATTTTTTTCTTTATTTTTGCATGTATCAGCATCCTAATCCTCCCTCCGAAAACCTAGAGGGTCACAAAGTGTCTACCGTGCCCCCTTCTACCCATTCCGAACATTGTTTGTCCTCCATTTTGTGTCTCAATTCTACCAATACTCAAAATGGAGGACTCCCATAACTCTGCTGGTTTGCGTACCGGGGAGCGCACCGGTAAGCTCTCGATAAAAAAAGGTGGGAAAGTAATTTACAGAAAAACCACTACAGACACTTTCATCAAATATAGAATAGCCCCTACTACATAGCAGTCCCTACCATTTCCCCAAATTTGATGGAATTTCATTGTGAAAATTATGCTGTAAGCCTGATTAAATATCCTAAGGTAAATTACCTAACCAAAACACTTTTGAAGTGTTAGAATTGACAACCAATCAAAATGCTTCTTTCAATATCTTCTATTATTTCATGACATTTGATTGGTTATGTACCTGAATATATATAAAGAAAGAAAGAGAAACACAGCCATTTTGACTACTACTTCTTGAAGTACATATCAAGTACATTTCAACTGATAACTTAAAGTTCTATTTGAAAGGTAAGATGTTATTTTAAAAACTGAAGTATGTTCTGTACTGTAAGTTAATTAGGTAAACATTTTCTGATAGTTATATACTATCCCTCTGTAATACTTATAGAATAAAATAGACTTCTCTGTTTTAGTTATGGATGGAGTTAGACTCGTCTTGTATAATTAATAATTGACTTAGAGTTTATTTCATAAATTTTTTGATATTTCTACTTCCAGTTTGATACCATACACTGCCCAACGAAAAAATCACTGTTTAAAGAACCAAACTACCTGTCTGTACTTAAACCCAACAGTGCCCTATCTGTACTGATATATTTTTTTAAAATTCATTTTACAGCTTACAAAATGGAAGGAGAGCAGACAAATAACATGGAAATTGTTGCAGAATGCAACCAAGACACAGCAAATGATTCAGAATTCTTTGATCAATCAATGGAAATAGAACTTCTGCAATGTATTAAAGCTGTGGATTTCTTAATTGAAAATGAGTCAAAATCTGACCAAGAATTATTAGAAGTTCTTTTTAATTTTGAAAGTAAATCAGAATAATAAATTTATATATAATAATTCAAAAATTGTTTGAGCCATTATTCATTTTTATATGTTTTTTTAAACTAGTAGCAAATTGATTTTAATGTAAAATCAGACTTTAAATATACTGTGCAACTTTAAGTTTGCTCATAGTTACTTCCTTTCTTCCACTATATCATCTCCAATGTGTATTTAACATCTCTTTATCATCTCCTGCCTCCATGGTGTTTCTGCTTTCCTGACAGACTACGCTATGAATTCCATATACCTCAATAACTTCTGAAACAACCTGCAAGATATCTACAAAGGAAACAATGCATTTTTATTTTTAGACTCTGCATTGGTACCTACATGTTGGTACTTAAATAAAATAAATAAAAACAAAACAAAAATAACAATCAATAAACATACAATATTTGAACATTCTTTCACCTATTTTCCCAATATTACGCTTTCCGGACCGCTTCCCGGTGCGCGTACCGAGCGCTCCCCCCGCAAAAAAAAACGATATAAAAATTATTATTTTTTAACCCCGCGAGGCCCTTTTAAAGCCCCCTCATCAAACCTAGGGGGTCAGGGAGGATGTACTCTGCCCCCTTATGCTCATTTCCAACTTTGTTTTTCCCACCTCTTGTGTCTCGATGCTACCGAGGCACAAGATGGCGGCCACTCTTGACTGTTTAGAATGTTTACAGACACCGGAAAGCCAATCAGCTTCACTTCGCGAAGTTCCGTTACGCGTCTGGTACGTGAACCGGAGCGCTAACCGGAGCGCTGTCACAGATATATCTGTTTTTTAAAACGTTAATTTCCCAAAATCCACTGGAGCACATATATTGAGACATAGTAAAGGCACGTCGGGCAAACCATATCTACAACTTTGCCAAGTTTTGTGTAAATCCATTCAGCCGTTCGAGCTAAAAGTGAGTCCAACCGCCCTACGGAAAACTCAATGTTAAAAATGCGTTTTGGGACCCCCCTTTTTTCTCGGCCCCCCTTGACGAAACCCCCCCAAATTTTCAAGGGCTGCTCAGGAACAAAATGTGCCATTTTCCTGAAAATTTTAGCCAATTCCGTACACAAACGCCAAAGTTATTCGACATAGAATTTTCAAAAATCCCATAGGAAAAAATCCTAACTATATATATATACACATATAAACACACATATATATATATATATATTACCTACTGGCAGTCGCCAGTAGGTAGTTATAGCCAGGATTTTTTTCAATGCAAAATCTCAAAAATTCTATTGTGAATAACTTTGGCGCCGGTTGACGAATCTGCCTGAAAAGTTCCTCAAATTTTCCACGCGGACCTCCGGTCCTTCCTTTAAAGTTTGGGGTGGATTCGTCAAGCGGGGGCCAAGATAGAAGGGGGGTCCCAAAACGTTTTTTTCCCCATGTTAATTTCCATAGGGCGGTCGACCTCACTTTTAGCCCGAACGGCTGAATGGATTTCCACCAAACTTGGCAAAATTGTAGGGACTGGTAGCCTGATGTGCCTTTGCTATGTCTCAAGAAATGTGCTCCAGTGGTTTTTGAGTAAAAATATATATATCTATGGCCGCGCCCCGGTACGCACACCGGGGCGCGCTTGGGGCGCGCCACACGAGGTGCGTACGGAAAGCTGATTGGCTCTCGGGTGTCTGCAAACATTCGAAACAGTCCTGAGCGGCCGCCATCTAGTGTCTCGGTAGGATCGAGACACAAGAGGTGGCAAAAACAAAGGGGGAAATGACCATAAGGGGGCAGAGTAGACCCCCCTGACCCCCTAGGTTTGATATGGAGGCTATAAAAGGGCCCCGCGGGGCAAAACATTTTTTTTTCCGATTTGCGTGGGGGAGCGCCTGGTATGCACACCGGGGAGCGGACCGGGGAGCGTTACATGGGGAAAAAGAATGATAGAGTTTTCAAAAAATGTAGCATTTTTTATACATTGGAGGTACTTCTAAAAAGAACTGTGTTTTCCTTCTTTTGTTGTTTTATATTTGTTTTATTGTTTTTTGAACATTTTGTATTTTTTTTGGCTTTTATGGACTATTTTGTATTTTTTTTCTTATTTTTATGGGGAGAAACAAAAAACAGGGAATTGAAAATGGCTCAACTGGAGTAAAAAAAAATAAGGAAAAAATTAGGGTTTTTTGGGGCAATTGTGGTTGTCACCAGCAAGTAGGATGAGCTTTAGGCTCTGCTCACCATAGGAGATGGTCTTACCACAAAAAATACATGTGACCCTAAATTCTCCAAACCGTGGTTGTATGCAAGGGATTGTCTCCCTTGTATCTGGTCCCGATGGAGGGGGTTGTTTTCGTTTGGAGGTGCTGGGTGTAGATTGGGAAGGGTTGCTGGCCAGTTCTCTCATCTCTGCGGCAGCATAGTTGTTCGGATGCTTGCGCTGCATGTGCCTAATCATGGTAATATTCCCAAATGAATATTTTTTTATGTGGGTTACCCCTTGAAAGTTCCCTGTCACAGATAAGGCAAGTCACCTTTGCCGCATTTACTTTCTTTTTTCCCTCAGGGATAGAAAAAAAACTCCCATACAATGTGTGGCTTGGGTTGGTATGGGGTATTGTGTTCTTCCAGCCACCTCCTCCTTCTCCCCTTCTTCTTGACCACCAATGTGATGTTGAGGTGGTCCTCTTGGTGGTGGTGGTGGTGGTGGTGGTGCAGATGCTCCAGCTGATGCTGCTACTGTAGCCATTTCAAAGTACAAAATATACCTCAAAGATCTCAAAACAGGTCTTCCTTAGTCAAAGGACAAAGTCAGAATAAGGAAAAAAGGTGGGGGCTTTCATCATTTGGAAAAAAAAATGTCCTGAACCAAAGAGAAGTGTTATTTTCAGGTCACAAGACCAGGGGTTTCGTCATTATGAAACCAAAACTGTTCTGCACCAATTAAAAGTGTTATTTTCAGGTCACATGACCCGACGCGCTTACGCGACGCGCTCCTG
Source organism: Lissotriton vulgaris (assembly GCF_964263255.1). Taxonomy (NCBI): domain Eukaryota; kingdom Metazoa; phylum Chordata; class Amphibia; order Caudata; family Salamandridae; genus Lissotriton; species Lissotriton vulgaris. Next base: position 1,433,634,963 of record NC_141693.1, on the reverse strand, counting down.
GGGCACGTCGCGTAAGCGCGTTGGATGCTTACGTTGCGCGATCGTATGCGCTCGAGTGCTCCCGGGTGCGTTTACGCCATGCGTATCACGCGGACGCGGCTAGGTGGTACGTCACAATGATGTTTTCAGCCGCAGCATTGGCGCTAATGGGACGCTCCCCGGTCCGCGACCCAGGGCGCTTCAAAAGACTACGCTTTCCGGGGCGCTCACCGGGGCGCGCCCCGTGAGCGCTCCAGGGCAAAAAAAAAAAATATATATATATATACATTAAAAAAATTGTTTTAAATACAAATATAATATAGGATTCATTCATTTTCAAAAATATTACATTTCATAGCTATAGACATTTGCTATTAACAAAACTTTGAAATTCACTGAAAAAACATAGGTTTGGGGCCTTATATATAGTTAGGAATAACTAAAAAAAACTATGAAATTCACTGAAAAAACATAGGTTTCACAACAGTTATAGTTAGGAATTAGCATTTAAAAAACCTATTAAATTCACTGAAAAAAACATAGGTTTGACACCAGTTATAATTAGCTGTAAATTTTACTGACATAAAACCATTGAAATTCCCACGTTATAGTTAGTTGGACTCACTATAACTTGGGCGCCTGCAATGCACTAAATAGAAGTATAAAATATATATACATAAATCTATTTCAAGGGTTTCATGACATAATAAGATAAAAAATCCCTGTGTGCAATCATGTCACCCTTACATATAAATTTTGTAGAACAGGCTCTATATATCCCAAGTGGGCATTCTTAGACTGTGTTTAACCAGAACCATTGTTGTAAACACTACATCTCGCCCAAGTGGGCACTATCCAGTTCCATGTAGGTTCTGATCTTATGAAATGGTCAAATTCCTGTATAAAAATATACTTGCATACCATTACATCCATAATTAGATAAAAGTGCAAGAACCAATAATCTCATCACCTAGCATCTCTAAAACTATAGCATTAGCTATCTAATACTGATGCTGTGTACCTACACTAAAGAGTGAATGCCTCAAACCCTATGTTGTGGATAAAATTAAAATATTTTTGGACAAATCCTATTTAAATCTTATCAGTCAACAATATCTTTTTCAATATGAGCCCATATCGATAAATGAAGATCCTTACTCAAATTCAGTTATTAATACATCAAAAAAGGAATGAGACAGCAGAGGACCCACACTATTCAAGAAGCAGCAATATCCCATGTGAATCTATAATAGATTACAGACACATGTGGAAAACTTCGCTAGAGTTCAACCCAAGAGGATGCATGGTATCTAATTCTATTATGTAACATGTCTCAAGGAGACGAAGTTTGTCTTCTTGGTTGCCACCCCGTTTCTTGGGGTCAACCGTGTCTATTACATAATATTGTACCAAATTGGGATTGCTGTTGTGCGATTGCTCAAAATGTCTCGCAACCGGGTACGCCTGATCTTTACCCGAGATCACTCTGATATGTTGGAGTATCCGTTTGTGGGTTGGCAGTTTTGTACTGCTGATGAATCTGAGCCCACACAGATAGCGAAGTCTGTTCCACATGTCAATCTTTTTGTAATAGGAATGGGTTCAGCAAAGAACGGACTGGAATATTGGGTTCTGTTACTGCCCAACTTGCATGCTTTACAGCTCGGACATTTTCTGAAGCCCTTAATCTGGGACATCCAATTTCCTTGGGTACTGACTTCCGGATTGTTCTTAACCAGGGTGTTTCCCATAGAATAAGCTTTTCTAAAAGTCAGGGCCGGTTTACTGGAAACCATACCACCAATTACGGGGTCCCATTGCACCAGATTCCAATTGCAGATAAAGATTTTGCGCAATTGTTGGTGTTGTCTGTTATATGTGAGGATCATTCTTGTTTGAATTGTAGTGGAACTACTAGCTGAGTCCTCCCTCGCTTTTTTAGGAAGAAGAGCCTCACTTCTACTTAGACATTTTGTCTTGTTTATGGCATTATCAACAACACAAGGGGCATAGCCTCTAGCCTGAAAGCGCTTCTTGCTAGCCTGTTGAGCAATATGGCATTCTGCATTCGAGCTGCAAATGCGTCTGAAACGCAGCATCTCACCAAATGGGAGGCTGTGTATCAGATGCTGCGGATGGTGGCTCGACACATGCAGAACTGTATTTCCTGCCGTTAACTTTCTAAATAAATGGGTTGCCAGTGTGTTGCTGTCCACATACACCTCTACATCCAAAAAGCAGACTGACTGCGAACTCACAGTAGATGTGAAATTCAAATTAAAACAGTTAACATTCAGTTTCTCAACAAATTGGTTTGCACTTGTTTCTGAGCCTCTCCAAATTAAAAATAGATCATCTATATATCTTAAATAAATGATCACATGGTCCTTGATTATGTGTCTGTGCTCTCCCCTCAGGACCTGCTCCTCCCAATGCCCCATGTGAAGACATGAGTACCTGGGGGAGAAGCGGGCCCCCATCGCCACACCTCTCACTTGCTGGAAAATTTGATTTTTCAACACGAAATATTTATGTTCAAGACATCCTCTTATCATGGATAATAGCTTTTTGTTATGGGGCGCACAGTTCATGGGTTTTAAATTTAAAAAATGCTCAACCGCTTTAATACCATCATTGTGTCTTATGGAGGTGTATAAAGAAGTCACACCCAGAGTCAGTAACAACATATCTGGGCAATTTTTCTTAGGAAATCAGATGTGTCCTGGAGGTACAAGCACAGACCTTGAACCCATTCTTGTAGAAAATAGTCAATATATTTTGATGTATTTTCCATGATGCTGCCAATGGCTGAATTAATTGGTCGTCCTGGAGGCCTTTCTACAGATTTATGCAATTTGGGAATTAGATAGAAGTTGGGGATTACTGGATGAGCTTTTTTGAGAAATTGGTATTCTGCACTACTCACCAATCCTCCACTCTTCCATGCAAGCAATTTCGAATAGTGTTCATTCCATGATGATCGAACTATGTCTATATGTATATTGCTCTTCCTGTAGCAGGCTTGGTCCGAAAGCTGAATCTCCGCCTCTGACATATAGAGTTGGCGTGGCCAAAGGACCACGTTGCCCCCCTTGTCTGCTTGCCTCACAATCACATTGGCATCAGCACTCAATTTTTTCATCAAATTCCTGCAGCCTAGGTTAAGTTCACTTACCACAAAGTGCGATTTGTTCACAGATGTGTATATTTTCTTTAAATCTTGTGTGAGAAGTTCATAATATACATCCAGATTATCATGTAATATGATTGGATTGAAAATATATTTGGGTTTAAATGTCATTTGCCAGGATTTGCTCAAATCTACATGAGTTATGCTGTCAATGAACATTCCATCATCTTGTTCCTTTATAATGATAAATATATATATAATATATATGTGATCAAGGCGTTGGCAACACAGCCGAAACGTGTCATGCTGAGAAGGCAATAAAGTACACTATTTCATTTTAAGCACATTGTGGTCCGTACCTGTTTTTGCATTTCCAGGAGAGCTAATTTAGGATTTTGTGTCGTGATATATATATATATATATATATATATATATATATATATATATATATATATATATATATATATGTATATATATAATATATGAACAACAAAGGCTCCGGTAGTGAAAGAAGCCGTCTTGCAGGGCGGTCCGTGATCAGGGCACCGGCAGCCCTGTACAATATTGTACCACAGCACTTCCCCACTTAGGAAGAAATATCACGGACTCCTCGCATGGCTTGCAGGATGTTACATGCTATGCCAAATCTGATAGATCATGTTTCATGCAATCTAATAGGATGTATGGTGAAATGTTAAGTGAATGGCAGGAACAGGGACTCCTTGAGTGGGAGGAGCTTAATTATTTGAAATGCTTACATCCTCGCACTCCTGTCCTTTATTTGTTACCGAAAGTACACAAGGACCCCACGAACCCACCAGGGAGACACATTGTGTCATCTATTGGGTCTTTACTTGAAATGACATCCAGATTTATTGATCACTATTTGAGACCTTATGTTGTCAGCTTGCCTGCCTATCTCAAAGATACCACTCATTTTCTTACCATCATCGAAGGTATCCACTCGGAATCCAATTACATCATGATTACCTTGGAAGTATGCAGTTTGTATACGTCTATAAGACATGATTTAGGTTTGAAAGCAGTGGAACACTTTCTCAAGAGACGTTCTATCGCCTTTCTGTCCCATTCCAATATGATTTTGAGTATGATGAAATTTTGTTTGGAAAATAATTTTTTTCTGTTTGATGAGGTTGTCTACCACCAATCACAGGGCACAGCAATAGGCACCTGCTTCGCCCCCAGCTATGCCAATTTGGTGATGGGCTGGTGGGAGGAGCGGGTGGCCGCCCATGTGGAACATTACGATCGCTGTGTCCTGTGGTTGCGGTACATAGACAACATTTTTTTGATTTGGGATGATGGCATGGAATCTGCTTAAAAGCTTTTTGAAATGTCTTAATGAGAATGAATACAATTTACGTTTCACTGAACACATGAGTCATACAAAAATTGAATTTCTGGATGTCCTAGTGGAGATTGTAGACAATACCATGCAGACAAAACTATTTCGCAAGAGCACGGCTGGCAACAGTATCCTTAATGCCGCCAGCTCCCATCCGAGACAGCTAGTATATAGTATCCCTTATGGAGAACTATTACGAGCCAGACAGAATTGCAGCTCTGATGAAAGCTACCAACTAGAGAAGCAAACCATGATTGGTCGATTTCAAGAAAGGGGATACAACAGTAAGACCATTAGTGAAGCCTGTGCTAAGGTAGATGAACTACTTTACCCTAATGTTGAAGTCCCAGAAAAGAACCCCCTACGATTTATAACCAAGTTTTCAGGGCAGGCGACACAACTACGTAAGATACTTCAGAAATACTGGCATGTATTACTAACTGACACCAACCTTGAGAAACATCTGAATGTTAAACCCCAGATTACATTTCAAAAATGTAACTCGCTCAGAGATGAATTGAGTCCTAGCTTAATCACTGCCAAGGGTAAGACCAACAGAACAGTGCTAGGTGGATTTACTAGGTGCAGGAAATGCAAAGCTTGCAGTAATAGTGTGGACTGTAGATTTTTATCTATTGCAAGAACTAAAAGAGAGATGACCATCAAAAAGAAACTGAACTGTAATCCTATGTATTGCGTGTATGCCTTGTTATGTCCATGCAATAAGGCATACATTGGCAGCACGATTCATTGTGCCAAAAAACGTGCCCTTGAACATATTAGGGCTATCCGGCACAATAACAGACAGTATCCAGTTGCCAGACATTTCTATGAACAACATTTTCAAAATGAAAAACTATTGAGAATGGTGGTCATCGATGATGTTCCTACTAACATACGGGGGGCAATCGCAAGCTTGCTCTGCAGAAGCTAGAGTCCAAATATATCATCGACCTGGAAACCATGATTCCGCATGGACTTAATTCCAGTGAGGAGTTAGCTATCCACCTGCAATGATCACTTCTCCTTGTTGTGTAAGTAGAGAAGCTTTGATATAACAGCATAATCATGTAATGTAATTAGAATTTTAGGATATATATGCTGTAACTTTATATCTGCTGCCGTTCGAATTTAAAATTTCCTAATGTATTTTGATACAATTAGTTGATTGTAATATTTTGTTTTATTTTTAGGTTGTGGCACATTTTATGGTGAAGGTGGTTTTCGCTTTTGGACATTACCTGATACGACATTATCTGTATATTCATATCGTGAAGTACTGCTGTTAATACATTCCCACTGGGGCGAGACCTTCGCTTTCTCCTTTTGATACAGCTTATTATGGAACCGTTATGATGACAGACTATGTGTTAGCCCACTTGGGCAAGATGTATGCTTGTTTGATTACAAATCGCACAAAAATCCCGTATATGCAATGAATTGTTGAATATAGTTCAAGCTGAAAATTAGAGATACACTATTGAACATATGTGGTATTTCCCCAATTGAACTTACTAATGATATTGACTAGGCTAAAATGGCGGCATCACCATACATCACTGTTTTACTTTACTTTAACACGGTGGTTTAAGTCCTTTGTTTGTGTTTATTCACTGAAATGTATTTATGTGCTAACTGTGATGCTTCCTTAGCGTGATCAAGACGTAAAGTCGAAACGCGTTGCTTTGCAGTCTTACATACGAATAAATTACCTGCAATCCATGCGAGGAGTCCGTGATATTTCTTCCTAAGTGGGGAAGTGCTGTGGTACAATATATATATATAAATATATATATATATTACCTACTGGCGGTCGCCAGTAGGTAGTTATAGTTAGGATTTTTTTCAATGTTAAATCTTAAAATTCTATTTGGAACTACTTTGGCACCGGTTGACGAATCTGCCTGAAAATTTCCTGAAAATGGCCTCGTGGAGCTCCGGTCCTTCCTTGAAAGTTTGGGGGGGATACGTCAAGCGGGGGCCGAGATAAAAGGGGGGTCCCAAAACGCGTTTTCCCCATGTTAATTTCCATAGGGCGGTCGATTTCACTTTTAGCCCGAACGGCTGAATGGATTTCCAGCAAACTTGGCAAAATTGAAGGGACTGGTAGCCCGATGTGCCTTTGCTATGTCTCAAGATGTGTGCTGCAGTGGATTTTGAGTAATTTACGTTCAAAAAAAAATATATATCTATAGGCGCTCTCCGGTGCGCGCACCGGAGTGCGCTCCTGGCGCGACACGCGACTTGTGCGCAGAAAGCTGATTGGCTCTTGGGTGTCTGTAAACATTCTAAACAGTCTGGAGCGGCCGCCATCTTGTGTCTCGGTAAAATCGAGACACAAGGGGTTTGAAAAAAAAAGGGGCAAATGACCATAAGGGGGAAGAGTAGACCCCCTCTAACCCCCTAGGTTTGATGTGGGGGCTAAAATAGGGTCCTGCGGGGCATTACATTTTTTTTTTTTTTTTCGTTTTGCGCGGGGGAAGCGCATGGTACGCGCACCGGGAAGCGAAGCACGGGGAAAATCCAGGACCATATTTATGAAGGCCTTGCGCTGCCAGTTTTGCGCCGCCTGTGCGTCAATTTTTGTGACGCACCAGCGGTGTAAAAAAATGTGCATTGTTACGCAATATTTAAAAAGTGACGCATCTATCTAGATGCGTCACTTTTTAAATATAGTGCAACGAGGCACATTTTTTTACACTGCTGGTGCAATGCGTCACTTTTCTGTGCGCACTCCTTATGACATTCCAGATGTGTCATATTTAATGTATGACGAATCATGTTGCAAGGAGTTACAGATACATCAGTATTTCTGACATATCTGTAAACATAAAAGTGACGCGAGGCAGGCGCAAGATTTTGACGCAACAGCATCCTAAAAGTGACGCAGAGAAATCTCATAGATTTCAGTACGTCGTTATTACCAAGCTTTTTGCGGGGGAATGCCCCCTCTGCATACATTATATCTGACGCAGATATAATGTGGCGCAGAGTTTTAAAAAGTGACCCATGTACCTAGATGCGTCACTTTTTAAAAATAGCGTCAGGTATAATGCATGCAGAGGGGGTGTTCTCCCGCAAAAAGCTTTGTAATAGCGACGCAGTGAAATCTTTGAGATTTCACTGCGTCACTTTTAGGATGCTGTTGCGTCAAAATCTTGCGCCTGCTTTACAGCAGGTGTTAGACTGACTCAAGACCTTTCACATGGTGCTTTTTCCATGTGAAAGGACACATTACTGGAGTTGCGTCACTTTTGTGACGCACTCCAGCAATGCGTTACTTGGAATGTCATAAGGAGTGCGCACAGAAAAGTGACGCATCGCACCAGTGGTGTAAAAAAATGCGCCTCATTGCGTTATATTTAAAAAGTGACGTATCTAGGTAGATGGGTCACTTTTTAAAATCAAGCGCCACATTATATCTGCGTGAGGTATAATGCATGCAGAGGGGGTGTTCCCCCGCAAAAAGCTTTGTAATAGCAACGCAGTGAAATCTTTGAGATTTCACTGCGTCACTTTTAGGATGCTGTTGCGTCCTTTAAATATAGTGCAACGAGGCACATTTTTTTACACTGCTGGTGCGATGCGTCACTTTTCTGTGCGCACTCCTTATGACATTCCAGATGTGTCATATTTAATGTATGACGAATCATGTTGCAAGGAGTTACAGATACGTCAGTATTTCTGACTGATCTGTAAACATGAAAGTGACGCGAGGCAGGCGCAAGATTTTGACGCAACAGCATCCTAAAAGTGACGCAGAGAAATCTCATAGATTTCAGTACGTCGTTATTACCAAGCTTTTTGCGGGGGATTGCCCCCTCTGCATACATTATACCTGACGCAGATATAATGTGGCGCAGAGTTTTAAAAAGTGACCCATGTACCTAGATGCGTCACTTTTTAAAAATAGCGTCAGGTATAATGCATGCAGAGGGGGTGTTCCCCCGCAAAAAGCTTGGTAATAACGACGCAGTGCGTCACTTTTAGGATGCTGTTGCGTCAAAATCTTGCGCCTGCTTCACAGCAGACCTTTCACATGGTGCTTTTTCCATGTGAAAGGACACATTACTGGAGTTGCGTCACTTTTGTGACGCACTCCAGCAATGCGTCACTTGGAATGTCATAAGGAGTGCGCACAGAAAAGTGACGCATCGCACCAGTGGTGTAAAAAAATGCGCCTTGTTGCGCTATATTTAAAAAGTAACGTATCTAGGTAGATGGGTCACTTTTTAAAATCAAGCGCTACATTATATCTGCGTGAGGTATAATGCATGCAGAGGGGGTGTTCCCCCGCAAAAAGCTTTGTAATAGCGACGCAGTGAAATCTTTGAGATTTCACTGCGTCACTTTTAGGATGCTGTTGCGTCCTTTAAATATAGTGCAACGAGGCACATTTTTTTAACACTGTTGGTGCGATGCGTCACTTTTCTGTGCGCACTCCTTTTGACATTCCAGATGTGTCATATTTAATGTATGATGAATCATGTTGCAAGGAGTTACAGATACGTCAGTATTTCTGACATATCTGTAAACATGAAAGTGACGCGAGGCAGGCGCAAGATTTTGACGCAACAGCATCCTACGCAGAGAAATCTCATAGATTTCAGTACGTCGTTATTACCAAGCTTTTTGCGAGGGATTGCCCCCTCTGCATACATTATACCTGATGCAGATATAATGTGGCGCAGAGTTTTAAAAAGTGACCCATGTACCTAGATGTGTCACTTTTTAAAAATAGCGTCAGGTATAATGCATGCAGAAGGGGTGTTCCCCCGCAAAAAGCTTGGTAATAACGACGCAGTGCGTCACTTTTAGGATGCTGTTGCGTCAAAATCTTGCGCCTGCTTCACAGCAGACCTTTCACATGGTGCTTTTTCCATGTGAAAGGACACATTACTGGAGTTGCGTCACTTTTGTGACGCACTCCAGCAATGCGTTACTTTTGTGTTTACAGATACGTCAGAAATACTGACATATCTGTAACTCCTTGCAAATTGATTAGTCATATATTAAATATGACATATCTGGAATGTCATAAGGAGTGCGTCCAGAAAAGTGATCCATCGCTGTTTTCACGTAGAGATGCGTCACTTTTCAGAAATGAGGCCTCCAGTTTATTCACTGTGTCATAACTTTCTTTTCTAACACTCACCTTCTTTCATTCCTCCTACTTCACTTCCTTTCACCTCTCATACCTTTCTGTTCTTTCTTACTCATTCTCCTTTCAATTATCAATGCACTATATTTCACTTACTCTTCATTTTTTTAAGAATATAGCTCTTTGATGAGAATTGGAGGTAGTTCTGAAAAGAACTTTTGGTTTTCTTCTTTTAACTGAACAGGAACAAAAACAGGGAATGGAAACTGCTCAACAGGAGCAAAAAGAAAACAAAAAAATTAGGGGTGGGAAGGGCAGCGATGGTTCTCCAATGCTCGAACCATGAGCTGGACACTTTGCTCCCCATAGGTGAGGAGTTGATTGCAGTATCTGCATCTGACGACCCCATGGTTAAATGCAGGTTGTATGTTTGGCACCTGCTCCTGCGATTGCTCTCTCCCAGAAGAAGTTGCTCCTCCGGTTGATGTAGAGGCCCCATCTCTGGGAACCTCTTGTGCCAGAGCCCTGACACTTTCCCGGGCAAAATTCTGGGGGTGCCTCCTCTCCACATGTCGGATCATCGTAAAGTTCCCAAAAGAGTACTTTTTTGGGGGGTTACCCCGTGACAGGACCTGTTTGCAGATCCTGCACTCCACTTTTGGTGCATTCACCTTCTTCTGGTCTGCTGGAAACTTAAAAAATTTCCATATGAAATGTTCTTTCACCTTTGGGGTAGGAGGCTCTTCATTGATGAACTCAGGTTCATCCTCACTGCTGGATTCTCTGGCAGCCATGGTAATTCACAAAAGATCCAGGTGCAAAAATCAGGTCTTTCAGTCACAAAAGTGAAAGAAGAAGTGAAGGAAATGGGTGGGGATTTCATTCATTGTAAAAAAAACTGTTAGCAACCAATGAAAAGTGTTATTTTAGGGTCACATGACCCGACGCGTTTACGCTGCGCGCTCCGGAGCACTTCCGGGTGCGTTTACGCAGCGCGATCGTAGGCGCTTCCGGGGCGCAAACGTGGCGCGATCGTAGGCGCTTTTGCGTGCGTTTACGCGGCGCGAACGTAGGCGCTTCCGAGGGCACTTACGTTGCGCGCCGAAGTGACGTCATCAAACTTTTACAGAAATGCATAATCATTTTCCTTATTAAAAAAAACTAATTTTATTTGTATGGTACGAAATGTTTTGCATTATTATTAACTTTTCATTCATATTTTTTTCACGAACGACAGTAGCGCTCTGGGTGCGCTTTCAGGTGAGCTCACGGAAAAGCTTACCGGAGAGCTTAGCTGAAAGCTTCCCGGAGCGCGCACCCAGAGCGCAAAATAAAAAAATTATATAAAAAAAATGAATACTTAAAAAAAAACAGCAAATTGTAAAAAAAAAAAAAGGTTAGAAACTCGATATACAAAGGAATTAGCATTTAAAAAACCTATGAAATTCACTGAAAAAACCATAGGTTTCACACCAGTTATAGTTAGGAATTAGCATTTAAAAAACCTATCAAATTCACTGAAAAAACCATAGGTTTAACACCAGTTATAGTTAGCTGGAAATTTTACTGATATAAAACCATTGAAATTCCCACGTTATAGTTAGTTGGACTCACTATAACTTGCACGTGTAATGCACTGCTGATGACATCACATATTACATCACTCATGACATGGTCAGTGACATCACTCATGACATCACTGATGACAGAGAGACTGACCTACTTTCACTCGCTAATATATGTATTCACTAAGACACACTTAATAAGGCAGATATCCAATTATTTTTTTTTAAAAACATCCATTAAGACAATAATTTAAACAAATATTCTTCCATCGACCTTAACATACATATATAAAACATATTTATTTATCTGAAAGACACACATTCACTGGATGGTGTCATCAGTGCATTACACGTGCAAGTTATAGTGAGTCCAACTAACTATAACGTGGGAATTTCAATAGTTTTATATCAGTAAAATTTCCAGCTAACTATAACTGGTGTTAAACCTATGGTTTTTTCAGTGAATTTGATAGGTTTTTTAAATGCTAATTCCTAACTATAACTGGTGTGAAACCTATGGTTTTTTCAGTGAATATATATATATATATATATATATATTCACTGAAAAAAACATAGGTTTCTCACCAGTTATAGTTAGGAAGTAGCATTTAAAAAACTTATGAAATTCACTGAAAAAACCATAGGTTTCACACCAATTATAGTTAGCTGGAAATTTTACTGACATAAAACCATTGAAACTCCCATGTTATAGTTAGTTGGACTCACTATAACTTGCGCGCCTGCAATGCACTGCTGATGACGTCACATATTACATCACTCATGACATGGTCAGTGACATCACTCATGACATCATTGATGACACCATCCAGTGAATGTGTGTCTTCCTGAAAAAAATATATGTTTTATATATGTATATGTAAAGGTCGATGGAAGAATAAATGTTTAAATAAGTGTCTTAATGGATTTTTTTTTATTAAATATTGATTGGTTAACTGGCTTATTAAGTGTATCTTAGTGAATACATTTATTAGCGAGTAATTTTTAAATATTTAAATATATGTATCAGTGTTTCACTTTGTGTATAAGTGGCTGCATGGGTTGATGACTGACTCACTGTTTGTTTGTGTTTTGAAGACAGCATATGTGCAGGACTGTATGGGTGGATGAGTGTGTGTATATGTCAGACTATCGCGCACTCCTGAGGCGGAAGCCGGGAGCTTTTAGAACTGTTAAAACTTCTTTTTGTGTCACGAAAATAACCTGTTGATTTTAAAACTCACCACGCGCTAGCAAAGCGCCAGGGCACTCACCTTTTCTAAATCACAGCGAGCAGCGGAACTAGCGCTGACTCGTAACCGAACCTTTCTCGGACAAAACGCCAATCTCGGCGAGGACTGAGGCCACGCCCCCTGAAGGCCACGCCCCCCATGTCGCAGTACTTAAAGCGCTGACCACTAGCGCCTAAGTCAGACTATTGCGCACTCCTGAGGCGGAAGCCGGGAGCTTTTAGAACTGTTAAAACTTCTTTTTGTGTCACGAAAATAACCTGTTGATTTTAAAACTCACCACACGCTAGCAAAGCGCCAGGGCACTCACCTTTTCTAAATCACAGCGAGCAGCGGAACTAGCGCTGACTCGTAACCGAACCTTTCTCGGACAAAACGCCAATCTCGGCGAGGACTGAGGCCACGTCCCCTGAAGGCCACGCCCCCCCTGTCGCAGTACTTAAAGCGCTGACCACTAGCGCCTAAGTCAGACTATCGCGCACTCCTGAGGCGGAAGCCGGGAGCTTTTAGAACTGTTAAAACTTCTTTTTGTGTCACGAAAATAACCTGTTGATTTTAAAACTCACCACGCGCTAGCAAAGCGCCAGGGCACTCACCTTTTCTAAATCACAGCGAGCAGCGGAACTAGCGCTGACTCGTAACCGAACCTTTCTCGGACAAAACGCCAATCTCGGCGAGGACTGAGGCCACGCCCCCTGAAGGCCACGCCCCCCCTGTCGCAGTACTTAAAGCGCTGACCACTAGCGCCTAAGTCAGACTATCGCGCACTCCTGAGGCGGAAGCCGGGAGCTTTTAGAACTGTTAAAACTTCTTTTTGTGTCACGAAAATAACCTGTTGATTTTAAAACTCACCACGCGCTAGCAAAGCGCCAGGGCACTCACCTTTTCTAAATCACAGCGAGCAGCGGAACTAGCGCTGACGCGTAACCGAACCTTTCTCGGACAAAACGCCAATCTCGGCGAGGACTGAAGCCACGCCCCCTGAAGGCCACACCCCCCTTCCCCCCTACATCATGTGCTGTCACCGGAAGCGCAGCGGACGAGTGCAGCGGGAGCGCCGTTTGCGCGCCGAAGGCGCGCCTAAGGCAAGCCCGTCTGCGCCCGTCATCGCCACGACATCGCCAGTCGCCAGTCCCCCTGGTCTAACCAGGCCCCACCCGCTCATACGATATGACCGTGAGGAACTCCTTGGCATGAACCCTAACCAAAGATGCTCTGATGCTACTGGCATCCTGGGCCACTCGCAACTCTACTGCAATCGTTGCCATTTCTCCACCAGCATGCCTACTTGCGTGTGGGGAGGCCGTACCAGAACCACAACCCCGCCTCTGACGATACTACAGCTCAATGCCAGATCCCTCTCTAAGCACCACCTAGAGGTAAATTCACTCTTACAGGATGAAAATCCTGACATCCTATTTCTTTGCGAAACATGGCTACGAGATGGCGTAACTACCATCCCTAACCTGACGCTCCCAGATGAGTTTCACCTGGCCACCATAAACCGTGAAACTCGAGGCGGCGGCATCGCAGTCATCTATAAAAAGCACCTCACCTGCTCTTTTATCAAAGAATCTCTCCCAGACTGTGAATGCGCCCAATTTAAAATCAGCATTAGCCCTCAGTCTACGTTATCTGGCCTATACATATATCGCCCACCAGGCCCGTCCTCGAGGTTCATTGACGCCCTCCTCGAAACGTCCACGGCGCTCATCACCAAATCCGCTAATTTCACAATTCTAGGTGACCTTAACCTGCATTTTGATTTAACTAACGACCATACAATCGCTAATCTTCTTGCAGATCTCTCGGCACTGCAACTTAACTCTCTTATCCATGCTCCTACCCACACAGCTAACCATACCCTAGACCCGATTTTCACTAACATCCAAGAGGCAGTTACAGAGATCCCCACCCCCATGGGATGGACGGACCACTACCTCATCAAACTAATGGTTCCTGCACCAAAACGTCAGTATAAAACGGAATCCAACCGTCGCTTAAAAAGACCTTGGCACAAACTCTCCACTCCCGCTCTTCATGAAACCCTAGGAGATTTCCACTGCGAAGCCAATCAGGAGATAGATGCGACCTACACCTCGTTCACTACCTGGATTACTAATGGGCTTGACACTCTCATCCCAGCCAAGCTGACTAAAGGACGTAACACACCCTCTAATCCGTGGTACGATGATACCCTTAAAGCGATGCGTAAGGATTGTAAAAAAGCCGAGCGCCAATAGAGGAAAAACTTTGACAACCAGGATAAGGCTAACTATTTATCCAAGCTTAAAATCTATCACAAAGCCATCAGCTCTTCCCGCGCTACTTTCTATGCTGACAAAATTAGCTCCAACCCGAACCCATCTAAAGTGATCTTTAAACTAGTCAAAGAACTCCAAAACCCTAGGTCGCCCTCTCCCAAAATCTCATCCAACGAACAATGTGAGCAGCTGGCAACATACTTCGTTGAAAAGGTCCAAAAAATCTATGCGACCTTTCTGCAGAACCCTCCTCACTCTGGAGAACTTAAGACTCCAGCTTCCACCTTTACCCCTCTTACCCAAATCCCTGCCATCATGGCTGCTGACCTGACCAAACTCTGCAAGAAAGTGAAGTCTGGCTCCCCAGCTGACCCTATGAGCCCCTCTCACTTCCTGGACTCAATTGACTTTTTCCTACCCCCCATGCTGGATATCCTCAATCTTTCCTTTACCTCTGCTTCTGTACCAATAGCTTGGAAGCAAGCGTGGGTATCACCGATAATCAAAAAACCCACCCTAGACCCTTCCAAGCCGGAAAACTTCCGGCCAATATCCCTCCTCCCCTGGATATCTAAAATAGCAGAAGCCCATGTCAATGGCATCCTCTCGAAACATGTGGACCATCACGGAATCCTGGATCCATCCCAAAATGGCTTTCGAGCGGGCCATAGTACTGAGTCTGCCCTACTGGCCACCACCGAACATCTCTGGACGATTTTAGACTCCGGTCAAAGTGCTGCGCTGATCCTCCTAGATCTCAGCGCAGCCTTTGACACGGTATCCCACGACATTCTTCTGAAACGTCTGGAGATGGCCGGTGTGACTGGCCTCGCTCTTACATGGTTCCAATCCTTTCTTAGGGACAGATCCTTCAAGGTGTCAGCCCCCCCATTTCTCTCTAAATCCCATCCCATAGCTCAAGGAGTCCCCCAGGGCTCAGCGCTGAGCCCCTCCCTCTTTAACTTATATGTCCAGCCGCTTGCGGATGTGGCCAAAGAGTGGGGGCTCACGCTGGTCTCGTACGCCGACGACACCCAGCTGGTCGTCACCCTCTCGGAAAGCCCGTCCACCGCGGCATCCAAGTTCAGAGAGGGCATGGCAGCGGTGGCACAATGGATGACGGATAATTACCTCCAACTTAATGCTGGGAAAACCGAGGTGCTCCACCAGCCTATGGAACGAGCACTGGTGGCCGTCATCCCTTGGCACCACTCCACTCCCTAAAAACTGTGTAAAAAATCTGGGAGTCTGGATGGATGCTAACCTTAGCTTCCAGTCACACACTAAAAATGTGGCAGCCACCTGCATAGGTCTCCTAAGGAACCTCAGGCCTATACTTGGACTCTTTGACTCAAAGGCTCGCCAGCTAATTGTCCAGGCAACCATCTTGTCACGCCTGAACTATGCAAACGTCCTCCTCCTGGGAGCAAACAAAGCAGAAACGGCTAGGTTCCAACGAATCCAGAACGCGGCGGCCAGAACGCTGGTCGGTCTCCCACGCAGATGCTCAGCCAGAGCCACCATCCGCAAACTCCACTGGCTGCCCGTGGAACACAGAGTTAAATTTAAAGCTCTCATCACGATCTTTAAGATTGTCAAACAGGGAAATCCCCCTCTGTTGCGAAACTTGGCCCGACCCTATGTTCCTGGTCGTGAACTATGCTCCTCTAACCAACTTCTTCTGGCAGTTCCCAGAACTAGGCTCTGTCGCACTGGAGGTCGCTCCTTTAGCGTTCTCGGTCCCAAACTATGGAACGATCTCCCCCTCAGCATACATTCCATAGACTGTCTCCCAGTCTTTGGCAAAGCTATCAAGACCCACCTCTTTCCTGCTCTCTAGGGCCCTTATCCACTCCCCCGTCTTGTAGGTGTGAGCTTGTCTCTCAGCGCCGGGACGCCTCATTGCTGGGGTAGCTGTTGCGCTTCACCAAACCTAGAAATAAATATGTGTGTGTTAGTGAGTGAATACCTGCCTCACTAGTGTCTTTATGAGTAACTACATATGTTTTAATCTAGTATATGTGAGTATTGATGTATATAAGTGAGTATATGTGAGAGTGAGAGATTGAAAGAGTTCCTGTTTAAATAAGTATGTGTTTCTATAAGTGAATGTTTAAGAGAGTAAGTATGTGTAAGTTTCCTTAGAAGTAATGTGCTAGTGTCCGTATAGTTGTATATGCAAATAAATGGATGTTCAATAGTTTATTTGCATGTGTGAGTATGTGTTAGAGTAACGTTTGGATGACTTTCGGTGTGTAACAGGATGTATATGTGTATCACTACATATGATGAGTGAGTATATGTATGAGTGACTATATAGAACTGTTGCTGAATGAATGGATGTGTATATAGATGGTGGAATTACTGAATTGGTTGTTGTAACTGGTATGGGTATCTCCATTTTTTTGAAAATGTTAGTTTCTATTTTTGAATATGTGTTTCAAGGGTTACATTACACTGAAAGGAGGTCTGTCAGTCTGTCACAAGGATTGTGTCATCAGTGATTCCATGAGTGATGTCACTGACCATGTCATGAGTGATGTAATATGTGAAGTCATCAGCAGTGCATTGCAGGCGTGCAAGTTATAGTGAGTCCAACTAACTATAACGTGGGAATTTCAATGGTTTTATGTCAGTAAAATTTCCTGCTAACTATAACTGGTTTGAAACCTATGGTTTTTGCAGTGAATTTAATAGGTTTTTTAAAATGCTAATTCCTAACTGTAACTGGTGTGAAACTGATGTTTTTTTCAGTGAATTTCATAGGTTTTTTAAATGCTAATTCCTAACTATAACTGGTGTGAAACCTATGGTTTTTTCAGTGAATTTCATAGGTTTTTTAAATGCTAATTTCTATAGCTATGAAATGTAATATTTTGTATAATGAATCCTATATTGTATATTTATGTAATACTATTTTTTTTATGTATATTGTTCTTGGTTTTTTTTTTGCCCTGGAGCGCTTCCGGTGCGCGTCTCGGTGAGCGCACCGGTAAGCGCAGTCTTGCGGCGCACCCCAGGGCATGTACCGGCGAGCGTCCCGTTAGCACTATTGCCGCGAACGAAAACATCATCGTGATGTATCGCGTAGCGGCGTCCGCATGATACGCACGGCGTAAACGCACCCGGAAGCACTCGAGCGCATAAGATCGCGCAATGTAAGCATCCAACGTGCTTACGCTACATTTGCAATAGACTCGGGACGAGCATGCCTCCGTGCTACCCCACACGCTGCTCCGCTGGTAGTGGAGCAGCGTGTGGGGTAGCAAGGAGGCATACTCGTCCGGGTCTATTGCAAATTTAGCAATCAACCCCAGACGTTCTTGAATGCTCATGAAGCAAGACATCTTTTTACAAGAAGTCATGCAAATGCATGGTCAAAAACCGCTGTAGGCACATTATAGCCTTTATTTAGTATTAAGACACTGTAAACAGTCCTGCACTTTTGGTTATTTACACAAACTATAGAGATACGCGAGTAAGGTGGGGAAGTTGTGCCCCCGTCCTGAAGAAGGAGCATATGCTCCGAAACATGTCGACGCACACCAGAGGTACTGTCCATAGTCACGACAGCTAATTATCTCACACTGCAATTCTTTTAACAGTACCAGCCTGGGGTTGTGAATAAAGTTTTTTCCTATACACCCACAAGCCCAGTACTTTTTAAACCTTCACTATATCCCACCACTCACATTTAAGTACCCCTATCACTTCCACCACACACACCACACATAGTCCAACTGTCAGTGTTCCCGCGTAGTCGTAGGTCGCAGCACGCTGCATCCCGTTAGAGGGGTGCGAAGACCCCTATGATGAAGCATGACACCAAGGGCCCTGCTGGTGTGTGAGGGGTATTTTACAACACACTGAGTGTCCCTACACCTGTGGCAGACACTTTTCCCTTTCCACTTTGAGTAGGATACCTTTTGGACTGAATCAGCCGGAAGAGCTGTATATACATTTATGAACAATCAATTAGCTTAAGAAAAAGTATAAGTGCATCAAGGAACGCATATGGGAGATTCAAGAAAGATCCATGCCCACTGGAGGGCGGAAAATATAGTGTTAACAAATCAAAAGAACACTAATCGAAGATAACATGATAACCCACTAGAGGGTTTTATTTAAATTAATAGCCATTGCAAAGAAAAAAATCAAACTTTATTGACAATGGACAAATAATGAAATCCCATAGAGTTTATGAAAAATGTTTGCAAAATATTCGAAAACTTGATGAATTCAAATTAAGCGGATGAAACATAATGTGCAAAAATGTTTTATTTGATGCAGTTATAATTGATTAATGTAACAGAGTAAGGAAAGGACCACAGAGTCCAGAATGCTTGGCGGTGAGCTCTTTCCCTTCTGTTGACAAACAAGAAGTGATGTAACTATGACTTCCTGCAGAATAATGGTTTTAAACGAATTGCTAACATATGAATGACTGACCGTGATCAAGGTAGACAGTGCTACCGGAACGCGCGGGTCAAGCCTGTGCTAGTGTTCAAATGGATTTAAAAATAAATTAACCTTCAGGAAAGAATTTGGCTGGTGTTGCGGCCTTCTTGTCTTCTCGAAGACGTTGTTGTGTAATTATATCTACCTACTGGCGATATATATATATATATCTATATATATATATATATATATATATATATATATATATCTATATATCTATATATATATATATATATATATATATATATATATATATATATATATATATATATATATATATATATATATATATATATATATATATATATATATATATATATATATATATATATCGCCAGTAGGTAGATATAATTAGGACCTAGTTTCCATAGGAAATCCACAACATTCTATTTGGAATAACTTTGGCGCCAGTGGACAAAGCTTCGTGAAATAAGAAAATGGCCTGTTCCGCTCCTTCCCTGAAAGATTGGGGGTAATTTGTCAAGGGGGGGCCGACAAAAAAGGGGGGTCCAAAAACGTGTTTTCCCCATGCAATTTTCCATAGGACCTTTAGTCAGAGCTACAGCCTGAATGGCTGAACGGAATTACACCAATTTTGGCAAAAAGGTAGAGATTGTGCTTTCAGTTAAATGGTGTAAATCTGTTCAGTAGTTCCTGATAAAATCAAACGTAAAATCATAGTGATATCTAGAGACAAAGTACTGTACTCTGTACTGTACTCTGTACTGTACTCTGTACTGTACTCTGTAGCTTCCCGAGCACGAGCTGCATGGTCATTGGCTGTCAACTGTCTGTCAAAACTCCAAACCAGGAAGTGTTGGCAGCCATCTTGTGCCTCGGTAGAACCGAGGCACAAGAAAGCAGTGAAACAAACTTGAAAATCACAAAACGGGGGCAGGGTAGAAACACCCTGGCCCCCTAGGCCTACTCAGGGGGTCCCACAAGGACCCCCAAGGCATCCAAAAATTATTATTGTATTTTTTTAAATCGCGGGGTACAAAGTACCGTACTCTGTATTGTACTCAGTACTGTATATATATATATATTCAATGAAAAAAACATTGGTTTTAGGCCATATATAGTTAGGGATTTGCATTTAGAAAACCTTATTTTACTCGCATAAAACCATTGAAATTCCATATATAGTTATAAGCGCTAACTATATATCGCGCACCCGCAATCCACTGCTGATGATGTCACATATTACATCATTCATGACATGGTTAGTGACATCACTGATGGCATCACTGATGACATCTCAAATGACATCACTGATGACATCACTGATTACAACATCCAGTGACTGTATGTTTCTGTAAAGTTAAAATATGTTTTACATATTGAAGAATGAGTGGATATATAAGTGTCTGGATGAAGGATTTACTAGTTGCATGACTGACTGATTGAGTGAGTGATTAAATGTGTCTCACTGAGTGCATGGGTTAGTGACTAAACTGTTTTAATTTGTGCATCATTATATCTGTTGTTCTACAAACTGCTGCATATGTTGATCAGTAGCTATATGAGTAACTGTATGGGTTATTGATTGGTTGTCCAAGTATATGTATGGGAGTGTGTGTGTATGGGTGGCTGGGAGGTGTGTGACTCTGTACATAGATGTGTGAGTAGTTGATTCACTATATGTATAGATTCAAAAGTGCATGTGGAAACAACTGTATGGGCGGTTGACTGTGCATGAGTGTATTAGTGAGTAAATGGATATCTCAGTGCTACATGTCAAATTAAGTACATATGTAAAACACAGTACATGTGAGAGTTGACATCTATAAATAACTGTGCATAAGAGCCAGTGAATGTGTGAGTGGCTGTATGGATCATTGTGAACATGTATCAGAGATTATATAAGAGGGTAAAGTAAATATGTGTTAGTATATGTTTGAATAAGTAAGGTGTGTATAACTGTATAGTTGAGAAAATGGAGGTGTGATTGATTTTTGGCATAACTGACTAGGTGTGTGAGTAACTCCATGGATGAGTGACTGTCTGTTTACACTGATTGTATCTAAGGTTATATTAGAGTCTGAAGAGGTTCATGGTATTATCACATGAATGATATCATCAGTGATGTGATCAGTCATGTCAAATGAGATGTTATCAGTGATGTCATCAGTGATGTCATTTGAGATGTCACTAACCATGTCATGAATGATGTAATATGTGACATCATCAGCAGTGGATTGCGGGTGCGCGATATATAGTTAGCGCTTATAACTATATATGGAATTTCAATGGTTTTATGCGAGTAAAATAAGGTTTTCTAAATGCAAATCCCTAACTATATATGGCCTAAAACCAATGTTTTTTCATTGAATTTTCAAGGTTTTGTAAATGCAAATTCCTAACTATATATGGACTATAACCTATGTTTTTTTCTGTGAATTTCAATGGTTTTTTAATAGCAAATATCAAAAGCTGTCAAATGTCAAGTACGTGATAGGTAAAAACGTTTTCGTGTTTATGCACGCTGATGTGCTTTGAACGCTGCCCCCCCCCCACTCCCCTCTTTTCTCTTAGTAGTACTCTCTCTTTGCAGATAGTGAACGGTAGTTAACGCAGACCTTTACCCCTGTTGTAATCCGTCGTACCTGCTTGTCTCTCCATTTGATTGATTATTATCCAAGCATTTACTGTTTTACAATTGGTTCTCTTTGGATCATTCTCTATTTACAAACAAGCACAAAGTCGCAATACTCTGTTTAGTCTTTGCAGATAGTGAAAAATTGTGTAAAAAAATAAAAGTAATCGAGCAAAATCAGTAGACCACTAATTCGATCTCTTTTTGACCTCGGTAAAATACAAACATTAGGAATAACCCTTCATGAGAAATACGAAAATAGTGAAATGAACTGAGCTCCACACCATGAGGGCTGCAAAACAGCTCGACTCCGCCACCCACACCGCCCAAAATAACGACAAACCCTATGCAAATATTATAAATATACACAACACACCAGCAAAGAAACAGAGTAAAACATTTTATTAAATAACTATTTACATAACTATTTTATACTTTTTATTGCCCGATCCGGCTAGCTCAATCGATCGAGCATGAAACTCATGCACTGATAACAAGCGTTGAGAGTTTGTAGAATGATGGCTTCAGATTTTCCACATACGGTGTAGTGGCGCGAACTGGCAGGGGGCGTTTGGATTCTACCCCTTCTCCAAATAAGATTTTCATACGTGAATGTTCGTTCATGCTTTTTGTCCCTGAGTTGCTTCCATGTCACTGCCTTACATAAATGGCATAAGTCCTGGTTGTTGAGTGCCATACTTCAGAGTTCTAAGCAGCTCTTGTAACACTGTTTAAACCTTATTTGCACCTGCTGCAGCTTCACTATTCAAAGTAAGTGGAGTCCATTTGTGGACCTGACTGCATTAGAAAACAATGTGATACGGTGCCTCCCTAAAACCGCTTGACGGAGGCCCCCGAGGGGCGGTGAGATGGCGCGGACTGAGAGGGGGCGCTTGGCTCCTGCCCCCTCCCCAAGTCGTGTTGCCCTGGTGAGGCCTGAGATCGCCCCCGGCATAGGCGGCCGGCTCCCGGGGTCCGGCGGAATTTTTTCCCTTTTGAAGAATCTTCCATTCTGGACCTTGTCCCACAATCCGTTTGACCTGAAGACACGCTGTCGTGGGACGCCCCTTTACCGTTTTAGTTGCCATTCCGCCCGCTTTTGGTACTCTGTGCCTCTTCCGCCATTCAGCTGTTTACTGCCCGCTCTTGCGACTACAACGTCTCGCTCACCATGTAGTTGAGTTGCTCCCGCTCTTAAGATTTAACCGAACTTTTTGGACTGCTGAAAGCGGTTGTATTCCGACCGCTGGTTGGTGGAGACATTTTGACTATATTCTGGACCTGCATTGTCGCGTAATGCGTCATATGACGCGACGCGTTAGCGCACCCGGAAGTGCTCCGCTGCGCAAGGTGCAGCTTCCCGGAAACGATCCAGAGTGCGCCGCGCAGCGCGTAACGTAAGCATAACAGGTCATGTGACTTGTTAATAAAACTTTTCATTGGTTCATTTTACTTTTCTTTTCCTAATTATGTAAGACTAGGTCATGTGACCTAAAAATAACACTTTTCATTGGATTAAAACATTTTTTTTCCCAAACGATGAAAGCCCCACCTTGTTTCTGGATGTTTCAGACTGAAGCTGGCGTCCCCATGAGAGCACCACCATCTCGTAGCTCCGTCGTGGCCATTCCGCAAGCAATCATGGCAGCCGCTCCCCACGGAAGCCTGCGGGAGTCGACGGCCCCCAAGACTTTTGTACAATCTTCAAGGCTGAGGGGACGCTTTCGAGAATGGAACCCAAGCCCTGGCAGACAAGCGTCCGAGTTCCAAGGTGTCCCAGGGCCATTTTACTGGACCAGGCCCAAATCCGAAGAGCCGACCGCCATTTTAAGAGTCCTGTGGAAGCCGCCTATCGCTGCACCGCAAGAGTGGGAGCAACTCAACTACATGGTGAGCGAGACGCTGTAGCCGTAAGAGCGGGCGCTAAACAGCTGAATGGCGGAAAAGGCACAGTGTAGCAAAAGCGGGCGGAATGGCAACTGAAACGATAAAGGGGTGCCCCACTACAGCAGACAAGCCTCCGCCATGTGCTTCAAAACTGCATATGTATCTCGTGATATCAAGGTTGGGCAACCAGTACACAACAAGCAGTTACGAGTCCCATTTACACCGGCGCCATTTTGGGCGCGGCCGGGCAGGTCCAGGATCTACTGAAACATAACAAATGAGGCTGACGTCTCTGAAGCAGTTGACGAACAGCAGGACATAGCAAATAAACATGAACTCTCTAAAGCTGTTAACTCACTGCAGAACAAAACAAGTGAGCCTGAAACCTCTGGAATAATTGTCGCTGAAAAGAACAACACACAAAACTCTGTAGAGCCTGAAGAAAAAAAAACAGAAGGGCACTGTAGTTTCAGACACACTTAACACTAATGACTAAACAAAGATATCGTCTGTTTATGAAGCAGTTATCATCTTGACAGAATTGACAAAGAAGTGTACAGACACCAATGCTATTAAGAAACACAATGAAATCCTAACGCATCAGCATTCTCGGAAGAGGTTGACACAGATAACATCTTAAGGAACAAAGAAAGACCTGTTCACTCTTGACACCCCAGGTGCTGTGTATGTTGCACTATAGTGCTGCATCGAGAAAACGGGCAACCCTATTGATGTGGATTTTTCATTATTGATTATTGTAAAGAAATGGCGACTCCCCCCTTTAGCAGATTAGCTAAATGTTTGCGTAATTTAGGCATAAAAGTTATATTATTGTTGTTGTTGTTGTTATCGTTATAGTTCTGGTTAATTTCAAAAAATTGTTAAATATATTTACAGTTTTTGTTGCGTTCGTTATATTTAAATGTTAATAAAGTTTTAAAATCTAACTTTGTTGGAGTGCTATATATGTTTAAAAAATCGGGTGAATGGGGCCTTGAATCGGGTTATTGTCATGTGTGGGCTTTGCAAGTGTACTGCTACAAGATCGGACATTTCAAACTCAAATGCACGTTCTTTTTCTTACCTTTCCGAAGCATGGAGCGCAATAGCAGGCAGAGAAAGGGTGATGCACGTGTTGAACACTGCCTGGCCTGCAAATTGCTGGCAGTGCCCCCCCGCCCGCTCCTGAAAGAGGGCACGCACACACACCGCCGCCCCGAGTACTTCACAAATCTTTAAAAGACCATGCGCTTGTTCATGAGGCTTAAATGGTTTATCACCCCTTTTAGAACCCCTGCATCGACCCTCTGACGTTTCCTGGAAGAATTAGCACGTAACACAATACCAAGCCCTGTCAGCTGAAACCCCCGAGAAATCATGGGGCATATTATCAAGGGGGTTTATTTCCGCTTTTTTGGCTTTAAAAGCCAAAAAAAAAAGAGATAAAATTATCTCCCTATTACCAAGCTGTCGCTAACACCAGTTAGTGACAGCTAAAAGGAGATAGCGACCTTCTTGGGCCCCGCTTTGCATATCAGTGATATTTATCACTAATGACATGCAAAGTGGGCGTGCCAAGATTTTAGCGACTGGAAACAGTCCCTAACCATCGCTATCTCCTATTACCAACTTTTGGAGATATTCGCGCTAAGCGCGAATATCTCCAAAACCTAACACCTGCCCTGAGCAGTTTTAGCCATGTTATCCAATGGGAAGTGGATAACATGGCTAAAAGCATTTGCTGGATAATGCATGAATATCGCTGACTTTTCAACGATATTCATGCATTGTGGCCATTTTTTATCGCATTTGCGATAAACCTTGCTAATAGCAAGGTTTATGTGCGATAAAATTCGCCGAAGTGCGGCGATAATTTTTGTCTCTAAACAAGTTAGAGACAAAAATTACCGCTAGTTGTTGGTAATATGCCCCCGGGTTTTTCCTTGCAGGAATCGGGAAGCGAAAGACTAGCACTGAAATCAGTAGTCTCACGCCTGAATCGGGAGGGTTGGCATGTCTGCATACTCTACAGCTGGGGCCATAAACTACATCCGCAGGGCTAGGTGATAGCCTAGGTCCGGCCTGGACAATCGGACACAGAGGAAGAGGAGTGTCAGAGGGTGCGGTAGTGAATAGGGTGAAAGGGAGGTGTCGGGCGGGCACAGGGTGTGATTCTCAGAGAAGAGCAGCGCAGATGGGGGGAAGTATATGGCCCATGCATGAGAGAGAGAGCGGGGGTGACCAGTGCGTGGGGGAGATGCTTGCGAGGGTGGGGAGCCATGCTGAGGATCGGCGGCGTGCAGAGAGTGGCCCTGGTCAAGGCATCTAAAATGGCTGCCGTGCACGACAAAATTGTGGCATTGGACAAAAACGCAAGATGGCGCAGACAATGTTTATCAATAAGGATTCATTTATAACAAAATATTTACTCGCAGTGACAAAATGGTGGTCAACACTTCCTGATTTCCATCGAATCGAACGTTAACAAACGTCACGCAGCAAAAAGAAAAAAAAAAAGCTCACGCACAGAGCAGTTTTTAGCCATGTTATCCAATGGAAGGTGGATAACATGGCTAAGAGCATTTGCTGGATAATGCATGAATATCGCTGACTTTTCAGCGATATTCATGCATTGTGGCCGATGTGCGGCGATAATTTTTGTCTCAAAACAATTAAAACGAAGCACAAAATGGCGAATTCCCGTTTCGCTACCAGTTTGCGGCCCAGTTTGCGGCCCGTGAAGCGCTTCTACCGTGAAAAATCATTTTTTTTTATTTTCCCCACGGGACCCTTTAATAACCCCAACAACAATCCTAGGGGGTCAAGAGGGGTATACCTTGCCCCCTTTCATTAAATTCCCCCTTCGTTTTTCACCTCTTCTTCTCTCTCGATCCTACCGAGAGATAAGATGGCGGCCGCTCCGGACTGTTTAGAATGTTGACAGACACCGGAGAGCCAATCAGCTTTCTGCGCGCAAAGTTCCGTTTCGCGAAAAGTAAGCGAACCGGAGCGCAGTCCGGAGCGCTGTTACAGATATATATCTTGTTTTGAACGTTAATTTCTCAAAAACTACTGGAGCACATATATTGAGACCTAGCAAAGGCACATCGGGCTAACAGTCCCTACAATTTTGCCAAGTTTCGTGCAAATCCATTCAGCCGCTCGAGCTAAAAGTGAGTCCAACCGCCCTATGGAAAAATGAATGGGAAAAATGCGTTTTGGGACCCCCCTTTTTTCTCGGCCCCCCCTTGACGAAACCCCACCAAATTTTCAGGGGCTGCTCAGAAACAAAATGTGCCATTTTCCTGAAAATTCCAGCCGATTCCGTCCACAAACGCCAAAGTTATTAGACATAGAATTTTCAAAAATCCCATAGGGAAAAAATCCTAACTATATATACCTACTGGCGATAGCCAGTAGGTAATTGTAAGCGGGACCACAGGAAGAGGCAGTAGGCGGGTCTTAGTAATCAAAGGAAAAGCTTTTATTGATGACAAAAGTTGGTCGGTGCTTTTGAGCCTGCCCGGGTGCTTCCTTGGTGACCGACTCCTTTCAGCCCGACTCTTTGACAGGACCCCCTCGGTTCGCCTTGTCTTTAAGGTCCGCCTTCGTTCTGCTCCGTCCTGCTCCGTCGTGTCGCTTTCTCATCCAGGAGATATGCAAATGAAGGGAGAAAAAGCGCGTTACTGTCACGGCCTTTCTCTTTCAAAATCCCATTCACCAGTGAGGGGGGGGGAAAGGGGAGTGAGATGACTTTGGAAAAGTGCTCCCAAGCTTTGGTGGACTGTACCCCCGTGAAACTGTGAGTCTACTAAGGGCAGTAGTGGCCAATCCACACCCTTCCCCTTTCCCGTGTCAACTCTTGAAGCGCTCTAGCGCCTTGCCCGTTTTCCGATCCAAGCCGCTATGCGTTCACGTACCTCGTGAAGCCACGCCCCTCCAGGGGAGTGGCTGGGCGGATCGCGGTGTCGGTGGCCTCCAGGCTCGGTTCCTAGCTCCGATGGTCCTCCGGATGCCGCTGGCAGTCTCTCGTCTCGGCGGGGCTACGCTCGATCCGCTCTCTCCTCCTCGATACTATGGACGTCCTCTTCGCCGTCTCGCTCGAGTCTCACCGACCGCCTCTCCTCTGCGGGGCTGATGTCCGACGGGCTCTGCTCAGGCTCGGCGTGGTCGTCCTGTCGGTAGTCCGGGGGATCGTCCTGCATCCGCTGGAATCCCTCGTTGGTCTCTGCCTCCTCCGTAGGCTCCCTGGTCTGGATCCGTCGCTGTAGTCTCCAGTCCGGGGAGTCCTCGTCCCACCACTCGTCTCGGCTTCGCTCTGTTCCTCTCCTCCTACACTCTGCTCCGCCGGTGTACAGACACACCTCTTCTGGCTCACCTGCGTCTTTTCTAGTGTAGTTTGGCCACTCCCCCTCATCACCTGGAGACCAGTTAAAGGGGCCGCTGCCCAGATCCTCTTCTTCTCCGCTGTATGCTTCCTCCACTTGGGGCCAACACGGCGATTTCAGGCTGGGCTGTGGAAACACAAAGGGGGGTCCACAAGTTACTTCGACCCCAGGGGGCGCCAGGGGCACCCCGTTACATTCCTCCCCCCCTGAACTCTTCCGTTCGGGAAGGGGATAGCGAGAAAGAAAGTCCGCACCAACATTGTCAGTTCCACGTTTATGTACAACAGAAAAGGAGTAAGGCTGCAGGGCTAGGAACCAGCGCATCACCCTGGCGTTATTCGCTTTATTACGGGCCATCCATTGCAGGGGGGCGTGGTCAGTATACAGGGTAAACGGTCTGCCCTCCAGGTAATAAGACAATTTATCAACTGCCCACCTTATCGCTAAACATTCCTTCTCTACCGTTGCATACTTCAGTTCTCGGGGAAACAGTTTTCGGCTAACGTATAGTATGGGGTGGTCTGTTCCTTCCTCGGATTTTTGTGAGAGGACTGCCCCTATCCCATAATCCGAAGCGTCTGTGTGCAAAAAGAAAGGTTTTGAAAAGTCAGGGGAAGTCAAAACCGGGGAGGAAGTGATACAGTTTTTTAAGCTGGAAAAAGCCTCTTCCATCTCTCTAGTGGGGTGGAGTAGCGTTTTCTCAGGGATCCGGTGTTTTAGGGTGTCAGAGAGGGGGGCTGATATCTGTGAGAACATCGGAATAAACCTACGATAATAGCCAATCAATCCCAAGAATGCTCTCATGTCTTTTCTTGTTTTGGGGAACGGGGTCTCGGAAATGGCTCTGACTTTCTCGATCTGAGGTTCTATCATTCCGTGCCCTAGGACATAGCCCAGGTATTTAACTTTTTGATAGGCCATCCGTGATTTCTTCGCGTTGATTTTTAATCCAGCTTGTTGCAGGGTATCTAATACCTTCTGTAGATGTTCCATGTGTGTTTCCCAGTCGGGACTAAAGACGACAATGTCGTCGAGGTATGCCGAGGTGAACATAGACAAGTCTTTCAATACCGTATTCATCAATCGCTGAAACGTGGCAGGGGCACCGTGAAGACCGAAGGGGAGTACGGTAAATTCATAGTGACCGTCCTCGGTTGAGAACGCGGTTTTATGTCTATCCTCCTCGTGGAGGGGTACCTGCCAGTACCCCTTAGTCAGGTCGATGGTGCTAATAAACTTGGCCTCTCCTAACTTCTCGATCAGCTCATCGATGCGAGGAATCGGATAGGCGTCAAACAGCGATACTTCATTAAGGGCGCGGAAGTCCATGCAGAATCTTCTTGTTCCGTCGGGTTTTGGAATCAACACTATTGGGCTGGACCAGTTGCTCTTTGAGGGGCGTATCACGCCCAGCTTCAACATATCCTGGATTTCCTGCTTTATCCCTTGGCGTCGGGATTCTGGGACTCGATATGGCCTGATTTTCACGATTTTTCCTGGCTCGGTACGTATCCTGTGAGTGGCCAGCGAGGTCCTTCCGGGAACATCCGAGAAGACCCCCGCGTTCTTCCTTAAGGTGTTCATCAGTTCTCGTCTGTCTTTGTCCATCAGGTCTTCGTTCACGACCAGTTGGTCTATCGTGCTGGAGGACGGCCTGGGGAGGTCGTCCGTCAAATGTACCCCGGTAGGGGGGGGTCCGAGCCACTTCTTCAACAAGTTGATGTGAAAGACTTGAGTCTTCCTCTGTGTTATCTGTAGCTTGTAACTGGTGTTACCTATAGTACTTATGATCTTGTAAGGGCCTCCCCATTCTGCTTTAAACTTTTGGGAGGAGGAGGGCAGGAGTACCAGAGCCCAGTCACCCACGGCCATCCTTCTCCATTTCTTTCCTTTATCGTATATGGTTTTCTGACGCTGTTGGTTTTTCTCCAGATTGGCATACGCGAGTTCTCTTAATTTTCCTATTTTGGATCTGAGATTACGGGCGTATTCAAGGGTCTTCAGGGTTTCGTCCGGTGTTTCTTTCTCCCATGCTTCTTTGGTCATTTCTAGGAGGGAGCGGGGTTGTCGCCCATATAACAGTTCAAACGATGAAAACCCTAAACTGCTCTGTTTCTGGCCTCTTAGAACATACAAGGCAAGGGGCAGTACTTGATCCCACTCGGCTCCGTTGATTTCTAACATCTTTCTTAGGGTGGTTTTCAGGGTCCTGTTGTAACGTTCGACGAGGCCGTCAGTTTGGGGGTGGTAGACCGCCGTTCTGATCTGATGGATTCTTAGCAGTTGACACACCTCTTTCATGAGCCTTGATACAAAGGGCGTGCCCTGGTCGGTGAGGATCTCCTTCGGGAATCCTACTCTTGAAAACATTTCAATCATCCGGTCTGCAATGAGTTTGGTTGTAGTGACCGTCAATGGATAGGCTTCGGGGAACCGAGTGGCATAGTCCACAATCACCAATACGTACTGATATCCCCTTCTTGTTTTAGGGAGGGGTCCTATTATGTCCATGCCAATCCGTTCAAAGGGGGTACCTATGATGGGCAGAGGTTGTAGAGGAACGGCCGGGGGGCGGGTCATGTTCTTTTTCTGACAGACCTCGCACTCCTGACAGTATCTCACTGTGTCTTTGTATATCCCGGGCCAATAGAAGTGGCGGAGCAGGTTTTGCGTGGTCTTCTCTGCCCCTACATGACCAGCTACCAAATGGGCATGGGAGTAGAATAACACCTGCTCCCTGAAGGATAGGGGTACTAGCAGTTGCTCTGGATCATCTTTTTGAGCCTGCCTATACAGTAAGTCGTTTTTGACCATAAACCTTGGATATTGTAAGGGAAACAGGTTCTTATCTCTTTCAGCTGCGTCCCACGCATTAGAGAGGGACGCGTCATTTACCTGAGAGAAACGAAAACTACGGCCAAGCACCCATGGTTCGTCTGATATTAAGGCAGGGACGTTTCTCTCCTCGTTTCCCTTCTCTGGGGGGGGGTCAGTGGCTGATAGGCTGTACTTAAACATGTTTAGAAAATCGGGGTTATCCGTCCCTATAATGAGGTCCTCTGGGAGAGTGGCTAGAACCCCCACCCTTAGGGTATGTGGACTCCTCCCCCCTGGTTCAATGGGCAGCATAGCTACCGGATAGGCCTTGACATCTCCGTGTACACATCGTATGTTCACCTGGGTTTGTGAGAGGATCTGGGAGGGTAGAACCAGACGGGCGTGTACTACGGACTGGCGACAGCCCGAGTCTAACAGGGCCTGGAGGGAGGTGCCGTTTACCCCAACACTTACCCTGAATGCCTGTCCCATTTCGCTGGAGAACATCACCGCCTTGGGAAGGTATCCGACCTCCATGGGTTCTTCCTGAGGCTTCCTACGGGGGCAGAGTCTGGCGATGTGTCCCCAGGTGCCACATTCAAAACATTGCGGCCCGGTAGGCAGAAGTCCCTCGGTCCTCCAGGTTCTTGGCCTAGGGATTTCCGTAGGTTTCACTGGTTTCCTTTCGGTTTTCATCGGGATTTTGTGTTTCTCACTCTCCCAGGTTTGAGCGATCCTAGGTTGGACTCTAGAGAAGGTCGTTGCCATGTCCACGGCTTTCTCTATAGTGAGGTGGTGGTGTTGTCGTAGCCACCTCTGGGTGGCGTAGGGCAGGGCCTCTAAGAACTGTTCTAAGTAGATCCTGTCCATGATCTCTTCCCTTGTACATACGGACGGGGTCAGCCATTTGTCAGCGGCCATCTTGAGCCTCACGAACAAGGTTTTTGGGGACTCTCCTGGGGCTCCTCTCTCCTTACGGAACCGGATTCGGTAGGCCTCCTGGTCTAGGCCCAAGTGATCTAGGATGATCCTCTTTACATCAGCGTAAGTAGTATCGCCCGTGGGGTTGGCCACCTGATAGGCCGCCTGGGCCTCCCCTACCAGGAGGGGTGCCAAAAAGAACGGCCACTTGGTCACTGGCCACCCACATGCCCGGGCTGCCCTCTCAAAATTGAGCAGGAAGGCGTCCGGGTCCTCGCCTGGCTGATATTTTTGGAGGGATACGCCGCTGATATGAGGGTTAGTGGCCGACGCGGTGGCTGGTTCGGTAAGAACTGGATTCTCCATAGCTCTGGCGGCCACCGCATTTTTCATGGCCTCTCGGTCTGCAGCTGACGTGATGATCTGCTGTTGAATGGCCCACTCCAATCTCTCTTGTCCTTTTACCAATGACTGCACCACCTCATCCATCTTGGCGTCGCAGATGGTCAAAATGCCCGCATTCTCCACCACTGTAAGCGGGACCACAGGAAGAGGCAGTAGGCGGGTCTTAGTAATCAAAGGAAAAGCTTTTATTGATGACAAAAGTTGGTCGGTGCTTTTGAGCCTGCCCGGGTGCTTCCTTGGTGACCGACTCCTTTCAGCCCGACTCTTTGACAGGACCCCCTCGGTTCGCCTTGTCTTTAAGGTCCGCCTTCGTTCTGCTCCGTCCTGCTCCGTCGTGTCGCTTTCTCATCCAGGAGATATGCAAATGAAGGGAGAAAAAGCGCGTTACTGTCACGGCCTTTCTCTTTCAAAATCCCATTCACCAGTGAGGGGGGGGGAAAGGGGAGTGAGATGACTTTGGAAAAGTGCTCCCAAGCTTTGGTGGACTGTACCCCCGTGAAACTGTGAGTCTACTAAGGGCAGTAGTGGCCAATCCACACCCTTCCCCTTTCCCGTGTCAACTCTTGAAGCGCTCTAGCGCCTTGCCCGTTTTCCGATCCAAGCCGCTATGCGTTCACGTACCTCGTGAAGCCACACCCCTCCAGGGGAGTGGCTGGGCGGATCGCGGTGTCGGTGGCCTCCAGGCTCGGTTCCTAGCTCCGATGGTCCTCCGGATGCCGCTGGCAGTCTCTCGTCTCGGCGGGGCTCCGCTCGATCCGCTCTCTCCTCCTCGATACTATGGACGTCCTCTTCGCCGTCTCGCTCGAGTCTCACCGACCGCCTCTCCTCTGCGGGGCTGATGTCCGACGGGCTCTGCTCAGGCTCGGCGTGGTCGTCCTGTCGGTAGTCCGGGGGATCGTCCTGCATCCGCTGGAATCCCTCGTTGGTCTCTGCCTCCTCCGTAGGCTCCCTGGTCTGGATCCGTCGCTGTAGTCTCCAGTCCGGGGAGTCCTCGTCCCACCACTCGTCTCGGCTTCGCTCTGTTCCTCTCCTCCTACACTCTGCTCCGCCGGTGTACAGACACACCTCTTCTGGCTCACCTGCGTCTTTTCTAGTGTAGTTTGGCCACTCCCCCTCATCACCTGGAGACCAGTTAAAGGGGCCGCTGCCCAGATCCTCTTCTTCTCCGCTGTATGCTTCCTCCACTTGGGGCCAACACGGCGATTTCAGGCTGGGCTGTGGAAACACAAAGGGGGGTCCACAAGTTACTTCGACCCCAGGGGGCGCCAGGGGCACCCCGTTACAGTAATATATATATATATATATATATATATATATATATATATATATATATATATATATATATATATATATATATATATATATATATATATATATATATATATATATATATATATTGGTAGATATAGTTAGGACCTAGTTTCCATTGGAAATCCACAACATTCTATTTGGAATAACTTTGGCGCTGGTGGACGAATCTTCGCGAAATTCTCCAAGAAAATGGCCTGCTCCACTCCACTCCTTCCATGAAAGATTGGGGGGGATACGTCAAGTGGGGCTGAGAAAAAAGGGAGGTCCCAAAACGTGTTTTCCCCATGCAATTTTCCATAGGACCTTAGTTTGTTTTGCAGATTGTGCTCTTAGTTAAATGGTGTAAATCCGTTCAGTTGTTCCTGAAAAAATCTGAAGTAAAATCATAGTGATATCTAGAGTCAAAGTACTGTACTCTGTACTGTACTCTGTACCTTACCGAGCACAAGCTGCATGGTCATTGACTGTCAACTGTCTGTCAACACTCCAAACCAGGAAGTGTTGGCAGCCATCTTGTGCCTCAGTAGAACTGAGGCACAAGAAAGCAGTGAAACAAACGTGCAAAACATGAAAAGGGGGCAGGGTAGAAACAGGGGGCACGAAGTAACGTACTCTGTATTGTACACCGTACTGTATATATATATATATATATATATATATATATATATATATTTATATATATATATATATATATATTACTCCACCGTTACACCACCGCCGCCGCTCCACAAAGTCCCGGGTGCTCGCAACCAGCGCTGGTGAGGCGCTTAAGACATTGTTCCACAATTCCAGTCTTCTTGTACCAGAAAAAACGGCCAGCACTCGGGTGAGATGTTATTCTTTTTTATTTTGTTCCCGAACCCCCTACACCCCCGGGGGTGTAGGGGGTTCGGGAACAAAATAAAAAAGAATAACATCTCACCCGAGTGCTGGCCGTTTTTTCTGGTACAAGAAGACTGGAATTGTGGAACATATATATATATATATATATATATATATATATATATATATATATATATATATACATATATATATATATATTACCTACTGGCGGTCGCCTAGTTTCAATAGGTAATCCACAACATTCTATTTGGAATAACTTTGGCGCTGGTGGACGAATCTTCTCGAAATGCTCCAGGAATATGGCCTGCTCTGCTCCGCTCCTTCCCTGAAAGTTTAGGGGTGATTCGTCAAGTGGGAGCTGAGAAAAAGGGGGGGTCCCAAAACGTGTTTTCCCAATGCAATTATCCATAGGACTTTTAGCCAAGGCTACAGCCCGAACGGCTGAACGGAATTACACCAAATCTGGCAAAAGGGTTGAGTATGGTTTACAGATTGTGCTGTTTGTTAAATGGTATAAATCCATTCAGGAGTTCCTGAGAAAATCAAAAGTAAAATCATAGTGATATCTAGAGACAAAGTATCGTACTCTGTATTGTACTCTGTACTGTACTCTGTACCTTCCCAAGCACGAGCTGCATGGTCCTTGGCTGTCAACTGTCTGTCAACACTCCAAACCAGGAAGTGTTCGCAGCCATCTTGTGCCTCGGTTGAAATGAGGCACAAAAAAGCAGTGAAACAAACGTGCAAAACACATTTGAGATGTCATCAGTGATGTCACTGACCATGTCATCAATGATGTAATATGTGACATCATCAGCCGTGAATTGCGGGCACGCGAGATATAGTTAGTACAATTTCAATGGCTTTGTATGAGAGAAATGTCCAGCTAACTATAACACCCCTAAAACCTACAGTTTTTTCAGTGAATTTCTAAGGTTTTTTAAATGCTAATTCCTAACTGTATCAGGCCTGAAACCTGTTTTTTTCAGTGAATTTTAAAGCTTTTTTAAAATGCTAATTCCTAACTATATCAGACATGAAACCTATGGTTTTTTCAGTGAATATATATATGAACACCAACTCCAGTTTCCCTGCTGTCCCTGGATACCGACACAAGACTCCAGTTTCAATTTAAAAGATTCTAGTTTATTTTCTCTGGTAATGCGTTTCACCTGTCTCACAGGCTTGCTCACATATATAACCCAAAACACCCCCTACTCCACACGGAAGAGAGCCCGCACATGAGGGCTGCAGGAAAAAGGCTTTTTCATTGCATTGGGCTTCCTCGACCAAGCAAACAGGAGAAACGTGTTTCGTCTGACACAGCAGCCTTTTTCAATCTGATGAGCGCCATTTTTCTTTAACATATATACCCTGTCCCAATCATAGACATAGAAGAAATGTTTATCACATGTTATAAAACATCAAACGGCATAAAAATACATAAAAATACATTAGAGTGCTGTACATTCAATATACAGATAGTGGAAATTGCTGTAACTAAACATTGGTATTAGAATGCATAGTACATCAAAATGTGCCCATTGAGTGCATACTGCATAACTAATCCACTTACAAATATACACAATATATAAAATGTACTTTAGCGCAAGAAATGTATCAACATCTCTTTCATTATGTTGGAACCTCTACTATTATTGTGCCATGTCCTGAAAAATAGCACACAACCCTTTAGGTCGCACTTTAAAAATAAATCATGCTGCATAGATACATGACAAATGGGAGACTTAATTTGACTCATTTGTTTCCTTAAACGCCTCAGGACTCTAAGAGTGAAGCCTCATTCAAAATTACTGTGTGAAGATATAATACTCGATTACGAACTGAGCTCAAACAAACAAACACAACTTTTGTTTTTAATTTTTAAACTTGTAAACTAGCAGTGCATATGTAGAACTGAATGCACATAGTGTGTACTTTCACCCTATTAGGCCCTTTTGGGCTGGTGGATTGACCGTTTACCTTTGCCATCAAGCCCAAGAGATCTAGGTCCGAAGTCCGTTAACACTCCTCCATATATATCCACTTGTTGTTCTGCTGCCAATGTTTCCTCATTGTAAGGAGCTGCTTCTCCCTGTGCTCTCTCATTTTCATTTTCTGTCTTTCTCAAATTCATCTTGAGGCTTATGTCATGTACCAATAGTCCTAGACCTAGATCTTGATTCATGCCAATGACAAGCAGAGGGTATGTAACACTTACAACGCAACTTTTACGTCGTAATGCTGTTACAACGCAGCTATTACAACGCAGGATCCATTACATCGGATGCCATTACAACGCATGGCATTACATAGCAGATGCTATTACAACGCATACCATTACATCGTAAGTATTGGTAAGTATATAATTTTTTTTAATTTTATTTTATATTATATAATTGATTTAATTATAATTAATTATAAATAAAAATATTTATTTATGTTTTTAAATATTATAAATTAAATATATTAATTTAAGTAATTTTTAAAATAAGTATGAGTATAGGAGTATATGTTTTGGGGTGTTTGGGTATTTTTTAGGTTTTAGGGCAGGGTTTGGGTTTTGGGGTACGGGAGTGTTAGGGTTTGGGTTTTGGGGTACAGGGGTGTTTTTAGGTTTTAGGGCAGGGTTTGGGTTTTGGGGTACAGGGGTGTTTTTAGGTTTTAGGGCAGGGTTTGGGTTTTGGGGTACAGGGGTGTTTTTAGGTTTTAGGGCAGGGTTTGGGTTTTGGGGTACAGGGGTGTTTTTAGGTTTTAGGGCAGGGTTTAAGTTTTGGGGTACAGGGGTGTTTTTAGGTTTTAGGGCAGGGTTTGGGTTTTGGGGTACAGGGGTGTTTTTAGGTTTTAGGGTAGGGTTTGGGTTTTGGGGTACAGGGGTGTATTTAGGTTTTAGGGCAGGGTTTGGGTTTTGGGGTACAGGGGTGTTTTTAGGTTTTAGGGCAGGGTTTGGGTTTTGGGGTACAGGGGTGTTTTTAGGTTTTAGGGTAGGGTTTGGGTTTTGGGGTACAGGGGTGTTTTTAGGTTTTAGGGCAGGGTTTAAGTTTTGGGGTACAGGGGTGTTTTTAGGTTTTAGGGCAGGGTTTTAAAATATATTTAATAAATTAAATTAATTTTATTACATTAATTACATTTTTAAATAAAATAATTAAATTAAATAAATTATTTCAATTAATTTTTTTTAATTTCAATTATAAAATTATGTACATTAAATTAATTTCATTATTTTAATTAAATTAAATTATTTTCTTTTTTTATTAAAATTACATTTATTAAATAGATATTATTTTATTAAATTAAATTAATGGCTATTTTAAAATGTATTTTAATTAAATTAGTTAAATTAAATTAATTAAATTAACTTAATAACATTATTTAAAAAAAGGTATACTTACCTATACTTACGATGTAATGCCATGTGTTGTAATAGCATCTGCTATGTAATGCCATGCGTTGTAATGGCATCCGATGTAATGGATCCTGCATTGTAAAAATTCCGTTGTAACAGAATGCGTTGTAAAAATCCACGTTGTACTGACACCAATCCCAAGCAGAGACTCTATTGACATTTATAATGAACTGGTGACTAATGAATTAAAACAGTTGCATATACATATAAAAAATAAAAAATGTGTGAATGCACAAAGGCAAAAAAAAATATTATGCATTGTTCAATAAGCGATCTAATTATATTGACTGCATTGTTAGAAACTCGGACAAAGGAGGCAATGTAGTGTTGTGGGCACAGGATAAATATTTAACTGAGGCATACAAGCAATAGATTAATAACGCATGTTATGCAAGAGTAACAAAGGAGGTAATGACAACAACACATACTGAATATATAACCTTGAACTTCAGGAGTTGCAGACATGAAGTTTAATCAGTCGTGAATAATTTTTATATCTCAGAACAGAGAACCTGATAACCCCAGTGCTGTATCTTATACCTAAAGTCCATTAGGATGCAGCAAACCCTCCTGGACGTCCTATAATCTCAACTACAGACAGTGTGTTTAAACATCTCCAAATATGTTGACTCATTTTTAAACAGTTTTCCCTGTATACCAGTATTGATCATTGCGATGTCATGAAGGCCGTGAAACATTTTATAGGTGCCATGCCACATAAGTTATGGCATCACAACCAGATGTTGTTATGAGTGGTTGAGGGATGTTTTAAGAGTAATTATTTCCTATTAAACTGTGAGCTGTTCCATCAATTGTGTGGTATGGCGATGGGCACCTACTTCGCCCCCAGCTATGCTAATTTGCATATGGGCTGGTGGGAGGAGCTGGTGGTTCAAATAACATTTCAAGAAATATTGGTCAATCATGTTAAACACTGGTGTAGGTTCATTGATGAGCTGTTTGTAATCTGAAGGGGAACTGAAAAAGAAGCCAGATGCTTTCTGGACCAGATTGAGGAAAATGATTTAAATTTGCATTTCACAAATACTATTAGTGCCCAAAGTGTTAACTTTCTGGATTCAACTGTGTATTTACATTTACATTTACATGTGGTGAATGGTAAAGTAAAGACAAAACTGTACAGGAAGCCCACAGCAGGTAATATGTTACTGCATGCAGGAAGCTCTCACCTGGAAAACGTGATGAGAAGCCTTCCATACGGTGAAAGCTAAAGAATTAAACACAATTGCAGTAAAATTACAGACACTAAGAAAGAAATCATGACCTTAAATCATCACTTTAAAGTGCAAGGCTATCCTGATGATTGGGTGAATAAGGCAGTAATCCAGGCAGAGAAGCAGTCTAGGGATCAATAACTCTTTGAAAAGAAAAATGAAGAGAGAAATAAACAGCAATCAGAACTAACCCATTTTAGACTGATTATGACATACAACAAGCAGCAAGCCAATGTAAGAGTGATCATAGGTGAATATTGTTACCTCATAAAAAATGACCTAGTCTTTGGAAAAACAGCACCACGTAATCCGCAAATTGCATTCATAAGGCCAAGATCAATAAAACAAATTTTAGTAAGCAATATGATGAAAGACGCAAAGGGCAGAGAGGAACTACATGGCTAACAAAGAAGCAAGGATTTCTGAAATGTTCTAGATGTAAATCTTGTCTTCCGTGTTCTGGAAGAACATGGAAACATATGCATCAGGGCTTTCACAAAAAGTAAAGAAGATAAAAGGGAGATTCACATGTAAAACAGAAAATGCTGTTTATGTACTGCAATGCCCATGCTGACTCCAGGACGTGGGAAGCACCATCTTGGAAGTACATAAGCATATTTTACAACACTTGCATGCCATTAAACATGGGTACGAGAGTTACCCAGTGGCACACCATTTTGAAGAACGCCACAATAAAGATACAAAAGGCTTGACGTACTTTGTAGTAGATGAAGTAGCACCGAGCATCAGGAAAGGAAATAGAGAAAAAGGATTAAGAAGGCTAGAATCTAGATATATTATAGAGCTCGATACGAAGAGCCCAGGTGGTCTTAACATTGGAGAAGACCTGCACACCCATCTGTAATGTACATGCAACATGAATGCAATTCTCCCGCTCCTTCAGCATGTAGATTTTTGATAAAACAATAATTAATAAAAGATTTTTTAATGCTATTATTGCAAAACACTCATTTAGAGCATTTTTAAAGATTGGATAAAACAGTACACCGTTGGTAATATAACCACTTGGGCTTGATGGCAAAGGCAAATTGACAATCCGCAAGCCCACAAGGGCGTAGTAGGGTGAATTTCCGTGGTGATATAATGGGTGACTAACTT
Source organism: Lissotriton vulgaris (assembly GCF_964263255.1). Lineage (NCBI taxonomy): Eukaryota > Metazoa > Chordata > Amphibia > Caudata > Salamandridae > Lissotriton > Lissotriton vulgaris. Next base: position 1,433,594,925 of record NC_141693.1, on the reverse strand, counting down.
GGCAAAGTAGCACCTTTATTTGCATATATTGATGTGTAAGAACACTGTGTGCCAGTAATTGGACCACACTTATTACTGGATTGTAAAAACAAAATAATGCAATTTTGTAAAATGTATGAATTATAATCAGATACTGTTGGAAAAATGAAATAATCACATTTACATTATGAAGTAATTTGATGTATATATTTAAGTTTGCACACATGGAACTACCAGTCTGCCTTCACTATTGTTTGAATTGAAGCACTGCACGTGATAATGAAAATAGTCAAAAGACTGCTAGTAATGCCAAATCGTCATTGGTGAGCAAGGTACTGGCGAGAAAATGGAATACCATTAATAAAAACATTTTCTACACTACACTGGCCAACACAGCTCCTAACTTCATCTGGTGTCAACCTCCATGAGGAATCTATCGCTTGGCTACTAGCGGCCAGCAATACACACGCCCCACTCAAAAAAATCAGCTGTTTTGAGGTGCTGAGAGGGTTCTCCCCCGTATTAAAACTAAAAAAACTCACTCTCTGTCAATTGGAAAGGAAGTGGAGACAGAACTAATCACAAAGAGAAAAAGTCACCTGCCTAACGGCTATGAGGGAATGTGATCTTTACAGATAAAGCAGCACACTTCTCCTCTAGAATCTTAACCTTTAACAACCAAGCCCAGGAAATTTTTGCATTAGTAGATGAACTGTCCAACCCAGATGTCCAACCCAGATAGAGTACTATGTAAACCCACACCGTCACAGGCCCTCTGCGACTCTCTGAACAAATTTTTATTGATAAAATCGCATCTATCAAAGCCAGTATCCCCACACATACCTCTCAAGTAATTTTGCTTCCTTTGCCCAGGAATCCCTACTCCCTCAAATCTTTGGAAGTGGATTTGTAAAGCGTGTGGCTACCCAGGAGCGTCCCAGCGCTGGACTCGAAGAATTAGCTAGGGAACGGATGTGACCTAGGGGAAGAGCCAGGTTTTTAAGAGCTTACGGAATTTGGATAAGTTGGATTCCCTGCGCATGTTGAGGGAAATGAGTTTCAGAGCTTGGGGGCATTGTACGAAAAGAGGCGTCCTCCTGACTGCGCCTTCTGATTCTGGGAACGTTTGCCAGAAAGAGGTGGTCAGATCTTAGCTTCCTGTTGGCTTTGTATGGTTTGATCAGGGATCTCAGGATTGGGGACCCTTGTCCTGGAGAATTGTATATGTTATGCAGAGGGATTTGAAATTGATTCTCTCTTGGATTGGGAGCCAGTGTAGGGAGCTTAGGGCTGGCTTTGTAGAGCATCGTTTTTTGTGCCTGTTAGCAGCCTAGCTGCCGAGTGCTGGACAAGTTGAAGTTTGTTTATGACTGATTTCGGGCACCAAGATATAGGGCATTTCCGTAATCCAGGCTGGAGAAGATGAGATCCTGAAGGAGGAGTTTTCTGGAGTGGGAGGGTGTAAGAGGGGTAGAATTTTTTGTGTGGTGCGTAGAAGACCAAAGCAGGTTCCTGGGGTTTTCCTAGCTTGTGTTTGAAAAGTGAGGTCCTGGTCGAGCCAGACACCTAGGCTTTTAAATTTCTTTTTTCGGTGTGGAAGCTGGTCCCATACAAGATGGCCACATAGGTTTAGTGGCGAATTTAGATTGGTTGCCTAGTACTAGGATCTCTGATATGTCTCAGTTTAGTTTGAGGAGAGATTTGCTCATCCAGCTAGAGATTTCTTTGTGACAGGAGCAAAGATTTTCCGGGCAGTGGTCCGACTGATTTAGGGAGACAACAAGTTGGGTGTCATCTGCGTACGTGACCAGGTTGATGCCAAAAGGGGCTAAAATTTCCTCCAGTGCGGACATGTACACATTGAAAAGTGTAGGGCTTAAAGATGGTACCCCGCATTGGAGTGGAACAGCTCTGGATCGAATGTTGCCTTCAGAGACCTGAAAGGTTCTATTTTCTAAGAATGATTTGAGCCAGGATAGGGCTGACCCTGTAACTCCTATGCTGCTTAAACGGTGGACAAGGATACGGTGGTCCACCGTGTTGAAGGCTGCGCTTAGGTCTAGGAGGATCACTGCTGCAGATCCACCTAAGTCCAGGATCATTCACGCCTCTTCAACCACTGCCATCAGGGTGGTGTCCGTGCCCTGGCTAGGCCAGAAGCCCGTCTGCGAACAGTGTAGGAGTCCATCGGATTTGAGAAGGCGGAGAGCTGTTGGTTAACGAATTTCTCCACCACCTTGCTGATTCCAGGTAGTAAGGAGATGGGCCAGTAGTTGCCTAGCTTTAAGGGGTCCAGATGCGGTTTCTTTAACAGTGCTCTTACTGTGGCCCTTTTCCTATTGGGGGGAACAGTGCCCTGTTCTAGGGAGGCGTTTATTAAGTTGGTAATGAGGGGTTGATAGTGGGTGTCACAAGTTTCAGGATGTGGAGAGGTGCGGGGTCGAGGGGGGAGCCACTTTTCCACCCATTGACACCCAGATCTTTCACGATCTGCTTTCCAAAGTCATATCTGGATCCCCCACAGACCACTGCCCCCCACATGTCCTAAACGCTGCTTTTACTGCCTTTCCGGGCCCTGTGGTTGCCCTCCTGAACAACTCCTTTACCAAGGGCTGTGCCCCTAAAATCTTCAAAGAGGCAATAGTGGTCCCCCTCTTAAAGAAACCTGGGGCTGATCCCCAGACGCTGTCAAACTACGGCTCCATCTTCTTGCTCCCGTACCTAGCTAAGGTGCTGGATGCCCATGTGGCGAAATGTCTGTCCAACTTTATGGAACAAACTAATTTTCTTGACCCACACTAAGCTGGATTTCGTCCTGCTCACTCCACAGAAACAGTGATACTAGTGGTACTGGACTTCCTACAGGAAAAGGCTGCCAGAGGCACTCCTCAGGCCCTGGTTCTGTTAGACCTTTCGGCCGCCTTCAACGCGGTTGACCATGGTTTATTGGCAGACCGTGTCAGAGAGGCAGGCATCCAGGGCCAAGCCCTTACCTGGATCAGCTCCTTCCTGAAAGACCACTCCCAGGCAGTCCTTATTGGCCAGTTTACGGCCCCCAAATTAACAACTACGTTTGGGGTCCCACAGCGGTCTTCGCTCTCCCCGCACCTGTTCAACCTTTACCTTCTTCCGCTGATCAGGTCTTTGAAGGAAAGGAAAGTGGTCACCTTCAACTATGCCGACGACCTTCAACTATTGATCAAAATCAACAACTCTCCCCAGTCAATATCTGATTTTCAGTCTACCATGCAATTCATTCGCCACTGGATGCAGCACAACCACCTAAAACGAAATCCAGGCAATACTGAACTAGTCCTGATGGGTTGCAGTCACAATCTGTGGGGACCACATTATTGGCCAAATGAATTACGTCCCCCCCATAATTCCCACCTCCTCAGTAAAATGCCTTGGGGTCACTGTAAATAATGACCTTTACCTAAAAACTCATGTAGGCTCTGTGATCTCCACCTGCTTTTTTCAGCTGCGTAAAATTAGGAAGATAAGCAGGCTAGTTACCCAAGCAGCTTTGATACAGGTCTTGATAGCCATGGTCCTATCACGTCTAGACTACGCCAACGTAATCTATCTTGGTATACCACTCTGCCTTACAAAACAGTTACAGATGGTACAGAAACAAGCAGCAAGATTGATTTACAAACAACCCATGTGGCAACATGCCTCCCCCTAAGGAAACTGCACTGGCTTCCTATTCCCCAACGATACACATTCAAAATTGGCTGTCTGGTGTTTAAATCCCTGAATGGCCAGAGCACTAAATTCATGGACAGCCTCATATCACGCTACACCCCCTCCGACTGGCTCATCTCCAACTTTTGAATGTCCCGACCTTCAAGATGAAGCGCCAAGGGGTTGCAGGTTTGCAACTCTGGCCCTCAGAATGTGGAATTCCATCCCCCTGGAAATCAGGTCAAGCACTGATCTTTTGAGATTCAGAAAATCCCTCAAAGCATGGCAGTACATCCAGGCCTACGAATAAACTGCTCCAGGTTTGGCATTTCCTAGTATCTTCGCGATGAAACCAATCGGTGTACGAGCGCTTTATAAAACCCTTTTAACATAACATAACATGACAAAACATAACATAACAAGGCTGGGATCAGCCGAATCAAGTACAATGGTGGGCTGACAATAAAATATTCAAGTACCCACACATGGCGTCGTCATTCTTGATTCAAGGGAAAGCAGTGATTTTGTTACGGACCAACTCCCATGTGGTCCGCTGAGACAACGCACCCTTTGTTCTCGCAAAACAGTGGCATAGCACGAGAGGACATACTGAAGGATATATAAAATATATATATCCCTATAAGACTGGGTGGGAGACGTGTCCAGTTTGTGGGAAGATAGAGAAACATACATAAGATGCTTTGGTGCTGGAATCAGTTTAGGGCTGCAAGATTTGTTGAATCCCCCCATTTCAGATTTGAATACCCAAGAATGCTGAGATTTTCAAAGGAAGAGGAGTTAATGGTAGTTCAGGAGGCTGAGGCCCTGTATCACAAGGAAGCAACAGAAATGGTGATGGATGGTTTGAAGGAGTTTGCAGACAAAATCTGCTTGGTGAAACAGGACAAATTCATGAGACCAGTTATAAATCTTTAGGAATTGAGTGGGTGGATGATATACAGGCCCTTCAAGACCAAAGAGGTCCATCTTTTTATGGGGCATTTTAAGGAAAGGGAACTGGTTAACTCTTTGAGATCTAAAAAATGCTTATTTGATGGTCTTATTGTGTCAGGAGCATCAAGATTATTTGAGATATCAATGGCAGAGGAAAATGTGAGGTTCACTTGTCATCTATGTGGGTTGAACTCTGCTTCATGTTGTTTCAAAAATTTGATGCGGTCTGTGGTGACTTGGTTGAGGACAAACAGTGTTTGTCTAATCATTTATTTGGAAAATATATTGATAATGACCCCAAAAAAGGATTATAATTTTGCAATGAACAGGTAGAAATCAAGTTTGATTCTACATTAAGAGACCAGATTTTCAAGTTCTCAGATATGGACCTTTGTATGTGTGTTGAGATTACCAATGGAGAAGGTAAAAAAAGTTTACATGGAAATCCGGTGAATCAAGATGACAGAGGCCATTTTGTTACATCAGTTGGCAAGAATATTTTTTGGAATCGTTCAGCCTTGATTGAAGCAAGTTTCTCTGCCCTGTTACATTACAGGGTTCTATAGAGGATAAAGGTTTGTCATCTTAGGATGGTATTTAATTACTCACAGAAAATAGATTTGAAACAGAAGACATTAAAGGAGTTGGGCTAGTGATTAGACAATATGGAGGCATGGGAATGGCAAAGCAAAACGTCAAGAGGCACCAGTGATAGTCATAGATATATTTTTGTATCTATTTATTTTTTCCCTGAGATGGCCCATTGAGCAGGAACACTCTCTAGGAGCTCTTGAGGGCTGGGATCACTATTGGTGTATATCCCATCCCAGCCCTTTCCCATCCTCCCACAGATTACTCCAGAACTGATCACCATTTAGATGTGCCTTGGGGACTGCCTTTGACTCCTACTGCCCTGTTGCAGGTACCCTGCTGACCAGAGTCTGCGGCCTGATCCGGCCATCGATAACTCCGGAACCGAACATTGATATAGTTGTGCCTCGGGGACTGCCTTAGATTCCCGCTGCTCAACTGCTTGGATCGTGCTGACTGGAGTCTGATGCCCCATACCATTTTCAGGACCGAGGTATGATGACAACTAGCCAGCAGTTTTGAATGATGTGCGGACTCAGTGCTTGATGATTGATCACACATGCTGGCTCTGAATCGCCTTTTGGGAGACTGCTGCCTTGGGATTTCTGACCTATGAGCTTGCGAATTCTCACATCTGAGCTGCGGATCTTGCCACGTTAAATGGGCTGGTGAGTCGAGATTGAGAGTCTACATGCACTGGAGGTTACCTGAATGCTTTGAGTCACGGCACAACACGAGGCCCTCTGGTCCTTACCTCGCGCCAGCTGCGTGTATTCTTCCTGCTTCCTGCCCCCAACGTTGTCCCACAGGGCTTGTTGCAAGTAGCAGACTCATGTGTCAGCTGATCATTTTTTTGGGCAGACTGGCTCTGCTCCCTCCCGCTGTGAGGATTGGCATGCTGCTCTGGAACACACCCTCTCTTCTGAGTTTCACTTTTCGGCAAATGGGCTCTGCTCCCTCCCGCTGTGAGCATAACAGTTGCGGTTGGCTGTAGCCAGAAGGACCAGAGTGCTGCTTCCAGAACACATCTTTACTACTGAGGTGCTTTTCTGATTTCATTCTCATGATCTGCAATTGAGTTTGGCGCCCATTTTGAGATTCCGAGCTTCTGGCACCCATTTTGTGCTTCCTCTATTACTAATAGAATAAAAAAGGTACGCACTTGTCCCCTGAGCCTTACACTGATTGCCATGGAGATAGAAAGTGGAATGGTCTCTCCTCCACTAATGGCAGTCGTCTTGGATAGGACAGTTTACTTCAATCCTACCTACTAGAATACTAGGGTCTCCCTATAATGGCATGCTTGCAACAACTATTGGAAAGGCCTAAAGTCCGCAGATGTTGCTTATCCTCCTGTCCCAATGGCCCAACATTGATGGTCTTACATTGGGTAGTCAGAAAAATTGAATATGCTCATTCAAAGGTGGACAATTGGGCAATTTGTTTGCTCGTCTCTCCATCCCTTCTACTATTTCCTGAGATGCCTCCACACATCCCACTCAGAATCATTTGACAGACTGGCTCTTTTTGACACTTTTCGTCCTCTAAGATACAATTGCTCTCTAAGACTTCATTAAATCACTACTCACTAACTCAATTTTACAGCTCTCAGGATGCCCTTCCAACTTCTCTGCTCCTTGAACCTGTTCACAGCCTGCCTGACCAGATTGTGGCCTGCTCCTTTAAACCCCTGTTTCCACTACTGCCACACCCTTCTGAGGCACTCCTGTAGCTGGTATATGGAATTTACAGGACACTACTCCTATTACCATCTGCATCCTTACCCCTAGCTATTTACTCTGCCCGTTTCAGCAGCTGATATTAGCTTTGATATAGATCCAAAACCCTCAAGTTCCATTTTTACTAATCTGGAGCCATCCGGCCAGAATGCTTTTGTAATCAAATATCCTCCTAACTTATCAAAAAATGCTGCAAAAAGCTTTAAACATAGACTCCTTCAATCCCACCCTGATACCTTTATTTCAGATCCTTACCTCTCCCCAAATAAAGGTTTTACAATTAGTAATCTCATCTTTTTCACAAAACAACATACTCAATGGAGGAAGGCCTCCTACTCACTGCTCCAGATCACCACTTCCATGACGACCCCACATGAACTTAGACTTACGGTTGCCCCCTTACCTGTATACAGAGCTGAAGCTACAATTTCCCTTCACAAAAATGGGACTATCCTTATCCAATCCTCAGACCACAACCTAGCTATGTTTCACAATATTTTCCCCATCATCAGGAACACAGAGACCACCATTAAATCCTCGCCCTCCCAAGGAGGCACCAGTTCCTCAGGTGCCCTGAAAATTCCTCAAAGTATTTCATGTCACATCCTCGACTCCGCATTTGACTCTAACTTTGCCTCTTGTTACTCCCACTTAGTGACCACCATACATAATACAACTCTCCTTCTACTCCAGGTAGGTTTGAGTCCCTCCTTTGCATTTACCAAACGGGTATGCACGTTCACCTCTTCTTTAGAGCAGCTCGCTCTGACTTTCTAAGCTCCATAAGTCACACTCTCTCACTGGTTGTTCCCTTGTCCTCCAAGCCCATTACTGCAGATACTGTGTGTGCACCTAGGACTCTCCCTATATCAAAATCGCTGACACCCCCAAAATCTGAATGCCGGACCTGGGTGACCAACATGTCTCCTACAACCTCAGTATTGCCTCTTTGCCAAGGGTTGCACCTCTCATCCTCTAATTTATTCCACTATCCTACCCTCCTGCTGCAGGTTCTTTTGGGCCAATATTCTTCTAAACCTTCTTCCCCTAACTTACCCTCCCCTCCTCGCCCCCAGACCCAAGTCCCTGAATCTCACCTCACTTCTGCAGATTCTTCCAGTCCAATTTCTTTCTATCGCATCATCCGCTAGTTAGCCCGCCGCTGGGCCCCCCCTGCTCCAAGTACCGGAAACTCACCCCGAGACACCCACTGGATGAGATCACACTTTTCCTTCAACAACTCAAGGTGGATGCTCAAAGCCTATTATATTACACATCACCTCCAAGCTGTCCGTTAATCAGAGGTCAAGCTGGTCCTCAAAGACTAACTGCCTTAACCACGCACTCCCATCTAACTCTGGCACCAGACTTCCAGCATGCCCCCAATCAACTAGATCCTCACCAAACATGGTTTCTCCACTTCAAAGATGGAAAAACATACCCCACCCTAATGACCCTCTCGGCCACCTAAATTTAAAGATCCACTGTCTGACAAGGATATTCATTCCCTCCTACTTTCACATGATTCTACACACTCCGCTACCACAGCTAACATGTACCAAATAGAAGTGATCCATGCAGACCTTTTCAGAGAACCTAGGGTAAACCATAGAGCATTAATTAAGAAAAACCTTACTAGAGTCACCACCACAGTATGTACCACAGTGGATTCAAATCAAAAACTTAAATACATGCTTCTCAACTGCAGATCAGCAGTAAGACATGCTACTGACATTGTTGCCCTCATCCTTGTGCCTGGCCCTGACCTCCTAGTGCTGACAGAAACCAGGTTAAATGACTCATCTGCACCCATCTTGGACATACTAGTGTCTCCTAACTACATCATTAGGTTAGGTAGATCTAGCGGGAAAGGTGGAGGCATTGTTTGTATACATCGTTACAGTCTATCAGTCAAACATTCACAATCTGCTGTCTTGGCGTCATGTGCATTGAGGTAGCTTGAGGCAACAAGCATTTATGCACTTTGCTCATGTTCTACCACCATCAGCGAGACAACCTTCCCTTCATAGAACAGCTCATAGATATTATCTCATCTAATGCAGATCTTCATCGCACTCAGATCCCCCTGGGAGATTTCAACCTCCACTTAAACGGCAGTCAATAGCCTTAAATCCTTCTTGGTAGACCTGAACCTCATCCAAATTTGCAAAAGCCATACTCACATTAAAGGAGCTACCTTAGATCTAGTCATCAGTAAGCTCAACTCCATTCATCTTGAATCTATCATCCTGTGTTACTGGACAGATCACCATTGCATCACCTTCCTCATCTCAGATTCTGTGAGAGTTAATAAGTCCAGCCTTAGAAACCCAGAAGCTAGAGAAGAAGCCTGCGAAACACCAACTTGTGATATCTGACTGCTCTTTGTGATAACATCCTGCCCCCTGCTGGGGACATGTGAGATGTTTATGACCCTACAGACCAGTATAACTGCTTAATGACAAGTGTTCTCAACTCAATGGCACCTCTACAGCTAAACACATTTCCTCCAAAGTCTCCAAACCTTGGTACAATGATAGTATAAAAACAGAAAGATGGAATCAGGGACTAGCGGATAGATTGTGGAGATCCTCTCACTCCCTCGAACATCGCAACCAGCTGAGATCATTAAGCAATATCTACAACAAGTGCATAAGTTGCTCTAAAGCCATCTTTTTCAAAAAGCAACTAGAGCAAGCAAAAAAATGACAAAAAAACTGTTTGAGCTCATTAAGCTTTAATCAAACAGTCAACCTAACCTTTTCTTATCGGGTCCTGGTCCACAGCCTAACTGCTAAGAATTTGCTGACTTCTCTGATAAGACCACTAAGCTCGAATCTGAACTACGGTCAGCCTTGGAGTACCTATTGATCACACCTCCTAACACCCTCCTTCCTCATTGTTCTTTTTTTTTTAAATTCTTTTTATTGAAGGATTTTTATATATTTACCACCCTCTGGAACACAGAGGGGGCGTGGAACAAGTAAACAATACAACATAACCAAGGAATATTCATACAATACATCTCCATATAACAGACATAGAGTAAGGTAGAACTTATTCTTCAAAACAAAATATAACATCAGTCACGATTAAGATTAGCTCAATATCCTAAAATTTATATATTGATTTTGATATCCTTTTATGCATTAAGTATACACTAGATAGTATTGATTATATACAATTTATATACAATTTATATACAAATGCAGTTTATATACATTTTCTATATACATCATCCTTCTTCCTTCCATTTCGTTATGGCCTCCCATATTTTCAAGCCAAGTTTCCTCGAATTTTTCCCCCTTCTTGAGTAGATTGCTCGTTCTAAATTATGTATACTCATCAGCCTGGCTAGCCATTGCTGAAATGATGGTACCGTTTGATCTAACCATGCAGATGCTATACATAGTCTATACACTGCCATAGCGATGAAGATACAATATTTCCCTGCTTCATCTTCATTACTACCATCTGTCCCTAGTAATATAGTCGCAGGTGTTAAATTAGCAACTAATTTTAATGCCCTTTGTAAGAACATTTCAATTTCCTTAAGTAATATGACTACGTTTGGACATGTTGCAAACATATGAATAGCATCCGCATTTGCACTCGTACACCTGGGACAATGTATACCAGTTGTCGCTCCCCATTGTGCTAATTTAGCCGGGGTATAGTAAAGCCAGTACAAGGTCTTGTATTGCTGTGCCTGTAGTGATGCAGAACACAAAATATTTATCCCTAAGTCTAATGATTCTTTAAAACATTCTTGTTCTATACCCAACTTCACTGACCAACTTTCCCCCCATTTGGCCATGTCATCTGATCTATGCTCGTTTAACTCTGCGTAGAACCTTTTAATAGTGCAATCTACTCCACTCTCTATTATTTCTAGTATATTGTTTTTTTCAAATCCTCTCGTCCCCCCTCTTTTATTTTGTAGGAAACTTCTTACTTGTAAATATTTTAAAAAATGACTTCTTGGCAAATTAAATTTTTTCTGTATTGTTCCAAATTGTTTCATCCCTTGTGTCCCCATAATGTCCCCCATTTTTATTACTCCATTTCGAAACCACTCTCTATATATTGAATCAGAAAATATATCTCGCGGAAATGCCATATTATCGTATATCCTCGTATACCTATTGAATTTACCCAAACCAAATTTTTTCATATACGCCTTCCATAACTTGTGAGCTCCAAACATAGTCTTAAAGCGTGTTCTTTTAAAATATGCCGTGTCAAAATTTTTCAAAAAAATATTCTTGGTTTCTTCACCCATCAAAATACCATATATTGCTAATGACCCCAGATGATCCTCTCCTTCTGCTTCGGCTCCACCTATTAATCCTATCATATACTGTAGAGCAGCAGCCCAATAATAAAGCTTGATATCTGGTAATGCCCAACCTCCTCTTTCACGTGGAAGTGCCAGGAATCTCGCCACCCTTCTAGTCTTGCCTTTGGACCATATGAACTTGTTAATCATATTCTCAATCTTTTTAAACCAGACATTATCAAACCATAGGGGGATTGTTCGAAAAAGGTATAGAAATTTTGGCATAATTAGCATTTTTATAATGTTTACTCTTCCAACCAAAGTAAGATGGAGATTGTTCAATCTATCCAGCTCGCCCCCTACTTTCTGTATGATAGGATCAATATTTAGTTCTACTACTTTTTCTAGAGCTGAGGTTATAGTTATTCCCAAATATGTTCCTGTCAGTGCCACCCTAGAATCCTGACATAGAGCCTTGTTGTTTTTTATAATTTGTGTTTTTCCAGTGTTCAAGGAATACCCAGACACTTTCCCAAATTCTTTTGCCTCTTCTTCCACATGTCTTATAGCCTCTGTGGGTGAAGATGTTATAACCGCCACATCATCAGCGTACGCCAGGATCTTACACTCCCCCCTGAGTGTGACAATTGGGGGGATATGTCCATTTAACTCTAATTTTCTAATTAGCGGATCTAAATATATAGCAAACAACAGCGGGGAGCATGGACACCCCTGCCTTGTGCCCCTCTCAATTTTTACTTTGTCCGTTAACCCCGCATTGATTCTAATTGCAGCGCTCGGGTCTCTATATAGTGTCTTTATCGCTGTCAAAAAGCCGCTGCCAAATCCCACTTTTTCCAGAACGCTCCATAGGTATACCCATGACACACGGTCGAAAGCTTTTTCAGCATCCAGTAATAATACCGCAAATGGATCCCCATTAGCCTCCGTCATGTCCATAAGGGTAATTAATTTCCTTACATGATGCGTGGTCCCACGCCCTGGAATAAAACCGTGCTGAGTAATAGTAACTAACGGTGTTATTACACTGGCAAATCTAATTGCCAATACCTTTGAATAAATCTTTGTATCTGTATTCATAAGGGTAATTGGTCTGTATGACCCTGGGTCAATCGGTATTTTTCCTTTTTTGAGAATAACCACTATTTCAGCCTCAGACCAGGTATTTGGTATTGAGCATCCCTTCTGTGCCTGTTTAAAAGTATACAGCATATCTCCTGCCAACTCCTCCCCGAAAACCTTATAAAATTCTAACGGGATTTTATCTGGGCCAGCAGCCTTTCCTGATGGTAAACTCTTCATAGCTGCTTTTACTTCCTCTAGTTCTAACAAAGTGTCTATCCTCTGTTTCTCTGTTTCATCCAGCTGTCCCCCCTCATAGTCATTCAGATACTCCATTATATCTTCATGATCTTTTATTTGACTCTCAGAGTAAAGCTTCGTATAACAACTTCTGAAGACTTCCCTTATTTCTTGTACATTAGTTACCATCCTCCCTGAGATATCTTTTATTGCTTTTATCTCACCGAGAGATGCCTTCTGTCTGGTTCTAGCTGCTAGCATTTTGCCGACCCTTTCATTCAACTCATAGCAGTTCTCTCTATTCACTGTATATTGTTTCGCAGCCCTTTCTGCTATGTACTCTTCTGCTGCCGTTCTTAATTTTACAAGTTTCATATATGAGAGGTCTACTGGGTCTCCATTATCAGTTTGTTCTGTCCTATTGGTTAATTCCTCCTCTGCCAACAACAGTTCCCTTTGTATCCGCTCAGATCTTTCTTTTTCCTCTTTCCTTTTTCTAGCCCCAAAGCTGATAGTCTCACCCCTTACTCCGGCCTTAAAACAATCCCACACTATCCCAGCCGATGCTGTTTGTCTATTTATATTCAAGAACTCAACTATCCATTGCTTCATATGCTGGATGTATGCATCCTCCACGAGCAATGCCCTTTCAAATGTCCACTCGAAAGCCTTCCTTACCGCTTTCATGCCTTTCAAGGTGACGATAAGAGGGTTATGATCCGAAAAGAGCCTTGGTATTCTTTCAATCTCTGCCCCCTCCATGCGTTGGGTACTAATTAAAAAATAATCCAATCTAACGCTTATCCTATGAGGCGATGAATAGTATGTGTAACCATCTTGTCCCGGGTTAAGAGTATCCCATACATCTAATAATCCATTATTCCTAGCTAGGTTATAAACTGCTTTAAAAACTCTTCTCTTCCTCCCTTTGTATTTAACTGGAGGTCCTAACCCCAACCCCAAGCCTCCTGCTCCATTAATGTTAAAATCACCCCCTATCAGTATAAAGGGTGCCCAGGTTGCCAACTCTATGTCAATTTCTTCAAAAATCTCCGGATCATCCCCTGTAGACCCGTAGATAGACCCCAGAGTGACCCAAGTTTCTCCAACCATACACTCTACTAGAGCCCATCTACCCCATACATCCTCCCATTTTTTTCTAGTGCATATATTTCTATGTTTTGCCATCACAGCAACCCCCCTATTCCTAGTGCCCTGCCTAGAGTGTGCTATAACCGTCAGCCCTAACTGATCTAAAAGCCTAATTTCAGATGCCTGTATATGGGTTTCCTGCAATATTAAAAAATCCAATCTTAATTGTTTGATCAAGGCTGCCGCCTTCTGCCTTTTTACCCTGTCATTAAGACCACATACATTCCATGTCATGATACGAGTACTCATCCTGGGTTTTTAACAAATATAGCCATAAATTTAATCATTTTAAACAAAAAAAACTTAAAACACTTTATTGCCACGGCTTTATACCTCACATATATTTCTTCCATTTTATTAATCTTCTTATTCCATAGTGTCTCTTGTTTACTATATTTCCAAATTCCTCTGTGTTCCTTGCCCCCCCTGTGCCCCCCACCCCTAAACCCCACCCCGGCTGACCCACCCCCCCTACAGGCAAATAGGTCCAAAGGACCTATGTGTGACAGCTGTGTCTGCTTGGATCCCGTGCCCCCCTGCCCCCCCGCACCTGTTGTCTACTGTCCATTGGCAGAAAAAAAAATGTGCAGTTTATTACTATCTTTCTACATCTTTCTACAAATTATGTACATCAGAATGCTAAACTGCTCTATTCCTGCTTCTGCTTCTCAAAACTATACCCTAGATCCTACTATCTTTTTGCCGGTAGATCTACCACCAGTTCGCTATCGGCGTGTGCTTGGGATTGTGAATGAGTATGCAAATTCTTTTCTTTCAGCCATTCCAAAAATTCAGCTGCCCTAATTTCCGAATGGAAAATTTTAAATTGGCCGTCTCTTACCACCTTCAATCTGCTAGGGTACAGTAGGTATGCCTCACAGCCAATTCTCTGGAACGGAGTTATTAGTTCCCGCAATCTCCACCTACGTTCTACCGTCGTGTGGCAGAAGTCTGGTCTAGCGAAAAATTCTACCTCCTGATATCTACATTTTGTCTGTGGCCTTGCTTTCGCCATTATCTCTTCTCTCAACAGATAATTGCCCACATATATTAGAATTGCTCTGGGTTTACTTGAACCAGCCCCCTTCCTTTGTACAAATGGGAATCTGTGGGCGCGTTGGATTTCTGACTCCCAATACCAGCCTTTTATATCTGGCAATGCCCCCTTAAGAAGCTCTATTGTGTAGGCTCTAATGTCTTTTCCTTCTCTTCCCTCCGGAATACCTAGGAGTCTGACATTATTCCTCCTCTGCCTGTTCTCAAAATCTTCAAGCTTCCATAACACATCACTGTTAGTTTTTTCCTGATCTTGTCTAAATTCCTTCCAACCTTTCATTTCATCTTCCAGATTCCCTGTTCTTTCTTCAACTTCCGTGAGTCTCCCTGCCAATTCTGTACATGCCTTACTTACTTCCCGAAGGGAGGTTTGTATTTTTTTACTTTCCTACCTGGCTCTCTGACTCTCTACCCTCGCCTCAGTTTGGATTTGTTTGAGCATTGAGAAAATCATTTCAAGCCCCTTAGGTGAGTCTTGGCCTCGGGAATGTGACTGATTATGAGTCTGGGTGTAAATCTGGGTCTGAATTTCAGATTGCCCTTGCCTAACCCCCTCCTCATTCGTCCGTGAAGGGCCCGTAGTTTCATCTAGGCCACCAGTACCCTCTTTGTACATCTGAGATGTGGCTGCGTAATCCCAGTCTAACTTTTTTGCAACGCTAATAGCAGCTGGGCTTATTGACCCTTTCGCTCTTCTCTTTTTTTTGGTCAGGACTTTTGATTTACGTTTTAAAGCTATATCTTGGATAGAACCTGATGTGGTGGTAGACCCTGTTTCTAGCCCTGACAATGTCTGGTCGCTCCCCGAATCTACAATAGAGGGATCCGACTCGCCTCCCCCAACCGCCCCCACCTCCTCTCCTTCCTCTTCACCCTCATTGACAGAAAAAAAGCATTCATCACTAGGAGAGCCAGTTATGGTTATCAATGCCTTAGGGTCACTAGTAATCATATCCTTCATATTATTAACATCAATATCACCATTGCCATTGTCATTACCATCGCCATCTCCGTTACCGCCTCCTTTTCCAGCCCCCCCTCCATCCGAATGGGTGCTTCTACTACCCTCTTGATTACTTTTCCCTATTACGGGTAGGTTGATAGCATTCAAATTATGAATGTTGAGGCTACTTTCCCCCTCCCTTATCGCCTCAGTTAATGCCTCTGTTAGAGTCAGTATATTGACTGCGTCTGCTCCGGGAGGTAAAGCGCTCTCCTCAGCATTATATATGGCTCTGTCATCTTTCGCACTTCCAGTAACCTTATCAGTAACAGTGATCACACCGCCCTCTTTTGCGCATCCTCTTATGTCCTTCTCTGAAGAGTTCTCTTCCCTCTCCTGAAGTAGACTTCCTTGTGACAATTCAGTGTTTTTATATGCTTTTTTATTCAAAATAGACATGTTTTCTGCCTCTGTCAAAGCACAGGGTATCAGCAAGGTACTGTCTACCCCTTTTATAGGGGCGCCGTGGTCAGGGTCGGGGTCACATTCAGGTACAGGGTCCGGATCACGTACCCTTTCTGGCTGAGCTATGGCCACATTAGTATCAAGCGCCGCAGAGCTAGTAACAGTAACAGGGAAAAAAGCTTCTGAAACTAACGGCTGCCTCAAGTTCCCTTGTTCTGTTAATTTTCCTTTACTTCCTTTAGCCATCACAGCCCCTTTACTTTTCTCTTTTTTCTTTGGTTTCTCCCCCACAAAGCTGCCAGCCTCCTTACTTCTTGCAGCACTCCTTCCTTGTTCGGAAGCACCAACCTCCTCCTGGGTCCGTATCAGTTTTTTTGCGCGAAGGTTCGCTGCCGGCACATCAGACTCACTCCATGCTGCTTTCTCCTCCTGCAAAGCCTTCAAAATCTTTGGCGCCATTACACGCCAAGCAACTGACAGCGCTGCTGCCGCCAAACTCTGCTGCCGAAAATGCCGCTGCCGCCGTGACTGCCAAACCTGCTCCCTCCAGGTATCCGCCTTCACCATCAGCTGACGAGCATTGTCCAATGCACGGGTCAGCACTGTATCCGCCGCCGGGAAGGTTAGTGCCTCCGTCAATGCCTGTGTAAACAACCACATCGGCCGGCTTTCTCCTCGTTACTATACTTTCTCTTTTAAAATCCGCCGCAACTGCCGCCAATGCACACTGTAAATGCAATCCGATGTTGTTTACGTTTTCTGCCGATCAGTCACCTCATTGCTCTACCCAGGAACAGGGAGCAGCAGGGAGCACGTCCTCCACCTACAGACTGTCAGCGGCCATCTTGCCCCGCAACCTGGAGTATGGCTCACTGAATTAATACCCCCCTTCCTCATTGTTCTGATGTTGCTCTGCCCGTTCGGGTTTCCCCCTCCCAAAAAACAACAAACTCATTGAGAATATTTCTCGATAAGAGTCTGAAAATGCAGAAGCACATTAGTGCACTCACCAAAGGAGCGAACTTCCAACTCAGCATCTTAAGGATAATAAAACCATTTCTCCCTTCATATGACCAAAAGGTTGCGGTGCAAGCCCTAGTGATCTCTAAGCTGGATTATGGAAACACAACACTTTGCGGCATTCCTACATCGAAGACGGCTCCACTCAGAGCTGCTCTCAACTCTGCTGCAAGGCACATACCAGGCTGCAAAAGAAACCATCAAATCACGCCCGAGCTGATGTCCCTTTATTAGATCCCATATGAAGCAAGGACACAACTAAAACTTGCATGCATAGCACATAAAGCCATTCATTTCAACACCCTGATATACCTCACTCAAGAACTGGAGCTCCGTAGTGGCTCTAGATCCTCTAGAAGTGCCAGTACATTACTGCTCAAACCACAATAAATTCCATAAATAGAAAATTTACAATCAAGCCTTCTCGGGTATTGCCCGAGGATATGGAACGCCTTGCCCCCTGAAGTGAGACTGAATCCCTCTATTGCCTTTTTAAAAAAAGGAAAATAAAGCGATATTGATGAAGACATTTTTGCCTTAGAACCTGTGCTTCCAAGGCTCTCGAGGACACGCTAGTTGCCAGGAGACAGTGAAGATTGTTTGTTGATCTGATGGTTTTCTGTTACCTCCTCTTATTCCTTTCGCGATTGATATATTGTAAAGCACTATGATACCCTATGTGGTCATGTTTGTGATATAGACAGAATCCCTCTATTTGCTTTTTTAAAGAAAGTCAAACGATATTGATCAAGAAACTTTTGCCTTAAAGCCCTACTTTCCAGTATTCCTGAGGACTCGTCATTTCTATGAGACTGTTAAGATTGTATGTTGTTTTGTTGATTTGATTTTACCTCCTCGTACCCTTTTGTTAGCTTGTAAAATGCACCTGCTCCTAGTATAGACCTGTCAGGCTATTCTTACTGATGTGTTCAGTTTAGTCTCCCCTCCCACTTTGTTGAGCAAGCAAATTTTGTATACCCATATTAGTCAATAAGCATTCTTGTATGTGCCGGGACCTCCCCTTAGTTTTATGCTGACTATGTAACAAATACATATATATAAGGCCCCTGTTCTCTGTTCTCCTCAGAATGTCTCCTACAATGACCTGAGGGTACTGTGTGATGCAATCTCCCTCATTTGAGGTTAATTAATGCATTGTTTTTATATTACAGTATCTAGGCCAATCTCTCCTTTGTTGGTTTTAAGGACCAGGTGTAACAGTGAACCCCTAAGAAGGTTTTTATTTCTTCAAATGGTGCCCAAACGTGGACCACATTGGAGAAGTGGCTATCTAAGGGAGTGGTCTTGACAGGAGACAGGAATCTACTGAGAAGGTACTCTGAGCACTGAGATTGTTTGTCTTTCCAGCCCAGTATATTTCTGGTCTCCCTGATCTGCTCCTCCAAGTGTTTCCCGCTCCCGACTGAGAACTTCTTTGGTGTGAGTATTCTAAAAAACAACTGTTATGTCATTCAGAACTTGGCAGTGAGAGGTTGGAGATTTGTGCTTGGTAAGGTCGTCGGCATGTGCTTGACTTGTATTGGCCAATAATGTGATTATCGTGATTTGTGTGATTATATGTAAATTGCAATTTATGTAGGCAGGTAATGAGAAGATTTTTCTCTAAATTGTGAAAACTTGAACGGCACACATTAAGTTAATTGCCACTTGGCAAATAATATTGTATATGTTGTAATATTCTTGGCATGCCTGTTTCAAGTGCACATCGAAGAATGTGCTGCTTTCTTGGATGCACCAATGTGAATCTTGAATGAACTCAGCAGGTTCCCCTAGAGGGGATACCTAAATAGGTTTAGGTATAAAAAGGTATTTCTTCCTTGGTGACTGAGTACCCCATGGAACTAAATATGTACATAAAAAGTATCCTGAGCTGCAGACTTAGTAATAGTCATAAGTGGTGATATACAGAGCGCTTTTTGAGTGTTCTGCCAGCCAAACTGGCAAATTTGGTGTTGTTTGGCTTCTTAAACATGGAACAGTCTTTTGGGTTGTTTTTGTGCAGTCTTTTGGACTACTTTGAGAGCTTTTCTTGTAAATATGACTTACAATTAGTATTTACAAGGTTTGCTTCAAGTACATTCTGTGGGCTGTCGTTTGTTTCTGTCCTAAGTGTTGATGTTTGGGTTGATTGTGTGTTTGAATGTCTATGTGGTTTGTGGTTTGAGTCCGGTGGTACTTGTGTTAGTAAGTAGCGATTGCACTCTTTGTGTAAGAATGGCTAGCCTTATGTGTGTTGTATTGTGTGTTCTGAATGTATGACCCCCTTCTGAAAATGTCTGGAATGAGCTTAATGTGTTTTTTTTGTCATCATTCTGTTATGCAAATGTCATTGAATGTAGTACATTTAAAAATAAAATGCCAGAAATTAATTATGTAATATATGCTAAATAGCTGCACGCTATAATTAACATTGAAGGAGTAGGAAACTATACAAATGTGCAATTGCCACAATGCTAAAGATAAATTAGAATTCACATTCAATAGGAATAAAATAGGCCTCATTGAGAGGAAGAAAAAAAAACGAAATTGGGTGCTTTACAGTAACTAGAACTAAAATACAAAATGTTACAGCATTCTCCTTAGATACATTGTATTGGATATTAAAAGGCATTCACATCATCTGAGTGAATTGGTTGCTGCTGAAATAAACACCATATTACAAAACAATAGATTTTGACTGCTTTGAGTTGCCTGACTTTTAAAAAGACTGTGACCATGCTTACTTTCAACACTAGAAAAAAAATCTTTCAAACAGCTGTGTTTAGGCTGTCTCACTGAGAAGAAGCTGTCTGGAACACAAATGGAGATTAAACTATTTCAGGACATTACAATACAGTAAAATGGTTTTTCTCCTGAGAGAGGCATGGAAACTGACGCCTGCTGGTCAGGACCACAGCTGTGTCAATAATACATGGCTATTCTTGGTCTCAAACCAGAAGGAAACTGCTGGATCAACTAGATTTTAAGTTAGTTCAAATACAGTATAAAGGCGTGCATTAAAGACTGCTGATTTTAAAAGTTACAAAAGACTGTTTCATTATTTTGGATAACAGAGAAAAAGATTAAAGGAAGGGATTTTCTTTCTTAATGCTTTTTTTAATAAGCACATCTGTGGTTCTGATGTTAAATGATTACTGTCCTTTAAAAGTGACGCGGACTTTTCATATTTCAAGTAAGGTTTCTGTGCTTAGGGTTATAAATAAATGCGTTTAAAGGCAAAAGTAAAGGAATGAGGCTTGCTTTTCATATGTGGAACCATCGAAAGGGTTGGTGATCATTATTAAAATAAAAAAAGGAAATATTGACTATATGAAAAAAATGTTTATTAAAATTTAGTGCACTAAAATCGTTTTTTGATCTCTATAATGCCTAATATTCAGACTGTGAACTCCTAGCATCAAAGTTGAAATTAATCAGCGCTTTACCGCAATGGGTGGGACTAAAATGTGAATTGTCCCTTTACCCAGGCGTACAAAACTAATTTTTTAAGGTTGTACCTTATACATTTCTGATTCCCCATTCCTGGGATATCTCGGGGAGACCCTGGAGGTCCCTAGTATGCCAAAACATTGTGGGTTATACATGTTTAAGTACCCCTAACACCAAAGTCGAATGTGGGCAACATTTACTTTTTAAAAGCAGTTCTGCCACTCAGGGCAAGTTTTCAAACTGATCTCAGGCTTCAGTAATGCACCCATGTAAGTATAAAACAAACAGCTGACCTCTATACTGCTAAAAATGCACACCACACACTGTTCTCAAATGAAAATAAGTGTAAAAAATTAGCAGAAGTTATTATCCTACCTCGAAACTACTGGCTAACAGGAACAGAATAGGACTGCTTTTCAGCTGTTATCTCCATAAGCTGCTTTGAATTGAAAAGCCGCATGAAAAAGCCTTGCACAAAATAGGACAGCTGGTAAGGTTCAAATGTAGAGTTCTGCATTTTGCAGCCTAGCAGGGCTACAGGCAAGGTTTGCTGTGACACTTCGACCTCTGAAAGATTCTGAAAGACGAGATGACAGCGCAGGGACAGAAAGAGAAGCTTTGCTTACTATTTTTGGCAAAAGCAGGTTTTTGTACAGTCATATGAACAGAAGGAGGATAGTGGTGTATGTGAGCCCTGATTAGAGCATAACTCTGCCATGTATTTAAAAATAATGGGTTTAGCTTAAAGATTACTGTACAAGGGCTGAGATAAGGAGGCAACGCGATTTAGTTAGCATTCATTCACAATCATGTTACACTAGTACAATTGCTAAAGGAATTGGTGGCTGGTTATTAATGTTTTCTAGCTAGCTCAATGTGCTATTTACCTCCTACAAGTTTGTTTGTGCCCAGCTGCCACAAATAGGGATAGATAGTGTTGACAGAAGGTAAACCTGTTTCAGGTTTTCCTACTGTCAAAATGGGGGAAGGAGGTTACCTCCTCTACAAATTAAGGGTAGGCAAATTTATGTTTTCTCTCTCTTTTTCTCACTCTCTTTTGAGCCTGTCTAAATTGTCTAGGAAATAGCCAGTAATACTGGTTTAAAAATTGTTAGCATTAATAAAATGAATAAATAAATGTGCTATGTTACTGCCCATCCTGTACAAATGAAATTGTGAAAGGATGAGTAGTCTAGATTGCTGTTGCCTTATTTGACCTTTAAGGGGAACTAGATGTGGGTAGTTTTTGTTCTAAAAATCTTAGGTGACAACACCATTATTGTTTATGTTATTCCCATGCTACATACAGTTTTGCAAGGGTGTTGCTTGTCTTTTATTAGCTACTCTGTGTAAATAAGCTGACAGCCTTTATTAGAGTTGATGTTGCATAGTCTGGATCGTGATAAATAGAATGCAGGAAAGACGCCCATGTGATCCTCAGCAAACATTTTTTAAGGAAAATATTGTTTTATAGGAGTTTGTTTGTCACACCATGTTCTGCTGGAGAAATTTATGCACACACTATGTTGAAGTTTTTTTAGTTCTTTATGTAATAAGAATCCCTGTTAAATTAGCAGTTTTAGATTTTCCTGCTGTGCCTATAACATGAGAGCATGGTCCTAAGCGTACAATGTAGGTGTCTTTATGAAAGAAAAATCATTTTACAAGTGTTGACAGTCCTGTACAAGTAGTGAAAGGTTATGATTTATGAAACACAAGCTTATTGCTTGTTTTAAGAATTTCCTTTTTTTTTTAGGTTCTTCAGATGAATAATATAGGAATACACAGAGTTTGGAATATGTCTGTATTGTTTTTCTCTTTTCCTCAGAATTTAGTAAATGAACACAGACTTCCTTAGCTGCCTCAAATAGTGTAATAGGTCTAGGTTTTTTTTCACTCTCAGATAGATGAAAGTGTTTCTTGGGTGCTTTGCTAATATATGGGGTGCCCCAAGACTAGGAAGTATTTTGAGACTATCCTCTCTGTTGATAGATTACTTGTATGCCTTGTCTAAAGACCTTTTGTTCTGTCCACCAATAGATATTTGCTGCCCTACAACCATTGCTAGAGGGACATCAGATCCAGCCTGGGGAGTCAGCAACAGTCCAGCTTGAAGCCAAGGTGAAGGTAACCAGCACAGATGTTGTTGGCAACTAGGACCTCAGTGAAGGCAGAAGCACTGGGATGTGAAGTGTGTACCCCTGCCACTGTCTTGGGCAAAATACGGGGTCACAAATCAGAAAGGAGAAGTCATGGATCACGTTTTTGATGCCTAGCTGAGAGAATCACCAACGGACAAGGACAGCAAGGAGGCTTTTCCTTGAAGTGACCCTCTTTTGAAACAAGGGTTGCTTCAGAGATCCCAGCATAAAGCCTTTGAATCATGGTCCCAAAGTGAATGCAAGTCTGCACCTTTGTTTGTTGATCAAGAGTACCTGGGAATACTGGATACAATATTTCGCCCCAACAAAAGAGCAGTGCGACAGCAGAGCAGTACAGGAGTTAGGAAAGGACTTGAGTTTAGGGTTCAGGTGCTGTGTCTCTTGGTGCCTGTTAGATTAAAGTGAAGAGACACTGGACAGGATTGTTGAAAGACGTTTTCTTCTCAAACTGAGCCGTGATTACTTTCCTGAGTTTTGAGTTGTGCAGATCCACCGTGGGAACAACAAGAGCCTGCCTGTGAGGCTCAAACGGACACAGGGAGAAGACTCCCATCTGGCTGGTTGTACAGTGGCTTCAATTTCCCAAGGACCTCTTTTGTTAGTAATGTACCCTTTCAGTCATCCCATTTTTGAGGAGGAGCAGCCCTTTGAGGCTCCTCGTCCTAATTCCTATGGCCCTGTGTGGTCCACCTGGTCACCTGGAGCCAGGATTATTTTTGCACTCCTGCTTATAACTTATATATACCCATTTAATGAAATGTTTAGAATGAAAAATGCCCACCTAGCAATGGATTAGGATATTGATGAATTCATGAGAATAAATGTACAGAATATTTTCTATGTTCCTTCTAGATCATAGGAATGTCTTTAGCTCATGCTTAAAGGACAATCTGTTAAAGATTGTAGGAATCGTTGTTAGTATGAGCTGAAAGCCATTTTGCACTTTGCAGCCATTTTAGTTAGCCATGTGCTCACCATGTGATTTCTCCCTCTTCCAAAGCCTTGCACATGCTCAGAAACGCCTAACTGGTAGAATGCACCTGCTCCTAGTATAGAACTGTCAGGCTATTCTTACTTGTGTGTTCAGTTTAGTCTCCCCTCCCACTTTGTTGAGCAAGCAAATTTTGTATACCCATATTAGTCAATAAACATGCTTGTATGTGCCATGACCTCCTCTTGGTTTTATACTGACTATGTAACAAATGCATATATATAAGGCCCATGTTCTCTGTACTCCTCAAAATGCCTTCTACAGTGGCTCGAGGGTACTGTGTGATGCAATCTCCCTCATGTGAGCTTAATAAATGCATTGTTTTTATATTACAGCTTCTGTGCCAATCTTTTCTTTGTTGGTTTTAAGGACCATGTGTATCAGTGAACCCCTGAAAAGGTTTTTATTTCTTCATATTTCTGGTTGATAGCAGAGAAGGAAGTACACTTACATTGTCTGGAGTTATTAGCATGTACATTCCCAGTCAAATGTTTAGCAAGGATTGAGAGGGTTTCTGGATTCTTCTTAGATGGGCAACTTATCAGCGGTGAGGTATATGAATAAGTTGGGAGGGCCTCAGACGAAGAGTCTAGTAAGTTGGCGAGAGAACTTTTCTATGTTTTATAGACAGAAAAATGATGACTCAAGCTCAATATATTCAAGTTCTGATTAATATAATTCTGGGATGGAATCCAAAAAACTTGAGGGTTGCAAGCAGGTTGTTGCTGCACAAGGAGGTATTTAGAAAATAAGAGGTCAAGTGGGGCTCATTTGCAATAGATCTGTTTGCAAATAGACTGAATACCCAGTCTCCGGGCATTCACATTTGGAGGCTAGCTCCAGAGCCAGTGGGAGAACATGATTTTCTACAGATGTGGGACAGGGATATGGTTTGTGCTTTTTCGTCTTTCACCGTAATTCTATTACTCTTGTTGAAGGTGAGGAGAGTGAAGGTTAGTCTGGTTCTGGTAACTCACTTTTAGCAATCTTAGGCATGGTTTCCAGATGCGATGGTGATGTGGACAATCCAGTACTGTTACCATGTTTCCCAACACTACAGTGTGTATGACCTGGGTTACATGAGTTAATCTTGAGAGATCAGTTTCAGTTGATGGCATGGAGGATTTCAGGGTCTCATGAAAAATGCCATAATTATTTTTGGAAGCATCGAATCTCATAAGGAAACCAGGGTGTCTGACACAAGTAAGGAATTGAAATGTGGGGTTTATTGATTTTCAGAAAGGGAACTGTATCAATTTCAGCTTCTTTAGTTGAGATCATAAATTTCTGGACCCCACAGGAGAAGGACCTGCATATCAACTGCCTGGAACTTCTGGCGGGATCCTTTGCTATCCAGAGTTTTACCAAAGATCTGATGAAATGCTCAGTCATGCTTCGCATGGACAACATTTCAGCGGTCAGATACGTGAACAAAATGGCGGGCCTCACTCCAAGGGCCTCTCGGACCTGGCCAAGAACTTTTGGGCCTACTGCCTCAACAAGGGCATCTCAGTTGTTGCCGAACATATTTCGGGTTTGAGCAATGGGGTAGCAGATTGGTTCTCAAGGAACTTTGTAGATTCGAGCAACTGGAGACTAGACAGGAATATTTTTCTTGCAATCCAATCTCGCTGGGGCCCCTTCGGAATAGACCTTTTTCGCGGACCGTCTCAATACTCAACTACCCAAGTTTTTCAGCTGGAGGCCGGACCCTCTGGCCTTGGGAATAGGTGCCTTTTTTCAGAACTGCCTTGGTCTGAAGCCTTATGCATTCCCACCCTTTGCAATGCTTCTACGCCTCCTCGTTCAAGTTCGGAGGAACAAAGATTCCGTAGTAGTAATAACTCCTCTCTAGATATCCCAGGCACGGTTCCCCATCCTGCTGGAATTGAGTGTGGATTTTCCAATCCTCATCCCCACTTACGAGGAGTTACTGACAGGACCTCACGGAGAGTGCCACCCTCTTCTTCTTCAGGGCATCCTGTGTCTGATGGCCTGGAAGATTTCAGGAGACAGTGGCAGATCCCAGGACTTTTGGAAAGCACTTTCAGGCTAATGTCAGAATAATGGGCCCCTGGAACCAGAAAAGCCTATTGATTGGCTAGGCGTAAATGGGTTTGTAGGTGCCTTCGGCAGGGTTACGATCCCGTTTCAGCTGATATAGTTCGAGTTCTAATTTTTTTAACAGAAATCTTCGCATCAGGTCTGGCTTATCGGACCGTTAACGTTTATAGATCAGCTATTGCTGCAGGTCACTGTCTGCTAGATGGTTCCTCGGTAGGCCAGAGTCTTCTGACCAAAAAACGTATGAGAAGTATGCGCGTTTTGAATCCTCCTCTACCAAAATACTCTGCTCTTTGGGACGTGAGAGATGTCCTCAGACTACTTTCCTCTTGGGGCGAGAACTCTTCCCTCTCTTTAAAGAAGTTATCTTTTAAATTAACTGTTTTACTGTGCCTTGTTTCCTTCAGACGTACTTCAGACGTTAAGGCCTTAGACGTCTCTAATAGAGCTTTTCAACCTGAGGGAGTTTGCTTTTTTATTAAAAGACGGACTAAAACTATGTCAACCTCTGTTTTCTATCCCTTTTTCCCTCAAAATGAGATCTTGTGTGTGGTACGGTGCCTGTTGGAATATGAGAGAAGGACCTTAGGTTTGAGGGGTTCTGTAGATCAATTAATCATCTCCCACAGGTTCCCTCATAAAGCGGTTTCCTCTCCCACCTTGGCTAGATGGGTTAAAGATGTCATTAAGGAAGCTGGGATTGATATTTCAATTTTCGGGGCTCACTCCCTTAGAGGTGCTTCAGCTTCAAAAGCTTTTATTTTGGGTGGCGGCCTCCAGGACATCCTTAGGGCTGCAGACTGGTCGAATGAATGTATCTTCAAAAGATGTTATTTTAAACCTGTGTCAAATGTTATTGATAATGTTTCGAACACACTTTGAACTTGCATAATATTGGCCTCCGTATCATGCCATAAAAGTTAGATTTTTCACAGCCTGCTGGGCAGAAAATCTGAATTTTATTAAGGACAAGGAGGCTAAGATTATCCCACCACTTTTGCTCCCACCCAGGGAATGTATATTACCTTTTGCTCTTCTTCTTTTTCAGATTAATTTCTTCAAAGAAGTTTCGTTTGAATTTACTATGGTTCTGCGTTGGATTCAGAGTCCTATAAGTTATTTCTGAAGT
Source organism: Lissotriton vulgaris (assembly GCF_964263255.1). Lineage (NCBI taxonomy): Eukaryota > Metazoa > Chordata > Amphibia > Caudata > Salamandridae > Lissotriton > Lissotriton vulgaris. Next base: position 1,433,567,941 of record NC_141693.1, on the reverse strand, counting down.
TATCTTGTTCGCTTACAAAGAAGGAAGTCTACTGTGTGTTCATGGACTATATCCTCTATATTGGAATGTTTATTCAAGTTCTAGATCTTTCATTGTTGCTGCTGTGAGCTACGCAATAAAGGAGATTTGCATAATCTTAGCCTCCGTGACCCTAATAAAATCCAGATTTTCTGCCCAGCAGGCTGTGAAAAATCTAAATTTCTTGATTGAAGTTTTTTGGGGAGGTGTATCTTATAGTATGGTGAATTGTTACAGATCAGCTACTTCAGTGGGCCACATTTTCCAGTGGGAAAGGATGGTTTGGTTAAGATTGGTGAGGAGTTGTTCTGACTGACTTTTTCGGCCCTCCTTTGAGGGAAGATGATTGGAGGTGACTCCAGTCTATTATCATTCTAGTGCAAGGATTAGAACCATAGACAGGGCCTATTCACAAGGCATAGTAATGTATTTCCGTACCCTTTTCCTTAGATCAGGGCTTATAAACTTATGTTAGGGGATAGATTCATTAGTACTAGTGATAATCCGTCCTTTTGCAAGAGTGTTAGTATACCTTGTATTGAGTTATGCTTATTTCTGGCCTTGTAGGCCTCTACCGGGAGAGACTCCATCTTTTTTTCTGCCCCGGCAGCTTGAGATGCTTCTAGGTCAAATGTAATGTTTTAGTTATGAGGTGTTGTTCGCTTGGAGAGAACCGGCTCAGGCTGGCCCTTGTCGAAAGACTGTATTTTTCTCCACTCCGAAGACACAACATCAGGCCGGCCGGCTGGGAACGTGTCCTTGGTACGGGGAGGTACAAGAATTTGGTGGGTGGCAGGTTAATGGCCGTAACTTTCCATGAAGGAACAAGCTTCCATATTAGTGAAAGCATGAGGTAGTGAATCAGTCAGTCTGTAGGCGGCAGCTAGCCGTTAGCATCAATGCTATTAATTATTTCCAGGCAGACAGTCGCCATTTTGAAGTCCGAGAAAGACCAAGAAGCTGATACTCTCTTAGACAGATTGAAGTTATTTTAGTTGGAGCAGCTGACGAGCTTTGACCTATAAGATCAGAGCATTCCGAGTGAAGCAGTTAGTCAAGAGAACGATTACCAGAGTGGCTGAAACTGAGTTATAAGATTGAAGCCGAGAAGTGAAGGTGGTCCGTGAATGAGAGGAGAGAGGAGTAGCGCAGAACAGCCAGAGGGAAAGCAGCTAATGAAAGAAAGGTTCCAATGACTTGGAGGGAAGCAGGGAAGACAGAGCATAGCGGTGCAGACGTGTACCCGTGACTGCAGAAGTGTGACTCTAAGACGAGCCAAGGCACAGACGAGAAGGGAACCTAGATGACTGCTGAATCCAGACTTCACATTAATCAGGTGACGTCAGTCTTTGTCTCATAGTGTGCACGTTCTAACCTTTGTGCACGTTCTAACCTTTCACTTTCCTTTGCAGGATATATATATATATATATATTATAGTATAGTATTGTGTTATTATGATTATTGTAATAAAGTACCCCAGTTTTTTGTGAACCAGCATGTGCCTTGTGTTCTTGTTCAATCAGGGTAACCTATTCTTCTAGTCAGGCATTGTTTTCATGAACGGATGTGATTCCCAGTCAGGTAAGGAGTGACTGAGCAATGAGGGAGAGAGGGGCCCCTGAAGTGGAGAATAGATTGTACATCATCTAATTCGGTAACCCGTTGTGTGATCTATAATATTGTAGTATTATATCCCTAGTAGCCAATAAAAGATTCCTTCCAATGGTATTCATAGGAAAGTGATCGTCGTTGGTAAGCGGCGTTAATGAGAACACCAGGCGGGAAACTGGTGCCGATACCCGCAGGATTGCGGCTTGGGATGTAAGTAAGAGAGCACCAGCGAGGAGACTGGTGTCTAGACCCGTAGGATTGCGGCTTGGGATGTAAGTGAGAGAACACTAGGGAGGAGACTGGTGTCTAGACCCGCAGGATTGTGGCTTGTTGGGTGGGCACTGACTGTGATCAGTGTGTAATGGTAGCTAATCAGAACTGCCCTAGGGTAGACTAGTCTGGGCCTAAGTTGCCGCGAGACTAACTGGTGTGAGTGTGATATTGTAGAAAACCTATGCATGTATATTGCTAATTTCCCCATCCTTAGGTATAAGGCATAAACACCTGTTGTAAATAAGTCCTGAGGAGGGAGGTGATTACGTTCCGGCTGGGTTGGTGGTGCTCTGAGGGGCTGATTCTATCCGGTCTGAGAATATGGCCGTTACATCTGGCGTCACAAAGTGTTTACGAAGCCTGTGTGCGTGGTATTGTTTTTATCTTGTTGGTTTGCGCTCGGCTCGTACGTGGTTTATTTTGTATATTATTTGTTAATAATTGTATATTTCTTTTTGGTGTGTCAAAATGTTTTCACGGAAATCCAAGTCTATTTTTAAATTACCTGTTGAAATTTGCGGCTGGGAATCAACACCTTACGAGGTCTTGGCCCGTAAGTGGGCCGATTCTACTGGTTTGAGTTAGAATTGGACTTCTTGTTTGGAGCTGGTGGAGCCGGCTGATGTGATTTCTTGCTTACAGAAGGCACCAGTAGTGAAGGGTGATGAACTTCCTATTTTAGGATGCAGAGGTTGGATTATTTTGACTGCGTACAGGATTGTACATGAGAAATTTGTCAAATTACAGCAGCGATTTGTGGATGTAGAGGAAAAGTTTGTTGAAGTGCAAAATGCGCATACTCTTCTGCAATGTCAAAATAAATTGCTTGCTGACAAACTTGAAACTTATCAGACAATTGCCGAAAGGGCTGCTGTTCGCATTGCGAAGTACAAATATAGGCATCGTCGCGGTCATATTTGTAAACGTTAAGTGCGTCTGGTCGTGGCGAAAGCCGGACTGGATTGGAACCCCGACAAATGGGATGGTAATATCTGGGACTCAAATGTTTTTCATTCATTTCCTGTGTCTGGGCATGGTGTTTAATCCTCTTGCTATCTTTGCCATCCTTTGCTTGTTTTCAGTTTTTTTTTAACGATTTTGCTTCTTATCTATCCCTCTCTTTTCCTAGCTGTATATTTTTGTCTTTTCGGCTATTTTTCTTTACTTTTAAACAATTTTTTTAAACTCTTTTCTTTTCTTCTTCCCTATCCTATTCCTTCTTAATTTTCTACTTCCTACCTTACCTGCCCAGACCATGGTGAAGCCAGGCGCCGTGAAGCTGCCCAGGCACTTGAGGGCCGCAGCGGCGGCGGGGAGGAGGAGTCCAGGACCCCGTGCCAGGACAGCATGCGGTCGAGTGAGGGGGGAGCAGGAGACACGACGGGAGATCTTCAGCCCGGAGGAAGTGGGCGCGCTGGTCTACTTCGTCCAGCGCCGCCTGCCCAGGACCATCGCGGGAGGCGGCAGGATCGCGGCCGGCGGCTACAACATCCGGGAGCGCCGGAAGCGGTGGGAGAAGGTGTGCTGGGCCATGTCCCACCTCTATGGGGTCCAGCGCACCTACAGCCAGGCCACCCACCGCTGGACAGACCTCCTGGACCGGGAGCGCGACCTGCTGGACCAGCTCGGCTTGGAGATCCCCGGGCTTGGTGAGTAGTAGTAGCTATATCACTCACTACTATGTTTTCTCCTGCTCTGTGTTGTTGTATTGCAAATATTTTTTTTTTACATGGAGCAAGCCAATAATGCCGCTGCAGACGATTACATTGTAGTTAAATTATATTTCAAAATCTTCAGTGCATTTCAGGTGCACTCCTCTCCTTCTCAGTGGCGTTGCTACTATGCTTATTTGTTTTCTATTTTGTGGTCTCATTGGCCTGAGTAACTATTATGTATGAGTGTACTTTACAGAACTGCGTAATGCTAGACACTAGGGGGCAGATTACATTTACAAGCCCCTTGCGCCACGTTTACGTTGCCTTGCGTGACGCAACAGCGACGTAAACGTGGCGCATCCCTGCGAGTCATTTACAGTGTGACGTATCTAGGGAGATGCGTCATGTTATAAAGCAATGCGCCTGCACCACAATGGGTGCGTTCCTAGTACGCAGGGTGGGCGCGGTCCGGCGGCTGTGCGCCTCGCAAAAGTGCCTGCGTGAAATCTACAAGATTTAACGCAGGCACTTCTGCGACGCTGCTACGTCAATTCAATTCCTTATGCCTGCTTGAAGCAGGCGTAAGGACTGACACAGCATGTTAAGTATTGGGTGGCCCTGAGCATTACTGGAGTTGCATTGCGTTCGCGACGTGACTCCAGCGATGCGCCGCTCTTACGTGACGAGATGCGTCACGCAAGTGCCTACCCTTGCTCCAGGGCGCGCCGCATTGTAAATGAGGCGCATCTGCCGTGTCGCAAGGGTAGTGTTGCGTGACGCATTTGATCTGGTGAAGTATGCCCCTAAGGGGCAGAATTGCAATTACCGTCGCATCCCTGCAAAGTAGCAGGGATGCGCCATTAATTGTGCGGCCCGCTACCACCACCAAACATGGTGCGCTGTATTTGCAATGCGGCGCACCATGGGCCCAAAACGTCACCGAAGCTTTACTGCTGGAGTTGCGTCGCAACGATGGCGCAGCTCCAGCACTGCTCTGGGGTACCCTATCTCCCCAATGCTGGGTGAAGCCGTACGTCTGCTTCAAGCAGGTGCAGTGTTTGTGTGACGCATCATTGTCCTAAAGGTGACTGATTGAAATTTTGTAGATTTCCCTCAGCCACTTTTAGGATGTGTTCCAGCGCAGGAATGCCCTCCCTTGCGCCGGAACGCCCCCTGATGGCGCAGGGCTTTATAACGGGATGCATCTCCCAAATGCGTCACGTTGTTATAATATTATACGCCGCACCGTGGCGCCTCTTTTGTTTAGCTGCTGCATCACAAAAGTCACGCAAGAACGGAGCAAAAGAGCCGCCAGGGGCTTAAATCTGCCCCTTCCTTTGTACCCCTGACAATAAGAAAAATAGTGGCGGTGGATTGATAGTTTGACTATTTAAATGACTGGTTATGTAGCAGGCAACTGTTAGTGTTGTCACTGATCTGACTGAAATCACAATGGAGTTTGTCTGTCACTTTGCGTCTTGCCTGCGGACTGCTGCCTGCCAGTCCTAGGTGAACCTTTCAGTACTTTGTTTAGTGAGTTACGTGACTTTAGAAGTCGCAGGTCCGCAAATCAATGAAAACTAACCCTAATCAACGTAATTTCGCGGAAATATTTTGTTATTGTTGTTTTGAAATGTTTGATTTGGTTGACATTGACAAGCAACAATCATCCATGTTTTATGTTCTTTATTTCATGTTGTACGTCAGCTCCCCCCAGGGGCGAGGGGAGGACACAGGAGCAGCAGGCGGCGGATGCTGTTGAACAGGGCCAGGATCGGGCAGGCGAGGGCTCCTTTGCTGGCCCCAGTAAGTTTTCATTTTAGACTAGTACCTATTTTTCCTAGCGTTCCTCATTTGATTTTTTCAAAATCGTCTTTAAACTTCTTGTAGACTGTATCTAAATTCTTATCCTGCCTCTACTATGACTCCCTGTGGTATTACTAGATTATTCTTATTAGTCTGTCTGTGTAGCTAACTAAGATTGCACGGTTGGCGAAACTCCCATTCTAGTCAGCAATAGCTCTATCAACTTAGTGCAGTCCTCTGGGATTGTCCATAATGTCTTTTGAAGTGTTCTATCTGGACTCATGCTTGCAAAAATTGCAAAACCTTTCGCTCAGTCACTCTAGTCTGGACAAAAAAACACAGAGTCTATTTAAGTTTAAAAGCTTTATTAAAAGTAAACACATTTATTGAAATGAAGTCATAATAAAACTAATCGTTTAACTGATAATGGAAAAGTGGTTAGTGCTGACGATTAATTGAAGACATTTCTTGTGGTCGAGCCGAGCTCTCACCTGGTTTCAACTTGATCTTGTTGTTAGAAGTCCATCTTCTGTCTGTGTGGAGAAAAATGGTGCGTGTTAAAAAACCAGCCTTCATCAGTTGTGCCAAAAAGTGCAGCAAGACAACCTTCCCTGGAAAAAGGGACATTTTTTTTAACTTTAAAGTAGACAGTCACAAATTACATTGTTTTCACATGTCTTCATTCCTAGACCAAATACTAGTGAGTGCGTTATTCTAACATTCTTAAATGTACTTTGTAGGTGGAACATCTGGTGGCGGGGCCAGCGTGGAGGTGGTGGTGCTCGACACGGAGGCGGAGGGCAATTCTTCAGGGGAGGAGGCGGCGGCTGTGAGAGTTGAGACGGTGGTGGTGGCGGCCAGAGGTAAGCTCTTATATATTCCTTACTTATTGAGATTGAAGACGTGGCTGGGAAGGCAAGAATATGAGATGCATGGCTGGGTGAATGATGAAGCAATGATGGGTGGAAGGACAACAGCCTGGGTGGGTGACACAGAAACTGTATGTGTCCATATACCTGGATCATGCTACTATCTGACTCTTAGATAGCATATGTGTATCTAGAGCAGGGGTACTCATAGTACGGCCCGCGGGCCGGTGGTGGCCCGGCAAGCCTTCCTTGGCGGTGCGCAGACCTTGCAGACAATCACTGCTCCCCCGGCCCCCACAGAGCAGAGGCTTTGTTGTATTTCACCTGTTAGCGCCCCTGCATCTCCACTCTGACAATCACTGCTCCCCCGGCCCCCACAGAGCAGAGTGGAGATGCAGGGCCACAAAGAGGTGAAATAGAACAAAGCCTCTGCTTTGTGGGGCAGGGCAAGCAGTGATTGTCAGGGTGGAAATGCAGGGGCGCTACAACAAACAAAGCCTCAATAATATGTTAATGGTCTTTTAAAGACCTGTTAAGTACTTTGGTGTGGTTGTCTGTGTGTGCGCGTTGAGGAAGCGGTCTCAGCCCGGGCTGAAGGCTGACACAGACAGACACACACACAGTGAGATGACAGAGGGGGAGGAAGAGGGAGGGCAGGAGGGAGAGAGAGATGGAGAGGGAGGGCAGGAGGGAGAGCAGGAGGGAGAGAGATGTATGTAAATGCTGGGTCTGGTGGCTCAGTGGATGAAGGCATCTGCTGCAGGGACCTGTGTGCAACCTCATGGTCACAAGTTTTTGTTTTGCTTTAGCCCTGCCCCCTCTGACTCCGCCCCCACCAGTGCGGCCCTCGGCCACAAACTACACTGTAAATTTAGCCCCTGAGAGAAAGTTTGTGAGTACCCATGATTTAGAGAGAGTAGACGGTCAGTGGATGAACTAAGTGTAACTTTGAAGAGCATGTAACACTGCACCCGCACGTCCGTTCCAGTGTAGGAAAGGCAAGGAAAAGAAGTTTTAATTTTGTCCAAATACAACCATCAATAGTAGCAGTAGTTTGTATTGCAAGCCCAGCATAGATCTGGTTATTACGGTGGCCACTCCCTACCTCTCTTAATAAGTTTAGTAGTACTCAGTCATTCATGTGTGGATGTATCACTGGTCACTCAATAAAAAGCAAAGCACCTAAAGTCATCCCATATATAAGCAAAAACATCCCATGTGAAGTGATAGATAATCAGATTATTTATATTCTTCAATTTTCCATTTCTAGTACTCATTTGCACTGTAGGGTGAAAGTTAAATTAACTAAGCAGTAGCCCTTGTAACAGAGTATTCTCAGTGCCACCCGTAATAGAAAAGTAAGAGCTTCACCTGCATGTACTGGACGGGTACAGTAACGCAACGCAAGTCTAGGTCACTCATCATGGCGTGCATCTCTTTTTCTCGGGTGCAAGTTCACTGCGCTGGCATTATGCCAGCTAGCAGAAGATAACGTACCAATTTTCCTAAACAAGAGACAAGAAGAAGAATAAGACTGGTGTACTTTCATAGTCGACTCCAATGGAAGTCCATAGTGCTCGTAGAATTTGTTCCTTAAACTCCCACTAATGTTAGAGCAAGGATGAAGAAGTGGGTGGTTAGATAGATACTGGCCTCAATAGTTATGTAATGCGCTTGCAAGTCACTAGTTGTACTGCAACACAAATTTCTGCTGAATGATTGAGTTAATCTTAAAGAGCATTGGTTACAGACTATGTCTTTCTTTCTTCATATAGATGCTCCTTCCAAAGCAACAAGGAGGAAGGAGCTGGCTAGAGCGGCCGGATCGATGCCACTGTTGCAGAATATCGGCGGCTGGTGGCCCTGGAGGATGAAGAAAGTGTGCAGTCGACCACAACAACAACGTTGTCTGCATCGGCCTCCGTGCCCCCCCGGGCTGCCACCCAGCACAGTGCTCCACCCAGACTGAGCCGGGCTGCCAAAGCCAAACGCCACCGCCGAGCAGCAAGGACAACAGCTGCCTCTCACAGCCATTGCACCTGCAGGGCAGTGAAGGCACGCCTGCGCCGCAGTACCCTGATGGTGTCCCGCCTTCAGCAGGAGCTCCACCACTTTACAAACGTGTTGGAGGGGCTCCGCGTAGAGCACGCCTTGCTCCGCCAGGAGCATGATGCCCTGGCCCAAAAAGTAAACAGCATCCACCCATAGTGTCCCTTGCCCCTTTTTTAGAGACTTTTGGGGGGTGGGAATTGGGAGTTGGGTTTTTGGGGACTTTTGAAGGACAATTGTTGGGGTTAGGGAGGGTCTTGCGGGAGATTATTTTGTTAGGGATATAAATATACTTTTTCAAACTTTATCTGAGCATACCTGTTTTTTACTGCTTGCCTGGTGGGTTGGGGTTTAACAGTGACTTTGTTTTCCTGAAAGTTTAGTTCCATTTTCTTCCTTTAAGTGTAAATGCCCAAACGTTTTCAACACTAAGTGCCTCTCACAGAGTAAGTGAAGTGAATTCAAGAGTCCTAGGACTTTAGTAGTACTACCGTCAGTCTCTTGTCTCTCCTAATACTCCATTATACTCCCAAACCACCAAACGCTTATCTTACCTGTAATTTGTGTTTGAAAGTAGGGCTAGACCCAGGGCTGGCTCCACGGGAAACAGCGAATAAGGTTGGCAATCCTGGGCGGATAAAATTTCCTCATAGCGGTGGTACTAGTGGTGTGACACAGTGGCAGTTGCATGCCTATGAAAAAAAAAGAAAATTAAATCTGGTTTGTCCTCCTGAGCAATCCAACGATACAATAGAGAATATAGCAGGTGACAGAAGTACACTAGAACAGTGCCACATTGTAGCCTAACAAATGTTAAAGTATAACTACTAATTCGGTTGAAGTTCTTTGACATTAGCCATGGGTCTTTGTCAAGCAGAGTAAGAATATATCCTCGGATTTCTTCAGCAGCCTGTTGCTATCACCTTATCCTCCCCAGCAAGTGTGTGGATTTATTGCTGTAATTTAGTCACACATCAATCAAAACCACACAGCCCGGGGAAGAGGGTTAGGGTTTGAAAAATGGATGGGTACGAGGGGTTTTGGGAAAGGTTTTGGGAGACAAGAAAAAATAGCACAGCATGGACAAACAATTGTGAACATAAACAAATCTTTGGGTACAAACCTATCCATCAATCTTTGAAAGTGCATGCACTACTGCATGCATGTCAGTGAAAAGTAAGTAGTACTTTCGACAACTGTGGAAGAAAGAATGCGACAGTACAGGGCGTGTGTGGAATTATTGATAACTATATTCAACATAAGGTCTCTGTTGCCAGATACCTGAGAGCCTTGCTGGTCACTATAAATCCATTCACAACACTCAATGGGGTTGGTCTGGAAGGTATAGTAGATAGAAAAGGAGAAATTGCTCTTTTTCTAGGTGTCCCCTCACTCACCAGGGTTGCCCCTTGGTGACATGCTTCATCATTGGGGCCATCCCAGTCCTCTATGGGCTGGGGCGTGCTGCGACTTGCGAATTACGTAGGAGCACTTACAAATGACTATGTGTGGTGCAGATGTGATTGTGGAGTGGACTAAGTGATGTGTTAAGGGATCAATTTAGAAGCAGAGAGAGATCCAAGAAATGCAGTCACAGTCTTAGAAAAACACAATGGATACTGTATCTGTATGTTGTTGTAGTTGTCCTGTTGAAAGTGGTAAGTAAGTTGCTTGCAGAAAAAAAATCCTCTTATTAGCGGCACTCCTCCATTGCAGCTGACGCTTCGTCCATCGATGTTGGTCACCAGAAGACACCCTGTAAAAAAAGCACAGCATGGACAAACAATTGAACATAAACAAATCTTTGGGTACAAACCTATCCATCAATCTTTGAAAGTGCATGCACTATTGCATGCATGTCAGTGAAAAGTAAGTAGTACTTTCGACAACTGTGGAAGAAAGAATGCGACAGTACAGGGCGTGTGTGGAATTATTGATAACTATATTCAACATAAGGTCTCTGTTGCCAGATACCTGAGAGCCTTGCTGGTCACTATAAATCCATTCACAACACTCAATGGGGTTGGTCTGGAAGGTATAGTAGATCGAAAAGGAGAAATTGCTCTTTTTCTAGGTGTCCCCTCACTCACCAGGGTTGCCCCTTGGTGACATGCTTCATCATTGGGGCCATCCCAGTCCTCTACGGGTTGGGGCGTGCTGCGACTTGCGAATTACGTAGGAGCACTTACAAATGACTATGTGTGGTGCAGATGTGATTGTGGAGTGGACTAAGTGATGTGTTAAGGGATCAATTTAGAAGCAGAGAGAGATCCAAGAAATGCAGTCACAGTCTTAGAAAAACACAAAGGATACTGTATCTGTATGTTGTTGTAGTTGTCCTGTTGAATTTGGTAAGTAAGTTGCATGCAGAAAAAAATTCCTCTCATTAGCGGCACTCCTCCATTGCAGCTGACGCTTCGTCCATCAATGTTGGTGACCAGAAGACACCCTGTCCACTGCCTGCCTGATGCTGAATTGTGGCTCGCTAATGTGAAGCCTGACTCCATCCTTTTTTCCCCATTGCACAGACTGAAACCCGGCCTGTAATTATTCAACGAAAAACAGGAAGTGATATAACATTACAACACCACTGATAAATAAATATAAGGTATGTAGGCTGTGGAGTGCAAAAAGTCACACTTTGATTTTCCTAGTAGACAGTACAATATTTTTTAAAGTGCGTACTCTGTCTGGGTCACCTTTTGACGGATAAATAAGTATGGGCAAATTAATGTAGCGGATCTTCCCCTCAAGCTAGGTGTACTGTTAACTGTGTTTTAGAACAAAATTAGATCTTCCCATCAGTGCTCCCACCCAGACCCTTACTAAAGCCAGTCGCAAAAATGTAGAAGACCCCCAATCAAATCTCAAAAAACGAGGCCTAGCAGAAAACTGGTGACAAAACGTACTTTGAAAGTAAAAGTAGGCCCAAGTACCCCCTTACCCACCGTGGATTGCATTCCAACCACTTGCAAGCAACCAAGCAAAAGTATCCATAGCCAGCATCGCTCCAAGACTCGAAAACCCCCCCACCCAAACACATGCAATAGAAATACTGCTAACCCTAACGAACCCTAAGTTAAAAATAGTGGCAAAGGCTTTCTTTAACTATGCCAAATCCCCCCTGTCCCACCATGGATTTTCCAAAATTACACATTCTCACGAATGCTCTAAGACCCCAGAACTCAGTTGCAAAAATCTAGAACACCCCGAAACACATGCAATCCTGCTGCTAGGGCTAACCCTAACGAACCCATAGTTACAAAAAGTGCCAAAAGGCTTTCCGCAAGTATTTTGTCCCAACCACTTCTACCTGGTATTAGACCTTCCCAGGAATGCCCCAAGACCCGCCAAAAAGCATAACACCCCCAAACAGGCCAAAAGCAAAATCTCATACTTGCAATATTTCTCGGCCTTCGGTCCAAACGCGCTGCGTAGCTAGGCCATAGGTCCGGTTTGCCACCACGGATTTCCTGAAAAGCAAATGCAATCAAGATTAGAGTGTCCCAGCAGTGCTCCCAGACCCCGAAACTCACCCACAAACACCAGGAAGCCCCCCAAACAGGCCCCCGAAAACGCTACATTGAGCAAAATGTCAGAAATAGCAACAACAAAAAAATCGACGTGGATTTTGTCCAAACCACTTTTATCCGGTATTAGAGCTTCCCAGCAATGGCCCCAGAGCCGTCAACCCAGGAGAAAACGAGTAGAAGACCCCCAAACAGCCAAAGAGCAAAAGTACAAAAATGGGGACTTTGTCATTTTTTTCAAAATTTCCCAAATCACTCCGCGCGCGCTCTGCAGCTAGGCCCTAACTCCCCTCTGCCACCATGGATTTGCTTCAAACCTCTTGCAAAGTAAAGTATATATAGCCAGCAGTGCGCCCAGACCCCGAAACCCACCCACAAACACCAGGAAGCCCCCCAAACAGGCCCCCGAAAACACTACATTGAGCAAAATGTCAGAAATAGCAACAGCAAAAAACTCGGCCTGGATTTTGTCCCAACCACTTCTACCCGGTATTAGACCTTCCCAGGAATGCCCCAAGACCCGCCAACCCACCCGCCAAAAAGCATAACACCCCCAAACAGGCCAAAAGCAAAATCTCATACTTGCAATATTTCTCGGCCTTCGGTCCAAACGCACTGCGTAGCTAGGCCATAGGTCCGGTTTGCCACCACGGATTTCCTGAAAAGCAAATGCAATCAAGATTAGAGTGTCCCAGCAGTGCTCCCAGACCCCGAAACTCACCCACAAACACCAGGAAGCCCCCCAAACAGGCCCCCGAAAACGCTACATTGAGCAAAATGTCAGAAATAGCAACAACAAAAAATTGGCGTGGATTTTGTCCAAACCACTTTTATCCAGTATTAGAGCTTCCCAGCAATGGCCCCAGAGCCGTCAACCCAGGAGAAAACGAGTAGAAGACCCCCAAACAGCCAAAGAGCAAAAGTACAAAAATGGGGACTTTGTCATTTTTTTCCAAATTTCCCAAATCACTCCGCGCACGCTCTGCAGCTAGGCCCTAACTCCCCTCTGCCACCATGGATTTGCTTCAAACCTCTTTCAAAGTAAAGTATATATAGCCAGCAGTGCGCCCAGACCCCGAAACCCACCCACAAACACCAGGAAGCCCCCCAAACAGGCCCCCGAAAATGCTACATTGAGCAAAATGTCAGAAATAGCAACAAAATAAATCGGCGTGGATTTTGTCCAAACCACTTCTACCCGGTATTAGACCTTCCCAGGAATGCCCCAAGACCCGCCAACCCACCCGCCAAAAAGCATAACACCCCCAAACAGGCCAAAAGCAAAATCTCATACTTGCAATATTTCTCGGCCATCGGTCCAAACGCGCTGAGTAGCTAGGCCATAGGTCCGGTTTGCCACCACGGATTTCCTGAAAAGCAAATGCAATCAAGATTAGAGTGTCCCAGCAGTGCTCCCAGACCCCGAAACTCACCCACAAACACCAGGAAGCCCCCCAAACAGGCCCCCGAAAACGCTACATTGAGCAAAATGTCAGAAATAGCAACAACAACAAAATCGGCGTGGATTTTGTCCAAACCACTTTTATCCGGTATTAGAGCTTCCCAGCAATGGCCCCAGAGCCGTCAACCCAGGAGAAAACGAGTAGAAGACCCCCAAACAGCCAAAGAGCAAAAGTACAAAAATGGGGACTTTGTCATTTTTTTCCAAATTTCCCAAATCACTCCGCGCGCGCTCTGCAGCTAGGCCCTAACTCCCCTCTGCCACCATGGATTTGCTTCAAACCTCTTGCAAAGTAAAGTATATATAGCCAGCAGTGCGCCCAGACCCCGAAACCCACCCACAAACACCAGGAAGCCCCCCAAACAGGCCCCCGAAGACGCTACATTGAGCAAAATGTCAAAAATAGCAACAACAAAAAAATCGGCCTGGATTTTGTCCCAATCACTTCTAGCCGGTATTAGACCTTCCCAGGAATGCCCCAAGACCCGCCAACCCACCCGCCAAAAAGCATAACACCCCCAAACAGGCCAAAAGCAAAATCTCATACTTGCAATATTTCTCGGCCTTCGGTCCAAATGCGCTGCGTAGCTAGGCCATAGGTCCGGTTTGCCACCACGGATTTCCTGAAAAGCAAATGCAATCAAGATTAGAGTGTCCCAGCAGTGCTCCCAGACCCCGAAACTCACCCACAAACACCAGGAAGCCCCCCAAACAGGCCCCCGAAAACGCTACATTGAGCAAAATGTCAGAAATAGCACACAAAAAAATCGGCCTGGATTTTGTCCCAACCACTTCTACCCGGTATTAGACCTTGCCAGGAATGGCCCAAGACCCGCCAACCCACCCGCCAAAAAGCATAACACCCCCAAACAGGCCAAAAGCAACATCTCCTACTTACAATATTTCTCGGCCTTCGGTCCAAACGCGCTGCGTAGCTAGGCCATAAGTCGGGGTTGCCACCACGGATTTCCTGAAAAGCAAATGCAATCAAGATTAGAGTGTCCCAGCAGTGCTGACAGACCCCGAAACTCACCCACAAACAGACGGAACCCCCCCTAAGAGCACCTCAAAGGCAAGCAAGTCAGCAAAAACACTAAAAAATTTGCGCCTCGGATTTGGTCCAAACCACTTTTATCCGGTATTAGAGTTTCCCAACAATGGCCTCAGAGCCGTCAACTCACCTGCAAAGAGGTAGAACAACACCCCCACAAGTGCTGAGTCTTTCTTCATTGGGCGTAAACCAGCCCTCTGCTTTGATGGAAATAGGAGTCTGGAGGAGGAGGATAGAGGAGCATGTTCTTCTGAACTTGTGAACCTGAGGAATGCAGACTGCGGCATCTTCAAATCAATTAGCAAACAAGTGAAGACAGTTCTGCTGATGGGCTTGTTTTTGTGATTATCTGATTAAAGTTTGAATTATATTAACTGTGCACAACAAAGAAAGACAGACACACAGGAATAAAAGTGAATAAGGACGAAAAAGAAAGTTATTGATTCGTTGTCTCATTTTCAGGGTTCGGTATCACGGTCCAGGAATAAGAATAAGGCTTCGTCATCATACTCTGCGAATTCAGGCAGGGTGAGCTCAGTGTCACCTGACAGAGTAAAAATTCCATCATCTATATTGCAGGCCAACTCGTCTTCATCCAGCGCGCTTTATCGTACTCTGAAATCTGGTGGTATGAGGTGCTGATTCATCTTGATCATTGTTAACCTCTCCACAATTTTGGGCGAGAGGCGGCTCCGTTTGGAAGTTACAATGCCACCAGCAGCACTGAAAACACGTTCAGAAGACACGCTTGCGAGTGGGCAAGACAAGTAGTTTAAAGCCAGGTTGGTGAGCTGTGGCCACAATTCTTTTTTCCCATGCCAATACGCCAATGGGTCAGCCTTAACATAGACCTCTGTTGAGTCATTCAGATAGTCCTTCACCATCGACTCAAGGTCCTCATCCAAGGTTCCTCCACTTTGCTTAGCTGTGCCTCTGACCTTTTGAGAACCAAACCCAAGCCGAGCTAGCCAATCCTCTTCAGCCTCCAATGTTTCTGTTGTGTCTGGTGCAGATGATCCGGTTGCCGGTGTCTTTAACGGCTGAGAGGTCACTTGTGCCACAGCCACAGGTGCAGAAGTGGATTGTTTTGACTGGGGATGGCCTGCTGATGCTGATGTACTGCCTTCTCCTTCAATTTTCTGCCGTTCTCTTTCAAACCTCTTGGCTGACAAGGCTAGCCAACGTTTGTACTTTGGAACATGTTCATCATCAAAAGGAAAGAATGCTTGGCCTGCCAGCGCCTTTTTGTAGCGTGGATCCAGAATAGTAGCACAAATGTAATGCTGTTCTGAGTGGATCATTTTAAGACGTTCATCACCTTGTAGGAGCTCTAATAATTTCTCAGCCAGAACAAAAGAGTCTTGGTTTTTTACATCTTTTTCAAACACAGAACACACCTCCTTCAGTTGGTGCTCCAGCATGTACAACAATGGCATAGCTTTTCCCAAATTACAGTCCTCCTTGCTGACTGCACGCGTGAAGAACTCAAAAGGACGAAGCATGCGTGTCAGGCTTTGAACTATGTTCCATTGCGCCCCACCCATCCTCAGGTCCTCCTGAGCTGTACCCTCTGTTAAGAAATATTGATCGAGTACCGTATACTGCTCATACAGACGCTCTAGCATGTAGAAGGTTGAGTTCCAACGTGTTACCACCTCCTGGATGAGTGTTTTCACTGGCATTTGACGTTGATATAGCAGGCTCCTCAGCTGCTTCCGGGCCTTAAAAGAATGGCTGAAATGGTTGCACATTTTTCGGCAGGTGTCCAATACTCTGTATGCTGCACTGTCTTTATTACCCAAGAATTTTTGGACAACCAGGTTTATACAGTGCGCCAAACACGGCACTCTAAAAAACTCACCCAGCCTCATGGCCTTAACTATATTGGCGCCATTTCTGCTGTGTGACGTTTCTCCAAACCAAACATGGCTAGTGTTGCATGTTTCCGAGCAGCTTTAAAAACAATGTCCGGGTCAACACCTGTGTTTAGCTTTGCTTTAGCCCCTGAAAAAGAGACCCAGTGTGCAGTGATGCACATGTAATCAGCGCCTGCACCACTGGTCCACATGTCTGTTGTCAGATGTATTGTGTGAACAGCACTCTTCTGCAAAGCTGCCCCAATCACCTCCAGAACATCTTCATGTAGTGCTGGAACCGCAACTCGGGCAAAATAGAACCGGCTGGGAACCTTCCATTTAGGGCAGAGCGCTGCCACTAATTCTAGAAAACCAACCCCTTCTACAAAAGAAAAAGGGAGAAGGTCCAGAGCTAGCATTTTAGCCAGCTTAGTGTTATACAGACGCGTCAGTGGGTGGTTGCGTTCATATTGCGCTTCTGTAAACAACATCTTTTTAATGTTGCCCTGGACCAAGGATTTACGGGTGATGATGATATCTTCGACCCTGTTACGCTCGCTGATGAACTTTTTTGCATTGATGTCTCACTCTCTCCCACACTCTTAGTGTGGCTCACATGGGGTGTGCTGCTGACAGGGTTACTGGGTGTAAGTGAAGTGTTTGAATCGTCTTCTTCCTCCTCGTCATCATCAGATAAAAAATCAACGTTTTCATTACGTGCAATTCGGGATTCCTTGACCGCCTCTAGGTGCGCAAACCATTGGACAGCGTGCGTTCTCCTAAGATGACCTCTCTGGCCTCCGGTACCATAGTTGGTACCAAACTTACCACGACTAACTCGAAGCTTACAAATGCTACAAATGGCTACGTTTTCCTTTTTTGGGCAAACACTAAAGAAGTCCCAAACTGGAGACTTGAAATGTCTTTGGGGGCCGGAGGAGGCGGCAATTGGAAAGGGGCGACCACTCGGTCCCCCCGAACGTATGGTTGGGTGCCCCGATCCTCCCGGGAAACCATTTTGGGCGGGGGGCGTGTCTCGGCTGGTATGCCCGAAGCGGCGTAGCCGGGGCGCGCCTTTTCCCGCCCAAGAGGGGTTGTCCTAGACACCTACACCGATGGCCACGCCCAGTGGGCGTACCGGCGGAGGGTACACGCCCTCCCGAAGAAGAATAAAGAGAGCGGGAATCCGAAGAAGCGTCCTCTTGTTCCTGTGCTTGGAAGCTGCACCCACTCGTTGCACGTGAGCCCTCCACGGAACAAGGAGCAATTTTGAGAACTTGTAATTCTTGTGTTTCTCTTTCAGTGACTTCACAGAGAAGAGTCCCGGACCGTCTTGATCGACCCAGAGTAGATAATCGAACCATGTCTGGCAAGAAGGCAGGAAAGGGTTCCGAGACAGACCAGGTGCTTCGCATGTTGGTGAACAGAATGACGAGAATAAAACGAAGCATCGGTCAAGTTCCAGCGCTTGGTCGTGATATGGCGGGCATTAAGAAGCAACTGGCCGCAATGAACAAGCCTGGTAACCCGAAGAAGGTAATAGGCCCGGCATTGCCGGGAGTCGTCCCCGAGGGTAGAGGGAAACGGGTCAAGAGGAGGGCGGCGGCAGGGGAGGTTCCGGTCCCTGAGGTACCCCCGGTCAGCCCTGCCAGACCAGCTGATGCCCCAGTACCAATCCCAGACGCGGGTCAACCGATTTCGGTTGTGATTACGCCCGCCAACGACGAGGACATGCCTCCTGAATTGGCCACCCAGTTGGCCGCATGGCTCAACAAAAAGGCAGGGGGTGCTACGGCGCCCGGAGACACGGCCGAAGAGGCCAAGTTACTAATCCAGCAGTTGCGGCAGTCGCGAGATGCCGCGAAGGCGAATCTCCCTCTTGTCTCCCCACAGGTGACCCCGGAAGGACCGGCAAGTGGCATCGAGAAAACGGCGGGAACAATGACCGAACCGGGTAAGCTCGCTTTGCCAGTGGCGGGGGAGGGCTCATTGCCCTCAAGACGGGAGAGAGTGGTTCAACATATCCCGTTGGCCACGAAAGAATTGATATGGGCAGACAAGTATGTTAATATGTTTTCGTTGTTGACTGACCATCGCGAGATGGAGTATGCTAAGACAAAGAAAGATTTGTGGCACCCGAGTGTCTGGTGAGCCAAAATGGTGGGATTCAGGGTGGATGAGACGATAACAAATTGGGCCAAGGCCTTTGCAATGTTTACTGAGATTATTGGCGAGCGTAAGCCCGAGGTATTGCCCGAATTTTCTTGTTATCAGGCACGTATAATGGATTTTTATGAAACATATGAGAGGAATGAATGGATGGGTTACGACATGAAATTCCGTAAAGCGAAAGAGTATGATTCATCTCTGACATGGGATTGCCTCGACTCGATTTCTTGGCAGAAGCAGCTCCTGCCTGGTGCGGCGAGGACGTCCTCGCCAGGTGGGAATGGGTCGGGGTTTTCCCACCAGCAGCCTGCGGTGCCCTTTCGAGCAGGCGCCCGTGGCGATCACCAGCCGAGAACCGGCGGGAATGGTGGAAAGCGGGGGGTCTGTTGGGGCTTCAATAGAAGCAACTGTACCAGACCGCAAGGGGCATGTATGTTCAAACATGCGTGTGCGGGTTGTGGGAATTCCTCGCACCCGGAGAGTTCATGCAGGTCAAAAAATAGCGGGTCGGGAGGTAGAGGAGGGTCCAAACAAGACTGAGGGGGATCGTTGTGTACAATTGCCCACTCCCGTTGATCTCATGGCTATGACTCCCTGGTTAAACAAATACCCTGATTATGTCTCTGCTGGGGTGTTGAGGAAGGGATTCTTATATGGCTTCCACATCCCGGCGGGGGATTTTCGTGGGGAACCTTTTTGTAAAAACCAGCTCTCGGCACAACATAATCCAGGTGTGGTGGAGAGGAAAATCGCTAAAGAGGTGACCCTAGGCCGAATTGCTGGCCCATTTCAGCACCCGCCAGTAGCAAATTTCATCTGTTCCCCATTAGGGGTGGTCCCCAAAAAAGACCCCGGGGAATTTAGGCTGATCCATAATCTGTCTGCTCCAAGGGGTTTCTCAGTAAACGATGCTATTGACCCGGAAGTCTGTTCGGTGCGGTATGCATCATTCGATGATGCCGTCACCATGTTAAATCGCCTGGGCCCCGGGGCGCTTATGGCGGAATCAGATATCGAATCAGCGTTCCGGTTGCTCCCGGTACACCCACAGGATCAGGGTTTGCTAGGTTTTGCGTTCCAAGGACGTTATTACATGGATAAATGCATGCCGATGGGTTGCTCCATTTCTTGTGCCTATTTTGAAACATTCAGCTGTTTTTTAGAGTTGGCATTCACCGAGGCCACAGGGCATAGGCATGTTATGCATTACCTAGATGACTTTCTGTTCTTGGGAGCAGCCGGTGACACGGAATGTGCGCAGGCGCTACAGGACTTTTGCACCCTCATGGGGGGAGTTTGGAGTGCCATTGGCACCAGGTAAGATGGTCGGACCATCTACTTCACTCGAGTTTCTGGGAACTGAGCTCGATTCTGTGGAGGGATGTTTCCATTTGCCAGTGGGAAAGGTAGCTAAATCCCTGGAACTGTGCCTTAGTAAGGAGAAGGTGACCCTGCACCAGCTACAGCAGGCAGTGGGTCAGCTTAACTTTGCCTTGAGAGTGATACCAATGGCCCGCCCTTTTTCACGCTCTATTGCACAAGCTATGGTTGGTCTCAAGGAAGGACACCACCGCACAAGACTGTCTGCAGAGGTTTGCCAGGATATGCGCATCTGGTTGGCATTTCTGGTGGACTTCAATGGTCGAGTAGTGTGGAACAAGCCGCCAGCGTCTTCGGACGAGCTGGGTTTGTGGACTGACTCGGCGGGGAGCGTGGGATTCGGCGCCATCTTTGGTAATCGATGGTCGGCGCAAACATGGCCGACGTGGTGGCACACCAGCGGTCTCACAGGTAACATAGGGTTCCTCAAGCTATTCCCTATTTTTGTTGCTCTGATGGCATGGCCGGACGAGTTCAGAGACCGCTCAGTGGTATTTTGGTCTGACAATATGACTGTTGTCAAATGCATTAACAATCAGGCAGCACGCTGCAAATGGATCTTGAGATTGTTGAAGGAAGTTGTGCTCCTTTGCATGAGACTGAATGTACAGTTCAGGGCAAAACATGTGCAGGGTGTACTGAATCATGCGGCTGATGCACTCTCTCGTTCACATATGCAGGCGTTCAGGGGTTATCTACCTACAGCAGACCTAGCGGCGGCACCATTCCCCGAAGCACTCTGGCTAATCGGTG
Source organism: Lissotriton vulgaris (assembly GCF_964263255.1). Lineage (NCBI taxonomy): Eukaryota > Metazoa > Chordata > Amphibia > Caudata > Salamandridae > Lissotriton > Lissotriton vulgaris. The sequence continues at coordinate 1,433,547,458 of NC_141693.1, read as the reverse complement.
CCCCGGATTACAAGACCTCGTGGCAGCAAGCTTAGCCCCCAGGACGAGGAAGGCATACGAAGGAGCGTTTCGTTCCTATTGTGCATTTTTGGGTCCGACAGAGAATCAGAACTGGGGTCAGGAGGATTCCTTTCTAAGGTTCCTGGTAGCACTGCACAGGGAAGGCCGATCAGCGGCAACGGCCAATAGGCATAGGGCGGCTATTTCATCCATGGCGCAGGTGCATGGCATAAAAGACCCAACGGGTTCCTTTTTTGTGAAGAAAGCCCTTCGTGGCTGGCAGCGCCTCAAGGGTCGTAAGCAAGACGAGAGGCGCCCGATTGGCTTAGAAAGGTTGTCCCTACTCATGGCGAAACTAGTCACGACATGCTCCTCCCAATTCGAAGCAGTTCTGTTCCGGGCAGCATTCGCATTAGCGTTCCATGGGGCTATGCGGGTGAGCGAACTGGTCGCAAGGAATAAGAAAGATGTGGAGGGAGGCTTGTGCAGGGATCACATCCTAATTAGGGGTGATTCGATGTTAGTCATGATAGTTAGGTCCAAAACTGACCAGGGAGCTATGGGAAACAGTGTTGTTGTCCAGCGCATGCGAGGGTCCCCCACGTGCCCGATAAGGTGCATTGAGGAATACTTGGCACTGAGGGCGGATACATGGGGGGGAGTTTGCTGAGGCACATCGATGCCACCCCACTGACGAGGTTTCAGTTCCAGAGGGTGCTAGCACTGACAATCGCGGCGGCGGGCATGGACCCGAGCGATTTTGGGACCCACTCCTTTAGGATAGGGGCTGCTACTGAGGCTACAGCCAGGGGTCAGAGTGCGGAAGAGGTGAAACAGTTAGGAGGATGGTCCTCAAATTGTTTTAAAAGGTATGTGCGATTGCACATGTTGTGAAGTCAAGTTACATGCACTCACGCTTCTTGTCTTCTGTTTGATTTACAGTTTCGCGAGCATATCATGCGGGCGGAATTTGCAGTCGACCCAGCACCAGGGGACCAGCGGTCACGGATCGCCTGCTGAGGAGAGAGTGGTGTGGGTCGTGTGCCACTCATACGTGAGGCGGGCCGGGGACGTATTCAAAGCAGGTGACGTGACTCACGCAGCTGGGAAATACGGGTACAGAGTGGCCTTCCACGGAAGGGGCGGGCTCTGTATTGACCAGTTCGAATCTTTTGTTGAGGGTCTCTTAGGGCTGCAGAGGTCACCGCCATCTGTAATCATAGTACACCTGGGGGGCAATGACTTGGTGACACTTGGTAGGCGAGTATTACTCGAGCGAGTTTTGTCTGCCGTTAGCTGGTTGGCAAAAAGAATCCCGGGGTGCATGATTGCCTGGTCCCACATGATTCCCAGACGGGTTTGGCGGGGGGGCCTTTCAGTGTCAGCTCTGAACCATTCGGTGAAGAAGGTTAACAACAAAATTGGTAGATTGTTTCGCTCTGCGCAGTTGCATAGCATTCCGCATGGGTGTATTCGGGGTGATCACATGTATCTCAATGATGGGGTTCACCTGTCCCGGGAGGGGAATGTCCTACTCATAGGAGACTTCATAGCATGGCTAAGGGGTTTGAGGAAGCATGACCTTTAGGAGGAGTTTGTGGGGGGGCCGGATAGCCGGTCAACTATCCGGCCTGTGGCGGTAAGGTCATGACCGGTGAGCAGTAATTTCAAGGTCCCTAGAGGGGGGCGCCACCCACTATGGATGGGAGCGCCCGGCGGGAGGCGGCCATTGGCCCCTCCCACTGGGAGGCGGCACCCACTAAGGATGGGTCGCCTAAGGGGAGACGGCCATAGGCCCCTTCCAGGGGAGGAGGCGGCTATGTGCCCCTCCTACGAATTTCCCGGGGCCCGGATATCCGCGACGGCGGATGTGAGAGAGAGTGTGGGGTCGGGGGGAGTCCACGCTGTCCTTCCTACAGATACCTCACAAGGGTGCTCGGACGACCTTTAAGATGGCGTCGAGCTGAAATGGGGGCCCCCAACAAGACAGGGGAAATTGGAGTTGGCACAGAGGGTACAGTCCTCTGCACGGCTGCCACTCACACCGTGAGGGCGAGAGTTTTGGTAGTAGGGATCTGACACCGGTTGTGACCTTGCCGTTGGCCCTTAATGCTAGGATGTACAATTTTAATTTAGAATGTATGCATTTGCAGGATGTTAGACCCGGCTAGGAAACCTTTGTATTAGAGATTTGTTAAGGTTAGCCAATGAACATGTCTTCATCGAAATGTAATAAATGAAAATTGTACATGATATGAAACTTTTATTTAATGTTTTAATTTTGTTCCATATTTTAATAAATACGGCCGGTAGGGTGACTCTCTCCCGCCTTCCAAAAGTTCAGAACTGCGTCCATCTTCCCATCCTTGGGGATTGTGTTGGGAGTAAGCATGGGCGGAAAATCCGTTACGCTCGCGGATTTTGCGGATTTTCGGTAAATTCACAATCCGCGAGATTCGCGAATTTCCCGCAAAATCCGCAAATCCGCGAGCAGCGGATTTTATGGCTTGCTCGCACTGTTCGCGTGAGTTCGCGGCTTCCCAGTTCAACTTCGCGCCCCGCGAATAAGCGCTAAATTGCAGAAATACGATCTTAGCAAAACTGAAACTACTTACCAGGTTCAAAAGTTCAAGCTCATCATTAGTAGCCATTTCCTGTAGTGCTTCCTGAGGGCCCCCTCCAGAGTTCAGTTGCCTACTTGCAACTATTATGTGACCCTGCTCTGACCCTCAGAATAGTTACACAAAGGTCCTGAATTACAGCTAAGGCAGACAAGCAGGAGCCAGGCTGGAAGTTCAAATCCAGTGACACATTAATCAGCCCCTAATTCATTATTGTCAGTTGGGGCAGGGCAGGTGTTGTAACTAATTTTGCAACAATGAAAGCACTTAGCAAGTGCAAAAGATCACTAATCAGGAAGCACTAAGGAAGCAGGTGCCAGCTAAAAAAATATTCCGTGACACATTAATCAGCCCCAAATTAATTCAGGTCACTTGAGGCAGGGAAGGTGTGCTTTGCTTTGCCAGAATAATGTACACTGGACAACCAGAGGGTGCTGTGATGAAACAGAGGGTGGCATGAGTAGTCAGAGAGTGGCAGTGATGACAGAGAGTGGCAGTGATGAAGAAGAGTGTCCCAAACAGGCTGGACACGTAGAAACAACAAGTTCGCAAAACTTGCGACCCGACAGGTAAGTTCGCGTTTGCGAAATTGTACAAAACCCTCGCGAACTGGCAGAAACCCACGCGAACACAAAAAAAAAAAATCCGCAAATTCGCGAGAATTCCCGGATTTTGCGGATTGCGAGTTCGCAAATCCGCAAAATTCGCAACGCGAGATTCGCAAAATTCGCCCATGCTTAGTTGGGAGGGGGTGACAGGCATCCCGGCCATAACTGGTGGTGGTGGTCCTGCTGCTAATGCCAGATGAAGTGGAGGATGTGGATTGCCGAACTTCAGTACGTTTTGCACTTTCACCACCACTAATTGAGGTCGAGGTGGATGGAGGTCCCACTCCCTTCTTGCGAGGAAGAAATATGGAAGCGGTAGGTGTTGGTGTACTAGTTAACTCCAAATCCAATGATTGTTGTGTTTCCATTGACTCCTCGTCGACATCATCATCACGCTCAGCAGCTTCTCAGGATAGGGTCAAAATGTCTCTTTGCTGCATGCCCGTTGGGGCTGCAGTCACCATTATGATGACTGGATCGTCGTCGTGAAGGGCTTCTTCAGCAGCAGTATGCGTCACTTCTTGTTGAGCCTCATCACACTCCATAGGTATGAGTTTTTCGATGACCTTCCTTTTACGCTTAGGTATCTTTGTCAGATCATGGTGTGCCTCACTCTCAGACAGCCTTGGTGGTTCCCCATCTTCATCCCGATCATCAGAAGGAGGTGTGCTTGAAGAAGATGTAGACCTCACCCTTGATCTCTTCCTTGTTAGGGGTGTGGAAGACAATGAATGATAATCAGGAGGAGTGGCTTCCTCAAATGATACCTCTCCTTCATTGTCGATTTCCTGATGTGCCCCTACGTCGGGAGGAACAACTATTGTGGGCACTTGTGACCCTCCATGCACCTCTGCTTGCGCATCTCCTTGCGCTGCCTCTCCTTCCACATGTACTTGGGCTTGTACTTGCACATGGTGTTGTTGTTGCGGCTGTGGTTGTTCAACACTTGTCAGATGACTTACAACAAGCTGTGTTGATTCAGGGACATTGCTGCTACTTTCTTGCGATGAGCCAACATCACTGGTCGATGGTGATTGGAGAAGTACACTGACTGCCTCTGAAGCACTCAAGGGCTTTGACTTAAGTTGGCGTGGTGGTGGAGGCACTGAACCCAATGGAGCGGGGGTGCTGCTCCCAGCTTGGTCCCCAGCAGATCCTGCTGCTGCAGGCGTAATTTTATTTTTTGCTCCCAAAAAAACCTGGCGGTTGGCACACCAGCCTCCTTGGTAACTTGCTTCTTCTGCTCCTTGCTAGCAACTTTCTTGCTAGAGGAGCTACGGAGACCTTTTTTTGGGGCCATCTTCTTCAGAGCAGGTCAGACAGCAGGCCGCAGTTGCACGAATTGTAGAGTTGTCTGAGGCCAGACGTGACGTCGCGTGACGTTATGCTGCACACACACACCGCTGCAGGACTTCTTCCTGGCACTGGTGGTTCTCTTGAGTCTTGTGCACCTAAAAACAATGGAAGACAGAGGAACATCAGTTCAGTTATACACCCCAAAAAAATCGAAAAAAAACAGAAAAATCAGCACAATCCCATTCCATCCATGCCCTCCATGATGTTTAAGTTCAAGACACCCCACAGAAAGACTAGGCTCATGCAAGACTCAATACCCCTGGTGAAAAGGCCACAAGTACAGCCCCAAAAAACGAAAATCACTGAAAAATCAGCACAATCCCATTCCATCCATGCCCTCCATGATGTTTAAATTCAAGACACCCCACAGAAAGACTAGGCCCATGCAGGACTCACTACCCCAGGGCAAAAAGGTTGAAAAGTAGGCAAAATAGTTGCAGGCCTAACAACAATGCCTGCATTCAAAATGGCCACTTGCCTCCCTGCACATGGCCAGGGCCTGTAGCAGCACTCAAAATGGCCCCCAGCCACATGGCCTGTCCCTCCCCATGAACACCCCCAAAAATCGAAAAACCCTGAAAAATCAGCACAATCCCATTCCATCCATGCCCTCCATGATGTTTAAGTTCAAGACACCCCACAAAAAGACTAGGCCCATGCTAGACTCAATACCCCTGGTGAAAAGGCCACAAGTACAGCCCCCAAAAACGAAAATCACTGAAAAATCAGCACAATCCCATTCCATCCATGCCCTCCATGATGTTTAAATTCAAGACAACCCACAGAAAGACTAGACCCATGCAAGACTCACTACCCCTGGGCATAAAGGTTGAAAAGTAGGCAAAATGGTTGCAGGCCTAACAACAATGCCTGCATTCAAAATGGCCACTTGCCTCCCTGCACATGGCCAGGGCCTGTAGCAGCACTCAAAATGGCCCCCAGCCACATGGCCTGTCCCTCCCCATGAACACCCCCAAAAATCGAAAAACACTGAAAAATCAGCACAATCCCATTCCATCCATGCCCTCCATGATGTTTAAGTTCAAGACACCCCACAAAAAGACTAGGCCCATGCTAGACTCAATACCCCTGGTGAAAAGGCCACAAATACAGCCCCCAAAAAAGAAAATCACTGAAAAATCAGCACAATCCCATTCCATCCATGCCCTCCATGATGTTTAAATTCAAGACACCCCACAGAAAGACTAGGCCCATGCAAGACTCACTACCCCTGGGCATAAAGGTTGAAAAGTAGGCAAAATGGTTGCAGGCCTAACAACAATGCCTGCATTCAAAATGGCCACTTGCCTCCCAGCACATGGCCAGGGCCTGTAGCAGCACTCAAAATGGCCCCCAGCCACATGGCCTGTCCCTCCCCATGAACACCCCCAAAAATCGAAAAACACTGAAAAATCAGCACAATCCCATTCCATCCATGCCATCCATGATGTTTAAGTTCAAGACACCCCACAAAAAGACTAGGCCCATGCTAGACTCAATACCCCTGGTGAAAAGGCCACAAGTACAGCCCCCAAATACGAAAATCACTGAAAAATCAGCACAATCCCATTCCATCCATGCCCTCAATGATGTTTAAATTCAAGACAACCCTTATAAAGACTAGGCCCATGCAAGACTCACTACCCCTGGGCATAAAGGTTGAAAAGTAGGCAAAATGGTTGCAGGCCTAACAACAATGCCTACATTCAAAATGGCCACTTGCCTCCCTGCACATGGCCAGGGCCTGTAGCAGCACTCAAAATGGCCCCCAGCCACATGGCCTGTCCCTCCCCATGAACACCCCCAAAAATCAAAAAACACTGAAAAATCAGCACAATCCCATTCCATCCATTCCCTCCATGATGTTTAAGTTCAAGACACCCCACAGAAAGACTCAGTCCACCCACCACTGAGTACCCCTGAGCAAAAGGCCCCAAAACAGCCCAAAAATCGAAAATTCCAAAATTGTAGTTGCGGCAACTGTAATGCCCCAAACAAACTTACTTGTAAAATTTCTAATCCAAAAGTGATCCAAAGAAAGTCAAAAAGGCCTCAAATCCAAATATCCAGCAGCATCCACAAAAAGTAATCCTTCCAGCTCCAGATCCAAATGAAAAGTGACCAGGAGATGGACAAAGCACTGGGAGGAGCCTGCTGGACAGGAACAGGAAGTTGAAGACTGTGGGGCACTTCCTTCCTCCCCCCCCCCCTCCCCCCTTCTCCAAAATGGACTCCTCGCAAAAAAAGTGCAGGCAAATGTCAACCTAAGGAGTTATTCAGATAAAAATCATCATTTCAAGAAGGTTTATGCTGCTTGCTGGTGGATTTCTTGTGCAGAATTGCAAATTTTATATTTTCGCGTGTACGAGATTGTTGCTGCTCGCCGCATCTCAAAGCTCGCAGTTGCGAAGTACCGCGAGACGTGATCTCGTCGTACTCGCGTTGACAAACGCTCGCTGCAAAAGTTGGCAAGCCGCGATTACGTAATCGCGCTTGCCAAATTCCTGTGGGATCCCGCAGCAAGATCCAAAATTGCGCAGCACTCGCAAAATATCGAGAAAAACAACTCGGCAAACGATGATAAACGCCGCGCGCCGCAAAATTGTATCACCAAGAAAAAAAAATCCACTGCGTGCGAATTTGCGGATTTTGCGGGAAATTCGCAAATCTCGCGGATTGCGAATTTACCGAAAATCCGCAAAATCCGCGAGCGTAACGGATTTTCCGCCCATACTTAGTCTACAACAGATATAGAGATGAAAGGGATCAGTCCCCTGAGTTGAGGAGAAGGGAGGATCGACACAGACTTTCCGATCGTAATTCACAGTACCATACAGATGACAGGAATCCATTTCGTAATGGAGATGGATATGAACATGATGTTTTAATACCCAAAAAACATGACAACATTTACCCTGATTTGTCCTGGTTGACAGAACGTAGTAAGAATGACTAGGAAATAGGTCAAGCTCCAGTACACAGGTGGGCTCACAGAAATGATAGACCCTATGTAGATATTGAAATTTTTTGGAAACATCGTTATATCCAGATACAGGAGCGGAGGCCACTCTTATTCATGGAAAATCAAAGAAATTCAAAGGCCAATTTTTCACAATTACTGGTTTAGGTGGAAAGGAAACTCCCGCAGTGCAAACTACACTTGAAATGAGAATAGGCAGAATTCCCCGAAAAGAATATTCTGTATTAGTTGTACCACTTTTGGAGTACATAATTGGAATTGACATTCTAAAAGGAATGATTTTGCATTTAGATGACCGCTGTTATCAATTTGGAACTAAACATTATATATCGTCCAGACCCGTACGGGTTGGTCGTTTAAGAATGCCCCCCATAAAAATCACTCAGGCTACAAAAGTTGTTTCCCAGAAGCAATATCGTATTCCAGGTGGCCATGAAGAGATTAGTGCTACTATTCAGGATTTGGTTGATGCAGGAGTTATAACTCCGGTTACTTCTGCTTGGAATAATCCCGTTTGGCCCGTGCGTAAGAGTGATAATTCTTGGCGCATGACTGTTGATTATCGCGAGCTGAACAAACATACACCCCCTTTGACTGTCGCAGTACCGGATATTATTACTTTAATTGAAAGAATCCAAAAGCATCCAGGTACATGGTATGCGTCCATTGATATTGCTAATGCTTTCTTTTCAATTCCGATTGCCCCCGAGTGTCAGGAACAATTCAGTTTTACATGGAATGGACGTCAAATGACATTTAGAAGTCTTCCCCAAGGCTATGTACATAGTCCTACGATCTGTCACCGGCTGGTAGCGGAACATTTGTCCGAAGTATCTGAACACCCGCAAATTCAGATATGTCATTATATTGACGACATTTTGATTCAAGGTGCAACACAAGATCAAGTTCAGACCCAATTAGATCAAACCCTTGAGTGCTTACGTGAGAAAGGTTGGGAAATCAATCCCGATAAGTTACAAGGTCCATCTCAAAGTGTAAACTTTTTAGGCATCAATTGGCATGAAGGTCACAGAGAGGTGATTCCACAGGTTAAACAAAAGGTTTTGGATTTTGCAGTCCCAAGAAACAGGAAAGAAGCCCAGAGCTTCATTGGTTTGTTTGGCTTTTGGCGCCAACATATCCCACATTTGAGTCAGATATTGGCCCCTTTATATCGAGTCACTCGCAAAAAGAATGTGTTTGAATGGAGCGAACCACAGCAAACTGCGTTCAATTTGGCAAAAGAAGCGATTCAGTATGCTTTGGATCTGTGGCCTGTGTGCGATGGTGATGTGGATTTGAATGTGTCCGTGCAAGGTCTTTATGCAAATTGGAGTTTGTGGCAAAAACAAGGCAGACAAAAAGTACCATTAGGTTTTTGGACCAAAAAGTTACCTGAGGCTGGTGAGCGTTATACACCCTTTGAGAAACAGTTGCTTGCATGTTATTGGGCTCTGGTGGATACCGAGCAATTGACTTTGGGTCATGATGTGATTTTGAGACCTGAAATTCCTATTATGCAGTGGGTTTTGAGTTCGCCGAAAACTCATCGAATTGGACATGCTCAAGAAGCAAGTGTGATTAAATGGAAGTGGTACATTCAAGATAGGGCACGTGTGGGTCCGAAAGGTGTGGCATCTTTACATGAGCAAGTGGCGCAGGCGCCATCGATTGAGACTGGAAATGATTGCTCCGTACCTGTGGTACAGGAATCTCCTGTTAAGTGGGGTAAGCCATTTGATGATTTGTCCGTGGAGGACAGAAAACATGTGTGGTTTACGGATGGTTCAGCAAGGTTCATAGGAGAGAAACGGCATTGGAAGGCAGTGTCCTATAATCCGATCTCACAAAAATTGCTGAGTACAACCGGTGAGGGAAAGAGTGGTCAATTCGCTGAATTATATGCAGTTTACCAGGTTTTGAAACAGGAATTACCTGGCACATGTCATATTTTCACTGATTCCTGGTCCACTGCTAATGGACTGGCGGTTTGGTTACCAACTTGGCATTCTCATAATTGGGAATTGCATTCGAAAGAACTGTGGGGAAAAGAATTATGGCAAGAAATTTGGGAAATGCTCCCACAGAGTACTGTGACAATCTTTCATGTGGATGCTCATACCCCGATAGACTCCCTTGACAAATTCTTTCATAACATTGCAGATGAGAAATCTATTGCTGAGGCAGTGGTGGACATGCAAGATTCTGATTTGGCGGGATTGGCGAAATGGGCCCACCAGAAAGCAGGACATTTTGGAGAAAGAGCCACTAGCAGGTGGGCCGCCGTTCGAGGAATTTATATTCCTTTAGATTTCATTAAAGATACCATTTTGCATTGTCCCATCTGTCAACATTCCAGACGACGAAAAGAACCACAAATTGTTAGAGGTCATTTACATTGAGGAAAATTGCCCGCTCAAATTTGGCAGATTGATTATATTGGTCCACTCCCTATGAGTAAAAATTGCCAATATGTGTGTAAAATTGTTGATACCTACAGTGGCCTTTTAGTGGCCTTTCCTTGTAAACAAGCTACCCAAGTGAATACCATTAAAACATTGGAATTGATTATGCTCTATTATGGTGTTCCATTTCAAATTCAATCTGACAACGCATCCCACTTTCGTGGAAGATTGGTACAGGAATTTTGTGTGGAAAATAACATTGAATGGGTGTTTCATATACCATATTATCCACAGGCATCAGGCCTTATTGAAAGAATGAATGGTTTGCTAAAAGAACAATTGCGAAAATTGACTGACAATAAATATAAGAATTGGAGAGATTATTTGTTCCAAGCACTGTTAATTTTGAACAATCGTCCCTTTTTTAATGCTAAATCTCCTTTAATGCGTTTGTTTCCCCCAACTGTTGATGCAAAACCTAATTCCATTGGCAATACTGTAATGTACTGGGAAATTTCCCCCGGAGCACTGGCTCCATGCAGAGCAACCCCAGGTTCCGCAGGCTTGGACCTGCATGCTATGAATGACACTGTGATTAAGAGTAGAGATCGAGTCATCATTGAAACTGGTGTTGGTGTCTGTATACCAACTGGAAATTTTGGACTGATTGCCCCTAGATCGGGCCTAGCCTTAAAAGGCATTCAAGTACTCGGTGGAGCCATTGACAGTGATTATCAGGGAGAGATTAAGGTTCTCCTGCTGAACAGCAGTGAGGTTGATTTATCGATTCAAAAGACTGACCGAGTTGCTCAATTGCTAATTATGCCTGTTTTCAGTGGCGAGATTCAGAAAGGCACTGCCCCAACGTTGCTAACTGTGCGAGGACAGAAAGGATTTGGCTCTACGGTTAATCCGGGAGCGAGAATATGGGTGCAATCGCCTAAAAATCCCCCTGAACAAGCTGAAATCATTGCAACCGGTCATGACAATACCATTCTAGTAATGAGACCAGGGAAAGATAGCTGGGAAGCTGTCCCGGCTGACAAATGTTACCTACGAGAATGAATAATGCCTGTATTTGATTTTCTTTCAGATCATTCTCTGGACTGTTGCTGCAGGATGTGCCGGCGTTGGACTCCTTTTGGTCTGCTACGCCGGGAGAGAAGGGAACCCACAGACTTTGGTTGATTCGAGAACCCGAGTACCGCGTTCCTTTGCTGCGTGGGATTCATCATCTAACTTTTGGACTACTTTAGCTAAACGAGTTACCAATTCCCCACATTTTTGCCTGACACCGATGCGTTCAGTGACTGACATTCTAGCGACCTGTTTGGTTGCTGTCCCCGCTTCGTTAGAAACTCTAACGCATATTTTTAATATATCAAATGCCCAACCCAATGTAATTCTTGGTGATTTTGCTGCACACGAATACTGTCCTTTATGTACTATACTTTCAGATTCAATGCCTCCGATTCATTCCCAAATCACTACATATAATATTACACAGGGTGATCTGTGTTTTTTCCTTACTTGTGATCCTAATGCAATTACTGAATGTGTACGGTTAAAGCTAAAGGCAGCGACTTCTTTTTCTGCCCTTTGTGTTCCCGAAGACCTCCAAAGTCATGTACTTCTGTTAAAAATAATATGACCTGTAAGAGTATAGTAGTTGCCCCTAGTCATTATCGCACAATGTTGTTACCTTCTGGTTGGATTTTCTCCTGTGGCAATACTTCTTGGCCCTATATTCCCGCAAATATTTCCGGAGGCCCATGTGCCATCACTAGACTGAGTTTATTAATGCTTTCTTCACATCCTAATACCTATTCCTGTGTAGTTTGTGATTCTATGATGTTACATGAGGATTGTGATTCTTCCTAATATCTCTTTTCCAAGTCTGAATACCTTAGTCTAGCTATTTCGATTATTGGTGTCCCAGCATTGGCTGTCTATAATGCCAAATCAATTGGAAAAATGGCCTGCTGGATGGTCAAGTCAATTAATCATACTTCTACAATTTTATCTGATATGTTATTAGATGCCCAGGGTGAACGCAGAGCTATTTTGCAAAATCGTGCTGCTATCGATTATCTTTTACTTAAACATGGACATGATTGTTCTGATCTTGAAGGTCTTTGTTGTTTTAACTTGTCTGATCACACTAAATCCATTCAGGCTCATATTGACAAACTTCATGACTTGACGGAAGAAGTTAAAAAACACATTGACCAGGGTTGGTTTGACTGGCTCTTTAATTGGTTACCTGACTTACATTCCTTACGACAGATATTAGGGGGTATTATGATTGCTATTAGTATTTTAGTGGCTATTTGCTGCTTAATTCAGTGCTTTCCTTCCCTACTCCAATACTGTAGATTTGGCACGAGGAATAGATCAGTTAGTTTTGTTTCCTATTATTCTTCCACAGATGTCAGTTCCATTTAACGAATGATTAATAGACTAAAGTCAAGGGTGAAGTGTTCTGACCGACTTTTTCGGCCCTCCTTTGAGGGAAGATGATTGGAGGTGACTCCAGTCTATTATCATTCTAGTGCAAGGATTAGAACCATAGACAGAGCCTATTCACAAGGCATAGTAATGTATTTCCATACCCTTTTCGTTAGATCAGGGCTTATAAACTTATGTTAGGGGATAGATTCATTAGCACTAGTGATAATCAGTCCTTTTGCAAGAGTGTTAGTATACCTTCTATGGAGTTATGCTTATTTCGGGCCTTGTAGGCCTCAAACTGGAGAGGCTCCATCTTTCTTTCTGCCCCGGCAGCTTGAGATGCTTCTATGTCAAATGTAATGTTTTAGTTATGAGGTGTTGTTCGCTTGGAGAGAACCGGCTCAGGCTGGCCCTTATCGAAAGACTGTATTTTTCTCCACTCCGAAGACACAACATCAGGACGGCCGGCTGGGAACGTGTCCTTGGTACGGGGAGGTACAAGAATTTGGTGGGCGGCAGGTTACTGGCCGTAACTTTCCATGAAGGAACAAGCTTCCATATTAGTGAAAGCATGAGGCAGTGAATCAGTCAGTCTGTAGGCGGCAGCTAGCCGTTAGCATCAATGCTATTAATTATTTCCAGGCAGACAGTCGCCATTTTGAAGTCCGAGAAAGACCAAGAAGCTGATACTCTCTTAGACAGATTGAAGTTATTTTAGTTGGAGCAGCTGGCGAGCTTTGACCTATAAGATCAGAGCATTCCGAGTGAAGCAGTTAGTCAAGAGAACGATTACCAGAGTGGCTGAAACTGAGTTATAAGATCGAAGCCGAGAAGTGAAGATGGTCCGTGATTGAGAGGAGAGAGGAGTAGCGCAGAACAGCCAGAGAGAAAGCAGCTAATGAAAGGAAGGTTCCAGTGACTTGGAGGGAAGCAGAGAAGACAGAGCATAGCGGTGCAGACGTGTACCCGTGACTGCAGAAGTGTGACTCTATGTCAGAACACCAAATGCGACCTCCCCAGGAACAGACGCTAGCCCCCAATACCCCCTGACCAAACACAGGAGACAGTGGTTGTAAAACATTAATCTCCTTAATTCAATCAGAAGGGAAAGGGGAAGTGGAAGACAAACAAGAGAGACTTCAATGGTGATGGTATCAACCAGACTCGTCTTTCTTTGGTATTCTCTTCTGGCAATACCTGCAACAATGACAATAATGTAACTCTATTCTAAAACTATAAATTTCAGACTCTAATTATTCTCTTGATATTACTCTCATTACCTTTTTTCACCAATGACTTTGCCCCACTCTATGTTTGCCTGAGCTTTGCTTTGATCAGTTGTAAGAGCTTCAGCTCCCGCTCAAGAACTGAAGAATGGAGTTGGAATAAAGTTCTTTCACGCTTTCGTGACAGGAAGGTTGAAATTATGAGTTCGATTCTCACGAAAGGTTGAGCAGTCTTAAAATTGAACACCAAGTCTATATGTGCTTCAGTGCACTTAATTCCTTGAGGCAAGAGGATTTGAAAAGTCTCTTGACAGTTGAAACTCAGTCACTGAAATCCTCACAGAAAGATGAGGTGACGCAGTATTCAATTATAAACTGAAAGTCTTACTTGGTTCTGAAGATTGGAAACCTTCTCTTCACAGAAGGCGTTCCTCCAAATAATTAAGCATATTTCGTATCCTCGACTTCGCACTATCTCCGTACTTGACAAATACAGTTCTCCGACAACCAAAGGACTCTGAAGATGAATTCGTGAAAAAACAAATTACCACAAACTCGAGTGTAACTCTAGAAATAGTTCTGAATACTTTCCTGGACAAAACTGCTCTGAAACTCTGAAGGTGCGCACTAGAATTCAGGCGCGCTGAGGAAACGCTACTCTCTCCGTCGATCTATTCAGTTGAAGTGCGCAGTTACCTGGGCGCGCATGCGCCAACTCGATGTTACTGATCTCGCGCTCTGGAAGACTAGAGCGAGAACCTTTGTCTTCTCGCCGTGGCATAGCTGGCGCAACTGAAGACAGATTCAAAACCCTGAGAATGGATTTCAGAGTGGTCTTCCAGGTAGATCCTTGACGTAACCAGTGTGGATATTTATTAAATGATCTCTGGTTCAGGCATTTTCGTTTCTTGACCTTGCCGACAGTGGGACTATACAGCGGGATCATGACAGTACTCCCCACCAAAAGGCGTCCCTTCATTCTTGGCTTGTTTGGATTTGACTGATGAAACTCTCGCACAAGTCTAGGAGCGTGAACATTGTCAAACGGCTCCCAAGAGTTCTCTTCAGAGCCAAAACCCTTCCAACTGATCAAATAATGCAATTTACCTTTTCTGATTTGAGAATCTAAAATTTTATGTACCTCAAACTCATCTACAGAATCTACTTCTATAGGTTTAGGTGTGGATTGCATTCTTAAGTGCTGTGGACTTTTCTTTATTAAAGATACGTGGAAGACTGGGTGAACTTTCAAATATGATGGCAAGTGTATTTTTACTGAGACTGGGTTGATCATCTTTTCTACCTTAAAGGGTCCGATAAATCTGGGTTGAAACTTGCGGTTTTCTTTTAACCTAAGGTGTTTGGTGGATAGCCAAACCTGGTCTCCTGTTCTGAAGGGGGAATTTTTTCTTCTCTTCTTATCAGCCTGTGCCTTATAACTGTTCTTGGCTTTTTCGAGATTTTCTTTGGCTTGACTCAGGGAATCTTGCATCTTTTCTACAAAACCCTCAACCGCTGGAACTGGAGCCTCTTCCCTACTTAGAATTAAACTAGGATGTCTACCATAGTTCAAGTAAAAGGGGGAAAACCCGGTGGAGGAGTGTTGAGCATTATTGTAGGCAAATTCGGCTGACCAAACTAGATCTGACCATCCTCCCTCCTGATTCATCAAATAAAGTCGCAAATACTGTTCTAACTCTTGATTGACTCTCTCGGTTTGTCCATCAGTTTCTGGATGGAAACTGGTCGAGAAACGAGCGTCTATTCCCAATCTTTTGGTGAAGGCCTTCCAAAAGTGGGAAACAAATTGTGACCCTCGATCTGTGACTATGACTTGAGGAATACCATGCAGTCTGACGATATGCTGAGTAAATATTTGAGCCAACTGAGGAGCTGAAGGGATACCTTTTAAGGCAACAAAATGGGCCATTTTAGAAAAAGTGTCCACCATCACTAATATCGTATTCAACCCTTGACTCATTGGGAGATCTACAATAAGGTCCATGGACACCGTATGCCAAGGATGAGGGGGGGTTGGTAAGGGCATTAACTGTCCCAAAGGTGCCCTTCGATCGGCTTTGCCTCTCAAGCATCGCTCGCAGGTGGTAACATACTGTCGTATCTGTGATCTCATTTCCGGCCACCAAAAATTTCTTTCAATTAACTCTGTGGTTTTCTGGATTCCCTTGTGACCAGCTAAGGCTCCATCATGGCAAAACTTCAAAGCGTTTTCCTGTAACTCCTTTGTAGGAAGATAGAGGCTATTCTGATGATAAGGCAATCCTTTTCGAATATCTCTATTGGAGTCTTCTTTGGACCACGTCTCCATTTCATCTGAAGATAACGCCTTCTGTATCTCTTCCGTGAAACCTGTAGTAATGGAAATGGCAACAATTTTCTCCTCTGGAATGATTGATTGATCTTTTGGATTAATATCTCTGGAATTCGAGTCAATTCTGGAAAGCGCATCTGCTTTTGCATTACTGGTACCTGGTCTGAAGGTGATAACAAAGTTGTAATCCGCGAAGAACAGAGACCAACGAAGCTGACGTGCTGTCAATGTCTTTGCCGACTTTAAAAATTGTAGATTTCGGTGATCTGTGTAGACAGTAACCTTGTGAGCTGCGCCAAGTAAATAATGTCTCCATTCAAGAAAGGCCGCCTTAACAGCTAACAATTCTTTGTCCGAGATGGAATAGTTACATTCAGGAGGAGTCAATTTCCGAGAGTAATAAGCCACGGGGTGCAACTGACCTGTAGTCGGATGGCGTTGAGATAAAATCCCTCCTATGGCGACATCTGAGGCGTCAGCCTCCACAAAAAATGGTTCTTCAGGCCTGGGATGCAATAGAATGGGAGCCTGAGTGAAAGATCTCTTTAAAAATTGGAAGGCTTTTTCCGCTTTCTCATCCCACTCAAACTTAACTCCTTTTCTCAATAAGCGTGTAATGGGGCTAACCTTATGAGAAAAGTCTGGAATGAATCTCCGATAAAAATTGGAGAAACCAATAAAACTCTGAATTTCTTTCACACTTGAAGGGGAAGGCCAGTCTTGCACTGCCTTGACCTTGGACACATCCATGCTGACTCCTTTGGGAGATAATACAAATCCAAGGAACTCCACTTCTTCCACATGGAAGGCACATTTCTCCAGTTTTACAAAGAGATGATTTTCAAGCAGTCGAACAAGAATTGATCTGACATGGGAAATGTGTTCATGAACATCTTTGGAGAAAATTAATATGTCGTCAATGTAGACCACAGCAATTCTGTCCATAAATTCTCGTAGAATGTCATTCACAAAATGTTGAAAAGCTGCTGGGGCATTACATAAACCGTATGGCATCACCTGATACTCAAATAATCCATGTCGAGTTCGAAAAGCGGTTTTCCATTCATCCCCAGCAGCTACTCTGATTAAATGATATGCTCCACGCAAGTCTAGTTTGGTGTAGATTTTGGCATCCTTTACTTGATCCAGGAGCACAGAAATAAGTGGGAGCGGATATCGATTTTTAACTGTCACCTGATTGAGCGCTCTATAATCAATACAGGTTCTCAATTCACCATTCTTTTTCGGAATGAAAAATAAGGGTGAAGAGACAGGCGACTTAGATGGCCGAATGAATCCATTCTCTAAATATTGCTCCAGATATGTCTTTAAGTACTTGTTCTCATCTTCTGTCAATGCGTAGATGCGGCTACACGGAAGCACGGCTCCCGGTTCAATTTCTATCTTGCAATCATACGGGCGATGAGGAGGAAGTTTTTCCGCCTCTCTCTTATCAAAAACTGCAGATAAATCCCGGTATTCCGCTGGAATCTCTTGGGTTTCAATTGAACAAATCAAAGCTGGATGATCGGCCAATTTTCGTGCTGGGGAGTCATCTTCTACCGAGGGGGATTCAGAAAAACAATTCTCCTTGCAAAAAATGGAGTCCATATCCACTGTTCTCTTCTCCCAATCAATGCGTGGATTGTGCTCCGTTAACCACGGAAGGCCCAATATAAGCTGAAATTGAGGAGCATCGATAAGGTTAAAAATTAAGGTTTCAGTATGACCCCTCAATCCCGTTAATTGAATCTTCTCAGTTTCATGAGTGATTGGGCCAGATGATAAATTTGTTCCATCCACTGCTCTCACCGGCTCTACAACTTTCTTCCGAAGGAATTGAATCCCAATCCGTTGAGCATACTTAATATCACAAAAATTGCCCGTTGCCCCCGAGTCAATCATCACAGTGACTTCACTAATCTTGGAATTTCGAAACTCGATGGTAAATGAAACTACTAAATGAGGAGCAGAGGATTGAAGAGTATTAACAATCTGTTGAGAATTAGAAGCTGACTTTGGTTCTGCTTCCACCTGTGCAGCTCCGACTACAGGTGAAGCCGATCTTTTACCTGCTGCGACATTTTTGGCCTCTTTGGACAGTCTTTGACATAGTGGCCCGATAATCCACAGTATAAACACAATTGCCCGGCTCTTCTTCTTTCTTTTTCTTCTTTGGATAAAGGCCCCCGGATAGATCCAATTTGCATGGGCTCCTCTGACTGAGGACTTTCGTTGACCCTTTGACTCTCGGTTTTCATGCGATCGAATCGAGGTGGAGGAAGACGAAAATCTCTCCTCTTTTCACTCTTCCGCTCGTTGAGCCTATGATCCATTTGTAAAACTAAATCAATAAGCTCGGAAACTTCTGTGGGTCTTTTTGGAATCTGCGCTAGAGCGTCCTTGAGTTCATCTTTTAACCCTCGATAAAAGATGGCAGCTCTCTTCGCTTCCGGCCATTGAGTCTCCACAATCAATTTATTGAATTGGGCTAAATATGCCACCAAGTCTCTATTGCCTTGTTTTAGATCAAGTAATTCGTTATCTGTAGCTTGTGACGCTGAACGTCTATCGAAGATTCTCAGAAACTCCACTTTAAATTCCTCAAACTTGTACAAAATGGGGTCGTCCTTAGTAACTAGAGACATGGACCACGCAGCTGCGTCACCAGTCAGATACGACAGAATGAAAGCCACCTTTGATTGATCCTTAGCAAAAATTACGGGCCGGCACAAAAAATGTAAGGAACATTGTGTGAGAAAGATTTGAGCCTTCTGAGGGTCCCCGCTAAATCTCTCAGGAGAGGCTAATGGAATGATGGGCGAGACTGCATGAATTACTTGAGTTGAGATATCTGAGGGTGATGAGCTACTAATTTGACTTGTCGATGACTTAAAACTTGGACCTGCATCTAACAACTCATCTAATCTTAATTTTATTTGCAAATTTTCTTGACTAGTTCTTTCTATCTCTGCCCTGAGATTTTTATTGTCTTCCAATGAATTATTTAATTGTTTTTGCATACTATCCAGGACTGTGGCCAAAGCCTTGACATCTAAACCTTCAGCCATGTCTGCTCGGGGAGAGGTCTGTGCACCTCAGAAAGAGGCCTTTTGGCACTTCAATCTGTCAGAACACCAAATGCGACCTCCCCAGGAACAGACGCTAGCCCCCAATACCCCCTGACCAAACACAGGAGACAGTGGTTGTAAAACACTAATCTCCTTAATTCAATCAGAAGGGAAAGGGGAAGTGGAAGACAAACAAGAGAGACTTCAATGGTGATGGTATCAACCAGACTCGTCTTTCTTCGGTATTCTCTTCTGGCAATACCTGCAACAATGACAATAATGTAACTCTATTCTAAAACTATAAATTTCAGACTCTAATTATTCTCTTGATATTACTCTCATTACCTTTTTTCACCAATGACTTTGCCCCACTCTATGTTTGCCTGAGCTTTGCTTTGATCAGTTGTAAGAGCTTCAGCTCCCGCTCAAGAACTGAAGAATGGAGTTGGAATAAAGTTCTTTCACGCTTTCGTGACAGGAAGGTTGAAATTATGAGTTCGATTCTCACGAAAGGTTGAGCAGTCTTAAAATTGAACACCAAGTCTATATGTGCTTCAGTGCACTTAATTCCTTGAGGCAAGAGGATTTGAAAAGTCTCTTGACAGTTGAAACTCAGTCACTGAAATCCTCACAGAAAGATGAGGTGACGCAGTATTCAATTATAAACTGAAAGTCTTACTTGGTTCTGAAGATTGGAAACCTTCTCTTCACAGAAGGCGTTCCTCCAAATAATTAAGCATATTTCGTATCCTCAACTTCGCACTATCTCCGTACTTGACAAATACAGTTCTCCGACAAACAAAGGACTCTGAAGATGAATTCGTGAAAAAACAAATTACCACAAACTCGAGTGTAACTCTAGAAATAGTTCTGAATACTTTCCTGGACAAAACTGCTCTGAAACTCTAAAGGTGCGCACTAGAATTCAGGCGCGCTGAGGAAAGGCTACTCTCTCCGTCGATCTATTCAGTTGAAGTGCGCAGTTACCTGGGCGCGCATGCGCCAACTCGATGTTACTGATCTCGCGCTCTGGAAGACTAGAGCGAGAACCTTTGTCTTCTCGCCGTGGCATAGCTGGCGCAACTGAAGACAGATTCAAAACCCTGAGAATGGATTTCAGAGTGGTCTTCCAGGTAGATCCTTGACGTAACCAGTGTGGATATTTATTAAATGATCTCTGGTTCAGGCATTTTCGTTTCTTGACCTTGCCGACAGTGGGACTATACAGCGGGATCATGACACTCTAAGACGAGCCAAGGCACAGAAGAGAAGGGAACCTAGATGACTGCTGAATCCAGACTTCACATTAATCAGGTGAAGTCAGTCTTTGTCTCATAGTGTGCACGTTCTAACCTTCACTTTCCTTTGCAGGATATATATATATATATATTATAGTATAGTATTGTGTTATTATGATTATTGTAATAAAGTACCCCAGTTCTTAGTGAACCAGCATGTGCCTTGTGTTCTTGTTCAATCAGGGTAACCTGTTCTTCTAGTCAGGCATTGTTTTCATGAACGGATGTGATTCCCGGTCAGGTAAGGAGTGACTGAGCAATGAGGGAGAGAGGGGCACCTGAAGTGGAGAATAGATTGTACATCATCTAATTCGGTAACCCGTTGTGTGATCTATAATATTGTACTATTATATCCCTAGTAGCCAATGAAAGATTCCTTCCAATGGTATTCATAGGAAAGTGATCGTCGTTGGTAAGCTGCGTTAATGAGAACACCAGGCGGGAAACTGGTGCCGATACCCGCAGGATTGCGGCTTGGGATGTAAGTAAGAGAGCACCAGGGAGGAGACTGGTGTCTAGACCCATAGGATTGCGGCTTGGGATGTAAGTGAGAGAACACTAGGGAGGAGACTGGTGTCTAGACCCGCAGGATTGCGGCTTGTTGGGTGGGCACTGACTGTGATCAGTGTGTAATGGTAGCTAATCAGAACTGCCCTAGGGTAAACTAGTCTGGGCCTAAGTTGCCGCAAGACTAACTGGTGTGAGTGTGATATTGTAGAAAACCTATGCATGTATATTGCTAATTTCCCCATCCTTAGGTATAAGGCATAACACCTGTTGTAAATAAGTCCTGAGGAGGGTGGTGATTACGTTCCGGCTGGGTTGGTGGAGCTCTGAGGGGCTGATTCTATCCGGTCTGAGAATCCGGCCGTTACAGGAGTTTGCAGTTGGAAGCTTCTCCATTAGCTAGTTACTAATACCTTTTGAATATGAATATGAAGAATCTTCAAGAATGAGGCGATAATGATTCTTTGAGTTTGCTGTCTTTGGAGTTAGCAATGTTTCTTTGTCTGATATCTTACAGGCGTTTTCAGATGTTTGGGTTTTAGAAGCATCTTGGAAGTATTATCAACCTGGTGGTGACTTTTCATACATCAGGAAAATAGAAAAGACTATTTCTAGGATTAGTTTTTATTCAAAGCTTGGAGATCATGAAAGTCTGGGGGGGATATTCTCAAGAACGTGTGATAATTACTGCAAAATTAGCTTAACGCAACTCTTCACATCGCAGTCTATTGCGGGAAAATAATGCTGTGTTAACGTTGTATTCACAACATGATGGTATCATGCAGTAGATTCACAATATCGTGATTCTATCGCATAAGTTAATGCGACGCCGATAAAGTCAACGCAACGCCGCAAAAATGCAAAACACGAACGCAAAAAAACTTGCAATGAGGCCAATCGCGATACAAAAATCTGCGAAAACCAGCGACAGGCCTGCAAATCCCATGCATCATGTGGGAAAATGCACTATAAAAGCAACAAAAAAAGCACTTCAAAACCAAATCAAACTGCATATCACCATGGATGCACCCGGAGCGAGTGTAGAGGCCAACACGAACCCCATAAGATCACCGGCAAGGAACTTCAGGGTCGGGGAACGGCAAGGAGAAGTGGAAGATGGGGTGCAGTCTGCAGGGAAACCAGATCAGCGTCATGGAGGTGACCTAACACTACCATCAGCTGAACGCCAATTTGACAAATGTGAATGCAGTTGGAGTGTCGAGGAGGTCAATTGAGGAGGCAAAGAGACGCTGGCATGATGTGAAAAGCCAAACCAAGCACAAACCTGCTGCCAACAGGAAGGCAGAACAGCGACAGGAGGTGCGAGTTCTGCGCCACAGGAAGAGCTGGAGGAAATGGAGGCCACAGTCAACAGTGTGGAGACGTTGCAAGCAGTTGGGAGTACAGACACAGCTCGATAGGACCTGACACAACAAGGTGAGTAACGACCAGGGACTAGGGGCACAGAGGGAGATGAGCACAATGGCACACACGCACAATGATGTGTAGCACACTGCACACCCACAATGACCCAGGATCATGTCCAGGATCCCTGTGGCACACTGCAGAACACACACATAGCAATCACAGCACATCAAATGACAATGTGGTACAAAGTGCAACAACGACACTACAGAAGAGAGGACAAAACTGGGTCCGCTCATGCGCAGAAACAGGCCAATCACATCTAACATAGCAGGAAACTGAGAGATTGAAATGTACGTGTACAACCTCGCATCAGTCATGTAGTCTAAATGTCCACTGGTCTGCATCAAATATTCAGCACCTCCCAAACAGTCACAATATACATTGTCATACAGTCTGCATGTAAACAAGAACAATGTGCCAACATATATTTCAACACATTGTCAACATGCATCTCCTCTTCACATTGCAGAGGGACAAACAACACCTCCAGCAGAGCAGACCAAACAACTCATCTATAATGCTGGAGAGGACCACCACACCTTCGACACCGATGCCTTACAACAGCTCATGAACATCTTAGGCAACCCACCCCCAGGATCAGGGCAGCAAAGATACATAGAGGAGACCCCAGCCCCTGCATAGACCACACAGCAGGAAGCACCTACCACCACGGCTGGCTCCCAACACTTCCCCGAGGCACATATCGCATTCCAATGCCAGGTGTTAGAATGCCAAAAGTAGGTGGCCGACAGGTGCGGGTGGGGTCAGAGCTCATGGAAGCCAAAATAGATCACATACGTGGGTGTCTAAGTCCCATAGGGATCACCTACACCCCACAAAGGAGACCCACAATGCGACAGAGACACATGCATTTGCACATTTCCTGTAATGAACCATGCCCAGAACCCCGGAATTATCATTCACACACCCACGCTGGACCTCCCTATAATGGCCCAGTCCACTCCTCGTACGTATTTAGTGGGTGACGACAAAGCTACATGTCCAAGGTCTTACCCGCTGCCAACAGTGACATGGTTGCATCCGCTGTATACAGCACAATGTAATGTTCTAGGGCTCGGGCCCTCATGCATACATTATGAACACACAGACACACACAGATAGTTTGTGGAACTGCCTACGGGCACGTGCGCCCAGCCCCTGTATTGTGTGTGGGGAGTGTAAGCCAGCCCGCAAGGAGTGGTTGGTGCTGGCAACAACTTGAACAGTGACCACTATTAAAACAGAAACAGAAAACACCAGCATTACAGAGACAACTGTGGAGCATCATGGTGGTAGCCGGAGCAAGTACAGCGATCACCCAATATGCAAACAGGAGTGTCCGTGAGTTGCAGTGCACTGAGGTTGGGGCAGTAGAGCTGAGAGCGCTCATGTGAAGCATATGTCTAGGATTGTGTCCCTTCTGGATATACCTGATGAAACTGCAGTGGGGAGTAGTACACCTGCATCATCTTTCTCATCATTGCCCAAGCCTCCCACACTGCCTAAATTGACATTGCTACGCGGGCACTCCACAGCACACAACTCAATCAGAAATGGTCCATGCATTGTGGTGCACTAAGTTAGTGGCACCTGGAGTGCTGAGCAGGGTATCAGGCAGATGGTGGCATCCACGACAGGTGTGAGCAACTCCGTTAGTCTGCCAGTATGACTGTTTTGACTCTGGCAGTTGGTGTTTGGAGGTGGCCCTGGTGGTGGTTGCTTGTGCCTCCTGTGATGGGACGCCCGTGCCTGTTAGGACTCGATTTGATGTGTGAGCCCTGGTGGACCGCAGTTGAACCCGGAGGAAGCCGTCAGCACAGGGCTATATACACATGGCATTGATGACCCAAGGCCATTGGCTCAGAGGCCATTCAATATCTCATCAGACGGGGTCCCTGAACTGAGCAGCTGAGAGTAAGCGCGCCAGGATGCACTGCGGCCGGCACCGGCACACCGCCACGGGCGGTGACTTCCGGTGCACTGAGGTAGGGCCAAGCAGACTGAGCGGGTCCTCGTCGATGTCAAAGTTGAATGTGGCAGTGGGTTGCGGGGGAGAGTGGAAGGTGCCCTCCAGGGCATGATGCGGAGGGCAGAAGCCATCCGGAAGTGGCAAATTGAGGAGTAAAATGCTACTATCTCGTTATTACCAATAAGTCGGTATCAGCTACATAAGGATGAAGACAACACCCAGTCCATAGACTCAGACACATCCAAAGTTCAACCAGAGAGTGTCCATGAATGTCAGGAAACAGACTTAGTGGCGCCAGGGCTGAGAGGGGATGCAGTCTGCAATGAGGCCGGTACAATGATAGAAACTCTGTCATTGCTAAATCAAGACTCAGTCTCAAATGTGTGACCTACTCAACCGCAGTATAGGCAAGAGGCAGCGGTCAGCAGGGGCCCACAGCCACGTGTCGTTGGCTCGAGATGCACAGAGTTAGTGACACCAGGGCAGTTGTTGGTAGTGTTAGATCACCTCCGTAGCGAGGATCCTTTTTTCCTCTTGACTGACACGCGTCTTCCTCTTTCACCTCTGCTTGCATGCAATGATATGAACATTGCAATGAAGAAATCAAGACTCAGTACCAAATGTGTGACCTACTCGACCACAGTGTGACCCGAGGGCAGTAGTTCGCGTGGACCCACACACACGTGTAATTAAAATGCTATACACAGACTTGGTTGCACCACATCGAAGGGAGTATAGTGATATAAACTCTGCCATAAAAAAATGTACTCTGCCATAGTGTAATCAAGACTCAGTTCCAAATGTGTGACCTACTAATCCGCTGTGTATGCCGGTGGAGTATGTCAACGAGAAAGGAGTACTGCAGGCCTGTGTCACGGAGGCCGTGATGGTCTGAGGAAGCTGCCAGGGTCACAGGCCTCATGCTTGGAGCTTGCACCGGCAAGTGGTGGGCCCTCTGTGACACAAGCCAGTGTCTGCCAGTGAGCAGTGAGGCTTGGGTGTGCAGTGGTGGAAAATATGGGTTCGGGGACCAGCAGCCCGGGGTGCAGCAGGCACACAGGATCGCAGGCAACACCACTCACGGCATCGGCCTCGTGGGTGGGTGAGAGGCGCAGCCCTGGCAGAGACATTGGGCATTCCAGAAGAGAACCACGCCTAGAGATACGTGCTTTTTATTCACACCCCTAAGCTGGCATGGCGTAGGATAGGCCAGCCCACTCTGCTCACACATACGGGGGCGTAACAAGCAACATTTCCGCGACCTTCCCCACTGGTTGGGGTAACATGGTTGTGTCCACTGTCCACTACACTCAATACACCAGCGGTGTATGTCGACATGGATATCTGTGTGGCCTGCATTCTGCAGTCTGGCCATCACATCCATGCCACACTTGGCATTGTATACATTCTCATTCATGGGTCACTTGCCTGCTTCACACATGCTTGGTGCCCACCTCTCCCCACAATCTGCTATTGTGTGGCTGGGGTGCCCTGCCGTTGATGGCTTATGTGCATGACTGGCCCATGTTCCCACAGTAAGTTGTTCTGTTGTGTCTGGTGGGTGGGCATGTTGCTTGGCATGTCGTATGTGGGTTTGTAATATGTGCATTCCCAGTGAAGTGAGTTGCATGATTGTGGAGTTGAGGTTTGTGGTGTGTTCATTTGGTACTTGCCAACGAGCAGTGTATTTCCATGGGTACCATCCTGGTAGAGCTGGTTGATGATGGACTGTCGGTAGATGTACTTTCAAAGTTGGCGGGCACCTTGAAAATCCTGAGTAAGTTTCTTCCCCTTCTGCCAGGTAGTGCCAGAGAAACTGTGGTCTGTGCTCTCATCTTATTCCGATTGGATATGCCAATGCCCTATTGGTAGGCAGCCCGGGATTTCTTATTAAGAAATTGGAAGTTGTTCAAAACTCGGCGGCCAGACTTCTTTTTGGAGTGGCATCAAGGCACAGTGTGCGCCTTTATTTGCGTTCCTTGCATTGGCTTCCATTCGAATCACGTTTGAAATTCAAGATGCTGACTATCGCACATAGGGCCCTTTATGGGCTTGGTCCCATTTACTTGCAGAAGAGGTTCGCTTTTTTACACACCAGGAAGACAGCTGCGCTCGTCTGCCCAGGGTTATTACATACCCCGAGGTTCAAGCGCCCAAGACTTGGTGGGAACTCGTTTCTGAGCAAAGCCAGTTTGGCTTGGAACACACTGTCCTTGGCTCTTCGGTGCATCCAGGACCCATTGCTCTTTAGGAAAAAACTGAAAACTTTGCTTTTTTAGTTGTTGATTAGTGCTCATTGGCCCTTTCTGGAAGCTAGCGCAGGGACACTTTCGAGTAGCTGCGTGCTGTATAAATTAAATATAACAGAACATGTAGGAATCATGCACACTGCCTGGGTAGTTGGCGACAATGTTGGTGGAGACTCCCCGGTTGTCCACTATTTCCTGCACATTGATGGAATGCGTGTGATTCCTGTTGTGGTTATTGTGTCCAGTGTTGCCAGGGGGCACAAGTAGGACATGTGTGCAGTCAATTGCCCCCTAACAAGTGCGGGAAGCCAGCTATGGCAGATGCCTTGCTTGGTCTCCAGCGGTTCCTGAGCAGTGTGGTGGAAGTATAGGTAGTGGGGTACCAAGCTGATGATGTCATCCAAGACCGTGGTGAGGAACTTGGATTGGGCTGGCTGTGAGACTCCTCCGGCTCTGGCGGTTGTTGTTTGGAAGGTATTTTTATACTGCTAGGGTAGTTTTAATTTTACTAGGTGTTGGCGCCACAGAGGAGTGTACACTTTTCCTAGTTAAAGGTAACCAGTTTTATAACTTTTAACGGCGCTACAAGGAGAAGAGAACCACTTTCCCTCTTCTAGTTAGACAAATGTCACAAGATGCTTGATACTCCTTAGCACACGTTTTGTATACACTATTGCAAATATATACATATGTTTCCACCATACATTTCGCACACATAAATAATTTTCATTCCTTGTATTCAGGGTTGGTGATGTTTATTTCTGGAGACGTCACAGCCGACACGTGTTTCGTCGTTTTAGGGAATGTAACCCCCGACTTTTTCAAGGCTATTCTCCGAAATGTCGCTCGTTATCTTTTGAGGTGATAATTCCAACCCTCAAAGGGGTTCTTGTGGGGATGTCGTACGTATAAGGAAATCTTCATCCATGTAATCACCAGAATATTGGTTGAATATGTGACAGCTTATCGCTGTTGTCTTCTCAGGAGAAAGATTCGCCCCTTCTGCTTCTTCTATCTCGCAGTGATAGAAGAAGCAGAAGGGGCGAATATTTCTCCTGAGAAGACAACAGCGATAAGCTGTCACATATTCAACCAATATTCTGGTGATTACATGGATGAAGATTTCCTTATACGTACGACATCCCCACAAGAACCCCTTTGAGGGTTGGAATTATCACCTCAAAAAAAAACGAACGACATTTCGGAGAATAGCCTTGAAAAAGTCGGGGGTTACATTCCCTAAAACGACGAAACACGTGTCGGCTGTGACGTCTCCAGAAATAAACATCAACCAACCCTGAATACAAGGAATGAAAATTATTTATGTGTGCAAAATGTATGGTGGAAACACATGTATATATTTGCAATAGTGTATACAAAACGTGTGCTAAGGAGTATCAAGCATGTTGTTTGGAAGGTACCAGAGGTCAACAAGTGCAGCACGGCCAGCAGCTTTGTCTGAGGTGGGATGTTGTTTGTTCGCCGTGTTGGTACCGATAGCCTGTGCGCATAATGTTCAGGATGCGGTGGATGGTTGTCCTTTTGAGTCTGTAGTGGGCAATGACATTCTCTGGTGTTGGGTCTGTGAGGTTGGTGAGTTTTATGAAAGTCGCTCTCTTTGTCTGCGCTGCCTTCTGTGGTGGTCGGGGGCAGTGGAAGTCCGGCAGGGGTCCTGGGGTGGTGGGGGTGGGTGTTGTGGCCCTGTTGGGGCTCCCAGCTGCAAGATCAGTGGCATCATGGCATCGATTGATCTTCAGTTGTGGCTTTGGACTGGGCTCCCTCTTCTGGTGCAGGCTGTCGTCGACATTACACCAGGTCAGAGCAGGGTAATTTTCCTGCTGCTAGCGCGCCTTAGAGCCTGTTTTGGGTTCTTATCACTGATCTGGCTGGTCGTAGAGAATGTTGCGGAGTATTGTCGCTGCTTTTTGCATGGGTACGCCTACTCTGCATCTCATTAGCGATAGTTGCCGGGGCCATCTGTGGTGATTTTTTTTAGGCTGCTATCGCAGGTAAACTGGTGATTTGGGCTGTAGCGCCAGCTTGTGAATGGGGGGATAAATCCTTGAGAATATGCCCCATGTGTTGTTTTTGAAAGTGTATGAGTCCAGGACAAAGTGTCTGTGGAGTCTCAGTTGTTGGTTTCCTTTAAACTTCCCCATTGCGCTGTTTCTGCCTCAACCATGGCCAAATGGAATTAGGAGTGATGGAAGAGGCTGTGTGAAGTGCATTCTGCATGTGCTGTCATGGCGAGCAAAGCACTGTTTGTTAGAGGATGTTTGAGAGACATGTTTGAAGTTGGCTGATTGAGCAGGAGGGGAAATAGCATTTACAACGTTGTTGGTACAACGCAGTGCCATTACAATGAGGTCAGTACAACGACCGCCTTGTTACCACGCATACCATTAAAACACAAGTCATTATGACGACTTGCTATAGTGGGGTTTAGGTGTTGGAATGCAAATCCAACACGTTCCCTATTGTTGCACAGACTGGAGTTGGAATAGTAAATTATACTATTCCAAACTCCAGCGCCCCTCCGACTTACGTTGTAATGGTACGCATGGTAACAATGTGGTCGTTGTACTGTTCGCGTTGTAAAGGCATGCGTTGTAAATGCATGCTTTGTAAATGTATGGGTTGCAACGTTATATATTCAGCAGTAGACTCTAGTTTTAGGAGATTTTATTTTGCACTTATTGAGAGAGCTGTGGAAAGTCTTATGAAAAGGCTTTGAACATGCTTAACACATGCCTCTGAACTTTGCCATAAAATGCAGATTTTCCACAGCCCTGTTGAAAAAAAATCATGATTTTATTAAAAACACTGAGACTAATATTATCCCGCCTATGTGTTTATATAACCTATAATCTGAAATGTGTTTGCTCTGTCAAGGTCAAGCTTAGAAAGGGAGGATCACAGATTTTAAAAGGTTGTTCAAAAAGTTCTAAAGATATGAACTGAAGAGACTGAAAGATCACTTCCAGATTCTGCTCCAGTATCCTCTCCGTATGATGCTGGCTCAGTATTAGAACTGGCCTCCTATCTCTCCTCCAGGAATCATGTGAGCTACTGAGCAGCATTGATCCAATGAGATGCCATCATTTATTTCTATCTAAAACCTTTTTAGTAGAATACTGTGTTCTAGGAATACTGCCATGGATCGCTTTGAAAAGACTGTTTTTGTGTGTCTGCCTTGTGGAAATGAATGGCTCAGCCGTAACTGCATAACATGCAAAAATAAACTTATCTCAATCTTCTCACTGTGATTGGATTGCATAAGGCAATGTGTTAGTCCACTCCAGCCATTGATCACTTATTTTGCATTTCACATCTGCTTCCCTCCACCACAACACAGGGCAATGTGTCAGCCCTCTCCAGCCAGTGATCAGTTATTGTTCCATTCGGACTATGCTTCCACCCACCTCAGCATACATCATGTAGAGAGAGGTGAACCCATTTCACCCGGAGTGCCATTGGGTCGTTCATACTCTGCTGCCACTCACCACAGCAAGGGGTAACCCACTTCACCCAGGCTCAATTTTTCTTCCTACCCACCACGAACCATAAAGTGCAGCACAAAACCAAAATGTCTGCAATATTTTCCTTTCAGTGGGTGACGGGTGCACTTGTATTTCAGTTTTGAAAGATAGTTGTACATCAAATAGCACTTTAAGGCTGTGCACCGCCTCTGATCGGAGAGAGGGTTGTTTAGTTAAGGGAGGCCATGAAATATTTGGAAGATGTGATTTGTCATTATTTTGTATTAGGATTTTTGTCGTGTCACTGTTTGGGCAAAGGGCATTGAAGTTCATCCAATGTTTGATGCAGAGAGGGCATTTGGTGAGCGCTTCATTGTTGGAGTTGCTGCTTAGGTCTGCTAGAAGCTGTGTGCTATCGGCATGCATATGCATTTAAAGTCTTTCACACTTTATATATCCACATACCATGACAGATGTTTCTGAGATATTCAGATCGAGTCTTATTTGTTGCTTTCATTCTTGTAAGAAAGATTGAAAATATCCACATGCTTTTCCATTAATGTTAACCAGAGTTTCAGGAGGTTTTGGAGTGTTTTGTGATTTACCCTGTCAAATGCCACAGAGAGGTAGAGAGGTCTGAGAGGATGAGAGGTATCGGGTGATTTTTGTTTCTTAAGCTTTGCACATTTTTCTCTGATGTAGCTCACAGTGGTTTTAGTACCTCTTAGTGAGCAGAATCCAGATTGTGTATCAACTAGCAGCTTGTTGGAGTCTATGTAGTTCAGTAGTTGGTTGCTGGTTATACATGCATCAGTGGTCTTCACCAGAGAAGGGCGAGTCAAAGTGGGTGAGCACTTGCTTGGAGCGGAGGTGACTAAAATGATTTTTTATATAAAGATAAAACAATGACATATTTTGGAGTTCTTGGAATATACCTCTTTGTAGGTACTCAATATCCATGCAGGCAATATCTTTGGCTAAGGCTTCAGTGTACGCTTTCCTGAGTTCTGCCAGCCATGCATCCGGCACTGATTTGGATGGTCTCATTTTTGATACCCTTAAATGACATGTCTTTGGCAGAGATTATTTTGTAGGAATTGAGATTTCCGTGGAATTGGCTAAGGAACGGGTTGTTCACCAGAGTAGTGCACTTTGATTGAGAATTTAAGTTGTAGTGTTTCAGTTGGTTTTGTGGGGTGATATCTCTGTAGAGTTTAAAGTGCTGTTTGGGAATATTCTACTGAGGACATTGGATTATTGTAGAAGGATTTCTTGGTTGCATGGATTTCTCGCTTAAATGTGGTGTGATGTGATTGACAGGTTTTTTCCCTTAATCGTTTTCTGTTATCTTTTTGGTTCACTCGTAAAAAAAATCGTTTGTCAGTTATGATCTTCTTCTAAAAAACTCCTATGTTAATTATGATACCGTCTTAATTTTACTTTTTTTTTTAAAATACATGTTTTTTCCCCTAGTTGATTCAATATGGTTTATCTTTCTTATGTTTGTTGGTTGCATTGCTCCCCTCCATAAGCATGATTAGTTTGATGATACATGTATTCATGTTCTTAAATTGATTCAATATGTCATCTATACTCGCGATTACAATGGTTTAATACTATTTTAATTGTAGATATATTTATGTTTTATACTTTGTACACTTTGATGGTTTTTACAAATGACCGAATAAAGATATTTGTTGATGATGATGATTGACAGGTATGTTTGTCCAACTACTTGTAGACTTTATAAATGTTCTTCAAACCTTTTTCCTTGTTGTTTGAGCTGGGTGAGATGTTGATTGAACTCGGTTCTTCATATGGTATTTTCATAGAGATATGTTTAGATTTTAGTAGGAGCTGAATGTTCAAGAATAATCTTGTACTTGAAGTAAATTTGGTTTGTGATATGGTCAGGGTTATTTGAGATTTCAAGTAATATTCTTGTAGTTTCATGTGGAAATGGTTTGTTTGTGAGCTCGGTATGTCACCTGGGGTGTGGAAATAGAGAATCTTATCAGTGCGTATTCAGTCCAAGATGGTGGAGTGATGGTAATCTTTAAAGGGGGAAGATTGCTTACTAGAATTAGCTCAATGAGGTGTCCAACATAGAATTTAGTGAAAGGAGGTATTTTGTGAGTGAATAGTCTTTGTTTAGTTGAATGTTGAAATCACCTATTATTAGTATTTTGTTCGCGGTTTCTGTGGATGATCACACAAGTTGCAACATTCTGAAGGGAATGTAGTACAGTGTTTTGAGGGTCAATAAGGAATGGTTATGTTTGCTGAGAAGTTGAATGTTGTGGTGCATCATTGACATGTATTCAAAGGAAGAGAAAGTATGTCCTTGGAATTCTATGAACTTGAACTGGGAGTTGTAAATGATAGCTACTTCTCCTCCTTTACCCTAATATCTGTTGTAGTATAGAGATTGGTATAGGCACCACGATTTCGTTTAGTGCAGTGTCATTGTTGATTCGAAACCATGATTCTGTGATAGCTAGAATGTGTATATTATGCAACTATATAGCAACTATATAGGTCTGATACATGAAATATATGTTTCGGTGCTGAAGGTGACTTTAGAAGGGTACTGTTGGTGGTATGCATAGTTCTGCTACATGATGGTCTGTATTGATAGGTCTTGAAGGTTGAGGGTATTGGTATGTTTCTGTGAGGAGGGGAGGTGAGAGAAGGACGTTTGCGTGGGAAAATAGAAGGTGAAAGTTAGAATAGAAAGAGTGGAGAGACGAAGTTCAATGTGTAGAAAGGGGGATAGATCTTCAGTGCAGTGTATAATGCAAGTAAACAGGAGGGGTAGATACCCGTAAAAAGGAGGAGCAAGTGGAGAGATAGTTGGGTGGAGGTAAAAGCAAGCATGAGGGGCATTTTATATGGCAGATATGCAGCTATTCTTGTATTTCGGTGTTGCTAGGTGGAATGGCGATTTGGTTACATGGCAGCACATTTGACAACGTTTGTGGAATGCGCCATCCATTACCTGAGCATCCAGTTTGGACGCTCACTAATAGCCATCTTGGCCCAAGAGATGGCAAGTGCAGAAATAGTAATCACTGGTAATGGCAAGCAATGTTTGTCATTGCTTTTAGTCAGCTGCACCTTTCATGGATTCTAGCTGACAGTAGGAGAGTATGTCCGAAGGCATGAACGTCTCCACTCCAAATGCTTGTTTTACATCTCAACACTGGCCTAAGTGTGTTCTAATGTCGGCCTTGCATTTGTGGGCATCAAAATTAGTTTTCAGTACTAGCATTTCCAATTTCCTGTGCTTAAAACAATCTAAAACAGATATAAGC
This sequence comes from Lissotriton vulgaris, assembly GCF_964263255.1. Taxonomy (NCBI): domain Eukaryota; kingdom Metazoa; phylum Chordata; class Amphibia; order Caudata; family Salamandridae; genus Lissotriton; species Lissotriton vulgaris. The sequence goes on along the minus strand of NC_141693.1, from coordinate 1,433,514,164 downwards.
CCAGGACTACATCTGTGGTTAATAAAGGGTATTGTTCTGGTGTAACGCAATATAAGGACTATCTTATGTATGCAGTGGCATATTATCAAGAACGGCAATACAATTTTCGCTACTTTAGCAGCAGGAAACTGCAGCTAAATGGGCGATAATGGGCTTGATAATATGCCCTTGTGAATTCCCATTGCAGCCCAGGTTAACATCAAAACCTGGGCTGCTATGGGAATTCACAAGAGCATATTATCAAACCAATTATCGCCGCTTTAGCAGCAGTTTCCTGCCGCTAAAGCGGCGATAATTTTATCGCCGTTCTTGATATTATGCCCCGTGATTCCTGCCTTAGGACAGCCTAACAACTATTTTCTTGCTTAAGACAGTCTTATACAGAGGAGAAAAGCTAATGATTTAAGTCCATGTGTCCAGGCTTCACATAATCTAAAAACTGCATTAACTCAAGGAAGAACTTTAATAATGAGATGCTAGCTTCCATTCTCAGGGTATAGCGACTGAATAGCTTATGTTTAATTCGTTGCTGATGCAGCATCCCCTCTCACCTCAGTGGTCTCCAGCTCTGCATGTAGCACTGGATTTAAAAGGGGATGCCTAAAGAGGTTAGGATTAAAATTAGATCAGAATATTACGGACTAACATTAAGTAAGGTTTCTTTTACCCATGAGGTAGATGCGGAAAGGTCTGATTTGATTCCTAAGTCAGACCGAACCCGTAGGAAGGGACTTCATAAAGTTTTGAAGGGAAAGGAGCATAGGCCTTGTACTTGAAAAGTCTGGATCAGAATGCAATGATTGAACCAGTTCTCTTGAGCAAATCGTGATTAGTGTGACGATAAGCAAGGATGTAAACAGCACGAGCTAGTGATGACTGCAAGGGTCAGTCAAGTGTATGTGCATAATTATGCCTGTGGGTGGAGTTGCAGGCTGTAGTAGGCAGCCCTGGAAGTGCCGGTGACGGCCCCACGAGCCAGAGCTTTGGTTGCAAACTGACAAATTTTGGGTTACGTGTTATTGTTGAGCAAATATATTTTTACCCGCATATCATTGGATTGGCCTAAACTGTAATGAAGTTTGCAAAGGATGCAGCACTAGCCAGGAACTGCTGGTAACATACAAAAGCGATAGGGGTGCCCCACCACATCCCACAACACAAGTACATAAGAAAAAAATACATTTAAAAACACGTGCAGGCATTAAAATTAAAGTACCAATAAAATAAACCCACTTACCTGTGATGCGTCATCTGTGTCCTCGCAGACCTGGCTCTGACAGGCTCCAGGGGAAGCGGAAACTTCCCTAACCAATCCAGATGCTGCTCTCATGCTGCATGACACACCACCTGGATTGGATGGAGCATCCTGCCTGGACGCTCCTTTAGGCCTTCCAGGCCTGTGCTTGGCTGCATCAACCTGTCTAAAACAGCTTGGTGGAGACCTGTAAAGTGTGCATGTCACTTTGGCCAACTCAAAACAGCTGGCAAAGCTGACGTGCACTTTTTTAGTGTCAGGCCAGCAGTCACCAGTCCTCTAACAGTAGAGGACACGCCCCTCCATCATCCCGGCAGCTCTCGGGCAGGATGATAGCTTCGGACACTTTGGGACTAATAAAATGGTAATGAAATAATGTCATTGCAATTTTATTATTCGCATTGTGCCGCTGGCAGCGGACGGAGGGTTGGGGGGAGGAAACGCTCCCCCGTCCTCATGGAGAAACCACAGCTGGTATCAATCAAGGTTCTGGTCCCTAGTAAATCAAAGTACTGCCATAGTCATTTATTGATTTATTTATACAGTGAGAAGCTGCCTGAAGTTTTGACACTTCACCTCCTCCTGTTTTCTTTGGTTGGAGGATAAGAGTACATGGGACCTTCTAAATCCACACCTGCTTCACCAGCACAAAACAATGCCAGCTTTGGTTGCACATTAAATTATTGGGGACTTTAGGGCATTCAGGTCACCTAGCAGCTAATGTGTGTAGCAGCATGGCAGCTCAGACTAAACAAGTACAGACTACATGTGTTTCACTGCCAATATGTCATTGATGCACAAGTGGACTACTAGCATCCACGCTGCCACACATTGGGGCCGATTCACAGAACTAACTCAAGACAAAATTATAAACGTACTACTTTTGGTATACACAGAAGGCATTTAGTAGTCTTAAATTAGGATTTTGTCTTAAATTAGGATTTTGTCTTAAGTTCGAATTTTGTCTTAAATTAAACTTAAGACAAACTTAAGTTAAACTTAAGTTTACCTTAAGACAAAATCCTAACTTAAGACAAAATCGTAACTTAAGACGAGATCCTAACTGAAGACAAAATCGTAATTTAAGAAAAAATCCTAACTAAAGAAAAAATTGTAGCTTAAGACAAAATTCTAATTTAAGACAAAATCCTAATTTAAGACTACAAAATGCCTTCTGTCAATACCAAAACTAGTAAGTTTATGATTTTGTCTTAAGTTAGTTCTGTGAATCGGACCCATAATCTTTTTCAGCATACAAAGAATACAATCATTAGCATGGAGAAAGAGTGGACAGCGGCCGACATCCTGATGGAGTTCTGCACTAGTCTTTCTGAATGGCTTGAGCCTTATGGTTTGTCTGTTGGTGTATATGCCACGGACAATTGCAGTAACATTGTGCTTGCCATGAAAGATGTAAAGTACATACACCTGCTCATTTTGTGACGTGCAAAATAAAAAGCAGATTGCCAATATCATTGACATTGGTCACAAACTGAGCATATATTTCAGCTATCATTTTATACCCTAGAATCAGTTGAGATTGCTGTAAAAAGTGTAAATTACCTTCTTTTGGATTTACTTATACAAAAGATTCCAACCAGGGAGCATTCCTCCCTTTACTTACTCCGGTTAAGACTACTTAAAGGATTCACTTGGCAGAAAATGCTTATAATTACCTCAATTGTGATTCTTTGGCACTTGAAATCCTTGTACACTTTCAGTGTGTCATGCTGATCCTCACAATGCTACCTTTAGCTATGTGTCCATGAAGGAACAGGTGTGTCCTGGAACAAATCTAGGGATAATGACGTTGGTGAAATTGTCTGTTTTGTAAACAATTTACAGTTTTTCAAGAGCACAATATCAAACTGAACACAGAGATTCCCACAAGCAGCCTTGCAAAGGGTTATCAGACCTGCCACTAGAGTGTCTGCCCGCAGTTTTAAACTGCTATGTCAGCCTGGCAAGTGCACCCATTTGCCAGGCCATACACTTCCCTTTTCTTACATGTAAGACACCGCTCAGGTAGGCCCAAGATACCCCCATGGGTAGGGTGCAGTGTATGTGAAAGGTAGGACATGTACTGGTGCGTGTGACATGCCCTGATAGTGAAATACAGTGTTTTGGGTTGTTCACTATTGAAAGGCTATCTGTCCCATAGGATAGAATGGGAATTATTTTGTGACAGCTTACAAGTATAACTTCTGATTGGGACAAGGGAGAGAAATGGAGTTTGGTCTGTCTGAACTCAGACGTTAATCACACATCTTTTAGTGAAGATGGTTTTCAACTTATGTGTTTGAAATGCCACCTCTAGAAAGTTGAAATGTTCTTGTTTAACCATCCGGGCATATGCTTGGTTGTGGATTGACTGTCTGACTTTAGAGTGATAGGGGATGGGGATGTGCATTCCCTGTAGACAGACACTGATGGGGTTGAGGTGTGTACTGCCTTTTCTGGATGAGTCAGGGCTGGGCTGAAAAGACCTGGGCTGCATTTAGAATAGTGGTTGGAGCTTTCCTTGCACCTGAATATACCCTGTCTGCCTTGCACAATGCCATCTCCACCTCCTGTCAGAAAACTGGACCAGAGAGGACAATTCTGGTTTGGACTGAGCTAAGAGACTCTGTGCCACAGGGGAACAAAGGAAAATATGGAACAAATATTGGAGCCCAGATCCCAGAACTTTAGATTATTTCCGGACTCAAGAACTGCCAAGGAGAAAAGCTGGGAAAGCCGAAGGAGAAGTACTGCCCCTTTGCTGTGTGCTGACTTGGGTTGGCCTCCAGTGGCTGTTTCTGCCAAGGAGAGGAATTGTGTGTGTATCCTGCTTGGGACTGGTGTAGAGTTTGCCTCCTGTTCTGAAGTCTCAGGGACAAAAATACATCATCCCCTCTGTCTTCCTGTGCCTGGAACTGCTGGTTCAGCTGCAACAGGGGAAAAAAGGAACACCAACGATGGTGAGTGACGCTGCAACCTGCAAAAAAGCTTTGAGCGCTGCTGCTTGTGAAGTACACAACAGACATCCATGACTTGCACCACAGCCCAACGCCTGCAGCCGGCGGACCGTATCCACCCTGGAGCCATCACCGAGGCTGCTGCCTGCACTGGAGCCGAGGGCACTACTTGTGATTATCCGACCAGACTTGCACTGCAGCCCCAACCTCACCGACGCCGGTGCCTAATCATCATGGAGCTGATACCTGATGTGGGTGACCTCTAAATCCATTGACTCCGCATTGTAGTAAGGAACCAACGCATCGCTTCCACTGCAAAGTCACCTCACTGGCAACAATATGGAACCAATGCCTAACCTCCCCAACAAATCAGTAAGGAACCAACCCCTCTCCTTTCCTGTGGTTGTAAGGAACTGACGCTTCCAGGCGCCAACAAAGCATCACCTCTCCGATGCCATGGACCATCTTTGTTTTAATTGTTTACCAAGGTACTGTTCTTTGGTGTCTGTGTGTCTCCGTTCCCCATGTCACATACCTCGTGGTCGGCACCATACTTTGGGATTTTCAGCTGCCACTATGTTGTAAGAGCCCCAGTTGGAGTTATTTGTTGCTACAAGCTTTATTATTTTGAATAACCGATTTGTGATGACATCTTGATGTATGTATGGCAGAGTTTTGTCATTTTGGTCTTGTTTTGTTTAGATAAAGATTTCCTATTTTTCTTTTGTGGTGTCCATTTGTAGTGTTTTGACTGTGTTACTGTACACACTGCCACTGAGATAAGCCTGTCTGCTCATGTCAAGCTAGGGTTGTCCAAGGGCGTAACCCCCTTACTCTGACTAGAAGCAAGAGTGCCTAATTTGGACAAAGGTGCAAGCCATTGCCAATTACAGACTCCCATTTCTAACAGTGGCCCAAGAGCACAAAAGTCAGGGTAGCTGTCTGCTTGTGAATCATTTAAATGGCTCAGTTTTAAATTACTTTTTGCTCACATGTTCATCAATTATTTAACTTCCACCTCTGGTTCTTCAATATCTTTTGAAAACACTAAACACAATTTGAAAATAATTTTCAGTTGTTAAACTCTTGCCAACATCATGATCAAAGAAAAATCAACAGAACCTTATCAGCAGAAAATGAGATTCCAAAGGACTTCATGGGAGAAAAGTACTGTTCATACTGTCCTAATTTCCCACTGCCGCGGTATCATCAAAATGTCTTCTCAGTTTAGCTCAAGTTAGATTTAGTGGACCTTAAATATAAAATAGAAACTGTATGGTAAGCAGACACTTTCCTAAAATCATTCAGCGTTATGCATATAGCTGTGTATAATCTGAGGTAGCATGGTGGGCATGGTTGGAATCCTTCCCGAGCAATTGCCAGTGGTTAGACTTATTCCAAGTATCCTCCCATCACCTGCGTGTTGTGCGTGGGAATAATCACAAAGTGGATTGTGCTGAAATGAAGAGCACGAGGTAGAGCATACCAGTAAACAATTGTGGAGATATAACTTATCGTGGTTTAATAGCGTAGACTCAGTGACTTCAATAGACTGCTTTAAGGGACTGTAAACCAGTGGAGCTGGTTACATTGACAGGAAATGGTGGAACTTCTGTCAAGTTCCAAGACCAGACAGGCAACATCATGCTGGCTGTCTGAAATAATTGAATCAGATGACAAGGAAAAAACAAAAATAATTAGTTATAGTATTCCAATCAGGCTATTTTCCTGAAGATAGATGGCAGATATGGCAAAATATTTATTTTTAATGTTCATGAGACCGAAACTGGTGGAAGTCAAAGTATTTATGTAGTCCTCAAAAGAAAGCAATGGGTCAAAGATTACCCCAATAATTCTTGCATGCTAGGCTATAGTGGGAAGAGTCCCCATATTATGAGATCACCACTCGCATGTCCCGTGAAAGGGATTACCAAAGATGAGGACTTCTGTCATATTGTCTTTCAGACATGAAGATCTGACTTTCATCCAGAGGGTCCCTTGCTCAGTGCAGAGACCATAACATCTTAAAATAATTTGTGTAAGATTGCATAAGAATTATTTTTAGCCCAACAGGTCACTCAAATCTGCTAATGAAGAAACATAAAAAATAAAAGATTGCAGCTAAGAGATGAGCTCTGAGGCACTCCATTGTTTGTAGACTTGAAAGAAGGTCAGAAGTTGGCTAGAGGACCTGCCTGTGCACAACTGTCCAGGAAAAAGAATCACGGACCCTTCCATGACACTTATCTCCAACAGCCATCTTGATTGAATGAATGGTATAACAAATGGTGTTAAAAGCAGCTGACAATTCAAGAAAATCAATCCTGCAACACCACCTCGGTTCAAGGTCTTTTATGTTTCGCCCTTCACAAGGACAGTTTCAGTGCTGACAACTCTGTTGAAGCCAGGCTGCAAGGTGTGGAGAAAATGGTGGCCCTCTAGAAACATAGCACGTTGTTCATTGACATTTTGATCCATTAGCAAAACATAGGAAGTAAAGAGATGGCCTGTAGTTTGAAAGGATGGAGTGCTCGGCCTTAGGTTTTTACAGTAATGACGTAATGAGGAATGATTTTCAAGAGATGGGTACAATCCCAGAGAACAGGGAGGAATTCCAAAGGATAATCAAAACTGGTACAGTTACAGAAGTCAACTTCTTTAGTTGGTGCACTGGGCACGGGTCAAATGGGGGGCCTGAGGAGATGTAGGTCAATTACTCTTCCACCTGGGCAACAGTAGCTGGATCACAAAAGGACCAGGGTGACTAGAAAAGACAAAAGCAGATTTGGTCTCTAATGAGGCAGACAACAATAATACAGGCAAATCCAGAGTTCAAAAGAATTTAGCATTTTTTTGCAGAAGAAATAGGATAGATTAGAGGAAAGCTCTTTCAAAACAGAGCTGCTTTGTTGACATTCCGAGCAAGCAGCTTCCCTAACTTGTGTGGTTGCTATTCTGCTACACAGAAGTGTAATGCTGGAAAAAACAGAGACGACCCATACGATGCAGCTTTTCTGTTTCACATTTTGAAACTCTTTGCAAAAATGTTCTCTTGTATTCAGCAAGGGTGAGCGAAGCTGCAAAGTTGCAAGACTCGCACATTTTTTCAAAGCTCCACATGCTTACGGTGAAATGTTTGTAGTGTCTCAGAAATTGTGGCAGCTTCAGTGGTCTTTTGAGGTAATAGTAAATGTTCCTGCTGCTTTGAGAGGACACTGAGAAGCGTCACTTGACATTCATCAGACAGGCACTAGTCTGAGCCCTTTTCCCTTACAGCTCAATATGGGAGGTGTCCTCCTTGAGACAGCATGAAACATACACAGCAACCTCTGTACTAACATGCAGTTAAAGTTGTTCTCTTGAGTAGCCCTCCTCCATTGAAGCAGAGGGAGTTTTAGTGGGTCTATTTCTTGGACTCTTTGGGCTGAGTAAGGGCTTCTGTGCCAGCAAGGTCTGCAGCAGGGCAAGCCTACATAACCTCTGCAGGGCTATTGCTCTCCAAGGCAATAAATATCCCACACTTTGTTTTTCATCCAGGTATCACCTATCACCTACACCTCAGATCTATGAACAGGTCTAAGCAGTTCTGTGTCTAAAAAGTGCTGCATAACTGGCAGAAAACTTCAGCTCATATGTCCAAGTTCAAACAAGTAGGGCGTGACCCACTGCCAAAGTCAGTGCATGTTCCAAATTTGAAAGGTCCACCTAATGAGGCTGATTCAGGGTTTTCCTTCCCAATGAGTTTTCTGGAAAGGCCCTTCCTTGTTGGACCTGGCCCTCTCTGAAGGGTCACCCCCAAACAATTTGCCTTTAAGACTCATTTTTTGCTGATTTTTTTTTGTTGGACTTAGGACCCTGTGCACCTTACCACTGCTAACCAGCGCTGAGGTGCTTGTGCTCTCTTCCCTACACATGATAGAATTGGCTTATACCTAATTGGTGCATTTAGTTGACTTGTAGGTCCCTAGCAAAGTGGTAGCCCATGTACCCTGTGCCTGAAAAGTAAATGCTACTAGTGGGTCTGTAGCACTGATTGTGCCACCCACTTAAGTAGCCATTTAAACATGTCTGAGGCTTGCCATGTCTGCCTGTTTCTGCAGTTTTAAACTGCCATTTTGACCTGGCAAACTTGTCAGGCCCAACAATCCCTTTTTCATACATAAACGTCACCCCTAAGGTAGGTCCTAAACAGCCCAAAGGGCAGAATAGAGTGTCTTTAAAAAGTTGGAAATGTACTTTCACATTTTATATGTCTTCGTGGTGAAAACTGTTACATTGGTTTTTCACTATTGTGAGGCCTACTTCTTCCTTAGGATAACACTGGGTTAACTTATTACATTTAATAAGTGATAACTTTCAATTGGGAGCGGGTAGACAGATCAAGTTTGGTGTAGAGAGAATTGAAATGTAAAGCCCTCTTTAACGGAAAAGTCAGATTTTAATCACAATTTTGAAATTGCCACTTTTAACACTGTAACACTGTAGCTGTAACACTTTTAGAAAGCTGGCATTTTCTTGTTCTAACTATTTGTTGCCTGTAGCCTGTTCCTTGGTTACATGACTAGGTTAGCTGGCAGTTTATCTTTGTGTATTGCTCCAAGACAGTGAGACAAAAGGAGGCTAGGTGTTGGCAGGAGGGGTCACTCTGACGTAATGGGGGTGAGGAGCTGTCACCTTCCATACTTAATCATCACTAAGGCTCTGCCTATACAGACTCACAAAAGGTTTGTCACCAATTTTTTTTCTCCAGATAAGCTGGCGCCAGGCAGAGAGGAAGGGAATGCCTTACACCTCAGGAGAGCTGGAAGCCTCCAGCACCTTCTCCTGCTTCAAAATGGGCAACAGATCCAACTTCAGTCACATATGGACCTGTGGAGGGGAACAACATTTATAACGCAACTTTTAGCACGCAGTGCAATTACAACGCAGACTTTAAAACGAAAACCATTACAACGCATTACACTGGGGGGCGCTCTAGGATAGGGAATAGTTTTAATTTACTATCCAACACCTTCCCTAGTGTCCACGGGGACTGGTGTTGGAATAGTAAATTAAACTATTCACTATCCAGCACCCCCCAGTGTAATGCGTTGTAATGGAATGCGTTTTAAAACTTGCGTTGTTACAGCATGCGTGGTAAAAGCATGCGTTGTAACAACGTACATCCACCTGTGGAAGATTCAAAAGGACTGCTGTGCTGTTTTGCTGCAAGAAGGACTTCCACTCTGCTGCCTTATTCAGCTGCAGTCCTGCTGCCCTGCTGCCCTGCTGCCCTCCTGCCTGAGTGAGAATAACCAGACCTGCATCTTGAACCTAGGACCACCAAGAGTGACTCCTTGGGCTAGTTGACTGCCCTCATGATTAGAGCCTTAGGAACAAAACAGTCTCCATCAACCTTGAACTCAGCACCTGCACTATGCCAGCTGTGAGTCCTGCCATCCCAGTGGTACCATCCCACTCCTGGACCCCTGAATCCAGAAGGTGCACTGCCAGCCTGCTGTGGTCCCAGCAGAACTGATGCAGCGCGATACATCATCTTGCAAAACTCCAAATTGGAACGGCTGTGCAACACATGCCCCATGCTGGACTTTATATCCTAGCCCCGCAACTCATCGGGCACTGCCGCTGCATGACGCACCTCCACATCAAGGACCTCACATCACCCACAACAACTCTCTGGAACGACTGCTACAGATGCACTCCATGCAAGGACCTCAAATCACCCTGTTGCATGACACATCCACAACGCAGGACTCCGCATCGCATCGCAGTTAAGATTTAAGGTACTTTGTTCAGCGGCCTAACTGGGTCCCTGTGGCCGGCCTGTGCTCCATGGAAGTCGGCCTGAACTTTGCCCAAGTCTAGTGCGACCAGATAACCACAGTTAGCGATTTGTACTTTTTGGTGCTATTTTTCTTAAATCTTTAAAATTGCATATCTACGGTTCTAGAGATTGCATTTTTGTTCTTTTGGTCCCAAATTATTAATTCCCACTTACTCTATTGTTCTCCATCAACCCAGTTCACATTCAATGCGGCTGCTTAGGTGGAAGCTAATGATGACATTACACCTTGGCTGCAGCACCCATCCTTGCATTATAACTTTCATTAGAAAAAACCACTGGTGATTGTAAAACATTTACTAAGGGCTAACATTCTGATTATCACAATTCATATTGCAAAATGGTATGCTCATAATGTTATACAACATCCCAACCACTAAAAACATATATTTGATGGGGCTTCCTTCTGTCCACCTTACTAAATCCTGAAACTTTAGAGTGCTACTCTAGTCCAGGCAAGCCGCATCGAACAAAACCTCCGGGCCATGCAGGTAGAGATGTTTTAAGGGGTCTGCAAAATAGGCTTACTAAAAAGATTGTTTTAAAAATCATTTTCCTTTAATTTATTTTTTAATGTAGACGATGTGTGAGAGTCTATTAGAAACATTTTGCATAGAAATGTTGTGTTTGTTTCATTCAACATCCATTTAAAAAGTTTCTTTTAAATCACAGCAGTTATGTGGTGTTAGGGCTGTGTTGCCGACTATGGACCTTGGGAACCAGGTTTGAGTTCTAGGGTAGGCTCTACATCGTGTGATTCTTGGCAAATTTCTTAATCTACCTATGCATATAAGCAAAGCATATTACCTTGTGTAATATAACTGGTGGCCATGTAAAGGCTGTAATACTTTCAGGTCATGTGTGCAAAACTCTACATTTCAGTTCATTAAACTTTATTCAGATAAACATTGTATCCATAAAAGTACATAATAAAAATTACATAGTAAAAATTACAAGGGAAGAGTAACAATAAGAGCAAGTAAAAGTTGACGATTAGTAAGACACAGTATTAACCGCTAGAATTAAAACGGTAAATTCATTAACAATTGTAAATGAATCCTTTCATGCTTTAAAAATTCAAGGATTAAGCATTGATTTGTGTGCCCGAGTGGCAATCCTCAGAAATGTGCTAATGCGAAAAACAAGCTCTTCATCAGTCAAGGCAAGCATATTCGAGAAGGCTGAATCCATACTAATGAGCCTGCTCATGTTGAAAAAAGGGTAAAGAAGCCCCTTATTATACTTTATGTATTATTTGCAGAAAAACAGGAAATGGAGGGTGGATGGGCCACTCACCCTGTCACATGGGCAGGGTATTAAATCAAGTTTTGAGTGAAAGCCAAAGGGGAAACTCAATGCAAAATTTACTGTCCCCGCTCTAAGGCGGAATAAGAGGTTTCTTTCCCAATGGCTTATAGGTAACATGAGGTAGTTTGGTAGGGGGAGGCAGGGTCACTCATGTGACATATACGGGGAGACAATTGTTCTATTCACTTCCAGCACCAGTCTTTCTTCATTATATGACAAATAAAGGGCGCTTCTACATTATTTTTCGTGGAAGTTGCAGTTTCTGCTGGGATTTAAAAAGATACAGCCTTTATTGATATTACATAGGCTTTGGTAAACTCCAGAGAGCCAGGGGATTTCCATCCCCTTCGCAAACTTCATGCAATCAATAATAATATCTGTGGTTAAAGTTGCTGCCTCATTCTTCCAGACCGATAACCAGAAAAGGGATGGACAAGCACATATGTAATCAGTTATGTAGTTTAAGTTCAATTCTTTGTGGCAAATATATTGCGGAGTGGAGATTGGGATACCCAGCCGTTTCCTGCAGAATCTATTTTTTTCCTGCTGTATGCAGGAACTATCTGCAGTACCCCAAATCTCAGCTCCATAGGTGGCCACTGGGACACATTGTAGTTGAATTTTTTTTTTAGGATGGCTAAAATGGCACCTGTGTTTTTTGGACTGGGGAGGCTAAAAATTGAGTTGATGGTCTTTGAGAACTTGCTCCTGAAATGGGTAAGATGCTCAGTCCAGGAGCCATTCGCAGCAAAGACCACCCCAAGGTAGGGAAATTTACAAGTGCTTATCAGTTTATGGTTACTGGCAGTGACGGAGCTAAGCTGGTGTTTCCAAGGGCCGTAAGACATTAAAAACGATTTGTTGAAATTGACTCTTAGGTCCAGGCTATCCATATAAATTCAACAAAAGACTGACCAAGATACGTAGAGAATTTGGGGTGTGGCATATAAGTACTGCATCTTCAGCGTATAGTAGCATGGGGAGAGGTTTCCCATTAATCATAGGGACATCTTGGGACAGGGATATTAATACTTTGATTTGTCCCTTAATATAAATAATTAACAGAATTGGGGCCAGGACACAACCCTGCCTGACCCCCTTTTACGACCTTAATGGGTCCTGAAACCTCACCACCTCAGCCTCTCCTCACTTGTACCTGGAGATCCTTGTGGAGATGTGCCAGGAAATGGACCAGAGGCTCATCCAGGCCATAGCCCAACAGGATAGCCGACAGCTTCGACCCATTAACAAGGTCGAAGGCTAAGGACGAATGCATGAAGGCCAGATAGACTGGAGACTTCCGGGCGATGGTATATTTCCCAATTACAAGGTTAAGGTTGAGGAATTGCTCGTTAGTACCAACCTTGGTACAGAAGCCTAGCTGGCAGGGCTCTAAAATGCTGCATTCCTCCGTCCATTCACATATCTTATTATATAAGACTCTGCCCAGTATTTTCAGGGTGTTGTCAATCAATGATATCGGCCTATAATTGCTGGGCTGCGACAGGTCTCCTTTTTTAAATAGTAGGATGATAGTACTTTTTTCCCAAGTGTCATGTAGAGGGGCATACATTAAGTTGTTGAAGACATTCAGAAGAAGTGGTGCCCAAAAATCCGGCTTCCATTTGATAAGATCTATTGGTAGCCCATCAGGGCCGGGGGCTTTATTCCCAATGCTCTAGTGAATGGCTACTTCAACTTCAGGGAGTGTTATCTGTATGCTACCAAGTGGGCCATATTCATACTGGTTGATGTTCAATGAGGGGGAGGCATAGATATCTGAGATGTGGGTTTCCCAGGATTGGCTGGATATAGTGCAGCTAATGGGGGATAATAACTGGCCCATGGATCGGAAATCCCTTTCAGCGGACCAGAATGATTTACCATTTTTGTTGGTTGCTGCTAACGAAAGAGTTTCCCAGCGGTCCCCACGGAGTGCTCTTTTCTGCTCGTTAACTGCCCTATTATACTTCTGCCAGGTCAGTTTTACATCTGATGCACACAATTGGTTAAACTGACAATGCCCTGCGCAAATTCCTGTTAGCCATTGAGCATTCGTTGTCGAACCATCTAGGGCCCTGCCTTCTTAGAGATGCTGGCTTTAGCAGGTAAGTTTTAATAGTCAAGCAAAGTTTGGAGAAATTTTTGACTACCTCTGGGTTCGGGGTTTGAAATGTCAGACAGGAGTTAATAAGAGGCAGATTGTCCCTGGCTCACAGTCGGAATAGATCCCTGTTAAATTAAATTGTCTGTTGATAACTTTAGGTCTTTTGCCCCACATTCAGATGGGAACATCGGTCGTGCTGCAAATATTAGTGCTATTTTGATGGGGTTGTGAACCCCGTAAACAGTGGCAACAACCTCCGCATTGACTAGATAATCAACGAGTGGAGGGGAAGTAAAAACAAAATCTACAGTGAAACAGTGGCCCCTGCCTCTGAAATTCGGGTAATGGTTACTGGTTTCATGTGATGTGCTAATCTGCTCAATGGCATTGACCAAGTTGTAGGACCTCAGAAACGCTGCCAGTTCAGCACCTCTATGGGAAGAGGGGGCTAGACTGCGTGACTCTGTGCCCAAATGCATATCTGTAAGTTTTGCATTAAAATCACCTCCCACAATAGTCCCAATAATATTGCCCGAGCCTTGCTGGTAGTCTAAGTTAAAAATAAAATCAAAGAGCTCAATAAAATTCTTATTAGGAACGGAAAAGAAATCGGTATAAAAATGTACCAAATCAAAAGAAACTCTTCCCTTGTACAAAGCAACTTGATAGTTACAACTTTTGGTTGGGAGTAACTTAAAACTTCCACCGGCTGCTACATTAAGCTCAATAATGAGGCCCCCTGAAGGTCGGCCCAGCTTATGGCAAGAAGCCGCCGCGTTGAAGCAGTGAAACCCCTCAATGAGCAAATCATGTGTGGCCCAAGTCTCCTAGAACATTACTATGTCTTGTTCTTTGACTAGGTGCAACCAGTCTTGATCATTAAGTTTGGACTGTAACCCTGCTACATTCCAGCTAAGAATGTTCATGTCAACTGCACTATTAACTCTGGGGGGCGATAAGGTATCATTCTTGTTGTCGATACTTACTATGTTAGATGGGGAATCCTCCAGGTCATGTTGCTGGAGCAGCTGGGGGACCATCAGTTGTGGTTGTCAATCCTGTGCATCTAGGTTGGAAAATGCATTAAACCTATTGGTTAGCAGGGGCAGAGCACAGACGTCCCTGGGGGGTTCCGTGGATGGCTTGTAAAAATAACCCAAGGGGAGAGCACTAATGTGGGTGTTTAGTGTAGGGGATTGCTCAAAAGAGCTCAATAGTCGGTGACCCATGTGGGATCTGCGAAAATTAAGGACAACACAGTCGCCATCTATATTCTTTTCAGAATGGCCAACCCATCCTACTCTTCTAGCCATGAGAATATCACTCATATTGGAAGAATGAAACCTCTTGTGTTTGCAGAGTTAATCTACAGACTTATTGCTGAGATCTGCCCAGGTTTCCTTTTGGTCTCCAACTAATTTGGGGATCCCAGCTAAGACTAGCACATAGGGGCAAGAGGCAGGAGGTAGACTTAGCACATCAGTGTTTGGTATCACACAGGCATTTCTGGGGTGGTTAAGGCAATCCCTGCTTGAACTTATGGCATTAACAGTAGCACTCACATGTTTGGGAATTGGGCTTCATCCTCCTGAAGCCGGGATTGAGTTAGCTGTGTTTCCTAGGGCAACACCTGGGCTTGCCCATTGCTCGCTGTGGAAATTTTGCCCAGAGAGCACGGTGTTATTGCTGTGATTTGTATGCGAGGTGGCAGGGATACTATCTTTTTGGGAGACAGAACCAGTGTGTGACACCAACCCAAGTGTGTTGCTCGTGGGTAATGTAAGCATCCTATCCCTGTCAGTAGTTTGAGCCAAGTTAGCATTCCGGCGCATAAAATTAGTCAATTCAGAGTTCAAACATTCCATTTTTCCCCACAATAAGTTGAATTTCATGTCAATTATTTTCTTAATGTCCGCAAAGGCATTTTCGATTAACTTCAAGACAAAGGGGGGAACAGTAACATCACCCTTAGAACCTATGTTACTAACGTTGCTAACATAGTTAAAAGTAACATCAGTCTGTGTGCCCACTGCCGCAGTACAAGTTACAAGTACCCGCTGGGTTTGTTACATTGTTGCAAAGTAAACAACCTTTAGGCTATTTAGACTCGGTCATCCCTGTGACCCTCTTCCTTTTTATGGGTTGCGTTTTCGCTTTGGCAATCTTTTCGAGACCTGCTGCCTGTGCTCTGGTGCTAATACCAGGTGCGTCTGGGACTACCAAATTAGGTGCCTCTGAACATGACAGAGATTAGTCTAGGGAAGCTGGACATGCTTCCATTGAGCTTAATTTATGGGGGTTTCATGTGTTAAACCATCAGTGTTTCGACCTCCCAGGGATAAACGAGAGTGCACTATGACTGGGTCCATGGACAGACGACGCTCTGTTAGTTCGATTTCATGGGTAAGTAAAGACTCTGCCCTTACAATGAAAGCGTCTAATGTCCCAGCTACTCCTTTGCGTTTACTCGTCATGCCAGAAAAGCAAGGTGGTTCAATTATTTCAGCACACTAGCACACTAGCATACAATTGAGAAATACAACTCGCATTACCTTAAAACACGAGCTTTGGTCCTTGATAGGTGATATCAGGGGGGTGGCCCAGCCCAGCCTCTGCCAACCCCTGATGGGCACAAAAGGGCCCGCCCTTTGCCCGGGCTTCGCTCGGTGCTCCCGCTCTTGTCCCACGTAGCGGTGGGTGGACTCTACTTTTAAAGCATGTTGGTAAGGTGGCGCTGCTTCTGTGACGCTGGCTGCTCCTGCCACTGCGCGCTCAGAGCCTTGGGAAGTATAGTTCTCCAGCACAGGTAGGGCATGCAGGTCACTCCAATAGCCCCAAGAAGATTGGCTGTGTATGCGGAGGTAGCCCAGAGCGTAGTGCAGTGTCGGTGAGCTTCCTCAGCATTTCTACATATCATATTTCACCCAAACTCTTTTTTTCTTCATTATCGTTTATAAAAGTACTTTTGAATATGTGAGTACAGACTACCAGTTATACTAAAAATATCACTTTTGACATGTACTTCTCAGTGCAGTGCTATAATGCGCCCTAATAATGGCAACAGTTCCCCATGTTAAAGAAATACACATTTTTGAACTTTGAAGAGACATTCTCATATTTGTCATGATTAGCTGTATAATGTGCATAAAACATATTTTCAGGCCTCAGCTTGTGCACAGGCTCTAAGATCTGAGTTGCGCCCTTGGCTCGGCTCTCCCTGTTAATTTGTTGACTTGCCCACCTCTAGTTTTGTTACCGACAGGGCTCTTGTTTATCTTTAAAAGGTCCAGTACTGTCCGGTACTGAGTGCTCATGTTCAGAGGGAGAGTACCAGCACTTCTCAAAAGAAATGTAATACGATTAAATTAGAGAGTACCAGCACTTCTCAGAAAAAAGCAGGTACTCTGGCACAGAATACGTGCACTTCTATTTTTTCATTTAAAGCGCTACCTAAATGTGTACACAGGAAAAACGAATACCAGCTAATTACGAACTTTTCAAAGTATGGAAAAATTGGGCCTTATTTATGAGGCTGCGCGTCACTTTTACACCGCCGGTGCGTCACTTTTTTTGCCTTGTTACACCATATTTACAAGGTGACGCATCTAGGTAGATGCGTTACTTTGTAAACCCCTGCGCCACATTATATATTCGCCAGGTATAATGTATGCAGGGGGGGCGTTCTGGCGCAAGAAAGTGTCATAGAATTGATGCAGTTTAATCAATAAGATTTCACAGAACCACTCCTAGGACACAAATGCGTCAATAACTTACGCCTGCCTCACAGCAGGCGTAATACTGACGCAGGCCCTTTCACATGCCCCATGTGAAAGGAACATTGCTGGAGTTGCGTCAGGCTTCCGACACAACTCCAGCAATGCGTCACTTTTGCGCCATACAGATACGTCAGAAATACTGACGTATCTGTAACTTCTTGCGACATGATGCGTCATACAGTAAATATGACGCATCAATCATGTCGCAAGGAGGGCGCACTGAGAATCGACTCATCGCTGCTTTCATGCAACAATGCGTCACTTCTCTTAAATGAGGCCCTTTGAATTTTATTGACATAAAGGTAACTCCTTGTTAAGTTGAGGTGTTCCCTGAAATCTAAATTCTATTGGCTCTGAGCTCGGAATTACTTTATTATTTGAATCAACGTGGAAAAATAACAGAAATAAATATAACCCATAAAAAGGTGCATCGTCATCCATTTCTATTAATGGTTTTAAAGTGGGACGTTAGACATAAAATATAGAGAAGACACTTGAAGTGAATTCACTCCTGTCTGTCATCAGCTTTGACATTGGCCTGACCTCAGACACCCCTTAAAACCGCTCACACCGGTGGGGGCCGCGCTCTCATATCACATTTTAGTGGTAAAAAAATAACGACATCGCTGCACAAAAGACTGATTGGAGCCCAAAGGAAAAAAGACAGAGAAATAATTTAGCAAGTGGGAGGAAGAGATCATTAAATCACAGAGTATGCAGACGTTGGCCAAAAGTGTCCTTTTTCCATAAAATATGGAACTTTCTCTTTTATTTCCAGTGACATATTGGAAGATGGAAGCCAGAGGACCGAAGGCGTTGGATCCAAGCCCTTGCTTTCGCAGCATTAATAAGGCACTCTGGTGCAGAAGGTCCCTTCGCATGCTGTCGATCAGACGAGGGACATGACTTGGCTCAATTCAGACTGACAAACTTCTCTCCGCCAGCTCCGTGCCCGCTACACGTTCCTGGTGCCAGGAAAGCCGCGCATCCGTTGCCACAGAACGGCGAAGCCGGCACTAGCTGGAAAGTATTCGGAACAGAGGCGGTTCCTCCATGTGGGCGTTTGGGCGCCGCCCCCCTGCTTTCTCGCCGTGGGAGAAGGCAGAAATAAATGGTAGTTATTGCAGTAATAACTACCATTTGTTTCTACCTTCTCGCACGGCGAGAAAGCAGAACTTCCGGCTTTAGAGTGGGCGAGATCAGAGGGGAGTGGCTTGGGGGAGTGGCTTGCCCACTGTTGTTAATACGGACTGTTTGGGCAGCCTAAGGCCGTCCAAACAGACAGTATTAACAACTGTGGGCAAGCCACTCCCCCAAGCCACTCCCCCCTGCCCTCGAGTAACTATCCCTGTTCGAGAGAAAATGACGTATGGGAGGCAGCCGGCCGCACCAATCAAGAATGCTGATGACATGTTGCTGCAGCCTTGAACCAGGACGGCGGGTTTGGAGGCAAAATGAATATGGTTTTCACTCGAGCACATGATGAAAAGAAGCTTGGATTTCCAGTTTTCCACAGTATCGCTCTATTAGGGAAGGTAAGGTGCAAGAAATGATGTCCTAAGTGAAGTCATTGGTAAAAAAACGCTGTGAATGTGTTTTGCCGGAATTGCCGCTCAAAGCAATGCCTGTGCCTGTTACCGATACCTCTGCTGTAAACAATGAATTTCGCTGCTTGTGCCGCATGTCCATAGCTATGTTTTAAAACTCGTGCCTTAAAGTCTGGGAACCTCTGGTTTCGCTTCAGGTCTCACTGCCTTCCACTGAGAATGTGTGGCTTGGTGGCTTGGTTGCCATGGAGACATCTTATTGATCCGCGGACAGGCGTACATGGGCAGGCAAGTCAAGTGTGAGGAATAATGGGGGCTGGTCAGCCCTATGAAATGAACAGGGGGTCACAGGTCGGAAATAAGCTCATAGACAACACTGAGGCAAAGAGAAAGAAACAGTCCGTTTCATTTTGTTTCTTTCTGGATTTCGCTTTTTTGCACTCTGTGTCATTGTCGTCTTTCTCTGCAGGCTGAAAGAAACTTGTTGGTCACTTCGGTGCTTGTCCTGACGCAGCTGTCAGCCACCCTGCTCTCAGCAATCCAGGGACACACAACAAAGAGCCGGGCACATTAATTATTTATCACTTCTTGTGTAGTGTGGATGAAGGGAAATTAGCGGCGTGTAAACCTTGGTGCAGGTTAAAGATGAAGCCACAGATTAGTTTTTGGGAACTAAGAGGATTTTTTATATTACATTGGCAACCGATGGAAGTCTGTACTGAAACGTCCTGATGGAAGTGTGTACAGTGTACTGAAAAAAGTAAATTTTCATGAATAAAATAATTAGTTTGCAAGGGTGACCTGGATCGGGCAGTAGTTCATGTCACATTCATAAAATGACAGCATTACATAACTACACTTTCATAATCGGTTTATTAACATTCTTAATCTCTAAAATGTAGTTGAAAATGCTCCATTTGCTCCCTCTTTTTTCAAAATGTTATCAAGGGGGGAACCCACGAACCGCACTTATGATGGTCTGGCTTGCTCTCTATGCTTGCCCGCCACTGGACATTGATCCAGACCAGACCTTTTACGCCCTCCCACTTTCAAATGTCACCAGCCGCCACTGATTCGGAACATCACGTTGAAAAGGCTGTGCTAGCAATGCGACAAGCGACTGTTTGAAATGGTATTTAAACAAGGGAGGGCAGGTTAAACACGCCGAATCCAGATCCCGCCCTCACAATAGCAGATGGTGAGGTCTCATAAGAAGGGCCGCCGAAATGATGCGATTGTGCGGCTGCGGTGATTTTCGCATAACTATACATGTAATGCATTTGCAACAAAATCCATCACCTGCAGCGTAATCTGCAGATTGTAAGAAAAAAAAATGTTTCTAGCTGAAACGGTTAAACTGTTATTAAAAATGCAGCAACATGTGTTGCTGCGCAGGAGAAGGCACTATGCAAAGATGAACTGGCCACCTTTCTGTTGCTTATTGCTGTATTTGGGTATAAACTGGAACAAATGTGGTGCAGCCAATGCCCAGAGAGTGTTACCAAGAGTGAAAATGATGACATCATGGAGTTATACTATTACAAAATGTGCCGCATAATTTGCCTTTTCTTGCTGCATCATTCACTCAACCCTGCCGCTTAATTAGGCCCTTTACTGCCGCATAATTCCAAAGGCCTTCTCATAAGACGGTTTTTAACAAAAGAATGTATGTATCTGTATTTCTTTAGTGCAAACCAGGCCGTGGAGCAGTGAAACTCTGTAGGTAGCAATAATGATATATAGGAACTCGATGAAGAGGAGGGAGGAATTTGAGATTGTGTTCAATAGTAATGCTTAGACAAGGGCAAAGCCCACACATTAAAATACCCCCACTTTGAACCAAATGTCTGATTGCACCAAGCAAGTGAGCCTGGCAGTCCGTACAAGAGCTTCCTTGTTTCTTCCATCCAATCATCTTTTCAGTCCCTCCAGCTACACAATGATATCCAGCATTTCATCCTTTCATTGTCTCATCCATCATTCAACATTTCACTATTCCTTCCATCCTCCATCCTTTCACCATTGCATCCGTTTGTTCACACATCCATCATCTATGCATACATCCATCCTTTTACTTACCCATCCATCAAGAAAGCCTTTGTACTGTCAGCGCGCAAATATATGCATGAAATTTCCTCCTAAGTGAACAATCGCCTTTCATTAAATCTCCTTATGCAAGCTTGCACCGGATCGAGAGTGGTGTAGTCCCTATCGGACTTTGGTGCTCCCCAGTGGACTTGTCTCTCTTGTTATGCTATGTAGGGAACATGTAAAAGGCAAAACTAAAGCATCTCAAGTAAAGAACGACTTCTAATGTTCTATGTTTTAAGATTTACTGAGTTCAATTAAATTAAAGTCAGACCAATAAGAATACAAAGCTTAAAGAATGCTGCAATAACTTAATAAAGTTCTACTAAATATCTGGCATAGATTTGCCTCCTAAGAATGGGGTCAGTGATTTTCCTAACATTAAGAAATAATGCTGTTTTATATGGCCATAGAGGAAGGCTTCACACATTTACTGCCTTAGTACAGGGTTCACACACTCATAACAAATAGAAATTAAGTAAAGAACAGCAGTTCTTTGAGGATTTTTTTAACGATTCTAATATATGACATTTAAGTATTCACAACATCTGTTTTCCGTACATGAAATGTTACAAAGTATGTTATTCAGTATGGAAGGAAGTGACAGGGAATTTTTTTTCCTCTAGCAACATCGATGAGTCTTTATTATAACACAGAATAAAGAATAGTCCAAGTTATGTGATAGATGACAACATCACAAGATGGACGACGAGGACTAAATTGTGTTAAGTTAAAGAAACCATAAATTCCTATACCTTAAAAAGCAACCCATGTTATCAAATCCATCAATTGGCCCTTTTGTCCATCCATCCACACACTCAGTTTTCCATTTACTCTGCCATCCATTCATCCTTCGATTTACCCTTCCTATCTTTATTTCACCCTTCCTTACTTTTACCTTTCCATTTTTCGACCAACCCATCTTTTTTTCTTCCATATAACAAGAATTCTGAGCTTTTGTCTGTGAAGTTGCAAACAGAAGAGGTCAATAAAGAACCACTACCTTGCTGTAGCTGCTAAAGTATGAGTTCACGGCACCCCTGTGCATGGGCCTCACCTGAAAGTAGAAAGTAGATATGTTTCAGTCAATTCTTACGGTTACAGAGGAATTGTTCCACAGGGACAGCTTTTGAGAAACACTCTGAAGATCTAAGCAGGCAACTTGTGGTTCGCAAATACCCCCCTAAACTAGTGAAGAGATCTATGAAAAGGGCTAAGAACAACAACGGGAAGCCCTTTTGGAACAGAGACCTCCTAAACCTGACCTAGACCGGCTCACGTTTGTCCATACATTTGGGAGTCTTTCAAATGGCATTCAGAGGGCGGTCAAGAAGCACTGGCCTATATTGAACTCCGGGCGCCTTACGCTTCCCCGCCCGCTTGTCTCTTTCAAGAGGGGCCCAAATCTAAGGGACCGATTGGTTCACACCAGGCCACGTGAGGAGATGCCCAGAGCGGTGGGCACATTGTGGAACCTACCTCCTGTTCAGGGGCATCACCCCTGTGGCAGTTGCCAGGTCTGCGCACAGACTAAGAAATCGCTGGAAATAGATATAGGAACCACCAGACCGTGGAAGCAAGTTAAGTTTACCAACTGCAACAGTGACCACGTGATTTATCTTATTACCTGTCCGTGTGGTTACAGGTACGTGGGCATGACAACAAGGAAGGTCCGCATACGTATATCGGAGTACAAGAGCACGATCCGGTGTGCGAGACAAGCCACCAAACTGACTGCCCATTTCCTTGAAGCGAAACATCAAGCCACAGAATTTCAATGGACTGTCCTCGAACAGCCGTTCATTCCCGCGCACA
The DNA here is from genome assembly GCF_964263255.1 of Lissotriton vulgaris. Taxonomy (NCBI): domain Eukaryota; kingdom Metazoa; phylum Chordata; class Amphibia; order Caudata; family Salamandridae; genus Lissotriton; species Lissotriton vulgaris. The sequence continues at coordinate 1,433,491,469 of NC_141693.1, read as the reverse complement.
CCACAGACGTGGCTAGTTATCTGCTCAGAAAAGAACAGAGATGGGTCCTCAAACTGAAGACACACAGAGAGGGACTGAATGACGATATTCCATGGTCTTCTCTGTGATAACAATACTGTCTTGCCAGAGCTCTGTTCAATACTGTACTGCTTGAGTGATTCGTAGCTAGAGGGAGATAGTTACACCAGTCCCTCTGAGAACATTACATCATGCCCTGAGGCCTCTGTACGTATGGGCGAATCATGGGCCTTCATATGCATTTTTCACACTTGGCCTCCAACAAACAGGCCTAGGGTGTCACTCTGTTTATTCTGCTATGTCTTCAGCTTCAACATGTTTTTAGCCTAAACATCTGCCCAGTAACTATAGTATTTTGACTAGACACGCTGTAATTTAGATAATACTCTGTCTGTCTAAGGTACTCAGCGCTTTAAGATCATTAGCGCCTACCACTTATTTTTGGTTATTAATATCATGCATTCTAAACAAGTGTCAAATCCCTCCTTATGTTTACCCCTTTCTGCCTGTAACCAGTAGTTGTTGACTAGACACGTTGCAGTCCATTCCCTGACTAGATACGTTGTAGTCCATTAAGTGCTCCTTCGGTCTCAGGCAGACAGCGCATTTACATCACCAGCGCATTTAATCCACACTGAGTGCAGTTAACATCTTTGTGCATTTCTAGCACGTGTCACAACCTTGTTTATGTTTTTCTGTTTGCCCCCGTCACTTTGGAGACGGAGGCGGGCCCGGCAACGAACAACCGACATGACACCCAATAGGCGATCAGCCTATTTGACATCCAATAGGAGCACTGTCCTAAACGGGGAGTTGTCCAATCAGAACACGCGAGTTATACGCGTCACACCGCCGCGCTCCCAATAGCGGCGCTGGTGTGATTTTACCTTCGCTTAGTCTGCTGCTGATTGGGCTAACTCGGCAGCCGATTGTTGCACCGTATTACGGGGACAAATGCCGATCTTCAGACGCGAGTGAGTACCCCACGTGACCTTTCCTCCAATGACGGCAGGGCTTATTAACACTCCCTCACCAGCTGTCGGTACCTCCCCAGATGGCCAGGACGCCGGCCAGGAGTACCGACGGTTAGGTGAGGTGAACCCACGCGCTATTGCTAGCATATTTACAACAGGGCTGTCTACTTACGCTGAGTTTGCCTATTTTAACATCCAATTACTCGGATTGGTCCAGATGACCATTTATTCTCTGCTATTGAAAGCCATAGGAGCTTTGTCTGTATTACGTGCATTTTATGTGTTAATGTGTGTCCTACATGTTTTCTAGAGCGGTGCTTCATTTTCCCCTGAGCCACAGCCAGGTGGGGTGAGGCCATCTGACCTTACATGTTAAGGCAAGAGTTCACTAGCATTTGGTATTACAAACTTTTGATCCAAATGTATCTAAATCACGTTTGCATTCAGGTAGTGCATTTTCTTAACAACACATAGTTAAGTTTAAGTCCAAATCATACTTGATGGTTGGACCACTTAGCCCATTTATTATTTTAAAACCTTCTCCTCACCTTCTTCCCACAGTGTTTTGCACAGACTGTAAGGACACCCAGAACGTACAGGTGACTGTATGCACTTGTCTTGTGTTTCTAGGGTGCGACTTTGTTCACTTGGTGTAGTAGCTTTCATTTTTAGTTTTTGGTCCTGAAGAAAGCAATGACAAAATCAGTCCTTTAATTGCTGAAACTAGTCGACCATTTTTGTCCTGAGGCTGTCCACATAATTAGACAGTCAGCGGGCGCACTGTTTTTAACATTGGTATGGTAAGCACAACTGAAATAAATCTTTGTTTGGTGCTTATTCTTAACCAATTTTAAACCCACTTCTTTTGGTTTTTCTCCTTTACACCTTCTTTTGCACTGCACACCCCAGTCCCAACTTTTTCCACCACTCACCTACATCGAGTGGTATACCACACTGTCATCTCTTTACTCTAGTGAGGATACCCCCTACCACCGGGTTGACCTCCTAGGAGACTGAAGGACTGGGTTCTTTAAGACCCAGCGGTGCCAGGGCACAACACCTGAAACCTTCGTGGGTAACCTGCTCCGGCGTACGAATCACAGAGACACGGGACACTTCCTTCGACGTCAAAGATTCAAGGTTTATTTACTGCAGGGAACACAGAAGTCACGGCAAGTACACCACGTGCAACTTGGGGAGACTGCTTCAAATTGCTTCTGTGGATCGCTCCTTTTATACAGTTTTTACCCATAAAACAACATGGTACACAAAAGTTTACAACCTGGTTCTCACCATTATCCCCCAGAGGGGTCGCTTTGGTCACTTTGAAACACATGAGGTCCGGAACATAAGTGCGGAAACATTTGGCGGTTCCCAACTGTAAAAACCCATCTTCCCACCATTAGCGAATTCCAATCAGCAGTAAAACAGATCGAAATAGGAACAAGGACAGGTGTAGAGGAAGACGGAGACAGTGGGGAGATCGAAAAGGGTGTAAAAGGGGAGGTATCGGGAAACACGAGATACAGGCATCAAAGGGACGTGCCTAATGAGATGCACGGCTGAGACAATAAGTCCATGCAGCAAGATGAGCCTCGAGCGGCGCCATCTGCTTTACAGAAGCATCCCCCTCGTCATAAAGACACTCACAAAGAACATGTGTCTTCCGCAAATATCTTGGGAGTCCCAGGGTCGCGAAGCGGACAACGTCCGTTCGCTGGCTACTTGAGGGCAAGAGACAAAATGGATGCCGTATCTAAGATGGAACCCGTGGGTACAGATGAAAAACCCACATAACAGACGAACGGTTTAAGTTAGCACAGCAAAACTGCGCACACTTACTGAACTCGTCATTTGCGGTTCATAGATACCAGACTCGACCATATTCGTGCGAGTCGAAAACACCACTTACAATTGTCACGGAACCTCAGACGCTCCTTTTGCCCTCATGTAGGCAAGCACTAGTCGGAATCATATTCGATATTCATCAGACCATCGAGATGTTGCTGTAGCATAGCTCTGTCCAACCGAGTCCCCTTGGTAACAGGTGGTTGTCTTATACACGTTGTAGCACAGAGGCCACATAAGGCAGGACCCCACTGCACGCAAAGGCAACACGTGAACAGGAACACTACAACGACTCCGATGATCATCAGAATCTTCCAACCCCAAGTCGACATCAGGCCCCAAAACCACCCAAGTAGCGTCCAATCCCCTACATCCACGTGTATGGATTCGGAGATCTTATGCAACCTCGAGATGGCTTGATAGACAGTAGGAGCATTATCTGGAATAAAAATGCAGCAGCTCGAATGGATCACCTTACATACCCCACCTCGATCTGCTAAGATGACATCTAAAACCATACGGTTTTGTAACGTCATAAGTCTATCCGCCTGAAGTTCTGTGGTGATATTACCAAGGGCACTGGCAGTAATATTAGCTGTCGATTCTACCACTCGAGTCAACTGTCTCAGGTTCCTACTATTAACCATAGGTCCCCAAAACGGGAGGAAACCCTTGAAAAAGTCTCCTGCCTCTTGACCGGCAGTATCCTCTTCGCTAATTATGCCTCGTACAACTCTAGTCTTATGATAATCGGCATCTACAGTGAACGTCGGAGGCAACAAATTTGCAATGAAGCATGAGCCCATGAAGTCAGCGGGCAACCATGCATATGCACGATCATAGCAGATAAAGTATGTACCCTTGGCAGCCAGAAACACAGGGGACGAGACCATCGGCAGTATGTAATTTTCAGTGCAAGCACTTGCTCCAAGTCGGGCTTGTGATCTTCGGCCACGACCCATGAGACAAAAATTACCAGTGTGGGGTACGACCCATATCGGAGGCGAGCTTTTAAGCTGCTTTTCGCTAGTGAACGCACTATATTCACCTCTACTTAGGACCCTATAGGCCTGTACCTCTTCTTCGGGAATAAGCGAGGAATCATAGATATCACTATCTAAATCCTCTATTGCTATTGACAAAGGTTTTTGATACGAGGTAGGACCAGAGTAGGGGTAACGCGGTTCTCGAATGGGGTGGAAACCCAGTGCGCTTCGAAACATTGTTTGAAATGCTCGAGCTGACCCTTGGGAACTATACGGTAACACCAGATATGGAATTCCCTTATCCGTAGTATGTGGCATCAACCCACACACCCAACAATTAGTAGTGTTAACCACTAACTGATGCTGATGAAGGAGCTGAATAAAGGAATTGTTGCGGAATTCTACACGTCTAGCCTGTTCGTGTTCCGGTAACATGTGAAAGGAATGGGGAGAAACAGTGGAGGTAAGTTTAGGGTCAGGAGTAGGAGTAGGTGTAGCAGAAGGTAAGAAGTAAGACATCGTATAATACACCCCACCCGCCAATAATGCAGAAGCAGTCAAGAACAATACAAACAGTTGGAATATAAAACATTTGGTACGACTGAGTTGCTGCAGCTTGAATCTGTGAACCTGAGCTCCCTCCAAATCATTCAGCTTCGAGAATGCCATTCCCTACGACCGTCCGCAACGTTTCTTGACGCACTTCGTTCTGTGTAGCAATAGTCAATCCCCAGGGGTTCCCAGGAACCGACGGCCTTTAACCTAGCGTCAAGACCTACTATCCAGAAGGAAGTACGCGCGCGGCCCTACGGCCTTCAATGCACAATATGTATGTATGCAAAAACAAAGTCTCTCAGCTGTGGAAGCAAAAAGTACAAGGAATGAAGCTCAATATATGTACAAAATAATCACAGTAATACGAAAGTTCAAAACTGATCACGGAAAACGGGATAATGCAGTTGTCAATACAGCAAAGCAAGATCTTTTTATTTGTCCTTAGTGCGAGATCGTAGAAAGTATCGGGTTTTCCCAGGACGTGTCTGCTCGTCAAACAAAGGATCCGTTGAAGAGACAGCGTCCTGCTGATCAGTTGAGTATTCTGGTCTTGAGTCCTTTGATGCTAATTGTTCAACAGTGTCTTTCTGCTGCGCTGAGGATTCTCCAACACACTGTGCGTCGCTAAAAGGCACAAACGCCGGCAATGTTTCTGTTTCAGTTGATGCAATGCCTCTCCTTACCCACGGGTCTGCCGACAAAGGAATGGGGACTCTTTTGGTGTGGGTGGCATGCACCCAATTCTTACGTCCCTCGAGACGAACGGCAGTCCTCGTGGCCAGGAGCACTTGATAGGGTCCGGTAAACCTCGGGTCCAGGTTATTCTTGCGTGAAAAATTTCTCGTCACCACCCAGTCTCCGGGCTGGAGCTGGTGGCCTGGACCCTCCGTCTGCGTCGGCAATGCGTCGTAAACCTGTTGGTGAATTAACCTCAGTTTAGCAGTCAAGTCATGTAGGTAATCGATCAACATTGGGTACTCAAGATCAGAAAACATTCCTGGCCTAGGAATCCCCCACACATTCGCAGGACGGCCGAACACTATTTCATAGGGACTAAGCCCTACTCGGGAGTGTACGGTCGCCCTAGTTGACAGTAATGCCAATGGTAAAGCGTCAGGCCACGAAAGACCAGTCGTAGCCTGAATCTTCGCTAACTTTAGCTTAAGGGTGCCGTTGTACCCTTCAACCAATCCAGCTGACTGAGGATGATTGGCGCTGTGGAATTTCTGATTAATTCCAAGGCCCTTACACACACTCTTCATCACACTTCCAACAAACTCACTTCCGTTATCTGACCACACGACTCTAGGCATTCCATACCGAGGAAAATATTCCTTCAGTAGGATTTTCGCAGTAGACAAAGCAGTATTGTCTTTGAGAGGATAGGCCTCGATCCATCGGGAGAATGCGCAAACCACAACTAAAACGTATTTCAGGTTATTGCATCGCTCCATATGGATGAAGTCCAATTGAATCACCTCAAAGGGACATGAAGGGGGAGCAAAACTGCCAGGAGGAGTTGGGGTTCCTTTGCCAGGATTGTACATCATACACACCATACAATTCTTCACCAGACGTTCAGCACATTTCGTAATGCCATCATTCTTCCACACCGGAGACAACAATTTACAAATACCTTTCGCGCTAATATGTGCTAACCCATGCGCCATTGTCACAACGGCCAGCACATACGCATCAGGCAACAACCATCTTTTCTGATCCGACAAATCAATCCAACAACCATTCGCATCCAACTTTCCCGTGCTTTCTTTCCACTTCGTCTTTTCAGTCTCGGTGGCCTCGTTCTGAATTGCTTTCACACTCTCGATAGTGTCCTCACACATACTCGATTCTGTAGGCCACCTAACCGAACTCGTCACATACATCCGAGTGCTAAGGTTCCGGGCAGTCTCCTTAGCAATCTCATCCGCAAACGCATTACCACGACCAACATCATCCGTCACCTTACGATGCGCACTACATTTAACAATCGCAACTTGCGTAGGCAAAGTCAATGCATCCAAAAGATCATTCACAAGCTGGCCATGCTGTATCTTCGTACCGTGCGACGTCAAGAAACCTCTCTCTCTCCACAATCGTCCAAAACTGTGTGCGACGCCAAACGCGTATTGGCTGTCGGTAAACACATTCACACGTTTCCCTTTCGCTAACACACATGCTCTAGTAAGAGCAATCAATTCTGCAGCTTGGGCAGAATTCTGATTCAACCTTGCAGTCTCAACCACAGTATTCAATGTTACAACAGCATAAGCAGTAGTCACATCGCCATTCGGCAACTTAAAACATGACCCATCCACATACAAAGTACCATCCGGATCTTCCAATGGGGTGTTTTTAAGGTCCACTCGACCTTTTGTTTCTTCTTCGGTCCTCAAGTAGCAATCATGTTCTGCTACTTCATCTGACTCTGTGCTAATTGGTAACAAAGTTGCCGGGTTCAGAACATTACAACGTTTGATCTGAATGTGGCTTGCCAAGAGCGTCAACTCGTACCCAGACAACCTCGCACTCGTCAAGTGCTGAGTTTTCGTTCGATTCAAAAGAGTATCGACTGCATGCGGAACCATCACCGTAAGCATATTATCCATGACCAATCCTGCTGATTGTCGGATGGAGACCGCAGCTGCCGCTGTTGAACGTAAACAACTCGGCAAGGCTCTAGCTACTGGGTCCAAGGTCGAGGAAAAATATGCACATGGACGCTGCTTACCACCAAAAGGTTGCGTTAAGACACTCAAAGCACAACCTTCCCTCTCGTGAACATATAACGTAAACGGCTTACTGTAGTCAGGAGTACCTAACACAGGAGCCGAACACAATGAATCACGCAGTTCAGAAAAACTTTTCTGACATTCCTCCGTCCATGGTAAAGGAGTTGAAACATCCTTGCACGTAAGAGCCACCAATGGTTTCGCTAGTAATGAAAAATTAGGAATCCATTGCCTGCAGTACGACGTGATACCTAGAAAGGCACGCACATCTCTTTGGGTTTGTGGCACAGCCGTTCGCGCAATCGCTGCAATTCTCTCTGGGGTCAACCTCCTTCCCTCCTTTGACAATAAGTGACCTAGATAGGTTACTTCTTGACAACAATATTGGAGTTTAGAAGGGGACACCTTATGATTCAACTCACAGAGATGTTGCAGCAACGACACTGTAGCAATCTTGCAAATGTCCTGAGTATCAGCAGCCACCAATAAGTCGTCGACGTATTGGATCAAGGCCGCACCGACCGGCAACCTAAACGCATCCAGTTGACCCTTCAAGGCTTGGCTGTAAATAGATGGACTTTCACAGTAGCCCTGAGGAGCGCGTTTGAACCGGAAGCTACGTCCACCGAGAGAGAAACCGAAAAGGTCCCTGCTCTCCTCGGCAATCGGGATGCTGAAAAACGCATTTTTCAAATCAATCACCGAAAACCATGATGCAGAAGCTGGAATCAGAGTCAGTAGCGCCGTGATGTCAGGCACAACGGGAAATTGAGGAACCACAATTTTATTCACCTCCCGTAAATCGATAACAAAGCGATAAACAGGCGGTTTTGAAGGATCAGTACGTTTAAGAATGGGCAGCACAGGGCTGTTGCACACGTTTCTCTTCAATAACATCTTTCTCGATCAAATCATAGATGATCGCTAACAGTGCTCGTTCACCATCAAGGGAGATACGATATTGGGGAATACGTGGCAGTCGCACATTAGATTTCAACTGTACAACATAAGGGGAGATATCAAGTAGGCCCACGTCATTTGGACCCGTTGCCCATAAAGACGCAGGAAGAGAACTCAATTCCGGTGGGAGCTTATCGAGGGACAAATACATAGGAGAGACAACCCTCTCTCCTAACGTAAGCTTTACACCCGCAGGAGAACAATACAAAGTCGCGTACAAACGTTTAAGCAAATCCAGGCCCAAAAGATTTTCACCACAACCCGTAGTTAGAATCAATGGAGCTTCGAGCTCACGTGGCCCGATTTTAAGGGGCAAAGGGCGCGAAACTAGATTGCTAACAGGGGCGCCAGAGAATCCAACGGAAACATTTGTTAAGCCAGACAAAGGTGCGCCAGGGAGTTTCGAATGCATGATAGAACTTTTCGCTGCACCAGTGTCCAACAGAAAAGGCTCAACGACGCCCGATGTAGCAACTGCGACGTAAGGCCCTCTCTGATCAACCGGAACTGATACCACTCCCTCTCCTTGTCTTTGGCTGTCCTAGTAATTACTGTTGTCAGTTCCCTGATCGACGTAATAATCGTCCACATTGTACTGTGCAGATCGTCCTTGCGATGATCCACGTTGATCGAAACAATTATTAGAATTAGACGAGTTATCTGAGCGATCATTCTGAGCACCACAACCTCTACCACGTGATGCCTGCTGGGAACCACCACGACCTCCTCTAGACGAGTTACCATTGTTACGTTCATTTAAAACAGGGCAATTGAATTTAATGTGTCCCTCCTGTCTACAATAAGCACATTGATTGTACCCTAAAGAGGATCTTTGGGAGGAGGAGTCATTACGAGTTTGGGATCTGTTCGATTGCGGCTGCGATCTATTCTGTTGTGAATTATTCTGATTCGAACGTGGAGGATACGCTTGCTGAAGCAACACCTTAGTTTTTAGCTCTTTCGTCTTTTTATCAGCACGGTCGTTCTCTTCTTTCTCTCTATTCTCATAATATTGCGCCGTAGCCAATATCTGAGCCGAAGTAGAGACGGCCCATGCACTTTCCGAATTCTTTAACTTATTGCTCAGATCGGGCAATAAATTCGAAACAAATTTATCCACAAACAATCTTTGGCCACCCTCAGTACCCATATCCTGTCCACTATGGTCGATGAAGGCTTCTTCGAACCTCGTAAAGAAGTCGGAAACACTCTCATCTTTCTTCTGTTTACAGGCTGACAATTTGTCCCAGTTTACCCTCATAGCTGGCATAAGAGTTTTCATTAATGGTATTATTCTTTGAGGGAGAGCAGCAATCAACTGTTCAGGCTTAGCACCACCAACTTGCAACCCATCCGCCGCTACAATGGCCGCCCAATCACCACCTAGTTCGTTTGTGTGATTTTCCTGACGAATCTTAGCCCATACCGGTTGCGGTACGACATGTTATGTTATGTTATGTTATGTTATGTATGACATTGCCAAACAACATATCGATATCGGCAAGATTCATTACCGTAGCATCTACGAGCTGCGATAATTCTTTGTAATACCCTGCAGGATTTTTGCGAGGGTCAGGCAAAGATTGCTTCACCTGTAACACTTCCGATCTTTTCCATGGGAGATGTATCCATACTCTCTGAAAATACGGCGGAACAATAGGAACAGCAGTAGCATCGCCTGGCATCCACACTGGTGGAACTTCCCGCATGGGATATTGGCCAGACTCATCCGGCTGTTTTTCAATATCTTCAACGAACAATGCATGAGGGATTGGAGCGGGACGAAATGATAGCAATCGCTCGACAGCACGTCGAACGTTAGTATCCACTATCAGTCCATTTGCGAACTGAAGCTGAAGATCAGGCAGAGCGGCGAGCACCTCGTCAGGCGCATCGACCGCTATCTGATCATGAAGGAACTTACACATTTCGTTAAACACATATCTCTGGGTTGGTATATTGAATTGACAAAATGTATCAAGAACAACACGGGGTGGACATCTAAGAGGATTTACCATCCAACCCATCGCCATATTATATAGCGCAACGCGTTCTCTGTTTCCAGGAAGCTGACTACGTCTCTGAGGACCATCGGAACCAGCGGACCCATGAACAGGTCCGAGCGAATGAAAGAAGCTTGCCGCAAGAGGAGAATTACGACTACGAGTAGAGGTAGAAGCATACGATACAGGACTAACAAGAGAAGGAGTAGAAACAGTAGCAACAGCAGGAGTTAACAAAACAGGAGCAGTAGCAGGAGCAGTAGCGGGAGCAGGAGTATGTGGAAGCGGAGGAGCAGTAGGGATAGCAACAGGCAAAGGAGCAGGAACAGTCGGAAGGGCAGGTACAGGTTGAGGAACAGGCGGAGGAAGAATAGGCGGAAGTATAGGTACGGCAGGGACCACAGGAGCTGCGGTACCCTGTACGTACGGAGGAGGTGACTTCATGAGATAAGACATTAAAGGATCCTCAACTGGCTCTTCCTTCTTTTCCGGCTCCGTAGGCAAAGCGGGATAACATTTATCTACGGTCATACGCTGTAGTCTATCAAACACTTCCTTATCCTTAACCTCCTTATCTCGCTGGAATTGCTCTGCTTTCTTCACTATGGTAGCAACATTATCTCGCTGATTACGTTTAGTCTGTCTGATTTCTTTCTGTCGGGCTTCTTTGCGCCACAACCGAAAGGCATCAAACATGGCCGGCCTTGACTTTCTTTCGAACAATTTAATCTCTAGATTATCTAAGATCGGGGCCTCGAAGCTACCATGAGGTGGCCAACGAAGGTCGTCGTCCTTTTTCGTGTATTTAATCCAGTAATCGTTAAAGGTAATTGGGCCTAGCCCATGTTTACTATAAAGCTCATAAGTGGGAGTTCCAACCGGAGGTATCGGACACGAGTCCTCCAGTCGGGAATCCGTACCACAAGGTCTGAAACAACTAAACAAAGTACTGCGACCAGGCATCTTGCACACTAGCCGAGTTTCACAAACTTCAAGGGTTACGGGATTTACCAAGTCCCAGCAAAGAACAAAACCCTCGGTTTTTGGCGGCTGCAGTCGTCAAACAACACAACAAAGTACGCTAGCAAAGTGTCACCGACAAAAACACTCACACAGCGTTTAACAACAAAAACACTCGCTAAAGTGTCAACAACCAAGAACTCTGGGAGCGACCCACAAATACTTAACTCAAAGATCGATGGCGTCACCAGGAAGGCCCGTCAGTCGTCTCGCTATACCAAGGTCTACGCCAGGCGCCAAAACAGGTCTACAGTCAGGGCAGCAGTCTGTCGCAGCCGTCCGGAGGCGGGAATCTTCGCGGGAAAAGTCTTCGGGCCACTTATTTCGACAACAGGATCGATGAAGCGGAGTGCACCTTCCCTCGGAGATTTCACACGAAGTTCCTCACGATCGTCGGGCTTGGACCGGTACCACTGATGCAGCCCCACGTTGGGCGCCAACTGAAGGACTGGGTTCTTTAAGACCCAGCGGTGCCAGGGCACAACACCTGAAACCTTCGTGGGTAACCTGCTCCGGCGTACGAATCACAGAGACACGGGACACTTCCTTCGACGTCAAAGATTCAAGGTTTATTTACTGCAGGGAACACAGAAGTCACGGCAAGTACACCACGTGCAACTTGGGGAGACTGCTTCAAATTGCTTCTGTGGATCGCTCCTTTTATACAGTTTTTACCCATAAGACAACATGGTACACAAAAGTTTACAACCTGGTTCTCACCATTATCCCCCAGAGGGGTCGCTTTGGTCACTTTGAAACACATGAGGTCCGGAACATAAGTGCGGAAACATTTGGCGGTTCCCAACTGTAAAAACCCATCTTCCCACCATTAGCGAATTCCAATCAGCAGTAAAACAGATCGAAATAGGAACAAGGACAGGTGTAGAGGAAGACGGAGACAGTGGGGAGATCGAAAAGGGTGTAAAAGGGGAGGTATCGGGAAACACGAGATACAGGCATCAAAGGGACGTGCCTAATGAGATGCACGGCTGAGACAATAAGTCCATGCAGCAAGATGAGCCTCGAGCGGCGCCATCTGCTTTACAGAAGCATCCCCCTCGTCATAAAGACACTCACAAAGAACATGTGTCTTCCGCAAATATCTTGGGAGTCCCAGGGTCGCGAAGCGGACAACGTCCGTTCGCTGGCTACTTGAGGGCAAGAGACAAAATGGATGCCGTATCTAAGATGGAACCCGTGGGTACAGATGAAAAACCCACATAACAGACGAACGGTTTAAGTTAGCACAGCGAAACTGCGCACACTTACTGAACTCGTCATTTGCGGTTCATAGATACCAGACTCGACCATATTCGTGCGAGTCGAAAACACCACTTACAATTGTCACGGAACCTCAAGAGTACCAATAATCTCTGACGGGTGGTACGGATAAAATCCCAAATGATGAAGGGCGGATCCGAATGGTGACTGATGGGTATTTGTCCTCATCCACGGAGAGCTCTCTGTGACATAACCTGGTCGTAAGGGTGAGTTCTTGACTGGTTTTTTTGTGTTTATGGGCACGTTTACCTGAGACCCTCTGGTACCTTTGTTGTTTATTGGTTCTGTTGGGGATAGTACCCTGAGCTTGGTCTTTAAATCTCCCCCAGGTCCCCCTCCACCGTATTGTGTTTGCTGATGGGAATTTATATACCTCACAGCATGGCCAAAGCCTGTGCATAGTTTAAGCAATTGGGCTATTAGTTAAGGTGAGTAGGGATCCACCTCTGTTAATAACCACAGTCCTTGTCAGGGTGAACTACTAAAGACACTCAACAAAATATGAGCTCAACCCCCTGGTAGCTATAGCACAGAGAAGATAGGCTTAACTTAGAGGCAATGCGTAAAGTATTTATGCAGTATCCAAAGCAATAATACCGTCAAAATGTGAAATAAGAAAAAACCCAAAACAAATTTGAAATTTAGAGTAACATTTATTAGATAAAAAGCCACCCGGATGTTACAAATCAAACACAGGAACCCAAGATATGAACTTTGAAAGTTTTCAGTAGCACCAAGAAGCTCAAAGTGACAATGATAGTCAATAGTCGGTGTAAAATAAGACCTAGGCACATTGCGATGCTTACCGTGATAGAGTGCAGGTTAGATACACTAGCCAAGTTTCATCCTGGTCAAAGATTTTGCTTTCTGACTTTAGTAATTTAAATCACAATCTACCACCGGAGTACACTTCTAAGACCCCCAAGGACTTAAACAATCACAGGGTGTTAGATCAAGTCTAGTCGAGGTCAAGTTGAAAGAAAGGCCTCTTGGAGCTTATTGTATTCTTGTAGCTTGAACTGGAGATCAGCCTTATGGTACTTGAAGTCTACACTGTTTTCCTGGGTACTGGAGGGAGAGCAGGTCCTGTCCTTTTGGGCTTTTATCAGGCCTCAGAAAGTTTGTTCAGTAAGCTTCTGGTCTTCACAGGTCCAGGAGTGTTCTGAAGTGGGTTCCTGGAGATGCCACATTCATGCCAGGCACAAGCTAATAGGTAAGAAAGACTCCAGGGCACACTTTAGTTGATAAGATAAAGGCCGCCCGAATTAACCCTACCCACCTTGGGCATTTTCAAGATGGCGGAAGTCTTCTGCGACAATACACCTGGGCTTGGGGGCTTGTGTGTGTGGGAAGTGTACTATGGTAATCCTAGTCTCCTTTCATGTCTGAAACTAAAATCCAGTTTTAGCAGTGTAGTGATGGTCAATATTGTTATTGTTTGTGCTTCCTGCCAGCTGAGAATGGCACTTTGGATTTTGCCTGTCTGACACCTGCCTCATCCATAACCTCCACCCCAGAAGAAAACGAGGGGCTGTGGGGAGGAGCACTAAATAGAGCATGATTGCCTTCCACATGTGGGACACTTTGGACTTTGCCTACCTGCCTGCCACCTGCCCGACCGGACCACATCATGAATAACCCCCTGCCCCAGAAGAGATGAAGAGGCCGCGGGGGAGCGCTACCTTGCGTACAATGATTTCGTGCACGTGGGATGCTTTGGACTTTGCCTGCCTGCACGCCTAACTGGACCTCATCATCCATAACCTCTTGCCTCAGAAAAGAATGGAGAGCGCTATATAGCAAGCGGTGTTCGCTTGCGGGGGCCAAGAGTGGCCTGTCTGCACCCGTCAGAGCTGTGCCACCCCCTTGGCTCTTTGAATCCAGTATCTTTTAAAAGAACATTATTTAGTGTATGTTGACAATGGGTAAGATGAAAGATGGCGGCCGGCTGCTGAGACCGGTCGGGAGCTCCGTGCCTGAGCTCCGTATGTGGTTCGGTGTTTAGAAGGATGCTCGGGAGTATAGTGAATTTTGTAGATGCGATACGTCTTTGAACCAGTATGACTATGAGGACATCAGTGATCTCTAATTGACGCGGGGGACGTGGAGGAGTTTGTTTCTTTTCCCGTTTGGCTTTTGTCTTTCGCTGTGGTTACGTCGGATAGACAGCGAGTTAAAGGAGAAGTATCCCCGTCTCCTACCTGCCGGGTGTGCCGTGAATGCAGCGCTGTCAGATGTTGACCCCGCTCAGCGTTTGTGCTCAGGATCTCCCTCCAGCCCCCCACCATCGAGACAGAGAGCTCCGGTGAGAGGCGCCTTCACATCAGTGGCTCGGTTCTCGATTCAGAGTCCTTAGACTTCGGAAAGTGGAAGGTAGCCTTTCGTGCTCATCAGATTTGCAGGAAAGCAGTGAGCCGATTTTCCTTCTGCACCGGAGGTAAGACGGGAGTTGTTGAAGTATTCAGAAACTGGACAGTTTGTACAGCGAAGTGTTTTGACTCTGAGGCTTGCTCCTGTTTTTTTATAGATAATTCAGTTCGGGGGTCATTATATAAACGATACAAATTAACCAGCACAGGAGATTTACCCCAGCTGATTTTTCAACAAGGTTCCTGTGAGAGAAAAACACAGTTAAAACTTTTTCAGTTACAACTCCAACATATCGCTTTTGGGAGACTGGCTGGAATAAAAGTGGAGGGACAAAAGGAAAGCACAATCTGCGCCACCACACCTCCAGTAATCCCAGAGATAGCAATACAGACAAGAGTTTCCTCCAATAACAGTCCCCCAGGTACAGGCAACATTAAAACCGTTGTTGCTGACTCTTTTGATTTGGATGCTAAAGCTGTGCCTCAACTTGATTTGTTTCGTCAGGAGAAATCCTCCTACTGTCTAAGGAATAGGCTTTTTCTTAAAAAATCAGCTCCCCCTACACTAAAACAAACGGTAATTCCGCGAGTTACAAAGAGAGTTTCACGTAAAGCCTCTAAATCAGATAAAGGGATTCCAATAAACAAGAAAGGAGCAGTGGAAGTAAGGCAGGAACCAGCGGAAAAAAGGAAAAAATCTGTAATAAAAATTACACCCTCCTTGAGGACTTATTTTAAAGTGCAGGATAAACCCCAAGATAGAATACATTCCATATCTACAATGGAAAAGTCCGCCTCACCAGAGTTACCAACGCTATCTCAGCCACTAATGGGGGATATAAGCAATTCGGTAAACTTCTTGTCTGAAGTCTCAATGAAGGAACTAGAAAATCAGGACCTCGCTGAACCACAGATGATAGCCCAACCTCAGGATCAAACTTCTAGTCAGAAGCAGTCTCACACTACGACTACGCCTCAAGGCTCCCTTGGAAATAAACCTATCCCCGGTTGTTCCACTATGACGTTTGCTCCAGAGCCAGAGAATGATACAATTTCTGTATCCCCTGACGCTAGTACTTTGGACATATTTAACACTAACTCTAACCTTGACAAATCTGATAATCCCACTAAAAATCTCTGTGAGTCTAGCAGTAGTATGGAGATTCTTATGGAAAAAATGTTCGCAGAGATGACATCTAGATTTAGGATATCAGAAGAAAATCAAACAAAACTTCATGAAAGGTTTGAAGCTCTGGACTCGAAGTTATTGGCACTAAATGAGAGAGTCTCTTCTGTAGAAGCTGTAGCTGTGGGTCTGACAAAGAGGGTGGAAGCATCAGAAAAAAATATAAGAGACTTAAGAGCAAAGGACAAAAGTATGGAAGAAAAAATGGAAGCCTTGGAAAACCAGTCTAGGAGATCAAACCTGAGATTTCTTAATGTGCCAGAAGGGAGAGAAGGGTCAGATGTAAAGAAATTTATCATCTCGCTACTAGAGGAATATTTTCCGTGGTGTAAATCCTCAGACCTAGAAAATGATATCCAGCGGGTTCACCGTGACCCTTTTGGGAAACCTAAAGAAAGAAAGAACCCTAGGAAAATTCTGGTGAATTTTAAATCATATAATATTAAAGAGAGGATTCTGAGTGATGCTTTAAAAATAGAGACATTTAACAGAGATGATTGGTCTTTTAGAATCCGATCTGACATTGCGAAGGTGACACAAGACAGGCAATGGGAGTTGGGTCAAAAAATGCCCGAATTAAAATCACTTGGGGCTACAGTCCAAATGAAGTTCCTGGCTTCTCTCAGAATCATGTGGAGAAACAAGATGTATAATATCAAAGATCCCCTAGAGGTTGATAACTTGTTAGCACAAATGCGGGACCAGATTCAAATTCAATCTCAATCTCAAGCTCACTCCTAGGCATAATGCTAAATACACTTGCTGTGGGAGACCACACCTACAATGATTTACAATGATCCTATGAAATCTAGATTATAGAACCAAGACATACTTTACACATACTTTTTCACACTAGCATCCTTATTTAGCCTTTTTTCTTTTTAGGTACGGAGCTCAAAGAGGGCCATAATTAAGGCCCAAAGGAAAGGGAGGCTTTCCCAGGGAGGGCTTGTGTCTCCCCGTCCCTCCTTTTTTTTCTTTTCTTTTCTTTTCTACATTTCCTGTAAATATTCACGAACACAAGTGGCTTTCAGCCATTTTAAGAGGGGAGAAAGGAGAGGGGGGAGCACATGGGGTTTGGGAGCAAAGTAGGGAAAAAAAAAAAAAAAAGTCCTCATCGCAAAATAGAGGAGAAAATCGGGAACCTGATGATCAATACAGTGCGCCATAGAGGGAGATGGAAAAAAACCTGAAGAATATAAAAATAATTACCTGGAATGTTAACGGATTAAGAGTTAAGAGCAGAAGAAGGAAAATCTTTGAATACTTAAAAATTGCCGATAGCGAAATATTAATCTTACAAGAAACCCACTTAATGAAAAAAGAATGGGAAGATATCATTAAAACTCTTTATTGGGTTGAAGATTATGTCTGTACTGACCAACAATGCGGCACAAAAGGGGTTGTTATTCTTATAAAAAAATCCCTGAAAGCAAAAATACTATCTTCTGAGATAGACCCTAAGGGGAGATGGGCCCTGGCCAAAATTACTTTTTTCAACAATACCTTTATTTTAGCCGGGTATTATGGCCCTAATATAGACGACCCCACCCCATTACAATCTTTATACTCCCATTTAATCTCTGTAAATTACCCTGTGATCCTAGGCGGTGACTTTAACATAATATTAAATCCAAACACAGATCGGATACCAAAAGGGAAACAGAACACCTTGCCTAAAATGAGAGAATGGCTGGTAATATATAAAAGAGATCTAAATCTCATGGACGTAATGGACGAAAAAGGTTCCAAACAGGATAGATTTACTTTTAATAATAAAAAATTGAGAATACAATCAAGAATCGATTATTTCTTAATAGATCAGGGGCTTGTAGAGAGTACTCATAAATTGACCTGCCTTCCCGCTCATCTCTCAGATCACTCGGCTGTCCAAATAACATTAAAAATAAATGATGTTAAAACTATATCAAGATGGACTTTAGACCGTTCGATCCTCCTGGATACTACAGTAATTGATTTACTTATACAAGAGACAGATCAGTATTTTCATGACAACAATGGGAGTGCTTCACCCCAAATGATCTGGGACGCATATAAGGCAGTAATTAGGGGTAAGATTTGTAGCCTAGCTATACATAAATCAAGAGAGGTAAAAAAAGAGATCCAGAAAATGAAAGATAATATAAAAATTTTGGACAGACAGATCTTATTAGATACTTCCTCCCCGAGACGTCAAGAATTAATGAGGGAAAGGCTCAACTTGAAGGAAAAATTATCATCTCTACTAGAAGGAAGAATTAGGGAAAGATGGGAATGTAGTAAACTTGCCAATTATGAGTATGGAGAGGGCTGTGGAAAGATGCTCACGTGGAAGCTCAAATCAGACCAAGTTAGAAATAAAATAAATTACATTCATCCAACAGACAACTCTCAAAATGGGTTTGAGGAGAAAATAATAAAAGAAGAATTCTCGGCCTTCTTTTCTAAACTCTACGCTTAGGATTGTAACCCAAGAATTGAAGAAATAACTAACTTCCTACTAGCACAGAATCTTCCAGTCTTAACCCCAGAGGAAAAAATAACTTTAAATAGCGAAATAAAATCAGAGGAAGTTGCCCAAGCGATTAAAGAGCTAAAGAGAGGAAAAGCAGCAGGGCCGGATGCCCTCCCTAACGAATTCTATTTAAAGTTAAATGATACGCTGGTTCCCCATTTAACAACATTAGTTAACCAGATTTTCATAAACAACGCTAAAATTCCGGAATCATGGAATGATGCCACCATTTCTATTATATTGAAACCAGGTAAAAATCCAAAGCAATGTGAATCTTACCGCCCAATATCCATCTTAAACTGCGACTATAAGATTTTTACTCAAATCCTGGCAAAAAGGTTAGGGAAAATAGAGGGAACTTTAATAAATCCTAATCAGAAAGGCTTCATGGCAGGAAGGCATCTACAGGACCTCACTCACGAGTTGATCGCAGCAATTGACATCTCTATAGTAGAAAAAATCCCTCTATCAATAATTACGATAGACGCTGCTAAAGCATTCGATAGAGTAAATTGGTCCTATCTAAGTGAAGTATTAAAGAAATTCAATCTATGGGAAAACATCGTAAAGGCAATAGACAATATTTATAATTCACCCAGAGCCAAAATACTAATTAATGGTCACCTAACTAACAACATCCCGATAGGTAGAGGTACACGCCAGGGTTGTCCCCTCTCCCCCCTACTCTTTAATTTTTATATTGAGCCGATCGCAGAACATCTCAGGAATCTCCATTCAATCTCCCCATTTTCTTACCAAGGGTGGCACAAGAAAGTCGCATTATATGCGGACGATCTTATGATCTTCACCTCAGATCTGGAAGAGGCTCTTAAAACAACAGAAGAGACTTTGTTAAACTTTGGGAGGATATCTGGTTATCAGATAAATCAAACAAAAACTTAAACCATAAGTTGGAATGAAAACTTCGTATCCCCCTTTAGTAAAGATAAAATAAGATACCTGGGTATTGATCTGGTAAAGGAGATTGATGAAATCACCCATATAAATTTACATAGGGTAGAGGTTGAAGTAAAAAAATTATTGAATGTCTGGAGAGCTCTGCCCTTAACATTCCTAGGGAAATCGAACATCATAAAAATGGCAATTCTACCAAAATTCACCTTTATTTTTAATGCCATCCCGCTTGAGTTCAATAGAGAGAAGATAAAAAAGATCCAGGGAGACTTATCTAGTTTCATATGGTCATCTAAAAAACCAAGAATTGCATGGCGTAAATTAAGAAGATCAAAAGAGCAAGGAGGAATAGCAAGCCCAGATCTACTAGAATACTGTAGAGCCTTCCAATTTAAAAGTAGTAGGGTATTGCTGGGTCCATATGAAAATTACCCACTATTCTTATGTGTATTAACAAACAACACCAGCCACTTTCTATACAAATTTGGCCATCCTAAGTTCCTTAAAAAAATTAAACTAAAGGTCCTGAAATCTGCCGCAAGAGTATGGTACTGTATTAGATCAACGTTGGATATCCCATTTTATAGTGAAAAGGCCCCAATCTGGGATTCTCATACCACACCAGACTGCCTTAAGGATAGCTTAGCAACATCGCTAAGATCAGCAGGAATAAAGGAATGGGGTCAACTCCTGTTTCAGAATAACCTGCTTGACTGGGATACACTATCTTATCGCACGAACTTTACTCTTTCTAAATTCAAATACTACCAACTGCAGAGTTGGAGTAAGTCTATCAAAGAATCTAGAAAAGGTAATACTACCCTGGAGACAAAGATGTGGACGCCTAATTCATTTTTGAAAGAAACTTCCTACTGGTACTGGGCCCTAATCTTGGCCGGGGAGGAAGATTTCCGAATTCCAGAAGAAATCTGGGGAAAAGATCTGCCGACGCTGGATACAAGTAACATATGGCAAGTATCTATGAACATTTGCTGGTCAATTGTAACTTCTGCCGCACTTAAAAGAAACCATTTGCTCACTGTACACAGAGCCTACTGGACCCCGAAAAGATTATCCA
Organism: Lissotriton vulgaris; assembly: GCF_964263255.1. NCBI lineage: Eukaryota > Metazoa > Chordata > Amphibia > Caudata > Salamandridae > Lissotriton > Lissotriton vulgaris. The sequence goes on along the minus strand of NC_141693.1, from coordinate 1,433,471,029 downwards.
AATTTAACGGGGCCACAGTGAAGAACTGCCCAAAGTGTGGTCTACAGATGGCTGATGATTTACATATGTTTTGGCGTTGCCCCAGCTTGGATGTCTTTTGGAATGAAGTGGGTACTACCTTAGAAGGGGTATTTGGAAGACAACTTTCTGTAAGTATGGAACTAGTTATTTTCGGGATCTCAAGAACAAATGTGGGAAGGCCTCTTACTAAAGTCCAAGAGAATTTACTTTTCATTCTGATTCTCTTGGCAAGGAGGGAGATCTGTGTAAAATGGATAACTCCGGTTCCCCCTACTCATAATGAATGGTTGGCCTCAATCTTGAAAGTGTTTAATTTAGATAAAAATAAGAGGCAAGCCTCTAATAGATATAGATTCTGGGACCTGTGGGAAGAATACCATAAGAGGTGAACTAAAGGGTGTGGTATACACAATGTGTATTTAAAACTTGAAGGCAACATTCCTGGTTCTCCAAAGCACCTCCTTTGTTCACGGTCCAATGATTACGCTATCGCAACGAAGATGAGAAAGGCTTGTAAGAGTAGCAAGAATGGCTAGCTCAACCCACTATGAATAACCAAGCCATCTCCATATAAGTATGTGGACGTAAGGGGTTTCCTCTCTCAAGGGTGCCACGAATATCGAGAAGGATCCCTGAAAACTCCTGACTTTTAAAACAGTTGCGTAATGAGGACTCAATACAAAAAAAAAGATGAAAGCTTGTAAAGAGAAGGGGGCACCCACTCAAGTGGCTCAAACCACCCCTCCTATCACTAATTGCCTTACCTCAGTTATGAGGGCAGTACATACTGAACTAGATTTTACTAGTTACTACAGTTGTAGAAGAATTAAATGTAATCCATTCCGGAAATATTCATCCTACTGACAGCAGGGATATTGCTTCAACAAGAGGGAGGCATAGTACTTCACAAAAACCTTGTGTTATTAATGATTCCCAGTTGGCCATTATTGAATCCTGCATAGATAATACAAATTCCCCACCATCCAAGAGGAAAATAAATTATGCTCACACCAACATATTCATGAAAAGGGCGGGCCCCTAGAGGAGGGGTGATTGCTTTAACATGTTTTAAGTTTTTAAGCTTTATCATGGCCTGTAAATTGTGGAGAGGGCCTTTCAAAGGATCAAGGCCAATCGCCTTGTTTTGTTTCTCTTTATAATGTTTATAACTCGTTTTTAAATAAGCTGGATAGCACATTACAAAAATGTTGTGTGGACATACAAGGGTGACTGGATCATAACTTTGGGGAAAAACTTAATTTACAAAGCTTGCCTAAGCAGAGTCATCAGTGTAACTGACTCACTATGAAATCTGTAAACTCTGGTTTAGTGACTAATAAAGGTCACACGCCTGGCGGTCATGTTAAACTCAGCCACTAGCAGGCGAGCTGTAACAGGTGAGCCTTCAGTAAGAAAACAAAAACAAACCAATCATAAAATGACATCTTTGTATATTAAGGCAAACTGGAAGGCCCACGTGCTACCAACTATAATTCTTAATTAGCCTCCTGCCTGTACTCCGTATGTGATTTTTCTAGGAATGTCTCTACTTTGGCAGTGGAGAAGCTTGAACTGCAATCAGCTTTGAAGGCAAAAGTTATTAATTGGTTGATGAAAAATTCTGGTTGGGCTGCAGACTTGCACAAATAAATCTTTCTAGTCAGAAGGGTCAAGCAGGTTGGCCAAGATCCGGCTAAAGCAATTGCAGTCTGAGTAGTGGTAAACTTCAGACAGCCAAGGATTGTACCACTTCTCCTGAACTGCTTTAGTTATATGCATACTTCCACAGAGTGTATCCAGTCCCACCCAGTTGGGGTTATTCTACAAACCAAATAGGCCAGGCAGTCTAAATGTTGTCCATGATTGCCCCAGGGAGAGAGGGCCAGTTTGGGAGTTTTTAATATTGAGATAAAAAGTCGCTTCGAGGTCCTAAACTCTGCTAATGATCTGGACTGACTGAAGCCTGTGAGGATATTGGGGAGATCAATATCTAAACTATGTTAGATAAAAACTGTGGTCATATTGGTATCTCCCATACAGATGACATAGATATTAACACCAGTCCCAGCGAGGGTCATGTTATGGGAGGTGGTGTTTCTTTCTTCTCTTAGAACATTGCTGCAACACAGACTGGTTAATTTCTGTAAATAATTATGATATAATATGCCTGCAGGAAACCTGGGTGGGGGCTCTCTTTGCAGTGGATGGCTTCCATACTTATTACAACCCTGCTATTTCATCTGAAGCTGGGTGGCTAGAGGGGGGTTGGCGGCACTTGTGTCAGTAAAACTGAACTTTCTGAAGGTAAAGGAAATACACTGCTCTACATGGCTTCAAATTTTGTTTTTAACTTTTGTGGTTAATACGAATTTGTTGCTGGTTAATTTTTACTACCATATTTTAGATCATAGAGGAAAAGAGGTTGTTGATGAACTCGATGACCTCCTCAGATCTATCTCCCTAAAGATGAATTGTCAAATCTCAATACTGTAGCAGGATATTTTAATATTAAAGTCTGTAAATTCAGTGAACAGCTAGTCTGTGGTTTATCAGACATGAAAGGAGAATATATTACTCACTTTAGCCATAGCCCCTATAGGGAAGCTCTTAATTGGACTTTTAATAAAAATCATTGGTTATTTATAATGGACTTATTCCCCAAGCACCAAACCCAATCCATGGAAATGGCAAATGTAGTACCATTGATTTTATAGTAATTTCTGATCATCTTCCACCGCTTATTCGTGACTTTTCCATTACAACTTACACTTCTTATTCTTGACTTTTACATTAATCCCAACTGTGCAAATGTCCACAATCCATTATCTCTGGTATTGAACTTAGAATCAATAGGAAGTTGCAAAGGAAAGGAACCTGGGCCTGATTTAGATATTCGGGGTAAAGATCCTGCCATTGCTTATTTGACGGATTTACCACCTGCCGAATAGGCAGCCACCCGCCCTATTAAGATATTGGTGCGTCCATGCACAAAAGACTGTTAGAATCCTGCTGCCTCCGCCAGTAATCTTCACTCGTGTTGACGGCACCATAGGCAGAAGCAGCTAGCAGTGGGAGTCCAGCCAAGGAGTCTGCCAAGCTAATTATGTTGTGCCCTTCAATCAAGTCAACTGTGGTGGGAATACCTCCTACTTTGAGTTGGCAGAATCGAAGGAAAGTAGGTAAATCTAACCTTTTTTTCCTGTTTTTTCTCTTCCATTTCCATCTTGTACCCCCTCGTTCAGGCCCCTCCTTTGCTGCTCTGACTCCACTACAGTGCCAAATGAATCTGTAGTCGCCGGGATCAAAGGTAAGCTACTTGTTCAATTGTCCTACTATGATTCATGTGTTGAAAATTGCTGCAGCCCTGTGTATCTTTCCCATTGATCTTGCATGCAATATTTTTCTTAAGTGAAATGCAGTAGTGTTCATTGTCCTACTTATCAAGGTAAAGTGAACATACCTGTATTTACACTTAAAAAATATTGTTGTTGTGGCACTTGGTGGTGTTGTGCTTGGGGTGCCTGTGCATTCAATAGTGTGTATGTTGTTTGTGTGGCATGCAATATGTAGCATAATGGGGTCCAACACATTAGCTTTATACGTTTTTAAGGCAAACACAACATATATGTGTATTGATACGAAAATAAGTTGTACTTACCAGTCTCTACTCCTCCATGGGCTCACCCATCATAATTTGTCTGCCAGGACAAAATCAGGGCAAAGGGGACATCTAAATCGGCTTGGGGGAATACCAGAGGCCTGACGGCGATGAAGCCAGCATAACCTGCACACATCTGAATACAGCACACTGGATCTGTCAACTTGACGGAGTACTTGAAGCCACTGCAATCATGTTTGCCTTGTCACTGAAGTGGGTGGCACAATGAGAGCTGCAGCCCACTGGTGACATGTAATCTACATACAACAACACACAAATCCCTGGTCTTAGAAACAACGTTTCTCAAGGAATCAATCAGAGAAACAAAGCCACATTTGACTCTATCTAAATTCATTATAAAAGAATCAAAAAAGGCTTACAGAAGTGACTGAGAAACTTAAACCACCTTAGGATAATTGGTATCCGTGCCCAGTGTATTCATCTGGGATTCCAAAACAACTGTCTTGTGTTCACCCTTGATTTTTAACGGGCGAACAGAAAGATTCAGTTTTATCCTTTTGTGTAATTCTCACAATGGTATTTGTTTGTGCATTGCAAGAAAATAATAAACAAGTGAAAAAGTGTGTTTTCTAAAAAGCGATACACAACAGTAGGATAGTGCAAACGTTTTTGGGCGATTTCTCTACTGTGTTGTCCTACTAAAAACATAAGTGAAGCAAGTGAAAAAGAAGCACAGTTCGAAATCAATCACTGTCTCAATTGGTCAACATGTTTCAGCCATTAAAGGTGCATTTCCCTACCTTTCTTCAGGACCTTAACATACAACAATATTGTCTCTGCTATTCTATAAAGGAAATGCATACAGTTCTGACTGTGATGTAACCATTTTCAAATCCTCCTTGGAGACATGATGTATTGTGACATCTGAAAGAAGAAGAATGATCATAATCTATCTGTAGCACTATTGCTTCATGACACACTGAATCTATATAAATACAATGGTAGATTCAGTACCTACCATTGTTGCTCAAGGGGTGGACCTCACCTCACTCGGCACCCGTTCTGAAAAATAATAATTGTGGCCCATTCAACATTTTATGGACAACATCATCTGAACACATATTCATAACTTGAAAAAGGCCATCATCAGTATTGGACTTAAAACCCACTCGGTGTCTTAGTTAATTTATAGTTGTGTTCACTATCATAAATACATATACTTCAGAACCACACTTATGTGACTCACATCTTAACCCCCACAGCCGCAACGGAGTAGCACAGGGCCCACGTAATCAAAACGCGAAGTGACAGCATTGAACAACAGCGCACGTACTACCTATCCGGTAGTTATGTCTGAATTACGATAACCAGAATTGCCATTCGTTAGGTATTAGCACAACCTAATTCCTGTACAACCATGCATTATATATTTAGATGTCAAAACAACGATTTAGCCAAAATAACATTATGAAACCTCCCTAAGGTCCAAGGTCATTCGCCGTGTGGCTCTTGTGGTATATGTGCTCAGACAAAAAGTTCAAAGACCATCAATATAGGAAGTGCACAGTGATACAGTCAATGTTTTATCCCTAATGTGATAATGATGCGTCAACATCATGTCGGAATTTCCAATTTGTTCGGCCATCATCAGAAAAAACAAAATTGGAGCACAGGAACAAAGATCTGAAAAAATAAAATATAATATTAATAATATTCATGAAGGCACCGTATAGGCATGAAAGATTATTATTTAAGAAAAAAATAGTTAGCCAAAGGCTGATTACTTACCTTGTAGGCTGCAAAGCAAAACATGCTACTGTCCCCATAACTTCTCAAGGGAATCTGCTCTGAAAATGAACATCAAGCCCCTAAGATGAAAAATAGCAGTCACTATATACCATCCTTATTTCCATCAGAAAACTGCATAGCAGTACCAAAACCATAAAATTGACATTTACCCAAAGCCACAAAGTGCAGTGTTAAAAAAGAAAACTGCATTATACTACCACCATAGAGACCTGACTGCATCTATAAGGATGACGCAGGAGGGAAGATGTACGGCTGGGTTTAAATCTGGCAGGGGGGTGCGCTAAGGGTGCATTTTGGCCCCATTGTTATTTACATTATATATAAACCCCCTGGAAAATGCTTTGGTAACTGCAACAGTGGATATTCCGCGTATGGGAGGAACGTCCATTCCCGTACTCCTATACGCGGATGACACTGTGTTATTGGCAAGGACCTCCATCGGCCTACAACGTCTTCTCAACTCTTTCGGGGACTTTATGAAAAAACTGGACCTAGTTATTAACATTGAGAAATCGCATGTCATGTCTCTAGGGAAAAGGAGGAATAGCTTCAAAACCTCCTTTTGTAATGACTCATTAATATCTAGAGTAAAAGTCTTTACGTACTTAGGGGTCGTGTTTGGCGATATAGGCTCATGGGTTCCCCAAGTTTTGAATAAAGTAGCAGCCGTGAGAAGATCTTCAGGTGCTATTTTAGGGTTCATTAGGAGACTGGGAGGCAAACCAGGAGAGGCAATACTGTCCATCTACAAAACCAAAACTATGGCCATTGCAAGGTATGGGGCAGCAATATGGGGCTTTGAAGATACAGCTCTCATCCAGAGAGAAGAAAGCAAATTCCTGCGAGCCCTATTAGGTCTCCCCCAATCTACTGCTACACATGCAGTTCACCTGGAGCTTGGGATGGGATACATCTCTGATATATTAAACATGGCCCCCATTCTACTATGGATCAGAACCTGGCTGAACCCCCATCTCACACTGAACCATAAAATCATCAGGGACTGTATGTTACTTGATAAAGCGAAGAAAATACAATTGCTGTCCTTCATTAAATCTACATCTAATTATTTGGGACGACCAGAGATTTACACCAACCCAGAAGGTCTAACCAAAGCTGACATCAGCTGGGTTAAAACAAACTTTTTAAGGTCCAGAGAACTGGATCGTGAAGTCACAGAAATAAGTAAACCAACTGTGAGGGCTCATTATATGTTGATATTGTCCATATCCATTCAACCGTACCTGACAATTGTCACCAAACCTTTCCACCGGTGGTTGATAACAAAATTTCGTTTTAATCAGTCACATTTGTTATTGGGAATTTTTAGTGGGTGGTGCAAACCTGAGGACGCTGCTCCTTGCAAGTGTGATGACCATTCATATCAGGACTCGATGCATTTTGTGTTTTTTTGCCCATTTTATATGGGAGGCAGGAAAAAGTTTATCATCCCACTATTAAAAGACAGGGGTTTCTTGCAGGTAAAACCTGCATTACTCTACCTCCAATTAATGGAATCCCCTGCCATCATTTTTGGGGTAGCAAACTTCCTGGTTGCATCCATCCGCAATAAGAAGAACAGATTATTGGGGCTAACATCCTCGGATTATGTATTATCTTAAATCGTAATTGACACCACCAATTAATGGAGATCGCACATGAAGTAAATTTTGCTGTTTTTAACCGCATGCGCGCTAGCGGGTTTTCCCGCTGCGCGCTGAAATTTAAAAATCGCGGCTTTCGTGACAAAGCCAGCTCGTCATGCGCGCAGCGCAGGTAACGCCCATGACGAGCTGGCTTTGTCATCCGCATCGAAGGGGTTAAATCTGCATTGACTTGCCGCCTTTCATGTGCAATTTGTAAGCTTCTACAAACATTTAATAATTGGACACCACTGTGTATTTTGTATATATGTACATTTTGTGTAATTTATTTTTTATTCTTCGTGTATTAATTAATTCCGATCTCATCATGTGTTTGTATAGCATACATTTATGATTTTAAAATAATCGAATAAAGTGGATTTGATTTGATTTGATTTACCACCAAGTAAAGAACACCTCTGTCCGAGTAAAATCACAAGGTAATGAACAGAAATTACAACAAAACCATGCGAAAATAATGCCGCCTACTTGTAGCATTCCAACCATTTAAAAATAATAGAGCAGTGGGTCCAAAGAACAAAAATCCTAAAGTGTCTCTAAAACGTATTCTTAACGAGAACAGACAGATAATGAGCCCTCTTTAGCCCCTTTCCTGTGGGACTAATTGCCCTGCTGTGCTGGGGGGCGGGGGGCGCGCACAGCGCCCCAGTGCTCATGACGAGCTCAGCCCGTCATGAGCCACGGTGGCCCTGTGCTCATGACGAGCGGAGCTTGTCACGGCCACACCTGTTTCTTCAGAACGTTCAGCACAGCGGGGGAATTAGCCCCACGTGTGTGAGTTGTGGCCGTTATGACGAGCTGAGCTCGTCAGGAGCACATGGTCACCCTGGCTCATGACGAGCTGAGCTCGTCATGAGCATGGGAGGGGTTAAGGCCACGATTTGTCAAAAGGCACCACGTGATGCAATTACAGTCTTTACTCATCAGCAAGAAAATCACACAAAGATGGAAGATCAATATTTCCTAAGGCATCGTAAAGCAAGAAATAAATCAAATCAACTGGCTATGTCACACACCTTATAAAGGAGGAAAAACAGATAAGAGTTTTCAACAGCTCGATATAGCTCTCCTGAAACCACCACAGCAGAAATCACAGTCAGCGTCGAAGCCGCATAGGTGTGGAGCTGACGACAGGTTCGCGTTTATAACTCCACTAATCCCTATCGAAGTAAAAAGCGGACTAACCGAAGAGGAGGGTCCACAGGCTCGTACAACCTAGAACATTAAGGTGCATATGTTGAACTAGAGCACTATTTCCTGTCAAAAAACGTCCCACGGCAAACAAGCATTTGCAATGCAATAGGTCTCTCATTTAAGAAATATTGAGTTATTGGCATTGTAAATGACAATGCCTTTGATTTGAGCGTTGGTTTATAAAACAGATAAATAAAAGGCACTGTTATTTACAATGCCAATAGCTTAACCTCTCGCAAATGTGAGACCTGTTGCATTGCAAATGCTTCTTCAGAAGAGACACTAGAAGCGCTGTGGGACAAGTGGGAGACAGAGCTGGGCAGGGAGTTCAATGAAACTGAATGAGGCCAGACACTAGCGCATCCTGCAGCCAAGGTCGTAAACACCAGGTGCAAACTTATTACATTTTAAATATTACAGGGCAGATTTACAAGCCCCTTGCGCCCCTGTTACGTCGCCATTGCATCACTTTTGTGACGCAGCGGTGGCGCAAAAGATGTGCCATGGTGCGCGGTACTTATAATGTGATGCATCTGTGAGATGCGTCACGTTGTAAAGCCCTGTGCAAGAAGGAAGCTTTCCTGCGCAGGGGGGGACGTTCCGGCGCACGAACGCCTCCTAAAAGTGGCTGAGTGAAATCTAAAAGATTTCACTCAGTCACTTTTGGGCCCATTCTTTGTCAAAACCCTGTGCCTGCTTGACGCAGGCGTAAGGATTGACGCAGCATTGTAACAATAGGGCCCCCAGAGCATTGCAGGAGCTGTGTCGCGCTTGCGACGCAACTCCAGCAATGCACTGCTTTTACGGCACAGATGCGTCACGCATCTGTGCCATTTGTGCCCCATGGTGCGCCGCATAGTAAATGCGGCACATCCTTGGTAGGGGAGGCATGCCGCACAATAACTGGCGCATCCCCGCTGATATGCAGGGATGCACCAGTTATTGTAAATCTGCCCCCCCTATATAGCGTACTTAACTCCTTAGACTTATTAAGTTTTTTTTAGGAGCATGTGCTTCCCGTCCGATGTGCTTGTGGCTTATTGCAGACTTGCAATCTATGTTGAGAATATGCCCCGAGTTCAGTTGCTTCTGTGCTGCAGTAATAGGCCAACTGAGCCAGGTGTCTGGACTTTTTTTGTAGTTTTATATAGCGCAAACTATAACCAAAGGTATCAGAACTCTTTACATGAGAGCCATTTGCGTTACAGACGGACACATACATTTTTTTTTGGTTAGGCACAGGGAGATTAGTTAATTAAAGTAATATGCAGGGAATCACAGGACGTTGAGCATCCGTGCTGAGACTCGAACCCAGTTCCTCAGCTTCAAGGCCGAACGCCCTAGCCGTTAGGCCACATCCTCGCCATTAATAACTTCCACAGTTTAGGATTATTCAAGCGCTCTAAAAAATGCAACCATGGGTCGCTTTCTACTCTTAGCCATGCTAATAGCCTAATTAGCTGCATAACTGGTCGGTAGAAAATCAGTGCCAGCCCCTCTCCCTGCAAAGATGATGTAGCTTTGTTCGGTTGTCTCCTGCGCTGAATCCGAGTGCTCACTGCTTAGACACCAGGAAGCCAGCTGGCCTAGAAAGTGCCCCTTCACTAGAATGGGATGAGCTACTCACACGTTTGAGTCTAAACCAAAAACAAGCAATCAAAGAGAGATCACCCAGTAGCATGTGTGAGAGGGTGAAAATGAAGCATTCTGCTAAGGACCGATGATCTGATTACACTTAATTGCAGCAGCGGGCGAGGCAAGGGACACCGGTCACTACCTCCAGCTACTCATCATAAGGCGAGGGCATTGTACTATCAGCACAGCCCTCCCTCTTTGTCAGCATGGCTCCCCTGCTCTGCTGTGACAGAGGCCAGGCTGGAGCCTGCTGACTGGTTGGGAGGGGGAGCGAGCGCAGAGAAAATACACATGAAGGAAAGGAAAACCAGCGCAGGGCTGATAAAGTATTTCCACAATTAGTAAAACAAACAACCGAGTGGGAGCCATGGTGGGGGAGACAGCAGTAAAAGACGGTGGCATTAACAGGAGGTGGGAGGAAGAATGCTATATTTAAATGGAGGCAGCTAGTGTACTGAAGCTAAAGACATAAAAAGTGTAACAGAGCAGAAAACCAAGAAAAAAATAGTCCCTCAGAGAACACATAAAGAATTATAGCCGAATGAGACAGAGCTAAGTCCCTGCTCTGTGGGAGGAACAGAAGAGAGACAAGCGGGACAAAGAGGCAGGATTAACCACTAGCAAGAATGAATTTTTGAAGGACACTGTAGATTCAGGAGGAAGCTGAGTGGACATCGTTGAGTTACTGGAACTAGATTGGCAGCACCAGTATCAATCTCCCCCCCCCCCCCCTCCCGGCCCCCATTGGGGAGCGCTGAACTTACTGTGCCTACAGAGTCCCCAGCGACTTACTGCTAAAAGTGATGCAGCACCACAGACACTTTTGCCTACTTTCAAATAGACGGAGTGGACTCTTGAGTAGGGCCTCCTTGTGATCATTCCCTGCATGCGGCCACCAGTGAATGGGGAATAACCCTTCCCCACATTACGAGGAGCAAGTGGGACAGGGACTACCCAGCGAAACATTTGAGCCCCTTCCTCAAGGAGATTGTATAATTGCTTACGAATGGCCTAATATTTCTTTTAATGCTTACAGTTAGAACTCAAATACTTCTTGTTAATATAAAAATAAGTATTTGGACATCGATTTATTGCCAATGCTATACACTCTTTGAGTTAGGAGTTGTGCTCATTAACCTGTATTCTGCACTCCCACTGAGGGAGGCTTTGACTGCTCTTCCACAGTTAACACTAAGAGTCAAGTCCAGAAGAGTCACCCAGTCCACATGTGCAGGTCCATAGTGGGTTGGCCCCGGGACATTAGCAGTAACACAGGCTCTCTGAAATGTGTTGTGTCAGATGTTCACATATTTTTCACAAAAAAGTATTGAAGTTGTGTGCTGAGATAACATGAATGAGTGGAGTATAATATCAAAAACGAACTGTTTTATGCTTTGTTTTGAAGCAAACTGTAGCTTCTATGCATAACATAAAAACACCAATCTCAAGAGAGAAACTATCTTTTTGTAGCAATATTTCTAATGAAACTGACAACTTGGGGGTAGATTCATGAGACACTATTACAGCTTAAGCCGTCATCCTTTCATGCTTTTTGATTTCATTGTGCTGCAAATTTAATAACAGATCTCACCAAGAGCACTTCATGACGTCCTTTATACAATAGCGACATTGTGCTTCATTCTAAACCCGGGATCAGATCAGCAATTCTCCCGGCTCTGTGGTTGATCATAGTGGAAATCCTTCCAGCTGCATTTCCTTCCTGATAGCAGCAGTTTGATATTTTTATGGCAGCAAGATGTTTCATGGAGAAGGCTGGTGTGGCTTAGGAAATGTGATTTAATAAAAAAAAATCTGAGTTTGATATACAAATTTCCACGGACTGATTAATGGTTTCACATTGTCATCGTAGAAGATATGGGCATATTACCAAGCAATAGCGATAATTTACCGCAGAGCTGCGGCGATTTTTATGGCAGATATACCTTGGTATTACCAAGGTTTATCGCAAATGCAATAAAAATCGGCCGCAATGCATGAATATCGCTGAAAAGTCAGCGATATTCATGCATTACCGAGCTAATGCTCTTAGCCATGTTATCCACCTCCCATTGGATAACATGGCTAAGAACTGGTCAGGGCAGGTGTTAGCTTTTGGAGATATTCGCTCTTAGCGCGAATATCTCCAAAAGTTGGTAATAGGAGATAGCGATGTTTGCGACTGTTTCCAGTCGCTAACATCTTGGCACGCCCACTTTGCATGTCATTAGTGATAAATATCACTGACATGCAAAGTGGGGCCCAAGATGGTCGCTATCTCCTACTAGCTGTCGCTAACTGGTGTTAGCGACAGCTAGGTAATAGGGAGATAATTTTATCTCCGCTTTCTTGGCTTTTAAAGCCAAAAAAGCGGAGATAAACCCCCTTGATAATATGCCCCATAGTCTTTTAAACATTGTTTGTTTATACCACAATTTCAACTTAGTACAAATATGTGAAAATAATATGTGGAGGTAAATTATAGTAAATAATCTTGATAACCCTAAATATTTATTAATGCATTTGATGCACCAAAACACAACAAGGTTGCAATTTTACTTACCTGTGCTATTACGTTATAAACATGATTCTATTAATTACCTAGGGGTTATACCCTTACCCTATAACCTTAATGCGCAACTGGCATGTGAGTCTGTTTTCTTACGATCCACTTTATTATTACAGAAGAGATTCAGACATTTATATGGATTCCAATCGCGGATGCTCCCTGGAAGCAGCATTAGGTTAGGTGGGAAAGAATGAGGGAGGGAAAATCGGTTAAAAAAAAAAAACACTAACCCCCCCGGCCGGACAACAGGCCCGCCGCCACTGCCTTCCATGTGTCCTCGTCCTAGCTTCTTGGGAGAAACAGCAAGCAGGAAGCACCAGGGCTCCCACGATCCACGCAGCCAATCAAAATGCTGCAATGCAATGTTGTGCTTGGTCTGAGCACCATGACACAGCGCTAAGCCAGGGGTTGGAGGGGTGGGCATGTTCTCCAAGCAGCCTGTAATTCAACCTGCATTGAGAACAGGGAAAGTGTGCATGACTGTTTTGGGCGGCCCGAGAGAGCCGGCCAAACAGTCATTGTGCATTTAAGAGTGTTTTACCACTCCTCCCTGCTCTGCAGTCCCGCCCCCTCATGCAAGCTGCCGCAGCAGGAGGACAAAATAAAATGATAACAGCGACGGCTCGTGGAGGGAGTTACGGTGGGGCAGGAGGGTGGGGAGGGGGAGGGGCAGCGCGGAGGTTGCTAAAAACCGGCATATGGATAATTGCAGGTAAGTAAACAATTTAATTAATAAAACGAATTTCGTAGTGCGCCTTGCATCGCAAAATGCAATGCAGTGCGAGCTACGAAATTCGTTTTATTAATTAAATTGTTTACTTACCTGCAATTATCCATATGCCGGTTTTAGCAACCTCCGCCCTGCCCCTCCCCCTCCCCGCCCTCCTGCCCCACCGTAACTCCCTCCACGAGCCGTCGCTGAATGATAATATTACGTTATTTGTATCCACACAGAAGGCCAGAGGAGGTTTAACAACCAGCAGGGGGCGGCTCCCCTACAATGAAATAATTCCACAAACAAGCCAACCTGTGTCAAGACAAGGAAGAAAAAATGAAAGGAGTGTAAGGGGGATTCCCTTTTATAGGACAAATTCCCTCACCCACCCGAGGGTGGCATGCCTCATCATAGGGAATCGCCTCACACTGCAAACCTGGTCACGATGCGGACTACAACCCCCTCACTGAGAGGGAGGAGCTCAGGGATGTTTTAGTTGTATATGACAAGAGGTAAAGTTGTCGTAATTTGACAATGGCCGGGTTAGCGCTTAGCTTTGCTACACGTTATTTCCCTTAACTTAGCCTTACTCGAAAACGCCATTTTGTATGTACAGCGGCCATTTTAGGGAATGAGTGGCCTCGTGGTCAGCATGCCCTTTAGTCCTTTGTCCGTGCCGCTGACCACTCGAGTTTGCCCAGCAACAGGCTATTTTTAGTAACGGTCAAGCCTGTGCATGCGCAGTTCCAACTGACCAGTCACCCCTCAGGAATGTTCCGCCAAACTGACCAGTGGAGTTGTAACCCCTCCCATGAGTTGGCTGTGCTCCAAAAATGACCATATATGTACATAAACTCTGTAATCTTGTACCGCCTAAACTTTTTATTACCTGTAAAATGTATAAAAGAAGGACTCACACCAACGTTCGGTGTGATACTTCTTGCATTGCCGAAGGGTGCTGTAGGAATGTACCACCACCCCATGGGGTCTTAATAAACTTGTCTTTTGTACTTTTCAGTTTCAGTGCCAACAGTACTTTTGGTGTAAGTGGGTATTTCTGCGGAGCATGTAGGCCTTGGGAACCCAATACCACAAATTGGCGACCACGAAGGGACTCATCGGCGACTCGGATGCCCGAAGGAGAGGTTGTGACGAAGGATTGGAAACTCGCCATGGACGCGTACGCTGCCACTGAGTGACCCGAGTCTTGGCACCCACGGTGTTTTCTTCCTTTCCTTCTGATCTGACCTTCCAGGTGGCGCCGGTCCCCGACTGAGATCCTGATCGTCTGCGTTGCTGTACAGTGCCCGTTTGGCTGATTCGATTAAAGACCTTGGCAGTTGGAATCTGGATATTTGAGATTGGGTAAGATTTGTGATCGGTAGGGTAGTCTACGGACGCTTACTGAAGTTCTATGATTGTGACTACGATTTGAGTTAGCTAACATTTTGACTTTGTGAACTTTGAATATATGTGTAGTGCACTTCACATAGGCAGGCATGTAGAGATGTTTCTCTAATTTTGTTTGTACTCTGAGCGGCACATTTGTGTGAAGTACTGTAAGTGCCATTTTTATGGTATCACGCTTTCGTGGTACTTTTTGAACATGCCTGTTTTAAGCACACTCCGAGGGATGTGCTGTCTTGGAAATGGTACCACAATTAGGTTAACAGAATCTCAGCCGGCTCCTCCAGAGGGAGCTCCCAACCGTGAGATGTATGTCAAATTCGGCCTTCCCCCTATACTGTACAGTAAATTATGGCATAAATACACTAGAACTGATCCCGAGTTACAATGGCCACTACATGGGTCGTTTGATTTGCGAAAGGTTCAGTTTGTGGAGCAATGTTTGTTTCAGCGCAGGTCTAGACAGGATATGTTTGATTGTGTGCGAATGTGGGAGAAAGCAGTGCGTGAACGTATGAAGCGTGAGGTTGCCTTGGCGGACAAAGAGCAGCGCAAGGCTGCTCGAGATAAAGCTTTACAGCTTGAGGAAAAAGAGGCGCAGGAAAAGAAAGAGAGGGAGGCACGGGAACGTAATTTGCAAACGACCGGTCAATTCCCTATTCGACGACCGCTTTATCCTGTCCTTAATAATGAAATTGATGATTTTTCGTTATTAGATCGATCTCCGCCTCCGTACGTTCCTCCTATGGCTCCGATTGAAGATTCTGGTGATGAAGAACGGGATAAGTCGGATAAGGCGGATAAGTCAAGTGTCAGGTTATCTGCGGAGAGATCCGCGGAACTGCGTAGTCGTGCTCGGAAATTGAACTTAAATCATATAACTGTGTCAGATGTTGTTGCCGAAAGGGGTAAATGGGCAGAACGAGAATTGATGTGTTTTTTTAATACTTTTGCCGATGAAGTTGTTACTCGCTTTCGTAAATATTCAGAGACTTTAGAACCTAAGGCTGTGTCGGTACATCGTGAGAATTTGGATAAAGGTTTATTTGTTCTTGCAGATGTCGATACCTTTTTCAAACAACTGATCCAGCAACGGGATGAGACGTCCAGATTGCGGGAAGAAAAGCAAAAGGATAAGGAGTCCGTGCCGGATTCAACAGGACAGTCTAAGGAGTGTTCTCTCCGGGGTTCAGATAAGAATTCTAAAGTGCATGTTATGCCTATGCGTGAAGCTGCACCTTTGTATGTTCCCCCTAAGGGGGATGGTACAGATGACAATAAAACGTCGAAGGATGCGAAGGGGTACTTTATATATAATTGGGTGTATACGCCTTGGAATAGAGCAGATGTTATGGCACTAAAAAACTCCTTACCCGATCTCCGTAAAAATCCAGCCGCATTCTATGAAGGGGTGGAGGGGGCCATTTCCTCTTGTGTTATGACTCTTGTTGATATAGATCTCTTTTTTGGGTTAATTCTTCCGCCTGATATGTGGAGGTCAAATCGTAAAACTAATGATCAAGCGATGCTTGGGGGAACTTGGAAAGAAATAAACCAGGCTGACTTAGATAGACAGGGAACCTGCATGTAAACCATGTGATTTGATTTTAGACCTCCCAGCGGCTATCTTAACTAAACTAAAAACGCTTGTTCCTTCTAAAAAGATCGATTGGACTATGTTAGCTTCGTGCAAACAAAAGTTAGATGAATCGGTATCAGATTTCTTTACACGTTTCGAAGAAGCGTTTCATGATTACAGTGGTCAATTGTTAACAGATGATACGGGTAGGCATCTGTTTGTTGATATGTACGTGGCTAATCTCCTACCGAAGATTGCGAAGCGGTTAAAAGCGAGTGAAAGTTCCTGGACCACGGCGACCCCTGCGTCTTTGGTAACTATGGCTCAGTATTATGAACGGCAGGAATTAGAGGCTAAAGAAAGTGCAGATAAGAAAACAAAGGAATTGAAAACGAAGGTGATGTTGGCGCAGGTTCGCGGTGCGCAATCTAGAGGGAGTGATAGAGGTAGGCGAGGAGGGAGTAATGCATCGTACGGTCGTACTGACATAGCGGAGGACCAATGTGCATATTGTAAAGAGTTTGGGCATTGGGCTGAAGATTGTCCGGTACTTCGTGAGCAGCGTAGTCAGCGTGGTCGAGGAGGTGGAAGGTCGAGGAATAATTATTCAGGAGCGAGAGGTGGCGGAAGTGATCTTGGTAGGTTTGAAACCGGGGGCCGTGGTCAGGATGAACGAAATACTTTTGTTAGACGAAATCAATATCAGATATCGGAGGGTGAGAATGTGGAGCATCAGGATTATGTGCATGCATAGGACTGCGTAGGCTGGGGTACGGAATCAGTTGAAGTGCCAGTAGATCAAAGAGGTCCATATGTATCAGCGGGCATTTTGGGTTCTACTGATCAGTTTTTAGTTGACACAGGAGCTACTCGTAGTGCTTTGTCCAAAAACTTGGTTCCAAGGGCTCCCCTGTCTGGCGAAACGATAACATGTATAGGGTTCGATGGCACACCCTCTCCAAGCCCATTATCACAACCTCTTGCACTTTGCATTGACAAATTTTTCAGTTTTTGTCCATTTTTGTTGTCACCTCACACTCCAGATAACATTATGGGCATTGATTTGCTCAAATATATTCAAGCAACGATACGCTGCGCTCCCGAAGGAGTGCGGGTTATTTTGAATGACAATTACCCAGATTCAGGCAGATTTTGTACAATACAGGAAATTGAAGCGCTGGTCTCTCTCCCTCACACGTTGTGGGCGACCTCAGATACGGATGTGGGACAGATGCTTATTCCACCTATTCGAATTACTGTCAAGGAGGGAGTATCTTTGCCACATGTACCACAGTATATGACTTCTAGGGAAGGTGAAATTGCCCTGACGCACATCGTTCAGGATTTGATAGTTGCAGGAGTAGTGGAGGAAGTTCCATACAATGTCTGTAATAGTCCTATTCTCCCGATTCTTAAGAAAGACACTGACGACAAAGTCTATCGATTTATTATTGATTTGAGAGAAATTAACAAAATTGTCATCCCCCAATACCCAGTGGTGTCTGATATCACGACATTGCTTACATTGGTCCCTCCAACAGCGACGACCTTTTCTGTCATTGACCTTAAAAATGCATTCTTTTCCATTCCCATCCATCCCGACAGCAGATACTTATTTGGCTTTACGTTAAATAATAAATCGTATAGATTTTGTCGTGTTCCTCAAGGTTACACAGAGAGTCCTAGCATCTATAGCCAGGCTTTAAAATGACAGCTTGATTCTTTTGAATTACAATCCGGAGTAGCCCTTATACAGTATGTTGACGACCTCCTGTTGGCTGCAGACACTTATGCACAATGTGAGGAGAGTACACTTGCTTTGCTGTCCTTTTTGGCTCAGAACAACCATAAAGTCTCTAAGAAAAAGCTACACTACTGTAGACCCAAGGTGACCTACCTCGGTCATCTTTTGTCTAAGGAGGGGCGTGCATTAACATCAGATCGAATTCAAGCGATTTTAGATACGCCAGTTCCCCGCACTCAGAGAGATGTACGCACCTTTATAGGACTAACGTCCTTTTGTAGACAGTGGATCATGGGATTTTCGCACATTATAAAACCTTTGTTAGCGTTACTGTCCAAAACTACACCAATGCCCCTTGAATGGACAGATGAATGTCAGAATGCTTTTGAACAATTGAGACAGGCCCTTTGCTCTGCACCCGTGTTAGGTACACCAGATTACACAAAGATTTTCACATTGTACGTGCATGAGAAAGATGGGTGCGCGTTATCAGTGTTAGTGCAAGCACACGGGGACAAGCAGAGGCCATGCACGTACTTCTCAGCTATTCTTGATCCTGTAGCACGAGGGTTACCTGGGTGTTTTCGAGCAGTTGCAGCGACAGCAGTAGCTATACGGCAGAGTGAGGGAATAGTTTTATCGCACAAACTGTTGGTGTTAGTTCCCCATGCAGTAGATGCCCTGTTAAATCAAACGAAAACACAGTATCTCACGAGCGCAAGTTTGACAGGATATGAGCTCACACTTCTGGCACCACATATCACATTGAAAAGATGTGCTACCCTGAACCCTGCTACTTTATTGCCTTATCCGGTTGAAGAGGGTCAGGAGGAAAAACATCATGATTGTGTTTTCCTGACTGAGGAACAAACAAAGGGTCGTGTCGACTTACAGGATATGCCATTTCCAGATGTGGATGGGGAACTGTGGGTTGATGGATCGTGTTTGAGGCTGCCAAATGTCACGACTTCTGCAGCATATGCGATCACGACACTTAAGACAGTGGTAGAAACAGCACGAATACCCCAGAAATCAGCCCAAGCAGCGGAGCTGATAGCCTTGACAAGAGCCTGCGAACTGAGTGCTGGCCTATGTGTGAATACCTACACAGACAGCCGGTACGCCTTCGGAGTAGCGCATGATTTCGGCTTACTCTGGAAAGAGCGTGGGTTTTTGACTTCTCATGGAGTACACATTATGCACGGAGAACTAGTGCGTGATCTCCTAAACGCGTTGCTTTGCCCAAAGAGAGTAGCGATAATTAAATGCAGTGCACATAAAAAGGTCACTGACAAAGTGGGACAAGGCAATGCCTTTGCAGACAGTATAGCACGACAAACAGCTATGTCTCGAAATGACTCCCCCATGTATGTAGCGAAGTCGCAGGCCGAGCGATGGCATGATGCTAGAGCAGAGATACTAGACATCCAAAAATCAGCGACTGAAGCAGAACTTGTAACATGGGCAGCAGAAGGGGTATTGGATGACGAGGGTTGCTAGAGGAGTACGGACATGGAGAGATGGAAGTTGCCTGCAGCTTACTTGCAGGCGATGGTCCAGATGACACATGGGTTGGCACATGTGGGGGCTCTTGCAATTACTCGATTGTTAACACGAGTTTGGGAGCATCCTGAGATTGCCAATACTGCTAAGAGAGTAGTGCAGACCTGTTTGATATGTTTACAGCACAATCCTGCAAAAGGGACGCATACTCCGAAAGGAGGTTTCGTTCCACCTTCCGCACCATTCGAGGTACTTCAAATGGATTACATCCAGCTTGAGCGTTGCAATAACCTTAAGTATGTCTTAGTGGTGGTGAGTGCCTTTAGCAAATGGGTTGAGGCCTTCCCCACGAAAGATAATACAGCTTTGACAACAGCAAAGGTTCTGCTCAAAGAGTACTTCCCTCGATTTGGAGTTTGCAAATTTTTGTGGAGCGATAATGGCCCTCATTTTGTTGGGAAAATTGTGGAGTATGTGCTAAAGGGACTGGGGATCCAGCAGAAGTTTCATGCTGTGTTTCACCCTCAGTCAGCAGGTCTTGTTGAGCGGTACAATGCCACGTTGAAACTAAAACTGGCTAAGATTGTGGCGTCCACGTCATTGAAGTGGCCGGATGCCTTACCGCTAGCATTACTCTCTCTTAGATCAGTGCCCCACTCTCGAACTGGCCTCACACCGTATGAAGTGGTGTTTGGAAGGCCTATGAACATATGGGGAGTTCCTAAGCCGCGATTGTTACATGATGTGCCTTGTATAATGATTAACGATTATTTGGCACGATTAACAAATGATTTGCTTTCTATTCATCAACAGGTTCAAGAAGCGCTCCCTGACAATTCCATTGGAGAGGCCCATAGTCTCCGTCCTGGGGACTATGTGATGGTGAAATCGTTTGAGAGGGCGAACAGCTTGGAACCGAGGTGGCGTGGCCCCGAGCAGGTCCTCTTGGCGACTCGAACGGCTGTGCGAGTGACCAACAGAAAGCGGTGGGTGCATTCAACTCACTGCCGTCGCGTCTCTCCGGACCTGGTGAATCCTACTGTGTTGTCTGACTACAAAGAGATCCTGGATAAAGAAAAGAGCCCAGCTGTGACATCGGCCGAATCTGAGGGAGCCTTCCCGGACCACACTGTTTCTGGACGACAGCGCTACAATCTGCGGCCAAGATAGGAAGAAGATTTTTTTTTTGTGCGAGACTGGTTGGTTACCGCTCTGGGGTTTGTGAAACGGAAGCCGGGAATCTCAAGGGGGGGGGATCAGTTCTGCCAAGAGTAGCGACACCCGTCTTGACCCCGGAGAAGAAAACAGCGGCTACCTCGGAGCTCAGCACCATATTTTTATTTTTTCTAGGTATATACATCTGAGACATTGTGAACTCTTTAAACTATGGCGTCCTCTGCATCACGAGACAAGAGAATTCTTGGTGCTATCTTGTTTGTACTGACAATTGTGGTGATAGCAGTGATAGCCTGGGTAGTAGAACTTGTGGTGCATGTACGAGAACATTTGCTGCCGACTACCCCGGCCCCATCTGAAAATTTTCATTTTACCTTACACTACCATGAAGAACGGCACCGACAGATTTATTTGAACAACAGCTTCATTCAAATTCTGCATCATACTATGACGAACACTTCTAACTGTTGGGTATGTGGGATGTTGCCTGGACATCGAAAGAAAGGAGGCACACCGCTTATCCCACTTCTGTTTTCTCATAATGGATCCTGTAATGCCTGGTATACTCTTTTATTCAACCTACGATGGCCAACAAAAGGGGGGGTGCTTTTCCGTTTGAACAAGATATGTTATCATGACCGGAATGGTTATCCATGAGCTGAGGGTACTCGATTTGAATGGGAAGAGTACCGCCCCGATAATGTGTCTGCACCCCGAATTTACAGCAATCAAAGAAACATTAATATGTCTAATTCACATGTCATTAATGTTATAAATACCAAGGCCGATCTCTGTATACCTAATAAAGGTACAATCCCGGTTGGAAAAAGTGAATGTAACACCACACTTACATTTGACAGTCCGAATGGCATATCATTTGTGGCATCCCGAAATACATACTTTATCTGTGGTAATAAAGGCTATCATCAGCTCCCTTTAGGATGGTTAGGTACATGCCATGTATCTTTTGTATTGCCCCTGTATTCATTGCCCCACCAATGTATCACAATGACTATGTGCTCTACCACGATTTTGTGTTAAATCGAGTTAAACGTACTGTGGTCTTGGACGATATTGACCAGACCGATACTGCTTTACAACAATATGTAGACTTTAATTTGGGATTGTTTTCTTTTGTGGGGGCTGCGTTGAACAGTCGGAAAATACGACGACTGACTCGTGTTGTCGAGGCTGTAGCTAATGACACTGCTATTGCACTAGGGAATATAACGGAAGAACTTCAAATTTCTAGAATTGTTACGCTCCAGAATCGCATGGTTCTTGATGTGGTTCTAGCTGATCGGGGGGGGGCATGTAGAATCATCGGAAGTAGCTGCTGCGTTTACGTGCCAGATAATTCGCCATCTGTTTATGATGCAATTTCCAAACTTCACAAAATCGCTGCTGAAATACACCCGGACAATGGTACATGGACGCTCTCAGTGTGGTTCTGGTCAATGCTTAGCACTTGGGGCTGGAAGCTGCTGACGATTTTATGTATTATAGTTGGGATGCTATTCTTTGTATGTTTATGTATACAATGTGGTCCTGCCTTATGTTCTATGTGTTTATCAGCTTGTATTCCATCTAGACGAGCTTTTGCCCAAAATGAATTGATGCTTCATAAAGAAGTAGCTCAAATAATGTTAATTGATATCGAAGATGAGTATCCCGACTACGTCCACTATGAGGTAGCTTCAGCTAAACGCTAAAAGGGTCGTCTGTCGTAATTTGACAATGGCCGGGTTAGCACTTAGCTTTGCTACACGTTATTTCCCTTAACTTGGCCTTACTCGAAAACGCCATTTTGTCTGTACGGCGGCCATTTTAGGGAATGAGTGGCCTCGTGGCCAGCATGCCCTTTAGTCCTTTGTCCGTGCCGCTGACCACTCGAGTTTGCCCAGCAACAGGCTATTTTTAGTAACGGTCAAGCCTGTGCATGCGCAGTTCCAACTGACCAGTCACCCCTCAGAAATGTTCCGCCAAACTGACCAGTGGAGTTGTAACCCCTCCCATGAGTTGGCTGTGCTCCAAAAATGACCATATATGTACATAAACTCTGTAATCTTGTACCGCCTAAACTTTTTATTACCTGTAAAATGTATAAAAGAAGGACTCACACCAACGTTCGGTGTGATACTTCTTGCATTGCCGAAGGGTGCTGTAGGAATGTACCACCACCCCATGGGGTCTTAATAAACTTGTCTTTTGTACTTTTCAGTTTCCGTGCCAACAGTACTTTTGGTGTAAGTGGGTATTTCTGCGGAGCATGTAGGCCTTGGGAACCCAATACCACAAAGTAAAACCTTATGATGAGCCGGGTGAGGAGAGAGAGTGTGAGAAAGTGTGCTAGTGAAGTAAAATTAACTCCCTGGTATATTGAATACAATGTTACTAGTACACCCAGTGGTCAGGGTTAAAAATAGTTACACTACCATTCCCTGAAAATTCAACATAGCATGGTTGTTTGTGATCATAGTGTAGAAATGTATCAGTCATAGTGCCCTCCATAGTAGCTTGTTTGTAACATTACGTTACTATTATTTTATTTTTTACTTTCTTTTGCTTGTTCATGGCAGTGGAGCAATGGCATCCTATGTAACACAGATCATCCAGGCAAACATGTCCTACCTGTGCAATATAGAAGGCGTTCTCTCATTAGGATGAGAGTTTGTCTCCATGCAAATGAGGCAACACCTGTGCATCTGTGTCTATAACATATTGCTCATGTAGACACAGGGCTACACAAGCACTCATGAGGCACATTCACTGTGAAGCAGATCAGAAGTGGCACACAGTTAGTGCGCATAGGGGTCAAGGAGGTCCTAAGGGTGTCCAGAATGTACCCTCTGGCAGGTGGAGTCTCACCCTTTCTGCAGGGGGATCACTGACCCATCCTCAACATCTGACTGTCAGGTTTTAGTAAAGGACTTAATGGGAGTTTGAATCCAGTGCTCCATGTTGCACTGCTGATGTTGTCTACATTTCCAGTGCCTGTTTAAACCTCCACTGGGGGGCAGTACAATAGTTATGTACTTGGTGCCAAGTCCAACCAGTCTCCATGGGGAATACCCAATGATGGTGCACCTATCTCAGCTGAGGACTGTGCACTGCATTTATATAATATCTGTATGGCCTATTAGGGGGGTATACATAAAATTAGCTAGGGATGGTACTTTGTGGATTGTGTTTCCACAAACACCCACGGTGTAGAAGGTCAACTGAGGAACAGGTGCCTGTTGTGTCCCTTATTTTACACGCATTGATTGATGAATAAAGGAGTGAGTGTCAGGATGATTAAGGTAGTAGTGCATGGATGGATGAATGGGAGAATGCATGGATTAATGATTTGATAAACAAATACATATGTGAGTGGGTAGATGTTTGCAGATAGACATAGTACGAACTTGGCCCCAAGGCATCAAAGCGTTTTAAATGAGTAACAGCTTACTTTACACAATGTTAGATTCATTTTTTATTTTGTAGGCACTGGGAGATTAAGTGATTTGCCCAGAATCATAGGATGTTGCACAGATCCTGGGACATAATCCACCTCCAGTACGCTTCCTTTTTTTTATTGAGTGGATTTCCACCCTTGCAATTAATACAAAATAAAAAAAGAAACCTACACAGTTGCATAAAAGAGCTCTTGTCCAATATAACAATCCATTCATAAATATATAAGACGCTGGTGCGATGAAAATACAGTACGTATAATGAAATTACAAAAGTAGTAGAAAAATCGCCAACATACGGGAAAAAGCAGCAGACAATATTGATGACATCAATAGCAGCGAATTAATTTACATTAGATTTAACTCCAGCAATAAGGTGCAATTAATATAAGAGATTATTTCCCATTTATACGACATACAGCCTGTCTGGTAGAAAAGCTTTAAAAACCCCTAAGGGATGGGTGACCAAAACAATTCTGAAATAAATTATCAGAAAACCCTGACCAGGTCGTTGCAAATCTATGAAGGGACCCTATGCGTTTAGCATACGCTTCCTCCCAGATATATGTCTTAGCCATCTTTTCTTGCCAATTCTGAATCGAAGGTAACTTATAAGACTTCCAATTCTGGAGAATCAGGGACAATAGAACAGAAATATTGCTGATACTTCGACAAATGCTGAACCTCTAAGAACACCCAAAAAGAACTACTTTCAGTCCGCTTCTTTATTCAATGAAATCTAAGATACTTATATCTTTATCATACTCTTGTGGCGTCTTTTTTAACCCTGCTTTTTTTTCCCTTTCTTAATATTTGTTTATCATTCACTTCCCCCTTCTTTATCTCTTACTCTGTCAATATATGATGAAAAGTAGGTTCCGTTCCCCAAATCTGAGCGCCAGTGCCCACCAGCTGAAACAACATGCGCACATTATGCTTTGGCTAAATGAATGAGTTAGTGAATGGGTGGATGCAGACAGATTATAGCAGTCTTCAGGTTTTAGGGCCTCTGACTGCAGTGGAAATAATGTTATAGAAATAATTAACAGTATTATGCCAGTCCATTCATTAAGGCAGGGATGTGCACCATTGTACTTAGACTAGTCTCAACATACAAAGAAATTGCTAGTTCAAGCTGTATATCTAAGATGTGCATCCTTATGGCTGGAGTCTTTACAGTGTATCAAAACTAACCATCTTTATGCCAGTGAAAGCCTAGCACATGAGTAGGCCCGAACATTCTGAGCACGAGTATGCTATTTCAAGAACTTTCATCACTAAGCTTCTTCAGGTTTGCTCCTTCAGTCATTAATCCTAACTACAGTTTGCAATGTGAATCACTGGTCAATAATGCTAGGTGCACGTTTAAATGTACCCCCTCTATCGTCACTTATTCGTTTGTGTTCAGATATGCACCGTCACTCATTAACCTTACATTCATACCCTGAAATCTCAAATGCCAGGAGAGACCTGCTGTGTCACTTGGAAGTCTTAACTCCATGACCACATTGGAATTTTAACTTGTCGACTGTAAATGCATGTTCAAATTTGCTCCATCACTCTGCTATCCCGCTGGCATTTTCAGATATGCACATTCGCTCAACAGTCCTGCATTCGTGTTCATACTTGCACCATCGATCAGTAATTAGTCAGACCAATCTGGTAACAAATCTGTGCCCACATTGGTCCCCACATCAGGCACATCTGATCAGACCACCACATAGTGTGCGAGTTCCATTGGCTACTAATCATAGCCAGGATCCAATTCAAACATGTCTCTTCTTTTTGCATTCTGGCTTGCTGTACTTGGTCTATGTTTCTTGAAATACAGTTCTGCAGTCGCTGAGCCTTTTTCTGTATTGTTCATCTTGCAAGATTCTGTTTCTCAGAACCTGACTCGATTTCTGAATCCTTTTATTCCTTCTTCATTCCATTTGTTTTCTCTTTTGCTTGTGTTCAAATCATTAGTATGATCAGAATGTGCCAGTGAGTTCTGAGGCTTGGCTCCGTGTGTGCACATACTCACTTAATGTTCTTCTCACATAAGATCTGCTAGATTTGTACTAAGACTTGGAAATAACTGTTCCTTGCCTTATCGTGATCTCTTTTCTCTTAGAGACAGATCATTTACAACAGAGAAAACAAGCTGGCATTGACCGTAGTGGTCTATGGTTCTTACTCTTTCTATTGCCTTTCGATCATTATAGCTTTACCTATAAATTCGTCTTTCTAGTTATGTCTTCTACAAGCACTATTTAGTACCTGTGTAGTATTCAAATTCTAGTCATCTACAACCTGCTCCAGTCTTCACCTTATGTCCTTCCTTACAGGTTTCATGTACTGTCTTATGTGCAGTAAATCCCTTCTCCCTAATTCCCTTGCCCCACAGAGGACAAGCTCTTCCTTTAGTTTTTTTTTTTTTAAAGTTCTGATCTTCGCAGGGGTCTTTACATGATAAGAGAGGTTTTAGAAGTAGACACTTTCTTCATCCAACATCGCTCCGGAAACATTCCATCATATTATCTAGAACTCTCCACCTCTTACAATTAGGACGAAAACATCTTTAAAGCCATCTTTCCATAAGTTCATAAAGCAGTCTTCCTCATAAAGAGAAGTAAAAGCTTTACTGATGAGCACCGCGCTGAACTAGAAGCTTTTGTATGTTTGTCTCCTACCTTGTACGCTGATTAATTTGCTACTTGGCAATTGTATGGCCCCAATGCCTGCCTCTATTATGTCATTTCGTACTTGCTGTTATTTCAAACTATCAATGCATTTCACTCAATTCAAGAGACTTTATTCGGTTACATTAGATAATAACCATAAACGTTTGCACCTAATCACAGTTTATATTACAACAAATAAATCACATAATTCATAGTACTTAAAAAACATACAATATTCACAATAAAATGCACAGTTCAATTATATGTAAAATCATATAAGAATTGATTTCCGGAAATAAAAAACTCTTTTAAGATAAGCAGAGACTGATGCCACAGTAAAAATGTCGTCTAATTTAATTATTGCTAAAAATGAAGGTCGACATTGTCTAAGCTCTAACAGCCACATGCATCATTGTAGGAATTTGCGATTCCTAAATTGCGAAAATTAAGGAATCGCAATTTAGGAATCGCAAATTCCTATGCCTCAAGAAATCGCAAAAGTTTTAGCGATTTCTTAATTTTCCTTACTTGCGATTCCTTAATTGCGAATCACAAATAAGGAAACGCTTTACATTGATTATTATGAGCCTAGAGGCCCATAGAAATCAATGGGAAGGCATTCTCATTTTGCGAATTCGCCATGAACGAATCGCAAAATGAGAATGCAATTTCAAGGGTGCAGGGGGTGTCCAAAGGACCCCCCTGTACCCCTGGAATGTCATGTAAGTACATTTTACTCACACACATGTCCCAAGGGCATGTGTGTGTGTAACATGTAGGGTTCAAAAATGCTTTTATTTGCATTTTTGAAACTTTTCGCAAATTACCATGAAGGTTTACTTCATGGTAATTTTTCCCTTCAAAATTGCGAATTCGCAAATTAAAATTAATCATGCATAGCATTTAAGGAATCGCAAAATTTGCGATTCCTTAAATGCTATCGCAATTTGAGAAATCGCAAAAAAATGCGAATTCTTAGATTGCGATACATGAGAAATAAATGATGCATCCCAAAAAGTGATTTTGGAATTGCAAACGGCCGAATTTTGCGATTCGCACCGTTTGCGATTCCAAAATCGCTTGATGCATGTGCCTGTATGTACCTTAGTATCATAAAATCCACCTTTTCCTCGGTTTAGAGTAAAATTTACAACAAAAAAAAAATTATGGATATCTGATTGTGTAGACAAGTTATCACAGGGACAATTACATAGGTGACTACTCCAATTATTAATAGAGGGAAAGCTCAGGAGTCTAAAAAGGATACCAAATCTGAAACGAATGATCAAAAATCTTTCATGATCTCTCATCTGCAGAGTTAAATATGGTTGGATAACCTGCGGAATTAGTATCAATTGGTGAGAGATCACAGTTTTCTTGGTAAACTCAATATTCTCCCTGCATTGTTCCAAATAGTTTAAGCATAACTTTTTTAATACTTTTCTTGGAATCTGATTCATTGATAGAGGGTCGTCATAGTACTCCAGATGATCAATGTTAACGAAAAATGACTTTATATATCTCAACCATTTCACTCGGTGAACACAGTCCATTTTCAATACATCTTCCAAAATGAGACGGTTTAGTTGACATTCTTTTGTTGTCCATACCCTATGCCAAAGAAGAACTGGCTGAACCTTAATAATATCCTCTAAGTAGGATAAGCCTAGTTCAATATGGCAATTATAGGTGGAAATACTTTCAGATAGAGATAGAAGGTATCTAATAAAGCCATTTTCAGTTAGCTGAAGAGCAAGGACATTAGCATACCCCCAGATTCCCGCTCCATACGTATCAACCGCTATACAACTGGATTTATATATGTAAAGGAGCTCTTTCACAGGCTTACTCCCTAGCTTTTTACTAAACAGTTTAAGGGCCATAATAGATTTGGCAAATAACAAATTTCTACTTTTGACTGCACTACCCCACTGTCCAGTGCGGTCAAAAAGAATTCCTAAATATGGGAAGGTTTGAACGTGGTCTAAGGGTTTTGAGTCTATAAACATTGTTTTTTGTTTCAAATTAGTTCCTCTGCCACAATTCATACTAAATGTTTTTGTGCAGTGAACCTTCAAATCCAATTTAGTCATAAAAGTACTGAATGATGATATCATCAATTGCATAGCCGAGGGGGTCCTTGCCATTAAAACTGCATCATCTGCATAGATGAGTGCAGGTATTGATCGCTTTTGTGCCGTGGGCATATCATGACAATCTTGAAGCAGGACGCTCTCTAGCTCATTAATATATATAGAGAATAAAAAAGGTGCGAGAACGCATCCTTGCCTCACACCCCGCGCTATATTGAACATTATAGTACACTCCCCTCCTTTGCCATATCTAACGTGGCTCTTGCGCCTTTATATAATTCTCTGAGGAACTGGATGATGTTGTTGTCCACACCCAACCGAGTCAAGATCAGCCATAATTTGCTGTGTGTTACGCAGTCGAAGGCGGATGTAAGGTTCACAAATGTAAAATATAACCTGCCTTCTTTCACCTTAGTATACTTCTCTTGAATAATAAATAAGTTAAGGCATTGATCAACTGTCCCTATCCCTTCTCTAAAACCATATTGGAGATCATTAATAACATTATTCTCCTCATCCCATAACTGCAGCCTGTTTAATATAACCAATTATTTTGATTGTTGAATCAAGCAGAAATATTGGGCGGTAGCATGCACATCTAGCCCTATCCCCCTTTTTAAAAATAGGGACAATAATTCATTCGTACCATGTGCTTACTAATCCCGCCTTATCTGCTGCATTAAATAATACAGTAAGTAGAGGTGCCCATAAGGCTGTGTTGTTTTTCAAGACATCCACAGGAACACAGTCCAGTCCGGGCGCCTTACCACCCAGACTGGAATTTATCCCCTTAGTAACATCTGCTAAAGTAAATTTCAACTCCTCTTTATGTTTATTCGCAAAGGTCGGATCCTTATCCAATGCTAACATCTCAGTTGATGGTGGACCAGTTATGCACAGGGAATCATAAAGTATATTAAAATAGTTGACCCACTCATCCTCATAGATAGCAATTTCTAACCTTGCCTTAGTATTATCTTTAAAATAGGGTCCATTGACAGCCTTCCAAAAGGCTGTCATATCTTTCAGCTGGGAGGCATCAACTAAGGCCCCCCACGCTTCCTTCTTCATTTAACCCTTCCATTTTTTATTGCGGTTTTATAAATTCTGCGAAGGTCCCTAATCAAATTCTGATCCCTCGGTTGGCATTTCAGAGCCCTCTTAAGGTTGGAATGTGGCTTAGTGTATACTGGATCAAATCAACCTTTAGGTTTGCTTTTTGGGTTCTTTAATTCTACCCATAGATTATTTTCAATACATATTGTTATTTCCCTAAAACTAGAGATTATTTCTGCATTATCAGCGCCCATATCCAGGCAGATCTTAAAACTCTCTTTACAGGCCCTTATAATTTTGCCCAGGAATTCTTCAGGCACCACCTTGGTCCATTTAAGTGCATATCCATTTTGCCTTGAAATGTCAATGTGTCTTGAATATAATCTAGATACATTTTCGGTTGTACCAGAATCAATACGCGGATCTGTTATATCCACCCTTATAGGGTAGTGATCGCTAAGGGAAATATCCAGCAATGAAAAATACACAACACTGTCTTTATAACAAGTAGATATCAAAATATAATCGATTACTGATAATAACCCTCTACCCATAAAGGTAGCGGAGAAAGGAACTTCTGGTTGACACAAGATATTAGCAAAACCAAGGTCATTCATAAACATTATTTCATTCAGAATATCCCCCGTTGCTGTATGTTCAAAGTGGGTAAATACAAAATCTCTATCTACTGTTAGTCCACAGTTCCCCTTACCTATTCTATTACAGAGGCCAACATTAATATCGCCCCACCCCCATATAATTAGAAACTCTTTGCTATTGTTACTAATTATATTGCTAAATTCATCTTTCAGGGATTTGAAAACACCAAGTATATTTGCTGAAGGGACATTGTTGTACATATTCACAATCAAAAGACAAATAGTATTATTTAGATGTAACCCTACTGTATGATAAAAACAGTTATTATAAAAAGTCTCCATACTTATGTATTGAAAAGAATTTGAAACATATGTGCAGAGCCTACCCTGGGCTCTGCCATGTAATGAACGGATTGCAGGAGTAAATATTGTCTTAAAACTATTTAAATGATGCTCTTCCCTAGCCCATGTCTCTTGTAGGCATTTGACGTTGTTGTCATTGGTCATTTTTACCCATAAAGGGTTTTCCAATTTGGATCTAAGACCAGCGATATTCCATGAGATAAAGGACCACTTTGTCCTTTCCTTTTTGCTGCCCCCCTCATTATTAATCACAGCATTTTCTATCTGAATGGATTTTGGATCATCGGACAGACCTACATCGGGCACAGTGATCATATCATTGTATGAGCTTACATTGCTCACAGGTTCTGTATCCAGTGGGTTTGAGGGATCCAGAAACTCCTTTATAACCCTATCTGGCGGGGGAGTCAGTTCCACATTATAACTAACCTTTAAGGTCTCAGCTATTGGTCAATCCACCTCCCCGAGCCCAGATAAAGGTTCAAAACTGTTACTAGTTTGAACGTTAAAATAATCCCTGCCTTGAGGATCATTTCCGCTTTGATAGAAGTCATGTGGAACAAATCCTATATTTCTTGTCAATGGGGCCTGGAGTTGGTGGCCTCGACGGGAATTTACCCTAGTATAATGTCGATTGTATGGCCGTATTCCACTGATAACTCCTGGGGTTAACGGATAAAAATAGCTCAGATCTAAAGAAAGAATGCTACCCGGATTCTCATAATTGGTAAAACTACTAATGTGCTGCATAACTCTGGGATCTCTAAAATCAACTATAATGCAGTCACCGTTAATGTCCTTAACTTTATGTCCCACCCAATGCACTCTTCGTACATTTAGGATTTCCCCTCGCAAATCTGGTCTAAGTGGTCTATTATTAGCTAGCCAAAACATGACCTTGTTTTTTAGCTCATGGACAGATTTAACCCTATCTTGCGTCCATTCTGTGACTCCCGCCAGAACGATAACGTATGGGTATGAGGCTGGGGGAAGATCAACTCTCATCCTGGGCCCATTTTGATTACTAGTTACTGCTTTGTTTGTCTCTGTATAGTATCTGCTGGCTCAGTAATATTAGCAACTCCATTTTTTGGTCCGCCCTGTTGTAATTTATTTACTTCACTAGTAATTGCTGTTGGGACCGTATGTGCAGTATTTCCACAGTCTAACTTTGGTATGTCACTCCTTACTTGCCTTGGTTTCCCTTTATGGACTATTACCTGTTTAGCGGGAAGTGTTTTTTCAGTACTATGTGTCTGTGTTTTAACCTCAGCCATCTTCTCCACCATCGCTGAGTTGGCCTGGGTGGTCTTTTCAAGTGTCCCTAGCTGTTCGCTAATCCATTTTATACGTTCCAATAACGGCAAAATTAGCGATCTTACTAGATGTTGAATATTATCTAAGGAAAATTCTTTGCTGCTCAATTCTCTCTGTGATGTATCCTCAATAATTACAGGAGGGCTACTTGAGTTAATATTAGTATTCCCTGCTTGCTTAAGTCTATTAAACCTATCTGTGTTTGACCTGGTAATCGCATTAGGTAACAAAACTTTGGGCTTCTTCGAACATCCGCCCTTCTGTATATTACCGCGCCGCTTCCACTTCAGGTTGATATCTGGCGCCTGTGCTTGTATTTGGTGATTAGAGTGTAGGGGTGGTGTTTTAACTATATGTATTTTATCACTCAGGGCTATGGATGCTCTGGGTAAGACCATAAATGATTCTCTACTTAAATCAGGTCCACTTGTATCAAAAATTACAGATAAATCTTGTTGTTGCTGTTTAGTGATTGCACTCTGAGAGGTAGGTTAGGACTTTTGGTTTTTCAGGAAAAGGTACTAAGGCTATCCCCCCCAGGGAGGATCTTCTAATGGACATAAAATCGGAGGATATACACCGTTCGGTTTGAGCAATCTCCTTTTCTAATATAGACGTAGCCCTAGTAATAAATTCGTCAAGAGTGCCAGTTACCCCCATCGCCTTGTTTCCTGGCTTGTTCGCCTTAGTGTTTTTTTTATGTCATTGTCATTTACTGGCTTTTATGCTTAGCTCGAGATTTTAGGAGCAGTTAGGGAGAGTCAGTTTGATATTTACAACAACTATAAGTAAAACTACAATTAAACACAATAATATATAAATCCCACGAATTAAGGAAGATCAAAGGGAGTGGCCCAGTCCAGTCTCTTCCTGCCTCTGAAGGCCACAGAGGGCCCGCTCTTTGCCCAGGCTTCGCCTGGCGCTGCCCGCACGCTTCCCGCGACGCGGGGGATGACCGCAGTTATATGCGCCTCCTGTTGCGGAATCTCCGTGGGCGGCTCCGGCCGCAAGGGCTCCCGGTATTTTGAGTCCCAGTAACCTGCTCCAATCACCCGCGTTCTCCCCCCTACAGCGGCCGAGCACAGATGAAAAAGCTACGGCGGCGGGGGAGACCGGGTGCAGCAGAGCAGAGCGTCGGGCTCAGGGGCCAACAAGCGGGCTTAAATCAATGCCCCCGGTGGTGCAGGTGTGTGGAAACAGCAAACAAGGAAAGTCGCGGTAAATCCCCCACTCCACAGGGAAGGACCGCAGTTATATGCGCCTCCTGGCGCGGAATCTCCATGGGCGGCTCCGGCTGCAAGGGCTCTCGGTATTTTGAGTCCCAGTAACCTGCTCCAATCACCCACGTTCTCCCCCCTACAGTGGCCGAGCACAGATGGAAAAGCTACGGCGGCGGGGAGGGGAGACCGGGTGCAGCAGAGTAGAGCGTCGGGCCCAGGGGCCAACAAGCGGGCTTAAATCTATGCCCCCGGTGGTGCAGGTGTGTGGAAACAGCAGACAAGCAAAGTCGCGGAAAAAACCCCACTCCACAGGGGATGACCGCAGTTATATGCGCCTCCTGGCGCGGAATCTCCGTGGGCGGCTCTGGCCGCAAGGGCTCCCGGTATTTTGAGTCCCAGTAACCTGCTCCAATCACCCGCATTCTCCCCCCTACAGCGGCCGAGCACAGATGGAAAAGTTACGGTGGCGGGGGGAGACCGGGTGCAGCAGAGCAGAGCGTCGGGCTCAGGGGCCAACAAGCGGGCTTAAATCAATGCCCCCGGTGGTGCAGGTGTGTGGAAACAGCAGACAAGCAAAGTCGCGGTAAAACTCACAATTTTCTACCTATGTGTTTCGCAACTCGTATGTAAAGCGCTCTGATACCCATAAGGGTCATGTTCGCGCTATACAAAAATTTTGTAAGTAAATAAATGTACTGACGTCTCTCCTAACAGTTCCATACTGTGCTTTTTCTCTAATAGTCTTATTCTCCACTCACTGTTTCGACAATTTAATGTTTTTTAATGGATGCAAGTTACTAGTAAAGCTCACTGATTCGGTCTGTTCCAAGTCTTCTCTGAACGGATGTTAAGTCATTAATAAAAAACAAACTGACATTATTTTAGCGGAAGTAATCTGCGCTCCCCCTTCAGACACAGAAAGAACATGGTGACCAGAACACAGTTGTTTAGTGCCACACGTACTAAGATTTTGGTGGCAACCATGAAGCCTAACAGGGCCCCTTATTCTGAACGAGATGGACTCCATGGAGCCATAATATCTCCAGAGTACATCACCACCATTAAAGGCCTTGTGAAAGGTTAGATGTACTTTACATTCTTTCATGATCATTACTTTAAACACGATGAGAAACACCAGGAACATAACCATTCCAAGATGTCCTTCACATTCAGACCCCGTTATCTAATGACATTGTGACAGCTACTATGACAAAATGAGGTGGTGAGCTGTAGACCTGAAACATGGAGAAGGTAGGATACCAGTCTAGTTTGGCTCATTCTATAGTCATCCATTGAGTAGACCGCAAATCCGTAACCTGTCTCTTTTGTCTTGTGGATTCTTGCAGTAAACAAGAACGTTCCCATTAATGATGTGCTGCCCCCCTCCCATGGCAGCAATGTGGACATTCTGGAGAGATGTGCATAGGAACCTGGACATTAATGGTGAACTGCATCAGGGCATACCACTCTGGTCTAACACAGCAATTATGATAGGCCATGACCATTTCTACTGGCCACAATGGGCTAAGACAGATTATGGCAATTAAGGATGTTTTTGATACCACTACCAAGATTAAGAAGACCTTTGAAGCCCTCTGCAAGTCCTTTTCCGTAAGGCCAGTACACTTTTGGCAATACTGACAATTGCACCTTTGCTTACACAGTGTGCTCTGTGCTGGCCAGGGCTTAATTAAAAAAACATTTGTTATTGTTAATGTATATTCAATGAACAAACCGCTGTTTTGAGTTGATCCCTAATTAGACAAACAGCGTCACCATGTGGCAGACTGTCATTAGTGCCAAGGCTGACATTTAAGTACTGGTACCGAGCACAAGAAGTCACTGGCTCAAATGAGGCACTGGTGCTGGCCCAGTGGACCAATCAGGGTCACCTATTAGGAAGTACATACTTATGTGGGGTAACTCCAGGGGTGCTGTCTCTAATTTATATCAGATTATTATTATCGACTCATTATATTCCCGTAATATTAGCTGTGAGGCAAGGCGGTATTGGTGGGCCGGATTAGGTGCTCTGACTGGTCGGATTTGCCCAATAACTGCAACAAGACTCTTAGAGAGGCACGATTAAAGATTTCCTATTTTAAAATCTTACATGACTGGTTATGGTACAGGTTGAAAAGGGATTACATACTGCCTAACAACAACTGCTGGAGGTCCTAGAAACCTAGGTGCGAACTTCTCCATATACTGTAGTTCTGTACGAAATTATTCCGCTACTGAACAAATATGTGGAACACATTGCAAAATACTCACACCATTCCGTTTATTGCATCGACAAAACTTGCTGCCTTGTATGATGTTCTAGAGGTGAATGACAGTACTTTTCATTGGTAGAGATGGATATTGACAGCCTTAATGGTGGCAAACTTCTGTATCCTCAGGCACTGGTGCCTGACGACACTTCCAACACACCACGAATGGATGACCAAACTCTTTTGTTCAGCCACTTATGAGAGGTAAATATATAAAACTCAGGACAATCTTACCCAGTTTGAAGATGAGTGGGGTCCTTTCATTAGATTAAATGAACCCTAGCCCCTATCACTTGACAATAAAGGGCTTGTGTGCACTTACTCAATATAGACATCATATTGTGTCTTCATATACCATCCGCATCACCATAACCCAATGAAAAGGAGAGATTTAAGAATGAGTCCGTGATACATGGACTAGTGTACTGATGGGCTGACTATGAAGGATGTGATGAACTGGGGAAAAAGGTTTGAGAGAAGGAATGCTCTTTGTACTTGATTTTCTCCTCTTTGCTATTTTGCTATTTCCTCATTTCTCTTTACTATTTACGTCTTACTCTATGCTCTTTATTGTTCACACTCTATTTACTGCCGTAGTATTGGCTTATATTCTTCAAACTAT
Organism: Lissotriton vulgaris; assembly: GCF_964263255.1. Lineage (NCBI taxonomy): Eukaryota > Metazoa > Chordata > Amphibia > Caudata > Salamandridae > Lissotriton > Lissotriton vulgaris. Next base: position 1,433,434,733 of record NC_141693.1, on the reverse strand, counting down.
TTTCTTCATTTTGTGTTTTTTCACCCTCTTTTGCTTTTATTTTGCTCTTATTATCAGACCCTTATGAATACTGTTGTTGTAAAACTTGCTATGTTTCATAAGGCTTTTATGATTATGTACTGACATAGCCAGGTTTATTGCTTTGAACATTTTACATTATACAATAATGTAAAATGAATATACAAGAGAAAAAAATGCAGTAAGCAATCAGAACTCCATGTGTCAAAATTGAAATTCAGACCACTGAACAGCTGTTGTCCAGACTAATCCGAATGAGACATGCAACAAACAGTTGTTGAGGTAGCTGCCCCATTGCCCGTTTATCTGTGTTTTCTTAATTATTGATTGCACTTGTTGAGATTGTTGCAGTTCTGGTGCAATGAAAAGCTGATGGGAGCAAAAGTGCTTTGAGTTAGTATAGCAGACCTAGTGCAACCTTCTGTTCGTGTACACCTTGCACGTAAGATTCAGATCTCTCTAACCCTCTAGAATATTAAATACATTCTTGGTGGTGCCCTTAATACACATATATACCTAAAAAGTCCTTGAACAGCATTATCGGAAGCTCCTTGCTTGAAGCACTGAATAATTTGTTTAATTTTTTTCCATTATTTTTTATGGATGTCCCGGTCCCACCCAGGACACCCACACTTTATAATAACTTTGGGGCCACAGGGGAGCCATGAGACCCCAGCAGCCCCTGCCAGCCTCCTAAGTTGCACCCAAATGGATGCAGGTGGGAGCTGCCCATTATTCTACATTTGATGCCCTGATGCCCACCCTGACACTCACACCTCTTTGATATTTTACGGCCACAAGGGGAGCCCCAAGCTCCCTGTGGTTACTGCCATTTCCACAGCCGGCACCCATGGTTACAGCCTGTTCCCCAGTCAGCACCAATTCTGGGTGACGGCAGAAGCCGGCCATTAATTTACTGTGGGTTCCCAGTTGTCATGCAGTGCACCCACAACACGGCCATCGTTGGGGGTTGCAGAGAAAGCCCAAAGGCCTTTGCTGTCTCCCCAGCCAGGAACCCCTTTTTTTTCATTGGATCACGTGTAAAATGCATTTTTTTTTGCTCCTGGGGTGTCCCTTTTAGAACCCCCGCCTCCTCTACTAGGAATAGGGAGGCAGGGCATCCTTACCTTGCCCAACTATATGAGTTTTTAATACCTTTTTCTGGATTAGGTTGATGTGGTGGCAGTCAATCAGATCACATTTTTTGATCTGTGGAATCTGCGAACGTTCCCTGTCTCTAGATATACATACATTTTGAGTGTTCATTTCTCAAAATGTTACCAAATTTGGCAGGAAGCTAGATCTTGTTGCAGAAAGCATGTTTTTTGTTGTTTGGTTAAAATCCATCCAGCAGTTTTAGAGAAATGAAGGTTTAAAATGTATGTATGTATCACGCTGTGAAGATGGAGCCAATATATCTGAAGATAAGATCTGATTGACTGCAACCAAAGAAACAAATATGTGGTTGCAGCCTTTTTAGGACCACTGTTCTACAAAGACCTGGTGGAAGTGCCAATCTCCCATCAAAATCCTCCTGGGGCAAACATTTTATTTATTTTGACTGGGTCTATGATCTGCAGACCTGTAAAAGTAAAGCCCCTCGGTGTGGGCTAGGACCAGGGAGGTTGGTGCACTTTCTCTTTTCGGGGAGGGAATGTGGGGCCCTCCTCCCTGAGCCTTTAGGAGGCACCAGGGACTCCATCCCCTGAGCCATTTTAAAATTTGAGTAGAGGGCATTCCCCCTCCCCCTTCCTCGAGCCTTTAAGAGATGCAGGGACTCTTTTCCCCAGGGTCATTTTTAAATTTAGGGGAGGGGCATGCAGCTCTCTTTCCCAAACCATAGCAGAGGCTTGGGGACTACATCCTCTGGGACCAATGTTTTGTTTTTTGAGGAGGTGGTTGTCCAGCCCCCGTCCCAGAGCCATTGATCGGTCCCAGCAGCCAATACCCCAGGGCCCAATCCAAGCAGTGTCCCTAGGACCTCATCCCAGGACACTGCTATTTCCTGCCTGGGACACTCCTGCCATTTTCTGGCTGCTGTCTCCTGGACAGTCAGCACAACTTTCCTCCTGCCTAGGTGGGTGTATAGAAAAGAGCTGCTCCTGCCCAGGCGGGAGTAAGAAATGGAGCCAGCTACTGTAGGCACCTACAACGGTTGCTGGTTGGGTAGCAGGCAGGGGCTGCGGGGTACCTGGGGCTCCACTCATGACCCCCAAAGATGGATATATTTGGGTGCCCCGGTTGTTCACCAGGGCAACCTCTGCCTAGAAATAGCTGGTTCCCAGCACCTCCCAGGAAGAGTGTTGGCTAGGGAGCCGAGGGAGAAGCAGGGGCCTTGGCTCTACCCTGCAGCCCCAAACGTTTACCCAGTTTAAAAAAAAGTGTGGGTGTCCCCAGAAGGCACTGGTACACCTACAGCACAAGTTAATGTCAGCTCCACCCAGCACTCACAAAGGGTACTGGCTGAGGAGCCAGGAGGGACTGCATGGGCATTGGGGCTTCAGTCCAAGCCCCAACTTTTTTTTAAACTGTGGTTGCCCTAAGTGGGACCGGGATACCCAAAACAAAATTTTAAGAAGGAAAAAGAGAATGAGCGGCAGGAGCTACATATTTATTATTCATCAGACAAACGAGGCCTGCCCCATAATGCCCTGTAACTGCTTTTTTGTCATGTTTTATGATCCTGGTTGTGCTCCTAGATGGGGCAGGGGCACCACCAAGCATTTGTTTATGATCTGGAGGGCTGAAGAGAACACAGCAGCCTCAGAGTGACATGAAAAAACACAGTAAATCTCCTTAGTCATTGTTAAATACATGACCTGAGGAGAACTTACCATATTTTTGAAAGCACTCTGAGCTGGAGCAGTTTGCTTTTCAGCTGGAGTTCAGGGCCCCTTGTGGTTGGTTCTATGGCTGCACTTTATGGCCTGAAAAATGTTAAAATGTTAAAAAAAAAGACTCAAAGGCATCTCAAAACATGTTGCAAAAATCACTATTCTTAAACATTGCAATGTGTACAAAGTACAAAGTACAAGGTAGGTTATTGTCTTGATTATTTAAAATCTTACAATATTACACATCTAAAAAAGAAAGCAGTAAAAGCTATATTCAAGTATAAAACATTTAAAATATGAATGCATCGGTTTCGTAGTCAGTTATATATTTAAAATAATTATACTCCTAATTTCCTTTTAACTATCAATAAGAACCTTACAAAAGTAGCATTCAAGATTATATCATTCGAGTGCAGGCACCTAATCAGGGCCTGCCTGCATGTTCTTATGCCTCGTAGATTAAATGGAAGCTTAAGCAGTGTTCTTCACTCCTGCAAGAGTTCTGGGCAAATACACAATAGATGGAGAATGTTCTCCTCACCATTATTACACAGTCTGCATAGCGTTTGGGTTTCCACTCTCTCCCACGGTGGAAGATGACAAAAGCCTGGCATTGTTCCAAATCTTGCTTTAAGGAGCACCTTTTTGTTTTTTTCCGTCCAGGGTGTTTCCAGATATTGTTGAATTTCCTTTTTTTTATAGCCATTTATTATTGTCCAGGCATGTTTTCTCTTTGTGAGGATAGCTTTTTCTTTTAAAATGAATAGTTGGTTTGCAGTTTTATTAATTATTTTCTTAAACGAAGCCTTGGTTATGTTATTTTCCCAAATAGACGTGACTGCAAACTCCCTTATTGCTTCCATAAGATAGAGCCATGCCATAGAACATGTGTTAATATTTATTTCTCTCCATATTAGCTGCAATATCTCGTTTTCGTAGTCATTTTTTATTCGATTCTATACTTTTATGAAGTGTCCTTGCCTTGCATAGTGTTGATTGGTTAATCCGAACTCCAACCTTATTTGTGCAGGAGACGCATTCGCTGGGAGATGAAATAGCGCTCGATATGCTCTGGTTATGGCTTTGTTCAGAGTTTCAGTATTCTTACCAATTGCCGCTTCACTACCATATGTGATAGTTGGTAGGAGTCTTGCTCCTATAATACTCAGCAGAGGACCATAGGATAGGCTAGAAAATGACTTCTGTACAATTCTGAAAGCTGCAGTTAATGCATTTGTCTTCCTTTGAATGTCCTTTTTTTTGCAGCTGGTAACTACCTTTCTCATCAAATAACACACCCAAATATTTACATACTTCTACTTGTTCTAATTGGGTCTTGTCCATGAAACATTTACTTTTGTATCTTATCTTGTTATTTTTAGTAACTACCATGATCTTAGTTTTTGTCTCGTTTATCACCATCCCATTGTCCTTTGCGTACATGTGAGTCCGACTAATTAGGCGCTGTAGTCCCACTTTCGTGTGGCTCAATAGTATGACATCGTCCGCATATATCAAGTTAGTGAGATGCTTATGAGCTAATTTCGGGGGTGAGCATTTTCATCATCCAGTATTCCAGTTAGATCTGCAAGAAACAGATTAAAGAGGAGGGGGGCTAAAACACAGCCGTGTTTTAGGCCTTCATTTGCTGGAATCTCCTTAGATATCGTCTGTCCATCCCCCATCCTCACACTCACCCATGTATTCGTATATAAGAGACGAATCAGGTTTAGTTGGGCAGCTGGATGTGCAATGTGGAAATTCATAAAGTATACATTTTAATATAATTATTGGTGACTTTTCTACAACACCATTAGGTCTGTTATATATTCTTTCGAACGTCCTGTACAGCACTGTGAAGGAATGACAAGCCGCACCAGCCGGGTAAGTTTCAAAGGTTTTCTTTATTTGGGCACAAAGAAGACGCGTTTCGAGCACACAGGCTCTTGGTCACATGACCACCACGGACATAGTTGCTCTTTTTATAAAAAAACATAAGGCAATGAAAGTGAAAGAAAGACTCATTGTTTACGTCACATAGAGCTTCCAATTGTGCTTTTTAAAAGTTAAACTTAATCATGTAAATACATATAGGAAAAATGAATAAAGCACAATTCAAATATATGTGTGATTTGGTGCAAAACATTGTTTATAGTTTTATACATATAGTACAAAGTTGAGGGTTTAGTACCCGATTGGATTTCTAGCTTAAAGGTTTATTGAGAGGGCAGAGGAGAAGGAGTTACCAATTAATCATAAAGATTAAAGACAGACTGTAGTTTATAGAAGATAGGTCTTAAGTGAAGTTTGTAGGGCTATAGCGGATTTATGTTTCAGTGTGATTGAGCATAAAGTGACTGGAGTTCAACATAACGGGTGTAGTACCCATAACGGTCATGTTCCATTCAGAGCTAGAGGTGCTGTTCAGTGAAATAATAAGGTCTATGCCATATTAGCAATATCATTCCTAGTTCAACAGTATTGTCCCATTGATTATAAGTATTAAAATAAATAACACTGGTATACCGTGTCTATTCATAATTTTCATGCAAATCTGTGCTCATATCATGTAACCAGTACAAATTGGTGAACGTAGTTGTGCTCATATCAATATCTTATATCCGTGAAGTAGATTATTCATAATGCTGCGTCCATAGCCCGTATTCTAAAGGTAAGATAAAGAAAAAGGAATTATAGTCATTGTATCATCATCACTTAAACATTGTACAGTCTGTTCATCATATCATCATTCTATTGGGTTCTGTTCTCCTACCATTAATCAAAATGGTTTGCAAATACACACAATTATATATATACAAACAAAATTATAAATGTGTGTTAAAAAACCATATGGTCAAATACTCAGAGTCCCTCAAGGTAGACGAAAAAAGTCTCAGGTCAGAAAGCAATTTACAGATGAACGTACATTTCTTCATCAACGTTCATCCCCATGGGAACGATACTGCCTGCCTGGAGTATGAATCTCGATTCTGCTCTGTGTAGTGCTGTCACTCTATCACCACCTCTTACATGTTTAGGAATAGAGTCAAGGACGAAAAATGTAGCCTTTGTCCAATCTCCATCATGATGGTAATGGAAATGTTTGGCTGTGCTATATGTAAAGTCCTTATTAGTGATGGCACGCCAATGCTCCAGAATTCTCTTTTTAGCTGGAAAAAAGGTTGACCCTATGTACCATTTCCCACGTGGACATGTCACAACATAAATTACAAATTCCGTATTGCAAGTGATTTTCTTGTTTATCTTCCACTTTTTGTTAACCCTACTGAGTACTACCTCCTTCACATTAGTACTGTACCTACAAGCTTTGCATTTTCCACATTTAGAAAATCCACCCTTTGGTTCTAGCCATGTCTTTTTCTTCTCCATGTGGCTCTGTACAATTAAATCCTTAAAGGATTTATCTTTCCTGTAAGTTATTGATGGGTGTTTGTCTAGTTTGTCTTTCAATGTTTTCTCCTGTAAAAGGATATCCCATCTTTTTCTTATTATTTTGCTGAACTCTGGCGATTGGGTGTTATATATGGTAATTAGCCTTATGGGTTCAGTCGAGGGGTCCCGTTTGCACTTTGGTGCTTGAAACAGGGTGTCTTTCCGGTCTATTAGGGAGACTCTTGCCTCACCTTTCTGGAGCATATTCTATATATATATTCACTGAAAAAACCATAGGTTTCACACCAGTTATAGTTAGGTATTAGCATTTAAAAAGCCTAAGAAATTAACTGAAAAAACCATAGGTTTCACACCAGTTATAGTTAGCTGGAAATTTTACTGACATAAAACCAATGAAATTCCACGTTATAGTTAGTTGGACTCACTATAACTTGCGCGTGTAATGCACTGCTGATGACATCACATATTACATCACTCACTGTGCTGGTAACGTTTTTTATAGCTAAAATTTTCCCCACTTCTTCCCAGAACTTCCCCAGTTTTGGACATGTGAACAGCAAATGTATTAGGTCTGCTGCATATTCATCACATTTTGGACACTTGGTTTTTTCACCCAGAATATTATTTGAGGCCCATTTAGAAATCTTTTCTGGTGTGTAGTATAGCATTTATATGGTTCTATATTGCTGTAAGCGCAAACTAGAGGATCTTACATAGTGATGAATGTCAGTGTACGCATTGGTTATCTGTTTTCCTGTTATATTAGTACCTAGTTTTGCATTCCATTTACTTGCTACTATTTCGTTATCGTTCATTCTTAAATCTGTCAATATCTTATATGCCGAACTAATTATTGATTTCTCCTTTTTTGAGTTTAGGATATCCCAGATACTCCCGCTCGATAAGACTTTAATTTTGTTCTTCCGCACTAGAAAATCATAAATTTGCCTATATTTAAACTCGTATGTGTCAGGTAATCCATATATTTGTTTTAAGGTGCGGAAATCCATCATGCCTTGAGTGGTATATAAGTCCCCTAGTACCTCGATTCCTTTCGATTGCCATCTTCGGGATTCCCCGTCACTAAATATGTTAGGTAGTCCAGGATTATCCCATAAGGTCAGTTGGGTGTGATATATGTTGCTTTTGCAATGTATTTGTAAATCTTTCCATATCTTTACTAGGTCCCGGGCTGTCTTAAATTTAACCCTTTTGTAGAAGTTCGGGTCTGTAATACGAAGTAGAAACTGTTTAGAATCTTCTTTGAGAAGTAAATGGTGGTAAAAAAAAAGCAGATTCTCTGAGTCTAATAAGGATCTTATACGCCTTATAAATGAGGCCCAAAAATAAAGTTTTAAATCAGGAAAATTGAGACCGCCTGATCCGATTTGGTTTTTTAACATCTTCAGCGATCTCCTTGCTCTCTTATAACCCCAGATAAAGTTGCAAAAAACGCTGTCTAATTGCTTGAAAAAAAACCTATTTTGCGCCAGAGGAATTGATCTGAATAGATATAAATATTTGGGTATGATTTTCATTTTTATTAAATTTATTCTGCCAATTAAATTTAATGGAAGTCGGTGCCATTTTTTTAGATTCGATGTGGTGGTTTTCATTAATTTATTATAATTGATCTTATTTATCTCTTTGATATTTGAGGTGATTTGTACTCCTAAATATGTTGCGGTCTTACAGATTTCAGGCATTGTTTGGGGGGGAACAAAGTTAGCTATTATTTGAGTTTTGTGAGTGTTTAATTTGTAACCAGATACATTACCAAATTTAGATGCTTCTATGTTAATTGTTTTCAAAGAATCGATAACCTCAGTAGAATAAATGGCTATGTCGTCCGCGTATGCGGTTATTTTTAAGCTCTGCCTATCGGTTTTGAAGGGTATTATTTCTGGTTGATTATCCAATGCCTTTAAAAAAGGTTCTAATGATAAGGCAAATAATAAAGGAGAGAAGGGGCACCCTTGACATGTACCTTTCCGAATTGTAAAGTAGTTTGACGTAAGGCCGCAGTAGCTGATATATGCAGACAGATTGTCATAAAGTGCCTGGATCCAGTTTAAAAAGTTTCCGCTGAACCCCATATGTCCCATTGTATTCCATAAATAATCCCACCCCACCCGATCAAATGCTTTTTCAGCGTCGAGCATTATCATTGCTAAGGGAGTTGACTCTATTTCTGCTATGTCAAAAGCTGTTATTGCCGTGTTTACGTGAGCTGATGTGTCCCTCCCCGTCACAAATCTGTGTTGTTGTGTACTTACTATTTTAGGCAAAAGCGGTGATAGTCTTCTTGCTAAGCATTTTGTGAATATCTTTGTGTCAGCGTTAATTAAAGATATAGGTCTGTATGAACCCATCTCCTCTTTGGGTTTACCTTTTTTGTGGAAAAAGATAATTTTCGCCTTATTCCAAGAGCTCGGAGCGGACCCTGTTCTGCTTATATGGTTAGTTACTTCTGCAAGAAGGGGTGTTAGCTCTTCCATACATATTTTATACAATTCCAGAGGAATAGTGTCTTCCCCAGCAGCTTTGCCTGATGGTAATGATTTTATAGCTTCACTAAGTTCTTGTCTGGTTATTTCTAGAGCCAAGTTTTCTGCTTCATAGGTTGTTATTTTATTCGTTAAGTTCTCTTGAAGGTAGTTATCAATTGTTTCTCTATTGAGAGTGTTTTTTCCGGAGTATATCAAATTTCCTAATATTTGGCAAACTGTTGTATTATGTTGTCTGTCTGATTATATCTTTTGTTGTCAACTCCTATAATTTGTGTAATCGTGGATTCTGCTCTATCCTCTGCTACCTTAAATGCTAAGATTTTGCCAATTTTGTCACCCCCTTCATATTGTGAGAATTTATATTTATGAATCTGTGCGCTTCTTTTTTTAATCAAAGTTTCTTTGGTCTTACATTTTAACCGGCTAAGATTGGCATTGATAGCCAAAGTTGGAAGGTTTCCTCTTAAAGCCTCCACTAGTTTCGCCTCTTCTACAGCTATATCCGATGTCAGGGTTAAATTATATTTACGTCTTTCTTGATTTTGTTTTAAGACATATGTCTGTACGAACCCTCTAATACTAGCAGTATTTCTGTTAAAAGTCAGAAATTCTATAATATGTTGCTTCAGTTGCGACGTAAAAATCGGATTCGAAATTAAATTCCTTGGAAACGTAAAGGCTCTAGGGGGATTGCGTTTTTGAAGGGTAGTTAGTTCCACCATTATGGGGTTGTGGTCAGATGTGATACGTGGGTATATGACCATTGTTGTGATAGAGCTCATCAAAGAGTCTGAAATTAGAGCCATATCTATACGTGAGCATAGCTTGTGAGGAGCAGAATAGTAAGTATATCCTGGAGCATTAGAATATAATGAGCTCGAATTATCTCTAACATTGTGTAACTTACACAAATTTAAAATGGATGTTCTAGTTCTGGGCATTCGAATATGGTTACCAAGGCGTGATGTGTCCGACTGACAGTTCATGATACAATTAAAATCACCCATTATTATAATTTCTCCTTCCCAGTCTAATAAAGCTATATTTAATTCTTCGTATATTCTTGGATCTTGTTTGTTTGGTCCATATACAACACAAACCACAAGCTTCTTATCACTATGACAAAGTTGGGTAATTGCCCACCTCCCCCGTTTGTCAGATTGCGTCTTAATTATCTCTACCCTAAATCTTTTATCTTTTGGGGGGCGGAGCTAGCCAGCGTCGATGGCGGACGTGTGAGCTTTCGGCTCCTCGCCTAAGCCCCTAAAATATCCTGATAAACTATCCTGTCGAGTGCCAGTATAGCTGTGTGCTGGACCTTGTGACCCCTGGCACCCCCGGACCCGATCGAGTGAGCCGGTGCGGTCGCTAGCTGTGGAGGAAACTCGGAGAAGATCCGCGAGGGAGAGCGGTGGCGGACCAGGCCTGAAGCCGCGGCCTTCCCTGCGGAGTAGGCCAAACGACGTCATCCGACGTGCGGCCCCGGACATTGGAGGAGACGGGGCGATCAGCGCTAGGTTCGGTGCGCTGCCACCTGGACACACGGGAGCCCCCTCACAGCCACTACACACCACCCCAGGGCTAACGCAACGACACCCCCTCACAGCGACACCGCGACGGAGCACGGTGAACACAGCGGCGAGCCAGCACGGAGGGCGGAGGCTTGGGGATCACGCCGGCCGCGTGTAGACCTTGAGCTACCTGGGAGCCCACACGTCGCGGCACTACTGCTGAAAAGGTACTGTCAGCTGCGAACCCGGAGGGGCTAGCACAAATCTGCGGAAAGCGGTGGCCAGAACAAGACGCACAGCAGCGGCGGCACCCACAACGTGACCGCCATTTTGGCCCGCCTGCTCCACCAACGCCAGCGCGGCTGCCGGGGGTGGTGAAGGGGCGATCGGAGCAATACTCTCACGGCCCAGCCTAGACTGTGACGAGGTGGTTTCTCAGGGACAGAGCCCCACTGCACTGGGAGGACAACATGGGGAAAAACGATGCAGCGCAGGCCAAGCTATCGTTTGAACGCCGAAGGCCTAAGGGGTCTGAGCTACCGGCGCCAGAGGCCTCCCCTAAAGGGGCAGCGGCAACAGCGGCTCCTGCAGAACTTCGGGACCTGCTGGCAGCGATGGAGAAGGGCATCCAGAATAGCATCGAGGCGGTGGGCTCCAAGATAGACGCTTTGTCATACCGCATGGACCGCATGGCGGAAAGAGTAGACAAGCATGCGGAGCGCCTAGATATGGCGGAGAGACGCCTCACAGAGGCCGAGGAGGCGCAGTCCGAGTGGGACAAGGACCGACAGCAATTCGGCAGGCTGCTACAAGTGATCCGTGACAAAGCTGAAGATTTAGAAGCGCGCTCACGCAGATCGAACATTCGTATAACGGGAGTGGCAGAATCAACTCGGACTGGCAAAATGGAGCTCTACGTCGAGAACTTGCTGAAGGTACTGCTTGGGGAGGAGGCCTTCTCCCCAATGTTCATCGTGGAGCGAGCACACCGCACTTTAGGCCCTCAACCACAGCCTGGCGCGCCTCCCCGTCCCATCATAGCAAAGCTCCTGAATTACAGGGACAGAGACACGGCTTTGCGGTTGGCTAGGGAAAAAGGAAAGCTACAGATGGAAGGCATGGACATATCGCTGTACCCCGATTTCACGGCCAAAGTGCAAGAGGAGCGCCGTCAATTTATACCACATAAGAAGCAGCTACGCGAGTTGGGTCTCGACTATGCGATGCTTTACCCGGCCAAACTGAGAATTAACACTGGCGGGGAATCGTACTTCTTCACGGACCCCAAGGAGCTGCAGAAGTCTCTGAAGAGGTGGGCTAGAGAGCGTAAGGAACAACGACAGCACCACAGAGAAGATTCGGGGGCAGCTTCGAACTTGGAGGAACAGGACTGAGGCGTCGCACCCAGTATGTATTGCTCCCCTTTGCGGGTGGTGAGGCTAGACTCGCTACCACACGGACAATGCGCATCCCCATAAGGTGAGCTGTACGTCAGATACATTTGGGACACTTGATGTAGGATGGGAGGAGAAACCGAACTGCAGTGCGCACTAACCCGGTGATGCAGGGGAAGTCTACAAGTGCTGAAAAGGCGTATCGAGAATTGACTGTGGGGTCGGGTTTGGGGGGAACGGGGGGAATGGGTGAACTCCGGGTAAGGCACTGGAACACTTTGGGGCTGGGCAGAGGTGCAGAACTGGTGATAAACTTTGAAACCGTTGGTGGTTCTATGCAGCCTTGGCACGCTTTGCCCCTGTGCTTTTGGTTGTGACACTCCCCGGGGAGTTGGGACTCGTATTGCCTAACACACTGAGGTTTTTGAGTTGATGGGGATTCGTGGGGGGCTCTGTCTGGCCGGGTTGGGGGTGGTCAGCTGTGGGTGGGGAGGGAACAGGGGGGCGGGGTCTGGGGTTTGGTTTGGGAGGATTGCTGTTGTTGAGATGTTGAAGGGCCCGTGGTTTGCTATGAGAAACTGGATTGGAGTGAATGCATATGAATGGAGTGACTGGCTGGCCACCATAGGTACTGGTGCCCTGGGTTGTTGTATTCTCCCTGCCTCTGGAGTCACTATGGTATGTTGTAAATTGCGATGTCTGCTGCTGTAATGTCTGAGCGCCCACAGGCCCGACACACGCTAAACCTGATGACCTGGAATGTGCGAGGGCTAAACGACCACCGCAAGCTGAGGAAGGTTTTGAGCTTTCTCCATAGACATCATGTGGATGTGGCCCTATTGCAAGAAACACACCTACCCGTCCGCAGTAAGCTGTTGAAGACTAGAGGGTTGACGGGCAATATAGTGGCAGCGGGCTTCACCACTCACGCCCGTGGCGTGATTATCTGGGCTAACCCCTCCTCGAGATTGAAACTGACCCCGGTACATGTGGACGCGGAGGGTAGATATGTAATTGCTAGGTGTGCGGGGAGAGGGCTGGATCTGTTATTAGTGAATGTTTATGGTCCCAATCATGATAATCCGGAATTTTATGCCGCCCTGTCGGCCACATGTAGGACACACACACACTCCAAAATGTTGTGGGGGGGGGGACTTTGTATTTGACCCTGCCAGGGATCGATCTACGGGCCCTGCTCGAAGGCCGGTAGCATCTGCTGTCTATATGAGAGCAGAGATGACAAAGCTGGACCTAGTGGACGTGTGGCGGGACAAACACCCTATGCAGGGCGGATTCACACACAACTCGGCCTATCACAACATACATACTAGAATAGACTACTGGCTAGCCTCCTCTTCGGTCCTTGGCGGCATCAGCTCGTGTGAGATACTCCCACGCACACTTTCGGATCATTCCCCAGTCCTGATCCGTCTTTCCACTGCCAGGAAGGGGATCCCGCCCTACACTTGGCGTTTCCCACCCTATGCTCTGCTAGACGACGCCTTCCGTGGGGAGATGGCGGAAGACATAGAAAGGTACTTCGCCACCAATATTAATTCGGTTGATACTTTCTTTACGATATGGGAAGCCTTCAAAGTATATATTAGGGGAATGGCCATGTCCAAACACTCCAGCGTCCTACGCACTATTAGGCGGGAACTCTCCGACTTAGAAACAAAGCTTGCGGACTTAGAGAAACGACAGCTGGCAGCTTCCAGTAGTGTTGTAGGGCAGGTGCTGCCGTCCTTGCTGACGGAATACAACGCGCTTGCGGACAGAGAGGTCCTTTTCATGGGCAAGTACGCCACTGCTCGAGCATACGGGGAGGGGGAGAGACCGGGGGCATTGTTGGCCCGCATGGTCAAGGGCTCCCGGAGACCTTTGGTGATAGAAGAACTGCAGACCCCAGAGGGTGATAGGGTAGCTGAGGAAGACCAGATACTGGAGACGTTTAGGCGCTATTACACGGAACTCTATCGTTCCAAGGCGGGGGGTGCGGAAACAGAAATTGACGAATACCTGGAATACATCTCGATGCCGTTCCTCAAGAACTCAGACCGGGAATTTCTGATGGCCCCATTCCACGAAGACGAGATCTTAGATGCCCTGGGCAGCATGCGGTCGGGGAGCGCCCCGGGCTCTGACGGTCTCACGGTAGGCTTTTACAAAGCATTCAAAGACCTCCTGCTCCCGCACCTGATAACCCTCTTCGGCTCCATCTGCGAAGATGGCGAGATGCCACCCTCCATGCGGGAAGCTTTGCTGGTTACGATTCCGAAACCGGGGAAACCTCCTGATCTCTGTGGATCGTACACACCGCTCAGCTTACTGAACGTAGACGCGAAATTGTACGCAAAGGTGCTGGCCAACGGGCTAGCTCTACTGGTCCCGGACCTCGTGGCACCGGAGCAATCTGGTTTCGTGCCTAGCCGGAATCTAACTTATAACATTCGCACGGTACTGGGTACGATACAGCATGTTAAACAGGAGAATCGCGCGCTGGCGATTTTCCTAGATATGGAAAAGGCGTTCGACTCTGTCGAATGGCCGTTCATGATCAGAGTGTTGCGAAAATTAGGACTGGGAGAACCGTTCTTGCAGAGGATAGGGGCACTTTACCACCACCCCTCGGCCCGTCTACGAATAGGTGACAGAGTTTCAGAACCAATACACATCAGTAGGGGAACCCGACAGGGATGCCCCTTGTCGCCACTGCTGTATGCGCTGGTAGCGGAACCACTAGCATGTGCCATGCGGGAATACCATAGCCTGGAGGGTGTTAGTTTCCCTACCTACAAAATTGGTATCTCGACATACGCCGACGACACTTTACTGTACGTCCGTGACCCAGAAGCCAACTTGACCTCGATACTCAGAGAAGTGGTCCGATTTGGAGCGCTTTCCGGACTTAAAGTGAACTGGGACAAGTCCATTGCCTTCCCCCTGACCCCAGTCACGAGGCCATTCGATATGGAATATCCCCTGCAATGGACTGATGACTCGGTCAGATACCTGGGCATCCGCCTACACACGGACCCCGAGATCCTGATACGGGACAACTACGGAGTCGCGTTTAACAAACTAGTGGACGATGTGGACGTCTGGATCAGACTCCCGCTTTCCCTATTAGGCAGGATTGCCATCATAAAAATGATAGTGCTGCCCCGGTTCCTCTTCCTCTTCGTTAACATCCCGGTAGTACTGTCGAAGGTCTTCTTTAAACGACTAACACAGGTCCTAGTCAGGCTTGCCTGGGGCGGGAAACAACCTCGAGTCAAATGGGCGACACTGACACTCCCATGCAAAATGGGGGGACTGGGGGCGCCAGACCTGGAGCGCTACTATCGAGTGGCGCAGGCGATACACTTACACTCATGGATCCATGGAGATGCACGTACGCCGCATCTCATTCTAGAGCGGCTGTTTGCTGACCCGCTCCCCCTGCCAGCCACGATCTGTCTCCCAGCGGACAGAGCGGTCGGACAGATGGACTCGCTCAAGGTGACCAACCATGCGTGGCATGCACTGATGAGGGAGCGAGGCTGTGAATTGATGTACTCCCCACAAATGCCAGTGGCCTGGGCCCCATGGCTAGACCCGCTTAACGAGAAGGGAGTAACAGAGGCCCTAAGAGCCCTTGGCATACTGAATATGGAGGACTTGTTCTTGGAGGGTACTCTGAAAACCTGGTAACAACTCCCCCCTATCACCCCGGCTGCCTCGCTGCTACAAAGGTTCCAGTACCACAGGATCCGATCAGCCTGCCGGGAAATACTAGGCCCCTCGCTGAAGGAACCTGAGGAGATCCCTGAATTGACATATGTTATTAAGACTAAAACTCCTACAAAACTGGTCTCAATAGTCAACAAGCTAGGAATCTCACACCAAACATTGCCAACCTCTGCTCCTAGAGCAGCGTGGGAAACAGATCTCCAAGCCCCCATCGATGACGCTATGTGGCGCTATTGCTGCGCCAACACTCGTAAAGTTTCTCTTAATGGCAGGCACCGGCTAGTGCATTTTAAATTTCTGCAGAGGGTGTACTATACCTCCGAGCGGCTACATCGCTATGGCCTACGTGCCTCCTCGGAGTGTGAGCGCTGTCGAGCCCGGGTCGCTGATTTCTTTCCTTTGGCCTGGCTATGCCCAGGGGTAAGCTCTTCTGGGAGGAGGTATTTGCGGAGCTAGACAGGATTCTGGGGGAGCCGCTGCAGAGATCCCCGTCGCTTGCACTGCTGGGCTTCTCCAAACCACTGGCCCCTTCGTTGCGCAGGATAGTGGATGTGGCGATGCTAATGGCCAGAAGGGTTGTGGCAACGTGCTGGATGCGCGGATCACTCCCTACCAAAACGAGATGGCTCAGGGACCTCCAATACTGCTGCACCCAAACGGAATTGTACAGCGAACTGCTGCCGCCCAAAAGCAGACCGAAATCCTTCTGGGACCTCAACAAGGAATACCTACTCAAGGGGGAGGGGGACAGCTCTGACACGTCAGACGTAGGCGAGCTCCAGGCTAAGGAGTTGGACAATGATTTAGAACTGGGACAACTACCACATGAGGAGAACTGAAGATTTAAGTTTAGGAGGTGGGAAAAGGGAGGGTGAGTATGGTACACTGGGGAGGCGGGTTGGGTGTGACACGGACTAGAAGGTAGCATGGGTGGTGGGTGGTTATGACACACACTGAGGGCGCAACCAACATTATTAGCATAGGGAGGATGACAGAGACTCCATCAATGCACTCGATAGCAAACGGGGAGGGCCTTGGGGTTGTTTCGGGGTAGTTTCCTTTCTGTTTTTTTCTTTTGTGTTGTTGCAAGACCGCAATGTTATACTTGCACTGTATGAATGCCGACTGTCTAATTGCAAAGATGAGGCCTTTCAGGGTGAGATATGACTGGCGTATACTGATTTGTTCCATCACTTTGCGCCGTCGGGCCCCCGGGATGCCGGCACACAGGCTGTGTATAATGTTCTCAAGTATTGCCCACTGGGCCCTCACGATGTTTTGTGTACTGTGAAGTTGGAATGCAATGTCAATTTACGTTGACGGTCGGCGATATCACAAAATAAAGGTCTTTAAAAAAAAAAAAAATCTTTTATCTTTTAACCCCTTCCGTGCGGCCGCGATTTACCCCGTGTGGAGCCGCCGGCAGAACACGGGCGGGCCATGACGAACCCCAGCCGTCATCAGCACACGAGCACCGTAGTGCATGACGGCTGGGGTTCGTCACCAGCATGGAAGGGGTTAATATGGCCACCCCTCTGACATGTGAAGCGGCTGCTGAATATGTTATCATCTCGAAGCCCAGTTGATTCAGCAGCTTCTTATCGCCATCTATGATATGGGTTTCTGACAAAAATACTAGCTGTGGGTTGTATAGATGTAATTCTTGAGCAACTAAGTGTCTTTTGCGCTTGTTGTTTAGTCCTGACACGTTCCATGCTAAACATCTAATACTTTGCATCTTTGAAATAATAAGAATAAACAATAGTACCTATTAACAACATAGTTTGACATTTTCTCACGTATGGAAGAGAGCACTTTACAAACTTAAATCTCTTCTTAAGTCTTTCTACCAGGTTGAAAATATTTTTTTCTACCCCTCTTTTACCCCAACCCTTTCTCCACCCTTCCACCCCACACACAACCCCCCCTAACTGCGAAGAACTACCCTATCCCTCCCCCCGTTTACCTACTGCTGCCGTTGGTAAGGCAGCGCTTGCGGCGACGAAGAACCTAGGGCCGCCCCCCCCTCCTTCCTTAATGATTTTACATCTGCTAGTAGTGTTGGATCTATTTCCCCTCCCCTTTTTTTTTTTTTTTTTTCCCCTCTTTTTTTTTTTTTTTTTTTTGGTATATGCTACTTCCTTTCATTTCAGCTCTATGATTATTTACTCTTATTGACGCTTAATATTGGTTAAGAATGCCTGCGCTTCTTGTACTTCATAAAAGAAGTTTGTGTGTCCTTTCAAGGTGACTTTGAGGCGAGCTGGTTCCTGCAAATATGCTGAGCCACCCAGTTTATTGATAGGATCAATTAACTTGCGCATTTCCCATCTTTTATCCATCGTAGCTTTACTTAGATCTGAGCGCGCAAAGATGGTAAAGTTATCAATGGTTATTGGAGTATTGGGTTTAGCTTTTTGCCATACCGCTTGCCGTAGCAAAAAGTTTCCGAAATAGATCAAAAATGGACGCGGAAATTTACTGTTGAGGCGTTTTTGACCATGGGGAAGCTGATGAGCTCGTTGGATTTGGGAATCCCAATCCCAATAAGAGAGTTCAGGAAATGCTCGGGGCATCAGTTTCACCAAGAAGGCCCTAGGGTCGGACCCCTCTGCCCCTTCCGGAATACCATATAATTTGAGATTTGATCTTCTTAAACGATTTTCCAGGTCATCCACTTTCCCCAAAAGCTGGGTTAGTGCTGAATCGTGTCGCTCCACAGTGGCATCAACCCTTTGTGTTCTTTCTTCAACCAATACTGTACGCTGCTGCAGCTCTGTTATTTCCTGTGTGACTCCCTTTAGTATGGAGGCTATATCAGTTATTGATGTTTGCAGTCTTATGTTATCATTTTTTAGCTGCTGATAGTGTGCCTCTGACTCTGCCCTCTGATTCACAAGAAGATTTAAGATAGCATCTAGCTGAGGGTGGTTGGTATTACCCAACTTGGGCTCTTCCCTTGATTCACCCTGCTTGTTTTCAGCATTAGATTGGTTTGGTTCAGAGTCCGAGCCCAGGTCCACTGTAACTGCTGAGTCCAATGAGGATGCACCCGCCAGGACTTCATCCCCCCCTTTAATTTGTTCGTTATCCTGTTCATTAATGATAAGGTTCGGGGTTTGCATCATTGAGTCGAACCCATTTTCCTGTCGCTGCTGTATCCCATTGTCACAATCTGTAGGGCTGCCCCCTGAGAGCCTTAAGGTCATATTTTTGACTAGTCCTTTAGCCTCCATCCATTTCCTTAAAGGGCTTTTGTCAATAGTAGTCTTCCTTGTACTCAAGGGTATTACCCCTGCTACCATGTTGGTCAGATTTCTGCCTTTTTTTTTATAGATCGTCTTGGCCTTGCCTCTACGTTTCCGTGGAGGTGGTTTATTCGAAGTCTTGTCCATAGATTTATCTAATTCCTCCTCTGTGTCATAGTCACCATCCTCTGAGTAGGGGTGATCATCGTTGACTTCCGAAATTTGCTCTGGCATGTGATTACTCATGAGTTCAGCGGTAGGATAGTTAAGCTCTTCCATTGCATTTTTGCCATTATCTGCGGTAATTTCCATCCTTGCCAGTAATGATGGTTTGGCAGTATTTGGTACTTCAGTTGCCATTTCTAGCTCAGTGATTATCTCGGGGTTTTCCAGCTCTATTATATCACAAGTCTTATTGCCTTCGGTCATGGTGGGAGTGTTATCTTTATTGCCATTTTTACTGAATGTACCTCCTTCCCCCCTTACATTTGTCCTGACTTTAGCGCTTTCATTAGTGTCTATGTTTTTTTTTTAACATTGTATTTTTTTTTTGAATTGTCCCACAGTTAAGTATAGGAGGGTGCAAGACCCCCTTATCTGCCATCTTCTTATCGCTCCCCTTGACAGTAGTTGTTTTTTCATTTTTTTCAAGATTGCCTTTTGCGCCATGAGCTAATGAATCTTTCATTGCCACTTCTGCTTCTTTTTCGTTCAGCTCCATATTAGTTGTCGTTTTCTCCACGCCCACCTGCGTTCTAGTTGTTGGAATCCCTGCTGTCTGTTGGGCTGGAGCTGGAGCAGGGACAGGAGCCGGGGTCAAGACTGCCGTTAGGTCTCCTGCTGGGGGCAAAGTAACAGATACAGATGCGGTGGTCGCCGCTGCTGCTGCAGCTGTCGCTGAGTTTTTTGTATTTCGCGTTGTTCGCGAAGGGTGTTTGGGTGACATGCCTCCAGTGGCAGCAATTATAGCTGTAGACTGAAACCTTGTTTTAGCCAGACCTAACACAGTGATCCCAGAGCGAGTGAGCCAGACCTTCACAGCTCCCCAAATCTTCGTTGTCTGCCACAGCATTCGTCAACCTTTAGCTTAGCTGGGATGAATAATAATTGTAGCAATTGAATTGACACAAGGTTGCAGCGATGTTTACCAGCGCTTTTTTTTTATGCGTGGCGCTGAAGCTGCCGGCCAGTATCGCCCCCGCCCTGCTGCTACCGCTGAAGGCGCTGAAAAGGGCTCTCACCCTTACACCATCAAGGACGCTGCAAAGGGCGACAGAATTGATTAAAGGCTATTAGTCCGGTAAACTGAAAACGATAAACGGACTCTGCTCCGAATCCGATGCTTCCGATGCTTCACACAGCCAACTAACGCGGGTGAGTCAGACTGAGCGTTGTATTTGCTTTTGCCGCTTTTGCCGCTTCTGCTTATTACACCATTTCTTCATTGCTGCGAGTATTCCGTAGGTTTTCATCGCCGCCCTGCCCTGCTCGTTGTATTCACTGGTTCCATGGTCGGGAGGGTTTAGGCAAAACCGTTGCACAGCCGATATAGCTTAGAGGAGGGAGAGAGCTCCTAATCCGCCGCCGCCAGCAGAGTCCTCACTCCGCCATCTTGGACTCCGCCCCCTTAAAACATTCCATTTCAAATTAACAAAACTCTGAGAATCACCAGTTTTAGTTATCCTAAGTAACTATAACTCTTGCCCTAAACCAACTATAACTCCCGCCCTTGACATGCACTGCTAATTACCTCACATTTTACATCACTCATGACATCTTCTAAGACATCATTGATAACATCACTGTAACATCTGAAATGACATTACATAATTGATCACAACACTATACATGACGGGTGCGGGAGTGTGTATTATATACCCTTTAACACTACCAATCCTTGAACACTCCCAGTCCCCTGGCACCCCTTAATACTTCTTTTCCCTAAACCCTGAAATGTCTTACTTTCCCTTAACACTACCCTTCCCCGAGCTCATCATCCCCTTACTTCCCCTTATTGCCTCTGTTCTCTCAACCATAAAAAAACTCTACTACCCCTTAACACTACCCATCACTGAACGCTTTTACACCCTGCTACATTTCCCCAGGGGCGTAACAAAGGCCCAGCCCTCCCGGGGCCCCCTCCGAGATTAGTGCAGCCAGTAAACACGACACACGTCCATCTGGGATGTGTAGTGTGGTTACCTTACACTCGCTGTTTTTGCTTCTGACCTTGCTGAACATGCCTCATCAGTCATCATAAGGCGTGGTGGTCTTCATGCTGAGGGTGGGACATAGGGTGGGGCTGTGCTCAGTGGCATTGCCATGCCCAGTTAAAATTGTACACGTGACGTGAGGCATCCGAGGCAACAAGTGGGACTGTGCAGCCAAATTTTCATAATTGCTAGTGAGCCTCGCCCGGTTTTCTGCCGCCTGCACCTGCCACCAAAGCTGCAGTGCAGGCCTCAGGTGAGAGCATCGCAGTTTCAGTCAGAGGGTGCAGTGGGAAGGCAACATTTCAGAGCAGGAAAGGGGGAGATTCCAAAGATAATATCAGGGGAATGTATTTTCCCCGTTGAGTTCTATTGACCGGAAAGAAATTTCAGGCGGGAGATAGGTAAAACATCGTTTGATTTTAAAAATTGGGAGTTACCAGCCTGGATCTGGCCTTTTGGCATATATGGGCATACTGGACATGTCACAGTCACTTTATGGGCAGGCAGCGTAAAACGAAATATGGGCCCCGCAGCCCTCGTGCTCCAGCGCCCCCTCAGCCATTCAGCGAGCAGCAGCTGAACCACACACAAGAGTCCACTGTCTTGCAGGCGTTGCACCAATTCAGTAGTTGCCTCATAAATTAAATGGTGCGTGGTTGCAGGTGACCTGAGCTCCCAGCAGCAAGGGGGTTGAAGGCAACTTCCTGGAGGCCATCCAGAGATCTCTACTTCTAAAAGAGGTTAGTGTAAATATAGCAAAGTGAGGGTGTGCCCTGCTGCTGGTGCAAAATGTTAAAGCTAGCCTGGAACAATGAAGCATTTTTGTGCAGAGGCATTTGGTCTTATTGGTGAAAAGAACATGGGGAATATTCTGAAAGTGGTCTCTTCCCATAAGTTTCATGTGCTTCATGAAACCTTGACTGCCAAATGTCAGCCTGCACTATGCTCAGTGTCATGAGTTTCACTTCAAAACGAAAGTCTTGCTATCAGTTTTTTCATGAACCATTCTAAAGCATACATTCCCGTGCTTAACTATGTCAGCAGGAGTTTACGTTTGCTCTGAAAGTTAAAGAATAGAATACAGTACTGTTTTTGGGAAGGGTGGCCCAGCATGGAAGTAAAGGAAATAGAGACATATTGTGTTTTTCAGTCATAAAATCCCTCTGTCTAAGGTATTTCCATTTGGTGTTTTATGGTGCTTCCAGTTCAAAGAGAACATTTACAGTAGATTTTCCTTTTTCCACTGCCCTTTAGATAATTTGTAAAATGAAGAAAGTTAAATCTTTTTTCCTTAAGCAAAGTTTTGAAGCTCAAGAAATGCATACGGATGTGTGTAATTGCCTTAATAGTCTAATAACTGGTCTGATAACTCAGATGAGTTAAGCTCCCTCTGCTGAAATCTGCTTGCCCCCTGAATCTCCCAGGCCACTACTTTTTGTTAAGAACCAGAAGGAACAATTATATCAACAGCAAAAAGCTAAATAGATTCAAACCCCAACATTCATATAATGACGAGTCACTACGATACACCCTGTATTACAGCCAACCTCACATGTTCTCTCCTTTCTCTCCTGAAGACAGGAAATTACTCCTAGGAAACAACTTCAGAACTGTTGTCCTAGCTCTTATATTCTTCCATCTGGATGGTGACAATATCCTGCTCCTTGCATAACACGAAAAACACTTACAACAACGGCACATTAAGCTTAACTTTCAAAGACACATGGGTACATGGACAATAGGACCATAATTTAATAATTGCTAGACCGGTCTTCTGCCACCCGCCTGTGCCTGCCAGTGCCACCTAAGCTGCAGGCCTCAGCCCTCAGGTGAGTCAGAGTCTCGGATGGAGACAGATTGACTGGTCTAGGTCAGGGTAGCAAGGGGACAAGCAAGCGGTATCAGATGCTACCCTAAAATATTCTAATGCTGGTCGCATAACGTGGCTTGAACATATGAAGCTGCAGAAGGCTTCCATATGACATATTTGATTTGATTTGATTTGATTGGGTATTCTAGAGCGCATAGCTACCCTAGGGCATCCCAGCGCTAAAAGACCACGGTCCTGTGGGGTAAGGAATCATGGGAGGAGAGCTCAGGGGAAGAGTAGGGTTTTTAGGCGTTTCCTGAACCTGAGGTGGTTGTGTTCTTGCCTCAGGGAGAGTGGGAGGGCGTTCCAAAGTCTGGGGGCATTGTACGAGAACAGGCGTCCGCCTGTTCTGGCCTTCTTAATTCTGGGGACGTTTGCAAGGGAAAGAGAGTTAGATCTTAATTGTCTACTTGACTGTTGTTGTGTCAGAAGTGTCCTGAGGCTGGGAGGGCCTTCATTGTGCATTATTCTGTGGGCAATGCACAGGGTCTTGAAATTGACCCGTTCTTTTACTGGCAACCAGTGCAGGCTTCTAAGGGCTGGTTTGGCCGAGTTCCTCGCTGTGGTTCCTGTGAGGATTCTTGCAGCCGCATTTTGTGCACATTGAAGTCTGTTGACTACAGATGCTGGGGCCCCCAGATACAGGACATTTCCATAGTCTAATCTGGAGTTCACCAGCCCCTGCATCAGGAGCTTCCTGGATTGGAGGGGGAGTAGGTGGAGAATCTTTCGTGCCATCTTTATAAGGCCGAAGCAGGTTCCCGCAGTTTTCCTAGCTTGAGTTTTAAAACTGAGATCCTGGTCCAGCCATATCCCTAGGCTCTTTACTTCGGATTTGGGGGTTGGTGGAGTTCCCATGCATGGTGGCCAGGGAAGGGGTGTGGGGATTTTGTTAGGATTTCCCAGGAGGAGTATTTCTGATTTCTCCCCGTTCAGTTTTAACCGGGAATCGCACATCCACTGGTGCACCTTCTCCAGACAACTGCTTAGATTAGAGAGGGCGTTGTCTGATTGATTGAGGGAAACGACGAGCTGAGTGTCGTCAGCATACATTATTGATTTGATGCCGAAAGGCTTGACAACGTCCTCGAGGGGTGCCATGTATACATTAAAAAGTGTGGGGCTCAGGGAGGATCCCTGAGGCACCCCACACTTAAGTGGCTGAGCATTGGAGATGGAGTACCCATCTGCTACTTGAAAAGACCTGTCTTCAAGGAAGGATGAGATCCAGGCTAATGCGGAATCCGCCACTCCTATCAGCCCAAGGCGGTGAACAAGGGTTGCGTGGTCCACCGTGTCGAAGGCGGCACTCAGGTCGAGGAGGATCACTGCCACTGATCCTCCTGCGTCCATTATGCCCCTGGCTTCTTCGACCACGGCTAACAGTGCGGTATCGGTCCCTTGTCCTGGTCTGAAGCCTGTCTGGGACAGGCGGAGGAGGTGATTGGTTTCTAGGAACTCAGAAAGTTGTTGATTTGCTACTCGCTCGGCTATTTTACTAATTGCCGGTAGCAGTGAGATCGGTCTAAAGTTAGATGGGTCTGTGGGGTCTAGATGCGGTTTTTTAATGAGAGCCTTGACTGTGGCTTTTTTCCAGTTTGCCGGAACTATGCCATTTTTAAAGGAGGCGTTGATCAGATTGGTGAGAGGGGGGGCTATGGTGGAAGCAACTTGCTTCAGTTTACTGATGGGGGCTGGATCTGATGGAGCACCACTTTTGACCTTATGTAAGACGTTCAGAAACGTTTCGGTGGTGATTTGGGGGAAGAAGGATAGCCTCGGGGTGTCTTGGAGGGGAGAGAGACTAGGGCATCCTTGTGCGATAGGAGGAGCTGGAAGGGAGGCCAGGATTTTTTCGATTTTTGCCGAGAAGAATTCGGCCATCTGGTTACATTTTACGCCATCCAAATCTGGAGATGATGGTGGGTCCTGTATTTTGGTGAGGAGTTTAACTATTCGGTAGGTCTCTATTGCGGAATTAGCCGCTGAGGCTATTTGATCCTCGAAGTAGGAGGCCTGTGCTGTTTTTAATGCGTTTTTATAAAGCCTAATATGGGTTCTGTATTCACTTCTGTCTTCTGTGTTCCAGTTCTTTCTCCATTGGCGTTCAAGCCTTTTGCCTTTCTTTCTTAGTTCGCGTATTTCCTCAGTGAACCACGGTAGTTTGGAGGATTTCCTGCTGGATGGGAGAATTTTAAGTGGCAAGACTGTATTAAGGGAGTCGTTAATCCATTTATGTAATTGGATTTCAGCTTTCGAAGGATCTGGGTCTACTGTTGGTAGAGTGGAAGACAGAGAGCGTTCCCATAGGATTGTGTCCAGTTTTTTCCATGGGCGTGATGGGGCCCGGGGGCGAGGGGTATCCGACATCTTCCCTGGAAGTTGGAATTTAAAAGGGACCAAGAAGTGGTCTGACCAGGGAAGGGGCAGAGGGGTTTGTGCGGAAAGTTTGGGAAGGTTAGAGAAAATGGGATCCAGTAAACGTCCTTTCGTATGGGTGGGTTCAGAGTTGAGTAGTTGTAGATTGAGGGAAGTTAGATCGGTTTTTAAGTCTGTGGCAAGTTTGTTGCCTTGATCATTGAAGTGGAGATTTAAGTCTCCAAGGATTGTGAAATTTGGAGTCACGCAAGCCAGAGAAGAGATGGCGTCCATAAGTGAGTTTATGAAACACCCTACCTGTCCTGGAGGGCGGTAGATTAGAACCCCAGATAGTGTGGTAGATGGCGGCAGGTGTAAAGAGAACAGAACATTTTCACTATCTAAAATGGGGCTGTCTTTAAACTGACATGAGAGATTGTCTCGATAGATAATCGCTATACCCCCTCCAGTACCCTTCGGTCTGTTAAGGGTTTTAATAAGGTACCCGGGAGGTAGTGCTTGGATGATGTCCGGGTCAGAACTTGCGGAAAGCGTCAATGTCCGACTCTGTTAGTAGTAGGTTAATTTCTGTCTGGTGCTTTGGGAGTGACCTGCAGTTCAGCAAGGCCATCTCAAGGCATGCTGGTTCGGGATGGGGGGAGGGCGTAAACCTGTAGGCGCAGTTTGGGCACCATGGGAGTTCGTCTTACGGGGTAATGGGTCCGTTGCATCTAATGTTTAACGGTTCTCTGAGTTGGTACAGAGTTTCTTGTGAATATTTAATTCGAGGGGGGTCAAGACCGGCCGGGAGTGTGGGCTCTGGGCTCGGTCTGGCGCAGATGGGCTTGCCTTAGGCGCGCCTTCGGCGCGCTTTCTGCGCGCAATCGTCGCACCCGCTGCGCTCGTCCGCTGCGCTTCCTGGCAAGGCACATGATTTATGCTAGAGGGAAGGAACGTCAAGGGGGTGTGGCCAACAGAGGTGGGCGTGTCTCTCGGCGCGCCTCGCCCTCGAGAATGGCGATGGGAAAGCGGCAAGCGTTGCAGCGTAGAACCCGCTGTTCGTAGGAATGAGAAGTGCAAGAGGTGAGTTTTTAAAAGAGCAGAGTATTACACAACAAAAGTTTTTAAAAAATGGCTGTCTCACTCCCGGCTTCCGCCTCAGGAGTCTCTCGTAGGTCTTAGTATCGCGCTTTGCAGCTGCGCTCACTATTTATACTGATGTCAGGGGGCGTGGCCAACAGAGGTGGGCGTGTCTCTCGGCGCGCCTTGCCCTCGAGAATGGCGATGGGAAAGTGGCAAGCGTTGCAGCGTAGAACCCGCTGTTCGTAGGAATGAGAAGTGCAAGAGGTGAGTTTTTAAAAGAGCAGAGTATTACACAACAAAAGTTTTTAAAAAATGGCTATCTCACTCCCGGCTTCCTCCTCAGGAGTCTCTCGTAGGTCTTAGTGTCACGCTTTGCAGCTGCGCGCACTATTTATACTGATGTCAGGGGGCGTGGCCAACAGAGGTGGGCGTGTCTCTCGGCGCGCCTCGCCCTCGAGAATGGCGATGGGAAAGTGGCAGGCGTTGCAGCGTAGAACCCGCTGTTCGTAGGAATGAGAAGTGCAAGAGGTGAGTTTTTAAAAGAGCAGAGTATTACACAACAAAAGTTTTTAAAAAATGGCTGTCTCACTCCCAGCTTCCGCCTCAGGAGTCTCTCGTAGGTCTTAGTGTCGCGCTTTGCAGCTGCGCGCACTATTTATACTGATGTCAGGGGGCGTGGCCAACAGAGGTGGGCGTGTCTCTCGGCGCGCCTCGCCCTCGAGAATGGCGATGGGAAAGTGGCAAGCGTTGCAGCGTAGAACCCGCTGTTCGTAGGAATGAGAAGTGCAAGAGGTGAGTTTTTAAAAGAGCAGAGTATTACACAACAAAAGTTTTAAAAAAATGGCTGTCTCACTCCCGGCTTCCGCCTCAGGAGTCTCTCGTAGGTCTTAGTGTCGCGCTTTGCAGCTGCGCGCACTATTTATACTGATGTCAGGGGGCGTGGCCAACAGAGGTGGGCGTGTCTCTCGGCGCGCCTCGCCCTCGAGAATGGCGATGGGAAAGTGGCAAGCGTTGCAGCGTAGAACCCGCTGTTCGTAGGAATGAGAAGTGCAAGAGGTGAGTTTTTAAAAGAGCAGAGTATTACACAACTAAAGTTTTAAAAAAATGGCTGTCTCACTTCCGGCTTCCGCCTCGGGAGTCTCTCGTAGGTCTTAGTGTCGCGCTTTGCAGCTGCGCGCACTATTTATACTGATGTCAGGGGGCGTGGCCAACAGAGGTGGGCGTGTCTCTCGGCGCGCCTCGCCCTCGAGAATGGCGATGGGAAAGTGGCAGGCGTTGCAGCGTAGAACCCGCTGTTCGTAGGAATGAGAAGTGCAAGAGGTGAGTTTTTAAAAGAGCAGAGTATTACACAACAAAAGTTTTTAAAAAATGGCTGTCTCACTCCCGGCTTCCGCCTCAGGAGTCTCTCGTAGGTCTTAGTGTCGCGCTTTGCAGCTGCGCGCACTATTTATACTGATGTCAGGGGGCGTAGCCAACAGAGGTGGGCGTGTCTCTCGGCGCGCCTCGCCCTCGAGAATGGCGATGGGAAAGTGGCAAGCGTTGCAGCGTAGAACCCGCTGTTCGTAGGAATGAGAAGTGCAAGAGGTGAGTTTTTAAAAGAGCAGAGTATTACACAACAAATGTTTTTAAAAAATGGCTGTCTCACTCCCGGCTTCCGCCTCAGGAGTCTCTCGTAGGTCTTAGTGTCACGCTTTGCAGCTGCGCGCACTATTTATACTGATGTCAGGGGGCGTGGCCAACGGAGGTGGGCGTGTCTCTCGGCGAGCCTCGCCCTCGAGAATGGCGATGGGAAAGTGGCAAGCGTTGCAGCGTAGAACCCGCTGTTCGTAGGAATGAGAAGTGCAAGAGGTGAGTTTTTAAAAGAGCAGAGTATTACACAACAAAAGTTTTTAAAAAATGGCTGTCTCACTCCCGGCTTCCGCCTCAGGAGTCTCTCGTAGGTCTTAGTGTCGCGCTTTGCAGCTGCGTGCACTATTTATACTGATGTCAGGGGGCGTGGCCAACAGAGGTGGGCGTGTCTCTCGGCGCGCCTCGCCCTCGAGAATGGCGATGGGAAAGTGGCAAGCATTGCAGCGTAGAACCCGCTGTTCGTAGGAATGAGAAGTGCAAGAGGTGAGTTTTTAAAAGAGCAGAGTATTACACAACAAAAGTTTTAAAAAAATGGCTGTCTCACTCCCGGCTTCCGCCTCAGGAGTCTCTCGTAGGTCTTAGTGTCGCGCTTTGCAGCTGCGCGCACTATTTATACTGATGTCAGGGGGCGTGGCCAACAGAGGTGGGCGTGTCTCTCGGCGCGCCTCGCCCTCGAGAATGGCGATGGGAAAGTGGCAGGCATTGCAGCGTAGAACCCGCTGTTCGTAGGAATGAGAAGTGCAAGAGGTGAGTTTTTAAAAGAGCAGAGTATTACACAACAAAAGTTTTTAAAAAAATGGCTGTCTCACTCCCGGCTTCCGCCTCAGGAGTCTCTCGTAGGTCTTAGTGTCGCGCTTTGCAGCTGCGCGCACTATTTATACTGACATATCTCGGAGAAGAGTGGCCCGCATGGTGGCTCTTGGTTGGGAGTGCCTTGTCAGTGTGTGTTCTTGTTCATTTAAATGGCCCGACCGATTCAGTAGCCCTGTTTAATATTGGGAGGCCTGCCAGCACGTCATCACTGTAATGATGTGTAATGAGCAGACTGGGAGAGTGCTTTCGGGCTGAGCCCAGTAGCATCTGAAGGTATCAGGAGAAGAGAAGGATACTTGGACATGGGCATTCATGCTCCCAGCTCAATGCTGGAGGGCCGGGGTGCCCAGCTAGCCACGAATTACAGGATAAGCGAGTCAAGAAACGTGGTCCCAACACCTTGCCACTACTGGAAGTTATGGGGGAGGTGCTGCGGACCCCCAGAGATGATAAGACGAATAGTATTAGTCCCATGCCCTCACTGACTATGTTGTGTAGTGTTGACTTGGGTACTATTTGGAATGTTCTCTACTTCGCTGCAGTGGGGGATGCTTTTATTTAGGGCCCCCGGCCTGCTTGCATTGCGAGACTTGGGGCACTCAGCAACAGCCATATTTATAAAAACTTGTCCTTACCATACGATATTGGAAATGCACTTTGCGAGCTTGCCTTCATGCAGCCCTGAGAGCGAGGTCATTGGATTGATTGATTACTTCTTTAATGGAGAGTCCGGTGACTGCACCGCAAGGGAGAGAGAGGGCTTGGGGCGGATTTCCTATTGGGGTTGTGATGGCACCGCTTGTTTTTTTGGGGTTACTAGCTGCTTGCTCCATTGTAGGACCCCCCACCTCAGTATATGTCTTTTGTGCATTTGTATGTTTGGGGAAGGGGGTGGAGTGATGCTTGGTCGCACAGGCCTGTTATATGCAATGGAGTGTATTGGGAAAAAAACATGTTTGCACATATTTTAAAAACAAACTTACAGCTATCTACTATTTGTTAGAAATCTTATGCAGCTGGAACAGTTTTGGATGCTTCTTACTGAAATGTATATGCCTTTGGTTTTCCAAGTGCGAACCAATGCGAGGGGCTGCAAGACATCTTTTTAAAATATTTTTGTGCGTGGGTTTTAGTGCCCCTTTGCCTGCAGGTCTGTCTCTGGCACCCCTGTGACTTGCATTTACATGCCCTCCCTTTTTTGATGGGCTGCTATCTTTCTTCATACTTTCTTTCAGGAGCAGTACATTCTCAGCTCCAGTTCCATGCCAGGGCCCAGGTCTGATTCTAAGTGCTCTGCCACATATCATGTTTATCGGGCCATATATTTGGGCTCGCCTCTTGCCAGAACCTCCTTTACTTTCCCCAAGTCACAATTGCTGCCTCTTAAGCTGCCATTACTGGATAGGAGTTTGGTGCCTTCATTAAAGGCTGATGCCATCCAGAGACGTTTTAAGGCATGGGCAAAGTGAGCTCTGACTTAGGGCCCCAGACTTTCAAGGGCCCCCCTGATAAAACCAGTGAAGGACCAGATAACCAGGGGGGCCCCCTCCATGAGCTTTGCAGGGGGCCCCCTGAAGTATTTTTATGCCACTGCCTTTCCCTGAATCTAAAGACCCCTCGCTTCACTATACTTCTACCCTCCCCTGAACCCTAAAATCCCTGACTACCTCTTAACACAAGCCTTTCATGAACCCTATAATCCCCATAGTACCCTTTATGTTCACAATCTCGGAACCATAAAAACCCGAAGCACCTCTACATGGTACCATTCCCTGAACCATGAAATCCCCTAACTACCTCTTAACAAGATCAACCCCTGACCCATACCAACAGCTTGCTACCTCTTAGCGCTATCCCTTAAACCTAAAAAACCCTTAATCGTCTCCTGGGAATAGGGTGATATTTTGTATTTGGACATGGCGCGACATAGGCTGCCACTTTGAGCCTACTAAGGTAAAAACTCTAAACTCTGCTGTTTGCTTTGCTGAGGAAGAGATATGAGGGACTGATGAAACCTCAGACATTAAGTGCTGTGGGTGACCCAGGACTTCAATAAGGTGAACAACTACAAAAGGCCAGCAAAATCACTCATTTTGCTGACTCATGAGTGCTCAAAAGCTGATATGTGCGCGTATGCCACTCGAGTCTTTGTTAAGCCCCTCCGTGTTTAGCTTCTATGTAGCTCTCCATTTGATTTGTTTGATTCTGTTGTTTAGCTTCATTTTCATGACCTATGCAGACAACACACAACATTCGTTTTGATGAAGGATAAAAGGCAAATATTTTCCTTCAACGGGTGCCTCATGAATGAAAGACAATGCTCTGAAGTGAAACACAGATAAGACAGGGAGTCTTACCCTGGGTGGTCTCTAGGAGGGTTTGTCAGATAACTGGTGGCCTTCAGATCTGGGCCCCCTCTATTTTCACAAAAGATTCAGGTGTTATCCTGAATAGTTTTTTGACTCTTCGATCCCAAGTTAGCAAGATCACTTCTTGTTTTTATTCCTACAGGTGATTAGAAAAATGTCCCCTATTTGTCCTCCTATTGTTGAAAAACAGCCTTCCAGGGTGGGTTACTGCAACAAACTGAAATTTAGCTCACCAAAAATGCTGATATCTAGGTTGCAGCTGACCCGTCATTGGGGTGTTCGTGCCATTTTTGGGGTTACAGAAATGAACACGTCTCGCTATTTGGAACCAGTTACACTGATTAGCAGCTGGGAAAAGACTTCTATTCACAGATATTTGTCTCACTGATCGTGCCCTGCATCAGTCTGATCTGTATTCAAGCCACATTTCAACACCGCAAGCCAACGAGGTGCTTTAATCTTGTTGTAATGATAGTTTGTCTAACGCTCACTTGAAGAAAGAAAGACCATGAGGGGGGTTCTCTTTGGTGCAGCCTGCTAAGAAATTGAATTCACCTTCGCTCTGCCTCCTGCAGTAAACCAATCTCTTGTGACGTTTTAGGCAATCCCAAAGGATTTACCCTAAACAGTAACTTTACTCCTAGACTAGTGTATTTTCCAGCTATCATATTTTTTAGTGCCAGGAAACTCTCTGGTGTAATAGTCTTGCTTCGCAAATACTTACCATAATTTGAATTTTACACAAAGTGCTGCACAGGGGAAGTCTCTGGGAAAGTTTGAGAAGGATTCCGCAAAGCCTTTTGTGTTTGATCTGTGACTTACCACCCAATTCTAGTGCCAGCATTTTCTGCTTGCCTTACTGTGGAGCTTGAATATTAATTATTATTAATGATAATTATTTTGGGCCTCCTTCCAGTCCATCGTTCTTTTTCCCATCATGCCACTTCAGACAAGACCAGCCATTCACAAACCGATCCTTTTCCTGCTCCATTAGGAGCATTCAAGGCTGAACCTCGAGGCTAGGTCCCCTCTGAAAGGTACACAAGAAACCCCATACCTGTTTTGACTGATCTGGACCCCATCAGTATGGTGCAACTTGAGCCATATGGCCTAGTGAGTTGGACACACGTCTGGATTTTCAAGTCACAGTTAGGACATTGATCTGAGGAAAAAGTGATGGGCCCATGCACATGGAACTGGGCTGATACATTGTGAAAAACCTTTGCAAGTCCCATGAGCATTTCAGGACCCATCTTTGAAGAATCTGTGGGGCGAACAAAGGCAACATCATGGATACATCAGTGACTCTATCTAGGTGTACCTCAATTTGTGAAAGTTGGTATTTTCTTTTTTTAGGGAAATGACGAAAATTACACTTCTGTGTTTCCTATTACTTTAGAAGTCCTATCCTATACTATCTATTTTTGTTAACGTTTGTGACATTTCAGAAAACAACCCAAGATTCCTATAACTAATTACATTTTTTAGTTGAGGGAAATCAACATTTGTAAATAATAGAACTGTGCTAAGTTGCAGTTTGGAGGTTTTTCATGTGGGTTTTCAAGTTAAAATCAGGACTTTTCGACCCCTTTTAAGTTGTTTCAACAATAAAGTATCAGCATCACCCACCCAATTGCAAAGGTCTTCCCCCCCCAAAAAAAACAAAATAATAATAATTTTGTGTCACAACTGGCAATGACGACAGAATAATGCCAGCTTGCCACACAAAAAGCAAGCCAATGTGTGCTCCTAGGCAATGTGGGAACTCCCAAACCTCTGGTAGGCCACTAATCAGGTGCTGTGTAAAACGTTGCTGATTCAATATAAACTTTGTACATCCAAGCTATAAACATATTCCTCATACTAAAGATAGTTATTTCACCAAACTCTTAAGAGCATTAGAGCAGGGGTAGTGGCAGTCCACCCATTGACCACCACTGGCACCACATATATTCTCTCTGTCTCTCTTCTTCTTTCTTGTGCTAGTGATTGGGATTATCAGATTTAAATGGCCCAAAGATATAGAACCAAGTATTAATAGAAAAATCAAGTTTGGCGGGCAGATTCACCCGCTCAAAATGCATCACCTGTTTCTTTTCAGTCATTTTGTTGAAGTTTTCCCGAAAACCTGGCAATATAATTCTGACCCATCTCTTCCTTGATCTGTATTCTTCTGGATAGAGTCTATAGGTAGTGGCTCTCCTCAGAACGTAGCTCAGCGGGCATGTATGGAACTTTTCACCGTAGCTCAGTCATAGCTCACAAGGGGATGATGTACAGGAGTAGTGTTTCACATTGTAAGGGGTATGACGCACAGCTCCCAGAGGTCAAGGAGATGCTGTCACCCTCCAGATGGCCTGGATCACTGGCTTCAACATTTATTTCTGGAAACTTGCGGGGAATCCTGCTTTTAATCAGACTTGTTAGGGCTTGGAAACCCTGACAGAAGCCAATAAAGATAAAGTAGAAGTTGCAGGTTTCCCTTTGGCTTTCTATACCACAGACGAATGAAATCTGAACCTGGAAAGTAGGGGTAAATGTCTATTTTAGCCTCTCTTTTCTTTTAGTTTTAAAAGCTTTATTAAATAAGATAAGCTTATTAAATTATCATTACAGAAAACTTATGACATTAAGAATAAAATAAAATAATATTAAAATAAACATATGGGCAAATTAATCCCAAAAAAGGGATATAGAGACTATATCATGGATAAAAAGCTTTTAAAGGTATTTTGTTTCATGGAATAGAGGAGAAGGAAAGAGAGAGAAAGAAAGAAAAGGGGGAGAAGAGAAGAAGGGCAACATGAATTACCAATGCAGTAATGAGTATACTATGAACAATTATAAGTGAAACACTAATTAATAGTAACAATGTGATATTGAAAAAAGAGAAATGGAAGAATCAAGGAACATGTCTAGAAAGAAAGTTAGTTAAAGATAACCATAACAAGTCCTTTTTAAGTAGTAACGGTACTGTGGTGGCAAAGGCACGATCAAGCCTATGATGATGACATAACAAGTTCCACCAGGCATTGTATGCAATTTTTGAAGTATCCTTCCAGTTGGTTGTGATGATCTGAAAGGAAATGGCTATAAACAGATCTATAAATTTACGTACATTACACCCAACATTCCATAAAGGTGAGGAACCACCCAAAAAAATATGAACAATCTCAAAAGGAAAGTCTGTGGTTAAGATGTCATTTAGTTTTGACCAGATGCGAGACCAAAGGGATTTAACCAATGGGCAATGAAAAAACATGTGAATAAAATCACTATCCTGATATGAACATGACCAACATTTTTTGGATTCAAGTAGACCGAATTTGTGTAAATCGGATGGGGTGAAAAAGAGTCTGTTATAAAAAAAGTATAAATTCTGTGTGGTGCTGGCGGAACGGGAGACAGTTTGTTTTTTAGACCATAAAGAGTCCCAAACATGGAAGGAGAATTCCTGAGCTAGATCCTTTTCCCATAAGAGTTCAAGTTTAGACTTGGACCTATCGGAGGATGAAAGGGAAAATAGTTTATAAATGGCAGCTTTGAGAGGAATAGAGAAGTCTGGTGTAGGGGGGAGGGTCTGGTGAGTAATGGTCGGGGAGCCATTTTGAGAAGTAATAGAGGCAAGAGCATTTTTCAGAAAGGGGTATTGGGAGTGTGTTAAAGATGTGAAATGAGTCACAAATTTCAGAGAAATGCCTCAGGGAATTATCTTTAAGTAAATGATCAAAAGTAATAATGCCTTTATCAATCCATTCCTTTCAGAAAAGAGCTCTATTGTTTATCTTTAAGAATCATTATACCAAATTGGAGTTTGGGAGTGAAAATCAGGATTTTCAAGAAAGGAACGAAACAACAAAAGAGTAAGTGCTTTGGAATGTTTAAATGTGGGAGTAAGAAAATGCTTTGGGGGCTGAGATAAGCGAGTAGCTGTACGGAATGAAAAAGGTGAAAGTTGCATGAGCTCAATTGAACTCCAAGCTGTTAAGGGAGGAGAAGGCGAATCTGTTGAAAAGGGCCAGATATGTTTTAAAGTGAAAGCAGAATGAAATCGATTGAGGTTAGGAAAGTTGACTCCACCTAAATCTTTGGGTCGCTGGAGATAGGAAAGAGAAATCCTAGCTTTGTGATTGTTCCATAAAAATTTTGTTGGGAGGCGGTATATGGTTTTAAAGAAAAAAAGCAGGAGAGAAATAGGGAGCATTGAAAGATAAAAAATAGCAATGGGGAGGAGCATTATTCTAATAGTTGCAAGCCTCCCCCACCAGGATAAGAAGAGAGGGGATCAACCTTCAATGATTGCAGAGATCTTTTTAAGTATGTCCGTATGGTTAATCTTAATAGTTTCTCTAATAGTGTTAGCATAAAGAATGCCTAGACACTTGATATTCCCGGGATTCCATTCAAAGCCAGAATATTGAAACATATGGGAAAGGCAAATTTTTGATTTTTCACAGCCTGCTGGGCAGAAAATGTGGATTTTATTAAAGACACGGAGGCTAAGATTATGCAATCTCCTTTATTGTGTAGCTCACAGCAGCAACAATAAAAAGGTCTAGAACTTCAATAAACATTCCAATAGGGTATAGAGTCCATGTGCACGCAGTGGTCTTCCTTCTTTGTGCAGCAAACAAGATAACTTAGAAATAACTTGGAGGACTGTAAAAGCCAACACAAAACTTTAGAGAACTTTATGAAGTCATCACAACAACCTTTGAAGCAAATAATCTGAAAGAGAAGATGAACAAAAGGGTAAAAAACATTCCCAGGGTGGGAGCAAAAGAGGTGGGATAATCTTATCCTCCGTGTCTTGGATAAAATCCACATTTTCTGCCCAGCAGGCTGTGAAAAATCTACATTTTATGGCATGACACGGAGGCCAATATTATGCAAGTTCAAAGTGTGTTCAAAACATTATCAATAACGTTTGATACTGGTTTAAAGTAACATCTTTTGAAAATACATTCAGTAGACCAATCCGCAGCCTTAAGGATATCCTGGAGACCACCACACAAAATAAAAGCTTTGGAAGCTGAAGCACCTCTAAGAGAATGAGCGCCAAAGATTGAAACATCAATCCCTGCTTCTTTCATATGATCTTTAACCCATCTAGCTAAGTGGGCGAGGAAACCGCTCTATGAGGAAACCTGTGGGATATAATCAATTGATCTACCGATCCCCTTAGGCCTAGAGTCCTACTCTCATATTCCAACAGGCACTTCACCACACACAAAATTTCATTCTGAGGGAAGAAAGGGCAGAAAACAGAGGTTGACATAGTTTTAGTTTGTCTTTTGATGAGAAAACAAACTCCCTCAGTTTGAAAAGCTCTAGTAGAGATTTCTAAGGCTTTAACATCCGAAGTACGTCCGAAAGAGACTAGGCACAGTAGAACAGTCATTTTATAGGACAATTTCTTCAGAGAGAGAGTAAGTTCTGTCCCCAAGAGGTAATTAGTCTGAGGACAACTCTCACGTCCCAAAGAGCAGAGTATTTTGGTAGAGGAGGGTTAAAAACACGCATACTCCTCATAAGTTTTTTGGTCAATGGGTTTTGGCCTACCGAGGTACCATCTATCAAGCAGTGCCTTGCAGAAATTGCTGATCTATACACATTGACGGTCCAATAAGCTAGGCCAGAAGCAAATATTTCAGCAAAAAAATTAAGAACCTGGACTACATCAGCTGAAATGGGATCGCAACTCTGTCGAAGGCACCAGCAAACCCATTTGCGCCAAGCCAATCTATAGCTTCCATTGCCTCCTGAAATCTTCTAGGCCTTCAGTGACAGGATGCCCTGAAAAACGAGAGGATGACACTCCCTGTGAGGTCCTGTCACTAATTCTTCGAAAGTAGGGATGAGGATTGGAAAATCCATACTCATCTCCAGCAGGATGAGGAACCCGCCTGAGATCTCCAGAGAGGAGTTATTACCACTACGGTTCCCTGTTCCTCTGAACTTGAACAAGGAGGCGTGGAAGAATGTCAAAAGGTGGGAATGCATAAGGTTTCAGACGAAGCCAGTTCTGAAAGAAAGCGTCTATTCCCAAGGCCAGAGTGTCCGGCCTCCAGCTGAAAAACCTGGGTAGCTATGTATTGAGACGGTCCGCAAAAAGGTCTATTCCAAAGGGACAGAATAGATACTGGATGGTAAGAATTTTTTTCCTGTCTAGCCTCCAGTTGTTGGAATCCACGAAATTCTTGGAGAACCAGTCTGCCACCCCATTGCTTAAACCGGGAATGTGTTCAGCAACTACTGAGATGCCCTTGTTGAGGCAGTATGCCCAGAAGTTCTTGGCTAGGTCCGAAAGACCCTTCTAATGGAGGCCCCCATCTTGTTCAGGTATCTCACAGCGGAAACGTTGTTCATGCGAAGCATGACCAAACATTTAATCAAATCCTTGGTAAAGCTTTGTACTGCAAATGAACCTGCCAGCAGTTCCAGGCAGTTGATATGTAGGTCCTTCGCCTGTGGGGTCCAAAGTCCCCCTGTTGAAGAATCGCCGCAGGTGGCGCCCCGACCCTCTAGGCTCGCGTCTGAATGTATGGCTAAGTCTGGTTCTTCCCCAAAGATCGCTCTCCCATTCCAGGCTTCTGCATTTCTTAACCACCAAATTATTTCTTTCCTGGAATCTGTATCCAGGCAAACCGTTTGAGAATAGGATGGATTTATCCTGAGGGCTTTGGCTTTGAGCCTCTGAAGCGCCAGATAGTACAGAGGACCTGGGTATATCGCTTGGATAGTTGAAGACAATAGACCCAGTATCCTTGCCAGAGTTTTCAGGGCAAAAGATTAAGGG
The DNA here is from genome assembly GCF_964263255.1 of Lissotriton vulgaris. Lineage (NCBI taxonomy): Eukaryota > Metazoa > Chordata > Amphibia > Caudata > Salamandridae > Lissotriton > Lissotriton vulgaris. The sequence goes on along the minus strand of NC_141693.1, from coordinate 1,433,396,938 downwards.
GCAGATTTATGTTAACTGGCGCATCCCCAGGGATGCGCCAGTTAACGTGCGCCACAGTGCGCCACAGCTCCGCCACCCATGGTGCGCCGCATTTATAATGCAGCGCACCATGGTGCAAAAACGGCACAGATGCGTGACGCATCTGTGCCGGAAATGTGGCTCATTGCTGGAGTTGCATCGCAAGCGCGACACAGCTCCAGCAAGGCTCGGGGGTACACCATCTGCACAATGCTGCGTCAAGACCTACGCCTGCTTCAAGCAGGCGCAGGGTTTTGACGCAGCATTGCCCTGAAAGTGACTGAGTGAAATCTCATAGATTTCACTCAGCCACTTTCAGGAGGCGTTCCTGCGCAGGAACGCCCCCCCCCCTGCGCAGGGACGCCTCCTTATGGCGCAGTGCTTTACAACGTGACGCATCTCCTAGATGCGCCACGTTGAAAATAGGGCGCATTGTTTGCGCCGCAGTTGCGTCAAATAAAGTGACGCAATTGCGGCGCAAAGAGGCGCAACGGCCTCATAAATCTGCCCCTGAATCTTTAAAACCTTCCTAAACTCCTTCCTGAGTTTCCTGACTTTGACCCCCGGTAGTTTCAATTCCGCTTGGATTGTATCTAAAGAAAAGCCTAAGAATTGAGTGATCTGTGTTGGAGTCGTAGAGGACTTTTTTATGTTTATAACAAACCCTAGGTGTTCCAAGAGATTCATCGCAATGGTGGTGTGTTGTGAAGCGATCTTCTTGGACTGGGCCATTATCAGGATGTCGTCGAGATAAAGAATTAACCTTACTCCCTTGTTCCTTAGCCACCCCGCTATTGGGCGAAGAACCTTGGTGAAACACCAAGAAGCCGATGAAAGACCGAAGGGGAGGCTTCGAAACTGCCACAGTTTGTCCTCCCAAATGAATTGGAACCATTTCTGATGAGGAGGCCAGATGGGAATGGTCAAGTAAGCCTCTTTGAGGTCTAGGCGGGTAAGCCAATTCCCCTTCCTCAAAACATCTCTGAGCAGGTGGATTCCCTCCATTTTGAAATGGCGGTAAACCACCCACTGGTTCAGGTCCTTTAAATATATAAAAGGTCTCATCTTTTTGTCTTTTTTCTCTACCAGAAAGACATTGCTGACAAAGCCAATTTCTTCTCCTTCCCTGATGGCACCTTTGTTAAAAAAGTCTCTTACTTCCTGGGACACTAAAGCGGAATCTTTTTCCGAGAAGCCGATTTCCCGTGGGAATCTCTTCTGGACAGGCAAATCTATGAATTCTATTTTGCAACCCCTGACTGTGTCTAGTACCCAAGGGTCTTGAGTCACCGTGTTATAGTTCCTAGAGAAAAGAGCTAGTCTCCCACCCACATTTATAGGGATATCTGAAGGGTCTTTGGATGTTATTAACTGTTGAAAAACTTCTCGCCTCTGAATCCCCTTCCTCTGCCTTTGGGGAAAAAAGGACGATTGAGAGCCAAATCTAGATTGGGAGGATCTCCTTACTCATCCGCAAAGGGTCTTGTGGAAATATGTATGCAGCCGGGGAATCGACCCCGCATCCTCCGACCCAGGAAAAAACTCGATTATTAAATACTTTCTTAATATCCTTCTGGGATTTCTGGATGGAGTTAAAAACTCCCACATCTTTTGCCATTTCCCTGATAAATACCTCCCCTGTGGCCCTGTGAGGCTGCAACTCCTTCCTTGTTAGATAGTTCAGCTTGCTTGGGGTCAATCTTGAGAAGCACGCTCATACTTCTTTCGTCGGAACGAGCAGTGTTTGCGTTGCCTAGAAGGCATAAAGCCCTTTGCGTCCACTGTAGCAGCTCCTTTGGGTCAATGGGAGAATCAGAAATGTATTCTCCTTCTGCCAATTCGAACATTTTGGTCAGCGGGCCTGTGATGTCCAGCAGTCTGTCTTGGCAGGACTTAAGGCCCTTATCGAGTCCCCTCCTCGGGTCCTTCCCTTTCTTGGCAATAAATACCACTAACTTGCTGTCCAACTCAGGGGTCATAGCTATTTTGTTGGGGAGGGAGGGGCGGGGCATTCAGAGCAGAGGCGAGCCCTGACCTACTTGGGCATCTCTTTACAGAGCCAAAAGGACAAATATTCTCCAATATGTTGAGACGGTGTCCATTCTGGGGAGAGGAGGTGCTTGATGAGGAGCCGGTCAAACAAAGGGGTCAAGAATTCCCATTTTAAACCCTGAGGCCCCTGATGCCTCACCAGAGAAATCTCTAGTCTCACCTTCCTCTTCGTCAGAGTTAAAATTCGAGGAGCAAGAGAGGTCAATTTCATCCTCGTTCCTATCGTCGCTATCGATGGGGATAGGAAGGCTTGGGTCTCTAAACTGCCCATCCAGCGTGCCCGAGGCACCAACATTGTCACCGCCAGAGTGTGAGTCCAGAAATACAGGTTTAGAGCTCCTGGGCTTTTTAGCATTATCAAGGGGATTTACAGTAATCTACCTTTTCCTCTGGCTCATTGAAGCCTCAGCAGGTTCCCCTTGGGCTCTCACAGGTGGTCAGCCTGACTTTGACAGGGTTTCGAATTTTTTGTTAATGGTGTCGTCGAGAGACCCCATTACCCTATCTTTGGCCTTGTTGATAAGACCCTCCAATTTATCTTCCATGGTGGCGGTAGAAGGATCTGAAGTCATAGTGAGAAACCGAGGTCAAAAAGGTATTCAGTAATGGATAGCAATTGACAAAGAAGGATTGTTGGCAACAAAATGAACACTATGTAGTTATGGCAACAGGGAGTCTGCCAAGGAGCTTTCCTTTAATGAGTGTATTCAGGCAAGTAAGTCCTTTCCCCATTTATATTCATCAGGAGCTGTTTGTCCCTCCTCTACCTTCATGACTTTTTTTTTATCAGTCTACTTGGTCTAACACTGCAGAGGCAATCATCGAGTGGAACGAGGAATAAAGCAAGTAGGAGGTAGGAAAGTTCCTCCCACAAGCTAAAATGCCATAATTGTAAAAGCTGCACTTTAAACAGAGACCTCCGTTTACTCCCATCTCCGTGGTAACTCTGCGCGACCTCCTTGAGCTACGGGAGAGGCCGCAGGGTCACCATAGAGACGCAGGGAGCGGTGCGGCACTCAGCGCGGGACCAGCGTTTGAAAGACGCCGGTCCAAACCATGAAGGGCTTTCCTCGGCCTGAAAGAGCCAAGGAAATGCGGAAAAGAAAGGAGTGGGGGTGGGCGGGGGTGAGAAAGCCTCCGTCCATCTCCAGGGGGATAGAGAAACCATACGACGAGGCAAGCAGCTCCAAAAATTGGGAGAAGTTCGGAATGAGGAAATAAAAAAACGATAAACCCGCAATTAGAAGGCGGGGGCATGAAAGGTGGCACCTCGCCTTAAAGTCTTGGAATTTGTGTGGAGCAGAGACATAAAGTAGTGAAGAAGGTGTAATACATAGAAATAGATAAATAGTACAACAAATTTCGGTGCTGCATAGAGGGTGGGGAGGGGGAAAGGGGGTACAATCACCCGATCACAAACCTCACACAGCCAAAAGTAAAGCAGTTCAAACAGGCATACCACATGCAGAGATAAAAACATGAGTACTTATCTTGTGAGCAGCAGCAACAAAGAAGGAAGACCACTGCATGCACATGGACTACATACCCCATTGGAATGTTTATTCAAGTTCTATACCTTTTCATTGTTGCTGCTGTGAGCTATGCAATAAAGGAGATTGCATGATATTGGCCTCCGTGTCATGCCATAAAATTTATTTAGAGGTAAGTCTTCAAGATTTGTCAATATTTAATTTGTATCCAGAGACTAAGGAATAAGCTTGTAACAAAGAGGAAAGAGAGGGTAAAGAGGTGGACGGGTTAGAAATGTAGAGTAGGATATCGTCAGCATAAGCAGTAAATTTAATATCGATATTGTGACATTTGAAACCTATTTAAGATGGTGAAAGCCACATTTTTTCTAGGAAAGGTACTAAAGCAAGAATGAAGAGTAGAGGGGAAAGGGGACAACCTTGTCTGGTGCCTCTATGAAGAGAAAAATATTTAGATTGAGAACCATGCACCCAAATAGAAGTAGAGGGGGCAGAATATAACAGGTGAATATAGTGAATAAAGGGGGGGGGGGGCGAAAACCATGCCATCTCAATGATCCAAACATAAAGTCCCAGTTTACCCTATCAAACAAATGTGATAGCTGCGACTGGAGAGTCCATTTATGAGGCAAGGTGGATGATGTTAAGGGAAGTTCTTGAGTTATTGGTAATTGATCTAACTTTGACAATCCCAGATTGATATATATTAATAAGGAGATGGGCCTATAATTTTTGCAAAGGGAGGGGTCCTTGTCTTTTTTAGGGATTAGGCATAATATTGACTGTGTAAACGATCCCCTGGACCCTCCTCTGGCAAGAAAATTATTGATCAGTAAAAGTAAGTGAAGTATTACGTTTTTTTTAAAGTGGAGATAAAAGCGAACAGTGAAGCCATCCGTACCGTGCGTTTTGTCTTTGGGTAGGAGAGAAACAACACTGACTATTTCCTTTTCTGAGATAGGGGTGTCTAGGGATGAAAGATCTGTAGAATTGTCAGGAGATTTAGGAATAGCTTGAAAGAGGGAGTCGATTTGTGTGGAAGAAGGACTGGACTCAGGAGTGTATAAAGATGAATAATATTGGACGAAACAGTCAAGAATGTTATCATCAGTGGATTGACAAACTCCATGGGTATCAGTAATAGCTATGATTTGGGATTTTTACCTTTTGATTTTAAAATAATTTGCAAGGGGTTTGCCTGCTTTGTTCCACCCAAATTTTGCATTAAATTTGAGGAGATTATTACACGCGGAATCCCAAGAGTGCTTATTGTATTGCATTTTCACTTTGATAAGAGAAGATAGCGTGTCAGTGGAGTTTGTGGTAAAATATTGATGTTCGAGATCTTTAATTTGTTTAAGGATGAGAGAGGACTGTGAAAGGGCTTTTTTCTTCTTCCGAGATACAAAGTCAATAACGAAGCCTCTGGCGGAAGCCTTGAAGGCATCCCAAATAACATGAAATTGAGAAGTGAAGTGAAGATTATTACGAAAAAATCCCTCCATGAAAGGCATGAATTGCTTAACAAAATGAGAGTCAAAGAGGAGAGAGTTATTAAAGCGCCAGCGACGAGAGGGGGGAAGGTTAGGGGTAATCCATGTCCAAAATACCGGGAGCCTGGTCTGAGATAGGAATACAGCCCATTTCTGAATTTGTCATGAATTGCAAGGCATGTTGAGTTAGAAAAATGTAATCAATTCGGAAGTGGTATGTATGAACAGGGGAAAAGAAAAAAATTCCAGTGTGTCAGGGTGAGAAATTCTCCAAGTATCTATTAAACCTCTGGAGGAAATAGCTTTATAAAACGTTTTCTGCATCTTGTAGGGAACATATTTGGTTTATGATTTCCGGTCCAAAAGGGGATCTATAAGATGGTGGCAATCACTACCCACAATTAAATCATCAATCGCATTCGAGAGAGAAGTGTGAAAAATGTGTTTCAAAAAGTTACATCAATGCCATTTGGGCCATAAACATTACAAAAGGAAAGTTGTGTATTATTAACAGTAGTATTTTAAAACAACCATCTACCATTATTATCATGAAACTCATTTTGTGACTGAACATTTAACGACTTATGAAACAAAATAACAACGCCATTTTTCTTATTCACAGCTGGGGAGCAAAAAACTCCTCCACTGTTTGTGCAGGGAAGACAGATCTTGCAATTTAAGGTGTGTTTCTTGCAACAAAGCAACTTGACATTTCAATCTCGCTAAATGAGATAAAACACGTTGTTTTTTTAACAGGATTGCGAATACCTTTAACATTCCATGAAACAACACGAAGACCACTCAACCGTAGAGTTTGAGTAAGAGTAGGCATAAAAGTAAAGAGAAATCAAAAATTCGAAGGAGAATAGAATATAGGAGTAAAAAGGGAATCAAAAGATGAAGATAACAAAGGACAGTGAAAAGAGAAGAAAGTGTATCATATGGCCAGCATAAGGGCAGGCTGAGGGAAATAAAATGAAAAGGAACAGGAGGATAGAAGAAGAAAAGGAGAAGAGAAGGAAAGAGGAAGGGAAAGAGGAGCAATAAAGGAAAGGAGAACAGAACAGTCACGTGGGAAGAGTTAGAAAAGGGGAGATGACAGAAAGCTAGATGGCTTTAGGCATAACAATCAAGAAAACAAAAAAACATTAATGTGGGAGGAGGGGCAGCAAAAACCAAGAAGGCCACTCCACCGAAAAGAACACCGAGAAGAAACAAATCAATTATATCAAGACAATGAAGAATCTAGGGAGAAAAACTCAACAAATGAAGATCATAAACGACTGAAACAAGGAGGTAGGGAACTTACCAAACATTAGGGAATAAAGCAACGAGATGAAGCAGACATTATAGACAAATGGATGATGAAATCACGAATATTCAACCACAGAATGGTACAGGGAAAACCTAAAAGATATGAATGAGAAACATACATGAGGTTTAATGTAACAGACACCATACATTAGACCTGAGGGTTAAAAATAGGCATAGAGAACTAATATTAATTAAATCAATGTTTGCTAAGTTCCATAAGTTCTCCTCAATGAGTATGGATGAACTTCCGAAGGTCAGCTGGATCCTCGAAAGAGAATGTTTTGTCTTTATAAGTTACTTTGAGGAAGCAGGGGAGTATGAGGCCATATCCAGCATTCATTGATTTCAAAGCTGGTCTGAGATCAAGAAATTCCATACGTCGACTAGCTGTTGGTTTAGAGACATTCTGACTAAAAAAGATTTCGTGGCCAGACCATAACATCTGTTTATGTTGTTTAACAGCATTGGGGATCGCCATAAGGTCGGGATACAACAGAAAATAGGCAACAATACCTCTTGGTTTAGTAGAAGAAGATGTATTCTGAGGCCCTTGTCTGTGCGCTCTTTGAATGTTGAGTTCCATTGATTTTGGAAGGCCAACAATCTGTAAGACTTGAAATTTCAGGAAGGAGATCATGTCAGTACCTTCGAAACCTTCTGAAATTCCATAAATGTGTAGGTTATTAAGCCGATTTCAATTTTTTAACTCCTCTGTAGTCTTATTGAGTTGGGTATGGGTAACCTCTTTGGTGAGACTGTCGACCTTAGCAATGACATCTTGTGCATCGCTTATCTTTTGTTCGACATCAGAAAGTCTTAATTCAAGGCCAGACCATTTTTCTTCAAATCTTTGAACGGTAGCGGAATGGGGGAAGGAGTGGAAGTGGTGATTTAGATGGAGAGGAAGGATCCTTTTTAAGTCGCTAACTAGTGTTAGCTGTTGAGTCTTTGCCACCTCCAGAAGATGCTTGTGGTGGAGTGAGCGTAGCGGGCCGGAAAAGCAGGCGAGGAGGCCGTATGTAGTGGGCAATACTGGTCTTCTATTATGGATGAACAGTAAAGATAGTTCCAACAGTCAGAAAGTGAAGCTCCAGGCGATGTACTCCGGTTCGGTTCTTCTGTGCTCCTCGGCGTCCTCCGTTAGACCAGGGACGGCTCCGATGACGGGGAGGATCCAAGGAGGACCGGAAGAGAGGGAAAAACAAGGGACCGTTAGTCCTATCCAGAAGTCAACGAGGCACAAACTGACCACCGTCACCCGGGTAGTGCAAGAGGGGGCGGAAAGAGACAGTGCGGGAAGGAGGGTACCGGGAGTACGGAAGACAGGTCGGGCAATAGAGAGGGTGCCGAGGCGGGACGTGAGAGTAACGGACGGGGTCTTTGTGTGAGGTGCTATATAAGTATTTTACAGTGCAGGGGCGGTGAGACTATGGAGAGAGAGGGGTTATTTACAGGGACTTTAACACGGACTCCTAATGAGTAGGGAAAAAGAAGGCAAAAGGCACTCACGCGGTCCGCCGTAACTCTCCAGTGAGTTACGGCCGCTCTCCAGCCACCTCCTTGGGACTCCACCACTCTTCTGTCCACACGTCTTCCTCGCACGTCTGCTCTCCTTCTCCGTCTCCAGCCAGAGGGTCCTGCCACGAAACTCCGACGGCGTTGGTTTTATCCGACGGCTCGGTTTTATCCTGTGATGGCGCTGCCTTTGGGGCGGGACTTCCGGGGTCAGCGTGATATGGTTCCTCCGGACCTGTTACTCGGGTTGGTCCCTGTGGGAGAGAGAAGGGCGGGGTTTCGTTTGTGATGGCTGGTGGTCCGAGTCCTGTCTCCGTTATGGCGTTTTGGCGGCAGGGATTCAGTCCCGGTGGTACCGGGCGAGGTACGTGAGGGGGAGGGTGGCCTCCAGGTAAGGGTCTTCGAGACGTCATCTCACATCCCCTTCCCCTAGCTGTCCTTCCTGTAGTGGAGGGAGAATGCGGGTACCGGGAAAGGAAATCGGCATTACCCTGATCTGAGCCCTTCCGATGTTTTGTTTGGAAATGGAAGGGTTGGAGGGACAGAAACCAGCGCAGGACCCGGTCGTTCTGACCTTTGTTCCGGGCCATCCACTCCAGAGGGGCGTGGTCGGTGTAGAGGACAAAGTCTCTGCCCTCTAGGTAGTACCGCAGATTGTCCACTGCCCATTTTATGGCTAAGGCTTCCTTTTCGACCACTGCATATTGTTTTTCTCTGGGAAACAATTTGCGACTTACATAGAGTATGGGACGTTCGTTACCCAGTGCATCTTTCTGGGATAAAACGGCCCCCAACCCATAATCGGAAGCATCCGTTTGCAGGATGAAAGGCAGCGAATAGTCAGGGGGTACCAATACAGGACCTGAGGTCAATGCGTTTTTTAAGTCTGTGAAGGCATGCCACGCTTCGGGTGAGGGATTTCGGAGCATCTCATCGGACCGGTTGGATTTTTTTAGCAGGTCCGTAAGGGCTGCAGCTCTCTGGGAAAAATTGGGCACAAATCGCCTGTAATACCCGAGAAGCCCCAAAAAGGCGCGAAGGTCTTTCTTTGTTTGGGGAAAGGGAAGGGACCGGATGGCCACGGTTTTGCTTTCTTGGGGTCTTATCAGACCGCCCCCCAGAAGAAACCCCAGGTATTTTACAGTTTTCGCCGCTAAGGTGGTTTTGGCTGGATTGATGGCGAATCCGTAGGAGCCTAAGGAGGAGACGACGCTGGAAAGATGCCTCAAATGTTGGGGCCAGCTGTCACTAAAGATAACGATGTCATCTAGATAGGCGCCTGCGTACTGTGAATGGGGCCTCAGGACGTGGTTCATAGCATGTTGAAAGGTGGCTGGGGCGCCATGAAGACCAAAGGGCATGACTAAGAATTGGTATAAGCCATCAGGGGTGGAAAAGGCAGTCTTCTTTCTGTCTTGTTCCCTGAGGGGTATCTGCCAGTACCCTTTGCAGAGATCGAGGGTTGAAATATACCGTGCCTTTCCTATCCTCTCGATCATTTCGTCCACCCGGGGCAAGGGATAGGTGTCGAAGTTAGACACCTTGTTGACCTCCCGGAAGTCGATGCAGAAACGGACCGACCTGTCAGGTTTTGGCACCAGAACAATTGGGGAGTTCCACTCGCTGACTGAGGGCTCTATTATTCCCATCTGTTGCATGGCTTCTATCTCCTGACGGATAACCTTCCGGCGGGCCTCCGGTACTCTATAAGCTCTCAGGCGGACAACTTTCCCGGGTTCCGTGTCAATCGTATGTTCAGTGACAGTGGTTCGACCGGGGGAGGAGGAGAAGACGTCTTTCAAGGACTCTAAGGTGTGTCGTAGTTCCTGGATTTGTACGGGGTTTAGTTCCGGGTCAAGACAGGGGTCGAAAGAGAAGAGGGGGCTTGTATTGGTTCCGGACATCACCGGACGAGGTCCTTCCCACTTTTTTAGCAAGTTGACGTGGAATATCTGGGAGGTGCCCCTTGTGGGGTCCAATTCTACCTCGTATGTAACTGGTGTCACCTGCCGAAGGATGGTGTAGGGTCCTTGCCACTGTCCCAGAAGCTTTTGGTCTGACGAGGGCATCATGAGGAGAACTAAGTCATTAACAGAAAAGACCCGGCTGCGAGTACCCTTGTCATATTGCCTCTTCTGGTTGTCCTGGGCGGTCTCCAGATTTTGTCTGACTATGTCTCGGATCATAGACAGGTGAGTCTTCAGGTTTTCCAGATATTCGGGAAGTGGACGAGTGCGGTCCGGTTCAGCTTCCCATGCCTCCTGTGCCATGTCTAGCAGGGTACGAGGGGGACGCCCGTACAATAATTCATATGGGGAGTATCCGGTGCTGCTCTGCGTTTTACAGCGAATCGCGAATAAGGCCAAAGGAAGCATATCTTCCCATCTTCTCGCTTCTAGGCCTAAGAGCTTTTTCAGAGTCTGCTTCAATGTGGCGTTATAACGCTCTACCAGTCCGTCCGTTTGCGGGTGATATGCAGACGTTTGGATTTGTTTAATCCCCAGTTACGAACATACACGTTTCATAAGAGCAGAAACAAAAGGGGTACCCTGGTCAGTAAGTATTTCCCGTGGAAATCCAACCCGAGAAAATAAGGAAATCAGGGCCTTTGCTATTGTCTGGGTAGTGGGTTGGCGGAGGGGTATGGCCTCCGGAAAGCGGGTGGCATAGTCGACTATGACCAACGCATAGCGACACCCACTACGGGAGGGCAAGAGGGGTCCGATTATGTCCATCCCTATGCGGCTGAAGGGGACGTCTATGAGAGGGAGGGGTTGTAAAGGGACCCGGGGTGGCCTGTGACGACTGTTCTTCTGGCATACTACGCATTCGCGACAGTAGGTCTTGATCCTTTGATACACCCCTGGCCAATAGAATTTCTCCAAGACGGCTTGGCTGGTTTTCTCGTCCCCGAAATGACCCCCTAGAAGATGTCTGTGAGCCAGGAAGAGGACTTTGTCTTGGAAGGGACCGGGGACAAGCAACTGTGCATTTTGTTGAGCACCCCCTTTTCGGTATAGCAACCCGTTTTTCTTATAGAAGTAAGGACCTACTTGTAAGGGGTCTTCGTGATCGAGGGCTCTTCCCCAGGCTTCCTGTAGTAGTGGATCTTCCTGCTGAGCAGCCCTGAACTCTCGGTTGGTCTGCCAAGGATGTTCTTCAATGATGGCGGGATAAGCGCTGACGTGCTCTTTCTTCTCTCTTCTTTTCTGACTTCTAGGTTTGTGGGGTTTGGGAGCGGGCACTAGATCGGGTTGTTCTGGATAAGGAGCGTCTTTCCACCACTGGGCCAGGGAGTCAGAGGTCTTTTGTAGGAGCGTAGGTAGTCCCGGATAATCGCTCCCTAGAATGGCTTGTTCTGGAAGAGCGGGTACTAGACCTACAGTGAGAGAGGTGCCGGGGTCTTTGGAATGTTGTACTCGTACTTGAGTCGTGGGGTACTGTTTGGTGTCCCCGTGGACACATTGGATGGCTACTACCCCCGTAGGGTTGCTGACCGGCTGTGCAAGGTCTTGTGGTCTTAGAACACTCTGACGGCAACCGGTGTCGGCAAGGGCCATGAGTTGTTGGCCGTCTATTGATACAGGGCAGTGGAACGGTGGGGGTGTATACCCAGGAGGGGTGCATAAATAGTTCCTGACAAAGCCGACCTCCATCGGCTCCTCCTTCTGCGGGCACATCCGTGCGATGTGTCCGAACCCTCCACACGAATAGCACTGGGGTCCAGGAGTAGGGGTTCGGAACACTACCGGGGAGGGAAAAAGGGGTGTTGGTTCAGGTCTGCGGATCTGTGGTGGCCGGGTCGGGCGAGTGGTCATAGCAGGCGGGGGCCTGTGGGGTTGTTCGTCCTTCCCCCGTTGGAGTTCCTGGGCACGGCTATATGCAGAAGCTATCTCAATGGCGGTCTCCAGGGTGAGTCTGGAGTGCTGCCTCACCCAGCGCTGTGTGGCCGGGTATAAGGAGTTGAGAAATTGTTCCAGATATATTTTCTCTAAAATATTGTCCTTGGTGGAGGTCTCGGGCAGCAGCCATCGGTTTGCGAGGTCCCGGATCTGGAAGGAGAGAGCCCTTGGATTCTCTTGGGGCTTTTCCCTGGCCTGGCGTAGTTTCACCCTATAGGTATCGTCATCAATGCCAAGACGTTCTAATATACACCGTTTAATGTCCGCATATGGTGTGTTACCCTGTATGTTGGCCTGTTGATAGGCGGCTTGGAGGTCACCGGTGAGGAGCGGACCCAGATATTGGCCCCAACGATCCACAGGCCAGTTTGCGGCTTGGGCTATTCTTTCGAAGTTTGTGAAAAAGTAGTCTGGGTCTTCCCCGGGGACATACTTTTGAAGGACAACGGAGGGGAGAGAGGTCACCGGCCTTTGTTGGCCCAGGGCATCCGTTAGCTTTACCATGGTTTGTTCATGGGTCACCCCCTGACCTTTCAGGACATCGTGAAGCTGTCCTCTGTCATCTTCAGCAGTCTTCATGAACTGCTCCATCAATTTCCCGAACTGTTCTTGGGATTCCGCCATCTTCCTCACTACGGCCTCCATGCTTCCAGCAGATCCCACTTCTGACACCAGATGTGGTGGAGTGAGCGTAGCGGGCCGGAAAAGCAGGTGAGGAGGCCGTATGTAGTGGGCAATACTGGTCTTTTATTATGGATGAACAGTAAAGATAGTTCCAACAGTCAGAAAGTGAAGCTCCAGGCGATGTACTCCGGTTCGGTTCTTCTGTGCTCCTCGCGTCCTCCGTTAGACCAGGGACGGCTCCGATGACGGGGAGGATCCAAGGAGGACCGGAAGAGAGGGAAAAACAAGGGACCGTTAGTCCTATCCAGAAGTCAACGAGGCACAAACTGACCACCGTCACCCGGGTAGTGCAAGAGGGGGCGGAAAGAGACAGTGCGGGAAGGAGGGTACCGGGAGTACGGAAGACAGGTCGGGCAATAGAGAGGGTGCCGAGGCGGGACGTGAGAGTAACGGACGGGGTCTTTGTGTGAGGTGCTATATACGTATTTTACAGTGCAGGGGCGGTGAGACTATGGAGAGAGAGGGGTTATTTACAGGGACTTTAACACGGACTCCTAATGAGTAGGGAAAAAGAAGGCAAAAGGCACTCACGCGGTCCGCCGTAACTCTCCAGTGAGTTACGGCCGCTCTCCAGCCACCTCCTTGGGACTCCACCACTCTTCTGTCCACACGTCTTCCTCGCACGTCTGCTCTCCTTCTCCGTCTCCAGCCAGAGGGTCTTGCCACGAAACTCCGACGGCGTGTTCTACTTGATCCTCGGTTTTATCCTGTGCTGGCGCTGCCTTTGGGGCGGGACTTCCGGGGTCAGCGTGATATGGTTCCTCCGGACCTGTTACTCGGGTTGGTCCCTGTGGGAGAGAGAACGGCGGGGTTTCGTTTGTGATGGCTGGTGTTCCGAGTCCTGTCTCCGTTATGGCGTTTTGGCGGCAGGGATTCAGTCCCGGTGGTACCGGGCGAGGTACGTGAGGGGGAGGGTGGCCTCCAGGTAAGGGTCTTCGAGACGTCGTCTCACATCGCTCCTACACCCCATGAGTCTTGTTGGACTGCGAATGATCCATGGTAAAAAGAGTGATTGAGGCGGACACCAAACACTACTTATAAAGGCCAAGAAAAGATAACGAAGTCACCATATATATAGTCAAACAGAGACGGAAGGGTAGTAAGCCAGCAGTACACACAGAGGTTGTGCATGAAAAGGGCCTCTTGTCCAATAAGAATGCAAAAGCTTGACAAATACTAAAGGACGATGCAACCAGAAGGCTTGTAAATATGTTGTAGAACCAATGCCATAGAAAAAAGTTAATTACAGACAGTAATTAGTAAGGCATTACTATGTGCGTTGATAAAGTGCTGTAGAAAGACAAAGCAAATATGCGTTTTAACAAGCAACCTGTTGTGATAAATCCAGTACTTCTTCTGACTAGAAATGTCACAGAGAAAGGAGCAGTGCTGACATCCTGACGAGTAGAGAATATTCCAATTTATGAACTGAAGCTCAAGCTTTATAAAACAATGAAGTGTTGCTTCATTTCACACAAATCATAAACGCTGAAGTAGGAGCCTCCCGTATGTATTGCACCACAGCCTGGGCTATCTATCACTAATAATTCCAGGATAATATCTGGCTAATGATATTTCAGCTAGAAGATGCACAACTTACCCAGATTTTAAATCAATCAATAAACTGGCTAGTTAAAGGATGCACGAATCGTCTCTGACACGCGGCAGCCTTTTTGATATTTACAGCGTTCTGAATGAAAGGTGGGACATTTAACTAGTGCTCCTGGAGATAGCACCAACCTGGGCGGGTCCACCTTTACTTTGGTTGTGGTTGTTCATATGAGACCTACATTTACCCCAGGTCTCCACTTTATCCCCGTAGGTGATCAATACATCCTCTACCTCCAAATTTCTTCACCGGCGGGTGAAGAAATCTACAGCATTTACTGCACAAGGTACGTACGATAGGAACGTTTACCTCCTTAAATACCTATGACTAGTTGGGTATTGATTATCAACCTTACCCGCAGGTTCCGCCTTTGACAAATCCACTGCTGAGGGTGTCGGCTGACGCCCTCCCTGCCCAGACGATTGCTAAAAAGCAGGAAAACCTTTAAACCTTCAGGTGAGAGACGCCAGACTTGGCACTGGCTCATGATTGTTAAAAAGCAGGAAAACCTTCAAACCTTCAGGTGAGCGACGCCAGGCTTGGCACTGGCTCACACACCCAGAACTAAAATAAACCCTTATTCCTCCCCAGGTTGTCCCCTGTTGTTTGTCCTGATGAAGACCCAATACGGTTGCCAGAAAGTCTCCACCTTTTACTAGGGTCGAAACGTCGACGTTGTGTTACCTATCTGTCCATACTAAGTTTCAACCAAAAAAGAAAAATATACGTGTTTGTTGGAACTATTGATTTCAAATTATGGACTGATACATATGTATATCTTTATATGTTATTGTGTCACCACACAGTCATCACTTGTCACTATCACTCACTTGAGCACCTTATTGTAATTGTGATACCTATGTTATTAATGTTTTGGACAACCCGTGTTCAGTTCTGTCTATGATTAACACATGCCTGATTTTCACTATAAGAAAAAATTTGCGAAAATCAAAACTTTGGTGTGTATGTTTTCTCCTTTTAATTTTCAAAAGGTTATGTTGTCTCTCCCTTTCCAAACAATTTAAAAAGTATTTCCAAGAATATTATTGTGAAATATATACAAAGGGCTATATATAAATATTTTAATCTGACAACGAAATTTGTGTATTCCCAACAGAACCATTGTTTTTGTATATATAATGAAGTAGGAGCAATGTCTCAATATGTGGGATTTGAAGAAGGCAGCATGACTGTTATTTGAGCGCCGCCAGGGGAAAGCACAAAATGGCGACCGCAATTTCTGGAGGCACTCAGGCTGAGCATCCCAATGTAAATAAAAGAGTCTAAGTGGCCATAAAATCAGCCGGAAACTTGCCTAAAAGGTCCTGGCAGAATCTGACACATGGGCACTCCTCGGCGAACAGCTGCGTTGCGATGAAAGGGACCCTTCAGGAGTGAACGTACCTCTGCATTGCGGAGCTTTTTAGGTCGCGGCGATCTTGCCGCCGCCACGCGCTCCCCTTTTTTAGCCTCTTGATGTTAGACATTTGCACAACATTTTTGGTTGCAGGCAAAATGTAAGAAAAGTATGCTGTATTTAGGGAACAAAGAGCCCTGACAGGTTTGAGGAGAGGACCATAAAAACCAACCAACAACAAGCTCACACAGAGGGGAGGTAAGGGCTCACCTGTGCTTTGGAGATACAATAGCATTCAGTGCACAACACAAAGACAGAGGTTAGAGGGAAAGAATGTCCAATGAGAATTCCAAGCACATAATTGGACACAAGTATAAGAGATATGCAGGAACTCTGATTTGCCTCTACGTGCTCACAAGAGTGCAGCTGGTATAGTGCATTTATGTGAACACATGGTAGGGGATGCACACCCTAGATTTACTTCATGTATAAAGGGGTGGTTAACCTCTCCCTGCACTTTAAAGTACACGTTTTACATCAGCTACTTTTAGTCACTGCCACCACCATTCCAGGTCACTCCTACTAGTCAGCAAGGTTACACTTTAGCACATTAAATGGAAGAACACTTTGGGGACTCTTTGTTCATAATAAATCCAGTTCTGCCTGTTCAGTATCATAGAACTAGCCCCAGTATGATTTCCGGATCAGAGGCCAACAGGTGAAAGATTTCAACGAAAGAGAAAGTTAGTGTGGAGAAACCAAATAGTAACAACATGGTACTGCACTGAAATTCAGTGCCAACTTGTCGATATGGAATTCCATGACATCTCACTCATGATGGACCGATGCTCTTCATATACATCATCAATTATTAGTGAAAACGTCGGTCTGCAAAATATTAATAAAACCGTGATCAAGTACTGGGCTAACCATCAAAATGGCAAACCAACTCAGGATAGTGCAGCTCTGGTATGTCGAAGCACCCATGTGTGCTTACCTATACATATCTAGCTATTTCATTTTTCAGAACATTGGGTCAATTGTTTATAAGAACTTTTTACAAATCAACTAATGTTCTAATTTGTGCACATCAAGAATTTATAGAATAAGCATCAGGAAATACATATGTCGGCCAACTCAAAAAAATCTACCAAATGTGCAGGTACTAGCATGTCCCTTATAATTTATAAAAGGATAACATAGGGATTTAAAACAAATATTGGAGAAAAAATCATTCATCATCAGTCACCAGAGGTACAGATACAGGTTTTCTGTTCAGTAATATTTCCATTAGGAGATCTGAAAATGGTCTCTTGTTTACCAGTCAACATTAAATATTGAATGAGCTTCCAAGTTTATGTCTATTACAAATCGGTTATAATATGTAAGATGAATAAAAGTGTGTTTCTAACAATATGAACACTTTCAGTAAAACCGTAATAAAAACATTTAGACACACAAAGGAAGAAACCAACAAGACTCGTGTGAGAATGACTCATATTAACAACATAGTACTATAAGTCTCAGTTGCTATAGTTGTACTCAATACGTGTGAGTTTTTGTGTCAGATAGTATTATGTATCCCTGTGTGCACTTCCCAGTGTGCATCCCCTGCCCATGGGTGCCTCCATTACCAAGGGAATACAGTACAACCAAACACAGTCTGAGCTGCATGACAAAAGAAGGGCAAACATGTAAGTAAAAGAGAGGATCAACGTTTCATAATCGGATACAATTCACAGTCTCTAAAGTCTAAACAATCCATATATTTTCTTTTCTCCTTTATTTGTTGTAAATTTTCAAAAACCATCAGCCAACGCATTTCGTTCATTAAAACATTGGACTTCTTCAGGTTGTAAGTTAAAAAAAGATACACATATATTGTAAACAGACCATACAATTCTAACAATACACACATATAAACACATATATACAACTACGATTGATAACACTTGGATATTGATTAACAGATAAAAAAGATATATCCAAGACATCCCATTTACATAGATAAAAGACCATTACATATTAAGGCCATCACAAAAATATCAGAATAAATTACACAGATTTAGGAAAAACCATGTATAGTAAATAATCCTGTTATCCTCGCAGTCCTCGGGATCAGTGTGATGTTAAAACAAGGCCACCTCCTGATCTATCCAAACCCAGATTGCTGTAATAGCCATGGGTTAAGGAAGTATCAAGCGAGGGCAAAAACCACGGGAAAAGGAAGGGGACAGCGGGGAGGGAGATCTGAAAGACAAACAACAAAACCGTTGGTACCGAGTTCTATCAACCAGACAATATGCAACCACTACAATCCAACAATAATGGCATATACCTGTAAAGAAAACTAAGGTCACTGTACTTCACTGGTATGGCACCTCTTATCATCAAATCCCGACAAGGATACGAATGAAGCTCTGTACCCCTGTAACACACAAAGATAATAGCCCTTACACTATATCCTATACTTCCCTTTACCATGTATGTCTTGAACACTTGTGTATAGTACCTGGGATGGAAGGGAAAGACTCAGTAGCTTCTAGTCAGGTATTCGTTGAATAGAAATAAGGATAATAAAGGGTTACATCACCCATAAGGAGAACAATTGAAGGCACAGTACCTGAGCCGAAGAATATATGTTGACGATAACTCACAGGTACTCGTGGTAATGTATTCTGTAATAATTCCCACCAGAAGTCGCAAGACGCAGACTTGACCGACAGGAATACTCTTACCAAGCCTGGTAAGGCAATGATTGCTACGGCGAGATTTCGTCCTCCGCAAGAACCTCGGAAACGAGATTCACCGACGGAGGGCAAAGCTGAACCGTTTATCGAACAAACGGTCCTCCGCATGAGCCGATGCAAGAAGGCTCGCCAACGGAGAAATGTAAACGTAAGAAGCACTTAACAAAGGAACCAGGAGTCCTCCGCAAGAGCCGATGCAAGAAGGCTCGCCAACGGAGCTACTCCGACGTGGCAACTCCCACGAAAGAACAAAGATTCCTCCGCATGAGCCGATGCAAGAAGGCTCGCCAACGGAGGAACGCAGATGCGTTTGTTTCCAACCAGCAGAGAATGCCGATACTCTAGGCAGCAACGAGCCGCACAGAGAACCAAACGGCAATCCAGTGGAAAAGCTGTGATCTCGGAGGGAGGGAAGGATACCATACGGTCTAAGGAGCAAGAATATCCGACGTGGAAAACAGGAAGTTTCCTTCTTTATAGAACCGCCCATCAGTAGGCGCTAAGCATTCTGGGACATGTAGTTGTTTTCGTACCTATGGGGCACACAGTCAGTTCCTCCCTCTTGAGGCGCTCAGAGGATCGTGACAGTACATCCCCCTTCACCGAGAGTGCCGAAGAGGGCCGGGACGGGAAGGGAACCGTCTATGAAACAAAGCCACCAGACGAGGCGCATGTACGCCAGACGCAGGCTCCCAGGAGTTCTCCTCCGGCCCGTACACTTTCCAGGACACCAAATACCGAAGGCCGCACCCATGCCACCTTGAATCAAGGATACTCTCCACCTCGTATTCCAACCCGTCCTGCACCACGAGCGGAGGCGGGAGGCGTTTAACGGAAGACAATGAAGGCTTCAACAACGACACATGAAATACCGGATGGATTTTCAGGTGTTGCGGCAGCTTCAATTTCATGGCCACTGGGTTGATGCGCTGTAAGATAGGGAATGGACCGATGTAACAAGGGTTGAACACACTGTACTTCCCGAATCTGATATTCCTGGTAGACAACCACACACGATCCCCCACCTGATTCAAAGGGCCAGGCCGCCGATGTTTATCAGCAGTGCGCTTATACGCCACCTTGGACGCCACAAGGTTGGCCTCTGCCTGTACCAACGTATCCTTGATGTGTGAAATTCTCTTTGTTGCTTCAGGCACCCCACTGTCCCGGAAGGGATGGAGAAAAGGATGAAAGCGAGGATGACGCCCATAGGAACAGTAGAAGGGCGAGACCCGCGTGGCGCTATGAGTCGCGTTGTTGTATGCCACTTCTGCGAGCCACAGATAGTCCACCCAATTGTCCTTGCTGTGATCCACATAGCACCTTAGAAATTGCTTCAGTGTCTGATTAAGGCACTCCGTCTGCCCATCAGTCTGTGGGTGAAAGCTGGTGGATAAAGCTGTCTCTATATGTAAAGAAGAACACCACGACTTCCAAAACCTCGCTGTGAACTGAGAACCCCTATCTGAGATGATCACAGTAGGCAGGCCATGCAGACAAACCACGTGTACCATCAACATACGCGCCAATTGTCCTGCAGTGGGCACCTGGGGACAGGCAATGAAATGCCCCATCTTTGTCAAAAAATCAATAACCATCATCACAGCAGTACATCCCTGATCCCTGGGCAGGCCCAACACGAAATCCATAGATATGCGTTCCCAGGGAACAGAAGGCGTGGGCATTGGTTGCAGAAGACCAGCGGGGCGACTATGATCAGCCTTGACCGTAGCGCAGACATCACACTGCGATATCCATGTTCTGACATCGGGTCTCATGGATGGCCACCAACACCGACGATTGATTTGATCTATAGTCTTATCCAGACCCATATGCCCGGCACTGGGAGAGCAATGGCACCACTGAAACACTTGTTTTTGAAGAGGCACTGTAGGGAGCAGTAATCGTCCTTGGTTCACGGGGTAGCCATTCTTAACTTGCCATTCCTTATGACTGCGCAACCAGTTCTTTCAGTAAAAGGTGTTCACTCCCTTACGGACTCCTTGTAGAAACGCATCCGGTTGTATAACACATACCATCTTGGCTGGATCGATGATAGCAGTTTCCACAACAGTGTAAGGGACCTTAAGGGATGATTGGCGAGTTAGTGCATCAGCTTTTCTGTTTTCCACCCCCGGACGGAAGGTTATAATGAAATGGAACTCCGAAAAGAACAGCATCCACCTAAGTTGTCTCGGAGTGAGGTGTCTAGCAGCAGTCATAAACTGTAGGTTTCTGTGATCTGTATATACAGTGACCATGTGTTTGGCCCCCATCAAGAAATGTCTCCATTCAGTGAACGCGACCGTAATCACCAAAAGCTCTTTTTCAGCTATACAGTAATTAATTTCGGCCCCGTTCAATTTCCGAGACAGATACGCCACCGGATGCAGTTGACCGGTCAGCTCATGTCTTTGCGAAAGGATGGCACCAAGCGCCACATCAGAGGCATCCGCCTCAACAATAAAATGTCTGTCAGGATCAGGATGAGCCAGCACAGGGGCAGACACAAAGGCTTTCTTCAAAGCTTCAAAGGCTTCTTGAGCCCCCTGATTCCATGTGAACGACTGTGCCTTCCTCAACAAATGAGTGATGGGAGCCACCACCTGAGAGAACTGCTTAATGAATCGCCGGTAAAAGTTGGCAAAACCGATGAAGCATTGAACGTCTTTCACGTTCTGTGGAACAGGCCAATCTTTCACCGCTCTGATCTTTCTCTCGGACATCTCCTGACCATGGGGGCTGAGCATGACTCCCAAGAACTCTACTGTGGATACATGAAAGTTGCATTTGCTCAATTTGCAGTAGAGACCATGCCTCTGTAGGAGTTGCAAGACTGACCTGACGTGATGGAAGTGCAGTTCCTCGGACTCATAGTAGATGAGGATGTCATCTATATAGACAATAACGTAGTGATCCAGTATTTCTCGCAGCACTTCATTTAGAAAGTACTGGAAAGCCGCTGGGGCATTACACAGCCCAAACGGCATGACCAGGTACTCATAGAGACCGTACCGGGTTTTAAAGGCTGTCTTCCACTCATCCCCTTTTCTCATTCTAACCAGATAATACGCTCCTTTTAAATCCAGCTTGGTGTAGACAGTGGCCGACTTCACCTGGTCCAATAAGACATTGATCAGAGGAAGGGGATACCTGTTTTTAACTGTCACAGCGTTTAGCGCCCTAAAATCTACACAAGCCCTCAATTCACCATTCGCTTTAGGAATGAAGATCAGAGGGGAGGCAGCCGGGGATTTGGAAGGACGAATGAACCCCAGCCCTAACAGCTTATCCAGATAGGCCCTCAGATGCACATTCTCTGATTTAGTTAATGCATATAAACGTCCACTGGGAATCACGGCCCCAGGGACCAAATCAATTTGACCATCATATTGCCGGTGTGGAGGGAGCTCCTTTGCTTGAACTTCATCAAAGACCCCTTGGTACTCCATATAAACCTCGGACAGAGGCACCTCCTTTTCTGCTGCCGTGGCCACCCACTCTCCGCAGGCCAAAGCGGCAGAGGGTCTCTTGTTAACCTCATAACAATGTTCCCAACAGTACGAGGGGTTCATGTTGATGGTACCCGTATCCCAATCAATGTCCGGGTTATGACGTTTCAACCAAGGGATGCCTAATATGATATCATACTGTGGGGCTTTGATTATGTTAAACATGACCCTTTCTTTATGGCACCCGAACAGCATGTCTGTTTCACCCGTATGATAACTAATGGGGCCTAGGTCCAATTTCCTCCCATCCACCGCATATATCTCTTCGCTATTGGGTCTAGGAATCAAAAGTATCCCTACTCTCTTTGCCTCAGTCATATCCATGAACATGCCTGTGGCCCCCGAGTCCACCATAGCATGCATGGTAATCCATGTATTCTGTATGGATAACGATATGTCAATAAACAAATGTTGCAACCCTACTACATTCTTCAACAAGGAAGGGATGCATGCCTGACTCCAAGGAACCCCTTCGTTCACCTTAGAGTCCTCTAGTTTTCCGATGGCTTCTCTATTGCTGCTGAAGCGCCTCTGGTCTGACGGAATCTGGACATCTTGGGTTTAACAGGACATTCCCTAACAAAATGGCCTTTCTTGCCACAGTAGAGACAGAGCCCGCTTTTACGACGCAACTCTTTCTCGGTGGAAGTTAAAGCGGCTCTAACCGCCCCCACATCCATGGGTTCAGAACCAGTGGCCGTGTTAGTGTCACCTGCTTTCGAAAGCCCATATGAAGGGATAGTTCTATTCCTGGTCTTAATGTCACCCTTGCGTTTCCTTAATCTATGGTCCAAACGCAGAACCAGGTTAATCAAATCCTCACATGCAACTGGCTGTGGATCGATCTGCGCAATGATGTCTTTCATGTCATCATTCAACCCTTGGTGAAACAGAGAGGTTTGTTTGGCCTCAGGCCACTTTGTCTCCGTCACCAGCCTCCGGAATGAATTCAGATATGTCAAGATGTCCTGCGTACCTTGTCGGAGCCCCAACAGTTATTCATCAGCGATGTACGAATCCGCCCTTTGATCGAACACCCTCGTAAATTCATCCTTAAAGGCTTCCCAATCATGTACGACAGGGTCGTCTCTTTGAAGCAAAGGAACCGCCCACTGGGCTGCATCCCCCGCTAAATATGAAATAAGGAATGCAACCTTTGCCTGATTGGTGGGAAAAGATCGAGGCTTGCAAGAAAAATGCAACATAACCTGTGTGAGAAAGACCTGAACTGAGCCTGCATCCCCTTTAAAGCGTTCAGGGTTAGCTAATGGAATAGAGACTGGCATCTCCACCACCACCAGACTAGGAGGAGTGGTACTCGATGCTCCTGCATTAAATGGATTCCTCTGAATGGTGTCTAGTCTGTTCCGCAATTCTGTTGTCTCCTGCCTGGAGGAGAGCAACTCCGACTGTACCAGCACTAAAGCTGCTAACACATCAACAAGGGTGACCATTTCAACAACCACTTATTTTAGATTCTTGTATCGCGCTGGAATCAATCCCGTAAGGGTATCTCCGCGCTTTGCTCTTCCAAGGCTAAGCATGCTTTACAGCTACAATGTAGGTGATTATTGTGGTGGGAATGCTTCTCGGAACAGTAGAGTTTTCAAGGATTTCCTGAAAGACCGGTGGTTAGTAGACAGTCTTAAATCAGAGGGAAGTTTGTTCCATAGAGCGGGGCCAATTGAAGAGAATGCTCGATCTCCCTGTCTAGATTTTTTTGTGACAGGTGGTTTCAGGAGAGCTTGGTTGCAGGAGCGAAGTGACCGACAGGGTTTATATAGCTCCAATGATTGGGAGAGATATTTAGGACTATCTCCATATAAAATTTTATGAACCGTGCAGCATATTTTAAAGCTGATTTGCTGCCGTACAGGGAGCCAATGCAGCTCTTCTAACAGAGGCTTGGATGGAGTCCTGGGTGGTGCACTCATGACCAGTCTAGCCGCCGTATTCTGGACTACCTGCAAACGTCCCACCGCATCTGCATTAGCAAGTGTCAGCAGGGCGTTGCAGTAGTCTAGGCGGCTAGTAACCAGGGCCTGTACGAGGGTCTTCCTGTAGGTATCAGGAAGGTACGGGAAGACTCGTCTTAAGAGGCCGATGGTGTGAAAGCACAATCCCACGATATGGTTAGTGTGTTCCTTGAGGGTTAGGTTTTGATCAATTTTTACCCCTAGGTTTTTAACATGTGGCTTTGATGTTGGGACTGGACCTAGGTCCAGCGGCCACCAGTCAGGAGACCACAGAAGATTTGCTTTGCCGAAGAGCATGATCTCTGTTTTTGTGACGTTGCATTGGAGGTAATTAGCGGCCATCCAATGTGACACTGCCCTCATACCCTCAGCAAAGTTTTCCTTGACTTTATGGTCAAGGGAGCTGAAAGGGTAGAGGAGCTGAGTGTCGTCAGCGTAGGAGACAGGTGTGAACCCATATTTTCGTACAATCTCAGCAAGGGGGGCCACATAAACATTAAATAATGTAGGGCTAAGACAAGAGCCCTGTGGCACCCCTTTCGTGAGCACCCTCGAGATGGAACTATAGGGGCCCAAGCTGATAGATTGAGATCTCCCGGAAAGGAAACTCTCCAGCCAGGATAGTACTAGGCCTCCTATCCCCACTCCCTGCAGACGGCTGAGAAGGATGTCATGGGACACGGTATCGAAGGCCGCAGACAGGTCCAACAGCACTAGAATCATGGAGCCCCCTCTGTCCTGTGACATTTTGATCTTATCAGTCACCGAGAGGAGGGCTGATTCAGTGCTGTGGTTGGGCCTGAACCCAGATTGAGATTGGTCCAGGCCCCCTGTCGCCTCGATAAAGCTGGAAATGATGGTATTCGCGTGTTTCTCAGCCAGTTTGCTAATGAAAGGGAGGAGGGAGATGGGGCGAAGGTTGGAGAGCTCTGACCAGGGTAGGGTGGTGTTTTTACGAATAGGGTTCACAACCGCTTCTTTCCAATGTTGTGGGAGTTTTCCTTCGGCAAAGGAAAGATTTATTATCTTGTGGATGGATGGGCCTAAGAATTCTGTCAAGGAAGAGATCAATTTAGCAGGGATCAGGTCGTTAGGTGAACCGGTCTTCATCTTGTTAATGAGTGTTTCCAGTTGCTGCAGGGTTATTTCTGGGAATACATTAAGAGTATTCCCAGGGGTCGTCATAAGGGGGGTTTCAGAGGCATCATTCTTTAGTGGGCCTGCGACTTGCATGATTTTCTTATATATCCCCTCAATTTTATCTTCAAAAAACTGGGAGATATTATTGCAGAGGTCTTGGGAGAAGGTGTCAGGGCTCTCACACATTGCTGGACTAGTAAAGGCCTTTCCTCCTGGTCACTGACCAGGAGGAAATAATACTTGGGTCGGATATTCTGTTATCCTCGCAGTCCTCGGGATCAGTGTGATGTTAAAACAAGGCCACCTCCTTATCTATCCAAACCCAGATTGCTGTAATAGCCATGGGTTAAGGAAGGATCAGGCGAGGGCAAAAACCGCGGGAAGGGAAGGGGACAGCGTGGAGGGAGATCTGGAAGACAAACAACAAAACGGTTGGTACCGAGTTCTATCAACCAGACAATATGCAACCACTACAATCCAACAATAATGGCACATACCTGTAAAGAAAACTAAGGTCACGGTACTGTACTGGTATGGCACATCTTATCATCAAATCCCGACAAGAATACGAATGAAGCTCTGTACCCCTGTAACACACAAAGATAATAGCCCTTACACTATATCCTATACTTCCCTTTACCATGTATGTCTTGAACACTTGTGTATAGTACCTGGGATGGAAGGGAAAGTCTCAGCAGCTTCTAGTCAGGTATTCGTTGAATAGAAATAAGGATAATAAAGGGTACATCACCCATAAGGAGAACAATTGAAGTCACAGTACCTGAGCCGAAGAATATATGTTGACGATAACTCACAGGTACTTGTGGTAATGTATTCTGTAATAATTCCCACCAGAAGTCGCAAGACGCAGACTTGACTGACAAGAATACTCTTACCAAGCCTGGTAAAGCAATGATTGCTACGGCGAGATTTCGTCCTCCACAAGAACCTCGGAAACGAGACTCACCAACGGAGGGCAAAGCTGAACCGTTTATCGAACAAACGGTCCTCCGCATGAGCCGATGCAAGAAGGCTCGACAATGGAGGAACGTAAACGTAAGAAGCACTTAACAAAGGAACCAGGAGTCCTCCGCAAGAGCCGATGCAAGAAGGCTCGCCAACGGAGGTACTCCGACGTGGCAACTCCCACGAAAGAACAAAGATTCCTCCGCATGAGCCGATGCAAGAAGGCTCGCCAACGGAGGAACGCAGATGCGTTTGTTTCCAACCAGCAGAGAATGCCGATACACTAGGCAGCAACGAGCCGCACAGAGAACCAAACGGCAATCCAGTGGAAACGCTGTGATCTCTCAGGGAGGGAAGGATACCATACGGTCTAAGGAGCAAGAATATCCGACGCGGAAAACAGGAAGTTTCCTTCTTTATAGAACCGCCCATCAGTAGGCGCTAAGCATTGTGGGACATGTAGTTGTTTCCGTACCTATGGGGCACACAGTCAGTTCCTCCCTCTTGAGGCGCTCAGGGGATCGTGACAAATCCTCTACAAATGTACGGATAAAAAGGTGTATAAGTGTGACAGAAAAGTGACAAATTTGATTAAACACATGTACTATTTAAAAGAGTCCTTATAAGATGCCCAAGTAAATCAAGGCCAAATAAAATGACACAGCTCTTAAACAAGTGTCAATGCAGTCCCTTCACCAAATTCCAAGAAACCTGCAGTCTCCAAAGCAATATAAAAATAATAAATAAGAAGATCAAATGAACAAGCCATCAAAGGATAAAGATGTGCATGCTCCTACTGTTAAAAGTTCCTTAAAATCGGTCAAAAACCCAGACTAGCAAGAGTCCGTTATCTGTCATGATTTCATAAGAAAAAAAGAGGAGAGAAGATAAGGAGGACCTACATGCATAAAATAAGTAGATCGTAAAGATGAATAACGTACCAATAGAGAGGTAAATCGTCTATTCGGATATAATTTAGTGCACCAAATTTCACAGGGCACTTTTCAATAAGTGTGCCAATATTCAGCATCTGAAAGCAAAAAAGACACACTGCTTAAGATATAATGCCTGCATTGTGATGGACATCTAGGCAAGCCCGTCTGCGTCCGTCTGCGTCCGTCTGCCCCTGGAGTGCGCTCAGCACCAAGGTCCCTTCCTCTCCGACACTCTACAGTTATGACACCAGCACCCTCCTCGCCATCAACCCTGGATGCCACATTGTCTGCCAGGACCAACCTCTATCTCGGACCGGACATCGCCATTGCCATCACCGACGGCTACTAAATCACTGGCAAGTACCACCCCAACCCTCCAGGAGGAGGGATTGCCATCACCTACAGAAGCACACTCCGACTGACCACCCACTCTAATGACCCAACGGTGGGCATTGAACACCTCAACATCCAGATGCGGACCAACCCTTAGCCCATCCTGTGCGGCCCCCTCATCTGCAGGTGCCCCGGGCCATGGACCCCCATTCTCCGATATCATTGTAGACCTCATTGCACCCCATGCTCTCCCATCCACCGACAATATCCTACTCAGTGAACTCAAGTTCCACGTGGACAACCCCAGTGACCAGAACACCAACCGCTCCTGGGCAAGCTCCCCAACATCAGACTCAAGCAGCTAGTCACCGCAGCGAGCCACATTGCAGAACACACGGCCAAGCACGTCTCCTCCACCAGCGGGAACTTCAACTACAGCCACACCATCAGACTCTCCTGGACCGACCATCATTGTCTACATCATGTCCTCACCATGCCCACCGTACACCACCATCATCATCACCCCCTCTCGCAGCTGGATCGAGGCCACCAAAGAACGTCTTGTCAACTCCCTCAGCACCACCACTCTGCCAACAGACAGTGACATCGCAGCGTGCAACCGCCACCGATGAATCTTCAACTGCGCCAACACCCTGACACCCCTCAAGAATGGCACTGCATCAGTACCTTACGCCTGCCTGGTGGCAGGCGTAAGGGTGACACAGTGCCATGGGGGTAGGCTGGCCCCATGCATTGCTGGAGTTCTGTCATGGTTGTGACCCGACTGCAGCAATGCGTGACTTTAGCGTAGACAGATACGTCAGGATTTCAGACATATCTGTCATTACTTGCATCATAGAATGCTCTCCAGTGAATATGTAATACAGGCAGGGGAAACCCAATTTACCCTTGTAGGCTTGGGCACTTAATCATTAAGGTCAGAGGGGTGCTACAAGGGACTTGATTTTAAAAACAGAATGTACTTAGTTGGGAGTTGTCTTCAGATAATCGCACTCCAGTGTATCAACAAGATATCACGTGCAAAGAAAAATCAGACAAATGGAATAAATTACTGGAAGGAGGAGAATGAAAGATACACGGAAAGAATACAAATGTATTCATAGGAAATTTTATAAGTTTAGAAATGTAATTCACAAATAAATGTATGGGGAGACATTTGAAAAAATGAATTTAAGCAAAAAGGTTATGAACAGAGGTATGAGCAACTTAAACACATCAGTTCAAAACTTAACATCAACTCCTGATAATTACGACAAACAACCAGAATAATTAATTAACAATGGTTGTAGGCTTGTTCCAACTAAACGTTGATGGAGATGATGGGAGTGTCGACGTTTCGGTCTTTAATGCTGTCGTCATGAAGACCATCATCAGGACCAAACAATTCATTGCTGGTAAAAACCCCCTAAATTAAAACAGTAAATCATCCATTATTATATATACAAGTTAAAATATATTTCAATTATAAAACAAATTATACCGTGTATCAAGAGAAATAATACTAATAAGAAATATACAACATAGTACCCCTTCCTGGTACTGTTTGTTACAGAAGAATGCAACACAATTGACAAATAAATCATACACAATGCGCAATCATCAAACTGAGGCTACTTGAAGATGCCAATCAAAAAAGGGAAAAAAATTGAAGACATAGCTAAGATAAGTCATGATTCTGTCTACTAGAGCCTCTTTCAGTGTACATTAGATATTGACATTCATTAGCATGGGTATGGAGCCCTAATATGTACAAAGACAAACATACCTAATACACATGTCAAGGATTCACTAAAAAAAATTAAACATATTGTTTGTCACTTGTCACAATCAAAATCATATTGCAAATCATATTGAGACTAAAACCTATTTAATATAAAATTATTCATGTCTTCTAAGTAAAAAATTATGATATTGATTGTCACCTGGAAATAAACACTTGAACCCTTCTCTTGGAAGTGAGAGGTAGCGACCGCTGGAAGCGGGAAGTGGATCTAAAAATGAATAGAGCAATTTAGAAGCCGGAGGGGGGGAATGAAGGGAGGGGAGAGGTGAGGGAAAAAGACATACCTTAGCTATGGCTTTCAAATGGACGCTGTGGCTGAATGCCGAATGAAATCTGTAACAATGTGGCACAAATGTCCATTTCAGATAACGTATGGGTACAGAGAATTGAACAATGCAGTATTTTTCCCTCACCTCTCCCCTCCCTTCATTCCCCCCCTCTCCCCCCTTTCTCCTCCACCCCCCATCTCTACCCTGCCCTGCCTTGCTCCGTTCGCCGGTTACTTCGGGTCTATTTAGATCCCGGCTTCTAAATTGCTCTATTCATTCTATACAAACAGTACCAGGAAGGGGTACTATGTTGTATATTTCTGATTAGTATTATTTCTCTTGATACACGGTATAATTTGTTTTATAATTTAAATATATTTTAACTTGTATATATATTAATGGATGATTTACTGTTTTAATTTAGGGGGTTTTTACCAGTAATGAATTGTTTGGTCCTTAAGATGGTCTTCATGACGACAGCATTATAGACCGAAACGTCGACACTCCCATCATCTCCATCAACGTTTCATTGGAACAAGCCTACAACCATTGTTAATTAATTATTCTGGTTGTTTGTCGTAATTTTACAAAAAAGGGAGGAAGGAGAAGTGATCGGTTGATCTACGGACACTGTTTACCACTCAGGGGAGTGGAAGGTCCAGTCACAGCGTGTGCCCGTATCGGCAGATACAACAAGGAGGGGTGCCGGACTGTTCCTAGGCGTGATTAGGGAAAAAGTTAATTGGCGTGACCGAAGGTGTAAGTGTAACACCCAAGGGCATCCATTTTGTTGGATGGATTTGCCTCACACACCCCGAAGGATGTCATGCTTCATCATCGGCGGTTGCTCCTCGTCGGGGAGGCGGTGCAATCCCCGACGGGCTCACCTCAAAGAGGGGCTCTTTGGCGGAGATCTTTTTCCAACAGCCTTATGGTGAGGTGTGGGTGTGTGGGCAGGGAGGTATGTGACGGTGAAAAGGGATATTTAAAATGTAGCTCAGGGTACCGGAATCAACTTTATTCAGGGGGTCCCTAGCTGCAATTAAAACCAGGGGGCTAGCTCACTAGGACTCAACGAGTAAGGTCAGGTGAACCTAGATGGGGCTAGTGGTGAAGACGGTCGACATGTTTCTCGCTGTGGGCAAAAGTTGCCCGCGATTCATCAGGACCTTTAACAAGGTGATCTAAAACATGCTGGTGTCATGTGTGAGTTTTGTGTGTGTTTACCTCTGTGGGAGTTGTCCTATGCCTAGACATAGAAAGGAGATAAAACAACAATCATTATAAACAATTTGCAGGTAGCAGAATAGGTCACGCCAAGGGAAAGACCTGTGAATAATGTGGCATGCTGTACTAGTGCTTCAAGTAACAGTCATTGCATGCCTCAGTGGTGATGTATGCCGAGTGTCTATAGTGTGGAACACTGAACAATCACTGAGTGGGTGAGGTGGATTGTTGTGACATGTGAAGAGGTTTAAATAAAAAGTTTAAAAGGTTTTAAAATAAAGATATGCAGCAGCTGTCCAGGTTCAAGTGTAAAACTGGGTTCATACCATGTGTTTTTGCATCAGTTAAACGCGAGGAGGACACCCATAATAACATCAAAGTGAATAGGTGAAGAGTTGCACACACACTGACTCTAAAAGAGCCTAAGTTTTAACACATTAACATTGTGGACTCACCAAACTGTCAAGAACTATCAGCCACATGAGGGGTCGGCGGGATCTAGCATCAAGGATGAGTCCTTAGGTTGAAACTGGGGTCAAGGTAAACAAACCGCCAGGCAACCATTAGTAAATGGGCAGTGACTAAAACCACATGGAACTCCTGGTCTAGAGCCCTAATGTCCCGCTACAGCACTTACCTCTAATCTCTCGTGCCTTCGCTGCGTGACCTACCCTTCTCCGCCGAGCTCGAGTAGATGTGGGAGCTCGGCGGGGAGGGTTATTTACACTGGCGGCAGCGAATCAACACGGATCGCGCGTCTCCGCCTATCGGCGTGTCACGTGGTTTGTGCCGATCGCGGGGCGGCCATCTTAGACTAGTCGATCGGTAGCTACGGGGGGGCTATGACGCTGAATAGCGCACCGCTTTGCAGAGTTAGGATACCCATAAATCAGCAGCTTATGTTCCATGGGAGCCGGGTTTCGCTCCAGAGTTGAAAAATAATTGGTCGCACATTATTATCAAATATGATGCCGATCAGTACTGCGGTGGCCATCTTAGACTGGTGTTATGTAGCCTAACCCCTGAGTGGATCCATGGACCTAGCATGTTCTAGGCGGTTTTGTTTTGAAGCTTGTGGTGTGTATTCATCTGGGGTAGAGTGTAGATGGCTCATGAAGGATGCTAGTGAAAAAAAACCTTGGCACAGTCATCAGTTCCGAGTGTGTCATGCATAGCCCCTAAAGTGCTGTGGCTTTAATTCTGGTCGTGAAGCCGACAGTCTGTTTGTCGTAATTATCAGGAGTTGATGATAAGTTTTGAACTGATGTGTTTAAGATGTGTTTAAGTTGCTCATACCTCTGTTCATAACTTTTTTGCTTAAATTCATTTTTTCAAATCTCTCCTCATACATTTATTTGGGAATTACATTTCTAAACTTATAAAATTTCCTATGAATACATTTTTATTTTTTCCGTGTATCTTTCATTCTCCTCCTTCCAGTGATTTATTCTATTTGTCTGATTTTTCTTTTCACGTGATATCTTGTTGATACACTGGAGTGCGATTATCTGAAGACGACTCCCAACTAAGTATATTCTGTTTTTAGAATCAAGTCCCTTGTAGCACCCCTCTGACCTTAATGCTGCAGTGAATACAGCGCACCCATGGTGCCTCAAGAAGGGGTCAGTGAAAAGTGTTGCAACACTGTCTTGTCGTAGCGCTGCAACACTTTTCATGACTGAGACCGAGGAATGCGCACTGATGTTGTGCATTCCTGCCCTGTAGGTCTGTTGCAGGGCAGTGCAGCAACATTGCTTGCAGTGCTGTCCAGCACCAACACCTGCTCTAAAGATGCACCAAGTGTTATCTCCATTTTTAAGACCAGCTATTATCTGGTCTTAAAAAACTGCCTTTAACTGCAGTTAGCGGTAGTTTTTTTGGTCCTCCAAAGTTCAGGAATTCCCTTGGAAATATCACGAAGTGGGGTTAGCTGACGTTTTTGCATGGGAATGCCTCCCTTGCATGTCATTATCGATAACAGAAGTGGCGATCTTTAGAATAGGCATTTTCGCCAGAAAAAGGCCGATAACAGAGGTTAGCGACAGCTTGCAGATAAGCCGATAAAAATCTTGCCGCAAAACCGTCAGAAAAGGGCCACTAAGGCGGCGTTAACTCCTTGTACATATGTCCCACATTATTATGAAAGTAGCACAACAGAACTTTTCCATTAACATCATAAGCACTCGATCACACCAAAATCTAGCTTCTTGGCCAACTCTGCCTTAATATATTTTTAGCCCTAGCATAATATCCTGTACACGTTAAGCTCCATGGCGATGCAGCTCCCATTATTGATCTTAGTACAGTGCAATTTAGCTTTTCATGCACCTATGCACTATATTACACATTATACCATAACAATGTTAATGTATGTGCATCGTATTAATCAATTAACAGTAGGTGGCCGTATTTACACTTATTGAGAGTAACATATACAACCATATTATAATCATTGTATTCTGTCATGCTAACTGTATTTGTTGGTTGGCATCTTCTTCTATCATGGATAACATCATTTGTGCGTAGGTCTCAGTCACTAGAGTTATTTCTTTACATGCATTGCAAGTTTCATGTTCTTTTTCCTCTCTGTAGGTGTGTTATGGAGGAGTGCTCATTAGTTAGAATAAGGTTATTGCTTATTGTAGAGAACTGTGAGATTTAGCTTGCCTAATTCAATATTGGCAGTGAACATGTGGAGTGTAGGGATGAGAATGAGTCTCCTGTACAAGGCAGACCAAATTGTTGTTTAATTCAAGGTCACATATCTGCGACCAATTCAGCCACTTGTGCAGAAGTTACATTATGGAGCCAGGAGGCCTCCACTACGGTATGCAACTGTTACCACGGATTTTTTACAGCGCATACCATTACAACGGATACTATTACAACGCAGGTCATTTTACAACGGATGCCTTTACATCGCATTACACTACAACGCACATACTATTACAACGCATACCATTACATCGTAAGTATAATTATAGGTAAGTTTATCTTTTTTATTTTTTGGGGGTTTTGGGGTACAGGGTTATTTTTAGGTTTTAGGGCTGGGTTTGGGTTTTGGGGTACAGG
This sequence comes from Lissotriton vulgaris, assembly GCF_964263255.1. NCBI lineage: Eukaryota > Metazoa > Chordata > Amphibia > Caudata > Salamandridae > Lissotriton > Lissotriton vulgaris. The sequence goes on along the minus strand of NC_141693.1, from coordinate 1,433,363,520 downwards.
GGTATTTTTAGGTTTTAGGGCTGGGTTTGGGGTACAGGGGTATTTTTAGGTTTTAGGGCTGGGTTTTGGGGTACAGGGGTATTTTTAGGTTTTAGGGTTGGGTTTGGGTTTTGGGGTACAGGGTTTTTTTAGGTTTTAGGGTTGGGTTTGGGTTTTGGGGTACAGGGGTATTTTTAGGTTTTAGGGTTGGGTTTGGGTTTTGGGGTACAGGGGTATTTTTAGGTTTTAGGGTTGGGTTTGGGTTTTGGGGTACAGGGGTATTTTTAGGTTTTAGGGCTGGGTTTGGGTTTTGGGGTACAGGGGTATTTTTAGGTTTTAGGGTTGGGTTTGGGTTTTGGGGTACAGGGGTATTTTTAGGTTTTAGGGTTGGGTTTGGGTTTTGGGGTACAGGGGTATTTTTAGGTTTTAGGGTTGGGTTTGGGTTTTGGGGTACAGGGGTATTTTTAGGTTTTAGGGTTGGGTTTGGGTTTTGGGGTACAGGGGTATTTTTAGGTTTTAGGGTTGGGTTTTGGGGTACTGGGGTATTTTTAGGTTTTAGGTTTGGGTTTGGGTTTTGGGGTACAGGGGTATTTTTAGGTTTTAGGGCTGGGTTTGGGTTTTGGGGTACAGGGGTATTTTTAGGTTTTAGGGTTGGGTTTGGGTTTTGGGGTACAGGGGTATTTTTAGGTTTTAGGGTTGGGTTTGGGTTTTGGGGTACAGGGGTATTTTTAGGTTTTAGGGTTGGGTTTGGGTTTTGGGGTACAGGGGTATTTTAGGTTTTAGGGTTGGGTTTGGGTTTTGGGGTACAGGGGTATTTTTAGGTTTTAGGGTTGGGTTTGGGTTTTGGGGTACAGGGGTATTTTTAGGTTTTAGGGGTACAGGGGTATTTTTAGGTTTTAGGGTTGGGTTTGGGTTTTGGGGTACAGGGGTATTTTTAGGTTTTAAGGCTGGGTTTGGGTTTTGGGGTACAGGGGTATTTTTAGGTTTTAGGGTTGGGATTGGGTTTTGGGGTAGAGGGGTATTTTTAACCTATTTTTACAAATAATAAAATTAAAATTAATTTAAATAATAATTTTATTAAAAAAATATATTACAAATAATTAAATTAAATAATACATTAATAAATATTTACATTATATTTTAAAATTATTTATTATTATTATATACTTACCTATACTTACGTTGTAATGGTATGCGTTGTAATAGTATCTGCGTTGTAGTGTTTTGCGTTGTAAAGGTATCCGTTGTAAAATGACTTGCGTTGTAAAAAATCCGTTGTAATGGTATGCGTGCTAAAAGTACGCGTTGTAACATCATATATCCCTCCACTACACTTTCTAGGGTGCACACAGCATTTGTAGCTATCAAATCCCCCATCATCTATCAAGGAGGGGCCATCCACAAACAGTGTAATCACACTTTGCAAGGGGTTCATTTTTAATACCCGGTTTTGGATTTGTGCATACTTCAGTGACATCGCGAAAGCTTCAGGCTCTGGCTCTGACAACAAAGTAAAAAGAACAATTGATGGACAGAATGCAGAACAATGCCATACATTCACCCAAGTACAGAGATCTGGGCCTACATCCATCGTTTTTTTGCTCCCCATGCCATTCCAGTTTGAACTCAGCCATATGCAGATCAGTCTTGACCCTGCATCCAATGGGAACAGTCCAGTCTGAACTGCCAGGCCAGATCCTCTCTGGATTGCAAACAAGCATCCTAGCACCGGTTTTGTACTTTTACCCCTCATCAGCCAGGATAGCCTGACTTCAGTGGCATGGAGAGTACTGGACCCACATCTGGGCATACCAGTCCCACTAGGGGTGACAAATGCAAAAAGAACAATTGATGGACAGAATGCAGAACAATGTCATACATTCACCCCAGTACAGAGTTCTGGGCCTAAGTCCAATTGTTTTGTTGCTCCCCATTGCATTCCAGTTTGAACCCAGCTATACGCAAATCTGTCTTGACCCTGCGCCCAGTGGGAACAGTCTAGTCTGATCTGCCAGACCAGGTATTCACTGGACTGGAAACAAGCCTCCTTAAATCGGTTTCGTTATTTTACCCCTCATCTGCCAGGATAGCCTGACTCCAGTGGAATGGACCTACGCCTGGGCATACACGTCCCACTTGGGGTGATAAATGCAAAAAGAACAATTGATGGACAGAGTGCAGAACAATGTCATACATTCAGCCCAGTGAGCAAAAGAATGATGAATTTAACCCAGATCTCTTGACTGGGGGTATATGTTTTGATTTGTTCTGCATTCTGTCCATCAATTGTGTGTCTTTTCCTTTCTCATCCTAAGTGTGTGGGGTATGCCTACACATGGGCCCCGTACTCACTGTGCCACTGGATTCAAGCTATCCTGGCTGATGTGGGGTGAAACCCAGAAACCGGTCCTAGGATGCTTGTTCCCAGTCCAGGGAGGACATGGCTTAGCAGTCCATGCTGGACTGTCCCCTGAGGCACAGGGTCAAGACAGATTTGCATATGGTCAGGTCAAAACTGAGGTGGCATGGTGAGCAAAAGAATGATGGATTTAACCCAGATCTCTTGACTGGGGTGAATGATTTGATTTTTTCTTCATTCTGTCCATCAATTGTGTGTCTCTTGCTTTTTCACCATAAGTGCACTGGATATGCCCAGACATTGGTCCCGGGCTCATTGTGCCGCCGGGATTAAGCTATCCTGGCTGATGAGGGGTTAAACACCAAAACCGGTCCTAGGATGCTAGTTTCCGGTCCAAGGAGGACCTGGCTTAGCAGTTTGGGCTGGATTATTCCCATGAGGCACAGTGGGGTCAAGACTGATTTGCAGATGGCCAGGTTTAAACTGGGGTGGCATGGTGAGCAAAAGAATGATGGGTTTAGCCCAGATATCTTGATTGGGGGTGAATGTTCTAATTTGTTCAGCATTCTGTCCATCAATTGTGTGTCTTCTATGACAACAATGTGGCAGGATATAGGGTACAGCAAAGCCTCAAGGTGAAATTGTCAGCTGCCAATATATTTGTTCATAATTGGTCGATATACTACTGGTCAGTTGTTGGGTTTTAGTGCGAATGAGAAGTATCTTGACAAAGTGAGACACCATTAGCATAAGAGTAAACCCCATGGCTATAGTCTCACTCTGCTCAATGCTGACACCAACTGCTGCTACTGCTTTAAGGCAGACAGGCAGTCCAGTGGCTACAGTGTCAAGAGTGCCTATGATATACGCAACAGGTCTTCGAGAAGCACCATGTGTTTGGGTAAACACTGAGAAAGTGCAGCCCTCCCTCTCACGACAAAATAGAGCAAACTCTTCACTGTAATCAGGCATTTTCTAGGGTCGAGGCTCAGCAGAGACTTTCTCACAAATCTAGGAGGGAATTCATGCTTCCAATGTCCAATGGTAGGGGATCAGACACATCCTTGCATAGTAGGCAAAAGTTGGGTACCCACTGTCAATAGTAGCCCACCATTCCCAGCAACATCTGGATTCTTCTCTGCTTGATATGAGGGTTCATTTTCAGAATGGCAGAGATTTTCTCTTGCGACACATTTCTTTCTTCTTTTCCAACATGGTATAGGACTTCTCCCAGATACAGGACTTTTCTCTAGCAATACAGCAACTTACTCTGGGCCACTTTATGCCCCTTTTTTGCTAGATGATTCAACAGGGTGATAGTATCCCTTGCGACATTGACACTACCAACAGTTTGTCAATGTACTGGACCAGGACTGAGTTATGCAGTAGCTTTAGGGTTTCCAGATTCTTTTTAAAGATCAGGTTAAGGATCAAGGGGCTTTCTGTATACCCTTGTGGGACTCTGTGGCATGCCAAAATTATGTTTTGGAAACCTAAACAAGCCAATTGGCTTCTACAGGCCCATAACAGGGGAATTACATGGACTCCTCAAAATCTCCTTCAAAATCCCTTGCTGCATCATGGACTTAATCACAAGTGCCATTCCAATGATTGTTTCTCGTGAAAGATTTTATTGGGGCATTCAGGGATATTCAGCGCTAGGTTTAATGAGACCAATGTATTTATTTGAAAAATCCCAAATGTTGGCTTTTACAGTGTCTTTCAAAACTAGGGGCAAATTATCCACAGTCATCATAGGGAACAGCTGAATGCCCCCCCCCATAGCTTGGCTAGTATAAAGTCCACATCTTCATCATGTGCATGGAGCTCGGCACCCTCTGGTGTACAATAAATAGTGCAATTTTAATTGCATGAAAAGTCACAGCGCAACAGGTTGACTAGACTAGAATCATTGACAATAAACAGTTGATCTTCTTCAAAGTAACCTATCTTAACTGGAACCTTTTCTGATACAGGCTTTACAGGCTGCTCATTGGCAATGCCTACAAATTGTATCTGAATTCCCGAGGGGATAGATTTGAGACTTCCACTGTTATAACAGTGGAATGGGTAGCATTAGTGTCAAACAAAAAGGACACTTAGTGGCCATTCATCTCTCCTGCTACCAATAGACCATTTTGTTCTCCCTCCAAGACAGTGGTAAGCATACAATCTTCTTCCCCTCTCAGGCACCATCATTGTGATTCAACTGAACCATATTCTCCGGAAGTATCAAAGACCAGTAACTGGCTTGATTCATAAAAGGATTAGGACTCATTCTTGGAACTTGGTTTGTATTGAACCTTGGTTTTCTCGTATTCTTTGGAACTGTGAGGAATTTAAATCATTGGGCTTGAGACATATTGAGATTCTGGGGTCCCTGCATCTGTTCATTTTGCATATGTATTGGCTTTACACCTTGCGTTGGACCATCTCCAGACATTCAGTTTGGATGAGCTTACACTCCCTCCACCAGTGTCCCAACTTATTCCAATAATGACATGGGTTGGAATGTTTTAGAGTTGCCACACGTGTTCTGATATTTGGAAAAAAGAAACATCACATCCCCTGCCTTATGGAACATTATTTCCAGTCTGCATCATGTGATCTTCACCTTAAAATCCAACTCCCTGGATTCCACCACTAATGCCACTTCCCAAATAAGGGCAATTATAAAGCCCCTTTCGAGCAATGCGTTGCATGTCCAAGTATCTCAAGCAGCAGTTTATTTTGACAACTATCATATTCTGGTGAATGAGCAAATTGATCTTCGGACATAAACCAAGAACAAACATTGATACATAATTGCTCATACAAACCCAGTCAGAGTTGCCGACACCGCTATTTTGTCTAAAGACCTTCAACAACCATTCATAGTATGCGGGTACTGCCTCCTCAGCTTTCTGAGTAGTTTGATTTATTTTCAACCAATCAGTCTTCTTAAGTGAGGCCTTTCCCTTCAAGAAAGTAATCACTTGCATCACTATAGAAGATGGCGCAGTCTGAGGCTCACCATTTGGCAACTATACCAACACTTAGCATTCAGGCCACAAATCACTAGGAACCACAATGCTGAAAAAGGTCTTCAAATCCTCCCACAAAAACATTTTGAAATCTACCAAAAGCAATCTACCTGCTCCCAGGGAACCATGTCTTACGATTGGACTGTCCAGAGGGATTTGATGGGCGGAAACTTCCAGAACTTTCTACTGTGTATTAATTGTGTGTTTCTTAGAATAGTTTAGCAGATCCTGTCTTGACTTTGTGAGAAAATACTTTTCTCAACTCTGTAAATTTCCCCTGCCTTCTATGTTGAGTTTCAAGCTTGAATGCCAGTATCTTCCCCCCAGAATCTTGATTTGATTCCGTGGATGCTGACACTTTCCTCTTTGAAATTCCCCCTGTCATTTACAAAGATGTATTTAAATTAGCGAAGTTCCTTTATGCAACTCATCTATTTTATATTCTGTGCATTGTATTTTGATATATTTTGCATCTTCTTCTTTATTAAACATAAATTCAGATTGCACAATTATATGGATATTTATTGCTTTGGATACAATGATTCTATTGAATGATGATTGCTTTAACCATACTACATTTTGCTAATAAACCTTCATGGTTTGGACACCATCATCTCTGTTGTTATTGTTGAGCCAAATTGGTTTCATTGGTATTGAAATGTATTGCTGAAGCTAGCTCCTTTCATACGCTTTCAATCAACAATCTGAGGTCCATACAACTAGTGGAAGAACCTGTATGATGATCATGCAAGGATATTTACGTTTAGAAAATTCTGCTTCATCAAACTTTTACGTTCACACCAAACACAGATCTAGTGTCAGCAAAATTAGGACTGAGTCTTTTCTTAAGAATGCCCTACACTCTTCCGGTTGTTAAGGTGTCAGATCTGGAGTGAGCTAAACTCCTCATTAGACTTTGAGGAATATCTCAATTTTCTACTTATCTTTTTGTTTACGCACAAAAACGCAAGACATCAAGGTGCCACCAATCAGCAGTGGTATGACTTCCATCTGTTCATGTGATGGTTCTGACAGCGTTCGCAACTAAAGCCCAGAAAAACTAAATAGCTAAATTCAATTACATTTATAAGAAGTGTGAAGTACCCTGTTAATATATCCCCCAACCACTTCACATGCTATATACTTATAATGTCTAGCCTTTACTGGTAGGCAGTCAGTGTTGCATTCTGGTCATACAACACCTTTAGTACCTCCCGGTTCAACTCTTCATCCTGAGCACAAGTTGCATCATCTTCCCCCTCAGGACTTATATGTTTTGAAGCATTTTATGTGTGGCTGAGCTCACAGGTTTTCTTCTACTCTCTTCTTCATCAAAGTGAGTGAGTTGTGGACACGGTACCTGTACAGAATCTCAAAAGGTCCAATGTCCAGAGACTTTCTATATCATTTAGTAAACTACAAAAAATGGGAATGTTAGATACATGAACCCCTTCCTCCTTTTTAGTTGTTCCACAGTACCCATTATGTCCTTGAAAGCACTATTTCAAATTTCGACCAGTTTATTAAGGTAGAGGTGGTAGTAGATGTAAAATAAATATTACACTCATCTTATATGGCTTTTATGTAGATTAACATGAGGTTCATCTCATGGGCAAAAAACACCTTGCTACTGAATCCTAGCTGTAAAAAGATGTCAATCAGTCCTTTCGCTAATGCAGGAGCAAGCATCCCCTTAATGAAACTACTTCTGGATATCTTCTCATATGTTCAGCTATCCCCACTATATTATTATCCCCAGAGGTCTTTCGAGTGTGCATAAGTCAAGCACTATGAATCCATACCCACTCATATGTTCTAACGCTAGTTATGTTATGTTATGTTATTATACACTTATAGAGCGCATTATCATCCAGGGGTATCTAAGCGCTATCAGCAGACATACACCATCAGCAAAACACAGAACCACCAGCTCAAAGAGGCACCCATGCCTCCAGGAAAAGCACAGTCTTCAGATTCTTCATAAAAGGGAGGAGATTAGTTTCCCTCCGAAGTTTAGCTGGTAGGCGGTTCTAGGCCTGAGGGATAGTGCTGGAAAAAGCTCTACCGCCTATGGATGCAAGGTTGAACCTGGGACAGACCAAATTACATGCCTCAGCTGACCGAAGGGCGCTACTTAGCGTGTAATTGATCAGACGGTCCTTAATATAGCTAGGGGCTGAGCCATAAATGGCCTTGTGTGCTACACAGAGGCTTTTAAATTTAGTTCTCTGAGTAATTGGAAGCCAGTGTAAATCCTGTAGTAAGTGCGTGGCCCAGGTCTGCCTAGGTTTTTTAAAAATTAGTCTGGCTGCGTCGTTCATTACAACCTGGAGCCTAGCCAGAAGGGTTTTCAGTAGTCCATAATATAGGGAGATGCCGTAGTCAAGACGTGCCAGGATTAGGGCAGATACCGCCAGTCTAAGAGTGGAGAAAGAAAGCAGGGAAGATAGTTTCCGGAGCTGGCGCAGCAGGCTAACACATGTGCACACCACAGCCGACACTTGCTGTGTCATAGATAGTAGGGCATCAATTTTGATGCCTAAACTCTTTACTGCCACTGCAGGTTCTGGGAAAGGTCCGAGTTCTGCCGCCCAGAACAGATCGCTCCACGGATTTGAAGCTGTGGTGACTGCTAGGACTTCAGTTTTGTCCGGGTTTATTTTGAATGAATTAGCTGAGATCCAGTTGATAATGAACTTGAGAATGTCTTGCATTCTCAAGTAAGCTGTCGATGAATAGTCAATCTGGATCAGAATTTGAGTGTCATCGGCATAATTATAAACCCTACAGTCCATCTGGTTTAATGCTGCTTTCAGAGGTTGCAAATAAATGTTAAAAAGCAGAGGTGATAGAGCTAAGCCCTGGGGTACACCACAGATCAGCTTAGCTGGCTTAGACACCAGATCTGCTAGTTGGACTCGCTGTGAGCGTTCTGCAAGGGGGGTCTACACCTTTTGGACTTAGTACTTTTTTGATTCGTTGGCCATTTGAAGCACAACTGTTCAATTTCTACATCCCTTTTGAGCCAATGAAAATGTGAGGTCCGAAAGTGGACTCACTAGAGATCAAGGGATGCTGGCTGTTTTAAGAGCTTCTGTGGACTTTGGCCTATTACCGTATTCAGGTTACAAATATGAGCCCTTGCTGTATATTAGCCTATCCTCCATTGGGATGTAAAAGTGATGGTTTGGGTGTAATCCTTCCAGAAAAGGAAACATTGACAATGACTTAGCAAACTCAGTTTTGCCGGGGAATCCAGTATCAAGAAACTCTCAAACTCTGCAATTCCAGCATGTGGTCTGCTGCCAGTTGCTCAACTGATCATCCTGATGATTAGACATTTCAGAATGCAGTACTGATGAATCTGCCATATCTAGAACTGCAAGAGATACTTCTTTGGTTCTAGGTGAAAGCATTTTCTGAGGGAGCTCCTGTTCCCTAGAGTCTGCGCTGATGGTGATATTTGCTCAGGTGATCACAAACTATATCATTCCTCAACTCCTAAGGTCATTACCCAACAGACATACCACACTGGTGTCTTCCCTTATGCCAGCTGGAATTTTACTGGTTTCACCCCTATCTTGAGCTATGTATTTGTAATGGGGATACTTAAAAGCATCAGGAGTTGTTTTGTCTCTCAGAAAATAAGCTCCTAAGATAATTTTGGACAGGTCTGCTGAGACTCGTTGTATTCTGACTACCACCAGTGGTCTACCTTTCATACAATATGTATATCATACACATAGAGAGGCTCTAGGTATCCTGTCTAGGTATCCTGTCTACTAAGAGAGATATGAGTCTTGATAAGAAGTGTTACTAGTGATATTTTTTTTAAACCAAGCCTTTGAGATTCACCATGCATTTTATTCTTATTTTTTTGTGCAGCAAGGAATAATAAATCATCACCCAACAAAGCACTCAAATCATAGGCAGCTATAGTAATACAATACTACTTAAAACATTTACAAAAAATCTTTAAAAAGGAGAGAGAAAATAAGTTACCATCTAACTGGCCACCCGAAGTGCATGCACAATAAATAGCTGGTATTTAAAGTTAATATCACAAATAAATAAAATAAAACAAATGTTGACCCAGATTTATTACTAAAGAGAAAGCAATTGTTTCTATGTGAGTATGGAAAATGTGCACAAGCTTTTTGCAGTCAGGTAAAGAGAAGGGAGATTATGGGTAAAGTGGTCTGTTTGTTTTGATGAATATAATCTGATACATATGGACTTGTGCATGATGTTTACCCGCTTAAGCACAATACAGGAGCCTTCAGTTTGTTTTGGCAACAAACCATTTTTAGACCAGGCATCCTTGGAGTGGTTCCCCCTGACTTTTCTGCCTTGTCACCTCCTGTGTTGCTGACCGCTAACCAGTGCTTAAATGCATGTACTTTCGGCTTTAAACATGGTAACATTAGCTCATCCACAATTGGCATATTTAATTTACAGATAAGTCCCTATTAAAGTGCACAACATTTGCAAAGGGTCTGTAAATTAAATACTACTGGTGGGCCTTCAGCACTGATTTTGCCACCCACTTCAGTAGCCCTTTAAACATGTCTCAGCCCTGCCATTACAGTTTTAAACTGCCATGTCGACCTGTCAAGTTAACCCTCTTGCAAGGCCTAAACATTCCTTTTTAATAAATATGTCACCCTTAAGGAAGACCTGCCAAGGGCATGTTGAAGTGTATTTAAAAGAGGAACATGTAGTTTACATGTCCTGGAAGCAAAAAACTTGTTTTTCACGACTCCAAGACTGAATTCTCACTTAAATTCAAGTTCAAGTTCAAGTTCAGAAATTTATATTGCGCACTACTCACCCAGAGGGTCTCAAGGCGCGTGGGGAGGCGTGTGCATTTACTTATCGAATATCCAAGTTTTTAGTTGCTTTCTGAAGGAGAGGTGGTTCTGAGTAAGGCGGAGGTGGGTGGGGAGAGAATTCCAGGTCTTCGCCACTAAGTAGGAGAAGGATCTTCCCCCCATGGTGGATCTGTGGATGCGCGGAATTGCGGCGAAGGCTTGATTGGAAGATCGAAGTTGGCGGGTGGGGGTGTAAAAGGACAGTCTCGTGTTGAGGCATTCGGGTCCTAGGTCATAGAGGCTTTGTGTGCGTGGGTGAGGAGACGGAACGTTATTCTCTTGTTGACTGGGAGCCAGTGGAGATCTTTCAGGTGGCCGGAAATGTGAGCTTGACGAGGGATGTCCAGTATGAGTCTGGCTGATGCGTTTTGAATGCGTTGGAGTTTTTTCTGTAGTTTGGCTGTGGTTCCGGCATAGAGGGTGTTTCTGTAATCCAGTCGGCTGGTGACCAGTGCGTGGGTGACCGTCTTTCTTGTTTCAGTGGGGATCCAGCGGAAGGCTTTTTTGAGCATGCGTAGGATGTTGAAGCAGGATGATGAGACGGCATTGGCTTGTCTGGTCATCGAGAGGGAGGAGTCCAGGATGAAGCCCAGTGTTGCGTGCGTGATCCGTTGGTGTGGGTGCGGTTCCCAGGGCTGGTGGCCACCAAGAGTCATCCCAGGCTGAGGGGGATGAGCCTAAGATGAGGACTTCCGTTTTGTCCGAGTTCAGTTTTAAACAGCTGTTCTTCATCCACTCGGCTACTTCTGTCATTCCTTCTTGTAGGTTGGTTTTGGCGGTGTTCGGGTCTTTGGTGAGGGAGAGGATCAGCTGGGTGTCGTCTGCGTAGGAGATGATGTTGAGGTTGTGTTGGCGTTAAATGGATGCGAGGGGACTCATGTATACGTTGAAGAGGGTGGGACTGAGTGATGATCCTTGTGGTACGCGGCAAATTACTTTGGTGGCCTCTGATTTGAAGGGGGGGGAGGCGGACTCTCTGAGTTCTTCCGGCAAGGAACAATATGATCCATTCCAGTGCTTTTCCTTGTATTCCGACGTTGCTGAGTCGTTGTATGAGGGTGCTATGACAGACTGTGTCGAAGGCTGGGGAGAGGTCAAGTAGGATGAGGGCAACTGTTTCTCTGTTGTCCTGTAGTGTTCGGATGTCGTCTGTTGCTGCGATGAGGGCGGTTTCGGTGCTGTGTTTGGCTCAGAAGCCAGATTGTGAAGGGTCGAGGGATTTGTTGGATTCGAGGAAGGCGGCTAGCTGACTATTGACAGCTTTCTCAATGACTTTGGCGGGGAATGGGAGGAGCGAGATGGGGCGGTAGTTCTTAAGTTCGGTGGGGTCTGCTGTGGGTTTCTGCAGAAGGGTGCTGAGTTCGGCATCTTTCCAGATTTCCGGGAAGGTAGCGGAGTTGAGGGAGCAATTGATGACATCGCGGAGATGGGGTGTGATGATGGGGCCTGCTTTGTTGAAAATGTGGTGGGGACATGGGTCGGTTGGCGACCCTGTGTGGATGGAGTTCATCAGGCGGATGGTGTCTTCGGTGGTGATTGGGTTCCAGGCGCAAAGTTTGTTAGAGGGCGGTTTTGGATCGGAGATGGGTGGAGTGGACAGGTCTTCGGCCGGGTTTTCAAAGCTGTTATGTATTTCGGGGATTTTGTTGTGGAAAAATGAGGATAGAGAGTCGCAGAGGTCTTGGAAGGGAGAAATGTTGTTGGTGCCGGCGGTGGGGTTAGTGAATTCTTTGACAATGTTGAATAGTTCCTTGCTGTTTTGGGCATTGTGAAGTCGATCCTTGAATGCTGATTTCTTGGTGGATCGGATTAGTTAGTGGTGTTTGCGGGTGGCGTTCTTGAAGGTGGCTAGGTTGTCAGTGGTTGGGTTTTTTCTCCAGGTTTTCTCGAGAGTACGACAGAACTTCTTGGATTTCTTAAGGTCATCGTTGCACCAGGGGGCTTTTTTGCTACCTTGCTTGATCAGATGGTTTGTCAAGGGTGCAAAATTCGTCGGCGCTCTGGGTGATCCATTGGGTGAGGTTAGTGATTGCTTGGTTTGGGTCTGATGATTTGGTGGTGGGGTTTTGGTGAAGCGATGTGAAGAGTTGTTCAGTGGTGATTTTGTTCCAGTTTCTTCGCGGAATAGGTAGTGGGGGGTTGTGGGTCGCTGACTTTTTGTAGTTGAAGTGAACGCAGCTGTGGTCCGTCCAATAGAGAGCTGTGGTGTGATCGAAGGAGATGTGCTTGCTGGAGGTGAAGATAGGGTCGAGCGTATGTCCGGCGTAGTGGGTGGGGGTGTCTACAAGTTGTTTGAGTCCTAGATTGGCCAGATTATCCAGAAGGGTGGAGGTGTTGCTGTTGTTGTTCTTTTCCAGGTGAAAGTTGAGGTCTCCCAGTAGAATGTAATTCTCGTTTGTGGTCTCTGGAATCACAATTTAAAATCTAGTGCTTCCTGCATCTCTCTAAATACACGTCTGGGGTGGGGAACTGCTGGCCTTCTGTTAGACCTGGCACCATTGGCTTGTGTCTCCCTTCCATTTTTGCTGTTGCCTCATGTGTTTTGCTGGTGGTAGATGCTTTGGGCACTGTGCCACTGCTGTCCAGTGCCACAGTGCAAGTGCTCCCTACTTAGTGGTTCCCTGATTGGATATTTGGTTACTTGTCAGACCTAGTACAATGCACTGAGTGTGCCCAGAGGTGTAAATCCAAATGCTGCTAGTGGGCTTGCAGCACTGATTGTGCGACCCACAGAAGCAGCCTTGTAAAATGTGTCTAAGGTCTGCCATTGCAGAGCCTGCCTGCAGTCTGGTACTGTCATGCTGACTGGGCAAGTGCACCCACTTGCCAGTCCCTAAACCTTCCTTTTTCTTCATATTAGTCGCCCATATGGTAGACCTAAGGGCAGGGTGCATTGTAGGTATAAGGTAGGACAAGCCCTGATGTGTGTGACATGTCCTAATAGTGAATTACAGCCATTTCATGTTTCACTATTGCAAGGCTACCTTTTCTCTATAGGCCAGAATGGGCTGCTGGATTGTTACATGTTTATAATCCTAGCAGACTCAGAGAACATGGTAGAAGTATGCCTGCACTAAAATAATTTTTTTAGTGAAGATTATTTAAATATTCTGTGTTTGCAAATACCACTTTTAGAAAGTAAGTATTTGCTTGCCTAACCATTTGAGCCTGCTTCTGCGAGGATGTGTATTCCTGGACCCTCCTTCAGCCCGGTTGCTCCCCCACGCTCCAGCCTGGTATCGTTTGACCTCCTGCCTTCGAGATACTAGCGCTGCATTGACTCAGCTAATCTTTCATTTTAGAGCGCTGCACGATCGCTTCATAGCGCTGCACTGTTGGGATTTACTTATTTATTTATTTAATTGTGCTGCTCTGTCCAATTGACTTATTTAATCTGCGCCGCACTGTCGCTTTTATTTAATTATTAACGCGACGTCGCTGAGGCAGTTACTTTGCATTTAAATTATATTCAGCTGATAGTGCGTGTAAGGCTCTCGCCTTTGACCCCCCATTTTGTGTTGTTGTTGTTGTTGCCGCCCCTCCTCCCGCCACCGCCTCCCAGCTGCTGCCCCTCCCACCCACGATTAGTATCCTTCCTTGCTCCCGAGATCACTGTGACCGCCTGGACCCTCCTTCAGCCCGGTTGCTCCCCCACGCTCCAGCCTGGTATCGTTTGACCTCCTGCCTTCGAGATACTAGCGCTGCATTGACTCAGCTAATCTTTCATTTTATAGCGCTGCACGATCGCTTCTTAGCGCTGCACTGTTGGGATTTACTTATTTATTTATTTAATTGTGCTGCTCTGTCCAATTGACTTATTTAATCTGCGCCGCACTGTCGCTTTTATTTAATTATCAACGCGACGTCGCTGAGGCAGTTACTTTGCATTTAAATTATATTCAGCTGATAGTGCGTGTAAGGCTCTCGCCTTTGACCCTCCATTTTGTGTTGTTGTTGTTGTTGCCGCCCCTCCTCCCGCCACCGCCTCCCAGCTGCTGCCCCTCCCACGCTCCGCCCCCTCCACCATCCATTTATGGCCAATGCCCCCACGCGCAGCGTCCACGCGCTACGGCCACGCCGAAGGTGCGCCAAAGGTAAGCCCGTCTACGCCCGTCCGCGCCTGGCCCGCGCCCAGCGCCAGACCCCCTGCCCCTCGCGCTGCCCAGCCCTCCCGCATCACCTACGATGCCGCCACCCTCCTAGCCCTTAACCCTGGTCGCGCCCCCAACTGCGTCCAAGCCGCTCCTGGACACACCCATGGACCTTTCTCCTGCTACTCCTGCAAATTCAGCGGCACCGACAACATCTCCACTACGACCACACCACAGATTTCCAACCCCACCCACCTACAATGCATCCTTCTCAACACCCGCTCGGTCCACAGACACGCCATCGACCTATGGAATCTACTAGACACCATCTCTCCGGACATCACCTTCCTAACAGAAACATGGATGAACGCTTCCTCCGCCCCAGACATCACCATCGCCATCCCTGAAGACTATAAGATCACTCGCAAGGACCGTACCGGCTACACAGGAGGAGGAATCGCTATCGTCCATAAGAAATCAATCCGCATCTCAACCAGCTCTGACGCCAACCTCGCCAACTCCGAACACCTTCACTTCCAGATCCACATCGACCCCAAGACCACACTTAGAGGCACCCTCCTCTACAGACCACCAGGACCCCGCGCAAAATTCAGTGAAGACATCACGGACTTCATCACTCCTCACGCGCTCCCCTCAAAAGTCTACATCCTTCTGGGAGACCTCAACTTTCACCTTGAAAAGATCAACGACCGCAACACCACCACCCTCTTGGACAACCTCGCCAACCTCGGACTTAAACAACTGGTCACTTCCCCCACCCACATCGCAGGTCACACACTCGACCCTATCTTCACCTCCAGCAATCATGTCTCCTTCAGCCACACTACGGATCTCCTCTGGACTGACCACAGCTGCGTTCACTTCACCTACAACAAGCCAAAACCCATCAACCACCTCCAACCAACTCTGCAAAGAAACTGGAACAAAATCACCACCAACCAGATCTCCTCATCGCTCCTTCTAAACACCCCAGCCCACTCTTCTAACCCAGACCAAGCCGCCGCCAACTTCACCCTATGGTTATCCAACACCGCCGACACCTTAGCACCACTGAAAAAACGCCAAAACAAACCTGGCAACAAGAAGGCCTCATGGTTCAACGATGACCTTAAGAAGTCCAAGAAACTCTGCCGCTCCCTTGAAAAGGCCTGGAAAAAAGACCCAACCACTAGCACCAAGGACGCCTTCAAAAACGCCACCCGCACTCACCACCAACTAATCCGAAAGGCCAAGAAAGCAGCATTCAAGGATCGACTTGACAACAGCGCCCACAACAGCAAGGAACTTTTCAACATCGTCAAGGAATTTTCCAATCCCTCGGCCAACTCCAACGACATCACCCCCTCTCAAGCCCTCTGCGACTCCCTAGCCTCATTCTTCCACAACAAGATTGCAGACATCCACAACAGCTTCGACAACCAACCCGGAGACCAACCCACCCAACCTTATGCTGAACACTCTTCCCCCGTGAACACCCTTAACGACTGGAACCCAATCTCCACTGAGGACACCATCCGCCTAATGAACTCCATCCACTCAGGATCCCCCACAGACCCATGCCCTCACCACATCTTCAACAAAGCAGACTCCGTCATAGCACCGCACCTCCGAGACGTCATCAATTGCTCCTTCATCTCCGCCACCTTCCCGGAAAACTGGAAACACGCTGAACTCACCGCCCTTCTGAAAAAACCCACAGCGGACCCCACCGAACTCAAAAATTACCGCCCCATTTCGCTCCTTCCATTCCCGGCCAAAGTCATCGAGAAAGCTGTCAACAACCAACTCGCCGCTTTCCTCGAAGCCAACAAATCCCTCGACCCCTCACAATCTGGCTTCCGAGCAAAACACAGCACTGAGACCGCCCTCATCGCAGCAACAGACGACATTCGAACTCTACTGGACAATGGAGACACAGTCGCCCTCATCCTCCTCGACCTCTCTGCAGCATTCGACACAGTCTGCCACAGCACCCTTTTACAACGCCTCAGTAACATCGGAATACAAGGAAAAGCACTTGAATGGATCACCTCGTTCCTCACCGGAAGAACCCAGAGAGTCCGCCTTCCACCATTCAAGTCCGAGGCCACTGAAGTCATCTGTGGCGTACCACAAGGATCCTCACTCAGCCCCACCCTCTTCAACGTATACATGAGCCCCCTCACGGCCATCGCCCGCCAACACAACCTCAACATCATCTCTTACGCGGATGACACTCAACTAATCCTTTCTCTCACCAATGACCCCAGCACCGCCAAAACTAACCTACACGAAGGAATGAAAGAAGTTGCCGAATGGATGAAACACAGCCGTCTGAAACTGAACTCAGATAAAACAGAAGTCCTCATCCTAGGTACATCCCCCTCTGCATGGGATGACTCCTGGTGGCCGGAAGCCCTTGGAAAAGCACCCATCCCGACAGACCACGCACGGAACCTAGGCGTCATCCTGGATTCTTCACTCTCTATGAATAGACAAGTCAGCGCCGTATCCTCATCCTGCTTCAACATTCTTCGCATGCTCAAAAAAACATTTCGCTGGATCCCCACCGAAACCAGGAAAACTGTCACCCATGCTCTGGTCACGAGCCGACTGGACTACGGAAACACCCTCTACGCAGGTACCACCGCTAAACTCCAGAAGAAACTCCAACGAATCCAAAACGCCTCAGCCAGGATCATATTAGACATCCCACGCAACGAACACATCTCTGGTCACCTGAAAGACCTCCACTGGCTACCCGTCAATAAGAGAATCACTTTCCGACTGCTAACCCACGCACACAAATCACTCTACGACATCGGACCAGAATGTCTCAACTCACGACTGTCCTTCTACACTCCCTCCCGACAACGACGTTCTTCCAGCCAAGCCCTCGCCACTGTACCTCGCATCAACAAGACCACCATGGGAGGCAGATCCTTCTCATACCTGGCTGCTAGAACATGGAACTCACTCCCCACTTACCTTCGCCTCACCCAGAACCACCTAGCATTCAGAAAGCAACTTAAAACATGGATATTTGACAAGTAATCCTCCTCCCCTTCCTAAGCGCCTTGAGACCCTCTGGGTATGTAGTGCGCTATATAAATCCTTTGACTTGACTTGACTTGACTTGTCTAGTTTTGTGAGTGACAGGGCTGGGGGATTCCAAGAGACAGGCTGGGGCCGGCCAGTGGTGAATAGGACGATCTGCATCTAGATGGGACGGAGGAGTTGAACCTGAGACCTGAATAGGGCTGGGCCTTCCCTCTACAATGCTGGCTCCACCTCCTGTTGTGCGTCTGATGTATCTGCCCTGCACACTGAAAGAAGAGAAGGAAGACTGTCAACAAAGTGTTCCAGGATGGTACTTGCCTTCCACAATGCTGGCTCCACCTCCTGTGGGGTGTCTGAAGTGCCTGCCCTGCGCTGTGAAAGGAAAGGAGAAGTAAACAGAGTGCTTCAGAACTGGCTTGAACTGGGCAAAGGCCCCTTTCCCCTCAGAGAACAAAGGATTTTGGGATATAAGTATTGAGACCCTGATCCCAAGAAATTAGATCACTTCTGGACTTACAAGACGAAACCTCTGCTGAGGAGAAGGAACCTGAGGAAACTAATAAGAGACTATTCCCATGCTGAAGTGCTGCTTGGGGGATTGGCCTGCAGTGGTTGCCTGACTGCCAAAGAGAGGAGAAAGAACTTTGTGGACTTTTCTTTCAACTTGTGCAAAGATCTCCAAGGGTTTGGAAGAGAGCTTTGCCCCTGACTGAAGTCCCAGGACCAGTGGACTTCACCAGCCTTTGTGAATTGCTGCTGGAAACAAGTGGCTACAGAGGCAGGGAGCTGTGACCGACTCTCACGACCGGCCTGGTGTCCTGTAGGCACTGTATCAAGCAACGTCCGCCTCGAACAACGCAAGCTCTGCGCTCATCGACTCCATTCTGACGCCGTCACTGAGCCGTAGCCTGCACCGCGACTGGTAGACACCGCGACGTGCAACGCCTCGCTATACCGAATTGAACTGGTCTGACCGACGCGGTCACTGCTACTGACTTCAAGTCCTGTGACTGCACTGGACTTGAGCACCTCCTCGCACACTTTACAACACTCCGCCCGACTAGCACCGCTGTCCAGACTGACCGACGCCAGCTCCGGAACTCCGGCTCGTTCGCCACACCTCAAGCTGCAAGCACTGCATCGAAGCACCGTCTTGCCCTGCAACGCAGCCTTGGATCCACCGACTCTGTCAACGGGCCTCTGCCTGCACCGTATCAAGGGGCAAAGCGTACTGCAATGCTTCCTTTCTGCACCGCAAAGATCACCGGAACAGGCTCGCACATCCGTGCTGGCCACCCCAAGTAAAAGGTACTGTGACTGAGTCTGTCGATATTTGAGTGGGCCCGTAACGAAGTGGTCCGCTGGATTTGCTAGACTCTGTTATTTTCAACAGCGCTGTAGTTTTCCTGGCTACCGACTCGCACAGAATCTTTATTTAAGCCTTTTTACAAGAACTCTTGATATCTAATAGTACTGTGGATTCTTTTTGTCGTTTATTGGTCTTGTGGTAACTCTATATAAAATATACTTATTTTTGATATAAAACATTGTCTGGTGTCCGTGTGTAGTGTTGTCACTGGCTTACTGTATGTGGTAACAAATGCTTAACTTACAATGCCTCTGAGATAAAGCCTTGCTGCTTGTGCCAAGCTACCAAGGGGGTGAACAGGGGTTATTTTAGGATTGTAATCCCTCTTACTCTGACTAGAGGAGAGGGTCCCAGTTTGTCACAAGTACCTACCTGTGCCAACTAGAGACCCCCAATTCTAACACCTTCCCTCTAGACAGCCACAGACAAAGGGAACATAGGTGTGACTGCCGAGCTATCCACATTCTGATGGGCTATCCTGGGCAGGATGTGAGGGAGGGCTGACAGTTACACCTGAATGTCTTTGTCCTGCCCCCAAAGGGCTGCACATTATTCTGGAGCCAGGGAAGGAAGGGCAGGGACTCTGCACACTTCAAAGGCCTCTCTTTGAAGTCTTCCTCACTAAAGGCACCACTGGGTATAAATAAGGGATTCCTGACACCACCAACTCAGTACACTTCTGGACCTGTGAATACTCTGTCAGGAAGAAGGACAGCAGTACTGCTGAAAAGACTGACACTCTGGACACCTGCCCTGCTGTGCGAACCTACTGCCTGCTATCCTCCTTCCCTGGTAGTGAGAAGGTCTGAACCTGCATCTCTGTACCCAGAACCAGAGTAACTCCATGTTTTGCCTCCCATTAGAAGTCTCAGGTATATCAAATACTTCAATCATATCTTCTACAACACCTGGACTCTGCCATCTGAGAGTCTTACCATGCCAAGTGGTGTTGATCAAGTCCTGGGCACTTGGAAGTGGGAATAGAGTGCTGCTCCAGTGAAAACCCACGCATCGTAGTCTTTGCGCAGCTCAGAACTGGTGCATCTTCCTCGAAAACAATGCATTGCTGCAAGGACCAAAGACATCAGCGACATTGTGGTGCATCGCCTTCAGTTCTCTGTGCATCCTCGCCTAGCATGATTCAACAACGAAGCATGGCCTCTATATTGGAGTTCCATGATGACACATCTCCGACTTGTACGGATCGGAACCAACGTATCGCCCAAATCCAAAGAGATCAACTGAGATGGATCGCCTCCTCCTCTCCACGCATCTCATCCTTCAGCAGGCCAAGGCTAGTCTCTGTATCTGACCCACTCTCCATCGAGGTTGGTCTGAACTTTTGGATTTGACCCAGTCCAGTGTGACCAGATAGCTCCAGTTGGTGCATAATGATTTTAGGCACTACATTTTAGTTTAATCTTTTAAAATTCATAACTACGTTTAAACTTATTGGATTTTTGTTATTTTGGTCTTGTTTTATTCAATTAATTAAAGTCTATTTTTCTACCTAAATGTGGTATATGTTTTGTGGTGTTTTCAATGTTTTACTGTTGAAGTGTTGCACAAATACTTTACACATTTGGTCATTGAATCTGTAATAGATGACCTTCACCCTCATGTATGAGAGTTGCGTCTCACCTAGTTTAGCATATTATCCAATTATATGCTATGAGGTATACCTGTTATGTTGGGATATTGCATTGTAACCTGAAGAGACAAATTCAAGAATACTATTCCTTCTCTATGATAGGTATGTTGCTGACTTCGAAGCTTTGGATAATGAATGCTGCTGTATGCAAAAATGTTTGTTAGTACAATACATGAAGTATTGATCCACTGGATATGTTCACAATGGTGCAATTATGCAAAGTAGCACACTGATTTGTCATCTGATGTAATCAATTGATAAGTGCTCAGCACTTTCTTACTGAACTTACATATTGTGCAATAATCTATCCAATGAGTTGTTTATTAATCCATCGACTGTGCGTATGCACGCCACTTCACCCTACTGTGTGAGAGGTGCGTGGCGGTGTTCCAGTTTTATTTGATGAATATTGCCCCATTTAAACATATGCGAACTGTGTTTTTAAATGATATGGTACACAATAGTAGATAGGACATCGTGTTGTTCAGATTTAAACTTATCTGATAAGCCATTAGCACTATTGAACATGGTACCTTACCTAATGCTACAGCAGTAATAGACATCCATCTAATGAGATGTCACGAGTCTTTTTGATTATACATGGCAAGCTTTGCAATTTGACTATGTCCGCGTTTGCAGTAATCGTGGGATTAATATTGTCAAGATCCACATAATCAGTATGAATGACTATTTCGTTTTAGCGAAGCATGGTATTTTCCTTTGGGACTCGCTATCCCATGTAACTTTACTAGGTCCACAGACCCGGGTCAGTTCCCTTTCTATGGCGTTTTTTTCACGAACCTCAACAGAGTTGCCCTAGGAGACGACCCGGAAGTTGTTGGCAATAGTCCATCTTCTATATTAATAGCGCGCACTCTCTTCCGCATCACTACAGAGTGTAGATCCCGTGATTGAGAGCGGATTTCGATTCTGAATGAATACGTCTACCAGGTAGGACAGAGCTTTGAATATGTCTGTCGACCATGGGAGGGTATTATATTACAATTGGCTAACAGTGATTTCCCCGACGCAGGAAATTGCCAATTTTGGAATACGATTGAGCACGACGCGGCAACCCATCTTGATTAGGTATGTGCTTTGACACTGGGTGCGGAGTAGCCGATATTGCGGTGGTGATTTGTATTCTCCCGCACTTTGATTCTTAGGTTTTTTGTAACCTCCCACACTTTTGATTCTTCGGTCTCGGTTTTGCCCACAGTCGCGATTGATTGCTCCATAATTGCCATATGATTAGACGCACTTACAGTCTACCTATTTTAAGGTAGGAACTCGATCATAATATGTCCAGACCTTGGGGTCCATAGTTCTAATATTCAAATATAGTGTATTACAGTGCCGTAATAGGAAGATAAACTAGATTTATTGCACAGGGATCCGGGTCTTGTTTTACAACATATACGAGACTCCTGAAATTGTTTTGAAATGCTATGTTCAATTGTTAGATGTTCCTTGCAGTTGAAGTTTCTAATCTACTACTGTGTCAGGAGTGACATTTATATTAATGTACATCAATATGTGTTGGTAGAGGGTTGGTCTACCTTGGCCTTGTTTTTGGTAGTGTCCTTTATAAGCACTTTGATGATTGCAGTTGAAGGTATATACGAGCAGCCTTTTGCAATTTATTGACAATAGTCGAATGGTCATTTTTTTAGCCTGCTCGGAACTATGTTTGTTAATTATGGATGATGACCAAGTGGCAAAGATTATAGCCGGTCTGGAATTTTATTTTATTCTTGCAGAATTTGACGACTGCGACAGAAAATGAAGTTATTCCAGTATTTTACCATTGTGTGAAATTAATTATTCTACCCACCATGGTAATATTCTAATTCTCCTGAGGTTTGGATGATGTCATCACATTTTCTCCAATTCGATGGAGAATATATCGCTAATGTATTATTCATTGTATCTTTATAGAATCCGTAGTGTACCCTTGGTTTCACGTTTCTGGTCCTGATGAAGACCCCGGTGTAAGGTCTCAACTACGCCTACATTTGTAGCGTTGGCTCGAAACGTCGAGGGCTACTCCCTTTTACCTCAGTTGATGCCGCCCCTATTTTTGGATATATAATACCAGCGTCAAATACATGATTCTTGATGAACGTTTGGAAATCTGTGATTCCATGTTTTGGCTCAGGGATCTGAAGCCAACTAAGATTCAATTATTGATTTTGAAATAATCCTTTGTCACAACTATTATCATCTCTCACTCATCCCCCCTTTTCTCACAGCATCACGCTAATCCCTTCCTTCTCCTTTTCTTTTCTTGAGGCACTGTTAATGTATCCGTATTTCATGTATTTTAGACCTTGCCCATTGTGATTAATTTACAATGTGCCTTGTTTAATGTCCTTTTTTTACTTTTACTGTAAATAAATTTGATTAATGTTTAAATGAAGCAATAAGTCAGCATATTTATGGCACTGGATTTATTGCACTCTGGGTAATGTCTTTCTGCCTGATTACATGTGCACATGCACCTGAAAAGGAGTGCATTTCAGTGTCTAGGCTGGTGACCAGCCCTTTCTTTCTCCTTTTTACTTTACTAGATCCCCTTTAATGTATTTCCTTCCTCTCCTGCACCCGCTCAGACTGTGTAACTGGGCTGTCCAATTGCCACTCATTTCACCTGCAGAGTTGTGCATTCTTTGGAGCCACCATATCTAAACTATGTAGCCATCTTGGAATGGTACTGTCCCTAATTTATCATTATTTTACTTTTCGAAAATAGCCACCATGTTTAAAGTGTTATGATGGGCACCTTGAATCAGTACAACAATGATATGCTATAGACTTTAACGTTCAAAGATGGCTGCCTAGTGCAAGGTTTATAAAGCAGTCTTCTCGGAATGGAATAATATTCTGCATTGTTTATCGTTATTTTCGGTTCCAAGATGGCCAACAACTTGCTTCTAAATGTAGCAGCTTTGTTTGTTTAAAACAGCAACACACTGTGCACAATACTATTGCAAGTGGGGCATCCACTGCTGTGTATAATTTCATTGCTGTATTGCAAGCATATGCCTGCCACATTTTTGTGGCAGCGTGTGCTCTTTTTTTCAAACAAGCCTTTGTTCTTATAAATTATTTTTCATTTGCTTATTGAGTCAATGGGTGGATGAATGTCTTTATGAGTGCAAGGATGAGTGCATGTGTGGTGGTTTATTATGTGCCTAAGCTGGTCAGCAAGAGAAAAGAATTTTCAGTTACAAGTTAGACCAGTTATCATTGCCCATGCTTGTTCAGTTTACAGGCTTTCATTTCTGAAGGAGATTGAATTGGAAAATAAAGGAAATTACAACAGTGAAACAAAGATAGATTTGATTTAAGGTTGGGGAATATAAAGTCTTCTGCAATTTAATTATAAAGTTCTTGTGATAAAAATTACCATTACATTTTGGTTTCTTGTACGGAACTGCCAAAAGACTTAGGGCCTAATTACGAGTATGGCAGTCCATTGGACCGGCGGTCCCACCATCGTATTACGAGTACTGCAGTTGGACCTCTGTAGCCGTCTGTGATCCCTGGTGTTGGCGCTGCGGTCTTGAGGCCACACTATTCTTGGTGGTGCTGCTTTGGCACTGCCAAGCAAATTACGAGTTTCTTCACCACCAACAGTCTCAGACTATTCTCACACCATAAAACTGCTGGCTGTAAGGAAACAAAGGCGGTCCTACGGGGCCCCCTCATGCCCCTGTGCAGAGGGGTACATGCATGGGGCACATGTTGTGCCCCCCTCTGTGCATGCACCCCTGCTCCTGCACAGCATGGACTGGAAAGTCCATGCTGTGAATGAATGTGCATTGGCAGGCCTGCAGTGGTGCAGTTCTAAGGCTCACATATGAGCCTTTGTACTGCACCGCCGCGGGACCGCCATGCCTCCCGGCGGAGAGACCATGAAATAACTCGTAATCTGGCGGGTGGGCGGTAGTTGATTTTAGTGGTCTTGGAGCGGGGCACTGGCATCGCGGCCCGCTCTAAGACCGCCAAAGTTGTAATTAGGCCCTTTGTAAAATTTCTTGACAGCAGCATTTAATCCCGTTTGTTTCATAAAAAGCAGTATTCATTCTAGGTCTTGCGACTTACATTTATAATGGAGAAGTCAATGCTATCTATATCAGAATACCAAGTGCTCCCAGCTAAACCACCAACACATGTTTAAGTGTCCACAGATAGCCTAGCACCTCAACAGTTGAGAAGAGTCTGTGTTCATGCTTTGAAAGGGATCTCTGACAGAATATTGATTCCAACAATTTTGAGGTACTTAAATATCAAGTCAAAGATATTGAGTACAAAGATATTGCGTCCTTATAGTTATAATGGTAAATGCAAAAATATTGGCTGCATATATATAGTTATATAGCTTTAAGATGGTATATTGTAAATGCTTTAATATATAACAGTAATATAATGTAAATTAAATACATTTGAGTAACATTTAATACTATGTATAAATATATATTTATATAAACATAAAAACATAAATATAAATGTGTCTGTATATTTCTGTAGACATATAATTTTACAAATATATGTTGCTTTGCATTATATTAAATATTTGTATTTACTACTATAAAATCATATATACATATATAAAACATAAAGCATAGAACATGGACAAATCGAATGCAAAATAATACCTTAATTACAAAAGTAAATAATATTAAACATTTACTATAAATATAACAAACCAAAAGTATGCAAAAAATACATATATACACAAATATTATAGAATTAAACAAATAAACAGTTAATAATATTAGCTATACTTAAACAACATTAAAAACTATTATAATCTGGACATTATACATATTCTATACTCACTCTAGTCTCTGCAACAGTAGGGAAAGTGTTGGATGTCAGAGGGGTAAGATTTACTATTCCCACTCCAATCTGTGGAACAGCACAGAAAGCGTAAACTGTACTATTCTCACGCCAGTGTGTACAACAGTAGGGAAATCATTGGACTTGGAGGGATTAAATTGACTATTCCTAATCCCGTCTCTGCAATAGTAGCTAAAGAATTGGACTTCAGAGGGGTTACATTTGGTATTCCCATTCCAGTCAGTTGGGAAAGTGTTAGAAATGGGTGTCTCTTGTTGGCAGGTTTCTACTCTGTCCAAGTAGGGAACCTTCCTTCTAGTCAGGGCAAGGGGGATTATATTTCTGAAATAGCTCCTGCTCGCCCCTTGTTTACTTGGCAAGAGCAGGCAGGGTTATCTCAGAGGCAATGTGTAAAGCATTTGTACATAACACACACAGTAACAAGGTGAAAGCACTACAAATGGACACCACACCAGGTTAAAAAAATAAAGTATCTTTATCTAAAGCAAACAAGATCAAAACAACAAAAATCAAGCATATAGATATCAAGATCTCACTTTTAGAACTATTATTGTAAAAATAAAGCTTGTAGAAACATATAGCTTCAACTGGGGCTATTACAACGTGACAGGCACAAATCCCGAGTATGGTGCCAAATGTGAGGTATGCGGGCCGGCTATGGAGCCACACAGACCCCCAAGTAACAGTATCTTGGAAAGCAAAGTCAACAGACAGTGTACAGCGTCATAGAGGTGAGGCTTCAATGGGCCATGGCGAGTCAGGCCCTTTACTGGCAAGTAAGGCGTCAAGTCCGCCAGGAGGCCAGGCGTCCAGTCTGGGCTGGAAGGGGAGGTGAGGGAGCATCGGCAGTGAGACGTTGGTTGCGTTCATCAGTACCGTCACCCATGTCGGTTATCAGCTCCGCAGTGACAAGAGGCTGGCGGTGACAGGCATCAACGCGAGCACTGGCTTCAGGGAGGTCAATAACTTGCAGGCGCTGGCGGGTGTCGCAGCCGAGGCGCCCACAGGGCAGTGTGTTGTCCGCTTCACGAGTGGTGCCCAGGGCCTCAGTGCAGGTCACAGCATCATGGGTGATGTCGCTAACAGCGTCAGTGTTGTTTTTCTTGAGTTGCAGCACTAACCACATGATTCCAAGGGTGCAGGTATGGGAATTGTCACCATTTGGTAATCAGGAGTCCAGCAGAAGAATACAGGTGCTGTTTAGAAACGTGCAGGTGAAGGCTTTATGTCCCTGAGACTTCTGAGCAGGAGTCAGGCTTTACTTCAACCCTTTGAGAATCTTCTTAAGTAGGATAGCACAGCAAGGCAAAAGTCCAGTCCTTTCCACTGCCCACAGACAGAAGCAGCACTGCAGACCAACCCAGCAAAGAAACACACAGCAAAAGGGCACTGCTCCACCTGACAGTTCTTCAACTTTTCTTCTTGGCAGGGTCATCTTAGTCCAGAAGTAAGGTTCTGGGCTTGTAGGTCCAATATTTATACCACATTTTCTCTTTGTAGTCTTTGTTTACAGAGTCTCCGAGCTCTGTAAAAAACAGTTCTGTCCTCCCTTGTCCAGCTTTGCTACAGGAGGTGGCGACAGCATTGTGCAGAACAGGCACATCCTATTCAGGTGCTGTGAATACTGCTCCCACCACTCCAAATGCAGAAATGTATGTTCAGCATGGCCCTGAGTTACTCAGGAAAGGCTGAACACACCTAAACCCCCCTTGTGACTTTCTAGAGTGAATGCACATCTCTAGGCCCTGTCACTCCAAAACCAGACACAAAAAGGCAGAGGCAAAAAGGATAGTTAAACAAAAAATTCCCACTTTCTAAAAGGGGCATTTTCAAACACACAATTTAAAACCTACCCTAGCTAAATGGTCTGTTATTTAATTCTGAGTTCAAAGGTCCTAAACTTTAAATCTCTAGCTGTTCCCAAATGGAAAGTTACTCTTGTAAATATGTTACAAAGCAGCTCCGATGTTCACCTATGGGAGAGCTAGTCTTTACAATAGTGAAAAACTAAATACGTAGTATTTCACTATCATGGCATGTAAAGCACACCAGTACATGTCCTACCTTCAACATAAACTGCAGCCTACCCATGGCGGTACCTTGGGCCTACCTTAAGGTTGACTTATGGAGTTCTGGACTTTTTGGTTCCGTCCAGAGGTGTCAGGGAACAACACCCGAAGACCCCGGAGTTCCACCTGTCTTGGTGCACAAATGAACAGAAACACGGGCTTCTCGATGGTGGCGTCAAAGACCAAAGGTTTATTACTGCAGGGACACAGAAGTCACAGAAACCACACATGGGCAGTGTCTAGGAGCCTGTTCAAATTGTACAAAGAGGGTTGCTCCTTATATACTGAAATTTAAGCTGGGGGCAAATTCTTTACATGAAATACATTCCCAAAACCTTTGTATCTAAAATAATAAATATTTGGCGTTACACAGGAACCGTCGATAATATCTGATGCCAAACATTACGAAGAGGGGTTCCCACCAGTTCATCACAATCCCTTGTCAATATTGCATTCAAGAGCCGGACCGCCTCATCGTAAATTTCGTTACCTCCCCCTAATAAAGGCCCAGAAGGAAAGGAGCAGAGCCAGGTGCAGAAGATAGAAAAGCAGGATAAGAGATGTTTGTGGGTCGTAAATGGGCAAGGCTACCGGCTTCGGCCGCCTAATCATGATCGGGACAATGGACACGAGAACCAGTTCGGTAGGGCTGGCCTCGGGCAGAGGAGGCAGCCTTTGTCGAGTCATGCAGCTACAGCGTGTTCTGTACTAAGGTGCACGTGTCACTTGAAGAGGTGAATCTCTGGCTAAGGCTACGTGTCCTTAATCGGAATGAAGTGATCAGAGGTTATTGCGTATGTGAGGGCAAGAAACACAAAATGGCTGCCATGATCTAAGATGGATGCTATGGGTAGATCAGAAATGTGTCTGTTACAGGAGTGCTCTTGCTCGTAGCGTAGCGAAAACACCAGGATATGCTAAATGGATCATTTGCGGTTCGCTGATACCAATATTATGTATTTCCGACAATATTGAAAACACGGGTTCAAATCGTCACGGAACCTCAGACCCTCCTTTTGCCCTTACATAGGCAATTACTCAGTCTATGTCAGAATCTAATTCTATGCTCATCAGGTCAGTGACATGCTGTTGTATCATCATCCTTTCTCGTGCCTTTTCTCCAAACGCAGGTGGTTTCCTGAAACAGGTTGCAGCACAAAGACTACACAGAGCTGGACCACACTGGATAATCAGGCAGCATGAGAAGAGGAATACCAAGATGACACCAATGACCATTAGAACCTTCCATCCCCATGCTGATATCAGAGTCCAAAACCACTCCATGAAGGACCAGTTTCCCTTGTCTATATGAATAGAGTCGGAAATCTTGTGTAGCTTCGAGATCGCCTCATAGACTGTTGGAGCATTATTAGGAATAAAGACACAGCAGCTCGATTGGATCATTCTGCATACCCCACCTCGATCTGCAAGTATAACGTCTAGAACCATACGATTCTGCAACGTCATGAGTCTATCCGCCTGAAGCTCAGCTGTCAAATTGCTAAGGGCACCAGCAGTTTCGGTAATAGTAGATTCAACTACCCGTGTTAGCTGACGTATGTTTCTACTATTGGCCATAGACCCCCAGAACGGAAGGAAGCCTTTGAAGAAGTCTCCAGCTTCCTGACCAGCAGTATCTTCCTTGCTGAAGACACCTCTCGCTACTCTGGTCCTGTGGTAATCAGATGAAGCAGTGTATGTTGGAGGCAACAACCGAGCAATATAGCATGATCCTGAAAAGTCGGCAGGCAACCATGTATAAGCTCGGTCTCGACAGATGAAGTAGGTACCCCTAGCAGTAAGAAAAGCAGGGGA
Organism: Lissotriton vulgaris; assembly: GCF_964263255.1. Classification (NCBI taxonomy): domain Eukaryota; kingdom Metazoa; phylum Chordata; class Amphibia; order Caudata; family Salamandridae; genus Lissotriton; species Lissotriton vulgaris. The sequence continues at coordinate 1,433,334,367 of NC_141693.1, read as the reverse complement.
AGAGTTAGCCGGAAACACATAAGTCTCTACGCACTCACTCCTCCCTAGCTGAGCTCTCGGATTTCTCCCATTGCCTTGCAAACAGACTTGACCTCGGTGAGGTACGACCCAGATTGGAGTTGAGCTTTTACGCTTGCTTTCTCCCAAATTAAGGCGATACTCTGAAGAATTCCAACTTAAATATACTCGCAATTCGTCCCTAGGGTAAGATGGAGTATTATTGACGTCCTTGATCATGTCAATAATTCCCTGGACTAAAGCTTTGTTGGCAGAGTTATATTTAGTGGAACGTGGTGGACGTGGAGGATAGGTTTCAAGGGCATAAGCAAAGATGGTGTGAAGGGCCTGAAATGATCCATTGTAGCTGAAAGGAAAAACCAGATAGGGAATACCTTTATCAATAGTGTGGGGTATCAAGCCACACACCCAGCAGTCTGTAGTGTTAACTACCAGTTGGTGTTGATGCAAGAGCTGTACAAAAGTGTTATTAATGAATTCTGAGCGTCGAGCTTGCTCATGTTCAGGAAACGAATGAAAAGAGTGTATAGAAGAAACAGTAGAAGTAACAGGATCAAGGGGAGGTACTGTAGTTACTGGCACAAAAATTAAACTCATACCGAAGACGATTCCACCCACCAACGTTATTAAAACAATCAAAAATGTAATGGCACATTGTATTAAAAAGCATTTGCTGTGAAGAATTCTGTAAAGTCTGTTTCTGCGAACATAAATCAAATTTTCTCGTTGCAGCGCAGGAAGCTCCATCTTCTACAATCCGCTCGCGACCACTGATGATGTGTACGTAGATGAAAATGCCTCTATCAGCCCTGGGAGTTCCCAGAACCAACAGAAAGATCGACCTTGTGTCAGACCCCCGCAGATTCAACTAGGCACACAGCCACGACCCTACGGCTACCCAGACGGCAAGGCAATTTTAAAAAAAACAATAGCAAACTTCCTGGCTGAAGGCAAAAGTTCAAAATTTCAAAAATATCACAATAGGCAGTTGCCTGCTTTATTTGTCCATATTACGAGGTCGTAAATTGTATCTTTGCTTTGCAGGTACTGTTTGATCGGTAAATAGCATATCACTAGTAGTTGTTGGAGTGTTCAAGTTCGCAGATGACAGAGTTTTCTCTGATGCAGAGGACAAATGTTCAGAGTTCAAAGGAGTCTTTTCAGGAGGAGAGTCAGATTTCGGAGTGTCGGTAATCAATTCGGCATCGCTGAAAGGGATGAACTTTGGCGTTTTTTCAAATTTGGAGGCACCAATTCCTTTCTTCACCCAGTCGTCGTAAGGAAGCGGCAAAGGTACACGCTTGACATGAGACGCGTGCACCCAGTGCTTGCGACCAGCTACACGAACTGCTGTTCTCGTTGCAAGCAGGACCTGGAAGGGGCCGACGTATCTGGGCTGAAGATTCTTCGTTCTTGCAAAGTTCCTGATCACGACTTGATCGCCGGGTTTCAGCTGATGCCCTGGACTCTCCGGAGGCTTTGGCAATGCATCGAAAACCTGTTGGTGAATAAGACTCAATTTAGCAGTCAAGTCGTAAAGGTAGTCTATTAACATAGGATATTCTAGAGAACAAAACTCCTTAGGCCTCGGCACACCCCAAATATTTGCCGGGCGGCCAAAGACAATCTCATAGGGGCTAAGCCCCACTCTAGAATGTACAGTTGCTCTCGTTGATAACAAAGCCAAAGGAAGTGCGTCTGGCCAGGGTAAACCCGTGGATGCTTGGATTTTGGCTAGTTTTAGTTTGAGGGTGCCATTGTAACCCTCCACTAAACCAGCAGACTGGGGATGGTTCGCACTGTGGAACTTCTGTTTTATGCCTAGGCCGGCACACACACACTGCATAACTTTCCCTATAAACTCACTTCCGTTATCTGACCATACAATCCGTGGCATACCATATCTAGGGAAATATTCTTTGAGAAGAATTTTGGCAGTTGATAGGGCAGTATTGTCCTTTAGTGGGTAAGCTTCGATCCACCTGGAAAAAGCACAGACTACCACCAGGACGTATTTCAGATTATTACAGCGATCCATGTGAATGAAGTCTACCTGAATCACTTCAAAGGGGCAGGAAGGAGGAGCGAAGTGACCAGCAGGAGTTGGAGTTCCCTTGCCAGGATTATGCATCAGGCATACCATACAATTTTTCACCACTCTCTCTGCACATTTACTGATCCCATCATTCTTCCAGACTGGAGCCAACATCTTACAGATTCCTTTAGAACTTATATGCGCTACTCCATGCGCCATTGTCACCACTGCAAGCACATACGCGTCAGGCAACATCCAACGCTGCTGTTCTGTCAAATCAATCCAACACCCATTCGAATCCAACTTGCCCGTACTTTCTCTCCATACACGTTTTTCCTCCTCAGTTGCCTCTTTCTGAATCTCTTTCACACTTTCCATTGTATCCTCACACATTCCAGACTCAGTAATCCACCTTGCAGACGTAGCAACATACATTCTACTCATCATGTCTCTAGCGGTCTGTTTAGCAGTTTCATCAGCAAAAGCATTCCCTCGACCAACATCATCCGTGATTGCTTTATGAGCACTGCACTTTACAATCGCAACTTCAGTCGGCAAGGTTAGAGATTCCAACAAGTCGTTAACTAGCTGACCATGTTGAATCTTAGTCCCATGGGACGTAATGAAACCTCTTTCTTTCCACAAACGGCCAAAACTATGGGCCACGCCAAATGCGTACTGACTATCTGTGAACACATTCACTCTCTTTCCCTTAGCTAAAACACACGCTCTTGTTAGAGCTATTAATTCTGCAGCTTGGGCAGAATTCTGACTCACTCTCGCAGTCTCCACAATCGTCTTCAAAGTCGTTACTGCGTAAGCAGCAGTCACATCACCATTCTCCAATTTAAAACATGATCCATCCACATACAGCGTGCCATCTGGATCTGATAATGGAGTGTCTTTCAAGTCAATGCGTCCTTTTGTCTCTTCCTCCATTCTAAAACAACAATCATGTGGCTCGGAATCACTCGACTCTTGATTAGCCGGCAACAGCGTTGCTGGATTCAATACATTGCATCTTTTGATCTGAATATGACTCGCTAGTAATGTCAGCTCGTAACCAGATAGTCTCGCACTGGTAAGGTGTTGTGTCTTAGTTCGGTTCATGAGTGTATCCACAGCATGAGGAACCATGACCACTAGCATGTTGTTCATCACCAAACCAGCAGATTGCCGAATGGAAGCCGCAGCTGCCGCTGTAGCTCTCAAACAACTAGGTAACGCTCTTGCTACCGGATCCAATGTTGATGAAAAATACGCACAAGGGCGTTGTTTATCACCAAATGTCTGTGTCAGAACACTCAACGCGCAACCTTCTCTCTCGTGAACATAGAGCGTGAATGGCTTGCTGTAATCAGGTGTACCTAATACAGGAGCTGAACACAATGCTTTTCGTAATTCAGTAAAACTCTCCTGACATTCATCAGACCATGGCACCGGACTCGGAACATTTTTCCCAGTCAAAGCTACCAATGGTTTCGCTAAAAGAGAAAAATTTGGGATCCACTGCCTACAGTAAGAGGTAATACCTAGAAAGGCACGCACTTCTCTCTGCGTGCGAGGAACACTCATCTGCGTAATTGCTTTTATTCTCTCTGGGGTCAACTTCCTTCCCTCCTTTGACAAGAGATGACCTAGGTAGGTCACTTCTTGGCAGCAGTATTGCATTTTCGAAGGTGACACCTTATGATTCAAATTAGACAAATGATGCAATAACAAAATCGTAGCTGCTTTGCAAGTTTCCTTGTCATCGGCAGCCACTAGAAGATCATCTACATACTGTACTAGAGCAGAGCCTGGAGGAAGGACAAAGGTATCTAACTGACTTTTTAATGCTTGACTGTAAATAGATGGGCTCTCACAATAGCCTTGTGGAGCGCGTTTAAATCTGAAACTTCGACCTCCTAGACAGAAGCCGAAAATATCTCTGCTTTCTTCGGCTATCGGAATGCTGAAAAAGGCATTCTTCAAGTCGATGACTGAAAACCATGTGGCTGTAGCAGGAATCAATGTTAACAAGGCAGTAATGTCTGGAACCACAGGAAACTGCGGAACTACAATCTTATTAACTTCTCTGAGGTCGATGACAAACCTATATACTGGAGGCTTTGTAGGATCAGTTCGTTTCAAAATCGGTAATACAGGGCTGTTACAGACATTTCCTCTAGTTTCTTCAACCACACCTTTCTTAATCAAATCTTGTACAATCAGTAAAAGTGCTCGTTCACCTTCACTAGATATTTTATATTGAGGAATTCGTGGAAATTTCACATTTGCTTTCAAAGTGACTACATATGGTAGTATTTCCAAAAGGCCTACATCGTTAGGACCAGTCGCCCAAAGAGTATCAGGGAGTGAACGCAGCTCTGGCGGGAGTGCATCCATAGACAAGTACATCGGAGAGGTAATTCTTTTACCCAACGTAAGCTGTACTCCTTCCGGAGAACAATACAATGTCGCATATAGTCTTTTTAACAAGTCTAAACCAAGCAGATTTTCATTACAACCTGTCGTCAAAATCAAGGGTGCTTTCAATTGACATGGTCCAACAGAAATAGACAAAGGACCAGATATGGGGTTGTAAACAGGGGCGCCTGAAAAACCTACAGAAACATTTGTTGAGCCGGACAAAGGTGCGCCAGGGAGTTTCGCATGAATGATAGAACTTTTTGCTGCACCAGTATCCAACAGAAACGGTTCGACTATACCTGATGTTGCTACTGCGACATAAGGCCCACTCTGATCCACTGGAACTGATACTACTCCCTCTCTCTGTCCATGGCTGTCCTAGTACCCATTTTGCTGAAATCCCTCATCCACTTCACAATAGTCTTCAACAAGATACTGTTGAGATCTATTTTGCTGGGCAGACTGTCCATTTCGTTGATCAAAGTGATTGGAAGGACGATCATTTGTCTGTGGAGGCATAGCACCTCGCCCTCGACCTCTAGAATTTTGCACAAAACCACCACGACCTCTCTGAGCTGCTGCTGCATTATTTTGCGCTAAGATCGGACACTCATTCTTGTAGTGACCCTCTTTCTTACAGTACGCACACTGATTCCACTGATATTGAGGCCTAGGTGAGCTATAATCTGTTCTTTGATACGACCCCTGTTGCGTATTAGTCTGATTCGTGCGAGGCGGATACGCCTGCTGCAAAAGAACTTTAGTTTTTAAGTCTTTCGTTTTCTTGTCTGATTTCTCTTTTTCCTCTTTATCCCTATTTTCATAATACTGTGCAGTTGCAAGAATTTGCGCAGTTGTAGAAACAGCCCACGCACTCTCGGAATCTTTTAATTTATTGCATAACTCAGGTAACAAATTATGTACGAATTTATCGACAAACAGTCTCTGTCCTCCTTCTGTGCTCATATCCTGACCACTATGATCTACAAAAGTCTCTTCGAACCTCGTGAAGAAGTCGGAGACACTTTCGTCTTTCTTCTGTCTGCTTGCGGACAACTTGTCCCAATTAACACGCAATGCGGGCATCAGAGTCTTCATTAAGTCAATTATCCTACCTGGAAGATCAGCAATTAGGGGTTCGGGTTTTGCACCACCTACTTGCTGACCATCCGCTGCAATGATAGCTGCCCAATCACCACCTAGGGCAACTGGATGATTCTCTTTACGAATTTTAGCCCAAATTGGTTGCGGAACTACATTACCAAATAACATATCGATGTCTGCTAAGTTCATTATACAAGCCTCAACTGTCTGTGTTAATTCCTTATAGTACCCAAGAGGATTCTTACGCGGGTCTGGCAAGGCCTGCTTCACTGCTAGCACTTCAGCTCGTTTCCACGGAATGTGTATCCACACTCTTTGGAATTGCGCCGGAGCGGCTGCAATACCACGGACATTATCAGCTTGTACAGCATCGCGCCAAATTGGAGGAACCTCCCTCATTGGATATTGGCGACTTAGCTTCGTCTGTACTTTTCTCTAAATCTCTCGGTGAACGAAGTGATGGGTCATTTCTATAACTTAAAATCAATTCCATCGCTTCTTCTATATTTCCACCTACTATCATTCCTGCAGCAAACTCTTTCTGAACCTTAATTAAGTCTTCTAGATTCGATTCAACATCATCTTCTTCTATTTCCTCACGTAACAGCGAGCACATCTCATCAAAGACATATCGTTGCGTTGGTTCCTTCCACTGCATAAATGTATCTAGCACATCTTTCGTACTATATCTCCTACTCTTCGAAATCCATCTGAGAGCCGTGGAATCTAAAATTCCCCGTTCCTCAGTACTCGGAAGCTGACTACGTCTCTGAACAGAGTCAGAAGTAGGAGTCTTGATTAAAGATTTATAGAAAGGGGTTAGAATGCTCGAAACAGAATCAGTGATTCTTCGACGAACAGAAAGTGGAGTCAACACACTCGCAGACGCAGAGAACACAGTAGAGGTAGGAACAGATAGCGGAACAGTAGAAGTATCGAGGAAAACAGTTTGTGGAACAGTAGGTGTAAGCGAGACAGATACAGGTATAGAAGTCGGCAATCCAGGAGGAGGAGGAGGAGCCATAGGAGCATTCACATTGACCACAGGAGGTACAAGAGCTTGATTCTGAGGGGCAGGAGCAGGAATACCAGGCTGTCCAGCAACCGGCAATTGAACATTTGGTAAAGGTAGAGCCGTAGCACCTTGTGCATACGGTGGAGGTGACCATAACAAATAAGACAACAGAGGATCGTTTTCGGAATCCTCCAGTATCTTAGCTGTTTTCGATGGCAAGGCAGGATAGCACTTGTCGATCGCTAAATTATGCTCTCTAATGGCCACTTCTATGGCCTTCTCAGACTCGTTAACTTGCAGCTGCTTAGCCGCTTGTTCTAGAGTCAACTCTTCTTGCTCTTTCTGTTCTTTCTTCAATCTTTTAATTTCTCTCTGTTTGGATTCTTTTCGCCAGTAACGGAAAGAATCAAACATTGCCGGCCGGGCTTTCTTCCTAAACAATTTCGCTTCTAAATTATCAAGGATTTCGGGTTCAAAACTACCATGCAGTGGCCAACTAAGGACACCATCTTTCTCAGTGTATCGGACCCACACCTCATTATAAGATATAGGACCCACACCATGTTTACAGTACAAGTCATATAGGGGAGTCCCAATCGGAGGAACCAGACATGAGTCCTCCAATCGTGAATCACTGTTGCAACCAAAACAAGACAACATACAATTTCTCCGACTTACCATTTTGCAATCCGGAACACAGAACAAACAAAAACACAAAACAGATATGTGCACCTGAACCAAGAACTTAGGCCTACCAAAAGCGAAACTAATGTATCGATACCCAAACTAAACCAAATAGATTATCGTAACCAGAACAACCAGTGATAATCTTACGAAACCAAACCAAACCAAGAACCAAAAAGGATTTTAACAACCCTTACGAAGTAACCAGCTAGCTATCACTAAATACTTAACTGAGGCACTGAAGACGTCACCAAGGAGAAACCCGTCATGTTTCGCTGTACTAAGGACTGCACCTCGGGTCCAAGACAGGGCGACGGTCAAGGCAACGGCCCACTGCAGCCGTCCTGAACGGGAACCCTCGTGGAAGAGAACTTCGGGCCACTTTTGCGATATGCCGGGATCGATGAAGTGGGGCGCCTCCCTCAGGAATCTTCACACGAAGCTTCTCGAACTCTTCAGGCTTTTGGACCGGTACCGAATGACGTCGCCCCACATTGGGCGCCAATTGGAGTTCTGGACTTTTTGGTTCCGTCCAGAGGTGTCAGGGAACAACACCCGAAGACCCCGGAGTTCCACCTGTCTTGGTGCACAAATGAACAGAAACATGGGCTTCTCGATGGTGGCGTCAAAGACCAAAGGTTTATTACTGCAGGGACACAGAAGTCACAGAAACCACACATGGGCAGTGTCTAGGAGCCTGTTCAAATTGTACAAAGAGGGTTGCTCCTTATATACTGAAATTTAAGCTGGGGGCATATTCTTTACATGAAATACATTCCCAAAACCTTTGTATCTAAAATAATAAATATTTGGCGTTACACAGGAACCGTCGATAATATCTGATGCCAAACATTACGAAGAGGGGTTCCCACCAGTTCATCACAATCCCTTGTCAATATTGCATTCAAGAGCCGGACCGCCTCATCGTAAATTTCGTTACCTCCCCCTAATAAAGGCCCAGAAGGAAAGGAGCAGAGCCAGGTGCAGAAGATAGAAAAGCAAGATAAGAGATGTTTGTGGGTCGTAAATGGGCAAGGCTACCGGCTTCGGCCGCCTAATCATGATCGGGACAATGGACACGAGAACCAGTTCGGTAGGGCTGGCCTCGGGCAGAGGAGGCAGCCTTTGTCGAGTCATGCAGCTACAGCGTGTTCTGTACTAAAGTGCACGTGTCACTTGAAGAGGTGAATCTCTGGCTAAGGCTACGTGTCCTTAATCGGAATGAAGTGATCAGAGGTTATTGCGTATGTGAGGGCAAGAAACACAAAATGGCTGCCATGATCTAAGATGGATGCTATGGGTAGATCAGAAATGTGTCTGTTACAGGAGTGCTCTTGCTCGTAGCGTAGCGAAAACACCAGGATATGCTAAATGGATCATTTGCGGTTCGCTGATACCAATATTATGTATTTCCGACAATATTGAAAACACGGGTTCAAATCGTCACGGAACCTCACTTACATGTTAAAGAAGGTAAGGTTAGGGGCTGGCAAGTGAGTGTACTTGCCAGGTTGACATGGCTGTTAAACACTGTGCATGCAAACACTGCAGTGGCGGGTCTGAAACACATTTGAAAGGCTACTAGTGTGGGTAGCACAATCAGTGCTTCAGGCTCACTGGTAGCATTTGATTTACATGCCCTGGGTATACACAGTGCACTTTACTAGGCACTTACCAGTAAATCAAACATGCCAATCATGGAGAACCAATCATAATTACAATTTAAACAGGGAGCACTTGCACATTGACACTGCTCAGCAGTGGCAAAGTACCTAAAGGATGTAAGTGAGCAAAACCAAAATCCAGCACACAGTCAAAAATACAGGAGATAGAATCAAAAAGTCAAGGGAAACCAGGCCAAGATTGCAAGTCTAACAGTGACATTTACTATAACCACTCCAATCTGTGCAAGAGTAGGGAAAGAATTGGACTCTGGAGGGGTATATTTACTATTTCCACTCCAGGTTTTGAAACAATAGGGAAAGCGTTGGACTTCAGAGGGGTAGCATTTACTATTCCCCCTCCCGTCTGTGCAACAGTAGAGAAGGCATTGGATATATGAGGGGTAACATTTACTATTCTCACTGAAGCCTGTGCAACATAGGGAAAGCATTGGACTCCGGAAGAATAACATGTACTATTCCCATTCCAGTCTGTACAATAGTAAAAAGGGATGGACTTCGGAGTGACAACATGTACCATTCGTACTCCAGTAATGCAACAGCAGGAACAGTGTTGGACTTCAGAGGGGTAAATTCACTTTTCCAAATCCTGTCTGTACAACAGTAGGGAGAGCATTCCACTCCGGAGCAGTAACATTTACTATTCACACTCCAGTATGTGCAATAATAAGGAAATCGTTGGGGTCTGATGGGATAACATTTACTATTCCCACTCCCGTCTGTGCAACAGTATGGAAAGCATTGGACTTTAGAAGGGTAACATTTATTATTCTCACTCCAGTCTGTGCAACATCAGGGAAAACACTGACTTTGGAGGTGTTTCATTTACTATTCCCACTCCAGTCTGTTAAATAGTAGGGAAAGTGTTGGACATCAAAGGGGTTTAATTTACTATTCCCACTCTGGTCTGTACCAAAGTAGGGAAAGCCTTGGAATCCGGAGGGGTAACATTTGCTATTCCCACTCCAGTCTATACATATATGGAACATAACCATATTAACTTAAAACAAATATAAAACTCTTAACATGAACTTTACTAATTAACCAAAGAAATTGTAATATAATTCAAAATTAAAAAATCTATTCAACAATTAACATGATTAGTCAACATATTAATATTTAATAATCAATTTTAAAGATTGCCATTTCTTTAATACTTAATTAACTTACCATACTATACCCCTACAAACCTGTCAGCCGACACTTAAAATATAACTAAAAAAACATAAATGTAACACAATTAACATGATTAATGACTAATTAAATAGTATTTAATATTTTAATAGTTAATCATTAATGAATTAAATAATTAATTGATAATTAACTTCCCACCCTATACCCCTACAAACACAACAGCCCACAACTAATATATAACTCAAAAATATAAACATTACACAATTTGCTTATTTTTTAATCAATTAAATGATTCATTATTCATCAATAATTAATTGTTAATATTTATTACTTAATCAGCATCCTATCCTATACCCCTATAAACCGAGCAGCCCACACCTAATCTAAAACTTGACAAATACAATTATTGCACATTTTTACATAATTGTCAATTAATTAATAAATACATTAAGTCATTATTACTTATTACTTACTTAACTTTTCACCCTATACCCATACAAACCGAGCACCCACACCTAATATATAATGTAAACATGTAATTATTACACAATTTACGTAATTATTAAACAATTAAATCATTAATAATACACTAATCATTAATTATTTATTAATGTATAATTAATTGACCTCCCTCCCTACACCTGTACATACCTAGCAACCTGCTACAGCAATGTAAAATACTATTAGCAAACTTATAAACCACTTAATATTACAAACTATATTCAAATTATTATTAAAAATGATGCAAAGAATAATTACACATAAAATTAATATATGAACTAAATGATAAAGAGAAATAAGAACAATATATTTTACAATTATATCATTGGAAACGATATTAACCACAACAATATTATTGAAAACAATATTACCTGAAAATGTTTGTCCAAACCGACTTTGAATGCTGGTATTGTTCCTGTTATGGTGTGAGCCTTAAGTGCTTGTTCGACACACTAGACGCTCAAGAAATTGCTACGTTCTTGATAGGCAGCCTAAAACTGGGGTACTTGAAAAACCTTTATTGAAGTACCAAGGAGATTGAAGTCAGTTTTATGTTCATAGCCTACATATTCTTCTCTATGCTGCAGAACAGGGTACTGATCTGAGTGTCTCTATCCTGGAAGCAAGAAGAAAGCCAAATTAAAAGGATAAACCATCCAAACCATATACGCTCTGGCCAAAATGCAAGGCTAAACTGAACGGTAAATCATTGAAAAGTGCTTCTCCAGCAGAAAAAAAATTAATTTCTTGAACATCGTCTAGAAAGTTAAACAAGTTAGAGAAAATAAAGGCACCATGTTTAGCCTGTGGGACAGCAAAGCAGATGACATCTTCAATAGAGTATATATCAAAATGAGGATTCTGTTTATGAGTAATGTATGTTAGTACAGATATAGGTGTAGCTCTCTAGACAGTTTAAATATATCACATGCTCACTGTGCTGTATGACCTTCACTAGCTGGTAGATGGGGGCGATGTCAAGATGGTGCTAATGTTTGACCCCTCATCAACCTTCAGCACCATCAATTGTGTCATCTTGATCAATTGACTAACTGAGGCAGGCTTCTCGGGAATTGTCCTCAACTGGCTGCAGCGCTTCTTTGCTAATGTATGCTGCTTACAACCAAATCCAGGGAATTCAGGAGTGGTGCCCTAAGGGGAAAGGTTTTATCAATAGTTTTGCTCAATCTTTACATGAGGCTCTTATAAAAAGGTATCCTTCATAAAAGGCCTGCTTTAAAGGTATGCCAACACTCTGCTTATCTTTGGGCTGTTCAAACATTTAACATCAGCTGTCTTTGACTTGTCCGGTGTTGGTGGATGACTAGCCTGATCTTTGTAAACCTGGCTAAAGCTGAGATTCTGCTCATCACGTCGTCCATTTCCATCTAGAACAAAACTCTGTTGTTTCAAGACTTGCACCTCTTTAAGCCCCCACCATCATGCGTCTTGTAACCTGGGACTTTACGCAGAATTACGCAGAATCTTTTCTTCATCTGAACACCCAGGTTCCTACAATTGAAGATCCAATAACCAGTTCTTTGACCCTTTCGTAATCAATACGTAGGACCTTTCCTTGCTGGATTGTGATTCACTATTTACTTCTTCACAGTGCTTTAAATGGGCAGGTACTCACCGTTACCGAGTCTTGACACTTCTCCGTTTTCTGCCCTAGAGCACCGGAACTTATCCTTGTGTAAAGAGAGTACCGGTACTCCCAGAGTCATGCTGCGGACAGGCTCTGGTGTATACATACATGCAGTGCAGGTGCTGCTAAATTCATTCAGAGGGAGCGTGTCTGTGAGGTGCTCTGACAAACAACAGTGAGTGTATTCCAGCGCTAGGTTGATGCTGCTGTCTTACACTCTTTACTGACAGTATGAGAGGATTAAGGAGATGTGGCCTGACAGACAGAGCTACCCAGTTTGGAACTCTTCCGCTATCAGTTAGAGTGTAAAGCGGCAGAGCTGGAATTCACTGTCAAAGTGCCTAACGTCTTTCGCCAAGTTCAGCTTAAGGATGTACTGAGGGAGCACCCGACCCTCACTATACTTTGTTGCAGCCTGTAGCACTACAGAGGACGGGCAAACCAGAAGGAGATAAATAAACGGGTGCATGACTGCTCGGGTCTTGGCACACACTATACCACTGTGTGCTGTGTCACAAAGGCAAAGGCCAGGCTTTGCAGTATGCCGCTAGGCAAACCCTTCTCCCCAAGCATGCTACACTGGCGATGAGGTGGTACTTACCCGCGCCTCACTCAGCAATCCTTGAACCAGCCTCCTATTGCACGCACCTCCCAGCTCAACGTGGCAGCAGCTACGTGGCGCGCTCTGACACGGCGAACCCTCCGCTCACTTCCCCACCAAAGCAAAACCAAAGGGGATGATTGATGGATTGTTGAACAATGCAAGCACTCACCCCCAGTCAACTGATCTGGGTTTAATCCATCATCATTCTTTAGCTCACTCCGCCACCCAAGTTCAGACATGACCATATGCAAATCAGTCTGACCCTGTGCCTAATTGGTACAGTGCAGCCCGAACTGCCAAGCCATGTCTTCCCTGGACCGGAAACAAGCATCCTGGGACCGATTTCTGGCTAATCAGTGGTCATCAGCCAGGCTAGCTTGAATCCAGTGGCAAAGTGAGCAAGGGACCCACGTCTGGGCATACCCTGCCAAATTAGGGTGATCAAAGCAAAACCAAAGGGGATGATTGATGGATTGTTGAACAATGCAAGCACTCACCCCCAGTCAACTGATCTGGGTTTAATCCATCATCATTCTTTAGCTCACTCCGCCACCCCAGTTCAAACATGGCCATATGCAAATCAGTCTGACCCTGTGCCTCATGGGAACAATCCATCCCGAACTGCCAAGCCATGTCTTCCCTGGACCGGAAACAAGCAGCCTGGGACCTGTTTCTGGCTAATCAGCCGTCATCAGCCAGGCTAGCTTGAATCCAGTGTCAAAGTGAGCAAGGGACCCACGTCTGGGCACCAAGGCTTTGGAGGAGACAGACGTTTATTTTCTACCCGGTACGTACACATGGGCTGCTCTGAAGCAGCTGCACACCAGCGCTTCGCCTAATCCTTGTGACGGCGCCCCTGTGTCCTCCACCGCGAGGAGGATAGAATTCACCGCCAAGTGCACGCCCTGAGAGGGGACACCAGCATGTCGCAGAGAGAGAGAAAAAAAAGGAAGGGCACTGTGAGGCCTCTTGGTGCCAGTGCACCAGCCACGTGGGACTTCTCAATCAGCTCAAACAACAAAAATGAGTAAATAATAAAGACACATTGGGGACTAGGAAAGAAACAAGAACACACTGCAAAGAGTGCACAGACTGGACTGCTGATACAAGCCCTCGGCAGGACACATTCTCCAGGCACAACGAGAAATCAGAGGAAGGAACAGGCCCTCCATCCCAGTGAAGAGAGGTAATAGCAACACTGCACTGTAGATCTAGAAGTCGCATAGGATCATGAGCACTCCAGGCCAAGCCAGCGCTGCTGGACTGCCCACAGGCACTCCACATCCACCACCTCAGGATCACGGTCACACAACCATGTCACCCCTCCCACTGTTCAGTGAGCTCACTGACCCCACGACAGGGGCCCATCGATGGAGGTTCTTGATTGGTCACCTGGATCACTATTTTAAAGGGACGAGAGAAACCAAAGGCACGGTAAAGAGCTTGCAGCTACTCATGTGCTACGGAGGAGGGGAACTGTTCGACCTATTCAAAACACTCTGAAACACGGGGGCAATGATGATTATGATGCAGCAGTGGCTGCACTAAATCGACACTTTGACCCTCAAATCAATCCTGATTTTGAGAGATTCAAGTTACGCCAAGTCAAACAATCTGATACAGAGTTGATCGACGTCTTCTATGCCCGCCTAAGGAAACTCGAACGCACCTGCACATTCCAGATCAGCGAGAAGAGATACAAGCACAACTTATCCAGGGGTGCTTGTCTGTACTGGTGCACCGGCTGATACTTTGACAGCCAGGGATGTCGCCAGACAATACACTCATACTAGCGATGTCCATGAACGGTCGAATGCCAGGGCCAACTAGATGGAAGCAGCACTGAATAGACACCCAGACGCATCTGGGGCACTTTGGCTGACAGCCATCAATGAGGAGAGTGTGAATGCCATCCAGAGGCACCCCAGCGCAACTCAGATGGGCCATGAGAGGACCCTGCCGAAATTGCGGCGCGTAGCACCCGCTCACCGGCACTTGCAATGCGAGAGGAAGGACCTGCTCTCTGTGTGGCAGACAAAACCCCTTCGCCAACATCTACAGGAGTGAGAAGTCTGGAGCCAATACCACTAGGTCATGCAGAGTGTCTGCAGCAGTTAATTACCTGGCCCTCGACGACCCGCTGGTGCAGGAAGACGTCACCCTGCCTTTCCCAGGTTTTGTCATGGAAGCGGAAGATGCTGACATACTTGTTGTCTCCTTTCTCAGCCATGCCAATCAACGCTACTGACCATCTCCCATGTGCTCAATCCTTGTAGCAAGCTCTGAGGTAGAGGCACTTGTTGACACCGGAGAGTCTGTCAGTGTCATGGATCTTGAACAGTACAAGCGTGTCTCACCTCACCCTCCTCTCTTGCCCACCAAGGCAAAGATCTACAGGTATGGCGGGAGGGTGCCTCTCCCCCTGTGAGGCGTAATAGAGGTTGAAGTGGCCAAGGACAGACACCATATTCCAGCAAGATTCCACATGATGAAGGAGAAGATAGGCACACTCCTCAGCTGCCACACTGCATTAGAATTGGAACTGGTCTTCTTCAGCAATCAAGTCCATGACTCCCCCGCTGAAGCCATCCTGCGTCAGTTCCCGGTGCTGTTCGAGGGTGTCAGACATCTCAAGGGCAAACAGTTCAAACTACACATTGACTTCTCAGCCTGGCCTGCAGCCCTAAGATACAGAGTGCCTTTCCATCTGCACCCTATAGTCGAAGAAGAATTGTAGAAGTTAGAAAAACTTGATGTCATCATGAAGGTCACCAGCCCCACCCAGTGGGTGTCACCCTTGGTTGTTGCCCCCAAACCCAAGCATCCTGGGGCCATCAAGCTGTGCATCGACATTCACCTCCCCAACCAGGCAGTGAAGAGGGAGCACCATCTGACATGCACGATGGACGACATTGTGGCTGACCTCAATGGAGCATAGTAGTTCTCCAAGCTCGACCTAAATGTCAGATACCACCAGCAGGGGGGGTTGTCAGCCAGCTGAGGTTTTCCAAAATGCAATTTGTGAGACAGTGTTAGGGCTGCAGGGGGTCATAAACCTCAGCAATGACATCCTCATCTTCTCATGGACGTTGGAGGAACATCACATGCAACTACGAAAAGAACTCCAATGCCTCGCCGACAACGGCCTCACCCTCAACAAGGCAATGTGCTCCTTCTACCGGGAGTCGGTTGACTTCTTTGGCTACATCTTCTCTCATGAGGAGAGACAAGTCTACCCGAAGAAGGCCATTGCATTCCACTCAGCTCAAGTACCCACATCCCTGACAGGTCCACAGTTTTTTGGGGATGCCATGTACTGTGGCCGCTTCATACCAAACCTCGCCACCTTGTCGGAATCCCTGCGAGCCCTCACAAAGAATGGGGTACTGTGTAACTGGACGGGGGCACTCGAACGCATCCTTCTGTGGTATTGGGTTCTCCAGGCCTACATACTCCGCAAAACCCGCTACACCATAAAAGATGTTGGCATAGAAACTGGAAAATGCAAAAGACAAGTTTATTAAGACCCCATGGGGTGGTGGTACATTCCTACAGCACCCTTCGGCAATGCAAGAAGTATCACACCGAACATCGGTGCGAGACCTCTTTTATACAGTATTACAGCAATAAAAAGTGTAGGCGGAACACATTTACAGACTTTAGGTACATATATGATCATTTTTGGAACACAGCCAACTCATGAGAGGAGTTACAACATCACTGGTCAGTTTGGAGGGACATTCCTAAGTGATGACTGTCCACCAGTACAAAGGGCTCAACTGCGCGTGTGCGAGCTTGACCAATACTAAAAATAGCCTGTTGCTGGGCAAACTCGAGTGGTCAGTGGTACAGAGAAAGGACGAAAGGGTATGCTGGCCACGAGGCGACACATTCATATAAAATGGCCGCCGGCACGTTCAAAATGGCTCCCGGCAACCATAGTCAAGATAAGGGAAATTCGTGTAGCAAAGCTTAACGCTAACACGATCACCATCAAATTACGACAGACGACCCTTTTAGCGTATAGCTGAAGCTACCTCATAGTGGACATAGTCAGGGTATTCATCCTCAATATCAATGGACATTATTTTCGCTACTTCTCTATTAATCATTTGTTCATTTTTTACAATAGCTCGTTTGGACGGGATGCAGGCAGAAAGGCACATAGAACACAACATAGGGCCACATTCAATACAGAGACATAGGAAGAATAATATCCCAATTATTACACATAGGATTGTCAGCAACTTCCAACCCCACGTACTAAGTAATGTCCAAAACCACCCCGAGAATGTCCAAGTACCATTATCAGGATGTATCTCAGCAGCTATCTTATGTAACTTAGATATTGCATCATATACAGAAGGTGAATTATCTGGCACGTATACACAACAACTACTTCGGATACTGCGACATGCACCTCCACGTTCAGCTAATATTACATCTAAAATCATACGATTCTGGAGCGTTACAATTCTGGTAATCTGAAGTTCCTCTGTTAAGTTTCCTAAGGTGAAGACTGTCTCATTAGCAACAGCTTCTACAACACGTGTCAGTCGTTTTATTTTTCGACTATTTAAAGCAGCCCCAACAAATGAAAAGAGGCCTAAATTAAAATCAACATACTGTTGCAGAGAAGTATCGGTCTGATCGATGTCTTCGAGGGCTAATGTTCTCTTTACTCTATTCAATATAAAGTCATGATACAACACGTAATCATTATGATACATAGGCGGGGCAATAAACACAGGGGGTAATACAAAGGATATATAACATGTTCCTAACCATCCTAAAGGGAGACGGTGATAACCTTTATTTCCACATATGAAGTACGTGTTTCGTGAGGCCACAAATGTAATACCATTTGTAGTGTCAAAGGTGAGAGTGGTGTTACATTCACTTCTTCCTACTGGGATTGTACCTTTATTACGAACACATAGATCAGCTTTCGTATCAATAACAGTAATCACGTGCAGATTAGACATATTTACACTTCTTTGATTGCTATAAATTCGTGGTGAGGATACATTGTCAGGTCTGTACTCTTCCCATTCGAACTTAGTTCCTTCAGCTTGTGGATAGCCGTCTCAATCATTGAAGCAGACTTTGTTGAGTCGGAAAAGTAGTCCACCTTTCGTTGGCCATCGCAAAGTAAACAAAAGTGTATACCAAGCATTACAATAGCCATTATGGGAAAACGGGGGTGGAATAAGTGGTGTGCCTCCTTTCTTTTGATGCCCAGGCAACATCCCACATACCCAACAGTTCGAAGTATTTGTCATATTATGGGTGTGATGCAGAATCTGGATAAAACTATTATTCAAATACGTTTGTCCGTGTCGTTCTTCATGATAAGGCAGAGTAAAATGAAAATGTTCAGACGGAATTGGGGTAGTTGGCAATAAATGTTCTCTTGCCGGCACCAGGAGTTCTACTCCCCAAGCTATCACAGCTATCACCACAATTGTCATAACAAAAAGTACTGCACCAAGAATTCTCTTATTTCGTATTGTAGAAGATGCCATAGTTCAAAAGTTCAAAATGTCTCAAAAACAACTAAAAAATAAAAATATGAGTGCTGAGCTCCGAGGTAGCCGTTGGTTTCTTCTCCGAGATTCAAGACGGGTGTCACTACACTTGGCAGAACAGATCCCCCCCCCTTGATATTCCTGGCTTCCGTTTCACAAACCGGGAGCGGTAACTCAAATAGTCTCGCACAAAACAACTGCTTGTCGTGGTCGTAGATTGTATCTCTCTCTTCCAGAAACACTGTGGTCCAGGAAGGCTCCCTCCGATTCAGTAGACGCAACAGCTGGGCTCTTCTCCACGTCCAAGATGTCTCGATAATCAGACAGCACAGTTAGGTTCACCAGATCCGGAGAGACACGGCGGCAGTGAGTGGAGTGAACCCACCGCTTCCTGTTGGTAACTCGCACAGCCGTACGAGTTGCGATAAGCACCTGCTCGGGGCCACGCCACCTCGGCTCCAAGCTGCTTGTTCTCTCAACAAAGGATCGGACCATCACATGGTCCCCAGGACGAAGATTGTGAGCCTCTCCAATGGAATTGACAGGGAGCGCTTCTCGAACCTGTTGATGAATGGAAAGTAAATCATTTGTTAATCGTGCCAAATAATCGTTCATCATTTTACAAGGCACATCATGTAACAATCGAGGCTTAGGAACTCCCAATATATTCATAGGCCTCCCAAACACCACTTCATAAGGTGTGAGGCCAGTTCGGGAATGGGGCACTGATCTGATAGATAGCAATGCCAGAGGCAGAGCATCCGGCCATTTCAAAGACGTGGATGCCACGATCTTTGCTAGCTTTAATTTCAGAGTAGCATTATATCTTTCCACGAGACCTGCTGACTGCGGATGAAATACAGCATGGAACTTTTGCTGAATTCCCAATCACTTCATTACATATTCCACAATTTTCCCAACAAAATGAGGACCATTATCGCTCCACAAAAATTTACAAACACTGTAGCGGGGGAAGTACTCCTTGAGCAAAACCTTAGCTGTTGTCAACGCTGTATTATCCTTCATGGGGAAGGCCTCAATCCATTTACTGAAAGCACACACCACCACTAAGACATACTTTAGGTTATTGCAATGCTCAAGCTGGATGTAATCCATTTGTAGTACCTCGAATGGTGCAGTAGGTGGAACAAACCCTCCTTTCGGAGTATGGGTCCCTTTAGCAGGATTGTGCTGTAAACATATCAAACAGGTCTGCACTACTCTTTTGTCCGTATTGGCAATCTCAGGATGCTCCCAAACTCGTGTTAGCAATCGAGTAATTGCAAGAGCTCCAACATGTGCCAATCCATGTGTCATTTGGACCATCGCTTGCAAGTAAGCTGCAGGCAATTTCCATCTTTCCATATCTTTGCTTCTCCAACAACCCTCATCATCCAGCACTCCCTCTGCTGCCCAGGTTGCGAGTTCTGCTTCAGACGCTGATTTCTGAATATCTAGTATCTCCTCTCTAGCATCATGCCATCGCTCAGCCTGTGATTTCACTACATACATTGGCGAGGCATTTCGTAACATAGCAGTTTCCCTCGCTATGCTATCTGCAAAAGCGTTTCCTTATCCCACTTTGTCCGTGACTTTCTTATGTGCACTGCATTTGATTATCGCCACTTTCTTTGGACAAAGTAACGCATTCTAGAGATCACGCACTAGTTCTCCGTGCATGATGTGCACTCCATGTGAAGTCAAAAACCCTCGCTCTCTCCAGAGTAGGCCAAAGTCATGCGCTACTCCAAAGGCGTACCGGCTATCAGTGTAGATGTTCACACACAAGCCAGCGCTTAATTCACATGCTCTTGTTAAGGCTATCAGTTCTGCTGCCTGGGCCGATTTCTGTGGTATTCATGCTGCTTCTACCACTGTCTTAAGTGTCGTGATCGCATATGCTGCAGAAGTTGTACCATCTGGCAGCCTCAAACACGATCCATCAACCCACAGTTTCCCATCCACATCTGGAAGTGGCGTATCCTGTAAGTCGACACGACCCTTTGTTTGTTCTTCAGTCAGGAAAACACAATCATGGTGTTCTTCCTCCTGGTCCTCAGCAACTGGATACGGCAATAAAGTAGCAGGGTTCAGGGTAGCACATCTCTTTAGTGTGATGTGTGGCGCCAACAGTGTGAGCTCATATCCTGTTAAACGTGCACTCGTGAGATACTGGGTCTTTGTTTGGTTTAACAGAGCATCTACCGCATGGGGAACTAACACCAACAATTTGTGTGACAAAACTATTCCCTCACTCTGCCGTATAGCCACTGCTGTTGCTGCAACTGCTCGAAAGCACCCAGGTAATCCTCCTGCTACAGGGTCAAGTATTGCCGAAAAGTACGCACAGGGCCTCTGCTTATCCCCGTGTGTCTGCACTAAAACTTACAATGCACACCCATCTTTCTCGTGCACGTACAACGTGAAAATCTTCGTGTAGTCTGGTGTACCTAACACTGGTGCAGAGCAAAGAGCTTGTCTCAATTGTTAAAAAGTATTCTGGCATTCATCTGTCCATTCAAGGGGCATTGGTGTAGTTTTGTACAATAACGCTAACAAGGGTTTTATAATGTGTGAAAACCCCATTATCCACTGCCTGCAAAAAGACGTTAAACCTATAAAGGCACGCACATCTCTCTGAGTGCGGGGGACTGGTGTATCTAAAATTGCTTGAATTCGATCAGATGTTAATGCACGCCCCTCCTTAGACAAAAGATGACCGAGGTAGGTCACCTTTGGTCTACAATATTGTAGTTTCTTTCTAGATACCTTATGGTTATTCTGAGCAAGAAAGGAGAGCAAAGCAAGAGTACTCTCCTCGCACTGTGCATGCGTGTCTGCAGCAAGTAGAATATCATCAACATACTGGATAAGGGCCACTCCAGACTGCAAATCAAAAGAATCGAGCTGTCTTTTTAAAGCCTGGCTATAAATGCTAGGACTTTCTGTATAGCCTTGAGGAACTCAACAAAATCTATACGATTTATTGTTTAATGTGAAGCCAAATAGATATCTGCTATCGGGATGTATGGGAATGGAAAAGAAGGCATTTTTTAGATCTATCAGAGTAAACGTGGTAGCAGTGGGCGGGATCAAAGTAAGTAAGGTGGTAATATCAGACACCACCGGGTACTGGGGCACTACAATCTTGTTAATTTCCCTCAAATCAATAATAAATCGATAGACTTTGTCATCAGTATCTTTCTTTAAGATCGGAAGAATCGGGCTGTTACAGACATTATAGGGAACTTCCTCCACTACTCCTGCAATAATCAAGTCATGTACAATGTGAGTTAAGGCAATTTCACCTTCCCTGGAGATTTTTTATTGTGGCACACGTGGCAGAGACACACCCTCCTTAACAGTTATTCGAATAGGGGGAATAAGCATCTGTCCCACATCCGTGTCCGAAGTAGCCCATAATGTTTGTGGGAGAGAGGCTAGCGCTTCAATTTCTTGCATAGTACACAGTCTCCCTACATCTGGATAATTGTCATTCAAGATAACCCGCACTCCTTCAGGAGCGCAGCGTATTGTCGCTCGGAAGTATTTGAGCAAATCTATGCCCATAATATTGTCTGTAGTATTCGGCGAAAATAAAAATGGGCACAGACCAAAGAATCTATCAATGTAAAACGTAAGGGGTTGTGACAATGGGCTAAGAGAGGGTGTTTCATCGAACCCTATAGATGTAATCGTTTCGCCAGACAGGGGAGCCCTTGGAACCAAGTTTTTAGACAGAGCACTACGAGTAGCTCCTGTATCAACCAGGAACTGATCAGTAGAACCCAAAACGCCCGCTGATACATATGGACCTCTTTCATCTACTGGTACTTCAACCGATTCCACACCCCATCCTACGCAATCCTATGCATGCACATAATCCTGAGACTCCACATTCTCACCCTCCGATATCTGATACTGATTCCGTCAATCAAAAGTATTATGATCATCCTGACCACGACCCCTCGCCTCAAACCTTCAACGATCCCTTGCTCCGCCCCTCACTCCTGAATAACTATTCCGTGTCCTTCCACCTCCTCGACCACGCTGATTACGTTGTTCACGAAGCACCGGACAATCTGAAGCCCAATGTCCAAACTCTTTACAATATGCACATTGATCTTCAGCAATGTCGGTACGACCAGAAGACGTACCATACGCTCCACGCCTACCTCTATCATTCCCTCTCGGCTGTGTAGCACGAACCTGAGCCAACATCACTTTCGTCTTTAATTCCTTCGCTTTCTTATCAGTACTTTCTTTAGCCTCTAATTCCTGTCGCTCATAATACTGAGCCATAGTCAATAAGGACGCAGGGGTCGCCGTGGTCCAGGAACTTTCACTAGTCTTTAAACGTTTTGCAATCTCCGGCAGGAGATTAGCCACATACTTGTCGACAAACAAATGCCTACCCGTGTCATCTGTTAATAATTGCCCACTGTAATCATGAAATGCTTCCTCAAAACGCGAGAAGAAGTCAGACACCGACTCATCCGCCTTCTGTTTGCAAGAGGCTAGCATAGTCCAATCAATCTTTTTAGGGGGGGACAAGCGTTTTTAATTTGTTTAAGATAGCTGTCGGAAGATCTAATATTAATTGACACGGCTTACATGCAGGCTCCCTGTCTAAATCAGCTTGGGCTAAAGCTTTCCAATCCGCTCCCAAGATCGCTTGATCGTCGAACTTACGAATCGCTCTCCACATATCAGGGGCAGTATCAAACCAAAGAAAAGATCAATATCAACTAACATCATAACACATGAAGAAATAGCCCCTTCCACTCCTTCATAGAAAGCTGCCGGATTTTTACAGGGATCAGGTAAAGCATTTTTCAGTGCCATAACATCTGCTCTATTCCAAGGTGTATAAACCCAATTATATACGAAATAACCCTTGGCATCCCCAGACAATTTATCGTCACCTGTACCTTGCCCTTTAGGAAGGACATACAAAGGTGCAGCTTCACGCATAGGCATAACATGAACCGTAGAACTCTTACCTGCTCCAAAGATAGAACACTCTTTGGATATCTCCGTCGACCCCGGCGCAGGCACATCTGATGCTTTTCTTGCTTCCCGTAATCTTGACGCCTCATCCCGTAGCTGGACCAACCAATGGAAAAACCGATCCGCATCTGCAATAACAAATAAACCTTTACGCATATTCTCACGATTAACTGATATATCCTTAGGCTCTAGATCAGTTGAATTTTTCCTAAACCGGTCTACAACTTCATCTCCGAACTGACTCAAGAAATACTACCGTTCTCGTTCGGACCGCTTACTCATTTCATCATTAATTTCTGACATAGTTATTTTGTTCAAATTTAATTTACGGGCAAAACTGCGCAATTCCGCAGCCTCACTAGCACTTAGCCTGACACTCTTACTCCCTTGACCATCTCCGTCCGATTCCTCATCTGGGGCTGTAGGCAGAACATACGGAGGCGGGCACCGATCTAATAATGAAAAATCATCAACTTCATTAGTAAGGACAGGATAAAGAGGACGTCGAATTGACCCTTTGTTTGCAAATTACGTTCCCGTGCCTCCCTCTCTTTCTTCTCCTGCAACTCCTTCTCCTCCAGCTGTAAAGCCTTATCCCGAGCAGCCTTCCGCTGCTCTTTGTCCGCCAAGGCTATTTCACGCTTTGTTCGTTCGCGCACTGCTTTCTCCCGCATTCGTACACAATCAAACATATCTTGTCTAGACCTACGCTGAAACAAACATTACTCCACATACTGAACCTTTTGTAAATCAAACGAACCATGTAGTGGCCATTGCAACTCGGGATCAGATTTTGTATACTTGTTCCATAATTTACTGTATAATATAGGGGGAAGGCCAAATTTTATATACATTTCCCGATTGGGAGTCCCCTCTGGGGGAGCCGGCTGAGATTCATTTAATCAATAATGGGTACCATTTCCAAGACAGCACATTCCTCGAAGTGTGCTTAAAACAGGCATGTCGAAAATATCATGAAAACGCGATATCACAAAAATGGCACTTAATATACTCCACACAAATGTGCCGTTCAAACAAAAACAAGTTTAGAGAAATATCTCTACATGCCCGCCTATGTGAAGTGCACTGCACATATAATTCAAATCATAGAATCAAATGTTAGCTAACTCAAAACATATTCAAAGAGCCACAGTAAGCGTCCGTAGACTATCTTACCAATCACAAGCTTACCGAATTCTCAGATATCCAGGTTCCAACTGCCAAGGTCTTTAATCGAATCAGCCAAACCGGCACTGTACGACAACTCGAACGAGCAGGATCTCAGTCGAGGACCGGCGCCACCTGGAAGGTCAGATCAGAAGGAAAGGAAGAAAACACCGTGGGTGCCAAGACTCGGGTCACTCAGTGGCAGCGTACGCGTCCATGGCGAGTTTCCAATCCTTCGTCACGACCTCTCCTTCGGGCATCCGAGTCGCCGATGAGTCCCTTCGTGGTCGCCAATTTGTGTTATTGGGTTCTCCAGGCCTACATACTCCACAAAACCCGCTACATCATAAAAGATGTTGGCACGGAAACTGGAAAATGCAAAAGACAAGTTTATTAAGACCCCATGGGGTGATGGTACATTCCTACAGCACCCTTCGGCAATGCAAGAAGTATCACACCGAACATCGGTGCGAGACCTCTTTTATACAGTATTACAGCAATAAAAAGTGTAGGCGGAACACATTTACAGAGTTTAGGTACATATATGGTCATTTTTGGAACACAGCCAACTCATGGGAGGAGTTACAACATCACTGGTCAGTTTGGAGGGACATTCCTAAGTGATGACTGTCCACCAGTACAAAGGGCTCAACTGCGCATGTGCGAGCTTGACCAATACTAAAAATAGCCTGTTGCTGGGAAAACTCGAGTGGTCAGTGGTACTGAGAAAGGACGAAAGGGTATGCTGGCCACGAGGTGACACATTTATAGAAAATGGCCGCCGGCACGTTCAAAATGACTCCCGACAACCATAGTCAAGATAAGGGAAATTCGTGTAGCAAAGCTTAACGCTAACCCGATCACCGTCAAATTACGACACTTCCACGCCATCAAAGAAGTTCTCATGGACAAGACCACAATGGCGTACTTTCACCCAGGACACCGCTCCGAAGTGGTCATTTATGCAAGCCCAGTCGAGCTAGGTGTTGCTCTCCTCCAAGGAAACTCCAAAAAGGACTGGGTAGCAGTAGCATATGCCAGCAGAGTACTTTTGGGAACAAAGACACAGGACACACAGATAGAGAGAGAGGCGCTTGCCATCAAATGGGCCTGCCAACACTTTCATCTCTATCTCTATGGACATGATTTCTGAGATCACAAACAGCTGATCCCTCTGTTAGCAGGAATATCATGGCTAGCCCCTCCCAGGATCAAGAGATGGGCCATGGAGTAATTCGTCCAGGGACCAACAACCTGGCCAACTTCCCGTTGTGCCATCCTATCATGGCAGAGTCATCACTGGTGGCAGAGGATGAAGAAAATATGGAGGAGCTCATGAGAATTATCACTCAAGAGTCATGCCCTAAAGCACTGACATTGGAGGAGATAGGTGCTGTGACAACACAGGATAAAAATCAGGAAAAAGCAAAGGAAGCGCTGGCTCACCGGTAGTGACATTTCCTGGACGGTGCCCGTACACTGAACAAAAAGGATCAAGCAACTAGACAACAGCTGGGGAGAGCACACCCCATTGGGTAGTGCTAAGAGGTCAAGCCATTGTGGTCCCACGCAGACTGCAGCAGCAAGTGGCCGACCTTGCACACGTGAGGCACCAGGGGATAGCCAAGACAAAGGCCTGACTCAGCAGCAAAATGTGGTTCCCTGGAATGGATGCGATGGTTGACGAAGCGGCCTGTGGATGTCATCTTGCATGACCACAGGAAGCAACCCAGCACCCACTCCCATCCTCATGGAAGAGCCATGCTGCGAGCCGTGTTCGCAATTCAGCATTGACTTTGAATGCTTCCCTGATTGCTAAAACACCATTGTCCTGATAGACTCTCACTCAAAATTCCTGATTGTGGAGGTCGTCTCATCCACAGTATTCCTGCAGGTCAAGGCCGTCCCTGGTCGAACCTTCGCAATGATGGGCTTGCCCGACTAGAAAAGGTCTGGCAATGGGCCCCACTTCCATGGACGAGAATTCCAAGACTACCTGGCGGACCACAGCGTCCGGCACCATCAGATAACTCCGCAGTGGCCTCAGGCCAATCGTGAGGTACAACGATGCATGCGGACTCTAAATCGGGCATTGCAAGTTGGAGTGGAAAGAGGGGAAGATGCGGAGGAGTGCCTTCCCCGATTCCTGAATGCATATCACCAGACTCCACACAGCATTACCCGCTGTGCTACATCGCATGTGGTGTTCCGACGCGCCCCGCGAGACAGCATACCGATGGACCCCAACTTGTG
Organism: Lissotriton vulgaris; assembly: GCF_964263255.1. NCBI lineage: Eukaryota > Metazoa > Chordata > Amphibia > Caudata > Salamandridae > Lissotriton > Lissotriton vulgaris. The sequence goes on along the minus strand of NC_141693.1, from coordinate 1,433,307,572 downwards.
CCCTGATGACTTGGACAGCAAGGCTGCTCAGGCAAGGAGAAAAACTACCAACCAAAAGGCAAGTCTGGCGTGGAGAACCCGACCGTCCTAAGTGCGCATGGGTGACCATGTCGTCATTAAAGACAGACACCCACGGTGGAAGTTTCGTACGCCCTATGAATGCAAGGTATGAGAAGTTAACCACATGCAAGTCTCTACCCGGAGGGGCTCGCATGTGATAACCAGGAATGTCTTCTGGTTCACAAAGGTGGACGGGTCCCTGGAAGAGTGGGGAAGAGATGCTGATCAGTATATGGAAGAGGAAGAGGTCACAAACCCCACACCTGCCCCTGGGGTCAGCAGGTACCACCACCTGACCATGAGAACGGATGATGCCGTCCCAGCAGAGAGTTCACCTCTGTCAGCCCATGGAAACAGATCCCTCTCAGACAGTCCTGCCAGGGCAGGGCTGAGTGCCAACTACCGAAGCCAGACATATGGTCTTCGGCTGAACCCTGCCCCCAGCCAAAGACTCTGAGTCTTTGTTTGCTGCATGCTGTGAGAAGAATCAATGAGCAAAGAGACAGTAACCAGCTAAAGAAAATGAGGGATGTAGTGAGGAAGCCCCCTGGCCCTCACTATACTTTGATGCACCATTGTAGCATTCCGCAGGGTGGGCACAGCCAAAGTAGATAAATAAAGGGGCGCATGAGCGCTCAAGGTCTTGGGCAACACTATACCACTTTGAGCTGTGTCGTGCGTAATGGAGGCAAAGGTTAGGCCTTGCGGCGTGCCGCTAGGCAATACCACGCTTATCCAGCATGCTGCAATGGCTACAGTGCACAATTGATACATTTTTTGCAGTTATATATAGCACACAATTGCCAGAAAGGTATTAAAGAACTTTAAATGAGAAGTGCAAGTTATACAAGAAAGCATACTTTATTTTGTTTTTATGGCACATGGAGCTTAAATCCAGTCCTGTTCTTCTAGGCAATCTCCCCGTGCCATAAAAACAAAACAAAAAAGTATGTTTTCATGTAAAACTTCTGCTTCTCAAGTAAATACTTGAATGCCCTATGGCCAAGTTCACACTATATAAAGCTGCAAAAAACACCAATTACGGCCTGCACATATGAAGGAAGTTAGCCGAAGGACACTAGGTCGCTGTTGCATTGAATAAGAAAATGCCGCTATTGATAAATGCTTGCCTCGAAGCCAGGCCCCCAGACACGTCCCTATGGATCCTCAATCAATTTGGAGAGTACCGGCACTTTCCTTTTTCCTTTTAAAGAGCTGCTTTTTCACCCCGGGAGATATTATGCTCTATCTCACGCTGGTGATAGAACTCTAGAAACGTGAACATATCACTTCTGGCATTGACTGCTGGTCTGCAGCAGGGTCCGTTTTTATTAGATCGAGCGTGGGCCGGCAGCAAAGCTGCCCTGCCCTGCGAGAGATCTTGTAATCTGAAAGGGACTCTAAGCCCCGCCCCTCCTTTCCATTGGATAACTGTAGAAAATTAGAAATATTGATGTACATAAGCAACGTTCATTTCCCTTTTCCCACTCCTCTCCCTGCGCGTACCATGAATACCGTAGAACATTAGCTACATCCTACTGCCAGCAAAGGCCTGTACCCATGTAAACATGACAGCCATTTTAGGCACCCTGGCCCTTTTGCCCGCCTAAGATTAGAATCACCGGCTCCCCTTCTGCGTGTACACGACCCTGCCCTGAAAGGCAGCCCCTTTTGCTGGACCCACGCAAACCCCCCCCATTCCCTCTTGAAGAGGCATCCTTCGCCTTAGCGGACATAGCCCTCCCCAGCTGCACCCGACTGCCCCCGCTCTCTCCTGTACGGGTCATAAGATCTATCTCTCTCTCTCTCTCTCTGTGACTCTGTCCCTGTGTCCACCCTGGCTCCCCCCTCCCTCCTCCTCACACAGGCAAGTCATAAACCTTCTTTTGCAAGACCCTGTCCTTGAGAGTCGCGGCCGCGCCTGACCAACACCTCCTTCCCTTCCATGAATGCCCCTCTGTTGACAAGCCTTCCCTCCGCGCTCGATTGTCCACGCGGCATGAATACCACTCCTTTGATGACCCTTTCCCCCGAGTCCGGCTGACCACACATGTCCGAGGCCATCGCCTGGGCCAGGAGATACCATTTACTGCCCTTATTGTACGAAGTCACTCCTCTTCAAAGGATCCTCTATTGACCTTAGCCACCCCATCCCCTGGGCTATGATCAGGCGTACACATCCTACGAGACACTCAGCTGCGTGATTGCCCTCCCCTCTTATCAGCAGGTCAAGGGTCCCCATTGTGAATGCATGTGAGTAGGATCACCACGAGGGTTATAGGGTTGTTTTCCTTTTGCGTCATACAGTCCTGATTGTGTTATCAAGTGTTCTGTAGGGTATAAAAACAAGAGTCTCTGCTCACTTGTTAGAGCACCTCCCGAAAGACACTGTGTTTCGTGTCCGAAATGACATGCTCTCCTCATGAGAAATAAACTCTGCTCTTGATTCCTGCTTCCAGCGCCCGTCTCTTTATTTTGGTAACTGATCAACATGGGAACTAAGAGGCGGTTTGCGCCAGCGGCCTGGGCATCGATAGGATTATGGGTTCGTGTTCCACAATTGGCGTCCCAACGCGGGGTCCATCAGTGACATGGGGTGCGGTAAGAGAGATCCAGACGAAGAAGTGAACATCTAAATGATCGGAGCATGCCTGCCTTGAGAGGGCTCTCGCCCGGCTGCCGATCGACAGAGCTTCACCAATTCTGAACGGACCTCTCTTGAAGTGACCTATTGTCCTGACTGGAAACCCACAGGAATGCTACATGGAGTAAGAGAACGAATGGGCGCTGGAGGAGGAAATCGAAGAACTGTCCGTATGGTCCGGTCCGGGTAAGATTAAGTAGGGCGTTTTTACGCCTGATTGGTAGGGTGGTTCTATCCACCTGATTGATTGATTGTTTGTATTGAAAATCGGTATTTGTATACCGAAATTGTTGGTATTGGTTCATTTAGCTTTGAGGGCTACTTGACATATTGGTTCTCTTCTGAGAACGAGACATTCTCTGTTTTCAAACAGCGGCGAATAGGAACGTCGTCCCTCTTTGCAGATAGAGAAGGGTAGGTAATGTAGACTTTTGTCCCCGGTATTAATCCGTCATGCCTACTTTTCTCCCCACTGAATTGTTTGAAGTCGATTGATAATCGATTGTTGTTCTTTAAGAATTGTTGAAGTCGATTAATAATCGATTGTTGTTCTTTGAGAATTGTTTGAAGTCGGTTGATAGTCGATTGTTGTTCTTTGAGATCTTCCCTGTCTACAAACTGAGACGAGTAGAAATATTCTGTCTTCCTTTTTGGATAGCGAAGGGCAGGTAATGCAGACATTTGTCCCTGTTGTAATCCGTCATGCCTGTTTTTCTCCCCACTGATTGGTTGGTTGCCTGGACATTGTTGTTCCAGGAATTGTTTCGTTTGAGGTATTTTCTGCCTGCAAACAACGTGGAATAGAAATATTCTATCTAGTCTTTGCAAGTAGTAAAGGGTAGGTTATGCCCCTTTGTGAATTCGTCAGTCCTACCCACTCCCCACTGTTTGGGGGGTAGCTCGCATGGTCCGCCCAGGAGACTACCCTTATGGAGGACATATGCTCCCCGCTCATGGGCCATTTAGTGGAGGTAGACCATCTGGTCCGTCCAGGAGGCTACCCTAGTAGATGGAAGTACATTGCTCGGTCTGTCCAGGATGATACCCCAATGAAGGAATATATGTTCCCCTTTTGATCGATAATCTCGTTCCACCCCGGACCATTTATTGGAGGGAACTCGTCTGGTCCGCCCAGAAGTACCCCCTAGTGAAAAGGACACATAAAAATATGAAGTGATCACCGTTCCCTACTAACAGAAAGCCTTAGCTCGAAACACGCTAAGGAAGAGAAAGAAAACTAAAAAGAAATCAGGCTAAGTCAGTAACCCCCTGATGAGCTTTTGACTTCACTAAAAATAAGAAACATTAGAAATAGTTCATAATAAGAAATATAAAATGGCGAAAAGTTTGGCAGCAAAGATAGCCACGAGGTAGCTAGGCTTCAACGCCTGTTCCTGCTCCCAACATGCCCGCCTCATTGCCCGCCACGCCCAAATAACGATCACATGAAATAGAAACAATCCAATAGGTACCTACCCTCATTCCGGAAGCTCCCAAAATGCAACAGGTCCGCGGTTACGCCCATCCGGAAGGTGAGGCCTCGAGGCACGAGGGGCTCGCCTGACCACGGTCGGGAGGAGATGATGTTGGGCAGGCGGTCCAAAGAATGGCAGAGTCCTCTCCTTCTCTCCTCTTCCGCTGCCCTGCAGGCCACGGGGGGGGGGCTGTCTTGCCTCAGCCACCGACCACCCCCCCCCCTTCTGTCTCTCGCCTGGTCCGACCCACGAAGAAGGCAGAAGCCGAAGGCGAGAATGGCGGCGAATCAAGTAGTCCCGCCACATGTCAAATTCCCTGGATAGTTACAGGTAGTGCTGCCACATGTCGACGCCTGGACAGTTCCAGATAGTCCCGCCACATGTCAAAGGAAAGGGGGGGCTGTCTTGCCTCAGCCGCCGACCACCCCCCCCCATCTTCAATAGCCAGCACGGCCAATATCGAGACGACGGAGCCGAGTAACGGCGCAGGGTCGCTGGAAGGGGGAGGTGACGCGAACGAGCCTCCCCCACCTCCCTCCAGGTGGAGGCTTCCAGCGACACCCCAATGCTCTTACTTAAAGAGGGTCAACATCATAAAGTGGTCTTCTGCCCAGGATGGGCACACGCTCCATGCCTTCTCCCCTCAACCTTGAAGATTCTATAAGAGCCGGGGGCACCTCGATCCCTCCGCATGGGTGCCCCCGCCCCCTTCACTGGGAACCACGACACCGGTGCACCTCCTGTCGGCACCAGCCTCGGATTGGAAATGGCTAAAATGAAGTCACGGCACGGGCTTGTTCAGTTCCGGAGGAACGCCAGGATGACCCGGTAGGAAAATTATTGCCGCCCTTCCCACTCTTTTGACTCATGGTCCACATTTGCTAAACTATTAACAACATAGCGCAAAACTTTTTGAACTACCAACGGAAAGTTCTGGGCCAACAACGCGAGACTAGAGACTCTCTGACTGTACTGGAACTTGCCTGACCCCACCTAAAATGGCGCCGCCGCAAAATGGAAAGTACTTTGAATAAACTTTGTTGCACCCAGGTTGCGCAGCTTGTTGTCCCGAGATCTATGTGCAGTTTTTGGATAATGAAAGTAGATATGAAGGGCGTTGAGTATGTGCTTGGATAATGAATTGACTTAGGGTGGGTACTGATTATGATTTGGAAAATGAATTGGTGTAACTTAGATAACGAATGAGTATTGGATAAATGAATTTTTGAATTAATTAAAATGAATTCTTGACATGCATCATGTTTGCTCTGTAAGGAAATTTTAATACGATTTTATTTGCACTGCTGCACTTTATGCAATGAACTGCCACCAATTTCGTTTATTAAAAGTATTTTGAAGAAGAAAGCATGGTCGTAGCAGTTGCATTAATGAGTTTTGGATGCCTTACTACTGTGAGCGAAGAGTAAGTATGATGAAGGATGTAGATCAAAGGGGATCAGACATTTAGCAGCCACCTTATGTGCCACAAGCAGCCGGAAAAGTGTTTCAGATACCCTTAAAATGATGCCACAGAAAATGCCACCTGACCATCACCCTTGCACCCGATAAAGAGGGTTACGACCAAGTAGCTCATGTAGATTAGGCATGGGCGGAAAATCCGTTCCGCTCGCGGATTTTGCGGATTTTCGGGAAATCCGCAATCCGCGAGATTTGCGAATTTCCTGCAAAATCCGCAAATCCGCGAGCAGCGGATTTTGCTCGCACTGCTCGCACTGTTCGCGTGAGTTCGCGCCCCGCGAATAAGTGCGAAATTGCAGAAATACGATCTAAGCAAAACTGAAAGTAACTACTTACCAGGTTCAAAAGTTCAGGCACATCATTAGTAGCCATTTCCTGTAGTGCTTCCTGAGGGGCCCCTCCAGAGTTCAGTTGCCAGTTGAAACTATTATGTGACCCTGCTCTGAACCTCAGAATAGTTACACATATGCCACAAAGGTCATGAATTACAGCTAAGGGAGACAAGCAGGAGCCAGGCTGGAAGTTAAAATCCATTAATCAGCCCCTAATTCATTATTGTCAGTTGGGGCAGGGCAGGTGTTGTAACTAATTTTGCAACAATGAAAGCACTTAGCAAGTGCAAAAGATCACTAATCAGGGCGCACTAAGGAAGCAGGTGCCAGCTAAAAAAATATTCTGTGACACATTAATCAGCCCCAAATTAATTCAGGTCACTTGAGGCAGGGAAGGTGTGCTTTGCTTTGCTGAAAATAATGTACACTGGACAACCAGAGGGTGTGGTGATGAAACAGAGGGTGGCATGGGTGGGCCAGAGGGTGGCATGAGTAGTCAGAGAGTGGCAGTGGTGACAGAGAGTGGCAGTGATGAAGAAGAGTGTCCCAAACAGGTTGGACACGTAGAAACAACAAGTTCGCAAAACTTGCGACCCGACAGGTAAGTTCGCAAATTGCGAAATTGTAAAAACCCTCGCGAACTGGCAGAAACACGGGCGAACACAAAAAAAAAAAAAATCCGCAAATTCGCGGGAATTCGCGGATTTTGCGGATTGCGAATCCGCAAATCCGCAAAATTCGCGAACGCGAGATCCGCAAAATTCGCTCATGCTTAAAGATACTCAGGTCGTCAATGATTATCTATCTGACACCACTGGTCCCTCTGGGCTGAAATGCCGAGATGGCAAGGGAATGCAGTACGAGGAGATCGGGCGAGTATATGGTAGGTAAAAAGATTTTCAAACTACTGCATGATGATGTGCTTTGAATGCTGCCCCCCACCCCTTCTTTTCCTCCCTTCTGCAGGTCACGTCAGAACGTCGGCTGAGGTGTGGAAGAGCGACGGTTGGACCTCCGACGAAAAAGGGAAAGGGGGAATATGTGTTTAGTCGTTGTAACGAAGAGTTTTTAAAAGACGTAGGTTTAACATGACTGTTCCTCCTTAGGACATAACGACTGAGAGGATGGACTGACATAGAAATTGGACAGGTACTGAATGACGAAAAATTGACTAGAAATGACGTGTTAAATAATGTAACTGGACGTATGACTAGGTAGGGAAAGGACAAAGAAAAATTATACGGGCAAGGGTTGCCACAGCACCACCCGTCTAGGAAGTTCGAAATGTTGCTGATGTTCAAAAATGCGCTACCCCCTTTTCTCACACTCTTATAGATATAGCCAAGCTGTCCGACTGTTTCCCCGATCAATACTAGCCGTTGCCTCAGCCTGAAGAACTTCCCACCAAAGGAGGAAACAGAAAGATGGCTTAAGATCCTACCACGGGTAACTAGCACGACCAGGTTAATTACTGATCGACCAACCGAGGTGTGAGTATTGGTAATAGGGAACGCTCGCAGGCGTGACAAGCGAGAAGGAAAAAGGGGGGGAAGGGTAGAAAGAGCTAGGCACGTAAATAAATAGGATAGTAAAGATACGTGGGATATATATATATATATATATATATATATATATATATAAAAAGATCTTGTAGGCTAACAATTGTTTCCTGTCTTATCGTGAATGTCTTATATATGTGTAATACATGTGCCGTCTTCCCTGTCTGAGTTTGTGTATAATGTACGGATTTATGTCTTCCCTCTGTTTGTATCTGCACGTTACCTAACCTTTGCTGTCCTGTGTTGTAAGCGCACTAAATGACCTATTTTTGTACACGTCTCTCTCTCTCTCTCTCTCTCTCTCTCTCTCTCTCTCTCTCTCTCTCTCTCTCTCTCTCTCTCCCTACATGTCATACGTGTACCGAATGGCTCGTTTAGATTGCGGACGACTCTCACTCTCTATGAGAGTCTCCCTATTCTCTCTCCCTCATTGGTAAAATTGTGCCCCACCGGCACCAGTCTGATTTGATACATATTGAACGCATAGGTGTTCAGCAAAATTGGCCGAAACTAAAATGATTGTATCTCGCCATATTACTGCCTCTCCTTTCTGAAAAAAAAAAAATAAATGAATGAACTTGAATTGGCTGAGAAGGAAAGGACAGGTAAGACGACTAAAGTCCCCCAAATCTGGCCATTTATAGGGGAACTGTATGTCAATGGCACCTTATGTCTGTTTTTTTAGAGACGAACGCCAACGTCCAGATTGAACCCCCAACGCCCGGATTGCCCCACCCCCTTTCGCACCCAAGCGCAAGCGCCCGAAGTATCCCCGCCCCATTTTTTATAAACGCCAATTGCTGTCCCGAATATAAACTTGATGCACATGAGTAGCTGTTGACCCTCAAAACCCTGTTTTGCCTGACTCTCGATAATGGCACCCCCGCCCTGTTCCAAAAAGGTTAGCCAGTCCTGATGGGAAATGCTCTGTAAACTGCTGAATATGATGTAATGCACAGTTGATGGGAATCTCACTTGATTTATAAATAAGACTATGAATAGACCTGCCATGAACACAGTAGGAATACTGACGCATGCACTGCTTGGTAATGGACCTCTGACTGTGACCAATGAGCGTATCTCCCAAATGCGTAGAGTTGAGGGAGGAATTCACATGCATAGATATCTTCTTTTGCCATTTCACTGAAACCTTGTCTTGTACCTATTCAAAGATTCACGATCACCGAAGGAGATGGGTCAGAAGTGACGTACAGCCTGGCTGCGGATCTTGGGACTCGTGTGACCTCGACCAAAGGTGGAGCCGCAGGGCATCAGGATACGGGACGAGACCGCAACTTCAACGTGGAAAATGAAAAACGGCGGGCCACCTCGAAGCCACCCGCCTGCTAAACCCACGTGTGCCTGGAGTCTCCGTCCCCCTTCCTTGAGCCCGATGGATGGGCCTGCCTGCTTGTTATCCTTTGCTCCCTTGGTCCCTTTTGTGTGTCCCAGGAACTCTGACCCAACTCCACCCTCTCCCCTATCGACTATTTGGACCACACTCACCCTCTTTTCCACGTGACTTTTTGCCAAAGGAACGAACAGCATCCCACTGGGAATAGGGTGCTGCCATAGAACTATGGGTGCCGAGCATGAGGCGCCACCAACCGGATTGTTTCGGGAACAGGACTGTGGTCTAACAGCAGAGGACTGACCGCACCCTGCAACGCGAAAGGATAGAACAGAGCTGGACCTATAGCTCCACCGCCGGTGCTCAACAGCGCCAACGAAAGTACTCGGACTAGAGCCTACCAGTGATGGCTCACTGACAAAAAGACACTGGGACGAAGAAATATTGTATATTGAACTGAATTCCGCTCTCAACTACCTGGTCAAAACTGTTCATTGGTTACATTTTTTTAGTCAGAAACATTTACGCTATGTAGTGCTTTGAAATGGTAGGAACTCGACAAATGCAATCTCCTATGTGCCGTATTCTACCAAACACATCAACTGTCCATGATTATATACCATATGCTAATATTGACAATGCTAATTCTGCGACCGTGCCTGTTTATATGTACCATCATCGATCACGAAAATGAACTTTTGCTATGTAAAAAGGGGCGACTGTAGAAAATTAGAAATATTGATGTACATAAGCAACGTTCATTTCCCTTTTCCCACTCCTCTCCCTGCGCGTACCATGAATACCGTAGAACATTAGCTACATCCTACTGCCAGCAAAGGCCTGTACCCATGTAAACATGACAGCCATTTTAGGCACCCTGGCCCTTTTGCCCGCCTAAGATTAGAATCACCGGCTCCCCTTCTGCTTGTACACGACCCTGCCCTGAAAGGCAGCCCCTTTTGCTCGACCCACGCAAACCCCCCCATTCCCTCTTGAAGAGGCATCCTTCGCCTTAGCGGACATAGCCCTCCCCAGCTGCACCCGACTGCCCCCGCTCTCTCCTGTACGGGTCATAAGATCTATCTCTCTCTCTCTCTCTGTGTGACTCTGTCCCTGTGTCCACCCTGGCTCCCCCCTCCCTCCTCCTCACACAGGCAAGTCATAAACCTTCTTTTGCAAGACCCTGTCCTTGAGAGTCGCGGCCGCGCCTGACCAACACCTCCTTCCCTTCCATGAATGCCCCTCTGTTGACAAGCCTTCCCTCCGCGCTCGATTGTCCACGCGGCATGAATACCACTCCTTTGATGACCCTTTCCCCCGAGTCCAGCTGACCACACATGTCCGAGGCCATCGCCTGGGCCAGGAGATACCATTTACTGCCCTTATTGTACGAAGTCACTCCTCTTCAAAGGATCCTCTATTGACCTTAGCCACCCCATCCCCTGGGCTATGATCAGGCGTACACATCCTACGAGACACTCAGCTGCGTGATTGCCCTCCCCTCTTATCAGCAGGTCAAGGGTCCCCATTGTGAATGCATGTGAGTAGGATCACCACGAGGGTTATAGGGTTGTTTTCCTTTTGCGTCATACAGTCCTGATTGTGTTATCAAGTGTTCTGTAGGGTATAAAAACAAGAGTCTCAGCTCACTTGTTAGAGCACCTCCCGAAAGACACTGTGTTTCGTGTCCGAAATGACATGCTCTCCTCATGAGAAATAAACTCTGCTCTTGATTCCTGCTGCCAGCGCCCGTCTCTTTATTTTGGTAACTGATCAACATGGGAACTAAGAGGCAGTTTGCGCCAGCGGCCTGGGCATCGATAGGATTATGGGTTCGTGTTCCACATAGCGTCATGGTTTAGGGTAAACGCTGGCTTCCCAATGGAAGGGAGTGTTTTTGGGTGCCACCTTGTCCGTTTTTTGGACAGGCCCTACGGACACCGGCCAGCCGTCTTGTGTTTATAAGGAATTCCCTCCGAGATGCTGTGGTGAGCTCACCACCTGCCCTCCTCCCCTGCCCACCTGAGCTCTGCTGCCTCACGGGCTCGGACAGGGGGCAGACAGCAGAGAATTCTCAGCTACGAGCTTTTTCGAGTCTCGGCTCCACACTCCACCCTCTGGTTATGTTTAACTAGGGAGCAGCAGTTAATAAAGAGAAGTTGCAGTTGATGTTTACCTCAGCATGACTCCTGGTCGAAAGGAAAAACGCTTGTTTTGTTTGTGCATTGAGGAAAGCTATTGCAGGGGCGATGGGGGGGGGGCGGCAGGAATCCCTTTCTGATGCCGAGCCCATTCTGACCCAGTGGAGCCGGCAGGTCTCTTTTTGTTTCCTCCTGAAGCCACAACATAGGGCCACAATCGACCCCCATATGGAAGTGTCATCCCCAGCTGGGGCCCAGCCTTGCGCCCATACGGTTTCCATGCCCTGACCGCACTGCAAGCAGATGGCTGTCCCCGCTGACCTGCTCCGGTGCGGGCTCCTTTCCGCCTTCCATCATCCCCTGTCATGCCTTCAATTGCGGGCCCAGCAGGTAGAGCCCGGGCCTAACACTGCTAGGCCAGGTCTGAGCTTGCGCTGGGCCCGGGGCGTTGCCCGCGGCAACGGGGTCGCGGAATCCTTGCGCTGGCGGCGCTCCATCACTCTTCGGCTGTGTCAAAGAAAACAAAATGCCCGGGATGCCTTTCATTAAAGGGAGGTGTCATAGCGCCAAAAGAATATTTTTTTCCAAAACAAAGCCATATTCACAGTTTTGCCAGCATTCGCTTTTCCATGGTGGGGGCTCGTTCTGGTGGGGAGGGCTTCCCGCTACCCTATCCTCCCTGGCCCCAAACTTCAGAAAATGACATGGGGCTGAGTAACCAATGCTATCTAAGCCATTGTTGTAGAAAATAAACACCACGTTAAAAGAATGTAATCTTGCAAGCACTGGAGAAAAGTAATGGAGGGGAGGGACTGCTTTTATCACTAAAGAGAGTAACACCAACCATAGGGGCTGTTTTTGTGCGTTCTTTTTTTTGCAGAAGTAGAATTGAAGAGGAGAAGCTGAGTCTGGGATTTTTTTTGAACATAGAAATGGATGGTACTCGCTTTTTCCCTATAACGTCATTGAAAAAAATCTTTAAAAGCACAATATGTAGCAATAACAAAACGTAGATACCGACAGCTCTGGAGACAAAAGTAAATATAGGCAAATCAGGAATGCCAATGAAGGGGAAGGGGTTCAACTGATGATAAACCATAAAAACATCAGTTTTTTGTGACATTAATACATTTGAAAATGGGAAAAAGAAAACAAATGTGATGTTAAAAGAGCCAGAATGATTCTCTGTTATTGTAGGGTGAACAAAATTAATATTTTCAAAAAGTGAGTAACTACAAAATCAACAAAAAAAGCAACATTTAATTTCCGGATGAGCTCTTGACCCAACTCCCACTCCATAACTAGGACTGGGCGAAGTTTTTTGCTGGCGAGATTTGCAATCATTTCTGAATTTCATGTTATGAAATTTCGTCATGAAATTTCCTAAAATTACGAGCTATGTACTTTTGCCTATTTTGAGTACCTTGCATTAAAATACCAAAAGAGGCTGGATCAAACAGAAAACGCCTTTTGAAGAGAAACTTTGTACTTACATTTGTCTTCCACTGGAAGACTTTTTAATGCGAGGTGCATGCTTACTTAAAAAAAAAAGTTGCACGAGATACAGGTAATTCACAATTCACATGAAAGCAACATTGAAAGTCTAATGGCTACCCTTGAAGAGGGCAAATTGAGAATGCCGCTGGACCTTTTTTAGGATCTTGGAGGAACTGGGGTATTTGGACGCTCCACACTTGCCGACTTTCCCAACTTTGAATGCTATGGTGAAATTCTTTGTGGGAGTTAAAAGGGTCACACGGGGAATAAATAATGTCACAGTTTATCTCCAATAACCAGCTGATATCATCAAACTGACAAAGTTCTAGAGCACCTATTGTTGGTGATTGTTAGAGAGCAGAAGTCTGAGAAGAGAATTGCTTTATTCTCCACACTGGATAACCCTATAAACAAGCATTGGCAAAGCCAATCAGTCTCGCCCTTGGGAACTATTGGTTTTGTCAGTGAGTTTTAGCCATGCTGTACAGCACTTGTCACCCAGTGGCTTCTTGACGCTATATAAAACAATATAGCAAAAACACTTACATTTGATGAGTCACAGCACTGTAAAACCCGCTGCCTTGAATCAGTAATATGCGTCCAATCGGTTGCACCAATTGGGGACTCCTATAGCCCCTTAATGAGTCTTTGCTCCTCTCCGAAGCTTCCCAAGGGCATACCCCATATGCAGCTTTCTCTAGCTCCCAGAAGAACCAAAGCCTAACAGACGTCTAGTGTTGTCACCTAGCTCATGTTATTATTGCAGCCTTCCAGTTTTTGTTTTTATTTTTAATGTAGCCATCTTTATGTCAACCCCAGTACACAGAAAAAGAAAGAGCAGATTTTTTGGCATGCCTGCAATTATTATTTATTTAGCTAGTATTACTCACCCTCAGCTCTGCCTCTTGACGCAATGAGAATTCGCGCAGAAGGCAAGCCTTGGTATGGAGAAGGTTTCAAAAGGTGAGCTCGACAGCTGTTCTGAAGAAGGGGCTGGATTCATTGGGGCAGATTTATGTTAACTGGCGCATCCCCAGGGATGCGCCAGTTAACGTGCGCCACAGTGCGCCACAGCTCCGCCACCCATGGTGCGCCGCATTTATAATGCTGCGCACCATGGTGCAAAAACGGCATTGCTGGAGTTGCGTCGCAAGCGCGACGCAGCTCCAGCAAGGCTCGGGGGTGCCCCATCTACACAATGCTGCATCAAGACCTACGCCTGCTTCAAGCAGGCGCAGGGTTTTGACGCAGCATTGGCCTGAAAGTGACTGAGTGAAATCTCATAGATTTCACTCAGCCACTTTCAGGAGGCGTTCCTGCGCAGGAACGCCCCCCCCCCCTGCGCAGGAACGCCTCCTTATGGCGCAGGGCTTTACAACGTGACGCATCTCCTAGATGCGTCACGTTGTAAATAGGGAGCATTGTTTGCGCCGCAGTTGCGTCAAATAAAGTGATGCAATTGCGGCGCAAGGGCATCATAAATCTGTCCCAAAGTGCTTGGAGGTGCAGTTAAGCGTGGCTGACTGAATCCTGAGGTATTTTGTGCATGGGTTTTCAGAAGAACAGTTTGTTAGTAGAGTGGATTGGACCTTAAATTAAGGAAGGCTTAGAAGGGTGAACCAAAAATGCGAACTTTTAATCCAAAGCAGAAAAGAGACAGTGTGAGATAGCTGGGGATATGCCAGGCACACAGGAGCTTCCAGTACAAGCCACCTCATCGGTATCGTACCCACTGCCTGTCTTCTCCTGCAAATTGTAGCTCATTCTCAGGCCAATATTCCACCAACAACCGCTCAGTACTAATGCTACTAATGCTACGTGACTTTGAGGTTAATGTCGCAAGGTACAGTGAATACAGCATAAAGCTCTCTCGAACATGCCAGCAATGCACACTAAATAGGTTTACCAGACAACTCCAAGCAACCAAGGACACAGTGCTGCATATCTGGGGTTGTCATTAACAAAACATTATTTTTAGAAGGACCGACTGATGCCATCCAGAACTACAACTCCCAGAAACCATTAGGTTGTTAAGCTCAGCCATCGGGTATTGAGCACTGCCTCCGTGGTTACACAATAACCTTAACACTCAAGGGGTTAGATTTGAATAACAATAAACCAAGTTAAAAATGAGCATAACAATGAACCAAGAGACCAAATAGCCCTCGAAATGTCAGTGTATTGTCAAAGCCTGGCTCATGCATTTGTGATCATATTACGTTTTAAATGCCAATGAAGAATATATACATACTTGCCAAGCATGCTGGCTAAGGTTACGGGGTGAATCATTAGATTTCTCCAACCTCAACCTCACTTCCATTACAGTGGAAAGTGTGATAAGAAAACACACGAAAGACTTGTTATTAAAACTCGGCGTTACTCTGCCTGCTTGCACTCCCTTTTCCCTTCTCTGCATACTTTGTGCTCTTTAGGCACCATCCCATGGCTTTTTATGAACTCAATTTGTAAGGATTGAGGTTCTCTTGATGCTTGCATCCCCCCTTTCCTTTTTTAGGTCACGCCTGAGCCAATGCGCCTGCGCATTGCTCAGCCGAGATTATAGTAAGCGGTCCGAAAAGTCTAAAAAAGAGGCGGATTAGACACAGTTCATGTGAGACAGGTGCATGCACAACGCCAGCCACGTCACACACCATCAATTGTCTGTGCCTCGGCATCAGACTTGAAAGGCTGCCGCTCCCCCGCCCCCGCGTGCACATTGCACACCACCATTTGTCTGTGTCTCGGCTTCAGACTTCAAAGGAATGCGCTCCCGCCCCGCCCCCGCCACAGCAATGTTTTGTGAGCTTGTTTTATGTCTGACTCTCCTCCTTCCTGCCAAACCAGATTAATTTTTTCCCTAAACAAATGTACTTGCTGGCTACACCTTGCTTTTTCCTGGATTCGGACCATTTTTTCCTCTCATCCTCTTCCGTCTCCTTCTCCCCTCTCTCTATCACGCCGACTCCCGCTTTCACTCCTCTCTGTTGACCCATGCTCTTCTTCTCTCACCCTCAACGTACCAGGTATTTTCTCCCCCTCCACCACATGCATCCCTCGGGCCCCCTCACACCACTTCCTGATGACTGCTCTCTGCTGCTTGCCATCTGCTTCCATCTTGAATCTCCCTCCACGTCCTTTCATCTCTCTGCTCTCAGCCTCCCCGCGCCCTCTCTTTTACACCGTCCTTTCTTCCGCCTTTCCTCACCCACCCGTCTCCGATTCCTTTCCCTCTCTCTTGCAGTCTCATATCCTTTGCCTCCCTACTACCCCTACCCCCGCCCCCGCCTTTCTCTCTTTTTCCATGTTTGCTGGCAATTCTTCCCTTCTCCTTTCGACCCCCCACCCCCATCCTTTCTCCTTCTCTCAATCTACCCTTCTGTCCCTCTCCCACCTCCCTCGAGTGCTATTTCTCACTTGCCCCTTAAATCTACCATCCCAAAATTCCCACACATATGTGTACATTCACTTCACGTTTCCATAGACTACAGGTTTACATTTTTAGCATGGATGCTCCTAGCATGCTACGGGCGGTAGGGTGTTGAAATATCGATTACAAAAATATAGTTGACTTAAATATAGTTGTAAAAATATCGTTTACAAAAATATCGACACCCTATACTTAAACAGGTAAGTACATAAATATCTACTCAAAAATATTGTTGTAATAAATATAGATGTAAAAAATATCGACTTTTTAAATTAATTAAAATTATATTAAATAATAAATAAATATAAGTACTATTAACAAAATACATTACATTACTTTTATTTTTTAACTATTTAAAACAAATTAACTACACTTTTTAATTATAAACTTAATAAATGTGTACATATACATATATTTAACACATTACTTTATATAACAACAATAATACATACATATAATTAAAATATACAATATATTATTAATTAAAACATTTGATAGCGTAGGTGTAAAAATTACTATTCCCACTCCAGAGGGTGCAACAGTAGGGAAAGCGTTGGATAGCGTAGGGGTAAAAATTACTATTCCCACTCCAGAGGGTGCAACAGTAGGGAAAGCGTTGGATAGTGTAGGGGTAAAAATTACTATTCCCACTCCAGAGGGTGCAACAGTAGGGAAAGCGTTGGATAGCGTAGGGGTAAAAATTACTATTCCCACTCCAGAGGGTGCAACAGTAGGGAAAGCGTTGGATAGCGTAGGGGTAAAAATTACTATTCCCACTCCAGAGGGTGCAACAGTAGGGAAAGCGTTGGATAGCGTAGGGGTAAAAATCACTATTCCCACTCCAGAAGGTGCAACAGTAGGGAAAGCGTTGGATAGTGTAGGGGTAAAAATTACTATTCCGACTCCAGAGGGTGCAACAGTAGGGAAAGCGTTGGATAGCGTAGGGGTAAAAATTACTATTCCCACTCCAGAGGGTGCAACAGTAGGGAAAGCGTTGGATAGCGTAGGGGTAAAAATTACTATTCCCACTCCAGAGGGTGCAACAATAGGGAAAGCGTTGGATATCGTAGGGGTAAAAATTACTATTCCCACTCCAGAGGGTGCAACAGTAGGGAAAGCGTTGGATAGCGTAGGGGTAAAAATTACTATTCCCACTCCAGAGGGTGCAACAGTAGGGAAAGCGTTGGATAGTGTAGGGGTAAAAATTACTATTCCCACTCCAGAGGGTGCAACAGTAGGGAAAGCGTTGGATAGCGTAGGGGTAAAAATTACTATTCCCACTCCAGAGGGTGCAACAGTAGGGAAAGCGTTGGATAGCGTAGGGGTAAAAATTACTATTCCCACTCCAGAAGGTGCAACAGTAGGGAAAGCGTTGGATAGTGTAGGTGTAAAAATTACTAAATGTATTTAGTCATTTATAAAATAACAAATCTTTATTTTTATTTAATTAATCATTAATTAAATAATTATTCAATTAAAATGTAATTAATTTACTACATTTTCACTAAAAAATTCCAGTACACACACCTAAAATTAATTAAAAAATTAGCATAATTAATTACATCATTATTAATCAATTAACTAATTGAAATTAATTAACTATTATTTATTACACTATTTATATTCATTTAAAACATTAATTAATCTATTATTGTATTACATTTAAATTACTTCCCACCCTACTGCCCTATAAACCCACAACCCGCTACGGAACTATTAATACTAAATTCAACATAAAATACATTATTAACTAATAAAATACTACAAAAAATACTACTTTGACTACAAATACTCATTAAAAACACTACATTACTTATAATTATTTAAAAAACGATATTTTTGTAAACTATGTTTTTGTAAACGATATTTATTACAACTATATTAATGTTATCGATATTATTTACCTGTCTGTCGATATTCTGGTCAGACTATATTTTTGTCATCGATATTTCTTCCTGTAGATATTTTTGCAGCGATATTTAGGTTAGTCGATATTTTTACGACGATATTCCCGTTCTGTACCCTACGGGCACATTATAAACTATGTCTATTGGCCAATCGCGTCACCTATGTGATCATGACGTGGTTCCTGTAAACACTTCATAGACAGGACTGACATGACATCCGAGCAAATCCCAGCAGCCACATTCAGCCCGTGCCTGCACTGTGCCTAGATATCTTTGAAAGGGTCTTAAGGCGCTGTCGGGCACGCTCAATGCTGCTGACAACAAGTTTTTTCATCTCTACAGATTCAATGTATGTGGCATTTATATTAATATTCGTTTGGTCTTTCTCTGTGCTCCGGAAGACCAATATTTATCCAACACTAAACCTTTCTTCCGATTTCAAATGGATACCACGCTTTTTAATGTATATCCTTAATTTCCAAGTGCCTTTTATATTTTTCCCTTCATTTCTTCCTCCGTTCTTTTTTATTTGTATTTGGTTTCTTTTTGCAACCAGCTCACACTCTTGCGCACTGTGGGACATGTATTTAAACAAGACCTTTTGTACAAACATCACACATTACAAACAAATGGAAATAAAGTCTTTGGGTTATGAAAAGTAAAAGCGGGCGTGTCGAGTTACTTTTTAGGTCTCGCTGAAGCCAACGTGCATGCGTTGCTTCTTTAAGAGTATAGTAGGGCTTCCAGAAATGCTCACCAAGTCTGAAGATCGCACACAGTGCATGTGCGACGGGCGCGCGTAGACCATCTGTCCGCCTGCAGCTTTGGGAGCAATTTTTACGGCTGCTTTGATGTTCTCAGTGAGCCGCGCGGCCACTGAGAACATCAAAGCGGCCGCAAAATGCTCACCATTTGCCTCTTAGTCTCATTTGTTCTTTTACATTTTTAGACAACAGCTTTGCACTTGCCTTCTATATCGAGACCCATCAGTTTTCAAATGTTTGTTTAATGGAACACTTTGGATTTTTTTGTTTGGTTTAATTGTCTTAGTTTTGTGTTTTTCTTGTATGTTTAAACGAGATGTGGAAATTGTTTATTTAACTGTAATGTTTGGCTCGGTTGCTTCATGACGCCTCAAGAGTTATCTTTGTGCTCAGTCCAAGGAACTAAAGATGAAGCAAAGTTACCCTTGCAGAAACTGGTTTGCTTTTAAGGAGTTGGTTAACTGGGTGGTTTTTAAAATTACCTTTTCTAACCCAGATTGAACACTCCTTCCAGTTACAATGTCAAATATTAGATTTTTTTTTTATTCTTTACGAAAAATGTAATGTTTCGGTCTTTTTGCACAACGTGAAGCAGAATGTGCAGTGTATTTTCGGGGCATGGTTCCTTCACCCCAGTCCTGCCTTCTTTAATAGATCCTCGATGAAATACAGCATTCTCGTCCAGAGTTTCCCTATCATTAAACACCTTGTTTTTTTTCGTTGCACACTTTCAAACTTTCCTTTTGGCACACACATTACCAGCCGTCAGTGCACACTTTCACCAGGCATACACCACCAGCCGTCAGTGCTCACTTCCACCAGGCACACACACAACCAGTTATCAGTGCACACTTTCACAAGGCATACACACCACCAGCTGTCAGTGCACACTTTCACCAGGCACACACCACCGGCTGTTGGTTGGTGGTGTGCGCCTGGTGAAAGTGTGCACTGTCAGTGCACGCTTCCACCCCAGGCATATACACCAACAGCCATCAGTGCATGCTTCCAACATTCACACACACCACCAGCCATCAGTGCACACTTTCACCAGGCACACAAAACCAACCGTCAGTGCACGCTTTCACTAGGCATACACACCACCAGCCATCAGTGCACGATTCCAACAGGCACACACACATCACCAGCCATCAGTGCACGTTTCCACCAGGCACACACACCACTAGCCATTAGTGCACGCTTCCTCTAGACACACACACAATCAGCCATCATCACCAGTCAGTGAAAGCTTCCATCATGCACACACAGTACTATCTGTCTGTGCACGCTTCCATCAGACACACACCACCAGCCGTCAGTGCATTCTTTCACCAGGCAGACACACACCGCCAGCTGCCAGTGCACGTTTTAACAGGCACACTCCTCCAGCTGTCAGTGCACACTTCCACCAGGCATACACAACACCAGCTATATTTGCATGCTTCCACCAGGCACACACACCACCGTTTGTCAGTGCACGCTTCCACCAGGCATACACACCACCAGCCATCAGTGCACGCTTTTAGCAGGCAAACACACCACCATCCAACCCACCTAATTGTTAGACAACTATTTTTTATGTATTGTCTTTTACACACTTTTGTTAGGCTGATCTATTTTGGTACACATTATGCTGCAATCTGGTGTTTTTTAGGTTTTTTTCTGGCACACCTCTACCCCAAAGCGTCTTACTGAAAGGTGTGAACTCTAGCACTGCCACGCTCGTGAATGCCTTACAATGCAACCACACACACAACAACACACACACTACACCACACACACACAACACCACACACACACAACCACACAAACACAACCACACACACAACCACACATACAACCACACACACAACACACAAACACAACCACACACACACACCCACAACCACATACAACCACACACACAACCACATATACAAACACACACACAACAAAAACACACACAACTACACTGAAAACCAAACCGTCAGTGCACACTTTCACCATGCACAGACACCATCACTCATCAGTACACACTTTCACCACACACAAAAACCACCAGCCATCAGTGCATGCTTTCACCGGACACAGACACCACCAGCCGTCAGTGCACGCTTCCACCAGGTACACAGCAAGAGACATAGTGCACACTTTCAACAGGCACGCACACACCACCAGCCGTCACTGCACACTTTCACCAGGCATACACACACCACCAGCCGTCAGTGCACAATTTCATCATTCACACAAACACCACCAGATGTCAGTGCACGCTTTCACCAGCCACAAACACACCATCAAACGTCAGTGCATGCTTTCACTAGGCAAACACCACCAGCCGCCGGTGCACGCTTTCTAAAGGTACACACTTCATGAACCATCAATACACGCTTTCACCAGACACACACCACCAGTTGTCAGTGCACACCCTCACTCTATCTATCTATCTATCTATCTATCTATCTATCTATCTATCTATCTATCTATCTATCTATCTCCCTCACTCTATCTATCTATCTATCGCCCTCACTCTATCTATCGAACTATCTATCACCCTCACTCTATCGCCCTCACTCCATCTATTTTTCGCACTCACTCTTTCTATCGCCCTCACTCTATCTATCTATTGCCCTCACTCTATCTAACTCTCGCCCTCACTCTATCTATCGCCCTAACTCTGTCTATCTATTGCCCTCACTCTATCTATCTATCTATCTATCTATCTATCTATCTATCTATCTATCTATCTATCTATCTATCTATCTATCTATCTATCTATCTATCTATCTATCTATCTATCTATCTATCGCCTTCCCTCTGTCAATCACCCTCACTCTATCTATCGCATCACCACAGCATCACTCAGCACCACCACAGCATCACTAAGGGGCACCACAACATCACAATTCTCTACCACAGCATCACTGAATGCCATAGCATCACTCGTCGCCACCACAACATCACTCAGCGCCACCACAGCATCGATCTGTACAGCCATCCAACAACAACTGGTTCAAATATGTTCTCTCAATGTTTGAAGCTTTGTTACAAATGTCACAAAAATATGTTAATATTTCACTTCTGTTCTTGTATTTTCGTCAAAATAAAATACACTGAACATAATCTTCACAAAAGGTATTTACAAAAGTTTAAGCTATTGCTATTATAAATTACAATAAGTTTTAAGTATTCATTATTTTAAAAAAAATAAAAGCCATTGTTATTTGTAATATCAATACATCTAAGTCACGTAAATACAACACATATTGCATTACAAATGCTATGGGTGTCACATTTGCGAAAGTTAAAACTATTGGCATTGTAAATGACAAAGCTATGAATTTCGCTATTTTCAAAACCAACACATAAATAAAAAGTTTGTCATTTACAATACCAATAGCTCAAACTTTCCTAATGCGAGACCTATTGCATTGCAAATGCTTGTTAGGCCATGGTCATCACGCATAAAGCAATTTATTACAATACCACTGCCGTCTTGGCCATAACATTTAAGTAGCATACCCCCAGACTGTTTTAAACGTCCTTCCTATTAAGCCCTACTTTTGATAGATAGTGGAACCTTCGCTCTGAGTATTGATTCCAGCCTGCCTAGGTGTAGATAAACCCGCAAAAATGTGGTTATTTGTTCAATAATTCTAATTTCTTCTCCTGCGATGACGGCATTGTTTTTGCCTGGGATGTGTTATATTTGTAACTTTAAATAGCGTAAAATAGCTCTGCGTACTGATATTACAAATAAATATAACATTAGATAAAGAGAGCATGCATTTCAACATGTGCTATGCCCATTTCAATAAACAGTCTGTACATCTTATTTCGCAAGGTATGTCTCTCTCGATGTGCATTTTTATGTACTTCAGTGCGTTATGTATTCACCTTAGTAAACAGTAAAACATCTTAGTCTATAATACATGCTGTTCATTGTGTAGTCCATAGATTTATGAGGCTTGAATCACGGCCGTAATGGCCCCCATGGGTGAGCTGTCTGACACTCTATTCCCACCGTATCCGTCCCTATCTCTAAGCAGCCCCTCGCTCGCCTTTGTGTCCAGGCAGGCTCTGCATGCCAACGACGCTTTTAAGCAGACTTATCAGGCGGGCTGATCATTCAGAAGCAGGTGGTGGGGGACTCTTCCCTTTTGATTGCTTTCCTCTTCCCCCCCCGGGGCTACGTTTTCCTGAGCCTTAACCAGAAACACGCCTGAGATCGCACGCCCAAAGTAACTCGCAGCCAGCTTGGGAGCAGTAAGAACATAAGCCCTGAGCGGGGCGTAGCTCTGCAAAAACATTCAAGTGAAATAAATCAGTCGACCAAGGTGAACCTATCAAATGTTTATCAGTGGGACGGCGGACTGGGACCACCGGAGGGCAGGAGGGACAGACAGGACGACGCAAAGAGAAGGGGCGCAGTAACGAGGAGAGACAAAGGCACTGGATATTTTTGTAGAAAAAGCACAGGAGGCCATTTGAATGAAATGAATTCGGCACGCGAACTTTACGAATCATTTGGACTCTAAACGGGTCCCGTTTCTTTATTTCTCACGGTTTGCTCTATGGTGTGTGTCACATCAGACGAGGGGCGCAACTAGACCCGAACTTCGTAGGAGGGGGTGGGGGAGGGGGTGCTAAGACTTCCAGCCAGGGCTGGGCCTAGCACTGGTCGCACATAATGCAATAGTCATTTTTGGCGCCCCTTCCCCTTTTCCTCCTTTATGAATTCCCTCAGTACCACTCACCAACAATGCACCTCATCTCTTTATAGCCCCTTTCTGACAAACATTTAATTTTTTTTATAGGGCTACTCCTAGTTTCTCACACACAGTTCTGTGATCTGTGTGGTACATGTTCTTTGTAGCTGGTACATTAACCCTCTGCACTGTGTTGGTGACATGAGTGCCCATCTGAGTGCACGGTGAGCGATGCGACAGTGTGATAGTAAGGTGAGAGGAATGACTGCAGGGTGAGTGAGGTGATCATATGAATTTGGGTGCATATGTATGTGCAGAGTGGGATGAATGAATGTATGGTTAGTGATGGGCTTGTTTGAGTGAGATTGCAGAGAGAGCAGGTGAGTAAAGTGTCACATGAGGGCAGGGTGAGTAGTGTACTCACGTGACTGCAAGGTGAGGTACAGGGTGAACAGCGCAAGTGCATTGTGAGTGCAGAGTGATCACTGTGAGTGCAGAGTGAGTGGTGTGCTCAAGTGTCAGCAGGGTAAGTGGAGGGAGAACAGTGTGAGTTCATGGCGCGTGGCATAAGTGCAGTGTGGTAACTGTGAGTGCAGGGTGAAGGGTGTGAGTGCATGGTGATCAGTGTGTGTGCAATGTGATTGCTGTGAGTGCAGCTTGAGTGTCAACGTGAAGGGCGAGAATGAGGAGTGAGTTGCCTAAATGCACGGTCCATTCCCAGACACTTGAAGTAACTCAGCATGTTATTGAGGGCTGGCGTAGGGTTTCAGATATAAGTTAAACCACTGCTATTACGGCATTATTCAGGGTCAGTGCCGGACTGGCCTTATCGGGCACCAGGTGTTTTCTTGGTTCCTAAGAGAAAACTCTGAGTACTTTAAGATGATTTCAAGGGAATCTGTTTAGGGGAGATTAACTATTTGTGCTCAGTATAGTGCACCTTCTGGTTCACCCTTTTGCCCTGGCATAGTTTTAAAAAAAATTCTTTTTATTAAACCAATGTCAGACACAGTATATATAGTACATTTCCGGCAATATTTTGGAATACATACATTAAAAAGTACAGTACTCTGATCACATATTTCAACGGTTGTTCCGGATCTTATTAACTTGACCCCAAAGAACTCTAACAACCCCCTTCCCCCAATTGTCTAAATCTGCATTGACCCCCCCCACCCCTCACAGGCCACAATATGTCTCCTTTTGTTGCCATATTTTCTCCTATTTGCGTTGGCAGCCCCTATTCTCTGAAACAACTTTTTCTGCGGCACTGTACCAGTCCAGATCGGCTTTCAACTCACCCACCTTCGAAGCAAGAGCGGCCCCCCACTCCCTGGCATAGTGTTTTTGAAACTCCCACTGCTTTCCTAGCCATTGTATTTCATAAGAAGGGTCATAAACAAGCCAGGGACAGGTGGATATTCAGTCTCTAGAACAGGACTCAAGGGCTGAACAGTTCTAAACTATTTCCCCTCATGCAGAACAAAGTCCCCTTGCTTAAAGTTACTTTCCACTAAAGATATTTTAAACCTAAGAGGATAATAACTTTTAATGGTATCTCTAGTACTTTTCCATGACTAGAAATGATGCAAAGAATTTTTATTAAAAGGTAAGCCAATTGGCACAAAATAAGCACTGAGCTCTTTTCTTGGTAGTGCAAGGACCTTTGGGAGTGAAGGCATCAGTCAAACCCTCTTAAATCTACATTGTTTTGCAACTGAATTGTGAGCCACTGACACAGCATAGGGGAAAGGAGAAGCAAATAACAGAAACAAAGCTATAGACATCTGCTATTAAAATCCTTCACTTGTTTCTTGGGACAGCTAATCATGAATGTCCTATACATAAAACTGTAATGTTATAACAGTAAATATTTAGAGCTAATTCAAACATCAGGCTCTTTAAACAGTATTGAAATTATTCACTTTAATAAACTTGCTCTGATACACAGCTGAAATGTTGCAGTTAATGTTTGGTATTTTTCCCTGAAAAATGTAATACAACCATTGTCTTTTCAATTTTATATTGTAAATAAATACTACAAGTTTAGTGGGTCTGGAGCAGGCCACCACACTAGGGCCTTGCTCTAGGACCACCAAACTTGCCAGCAAGATCATATTAGTAGGACTTAAACTAAATTTGGCACAAAGGTAGATGTTTGTTCAGGGAAGTGCCTTTTTGTGATGTGGTATAAATCATTCAGCAGTTGCAGACTAATTTAATGAAATTTCCAATGGTATGTATAGGCACACAGAGAATCCGTGAGCCCTCCCTTTCTCGTGCTGAGATCTGATTGGTTGCCAACACGTCACTAACTCTTTAATCCAGCCACTCACACACCATCTCAAAGACCAATACAGCTACTCACATATCCGCTGACACACACCGACATCCACTCACACACCCATGCAGCCACTCAGAAATCCACTCAGACACTCACTCAAGAGACATGTTAGAAATAGTATGACTAATTACTAGTATAGAAAGAATAGTAATTTAACTTATGCTGTAGCTTAGTATATATCTTTAAGTCTCAAAGACATTTATGAAACAAACTCATGGGATGATGTCATCAGTGATGTTATTTGAGATGTCATCAGTGATGTTACTGGCCATGTCATGAATGATGTAACAGGTGTGGTCATAAGCAGTGCATTGCAGGGCATAAGTTATAGACAGCTCAGGTAATTATAACATGAATTATAAGCTGAATGTCACTGGTTGTGTATGATTGATTTCTGAGCCTAAATATAATGTCCCTGTAAGCTTTGTTTTTTTGGTGGATTTTTAAGTTTTTTTAACCAAAATTTCCTAACTATAAAGTCCCTGCAACCTTAGTTTTATTTTTTTCAGGGACTTTTTAAGGGTTTTTTTTCACTGCAAAAAACCCACCACACACACACACACATATATATATTTATAAATTAAATAAAGGACTTTCTGGTATCTCACGCTTGCCTTTTATCTCCACAATCTGTCCAGGAAGAAGGGCATCGGCCCAAAATGCGTCAACACTGCAACATGAGGAGTGTGTCCGAGGGGATTGCTTTGGTAAATGGTGATGACCTCCTGGAAGTGCAGTTCCACCAAGGGGCAACCTTTGCAAGTCAAGTATAATGTGGCCTAGCCCGGCCATGGAACTGCACCACCATGAGACCCGAGCAATTCCGCCGCTGCTCTCTGGAGCAGCTGTAATGAGGCAGGAGGCGCTTTCAAACAGCAAGAGCAAGCCTCCAGGACATTGTGTGCATCTTTAAAAAACTTTATTTTAAGGTTTTAATCAGCAGCGACCCACATGGGTTTTGCTTGACTACTAGTCCCAGAATGCTATTTTGTCGCTCTCTTGAGCATATTTGATGAAGTGAAATAAATAAGGGACTTTCTGGTATCTCACACTTGCCTTTTATCTCCACAATCTGTCCAGTAAGAAAGTCGTTGGCCCAAAATGCGTCAACAGTGTGACATGAGAAGTATGTCCAGGGGGATCTCTATGATAAATGGCGATGACCTCCTGGGAGTGCAGTTCTACTGAGGGACAACCATTGCAAGTTAAGTATAATGTGGCCTAGCCCGGGCATGGAACAGCACCACTGTGAGACCCGAGCGGGTCACCACTGCTCACAAGAGCAGCTGCAATGTTGAGCAGAAGATGCTTTCAAACAGCAGGAGCGAGCCTCCAGGATATTGTGTGCCTCTTTGAGACACTTTATTTTAAGGTTTTAATATGGTATGTTGATAAAATGGTCATGAATATGACATAGCATGTAGCAGCTATTTAGGTTGCTATTACACTTTAGGGCGCTGTAATGCAAGACAGTCTATTTACACTAACAAATACCGGTACACGTTAAAAATGTCAAACCTTTAATCACGCTGACTCTTTCAAATAATGTGCTAATGAAATATGTTTTTCTTTATTGTGGAAAATAAACAAACAATGCATAGTATGTTTTCAATGTTTATGAAATTGAAACGCACACTCTGTCTATTTAAATAAGGCAGAATGAATGCATATACCAAGGTGTGCGTGAACTCCGAAACGCGTTGGTTGTTCGTTGTTGCCCATGTGTGAATAAACATACGCTGTGCTTGAAATTCGAGTGGCGGTGCTGTAATTATTTACCCAGTGCATCTGAATTGGGGATTATTGCAGTTTCTGGCTATATATATGAGGATTGCTACCTCGCTGTCCACTCCTCACACCAAGAGGCTGGAGCTTACGCAACTTTCTTTGGGTGAAGAAATATATCGATGGCGATCGCCTGTAGGTAGTTATAGTTAGGACCTAGTTGCCATAGGAAAATGGCAACATTCTATTCCCAATAAATTTGGCGCCGATTGACGAATCTTCGCGAAATTTTCAAAACAAATTCTTTGTTGAAATCCGCTCTTATGTTGAAAGTTTAGGGGTGATTCGTAAAGAGGGGCCGAGAAAAAAGGGGGGTCCCAAAATGTGTATTTTCAATGTTAATTTCCTTAGGAAACTTTAGACAAGGCTACAAGTCGAACGGGTTAACGGAATTACCCCAAATTTGGCAGGGAGAAGGGTCTTGGTTTATTTGGTGTAAATCCGTTCAGTAGTTTTTGAGAAATATCGAAATTTGCAGATATCAATATTCGGGAATTCTGCCATCTGATCGGCTGAGGCGTTACGAGCACGAGCTTGCTGCTGATTGGCTGCGAGTGGTGTAAGAGGTTGCAACTAGCAAGTGTTGTCCGCCATTTTGTGATTCCATTGAAGCGAGTAAGGGGAACAAAGGGGAAAAAAGTGGGAAAAAGGGTTGGAGCACTGTAGCATCTTTGGGGTGATTAGGGTGTGCTATAGAGGGGGTGCGAAGCAAAGTATTCACCCCTACTGGTCTGAATGTCCTGGGGTATAGAAAATATGTGAGGTACTGTCTAGAGTCTCATGTTGCTAAACTGAGCTGCTGCCGGACTCAGGGATGAAAGTGTGAGCCCAAACTGTGTGTCATATGCTGTGAAGTCATGTGCTCTGGCCACTCTGCCATACCTGTCCAAGTAGAGTGAGCATGTAGTTATAGCTACTTGGATGAACTTTTGTTTTGAACATTGTAGTTTGTGTATGGTGCTTAGGGGGTGTTACAGAGGGAGTGCAAAGGTAAATTTGCGTGTATCAAATCAATTTGTTATTTGTGAAGTGCTAACTACTCACTCCTACGGGTGTGATGGCACTGGGGGCGTAAGCTGAGATGCTGATGGACTCGGGATAAAGTCGCTGAACTAGTGACCCCTACCGGTCTGAAAGTGCAGGGTATGATAATTATGTGAGGTATTGCCTAGAGTTTCATGCTGTTAAATTGAGCTGCGGCTGGAGTCGGGGATGAAACTGTGATCCTAAACTATGTGTATTATGCTGTGAAGTCATGTGCTTTGGGTGCTGTGCCACACGTGTTCAACTTGTATATGGTGCTTAGGTGGTGTTGTATAGGGATTGCGAAGGTAAATCAATATGGTATTTGTAAAGTGCCAACTACTGACCCTTATTGGTGAGTAGAGCCGGGGATCAAAGCGAGAGCTCTATGCTGCAAAGTGAGATGGTCTGGTCGCTGCACCAAAGCTGTTTGGAGAATACATTTTGGTGAGGGTCCGAGAGTTGCCGTTATCTGGCGCTAAAATAGCGTGCCTAAGTTGTCAGTTATAGGGTGGCTCTAAAAAGAGCCCTTGTGTTCATTAGGTGGAGCTACATATAAGTGCGGATGCACAGCTTCAAGTTATTCAGGATCCCTGATCTGTGAAGTGTACTCCATCACTTCTGTGCATATCCGCCATATCAAAACATATATTGTTGTTGTATATGGACCCCATTTTGTGGTCTCTGAGATATGCAGAGACAGCTTTGTTGACTTTTTCCAGAGATTTTTCAATCTGAGGGCAAAATTGTTTTGACCATTTCCACTTCAGTCTTTGGCATATATTTTAATATAGAAAGACAGTTTGAGGCAAAAGTAACATCATTTGTCCAAAGGTGTCCTTCATAAGCATTTCCAAACCTACCCCAGTCAATGTGCCTAGGTCATTTCCACCACAGTGCACAATCATGAGGTCAGGGTATTGGAGATACAAACAGATTTTAACCAAAGGCAACAATTGGTACCACTTTAATCCTCTCTGTCCAAACCATTTAATATCCATATTTTTTAAACCTAGGTCTAAGTCAATACGTCTCTGTTCTGTATAGATCTTGCACCAGAAAACGTAGCAATGTCCTACGATCCACACTAGTATTTTGAAGGTATGGCTGGAAGGTATGGAAAGATGTCTGTAGCTCATGCAGTTCCTTCGTAGAATAAGAGACATGTTTAAAGATGGGGAACGAGTTTCTTTTCACATACAAAACGGTACCTGATTGGGAGATGAAAAGCATTGTTTTTTAAAAGTAGGGTGCACATTCGTATTGTGGAAAAGCATCTTTGTGATTGGTTAAGAAAAAGCAGTTTGCACGTGAGGTACATATTATAGGATAACATTTGCTCAACTCAACCACGCCTGCTTCTTGCATTTGCGTGTACTTGAATATTAATATAATTGTTTATATGGAAAATTAGAAAGACAGTAATAGAGAGAAGTTTTGAAAGCTAAAAGAATGAAGGAACTATTCTAATTTGTTCTTTATTACCTACTGGCGGTCACTAGTAGGTAGTTATCACTGTTACCTGTCTGAAAGTGCGGTGTTGCTCATAGTGGCATAGTGGTGATATGATATGGTGCTACACTATGGTACGAAACCGAGAGTCTAAACCGTGAGTTCATTGCTGTGAAGTGATGTGGTCTGGTGTTTGTAGCATAGGTGTGCAAGTAGTATTAGTAGGCGTTTATACCAAAGAGGGAATGGGAACCAAACTACTGACCTCTATTGTGTGTTGATAGTATAACGGAAGTGGGAAGCGAAGTAGTTACGCCTACTGGGGTGAAGACTTGGTGATGAAATCGAGGTGATTGCTGTAAAAGGATGGGCTCTGGGCGCTGTAGTATACGTGTGTAAGTAGTGTTAGTAGGCATTTATATCATACAGGGAGTGGGAAGCAAACTACTGACCGGTACCGTGCATTTATACCATACTGGAAGAGGGAAGGAAGTACTCATGCCTACCGGTGTGAAAACTCTGGGATTAAAACAAGCAGATTTTTGTAAAGTGATGGGATCTGGGTGCTCTAGGATACTAGCCCCTGTAGTAGAAGTGTGTTAGTAGTGTAAGTATGCATTTATAGTATATAGGGAGTGGGAAGTGACCTACTCACCCCTGCTGGTTTTATGACTCGGAGATTAAACCGTAAACCTAAATTGTGAGCTCATTGCAGTAAAGTGATGTGCTCTGAGCACTGTAGCATACCTGTGGAAGAAGTGTTAGTTTACGTTTTTACAATATATGGAGCGAGAAGCAAAATACTTACCCCTACCGGTCTCAGGACTGGTGGATGAAACCATTAGCTCATTGCTGTAAAGTCATGTGGTCTGTGTAGTATTCCAATGTAAGTCATAGTAGAATGTTAGTATGTAATTCTACTAGAATCCAAGTATGTAATGTTAGAATGTAGGGCTGTCATGAGGGGAACCTTGCAGAGTTTGTACACAGTGCTGGAGAAGACGGTTGCCTTGCTGTCTGCTCCTGCTGGTGGTTGTTTAAGCTGTCTTGTTTTCCAACAATAAATGTACTTATCGGATCCACTACTGTCTGCCTCTTCAGTACATAAATTTGGTGACAAGCAGGAGACAGTAAAAATAAGGCAGCACTCACCAATATTTTGAGGGTGCTTGCGTTGTGCTGAAGACCCGTTTTTTTTGTGTAGCTGTTTCTACTCAAGCCAGGGTCATTGGCTCATTGAACTGTCATCCGACTTCTGTTAGGATTTATATTTTGTGCTTCCACTGCTTCTTCGTTACATTCTGGTCGCTGTACTACACGTGTTTAAGTAGTGGTAGTATTTGTTTATACTAAAAAATGAATTATGGTCTTAGGGAGGGCAACATGTCAGGCGCATGGCATGGCAGGGCTCTAGACCACTCGGTGTTGTGAAGAGGTCTTGTAAAATCCACTTCCCAGAGGCAACAAAAGTGAACTAGTTAGATGTTTATGCTTACCCTAATAGCTTTCTATAGCCATGTGATAAGATGTCAACCTCCTCCCACGAGGTAAAGAGTATGTATCACAGCATGAGTAGGCAATTCTTCAGCTAGTGCTCCACATAATGATTGGATTGCAACCAGCAATTGACCATATGTTGGTAACTGTCCCAGGGGATTATCATCATCCTGAATAATTTGCTCGAATGTAAGGATCTTGGCATCCTGAAAGCGGTCTCCCACCATTTTCCAAAGAGTTAGTATTCCATTCGACAGCTGCCCACCGTAAGCAGACCTAAGGGCCCTGGTAGGCCCTGGAGGGGATTTATGGAGGAGTATGGGGTGATTTTACTTGTAAGCTGGAAAACCCTAATTAGACATTTACAGGTGATCAACTCATGTAAGGACCAGGAGTGATGTATTGTGATAGTGGGGCGTAAGAGCTGGCTTATTCAATAAGAGAGGTGAGGACCATCTCTCCAGGTTTGCTCCTGACAGCCATTGAGAAATTCATTTGAGCTGCTAGATACTAAGTTTCAAAGGATGGCGCCCCAAGCCCACCTTGACCCATCTACAGCTGAAGAGCCACACTTCACCTCCGTTTATGTCACAAGTCCCCCAACAATTCATCCAAATCACGCAAAAAAGCTGCATTTGGGAAACACCGGAACATTTACAAAATAATATAGGAGGCGAAGAGGCTCATCATTTTATAAAGTGTTATCCTGCCTGTGAATGCAAGCGGGAGCCATTGCCAGAACCGGATTTGGGATCTAAAGATTAGGGAGGCATGTTTCAGGTTACCCTTAGTAAGATACTATTGGGAGTGGTATAAACGAGCACCTAGATAACAGATCACAACTGTCTTCCAGGCTAGCGGAGAGTCACCCATTTGGATTACCTGAGGGGGGGCATTGCTAAGAAATGGAAAGGTGCATGATTTACCCCAGTCCACTTGAAGGCCAGCTACTTCCTCAAAGTCCAGGAACTAGTACATATTGAGGACATGTCTGCTGAAGCATAACAGATGTATATTAATAAGACATCTGCATAGAGCGACACAGCATTTGTGGCTCCATCTAGAGGGATCCTCCACTGTTGTACCTCCAAGCAAAGGTGATGAGCCAGCGGCTCCATGGTGATTGTGAATAGGATAGTGGAGAGAGGGCATCCCTGATGCGTGCCATGAATTATTGGAAAGGGGAGTAAAACCAAGAAACCAGTGTGCACCCTAAATGATTGGTTTGTGAATAACAGCTTTGTATAGGTCAGCAGGCATTGGCCCAGGCCTGTTGTCTGTAGAACCTCAAAGAGGTATTCCCAAGACAATAAATCAAAGGCCGTCTTGAGGTGCAAAATCAGGGATGCTGCCTGAGGGTAACGCAGTAAGGCTCGATCTGTTACATGGAAGAGTCACTTAATATTATTAGTCGTGTTGAGTCCTAGCACAAATCCATTTTACTCAGGATGAATGAGTGCAGGAAGTACACTCAAATATTTGTGGAATCGACCAAATAGCACTACAATTGTGTGCTTGCACCACACCCATCGTAGTGTTGGATGGGGGTGGATTCCTCCCCTACCTCTTTTTTGAATTCTAAATGAAAAACGCATGGCATATTGTGCTTGTTATAAGTATCCTAAATTAGTTGTGGACTCTGAATACTTTATGACTGTCTCTTTAAGCCTTTTGGCTGAATAGACAGTTTCCACCTTGAGGAACTTAATATATTTCTAATGATCCAAGATGAATGGACTTCATTCATTTATTCTCTTAGGTGAGGATGGATATTCCTTACTCTTTCTCGTGCCCTGAAGATGTCCACATGTTTGTGGATGAAATTTGTTGACTGATCCTTTTTAATAGATGCAATAATATAGAGATTTTCAACTATTCCCGGAATATTGTGTATATATCTAAAAATAGACATATTTTCAAAAGTGGTGCACATCAGCTTGCTGTTTTTGTTTATGCCAAACCTAGGTTGACACTCTTTGGGGAGAGGGTGTTTGCAGTGTGTGCATACATTGTTACATTTAAATTATTGGGTCCAACAGAATTTTGGTTTGGGAGATACTAGCTGTATGTGCGGCACCTTTTTTGATCCACTGCCTGTTGCTGTTGTCTTGTATTTACACTCATGTATTGATTCACTACGATTTTGCCGAATATATTATAGACAGCATCCAATATGGCAGCTCGGTGATAGGAGGAGAGGCAGATGGAATCCCTACCAGGATTCAGCAGAGATACTAAAAGACACTCCTGGAGGGCGGATAGGAGTATGCCGGTAGTTAGGGCTCCACTGTACATATTGACTAAATGTGGAACCAGGCTGACTAAGAACCAATCATAGAATTCAGTTGGAAACCCAACTGGCCCAGGGGTATTATCACAAGTTAGGTCAAGAATTACTCTCTTTACCTCAGCCACAGTAATGAGTTCTTTTAACTGCTCTTGTGGCAAAGCATTATTGGTGGGCAGGGGGAGGGTGTTAGGAAATGTCTCATTTTGCCAGGGGGTGGGAGGCGCCCTTTATAGCTCAGCATAATGTGAACTAAATGCTTTTAATATAGCTGATTGGGATCTCAAAATTAGGCCATGGCAGGGGCGATTTCCGTGTTTGAGGAAATTTTTGTTTCCTGTTGGACCAACCATGCGAGTATACGACGGGGTTTGACCCCCGCAGCGTGAATGCAGACTGTATATTCTGAGAAATTATAACAGCAGAGGCATTCTACTAAAATGGTTTGTTGTTTCTTGGCGTCAATCACGGGCGTTGTTATTTGTGTCATCAAGAAGGGGGCAGTTATCCAATTTGACCACTGCTTCAGTCACATCTCGGAGGGCCTGGTCAATTCTCTGCGAACCCCAGCTATGTTTTGTATGCATAAGCCCCTAGTAATCACTATCATTTAATGGAAACCCATTTGAGAGCATTGCTGGTGGCTGTGCCATGCTTTTCCTGAAAGTACTGGGCTAGGTGGGTTAAATGGGTATCACAAAATACTAGGTCATCTAGTGTATCTCTGCATAAGGTCTAGGCTGGAACTGGTGGGTGAAGAATACCACATTTGATGTCCACTATATGTGCAGCATGGTCTGCTATCACACGGCCTAGGAAGTGTGAGTGGAAAAGACATGATACTAAGTCCTAAGAACACATAGAGTTGTCTAAGTGGATGTAAAGATTATGTGGGATCATATAATGTTAGTAAAAGCGTAGATGTGGGTTATGGGCTCTCTTTGAATCGAGAAGGGACCAGTGTTGAGCCCATCCAGAGAACTGTCTGGAGTGTTGATGAGCTGGGGCATGAAGAAGTGGGGTTGGGAACAGTCTAGAGAAACATTTAGTACGTTGTAATAATCGTCACCTAGTATCCATTGGATACCTACCTACTAAATTAGGTCTCTTAACAGAGTTGTCCAGAATGTCATTTGCTGTAAATTTAGTGCATAGATATAATCTAAGAGGATGGGCTTGCCATCCAACAGGCTCTCCACAAAAACATATCCGCCCTCCTGAACAATGACAATGGGTTGGATATGAAAATGCATACCTGGGCCTATCCAGAGCAGTGCACCCCGGTCGTATGAGGAATATGTTTTACAGTGAACCGTACCTTTCCATCACCTACGCAGGTGCTGAAGGTCATCGCTAGTAAGATGTGTTTCCTATAGGAAACTACTGTGTGCCCACTGTCTTTTCATGTAAGCATATGCTGAGTAACAGTGGTGTGCTGAATGTAACCCCTGTACATTTAGTCTGAGAAATAGTATGGTGCATTTAGTGGCCATAGGGAAATGTAAGATATGTTTGGAAAGGAAAGGTGGGGTCAGGTGCCCTTACCACTTGACCCCTCTGGCCCACAAGTAGGGGGATGGTGTGTCACTTGTGAAATTGGAGTAAAAGCAACAGATAACAAACAACAAAACCGTGACCAAAACCTGAGCCTGGAGCCAAGGTCGGCACTCCCAAACCTTTGCTCTATGAGCCAGTACTTCAAACAGGAGTGATGGCGGAATGCCACTAAAGTTGGAGAAATAGCAAAAATAGATGCTTCAGACGTGCAGCCAAAGTCATGTTAGAGGTGGGACATCAGGGGTTCCTGGGTTGTCAGGGGGAACTTTTATAGTTGAGTGTCCGCTGTACGTGGCATCATAACTGGGCCTAACAGTAGCCCCTCATGGCTAACCAAATCATCCTCTCTTGCGGTATCACCGGAGTCAGTATGCTGGGTCCGCAAGGATTGTTGTCAGAAGGAAATGCTGCATCTATTGTTGCACTTTGATTCTGGTGGAGTGCATGAGGTATGAGCACTCTAGGGATGTCCCCAGGCCTTTTTAAAGATCTCTCTGGTCTCTCTGCTTGCTAGAATGGGATAGGTTGATGTTGTCTATGGGGAGATGGCAGCACTAAAGTTGAGCTTTTACCCAGGCTGAGGCTGCAGGTCAGTGAAGAATGGAGCTTGTTAGTCATGCATTACCTTCAATTTCACTGAAAACAGTAGAAAGTATTGAACATTCAAGTCTCGAAGGCAGTGCTTCGAGAAAGGAGGAGTGTTGCAGTTGAGTTAGCTCTGTGTAGTCTGGGAATATTGATATGCAGAGGTTTTCATATTCCAGAGGAGCTAAGGGTCTATTCGCCTGTAATAAGGTATCTCTGTATTTGCAGTAGACTATCTTTGCCACCACTGGACATGGGTGTGTGCCAGGTGGAAGTCTGCTGGAGGGTAAGCAATGTGCTCGTTCCATTGAAAAATGTGTGGAGATGCATTGGGCTGGCGTGAATGTCTTCACCCATTCCCCCAGAAATTCAACCATTGTTCAGGATCCCTCATTGCTCTCAGGGAGACCCACTATTTGTATGTTGTTTTGCATGCTCTCCCCTCGGCATCCTCTGCACGATATTCCAGTCTTTGCATTTGTTTTAGGTTCTGGTGTCTTGATTTGACAAACATGGCGTCATCTCCCAGAGGTGACAATCAGCATCAGTGACCCTAGACGCTAATTTGTGGTCTTCGCGAAGGAGTCCGAACTGCACTCTAATTTCCTCTATGTGGGACAGATGCGTCTGAAGTTCTCAAATGCATGTAATGTAACATCTAGCCTATCTTGGGATTGTGGAGCTACCAGGTCACTACATTTTATCTGATTCGATGTTCGAGGTGCTGGTGATGGTGGGTGGGATTGGCTCCTGGTACTCTGACCATAGTGGGCACATTAGGTAACGTCCCTAATGGACTAGGGTGTTAGGTAATTGGAGGATCTCTGTGGATGAAAGAGTTAGACATGCCTGTCCAGGTGGGCAACCTGTTTAGAAGGTCTCAGATAGCGTCCTTGACAGAGCCGCTAGGGTATTAGGCAATTGGAGGGGATTTCAAACCAGGCCTGAGCCCCTGTCAGACTAGGAGGCAGACAGCACAGCGGGGTAGTGATAAATCAGTGTCCCCAACTAGCTCAGAAGTTATTTTTTTAACTTTTACATCAGTTCATGGAAAATGCAGTTTTAGCTACATAGTGAAAAACTCTTTATAAAATTGTTTTAACTGCAAGGGCATACTTTTCTTATTATATAGTGTTTGACATGTTTATGTGTTAAGCAGCCAGCACTATTGCTTTGCAAGACACACTTTCGCCATGATAGCTAATGTGTAAAAATATTTTTTAGCATGGCAAAGGCACATTTATTTTCCATGTGACAGTGTAATTTTTTTAAACTGCATCCCAGCCAGAATACAATAGTGCTATTTGGAGCTATATATTTTGAAACAGATGTGAGTGGCATAATTACACACAGTAACCCACACACGATATTTAATTTTCATGCTCCTGGTGCATTTCTTGCACCATCTTCTACTGACTTACTGGATAGGTAAATAACCCAATTGGGGGAAGCTAATTTATGCTATCATTTTAGGAACAGAGCACTTCATCATTGCACTGAAAAGCAGGGTCACAGTGGACGGAGACTTAATGGAACCACTTAAGTTTGCCACGGATTGGAATTAGAGGTCAATCTGCAGGGCACAATAAATGGCAGTGTCTCCTACTTCATCAGGCTTACACAAACCATAGTCTCCCCAACAACCAGTTGAGGGAGATTACGTCACTAATATAACAACATTAGTTGCCTGTTTGAAATTGCATTAGCTTGCTATAGCCTAGGACTCTGCTGTTGCACACAAGAGTTGAGCCCCACGTGATCGCTGAAGCTCAAGGACACCTGGATAAAAATGAAAGTATTTTAGGAAAAACTGAAGTACATGTTAATTGGGACTGGGACTACTTACACCTTTCCCTTTGAGTGATTAATAGAGTGAGTTTTTTTATAGTTGACCCATGGAACATAATCGCATCACTAAGTAGCCTAATGGTAATAATAGGAAGGCAGATAGCACAGCTGAAGGTCAAAATGTGCCTCCTTCATTGCTGAAGGATCAACTTTTTGAGAATTCCTGAATTTAGGATGATTTTCTATCTCGCAGAGAGGATTTTTGCATACATAAATGCCTTCAATTACCGTTTATTATGTTATATATGGAATTAGGCTGAAAAATCAAAACGTGTTTGTTACATACGAGGATGTGTTTTCATTGGAACAATTTGATGTTCTTTAGAAGGGAATCTGGTCTACAGAATATGGCTACCTTGAAGGTCTACCGCTGAGTTGTGCATATATCCTTTTAGGTAAAGGGAGGCAGTATTGGGCAACGACGGTGTGAGAAGAATGACCACAAGGCCCCTAGGCAGAGAGACAAAATTTTCAGATCTCTGGACTTCAATATGCAAACAATTGCAATCTGGTATTTTAACTAAATGCATTCAACTAAAATGAAACCGCTGCAGGACCCATTTATTGTATTTAATTTATAAAAGAATGTCTCAGGATTTGAGTATGGCAATCTTGCGACACGGACACCCTGTCCCATTTTCAGTCCAATGCTTTAGCAGTTGGTAATCTAGGACCTGCTCCTGCTGCAAGCCTTTGACTGAGTGTCTAGGAAGCCCTGGGAGAGGCTGTGCTGACAGACTAGCATGAACAGCAGGATGCGGTTACATCAGTAATGATGTGAGAAATGTCCAATCAATTAGCAAAGAATATTGTAAGTAAAGAAAAACTGCTGGTGGCATCTCTACAAATCCAAGGGACAACAATAAACATCAGTCCTCCCTGGAGGATGCTGAGGTCATGTACATTGATCTCCAAAGTAGGGCAACTGCTCATGGAGGCTGCCCGGGAGTTTTTGCTCCAGTCTGAAGATCCTCTGCAAGATGAGGGAAAATGCTCCCACTTTAGGTTTTTTGACCTTTGAAACCAGGCATCCCAAAGCTCATGGCAATTTACTACTTTATGTAAAATATATGGTCCTGAGCAAAGCGTGTTTTCATTTCCCAGGCTGAGACCCTGTCCCTTCAGCTGCCAAGAAAGGGGATGCTTAAAAAGAGAGTGCACGCCAGCTCAAGCCAGCTGTGTTTAACTGACTTCCTATAGTAGGACTTTGATGTCTACCGAGCCCTTCAGGGGCAGGATCACAAGGAATGGCAGCGCATGGAGCTATGCCAAATTTAGCAGCACCACGCTCCAGCCATGTCCAAAACGCAGGGATGTGCCGTATTTTCAACAATATGGTGCACCGATGTGTTTTTCCCAGCGCTGGTGCTAAAAATAGCTGCCTAGCGCCAACGCAGGCACCATTGCACCATAGTGCAAGGTTGCCTGCGTTGCAAGGAATGATTGTATATGTGCAGGAAGGTGTACCATATGGCACATAAAAAATAAAAAATGCCAAATTGTTACTTCTATGTCGGCTGGATTCTGCAGCACACATAGAAGTAGCAAATTGTCCTTATTTAATGATTGTTTATGTGCAGGAAGGTTTACCTTCCTGCACATAAACGATCATTAATGGTGTTGGTCTTTCTATGTGTGCTGCAGAATTGAAAAACAGGGAGAAATTAAAGCATTTCTCCTTGTTTTGCCATTCTAACGTCTGCTATTGCACGGCATTCGTTTTTGGCTCTGCCTCAGTTTTACACATCCTTGTAAATCTGGGGCAGCATCAAAAAGCAATGGGTGTTGCGGTGGAACGCCCACAACAACACCCATTTGTTGTGTTCTACTTAGAACTCTACAGCTATGTTGACTTGTGCCTCCCTGTGATGCACATAGATTCTAATGTCTTGTCATGTGTTCGGCGGTGACCGTTGGGAGTTGGCTTCCAGCTGCCTCTGGAGTGGGACTGCTCTAGGAGACTTGTATGCGAAATAAAAATACTTGAAGAGGAAAGTGCCTATTTGATTCATGACACCATTGCACGCCCCCTTCACGCGAAGTGATGCGCGAAAGTGGCCGTGTTAACAATGTGGCGCTTAGCCACAAAAAGTGGCTTAACAGAGCTTTGTAAATATGAAGAAGGGCATAATGCCACCAGAACGTCGGCAAAATCACATTCTGGTGAGGCTATCCCCTTTCAAATATACCCCTCAGTCTCTTATATGCTCATTACAGCACAAAGTACTGAATTCACATATGTGATATGACATTATTCGAATCAGATTTGGTGCAACATACTTTCCCTTACCAAATGAAAAATCTCTTTCTAAAAATCAGTGTTCTCTTTCATAACGCCTACTCATTGGCTGATGCAATAGCAGCAGCTACTACCCTATGAACGTTTTTGCTGCCAAGTCAGAAAGTGATACTAGTCCCTAAATGACTTCCTTGCTGTTTTCAGCTTGAAACATGAAATTATCTGTTCATCTATTCATCTCCTCCCTTGGCCTTAAACACAAATCTGCTCATCGCCACAAATCCCATCTGCTGAATACAGCATACCATTTGCATCTGATGTTACTTGAATAACACAGTGACATAACAGTTGTAATGCAAGTGCTTTCTGAAAAACCAAACTTGCATCTCATTAATTTGTTCAAGTAATTACTCTGAAAAACGTCTGAAGACAGCACCCATGAATTAACATTCCTCTGGCTTTCCTGTAATAATGGGAGGTACATAGAACTTTCACATTTAGTTTTTATACTACCTTCAACAGAAAAAACTCATCTGCCGTTTAAAAGGGAAATAGTTATTGATAACTGCTTGTGAAAATCGTCTTGAATTCTATGAAAGACTGCAACTAGCAGAATTACATGTGTATTGTTTTTTTTCCTTTATAAAACAAACACTGCATTTTCACCTGTTTTACGTGATATTCATCCATTCCTTGCGCAATCACCAGCAGACCATTATCATTCTGTCTGTAATTCCAAGACCCCTCAATAGAGAGAGAGATGACATCTTCCCCTTGGAATGAAAGCATCCCTGCTCTCCTCCGGGCTATCATTTTGCCAGGTCTTGTGCTCTGCAGATGGGTGGCTGCAAGTCCATGCAGCGTTCAGTTGACATTCCACAGGAGAAACGCCCTACATTCCGTTTGATCCCAATCCTGGGCCCCAGGCTAAAGTTACTGACAGGTGGAAAGAGCCGCATTTACACGTTTTTTAAGTCAAGCTCCTCAAATTACATGGCTCCTTTGAGAAGCCCTGCTCTGAGACAGGCAGATTCCAGTGTGGGTACTCTCCCTACACGGGTGGTGGGGGATGCTTTCATTAGCAGAAGAAGCATTCTGCATAATGTGCATGTACAGCAATGACAACATCAAAGTACTTATTATGAGATACATCTGTAGCAATATATTTTAAGAAGCCGTCCCCTAACAGGGCTGTATTTAATGTTTGAAAGAAGCACTTCTAGTAAGTTTTAGCATGCATGAAACCATTTGACCCTTTCGGGCCTCTTGGCTGCTTAGAGGAAAGAAAGGCAGCCTCCCGGACAAAAGCTAGGAAATAAGCCCTTCTCTTTTTGGGTGGCTGCTCATGTGTGGCAGGGGCAGGATATGGGGAAGATATAAGTTGCCTAATCCAGAGATGGGTAGCAGCAGGCAGCTACTCCACCTTCAAGACACTTTAAGGCTGAAGCTACTCTACTACCTACCTGGCCACTCACCTCTAAACTGGTCTGTTTCTTGAATGGCAGATAAGACTTGAATGCCAGGAGTGTTAAATCAAGATATTGCCTGCTGGCCATGTAGGGTTAAAAATACTTGTCTTCATCTATGTAATAGTTTACGGGGACGTGCTCCTCTCGCGTCGCTAGCTGACCGTCCACCCCACCACTCACATTCACATTCTCAAATGTTCAGAGGGATCGAGCGGCGCCAGGAGAGAAAACCCAGAAAATAACACACCTTTCCCTTTACATTTCAAAGACAATAACATTAAGGCATAGAAGGAACAAAAACAGTGGAAACGTATTGCAAATACAGTAAAAAAAAATCCTAAAATCCTAGCTTCTATGAGAGCTATGAAAACAAGATGAAACTATAATAGTAATAAATTAAGAGAGTGATGCATAAAAAGCGAACTGTAAAAGAATATAGTGAAGAACATGGGAGAAAATATTAGAATCAACACTGGAGTGCTGTTCAAAAATTATGATCATGCAAAGAAAGCACAGTTAATACAAAAAAAAACGAATCTTAATACATAATATATTCATCAAACGTGGCAGGAGTATGGCTCACCTGTCTGCCACAGACATTACCTTTGCCTTCACCTGACAAGTTAGAAGTAGAAGAAAGACTCTTACTGGTGGCACATTAAGTTCGAACGTCTGAGAAGTTACTGCTTCAGGCAGGACCTTCTGCGCAATACTGCAGCCCTCCTCTTCACTTATGACAACACTCTCAGTTGCAACCACTTTGGCCACCCGTGCCACATTCCACTATTGTCCATTACTCAATTTAACTGCACAACTATCAGTGCTGGGTTCATCTACAAAGCATTGTGAGCTATATCTAACTTTGCCCTTCATCACTCTGGATCCTAGCAGTTTGACTAATACCCATTCCCCTTTCTTGAAACACACCCATTTGGTACTTTTCACATGATCATATCTGATTTTGCTTTTATCATGACAACATTTCATATTGGTACTTGTCTGGCTGATCAACCGCAGTATTTCTACATATGAAAAAACACAATTCAATTTCCATAACCATGCAGGTCTTAAAGAGTCACAATAACTTCTTCCTCTCAAAACTTTAAAGGGTAATATGCCTATCACTGAAGGAGGAGTGTTATGATACGACTAAAGCATAGCTCGAATAGCACCCACTACACCACTGCCCCTAATTATAGCTCCTCTTACACAATCAGTCAGTGACAAGTCTATTACATCTGTTTACATGCCCATTGACTTGAGAATGATACAAACTGCATCTCTTCTATTTAATCCCTGCATTATTCAAAAGGTTTTTCGTCTCGGTAGATGTAAACTGTACCCCATTGTCGGAAATGAGTTCCACCAGGTACCCAAAGAGCCAACAGCATACCCAATATCTGGGTGTATTGTACAACTTGATGCTGTGTTTAACTACAGGCTGCAGTATCTTGAAGACCTGAGCAGGCCATAGTAAATGCACAGGAACAGAACCAAACAAAATTTAGGCTGCTACTTGTCCACCAAAGACTATCATGCTTTTTATGTAGTGGCAGGTTGTCTTATTGCGTTGTGTTATTTGGGCCTTGTAAAGTTTAAAAGCAGTAGCTTATTGGAGCTGGAAGCAAGCTGAATCAACCAATTTGAATCTTCACCGAATCTATGGTTTTCATCACAGCGAGAGAAGAGTGGGTTTCTATGTTTC
Source organism: Lissotriton vulgaris (assembly GCF_964263255.1). Lineage (NCBI taxonomy): Eukaryota > Metazoa > Chordata > Amphibia > Caudata > Salamandridae > Lissotriton > Lissotriton vulgaris. The sequence continues at coordinate 1,433,264,457 of NC_141693.1, read as the reverse complement.
TCCTGAACTGTAGTTGGTTTCTACTCTGCCTTAATTGAAAACGTTGCTCCATTCGCCGCTTTTACCGTCCATCTTCTTTCCATGTCTGCATCACAACTTCCTTACCATTCTGTGCTCTTTACCCATCAGATGGTCCTGCACAAACTCTCCATCTCTTTTCAGGCACTTAAGAGGATCTTATTTCTTCTTCTTCAAAGTTCACCAGTACGCTAACCTACCCCACCAGTCCAGTAATCACATCCTTCCTTCTCATCATTGGTTTCTCTCTTCATCTCAAGGGAATCCTCTAACCACCTATGACACATAGTACTCATATCAGGTCTCACATGCTACCTCAGCACAAAACAAATAATTCAGTCCCTCCCTGCTCCATCATCAAATTCTGATTTCCACTTCTTTCATCTATTCCTCCAGTCACCTCAGCCCCATGCATAGTGTATATGAAACTGTACAATCAAACGTACCAAATAAACTACATCAAAACACAGCCTACATTACATGAAAAACGGTACAATAACGCTGAACATGTCAGTCAAACCCATCCACATTCATTACATACCATCTTGCAACAAAGCACCAAATAGCTCTAAATCTCCTGTGACACCCAAAAAATACAATTACATTTCTGCTGACATAACACCACATCCCACTGAACTTCTACACAAAACATGACACCAAATGCAGTAAAATAAAATACTATTTTCTTGCCACTACTATACAAATCATTTCTAGAGGTATTTCTGTTTGAAACTGCATTAAGTCCCAAGAATAAGCTCAAATAATTTACCATTGAAATCTGTTGTCTGTTAGTGTTTTAGCTCAATGACAAAAGCCACGTTACCTCCTCATCTGCTCTCCTCATCCCCCCAAAAAGTATACAAAAGTAAGTAATGGGAAAAGAAATGCAGAATCGGAGTGATGAAGAGATTACTGATAAGTATTCTAGACATTACCTTCTCATCTGCCTTCCTAGCTCCTTTATTCCGTTTAGCATAGGTTACGGGACTAGGAGAGTGCAGAAACAGAGTACTGTGTAATGTTGTCTTAGTGGACCAGCCCACCGTGCGTTTATTGTGAGGGGGTGGTTTCTGCAGACCCCGACGACGTCACCAGAATAGGCTGGCCCAGCATGTGCTCGGCCAGCACGTGGGGTAGGAAATTAATAGCCCAGGAACCTGGGCGTGGTTCAGTGTATATCTGGCCACCACCATAGAATTTGTGTGGCCGTGTCTGTGTTAGCCCAGGCCCCCAAGCGAAGACACTGCACTGGTGACTAGGTGGTCTATCCACCCGCTGATTCTCGCTGCCATCCTTGTGCCCACTGCCAGCACTATCTTCACGGGAGCGTCCCTGCCGCGCCTCCCGAACGGCCTACCTCGCCCCTGGTGAGATCCAGCATGCGCACGCAGCTCTGCGTCGTGACCTGTCTTCTGCCTGCTGCCTCGACGGAGCTCTACTCCTCGCTCCTGGTGCCACCTGTGAGTGCCACAGAGGGACGCAGCTTTGGCCCCAGTGCAACTATTGGCCGTGTGCGGCCCACGGCTGTCCCTGCTCGAAGGAAGGCCGGCTGCGCATGCGCGCACATGTCTGCGGCCTCCGACAGCACCTCAGCCCTCCGCCCTGCCTGCAACCTATGCCGGTGAGTGCGCTACAGCACGCGTGCTGCCACAGAGCTCCTGGGCACCCCTTCTGTACCGCACACGCCCAGTGAAGATCCATTTGGTCCTCTACATAGGCCACAGCGTCCCAAGAGTCTGCTAGCTGGCAGTTTGAACACGTGGTGCCGGGACATGGTAGACACGCTCCCCCATACCATCTGATATACAGCCAGACTGTCAAGCGCAAACCAGCCACCGCCCATGCAGCACCTCCACACGGCATTTGGTTACGCCCCACGGTCGCACCTGGTACACGCCGGCCTGCTGTACACACCGCCTGCCACCACATCACACCTGGTCGGCGTTGAACCTGGCCACAGCACCCACCACGGACCATCCCGACTGCATTGGTTGCCCAGTCCGACCACGCCTCTGCCCACGCCGCCATAGCTACGGTGCCCCCGTTCGAGCCCTTCACCATCACTGGGCCCCCGCTTTCTCAGGTGACACGCTGGAAAGAATGGGTGTAGCGCCTAGAGAACTTTTTAGAGGCCGCCGAGATCGTGGCTGCATGGAGACAGTCCATGCTGCTCCATCTTGGTAGAGCAGACATCTATAAAATCTCCAAGTGCATCAGGGTAGCGGGCCCACCCCGAAACTAAGCCATGATGCGCAACGCCATCGCAGCCTACTTCGAGCAATTCGCCAGCCCCAACTACGAGCGTTTCCTACTCCGCCAACCCCGCCAACTCCAAAGTCCACTGCACCCGCACAGACCCATGCGGATTGTGCGGAGGCCCATCACCTCACGACGGAGCCTCCCTGCACAAGGTAAAACCGGTAGTGCCTGCGGGAAAGTGAACCACTTCTCAAAGGTGTGTCGATCAACACCGAGAAGGAGACAGAGTGGCCCACCTCGGAGAGTGCGTGCGATCGAACCGTCCCCCCAAGGTCAGCCCAGCAGTGGGATGGATGACGATGAGGCCGATGCAGCCACTGTCCACGTGGTCATGATGTTGAACACCCTCTCCGCTGCCCAGCCTGCCACGCCCATGTGTAACATCAAGATACAAGACCAGACAGTGGCAGCCCTCATGGACACCGGGGCCACCATTAACCTCATGGCAACCAGCGTCTACAGGGTTTTTCCAAATCCCCCAGCGCTTTGCACCACCAGGGTACAGGTCTACACCTATGGCACCAGGTCTCCACTCAGGCTGTGCGGAGTGTTCCAAGTAAGTATGGGTGAATTTTGCGAATCAGCGTTTCCCAAATTCACACGAAATCACCAAAAAATCAGCGAATTCGCGAATTTCCCCGCGAAATCGCAGATTTTTTTGCGATTTTGCACCATACTTAACTGGCGTACTTTCTACTGGCTAATCAGTAAGTGCTACCTCGTTGGGTAAATGTGTAGTGCTTTTCCTGCACTACAGCTGCGTATGGCCAGAAGAGTTGCCTCCAGTGACCATGTGTGTGTAACTTTGCCATCGCACCGAAGGGCGCCGGGGTCCCTCGAGTGAGCAATCCATCATAGTGTGTAAAAAGCGCCAGCACGCAGGGTCAATTTAGTAAATAGAGCCCAGGGTCCCCTTGGTACAATGACTCTTTAAGGGAGAAGAAGAGAGCTTTACGCAAGACGGAGAGAGCTTGGCGCAGAGCCTACGATACTAAGGCGAGAAGTCTCTACATGCTAGAATTAGCGAACTATAAATGGGCAATAATAGCTAGGAAGGCGGATTTCTATGAGGAAAGGATCATCACAGCTAAAGATCCTCAAAAAGAAATCTTTCGAGTCCTAAATGAACTCAGGAAAGTAAAAGAACAAAGGCCGGAGTTCACTTTAGAGGACTGTCAGAGGTTTCAGAACTTCTTCACTAGCAAAATTAAAGACCTTATTTCGGAAATTGCCTGCACTCCCATGCATGCCTGCCCCCCACAGACCACGTCAGCTAAGAAGCTGGTGGACAGACCTCTGGACATTCTTCCTCCCATCACGAAAGAGGAACTGTCCCTGCTTATGGGGAGAGTTAAGTCCGGCTGCCAGGCTGATCCCTGCCCCCCTGAAGTTTTCAAACTAGCCATGCCAGGAATAGAAGAGGAGGTTTTGACTCTCTTGAACTCATCCTTAGCATTAGGCAAGGTTCCCACAGCCTTTAAGGAGGCAAGGTTGATCCCTCTGCTAAACAAAAACTGGGGCAGATGTGAAATGCCTAAAAAACTTTAGGCCTATTTCCCAGATCCCTTTCCTTGCCAAAGTGCTGAAACAGCATGTTCTGTCCGATCTTTCTGACCATCTAGAAAGGAACCAAATCAATCGGGGTTCCGTGCGAATCATAGCACGGAACTGGTCATGCTGTCTATCGTGGATGAGCTCAGGAATAGGGCAGATAAGAAGATACCTGGTGCCCTGGTGTTGTTAGACCTCTCCGCGGCGTTTGACACCGTCTGTCATAAACAACTTCTGTCGCGGTTGAGGGATTTCGACATCCAGGGCACAGCTTTGCTTCTTTCCTACAAGGGAGGACACAAAGAGTTCAGCTGGGAGAATTGCTCTCTACTGCAATACCAATTTCCTGTGGAGTGCCACAGGGCTCGGCCTTGTCGCCCCTGCTATTCAATATATATCTCCAACCATTGATTTCACTCCTCAATCAAATGGATTGCCAGGTATATAACTACGCTGACGACACCCAAATCATTATCCAAATGGATAATGCCCCTGGGGCGTCAGCAAATCGGCAAACTATTCTTAAGCATACAGTCAATTGGATGTCGCTGAACTCCTTAAAAATCAACCCGGACAAGACGGAGGTTTTACCTATTACCATCGCTGGCAATCCATGGCACGACGGGTTCTGGCCTAGAGAACTTGGGCCGCCCCCGGAGCCGGCAGTGGCAGTAAAAAGCCTAGGCATCCATGTGGATGATAAACTATCCATGCGGAAGCAAGTCACCACGGTGGTGGGAACCTGCGTTGGCCTGCTCCGTCAACTTAGAAAAATTGCGCCACTATTGTCCTATTCCACCTTAAGAAGGGCGGTGCACGCAATGATATTAGCAAGGTTGGACTACTGCAACTCGCTTTATTTAGGATTGCCCCAAAAACTCTTGAGAACGACGACCCACCAACACCAGCAACAGGCCGCCCGCAGAAACTGGAACAAGATCACAGCAGACCAGCTCGCCACCTCCCTGAGCCAGCACCCTCCTGCCAGCTCAGCGAACCCCAGCCAGGCCGCCGACAACCTCACGAAGTGGATCAGCAACTGCGCGGACGAACTCGCCCCACTGAGGACCCCGCCTAGCAGACCCGGCAGCAAGAAGGCTCCATGGTTCACCGACGAACTCAAGAGCTCCAAGAAGAACTGCCGTGCCCTCGAGAGAGTCTGGAGAAAGGAACCGACACCGGACAACAGGACCTCCTTCAAACTTGCCACCCGGAAACACCACCAGCTGATCCGCGCCGCCAAGAAAACAGCATTCAAGGACCGGTTGGACAACAACGCACACAACTGCAAGGAACTCTTCAACATCGTGAAAGAGCTTTCCAACCCCAGCGCAGGAAACAACGACATCACCCCATCGCAAGACCTCTGCAACTCCCTCGCTTCATACTTCCACAACAAGATCGCGGACATACACAACAGCTTCTACAACCAACCAACGCACACCATGACCGAACAACCACCCCCCACCACCACCCTCCACGCCTGGACCCCGATCAGCATCGAAGACACCGTCCGCACGATGAACTCCATCCACTCCGGATCACCGACCGACCCCTGCCCTCACCACGTCTTCAACAAGGCCGACGCTGTCATCGCACCCCACCTGCGAGACATCATCAACACATCCTTCGACACCGCCACCTTCCCTGAGAGCTGGAAACACGCCGAACTCAGCGCTCTACTCAAGAAACCAACAGCGGACCCCACCGACCTCAAGAACTACTGCCCCATCTCGCTCCTCCCGTTTCCAGCCAAAGTCATCGAGAAGACCGTCAACAAGCAGATGGCCGCCTTCCTCGAGACGAACGGATCCCTCGACCCCTCACAGTCTGGCTTCCGAGCCAACCACAGCACCGAGACCGCCCTCATCGCCGCCACCGATGACATCCGAGCCCTGATGGACAAGGGAGAAACAGCGGCCCTCATCCTCCTGGACCTCTCCGCGGCATTCGACACGGTCTGCCACCGCACCCTAGTACGGCGCCTCGGCAACATCGGAATCCAGGACAAGGCGCTGGAATGGATCATCTCCTTCCTCGACGGAAGAACACAGAGAGTCCGCCTACCACCGTACAAGTCAGAGGCCTCCGAAATCATCTGCGGCGTCCCTCAAGGATCATCTCTGAGCCCCACCCTCTTCAACGTCTACATGAGCCCCCTCGCGGCCATCGTACGCAAACACAACCTCAGCATAATCTCCTACGCCGACGACACCCAGCTGATCCTCTCCCTGACCAACGACCCCACCGCCGCCAGAGCCAACCTGCACGAAGGGATGAAAGAGGTAGCCGAGTGGATGACGACCAGCCGCCTGAAACTGAACTCGGACAAGACGGAGGTCCTCATCCTGGGCCCCTCACCCTCCGCCTGGGACGACTCCTGGTGGCCTCCCGCCCTGGGCACCGCACCCAAACCGACAGACCACGCACGCAACCTGGGCTTCATCCTGGACTCCTCCCTCTCCTTGACCAGGCAAGTCAACAACGTCTCCTCGGCGTGCTTCAACATCCTACGCATGCTACGAAAGATCTTCTGGTGGATCCCCACCGAGACCAGGAAGACCGTCACCCAGGCCCTCGTCACCAGCCGACTGGACTACGGCAACGCCCTCTACGCCGGTACCACCGCCAAGCTCCAGAAGAGACTCCAGCGGATCCAGAACGCCTCAGCCAGACTCATCCTCGACATCCCACGAACCAGCCACATCTCCGGACATCTGAGAGACCTTCACTGGCTCCCCGTCAACAAAAGAATCACCTTCCGCCTCCTCACCCACGCACACAAAGCCCTACACGACCAAGGCCCGAGCTACCTCAACAGCCGAGTCAACTTCTACGCTCCCAAACGCCACCTCCGATCAGCCAACCACGCCCTCGCCGCCGTCCCCCCGCATCCGAAGAGCGACTACAGGAGGAAGGTCCTTCTCCTACCTGGCCGCCAAGACCTGGAACTCCCTCCCTCCCGACCTGCGCCTGACCCAAGACCACCTCTCCTTCAGGAAGAAGCTGAAGACCTGGCTGTTCGAGCAGTAGCGCCCCCCCCCCCCCCCAAAGCCCCCCCCCCCCCCCCGGCGCCTTGAGACCCTACGGGTATGTAGCGCGCTTTATAAGTGTCATTGATTGATTGATTGATTGGACAAACTTCAGGTGGTGATGAATGATGCCGCTAGGCTTATTCATAAGAAACCCAGGAGCACGCATGCGTCCCCACTTATGCGCGAGCGGCACTGGCTCCCAGTAAGGCAGAGGGTGCTCTTCAAAGGGTTATGTATTGCACATAAATCGCTCTATGGCAAGGCGCCAAGATACATTAAGACCCGCCTGATTCCATACAAACCGGGTAGGGTGCTAAGATCTGCTGAAGAAACCCTTCTTACCCAACCACGTTTCGGATTGGCGACAGTGGGTGGTCGTGCCATCTCTAATACCCTCCCAGCAGTCTGGAATAATCTATCGGCGGATCTGCGTAAGGAACCTAATCTGTTGTCCTTCCGGAAAAAGTTGAAAACTGTTCTTTTCCAGAAGGCCTGGGGTGGGCTATAACTCCTGGGAAGGGCCCTTTCAGGATTTCTGCTGTGCTTACCGGACAAGCGCTTAGAGACCCCTGGGTTATAACGCGCTATATAAATCAAATCAAATAAATAAATAAATAAAGGGCGGGAAGACAGTGCACACCGCTAGTGTGTGTGGGGGGGGGCAAACTGGGGGGACCTCTTTGCGAGTTCACATGCATGCCTCTTGTGTGTATAAAAGGTCAGGCACAGATCAGAGCAGCAGATGAGGAGAAAGAAGCTACTGGTTACAGGAACTGCACGGGGATTACACTCGTGAAAGTCAAGGATGCAAAGGCCTCCATCAAGCATCAAAGCTAATTTTCGACTGTAGATATGGGGAGTAAGCACACCTGCCCAGCCTCGATAAAGCGCACAATTTTTTGGGGCTGATTAACTTTGCCATCGCGCCGAAGGGCGCCGGGGTCTCTCGAGTGAGCTGTCCATCATAGTGGGTAAAGGGCGGGAAGAAGGTGCACACCGCTAATGTGTAGGGGGCCAATGGGGGGGGCTTCTTTGCGAGTTCACATGCCTCTTGTGTGTATAAAAGGTCAGGCACCGATCAGAGCAGCAGATAGGGAGAAAGAAGCTACTGGTTACAGGAACTGCACGGGGATTGCACTCATGAAAGTCAAGGATGCAAAGGCCTCCATCAAGCATCATAGCTAATTTTCGAATACAGATATGGGGAGAAAGCATACCTGCCCAGCCTCGGCAAAGCGCATGATTTTTTGGGGCTGATTAACTTTGCCATCGCACGAAGGGCGCCGGGGTCCCTCGAGTGAGCTGTCCATCATAGTGGGTAATGGGCAGGAAGACGGTGCACACCGCTAGTGTGTGTGGGGGGGTCAAATGGGGGGGGGCTTCTTTGCGAGTTCACATGCCTCTTGTGTGTATAAAAGGTCAGGCACCGATCAGAGCAGCAGATGGGGAGGAAGAAGCTCCTGGTCACAGGAACTGCATGGGGATTGCACTTATGAAAGTCAAGGATGCAAAGGCCTCCATTAAGCATCATAGCTAATTATTGACGGTAGATATGAGGAGAAAGCACACCTGCCCAGCCTCTACAAAGCGCACGATTTTTTGAGGCTGATTAACTTTGCCACCGCGCCGAAGGGCGCCGGGGTCCCTCGAGTGAGCTGTCCATCATAGTGTGTAAAGGGCAGGAAGACGGTGCACACTGCTAATGTGTGGGGGGGGCAAATGTGGGGGGGCTTCTTTGCGAGTTCACATGCTTCTTCTTGTGTGTATAAAAGGTCAGGCACAGATCAGAGCAGCAGATGAGGAGAAAGAAGCTACTGGTTACAGGAACTGCACAGGGATTGCACTCGTGAAAGTCAAGGATGCAAAGGCCTCCAGCAAGCATCATAGCTAATTTTCGACTGTAGATAAGGGGAGAAAGCACACCTGCGGTACAAAAGGGGGTGGTGATGGACGGAGCATCTGAATCAATCAAACACTCACATCCAGTCAAAAGATCTGGGTTTAATCCATCACCGTTCTTTAGCCCACTCTGCCACCCCAGTTCAGACATGGCTATATGCAAATCAGTCTGACCCTGTGCTTCATGGGAACAGTCCAGCCCGAACTGCCAAGCCATGTCTTCCCTGGACCGGAAACAAGCTTCCGAGGACCGGTTTCTGGCATTCCAGCCTTCTTCAGCCTGGCTTGCTTGGATCCAGTGGCAAAGTGAGCAAGGGACTCACGTCTGAGCATACCCTGCCACACTTATGGCGGCCAAAAGCGGAACAAAAGGGGATGGTGATGGACGGAGCATCTGAATCAATCGAACACTCACACCCAGTCAGGTGCCGTGATTTCGCGCGATTCGTGGATCGCGGAAAATCCACAAATTCCGCAAGCAGAACTAATTTTCCACCCATACTTACTTCCAAGCTGACCTCTCCCATGAAGCCGCCCACCATCAAGCCAAGGTTTATGTCTCTCAAGAAGGATCCGGATTCCTGCTCGGCTGCAGGGCTGCACAAGACCTCAACTTGATTCATTTCAGATTCACCGTCCATGCCCACGACCTGGATAACCTGCTACACGGGTTCGAGAATCTGTTCGAAGGGAATGGATGTCTGAGTGGCCCTGCAATTCATCTACATATCGACAAGTTAGTTGCCCCAGTCGCCCTCCGTCACCGGAGAATCGCCTTCCATCTTCGCCCCAAAGTAGAAGCAGAACTGCGCCTTCTTCTGGAGAGAGCCGGAATCATCGAACTGGTGCGCGGCCCTACCCCCTGGGTGTCACCCATCGTCGTTGCAAAGAAATCAAAGCAACCCGATGCTGTCCGCATCTATGTGGACATGAGAGTCCCCAATCTCCCCATCAATCGCGAGCGCCACCTGACCCCAACGGTGGACGACATCACTGGAGAATTGTCGGGCTCCAAATGGTTCTCAAAAATTGACCTACGCTCGGGATACCACCAAATCCCGCTCCATCCAGACTCTTGCCCCATCACAACATTCTCCAACCACGCAGCACTGTGGTGCTACACTCGTCTCAACTTCTGCATCTCCAGTGCCGCTGAGGTGTTCCAGAACATAGTCAAGAATGTCCTCCAGGGGCTGGACGGTGTCCTAAACATCAGCGACGACATCCTTGTGCATGCACCCACCCTGGAAGAGCACCTCCAAAGCATCCATGCTGTGTTCACCCGACTCCAGGACAGCGGACTCACCCTCCACTTCGATAAGTGTGAGTTCCTGAGGAGGGACATCAGTTGCTTTGGATACCGTTTTTCCGACAAAGGCATTGGCCCCGATCCGGACAAAGTAAAAGACACCCAGAATGCTCCTGCTCCAACATCAGTGTCCGGAGTCCGCAGTTTTCTGGGAATGGTTACATATTGTGGATGCTTCATCAAAAATCTGTCGGATCTGACTGGCCCCCTGCGAGACCTCACCAAGACCACCAGCCACTGGATGTGGGAAGCAGAGCAAGAGGAGGCATTCCAGAGAACCAAGGCCGCCCTTTCACCCAACACGACTTTGGCATACTTTTACCCCAGGAATGAGTCCCAGCTAGTGGTAGATGCTAGCCCCACGGGTCTCGGAGCAGTGCTGGCCCAGCAGCAGGCCTGTGGAGAGTGGGCCCCTGTCGCCTACACCAGCAGGACCCTTACACCCACTGAGCAACACTACTCTCAAATCGAGAAGGAGGTCATTGCAATCTTGTGGGGTTGTCGCCACTTCCACATCTATCTGTATGGACATCCGTCTGTGGTAATAACTGACCGCAAACCCCTACTTCCACTCTTCCAAGGATCTTCATCATGGCCCCCTCCGAGAATAGAGAAGTGGGTATTACAACTTCAGGAATTCAAATTCACGGTGGAGTACAGACCAGGCACCCGCAACCCAGCCGACTTCCTGTCTCGGCACTCTCGGCCAGTCATGGAGCCAGAAGCGGCAGCAGCCACGGCCACGAAAGAGTACATATGGATGATCATTGAACGGTCCAGGCCCCTCCCTATATTGTAGGAGGAAGTGATACAGGCTACTAAAGACGACGACTGCCTCCGGATCGCCAATCTGAGCACTCTCCTCAGGAGACTGGAGGCCACTCCAAAACCCGATGCCATTTCTCACCAGAGAAGCACAATCCAGGCTGAAGGCTCTATACCAGGTGCGCAACGAGCTGACAGTCTCCATGGATGGCTGCCTCCTAAGAGGTTCTCGCCTTGTCCTACCAGGGCGCCTGACTCACCAAGCCGCCTTCCTCGCACATGGAGCGCACCCAGGGATAGTGAAATCTAAGAACCGCCTCAGGAGCAAGGTCTGGTTTCCGGACCTAGACCAACAAGTTGAGTCCATCATCCAGCACTGTCCGGTGTGTCTAGCGACCAGCCTTCCCAGCTGACCAGCACCCGTAATCACTAAAGCAGGTCCCACCTCCCCATGGGAAAGAGCCAGTGCGGATTTAGGCAGCCTTCCTGGAGGGAAGTACATGTTGGTTGTCGTAGATTACTTTTCACAGTACCCAGAAGTTGAGATTCTCTCCTCCACAGCAGCTGGAGACATCATCCCCAAACTAGAAAAGGTTATGGCAACTCACCGCCTGATTGGGGAGCTCCGGGTGGACAACAGCCCACCTTTCACCATCACCGAGCTCTCGGAAAATCTTGCCTCCCACCGAATCAATCATCGCCGGGTGACCCCCAGGTGGCCACAGACGAACGGAGAGATGGAGTGGCTGATGCGGACGCTAAACAAAACAATTCAGATAGCCATATCCGATGGCCACATCCTCTAACAAGCCATATATCAGTTCCTTTGGGAATATCGCCTCACACCTCAATGCACAACAGGAATTTCCCCAAGCCGCCTCTGTTTTGGCAGAGTGGTGACCGACACCATCCCACACCACCCAGTGTGGTCTGAGACCCCAAAACTCTGAATCAGTCAACTGCACGGCAGACAAAGATCAACCAAGATGCGTCCCGGAGGAGACGTGCTGAAGACAGTCCCATCGCTGTCAGCGACTGAGCACTTGTGCGGGACTGCCACCCAGGAGGGAAATTCAGGATGCTGTTTGAACTGGATCCATAGACTGTGACAGAGGTCAAAGGCACAATGGTAAAAGCCTCTCGAGGTAATGAAAGAATAACCAGGAATGTATCATTTTTCAAGAGGATTCCCGCCGACGAGTTAGAGGAGTTCACAATGCCCGATGAGCCAAGCACCGCGGAACCGGACAGCCTGCATGGGCCAGGAGAAGATGGCCGAACCACTCTTGTTTCAGAAGAATCCCAAAGCCAAGAACGCCAAAGTAGCCAGTCAGTGCCAGAGGCTGAAAATTTAATGGATGTGCCTCTGACCCCTTCAGATAGAAGCAGCCAGAGTCGGTACAGCCTGCGGCCCCATCCTAGGCCGTCCTAGAAGTACCAGGACTTTGTAACCTGCTGTCGACTCCAGTAAGATGGAAGCAGAAGAACCCCGGCGGACCAAGTAAGACTGTTCCATGAGTGTCTTATCTGTCAGAGACTGATGATTACTGTTTTGAAATATAACATGTACACCCAGTAATGTTTGTTTGTTCTTTGGGCAATGGAGGAATGTGATGTTGTCTTAGACACTACATACTGAAGATTACCAGTAAATAATGTAGACATTTCTAAGAAGGACAAAAAAGAAGACAAGATAAATTTAGAAACAAAGCTTGGGGTTTCTGAACAATTAGTTTATGTTTCGGAAACTGTTTATACCTTGACTGCCTGGCCACATTTGTCCTACTCCACCTCAAATGTTTTCTTGGTATTTCGTGAACAGACATATGTATTTTTAAGCGTGCAAATATTGATTGTTATCTTTTAATTCTAAATTCTATTCTTTTCGACTTTCTATATATTCCTTATCTCTCCGGACCTCCTCAAACAGTTTCCAAAGGAATGCGCCTTATCCGTCTTATTAGGGTTTCTTCCTCAGCAACTCTAAAACTCAGTTTCATTCTGAGTACTGGAGTAAGAGGATTAAATCTTTAAATAGTCAGTGTTGTAGCTATTAATAAAGGTAACTTTTAAAAAGGACTTCATACCCCAATTCTGCCGTTTCTAAGTGTTGAAAATGACATCTGTCGCTATTATTCAAAATAATGGTTCTCAATTTAGTGCCGTCAGAAAGGTAGAAGACTGACAGTGCCTTGCCAGGACTTGAAATTGCACCGTACCGTGTAGAATGCCACATTTCTCTGGTGAGGTTTCAATCTGTGATTCATGTTGCCAACATTGATCTACACTTACAAAAGGGGTGAAAACATCGCAGGGCCATTATTCTAGAACTTCATAGCATAGTCCATTTTACTCTCAAATCTGCGAAGGAGTTAAACTCGGGTCAACCCCAATACTTAATTGGAGCCAGTGGTTGCAGGTGGTGCTCATTGGCAACTATTTATCGGGACTAAGACTTATTTGTCATCAGCAGACACTGCCCAAAACAAGAGAGAGAGGTAGAGATAGGCTCAGAAGGAGGGAATGAAAGAACGAGAAAACATCCTCAAAGGGAGAGAGTACAGATAAAAGAAAACCTGCACGAGGGAGATAAAATGCAGGGAGTGTTCACTGGTGGATGAAAGAGGCTTGAGATGTAAATAAATCTAAAAAGCCTTAATATTCAGCAACCCTGACTTTTGGCAGCACAAGTGGTGGACTTCTAAGAAGAACATTGGCCCCTGGTACTTCATGGATGTTACTTAGCTTGCCCCTAGCAACTCCTGGCATTGCCTTTGTACCCTCTGGTCTCAGTGGTGGCAAATGCAATGCCAATAATAGAAGGTAAACAATGCCCTGATGAGCACTGTTTACATTCTGTAGAACCCTCTGCGAACTGGGATATTAAACTAATAGCTCAGTTACAAATAAATTATGCAGTACTATGCTCACTCTACTAATTAAATTAAAACATGACAGACAATTTAAACATGTTGTCAATTTTTCTTATTGTAAACCCATGTAAAATTATGTGTTTGAGTTAAAAAATCACCCCTTGGTTTTGAATGGGTGATAATGCCTTACAAGTGATTATAATGAAATTGTACTAATTGTGATAAGGAATATCTTAATAACTTAGGTCACTTTCAAAATACTGTCAACATGAATGAATACAGGTGGACTAACCCATTATTAATTTACCAGCACTTTATATTATTGGAGCATAACAGTGTACACTAGAGCAATCATTGAATCATGACAGATAGTGGGATAAATAATTTCGGTTCACAGGGGTTCCTCCTCCAACACACACATATTTCTCCATGCAATAATAACGAGAAGTGTGCCATATTCTTAAAACGTAAGCAACCTGAATAAAATATAGGTGTAATATAAAATAGACATTTATCTGTATTAGTAATTGCTGTGTTATATAAGTGTAGGTAATTAGGCTCTTTGAGTCAACAGGGTTAATTATTGTGATGTCACCAGGATCAAGATCATGTGAAATCACTTCCTGGGAGGATTCAGTGTCAAACATCAAATACTGTTGCTTCCTAAGATGTCATTGGATCAAAGGTTTGTTATATAATGTCACTTCTGCTACACCCTGCTTTTTGGTGAATCAACATCCGTTCAACATGAATTCTTTTTCAAATTAAGCTCTGGCCAAACTCATAGCAAGGCCAACCAAGGAGAAGGTGCCAGCAGCGGGGTGGTCTAGGTGATGGAAACAAATGTGCTACCAGTTCACACTTTAGTCCATAGGCCAATGGGGGCAGGGTTTGCTATCTGTTGCCTACCATGTTCTTCAACATTGGGTTCCATTTAAACCTGGCATCTTTTGCCGTGTTTCCCCAGTCTTTTTGATTTCTGACCTCTTGGTTTTGATGGTGTGCTGGACTTAATTTTTACTAGATTAGTGTCTCTCTGAAATTCCTCACTGCTGTTCAGTGTTAAAGTGCAAGTGCTCCTGCTGTAAATTGTGGTTATCGATTGGTGTTTCCATGATTGGAATATCTTATTTACTAGTTAGGCCCTAGTATCATGCAATGTGGGCGCCCAGGGCCTGTAAATCAAATGCTACTAGTGGGCTTGCAGCACTGGTTGTGCCACCCACACAGATAGCCTTTTCAATGGTGTATCAGACCTGCTACTGCAGTGTCTGCGTGCAGTTTATACTGCCATGTGGGCCTGGCAAGTGCACCCACTTGCGAGGCAAAGCCATCTCTTTTCTTATATGCAAGGTACCCCACAGGGAGTCCCAAGGTACCCCCATGAGCAGGGTGCAGGGCTTGTGAAAGGTAGGACATGCACTGGTGTGTTTTACGTGCCACTGGTAGTGAAATACTGTGCATTTAGTTTTTCACTATTGAAAGGCTGTCTGTCCCATAGGTTAACATGGTAGTTGCTTTGTAACCTCTTGCAAGCATAACTTTGTATTGGGACAAGATAGGGATATGAAGTTTAGGCTTCTTGAACTCAGAACTTAAAGATATATCTTTTAGTAAAGATGATTTTTATATTATGTGTTTGAAAATGCCATTTTTAGAAAGGGTCTGTAGATCAAATATTACTAAAGGTCAGAGAAAGGCTCTTGTACAATTGCAATCGGATGAGTCCATTGTAATTAAACAGGCAGACAAGGGTGGTGCAATAGTCATTTGGGAGATGGATGAATACAAAAAAGTAGTAATATGAGACAACTGCATGATGTGGAATGCTATCTGAAGCTCCCTCAGGATTCTACTAAGGAAATACAAGATTATACTAGTTGGCTTGATACAACTGGCATTTGAGGATGGGACTGTGGACCATGTGAACGTGATTTTCTTTGTAAAGTGAACCCCAGGACTTCACTTTTGTATCTATTACCCAAGCTACATAAAATTCCAGTTGCATCTCCTGAACACCCAATAGTGTTGGGCTGCGATTCGGTTTTGAAACTGATAGCAAAATATGTTGATACCTTTTTAAAACCTTTGGTCCAAAATGTTCCAAGTTATCTGAGAGATACCAGACCCAGAGGATTGGATCTTTTGATGTTACATCTTTGTATACCAGATTCCACAAGCTGACGGCCCTAAAGCTATTCAAGTACTTTTGAATGAAAGACCAAGGCCACATCGGGTACCTACAAAGTTTATTGTCGATCTGGCCTGATTTGCTTTAAGTAAGAACTACTTCAAGGAGAAATGCTTTGAACAGACTAAAGGGACAGTGATGGGCTGTCCCTTTTCTCCAGAGCTGGCCGTTCTGTTTATGGCAACATTTGAGGAATAGTTCATTTATGCCAATAATCCATTCAGACACATTTCCCGATGTTAAAGTGGTGGCCAAAAATGGAAGACTTAAAACTACATTGTTTTCAAAATCAACTGATCGAAATAATGCCCTGCATTATACCAACCAGCATTCGCATAGTCTGAAAGACAACTTGCCCTATGGGCAATTCCTTTGCGTAAGATGGAATTGTTCAGAGAAAAATGTATTTACTTCGAATATACACATTCTTACAGATAAACTAAAAGAACGGGGATACCCAAAGAAAATTTCAAAGAACAGCATGAAACGTGCATGGTGGACACCAAGGCAGACCTTGCTTGTAAAGAAAGAAAAAAGTAAGTTAGAATGATTAGTGTGCGTGTCTACTTTTTGCTCCAGAACTAACCAATTCAAGAAAATTATTCGTCATTACTGGCATTTTATTGAAAAAGTGGTTAGGTCTCTGGAACTACCTTTATTTGCATTAAAAAGAGAATGGACCACTGGAAGTTCACTTGTGCATGTCTGTATCCCTTCAGGACAGGCACAAAGGAGTTTTTAAACACTGTGAAACTTACCACAATTGGAAGGACATCATAAATGTGGCATGTGTGTATGTTGCCACCAAGCCATAGAAGGCACGCTTTTTTAGTGCAACCATGTCAAATGAACACATAAACAAATTTTGTAAAACCATAAACGTAGTTTACATGGTGAGGTGCCCTTGTGAGCTGGTATACATTGAAAAAACAAATCAGGAAATTTGTCAAGGATCATCCAACACAAATCATGCCTTCGACGTAATGACGTCATGTTTTGACTGCCCCTTTGGTAATTCATTGGCTTGATAAACATCACACACAAGCTGATCTGAGATGGACGGTACTTGCTAAAGTTAAGCTAGATCCCCGTGGGGAGGAATTCGAAAGTAGATTGAATCGTAAGGATGCCTAACTGATTCTTCATTTCGACACAGTGGCGAATGGACTCAGTCGAGATGTCAGAAGTGTACAAACTATCAAGTTAATATTGTGGTGTGTTTCTTATAAGATTTTTAAAATATTCGTGCACTCCACTGTTGGTAACTTTAACAGCAGTGTCAGACACTACCAAACTACATACAATCTGGGTGTAGTTTCCGTAAATTGGAGAACGTTCAAATGACCAGTTCCATCGTGACCAGGTGCTGAAGGCTCACGGATACTGAACAAATGCTCCGCAGTGCTGGTGATGTGAGCAAGTGGGACTAACGAAACAGCTGGTAAGAATTATTTTCACTTTGTTGGGAGTTGTTTACACATGAACGAATATGAGGGCCTAGTGCGAAGCAGTAAAGCTCTGCTTTCTGCAGCCGTATTAGCAGGATCGTGCGCCGAGCTGCACTAGTTTTTCTTTCGATTACCGTGCATGTGAAGTGGCACAAATCTTTGGATTCATGTTGTGCTGGATCCATATTATTGCCTTGGAATTGTGGTAGATGCAGCATCCATGATTGATATGTTGCTCTTGTCCCACTGCTGGCCGCTGAAGTACTGGTACGGTTGGCAACATTAAATTGATTTTTATTATTATTTTTTATAGTTGTGAACCCAAATTTAGTACGGAATTGAAGGTCATGTGGTGACTATGAGTGATGAATTAGAATGGCTTTGCCCTGTGTTATAGTAAGTATTTGGGACATTTTAGTTGAAATGTCATTTCTGAGTGTTCTCTATTGCAGGGCATACATGTGCGCAGTAGTGATTTTTGGGTATTGTTTCTTTAGACCATGACAGACCTAAATTAAGGAGATTGAACCTGCACTACGAGGCACTTGAGGTAATTTTTTGAGTAAGGATTGTATCAATATAAGGATGTTGGCGATATCTTTTCTCCAGAATATTTTTATTCTAAATATATATTGTAATTTGTATGTCTTTTTTGTAGAGAGGATAACAGTCCTATGTCCTGAGGAGAACCCCATTAAGGCGGAACAAGGTTTTGAAATGCGTCAACCATTTTTCTTGAATCCACTGTTGCAAATTGAAAATTGTGCATTTTAGAGTATTGCTTTAACCCAGGGATTGTTTAAAGAGAATGATTGGAAATATATACCTGGTGTTCAGTTATGCTCTGACAGGAATCCGACATTTAAAAAATTAGGGAACTTTTGATTTAACTTTAGAATTATTTATGGTTATAATGTATTTGCCCTGTGAGGTAGCTCGCGGTTGTGTATAAACTGATGTTTCGATGGATGAAATTTATGTTGAAATGAGAATTCATGTACTGATGTGTTAAATATATGTTGTTTTGTTTGTTCAATGTGATATAATTTATTGTCGTGTATCTATTATTTTGGGTGGGGGAAACAAATACTGTCAATAATTTGTGTTTGGTTCCCTGTGTGTGATAAAAAGATTTTTCAAAATAAAAGAACTGTGGGCAATATATACTTGTCAGCAACCGCTGTTATTGATTAAAGCATGTGTAATTAAGTGTGGTATTTGAAAGAGTATCAGGTTTGGCATATGTGTTATTTGTGCATTTTGAAGAGGCTCAGCTACTCTGACGTTAACAACCCAACCCCGTGATGTGTTAAACTTTTAGAAAGTTGGTATTTTCCTGCTCATCCATCCTGTGTGCCTCTGCCAGTTGTGTATTCCCTGTGTGGGTTCAGAGTGACAGGAGCAGGGGATGTGCAATCACACGAGACAGACACGGGGGGAGGGGTTTGAGGTGTGTCCTGCCTTTCCTGGGTGACTCATAGCCAGGCTGAATAGACCTGACTGCATTTAGAATAGTGTGAGGGGATGTCGCTTGCACCTGAATGGACTGTGGCTGCCTTCCACAAAGCTATTTCCTCTTCCCAGATTGAACCTGGCCCGAGCCAGGCAGAACTGGTTTATGTATGCCAGTGGAACATTGTTTGTACCAACTTCATAGCGAAATGTGGTATAAATATTGGGGCCCTGACGCCAGAACTTTAGAAGTGTTTTGGATCAAGCAACCTGCCAAGAAGAAGAGCTGGAGAAGCTGTGAGGAGAGACTACCACTTTGCTGTGTTGGCCTGCAGTGGCTGCTTCTGTCTTGGGCAGTGAAAGGACTGGACTTTCGGCACCTTATTCTCCTGAGTTTATCCAAGGGCTTGAGGTAGAGTTTGCCAACTGTTCAAGAAGTCTTAGGAACAGCAAAGACGTCAAGTTCATCTGCTACCACCACCAGGAACTGTGGGGCATATTCTCAAGGACACATTGCCGAGTTATCGGCACTTTATTGCAGCCAAAGTGGCGATACATTTATCACCCCATTCACAAGCTGGTGATAACACCCGATATCGCCAGTTTACCTGCGATAGCAGCCGCAAAAAACATCGCCACAAATGACCCCCGCAACTATCGCTAATGAGATGCAGAGTAGGCGTTCCCGTGCAAAAATCAGCGACAACACCACACCGGAACATTGCCAGTAACCAGCCAGATCAGCGATAAGATCCCAAAACAGGCAATAAGGTGCGTTAGCAGCAGAAAATTAACACTTGCTCTGACCTGGTGTAAAGTCGGATGACAACCTGCACCAGAAAAGGGAGACCAGCCCAGAGCCACACCTGAAGATGAACAGATGCCATGGAGCTACTGATCATAAAGCTCAAATCCCCGACAGGGAAACAACACCCACCGCCACCACCCCCAAGCCCGCCATCTCTCCGGGATCCCCCCCAGACCACCGCACAGGCAGCGCAGACAAAGACAGCAGATCTTCTGGAAACGCACCAGCCTCACAGACTTAACACTAGAGAATGTCATTGCCCACTTCAGGCTCAAAAGGACAACCATTCTCGGCATCCTGACCATCATTGCCCAAAAGATGAAGGTACAAACAAAGCAGATAACCAGCATCCCACCTCAGACAAAGCTGCTGGCTGTGCTTCACTTGTTGGCCTCTTGTACCTTCCAAGCAAAACAACTGCCAGAGTCATAGGAGTCTCACAGCCAGCCCTGTCCAAGTTCCTTACACCTGTCCTGGATGCCATCATCAGCTTGGTACCCCAGTACCTACACTTCCTACACACTGCGCAGGAACAGCTGGAGATCAAGCAAGGATTCTACGCCATAGCTGGCTTCCCACACATGTTGGGGGCAATTGACTGTACACATGTCCTCCTTTTACGCCCTGCCGACACTGCACACAATTACCAAAACAGATAGCACACACATTCCATCAATGTGCAGGCAATAGTGGACCACTGGGGACTCTTCACCAATGTCGCCACCAACTACCCAGGCAGTGTGCATGATTCCTACATCTTCTGACAGTCCTTCATCAACCAGCACTTCCAGGATGGCACCTACGGAAATGCACTACTCGTTGGTAAGCACCAAATGAACACACCTCAACTCCACAATCATGCAACTCACAACTCTGGGAATGCACATGTTACAAACTCACATACAACATGCCAAACAACATGCCCTCCCACCATACACAACAGCACAACATACTGCAGTAAGCTGGGCTAGCCATTTACATGAGCCATCAACGGCATGACACCAAGCATGTGCGAAGGAGGCAAGTGACCCATGAATGAGAATGTACACAATGCCAATTGTGGCGTGGATGTGCTGGACAGACTGCAGTATGCAGACCACAGACATATCCATGTCAACATACACTGCTGGTGGTGGTACTGTAATGGACAGTGGATGCAACCATGTCATCCCAGCCAGTGGGTAAGTTTGCAGAAATGTAGCTTGTTATATCCCTCCTGTAAGCATGTGCGGAGTGGGCTGGCCCAGCGTATGCCAGGCTAGCGTAGGGGTGTGAATAAAAAGCACATAGCCCTGGACGTGGTTCTCTTCCGGAATGGCCAACGTGTCTGTCAGGGCGGCACCTCTCACCCCGCCATCAGCCCGACGCTGTGAGTGGTTGCCTGCGATCCTGTGCGCCTGCCGCAGCCTGGGCCACTGGTCTCCGATCCAGTCTTGTCCGCCCCTGCGCATCCATTGCTCACTTGTCACCTGCTGATACCGACGTGTGTCATGGAGGGCCCACCACGTGCCAGTGCAAGCTCCAAGCCTGAGGCCCGCGATTTTGTCAGCATCCTCAGACCATCACGGCCTCTGCGACACAGGCCCGAAGTACTCCTTTCTCGTTGACGTACTCCATCGGCATGCACAGCGGACAAGTAAGTCACACATTTGGAACTGAGTCTTGAGTACATATTTTATGGCAGAGTTTATATCACTATACTCCCTTTGATGTGGTGCCACCAACTCTGTGCATGGTGATACAAACAAAAGTGGTCCCAGATAGACACGCAATTAACTAAATCGTAACAAGAATAAGTACATATAAAGAGAATTATAGCAACATTGAATTTTAATCACAACGTGTATTACATAAGATTCATTCATAAAAATGAGTACATATTAAATCACATATAATGCCCCTAAAAGAATGAAGTAGGGAAGGGTAGTGCTGGAATAGTGAAAGTATAGAGACTAAGACAAAGGGTCACTAAGACCAAAATGCAACAGAAATTATAAAAAATTGACACAATGGAACAATTAATTAATCACTTGATTTTAAACAGTCATGCCTCAAATTAAATCGCAAATGATAAATGATGGAGGAGGCTGGCTGAACACAAAAGGAAGTGTCGACGTTTCGACCCAGATGGATGCAGGCGTGGTATAAACCTTGCTAGAGGGTCTTCATCAGGACAGGAGTTGCGGTAGGTGGGGCAATAGATCTTTATAAAAAAAAAATGTACATTCATTTTACTGTGGGTCACAAAGGATCCCAAAGAACTTAGATAGGTAAAAAGACCAGGGAGGGAACATACTCATAATTAACGAAAGGAATACATCATTGGTTGCAGAAGTAATATCTTTTGTGGACAGGTGATAGAAAAACCTCAAAGCCACAGTTAATCTATAGTCATTAAAACTTGACGGATGATACACTCTGTATATAGGAAATCAATATATGGTATACTAGATACAAGCTCAAGATTGAGACAAAAAGGGGGTCCAAGAGGATGTAAATATACAGAGGATCCATCAAAAATGTATGCATTTATTTTCGTTCTTTCAACTACTGTTACCAGCGAGACCTACATTAGTTATTTGCCATGAGGTTTACATTGAAATATAACTCCCTTTTTGTTAAAAAACATTCTTGACTTTTTTAGAAATAACCTCCTTCCAGTATCTCCAAGAGTCTACCTGAGTTGAACCAGACCTTTCACATTACAGTATCTATTGAAGGTAGGCTGCTGGATGGATCCTCTGTATATTTACATCCTCTTGGACCCCCTTTTTGTCTCAATCTTGAGCTTGTGGGACAGTATGAAATGACCACAGGCACAGCATGTGGAAATAAATGCATTTCAAGACACATTCCCTGAGTGCATGTCACTCATCTGTATAAGCACATCACTCAGACAAGTGTGAGCGCGACATGTAGTGCTAACAATTTTATAATTTTTTAATGGATGGTGGGTGGGTCACCTCTTTGCAGAGAGGCTGTTTAGGGTGTCACATATTCAAACTGCTAGTTTTTGTGTCACAGTTAGTGCAGAATCCCACTCTTCAGCGTTTCACATGTATCCCAAAGCATTCCATATTAACTATCATTTGTGACCTACAAGTGACAACAGGGCTTCTTTTGGGGTCAGATATGCACCACCATGATGCAGGGATGCACCCTGTGACTCAACTCACACAACATGGGCAACATGTACATAAGGGGCAGTCACTGCCCCTAAATTCATCCATGCTTTCATAATTGATTGATCATGGACATGACACATCTGTGTGCAGGAGCAATTCATTGTTCCTCTGCAATGTGAAGGCGAGATGTGGTTTTGCAGTGTGTTCCATGTATGTTTCCACATTGGCGCAGTGTACATACAGACTGCATGTCAAAGTACATTGTGACTGTTTGTGAGGAGATGTCTATTTTATGTGGGACAATGGCCATTTGTTATACGTCACGGATGTGGGGTGGTGCTCATACATTGTCATCTCACCATCTGCTTTTATGGTGAATTTTCTCATATGACGCGTGGGAATTGCAGGCCTGTTGCTGGTTATCGCTGATTTACGTATTGTGATTGGCCTCATCGCTACTATTTTCACGTTCGTGTTTTGCGTTTTTTTGGGGTTACGTTAATTTTATCATGGTCATTCGACGTGTTATTGTGAGACTATCGTATGGTACCGCCGTGTTGAGAATATAAAGTTAACAGTGCGTTATTTTCCCGCAAGAGACTGCGATGTGAAAAGTTGCATTAAGCCAATTTTCTGGTAATTATCACACATTCTAGAGAATGTGTTTTGTACCGCAACAGAACATAATGAAACCAAATGCCATCAACAACTCCCCTGCCGGCTCTGTGACCAGGAGGCATCACAGAGGGCACTGCCGCATCTCACAATGCAACCCTGGACTCACCGAAGACGACGACCGATGCAGCCACCCAGTCGCTGCTTGCATTGTGACCTGTGGGCACTGTACTTTACACTGCCTCACTTCACACTGCAGCCCTGGTATCCTCAATGACGTTCCTCCATGCTGACATCAACGCTGCTGCCTTCACCGTGGTTTGGGGCATTGCTCGTAAGTTACACAATGCACCGCACAACCCCACACCACAGTCAGCACCATCAACCCCTGTTCGACAGCTGACAACAGTGCTTCAGTGATGACGACAATGCTGCCTGCACTGTGACCTGCCAGCACCGCATGAGCACTGTCCAACTTCACACCTCAGCCCTGGTCTCAGCGACGCCTCTGGATGCCATCAACAAGCAGCTGCATGCACCACAACCTGAGGGCACCGAAAGCAGTACCGCTGCACTTCGCACCACAGCACCGACTCCAGCCAATGCCGCCGCTCCCGCCTTCAACTGCATGGAATTTGATCTGCAATGCGTGTGACTTCAAGGGCCAAAACAGACTCCTGCACCAACCTCCGGAACCAAAGCCTGCCGACGTCAGCTCTTCAGAGTTATCGCGAGGTCCCGGACACACTGCAATTAGGACAGTACTGTTTTACGGGTCTCCCCGACACCGTTGCTGCCCCACGACTCTGTGGTCAGCCAGAATTGTTGGATTTGTTTGTTCATAATGCTGTGATAGCCCCGGCGGAGCTATTGACTTCAAGGAACTGTTTTAAAGTCTATTTTTGGCTTATTGATCTTTTTTGAAATACTGTATGCTGGATTTTTATTGTTTTGGTCTTGTTTGATACAGATAAATATTGTCTATTTTTCTAAAACTGGTGTCCATTTGCAATAATTTCACTGGGTTACTGTATGTTATGTACAAATGCTTTACAAACTGCCTCTGAGATAAGCCTGACTGCTTGTACCAAGGGGGTGAGCAAGGATTATTTTAGAGGTGTAAGGGCCAGATGTAGGAGCCCTAATACCGGTCAGAAACGGCCGATTTCGGCCGTTTTCGACCGGTATTATGCTTTTCAGATGTAGGGGGCCTACCGAATCAGTAATTTTACCGATTCTGTAATTTTACCGATTCGGTAAATATACCGATTCGGTAAAATACCGAATCGGTATATTTACCGAATCGGTAAATCCATATGTAGCTGACACTCCTAAGAGTGCCACAGGCCCTTAAGAGTCGGTATTTTACCACACATTCCTATTGTGCGGTAAAATACCGAAATCAGGTGTGCATGCACATCTGTGCATGCACACCTGTGCCATGTGACACACAGACAAGCCCTTAGGGCAGGGGTCTCCAAACCGGTCCTGGAGGGCAGGATCCCTGCCAGATTTTTAAAATTACTACATGTATCTCAATGGGGATATCCCAAAAATCTGGCATGGATCCGGCCCTCCAGGACCGGTTTGGGGACCCCTGCCTTAGGGGTCCCCAAACCGGTGTGTGCTAGGCATGAGCGGAAAATACGTTCCGCTCGCGGATTTCACGGATTTTCGGTCAAACTGCAATCCGCGAATTTACTGAAAATCCGCGAGATCCGCGAGCAGTGGATTTCGGGGGCAAAAGTTCATGCCTGTTGAACTTTTAACTATTTTAGGATGGCGCCGGCAAGCTGCCAGCGCCATCCTAAAATAGTTACTAAGTTAGCTTCAACAGGAAGCACTAATAGATAATGTTAGACCTGTCTGACTTTTTGGCGAAGTCCCTCCTAATTTTTATTTATTTTGTCCCCTTTTTGCCCCTCATACCCTTATTAATTTTTGTGTCTACTGGATTTTTATAGGTGTTGGCCAGGGGGATAGGTGTTCCCTCTCCCCCTCATAGTTTTTTACCTCAGGTCCAGAGGCCTGTTCTGACAGGAAAGTTGGCACCACCTAAAATGGTGGCCACCAACTGCCCCAACTGTCACCAACAGAACCTGGCCATAGACCAACATAGGGCATTCCAGAACCTTCTGGTCCATTCTGGACCACTGAAGGGCAGCCTATATAAGGCGGAATGCGGGGCAGCCATTTTGTCTACCTGTGAGAGTCAGCTGGAGGACAGGCTATCCTGGCAGGTGGGAGGAGACTAGTGTAAGGGTTGAACTTCTAGACTGGGAAGCAGCCTAATAATTCCACTTCTCTATTCCTCCTGTGGGTTCCTTGTCCTGTCCCCGCTGGGAAAGTTAAGGGAGACCCTGGGCGCCTGACTGACCCCTAACTTCAAAATAGTAGGGTGTAGGTAGGGTAAGGAGACTGCAGCGCAGTGGAGCGCAGTCCTCTGCCCAGCATTGGAAACTGAACTGAGAGGGTTCCCATTAACTGTCTAGGGAAGAGGGCTGGGGTCCTAGTGAGGAGAAAGCACCCTGAAGCTTCATTCTGTGGAACCCCTTTGATCCCCCCTTTTCCTGTTGGAAACAAGAAGATAACTGTTGTCCTGGGTGGCACTGGGCACCTCTTACCTGGGTCAGAACTGGCAAGGAGCCGACCCTGTGTTGATGGACCAGTGGTTGGAGCCTGGTGGAAGATTCCCTTGAGCCTGGGCAACCTTGTGAGGCCAGCGCCGAAAACGGGACCCCGGGGGCACCTGTCGCGCTTTGTGTCAGCGTTCGGTGGATCCGGAGATAAGTGTGAGCGCAGTGCTCCTTCCCGGCGCCAGCGCGCTAATTCCCCCGTGAAATTGTAGAGCTGTGGTGAGAGAAGGGGCCGAGGATTGAGCAGGCCCGGAGCGGAGTCGCTTTTCCCCCGCGCATGCGCAGTGGAGGCCGGGGCAGTGGAAATCGACGTCGTCACTTTCGGGTGAGGAGCGCTGTGAGGAGGCGGCTTCGGCGAGTGTTCATGTGTGAGCTGCGCGCCGAGGGACAGATCCGGGTGTGAGGAGCAGCCTGGCAAGCGGCTGATGCGCTGTGTGCAGCGCTCCGGTTCTGTTCTCTCCGGAGGCGGAGAGATCGAGGCTGTGTGAGAAGCAGTCCCAAGGTCCAGGGGGTGGGCGGAAGATCCGTCTGCTGGCCCCCCTTTTCAAGTAAGCAGGGAGGAGTGTGGGGTAGCGTGGGAGAGCTGGTCAGGCCTCCTACGCGTTCAGCTTCTTCCTTCCACTGACCCTAATTGAGACTAAGAGGAGGAGAGCCTAGAAACGAAAGCCTTATCAGTTAAAATACTGGCTGACTCAAGAAGCCTGATCACCAGTGGGGGTTCCAGGAACATAAAGTCGATATAGAACCCCATGGCTCTTGGTAACTTATGACAGTTTGCCCCCCCTTCTTCTACTGGAGTTGAGTTCTGGGGTAATCCTTGCTATGTAAAGTTGGTAATTGAACCCTCAGAGTTTATGTAATAAGAAGAAGGAGGGAATACTGGTGCTGGGGGAGACGCATATAGTACATTGCATAGTACCCATACACAGTATTTCTGGAGTCTAAGCAAGTGCACTGTTGAGGCTTAACTTACATTAATAGACCTGAGAGTGTTAATATTGACTAAATGACAAATGTACTGTAATGTTAAATCTATCTAGAGTCTTGCTTATCCGGTTAGAAGTGTTTACTATTACTAAGTCAACCTGAAATGTATTAAGTGATAATCTGCTAATAATTTAAAGAGCGTAATTGTTGACCCTGAAAGTGATTTAAACTGCTTTGAATTATTTATATGTGAGCTACTGAAATTTGATCACAGAGAGAATATTATTTTTACATAAAGCAGTACGTATTTTCATATAATTTTGGTGTAGTGTTTTTTCTTTTTGAGTGCTATTGCGTGAAGTTACTTTTGGGTGGTCTGCAACCTTTACACTGTGCCTCTAAATGTTAGTCTTGCCCTAGGCCAGGCTACCTAATTCCAACATATTGGTGCCTAGCGGTGGGATTGCGGACTTGGTTGCAGCTACTTACTAGTAATTTGGCGTAATACACCTAACCTACACCAGGAGTTTTCTCCTTGCGGCCCTCCCAATTAGTTTTTTTGTTTTTTCTAAATTTATTCCTGGTGGTGGGTGGAGTTGGTTTTAGGTTACCCTCACCCCACTGAAATCTCTGGTGTGTATCCAGGTTTGCCAGACTCACAATGGAGTTTGCGGTGGAAAACCTGGAAGTCTATTCCGTGCCCCAGTTGAGAATGTTCTGCCAGCAGATGGGGGTCTTCTTCAAACATGGTGCAAGGAAGGGGGAGCTCCAGACTAGCCTTAGGGCCTGGGTGGAGGCACACCAAGAGACAAAGGAGGAGGATGAAGAGGTTGACCAGGGCACAGAAGGGGGGGTGGAGGAGTTATTCCGCCATGAGGGGGAAAACTTGCTCACCGGACCAGTGTCCTATTCCAGAAAGGGCAGTAGCATTTCTGGGAGAAGCCTAACAGAAGCTGAGCTCACCGACAGGAGGGAGAAAAGACAACTAAAGTGGGAGCTGGCTAAGTTGGAACAGGAGAAAGAGGAGAGGAGGATGGTCCACGAGTTTAGGCTGAAGGAACTGGAGCTCCAAAGTCTACAGAGGGGGTCCTCTCCTGTTAGGAATGGTGGCAGCGAACCGAAAGAGTCAGCCAGGGAGACCAAACCCTATATCCCAAAGGACCTGATAGCGAGCTTCAGTCAGGGGGATGATGTTGCTAAGTGGCTGGCCGCTTATGAGGTTTCTTTGAAGGTTCATGGAGTGCAGGAGAAGCACTGGGGGGGTAGTTTGTACAAGTACATGCCTCCTGCTGGTCGGGACACCTTGTTGGCCCTGGATCCAGAGGAACAGACAAACTACCCCACCATGAAGCTGGCGTTATTGAGGAAGTTCGGGCTCACCCCAGAGAGGTACCGACAGAAGTTTAGGGGGAGCCACAAGATGGGAACTCAGAACTGGGTGGACTTCCTTGATTACGCTAGAAAGGCTTTAGAGGGCTGGGTCAAGGGCAGTGAGGTAAAGGATTATGAGGGGCTGTACGATCTGTTTTTGAGAGAACACCTCCTCGAGAAATGTTTTCCCGAGCTGCGCCAACACCTGGTAGACAGCAAGCTGACCAATCCCCGGAAGCTTGCAGAGGAGGCGGACATCTGGACAAGTACCCGGGTGTCCACCAAGGGGACTGGAGGGGAATCTCAAAAAGCCGGACAGGGCGCCCCCCAGAAGAAGGAGGGGGGGGAGAAAAAGAAAGAGTTCTCTAAAGGTCCCCAAAATAACTTCCAAGGGAAGGGAGCAGGTTTCACCCCTAGGGCAAACCCGCCCCGGAACCCTCATCCTGGCCAGAGCCAGCAGCCCAGGGTTCCCCACTGTTTTGAATGCGGTGGCGTTGGACATTATAAGGGAGATGTCAGATGCCCAAAGAGACCACCCCCTCCCACCGGAGGAAAGTCACCGGGAGTAGCTAGTGTAGCGCTCGGGGAGGAGTTGCCCTTAGATAAGGGGGGTGAGTGGGCGGGTGTCACCTTAGTGTCCCTGGGAGAACGGGAGATGGTGCCAAAGATCCAGGTGCCCCCAAATACTACAAAGTATGGGCAATGGGTTACCATCAATGGCCAGAGAGGGGAGGCTCTGAGGGATACAGGAGCCAGCATGACTATGGTGAGAAGTCAGCTGGTGTCCCCAGAGCAGGTTGTTCCAAATGTACTCCACCCCGCCGCGATGGCTGACGGCAGAATGGGCCACTATCCAGTGGCTGAGGTTCCCTTTGAGTGGGAGGGGGTTGCAGGTTCACTTCGAGTTGCCGTAAGCCCTGCCGTGCCAGTCGATTGCCTGTTGGGGAATGACATGGAACACAACACTTGGAGAGAGGTGGAATACCGGACGCATTCTGCGATGCTGGGTACACCTGACTGGGCCTGTGTCAGCACACGGTCTGCGACTGCCCGGAGAGGGAGTTCGCCTGGGTTGGAGCCTGGAACAATGGCCCAACCCGCTGCTAAGAAGGGACAGACCCGGAGACAGAGAAAGCCTGCTCCGGCTTCCACACCCCATGAGACAGATCGGCCACCTGCGGTGGTGGACCAGGAGTCCGTGGAGGGGGAAGTAGACTCTCTGGAGGATTTGCCCATCCCTGCGGAGTGGCATGTGGAGGGAGGTCCTACCAGAGAGGAATTCTGTAAGGGGCAGAGGGAGTGCCCCACCCTTGAGGGACTGAGGCGACAGGCTGAAGCCCAAGCAGCAGGTGATGTTACGGGACATTACCATATTTACTGGGAGGATGGACTCCTCTACAGTGAACCCAAGGTACCCTCGCCTGGTTCATCGAGGGCCTTGGTAGTCCCGCAACAGTACCGAGCCTTTCTTTTGGAACTGGCTCATGCCATACCCCTGGCAGGACACTTAGGCCAGGACAAGACCTTTGCACGGCTTGTTCTCCACTTTTACTGGCCTCAGATGAAAGTGGCGTCCAACACATACTGTAGGACTTGTGTAACCTGCCAGGCCAGTGGGAAAACAGGGGTGAAGCTAAAAGCTCCCCTGGAACCACTTCCAGTCGTTAGCACCCCCTTTGAGAGGGTGGGCATCGACATTGTAGGGCCTTTGGATCCACCGACAGCAGCTGGTCACAGGTTTATCCTGGTACTGGTGGATCATGCCACAAGGTACCCAGAGGCAATACCTCTGAGGACAGTCACTGCACCTGTAGTGGCAAGAGCCCTAATGGGAATCTTTACCCGAGTGGGATTTCCCAAGGAAGTTGTGTCCGACAGGGGGACCAACTTCCTGTCAGCGTACATGCGGGCAATGTGGAAGGAGTGTGGAGTGACCTACCGGTTCACCACTCCTTATCACCCCCAGTCAAATGGACTGGTTGAGAGGTTCAATAAGACCTTGAAGGGCATGATCAGAAGTCTGCCCGAGAGCCTGCGGAGGAAATGGGATGTCCTCCTACCCTGTTTACTTTTCTCCTACAGGGAAGTGCCCCAGAAGGGAGTGGGCTTCAGCCCCTTTGAGCTTCTGTATGGGCACCCTGTACGCGGTCCTCTCAGCCTGGTGAAGGATGGTTGGGAGAAATCTCCCAGAAAACCCCCCCAGGATGTGGTGAGCTACATGCTGGCCTTCAGGAGCCAAATGGCGAAGTTGTGGAAGCAAGCTTCTGACAACTTGGAGGCCAGCCAGGCAGTCATGAAGGAGTGGTACGACCACAACGCTCACCCGGTGGAACTGGAGCCTGGACAGAAAGTGTGGGTGATGGAACCTGGAGAGCTTAGCGCCCTCCAGGATCGCTGGACAGGCCCCTTTGAGGTGTTGGAAAAGAAGGGTAAGGCCACATACCTGGTGGACCTTAAGACCCCTCGACAGCCCCTACGGGTGCTACACGCCAACAGACTCAAGCCCCACCATGAGAGGCCCGAAGTCATGCTGATGATGGTGACTGACGGGGGAGAGGAAGCGGAAAGTGAACCTCTCCCAGATCTCTTTTCATCCCAAGAGAAGGATGGGTCAGTGGAGGGAGTGAATCTCTCTCCTACTCTCACTCCTGAGCAACGGGAGGACTGCCGCCAGATACTGGAGCAGTACTCTTCGTTGTTCTCCCTTGTCCCGGGAAGGACCCACCTGTGTACCCATGATGTGGACACAGGAGACAGCCCACCAGTGAAGTCCAAGACCTACCGGCTGTCTGACAAGGTGAAGGCTAGCATACATGGAGAAGTTGCCAAGATGCTAGAGCTGGGAGTAATTGAACCTTCCAACAGCCCTTGGTCCAGTCCGGTGGTGCTCGTGCCAAAAGCCGCACCACCAGGCACCACACCTGAACTGAGGTTCTGTGTGGATTACCGAGGACTGAATTCAGTGACAAGGACTGATGCTCATCCGATCCCTAGGGCGGATGAATTGATTGACCGGCTAGGAGCTGCCCAATATCTAAGTACCTTTGACCTCACTTCAGGGTACTGGCAGATCTCCTTGACAGATGGAGCAAGGGAAAGGTCAGCCTTCTCCACGCCTGAGGGACACTACCAGTTCTGTGTGATGCCCTTTGGGCTCAAGAACGCCCCTGCCACATTTCAGCGGCTGGTGAACCAGGTCCTCTCTGGATTGGAGAGTTTCTCTGCTGCCTACTTGGATGACATTGCTGTCTTCAGTAGCAGCTGGGAGGACCATCTGCAGCATTTGCAGGCCGTTCTCCAGGCCCTGAGACAAGCTGGATTGACCATCAAAGCCAGCAAATGCCAGATTGGGCAGGGGTCGGTTGTGTACCTTGGACACTTGGTGGGTAGGGGGACTGTGCAGCCCCTGCAGGCGAAGATTGAGGCAATCATGGCCTGGGAACCCCCCAAGACACAGACTGAGGTCCGAGCTTTCCTGGGCCTCACAGGTTACTACCGTCGCTTTGTGAAGGGGTATGGCACTATTGTAGCGCCCCTCACAGAGCTCACCTCCAAGAAACAACCTCGACGGGTAGTTTGGACAAAGGCTTGTCAGCAAGCCTTTGAAAAGTTGAAACAGGCAATGTGTGCGGCACCGGTCCTGAGGGCCCCAGACTTCTCCAAGGAGTTCATTGTCCAAACGGATGCATCAGAGCATGGCATTGGGGCAGTGCTATCGCAACTCAATGAAGAGGGCCTGGATCAACCTGTAGTCTTCTTATCTAGGAGGCTGCTTCCCCGGGAACAGAAGTGGAGTGCCATTGAGAGGGAAGCTTTTGCGGTGGTGTGGGCTCTGAAGAAGCTGCGGCCATACCTCTTTGGCTCGCACTTCCTGGTTCAGACGGACCACCGACCCCTTCGTTGGCTGATGCAGATGAAGGGGGAAAATCCCAAGCTGTTGAGGTGGTCCATCTCCCTACAGGGAATGGACTTCCGGGTGGAACATCGGCCTGGAGTGGACCACGCCAATGCAGACGGTCTCTCCAGGTATTTCCGCCTTAGTGATGAGGACTCCCAAGGGGTTGGGTAGTTCTCCCCACTTTCAGCTGGGGGGGACGCGTGTTAGACCTGTCTGACTTTTTGGCGAAGTCCCTCCTAATTTTTATTTATTTTGTCCCCTTTTTGCCCCTCATACCCTTATTAATTTTTGTGTCTACTGGATTTTTATAGGTGTTGGCCAGGGGGATAGGTGTTCCCTCTCCCCCTCATAGTTTTTTACCTCAGGTCCAGAGGCCTGTTCTGACAGGAAAGTTGGCACCACCTAAAATGGTGGCCACCAACTGCCCCAACTGTCACCAACAGAACCTGGCCATAGACCAACATAGGGCATTCCAGAACCTTCTGGTCCATTCTGGACCACTGAAGGGCAGCCTATATAAGGCGGAATGCGGGGCAGCCATTTTGTCTACCTGTGAGAGTCAGCTGGAGGACAGGCTATCCTGGCAGGTGGGAGGAGACTAGTGTAAGGGTTGAACTTCTAGACTGGGAAGCAGCCTAATAATTCCACTTCTCTATTCCTCCTGTGGGTTCCTTGTCCTGTCCCCGCTGGGAAAGTTAAGGGAGACCCTGGGCGCCTGACTGACCCCTAACTTCAAAATAGTAGGGTGTAGGTAGGGTAAGGAGACTGCAGCGCAGTGGAGCGCAGTCCTCTGCCCAGCATTGGAAACTGAACTGAGAGGGTTCCCATTAACTGTCTAGGGAAGAGGGCTGGGGTCCTAGTGAGGAGAAAGCACCCTGAAGCTTCATTCTGTGGAACCCCTTTGATCCCCCCTTTTCCTGTTGGAAACAAGAAGATAACTGTTGTCCTGGGTGGCACTGGGCACCTCTTACCTGGGTCAGAACTGGCAAGGAGCCGACCCTGTGTTGATGGACCAGTGGTTGGAGCCTGGTGGAAGATTCCCTTGAGCCTGGGCAACCTTGTGAGGCCAGCGCCGAAAACGGGACCCCGGGGGCACCTGTCGCGCTTTGTGTCAGCGTTCGGTGGATCCAGAGATAAGTGTGAGCGCAGTGCTCCTTCCCGGCGCCAGCGCGCTAATTCCCCCGTGAAATTGTAGAGCTGTGGTGAGAGAAGGGGCCGAGGATTGAGCAGGCCCGGAGCGGAGTCGCTTTTCCCCCGCGCATGCGCAGTGGAGGCCGGGGCAGTGGAAATCGACGTCGTCACTTTCGGGTGAGGAGCGCTGTGAGGAGGCGGCTTCGGCGAGTGTTCATGTGTGAGCTGCGCGCCGAGGGACAGATCCGGGTGTGAGGAGCAGCCTGGCAAGCGGCTGATGCGCTGTGTGCAGCGCTCCGGTTCTGTTCTCTCCGGAGGCGGAGAGATCGAGGCTGTGTGAGAAGCAGTCCCAAGGTCCAGGGGGTGGGCGGAAGATCCGTCTGCCGGCCCCCCTTTTCAAGTAAGCAGGGAGGAGTGTGGGGTAGCGTGGGAGAGCTGGTCAGGCCTCCTACGCGTTCAGCTTCTTCCTTCCACTGACCCTAATTGAGACTAAGAGGAGGAGAGCCTAGAAACGAAAGCCTTATCAGTTAAAATACTGGCTGACTCAAGAAGCCTGATCACCAGTGGGGGTTCCAGGAACATAAAGTCGATATAGAACCCCATGGCTCTTGGTAACTTATGACAGTTTGCCCCCCCTTCTTCTACTGGAGTTGAGTTCTGGGGTAATCCTTGCTATGTAAAGTTGGTAATTGAACCCTCAGAGTTTATGTAATAAGAAGAAGGAGGGAATACTGGTGCTGGGGGAGACGCATATAGTACATTGCATAGTACCCATACACAGTATTTCTGGAGTCTAAGCAAGTGCACTGTTGAGGCTTAACTTACATTAATAGACCTGAGAGTGTTAATATTGACTAAATGACAAATGTACTGTAATGTTAAATCTATCTAGAGTCTTGCTTATCCGGTTAGAAGTGTTTACTATTACTAAGTCAACCTGAAATGTATTAAGTGATAATCTGCTAATAATTTAAAGAGCGTAATTGTTGACCCTGAAAGTGATTTAAACTGCTTTGAATTATTTATATGTGAGCTACTGAAATTTGATCACAGAGAGAATATTATTTTTACATAAAGCAGTACGTATTTTCATATAATTTTGGTGTAGTGTTTTTTCTTTTTGAGTGCTATTGCGTGAAGTTACTTTTGGGTGGTCTGCAACCTTTACACTGTGCCTCTAAATGTTAGTCTTGCCCTAGGCCAGGCTACCTAATTCCAACAGATAAAATAAAGCAGGTGCTCGAGCACCTGCTTTATTTTATCTATTAGTGCTTCCTTATGAAGCTAATTTAGTAACTATTTTAGGATGCCGCTGGCAGCTTGCCGGCGCCATCCTAAAATAGTTAGTTAGGATGATGTGTGTTTTGTCGAGGCTGGGTAGGAGTGGGTTCTTCCCATATCTATCGTCGAAAATTAGCTATGATGCTTGATGGAGGCCTTTGCATAATTGACTTTCACTAGCTCAATCCATGTGCAGTTCCTGTGACCACGAGCTTCTCTGATCCGTGCCTGTCCTTTTATACACACACACAAGAGGCATGTGAACTCGCATATACGCCCCGTCCCTTTGGCCCCTCCCCACACACTAGTGGTGTGTGCACCATCTTCGCGCCCTTTACCCACTTGATGGACAGGTCACTCGAGGGACCCTGGCGCTCTTTGGTGTGATGGCAAAGTTAATCAGCACCCCCAAAAATGTGTGTTTTGTCGAGGCTGGGTAGGTGTGTGCTCTCCCCATAACTATCGATGCTTGATGGAGGCCTTTGCATAATTGACTTTCACGAGCTCAATCTCTGTGCAGTTCCTGTGACCACGAGCTTCTCTGATCCATACCTGTCCTTTTATACACACAAGAGGCATGTGAACTCGCATATAAGCCCTGTCCGTTTGGCCCCTCCCCACACACTAGTGGTGTGTACACCGTCTTCGCGCCCTTTACCCACTTGATGGACAGGTCACTCGAGGGACCCCCGGCGCTCTTTGTGTGATGGCAAAGTTAATCAGCACCCCCAAAAATGTGTGTTTTGTAGAGGCTGGGTAGGTGTGCGCTCTCCCCATATCTATCGATGCTTGATGGAGGCCTTTGCATAATTGACTTTCACGAGCTCAATCCCTGTGCAGTTCCTGTGACCACGAGCTTCTCTGATCCGTGCCTGTCCTTTTATACACACAAGAGGCATGTGAACTTGCATATAAGCCCCGTCGTTTGGCCCCTCCCCACACACTAGTGGTGTGTGCACCGTCTTCGCGCCCTTTACCCAATTGATGGACAGGTCACTCGAGGGACCCCGGTGCTCTTTGGTGTGATGGCAAAGTTAATCAGCACCCCCAAAAATGTGTGTTTTGTCGAGGCTGGGTAGGTGTGCGCTCTCCCCATATCAATCGATGCTTGATGGAGGCCTTTGCATAATTGACTTTCACAAGCTCAATCCCTGTGCAGTTCCTGTGACCACGAGCTTCTCTGATCCGTGCCTGTCCTTTTATGCACACAAGAGGCATGTGAACTCGCATATAAGTCACGCCCGTTTGGCCCTGCCCCTCACACTAGCGATGTGCACCATTTTCACGCCCGGCCATTACCCACTAAATCCGCAAAATCTGCAAATTTGCAAATTTGCGGACTTTGCGGATCGCGAATTCACAAATTCGCAAAATTCACGAATTGCGAATTCGCCCATGCCTAATGTGTGCCACATGTCACACAAGCCTGTACTTGGGGTGCTAGAGGATATGAAAGTGACAGACCCTGCACCCTTGCAGGATATGGTATTTACCAATTTGGTAAATACTGAATCGGTATTTCTCATTGATTCCTATGGGCTTCAAGGCCCATAGGAATCAATGGGCAATACTGATTCGGTATTTACCGAATCGATAAATACCAAATCTTACAGATTCGGTATTCCTAAATTCGGAATTACCTATCTCTGCCCCCTTCCCATTTACAGACTCTTAAATATCGATTCGGTAAAATTCGGTATTTAAGAGTCTGTAAATGGGAATTACCTACATCTAGCCCTAAATGCCTTATCCTGACTAGGAA
The DNA here is from genome assembly GCF_964263255.1 of Lissotriton vulgaris. NCBI lineage: Eukaryota > Metazoa > Chordata > Amphibia > Caudata > Salamandridae > Lissotriton > Lissotriton vulgaris. The sequence goes on along the minus strand of NC_141693.1, from coordinate 1,433,228,103 downwards.
AAAGTGTCCCTACATGGACAGAGTAACAACCTGCCAACTAGAGACCCCCATTTCTAACAGTTACCTTACTACATTTAATAAGTGATTACTTTTAATTAGGAGCAAATAGGAATGTCAGGTTTGGTCTCTAAAGAATTGTAATTAGAAGCCTTCTTGGTAGAGTCAGATTTTAAGGTACAATTCTGATTATGCCACAGTCAGTAAGTTGACATTATCTTGTCCTAACCATTTGGTGTCTGCAGCCTAAATCCTGGGTCAAATGACTATGTGTTGCTGACAGCTGGTCTTTGTGCATTACTCCCAGACAATTAGACAAAGGGGGAACATGTGTTTGCAGGATAATCCATCCTTGTCTTAATGGTGCGAAGATGTCACATACTGCACTTCCACATCACAAAAGCTCTGCCTCAGCATACTCACAAAGTGTTTCACACCTGTCAGACAAGCTGGAGCCTAGGCAGTGAGGCAGGAAATTCCAAACACCTCTGTAGGTGGAAACCTCTAGAAATTTCTCCTACTTTAAAGCTGGCTGCAAGTATAAATAATTGATCCTCAGATCTGACTCTTCAGTACACACCTGGACCTGTGATACTACAGAAGAAGGATTCCCTGCTATGTTGCTGCTTGAGGACTGCTCTGCTTGCACCCTGCATCTCAGTCTGAAGTGACTCCAAGGGTTACTGACTTACTGTTCTGAGCTACTGGGACATAAAAAGCAACTGCCGATCTGACCTGCTGCCTGGACCTGCACATTAATGTGCAACTGGACCTGCCTGAGGCCTCGTGGCCTCTGCTGGTTTGAGTTTCTGAGGTCCAAGAGGTGCCCCTCAGGTCCTGGGCCCTTGGTGTGGCATCAGGTGAGCTTTCCTTCAGGAAATGGAATCCCTGTTCGTTATGGGCTCTTTGCAACTGCGAATGGGGTAGATGGCATCTAGACAGATTGTGCCACCCAAAACTAACTGCAAACAGGAAGCTTCAGTGGACTCTTCATGCTACAATCACTCCCAGCAACAACCAGCAACGTGAGTTCTGCACTTCACGCTACAACATCCACAGCCCACAGTGACCACAAATTCAAACCTATTGCAACAACCATCGGTGACATGATCTTCAAGCTACTGCACGAACCATCCATGTCGCTTTGCTTGCAGCGTCCTTCACTGTGAATGGAAGGTAACTCAGCTGCACTAACCTGGTCCTTGTGCCAGTACTCCATTGCTGTCAGCCTGAACTTGTGATTTTCACCCGGTCTCAAACGAGCAGATAACCGCAAGTGGCGCTTTGTGCGTTTAGGTGCTGTACTTACATGCAATCTTTGAAGTTGCATATGTCCGGTTCTACTGACTTGATTTTTGATGTTTTGGTGTCAAATAATTTATTAAATTGTTCTTTATTCCTTAGAAGTTGGTATGGGATTTTTTTTGTGTCACTTTATTACTGTTTAAAGTGTGGAATAAATACTTTACAAATTGCCTATGAGTTAAGCCTAACTGCTTTGTGCCAAGCTACCAGAGGATTGAGCACAGATAAATTTGGGGTTTGCCTGTATCTCACCCAAATCCGAATTGTGGTTGCTGCTTCAGTAGGGTTTCACCTCCCTGCAACCAGTTACCCAATTTCCTACACCTATTGTCTGTCCTTAGTGCTCTCTTAATGCTGCTAAAGCTTCTTGCAGAATTAGGCTGTATTGTCATGGCTCATGCAAACTGTCCTAGTTAGCACATAGTACAATGCAAAGGGAAACTAACTGGGTGCTTTAAATTATTTTGTGAAGCAGTGCAAATTTATTTGATTTCAAGACTGACAGGAATAGACTGGTGAGAGGCTGGGCATGCCTAAATACCACTGAAGATTCCTGTACATGTAGCAAATGGGGGGTCCATTACTGTGCACCATGGTTTGAAAAAGAATCCCTAGAGGCTCTGTCCTCATATTGACTGGTCTGATACTAATGGGCTGGTAAATATAGAAAGAAGTCAGAAGATCAGATAAAGGTCTCCCAAAAATGCTTGTGGTATCTTTTGCATGGGTAAGAATTATTAGGGATTGGCACAGTTACGTTGTTTGTTTTTTATTGCTAACCCATGCAAGTTCAACATAAAGGTTGATTTTTACATATGCTAAGTGAGGATGGATATGTGCATGAAAATCATGAATGTTGCAAGTATGAATGACCTTGCCTTCTTTTCCCTCATGAACATTGGAAGCTCAATCCACATGGCACATACAGTTTCACAGTTTAGAAGATGTTTCTGTTTGAATCAACTCTCATGTAAGAGAAAGCTACATGTTCAGCAGAGGCTTAAGGAAAAAAGAAAATTACCCAAGGGATCAATTGCCCAACAATTGGGTTCCATGCAAGATTGCGCTCATATCATTAAAGTTATATATAGACCTAGCAGAGAAAGACACAGTTAAATACTTTAACCTAACACTAGTTTCAAATATAAAATAAATACTTGCTGTGGTGAGCTATAATACAATATATAGCCCACTACAGTGGGCTATAAGGCAGTGGTCTTCAAACTTCTTGATGTCGAGACCCCCTTGTCAAACCTTTTTAGGCGTAAGGACCCCCTCTGACAAAATTTTCTAGAAACGGGTTCTCATCAACAGCATCTATGGACAACCATAGATGCCCCTGTTAGACCTGGCATGCTTTGGCATGTTTCCCATTTTTCTTTCCTTTCTGAACTTCTTTTGAAATACGGTGATTCCAGTCCTTTTCCCATCACAAATTGCTGCCTGGCACCAGCGTAGCTGGATTGTTTTTGAACGGGAAGAGGCACCTTCCTTCACCAAAACAATCCCGAGGGGCGTTTTCCTATTTCTATGTGAGCTGCAGAATGCAGCACACAGGGAAAGATGAAAAACGAGGAGAAATGAAAACATTTCTCCTCATTACACTTCTACTAGAGAGGCATCCGCTTTTGGAGCTTCTCAAGGTTTACGTGATTTTGTAAATAGTGGGCAGCATCAAAATCCATGGGCTTTGCATGGGAACACCATGCAAAGCCCATGGAACACTTCCTTGATGCAGAGTACGGCAACGCAGTGACTTGCGCTGCTATGTCTTACTCCATACCAATGAGGCAATGCAAAGCCATGCAGGGTGATTTTGCACTGCCTCATAGGTGTGATTGAGATTCTTGCGCCACCAGAGCATCAAAAAAAGTGGTGCTCTGGTAATGCAAGTCTCTCATACATAAGCCCAAAATATTCTGTACGTTTTAGGTCTTCATATAAAATAATGGCAGCCTAAATAAAAAATAAATATAGAAAAGTTATTGCTGAGAGGGAAATGCACTGTAGTGCACTGTAGTACATTATAACATTTCAAATAGTTAATGCACAGCAGAAGTCTGTGTGTACCCAGAGAACCATAGAATTAAATCTTGATTGGTGCAGTGGAGAATTGTGATGTGTATTTTTAGCGGTATGAAGTCACAGCCTGTGACACAAAGCACTGTGAATATGTTAGTCAATTTTGTATACTTTCATTACATAGATGGTAAGACAGAATGCTGCAAAACATGCTAGTTTTAAGATAAAATTATGCTTTCAAAATGTAGGTTTTAATAATCCCAGAGTGTATGTAATGCAGTTTTCTTTTTTACACAACTGTCCCTTCAACACCTCTTTAGGGGCATTAAGGGCTGTGTAAGTGCATTCAAATATAAAGCAAGAACTTCCCAGCCCAGTTGTTAAACTCTTTCCACTTCTACTCAATAAAACACACCTTCTGTCTTCACAAAGAAACAGAACTGCTCCCAAACATCACTTCCAGATTAATCGATAAGGCACATTTGCCTTTCAGTCAGGCAAGCAACTGATAACAGTCTCAATTAGCGAACCCAGCTCATTTAGGTGTGGTCCTGACGAATGCTGTGCGATCCTGCTTTTTGACAGCAGAAACATGTTGACCAGATATTGTAATTAAGGACACAGGTCTCCTAAAAAAGAACCTTTGGTTGTCCGGCTTTCATGCTTTTAACCCTAATACAGGTTGGCCCGCATTAAATATTTTGTTTGGGTTCCAACCTTGTGTTTTTTAATCTTGCACTCACATATTTTGCACATTCTTTTGAGTTTAATCACTATTACACTCACCATCAAACCGCTCCGCTGTAACTCAGGCGTTGTAGCACGCTGGGGCGGCATTCGGCCACCCCAGCGGGGACCCGATGATGAAGCATGTCACCAACTAGTGGTGAGTGAGGGTGCTTCTAAACAAGAGGTTACTTGCCTTTCCCTGCTGGATGCAGTCATTCTTGCCCACAGGGTTGTTGCCTCCTGATTGTTAGGATTGAACATGCCAAATCCTAGTTTTGCCTGAACCAGGTAGGGGTCCTGGAACAACCTGTCACTTTGTTTTTGTTTTTGCTTTTCATGTATGTTACGTTTTACATAATCACTCCTTAGTTGTTTCTGACAAAACAGAGTCAGTCTTAAATTGAAGGACTGTGTTAAGTATTTATGCTGCACACAAGCAGTATTAAATTGAAAACACAACACAAGAAAAATCCCAATTCAATTTATAAAAATAGATTACATTCTAATAAATAACATGATACATAACTATAAATATCCCATCAGTATAACCTGAGATATGCCATTTATGTAACTTTTAGGTAGATATAGCACCTAAAACCAAAAAGCGCCAACCATGGTCATCTGGCTGTGCTAGACCAGGCGAAAGTCAAAGGTCAACCGCAATGGAGCACAGGCTGAATACAAGGTCCAGGTTTGTCCCGCTAGAAATGTTACCTTCTCAAAGTCCGTCTTAGCGTTTGGGACGGAGGAGGCCACGAAGAGCAGGGAGTGTCACAATTGATCTTCACTGTAGTATGAAGATGTGATCGGGCATCAAAGAAAGTTGTTGCTGGAGCTTTGCATTGGCAGTCACCACAGGCTGTCGTTGTTGTAGCACAAAGTGCAGATCTAACGTTGCCGGTTGATGCTTGTGGTCACTGTTGTGCAAGGAGTCAGGTTTACTAGAGCTTCACATTGGTGGTAATTTTAGGTGGCTGAATCTTAGCATGAATGAGCCTGTTAACAGTCGCGGAGAGCCCAAGAGTTAGGGATATCTCCTTTTCATGCTGAGGAGCTTACTCTGTTGCCAACCAAGGGTCGAGAACCTGGACAGGCAACTTTTGGGGATCATGGATTCACCCTAGCAGAGGTCAGCAGGGCTCAGGCATGTCCAACTGCAGATCCAGGTAGGTCCAGTTGAAGGACGGCTTCTGGAGCTTGTTGTGTTCTGTAGTTCAGAACAGGAGGTCAGCCAACAGACCCTCAAAGTCACTTAGGTTACCCTGGGATGAAGGGAGTAGGTCCAAACTTCATACTGGGTGACCAAGGCAGGCAGGCCAAAAGAGCAGTCCTCTGGTGAACAAGGCAGTCTTCTGGTAGCAGCAGGGCAGTCCCCAGGTAGCAGCAGAACAGTCATCTTGCGAAAAAGGCATTCCTTCTTCGGTAGTGTCCACAGGTCTAGGAGTGTACTGAAAAGTAGCTTTAGAGGTCCAATATTCACACCTGGTGCCAGCTTTTGAAGTGGGGGTGACTTTCTGACTCCCACCACATCTGGTTGGGGAAAATTATTCCCTTCCGCTGTCAAGGTGCCAAGTGGTCTGGGGTGACAAAAGATCGGTATCAGGTCCCTTTGCATGTGTGCTGGAGGAAACCCTTTGAAATGTAATTGGAGCATGGAAAAGCTCTACCCCACTCATCCTGGCAGAATGGCCCATTCTCCAAATCTAAATTTCCTATTTGTTCCTAATCAAATGTTAGCACTTATTAAATGTAATAAGTTATACCAATGTTAGCCAATGGGAGAGATAGGCCTTACAGTATTGAAATAAAATTTAGGAGTTTTTCACTACCATGACATGTAAAATTTACAAACACATGTCCTAATTTTTAAATACAATGTGCCCTGTCATGTAGGCTGGTTAGAGCCTACCTTTGGGGTGATGCATATGTTTTTTTTTTAATGGATCAAAGGTCGAATTGGCCATTTTAAATTTGCACTAAAGGCTGCAGGAGTAGGCCTGAGGCCCTTTTTTCAAGTGCTGTATACGTGGGTGGCACAATGAGTGCTCTCGGCCCACTGGTACCATCTAATTTATAGATCATGGGTACACACAGTACCACATATCAGGGACTTGAAAATAAATTAAATATGCCAATTAGGTGTAAGCCAATTGTGCCAAGTTTTATGTAGAGGAAAACGAAGAAGATGCTAGCCCTCACAATAATTTTTCTTTTAAAGTTTTTGAGAATACAAACAAGGGGAATCTTTTGTTTGTATGGGTTACTTTATTTCAACCCTTTTAGAATTTAAATCATTTTTAGGTATATTTTCATGGGTGAGAAAAACACTTTACACAAACATTTACAATATTTACAACTATCATACAACTATCATACAATTGACATATATACAAATAAACCAACATTTATATACAAACTTCTTTTACAAGAAAATAGCGATTATATATCCACAAATAATTTTTCTTTGCGAGATTTCAAACCACTATTGTGCCCCAAAAAGGGTCAAGAACAAAACAGGCAACAAAGAATTGAATTTAACTTTTCAATTAGTTTCAAATAACGAATAATCAACAAAAAAATTTGTGAATCGTGTATCATGAAGCCTATTTGCCGTTTGCCGACGCGTTTCGAATCTGGAAACAATCACAGATTCTCCTCAGGGCTCTTTCAATGTAGTAATCTAAAAAATAAAGGAAGCATGTTTTAATCACCGCTATTAGTGATTTTCATATCCCCTAGATATACTGATAGTCACTAGATTGTGTTACCTTCATAAATTGGCGACGTTGTTATGACAACAACTCCTGCTCCAACTTAAAATCTACAGGTATGTCCCGCCGCGCATTTTATCTTAAGTACAATTGTTGTACACATCAGAGTAATGGCCACTAAGCACAATCTTTGTTTGTGCGTTACAGAAATCACCGGTATTGCCCTTTGAGCAGAACGACTTCAGTGTGAGAACAATAGCAGCCTCACCGTCATAACGTCCAAAGGTAGGACATTTGAGCTTTGCAGTAGTGGAGCCACATCAACTCTGCGGCTCTGGATGGTCTAGTAACCATCTTGTATTTTTTGCTAACAGAACCTCGCCAAAACCCAAAAGCCCCCGGTGCCCACTTCCATCTGAATAATTAGACCGCGGGACCGCGTTGCCAATTTATGAAGGTAACACAATCTAGTGACTATCAGTATATCTAGGGGATATGAAAATCACTACTAGCATTGATTAAAACAAGCTTCCTTTATTTTTTAGATTACTACATTGAAAGAGCCCTGAGGAGAATCTGTGATTGTTTCCAGATTCGAAACGCGTCGGCAAACGGCAAACAGGCTTCATGATACACGATTCACTAATTTTTTAGTTGATTATTCGTTATTTGAAACTAATTGAAAAGTTAAATTCAATTCTTTGTTGCCTGTTTTGTTCTTGACCCTTTTTGGGGCACAATAGTGGTTTGAAATCTCGCAAAGAAAAATTATTTGTGGATATATAATCGCTATTTTCTCGTAAAAGAAGTTTGTATATAAATGTTGGTTTATTTGTATATATGTCAATTGTGTGATAGTTGTATGATAGTTGTAAATATTGTAAATGTTTGTGTAAAGTGTTTTTCTCACCCATGAAAATATACCTAAAAATGATTTAAATTCTAAAAGGGTTGAAATAAAGTAACCCATACAAACAAAAGATTCCCCTTGTTTGTATTCTCAAAATCTTTAAGAGAAAAATTATTGTGAGGGCTAGCATCTTCTTCGTTTTCCAGTAATATTAGGTCCAGCTACCCCCCATTCCCAGGACCAAACTCCGTTGTTTAACAAAGTTTTATGTAGAGAACACAAGCACTTAAGCACTGTTTAGTAGTGGTAAAGTGCACAGAGCCCTAAAGACAACAAAAATGCAATTCAGAAAACAGGAGGGTGAAGCCAAAAGGTTTGGGAAAAGACTACTCCAAGCATGACAGGTCTAACAGGTGCTTTGGAATAGCTATTTTCACTCTCCTCAGGTCATATTCATTTTTACCTTATAATCCGTTGGAAGCTACTAAAATATTAGCGCTAAAGCAGTAAAAGGGGACAAGGCTCATGCTTCTAACATGAATTTTATTTGCCTACAATGTGGAACTTTGCAACAAAGTAGGACTTAGTCCACTTTTAAGTACCTAATATGGGCTTACTTCACTTTAGTGATCGAGGCGGGATTGAAAACCACATGTCCTTAACTGATGATGTGATGTACAAAGTAATGACCATCGGATGAAACTGGGCAGTCAAGATTTACACTTAAGACTATTTAAACTGAGACAGTGTCCAAGGCTACAAAAAGGTTTAGTTTATGTGTTATGTCTAGGTATTCTTGAGCCTTTTCAGAGTTCCTAGTAGAGCCCATTCATACAGGGTAAAAAATAAAAATTGACAGTTGGCAGTACTGGACCTACAAGCCCCAGCAGCCACCACAGTCACAGAAGTGGGGCACTTGGCTCGGGCCCGAATCTCACACTCTAGTCAAAGAATTAAATGGGATGCCTCAGGCTCAGCAAAGGTAGACAAATGGCTCAAAGACTCAACCTTGAACTTCACTATTAACCCCTCCTGTGAACTACCCCCACAGATGGGATAATTTAATAACCAAATTAAGAGACCTTCCAATGGGACAGGGTGCTCCTGGCCTACAGCCAAGGAACCCTTCATGGAAACCCCACAATAGGGCCATTGTCAACACACGACGAATATTAGGGAGAGCCACTCATTTGCACAAATAAACTCCCACCGCACTGTCCATGAAAAACGTGGTCATTCTACGCAAACTGTACAACAAATTAACATGGGAATCCAAGAAACTTAATGAACATGACAAATGAATGAACGCACACTAAAAGAGAAAAGCTCGGACCACCTTTGGAATCACATCAACAAACAATGATCCTCCAACAGTTGCAGGGGGAATGCAGTCCCAGAGGCAGCCTGAATACAGCACATCAATATACAATACAGCAGCGAAACTCCAGGCCCCATCGACATTCCTAGCAGATGTACAAACGACAACACAACGATGGAAACCCGCGATTTGACCACATCAGGCCAGGTACGCAGATTCTTGAAAAACATAAAAAACGACCGAGCCCAATGCTCCAATGGCCTCCTTGCTATCACATTCAAATGCACCCTGGAAGACTGGTCTAAGTTGATAACCCCCCTCTTTAACCATGTCTACATTGCAGCACACATCCCTGACTTGTGGAGGGGCTTGACTTTATGCCCAATCATCTAAAAAAGGGACATTACCCTTCCTTCGAGCTACTGACTTATTGCCTTATTAGATCTAGAGGCCAAGGTCTATGATCGGTGTGTCCTTACCTCGCTGGAAGAATGGGTTGTGGAAAAAACATCCTGCCCTGTTTCCAAATGGGTTCTGCATAGCCACCTCCACATTCGACAGCATCAGTACCCTAGCCATCCTGAGTCATCAAGCAGCCCAAAAAAGTCGTTTTCCTCTTTACAGTTGTTTTATCGACTACAGAGCTGTTTTCGACAAAGTGGTCTGAAACACTCTCTGAGTTCCCCGGGATCCCCGGGGACCTGCTTGGAGCTCTCATCTCTCTGCACAAGAATACATGGGCTTTGACCGTTTCTACAAAAATCACCACCTCAGACGGCCTGCATCAAGGATGCGTTCTCGCACCACTCCTGTTAAACCTCTACACAGCCGATCTCTGGAGATTTTTGGAGCACAGCAAAATTCTCCCTTCCCAACTGATCCACTCGAAATTGCGCATCTTACAATATGCTGATGATAATGGACCACACCAAATCCGGACTCCAATGTACCCTGATCAGGCTCGACAACACAAGACCAAAGTCCTGATCTTCAGTCGCTGCCGAAAAAATAAATTATTAACCTGGAGTAGTGGACGCGCAACAATCAAAACTACACTCAAGTACAACTATCTGGGCGTATGGTTTAGCGAGTCTTCTAGAACATTAGTCCATCTAGCCGCCCAGATAAAGAGAGCAGGAGCTACAACACACAGCCTAACAAGCCTTAACTGGACCATGCGCAGCACCTCAGCCATCCCTATACTAAAGGTCATAAAAGCCACTCTTCTTCCTGCCATACATTATGGGCATCAGGCCTTCCCTGAATCATGGCATCATGGGCATCATGGGCATCAGGCCTTCCCGGAAGCGTGTGCGGCCAGTCTAGACCACGCCCAATGCATGACCCACAAATGAGTCCTCCAACTTCCCAAATATCTATGAATGGCAAGATTACGACTTCTTCTTCTCAGACAATCACTTACATGCGAGGCCAATACCCAAAAATTCTAAATAAGGGTATTAAAAACCCTGGATAACACCTTCAAAACCTGCCTAAAGGAAACCTTAGAGCACCCTGGGGACCCCTGGCACCAACAATTTCAAAAGGCCACAAGATCTCTGCTAAAATCGGACTCCATCCCTACGTAGCGTGGAAAACGTTATAAACAAACAGATGAGACAAATGTTATAACAGCAGGACATTTAGTCCCTAAAAACCTCAACTATTTTATCTGCTTTGAATGAACTTATTTACCAGAGATGCCTCAACCATACTTCTCAGACAGCCTAAACAAATCGGCCTATAAGAATATCATGTTTATGCGCCTTCTAGGTCTGCGAATTACTGACCTTAACGAATGGGCCCCACTTGGAAAGGAGGGGGCCTACAGACTATGGAACAACAAGATCGAATCATGGTTCCACCTCTTTTGCTGCTGTCTTTCCCTTGATGCCCAGGAGACCTCTTCTGAAGCCACTCTACTTAAAAAAGAGCATCCATACATGCCTGGAGGTGTCAACATTATGTTTCTCGCAAAACACTAGCAAGGTGTGGCAAATATGTAAAAAACCTGGAAGACCTACTATTCTCTTGCCCAGCACTTTACAAATCCGCTACCACCATCCATAAACTGATAAGTGACTATTTCATGGCTCGCCCCAGAGTTTTACGAACACACTAAACACTTTTAGATGGGTTTACCAATCTCTATATCCAGTTATCTTTTCCACCCTCTGCCCATGGGGATTGGCACACCAACAACCTTCATGCTGCTTAACCACTCTTTGCAGTAATCTATTTTCATTAAAGCGCACCTTGAACATCTATGCAATAAACCACATTGGCAAAGTGAGTTAGCAAAAGCTGCCACTCTCTCAAGACAGTGAAGCCCGAATGTGCACAGCAAAGAACCCAGCGAGGAAGCGCGATTAGTCATAGATGGCTGGCCTGGGTGCCCCAGCAATCAGTGGGGCCAGAGAGCTCCTTGCATCTGCATTGCACAACAAACACCCCTCACGCCCCCTGAGCGAAAGACTAAAATAGGAACCGGCTGATTTTAACTCCAAGGTCAGAATCCCTTGCCTAACCTCAAGATGGCTGCCACAGTGGTCCCTTTCTCGACCACGACAGTGGAAATCAACCAGACCTCAAACACATCCCCCTTCCGGCCTACCCATCAGGATACTGAATCTGTGAACCTACCTCTGAAAATGGAGACCTAGCTTTTTTGAAGATGCCCGGTGGAGCTACGTGATAGCTAAAGATGAGATGGGCGGTGGACTACTGCCTCAGTCGTCATCTACCCAGCTGGACTTTGGGCAGACCTTACTGCGTCTCTCCATTGTATTCTCCCGCCTACTCCTTTACTCCACCCCCTTTAGGCTCCATTTATCCCTCCTCTTTACTCTTTAATTGTTTTCCCATTGAGACCTAGCTGTTTCGCTGATGCCCGGTGGAGCTACTTGATAGCTAAAGAGGAGATGGGCTGTGGACTTTACCCTCGGTCATCAACTACCCAGCCTGACTTTGGGCAGACTCTCCTTCGTCTCTCCATCCTATCTACCTCCTACCCCTTTACCCTTCTGAACTCCATCTATTTCGTCTTCTACGATCTTGAAACTTTTCCCAGTAACTGATGTAACTTGTAACTTTGTGGAACATTATGTAAGCACTCTTATACCGCCGGGTCTAGCCAGCGCTATGTAAAACTCAAATAAAATAAATACAATAAAAAATTAAAGGATATCAGGTGGACTGCCAGGATAGGATACGTCTGGGCATGCTAGTATGAGAGTCCTGTGTCCAAGGAATAATACTTCACACTATAACACGATTCGTGCCTAGTCTGTATCGTGACATCTCAAAGTCCTTCACCAGGGCAGTATTTCAGTATACAATCCTAGCTTTTCAGGTGGTGTGATTTGATCCTTCAGAAATAAATTCTAGAGGTTGTTAAAACGTGTAATCTTCATCTCTGACTGCCTAAAACATTTTCCCAGCCAAGGATCTCTATGAAGCAAGAAAACTCTTTTCAGACTCACAACTATGGAACTCTCCATTTGTGGGCTGTCTCTCTTCTTGGTTGCCCATTTATAAGCAGATCAGAGAGTTGAAAACTAATGAGTTAATGCAATGCATCAGCTCAAGCCTGTGAGCTTGGAATTTTCACCGGCTGGGAAAGACTATGCAACTACAAGATCGAATCATGGTTCCACCTCTTTTGCTGCTGTCTTTCCCTTGATGCCCAGGAGACGTCTTCTGAAGCCACTCTACTTAAAAAAGAGCATCCATACATGCCTGGAGGTCTCCACATTGTGTTTCCTGCAAACAGACACTCAAACACTAGCAAGGTGTGGCAAATATGTAAAAAACCTGGAAGACCTACTATTCTCTCGCCCAGCCCTTTACAAATCCGCCACCACTATCCATAAACTGATAAGTGACTATTTCATGGCTCGCCCCAGAGTTTTACCAACACACTAAACACTTTTAGATGGGTTTACCAATCTCTATATCCAGTTATCTTTTCCACCCTCTGCCCATGGGGATTGACACACCAACAACCTTCATGCTGCTTAACCACTCTTTGCAGTAATCTATTTTCATTAAAGCGCACCTTGAACATCTATGCAATAAACCACATTGGCAAAGTGAGTTACCAAAAGCTGCCACTCTCTCAAGACAGTGAAGCCTGAATGTGCACCGCAAAGAACCCAGCGAGGAAGCGCGATTAGTCATAGATGGCTGGCCTGGGAGCCCCAGCAAGCAGTGGGGCCAGAGAGCTCCTTGCATCTGCATTGCACAACAAACACCCCTCACGCCCCCTGAGCGAAAGACTAAAATAGGAACCGGCTGATTTTAACTCCAAGGTCAGAATCCCTTGCCTAACCTCAAGATGGCTGCCACAGTGGTCCCTTTCTCGACCACGACAGTGGAAATCAACCAGACCTCAAACACATCCCCCTTCCGGCCTACCCATCAGGATACTGCATCTGTGAACCTACCTCTGAAAATGGAGACCTAGCTTTTTTGAAGATGCCCGGTGGAGCTACGTGATAGCTAAAGATGAGATGGGCGGTGGACTACTGCCTCAGTCGTCATCTACCCAGCTGGACTTTGGGCAGACCTTACTGCGTCTCTCCATTGTATTCTCCCGCCTACTCCTTTACTCCACCCCCTTTAGGCTCCATTTATCCCTCCTCTTTACTCTTTAATTGTTTTCCCATTGAGACCTAGCTGTTTCGCTGATGCCCGGTGGAGCTACTTGATAGCTAAAGAGGAGATGGGCTGTGGACTTTACCCTCGGTCATCACCTACCCAGCCTGACTTTGGGCAGACTCTCCTTCGTCTCTCCATCCTATCTACCTCCTACCCCTTTACCCTTCTGAACTCCATCTATTTCGTCTTCTACGATCTTGAAACTTTTCCCAGTAACTGATGTAACTTGTAACTTTGTGGAACCTTATGTAAGCACTCTTATACCGCCGGGTCTAGCCAGCGCTATGTAAAACTCAAATAAAATAAATACAATAAAAAATTAAAGGATATCAGGTGGACTGCCAGGATAGGATATGTCTGGGCATGCTAGTATGAGAGTCCTGTGTCCAAGGAATAATACTTCACACTATAACACGATTCGTGCCTAGTCTGTATCGGGACATCTCAAAGTCCTTCACCAGGGCAGTATTTCAGTATACAATCCTAGCTTTTCAGGTGGTGTGATTTGATCCTTCAGAAATAAATTCTAGAGGTTGTTAAAACGTGTAATCTTCATCTCTGACTGCCTAAAACATTTTCCCAGCCAAGGATCTCTATGAAGCAAGAAAACTCTTTTCAGACTCACAACTATGGAACTCTCCATTTGTGGGCTCTCTCTCTTCTTGGTTGCCCATTTATAAGCAGATCAGAGAGTTGAAAACTAATGAGTTAATGCAATGCATCAGCTCAAGCCTGTGAGCTTGGAATTTTCACCGGCTGGGAAAGATGTTCGAAGAAGATAAGCTTTCCTAACTTCACAATGTTGGTCTCTGTGCAAAAAAAATGCAAACATAGCACGACTCAATAGTTATTCATCGTGCGTGATGTGTGAACTTTCTAAAATCTTACATTTCCTCATTTGCCTGTAAGCTTTTCTAACATGATTAAAGCATGTGAATTCGCAGCAAAATATCCCAGAGTCAGCAAGACATACAAATTTAAAAACAAAGCAATTTCGAAAAAATAGGCCGTTTTGTTCTTTGTCAGAAGAAAATAATTCTTTTTGCGGTGTTTACTGTTTTGTCATTACTATCAGGGAGTGTGGAGGGGGGGGGGGGGGTCTCGTGGGCGGTCAGGCCATTGACTGACAGAAGAAATACAATAGCTAAAGAGGCTTTGCCTAAGATAGGGGCCCCCAGACTCTCTCAAGTGCCTCCACAGCCCTATATCAATGAAAAGCTGCACCCAGTCCAAAACAAAAAGGCCCTGCCTTGCTAAGCAGGCAGCTGTAGTGAACACAAACAAATAAAAGGTGCCGATTTCTCCCAAAAGCGGGGATTGGCGGGGCTCTGAGGGGCGCCTCGCTGTCTCCTCGTGTGTCCTTTCATTACCTGTGCCTTTCCATCAGGTGAGGTGGGGCAGAACAGACAACAAAACAGCACATTCCGGGCATTCTGTCGCTGATGCTATGATTGCAGGGTTGGTACCTGCTCTGAGCCTGCTTTGCTGCCTGCAACGGGGGCATTAATGAAGATGCATAATTTCCCAGCACAATTGTATTCCTTGCCTGCGAACATACTTGAGGAAACAGGAGGGTTTTGATTTCATTCGAGGAATACGAGGGAAGATGTTTTCAGGAAAAGCTTGAGCGACTTGAATTCGGAGCGATTTCAAGAGTACTGCTCAAAGCCCAGCTTATGCAACTTCCAAAATTTTAGGGAAAACCTCAAAGTAGCAGATGTGTAGCATGCATATGTGTGCCATATATATAGCGCGAAAACCCTAGGTAAGCTTTATCATATTAAAATTCACAATTGAAACCGATAAAAACAACTCCTTAACACTTTGCCCTGGAAAGTCAAATATTTTTCAACTCTCCAAGTATCTTTTTTCTCTTTGAAATAAGTATGGCTGGTAGAAACTCCTAAAATAATTTGCAGACATATTCTTGCATATATTTGAAAAGCTGGCCATGTTTGCAGGATGCTCCTGTAAGTTTAAAATATTTCCCCTTTACGTCCAAAGAATCTTGCCAATATCAATTTGAGTAATGTTTCCACACAGTACGAATAAGAATATTTTACGACAAAGTAAAGAGAAACATTTTAGTAATCGTTTAGCTCCTTCATGCGGTGTAGACCTGTTCTACCTGTGATATTAGAAGTGATAATGTTATTTAAACCAATAAAATAGGTTCAAAGTTTTTCTCTACTGAAATGTGAAACGATGTTTATCTGTAAGCAACTTTGGAATCAGAAGGGCTGACATTAAAGCGCCTACGATCAGACAACGTTAACAAGGTTATGTGTATGTTAGAAAGTGCTTCATATCCTGTGCGTCCATCCATCATTAACCCATCTCATTGTTTGTTGACAGCCACTCCTTCGAACTGATGAAAGGTACTTTCTGATGTTCTACAAACGGCCGAATCTGTCTTTGCTGGGTCTTCAGAGTGCAATCCCTCCAAACCCTGCTCTAAAATTCTCAGATATGTGACATTTTCCCATGTCAAGCAGAAGTGTGTCTTCAGAATGGTAACTTCTTAATTGCATTCTTGTTGCCGTGTGTGTCTATACATATATATGTCAGTCGTGGTTATATGTGTTCTCATCAGTAATGTCATTTCACTTGTGTAACATAATGAGCTATTCACAGTAGGGACGAGAGTTAAGTTTGCACGGCTAACTAGGTCATAGTCAGCAAACCTTTTTTTTTTAAGTCACCTTTAACTGTGGCTGTTTAAGTGAACATCCGAGTTTTTTAAACATATGTTACTGTTTTATAAGAAAAAGAACCCATAACTTACTCATACGTTTTTCAGGAGTTTTTGGGGGGGTTTCAAAAAGATAACATCCACCTTCAGAGCAACCAGCCGCAGCTTTCCATGGCCTGTGGTGACCTGTAGTGGAAATATGAACTATCAGGTGGCAGAGCAGGGCGGTGTGCTGGGCAGAATACAAGTGGCTTGGTTTGACTTGTGAGGAGTTTGGGAATAGGCAGTGAATGCTAAGAGATTGGAAATTATATAAGTGTGCCTTCTTAGCTTGTTACTCACATTGTGAGTAATGGCCTCAACAGAAAACAGCGTAGATACCTCTTTGGTCAGTATATGAATCAGTGAAGATTCTAAACGCACATGCCTTAAAGCCATCCCTCCTGATTTTCACATCATTAACAAAAATCATGTTAGCAAAATTGGAGGAGGCCTTGTTGTATTCCAATGAGTCTTACAAATAGCATTTGTAAGAATCTCTCAGCTAAAATAGTCGAAAAAATTATGAATACACAACTATCCCAATTCATTCAGGAAACGATCTGCTGGATTACTCTCAGATTGGCTACAGTTACGAACACAGTACAGAAACCGCACTCATCAAAGCCACTGAGGTGATCAGGGCGGTCATGGATAGAGGGGTCACAGCTGCCCTTGTCCTCTTCTACTTATCAGCCGCATTTGATACTGTTGATCACATTCTCCTGCAGCAACGGCTGGAGACGCTGGGGGTCAGGGGAGCGGCACTAGCCCTGCTTTTCTCCTTTCTGAATGATAGGAGATTAACAGTAATGGTAGATAGGTATCAATCAGAGCCATATGCTACTGTGCGGAGTCCCTCAGGGATCCTCCCTGAGTCCATCTCTTTAAATGTCTATGTCTCTGAACTTGCCCCTTTGATCCGTGAATTTGGGTTTAGACTGACGTATTACGCCGACGATACCCAGATAGTAGTAGCTGCGTACAGAAATCAGGCCTCTCCTGCTCTACAGTTTCAGATCTGTATGAGAGAAATAAATAGATGGATGGGATCACATTGTCTTAAAATCAACTCCGAAAAGACAAAGGTCATAATCGTTGGTAACCTGCAACCCAGTTGGGACAACCTCTGGTGGCCGGTGGAGATGGGTGAACCACCGAGACCAGCAGAAAAGGCGAAACATTTGGGAGTGTAGATTGACAACAAACTCTCCCTCTCACACCAGACTAATGCCATCATCTCTGCTTCCCACTTTCTCATAAAGAAAATAAAGAAGATGCGACCTTACATCCCTCCTGACACTAGAAAGACGTTGGTAACAACTCTACTACAGTCAAAGCTAGATTATTGTAATGAACTGTACTGGGGCATACAGACGCAATATATATAAAAGCTTCAGACTGTTCAAAACACAGCTGCTCGGCTGTTGTTAAACATTCCTAAGTACAAATCCATTTCCAAAGAGATTCATAGTCTTCACTGGTTCCCGTAGCACAACGGATCAAATTTAAAACCCTATGTTTAGCAGACAAGGCATTGAGCCACACAGGACCTTCCTTTCTCAGAAATCTCTTTGTCTTGTACGACTCGGCAAGACACCTACATTCCACAAGGGCTAGACTCTAATGAATTAATATTTTTAATTAATTAATATTTATTTAATTGAGATTTTATAATGTTAATCATGTTTTTAATTTTTGGGGGGTACATTTTTGGTGAAGGTTGTGGAGTTTACAGGGGTAAAGAGTGGGAAGTAATTTATTTTTAAATAATTAATAATTCAATAGTAATTATTAATAATTCATTTATTGATGAATAAAGATGGAATTGCACATTTTCTTTCAGGGTTGTGGGGCTTTAGGGGCACGGGTGGGAAATAATTCATTTTCAATTCATTAATAATTAGTTGAGAATAAATATTAAGTAACTGATAATTAATTAGGGTAATTTATTTATTATTTTTTGTGTGGGGGATTTTGGTTTATAGGGGTGAAGGGTGGGGAGTACATTAATTTTACTTACTTTATAATTAGTTCTTAAATACAATTAGTTATTTATTAGAATTTCTTTAAATTGTGTCATTCATTTGTTTAAAGTTTAATTTTAGGTGTAGGTTGTGGGGGTTATAGGTGTAAGGGCTGGGCAGTTAATTACATTTTATGTGTTTTATTTTGTGTTTTTATTTAATAATATTATATTTGCTTAATAGAAAATTATTTATGATAATTATGCAAATACATTTCTTTTCAATGTGGGTTGTGAGTTGTGTAGTGGTATAGGGTATGAAGTTAATAGACTAAATGCATGTAATAACTAATGTTTGTGTTAATAAATATTTTCAAAATAAAAATATTTATTTGTTTGAAAAATATTTTTTTTATTTTATTTAATGTAGTATTTGCAGGTATTTGTTATATGTATCTAATATTATAAGATTTTTTTATTTGTATTATTATATATATATATTTTTTTTAACATATTTATATAGTTTTTATTTTCTTGTTTTAAAAATATTTTTATTTTTTTAATTATATTTTGTTTGTTTTTAATTTTGAACTGACTGGAGTGAGAATAGTAAATTTTACGCTCCCTACTGTTTCACTCATTGGAGTGGGAATATTCATTTTTACACATCCGCTATCCAACAATTTTCCTACTGATGCACTGACTGGAGTGGGAATAGTAATTTTTACCGCTCCGCTAACCAACACTTTCCCTATTGTTGCACCTTTGGTGGCATCAGTGGCATCGAAACGCGTCAGGCCATGGACTTCAAAGGGATGTTAAGCTCCCTGCTTCTTTAAATAGAGTTGTTACTCACCTGCAGTGCTCTGCGGCCTCAAGCTTCTGCGCGTTTTTGGTTACATGTTATGCGGCGGTTCCATGCCACAGAGGGATCGCACTGCCCACAACCAATGGGCATTAGGAGAGAGGAAGCTTTCTCTTTCTGAAGCTGCAGGGAACCTTTAGTGAAGCCGGCAGTGTCTCCTCCAAGGCTCAATGGAGGGCCGAGAAAAATTGTCCATAATTAGCTGCAGCGGAGGTAACCCACTAGAGGGCGTTAATTGGCAAAATGAGACCTCAAATCCCAGCGTGCATTTAAAAATGAGCTGCCACCAAAGGAGGAGCACTGAAAGCCCCCTATTACGGAAACACGCAGGGGAGATGCAGTAGCCACTAATCACCTCCGCTGACAAGGCCTCTGAGGAGATGTAAACAGCGGCATCGAAATGCGTCAGGTCATGGACTTCAAAGGGATGTTAAGCTGGCTGCTTGGTTTAAATAGAGTTGCTACTCACCTGCAGTGCTGTGCGGCCTTAAGCTTCTGGACGTTTTTGGTTACATGTTATGCAGCGGTTCCAGGCCGCAGAGGAATCGCACTGCCCACAACCAATGGGCATTAGGAGAGAGGAAGCTTCCTCTTTCTGAAGCTGCAGGGAACCTTTAATGAAGCCGGCAGTGTCTCATCCAAGGCTCAATGGAGGGCCGAGAAAAATTGTCCATAATTAGCTGCAGCGGAGGTAACCCACTAGAGGTGTTGTAAATAAAACAGAGATAATGTTAAGCATTCGCTGAAGACATATTTATGTGTCTTTAGTGGAATTTCCCGCTTTACCTGACATTTGCGGCAAGACTCCATTTTGTTTATTGGCCTCCATCTTGTAGGCCACATTGTGCCATGTGCTCACCACGAGGCAAGTCCTACCTCGCTGCCTGTCACCCCTGAAGTTTGCCCAGCAACAGGCTATAAATAGTTCCAGCCAATCTAGCGCATGCCCAGTATGTGTAACATCTGTTTCTGTTTAGAGGGGATTGGAATGTGTATCCAGGGGGCTTCATGAACCGTTAACTCCGCCCATGTATTGATCATGCTCAAGAAATGTCCTTATACGGTCGTAAATCATACTTTTAGCTGTAACCGCCCGGATGTCCGAAGGACTGGTCGTGACGAAGGATTGGAACCTTGCCGGGGACGTGATCACTGCCAGCGGCGCCTTTAGTCCTGGCATCCCGAGGTATTCTTCCTTCCCTTCCGATCTGACCATCTGGGTGGTGCCGGTCCTCGACTGAGACCTCTTCTGTCGGTTTGCCGTGTAGTGGCCGTTTGGGCGAATTCAGAACTTGGCAGTTGGAATCTGGACGCTCTTGATTGGTAAGAATCGTTGTGCGATACTTGCCCCGAGCCTTTGATAGTCTTGATTGGCAAGGCAGTTTTAGGATACGCTTGCCCCGACTAATTTGTTTGAATTTGAAATTGACTAGTCATTTGTGAATGTGTCTATGATTGTGATATATGGGTTGCAACCCATATAGGCGGGCAATGTGGGGAAATTTCTCCTGACCTACAAATTTGAACGGCGCAATGTTTTAAGTGCCACTTTACTGTAATATTGCATATTCTGCATTATTTTGAGACATGCCCACTCTTAGCGCACTTCGTAAGTGGTGCTGCTGTTTTGGAAATGACCGGTTGGTACTTGAAGAATCACAGCCGGCTCCCCCGGAGGGGACGCCGAATAGGGATATGTATGTAAAGTTTGGTCTTTCCCCTATAATGTACAGCACGTTGTGGAGGAAATACACCAAGAAGGATCCTGAGTTGCGATGGCCTATGTATGGATCATTTGATTTGAGGAAAATTGAGTATGTGGAGCAGTGTATGTGTAAGCGGCGAGTGAGACAAGATTTGTTCGAGTGTATACGTATGTGGGTGAAAGAGGTGTGAGAGCGTGAGAAGCGGGAGCAAGCATTGATTGAGAAAGAGCAACGAAAGAGTGAGCGTGAGAAAGCGCACGAGTTGAAAAAACGTGAAGCTAAGGAGTTAGAAGAAAAACAGGAGAAAGAACGGCGGTTGCAAATATCTGGCCAATATCCTGTTCGCCAGCCACTCTATCCTGTCCTTAATAAATCGGATGATGATTTTTTGTTATTAGATCGTTCACCACCGCCCTACGCTGGTCTGTCCGCTCCGAATGGAGGAGATTCAGATTCTAGATCGCCTGATCAGAAGAGGGATACGCGGTCTATGTTATCGGCCGATCGTATGGCGGATCTTCGTAAGATTGCTTATCGGGTTACCAAAGATACTGTGTCTTTAATTGATGTGTTAACAGAGCTTGAGACATGGGAGGATAGAGAAAGACTGTATTTTGTTAGTTTCCTTTCTGATGAAGTAGTGGCCGCCTTTCGAAAATACTCCGATGTTCTTGAACCAGAGGATGTGGTAGCTGATGCTAAAGAATTACGTAAAGGTCTTTTTCTTTCTTCCCAGGTACCCAATGCAGTACGACGACTCTTTGCGTTGCGTGATGAAATGTTTCGACTCCGGGAAGAGGCACGGAAACGGAAGGCTGGCGATGAGTCTTCGGGCCTGTCTGGCGCCGGGAAGCAGTCACCCATCTTTCATTCAGATAAGATTGATACTGTGCATGTTAAACCGATGCGGGAGGCAGCGCCTTTGTACGTTCCCCCTAAGGGAGCGGGTACCAGTTCAGATAAGGGGTCACCTGATGCTCAAGGGTATTTTATTTATAATTGGGTATATACTCCTTGGAATAGAACGGATGTCATGGCATTGAAAGCAGCATTACCTGATCCCCGAAAGAATCCCGCAGCTTTTTATGAGGAAGTTGAGGGGGCTCTAAATTCTTGTACTATGACTTTGGCTGATATTGACTTGTTTTTCGGACTTATTATACCACCGGATATGTGGAGGTCGATCTGAAAGGTCGACGATCTCACGATATTTAAAGTTAGATGGAGGGATCTTGAGGACGAGGACAGGGAGAGGAAACCAGCACAGAAACTGTCCCAATTGATTTTAGATCTTCCTGCTGTCATAGTCACTAAATTGAAAACGCTTATCCCCCCAAAAAGATTGATTGGACTATGTGAGCATCCTGTAAACAGAAGGTAGATGAATCCGTGTCGGATTTCTTTACGCGATTTGAAGAAACGTTCCATGATTTTAGCGGCCAGTCGCTTACAGACGACACGGGTCGACATCTTTTTGTTGATAAATATGTCTCAAATTTATTACCAAGTATAGCAGCTCGATTAAGAGCGAGTGAAAGTTCTTGGACTACCTCGACACCAGCATCCCTCCTGACGATGGCTCAGTATTACGAGCGTCAGGAGTTAGAAGCGAAAGGGAGTGAGGAAAAGAAAACTAAGGATTTGAAAACGAAGGTTATGTTAGCGCAAGTATACGGGCCCCCTCGTAGAGGAAATGAGCGAGGTGGCAGGAATTTTTCTAATCTCTCGCAGGGTCGTATGGACGTAGCCCGGGATCAATGTGCGTATTGTAAAGGCCATTGGGCATGCGATTGTCCGGTGTTACGTGCACATCGCCAGGAGCGCGGGCAAGGGTCTGTAAGGGGTAGAGGAAATTTTTCAGGTCCTCGATATAACACAAATGACCGAGCTAGATTTGATTCCAATGTGCGATCCTGTGATGGGTCTAATGTTTTTGATCGACAAAACCAATATCAAATGTCTGAGTATGCACCTCCCGAACAGCATGATTCTCAGTATGCATAGGATAGCGTAGGATGGGGTAAGGAACCAGTTGAAGTGCCAGTAGATCAGAGGGGTCCTTATGTTACAGCACATGTTTTGGGCTCTACTGATAAGTTCCTGGTTGATACAGGAGCTACTCGTAGCGCTTTGTCCAAAAAATTGGTTCCGAGGGTGCCCCTGTCTGGCTCATCGATTACGTCAATAGGGTTTGATGGAACTCTTTCTGTTAGAATTCTAATGTGAAAACGTTCCTGCGGTGGCCTACTAATTCAATTACGCAACTAAGTTTATAAATATCTAACCAGGTGACAAAAGATAGAAAAAATACTGAAATTATTCAAAACGTATAAAATTTATTTTTCTCTTTTTATCTTTCAGTTTATATGAGTTCTGTTATCAATCAGAAATCACAAGACAAACATTTTTCAATTCATATCAAAAATTTCAGGACAAGTACAGTTAAATCATAGATATCTACAACAAAAGATTATGTACAACATACAAAATTATTTAATAATAGCCCTTGGTAACACCCATATCTCTCAACACACTCACGTGCTAACAATCATACCACACTCAAACTCCAAACTAGGATGGTGAAAGGAACTGGATTGATATTTTAGCAAGATGACAACGCTAAAAAGAGTTGGGCCAAGATGTAACTTAAGGCTCCCGTCGCAGGTCTACGCGCGTTTCGGCAGCTTAAACCGCCTTCATCAGGACCATTTTCATCATGACTGTGCAGATACCAAGGGATCTGGAAAAAATGTATATATATATTTACAAAAAATATGTAACCATATTGTCACCACCAAAACGTTTAGACAAATTAATTTTGTTGCACAACAACAGGGGCTCAACAACATGACCACAGCAAGAAGGAATCTAAATTATGCAAGACCTGAGTCTATTAGGGAAAAAGACCAAACCTAATACATGTACCCAAAAATCCCAGATATAATGGTATGTCTGGGACTAAGTATTTGGTACCACACTACTTGTAATGTTAATCAAAGAGGTTTAGTAGTTCTAAATTATCATACGATAGAATTGAGAGGAGAAAGTCTCAAACCTCAAACTATACTCTCAATTAATCATCTTAGTTCTACCATAGGACATAGACCTTGGGCTTACCAGTCACATCACACAGCAATAGAATCACCAAAAAACGTCTTCAGTGCATTTCAGGGGGCAAGACGTCCTATGCCGCCAGTAAGTAGCTGCAGGGAAGAGATATCTCATGTTTTATCTTAAATAAACATTTAGGGGTAAGGCTCATTACAACCACTACAGAGGAATCCATATCTACTGAGGCTCAAAAGTTACCAAAGGTAAATACCTTTATTTTAAAGTTTGAGAAACTTATTAACTTTTTGTGAAGATTTGCAGCTTATTCATAGAAGGTTGTAGTTAGGGGGAGGCTTAGGGCTTCGACGATCAGCTGGCATGTTTTACATCATAGTCTATAATGATAATAGAAAAAGAAATTCATCGTAAGTAATCTTTATAAACTCTCTACCTTACAGTAGCCCTGTCTGAGCTGGCACAGATATCGACAAGTACATCCTAGTGTAAAGCATGATCTTACTTCAATGTACGTGAGGGGTCCTTTATATATATTGAGGTTGTTCCACAGTCAGTCCCCTGTAAAGTGGAATAAGAGCACGTTATTGTGTCCTGTCGATGCGGCGTGACTCAGAGTATCCAGACAATTGCTTTAAAAAACCAAGCCTATCCCTGGTCTAACTTTGGACAGTAGGCATGTAGTTAGTGGCATAAGTGCTTTCTAACTCGGAATACATTTAAGCGTTTATGCACCGCTTTAGACGTACGGCACTCCTACCAGCCGGGCTGTGTTCAATATGTTTCCCGTGATATTAGGCAACTGCTCGAGGCATGTCAGCCCGGCACAGCCAAGGCATCAATGTGACTGATGCACAGCCGGGAATGCCGGTAGTTAGATTTAAGCAAAAAATTACTCAAGCGGGTCTCATTATCCTAGACACGGTGGCTCACTTACCTTATAAAGACCGCAGTTTCTGTTAGCCCACTGTCACAACCTCTTGCACTTTATGTTGATCAGTTTGCTGCACCATGCCCATTCCACTTTCTCCAAACACTCCTGACAACATCGTCGGCCTGGATATGCTCAAGTATTTCCGGGCCAGGATGCGGTGCTCCCCTGAGGGAGTACGTGTTATTTTGAATGACAATTATCCATCAATGGAGAGTGTATACTTGATTACTGTAGAGGCCGCATTGGCCTCTTTGCCTGAATCCTTGTGGGCTACATCCGATACCGACGTAGGACAAATGATTATTCCACCAGTGCACATTAGTGTAAAGGAGGGGGATGTGCTGCCGCGTCTGCCTCAGTATCGGATCTCACAGGAGGCGCTTACACAAATAGTGCAGGATTTGATTAAAGCCGGGGTGGTGGAAGAAGTCCCTTACAATGTGTGCAACAGTCCTACTTTACCGATTTTGAAAAAAGATACTGACACCAGGATTTATCGATTCATAATCGATCTAAGGGAGGTTAATAAGATTGTGATTCCTCAATACCCTGTGGTCTCCGATATCACGACACTTCTCACTTTGGTCCCACCAACTGCAACAACGTTTTCTGTCATAGATTTGAAAAATGCCTTCTTTTCGATCCCTATTCATCCTGACAGCCGATACCTTTTCGGATTCACTTTGAATAACAGATCGTATAGATTCTGTAGAGTTCCCCAAGGCTATACCGAAAGTCCCAGAATCTATAGTCAGGCATTGAAGTGACAACTTGATTCTTTTGTTTTGCCTGACGGTGTGGCGCTTATACAATATGTCAATGACATCTTGTTGGCCGCCGACACTCCTGAGCAATGTGAAACATGTACCCTGTCTTTACTTACATTTTTGGCATCCCACAACCATAAAGTTTCGAAGAAAAAACTGCAATATTGTAGACCAAAGGTAACCTACTTAGGTCACCTTTTGTCTAAGGAGGGGCGTGCACTCACGTCAGATCGTATTCAAGCCATTTTAGACACACCAGTACCCTCCACGCAGAAAGAAGTTCAAGCCTTTTTGGGTCTCACCTCCTTTTGTAGACAGTGGATATTAGGATTTTCACACATAGTTAAATCACTGTTAGCCCTTTTGACAAAGGATACCCCAGTTCCTCTTCCATGGACAGATGAATGTGAGAATGCTTTTCACCAATTACGCCAAGCCCTTTGTTCAGCACCAGTGTTAGGTACCCTTGATTACACCAAGCCCTTTACGTTGTATGTGCATAAGAGAGATGGATGCGCGTTATCAGTGTTAGTGCAGATGCACGGTGATAAGCAGCGCCCTCGTGCATACTTCTCAGCAGTACTTGATCCTGTTGCCCGAGCATTACCTGGATGTTTTCCTTCAGTTGCGGCGACAGCTGTGTCAATACGCCAGAGTGAAGGGATTGTCTTATCTCATAAGTTGTTAGTGTTGGTCCCCCATGCTGTTGATGCCCTTTTGAATCAGACAAAGACGCAGCATTTGACTAGTGCTCATCTCACAGGATATGAGCTGACACTGCTGGCTCCTCACATAACTTTGAAACGATGTGCAACACTGAACCCAGCTACATTGTTGCCCTTCCCAACGACCCAGCCTGAGGCACAAGAGACGCATGACTGCGTCTTTGTGACTGAGGAACAGACAAAGGGTCGCATTGATTTACAGAACACACTCTTTGCAAATGTGGATGGAGAACTGTGGGTGGATGGGTCCTGTTTAAAATTACCAGATGGAACCACTTCTGCAGCCTATGCAATTACCACATTACATATGATAGTGGAGACAGCACGCATACCACAGAAACCAGCTCAGGCAGCAGAACTGATAGCATTGATACGAGCCTGCAAGCTTAGCACAGGATTATGTGTGAATGTTTACACTGATAGCCGCTATGCTTTCGGAGTAGCGCACGATTTTGGCCTGCTCTGGAAGGAAAGGGGCTTTTTGACATCACACGGAACTCAGATTATGTATGGAGAATTAGTACACCAGCTTTTGACTGCACTGACACTCCCTAAAAGAATAGCTATAGTAAAATGTAGTGCGCACAAGAAAGTGACAGACAAAGTAGGACAAGGAAATGCCTTCGTAGATCGAGTGGCACGAGAAACTGCGATGCAGCCTGGTTCCACTTCTACGTATGTTATCAAGTCACAAGCTGAACGGTGGCACGATGCAAGGGAGGAAGTACTAGAAATGCAAAAGACTGCTACTGAGAAGGAACAAGAGCAATGGTCCAAAGATGGAGAATTGGACCATGAGGGTTGTTGGAGGAATAAGCAGATGGATAGGTGGAAGTTACCCACAGCCTTTGTACAACCTATGGTTCAGATGGCACATGGGCTAGCACATGTTGGAGCTTCGGCGATTGTGAAATGGCTCACACAAGTTTGGGAGCATTCAGAGATTGCAAGCATGGCTAAGAGAGTAGTGCAGACTTGCATGATTTGCCTTAAATACAATCCAGGAAAAGGGACACCAACTCCGGCAGGAGGATTTGCAACACCCACTGCGCTTTTTGAAGTATTGCAAATGGATTATATTCAGTTGGAACGCTGTAATAATCTGAAGTACGTCCTGGTTGTGGTTTGTGCATTCAGTAAATGGATTGAAGCCTACCCTACTAAGGACAATACTCCAATGACTACTGCTAAGGTGCTTTTAAAGACATTCTTTCCTCGATTCGGTGTTTGTAGACTGCTGTGGAGTGATAACGGGCCCCATTTTGTGGCGGACGTTATTAAGTATGTCCTGAAGGGGCTTGGCATTGTGCAAAAGTTCCACGCAGTATTCCACCCGCAATCAACAGGACTGGTGGAGAAGTATAACGGAACTTTGAAATTAAAAATTGCAAAAATACAGGCGTCTACTTCTCTGACTTGGCCAGATGCTTTGCCTTTGGCGTTGTTGTCTATCAGATCGGTACCACACTCTCGGACAGGGTTGACACCTTATGAGATTGTCTTTGGGCACCCCATGAATATATGGGGGGTGCCCAAACCGAGTTCAGTGTATGATGTACCTTGTGTTTTAATGAATGACTATTTGACACAATTAACTGATAGCTTGGTTTCTATTCATCAACAGGTTCGAGAGGCACTCCCTGATCGGTCCACAGGAGAAGGTCATAATCTCCGGCCTGGGGACTTTGTCCTCGTGAAGTCCTTTGAGAGGTCAAACAGTCTGGAGCCGAGATGGTGTGGCCCTGAACAAGTTCTTCTAGCCACGAGAACAGCAGTACGAGTGACGAATCGAAAAAATTAGATTCACTCAATCCATTGTCGGAAGCTGCAACCTGACCTGGTGGAGCCTGCTGTACTGACTGACCATCGAGACCTCCTGACTACAGAGAGAGGCAGTGCTGTGGTACCTGATCATTCTGAGGAGTTCTTCCCGGACCAGACAACGCCTGGATTGAGGAGATACAATCTGCGACCAAGAAAAGAATCTGCAATTGTGTGAGAAGTTGTAAGAACGGTCCCTAGGTTTGTGAAACGGAGAGCCGATGAGGCAAGGGGGGGATCAGCCATGCATTAGAGTAGTGACACCCGTCTTGGCCCGATGGTGAAGAAAACAACGGCTGCCTAGGGGTAAGAGTTCTGACAACACTTTAGATACAGAAGATACTGTGACTTTGTTCGAGATGGACAAGAAGAAGGTTTTTGGTTCTGTAGGGTTCATTTCCGTTATAGCAGTCATCGCTACAGTCATGTGGTTTGTTGAGGAGAAAGCTCCTGCCCGTGAACTGTATGTTGTTTCTACTCCAGTTCCTGATGAGCATTTCTTTTATACACTCCCTTATCAGAATTGAAGCATTGACAGTCTTATTTAAATAACACTTTTATACAGATGTTGCATCATACCCACGTTGCTACAAATGCCACAGACTGTTGGATATGTGGGATGATGCCAGCGCACCAAAAGAAAGGGGGAACACCATTCATACCACTTCCCTTTTCACATAATGGCTCTTGTAGAGCATGATATACTTTGCTTTTTGCTACAAGAAAACCTCCTGTAGAACGATTGATTTTCAAACTGAATAAAGAATGCCATCAAGATAAAGACGGCTATCCACAAGCCAACGGAACTATATGGGAGTGGGAAGAATATAAACCGGACAATGCATCAACTCCGTATATCTTCACGAACACCAGAGACACTGTTGGACAGGAGAAATTTGTAATCTCTGTGGCCCAAGCACAAGCTGATTTATGTGTACAAAGTGTAGGCCATATTCCTG
Source organism: Lissotriton vulgaris (assembly GCF_964263255.1). Lineage (NCBI taxonomy): Eukaryota > Metazoa > Chordata > Amphibia > Caudata > Salamandridae > Lissotriton > Lissotriton vulgaris. Next base: position 1,433,198,972 of record NC_141693.1, on the reverse strand, counting down.
TAGGTGTTAGTGATTGCATTGTCGTTTTAAATATTGACGGTTTGAATATTAGTACTTTCCTTGCTTCACATAATACTTATTTTGTATGCGGGAACAAGGGTTATTATCGATTACCGGCCGGATGGTCCGGAGTATGTTATGTGTCATTTCTACTGCCACCCGTAATCCTAGCACCAACATCTTATCATAAGGATCTGAAATTGTTGAACAATGTAACTGTGAATAGATTTAAGCGAGCTTCATCCGTAGATGATGTAGATCAGACAGACACTAGTCTGCAACAGTATATAGTTTTCAATTTAGGATTGTTCTTCTTTGTGGGACCAGCTTTGAACAGCAGAAAGATACGACGATTAACGCGAGTAGTGGAGGCTGTTACAAATCAAACTGCAGCAGCTCTGGGAAACATTACTGAAGAGCTACAGATTACTAGAGTTGTTGCATTACAGAATAGGATGGCCCATGATGTTATGTTAGCAGATAGAGGTGGAGCTTGCAGAATTATTGGAAGTAGTTGTTGTGTCTTTATACCTGATCACACTCCTTCTGTGTACAAAGCTATCAATAAGTTGCATAAAATTGCAGCAGATATACATCAAGAAAATGGGTCTTGGACGTTTTCTGGGTGGTTTTGGACACTAATATCTACATGGGGTTGGAAGGTTCTTACTGGACTCTGTATAGTTGTTGCCATATTGTTTACTTGTTGTGTGTGTATTCAATGTAGCCCTATGATATGTTCGTTATGCATTTCATTTTGCGTGCCTAATAAACAAAATGTTGCGGATGCTGCCCATAAGAAAACGATATCTAGAGAGATAGCGGACATGATGAGCATCGATATAAACGATGAGTATTTAGATTATCCAAAGAAACCGAATGTCTTCAGCAAATGCTGAAAGGGTCGTCTGTTGTAAATAAAACAGTGATAATGTTAAGCATTCGCTGAAGACATATTTATGTGTCTTTAGTGGAGTTTCCCGCTTTACCTGACATTCGCGGCAAGACTCCATTTTGTTTATTGGCCTCCATCTTGTAGGCCACATTGTGCCATGTGCTCACCACGAGGCAAGTCCTCCCTCGCTGCCTGTCACCCCTGAAGTTTGCCCAGCAACAGGCTATAAATAGTTCCAGCCAATCTAGCGCATGCCCAGTACGTGTAAAATCTGTTTCTGTTTAGAGGGGATTGGAATGTGTATCCAGGGGGCTTCATGAACCGTTAACTCCGCCCATGTATTGATCATGCTCAAGAAATGTCCGTATACGGTCGAAAATCATACTTTTAGCTGTAACCGCCCACTTATGAGCCCCTTTCCTTTGTGTATAAAAGGGGACCGCGTGTCCGAGTTCTTTGTGCTACCTTGTACAATACTGAAGAGTGTTGTGTGGGCTGTAGTACCACCTTTAAAGGTTTATTAAACTTTGTCTTTGTATTTCCAGTTTCCGTGCCAATTTCTTATATAGTCTAAGTACTTCTTGTGTACAGAAGAGCGAACCTTTCGCATTTGCGGGCCTGGCTGAGGCCTGAATTCATCAGAGGGCGTTAATTGGCAAAATGAGACCTCAAATCCCAGCGTGCATTTAAAAATGAACTGCCACCAAAGGAGGAGCACTGAAAGCCCCCTATTACGGAAACACGCAGGGGAGATGCAGTAACCCCTAATCACCTCCTCTGACACGGCCTCTGAGGAGATGCAAACAGCAGCATCGAAACGCTTAAGGCCATTGACTTCAAAGGGATGTTAAGCTGCCTGCTTGGTTTAAATAGAGTTGTTACTCACCTGCAGTGCTGTGCGGCCTCAAGCTTCTGGGCGTTTTTGGTTACATGTTATGCGGCGGTTCCAGGCCGCAGAGGGATCACTGCCCACAACCAATGGGCATTAGGAGAGAGGAAGCTTCCTCTTTCTGAAGTTGCAGGGAACCTTTAATGAAGCCGGCAGAGTCTCATCCAAAGCTCAATGGAGGGCCGAGAAAAAATTGTCCATATTAAGCTGCAGCGGAGGTAACCCACTAGAGGGCGTTTATTGGCAAAATGAGACCTCAAATCCCAGCGTGCATTAAAAATGAACTACCGCCAAAGGAGGAGCACTGAAAGCCCCCTATTATGGAAACATGCAGGGGAGATGCGGTAGCCACTAATCACCTCCGCTGACACGGCCTCTGAGGAATGCAAACAGCGGCATCGAAACGCGTTAGTCCATGGACTTCAAAGGGATGTTAAGCTGCCTGCTTGGTTTAAATAGAGTTGTTACTCACCTGCAGTGCTGTACGGCCTCAAGCTTCTGGGTGTTTTTGGTTATATATATATATAATATCCTTTTCTGCAGGGTCGTGGGTGACCTGAATAATAATAAATAAGCCTGATCCATACACGCCTCGTGTACGTGCCTCTTCTTCCTTGCAGTAATTAATTAATTAATTGTGGGTTTATATAGCGCTAGGATAGACTCCCGGAGGAGTATCTCCGCGCTTCGACCGCTGCGAAACCCTTCCTGGCTTCCCTGAGAGATGGTCCATTAATGGGTATCTCCAGGGTGAGACCAGGCATCCCCGGCGGTCTGGTGGGGCCGTTAGTGCAGATGAGGCAAGCTTATGCCCAGAGTTGCCGAGTGTGATCGCTGATCAGAGTGGGCACCGAGGCGAGAGAATTATCGAGTCCGCTGACCCTGGTCCAGAAACCTGCCGCGTCGGGAATCGAACCCTGGTCCCGGGCCGTCCTCTGCTCTCGGGTCTGCCGCCTCTAACCAGTGAGCCACACTACTGCACAGGAGTACAGTAGGTAGCACAGTAGGAGTGGTTTCTTTCATATATATATATATATGTATATATTACCTACTGGCGGTCGCCAGTAGGTAGTTATAGTTAGGATTTTTTCAATGTTAAATCTCAAAATTCTATTTGGAATAACTTTGGCGCCGGTTGACGAATCTGACTGAAATCTTCCTCAAAATGGCCTCTTTGAGCACCGGTCCTTCCCTGAAAGTTTGGGGGGGATTCGTCAAGCGGGGGCCGAGATAAAAGGGGGGTCCCAAAACACATTTTCCCCATGTTAATCTCCTTAGGGCGGTCGATTTCACTTTTAGCCCGAACGGCTGAATGGATTTCCACCAAACTTGGCAAAATTGTAGGGACTGGTAGCCCGATGTGCCTTTGCTATATCTCAAGATATGTGCTCCAGTGGATTTTGAGTAATTTAGGTTAAAAAAAATATATATATCTGTAACCGCGCCCTGGTACGCGCTCCGGGGAGCGCCCCGGGCGCGACACCCGAGGTGCGCACGGAAATCTGATTGGCTCTTGGGTGTCTGTAAACATTCGAAACAGTCCGGAGCGGCCGCCATCTTGTGTCTCGGTAAAATCGAGACACAAGAGGTGGCTAAAACAAAGGGGGAAATGACCATAAGGCGTCAGGGATAGACCCCCCTGACCCCCTAGGTTTGATGTGGGGGCTATAAAAGGGCCCCGCGGGGCATTTACATGTTTTTTTTTTTTTCGTTTTGCGCGGGGGGAGCGCCCGGTACGCGCACCGGGGAGCGGACCGGGGAGCGTACTATGAGGAAAAATGAATGACAGAGTTTTTAAAAAATGAAGCCTTTTTTAGAAATTGGAGGTAGTTCTAAAAAGAACTTTTTTTTCTTCTTTTTGTTGTTTTATATATTTTTTTGTGTTTTTCGAACATTTTGTACTTTTTTTGGCTTTTCAAAACAGTTTTATTTTTTTTTGTATTTTTTTAGGGGGAGAAACAAAAAAAAGGGAATTGAAACTGGCTCAACTGGAGCAAAAAAACAAAAAACCCCAAAAATTACTTCTTTTTGGGGCACTTGTGATTATCACCTGCAAGGACGATGAGCTTTACGCTTTTTTCACCATAGGCGATAAGCTTGCCACATGCAGAACAAGTGATTTTAAAATCAGAAAATCGTGGCTGAATACAAGGCATCATCTCTGATGTTTCTGGTCCCGATGAAGTGGGTTCGTTTCTTTGGGAGGTGGTCCTTGAAGACTGGGGGAGGTTACTGGCCAGTTCCCTGAGCTCTGCACGAGAATAGTTGTTAAGGTGCTTACGGGTCATATGTCGAATCATGGTATAGTTACCAAAGGAATATTTTTTGTTTGGGTTGCCCCTTGAGAGTTCTTCCTTACAGATTAGGCAAGTTACCTTGGCCGCATTCACTTTTTTCTTGCCCTCTGGGAGTGAAAAAAACTCCCATACAATGTGTGACTTTGGCTTGTATGGGGTATTTTGTTCAGGCAGCCATCTTTCATCATCCTCCTCTTCCTCTTCCTCCTTCTCCTCTTGTTGACCACCAATGTAATCTTGAGCTGGTCCTCTTGGTTGTTGTGGTGGTGGTGGTGGGGCAGATGCACCAGCTGCTGCTGCTACTGAAGCCATTATAAAGATCAAAAAGGTACAGAGAGGTACAAACAGGTCTTCCTCAGTCAAAGGACAAAGTCAGAATAAGGAAAAAAGGTGGGGTATTTCATCATTTGGAAAAAAAACTGTCCTGAACCAATGAGAAGTGTTATTTTCAGGTCACAAGACTAGGGGCTTCATCATTATGAAACCAAAACTGTTATGAACCAATGAAAAGTGTTATTTTCAGGTCACATGACCCGACGCGCTTACGCTACGCGCCCCCGGGCGCGCCCGGGGGTGCCCCCGGGTCGCGTCGCGTAAGCGCGTCGGATGTTTACGTTGCGCGATCGTATTCGCTCGAGTACTTCCGGGTGCGCTTACACCGTGCGTATCACGGGGACGCGGTTAAGCGATACGTCACGATCATGTTTTCGTTCGCGATATTGGCGCTTACGGGACGCTCCCCGGAGCGCGCCCCGGGGCGCTTTATAGAAGTTGCTCTTCAGGGCGCGCACCGGGAGTGCTCCCCAAATTTTTTTTTTTAAAAATGGGAAAAATTGTAGGGACTGGTAGCCCTATTCTTAAGTGGTTTTTACGAAAATTAACTTTGAAAAAGTATGTATTGTGCTACATTGGGCTATATATATGTTAGAGCCAAAATGTAGCCCAAATGTAGCCCAATGTAGCCCAAAGATGGCCACCAGAGACAAAAAAAAAATATAGCCCAAATATAGCCCAACTGTAGCCCAATGACAGAATGTACTAGAGTGTTCTAAACAACTAGAGCGCTAAGAGTCTTACTTATAAAGTGAGACTTATAGTTAGGAATTAGCATTAAAAAACCTATGAAATTCACTGAAAAAACCATAGGTTTCAAACCAGTTATAGTTAGGAATTAGCATTTAAAAAACCTATGAAATTCACTGAAAAAACCATAGGTTTCACACCAGTTATAGTTAGGAATTAGCATTTAAAAAACGTATTAAATTCACTAAAAAAACCATAGGTTTCACATCAGTTATAGTTAGCTGGAAATTTTACTGACATAAAACCATTGAAATTCCACGTTATAGTTAGTTGGACTCACTATAACTTGCGCGTGTAATGCACTGCTGATGACGTCACATATTACATCACTCATGACATGGTCAGTGACATCACTCATGACATCACTCATGACATCATCCTTGTGACAGAGTGACAGACCTCCTTTCACTGTAATGTAACCCATGAAACACATATTGAAAAATATAAATTAACATTTTTTTAAAAATGGAGATACCCATACCAGTTACAACAACCAATTCAATAATTCCACCATCTATATACACATTCACTCATTCACCAACAGTTCTATATAGTCACTCATACATATATACACTCGTCATATGTAGTGATACCCCTATTCATCCTGTTACACACCGACAGTCATCCAAAAGTTACTCACACACATACTCACACATGTAAATAAACTATTGAACATCCATTTATTTGCATATACAGCTATACACACACTACCACCTTACTTCTAAGGAAACTTACACATACTTACTCTCTTAAACAATAGAAACAGATAATTATTTAAACAAGAACTCTTTCAATCTCTCACTCTCACATATACTCACTCATAAACATCAATACTCACATATACTAGATTAAAACATATGTAGTTACTGATAAAGACACTAATGAGACAGTCATTCACTCACTAACACACGCATATCCACCCATACAGTCCTGCACATATGCTGTCTTCAAAACACATACAAACAGTGAGTCAGTCATTGATGCATCTATGTGCTAAGTAACACTCCCACCAAACCATACAGACACTCATACTGATACTAAAAAAACATCTAATAATCTATATACACACACATGTAGCTACTCACCAACCCATGCAGCAACTTATACACAAAGTGAAACACTGATACATATATTTAAATATTTAAACATTACTCGTTAATATATGTATTCACTAAGATACACTTAATAAGCCAGTTAACCAATCATTTAAAAAAAAAATAAAAACATCCATTTACACACTTATTTAATTATTTATTCTTTCAGCGACCTTTACATATACATATATAAAACATATTTATTTTTCAGAAAGGCACACATTCACTGGATGGTGTCATCAGTGATGCCATGAGTGATGTCACTGACCATGTCATGAGTGATGTAATATATGACGTCATCAGCAGTGCATTACACGCGCAAGTTATAGTGAGTCCAACTAACTATAACGTGGAATTTCAATGGTTTTATGTCAGTAAAATTTCCAGCTAACTATAACTGATGTGAAACCTATGGTTTTTTTAGTGAATATATATATATATATATATATATATATATATATATATATATATATATATATATATATATATATATATATATATATATATATATATATATATATATATATATAATATATATAGGTGTTGGCGTGCTGTGAACCCCTCTCGGTCTGGCGTGACACGGATTTACCTGCTAATCTTTTGGTGTTGCATGAAACTGCTACCGTGTCACCCCCCCTCTGTGCAGGAAGCAAAACCACATGGCGATTCACTAACACGAGGGGAGAGATGGAGGCAGTACTTTGCTGCCTGATTAAGGGGGACGGAGGAAGGACTTTTATTTCTCTGCACTGAGGCTGCGTGTGGGAAAGTGAAACGCCGACCACCACTGTGTGGAAACATCACTTGATGCTTAAGGAAAACCCCTCACTGTATGGGTCCCTTCGGTGGACCACAATGCCCATAATGCAGCAGCGGAGCAGACGTGGTATTTCAGAACTTTCCACCTGCGAGGCAACACAGGGCGTGGCCACAGAATGGGAAGTGGTCACAGCTTTAAAAATCACCGAAGCAATGGACCCTGGTTTATGGCAATGGACTGAAACGGGCACTGAAGATTCCTATCAAAGGATGAAACGCGTCTGCCTAGCGTTTCAGGAACTAACTTTCTGTCAGCGCTGTTTACATCATTAAAAGCAACCTTTGTTCCCCCGGAGTTGCAACACTGCCATTGAGGAAGGGAACTCTTGTCCCGAAACGCGTCTGGTGAAGTGTATTGACTATTGTTTCCAGCATTGTTCTGAGCCTGTTTGCAAGCTGCTGAATTAAATTTCGAGAATCAATCATACCTGCCTGTGGCTTCTCACCTTTGGGCTACCTGTTTCGTTGGATGTTTAGCGGTTTGCTCGCCGCAAAGAGAAGCCCGCCGCTGGAGGGCGGGTCCCGCCAGAACTTATCGATGTTTTGGCATAAAGGAGGCAGTATGACGGCGCCAGTACAGGTGGAGAGCTGTCATTATCTCTAATTCGGCAGCTATAAAGCGGGACAGTTCTCAGTGCAGTACTTTGAAACGCCCCACTGAGGTTAAAAGTAAATGCTGCAATTTCGATTCCACGGAGCAAAACCAACGGGGAAAACATTGATGAACTACTCGTACCAAGAGGCCACGGGATGGCCACGCCCAACGGGGCAGGTACGTTTTAATATAAATATGTGAGAAACATTGCCCTGTGAATCGCTGCAACACTGCCATTGAGGAAGGGAACTCTTGTCCCGAAACGCGTCTGGTGAAGTGTATTGACTATTGTTTCCAGCATTGTTCTGAGCCTGTTTGCAAGCTGCTGAATTAAATTTCGAGAATCAATCATACCTGCCTGTGGCTTCTCTCCTTTGGGCTACCTGTTTCGTTGGATGTTTAGCGGTTTGCTCGCCGCAAAGAGAAGCCCGCCGCTGGAGGGCGGGTCCCGCCAGAACTTATCGATGTTTTGGCATAAAGGAGGCAGTATGACGGCGCCAGTACAGGTGGAGAGCTGTCATTATCTCTAATTCGGCAGCTATAAAGCGGGACAGTTCTCAGTGCAGTACTTTGAAACGCCCCACTGAGGTTAAAAGTAAATGCTGCAATTTCGATTCCACGGAGCAAAACCAACGGGGAAAACATTGATGAACTACTCGTACCAGGAGGCCACGGGATGGCCACGCCCAACGGGGCAGGTACGTTTTAATATAAATATGCGAGAAACATTGCCCTGTGAATCGCTGCAACACTGCCATTGAGGAAGGGAACTCTTGTCCCGAAACGCGTCTGGTGAAGTGTATTGACTATTGTTTCCAGCATTGTTCTGAGCCTGTTTGCAAGCTGCTGAATTAAATTTCGAGAATCAATCATACCTGCCTGTGGCTTCTCTCCTTTGGGCTACCTGTTTCGTTGGATGTTTAGCGGTTTGCTCGCCGCAAAGAGAAGCCCGCCGCTGGAGGGCGGGTCCCGCCAGAACTTATCGATGTTTTGGCATAAAGGAGGCAGTATGACGCGCCAGTACAGGTGGAGAGCTGTCATTATCTCTAATTCGGCAGCTATAAAGCGGGACAGTTCTCAGTGCAGTACTTTGAAACGCCCCACTGAGGTTAAAAGTAAATGCTGCAATTTCGATTCCACGGAGCAAAACCAACGGGGAAAACATTGATGAACTACTCGTACCAGGAGGCCACGGGATGGCCACGCCCAACGGGGCAGGTACGTTTTAATATAAATATGCGAGAAACATTGCCCTGTGAATCGCTGCAACACTGCCATTGAGGAAGGGAACTCTTGTCCCGAAACGCGTCTGGTGAAGTGTATTGACTATTGTTTCCAGCATTGTTCTGAGCCTGTTTGCAAGCTGCTGAATTAAATTTCGAGAATCAATCATACCTGCCTGTGGCTTCTCTCCTTTGGGCTACCTGTTTCGTTGGATGTTTAGCGGTTTGCTCGCCGCAAAGAGAAGCCCGCCGCTGGAGGGCGGGTCCCACCAGAACTTATCGATGTTTTAGCATAAAGGAGGCAGTATGACGGCGCCAGTACAGGTGGAGAGCTGTCATTATCTCTAATTCGGCAGCTATAAAGCGGGACATTTCTCAGTGCAGTACTTTGAAACGCACCACTGAGGTTAAAAGTAAATGCTGCAATTTCGATTCCACGGAGCAAAACCAACGGGAAAAACATTGATGAACTACTCGTACCAGGAGGCCACGGGGTGGCCACGCCCAACGGGCAGGTACGTTTTAATATAAATATGTGAGAAACATTGCCCTGTGAATCGCTGCAACACTGCCATTGAGGAAGGGAACTCTTGTCCCGAAACGCGTCTGGTGAAGTGTATTGACTATTGTTTCCAGCATTGTTCTGAGCCTGTTTGCAAGCTGCTGAATTAAATTTCGAGAATCAATCATACCTGCCTGTGGCTTCTCTCCTTTGGGCTACCTGTTTCGTTGGATGTTTAGCGGTTTGCTCGCCGCAAAGAGAAGCCCGCCGCTGGAGGGCGGGTCCCGCCAGAACTTATCGATGTTTTGGCATAAAGGAGGCAGTATGACGGCGCCAGTACAGGTGGAGAGCTGTCATTATCTCTAATTCGGCAGCTATAAAGCGGGACAGTTCTCAGTGCAGTACTTTGAAACGCCCCACTGAGGTTAAAAGTAAATGCTGCAATTTCGATTCCACGGAGCAAAACCAACGGGGAAAACATTGATGAACTACTCGTACCAGGAGGCCACGGGATGGCCACGCCCAACGGGGCAGGTACGTTTTAATATAAATATGTGAGAAACATTGCCCTGTGAATCGCTGCAACACTGCCATTGAGGAAGGGAACTCTTGTCCCGAAACGCGTCTGGTGAAGTGTATTGACTATTGTTTCCAGCATTGTTCTGAGCCTGTTTGCAAGCTGCTGAATTAAATTTCGAGAATCAATCATACCTGCCTGTGGCTTCTCTCCTTTGGGCTACCTGTTTCGTTGGATATATATATATATATATATATATATATATATATATATATATATATATATATATATATATATATATATATATATGTATATTATTCTATATATATATATATATTTCTATAAATATATATATATATATATATATATATATATACCTCCAAAGCAGTTCCTTTGCGGGAGATTATGTTTAACCCCTTCGAGGCTAATGACGAGCTGGCCTCGTCATGGCGCTTACCTGCCGTGCGCGGATGACAAGGCCAGCTCGTCATAAAACAATGAAAAAGAATAAAACTCAGCGCAGGACGGGAAAACGCCTAGCAGCCATGGGGTTAAAAACCAAAGTTGGCTGTGCGACCCGTTTTTCCCAGCTGGGAGAAAGTTTTGAGGATATATATATATATATATATATATACATATCTCACATTCTCCGTAGGCTCTTTCAGTTCCTTCTCGCCACACACAGACACAGACCACGAAGTAAGTGCTATTTTTTATATATTTATTTTTTGTGCCGCCATAACAGGATTCAACTCCTCAAGAGTCTTGATCACATGACATCATTGTGGTTGCATTTTTTCATTTTTAAAGTGACATAGTGTTTTTGTGATTCGTGCAAAGGGTAAACATATGTCTGGACATAGTAGAAAATAGAAATACTTTTCAATCCTTTTTTTCACAGCGTAAATGTTTTTGTCGATTTGCCTTGTTGAATTTTCTACATCAATATGTGAATAATACATAGTTAGATTGTACAATCTACAATATCCGTATATAAATATACCTTTTCGGTTAAAAAAGATTGCAATGTATGTAAAACTACCATCCAGAATGTGCATATTATTTTGTTATGCAATATCTTCCTGTGGAGCACAATCCTTAATTGTTTTCATGGTAATCTGCTTTTGTAGACAATATTCATTAATGATTACATAAATGAATATATAAAAATTGAATACAAGTAGACCGTTTTTGGGATGTGCAAAATACAACTTTTTCTAGGCAATTGATGTTGTTCTACAGGCTAATCTTGCAAATGAATTTCATCATTAGTCCTAATGTGCAAAGAAGTGCAAATAAGTGCAAATAAATTGTCAGGGTTTAAGTGCTATATTAATTATTTTATATGTGTGTTTACATTTTTTTAATTATGTTTATTTGGTATATTTGTTAAAATGTATATTAAATCAAATTTTTAAATGTTTTATTTTATTCTTAAATATGTTTAATATTTATTTGATATGTATAAAAAGCGATATTTTGTACAACTATATTAATGACATCTATATATTTTTCCAGATATTTTTGTACTTACCATTATAAATATTGGATGTCGATATTTTAAACGTCTATATTTATAACTCGATATGCTGGTATTTTAGTTGTCAGTGAACCATAGGAAATACCACAACATCACACGAAATAACCACCACAGAAAGAGACACCAAAAATGATCCATCAACTCATACCTTCAATATACTGTCACTAAAAGATTTCCTAAATTTTACCATTGCAGCCAGACCATCCTGTGAAAGGGTGGTATTCAGATGCCTACTCAACAAGTCCTTGGAACTAGGTGTATTCCCACCTGAGCTCAAACCCTTTTACAGCAGACCTATTCTTAAAAGAAAAATCTCATCCCATTTGACCCAACAAACTACAAACCCTTATCAGCTTCTTAGGAAACATTTTTGAGAGAGAAGTGCTTACTCAACTGTCTAAATTTAATGAATATTATGCTTACTGTCCGGTTTCATACCAGGCAGAAGCACAGTGGCAGCCATTATATCCATATGTGAAGCCCTAAAACCCACAGTGGGCAAAAAGGAGTAGATTCCTTTTATTCTGGAATTATTTGATGCATTTGACATTACCTACCACCATAATCTACTGCAAAAACTTCAGGATATCAGAATCCATGAAAATGCTTTAAAGTTGATAACTTCTTATCTCACGGACAAAGTGTAGTCTACTTATCCCCTTTCATATTACCTCCTAACACACGCAACACTGTGGCGTTCCTTAGGGGTGCATCATATCTCCTCTATTATTCAATATCTACCTAACCCGCTTACCAAATCTGATTAAATCAAACAACCTTATATGTTACAACTATGCACACGACACTCAAATCATTTTAAAAATAGATGACATTGAAGATATCTACAATTTACAGCTCAATTACTTTCTTCATGTCATAAACACATGAATGACGAATAACCATCTAAAGCTCAAAATCACAAACACAATGATTATAACCTGTGGACAAGGACAAAACTACCAGAATACCGCAATATGGCCTAAAGAACTTGAAGCCCCTCCGACAACATCAAGAGAATTTAGAAACGTAGAAGTAGCCATGGCTTCGGGACTATCCTTGATACAGCATGTTAACAATGTCCCGAATAGTGCCTTCTACATAATGAAAATGCTGCTGCCTCTTCCCATATATTACATACTAACATAAACTGCAAGCCATCCTCACAATCATAATCCCTAATCTTGACTATGCCAACAATCTTTACCTTGGGTCACCCACATTCATATATGCAAAACACAACTCAGCCATAATGCTGTCCAAAGGTTTCTTCTCCACCCTCACACAAAAGAACGCATGACTCCAATCCTGCAGTCATTCCTTTGGATACCTATAGCTTGATGGGCAATGTTCAAGACACTCTGCATTGTCCACAGAGCCTCCCAAGGGAAAGGACTGCAATACATAAAAGAACAATTTAAGCAATACTAACCAAACAGAACACAGTGTTCCAGGCTTGCATTGCTTATCATTATACCATCTTACCTTAAGAAAGCTAGAGGGAGCACTGCTTTCTCAGAACAAGCTACCAACCACTAGAGCTCACTCCCACCCAGTATAACAGGCACCCAGGACATCTACACTTCTGAAGACAATTGAAAATATGTTTTTTTCCTAGATAACTGCACCACCCACATTCCGGTAATAGAGCCCAGAAAAGAGATGCACACTGCAGCCAAACCCTTGGCTTATAACCCACTAATTGTAAACAGAACAACCAATTAAATGCTTTTAATAGGTATGTAAGCTAGGAAGGGCTGCTGTATGGTTCACTGTGAAATTAAATAGTTATGTACTAACATATATAAAGGTTATGGCTCCGAAATATACTAAAATTATAATATGCAGTGGTAGCAACCACTTGTAACTTATACCTCTTAAATTCCCATAAGATGTATCTGCTACAGCATTGGAATATATGAAGAGATCTGCAATACTATGCTGGACAATTTAGAGGACTTCAATGCAGTCCACCACTGCAGGTCGCAAATATCCAAACAATCGAATTACTTCTTTATATCTCACACAGACACTCAGGTATAGGATGATTATCACAATGCTTATCCCAACAAATCTCTGCACTTCCCTCTCCCTCCAACAATACCAACTCAGAATCACAGCTATGTACACAACTTCAGATTGGACAACCCAGTGCAGTAACCAGCTAAGGAGACTATATCACAGGAAATACCATAAAGGAACCTGCAGAGTTGTTCAAAGCTACCATCAAACTGAATACCATAAAAGTGTGTGTCCATCTCTCACACTTCACCATGCAACACACTGCATCATACTGTGTCCCAGAACACAATAACTATGCCTCAGTGATCATCATGCACAACATGGAAACATTTCCCACATAGGATCAAAACAAAGACAATATCATGTTAACCACACACCCTACACAGTAGTGTGCTACCTATAGGTGTTACACGCTGCATTACTGCAATATGTTAAAGGACACTGGAACCCCAGCGGGAGGAACCTCAAACGCACAAACTAGTCAAATCCCTATGCTACATGGGCAGGGATGTCATCCTATCAAATGGTTTTATCTGAGCATCCGGGCGCATGCTGCAAATACCCCTTGATGCCTTTCAAGCCCAATGAGTGGCAGATGTGGGGGGGAGTTATCAGACATGGACTGGGCTGGCATTTTGGAACATACAAAGAAGGTATCACGTAATGCAAAGTTTAAGTTTCTACAATGCATGATGGTCCTTCATAGAGCTTACCTCTAACCACATAGCCTACAGCAGATGTTTCCAAACACACACCATTAATGTTCTAGGTGCCAGTTAGAAGAGGCTGATTTAATTCATATGTATGGTCCTGCCCGCGCCTGAGAGAAATCTGGGGAGACGTTAGACGAATAATAGAGGAGACTACGCACCTCTGAATAGACGACTCAGTGTTGGGATGCATGTTGGGCCTTCGTAAGCGTAAGTCGCTGCAGAAGGTCCAGCTTCGATTCATGGATTTGGCACTTAAAATCGGCAAGAGATTTGCTGATACTAAGTTGCAGCTCTCACATTGTTTCAATGGGAGTAAATTGCTTTACTAGATCAGTTTGTGAATTGCAGTTTTGCATGTTTTTATTGGGAAATTGAAATATCACTTTTTCCAGTCGATCATGTAGCTCTGGTTGACTTAGTACTCCTCTACTTTGAACAGTATATTTCTTCCAATACTTTTCAACTAGTTATGTTATTGGGGGGAGCTGCTATTGTTTTGTCTCTTTTTAAAGATATGTTATATTAATCTTATCTAGCGTCATATGTATATTTTCATGTGCCTTGAAGCTGCCCTTTATCTCATTGGTACAGGTGGTAACTGACTCTGCCTGTACCTGGGCTCTGCATAAGCAGGCACAGGCCCAGTGCAATAGTGAAAGCACAATGAGAATACAGTAAAAACACCTACATACATGAGGGTACACTGTATATTAGGGTACACTTATAACTTCCATGACCTAGCCTGTAAGTACCTAGTACATAATAGGGCAGACTACCTGTAGGTACCTACTTTATAATAGGGCAGAACAGTTTAGAGGCCAGCAGCCCTTTCTGCACTTGCTTGTGTGCACTGCTGAGAACCTGGGGTCATTTTAAAGCAACCCTGTGTTGAAGAACTGCTTTTTAATGTTAATGGTGTTCCATCTTGGCTTACATAGCGGGGGCACTTAAAAACTGATGAACTACAATATTGTGGCATACAAGGAACCCCCAGGGTCTCCCCTAGATGTCACAGGGATGGGGAGCAATGTAGGTAAAAGCTGGGTCTTTGTCAAATATGTTTTATAGACCCTGGTGCTGGAGAAATTGGACATTTCATTTTCCCCTTTGTAGAATCCCAGCCACATAGGTCAACATGGCAATAGTTTATGAACTCACTATTGCTAGGGATTACCAAAAGATAACATTCAAGTACTTACGAGATTGGTAATGATATATCAACATATATGTTGTTGTTGAATTTATCCTAAAATATACAGAAAATAAGTGAGAAGACTTTCTTGTCTGTAAGCCAAAATTCAGCCTTCAAGTGGTCTGCCCTGATTGGTCAGGGTTAACAGGATCAGTCAGGCTGCTATGATGAAGTTATAAGTGGCTCATCTGTTGGAAAGAGCTCTGTCATGGATGAATGCCAGAGCAGGGGGGGGGGGTTGTTAACCATGGAGCTTCAAAGAAAAGATAGGACAGGCAGGAATAGCCAGGTCCATCTGCCCGAGCCCCTATGAACCCAGCCAGATGCAGGCTTAAGGAAGGAATTTGCAGATATCAGGGGTGGAAAGCTATAGAAATGAGCCATACTGGAGGTTGGTTTAGCTAACTCTTGCTCCTCTTCCGAGACTTCCATCATATTGAATTTTGGAGAAATAGTGCATCCTGGAAAGCCATTATGTCACAATTTGGAGGGAGGGGTCATGCTCTGGGGTGTTACCCTGCAACCCATTGGACAGGAGTGCCCTCCTGCTTGCCCCCAGAGAACACTGAAGAAATATCTGACAGGGGAAGAGCCTCTCAAATCTGCTACCTGAAACTAAGAGAAGAAGAAGGGTCCATGCTGGAAGTTTGATTTGCACCAACCAGGCCCTGCCCTGCACTGTACCTGTTGCACAATCTGGAACTATAGCCTTGTGGACCTAACTTGCATAAAGAAGACTATAGAGTGGACTCCCTGCAAGATATAAGTTAACAGCACTCACCTGGACCATCACCATCAAGAATTCTCAGCCTGGATTGTGTCCAGTAGATTTGTAAGGGTTTTGTCCAAGTGGATTGTAGGAACTGAAGTTCCTAACTTTAAACAACCATCTTGGATATTCTAGACACTCAGATTGTGTTTTGAACACTTTGGGACCTCAGATGAACTTCAGGAAGTAGTTCAAGAAGTTTGGATAAGTTTGGAGTAACTTTGGAAAAAATTCCATAAGTGGATCGACTCAAATTGGCAAGCAAAGCCGGCACCCTCAAACGCAACTCGGTCTGCCCTGCTGGTTCATCTAGCTGCAAAGCTCCAGAGATCCGACATCCAGAGTTAGACCGGGAGCTCCCTGGAAATCACCAAACCCGGCTTGGTTAAGAGCATCGAGGGACCAGGGCGGAAAAAGCTCCAGAGAAGTTTCTGAGTCTGAAGGTGAAAATTTGACAGGGTCTAACCGCGAGAGTCAAGATTCCTACCTTCAATCACGAGCCTGTCTGGATCCCTGGTTCATCCTGCTGAAAAGCTCTGGAGGTCTGACTTCGATAGTTTGACTGGGAGCTCGTTGAAATTCAAGCTTGTGAATCCACACCAAACCAGGCCGGGTGAAGAGCTTCGAGGTACCACGGCGGTAAAAGCTCCAGGAAAGTTTTTAAGTCAGAAGGAAAAAACTTTGGCCAAGGCCTACCGTGAGGAGTAGCCTCGCAGGGCTCCATTAAGGTTTGCCTGAAACTTTGATTTTGTCCTGGTCTAGCATGACCAGATGTCCCATAAGGCACTATAGGTTTCTATGTGCTTTATAGTGCTAAATCATAAAAAATTCATATCTCTTGTTCCCTGCATTGGATTTTTATCATTTTGATGTCATTTTAAAGATACACATATTTCCAAATATTATAAATTAGGCTTGGATTGTTTTGTGTGTTTTGTCTTAATTATTTATTGAATTGGTGTTTTTAAATGCTTTACATACCTGTCTCTGACGCAGCCAAGCTACAAAATGTTAAACATGGGAATCATTTTCTGAGACCTATTCTGAGCCCTAGACTGCGTTAGTGGCATTATTGCCAATGGTAGATGCATATTTACCACTACTCATAATGTACTTTGCAACATGCACTTTATACAACAAAAAAAGAATCTATGTCCATTTCGATTTAAAAAGTTATGTAGTGTATTTCTTATGATGTCACCAGGGGGCAGTCAAGGGACTTGTGATGGCTCTTTGCTGCTGCAACTATTCAGTGAAATAACAGACTTTTCACAATAATATCCCTTAATACAGGAATTTCTTTGCACTTCCCATTCTGAAAACATTATAGCAAAAGGATACGGTCATTGTTGGGGTGGGCCTACAGTAAGATAATTCTGTTTCCAGCACTTTTCACAAAAGCTGAATTTCTTTCTCCTCAGAGGCAATAAATGTGGATTCTCTGGAAATAATAATAAAGATGACTGTTTCTTTGTAGGCCAATTTGCTCTTCATTCTCAATTCTATCATTTGTTTTCTGCTTTTAGAAAAATATACACATTTGTGTTCAATGTGTTTATTTGATGCAGTTGTTACTGAAATCTAGCTTAATGTGTTGTAGAGTGTAATGTGCAATCAACACATACTTCTCAATAATTTGTGAGGTCAGGTTTGTAAATTGTAGTGTGACATTGCATTTTGAAAAGAAATAATGCTTTCAATTTGCTTAGGCAGACAAATAAAGGTTATATATTATAGAAAATAAGATGATGACATCGGTCTTTATGCAACCATTAAAAGTCAATTTTTTTAATCAAAGATCAACGTTTGGAGAATGTGTGGATTTTTGTCACACTATCTAAAGGTGGCACTTTAGGGAAAACAGCCTGTCCATCAAGGAGTGAGAGCAATGAAACCTCTCTCGACCCCCTCCATAATGGACTCTTCCCAGTAGTCACGTGTCACCCTGCATTTAAAATACATGTGGAAGGTGTCTCATGTATCTTCGAGAGAGTTATAGGAGGACAAAGCCACATAGAACAGAAAACAACCTCCTTTGCAACACAGATAGTTCTAAATGCATGAAAAAGAGCACTGTACGAGTTGGAAAGCAACACACAAAACGTAGGCTGATTTACAATATAGAAAATGTCTAACATCATCCAGACAACAGAATCAAACAGGGAGAAGCTGTAGAAAAAGAGTACAAATCTGCGACATCCTTCTCAGAACTAAGGGGCATATTATCAAGACAGGAGATACAATTATCGCCGCTTTATCGGCAGAAAATTGCAGATAAAGCGGCGATAATGGGCTTGATAATATGCTTCATGGAATTCCAATCGAAGCCCATGTTAGATGTCTTGACATCTAACATGGGCTTCGATTGGAATTCTATAGAGCATATTATCAAGCCTATTATCGCCGCTTTATCTGCAGTTTTCTGCCGATAAAGCAGCGATAATTTTCTCTCCTGTCTTGATAATATGCCACTTAGCTCCCTCTTATATGAGTAGACCAGGTAATAACTTCGCAGGAAAACTGTTCCAACATCATCTTGGACAGGAAAACTCTGACAACAAACACTGGGAAGACTGAGACATCTTTAAGGAACTACATCACCCTCACTGGGCTGACCATCACAGGAAAATAGTGTGTTCTTTTTTGTTAGCTGCAAGAAGAGAGATCAAATGCCAAACATTCTGCCCTTGAGCCATCTGACATCTCTGATTAGCCATACAATGATATTGCTCACACTGAACTCTCAGCGGAAAACGACCTTTACAACGCGGGCTCAGCCACATGTGCCATTTTCCCACAAGCATAACCATACTTGCCTCAACCACAAATCTGTCTTAACGTGGTATAAGGCAGATAGTGGTCTAGTGTTCAGATGATCGGGCAGAAGAAGAGGAAGCATCGGAACAGGAAGCTCCGGATGCGGACAGGTAAGTGTAGTTGGAGCCTGGTTTGGGGTAGTATTTAGGGGTGTGAGGTGGTTTTAGGGCTCAGGGCGGGGAGTCAGGGTACTTTTTGAAAGGATTGCAGGATTGTAGGGCTCAGACAAGGGAGAGGGTCGGGTAGTTTTAAGGACTGGGGCAGGGTTTGGGGGAAATTTTATGGGGTGGGGTTTGGTTTTAGGGCTCAGGGCGGGGAGTTGAGGTACTCTTTGGGGGAGGTAAGGTTTTAGGGCTCAACATGGGTGGAAGAGAGTGGGGTAATTTTAAGGGTTGGGGCTGGTTTGGAGGGAGTTTTTAGGGGGTGAGCCTCGGCTTCAGGCATCAGGGCGGGGGGGTCTGAGTAGTTTATTTAATCGGGGGCAGGGTTTTAGGCCTCAAGCAGTGGAAGGGGTACGGGTAGTTTTAAGTAAAGCATTGGTTAGGTTTGAGGGCTCAGGGCAGGGGCTGGGGTCTGGATTGTTTTTGGAAGAGACAGCATTTTAGGCCTCAGGGTGCGGAATGGGAAGAGTTGGTTTTAAGGGCAGGGTTGAGTTGGTTTAGGTCACGGGATGCTGGGGGTGATGTAGAGGGATATGATTTTAGGGCTTAGGATGGGAAGGGAGGGTCAAGGTAGTGGTAATCTTTACCACAGATATCCCTTTACCAATAATGCCTTTACCGCAAAATTGCATGGTCAAAACATGCATGCTAGAAGAACACATGGTTGGACACACTCTTGGGTAGGGTGACGCTGTACAGGCATGTGTAGGCTCATATAACAGTGACACACGAGAATTGAACATTAAAACTCCTGAATGACATGGGAATGCACACAATGGGAGATACATTCCCTAATGACCAATTTATACTTCAAACAGACGCCCTATCAACAGCGCATCGCACACCACTAAAACAATTTGCTTACTTCCGATTGCGGTTGGCACTAAGAGACATCTACCCCACATTCTCCAATGAGCCACCAACACATAGTGCGTTACATATATTACTCACATCACCCACACAGAAATGTCTTGTAACAAACCTCTACATTGCGAACGGGAACTCTACAAAGATGGGAGGATACACTAGGCAGTCCCATATCTACGGAGGATTGGGGATACAGTTGTGCAATCACACAAATGCTCACATCAAATTGCAATCTTAGAATTATCCATTTTAAATTCTTACAGCAAATATATTACAATCCAACTCAGCTATATAAATATGGTCTCCGGGAAGATGATAAACGGTAACGATGTAGTGCTGCACAGGCAGACTTTATACATGTTGTTGGGGCATGCCCACAATTTCACCCATACTGGCAGACAGTGACAAGCACCCTGGAAACAATGCTGGCAGAACCAATACCCAATTCTCCACAAGTAAGCTTAAAAGGGTTACATAAAATAAAACAGGTTCGGAGGCGTAAACCACTGGCTGTAGCATTATTATTAGGAAAGAGACAGATTTTCATGAAATGGGGGAATAAACAGGTACCACATTTTAAAAACTGGATCACAGCCATGGTTTATTGCAAAGAGCAACTAGAAACCTACGCATAAGAACAACCGGTCAAAGAATAAAAAACAGTTGCACCCTAGTCACTAAGGAACCAGGGTAATAGTTATATAGGAAAGACAATGGTTCCTGTGGAATAATATAACCTATACTTGTAATAAATAGGGCGAAGGAACCACCAACCCAAATTATTCAGTGTAACATAATTTATATATTTTTAAAAGAAAAAGATATATATAGTGTTCAAATTTTAATAAAAATACATTTGTGCATTGTGTCCCAAGTGAAACGGGAACCTAAACCTAAGTGACAGTGTGAATTTTATATACAAGGTTACCACAACTCGACAATTATCAAAATAATTTCTATGTGAACAGCAGCTATATACAGTCATATGTGCTGTGCAATGGTTTGCTTCTTCTGTTTGTTGACGGCGTTTAATCCCTCTAATCAATGTGGGGTCTCTTCAGGACTAATGATGTAGGGACATCTATTAGGGAGAATAAAAAAGAGCATAAGGCCCATATGCGGCCACAAATGCGAAAAATTAATGAAAAGCCCATGTGATGGAGGAGGTACCTGAAAATATAGCTGTGCAGCCTCGTGAAAATGATGTGCCGCATGTGAGGAGTAAATAAAAGGAGTTACTCACATGAGGACCTGTCCGGGTACTGATATTGTGAGAAGGAATGAAAAGAGGAAGAGTATGGTTAAAAATTGTATGTGCAAGGAATCTATCTTGTACTGTGGTAATGGTTGCCCAGGAGGCTCTTACCTCAATGAGAGGGAAGGCTGGCAATCAGAAAATGAATGTCGCCCAAATCGGCTCTACGAATGGTGCGCTACAGCCGTAGAGGTCAAACAAATCCCTTGGTCGGTATGGAGAACAGTGTCAATGCACTGAAGTCATCTGCTGGGTTTAAAAAGGGAGAGCTTGCTTGCACGAAGGGTAATGAACGTGAAGAAATGTGGGCCATATGTGCCGATTCTTGCCAGGATTGTTGATTTAAGTGGCACCACTGGACAGAGCTCTGCATGTGTATTCTCCAAAGAAGCCTCAGTCAGCTTTTGTCCGGGAACAATGACAGTGATCCCCAAGAAGGTTGACGCTGTAATGATTTAGCTGAATTTTTGCACACCAAAATTCAGTCCATCTATCTTACTTTTCAACCATTCCTCAAAACCCCACTCAGATGGCTACCAAGGGGAGCCTAGGAACAGTTCTAGAGATTTTTCACCCTATGAACTTGGAATCCTTAAAATCCTATCTTAACAAACTAAGATCTGGCTCCCCAGAAGACATGGCTCCACCCACCGTCCTAAATCAAGTCTCCCACACAGTTGCACCTACCATACTAGAACTCATAAACCTGTCACTAAGCACTGGCAAAGTCCCACCCCCATGGAAACAAGCCATGGTGAGAGCACTGCTAAAAAAGTAGGAGCCGACCCAGAAGTCCTCTCGTTCTATCAACCCATATCCCTGCTGCCAGGAATTGCTAAAATCACAGAAAAACACCATACACAAACAGGCTTCAGACCCCAACAAGGCGCAGAGACAGTTATGGAATCCGGAGGTTCGGCGGCGATGCTACTCCTGGACCTGAGTACAGCCTTCGATACCGTCAACCATCATCAGCTCATCTCTAGGATTAGAGAAGCAGGGGTATCGGGAGTTGCACTGAGATGGCTGGAGTCCTTCCTAGAGGGCCAATCATTCCAGGTTTATGAGGAAAACTGCACCTCTAGGAGCATGCCTTTGAGATGTGGGGTGCCTCAGGGCGCATCCCTGAGCCCCACACTTATTAACATGTATATGAGCTCCCTTGCCAAAATTGTTGAACCCTTTGGAATTCGAATCGTCACATACACTGACGATACACAACTGATAGTTTCCCTCAACCAACCAGGACATAGTCAAGACAATCTAGCGAATTGTATGAAAACAATCTCAGCCAGGATGGAATGTTCCTTTCTCCAACTTAATGGAACAAAAACTGAATTGATGCTCCTGGGTAAACCACTTCCAGAGGGGGTCATTACATTGTGGCCCAATTGTCTAGGAAAAGCTCCACCACCCAAAGATCAAATTAAAAGTCTGGGAGTTTGGCTGGATAATAAACTAAACATGAAAGTCCAAGCACAGAAAGTTGCAAGATGCTGATTTGAATACTAAGGATGATGAGAAAAGTCTTCCCACTGTTATCTGGGGGACTAAGAAACTAGTAGTCTAAGCATTAATTCTATCACACCTGGACTACGCTAATGCTCTTTATGCCGGATCACCATGACCCACAATATTGAGTCTCCAGGCAGTGCAGAATTTTGCAGCTAGATTTCTCATGAACATTCCTCGCAGAGAATCAGCTAGAGGAGCCATAGCATCACTACACTGGTTGCCCATGGCAGAGACGATCCAGTTCAAAGCCCTCTGTGTCACCCACAAGATCTTGACTGCAAAAAGTCCTCTAATACTTCAGGCAATCATTGTCCCTTACCATCCTAATAGAATTCTTTGCTCTGGAAACAAACGCCTGGCAACAATTCCTAGTATTCATAAAACCAGATGTGGAGGCCAGCGATTCTCCTATGTTGCTTCCAGAAGATGGAACAATCTTCCAGACCATATTTGGCTGGTGAACAACCATCTGGTTTTTCGCAAGCTACTGAAAACATTGCTATTTCCATCTAGCTAAACGGAGTACTCACAGATCAGATTCCATAGCGCTGGGAGGCCTCAGGGTAGCCATGCGCTCTACAAGTACTGTTACAATTGCAATTACAATATACAGTGTTTTCTGCCCTTAAATCTAGGAAAACGGCAGGCCTGGCTGGCGATAACCGCTGCACCGAGCGACCCGGTGCCCGGTGACCATGAAAAGTGAAAAAAGACCTCAGTGGGAAAATCGATAAGTAAAAGAAAGAATTCAGAAGTGTGACACATTGTGGGTTGGTCCTTCCTGTAAGGTGCAGAGAGAGGAGACACGATGCGGGACTGGAGGCGAAAGTAAGTTAATTTCTTTTTTATTACCCCACTCCCCATGCTACCTCCTCCAGCCCCCCACACGCGAGTCATGCCGGATGCGACTGATGGGTTTATTGGCAACTAGGGTTCTTCGCCTCTGGGGTCATGCATCCTCATGTTGTGTGGAGCCCTAAACTTGAAACAAGTACCCATGTTTGCAATTCTCTTTTAGGGTAGAAAGACAGAGCAGTCAGAAGGAACTCAGCAGTTTAATAAACAACAGTCATTAAATCACTGTTGTATAAGTACTTTTGCTTTCAAAATTTTAAAATACTTAATTATAAAGTCAGCTAAACACTATGCTCAAATTAACAAAAACATACAAATTAGCAAGTGGAAGTGCCATTAGAGGCATCCACTAAAAGGCTTCAAACCCTACAACACAACAAACAAAGATCACAAATGTCAAGTAACTCTCCTAAATATATTCTGCTTCCCTTGTAGAAGAGGCACCTCTAATGATCTACTCACCTGCAAACCCTAGCCCATAAAAACAGAAAACCCCCTCATATGCATAACACAGTTAGAGGTGCATTGATATAAAGTCAATCCTACTGGATTTGTCAGTATGCCACCGTATTAATAAACTATGTAACATTATGTCATCCACCACATTACATATCAATCTTAACAAACCATTTCAATGTTACTAAAAATATGCATTAAAATTAACTTTCATTGACCTAAACAACATGCATCTATTTTTACTTTAATTCCTTCACATTCAATTTAAAAAATGTGAATTTTGCATGAACTCAGTCACCTATCACCCTGAGAGGACCTCCCAACAAATGTACATGTACACTGAGTAAACAGTACCAGCTTCAACAAAATGCTCCTGGGGCACTCTTTTTTGCCCCTGGAGACTTATGGTGTCCCCCTGAAATCAGATGGAGTGCTACACACTGCAGACAATGCTGGTGGCTTCCCTGCATTCTGGGGCACCACCACAACAAAGATGGGCATTTTATTTAGCACTCACAGGGGCTATGGGATTCTTCTCTGCGCCGAGGATCTTGTTTAAGTTGTCTTTTCAATAATTTATTTTTCTTTTTGATGAGCCCAACCTGTTTCTTTTTTGGGCCCCTCTGCTCCTCAGTTTGAGCTCTCTCGCACTGCCTGTGGAGACTAGGGGCCTCATTTATGAAAAGTGACACATCGCTGCGTGAAAACAGCGATGCAACACTTTTCACTGCGCACTCCTTGCGACATTCCTGTATGCGGTCGGGCGAGGATTGAACAGGTAGTACCGAGCGGGCTTGCCGATAGGAACAATGTTTCCATGAGGCGATCCTGCCCTCGCTTAAGACCATGAAGTGCAACCTAGCACTTACATAAAAATACGAGTAGGATACAAATCGTATGTATAAAAAACGCATGTTTAATCATTAACAGCGCATAGTATAACCACTATTTTTATAAAACCTATTATTGGAATACAGGAGTGGCTAATACAGGGCTGGACCCTGTATGGTCCTGATTAAAAGCTTGGGGAGCTTGAAACATGTCGACCACAACACTGATCTAACCCAAATTTAAGGTTGGCATACAGTGTTACCCCATTTTAACATACCAAACTAGGAGCATAATAAATTGTTGAGGCCCACTAGCACGGTATTTTTAAATCACACACCCACTCCACCATCACAACACTTTACACCACACATAGTCATTTCACTAATACAGTGCTCCTGCGTAGTCCGCTAGTCGCAGTACACCCCTTTTCGTAGAGAACTGGGATGGCCCCAAGGATGAAGCATGTCACCGTGGGGAAACCCCGGTGAGTATGGGGACTCTAGAAAGAAATTTTTCTTTCTCATTTTTTGGTACACACTGACATAATTAGCAGTAACCATACACACCAAATAGGTCTCCGAACCCTTCAGAGTGGGTTCCTGTATTTCTAATACTACTTGGAGGTCGACCTAGTTTGGTTTAACCTCCTTCTCCCCCCTAGGTTCTTTTGACATTCCTGATGCGTCATATTTAATGTATGACGCATCATGTCGCAAGGAGTTACAGATACGTCAGTATTTCTGACGTATCTGTAAGTGCAAAAGTGACGCATTGCTGGAGTGTGTCACAAAAGTGACGCAACTCCAGCAATGCATCCTTTCACATGGGGAAAGCCCCATGTGAGAGGGCTTGCGTCAGTCTTACGCCTGCTGTGAGGCAGGCGCAAGATTTTGACGCAACAGCGTCCTAAAAGTGAAGCAGTGAAATCTCATAGATTTCACTGCGTCACTATTACGAGGCCTTTTGCGGGGGAACGCCCCCTCTGCATACATTATACCTGACGCAAATATAATGTGGTGCAGGGGTTTTAAAAGTGACGCATCTACCTAGATGTGTCACTTTTTAAATATGGCGCAACAAGGCGCATTTTGTACGCCGCTGGTGCGTCACAAAATGTGACGCACCAGCGGCGCAAAACTGACGCAAGGCCTTCATGAATAAGGCTCTAGGTGGGGGCCTAGTCTCAATCCTTAGTCAAGTCCCGGTCCACCTGGCATTCTCCTCCTTGCATAAGTATACACACAAAACCGGGGCCTGAGGAGATTGAATGGACCAGCCAGGGCACACGCCCCAGTACAAGACTCAAATACACAAAGAGCCCTCAGGTCCAAAGTAACAGGTCGTATGGCAAATAAGGGACTTGTGAGGGGGTTTCCCTTTTAAGGACTGTTTCCCTCACACACCAAAGGTGTCATGCTTCATCATGGGGAATCCTCCTTGCATCATGAAGCATAGTCATGATGCAGGCTACAACCCCCTCTCCTCGATGGGGGAACTCAGGGATGTTTTTAGGTATTAGACGTATTCCTGTGGTCCTGTCCTTAGACACATGCCACGGCTCCCCTGCATCAACCCCGTGGTTGGGGAAGCGTGTGTACCTGAAGCGAACTGCCTAGGACAGAGGGGCTCCGTTACCTGACTTTTGCAGATCTTACCAGTGAATCCATTGAACTGGCTGGATCACTGGTTTAGTTTCTTGTATCATACATGCAAACCCGTTGATGCCTTTCTTGATTTTTGGCTCACTTTCACACAGGAGTAGCTAAAATAGAGATACTGATGAAAGCCACGACACTTCCAAGATCCTAGACTGAAACATGTTGATCACTACTAAGTACCACTACATCTAATGTCTGCTGAAATACTCTCCGCTTTTTGTTTTTAACTATAGCATAAGGTAGTAAGAATAAAGCTCATCAGGCTACCCCTGGAGCTAATTTAAGTCATTCACTTACCAGCATTGCACCATTTCCCATCACCCCATCTGCTCATACTGGGTTTTAGGAACACCCCTCACACTTGAACACATCCCGGACTCACCCCCCGCAGAGAGGGGGTTGTAGCCGCATCATATCTAGGCTTCATGATGCGAGGAGTATTCCACATAATGACGCATGACACCTGTGGTGTGTGAGGGAAACCAAACGTAAAAGGGAAACCCCTCCTCCATCACAAGTCAGTCTGTTCACTTATTTCCTCTTACTTTGGACCCGAGTACTCCTTTTTGCGCCGGCACGGGAGCCAGTTGCCTATGTCTCGCTTTCTCTCTCTCTATCTATCTCTCTCTCTCTCTCTCTCTCTCTCTCTCTCTCTCTCTCTCTCTCTCTCTCTAACTCTGTTTCTCTCTAGCTCTCTCTCCTATTCCAGTGGGAGATGGGCTCTACTTTTAATCTCCCCAGACAAGGGTGGGGGAGCGTGAGGGGTGCAAAAGATCCAGCACATTCAGCGTGGGTGGGGAGCTCCCAGATTCCACTCCTTCCTCACAAGTCCAGGACTGCCTGAAACTACAAGACAAATGTGGTCACTAACAAGGTAACTGTGAGTCTTGCAGAAGTGTGGGGGTAGCTTTTCCCAGGGTACGGCCAGTCAGAGCTAGACCTAAGAAGCCCAAGGGAATTCTTTCCTTGGAGTCTCTAGAAAGTCCACCCCTCTTGTGCCCCTGATGTGGTGGGGAAGTCAATGAGTCTGGCTCCAGAGTCAGAGCCCACAGAGTGCCAAGAAGTAAAATTCTAGATTTCACTCTGGGCAGGGGCGTCAGGACACTGGTCTACCCTTCTTCTGTACATCCCCCTTCTCTCATATTTTTTCCCTTGTCCAAAGATTGAAATGTGAAGATGATGAGTTTTAGAAGGCAGTGTCTCTGCCCAAACCAAAACTGCAACATGATCCCTTCACTCATATTGGGACGGGAATGTCCTCTGCATGTTGAATGGATGTGTACCACTGCCATCATTAGTAAAACAGACGTTACAATTTACACACAAAAGGATGTGTCTTTAAAAAATGATTATGAGAAGTCCATGTCGGCAAATCCCATTATGGATGGGCAGTGTTTCTCAGACTGGCAGCCCTGGAAACATGCTAGGCAGGTCTCCCCGAGCGAGAACAACAAATATTGTGTTCTTCACCATAAATGGCCTTATTTGCAACTGTGATGATGGCTGACTTCATGGAGGCCATGTCTTGGGCTCCCAAGATGGAGGACGCAATTCCTTGGGGCTCCGGCCATCAGCTCGTATATCGGTTAACATCTAAGTCAGAGCCCCAGGATTGGGGCAGACTGACTGCTACAGCTGTGAGTCCTGGCAGAGTTGTGGGCCTCAGACCAGGCCAAATCTGTGCACCTCGTTGTTCCAGGCTCCTGAAAGAAGGGCCGCCGGCTCTTAGGCCATGCCACCTTCACTGCTGAAAAGACTCCCAATGCAGCGGCAGGCCTGGCTTGGCATCAGCCGCCCCCTGCTGATCTGGCTGCATCCCACCCAGAGTCAAGCTAGTGGTGAGAAGTCCATCCAGTCGGCTGGGCATGGTGAGCTCTCTCGAAACAATTGAGGGGGCTGCTCCTCTGGGCCTAGCAAAGCATATGGCGACCAGCTACTTGTGGGGGGTCCTATGAACCTCTGGGGCCCCACTCACTTCCCTACACTTTGGCACTTGATTTGAGGTGCGCCGACGGTGAGAGTTGCTCAGTGGGGGAAACCGGTGAGTGTGCGGGCCCGACCTTACTATTCCCTCCCCCGGATTACCTGGCATCTCCAAGAGGACACATGGGTGATGGGCCACCCAAACAGCTTACTGTGATGAGTCTCCCCAGAGCCATTGGGAGGTCCATGATTTGAGGCTTGGGACTGTGCAAGCCGGGGGCCTCCAATGGCAGGACATAAGGACCATGCTGGCCCGCTTTGGGGATCTCGGGGGATTAATCAACTGCCCCTTTTTGGTGCTTGGCTCAAGGCTCGTGGGGATGCAGAAGAGTTGTCTGCTATGGGAGGGGCCTGCCGACCAGGGGCCCCACCTAACATCCCCCTCCTGTTGCATCAGCACTCAAGTCGGAGCACATGCAGGCAGTGACCATGCAGTTGAAAACAGACCTGCTAATGCGACCTAGTCATGGCCCTGGGGCCCCTAACGCTTACCAGGAAGCCTGCCACACCACTGGTGTGAGGAACTTGGGGACACCACCTACGGCAATCTACATATGACAACTCCCCTTCCTAGGGTGCAGCCGTTGCACTTCCCTTTATCCTGAGCTTATTGCCCCTGCTGTCTGGGCTTGGTTGTAGGGAGCCTGCAGGATGCCCATGTGCTGTTTGGACCACTGCTGCTGTCCGAGGGAGAGCTGCAATTAGTGTGCAGACTGAGGAGTGCCTCCTTATGACCTGGGTGCAGTGTCGACATCCAGGGGATGCATTTCATTACCAGTGGATTTGTGAGGTGGGCTCTGTTCTGGCCCTGGTTCCCTCTCGCTGGTTGGGACCCACGAGGGGACCACCGACACTCGATCAAAGCGGCTTGTGCCACCCACCGACTGGGGGTGAATGTTTACATTGCTCAGCATTCTGCCCATCATTTGTTATTTTTTCTTTTGTCACTCTAAGTGGGAAGGGTATGCCCAGATGTGGGTCCCATGCTCACTGTGCCACTGGATTCAAGCTAGCTTGGCTATTGAGGGATGATACCCTGAACCCGAGCCCAGGGATGATCTGGCTTGGCAGTTTTGGGCTGGACTGTTTCCATGAGGAGCAGGGTCAAGACTGATTTGCATATGGCTGGGTCCAAACTGTGGTAGTGTGGTGGGCAAAAAAAATGGATTAAATCCAGATCTTTGTGACTGGGGGGTGAATGTTTGCATTGTTCAGCATTCCATCCATCATTTGTTTTTATGTAGGTTTTTTTTACCCATAGATTTGGCGTAGTGGATATTGCCCTCCTCTCCTACTTCTCCTACTGTGAGGCACTGAGCTCAGTGGTGTGATGAGGGTCTGAACACACAGAAGTTAAAGGCAGTTTCTCCTCTCCTCCACAGGAAGTTTACAGCTATTCTTCCTCTGCTCTGCCATCACCACCGGGCCCTGGCTTGCTACTGCCTTACTGATTTACGACTACTCCGAAGATGGGCAGGCTGTGCTTTTCTACATCCAATCCAGTCCCTGTGGCGTCTGACCCTCCATCCACCATTCTGGACACGTTGATGCTTGACAATATCCCACTACTCAAAACATCAGACAAGCTGGACATGGTACTAGCTGCAATAGAGAACTCCTGAGTATCCATGGAAACCAGGGTTGGGTACCTTGCAACAGAGCTGAACTTCCTATTTGACAATCACTGCATGCTTGTAGACAAGGTCACTGATGGGGAGAAAATGCTGGCCTCTCTACAACCGTTGGCAGCTGACAACCACAGTGCGAACCATGACCTCCAGGATAGTGTCCGACAGCATGAAGGTCGATATGAAGATGTGGAGGGCCGCTCGCGAAGGAGCAACATACACATCCTGGGTCTACCAAATGGAGTTGAGGGTTGAGACCACTTGTCCTACCTGGATACTTGTTTCACATCATTTGTCTTGTCCCCGGACCTCACCCCCTTCTTTTCCTTGGAAAGGACCAACTGAGTGCCACTACTCTCCCCTAGGGCTACGTACCTCTGTGCCCCATGTTGGCTAAGCTACTGCATTTTGAAGACCACAACGCAGTTCTGAGAGCTACCAGACAATCTGGTCCTCTCTGGGTCGAAGACAAGGTCATAATGCTGTTTCGGACTACACTTTTGCCGTCCAGTGCTAGCGCTCCTCCTTCCTAGGGATCAAGCACCAACTTCTCCAGTTGGCGGTTCAGTATTCTATATTATTTCCCTCCCACCTCGAAATCATGTCGCAAGGAGTCTCAAAAATGTTCACTGATTTCAAAGGAAGTTTGGGACTCGGCAGACCACTATCACAACTACTCAGCTGAGGAACGGGCGAGGTTCTCATTGGGTCCCTCTCGTCCCTGCTGGAGACAACGGGGCAGGCAACTAACCGAGACCACACCTCAACCATCTCAGATGAAGTTTCTTGACCTCAAACAGATTATTGAGGACTGAAGGTGACAGCCAGCCAGCGGGCGGTGCTGGAGCCACAGACAATGAAGAGGGTCCACACAGTTTCACACCTGCTGATGACACTCTCCAATTGGTTCAATCTCATTGAGGATCCAAGACCCCTCCATTGACATTTGTTTATCCCACTGTTAGAACTCGCATTCCTGGTTGGCTGAAGCATGCACCCAGGCCAGGCAGGAACCACCACTCTAGTCAGAATAAGCTAGATACACAAAAAAAAAAAATTCCGGTCTAGAGAAGACATGGCTTGGCAGTTCAGGCTGGACTGTTCCCATGAGGCACAGGGTCAGACTGATTTGCATATAGCCATGTCTGAACTGGGGTGGCAGAGTGGGCTAAAGAACGGTGGTGGATTAAACCCAGATCTTCTGACTGGGTGTGAGGATTTGATTGATTCAGATGCTCCGTCCATCACCACCCCCTTTTGTACCGCTTTTAGCCGCCATAAGTGTGGCAGGGTATGCTCAGACGTGAGTCACTTGCTCACTTTGCCACTGGATTCAAGCAAGCCGGGCTGAAGAAGGCTGGAATGCCAGAAACCGGTCCTCTGAAGCTTGTTTCCGGTCCAGGGAAGACATGGCTTGGCAGTTCAGGCTGGACTGTTCCCATGAGGCACAGGGTCAGACAGATTTTCATATAGCCATGTCTGAACTGGGGTGGCAGAGTGGGCTAAAGAACGGTGATGGATTAAACCCAGATCTTCTGACTGTCTGTGAGTGTTTGATTGATTCAGATGCTCCGTCCATCACCACCCCCTTTTGTACCGCTTTTGGCCGCCATAAGTGTGGTAGGGTATGCTCAGACGTGAGTCCCTTTCTCACTTTGCCACTGGATTCAAGCAAGACGGGCTGAAGAAGGCTGAAATGCAAGAAATCGGTCCTCGGAAGCTTGTTTCCGGTCCAGGGAAGACATGGCTTGGCAGTTCGGGCTGGACTGTTCCCATGAGGCACAGGGTCAGACTGATTTGCATATAGCCATGTCTGAACTGGGGTGGCAGAGTGGGCTAAAGAACGGTGATGGATTAAACCCAGATCTTTTGACTGGGTGTGAGTGTTTGATTGATTCAGATGCTCCGTCCATCACCACCCCCTTTTGTACCGCTTTTGGCCGCCATAAGTGTGGCAGGATATGCTCAGACGTGAGTCCCTTGCTCACTTTGCCACTGGATTCAAGCAAGCCGGGCTGAAGAAGGCTGGAATGCCAGAAACCGGTCCTCGGAACCTTGTTTCCGGTCCAGGGAAGATATGGCTTGGCAGTTCGGGCTGGACTGTTCCCATGAGGCACAGGGTCAGACTGATTTGCATATAGCCATGTCTGAACTGGGGTGGCAGAGTGGGCTAAAGAACGGTGATGGATTAAACCTAGATCTTTTTACTGGGTGTGAGTGTTTGATTCATTCAGATGCTCCGTCTATCACCACCCCCTTTTGTACCGCTTTTGGCTGCCATAAGTGTGGCAGGGTATGCTCAGACGAGGTGATGGAGTGGAGAAGTGTGGCTCACTGGTTAGAGGAGGCAGACCTGGAAGCAGAGGTCAGCCCGGGACCAGGGTTCAATTACCGGCTCGGCGGGGTCTTGAGTCCTAAAATGTCCATGGACTCGACAATTCTCGCTCCGGTACCCACTCGATTCATGGGTTCACACTCTGCGACTCTGGGCAATAGCTTGCTTAATCTCCACAACGGCCCCTCGCGGCGGGATGCCTGGCTTTCACCTTGCGAATACCCTGCCGGGTTATCTCACAGGGGAATACCAGGATGGGTTCCCTAAGCAAGCGCTTAGAAACCGCTTGGTGATTTGCGCTATATAAATTCCTGTACATTTACATTTTACATTCACGTGAGTCCCTTACTCACTTTGCCTCTGGATTCAACAAGCTGGGCTGAAGAAGGCTGGAATGCCAGAAACCGGTCCTCGGAAGCTTGTTTCCGGTCCAGTGAAGACATGGCTTGGCAGTTGGGGCTGGAGTGTTCCCATGAGGCACGGGGTCTGACTGATTTGCATATAGCCATGTCTGAACTGGGGTGGCAGAGTGGGCTAAAGAACGATGATGGATTAAACCCAGATCTTTTGACTGCGTGTGAGTGTTTGATTGATTCAGATGCTCTGTCCATCACCACCCCCTTT
Source organism: Lissotriton vulgaris (assembly GCF_964263255.1). Taxonomy (NCBI): domain Eukaryota; kingdom Metazoa; phylum Chordata; class Amphibia; order Caudata; family Salamandridae; genus Lissotriton; species Lissotriton vulgaris. Next base: position 1,433,165,840 of record NC_141693.1, on the reverse strand, counting down.
TGAAGCACTTTTGGCCTCCATAAGTTTGGCAGGGTATGCTCACACGTGAGTCCTTTGCTCACTTTGCCACTGGATTCAAGCAAACCGGGCTGAAGAAGGCTGGAATGCCAGAAACCGGTCCTCGGAAGCTTGTTTCCGGTCCAGGGAAGACATGGCTTGGCAGTTCGGGCTGGACTGTTCCCATGAGGCACAGGGTCAGACTGATTTGCATATAGCCATGTCTGAACTGGGGTGGCAGAGTGGGCTAAAAAACGGTGATGGATTAAACCCAGATCTTTTGACTGGGTGTGAGTGTTTGATTAATTCAGATGCTCTGTCCATCACCACCCCCTTTTGTACCGCTTTTGGCCACCATAAGTGTGGCAGGGTATGCTCAGACATGACAGACCCCCAGGATATAGCGGCATGGATTCGCAAATTTAGCGGCAGAAAAATGGAAATTTAGCGGCACAAATATGGAAATTTAGCGGCAATTTAGCGGCATTTTATTTGGTGTTTTTTCCTACAACAAACACAGATATCTTCTTTTTTTAGTTGTTTAACAACATGAAGCTATGTATTTTTGGTTTATTTACAATGTAGACACTTTGTTTGGCTTCAAGACTGCATATAGGACATAAACTAATGAATAAATGCCCCAAAAGCAATCCCCCCAGGGCCCGCCGCACACTGGGCACGCTGCAGAATTACTTAGAGTAGTGGTGAGTAGAATAGTATTGTAGAGTGGCATAGAGTTGGCATTGAGTGTTGTAGAGTAGATTTTCCACCCAGAATGTGAACAGTGTCTAGTACCACACGTGCATAATTATGTGTGCCAGGGTGTGGTCACGAGCTAGTAGGGCTACAGCACATTCATGATAAATATATGCAAACATGTGTACCAGCTACTACTTAGTAAGAAGATCTGTTAATGCAAGCGTTGGATGAAATGAAACTCATCAACTGCACTGTGCGCATCTGCCAACATTAACCGAGGATGCTAGATTCGAGGTTCCCCACAAAAGCTCCATGTTTTACACAAGACGTTTGTGATCTGGGATGTATTATGGTTAGTCAATTCCAAGCAGCTCCGAACGCTTAGCAGGACGCTTAGTACCAGGATAATGGAAGAAATACTGCTTACCCGCTCTTGCCTCTCACTATTCCTAATTGAATAATCGAGTTTCAAATCAATGTGTGTTTGATGAAGCCCATCATAAGGTTGCTTTGAATTCAGTGCAATCTTGAAAGCAATGTCAGATAAGCCACTACATTTTGTGCAATCACACATCCGTGCTGGGGGAGCTATGCTCATACAGTCATGTGAGTTCCTAGCAACATCACAGCGGATTCGAATAAAAAAAAAGAATTAAAACAACACTTTGAAATGTTTTCCATATTAAAATGAATATGTTTCAATAAAAATGACACAATGTAAATTGAATGTTATCATAACAAGTTTCCATAAATTTCCTTTCTTCTGAGATCGCAGCAACGCCCGACGGGTAGGCTAGTGTGCTATAAAAGGTATTCATCCAAAGTACACAGACATTGTAATTTCTTATTCTGGTACCTCTGGAGGACTTGCCCTAAAGTCAACAATAGTTGTATGAAGTCCTTATATTATGGAGGTAGACCGCACAATTCACTAAATGTAATTATTTAATGTCCTTTATTCAGTCATTAAAGTATCACCTGTGTCATGGTGTCTTATTCAGAATACTTTACCACATTTATGTCAAAATGGGTACTCCGATTCCCAGAATCTTGTTAGGTTTCACATTCTTTTTAGCTTAACTCTATTTAGGTTTTGAAAAGCTTGACTGTGGTCACTAGAATTGTGTCTGGGCAGGACAGTGCTTTTTTGGTTTAAAAAAAAAAGTGCTAGGGCCCTTCTCAGAAAGCCACTGCAGCTTGCACCGCCCATTGCCACTAAAGCTCTGCCAGTTCCAATATAACTACAAACCATCACACTCTTCCAGGAGTGACAGTGTGTACTATCCCAGGCCACCCAAAGCCAAGAAAATGTCCTGGGCTAGAGGTGGTATAATTTTTTTTATTGTATATTGAATTATAAAATCCTGTAGATGTGCTCACCGTAGAAACAGCTAAACAGTGCCACCACGCGGTTTACTGTCATGTGTGCCATTATTGAGATTTAAGTGCCATTGTCACGCACCAGTGAACACCTGCTCAAATTAAGCACTGCATGGAGGATCAAATTATGTGCAGAACTGACTAAATTATGTAACAGATAAGACAAATTATGCGGTGCAATGCTGCACAAATTGTGGCAGCATTCCTTCATGATTTTGTTCTTTTTACAAATTAACGTGGTCTGGGCAAAGGTTTGATATCCTGAGTGTCAGTTTAGCATGTAAATACAGCAATTAGCAACTGAAAGGTGACTCGGTAAGTTTAAGAGGCTTGCCACTGCACAGAAACCCTCATGGCAGTGTTTTTAGGTACTTTTGAATCTCTAGCTGAAAAGGGCACTCTCTCAGTATAATTTTAGGTTTGTGAATAGGGGAAAAACAAACCATCAAACAAATATATACATTCATGCTTAACCTATCTATTTAATGAAGGTAGTCAATCCACAACCAGCACTGACCCAACTAAAGCATTTTAATTGCTTGTTAATAAATCCTTTTCAATTTCGTACATTTTATAGTTTCCTTCTTTTTTATCTGTTTCCCTCTTTTCAGAGTCGGGAAAGATAAGGCTCCAATAGAGTTGTAAAACATCGACTGTCGTGATCGCCCGTGATTAATTATTCAAGCCCTAGGCAGAAGGGTCAAAGAAGGGGTGAAACATAAAGCCTCGTTAACAAGTGAAAGGTCTTTTAATGACCTGTGAAGTACTCGGGTGGGGCTGGCAGCTAAAAAACTGACTGTCTGTGTGTCCCCGGGAAACTGCTGACACACACGAGTGGGGAGGGGCGCACAGCAAATAAAAGGCATTGTTTGTTTTTCTGTCACCCGGTAGGGACACTTTTCTCTAAATATCGCGGCCAATATGGTCATTATCGCGGCCAACGCGGTAGTCTGCCGATTTCGCGTTTTTTTTGTGAATCGCGAAATCGCGATAAACTGGAGAGTCTGACATGAGTCCCTTGCTCACTTTGCCACTGGATTCAAGGAAGCCGGGCTGAAGAAGGCTGGAATGCCAGAAACCGGTCCTCGGAAGCTTGTTTCCGGTCCAGGGAAGACATGGCTTGGCAGTTCGGGCTGGACTGTTCCCATGAGGCACAGGGTCAGACTGATTTGCATATAGCCATGTCTGAACTTGGGTGGCAGAGTGGGCTAAAGATCAGTGATGGATTAAACCCAGATCTTTTGACTGGGTGTGAGTGTTTGATTGATTCAGATGCTCCGTCCATCACCACCCCCTTTTGTACCGCTTTTGGCCACCATAAGTGTGGCAGGGTATGCTCAGACGTGAGTCCCTTGCTCACTTTGCCACTGGATTCAAGCAAGCCGGGCTGAAGAAGGCTGGAATGCCAGAAACTGGTCCTCGGAAGCTTGTTCCCGTTCAAGGGAAGACATGGCTTGGCAGTTCGGGCTGGACTGTTCCCATGAGGCACAGGGTCAGACTGATTTGCATATAGCCATGTCTGAAATGGGGTGACAGAGTGGGCTAAAGAACGGTGAGGGATTAAACCCAGATCTTTTGACTGGGTGTGAGTGTTTGATTGATTCAGATGCTCCGTCCATCACCACCCCCTTTTGTACCTCTTTTGGCCGCCGTAAGTGTGGCAGGGTATGCTCAGATGTGAGTCCCTTACTCACTTTGTCACTAGATTCAAGCAAGCTGGGCTGAAGAAGGCTGGAATGCCAGAAACCGTCCTAGGAAGCTTGTTTCCGGTCCAGGGAAGACATGGCTTGGCAGTTCGGGCTGGACTGTTCCCTTGAGGCACAGGTTCAGACTGATTTGCATATAGCCATGTCTGAACTGGGGTGGCACAGTGGACTAAAGAACGGTGATGGATTAAACCCAGATCTTTTGACTGGGTGTGAGTGTTTGATTGATTCAGCTGCTCCGTCCATCACCACCCCCTTTTGTTTCGCTTTTGTCCGCCATAAGTGTGGCAGGGTATGCTCAGACGTGAGTCCCTTGCTTACTTTGCCACTGGATTCAAGCAAGCCGGGCTGAAGAATCTGGAATGCCAGTAACCGGTCCTCGGAAGCTTGTTTCCGGTCCAGGGAAGACATGGCTTGGCAGTTCGGGCTGGACTGTTCCCATGAGGCACAGGGTCAGACTGATTTGCATATAGCCATCTCTGAACTGGGGTGGCAGAGTGGGATAAAGAACGGTGATGGATTAAACCCAGATCTTTTGACTGGGTGTGAGTGTTTGATTGATTCAGATGCTCCGTCCATCACCACCCCCTTTTGTACAGAATGCAGATGGGCATCAGCGCCCTGTGTTTGTGGCTGTCTGGAGCAAATGCACAAAGTGTAGCTGTTAGCCAACCAAGATGTGTATTGGACAGGCTGTCAGGCACAAAGAGCAGTAAGCACCTAGAAATGTCCTCTTTCTAATAAAGGCGCATTTCTAAAACAGTAATGTTAAATCCAACTTCACAATGTAAAGATGATTTATCATTACCATTCCAAACATATGAAACATGAAAAAGCTACTCCTCTTTGCTTATGAAGCACAGCTTAAAGGTGTATTAAGGAATTCCCAATGCTGGCCCATGAGATGGATTGGCCTCACAGTAGTGAAAAATGAAATAGGCTGTTTGTCACTACCGTTACATGCAAAACATACAAGTACATGTCCTATCTTTTACTTATATGGCATTCTGCCAATAGGGGTACTGAGAGCCTACCTTAGGGGTGACTCATATGTAATAACAGGGGAGTTTAAGGCTTGGCAAGTAGTTTTAAATTGCAAATTGAAGCAGCAGTAAACTGCACACACAGACACTGCAGTGGCAGGTCTAAGACAGTATGAAAGAATACTTTTTTGGGTGGCACAATCAGTGCAGAAGCCCACTAGCAGCATTTGAAGTACAGTCTCCGGGTGTATGTTGTACCTCTTTAGAAGGGACTTACCAGTGCAACAAATATGATAATCATGCATACACCAAGCAATCATGTTTAGGGGAGAAGCACATGCACTTTTCCACTGATTAGAAGTGGTAAAGTGCAGAGTCATGAGTCCAAAAACAAAGAATCAGAAAAAATATGAGGCAAAAGGCAAAACGTTGGGTGAAAGACCACCCATTAGGATGACAGATCTAACACCCATACACGTTTCCCATTTCACAGATATTCCCTTCTGTCCTTGCTACTGGACACTTGCAGGCATATCAAATCTGCACCCACTCATTTCATTCAGATTACTAACAGGCATCACACTAATGGTAAATCTTAGGACTGCGGACTGCCCTTCTGGGTCTGATATGACTCAGCCATAGTTTCACAGGGCATATTCTGTTCTAAATGCTGCACCTCACACCTCTCACAACTGGCAGGCAGGCACTACATATCCCACATGGAATTAACTGGGTGGTCTCCTAGAGTGGGGTTGGCCTGGGTAGCTCCTGCCATGCACCCCCTCCCTACACTAAATGGCTCCTACTCCTAGCACCAGTTTTCTTACCTTGAATGTGTGCAGTATGCATGTGCAAGAAAGAGGAATGCATTTTATTCATGTACTAAGCACCAACAGGTGCACAATATATTCTTATAGGTGTCCCAGTCTACGGGCGAAGAACTGGGGTGCTTGAGTAAGTTTGGAGGGGTACTATTCAGGCCATTATATGGATCAGATCCAGGGTCCATTTTCAAGTGGTAGACACTGTCATTGACAAGGAAAAGAGCTATGTACTCCTTGAGGACTGTCTGGATGGTCACCCCATACTTATGGGGAACATATGCCCCAAATACAGATCATTGAACCTTTTGGGTCACTCTCTCTTCACAGTACCAGTGCAGAAAATGGAGATGACCTGGGTGCTTCAGCAGGATTATAATTATGTGGTTGACCCCGATTTATAAAGGGTCCACCCCCCTCACTGCGCTCTCCCCCTCACGTTCAATGCAAAAGCTTTTAAAGCTGGGTACCACATTAAGTTCTATGGGACCTGTAGACCCACACATTCCAGTACCAAACTCTACTCCTTTCACTCCTCACCACACAACCTCTTTGTGCAGTTGGATCACTATCTCTGCTCTCTTGGTTCCCCTTCTTCACCACTCTGATTACCTTGGCCGCGTCCTGTCAGACTACGATGCCCACATCATGGACTGGCAATGGGCCACCCCTCAACCTCCCACCCCAATTTGGATGCTCTCTTGAGATTGCCTGTTGGGCCCCGTCGTCTGTGAGGTTACCCTAGACTAGGTTAGACCCAAATCCGAGTGCCTAAAGTCCATGACCTGATTTGAAGTAGCTGCGAAGTTCCAGCGGTTTGAAAGAGAGTTGTAACAGCAGAGAAGTGAGTATTAATAGGGTTTTATGTCGCTGTAGCTTAAACATAGCTTGCGGGTCTTATGAGAATGGTATGATGGCTAGCAGAGTTGTTTGGATGTTATATTAGTGTTGTGTCAAGATGAAGTTATTATCGGGTCCAACGTTACCTAGGATCCAGGGATGATATTAAAAAGTATAGAAGACACTATATTGTAATTGTCTGCTAAAGATTTGTGTGGTCTGTCGTGAGACGTCGTCAACCGCCCAACTGAGATAGGATCTTATTTTTGTGTCTGACAGAGAGGTATGATCAGTGCTGGGAATCTTTTGTTCAGAGGGAATTTGTATTCCCCGCAGGTCGAGGTTTCCTTTTAATGTGTGCTAGAATGGAAGCATTTCTTGCATGATTGTATTCTGTTGATTTCTTTAGTGAGGCAGACAGTAATTGTTGATCGTTAGTTGTATTACAAGTGTCTGTGTGTGTTTGCAAAGAGAGAGTGTTCATAGAAATTGTAAAGGAGGTGAGCCGCTGTGAGGAGTGGAATTGGCGTCATAGTGTGCAATGCTACGATTGGTTGGTTAGAGTGAAGCTGCGCATTTATTGGTTATTCACGGCTATAAGTGCTGCACTGTTGTTGGTCAAATGAACTTTTGATTATGAGCAAGGACGTTACTAGACGAGCGAGGCAATCTTATGATAAACTAATAGACCTAGCCAAAAAGTATGAAATAGATTTGGAGCAGACAAAGGACTTTACAAATGAGCCACCAACTCTTTTTCTCTGATCAGGATATAGGGAATATGAGAGTACCAGGATTGAAAATGCTAATTTGAGAGTTGATTCAGAGCATTCAGATTTGGAATATATTAGATAAATTGGAGGATAAGTGGTCAAGGAGGAAGGGTCTCAAAAGATCAATTTGGGCAACCGCCTCCTTCAGTAGAAAAGGGAGCAAGTACCACATATTTCCCCTTATGGGAAAGACCTAGTGGAGGTTATGTTCATGCGCCTTGGAGTAGAAGTGATTTTGCATCATTCACAAATGATTTTCTGCAATTCAGAGAGAAGCCTGTGGAGTGCTACAAACAGGTTGATCGATTTGTAAATTTTTAAAAGGTACTGTGGACTGATTTGAATACCTTATTTGACATTGTTTTTAGAAGTGATTTGTGGTCTGCATTCTAGATAGCCATAGTCTGGTCTGAAGGGGAGATGGAAAGAGATGTAGTGACACATGCCCATCAGCTATTGTAATGAAAATATTTGATCATGTGATGATTTGGTTGAAAGCTTAGGTCCTGCCACAGGATATTGTTTGGGTTAAGATTGAAGAAGACAACCCAAGAACCTAAAGAGATGGTTCTTGCATTCTAAAAGAGATTGCTACAGGCTTTTACGCAGGATAGGTGTATGGAGTTTGGAACCTAAAGATATGGGACAGTTCCTGTTGCGTTTTGTGACAGGATTCAGACCTGAAATTAGTATTATGATTCAAAAGCATGAAATATGTTGGCATAATATGTCCATTCATGAGATTCTATGTTATGCCAAATAATGTCTTGACGAGATTGAGATGGCACAGAAGAGGCTGAAGGGGAAGCTGAAGATTGTGCAAATGAAGGCTGCTCAGAGGAGTAACCAGAATCAGCCCTATAAGGATAACATGGCCCTCATGAAGCAAGGTGGAGGAGGTTTTCAGTCACAGGGAAAAGGTCAAGGTATTCCTATTGACCCGAGTACCAGAATTGATGTGGCCACTTGAAGAAGTCTAATCCATGCCACTACTGTAATAGGTTGGGGTACTGGACGAGACAATGTTGTCCTAATCCAGCTGATCAAGGGCACAATTTGGGGTTTACACAGCCTCAGAATAGTAACCCCATGTAATGGCAAAATGGATCAAGACCAAGACCTCAAAATTCCAATGCCCCCCAAGATCCCACAGCCCTCAATGCCACCGTGGACTGCCAATAACCCTAGGTTAAATTCAAATCAGATTCTGTGCATGAAAACAAATTCTTTCCAGAACTGAAATATAGTTAAGTAGTTTCCTGTATTTTAGACGGCAGTTGGATATGGTGCAAATCAGTCCTTCTGATGGTGCCTGAGAGGGGAGGAAGAATGCCCCGTGGGTGCAGTCTTAGAGGCATTCCAGAGTGACCCTTTCGTAGATGTTGAAGTAGATAGCCACCCGTCACTTTTTCGATTGACACTGGTGCTACCTGCCCTACTGTAAAAACAGTGGAAGTTCCAAAACAATCCCTCTCTGGGAAAAAGAATCCAAGTTGTAGGATTGGCAAATAGGCAGATGTTGGTACCTGTAAAAATAAGGTTCTTTGCTTAAATTCATCAGTTTGTGGTGTGCGGTTAAAGCCCTGTGTGTCTTTTGGGATGTTACCTGTTCTGCAATTTAAACTACACAACCTACTGCACATCAAGAGGCATAGAACTTCAGACAAATGCTGAAGATATTGCTCTCGAGATAGAGAACCAGAATTTAGCTGTTATGATGTTTCCAATTATGACAGTTGACAAGTTGCCCTTAGATCTCAGAGATGCTGTGACAGGTTGGAAGTCTGGGATCATTTTGGAAAGGACACTGGACTCATTATAGGGGTTGAGCCTGTCCGTATACAAAGAAAGGCTACTGCTGAGTACCCAAGAACACAGCAGTACAATGTAAACCCAGAAATGATTGCTTGTATTACACCAGTAATACAGAACATGCTCCAACAAGGAATTTTAACTAAAATCATGGAAAGTCCTTGTAACTCACCCATTATGTGCCTACAGAAGCCAGGCAGTAAGTACTGTGCTGTGCAGGACTTGCAAAAAATCAATAGTATTATTCTCAATGCCGTTGAATGAGAAAAGCCAGTTCCTCTTCACTTTCAAGTTCTGCAGTTGTGTTTTGGCATGGTGTCGAGTTCCTTCAGGCTATATGGAGAGTATGTCCATCTTCAACAAGACCTTGAAAATGAATTGGGAGTCTTTTATTAATCCCTGCAATTCAGTGTTGGTCCACTACATCGATGACCTGCTGATTGCATCAAACACTAGACAATCTTGCAAGATTGATAATATTGCCTTGTTGAACCATTTGGCCAAGGGACAATAGGGTCCCCACATAAGTTGAAGTGCTGTTTGACAGAGGTCGTGCATATAGTACATCACATTCTGAGAGGAGCAAGGAAGGTGTCGCAAGAAAGATCCTCTGCGATCATACAGATGAATCAGAAAAAAGTCAGGATGTTTTGAGAATTCCGGGTCACTGTTGTCAGTGGATGCCCAATTTTTCCCTGATGGTTAAGCCTTCACAGAGGCCAACACAAGGAAGAATTCTCTACTGATGAGGGAAGAGATCCCGAAACCCTGGCTATGTCTCGGGTCTAGAGATCTTCAGAACAACAAGTACTTACTTGCACCTACTTAGGTGAACCACTTACGAACTATATGTACCAGAATCCTTAGGGGCGATCCGGAGGAGGGGCTGGCGGTGTGCGATCCATTGCGGTTGATTCTACCAATGGGCTCCCTTGAACCTTGATGCAGACGAGCTTCTGAATGACGCACCTGCATGCCGGTTAGGCATCGAGGCCTGTGACGGTTACTTGGCGGCCTTCTTTTCCACCCCAACTACGTGCTCTACTGATGAGGGAAGATATCCCGAAACCCGGGCCATGTCTCAGGTCTAGAGATCTTCAGAACAACAAGTACTTACTTGTGCCTACTGAGGTGAACCACTTACGAACTATATGTACCAGAATCCTTAGGGGCGATCCGGAGGAGGGGCTAGTGGTGTGCGATCCATTGCGGTTGATTCTACAAATGGGCTCCCTTGAGCCTTTATGCTGACGAGCTTCTGGATGACGCACCTGCGTGCCGGTTAGGCATCGAGGCCTGTGATGGTTACTTGGCGGCCTTCTTTTCCACCCCAACTACGTTCTCTACTGATGAGGGAAGATATCCCGAAGCCAGGCCATGTCTCGGGTCTAGAGATCTTCAGAACAACAAGTACTTACTTGCACCTACTGAGGTGAACCACTTACGAACTATATGTACCAGAATCCTTAGGGGCGATCCGGAGGAGGGGCTAGCGGTGTGCGATCCATTGTGGTTGATTCTCCAAGGATGAATTGGGTCCGGTGCCTAGGGACAATGACTGCTTAGTTGCATTTCTAGAGGTGAGATAAAACCTCTGCCACGCCCATCGCTAGGAATGGCTGATTACAGCAAAGTGTTTTCACTTTTGTGCAGTGAGAGGGTGGGCTGCCCTCTCTTAGTGCTAGCGCTAAATCATGGAGGTGCTCATAGGCCTGTCACCTACTTCTCAGCTGCATTATATCCCATAGCCACAAAGTTGCCTGGATGTCTCAAATCTATGGCAGTCACAGGTGTCAGTATCAAGAGGTACAAGAACATTGAGATTGGTCACCCTTTGACGTCTTATATTCCACATTCTGTTTAAATTTTGTTGACTAGAACTCTAACAAAGCACCTTACAAATAGCCGCTTCACTAGGTATGAACAAGTTATTCTAGTAGTGGAAAATGTCACGTTAAAGCATTGTGCTGCTGTGAACCCGTCCACTTTACTGCCAGCTCCTAATTGTGGTGTTGAATTGATTCTGATGAAGTAGAACATGACTGTCTCGATGATACTGAACTGTGTACCAAGCCAAGACCAGATATAGAAGATATGAACCACTATCTGAATCTGACTAAGCCCTGTTTGTGGATGCCCAATGTTCGCAGGATCAAGGGGGGACCTCTGAAAGCTGTCTATGCGGTCTGTACTGTGTAAGGGGTAGTGGAAGCTGTCTGGTTACATGGCTTATTCTTCACTCAGGTAGCCGGGTTGATTGCCCTTACCAGGGCATGCTGTGTTTTAGACCAGCTAAAGGTGACAATTTTTACAGATAGTCAGTATGGCTTTGGTGCTGTGCATGGCTTCAACTGTTTTGGTCTCAAAGAGGGTTTATGGCCTTGTAAGGTCCATCCATGGAGAAAGAGTATGTAAGCTATTGGAAGCTTTGCAGTTACCTGCACAACTTGCAGTTGTGATATTTTCTGCACACTGCATGGGAAAATATTATCTGACCGTTGGCAACAGATATGCCGATGAAGTCGCACAATACGGTGCTCATAATGCTTGTAATTTTAGCAGGGAGTATACCAATGAGGGAACAAACTAAACTGATTAAAACCTTTTGCTAACAATTGCTGGTATTTGGGAGGAAGTTAAGAGGTTGCTAGAAGAAGTGATAGAGACTGAACAGCAGAGTTGGGTAGAGGCAGGTTGTAAAAAGAGAGATTATGGCATTTGGGTTTCAGGAGATGGAAGGCCTGTGTTGCCTAATAGTTTGTTGCTACCTATGGTTAGGCATTATCATGGACCAATGCATATGGGCAGAGACGCTATGATGTGGTTGTTTCGACAGATGTGGTTCAATCCTAAGTTCAGATTGATGGCAGGAGCTTTGTGTTACAGTTGTGATTGTTTGTCAAGAGATGAATCTAGGGAAAAGGACTGCAGTTACATTGAATCATATAGGGAGATCAGTAGGTCCCTTCAACCGGATGCAGCTAGAATGTATTGAGATGTCTGAGTGCAATGGGCTCAGATACGTCCTGGTGGTGATGTAAATTTCTACATGTTGGGTTGAAGCACCAACTAGGAGAAATTACAATCTTACTGTAGCTAAACTGTTGCTGAGGTTACTTATCACTAGGCTTCAGATTTTCAACTTTTCTGAAGACAGACCAAGGAACTCATTTTAATAATGAGAATGTTGTGTGCAGCATTGCAAGTGCAGTAGAGACTACTTTGCAGTTACTGGCCTGAGGCTTCTGGCATTGTGGAACAGGTCAATGGAAGGTTGTAATCCAGATTGGCTAAAGTGTGTGCTTTAACATCTCTGGCATAGTCTGATGATCGGCCTCTTAGTCTTTGCAGTGTTCCTGATTAGAGAACAGAATTGTCATCCCACAAAATTATCATAGGCAGGGATATGCAATTGCCAGCTATATTTGCCAATCCTCTCATAAATATCACAGATTAATTGATTCTTGATTGCGGAAAAGGATTGGCTGATGTGGTGTGTTCTGTGTCTCATCAGGTTGAATCAGCTCTTGGCCCTGTTCATCAGAGGCCATGCAATGACCTTAGTCCCGGTGGCTGGGTCCTGCTGAAAAAGCATGTGAAGAAGAGTTGCCTGGAAAATTGTTGGCGTGGTCCTTACCAAGTGATTCTGGTCACACTGCCGTAAAGTGTGGCGGTCTCCCTAACAGTTTGCACGCTGTCCACACTAGCAGAGATCAGTGATGAAATTACAGCACCTCTCCCAGGTGCACCAGTGGGGGTCGAGAGGCCACAGGAGCAGTTTAGTCATGCTGTAGGGGACCCGTCAGAGCCTGAAACAGCACTTGATCGGTCTGAGACGGCTCTTGTTGAGGCAACAGGTGGCATGCCAGAGGAACATGTCCAGTGGTGGTAAGCGAGAGAGAGACAGACCATAGTGAAGGGCCTAGTGTTGTAGACGCACGAGTGACAGCATGGGAACATTGGCCTGAATGCAGGAAAGAGGGAGAAGGAAATTTCTGACAGAACATGAACTTCCAACCATTCTTGAAACGTCTGAATAATCTGATTTGAGTGGTAAAGAAGGTGGAGGGCCTGTTTTGAGGAGAGGAGAGGAGTTTCATCTGCTATTGCCTGATTTCTAGTACCAATTGTATATACTTATAGACCTTCCAGTGTCAACAAGATTTAGCCAGATGAGACGTGTTATCCTAGATATGATTGATTTACCTTTGTTGGATATGAGAGAACTTCATGTGGAACTGAATTAACTAAGTCAATCCCTTGTAGAAATATTTGTCTATGAAGTGCTTGTCAGTAGAATGCTTTGAAACTAGTTGTTCATCTATTTCTGATAAGAGACTTTTAACAGACTGCTTGAAAGAGGAAAGATTACAGAGGCCCGAGTACTGAAGAACTGTACGGTTGCCTTTTATAAGAACACAGAGTATGGCTAGGGAAGGCTCAGGAAGGCTTTGGTCAATAAAAGCTGCAGTCCACTTCATAAACTGTGGTTTTGCTTTTTGCGCAGGTGTAGATTGACAGAGAAGACTCTGCTGCTGCTTTTCTCCACCCAGTGGTCTGACTTTAGTGAAATTATGGAAACTAACCCCTATCACTGTAGACATAGATACATATTAGGAATTACGTTTTGTGTTGTAGTCGCAATATTAATTTTGTTGCTTGTAGGATTATATTCTCCTACACCTAGTGTAGTAGATGACAAGGCTAAGTCGAAAGCCAAATCATCACAAGTAACTGATAGAAACCTATATTCATTAGACTACCAAGACTCACATACATATTTATTTAGAGGAGATTACACCCTAGTAACATACTCTAAATTGATTTGCAAATATGTCGACCCCATTGATGCAAGGGATTGCTACATTTATATGCAATTGCCTGTTTCAGTGGCTGAAGGCATAACATTTCACCATATACCTTTAATGGGTGGTATTTCCTGTAGTATTTATTAAGTCTTTTCTATAGACAGGGTCACTTTCAGTACTATTATTCAACCTATGATTTAGTCCTTTCTGAAATTCCTATGTGCAAGCATTTGAATAAACATGCATATTACCAAATAAGTGACACGCTTCGAAGATACCTTTACCCCCATCTAAACATTAGACACAGCTTATGTCTATTAACGTAACTTAACTTGCTTGCTAACTGATGTTAAGAAGAAATTTTCAGGTCTAGTAGACTAGTAGAAGATAGGTTCCGAGCGGTATTAGCTAATGTCACTGGATTAACGAGAATACAAAATGGCTCAAAAGAAGAAGGATCATCAAACAGCAGGAAGTACAGGAGCACTATCCCTAGATTGGCAACATAGAGGGGAATTGTGTATACAAAATGATAAGAATTTGTTGGATACTTTCTTTGTAGAAAGAGAGAATGTGATAATACATTTGAAGCTGGAGCACGATCGGAGTTTATTTTATTTGTGGGAAAAATGCCTATTTCATATTGCCCACGAAATGGTATTGCACATGTTATCAAGGAGTAGTTTTCCCCAAAATATGTAACTAAGAGGATTTTCATTATCATATGCGGGAACACAAAAATAGACTTTAAGGAGGAGCTAGTAATGTTGAAATTGTCGTACATATTTTTGATGGAATAATTCTAAATGTAGGAGTGATACTAAATTATATTCATATCAGAAAATTGTTTACCGTAGTTGATAAGCTGTCCACTAGTAAAACAGGAGCTTTGTTTCGTGTAGATACTGAAATATTTGCTTTTAGATCAATAGCTTTGCAGAAAAGACTTGCGTTAGACATTCTTCTGGAAAAGGAGGGTGGAGTCTCCAGAATGTTGAAAGTTCAGCAGTGTTGTGCTTACATTCCAGGTAACAGCAAACATTTACCGAAATATATTAGGAATGTTACTTTGTTAGAGAGAGATTGGATTGGTTTGACAGTGACAAGTGCATGGGAAGCAATTGGAAATGGACTTAGTGCAGCAGGAAACTGGTTTGGAAATTTGGGAAGTGGAATTGTGGATTCTATCCTGAAATCTCTTTTTATTATTGTGCTTTGTGCAATAGTCGTAGCTGTGTCTTTTTAGTTGTATAAGGCGATGAAGGCAAAGAAGGAAGTGAAAAGAAAGATATCTGATGTAGAACTTTTAGAAAAATAAAGCACTTATTATGATGGTATGAAGTGTCTAGAAGAACTTAGACAAAAGGCAAAATCACAAGGTTTTAATTGGTTTCTGATAACACCTAGAGATTAAAGTGATGAATTGATTTTCCATCAGAGAGGGGATTGGAGCAGCTTAGTGTTGGCTCCACCCTTACAAGTCACCTATTTACGTTCATGCGGTCTAATATTTTAATAAACAATCGAGTTTCATTATATGTCTGAAATGTTCCATGACAAAACCATAATAGAATCATTAATGTGTGCATACTAATTTGATGATTTCTAGTAAAAATGTAATTCTCATTCATAGCTACATGAATGTTTTAAAATGCAACACACAGTTATATCTAATCACAATTTCATTTAATTTGATTTTCAATATATGTACTAATTATGAATGTACATGCATATATTCGAATGTCAAGTGCACTTTAACTGCTGTGCTTGCTTAGCATAATTAGAGGCCTTAAGTGCCTGAGTTTCAATGTTTAACTTTCACATGAAAATAGTTTTGCTTGCATGTTCTATCCACTGCAGATGCAGATACAAGGCTTTGTTAGTTGGTGAAGAGACATTGTTTATTTGTGCGATAGTAAGGCATGGGAGAAAACTTTTGGCAAGATGAAGGTGTGATAACGAAGTGGGAGGCGAATTCTCATGGCAGAAAAGTGTTGTTCATGGCCAATTGACTTTACCCATGTGAAGGTGTGGCAGAAGAGCTTAATGTTGCCAATTTCTACAGGGTAAGATGGAAATATACTGGAGAAAATTACATTGGTTACCTTGAATACTTTGTGTTAATAGATGTTGTATTGTTAGAGAGCAGAGACTCTTAGGATTTCACTAAGTATAGACCACTTTGCTATTCCCCTCACTGTGTGGCTTCATGCTCTACCTTATTTAGACTTGAAGTACTTTTATGGAAGCTCAACAATGCTTATAATTGCTCCTAGCTTTACTTTAGAGTAAATAGCGATTTCCCCACCTTAGTGTAGACTAGGAAAGTTAGATTTTTTTAGATCTATCAATGACTAAACAGGAGGATCAAATCTTGCAGTTTAATCTCCAGATCCTCCTTCTTATTTTCTGTATTGCCGTTACTGAGTAATTAGTGTTTTTTTAATTGTTTGGACTGAATTTCCTTAGGAGATTCAGATTTATTCTTGTGATATTCTACTTTTACAATATGCATTTGAGACTTAGCTATATCAGTTTGATTCTGAGTTTGTTATAAAACCCTTTAACGTCATCTAGTAGTCCTGGCTTTATTGCATGACTACTTTTGTTCATGTATTATGGTAATTGAAAGTGATGCTAACTCCCTCTTACCTCTCATTCAACTACAAAATCTACCGACCAGAGAAGAAGAGTGATTAAAAGGGCTCACAGCTTTCTCAGGAATATTCAGCGAGAGTGTGGATATATGGAGAGTCCCTCGTGATGTCTCATTTCTAAGGTTGTAGAAGTAGCAATCACTCAAATGCTACAAAGAGAAAAGGCCTACGGGTGCCTGACAGTAATCACATGCATGTTAGAAATTAGGAATAGTTCTTAAGGTGGTACAATTCTAGGAAGTTAGAGAATGGATTCATTCTAAGCATGGGCGGAAAATCCGTTTCGCTCGCGGATTTTGCGGATTTTCGGTAAATTCGCAATCCGCGAGATTCGCGAATCTCCCGCAAAATCCGCAAATCCACAAGCAGCGGATTTTGCTCGCACTGCTCGCACTGTTCGCGTGAGTTCGCGGCTTCCCAGTACAACTTCGCGCCCCGCGAATAAGTGCAAAATTGCAGAAATACGATCTTAGCAAAACTGAAACTACTTACCAGGTTCAAAAGTTCAGGCTCATCATTAGTAGCCATTTCCTGTAGTGCTTCCTGAGGGGCCCCTCCAGAGTTCAGTTGCCAGTTGCAACTATTATGTGACCCTGCTCTGAACCTCAGAATAGTTACACATATGCCACAAAGGTCCTGAATTACAGCTAAGGGAGATAAGCAGGAGCCAGGCTGGAAGTTCAAATCCATTAATCAGCCCCTAATTCATTATTGTCAGTTGGGGCAGGGCAGGTGTTGTAACTAGTTTTGCAACAATGAAAGCACTTAGCAAGTGCAAAAGATCACTAATCAGGAAGCACTAAGGAAGCAGGTGCCAGCTAAAAAAATATTCTGTGACACATTAATCAGCCCCAAATTAATTCAGGTCACTTGAGGCAGGGAAGGTGTGCTTGCGTTGCCACAATAATGTACACTGACTGGACAACCAGAGGGTGCTGTGATGAAACAGAGGGTGGCATGGGTGGGCCAGAGGGTGGCATGAGTAGTCAGAGAGTGGCAGTGGTGACAGAGAGTGGCAGTGATGAAGAAGAGTGTCCCAAACAGGCTGGACACGTAGAAACAACAAGTTCGCGAAACTTGCGACCCGACAGGTAAGTTCGCAATTTGCGACATTGTACAAAACCCTCGCGAACTGGCAGAAACCCGCGCAAACACAAAAAAAAAAAATCTGCAAATTCGCGAGAATTCGTGGATTTTGCGGATTGCGAGTTCGCAAATCCGCAAAATTCGCGAACGCGAGATTCGCAAAATTCGCCCATGCTTAATTCATTCAAATAAGGTCATTTTTTCTGATTGGGGAAGAACTGTTACCTAAAAGTGAGACATTTCATGGATTGAAGCAGTGTCAATCACCTAGCTGCTACCGTTAAGTGCAGGGGTACAGTTATTGGGGTAGATGGCACGAATCACTCAAAAGGAGCATTACTCATGTCGTACGGCGGGACCAGCCACTCAAAAAGGGTACAATTTTGAGATGCAGAAGCACCTATCCCTCCAACAGGGCACTATCAGTCACTCAGATAGAGCATGGTTGTTGGAGTGCAGTGGCACCAAATTTCAAAATGATACAACTAAATAGGGCGAAACTGGTCCTTTCCACAAGGAGAATTGATATCCCTGCTTGTATGGGACCGACTAGATGGAGAGAGCAATATTTCATTTGGACAATATAGAATCTCCTATAGAGGAGTAGTTCCCCATCACAGTTTTATCTGAGCGGGTGACCTGTAAGGATTAATGAGCAGTGCTTCATAGCAGGGGTAACATTCTGGAACCTGTTGCCTTTTTCCACATCTAATGTTCCTTAATTCTGATGTTTTTCACCTAATGTTCTCTAAACAAACAGAATAACCAGGTGTCAGTTCAAGTTGTCACCAGATAGAACTGCACTCTTCCATGTCAGACCGAAACAAAGTGCTCTTTCTTATTAAGGTCTAAACTCTTACTAAGCAGTGACACACATAGACAGCTGTACTCATTTGTACAATGTCTACTGAATATCTCTGTAGTGGTGAGGACAATGATGGTGTTTGACAACACAAAGGAGTTGTGTGGTTTCAATAACAAGACATGTTTTTTCTATTTGGATACTCTCGTGCACATCCTAAATGGAGTCCCAGTCCCAGAAACTAGCAAAGGATTTTAGCTACTGTCACAGATGGTGTATAAGAAATTGTTGCTTAGATCATTCCTTGGTATAGCTACTGGCACCTATTGACTGATGATTTTTTTTCCAAAATTTGACAGCTCTTCAAAATGTTCTGATTTGAATTTGTTTTAATACAATCCTGAATTTGAATTTAAAAACATTTGTATAGCGCGCTTCTACCACGCGGTTTCTTGGCGCTTTTGGATTGCGAGGAGACAACAGGAGCAGAGGGAGTTTACACAGCGTGAGCTCAGGAGAAGAGCAGGGTTTTGAGGCCTTTCCGGAACTCAGTGTAAGAGGGTGTCATGCGGAGTTCCGCAGAAGGGAGTTCCAAAACACAGGAGCGAGAACCAGCCTTTTTATTTCTGAATCGGTGAGTGGTTAGGAGTGCCTGATGGGTGGAGCGAAGCTCTCTGCCCGGTGTGTAAGGCTTAATGACGGAGCAAATGAACTCCAGGGCGGTGCCCATTTTGGCCTGAAAAGTGAGGCAGCCCAGCTTGAACAAGGCTCGCTCTTTCACCGGCAGCCAGTGCAGTGCCTGCAGTAGGGGAGTGGCACGATGGAATTTAGGCAGCCCATGGATCAGGCGGGCAGCCTGGTTCTGCACTAGCTGCAGACGGTGAATGGCGTAAGCCGGGCGCCATTATAGATGATGTTGCCATAATCAAGGCGCGAGAGCACCATAGCCATCACTATGATCTTTAGGGCAGGTAGGGAGAAAAAGCGAGAGATCTTCCTAATGGTTCTGAGGGAGAAAAAACAGGAGGACACAACCGAATTAACCTGTGAGTGAACAGAGAGTGAAGGATTATGGAGGATACCGAGGGTTTTGACCTTGGGAACAGGGAGCGGGGGGACACCAAGTGAAAGAGGCCAGTGAGAAGGAGACCAAGGACTGCAACCACCTCCGGTCAAGACTAGCTCCGTCTTGTCCGGATTGAGTTTGAGGTGGTTGCAGTTCATCCAATCCTGGATGAACAACATAACAGATTGACCGTTCTGGGAAGATGAGGGGAAGTGAGAAAGGTTGAAAATTAGCTGGAGGTCATCGGCGTAATTGAACACTGTGACCTCGAACTGCTGTAACATAAAAATAAGGGGGTAGATGTATAAATTAAACAAAAGAGGGGAAAGTGAAGAACCTTGGGGGACCCCGCACACAACCTTACGGGAGGCAGCAGTGAAACCAGCTAGATGGACCGCCTGAGCCCTATCACTCAGGAAGGACTCAAGCCAAGCTTGGGCTAGGCCCACAATGCCTGCCGCCCTGACACGGGTGAGGAGGATGGAGTGGTCCACCGTGTCAAAAGCGGCGGACAGGTCTAAAAGAATGAGGGCCTGCGGGAGGTTGATGTCAATACCCTCGCGGAGGCTGTCCATCACTGAGATCACCACCTTCTCCGTGGAGTGGAGGGGGCGGAAGCCCGCCTGCCGAGGGGAGAGGCAGTGATTGGTTTCCACGTAGGTGCTCAGGGTGCTGGTCACATGAGTTTCTAAGACCTTACCCAGGTAAGGCAGGAGGGAGATGGGACGGTAGTTGGAAGGGGATGAAGGGTCAGCACCGGCCTTTTTTAAGATGGGGATAACTGCCGCCAATTTGTGGGCAGTGGGAACCACTCTGTTACTGAGTGAGTCATTCAGAAGTGTGAGGTGTGGAGTTGGACAAGCTAGGAAGATTTCTCTCAGGATGTGAGCAGGGGCAAAGTCCAGGGGGGAGCCTGACTTCACCTTTTGAAGC
This sequence comes from Lissotriton vulgaris, assembly GCF_964263255.1. Lineage (NCBI taxonomy): Eukaryota > Metazoa > Chordata > Amphibia > Caudata > Salamandridae > Lissotriton > Lissotriton vulgaris. The sequence continues at coordinate 1,433,145,477 of NC_141693.1, read as the reverse complement.
AGAGGGAGAAGCGTGGCTTTAGTCAGGGGGGGGATGGAGGTGAGTTTAGAAGTGGCAGCAGGTGGGGAGGGGTTAGTGAATGTGGGGGATGGGTGGGGGATATTGGCCTTGATCTTTGCGACCTTATCAACGAAGAAATCGTTGAGCGAGTCGCAGAGAGGTTGGGAGGGGGGGATCGAAGCCATGGCTCTGTTAGATGAGGCAAGCTCGTGCACTGTAGCGAAGATTTCTTTGGATTGTGACTCCGCTGACAGTATCCTATTGGAGTAGAACATGGTCTTAGCATTGAGGATGCCTTGCTTATATACCTTAAGCACGGAGAGATAGATCGTTTTTTGGGCGGGGCAGTATGCTCTTCTCCATGCACGCTCTGCTCTGCGTGCGGCCAGCTTCTTCTCCTTGAGGTCAGGGGTGAACCAGCGGTTAGCAGCATGGGCTCACTTGACCGCGATCTGCCTCAAGGGGGCAAAGTCGTCGCCTGCTTGGGTCAACCAGTTGTTAATGGTGGCCAGTTGGACCGGGGCGGCGAGGCCGGAAAGGTGGGGGCTGGAGTTGGCTAGGGATGAGCAAAGGGATGGCATGTCAGCTTTACCCCATTTCCTGACCCAGATGTTCTTGGGGAGTGGAGGTTTGACAGCTGGGGCTAAAGCGAGGGAATCTTGCCTCCTCTCAGAGATTGAGTAACTTTGTGATGCACATGCAATTAAATCAAATTCAGGGTTAGAATCCCACATTTTGCTTAATTTGTATCCCTTTCGACCTGAAGTGATGACTGAGCTGCCTTCATGTATGGTCACAACATTTCTTCTGAATGCTCACAATATTTCCTCTTCTCAAATTAATGCAATCTATGCATTTTCTAAGTCCACAATAAACCCCCTCCTTACATTTTAGAACTCTTCTTTACTTTTCTATATATGTCATCAGTCATGTTGGCAAAAGGCTCCTTGATCTACTGGAGAAGCATTCTGACGTAATACAAGCACTACAAAATAAGTGTCAAAGATTATATTGTCTTCCACCGTAGTGCACTGAGGACCATGCTGCCTGTTCACACCTCTCCTCCTGGACACTCATAATGCTGCCCAAGAGAGAAGAGCCTGCCAATAAGGCGGGCCAAGAAAAAAAGGGGGGAAACTTGTTGTTCAGGTCTGATGACTGAGGCATGATGGACCTATGACCACAAGTGATAGAGCACGTATAACACTCTAAATTGTATGTGTGCACAATACTCATGGTTTAAACGCACTCACATATATTTTTATCGTTTGCAGTGTTTTATGATTATTAAGATGCATTTATTCGAGTTATATTAGCTTTAAAATGTAGTGTGCACATCAAATAAGCTTTTGTATGTATTAAAGAAACTTATAATTCCTGTATGTGTAATGTACAGGATGAAATTATATTTGTGTAATGTAAATCATATTTAGTTTAAGTTGACTGATTTGTAGGCCCAAACTGTAGGTTGTTTTGAGTTTTGTTTCTCCTTGGTTGCTCAAGAATTATAATTAAATGAATCCTTTTTGTGCTCGAAGACAGTATGTTCTCATCCTACTGCAGGTGCCGCAATTCGACCTCGTTATTCTTAGATTTAAGGAGATACTCTGAATGCCTTTGAAGAAGTCTAAAAGGCGAAAAGGGAGGACGCCTTTTGTGTCTGGCCTATCTGGGAACAAGGCCACTGGAAGAGAATCATGTTTAATTGAAGGCTTCTGTGGAAACTTACTGAAGGAGGGTGTCCATGAATGAAGTATTGTTGGTTGAACATTATCTTTTTGTATGATGCGCAGGGACAGATTGAGAAGACTTCTGCTTATTTTGGAGAAGAAGGAGCATCTTAGAGCGAGCTCCATAGCTTTAAGCTATCAGATCCATTTGACGTGAGTAGTTCTTAGGAAGTCAATACGTGCTGACAACTATGGGATAGGATATTGGGGAAATAGGTAGGACTCTCAATTAGAGCAGAGTAGTGAAAGATACTTTTGTTTTTCTCTCAAAAAGAGAATTGGACTCAGCTTCTATCCATTGGTGTATTTTTATTTTGTGGTTCATCATATTATGCCAAATGAATGACATATGTAGACTCGGCTCTGTATTAATTTTTATGTACCTATATACTCTGATATCGAGCTGTGTTTATATTCAATTATTTTTGGCCTCATTATAAATCCTCAAAACTGGAATTCGGAGTCTGTAGTCCTTTAAAGCATGTCTAATTGAAGGTATAATTTTGAATTGTTTTACTCCCCTCCACAATTTTTAGCAGAAAATAAAATACCATCTGCCTTGAACTTAGTAAGGAAGGACCAAATTCTGTGTTACCACAAGGAACAGGAAAACCCCCTACAAGAATGGCAAGGCACAGTTAGCACTAGAGGGCATTCCCATTCTTACCTGACTTGCATAGGGTTTTCCTACCTATTACACGTCCTTCCTGTCCTCAACACTGATATTATCTGTATGTGGTCTGGGATGAGAGGAAAGGAGAGCCTAGATACTGACAAGAATATAAACTTTGGTTACCTCCATCTCTTGACTGTCACACAGTCCTTACTCCACTGCTTAGCCACTTTTCCAAGGTTGTACGAATGGCCAATTAATTGAGAAAGTAGATGGTCTCTGATATTCCTCAATGTCTTCTTGAGAAGGTTTTAGGCAGTGAGTTCACTCAACAAATCTGGTTGCCAGTCTTGTATATCTAACGAGGTAAACAATCTTGGGTAGTCCTAAATTTACTACTCCTAAACTGAGAAAAATCCTAACTTTAAGACTTTCGGTACTCACAGAAGGCATTTAGGAGTCCAAAAGTTAGGATTCCTAACTTTACTACTCCTAAACTGAGAAAAATCCTAATTTTACGACTTTCGGTATTCACAGGAGGTATTTAAGAGTCCTAAAGTTAGGAGTCCTGACTTCTGTGAATACCGAAATGAGTAAGTGCCTTCTCTGAATACCAAATTGGTAGTAAGTTTAGGATTTTGTCTTAAGTTAGTTCTGTGAATCAGGCCAATAGAGTTTAACCTTTAGAACATAACATTTACCATAGGATAAACCAATTTTGTTTTATTGTTCGACTTTGGCACCATTTGCAGATTCATCCCAAACCTTTCCAAAAAGATTTTTTGACTACTTTCTTCATGGAAAGGGTGATTCTTCAAATGCAAAATCCCCATTAATTTTCCATTGACTATTTTAAGAAGCACTACTGTAAAAACTGCTGACAGGAATTACACCAAGTTCGTCTGGAAGCTAGTATCTTGGTCCTGAAACTGTGCCTTTATGATTTGGTGTAAATCCATTCAGTAGTTTTTAAAATATCATGGTACAAAAATATTTGCAAATCTGGGCCCTTATTACAGATAGGGTGCACTTTCCATGTTTGCACCATGGTGCACCTTAAGGCAAATCCGCCGGGTGCAAAAATGGAAGGTGCACACTGTCAGGAGCAATGAACGCAAACTTCCTGGGGTGGAGAGCGTGTTGCACCGCATAAGGGTCCTCTCTCTCTCTGAGCGCGGGTTAAATTAGGAATTGTCCAAAATGTGCATATTATTGATATCATGACAATACGAGTGGGCCTAGTCCTGCAGTATATAATGTTCATGTTATAATGACTAAATATGTGTGTTGAATATAAACGTTATTTACATACATTCTGTGTGAAGTCTTTTTCGTGGTGCTCAGTGTATTTATTGTGAGTGGCTGCTGTGCCTTTGCTTTACACATTGCCTCTGAGAAAAGCCTGACTGCTCAGTGCCAAGCTACGCAAGGGTGAGCAGAGGTTAAGCAGCGAGTGTAATCACCAGCCCTTGATGGGAGTGGGAGGTTCTACCTGGCTGGGGGCATCCCTCCAGCCAACTACCAAATGCAGGTTCCAACACACCTCCACCAATTATTCTATGTAGGTCTAACCACAACCAACTCCCTATCAACCATGCTCCTCAAAAATAGTGTCCAGGAATGCGTTGTGAATCGGAGCTTTGTAAGGAGCGCTATAAAAGGTATAAATTCAAGATAATATTTGTTTTGACTCGGTAAAAATATCATTGGCACTCCAGAATTGTATGCTTCAGTTGTCTACTTGTACTTTATTAATTATGTAAGCAAAAGGCCTTGCACTCACTCCTCTTTCTTTGTTCGAGGGTTGGTGTGGCGAAGCAGCAGTTTTTCTCTGCAAATGTGATACTTAAGACTTCCACGTGTTTGAACAGCCCTTCTATACATTTTTTCTTTACCCTGATTCCACAACTTGCAAAAAGAGATAGATATAGCAATAAACCTTCAACTTCCTGCAGGTCAGGGCTTGCGTGCATATTTGTGAAAATTGTAGAGGTGCCTCTAAATTTCAGGAGAAACATGACATACTCAGTAGAGAAAGATGAAAAGAAACAGGGGCGTTAGCAGCGACCATGCCTGAGGCCCCTGGTGAATATAATGTATTTCTGAAAACAAGATGGGCAGCCATGGCTTTAGCATTTGACTCTCTTTGAGAGGAGAAATATGGTGTTAGACTTCATATGGTTGGCGGTTTCCTTAAACGTATTGGTTGAACTGGAGAACAAAAATAGAAATTTGTGATAAACTTAATGAAATAAATATTATGGGGCATATTTACAAGTCCCTTTCTCCACAGGAACGTCACTTTTTGTGATGTTCCTGTGGCTATAGGGGCTTTGCCTTATTTACAAGAGTGTGTTAACTCACTTAACTTAGCTTAACGCTGCCTTGTAAATAAGGCACTCTTGCACGCCAGACTTAGCGTGAAAGGGGTGGGGAATGGGTGTTGCGGTGGGCGTTCCACCACAACACCCACTGATTTTGACGCTGCCCCCTATTTTCAATGATGGCATAAATAGGAGGCAGCGCCAGAATAAAGACCAAGGAAAACCTGGTCTTAACATGGCAAATTGAGGAGAAATGTTTCATTTCTCCTTGTTTTTGCTGTTTCTATATATGCTGCATTGTGCAGCACACATAGAAACAGCAAATTGCCATGAAATATTGTTTATGTGCAGGAAGGTGTCCCTACCTGCACATAAATAATCATTTTTAAAAAATGACAGTTTGCAACTTTTATGTGTGCTGCACAATGCAGCACACATAGGAGTTGCAAATCGCCATTCTGGATTGTTTATGTTTAGGAACAGAGACCTTCCTGCACATAAACAATCATTCCCTGAACACAGGCGCCCTTGAACTATGGTGCAAGGGTGTCAGCGTTGGCGCAAGGCAGCTAAATTTAGCGCCAGCGCAGGGAGACATACAGGGATGTGACAAATTATTGTAAATATGGCACATCCCTGCATTTATAAAGTGACGAAGCGCTGTAATTTTGAAGCAAACCCATGCTCCATCTTGTAATGATGACCCTTAATTATTTAAAGCAAAACTCGAATACAGCATGGGTTTAATTTGTGCCTGTTGTTTCCGGTGCTCAGCACCAGCACCTAATTGTCAAAACAATACAGTCTACTACATGATGGCGCTGCTCATGTAATTTAGAGATGAGCAGAACAACAGTTGTTTAGGAATAAAATATACATTACAATAGTGCTAATATCTGCCTCCCCAGCCATTCCTTTAGCTTTGGGGACCTGGAATAATTGAACTGTCGCATTTACATTCGAGAGAGATGGTTAGCAGTTGTTTTGGCAGCGATGACAAGGGCAATGGGTGGTGCAAGCTGCAGTGGCCTCCTGGTCAGAGCCCTGGCACTTCATATTTTACAAATTAAGCACTGATCACAATTAGACTTTAGAAATGGGAAAGCAGGGGCCCTGTTTATCGAGCCCTTTTCTTCAGAGATCCGGGGATGTGAAAAAGGTGACAGGCTTTATGACAGAAGTAAAGAAAATGTAGATTATTGAAACAAAGCTAGTCGAAATTGCCCTGCCCTGAGACATAAAAATTACAAGTCCTTGACAATTGGAAGTCAAAGGGTCTTTCAAAGGAGCATTTCCCCCTTTTTGGGACTAGCAAGGAAAAGCTTTGCAAGGTTTTGAGGGGTGTCCCCTGGTAACCCATCACAAAGTATAGGATGTCCATGACTGTCAGCTGTCATTGTGCAAATGTCCGCTACTGGCAAACATCCTACACCCAATGTCCCTTTTGACTTTCCACATTTTCTGCCATCTTTAAACCTGGCTTTTGAGGGATAGTGATTAAATTGCCATAAAATTGTGTGACTGAACAGCGATAAAGGTATCAACACATTCGACTCACATTTAAGGGATGAAATGAACGACTTTAAATTAATATTTAAAAGGATCATAGGGCGCTAGTTTAGTTCACTTATCACATCCTGCCGGAAATTAAGGGCTGCTGCATAGCTTTATCTTCTGTCTACCATGGGCCTCGTCTATATACTGAATACCTAAACGCCTTGAATTGATCTAAATCCGTAAAGAAATAAAACAGATATTTCCCATGGTTGAAAGATTAAGCATCAGTTGCATAGTCAGACAAGGTCACTTCAAACTTCTCTAGAAACTTGTGGAACAGAAAATAGACGATCGTGCTAACAAGTTTAAATTGACATATCATGCTGAGCTGTATTAGACATCTGAAAAGTGAAGCTGAAATATAATAGGAATCCAAATACCAGAATACATCCAAGCTATACAATTGCTGTACACATGCAAAAACGTTTTGATCACTGCCTCGGATTTATGGGATGTGTTCTTCACCCTTTTACAATCGTGTGAATTTCACCCAAAGTTGTCTTAAAAATCTTAATTTTACACAGCCTCAGCTCGTTCCATGTCCAAAGGAACAAAGGGGCAAATTACCAAGAACGGCGTTAAAATTATCGCCGCTTTAGCGCTAGGTAACTGCAGCTAAAGGAGCAATAATAGGCTTGATAATATGCCCTTGAGAATTCCAATAGAAGCCCATGTTCAAACCAGAACATGGGCTTCTATGGGAATTCACCAGGGCATATTATCAAGCAAGCCCATTATCGCCACTTTAGCCTCAGTTTCCTGCCGGTAAAGCAGCGATAATTTTAACGCTGTTTCTTGATAATATGCCCCATAACTTCATAAATGCAGCAGAAAAAGGTTAGATAAACAACGTTCTCCTACACGGGCCGAAGGGTCCGTTATACTGTAGCGCTAAGTAGGAAGTCCAGGTCTAACCATCGATTGTTGCTGGGTTAGAAAATCTGGTGGTAGCCAATGGTGGGCAAAGCCAGTGCCCCAAGCTTTCGCACTAGAACCAACACCGGTTGACCCCGGCCCAAAGCAAGCCTTTTGCACAACGCGCTCTTTCTGTAGCAAGGTGTGAGAGAACAGAAGAGGGCACATACACGACCGTACTGGGAACCAAAATCAGCCCTAATCATTCTCTCGATTGGCTCCAGGGCAGGGGATAGGGAGTGGGGGCCACTCCTCCGCTATAGCTGAGGGCCGTCGCCCCACTGCTTTCTCGAAGTGCGGGAAGCAAAAAATAGAATGGTAACAACTTTTAGTTTTGGAAAACAAGCTTGCAGTTTTGCAACCCTTCTGTCCTAATTTTTGGGTACAGAGAGCAAGCATGGAGGCAGTGGCAAGGAGGAAAGGCTGACAGCTGCAGTGGAGTAGCCATGCAAGGAAGAAAAATGGCCACCTGGCCATTGTGTGAACTGTGACATACAGTAATATTCATGGTTCAGTGGGCACTCAGACCTTTGGGCCCCAGTGCCACTGCACCTGCTGCACCCATGGAATCGATGGCCCTGGACATCAGAGTGCAAGAGTTCATGGACTACGGCTGGTGGGAGACTGGATGTATTTCAAAATGATGAAATCCACATATGGAAGGACCACCGTGTAGTACTGTAACTATGGTACAACCCAGGAAAAGGAAAAAGGAGGGTTTGATGTTGAATGTGACCCTCTACTTAAAAGTACTCAATCAAACAAAAGCCCAACCAGGGAACTGCATTTTTTTTTCATTCTTGTATTCATACAGCTAAACAGGAATGATCAAATGCTAGTCCTATGTGGAACCGATCCAAAACTTTTCAAAATGAAATCATTATTTATGCAGTTGTAAAACCCACCAAAAACCTTATAGGAGATACCTCAATGGAGCTACAAGGTGGGAACACATCTATGGCATCTACTGTGTCCCGGGCTTTTCTTCATTGGTGTCTGTTGTCAAGTTACCAGTTAAGAGAAGCTTTATGAAACCGATGTTTCATAAAGTAAAACTTCGACCAGACCCTTTCGAACAGTGGATATGAAATGTTTTGGAAAATGACAATCAAAAAAGCATTCACTTAAAATTGTAGGCCTCAACATGAATAACGTTGGTTCCCAAAGCCTTTCGTTCTTAAGCCCTTCAATAATAATGAATCTGGTGTTAAAGGTGATCAAGGTGAGGCAGCCAGTAAAACGCATCAAGTGAGATGATAGGAGAATACCTCAAAAATACATCCCTTGCAAAATAGCAGGTCTGGACTGTTCCTCATTTCCGTTGATCTTGTGGGGAAGCAAATACTGCACCAATTGTTTTTGTGTTTTGTTTTGTTTTGTAAAACAGAGACTATACATCAAGGTACATGAAGCTACCATGAGTTTCCTAGGCCATCTTGGTTAGCGGGGAGGATGCGGCACCCATGCATGCCTTCCAAGTAGACACGTTAGAACACCATTCCCTCTTAGCTCACTCTAAGTGTCAACGTCTTGGAATGGCACGGTTCCCAATCCAACACGCCCAAGCCAGGAGGCACCGCCACCGCCCTGTTGGAACAGTGTGAAGGGCAGAGCCGTCCCTTCAGGCAGGCACGCTACAGCCATTCCAGTCGGTTTGGGTGGGGCCGCCACTTGCTTCCACTGTAGACTGCACAGAGCACCGCAGCTCAGTGACTATCACTAACAACCTTCATACATTTCCCCCTTGCTGAAAAGGCTCCCAGCATGCACCTGGTAAGGTGCTTTGGGCTTGCATTTCGTTTTTGGAAGAGTACATGCACTCTGAAGAGGCTTTGGCACAACTCGGTTAAATTCAGCCGAGTTTTTCAGCCTCATAGAAGGGAGGGGTCAGGAGAGGATAAGGCAGGAGACACTGCAAATTCGTGAACCCCCTTCTGAGCCTGTGTGTAGCAAACTAAACTGGAATCCATTACCCAAGACCAAAACAGTTACTCTTCGACTCTACTTAATGTTGTGCAAGTGATTGAGATCAAAGCGTATCGGGAAAAAATAGAGAGCCATATTTTGCTTTGAGGCGAGATAGAAGGGCTTGCAAAGCATTTGAGAAATTGTAGAAGCATTGCGGTACGCGTGAATTGTCATTTTTCAACCTCCGTAATGGGCCAAGAAAACACGAAAGAGCAAAACAACGATGGGTGATTGCCATGGATACCCAATGAGCGGATTTGCATGTCTAATAAAAGAAGTTTTAGTCTGTCAACAGCTCAGGCTGACCAATGTAAATAACTCTGACAAGTCTAAGCAGACAGGTTGGTACTCACTACAACCCTAGGACATACAAGGAGGCTGAAAACAGTGATTCATTAAAAAAACAAAAACAGTAATTGCAGGGACCCAAAGTTTTTCTTAGGAGTTTGTGGTCCACGCTGTCCTTCCTAGTATTGACTCCCGTTTCTGCTTCTTTCTTCCTCTACTCCACAGTTCCCGAAGTTTTATTTCGCAATTGCAAGTTATTTTTGTCATTGCTGCTTCATCAATGTTGTTGCACTCTCTTCCTTCTTCCCTTTCTACCTTTCCATGTGGTTTGAATTCTGATCTTGAAAAAATAGTCCTGGTCCCTTAAAATGTATGCTGGTGCAGCGGGCTGGTCTGCGGCCCAAAACTCCCCAACCGCAGCTGCTTCTTTCGGCCAAGAGGACCCACTGGGTTTCAGAAAAAAACAGCTCTGACGGCAGAGCCACGCAGTTTGGATTCTCATCAGCCCTGCAAGCCCAGGCAGAGGAGGCTTGCGCGTGAGATGTCGAAATGTAACCCCTTTTCTCCGTTTCTTCCTCTCTCTCTTTTTCCCTCTCTACCGCAAATGATGCCAACACCCTCAGGGTGTACCTGTCTTCCAGATAATTCCAGATTGCCGCCGTCAGCAGAGCAAGCTGCATGACGCAGCTTGCCTGTTGCTTAGACAAAGAGGCAAATTAATTCAGATTTACCTCTGTTGCTCGCATTTCAAGGAGGGGCCCGGGGTGCACAGTCTGCAAAAGTTTTCGGAGTCGAACTAACTCCGAATAGTGTTACCTATGGGACAGCCATACAAATCTAAATTAAAGCAGGTGGGATTGATTTTCTAAAAGGGCAGGCAACTTTCCTAAAATCAGCAGTTTTGACAAAGGTGAACCTTTGAAAATTATAATTTCCTATGGACGGTTTTATTCCTCTGTGGGTAACATCAGTTACATTGTGGTGGTCAAAAATATTCGCTTGTTCAACTTGCATTTAGGGGAAGCAACTTTTTTTGCAATACTAGGAAGTGGCTATCACAGGGGATCAAGGCCTCATTAGGTAAGTCATGCAGTCAGCGAGTCTTAGCAGCACATGCCTCTTCAGACTCTCTTTCAACTGTACACGTGGAGTGAAGTCACTTTAAGAAATCTGTTGGGCGCACTTATGCCTAGCTGTGTTCAAAACTTTCTACTAACTTTTCCGAGCATGAAGTGTGCAGCCCCGCCCTGCCATGGTCTAGTGCTGTGAAGTGGCTTTAAGCAACACGGGGTTAGGCTTCCAGGAATAAATAAATACATATATAGATAACATGTTCCTGTTTCCTTCAATGACTTGGGGCCCGATGTAGGTAATAGTGAAATACCGAATTCTAAATACCGAATTTTACCGATTCGGTATTTAGAAATCAGTATTTCAGATGTAGGTAAGAATTCGGTCAAAAATAACGAATTCTTAATATTCCGTTATTACCAATCGGTCATTGAGATTCAGTAATAACGAATACCTACCCATTCATTCCTATAGGCTTGGAGGCCCATTGGAATAAATGTGAAGACATTCGGTATTACCGATTCGGTATTACCGGGAGATATTTCAAGGGTGCCAGGGTGTCTAAAGGACACCCTGTTGCACCCTTGAAATGTGCATGTGTGCACATGTGGCACACATGCATGCCCTAAGGGCATGTATGTGTGCCACATGGCACTTAAAAAAAAGCAAGAAAGTGCTTTTTAAAGGAATTCAGTAATTACCACCACCTTGAAGTTGGTAGTAATTACCGATTACTTAGGGCCCAAAAGACTTAAGGCAGCTCTGATATAGGACCCAAGGCCTGGGGCACCATTGGCAAACAGCAATAAGGAACCTTAGAACTGCCCTATAACCGCCGGCTACTGAAGAAAAAGGCTTCAACTGTGTTAATATAGATGTTGGTTCAGAGAAGGCATTGCCTGGTAAGGCAACAAGATGGGTTCCTCTCTAGCTTTTCATAGTTGTGGTGTCTCACAGTAGAAGTTACTTAATAAAAGTTTGTTTAAAAAGCTTGATGTTCAAATGTCTTTCAGTTCGCATTGCTGTTGGTTTGATCTGCGGGAAAGGCTGAGCACTTTACATAGCTTGAGGACCATGTAGTGTGATTGGTCTACCTCTGGGTTTTTCTGCTTGATATTGTTTTGCAAATTTAACTCAGCGCTGTTAGAACTGGGGGTCTCTAGTTGGCAATAGTATACACCTTTGACCAAATAGGGATCCTTGCTTCTAAGTCAGGGAAAGGGGATTACACGACTGGATAACCCCTGCTCTCCCCCTTGGTAGCTTGGCACGACAAACAGGCTTAAATCGGAGGCCGTGTGTTAAGCATTTGTGAATACACACAGTAATACAGTGCAAACACTACAGATGGACACCACACAGGTTTTATAAAAATAAGTATTCTTTATATAGACTTAACACAAGACCACGAACGACAAAAATCCACAATACTGTACTTAAAATAGACTTAAAGATGGTAGAAAGTCACTTAGTTTAGGTTGATGATAAATGTGACACAGTTCTCCCAAATGTACCTGGAGGCATAACTCAAAACAAAGAAAAGGCTTGCAGAGTTGGAGATGCATCGGTTCCTTGCTTCAGGGTAAATGATGTGTTGCGCCTCAATGCTTGGACAGAGTAGGGGATGCGTTTTGGTCCTTACTGGAGAGGAGGTGATGCCTAGATTCTCGTACTGCAGCCCGGTTAAGAAGTGGCAAGATGGCGCCTCGATGCGACAATCTGGTGTGATGCGATAAGATGGCGCCCTTGATGCGATGACGTGAAGACGATGCATGCACGCCCTGCGGTCGTGCGGCAAACTCTGTAGCTTTGGAGCCACGACATGCCCTGTGACACGCTACTCCAGTGATGCGACGGCGACTTTGTGGCGGCAACACGCTTCTCCGGTGATGTGTCGGGTAACAGCTTTGATGAAGGCATGCATCTCTGGTGAGGCGGCAGCAACCTCTGCAACAGCAACATTCTTCTCTGGCGATGCGACGGCAACAGCTGCAACACACTTCTTCTCGATGCGTCACACTTCCAGCTCCCAGTGACATGTAGGCTTCTGCAGACAGATTTCCCAGCAAGAAAATTCAGAGGGGAGCTGGTGGTGAAGTCTGTTGTTCCTGAGACTTCAGCAGGAGGCAAGCACAAGTTCAAGCCCTTGGGGTAATATTCTGCGAGATGATGAAAGTTCTTTGAAAGATCCTTCTCCTTTTCTTGGCAACAAAGAAACCACTGCAGGCCAGCCCATCAACACAGCACACTGGTAGGGGGACAGTCAAAACTCCTGCAGCTTCCTTTGTTCTTCTCCTTGGCAAAGGTTTGTCTTGTTGTTCTAGAAGTGATCTAAAATCTTGGGGTCTGGGTCCCCATATTTATACTCATATTCTCTTTGTTCTCTGAAGGCAGAGAGGCCCTTGCCTAGTCCAAACCAGTTCAGGTCAGTCCTGGAGCACTTTCTTGAAAAGACTCCTTCTTCCCTTCCACAGTGTAGGCCATGGACATCAGACACACCACAGGAGGTTAAGCCAGCATTGTGGAGGGAAGGCCCAGCCCTATTCAGGTTCCAGGTGCAACTCCTCCCACCTATCTACATGCAGATCTCTCTATTCAGCCCTGTTCTGACTTACCCTGTCTCCTGGAATCCCCCAGTCCCTGTCACACAAACTCCAGACAAGGAATACTCAACATAGCAGAGGCAGGCTTGGATCGTTAGGCAAGAAAATAATTACTTTCTAAAAATGTTATTTTTAAACACAGAATGTTAAAACCAACTTCACTAAAAGATGTATTTAATCATCCTGAGTTCAGGCATACTAAATTCGAATTTCACCATGTTCCCTGAGTCAGTTAGGATTATAAGCTGTTATACTCAAACTGCCCATTCTGGCCTATGGGGAACAGATAGTCTTGCAATAGTGAAAAACTAAAATGGCTGTGATTCACTATTAGGACATGCCACACCCATCAGGGCATGTCTTACCTTATACTTACAATGCACCCTGCCCATGGACCTACCTTACGGGTGTCTGATATGAAGAAAAGGGAAGGTTTAGGGACTGGCAAGTGGGTGCACTTACCAAGTCGACATGGCAGTACTAGACTGGACACAGGCTCTGCAATGGCAGGCCTGAGACACACTTTACAAGTTACCTCTGTGGGTGGCACATCCTGTGCGGCAAGCCCACCAGCAGCGTTTGATTTACAAGCCCTGGGCACGCATAATGCACTGTACTAGGGTCTGACTAGTAAATCAAATAACCCAATAATGGAGTCACTAATCAATACATCAATTTAACATATGGAGCACTTGCACTGGTGCACTGAATGTCAGTGGCACAGTGCCCAAAGCATCTAACCAGAAAAACAATTCAAAAACAGAGGACGCAATCAGTAAAAAAATGGAAGGGAGACTCACGCCAATGATACCAAGTCTAACAATCGCTATTCAGTTGTCATAGAGGGGTAGGGAGGCAATATCTACATGCATTCTTGTACATGATGAGGAAGACTGAGGACGCAATGCTAAATTCTTCTTGTTGCCAGTAGATTGTTCTTACACTAGGTTTGTGTGCCATTGCTTCTTCATGTGCATGCTTAAAAAGATCACTTGACTTTGCGCACTATGCAGCTTGCCAATGAGATTTTCCAGATAACATTGTATTTAGCTAGCTGTTGCATGACTTGGGTCTAGTACACTTCACTTTGTTGATGTTTTGTAGCAGTAGGATCTTAAGATCAATAGTAGATGGATCAATAGTAGGTGAGATGGATCGGTCTGCTTTGCACAAAAATCTTTTATCTGTGTTAGGTGTGCTGCCACTTTTATATCATATTGTTTATTTGCTTGACCCTTACCTCTTTCACACTCTCCATATCAAGATTTTTATTCTGGTGGCATCAAGAGGAATGCCTGTAATCTGAAAATACATGTGGTTCATGCATGTTGAATTGTAAATTTAGCTCCACTTTTCCTTTTTAGGTCTCGCCTACACAGCGCGCATGCAATGCATAGGAAAAAAACCTTAAGCTATTGCTTCGGTTTTTGTGTCAAAAACGTGCACGCGTTCCTTTGCCTTCAATGGCAACCTGTGCACATTTGGCGATTCCCTTGCCGGAGCTAGCTTGATACCAAATGTTTGTAATTAACTTACAAACACATGGTGCCCCTGGCTCGCTCCCGCAAGGGAAACGCTTTGTGTGCTGTAGGCCACACGCCCCTCAACCCTCCCACTTTTAGCGCAAGGTGATCACGCTTGTTTTTCTTTTGTAACCCTGCTGCTGCCAAAAAATGCTTCTCGGGGCACCTCTACACAGATTAAGTCACTGATTGACAACGCCTAAAGCGCAGAACTCGGCTATTGCCCAGACCAATTACCTTTGCAAATGCTTGTTAGTATCACATCCTGCTTTTGCAGACTCTCAAAACAACAATTGGGCTGTATATGTTTCTCTTGTTAAGGTGGCAACCCTATAGTCACTGTCCTTCCATTGCTTGCCGCTGTTTCAGGGTGTGGGGCAAATACTGTTGAGGCGAAACCTTTGCCGAGTGTTAGTTAACATGTACAAATGAGAAAACAAGAAGGTAGTAGGATCACAAAATGTACCGCTTTATGCTGTATAATTCCAGTTGCCCTGTCTAGCAGTCATCAATAATCTGTTACCAATGGCGTGCAAGCGGCAACATGTGGTGTTACTCCCACACCAAGATGGCGATTACGTTTGTCCTGTTTTTGTGTTTATTGTGCTTGTCAAGTAACGACACCATTTATGACATCCCAGGCCAGGAAGTAGTAGCAGAAAATAACAGATCACATGACTGAAAAGAGTCAACCGGTTTGAAGAAGGAAATACCGAAGACGTGAGAGTGGTGGGAAAAAGGGAAACATATCTAAACAACATACTCAGATTTCTGTATTTAGGTCATGGCCAGTGTTCGGTAAAACCCGTTCATCACACACAACCCCGCACTGGGATCGTTTAGTGATCCTGATGCTAGTGGCATTTACACTCCTCCTGTGGAGTGCAATAAACCCAGTGTGATTCTCCTACCAGCAGTGGGAATTCGGGGAGCATGAAAAGCGGCATGATTTCGTGGATATTTGGGTTGCGTTTCCTTATGCTGCATGAACATTCCTACCATAATCCTTCTTTGATGTAGAGTTTAGTTTTGGCTTCCCAAAGAGTTCATTGTAGTACTCTGCCTTACAGTGAACATCACAACAGTTCCGAAAAGTGAAATGTTGACCGCTAACGAGATGGAAGTGGCGGTTTTGAATTCGTGTAGCCTTCAAACTTTGCCAAGCCCCACGGTAAGCAAAAATTTTAAGTTCGGACCCTCCAAGCGTTGTAAAGGGAGTCGAGAGGGATCGCATTTGGCGGTGAAAGCTTATTAAATACTTCGCAAGTTGGGGTTGGCTTGGGGTAGTAGCAGAATAGGAAAGTTGTGGTATCTAGAATTGTAACCTGATCCGGTTTGAAGGACCGGGTTTTAGAACCCAGCGGCGTCAGGGAGAACGCCTGATGCCTTCGAGTTCCCCTATCTTGGCAAACAGAGACAAAGGATACATCTTGATGACGTCAAAGACCAAAGTTTATTGGCTGCAACCAGGAACAGAGATCTACGAAGCACATACGGGTGGTTCGCTAGAGACTGCACAAATTCAATGAGCGGAGCATGGTCTTTTATGGTAAAAATCAAGCCTCAGGCAACATTCCAAATTAGCATTGGGTTCATACAAACTGACCAATGACAGTGTCACAATTCAAAAGTAGCGTATGACGACAATCCCACTTTCCGTTGTCCAGCCCACCAGAAATGACCAAGCAAATTCCAGATTTCCTGTTCGATCAGGCCGGACAAACCCATCATAAAACCCTCAACCCAAATCAGTGATTATGTCGTAAAGGAAGGAACAGAAACAGATTGGAAGTGAGATAGAAAGGTGGGAGCAGTGTACCATAAACTCGGGCTTGCCCTACTCTTTGATCTTTATCAGACCAGCTGCTTTGCAAGGAACTGGATCAGCGAGGTCAGCCTCGGGCAAGGAGTCAATTCGGCCAGGTTATTCAGAAGTCAGCTAAGGCATACGTGTCTCAAGGACTCGTTCGGCCGCAGTCTTCGGCCTATGTGAGGGCAACCATACAAAATGGCTGCCGTACACAAAATGGAACCCGAAGGTTCGAACTAAATCCTTAAATACAGAGTGTTCTCATTGATCGATTCATGCCAAAACACTCAGTCACACTACACTCGTCATTTACGGTCTGCTGACACCAAAATCGTCTATTTCCGCCGACCTTTATTGAGCGGGTTCGGAATCATCGAACCTCACTCACGAACCACAGAACTACAGACCCTCGTTTTGCCCTTACATAGGCAACAGACCCAAACCCATGTCAATCTGAATCCGGATCTATATTCATCAGATCATCGATATGTTGCTGTAGCATCATCCTATTACTTAGTACCTCTCTCTGGACAGGTCTCCTTGCACACGAAGTAGCACAGAGGCCACAAATAGCAGGAGCACACTGTACACAGAGACAGAACAGGAAAAGGATAGCTAAGACCATCCCAATGACCATCAAAATCTTCCAACCCCAAGTGGATATCAATCCCCATCACCATCCCATCAACGACCAATCTCCTTTGTCCAAATGGACAGAATTGGAGATCTTATGTAGCTTGGAAATGGCCTGGAAAACTGACGGAGCGTTGTCTGGAATGAAAACACAGCAGCTCGATTGAATCAGTTTACAAACTCCACCTCGATCTGCTAGTATAACATCAAGGGCAACTCTATTTTGGAGTGTCATAAGTCTATCCGACTGGAGCTCAGCAGTCAAGTTACTAAGGGCACCGGCAGTTTCGACTATGGTGGACTCAACCACTCTCGTCAACTGGCGAATATTCCTGCTGTTAGCCATTGGTCCCCAGAATGGCAGAAAAGCCTTAAAGAAATCTCCCAACTCTTGCCCTGCAGTGTCTTCTTGAATAAAGACACCTCTAGCAACTCTCGTCTTATGGTAATCTGCCGCAGCTGTAAAAGTGGGAGGCAACAGGAAAGAAACAAAACATGTGCCCGAAAAATCAGGGGGAAACCATGTATATGCTTTGTCATAGCAAACAAAGTAGGTACCCTTAGCAGTTAAAAATGCTGGGGAAGACTGGGACGTAAATACATAGGTGTCAGTACAATCGCTCTTCCCTAACTGAGCTCTCGGATTCTTGCCATTACCCTGCAGACAATAGCGACCCTGATGGGGCACAATCCAAATCGGTGGAGAACTTTTCGCTCGCTGGTTGACACTCAGACTAACTCCATATCCAGTAATATCCCAACCACTATAGGGTTGCTTCTCATCTATCGGAATAGTTTCAACGGCATTAGTCCCTTTGACCATGTCGACTATGCCTCTAGCAACTGCACTATTCTTTGGGTTGTCTTTCGGTGAACGTTGAGGATAGACACTATGGGCATAAATAAACATCGTTCTGTAAGCCCAAATCGAACCATTTAAACTAAAGGGCAAAACTAAGTATGGAATACCCTTATCAGTCGTATGGAGCATTAGACCACAAATCCAACAGTTTGTTGTGTTCATCACTAACTGGTGTTGGTCTAAAAGTTGGATACAGGAATTATTGGCAAATTCCAATCGTCTAACTACCTCATGTTCAGGCAAAGGATGAAAAGAATGAGAAGAAATAGTAGGTGGAGGTGTAGGTTGCACAGTGGGATTAAACGTTACTTTAAAAGAGAATGTCACATAACCAATTATGAATGTCATCAAGCCCAATAGTAAAAATACACACGGTATTAGAAAACGTTTCTTCGATATGAGTTTACATATCTTCTTTCTAAAAATCATTGTCCGTGCAGGTCTCTCCAACTCGAAGAAATCCATCCTAAACTAAATATGCTGCTCGCGATGGTAGGGTGTTTCTGCTAAGGAATGCCTCTGTCAACCCAGGACAACTCCCTTAGGCAAACCAGAGCCTTCGACCTAGTGTCTCAGGCTTGCACTCCAAAGACTTTCGGCAACCGCGACCCTACAGCTGAACCTGGATGGAGGTTCGAAAAACAAAAATGAGTAGATCCTCGGTGGAGAGTTAACCTGCAAACAGAAAAATCATAAAAAACTTTATTTGTCTTTATTTATTTGTCCATGACTCTCGGTCGCAAATTATAGCGGCTTCTTCCAGGCAATTCTTGATCTTTGAATAAGAGTTCAGGCTCGGTAGTGTTCAATCGATTCGAAGGAGGCACAGCTTCTTGCAAAATGTCATCACTTTCTCTTTCAGTGTTCGTACCAATCAAACGAGCATCGCTGAATGGCAATAATCGTGGAACAGTGTCTGTTTCAGAGTCTGGAAGTCCCTCCTGGACCCAATTATCGTATGGTAAGGGCAAAGGTGCACGCTTACAGTGTACGCCGTGGATCCAGTTTTTTTTGCCTTGTACCAGAACTGCAGATCGTGTAGACAAGAGGACTTGGAAGGGTCCCGTCCAGCAGGGCTGACCGTTCTTGTTCCGCTGGAAATTTCTCATGAAGACCCACGAACCAGGTTCAATAGCGTGGCCTGGATCCTCAGAAGCTTGTGGAAGACTATCGTGAACCTGTTGGTCAGTTCGCGCAAGTAGTCAAGCAACACAGGATGTTCAATCTCACTAAATCTAGTTGGTCTTGGCACACCCCAAATATTTGCTGGGTGACCAAAGACCACTTCATACGGACTCAAACCCATTCTCGAATGCACAGTCATTCTGGTGGACAAAAGTGCTAAAGGCAAAGCATCTGGCCACTGTAGACCAGTGCTCGCTTGGATTTTGGCTAATTTTAGCTTCAAGGTGCCATTATAGCACTCAACTAAACCAGCTGATTGGGGGTGATTTGCACCGTGGAATTTGTGCCGAATCCCTAGTCCCTCACACACTCTCTTCATGACTTGACCCACAAATTCACTCCCATTGTCACTCCAGATAATTCTCGGCATTCCAAATCTAGGGAAAAACTCTTTGATTAGGGCTTTTGCTGTGGACAAGGCAGTATTGTCCTTAAGGGGATAAGCTTCTACCCATCTAGAAAAGGAGCAAACAACCACTTAAACATATTTCAAGTTGTTGCATCTCTCCATGTGGATAAAATCTAGCTGCAAAGCCTCGAACGGATTCATAGGAGGAGCAAAATGACCAGCTGGTGTTGGAGTTCCATTACCAGGATTGCACATCAAGCACACCATACAGTTCTTAACCAAATTCTCTGCACATTTTGGAATTCCCGCATTCTGCCAATCCGGAGCCAACAACTTGCAAATCCCTTTCACCCTGATGTGTGCCATGCCATGAGCCATTGTAACAACTGGAAGCACATTCGTGTTAGGCAACAACCATCTCTGATGCTCAGACAAATCAGTCCAACAACCATTCAAATCCAATCTACCTCTACTTTCTCTCCATTCATTCAACTCTTTCTCAGTAGCTTCAGCTTGAATGGACTTCACACTCTCAATCGTATCTTCACACATACTCTTCGCTTGAACCCATCTCTCCGGACCTGCAACATACATTCGACTCATCACATTTCTCGCAGTTTCTTTCGCAACTTCATCCGCAAACGTATTTCCGCGACCAACATCATCCGTAACTTTCTTATGGGCACTGCATTTGACAATCGCTACTTGTAACGGCAAAGTAAGAGACTCAAGAAGTTCATTCATCAACTGTCCATTCTGGATCTTTGTCCCATGCGAAGTCAGGAACCCGCGTTCACGCCACAAACGTCCAAAACTATGAGCCACGCCAAATGCATATTGGCTGTCAGTATACACATTCACTCGTTTTCCTTTCGCCAACACACATGCTCTCGTTAATGCAATCAACTCTGCTGCTTGTGCTGAATTATGTGGAATACGTGCAGCTTCAACAATCGTATTCAAAGTCGTAACAGCATATGCCGCAGTCGTATCACCATTCGGCAACTTAAAGCATGAACCATCAACCCACAAAGTACCATCACACTCAGGAAGAGGAGTGTCCCTAAGGTCTACTCTCCCTTTCGTCTCTTCTTCAGTTCTCAGAAAACAGTCATGCTGTTCTTCACTATCTGTCTCAACTGTAATTGGTAACAACGTGGCTGGATTCAACGTGTTGCATCGTTTAATGTGCACATGACTCGCTAACAACGTCAACTCATAACCCGACAACCGAGCACTAGTTAAATGCTGTTTCTTCGTACGGTTCAACAAGGTATCCACTGCATGTGGAACCATGACCACTAACGTGTTGTCCATAACCAAACCAGCAGACTGTCGAATTGAAACAGCCGCTGCTGCTGTTGCTCTCAAGCAACTCAGCAACGTTCGAGCTACAGGATCTAAAGTCGATGAAAAGTAAGCACACGGACGTTGCTTATCGTCAAATTGCTGAGTCAAGACTGACAATGCACATCCCTCTCTCTCATGAACATACAATGTGAAAGGCTTACTGTAGTCAGGAGTACCCAACACAGGAGCCGAACACAACGCATCGCGTAATTCAGAAAAGCTCTTTTGACATTCGTCAGTCCAAGGAATAGGATTTGGAGTATCCTTAACAGTAAGAGCTATCAAAGGCTTCGCTAACAAAGAAAAATTAGGGATCCACTGTCTACAGTACGACGTAATACCAAAAAAAAGTACTTCTCTCTGTGTCGTAGGCACACTCATTTTCGCAATAGCTTGAATTCTCTCTGGGGTCAGTTTCCTTCCCTCCTTCGATAAGAGGTGACCTAAGTAGGTTACTTCTTGTCGACAATATTGCAACTTGGAGAGAGAAACTTTGTGATGAAAATCAGACAAGTGGCGTAACAATGACAAAGTGGCTTCTCTACAAATCTCCTCAGTATCAGCAGCAACTAGCAAATCATCAACATATTGAATAAGGGCTGCACCATCAGGTAAAACCAACAGATCAAGTTGTGTCTTTAAAGCTTGACTATAGATTGATGGACTCTTTCAATAGCCTTGAGGAGCGCGCTTAAAGCGGAAACTTCGTCCTCCTAAAGAGAATCCAAAGATGTCCCTACTTTCCACGGCAATCGGGATACTGAAGAAAGCATTCTTCAAGTCGATCACCGAAAACCATGTGGCCGTAGCCGGAATCAGAGTCAACAAAGCTGTAATATCAGGCACGACAGGAAACTGTGGAACGACAATCTTGTCCACTTCGCGAAGATCGATGACAAATCTATATACAGGAGGCTGTGAAGAATCAGGTCTCTCCAGAACAGGCAAAACAGGACTATTGCACACATTACCTCTCGTTTCCTCAATGACACCCTTTTCGATCAGATCATAAATGATCGCTAAAAGTCCTCTCTCACCATCACTCGAGATACGATACTGTGTAATGCGCGGTAACTTAGCATTCGCCTTTAGCGTCACAACATATGGGGGAATTTCCAGTAGGCCCACATCATTCAGACCAGTAGCCCACAAGGAATCCGGTAAAGAAGACAACTCAGATGGAAAACTATCTTTCGACAGGTACATCGGAGAGATCACTCTCTCACCTAAAGTAAGATGTACTCCTGACGGAGAACAATACAGTGTCGCATACAATCTCTTCAATAAATCCAATCCCAACAAATTCTCATTACAACCTGTAGTCAAAAGAAGGGGTGCTTTGAACTTACAAGGACCAACAGAAAGAGACAACGGAGCAGAAATCGGATTTGTAATGGGGGCGCCAGAAAAACCTACGGAAACATTATCAAAGCCAGACAAATGTGCGCCAGGGAGTTTAGAAGGCATAATAGAACTCTTTGTAGCACCAGTATCTAGCAGAAAAGGTTCTGACACACCTGATGCAATCAATTCAACATAAGGTCCACTCTGATCTACTGGAACTGAAACAACTCCCTCTCTTTGTCCATGGCTGTCCTAACAATCATTACTATTCGCTTCGTCACCTTCAATATAGTAATCATCTACATAGTACTGTGCTGTCCTACCAGACAAATTTTGCTGTTGATCAAAACTATTGATCGAGTTCTGTGGATGCAAAGGACGTACTTTCTGTCCGCGACCTCTGCCTCTAGGTACTTGTTGAGCACCTCTATCTCGTACACCAGAAGCACCATTCGTGCGCTGCAACAAAACCGGACAACTATTCTTGTAATGGCCCTCTTCTTTACAATACGCACACTGATTAGGCCCATACGGGAAACACTGTTGAGAAAACTCGTTCCTTTGCGAGTTCCTCGAATATTGCTGAGGTTGCTGATAATCGCGCTGACTATTAGTACGGGGTGGATAAGCTTGTTGTAGAAGAAATTTAGTCTTCAATTCCTTAGTCTTCCTATCCGCTTTCTCTAACTCATCATTGCGCTTATTTTCATAGTACTGAGCCGTAGCTAAAATCTGCGCTGACGTAGAGACTGGCCAAGCACTCTCGGAATCCTTCAACTTAGTGCACAACTCGGGAAGCAAATTATGTACAAACTTGTCAACGAACAATCTCTGGCCACCCTCGGTAGCCATATCCTGACCACTATGATCTACAAAAGTCTCTTGAAACCGCGTAAAGAAATCAGACACAGTCTCGTCTTTCTTCTGTTTACATGCAGACAACTTGTCCCAATTAACACGCACTTCGGGCATCAAAGTCTTCATAAAAGTAATTATTCTACCAGGAAGTTCAGCAACCACATCTTCAGGCTTAGCACCTCCAACTTGTCTGTCATTCGCAGCAACAATATTAACCCATGTATCACCTAATTCATTATCATGAGCCGTATGTCGAATCGCATTCCAGATAGGCTGTGGAACAACGTTTCCAAACAACATGTCTATATCTACTAAATTCATGACGCACGAACCCACAGTTTGAGTGAGCTCTTTATAATATCCCGCCAGATTTTTACGCGGATCAGGTAGAGACTGCTTAAGCGCTAAGACTTCAGCACGTTTCCAAGGAACATGTACCCACACTCACTGAAAGTGCGCAACAACAGGTGGATGAGCATTTGAATCAGCAGGTCTCCAAACTGGAGGAACCTCTCACATCGGATACTGACGCGCTTTTCTCCTAACTGACGAATCAGGCTCAAACAACCGCTCAGAAGGAGCATTATTACGAAACAACAACAACGTCGACACTGCTTTCTCAATGTCGAGAAGACTCACAATCGTCCCTTTCGCAAACTCGGAACGCACTCGATACAATTCTTCAGGAGCTTTACCCACTTCGTCAATCCATTGTTCATGGAGGAACACACACATCATTTCAAAAACGTACCGTTGCTTTGGCGCTTTCCATTGCCTGAAAACATCCATGATACCCTCAAGATCATACTGGGAGGTATACGTAACCCATCTACGTGCCATATGATCCAAAACTGCACGCTCATCTGTGTCAGGCAATTGACTACGCGATTGTCTACTCTCACTTACAGGAGACATACCCAATTGCCCCAACAATGGAGTAAAGAAACTGGAAACTGCAGCAGTCATTCGCTGTCTAGTAGAAGGAGAAGATGGAAGAATAAGGGAAGACGGAACAATAGTGGAAGAATCCAAAGTCGGAACAGAAGAAGCATTAAGAACAGGCGTAGGAGTAGCAAGCAAAGGAGAAGGCAAAGTTGGCGGCCCCTGAGGAGGCTGCGCCAAAGGAACAGTAGCCAACGGAAAAGGAGCTGGCTGTGGAGGAATCGCAGGTGGCACAAGAACTGAAAGTTGCACAGCCACAACTGGTGGTGGTGGTGCCGTAGCACTCTGTGCATAAGGTAGTGGCAAACTCAATAGATGAGACATTAAAGGATCTTTCGCAAGATCTGTCTTGTCTTTCTGCTCTTTAGGCGGCAAAACTGGGTAGCATCTATCCACCGCTAACTTCTTCGCTCTAAGCATCTGTTCGCTCTCTTGCTCTTCCTCATTATCCCTAAACGCAATGGCAGCTTGTACCATTGACATACCTCTTTCACGTTTATTCTTCTTCGCTAGTTTAATTTCTTTCTGTTTGGCTTCTTTGCACCATATGTGGAAAGAGTCAAACATTGCCGGCCTGGCTTTCTTCTTGAACAATTTCGCTTCGAGATTATATAAAATCTCTGCTTTAAAACTACCATAATGGGGCCACTGTAGGACACCGCCTTTCCTCGTATATTTTACCCAGATCTCATTATAGCTAATAGGACCCACACCATGTTTCACGGACAATTCATATGTAGGAGTTCCAATTGGAGGAACCGGTCACACGAATCCTCCTAACCGGGAATCCTTAGAACAACCACAACCAAACAATTTTCCAAGTCTGCTAAAACCAGGCATCTTGCTCACTAGTCTAGCTTCAAACTACAAGGGAAATCTCAAAACGATAGTCTCGCGAATACACGAGTCCCTTGGCTTTGGGGCTTGCAGGTACCAAATCAAAGCGATCCACTAAAGGATACCAAAACAAACTAAGGACTGGGAGACGCTCCACTCATACTTAACTGAAATGTCAATGGCGTCACCAGAAGATGCTGAAAAGGTAGGGCCAATGACCTTTCTCAAAGTTGCCCGCCTCTATTACCACTCAAGTTACCAAACAAAAAGGCAGGCGCTGGAGACTGGAAGGCAAGAAACAAGTTTTATTCCGACGGAGCAGAACACATCAGATCGGACAGCAAGGTATCGTCTCGAGGTGCTCTAACAGCCTCTCTGAGGCCTGGCCTCTTATACACTGGTTTATGGCATGTGACCACTCTTTATTACAATAAAGACATTGTGAAGTAAGGAAAAGACATCCCCGAAACCCCCGTTTCCGGCCCATTCCAACACGTGGCTACAGTAGAGGTCCTCACCCCACATACGATAGGAGGGGGCTATCACGCAGCTGGATGTTCCGCCGATTCTTTAGAATGTGTGCGCCTGATCGGATCTCAGGGGGTGGGGAGGCCATGATCAATAGTAAGCATGGGCGAATTTTGCGGATCTCGCGTTCGCGAATTTTGCGGATTTGCGGATTCGCAATCCGCAAAATCCGCGAATTCCCGCGAATTTGCGGATTTTTTTTTTTTTGTGTTCGCCCGTGTTTCTGCCAGTTCGCGAGGGTTTTTACAATTTCGCAATTTGCGAACTTACCTTTTGGGTCGCAAGTTTTGCGAACTTGTTGTTTCTACATGTCCAGCCTGTTTGGGACACTCTTCTTCATCACTGCCACTCTCTGTCACCACTGCCACTCTCTGACTACTCATGCCACCCTCTGGCCCACCCATGCCACCCTCTGTTTCATCACCACACCCTCTGGTTGTCCAGTGTACATTATTTTCGGCAAAGCAAAGCACACCTTCCCTGCCTCAAGTGACCTGAATTAATTTGGGGCTGATTAATGTGTCACAGAATATTTTTTTAGCTGGCACCTGCTTCCTTAGTGCGCCCTGATTAGTGATCTTTTGCACTTGCTAAGTGCTTTCATTGTTGCAAAATTAGTTACAACACCTGCCCTGCCCCAACTGACAATAATGAATTAGGGGCTAATTAATGTGTCACTGAAAGAATTTAAAGTTCCAGCCTGGCACCTGCTTGTCTGCTCCTTTAGCTGTAAATCAGGACCTTTGTGGCATACAGTTAAGGTCAGAGCAGGGTCACACAATAGTTGCAAGCAGGCAACCGAATTCTGGAGGGCCCCCTCAGGAAGCACTACAAAGAATCGTTACAAATCATGAGGTTGACCTTTTGCACCTGCTCATTGCTTTTGCTTTTGCTGAAATCGTTTTTCGGTGTTTTTCGCGCTATTCGCGGGGCGCGGCGTTGTGCGAAACCGACCGCGGAAGCCGCCAATTCGTGCGAATGAGCATTTTATTTTTTTGCGGCTTGTTGTTTCGCGAGTTTTTTTGCAGTATTCGCGAGCCGCTTGCAGCGCAACACGCGAATTTACCCCAAGGTCGAGTACGGGCGCGGCCATTTTGTTTGCGTGACGTATTTCCGTTTCCGCCCGCTATGTATAATCTCGCGCAGTAAGCGCATTGCGAGTAGAGGTTCGCACGAGATCGCCCGGGAAATCTAGAGGTTCGCACGAGATCGCGAGGAAAATCTCGCGCGAACTTACTTTCGCGCTCGTGAACGGGCGCCGGCCATCTTGTTTTTCATTCATTTCCTGTGTCTGGGCATGGTGTTTAATCCTCTTGGTATCTTTGCCATCCTTTGCTTGTTTTCAGTTTTTTTTTTACGATTTTGCTTCTTATCTATCCCTCTCTTTTCCTAGCTGTATATTTTTGTCTTTTCTGCTATTTTTCTTTACTTTTAAACTACTTTTTTAAACTCTTTTCTTTTCTTCTTCCCTATCCTATTCTTTCTTAATTTTCTACTTCTTCCTACCTTACCTGCCCAGACCATGGTCAAGCCAGGCGCCGTGAAGCTGCCCAGGCACTTGAGGGCCGCAGCGGCGGCGGGGAGTAGTGCTGGACCCAGTGGCAGGACAGCATGCGGGAGATTGAGGGGGGAGCAGGTGACGCGACGGGAGATATTCAGCCCGGAGGAAGTGGGCGCGCTGGTCTACTTCGTCCAGCGCCGCCTGCCCAGGACCATCGCGGGAGGCTGCAGGATCGCGGCCGGCGGCTACAACATGCGGGAGCGCCGGAAGCGGTGGGAGAAGGTGTGCTGGGCCATATCCCACCTCTACGGGGTCCAGCGCACCTACAGCCAGGTCACCCATCGCTGGACGGACCTCCTGGACTGCGAGCGCGACCTGCTGGACCAGCTCGGCTTGGAGATCCCCGGGCTTGGTGAGTAGTAGTAGCCATTTAATCACTCACTACTATGATGTTTTCTCCTGCTCTGTGTTGTTGTATTGCAAATATTTGTTTTTTACATGGAGCAAGCCAATAATGCCGCTGATGACGATTACATTGTAGTTAAATTATATTTCAAAATCTTCTGTGCATTTCAGGTGCACTGCTCTCCTTCTCAGTGGCGTTGCTACTATGCTTATTTGTTTTCTATTTCGTGGTCTCATTGGCCTGAGTAACTATTATGTATGAGTGTACTTTACAGAACTGCGTAATGCTAGACACTAGGGGGCAGATTACATTTACAAGCCCCTTGCGCCACGTTTACGTTGCCTTGCGTGACGCAACAGCGGCGTAAACGTGCCGCATCCCTGCGAGTCATTTACAGCATGACGCATCTAGGGAGATGCGTCACGTTATAAAGCCATGGGCCTGCACCACAATGGGTGCGTTCCTAGTACGCAGGGTGGGCGGTCCAGCGGCTGTGCGCCTCGCAAAATTGCCTGCGTGAAATGTACAAGATTTAACGCAGGCACTTCTGCGACGCTGCTACGTCAATTCAATTCCTTATGTCTGCTCGAAGCAGGCGAAAGGACTGACACAGCATGTTAAGTATTGGGTGGCCCTGAGCATTACTGGAGTTGCATTGCGTTGGCGACGTGACTCCAGCGATGCGCCGCTCTTACGTGACGAGATGCGTCACGCAAGTGCCTACCCTTGCGCCAGGGCGCGCCGCATTGTAAATGAGGCACATCTGCCGTGTCGCAAGGGTAGTTTTGCGTGACGCATTTGATCTGGCGCATCTCTGGAGATGCGCCAGAACGCGTAAGTAAGTATGCCCCTAAGGGGCAGAATTGCAATTACCGTCGCATCCCTGCAAAGTAGCAGGGATGCGCCATTAATTGTGCGGCCCGCTACCACCACCAAACATGGTGCGCCGTATTTGCAATGCGGCGCACCATGGGCCCAAAACGTCACCGAAGCTTTACTGCTGGAGTTGCGTCGCAACGATGGCGCAGCTCCATCAATGCTCTGGGGTACCCTATCTCCCCAATGCTGGGTCAAGCCGTACGTCTGCTTCAAGCAGGTGCAGGGTTTGTGTGACGCATCATTGTCCTAAAGGTGACTGATTGATATTTTGTAGATTTCCCTCAGCCACTATTAGGATGTGTTCCAGCGCAGGAATGCCCTCCCTTGCGCCGGAACGCCCCCTGATGGCGCAGGGCTTTATAACGGGATGCATCTCCCAAATGCGTCACGTTGTTATAATATTATACGCCGCACCATGGCGCCCTTTTTTGTTTAGCTGCTGCGTCACAAAAGTCACGCAAGAACGGCGCAAAAGAGCCGCAAGGGCTTAAATCTGCCCCTTCCTTTGTAACCCTGACAATAAGAAAAATAGTGGCGGTGGATTGATAGTTTGACTATTTAAATGACTGGTAATGTAGCAGGCAACTGTTAGTGTTGTCACTGATCTGACTGAAATCACAATGGAGTTTGTCTGTCACTTTGCGTCTTGCCTGCGGACTGCGGACTGCCAGTCCTAGGTGAACGTTTCAGTACTTTGTTTAGTGAGTTACGTGACTTTCGAAGTCACAGGTCCGCAAATAAATGAAAAGTAACCATAATCAATATAATTTCGCGGAAATATTTTGTTATTGTTCTTTTGAAATGTTTGATTTGGTTGACATTGACAAGCAACAATCATCCATGTTTTCTGTTCTTTCTTTCATGTTGTACGTCAGCTCCCCCCAGGGGCGAGAGGAGGACACAGGAGCAGCAGGCGGCGGATGCTGTTCTACAGGGCCAGGATCGGGCAGGCGAGGGCTCCTCTGCTGGCCCCAGTAAGTTTTCATTTTAGACTAGTACCTATTTTTCCTAGCGTTCCTCATTTGACTTTTTTCAAAATTGTCTTTGCTCTTCTTGTAGACTGTATCTAAATTCTTATCCTGCCTCTACTATGACTCCCTGTGGTATTACTAGATTATTCTTATTAGTCTGTCTGTGTAGCTAACTAAGATTGCACGGTTGGCGAAACTCCCATGATTCTAGTCAGCAATAGCTCTATCAACTTAGTGCAGTCCTCTGGGATTGTCCATAATGTCTTTTGAAGTGTTCTATCTGGACTCATGCTTGCAAAAATTGCAAAACCTTTCGCTCAGTCACTCTAGTCTGGACCAAAAAACACAGATTGTATTTAAGTTTAAAAGCTTTATTAAAAGTAAACACATTTATTAAAATGAAGTCATAATAAAACTAAACGTTTAACTGATAATGGAAAAGTGGTTAGTGCTGACGATTAATTGAAGACATTTCTTGTGGTCGAGCCGAGCTCTCACCTGGTTTCAACTTGATCTTGTTGTTAGAAGTCCATCTTCTGTCTGTGTGGAGAAAAATGGTGCGTGTTAAAAAAACAGCCTTCATCAGTTGTGCCAAAAAGTGCAGCAAGACAACCTTCCCTGGAAAAAGGGACATTTTTTTTAACTTTAACGTAGACAGTCACAAATTACATTGTTTTCACATGTCTTCATTCCTAGACCAAATACTAGTGACTAGTGAGTGCTTTATTCTAACATTCTTAAATGTACTTTGTAGGTGGAACATCTGGTGGCGGGGCCAGTGTGGAGGTGGTGGTGCTCGACACGGAGGCGGAGGGCGATTCTTCAGGGGAGGAGGCGGCGGCTGTGAGAGTTGAGACGGTGGTGGTGGCGGCCAGAGGTAAGCTCTTATATATTCCTTACTTATTGAGATTGAAGACTAGCTGGGAAGGCAAGAATATGAGATGCATGGCTGGGTGAATGATGAAGCAATGATGGGTGGAAGGACAACAGCCTGGGTGGGTGACACAGAAACTGTATGTGTCCATATACGTGGATCATGCTACTATCTGACTCTTAGATAGCATATGTGTATCTAGAGCAGGGGTACTCCTAGTACGGCCCGCGGGCCGGTGGTGGCCCAGCAAGCCTTCCTTGGCGGTGCGCAGACCTTGCAGACAATCACTGCTCCCCCGGCCCCCACAGAGCAGAGGCTTTTTTGTATTTCACCTGTTAGCGCCCCTGCATCTCCACTCTGACAATCACTGCTCCCCCGGCCCCCACAGAGCAGAGTGGAGATGCAAGGCCACAAAGAGGTGAAATAGAACAAAGCCTCTGCTCTGTGGGGCCGGGCAAGCAGTGATTGTCAGGGTGGAGAAGCAGGGGCGCTAAAACAAACAAAGCCTCAATAATATGTTAATGGTCTTTTAAAGACCTGTTAAGTACTTTGGTGTTGTTGTCTGTGTGTGCGCGTTGAGGAAGCGGTCTCAACCCGGGCTGAAGGCTGACACAGATAGACACACACACAGTGAGATGACAGAGGGGGAGGGAGAGGGAGGGCAGGAGGGAGAGAGAGATGGAGGGAGAGCAGGAGGGAGAGAGATGTATGTAAATGCTGGGTCTGGTGGCTCAGTGGATGAGGGCATCTGCTGCAGGGACCTGTGTGCAACCTCATGGTCACAAGTTATCGTTTTGCTTTAGCCCCGCCCCCTCTGACTCCGCCCCCACCAGTGCGGCCCTCGGCCCCAAACTACACTGTAAATGTAGCCCCTGAGAGAAAGTTTGTGAGTACCCATGATCTAGAGAGAGTAGACGGTCAGTGGATGAACTAAGTGTAACTTTGAAGAGCATGTAACACTGCATGACTGCACCCGCACGTCCGTTCCAGTGTAGGAAAGGCAAGGAAAAGAACTTTTAATTTTGTCCAAATACTACCATAAATAGTAGCAGTAGTTTGTATTGCAAGCACTGCATAGATCCGGTTATTATGGTGGCCACTCCCTACCTCTCTTAATAAGTTTAGTAGTACTCAGTCATTCATGTGTGGATGTATCACTGGTCACTCAATAAAAAGCAAAGCACCTAAAGTCATCCCATATATAAGCAAAAACATCCCATGTGAAGTGATAGATAATCAGATTATTTATCTTCTTCAATTTTCCATTTCTAGTACTCATTTCCACTGTAGGGTGAAAGTTAAATTAATTAAGCAGTAGCCCTTGAGTTGTAACAGAGTATTCTCAGTGCCACCTGTAATAGAAAAGTAAGAGCTTCACCACCTGCATGTACTGGACGGGTACAGTAACGCAACGGCAACGCAAGTCTAGGTCACTCCTCATGGCGTGCGTCTCTTTTTCTCGGGTGCAAGTTTACTGCGCTGGCATTATGCCGGCTTGCAGAAAATAACGTACCAATTTTCCAAAACAAGAGATAAGAAGAAGAATAAGACTGGTGTACTTTCATAGTCGACTCCAATGGAAGTCCACAGTGCTCGTAGAATTTGTTCCTTAAACTCCCACTAATGTTAGAGCAAGGATGAAGAAGTGTGAGGTTAGATAGATACTGGCCTCAATAGTTATGTAATGCGCTTGCAAGTTGCTAGTTGTACTGCAACACAAATTTCTGCTGAATGATTGAGTTAATCTTAAAGAGCATTGGTTACAGACTATTTCTTTCTTTCTTCATATAGGTTCTCCTTCCAAACGAACAAGGAGGAAGGAGCTGGCTAGAGCGGCCCGGCAACGGAGGATCGAGGCCACTGTTGCGGAATATCGGCGGCTGGTGGCCCTGGAGGACGTGGAAAGTGTGCAGTCGACAACTACAACAACGTCGTCTGCATCGGCCTCCGTGGCCCCACGGGCTGCCACCCAGCACAGTGGTCCACCCAGACTGAGCCGGGCTGCCAAAGGCAAACGCCACCGCCGAGCAGCAAGGCCAACAGCTGCCTCTCACAGGCATTGCACCTGCAAGGCAGTGAAGGCACGCCTGCGCCGCACTACCCTGATGGTGTCCCGCCTTCAGCAGGAGCTCGCCTTGCTCCGCGAGGAGCATGATGCCCTGGCCCAAAAAGTTAACAGCATCCACCCATAGTGTCCCTTGCCCCTTTTTTAGAGACTTTTGGGGGGTGGGAATTGGGAGTTGGGTTTTTGGGGACTTTTGAAGGACAATCGTTGGGGTTAGGGAGGGTCTTGCGGGAGATTATTTTGTTAGGGATATAAATATACTTTTTCAAACTTTATCTGAGCATACCTGTTTTTTACTGCTTGCCTGGTGGGTGGGGGTTTAACGTTGACTGTTTTCCTGAAAGTTTAGTTCCATTTTCTTCCTTTAAGTGTAAATGCCCAAATGTTTTCAACACTAAGTGCCTCTCACAGACTAAGTGAAGTGAATCCAAGAGTCCTAGGACTTTAGTAGTACTACCTTCAGTCTCTCGTCTCTCGTACTAATACTCCATTATACCCCCAAACGCTTATCTTACCTGTAATTTGTGTTTGAAAGTAGGGCTAGACCCAGGGCTGGCTCCACGGGAAACACCGAATAACGTTGGCAATCTTGGTCGGATAAAATTTCCTCATAGCGGTGGTACTAGTGGTGTGACACAGTGGCAGTTGCATGCCTATGAAAAAAAAGAAAATGAAATCTGGTTTGTCCTCCTGAGCAATTCAACGGTACAACTGAGAATATAGCAGGTGACAGAAGTACAGTAGAGCAGTGCCACATTGTAGCCTAACAAATGGTAAAGTATAACTACTAATTCGGTTGAAGTTCTTTCACATTAGCAATGGTTCTTTGTCAAGCAGAGTAAGAATATATCATCGACAACTGTGGAAAGAAAGAATGCGACAGTACAGGGCCTGTGTGGAATTATTGATAACGATATTCAACATAAGGTCTCTGTAGCCAGATACCCGAGAGCCTTGCTGGTCACTATAAATACATTCACAACAACACTCAATGGGGTTGGTCTGGAAGGTGTCAGGTTTACTCCCCGTGATCCAGTCGATGCAAATATGGTTCCACCTCCAAATGTCACCAACACCCAGAAGTGTAAACACAGGGTGTTCGAGGCATTAGGCGGGGGAGAAAAATAACAAACTAAAATAAAAAATGTGGGATGGGTAAAGGTAGGGTCAGCAGGGAAAGGATACCTGTAACAGAAGACAAGACAGGCATCAGTGAAGTGCTGTCCTAACATACAAGGGTACTCTCATATAGTCTCACTAAATAACCAAGGAAGTAGACAAGTACCTGAGCACCAAGAAAACATGACCTTGGATAGGAAATACTATAGCCCTTCTGCTACAATCTGTGAGGAAGGCCTAAGAAACACATAAACATATAGTTAACGAACACACTCCTGTCGCACCAAACACACTCGCGTTATACTAAGACATCAAACCCACTACTCACAACATACCACAAACTTGGTAGAGGACTCAATGTACAAAGGGGGTTCCAAATAGTCAAAGCAAAGATGTATGGTCCAACAAAAAGGAAGAGGGAAACGGTAGTGTGTAGGAAGCAAGAACTACAACACTGCGCTCTCTAAGTAATGACCCAGTAGAGAATCTTTGGTGAAGATCAAACAGAAAAACGTAGTTGCGACCACCACTGAATTCTGCCAACAACACACCCCACGGTGCACTACACAAAGAGAACTGGGGTAGCCTGTAGTTACCTCACTACATGCCCAGTTATGGAGGTCCTTTGAAATACACAGTTATACAACGGAGACGCGTAGTTGTCCTTACTACCGCGCTCCGTTTTAATAGTACAAAAACGATCCCCGATGTGAACGCTAACACGTGGTATAGACCGCCACTGTGCTCCGCCACACACAATTCAACCAAACAGGAATTCATCAAAGGTAGAATTCTGTTAGAAAACAGTCACAGAACCTCCCTTAACAATCCGTTCAGGCAGTAATCAGCTGACCGCACGGGCGGCCGAAGAGTTTAGAGCGGCTTTACCTGAAGACGCGTGAAGTCCGTCTACCGCCAAGGACAGAACACGGAAGCGCTCCCCACTGAGCCTCAGGGGGGGGGGGGGGGGAAGGTGATAGTCCACAGGAGACACGATAGAAAAGCATGCAGAGCGTCCGCTCTCATGCCGGTGCAGAACAGAAACCAGAATAACGCGCAACAGGAAGCGCGTCTGTTCCCCAGATAAACTTCCTGCAAGTCTCCCGCCTACTCATGGGAAATGTAGTTTCATAGTACGGTAGGCGCTTAGGGGCTGCGTAACCTGACAGAAGGTATAGTAGATAGAAAAGGAGAAATTGCTTTTTTTCTAGGTGTCCCCTCACTCACCAGGGTTGCCCCTTGGTGACATGCTTCATCATTGGGGCCATCCCAGTCCTCTACGGCCTGGGGCGTGCTGCGACTTGCGAATTACGTAGGAGCACTTACAAATGACTATGTGTGGTGCAGATGTGATAGTGGAGTGGACTAAGTGATGTGTTAAGGGATCAATTTAGAAGCCTAGAGAGAGCCAAGAAATGCAGTCACAGTCAGAGAAAAAGGCAAGGGATACTGTATCTATGTGGTTGTAGTGGTCCTGTTGGAAGTGGTAAGTAAGTTGCCTGCAGAAAAAAAATCCTCCTATTAGCGGCACTCCTCCATTGCAGCCGACGCTTCGTCCATCGATGTTGGTCACCAGAAGACACCCTGTAAAAAAAAGCACAGCATAGACAAACAATTGAACATAAACAATTCTTTGGGTACAAACCTATCCATCAATCTTTGAAAGTGCATGCACTACTGCATGCATGTCAGTGAAAAGTAAGTAGTACATTCGACAACTGTGGAAGAAAGAATGCAACAGTAAAGGGCCTATGTGTAAATTATTGTTAACGATATTCAACATAAGGTCTCTGTAGCCAGATACCCGAGAGCCTTGCTGGTCACTATAAATCCATTCACAACAACACTCAGTGGGGTTGGTCTGGAAGGTATAGTAGATAGAAAAGGAGAAATTGCTTTTTTTCTAGGTGTCCCCTCACTCACCAGGGTTGCCCCTTGGTGACATGCTTCATCATTGGGGCCATCCCAGTCCTCTACGGCCTGGGGCGTGCTGCGACTTGCGAATTACGTAGGAGCACTTACAAATGACTATGTGTGGTGCAGATGTGATAGTGGAGTGGACTAAGTGATGTGTTAAGGGATCAATGTAGAAGCCGAGAGAGAGCCAAGAAATGCAGTCACAGTCAGAGAAAAAGGCAAGGGATACTGTATCTATGTGGTTGTAGTGGTCCTGTTGGAAGTGGTAAGTAAGTTGCCTGCAGAAAAAAAATCCTCCTATTAGCGGCACTCCTCCATTGCAGCCGACGCTTCGTCCATCGATGTTGGTCACCAGAAGACACCCTGTCCACTGCCTGCCTGATGCTGAATTGTGGCTCGCTACTGTGAAGCCTGACTCCATCCTTTTTTCCCCATTGCAGAGACTGAAACCCGGCCTGTAATTATTCAACGAAAAACAGGAAGTGATATAATATTACAACACCACTGATAAATAAATATAAGGTATGTAGGCTGTGGAGTGCAAAAAGTCACAATTTGTTTTTCCTAGTAGACAGTACAATGTTTTTGAAAGTGCGTACTCTGAGTCACCTTTTGAAGGATAAATAAGTATGGGCAAATTAATGTAGCGGATCTTGCCCCTCAAGCTAGGTGTACTGTAAACTGTGTTTTAGAACAAAATTAGATCTTCCTAGCAGTGCTCCCACCCAGACCCTTACTAAAGCCAGTCGCAAAAATGTAGAAGACCCCCAATCAAATCTCAAAAAACGAGGCCTAGCAGAAAACTGGTGACAAAACTTACTTTGAAAGTAAAAGTAGGCCGAAGTACCCTAATTACCCATTACCCACCGTGGATTGCATTCAAACCACTTGCAAGCAACCAAGCAAAAGTAGCCATAGCCAGCATTGCTCCAAGACTCGAAATCCCCCCCACTCAAACACATGCAATAGAAATACTGCTAACCCTAACGAACCCTAAGTTAAGAATAGTGGCAAAGGCTTTCTTTAACTATGCCAAATCCCCCCTTTCCCACCATGGATTTTCTTCAAATGACTTGCAACCAAAATTACACATTCTCACGAGTGCTCTAAGACCCCAGAACTCAGTTTGAAAAATCTAGAACACCCCGAAACACATGCAATCCTGCTGCTAGGGCTAACCCTAACGAACCCTAAGTTACAAAAAGTGCCAAAACTAAAGGCTTTTCTGCGCGGATTTTGTCCCAACCACTTCTACCCGGTATTAGACCTTCCCAGGAATGCCCCAAGACCCGGCAACCCACCCGCCAAGAAGCGTAACACCCCCAAACAGGCCAAAAGCAAAATCTCATACTTGCAATATTTCTGGGCCTTCGGTCCAAACGCGCTGCGTAGCTAGGCCATAAGTCGGGGTTGGCATGACGGATTTCCTGAAAAGCAAATGCAATCAAGATTAGAGTGTCCCAGCAGTGCTCCCAGACCACGAAACTCACCCGCAAACAGACGGAACCCCCCCTAAGAGCACCTCAAAGGCAAGCAAGTCATCAAAAACACAAAAAAAATTCCGCCTGGGATTTGGTCCAAAACACTTTTATCCGGTATTAGAGCTTCCCAGCAATGGCCCCAGAGCCGTCAACCCAGGAGAAAACGAGTAGAAGACCCCCAAACAGCCAAAGAGCAAAAGTACAAAAATGGGGACTTAGTCAATTTTTCACAAATTTCCCAAATCACTCCGCGCGCGCTCTGCAGCTAGGCCCTAAGTCCCCTCTGCCACCATGGATTTGCTTCAAACCTCTTGCAAAGTAAAGTATATATAGCCAGCAGTGCTCCCAGACCACGAAACTCACCCACAAACACCAGGAAGCCCCCCAAACAGGCCCCCGAAAACGCTACATAGAGCAAAATGTCAGAAATAGCCAAAAAAAAATCGGCCTGGATTTTGTCCCAACCACTTCTACCCGGTATTAGACCTTCCCAGGAATGCCCCAAGACCCGTCAACCCACCCGCCAAGAAGCATAACACCCCCAAACAGGCCAAAAGCAAAATCTCATACTTGCAATATTTCTGGGCCTTCGGTCCAAACGTGCTGCGTAGCTAGGCCATAAGTCGGGGTTGGCACGACGGATTTCCTGAAAAGCAAATGCAATCAAGATTAGAGTGTCCCAGCAGTGCTCCCAGACCACGAAACTCACCCACAAACACCAGGAAGCCCCCCAAACAGGCCCCCGAAAACGCTACATAGAGCAAAATGTCAGAAATAGCCAAAAAAAATCGGCCTGGATTTTGTCCCAACCACTTCTACCCGGTATTAGACCTTCCCAGGAATGCCCCAAGACCCGTCAACCCACCCGCCAAGAAGCATAACACCCCCAAACAGGCCAAAAGCAAAATCTCATACTTGCAATATTTCTGGGCCTTCGGTCCAAACGCGCTGCGTAGCTAGGCCATAAGTCGGGGTTGGCACGACGGATTTCCTGAAAAGCAAATGCAATCAAGATTAGAGTGTCCCAGCAGTGCTCCCAGACCACGAAACTCACCCACAAACACCAGGAAGCCCCCCAAACAGGCCCCCGAAAACGCTACATAGAGCAAAATGTCAGAAATAGCCAAAAAAAATCGGCCTGGATTTTGTCCCAACCACTTCTACCCGGTATTAGACCTTCCCAGGAATGCCCCAAGACCCGTCAACCCACCCGCCAAGAAGCATAACACCCCCAAACAGGCCAAAAGCAAAATCTCATACTTGCAATATTTCTGGGCCTTCGGTCCAAACGCGCTGCGTAGCTAGGCCATAAGTCGGGGTTGGCACGACGGATTTCCTGAAAAGCAAATGCAATCAAGATTAGAGTGTCCCAGCAGTGCTCCCAGACCACGAAACTCACCCACAAACACCAGGAAGCCCCCCAAACAGGCCCCCGAAAACACTTCATAGAGCAAAATGTCAGAAATAGCCAAAAAAAAATCGGCCTGGATTTTGTCCCAACCACTTCTACCCGGTATTAGACCTTCCCAGGAATGCCCCAAGACCCGTCAACCCACCCGCCAAGAAGCATAACACCCCCAAACAGGCCAAAAGCAAAATCTCATACTTGCAATATTTCTGGGCCTTCGGTCCAAACGCGCTGCGTAGCTAGGCCATAAGTCGGGGTTGGCACGACGGATTTCCTGAAAAGCAAATGCAATCAAGATTAGAGTGTCCCAGCAGTGCTCCCAGACCACGAAACTCACCCACAAACACCAGGAAGCCCCCCAAACAGGCCCCCGAAAACGCTACATAGAGCAAAATGTCAGAAATAGCCAAAAAAAATCGGCCTGGATTTTGTCCCAACCACTTCTACCCGGTATTAGACCTTCCCAGGAATGCCCCAAGACCCGTCAACCCACCCGCCAAGAAGCATAACACCCCCAAACAGGCCAAAAGCAAAATCTCATACTTGCAATATTTCTGGGCCTTCGGTCCAAACGCGCTGCGTAGCTAGGCCATAAGTCGGGGTTGGCACGACGGATTTCCTGAAAAGCAAATGCAATCAAGATTAGAGTGTCCCAGCAGTGCTCCCAGACCACGAAACTCACCCACAAACACCAGGAAGCCCCCCAAACAGGCCCCCGAAAACGCTACATAGAGCAAAATGTCAGAAATAGCAACAAAAAAAAATCGGCCTGGATTTTGTCCCAACCACTTCTACCCGGTATTAGACCTTCCCAGGAATGCCCCAAGACCCGTCAACCCACCCGCCAAGAAGCATAACACCCCCAAACAGGCCAAAAGCAAAATCTCATACTTGCAATATTTCTGGGCCTTCGGTCCAAACGCGCTGCGTAGCTAGGCCATAAGTCGGGGTTGGCACGACGGATTTCCTGAAAAGCAAATGCAATCAAGATTAGAGTGTCCCAGCAATGCTCCCAGACCACGAAACTCACCCACAAACAGACGGAACCCCCCCTAAGAGCACCTCAAAGGCAAGCAAGTCATCAAAAACACAAAAAAAATTCCGCCTCGGATTTGGTCCAAACCACTTTTAGTGCTTCCCAGCAATGGCCCCAGACCCGTCAACTCACCTGCAAAGAGGTAGAACAACACCCCCACAAGTGCTGAGTCTTTCTTCATTGGGCGTAAACCAGCCCTCTGCTTTGATGGAAATAGGAGTCTGGAGGAGGAGGATAGAGGAGCATGTTCTTCTGAACTTGTGAACCTGAGGAATGCAGACTGCGGCACCTTCAAATAAATTAGCAAACAAGTGAAGACAGTTCTGCTGATGGGCTTGTTTTTGTGATTATCTGATTAAAGTTTGAATTATATTAACTGTGCACAACAAAGAAAGACAGACACACAGGAATAAAAGTGAATAAGGATGAAAAAGAAAGTTATTGATTCGTTGTCTCATTTTCAGGGCTCGAAGTCGGTATCACGGTCCAGGAATAAGAATAAGGCTTCGTCTTCATACTCTGCAAATTCAGGCAGGGTGAGCTCAGTGTCACCTGACAGAGTAGAAATTCCCTCATCTATGTTGCTGTCCACCTCCTCTTCATCCGGCACGCTCTCTCGTACTCTGAAATCTGGTGGTATGAGGTGCTGATTCATCTTGATCATTGTTAACCTCTCCACATTTTTGGGCGAGAGGCGGCTCCGTTTGGGAGTTACAATCCCACCAGCCGCACTGAAAACCCGTTCAGAAGACACGCTTGCGAGTGGGCAAGACAAGTAGTTTAAAGCCAGGTTGGTGAGCTGTGGCCACAATTCTTTTTTCCCATGCCAATACGCCAATGGGTCAGAATTAACATAGACCTCTGTTGAGTCATTCAGATAGTCCTTCACCATCGACTCAAGGTCCTCATCCAAGGTTCCTCCACTTTGCTTAGCTCTTGCTGTGCCTCTGACCTTTTGAGAACCAAACCCACGCAGAGCTAGCCAATCCTCTTCAGCCTCCAATGTTTCTGTTGTCTTTCGTGCAGATGATCCGGTTGCTGGTGTCTTTAACGGCTGAGAGGTCACTTGTGCCACAGCCACAGGTGCAGAAGTGGATTGTTTTGACTGGGGATGGCCTGCTGATGTACTGCCATTTCCTTCAATTTCCAGCCGTTCTGTTTCAAACTTCTTGGCTGACAAGGCTAGCCAACGTTTGTACTTTAGAACATGTTCATCATCAAAAGGAAAGAATGCTTTGCCTGCCAGCGCCTTTTTGTAGCGTGGATCCAGAATAGTAGCACAAATGTAATGCTGTTCTGAGTGGATCTTTTTAAGACGTTCATCAGCTTGTAGGAGCTCTAATAATTGCTCGGCCAGAAGCAAAGAGTCTTGGTTTTTATCTTTTCTAAACACGAACACACCTCCTTCAGTTGGTCCTCCAGCATGTACAACAATGGGATAGCTTTTCCCAAATTAGAGTCCTCCTTGCTGACTGCACGCGTGAAGAACTCAAAAGGACGAAGCATGCGTGTCAGGCTTTCAACTATGTTCCATTGCGGCCCACCCATCCTCAGCTCCTCTGCACCCTCTTTAAGGAAATATTGATCGAGTTCCGTATACTGCTCATACAGACGCTCAAGCATGTAGAAGGTTGAGTTCCAACGTGTTACCACCTCCTGGATGAGTGCTTTCACTGGCATTTTACGTTGATATAGCAGGCTCCTCAGCTGCTTCCGGGCCTTAAAAGAATGGCTGAAATGCTTGCACATTTTTCGGCAGGTGTCCAATACACCGTACGCTGCACTGCCTTTATTACCCAAGAATTTTTGGACAACCAGGTTTATACAGTGCGCCAAACACGGCACTCTGAAATAGTAACCGTCCCTCATGGCCTTAACTATATTGGAGCCATTGTCCGTGGAAACATAACCAACCTTGCGTTTTAGTGGGGACAGACAGTTAAGGACCTTTGTGTTAAAGACATCCAAAATGTTTTCTGCTGTGTGACGTTTCTCCAAACCAAACATGGCTAGTGTTGCATGTTTCCGAGCACCTTTAAAAACAATGTTAGTGTCAACACCTGAGTTTAGCTTTGCTTTAGCCCCTGAAAAAGAGACCCAGTGTGCAGTGATGCACA
Source organism: Lissotriton vulgaris (assembly GCF_964263255.1). Classification (NCBI taxonomy): domain Eukaryota; kingdom Metazoa; phylum Chordata; class Amphibia; order Caudata; family Salamandridae; genus Lissotriton; species Lissotriton vulgaris. Next base: position 1,433,104,413 of record NC_141693.1, on the reverse strand, counting down.
TGTAATCAGCGCCTGCGCCACTGGTCCACATGTCTGTTGTCAGATGTATAGTGTGAACAGCACTCTTCTGCAAAGCTGCCCCAATCACCTTCAGAACATCTTCATGTAGTGCTGGAACCGCAACTCGGGCAAAATAGAACCGGCTAGGAACCTTCCATTTAGGGCAGAGCGCTGTCACTAATTCTAGAAAACCAACCCCTTCTACAAAAGAAAAAGGGAGAAGGTGCAGAGCTAGCATTTTAGCCAGCTTAGTGTTATACAGACGGGTCATTGGGTGGTTGCGTTCATATTGCGCTTCTGTAAACAACATCTTTTTAATGTTGCCCTGGACCAATGATTTACGGGATGATGATGATCTCTTCGACCCAGTTACGCTCGCTGATGAACTTTTCCGCATTGATGTCTCACTCTCTCCCACACTCTTAGTGTGGCTCCCATGGGGTGTGCTGCTGACAGGGGAACTGGGTGTAAGTGAAGTGTTTGAATCGTCTTCTACCTCCTCGTCATCACCAGATGAAAAAACAACGTTTTCATTGCGTGCAATTGCGGCTTCCTTGATCGTGTGTAGGTGCGCAAACCATTGGACATCGTGCGTTCTCCTAAGATGACCTCTCTGGCCTCCGGTACCATAGTTGGAACCCAACTTACCACGACTAACTCGAAGCTTACAAATGCTACAAATGGCTACGTTTTCATTTTTTGGGCAAACACTAAAGAAGTCCCAAACTGGAGACTTGAAATGTCTTCGGGGGCCGGAGGAGGCGGCGATACTGGTGGTGGTGGTCCTGCTGCTAATGCCAGATGAAGTGGAGGATGTGGATTGCCGAACTTCAGTACGTTTTGCACTTTCACCACCACGAATTGAGGTCGAGGACGAGGTGGGTACCTTCTTGCGAAGAAATATGGAAGCGGTAGGTTTTGGTGTACTACTTAACTCCAAATCTAATGATTCCATTTCCATTGCCTCCTCGCCGACATCATCATCACGCTCAGCAGCTTCTCGGGATAGGGTCAAAATGTCTCTTTGCTGCATGCCCGGTGGGGCTGCAGTGACCTTTGTGATGACTGGCTCGTCGTCATCGTGAGAGGATTCATCACCAGCAGTATCTGTCACTTCTTGTTGAGCCTCATCACACTCCATAGGTTTGAGTTTTTGGACGACCTTCCTTTTACGCTTAGGTACCGGTGTCAGATCATGGTGTGCCTCACTCTCAGGCTGCCGTGGTGGTACCCATTCGTCATCCAGATCATCAGAAGGCGGTGGGCTTGAAGAAGATGTAGACACCCCCCATGATCTTTTCCTTGCTAGGGATGTGGAAGACAATGAATGATCATCAGGAAGAGTAGCTTCCAATGATACCTCGGCTTCATTGTCGATTTCCTGATGTGCCCCTACTTCGGGAGGAACAACTATTGTGGGCACTTGTGAACCTCCATGCACCTTTGCTTGCGCATCTCCTTTTGCTGCCTCTCCTTCCACATGTACTTGGGCGTGTACTTGCACATGGTGTTGTTGTTGCGGCTGTGTTGATTCAGGGACATTGCTGCTACTTTCTTGCGATGAGCCAACATCACTGGTCGATGGTGATTGGAGAAGTACACTGACTGCCTCTGAAGCACTCAAGGGCTTTGACTTAAGTTGGCGTGGTGGTGGAGGCACTGAACCCAATGGAGCAGGGGTGCTGCTCCCAGCTTGGTCCCCAGCAGAACCTGCTGCAGCAGGCGTACTTTTTTTTTTGCTCCCAAAAAACGTGGCGGGTGGCACACCAGCCTCCTTGGTACCTTGCTTCTTCTGCTCCTTACTAGCAACTTTCTTGCTAGAGGAGCTACGGAGAACTTTCTTTGGGGGCGGGGCCATCTTCTTCAGAGCAGGTCAGACAGCAGGCCGCAGTTGCACGAATTGTAGAGTTGTCTGAGGCCAGACGTGACGTCGCGTGACGTTATGCTGCACACACACACCGCTGCAGGACTTCTTCCTGGCACTGGTGGTTCTCTTGAGTCTTGTGCACCTAAAAAAAATGGAAGACAGAGGAACATCAGTTCAGTTATAGAGCACAAAAAAAATCGAAAAACACTGCAAAATCAGCACAATCCCAATCCATCCATGCCCTCCATAATGTTTAAATTCAAGACAACCCACAGAAAGACTAGGCCCATGCAAGACTCACTAGTACCCCTGGGCATAAATAAAGGTTGAAAAGTAGGCAAAATGGTTGGAGGCCTAACAACAAAGCCTGCATTCAAAATGGCCACTTGCCTGCCAGCACATGGCCAGTGCCTGTAGCTGCACTCAAAATGGCCACCAGCCACATGGCATGTCCCTCCCCATGAACACCCCCAAAAATCGAAAAACACTGCAAAATCAGCACAATCCCATTCCATCCATGGCCTCCATGATGTTTAAATTCAAGACAACCCACAGAAAGACTAGGCCCATGCAAGACTCACTACCCCTGGGCATAAATGAAGGTTGAAAAGTAGGCAAAATGGTTGGAGGCCTAACAACAAAGCCTGCATTCAAAATGGCCACTTGCCTGCCAGCACATGGCCAGTGCCTGTAGCTGCACTCAAAATGGCCACCAGCCACATGGCATGTCCCTCCCCATGAACACCCCCAAAAATCGAAAAACACTGCAAAATCAGCACAATCCCATTCCATCCATGCCCTCCATGATGTTTAAATTCAAGACACCCCACAGAAAGACTAGGCCCATGCACCACTCACTACCCCTGGTCAAGGCCCCAACAACAGGTCAAAAATCGAAAAACACAGAAAAAATCAGCACAATCCCATTCAATCCATGCCCTCCATGATGTTTAAGTTGAAGACAGCCCACAGAAAGACTAGGCCCATGCTAGACTCAAATACCCCTGGTGAAAAGGCCACAAGTACAGGCCCAAAAAACGAAAATCACTGAAAAATCTGCACAATCCCATTCAATCCATGCCCTCCATGATGTTTAAGTTGAAGACAGCCCACAGAAAGACTAGGCCCATGCTAGACTCAAATACCCCTGGTGAAAAGGCCACAAGTACAGGCCCAAAAAACGAAAATCACTGAAAAATCTGCACAATCCCATTCCATCCATGGCCTCCATGATGTTTAAATTCAAGACAACCCACAGAAAGACTAGGCCCATGCAAGACTCACTAGTACCCCTGGGCATAAATAAAGGTTGAAAAGTAGGCAAAATGGTTGGAGGCCTAACAACAAAGCCTGCATTCAAAATGGCCACTTGCCTGCCAGCACATGGCCAGTGCCTGTAGCTGCACTCAAAATGGCCACCAGCCACATGGCATGTCCCTCCCCATGAACACCCCCAAAAATCGAAAAACACTGCAAAATCAGCACAATCCCATTCCATCCATGGCCTCCATGATGTTTAAATTCAAGACAACCCACAGAAAGACTAGGCCCATGCAAGACTCACTACCCCTGGGCATAAATGAAGGTTGAAAAGTAGGCAAAATGGTTGGAGGCCTAACAACAAAGCCTGCATTCAAAATGGCCACTTGCCTGCCAGCACATGGCCAGTGCCTGTAGCTGCACTCAAAATGGCCACCAGCCACATGGCATGTCCCTCCCCATGAACACCCCCAAAAATCGAAAAACACTGCAAAATCTGCACAATCCCATTCCATCCATGGCCTCCATGATGTTTAAATTCAAGACAACCCACAGAAAGACTAGGCCCATGCAAGACTCACTACCCCTGGGCATAAATGAAGGTTGAAAAGTAGGCAAAATGGTTGGAGGCCTAACAACAAAGCCTGCATTCAAAATGGCCACTTGCCTGCCAGCACATGGCCAGTGCCTGTAGCTGCACTCAAAATGGCCACCAGCCACATGGCATGTCCCTCCCCATGAACACCCCCAAAAATCGAAAAACACTGCAAAATCAGCACAATCCCATTCCATCCATGCCCTCCATGATGTTTAAATTCAAGACACCCCACAGAAAGACTAGGCCCATGCACCACTCACTACCCCTGGTCAAGGCCCCAACAACAGGTCAAAAATAGAAAAACACAGAAAAATCAGCACAATCCCATTCAATCCATGCCCTCCATGATGTTTAAGTTGAAGACAGCCCACAGAAAGACTAGGCCCATGCTAGACTCAAATACCCCTGGTGAAAAGGCCACAAGTACAGGCCCAAAAAACGAAAATCACTGAAAAATCTGCACAATCCCATTCCATCCATGGCCTCCATAATGTTTAAATTCAAGACAACCCACAGAAAGACTAGGCCCATGCAAGACTCACTAGTACCCCTGGGCATAAATAAAGGTTGAAAAGTAGGCAAAATGGTTGGAGGCCTAACAACAAAGCCTGCATTCAAAATGGCCACTTGCCTGCCAGCACATGGCCAGTGCCTGTAGCTGCACTCAAAATGGCCACAAGCCACATGGCATGTCCCTCCCCATGAACACCCCCAAAAATCGAAAAACACTGCAAAATCAGCACAATCCCATTCCATCCATGGCCTCCATGATGTTTAAATTCAAGACAACCCACAGAAAGACTAGGCCCATGCAAGACTCACTACCCCTGGGCATAAATGAAGGTTGAAAAGTAGGCAAAATGGTTGGAGGCCTAACAACAAAGCCTGCATTCAAAATGGCCACTTGCCTGCCAGCACATGGCCAGTGCCTGTAGCTGCACTCAAAATGGCCACCAGCCACATGGCATGTCCCTCCCCATGAACACCCCCAAAAATCGAAAAACACTGCAAAATCAGCACAATCCCATTCCATCCATGGCCTACATGATGTTTAAATTCAAGACAGCCCACTGAAAGACTAGGCCCATGCACCACTCACTACCCCTGGTCAAGGCCCCAACAACAGGTCAAAAATCGAAAAACACAGAAAAATCAGCACAATCCCATTCCATCCATGCCCTCCATGATGTTTAAATTCAAGACACCCCACAGAAAGACTAGGCCCATGCAACACTCACTACCCCTGGTGAAAAGGCCACAAGTACAGCCCAAAAAAACGAAAATCACTGAAAAATAAGCACAATCCCAAGCCATCCAGCCCCTCCATGATGTTTAAATTCAAGACACCCCACAGAAAGACTCAGTCCACCCACCACTGAGTACCCCTGGGAAAAAGGCCCCAAAACAGCCCAAAAATCGAAAATTCCAAAATTTTAATTGCAGCAACTGTATTGCCCCAAACAAACTTACTTGTAAAATTTCTAATCCAACAGTGATCCAAAGAAAGTCAAAAAGGCCTCAAATCCAAAGATCCAGCAGCATCCACAAAAAGTAATCCTTCCAGCTGCACATCCAAATGAAAAGTGACCAGGAGATGGACAAAGCACTGGGAGGAGCCTGCTGAACAGGAACAGGAAGTTGAAGACTGTGGGGCACTTCCTTCCTCCCACCCCCCTGCACCCCTCCCCAAAATGGACTCCTCGCTAAAAAAGTGCAGGCAAATGTCAAACTAAGGAGTTATTCACATAAAAATCATCATTTCTAGAAGGTTTATGCTGCTTGCTGGTGGATTTCTTGTGCAGAATTGCAAATTTATATTTTCGCTCGCCGCATCTCAAATCTCGCAATTGCGAAGTACCGCGAGACGTGATCTCGCCGTACTCGCGTTGACAAACTATCGCTGGCAAGCCGCGATGACGTAATCGCGCTCGCCAATTCCCGCGGGATCACACAGCAAGATCCAAAATGGCGCAGCACTCGCAAACTATCGAAAAAAACAACTCGGCAAACGATGATAAACGCCGCGCGCCGCAAAAATTGTATCACCAACGCCGCGCGCCGCCAAAAAAATCCGCTGCGTGCGAATTTGCGGATTTTGCGGGAAATCCGCAAATCTCGCGGATTGCGGATTTCCCGAAAATCCGCAAAATCCGCGAGCGTAACGGATTTTCCGCCCATGCTTAATCAATAGTAGCTCCTTTGAAGAGGGGCGACTTCATATAGTAGGGGGCAATAAACTGTATCCTCCGGCTAGGTGATGGCCTGGGATCCGTGCAGACAATCGGGCTCAGAGGAAAGGGTCATCAAAGGAGAGATATTCATGAAAGGAAGGGTCGGTGTGGACAATCGAGCGTAGAGGAAGGGTTTATCAAAAGAGGGGTATTCATGGAAGGAAAGGAGGTGTTGGTCAGGCGCGGGGTGTGACTCCCAGGGACAGAGTCACGCGGAAGGAGAGGGTTTATGACTTGAGCATGTGAAAGCGGGGGCAGCCAGGGTGCGTGGAGGGGGTGCTTGCAGGGTCAGGGGAGTGCGCTAGCGATCGATCGTGAACAGGGAGACCATGGTACCTAAAATGGCTGCCGTGCATATTCGTACGTGAGTCTGAGGAATGGGCAAGATGGCGCAGATGATGTTCAGTTCGCAAACTAAAATTCCACAAAGACCCGTCAATCGTCTCGCTCTACAAACGTCTAAGGCTCCAAGACAAGGCGACAGTTAGGGCAGCAGTCCTTCGTAGCCGTCGGAAAGCGGGGAACCTCGCAGCAAAGACTTTCGGACCACGCCGACATACAGGGGTCAATGAAGTGGTAGGCCTTCCTCCAGAATTTTCACACAATGCTCCTCACGATCTTCGGGCTTGTACCGGTACTGCTGAAGTCGCCCCACGTTGGGCGCCAACTGAAGGACTGGGTTTTAGAACCCAGCGGCGTCAGGGAGAATGCCCGATGCTTTCGAGTTCCCCTGTTTTGGCAAACAGAGACACAGGATACTTCTTGATGACGTCAAAGACCAAAGTTTATTGGCTGCAACCAGGAACAGAGATCTACGAAGCACACACGGGTGGTTCGCTAGAGACTGCACAAATTCAATGAGCGGAGCATGGTCTTTTATGCCAAAAATCAAGACTCAGGCAACATTCCAAATTAGCATTGGGTTCATACAAACTGACCAATGACAGTGTCACAATTCAAAAGTAGCGTATGACGACAATCCCAGTTTCCGTTGTCCAGCCCACCAGAAATGACCAAGCAAATTCCAGATTTCCAGCTCGATCAGGCCGGACAAACCCATCATAAAACCCTCAACCCAAATCAGTGATTATGTCGTAAAGGAAGGAACAGAAACAGATTGGAAGTGAGATAGAAAGGTGGGAGCAGTGTACCATAAACTCGGGCCTGCCCTACTCTTTGATCTGTATCAGACCAGCTGCTTTGCAAGGAACTGGCTCAGCGAGGTCAGCCTCAGGCAAGGAGTCAGTTCGGCCAGGTTATTCAGAAGTCAGCTAATGCATACGTGTCTCAAGGACTCGTTCAGCCGCAGTCTTCGGCCTATGTGAGGGCAACCATACAAAATGGCTGCTGTACACAAAATGGAACCCGAAGGTTCGAACTAAATCCTTAAATACAGAGTGTTCCCATTGATCGATTCATGCGAAAACACTCAGTCACACTACACTCGTCATTTGCGGTCTGCTGACACCCAAATCGTCTATTTCTGACGACCTTTATTGAACGGGTTCGGAATCATCGAACCTCACTCACGAACCACTGAACTACAGGTTCCTTTGCCATGTGATGATGTGGTGGCCTGTATGTAGCACTTTTTCACTGTAATAATATGAGAGTCAATTGCGAGACAAGAGCTGGGTGTCCTTTACTGTAGTTGGGGTCTCTGTTCCTGGATACATAATAAAGAAATTGAAATAGTTTTCCTGGAGTTGAGGTTCTTTCAATATTGGCGTTGAGTGACCTATGCATGTTGTGAGGCTGGCATCTTTTGCGCTGAAAGCGCAACTTCATGAACAAACGGAACAGATCAGGACAGAGGATCCCAACGCAGTACCAGTAACGTGTGCGTAAGCACCTGTAGACTGAATTCACTGTGGGACTCGGCTGTCGACGTTTATAACAAGCATCGGCATAGACAATGGGTCTTGCGTTTGGGACTTTATAAGTGTTTAGTTATCCAGCACAATATCCTTGGTGGAACAACATCAATTGTTGCATAACTAAACAATTATAAGGTCCCAATGGCGAGACCTATTGGCCATGCCAATGCTTGTTTCAAGTGGATGTGGCCATCTTGCACTTGCCCTGTGTCTAACATGACAGGAAAGCCATGGCCTAACCTATTAGAATTTCACAAGGAGAAAAAAATTGGCCTTTGACAGAGCTTGCTGTCCTGGTATGTTTGGTGTGAGTGCACGTAAGCCTAGTCATCCCTTCGAGCTTTTAAAATATGGCTACATGGTCTGTACATGTTAGAGGTGGTGACATTCTGACTTTTAGTGCACAATTGTTTATTTTAACTTCAGTCTATTGACAAGATCAGTGACGGAAGATTTGTTGATAATTTCTATCTTCTTCAACAATATTCTTTGCTCCCTGCTTGCCACCTTTACTCTGGAGAGTAGAGGTAGGTTTCAGCACACCCAACAGGTATTACTTATTAAACAGTAGAACTAATCCATATCAAATATATAGATGTATTAAAAAATATTGAAAGTTGTAGAAAGTCATGATAATACCCTGTAAGATGTTTACCATGCATGAAACAATAGTTTGCAGCTTAAAGTAATGTGATGTAATGAAAACTACTATACTGCACAGGAAAACCATGTATGTGAGCACCAAAAACTAGTAATAGCTGTGCAACTTCGTGATATCTTCTGTTTGCATCCACATTTGTAGGAGGGCTATGATTACTGGGCCTGGTAGGGCAATTACCAGTTCTTGATATGGCCACAAATTTCCAGACCTTTGCTAACTGTGGGCAACATGTGCATACACTTGTGGACTCTCTCCACACCCATATATACTGTCCCTTCAAAGAAGGTAGCAAAAGTTTAATTTGTGCAGGTGGGTGCTGATGTTTGGCACCTTGGCTCACTGGTGCTCTTTTTTGGGGTCTTGTTTTTCCTCATCAGACTTTGATTTAAAGCAAAAGACAGAAAAGCAGAGAAGGGAGAAATATGGAGGAAGAGAAAGATAGGATACAGATGACAAACAAAGGAAGAGGGCTCGAAAAAGAACCTACAGGAGAGATATAAAGAAAAAGAAAGTGCATGATGTTGGAAGAAAGAGGCATGAGCTGGAATCAAAACTATGTAGCCTTGGTGTTTGACAATCCCTGTATCTTGCCACAAATTAAGCAATACATGTATTAATTGAAGTCCTTCGATTCTAGTTTTCAACATTGCTCATTGTAAACATGTTGATCATTTTTGGGATTTCTGTAGCGGCACTTTGGATATTGATCGCATTATTTCAAGCATTTGTGAGACCTCAATTTTGGGTAAATAGGCTTGGAAGAGGCCCTTCTCAGCCAACTAGGCCAACACTTTCCGCGTAATTGGGGTTGATTTCGCTTTAGAAGTTTTCTCACACACAACAGTAGTGCTTGGAGCGCTTTCATCTCCCTTTAGTAGCTATTCGAATGGAGGCCTGCGTGTTTGGCTATGCATTATTTTAACTATTTCTCTCAAACACCTCATGAAGCAAGTCAGAGGATGAGAGGGTTGGCAAAAATCTGAACACCCCGGATGAGGGTCCGCGGCTCTTGCTTCGAGAAGGCAGAGATTGCTGCTGCATGTGCCTTCATGTCTGGCAAGGAATCTGCGTGCATATTAGGAGAGGCGTGGCACGCACAGCTCAGCGCCGCCTGCAGACAGAGCCGGCAGCTCAGTGCGGATGAGCGGCAGCCGCACGTGTCCCAACAGATCGGGAAGCGGCACAAAAGGGGGTGGTGACATCGGGAAAGCATGACTTACTGGAAATTCTGACAAAAGTCAGGGGCGGGGCAAAGGGACAGTCAGCGATTTATTCCATTCTCGTTACAAAAACGCGCGCTGCTAAAATAGGTGAGTCAGTGTAGCTGTTTGCTGGATAGGTGAGTATCTTTGTTAAGTCACATTCGTAAAGGAGGTTCTTTAGCCGTCGACTTAGGACAATTGTTATTTTTTAAGGTTTGCTATAATTATGTTTCGGTTAGATGTTGCTTAACATTCGAGTTTATCCACATAGCAATGAAACATGAAAACTCGACTTCTAAGCACAGGCAATTCACAGATGGATATTAGACACATGCCAAGTTAACATATGAGCTTAAGTCTGCAACGTTACTGAGCTCGTGACAAGCACTGGCAAAGCCAATGGCCTGGCTTTAACATGCCAACACAAGTAAACATAGACAATCCCAAACACTAGTTACGATCAATGCGTCCACAAATGCTATTTATCACATTAAAACCTGCTCTATTGCCTTTCCATGCGCTGATAAAATAATAAGTAGCAAAATTGTGTTCTTTCTATATATAATTCATATAGTAGATGAAAATTTCAATATGACAAACAGCATGACGGTTGAATATTCTTTCCAAATGTAAACTAGTCCCTCCTGCTTTCCAATCCAATCACTTCCTAGGAGATGGAATAATTCACCAAGTAGTCAAAGGAATGGGATGAAAAAGTAATAGTTTTAAAGAATTGCCTTGAAGACAGTGGCGCTGTCAAGCCATACCCAAAAAGTATCCACTTAATCTCCAGAGTTCAAAGCCATGGCTCCAGCTACAATGCTAGACAATGAGACATTCTTTCATACATTCCTGCCTTAGCATGTGACTCTCTGTATCTGTATACATGCAAAGGTTGTATTCTTCACTTTTAGACCTTGACCACTAGAAAATGCACTGCCAATGAGCAGCTGTGGTGGCATCTGCTTGAGTGTTGTATTGTATAGTATTGTGCAGTATTGACATTTACATAGAACTATCCATGCTCCCTGTATGACCCAAGTTGACTAAGTTGGTAGTTCATATGTGTCATTTTGTTAGGGAGCAATACATTTAGACCACCGGAGTTGCTGCCTAGGCAAAATTGCTAGAGCTGCTTTAGTTGGTTATAACAAGTTATGTGATAGGAAAAAGGCAAATACAGAGAGGGGGTTTCAATGTGGATTTGAATAGTTATACATTTTGCATTGCTTTGCAGCACTGATGAGGGGTGCAAAAAAGCAATCCCTTTGTTAGATTGTGTCACAGATCTACATATGCTGGCCCCCTGTATTCCCTGTGATACTGGGGTAAATCGACAGCATGCACAACAGCAGCAACAACTGTCACAGAAGCATCAACTCCAGCTACTTCAAAAGTAGTGACCACAGGATTGACCACAGCTGACACAATAGCAGGGACTTTAAGGGCAATAACAGCTATCTTTCATGAGGAGCAAAATAGGCAAACACTGCTGTGCCAAGGGACCACAGAAGTGATCACAGCTGTCACCATGGCCGGGACAACAAGATTTAACAACAGCTGCCAGCAAGCCACGGACAATAGCAGTGACCTCCGTTGTAAATATCGAAGGGGCAATGACAGCAGGTGCCACAACTGCTAGAATTACAGCAGGGACAACAGCAACAACAGCTGCCAAGACAGTCACTACTACAACAGCAACAAAAGCTGTAATCACAAGAGGTATGACAGCAGTGGCATCAGCTTTAATAACAGCAGTGGCAACAAAATCAGCCACAGCTATCACCACAACAACAGCAACCACAACCACTTCATTACAAGGGGGGCACACACCTGCAACAAGAGGAAGCACAGCTCATGCTACAACACCACTGTCCTCAGCCACTAGCACAGTTGTGACAGCTTTGATAATAGTTGCAATAAAATCAAGGACCACCACGTTGTGACTGCTTCTACCGCAGTTGTAACCACATCAAGGACAAAGAAGAAACTATTACAGGGACAACAAGAGCAACCATAAGTGCAACTTCAGTAAAAACCACAGTTGCAAGCAAGGCAGGACACACAGCAGCAGCCACAACTCTAACCTTAGCAAGGACTACAGCATCCGCCACATCTATCACAGCAAGGACCATAGCATCAATAAAAAAATCATGAAAACAGGGACCATTCCTGCTATCACAGGAGTTACATAACAGTGGCAACATCAGCATCCATAGCAACCACCATGGCAGGGACAACAACTGACTGCATAGCAGGGATCACAGAAGCAATCACTACTGAAAAAACAACAGAGAACACATCATAGACCACAGCTTCTACCATTCTTCCTTGCTGCAGTCCTTACTCTACAAATTATCCTTCTACAGACAGTTTAAAAAAGCTTCCCATCCAATCCAATCCAATCAGAAAACATATCTTAACCTGCCTTACTTCCTACAGGCGAATAAATGGACCTACCAACAAATAAACGGACCTACCAACAACAAAATTCACCTTAGTCCCAAAGCTCCGTCTATTCCCACAAGTGAGGCAGGATGACCAATCTGTGGGATGCATTGGGGGAATAATGACTACTATTCATGCAATACTTCTGTGACCATCAATTTACATGCTTTTTGATCAGCCTAGGTTTCACTTAATTGCCTATGCCAGCTTTCAAAAGGTAAACATGATACTCTACTTGATTTGACAAATGTGGTAGATAGACATCAACTACATGCCTTTACTTATGTAGCAATGATCAACACAACACATGAAATCTCCAATTAATACCTTTTCCAGGCTGTACTTTACTTCATATTCTCAATAGTTGTTAAAAACAATTGTACACATCATTACACATGACTTTTTTCTGATTTAGTACATACTGTCCTGTACATTCATTTCTATGAAGATTGTACAAATATAAAAAAAAACAGTGCAAAACATAAATCAAAACTTGTTGTTTGTTAAGAACTCATCAATTCAGTAAGTCCTACTTGATTTTACTATTTTATCGGGATAAAATAAAATCTAATTATCCTCGACAGTCTTTAACTGAGTGGTCCTAAAACATATGTGCTCCGAGTGATTTGAAAACACTCTTCTATTGTTTAGACCATCTTTTGTTTGCTAAGCTTCTATGCAATTTCCACTTTGCAATTTTGTGAGGTAATCCTCTGAGTCACGTGCAAAAAAACTGTGAATTGTGTTGGTGCCGACGCGTTTCGTCATTTGTGCAGGGGAATAATGACTACAGCATGGAAGAATGGAATTAAATAATGGGCTGGAATTATCAGAAAGTAATTTTAAAGAATGACTCTTTATCCTTTTTATTGCTACCAGGAATGCCCAAGCTTAGTAAAGTGAGAATAATTTGAATGAACACAGTAATCTTGCTGTAAATCAATAATGTAATATAGGAAACACTGATACTTATTACGTCATAGCAGAGAATATTTGAACTAAACACATCTTCAGACTGGCCACCATGATGATGTATGTAATGAATGACAAGTCGAAGGGAAACCCAAGGAGCAGTCCTCCAAATCTTGACTTAAAAACACCTTGTAATGATGCCCAGAAATCAGCCTTGCCTCTAATAGGTCTTCACTGAATTTCTAAAGGACAATGAATTCCCAATAATCAATGCCAATGAAGGATTTTACTCAATGTTCCAATGTTTGTGTCGAAGATTTATAACCTTTCCTGGTAGGAAGTGCCTTTGACTGTCTAAAATAAGATGTTCTCTCAAGAAGGAGTCAGGCAAATTTAGGCAGAATTAGCTCCTGCTTCACATGAATAAATGAAGAATCTTGGAGATAAAGAAAGGTCCCGGACTTAAAACTAATCTATCAGGGAAATCCTAAGAAAAGAATATACACAAGTTAGAATGCCCAGTTACCCTAACTTCCAAACAGAGGTCATAACAGCAGGAAGAAAACCTTTACATTTAGGTGCCTAAAAAATACTGATTGCAGAGGCTCAAAAAGAGATATCTTGAAAACCTACATAACCAATAAGAGATCCCAAAAAGGAACCAATAACGAAGAGGATGGATGAGCATTAAAAAACCCTAGGTGAGACATAATGCAAATGACTCAAAATCCTTGACCCCACCCCAAGGTACTCTAAAAGTCTTAATCTGTGTAAACTGGGTTCTTCGAGTACCAAACTCAAGGTATAAATTGAAAACCCTCTTAGAGAAAAGAAATAATGTTCACTCCCTCTGTTTTAAAAGGACCGAGATTCCTTACCTCAGTCCAAGATTTAAAAAAGCATTCCAGTAATGTGATTTGATAAAGGTTGATTATCTCATAGAAGTAAATACAGCCTCTCTGCAAACCAACTAGTTCAAATTTCAGGCCACTAATGGAAGTCAACCTATAGCCTCCTGGGGCTACATCTGAACTACAAGGGGAGAAGGAATCATCAGTGATATCCCTTCCATACAAATCTTGAGGTCAGAATAAGAAACCAGGAAGAGCCTGTAAAACAGGGACAACAAATTATTTAAGCACTCTCCATCTTTATCCAAGTTAAAATATTCTGTAGCAGAGGGAATTGGGAAAGACATATAGTAAACCCTGAGACCATGATTCATAAAGTACATCTATCCTCCATGATTATTTCTCATGTGTCCTTGTACAAATTGCTGACAGGAGAGTATTCTTCTGAGTTGTAAATAAATATTACATATATTCCCCACCTCTGAGAACAACTGGGGCTTCAGATGATAAGCCAGAGAGTATGGTAAATTTCCGCTTGTTTTGTCTGTAATTGCATACTTGTAATACCAAGATAAGGACACCAGATGCTTTTCTGTTAATGATAAAATAGCAGCTGAGATCCTGGATAGAGATAGCAAACAAGCCTCCTCCTCCCATAGACATTTATGAACGGTCTTACTGTCATATTGTCTGATTGAACAAGAACCAACTTCCTTTCAAGTGATGGAGCAAATCTAAGAAGAGCTATATGGATTGCTTTCAGCTCTCTAAAATTTGAAGAATTTCTCTTCTTCAGAAGATACAATTTTCATTAAACTTGTTCTTCCACCCATGCTCCCCACCATAAGATGCAGGCATCTGTTTTCAATATAGTCATTATTGGAGGGTGATGATGAGAGGGTTGCAGGGGCCACTTCAACTTCCTCCTGATGCGATGATCCTTATTTCTGGTCAAATCGTTGGTTCTGAGACTCCGGTTTCCAAGAGGGATGAACATTATACCATAATTGAGGTAAAATTGGGCTCAAGGAACCACTGACTATATTTTCTGCCATGTCTCCCTGAATCGGTAACCATGGCCTTACTGCAGGAATCCTCTGTGCCCTGAGAGATCTCAGGTGACTTGAAGTTGTTTGTATTTTGCATCATTCAGTAGAAAAACCTGCCTGTATCTGTGCAAAATCTGGGTGCCATAAATTCTATACCGTGTGCTTTCTCTATGAAATTTCTCCCAGTTTGTGAGGAAGTCATGATACACGAGAATTTTAAACCGCTGATATTTGTTCCTGATTGATTGGGCTTCATAAGAAAAGTGAATCAAATAGCTGTCTGTGTACGGATCAAGAAGAATAACCTCCTTGTGAAGAATGTTGACAAGAGTATCTCTTACCTGGATGAAAATCCGGGAAAAGCCTTGAGACTGAAACCTTGAGACTGAAGGGGAAAACTTAGTACTGAAAGTGTTAGTCTCCCGTTGCAAAAGGTAAAAACCTTTGGTGATCTTGAAAAATTGATATCAGCAGGTAGGCAATCTGCAGATCTAGGTTGACCAGGCGTTTTTCTGAAAGAATCATTGGAGTTACGTGCTGCAAGCGAATAATCTTGAAATTGATGGTTTGGACTGACTAGTTTACTGATTTTAAGGCCAGAACTGGTCTGAGAACCCCCCCCCCCCCCACTGTGTTTCTCTACAAGAAAGTTGTTCAAACAAAGTCCTAGAATTTGTTAAAATGGAGAAGCTGGATCTTTGGCTCTTTCTCTTAGTAATGAAGATATTCCTTCCCATAACCCACTTGGATTGAGCTTGTTCTTGGGAACAGGAGTACAAATAAGACCCACAAATGTAAGTGTGGATGCAAATTTCAACACATAGCCTTGTCAAAGAATATTCAGACCCTATTTGTCTATAACATCCTCTTGTCAGGCTGGCTGGAATTCTCAGACACACCCACCTTTTCAGGTTGTGGATCTCTTCCTTCACCTTCTAAGTCAGGATTTCTACCTCTGGGTCTGACTTCTTGACTAACCTTCTTGGTTGAAATACTTTCTATTTAGAATGGCTCATAGAGGAGAAATAATTATCTTTGCAAGATAGAAAATATTTCCTGTCCTTAAAATACTTGGTTACCATTTGTTCAAGCTGGTCATCAAATGTCTTACCTAGTCCCTCATCCACATGCAACATCGAGGCAGAATAGCTCCTGATGGAAGTTCAGAGTCCTCTATCAATGACAGACCTGTATTTTTAGCATAGGTGCCTGCCCTAAATGCCAAATTATTGTCAGCATAGGATTTTTTCATTGCACATTTGATCCTGTTGTCTACTGGATTTAAGAGAGTATAGTTACCGGATTCACTGCAGTGTGCTCACTCAACGAGGCCAAAATGCCATGAATTGTAATTGCATAGGGAAGAACTTCATCTGATTGTCCAGAACTTACATGCCCTGCATAACCTGAGTATTGATATGGTCCATGTATCACCATTCTCTCAAAATCAAGCATTTATTCTTATCAAAGAAAGGTAAAGCAACGTTTGAAGGATTGGCATATTGTTGAAAAAAGACCTCACTCCTTTTTAAATTGCTGGAACTACCTGGAACCCTAGGTTTTTCGCTCACATGATGGAAAACCTGGCTTACTATTTCTCGCTTGACATTTTTATCTGAAGTCAAAGTACTAGGCTCCAACTGCAGGAAAAATCAAGGCCAGTAGTGCGCTGATGTTTTGACATCCTCCTCTCTTTCTGAGGAAAAGCATTAGGAATAGCTTCCTCTGAACCTCATTGGCTGACATAATGCTGAAATGATCAGGATTATAAGAAGAATGCCTAATATTACCTCTACTCCACGTCCTCATTTGAGGAATGCAATGATGATGTATTCCTTCTACTGGAGGCTTGTTTTATCTTCTGTATCGAAGATATAAATGAAAAAGAGCCTGACAAAAGAGGTTAAAATACCTTTAAAAATGCTTGTACATTAGGAATCAGAGGACAAGCTGAAACCTAGCCAATCTCAAAAGTCCCTTTACTCTCTCAAATTTCCTTTTTTCTTTTTAACAATGATCCGACCAAAAAGAACGCCTAGTCATTAATATAATACAAAGAAATGCCCAGTACTCAATGGGTGCATATTGCAGCCCTCTAAAATGCCACAGAATGCAGAGATGCTGCTTTGCCTCTTGCAGGGTGCAAAGATTCTCCTTTGTTCACTCCCTCATCAGTAATGAGAATATCTCAGGCAGCTGATTTCCTGGCGAATAAGGGACAGGACCTACTTCAGCCCCAGTTGTGTATTGTGGAGACACAACCTGGATGGAGACTTCCACAGTGCTAATGGACTCCTATCTTTTCCATGCCACACCATAGAATCTGACCCTAGGAAAATTATGTGGGACCTCTCAACCTCGACCAGGTAACACAGAGGCTGAGGCAGCAGAAGGATAGAAGGAAAACCATTCCCGGGCCTCAGCTAAGTAAAGGGTACATCTTACAATATAAAAAAGAATCCTGCTAACAGGATTGTAACCAATCGAGTATCACTCAGTGTTATTTGGACATCATAAATCAGGGGTCATGAATCATAGGGTATCGTCAATCATTCTGCCCCAACCTGCCATTATTTGTTGTCAATAATCACTCTGCCTGATCATCATAAATAAGCAGCCATAAATCATGGTCAGAAATCATCAGGATATAATAAATGTTTCTGTCACAATTCTGCCATCACTCTGTTATCATAAATCATTCTGCATGAGCATCATAAATCATCAGCCATAAATCATCGGCTTGCCATAAATCACTGTTTTGTCTTTTGCTCATTTGCATCTCCTACCGTCGTAAATCACCCTAACAGCTCGTAGATTGTTCTTTCTTGTTTTCCATGCCCATTTGCGTGTGGAGGGTAGCCTTTCCCCGGAGTTAGGCCCCAACTCTCCACCTTGCTAGTCACTTTTATGCCCTGCCGTCTGGCGGGGGCTGGTCTGCGAGTGCTGTCTGCTACCCTATTTTTTGTCAGGTGTACTCACCCAGTTATGAGGCATCCCAGAGTGAGTGGCTCTCCTTCTACACACCGCCCTGTCGGTGCGTTTCCATAACCAAACCAATACACCTTTTGTTTCCGCCCTTTTTGGTTGGATTTGCGCTCTCTTCGCGTGGGGTAGCTTCTTCCCGGAGTTAGGCTCCCAACTCGCTACCTTGTTAGACTCTTTTGTGCCCTGCTGTCCCGCGGGGTCTAGGCTGCGAGTGCCGTCTCCATTTGCTGCCCCCTTTTGTTAGACCACTTCACTCAGCTGTGAGGCATCCCAAAGTGAGTGGCACCACTTCACTCAGCCGTGAGGCATCCCAAAGTGAGAAGCTCTGCTCCCACACACCGCCTGTCAGTATGTCTCCATAGCCATCCATTGTACTAGTAGTTCCTTTAGTCCGTCAGCACTGTGACGCTGCTGTTGTAGGTGTGGGTGGATGGGACTCGAAAATTGTTGGTGCCACTCCCCCAGCTCCCTGATGTGAAGGTTAGCTGCCCAGGGGGAGCATCGCCGTATATCCCCCTCCACTTCCTCTCTTCCCTTTGTTCTTGGAAGGGGGAGAGGGCCTCAGGCGCGTTTTGCAACTCGTCCTTACCTGGCGGTGCAAACCAGCGCCAACCAGATCATTTACTTTGTGGGCACTGGCAGCCGTTATGGCGCCGGCCCTTGAGACCCCCTTCGGGGGCGTCCTTTGCTATAAAAACCGCTCTGTGCCTATTCCAGGTACAGTAGCATACTTGTGTATCTGCATCACTAAACACAGCCAACAGTCATTGTATTTTGTGGTGGTTGTTGGCCGCAGTTTTATTACTCATTACATATGTCATATTTGTACAACTCCCCCGGACGCCTTCTCAGGGCCGGGGTCATAAATCATTATCATACATTATCACAAATTGGGTATCACTCAGTGTTATTTGGACATCATAAATCAGGGGTCATAAATCATCAGGTATCGTAAATCATTCTGCCGCAACCTGCCTTTATTTGTTGTCATAAATCACTCTGCCTGATCATCATAATTCAGCAGCCATAAATCATGGTTATAAATCATCAGGATGTCATGAATCATTCTGTCACAATTTTGTCATCATTCTGTTATCATAAATCATTCTGCATGAGCATCATAAGCCATAAATCATCGGCTGGCCATAAATCACTAGTTTGTCTTTTGCTCATTTGCATTTCCTTGGGTCGTATATTACCCTGACAGCTCGTAGATTGTTCTTTCTTGTTTTCCATGCCCCTTTGCATGTAGGGGGTAGCCTTTCCCCAGAGTTAGGCCCCAACTTGTTACCTTGCATGTCTCTTTTGTGCCCTGCCGTCTGGCCGGGGCTGGTCTGCGAGTGCCGTCTCCGTTTGCTACCCCGATTTTTGTCAGGTGTACTCGCCCAGCCGTGAGGCATCCCAGAGTGAGTGGCCCTCCTTCTACACAACGCCCTGTTAGTGTGTTTCCATAACCAAACCAATATACCTTTTGTTTTTGCCATGCCGCCAGGGAGGCTTTCGTTTTCCTGTGGCTTCCCCAACCTTATATCGTCCCTTTGCGCCTCCTGCTGCCCTTACTGTGCAGCCTGCCCATGCCGTTGCTCTGCTCAAGCGCTAGGATACCAACCTCTAGCTGTGTCACCCAGAGGCTGACGTCTGGTAATCTCTTTGGATAATCTTCCCACAAATGCCATTGTGTGCTCTGCTCCATCCTTGCCCTTATGTAGTGGCATGCTTGTGTCCTGTTCGGAGTCTTACAGCACTGTATCCTCTTACCATGGGTTATACATGAAATCAAACAAAATTGGGAGATGATCAGATATCGCTTGTGGAGGCGTGATACAGCATGCATTACTTCAATAACAATCTCTACTTCACCCATGCTCCTGGCGGGCTCCCCCGGTAAGTACCACTGCGAAACCAGTAACCCTGACTAGTATCCGCCAGGCTGTCCTACCCACTCCCCTGTACTTATTTCTTACTCTTGGGGCTGGGGGTGGTAAAACCGGAGTTTGCACTGCCAGGGGCGTAGGGACCCATGCCTGTGCCTATATAAAGACTATTAATTTGTTCCTGCAACTCTGGATGGGCACCCCTCGAGTGCCCTTGACCACGGGTATCCTGGTGCTGATTAACAGTTGTTTATTGTTACCCACTCGATGGTACTGAGCTCCTCTTTTTTTTAACCTCAGCAGGATGAACAGCTGAGGGGCCCGCCAGGTTTGAACCAGTGGTCCCAAGGCAACCAAAGGCCCCAGCAACAGGTGCATTAGTCCACTAAGCCCGCCAATCAGGTTTGTTGCAGGGTTTACCCTAGGTCTTGCACAATTCACACTTTCCCCTCTGTCCTGCTCATTGGTGCGTGTGGCATGGGCGCTAGTCCATCTAATAGCATGGGTGCCCCAGGTCTCCATCTTACCCCTGACCTTGGGGGCCAGGACAATACCAGAAAGCTGCCTTTGACATTCTCTATTCCAATTGGACATTTTTCTTTACATACCCCTCAACTCAACTGTCCTTATTTCTTGTTTGGAAGGATGCATTTAGCATTTACGTGATGGCGCCACTGAGTTCCGTGCACTGCGCCCTTCTGTGACCAGTCCAAGCAGCGCGTGCTCTGGCCCACCACTGTTGCTAATAGCAATAACGCTCAGCCCAGAAGAACCTCAGGTGACTTTTGCATGGCTGAACAGCACTGTTGCATGGCTGAACAGTACAGCTGTGCCTCAGCGCCGGAGGGGCCCCGCTTGCTGCCGGCTGGAAACTGCCCCCCCCCATGAAAAACTGGAAAGTTGCAGTGAGTTATTGTAAGCATTCATAGCGCTATATACACCAGTTTCTCTTTTTTTTGTGTGGATTCCTTCCGGTTGGACCGGGGCGCAGCAAGAGCTGTGGGCACAGAGGACCTAGCACTCATAATCTTGCGTGGTTGCGTTTTGCGTTTGTTATAGAGTGACGTGAAACGCTTCACCTGTGCTCCAGTTATACTACACAGCGCCTGTGCATGCACACAAGTGACCCAACCCACAGGTCGCCTGCATTCGCCTTGCGCCCATTACACAAACTTCATAGTCTTTTGTGGACAGGGACTGCTCTTCCTGCGTCGAAAGATCTGCATTGCATGCGATTAGCTTTCATTTGCTTATTTTGATTACCCTAAATTTATTTTAATTGTGCTTTCACAAGAGGGTGGCACCAGGGCCTGGCTCTGTATTCTGGGTTCCTTAGCTATCATAACTGGTTACCTAGCAAAGTCAGGCAGGGGGATCTGACCCTTGTCCTGGGTGTGCCTCTGCACCTTAGTCACCATACGTTTCCCTTGAACTACAAAACTTGGTGTGAGGTCTGCGCCCTTATCCTTTGCATCCTTCACTGCCACCTTTTATCAGACCTTAAGCATCCTACTGCCCCTGCTTGGTGATCGCGAGGGGTTTGAGCCTTCCGATGTCCATTTTCGGGGAGCGTCGCCTTATGTCCCCCTCCCCTTCCTCTCTTCCCTTTGTTCTTGGAAGGGGGAGAGGACCTCAGGCGCGTTTCGTCATTCATCCTTACCTGGCGGCGCAAACCAGCGCCAACCAGATCAGTTCCCTTGTGGGCACTGGCGGCCATTATGGCACCGGCCCTCGAGGCACAGCTGTCAACATACTTTACATAATCAGCAGAAAACGAGAAGTCAGAAGCACTACTGACAGAGGGGCTTTGGCTCCGTCTACAGGTTGATTACCTTAAAAACAACATCTGGTTGGGAAGAAGTTCTGCGCTTAAACTGAAAAATAGTGCTTGCACTGTACTTTTTGCCTAGTGGGAAAGCTTGTGTTTCACAACAGGGTAGAGTCCATGTTTGTGCCAGTTCAGTGATTATGGCTGTAAGCCTAATACATTTATTATATCAAGTTAGAACAAAGGCAGTAGCCCTTGTGTATTTATTGGGAAAATAATATAGTACAGCATGAAGCATTTACGGGTGGATTGTTATTATACTGTCTTAAAGCCTGTACAGAGGTAAGTCGTTGCATGGAATCTCACAGATTACCACAGTAGACAATGGTTTTGTTTTTGTTTTTCCCCTCTGAACTGGGATAGGGGTAAAAGATTTGCCGGGCGGTAGCTTTTTTTGTGGACTGTAATTGTGTATATATTTGTATTTTATGACTGTATACCTGATGAGTATATCGTGGAAAAGCTTACAGTAAAAAAAAGTAGGACTAATTTGGTTATAGTGACCAACAATTTATAAAACCTTTTGGATTGATTGATCTTTTGGGAAACGTTATGTCCAGTGCCAAAGGTCTAATCATTTTATTATGAAAAGTGGTGACAAAAGCAGAAGACCTGACTTATTTATTGTGAAAAGTGTGTTAAAGCCAAAAAGGCCGTTAAGGGTGATTTAATATTACTTTTTGTTAACCCGTTCCGTGCTCGCGTCGGCCATTCCGGCAGTTGGCCGACGCAGCCCCGCTCACCCTTCAGAACGCCCAAACCTCGGCGGAATGTCCGCTGTGGCAAACGGGTTAAAGCATGTAAAGAAGTACTATTTAGACACAATAATAATGATTTTAAACCCTTCTTTGATAGAGTTGTATTTTCTCTTGCAAATTTGTTTTCTTACACATTTTGTTTGCTATGCTAGTGATAAACACTATAGGCCTGAGTTGGTTCACAAGCAAAAGTTATGTTAGATACCATACCTGTGGTCTGTTTGTTATGATAAATTCAAGAATGCTAGTAATCCTGATCTATTTTTTGTAAAAGCATATTAAAGTAATACACTTTTAAGGGTGAATTGTTATTACACCGTTTTAAAGGTGTAACCAGATATTTTGCTACAAGGAATCATACGTATTAAGGTTCTAGGCAAAGGTTTTGGAGTTGGTCACCCCCTCTGAAAAACCCTTGGCATTGAAGATTTGCAATGTGATCATTCTTTTTGGGCCCTTTTGAAGAGGGTGGCATATTGTTTTTCCAACAGTAATATGAATATATTTGAAATTTTAAGAATGTGTTCCTGATGTTTGACAGTTTACATTCTATACAGTTGGGGCCTGATTACGATGTCAGTCGGAAAACCTCTGGCCGATTGTCAGCGATAATGCAAAGCGATCTGCAGAGGATTCTCTGTTCAATGGGTAACCAGTGAAGATCCCTAAGAGCACTGCAGTCGGATGAATTCCGCAGTCTATTTAGCACCGGTTTGGCTATAGCAAACTGAACTCTCAATCAGATAATTAGGAGCTCCTAAAAGAAGGGCATTACAGTAGTACAGTCTAATATGAATATATTTGAAATTTTAAGAATGTGTTCCTGACGTTTGACAATTTACATTCTATACAGTTGGGGCCTGATTACGATGTCGGTCGGAAAGCCTCTGACCAACAGTCGGAATCTCCTAGACTGTGCCGGAACCCATCCGCCCAACTCATTCGGAAATTACGATGCTCTCTGTCGTAAGAGGAACCATTCAGTCATTCTGATTTGGTTCCGACCAGTATTCGGAGAATCCAAGTCAGTCGAAGCTGAGTCATACAGCTCAACGGACAGCATTTCCACCAGACCGGTTACTATGTTGGATTCCCACAACCATTCCGACTCGGTATGTTTGACACAAAAAAATGAATTTTGGGGCCCCCAGCAGGTACGCCTTCATCCTGAGTCCTTCGGTTTGGAGATGAGGGGGTACCCAAGGGACCCCCCTTTAAAACCATGCACAGTGTGGCAGGCACCATGGGGTGCCGGCGATAGGGTGCAATGTTTTCTGCAGACACCCATTTTCCCCATTGGAGCCTGTGTTGTCTGTCGGAACACAGGCTCCCACTGAAGTCCATGGAAGTCCTCCCGAACGGTGTTCGGAAGCATGATACTCGGTCAGGAGGAACCGCCAACCTCGAGTCAGTCAGAACTGATTCCGACAATCAGTCGGGCAGTTTAGTTTCGGACCTTGGTCTGAGCAGCTCACGGTGACCAGCCAATAGTAAAAGGTAAAGTCATGATTGGTTCATTAGGAGACATTATGTCAGATGCAAAAGGTCTAATTGTATTGTATTGTATGGAATATTTTGGAATATTTATAGAGCGCCTTGTGGCCAGACTGGTATGCTGGTGCTAAAATTGCAAAAGTAACAGTATAAAGCAGAAAGGGGAAAAAGAGGATAAAGGAGGTGGGGTGTTTGTCATCCGATCAATATTATTTTGGGAAAAGCCAAGTCTTAAGGGCTTTCCTAAACCTAAGCAAATTGGTCTGAGATCTTAATTGAGGCAGTAGCTTGTTCAATCCCTGAGCAGCTTTGATAGATAATGCGCCCCCCCCCATTCACACACCCTACTAAATCTATGTTCTTGAACAAGATTAGCTGTAGCCAAATGTAGCAACCTTCCTGGAGTGTATTTCCTCAGCCTGGTCTGCAGTGGCTTTGGGCCCTTAAACTGGAGGGCTTTGCATTCAGTGCAAAGCGATCTGCAGAGAATTCTCTGTTCAATGAGTAACCAGTGAGAATCCCTAAGAGCACTGCAGTCGGAAGATTTCCACAGTCTATTTAGCTCTAGTTTGGCTATAGCAAACTGAACTCTCAATCAGATAATTAGGAGCTCCCAAAAGAAGGGCATTACAGTAGTCTAGTCAACTAAGCACTACACAGCTGATAATTAGAGATTTGGCTCACGCAGGTGACAGCGGAAAAAGCTTTCAAAGGCTCCGAAAAAGAACATAGCAGGACCCTACTACTCCATAGATGTGCTTTTCAAGAGCAATATGTTAGTCTAAAGTTACTCCAAGGTTCCAAAACGTCTCTGAGGGATAATGAGGAGTCTCTGTAGAGCAGGGCCAAAAATTAGAGGGCAGAGGCACCGGACCCTTACCAGAGGAGCAGCAAAGTAGTTCTGTTTTACCTCTGTCTAGTTTCAGAAAATGTACATTCATCCCATTTGAGATGTCCATTATGCAGGCTGGAAAATTAGTAATATAGTCAGACTAATTGTTGTTAAGTTATAAAGTCAGTTGAGTATTGTCTACATAGTTGATTACCATGATTTTGTAGGTGTTAATAAGCGAAATCAACGGCTTGATATAGTCATTAAACAAGATTTGAGTTTGTAAAGAGTGCTGTTTGACTGCATGTAGAATAGTTCTGAAACGAGAGCAGAAGGGGGAAGAGGCACAGCCTGGCAGCTGGTTGTAGGTATGATTATATCTATTTTGATACAAGACCACCAACTCCTACTGAGGCTAATCTAGAGAGCAGGTTGTGGTGGTTCACCATGTCAAAGGCTGCTGACAGGTCGAGGAGGACAAGCATCCCTGACTAACCGCTGTCAACCATTGTACGAATTTCTTCACTGGTGCAAAGTAAAGCAGTCTCAGTGCTGTGTCCTGGTCTATAGCCAAATTGCTCACCCTCTTACAATGAATGGTCCTCCAGATGATGGGATGGATTTTACTAACATGTGATACCAACATCGTTATTGGGAATCAGTTATGAAACATTAGGAAAAATGTAGGAGGCTTGATTTACTTATTATGAAAAGTGACTGTTAAAGTGTCAATTGGCCATTCATAGTGGATTCCTATTGCAACGCATTAAATCATGAGACAGGTATTTTGTTACATCTAATTTTATTAATTACCTTAGTAGGCAAGGGCTTTGTCATGGATTATCCCATTTGACAGAATCTTGGGGTAGAACATTTGACTAACATATTCCTTGCTGGATATTCCTAGGTAGACCTGAAAGGTTTAGTTGCCTGCCAGGTTCTTGCAATACATCCAAAATAAAAATAATAATAATAATAATTTAAATACATGCATATGCATATGCATACACATGGAGGGTCAGGATCAGCCCTCCTCTTCCATTGGTCTGTTCAATTGTCTTTTATGAAGGCTTACAGAATGGGGCAATGAATCAGCGCACATCAGCCATTGGCTCCATTGCTCTATCAGTGAAAGCATTTTGCCTGGTCAAATGTGCCCTTGTGCCTGAAATTTTTTTTAAGTCACAGTTTATTTCAGCAACACCACACCACAGAACGCACCATTATGTACTCTTCACCATCACCGACGCCCAGCACACAGTCACCAGGCCGCAGATCTCCTCCTACCGCAGCAGGAGAAAGGTCACAAACCCTCATCACCTCCCAAACCGAGGTATCAGCTGACCTCAACCAGACCGTTCAGAACTTGGCCATCTGGATCATCGACTGCGCAGACAGAGTTGCCCCGCTGAACCTACAAAAATCAACAAGAGTCCCAAACATGCAAACTGGTACACCCCAGAACTCAGTGCCAACAAGCGCAACTGCCATCAACTGGCGAAACAATTGCATGTCACCCCGCCGACAGTGTCCCTCACCAAACTGCCCTCAGCAACTACCACTGGCACATCAAAGAAGCCAAGAAAGCTGACATTACCACCCACATTGACTCCGCAACGAACCACACAAACAAACTCCTCAAAATAGTCATATAATACTCCAACCCAACAGCCATAGAGAACACCCTACCCAAGAACTCTGCAACACCCTCTCAGACTACTTCCACAGCAAGATCACCAACATCTGCTACAATTTCAACATCCAGCCTGCCACCATAAATCCCATCAACCTCAACCAACCAGCAAACAACCCATCACAACCCGGTCACCACTCACCTCCCTGACCACCTCAGCCATGATGTCTTCCATCTACTCCGGGGCTCCCACCAAACCCTGACCCCACCACCTCTACAACATCGCAATGAACCCAATCAGCACACAACTCACCAGCATACTCAACACCTTCATCTTCACAGCAACCTTTGAAGACAGATGGAAACACGCAGACATCAGACCCCTCCTAAAGAAAATCTCCACTGACCCCAATGATCAAATAAATTATCATTCGATCTCCCGGTTCCCCTACCTGCCAAAGTTCTCAAAAAAGCCATCAACCAGCAGCTCAATGAATTCCTGGAATAAAACCAACTACTGGCTGCCTCTCAATCAGGATTAGGATTTGTGCCAACCACAACACTGGGACTGCTGTCTCAGATGACATCAGAACACTCTCGACCATGGAGAAATGGTGCCTCTGATCCTCCTTGACCGCTCTACAGCGTTCAACACAGTCTCTCACAATACCCTCATCAGCAGACTCCACAACATAGGCTTACACCAAGATGCCCTCAAGTGGATCGCCTCCTTCCTCACGGGATGCTCACAGAACATTCAACTGCCGCCTTTCATCTTTGCACCCAAAAATATCATATGTAGAGTTCAGCAAGGATCAATCCTAAGCCCCAACCTGTTCAACATCTACATGACCTCCCTCGCAGATGCCGTCAGAGCCCACGGACTCAACATAATCTCCTACACAGACGGCACTCAACTGACCCTCTTGCTCACCAAGGTACCCACCAGCACCAAAACCAACTTCTGCAACACCCTTACCAACCTAGCCAAATGGATGAGAGACCACTGCCTCCATCTCAACTCTAACAAAATTTAAGTACTGATCTTCAGGAATAACATTTCTACATGGGACCACAACTGGTGGCCTGCAGAACTCAGTCCCACACCAACACCGACCGACCACGTACATTACCTCGGCATCATCATGGACGGTCTACTGACCATGAAATGACAAGTTAACACAGTTGCCTCCTCCTGCTTGCACACTTTGTATGTTCTGCAGAATCTTCAGATGGATCCCTACCAACACCAGAAAGACCATCACTCATGCCCTCGTCACCAGCCACCTTAACTTTGGCAATGTTCTCTACACCGGCATCACCTTCCAGCTGCTCAGAAGACTCCAGACTATACAGAACGCTGCAGCTGTACTCATTATGGACCTCTCTAAACAAACCCACATTGCCCCCCACCTTTGATACCTCCACTGTCTCCCTATCCAGAAAAGATGCAAGATCTTCACGCACACCTCAAAGCCCTCCAAGGCTTAGGACCTGCCTATGTCAACAATCGACTGAATTTCCGCCAACCTGCTAGACACCTATGCTCCTCTTCATTTGACCTCACCTACACACCTCGCATCTGGGGCTCCCACAGTGGCAGCTGCTCCTACTCCTGCATCACAGCTAAGACCTGGAATGATCTCCCCCTCCAGGTTTGCACCCCCCCAAGCTGGATGACTTCAAAAAGTAACTCAAGACCTGTCTCCAATGAGATTGAACGCTTACTGAGTAGGTGGAGGAACCTCCGGTAGACATTCTATAGACGGATTAATCTGATAAAAATGGTTATCCTTCCCAAATTAACTCATCTTTTCAATGCTATCCCACTAGGAATCCCCAAAAAAGGCAATACTGAAATCCAGGGGAGGGTGTCAAGCTTTATTTGACCCCAGAAAGGGGCCAGGATGTCTTGGAAAAAGCTCAGACTTAAACTGAATAAAGGGGGACTTGCCTTACCTGATTTTAATTGGTAATGTGTTGCCTTTCAGTTTAAAAATATTTGAATGCTTGTGGGTAAAACAGATGATTCCACTTGGGGGAAGCTTTTTGGGGAAATGATAAAGCCTGCAAGTGCAGAGGGTTTTTATATACATTTGGTGCTCCTACGTTTTTTCAGAAGGTCCATCTAAAGGTTCTGAGAGCTGCTTTTGATCTTTCGTATGTACTTAAGAGGAGGTGGGATATTGGATATTTTTCTGATTTTGCCCCACTTTGGGACTCCCCCGGAATGCCAGAATGTCTAAAGGATGCCCTCAGTGTTCCACTCAGAAGGGCGGGGGTGTCAACTTGGTCGGACCTCATTTCTTAGGAAGGAGTTCACACCTGTACTGAGCATTAAAACAAATAATGAGCTGTCCAGATTTAAGTTCATCCAATTATCTTCTTGGTTTGTAGCATCAAAGAGGTATATTGGAGATAACTTTGAATTGGAGCTGCCCCTTCAAGATATTAGGCCCAAGAACAAGGAAGTCGCATGGTGGTACGATGGACTTTCAGGGGCAGAAGAGAGGAAGCTATTACCCCAGCATGTGGTCTAGAGAGGAAGCCTCCCAGAGGAGGGCTCTGAATCAATTTGGGATAGCTCTATGAAGATTATTTATTCAATGGTTAAACCGGCCAACTTGAACCATTTTTTTACTATTAATCGTCTTGATTGGAACCCACATAAAATATCCAAGTTTGCACCTCAACCTCCCCCCAAGTGTGTGAAGTGTGGCTGCATAAGCGCCAACGATGTTCATATCTCTGTTGAATGTCTATGTTTGACGATCTTTTTGGACACTGTAGAACTATCGCTTAAAGGAATCTTTGATCATGAGATTAAACTTAATACAACTTTGATTCTTTTGGGGGTTGATGGGGCACCAACTCTGGTGTTAAGGAGGCCTTGCAGAAGGTTACTTTTTTATTTAATTCTTATTGCTAGGAGGGAAATCTACTTGAAATGAAAGGACCCTCTGCCTCCGATAGCAGAGGAATGGGTCAGGACTGCGGTCAGAGTTTGTGGCCTTGACCAGAGAACAACTATAAGTCCCACTACAAAGCGTAGGACTCAACAGGGTTGTCCCCTGTCTCCGGTTTTATTTACTTTCTTCACAGAGCCTCTAGCTGTGAGGATTAGGGATAATATAGATATAAAAACTCCAATTGGTGGATGTCCAAAATTAAATTATTTGCTGATGACATGATACTCTACCTCAAACCAGAAAAACAAAATGTTGATTTAATACTAAAGGAGTTCACTCAGTTTGAGGCAATTGGAGGATATAAAATCAATCATAAAAAAACTGAAGTATTGGCATTAAATGTATCCTGCAATTTTCTCCCAGATATGCCAAAACAGCAAGCATATCCCCCTGAACCGATCCGTTATTTAGGAATTTATGTGTCAAATAACTATTCAGATTTATTTAGGCTAAATTACGAAGCAGCATTAAGTAAGATTAAAGATTTATTGGGAAAGTGGGGATTTCTTCCTCTATTGTTGATAGGGCGTGTTGCCCTTATCAAGATGTCAGTACTACCCCTTTTTCTAATGTTCAGTTTAAAGTCGGTTCAGCATATTTTAGAGAATTGGATAAACTTTTCCGCCAGTTTATTTGGAATGTTCGGTCTATTAAAACGAAGCCCAAACCAGGTTATAACAAAAGGAGGAAATGTTTATATCAATCTCCTTTCTGGTGGCATGCTCTATGATTCTGCAGAACTGGAAGACAACAAAAATTCCAACTTTTTTTGAATGGTATAAAATAAAGAAACGAGTTAGAGCTTGAGAAGAAGTATATATGCAAAAAGGGTTGGAGCCGTTAAAAAATGTGTCTCGGTGTGGAAACTTTTTTATCAAATGGCGAGGGATCTGCAGGGATAACTTAATTATGTTTGTGGTATTGCTAGTTTAATTCTACTCCAGCGAAATAAATCTGATGTGCACTTCAGCTGAAGAGAATGGTTGTTTTCTCTTAAGTATTATCATCTAGGTGATGTCTTCCATTTGTATTTTGAACTCAAGTATTAGTCTTCGAGATGTATGTACGCCTCTTTTGAAGGAAAGAATTGCAAAGTATACTTGAATTTGCACTTGCACTTTAGTTAACTGTATCGATTCTCCCTGTATAATTGTATTTATCTGACCTCAATTGAATCTGCATTCACACTTTTATTTAGTAGTATTGCCCTCTCTTGAATATATATGATTTAGGTGACGACTCCTGCTAATGTTGAAAGTAAGTTTGCTGAGTCTAAATGCACTTCAATTATGATGATTGGATTATTCCCACGTTTATATAAAAAAAAACTTGGGATCTTATGTATTGAACAGCATTAACTGTATTAAGATGTATAGATATGCTTATATTTTTCTACTCTGCTCGATAAAAAAAAGAATAATACTAATTCCTGGATTATCTATCTGGTTTCCTTTTTTGATTTGTTCTCGATCCTTGGGTGTTGGTCAACCGTCCCTATGATTACACCGTCTCACTGAAAAAGGTGAGGGTCCAGATGGAATGGACCAGGGCGAGTACAGTGACCGCTCAGCGGACTGTTAAATGATGCATTTTTTTTGTTGCTTTGCAGACGCTTCTCGTGATATGAGGGAAAATACCAAGACCTGGCTCTTCGATGGGGACACAGCGCCCAGATATCTCTAGGGGTGACAGAGTTGCAATTTCCAAATGCGGATTAATTGATTCATTTCTTTCTTTTTTATTTTTGTATTATTAATTGAATCATATTACATCTCCGTTGACTGTGCTCCAGGCCTCTCTCTTGCTGTTTATTGACTCTGCAATGTGCCGCATTCAGAGCGATTGCTGCTGTTTAAACTGGCAGCCCTCTTCGTCTTGGAAGTATTGTCCATAGTATAGTATTGTTTATCATTCTAAGATGACCAACATGCAGATGCTAAATGTGGCAACTATATTGCTACTTTAAAACAATATTGCACTGTGCAAAACCAAACAAATATAATTGAAAGACAGCAAGCCACTGCTATGCTTAATGTTATTTTTTATTGCAAGAATTCAGTTTAGGTAGCAGCATGTTTTCTTTTTTTCTACTTTTATTCTTCCAATTTTCTGTTGTTTCTTTATATATGTCTGTTGAGTTTTTGTGTTTTGAAGATAGATGGGTTAGTAGGCGAATGCAAGAATGAGTTGGTGATCGAATAGCCTAAGGTGTCATAGTGCATTTATGATGACGTGTTAAGTGCCTAAGTTTATCAGTGACTGAAAAGGCACTTTAATTCATAAGCCAGACATCTTATATCTGCCAATGCTAAGTTTTGATTATATGTGCATTTAGATTGTCTGTACAGTGTGAATCTTTCTCATTAAGTAAAGCCTAGAGTAAAGAAGTAAAAAAGGGGACAAAGAGGAAATGTTCCCTTTTGTTATTGTTCTCATTCAGTGACGAGTAATTACATTTTCCAAACACTACATATAACTCTTGAGATTCAACCATTAGTTGAGTGTATCATCACCTTTCATGAGCTCCTCCATTACAGCTATATTCTTTGTGTGCCGGCTTTAGGTATGATGTGTTGAACAAGAAAAGCTTGGGCTTATGTAGGTGCTAAAGACGACAGGGTACCCTTGATGATTGTGTGAATATAGGTGTAGTGGGAAGGAAACGATAATGAATAAGTCCAGGGGAAACAGAGAGATAAGTTGTAGACTCCGTATTTATTTCCAATATTAAATATCCACGAAGGAAGCCCACGACAGAGGTTGTAAATGCAGGAAACACCAACAGCAATCTGACGTGGAAGAATAGAAGAGGAAATACATAACACATGACATAAATGCGTCGATCCCAGAATGCTTAGCAGATCGAGTGACAAATTCTTGCTCCCATAAGTCTATGCGGCAGTGGAACAGAAGAATGTCACTGATGGAACTGATTACACAAAACGCGTGAGTAGAATGAATTGCGTGCATACAGTTTTTTAAAAGTCGCTGGCATGTAGCAGTCACCAACCGAATAAAAGGTTCCAAAAATGTAGTAAAGTCTGACCCACCTTTACGGAAGCAAAATATAATCGTAGATGGTCGAGACCAAGTTGTCTGTGGGCTCCAAGTAATAGGAAGAGCGATCTTCTTTATATAAACCGAAGTAAATTCTCAAATCCAATGAAAAGCCGTTTACCCCACTCCTGGTACCAAATTGTAGTGGGAAGGAAACGATAATGAATAAGTCCAGGGGAAACAGAGAGATAAGTTTTAGACTCCGTATTTATTTCCAATATTAAATATCCACGAAGGAAGCCCACGGCAGAGGTTGTAAATGCAGGAAACACCAACAGCAATCTGACGTGGAATAATAGAACAGAAAATACATAACACTCTAAAAAGAATGAAGGAGTAAAGAACCAATGTTTTAAAGATACAGTGTCAAGAATACTACAATAGGGGCTAATCCCCGTCATTATTTCACACAGATTATTTCCACAATGGGGGGAGTAACTGTGTTTGTGAAAATAATTGCGTGCATAGTCCCTCTGCATGTTATTTGTTGTGTGTCTTTAGTCTGGAAAAGGAAAGTAGGCAACAGATAGCACAAATAAGGTCAAAAGTACACGGATTCCAGGGCATCTTTCTTTATCCTGATGAAAGCCTGGGAACTTTAGTGGGCAAATGAGAGATTGAAACATGTCAAGAAGGGTGTAAGGTCACTATACACTGTAAACACCCCTTCTCTGTTTTTACCTATACCAGGGACACCAGTGATTAAAGGGAAAGCTGGGTGTCCCCTTGATATTTTTATTTTATGATAATACCACCATAGGGTAATGTAAGTGCTGCCTGGAATATGGTTGAGCCCATACACATTTTTACAGACCAGGATGAGACCGAAAAGTGAAGATTGCCACCAGTAGAGTGGGTGAGTTTCTTTAATAATAACAAGGAGGTTGTCTAGGGGTTACCTGTCATTTATGACCATAGTTTGAGGATACCTTTTTGTGTAATAGGTGTGGTGTTAGACAAGACCTTTTGATTTGACTAAAATGACATATGTGAGGGACATAAAGAGTGTTAGACTTCACACGCTTGGGTGGTAGGCCTCCAAAGTTATTGCCTTCACTTCTCCTGTTTTGCTAAACTTGTTTTTGTTTGCTGTAGGACTCTATAAACATTACCAGTGCTAATTAGTGCTAAAGTGCTTCTGTTCACTACTTTAAATATGGTAAAACTGGCTTACACCCAATTGGCACATTTAATTTAATTATAAGGCTCTTGTAAAGTGGTCCTACAGGTACCCAGGGCCTGTAGATTAAATGCTACTAGTGGGACTGCAGCACTTATTGTGCCACCCAATTACGTAGCCCTTTAAAACATGAAACATGTCACAGGTGTGCCATTTAAGCATCTGTGTGCAGTTTGAAACTGTAATTTTAACATGGCAAAATGAACTTTTTACCAGACCTAAACCTCTATTTTTTATGTAAATATGTCACCCTTGGGGTAAGCCCTAAACTGCCCGTAGGGCAGGGTACAATGTATTTAACATTTTTTACATGTACTTTTTAGTTTTATATGCCTTGGTAGTAAAAATCTCTTACATTCATGTATCACTACTGTGAGACCTACCCCTCCCACAGGGTTACCTTATTAAGTGCAATACGTTGATAACGTTTGTTTGGGAGCAGAGAGAAATGCCATATATGGTGTCAGAGAAATTGTAATTTAAAATCCTCTTTAATGGTAAAGCCTGATTTTAAGTCACAATTCTGAAAATGACACTATTAGAAAGTTGGCATTTCTAGACCTAACCATTTGGTGCCTGCAGCCTGTTACCTGAGTCACATGTCTAGATGTAGTTGCCCTTTATATATCACAGTATAAGTTCTGGGTGTTGGTAGGATGGACCTTTCTGATTTAATAGGAGGGCACAACTGTCACCTACCACATTTGCACTTCAAAGGCACTGGCTCAGCACCCTCACAAAGCACTTCACACTAGCCTCCAGACAAACTAGGTGAAGGGCAGGAAGGCAGGAGGTTTCAGGAACACCTATAAGGGTATAACTCCAGAAGCTTCTACCTCTTTAAAGGGGGCACCAGGTATAACACCAGGGCATTCAGACCCTCTAGTGTAAGCACTCCTGGACCTGTGGATACTACAGAAGAATGACATTCCTGCTACCAGAGGACTTCCCTACTGCTTCAGGCCTGCCCCACTGTCTGAGAAGGCCGCCTAAACGTGAACCCTTCATCCCAGTCTACTTGAGTGACCCACGGGTTAGTTAGCTGGCTTCCTATTCCGAGCTACAGGGACAAACAAGCTCGAGAGGCCTCCCTAAAACTGCCTAGATGACCTGCTGCCATATACTTCAATGGACTTGTGACCATATTTATATATATTATCTAATGGCGGTCGCCAGTAGATAGTTATAGTTAGGACCTATTATCCATAGGAAATCAGCAACATTCTATTGGCAATAACTTTTGCGTCGATTGATGAATCTTCTTGAGATTTTCCAAACTTTTGGCCAGCTCAGTTCCGCTCCTTCCCTGAAAGTTTGGGGGTAATTGGTGAAGCGGGGGCCGGGAAAAAAGGGGGGTCCCAAAATGTGTTTTCCCCATGCAATTTCCTATAGGACCTTTAGCCACGGCTAAAGCTCGAACGGCTGAATGGAATTACACCAAATTTTGCAGAGAGGTAGTCCTCAGTTCCGACTTGTGCCTTTGGCATATCTGGTGTCAATCTGTTCAGTAGTTTCTTTGAAAATTACGGTTAAAGTAACTTATATATCTATAGGCGCGGAGGTTCCGGGGATTCTGCGAGGATTGGCCTCGTAGGATAAGCGCACCGTCCCGATCACGCGGTCAATTCTAATTGGCTGTCAAGCGGTTGTAAACATTAAGAATCAGGAACTGTTGGCAGCCATTTTGTGCCTCGGTAGAAGCGAAGCTGAGGAAATCATTGAAATATGTGATGAACGTGTGAAAAGGGGGCAGGGTATACACACCCTGACCCCGTAGGCCGGCTCAGGGGGTCCCACAAGGACCCCCAGGGCCCCCCCAAAAAAAAATTCTTGAAAAAAGAGACCCTATCGTCCCTAGGCCCCACCACCTCCTTGCACAACTCTGCAAACCCACCCCCTGGCGCGTTTGCAGAGGGGGAATGAACGCCCCTTGAATACTGGGATCCCTGGGGACCAACTAGCCCACCAGGAACCTCCAGTATGCACCAGGGGGCTGTGGTGCACAGAGGTGTTCTGAGGCCAAGCCCCTTTTTACACCACTCTGCAACAAAGATCTGTGGCGCTTACTGGAAGTACCTAGCGGGCTAGTTGGCCACCAGGGGACCTCAGGATTCAAGGGGACTTAATCCCCCAACTTAAAATGTGCGACGGGGCGCGTTTGCACAGTGGTGAAGGTAGGGGGCGCGGCCTGAGGTGATATGTGTGCAAGCACACCCTGTGGTGCGTTTTAAGTTGGGGAATTAATTCCTCTTCAATCCAGAGGTCCCCTGGGGGCCAACTAGCCTGCGCGGTACCTCCACTAAGCACCAAGGAGCTGTGTTGCAGAGTGTTGCAAAAAGGGGCGTGGCCTCAGAACACCTCTCTGCAACACAGCCCCCTGGCGCATAAGGTAGGGGGTGGGGCCTGAGGTGATGTGTGTGCAAACATGCCCTGTGGCGCGTTTGAAGTTGGGGAATTAATTCCTCTTCAATCCGGAGGTCCCCAGTGGCCACCTAGCCCACCAGGTACCTCCACTAAACACCAAGAAGCTGTGTTGCAGAGTGTTGTAAAAAGGGGCGTGGCCTCTGAACACCTCTCTGCAACGCTTCTCCCTGGTGCATACTGGGGGTACCTGGTGGGCTAGTTGGCCCCAAGGGGATCTCTGGATTGAAGATGAATTAATTCCCCAACTTAAAATACGCCATCGGGCGTGTTTGCACACATATCACCTCAGGCCTCGCCCCCTACCTTCACTACTGTGCACACGCGCTCCGTGGCGTGTTTTAATTTGGGGGATTAAGTCTCCTTGAATCCTGAGGTACCCTGGGGGCCAAATAGCCCACCAGGTACCTCCAGTAGGAACCACAGAGGTGTGTTGCAGAGTGGTGTAAAAAGGGGCATGGCCTCGAACACCTCTCTGCAACGCAGCTCCCTGGCGCATAATGGAGGTACCTGGTGGGCTAGTTGGCTGCCAGGGGACCTCAGGATTCAAGGGGACTTAATCCCCCAACTTAAAACACCCACGGGCGCGTTTGCACAGTGGTGAAGTTAGGGGGCGGGCCTAAGGTGATATGTGTGCAAACACGCCATGTGGCGTGTTTTATGTTGGGAAATTAATTCCTCTTCAATCCAGAGGTCCCCTAGGAGTCAACTAGCACACCAGGTACCTCCAGTAAGGGCCACAGAGCTGTATTGAAGAGTGTTGTAAAAAGGGCCGTGGCCTCTGAATACCTCTATGCAACACAGCTCCCTGGGGACCGCAGAATTGAAGAGGAATTATTTCCCTAACTTAAAACGCACCACCGGGCGTGTTTGCACACATGTCACCACAGGCCCCGCCCCCTTCCTTCACCATTGTACAAATATTCCTCTAAAATCAGTCGAACTACGAATTCCGATTTATTCACCTGTTATCAGGAGAGAAGCCAGTGCTGCATCTTTTAGCCCCGCACTGGCCCTGAAAAGTAATTCTAAGCGTACTTACCAGTAACTTGTATTTCCTTCCATAGGAATCCATTGTGTGGTTTTCAGCTGAAAAGTTTCAGTGTCAATTTTTGAAACATACAAAAATTCCTATAAAATCAGCAGAACTACGAATTCCGATTTACTCACCTGTTATCAGGAGTGACCTCAGTGCTACTTCTTTGAGCCCAGTAGTGATCCTGAAAAGTAATTCTAACTGTACTTACCACTAACTTGTATTTCCTTCAATAGGAATCCATTGTGTGGTTTTCATCAGAAAAGTTTCTAAGTGTCTATTTTCACAAACTAAAAATATTCCTAAAAATTGACTGCATGACTTCAACGCATTCTTTCGACAGGAGATGCACCCGTGCTTGATCCAGGATCCACCACTAAGTAAGATAAAGTAACGTTAACACTTTACTCCCATAGGATAACATTGGTGGTTCTATGTGAAAAAGTTCCTGAGTGTCAACTTTTAAAATGTAATAATATTCCTTAAAAATCACTACTGTAACCAAAACGTTTTTACTCAACTGTTTACACGAGATATCCCAGGGCTGAATCTAGGATCTAGTCTTGTGGTTAGAAAAGTAATCCAAAAAGTAACTAATTGCATTTAACCAGAAATTCACATTGAGCTCAATGTTGTATTGTGTCTGAAATTGTTTTGCGCATTACAACAACTGTAACTTCTGTACTTAAAAGTCTATTGCCTATTTGTAAAGTATTTAAACTAAAGTAATTCATTCTGAGAAAGTATATTGTGTAATGTAATGTATAATGTAATTATAATGTAATAAAAAAAAAATATCTAAAAATAAATAGTTAAAAAAAATGTAGTAAATCAGTATCAAAAAAATAAATATAAGAATGAATACATTTAAAAATTGTCATTTACAAAACCTTTGAAATTCACTGAAAAAAACATAGGTTTCAGCCATGTTATAGTTAGTAATTAGCATTTAAAAACCCTTAGAAATTCACTGAAAAAACCATAGGTTTTAGGGGGGTTATAGTTAGTTGTACATTTCACTTGTACAAAACCATTGAAATTCCCCTGTTATAGTTAGTTGTGCTAACTATAACTCGCGCGCCCGCACTCCACTGCTGATGATGTCACATATTACATCATTCATGACATGGTCAGTGGCATCACTGATGACATTTGTGATGAAATCTCAAATTACATCACTGATGACATCACTGTTGACATCATCCACGTGACAATCTGATACATCTTATTATACACTAGTATAACCTTTCAACGCTCATTATAAAATATGGAGTACCCTATTTGAAACCATTGACACACCAATACAAGTTTCTAAAAACCCACTCAGCGATTCCTACATCTACACACACATCTAAACACTTACCTATAGATTCACTCATACATGCTAACAAAGGTCAATAGAACACTATTAAATACACTTATACACCTACATTAACATTACACACCAGCACACATCCTATATGGCCGGGATGCCTATCACCCCCTCCCAACACAATCCCCAAGGATGGGAAGACGGACACAGTTCTGAACTTTTGGAAGGCGGGAGGGAGTTACCCTCCCGGCCGTATTTATTAAAAATATGAAACAAAATTAAAACATTAAAATAACCGTTTCATATCATGTACAATTTTCATTTATACATTTTACTGCAGTCACGTTTATTGGCTAACCTTAACAAATCTCTAATACAAAGGTTCTCCTAGCCGAGTCTAAACATCCTGCAAATGCATACTTCTAAATAAAAATTGTACATCCTAACATTACGGGCCAACGGCAAGGTCGTAACCGGTGTCAGATCCCTACTACCAGAACTCCCCCCTCACTTGTGAGGGGCGGCCGCACAGAGGACTGTACCTCTGTGCCAACTTCCAATTTCCCTTGTCTTAGCGGGGGCCCCTTATTTAACTCGACGCCATCTTAGTGGTCGTCCGAGGACTCGTGTGAGGTGTCTAGAAGGTAGCGTGGACCTCCTCCCACCCCACACTGTTCACCACATCCGCCGTCGCGGATATCCTGGCCCCGGGAAATTCTTAGGAGGGGCATCGAGCCGCCTCCTCCCCTGGGAGGGGCCTATGACCGCCTTCCCTTCGGCGACCCCATACTTAGTGGGTGCCGCCTCCCCGTGTGAGGGGCCAATGGCCGCCTCCCCCCGGGCGCTCCCATCCATAATGGGTGGCGCCCCCTCTAGGGATCTTGAAATTACTGCTCACTGATCATGACCTTACCGCCCGACCAAAATAAATACGACGTTTTTTGAACCTAATGAAGAGAGCGATAAACGGTTAATTGGACATTGTCCTATGCATCCACATATCTACACACACCTTTAATTAGACTGTGAAACCTTCGCTCAACTGGATGAGAGAATTGTTATGAAGCAAATCACTTTATTGCAGTTCAAACATTGACACCTTTATTACATACTAAAATAAACCCTGGAAAAAAGATACTATCAACGCAAATCAACTTTATTGCATTTACTAACGTTGCCATAAGGGGTTGGTGGGTGGGTCAAAATTGCTCCTTGTTCCGTCTAGGGCTCACGTGCAACGAGAGGGTGCAGCTTCCAAGCACAGTAACAAGAGGATGCTTCTCTGGATTGTTGCTCCTTTTATTCCTCTTCGGGAGGGCATGTACCCTCCTCTGGTACGCCTACGGGGCGTGACCAACGGTGTAGGTGTCTAGGACAACCTCTTCTTGGGCGGGAAAAAGGCGCGCCCCGGCTACGCCGCTTCGGGCATACCAGCCGAGACACACCCCCCGCCCAAAATGGTTTCCCGGGGGGATCCGGGCACCCTGCCATACGTTCGGGGGGACCGAGTGATCGCCCCTTTCCATATGGCCGGGATGCCTATCACCCCCTCCCAACACAATCCCCAAGGATGGGAAGACGGGCACAGTTCTGAACTTTTGGAAGGCGGGAGGGAGTTACCCTCCCGGCCGTATTTATTAAAAATATGAAACAAAATTAAAACATTAAAATAACCGTTTCATATCATGTACAATTTTCATTTATACATTTTACTGCAGTCACGTTTATTGGCTAACCTTAACAAATCTCTAATACAAAGGTTCTCCTAGCCGAGTCTAAACATCCTGCAAATGCATACTTCTAAATAAAAATTGTACATCCTAACATTACGGGCCAACGGCAAGGTCGTAACCGGTGTCAGATCCCTACTACCAGAACTCCCCCCTCACTTGTGAGGGGCGGCCGCACAGAGGACTGTACCTCTGTGCCAACTTCCAATTTCCCTTGTCCTAGCGGGGGCCCCTTATTTAACTCGACGCCATCTTAGTGGTCATCCGAGGACTCGTGTGAGGTGTCTAGAAGGTAGCGTGGACCCCCCTCCCACCCCACACTGTTCACCACATCCGCCGTCGCGGATATCCTGGCCCCGGGAAATTCTTAGGAGGGGCATCGAGCCGCCTCCTCCCCTGGGAGGGGCCTATGACCGCCTTCCCTTCGGCGACCCCATACTTAGTGGGTGCCGCCTCCCCGTGTGAGGGGCCAATGGCCGCCTCCCCCCGGGCGCTCCCATCCATAATGGGTGGCGCCCCCTCTAGGGATCTTGAAATTACTGCTCACCGATCATGACCTTACCGCCACAGGCCGGATAGTTGACCGGCTATCCGGACCCCCCACACTCCTACTAAAGGTCATGACTATACAAACCCCGTAACCATGCTAAGAAGTCTCCTATGAGTAAGACATTCCCCTCCCGGGACAAATGAACCCCGTCTTCGAGATACATATTATCACCCCGGATACAACCATGCGGAATACAGTGCAACTGTCCTGAACGAAACAATCTAGCCAGTTTGTTATTAACTTTCTTCACTGAATGATTCAAAGCTGACACAGAGAGGGCCCCCCGCCACACCTTCCTTGGAATCATGTGTGACCATGCTATCGTGCACCCCGGAATCCTCTTTGCCAGCCAGCTAACAGTGGATAGAACCCGCTCGAGGAGTACTCTACGACCGAGCGCCGCCAAGTCATTGCCCCCCAGATGCACTATGAGTATAGACGGCGCTGACCTTGTCCGCCCTAACAATTCCTCGATAAAATACTGAAACCGGTCAATACAGAGCCCGCCCCTTCCATGGAAGGTCACCCTGTACCCGTATTCCCCAGCTGCGTGAATCATGTCACCTGCTTTGAATACGTCCGCGGCTCGCCTCACGTATGAGTGGCCAACGACCCACATCACTCTTTCCTCAGCCGGTGATCTTTGACCGCTGGTTCCCAGGTGTCGGGTCGACTGCACAGTCCGCCCCGGCTCGCAAGCTCGCGAAACTGTAAACCAAACAAAAGACAAGAAGCGTGAGTGCATGACATTAGCTTCACAACATGTGCAACCGCACATACCTTTTATAACAGTTCGAGGACCATCGTCCCAATCGTTTCACCGTTTCCACACTCTGACCCCTGGCTGTAGCTTCTGTAGCAGCCCCTATCCTGAAGGAATGGGTCCCAAAATCGCTCGGGTCCAAGCCCGCTGCCGCGATTGCCAAGGTTAACACCCGCTGGAACTGAAACTTTGTCAGTGGGGTGGCGTCGGTGTGTCTCAGCAAGCTTCCCCCCCATGCTGCCGCCCTTTGCGCCAGGTATTCCTCAACACACTGCACCGGGCACATGGGGGTCCCTCGCATGCGCTGGACCACAATACTATCCCCCATCGCACTCTGGTCAGTTTTAGACCTAGCTATTGTGATTACCATTGAATCACCCTTGATCTGAACGTGTTCCCGACATAGACCTCCCCCCACATCCTTCTTATTTCTTGCCACCAGCTCGCTCACCTGCATAGCCCCATGGAACGCTAATGCGAAAGCGGCCCGGAACAGCACTGCTTCGGACTGGGAGGAACAGGTCGCGGGGAGCACTGACATCAACAGGGACAGTCTTTCTAAGCCAATCGGGCACCTCTCGTCTACTTTATGACCCTCGAGGCGTTGCCACCCTCGTAATGCCTTCTTAACCAAAAAGGACGATGTAGGGTCCTTAATGCCGTAAGCCTGCGCCATGAATGCAATGGCGGCCTGGTGCCTATTGGCCGTCGCTGCAGATCGGCCAGCCTTGTGAAGTGCTACCAAAAATTTCAGCACATACTCCTCCTCTCCCCACTTATCCCCTCCTGCCGGACCCAAAAATGCACAATAGGAACGAAACGCTCCTTCGTATGCCTTCCTTGTCCTGGGGGCTAAGCTGGCTCCCACGAGGTCCTGTAATCCGGGACACCGAGTGACCAGAGGGTTTCGGGAAATGGTGCCGCCACTAGATCCGCAGAAGGTAGATAACCCCTGAAGGCCTGCATGGGGGAACGAGAGAGTGCATCAGCCGCCTGGTTCAATACACCCGGCACATGCCTTGCCCTAAACTGAACGTTCAGTCTCATGCACAGTAGGACAATTTCTTTTAGCAATCTCAAAATCAACTTGCAGCGTGCTGCCTGGTTATTTATGCATTCAACAACGGTCATGTTATCGGACCAAAATACCACTGAGCGATCACGGAAATTGTCCGGCCATGTTTTCAGGGCCACCAAAATGGGGAACAGCTCAAGAAACCCAATGTTACCTGTTAGCCCATTGGTGTGCCACCACGTCGGCCATGTTTGCGCCGAACATCGATTACCAAAGATGGCGCCAAATCCCATGCTCCCTGTCGAGTCGGTCCACAAACCCAGCTCTTCCGAGGATGCTGGTGGTTTGCTCCATACCACTCGACCGTTGAAATCCGCCAGAAATGCCAACCATATGCACATATCCTGGCGAACCTCTGCCGACAGTCTCGTACGGTGGTGTCCTTCTTTGAGACCGACCATGGCTTGTGCAATAGAGCGGGAAAAGGGGCGGGCCATTGGTATCACTCTGAGGGCAAAGTTAAGTTGGCCCACTGCTTGCTGCAACTGATGGAGAGTTACCTTCTCTTTGCTAATGCACAATTCTAGCGATGCCCTAAATTTCATTACCTTGTCCCTGGGCAAACGGAAGCATCCCTCCACTGAATCAAGCTCAATTCCAAGAAACTCGAGTGAAGTAGATGGCCCCACGGTTTTCCCAGGTGCCAATGGCACGCCGAATCGTTTCATGAGATTGCAAAATTCAAATAAAGCCTGTGCACATTCCGTGTCCCCGGCTGGCCCCAAGAACAAGAAATCATCTAGATAATGCATAACCTGCGTATAGCCCGTAGCTCTGGTGAACGCCCATTGCAGAAAACAGCTGAATTTCTCAAAATAAGCACAAGAGATGGAGCAACCCATTGGCATACATCTGTCCATGTAATAGCGTCCTTGAAACACAAAACCCAACAGACGCTGATCCTGAGGATGTACCGGGAGCAACCGGAACGCTGATTCAATATCCGATTTAGCCATCAACGCTCCGGGCCCCAGGCGATTCAACATGGCGACGGCCTCATCTAAGGATGCGTACCGTACCGAACCGACTCCTGGATCAATGGCATCGTTTACCGAAAGACCCCTAGGAGCCGACAAGTTATGAATTAACCTAAATTCACCAGGGTCCTTCTTGGGGACCACTCCCAGCGGTGAACAAATGAAATTAGGAACCGGCGGGTGCCTATATGGGCCGGCGACTCGGCCCCGGGCAACTTCCTTCGCAATCTTACCGTCCACCACCATTGGGTGCTGCTGAACGGACAGTTGGTTTCTGCACAGTGAGTCCCTCCGAAAATCCCCCGCCGGGGATGTGGAAACCCATTGAAAAACCGTCCCGTAACACCCCAGCGGAGACATGATCAGGGTATTCGTTTAGCCAGGGGATCATTGCCATGATATCTACGGCGGTAGGTAGTGGTACCCCTTGGCCGATATTAGACCTGTTTGGTACCTCCTCTACCC
Organism: Lissotriton vulgaris; assembly: GCF_964263255.1. Taxonomy (NCBI): domain Eukaryota; kingdom Metazoa; phylum Chordata; class Amphibia; order Caudata; family Salamandridae; genus Lissotriton; species Lissotriton vulgaris. The sequence continues at coordinate 1,433,060,518 of NC_141693.1, read as the reverse complement.
CCGGTATCCCCATTCTTGGCTCTGCACAAACTTTCCGGGTGTGAAGAATGTCCGCAACCTGCACACTCATGCCTGAACTTACATGTCCCATGTGGCCTGGTGCACTTGCCTCTGTTAAAATTCCAGCAAACTCCTTTTCTGCCCCCATTCCCACTACTCCTGGGTTGGTGATCACCTGCGGGGTTTGCTCGAAAGGGCGCCGCCGATTGATGGCGGGAAGGCGCCGATCCATACTCACCAAGCGAGGATGACTTCGTCGTGCCCGGCAACAGCTGCTTCTGCCAAGAGACGGAGTCGAGACAGTCCCACGTCAGAGATGAATCGTGCTCCTTGGCCTTACTAAATTTACTATCATAACCCCTCCATTGATCGCCCTCATATGTTTCGTAGAAATCCATTATACGTGTCTGATAACAGGCTAATTCAGTCATAATCTCTGGCTTACGTTCACCCATAATAGCAGTAAACATCCCAAAGGCCTTGGCCCAATTAGAAATCGTCTCATCCACCCTGAAGCCCGCCATTTTGGCGCGCCACACACTCGGATGCAACAAATCTTTCTGAGCCTTAACGTACTCAATCTCGTGATGATCCGTCAGGAGCGAAAACATATTTACATATTTATCAGCCCAAATCATCTCTTTCGTGGCCAGAGGAATATGCTGAACTACTTTCTCCCTCCTTGAGGGCAAAGACCCCCCGTTTGCCATTGGCAATGGCTGCTTACCAGACTCCGTAGCTGGTCCTGCTGATTTTTCACCGCCAGCCGCTGGTTCTCCCGTGGGAATCTGTGAGGGGACAAGAGGGACATTCGCCTTCGCAGCATCTCGCGATTGCCGCAACTGCTTCATTAATAACCTAGCCTCTCTGGCCGTGTCTCCGGGCGCTGCTGCACCCTCGGTATTCTTTCCGAGCCACGCGGCCAACTGGGCGGCCAACTCAGGAGGCATTTCCTCCTCGCTGGTGGGCGTAACTACAACCGGAATCGGCTGACCTGCATCCGGGATCGGTACAGGTACCGGGGCTTCGACTGGACTAACTGGGCTTACCGGGGGTGACTCGGGAACTGGGGACTCCCCCCCGCCGCCCTATTCCTGGCCCTTTTACCTCTCCCTGCAGGAACTACTCCCGGCAATGCTGGTCCGATAACCTTCTTCGGCCTGCCCGTATTATCCATTGCCGCCATTTTCTTTTTCATGTTCGCCATGTCCTTCACCAACATGCGGAGCATCTGCTCCATCCCAGCCTTCTTTCCGACCTTCTTGCCAGGCATCGTTGTCAGAGACTTGACCCTTGCTGCTTAGCTGCTCGACGAGGTCCTGGCTCCAGAGGTCCACAGATACCGGGAGAGAAGGATCCTGGAAGAGAAACACAAAAATTACAAGTTCTCAAAATTGCTCCATGTTCCGTCTAGGGCTCACGTGCAACGAGAGGGTGCAGCTTCCAAGCACAGGAACAAGAGGATGCTTCTCTGGATTGTTGCTCCTTTTATTCCTCTTCGGGAGGGCGTGTACCCTCCTCTGGTACGCCTACGGGGCGTGACCAACGGTGTAGGTGTCTAGGACAACCTCTTCTTGGGCGGGAAAAAGGCGCGCCCCGGCTACGCCGCTTCGGGCATACCAGCCGAGACACGCCCCCCGCCCAAAATGGTTTCCCGGGGGGATCCGGGCACCCTGCCATACGTTCGGGGGGACCGAGTGGTCGCCCCTTTCCATTTACTTATGCAATCATTCTACTCACTTATGCAAACAGTTGATCATACTTATATTTACTAAGCTACACACTTACACAAACCCCACTTTATTTATTGATATAGATAGGAACTCATACTTAGTTTGTTATAAAATCACTATTACAAGTACACAGTTATCCATACATCACTCATACAATCGCTGAGTCTTATGTATAGTTATTTATATACAACAACTGTCACATACACTGCTTTTTATATTTCTAGTTTCAACTTTCTTGGACATGTATCATTGAGAAATATATTTACTCATCGCCACACCCATAAAGAGATTCACTCACCCGAACAATTGTTCCAACATACAGCCTTAACCATATATACCTACTAAATCAACTATTTACACATCTTTGGACAGTCATACACCTCCCACCCTACCACACACACACATTCATTCACTCTCCCATAAAAATATTCACTTAACTAATTAATAACTAATATAGACTTTCACATAGCTAGTAACTAACTTATGTAGTAGTTCACACAACAAGAGATAGAGTGATACAGGTATTCAAAAAGTTTAATCACTATCCCATATATTTAGTGAGACACTTTAAATTCGTCACTTACACAGTCAATCACATTGCTACTACATCCTCCATTCAGACACTTATACATGCACTCAGTCTTCAAGGCAGATTGCCATATATATATATATGGGAGAGATTAAGTTGCAAGGAGATCAATAAATCTTGGGAGCTAATGACATTGCAAAAATACTTGGAAGTGAAAAGAGTCCCGCGAGGGCTGAGAATTACCCTAATGCCAAGCCATCAGGATTCCTCAAACGAATTGCTGCAAGAATGGGGCAAATTCATTTTGAAATCATCATTGGGGCTGATTGAAATATTGGTGAAACATATAGAAATCAGTCTTAACAAAATAAAGGATGAATTAAACGAAATGGAAAAAGATATAGCAGCAATGAAACTATCTAGTGAAATGACAAAATTCAAGGAGGAATTGGAGGTTTCGTTTCGTTTCGTTTCAAAAACTTTATTCGATACATAAAATGAATCATAAAAGTATTGAACATACAATTCATCATGCCTTATAGGAAAAAAGGTTCTGATTTAAGCATGATTTTTCCAAAATTTTAAAAAGGACATTAGAAAGACTTAAGAATAACCATAAAAGAATATACAAAACATGAATTTCAACAGAAAAAAATTCTATACATGTAATACTACCCATTAGTCTTCCTAATCTTTAGTGAAATTCTGATAAAATTTAACATGGAACAGCAGATTTCTATGGAGAATAATGATGACAGATATTCGTACCCTTCCTCGTAAGTGCAAGGTTGCCTCCCCTTCAGGATAGGTTTGATAAACCGGAGTCTTGGCTCCTTATATAGGGAGCAAAAAAGAACCAGATGTAAAGTGCTTTGTCTATCCCTATTGTTACAAGGGCAAGGGGGCAGCCTCTCACACCAACCCCCTTGTTTCGGGAATGCAAGCAAAAAATGCAGAATCTCCAGCCTAAACCTTGTTAGAAGGAATCGCCATTGCACATTAACAGTAAAAGTTAAGTAAAACTGAGGTTGGGATTTACAGGCATAGGCAATAGCATTGTCAGTAACATTGACTATGGGCGGTGGGTTCAGTGTATTCCAATACCTTGCTTTTATCTCCGCCTTATAGTTTCCCTCAATTCTTTCCGGATTGTCATAATAAGACCCCAGTCCAATCTTTTTCAACATATTATAGACATAAAACAACCAGGGAATCTGTTTTGAGTTTTCTAAAGCCATGCAATCGGTAATAATGTCTTTGGTAAGTTGCAGGTCTTCAGATTTCCAAATTTTACCCCATAACAGTAAAGGGGACAAGCAAATTATATCAGAAACACAGGCCATACCGATTTCTTTGTGGCAGAAAATATTTGAGGAACCTTTAGGAATTGATAGGACCCTTTTTATAAAGTTATTTTCCACCACCTGGATTACGGATGGTATTTCAGTCCCCCACACCCCTGCCCCATAAGTGGCTACTGATAAACATTTTGAGGTGTAAAGGGTTCTGAGGTGCATAATATGTTTTTGCCCTAGTTTACTGCAGAAGCGAAAAATACCCTCTATCGCCCTTGTCATGTTCTGGGCTCGAACCTTCATAACCGGTGTCCAACTTAGTTTGCTGTCAAACAGATTACCAAGGTAGTTAAAGTTTCCCACTTTTCCAATTATGCGATTGTTGACCACAAATTTCCTAATATTTGACCCTTTAGGGCCACAACACATCACAAAAGATTTCTCAAAATTCACCTTTAGTTCAAGATCAAGCATGAATGTATTGAAAGCATCTAGACACACTTGCATGCTATTTCCTGTCAATGTCATGAGGACAGTATCATCTGCATAAGAAAGCATGGGAATACTTTTACCATTGATTTTTGGGAAGTCACAACCCTGGTTTAATAGGTACTGTTCTAATCCATTTGTGTAAACCAGAAAAAGAAAAGGCGCCAGGATGCACCCTTGACGCACACCTTCGGTTGAAGGTATTGGTTTTGTTATTTCCCCTCCAGAACCAAATCTAATAGATACAGTTGTTACTTCATGTAACCTGCGAAGCAACGTGACTAAAGGTTCCTCAAAGCCCATATCATCCATCATCCGCCACAACTTATGTCTGCAAACAGTGTCAAAAGCACTCGTCAAGTCCATGAAGGCAAGATGGACAGATGATTTTTTTGCCTTCATGTACTTGCCTAAAATTAGTGCCAAATTAAGGCACTGCTCGTTTGTCCCCTTTCCACGTCTAAAACCATACTGAGAGTTAACTATGAAAACTGTAGAATCTGCCCAACTTTCTAGTCTCGCCAGGATTACCCTACCCAGAATCTTACATGAGGCATCTATTAAGGAAATCGGGCGGTAGCAACGTGGGTCAGACCTACTGCCCTTCTTAAAAATCGGCACTACAGTTGCCTCCTTCCATGTACCAGGAATGCGCCCAACCACAACAGCCTTGAACACATTCAGTAAGATGGGTGCCCACAGACTGACATTGGACTTAAAAAGGTCCAGGGGGACAGCATCTGGGCCTGGAGCTTTTAGTGATGCTCCTTTCCCTAAGGCTTCCTCAATCTCAATCAGTGTAAGTGAAGAGCTGAGGGTCAAAGCCGAGGGAGGTGCCACCCAATCCCCTGTCCCTTCGGTGCTTGCCATTATTGAGATAAAATTGGGGTTAAAAATCTTAGTAAAATGTTGAACCCATTGATCAGCGGTAACCTGCACAACTATAGATTCTTTATTGTCACTCTTGAAGAGAGGACGATTTATGACCTCCCAAAAGAGCCTACTATCTTTTAGTTCAGCAGCCTTTTCGAGATCCTCCCAAGCACTGACTTTTAAGTCTTGCTTTCTTTTTGCAATAGCATCCCTGTAAGCCTTTCTGCTAGCCCTTACAAGCTCTTTGTTTCTTGGCTTTTGGTTCAGGGCTAGTTTTAACGATAGGTGTGTAGCAGAACACACAGAGTCAAACCATCTAAAGGCCTTTTGGCCTCCCTTCCCCTTGGGTTTTCTAAGGTGCTTTGCTGCATGACCACACAACTTCTCGAAGCTTTCAATAACCTGATGGGGGTCAGATCCTGGGGCTAGACATAATTCTATTTCCGTTTCACAATTAACAACAATGTCTTCCTCCAGTTTTGTCACATTTACCTTCCCCCATTTCAATGTGACACCCTGGTTCTTATTATACTTAATTGGCTGTTCCCAAATCCGTGGTGATTCTTTTTTCGGCACACACAATGACAGCATTAAGGGGTTATGGTCACTTGCAGGATTTGCCACCACCTCCAACTTATCAACATACTTGAAAAAGGTACTAGATACCAAAACAAAATCAATTGTGCTCATCTCCCCCCTCGTACCCTGAAAGGTTGGTATACGCTGGGTATCTGGGGCAGACCAGGGGTCTACTACACGCAAATCATTTGTGATAATAATATTATTCAAAGCATCCCCCTGAGGTGTATGTCTAAAGTGGGTCAGAGGCTGGGCATTCAAGTCCTCCAGTCCACACACATTTGATCCTCCAAAATTGCACAAAGTACAGTTGAAGTCGCCGACCCAGATGAGAGACGATGTAGGGTGCCTGTTGCGTGCTTTACCCAATGCATCCTCCAAACTTTGGATTATTGTGATGTCATGGTCGTTGAAAATGTTATAATACCAATTAATTAATAGAACGGGATCTGGGTAAAGATGTTCTAATAACAGCACTTGGTACCAGTTTGTCTCCACCAATTTCGAGGTTTTCAATTCCTGTAGTTTTGTGGACAATGCTGTCATTATTCCACCTTTTGCCCTCCCCGAAGTGGATGGAACAGCCGGAACAGTAAAAGGCTGAAAACCCTCGATGTCACAAGTGGTCCTAGACCACGTCTCCTGTAAACACAGGATTCCATGAGCTTCCACAAAGACCAGCCATGCCTCAACTTCCAGTCTACTCGCTAATCCGGAAATGTTCCAGGATAATAAAGATAATAATAACGATGGTGATGCTGGCCCTTGTATTCCATGGATGCTTCCCAAAGCATCTCTTGTAGCGGAGGTGCCTTGTTCAAGCAATAATGACCTATTCCTCTCATGGCCCATGGAGAAGGAGATGTTTCCCACAGGCGTGACAGGAGTCCCTGGGTGAGGAGGTCCAGTATTCGCATTGTCACATTCAAGAGTCACCAACACTGAATCATCATTGATGCGTGTCCCTAAGTCTTCATCCTTTCCCCCATTCAAGATACTTGGTGCAATGCCTTCAGCCCCGGATGGTAGTCAATCTACCCCATCCATACCCATTAAAGGGTCAAAGCGATTCCTCAGTGGGATATTATTGTTATTATTTGGGAACCAACCAGGATAATCAGCGCCCTGAAACCTTGGTCTTCGTGGGTTATAAGGGACTTGTGTGAAGGGGCCCATACTTGGTGGCCCCATAAAGCGAGCTGTCTCATGCCAAGGGGTATAATAATTTTGCGGGCCTTGATTCATATTCATGTTGTGTGCCCAGCCCATGTGATGTTTGCCATTTGTACTATAACCACCATGATTTCGGTTTGGGGTAGTCTGGTAGAGGTTGGGATAAAAATATTCAAGACCCACACACTGAATATCCCCCACCCTACCAAACCTCGCCTTACTACAAATAATATCCTTGACCCAGTTGTCTCTGAAATTAATCAGGATGCAATCACCCTCCAGGTCTTTTTTACTTGGCCCAACCCAGGGGACCCTCCGTACACTTAAGATTTTCGTAGCAGTGTCCTCGGTTAAAGGCCTATTGGTATTTAACCAGAATTTTGTTTTGTTTAAGAGGTCCTCGCTTTTCTCATATTTATTCTCTGGGATTAATGGAACACCTGTCAGGATTGCCATATATGGGGCAGACTCCGGGGGTATGTTTACATAAATCTGTTTACCTTGTAAGGGGGTTTTACTAGGGACCAGAGGTTTACTAGCTGGGGTTTCTTTCCCTTCAGTGTTAGGCAAGGTCGGGGCAGCTGTGTTAACCGGTGTAGTCACCGCCAAAGAGTTGCTAGGCTTAGGGCCTGCTGTAGTCACCTGCTTAATTTTAATTAAAGGAGCTGGTCCTATACAAGGGGTAATACCATTAGGATCTGTAGATTTTGCCGGTTTAGGTTGCTGTGAATGTATCTGGTTGTTTTGGGGGCCCTTTTTCCCTAAACTACTGTTATTACTATTAGTATTAGTGTGACCACCAGTAATAACGGATTGTTTGTTATTACCTACCAAACTCTCCAGTAAGGCGGTGTTCTTGGATGTTAAAAACTCCAATTGATCTAATTTTAGATTTATGATTTGGGTTTTTTCCATCAGGGGGTTCAGCAGACTTTTTGTAAGCTTCTCAAGACTGGCCATGAGATCCTTATCTTCCTTATGGGATGGTTTTTTCCCCAAATTTGAGAAGCTTTTTTCCATGTTCGAAAGCTGGGATCCTATCTGAGATAATCTATCTTCAAAGGGATTTAAAAGTTTTTTAAGTGTTTCCCATACCACGGTCAGAAATTCAACATCTTTCCCATTTATAATGCAGAGTGGTACCCCACTAGTTTCATTCTCTATGACGAGGTTATTATTATCGTGAGTTATCGTCAGCGAGTCTATATCAACTTCTGGTGGTAAATCAGAAGGCTGCGTATTAATCATTGGGGGCGGAGATGGTGGCTTAGTAGATAACTGAGCCTTCACAATCTTGGCTTTTTTCCTAGCGTATGCTGTTTGGTTATTACGCTTCCTTTTCGTATGTGGCCCTTGCTGTTTAATGTCAGAGATTCCTCCAATCTGCTCTATAGATGTTGATTTTAGCGCCATTTCCGGGGAGCCTCCGTTACACTCCTTCATTTCCCCTATTGACCCAACCAGAGTCGTTTTTAAAAAGCTACTAGAGGATACTGATGGTGAATCCTCCATCGGTATGGATATAGTGGGTGCTGAAGGCTGGTGAATATCTGCCATTGTTTCAATCAGGGTAAGTGGTGGGCCAATTAAACGGTCAGGGGTTTTAGCAAAAGCTATGGACCCTAGTGAGGATTTTTTAGCCACTGCTAACTCATGTGAGAGTCTCATTGCAGCATCCAGTTCAATGGAAACTCAACATTGCATTTTAGCAATCTCTGTATCTATGGCTGAGTGAGTCCTGGTAATAAAATCATCTAAGGTGCCATTTTTCAGTTTGGATTTAGCAGCCCTTTCTTTGTACTCACGTGATGACATCGTGATTGGTCACGAGAGAGTCCGAGGGTTAAGATCAAGAGGGATGGCCCAGTCCAGTCCTCTCAGCCCTCGAACGGCCTCAAACGGCCCGCTCTTTGCCCGGTCTTCGCCCCGAGCTGCGTCCCGCGCTGCGGGAGTTAGAGGTTATTATATAGGGGCGTGATGTGCAGGGGGCGGGCCAGCAGGGAGAGCGGACCGGATGCTGGTATCCCTGGTCTCGCAGGGACTCCTGGTTGCTGGAGTCCCTGCACGCTCGCAGCCCCGCCGAGCCTGTCGCCCTGTCCGCCTTGCTGGTTCTCCTCCTTCAGGTGAGATGCACACACTCCTGTCCGAAGCGGCACCCGCGGAGCGGGTGCGGCGAGAAGTTGATTACTTTGCAGGAACGCCTGTGAGTACTGCCGGTCTGCTGTGCCTCCGTGGGTCTAGAAAATCAGTGTCCCAGCGAGTGGTGGTGGAGGGAGCTTTTACAAGCCTCAGCTGTGCAGGGGGCGGGCCAGCAATGAGAGCGGACCGGATGCTGGTATCCCTGGTCTCGCAGGGACTCCTGGTTGCTGGAGTCCCCGCACGCTCGCAGCCCCGCCGAGCCTGTCGCCCTGTCCGCCTTGCTGGTTCTCCTCCTTCAGGTGAGATGCACACACTCCTGTCCAAAGCGGCACCCGCGGAGCGGGTGCGGCAAGAAGTTGATTACTTTGCAGGAACGCCTGTGAGTACTGCCGGTCTGCTGTGCCTCCGTGGGTCTAGAAAATCAGTGTCAGTTGGAGGTACAAATAGAAAAACATGAAGAGACTGTAAGAGAAAGAAAACATTCCAAGTTCATCAGGGATGCTAATGAGTATGAGGAAGGTCGAATTTTTACATTCGCATGTAAATATGACGCAATAAAAGAACAGCTATCCTGGAGCAGTGCCACAAGTTGCTCAAGTAGCGCTTCATCATTAATATCTAACGAAGACACGGAGAAAAACAGAAAGAAAACTTATTTTTTAGAGGACATGCGCCTCGTATTACAACAACATCAATGGGACCAATCCCACCCCACGTTCAATCAACAAGGAAGAAGAGGACGGGGACGACAACGATACCAAAGAAACCCACAAGAAGGGGCAAAAGGTGCGGGAACAAGCACAGAGAAAATAGGAACAGAGACACTGAGCATGCGCCTGAAGAGGAAGTAAAGGATGAACTCCAAGTAGTAAACTTGTTGAATCGCCAAATAACAAATACTGAGACAATGCTCCTTAAAAAGGGAATACAATTCTGCCCAACTAAAAGAATGGACTTGGCACAAGTAAGAATAGATCTTTACCTCTATTTTCGAAAAATTAAACTAGCTAAATATTTTGTGGAAAAACAAAATGCAGTATCAAAATGTAAACCAATTGAGCATATCGGTGGGTTACAAGCTAAGAATGTTACAAGCTATTTGACATTAGTTAACCTGGATACAATGAATGAGAATGATATGAGCTTGGATGAAGCTATTGCGCAAAAAGGAGGCGGCCTAAGCGGGCTAAAACCGAAATCAAAATGTTATCCGCAGTTGACACCGGGAAATAAAGTGGATATATTCCAGGAAGCCGTAATTGAGGATCTCTATAGATTGAAATGTAGAACACATAAAGACAACTTAACCAAAGATGAAAGAGAAGCCCTAAAAAATCTCATGAATGACAACAACATAGAAATTAAAATCGCGGATAAGGGCGGAAATATTGTGATCCAGGATAAAGCTACATATGTGATGGAAGCCCATAGGCAACTTTGGAACAGTGTCTACTATGAAAAACTAAAAAGGAATCCAACCAATGAAATAAAAGAAATGTTGGATGGAAAACTTCATGAATGGACAATGAAGGGACAAATCAATGAAGAAGAACGAAAATATCTAACAGTAAATCACCCTGTAACGGCAACAATTTATTTTCTGCCCAAGTTGCATAAGGACCACAGGAAACCTCCAGGGCGACCGATACTATCGGCGAAAGGATCTCTGTTCGAACCAGTGGCAAATTTCATAGATTACTTTTTACAGCCCTATGTAAAACAGCTAAGCTCCTATATTCAAGACACAACTGATATACTAAAGATGCTACAAAATACACCATGGCAGGAGTCCTTCCTATTAGTGACAATGGACGTTGTATCTTTATATACAACAATAGGGAATGACTTTGGCATAGAGGCATGCAGCTTCTTCTTACAGGAAAGAAACATTGAATATCAAGATCATAACAGCATGTTGAGACCAATGATTGAGATTTGTCTCAACAAAAACATCTTCCTATTTGGAGAAGAGGTGTACCGGCAACTTAATGGCACAGCGATGGACTTTTCCTTCAGTCCAAATTATGCCTGACTGACTATGGGATATTGGGAAAAGGAGGTGGCGTGGAGAGCTGAAAATGATGAATTTCTGAACAAGATCATCACATGGAAGAGATTTATAGATGATCTTCTTATTATATGGGACAGCACGGAAGAGGAGTTTCGAGAATACTTCGAAATCTTAAACAACAGCACCACCCAACTGAAATTCACCTATGAAACAAGTAAAAACCGTGTAGTGTTTCTGGACACAGAAATCTACATCAGAGACAACCAAATCCACACCACCTTGCATCGCAATATCACGGCCACCAACTCAACGTTGGAAGCAACCAGCTTCCATCAAGAATCCCTAAAAGCGAGTATCCCCTTTGGGGAGTTCCTCAGAATAAGGCAAATCTGCAGTGAAGAGGAGGAGTGGCAAAAACAATGCCAACAAACAGCGGAACGCTTCAAAAAGAGGAAATATAATAACAAAATAGTTCTTAAAAGTTGGGAAAAGGCCAACCAAAAGTCAAGAGAGGAATGTCTAATGCCGAAACAAAGAAAAAACGTAATGGAGAAGGAACCAATACGTTTAATAATGGACTTTTCAGTTGGGAGTAACCAAGTCATGAAGATATTGAGAAAAAATTGAAAGATTCTTTAGCTGGACAATACCGTTAAAGAAGTAGTGGGCAAACATCCGGTGGTAACATATAGACGGTCCAGGAACCTGAAGGACCATCTAATCCACAGCCACTTTAAGCCAAAGAAAAAGGAGGGTGATTGGCTTAAAACAAAAGGATTTGTGAAATGCCACATGTGCAAGGTGTGCCAGATAGCGAAACAAACAAAAATGTTCCAACTGCAAAATGGAAAATCGTGGGATATCAGACAACTAATAACGTGTAAGACACAATATGTTGTATACATAGTTGAATGCCCGTGCCCACTGCAGTACGTGGGCAGTACTATCTGTGAGCTAAAAAAGCGAGTTTTGGAACACGTAAGAGCAACGTTGCATAAAGACCGGGCTAACGCTATCGCAAAGCATATGGAACAACAGCACCAAGGGGACTGGAAACAACTAAAATTCTATGGAATAGATACAGTCCCTCAAATGAAAAGAGGTGGAGACAGAGAAAGGGAACTTCGCCGGAAGGAATCAAAATACATCATAAAGCTAACGACAATGCACCCATATGGCCTCAACCAGTCGGAAGAACTTTATATACATCTTTGAATCAAGAAAATGAGTAATGAAGTAGCCCGCACCGCTAGGAACTCAGACTAAATACATAAAGAAAAAAGAAAATATGAGAAAAAAAATGATTAAAATTCACGAAGTTAAATCGATCCAACAAAAAAACTTTCAAGGCAAAATGAAAATAACAGTAAAACATAAAGGAGAAATAATTTCAGCTGATGAAAAAACTTTATAGAGAAGATTGAAGACTCAATACAAGAACTAAAGGATCACTTCCCACCAAAAGGAAAAGAATAAGATGCAAATTACAAAAAATTGAAGCAGAATAAAAAACCAAGTAAATTGGGATTTGTTGGACAATGAGAAATGCAAATACCATATGTATATAAAAAATACAGCGCAAATGAACTGAAAAGTAATACGGTATCATGTTGAAAGTCAAATAATCACACTTGTTTTTAACTAAAACTACATCCTCCAGAATGCCTAGAGACAATATGCACACCAAGCGGGAATTGTTACACTGTAACTTTAAAATGACTGACTTCCTGTGATCAGGTGATAGTGAGCAAGGGAGAGGTGCTCCCGAAACGCATGGATCAGTGTTTGTCTTTTGCTGCATTAATACTATCTGATAGCTAAAAATTGAATAAAAAAGAGTAAAACTTCTGAAATACGAGAGTTCGTCCCGTTAATCCTTCTGCAATGAAGGTTTGTGTGTAATTTAGGAGCGGCGTGGTTCAGCCACAGGGAGAACGAACCCAACGCCGAGCGCTGCAAGCCCCGGACGCAGGGAACCAAACAGGAGAAATATATATATATATATATATATATATATATATATATATATATATATATATATATATATATATATATATATATATATATATATATATATATATATATATATATATATATATATATATATATATATATATATATATATATTAACTACTGACGGTCGTCAGTAGGTATATATAGTTAGGACCTAGTTTCCATAGGAAATCCCCAACATTCTATTGGGAATAACTTTGGCGCAGGTTGATGAATCTTCGCAAATTTCTCAAAGAAGATGGCTCGCTCCGTTCCGCTCCTACCCTGAAAGTTTGGGGGGGATTCGTCAAGTGGGGGCTGAGAAAAAAGGGGGGTCCCAAAACGTGTTTTCCCCATGTTAATTTCCATAGGACCTTTAGACACGGCTACAGCTTGAACCGCTGAAGGGAATTACACCAAACTTGTCAAAATGGTAGTGTCTGGTACGCAGATCACGCTTTTGGTAAAATAGTGTAAATCCCTCCAGTGGTTCCTGAGAAAAGTAAAAGAGAAACCAATTATGTATCTATAAGCGCGCACCCGTGCGTGCACCCCCGCAAATTTTGGGAAATTTTTTTTGGGGGGGGGGGGGGTGGGGGGCTTCTCTCTTTTATTTTAATGTGTTTTCTTTTAATTTCGAGGGTGCCCACCCCTCGTTTTACTCCCGAGATCACCGCCGCGGCCCGAGCCGCCTCAAGATGGCCGCCGCCTGGTTGTGGGCGGGGCCGGGAGGATGTGGTTTCCGCTTCCCCCTGCCTGGGGGAAGCCTTTGATGTGCCCGCCGGTCTCCCGTGCCAAGGGGGAGACCGGTTAATGATGCCGGCTGGTGCGGGGCTGGTGCGGGGCTCCCGTGTGCTGAGGAGCCCCGGGAAGTGTTTTCTAATTACGTCCTTTTACATCGTGCTGCAGGACTCAATAATACCCTGCCGTGCTGGAAGAGGTCCCTACATGCCCAAAAGGTATGTTTTTATTCCTTTACAGAAAAAGTATTTATCCTTGTTGCATTACCTGACGGACGTGCGTATCTGTTTCGACCACTGTAAACAATGCTATAGGTGTGATGGGTTGGGGAGGAAGGAGGGCTGGGTTTCGTCGTACATTGCGTGCCTCGAAGTAAATAGATGTGCCAGTGGCTGGGCTCACATCTCGTAATAACGCCTCAGCTGTTCGGGCAGTGTTTTCAAACACCGCCGTGATTTATTAACGAGGCCTGAGCTGACAGCGCTCTCCTGCCGCCCTCATGCCAGTTGATCCTTTCCAGGCGCTAGGTTGGGGCAGGCAGGGGGCGAGGAGCTGACTGGGATATTCCCGAGCACGGATTTAAAATGAGCACTACCTTGTGACGAAGGGCGCACATTCAGTGTCCTGTTAAAAAGGTACTATTTTACAATCGCCCCTTGGCCTTTTTTGTTAAAGGAACATGGAGACACAATGAAACGCACATAAAATGTAATGCCTCAAACTAAATTTACCAGCTCCTTTCCTTACGTCACAGGCAGATTATATTTAGAATCTGCCCACCCTGTCAGAGGCTCGCTTCGTTCGGCATTGTTTACATTTTTCTGAAAGGGGAAGAAACGATAAAAATTAGAGGTTGGCCGATTTGTTCTGTATTTTGGACGACACCAGAAGGGGCCTGTGCAGTGGGTACGGGAGTTAGTTGGGAAGGAGCAGAAGATGGGAGAGCAGCAGTAATTGTTGTGTTTTACTCAAACGTGGAACCTACTCGGATTGCCTGACCTTGCCGGGGGCACTTCGAGAGCGTCAGGGCAGGGGCAGCAGGGAAGGGACTGATCAGCGCAGTGGAAAGTCATGGCTGGCTTTGTGTGAGAAATGTTGTGACTTCAAGCGCCAGCGGAACCAGAGGAGACTATTTGTCGGCCGTTCCCACCTGCCTCGCTTTTTCCCGCCATGTGGAATGCTGTCGGGAGCGGTTCGGGGAGCTCCCAGGGCAGTGGGTGCACAGCCACCATCCGCAGCCGTGACCATTCCCCGGGCGCCCCAAGAGAGAGAGTCAGTGAACGAGCCAGGGCCAGGAGCCAGAGTCCTGTGAGGAATGCACCCTGTGGGGCAACTGAAGCAAACCCCCACGGGGACCAAGTCATTGGATTCAACAGTAGTAAATACGAACTTCAACACCAACACCAGCGCCTGAGGAGGAAATTTGAGGAGCGCAAAAAAAGATATGAGCAGGAAAAAGAAGCGTGGGTGAAAGAGAAAGAAGCGCTCCTGAGAGAAGTCCTGGAAATGCAAGTAAATGCCGCATTTTACCATTGCCCACCTCTCCGTCGCCAGGCTTCACTTCACATACTAGCTTCAACTAAAGGGACCCTGGGCACATTGGTGAACGAGGTCGCAAATAGCAACATTAACAGATTTGTTAAAAATTAGGAACACCAGTGCTTTAAATTTGCCTGTACGGCACTTTTTTGTTTTGAGAGGGAGAGTACCGGCACTTCTCAGAAACAAGCAGGTAATCTGCAACAGAGTACCCAAACTTCTGTGTTTCCATTTCAAGCACTGAGCAGCACCTCAGTCTCTTTGCAGAGGTGATTTATGAAGTCATGGTTTTCAGGGGCATTATCGCTCACACTGATCCTGGAATGGTAACTGTATGAAGTTTATAAACGTGTTCGATAAGTGGGCTCCAAAGGGGGCTTAAATAATAGTAAAAATAGGCAATGCAATTGTAGTTCCAACTTGTTGTTTTTTATTGGGGCGGGGGAGTCGCTGTGGCGTGTATGTTGAAGCACTCTTTAAGGTGGGCTTATAAGAGAACCAACATATTCTTCCCATGGAACAAATGAGCTACTGGATCTAATCATAACAGGTGAAACGAAGTAGCAAGCACAGCCTGGCCTCAGCGGCATTCAGCATACGTAAATGGCAGGCGAGGCATGCTTGTTCTCTTCAGTGACATTCAGTATACAACAGCTCTCTAAGGGAACATTTTAAGATTCAGCAGCAGCACAGCTGTGGGGCAAGAGAAAGTCGAGTGTGGAGCAGTGGAAAGGCGGCTGGGGGGGGGGGGGGTTGCAGTGAGGTGGGGGCAGTATAAAGCTCCCCAGTGTTGGCTGCCTTCCATAGTAAGTCCGATATCTGGCCGCTCACTTGAATTGGCACCGAATCTGATTTGCGCGCAGTCGGGTTCCCATAACTTGCCGCCTCTGATGCGAGACTTCCTTTCCCATTTCAGGCAGGTGAAAACCGGAGAATCTTGTTACATTTGAAATCTCTTCTGCAAGTCGTCCAGATCCAGCTGAGGAAGGAGGAGAGGAAGCACAGCAGCGCGCAGCTGCAGTACGCCAAGGACCGCTGTGCCTGGGAGCTCGAAAGAGCAGAGCTGAAGTACTACATCGCTCAGGTAAAGACGTGCCTTGTGTTATTATTCTGCTTACTACCCATTCACCATTATGTTTACTTACATGTTCTGTCGTATGAGCCCTTCTTCCTATGTAAAGAAATTCTGCCCACTCACATTAATTTCCTCATTGAGATTTTTTTACTGTGCCATTGTCATTGTCCTTGTGATATCCCGTCCACCTCATCACTTTTCCCCACACAGGATGGACATGGCCTTATATTTGGTATGATGCACGTCCGTTTGGCTTAACTACATACATGTGTTTGAACACATGATTCTAAAGACCATCTCATTGCTCAATGGGTGTAATATCTGATATTTAAATGTTTCCCCGTGTCTTCGTTGCTTGATTTTGCTCGAAAGAAAGTGTCACTCATAGTCATTGAAATGTCACTCATAACTACACTGAAATTATGAAAATGTCACACTTTGCAATCTGAAACCTTGGCAGCTATGAATATATTCACAAATCCACGTACCCGCCACAAGAACAGGCTTTTCTTTAGGTCTCCATTTGATGTCACTTTTAACACCTTGTGCGACAAAAAAAACCCACATATGTATATGTATATATATATTCACTGAAAAAACCATAGGTTTTAGGCCTTATATAGTTAGGAATTAGCATTTAAAAAACCTTTGAAATTCACTGAAAAAACCATAGGTTTTAGGCCTTATATAGTTATAAAAAACCTTGAAAATTCACTGAAAAAACCATAGGTTTCAGGCCTTATATAGTTAGGAATTAACATATAAAAAACCATTGAAATTCCTCCTATATAGTTAGCTGGACATTTCATTGATATAAAACCAATGAAATTCCACATATAGTTAGTTGCACTAACTATATATTTCGCGCATCCGCAATCCAATGCTGATGATGTCACATATTACATCATTCATGACATGGTCAGTGACATCACTGATGACATCACTGATGACATCTCAAATGACATCACTGATGACATCATCCAGTGTCTGTGTGTTTTTGTAAAGTTTAACTATGTTTTACATATTGAAGAATGAGTGGATGTATAAGAGTATGGATGAAGGATTTGATTGTATAAGTGAGTAAGTATGTCTTAGTATATCTGTGAAAATGTAAGCTGTTCTGTGTTTAACTGTATAGATGAAGAAATCAAAGTGTGATTGATTCTTTACAGGACTGACTAGGTGTGTGAGTAACTCCATGGATGAGTGGCAGTGTGTGAGTGTCTGCATAGGTGTATGAGTGCATATGATAGTGTTGTAATGATGAGTGACTGTATGTTTCGAGTGATCTTATGGGTGAATGAATGAATGTGTGTGTAGACGTAGGAATCAGTGAGTGCGTATGTAGTAAATGGTATTCGTGTGTCAATAGTTTCAAAAATGATACTCTGTATTTTACGCTAGGTGTAACAGAGGTTATATTAGAGTGTAAGGAAGTGTATTGTATTATCACATGAAGTATATCATCATGTGGTGTGATCATTGATATTAAATGAGATGTCATCAGTGATGTCATCAGTGATGTCATTTGAGATGTCATCAGTGATGTCATCAGTGATGTCACTGACCATGTCATGAATGATGTAATATGTGACATCATCAGCATTGGATTGCGGATGCGCGAAATATATAGTTAGTGCAACTAACTATATGTGGAATTTCATTGGTTTTATATCAATGAAATGTCCAGCTAACTATATAGGAGGAATATATATATATATATATATATATATATATATATATATATATATATATATATATATATATATATATATATATATATATATATATATATATATATATATATATATATATATATATATATATATATATATATATATATATATATATAAAATACTTATTTAAATATCGAACCAAACCACATTCACTGGATGGTGTTATCAGTGATGTCATCAGTGATGTCACTGACCATGTCATTAATGATGTAATATGTGACAGCAGTGAATTGCGGGCGCACGAGTTATAGTTAGTACAACTAACTAACCTATGTTTTTTTCAGTGAATATACATTACCTACTGGCGGTCGCCAGTAGGTATATATAGTTAGGATTTTTTCTCTATGTAACTTTTGAAAATTCTATGTCTAATAACTTTGGCGTTTGTGGACGGAATTGGCTGAAATATTCAGGAAAATTGCACATTTTGTTTCTGAGCAGCCCCTGAAAATTTGGGGGGGTTTCGTCATGGGGGGGCCAAGAAAAAAGGGGGGTCCCAAAACGCGTTTTTAACATTGAGTTTTCCATAGGGCGTTTGGCCTCACTTTTAGCTCGAACGGCTGAATGGATTTGCACGAAACTTAGCAAAATTGTAGGGACTGTTAGCCCGATGTGCCTTTGCTGGGTCTCAATATATGTGCTCCAGTGGATTTTGAGAAATTACCGTTTAAAAAAAATTACATATCTGTGACAGCGTCCCGGATAGCGCTCCAGTTCGCGTACTTGTCGCGTAACGGAGCTTTGCGAAGCGAAGCTGATTGGCTCTCCGGTGTCTGTCAACATTCTAAACAGTCCAGAGCAGCCGCCATCATGTCTTTCGGTAGGATCGAGAGAAAAGAGCAGGAGAAAAACGAAGGGAGAATTTAATGAAAGGGGGCAAGGTAGACCCCTCTTGACCCACTAGGAATGATGTTGGGGTTAATAAAGGGTCCCGTGGGAAAAATAAATAAATTGATTTTTCACGGTAGAAACGCTTCCCGGTTCGCGAACAGGTAGCGAAACGGGAATTCGCCATTTTGTATTTCGTTTTAATTAAATTACAGGGTATAAGGGGGTACGGGAGACGTATCCTGACCCTTTATGTTTTCTGAGGGTGGCTGAGGAGGCTCATATATGTTGATACATGTCTTCCAGCGGCTGCACGTGAGCGTTTGTTTTTTTTGTTGCTGCGTGACGTCTGTTAACGTTTGATTCGAAGGAAATCAGGAAGTGTTGACCGCCATTTTGTCACTGCGAGTAAATATTTTGTTAAAAATAATTGTTATAAATTAATCCGTATTGATAAACATTGTCTGCGCCATTTTGTCTTTTTTCCAATGCCACAATTTTGTCGTGCACGGCAGCCATTTTAGATGCCTTGACCAGACCCACTCTCTGCACGTCGCCGATTCTCAGCATGGCTCCCCACCCTCGCAAGCATCTCCCCCACGCACTGGTCACCCCTGCTCTCTCTCATGCATGGGCCATAAACTTCCCCCCATCTGCGCTGTTCTTCCCTGAGAATCACACCCTGTGCCCGCCCGACACCACCCTTTCACCCTATTCACTACCGCACCCTCTGACACTCCTCTTCCTCTGTGTCTAATTGTGCAGGCCGGTCCTAGGCTATCACCTAGCCGTGCGGATGTAGTTTATGGCCCCAACTTTAAAGAATCACCCCTGTTCAAAGGAGTTACAGTAGATCAAGGCCCCCACCTCATGAGATCCGTCACAGCACACGCGTTCCTACTATCTGATAACCATCCTGTATTGTGATTGGGGAGGGGATTCTCACTGTGAGGGTGTGTGGGACCGAGCCTGAAGCGGAAGATTCCAGGGATGCCTCTTTGTACATCAAAGTTTTTACAATTATGTGTCACATTAAAAATATATAGCACTCCAACAAAGTAGTAGGATTATAAAACTTTAATAACTTATAAATATATACAACGCAACAAAAACAGTAAACACATTTAAAAAAAAAATTGAAAAAAGAAGCAACAATGGTCAGTAGCTGTCTTTTGTGCGAATAGTCCCAAGGCAGCACAACGTGCTGAGTTCTGGACGGCACCCAGGTGATGTCACCTGGGTGCCGCACTGGTTTTTGGTATCCTACAATGCTGCTCCGAAAAACGGCGTGGGGTGCCCCAGGGAGGGGGGGGGAGGAGGCCTCGTCAGTAGCGGTCTGTTGTGCGAATAGTTCCAAGGCAGCAGAACGCGCTGAGATGTGGATGGCATCCAGGTGATGTCCAGTAAGTTGCCGCACTGGTTTTGGTATCCTACAATGCTGCTCCGAAAAACGGCTTGGGGCGCCCCGGGGGGGGGGGGGGGGGGGGGAGAGGCGGCGTGAATGGGCCTCCCCAGGTGGAGGCTCGTCTGCTGTAGTGGGGCGCCCCTTTACCGTTTCAGTTGCCATTCCGCCCGCTTTTCGTACACTGTGCCAAAATCCGCCATTCAGCTGAGTTGCGCCCACTCTTGCGGTGCAGCGATAGGCGGCTGCCACAGGACTCTCAAAATGGCGGCAGGCTCTTGGATTTGGGCCTGGTCCACTAAAATGGCCCTGGGACACCTTGGAACTCGGATGCTTGTCTGCTAGGACTTGGGCCCCATTCTCGAAAGCGTCCCCTCAGCCTTGAAGATTCTACAAAAGTCTTGGGGGCCCCCGACTCCCGCAGGCTTCCGGTGGGGAGCGGCTGTCATGATTGCTTGCGGAATGGCCACGACGGAGCTACGAGATGGTGGTGCTCTCATGCTGACGCCAGCTTCAGTCTGAAACATCCAGAAACACTGTAGACTATCAATTCGATGAGTTCCGGTGGAGCCCCAACGTGACCCGGTAGGGGAGAACTTGCCCTCCCCTTTTTTGAGTGATGGTTCTTGTTGCCTGTCCCCTCTGTTGTCATCTAACAGAACCTTTTTGGATTGCCGAGTTAGAAAAAGAAAGGTGGGGCTTTCATCGTTTGGTTAAAAAAAATGTTTTAATCCAATGAAAAGTGTTATTTTTAGGTCATATGATCAAGCCTTCCATCATTAGGAAACCAAAAGTAAAATGAACCAATGAAAAGTTTTAAAAACAAATCACATGACCTGTTATGCGGCTTTGGCCTATAAAAAGCCAAAAAAAATCCGTTGGCCCGTGAGGCGGCGTCAGTAGCGGACCAATGTGCGAATAGGCCGAAGGCAGCACAATGCGCCGAGATCCGGATGGCACCGAGGTGGTGTCCAGCAAGTTGCTGCACTGGTGTGGCCATCCTACAATGCTGCGCCGGAAGTCGCCGTGGGGTGCCCTGTTGGCCTGTGAGGTGGCGTCAGTAAGTGGGGGCTGTTTGAGGATCTGACTGCTTTGGAAAGCAATGTGATGCAGTGCCTCGCCCCCAAGATGGAGGCTCCTCGGCTGCAGTGGGGCGCCCCTTGGTGTTTCACTCGCTATCCAGCTGAGTTGCGTCCGCACTTGCGGCTACAGTAGGCCGAAGGCAGCACAACGCGCCGAGATCTGGATGGCACCGAGGTGGTGTCCAGCAAGTTGCCGTACTGGTGTGGCCAACCTACAATGCTGCGGGGGGGAGGCGGCGCAAATGAGCCTCTCCCGCCTCTCCAGGTGGAGGCACTTCATCTGCAGTGGGGCGCCGTCTAGCTGAGTTTCGCCCGTATGGCTGAGATACCCGCCACCCCCTCTCAACACAATCCCCAAGGATGGGAAACCGGAAACAGTTCTGAAGTCTTTGGAAGACGGGAGGGAGTAACCCTCCCGGCCGTATTTATTAAAATATGAAACAAAATTAAAATATTAAATAAACAGTTTCATATTATGTACGATTTCATTACCACATTGCGATGTTTGGCTAACCTTAACAGATTCTCTAATACAAAGGTTCTCCTAGCCGAACTAACATCCTACAAAACATTTACTTGAAATTTTGAAATTGTACATCCTAACGTTTAAGGGCCAACGGCAAGGTCGTAACCGGTGTCAAGATCCCTAACCCAGAAATATCGCCCTCACTTGTGAGGGGCGGCCCAGAGGCGTACCTCAAGTGCAATTACCAATTTCCCTTGACTTGACGGGGGCCCCAATAAAACTCGACGCCACTTAGAGGTCGTACGAGGACTCGTGTGAGGTATCTAGAAGGTAGCGTAGACCCCCCCCCCCAAACCCCACACAACTTACCACATCTGCCGTCGCAGACGTCCTGGCCCCGGGAAATTCCCCAGGAGGGGGCTGTAACCCCTCCTACCCAGGAAGGGGCCTTGACCGCCTTTCCTTTTCTTTCGGCGACCCATCCTTAGAAGGGACCGCCTCCCCGTTGAGGGGCCAATGGCCACCTCCCCCGAGCGCTCCCATCCGTGCTGGGTGACGCCCACTCATAGGGATCTACCAATTAGTGCTCACCGATCATGACCTTACCGCCCGACCAAGATAAATACGACAATGCTAACTAAATGACTAAACTAAAAAGACCGTAGCAACTACATTTTTATTAAAAGCATGCTTACCAATGAACACTTAAAGCAGAATTTCCTAATTTACGAAACGTAACACAAATTGACCATTCTTTATTACATACTCAAATTCATCACGATAATACCACAACCTGTAAACGAAAATCAGAGTTTATCAATCAACTTTATTCAAAAACCACTTGCTGTCCTCAGGGGCTGGTGGGTGGGTCAAAATTGGCTCTTCGTTCCGTCTCGAGCTCACGTGCAGCGAGGAGGTGCAGCTTCAGAGCACAGGAACAAGAGGATGCCTTCGGATCTTGCTTCTCCTTTTATCCGTCTTCAGGGCGGGCGTAAACCCGCCCCTGCCTGCCCCTAGGGCGTGGCCCGCCGCGTCAGTGTCTAGGCCAACCCACTCTAGGGCGGGAAAAGGCGCGCCCCAGCTACGCCGCTTCGGGCATACCAGCCGAGACGCGCCTCCCGCCCAAGATGGCTTCCCGGGGGGATCGTGGTACTCCGCCATACGTTCGGGGGGACCGAGTGGTCGCCCCTTTCCATATGGCTGAGATACCCGCCACCCCCTCTCAACACAATCCCCAAGGATGGGAAACCGGAAACAGTTCTGAAGTCTTTGGAAGACGGGAGGGAGTAACCCTCCCGGCCATATTTATTAAAATATGAAACAAAATTAAAATATTAAATAAACAGTTTCATATTATGTACAATTTCATTACCACATTGCGATGTTTGGCTAACCTTAACAGATTCTCTAATACAAAGGTTCTCCTAGCCGAACTAACATCCTACAAAACATTTACTTGAAATTTTGAAATTGTACATCCTAACGTTTAAGGGCCAACGGCAAGGTCGTAACCGGTGTCAAGATCCCTAACCCAGAAATATCGCCCTCACTTGTGAGGGGCGGCCCAGAGGCGTACCTCAAGTGCAATTACCAATTTCCCTTGACTTGACGGGGGCCCCAATAAAACTCGACGCCACTTAGAGGTCGTACGAGGACTCGTGTGAGGTATCTAGAAGGTAGCGTAGACCCCCCCCCCCCCAAACCCCACACAACTTACCACATCTGCCGTCGCAGACGTCCTGGCCCCGGGAAATTCCCCAGGAGGGGGCTGTAACCCCTCCTACCCAGGAAGGGGCCTTGACCGCCTTTCCTTTTCTTTCGGCGACCCATCCTTAGAAGGGACCGCCTCCCCGTTGAGGGGCCAATGGCCACCTCCCCCGAGCGCTCCCATCCGTGCTGGGTGACGCCCACTCATAGGGATCTACCAATTAGTGCTCACCGATCATGACCTTACCGCCACAGGCCGGATAGTTGACCGGCTATCCGGACCCCCCACAACACTCCTACCTAAAGGTCATGGTGTAACGTTTTTAGCCATGCTAAGAAGTCTCCTATGAGTCACTCATTCCCCACCCGAGACAAATGCACTCCATCCCCCAGATACATACTGTCACCATTAATACACCCATGTGAAATAGAATGCAGTGTCTTGGAACGGAACAACCTACTCACTTTATTATTAAGCTTTCTAACAGAATGATTTAAAGCAGGAACCGAAATCGCCCCCCGCCACACTTTTCGTGGGATCATATGGGACCATGCAATTGTGCACCCTGGAACTCTCCTCGCTAACCAACTTACAGTGGCAAGCATCGCCTCCCGGAGAAGTCGTCTACCAGTGGTGACCAAATCATTACCCCCAAGATGTACTATGACTACAGACGGCGGTGACCTCGTCCGCCCTAGCAAACCCTCAAAAAATGATTGAAACTGGTCAATACAGAGACCGCCTCTTCCGTAGAAGGACACACTGTACCCGTATTCCCCAGCTACGTGAATCATATCACCTGCCTTGAATACGTCCGCGGCACGTCTCACGTATGAGTGGCCCATGACCCACACCTCCTTTTTCACAGCCGGTGATGTCTGACCGCTGGCCCGGTGTTGGGTCGACTGCAAAGTCCGCCCCGCCTCGTAGGCTTGCGCAACTGAAAACCAAACAAAACAAGAAGCGTGAGTACATTGTTACAGCTTCACAACATGTGCAAACGCACATACCTTTTATAACAATTGGAGGACCAACGCCCCACCCGTTTAACTTGTTCCACATCCAGACCCCTGGCTGTAGCTTCTGTAGCAGCCCCTATCCGAAAGGAATGGGTCCCAAACTCGCCCGGGTTCAAGCCCGCAGCGGCAATCGACATCGCAAGCACCCGCTGAAACTGAAACTTTGTCAGTGGGGTGGCGTCAGCGTGTCTCAACAAGGTCCCCCCCCATGATGCCACCCTTCGTGTTAAATAATCTTCTAGACACCTTACCGGGCACATGGAGGACCCAGGAATCCTGCGTATGATTACGCAGTCACCCATCCCACTTTGATCGGTTTTGGACCTGACAAACGAGACCGTCACCGTCTCCCCTCTGATCCGGACGTGCTCCAGGCACAATCCTCCTGTCACATCCTGCTTGTTCCTCGCCACTAGTTCGCTTACCCGCATAGCCCCATGGAATGCCAGCGTAAAAGCGGCTCGGAATAACACCGTCTCAAACTGAGATGAACACGTAGCAGGGAGTCTGGATAGCAACTGGGCCAGCCTATCTGAACCTATCGGGCGCCTTACATCTACTCTGCGACCCTCAAGGCGTTGCCACCCTCGTAGCGCTTTCTGTACAACGAAAGACGCTGTCGGGTCAAGGATCCCGTGGGCCCTAGCAACAAAGGAAATGGCAGCCCGATGCCTCTGAGCCGTGGCCACCGATTTCCCGACCCGATGTAAGGACATCAGAAAATTCACCACCCACTCTTCCTGGCCCCAAAGCTCCTCTCTATCAGTCCCCAAAAAGGCCAAATAGGACCGGAACGCCCCTTCATATGCCTTCCTCGTCCTGGGTGCTAAACTCTCTCCCACGAGGTTACGAAGTTCGGGGCACCGAGAGACCAGAGAGCTTCGGGAAAGGGTGCCGGCTCCGGGTCCGCTGTGGGAAGAAAACCCCAGAAAGCCTGCATACGAAAACGAGACAGTGCATCAGCTGCCTGGTTCATTACCCCTGGGACATGTCTTGCTTTGAATAACACATTCAATTGCATACACAGTAAAACAATTTCTTTGAGTAGTCTCAAAATCCACTTGCATCGTGCTGCCTGGCTATTGATACACTCGACCACGGTCATATTGTCAGACCAGAATACCACAGAGTGGTCCATGAACCCTTCGGGCCAAGTTTTCAGGGCTACTAAAATGGGGAAAAGTTCCAGGAAAGCAATGTTACTTGTCAGCCCACTGTCATGCCACCATGTCGGCCACTTTTGTGCAGACCATCTTGTGCCGAAGATGGCACCAAAACCTATACTCCCTGCCGAATCCGTCCACAGCCCCAGCTCATCAGAGGACACGGCTGGTTTATTCCAGACGACTCGACCATTGAAATCCGCCAGGAATGCCAACCAAATGCGCATGTCCTGGCGGACCTCAGCCGAGAGCCTCGTGCGATGATGGCCCTCCTTCAGGCCGACCATGGTTTGAGCAATCGAACGAGAAAAGGGGCGGGCCATTGGTATAACCCTCAGGGCAAAATTCAACTGGCCAACTAGCTGCTGTAACTGATGCAGCTTAACCTTGGATCCATTTATACATATTTGCAGGGATGTCCTGAACTTTGACACTTTTTCGGCAGGTAAACGAAAACACCCTTCCTCGGAATCCAACTCGATCCCCAGAAACTCGAGGCAAGTGGAAGGCCCCACAGTCTTACCTGGTGCCAATGGCACGCCAAACTGATCCATTAAAACACAAAATTGAGCCAAAGCCTGCCCACATTCCGGATCCCCGGCCGCCCCCAGGAACAAAAAATCGTCAAGGTAATGCATCACATTTCGGAAACCCGTCTTCCTAGTGAAGACCCATTGGAGAAAAGTACTGAATTTTTCGAAATAGGCACAAGATATAGAGCACCCCATCGGCATACACCTATCCATGTAATAATGACCCTGAAACATGAAACCTAGGAGACGCTGATCGTCTGGATGTACCGGGAGCAACCGGAACGCTGACTCGATATCAGATTTTGCCATCAGCGCCCCGGGCCCCAGGCGATTCAAAATGGCTACGGCCTCATCGAAGGATGCGTACCGCACCGAACACACTTCCGGGTCTATCGCTTTGTTTACGGAAAGACCACGTGGGGCTGATAAATTGTGTATCAGCCGAAACTCACCCGGGTCCTTCTTTGGGACCACACCTAAGGGGGAACAAACAAAGTTAGGAACCGGTGGTACACTAAACGGACCGGCGACTCGACCTCGAGTCACCTCTTTCCTGATCTTATCCTGTACCACGGTCGTATGCTGGTAGACCGATAGCTGAATTCTACATTTCGCTGCACCTTGAAAGTCCCCCACTGGGATGCGGAAACCATAAGAAAACCCGTTCCGCAACACCCCAGCAGAAGCACAATCTGGGTATTCACTGAGCCAAGGAATCATCGCCAAGGTATCAATCGGGGTAGGTAAAGGCGCCCCTCGGACTATATTAGACCTGTTTGGCGCCTCCTCTACCCCCGTTATCACCCGTTTTGGCTCTGCACGTGGACTCAGGATGGGATGATTGCCCACACCCACTACATTCGTGCCTAAATTTGCACGATCCCTGGGGCCTGGTACATTTTCCCCTGTTGAAGTTCCAACAAACCCCCCTTTTTCCTGTATTTCCGGCCGGCCTCGAGTAAATGTCGGTACCTGTACCTGATCGAAAGGGCGTCCCCGCATACTGGCGGTAGGATTCGCCAACGTTACTTCCCACCAATGGCACTTTCAACATACCAGTCTCCTTCATTTTATCCCAAGACACAGAATCATAACAATCCCAAGTTAAGCTTTTATCATGTTCTTTAGCCTTTCTAAACAGATTATCATAGCAGAACCAATGGTTACCCTCATGTGACACCGAGTACCCCATGATTCGAGACTGATAAATCGGCAATTCGTGCAGCAGATCGGGCCTTCGTTCCCCCAAGATCGATGTAAAGACCCCCCACGCTTTGCCCCAATTGCCAATATTTTCGTTCACCTTAAAGGCGGCCATTTTTGCGCGCCAAACACTCGGATGCATGAGATCCTTCTGGCCCTTAACATGCTCCATTTCATAGTGATCAGTAAGCATTGAGAAAATGTTTACATATTCTCCCGCCCATATCTTCTCCTTAATAGCCAAGGGAACATGCTGACCCACCCTCTCCCTACGAGAAGGTGCTGACTCATCCCTTGCAATCGGCAATGGCCGCTTACCTGAACCGGACGGCTTCTCTGCGACCGAACCTGTCCCCTGTGGCTTCTCTACTACCGCAGCCGGTGTGGATACCTTCGCGGCTTCCCGTGACTCACGCAGTTGCTTCATCAGCACCTGCGCGTCGACAGCCGTGGCGCCCTCACTATCTTTACCCAACCACGCTGCTAGTTGTGCTGCCAGCTCAGGCGGCATATCGTCCCCGGACACGGGGGTGACCACAACGGGAATCGGATTCCCTCCCTCCGGCACGGGGGTGGGTGTCTCTAGCGGGGCACTAGGGCCCGGGATGTCTTCCACAGCTCTCCCTCTCCTGGGCCTCTTGTTTTTCCCTCCCGGGGCTGCTCCCGCCAAAGGACGTTTCGGTCCACCTTCCTCGTTTTCATCCATTCGCCTCTTTAACTCAGTCATCTCTTTCATAAGAACGCGCAGCATCTGGTCAGTAGTCATGCGCTTTCCCGCCTTCTTCGGCATTCTCCAACAGAGTATCTGGAAAACAAACAAGAAAGATTACAACGCTCAAAATTGGCTCTTCGTTCCGTCTCGAGCTCACGTGCAGCGAGGAGGTGCAGCTTCAGAGCACAGGAACAAGAGGATGCCTTCGGATCTTGCTTCTCCTTTTATCCGTCTTCAGGGCGGGCGTAAACCCGCCCCTGCCTGCCCCTAGGGCGTGGCCCGCCGCGTCAGTGTCTAGGCCAACCCACTCTAGGGCGGGAAAAGGCGCGCCCCGGCTACGCCGCTTCGGGCATACCAGCCGAGACGCGCCTCCCGCCCAAGATGGCTTCCCGGGGGGATCGTGGTACTCCGCCATACGTTCGGGGGGACCGAGTGGTCGCCCCTTTCCATTCTTGCTGCTACAGCGATAGGCGGCTGCAACAGGACTCTCAAAATGGCGGCCTGTTCTTTGGATTTGGGCCTGGTCCACTAAAATGGCCCTGGGACACCTTGGAACTCGGACACTCACATTTTTTTCCTTTCCTCCACATGCAAAAAAGGTAAATGCCCAGTATGTTACCTGCCTCATCTGCCACGATGTACTCTCCAGAGGAACCGAAAAAAAATATAGTTATGGTAATTATACCATGCATCGTCATATGGAGAGGTGGCACCCGATTAATTATAGTGCTGTCCAAATTCGAGATTTGGTGGATAACCCCCGACCTGCCAGTACATCCACCAATGAAGTGGCAGTGACAGCATCAGAGGCAAGGGAAACGGTTCTAAATCTTTAGAAGAACTTTGGACAAATGAAAATGACATGTTTAACTTGCGGCAAATTAATTTCATGTGGAGAGAGGAGTGTTAGTCTAATCAATAGAGCTTATGAACATTATCATAGTCGATGGTTGGTGGAGACATTTTGACTATATCCTGGACCTGCTCGGCCTCGCCCAAAATGGCGCCGGTATAAATGGGACTCGTAACTCCTTGTTGTGTACTGGTTGCCCAATCTTGATATCACGAGATATGTATGCAATTTTGAAGCACATGGCGGGCGGGGACGAGAATTGATTGAACATTTTGACATCCCTATTGATATTAAGTTCTGATGTGTTATTGATAACTGTACTATTGAAAGTTCGAATTAACGTCACCCATGGTACTTGCTCGCAAATGTATATCTAGATAATTTTATTGTAACTGGCTTGTCGTATTTTAATTATAAAATGTACGTCCATCGATTCCGCAACTGTTAGACACCTTAGTTCTTGCAACCTAATGGCCCGCCCGTTACGTTCTTCTACAGTGTAAATGTCCCCTCATCATATACGATTCCAGTTTGCTCCGTGGCCGGCCCACGTGGTTATAGGCCCGTATTTGTATACTGACATTTTCACAATAAAGGTTTTTAAAACAAAACATGGTAGTAGTACTTACATTGGTAAAGTTTTGAATAATAGCCACTGTTTTCGAATCAGTAAAAGGCAAGTGAAATAAATCAGTCCAATTACATGACGGTTAAAAGGTATAATACGCAGGAACGCAGTAAAGATAAATGGTCAAGGGCTGTTGTGTTTTCTACTCTTGCAACATAAATTGATCGATAAGAATCTGATATTCATGCCTATCAGCGACTAAGACAGCAGGCCGAGCCTCTTTTGCTCAACGGTTCCCTCATGGGACGAAGAAACGCCCTTTTTCTCGAAAACGGAATATTTTACTTGCAGGACAGTTGTAAATTTCCCGGGAAAATACATTAGCCTGGAACATTGTTAGTGATAAACTGTAAATGCATGTGGGTCCTTTGCTTTACAAGTCAGAGTGAGAAAAAAAAGGTGGGGCTTTCATCATTTGGGAAAAAAAAATGTTCTAAAGCAATGAAAAGCGTTATTATTAGGTCATACGACCAAGCCTTTCATCATTAGAATAACAAAAGTAAAATGAACCAATGAAAAGTTTTATTAACAAGTCACATGACCTGTTATGCTTACGTTACGCGCCACGCTCTGGATCGCTTCCGGGAAGCTGCGCCTCGCGCACCGGAGCACTTCCGGGTGCGCTAACGCGACGCGTCATATGACGCATTACGCAACAACGTAGGTCCAGAATATAGTCAAAATGTCTCCACCAACCAGCGGTCGGAACACAACCCCTTTTAGTAGTCCTAAAAGTTCTGTAAAATGACAACAGAAGGGACAGCCAATAAGAACCATCACTCAAAAAAGGGGAGGGCAAGTTCTTTTCTACCGGGTCACGTTGGGGCTCCACCGGAACTGATCGAATTGGTAGTCTACAGTGTTTCTGGATGTTTCAGATTGAAGCTGGGGTCAGCATGAGAGCACCCTGTGACTACGTCGTGGCCATTCCGCGAGCAATCATGGCAGTCGCTCACCACCGGAAGTCTGCGGGAGTCGGGGGCCCCGGTGACTTTTGTAGAATCTTCAAGGCTGAGGGGACGCTTTTGGGAATGGGGTCCATGCCCTAGCAGTCAAGCGTCCGAGTTCAAAGGTGTCCCAGGGCCATTTTAGTGGGCCAGGCCTAAATTCGAAGAGTCGGCCGCCATAGCTGGTTGCGTAAAGCGCTGGGGTGTACCTGAAAAACCTCCACCTGGGGAGGTGGGGGAGGCTCGTTCCCGCCGCCTCTCCCTTCTAGTGCATCCCACGCCGTTTCCTGGCGCAGGAATATGTGATGGTTGGACTAGGGCACCGCAGGACGTGTCTTCAGGTCGAACGGATTGTGGGACAAGGTCCAGAATGGAAGAGTCACCAAAAGGCAAAAAATTCCGCTTGACCCCGGGAGCCGGCCGCCTATGTCGGAGGCGATCTCAGGCCACACCAGGGCAACAAGACTTGGGGAGGGGGTCGCAGCCAAGCGCCCCCTCCGAGTCCGGTTTAGGGAGGCACCGCATCACATTGTTTTCAAATGCAGTCAGGTCCACAAACGGCCCCCACTTACTTTGAGAATAGTGAAGCTGCAGCAGGTGCAAATAAGCTTCAGACAGTGTTACAAGCGCTGCTCAGAACTCTGAACTATGGCACCCAACATCCAGGACTTATGCCATTTGTGCAAGGCAGTGACATCGAAGCAACTCAGGGACCAAAACCATGAACGTACACTCATGTATGAAAATCTTACTATTGATGCTTGACTGAGGCCAAGGAGATCAGAGTGCATGAGTCTCATGCTCGATCGATTGAGCTAGCCGGATCGGGCAACAAAAAGTATAAAATAGTTATGTAAATAGTTATTTAATAAAATGTTTTACCCTGTTACTTTGCTGGTGTGTTGTATATATTTATAATATTTGCATAGGGTTTGTCGTTATTTTGGGTGGGGTGGGTGGCGGAGCCGAGCTGTCTTGCAGCCATCATGGTGTGGAGCTCAGTTCATCTCACTAGTTTCGTATTTCTCATGAGGGGTTGTTGTTAATGTTTCTATTTTAGCGAGGTCAAAAAGAGATCCCATTAGTGGCCTACTGATTTTGCTCGATTCCTTTTGTTTTTTTAAACGATTTTTCACTATCTGCAAAGACTAAACAGAGTATTGCGACTCTGTGCTTGTTTGTAAATAGAGAATGAACCAAAGAGAACCAATTCTAAAACAGTAAATGCTTGGATAACAATCAATCAATGGAGAGAGAAGCAGGCACAACGGATTACAACGGGGGCAAAGGCCTGCGTTAACTACCCTTCACTATCTGCAAAGAGAGAGTACTCCTAAGAGAAAAGAGGGGGGGCAGCGTTCAAAGCACATCAGCGTGCATAAACACGAAAATGTTTTTACCTATCACGTACTTGACATTTGACAACTTTTGATATTTGCTATTAAAAAACCATTGAAATTCACTGAAAAAACCATTGGTTATAGACCATATATAGTTAGGGATTAGCATTTACAAAACCTTAATTTACTCGCACAGAACCATTGAAATTCGCATATATAGTTAGTTGCATTAACTATATATCGCGCACCCGCAATCCACTGCTGATGATGTCACATATTACATCATTCATGACATGGTCAGTGACATCACTGATGACATCACTGATGACATCTCAAATGACATCAATGATGACATCTCAAATGACATCACTGATGACATCTCAAATGACATCACTGATGACATCTCAAATGACATCACTGATGTCATCACTGATCACATCACTGATAATATCATTCATGAGATAATACGATGAACCTCTTCAGACTCTAATATAACCTTAGATACAATCAGTGTAAACAGACACTCACAGACTGTCACTCATCCATGGAGTTACTCACACACCTAGTCAGTCATGCAAAGAATCAATCACACCTCCATTTCCTCAACTATACAGTTATACACACCTTACTTATTCAAACATATACTAACACATATTTACTCTTATACAATCCCTGATACAAGTTCACAATGATCCATACAGCCACTCACACATTCACTGGCTCTTATGCACAGTTATTTATATATGTCAACTCTCACATGTACTGTGTTTTACATATGTACTCACTTTGACATGTAGCACTGAGATATCAATTCACTCACCAATACACTCATACACACAGTCAACCGCCCATGCAGCTGTTTCCACATGCACTCTTGAACCCATACATCTAGTGAATCAACGGCCCACACCTCTATGCACAGAGTCATACACCTTCCAGCCACCCACACACGCACTCAGTCTCCCATACAAATACTTGGGCAACCAATCAAAAACCCATATAGTTACTCATATAGCTACTGATCAACACATGCAGCAGTTTACAGAACAACAGACATAATGATGCACAAATTAAGACAGTTTAGTCACTAACTCATGCACTCAGTGAGACACATTAAATCACTCACTCATACAGTCAGTCATGCACCTACTAAATCCTTCATCCAGACACTTATACATCCACTCATTCTTCAATATGTAAGACATATTTTAACTTTACAGAAACATACAGTCACTGGATGTTGTCATCAGTGATGTCATTTGAGATGTCATCAGTGATGTCATCAGTGATGTCACTGACCATGTCATGAATGATGTAATATGTGACATCATCAGCAGTGGATTGCGGGTGCGCGATATATAGTTAATGCAACTAACTATATATGCGAATTTCAATGGTTTTGTGCGAGTAAATTAAGGTTTTGTAAATGCTAATCCCTAAATATATATGGTCTATAACCAATGGTTTTTTCAGTGAATATATATATACAAAAGTCCAAAAGGTAAGTACGCTCTCAGTGACGAGTCAGCACACCAGCTCAGTTGCCAAGGGGTTTTAATCCAACAAACAACATGTTTCGGCTTCCCTGAAGCCTTGTTCACGTTTACCGGAAAAGTGCCCACCATACCATTTAATAAAGCATTCAGCATTCAGTACGTCACGTATACATAGTAGACATCAAGGAGGGACTAACATTGTGTCGTATCTGACTCATTAAACACACCGCCATGTTGGAATAGGGCCGTATGTATCTAGAGCAAATGGGTTACATTTGTATCTAAACTAATACAAAGCTCCCCCCAATTGGAAGGAGACGCCCTGTAGCACAGCACATAAATAGACGCCAATGTCTATAAACAGTTCATCAAGATTGAATCCACACTGCGTTGAGGTTCCTTAGGTATTTAATACATGATCAAAGGTTCATCAAAGCTTAACAAGAGCATATACTTCATCCAACGAAAAAAGTCATCCAGTTATAAATCCTCCCAATGCATTTTGGGCAGATGACTAGCCCTTCCTCAGGGGACAGCTCTACAAACAAAAAGGAAAATGCCAAGATATCACTGAGATTCACCTGCATAATACAATAATTACACCACCAAGATCAAACTGTGGTGCCATTAACCGCATGCGTTAAATGAAGAACAGAAAGGTTGTAAATATAAACATGCCAAATCAAACTCTATCTGAATGTGCTGCAACTCATCAACAACAACATCATACCAGATAAACCGAAGCAAAAGTCCCCAAGCATAATACAATGCAATAAGGTAGCAAGCAGTATATGAAAATAGTATCCCTCTGTGGATCGAAGACAGTGTGACGATAGAGACAAGCCTGTCGTTGGATGAAGTATATGCTCTTGTTAAGCTTTGATGAACCTTTGATCATGTATTAAATACCTAAGGAACCTCAACACAGTGTGGATTCAATCTTGATGAACTGTTTATAGACATTGGCGTCTATTTATGTGCTGTGCTACAGGGCGTCTCCTTCCAATTGGGGGGAGCTTTGTATTAGTTTCGTTCTCCACACTGTGAGGCTCAGACAGCGTACCTCCCAGGTAGCACGCCACAGACTACTACAGTGATCTAATTGCAGAGTCACCTAGCTGTGCAAGTCCTTCTCTGATTTATTACATTTGTATCTACTCAGAAAAACGTGTTCACAGTAACAAAACACCTAACAGAATTAAACTTATATTTAGAAGTATTTTGTAACAGTAAAGAATGACTGCACTGGAACACAGGATATTCATGTCATAATTGCCGTGTAATACTAAGTGACATGAACCATAAGTGATATAAACCAGCATGTTGCATTACCCAATATCTTGTATTGTTTCGCAAATGGCTTAGTGGTATGTATTACTGCAGTATACTGTTGATAATCAAATAATTGTCAACATGTCCCTAGATCTTAATGACTATGATCTTTGTATCAACCGAAAATCTATTCACTCAGAAAGACTGCCCTTGTACACGTAATACAGCCTTCAAGTTAGCATATGACACGTTAGGGCTGTTATCCGTGTGTATTATATTTGCAGGTTATTATGTTAAATACACCACCCCAGTATGTGCATTAGATCATTATTATTCACAACAGGTTATCATGTTAAATACATATCTGCAATTGCACAATGGATCGTTATTCAATCACCCGCGTCCATGGGTCTCTTCCTTAGTTTCACTACAATTATTGTCATTAGTGTATCAGGTTGTGATTACATTGGTAGTCCACATTTCATTAGATTGCAGTCCATAAGCATTATATATTCACAGTCCCATAAAGTATACTTGCGCTTCGTAGGTCAGAGTGCTGATCTTATATTAAAGTGCTCATGTGGAAGGAAAGAAGGGGGGGAAGAGAGGATAATGTCAACCGTGCTCTAAAGAAAAGTGTTCAATTGTGTTATCCTGTAAAGAAAAAAGGGAATCTATTGTAATCCCAACATATAAAATGCCTTCCCGTGAATACACCTGTTAAAATCCATGTAAGTATCTCATGGGCACAGCAAATGGAGGATGGATTGATATATAGGGAGAGCGGCAGACTTAGATATATGCAATCTAATAATGGATTATATTATTCCAAAAACATTATACACTATATCATGCATGAATACAGTGGAATGAATAATTAGTCCCTCAGATGTACTGCCAGTTCTTCGTCCTGATTGAGGCCCCCAGGTTCTTTGGTCTGAAACTCAAATATATATTTGGATTCTCTTTTTCTTAATTTTAGCATTCTGTTGCCACCTCTGGGGTTTTGTGTGATCTGTTCTAAGATGAAATATCTCACTTTGGATGAATTAGAAAAGTGATTGTTTCTGTAGTGACGGGCAACTGGATTTTTCTCATCATTGTTCTTAATCGCCCGTAGGTGTTCTAGGACACGTTTTTTGGCCGCACATGTAGTACTTCCTATGTACCATCTCTCACATGGACATACGATTACATAGATAACATGTGTGGTACCGCATGTCAGGAATTGTTGGATCTCCACGCGATTCCCATTATACTGAGCTTCTTTTGTATATACACTATTCTTGCAAGCTTTACAGTGCCCGCAGGGAAAGAATCCCTTAAGGCCATGTTCAGAGCCTACAGCATATGTGGTGACATCACTGTGGACCAAAAGGTCCCTCAAGCTCCTGCCTTTCCTATAAGTTACACTCGGTCTCTTAGGTAGTTCATCTCCAATGACGTTATCACTTTTGAGGATGTCCCAATTTTTTGCGACAATCCTCCGGATGTTCTGTGACTCAGCATTAT
Organism: Lissotriton vulgaris; assembly: GCF_964263255.1. Lineage (NCBI taxonomy): Eukaryota > Metazoa > Chordata > Amphibia > Caudata > Salamandridae > Lissotriton > Lissotriton vulgaris. Next base: position 1,433,024,450 of record NC_141693.1, on the reverse strand, counting down.
AGGTGAGAATCAGTCTTGTCTCGTTGCTTGCTAGTTCTTCTTGTTCAATGGTCTTATCGGCAAGGGTATCTGATCTGTCTATGCTGTCTGCCCTTGTTTTTGCTTTGCTAAGGACCCATTTGGGGTAGCCTCTGGCAGAGAACCTGGCTAGCATGTTCTTGCACTCTTTCTGGTAGGTTACTTCAGTGTTACAGTTTCTTTTTGCCCTCAGAAGCTCGCCATAGGGGATACTCAATTTAAGTGTATCTGGGTGGCTGCTGAGGGCATGGAGAACACTGTTTCCAGCAGTGCTTTTTCTAAAAAGGGTTGTCTGGAGTGTGTTTTCTATGATGTTAATTTTGACATCAAGATATTCCGCCGTTTTTTTGCTAATGTGACTAGTCAGCACTATGTTCTTGTCATTTCTGTTCAAATTGTCAATAAAGGTTATGGCATCCTGTTCAGTGCAATCCCATATGACAAACAAGTCATCAATGTATCTCCACCATGTAACAACATGGTGGAAATACGGGTCATGTGTGTGGTCGTCCCCGATGTCTTGCTCCCAGCTTCCCATGAAGAGATTTGCGAAGCTGGGAGCAAAGCTGGAACCCATTGCGGTACCGACCAGCTGCCTGTAGAGTACTCCGTCAAATAAAAAGATGTTATTTGAAAGACAAAATGTCATGAGACTAAGCAACATTTTGCTATGCTCTCTGTATCTTAGAGGACGTTTGTCTAGGAAATGACCACATGCTTCTAAGCCGTCCTTGTGATTAATGATGGTGTACAAAGATTGTACATCTAATGTTATCATGAGATAGTTCTGTTCCAATTTAAGTTTCTGAATCTTGTTGAGGAAGTCTTTTGTGTCACGTATGTAACTAGGTAAACTGGCCACCCATTCCCTAAGATAGTGATCTATATATTTGGAAATGTGGTCCGTTACACAATCGCGAGAGGACACAATGGGTCTGCCGGAGGTATTTTTGGAATCTTTATGTAGTTTAGGAAGTAAGTACATTACTGGAAGAACAGGAAAGTCATTTTTTAAGTAATTGTACTCTTCCCATTCAAGAATGCCCTTGTCTTTCCACTCCGTCAGTTCATCCCATATTTTCATTATGCTCATATTGTAAATTTCACATGTCACAGGTAGATAGAATTTGTCATCTTTAAGTTGTTTAAGGGCCTCATCAATGTACATCTGCTTGTCTAGGATGACAACATTTCCGCCCTTATCTGCAGGGCGTATAACATACTGTCGTCCTCCATCAGGGATTTAAGTGCCTGTCTCTGGGCATAAGTCATGTTGTTGTTAAGGCATGCTCTTCTGTTCTTTTTGTGTTTGTAATTACAAAATGCCTTGCTAGTGCTGTCTTGAAAGGTATCGAGGGAATCGTGTGGCAATAAGGGTAGGAAAGTGGATTTGGGCTTGAAGCCCGAATTAGCACAGCTATCTGTCACGAAATCCGCTTCCTGCAAGACCTGGGTATCCTGAAGAGTGGCTGGTTGGCTAGTGTTGTCAGAAATGTTTTGTTCTAACGTTACCATATTGATAATGGTATCTGTATCACTGATCAAGATGTTATCAGGTTGGTCTGTGTGAGTGATATCCCTTCTGTTAGTCCATCCTAGCCTTTTTAGTTTATGCCATTTTCTTAGTTTTAACTTACATGTAAACTTAAATAAGTCTATTATTGCCTCGGCATAGTTGAATGGTATTGATGGACAAAATGACAGTCCTAAACATAATGTAAGTTTTTCTGTGTCAGTAATCACCTTTTTTGATAGATTGATGACAGTCTGATTCGCCATCTCTATATCCATTAGCGGCCTCTTCTTGTGCGCATTCTGCTGTTCCCATGTGCGCCTCTTGCCTTGCCTCTTGCACCACCTTTGTTGTAATCTTTTTCCTCTGTTGTTGCGTTTCCCCTTCCCCTGCCACGACCTCGGCCTCTCTGCCCTCTTGGTGTTGTTGCCAGAGTCTCCTTCACAGTCCGTCTGCTCCGGCGTAGATGACTGTATTCCTCTAAAATATTAACATGACGTGAAGGTTTGGCAGTAGTAGTGACACTGCCATCCATGGATATGTCAGACTCGGTTTCACTTGTTAAAGAAGGGGTGGTCTGGCGGGGTGGTTGTTCTTCATCTTGATCATCTCCCCCTCTGGTATTAGATACATACCGGTAATCGTATTTTCGACTGAATGTCAATATTCGGCCCCTTTCATAGTCGCCGTAGTCCCGATCTAGTTTTCTTTCTTTGAGGGCTTTTATATCCTCCTCGTATTTTCTTAGACGGTCCTTCATGATATTGATTAGTTTTTCAGTGGTTTCTCCATCAGACATAGTTTTTATTTCATCCATTAATTCTTGGATTTGTTTTAGAATGGTGTCCCGATCAATCCAGGCATACTTGACTAAAATCTCAAGCATTCTCCTGGAGCTCAAGGCTGAGTTTTGTGACCATTCTGTCAACATCTCGGGGTTAGGAATGTCATAGGTTGGTGTGGTAAATTATCCTCAGCCCCCTTGGTACCATGTTCTGATCAATATAATTTTGGAGCGAAGTTGCCTCCCACCACTTTGAAATTTCATACGTCACTGAGAGCGGACTTACCTTTTGGACTTTTACATTAATTAATTACCGGCGTGCTCCGTCGGCAACGTACGCCAATTCCCGCGGGGCTACAGAAGGTTGGAAGGAGCGACTTAGGAAAATATATATATATATATATATATTTATATATATATATATATATATATTTATATATATATATATATATATATATATATTTCACTCCACCAAAGCCAGTAAGAGCATTGCGGTTGTCGTGAGCGGTCCTGGCCAGGTCACTGGCAGACCTCTATTTTCGCTCCAAATCACTTCTCAGTCAAGAAGGTCACCCAGACACTCAGCGCTTGCTTGTGATCCTTTATTTCGACAAGTAAAAAGTTACGACGCGTTTCACCATTACGGCTTGTTCACGCTCGTCGGACCAACAAAAATCGGCCATTTTTTAATTACCAAAACACACCCATAGTGCAAATCATATGACATACATTGTGAGCATGGCGGACATCTTTGTCTAGGCAATAACATATAGCTAAACAGTGCATTCTGTCTAGTTTATATGCAAAATATATTGATAATCGATGTATTTTGCCACATTAGGATAACATTGTCTTTCACTTTTCATTTCTCATCTGTTATATGTTATCGAAGCAAATGTACGATGTTAAAATTCATTAATGCACAAAGTTATACAATGAGTGACATAGACAGCCCAAATGCATCTTAGCCCTATAGGCTATTCAGAAAACGATTACCAATGATTTATGGCACAGTTTGGAATAAATGTCAATTCGTCCGAGTTATCGTCATTTTCTACGAGCGATTGGTTGTATCAGAACGGCTGCCTTGCTGCGCCTATTGTGACGCTACCCGTACCGTTTGTAAACAAGGCCAAAGTGACGCCCCAGTAGGCAATAATAACATTCCAATACAGTGCTAGTGTCCCCATTCGTTTTCAAGATTGTTCATTGATACACAGTAGTCCTTGCCCCAGTGGGCTTATTAATCCAACAAATCCATCAGCATATCTATGTCATCCACGTGATTTCATTTGAATTGCCTCTTAGTCCTCCAATGCCATCTAAAAAGATTAAAATATATACAATCAAAAACAGACGGCTGACAATACATCATACATTCTTTTCTTATTCATGTAAATGTACTGATAGTTCTTCACTCATGTTGAGCCCCATAGGGGCAAGGCACTGAAAATAAATGATGTACTTTGATTCAAGTTTTCTGAGTGATAATTCATAGTTACCACCTCGCACACCCAAATCAACACAGTCTAAGACCACCATCCGCATCAAAGTTTCATTCTGCATATGTACATCAAAGAAATGTCTAGCAATGGGATATTGTTTGTTGTGGGAACGAATGGCCCTCAGATTTTCTAAAATTCTTTTCTTGGCCTCATGTTTAGTACTTCCCACGTACCATTTATTGCAGGGACACATAAGTACATAACCACTGTGAGGGGTGTTGCACGTGAGATGTATACGAATAGTGAATTCTCATAGGGTTCCAGGTATAGTGAGAACTTTACAGTCAAAACTGTGTTTGCATGCTTTGCATTTTCCACATCGTTTATATCCCCCATGGGTAGAGTTGTCCCTCTTGCCTGATTTGGTGACATAATTATGGCTCAATTCATCCCTTAGGGTTCTCCCTTTACGGAACGTAATTTGTGGATTTTCATTCAGATATTTTTTAAGATGTTCATCCGTGTTTAAAACATGCCAGTGTTTTTTGAGAATTCTGCGAACTTCCCATGATTGTTCTGAGAATGTAGTTATGAACCTAATAGTATCTGGCTCATCCTGTTTTTCTCTCACCTGCAGTAATTCCTCCCTAGTTTTACTACTGACCCGTTGTACAGCTTTATTTATCACCTGTGTGCTATAACCTCTATCTGAAATCGCCGACACATAATCTCCTTTTCTGCCTCAAAATCTTCCTGTGTACTACAATTCCGCCTGGCGCGCAATAATTCGCCGTACGGAATGCTGTACACCAAGCTTCTTGGATGGCAACTTGAGGCTCTTAGAATGCTGTTACCTGCTGTGCTTTTTCTGAATAGTTTAGTTGTCAATAGATTATTCTTGATTTCTATTTCTATATCCAGAAATTCCATGCTTTTTTGGCTGATGTGTTCTGTCAGTTGTAAATTAAGACAGTTGACGTTCAATTTATCAACAAAATGCTTGGCTGACACAGCATCGCCATTCCAAATGAAAAAAATATCGTCAATATATCGCAGCCACAGGGCTACGTTGTCAAATTGTGCCATTTCCCTGACGACCTGCTTCTCCCACCAGCCCATGAAAAGGTTCGCATAGCTGGGGGCGAAGCAGGTCCCCATGGCAGTGCCCTGTGACTGGCGATACATGACATCATCAAAATAAAAAAAATTATTCATCAGACAAAATTCTGTCATAGCTACAATCATATGTGAGTGGTGTAGTAACGAAATAGATCTGGTCTTTAAAAAGTTTTTAATGGCTTCCAGACCTAGACTGTGTTGAATGCAGGTGTAGAGACTACTCACATCTAGAGTTACTAAAGTATAATTAGTCTCCCAATGAATTCCATTGATAATACTCAGGAAATGGGTGGTGTCTCTAATGTATGATGGTAATGCCACCACAAAGGGTCTCAAATAATGGTCGATATATTTGGATGTGTGTTCCAAAAATGAACCTATTGAGGACACTATGGGACGTCCCAGGGGGTTAGATTGGTCTTTGTGTAATTTTGGGAGAAGGTACAGGATTGGTATCTTTGGATGAGCACAGTACAAGTACTGGTACTCCTCCCATTCTATCAATCCCTTTTCTCTCCATTCCAGCAATAATTCTCTAAAACGTATATACGATTCAAAGATTGTGTCTTTGTTGCATTTGGAATAACAATTTACATCATTTAGTTGTCTCAATCCCTCCGATAGATACTTCTGTTTGTCTAGAACGACAACATTCCCCCCTTTATCAGATTGTCGTATGACAATTTCCTTGTCAGATTTTAATGCTTCCATTGCTTGATATTGATTGGGGGAAAGATTTTTGTTGAAATTTGGGGTTTTGTTATAGCGTATCTTTAACAAATCATCTAGAACACCCTTCTCAAAGACGTCAATTGCATCACATTGTATTGCTGGCAAAAATACAGATTTAGGTTTAAATTTGGACCCTGGATTGTTGTCCAAGTCCATCCCCCACGTATCCCATTCCGATACATTGTCTATATCAGTGTCTCCTAGATGTAATTCATGTAACAGTTCCACATCATTCATATCAAGATTATTTAGGACATTGATGTTACTCACAGTTCCTTTATCTTTCGGTTTCGTGCAGAGCCACTTCTTCAATTTTAATTTTCTTGAGAATAAAAAAAGGTCAATACGTGTTTGTGCAAAATTTAGGTTTTGAGAGGGGCAAAATGACAGGCCAAGTGCTAAAGTTTCTCTCTCTTGTTCTGTCAGTATCCGCTGTGACAAATTGACCACAGTCATGTTTACTTCTGATTTGTGCTCCTTGTTGCCATTCCCATTGGAGCTTGTCCGACGTTTGTTCCTCCTCTTCTTTGCCTGTTTGTTGCGTTTGTTCCTCCTCTGTTTGTACGTCCACGACCTCTTTGATTGCCCCCATCCTGAAAAGATTCTGTCCTGTTTTGACTCATCATTTGGAACTGTAACAAAAAATTCGGCTTCTTCTTCGGATCCATCACTGATTCCTGAGTTGTTACAGTGTTGGAAATGACGGAGGCATCAGATATATTCCCATCCGATATATCACTCTCCACTGTTTCAGTTGGTGCTCCCGCCTTTGTTGGATTAACAATTGCCATACCTGTTTTTTTGTTGAAGAGGTGGTCATATTTCTTCTGAAATGTTAGAGTACGCCCTGATTGGTAATCTTTAAAATCACAAATTAATTTCCGTTGCTTTTTAGCCGTAATTTCTTGTTCCAGCTTCTCCATTTTTAGTGCTAGGTTTTTCAAATGTTCATCTAAAGTATCTTTAGCCATAATGGAGCTAATGTCCGCAAGTAATTTTTCTATTTCTGTTAACAATTTAGCCCGATCCTTTAATGCGTATTTCACAAGGATTTTCATCATGATGGTTGAACATGCTGCGGAGTTATCCGACCATTCCTGCAGCATGTCCGGATCAGGATCTTCGTAGGTGGGGATGGTGAAAATTCGGAGGCCCCTTGGGACTCTTTTCACCTCGATGTATCTTTGAAGGGATTCCGCCTCCCACCATTTAGAGAGTTCCTTCTTGTAGAGTCTTTCTAAAGTATTAAGTTTGGTTTGCAAAGTTACTTCCAAGCTAATATTAGCTGAAATTCGTACATCATCGATAATTGCTCCTGTGTCCATAAAGAAAAGTTTGTCAGCCGTCTGTTTGCGACGAGCATCCAAATCACCTGCCATGTTGTTCCATCTAAGCAAGCAAGCGCAGTGCGCGTGTCAGGGCTTGTAATTGTGTATCAGCCCGCAAGCGTTCTCTATCTCCCAGGTAGTTGATGTTCAACAGTGGCCGTTGCCCGGACTGGCACCCAGCTTACTCGAATTCCCATGCGTGTATCCCCCTCACTGGTTTTCTTTCAGGGATGCGTCCGTCCAGTCTCAGCCGCTGAACTAGCTTATGCCACACGTAATCCGCCGCCTGTGTACACCTTTGATTCGCTGGTAAAAATATCTGGCAATCCTTTGGGCTGTGATCCCAGAGTCCACCTCAAATGGCGTCCAATAACCTAGGAGGTCAGCGGCTGCTCAGTTTAATTTAATTCACTCCACCAAAGCCAGTAAGAGCATTGCGGTTGTCATGAGCGGTCCAGGCCAGGTCACTGGCAGACCTCTATTTTCGCTCCAAATAACCTCTCAGTCAAGAAGGTCACCCAGACACTCAGCGCTTGCTTGTGATCCTTTATTTCGGCAAGTAAAAAGTTACGACGCGTTTCACCATTACGGCTTGTTCACGCTCGTCGGACCAACGAAAATCGGCCATTTTTAAATTACCAAAACACACCCATAGTGCAAATCATGTGACATACATTGTGAGCATGGCGGACATCTTTGTCTAAGCAATAACATATAGCTAAACAGTGCATTCTGTCTAGTTTATATGCAAAATATATTGATAATCGATGTATTTTTCCACATTAGGATAACATTGTCTTTCACTTTTCATTTCTCATCTGTTATATGTTATCGAAGCAAATGTACGATGTTAAAATTCATTAACGCATGAAGTTATACAATGAGTGACATAGACAGCCCAAATGCATCTTAGCCCGATAGGCTATTCAGAAAACAATTACCAATGATTTATGGCACAGTTTGGAATAAATGTCAATTCGTCTGAGTTATCGTCATTCTCTACGAGCGATTGGTTCAATCAGAACGGCTGCCTTGCTGCGCCTATTGTGACGCTACCCGTACCGTTTGTAAACAAGGCCAAAGTGACGCCCCAGTGGGCAATAATAACATTCCAATACAGTGCTAGTGTCCCCATTCGTTTTCAAGATTGTTCATTAATACACAGTAGTCCTTGCCCCAGTGGGCTTATTAATCCAACAAATCCATCAGCATATCTATGTCATCCACGTGATTTCATTTGAATTGCCTCTTAGTTCTCCAATGCCATCTAAAAAGATTAAAATATATACAATCAAAAACAGACGGCTGACAATACATCATACATTCTTTTCTTATTCATGTAAATGTAGTGATAGTTCTTCACTCATGTTGAGCCCCATAGGGGCCAGGCACTGAAAATCAATGATGTACTTTGATTCAAGTTTTCTGAGTGATAATTCATAGTTACTACCTCGCACACCCAAATCAACACAGTCTATGACCACCATCCGCATCATAGTTTCATTCTGCATATGTACATCAAAGAAATGTCTAGCAATTGGATATTGTTTGTTGTGGGAACGAATGGCCCTCAGATGTCCTAAAATTCTTTTCTTGGCCTCATGTTTAGTACTTCCCATGTACCATTTATTGCAGGGACACATAAGTACATAAACACTGTAAGGGGTGTTGCACGTGAGATGTTTACGAATAGTGAATTCTCGTGTAGTTCCAGGTATAGTGAGAACCTTACAGTCAAAACTGTGTTTGTATGCTTTGCATTTTCCACATCGTTTATATCCCCCTTGGGTAGAGTTGTTCCTCTTGCCTGATTTGGTGACATAATTATGGCTCAATTCATCCCTTAGGGTCCTCTCTTTATGGAACGTAATTTGTGAATTTTCATTCAGATATTTTTTAAGATGTTCATCCGTGTTTAAAACATGGCAGTGTTTTTTGAGAATTCTGCGAACTTCCCATGATTGTCCTGAGAATGTAGTTATGAACCTAATAGTATCTGGCTCATCCTGTTTTTCTCTCACCTGCAGTAATTCCTCCCTGATACAAGTTCACAATGATCCATACAGCCACTCACACATTTACTGGCTCTTATAAACAGTTATTTATATATGTCAACTCTCACATGTACTGTGTTTTACATATGTACTTACTTTGACATGTAGCACTGAGATAACCATTCACTCACCAATACACTCATGCACACAGTCAACCGCCCATACAGCTGTTTCCACATGCACTTTTGAACCCATACATCTAGTGTTTCAACTGCTCACACATCTATGCACAGAGTCATACACCTCCAAGCCACCCACACACACACTCAGTCTCTCATACAAATACTTGGGCAACCAATCAATAATCCATATAGTTACTCATATAGCTACTGATCAACACATGCAGCAGTTTACAGAACAACAGACATAATGATGCACAAATTAAGACAGTTTAGTCACTAACCCATGCACTCAGCGAGACACATTTAATCACTCACTCATACAGTCAGTCATGCACCTACTAAATCCTTCATCCAGACACTTATACATCCACTCATTCTTCAATATGTAGGACATATTTTAACTTTACAGAAACATACAGTCACTGGATGTTGTCCTCAGTGATGTCATCAGTGATGTCATTTGAGATGTCATCAGTGATGTCACTGACCATGTCATGAATGATGTAATATGTGACATCATCAGCAGTGGATTGCGGGTGCGCGATATATAGTTAGTGCAACTAACTATATATGCGAATTTCAATGGTTTTGTGTGAGTAAAATAAGGTTTTGTAAATGCTAACCCCCAACTATATATGGTCTATAACCTATGGTTTTTTCAGTGAATATATATATATATATATATATATATATATATGATTCCAACCTTGCCTTGCTACTTCAATGACCTTGAAAAGACCAGCGTGGACCCAAGATTTCTTCAGTGCATTACTTTATTTTTGCCAATGCCGCCTATATATACATATATTCACAGAAAAAAACATAAGTTTCAGTGACGTTATAGTTAGCTGGATATTCACTCTTACAAAACCATAGAAATTCCACTGTTATAGTTAGTTCAGCTAATTATAACTTGCGCACCCGCAATGCACTGCTCATAACGTCACATATTACATCATTGATGACATGGTCAGTGGCATCTCTGATGACATAACTGATAACATCTCAAATGACATCACTGATGACATCATCCAGTGACTGTGTGTTTCTGTAAAGTTTAAATATGTTTTATAAATATTCAAAGGTGTATTGAAGAATGAGTGGGTGTATAAGTGTCTGGATGGAGGATTTAGTAGATGCGTGACTGACTGTATAAGTGAGTGATTAAATGTGTCTTACTGAATGCATGGGTTAGTGAATAAACTGTGTGAATGTCTATATCACTCTATCTGTTGTTGTGCAAGCTGCTGCATGGGTTGGTCAGTAGCTACATGAGTGTCTATGTAGGTTATTGATTGAGTGTCTGAGTATTTTTTGGGAAGACTGAGTGTGTGTGTGGGTGGGTGGCAGGTGTGTGACTGTGCATTGCTGTGTGAGTGGTTGATTCCCTGGGTGTATGGGTTCAAGAATTCATGTGGAAACAGCTGTATGGGTGCGCGACTGTGTTTATGGGTGTGTTGGTGAGTGAATGGATGTCTCAGTGGTACATGTCTAAGTAACTACATATGTAAAAGGCAGTGTATGTGAGAGTTGTAGTATATAAATGACTCTACGTGATAGCAAGTGAATGTGAGATGGGCTGTATGGATGAGTGTGTACTTGTATCAATGATTATATAAGAGAGTAAGTTTGTGTTAGTATCTGTATGAATAAGTGAGGTGGTGTGTTTATGATTGTATAGGTGAGTAAATGGGAGTGTGATTTATTCTTAGCATGACTGACTAGGTGTGTGAGTACATGGATGAGTGGTGATGTGTGAGTATCTGTATAGGTGTATGAGTCCATATTATAGTGTTGTATTGATGACCGACTGAATGTATGAGTGATTGTATGGATGAATTAGTGGATGTGTGTATAGACCTAGGATTCAGTGAGTGTGTATGTAATGACTGGTATTGGTGTGTCAATGATTTTGAAAATGGTAGTCTGTATTTTACAGTGGGTGTATCAAAGGTTATATTAGAGTGTGAGGAGGTGCATCAGATTTTCATGTGGATGATGTCATCAGTGATGTCATTTGAGATGTCATCAGTGATGTCACTGACCATGTCATGAATGATGTAATATGTGATGTCATTCAGCAGTGCATTGCGTGTGTGTGAGTTATAGTTAGCTGAACTAACTATAATGACTATAATGGTGGAATTTCTATGGTTTTGCAATGCTAATTTCTAACTATAACTTACCTGAAACCTATTTTTTTTTCAGCGAATGTCAATGGTTTTTTAAATGCTAATTTCTAACTATAACATCCCTATTTAGTCCCCTTGAATCCTGAAGGTCCCTGGTGGCAAAGTAGCAACCAGGTACATCCAGTAAGCTCCACAGACCTGTGCTTCAGAGAGGTGTTCTGAGGCCACGCCCCTTTTTACACATGCTGCAAATGCGGATTCTGGTACACTGCTGCTCAGAGGATGAAGTTCACTTGTGTCTTGAGGTCCTCAGGAAACAAGAGGCCTTTATCACCCCACCAGCAGTGCACCAGAAGCCGCATTTGCATAGTGCTGTAAAAAATGGCGTGGCCTCGGAGCACCTCTCTGCAACGCAGCCCTGTGGCGTTTACAAGAGGTACCTGGTGGACTAGTTGGCACCCAGGGACCCTCAGGATTGAAGGGGAATTATTCCCCCAACTTAAAACATGCCACAGGGAGCATTTGCACTGTGATAAGGGGAGGGGGTGGGGCCTGATGTGGCAAGTGTGCAAATGTGCCCTGTGGCACAGTTTAAGTTGGGTGATTAAGTCTCCTTGAATCCTGAGGGTCCCTGAGAGCCAACTAGCCCACCAGCTACCTCCAGTAAGTGCCACAGAGCTGCATTGCAAAGCATTATAAAAGGGGGCATGGCCTTAGATTACCACTCTGCAATTCAGCTCTCTGGCGCTTACTGGAGGTACCTAGTGTGCTAGTTGGCCCCCAAGGACCCTTAGGATTGAAGGGGACTTAATCCTCCAACTCAAAACAAGCCACAGGGTGCATTTGCACACTTGTCAAATCAGGCCATGCCTCCTCCCTGCACCACTGTGCAAACGCGCCCCCTGGAATTATTTCCCCATCTGAAAATGCGCCACAGGAAGCGTTTGTAGTGTGTTGCCTTTAAGGGGGTGGGCCTCCGGCACGATGCTGGTCTTCTCTTTTTTTTTAAATAAGGGGGGCTGTGTGGCCCCCCTTCTTTTTTCTTTGTTTGGGCCCTGGGGACCCCATCCCTGAGGGCCTGACCCCTTTTTAAAAAAAAAAATCTAAACAGGAAGGGGGCCGCTTGGGCCCCCCTCCTGTGGCCAATTCTGCCCCGGGACCCCATCCCCCAGGGCATGCCAATATATATGTATTTATTTAAGGAGTGGGCTGCAGCCCCCCTCCTGAAGCCTCTCACTGCCCCGGGAACCCCATCACTAGGGCCGGCCTCTATTTTCTTTAGATTTTTTGGGGGAGGGGGGCTGCGTTTCCCACCTCCCGGGCCACTTCTAGCCTCGGGCCCCATCCCCCAGGGCCGGCCTTATCCATTGGGGACAGTCGGGAACCCCAATGTCCCCACGGTCGAGCCGGCACTGCTTTTAAACACAGGAGCTGCTGACATACAGCTCACCATATGGAAAAGCATTCTGCTTTGGATTTTGGAAGAGAGCAGGTTTCCCTGCTCTCACATTCAAAATGCAAAGCAAGTTTGCTATGACAGGGTGGGAGCCACACGGCTCCCACCCTGTCATAGCAAACAGCAGTGTCCCGGGGTGGACACCACGGGACACTGCAGGAGCCGGCCTTGGGGGTGGCGGTCCCCAGGGCCATGGAGGGCTCCAGGAGGGGGCTCCATGCTTCCCACATATGTGATTGAAGCCCCAGGGAGATGGTGGTCCCTGGGGCTCGGGGGTCTGTAACAGACCCCCGCATTTCCAGTATTAGTGCCCCTGGAAGGTGGCAGACCCCGGGGCATGTGGGAGGGCTCGAGCCCCCCCACAGGTTTATTTTTTTTAAAACCCCTGGGGTTGGCGGTCCTCTGGGCAGCAGGGGGCCATGTGTCCCCCGCAAATCACTAGGAAAAGCCCCGGGTGGCAGTCCCTTGTGCTTGGAAGCCCCCCACATATTAAAAAGGAAGCCCTGGGGGGTGGCGGTCCCCGGGGTTGTGGGGGCCTCCATGGGCTCCCGCATATATTTGTTGGCAATGCCCCCGGGACCTGGCCCAACCGGGGTCCTCAATGAAATGAAACAGAGGAGCCTGCGCTTCATTTTTCTAAAAAATGTTGATGGGATGCGAGACCCCAGCACAATGTTTGCCGAAATTAAAAAATATATAAATGCTTTTTTTGTCCCTGAGGGTCATTGTGGGACCCCCTAAGCAGGCCAAAGGAGTTAGGGTGTTTCTACCCTGCCCCCTTTTCTTTTTTTCACCTTTTTTTACTGTTTTCTTGTGACTCGGTTCTACCGAGTCACAAGATGACTGCCAACCCTTCCTGGTTTGGAGTGTTTACAGCCAATTAGAATAAAGCTTGTTGTTGGGAGGGTTGGTGAACCCTCCTTGGCCATAGATATCAAACTTTTATTTTTTGATTTTCTCAGCAACTACTGAACGGATTTACAACATTTAAAAAAAAGGTCGCTTTCTGAACCAAGCACTAACTTTTTGCCAAATTTGGGGTAATTCCATTCAGCAATTCAGACTGTAGCCTTGCCTAAAGTTTCCTATGGAAAATTGATTTTTTTACTCTTAATTTTTGAATTTCTCCGCAACTACTGAACGGATTTACACCATTTAAAAAAAAAGTCTCTTTCTGAGCCAAGCACTACCCTTTTTGCCAAATTTGGGGTAATTCCGTTCAGCAGTTCGGGCTGTAACCTGTCTCAAAATTTCCTGAGGAAATCAACATGGGGAAAATGCGTTTTGAGACCCCCTTTTTTCTCAGCCCCCGCTTGACGAATCACCCCCAAAGGTTCAGCACAGGAGCTGACCGGGATAGACTTTTTTGGGGAGAATTTCGCGAAGATTCGTCAAATGACGCCAAAGTTATTAGCAAATCAAGAATGCTTTTCCTATGGAAACTAGGTTCTAACTATCACTACCTACTGGCGACCACCAGTATGTGATATACATATATATTTCCCGGTGCATTTTGAAAGTTGTAGGACTATGAGTCATGTGACACCAATACACATAAAACAATGCATACAAATATGCACCTGTGTCAGAGAATTCTCTCTGTGATCAAGGCTAACCCGAAACATGTTGGATTGAGAAAGCATGTGGCTGCCTTTCCTGAAATAAAGGCCCTTATCTCCAGAAACGGGCCTCTCTCTCTGTGTTCCTGTAGTGAAATTGACGAGCTTCTCCGTGCCCGCCTTCAAAGAGGCCGTCCTGTAAGGTCGGTGGCTCCTGACTCACTGCAAAAAAAAGCATGACAGATAGGTTATAGTTAGGCTCTGGTTTCACTCCCACAAAAGCAGTGAAATACAGCAGCTATAATTAACTAAGCTAACTCTAAGTCATGCCCCTCCAAAGCACTACTTAGGATCTCACATATTACATTAATCATTAATCATGACATGGTCAGTGACATCACTGATGACATCTCAAATAACATCACTGATGATGCAATCCAGTGACTGTGAGCGTTTTAAAAAAGCTTATCAGTGTTAAAGATAGAATCCAAGGTTTATTGGTGAACCAGTGGGTGTATGAGTGCCCATATGGATGATTCAGTTGTTGTGTGACTGACTGTATAAGTGAGTGAGTAGGTGTCTCTGTGAGTGTATGGGTGAGTGACTGGTTGTGTGAATGTCTGTATCAGTCAGTGAGTTGGTGTCAATGTGGCTGTATGGGTGTGTGAGTGGGTACATAAGTGGTTATATACGTAAGCGATTGGTTGTCTGAGTACCTATATTGGTGTCTGAGTGTCTGTGTGGGTGGATGAGGGTATGTGTGACTGCCTGTATGGATAAGTGAGTGGGTGAGTCAGTGGCTCCATGGGTTAGTGATTGTGTATGTGAGGAGCTGTATGGGTGAGTGGGTGTGTGTATGGCTGAAGGAGTGAGTAAGTGGATGTGTCTGTGGTATATGGGTGAATAACTGGGTATGTGAAAGGCAATTTAGGTGAGTTATGGAGTATACTGATGACTGGGTGAGTGAGTGTGAATGTGAATCTGAGAGTGGATGTATGGGGGAGTGTGTGCTTGTGTCAGTAACTGTATAGGTGGGTGAGTACATGTTAGTATCTGTTAGAGTAAGTAGGTGTGTGTGTGTTTAACTGTATGGGTGAGGAAGTGGCTGTGTGATTGACTATATGGGTGAGTCAGTAGGTGTTTTAGTAGTTCTATGGGTGACTGACTCAGTGTGTGAGGGATAAATGAGTGTATGAGTGGATATGTCAGTGGCTGTATTAGTGAGTGAGTGGGTGTATAAGTTACGGTATAGGTTAGTGAGCAGATGTGTGTCTAGATCTATGAATCAGTGAGGGGGTGTGCAAGTACTGGTATGGGTCTGTGAATGGTTGCTTGGGAGCAGGTGTATGAAAGGTTCTAGGGGGTGTGAGTGGATGCATTAGACATTTTCAGGATGATGTCATTTCAGATCTCACCAGTGATGTCAGTAGCGTTGTCACTGACCATGTCATGAGTGATGTAATATGTGAGGTCATAAGCAGTGCTTTGCGGGGTGCAAATTAGAGTTAGCTAACTATTACTGTAATTTGAATCTGTAAAACCTGAGCCTAACTATAACATCTCTGCAACCTTTGCTTTTTTCAATGAATTTCTATGTTTTTTTGTATTGCATTTCCCAACTATAACGTCCCTGTCACCTTTGTTTTTTGCAATGAATTTGTATGTTTTTTTTAAATTCTAATTCCTATCTATAACGTCCCTGTAACCTTTGTTTTATTCAGTGAATTTCTATGGCTTTCTAAGTAGTAGTCATGTTTGCAGAGTCGAAGAGAAAGGGGGCTGGGCCTCCGTCCAGCTCTCTGGAATCCCTCTGAGTAAGACTTTCAGGAAGTACTAGGAGGGCTTCTTGGTCCTCAAAGTCTCTCAGGCGTAAAGTGGACTTTATTTCCCAACCAGTAGTGCACCAGGAGGGGTAGTTGGCCCCAAGGACATCCTTGGGGGAGCCAACTACCCATCCTGTTACCTCCGGTAAGTCCCACACAGCAGGATTGCTGAGAGGTTGTCGAGGCCACACCTCCTTTTCCGCCACTCTGCAAACACTCCTCCTCGGGCACTACTAGTAGGGGGGTGAAGAACCTTTGGCTATTTAGGTACTTGGGGGATTGAATAGCTCAAGATTTGGGATCAATGGGCCCGTAGGTGTGCATTCACGTCCCAGAAGTGAAAAGGTCTTCTACTATTATTTACTAACACAGTATTCTGCCACTACCAAGATCAATGCATAAAACCCGCAGAAGGGATTATAGTCCTCTATCACTATGAGAATGCACTTTGTGCACACCTCCCTGTTTAGAACATAGTCCAGAGCTGAGCATTGTCAAAAACTGGGCCTAGGGCAATTAGCATACATGGGATTCGTGTGTGGCATAATCAAAAAACAGGATCACAGGTATATGCAGTTAGGCATATAGAGAAGGGGTCACAAATATACATCATACAGAAGACATTTCTGTCCCCACATAGCATATGTTAGCTCTGAGCGGCACATTGAGGCTTTTGTTGATACAATCCAGTGCAGGGCATCGTCCTTATGCCAATCATAGGAGACCCAAGAAGGCTCAATAGGGCCAGGGGAGGCAACACCGTCTTTAAACATGTGAGGGGCAATCCAATGAAGATGCTTGGCCCTCAGCATCCATATTGAGGCTACTCTGCATTATGTTGTTATGTTGCGCTTGTGGTATGATCCACCTCTGTCAGTGCCAGGGAGCCACGGGTAGGTGTAGCTATCACTCCCCACTAATCCAGAGTCAGTCTTTAGCAGCCTGAATGGGATGACTAATGTTCTGCCATCATCTCTTTGGTACTTGGGAACCCACTCTCATTGGATGGCTGTACACAAAAATCTACTACTGAGGCTAACGTTGAGGCAGCAGTGGTAGGTTGTTATTAGCTTTTCTTCATGATAAGCAATGCACCTCAAAGTGCATAGGATGATGATGTCACCACAACATAGATAACGCCCGTCATCATGAGGACATTCATTGGCACATGCTAGGCTTCGTGAAAATTGCCTCAGCAGAGGCATGCATCATCATCATCCTGTCTGCAAAGGCTGATCCCCAGCCCCCACAGTACAATAAACACATCTGAAATGTACTAGTGCATTTTTTCAGTATCGAGGTGTTTTTCATGGAATCTTTATCCTACCATTCTTATTCCTAAATTGTGGATTTCCTGACTTCAGATATTTCTCTGCTAAGTCCTTAAGTAAAGTACAGATTGTCCTCTGCATTTACTTTTTGGGGAATTCTAATGTTCATGTTCATACTGCAGCACTGTTTTCGTAAGGGTAAAGGAAATGTAGTCTTCTGCTCAGCCCACATCCTCGACCTGCAGTGATTTTGTGAGATTGACAGTAGTACAGGAATTTACTGGGGCATGTACTGACAAGTCGCAACGCATATATTTAGCCTTCAGTTTCAATGAAATGCGTTTTCGAGCCCTCCTTAGCTGTGCCAGTGTACACTGCTCGCAGACGCCTCTTAGCAGGCTACTTCTGCTGCTGTCGTTCTTTGTTTCATACCAGCTATGTTCATTAAGATGGTCGATTGGATTATCTGCAGAACACTACACTGAAGTGACTCTTTCTTGAGGATTCTTACATCGCCCTTATCCAAAATCAATGCTAAGAGCAAAGAACCTCCAAGCCATGGCTCCATGTACCAGGTTTTCGCAGTGTGCACACAGCTGAGTAACGCGCAAACCCTAATGGCAAAACAGACCAAGAATGGCATTCAGTTTGCCCATTTCCTACTTACCTACTCATAACGTATGTTGATAGATGTATTAACTCACTTTGCATTTCCAAAGCTAAAGGCCTTTTGCAAAATGATGGGAGACCCTGGAAACATTTAATGAGGGGCACCGAAATATTCCTTGAGCCTGGCTGCTTCAAGCAGAAAGAAACAAAGGAGTTAGGAGGAGCCTCCAATAGCGGGGACCTTGCTGCGCCACAAGAGTGCAAAATGTCTGTGTTTTTTAAAAAGAAAAATAAGATCGCATGCTAAAGATGCAGTGATTGGTGTGAGATCTTCATTACCGACGTTTACTTCCCATTCTCCAACTCTATTAATGCTCCTGTCAGCATAGGGGCAAGGCAGCCTCCGTGCCGGATTAAATGAGAGGTACAAATGCTTTGTTACTTTACATAAAATAGTTCATCCTTCTCCCTAGACCACATTCACTTTGCCTGCTAAACCGACAGCATCATGGAGTGCAGACAGTGGTCCCAAGGGCCTTCCCTCCATTTCAGCTCATGATGCACCCTTCATTTTTACATATTGCTTGACCTTGCACGTTTCTGAATTGCTTCTTGGAATTAGATATGGCTTGACAACGCACCTGTCTGCAATACTATTTCAACCAATTCTTTAAAAATACAGGGGCAGATTTATGAGGCCGTTGCGCCTCTTTGCGCTTCAATTGCGTCACTTTATTTGATGCAACTGCGGCGCAAGCAATGCGCTCTATTTACAATGTAACGCATCTAGGAGATGCGTCACGTTGTAAAGCACTGCGCCATAAGGAGGCGTTCCTGCGCAGGAACGCCTCCTGAAAGTGCCTGAGTGAAATCTATGAGATTTCACTCAGTCACTTTCAGGGCAATGCTGCGTCAAAACCCTGCGCCTGCTTGAAGCAGGCGTAGGTCTTGACGCAGCATTGTGCACATGGGGCCTTATTTATGAAGGTCTTGCGCCACTTTTACGTGACTTTTAAAATGGGAAAAAGACACGCACCGGTGGCTCAAGGCCTTCATAAATAAGGCCCATGGTGTACCCCCGAGCCTTGCTGGAGCTGCGTCGCGCTTGCGACGCAACTCCAGTAATGCGCCACATTTCCGGCACAGATGCGTCACGCATCTGTGCTGTTTTTGCTCCATGGTGCGCCGCATTATAAATGCTGCGCACCATGGGTGGCGGAGCTGTAGCGCACTGTGGCGCATGTTAACTGGCGCATCCCTGGGGATGCGCCAGTTAACATAAATCTGCCCCACAGTGTGGGTTTTGGCTCCGTCCAGGGGAGTATTACTCTCACATGCTACAGGTTATTTGGTCTGTCTCAGAGTCTGCTATGAAGTGCTTGCACTCTAATCCACACGGGACTGTTTAGTACACTGATTTGCCACACATTAAATATGTTTCTCATGTGTGCATTGTATACAGATTGAAATACTTTTCTTCTGGTTTTTTTTTCACTCTAGCATTATTTTTTAGGTTTTACTCGGGACCTGGGCATATTTCCCTATCTTCACAGTGTTCTTTTACCTCATTTGTTCTTGTTGACTTTTCATGTATGCTACTTTGCTGTTGTTTTACCCAGTCTGAATTTTCCCATTATTTTCTCCATTTGCTCCTAAAACATTTGTCAAAAAAATGTAGCTCTGGCTTTAAGGGGTTATGCAATGTCAGACTTATCCATCAGCTGTTTTCATGCTTCAACAATTTAAACCCAGACCTAATGGCCTTGCAAGTGCTTGTTTTGAAATTGCAACACCCGCCGAATCAAGTTTGTATTATGATGAAGCCTTATGGCATTTCCACTGTAAAGGAACAATGATATAATGTGAATAATGTAGTATGTTTCACTGTGAAGTAGATTAGACATATGTGCCATGGTATGACGGTTTTAATAAAGGGTACAGTAAAGATAATTAGCAAACTGAAGGAAAATATAAACTTTTATAACCTAATATTTGATGTATTTTAAGAGTTTTTAAAATGTGTGAACATGGTCCAAGGGTATTGCAATTCTGTACAGTGACACAGTTTCATTACAAAATAAATAACATAGAGCTAAAAACATAAAGTTCATCTTAGTTGCAGCATAAACATTAAGTAGGCCTTAACTGTTTTGGCCCTGCATAGCCTTGTCTCTCACTTGAGCTCTGCGTGGACTTGTGACCAAATGTTCCAAGCGATTTCACGGAGCTCTTCTCACAGGCCACACAGGTGGTTATAAGATTAGTTGGGAGGGGGGGGGGGGGTAGACCTCTCTCGCTGGTCAACACACTTAGCAACAGCCACAATCACAACATTGCCACCTGAAGCGTAAACTGAGTAATAGCCCCTACCCCGTGGCCCTGCACGCACAGTGTTCTTCCCAGTAGTACTAGAGAGCACGTACGCGGGACATAAGTGTATTTTAAAGTGCTGCTCCGGCTTATAAAGCATCCTGCCACCTGGCCTTTGGGCAGTACCAGCTTTGGGCAGCAGCCTCCGAGGTGGTGGACATACAGCACCAGCAGTACCCCCACTCTCATTTCAAGGGCGACCCTCCATAAAGAGCTGAGCAGGGACGGACACGTCACCGTCGTATGAAGTGCTTAGTCCCCGGTAGTGCTGCAAATGAGCCGTCACTGCAGGGTACTGAGTACCTGCACTTCTTTAGTTTGAGACGCAGACTACTTGCACATCTCAGGAGAAGTGCAATACTTTTTAAATGGAAAGCACTGGCACTTCTCACAAGCAAGTAGGTACCCTGGTATACATGGGGCGCCCGAACGTATATCTTTCCCTTTGAAGCAGTGGTTCCCGGGCCTATGCAGGAGTACGGAAGGAGAGCAGGGCCAAGCGTGCCCGAGGAATGTCAGTGCAGCTCCTGGGAGGGCGCCCTCTCGGCTGCACCTGCATTCCTCAGGTATGTGGGACAGGGCCACACAGCAGCAGGAGCCTGCTCCCCAGGGCGTGTTCAGACTCACCCAGGGCATTAACATTCCAGGTCTAAACTCACACCGAACCGGAGACAAAAAGCACCTGGGAAGGGTTTCCTCCTTGGAGAGTTTTTTTAAACTGGTGAAACATCATTTTCGTGCGTTTTTGTCTCTTTTCAACAGTGCGTTTGAAAGAGATCCCCACTGCCGCTGACTTGGCTCAGGCATGGCGGAAAGAACGCTTGATTGGAATGTGCTACTTTTGGTGTATTGTGGGGGAAACGTCTGGCAACCAGAAACAATAAACTGCAGTCTTCAGTTCAAATGTGCAGCATCTAGACATCTTTCAGATAAAAGACTCTAGAAGAAATCAAACCTTACAACACTTCGTGTATCTCAACTTGAAGTCATAAAAAGACAATGGGTCGTTTGCATCTTTCTAAGTTTTGGGTATTGTTGTGAATTACAAGACCTGCTTTATTAGCCTTATTGTGATCACTGAAAACAAGAGCAACATGGTGATTGTCAGGCCTCAATTACCCATCCTGCCATGAACAGTGTTTCGCTGAGAGGCATGGGACTCCTCATTAGCCTTGAACTAGCCAATTCTATCTGCACTGGCTAGCCTTCCCACCCCAGCGCCAAGAAACCGTAGGTGTATGTGCGATTTATAAGTTTTATTTTTGATTTCATTTCGGCGCCCGACATCGCCATAGCCATCCCGGACGGCTACAAGATCACCCGCAGGGATCGCGCCAACTGAACCGGAGGAGGAATAGCCATCGTCCACAAGTCCACCCTCAAGGTTGCCACCCACGCAGACGACACCCTCAACACCGCCGAACACCTGCATTTCCAGATCCACACCGACCCCAACACCACCCTCAGAGGAACACTCATCTACAGACCCCCCCGGACCCCAAGTTCATTTCAGCGACTCTGCCACCCTGATCGACAACCTTGCCAACCTCGCCTCAGACAACTCGTCACAGCACCCACCCACGCCGCTGGCCACACGCTCGACCCTGTCTTCTCCACAGGCACCCACGTCGCCTTCGACCACACCACCGATCTCCACTGGACCGACCACCTCTGCATCCATTTCACCTTCAATAAACTAATCACGCACCACCGCACCCAAAAGCTACCTTGCCGCTGCTGGAGCAAAGTCACCGAAGACCAGCTGATCCCCACCCTTGCCCGAAATCCACCCACCGACCCCCTCAACCAAGACACTGCAGCTCGGAACCTCAGACAGTGGATCGGCGACTGCGCCAACACCCTCGCCCCACTCAAGAAACCCTCCAACAACCACGCCAGCAAGAGAGTCACCTGGTTCACCGACGAGTTGCAGACCTCCAAACGTGCATGCCGGAAACTGGAGAAGATATGGCTCCATAAACGCACACCGGACAACCACGCAGCCCACAAGGACACCACTCGCAGACATCACCACCTCATCAGATTAGCCAAGAGATCCTCCTACAAGGACCGCTTGGATAACAACGCACACAACAGCAAAGAGCTCTTCAGCATCGTGTGAAAGGAGTAGATTGTTTGTAGACCGTCACTGCATCATGATGTAGTTTTTTAAAGAGTTGAGTATTGAGCTGTTTGCTAAACTCTCCAACCCCAGCGCCAACACCAACGACATACCGCCCTCACAAGAACTGTGCAGCTCACTAGCCATCTTCTTTCCCCGCAAGATCGCTGACATCCATGACAGCTTCAACACCATGACAGCCACGACTACGCCAGACCCCACCTCCCTTGTGAACACCACCAGCACCAACCGTCTGACCGCCTGGTCCAACACAAGGTCATAAACTCCATCCACTCAGGGTCTCCGTCAAACCTGTGCCCACACCACGTATTCAGCAATGCAGATGCAGACACTGCCATCGCACCCCAACTACGGAAGGTCATCAACATCTCCTTCGAAACAGCGACATTCCCGGAAAGCTGGAAACACGCTGAAATAAACGCCCTCCTCAAGAAGTCCAAGGCGGACACCAAAGACCTCAATAACTTCCGGCCCATCTCTCTGCTCCCGTTCCCGGCGAAGGTCATCGAGAAAATCGGCAACATGCAACTGGCCCGCCACCTGGAAGACAACAACATCTTGGACCCGTCCAATTCCGGGTTCAGACGAAACCACAGCACCGAGATAGCCCTCATCGCGCCACAGACGACATCAGGCGCCAACTATACAACTGCGAAACATCAACCCTCATCCTCCTGGACCTGTCAGCCACCTTCGACACAGTCTGCCTTCGCACTCTAAAGACACACCTCTTAGAAGCCGGAATCCAAGAGGAGGCCCTTGACTGGACCACTTCCTTCCTCTCCGGCGGAACCCAGAGCGTCCACCTCCCGCCCTTCCGATCCGAGGCCACCGACATCATCTGCGGCGTCCCCCAGGGCTCATCCCTCATCCTGACGCTGTTCAACCTTCTACATGGCCCCCCTCGCACAAGTGGCCCTCCAACACAACCTCAACATCATCTCCTCCGCCGACGACACCCAGCTCCTCCTCTCCCTCACCAAGGACCCGCACACCGCCAAAACCAACCTCCACGATGGAATGAAGGCCGTCGCCGACTGGATGAGGAACATCCGTCTGAAGCTGAACTCGGACAAGATGGAGTCACTCATCCCCGGACCCACCCCCTCAGCCTGGGATGACTCCTGGTGGCTGACCACACTGAGAACTGCAAAAAACACAGTTGATGGATAGAATGCAGAACAATGTCTTACATTCACCCCAGTACAAAGATCATGGAGTGCAAAAAAATGACTGATTTAGGCCCAGATCTTTGTACTGGGGTGAATGTAAGACATTGTTCTGCATTCTGTCCATCAACTGTGTTTTTTGCAATTTTCACCCCGAGTGGGCTGGGTATGCTCAGACGTGAGTCCCAGGCTCTCCACTTCACTGGAGTCAAGCTATCTAGGCTGAAGAAGGCTGATAGCCAGAAACCGGCCCTTGGATGCTTGATTCCGGTCTAGGAAAGACATGGCTTGGTAGATCAGGCTGGACTGTTCCAATGAGGCATAGGGTCAAGGCTGATTTGCATATGGCCATTGTCTGACCTAGGATGGTGTGGAGTGCAAAAAAACGATGGATTTAGGCCCAGATCTTTGTACTGGGGTGAATGTAAGACATTGTTCTGCATTCTGTCCATCAACTGTGTTTTTTGCAATTTTCACCCTGAGTGGGCTGGCTATGCTCAGACGTGAGTTCCAGGCTCTCCACATCACTGGAGTCAAGCTATCCAGGCTGAAGAAGGCTCATAGCCAGAAACCGGTCCTTGGATGCTTGATTCCGGTCTAGGAAAGACATGGCTTGGTAGTTCAGGCTGGACTGTTCCAATGAGGCAAAGGGTCAAGGCTGATTTGCATATGGCCATTGTCTGACCTAGGGTGGTGTGGAGTGCAAAAAACACAATGGATTTAGTCCCAGATATTTGTACTGGGGTGAATGTAGGACATTGTTCTGCATTCTGTCCATCAACTGTGTTTTTTGCAATTTTCACCCCGAATGGGCTGGGTATGCTCAGACGTGAGTCCCAGGCTCTCAACATGACTGGAGTCAAGCTATGCAGGCTGAAGAAGGCTGATAGCCAGAAACCGGTCCTTGAATGCTTGATTCCGGTCTAGGAAAGACATGGCTTGGTAGTTCGGGCTGGACTGTTCCCATGAGGCACAGGGTCAAGGCTGATTTGCATATGGCCATTGTCTGACCTAAGGTGGTGTGGAGTGCAAAAAAACGATGGATTTAGGCCCAGATCTTTGTACTGGGGTGAATGTAAGACATTGTTCTGCATTCTGTCCATCAACTGTGTTTTTTGCAATTTTCACCCGAGTAGGCTGGGTATGCTCAGACGTGAGTCCCAGGCTCTCCACATCACTGGAGTCAAGCTATCCATGCTGAAGAAGGCTGATAGCCAGAAACCGGTCCTTGGATGCTTGATTCCGGTCTAGGAAAGACATGGCTTGGTAGTTCGGGCTGGACTGTTCCCATGAGGCACAGGGTCAAGGCTGATTTGAATATGGCCATTGTCTGACCTAGGGTGGTGTGGAGTGCAAAAAAAGATGGATTTAGGTCCATATCTTTGAACTGGGGTGAATGTATGACATTGTTCTGCATTCTGTACATCAACTGTGTTTTTTGCAATTTTCACCCCGAGTGGGCTGGGTATGCTCAGACGTGAGTCCCAGGCTCACCACATCACTGGAGTCAAGCTATCCAGGCTGAAGAAGGCTGATAGCCAGAAACCGGTCCTTGGACGCTTGATTCCGGTCTAGGAAAGACATGGCTTGGTAGTTCGGGCTGGACTGTTCCCATGAGGCACAGGGTCAAGGCTGATTTGCATATGGCCATTGTCTGACCTAGGGTGGTGTGGAGTGCAAAAAAAACGATGGATTTAGGCCCAGATCTTTGTACTGGAGTGAATGTAAGACATTGTTCTGCATTCTGTCCATCAACTGTCTATTTTGCAATTTTCACCCCGAGTGGGCTGGGTATGCTCAGATGTGAGTCCCAGGCTCTCCACATCACTGGAGTCAAGCTATCCAGGCTGAAGAATGCTGATAGCCAGAAACCGGTCCTTGGATGCTTGATTCCGGTCTAGGAAAGACATGGCTTGGTAGTTCGGGCTGGACTGTTCCCATGAGGCAAAGGGTCAAGGATGATTTGCATACGGCCATTGTCTGACCTAGGGTGGAGTGGAGTGCAAAAAAACGATGGATTTAGGCCCAGATCTTTGTACTGGGGCGAATGTAAGACATTGTTCTGCATTCTGTCCATCAACTGTGTTTTTTGCAATTTTCACCCCGAGTGGGCTAGGTATGCTCAGACGTGAGTCCCAGGCTCTCCATATCACTGGAGTCAAGCTATCCAGGCTGAAGAAGGCTGATAGCCAGATACCGGTCCTTGGATGCTTGATTCCGGTCTAGGAAAGACATGGCTTGGTAGTTCGGGCTGGACTGTTCCCATGAGGCACAGGGTCAAGGCTGATTTGCATATGGCCATTGTCTGACCTAGGGTGGTGTGGAGTGCAAAAAAACCGATGGATTTAGGCCCAGATCTTTGTACTGGGGTGAATGTAAGACATTGTTCTGCATTCTGCCCATCAACTGTGTATTTTGCAATTTTCACCCCGAGTGTCCTGGGTAATCTAAGACGTGAATCCCAGGCTCTTCACATCACTGGAGTCAAGCTATCCAGGCTGAAGAAGGTTGATAGCCAGAAACCGGTCCTTGG
Organism: Lissotriton vulgaris; assembly: GCF_964263255.1. Lineage (NCBI taxonomy): Eukaryota > Metazoa > Chordata > Amphibia > Caudata > Salamandridae > Lissotriton > Lissotriton vulgaris. The sequence continues at coordinate 1,432,998,270 of NC_141693.1, read as the reverse complement.
ATGCTTGATTCCGGTCTAGGAAAGACATGGCTTGGTAGTTCGGGCTGGACTGTTCCCATGAGGCACAGGGTCAAGGCTGATTTGCATATGGCCATTGTCTGACCTAGGGTGGAGTGGAGTGCAAAAAAAAACGATGGATTTAGGCCCAGATCTTTGTACTGGTGTGAATGTGAGACATTGTTCTGCATTCTGTCCATCAACTGTGTCTTTTGCAATTTTCACACTGAGTGGGCTGGGTATGCTCAGACGTGAGTCCCAGGCATCCATATCACTGGAGTCAAGCTATCGAGGCTGAAGAAGCTGATAGCCAGAAACCGGTCCTTGGATGCTTGATTCCGGTCTAGGAAAGACATGGCTTGGTAGTTCAGGCTGGACTGTTCCCATCAGGCACAGGGTCAAGGCTGATTTGCATATGGCCATTGTCTGACCTAGGGTGGTGTGCAGTGCAAAAAAACGATGGATTTAGCCCCAGATCTTTGTACTGGGCTGATTATAAGACATTGTTCTGCATTCTGTCCATCAACTGTGTTTTTTGCATTTTTCACCCCAAGTGGGCTGGGTATGCTAAGACGTGAGTCCCAGGTTCTCCACATCACTGGAGTCAAGCTATCCAGGCAGAAGAAGGCTGATAGCCAGAAACCAGTCCTTGGATGCTTGATTCCGGTCTAGGAAAGACATGGCTAGTTAGTTCTGGCTGGACTGTTCCCATGAGGCACAGGGTCAAGGCTGATTTGCATATGGCCATTGTCTAACCTAGGGTGGTGTGGAGTGCAAAAAAACGATGGATTTAGGACCAGATATTTGAACTGGGGTGAATGTAAGACATTGTTCTGCATTCTGTCCATCAACTGTGTTTTTTGCAATTTTCACCCGAGTGGGCTGGGTATGCTCGGACGTGAGTCCCAGGCTCTCCACATCACTGGAGTCAAGCTATCCAGGCTGAAGAAGGCTGATAGCCAGAAACCGGTCCTTGGATGCTTGATTCCGGTCTAGGAAAGACATGGCTTGGTAGGTCGGGCTGGACTGTTCCCATGAGGCACAGGGTCAAGGCTGATTTGCACATGGCCATTGTCTGAACTAGGGTGGTGTGGAGTGCAAAAAAACGATGGATTTAGGCCCAGGTCTTTGTACTTGGGTGAATGTAATACATTGTTCTGCATTCTGTCCATCAACTGTGTTGTTTGCAATTTTCACCCCGAGTGGGCTGGGTATGCTAAGACGCGAGTCCCAGGCTCTCCACATCACTGAAGTCAAGCTATCCAGCCTGAAGAAGGCTGATAGCCAGAAACCGGTCCTTGGATGCTTGATTCCGGTCTAGGAAAGACATGGCTTGGTAGTTCGGGCTGGACAGTTCCCATGAGGCACAGGGTCAAGGCTGATTTGCATATGGCCATTGTCTGACCTAGGGTGGTGTGGAGTGCAAAAAAACGATGGATTTAGGCCCAGATCATTGTACTGGGGTGAATGTAAGACATTGTTCTGCATTCTGTCCATCAACTGTGTTTTTTGCAATTTTCTCCCCGAGTGGGCTGGGTATGCTCAGACGTGAGTCCCAGGCTCTCCATATCACTGGAGTCAAGCTATCCAGGCTGAAGAAGGCTGATCCGGTCCTTGAATGCTTGCTTCTGGTCTCGGATAGACATGGATTGGTAGTTCGGGCTGGACTGTTCCCATGAGGCACAGGGTCAAGGCTGATTTGCATATATGGCCATTGTCTGACCTAGGGTGGTGTGGAGTGCAACAAAACGATGGATTTAGGCCCAGATCTTTGTACTGGGGTGACTGTAAGACATTGTTCTGCATTCTGTCCATCAACTGTGTTTTTTGCAATTTTCACCCCGAGTGGGCTGGGTATGCTAAGACGTGAGTCCCAGGCTCTCCACATCACTGGAGTCAAGCTATCTAGGCTGAAGAAGGCTGATAGGCAGAAACCGGTCCTTGGATGCTTGCTTCCGGTCTAGGAAAGACATGGCTTGGTAGTTCGGGCTGGACTGTTCCCATGAGGCACAGGGTCAAGGCTGATTTGCATATGGCCATTGTCTGACCTAGGGTGGTGTGGAGTGCAAAAAAAACGATGGATTTAGGCCCAGATCTTTGTACTGGAGTGAATGTAAGACATTGTTCTGCATTCTGTCCATCAACTGTCTATTTTGCAATTTTCACCCCGAGTGGGCTGGGTATGCTCAGATGTGAGTCCCAGGCTCTCCACATCACTGGAGTCAAGCTATCCAGGCTGAAGAATGCTGATAGCCAGAAACCGGTCCTTGGATGCTTGATTCCGGTCTAGGAAAGACATGGCTTGGTAGTTCGGGCTGGACTGTTCCCATGAGGCAAAGGGTCAAGGATGATTTGCATACGGCCATTGTCTGACCTAGGGTGGAGTGGAGTGCAAAAAAACGATGGATTTAGGCCCAGATCTTTGTACTGGGGCGAATGTAAGACATTGTTCTGCATTCTGTCCATCAACTGTGTTTTTTGCAATTTTCACCCCGAGTGGGCTAGGTATGCTCAGACGTGAGTCCCAGGCTCTCCATATCACTGGAGTCAAGCTATCCAGGCTGAAGAAGGCTGATAGCCAGATACCGGTCCTTGGATGCTTGATTCCGGTCTAGGAAAGACATGGCTTGGTAGTTCGGGCTGGACTGTTCCCATGAGGCACAGGGTCAAGGCTGATTTGCATATGGCCATTGTCTGACCTAGGGTGGTGTGGAGTGCAAAAAAACCGATGGATTTAGGCCCAGATCTTTGTACTGGGGTGAATGTAAGACATTGTTCTGCATTCTGCCCATCAACTGTGTATTTTGCAATTTTCACCCCGAGTGTCCTGGGTAATCTAAGACGTGAATCCCAGGCTCTTCACATCACTGGAGTCAAGCTATCCAGGCTGAAGAAGGTTGATAGCCAGAAACCGGTCCTTGGATGCTTGATTCCGGTCTAGGAAAGACATGGCTTGGTAGTTCGGGCTGGACTGTTCCCATGAGGCACAGGGTCAAGGCTGATTTGCATATGGCCATTGTCTGACCTAGGGTGGAGTGGAGTGCAAAAAAAAACGATGGATTTAGGCCCAGATCTTTGTACTGGTGTGAATGTGAGACATTGTTCTGCATTCTGTCCATCAACTGTGTCTTTTGCAATTTTCACACTGAGTGGGCTGGGTATGCTCAGACGTGAGTCCCAGGCATCCATATCACTGGAGTCAAGCTATCGAGGCTGAAGAAGCTGATAGCCAGAAACCGGTCCTTGGATGCTTGATTCCGGTCTAGGAAAGACATGGCTTGGTAGTTCAGGCTGGACTGTTCCCATCAGGCACAGGGTCAAGGCTGATTTGCATATGGCCATTGTCTGACCTAGGGTGGTGTGCAGTGCAAAAAAACGATGGATTTAGCCCCAGATCTTTGTACTGGGCTGATTATAAGACATTGTTCTGCATTCTGTCCATCAACTGTGTTTTTTGCATTTTTCACCCCAAGTGGGCTGGGTATGCTAAGACGTGAGTCCCAGGTTCTCCACATCACTGGAGTCAAGCTATCCAGGCAGAAGAAGGCTGATAGCCAGAAACCAGTCCTTGGATGCTTGATTCCGGTCTAGGAAAGACATGGCTAGTTAGTTCTGGCTGGACTGTTCCCATGAGGCACAGGGTCAAGGCTGATTTGCATATGGCCATTGTCTAACCTAGGGTGGTGTGGAGTGCAAAAAAACGATGGATTTAGGACCAGATATTTGAACTGGGGTGAATGTAAGACATTGTTCTGCATTCTGTCCATCAACTGTGTTTTTTGCAATTTTCACCCGAGTGGGCTGGGTATGCTCAGACGTGAGTCCCAGGCTCTCCACATCACTGGAGTCAAGCTATCCAGGCTGAAGAAGGCTGATAGCCAGAAACCGGTCCTTGGATGCTTGATTCCGGTCTAGGAAAGACATGGCTTGGTAGGTCGGGCTGGACTGTTCCAATGAGGCAAAGGGTCAAGGCTGATTTGCATATGGCCATTGTCTGACCTAGGGTGGTGTGGAGTGCAAAAAACACAATGGATTTAGTCCCAGATATTTGTACTGGGGTGAATGTAGGACATTGTTCTGCATTCTGTCCATCAACTGTGTTTTTTGCAACACCTACGACGACTACAAAGCATCCAAAACACCTCAGCCCGATTGATCATCAACGTCCCCCACCGCAGCCACATCATACCCCACGTGAGAGACCAACACTGGCTCCTCATCGACAAGAAGATCACCTTCAAGCTCCTCACCCACGCACACAAAACACTCCACAACGCCTGACCAGCCTACCTAAAAGCAGACTCAGCTTCTACACCCACACCCGTCTTTACTTGAACCTCAGAACTAATCAAAGGCAAACATAGAGCCCACTTCTCTTGGCCTCGTAGTGCTTGACCAGGACTGTGAATTCCAGGGGGGCGTAGGCCCCTCTGAGTCACTCACCCATGGTCCAGCACTGCAAGGCCATGACATGGCCCTTCCTCGACTCCTGCAGCACCTGACCATGTCTGTGTGCTCAAGGGAGGAATGATATTTCCCACCATGTTCCAGCTCTGTGAGGCACAGGGGAAGGCCCTTCCTCCTTTGGACTTGACCGCATTGGGCCATGTCTGGGAGTTATTGATGACAAGAATCGATCCCTAATTTCTAAATGCCAAAAACAGGATCCCCCCTTACTCACCTATCCCTAGGGCTCCCTCCGAAGTACAGAAGCCAACTTTCCATTATTAAATAGCAGGACACTTACTGTGCTTGTACTAAGAAGATATTTATGTGATTGTTACCAATATCACCACGTTCATTTAGGAGTTTCCTTTCAATTACACCATGTCCTAAATTTGACCCCTATTCTCTGTACCAGTTAAAGTATGTGGTTTATTGTCAAAGTTATGTGTCTTAAAACAATCAGTCTTGTGTTGCAATTGTAGTTCTCCTACATGAACAAATTGTTTTATCTTGGACAAATCATGGTCTTCCTGGATCTTTTTCTCATCTGCCATTATCTCATGATCGGACTGGTATTATCTTAAATTAAAGATTTTAGGGTGAGTGCTGTTCAGTCAAGGCTGTTTCTTTCTAAGTTAGCTCTTCATGTAGCACCCCTAAAGGTAAACATTTTATTAAAGTGGCCTGTGTGGGTCACTTCCTGTGGTACATATCCTGCCTCCCTGTTACCATGTTAGCAAATACTGGCCCCTTGCACCCGTGCACAGTAGTTGTACTGGGCTGGGTTGCTCCAGGCTTCCCAGCTAAACTGTGTGTTTTACTTTCCCTATTGCTTCACCTGCTTGTCCTCATCAGTCCCTTGGCAGTCAAAAAATGTGTTGGATATTTAGTATTCTGTTGAAGCTTGCTGCGGGATGCAAGACAAACATCTTAAATGAAGAACAGGCCTGCACCCTGCCTCCCTTCTTTGGTATACCTCAAAATATTGAACCATGTCTGTCAGGTCCATGGGAAAGGATGTCTTTCCTAACCCTTGCAGCACTGAGTCATGGCTGCAAGGCCCAGAGAGAATGGTGTAGGAATGCTGCCATAGGCCATGGTGAAGCAAGTAAGTCCCACTCTCTCTCTCTCTCTCTCTCTCTCTCTCCCCCCGTCCCCTTTCTAGACATATAATACATCCATAATTTGGGTAAACTGGGACCATAAAACCCCTGGCCTCCAGTGTCAGTCGAAGCTAGATACGTTGTTCCTCCCTACTACCCTTTGGTCACTGACTGGATAGTAAAACACAGCCATTATTTGGGAAAGTTGAATCCATAACAACACCTGGCCATAGTCCCACTTCACTTGTTACATACACTATTGGTAGCTTTGCCCTTCAGAGGGACATCCTCCCCTGGGCATTGCAACCACAGACCAGTACTGCAAGGTCAAGCAGGCTTCCTCACTTGGACTCTCAGCACTGGACCATGGCTATAAGGCCTAGGGGAGGTGGGCCTTTGCTGCACACCACAGCTATGAATCATGGCTGTGCGTGCATGTGAGAAGAGACCAATGGCATCGTAATATAGCCATGGGCCATAATGCAAGATGATAATGCTGGACATTAAAACACAGCCATAATTTGGATGCATTGGGTCCCTAGCATCCAGGATCTCTGGTGCGACTACATCACCCCCACTACTGATAGCTACCACCCTCAGAGAGGCCCGCCATGGGCATGAAGCCATGGTGCAGCTAAGCACATGGGCGGGTGCATCCTTCAATGAGTGTCTAACCATGGCTGCGAAGTCCATGCGAGGGAGGGCCTCTCCCGGGCCTCAGAGCTCTGTAATATGGGTGTGAGTTACATGAATAGCACAGCAGTGGTGCCATGGACCCTGGTGAAAAGTAATAGCATCTCTACAACCATCTCCACTGGCTGCACAGTAAAAATAAAGCCATAATCTGGGAACATTGGCCACTTAATACCCCTAATGATAGTTCTGCCCCCTGACATAGACCCATGCACAGAGCTATGGTACAGAGCTGTGAGATGATTTCCATTAGGTCCAAGAGAAGGGACCACGTGAGCCCCCTCTCTTCCCCTGGGCTTCTTAGTTATAGTGTAGCGCTGAGAGGATTAACAGATGGAGTCCACTACATATGGTCCTTGCAGCACTGAACCATGGCTACGAGGCCCAGGGGAGGGGGCCTCTCCAAGCCCTTGCAATGCCACACCATGGCCTCCAATCCCCTAGGCCTTACAACCATTTTCTAGTACTGCAAGGCCAAGGAGAGGGGACCCAGAGTATGGGAGTCTGCTTCCATGGGCTTTGCAACAATGGTGTAGCACTGCAAGTCCTAGGCAAGGGTGTTCCTTCTCATTGATCACACCACCATGATCCAGAGTTGCAGAGCCCAGGGGAGGGAGGTATCATCCCCTGGGCCTCACAGCTATGGTCCAGTGCTGCAAGACCAATGGGATGTGGCCCTACTGCCCTACCCTCACACCCATGGTCTGGTCTTGAAAGGCCCAAGGGAGGAGAGTCCCCTTCCCTGGACCTCGCAGCCAAGGTACGCAGCCATTGCAGCAAGGGCTGCCAATTTTCCATCATCACTTCACTGGACAATTTGTGCCTTTGGTGACACCTGCTTGTGTGGAGATACAGTTTGTGTGCAGACACTTCAGAAGATGTTTGTTGGAGAGCAGGAGAACTATGAGTCACAAAGGGAATTTCTGGGGTTTCATTCTAACTCGCACCTCTAAAGTAGGCCATGTATAAAGATAACTCAACTGGGGATTCAGTTTTTCTGGTGTGATTTCTCTTCATACTACATTTGAATTCTAATCCCTTTACCACCTCCTGCAGTAAGCCTTGACTGTTCACTATTGCAACATGTGAGCAATACGTGTAGAGAATTAACTCTAGTATCCAAATAGAATGAAATAACATAAAATGCACAATCAAATTTAGAACTTGCTGCACTTTAATTGCTAAACTAACCAACACCCTTTCCCCCACCCAGCCCACACAAGACACTCTCCCCCAACCTGAGCCTCCCACCACCTCTAAGTTTGATTGTGCATTTTGTGTTACCATAGGAAATGTGGCGATAAGACTGTAAACAAAGTCAGGGAAATATCTCTTCCAGCTGTGAAAGGCAGGATGTTATACGACTAGGCCTAGTTTAACGTATCGAGTGGGGCTGTTGCCCGGGGCCCGGTAAACATTGGTGGTCTATGTTGCTGGCCAGGACACTTTTTGTGAGGGATGGCTACCATTAACATCTGCGGGTTGAACGGTAAAGGTAAAAAGAGATGAGTTTTTAAGAGTAGATGTATATTGTCTGCAGGAGAACCACATTGCCCGGAACAATAGCGCTATATTGAACTCGTTAGTGCTGAAGGTAGCATGCCATGCAACACAGGGCATTAGGACTAAGGGGGTTGCCATCTTAGATAAAGGGAACACTGTCACGCTTGACCGAAACGCAGTAGACATGCTCAGAAGATGGACAATAATGGAGTGTAAAGATGGCAGTGGCTCCTTTACTCTGTGTTCAGTTTTTGCCTCAGTTGTAGATGATCCTGGCCTGTTTCATTTTTTAGCAATTGAAGTGCCATCTTGCCCTTCCCCGCTTTTAGTGTCTGGGGACCTCAATCTAAATGAATCTAGAGGGGGCCGGGTGTAGGGATATAAGCTGTGCAGGGCGCAAGCTGTAATCATCTCGGATCTTTTAGGAACCTGTTAAGGGACATTGGTCTGATCGATGTCTGGCCCTGCCTAAAAGCTCCTGCGCACGGATACACTTACTATTCTGGCCCCCACAGTAAGTTTGGAAGGCTGGATTATTTTTTGCCTTTACCAGTGCTTCTTAGAGGGGCTCAGGTTGAACGTTTCCCAAGAGTAATGTTTGATCACAACCCAATTGTCCTTGAATTCCCTTTAGATGAGTTAAGCAGTGCACCTAGAAAATCGTCTTTTGACAGGGCTCTGCTTTCGGATCCATAATACGTAAGCCATATGAAGTCTTGGATTCCGGGGTATTTTGATCTTAACAAAGGGAGATCCTCTTCGGGAACGGTTTAGAATACCTTCAAGGCCGGTGTGAGAGGGGAAACCTTGAGCTTTAGCGTAGCTAGACAGAAGCAGGGCCAGGGACATATAATAGAACTGTATAATAGAACTGTATCAAAAACGGAGTATTCTGGAGGCAGACCTGATCAGCGCTGTGGAAACGGGGAGGTATCTTGCACAGTACTGAATCTGATATCTATTACCAAGGCATACCTAAATGAATCTTCAGCGGAAAAAATTGCTGGGAAATACCTCACTAATGATCAGAATCAGTATAAATATTGCGAACACATGGGGCGCCTACTCGCAGTTAGGGTGAGGCAACAGCAAGCCTCAGGGTATATCAGCAAAATAGGGAATATGCTAGGGAGTATGGTCACAGGCCCCATTGAGGATAGAGAGACATTTAGGAAATGTTATGCTGATCTTTACAAAGCCCCCCGCGTCAGGGGCCCTTGGGGTTCAGATTTATAGTTAACAATGGTCCTTAGCTTAAAAATAGAACAAGGATGAACACAGGCTAAAAATGAAGACTGTGTGTTTTCTTCAGTGTCCAGCCGGACATAGAAGCATTTATTTGAAGGATTCAAAGAATTCATACATTTGAGGTGAAACAAGTCACACAATGATAACTGAGCACAAGCCTGTACCAAGTCAGGAAAGGACAGTACATGGGGGAGAAAGTAACAGGCAAATAAACAGCATTAATGGTTTAGCAGAACACACAAGGTTTAGTTTAAGCAAAAGCATGCGTATTAGCATGTGAGGCTTGAAGCTGTCACCTTTGGTACTACTGCACCGCTGCAAGAAATTCCCACCAAAAGCGAATGACGTTATGCTACGTAGATTTAGTAGACGCATGCGCAAAAGGTCCCGCGTTTTTCGGCGGCCATTTTAGGGCACTCGGATTACTGGTTAGTGAAACACACATGCAAGCTTCCCCTACATACCATAAATTTTGTGTAGTGCGGTTTTAGTAATCACAAAACATGTTGGTTAATTTGTTACATGTTATTTTGAGAGGATTGAATACAAGCAAGTTTCTTTATGTATGAAACCTTGCTCCAGCAATATTTCCCCCCTCTTTTTTGCACTATACATTGATCCCTTTCTAAGGAGGTTGGAAGCCTCTCTGGACATTTCACCCGTTGGTCTGCCAGGCTGGGATACTGAAATTCTGGCCAATGTCAATGACGTGGCAATAATCACCAGTAACCCAGACAGGGCTGTCTGTTCTATGGAAAGGATAGCAGAAAAGTTTGGGAGTCAGTCAGGGTTTCTGTTAAATAGAGCTAAAACTGAGGTTTTGATTACTAGACACACGCCCACCTTCTATAGCATTTTAGCCGCTGGGACAATCTGAAACTTTCCATAATGAGGAGATGCAATCTAGTTAAAATGATGTTTCTGCCAAAGATATTGTATGCTTTTTGCACTATTCCTTTGAAGGTTAATATTGAATGGTTAAAAGTAATTGATAGACTGGTGGCTAGATTCATCTGGGCCTATGGGAAGACCAGGAGGGCTAACACATTTATGTGCCTACCCAGAGACGGGGGGTTGGGGGCTCCCCAACTATATTATTCAGCTGCAGCAATGCAATATTAGGGACCATTATTTAATACTAAGGTAACTGAAGGAGGTCTAGCTGGCTATGTGCCCTCAATTTATGAGCTTCGGATTGGGGCAGCCGCTAATGGTTGCCTGTTGAAGATTTTTGTGTTGAGACACTTTAATAGAACTCAATTTAAGGCTCTGATCACTGCATTTCAGAACTTGGAGGGTGTTCGAAAAAAACTGGGGGTGGGCAGATATACTCCGCTGCTTAGGAATGATCAACTTCCCAGAATATTTCAAGATTGCTTAACTAGATGGGAACTAGGGGGTTTCGGCAGGATTGGAGATCTACTCTCGGGGAACCAGATTGCTTCATTTGAGCTGGTGGTAGATTTAATGTTGGGCCTCTGGATTTTTAGAAATATTTACAGCTGAGCTATTTCGTTTTGAGAAAGGCTGGGGGTGCAGCTGGGTTTGTACGGATTCCCTTCATGGAAAAATTAACAAAAAACATTGGCCCCTCAATTTCACAGCTATATGGCTCTCTGCTGTAGGGGGTCCTAGACGATCTGGATAAACATAATGGAAAATTGCGGGTGATGCTCGAACTGGTGGACACTGGCTTCCTGAAATAACTTGAGTTGGGCAGGTCAATCTTGTGTGCCTTGGACCTGCAATCGCAACATTACAAAACAATCTTTGATTTGTACATAACACCAGTGAAAATAGCTAAATGGGGCGATGATACGGGGATTCACTGCCCTAGATACCATGCATCTAATGCAGACTTCGTTCATATGTTCTGCACATACCCCTGCAAAAAATCACTTGGTTTGGAAAGTGTAGGTTGAAAGTGAATATCTCCCCGTTATCTCAGCTTATGTTGTTGGGGGTGGGTGAATCAAACGGTGGGGTCGAGGTGGAATACATTTTTATCGCAATGACGGTTGTTAGGCTTTGTGTGGCCTCAGCCTAGCTTGACCCTTTACCCCTGACCTTTCAGAAATAGAAAACACGCTTCCTACATGTTTACAATCTGGAATATGCACTTTATCAACGAAAAGGCAGGAGGGCTGAAAGTAAAAGGAAGAGGATTTGGGGGGCACTTTCGACCTGGGTCTCCTTGTTTAAGTAAGATAGCAGCTGGACTTTAGGTTCAGGTGGCGTTGGTTTATGGTTCGGAATGTATTATTAATTTGTGGTGATTCTCTGTTATTTCATATATTTTTGGGTTATATTATTGAATGTGTATGTAATGTATTTACGTATATCATAGCTGCCAAGGTTTTAGATTGCTATGTGTGACATTGTTATATTTTCAGAGTAATTATGAGTGGTATTTCAATGACTAGGAGTGACACTTTCTTGCGAGCTAAATCAAGCAATGAAGATAAGGGAAATATACAAATGTCAGAAACGATATCCAATTGAGTAATGAGAAACTCTATGAATTTTTACTGCTGCAAAGTGCAAGAAAAATATTCAGCCAGGAAAGAAGCATTCTGTGAAATTGAAATACAAACTGCTACTTTGGTTCTGATTTATGTTTGATGGGTGACAGCACAACACATCTTTAATTAAGATTATCATACTGGCTCAGTCTCTCAGGCACATATTTCTTAGGTTGGCGTTCTCAGGCGTGCCTGATCCGTGGCAGCAGGTGGGCCCCCTGCATGGCCAGGCCGCAGCAATTTGGGCTCTGGTGGGGTAACCAATGCCATCTTCCTGGTCCGGGTAGGTCTGGCTCATAACTTACTCAGCCGTCGTTGACTCTGGTAGGGCTGGGGTTGACTCAGTCCAGGATACATAATGCTCAATATCAGGGCTCGAGTCGGGGTACCACGCGAGTGGACGGTGTCCCCCCATTTATTTTACTGGGTGGACGCTGTCCCCCCTGCTCAAAAGCTGAGCTTTCTATGATGGCATCACTTGCCCTCACGGCTGCCCCTAACTTTATTAGATGATGGCCATTGACTTACCCGCCGATCTCACAATGACAGGGCTGGCTACCGCGTAGTTTTAACACTCCTGGTTACGAGACTTTAATCCTGGTAATGTTATCCTTGCTCTGTCAGAGGCACAACTAGAAACACATTTCGGGAGGGGGGCGGGATTCTTTCAGCCGAGTCAGAGATTCAGGGGCTCTAAAAAGGGGTGAAAAACAATGATGCCTCATTATCAAGCAAATGGTCTTTTAAAGACCTGTGAAGTACTCTGGGGCAGCTTTGTGTCTGCCCGGGAACTGTCTCAGCCCGGGCTGCCACGCACGATGGGGGGGGGGGGGGGGAGAGGCTGTGCCTGCTCCCAGAATAGGGGGGTTTCGCCACTGGGGCCCTTCGCAGTGCGAGATATCTATGAACGGTAAATTTGTTGTCTGTTGGTCAATAGCGTTACTGTAGTATTGTTTACACACTCCTCATAGCTGTCGGTACATATTTCCTTGATGTTTCGGGCCAGCACATCTCTTGGCTGCTTTTTTTCAGTGTCCTACTTGCTACACCAGCACGTGCAAATTCAAAGCCAAACAGTGCTGCGCTTTGGAAGATCTTTCATTTTGTTCATGCTGTTAGTGTTGTTACACTTGACAAACCCACTTTGCACGAGCGGTGGTTACAACTTGCTTGTCAACTATCGATTGTTGGAGAGGAGAGAGGGCAGCTTGAGGCAGAAATCAGCTTTCTCAGTGGACCACCTGCCATGTTCTCACCTCTCTGTATGAAATCCGGCTTCTTAATGGTTTTGTATAGCGCATTCTTTGCCTACTACTGGGCATCTGGGCGCTGCTGGCAGTCTATTTAAGCTACTGTTTAGAAGTGTTGGAATTGCCAACTGGACAGCATTCCGTAGGTTGTATTAATACTGCAATCACCTCCTGGCGGTGTGGGTGTGCTTAGTCTGTTTGTGGTTGGTGAGAAGTCCCCATGTCGACGCTCTCTTCTAAAGGCTGTAAATAGCACGTATCATTATTATAACCCAAGTGATTGATACTCAGTTTACTGGAACCGAGAGGATTAGTTTATTTTTGCCATGATTTGAACTAGTAAACTACATATTACCGTGTATCCTGAATGAGTAGTTGGCTAACTGAGCCACCCTCCTAGTGAGTTTTGGAAGTAGGCTAGAATAAAGAAGGTTCTGTTCTTGTCATCAACTTATTGGCTATCGTTCCTCTCTCTCCATGGTTTATGTCTAATACGCCTCAGTTTAAAAAATATTGATACTCTTGGATAATTTTGTGTGTGCCTCTGAGGCTGTTGTAATTTTAGCTCTTCTTTTACCCACTGATATTGGATCCCTGCTGGTGCAAGGACGTGTTTTGGTGTTTCTGTACGTTGCAAATGTTGTACTTTAAAATGAATAGATATTGTCCATAACAAGTCTCCATGAACGTTGGACCCCCAGCATTTAATGTCTTTACTAATGTAGGTGTACACCAAACGTCATCCACATTTGGGCTGTTAATTCCTTTATACAGGGCCATTAAGTCACAGGCTTAAGTACTGAGCAGCTTCAATTGTTAAATCTTGCAATACGTGCATAAGGTCAAATAATAGATCTGCTGCAAATGTAATGTCACTTACTGTTGTGATGTCACTTTCTGATGTCACTTCCTCTTGTGATGTCACTTCCTGTTGTGATGGCTCTTCCTGTTGTGATGTCACTTCCTGTAACACCACCTACCTTGGAGAGTCCCCCCACTTCTTTTTTTAGGACTTGTGCCCTGCTCAATATAATACCGGCTTCGCCGCGGTGGTGAGTGCGAAGCGCTTAGCTGCCGTGCCTTTACCTAGACTGAACTGAGGAAATGCATGGTGTTAGTTTTTATCGCACGTACTGCTTACTTCAGGACCGGAGCTGATCACTGGTCCCTCACCTCTCTTTTCGTGTTGCCGGTAGTAGCTGGTCTCTGAGGCGCCAGCATGGGCTGGCCGTTCTGGCCGGGGCACATCTGGCTTTACCCTCCCGGTGCATTCACCAGGCAGAGCTTATCAACCTCAGCCTGTGCAGATTCTCTTTCCTCTTTACCTTGCGGGCCCCCTAGTGACACGGAGGAGACCCAATGAGAGTGTTATTGCTGTGGGGAATAGAGGATTTTGTAGCAGCAAGTAATAGGCTTTTTAAGGATATTTTTTAATGATAAATGTTCTGGCCCAAGGAGCTATCACAAAGTGCTGCAGGCTGATTAACGTGTAAATGCCTCCAATTCCGCTTGCGCCGCGGACCGAGCATCTATTAAAATGAGTCTGACAACTATAAAAGACTCACGCACTGTCCCCACAGTAGCCATTGGATGCACTGACAGTGACTCCTGATATCAAAGATATTGTGCGGCTGTAGTGTGGATTTGTGTTACATTGTAGCAGCGCTAGCGCAGATGAGCCCAGCCAGCACCTAAGTATGCTGGGAGCATTAAGCACCACTCTCACAGCTTTTAGGATGGTGCATACATGGATCGCTGTGAGAGGCACAATAATACGTGACTTTCCATTTCAGTGCCGTGATGTGGACCACCGCACTGAAATGCGTTAGTCTAACGCCTGATTCGTGGTACTTAGCAGGGCTGGTATACTTACTGCTGCTAGTAATAAAATAAAAGTAAATAAATAGAATGTGTTAGACCTGGCATCTCTGGCGTGGTTTGCCCTGACTTTTTGCCTCTACCTCTTGTATTTTTTGACGCTGTGCTGGATTTAGTTTTTGTTGATTTAGATGCTTTGGGCACTTTGCCACTGCTGATCAGTGTCAAATTGCAAGTGCTCACTGGGTAAATTGTAATTGTGATTGGTCATCCATGATTGCCATATTTGTATTACTAGGAATTCCCTAGTAAGGTGTACTGAGTGTGCCAGGGCTGGTGCTTCAAATGCTACTAGTGGGCCTGCAGCACTGATTGTGCCACCCACATGAGTAGCCCTAAAATGGTGTCTCAGGCCTGCCACTGCAATGCCTGTGCGCAGTTGCTAACTGCCATGCTGCCCTTGCCAGTGTCCACACTGGCCAGGCCTAAACCTTCCCTTTCTGTAAACATTGGACAACCCTATAGAAGGCCCTAGGTACCACCCTAGGCAGGGTGCATTGTATACGAAAGGTAGAGCATGTACTGGTGTGTGTGACATGCTCTGATAGTGAATGACAGCCATTTTCGTTTTTCACTGCTGAGAAGGCTATCTTGCCCATAGGCTATAATGGGGGAATGCTGAATATCATGTTTAACTGCATATCTTCCCATCGGAGCAAGAGAGAAAAATAAAGTCTAGTATCCTTGAACTCAGAATTTAATAACACATCTTTCAGTAAGGATGGCTTTTAAATCCTGTGTTTGAGAACAGCACTTTTAGAAAGTGGCTGCTCTCTTGTCTAACCTTTCTGTGTGCCTTGGGCTGTTTGTGAATTGACTGTCTGGTTTGTGAGTGACAGGGGCTGGGAAGCCCCCAGGAGGGTAGATGAGTCAGCCCTAGGCGGAATGACTGCATCTGCATCTTGAGTGGTGGGAGGGGATAGCACCTGGGTCTGAATTGGGCTGAACTTGCCTTCCACAATGCTGGCTCCACCTCCTGCTGGGCGGCTGACAACCCTGCCCCTCTCTCTGACAGGAGAGGAGAAGACAGAAAAATAAAGTGCTCAAGAACTGACCTGAACTCGCTCTGACCAAGCCAAGGCCTCTCTGCCCTCAGAGAACAAAGAGAAAAGTGGTAGAAAAAGGGATACCCAGACTACAGAAAATTAGATCACTCTGGAATCAAGAAGGAACCTCTGCCAGGGAGAAAGCTGGAAGACTGAAGAGGAAGGACTGTCCTGCTGTGTGTTTGTGGGCTGACCTGCAGTTGCTTTACTGCCAAGGAGAGGGGAAGGACTTTGCTTTGTGCTGGGTCCCCTTGCTTGAGATCTCCAAGGGCCTGAGGAGTGCTGGCCTCCTGTTAAGAAGTCCCGGGAATAAAAGGACTTAACCCCCAGCCTCCCCCTGAACTCTGCTGATCTATACTTACTCTAGTGTATAGATGTGTGTAGCACGCGCTAAGGTGATATTATGTGCGAGAAGGCAGTTCCTCCTCAAATCACTCGATAGCGATTTGCTGCGAGTGCCCCATGAGATTCCGGCAGAGGTACTGGCATACATGCATGCCCAGGACCTGTGGATAAACCTCTTGTTGCTGCTTCGGATCTCTGCTAGAGATCCGTAGCAAATCGCTATTGAGTGATTTGAGCAGGAACTGCCTCCTCGTACATAATAGGACCTCCATCGCCTCCTTACCACACTCACTCACTCTCCTCCATTTGCGACCCACTGATAGATGTTACAGCCTGGAGAGCACCTTGTTGGCATCGCATATCTATACACTAGAGTAAGTATAGATCACACACTGCACATTTTTAGGTCCTGAGGAAAGCCAATTTATATATGAGGCCTGGCTGAAACATGTAGACCGCCTACAGGATGTAGGGGTTTCTTAAACACAACTCCACCTGCATCCACAGCCTTGCATTTTAACACTGCCAGAGGACCAGTCAATAAAATTAACTTTTTGGGACCAATAGACAGTTTTTAAACTTCACATTTCATGCCACCCACACCGCACACTCAGCAAATATACCCACTCCGCACTAACACAGGTGTTGTAGCACACCAGGGACACACTCGGTGTCACCAGGTGGGCACAATAATGAACCATGCCACCATCTAGGTTGGTGGGTGAGGGCTTCATTAAAAAAGAATATTTCTTCCTTCTGGCAACACCATACAGTTTTTTGAGTCTTCTCACAACTTCTTGACAGACTAGTTCTCATTGATATAACACAGTGTGTCACAAGTGCCAGTGTTGACAATTAAGTGCCGTTGCTGAGCACCGGAAACCACTGGGACAAATTAAGTACTGGGCTTAATGTAAGAAATAGGTACCATGGACACACACCCTGGACAAGCCCTTTGCATGGGTAGAGGATGGGTGAGGATATGGCATTACAACCAGAGCTGACTACTTGGAACTCAGGAACCAGGTTCAATTCTCAGCATGGAACAACATCCAGTGATTCGGGGCAAATCACCTAATATCCCTGTGCCTGATAGATGAATGTGCCATTCTAAATATAACTGATGCTCATGTAAAGCACTCCAATATTTTTGGGTTGAGTTTGCGCTACATAAAGGGTTAAAAAAGAAATTACAAATGGGTTTCTCTAACTCATTCAAGGCTGTTTGCATTTTAATAGCTGAAAGTGCACCTGAACTTGCATAGTGCAGGACCCCTTCCTGTTCTGTAACGCCTCCCTGCTTGACACTGACAAGCCTCTCTTTGGTAGCTCCTAAAGGGCTGAAATCCTGAATTCAGCCTTTCTTTTGAAAGAGTTAAAAGTGCTGGATGCACCAAAATTCAGGACAACAGATATCATGTGGTGCCTTTGAGTGGACAACCAGATAGGATTATTAATTACAGGCCAAACCTGCCAAATGCAAATGGGCCTTGCAGCTGTGGTATGGGGTCAGTGTTCTTGATGTACAGCCTTTGCAACAATTTGTCCTTGGTTCTCATGTCTTCTACCGTGTGAAACCAACTTCTTTCCTTTATCGCCCCAAGTCATACGATTGTAACTTCTTCTCTCCTTGCCTAGCTACTTAAACAAAGACATTATTTTCCTAAAGAACGCTTCTCCAACTGCAATGCAAAACATGAGAAAGAGCAGTGCACATGAAACTTAGAACATCAAATCGCCGGGTAATGATGGATTGCCTGTAGAATTCTATGCTGCTTATTCAGAGTTGTTGGTTCCCACCTGCAGGGGTTGTATCGAGCGGCGTTTGACGATGGCTCCCTTCCACTCACCACCTTACAAGCAACGGTGATCTCGCTCCCGAAACCGAGAAGAACAGTAAAGAAATGGCAGGTTACCGGCCCCTCTCACTTCTTAACACAGATTATAAGATTCTTAGTAATTTGCTAGCAAACAGACTCCTACAATACATCCCTCGGCTGATACATACTGATCAGTGCGGATTTAGGCCGGGTAGATGTATAGCTCTCAATATTAGGAGGCTTCATCAGGTAATGTCTCATACACCCGCCAATGCTCATTCACGGGGTTGCATCTCCCTGGACCTAAGCCAAGCATTTGAAATAGCGATATATGTTGAATACACTACCCAAGTTTGGAATACCGGTGGAGTACATGCAATGAGTGCAGCTGCTACACACGAATCCAACAGCGCTTGCACACACAGGGACCCACATCTCACAACAATACCAGATAGCACGGGATACTAGGCAGGGGTGCCCACTCTCACCATTACTATTTAGGTTAGTGTTGGAACCTCTCTTACTGAAGCTCCGTAGCTCGGCAGCCTATAGAGGTATACGAATGCAGGGAGAGGTGCATGTCGTTTCGGCGTATGCGGACAACCTCATCTTATATTTTAACAATTTGGATGAGACTTACGACCCAATCCCCACTCTTTTCAACGCATTTCAACAACTCTCAGGGCTTTCCATCAATGAAAACAAATCTTATGTATACTTTTTTAAAGACACAACTAGGGCAGAACCAATTAGCTTTGGACACTGCACGTTTTAGACTGTACCCGTTATCTTTAAATATTTGGGTGTTCAGATAAATTGAGATGTAAATGATATGCTAGAAGGAAATCTGACTCGTGCTATAACAATGTTTAGGCAGCAAATACAGTTCTGGACTTCACTGCCTATATCGTGCCGGGGCGAGCTGCCATTACTAAAATGGTAGTGCTTCCATGGCTGTTATATTAGTTTGTCAATATACCTATTATAATCTCACTTCCGACGTTTAAATTACTGGACACTCTTCTAATTGAATTAATATGGGGCTCGGGACGTAGATGCATAGGCCTTCCTAAACTATAGCTGGCTACGAAGCAAGAGGGACTGGGAGTTCCGGACCTGAGAGCTTATTGCTATGCAGGCCAGCTGCAATGGTTGGCATATTGGATTGCAGGCCGTAACTTACGAGAAATTACTATGTCTCCCAAGGAGTGGGAACGAGGGGAACTACATGCACTGCTGCTGCCAGGCAGCAAAATTCCCTTGACGGCACACATCTCTCGATATGTCAGTATGGGCCCCTGGAGGTGAGGAGCCAACAACACACGCACTGACACACATGAAATATCTGATGGGCAATGGTAGCCATTTGACGAAATGGATATACCGGGGTATCCATACACACACTTTAGTGTCACTTCAGACAAGTGGGGCATGGATTTTGGTCGAGTGCTCATAGATAGGGAGTGGGAGACACTGCTGGAACACCCGAGGAAGATATCCAGGAATCCAAAGTTTACGTTTATACAGCTTATGATTGTTGACCAGTTGTATCTAACTTCGCACAAACTGAGCTTAATTTTTCCAGATGTGCCGGATAGCTGCCCCTGCTGTCACTCCTCAAATGCAGGTTTCCTGCATATAGTATGGGACTGCCCAAGGCTGCACCACTACTGGTCCTAATTGCAAGATATAGTGAATGGGGTAGCCTCGATACGGAACAATAGAATACTAGAATATTGCTTACTGGGATTAGGACCTAAGGGAAAGAAGGGTAGCCCTGCCCGCAAATTTGCTAACCTGGCACTGAGTTTGTCTAAAAGGAACATTAATATGAGGTGGAAGGCTGCCAGATTGCCCACAGTACTAGACTGGTATAACGAGGTGCTCAGATGGGGCAGAGCGTAGGAAGCAGAACTTAAGCAGGAAGAGCAAAGTGGGCTGCAAAAGATACCCATTTTGCTAGAATGGAATACTATGCTGGAAGAATTTGCGGCCTTAGATTTGCAGACGTTGAAGTAGGGCACACATATAAATGTTAAGGGCTGGGCCATAACGATAGGAAGGGAAACATCCTTAACAACCCGGGCATTACCCCGCGCTGCTATTACGACGCTGCCTTTACAACGCAAGTCGTTACGACGACTTGCGCTGGAGGGCGCTATTGGATAGCGAATTGCTCATTTTCTATTCCAACACCTTCCCTACTGTAACGTGGGCTGGAGTTGGAATAGAAAATTAAACTATTCCACTATCCAGCCCTTACAGCTCAAGTCGTTGTAACGACTTACGTTGTAAAAAGAGCGTTGTAACGGCACGAGGTGTAAAAGCCCGTGTTGTAATGCCGTACATCCCCATAGGAAGAATCCAGCTGGAGAAGGCATACATTCTAGGTATGTTGCTCAAGATGGTGAATGTTACTGTGCCAATATATATATAACTGATATGTACTGTGCTGTTGATCAGTCGACATGTATAACGGCGTTCATCTGAGTCCGGGGAGGGTGGAATTCCTTGTTTGTTTTACTCTTATTTACAGAGTAATGTATAAGTTGGAAACCACTGCTTAGGAGACCTGTACAGTTGTGAAAATCAATAAAAATATGTTACAAAAAAAATGAAATTTAGAACAGTAATCCTAAAGCGAGAGGTTGTCAGGGGTTCGTATTTCAGGCCTACAGCTTTAGCAAACATAAACGCATCATTTAAACAATGCAAGTTGCATAACTACATTTCATTTCATCTAACACATTTACTAAATTATAGAAAGTATTATTATTATTATTATTATTATTTAACACGTCTAGTACATGAGTAGTGTCACACTTCAAAACATAGCTTCTCCGTGCTAGCGTTTTCTGCTAGTTACATTCATTTCCTACGTTATCTCTTCATGTTACTTGTCAATAAACTAAAATATATCACATAGATACTTAACGTGGTTCACAATTCTACAGTGAAGTAGTGTGGCTCACTGGTTAGAGGTGGCAGACCCGAGAGCAGAGGACGGCCTGGGACCAGGGTTCGATTCCTGGCGCGGCAGGTTTCTGGACCAGGGTCAGCGGACTCGATAATTCTCTCGCCTCGGTGCCCACTCTGATCAGCGATCACACTCGGCAACTCTGGGCATTAGCTTGCCTCATCTTCACTAACGGCCCCACCAGACCGCCGGGGATGCCTGGTTTCACCCTGGAGATACCCATTAAGGGACCATCTCTCAAGGAAGCCAGGAAGGGTTTCGCAGCGGTCGAAGCGCCTTGGGACCCTCCGGGTAAGTAGTGCGCTATATAAATGCCTATACATACAATTAAAGCAATCACTTTTACACATAGCAGGATTATATGCTGATGCGCTCTACATGTGAGTACGATGCACCCCTACAAATGAGTAAAACGCCTACACAAAATTTCTACTCCATCAGCCTCACAGTGCTGCATCAAAGGTACGGGGCCTAGGAAAGGGGAAACACTAGTGCAAGGTGCTATGTTGGTGGGCTAAGCACAGTGCCCAGTTCTCCATGATGCCCATGTCTATCGCCAGCACTGACAAGGTGACATAACTCTTGTTTCCTGAAGACAGGAGGCAAATCAGTCAATACACTTCCAAATTCACATGTGGGATTGGAGAAGGATGAGCATCACTTGCTACTCCATATTGTTGGAGTAAGTAGCATACTTTCCTCGTCATCCAGGCTATTCTGTGGGGAGTTTTCGCTTCAAAACAGGGAAAGAAAATGTTGTGTAACCATGCAAAATGTAGAACGCCTCTCATGCCTTCACCAGGCCATTTTACTGTCTCCCTCTATATCGCCATGTATATGTCTTGTCTGTGAGATTAATTTAAATGCATTGTTTCCAGAAACAAAAGAGTTTGCAATAGGAAAGGGACGATGATTACTTTCAGACTTACACCGCTTTTCAGCACAATTCGACATATTTTGTACGTGAAGAAAAATAAACCACTAGAAGATGATAAAACCATCACAATTTCTCACATCTGCCTGTCAATTCAGTAATAGCTTATCTTCCCCTCTTGCTCTTCTGGAAAGGATGCATTGCTCGGTAAAAAGATGTCTGGAGTGACTTTAAAAGTGTTAAAAATGTAAAAATTGAAACAAAACCCACACATACACATCTTCCTTTGTTTCCTTCACATCAACACGATCCCTGGCAGGTGGCATTGACCCTCTCCACCAACTCCTTCTTCATGCCCTGTTTCCTTTCCCCGGGATATTCTTTGGAGATTTTTGTCTATGTTGCTCCTTCATAAGGCAGCACTGTTAATATTAATCACATTTCCAATATTTTATGTGTCCTATAGAATATGCTGGTCTTGGTTACAGAGAATGTATTGGTGAAGCTTGACTCCACCCTCCTAACAATATTATGGGATGGGGATACCCATAGGGTTGCTCTTAAAATACTACCGATAGGTATCTATGATAGCTTTCCTGAAATGAGAAAGAGTTACTGGGAGTCAAAGTTAAGAGTCGTTAATAACTGTCAGTAGCAGGGGAGAACATTTGTATCCCGGCGCAGCACAGGTGTTCGAGGGAGAGAGTCCGCAAAGTTGTTGTCTATAAGCATTGTGGACTATAAAACGTAGCGGACACGTTGTGGAATCAGCAGCAGTGAGTAACTGTATTGGCATGGATGTTACAATTATGTTGAATATATGCTATTTGGGGAGGGTGCTTGTGCCCGGGACGCGGACTGTAAAGATGGAACAATCAAGATTTGAAGGTAACTTCTTTATTGGTGAACAAGCAGGTACATCTCACATCTTCATCATCTCTCCTTCAACTGACCAACTCTTCCTGCTATTCTGGAACCCAACCACAGAGCATCACCCAGTTGCCATGGAGCTGGATGCATGCACTGCAGCCAGGATACCATATCTTCTCTCTTTACAATAACAAGAAAAATAAGAAAAATAGAATAAAAATACATGAATTGCTAAGAGCTAATAAAAAAATAATGTATGGCAAAAAGAACAACAAGAAGTGAAACACAACCCCACTTCCTCTTGACCCAATTTTTTTCCCTATAAATTACATTGCAGAACTCTTGAATGTTGTTGGAACACTCTCTGATCTGCCAGAGCGTGTGGTGTTAAATTCGCTACATGTGGCTTGTTCCAAAGGTACGGATGCACTGGTATCTTAGTCATTACTGCTAGAATCGGGTGCTTTCTCACAATTAATGACTTCATCCCACATCCAATCCATTGATGGTGTTTTCATTACATAATTACTTGTGATAGAAAAGTTCCCTTTACACTTTGCAATTCTGTTGTGATGCCAAATTTTATTATCACTTAGTTTAGTGGATTTGGAGTATAACTCCAAAACTTGTAAAGGGGATGAGAATTTACTCTGACCTTTTTTGACTTTAGAACCTAGTTTTTTTTTACCTAATTGCCAATTTGTAAATCAGCTTCCTTGGTGACATGTCTTTTCTCAAAATTGTTTATGTAAGATTAATAATTCTTGCGTAAATTGGAACAAACTAAAGCATGGGACCATTTTACACACACTTTTTTTTTCATTCCAACCAACATTATCTTTTGTGAAGGGTTCTCTGCCTCTAAGTATTCTAAACGGGCTATAACTTATACATGTGGGAGTGATTCTGTAAGCCCTAATTGTGCTGGGCAATTATTTCTTTCAATTCTTCCCTACACTAATGGCTGCTTGTATGCTTACCATAATGACTCTGTTGAATCTTTCAACAATTCCATTCCCGGCTGGATGGTAAACTGGAGTTTTCCTTTCAGTAATACCATTTCTTTTTAAGAATTGAAGAAAATTATCAGATATGAACTGTGGTCCATTGTCGCTCAGAATGTGTCTGGGAATACCTTCACGTAAGAATAACTCTTCTAAAAACATTACAACTTCTTTTGAGTCACTTTTTTCTGTAATCTTAATCTCTGGCCATTTAGAGTAGTTGTCGATGACAAATAAGATATATTTCATGTAACCATGATTATCTTCAAAGGGACCCAGCCAATCTATGCTCAAATTTTCCCAAGGGAGCTCAGGAATTTGTCAAAGCCCAAGAGAAGGTTTGAATACTCTTTGAGCTGTGTCGGAATTGGCACAAGTAGAACATTGCTGGATAAACCTTTCAATATCTTTGTCTAAGTTTTAATTCTAGATTTAAGTTTAATTATACCTAAATGGCCTTCATGATTAATGGATAAAACTCTAACACGTAAATTTGAAGGTACTACAACTCTTCCACCCCTACACAAATGGTTACAATCATCAATACTTAGCTCCTCTTTAACTTCCCAGAACGGTTTTAAGTCTTCATGTAAACTCGATATGTTAGGCCAACCATTGATAACATGTCTGGCAACAACATTTAGGGCCAGATGTAGGTAATTTCATTTTTCCGATTCTAAAATACCGACTCATACCGACTCGGTATTTCAGAATCGGAAATTGTGATGTAGGTAAAAAATCAGTAAAAATTACCGATTTGGAATCACTCAGAATCTGAAATCGGTATTTACCGAATCGGTAATTTCCGAATCGGTAAATTCCGAATCGGTAAAACCCATTCATTCCAATGGGCCTCCATTCGTAATTTACCGATTCGGAAATTACTGATTCTGTAAATACTGAATCGGAAATTTGAAACTGACAAACATGTGAGCCTGTGAACCAATCAGTAACACCAACCACACCCAAAAACAAAGCTACAGTGGAATCAACCAATCAGAATCAAGCACCCCTCCCCAGTACCTGGGAGTGGCCACACCCATCCCGGTGCAGAAACCAACAGTCAGGAGGGCAGGAGGACAGACCGAGGAGGAGGCTTCCCTGAGCTTACCTGAACAGCACCATGGAGACCCAGGATGGACAGAGGTTGTCAGGAATTAGCCCTTGCGCCTGCCTAAAAAACTACAGTTCCCATCTATCATGTGCCAGGAACTACAACTCCCATGAACCCTTGCTTTCATCGTGATTTAGCGCAGGTGAGTGGGTTGCTCGGCGCTAGTGATTCTCTGTGTTTCCAGCGGGAGCGGCTGCTCTTGGTTCACCTGCATCGTCCAGGGAGAAGGGGGCTGGTTGGAACGCTGCTGCCCTAGAGTTCCGAGCCTTGGTATTGTACTCTGTAAACTTTTATCTTTGCCTTCGCTTTCCAGTTAAGGAGCGCCGCGCAATGATGTTCAGAAACTGCGCAAGTCGGTTTTGACTCGGTCCTGGATCTGCTTTTGGTTTCATGCCTTCCCTGGCTAGGGCAGGATGGGTGATTGTTGGCTCCGATCAGAAGGGGCTTTATCTTCAAGTGGCGGAATGAAGGGGGAAGGTAACCTCCTCATTACCGTCATGAACTAATGACGAGTGATTGTTAACTCGGGTTGGATTACAAGTACCAAAGCGGGTGGCAAGTGGTTTGGCGCCACACCCCTCCGTATTTGGTTGTTAAGTGACCAAGGAGGCTTGTGTGAAATTCTTGGATATTAATGATGCAATTGATGTCGATGGAATTGGAATAAGCTCCCTACAGTTTTGCTTTGGTTTTGTACTTTCCTTATCTGCTGGTTACTGAAAGCAGAATACTGTGCAAGGTTGCAATTGGCAGTATGATTTACATTACTTTGAGTGATCTCACTCTGGGGGTATGTTAAGTCAATGAATCATAACTATTTATAGTGTGCAGGGCGTTGCTATAATCATGTATGCTAACTGTGCTTATTGTGTTGTGTAGGAATAGGTGGAAAAGGGAAGAGTGCCGTCGTTTGGAGATTGATTCATACTTTCTACAGGTGATAATCTGTTCTAGTGAGACCTTACTGAGAGTAGACATAGGAAGTGTACTAATCTGTGTCATTTTGTTTTGCAGCATCCTTTCCCTGCTGTCCCCTCCTTTCCTTCCTTGGGTTTTCCCCATTTGGGGTTTTTCCCTCACCGTATCGCTCGAACACCCTGTGTATATACCGTCTGGGTGTTTGGGAGGTCCGGAGATGGAGCTTATTGCTGCAAACGAATCCTGCAGAGTGCTGATCCTGACAGAGGGATGCAGCAGAGCGCAGGAGAAAACTGAAATTCAGCCCTGAAGGACTGCAGGTGCTGGTTGCAGAGGTTGTGAAACACTACAGCAAAATCTTTGGAAAACAGTTGCATGTTGATATCCAAGCAAAGGTAAATGCCATTGGGGTCACCCACCGTGAAATTGATGATTTTAAAAAAAGGTGGTATGACCTGCGCATTATTACCAAAAAGAAACTAGCTGCCCACAGAAAAGAAGCTGCAGCAACAGGGGAGGCAGAAACCGAGCACCACGACTCACCGACATTAAGGAGCTTGTGGAATCCACCCTAGAGCCGGAATGCATCCATGGCATTGGGGACGCTGACAGCTCCGCCAGAGCTGCAAAGAAACAAGGTAAGATGCATGTACATCATCATTAACCCATTTACCTGTTCACCTTCCCCACTCTGTGTGCCTACATCACACTCCAGAACAGGTTTTACTAATGCCCAGCAAAGCATCATGGGAGATGTAGTCATAGGTAGATACATCTATGCAGTCAGCATACCATACAGCAAGTGATGCGACACACTACAAGCATAAGCAAATGAGGAGCAGGCAAATGTGTGATAGTAGTGTGATTTAATCAAGACACACAGGTGAACTACTCCACTGACACAATGTCCATGTCTGTCCACAGGAGAGTCATCGCGCAGCACAGCAATGGATAGGGAGAAGAGGAGAGAAGAAGCTGGTCCCAGCACAGTTCAAGGAGGGAAGAACACAGAGCAGGCAGACAAGACACCGGAGGAGACAACCACACCACAGCCTCAGTCTCCTCTTTTGTTTGTGACTCAGGAGTCAGGAGCAGCTGCACAGTCCCCCACACCAACAACTCTGTCACCTGTGCAGGAAAGGGCAAGGCGGCTTGATGTGCCCCCTCCCCGCATTCTAGAAACATCTGAGGAGGAAGAGGAGCAGGGTGACATGGCAAGCAATCCACCAGAGTCAGCCAACCCTGAGCAGCAGCCCACTCCAAGAGCTGTGCAGGCCAGTGTCCGAGGATGAAGGTCACAGGAGAGAGCTGAAGGGCAGTACGGTCAGGGGATCTTCTGCGGTCTGGAGGCCACCATGGTCAAGGTCCAGCACCTGCAGGCAAAGGCAATGATGGGTGTTCAGAGGCAGGCACGCAGCATCAACAACAAGCTGGATAACATTGACAAGGGCATAGTAAACATTTTGAACAGCATGCAGTCGCTGGCAAATGGCATGACAGACATGACCCAGTGCATAACTGTCTGTGCAACAAATTGGACAGGGACCACTTGGAGAGGTGCAAGGCTAGTGTGGATGTGCGCCAGCAGACAAAAGCATTAAACCGCATTGCAACTGCAACCTCCCTGCTGTGCAGACGGTCAGTAGCGATGCAGGATGCTATTGTGCAGTGCTGCACCAATTTATCTGTGGGGATGGGCAGAGTGACCTCTGCCATGGAGCTGATGCTCACACAACAGACAACCACTCGAGGTGACACATGTTTGGCTGAAACTGAAGTATCCACCAGCAGGAGTGGCGCAAGCACTCCTGTCCCAGAAATACGCAGGAGCGGCAGGCGTTATTCCACAGAGATAGGCCACACCGAAAGCCATGAAACACAGCCACATCAGTCCCACCCTGTAATCCGTGGATGGAAACATTGACTAAACCCTCCACCCAAAGGACAGGTGACGGTGGTGTTAACTGTGACCACTCAGTCATGGACATTGATAATGTAACCATTGTGTGGTATCATTGCAATGGCGTAATGAAAATTAAACTACGTACATCATAATCTTAGCCTGTCTGAGTCTCATTACTAACTCAGAAATATTGCTGTGTGATCTCTGCCCGTCTTAGTCTCCCATCTGTAGCTGGTGCTGCTACTGTAGCATAGGGCTCTGCCTGTTCTGTGTCATCATCAATGTCCTCATGATGTGTGATCTCCACCTCTGTGCCTTCCTTGGTGGCAAGATTGTGTAACATGTCACAGGTCGCAATGATTTTGCAGCACAGGATTGGAGTGTACTGGCGTGCCCCTCCACTCTTGTGGAGGCAGCGAAACCTGCTCTTGAGGAGTCCCAATGTGCGCTCCACAATTTTGCGTGTAGATATGTGAGCCACATTGTAACGTCTTTCACTCCTGGTGGATGGGTTGAGGTAGGGGGTGACAAGAAAGGACCGCAGGGCATATGCACTGTCGCCTAGGGGGGAGAAAGATTGCCATTAGTTGCATTTATCTACTGCGAGTGTCAGGGTGTGTCAATGTCATTTACCTAGCAGGTATCCGTTCCCAAAATCTCCGGCAACTAGGCGTTTGTATATCCCACTATTCTGGAATATGTACGAATCATGGGTACTCCCAGGGAATTTCGCAACAACGTCTGTGATGATGTTGCCAGCGTTGCATATGACCTGCACATTGATGGAGTGCGTCGACTTCCGGTTCCTGTATATGTGTTCTGTGGCTGCAGGTGGACAGAGTGGTACGTAGGTGCCATCTATGCAGCCTATCATGTGAGGGAACTGTGCCAGTTGATAGAAATCAGTCTTGGTCTTTGCAAGTTCCGCAGGTGTCTCAGGGAATGAAATATAATGCTCCATCCTCTGCGTCATGGCATCAAGGAACCTCCGGAAGAAACGGGACAGGCAGCTCTAGGACACACCACCTACTGCAGCTATCACACTTTGATAACTCCCAGAGGCAAGCAGGCGTAGGCTGCACAGCACCTGCACATGGGGTGGGATGGTGTGCGCCCTTGGTGTTGGGTGCTCCAGGAGTGGGTGTAGGTCCCTGATCAGGTTCTGGATGGTTTGGGGATGTAGCCTGTACCTTTGGAGTATTTCTGGCTCTGTCAGTTGGAAAAGTGTTATCCTCTGCCTGTACACTTGCTCCTCCCTTAGCCATTCCCTCTCTTCTGCTGCCTGTAGTCTTTGCCGTCTTGCAATGACGTAGAAAGCCGCCATTCTGGTTACATTGTTGCATTTTGGGACTCTTTTTATAGCCTGCACCTGGTTACTACCTGCATTCAATCCATGGTAAATACCGACTCCTAAATACCGAATTTCGGTAAATTCTGTATTTTTCGGGTTTCCTACATCTCCATGCCCGTTATTTTACCATTACTTATTTACCGATTCGGTAATTAAGAATTCGGTAAATGTGAATTCGGAAAATTCCGCATCGGTAAAATACAGACTCATATTTACCGATTCGGAATTATACCGACTCATGCTTTCTTATTCGGAATAATACCGACTCATATTTTCCGAATCGGTAAAAATTAGACTCCTACATCTCATTTTATGGATTCAGGTCGGTAACGGCCAAAATTACCAAATTTCGGCCGTTACCGACCGGTATTTGCCGACCTACATCTGGCCCTTAAGGTTTTATCCTTCCTACTTTCTTCATCCTATTCTTCTTTTGAAATAGCATTTATGGTGTCTCCATCAATTTCATGAACAATTGCTACATTATAATCTTCACACATGTCATATAAGTTGTCTTGAACAGGAAAAGGGGACCTACTCAGATAATCTGCGACTTGGTTCTTCTTCCCCGGAAGATATCAACCTCATATGTAAATTCCAATAATTTAAGACTCAATCTAGCCAACCTGGGAGTGGCCTTTAATATACCATCAGGTGTAAGTATTTTAAGTAGGAGTTTGTGGTCAGTGCGCAAGGTAAATCTGGTACCCCAAATAAATTGCCTGAAATTTTCCATGGCCCACACTGTGGCTAGCATCTCTTTTTCTTTCTTTTTCTTTCTCTTCAGGAGAGGTTAGGGAACGAGATGCAAACCCAATAGTTATTTCAGAACCAGTCTCACCAATTTGTGACAGGACTGCACCTAAACCTTTCCCACTAGCATCGGTGGTGATTATGCTACGAGCTGTACTGTCAAAAGTTTGTAAGGGTAGGGCAGATACAAGTTAATTCCTTATTTTGTCAAAATCATTTTGAAGATCATCATTCCAATGGAATTCCTGTCTAACCTTGAGGAGCTGACTAAGGTTGAAGGTTTTGTTGGCAATGTTTTTTACAAATTTTGAATAAAACTCCACCATTCCTAGGAATGACCTTAAATCATCTTTAGATTTGGGAATGGGGAATTTTCAATTGCACAAATTAGTTTTCTCTTAGGCGCAATGCCACCCACACTCACTTCATGTCCCAAATATGTGCCCGATTTCAAGTAAAATCTAATTTTTTTAAGTTCAGCTGTTAAGCCTTTCTCAGACAGGATCCTTAGCACTTCCATAAGTCTGTCGTAATGCTCTTCTTTGTTCCTGCCCATGATTAAAATGTCATCTTGGAAATAAGTGACTCCATTTACATTCTTGAACAGTTTGTGCAGTAGCCATTAAAAAACTGCTGCAGCAGATGCTAATCCGAAAGGCATTCTGATGAAGCAATAACATCCAAATGGAGTGATGAAAGCAGTCAAGTTTTTGCTGGATTCATGTAAGGGTATTTGGTGGTAGGCAGACGTTAGGTCGATTGTCGAAAACCATTTAATGCCTTTCATTTGAGCTAAGAGTTTGTTTATCCTGGGTAAGAGAAACTTATCAATTACATTTTTCTTGTTTAGATCCCTCAAGTCCACACACAGACGAAGACGTCCGTCAGATTTCCTGGCGATGACCAATGGGGCAAACCATTCCGCGCTCTCTATAGGCTCAATCATGCATTTTTTCCAAAATATCTAATTGATTCATAACAGCTTCTTTCACACTTATGGGTGACAGGACGAGCATCATTCTTAAGCATAATTTTATGCAAAAACCCAATTAATTTGCCCACTTCACCAGAAAAAATTTTTGGAAATTGTTCCACAATTTTATCCATGAACTCCTTGTCCTCTTCTTCCAAAATCATTACTTGGTTATCATTCTTTGGATTAAGAATAATCCCAAGTGCGTCCCCGTCAATCCATCCCAGGACCAGGACCGAAGGACCAACCTCTGCAACATAAAGTTTGCTTAAAGCTTTTCTGCCCTTAAATTAAAAGATTTCCTCTACGAATCCAACCATAGGGATTTTTCCCAAGTAAACGTCACTGTCTGTATGTCAGGAAGTAATAAGTCTTTGTTTAAGGTATCAACGAAAAGTTCATTCCAAACGTCTCGTTGAATAATGGTGTTGGGGAGCCCGAATCATGTACAATATTTATAAGGATCCCCCAATCTTTATGTCGTAAGTAAGTTTCTTTTTTGATTTCTTATTGACGTTAGACGCAATGTCATTGGGATTCCAATTATCAATAATGCACAATATCCCTTCATCACTAGAGGAATTAGAGTTATCATTTGCCTCTGTGATACTATCATTAACACACCCAACTGCCTTTTTTTCCTTATTTACTTTTATCCTGCATGCTTTTGTGAAATGACCAATTTCGCCACGGTATGTGCATTTAGATTTTAATGTGGGCATTTTGTGTCATTGGCTTAATGACCATTATATCCACATCTATAACAATTGGGAGTTTTCTCAGCTTTGGATTTGTTGGCAGTGTTAAAAAAATGTTTTGCCTCAAATGATGACCGTTTGTCAATTTTCTTACTATGGCTGTGAGAAACTTTACTAACAGTTAAACCATCTTCATTATCTTTAAGTGCAACTTTCGCGAATCTGTTAGAGTTTTCCGCTTTCCTTACAATTGCAAACATTTCATTAAGGGGAGTGTCTCCACAAGTCCACAGTTTCTCTTGGATAGATGAATTATTTGAATGCATGAAAAATTGATCTCTAATGAAACTGTCATGAAGTTTACTAAATTCACAATTCACGGCTAACTTTTTTAAAGAGGCAACATAATCTTCTACAGATTCTGTTTTCCCTTGTCTCCTTTCAAAAAACTCATACCTACTAATGCCAACACATACAGTAGGGTGATAATGTGAATCCAAATCCTCCAGAGCATCTAGAAACACATTAGCACTGCTACCTGATCTTGCTTTCTTTTCCATTTGGTTATAAACTCTATTGCCCTCAGGACCAAGACTATGGAGAAGCATATTCTTTTTTCTGCATTGTGTAAATGCTTCATCTTCCAGTGCTTTAATGTAGTATAAAAAATAAACCTTCCAGTCAGACCAATTAATTAAAGGTTCACCTGGTTTTTGGCACAAATGCAACAGGAGGGTTTAAACCACTTTGAGACGGCATTATGACTGTAAAATTAAATATAAGTAATAGTAAGTTAACTGTAAATATTTGTACATATGAATTATATAATCATGCAAATAAATAAGTTCAAATATAAGGAAGTGTTAACATCACTGTGTTGTAGTAGTAATATTTGAATACGTAAAAGCCAGAAAAGGTGTGCACATCACCGTGCAGTTGTAATTATTCTTCGATGTGCAATAATTACAGACGGTGTGCACATCACGTGAAGTATTTTTATTCATATTGATGTGCAATGTGCACATCAATGAAGTAATACTCAGTGAAGAAAAATAAAGTACCTTGGAGTTCAGATTCACAATAAATCTTGTGTAGGGTTAATCTTCTCTTGTTCCAATAAGAGATTCTGCTGCTAGGGAACAGACATGTAAACAAAATGGAGGCGCGCACGGTCACGTAGCGTGACCTCACGCAATGACATTTGTTTCTTGTAAACGTCACACGTCAGCTTTCTATGAACTGAAGAATGGAAGCGAGTGAAGCTGGGAGACACCAAGCGCGATGACGTTGTTCCTTTATAGAAGTCAGTGACTGTTCCACAGAAGACTGATGATGCGAAGAGTGCGGAGCCAGGACATCGGAGTCTGCATGTGAATGTGGGACAGCACTCAGCTTGAATAATGCAACAAGATGTCGTTACACCACCGCTCAAATGATGCGGCCGAACCTTGCAGTTAGAATGAGGAGGTAAGGCAGTTCATCATTAACAGTTATGAAGCACTTGTCGATAATAAAAAAAACACTAAGAAGAATTACCCCCAGGTCCCTCCTGTCCTCGTCCCCTTCATTAATAACAAGTGAGATATGTCCATCTCACGACAGAAAAAAGAAAGAAGGAATGCTGGTACTCCCCTCCCTCTCCCTATAGGGAGTACATAAGGGTACAGTACCCAGCAAGCCTCCTGTTCTTTTTTCTGTCTGACGACATTTTTCTGTTTTTAGGTCCAGGAGCCGGTGGGCTCCTGGTGTCTCACCTGTGGCTTGGCCTCGGGTGGGTGCTGGATCTTCCGGGCTGACTCCTCCTGCCGGGCTTGGGGAGTCTCCCGTGACGCTGTCTGCCGCCTCTGTCCCTGCTCGTTGGAGTCGAGGTCTGTTCTGGCGGGGTGAG
Organism: Lissotriton vulgaris; assembly: GCF_964263255.1. NCBI lineage: Eukaryota > Metazoa > Chordata > Amphibia > Caudata > Salamandridae > Lissotriton > Lissotriton vulgaris. The sequence goes on along the minus strand of NC_141693.1, from coordinate 1,432,965,096 downwards.
GCTCTGGAGGCATGGAGGCAGTGTCGGGCCGCGTCTGCCCGGCTGTGCGAGACGCGGCCATTCTCGTGTGTGGCTCTGGGAGGTGCGGTGGCTCCGTGGTTGCTGGGGCGCTTCCTTCCGGCCCTTGCCTGACTTCCTGGATTTGGAGGCGGAAGTCAGGCGTTTGTGGTTCCCGGCTGTGGGGGGTGAGAGGCTTGTTTGCCGGTTCCTGGCGTAAGTACCCATAGCGGTTTGGGGGCATTTAAATGGACTGGGTGTTCTTTGTTCCCTGCATTTCGTCCTTTTCCTTGTGGATCACGGTCGCTGTGCTGGTTTGTGCTACTGCAGGCGATTTGTTGCTGTTTCTCCTGCTGCTGCCTGGGCTCCTCATTTTTTGCTGGTTTTCCTGCCTGCTGGTTTGTCCTGCTTGCTGGGGCTTTCTCAGATGGGGAAACATTCACGTAAGTGCAAGCATGTCGAGGAGTCCTCCGCTTCCTCGGCTTCCTCCTCCTCCTCCTCTTCTCCTGATCCCCGGCGCTTCAGGCGTCGCTCGAGGGGTGATGCAAAGTTGAAGGCTCTCATCCAGGAGACCTTGCTGGAGATGGGTGGTTCCAGGCCTGGGGGTTCTAAGGCTAAGTCCAAGTCGCGGTCCAGGGGTGTGCCTTCTCCTTCTCCCTCCTCTTCTTCGCCCTCTGGCTCTGAGGATGGTGGTTTGGACGCTGATTTGGTAAAGGGCAAGTATGTTGACAAGGACATGTTACCGGATTTGCTGAGCCATGTCAAGGAGAATATGGGGTTTCCTGCGGATGATGTCCCTGGTACGTCTGGTGGTTCTCTCCTTCGCCAGTTCCAGTATTCTGCTCCTGCGGTCATGCCTGTGCATCCTTGTGTGAGGGAGGTTTTGGATCGGGAGTGGAAGGATCCCGATCGCATTCTGCTGCCCCGCTTCATGGCGAAGCTGTATCCTCTTCAGGATATGGAGAAGGACTTGCCGGACTCGGTCCCTGTGGATTCTGTGGTGGCTAGTCTGGTTGGTCGCACTTCTTTGGCCAAGGATTCTGTGGTTCGTGACCCTGTGGATAGAAGGGTTGACGCCTCTCTTCGTAAGGTTTATTCCTGCTCCCATTTGGCCCTGAGGGCGGGTATTTATGGGACCTATGTGGCGCAGTCTCTTCTGTCTGACTTGAAGACTTTGTATGGCTCAATGGATAATACCACTGACTGCGCTGACATTCTGGCACACATCGAACGTCAGGTGGAGTTTTTGTCTGACATTTCCTTTGATGTGGTTCGTGCCTCTGCTCTGTCTGGGGGTGCTTGTATAGCAGCTCGTCGGAATGTGGTCCTCAAGGATTGGAAGACCGATTCTGCCCAGAAGACTGCTGCTCTGCGTCTGCCGTTTCAGGGTTTCATGTTGTTTGGGGCGGAGTTGGAGGGGAAGCTTCATTGTCTTTTTAAGGAGAAGAAACATTCCTCTTCTTTCAAGATGCCCTCAGCTGCTCCTGCTTTTTCTAAGCCTAAGCCCTTTTTTCGGCCCTCTTCTCGCAGGCAGTTTTCCCGGGGTCGTGGCCGTTTTCAGCCTGGTCGGGGACAGGGCAAGAGGGCGAAGTCCCCTCCTGCGAAGCCTCGTTCCTGACTATCTGGGGTCCGGGGTCGGATCCTTGGTAGGTGGTCGGCTTCGGTTGTTTCTTCCAGCCTGGATGTCCTCCTGTTCGGACTTGTGGGTCCTGGACGTGATCTGCTTGGGATACTGTGTGGAGTTCTCAAGCCTGCCTCCAGTCTCGGGGGTCCGTCCGACTCCTTGGCCATCCTGCCCGTCCAAACCTGCAGAACTTTCTTGGGGGGTTCAGTCGCTGTAGGACAAAGGGGCGGTTTGGGTGGTTCCTCTGGGGGAGCGGGGCCAGGGGTTTTACTCCATCATTTTTCTGGTGCCCAAGGTGACTGGGGGGTTTCGCCTTGTTCTGGATCTCAAGGCCCTGAACAAATTTGTGCTGCGGATTCCGTTCAAGATGGAGGCTCTTCAGAGGATTGTTCCCTTGTCAAGTCAAGTCAAGTCATAAAATTTGTATAGCGCACTACATACCCAGAGGGTTTCAAGGCGCTTAGGAAGGGGAGGAGGATTATTTGTCAAATATCCACGTTTTAAGCTGCTTTCTGAACGCTAGGTGGTTCTGGGTGAGACGAAGGTAAGCGGGGAGTGAGTTCCATGTTTTAGCAGCCAGATATGAAAAGGATCTGCCTCCCATGGTGGTCTTGTTGATGCGAGGTACAGTGGCGAAGGCTTGGCTGGAAGAACGTAGTTGGCGGGAGGGGGTGTAGAAGGACAGTCGAGAATTGAGGCAATCTGGTCCGATGTCGTAGAGTGATTTGTGTGCGTGGGTAAGCAGTCGGAAAGTGATCCTCTTATTGACGGGTAGCCAGTGGAGGTCTTTAAGGTGACCAGAGATGTGTTCGTTGCGTGGGATGTCTAATATGAGCCTGGCTGAGGCGTTTTGGATTCGTTGGAGTTTCTTCTGGAGTTTAGCGGTGGTTCTCCAGGGTCATTACATGGGCACTCTGGATCTTCAGGATCCGTATTATCACGTGCCTGTACATCCTCTCTCCAGTCCCTTCCTTCGCTTTTGTCTTCTGGGGGTCCATTACCAGTTTGTTGTTCTTCCTTTCGGCCTGAGGTCGGCTCCGAGGGTGTTCACCAAGGTGGTGGCTCCCTTGGTGGCCTTCTTGCACCTCCAGGGGATGTTGGTTTATCCTTATCTGGACGACTGGCTCCTGCATGCCCCCTCCGCGGAGCAGTTGTTGGTGGAACAGAGGTTGGTGTGTGCGGCCTTGCGGGACCATGGGTTCCTGATCAACATCCCCAAGTGTCAGCTTCTTCCCTCTCAGGACTTGCAGTTCATAGGGGCCCATTTCCGCACGGATTTGAATCGTGTGTTCCTGCCCGTAGCCCGGGCTGTGACCCTGTGTGCGCTGGCTCGGCGGTTTCTGTTGGGTCGGTCCTTTCCGGTCCGTCTTTGGTTGCGCCTTCTGGGGTTGATGGCGGCGCCTGTGTTCACGGTGCCTTGGGCGCGTTTCCATCTTCGTCTTCTTTGGTCCTACCTGTTGGCCCGGTGGAATCCCTTGTCGGGGGACTTGTCCATTTTGGTTCCTGTGTCTCTGTCAATCCTTCCGGCCCTGCGCTGGTGGACTCTGCCGTCCAGTCTGGAGAGGGGCTTGCCTCTGCAGTGTCCTCCTCCGGTGGTCCTTACGACGGATGCCAGCGCTTTGGGCTGGGGGGCGACTTTGGAGTCGGAGTGCCTTCAGGGGCGGTGGTCCCTCTTAGAGGGTCGTCAGTCTTCGAACTGGCGGGAGTTGTCTGCTGTGTGTCGGGCTGTCTAGGGGTTTCGGCTCCTTCTGTTGGAACAGCATGTGTTGGTTCGGTCGGACAACTCGGTGACGGTGGCCTACTTAAATCACGAGGGAGGTATCCGTTCTCGGTCCCTGAACGCGGTGGTGTCCCCCTTGTTTTGCTGGGCGGAGGGCCATCTTTTGTCCCTGGCGGCTGTTCATGTCCGGGGGTGGACAATGGGGTGGCGTATGCCCTCAGTCGTTTTTTTCCTGCCTCCCTGGAGTTGGCCTTGACTCCGGCGGCCTTTCTTCTGGTGTGCGGGAGGTTTGGTCTTCCCTTTCTGGACCTCTTTGCTTCCCGGCACAATGCGCAGCTTCCCCGGTTCCTCTCCCGGATTCCTTAGGAGGGGTCTTGGGGGATGGATGCCCTGTCCCTTCCGTGGCCTGCTCGCCTGCTTTACGCATTTCCCCCTCTGGTTCTGATTTCTCGGTTCCTGGCTCGCCTGTTGGTGGAGGATCGGGAGGTGGTGGTGGTGGTGCCTTTCTGGCCCCGCAGGTCGTGGTTTCCCACTCTGAGGCTGTTGGCCGTTCAGGGTCCTTGGTTCTTCCCCTTCCCTCCGTCCCCGTTGCGGTCCTCTCCGATGTTGCCCCTACGTCGGCTTCGGCTGTCAGTTTGGCGGTTGAGAGGCAGGGGTGGCGTGATAGGGGCCTCCCTGAACATTTAGCCATGGCTATTCAACGGTCTCGGAAGCCTTCTACCCTTCAGTCTTATGGTAGGCATTGGGGTAACTTTGAGCGTTGGTGTCTTGGCCTGGCTTTGTCCCCCTTGGCTTGTCCTTTGCCGGATGTTCTTCAGTTCCTTTGGGATGGGTTTGAGAAGCGTTTATCTGTCTCTACTCTCCGGGCTCAATGGGCTGCTATCAGGGCTTTTAGAGCGCCTTGGGGTAACCTTCCTGATGTTGATGGGTTGGTTTCTCGTTTGTTGCGCAGTTTTGCGATTTCTCGCACTGTGGTGCGTCCTTCTTTTCCTCTCTGGGATCTTCCCTTGGTTTTGAAGGTTTTGGTGGCTGCTCCCTTTGAGCCGTTGGAGGAGGTGGATATGAAGTTTGTCACCCTGAAGGTGGTTTTTCTTGTTGCTATCACCTCCGCTCGTCGCCTGGGTGAGTTGGGTGCCCTGATGGCTCGGAAGCCTTTTCTGTCCTTTTCTGCTGATGGGGTGGTTCTTCGTTTGGATTCCTCTTTTGTGCCTAAGGTCTGCTCTCAGTTTCATCATTCTCAGGAGCTGGTCCTTCCGGCTTTGGTTTCTGATCAGGTGGACGTGGGTGATCTTCCATGGTCGCTGCTTGATGTTTTCCGGGCTTTGAGGGTCTATGTGGAGCAGACCCGTGCCTTTCGGCTTTCTGACTCCCTGTTTGTCTCTTTTGGTGCTGGCTCCCGGGGTAACCGTGCTTCCTCTTCTTCCATTGGGCGTTGGTTGAAGCAGGTTATTGTTCTGGCCTATTCCCTTTCTGGTTCCCCTCCCCCGGCTGGGGTTCAGGGGCGTTCTACTAGGGGGATGGCTGCTTCCTGGGCGGAGGTTCATGGGGTGTCCCTTTCTGAAATTTGTAGGGCCGCCACTTGGGCTTCTGCTACTACCTTTGTTAGGCATTACCGTATCCAGAATGTTCTGGGGATGACACTAACTTTGGTTTGGGGGTTCTTCGGGCGGTTTGTTCCTGATTCCCCTTAATTTCCTTTGTGCTGTGCTGTTATTTCAATAAATTGCTGGGTTTTTGCTGTTCTGCTGTGTCCTGGTGGTTTGTTGTTTGATGATGGCCGGTTGCTGCTTGGGTATTCTCACTTGTTATTAATGAAGGGGACGAGGACAGGAGGGACCTGGGGGTAATGTCCTATTACTTACCGGTAATCTTCATTACTCCGGGTCCCGTTGTCCTCGTCCCCTTCATTACATCCCTCCCTCCCTCCCGGGCTTTCCGGCCCTCATCTTGGGCTTGGTTGTTCAGGAGGCTTGCTGGGTACTGTACCCTTATGTACTCCCTATAGGGAGAGGGAGGGGCGTACCAGCATTCCTTCTTTCTTCTTTCTGTCGTGAGATGGACATATCTCACTTGTTATTAATGAAGGGGACAAGGACAACGGGACCCGGAGTAATGAAGATTACCGGTAAGTAATAGGACATTCCACACTCACAGTTCATCAACTAGAGAAGCACATGATGGTGATTTTTAAATGGTACACATGGTACGCAGAGAAAATCTTCTACTGGCTCAATAAGGTTGTCACACTTGTAGCTGGAAAAAAATGCTTCTTCCACAACAATAATCATAGAGTGCCAGCTAAAAATTATTGTGCAGCATATAATGAAGAGTCATTCCACAATCAGCTCAGTCAGCATGTCCTACTTACGATTAGATGCAGGATAATTCTGAGATATGCTGTTTAAAGATGAAAATTTCTTCATGTAAAATATATCTGTAGATATATTAGCAAGATACTCCAAATAATAATCCACGGAGAGTATGTCAATGAAGATTGTAAATCAAAATCATAAATCCATTCATAAAAAGATAATTAAGATTCCCAAAGAAACCGAATTTGCATGGGTCCTCCAAAATCTCTGCTTGTAATATATTTCTCACCATCCAACGTCACCAAAATGTAAAACATGACAAATCAAGATTTAAAGGTAACTTCTTTATTGTTGAACAAGCAGGTACATCTCACATCTTCATCATCTCTCCTTCAACTGACCAACTCTTCCTACAATTCTGGAACCCAACCACAGAGCATCACCCAGTTGCCATGGAGCTGGATGCATGCACTGCAGCCAGGATACCACATGGACCCACGTCTTCCCCTTTTCTTCTCTTCTCTTTTCTCTTCTATTCCTTTCCTACACCGTCTTTCTTGGTTGTTTAGCTCTAAGCTTTCTGACAGTACTATGTAATTACTGCAATGCTGCCAGTAGGGACAGTGCATAGGGACTGGAATGGGATGAAATGGTCCGCGGCTGGCGTATCTTCCCCCCTTACAAAAGCAAGAGGTAAGTTACAGCTGTTGCTGTTTGTAACAGCGGGTTGGTCAAGCACAGTTTTGGGGGTGGACCGTCAAATTGGGGTAGTTAAAGTAATGGGAGTTGCAGTTATAAGGGTACATACTGGGGCACGTGGTAGATTTCACCAGGGCATGGAGACAGAGCACACATGCGGGTTCTACATGGCACGCATAGAGTCAATGGCATCAAGAGCACAAGAAATACCACATTCATGCACAGCTGAACAGGCGTAAAGCACATATAGTCATTCTGCAGGATACACACTTAAATACAGACGAGGCAGGCAAGCTGAGGAAAAAGTGAAGGGGTCAGTTAAACAACACAGACATACTCGATGTATGCAAGAGACGCACAAGTATGGATATGGGCAAGGGTCCCTTTCAGTAGACTAGAACGGAGGACGGATTGTGAGGGCAGGTATGTGCTTCTAAAAAGAGAGATGGATGGTCAAGTGTTGGTGATAGGGAGTATATACGCATCAAATACAGAATAGGAAGGGTTCCTGCAACGACTAAGTGTTGTGCTGGCAGACTGCGTTCAGTACCCATGGATACTGGGTGGGGATTATAACGTAGTGCTGAGCATATACCTGGACAGGACGCATCCACCTCCACGGGGAGCCTTAGCAATTCGGCAGGCTAGGGCATTTGAGACATGGAGGGGCGAATGGGAACAGGAAGAACGCAGCTACACGGGAATACTCATTCTACTCCCCAGTACATGCAGTGCACACTAGGATAGATCATATTCTTTGTGCCCCAGTACTTCTCCTACTGGTTTTAGGCGCTCCGTATCTGGGCAAAACGCTCTCTGATCACAGTCCATTAGAGATAGTACTGGAATGGGGCCATGTTCCCGCCCCGGTGCCGACATAGATATTTAATGCCCTTCTACTGGAAGACAGGGCTTTATGGCACAACTATCCACTATTGTTACTGAATATTTCTCCCAGAACGCCGCCTCAGCCTCCTCCCTTCTCATTGAATGGGAAGCATTCAAGGTGGTGGTGAGAGGCACCTCCATTGGGGTGAGGTGGGAGCTAGACAAGACATAGTGCATAATTTAATTGAAATAGAGGGACAGCTAGGACCACTAGAGAAAGCAGCGGCTGAATCCCTGGATAAGGCAGATAAACTACAGCAGGCATGGATAGAATATACTGATCTTCTGGAGAGACTAAGAGTAGTAGACCACAGAGCGTACATACAGAGACCTCATGTGCAGGCGGATAAACCTGGAACTCTGCTAGCACATATAATACAGAACCAGCACCAAGCAACCCCGTTTACCAGGATTTACTCCCCCCTGGGATGTGGCTGATACCCAGCAAACAGTGAATGCGGCATTCTAAAGGTATGAAAGATATCTGTACAGTGCACCTGGAGATCATGACACAGGATATTGGGGGCTTCCTCTGCGGAGTGAATCTACCAAAGCTGGACAAGTCAGACAGAGAAGACCTAATATCACCAATTACAACGTAAGATTCTGGTGGCTATCCGGGACCAACCGCAGATTATGATCCCGGGTCTGGATGGCCTCCCTACCAAATTTTATGTGGCATATGCCAAAGAGTTAGAGCCACAGCTGAGTAAGCTGTACACAGCGGCACTCGAGGCAGGTGCGCTCCCCCGTCCACAAGTTAAGCATTGGGGGTTTCATTGCTAAAACCCGGTAGCGACGGTATGGACATTAAATCATACAGACCTTCTTTTCTCCTGAACACTGAGTACAAGATACTGAGCAAGATTCTAGTGACACAATTGTTGCCCTGCCTCAACAAGCTGATACAAGCAGACCAATGTGGGTTTGTGCCATGCAGGAACACAGCGCAAAACGTGAGAAGGCTGTACCAAATAATGTGGGCCCCTCTAGATCAGTTTCCAGTGGTGGGTTGCCTCTCCCTGGATTTGCGACAAGTGTTTGACAAGATGATCTGGGAGTATATCTTGGCATAACTGAGCCTATTCCATATACCAGTTGAATACTTTAACTGGGTCAGGCTGCTATACGTCGCGCGGACGGCTCGTATACAGTCAGGCAAACACCTCTCTAGCGCATATGAGATTCACAGAGGGACGAGACGAGGATGCCCACTCTCCCCTATGCTATTTATATTAACACTAGAGCCAGTCTGCTAAGGACTGGGGCATTCCTGTCGGCCAGACGATACACGCTATGTCACTATATGCAGACAATATGTTACTATATACCTGAGACATATATAGTAGATTCACTGTGGCAGCTACACTTTTCACAGAGTTTGGAAGGGTATCAATGTTCTGTGTAAATTATGACACATCAATATTCTTCTCCTACAAGCAGTCAGAGGTGACACATACGGTGGACTTCGATGATAGTAAAATACAGACAGCTCCAACCACGTTTAAGTACCTGGGAGTGACAATATATAGGACTCGGCAAGATAGACTGGATGTTAATGTTCAAAGTACAATAGCTGCATCACAGATAGCTTTCTGGATAACATTGCCGATGTCAGCTACGGGCTGTCTGGCCATCGTAAAGATGATGATGTTGCCAAAAGTGTTGTATTATTTCACAACATTCCCAATACTAATCCCTATGAAAGTGTTCTGAGTGCTATATTCACTGCTGACAGAATTAATTTGGGGGGTGAGTAGGCATAGAGTGTCATAGAAGAAGTTACAACCTCTGACGACAGGGGGGAGAGTCGAGCTTGGGACTTTAAGGCCTACTGTATGGGGAGTCATTGACAATGGCTTGCATTCTGGTTAGCGGGCTGTAACTTGCAGGAAATTAGCTATACGCCCAGGATGCTGTTGCATGGTAAATTGTATGCAAAGCTACATAACATGCATCCAGTCAATAGCCAGTGACTCTCCATTATTGCAAATAGCACTGCAGTATTGGAAATCCACCATAAAGTATACGCAACCATGTCGGTCTTATATACCGAATACCCCTCTATTGGGTTTGCCCATTCCATCAGGCACAGTCACGCAGAGACAGCTGGCCAGATGGGAGGATGGTGGGGTAACAACAGTGGGGGCACTGTTCCACGAGGGTATACTGCTGTCACCCGCGGACTTTGTTCACACTAACAGCTTTCCGTATACCCTATTTCCCCTACACACCAGATTACAATACTATGTGAAGAGGGTGTGGATCCCAGATGGGCAGGTATCACAAAAGAACTGTCTGGCCCATATGCTACACTTACTGGGCAACTGTAGGCATTTGACCAAATGGTTGTACACGGGCATCAGGGAGACGCAGGATTCCCAGTTGGGAGACCTAGAAACAGAACTGATGGATAGAGAATGGACAACACTGCTAGCCTACCCAAAAGCAGTGTCGCGTAATGCACAATTTAAATGTATCCAATACCTGATTTTGCAAAGGGCATATCTAACACCACATAGGCTCCACAAGAGGTTTCCCACAGCAACATCGAATTGCCCGAAATGTGTAGAGATAGATGCAGGGATCGTTCATATGTTATGGGCCTGTCCAGCACTACTGAGAGCAGATAGCACAAATATTGACAGATGTGGATAGCGGGCGAACCTGGCATACGGCAAAGAGCTACATACTAGGGATATATCCACACAAGAAGGGACACAAAGTGCAGGCGCGTTTTGCAAACCTAGTGTTAATACTCACAAATGGCACATTACTAGGAGGTGGAAGGCAGTAAGGCCACCAAACCTAGAGGGGTGGTAGGAGGAAGTGATGAAATTGACCCGAGCCGAAAGTGCAGCAATTCATAAGGAGGAACAACAGGGACAGAGGAAAATACAAATTGCAATGGCATGAGATACATTGTGTGAAGCCTTTAATGCTTGGGATGGAGCCACACAGGTGGCGTCTGACACAACTACTGACACTTTATCGGTTTCGTCACTGGAAGCTCAGAATGCTTCAACATACAACTGGATAGACAGCATACGTTGCAGTGCTAAGGATATCAGAGGCTCAGATACCATGTACGGGATGGTCAGGAACAAGATAATGTGTTATTGGCTCATGTGCTTTTCTGTTCACAATATTTATTTTTTTCACATTTTTAATGTAATAAATAGTGAACTGTGTATTAGAGCAGAGAAAGATTGTGTTGCCCAGGCCCGGACTGGCCGTTGAGGGCACCGGGCAATACCCCGGTGGGCCGCATGGTTGGGGGCCGGTTTTGGGCCCCTGGGGCCGTTTTTGTTACAGGGCCGTTATGCTGCAAAAACGGCCCTGTAACAAAAACGGCCGAAAACCGGCCCTGTCATAGAGCGCGGTCGCACCTCTGCCCCCTCCCCTCTCCTCCCGGAGGGGGAGAGGGGGGCCGGCCGAGCACTTTGCCAGGGCCGGTTCTGGTTCCCAGTCCGGCCCTGGTGTTGCCCAGTTAGATAACTGCAGGATGGGTGGGTGGGATCCAGGGTGGATGTCCTGAGAAAATTAGAAACATGTACTGCTCGTTACACTTATTGTATGAGGTTACTGTAGAAAGTGTAGACATACAAAGCAAAAGGATTCTGCTATAGGATTGTATGTAATCTAAACCAGAGCTAGCAATTGTAGGACAAAAAAGATAACTGTAGTACTTAGAAATGTAACCTGTATTGGTATGTATTGTAACGATAAGAGTGTAGGATGTACAACTGTTTACTTTGAAAACTTTAATAAAGTGTGTATTAAAAAAAGAGTCTTTAATAACTGGCTGTTTGAAATGGGGTTTCTGATTGGCTAGGCTATACACCTAAGCCAGGACGAAATCACCACTCTAGTCATGGCCAGTAAATAACAAACCAAAAATAACCTGTGCTCGCCCTCTGGTAGCTTGGCACAGAGCAGGCATGCTTATCATCAGAGTCAACTTACAAAGCATTTGTGCAACACACTCTTACAGTAACACACTGAATACACCACAAAATAGACTCCACACAGGATTGTATAAAAATATATACATTATATTGTATATAACACAAGACCAAAAAACAGACAAAAGAAAGACAGTGCATACTATGCAAATCCTGACATAGTACATGTTATCTTGACAGGGCAAGACCCAAAACGATATACATCATAACCTCAGTGCATGTAATACAACAGATAAGCATGTCAATAACAGTAGGCACACATGGATCGCATGGTATACATGAATCCATGGACACCTGCAATCCGACTAGCAGGATTACGGTAATCACTATGATCTAACTGCATTGAGTGCATTTAGCTTAAAAGAGTAGGGCGTAGGGGCATCTGTGCTTCTATTAAACCCTTTACGGTAAGCAAGCCCTCACAGCCATAGGTTTCTTAAGTTTGCTGTTACATGCAGGAAAATACTACCACAGTGCTAAAGCTATGCGCTTTTAGGTTGGTACAAAGAATGCGTAAGAAAAACCATAGCCACACTGTTGTTAGTACGCAGTTTCATTTCGTGTTTTCCCTTCCCAGGAGGATCTTCTGGGGGTCCTCTATGGAGTTTTCACCCTGGTTTGCTGAAAAAGACAATGCCCCCAAGATTGTTGACCAAAATTCAGAGCCGCCCGTGTAGAACAATTGGACGGCAGCTTAATTCCACTGGGTTTAGTAATGCAGGGGTTCCCTTTAGGGAGATTACAGTAAAGCTTCAAGGAGGTTTTAGGCATCCGCGCAGTTCTTTGACAAATCAGTAAATGAACCTGCTTGAAAAAAAATCCCCAGGTGGGCCCGCTGCAGCACGGAGCTTCATTGGTCCCGATAGTACACCACTGTATAAGGGGGCACATGTGACGGAGGGGGTGTCAGCTGACCCTGCGGAGCTCAGCACAGAAACCCAATACCATTCTTGTAACTAGGGTGGTCCTGACAAAACCAGTGACCCCATTCTACTCTTTCGCAGTAATAAAAATTATGATCTTCTGCTTGTGGGGTGGTGCATTCCTCGTACCCTCTTTGTACAAGAAAGCCTGGTTGCTGCGGCAATGCGATTGAACTGTGGGGGTGCTTCCTTCATGCTGGTATGGCCAGATAAGGTGTTACACATACGCTGAGAGTAAGGTGGTGTGAAGCTCTGTGCTTGGGCCCATAAGGCATGGGGGAGGCTGAAGTTTTCTATGTTTTGCCAGACTCAGGGCCCCACTGCAATGCAATGGGGTAGAGTTTTTTTGGGGTATCTAAAGCGCTGAACATGCGCTGGTACCGTCCCTCAGTGTCTGCTCAAAACACACTGGACTGGGAGAAAATTAAGCGCTCACTATGCGCTGGTTTTGACATAAGAAGAAGGGGAATTGAAATGGTCAGCACGTACTAGCTATGGAGAGCACTTGGGGCACAAATGAAGATAGCAGGCCAGCACAATGGGCAGATAGCACAATGGTGGTTTCTCCTAGGGACAAAGCAATCCTCTGACAATGTGCAATTTGTGGAACCAGCGCCAGGGAGCAGCAGGCAGCAGAGCAAATTCATAAAAGCAGTTTAGTTGAGTCCTTTAAGCAGCACAGCAGCTTACAGGCAGCAGGGCAACAAACATGAAAGCAGCTAAGATGAGACCTTTAAGCAGGGCCACCGTCTTTCTGAAAGAGGGTCAGTTCCAGCTTCAAAAGTGCAGCTAAAACATTGGGGTAGAGCCCCTGTACTTATACTCACAGATGTCTATGTTCAAGGAGTGACTTCAAAATGACCATTAGAAGTGTGCTACAATTTCCTTTTCAACCCAGCTCTGGCTCCAGACATCAGTAGGTGGTAAATCAGCAAATTGTGTGAAGGCAGGGCACAGCCTATACAATTGTAAATTGTGAACTTCCTCACCCAGCCCAGAAAGACCATCAGTATACAAATGAACACAGATGTAACCCTGTCACACTCAACTCTTCCTGTGTGATGGCTGTCTGGAAAGTATGCAAAAGTGTAACTGTCACTCAGCCCTAGACGTGGATTGGAGTCAGGTTGCAAAGCTCAAGAAATCATAAGCACAGGAAAATACCTACTTTCTAAAAGTGGCATTTCTAAAATAGTGATGTAAAATCCAATTACCCCATTAAGAAGGATTTATCACTATGTTTCTAAACATACCAAACATGGTAATGCTACTCCTTTCAGATCAGGAATTACAATGTAAACATATCAAAGGGAATTCCCAATGCTAGCCTATGAAAGGAGGAGGCCTCACAGCAATGAGAACTACTACTGCCAGGACATGCCACACGAAAAGTCAAGTGAACTGTCCTTTTACTTTACACTGCACCCTGCCCATATGGCTAACTAGGGCATACCTTGGGGATGTTGTTTGTGTAATAAACGGGAAATATGGGGCTTAGCAAGTACTTTCAAATGCCAAGTTAACATGGAAGTAAACTGTGCACACAGGCCCTGCAGTGGTAGGCCTGAGACAGGTTTGAAAGGCTATGTCTGTAGGTGACACAAGCAGTGCTGCAGGACCACTAGTGAAACAAACTACAATTGGTTCTGTCGGGAATATAAATTACTTAGCATTCTGTAATAAAAATGTAAAAATATTCATTATGGAATGCTAAGTAATTAATTTTACTGACAGAACCAATTGGAGTTTATTTCATACCTGCCCAGGTTCTGAGGGACACATGGTTACCCCTTTACATTTCATGCAGGCCCACTAGTAGCATTTAATTTACAGGCCCTGCGTGCATGGTATGCCACTTTACAAGAGACTTACAAATAAATCAAACATACCAAACAGGTGTAAACCAATCATACCATGTTTAGAGGAGGGAGCATGTGCACTTTAGCACTAATTAGCAGTGGTAAAGTGACCAGAGCCCTAAAACCAACAAAAAGGTCATAAAATCGGAGGAAGAAGGCAAAAATGTTGGGGATAGCCATGCAAAAAGGGCCAGGTCCAACACTGGGTATACTCTTCTAAACAGAAACCCTTTCCGATGGCAGGCAGAGTCGCAAAGTGCAACTAAGGTCTCCTGAAAGGATATAAAGGCTTGATAAACAGTTGATGAATTGGTTGCCTCAACCCCCAAGGTTGTAATTGAAGCCTGGGAAGCTGTCTCAAAGACAACAGGAGGTCAGGTGACCATTATGATGGAAAGGCCATTTTGGGGTAGCTCCTACTGAAACATTTGTGGGAAATGGAGTTCCATTGTTGGGACTCATCTTTAAGGGAATCTAATAAATGATTCCATGCACAAACGTTTTCAATTGATCCTCTTCCTTTCCTTTCCTCATATCACTATACAATACAGCACTCTCATAACCCACCAAACCCACCAACTCCACTTTCCATTTTGCTACCCTAAGTGACCTGCCGCCTTCCAGTTCATAGTTATTTCACGTCTTGAAAGTATCAAAGATAAATCAGTAAATCCTGTTGTATTTTTACACTTTGTAGGTATTGGAAATCTCCCCAGCAGACAGGCTATAGAAGTACTCTCAACTGATCTCTTTGTTTCCTCATTTACACTGAATATTACTACCCTCCAGTATTCCACTAATAATGTGCATGACCATAAACGTAAATCCAGTATTTGTAAAGCGCACAGCAAACCCGGAGGCATCCCGGCGCTGGGGGCCGTCGGGAAGATTAAGCAAGCTATTGCCCAGAGTCACTTGGTGCTGGGCAGACCCCTGCCGCCAGAGCCGATGATCGAACCGTGAGCCATAGCGTCCAGTGTCAGTTTCCCTGGCCGCAACGCCACACCTCTTCCCCGACCATGACTATACCATGTGCAACATTTCTGCACCCTGTTCACCACATTATCAGCATGCCACATTTTTCTGATAATTTCAAGCTATTTATCCTGGAGTTAGGTACGCTCTATGCAAGTAGAAAAATGTTTTTTAAATCTCACATTTCTAGATGCAATGGATGAATTTCCAAGAACTTTGGACCAATCCACATCCTCCTCCCACTATTCCCTTAGACCAACAAGAGGCCATATCATAGCACTTCTTATTGACAGATAAAGGTATGTCACTGCCTTTATACGACCCTTCATGGTACTATGTTTGACAAGCACTATGTACTTGTGGCTCTACTAAACCCATACCCCAATGGTTGCACAATCTAGCAATCCCCACTCGATGCAACATAAAATTGCCCTCTCAGGATCTTAAAAGTGGCGGAAAATTCCTCAAATTATAATACTACAATGTCACTAAACAAATCTCCTACTGTATGCCTCCCATGGATTTCCCAATCTGATAAGCCCCACAATATTTCACCTAGAATTATTTCTTCCAAACTTCTCAAGGGACTACCCGGGACATAGTGCTCCTGAGTATGAGTTTGTTGAAGCGTACAACGCCAACAGTGCCACACAACCTTCCATGTAGAGGATATTCTCCACACTGGTCCTCTGACAGGGGCCATGAGTATTCTATACAACACATCCAAATCTGTTTTTCTCTCCAAATTAACGTCCCCTTGAAATCTTTGTGAATGAATCCATTGTGTAAACCATTGCAACTGTGCTGCTAGGTAATAGATATCCATATCTGGGGCAGCTAGTCCTCCCTGACCAGTGGGCCATTGCAACTATGCCAATGCCGCATTCTTCACCTACCTGTCACCTTAAAATAGAAACCAATAAAGAATCAATTTCCCTAAATACTGTACATGGTATCACAATGGGTGGTGTTGTGAAGATGTAAAGTAATTAGGGCAATGACACCATTTTTGCCACAGCTATTGAAATGAAATGAAATGTGTTTTTTTGTAGAGCGCGTGTAAGCCATAGCATCTTAGCGCTAACTGCCATTCATTAGTGCAGTGGGAGAGCTAGAGCAGCTATGGTTTAGGGAGAAATAACCATGTTTTCAAATATTTCCTGAATGACAGTAGATTTGCTTGATTTCTAGGATGGATGGGCAACGAATTCCATAATTTAGGAGTCAGGTAGCAGAAACTTCTGCTACCTCATTTCAGGGTCTTTACCCTAGGAACTGCCAGTAGGGAGGCCGATAATGATCTAAGGCTTCGCTGAGGAGTGCAGTGCTTGATGTGGTGACTACGTTGGGCAGATCCAGCCCCATATAGAGCCTTATGCACAATACACATGGATTTGAATTGGATCCTTGCCAGGACAGGTAGCCAGTGCAGATCCCGAATAGCTTGACTAATTGGGCTGAATTTAGGAATCTTAAGCAGCAAGCGAGCAGCAGCATTCTGTAAGGTCTGCAGCTTATTTATCACGCTCTTTTATGCTCCCAGGTAGAGTACGTTACAGTAGTTAATTTTTGGTAGTATCAAGGCAGTGATGACTGTTTTTCTGAGGGTCATGGGGATGAAAGGTAAAATCTTTTCAAGGATTTTTAAAGTGTGAAAGCAGGAGGAAGTAATGCTATTGACCTGATCTGATAATGAAAGCTGGTCATCTATCATTATAGCAAGGTTTTTAACCTTTTTTTACCCGCTGAGGGCAGGGCCCTGCTATATACCCGGCCACCATGTAGAATTCCATAAAATAAGTATGCTTTCCCAACATAACCACTTCTGTTTTTATCGGTGTTAAACTTCGAGCAGTTATCTTGCATCCACCTGATGGTATGGCTCATGCAAACATTGAAACTGGCTGCCACAATCTCCAGTTTGGAGGATAATGAGACCACTATTTGAGTGTCGACAGCATAACAAATGGCAGTGAAGCCATGGGAGCGTATGAGTTTAGCCAGTGGAGGGATGTACAGGGTTGGGGAAAGTGATGTTCCCTGAGGCAATCCACAGAGCAAATTGTAGGGGTGGGATTTGTGCTCTTCCATCATTATTGATTGTTCTCTGTCAGTTAAGTACGACCGAAGAATGTCTGAGGCTTTGTCTACAATCCCTATTTTGGCCAGTCGCTGGATAAGTATACGGTGATCAACCGTATCAAATGCAGCCGATAGGTCAAGTAGAAAGAATATAGCTTTCCCTCCTTGGTCAAGTTGGACATGTATGTCTTCTGTGGCGGCAATCAGTTCTGATTCAGTATTGTGTGGCGGTCGAAAACCGTGTTGCGCTAGATCACATTTATCATTCGCCTCGATAATTGACAGTTGTTCATTGAGGGCCTTTTGCTGGATTTTTGATGGAAGTGGTAGGCAGGAAATAGGCTCGTAATTGCCGACCTCCATGGGGTCAAGGATTGGCTTTTTCAAAATAGACCCAACCAGTGATTTTTTTCAAAATAACAGGAAAATGTCCTGTGTCACGAATATTGTTTAGAAGAGGAGTTATTTATTTGGCAATTATGCTGGGGATCATTTGGAGAAGCGTGGCTGGGCAAGGGTCCAGAGGGGATCCCGACGTGGTTGCACTATAATCCTCTCAAATCTATCAGGTGTCAGGGGACTAAATTCTTGTGAGTAGACATGCGTATTTGTATTGTCGTTATTAGGCTCATCTTACCTGATTCCAACTTTGTTTTTGGAGAACTCATCATGAACTTTAACCACTTTATCATGAAAAAACTGCAGAGTTGGACTGAACTGTTTGCTGTTTTCGAATTTGTCTAAGCTAGAAATTGTCTTAAAAGGTTCTCTGGCAGTATTTGTAGAGACCGAAATTTTCTCAGTAAAGAAGCTTGACTTTGCAGCTATTATGGAATCTTTGTACTTTTTTTGTGCCTCGTTGTACTATTTTTTGTCAGATTCTGAGTATTCCTTCCTCCAGTTCCGTTCTTTACCTCTAGAAATTTTCTTTAATTCTTTTAGCTCCACGGTATACCAGGGGGCGGATGATAATCTATTCCCTGTATGTGTACGTATTTCTGGAACTAGTTTTGTTACTGCCTGATCAATCCAGCTGTTAAAATTGTGTGCTGCTTGATCGGGATCGGTACCTATGTGAGGGCTGTGAGAATGTAAAGCAGTTTCCAGGTCTGGGATATTTATTTGCCTCCAGGGACGTGCTACACTATACATTTGTTTTTATTCTGATCTCTAATGTGAGGTCCGTTTATGTGTACTTCAAAGAAGACATCGCTGTGATCAGCCCAGGACATAGGTAATGTGTTTTTTAATTTTATCTGTGCATAGTTGGTAAAGATACCATTCAGGTTGTGTTTTTCTGTATGGGTGGGCTCCATGACAATTTGCTTTAAGTCTAAGCTATTTAGTCTGTCCATTAAGTTGCTGGTGTCTGTGCTTTTGGAGATTCTTAATGAAAGTTAAAATCCCCCTGTATGGAAACATTGGAGTATTCCATACATGACTCCATAACTGTGAGTATGGATTCAATTAAAGGGTTTCTAGGCCCAGGTGATCTATAAACTAATAGTCCATTAAAGACAGAAGTATTGTTACATTTGAAGGTGAACAAAATGGCTTCTTCCTTCAATTGTGGAATGTTTGAGAAGGTGGCTTTAATGTGACACCGGTGAACAATGGCCACCCCTCCACCTTGTTGTCCTTGTTTGTCGATTTTAAACAAGTCATAGCCAGGTGGTATGGCTGTGTTTAAATCAGGTTTGGAGGCACTATGGGTCCATGTCTCTGTGAGGAACAGTATATTTGGAGTGTGTATTGTTAAAAAAAAGCTGCAAATTCGTATTTATACTTAGGAAGTTATCTAGTGTTAAGTAAAACAAATTTAGAGCACGCTTATTGTCTGAACGTGTGTCTGACTTTTTTGCATCTGTGGCAATGTTAAGATGGAATTTTGAGAGATTGGTACCCAGGTTAAAATTGCATGTAGGACAATGTAGGTACACCGCCGACACCCTCAGCACCGCCGAACACCTCCACTTCCAGATCCACACCGATCCCAACACTACCCTCAGAGGACAATCCTCCCGGACCCTGTCCTCAGTTCAGCGACTGTATCACCGATTTCATCTGCACACACTCCCTTACCCCCACAGACTACATTTTCCTCGTAGACCAGAACTTCCACCTCGAGAACAACAACACCAACTCCACCACCCTGATTGACAACCTCACCAACCTCGGACTCAGACAGCTCGTCACAACGGCCACCCACTCAACCGGCCACACACTTGATCTCTTCTTCTCTGGAAGCCCCCACCTAACCTTGAGCCACACCACCGAACTTCACTGGACCGACCATCGCTGCATCCATTTCACCTTCCGGAAACCCACCACGCACCACCACACTCAACAGATCCCCCACCACAGCTGGAGCAAAATCACCGAAGACCAGCTAAACACCACCCTCGCACAAAGCCCACCCACTAACCCCACCAATGCTGACACTGCCCCAAAACCTCAGACATTGGATTGACAAATGCGCCAACACTCTCGCCCTGATCAAGAAACCCTCCAACAGACACACTAACAAGAAAGCCAGCTGGTTCACCGCAGACCTCCAGGCCTCCAAGCAAACCTGCTGTACACTAGACAAGAAATGGCACCTCGAACAGACACCAGACAGCTACGCAGCCCACAAGAATGCCATCCGCAGACACCATCACCTCATCAGATCCGCCAAAAGGGCCTCCTTCAAGGACAGACTCGACAACAACGCGCACAACAGCAAAGAGCTCTCCAACATAGTGAAGGAGCTCTCCAACCCCAGCTCCAACACCAACGATATCCCGCCATTGCAAGACCTGTACGACTCCCTTGCCACCTTCTTCCACCACAAGATCACAGATATCCACGACAGCTTCAACAACCTGACCACCCTGACAACCACCGACACCTCAGACTCCGTGGCCACCACCCACATCGATCCCCTGCTCGCCTGGACCAACATAAGCGACGACAACACCATCAAAATCATGAACACCATCCACTCAGGCTCTCCATCAGACCCATGCGAACACCACATCTTCAACAAAGCTAGCGCCACCATCGCACCCCATCTCCGCAAGGCCATCAACATCTCTTTCGAGACCGCAACCTTCCCGGGAGCTGGAAGCATTCCGAGATCAATGCCTTACTGAAGAAACCCAAGGCAGATCCAAGGACCTCAAAAACTTCCAGCACATCTCCCTGCTCCCATTCCTAACAAAGGTCATCGAGAAGACCGTCAACAGACAGTTGATCCGCTACCTCGACGAGAGCAACCTCCTGGACCCGTCCCAGTCCGGGTTCCACAGCAACCACAGCACTGAGACTGCCCTCATCGCCACCACCGATGACATCACCCTCACCACCGTCCCCACATCCGAAGAGCGACCACCGGCAGCAGATCATTCTCCTACCTCGCCGCCAAGACCTGGACCACCCTCCCCATCTTCCTATGGCAGACCCAATACCTACTACACTTCAGGAGGCTTCTGTAGACCTGGCTATTCGAGCAGTAGCAGCACCCCCCCCCCACACCCCCCCAGCGCCTTGAGACGTCAGGGGTGAGTAGTGTGCTTTACAAATGTATTGATTGATTGATTGATTGATTGATTGATTGATTGATTGATTGATTGATTGATTGATTGACTGGGAAGCACTATTGAGATGTAAGGGATCGCATATGAATTGCTCACCTTTGTCTCAAATGGTTAGTAGAGTTTGTTTACAGTAGGCTGTTTTTGAATTTTATCCAAGGGTTCTGGTGCACGGCACGATCCGGTCGCGGACGGACGTCCTGAAACGTTAAGCGTCAGCCTTCTACAAAAATCTACACCTTTCTTTAAACTTCTAATCGACACACCAATGTTACTCTCCAATAAATCAATGCATGGTATAATCTTACCATCAGATATTTTAGACACATTCCCTCCCAGTGAAGCCCCCTCAGATCCACAGGCTGTGACACATCCTTCTGTCATGGGAACAAACATGATTTATTCCAGTTGATGCATAACTCTGAGGCTAGCCCAAACCGATCTAAGAGGTCCATGGCATGTTGCAAATCAAATATTACCATCCCTGAGAAATAACAATATATCATCTGCATACAATACTGACTAATGTTGCACACCGTGTACCTCCAGACCCCTGTAAATCGCTCCTGTTCTCACCCAACTAGCAGGTGGCTCCAAAGCAATTGCAAATAATAATGTAGAGAGCAGACACCCTTGTCCAGACCCTCTTCCCAATGCATTTTTTTTATATGCCTACCTATTTTGATACGAGCAGTAGGTGCTGCATGCAGAAGCCTAACCCATGCAAAAAGTTGGTTTCCTAATCCCATTTTATTGACCAATTCATAAAGGAAATCCCAACGTAAACTATCAAATGCCTTTTCAGTGTCAGTTGCTGCTATCAGCCCTTTTCCTTCTCTGCAAAATCGGATTCCATGATCGCCAATACCCTCATAATATTATGAGCCATATTCCTTTCCGAAATTAACCCAAATTGGTCTGTATGTATTAGCTCAGACATTAATGGAGATAGGTGCATTGCCAAAACTCAACTCAATATCTTGTAATCCAGATTTAGCATAGAAAGTGGGCGATAAGCCTGTACATCCTCAGAGGTCCTTCCTGGCTTTAACATTAGGATCACTATTGCTTCTTCAGTTGTGTGGGGCAATCGCCCCACTTCCGGACTTTCAAGTAAAGATTAAATAGTCTTGGTGCCAATTTTTCAATGTATGTCAAATAAAATTCCACAGGAAACCCATCCATTCCAGGGAATTTCCCTCTTGCCTTTTGCTTTATGGTAGTCTTAACTTGAATTGTTACCTCCCACCCAGGTCTTTTTTCTCCTCCAATGTAATCTTAGTCAATTCTACTGGATCTAAAAACTAATAAATACAATGTGGTGAAAGCTCCAATGGCATAGCATATAAAAATGCATAGCATTTACTAAGTCTTCTATTGATTGCTTCCTGTGTATAGAAACGTGTACCCCTCCTCAGATTCTAATTCCAAAATCTGTGCGCCCCTACTCTTAGGGTTAGTGAGCAAGGCCAACAAAGTACCCACCTTGTCACGTTCCGCATGCATCCTTTTCATATACTCTCTGTAATTAAAACTATGAAGTTTCTCTGTGTTTACTGCTACCTGATGCCTGGCACCCAAAAGCTACTGCTTCATCTCCAGTTTACCTGGTCTACTCTAGCTCTGCCAGCTCTTACACATTTTATCAATTTCTTGCACAAGGGTATGTCTAACCTCCACTATCTTTGCTATTTAGCGCCCAAGTATAACAACCTTAAACCCATCCCACTCGGTCAAAGGGGACACGTAAGTAGCCTCCCTTTCCTTAAAATATTTCACTACTGCCTTTCAAATAATATCACGGAACAATGGATCTTCCAATACCTTCACTCGCAAATGCCAGTCTTGTATGCATGCCCGTTTTCTATTCCAGACAACTGATAGAAAAACTGAATTATGGTCAGAGATTGTTCTGCATAAAAACTCCACATTTCTGATTTCACTATGCACTGCAGAATGGCACAAAAAATGTATCTAATTGCACACGCATACCAGACCCGAAAGGTGTGAATAATCCCCATTTTCTGGGTGAATACACCTCCACGAGTCTACTAACCCCCATCGTTGTCAATTTCTAAATTGCCTAGCCACCTGATGCACTGATGAATCCATCAGGGCTGGGTGTGATCTATTTCGATCTGGGTCGACAATATATTTAAAATCTCCTCCTACGTGGATACTCTGTGTCATATATGGTGCCAAATATCCTCGACAATCCCTATAGAAACCCATCCTGATCCAAGTTAGGAGCATAGACCCCATGATAGTCAAATCTCGCCCAGCCAAGCGCTCAAGCACCACCATATACTTCCCTTCTGGATCAATTAATTCACCTGTTTTCTGAAAAGGCACACCATGCAGAACCCATATCAAAACTCCCCTTGGAGAATCTCCCTGTGAGTACAATAAATGATCATTTTTGGTTCTGCTCAGTCACCCAGAATACATCTCTGTGGGTAGTGTGGGGTTAAGTTGAGAATTATACTTTAAATCTAGAACACTGGCAGTCCTTGTATTGAACAAATGCATTCCAGACAGGGCATGAGATGAAATGTAGGAGAGACAATTTGAGAGTCGCCTTAGAAGAGAGTGCTGCATCTTTCTGTAGGGCTTGGGTTTAGGGAATAAAACAGGTACTCTTCCAATAAGGTATTGTGGTGTTGTTGTATTAAAAAGAAACTGGTTGCGAGGGTGGGATAACTGTAACATTGCATTAGTGGGAGGGGATGAAGTAAAAGGTTTGAGTGAACAGGAATGAGGGACTGAATTGGAGAATGGCAGTTGGAAGTAAGAGACTTTGTTAACATGGGCTTTCCAGACAGAAGGGTGGTGAGTCGAAGTTTGAATGAGTTTTGGGAAATAAGAAATAAGTTTAGTGGAAAATTGGCTATTGAATATATTAGGGCGTTTGGTTCACCCTGAACCCTTGAGGGAATAAATAGTGAACATGCACCACAAGGGGTATTTAGTTATTGTTAAGACCAAGTGCCAGGTCAAGAGGTCATACTGATGACCTGGGATGTACAGGGAGGTGGGAAGGACATTGTGAGATTGTGTGCAATAACTCTGACATATCCCAAGTTACCTTCAGGCCTCCATTGCACCCCATAAGGAGCCCACGTATGACTTAGTAAGGTTTGCATTGATGTTGGGGATCCTGTTCATGGATGATGTGGGAAGGTGTTACATTTGTGATCATCATGTTGTATCACTTCTCACGTTGGACAGAGTGGATGCAAATACAGTATTACATTTTGTTGGTGTGTTTCAATGAGAGGACATGCAAAAGATTATAGTAGGTGACAATAAGTGCTACTAACATAACATAACAATTTGGAACAGTTCTTAACTGATAATCTGCAACAGTACATAGGCGAATATGGTATCAAGGACAGCACTATCTCTCTGAGGGAAATGATGGTGTGGATCACTTTAACAGTTATTGAAGTGGCTAGGAGAAACAAATTGGATTGGGAGGAGATTAAAAGGATGCTGTACACCTATATGGTTAAAATCCATGGGCCTTATTTATGAAGGCCTTGCGTCAGTAGTTTTGCGCCGCCGGTGCGTCACTTTTTGTGACGCACCAGCGGTGTAAAAAATGCGCCTCGTTGCGCCATATTTAAAAAGTGATGCATCCAGTAGATGCGTCACTTTTAAACCCCTGCGCCACATTATACCTGCGTCAGGTATAATGTATGCAGAGGGGGCGTTCCCCCGCCAAAAGCCTCGTAATAGTGACGCAGTGAAATCTATGAGATTTCACTGCGTCACTTTTAGGACGCTGTTGCGTCAAAATCTTGCGCCTGCCTCACAGCAGGCGTAAGACTGACGCAAGCCCTTTCACATGGGGCTTTCCCCATGTGAAAGGACGCATTGCTGGAGTTGCGTCACTTTTGTGACACACTCCAGCAATGCGTCACTTTTGCGCTTACAGATACGTCAGAAATACTGACGTATCTGTAACTCCTTGCGACATGATGCGTCATACATTAAATATGACGCATTAGGAATGTCGTAAGGAGTGCGCAGTGAAAAGTGACGCATCGCTGCTTTCACGCAGCGATGCGTCACCTTTCATAAATGAGGCCCCAGGAGAGCACAAGACCTAGCCCCTGTGCTATAATGAGGAGGAGCTTTCTTACCAAAGACAAACTAGGGTGAATGTCTAAAGCCTGCGCAGTCGAAGCTCACCAGAGGAAGTCAGAAAGAAATATGCAGAAGCATAGACATCATATAAGAAAAGATTCAATGAGGCAGATGAAGGGAAGGAGGTGGATCTTGAGGTTAGAGACAAGGTCTGGGTGAAAAAGTGAGGCATGGTGAAGAGAGAAGGAAGCAGCTTTTCCTGTCCGTTGCTGATCAGAAAAATGTTATTTAATGCTGTTTTGTTGAGTGATGGCAGAGTCTTCTATGCCAGCCATTTATCAAAATTTAGAAGACAAAGAAGGTATTTAAATATATTCCAGTATGAAAAAATTTGACTGTTTTGAGGATGAAGTTGGTGATGTGGCTTGGGAGCGAAGAATGATGGGTAGATGCAACAAAGTGTGTGATGAAATCATGTGTCCCACTAGTGTGTGGTAGTGGGAAGAATGAAGCAAAGGGGAGGTTTAAAAGAGGCCTTGTTAATCCCAAAAAATTAAGATTTTGAATGTGAGTGAGTTTATGTACGGCTCCTGCTGTTTACATGCATCTTCATGTCCAGTTCTGTATGTTACCAAATGCTACCTTAGCTAACAAAAGTAGATAAACTTTATCACAGCACCATTCTTGACTTAAGAATGTGTTCAAGCTTTTAAATAATCCTACACGAGGTCACTATTGCACCTTTCAGGATTAAGAATCTATGATAACTAACTGGTCCTGGGACGGTCCCGTGGCTTAAACAATTCACGATTGTGAAATTCAGAAACCTGATTAGCTGGATATGATTAACAGCAATACTTTTTTCTGTGGCATTTTGTTTCTTATTGTTTTAATAGAAATTGTACTCTCGGTTATATGTTTGAGTGAAACAGACAACTATCTGCAAATTGGCGTTTTAGGAAATCGTAATAGGAACCAAAGAGACCTTTCATACACACCCTTTTCATTCTTGAAATCAAACTGTTGACAGGACTCTGGAGACTGGTTCAGGATGGTAAATCTCCACGCCACAGTGGGCTCGTTAAGATGCATGAATGAGTTCACTGCAACATGCACATCTAGGACTTTACGTTATGAAGCAGCTAAGAGGACATCTGTGTCTCAGAGAAGAGAGAAACGAGATGTGACAATGGCATTTTAGAAACACAAGGGATGAAATTCAGAGAAGAAAAGAAACATCTTCTACGCAGATGTGGTTCTAAAAGATATGGTTATGAGAAGGTCTTGCTGAGTTGAAAATCTGAAAGAATATATTATTAAGAAGTTTTTAAAATTTGGTGTAAACCTTTTTTATGTTAAAACTTGAGTAATGAGTGCTGATGTCAACCACCTGTGATCCCAGCACACAGTAAGCACTGACAAAAAATATTGGGGGGTTACTGCAAGCATCCCATTTTGCAACTAAGTTAAATGAGGCATTGTGCTGCTTTACTTATGGTGTGCTTGAATGCCGATTGACGTTGCCTCCCTAATATAGAGTTGTGAACTTCTGCTCTGAAGTCGTCTCATTGAAAAAGGTCACTTTTTCAGAAATTATGATGTGGGAGTCATTCTGTGAATCCGTGTCAATAGACTTTTGAAAGTGAATCAAAGACCGAGTTTGAATAAGAAGAAGAAACACCTTGAACTGAATTAAGAGACTTTTGAAATAAATTAAATTTTTGAAACTTCTGTGAGCTACGAGAACTGAAATCTGAAACAAATTTTAAAGAGAACGTTAAAAAGATCTGTTGAAAACGAAAGATGAGAACAATATTTTCAATTTTTGTTTTGTTTATTGTTTTAACAAAGTAAGATTAAAATAACAAAAATATAATTGTTTTAAAGAATGTTTTGTTGATTTTTTGGGGATTTTACCAATATGAAGAAGTTTTGTTTCGACAGAAGATAGAATACAGCGATGCTGTAAAATTGTAGGATTCATAACGCTGATAATAATAATAGTAGTTTAGGGGCTTACTACCAGAACTAATGTTTTCTATGCACATTTTATGCATAATAATTAAGCTAAAATAACAAATTTGCGATGCCAGTACTAGTGATAACACATATTGTGCAAACTAAAATCACAATCGTAGTAGAAATTATTATAGCAGTAATCCATTTCTAAGGCTGAGGAAAGCTTCCATTAGCTTTCACATCAACAGCACAGTGCGGAGATGTGCAACACAATACAAAACATTTTCAAAGAAAGACTTATACACAAGTGTATGCTAGTGAGGCTACATCGGAACTTCCACCAGAAGTGTTCTGCAGAAATTTACCTTGCAAACATGATAAAAAGTAACATTCCCAAAACATGCTATGTATAGGATTTATAACTGATTACATTACAGTGGTTCGCAAGAAATATGGGCAGAGAAGATGCACAGGGGGACAATGAATGGGAAGGGCAATGAGCAGGTGCAAGAGAAACAGAACATTAGAAACAGCATCAAATTTATTAAAATGATGTCACTACAGAAATGTGGCATGAATTAATTTTATTAATAAACACATTTCTAAACCTAAAACAATATTATGAGTTCATCGGTTACAACTATACTCAATATCAAAATTATTAGTATTCAAGAATAATTTGTTCTAAACAATTGTGCATTTAGGAAAAAGTTTCAACAATGACTGTTCTCTTAAAAGTGCACTGTTGACCATTTGTCTACAAGGAATGTGGAGCAACTCTACACAGTGTCAGAAATTCTAGATTCTCCTTATTTTGATATAACAGCAGTAATTGTTATAATTATGCTTTTAGATTATTTGTCATTACTGTTTTTATTTATTTTTGCATTCTGGTGCTCTCTATTACAAACTAACAAATAGAACTGTTGGAACATGGTAATTCAAGCATTAAGATGAAAATAACTCCTACATGGAACACTTATTCTCTTGAAATTACAGTGAGCAGGGTAAGAGTTTGTGCTACCAATGTGCACATCACAAATAAGGTAAGTGACAATGCATTTTGTCAGTGGTGGGAAAGTAGTGTGACATTACAGTGTCTGGTAAAATTAGTACAGAACTGTCTGTCACTTGACAAGTTATATATTGCAAAACAAGCAAGTCCTGTCACGTCTGAGAGACATGTGCATCAACTCAGTCAACTGCAACCAAGATGTGCATACCTAAGGGAGCACATAATTGGCTTATGTGAGTGCCGGACGGTACATGGGTGTTTAAGAGAGAATAAAATGAAAACGGGCGTGTTTGGGAATGGGAGCTTAGCTTGTTCCCCATCAACTACGACTGAGTGATACTGCACTTGGAACTGGGTCTGAGAACTTCACTCACTGTGTGAGCTGGTCATTGCCTCCTCTCTCTTGCAAACATTACCTTGTGTCCCATTGACCACAAACCTCCCAAGCCCTTGTCCTATTGTGCCTTATTTTCTTCTCCTGAATCGTTCTTGGCTCTTGTTGCTCTATATTTGGGTTGGCACTCCCATTCCCAAACACGCACGTTTTCATTTTATTCTCTCTTAAACACCCATGTACCGTCCGGCACTCACATAAGCCAATTACATCCAACTGTGTCCCCTTCATCTCTTCTGACAGCCCCTTTTGCCTGTTTCACTTTCAGCACTCTGTCACACTTAGCAATCTCATAACTTACAAGCCAGAACTCACCCGCTGGACTTTATTCCTTTCAAGACTCCCTTAAGCCCCCAACCCACCAGTAGCCTGTAATTGTTTTTTGTCCCAATACTCAATATCTCTGCCTGTAGCTAAAAGCCTGTCTGTTTTCGTTTAGGCATTCTCTCATTGAGATCCTTTACTGATAAATGGAATAAGGATCTGGTTATAAGCCTTTGTCCTGCTTGTGGCTCGGATAGGGAGAGCGAGACTCATGTACTTTTTTTTGTCTAGAATATCTTGGATCTCGTCATAAATGGATTTGCCCATCATGTTGGTCTTTGGGTTTGGCAAAATATCTAGTAGCCCATAGAGTCCTAAAAAGTCACCCATCTCCAGCAAATTCTTACAGGCTGCTTTGCATAGGCGCAGTCACATTTTAAAAGAAATAGTATGCTCATATATGTTCTGTACCAACTATATATATAACTTTTGGACTACACATTAATGTACAATATTAGTGTTTTTAATATTTTGATTAACTGCTCGTTTGTACTCAGTTTTAAGCTGTTTTTTTATTGACTGATTACTCATAGGAATGAAATATGTATTTATTGAGATTTTATAGTTGCACAGACAGGGGAAAAAAATTCTAACCGATTTGGGCACGCGCCATTATATCTACTTATTTACATATTTATTGGGATGTATTTTATTGTATTACTGTATGTACACGTTGATGGTAACTGAACTAAAGTATTCTACTACTACAGCGACCATTTCTATTTAACAGGGTATCCAATCACCCATCATCGGGTGTATATTAATACTTCACGCAAACCTTTAAATGTTATGTTTTGTTAAGTTATATTATATTATGTTATGTTAGATTAGTTTAGGTTATTTTATGTTAGGTTAGGTTATGCAGATTTGTATAATGCACTATCATGCGGTAGGGAATCCTGGTGCTGCATAGCTTTGAGCCTAGCCAAGCCTAGGGCCCAGTGGGACTACTCGAAAAGCCATGTCTTCAGCTTTTTGCAGAATTCAAGAAGTGAGGAGGTGGCTCTTGTGTAGCAGCAGGTCATTCTACACACTAGGAGCAATGGAGGAGCAGGCTCGACCGAAGGATCTGGTTTTCCATAAGCATAGGATGTGTGCAATTAGGAGCAATGCTTAATTTGAGCTGGTGGTTTCCGGTGCTCAGCACCTGTCACTTATTTGTCGACAACAGCACTTGTGACAGTCTGTCACAAAGTGGCGTGGTCTGGCTAATTTATAGATGACCACAACAGTTAATTATTAATTCAATATACATTAAAAGTTACTGTTACCTGCAGCCCAAGCCATTAATATAGCTTTGGGGGGCTGAAATAGTCCGAATTGTCACGCTTGTAGGAGTGTGATGATTAGTAGTTATGTTACTATCACTGGGAGGATTGCAGGCAAAATGTGTAGTCGACTCCTGACAAGACTCCTGGTACATATTTTTTTTTACAAATGAAGGTCTGATAGGAGAGCAGATGACCAGAGGTGCCTGGAAGGTTTGTGAAAGGAGATGCGGTTGTTGAGGTATATGGACAAGTGTAATTTAGTGCCTTGAAAGTGTGGGTGAGGAGTTTTGATTGCACTCATTTGTGTACGGGGAGCCCATGGAGCTCTTTCAGGTGTGGTGTATGTGAGTGTAGGGTAAGGGTTGAGAGTGATTCTGACTGCTGAGTTCTGAATTTTTTGCAGCCTTTTGGTGAGTTTTTTTTATTGATACCAGCATAGCGGGTGTTACCGTAGACCAGCTTGCTTGTAATGAGGGTGTGTGTGCTGTTCGGGAGCCTTTCAAAATCTTCCTCACCATCTTCAGGGTTTGTAAGCATGAGGTGGTGATGGCGTTGACTTGGACAATCATGTCAAAGTTGTTTTCAATCACAATACTGAAGTTCTTGGCATGGGTGATGGGGTGGGTGTGGCAATTGGTTTTTATCTCTGTTGACCACGAGACAGAGACTCATTGTAAGTGCTATTCCCGAAGATCACAATTTTAGTCCTGTAGGTGTTCAGATTTACAGAGTTGGTCTTCATCCAGGGGCGATTTCAGTCATGCAGGCGTTAAACTTGATTCGGGTACTGAGCTTCCTTGAGGGAGAAAATAAGATGTGTGTCGTTGGCATGGAAGAGGATGCAGATGTTGTGAGAGCGGTTGATGCTGGCGAGAGGCATCATTTATACATTGAAGAGGGTCGGGCTCAGGACATTGCTGGTAAGACTCTAGTTTCTGGCGGAGGAGGCTTCGTGCGGTGCGGATATACGGCCCAAATTGCGGTCTTTACGAGGGGACTGACTGTGGAGCAATTTCAACATATATAAAGGACTCCCCTCGTACATTGAAACTATGGTGTAAAACATGCCAGCTGACCGTCGAAGCCCTAAGCCTCCCCCTGACCACAACCTTCTGTGAATAAGCTGCGAATCTGTGCTCTTCACAAATATTTAACAAGTTTCTCAAACGGAAAAAAAAGTTACTTACTGGCGGCATAGGACGTCTTGTCCCCTGATATGCACTGAAGACGTTTTTGGTGATTCTATTGCTGTGTGATGCGACTGATCCCTTGGTATCTGCACAGTCATGATGAAAAAGGTCCTGATGAAGGCGGTTTAAGCTGCCGAAACGCGCGTAGACCTGCTGCGGGAGCCTTAAGTCACATCTTGGCCCATTTTTTAGCATTGTCATCTTGCTAAATATTAATTCAGTTCCTTTCACCATCCTAGTTTGTAGTTTGAGTGTGGTATGATTGTTAGCACGTGAGTGTGTTGAGAGATATGGGTGTTACCAAGGGGTATTACTAAATAATTCTGTATGTTGTATGTTTTATATTTTTTTGTTGCAGATATTTATGACTCAACTGTACCTGTCCTGAAATTTTTGATATGAATTGAAAAATGTTTGTCTTGTGATTTCTGATTGATAACAGAACTTATATGAACTAAAAGATAAAAAGAGAAAAAATTAATTTTTATATGTTTTGAATAATTTCAGTATTTTATCTATCTTTTGTCACCTGGTTTGGATATTTATAAACATAATTGTGTAATTGAATTAGAAGGCCACTGCAGGAACGTCTTTACATTAGAATTGGTAAGACTCTAGTACCGTCGGTTACAAGAGGCCTGCCCCATTGGAGGTTGGCGCTGGCCTCTTGATCATATCTATGAGGCGACGCAAGCCACTTAGTGTGCTTTGCATGGCCTCATAGATATGGAGTCAAGCAAGGCAGCGCAGAGTGCTGCCTTGCCTTACTCTTCATCAAGGAGGCATTCCATGGGTGTTGCTTAGGGTGTTCCCACTCAACACCCATGGAATTTGACACTGCCCCAAATTTACAACATCATGTAAACCTGGGGCAGAGCCATATTCTTATACATCCCCAGAGCAGGCTTAGAGAGGAGAAATGTTTTCATTTCTACTTACTTTTTCCTCTTTCCACATGTGCTGCATTGTGCAGAACAAATAGAATGAGTAAATCGCCTCTCATGATTGTTTATATGCAGGAAGGTGCACAACACAGACACCCTTGTGCAATGGTGCTTGGGTGCCTGCTTTGCATTTGGGTGCAAATTGTGTGCTGGCGCTGGCTGAAAGGACAGAAATGTACTGTATCTTTTAAATACAGTGCATTCCTACCCTTTCGAATTGGCGAAAGGCAGCATAGCAAAATGACTTGCGGTGCTGCCCTAAGCCAATTCTATGTAAATGAGTCCCTTGGTATTTTGGTAACATTCAGAGTTTATTGGCTGAAGCCAGGGTTTTGGTCACACAGCAAAGTGCACGGTGACAGTGCGATCCCGATCTCTCATGAACACAGTACAGCACCATCAACCAATTACGCCCTCATTTCAGACAGTAAACAGTATAATAACTTGGTGTTCCGACAAGCCCAGTTGTAGACATGTTAGTGGTAATATATATTGATGTGAGCCTTTTTTCAATAAAATACTGCCTGTGTCATTCCAGTTATACTGAAATGTGTGTGTGTATCCACGCAAAATAGTTTCACTACACGTCCAAAAACAAACTGGGCTTTCCAAAAATGTCTCGGGCCATGTTTGCTATTTTTGTCAGTCCTGTAAATAAAAGGCATGATAGTTTTTTCTCAATTTTGCTGTGCTTTCTCAAAAACGCTGTGGCTAGTGAGTGACTTCTGATAACGCTGCACGTTATTTTTGTTGTTAAGATCACGTGTTACAGTGCAACGTCCCACCGACCTATTGGACCACAAAAAACACGTATCTGCTCAGCTTCCATTCTGTGTAATTTAGCTGGTGCTCATGTAAAAGTGATACAGTGACCTAGGGCCGAGTTCGCTCTAGATAAATCTGCATAACCCATTCATTTTTTTATTTTTTTTAAAACGAAAAAAATCTTGTTCTTCCTAGTTGAACAGTGGTGAGTCGTTTGCAGACAGCGCCGCTCGATGCGTCGGGCTGCTGGAGCCCAGCGGGGCCGCGAAGAAAGCCAAGGAAATGTCTGTCACGCCGCGCAGGCCAGAACATGCCAGCCGCCATCAGCAGCAATTTGGGAGAAGAATGCGATGAAAGCTGATGTGACCGCTGCTCCGTTCCTCTGAGGGTGTGGCGGCGGCAGTTATGTAGGCGCGAGAAGCGGCGTTTATATGCGGCGCACAGGAAGGGAAGAGGATAAAGGACATGTAATCACTCTGCCTTACTTCAACAAGATCTGTGACTCAGGGGCCGCCTGCTCGCTCTGACACGGAGCCGGCATCGCTCAATCCATCTCCTGAAATGACTCTGTTTACCTGGGTGTGCTTAAAACTTCAAATGGAGCTTTCTTGGTCTACTTATCCAACTGTGTGGACAATGACGTAAACATGCTCTCAGCTTTTTGTGTGAATGGAGACAAAATCTTTGGGAACAAGGGTGAAAAGTTACACTAATGCGTCCTAGGCAGGTGGCATAACTAATAAGAAAAGTACACGAGCCTGCTCTTACAGCATATACCTTAAAAACCCTAGATGGTTAGGACGAAAAGCTGGTTGACATACATCGGGTCTCGTCGCACAGGTGATCTTGTTCTCATGTCAAGATCTCTGTCTCCCTCACACAGTCTTCCCGCTCATCTCGCTATACCTTTTGTGCGACCTGATGCCAGGTCAACTGCACCTTCAGCCTCACTGCAGGAAGCCCCTTCCCACACACTAACACTTACCTCGCTGTATTCAGCTATAGGGTAGGAGGTGGGGAGTGCCTGTCACCTGGGCTTATTGTCTTACTGTAGAATAAAAATGAAACGCAAAACATCTTAATAGAACTTCTTTATGTAATACTTGGCATCTGGAACATCTGGTAAGTATAAGGTCGTACCATAGTATAAACCCTGACATGAACAAAAGACTTCTCCTATTTTTATTTCACGGTAACTCAAATGCTTGGTTTGTCTTGTCTGGCACATTGATTTGCTTAAAAAAGACTTGCACTACTTCAGTCCAACATATTATTGACTACACTGTCGGTCTCATTTATACTTCCATTAGTTTTCCATTAGTTCTTGTTTAATCCAACCTAGTTAACTTTGGGAGGGAAACATGCAAATATTTTGAGTTTTCAACCATAAAAAACGTGAGAAACCATGTAATATTTTATGCAATCACCTATTGAATTTGCAAAACTTGGAATAAGTAGGAATTAGTATTGGCAGTAAAAATGGAACTTTGCAGTATGGGAAATTCATGTGCAACAATACTTCCCCAATTTGTAATTAATTATTGCCTAAATAGTTTTAATGTCTCATTGCTTTATCTTCCATGGATTTGGGCTTTGAGCAATTGGGCCAAGTACCCCTTCAGCTCTTGACTCTTAGTGGTAGCGTGTGTTGAGCAGTCCCAGGCTTTTCCGGGAGGATGTAGGTGTAAGGCGAGAACAGACTTACAATTCAAAATACATGCTGCAACCCCCAAAAAAGATTATCGTCCAGGCAAATACTTTTTTGTTTATAAAGTAATATTTACATACTAACATAAGGTACAATACAACACACAGCAAATACTATATACAGCCTTCCTGAGCCAAGCCCACTACCTGGGTGAGCATTCCAGTCCCACTTCTCCGTTTATGGCTGTTAGAAATGGGATTTCTGGTTGGCTAAGGCTTGCGCCCAAAGCCAGGCAGAAACCACCACTCTAGTCAGGGCAAGGGAGTTACACACTGATGATAACCCCTGATCACCCCCTTGGTAGCTTGACACGAGCAGTCAGGCTTATCTTAGAGACAATGTATAAAGCGATTGCGCAACACACACACAGCAGCAACACACTAGGCACACCACTACAAAAGGAACTCCACACAAATTGGGGTGGACTCCTGCTCCTCTCGGCACTCAAGAGCGGCAATCCCCACATTAGGATTCCCTCGAGGTACGTTGCAGCTTCGTGCTGCAGAGCTCACACGCTCTCCTCTAGGAAAATAGAATGCCCTCAATAGTCCCAGGGCAAAGGCTGGACAATAAAAAAAAATGAGCTCACAAGGCGCTAGGGGCCACAGCTCCAGCCAGCAGAGTGTCCTTGGTGCTGGGGAGAGTGCAGCGCAGCCCAGCGCAGCCAGGCAGGCCTGCACGCTGGGACCCCCAGGAGACAGCAGCTGGGCCCCACAGCGGTTCCTCCTGGCTGAGGGTCAAGTACAAGCACACCCTTCATGGGGTCACTGCCCCTATTTTTTTTACTACCTCTCCCCGTTCTCTGCACCAGCACAGGGCTTGGGGAACCAGCAGAAACGGGTTCAGAGGGGAAATTGGAGCACTCTGTTTGCCAGGCTCCTTTTCCCTATTGTTAGGTGGGGGCTCGCCATCAGACACAACACAGGGGGCAGAGCCATCATTCACTAGAGCAGGCACAATCTTATTAAGGGACCAGTGACTACCCCTCCCACTACTCAGAATTTAGATGTCCCATGCAGCCTAGCGCTGACTTACCCTGCCCTTCCTGGAGCCACACACATTTTACTAGCCACTGTCTCTCAAAAGCCAGACATGCAATTCACATCAGGCAGGCAGACACATAGCACACAGAAATGGCAATTTCTAAAAGTGGTATTTCTAAAATAGTTATAATAGATCTGCGCACACCATTGCATAGCATTTATTATCACTAGTCCAAGCATACCAAACTAGACCACGCTGCTCCTCTCATATCAGGGTTTACCACTGAAACACTTATCAGGGAATCCCCAATGCATTCTTATGGGAGGGCAGCCCCACAGTAGTGAGTAACCAAAATGGCTGTATGTCACTACCAGGACATGTCACACTTTTAAGGTACATGTCCTATCTTTTACCTACAATGAACCCTGCTCATAGGGCTAGCTGGGGCTTACCTTAGGGTTGACTGAAATGTAGGAAAAGGGGGGTCATGGACATGGCACACACTTTAGGTGCTACGTCACAGCGGCAGTCACACTGTACGCACATGCCCTGCAATGGCAGAGGCCTGAGATAGGTTTGAAAGGCTACCTTTGGTGTGTGGCGCATCAAGTGCTGCAAGCCCACCAGTAGCATTTAATTTACCCTCCCTGGATATATGAGATACCACTTTACAAGGGACTGACAGGTAAATTAAAATAGGCCGAACAGGTGTAGACCAATCCTCATTTTTTCAACACAGAGAGCACACGCACTTTACACTGGACTGCAGTGCTAAAATGCCAAGAGTCCTAAAACCACCAACACCGTGTCGGAAAAAAGGGCTAGGAGAAAGGCAAAAAGTAGAGGGATGTCCCTGCAAAAAGGGCCAAGTCCAACAATGGTTGAATGTTTTCCCAGTCACATGTGGCAACATCCAAGCGAAGCCCTGCTAAGGCGTTCAAGTCTTAGAAGTTCTGTGGGGATCTTTAGTAAGACCTTGAGTCCCTG
Source organism: Lissotriton vulgaris (assembly GCF_964263255.1). Classification (NCBI taxonomy): domain Eukaryota; kingdom Metazoa; phylum Chordata; class Amphibia; order Caudata; family Salamandridae; genus Lissotriton; species Lissotriton vulgaris. The sequence continues at coordinate 1,432,928,847 of NC_141693.1, read as the reverse complement.
CATTTGAGTGCGTAAAATCAGAGCAAGTTCCCTAGGGCCCAGCAGCCAATTTGTCAGTCTCACCTGCTCCCGCAGAGTGGTGGGGCAAGGTCCCCTGGTGCCCATCGGTAGCCCGATTGTGTCCAGATGGTGGGAAACTACAGTTGCAGTGGTCACCATCCCTGGCACCCCTTCGATGCGGTAATTCTCTTCTGGGTTCTGGGTCAGGTTGTTGATGTTTCTGGATGGGGGAGTTGAAAGTTTTATGGGATTACAAAGAATACCATTATTGAGAAATCATTTCACTTAAACTGTTTAATGGAAATTGTCATAATGAATGACATTTAGCATTTCATAGAAATTCATTCACAGAATATCTTTTTTTCAAAGTTGGCTTTTGCATGCTTTATTTTTTAAGGTTTAAACACACTGGTTGCAGCTCTTACTTATGGCCAGTCAGTTATGTCGGAGGTATTTATTTCAGTGTTTTACGTCAGGGGACATTATGTCAGATTCATGCCTTTTGCATTATCAAGCAATTACTTAGGATACTTTGAATTCACTGACCCCTGACCATCCCTCAACACCATCCATCCCTTTTCCCTCATAACCCCAAAACATTACCAATTCTTGCCCCTTAAAAAAACCCTCACCACACCTAAACTACGCCCATCCCTGAAACTTAAAGGCCCTTTTACCCCTTCACTCACCACATCCCACAAACCTAAAACCCCCTCATTAAACCTAAACCGCACTCATCCCAGAACCCTAAACCCCCTTTTCACTCCTAATATCCACCAATCACAGAAAACTTAAGCCCCCCTCATTACACCTAAACTGCACCAATCCCTGATACCTAAACTACAAACATCCCTTAACCCTAAAAGCCCTTTCTGCCTCTGCACTCCACCCACACCTGCATCATAAAACCCCTCCCTACCCATAAACTCCAGTCATTCCTCAGTACTAAAAAAAGCCTTTCTACACATAAATCACACCCATCCCTGACCCCTTAAAACTCCTCCAAAAACGGAAACTCCAACCATCTCTGAACCCTAAAAAATACATCTCTGCCCTTAAAGTGAACCCACCCAACCCTTGAAACTCCTCAAGACACCCAAACTCCACCCATCCCTGAACCCTAAAAAAAACCTCCATGCACTTAAACACCACCCATTTATGACCCCTAAAAATTCCTCACCGCCCCAAAACCCTACCCACCACTGGACCCTAAAACTCCCTTCTACATCTAAACTCCACCCATCCTGAATCCCTAAAACCCTCACCCATTCAAAACTCCACCCAATCCTGAACCACTGCGCCTTCGGTGCGACCACTGGACCTTCGGCCTGGTCGCCCCCACGCTCCTCGCCTCTCCTGCCTCCTGAGCCTCACCTGCTGCCTGTGATTAGCGCCGACGCCGATTCCAGCGCCCCAGCCACCGCAGGGCCGCCCGCCAAGCCTGCACCCGTTTTCCCGCCGCTGACTGCCTGCGGCCCCGCCCCCACGCCAGCCGATTGGATCCCACGCTCCCGCCTCCCACCGGACCCTCCCTCCCGGCTCCCTTCTTAAAGGGGACCTAGACTCCTACTCGGGAGCGACCACTGTGCCTTCGGCCTAGTCACCCCCACGCTCCTCGCCTCTCCTGCCTCCTGAGTCTCACCTGTTGCCTGTGATTAGCGCCAACGCCGATTCCAGTGCCCCAGCCGCCGCAGGGGCACCGCCAAGCCTGCACCCGTTTTCCCGCCGCTGACTGCCTGCGGCCCCGCCCCCACGCCAGCCGATTGGATCCCACACTCCCGCCTCCCACTGGACCCTCCCTCCCGGCTCCCTTCTTATGACGCCCCCAGAGCGGCCACGCGCAGCGGGAGCACCGAATGAGCGCCGAAGGTGCACCAAAGGTAAGCCCGTCTGCACCCGTCCGCGCCTGGACCGCGCCCAATGCCAGAACCCCTGGCCCCCGCAGACACCAGCCCACCCGCCGGACCTACAACGCCACTGAACTCAACGCACTCAACGCCGGCCGAATCCCGGACTGCTACCGAGTCACCCCGAGACGCACCCACGGACCCTTATGCTGCCACTCCTGCAAGTTCACCTGCATCCGGACCTGCACTACTCCATCACCGACCAAGACCAAGACGAGCAACAGCAGCAGCCATCTGAAATGCATCCTGCTCAACACCCGCTCCGTCCACAGACACGCCGTCGAGCTCTGGAACCTGCTCGACACCACAGCCCCAGACGTCGCCTTCTTCACGGAAACCTGGATGAACGCCTCTTCAGCGCACGACATCGCCATCGCCATCCCAGACGGCTACAAGATCATCCAGAGGGACCGCATCAACCAGACTGGAGGAGGCATCGCCATCATCCACAAGAACACCATCCGCATCACGACCAACACCGATGACACCCTCGCACCTGCCGAGCACCTCCACTTCCAAGTCCACATCAACCCCAAGACCACCCTCAGAGGCACCCTCATCTACAGACCCCCGGGACCACGCACACAATTCAGCGAGGACATCGCCGACTTCGTCAGCCCGCACGCCCTCCCCTCCGTTGACTACATCCTCCTCGGGGACCTCAACTTCCACCTGGAGAACAACAACGACCGCAACACCACCACCCTGCTGGACAACCTCGCAAACCTCGGACTCAAGCAGCTGGTGACCACCCCCACCCACTACGCCGGACACACACTCGACCCCGTCTTCTCATCCAGCAAGGACATCACCTTCAGCCACGCCACCGGACTCCACTGGATGGACCACAGCTGCGTCCACTTCAGCTTCAGAAGGACCATGATCCACCACCACCAGCAACAGGCTGCACGCAGAAGCTGGAACAAGATCACAGCCGACCAGCTTGCGACTTCCCTGAGCAAGAACCCACCCACCAGCGCAACGAACCCCAGCCAAGCGGCCACCAACCTCACAAAGTGGATCAGCGACTGCGCAGACGACCTCGCCCCTGAGGACCCCGCCTAGCAGACCTGGCAGCAAGAAAGCCCCATGGTTCACCAACGAACTCAAGAGCTCCAAGAAGAACTGCCGAGCCCTCGAGAGAGCCTGGTGCAGAGACCCAACACCGGACAACATGACTGCCCTCAAGCTCGCCACCCGAAAACACCACCAATGGATCCACGCCACCAAGAAAACTGCATTCAAGGAACGACTGGACAACAACGCACACAACAGCAAGGAACTCTTCAACATCGGTAAAGAGCTCTCTAACCCCAACATGGAAACAACGACATCACCCCTCCGCAAGACCTCTGCAACTCCCTCGCCTCCTACTTCCACAACAAGATCGCGGACATACACAACAGCTTCAGCACGCCACGACCAAACCACTGCCCCCCACCACCAACGTCCGCGCCTGGACCCCGATCAGCACCGAAGACACCGTCCGCACGATGAACTCCATCCACTCCGGATCGCCGACGAACCCCTGCCCTCACCACGTCTTCAACAAGGCCGACGCGGTCATCGCACCCCACCTGCGGGACATCATCAACACCTCCTTCGACACTGCTACCTTCCCGGAGAACTGGAAGCACGCCTAACTCAGCGCTCTACTAAAGAAGCCATCAGCTGACCCCACCGACCTCAAGAACTACCGCCCCATCTCGCTGCTCCTGTTCCCTGCAAAAGTCATCGAGAAGACCGTCAACAAGCAGCTGGCCACCTTCCTCGAGACGAACGGATCCCTCGACCTCTCGCAGTCTGGCTTCCGGGCCAACCACAGCACCGAGACCGCCCTGATCGCAGCCACCGATGACATCCGAGCCTGCTTGACAACGGAGAAACAGCAGCCCTCATCCTCCTAGACCTCTCCGCGGCCTTCGACACTGTCTGTCACCGCACCCTAGTGCAGCGCCTCAGCAACGTCAGAATCCAAGAGAAGGCACTAGAATGGATCATCTCCTTCCTCGCCGGAAGGACACAGAGAGTCCGCCTCTCCCCGTTCAGATCAGAAGCCACCAAAGTCATCTGCGGCGTTCCTCAAGGCTCCTCGCTCAGTCCAACCCTCTTCAACGTCTACATGAGCCCCCTCACAGACATCGCACACCAGCACAACCTCAACATCATCTCCTACGCCGACGACACCCAGCTGATCCTCTCCCTCACCAACGACCGCCACCACCGCCAGAGCCAACCTTCACGAAGGAATGAAAGAGGTAGCCGAATGGACGAAGAACATCCGCCTGAAACTGAACTCGGACAAGATGGAAGTCCTCATCCTGGGATCTTCACCCTCCGCCTGGGACGACTACCCAAACCAACAGACCACGCATGCAACCTGGGCTTCATCCTGGACTCCTCCCTCTCCATGACCAGACAAGTCAACTCCGTCTCCTCGTCGTGCCTCAACATCCTGCGCATGCTACGTAAGATCTTCCAATGGATCCCCACCGAGACCAGGAAGACGGTCACCCAGGCCCTCGTCACCAGCCGTCTGGACTACGGCAACTCCCTCTACGCCGGAACCACCGCCAAACTCCAGAAGAGACTCCAGCGGATCTAGAACGCCTCAGCACGACTCATCCTGGACATCCCCCCGTCGCAGCCACGTCTCAGGACACCTGAGAGACCTGCACTGGCTCCCGGTCAACAAGAGAATCACCTTCCGTCTCCTCATCCACGCACACAAAGCCCTACACAACCAAGGCCCAGGATACCTCAACAGCCGCCTCAACTTCTACGCTCCCAAACGCCAGCTTCGATCGACCGGCCACGCCCTCGCCGCCGTCCCCCGCATCCGAAGAGCCAGCACAGGGGGACGGTCCTTCTCCTACCTCGCTGCCAAGACTTGGAACTCCCTCCCGACCCACCTCCGCCTGACCCAGGACCACCTCGCCTTCAAGAAGCTACTCAAGACCTGGCTGTTCGAGCAGTAGCGGACCCCCCTCCCCTAGCGCCTTGAGACCCTCTGGGTGAGTAGTGCTTTGATTGATTGATTGATTGATTGATTGAACCCTAAAAACTCTTCACCACCCCTAACCTCTACCCATTATTGAACCATAAAAAACATCAACAGTCCTAAACTCTGTCCATCCATGAACCCTTAAACCCCTCTACACCCCTACACTCCACCCATACCTGAACCCTCCAAAAACATTCACCAACCCTAATCTCCATCCAGCCTTCAATCCTAAAAATCCTTTCATTTGCCTGAACTTCACTGATTCCTAGATTCTAAAAACCCCTGATGTCCCCCAAAAATCACCCAACCTTACACCCAAAAACTCCTCACTAGTCCTAAACTCCACCAAAGTTTAATGCAATTCACGATTTTCCCATAAAATAGTTTTTCCTGTAAAGTGTTTCCTTGAATTTTTTTATTTATTTGTATTTCCTAAAAAATGTCTTTCCTTAAAATTGGCTTTCCATGATTTGCTTTCCTCCAATGTGGTTTCTCAGTTTTACTTTTTCAATTGATTTACATACACCAGGAATGGAAGTCATTGTTCTCACTCTCCACGGGGCACAGCTTGCAATGTTTCCTCAGCTGCACTTGGGGTCAGGGCAATGGCCCTCTTCTTTCTAGCACGTAGGTAGGGTCATATCCAATCAATCAAGTGGCTTGTAAAGTGCAACTACTCACCCATAACAGTCTCAAGGTGCTGGGTGGTGGGGGTTGGATGTCGTCAGATCTGCAGCAAGGCACTGTGGTTCAGTCGAAGAACCAGGTCTTGAGGTCCTTCCTGAATTGGGGCAGTGACAGTGATTGCCTTAGGGAGAGAGGCAGGGTGTTCCAGGTCTTTGCTGTGAGGTAGGTGAAGGATTTTCCCCCCTGGTCTTGCGGCCGTGGATGGCAGCTAAGGCCAGTTTAGCAAAGTGGAGGTCTAAAACAATTGACATATACTCAATTGAAAGTAGTGTGGCCATAGTCTGTCGTGTGAGGGACAGGGTAGGGATACCCTTCCCCCTAGCCCTTGTGGGGGGAGGGGGTGGCCCAGAGGATCCCCATTGGGGCCAAAATGAAAAAAAGGAATGTTTTGTTTTGCCATGATCCCGCTGTTCTTCTGTGTGATCGCGGAAAAAAAACAAAATGGTGGGTGACATTTATTTTTAAGTAAAATGACCTGCATGGTAGGCTAGGGCCATGGGGTCAAACAAAACACATATTGGAGAGCGGGTATGTGCAGGACCTTCTTCCTGAGCCAATATTGACCCCAGGGGTCCAATCTGCATACTCCCGGCAGTACTATGAAAGGGGAGGTGGGCACACTACCCCCTTCCCTGAGCAGATTACGGCCTAGTGACCCCATTCCCTGGGGCCCGGAATTATTATGAAAGGCAACGGGGTTCCCATGGCCTGTAAAGGATGCAAGAGGGGGGTCCATGTGTCCACTCCCCTTTCAAAATGCATCTCTCCCTGGGCGATAGGGCCACTGCGGCCTGAAAAGGCTTGGGGATAGGGGCTGTGCACCCCCTTCCATTTTAATGAATATTGGCCCTGGGGATGGGCCCCTGGAGTCCTCCAAAGGCTCAGGTAGGAAGGCGGCACACCCCTACACCGTTTCATAAAGTTTGGCCACAGAGGATAGGGTCCCCAGATCCTGAAAAGGCTGGGTGAGGGGGGACTTGCAACCTCCCATTAAAAATAATGTAGCCCTAGGGTATGGGGTTCTTTGGCCTATAAAGGCTTGGAGAAGAGACCTACGAGCTCTCCCTTTTATTGAATGTTGGCTCTGGGGAATGGGGTCCCGGGGCTTTTTCCAACTATAGTGTGCCTTTATCCTTCGGTTGTTTCAGTATATTACAAAGGCTTTTTTTTTAAATCAAGTAAAGTATAATCACAATTCCTAATCATAATGTCACTTTAGTTCTGTAACCTTTGGTTTTATCAGTGAAAAAACGTGTTTATATATATTTATATAAACACATACATATATATGTATCTAATTAAGGTATATATAAGTGAAGTTAAGTATGGTAAAATTATACTACCCTATATCCACTCACCTTCATGATATTTTGCTCCTCAATATTTTGGTCCCCCAATTCTTTTGTAGTTGATACTCTGGTGGAAATGACATTGATCATGGTGCTTTTGAAATTCACTATCTGAAGATCATTTTGAATTAGCCTTTAGTTTAATTTAGTACATGGGGTACAAACTACTAGTATCTAGATTCACCAGGGAGACAAGGTTCCTGTCAGTGGATGCAGAGCATCCAGAGACACTTGCTAAGATGACTGAGCGAGTGTGTGTCGGAGGATTCACTATTGACGAGCTACGCAGCTCATCCATCCTTCTGACACACAAGTGCCCTGAAGGTGAAGTGAGGTAACATTTTAGCACTATAACACTCCTACCATATACATTCAAAGTAAACCACTGTATTAACACTTTCCTCTTCTCACACTTTCCTATTCAATTCGTTTGTACGGCGACCCAGAATGTCTGTCTTTATTGCACCCATTACAATGTCTATTTCCTGTGACATCCTCTTAAACAATGTATAACTGATTCTTAGCTTTTTTCAAGTCCTCTTCAAACCTTTAATGTATTTTAGAAGACAGATAGCCTAATGAATTGGCACAACCTGTTCATAATTAGGTGTAACCTGGATGCAATAATTTCTCACCTTTTATTTCTTCTGAAGTCCGAAAATTAATACATTGAATTTAGTTAATGAAGTAATACACTAGGGGCCCGAAATAGATAATCCTCATTTACTGACTCTAAAATACCGAATTTTACCGATTCGGTATTCTAGATTCGGTAAATGAGATGTAGCTAAAAATTTGGTATTTTTTACCGAATCGGTAGGATTCGGTAATCACCGAATCGGTATTTACAGATTCGGTAATTGCCATTCATTCCTGTGGGCCTTGAGGCCCATTGGAATCAATGTCAATTACCGAATCAGTAAATACCGATTCGGTAAAAATACCGATTTGTCAAGGGGAACAGGGTGTCACTTTGACACCCTGTTGCACCCCTGATTTTGGCTTGTTTGCTTAGGGCATGTATGTGTGCCACATGGCACAGGTGTACATGCACAGATGTGCATGTGGACAGGTATTCGTTATTTACCACCAAATAGTATTTGGTGGAAAATAACGAATCAGTAATGGCCTGTGGCACTGTTTAAAGTGCCACCTACATCTGGATTTACCGATTCGGTAACTTTACCGATGCAGTATTTTACCGAATCGGTAAAATTAATGCCACCTACATGTCAAATCTCAAATACCGGTCGGTAACGGTCGAAATCGGCCGTTACCGACCGGTATTTGACGACCTAGATCTGGACCGAAAACTTTTACTATAAGTGTCAAAAGATAATCTCTGGTGTATATTATGGAGGCATTCACAATTGTGTCAGAAGAATTGAGACAGAAAACGTGTACTGCAAGCATTTGTGGTTATTAAATAGAGAAATTTCATGTAGTCCACAACAGAGACATTTAAAAAAATGCTATTTCATTCATTTTGAAAAACTAGCAGTAATTAATTTGAGACTGGCACACCTGTTCTTTGCTGTCCAAAATCACAACTTCTTTCTGCGTATGTAAATCCAGTTTTAGTATCCATTTATAGTAATGACTGAAAATGTTAAATTTATTACATGAAATTCAAAACATTTCTTTGATAGATTTAAGAATACCACAATGTCCGCTCTATAGAAAACATGGTCTCTTCCATTAGCTTTTCAGCTGCAAAATGGATTACACTGTTTTGAACTTTCTAAAGTCATCGAACCAAGTGTCAGAAAGACTGAGGTTACTCTGTAATCAAGGTAGGCACAATTGATTGCCCTGAATGTCACAGGGAGTCAGTTGATGGATCTCTGAAATCGGATTCAGCCGTATGATTACGTAGCCATAACAGAATGATAACAATCATTGTTAACAGACAAACCTTCTCAACATTGACTGTGCTTTCTGTCACCAGCCCTTAGTATCAAGTACCAAATGTTTCTCTTCTATTGAGCCTCACATGCCAATAAACATGAGCGTCTCTTTGTCAGCGTGACATTGATCGTGAATTTCAGAGAAGCAATTTATTGTATGACTGCTCATGCCTGTTGACTTATCTTCAGCAACACCTGGATGCACTTTATTAAAAGTTGTGAAATATTAAAATATCTTGACACACGTGCAATCGTGTAATCTATCCAGCGAAGCAGTGTAATCTCTAGAAGAGAATTTTAGAGGAGTACACAAGGAACCTCAGGTAAAACTGGCGGTGCCAGTGGATCCGTGGTGTATGGAAGAGTTAGTAGTCTTTGGAGTTTCTCAGTTATTCCCATTCGCCTCTTAACACCACTCTGTTCTGTTAGTAAGACACAGTCTTTTCTTCCTGGTATATTTCTTAAACACTTCACTGCAAAACCCACACCTCACCTCTTTCTGTCTTCTTTGGCACCATCTTTTCACTCTCTTCGGTATGCACTTTGTTGCATCTCCTTCATTTCATGATCCCCCATACACACATAACACACCTGAAAGCACTGCATTTTCGTAAACTTTTGTCATGTCAGTATTTCGATTGCTGTGTACCCCCTTCACTTATTTCCGCATAGAAACACGTTTGCAATTGGTACACCTTAACATTGATGTCTGCACTGTGCAGAGAAGCCTTCAGAAGCGGTCGCTCCCCACGCAGCTCCCCACACTGTTGTGGTATCGTAGCGCTTTACACTGCCAGATTGCCTTAGTCGCATTGCTCCTACTCCCATTGTTGCCTGTTTGCTATTAATTCTTTTATCGTAGCGCTATATTTGTAAAACGCGCATTATTGCCTGTCTGCTGTTCTCTTTAAATATTTATTGTAGCGCTATATTTCGAAAGCGCGCATCCAGTAGCATTGTATTGTGCTTGGCTGCCTTAGGCTGAATAATTTCATTTGTGCACAGCGTTAATTTAAGGTTGTATTTTGATTTGTGCATAGCGTTTATTTAAGGTTGTACCCCAATCCAGTTTTGCTTTTGACCTGCAGCCATTTTGTTGTTTGTTGTTGTGCCTCCCTGCCCGGACCTCCACCCCGCTACCGCTTCCCAGCTGCTCCTCCCTCCCACTGATACTGTAGGCTTTACTTTCCTGCATTTACGCTGTGACCGTCCTGAAGCTTCCAGAAGCGGTCGCTCCCCATGCAGCTCCCCGCACTGTTGTGGTATCGTAGCGCTTTACACTGGCAGATTGTCTTAGTCGCATTGCTCCTACGCCCATTGTTGCCTGTTTGCTATTAATTCTTTTATCGTAGCGCTATATTTGTAAAACGCGCATTATTGCCTGTCTGCTGTTCTCTTTAAATATTTATCGTACCGCTATATTTCGAAAGCGCGCATCCAGTAGCATTGTATTGTGCTTGGCTGCCTTAGGCTGAATAATTTCATTTGTGCATAGCGTTAATTTAAGGTTGTATTTTGATTTGTGCATAGCGTTTATTTAAGTTTGTGCCCCAATCCAGTTTCGCTTTTGGCCTGCAGCCATTTTGTTGTTTGTTGTTGTGCCTCCCTGCCCGAACCTCCACCCCGCTATCGCCTCCCAGCTGCTCCTCCCTAGCCCCTCCCCCCCCTCCACTACCCTCTTATGACAGATACTTTTGCGTGCAGCGTTCACGCGCAGCGGTCGCGCCCCATGCGCGCCGAAGGTGCGCCAAAGGTAAGCCCGTCTACGCCCGTCCGCGCCTGGACCGCCCCCAGTGCCAGACCCCCTGGCCCCCGCAAAATCCACTCCGCTCGCATAACATACGATGCTGCAACCCTTTCAGCCCTTAACCCCGCCCGCCCACCTACCTGCTACCAAGCCGTCCCAGGACACACCCATGGACCCTTCACCTGACACTCCTGCAAGTTCGACTGCATCAGAACCCACACCAAATCCACAAACTCCAAACAGAGCTCCAACACTAACCAACTAAAGTGCATCCTGCTCAACACCCGCTCGGTCCACAGACACGCCATTGAACTCTGGAACCTACTCGACACTACATCACCGGATGTCGCCTTCCTTACAGAAACCTGGATGAACGCATCATCAGCTCCCGATATCGCCATAGCCATCCCGGGCAGCTACAAAATCATCCGAAAGGACCGCACCAACCAAACTGGAGAAGGCATCGCCATCGTCCACAAGAACACCATCCGCATCACGACCAGTTCCGACGACCACCTCACAAACGCCGAACACCTTCACTTCCAGATCCACACCGACCCTAAGACCACACTCAGAGGCACCCTCATCTACAGACCACCAGGACCCCGCGCACAATTCAACGATGACATCACTGACTTCATCAGCCCACACGCCCTCCCCTCCGAGGACTACATTCTACTGGATGACCTCAACTATCACCTTGAAAAGAAAAACGACCCCAACACCACCACCCTTCTGGACAACCTGGCCAACCTCGGACTCGAACAACTTGTCACTACCCCCACCCACTATGCCGGACACACGCTCGACCCAATCTTCACCTCCAGCAAACACATCTCCTTCAATCACACCACAGCTCTCCACTGGACGGACCACAGCTGCGTTCACTTCAACTACAAAAAGACCACGACCCATAACCCCCCACTACCTATTCCCCGAAGAAACTGGAACAAAATTACCACGACCAGCTCTTCACATCGCTACACCAAAACCCCCCTGCCAAGTCATCGGACCCAAACCAAGCAGCCACCAACCTCACACATTGGATCACCCATGGCGCTGACGAACTAGCACCCTTGAAGAACCATCAAATCAAGCAAGGTAACAAAAAAGCCCCCTGGTTCAACGATGACCTTAAAAAATCCAAAAAGACATGTCGCACCCTCGTGAAAGCCTGGAGAAAAAACCCTTCCACTGACAACCTGACCACCTTCAAGAACGCTACCCGTAAACACCACCAACTGATCCGATCCACCAAGAAATCAGCATTCAAGGAACGACTTGACAACAACGCCCACAACAGCAAGGAACTATTCAACATCGTCAAAGATTTTACCAACCCCACCGCCGCCACCAACGACATCACTCCCTCCCAAGACCTCTGCGATTCCGTAGCCTCTTTCTTCTACAACAAAATCGCCGACATACATAACAGCTTTGAAAACCAGTCCGGAGACCAGTCCACTGCACCCACCCCCGAACCAACACCCCCCTCTAACAACCTCTGCGCCTGGAACCCAATCACCACTGAAGACACCATCCGTCTGATGAACTCCATCCACTCAGGATCGCCAACCGACCCATGTCCCCACCACATTTTCAACAAAGCAGACTCCATCCTCGCACCCCATCTCCGAGACGTCATCAACTGCTCCCTCAACTCCGCTCCCTTCCCGGAAAGCTGGAAACATGCCGAACTCAGCGCCCTTCTGAAGAAACCCACAGCAGACCCCACTGAACTTAAGAACTACCGCTCGATATCGCTCCTCCCATTCCCTGCCAAAGTTATAGAGAAAGCCGTCAACAATCAGCTCGCCGCCTTCCTCGAAGCCAACAAATCCCTCGACCCCTCACAGTCCGGCTTCCGAGCCAAACACAGCACCGAAACCGCCCTCATCGCAGCAACAGACGACATCCGAACGCTACTGGACAACGGAGAAACAGCTGCCCTCATCCTACTTGACCTCTCCGCAGCCTTCGACACAGTCTGTCATAGCACCCTCATACAACGCCTCAGCAACGTCGGAATACAAGGAAAAGCATTGGACTGGATCATCTCGTTCCTCGCCGGAAGAACCCAGAGAGTCCGCCTCCCCTTTTTTAGATCAGAGGCTACAGAAGTCATCTGCGGCGTTCCACAAGGATTATCACTCAGTCCCACCCTCTTCAACGTATACATGAGTCCCCTCGCATCCATCGCACGCCAACACAACCTCAACATTATCTCCTACGCAGACGACACCCAACTGATCCTCTGCCTCACCAAAGACCCAAAAACCGCAAAAACCAACTTGCACGAAGGAATGAAAGAAGTCGCCGAGTGGATGAAGAACAGCCGGCTAAAACTGAACTCGGACAAAATGGAAGTCCTCATCTTAGGATCATCCCCCTCCGCCTGGGACGACTCATGGTGGCCTCCGGCCCTGGGAACCGCACCTATACCGACGGACCACGCACGTAACCTGGGATTTATCCTGGACTCCTCCCTCTCGATGACCAGACAAGTCAACGCCGTCTCATCCTCATGCTTCAACATCCTACGCATGCTCAAAAAAATCTTCAGATGGATCCCCACCGAAACAAGAAAAACGGTCACCCACGCACTGGTCACTAGCCGTCTGGATTACGGAAACACCCTTTACGCCGGAACCACAGCCAAAGTACAGAAAAAACTCCAACGCATCCAAAACGCCTCAGCTAGACTCATACTGAACATCCCCCGTCAAGCTCACATTTCCGGTCACCTGAAAGACCTCCACTGGCTCCCTGTCAACAAGAGAATAACGTTCCGTCTCCTCACCCACACACACAAAGCCCATTATGACCTAGAACCCCAATGCCTCAACACGCGACTGTCCTTCTACACCCCCAACCGTCTACTTCGATCATCCAACCAAGCCCTCGCCGCAATTCCCCGCATCCATAGATCCACCATGGGAGGAAGAACCTTCTCCTACTTAGCGGCCAAAACCTGGAATTCTCTCCCCACCCACCTTCGCCTTGAACAGAACCACCTCTCCTTCAGAAAGCAACTCAAAACTTGGATATTCGATAAGTAAAATACCCCCCCTTCCCCAAGCGCCTTGAGACCCTCTGGGTGAATAGTGCGCTATACAAATCTCTGAACTTGAACTTGAACTATTAGATGAGCATGTATTCTGAACCCCTTTATGACACACTGATGGGACACACTAATGGGCAGTATGTGAAACTCACACTGCCTTCAGCCTGAACTCCAAAGCTCTCATTCATGGACCATTATAAACACTGCACCCAAACCTGAGCTCATCCACATAATTAGATGAGAATCTTTGTAGTACGTATTATACATGAGTTGTATGTTGCATTAAAAAAAAGACACAGAAACTCACCATCCTTGAATTATGGATGCAAGAGTCAGCAAAAGGTGAATTTAAACAGGAAAAATATTGCCATTCCCATACTGAGAGGGTAGTGCCTGTTTTTGCCGACTGTGACTGTCACCAGTGATAGGCACAGTTGGTGGGGTAGAACTGCTAATATGATGAGGCACAGGTCCCAGCTGCCACTCTCCCTCCCCAGCGACACCACACCAATGAAGATCAAGTTAAATGTTGCCATAGAAAATTTAGGAGGCTGAAATAAACACTGCACTGGTTTGTCACTTGTTCAGGTGAAGTGTCAAATGAAGCCAACTTGTGTGCCACATTATTGTATTGTATTGTAATTACATCTTTATAGCACTTACTTCCCTTGATGATGCATCGAAGTGCTTATGTGCAATGAAAAGTGATGAGAATACTATTGCACTGTTTAAGAGTGGAATAAACTATACTTTGTTGTTCTGACTACAAGTTCTGAAGAACATATTAATTTCCCATGTAAAAATGAAAAAGCTGGAGGGGTGGCCTGGCAAGATGACTGATCGTACACTCTAAGGGGCAGATTTATGAGGCCCTTGCTCCACGTTTACGCCGCTGTTGCGTCACGCAAGGTGGCGTAAACGTGGCGCATCCCTACGAGGCATTTACAACGTGACGCATCTATGGAGATGCATCACGGTGTAAGGCCCTGCGCCACATGAAACCTGCGTCAGGTTTCATGTAGGCATTCCGGTGCAGGGGGGGGCGGGGGGGGGGGCGTTCTGCCGCAGGAACGCCCCTGGAAAGTGACTCAGTGAAATCTACAAGATTTCACTGAGTCACTTTCTACGTCAATTCCTTACGCCTGCTTGAAGCAGGCGTAAGGGTGATGCACCATGCAATGTAGGGGTGGCCCCTGTGCATTACAGGAGTCATGTCGCACTTGCGACATGACTCCAGCAATGCGCCGCCCGTACGCCGAAAGATGCGTCACACATCTTCCCTGCCTTGCACCATGGTGCGCCGCATTGTAAATCCGGCGCACCATGGGTGGCGGAGCTGTGGCACACATTAACTGGCGCATCCCTGGGGATGCACCAGTTAACGTAAATCTGCCCCTAAGTCTGCGCTTCAAAGCCCTGAGAATTAATCCTTCACAATTCCGCTCGGATGAGACCTAGGGCCAGATGTAGGTAGCCCTTTACCGATCGGAATCTGCCGAAAATACCGATTTTCGGCCGTTTCCGATCGGTAAAGGGCTATTGAGATGTAGGGGCACATTTTCGGTAATTTTACCGAATCGGTATCATTACCGAATCGGTAAATTTACCGATTCGGTAATATGTACCGAATCGGTAAAATAATTACCGATTCGGTAATATTTACCGATTCGGTAAAATTACCGAAAATGCAATGTAGGTAGGCAATGTACCTCCTGCACATGGCTTACAGAATCGGTATTTTACCATGGAAAACAAATCCATGGTAAAATACCGATTCCGGTGTGCATGCACATGTGTGCATGCACACCTATGCCATGTGACAGGCAGACCTGCCCTTAGGGCAGGTCTGCCTGCCACATGGCACCCACGCCTGTTTAGGAGGTGCCAGGGGGTGTCAAAGTGACACCCCCTGCACCCTTGTGAAATTCGGTATTTACCGATTCGGTAAATACCGAATCGGTAAAGCCTATTGATTCCTATGGGCTTTGAAGCCCATAGGAATCAATAGGCTTTACCGATTCGGTATTTACCGAATCGGTAAATACCGAATTTTACCGATTCGGTAAAAGGGAACATCTGGATTCCCTACATACCAACCCCTCACATTTACCGAATCTTAATTACCGAATCGGTAAAATTCGGTAATTTTCGGTAATTAAGATTCGGTAAATGTAACTTACCTACATCTGGCCCCTAGATCCCATCATTCTGATGTGTGGCATGCTGCACAGCCACATATTGTCTGACTATTTGACAAATTGCCATTTCAGCGCTGTTTTATTCTGTGGCATGACCTAGACCTTAATGTGCACTGTGGTATCAAGGGGAGTAAAACGCAGGGCTATCAGGGCAGCTGTGTAGGTATCTTCCCCACTGGGGCTGGCGGCTGCGGGGATATCTTATTCCTGTTTATTGCAGGATTACTTTAGTGTCTCTGTGCTTATTTGACTCCCTCACCAGGAGTGGCAAGTTCACTATCGAAGGAAGTGGGTGTGCAGGGACGTTGGTTCGAATGCTCAATGATGGGCAACACAAAGTTTTGTTGGTGATGGTTATTCTTTATATATATAAAAAGAGAGAGGAACCCTTGGTAACCCATAAGACTGGGGTTCAAACAAGAAATTTATATATAGAGAGATGTCCTCTGGGAAAAACTAGTTGAATATCTACACCTTTATTCACATTCAAAGTCCACGCCACATTCGATCAGGTCCAAAATAATATACCACACACAATCTTAAGTCTGTTACGTATTGGCACAAAAACCTGTAGTCAATAAGCAGATGGCTGTAATTATTAAAAATATATGTTTCATCAAACATTTGTAAAGACATTTTACTTAAAAAGATCACAATAATGCAATTACAATACATTCAATGTTTAAACTCAGTTCATCAAAAAAAATACAAAAGTTATTTGCACGAGAGTTAAAAACAGACAATAACATTTGTCTTCAGGTGCAACAATAAAAAAAAAACTAAATCACCTAAGTCCTAGTTTGTTATAGATCATAGGTATCTAGGGTCCGCTTATATCCAAGAAATGTGTGGCTACAAAGAGAGCGTCAATGCGTTTCAAAGGAATAGTCATATAACACCTTCTTTTTCAAGACAGTAGTTTTGTTACTCCCGTTCTCTGAAAATTTAAGGTGATAGGTCTGACCCCAAGCCATCAGGAGCACCTCAAAATGATAAGTCCATGTTACTTCATTTAATGTCTCTTAGTATCATATATACCTCGGGTACCTGGTGTAGACCGGTAAATAGGCCTCTGCTCAAGAGTCACTGCCTCCGCCTCAGCCCTTCTTATTAGACTTCCACTACTTATTATGGGAAGTGTCGCCCCAGCGTCTTTTGTTTCCACTGTGCCTCTGAGGGACCTGCAATGGTTTTCAATTCCAATCGAGCTTGCCTTAGATAGTATTGAGCTCTATTTATTTATTTTCAAACCGAGAACCGGCGGCGTTTCAATACGTATGTCCTGGTGACTTCTTTTGATGTTAACATTAAAAGAAGGCACCAGGATGGACATATTGAAATGCCGCCGGCCAATACGTCCGTCCTGGTGCCTTCTTTTAAGGGGCTTGGGGGCAGACCTATCACCTTAAATTTTAAGAGAACAGAAGTAACAAAACTACTGTCTTGAAAAAGAAGGTGTTATATGACTATTCCTTCGAAACGCGTCGACGCTCTCTTTGTAGCCACAAATTTGTTTGTATATAAGAGGACCCTAGATATCTATGATCTATAACAAACTAGGACGTAGGTGGTTTAATTCTCTTTTTGATTGTGGCAACTGATGACAAGTGTTATTGTCTGTTTTTAACTCTCGTGCAAATAACTTTTGTATTTTTTTGGATGAACTGGTTTTAAACATTGAAAGTAATGTAATTGCATTATTGTGATCTTTTTAACTGAAATGTATTTATAAATGTTCAACTAAAC
This sequence comes from Lissotriton vulgaris, assembly GCF_964263255.1. NCBI lineage: Eukaryota > Metazoa > Chordata > Amphibia > Caudata > Salamandridae > Lissotriton > Lissotriton vulgaris. Next base: position 1,432,911,238 of record NC_141693.1, on the reverse strand, counting down.
ATATATTTTTAATAATTACAGACATCTGCTTATTGACTACAGGATTTTGTGAAAATACGTAACAGACTTAAGATTGGGTGTGGTCTATTATTTTGGACCTGATCGAAGGTGACGTGGACTTTGAATCTGATGGTTAGTGTTTACCCAGGGTTGGGTGGGGTTGGGGACAGGAATTGGACTGGATGTTTAGGTTGTTTTTTCCAATACGTTTATGAGTGCCTGCCTAGTTAGGCGCTCAGATTGTTCACTAGTGGTGAAGGGCCACATTTTGGTAAAGCGGGGAGGGAGGGCCTTTCACTGTGGAGTGGGTGTTGGGGGCTGATGTGGTTAGATGCTTACACATTGCAGGGATGCAGGCCTATCAAGTGATCATGGTGGAATCCCAGGAGCCTTGGAGGGTATGTGAAACAACATAGTGAGTTGTTCTATTTGTGGCTCCATGGAATTAGTATCACCTGTTTGCAGGAAACACCTATGGTGGATGAGGAAACACACAAACTGAAAAAAGAAACAGAGTGGGACAGTTATTCTTCTCTACATACTCCACTTATGCACAGGGTCCCATTTAATCTAATCTACTCAGAAGCTGACCCCAGTGGGTGGTATGTCCTGGTGCAGGGGACACTGGATGCCAAGGAAATCTGTTTTCTAAATGTGTATGCTCCTAATGTGGATGACAGAGATTTTTATGTGCGCATATAAGCTCTATTTACAGACTGCATGGCTGTGAAACTGCTGTGGGTTGAAGACTTCCATTGTGTTTTGGATGAAGATATGGACAGTTTACCCCAAAAACCTTTCAACAAACCCGGTATGACGGTCACACGGCATACCACAATGTATAATTTAGGGTGTAAGGACATCTGGAGGGAAATAAACCCAACAAAAAGGGAATACTCTTGTCACTTTGTCATGCATGGTAAGTACAGTAGATTAAACTGTGTGTTAGGGACAGCGAAACTAAGTAGGCATGGGCGGAAAATCCGTTCCGCTCGCGGATTTTGCGGATTTTCGGGAAATCCGCAATCCGCGAGATTTGCGAATCTCCCGCAAAATCCGCAAATCCGCGAGCAGCGGATTTTGCTCGCACTGCTCGCACTGTTCGCGTGAGTTCGCGTGAGTTCGCGCCCCGCGAATAAGTGCAAAATTGCAGAAATACGATTTTAGCAAAACTGAAAGTAACTACTTACCAGGTTCAAAAGTTCAGGCTCATCATTAGTAGCCATTTCCTGTAGTGCTTCCTGAGGGGCCCCTCCAGAGTTCAGTTGCCAGTTGAAACTATTATGTGACCCTGCTCTGAACCTCAGAATAGTTACACATATGCCACAAAGGTCCTGAATTACAGCTAAGGGAGACAAGCAGGAGCCAGGCTGGAAGTTAAAATCCATTAATCAGCCCCTAATTCATTATTGTCAGTTGGGGCAGGGCAGGTGTTGTAACTAATTTTGCAACAATGAAAGCACTTAGCAAGTGCAAAAGATCACTAATCAGGGCGCACTAAGGAAGCAGGTGCCAGCTAAAAAAATATTCTGTGACACATTAATCAGCCCCAAATTAATTCAGGTCACTTGAGGCAGGGAAGGTGTGCTTTGCTTTGCCGAAAATAATGTACACTGGACAACCAGAGGGTGTGGTGATGAAACAGAGGGTGGCATGGGTGGGCCAGAGGGTGGCATGAGTAGTCAGAGAGTGGCAGTGGTGACAGAGAGTGGCAGTGATGAAGAAGAGTGTCCCAAACAGGCTGGACACGTAGAAACAACAAGTTCGCGAAACTTGCGACCCGACAGGTAAGTTCGCAATTTGCGAAAGTGTACAAAACCCTCGCGAACTGGCAGAAACACGGGCGAACACAAAAAAAAAAAATCCGCAAATTCGCGGGAATTCGCGGATTTTGCGGATTGCGAATCCGCAAATCCGCAAAATTCGCGAACGCGAGATCCGCAAAATTCGCTCATGCTTAAAACTAAGTGTGCATGTCCAAACGGCTGCGTACTTGGGAGGATACTTGTCAGACCACTCATCTTTACCGTTAAAGTTAAGCGGTGCTGGTGTGCAGGGTGCTTCTCTGTTGGAGATTACAAGCTGATGCCCTTTTTGATGCTTAACGTAATACCTGGCAGATAACTGGGGATCTACAGTTAGCATAGGTGTGGAGTGGCAGGCAATGAAAGCTGTCATGATGGAGGAGTGTATGAGTAAGGTATATAACCTCTGGAAACAATTGCAGGGTGAGTTGGGAGTCCTTGAGGGTAGAAATGTAGACATGCACAAGCAAGAGACAGATTCCCTGAAGGCGAGAATGACCTTGGTGGAACACAGACGATGGGCATTTGAAACTTGGGACAGGCTTGACAGGCTAACATGTCAGGAATATAGACAGCGGCTAAACCATGAAGGCAATAATCCTGGCAAGCTCCTTGCCTAACTGCTTATGGGTGAAAATGACAGGGCCCCTATTATGGCATTAAGGTGCCCAGATGAGGCTGCCTCAACATCACAGGTGTCTATCAATGCAACTCTCGTGGAGCACTTCAGGGAGTTATACAGTGTGGGCAAGTGGGCGGAGCCAGACTGGTAAAATGATACCAGCATTGGTGGAACTTTCTGTGCTGTCGCCAAAGCTCAGAGACGAGCTAGAGGTGGAATTTACACTGGAAGAGTTGAAGGAAGCACTTGGGAAAATCACTGGAGGTAAGATACCAGGTGGTGATGGCTTATGTATGGAATTTTAACCAACCTAGGTGTCACAGCTGGCAGAGCCACTCTTGGGGGTGTTCAGGCAGGCATGGGAAAAGAGGATTTCACCCCCCCCTGCAGGAAGGAGTGATTTGTATGGTGGCTAAGCCAGGGGCGATGAGATGAACCCATCCTTGTATAGACACCTCACCATGCTCAATGTGGATGTGAAGGTACTATTTACACTCTTAGAAGAGCACCTGCATGGGCTGGTGGGGACTCTAGCGCATGAGGACCAGTGGAGTTTTATGAACAGCTGAAGCATCACCATGAACCTGAGGAAGCTTGCACACGGTCTGCATTTGATGCAACAGTGCAGTGAGGAATTGATAATGGCATTGTTAGATATTACAAAAAAGCGTTTGTCATACTCTACTGGTCTTATCTGAGGCACGTTCTGTGATTGATGGGGTTCGGCCTCATCTTCTGTAGCTAGGCGAGGCTCCTACATAACACCCATAGGGCTAAAGTGCAGACAGGCGAGGTAGTTTCTGTAGACTGGGAGGTGAAGAGTGGAATGAAGCAGTGTTGCTTGCTGTCCTCGCTTTTGCTCTCCCTGGCGCTTGAGTCCTTGGCTGTGAAGCTCTGCAATTACATGAACGCCTTCGGTATCATGGTTGGGGACTCAGTACATCTAATATCTCTGTACGCTGATGACTTGCTTATTTATTTACGGTGGCCTGAGGGTGCTGTGCCGCTCTTTTTCTCCCAGTTAAAAGACTTTGGAGGAGTGGCCAGGATGTAGATCAACTGGCATAAGTTGTTGATGTTCCCACTGGGGATGCTGTTCGATACCCCTAAGGGTGACCTACCTGTGACAGGGCTGCAGTGGGAGATAAAAACCTTCCGGTATTTTGGCATTAAGGTTGCCCACTCCTTGGAGGAGCAGTGCTGCTGTAATATGAAACCATTGCTGAGATGGTTGAAATGGTCTTCCCAGTTCTGGAAAACACTGCCACTGTCTGTAGCGGGCGGATAGTAGTGGCAAAGATGGTGGTTCTGCGCTGATGCCTCAGAACTCTCTGTATACATAGCCCCATGATATTTTAAAGATGCTTGACAACCTCTTGATTTCATTGGTTTGGTGAGGGAAAAGGAGCAGCGTTGCACTATCACTACTTAAATTGGACTTGAAGGAGGGCCGCATGAGTTTGCCTGACCTCAAGCTCTATTACTGTGCCACCATGTTACCAAATGCGACGCATTGGGTGGCGGTGGATGATAATTGGGAGAAATGCTTTCTGAGGGGTAACTGTGGTACCCTTTATTTATGGAACTACATAGAGAGGGTCGAGTGTTGATAGTCATCTCCTGCACATGGTTCAACAGACCATGGAGATCTGGGAATCAATCAATCAATCACAGACATTTATAGAGCGCACTACTACCCGGAGGGTCTCAAGGCGCTTGGGGGGGTGGGGGGGAGTGCCGCTACTGCTCGAATAGCCAGGTCTTGAGCTTCTTCCTGAAGGAGAGGTTGTCTTGGGTCAGGCGCAGGTCGGTCGGGAGGGAGTTCCAGGTCTTGGCGGCCAGGTAGGAGAAGGACCTTCCTCCTGTTGTCGTTCTTCGGATGCGGGGACGGCGGCAAGGGCGTGGCTGGCTGATCGGAGATGTCGTTTGGGAGCGTAGAAGTTGATGCGGTTGTTGAGGTAGCTCGGGCCTTGATCGTGTAGGGCTTTGTGTGCGTGGGTGAGGAGGCGGAAGGTGATTCTTTTGTTGACGGGGAGCCAATGCAGGTCTCTCAGATGTCCGGAGATGTGGCTGTGTCGTGGGATGTCGAGGATGAGTCTGGCTGAGGCGGTCTGGATCCGCTGGAGTCTCTTCTGGAGCTTGGCGGTGGTTCCGGCGTAGAGGGCGTTGCCGTAGTCCAGTCGGCTGGTGACGAGGGCCTGGGTGACCGTCTTCCTGGTCTCGGTGGGGATCCACCGGAAGATCTTCCGTAGCATGCGCAGGATGTTGAAGCATGACGAGGAGACGGCGTTGACTTGTCGGGTCATGGTGAGGGAGGAGTCCAAGATGAAGCCCAGGTTGCGTGCGTGGTCTGTCGGTTTGGGTGCGCTGCCCAGGGTGGGGGGCCACCAGGAGTCGTCCCAGGCGGAGGGCGAGGAACCCAGGATGAGGACTTCCGTCTTGTCTGAGTTCAGTTTCAGGTGGCAGGTCGTCATCCACTCGGCTACGTCTTTCATCCCTTCGTGAAGGTTGGCTCTGGCGGCGGCGGGGTCGTTGGTCAGGGAGAGGATCAGCTGGGTGTCGTCAGCGTAGGAGATGATGTTGAGGTTGTGTTGGCGTGCGATGGCCGCGAAGGGGCTCATGTAGACGTTGAAGAGGGTGGGGCTCAGTGAGGATCCTTGAGGGACGCCGCAGATGACTTCGGTGGCCTCTGACTTGTACGGTGGTAGACAGACTCTCTGTGTTCTTCCGTCGAGGAAGGAGATGATCCATTCCAGTGCCTTCTCCTGGATTCCGACGTTGCTGAGGCACTGCACTAGGGTGCGGTGGCAGACAGTGTTGAATGCCGCGGAGAGGTCTAGGAGGATGAGGGCCGCTGTTTCTCCGTTGTCCATCAGGGCTCGGATGTTATCGGTGGCAGCGATGAGGGCGGTCTCGGTGCTGTGGTTGGCTCGGAAGCCAGACTGTGAGGTGTCGAGGGATCCGTTCGTCTCGAGGAAGGCGGCCAGCTGTTTGTTGACAGTCTTCTCGATGACTTTGGCTGGGAACGGGAGGAGCGAGATGGGACGGTAATTCTTGAGTTCGGTGGGGTCCGCTGTAGGTTTCTTTAGTAGGGCGCTGAGTTCGGCGTGCTTCCAGCTCTCCGGGAAGGATGATGAGCAGGATGATGAGCAGAGTATTGAGGAAACCCCCTTTTGCCCAGGAGCTGGTTGTGTGTACATAGTTAAGATTTACTCATATCAGCACAGATATCTCGATAGCGCAGTGAAGGGAGGAGGATGTGAAATGTTGGGGGACTTATACTCCATGGAGCGGTTCCTTACATTGGCAAAGGATCGAGAGGCTTTTTCCATAGGGTTGGCCAGTTCCAACAATATTCTAAACTAGCCAACACGGCACAGGAACTTTGGACAGAATTCATGGAAACACCACAACAGCCAGACACATTACATGCAATGATGACAGTTGGGCCATCACAATGTTTGGTGTCCCTGTTCTATAAGGCCCTTAAATGTGACAGCGTGAGGGTCGACCCCAGATCCCATCAGGCATGGGTGGAGGACCTTGAAGTCTCCCTGATGGTTGAAGAGTGAAGAGTGGCTGGTATGCTGCTGTAAAAAGTCTCATGCAATGCCAGATTCAAACATACACATTTAATCTATGTTCATCATATGTATTTGACCCCTACTAAGCTCTGTAGGATGCACAGGGCAGAAGCACTGATTGTCAAAGGTGTGGGATGGACAGTGCTTCCTTCTTGAATCTGGCCTGGTCATGCCCCACAGTGCACACTTTTTGGATGGCGGTTGTCCAGCTAGTGAGAGCAGTGGCCAGTACTGACACAGTACGCGCGCTGCCTCCTGGGGGTCGTAAACCAGCCAATAGGGAGGGAAATGCACTGGAAGTTTTTTCAGTTGGCCCTGGTCCTGGGTAAAAGGCAAGTGGCAATGGGATGGTTGGGTGCCAGGGTCCACTTGGATGTATCATGGTATAAAACCACAACAGAGTGGGCACTTGCGGTGGATGTACACATGAAGGACAGTAGGTGGGATGATAAGCTGCAGTAGGATCTTGAGACATGGGCAACTCTACTTCCGTAGTTCCAGAGTACAGGTGTGAGAGGGGCAAACATGGAGGGCCCACAGACTGTTGCTGGAATCTCCTAGTATCACACCTGGTGGGGCAGATGATTAGAGTTGCTGAGTGAACATTGACATGACTGTTGCGGAAAGTGGAGTAGACTGATGGAGCATGTGGCTCTGATTGGGACCCAAGGAAAATTTATGAGTACAAGGAAGCAATGAAGACTGTGGCACACCCATTAAGGGAGGGCACACTGTCTATTGGTTTGGCAAATAAATGATCAGTGAGCTGTTATGGTTGTACTGTTTGTTGCTGGTGTACAGTTGCATGTACCTATGAAAATGATCAATAAAAATATATTTAAAAAATGTTTTAGAAAGACATCACTGCATTCCCGTGATAAATGGCCTCGACCTAAAATGACAAATTGTTGCCTCCCTTGTTCTTCCAAATTAACTTCTTACTTTCCATCGTCTGTATGCCTCTGCTCTCTGAGCAGAGCCTTATCTAAATCACATCCATGTCTACTATACATTTCTGCCAATAGCCCGTACCTCATTCCACAGAACCCTTCATTTAAATGTCCTTTAAAAGTGATGCTCCTGACCAACTCCTAATCTCCTTTAGCTCATCTACTAATACAGCCAAACATTTGCATCAATTCACATACCCACTCCCACTAAAGATCGCTCATAACTCCTATTAATTTAATCCACTACAATAAAACTGGAGTAAGTGCATTGAATAGTGTTCTTAGGAGTACAAGACTAAACCTAATATCCAACAAAAACTATTGGGAAAAAAAAGCACTGACCTTTGATTCCGGAAATGTGTGTTGCCTGTTCAATGCCTCACGAGGGGTAGTAAGTGCCATGTGCATGCAACTACAAATCAATACATTATTTAGCTCTCCGGGCCTACATTAATAATAATACCATAAAATTCAGTGGTTGGGTTGCATATTTGATTGTAGATGATACAAGCTGCACAAAAACTCCCTTATACCAATTGATAGTCTTACACTCACATAAGATTTAAATTGCTATAGGCCATGTCCGTAATATTATATCAGTCATCAGCAATTAAACCACCCATCACCAACTGAACAGGCAGTTCTGCCACATGCCACTGGGGGAAGAAAAGCAAGAAAACCATTACAATATTATTTTGAAACAACAGTAAGAGTAAGTGTTATGAGAACCTGAAGCTCTATTTCATGAAACAAGAACGGTAATAAAAATACTGTAATCATAAGTTTATAAAATACAATATTTAATATAAAAAGGAGTAACATCAAAATATACAACTAGAATTAAGTTAAAAGCAAGACAACAAAAGGTTTATGGAGGTTTTTTGACTACATCTGGAGTATTAACTATAGTGGTGGACTTGGGATAAAGGAAGCCATAAAATATCTCTTTTAATGGATAAGGATATAAGAGAAATATCACTTGTGTCCAGTCTATCATGAAAACAAACAGCATTCCACCAAGCTCTGAAGTTAACGTTGTCAGCTTGTTTCCAATTGGAAGTTATTAAATGAAGGGCTATTTCTAACAACAAGTCAATTAATGAGGGACTGGTAATGGGTATGACCAGGAAGGTGATAAGGAGCCTAAAAAGATGTTGGAAAGGAAAAAGAGATTTGGGTTTTGAAAATGTTATTAATTTGGGACCAAACTAGAAACCAAAAACAGGAGAGAAATAAAGAGTCTCAGAAGTATTCGCTGCTCTTGATGTCTTATGAATTTTTAAACATAATATATCCCAAAATGGGATAGACAAAACATTCTGCAAGATCCCTTTCCCAAGCCAATACATCCTTCCCCTTGGCCCTATCAGGAGAGAAAAACAAATTTCTGTATAAATATGAGGCTGATGAATTAGTAGATAGTAAAGAAAAAGGACTAGAGCATCGGGTAGGAATATTGGGGTTAAGCGGTAGGGAATTAAGGTACTGTAAATGAGGTGGAAGGAGTGAGTCATATTGAGAAGTACATGAAGATGGTAAAGACAATTTTAACTGAAGATCTGAAAATGATAGCGGAGTATTTTTCGATACTAATTGTGAAATCCAAAGTAAACCCTTGCGTCTCCAAGATTTCCAATAAATAGTACGCCCTTTGATGCGTAACAGTTGATTATGCCAAATAGGTTGCTGATCTAACGAGGAAGATGAAGGATATGAGCACAGAAGATATTGTGCGTGTATGAGAGATTATTTGAGAGCGAAAAGAAGAAATAGTGGGGCATATTATCAAGGGGGTTTATCTCCGCTTTTTTGGCTTTAAAAGCCAAGAAAGCGGAGATAAAATTATCTCCCTATTACCTAGCTGCCGCTAACACCAGTTAGCAACAGCTAGTAGGAGATAGCGACCATCTTGGGCCCCACTTTGCATGTCAGTGATATTTATCACTAATGAGATGCAAAGTGGGCGTGCCAAGATGTTAGCAACTGAAAACAGTCGCTAACATCGCTATCTCCTATTACCAACTTTTGGAGATATTCGCGCTAAGCGGGAATATCTCCAAAAGCTAACACCTGCCCTGAGCAGTTCTTAGCCATGTTATCCAATGGGAGGTGGATAACATGGCTAAGAGCATTAGCTTGCTAATGCATGAATATCGCTGACTTTTCAGCGATATTCATGCTTTGCGGCAATTTTTACCGCATTTGCGTTAAACCTTGGTAATACCAATGTCTATTTGCGGTATAAATCGCCGCAGCGCTGCGGTAAATTTTTGTCTCTAACCAAGCAATAGCGATAAGTATCGCTATTGCTTGGTAATATGCCCCAGTGTTAGTAAAAGTAAGAGATTCATTAAAATGAAAAGGGGCTATAAAGTATTTTTCAATATTCAACCAAATAGGAGTATAAACACATTAATCAGGAGAAAGCCAATTTGAGGATTGACTGTGAGAGAAAGCGTGATGGTAAGATTTAAAATCAGGAACTTTGAGGCCACCAGAGTTTTTGTCAGCTTTAAAAGCATTGAGAGCTATTCTAGGAGTTTTATTTTTCCAAAGGAATTTATTTATTAGAGAGTCAATTTTTTTGAAGCCAAAACCAGGGATATGTACTGGGATCATAGACAGAAGATATAGAATTAATGTAGAAAGCCTCATATTAATAAAATCCATGCGACCCTACCAGGTAAGGAAAAGTGGATGCCATCTGTCGATAGATTTAGATACATTTTTAGTAAGAGTATCAAAGTTTTCTTTTAAGGTTTCTGGGATAGTAGGCGAGAACCATTAACCTAAATATTTTATTTTAGAGGTTTTCCAGGAGAAGCCTGTGGAAATAAAATCCTGTTTCTGACAGAGAACATTTAATGGAAGAACATTTATCCGAGTTAAGGCGATATCCAGATAGTTGAGAAAAAGTGTCAACTTGAGAAAGAAAGGCTGGAAGAGAAGTAGAAAGATGGAAGCAGTATAGAAGGATGTCATCTGCATAAACAGACATTTTAACATGAGTAGTGTCAAGCTTAAAACCATTATTTCTATCATCTAATATAATTTTTGTTTAGAAGGGTTCTAATGCAATTACAAATAAAAGAGGAGATAAAGGTCATCCTTGACGAACACCTCTGGAAAGAGGAAAATAGTCAGAGGAGTTCCCATTAATAAATATAGAGGCTTTAGGGCCAGAATAAATTAAAGAAATAAGAGAAATTAGTTTAGTAGGGAACCCGATCCATTTAAGTGCATGAAACATAAAGTCCAACCTATCCTATCAAATGCTTTTTCAGCGTCCAGTGCTATCGCCGCAATGGGATATTCGAGAGAAGATGCCTTACTTAAAATGTTAAAAAAGATTCTGGAATTATCTGAAGACAAACGACTTTTGATAAATCCTGATTGTTCTGGGCCAATAAGGTTAGGCAAGATGGGATCAAGACAGAGAGCTAGAATCTTAGCGAAAATCTTATAATCTAAATTAACTAGGGATATTGGGAGATAATTTTTACAAAAAGTGGGATCTTTATTCTCTTTGGGAATTAAACAGATCACGGCATCCTGGAAAGAACCTGAAGAGGAACCATCCTTAACAAAAGACTTACAAAGTATTAGAAGATGAGGGAGTAATAAAGACGCGAAGTGAACGTAAAATTCAATAGTAAATCCATCAGGACCAGGTGCTTTACCTCTTTTCAATATGGATACAGCATGTTTAATCTCAGATAAAGTGATGTCCGATTCTAATGAGGAAAAATCAGTATCATATGGGGGTGGGGGGTTTATCCATTGGAAGAAAGAGGAAAGTGCATTTGAAGTCGGTTGGTGTTCTGGTGTATACAAATTTTTGTAAAAAGCAACAAATTCATTTAGAATATCATTGTCTTTACATAGCAAATCGCCTGCATTGTTACGTATGGATTCTATTTTAGTCCGTTCACTATGAATCTTTAAGTAATTTGCAAGTAGTTTGCCCATTTTATTTTGGCTTCCATAGTAACGGGCACTACTTTTTAAAAGATAAGAAGATTCAGCTTTTGTAGAAAATTTATTAAACAAGATTTTTGCTTCAATAAGATTTTTAACAATGCTTCAGAATTAGAGTGGTAATAAAAATATTCAAGGTGCTTAATCTTGGCTAATAACTGAGTATTTTTGGCCTCAAAAACCTTTTTTTCCGTAAGAAACAAAAATTTATGATAAATCCTCTGGCTGAAGCTTTAAAAGAATCCCTAATCATTACAGGAGAAGAGTCTTGGGTGGAATTAAAAGACAAAAATTCAGAAGCAAAACAGGTGAATTGGCTTGAGAAATTAGGATCCGATAATACTGTGTTAATAAAACACCATCTACCAACATTAGGGGCAAACGGCAGCAAATCAAAGTCTACAAAAACTGAGGCATGGTCTGATGTTAAGATAGAACCAATTTCAGCATGAGAGACAAGCTGAGACAAGGGTTTACTAAAAAAGAAATTATCTATTCTGGATTGTGAATTGTGAGGGGAGAATAAAAAGTATACTCTTGTAAATCAGGATTACAAAGTCTCCATATGTCAACTAAAGCTTTACGGCGAATGGCAGAGGTGAATTGTGAGTGCATCTTGGTGTTGGAGAATTTCACAGATGAATGTCTGTCTAATATAGGGTCTTGAATCTGGTTACAGTCACTTCCAAAAATAACATAATCATCATCTAACATAAGAAGTTTGTCAGATATCTGAGTTCAAAACGTATCAACATTAACAGGTGCATAAACATTAAATAATACTAAGGGTATTTGATCAATAAGTAACTTAACATTACTTAGTGGCCATCAAGATCAAATTCCTGATTTACATCTAAAAACTGATGTTTTTTATGACACAAAATTGATGCACCATTCTTCTTTACTAAAGCTGGAGAAGAAAAAAACATGTCCCACCCAACCTCTTTTCAGTTTAGCTGCTTCAGTCTCTGATAAGTGAGTTTCTTGAATTAAAGCAACATCAGAATTTAATCTAGCTAAGTGGGTTAAGAGGCGTTGTCTTTTTATAGGATTATTAATTCCTTTAACGTTCCTAGTTACAACTCTAAAAGTAAACCATTAAAACAATTTTCTTTTAAACATCTCACAATGACAGTCAGATCGGGCATGATGTTAGCAAAGAACACCTTAGTATATATCTTCACCATTTCTTCCTCCAACCGATGCCTGTTCAAGAACATAAACCTTAAATAAAATATCTCAGAATGGAAAAACCTGTGCAGAAACCAGCTAAGGGGACTATGGTGATAATAAATAACATAAAGGGACCTGGGGAGCTCTTTAAAAATGCCCCCTTAATGAAAAACAGAAACGGTATGCATCACTGCTAAGTGCTGCTTCCTATAACACGATAACCACAGGGTCACCAATTGTTGATCTTTTTCTGTTACATTGTTGAACCTTATGTAAAGCGCTCTGATACCTTCGGGTCTAGCCAGTGCTATATAAAACTCTTTAAATAAATAAATCTCAGTGGTCATCACTCACGACATAGAAGCACTTCCCACATAGGATCAAAACAAAGACAAACATACTTCCAACCACACACCATATGCGGTGTAGCTTACCATGTAGGAAAGTGCTTCAGCGACCCACACAGAGGTGGCGAGGGCTATTTACATGTTCCAATACAATGCAATCACTATCAGCCTATCTTGGCTCCTGCAGTGCAAAATCAAGGCTATATATTGTAAGCAAGTTGTGGATTATATTCCCAATTGAGGGATTTTAGCAGTGACAGTTGATTGGCTAGTGAAAGTTGATAAACATCCAGTACCAAATTCTCCAAATAGCCTTATGGTGTGCATTCATCAGTCTGTAAGGCTTGGATAAACAATGTCATGCTCTCTGTCTAATGAGCAACATATAGAGCTGTAGCAGTTGAAACTGGGTTCATCTGCACCTCTCTGATTTCCAGTAACTTGAATAATAACCTGCTGACACCTTGATGTTAAGATTGTTTGATTCTAGGACAGACCTGTACACAAAACTCCACCTGTGTTTGAGAAGGGTGTTCCAATTGGTGAAGATTGTGGAGATGAGGCTAGAAAATAAAGCATGTGGCAGTGATCTCGTGCTCCCATCACTGTCCCTCTAGGATATTCCATAACAGAATCAGACTGTCCATAAAGATGACCATGGTACCGGCCTTTGTGTTCTTAGTGATTGTGGCAACATAGGTAGACCATTTCAGGTGCTTATATTGTGTGCGCATGACAAGCCCTGGAGTATTGCACCCAGACATATGGTGCCCAATCCGAGTTGCAAATCAAGGCCCTAACTTTCATGTTATCACTGCAAGATGCACTTTATCTTCACTTGCATGGAGCAGTAATCTTATTTTATTTATTTTAATTTATTTTATATTTTTTATAGTGCTGGCTAGACCCTTAGGTATCAGAGCGCTGTACATAAGGATCAACGATGCTACAACAAATATAGCAATTACACGTTAAATGAAATATATGTGACACTTTAAAGAGCGGGAGGTAGAGACAAAATATAGCGGAAAGGGGGAGTGAGAAGGGAGTGGAAGAGGGGGTAGAGGTATGAGAGACGAAGGGAAAGTTTGCCAAATGATAGACTAGGTAGCTGACTGCCGAGGAGGGAATCAGCAGCCAATAGCTCTCAAGGTAGTGGCATCGGTTAGATAGATAGATAGATAGATAGATAGATAGATAGATAGATAGATAGATAGATAGATAGATAGATAGATAGATAGATAGATAGATAGATAGATAGATAGATAGATAGATAGTAAATAGGAGACAACCTGATCATTTTATTTTATCAACATAATGGGGAACGTTTATTAAAATCTCATGCAACGCAGCACATCAGGCAACAAAACTGCACTGTATTGCATGAGAAGAAGAGAGCAGGAGAGCTCCATATTTACAGAAGTATGGCACTCTCTTCCATTCTCCCTAGCACTGGCACTGAAATTAGCTGCTGTGTGCCACGCGTACACTTTTGACCCTTAGTGCAAGGGTGTCTGTGTGAGTCTAGCATGAGTTTTGTACTGGAAGGATAGCCTTCCAGTTAAAATACAATGCTCAGACTAACTTTAAACCATTTCCCACTTTGCAGGTGTTCTGTACAGTGCAGCAAACATATAAAGTCAGAAAAGGAACGAGAAATGAAAGAATGTTTCCTCCCTTGCGCCTACTTGAAATGGGCGCTATTTTCTGACGCCAATCCCTTGTTTACTTTTTTAAGTAAGTAGGGTTTAGCATCAGAAAGCGTGGGTGGTTAAATGGGAATGTCCATGCACCACCCATGGTATGCCCCTTTGCCGCTAGTCATGGAAAGCAGCGCTGTGCGTTGCTTTACGTTACTTTCAAGTGCCTTTCCTGTGCTAAACAAGTTTAGCGCTGAAAAGTAAATAGGCAAAAAAGATTTTTCAAGATTTGTGCGTCTTTGGTGTTTCAAAATAGGCGTAACATCTTAGTAAATAGACCGCAATTAGTATTACTTAAATCACTCTTTAAACAAATTTAAAACAGATATGAAATGGATGTACTTATACGGTGCCTTTAAAAATTGAAGCTTCCCCGGCATTTTGTATGCCCTCTGAGTGGATGTGTCTCCACTCTCCCTCCATGCTGGATGAACTGCAGAAAGCTTGAGTCCTAAATAAGTAGACAACCCTGAGAACGGGCTGTATGTGTGCTACTGCCCGAGGTCATCTTTCCCTTGTGTTCTTTGTAACCGTGAACTGAATAATTCAGTACAGTTGGAGCAGCCACTTCCTGTCAGGTATGCAGAGTGCTACAAAGCTTTAAAGCCTCTTCTGTGCACAATTCACTCACGACATCCTATAACCAGCACATTACTAATTCATTGACACAGTGCAGATGCTTTTAAGTCCCAGCTCAGCTGGCAGATTCGACGCTAAACATTGTGTTTGCTTGGTGTGGGACTGTGGCCCACTGTTTTTACCTCAAGGGTGCGACGTGCTCTTTATGGTGGCGTTCTGAGTTGCAGAAAATGGATTACAACAATGCACCGGGTCAGAATTCACGAAAGCGTCAGTCAGTTGTGTGACCTTCTCTCTTCTGCATATATCTGAAACTGGAAATTAAGGGAAGAGAGCTTACAGGGAACATGCAAATGTTTACTTGGATAGAATTTTTTATGATTTAAAGTTATGGCCAGTTTCAATGGACCAAAACTTCTGGTGTTATGCATTATAAAAATGGGTGTGCTTGGGGGAATGTGACGAGAAAGAAAGCAGCATGGGGCATATTCTCAAGGAATTAGAACCGAGATATCAGCACTTTATCGCAGCTAAAGTGGCGATAAATGTATCGCCCCATTCACAAGGTGGAGCAAACAGCCCATATCACCAGTTTACGCACGATAGCAGCCGCCAAAAACATTGCCACAGATGATATCGGCAACTATCGCTAATGAGATGCTGGGTAGGCATTCCAGTGCAAAAAGCTGTGAGAACACCACTCCACAGAATTCTCAATGACCAGCCAGATCGGCGATAAGATCTCAAAACAGGCGATAAGGCACGTTAGCAGCAGGGGCCTGCCCTGACCTGGTGTAAAGTCGGACGACAACCTGCACCCGAAAAGGGAGCCCAGCCCAGAGCCACACCTGAATTACAACAGATGCAATGAAGCCAATGATCATTCAGCTCGTACACCCAAGAAGGTCACAATACCCACCCCCACCACCCCCAGGATCCCACCCCCTCTACATCCTCCCCCGCAGGGCCCCTACCCCAGGCACCCCCGACAAAGATATTTCACATCAACTTTACAAAATCATGAACAAAACAATTCGCCTGATGTAGCACGATCACAACACTTAACATGCATGTGTGTCCAGAAAAAGTAGCATGACTCATTAATATTTGAATAACCAAACAAAACATTTTATTGAAATAAACTCTAAACAACTAATTTGACGAGTCATGTCGTGTTCTGCGGTGCGCAGCATGCAGGAACCACACAGGACACAGATCGTTTGGGAAGGTACTTCTTTATTTGCTCATCATGTCCGTCCGTCAGGGCACGTCCGTCCTCGTCCTCGTCCTGCTCTAGAATGTCCTTTCCTGTCCCTCCACAGAAAGTAGTGTCCGGTGACCTGGTCACCACCCTGTGACCCACAGGGTCCTAGCGTCTGTCGTCTGTCGTGGTCATCACATCGCCCCCCCCTGTCACAACAAAGACTTTTTCACATGCAAAAATTCTTGGTATACTGTCCACACTGTGAAGAGCTTATGAGAGAGAGAGAGAGAGAGAGAGAGAGAGAGAGAGAGTGTCTACATTTCTTCTATCAGTCTCTTTGTCTTTTTGCACTCTCTTCTTGGTCTTTGTTCTCCGCTCTGTTCTTGTCCTCCACCTTCTTCTTTGTGTGTTGTCACTTCTCCGTTTGTTCCTTGCTCTCTTTCTTCCACTTCCGGTGTCGTTATCGCTCTTTCCCCTTCTTCCATCTTGAACTCCTTGAAGTGTGAGCTGTTTCTTGTTATTTTCCGATGATCTGAGACTGCGGTCACCATTGACCCTTTTACTCCAGTCACTACCAGCGGATCTTTTGAAAAGGGGCTGTCCGATTTCCTTTGCTGTGTTTGCTTCACTATTACTAAGTCTCCTTCCTTTAGTTGGTGTTCAGCTGCATTTCTCTTTTTGTCAGCATATTCTTTCATCTTCTTTTTCTCTTTGTTGTCTCTTTCTGCGGTCTCTCGTCTGTTGGTGTCTGCTATGGCCTCTTTCTGTGGTAGCCTTGTTTTGCTTGCTCTTCCTAATACCAGTTCTGCTGGGCACCTGCCCGTGGTGCTGTGAGGGGTGTTCCTATAATCTCGTAGCACTTGACAAAGCGCTTGTCCAATTGAGATCTGTGTCAATTTTGCTCGCTGGATGGCTCTTTTGATGGTCCCCATAAATCGTTCTGCCATTCCGTTGGCCTGTGGCCACAGGGGAGTTATTTTCCTGTGTTTGATCCCCAGGTAGTCCATGAACCTGCGGAATTCTTCTCCTGAGAATGGAGGACCATTGTCTGTTTTCAGTGTTTGTGGTGAGCCCCAGGCAGCAAATATGTCGTCTAACACTGGTAAGGTGGCACTTGCAGATGTCGATGACACTTCCCTCACTATTGGGAATCTCGAAAATTCGTCAATTACTACCAGCAGGTACTTTCCAGTCTCCAGTGGCCCATAGAAGTCCGCTGCTAGTTCGGTCCATACTGCCAATGGCAATTCCGACATCTTCAACGGTGTGGGCTTACTAGACGATCCTGTTACTTGGCAAGTGTGACATTGTGACACTTCTTCCTCCACCATGCTGTCTAGTCCTGGGAACCACACTCTTTCTCTCAACATCTTCTTTGTCGCTACCATTCCTCTGTGTGACTCATGCGCTATCTTAACTGTTCTCTTCCTTAGTTGATGTGGTATTACAATCCTTGACCCTCTCATCAGGATTCCGTTCTCTGTCTCCGACAGCTCTTCGCCTATCTTTTTGAACGCCAGCAGTTCTTCTTTGTCGACCCCTTCTTCTGTGACTGTGTTGCTATTGATATGTCTCCATCTCTGTAGCCTCACTATCGTTCCTATTGTCTTCATTGTCGGATCTCTTTTTGACTCTCGCTCCAGTTCTTCACTTGTTATTGACGCTGGAGTGTTTTGTTTCACGATGAAGTTCAGGTATTCTTCTGCCATTGTGGTACCACCGTTCCGATATGGGACATGTCGTCCAGATGTGGCCCTGGATGTCTTTCTCTTTCGATGGCTGTGTTTGGTATTCTCATGTCCACACAGATTCTTATCTGTGTGGTGTCTTTCTTTGGTACAGCCACTATTGGGGACACCCATGGCGTTGGTCCTTCTGCTGGCTCAATGATGTCCTGTGCTAGTAGGGCCTTTATTTCTTCCTCCACTTGAGGTTGTAGATGTATTGGTACTCTTCGGTGGTGTTGTGCGACTGGCCTGACAGCTTCATTTATATGCAGTGTTATTTGTCTTCCTTTCAGCTTTCCTAGTCCTTCCGTTAGTTTTGGGAATTCCTGTAGTGTGCTCTCCTTTTCTGACATGTGATACATCATTTTCAGTAGGCCCATTAGTTTTGCTGTTACATTGCTTAGTAGACACGGTGCGGGAATGTCTCCTCGTAACACATGTATTTCTTCTATGACAGTCTTGCCCTTGTGCGTCATGGTGTCCGTGAATTTTCCCATATTTGTTACAGGATTTTGTGCACCCCACGTAAATACTCTTACGCTTGATGGTTGTAGCGGTGGCTTCTTCTTCATCTTATCATATTCTGTGGCACACATGATGTTGCACGTGGCTCCGCTGTCCAGTACAAATTCTGTTTGATGGGGCCCTACTTCAATGGTCACCCAATCCGTCTTCTTTATTGACTTCCTGTCTATTAGCCTGATGTGTTCCTCTTCATGTCCTTCGTCTGTGGTCATGAGATATAGGCGTTCTACTTTTCTTGTTGTTTCCTCCTCTTCCTCTTCTTCTCCTGACTCCCCCGACAAGCTCCTCTCCGCCGCCTCCATGTGCCGTACATGTCTTGTTGTTGCTGTTCTTGACCTTCCGGGCCTGCCACGTTCATTTTTGAATTGTCCACCTTGGCATATGGTAGCAAAATGGTTGCTTCTGTTGCATTTTCTGCATGTTTGACCAAACGCTGGGCATGGTCCTCGGTGAGGGAATTCCAGACCGCACCTGTAGCATTGGGAACTTTGTTTCTTCACCGCTTGTTCCTTGTGTCCTCCTTTCCAGTTCCCTTTCTTGCTTGTGTCTGACATTCTATGTATTTGTTCTCCCTTTCGGTCCATCTGTTTCGCTTGTATCATTGCTCTTGCTTCGGCCCTCGCTAGATCTAGTATTTTTTCTAGGGTGATCGGTTCTTTTAGTAGTCTTGTGCGAAATTCCGTGTCTCGGCAGCCTTCTATCAGTTTGAGGCGAAGTGCCTGTTCATTATCGTATTTTTCAAATTCGCAATGCGCTACTAGCTTTCTCAGCCTTGTTGCAAAATCATCCATTGACTCTTCCGGCTGCAGATATGCCATGTGAAAAGAATATCTCTCAAAGTCAACGTTTCTTTGTGGGTCGAACTTGGCCGTTAAACATTTTATTAGTTTCTCGTAGGTTTCTAATTCACTCTGTGGCAGTGTTATGAGGAGGTCATCCACCTCATCCACCACTAACTTTAGGAAGAGATCTAGTTTTTTTTCGTCCACCACGTCGGTCGCCTTCATGTATCTTTCAAATTTTATGATCCATTTTTCCCACCGGATGCCCACTTGTGGCTCCGATACAGTGAAAGGCACCGGTCTGCGGTATTGTGCACTCTGTGACGTTGTTTCTGGCATTTTTTTAAACTCTTCTAGTTCGAGCTATTTTATTTTGATGTTTTTCCTCTTTATTTCTCTCTTTTATACTTTTGTCTTATGGTGGCAGTGTTGTTCCTTTTCTCAGTCTCTTTGGTGCTCTTTTTCGTGTTTTGCCTGCCTTTCTGATGGCAGCCCTTTGTTTCTATTGCACTTTTTACTTTTGTCCCCCACAAAATGTCCTCCTTGCTTCTCGCGAGATTTCGCGATCGAAATCTCGCTTTCGCCTGACCTTAAAATGGCTGACTTGCTGTGGCCGCGTTTCTATTGGTCCTATCTGCCTGATTCCAGTATGGCCGCCGAGATTTGACCGCTCTCGCGATATTACGCGCTCGACTTTATTAGCGCGATCTTCTTTCTCTCTCCGGCGCTGCCGCTGCTCCCCGTGGCTCCTCTTACTGCACGTTGTTGCTTCTTTTTGTTGGACGCTTATCGGGGTGGGCTCCCGTGTAGCTCCTTGCGTCAGCAGCGTCCGCTATGCTGATCCCGTGGTCCCGTGCGCTTTCGAACGCAGTGGTGTCGTGGTGTCACCGTTTCCAACCACCTTCGTCGCCAGATGTCGCGTTCTGCGGTGCGCAGCATGCAGGAACCACACAGGACACAGATCGTGTGGGAAGGTACTTCTTTATTTGCTCATCATGTCCGTCCGTCAGGGCACGTCCGTCCTCGTCCTCGTCCTGCTCTAGAATGTCCTTTCCTGTCCCTCCACAGGAAGTAGTGTTTGGTGACCTGGTCACCACCCTGTGACCCACAGGGTCCTAATGTCCGGCGTCTGTCGTCTGTCGTGGTCATCACAAGTCATGGCAGGTCTTCTCAGGACAATCTGTAGCTCACGGCCTGCAAGACAAAATTCTAGATAAGAAGGTGTGTCATGCGCTCATCAAAGGACAGAGAGAGAGAGAGAGCGACAGAGAAAGAGATAGAGAAAGAGAGGGAGAGAGAGAGAGATAAAGAGAGGGAGAGAGAGAGAAAGAGGGAAAGAGAGGGATAGAGAAAGAGAGGGCGAGAAAGGGAGAGAGAAAGAGAGGGAGAGAGAGTGAATGAATGAAGGGGATTTTATATCGCGCGACTCAGCCCGAAGACATCAAGGCGCCTAACAGAAAAGTTCAGAAAATCAAATAAAAATAACTACAAGTACGCCCTTGCAAACAGACAGGTTTTTAACGCTTTTCGAAAACACAGAACAGAGGGCTGATTTTTAATTTCACCTGGGAGGGAATTCAATAATTTTGGAGCAATTATAGAAAAAGCCCTACCGCCCCATCTGCTCTTGCGGAAACGAGGTACCACCAACTAATTCTTTGAGGAAGAACGTAGAAGTCTGCCTGAAATGTAGGGAGCCAGCAGTTTCTTGACCCCTACAGGACCATTGCCAGAGAGTACACTATGGGTCAGGCAGAGCACCTTAAAAGTGATCCTCGCATCGATAGGAGGCCAATGTAAGGCTTTCCTGGCAGCTGTTGAAGACGCTAGCCTGGGAGCGTCCAGAACGAATTTAGCAGCCGCATTCTGGGCGGTCTGGAGACGCTGTGTTAGGCTTTTATTCATGCCGATGTATAGGGGGGGGCTTACAATAGTCGAGTCGCGAAGCGACAAGAGCAACTACAACTTGCTTCCTCGCCTGGGGGGACAGGTAATGATTTATTTTCCTAAGTATTTTGATGATCCCCCAGCAGGTAGCGACAGTTCTATTGACCTGCAAAGTCATGGAGAGGGCCGGTTCGATCATTACTCCAAGATTTTGCGCTGACTCCGTGGGGGTAGGACAAGACCCCAGCGAAGGCGGCCACCATTCAGGTGACCAGATGTTATTGTTGGGGCCGAACACCAGAATTTCCGTTTTCTCCCCGTTCAATTTCAATGAATTGTAAATCATCCATTGTGACACTGCTTCCATGCAGTTCCTAAAGTTGCACGGGGACGAGCCATCAGGGTGAGAGAGGGACACCAGAATCTGCGTGTCATCTGCATAGGAGACTACCTCCATCCCAAAAGATCTAACCAACCTGGCAAGTGGGGTCACGTAGATGTTAAACAGGGTCGGACTTAATGCCGACCCCTGAGGGACCCCACATTCCACAGGTAGGGATGGAGATAAAAAGTCTCCCAGCTTCACCCTCTGTACCCTCTGGTCAAGAAAGGAGGCCAGCAGACTCAGGGCCGCTCCCTCCACCCCTATCTCCCTCAGGTGTTAACACCAAGGGGGACAGGGTGTCGAAGGCGGCCGTGAGATCTAGAAGGACCAGGATGGTGGAGTGTCCCTGGTCTACCTCCATACGGATGTTATCGAGTACGACTGTCAAAGAAGACTCGGTACTGTGGTGTTTCCTACATCCATGCTGGGATTGATTCAAAAGATCAGAGGAGTCAAGAAATGCCGCCAGATGTTGATTGAGATGCGTCTCCAGCATTTTAGCAGGTGCTGGGAGCAAAGAAATGGGGCGATAATTCTTGAGCACCTCAGGATCAAGGGTTGGTTTCTTTAATAGAGGCTTGACTACCACATTTTTCCATTCAGATGGAAAAATGCCCTCTCTCATGGCCCTATTCATGATGTCAAGTAGAAGAGGGAGCAGGGAGTCTCCACATTCCTTCAGGACTCTAATGGGACAAGGATCCAATGGGGATCCCGACCTTATCTTATTTAAAAGCAGGTCAAGCTCCTGATAGGACAAAGACGGGAAATCAGCCAGACTCTTAGGGGTAATGGAAGAGACCTCCTTCAGAAGCAGAGTAAGGGGGACCGAAGGGGGAGGAGTGACCGATCTTTGCACTTCCAGGTTCTGGTAGATATCCGCAATCTTGGAATGAACGAATCCAGCGATCTTGTCACAGAGTTCTTGAGAGCCTACAACAGGGTCCTGTGTCTGTCACGTACAGAGCGAATCCACAATTTTAAAAAGATCTCTGGGAGAGGAAAGAGTCATGGTCAGATTAGCAAAGTACTCTTGCTTAATTCTGATTATCTCCAACTTGTACTCCTTAAGGAGTAACCTGTGTTTATCCCTCTCCTTCAGATTCCAGCTTGTTCGCCAAAGCCTTTCCTGCTTCCTGCATCCTTGTCTCATGAGCCTAAGGGGCTCCGAGAACCAGGGTGCAGAAGGTTTCTTTCTCGCGGAGTAGCAGGCGGCGAGAGGAGCCAGCACATCGACCGCTCCACCAATGGTTTTAGACAGCTCCGAGGCCGCCAAATTAATATCCTCATAGTGGTTAGAATTGTAGTTTTCCAGTAGTGGGGCTATCGAGGTGTTTGTAATATTCGTCAGGTTCCTCCTGAGCTTAGTGTGATTGAGGGCGTCAATGTCAATGGGCTTCGAGGCGACCACAAGTTCCAAAGGAACCGCAAAGTGGTCCGACCAAGACAGTGGGATAGGGACTTCTATTTTGAGCCTGTCATCATTGGAGAAGACTGCATCCAGTGTGTGACCTGCCTGATGCGTGGGGTGTTTAACCAATTGCACTAGGTCACATGCGGATAGTGCATCAAGAAGATTTACCGAGTCTTTAGCATCAGGGTTATCCAGATGAAATTAAGGTCACCCAAAACTGTCAGATTGGCAGCACCAAAGTAGGGCTCCAGAATATTAAGAAGGGACAAGCTAAAGTCTATTCTGGACCCAGGGGGTCTATAAACCAAGATGCCAGCAAAGGGAGTGGTCACGGGGGATTTTATAAGAAAATGTAAAGCTTGAAAGAGGTCGGAGGGCCTGGAAAGTTGAGTAGTGTGGCAGGTGTGAGAGGTCTTGTAAAGAATTCCAAGGCCACCTCCTCTGCGCCCTACTCTGTCCAGTCTAGTTAAGGAATAACCCTCCGGCACAGCCTCAACCAGGTCCGGTCCTGAGGACTCAGTTGCCCAGGTTTCGGTAAGGAAAAGCCAGGTGGGCTGGCGGGCTAAAACAAAATCGCGAAAAGCAATATTATTTTTAACTAACGATCTAGTATTGATAAGATAGCCAGATTCTCTCAGAGGGGGCAGCGGGGAAGTGGTGATAGGAAGGGGCCTGACATGGCGGGTTGTTGTCGACTTACCATGCATATTAGGACATGTGCAATAAAAAGCATCCTGCAGGATGTCTGGCGAGCAGGTATAATGGCATGGAAGCTGAGCAGGTCTCAGCCGAGCAAAATCCTGGTAGGAATATAGCGGACCAGCTAAGGGAGGCATGGCGAATACACCGAAAGAGAGGGAGAGAGAAATAGAGGGAGAGAGAGAGAAAGAGAGGAAGAGATAGAGAAAGTGAAAAGAAGAGTGGGAGAGAGAGTGCCGACATTGTGGATCCAGGCCTCACTGCTCACCTGCTGCCACCGGTGTGTCTCCAACCACGTGTTTGTAAGAAATGAAGATAGGAAGTTGATAGGTGGGCTTTATTCTGTAGCGGTGTTGCTAATGTTTGTTAACTTTGGTAGAATTGAAAAGAGTTAGTCCCCCGCATGTTGTTTTATGTGCTTAATGGTGTGTTATTTTGAGACCCCCGCTGTGCCACTAAAGACACGTTTGTTAGGGCAGTAGCCGTTTTGGGAGGTAGATCAGCACATGACCATGGAATATTCGCATAAGACTGAGAGAGGAGTGATGTAAAACATGCCAGATCAAGATCAGTGTCTGGTCTCTGGCTCCCATCAGTCACCACCCGGAACCGCCCTTCATCATTTGGGGCTCCGAGGACCAACACTATACTGGATCTTGGTTTTATAGCAGAAAGGGATGAACCTTCCTGTTAGTTAGTAAGTGTTGGTGTTCTGGTAGAGACCATATGTGTTGGTAAAGTAACTGACAGGGATAAAAAAGAGTGTGGTGTGCAGTGCAAGGAAAACCAGGAAGAGTATAAGGGAGTGAGTAAAATTGGTTTTAAGGAGCAAAAAGATAATTTAATAGGGTGTAACTCCTAGCACCAATATTAAAAAATAGCCAAGACAGGGTAAAGCTATGACCTGTCTAGTGGTGTAACGTGGTCGACATGTTTCAGCAAATACTGGCCAATAGCCTTGCTTTCTTCAGGACATCAAATATACGGCTACTGCAAACAAGACACCAAATGTGACAAATAAGTGAAAAAGTTAAAATGAAGGAACGACACAGAAAAGTCACCTGAACCTCCAGGTGTGTCTGTTCCGGATCTTCTCACATAATCAGCAGTGGGCTGGTTAGTAAGAAGTATATACCTCACCCCGCCTGGCTACGGCTCAGGACTGGTGAAGCACCGCTCTATCCGTCGGTACTTCCTAGCGGCATCTGACCTCCCCAGACGGCACAGATTAAGTTTAGAGACCAATGGTTATAAATGACAAAATTGGCGGGGTAGAGAGATAATGGTACTTCTCTGTTATCTAGTAGGAAATAAAGTTCATGCTGCATTACTGTGACCCTGAGTGTTTTTGCATCCCACCTGTCCTAGGACTCTCTGAGGTAAAATAGGCTGATATTTTGAAGTTTGCAAACTCCCTTGGTATTAGAAGGGTAACAGCAAATTCTGTTCTTTCCTCTACCTAGTCATAAGAGAACTGAGTTGGACAAGTAACCATTACTCTGAAAGAGGTGCTTGAATGTGGAGCTACAGTAGGTTACAGCAACGCTCTAACAAGAGTAAGTATCAACAGGGTATTGTTCACACCAGTAGTGAGCATATATGACAGCTATGATCGCTATGAAAGACTAAAAAGGATGTTCAAGACATTATGAGAGGCACATTGACATAGATGTATTAATGCAAATTATGGGCATCCCTCTTGGGTATAAGGTGGCACTGGCGGTGTTGTGTGTATATGTGTTAGCAAGTCTTGTTTGATCCAATCAATGTCCGAATAATGTATTTTACATGGGCATAAAAACTTATTGTGGGTCTCTTTATATGTATTCTTACAGGAAGAACCAGGTTGTAGAGAACACTATCTGATATATCAGGCGGGTCCTGATAAAGGTGTCTTTCACTGTTATCTTTTGCCACCGAAACACGTCGACCAAGTCTATGTAAAATCCTACATTTTGTAGTGACCCTGTTTTGGGCATTAGACAAGAACCAACAAAACCTGATAACATGCACAGATATTTTGGGTTGTCAATGTGTGTGAAGTATGTATGTGTGGATTTATTGTTGTTAGTTCTCTACCTGGTCATGCATAAATCACTATATTATTTTGTGAATAATTTTTCATGATGTTTTGTTGTTAAATTATGTATATAAGGAATGATTTTTTGCACTTTTTAATGAGAATAATGTCAAAAAGATACAAAAATGAAAAAAATAATTTAAATATTAAATGAAAAAGAGAGACATGTAAATTTGTGTTTTGATTATGCCCATGTTTTAATTTAGAGACTAAAACCCTCAAAGAAATAGAGAGGTCAAGAGGGAGTTTTGTTTATAGTGGTTGTTATAATTTTTTCCCCTCTTTTCCCTGACCTGCAAATTAGTATATTAGAGGGGGTCCCATCACTTTCATAGAGGAATACTTTTACGCGCAGACCTGCTCAGATAAAGCGGCCCCTTTGCCTGCACTGGGTTAATGAAATCATAAAAAACAGAACTTACTCCTTACCGCAAAAGTACAGATAAAAACATGACAATACGTGTTCATTACCCTACTTTAGGGATTAGGGTTTGAAGCATTCCTCCGAACAAACGACGATATTGTTGTGCAGGACGGCTGTCGTCATGCAACCTGAAGAAAAAGCACGGAATTGAACCCAGTAGTGAGTGCGCACCACAGAGGAGCGGGGGCAAGGGAGCGCGGCAGCAAAGCGAACGCGCGCTAATTAGAAACACATGTTTATTATTAGATCTCAGATGCTGCTGCTGCGCGTAACAGACACCAATAGGGCATGGGCGGTTACATTTCTAAAGAAGCAGGGACATGCACACGCCTTTTCACGCTTAAGCATGTGGTCAGCTGTGCACTGCAACGCTAGGCGTGAGACCTAAAAATGGTTGTGACTGAAGGTTGTAGAGAGAGGTTTTGGTCTGTCATGAATAAATTGTTGGAGCGCCAATACCCTGAATGTGTTGAAACATGGAGGCAATGTTAAGGGTGAGTGATCATGTGAATTGAGGTTTTCCATTTTGTGATGGAACCCAGCTTATTAAGATTTGATTTAAGACCCTTCTCACATAATGTTGGGTCACTTTACATCCTGAGGTACCCCACTCTTTCCATTTCTATATTTTCCTTAGGCAATGCTGGCTTTAATGGTTTGTCCAAAAAATTCCTACAGAACTATTTTGTAAAAGATAAATGCCTACAGTACTAATACTAATATGCTGAGTAGGCTTGTTTGTGTAAAATAGTCAGGATACTGGCATTGTTGACCCAATGCAAAGGATACCGATGCCTGTGTGGTGTGGCTCATCGAGAAACCTAAACATTGTTGTATTGGGTCCTCCGATTCTCAATGTTATACCTACCTTGTTTTGAGTGTCAAAACGTAGATGTCTCTGTTATGAAACACACTAACTACAACCCGCTGAAAGGATGAAAATAGGTGCGGCAGTTCTGAGCAGAATAAGTTGGATCAGAACCAGTGTCGTTTCATCCTTTCCATGTGAAATGATCAGTGTGCAAATTAGTTTTTGTAGTTCGGATTAACTATTTACTCATCTGACAGCTCACCAGCCCTATTTAAATGGGGCAACCAGGAGCTACTAGGCATGACCATGGGTGCTAGGGTTGTTTGCCTCTGATGTCCCACGATCTGTTGTATTATGGCTGTGAAAACTGGGCCAAGCGCAACGCCTTCATCACTTGTCTCTCGGTGGAAGAAATGGCAAGCAGTCACAGGCTTCCCAGGGAGATAGTGCGGGATTGCATCAAGATCTACACTCAGCAATCACCAACAGCACAATAACTGTTTGGGAAACCCAGGGGTTGACTTTTTATACAAGAACGTAAACTTGAAAACAAAATACTACACATTACAAAATTCAGTTACGAATAATCACTGGGGCAAGGCTACAGTAACCAGAGTTCAAGGTTCACCTTGATCCCGTACCTTCCTCTTTCTCAAGATGTGTGCAGTAGTTTTAAGGCACAGGTGCAGTGCTACCCCTCAAATGCATAGAGTATGTGCTCATTTATACGGTCTAAGTCTCAGCATTAACATGTCTCACCAATGTGAGTCCTCCCTGCCAGTAGCAGTTAGAACCACAGCATGCATCACTTACCTCCTCCCTCCTCGTGCCAGCATAGAATACACAGGCACTCTGTCCATTGCCCACAGGCAACAGATTGGCAGATGCTCTTCTGAAGCTGGCTGGTGACAGTCTCTAGTGTTACTGATGGTCTCTGGTACTTCAACGGCCCTCTTTCCGGTTCAGGGTGAGTCAGTAGGGTAAGAGATCACAAAGCCACTGCAGGCTCTTCTCAGGTGGCAGTGATGCAGCTCGGAAGCCAAACACAATGTTGGGACATAGGCTTGGGCCAGACAAATCTGATCAGTCGATGCAGTTATACAATCTGCGCATGCTCAGTCTGCTTCGAGGCATGGTCCATTCGGGCACACTTCAGTTCACTGTCACGGGCCAGCTGTATTCAGGGTCAAAGAGGTGCGGTCCACTCAGGAACACCATAGGACAATGCAATGAGCTACCCGTATTCAGAGTCGTAGTGGTGTAGACCACCTGGACGCACTTCAGGATAGGGCTATGGGCTAGGCAGTTCGGTTACAGTGACAACATTCTATTCCAGGACCATGCAAGTCACATTTGCATGGGTCTATGGCCGGTGGAGCCTCAGCTCCATGTTCAGCTGCTTCTGTTCAACCTGGTAGCTCACTCATCCTGCAGGGTTGGCTCACTCCTCCACTCTTCTCAGGAAAGCCAGCTTCCAGGTGCTTCAAGAAATGTCGACAATTCTTACTTCCAGGTCAGACTAGTGATGGTGTCCCTCCCCTTTTGGAAGCTGGCTATCAGCAGACACCAACTCTGTTTATACAGCAGTCATCTGGGTACTCTGTGAAGCAGCACCTTCCATGATCAAATATAACTTCAAGCAAGTTAATCAACAGCTCTCACTTTTATAGAGGTACAGCAGGTAGGAAATGTGCGATCTCTCTGCACCGATTTGGTTCTTCTTTCATGTGTTTTTTTCTAGGCTTTCTTCCAGACTCAACATTTGTGTTGAGTGATGCTCCTCATAGCCGGGTCATCTCCAGAGTTGTCTCCAGATTGCTAACCAGCAGCTTCTTGCAGAAAAATACTCAGATGAATTTCTATAGGAAGCCCTGCCTCCCCTTTCACCAGCTTGAGGAATGTAATCAAAACACATCAACAGTCTGGGAAAACAAACTCACCTCCATTTTCTGCACATGAACAGGCCACAGACATCCAAGGCAGGCCTTAATTAATCTGGTACAGGCATATGCTTTATGTATATAGTATGCTTCCACACACATATATCTAAACAATAATGCACTGGGGTGTTAGCGATAAGGACCTGGGTTAGAATGTAGCCGTTGGAAAAAGACGAGTAGGCCCCCACACATGTGACACAGATTAAAAGGTCTGGTCACAAACTACTAATTCACAAGACACTGTATGTTGCCACGCCAACACCACTCTACATGCTAAAGCCATGACAGGGACAGTAATCCACTGAACAACTGATGATGACACTTTGTGCACCCCTCCAGGTCAGGACAGGCCTAGGACGTTATTCATGTCACGGTCGGACAGACCCATTCCTTCGCACATACACTAGATTAGTGTGAGGCTGAGGCCAGAAACAAAAATGACACATTTTTTTCTTTTTCTTAGAATTTTGTTTTTTACCTATGCTATCAAGCATTGCAGAAAAGAATTGGCAAAGCCAATATGTCCCAGAGGCAAGACATATTCTCCGATGCTTGACCATATGTGGGTGATTAACATGCAGGAGTTGCTTTGAGCAAAGGTGGCTACCCTACCAGCAGATTCTCTAAGTTACCAGCTTAGCCTTACATACAGGAGAAATAATAGAGGGTGGACGAGGAAACTGCATTGAAGTACAGATGAATGAGTGGACTCTGGCCTACCCAGTCAATCAGACTACCTTATTCCTTAATCATTTTTTCTCTCCATTTGTTGGTAGCATGAAGGTAGTAAAGGTGATTGAGCTATAGTTGAGATGTACCCTTTTTGAACACAGATGAATATAAAATGCTTGGGCGTGACAACAAATTTACAATCATTTTTATAAACGATCATGTGGAGGGTCTTAGGTAGAACATTGTCTTTTGTGATAAAATGTAATTGGTAAATACCAGGTTTCCAGATAGTTTTACACTGATTTTAAAGAGAAAATTGTCATTTAGCTGCTTTGACCCATCAAAATATCTCTTTAAGTAGGAACAGCGCTTGAGAAGAGAACTTTCTTTGAATTTTGAAAGAAGGGCTACGTAGCATGATAGGAGAGCTAAGGAAAGATGGGCAGAGATGGTAATATGAGTGTGTATTGTTGGCTAATGTGGAGATGGTGAGACTAGCTCTGGGCTTGGGGTGGCAGGTCTCTCTGCTGATATATGTTCCCATGTAAGAGAAGATATACCGGCTCACATCAGTTATTGCTAATTACTAATTACCCATTTTCTGGTCGCTCTTTACATTAAATAACACATCGATTTCCTCATTTCAGCAATACCCTGCACATTTATGTTTAATCAGACACAACACTCGTCCATAAATGGTTCTAAAAACTCATCATTTCCTCAGCCTCATTTATTCTCCCTTCAGCAGTGCTCTCAACACCCTGATTCATGCTATGTACCCCACTTTGTGACACTGCTGCCCTTTTTGGCCTGTCTGTGTACCTCATTGGCCCCTCTTCCAGCTCTGTACTAACCAAGAAATGCTGCTCAAAAAGTTGTTATTAATGATTATGTCACTTTGTTCTATGTCCTTGGGCCTGTTTTTGCTTCCAATCGGACTCTGTTTACCAGCATTGTTGAACATTGTTATATTTTCTTCCAGAGTGCTTTTCGATCATAGTGACGCCTCCCTCCAAAGATACGGAGGACATGTGGCCCCTGTGCATTATACTCTGGATGGGCTTTACACTGGAACCTTGGCAGAGGGAGTAATTTCCCCACATTGACGGAGGGAAATTCTGCCACCCAGGTTCTATGTGCTGCGTTTAACTTCGAAGCCTATGTTACCCTTTTAAAAGGTTTAAGTTACAGGGCCTGCATTATCTCGTTAGCCCACCTGTGACTTTATTATGTTCTGCACGTGGCCTTCTCGAGGTCGAACTTTCAGAAATCCACCACAGAACACAAATGGTGAAGAGGAATGGAAGAACAGCCCTAACTCTGTTTAAGGCGTACGAATGCTACCTGGCAGCACACATTTTTCAGATTGTATTCTTATTGAAGGTGAACAAACATTTCTTTCAGCAAAATTTACTGTGCGCATTCCACAATTCACCTGGAGGTGACGCCTTGTAAGCCCTTGACAAGCTGATCCTTCCTGACCTCGAGCTGAGCCAGGTAAATAAAATAAAACTCTTGACTTTTCTTCCGGGATTTAAGACATCAAAGCTATGACAGGAAGGCTCAGGGCCATGTGTGCTGAAATTGCCCCCATAAATCCGCCATACGGAGCAGGTGTAGCTTAATCACTCCCTGGTTATCTGAGGATGCATTTATGGCATTTGAATGGGGAGCTGACAGGGGCCTCTACTACCTGAGCTGTGTACTCAATATCAGTTCCCAACATCCACAGACATGAAACAATGCTGTCCGAAGCAAATACGTGAGCATTGAACTACTAATGTAGACGAAATCTCTGTCACAGTTTTGGAGCTGACTCACGCGTTAAATATTTGAAGAGGTCCAGCGCAGGACTTTGGCACTTTAAGCAGGGTAAATGGTTGTGTGCTACTGGAACAATAAAGGGATTTGTAGCTTTGGATGAGAGCAGGTTTTGTAGCAGTATTCTGTTGAAATCTCTAATGTAAACAAGAAAGCAAAATATTATTATTATTATTATTATTATTATTATTATTATTATTATTATTATTGTTCATTTTTTCAAGTTAGCCTGGCTGATGATGGCTGATTAGCCAGAAACCGGTCCCAGGAGGCTTGTTTCGGGTCCAGGGAAGACATGGCTTGGCAGTTCGGGCTGGACTGTTCCCATGAGGCAGAGGGTCAGACTGATTTGCATATGGCCATGTCTGAACTGGGGTAGCGGAGTGAGCTAAAGAATGATGATGGATTAAACCCAGATCATTTGACTGGGGGTGAGTGCTTGCAATGTTCAACACTCCGTCCATCATCCCCTTTGGTTTTGCTTTGAGGAGGGCATGATGACATACTGTAGATCCTGCCTAACCCCGACACCAACCAAAAAATGATCTGACCAAAGTACTGGAAGAGCTGCCTGGCATGAAACATTAGATAGGTTTAAAAAAAATGGGGTCCAGTAGATGGCCCGCCACATGGGTGGGGTCTGAGTTGCAGAGTAGGATATTCATTGCAGCCAGATCCACCGTCAAAGACGTGCTAGTTGTGTATGCTGAGTCATTGAAATGAATATTCATGTCTCCCAGATGGTAAAATTGATGGCGTCTAACTGAAGAGGGGCAATAAGTTCAGGAAAGGCCGCAGTCCATGGCCTTGCTAGCCCAGGTGGGTGTGTGCTACTGGAACAATAAAGGGATGTGTAGCTTTGGATGAGCACAGGTTTTGTAGCAGTATTATGTTGATATCTCTAATGTAAACAACAAAGCAAATTATTATTATTATTATTGTTATTGCTAATTTTTTCAAGTTAGCCTGGCTGATGGTGGCTGATTAGCCAGAAACGGGTCCCAGGATGCTTGTTTCGGGTCCAGGGAAGACATGGCTTGGCAGTTCGGGCTGGACTGTTCCCATGAGGCAGAGGGTCAGACTGATTTGCATATGGCCATGTCTGAACTGGGGTAGCGGAGTGAGCTAAAGAATGATGATGGATTAAACCCAGATCATTTGACTGGGGGTGAGTGCTTGCAATGTTCAACACTCCATCCATCATCCCCTTTGGTTTTGCTTTGAGGAGGGCATGATGGCATACTGTAGATCCTGCCTAACCCCGACACCAACCAAAAAAATATCTGACCAAAGTACTAGATGAGCTGCCTGGCATGAAATATTAGATAGGTTTGAAAAAATGGGGTCAAGTAGATGGCCCGCCACATGGGTGGGGTATGAGTTGCAGAGTAGGATATTCATTGCAGCCAGATCCACCATCAAAGTCGTGCTAGTTGTGTATGCTGAGTCATTGAAATTAATATTCATGTCTCCCAGATGGTAAAATTGATGGCGTCTAACTGAAGAGGGGCAATAAGTTCAGGAAAGGCCGCAGTCCATGGCCTTGCTGGCCCAGTTGGGTGATAAATCAAGATCCCAGAGACTGTAAATTTGGGTGTGTTGAGAGTCTGAGTAAGCTGGCATCACAGCCCTTAAAGGGAAAGTCCTCTCATTTACAGGTGTATGAGCTTTAAAAAATTAACCTCAATGCCACCTCCTTTTTTGGTGCCATGGTCCTTCCTAATTATCTTATAGTTGGGGGGAAAAGCTGCAGCAACATCGGGGCCAGAGCTCTCGTGTAACCACGTTTCCATAAGGAAAATAGCATTGGGTTGTTTATTCCACAAGGCGCGCCAAACGCAATCCCGTCTCCGCTCGTCCGCGCCGAGATCGCGCCCAGTGCCGGGAATGCTGTGCCTTGACACAGCGAGAAATGGTGAGTTACACTAGTTTGGAACTTTTATATTTACGACCTGCTTGGCCTTCTTGTTATCACTCGATGGCACTGGAACACTTACCTAAGATGCAGTCACTGGTTTGTATTGTATGTAACTCCCCCCTTGCTTTGGTCTCTTCTTGTAATACTTCCAATAAGGATCATATCCACAGGTCGCTTCGGCAAGAACGGAAGGCTCTGAGCTACCTGATCAATGTTAGATCCTTGATCAAGAATAAGGTAGCCTTTAGGGATTTTGTCTCATTGAGGAAGCCAATATGGGTTTTTATCACTGAAATTTGGGCCTCAGATGCTTCCGGTCCCGACCTTGTTGACGCTATACCCACTGGCTACTCCTTTGTTAGGTTAGACAGGGTTGGTAGACGGGGAGGGGGCCTTGGCAACCTTCACAGAGAAGATTTGGCATGTCGGACCTTAACTCTTTCTACTCCATCCCACCCCTTTAAGGCGCTTTATTTTTCAATTAATCTGCACCCCACTGAGACTTTTTCGGGACTGTTATGCTATCGGCAACCAGGCCCTAGGGCCTCTTTTAGCCATGATTTTAGTAACCTCTAGAACCCTTTCTGGATAGAGCTAATCCTACCCTTCTAGGAGATTTCAACTTTCATTAAGATAACAAGCACTGTAAGGACACTCAAAATTTGGTAGACACTATGAGGGGCTGTGGATTCTCTCAGCTGACTAGGGGTGCTACTCATAGCGCGGGGCATACCTTGGACTGGGTTTTTTCTAATGACCCCCGTATCATGGTCCGATAACCTATCCCCCTGGCCTGGTCTGACCACTTTGCCCTCCCTTTCGGCTTTTTCACACCAGGGTTGCCTTCTTCTGGTCCCAGGAAAGTGGAGGAAAAGAGGAACCTTAACCTCATTAGCGAATATTCGTTTTTGAACATTTTCAAAGACTCTGAAATGGCTAGGTCTCTTGATGTTAATCTAGTAGCTGCTGAGTTCTTACGACACTTGTTAGCAGCAATGGACTCCCTTGCCCCTGTTAGCAGTCATTATTCAGCAAGAAAAAAAACTTCTGCCCCCCTGGTTTACTGAAAGACTCAGAAAAATGAGCCAGGACTGCCGTAGACAGGAGAGACGTTGGCATGCTAATCTTGAGCCATCAGGCAGGAAGCTGCATAAACAATGCCTTAAGGAATATAAGGCAGCCATCGCGGAGGAAAAAGGAAAATACTATTCAAAGATCATAGGGTCCTTGAAATCTTCTAGGGATCTGTTTCAAATAATGAACTCCCTTATCTCTCCTCATTTGGCAGATCCCTCTGAATTCTCCCGAGAGTTCCGCAATAAATTATCTGATTTCTCCTATCCAATATCACAGACATGTATTCGCTGTTGGAAGCCTCCAAACCTAGGGTTGGCCCTTCTGTTCAGATCGCCCTCCATTCTAGCAATGTCTGTCTGTCGGAGGATTCTCCTAGGCTCCTCACTTTTCCTAGTTTTCTGCCAGAGGAAACCGATCGCCTCCTAGACTTAGTCAAATCAGGCTCTCCATTGGATCCTTGTCCCCTTAAGGTGCTAAAAATCACCTGCATAATCATTCTTCCACACCTTACGGCTGTTCTTGATATGGCCATCTCCGTCAAACTGTACCCCACCTTATGGAAGACGGTGTTAGTATATCCATTGCTAAAAAAGCCTTCCTTAGACCCGATTTCTCTCCTGCCAGTCCCTGCTAAGATGTTGTAGACTCATTTAAACACCCATCTTAGTACTTTTCTTAAGGTCATTCTTTGCTGGATGTCTCTCAGCACAGATTTAGATGCCATCATAGTAGAGAAACCGCATTTACTACTGTCTTCAAAACTATCCATACTAAAATGGATGAAGGGCACACAACCCTGCTGGATCTTCTTGACCTCACCGCAGCCTTTGATACTCTGTCTCCCCAGAGGATGGTTTAATGCCTCAGGGAGATTGGGATCGGAGGCTCGGCCCAAAGCGTGAAATTTCACCCTTTCTACTCTGCTTCTAAATCCCTGTCTTGTGATGTGCCTCAGGACTCTTCCCTGAGCCCAACCCTTTTTCACATTTATGTGGGACCCCTGGCAAAGGTTGTAAGATCATTTGGAATTAAGATGTTGTCCTATGCGGACGACACCCAAATTATGGTCTCAATATCCCATAACATCAGGGACTCTGCCCTTAACTTCAAACTCTGCATGCAGGCCGTTTCCTACTGTATGGTGGAAAATGACATGAAACTAAACGGAGACAAGACAGAAGTACTTGTCTTCGGTAGTAATCAGGACATCTGGTCTACGGACTGGTGGCCTGTTTGCCTAGGCGCCTGCCCTTGTCCGGTTTCACATGGAAAAAACCTGGGTGTCATTGTTGACAATTCTGTTTCCATGGAGCGCCAGGTTAGTAGAACCATCTCCAGGTACTTTGGCATTATTAGGGTCCTTCGGAAAATTGTTCACTTTCTCTCCTTTGAAGCACGGAAGCAGGCTGTGGTAGCACTGGTAAGGTCTAGATTGGACTATTGTAATGCCCTATATTTGGGCATTAACAATGGTCTTGTGCAACGTCTGCATTTGGTGCAGAAAGCTGCAGCTAGACTGGTGATAAATCTTCCAAAATTTCATCCAGTCACTGCCACAATCAGGTAACTGCACTGGTTGCCTCTTGATCAAAGGATCCTTTTCAAGTCCCTCTGTTTGACTCATAAGCCCTATTATGGCCTAGGTCCTGATCGCACCAAGTCGATGTTTCAGTAATATGTCCCTAGTAGGCCTCTCCACTCCTCCAATAAAAATCTGTTAGCTCTCCCTACGTTTAGAAAATCCAGGTGGGGAGGTAGAGCCTTCTCGCTGACTGTGGCAAGGCTGTGGAACTCCCTCCTGGAAAAGCTCTCTGGTCAACCCTCTCCCTCCATCTTCCGCAGGAGCTTAAAAACATGTCTTTTCTCACATACTTCAGTATGCACTAGTTGTCTACTCCGCTGCCTCCTTTTAGTTGCATTAGCGCCTTGACACCCTTGGGATTAGTTTGCGCTGTATAAGACTAATACTTACTTACTTACTAACTTACTTACAAGAGGTCAAAGATGTCATTCTTATGTTTAGGAAGCAACCTGCAATTTATGTTAAAAAGGTGAATTCTTTGGGAGGCATGACCTTACTGGTAGCGTGGGAATAGCTTCTGTGTGATATTGTTGGTAGATCCGGTAGCAATTGTGGTGTGTGCTGTGGAAAAGTGTGGCTCAATGATTAGAGCGGCAGACCCTGTTGCAGAGGTCTAGCCCGGGACCAGGGTTCAATTGCGCGCCTCGGTGGGTCTTGGGCTCAAAATTCCACAGACCTGATAATTCTCGCCTCGGTGCCTAATCCAATCATGGAGTCCCACTCTGCAACTCTGGGCAATAGCTTGCTTAATCTCCACAACGGCCCCCACAACGCTAAGGATGCCTGGCCTCCACCTTGGG
Source organism: Lissotriton vulgaris (assembly GCF_964263255.1). NCBI lineage: Eukaryota > Metazoa > Chordata > Amphibia > Caudata > Salamandridae > Lissotriton > Lissotriton vulgaris. The sequence continues at coordinate 1,432,874,752 of NC_141693.1, read as the reverse complement.
GGTGCCCAGAAGTGGACGCCTCACAGGGAAAGCCAGGATGGGTTCCACAGCAGTATTCGTACAAGCGCCTTGAGACCCTTGCAGTGAGTAATGCGCTATACAAGTATCAATTTACAATTTACATTTTACTCGGCTGTATATCAAATGCATAGTCACAGAAGGAGCAGCTAGAATCTGGAGTTTCCAGATTCAGTAATTCACAGTCAGTGCTCATATAGCTGTTTAAGTGAGTAGTTCATGTTGTCCCTTGTGGATTGGGCAGGAGTTGTGGCCCCTGGCCCAGTGCAGACGTGGACGGGCGTAGATGGGCATGCTTTAGGCATGCCTTCCATATGCCAGCGGAAAGCGTGCTGTGTGTCCGCGCTGTCATGCGACTGAAATGGCTCTGCCTATTGACCTTTGCCCTGTGCCCCACCTTCTAATGCCATTTCCCTCCACAGCAATCGGAACACTCTGTGGTGGACCAAGGATTAGGCAATTTAGCAGGAGAGCTGGAGTGCAGCGCAATTGCAGCTTGGTGAATGTTTTTGCAGTTTAAAAATACTTTAAAAACACCCCTCCTTCCAAATCAAATAAAAGAGTGTGATTAATACAGCAACAACTCGTTGATTTAAAAAACCACTGCCTTTTAGAAAGTAGTTAGTGGTTTGTGCAGATTGGAGCGTGTGCTTTCCTATCTTGTTGCAGCGTGACTGTTCCTTCAAAGCTTGTTAGTCGCTTCGCGTCCGTGCTGCCATACGACTGAAATAGTCAGTGGCTCCGCCTCCTGACCTGTGCCCTATGCCCTACCTCCTAGCGCCGTTGACATGACATAAAAAAAATAACAACACAACAAACCATAACAGGACACAACACAACAAAACAGTCAAAGCAGAATGAAGTGCAACAGGAGTAGTACACCAACATCACAACACAATGGGTCACAAAAACAAGAAAATGCCACACATCCAATAAGCACAAATATTCTTGCAAAAATGTCAACCTTCACAAATTTGCATGCATAAAATAGTGGTAAAATGTGTCTCCTCCAAGCGTTACCTTACTTACCACCAGGAACACAAGCCAAAAATATGTTGTGATAAGTCATCAAGTCTAATAACGCCTTTAGTTTATGTATGTGTATGTGGGAACCACACAGTCTAAATATGAGTCTGATGTGTGCTTGGCAATGCAATTATTCTAAACCCAATACAGTTTTTCAGTACGAAATGGCATGCTGAGAGCCCAAGCATTCATGATAGAGTGCATTGGGCAGTCCAGGCTTTCTGGTGTCGAAGACCTATTGTGTACTAGACCAATACATACAGTGGGCTTTTGGTCACCTTGCTTGTTAGCTTAATTTGTTTGCTTCTTGCTTTGATGGCTTTTTTAGTCCCCTTCCTCAAGCATAGCTTCTTTATAATGATTTTAACTTGAATATTTTTTTAAATTTACCAATCCAAGATTGGTGTCTGCCATCTTGGATTGCTAAATTAATATTTAAAAATGGCTATTTTGTCATAGTGTTTATGTGCGCATGCATATTGATATATGTGCACATCTATGTCATCATAATGCAGCCGATTTTTTGGGGGGAGGATGTTGTTCTGAATTTGCATTTTTTTCTTTTCGCTTTTTCAGTTTAGAATGTTTCAATAACCTTAGCCAGCAAGTCAAGGGACCATTGTAAAATCTGACACAAAATTATATAAACTGAAAAAATGTGACAAATACCTGGTCCCAGAGAAAATGAGTAGGAGGAAGGCTCCTTAATAACGAAACCTGTTTTGTAGCTCAGAGATACGGGAGGTCAGTCTTAGGTAGCAAAGAAATTGGGTTCAAGCTGTGCTCTGCATATGTGAAACATAAGAACTATAGGAGGAGGTGGAAGGCAGTCATGACAGTTAAAATAAAAAATGCCCATCATAAAAATCTGCAGGACTGCTTTTATTACATGTAAGTCACCTCTAAAGTAGGACCTAGGTATCCCAAAGGGCAGGGGGCATTGTAATTAAAAGGTTAGACAAGTACTTTTTTGTTTTACTTGTCCTAGTAGTGAAAAACTCCTACATTTGTTTTTCACTACCGTGAGGATTACTTCTTCTATGGGAAAACATTGGGTTGCCACATTACATTTAATAAGTGCTAATATTTTATTGGGAACTGGTAAATACTTCATGTTTGGCGTCTGAGAAATTGTAATTAAAATCCTCTATAATGTTCAAGTTGTAAGTTGTATCTTAAGTAACAATTTTGTAAAAGTCACTTTTAGAAAGTTGACATTTTCTTGCCTTAGCGATTTTAAGCTTGTAGCCTGTTCCTGGGTCACATGACTGGGTGTAGTTGGACTTTGTTTATTCCTCCCAGCCAGACGCACAATAGAGGGATTAGGTGTGACTGGATGGGCCATTGCTGACAAGCGGGGGTAGCTGGGACCAGCCCCTCTTGCAAATCAACAGACAGTGCTTTGTTTTCACACAAATACTTCTCAGCTCTGCATTTTTCATGAAGCCTGCTTTATGCCGACACAGGTGAAGCAGGAAACTTCAAGGTCTTCAAAGGGAATTCTCTAGAAACTACTCCTTCTTCAAAGAAGGCACTAGTTATAAAAATTGGACCTTCAGACCCACTCTTCAGTTCACTTTCTGGTCCTGCAGATGGACTCTCAGAGGATTGCCTGCTGCTGTGGCATACTGTGTGCATCAGAAGACAGCTTGGTTTTCAATGCAACTTCATTAAGTGGCTCCCAATGATGAAACCACTCCTCGGACACCGCCTCCAGACTTGCCCCACTTTACTTCTACCTTCTCAGAACATTTTTCTTCAAATTTCTTCTTAGTTCAAAGGTGAATGCCAACCGGGGACATTCCACTTTTTGAATGTGACTCATGCTCTGTCACAGTTGGGTATATTTTTCAACTTTGGCCCGGCCTTGCACGACTAGATGTCCGCTGTAGGCGCTCTGATATTTTAGGTGCAAGATTTTCCCTTCAAATTTTTTAAAATCATAACTATGTGTCTAATGATGGGAATTTTGTTGTTTCGGTATAAAAAATGTATAAAAAATAATTCTATTGTTCCAAATTTGCATGGGATTTTTTAATGTTGTGTTATTACTTTAATACTGTTTGTGTGATTCATAAATACTTTGGGGCATATTTACAAGTTGCTTGCGCGGTTGCGTCACTTTTTTTGATGCACTGCAACACTATATGCTGCTCCATATTTACAAGGCATTGTAAATCCACCTTGCGTGGCTTTTCGTGGCCTTGTAAATACTGCCCCTTATCACGCATCACTTTGCATGAAATGGGCGTGCCATGGAAATGCGTCCAAATGCTAAGCCTCCGTAGGGAAGGGCTAGGGAGGAGCAACAAGGAAAACATGTTTTAATTTCTTCTTGTTTTTTCCTCTTTCTACGCATGCTGCATTCTACAGCACACATAGAAAGAGGAAAACACCTCTTATGATTTTTTTAGTGCAGGAAGGTGTTCCTTCCTGCACAAAAACAATAATCCCCACAACGCAGGCACCCCTGCACTATGGTGCAAGGGTGTCTGTGTTGGCGCATGGCACCCAATTGTGCACCAGCACTGGGAAGAGCAAAAGCATCTGTCAGATCGTTTGCTTCCAAAGTAACGCAACACGGCGAGCCAAATGGCTCAGATTACATTGTCATAAATGAGGCCCTTTAAACATTGCTTTTAAATTAAGCCAGACAGCTCTCATGTCAAGCTAGCTGAAGATTAAGCATAGTTTAATTTAGTGACTTTTGTGATTCATCCTGACTGAAATTGTGGCTGTTGCTTCAACAGTGTTAACACCCCACTCAACCCATAACTCAATTTGTCACAGATACCTTTTGCATGTGAAAACTGATCAATGTTTTCCTTTGTAATACTTTTAATTTCAAGGTGACCTGATTAAAAATTGCATGGGACTGGGGTAACAGTAAAAGAATGCCATTTTACTGTTACAATTCAGTAATTTCACACCAGTACCATGCAATTACAAGTAAAATCCAATCTTTCTAGCTACACTTAACAGCTGGAAAAATCAGCCATGGTCGTTCCACACCTGTTAAAACTTGGAGTGTGGGAAAACTTTCCAAATCTGAATCAGAGAGAGTGTAATTCCATGCTGCAATTTCTCTCTGCCTCACTCCGATTCATGCCCTTAGTGTCATGCGAGCAGTTTCACAAAGGCTTGGGGCCTGATTTATATCTCGGGTTCCTCTGTGATAATGGTGACAGATATCCTGTAAGCTCAAATTTAAATCCCATAGGATATAATGGGATTGATATTTCAGGGGATGGGATATCCATCACTATTGTAACGGAGTAATCCGTCCGCCGATATCTAAATCTGGCCCTTGGTGTTACTTAGAGGCACCCACAGAGCACCTTCATATAGAGTGCCAATTTTTGCACAGTGGTGGAACTAACACATTTGCCCATTACCCATCCAGTGGCTGCTTTAAGAAGAAGGTAGTTTGAAAAGGTAGTTTCTTTACTGGGATGTTCGAGACTATTTTATTAATACTATCCAGTCTGCTTCACTAACACTTCTTAAGTTCGATTTAGGAGCGGCGGCGCGGCGAGGTAAGATGGCCGCCACCTGAGGAGTCCCGTCATAACGAGCAACCCTCGGACGACAGGGACCTCTTCTAGGACTTCCCGTTTCTCTTGGACGACGGATTCAGATGTCGGAACACATGGGGGCTGCTTCCTGCAAGTATTAGACCTAAACAAGGTCTTTTTGACTCTTTATTTGCTCCCGTTTTTTTTGGAGCTTTTGCGGCCGCCATTTTAGGTGCTTTTCTTTTGCATTGTTCAACTCCCTCAGCGCAATGTTGATGTGCCACTTTTCCCCTTTTGTCCCAATTCTATGCCTGTTAATGGCTTGACTATGCTGCTTTATGGGGTGCAAACCGTTCTTTTATTTTCCTCAGTCTCCTAGGCTACGGTTTTGAAGAGTACAATATTGCTGAGCGAGGCACTTCCCGCTTTACTGTGGCGCAGGTTTTTCTTGCACTATTACCCGAATTTCAGTGCGCTCCTTTACATCTGCTCTTCAGGATAAGCTCAATTTTTCCCATTTTTTTCCTTATTTCTCTTGTAATTTTTTCTGTGGAATTTCTCTGTCGTCCACTTTGTGGTCCTGGCGCATCACCATTTGGTCTGCTCTATTTTATTTACAAACATGGAAAAATCACAGAAATCGCAAGGTCCCTCAACTGGTGGCAGGAAAGATACTAAGGCTGGTCCTGGTAACCGCCTTTAACAGGATCCACCATCTCCCTCTAAATCGCCCCTTCCAATCACGCTGGAAGATATTATGGAGAAACGGCGTCTCATTAGGCCTTTTATGACTGATACTGCGGCCTCCCTGCAGCGCATTGAAGACAAATGGTCAGGCCTTAACTCCAGACTTTCAGATGTTAAACAGAAGTTTAGGGATGTCCAAGATGGAGTAACTACTGTTGAAAGTCTTACAAAAGAAGTCAATCAATTGAAGAAGACCACGGAGGATTTGGAAAATCGCAACAGGCTCAATAATTTGCGCATTTACGGTATTCCGGAAAATTCTGAAGGCACTGACATGATAACGTTCTTGAAATCTCAAGTCCTTCAGCTTGTTGGTCTCCCAAACACCATGGACTTCAATATCCAGAGGGCGCATAGACTTGGGCCTCAGAATGCCTGTACTTATTCCAAGCCACGTGGTATTATTGCTTATTTCCTCCTTTATTCTGACCTTATGGCAATTCTCAGAGCAGCAAAACAACATAAACAGCTTTTTTGGTCTGGTCACAGAATCTTCATTAGTCAAGATGTTTCCAAGTCCACCGCCAGTCGTCGGAAGAGATTTCTTGACTTGAGACCTGCACTTCGATCTATGAATGCTCGCTATGGACTAATTCATCCCTGTTTCTTCAAGGTTACCTACAAAGACAGAACTCTGAGCTTTGAGGATCCAGCCGACCTTCGCAAGTTTATCCATTCACACAAAGGAGAACTAATGGAACTTACCAAACCATGATAATATCTCATTATCCCCTAAGTTTGTCTTAATAACTGTTTGATGTATCCTCATTATTCCCTTCTCTGTTTTTCAGGTATGTTTTCCCTGTCCTGATTGACGGTTTTCCCTCCATTCGTTGCCCTCCCATACGTTCTACATGTGCTTTATCATTCCACGGCCCTGTTCCTTCCTATTGTATGGTAAGCTCCCTTTATCCTTCCTTCTTTTTATTCCTGTTTGTAAAAAATTCACCACCCCTTTCGCTTTATTTTCAAATATGTATTTTCTCTTTTTTTTGTCCCACTTTATCACATCATTCTTCTCAGCTTTCCTCTTTTGTGTGGCTGTCTTGCCTTTCGTCGCCCCCCTCTGGCTTTAATGTTTTCTCCTTCGAATTGCTTCTTGACTAGAGTCTGCGGACTTTTGGTCATCTTCTTCTTGATATCCATTCTGGTGGAATCCTATCCTCCACAGCCTTTTTCTCTCCTCTTTTCCTTGCCTCCTTTTATCTCTTTTTCTTGTTCCGCTCTTGTTTTTCTACATCTCACTATTTTTTGTCTCTATCTCTTCTTATTCTTTCATCATGTATCCTTCCATTTTTCAAAGCTTGGCTCCTGTTATAACTTCTGGCTTTTTTCACCCTTCACCTTCTTTTTACTCACTATTTGATTCCTCCATCTCCTTCCATTTCTTCTTCTCTAATCTTTCTTAATCAATCATTTTTATTTTTCTATCATTATTTCATTAGCTTCATGTCCTCTATTGTTTCTGCTCCTTTTCCACATACTCCCTTTTTTAATTCTCTATCTTTCTTTACCCCTTTCTCATGAAAGGACTACGCATTATAATTTGGAATGTTAAGGGATTGCGTAATCCCATTAAAAGACAGCGGGTGTTATCGCACCTCGCTAGATTGAATTGCCAAATCGCAATGTTGCAAGAATCTCATCTCAAGACCCAAGATTTATCTATATTACGCAAATATTGGGTTGGTGACATCTTTTGTTTAACCGCTGTTGATAATAAGAATGGTGTGATTATTTTATTTCATAAATCTTTAAATGTTTTTTTACAGAATGAGTTTGCAGATACCAATAGTAGATGGCTATATTTAGATGTTACAGTTAACACTCACCCTTTCTCTCTATGTAACGTTTATGTCCCAAATGGTGTCGATACATCCTTTTGGAGTGATTTTTCCACCTTCCTCTCCTCAAATTCTGCTGAACACTTAATCCTGGGTGGAGATTGTAACCAATTTATGGACCCTTTCCTTGATCATAAATCTCAGACTAGATACATCCCCAATAGGATGCAGAAAGGCTTTTACAAGACTATTATCAATAGGGGACTAATTGACACTTGGCGCACCTCTCACCCTGACACTCTAGAATTTTCCTTCTTTTCCCCTGTTCACAAATCACACTCACGGATTGATTACTTCTTCCTTACACAGCCGGCTTTTCAATATATGAACAAGGTTGAAATTGGCTCCATACTCATATCTGATCATGCCCCCGTTATTCTCAATATAGATTATCCTTCGCCCTCTTCTGCTTCCAAGAGATGGCACTTTAACAACTCCCACCTCTTGGACACTCAATTCTCCGAACAGTTCCTCCCTTTCGCCCAATCATTTTTTTATCTTAACCTTTCCTCCGTCACCCAATTTCATGTTGTCTGGGATGCTTTCAAAGCCTCCGCCAGGGGCTTTATCATTGATTTGTTTCTCAGAAGAAAAAGAGAGCTCTCCCGTATTCTTTATCGCTTCTTAAACAAATGAAAGCTCTGGAGCATAAGTATTTTACCACTTTTTCTCCTGATACTTTACCTCTCCTTATTCAAACCAAGATGCAATATAATAAACTCTCTTGGGATTCGGCTAGTAACACTCCCCTTAAATTCAATGCCAAGATATATCGTGGCCGCAACAAAGCCGGTAGATCTCTAGCAAATTATTTTAAGATTAAGAAACAAAAGTCTAAAATTGTAGCCATTAAAGCTGAATGTGGAACTTTACATTTATCTGATTCCTCCATACTAGATTGCTTCTCTAAATATTACTCCTCTCTCTATACACCAGAGACTTCTCCACCTTCTGACCTTCTTGATTCTTTCTTTCGAAACATCCCTAAATCTCTCGACAATGTTCCTGATCTTAAGTCTCTAGACGTTCCCATTTCCACTGCGGAACTCATTGAGGCGATGTCCCTCTTGCCCAAAGACAAAACACTGTGGCCTGACGGCTTTACCGTAAGTTTCTTTCTACATTTTAAAACTCTTCTGACCCCTCATTTACTGTCATTGGTAAACTCCTTTTTGCTCGCTGGCGAATCACAGGGCTCTTTTACGCAAGCAATGCTTTGCCTCATACCCAAAAAAAGATAAAGATCCTATTTTGTGTAAGAATTATAGACCAATCTCCTTAATTAACACTGATTGTAAAATGTATGCTAAGCTTCGCGCCCTCCGTATCAATAAGGTCATACCCGATTTAGTCAATATATACCAATCTGGCTTTTTGAAAGGCCGTTCCATTACAGACAATTCACGTACCCTTCTTAATATCATACACTTAGCCTCAAAAGCTGATTCTCCTCTTGCAGCTATTACTCTTGATGCTGAAAAAGCTTTTGATTGGGTAAGCTGGGACTTTATTTTCGGATCTTTAAGATGGCATGGCTTTAGTCCCACTATTATTAAACTCATTAAACTACTATATTCTGCTCCGTCCACATCTGTTTGGGTTAATGGTTGTCAATCACGTTATTTCCCTCTTCTTAGAGCTACTAGACAGGGTTGTCCTCTTTCCCCCTTCCCTTCATTCTTGCCCTTGAGCCCTTTTTGGAGACTATTAGACTTTCTAAACGCTATACGAGTTTTCAATTTCAAAATGTCGACATTAAATTTACTGCTTATGCTGATGACATCCTACTTTTTCTTTCTAACCCATCTGTTTCCTTACCAGAATTCTTTTCCCTATTAAATAGTTATTCTAATGTCTCGGGCTACAAATTGAATGTTGATCAATCTGAAATTTTACCCTTAAACAAATTTTGCCTCCCCTCCATGTTTACTGACTCTGGTTGGGAATGGTTCTCTTCTCATATTAAATGTCTCAGTATCTTATACTGTAACAATCTTAAGGGCCTTGTTAAAATTAATCTTGCTGAAATTTGTAAAAAAAACTTCGACCCTCATTGACAGCTGGACCCCTCTTTTGGGGTAGACTGGCTACGATGAAAATGATTCTTCTCCCCATTATCAATTTTTATCTCTCTATGCTCCCTATTTCTCTTCCTAATACCTTCTTTTGTACCATCAATAGTATCCTCATCAAATTTTTATGGAATAACCGCAAATCTAGAATTTTACTTGCTCGACTTCAACTCCCTAAAGATTTGGGAGGAGTTAATTTCCCTAATCTTAGAAGATACCATTCTGCCTTCACTTTGAAACACGTTTGGACTTTTCTGTCTGATTCCACCTCTTCTTCTTGTACTGCATGGAGTTCTTTGGAACAGGCCCAATTGAGGTTCCGTGACAATTGTAAGTGGTGTTTTCGACTCGCACGGATATGGTCGAGTCTGGTATCTACGAACCGCAAATGACGAGTTTAGTAAGTGTGCGCAGTTTCGCTGTGCTAACTTAAACCGTTCGTTTGTTACGTGGGTTGTTCATCTGTACCCACGGGTTCCATCTTAGATACGGCATCCATTTTGTCTCTTGCCCTCAAGTAGCCAGCGAACGGACGTTGTCTGTTTCGCGACCCTGGGATTCCCAAGACACCCGCGGAAGACACATGTTCTTTGAACGTGTCTTTATGATGAGGGGGATGATACTGTGAGGCAGATGGCCTCGCTCGAGGCTCATCTTGCCGTGCCGGTCTATTGTCTCAACCGTGCATCTCATTAGGCACGTCCCTTTGATGCCTGTAGCTCGTGTTTCTTGTTACCTCCCCTTTTACACCCTTTTCGATCTCCCCACTGTTTCCATCTTCCTCTGCACCTGTCCTTGTTCTTTCTTCGATCTGTTTTACTGCCGATTGGAATGTACTAATGGTGGGAAGATGGGTTTATACAGTTGGGAACCGCCAAATGTTTCCGCACGTATCCCCCGGACCTTGGATGTATCAAAGTGACCAAAGTGACCCCTCTCGGGGATAATTATGGGAACCGAGTTGTAAACCTTTGTGTACCATGCAACCCTATGGGAGAAATTTGTTTAAAAGGAGCGATCCTCAGTAGCAATTTGAAGCAGTCTCCTCGAACCTACATTCGTTGTACTTCCTGTGACTTCTGTGTTCCCTGCAGTAAATAAACCTCGAATCTTTGACGCCCAAGGAAGTGTCCCGTGTCTCTGTCATTCGTACGCCGGAGCAGGTTACCCACGAAGGTTTCAGGTGTTGTCCCCTGGCACCGCTGGGTCCTAAATAACCCAGTCCTTCAGTTGGCGCCCATAGTGGGGCTGCATCAGTGGTACCGGTCCAAGCCCGACGATCGTGAGGAACTTCGTGTGAAATCTCCGAGGGAAGGTGCACTCCGCTTCATCGATCCTGTTGTCGAAACAAGTGGCCCGAAGACTTTTCCCGCGAAGATTCCCGCCTCCTGACGGCTGTGACGGACTGCTGCCCTGACTGTAGACCTGTTTTGGCGCCTGGCGTAGACCTTGGTATAGCGAGACGATTGACGGGCCTTCCTGGTGACGCCATCGATCTTTGAGTTAAGTATTTGTGGGTCGCTCCCAGAGTCCTTAGTTGTGGTTCTTCGATTGTTGCATGGTTCCATTGCATTTGTGGTTCTTAGTACTTGGTTCTTTGTTGTATTATTTGACATCTGCAGTTGCCAAAAACCGAGGGTTTTCGCTCTTTGCTGGGACTTGGTAAATCCCGTAACCCTTGACGTTTGTGAAACTCGGCTAGTGTGCACGATGCCTGGTCGCAGTACTTTGTTTAGTTGTTTTAGATGTTGTGGTGCGGATTCCCGACTGGAGGACTCGTGTCCGATACCTCCAGTTGGAACTCCAACTTATGAGCTCTACAGTAAGCACAGGCTAGGCCCGATTACTTTTAATGAATATTGGATTCGTTATACCAAAAAAGATGGTGCCCTTAGTTGGCCACCTCATGGTAGTTTTGAGACCACGATCTTAGATAATCTTGAGGCTAAATTGTTTGAGAAAAAGTCAAGGCCGGCCATGTTTGATGCCTTTCGGTTGTGGCGTAAAGAAGCCCGACAGAAAGAGATCAGACAAACTAAACGTAATCAGAGAGATGGTGTTGCTACCATTGTAAAGAAAGCAGAGCAGTTTCAGCGTGATAAGGAGGATAAGGAAAAGGAAGTGTTTGATAGGCTACAGCGTATGTCCATAGATAAATGCTATCCTGTTTTGCCAACGGAGTCGGATAAGAAGGAAGAATCAGTTGAGGATCCTTTAATGTCTTATCTTATGAAGTCACCACCTCCGTACGTACAGGGTACCGCAGCTCCTGTGGTCCCCCCCGTACCTGTTCCTCAACCTGTTCCTCAACCTGCACCCGTTCCTCCGACTGTTCCCGTTCCTTTGCCTACTGCTATTCCTACTGCTCCTCCGCTTCCACATACTCCTGCCCCCGCTACTGCTCCTGCTCTACTTACTCCTGTTGCTTCTTCTGTTTCTACTCCTTCTCTTGTTAGTCCTTTGTGCTATACTTCTCCATCTACTCAAAGTCGTACACCTCCTGTTGCGGCTAGCTTCTTTAATTCTCTTGGACCTATTCTTGGGTCCGCTGGTTCGGACGGTCCTCAAAGACGTAGTCAGCTTCCCGGTAATAGGGAACGTGCTGCGCTATACAACATGGCGATGGGTTGGATGGCGCACCCTCTTAGAAATCCTCCACGTGCTGTACTTAATACGTTCTGTCAATTCAATGTACCGACACAAAGATACGTGTTCGAAGAAATGTGCAAGGTTCTGCGCGATCAGATATCGGCTGATGCACCTGACGATGTGTTGACCGCTTTGTCTGATCTACAGCTTCAGTTCTCGAACGGACTGATAGTGGATACTAACGTTCGACGTGCTGTTGAGCGGTTGTTATCTTTCCGTCCCACTCCTATACCTCAAGCCCTGTTCGTTGAGGATGTTGAGAGTCAGTTAGATGTGTCCGGTCAGTTTCCCATGCGGGAAGTTCCACCAGTGTGGATGCCAGCTAATCCACAGGCTCAACCTCCGGTATTGGCACACTTCCAGAGAGTATGGATTCATCTCCCATGGAAACGCTCTGAAGTGTTACAGGTGAAGCAATCTTTGCCTGACCCTCGCAAAAATCCTGCAGGGTACTATAAAGAATTATCGCAGCTCGTAGACGCTACGATAATGAATCTTGCCGATATCGATATGCTGTTCGGCAATGTCGTACCTCAACCGGTATGGGCTAAGATTCGCCAGGAGAATCATCCAAACGAATTAGGTGGTGATTGGGCTGCCATTATAGCGGCGGATGGGTTGCAAACTGGTGGTGCTAAACCCGAGCAGTTGATTGCTGCTCTCCCTCAGAGAATAATTACCTTAATGAAAACACTTATGCCAGCTATGAGGGTGAACTGGGACAAATTGTCAGCCTGTAAACAGAAGAAAGACGAGAGTGTCTCTGATTTCTTTACGAGATTTGAGGAGGCATTCATCGACCATAGTGGTCAGGATATGAGCACTGAGGGTGGTCAGCGGTTGTTCGTGGACAAATTTGTCTCTAACTTATTGCCCGACTTGAGCAATAAATTAAAAAATTCTGAGAGTGCGTGGGCTGTCTCTACCTCGGCTCAAATATTGGCTACGGCACAGTATTATGAGAACAGAGAGAAAGAGGAGAACGACCGCGCTGATAAAAAGACGAAAGAACTTAAAACAAAAGTGTTGTTGCAGCAGGCCTATCCCCAGCGTTCAAATCAGAACGCTCCTCAGCAAAATAGATCGCAGTCGCAATCGAATAGGTCACAACCTCGCAATGACTCCTCTTCCCAAAGATCTTCGTTAGGGTACAATCAGTGTGCCTATTGTAGACAGGAGGGTCATTTAAAATTCAACTGTCCCGTTCTAAACGATCGTAATAGTGGTAACACATCTAGAGGAGGTCGTGGTGGTTCTCAGCAGACATCACGTGGTAGGGGTCTTGGTGTTCAAAATGATCGTTCCGATAACTCATCAAATTCCGATAACTGTTTTGATCAACGCGGATCATTGCAAGGACGATCTGCGCAGTACAATGTAGATGATTATTACGCCGATCAGGGAACTGACGACAGTAATTACTAGGACAGCCATAGACAAGGAGAGGGAGTGGTATCAGTTCCGGTTGATCAGAGAGGGCCTTACGTCTCAGTTGCTACATCGGGCGTCGTTGAGCCTTTTCTGTTGGACACTGGTGCAGCGAAAAGTTCCATAATGCATTCGAAACTCCCTGGCGCACCTTTGTCTGGCTTAACCAATGTTTCCGTTGGATTCTCTGGCGCCCCCGTTAGCAATCCAGTTTCACGCCCTTTGCCCCTTACAATTGGGCCTTGTGAGCTTCAAGCTCCGTTGATTTTAACTACTGGTTGTGGTGAAAATCTTTTGGGCCTGGATTTGCTAAAACGTTTGTATGCAACTTTGTATTGTTCTCCTGCGGGTGTAAAGCTTACGTTAGGTGAGAGGGTTGTCTCTCCTATGTATTTGTCTCTCGATAAGCTCCCACCGGAATTGAGTTCTCTTCCTGCATCTTTGTGGGCAACAGGTCCCAATGACGTGGGCCTGCTCGACATCTCCCCTTATGTTGTTCATGTGAAATCTAATGTGCGATTGCCACGTATTCCCCAGTATCTTATCTCTCTTGATGGTGAACGAGCACTGTTAGCGATCATTTATGATCTGATCGAGAAAGACGTTATTGAAGAAACGCGGGGAAACGTGTGCAACAGCCCTGTATTACCCATTCTAAAACGTACTGACCCTCAAAACCGCCTGTTTATCGTTTTGTTATTGATTTACGGGAGGTGAATAAAATTGTGATTCCTCAGTTCCCTGTTGTGCCTGACATCACGGCCCTACTGACTCTGATTCCAGCTTCTGCATCTTGGTTTTCGGTGATCGATTTGAAGAATGCTTTCTTTAGCATTCCGATTGCCGAAGAAAGCAGAGACCTTTTCGGTTTCTCTCTTGGTGGTCGCAGCTTCCGGGTTAAACGCGCTCCTCAGGGCTACTGTGAGAGTCCATCGATTTACAGTCAAGCCTTGAAGGGTCAACTGGATGCGTTTTCGTTGCCGGCTGGTGTGGCCTTAATCCAATATGTCGATGACTTATTGGTGGCTGCAGATACTCAGGACATTTGCAAAATTGCTACGGTGTCGTTGCTGCAACATCTCTGTGACTTACATCACAAGGTGTCACCTTCTAAACTTCAATATTGTTGTCAAGAAGTAACCTATCTAGGTCACTTGTTGTCAAAGGAGGGAAGAAGGTTGACCCCAGAGAGAATTGCAGCCATTGCGCGCATATCTGTGCCAACAACCCAAAGAGATGTGCGTGCCTTTCTAGGTATCACGTCATACTGCAGGCAATGGATTCCATTTTCATTGCTAGCGAAACCGTTGGTGGCTCTTACGTGCAAGGATGTTTCAACTCCTTTACCATGGACGGACGAATGTCAGAAAAGTTTTTCGGAACTGCGTGACGCATTGTGTTCGGCTCCTGTGTTAGGTACTCCTGACTATAGCAAGCCGTTTACACTATACGTTCACGAGAGGGAAGGTTGTGCGTTGAGCGTTTTAACGCAACCTTTTGGTGATAAGCAGCGTCCATGCGCATATTTTTCCTCGACCTTGGACCCGGTAGCTAGAGCATTGCCGAGTTGTTTACGAGCAACAGCGGCAGCCGCGGTCTCGATCCGACAATCAGCAGGATTGGTCATGGATAATATGCTTACGGTAATGGTTCCCCATGCGGTTGACACTCTTTTGAATCGTACGAAAACTCAGCACTTGACGAGTGCGAGGTTGTCTGGGTACGAGTTGACACTGTTGGCAAGTCACATTCAGATAAAACGTTGCAATGTTCTGAACCCGGTGACTTTGTTACCAATTAGCACAGAGTCAGATGAAATAGCAGCCCATGACTGCTATCTGAGGACTGAAGAGGAAACAAAAGGTTGAGTGGACCTTAAAAACACTCCTTTGGAAAATCCAGATGGAACTTTGTATGTGGATGGTTCATGTTTTAAATTGCAGAATGGTGATGTGACTACTGCGTATGCTGTTGTGACTTTGAATACTGTTGTGGAAACTGCAAGATTGAATCAGAACTCTGCCCAGGCTGCAGAGCTGATCGCTCTAACGAGAGCGTGTGTGTTAGCGAAAGGGAAACGTGTGAATGTGTTTACCGACAGCCAATATGCATTTGGCGTCGCGCATAGCTTTGGACGGTTGTGGAGAGAGAGAGGTTTTATGACGTCGCATGGTACGAAGATTCACCATGGACAACTCGTGAATGATCTTTTGGATGCACTTACGTTGCCTAAACAGGTAGCGATTGTTAAATGTAGTGCACATCGTAAAGTGACGGATGATGTTGGTCGTGGTAATGCATTTGCGGATGAGATTGCTAAGGAGACTGCACGGAATCTTAGTATTAGAATGTATGTGACGAGTTCGGTTAGGTGGCCTACAGAGACTAGTATGTGTGAGGACACTATCGAGAGTGTGAAGGCGATTCAAGATGAGGCCACCGAGACTGAAAGGACGAAGTGGAAAGAAAGTACGGGAAAGTTGGATGCGAATGGTTGTTGGGTTGATTTGTCGGAACACAAGAGATGGATGTTACCGGATGCGTATGTGCTAGCTGTTGTGACAATGGCGCATGGGTTAGCACATATTAGTGTGAAAGGTATTTGTAAGTTGCTGTCCCACGTGTGGAAGAATGATGGTATTACGAAATGTGCTGAACGGTTGGTTAAGAATTGTATGGTATGTATGTTGTATAATCCTGGTAAGGGAACCCCAACTCCTCCTGGCCACTTTGCTCCCCCTTCATGTCCTTTTGAGGTAATTCAATTAGACTTCATCCATATGGAGAGATGCAACAACCTGAAATACGTTTTAGTTGTGGTTTGCGCGTTCTCCCGATGGATTGAAGCCTACCCTCTTAAAGACAATACTGCCCTGTCTACTGCGAAAATCCTGCTGAAGGAATACTTTCCTCGGTATGGAATGCCTCGAATTGTATGGTCTGATAACGGAAGTGAGTTTGTGGGGAGTGTGATGAAGAGTGTGTGCAAGGGCCTTGGAATTAATCAAAAATTCCATAGCGCCAATCATCCCCAGTCAGCTGGTTTGGTTGAAGGGTATAATGGCACCCTTAAACTGAAGCTAGCGAAGATTCAGGCTACGACTGGTCTTTCGTGGCCTGACGCTCTACCCTTAGCTTTACTGTCAACTAGGGCAACCGTACACTCCCGAGTAGGGCTTAGTCCCTATGAAATAGTGTTCGGTCGTCCTGCGAATGTCTGGGGGGTCCCTAGACCGGGTGTGTTCTCCAGTCTTGAATATCCAATGTTGATTGACTATCTTCATGATCTGACTGCTAAACTGAGGTTAATTCACCAACAGGTTTACGAAGCATTGCCGACGCAGACGGAGGGTCCAGGCCACCAGCTCCAGCCCGGAGACTGGGTGGTAACCAGAAATTTTTCCCGCAAGAAGAATTTGGAACTCCGGTTTACTGGACCCTACCAGGTCCTCCTTGCCACGAGGACTGCCGTCCGTTTAGAAGGCCGGAAAAATTGGGTGCATGCCACTCATACGAAGAAGGTTCCTATCCCTTTACCTGCAGACTCGTGGGTGAGGAGAGGCATTGCTTCAGCTGAATCCGAAGGATTGCCGGCGTTTGTACCTTTTAGCGACGCACAACCTGTCGGAGAATCCTCAGTACAGCAGAAAGACATTGTTGAACATTTGCCACCAAAAGATTCAAGACTGGAACATTCGACTGATCAGCAGGACTCTGTTCCCTCATCGGATCCTTTGTTTGATGAACATACACGTCCTGGGAAAACTCGATACTTTTTGCGTTCTAGCACTAAGGACAAATAAAAAGATTTTGTTCTGTCCCTTGACAATCGCATTATCCCGTTTTCCACGATCAGTCTGAACACCCGTATCATTGTGATTATTTTGTATATATTGAGTTTCGTTCCACATGTATTTTTGCTTCCACAGCTGAGAGACATTTTGCATATACATTGTAAATAAAGGCCGTAGGGCCGCGCGTGTACTTCCTTCTGGTTAGTAGGTCTTGACGCTAGGTTAAAGACCATCGGTTCCTGGGAACTCCTAGGGATTGGCTACTGCTACACAGAACGAAGTGCGTCAAGAAACGTTGCGGACGGTCATAGGGGATGGCGTTTTCAAAGCTGATGGACTTGGAAGAAGCTCAGGCGCAAAGGTTCAAGCTACAACAACTTATCCGTACCAAATGTTTTATGTTTCAAATGTTCGTATTGCTTTTGACTGTATCTGCACTATTGGCGGGTGGGGTGTATTATACGATGTCGTACTTCTTACCTTCTGCCATACCTACTCCTACTTCTGACCCTAAACTTACCTCCACTGCATCCCCTCATTCTTTCCATATCCTACCTGAACACGAGCAGGCTAGACGTGCAGAATTCCGAAATAATTCCTTTATTCAGCTCCTTCATCAGCACCAGTTAGTGGTTAATACTACTAATTGTTGGGTGTGTGGACTGATGCCACATACCACGGATAAGGGAATTCCATATTTGGTCTTACCGTATAGTTCCCAGGGTTCAGCTCGAGCATTCCAAACAATGTTTCGAAGCGCACTAGATTCTTATCCCAGTCGAGAGCCACGTTCTCCCTACTTTGGCCCTGGCTCGTATCATAAGCCTTTGTCCATAGCGATAGAAGATTAGGTAGAGATATCTATGAGCCGTCGCTCATCCCAGAAGAAGAGGTACAAGCCTATTGGGTCCTGAGTAAGGTCGAGTATAGTGCGCTCACAAGTGAAAAACAGCTTAAAAGCTCACCTCCGATATGGGTCGTACCCCACATTGGTAATTTTTGTCTAATGGGTCGTGGCCGAAGATCGAAAGCCCGACTTGGAGAGAGTGCTTGCACCGAGAATTACATTTTGCCGATGGTCTCGTCCCCTGTGTTTCTGGCTGCCAAGTGTACATACTTTGTTTGCCATGATCGTGCGTATGCATGGTTGCCCTCCGACTTTGTGGGCTCATGTTTTCTCGCAAATCTGTTGCCTCCAACGTTCACTGTAGACGCAGACTATCACAAAACTCGAGTTGTGAGAGGCGTAATTAGTGAAGAGGACACTGCCGGTCAAGAGGCAGGAGACTTTTTCAAGGGTTTCCTCCCGTTTTGGGGGCCTATGGTTAATAGTAGGAACCTGAGACAGTTGACTCGAGTGGTGGAATCGACAGCTAATATTACTGCCAGTGCCCTTGGTAATATCACCACAGAACTTCAGGCGGATAGACTTATGACGTTACAAAACCGTATGGTTTTAGACGTGATCTTAGCAGATCGAGGTGGGGTATTTTATTTTATTTTTATTTTAAAGTTTTGTAGAGCGCGTAGTCACCACGAGGGTATCCCAGCGCTAAAATCTTGTTACTCATGAGGGGGAGCGGATCGGTAAGAAACCGGATTTAGGGAAAGAGGAGAGTTTTGAGAGTTTTTCTGAACCGGAGTAGATCAGGCTCTGTTCTGAGGTTCAGAGGGAGTGCGTTCCACTTGAGACCGGTGTTTACCGAGAAGCGGCGGCCCCCTATGCGGGCCTTTTTCACCATGGGGATTGTGATAAGGTTTCCATGCTCTGAGCGGAGCGCTCTCGTGGGTCTGTAGGGGGTGATCCAATTGTTTAGTATGGGGGGGCCGGTGTTATGTAGAGCCTTGTGGGCCAGACAGAGGGCCTTGAAAGTGACCCTTTCCTTAATCGGGAGCCAGTGTAGTTTCCTAAGAGCAGGTTTGGCCGATGATCTGGCCGGGGTGCTTGTTAGGAGTCGGGCGGCGGCGTTTTGAGCCTTTTGCAGAGTTTGAAAGGTGGATTCCGGGGCGCCCAGATAGATGGCGTTACTGTAATCCAGCCTAGATAGAATTAAGCCCTGGATCAGCATGAGGCGCGACTGGAAGGGTAGAAGAGGGAGTACTTTCCTGCAAGATTTAAGTAACCCGTAGCAGGTTCCGGCCGTCTTTCTGGCCTGTGTCCGGAAGGTAAGGTCGGTCTCCAGCCACACACCGAGACTCTTGACCTCCTTCTTGGGAGTGGGAGGTTCGCCCATACAGGCGGGCCAGAAGTTGGAAGGGATGTTAGTAGTTTTTTGTCCAAGGACCAGGATCTCTGTCTTGGAGCCATTGAGCTTCAAGGCAGAGTCGCTCATCCACTGGTGTACGCTGGAAAGACAGTCGTGGAGGTTGGAGGGCTCGAGCTTAGGGTGGGAGAGTGTGACCACCAGTTGTGTGTCGTCGGCGTAGCTGACGATAGTGACTCCGAAGGGTGAAACAAGTTCCTCCAGTGGGGCCATATAAACGTTGAACAACGTAGGGCTCAGGGAAGAGCCCTGTGGCACACCGCACTGGAGGGGGATGGACGAGGAGCGGCTTTCGCCTTCCCATACTTGATAAGAGCGTCGGGAAAGAAAGGACGAGAGCCACTTCAGGGCTTTGCCCTTAACCCCAACAGTCCCGAGGCGGTGGGTTAGAACCTGGTGGCTGACCGTGTCAAAGGCCGCACTAAGGTCTAGGAGGACCACTGCCACTGATCCTCCTGAGTCGATGATTTCCCTGGTTCTTTCCACTGCCACAAGGAGTGCAGTGTCTGTGCCTTGGCCAGGTCTGAAGCCAGTCTGCGAGTCGTTGAGAAGATGGTTTGACTCGAGGTATTGTGACAGCTTTTTGTTAGCTAACTTTTCGGCAACTTTGCCTATCCAGGGGAGAAGTGAAATGGGTCTGTAGTTGGAGAGGTCTGTAGGGTCAAGCGACGGTTTCTTGAGAAGCGCTTTGACTACGGCTTCCTTCCAGTTGGAAGGGACCACTCCTTGTTCCAGTGAAATATTGATCAGGGCTGTCAGTTGAGGGACTATAGTCTGCACGATACTTTTTGCGAAACGTATGGGGACCGGGTCGCTAGGGGCTCCGCTCTTGGTTGAGGTAAGTGTGACTCTTACTTCTTCTTCTGAGACCGGGCCAAGCGACTCTAGAAAGGGTTTGTCTACGGGGGGCGTCTGCTCCTTGGCTCTTTCTAAGATGTTGGAGTTGGCAGGTGGGAGGGAGGAGAGAATTTTTTTTATTTTTTCATCGAAGAAGGAGGCCAACATGGCGCATTTTTCCTCGGCTTCTTTGGGGTCCATAGGTTTCTGGGGGGGGGCAGGAACACGGAGGAGTTCTTTAAAAATGGAGAAGGTCTCCTTGGATGAGCAGGCAGAGTTTTTTATCTTTTCCTCAAAGTAGATCCTTTTGGCGTCATGTAAAGCTTGTTTATAAGCTTTCATGGAGCATTGATAGACGCTTTTCTCTTCTGCTGATTTGTTTTTTCTCCATGAGCGTTCTGTCTTTTTGCAATGTTTTTTGAGGGAGGCGAGGGCGGGTGTGTACCAGGGGGAGGGACTAATTCTTTTCATGTGTTTTAGCGAGCTAGTCAGTGGAATGGAGCTATCTAGGGGTTGAACTAGCCAATCCATGAATTCTCTGTCCGCGGTATTAGGGTCCGTGGACAGGGGGGGGATGGTGTTGCGTAGTTTGGCTTCCCATTCCTCTGGATCTAATTTATGCCATCGTCTGGTTTGTACCCTGGTTTTATGTGAAGGCCCTGGTGATGTGCCGAGTGACCAATGCATAGGTATCAGCATGTGGTCTGTCCAAGGCAGGGGGGTGGGGTCCTGGGCGTACAGGTTCGCAATGTTAGAGAAGATGGGGTCTAGGAGTTGACCCTTCTCGTGGGTGGCTTTAGGATTTTGCAGGAGGAGGTCAGCTGTGGTGAGATCTGCAAGCAGGTTTGCTGCGGTATTATTCGTGGGGTCCAAAAAGTGAATATTAAAGTCCCCTAAGAGGAGAAAATTGGAGACCGAGATGGATTTGAGTAAGATGTGGTCCATCAGAGTGCTGGCAAATTCCCCTAGGGATCCTGGGGGTCGGTACACAAGTAATCCGGAAAGGGAAGTGGAAGGAGAGATCTGGATTGTGAAGTAGCAGTTCTCACAATCTTTAACAGATCCAGTCTCAATTCTGCATTTGAGGTGATCTTTGAAGAGTATGGCTAGGCCGCCACCTCTACCGATTGGCCTATTTAGGCAACATATTTGGTAGCCGGGGGGAGTTGCATTGGCCACATCAAAGTCGTTGTGCGGGGTCAGCCAAGTTTCTGTCAAGAATAGCAGATCTAGCAGCGAGTCCTGGACAAGGATGTTGATTTCGTGGGCATGCTTTACCAAGGATCTGCAATTCAGAAGACCAAGCCGGAGACCTGGGTGGCGTTCCGTTTCCTCGGGGTTATTACAGAGGATGCATCCTACATAGGGTGTGTCCTCCTTGTGGGTGTATTTGCACTGGGGGTGCTTTCCCCGGTTCCAGACAAGCAGTGAGCTTCTGGGGTATGAGATGCAATTTTGCCGAGTGGGCATAGTGGCTGGGCCTGGGGCCGTCTGGGCCCGGACGGGCCCAGACGGGCTTGCCTTTGGCGCGCCTTCGGCGCGCTGACGGCGCGCCCGCTGCGCCCGTCCGCTGCGCGTCCGGTAATTGCACATGATTTTATAGGGGAAAAGAGGCGGGTGGGCGTGGCCTCGGGGTGGGCGTGGCCTGTTTACCTCGCCGTCAATGGCGTCTCAATAGTTAAGAAAGCCGGTTCCTACGTTGCAGCGAAGGGTCGCTGTTCGGCGCTTCTGTCGCCTGATTCGTGCTGGTAAGGGGTGAGTGAGGTTTTATTTTAAAAGATAGTACACAACATAAGAATTCAAGAAAACGAATTTTAAAAGGTGCAAGATGTCTCCCGGCTTCCGCCTCAGGAGAATTACAGGTTCTGCTTTGGGGCGCTGAAGGCAGCGTCTTTATACAATCGAGGGCGGGTGGGCGTGGCCTCGGGGTGGGCGTGGCCTGTTTACCTCGCCGTCAATGGCGTCTCAATAGTTAAGAAAGCCGGTTCCTACGTTGCAGCGAAGGGTCGCTGTTCGGCGCTTCTGTCGCCTGATTCGTGCTAGTAAGGGGTGAGTGAGGTTTTATTTTAAAACAGATAGTACACAAAATAAGAATTCAAGAAAACGAATTTTAAAAGGTGCAAGATGTCTCCCGGCTTCCGCCTCAGGAGAATTACAGGTTCTGCTTTGGGGCGCTGAAGGCAGCGTCTTTATACAATCGAGGGCGGGTGGGCGTGGCCTCGGGGTGGGCGTGGCCTGTTTACCTCGCCGTCAATGGCGTCTCAATAGTTAAGAAAGCCGGTTCCTACGTTGCAGCGAAGGGTCGCTGTTCGGCGCTTCTGTCGCCTGATTCGTGCTGGTAAGGGGTGAGTGAGGTTTTATTTTAAAACAGATAGTACACAACATAAGAATTCAAGAAAACGAATTTTAAAAGGTGCAAGATGTCTCCCGGCTTCCGCCTCAGGAGAATTACAGGTTCTGCTTTGGGGCGCTGAAGGCAGCGTCTTTATACAATCGAGGGCGGGTGGGCGTGGCCTCGGGGTGGGCGTGGCCTGTTTACCTCGCCGTCAATGGCGTCTCAATAGTTAAGAAAGCCGGTTCCTACGTTGCAGCGAAGGGTCGCTGTTCGGCGCTTCTGTCGCCTGATTCGTGCTAGTAAGGGGTGAGTGAGGTTTTATTTTAAAACAGATAGTACACAAAATAAGAATTCAAGAAAACGAATTTTAAAAGGTGCAAGATGTCTCCCGGCTTCCGCCTCAGGAGAATTACAGGTTCTGCTTTGGGGCGCTGAAGGCAGCGTCTTTATACAATCGAGGGCGGGTGGGCGTGGCCTCGGGGTGGGCGTGGCCTGTTTACCTCACCGTCAATGGCGTCTCAATAGTTAAGAAAGCCGGTTCCTACGTTGCAGCGAAGGGTCGCTGTTCGGCGCTTCTGTCACCTGATTCGTGCTGGTAAGGGGTGAGTGAGGTTTTATTTTAAAACAGATAGTACACAACATAAGAATTCAAGAAAACGAATTTTAAAAGGTGCAAGATGTCTCCCGGCTTCCGCCTCAGGAGAATTACAGGTTCTGCTTTGGGGCGCTGAAGGCAGCGTCTTTATACAATCGAGGGCGGGTGGGCGTGGCCTCGGGGTGGGCGTGGCCTGTTTACCTCGCCGTCAATGGCGTCTCAATAGTTAAGAAAGCCGGTTCCTACGTTGCAGCGAAGGGTCGCTGTTCGGCGCTTCTGTCGCCTGATTCGTGCTAGTAAGGGGTGAGTGAGGTTTTATTTTAAAACAGATAGTACACAAAATAAGAATTCAAGAAAACGAATTTTAAAAGGTGCAAGATGTCTCCCGGCTTCCGCCTCAGGAGAATTACAGGTTCTGCTTTGGGGCGCTGAAGGCAGCGTCTTTATACAATCGAGGGCGGGTGGGCGTGGCCTCGGGGTGGGCGTGGCCTGTTTACCTCGCCGTCAATGGCGTCTCAATAGTTAAGAAAGCTGGTTCCTACGTTGCAGCGAAGGGTCGCTGTTCGGCGCTTCTGTCGCCTGATTCGTGCTGGTAAGGGGTGAGTGAGGTTTTATTTTAAAACAGATAGTACACAACATAAGAATTCAAGAAAACGAATTTTAAAAGGTGCAAGATGTCTCCCGGCTTCCGCCTCAGGAGAATTACAGGTTCTGCTTTGGGGCGCTGAAGGCAGCGTCTTTATACAATCGAGGGCGGGTGGGCGTGGCCTCGGGGTGGGCGTGGCCTGTTTACCTCGCCGTCAATGACGTCTCAATAGTTAAGAAAGCCGGTTCCTACGTTGCAGCGAAGGGTCGCTGTTCGGCGCTTCTGTCGCCTGATTCGTGCTAGTAAGGGGTGAGTGAGGTTTTATTTTAAAACAGATAGTACACAAAATAAGAATTCAAGAAAACGAATTTTAAAAGGTGCAAGATGTCTCCCGGCTTCCGCCTCAGGAGAA
The DNA here is from genome assembly GCF_964263255.1 of Lissotriton vulgaris. Taxonomy (NCBI): domain Eukaryota; kingdom Metazoa; phylum Chordata; class Amphibia; order Caudata; family Salamandridae; genus Lissotriton; species Lissotriton vulgaris. The sequence goes on along the minus strand of NC_141693.1, from coordinate 1,432,850,630 downwards.
TTACAGGTTCTGCTTTGGGGCGCTGAAGGCAGCGTCTTTATACAATCGAGGGCGGGTGGGCGTGGCCTCGGGGTGGGCGTGGCCTGTTTACCTCGCCGTCAATGGCGTCTCAATAGTTAAGAAAGCCGGTTCCTACGTTGCAGCGAAGGGTCGCTGTTCGGCGCTTCTGTCGCCTGATTCGTGCTGGTAAGGGGTGAGTGAGGTTTTATTTTAAAACAGATAGTACACAACATAAGAATTCAAGAAAACGAATTTTAAAAGGTGCAAGATGTCTCCCGGCTTCCGCCTCAGGAGAATTACAGGTTGTAAGGTGATCCATTCGAGCAGCTGTATTTTCATTCCAGATAACCCTCCGACCGTCTATCAAGCCATCTCAAAGTTGCATAAGATCTCCGAATCCATACACGTGGATGTAGGGGATTGGACGCTACTTGGGTGGTTTTGGGGCCTGATGTCGACTTGGGGTTGGAAGATTCTGATGATTATCGGGGTTGTTGTAGCGTTCCTGTTCACGTGCTGCCTTTGCGTGCAGTGTAGTCCTGCCTTATGTGGCCTCTGCGCTACAACGTGTATAAGACAGCCACCTGTTACCAAGGGGACTCGGTTGGACAGAGCTATGTTACAGCAACATCTAGATGGTCTGATGAATATCGAGTATGATTCCGACTAGTGCTTGCCTACATGAGGGCAAAAGGAGCGTCTGAGGTTCCGTGACAATTGTAAGTGGTGTTTTCGACTCGCACGGATATGGTCGAGTCTGGTATCTACGAACCGCAAATGACGAGTTTAGTAAGTGTGCGCAGTTTCGCTGTGCTAACTTAAACCGTTCGTTTGTTACGTGGGTTGTTCATCTGTACCCACGGGTTCCATCTTAGATACGGCATCCATTTTGTCTCTTGCCCTCAAGTAGCCAGCGAACGGACGTTGTCTGTTTCGCGACCCTGGGATTCCCAAGACACCCGCGGAAGACACATGTTCTTTGAACGTGTCTTTATGACGAGGAGGATGATACTGTGAGGCAGATGGCCTCGCTCGAGGCTCATCTTGCCGTGCCGGTCTATTGTCTCAACCGTGCATCTCATTAGGCACGTCCCTTTGATGCCTGTAGCTCGTGTTTCTTGATACCTCCCCTTTTACACCCTTTTCGATCTCCCCACTGTTTCCATCTTCCTCTGCACCTGTCCTTGTTCTTTCTTCGATCTGTTTTACTGCCGATTGGAATGTACTAATGGTGGGAAGATGGGTTTTTACAGTTGGGAACCGCCAAATGTTTCCGCACTTATCCCCCGGACCTTGGATGTATCAAAGTGACCAAAGTGACCCCTCTCGGGGATAATTATGGGAACCGAGTTGTAAACCTTTGTGTACCATGCAACCCTATGGGAGAAATTTGTATAAAAGGAGCGATCCTCAGTAGCAATTTGAAGCAGTCTCCTCGAACCTACATTCGTTGTACTTCCTGTGACTTCTGTGTTCCCTGCAGTAAATAAACCTCGAATCTTTGACGCCCAAGGAAGTGTCCCGTGTCTCTGTCATTCGTACGCCGGAGCAGGTTACCCACGAAGGTTTCAGGTGTTGTCCCCTGGCACCGCTGGGTCCTAAATAACCCAGTCCTTCACAATATTTCCCCTTTTCTCTTCTTTCAGCCATTCAGATTACTTTGCCTACAAAACGTATGTCTGTTCCCACTCTTGCTCATTCTAAGGCAATAGTTCTCTCTTCGCTTCGCGCCCATTCCTCCTTTAACACTCGCTCCACGACTATTCCTCTCTGGTATAACAGACACTTGAAGATTAACAATCGCGCCTTATTTTGGAATGAATGGATAGATAAGGGTATCTTTACCCCTCAGCAATTGATGAAAGATGGCACTTTTATGCCTTTTTCTGATCTTCAGTCCCTATATAACATCTCCTCACATCACGCCTCTCAATATATTAAACTCAAAGATGCTCTCACCTGTTATTATTCCCCTGTAAATTCTGATTCTACTACCTCCTCTGACCACTTACCTCCTTCCTCTAACCTTATTGACTTTTCCACTCAATTTAATTCTGCCACCATTTATAAATTGCTATCCCATACCCATGCCATTAGAGTTAAATCCCCTTTAGAACTACTATGGGAAAAAGACTTAAACCTTGATCTTCCTATGCGTACCTGCGATTTACTTTGGTCTAAGATTCATACTACCTCCCGTTCAGCCAGCACAACGCAAACTTTATATTATTTTTATAATAGACTATTTTTGACCCCTAGCGATCTCCACTGTTTTCATTTGCAAGACTCCCCTAAATGTTGGTCATGTCCTCATGTTACGGCAGACTTTTTACACATGTTCTTTCATTGCCCTCTGATTACCGCCTTTTGGGCCCCTATTTGGAATAAACGTAATGATATCCTCCTATTAGATGTTCCATTCCACATTCAATATGTTTTCCTGAGCAGTCTCTCCCCAGTTTTTGTTAATCATAAGGATGTAGGCCTTTTTTAAAATCTGCCCTTAGCTATTTCCTTTCAGAATATTACTGTTAATTGGAAGGATACTTCTAAAATCTCTTACAAAGCATGGTAAACCTTATTATGTCATCATCATAGAATGGACAGAGCATACGCAACCTCCACCTCCTTGTTGATTAAAGGAGATTTACTATGGTTACCTTTAACCAATTTCTTATCTAGAAAGTTAGCATAATCCTTATTGTTACTACTTTTGAATTATTATCTATTTTAAAATGTAAATGGTTTGCAATATTTTTCTTTTCCTAATTGTCTTCCTCTTTGTGACCTTTCTCTCTCCTTTCCCCTCCTTTCTTGCTTCTTCTTCACCTTTTCCCCTATTTTCTCCTCTTTTCTTCTTCTTTTCCTTTTCCCTCACAATAACATTTTCTAAAATGCTTCTTTCACTAAGTATAGTTTTATTCCATAGGATATTATGTCTCTTTTGCTTATGTTTTATATTCCATGTTGTCAAATTTCCTATTATTGCTAATATTTTGTACTGATGTTTTACATTGTTTTTATTACCTCAATCAACCATTGTAACATTTTTAAAAAAGTTCGATTTAGTGCCTTGTTCCTGATTTTTCATCATCTTTTTTCCAAATGAAATAATTATCAGTGAAAAAGAATAGTAACGGTATTAAATGTTACATTTCTCTGTGTACACTGAGAATAAGGCTTACTATGGCCAATTCCATGCTTCCTTCAGGTGAGTGAGCATTCTGATATGCATGCAGAACATATCTTGCACCTCACAGACCGGAGCCTTGGAGCCTCGCAGCCATGAATACCACGGAAGTGGCTGTGCGCTCATGTCCCCGGTTTGTCTGTTGCCGCTTCTATTAAATCCCTGTACCCTCAGAGCTGGAAACTGACTGAATCTGGGATTTAACTGCAGCAGTGAGCTTGTGGGTTGGTTGTGAGCAGCAGCAGTAAAACGTCCCAGGTGTGCGAACCGGTCAATCTGGACTTCTTGGCCGGTGCCGGTCAAATAGTGGTAAATCAAGATCACATGGTAGGCATAAATCTACACAGCATTAACCATTCGTTTGTTAATCTCTAACACAGTCACATGATGATTTCAGCCCTAATTCATTATTCTTGCTATAAATCACTTGTCCTTATCACCTTAAATCACCTTGGTCTAACAGCATTTTATGGCACCAGTCCAGCCATGTAGTGGCAGTGGTGAAGGACCCTTGGGGCTATTAATTGCGGCCTCTAGGCTGCCCTTGCTACCAAATGGTGGCATTTGCAGCCCTGTCAAGCCATGCTGGGCTTCTAGTACTCCGTCTATTTTGCCACGTACCCCTTCTTGACTCTTCTTTATGCCCTTTAGTGTCCTTGCAGTGAGGCATCCTATGGACACCCTTCTGGCGTCCCTTTCCTCTGCATACCTACCATATGTCCTACTGCGTTATTGTTACCAGTTAAAACTTTGAAAAACATTTTGGAATTCTAAAAAGCAAGCCAGGGATTCAGTCCTAGGATAATGCAACAAAGGCAATTCTAGATTCTTCTTTACTACCATCACTAGATTGGCTCATAACCACATAAGACTGTCACATAATCAAGATGTAACTGGAGATTAATGACTCACATTTTTAGGGGTATTGGTTGAGGACACCAGCATAGACCCTCCTCTTCAAGCTTGCCCCAGGGCCTCTTGCTTGAAGATACAAGAATGAAGCCTCTGTCAACTTGCAAACCTCAGAGTCCTCTATCCAAAGTGATGGAAGAGATAAGCAAAAGCCTTACAGTATACATCATCAACAAGCATTGGCGAAGCAAATAGGCCATGCCTATTTGAGAGCTATTGACTTTTCAGTTTCTTTTAGCTATGTTGTGCAGCAATGAGGCTACTGTGCCACGTGGCTGAAAGCTAGAAAAAAAAGTGCTACCATACGGCCAGCACGGACAGTGAGGTGCAGTGATCAGTTTTCTTTGTATGGGATAATTCTCTGCTTTCACAAAGAAAAGTTTTATTATCTAACACCCATGCTGAAGTTTGCCATGTTGGCCCTGTATGAAGAACACCACCAACAAAGCCATGCAGAGAGCCCAGTGCCATTTGTATATCTGTAGCATTTTGAAACTTGTTACCATGGCTTTTGGGTACATTTTATTTCTGGTGGAACAGGAGGGGACAAACAACAGTAGGGGGTTGGCTGTGGGGAATTGATAGGGCAAGCAACAATCGGTGAGTGGCGGAATAGACAAGGAAGAACAAGGAAGGGTTGTTAGGGGGCAGGGCAATCCTCAATGCAGGTGGGAGAAAAAAAGGGAAAAAGTACCTCTGAAAGCAGCAAGCAGTGGAAGGATACAGAACAAGGGAAGCAGTACTAGTGCCATGTTCCGGATAGGGACAAACACACAAACAGGAAGTGAAGCAGCATTCCAGACCAAAGAGTAGCAAGGAAATGAGAGAGATGATTAAGCCAACCAATGGTAAACAATGGACTGACTCTAACTCCCTTGTAAGTAAAAAAAAAATGTTTCACAAGTGACAGTGCATGCATTGTCTCAGGCACGATCTAAATTATAGGGTGTGGAGAGTAGGTGAGAGGGGACAAACTGTCAAAGAGGTGAATGTGCCCGCCAAACACACTGAAGGGCATAAAACAACCAACAGTGCTGCAAAAACATTTAGGGGTGTTAGGGTAAAGTGTTAAGGAAGGGTCTCAAATGGCGTCAGAGCTGCACTTCACAAGCGATATCCCTAGTCACGGTACAGGGTGCGGCATAACAGCAGTGTCGCGGACGGCATCGGAGACAGGTTTTCTTACTTCCAAAAAGGTGTGACACTGCGGCCAGGGCGACTGACACCGGACGCCTGGGGCTCACGGTTCGATCTCCAGCACTGGTGGCAGGTCAGCCCAGCACCATGTAACTCTGGGCAACAGCTTGCTTAATCTTCCCGACGGCCCCCAGCGCTGGGAGGCCTCCGCGTAGCTGTGAGCTAAACAAATATTGGATTTACATTTTTCTCCTAGGGTTCTTCCACCTCCCAACAGTAGGAACAACCTCCAGAGGCCCGAAACTGAGAATAGGCACTCCTGGTAGGTCAGTACTCTGAGCAATAGAGTTCAGGGAAGCTAGGGGGTCCTTGTGTCCCTGGGACTTCATAACAGGAGGCCAGCATACTCAGGCCCTTGGAGATTCATCTTCAAACAGGTTCACAGCAAAGTTCCTGTCTATGTCCTTTCGTTGGCAGAAACAGCAACTGCAGGCCAACCCCACACAGCAAAGGGCAGTACTCCTCCTCACAGCTCTTCTCCTTGGCAAAGGTTCCTCTTGAATCCAGAAATGATCTAAAGTTCTGAGTTTTAAGGTCTACTTCTTATACACCATTTTGTCTTTAGACTCTTTGTGCAAGGGTCTATAAGCCCAGTCCAAACTAGTTCTGTCCTCACTGGTGCAGTATGACCACAGGGCATGGTGAAAGCATTGTGGAACGGAGACAGGCCCTATTTGGGTGCAGGGATATCTCTTCCCACTCCTCTAAATGCAGCCAAGCCCCATTCAGCTCAGCTCTGAGTCACCTAGGAAGGGTCAGGCACACCACAACCCCCCCCAGTGGCTGTATACAGGGAATACACATCTCCAGCCCTTGTTGCTCCAAAACCGGACAACCAATCCACAACTATGCTGCAGCACACATAATGGTTAAACAAGAACATGCCCACTTTCTAAATGTTCATCATACAAAAGATTATCTAGCTGCTAATTTTGATGCTCATTCCATTAGCAACCTAAGACCAAACTTCAGAATGAATTGATCTACATAATTTATTATGTCAATTCTGTTAACTATTTTTTGTAATTATTCAGGTAATTCATTTTAGAGCAGATCAAGATTACACCTCTTGCTTACATCAATACATAACGCAAAAAAACACAATAACTTAAACACAAATAACAGATTCATTTGATGTGACAAAAACACAAATAACAGAAACAGTTTTGAAAATTAGACCAGTCAGCACACTCAGTACTTGCTAAGGTTGTGTTTTTTCGAAAGTGTAAAGCGCTCGTGTTGGCAACCGTCATGTCTGAAAACACAAACAATTTCATTTAACCACTGGTTTGCATATTTTTAGGAAGACACAGAGGGGTTGTGTTGTGTAAGAGTTGTCACATACTCTGCATCCCTGCCCATGGGGGTACCTAGGTCTTGTCTTACATATAAGAAAAGGGAAAGTTCAGGGATGGGTCGACATGGCAGTTTAAAACTGCACACAGACACTGCAGTGGAAGGTCTGAGATACCTTTTCATGGCTATCCATGTGGGTGGCATAATCAGTGCTGCAGGCCCATTAGTAGCGTTTGATTTACGGACCCTGGCACACGCAGTGCACTTTACTAGGGACCTACCTGTAAATCAAATATGCCAATCAGGAGAACCAATTGTAATAACAATTTACACAGGGAGCACTTGCACTTTGACAGTTATCAGCAGTGGCAAAGTACCCAAAGCACCTAAGCCAACAGAAATGAAATCCAGCACAGCATCAAAAATACAGGAGGTAGAGGCAATAAGTCCGGAGAAACCACGCCAATGATGCCAAGTCTATCAGAGGAGAAGGTGACTAAAGGGTTCGTGATGGGTAAAGGTAAGGGCTGAAAGGGTGTGTTTAGGGTTCTGTGGAGGGTAGAGGTAGAGTTAAAGGGAGGTAAAGATGAATGTATGGTTCAGAGGTGAGTAGAGGTAAAGGGAGGGAGGTATGGGTGATTTTAGGTTCTAACCCCTTTAGTGCTGCCGTCGGCCAACGGTCGTCGCAAGCACTACCTTGCCAGTGCTGCGCACGTCCCCTGGCTGACACGGCCGCACCCGTTTCTTCGAACGTTCAGCACTGGTGCAGAACGTTCAAAGCAACAAACAATGGTGGGTAGAGGTAAAGGGAAGAGAGGGTGATTTTAGGTACAGCATACATCTTTCGAAATCACTGCCTGCTTAATAATGAATAAAACATCATTTACATTTTAAAAGAAGTAACCAGCGAATAAGTAAATATGACCAGTGTGAAACGGTAATTCAGAAAAGCATATACTGTCTGGCAACTTTCTTAAATGAAGAAAGTATATTGCGGGCTTCATCACCAATAAAAACATCAGACAGCTGAATTATATGTTTCGGAAATGGTCACATGCCACAAAGTTTTGTTATTGCTAGAAGTTTGCGTTCACTTCTTGTAAATACCGGGCAGTGTGAGTTACAACTTTGATGGTTTCAAGTTGTCTTGTAAGCAAAGGCAAACAAAAAAATTACCACAATCAGACTGCAAGCAATGCTGATGAACACTAATCAAGAAATCAATCAAATGGAGAAGAAGTGAGGCCCAAATCAGGCCGACATGCACTCACCAGTGACAATCCATGATAAGTAATTAGCAGACTAAAAGCTCCTTTTCAGAGCTATTTTTATTAGAAACAATAGCTCATCACAAGCGACAGCGTGAACGCGCTGTCTCAGGTGAGACCTAGAAATGGGTGGCAGTACAACGGTCTGGGGTTATATGGCTTGCTAGCTACAGTCTCCAAAATGAATCAGGAATTCTAGGTCAAGGACCTCGCTTTACTTTTCAATCAATGCCTATTCACACAAGCTATTCTAGAGCTGTGGCATGGTTCCATCCTTCATCCAATTTACAAAAAAGAAATGTCTGTCATCCAGGAAATATTAGCTCTCCTAGATATCGAAGCCAAATGTTTAGCAGATTGTCTTTTGCATGATTTTGAGCTGTGAGCTGTTGCATCTCTTTTTCACAAATGTGATTCCTCCGAGGCATTGGTACAGACTTCAACATCCTTAACTTCTCAGTTCCAACCACAAAGGCAGTACCCTTAAAATCTTCACTTTGCATATATTTTATTGATTTTAGAGTTGCTTTCGATAATGTGTGACAAATTTGCTTTATTGTACGAATTTTACATCCTTTCGTGACTACTGAGGGCCATTCAATTACTTTATACAAACATGTGGGTAAAGTTCAACATTAGAAATTAGTCATCTTTTTAACATTAATGGTCTGAAACATGGATGTATTATGGCATCCGTCATGTTGCATCTCTTTATTGCAGACCTGAATAATGGCATCTGTAAAGGGACTGCAGACCCTCCGAGGCTAGGACAGTGGCACTTGTAAATATTGCAACTTGAGTCTTGTGAGCAAAACATCTATAGGTCTTTAATAAGTTGTATTCATACTATGGCAAACGTGGCCAGGAAATACATTTTGCTACAATAAAAAAATGATAATTAGCTGGAAAATCAAAAACAAGGCTATTGGTACATAAATGAAGGGTAACTTAAAACTGTAAAGCCCTGTAAATATCTGGACATCATCTTGGACCATAGTGGCTGTTTTCAGGAATATAAGTCACCATTAGAATGCAAGGCTAATTTACTGGGCCATGCCTTTAAATCGCAACAGACCGAAGTGCATGCCCCCATTTTTAGGTCTTGGCTAGCGTAGGCTGCGCACATTCGCAGTCTCACTGGCGAGATTGAATGTTTTAGAGTACTTTCACTAGCGAGGGTTAAGTCCCGCCCCTCTTTTCCATTGGCTGGCGCCACCGTTCATGCTAAATGGTGGCCAGCCATTGGAAAAGAGGTTACAGTGACATACTCTTTTCTCTTTTAGAGCCGTCCCATTCGGACGGACTTCCCGGACTTACTGCTGGCATAAAAGGTTTCTTATCTTCTTTATGGGGCGAAACAGATGGCCCCACCAAGAAGATAATAAACCTTTTATGCCAGCAGGAATTCAGGCTGAGTCCGTCCAAGTGGGATGGCTCCAAAAGAGAAAAGTCTCTGTCTGGCGAGCGCTTGTTTTAAATCAATGATAGGGTGAAGTTACCTTCAAGGGATTTTAGTAAACCCTTGAAGGTACCTTCACCCTATCATACCTTTTGCCCAAACCCTCAAAGGTATACTGTGTTGCCCACTATCAATTCTTGTTTTAAATCAAAGCGCTTTTTTCCATCAAACTTCTTTAGGATTGCTCTCTCATTACCTTCCATTTTAACCTACCACAGCCTATCACATCTTTTGGGATTCGAGTCGACCAGGACGCTTATACGTAGTTTATTAAACACTAGACCGCATGCAATGAATTGATTATAGATACGGCAGTAGAACAGTGTTTAATTTTGGGTACGTTTTAACGAATGTCCATGCCGCTATGCTGTTGGGATAGATTTTGGAATCTAATGGGATATGGCTGTTAATTTAGTGTCTTGAAGGAGTAAAGCTGAACTGCAATGGTTCTGTGACTCGGTTGCCTATGCGAGTGGAGCGAGCAAGGCCACCTCTTGGGCACTGTGGTTAAAAACGGGGTTGTTACTGCAGGAGATGGAGGTCTCTTTGTATATATCACTGTAGAGACACCTATCATTACTAATATATAATTTTCTGGGGATTTAGGCAGTATAACTTACTTCATGCTATTTGCATGTTATTAGAACTCTTAATGGAAGGATATCTCTCAGTCTATGTCTAATGTGAATATATATATCTTTACCTACAGATGTTTCTCACAGTTAGAAGGTGTTATATAAAACTTTGGGGTCCTTTGAAATTACTCGCTACTTGGAGCTTTAGCGATATGAGGTAAGGTTTGCTTATAATCAAAATAGGGGCACGGTGCTCTTCACCTTTAAAGAGCGAAACGCAGTGTTAGACATTTCTCTAAACAGCATAGATACTGGCCGTTATATCAAGCTACGGGCCATGTATACAATTTAGATTTAATTTAGTAGTGATATAGAATGTGTGTTTCTCTGTCTAGTTATATGTCCCAGTAACGATTTGATCATTAATGCTACAACTATTCTTCACAGATTAACAACATAGATAAGCAGTACTCACATACCAGATACCGATGCCACTTCGTTTTTTATCCTTCAGTGGACTAGGATTTTTCTTAAGGTGAGATAATAATTCTGAGACTTGGGTATGAATTTCAATGATTGTTATTTGTCCTATGGACAATGAGATATAGCTCTTTGATCAAGCATGTGTGGTTTAAGAAAATAGCCTATATACAATAATGACAATTCTCTCTGGCAGAGGCTTTTTTATTAAAATCGATAAATTAGATTATACCATGCAGGCGGTTCCATCGATGTTTAAATATCGCTAATTAAGGTCCTGTTAAAACCCCAGTGAGTTTTTCTCTTCAAATGTATTTTGGGACTTAGGAATGTGTTTAGTTGATCTGAGGTTTTAAAACATTCTAAATTTGACCTCGTAAACGCTACATACATTGTGTTTTGCATGAAGCATATATATTTTTTGTAGAACCATAGGCCTTTCTTGTGCTTTTTTCATCATTTGTACATCCAGTTAGCTCTAAATTTGTCTATGGTTCGATGTAATCATGGACTTGATTTTAACCTATTAATTATTTTATTCACAGTATGTTTCGTTGCTAATCTGCATATGACATTTGGGATTTGAAAACCTTACCTGTATGATCTTCTATACACTGGGTCTCTATGGGCCATTTTTGAATTTTTGAATTTATGGTGAGTAGTTACTTCTCAGTAACAATCCCTATGTGCAGCTTACTTGATTTGATTGGTGATATTAGTATCTCATTAGTCGAAGCAGGCCAAAATTGTACATATTTCAAAACTGTATAGATCATATATCTTTGAACCAGGCTCAGGCTTTACAGTCAGGGAGGTATTATATTTCCTCCTTTGTTTCCGTTCCTTCAACACAATTATGCCACGGGTATTGTACTTTACTATGGCGGTACAACTTACAAACGTCTTTTCTAGTGTTGGTTCAGTACTCCTATATATTGTTTCTCCTCCTTCATTATAAATTTCATGTTACTTTTATTCTTTCCCCCCTTTTTTCCTGTTTTTCTCCCTATCTCAAACTCTTCCGGTACAGCGAACTTGTATTTAACTATTACATTTTGGTTTAAAATGTTTTTAAATTGTATATAAATATAATGTGATTGTAATATATTTGTATGGATTATTGTGATTAGGCTGGCAAGAGATGTATGCATCTCTTATATGTTTTTTTTCCTTCTTATAAAATTATTGTTTGTGTGTGTAAAAAAATTTCCATCCTATGTTGTAAATATTTTATGTAAAAATTGATTGTCACATTCTTTTGTGTTTTTATATATATATGTAATTTGTTTCTCCTTATGATGATTTTTCAGCCCTGACGAAGTTACGTACTGTAACGAAACGCGTTGGCTGTTTTATCTGGTATAATTACCGAAATAAAGAAGAGAGCTTTTGGAATAATAACATTGCCTCCTTGATCCTTTTGAGTGCACCTCCTACCTTTTGTTTATTGTCTAGTGTTCAGATTTGTGCCTTAGGACAACAGGCACCTGGACTGTGCAGCACCACAAGTATAAATTTGTTAAACACTTTTGTTTTGGTTGTGCTTAACCTTGGTCAGGTTGTCTTGTTGTTTATGTTTATATTTAATTTTACCTAATATGGCTTCACCCGCCTTGCACTCGCCTAAAAACAATAGATATGGCAGTAGAACGGTGTTTAATTTAATCTAATATGGCTTCACCCGCCTCGCACTTGCCTAAAAACACACACATTGTCTTGTTTCTGAAATGTTTTGTTAAAACGATCATTTACATCTACGAAAGATGAAGCGAGACGGGTATATTAATCGCTGAGTACAGCCCGCTGTGCAAGAACAGGCCAGCCAAGAGCTTCCCGCCAGGACACCCCCGCATGGACGCCCGAAGGACTTCAGACTTCGGACAGGCGGAGTTTGAATGGCAGAGGACGGAGGGCAAGCTGCACAAGATCGGCCTGAGTGTCCACTCCGGCGGGCAGCTGAAAGAATGCCTGGTCAAAAAGAACGGCTTCACCGACAAGGATAAGCTCTGCTTCTTCGAAGGCAAGCTGGACAAGGAGCTCAAAATAGGTCAGGATGAGAAAGAAAGCGTAGTTTCGGTTAAGTTGTTCGAAGCATCACACGAGCCCCTGGACAACTGGGCATTCATGCCCGATGCTTTTGATTCTTCCGTAGGATCGGCGCCAACCCCTCAAGTCTGTGGGTACAGCGGGGGCCAGGTGGGAGGAGAGAGGCCGGGCAAGGACGAGGCTATCACCGACCAGCAGAAGGCAGCGGTTAAGGTTGGCCTGGAAAACAAACCCGCTGTAAAGGGAGCCGCCTCCATACTTCGCTCATCAACTTTAGAAGGAAGAATTGCGGTTGTTTGTCGAGACTGGACCTCCCTCACCAGCCTTGAAATAATAAGAGCGGTTCCTTGGTATCTACCGCAAGTGTCACTTTGCACCGAGCGCCGCAGCCAGGGGAGTCATTGGCATGCAGGACTGCGGAGCACTGCCGCAGAGCAGGCGGCCGTGGAAGGGGCATGCTCGCCCTGCAGCTCTGCTTCACAAGAGGATGCGATCTGGCCGAGACCCGGAGACATGGCCCTGGACGCCCAGCTGCAGAGATTACAGGCGGTTTACGAAGGCACAGGTAGGAGGAGCCATAGGGCTTTAATAATCCTCTTTAATCCTCAGGGCGGCCATGTGACTAAGGCATTTTATTAAATAATTGCGTGCATAGGCATATCTGGTGGGAAAACATCAGATTTTTGAAAAATGAAGACTGAAAAAACATAAACTTTGTTAGGCAGCGGCACGTCACGGTTGATGTTCATGGGAGCTGCCTGCTTTCCTCGCGGCCCAAGCTGCCGCCTTCCCCCACCCTCAGGAAAAAGGCCGCCCCGATTCTGTCCCAGCTGGGGAGCAGGCCAGCAGTGCCCGATGACCCCGCAGTAGTGACTCCGGCGTGAGCGCATCCCCGGCAGCACAGCCTGCACTGGGCAGCAGAGGAGGAGGCTACTGCCTGCCTGCGCGTTCGGCTGCACCTCGCGCCACAGCCAGGGGAGTCATTGGCATGCAGGGCTGCGGAGCACTGCCACAGAGCAGGCGGCCGTGGAAGGAGCATGCTCGCCCTGCAGCTCTGCTTCACAAGAGGATATGATCTGGCCGAGAGCCGGAGACATGGCCCTGGATGCCCTGCTGCAGAGATTACAGGCTGTTTACGAAGGCACAGGTAGGAGGAGACGCAGGGCTTTAATAATCCTCTTCAATGCTCAGGGCGGCCATGTTACTAAGGCATTTAATTAAAGAATTGCTTGCATTGGCATATCTGGTGGGAAAACATCAGATTTTTGAAAAATGAAGACTGAAAAAACATAAACTTTGTTAGGCAGTGGCACGTCACGATTGATGTTCATGGCAGCTGCCTGCTTTTCTCGCGGCTCAAGCTGCCTCCGTCCCCCACCCTCAGGAAAAAGGCCGCCATTACAGGCCACCAACCTGCAACCGAGCCATGCCCAATGCACCGGGGGACTTGATAAAGTGAAACATTGTGTTAACTCATGCTTGAATACTCAGCTTTCCAGACACTACAGCGCCAGATGTCTGTGTGTACCAACTCAGTGGCACACAGCTCATCCTTCCCTCCTCCACTCCATCACCCCACCCCTTCCCGAACCCCCATTAATCTATCCCTTCACCGCCCAGCTTTTTTCACTGTCACTTGCCATCTCCGCCCCCGTCTTTGAGCCCTCTCATTCTGTCTATCTCTATAGCGCCCTGTTCGATCGCCCCTTTTCTTGTTCACCTATTTTCTCTATTCTGACACGTTTCCCCACGTTACCCGCTCGACCCCACCCCGCCTCTCACTCCCTGTTCCACTGCCCTGCCCCCATCTTCCTGAACATTTCTACACAGCTCACTCAATTGTTCTCTGGCAGCATTCTCAGCCGATAGCTGATACCGATTGGATGATAACTGGCACCCTCTGGTGGCGATGGGCAAGTAACATGCAACAAGCACTGACATCTGTTTGATTGTACCCCCCTTGCTTATTTTTATGGGGGAGCAGGTTGGAATTTGGATCTCCGTATGATACTTGGGTTGGACTGGGTGTTGCAAAACATTGGGAAGCTGCTGACTCCATGGTGGGCCATGCAGTGTGGAGGGGACAGACGCCATGGTGGGCCATGGAGTGTGGAGGGGACAGACGCCATGGTGGGCATGGAGTGTGGAGGGGACAGACGCCATGGTGGGCCTATGCTTTGCTTTCCCCTTTACTTCCTGTGTCTTTCTATTTTTTTGTAGTTCTGTGCCGGTTGTGAGCTTTTCCCTTATTTCCAACTCAGCATCCGTTACCAATCACTGGTGTATCGTGCCTGCTTTTACACAAAAACAGCATAGTATGCTTCAGAACATAGACAAAAGAGGCTTCCGCACACGTCAGTATGACTTTTCTATTTTTAACGCTATGAGGAAGCATGTTGCAGAAGCATGGTTCAGTTCATGTTATGGAGATGTCAAAAGTTAGCAGCTACACTTTTTTAGTAGCTCCCTCATCATTTTCTGAAAAAAGTGTGAAGTGACGTAAGAACAGTGGTCATGTTCAGTGTGTTTTTACTGATTATTGTCGACATGCAACATTTATGAAGTCAAGGAGTGTTTTTAGGTACAAAAAAAGCATTAAAAATGGAATAAGTCTTACCTTTTATTAAGTTAAAGTCATTTGCTTTGCTATAGAATACCATTAGCAAAGCAAATGGCTTTAACTTAGTCAAAGGCGCGACCTATTGTATTTTCAATGCTTGTTTTTTATCCTCTGATTAATGTACTTAAAACCAACTCCTACCCTCATTATTTTGTGGGTTTGCTACCCTTTAAGAGTTCTGTGCCTCATTTGTAAACACAATCAGATTACAGGTATATTTTTTATCTCCTTTCAAGCGTCTCCCAATCACTGATCAGACTGGAGTTTGGCCTGTGAAATCAGAAAATTAAAAGACATTTGCAATACATCAAACTCTTGCATAAAACAAAATCTTCAGAGCGTATACGTTGAGGCACTAAATTTCGTTAGAAATATCACAGGCAAACTCACGGTCTCAACCAGAAAATATCTGGGACCCGGCCTACTTTTAAATTCCTAAAAATATTTAAACTAGTTTTGTGGAAGAAGCACAAGTCAAGTTCCTTTAAGGAATAGGTAATAAAATCTCAAGAACTTTGGGGCATATTATCAAGACAGGCGATTAAATTCTCCCTGTTTTAGTGACAGAAAACTGCCGCTAAAACGGCAATAATGGCGCTTGATAATATGCTCTCTGGAATTCCAATTGAAGCCCATGTTCGATGTGAAAGACATCTAACATGGGCTTCAATTGGAATTCCATAGAGCATACGCTAAAACAGCGATAATTGAATCACCTGTTTTGATAATATGCCCCTATTTCTTTTATGAAAGGCAATTGTGTATTTCAACATGCTCTCGTATGTGGGCAGTAATCAATTATTATTCTTGAACAGCCTGTCAAGAATATTTACGACAGACCTGCTTGGTAAAAGCTAAATTAAAAAGCATCCAGTTGGGATTTGTTGTTTTTCCTTGTAAAGATCAAGCCCATTCTAAGTATGCCTTAATTCCATGCCTATACTGAACTAGCTTTCATCTTAACTGCAGATACATCAAATTCATGTGTGCCACAGAGGAAGGAACTGTAGATATTTATATTCATAAATGGTGTTTATTATCTTTTATTTTGCGGCTTTTGTACTGCTCCCTTTTTTTATCTATTGAAATACACAATTTTGTAACGATTTTAAGTAATCAAATTAAAACGTAAAAAAGGTTTTTCCGTCTGAACTAACAATCACAATGTGATATTCAGCAAACCTTGCAGTCTAATCATTTTGGCGCTCATTGTTTGGTGATGGGCCTCAGCAAGGCCTACCAGTGCCAGGGGTTCTCCCTTCTCTGCACAGAGTCCTCAGAGCATAGAATAGAAGTTGGCACAGAAACTGGAATAGAAAATACAAGATTTATTAAACATCATGAGGTAGAACTACATTCAGACAGCACCCTTCGGTAATGTATGAAGTAGCACACTGAATGGAAGGAGCTTGGTTCTTTTATTAACACACAGGGGCTCAAATGAAGGCGGTACAACTATAAAATGCTGGTTTTAGGTACATATAAGGTCATACAGAAAATGCACAGTCAACAAGTGGGAGGAGCTAACAGTGGGTGTTTTTGGCAAACACATCCTGACAGTTACGTTCTAGTGGCAGCTGAAAAGACAGCTGCAAGCTCAACTGAGCATGTGCAAAGTTGGAAGATGCTAAATATATCTTGTCTCTAGGCAGATTTCAAGAGCAGTTAACAGAAAGGTAGGACAGAGCACATGGCGAGCACATGGTAGCACATGGCAAACAAAATGGCTGACAGAAATACAAAATGGAATCCACAAAACGGACAAGATGGTCTCTAAATACAGGATGGCTTCTGCTAATGCTAACCTAATCGCTGCCAAATCACAACAGACGACCATTTTAGCATTAGCTCAAGACATTTGTTTATCTGGGGTAATCTTGATATGCATCCTGTACTCTGATGCTCATAATCTTAATGATCTCTTTATTTAGCATTTGTTGTGCTTTAATTTCTGCAATATTTCTCTTGGCAGGTGTACAAGCAGCGATGCACATGGAGCAAAGCATAGGACCACATTGTATACAAGTACAGCATGTAAATAATATCGCCAACAGTATACATAAAATAGTCACTAGTTTCCAGCCCCAAGTAGCAAATAGTGTCCAGAATCAGGTCGAAAAAGTCCATGTACCAGTCTTTGGGTGAATCTCTGCAGCAATCTTATGGAGTTTTGATATTGCGTTGTATACTGAAGGTGAGTGATCTGGTATAAATACGCAGCAACTGCTACCGATGATGCGACATGCACCACCTCGGTCAGCCAAAATCACATCAAGCACCATTCTGTTTTGGAGTGCTACAATCTTTGCAATATGCAGTTCCTCTGTAATGTTCCCAAGTGCCATTGCTGTCTGATAGGTAACAGCTTCCACAAAACAAGTGAGTCTCCTTATTTTCCTACTGTTTAATACAGAACCCACAAAAAGAACAAACCCAAATTAAAATCGACATATTGTTGCAAAGTGGTATCAGTCGATCATCCTCATCAGTACTTATTGTCCTCTTATTTCTGTTCTTGGAAATGTCATTATACAATTTGAAGTCGAGGTGATATGACGCAGGTGCCAAAACACAGGGGGCAACAGAAAGGACACATAGCAGATCCCTGACCACCCAACAGGTAGTTGATAGTATCCCTTATTTCCGTACACGAAATAAGTAGTATGTGAGGCTGTAAAACTGCTGTTATTAGCACCTTAAATGGTCAGAACTACTGTACACTCACTCCTTCCTACTGGAATTCTCCCAACACTACTAATACACAAATCTGCTTTACCTCTAGTAACAGAAATTACAAAAGGTCCATTGTTCTTAACATTTCTCATACTCGTAAAGACATATGGTGTCGAAATATTGTCATGTTGATTCTCTTCCCATTCCCATTTAGTCCCTTAGGCTTGAGGATAACCATCTGTATCTTGATAGCATACTTTATTCAGATGAAAGTTAATCCCACCTACTGAAGGCTTTCCAGAAGCAAACAAAAGTGCATACCAAGCTTGACATGAACCATTATGGGAAAACGGCAGAGGAATAAAAGGTGTTCCTCCCTTTTTCTGGTGAGCAGGTTTCATCCCACACACCCAACAGTTGGTGGTATTCATGGCATTATGTGTATGATGCAACATTTGAATAAAAGTGATGTTTAAGTAGGATTGTCGATGCTTCTGCTCGTTATAGGGAAGCGTGAAGTAGTGATGTTCCATTAGTACTGTAGTAGTGGCAACAAAAAGCTGTCGAGCAGGAGCCACTTTCCCAACAAACCAGGTGATTATTGCCATAACCACCAGAGCAACAACAAACCCTACAGCACAAATGATTATTTTGTTATGCATTTTAGCAACAGCGATAATTGATCTTTCTACAAACTCGTCGAAACAATCGTTGGAGCTCTTATCCCAGGGCAGCCATTGATTTCTTCACCACAGGCCAAGACGGGTGTCACTACACTACGCAGGACTGATCCCCCCCTTGCCACATCGGCGTTCCGTTTCGCTAACCCAGGAGGGTATCTCAAACAGTCTTTTTCGGCAAAGCAGATTCTTTCCTTGGTCTCAGCTGATATCATGATTCTCCAGCGATCGTGCAGTCTGGGAAGATGCCCGTAGATTTGTCAGGTGACATAGCTTGACCTTTCTCCATCTCCAGAATCTCTCGATGGTCGGTCAACACAGCAGGTTCCACCAAGGTAGGTAGTACTCTCTTGTAGTGAGTACTATGGACCCAATTCTTTTGATTCGTCACTTGAACTGCAGTCCTTGTCGCAAGGAGCACTTACTCTGGTCCTCGCCATCTCGGCTCCAAGGTGTTCGATTTGTCGAAGACCTTGACCATCACGTGGTTGCCAGGACGGAGTTCATGGGCCTCACCTGTAGATCTGTCAGGAAAAGCTTGTCGAACCCGTTGATGTATAGAGATCAAACGGTCAGTTAACTGTGCCAAATAATCATTCATCAGAACACAAGGAACATCATGTATGGAGCGTGGCTTAGGAACTCCCCAAATGTTCATTGGTTTCCCAAAGACCACTTCATATGGGGTAAGGCCAGATGTTGAATGAGGCACAGATCTTAGGGACAACAATGCCAAGGGTAGTGCATCTGGCCACTTCAAAGACATGGAAGCCAGTATTTTTGCCAACTTTAATTTCAAAGTAGCGTTGTACCTCTCCACTAATCCTGCTGATTTCGGGTGGAAGACTGCATGGAATTTCTGCTTGATCCCTAATCCTTTCAGGACATGCTCAACAACTTGCCCAATAAAATGAGGTCCATTGTCACTCCACAAACGTTTACAAACACCATATCTGGGGAAAAACTCCTTTAGAAGCACCTTCGCTGTGGTGAGAGCAGTATTATCCTTTGTAGGGTGTGCCTCTATCCATTTACTGAAGGCACATATCACTACTAGGGCGTATTTCATATTATTGCAGCGTTCAAGTTGGATGTAATTCATCTGCAAAACTTCAAAAGGTACGGTTGGTGTAGCAAACCCTCCTGTAGGAGTTTGTGTCCCTTTACCAGGGTTATACTGCCAACAGATCTAACAGGACTGTACTACTCTTTTAGCTATGCTTGGAATTTCAGGATGCTCCCAAATTTGCGTAAGCAATTTAGTTATTGATAAAGCTCCAATATGTGCCAGCCCATGTGCCATTTGAACCATAGGTTGTAAATAGGCTGCAGGCAATTTCCAATTATCCAAGTCTTTGTTGCCCCAACAACCCTCATCGTCCAATATTCCTTCTTTAGCCCATTGCTCAAGATCTGCTACAGAAGCAGATCTCTGTACATCTAACACTTAATGTCTAGCATCATGCCATCGCTCTGCTTGAGACTTCACTACGTACATGGAAGTAGTGCTTCGTTGCATTGCAGTCTCACGAGCTATGCGATCAGCAAAAGAATTACCTTGTCCTATCTTGTCAGTCACTTTCTTGTGTGCACTACACTTCACTATCGCTATCTTCTTCAGATATGTCAGTGCAGTCAAAAGGTTATGCACTAATTCTCCATGCATTATCTGCATCCCATGGGATGTAAGAAAGCCTCTTTCCTTCCAAAGCAGGCCAAAATCATGGGCCACTCCAAAAGCATAGCGGCTATCTGTATAGATGTTCACACACAAGTCAGTGCTAAGCTCACACGCTCGTGTCAAAGCTATTAGCTTAGCTGTTTGAGCTGACTTCTGAGGTATGCAAGATGTTTTCACTGCTGTCTGAAGTGTTGTAATTGCACATGCAGCTGAGGGCGTGCCATCTGGTAACCTCAAACAGGACCCATCAACCCACAGTTCCCTATCTACGTCTAGAAGGGGCGTATCTTGCAAATCGATGCTACCCTTTGTCTGTTCCTCAGTAAAGAATATACAATCGTGAGGCTCCTTTGAATGAGACTGAGTCGCAGGATATGGCAACAAAGTGACTGAGTTCAGTGTCTCGCATCTGTTCAAGGTAATATGAGGCGCTAACAGTGTCAATTCATATCCTGTCAGGCGAGCACTAGTTAAGTGTTGTATCTTAGTCTGATTCAAAAGGGCATCTACTGCATGGGGTACTAGCACCAACAGTTTGTGTGACAAAAATATCCCTTCACTCTGACGTATGGACACAGCTGTTGCTGCAACTGAACAAAAACAACCAGGTAATGCACGAGCAACAGGATCAAGAATGGCTGAAAAATATGCGCAGGGACGCTGCTTGTCACCGTGTGTTTGTATTAGAACTGACAATGCACATCCATCTTTTTCGTGTACATAGAGTGTAAAAGGCTTCGTGTAATCTGGAGTGTCTAACACTGGTGCAGAACAAAGAGCTTGACGTAACTGTCGAAAAGCATTCTCACATTCATCTGTGCATTGGAGGGGCATTGGAGTATATTTCGTCAAACGTGCTAGCAAGGGTTTGACAATGTGAGAAATCCCTAATATCCTTTGCCTACAAAACGAGGTCAGATCAAGGAATGCACGGACATCTTTCTGAGTGGAAGGTACTGGTGTATCTAAAATTGCTTGAATGCGATCTGATGTAAGTGCCCAGCCCTCCTTAGACAGAAGGTGACCTAAGTAGGTTACCTTCGGTCTATAATATTGCAATTTCTTTTGTGACACTTTATGATGGTGTGTAGAAAGAAAAGAAAGCAAAGACAAAGTACACTCTTCACATAGTTCAGGCGTATCGGCTGCCAACAAGATGTCATCAACATATTGAATGAGAGCCACCCCTTTAGGTAAGATGAAAGAATCAAGTTGTCTTTTCAGTGCTTGGCTATAGATACTAGGACTCTCAGTGTACCCTTGAGGAATTCTACAAAATCTGTATGATCGATTATTTAAAGTGAAACCAAACAAATATCTGCTATCAGGATGAATAGGGATCGAGAAGAAAGCATTCTTCAAATCAATCACGCTAAATGTAGTCACTGTCGGGGGAACCAAAGTAAGTAGTGTTGTTATGTCAGAAACCACTGGGTATTGTAGTACTACAATCTTATTAACGTCTCGCAAATCAATAATGAATCTGTAAATCCTAGTATCAGTATTCTTTTTCAAAATGGGCAGAATAGGATTGTTACAAACATTGTAAGAGGCTTCCTTCACAACCCCCACTTTAATCAAATCATGGACAATGCAAATTATTGCTTCTTCGCCTTCCTGAGAAATGTTATATTGAGGCAAGCGCGGCAATGAAGCGCCCTCCTTGACACTAATATGCACTGGTGGAATAACCATTTGTCCTACATCAGTGTCTGAAGTAGCCAACAAAGCACTAGGGAGTGAAGCAGTATCGTCTTTAACCAAACAAGATCTCTCAGTCATGGGGTAGTTGTCATTCAAAATACCACGCACTCCTTCAGGAGAACATCGTATCGTAGCCCTGAAATACTTGAGCATATCAAGACCCACAATATTGTCTGGTGTGTTCGAGAGCAAAAATGGACATGGAGCAGTAAACTTATCTACATGGAATGCGAGTGGTTGTGACAATGGGCTAAGGGAAGGTGTTCCATCGAACCATATCGATGTAATGGTTGAGCCAGACAGGGGAGCCCTTGGAACCAATTGTTTAGATAAGGCGCTACAAGTAGCTCCTGTATCAACCAGAAACTGATCAGTGGACCCCAAAACTTGTGCTGTAACATAGGGACCCCTCTGAGTTACTGGAACTTCAACTGATTCCTTACCCCATCCTAGGCAATCCTATGCATAAGCAGAATCTTGAAAATCAGACAGCACATAGTCAAACATTTGATATTGGTTCCTTCTATCAAAAGTGTTAAACCCATCATGCCCACGTGTATTAGCATCAAACCTAGCACGATCATTCGTGCTTCCTCTAGGCCCTGGATATCCTGAACGATTTCTCATTTGTCCCCGACCACGTGGACACTTCTGAGCATGCAGCACGGGGCAATCAGAAATCCAATGTCCAAACTTTTTGCAGTACGCACACTGGTCAATAGACAAATTCGGACGAGCATAAGAAGAAAAAGACGAACCATAAGATCCACGTCCACCTCTATCATTACCTCTAGAAGGCGGACCATAAGCCTGAGCCAACATAACCTTTGATTTCAACTCATTAGTCTTTTTATCCTCATTACCCTTTGCTTCTAATTCCTGGCGTTCATAATACTGAGCCATAGTCAAAAGAGAAACCGGAGAAGAGGTAGTCCATGAACTCTCACTGGCCTTTAGGTGACTAGCTATTCCTGGCAAAAGGTTTGCGATATATTTATCGACAAACAGATGCCTACCCATGTCATCTGTCAATGACTGGTCACTAAAATCGTGGAATGTCTTCTCAAAGCGTGTAAAAAAGTCTGAAACCGATTCATCTGCCTTTTGCTTACACAACACTGACACAGTCCAATCTATCTTTTTAGGGGGAATAATTGTCTTTAACTCAACTAATATAGCTGTAGGGAGATCTAACATTAATTTACACGGTTTCTGTGCAGGCTCCCGCTCTACATCCATTTGTTCTAACTCTTTCCATAATGCCCCAAAAGTTGCACGATCATCAACTTTACGCACAGTTCTCCACATGTCAGGCGGCAATATCAATCCAAAAAACAAATCAATTTCAGGCAAAGTCATGGTACAAGAGCTAATAGCGCCCTCAACTTCCTCATAAAAAGCTGCTGGATTTTTGCGCAGATCAGGCAATGCATTTTTAAGGGCCATAACATCCGCTCTATTCCAAGTAGTATAGACCCAATTATATATAAAGTAGCCCTTGGCATCAGCAGAACTTTTATCATCATCTGTTCCCTCGCCTCCAGGAGGAACATACAAAGGCGTGGCTTCCCACATAGGTTTTGCATGAACAATCATAGTCTTATCTGTTCCGATGATAGAAGCTTGTACCACGCCGGTCTGAGATGTTAGTGCAGCTGCTGCTGCCTTTTTCTCCTCTCGCAAACGGACTGCATCTGCACGCAGTTTAACCAAATGCCTGATTGTATCAGCCACCTGATAAAAGACAAAAAGACCATCACTTATTTGCTTACAATCAGTTGCTACATCATCAGGTTCCAATTCATCAGAATGTTTCCTAAACCGCTCAACAACCTCTACGGCAAATACCTCGTTAAAATATATTTGCTCCCTTTCCTGACAGTTTTTTATGTCATCTAAAAGCTCAGAAGCAGGGGCAGTACTACGAAGGGCCTTACGAGCAGCAGATCTAAGGTCAGACGCACGCTCAGCGGACAACAAAGAACGAGTTTTCCATGCTTTCTCCTGTTCTTTAGAAGAGTGGTCATCTGACTCATGAGGAGCAGACGGAAGAATATACGGTGGTGGAGAACGATCTAATAACAAGAAATCATCATGAGGTTTATTAAGGATAGGATAAAGGGGTTGCCTAATAGCGTATTGGCCAGTAACCTGTAAATGGCGCTCCCTATCCTCTCTTTGTTTCAGTTCTTTTATGTCCTTGTTCTTCAACTCTAATGCTTTTGCATAAATGTTCTTTCGCTGTTCTTTTTCAATCAAGGCTTGCTCACGCTTCATTCGTTCACGCACTTCTTTCTCCCACATTAGTGCACAGTCAAACATATCTTGCCTAGTCTTTCGCTTAAATATACATTGTTCTACATACTGAATCTTTCGCAAATCAAATGACCCATGCATAGGCCTATCCAACTCAGGATCCTTACGAGTATATTTATTCCATAACGTGCTGTACATTATAGAAGAAATACCATAATTAATATACATGTCCCTATTAGGCGTCCCTTCCGGGGGGGGCGGTTGTGCTTCATCGAGTCTCAAACTGGTACCTCTACAAAAGCAACACATCCTACGCAGTGTGCTAGAAACAGGCATGCCAAAAATAGTGCAAAGTATGCAGTATTATAATCAAAGTAGCGCTTAAGGTACTCTTCGTCCGTTGCGCCATTCAAATCAATTAAAAACAGAGAAAAATCTCCTCATTACCTGCCTATATAAATTGCAATTTATATATTGCATACATACAAATACAAATATTGGCCAATCATTCAAATCAAAAGCCACAGTAAGTGTTACTAAACTACCTTACCAATCCAAGGCATCAAAAACCAACAGCAAGTGCTGCATAACGACTCTTACCAAACACTTGGTGTCCAGGTTCCAACTGCCAAGTTCTCAAAATCGACCAAATGGTCACTGCACGGCGAATCAACAGAAGAGATCTCAGTCGAGGACCGGCACCACCTGGATGGTCAGATCCGAAAGAAAGGAAAAACGCTGTGGTTGCCAAGACTCGGGTGTCCTCAGGCAGCGATCGCGTCCAAAGCGAGATTCCAATCCTTTGTTTCGACCAGTCCTTCGGGCATCCGAGTCGCCGATGAGTACCGGGTTGGAAGCGCCAATTTGTGGTGATGGGCCTCAGCAAGGCCTACCAGTGCTAGGCGTTCTCCCTTCTCTGCACAGAGTCTTCAGATCATAGAATAGAAGTTGGCACAGAAACTGAAATAGAAAATACAAGATTTATTAAATCTCATGAGGTGGAACTAAATTCACACAGCACCCTTCGGTAATGTATGAAGTAGCACACTGAATGGAAGGAGCTTGGGGCCCGATGTAGGTAGCCCTTTACCGATCGGAATCGGCCGAAAATACCGATTTTCGTCCGTTTCCGATCGGTAAAGGGCTATCGAGATGTAGGGGCACATTTTCGGCAATTTTACCAAATCGTTATCATTACCGAATCGGTAAATTTACCGAATCGGTAATATTTACCGATTCGGTAATGATAACGATTCGGTAAAATTACCGAAAATGCAATGTAGGTAGCCAATCTTCCATCAGCACATGGCTTACAGAATCGGTATTTTACCATGGAATACAAATCCATGGTAAAATACTGATTCCTGTGTACATGCACATCTGTGCATGTACACATGTGCCATGTGACAGACAGACGTGCCCTTAGGGCATGTCTGTGTGCCACATTGCACACATGCCCGTTTTGGGGGTGCTAGAGGGTGTCAAAGTGACACCCCCTGCACCCTTGCCAAATTCGGTATTTACCGATTCGGTAAATACCGATTCGGTATTTGACTTTAATCCTATGGGCTTCAAAGGCCCATAGGATTCAATAGCAAATACCGATTTGGTATTTACCGAATCAGTAAATACCGAATTTGTAAGGAATCGGTAACGATTCCAGATGTTGGGACCTACATCCCATTTACCGATTTTGAAATACCGAATCGGTAAAATTCGGTATTTCAAATTCGGTAAATGGGATTTACCTACATCGGGCCCTTGGTCCTTTTATACCCACACAGGGGCTCAAATGAAGGCGGTACAGGTACAAAATGCTGGTTTTAGGTTCATATAGGATCATAAAGAAAATGCACAGTCAACAAGTGGGAGGAGCTAACAGTGGCTGTTTTAGGCAAACATATCCTGACAGTTACATTCTAGTAACGATACAGAAAAGGGGGGTGGTGATGAACAGAGTGTCTGAATTAAGCAGACCACTCTTACCCAGTCCAAAGATCAGGGCTTGATCCATCACCGTTATTTATCTCACTGCCCCATCCCAGCTCAGAACCTGGCTATATGCAAATTAGTCTGTCCCTGGCCCAGTGCATCATGGGAACAGGGCAGACCAAACTACCAAGCCAATTCTTCACCAGAAAGGAGACAAGCTACCGGGAACCGGTTTCTGGCATTTCAGCCTCTTCGGCCCGGCTTGCTTGAATCCTGATGGAGCAGTGAGAAAGGGACTCATGTCTGATTATACCCTGCCACACCTATAGTGGCCAAAAACGATACAGAAAAGGGGGGTGGTGATGAACAGAGTGTCTGAATTAAGCAGACCACTCTTACCCAGTCCAAAGATCAGGGCTTGATCCATCACCGTTATTTATCTCACTGCCCCATCCCAGCTCAGAACCTGGCTATATGCAAATTAGTCTGTCCCTGGCCCAGTGCATCATGGGAACAGGGCAGACCAAACTACCAAGCCCTGTTCCCATCATGCACTGGGACAGGAACAGACTAATTTGCATACAGCCAGGTTCTTAAACTGGGATGGTGCAGTGAGCTAAAAAACGGTGTTGGATCTAGCCCTGATCTCTTGACTGGGTGAGAGCTTTCTGCTTAATTCAGAGACTCTGTCCCTCACCACCCCTTGTTGTAAATAGTTACATTCTAGTGGCAGCTGAAAAGACAGCTGCAAGCTCAGCAGAGCATGTGCGAAGGTGGAGGGTGCTAAATATATCTCATCTTTAGGTAGATTTCAAGAGCAGTTAACAGAAAGATAGGACAGAGCACATGGCAGCACATGGTAGCACATGCCAAACAAAATGGTGGACAGAAATACAAAATCGATTGCACAAACCGGACAAGATAGTCTCTAAATACAGGATGGCTTCTGCTAATGCTAACCTAATCACTGCCAAATTAAAACAATTGCATGTAAGAATTCTGAAATTACTCGGATGAATAATTCATGAAAATATTTTAAAGCATTTCACTAGTAATAGACCACAACTGAGGTGATATTCATGGTAGTGTCACTATATTATTATTTGTGTTGTGGATCCACCAGAAAAACCAATAATAACAAAGTTGGTGCCATTCCCAACCAGTGCCTCCAATCTCTTTGTCCTTCCATCTTTATAGTTGGGTTCCCAACTGACATATATAATTCAGTACCTTGCCTGGAAAAGGTGGATAGTTTGCATTGTCAGCTACATTCCTTTTGGGAAATAATCAATCAAACAATCAATAAATCAGCATTTGTATAGCACTGCACTGTCACCCCCAGGGGTATCTGGGTGCTGTGGGAAACATCTCTGTCAAAGAGCCAGGTCTTGAGTTTCTTTCTGTAGACCACCAGGGAGGGTACTGTTCGAAGATGGAGGGGCAGGCTCTTCCAGGTATTGAGGCAGGTAAGAGAAGGAGCAGCCCCCGCTGCGGCTACAACAGATGTTGGATGGTGCCTGTGGGCTAGTGAGGCGGAGCACAGGTGTCTTGCTTGTAGCCAGAAGTTCAGTCGATGGTTGATGTAGGACAGTCCTTGATAATGTAGAGCTTTGTAGGCATTTGTAAGGATCTTGAACATTATTCTCATTAAATCCTGAAAGTTTGCCAAGAACGGTTACATGTTCTATTTTTTGATGGTGATCTATTTATTAGTAGAAAAGTATGTAAAAAAATACGTATAGGTGTGCATCTTACTAGTGGTTGTATATCAGGATATGTTGTACAGAAATACAGTCTTACTTAAGCAGCGTGTCCTAAACATTGTTTACAACAATATTGTGATTCATGCTAGTGATACCATGTACATGTTTGACTTAAGTAGGTCATCCTACTTATTGTTTTAAAAAAAAGTGTCCATCAGATGTAGATTTTCTAATACTAATTCCAAAGGGGAGAAACTTTTGTAAACTATTATTAAGGCAAAATATTTATGCATGGTTGTCTTCTGACAATGGTATTCTAGTAAGAATCTATCTCTCCTGGTTGAAATCTCAAATCCAGAGAACAGTCATCCCTCATAATTTTGCCAAAAGACAAGCCAGTGACTTTGTAGCATAGGCACACCAGACGAGATTCAAACTGACATGATGTAACACACCTCTCTTCTTTCACAAAAACACCTGAACAATAAACATTACAAATATCAGAATCAACATGTTAATTATCCACATGACAATAAAATGACCAAACCATCCTAAAACAAGATGCAAGTTATGTCTGTCAACCCGTGCACTATATAACCAATCAGCAAAAGGAAATTGCCCACTTTATGTGGAATATGGCTTGCCAACAATCCTGAATGTCACATGCTTTAGCACCAGAGTGCTAAATCAAGAAGTGGTATGGTTTCCAAAAAACTTCCTTTGGGTCCCACAGCTAAGGTGAAGAAAATACTTCTCTCTTCCATTACTGATGTGAGCTGCAAAGCCCATGAGATAGAACTAAAGGCTGGCCTCACCCAACACCGTCACCTCTGCAAGCTATTCAGGGGTAACTATCCTTTATTTCCCAGGTACTTCTGCTCAGCAATTCCTGGATGCCTGCGAGGAACACATCAGGTCATGTGGAGGTTTTAGAATCTAAAAGGCACTATAACGTATATCTCATCACAGATCTTTTGTTGTTGCATCCCTAAATATTAAAGGTATGAAACATTTGATGAAATGAAAAAAAAATTCTGTCCTGTCTGGCCACAAAACCACTGGGTATTGGTCTCATTAAAGAAACTCACCTTTCCACGAATTAATCCGATAAACTTGGAAGGGGCTTGATAAGTCGGTGCTTAGCAGCAGTAGAACACACCAAACATCTTACTCCCCTCAGGAAGGCTCGCAACACCCCTCGTCCAGACACTGTAGAGTTGCAATCCTCATATGAAGGATACAGTTATGAAGATCTGGCTCGACCCCTTAAAGGTAGGCCTTTACTAAGATCAATATTTTGGGCTTCGTTTTGAACACTGACTCAGTCTATTCCCCAAGTGACCGCTTATCTGTTTCTTTTCTCCACTCAATGGTAACTCCTCATTGAGTTTAGTTTCATGAGGACCAGACTGGAGATGACTGTAACCTGGCCTTAATCCTCATTATTGGCTCCGACAGAAACAATGGGGGAGATAGGGCAATGCATCTGTCATGGAAGACCTGGAGAATAGAGGCCCTATGGTGGCTCTCGGATTTTACTGATAAACCATTTACCTTCTTATCATTCATTTATGAAGGAAATGGCCTGATTAGGGTCTACCTGGTCACTAATGACCACCTCTTAGCCCGCCATACAAAATGAAGAGTCGGTCAGACAGTAGTGAATACAAAGCAAAAACCAATCAATCAATCAATCATAGTATTTGTAAAGCGTACTACTTACCCATGAGGGTCTCAAGGCGCTGGGGGTGGGGAATGCAGCTACTGCTCAAAAAGCCAGGTCTTGGGGAGTCTTCTGAAGGTCAGTAGGTCTTGGGTCTGCCGTGGGTGGATGGGGAGGGTGTTCCAGGTCTTGGCAGCAAGGTGGGAGAATGATCTGCCGTTGGAGGTCAATCTTCGGATTCGGGGGACTGTGGCGAGGGCGAGGTTGGCAGAGTGGAGCTTGCGGGTGGGGGTGTAGAAGCTGAGTCGTCTGTTGAGGTATGCTGGTCCGGTGTTGTGGAGTGCCTTGTGTGCATGGGTGAGGAGCTTGAAGGTTATCCTCTTGTTGACGGGGAGCCAGTACAGGTCTCTCAGGTGGGATGTGATTTAGCTGCGGTGAGGGATGTTGAGGATCAGGCGTGCGGAGGCGTTCTGGATGCGTTGAAGCCATTTCAGGAGTTTGGCCGAGGCTCCTGCGTAGAGGGCGTTTCCATAGTCCAACCTGCTGCTGATGAGGGCCTGGGTAACCGTTCTTCTCGTTTCGGTGGGGATCCACTTGTAGATCTTGCGGAGCATGCTGAGGGTGTTGAAGCAGGAGGAAGAGACGGCGTTGACCTGCTTAGTCATGGAGAAGGTAGAGTCGAGGATGAGCCCTAGGTTGTGTGTGTGGTTGGTGGGTGTTGGATCTGTTCCCAGGGCAGTCAGCCACCAGGAGTCGTCCCAGGCCAAATGGGTGATCCGAGGATGAGGACCTCCATCTTGTCTGAGTTCAGCTTCAGTCGGCTGTTCCTCATCCACTTGGCGACAGCCTTCATTCCTTCGTGGAGGTTGGTTTTGGGTCATCTGCATAGGAGATGATGCTGAGGTCGTGCCGTCAGGCGACATGGGCGAGTGATGCCATGTAGATGTTTAACAGCGTTGGGCTGAGTGATGAGCCCTCGGGTCCGCCGCAGATGATCTCAGTGGCTTCGGAGTGGAAGGGGAGAAGGCGAACACTCTGTGTTCTGCTGGAGAGGAAGGAGGTGGTCCAGGGCCTTCTCTTGGATCCTGGCATCATGGAGGCGCGTTCGTAGTGTGCGGTGGAAGACCATGTCGAAGGCAGCTGACAGGTCCAGGAGGATGAGTGTCGCGGTTTCTCCGTTGTCTAGTAGGGTCCTGATGTCATTGGTGGCGGCGATGAGGGCCGTTTTGGTGCTGTGGTTGCTGCGAAACCCGGACTGGGAAGGGTCCAGGATGCTGTTCTCCTTGAGGTAGCTGGTCAGTTGTTTGTTGATAGTCTTCTCAATGACCTTCGCCAGGAACGGGAGCAGGGAGATGGGTTGTAAGTTCTTGACGTCCTTGGGGTCTGCCTTGGGTTTCTTGAGTAAGTCGTTGATCTTGGTGTGCTTCCAGCTCTCCGGGAAGGTTGCTGTCTGGAAGGAGATGTTGATGGCTTTCCGGAGATGAGGTGCGATGGCGGTGCTGGCTTTGTTGAAGATGTGGTGTGGGCATGGGTGTGACGGGGATCCGGAGTGGATGGTGTTCATGATCTTGATGTTGTCCTCATCATTGATGTTGGTCCAGGAGAGCAGGCGGTTGGTGCGGATGGTGGTCGTGGGGGCGGAGGTTTCAGTGGATGTCTGGGTGGTTGTGGCGTTGAAGTTGTCGTGGATGTCTGCGATCATGCGATGGAAGCAGGTGGCCAGCGAGTCTCACAGGTCTTGTGAAGGTTGGATGTCGTTGGTGTTGGAGCTCGGGTTGGAGAGTTTCTTCACAATGTTGAAGAGCTCTTTGTTGTTATGTGCTTTGTTGTCTAGGCAGTCTTTGAAGGAGGCCCTTTTGGTAGATCTGATGAGGTGACGGTGTCTGCAGGTGGCGGTCTTGTGGGCTGCGTAACTGTCCGGTGTTTGTTCATGGAGCCAGTTCTTCTCCAGCTTTCGTCCGGGTTGCTTGGAGGCCTGGAGCTCTTTAAGTGAACCAGCTGGCTTTCTCGCAGGTGTGACTGTTGGAGGGTTTCTTGAACGGGGTGAGGGTGTTGGTGCAGTCGTCGATCCACTGTCTGAGGTTGTGGGCAGTGGTGTTGGGGTCGGTGAGATCGGCGGGTGGGTTCTGGGTGAGGGTGGTGGCTAGCTGGTCTTCGGTGACTTTGCTCCAGCAGCAGCATGGCATCTGTTGGGTGCTGTGGTGCATGGTGGGTTTCCGGAAGGTGAAGTGGATGCAGCGATAGTCGGTCAAATGGAGTTCAGTGGTGTGGTTGACGGAGACAAGGGGGCTTGCGGAGAAGATGGGGTCAAGCGTGTGGCTGGCGGATTGGGTGGGTGTTGTAACGAGTTGTCTGAGTCCAAGGTTGGCGAGGTTGTTGATCAGGGTGGTGGAGTTGGTGTCGTTGTTGTTCTCGAGGTGGAAGTTCAGATCCCAGATGAGGATGTAGTCCGTGGAGGCAGGGGCGCGTGTGCTGATGAAGTCGGCGATGGAGTCGCTGAACTGTGGTTGGGGTCCTGGGGGTCTGTAGATGAGGGTTCCTCTGAGGGTGGTGTTGTTGTCGGTGTGGATCTGAAAGTGCAGGGGTTCGGCGATGCTGAGGGTGTCGTCGGTGTTGGTCGAGACTCTGAGAGTTTTCCTGTGGACGTTGGCGATTCCTCCTCCTACTCCATTGTTGCGGTCCCTGTGGGTGATCTTTTACCTTTCTGGGATGGCTATGGCGATGTCGGGTGCCGAGGAGAGGTTCAGCCAGGTCTCCGTCAGGAAGGCGACGTCTGGGGAAGTTGAGTCGAGTAAGTCCCAGAGTTCAACTGCGTGTTTGCG
The DNA here is from genome assembly GCF_964263255.1 of Lissotriton vulgaris. Lineage (NCBI taxonomy): Eukaryota > Metazoa > Chordata > Amphibia > Caudata > Salamandridae > Lissotriton > Lissotriton vulgaris. The sequence goes on along the minus strand of NC_141693.1, from coordinate 1,432,818,473 downwards.
GGCGGAGCGGGTGTTGAGGAGGATGCATCCTTGTAGTTGGATGCTGGTGAAGCTGCAGTTCCGGCAGGAGAAGGGCCCTTAGGTGCGCTTCAGGGCAGCCAGGCAGCAGGGGCAGGATCATCCAGTGTTGAGTGCGTGGAGGGTGCTGGCGTCGTAGCGGCATCGAGAGTCGTGGAGGGCCAGGGGGTCTGGTGCTGGGTGTGGTCCAGGCACGGACGGGCGCAGACGGGATTGCCTTAGGCGCGCCTTTGGCGCAGCCGCCAGCGGCCGCCACATAATGGTAGGTGGGAGGGAGGAGCACCTGGGAGGTGGGGGCGGGGTGGCAAATGGGTGTTCAGGGGGCGGGCCGCAGGGGACGCAGTGGTGGGAGACAAAATATGAAGGGATGCGAGCGGGGATTACAGAAGGCAAAAAGGGCACGAAGAAGGGAAACAGTCACAATAAATGGAATACAATAAATGCAAACAGTCACAGGGAGAAAAGTGAAATACTCAAGCAGCACAAAGGAGTAAGCAGCACAGTCACGGCGGAGCTCACACGAGACACGAACCAACAGTGAGCGGCATCAGCGGGCTCAGGGGTAACGACACACTGGTGGTGCTGTGCAGTGTGGGGAGCAACCTGCCTGAAGCAGGGTCAAGGGTAATTGTTTATTTAAAGTACACTTCAAGCAGAGCCCTGTCTGCCCAGTCGCTAGGAGTGCTGCAGAGGAACTGACATCAGCAAGCATAAAGATACATTATGTACATTTCAGAACCAATGAAGGCACGCCCACCATGGAATTTTCCAAGCAGATGCAGCAAAACAGTGAAGTACAAAGAGTACACACGTATTTACTACTCAATGTCGCTCTGCCCATGCCCGTCACTAGACAAGTGGGACAAGGCCTCTATTTAGTGGGAAAGGTATGCGTTAATAAGAACAGTGTATTCATTAGTGAAGTGAATCCCAGCCTCTGGGAAATGAAACCCAGCTGAGGCCGCTTCTCATAAATGACGAAGGATTAAGTTTGATTATAACTCGAAATGGCGCCCACATAGAAAATGGTGCAGCAAATGCTAACCTACATAGAACAATGTGCAAACATGAATTTTTCTATTCTAACACACACATGTCACATACTTTTTCATTGCCCACCTTCTAGGTTCTCATTCAGTTTTGAGATCTCTGTCTCACTGTTCCATCCTTGAAGATGGAATCGTGGACAACTTGCCCCTGGTCTTAATGCTTTATTTGGTCCAGGTCTCACCTACATCCAAGAAGTAGCAACTGGCTTAATGCCGTCTTGTGAATAAGGCACCCTTTCACGCTATGCTTAGTGGGCAATGGGTTTTGGGGTGGGCATTCTGCTGCAACACCCATTGATGTTGATGCTGCCCCATATTTACAAGAGTGGCGTAAATATGGGGCAGTGTCATACTTAAGACCGGGGACAACCTGGCTTTAAACAGGCACAATTCGGAGAATTTTTTTTATTTCTCCTTGTTGTTGCTGCTCTATGTGTGCTGCATTGCAGCACTTTTGGGAGATACGGAAAAGATCCGTAAACTCCTTGATAATGGCCAAACAGTTGCCCTCATTTTATTAGACCTTAGTGCGGCCTTCGATACCATCTTGCACAAAAAACTGATAAATACACTGAAAAATGCAGGTATAAGTGGTGAAGCTCTAAAGTGGATTTGCTCCTTTCTAGAAAATCACACCTTCCAAATTATGTCAGCTTCAGCGTGCTCAAAAAGTTTTATTTCATCCCACGGAGTTCCCCAGGGTTCATTTCTAAGCCCTTTGTTTTTTAATTTGTACGCTAAGCCTTTAGCTGATAAAGCAGACAGAGCGGGTCTTACTCTCATGACCTATGCGGATGATTCGCAAATCATCTTTTCTCTTGCCGAATCCAGTCCTCTGGCTCCCTCCATTCTTAAACAAGGCTTTAGTGATATCTTTAACTGGATGACCATCAACCAGTTAAATTTAAATGGAGACAAGACGGAGGTCCTCATCTTGGGAAAACATGATGATCTCTGGAAGTCCTCCAATTGGCCCACTCAAATGGGCAATCTTCCTTTTCCGACCAGCCATGTCCACAATCTTGGGGCCATTGTGGATAGTTCTCTGTCCATGAACAAACAAACTGGAAAAGTAGCGGCTCTATGTTTCACCATTTTGAAATGGCTCAGAAAAATTCTTTGGATGCTGCCCACTCCCACCCAAAAGACCGTAGTCAATGCTCTTATTACATCTCGACTTGACTATGGTAACATCCTCTATTTTGGGTCAAATAAGGCTGTGGTGCGTAGATTGCAGCTAATCCAGAACTCGGCTGCCAGGTTGCTCTGCAGGGCTCCAAAAACTTCTAGTATCTCTGGCCACCTACGCGATCTCCATTGGCTCAGGATGGAGAACCGCATCAAGTTCAAAGCCCTGAGCTACATGTTTAAGATAAAAGCTGGCACTGCCCCTAAATACCTGCAATCGCTAGTATACCTGTATACTTCTGCTCGTCATCTACTATCTCAATCCGCAGCTAACTTCTGTGTGCCTAGGTTTAAACTCTCCAGAGTGGGTGGTAGATCGTTTTCCTATCTAGGTCCATCTATCTGGAACACGCTACCTCTTCACATTCGTAAAGAAGACAATTATTCCCTTTTTTATAAAAATGTCAAAACCTGGTTGTTTGAGCAGTAACATCTACGTAAGGTTCTGCTCTGCTGTATGCTCCGTCTTGGCACCGGGGAACCCTTTTTGGGTAGCTGTGCACCTTATCAGCTTAACAAATAAATAAAATAAATTGTGCAGCACATGTAGAAACAGAAAAACACCATGTATGATTGTTCATGTGCAGGAAGGCGTACCTTCCTGCACATAGACAATAATTTTAACAAGCATTTACAATGCAATAGGTCTCGCATTATTAAAGTTTGAGCTATTGGCATTGTAAATGACAATGCCTTTAATTCATTTGTTTTTAAAACCTGCAATCTGTTTAATGTTCCGAGTGTGTGAAATTTATATTGCAGGCTTTTATAAGCTGTTTAAACACTGACAAGCACACTGTACACTATTCATTATTACACCAAATACATTGAAAGCAATCGGTGCATAAACACACACTTTGAACGAATAGTCCTTGCTTACGATCAGCAAGGCTGGCAGTAAAAGAGACTGCCAGCCTTGCTTCTCATAAGCATGGACTATAATTACAAAGTGCTTGTTTACGCACCGATGCAAATGAATAAAAGGCATTTGAAAACACAGGAAGCATGGGACTCAGAGAGCGGAATATACAACTTGTGAGGGCAGGAAGATTCACTCGAGACAACAAGAAAAATAGGCATTTCAGCAACACACTTGGGTATGCAGATTTTGCCTGTATATATGGTTAACCCATTGGGGGTCCTGGTGCTATCACACCTTGACTAAGCCAATGGACTGTACTTCACACTTATAAAGTGTTCAGTCAATGCACTACCATGAAATCAAGAATGCCTCTGCCACACAAGTTGTTAGCCTGGCCCAATGAGATAGATCAGTCGTGACTAAAGGCAGTTTTTCAACAGTCTAAATTTAGAGTGTAGACCCAAATAAGGAATTGAGAACAGCACTGCTCCTCGTGATGCCCCTTTCAGGAGAACCCACAGAAGTGAAATCTCCTTTTTGATACAACCCTTAAAATCTGTAAAACCCTTCCCAAGACAATAAGGATAATCAGCAACCACCGGATTATTCAGAAAAGTAATAGACACTTTGCTGTTCCTCCAAATACGTCACCTGATCTTAAATCTTTAATACTCCCAAATTTGCTACCACTAGCACAATAAGTGTTTACACTACCTATACTCATTTACATGCAACTAGAAACATCAAGAAAGATCTTGCAGAGCCTAATTATCAGAGCCAACAACAAAGTCTGGTGGGTAAAGGGTATGAATTTGCAAAGATCCAGTCTTCCCAAATAAGCCTACGTGAAAGGTGTCCTCAATGATAAAGGGATGCAGAAGCACAAAATTTACATAGGCATGAGTGGTAAGGAAAATCATGATGAATAATTTCAGTAGCAACACGTACAGTGGGTGAGTGTGTAACAGCACTTCCAGTCAGGTCTGTGTATACAGAAAGCGGATTAGGTTTCATGTACAGTGAGCGGCATGGGGGAGGTGGGTATCTCGGAGAAGTTACCATGTTATTTTCATGAGAAGCCGAGGGAGTCGGAATGGGGTGTTGTCACGAACGCCCATGACTCAACATGGTCTGCATTGTGACGCTCCATTTTGAGGGGCCAGCTCCTCCATAGTAGGGTACCTCGCCTGATAGCTGATATTTAGAGCCGGGCTTAGTTGACGCGCACATGCTCTCTCCTCACAGGATCTAGAACTGTCCTCCTAGAAAGAGTGGCCAGCCACATCCTATTTACTTGCTACAGATTCTAAATGTATATGCACCGTTTATTGACCGCAGAGTGTTAATTAATGGACATGTGGTGTGCTATTATATGTAGTAAATAGAGTAAAATAGAGAGGTGGTGGTAGGCAGGTGGAGAAGGGAGAGCGAGCAAGAGAGGTGCGATGGGGTGACTCAGGAAAAAAAGAGAGAGTTGAAAGTAAAGATGCAAGTGAGATCTGAAGCAAGAGAGAGGAGAGACTGAACTGGAGGGCGGGGGGCAAAGAGTGGATAGAAGAGGGAGACCTAAGGAGATGTGTAGTTCAGAGTAAGGGAGGAAGTGAGGAGGAGGTAACTGGAAGGGGTTGGAGGGGGAGAGGTGCAGGAGGAAGAGGATGGAGGAAGGGAGGAGAAATAGGTTACTTTGGGAGCTCAGAGGTGGAATAGGGGGCAGATGAGAGACTGGAGAGTGACGCGAGAGAGTGTGTGAAAGTGACAATGGACTTAGACACAAAGATAGGGGCAGATGAGGCCAGATGGCAGGGGTGTTAGTCTAGAGATGGGGTGAACAGAAAGGAGAGATGGCCTAGGGGAGGGGGGCAGAGAAGGAAACGAGGAGAGAGTCAGGACAAGGGAGGGGTGGGGGGTTAAAGGAGGGAAGAAGTGGAAAGAAGGCGGTGATGAGACGGTAGGAGAGAGGCCCAAGCAGCGGAGAGGGGCTGCCGAGTGAACCCGAGTGGAGAGGAACCCGGAGGTGGTGGGAGGGTAAGAAGATGCTGACATGGAAGGCAAGGCGACAAAGATGTAAGGTGGGGCCAAGGGAGGGTTCTAGCAGAGTTAAAGAGAGGCAGCTGGGAGGGGTCCAGTCCATCAGTAACTTTTAAAGTTGGTAGGTAGTCATAGTTTTGAAGATGTTCCGCCAAATCTGTAGTCCTCATTTGCCTCTATGTGCCTCTATTCACCGGCGCTGACCCTAAATGTATGTCTTAAAAGCGGCCAGTACATCCACTAAACTTGTGTCTCCGTGAAAACCCTCTCACCTTTTAATCCACTGCTCGAAGAAGTGGAGTTCAGGCCTCCTTAGCAGACCCAGGTTTTGCTGGCAGAGGGTGACAAAGGCCAGCAGCTTGGGTCGGCGTGCACCTGGCTGGGGGGTTAAGTCTCAAGGAGCAACACGCCCTCACGCAAGGAAGCGACGCAAGTGCAATAAAGTTTTACGATGGAGACTAGGGCTTGGGAGCGCAGGGGGTGGTGTAAAGAGACAGTGGGTGATGGCGGGGTTTGTAGGGGGAGCTTATGCTTGGAACCTCCGACTTTGGAGGGGGGGTAGGGTGGGTTGGGTCTCGGCATGGTTCAGGAGTCATCTCCTGTCCCACTTCCAAGGCAATTCACTAACAATAGACCTCGCTGGCCACAGCAGTGCTTTGCACTGCTTATGCCAGGCTCGACCAAAAAATGACGAGTTGCAACTTCTATGTGTGCTGCACAAGCAGCACACATAGAAGTTAAAAATTGCCATTTTTGATTGTTTATTTGCAGGAAGGAACACCTTCCTGCACATAAACAACTATTTTCCACAACTCAAGCCTGTGTTGGTGCTTGGAAGCTAAATTTAGAGCAAGCATGGGTAGAAAGGGAGAAATGCAGTGCTGCACTGTATTGTTGTAAATACAGTGCAGCCATTTGTTTCTGAAGTGACTGAGCGTGGTGTTAGCCTTCCTGGCTTAACATCACACTCCTCCACTTTAGTTGTAAACATGCCCCTGAATGTCTTCAGATACAAACTGCCACCAGATAGTCCTTCCCTGAGGAAATAACTGCATAACCATCTGGAGGTGAACAGGTATTCAGTTTTACTGCCACAATTATTCTGGGCTACCGGAAAGGGGGTATTGAGAGGGGCCAAGATGCAGGACTCAGCCCTGCATCGCTGGAAATTAAGGATTGACCAGACCACATTGAAAACCAAAATCAAAGTCTTTGCTGCCCCTTATATTGGAGCAGCCACTCGGAATTGAGGAGGGACACAAAATGGAATCAGTTTCATCCTATTACACTCTTCACGTCTAAGATAGAATTCAACTGGATGTGCCTAAAATGGTGAACTTATCAACAACTTGAAAAAGCGGGCATGTTGCAAGTGGCCCAACTTTGGCAAAGGAAATCACAATATAACATACCTATGCTACTGGATGACACCAACACACTCATGCAATACAAAGAAACCAGGAGGTCTGTAAAAGGAAACAAAGAGTCAATCATGTACTCTCAACTTATGAGGCTAAGAAGTTAACAATGTACAACATAAACAACCAATACGTTTTATACAGAGTTAGTAAACCAACACATCTGACCACCGGCAAAAGTAGGTGAGACCCAAGATCCAGAGATGGATTCCCATCAAAATCTTGTTAGTGATCTAATTTTCTCATCTGGTCATCCAAAGGTTGGGCTGAAATGTCTCTAGATCATTGAGACTGCTTCCAGACCCACCCTGTAGAACTGGGGTCAAAACCCACAATTTACTTGTAGACCATGCGTGGGATCACTAAATGGGACCAAGTGCAGTGCAAAGCGTGAGTGTATAAACAAAAGTGATAATTAAAAGTAGAATAGGGAGCAAACAGTAAGACAACTTTAATAACTGTAAGTCTCTTTCTGATTAAAAACCAGAACAGCGCAAAAAAGCAATATAAACAAATAACTGCTTGTGGGCCGACATGTTTCTGCCCTACAGGGGACCACCTCCTAAGGCATTCTTCAGGGCCTCTGTTCTTAAAGATTCTTTTGCAACTGCTATTGTGAACTACACAAAAAAACATATAAACTGTGAATAAGGTAACAACATAAAGGATATGAGTTCCTATTCCTCCATGCCATCTGGTTTATCAATCACCCTTAATGACAGGGGATATTACCTCACCTAGCCTGGACCAAGCTCAGGGTAAGGAAGGCCACGCTCTCTCCGTCATTGCCCCGGGCAATTCCTGAGGTTGGGGGAGGCCACAACACTCATAACACACCCAGTTGACATCAGAACTGTGTTTGCAAACTACTTCCTGGGTCAATATCACTCTGATTGCCCAGACAAGTTTTGTACTTGGAAATATTCTCGGATGACATATACCTACTCATTTATTTTCTCCGCAGAAATAAGGGGAACTGCAGGAGGGCAAAATCACGGAGGAGGCAATCACGGATGTAATCTTAGAGATCCCTAATTAACAAAGCTTTGGGAGACAAGGGTCTGCTGGTCAAGCTCAGCAGGATAACAAAAACACTGGCATCTCTTATCCTCGATGTGGCACTCAGAGACTGAAACTTTAGGAGGGCTTCACAAGAAGTTTAACAAAGCAGTTGTCAGTCTAATTCAAAGGCTGGGCAGGGTCCAGCTGCATTGCTCTAACTACAGATCCGTCTCTTTTATCAATTCCAGTGTCAACATAGTGGTGAAGGTTCAGGCTAACTGACCATGAAAAGTCATCCGCGCCTGATCCATAACTCACAGATGTGTTTCGTGCCCAACACACAAATAGAAACCACATCAAAACACTGTCCAACATCCAATAGGAGGTGAATAATGACGACGAGGATTCTGTGGCACCTTTCTGCTCATCACTAAACTGATTCTCCATTACTTCCCACCCATTTCCTTCTAACCACTGCTTCACTGTTGTTACCTTTTTCTTATATTGCTTTATAAAGAGGCCGGAAGCTGCAATGTGCTATGAGACAGCTCATTTATGCCTTTTTGCGTGTTCTAGTCCATATTTTGTTTCTTAATATAATCTTCATCTCAGAATGGTAAAGTAAGACTCAAGAGAGGGCCACTAAGAGGAGGAGCTATGTCAGCAAGCAAGATGGCTGCTTAAGCTCCCGGCTCCGCCGACCTCCGTAACCCGCCACGATATCCTGTACGCTGACTTTACGCCCAGTCTCTGTGTGCATGAACTGATCCACACTCCGATGGTGAGATACTTTTATCGGCTTGTTTGACGATGTTCCATCAAGTTGAAGTTTGCGGCCTACTCCAGCGGTGAAGCTGGGGCCTGGAGTACTTTCACAGCCGGGCTGTAGTGCAACAACATTGGCCAGGAGGATTAGGTTGGGTCCGGTCAACCTGAGTGGAGGCCTTAATTCAGCCCGAATTTGACAGCGATCATTTCCATCACTCAGCATCGACCGAGGGGTGAGTCAGCTTGCTGCCGGCTGCGAGTGGGGGCCCCATCCAGTGGCCCTGTTTCACGGTCTCCGGGGTACGGTGGTTCGGGGTCCGCGGTTGCGGACGAAGACTGGTCACCCCTCGCAAATTGCACTTTTGTGGCCCTGCCTGTCCCCCCGAGGATGCCAGATTTACCCGGGGAGGGGATTGTGACCGATGTCGGGCATGAAACTTTGAATCGAGCGGTGCATGAACCTTCACTGAGGTCGATACTGGCAGAACTTTGGGCACTTCGCTCACATGTGGATACTTTGGTGAGCAAATTGGACACGCGCTTATCCGCGATGCTCCGGACGGAACCAGGCCTGGCCCTATCATTGGAACCGGAATCTACAGCCATTCAGACCGCGGCCATTTTGATTCCGTGCGAGAGCCCCGTGAGGAAACAGGCATTGGAACCATCGGATGGTCCCCTGGGAGATTGTGTTCCCGAGGATGTCATGATCTTGCTGAACCTTCCACCACCACCGGCTTTGGAGATAACATCAGGCGTGCCCTCCCCGGAGACTTTTGTTTGTGACTCTCTATTTCCTTTGTTGTCATCTTCTCCTTTCCTGATGACGCTGCGACTCCTGTGCAAGATACATTGGAACTGTTCAACTAGGAGGGAGAGTCCGTCTGCGTCTACAGTTCCTGTGAACTCACTGCCTGCCGGTAGCCATGGACTGCTTTCTGATGACTCTCTGCCTCCTTATTGCTTCTTCTTGGGCCTTTGGGTCTCGCCGGGAGGGGCGTGCGTTCTGGTTCGGAAGGTCCAAGGTTGAGATCGACTGGGTCGGGAATGGTTGGCATGGCGTTTATACATGTTGGACTTGTAATTGTTTGCTCTGAGAGGCTGGGCGATGTCACAGGGTACCCTCTACTTTCATTTATATTGTCGTTTTAAACTTGTCTTTCTAATGATAGGGGGTGGTTGTCTCGGGCGAGGGGACTAAAGGGGCCGGGAGCCCGCACGGAAATGCCCTCCTCCGTTTCTTCTCCTACCTTTGGGGTTTGAGTTATTAGGGGCAACAGGCACACTGTTGCAGGGGTGCAGGGTGGGGGGTTGGAGGGGGTTTTTTATTTTGCCTTTTTTATTTTCTATGGCCTTTCTTTCTTTCTTCCTTTCCCCTTTTTAAGGATCAGTATAGCTATGAATCAACTAGACTCTTATTGTGTGCTCGTATTTCGTGCTGATGCTCTTTTGATATCCTGACTTTTGGGTGGGCGGGCTCTGAGTGCCGGAGCAATATGGAATGTGACTTTTGTTATCTTTCGTACAGGTCTCAATGCTCTGGTGCCACTTTTCTATTATAGTGGTTATTTCATGCAAATCCTGTTTTTACCCTGCCCCCCGCATTCTGTTTGATTGTATAGCACCTGATCCTCTCGTATAAAATATAAAATGAAACCTCTGTCTCATCCTGTAACCCATCTGTGCATTCCTAAATACAATTCTTATCCTGAATCGCTGCCGGACCTCGGGATTGTCGGCTGATGAGACGTTTTGTACAGTGATATTGGAGATTTTAATTTTCTTAGCGGAAGGCCCCCGCGGTTGTAGGCCCATACTTGTATTTTTACTGAATGCTACAATGAAGGTTTTCACAAAAAAAAAGAGAGAGAGGGCCACTCTAGGAAACTTGCTCTTTAGATATGAAACAATATCTTTAAAAGTTTTTCCCAAATCACATTATGTACAGTTTTGTGAGAAAAAAGACTCAAAAGAGAAACCCGTACAGACATAAATAGCATAAAAAGAAATAAGAATTTAAACTGTTTTATAAAAGTTGACATGGCGTGTCACAAACATCTCTCATTGTATTCAATTATAAAATCAAACCGTAGAGGGTACGTGTGACAGGGTTTCGATTGGTCTTATTACCCCCCTGGTCGGTGGAGATTCTGTTACGGAACATTAGTCAGTCTAAAAGGTCAGTGGCAATGCCATGGCGGTTTTCTTGATGTTAAGGCAGCGATATGCTTGTTGAATAAATTTGGCAAATTTTATGTTTAAAACAGTATTGTCCGTGCACAAAGCGGCAATGATGGCATGCCTGCAGGTCCGAACCCCCAACCTGTTCCATTCTGACCTAAGCATGCACCTGCGTTGGGAATTAAAGGTAGGGCAGATGCAGACCACGTGCATAATTGATTCTATCGCTAACCCACATCCTCTACAGGTTGTGTCTTCCTCTGTACAGCGCCAGGTGGGTAGATTTTGAAGAAAGCACCAGTCCTCCATTCTTTTTGCATTTTAAATGGAGTGAAAAAGTGGTGGATAAATACGTGGCTGCGGATACTTGTTTGTAGGAGTTAACTACTGCCCAAGAATGGCTGCGTTTCGTGAGGAGGGCTTTATCAGTAGCGAGAGCTATCGATCTCACACATTTTTTAATTACATTTTTAAAGGCACACTGGCTAGGATTGAGGGCCCAGAGGTCAGCGGCTGACATCTGATGTGTATAATCTTTCAGGAGACGGCCAAATGATCCTCCTGGGTTACTCTCATAAATATCTTTCCAGACTAGAAATTCTAGTGTGCCAGATTCAGCCTGTCTTAGTTTGTGGCAGAGCTTGAGATATGTACCAGTTCTGGGCATCGTAGTTTGTTAGCCCCAAATCTAATCTAATCTGTGCTGGGGATGCAGAGCTTGGCAGATGGAGAATTTTTTTGTAAATTTTTGTTGTGTGTTTATTTAAGACAATGTTATGTGATATATCAAGAATCTGATATACTGTGTAGAGTGTCCTGGGGTTCCCTTATGAGTGGACAGGTGCTTGCTATGCAATCCAAAAGTGCTCTGTTAAGGGGTAGGCTTAACTCAGAGAAGTGCAAGACATTTGCAAATACACACAATGATCAACAAATGACACAAAAGCTCAATAAGGACATCCACACCAATTTATAAAACTAGCAAATGTCTTTCTATATGTTTATCAGAGAAAAATCGTTGAGGTAAGTACGTTTTTAAATGAATTCTTTTCACTTTAAAAAGTGAGCATTGCTATTTCTGAGTTCTGCTATTTTATCCTATGGAAGGAAAAACAAGTCCTGCAAAAAAGGTATAATACAGCGACTTACAAGACTGATCTCCAGGAGTTAAGGTGGTTGGTGAGCAAGGTTCAACTCAACACCAGTAGTACACCACCAGCAGCACAAGGGCAGCCGGGTGCAGGGTGCAAAATAGTGTTGGGAGCCCAGTATGGGTCTGTGACAGTAAGTGTCACAGCAAAAAGAGGTCGTAGGCTCATACTGGAAAGCCATTCGGGTGAACCAACAGGGTAGTTCAAGATTTGCGATGCTTAGGAACGTAGAGACATCTGCAGTCCTCTTCCACTACATCTCGGGTGCGACGGATGCAGAGGTGTCTTTAGGCGTTGGGTTTTCTAACTGGGAGCAGTCGAGGGGGCCTGCGTGCAGAGGCTGCATGCGATGTTGTGGAGACCACGACGGGTGAAACTACAATGGATTCGAGCTCTGTGGGGCTGGGTGACGCCGTTGACACTGGTGGCCCATTTCAATTTGGCCCGGAGGTGACAGGTGCAGTGGTGGCTTCAGGTGTTGGGTTTTGGTGGTTACGGGTCTTTGATTTTGTAGTGCCTGCAGGATGCTGTGAGCAGTTCCACTCCTCCTCGGGAGGTCTTGGTCTTTGTCGAAGGCGGACAGTGCTCCCAAGGAACTGGAGTCAACAGCTGCAGAAAGAGTCGACTTTGGCACAGTTTTCAATGAGTGATGCAGACAGCCAGGCAGGATTGGTACCAGGTCAGCTGCATCTTCTTTCCTCTCTGCTTTTGCGGCTCTTTTGTGTCCTCTCTCTTCTCATCAGGATCTGCTTCTCTGGTGCAAGGGACTCCCCTAAATACTGAATCTAAAGTTTTTTGGGGTGTATTGTAGTAGCCAATGAGTTACTGACCCATGGGGTCACTATACCTCTTAAATGACGACTTTCTGTGGGATTTAGGCATTACCCTGTCCCAAAATTCCTGAGTATGCCATCACAAAGATGGCTACTTCTGAAAAATTATGTCCACTTCACAGGAGCCCACCTTAGGGGTGGTATTAGCCTGAACGTGGCACGCCTACCTGACTAGCTAGTTTTCCCGCCTGTCCGGGTGTCAAAGGGGTCCTGAACAAAAGGGGGGTAGCTTCCTCTCCTGTGAAAGGAGCCATATTCGCATTCCAAAGGCAGCCCAAGAAGGCTAATCAGCAAGGCATCCTGTGGAACGGGGTGTTTGCACCCTTTTCCTGGACAGGCTTTAGTTCTGGGTCTCGTGAGAGCAAAAGGCATTCACCCTAGGAGGTCAGAACAGAGCCTCAGGTGGTAGGCTGGCATAAACTAGTCAGGAAGAGCACCAGAGGCTGGTAGGTTTTCAGGGGGTACCTCTAAGGTGCCCTCTGGGTACATATATTGGTAAATTCAACAACGTCATCAGTGTGGGTTTACCAATATGAGATGTTTGATACTGAATATCCCTATTTTCAGTGAAGCCATTATGTAGCAGGGGGGCTTGTTTTAACCAGTGTCCAGCATATGTTTTAAAATGGCTTCCCTGTCCACTTGCACTGGCAGTAATAAGACTGACCAGCACTGGGGCACAGTTGCTCATGCAGGTATGCCTTCACATGTAATATTCAGCACCCTGCCTTAGGGCTGTCAGGCCTGCTGTAGGGGTGAATCACAAACATTACACACAGTTTTAGGGGTACACAGGGATGTATGACATGTTGTATTTTAACTTTTGTCTGCACCAAGCCTTGCAGCCTGCAATGGCAGTCATGTGGTGAGGGGTCCCTTAGGGTGGCACAATTTGTGCTGCAGCCCATAGGGGCCAACTTTAGTACCTCAGACCCTAGGTACCAGGGTGCTAAAGGTTTTGTCAATTGGGGGGAGCAATTGTATAGTTTTGAGAAAGAGCTCTGGCACTGGGGCCCTGTTTAGCAGGAACCCACTGCACTTTCATTCAAAATCAGTTCAGGTTCATACGTCTTTATTTCGGTAAAATTGACCCTAAAAGACATCAAAGAATAAAACACAATAAAACATTAAAAACCAACATAATACATAGTTTACATAGTACATCGAGCTTCACTCACAAGATGTTCAATATTAAGCTGACTAACAATGTGGATATCTAACTCTAATTAGCCAAGACCAGCCTAAAAATGTAGCTACTGATATGGCCACTGGGAGAGATGTTACCATCCCTAACAACCTTGGGGCCTCATTGGCCCCTCTGGTGTTAAGCTTTCGACAAATTGGTTTTAGCCATTTTTTCGGTGGGGCGACATATGCAGGGCATACAAAAAAGAAGTGACCCACAGTTTCCTTCTGATCTTTACACCATGGACATGAGTTCCCTACCCCACCCCTCCATTTAAAGGTGAACGATCTCAAGGGTAGCGTTCCTGTTCTAAATTGATGAAAAAGTTTTCTATCAATACTCATTGTTATGGCGTCCCAGTAACTTTCCAGAACTGTGTCCACCTTATGGCTCAAAAATCTACCAGAAAGGGTTGGCGAGCTATGTTCCATAATCAGCTTGTTTCTATATGCAGCCCAAAACTGATCCTTGAGATCCTTTTTTGCAGGGAACACGCTAGTCCTGGGGTCAGACCATAGCTGGATAAGGCCCATATCTGACAAGATGGATTTAACCGCTTTAAACCAGGGGAGATTGCCACTACCCACTATTCGTCTAAGATCTTTTATTCCCACAGCAAATGTAGCCAATTCAGGGGTTACCCATATTCTCCTTCATAGTAGTATAATTCTCAATTTTGCCAGTTCCTCTATTGGATAACAACCCAAGTCCAACATTAAAGGAAGCATAAGGGTCGATTGAGGAAGACCCACTAAGTTTCGTAAAAACGTATTTTGTATTTTCTCAAGTTGGGACAAGTTAACATAGCCCCAGAGATCCGCTCCATATACAATGGCCGTTCTAATCTTGATGTTATATATTTTGAGGGCTGGGCTCACTCTCTTAGTTAGAGAGGATCTCTGCTCCTTGACCAGTGTCCCACTCAACTGAGAACATTTTAATGACAATGCATCCATCTGGGCAGTCCATCTTAATCTATGGTCTAGAACCACCCCCAGGTAAGTCATCTCATTTACCTGTTCCAAATTTACGCCATTAAGACTAACTTGGCCTAGTCTTGGTAAGTTTTTAGTAAAAACCATAAACTTGGTTTTACTTGTGTTGACCTGCAAATCATTGGCGTCACAGAATTCTACAAATTTGCTAAGTACCAGTTGTAGTCCCTTTTGTGTTTTTGAAAGTAAAAGCGTGTTGTCCGCGAAAATAAGAAGTGGAACCTTCATACCGCCCAAGCTAGGAGCATCTGTAGGAGTATCCGAAAAGTATGCAACAACTCTATTAAAAAATAGAAGAAAAAGGGTAGGGGCAAGGACACATCCTTGACGGACTCCTCGTGTCACTGGAAACTTTTTGGTGACTTGGCCCTGCATACCCCATCGAACCTGAGCATAATTCTTCTCATGGAGTCTTATAATTATGTCTAACAGGTCCTTCGGCAGTCCCATTTGTATCAGAGCCTCCCACAGTTTGGTTCTTGGGACCAAGTCGAAGGCGGACTTTAGGTCCACAAAGGCCGCATAGATCACACCTCCATTTAAGACCACCACCTTCCAATAGATTAATAGAAATCTTAGAATCTGGCCTATTGTACTTACGCAGGGCCTGAAGCCAGCCTGTAAGGGTGTTAGTATTGACATTTCGTCCATCCATGCTGTGATCTTAAACAGCACCATCCGAGAGATGATCTTTTGGATGGCGTCAATAAGGCTAATTGGACAGTAGTTTGCAGGCAGGGAGCGATCCCCCTTTTTGAATATTGGAAGGATTTCCGCCCCCTGCCAAGAGTCGGGTATCGGGGCACCATCTGCCACGGCATTAGCTACCTTCAATATATAAGGGACCCAAGCTGCCTGATCAGATTTTAAAAGATCTGAGGGAATGCAGTCTATGCCGGGAGCTTTCCCCCCTTTGGTCTGGCTTAGAGCCAGCTCTACTTCTAAACGATCAAAGAGGGGGACTGAGCCCGGAGTTCTTAAAGGGCCCACCTGTATACTTGCAACGGGGGCTACTAGAGGACCAGAGTTGCTAAACTGTGCCCCAAAGTATGCAACCCATCCTTCTTCAGCTACATGATTGGAGGGAAGTTGAGACTCATAGGAATTCCCCCACTTAAGAACATGCCAGAACCTCGATTGGTTAGAGGATAAACTCTCCTCATAGAGATCCTGCCAGTGTTTGTCGTCCCAAGCTGATTTGGCCTCTTTCTGGCACTTTTTATATTCCTGCTTACCCTTCCGTATAGCGGCACTATCGCGCGACTTAAGTGCTACAAGTAGGTCAATATTGGCTTTGCGACACAGTCGATTATACCACTTGCCCCCACCCAATGATGTTCGGGTTTTTTTTCCAGATTTATTTGAAGTTAAAAAAAGCGATTTCAAAAAGTTAAAAAGATTATCGTGTAACCCACAAATATCAACTGGGTCGGTCGTTTTCTCCATAGCAACCGAAGCCTCCACGACTTTCCGTGAGATTGTACTTAGGGTGGCGGGCTCCTCTGCAACCCTACACCACTGTACCATTCTTCTGTAGTTCTACAAGAACACATCTGCCGTGACACATTTATGAGGGGCTCCCAACCGATAGTTACTTTCAAGAGCTAGGCTGAGTGACAAAGGGTTGTGGTCACTCTCAGGGTGATCCGCCACCATCATGTCAACCAGAGAGGACCAGCATTCTGCCCTAATAAGAATGTAGTCGATCCTACTCGTCCTATGGCCATTATCGAAGGTATGCTTCCCTTGTTTGTCTGATGGGGTTGGCGCATTCACAGCTCTCAGTCCCCATTCAAGGCAGAACCACAACCAGTGGAGTGCTACTTCTGTCCCTTTCTTAATGGGTAATAGTTCTAGGGATGGAATCTTCCAAAGTTTGTCCTCTTCTACCTGGAAGTCCATCTCACTTCCAGAATACGGCTCAAAGGTGCAATTTAGGTCGCCTGCCAAAATAACAAAAGATTCCCTTCCAATTTGGTTAAAAATAAGCTCAAGATCGTTAAATATACCAGTTGGGCTACGTCCACCCGGAATACCCCGAGCATAGACGTTTATAATACCTATCACCTGGAAGCCAGGATTTGAAAGCTTGAGCACAAGGATATTAAGATTTGTAGTGGGCACCTCTGTGATATGATAATCCAATGACTGTCTTAGCCAGACACATAGACCCCCTGACGGTCTACCCACTCCTGTCCTACGAGCTGGTTTGTGAAAATTAAGAAACTGAAGGTGGAAAATAGGGTCAGTTGCCCAGGTCTCTTGAAAAATTAGAATGTCCTGGCTATTCACCAGCTCCACCCACTCCTCAATTTGAAGCTTACTACGTAGACCAGCTAGGTTCCACGAAATAAGTTTCAATGGTGTTGGGTGACTAGCCAAGCTCA
Source organism: Lissotriton vulgaris (assembly GCF_964263255.1). Lineage (NCBI taxonomy): Eukaryota > Metazoa > Chordata > Amphibia > Caudata > Salamandridae > Lissotriton > Lissotriton vulgaris. The sequence continues at coordinate 1,432,801,407 of NC_141693.1, read as the reverse complement.
ACCCTGCGGAGACAATCATGCTAGATGGTAAAGGGTCACCCTCCCTCTGACTTAGAATAACCTCTAAAGGTACATCATCCCTTCTAAGATGGGGGACAGGTGTATTAATTTCACCATCTCCACAGACAGCCATCTCGGGTTCCGGGCTTCTAACTTGAATCCCTCTATATATGCTAAACTCCTCTTTTCCAACCTGAGATGCCAACGCATCCTGGACCTCAGCCTTATCTGCTTCCAAACTTGCGCCCCAATCCCCTCCAGAAAGATCAGACTTCACATTCCCTATCTGACATGTCATTACATTCTGTGCTTCATCATACGAGGGTACTATGTCTGGAGTAGCAAAAATACCCATGCAATCTTGAATGACCTCTGTATCAGGAAGTTGCAGATCAAGTCATTCATTTGAGTCCAGCCCCGAAAGGGGTTCATATAAGTTATACAATGGAATGTTCAGGTACTTGTTAAAATTGGTAGGGTTTGTAAAGTTATTAGATAAAGGGAAATGTCTAGGGGGCGTTGGCGTGAAGAAAGGGGAAAAAGGTTATTTAAGTTTTTGGCAGGACGAGGAAAATGTGGTGCACAATAAGCCAAATTCAGAGGATTAGGATTTCTACAGGTTCTGGGATAATTAGAGCTAATAATTAGTTCTAGTTCTAGGACACCCCCGCGCCGCACGGCCACCAGCTGCTGCGTGTGCCCCCTTCTGCCTGACTGCCTCGTTCCCGCCGCCGCGTGACCACGCCCCCTGCCTTCCAGCGGCGTGGTCCGCGATCGCTTGTCCTGCCCCTGTTGCTTTGCTGGATAATCTGCTGTATACTGCTGTAATTGTATAATTTTTGCCTTCTGTACTGCCTGTGTGTTATAGTCTCCGTTTCCTTTCTGTTTTTGCCGTTTTGCGCTGCCCTTCGCCCTCCCTCCCCGCTTCCCGCCACCGCCGCGAAACCCCGCCCCTTTTGCCTTCTGTACCCTCCCCGCTCCCGCCTCCCAGCTGCTCCGCCCCCCCGCGCACTTCGCCATATATGGCGACCGTGCGAACGCGCAGCGGTCATGCGCAGCGGGCGCGCTGATTGTGCGCCGAAGGTGCGCCAAAGGTAAGCCCGTCTACGCCCGTCCGCGCCTGGACCGCGCCCAGTGCCAGGACCCCTGGCCCTCGAAGACCCCGGCCGACCCGCCTGACGTACACCGCCGCCAACCTCAGTGCACTCAACGCCGGTCGACTCCCAGGATGCTACCAAGCCACACCACGACGCACCCACGGACCCTTCAGCTGCCACACCTGCAAATTCACCTGCATCCGGACCTGCCTCGCACCAGCACCCGCCAAGGCGAACACCAGCAGCACCCACCTCAAGTGCATCCTGCTCAACACCCTCTCCGTCCACAGACACGCCATCGAACTCTGGAACCTCCTCGACACCACAGCCCCTGACGTTGCCTTCCTCACGGAGACCTGGATGAATGCCTCTTCAGCTCCCGACATCGCCATCGCCATCCCAGAGGGCTACAAGATCACCCGGAGGGATCGCACCGCCAACCAGATGGGAGGAGGCATCGCCATCATCCACAGGAACACCATCCGTATCACGACCAGCACCGACAACACCCTTACCACCGCTGAAAACCTGCATTTCCAGATCCACACCGACCCGAAGACCACCCTCAGAGGCTCCCTGATCTACCGACCTCCGGGACCACGCACCCAATTCAGCGAGGACATCGCCGACTTCGTCAGCCCGCATGCCCTCCCCTCCACTGACTACATCCTCCTGGGGGACCTCAACTTCCACATGGAGAACAACAACGACCGCAACACCAGCACCCTGCTCGACAACCTCGCCAATCTTGGACTCAAGCAGCTGGTGTCCACCCCCACCCACCTCGCCAGACACACACTCGACGCAGTCTTCTCATCCAGCACAGACATCGCCTTCAGCCACGCCACAGAGCTTCAATGGACGGACCACAGCTGCGTCCACTTCACCTTCAAAAGAACGACGACCCACCACCACCAGCAACAGGCTGCCTGCAGAAGCTGGAACAAGATCACAGCCGACCAGCTCGCCACCTCCCTGAGCCAGCACCCTCCTGCCAGCTCAGCGAACCCCAGCCAGGCCGCCGACAACCTCACGAAGTGGATCGGCAACTGCGCGGACGAGCTCGCCCCGCTGAGGACCCCGCCCAGCAGACCCGGCAGTAAGAAAGCCCCATGGTTCACCAACGAACTCAAGAGCTCCAAGAAGAGCTGCCGAGCCCTCGAGAAAGTCTGGAGAAGGGAACCAACACCGGACAACATGACCACCTTCAAGCTTGCCACCCGGAAGCACCACCAGCTGATCCGCGCCGCCAAGAAAACTGCATTCAAGGACCGGCTGGACAACAACGCACACAACTGCAAGGAACTCTTCCACATCGTGAAAGAACTATCCAACCCCAGCGCAGGAAACAACGACATCACCCCATCGCAAGACCTCTGCAGTTCCCTCGCCTCATACTTCCACAACAAGATCGCGGACATACACAACAGCTTCAACAACCAACCAACGCACACCACGACCGAACCACCACCCCCCACCACCACCCTCCGCGCCTGGACTCCGATCAGCACCGAAGACACCATCCGCACGATGAACTCCGTCCACTCCGGATCTCCGACCGACCCCTGCCCTCAACACGTCTTCAACAAGGCCGACGCTGTCATTGCACCCGACCTGCGAGACATCATCAACACATCCTTCGACACCGCCACCTTCCCTGAGAGCTGGAAGCACACCGAACTCAGCGCTCTACTCAAGAAACCCACAGCGGACCCCACCGAACTCAAGAATTACCGCCCCATCTCGCTCCTCCCGTTTCCAGCCAAAGTCATCGAGAAGACCGTCAACAAGCAGCTGGCCGCCTTCCTTGAGACGAATGGATCCCTCGACCCCTCACAGTCTGGCTTCCGAGCCAACCACAGCACCGAGACCGCCCTCATCGCCGCCACCGATGACATCCGAGCCCTGATGGACAACGGAGAAACAGCGGCCCTCATCCTCCTAGACCTCTCCGCGGCATTCGACACTGTCTGCCACCGCACCCTATTACAGCGCCTCAGCAACGTCGGAATCCAGGAGAAGGCTCTGGAATGGATCATCTCCTTCCTCGACGGAAGAACACAGAGAGTCCGCCTACCACCGTACAAGTCAGAGGCCACCGAAGTCATCTGCGGCGCCCCTCAAGGATCCTCGCTGAGCCCCACCCTCTTCAACGTCTACATGAGCCCCCTCGCGGCCATCGCACGCCAACACAACCTCAACATAATCTCCTACGCCGACGACACCCAGCTTATCCTCTCCCTGACCAACGACCCCGCCGCCGCCAGAGCCAACCTGCACGAAGGGATGAAAGAGGTAGCCGAGTGGATGACGACCAGCCGCCTGAAACTGAACTCAGACAAGACGGAGGTCCTCATCCTGGGCTCTTCGCCCTCCGCCTGGGACGACTCCTGGTGGCCTCCCGCCCTGGGCACCGCACCCAAACCGACGGACCACGCACGCAACCTGGGCTTCATCCTGGACTCCTCCCTCTCCATGACTAGGCAAGTCAACAACGTCTCCTCGGCGTGCTTCAACATCCTACGCATGCTACGGAAGATCTTCTGGTGGATCCCCACCGAGACCAGGAAGACCGTCACCCAGGCCCTCATCACCAGTCGACTGGACTACGGCAACGCCCTCTACGCCGGTACCACCGCCAAGCTCCAGAAGAGACTCCAGCGGATCCAGAACGCCTCAGCCAGACTCATCCTCGACATCCCACGAACCAGCCACATCTCCGGACATCTGAGAGACCTGCATTGGCTCCCCGTCAACAAAAGAATCATCTTCCGCCTCCTCACCCACGCACACAAAGCCCTACACGACCAAGGCCCGAGCTACCTCAACAACCGAATCAACTTCTACGCTCCCAAACGCCACCTCCGATCAGCCAACCACGCCCTCGCCGCCGTCCCCCGCATCCGAAGAGCCACAACAGGAGGAAGGTCCTTCTCCTACCTGGCCGCCAAGACCTGGAACTCCCTCCTGACCGACCTGCGCCTGACCCAAGACCACCTCTCCTTCAGGAAGAAGCTGAAGACCTGGCTGTTCGAGCAGTAGCGGCACCCCCCTCCCCCCAGCACCTTGAGACCCTACGGGTAAGTAGTGCGCTCTATAAATGTCTTTGATTGATTGATTGATTGATTATAAACGAGGCCTCTGGATAAAAGTAACTCAGGTTTCGGGTTGAAACTCCCCCTTCAGTTTTTCCTGGAAACCAGTCGCTAATGTATGCGACTACTCTGTGATCCTTAAAGTTTACGATCACAACATTCCCCTCAATATCTTTCGGTCTGGGTCCCACTCAATTGCATCGTCTTACGGAGATTATATCTCCGTTTAAATGAGAGGGGGGGTCTGTTGGTTCGCAATCAAAAAATGACTTTATTTTTAAGATTGTCATTGTATTCAGTATTTCCATTAGAAATAATTGGGACACCTGTTAAAAGGATCATGAAGTTAGCTGACTCTGGGGGTAAATCCACTGTAGTCCTACGATTTTAATTTGCTCTTTGGGTTTTAGCTGCCCCCGGAATCATAGTTGGTTTATTTGTGAAAAGGGGCGGTTTTTTAGGGACCAGCAATTGCTTCCCTTTAACTGGGTTATGTACAGCCGACGGCTTGGTAGTGATTGGGGGAGCAATTTTACTATTAGATGTTAGGTTTTCATTCTCTTTCTGTGGTCTGCTTAGATTCGGTATTTTTGAGCTTAGCTGGCGATTTGGTCGGGGCTGATCCTTGGGTTTCACAGGGTCAGGATTTGTGCTCGGGCGAACAGCTGCCAAGAGGCAATCCATTTTTTCCCCTAAAATTCTAACTCTCTCTATGAGTGGGAGCATATAAGATTTTAGGAGCCGTTCAAACAATTCCATTGACTCTTTATTAGACGTTGTTAATTCTCCTGGGATTGGTGGTAGTTGGGTACCTGTTAAAACATCACTTGCTGGTGGGCCAGATGGTTTAATTTTGGGGCCTGCCAGAGGAGGTGTAGCACTCAAAGATTTTTCCCTTTTTCTTTTTACCCCACCTTTTCTCCTTCTTTTCCTTGGTGGAGAGTGAAGTGCCCTCCATGGATTCTTAGGGTTGTCTTTGTTCTTGCTAACAGTATGTGGTGAAATTGTCTCTGTAGGTGTAACAATGTCGATTGAATGAGTAGAAAAAGTGGAGTGAAGTTGCGAGACAAGATTCTGGGCAACTGGAGAGTTTAAATCAATAGGACTATTGGAAGCAATAGGAGAGCTATTTATATTACCATCGATGATGATATCAGAATTTACAGGGGTTGTACTATGATCTTGAAAAATAAGGGGGATATGGTCGGTGCTAAATAACTCAGCATCTGTTTCCAACCTACAAGTGCTACCCAGATCTTGAGTGATGGGTGAGTTTTGGGGAGTAATCAATGGTTTCTTTTTGAGTAATTTTATGGAGCGGCAGCGCTCTGCACATCTCTCCGCTAACAGAAGTTCTTTGTCAATTTCTTTGGTTGCCCTTGAAACATATTTGTCAAGGGGACCAAGAATAGAGACCCCAACACTAGAAGGTAGAGAGCTAGACATGTCTATAGGCATCCTAGACACTTAGGGCACCCCAAAATACAACAAACTTTTAAACAGCAATAGGCGATTTTCCCAAAAGATAAATGTTGGGGACCGGGCCCAGCCCAGCCTCCTTCAGCCCCTAGACGGCCACAGACGGTCCCGCCCTTGTCCCGGGCTTCTCCCGGGACGCTCCCGCGCGCTCCCGCGCAGCGGTCAGCTATGTCTATTATGAAGAAGAAGAGTTAGGCGGGGGCGTGGCAAGCAGGGAGAGCGGGCCAGGTGCTGGTAATGTTATCCTGCAGGGACTCTTGGGAAACTGAGTCCCTGCGGCACCGCTCACAGCCCTGCTGTTGGTCCTGCCCTTATCAGCCTCGAATACTCAGCTCCAGGTCGGCTGTAATCAGATTTCCCACCCGCGAAGCAGGGCCCGCGCAGCTGGTCCGGCGAGCTGTTATGCAGGCGGGCTGAAGGCAGCTGGAGGCAAATCCCAGGAAGAGCAAACAAATCACATTGTCAGTTCAGGTCAGTTGAGAGTGTTATCATTCAAAATCACTTTATATACCAGGCAAATAGTGTAGGTGACCATGTCAAACAAGCATTTACAATGCAACGGTTTCGCCTTTGGAAAAGTTTGAGCTATTGGCATTGTAAATGACAACATTTGTATTTATGTGTTGGTTTTGAAAACAGATAAATAAATGGCATTGTCATTTACATTGCCAATAGCTTTAAGTTTTCCAAAGGCAAACCCGTTGCATTGTAAATGCTTGTTTTTCATGCGGCTGACAAAGTACATTTGCCATTAATTCGGGGGATTGGAAAGATCGAAAATTATCCTCAGCAGCAAATATCACCTAATTCCAATAGCATACACATTTACTGCACAGGCATTAAATAACCAAAGGACTGTTGGAAACGCCACACAGGAACATCTGAATATTTGCCCTTTACCAGCCTTCTACCCTTTATTTATTCTATCAAGGATGTACATATGCTGTCAATTAACTCACACCCCACCATACCCAAGCAAAATAATCGAATAATCGAATAATAATAATCGAATGATATGTTGTGCTGGAGTAGAGCCTAGTCAATAATGTGAGATAGAAAGAATTCATTAAGGGAGTTATCTTTTGAAAGTCAGGGTGCTAGCTTGGGGAGACTGCAGGGATAATATTTATTACATGGATTAAAGGCAAGGTAGTGTTGAAGCTTGCTTATTCATAGACACAATATAACAAACAAGACAACGCTGGAATTTCCAAGCCATACTATTACACATTTCTTCAGGGTATGTTGTCAACGTAATCGAGTCCTACAACTATGAAGAAAGTAAAGTGATTTTTATAAGAAAGGGGCCAACACAGACTGAACATTAGGGCCTATAGCGAGTCTGGAAAGTTAGAAACAAGAACGAGATATAGGGGTTTTCCTTGGCCACCTGCTGGTGAGATGTGAATTCATTATTAAAACAGACAACTGATGTACGGTGGTGTTCAAGAGACAACAAAGGGTAGGTAGGTAGGTAGGTAGAGAAGCATAATCTCACCTTAAATATTGAGGCGTGCATTTAAAAAAAAGGACACGTCCACCTTGGAAGTTTGTGGGAGCACGCGAGTCCATGGAATCAAACATCTCTAAGTAGGTACCATGGGGGTGAAAGATGGAATTACGAAATGATCAGTGGGTTGTTAAGGGAGGTGTTAGAATATTGCAGATATAAGACCACACTTTTAAGAAAACAACCATTCAGTAACCGGTATATATCCCATCCGACGGCTACTGGTAGTCTAGAAATTGTGACTTAACTAATTAGAAATACCATTACACACCACGTTTTCACAACACGTGTTAAGTGTTTAAGGAATGCGGACACATAAATATGACAAGCGGGAGATAATCACAAACAGGTCTTTGCTGAGCCATTCAGCAAATTCGTCCGGTGGCTTCCCTATGCGTTGGCCGGTTCACGAGACACGACCTTAAGTCTATTAGAAAACACAAGAAACATGTTCAGCAGGAAAAAGGGCGTGATGGAGTAGAAATTGACTTTATTACTGATCCGGATCCTAACTGCAACACGTATAAACTAAGATTAACCCCGATAGGCAGCAAGTGACCATCTCTAAACCCCGGGAACCTACCGTTGTGCGTCCCAATACACGCGAGGCACAGAAATACTACCATCTACAGGAAGTCGGATAATCTCCCTCAAGTTTTCCTGCGAGCACAGTTTACTAATGTAGCAGTTTTCAGTTAAATTACTAAAATTAGCGGAGCACCATCTCGCACCGCGTTACCTGGAAGATGGCGAATCCGGCGGAAAGGGAAAACTCGAGGACCCCACGGGTCTTACAGGGAAGTTCCGGAGTTGCCCTGCAGGTTGCCTGAATGCATGCCGAAAGAAAAATCAGATAATGTATCTTATAGTCTCTCTGGTGCTTGAGCTTGGGTCTTCTACAGCGAAACCGCCCATATTTCAAGGATAAACGAGCTCCAAAACTTTAAAGAAAGCGAAACAGGGTTGAGAAGTTCGACACCGTCATGTCAGAACTAGGTCTTGACATGGGCAACCTTGGACGGACGTAATGTAAGCGGCCATCTTAGAAAGGTTTACAATACAGTCGTTTCGGGGAAAATACCTGCTCTTATTCAGGCATAATTGCGAAATGCATGTAAATATAAAAGAATAGTGTAACCGATTCTAATAATAACTGAGTGCAAACAATATGTTTTGTATAAATATGTGTATTTTATTACTTATCATGAAGCTATGTCCGTTGAAATTAAAAGTTACATTTTACGTCACATGCTCTTTTTAACGCAGAAGTCACATTATTGCGTGCCCTCCTTGTTATATGAAATAGCCCGTCAGCGCTCAAAATTGCTTCTCTGCTTATGGAGAAATTGCTTCTCTGCTTATGGAGAATCTCGTAAGCAAAAAACAAGCACCTACGAGGACACGGGGGGGCGGGAGAGGAACGGACGGCGGGAGGGGGGCGGGAGAGGACACAGGGGGCGGGAGGGGGGCGGGAGAGGACACAAACGGCGGGAGGGAGGCGGGAAACGTGCCGGGGAAAAACACTCACGATGCCCAGGACAGCAGCAAGCACGGCCCGGCCGGACCAGATTCGGGGGCGTTCCCGGCTTTTGGCTGACGTATCATGAAGTAGCCAAAAGCCAAAGATTCTCGGGAACGCCCCCGAATCTGGTCCGGCCATGACGGACGCCTCTCTGTTCCAATGGCTAGCCTCCATTTATGGAGCTAGCGAATGGGACAGGGAGGCGTATTCCAGAGTCACTATACTGAAATCAAGAGATTTCTCTGGAGGCGGAGCTTCCAGCTCCGTCCCCCAGCGAAACCTAAAAAGGGGGCTTTCGTCCTACCATCGTATATGTGATCACACATGCAAACACATAGGAGGCATGTTGGAATGTTTTTAGTTGTACTTGTTTTTTTTCTAAGTATATAAAGCCGTTCCAATATGACCACCTGTGCACGGGGATGTTGACACATGGGCAGCCATCTTTAATGGTTTGTTATGCTTCAAAAAAAACATTCCAAGATGGTGGCATATGCATGACCATGTCAGCACATACATGAGCAGCCATGTTTAAATGATGTTGGTCATAAAGGAAGCCAAATGAACCAAGCATTAGCAAAGCCACTACTCTGCACCCTCATTTGAAAGACAGTCTATTGGGTTTGCCAATGCTTATTGAAGGCTTGGTATTGTAACAAGTGCTTTAAACTCACAACTTGGAATAGTTTACATCCACTCTCTTATATTGGATGTGGTGCTGAATTGTCATATCTTGCTGAGATTCTGTGCACATTTTTTTTAACAGTGATATATTAAAGGTAATTTTCGCAAACGTTGGTGCCACAGTTGCATTTATCAGGACTAGAACACTTTTGATATAATTTTGATTTCTCTACTTGATCAAAGTTACTTTTTTATCCTGCCAATTGCTCCTGCTCAGCGGCCTAAGTCGCGTTATCGGTTTAAAAATGTCAACTACAAAAATACGTTCTACCTGCTCCGGCTCCGTGATGGGGTGCCGGGATCAGGCCTCATTTATTTGGAATAACTTGCCAGCGTCCCTAATGCTGGGGACTCTTGACATTACTTTTGAAGCGTAACTTAAAAGGCATTTCACAAAATAATCATTCAAACCCGTCCCTTTCTGCATGAGCTCCTTCCACCGGTGTCTGCTTCCTCCAGTCGCGAAAACGAATCCACACCTGGGTGCTCAGTCCGTCATCATCATCGCCAGTGACTGAGAGGCGAGGGTCACTCACTGCTCCTTGCAGCTTTACACAAACAAATGTATAGATGTGCACAGCACCTTGTCTAGACCTAAGAGCTGCCTTCAAAGTGTGGCAAACAACAACAGGGTTGAATAGATGTGCGTCCAATAGCACAGTGCTGCAACCTAACGCCCCCTACCGAGTGAGTAGAGTGCCTTGCCCGTGTACGGTTCACTGAGAATGACCAACCGGGGCATTAGTGTATAAATGAGTGAGTAGCTGAATGAATCTATGACTGACAGAAACATGTGAGTGATCGAGTGTGGTAAAACTGCTATAGTGCACCAAACAGCTGCCTTTGCACGCTGCAGTTCTGAACCTCCTACGGCCACAAGCAGGCATAAGTCTTTCAGTTCGTGAAAGATGGTGACGTGAAGCTTACTGTGATTAAAAGTTGCCCCGAGTTCATGGTGTACGGGTGCTGCAATAGATAAGAAACACGTCTCCTAAAACAAGCTTTGACATACGAATTTCAAAATAATGTTGTTCCGAGGAGCATGGCTTCTACAAGGTGTACATCACGTGACTTTCTCTTGGGGATAAATTGTGCCTGACTTATATGACGCATAAAGTGATTAATGCAAGCTATGTAATATCAAATAAAGTCCCCTTGCTGAGCGTCAGTGAAGAGGGTTGGCCTCTTCAGCTCCCATATCAAGCGCGTAGAGGCGGGCGCAGCCACTTGCTGTGCTTTCTCCCGGGCAGACCCACATGCCAAGTGCCGCAGTTGTCAAATAGAGCAATGCCCACTGCCCTGATGTTTGCGCATCGCAGCTACAGGCATAGCGCTGGAGAAGTCCTTTCTCCGAAACTTTTGCACAGAAAGAAGTCCGGTACAGTCTGTTTGTTCTAAAGAAGAACCTTTTCAAGTTTTTCCGCATTGAAAGTAAAACACAATGATATACAGTCTGTGCTTTTTACCTGTGCCCTGCCCAGGCCGGTACTTCGACCGGGGCACCACTTGCACCAAGGAACAAGTTCTTTTACGGGAGACTTCACAGTTTTTTTTTCTGAGCTGGGGTAGGTATGCTGTCAGGTTTGACACTGGGCTGGGCCGCGGCTACACCCTGGAGGGTTCACCTCAGAAGGGGCGGGGCTCGGCACCGAATTCCCCATGGCCATTGGTCGCCCTTCTCAGGTAAGCTGAACCCTCCTGCGCCCTGCCTGAGATAAAGGACCAGTCCCAGGGGAGGCTCCTTTAAATAGGCAGACATTCCCCTCCTTCCCTTCCCTTTTTTGATGGTCTCTTGTGTTTTCTTTACCTGAGCTACCCTTCTCCGAACTTGCGCCCTTTTCTCCTGACACCTTTCCTCTGGCTTTGTCTCGCTGTTTTTCTTGCGAAATTCTCCTCGAAACTGCGACACAAACTGTGCCTTACTCTTTGGCCTCTTCTGCCTTTACCTGTTCTTTCCCGCTTAACACACTTTCGACCTTCCCGGCCGACTTCTTTCCTTCGGGTGATCTTTTTCCCCGAAACTTCTTAAGTAAAGACAGTTTAGAACGGGATGGACGAAAGGACACCGCGTCTCCTTGTTGAGCTTCTGCTGACCCTTGGCCTCTTACTGTGGCCACAACAGTTGTCCGAGTCTCCGAATTCCTGAATTGGAAAACATTTCCGCGAGCAGGCGCAGCCGGAGGATTTGAAGTTATCTAAGCAGGCGTGACAGAGAGAGGAAAACGATACATTACAGGAAAAAGATAAGAGACAATTGTAGAAGAGAATCACACGTTGACGGGGTAAGCAAAGGTGTGGTGTTAACTTGTGGGCGAGCTCTGCACCAAAAAGATAGCCACCTAGTGGCCCGCCACGAGCAGCGGTTGACTTGTCAGTTGTGGCACCAGCAGGTCTCGAATAGATTCTAATCGCAGCTCAAAAATATTGTACCAAACCATGTGATCTTTATCAAATCACTCTCTCTCTCTAAGTAACAGAGAAAGCTTGTGTTCTGAAATAAGTAGCGCTTAGAAACAGATCAAAGGCAGCACTCGAAACACGTGCCCATTTCCCTCCCAGCATTGCCTGCAGCATTCCGCCTGTCTTCACTTTGCCTTTCCCTCTATTTTCTTCTGGTTCCATCCACCCCTAACCCTTAACTGCTGCCTTTTCTCGCCTTCGTGAAAAGCGGACAAACAGACGTTTCGTAGCCTGGACAGCGATCTCGTGTATGAGGGAAAGGTAAGTGAGAACACGAGATATGATCCTTTGTTTAGTATTTAACCATGTATGTTTTTCTTCAGTACATTTTGTAACAGTTGGTTAAAATATTGTGCACGTTTTCATAATAATACCGCAAACGATATTGGTCATTTTGATATGGCACATACTGCAACTTGAACTGCCTGTTGTCAATAGATTACACGCGTTACCAGTACTACTCCCCACTCTACCCTTTGCATCCACCATGGGGAGATAAAGGTCCGAGCTGGCCCTACTGGGTCCCGCTCCTGTAGGCTCAATACAGACATCTACAACAGGCACTCAATGCACGGTACTATCTCTCCTGCCGAGACTGTCACTACTTTATGTATCACGTTATTCGTGTGACCCCAGGACCCCCTGGGGATCGAGGAAAGGTTGTGGTGTGTGCTGTAAGATAAATGCACTGTTCACTAGTGTAGACCGAGTTAAAGAGGACGGCCAGGTGGCTCAGTGTGTGTTCAGAGGGTGTTCCCCTCCCCGGGCTCTGGCTTTCATACTGCTGGGGTATAAGTGTGACGACCTAAGAGGCCTACTGTGCATGCGCAGGTGTTCCACACGTTCTAAAAGCATATGGCTCATTCAAATCGGATTTTTGCAAGAAATCATAACAAGAACGGCTTTTAGTATTCTCAGAAGAGACGACAGGGGTTCGAATGTGCACTCTCAGTCGGAGCACCGGCCCATCCAGCCTTCCCGTGCTTCCCTCTCTGCCCCTGTGTGGTTTCCAGCTTCACCCTTGTTTAGTCTGCGCCATCGTGTTCTTGTATTTGTAAATTGTAATCCAGAACTTAATTCATTGAGGACGGTTTTGTCTTCACCAGTTCTTATGGGCCAAGCGAGCCAGCATTTACCTCAATTCAGGAGAAAGGCACTTCGCTGCAAGTGGAAAATAAGTGCAGCACTGTTTGAAACTGGCACACCTGTTTCTTGCAGCGCTTCAAAGCGGCATTGGAATGCATCAACCGCTACCTTAAACTTCGTGTGTGCCAAGCAATTGTCAAGCATCCACTGTTTGACTGAACTTAACATATGGTTGACATAAACATTCTCTCTACTTGTAGAGAGTGAAACGCCATTTAAAAAACCTTAGCGTTAATCCAGCAGAAAAAAAATAGATTATTTTAAATAGAAGTCTTTAGTCGGACACGGAGGGCCCGATTCACAGAACTAATTTAGGACAAAATCCTAAACTTACTACTTTTGGTATTCACAGAAGTTTGGATTTTGTCTTAAAACAGACTTAAGTTAGGATTTTGTCTTAAGTCTGTCTTAAATCTGTTTAAGACAAATTTAAGACAAAATCCTAACTTCTGTGAATACCAAAAGTAGTAAGTTTAGGATTTTGTCTTAAGTTAGTTCTGTGAATCGGGCCCGTAATCTTTATACCCAGGCTAGCATTCTGATCACAGGACATCTAGGGGTGGAGGAGAAGTCCGCACTCTTTTGCTGAGACTGATATATAAAGGAGGCGGAGCTACAATTACTTTCCCAGAAGGCCCCATTGACTGGGCCCAGGCTGGGGTCTCTTGTCCAGAAGTAAAAATCTCTTTGTTTCAACTTGTCCCCACAAAACGGGTGCAGTCCTGCAAATGCGCCGGGGTTGATCTGTTTCTAAGTATTCCCAGTTCGAGGGGGGTGGGTGGGGGTGAGGGGTAAGGGTTTTAATTTAAGTCATTCGCCCAAGAAAAGATTACACAGGCTTTGATAATCAGAAAAGCGGGACACTTTAGGGGAAAAAAATATTTCCTACCATATAACCTAACTTCATGTGTCACACAGCTGTCCCGCTATGACTATTTGGTACCAGTGTATACTATAGGACTTATCATTACCCTCTTGCTAAAATATGTATTCGCCTTCAGCTCCTACAATGCCACGGGCTGTTAGCTAGAAGCTAGGATTGTCAGAGCATGCCACACGTGAGATGGGCCCACCTGGCAGATGCGGGCCTTGAATTTCTGTTTAAGGTTCAGGGATTTAAATATTATTGGAAGGAAGCATTCTGACCACTTCATGAATCGGAGCATCGAACACGTCTTTTTGGGATGGCAAGTAAGTGCGTCTACGAGGCCTGTGTGAGTGCGTCACTTGCCTTCTCTTCGGAATAGCCTCAGACTTCCAAATGTTGCCATTACGGCGACTGACGGAGAGGTCCCAGGGTGTGGCGATGTAGATGTTTAGTGCAATTTGAGGTGCGTTTGCAGCTCGCGTAAACAAGGGAAATGCCTAAAAATATCGCACTGTTTAGGGAAAAACAGCAGCCTGAAGTGCTGCAGGCAGAGAGATTAGCCAAACATCACTTGAAGTGACGAATGGAAAAAACACCACCCTCTGTTCTTCTCATCTCCCGCTGCCGGTTACTCCTGAGCCTAGAGGCCTACCTAGTCTCGGACTTTATCCTGGCTGCACTCTTACTGTCCAATGTGAGGCGCTGCCTTTTTCAAACCATGTTCATTAACGGCCATTTTACATATGTTCTCCTTCACGTCTGCCTGATGTACTGCCAGTAATATAGTGTCCACAGCAAACATCAACATTTCTGTAGGTCCTGGAAGCAGGCCTGCCTGTGAGGCAACAACAAGAACAAGCAATATCTACCAAAGAGCACTGATAGAGCCGGATTCTGGACGGGACTTTCCCTGTGGGATTGGAACCCATGCTTCTAAGGCCCACATTTTTTGAGAAGGCAACTTAAATGCTCTGGACTTTTATAGGGTCACTGATACCGTTTCACAACTTATTCTGGAACCCCTGCCAGAAGTGTCGTCCCTACCCCATGAAATCAATGCCATCCTGTGGAGAAGTCCCATTAAAAGTAATACAATCTTGCTGAGAAGTGTCAGTGCGGAGCAGTGTGATAGTGGGGTACCATTAAAACTGATAGATTCTTGCTGAGAAGTGCCAGTGTGGGAGTGCTATCCCATCAAAAGTTTTAGAATCTTGCTGAGAAGTGTGGTACTGTTGGCCCAACAAATGTATTAGAATCTTGCTGAGAAGTACCATGCTGAGCAGTGTGTCACTACTGTCCCATTATAAGTGTCAGAATATTGCTGAGCAGTGTCATGTTTAGCAGCGTGTTACTGCTGGCCCAAAAAAAGGGTTTTCATCTTGCTGAGAAGTGCAGTGCAGAGCTGTGTGCTACTGGGGTCCCATTAAAAGGGTTTTAATCTTGTTGAGAAGTGCCAGTGCAGAGCAGTGTGATACTGTGGCCCCATTAAAAGTGTTAGAATCTTGCAGACATGTGCCAGTGCTGAGCCGTGTAGTGATGAGCAGTGTGTCACTGCTGTCCCATTAAAAGTGTTTGAATCTTGCTGAGAAGTGACAGTGCTGAGCAGTGTGGTACTGCTGTCCTGCTAAAATTGTTAAAATCTTGCTGAGAAGTGCCAGCGTAGTAGCACTCTCCCGTTCAAGTATGAGAATCTTGCTGAGAAGTGCCAGTGCCGAGCAGTGTGGCAGTGCTGTCCCACTAAAAGTGTTAGAATCATGCAGAGAAGTGCCAGTGCCGAGCAGTGTGGCAGTGCTGTCCCACTAAAAGTGTTAGAATCATGCAGAGAAGTGCCAGTGCCGAGCAGTGTGGCAGCGCTGTCCCACTAAAAGTGTTTGAGTCTTGCTGAGCCGTGCCAGTGCTGAGCAGTGTGGTAGTGATATCACTCTAAAAGTAACAGAATACTTTTGAGAAGTGCCAAGATTTCATTTGATAAGTGCCAGTGCCATCACAAAACAGAAATCCTCTAAAGAAGTGCCACCACTGTAGAGTTCATTTGATACCTGCTGAGAAACATCAGCACTGTCCCTTAAAACTATTTGAATAAAGCTGAGAATTGCCACCGTTGTCCCATGAGACGTATTAAAATGATGCATAGGCGTGCTACACTGTCCCACAGAAAGTGTTCGGTTACAGCTGATACACAGGCCAGCTCCCTCTCATCTGGCACACAGGAATCATTTTGAGAACCGCCGGTACTACTTCATTAAACATGTTAAGTGTGCAGAGAAGTTTCCGTAGCTGTCCTAATTCAAGTGCGGAAGCCTTAAAGACAGTGCTAACAATGTCCTAACGTAGGTAACAGTTTTATGAGATGGGTCAGTTGTATCCCATGAAAGTCATGGTATATTCACGAGAGGTGAAACTACTTTATTTTAAAACTTCTCTCTGCAAGCCCTGTTACCGCACAGCTCCCTAAGTGGGCTACAATACACAGCCACTAACTGACCCCTCGTCAAGAATGAAGGTCAGTATCAACCAGCCATTATTTTTCGCAACCACCGACTGACTCTCGATTAAGGTGTCATTTCCCTACTGTATATATGGGCCTACATGTCCCAGCATGCAGCATTCTGTTGGCAAAAGAGCCAGGAAGCTGCTGAAGGTGACTGCAATGATATGGGGCCGTTTGGGACCAGGACATTATAAATAATCCATCAAACGATCAAAAGAATCCATTCAAATCCAAGATGTGTGCAACACTGTGCTGTTCTGTACTGCACTATTTCTGGCAAAGTTCCTACCCTTCCACGAGCCTTTTGCACTGAGTCAGAACTAGAACCTCACATTTCCTCAAGTCAGTGAGGCAGCCAACCAAACGATCCGTGTATGTGAGCCACAAACATGCCATAAAATGTCGTTTTAAGTTCATACGCCTTTTTTTCTTTTCCCTTTTTTAACACAAGACTAGAGTGGTATATTTTTGTGTAAATATTTAAATATACTGAAGTGACAAACAAAAATTGCAATATTTGGTTGATATTTTTGAATAGTTTAGAATCCACAAATGAAGAATACCTTTCAGATGGTCATAATACACTGCAAACAATTGGATGGTAGGTTAAATGAAAGGCACTGAAGAACGTACATACAACCTCTGAGTGAGCCCTGAAGAATAGAGATAGATTTTGAGAGAAATCTGGAAGTTGGGCAATTTACAGAGAGGCAGATCAGATTCTGGGCCTATGAATAACAGCATCTGTAAATTCAGTACATCCGCAGAGTTTCTTCTCCCAAATAAAGGTGTTTGGAAACGAACCATACTGTAATTTTGGTTTTGGAGACGTTTCTGGTCACAGGTGTGAATGGGAGTGGGGGTGGGGGGGGCGGGCTTGGTTCAAAGTGGTTCTTGCAAAACCTCCAAATAAAAGCCCGGTTTGATGGAATGAATGTCAACTAAGGATACTATACAGGTCATAAAAGACAAAAACACCAGGCCCCATCAGGGGCAGGAAGTGGTCAGGGGAATTTTGTGCTTACCTGACATGTCATTTCAATGTCAAGATTGCTCTCTTCCGTTCGAAATCTCCGGAGATCAAGTTAGGAGAAAAGGATGAAAGATCGAACAATAGAAATAATCATCTCTATTAGATTAGAAAGCTATTTACCAAAGTACCAAATAAACTGCTGGAAAAGAAAGTTCCCTAAATATTCATGAGACCATTGGGGCCTGGAATTCAACCTTAGAAATATCCCAGGGATAGAATTGAAAAAAACTCTTAAATCAAACTGTTATACAGGATTTACACATCCTGCCAACATTTATGCAAAATCACTTTTATCTCTCTTTGTCTGTCTCAGTTTTCCCTTTTTACCCATCTTTATATGTGTATTCTCTTTCATGTCTGCCGATTGTTCACTCTACCCTCTGCCTATTTCTTGTTGTGTCCTCTCTGTTTACTCCCTCTCATCACAGCTTTCTTGCCTTTTTACCGTGGTTCTTTCTGCTTTCTCTCTCATCCTAACTCCCCCTTATTATTTCTTCCCACCTCTCTTTTTTTCTTCCCTGTTTTTCTTATTTCTCTGTAACTCCATAAGACCCACGCCCTCTTTTTCCCCTTCCATCGCTGCCTCCCTCCCCTCCCAACAAACCTTGGCCCCAATCTCTTTTATTTTTTTCTTGATTTGTTGGCATGATTAATGGCTTTATACGTGGTTACAAAGCTTGGCAGATTCACGGGCATTGCAAAGTGATTGGTAATTTCTGACGCTGTTACAAGCTTGTAGATGTTATGCTTCTTTTCTGCTACCTCACTTCTCTTGCCCTCAGTCTCTTACTTCGCTTCATTCTCCACCTCCTGCTTTCTAAGCCACCTCTCTCCATCCCCTCCTACCTCCCCGTATATACTACCTCACATCTCTTTCTTTTACCCTCTCTTCCTTGCAACACACACACACGCACACACACATTGAGGCAGCTTCTATTGTACAAGAAGCACACAGGTAGGTTCATGCTAAATTTAAATTATAGTGAGCAAAATTCACAACATTAAAAAATGTTGTTTAATGCAAAATTTACAAGTCTTTTGTGCAATCGGATGTTGTATTTCGCACAGGCTTATAATTATGGACATTGTGATTAAATATAGAAGTGCAACATTTTCCCCAACCAGGCTTACCTTTAATAATACATTTTAGAATTCACTTTGAAGGTTATAGAGGGCCCATTTTCTCATAAACCCCTGCACATGAACACATTTTGTGATTGTACCACTATTCCATAGCTGCCAACTTCCTCCTAATAATCAGAAATTAATATTTAAAATAAAGCGAATATATTTTATGACCCACTCTCATTAGCTGAAATCTTTCGGAATAATGTGTACTTTTAATATCTGACTTTAACTTTACCCACCTGCACTACCACCACTCATTCACAGATAGCAACTGCTACCTGGATCTTACAAGACAATGCAATAACTGAAGATGAGCTCACCACTGGGCTGGGAAGAGCTGACTCCGTTGGGCTCTTTGATGGGGTGTTGCCCTGTAGCTCTTTTCTTTACTGGGTCACAGTGCCCCTTGAAGACAGGTTGAGAATATTCAGCAGGCAAGATATTGAGCAGTCTCGAGGAACTTTAAAGTTTAAATCTGCCGCTGATATCAATGCATTTCTGTAATCTGTTTTCCTAACCTTCTTTCTGATCAAGTCTAGAACCAATTACACTCTTTAGTGGCCTTAAGCTTCTATTCAGCGTTTGCATATACCTGTTATATTGTCTAGTGCTTTCTTCTTCAGGACTCTTAATGTTTGTAGATAAAGGAAGAAAGGCAGTGGGAGATGAAGTGATTAAAGAAAGATCGCACAATTCGCCAAGTGGGTAAAGAAAAGACACCAGGGGAAGGGCAGTTTGTTAGGGCAGAAACCAGTTACATGGCACCTAGACAACATATCTGCTAGTATTCTATGAATGTCAGTGTATCCCTTAAATGGGGTGAATGTACCCCAGTAGCTACAATTCAGAAAGAAAAAAAACTATCTATTGGATTGTGGTTGAAATGTAGAGTTTCAACAAGATGTCATTTGGTGACACCTGTGGGTATCTGTAAACTCTTAATATACAAATGTTCTCTCAAACATCTCTATATTGATGTCACCTTAGTTGGTTGTGAACACAAAGGCAGTAGCTACATTAATGACTTGAGAGATAGCAACATATAAGAACGTGAACCTATTACATAATGCAATCATTGCAAAAATGCACACTGTATTTATTAATAAATGTTAGCAGTTACTATGTAAGGGACAGTACCATAGAAAGTGATATCTGGAACGTCTGGCTTTCCCGTACTTTGACTTGCCAAACAGGATCCCCCAACCCATACAGTAAAATGGGTGTGAGACATTGGAAAAAGCTCTGCATTCTGCAGGAGCCCGCCGAAACATGTTGAGAGCAGTTCTGGTATTTCCAACAGGCCCAGACCCATTAAGGAATTTTTGGCAGCCTTCCATGCTGTGCCCAACAGCTTCTGGAATTTACTCTTTACATGCTCAAGGCATGCATGGACTCGTCCAAAGAAGGAGCTCACACGCAGGAAGGGTGGACTCTGATGAATATTAAAACATTTTTGCACAGCTACTTTCGTTGTGCTCCAGCCTAAAACAGATAGATTGTGATTTCTATATTTGTTTATTAATTGTATTTTCTTTAGTGTAACCCAGGTAAATCAATATGCCATACAACAGATGTTCTCTGCTCTGCTTTATTTGATTTTAGAAAAGGTCACATGTTTCTCACCCAGCATGGCATTCCATGGACTCAAGTACATCTTGGGAGGATTCTCTGTACATTTCCCTATGTAGATTACCCGCAATCCACTACATCAGGAATACAAAGAGCTGAGAAGGGTTACATTAGAATTAACTGACCTGGGTGCTGCAATGTGACTTTGACAAATATTTAACATATGTTGTCGGTGGATACCGTTAGGTTGAAAAAGGCAAAAGACAACATAATGGTTCAGGACACTGACCTTTCAAAACTTGCAAAAAGAAGTGAGTCTTATTCTGAGAAAGGTGTATCGTCCTTGTCTGATCGCATATTTTTTTGCTTCTCTTTTAAAATAAACTGAGAGGAAGAGATTTTCCGGTTTACAGCATAGTCCAGACATCATTCAACAAATGTTTTGTGTGATGGAGCAAAATACAAAGTTGTACTTAATAGTGTTAGTTACATTTCGTACTGAATCTGTAAGAGTCTAGGTGTACTGCTTGCCTCTCCCTTATCCAAATTGATAGGTAAATATTGGTTAGGTTTCAGCTGCATTTGAGTAATCCATGTGTTCATGTAGCAAGAATGGCCCAGTCACGCTGTGACACATTCATCATGTCTGCTAACTCTTTGCTTGACGTCCCAGAAACAAACATGAGTTGCACTATTCCAGACTCGAGAACAATAAAGAAAAGCATCAACATGTCTTGAATGCTGACGTCACTATGTGCAAGCCATTCTGTTCTGCTATATGCGTATTACTAACTATGCCTTTCCAACTGCCCCTCATGTGACTACCAGATGCGCCTCACATCAGAGGCGCAACTAGAGCCAAATTTCGGAGGGGGTGGGTGGGGGGGGGGGGGGTGGGGCTAAGAAAAAATTTCGGGGGGGGGCTGAACCTTCAATCAGTAGGCAGAGTGGAGCTGCAGGGGCTCTTAGAAGGGGGTGAAACAACTGCAGGGCCTAATTAACATTCAAATGGTCTTCTAAAGACCTGTTAAACGTTCGGGTGCGGCTCTGTGTGTGCCCGGGATCTGTCTCATCCCGGGCTGCCACACACGACGGAGGGTGGGGTGAGGGGGGGGGGGGTGGCTGAAGCCCAGTGAGTTCAATGGGTGTTGCGCGCCTGCCTCACATACACCTTGTGGGGAAGCATGTTGTGCGCTGCACCCTGGAAGTGAGCCCTGGTAGAAGTCGGTACAGTCCATGAAATGAGCAGGAGGGCGCCTGGGATCCTGTGAGGCCATCATCCAGTGCACAGCAGCTTGTGCTATGCACTGGCTATGACCTCTCCATCCTGTTACTCAGCCACACTGCTCGAATACACCTCAATCCCTTGGGGTGTCACAAAGCTGCCAAGCATCACAGAACTGGGATTCTCTCGTTCTACCACAGGGGGCGCTTCTGTGCAGAAGTTATTTAGTAGACACCCCCATTGCAGAGACTGACTGAGTTGCATTCGGTGCTCCATTGGCTTGTATGGCACTGCCTTTATTTAAAGCACAACTGCACATCCCAGAAGCACCCGCACCACGTTTTGAAGCCTCCACGGGAGCATAGTCTGTAATGACAGGAGTGTTTCACTTTCCAACTCAAAAAATGCAGAGTCCCAAACTAAGGGCCAGCCTGCATGCTACCACATGGCAGGTGGAAACCATAACATCTATATGCTGAAATCCAACGAACATGCTCTGTGGAACTGCACCTAACAACAAAAACACATTAATTGAGCACGAACATACAGAAAACCATTCCCATAGGAGAAGGTTCAGAGGATGAACCAACCCAAAGAGTCACAAGCCAGTACCAATAACATAACATAACATGTGTATTTGTAAAGCGCATGTTCACCACTACGGGTATCTTGGCGCTGAATAACAGATGTTTGTTGTTACCCAACTCAATGGTGCTCATTTTATCGACCTCAGATGGATGAAAGGCTGAGTGGACCCGCCGGGATTTGAACCTGTGACCATGAGGTCGAACACAGGCCCCTGCAGTAGACGCATTAGTCCACTGAGCCACCAGACCCGGCTGACTCGTTTACTAAGGAAGAGCATCACATAACATGTATTTACATTCCCTATAGTGCATGATAGCATCATCCCACCCAGCCCCCAGTTTTCCATGTCTATTCTGAAGATAGTCCTACTGCCCTCGGGGTCCACCCACCATGCCTAGGAAAGCAGGCCTGGGTGCATTTGTTCTGCGAAGCACACAATGGAGCCACAAAATGTGCTGCTAAGATGACGGTTCGCTCTTTGTTCACTGCCTCTGTGCGTGCACGTCGTTCATGGTTCCACCATCAGCCATTTGTCATAAGACGCTCGGAGACACGTCTGCTATTGTGCTTGGGAACAATGACAGGCTAATGGCAGGCACGTTTGTGAAATAGAGCCGCGCTAAATCTGGTCCCTCCGAACTGCTGTCATTCACCATGACAGCAGAACCTGCAGCGATGCATCACCTGGCCTGCTCTGAACTGTGCGCGTGCATGCCACGCGCACAGCTGTCAGGCCAATGGGCACCTCGTAGAGAAGGGAGCGGAATGCGCTCAGTGCTTGTCACTGATGAAAATGAATTGTTGCGACGCACACCCACCAATCTGATCTAAAAAACAGGAATTTACAGAATCACAAAGGAGTAGCACAGATGTTGTGTCTGTTTCGTACTTTATTACAGTGTTGTTTACAGCCTAGAGTGTCTAATACCTGATATACTGTATTCTCCAATTAAAGAGTTCCTTTTTTTGTTGTTTTTAGGTACGTTGTGAGAAGACAGAGGCTTCCCAGCTGCCCTGCACACGTCATGCCAGAGGTTCAACCCGGCCCTGCTCCGAACCCTCCACGCTCCCACCCTGGACCTGGTCAAAAGAGTGATTGATCCATGACTGTGCTGTCCTTCATTCCACCGGAGTCTGTGTGGTTTCTGGTCAGATTTCAGTGGGGTGAAGCACAGTAAGCATGGGGATACATCGGGAATGTTTGCTTCCTTCCAAAGGCAAGATGGAAGATGGTCAGCTCCATGCACAGCACAAAGAGGCCTTCATAAGCCATCGAACCCTCGATTGAAACTAAATCATGTGTATGAAGACAGGCCTTCATAAGTACCACGATTGTGCATGGTCCCCCAAAGGATTTCACATTGCTTTCCATCTGTCCTCTCTCTAGTCATGCACCCCTCAATTTAATGATCATCGCTTACCGTGATCATAATTCCTAAATGCATCGAAAACCTGGCCAGATTTTCTGGACTTTCTTAGGAAAGAATTAGAATGCAGTCAAATTAAGAAAAAGCAAAGAAGATCAAAATGAATCTGAAAGATATGTTAAAAAATCTGTCTATTATTGTATGAAAATGAACAAGTACATATGAAAAAGCGAAGTGTGGGTTCAGGATGAGAATTCCGATAAAAATTGTATGAAAAATATGGAGGGCTCCTCAACAAACGAAAATGGCATAATCCTTAACTGTGTATTTTTCTATTTTTAATTTCTATTTAAATAATATACATTAACAATGAACCATACATAATGTGTGATCATTAAAATTAAATTTGTTGAAAAAATTAATAATTTGCTTCATGAAAAGTTTTGCAGCTTCTTCTAGAGTTACACTACATGAGCATGTTGCAGATATTTCACATCAGTAGTGTCCATTTTCTGCTTAAGTGGAATGTAAATTAACGTGAGCTGTGTTGTGTCATACAAATTTTGAAAACTTACTGAAAAATATAGAAAACAAGCATTGGCATAGCCAATAGTTCTCGATTTTGGGACCATATAAGTATTTAGTTATGCAGCACAATATCCTTGGTCAACAACATAAACTGTTGCATGGCTAAACACTTACAAGGTCCCCAAAGCTGAGACCTATTGGCTATGCCAATGCTTGTTGTATCTAAAGCCTGAATGGGCCAGACCGTTGAAAATCCTGCAGTAGTCATTTTCCATCAGTACTTGCCTTGTTCTGCAGAATATTCATTGAGATGGCCTAAAATGGTGCTGTTTGGCAAGATTGAGGTGGGAGGGGGATATTTACATCAAGTTAGTGCTCAAAGGACAAGGAAGCACTTGAAACAAGTAGAATTCCTTACTGATACTTGACGCCCCTGTCTGGTTTTTGCTGTGAGTATCCTGGGAGCAGACTGGAGCACTCGTCACTGTAGTCAGGCAGAGAGGCCCAGCTCCCAAGTAGGGCTTCCTGGGCTCACTGTAGACCCCCCTCTCCTGACAATAGTAGAAGCCGTGAGAGAAAAGGGGCTGCACGGCTTGGGCCCAGGTACGCAGAGTACTGGGTAACCGCCTCCTTGGTGCCCTGCTGAGCGCCAATCACCCTGTCGGTTAGGGGCTTGCAAAATAACAGAGCAAAGCAGAATATTTCTTTAGCGTGCTATCTGGGGGTGTGAGAAGAAGGATTCTTTGTGTGTGGGCACCGGCGGCTGGGAAAGGACTGTTGCTGTGTGAGTTAGTTCCGTGGGTTGTGCTATCTGCGTTTGCACGCCGCACGTCTACAGTTTGTATGACTTCCGATCACTGTGCTACCCATGGGTGTGTGTCTGTGTGTGTGTCACTTCACAATGATTAGTTCCAATATGTCATTGTAAATATAGGAGCCTGAATTAATAACCTCTGTATGAAAGGTATTTTATAAGCTGATGACTTACCAAGTAGGTAATCAGACCAACAGAAAATATTTCCCAAAAAGGGTTTTCAGTCGCAGTTGAAAGACCACTCTTGAAAATCATCACAAGCAGACATCCCAGATAGAAAACTCAAAAGATTAGAAATCATCGAATAATCACTTCCCCCCCCCTTTTTTCTCTCTTCTTCCTTCTTACTCTCTTTGCCACCACCGGGCCAAGCATACATGTACAAGCAGCCCAAGAAAGACAACTGTATACAATGTACATGTGAAACTTATTCAATTCAATAAAAAAAATGTGAAATAAAAAAAAAAATAAAAAATAAAAATATTGCCCTGCATGTGCAATCCAGACAAAAATGTCCCAATGTGAAAAATCGTCTGCATGAAAATTCAAAAACGTGCAAGTGTGTCCCAACAGTTTTGAATTGCCCAATCAAGGCTGATCCTAAACAGCTATAACAACCTTTAGACACCCTGGTATTGATTCTCCCCAAGACCCACTGACCTAGCAAGTCTGAACAGACCTTGATGACAGCACTTTAGGAGAGGCCTGCCAGGCTTGGCTAATCAGTGCTCCCAGTAAGAAGGGGGCGAGTGCAGAGAATAGAGTGTGAATGTGATGGGGGGGGGGGGAGACTGGAGAGTCTAAGGAATCACTGAGGCATAATGACAGTGGAGAGAGAAGAGGGACATCGTGAGAGCAGCGGAGAGGGAAAGTGAAAAAAACTTGTGAGAAGGGAAAGGAAAAAGAGAGGAGAGGGAAAACGGGCAAAGGTAGCAAGAAACGGAGCAAAGAGATAACATGCTAGTGGAGAACTTCGGGAAAAATAATGGGCCGCGTGGCCGCCAGATGGGCTCTTTGGTAGGGGAGGGGAGGGACAAGCAAGACACAGAGGCAGAGCGAGGCACGCGCGTGGGAGAGCGATAGGATGCCAGATGGCGCCTCTGCTCGGGCCTGTGCCCGTTACCACACGTAGAATGCCACACAGAAAGCTCTGGTAGGACTTTAAAAAACCCTAACTAAATGTCTTGCAAAGCAGCGCATGCGCTTGCTTAGGCAAGACCTAAAAACCTATACATGACTGGTTAAACTAAGCCTTGTGATGGCTAAGATATGGAGGGGTGGGCATAACTTGTAGACTTTCACTCCATCTAGTTCTGTGGAATTCCCCAAAAACTCTGAGATTTCGCAGAGTTCCAAGAGGGGGCAAGTTATGTTACGTTGCGCTGCTCGCATTGATTTTTAGCACTGGGAACTTGTCCGTCACTGTAATATTAGCATGAATGGCACCATGCAATGCACAAGAGGGTGCTGCTTCTTTCTACCACTCAAGTATATTTTCTATTCGAGTGGCAGTTTTCTCACGATGAGCAGCAGCTTTCTCAATGAGAACAATAGCGACCTGCTGCGACTGAACATGTTGAGGAATCTCATCAGGAGGCGGTCTAGCACTTGATTGACTTGCTTGCCCCCAGCTGCGCACAAGAAAAACTCTGCCACGCAGTGGTTGGCAGAGGTTTTCAGAATCTCTGCACTCCAAGCGGAGTGATAAAAACTCTGCACTTCTGGAGGAGTGGAGATTACCGACCACCCCAAAAAATCTGAAAAAGAGCAGGGATAACAGCCAAACAATGTACTGGAAAGTAAAAGGAGAGCCATTAAGGAACTTCCAAAAACGCACATTGCAATACTTTCTAAGCGTAGACTCATCACATCATTATTCTTATGCAGTTCTGTGGGTGCAGCTAAGAAACGCAACCTGTTACATTGTCAAGTGTCAGCCACAAAACTCAACAGTGTGCGTAAGTTAGAAAGTTATACATTTTACCCAACTGTCACTCATTTTTGGGATGTGCAAAGTTGACCAAGTTCTCTTCAAAGCAATCTGGGAAGTTTAAAAAAAAGGTGGGTGAAAAAGTAGAAAAAGCTAAAGTCTTGTTACTCGGACAGTCACTCAAACCAAATTATAGCAGAAAAACTCTCACCAAAATGTGTTTTGCCAAAGAATTATCCCACAAATCACTGCTTTACAAGGAAAATAGAAAAATGTACTCTTAAAATCTAGTTTTTGTTTCACCCACCATCAAATTTGTTCACATTCCTCCAACTTTGCAGCTTGACATAGTTTCTGCCTTTACACAACTCCAACAGTGGCATACATTCATGCAGCTATAATGATAAAGGCCAAACAATGGCATTGTGACACACCAACGCAGTAAAAGTGTATTTACACAGTGCTTTAAATGGAAAAAAATAAGAGAAGGTACTCACCAAAAATAGGTAGTGGATTGGGGCGGGGCAAGGGGCAACGGACGGGGCTATGTTTGTCAATAAATGGCACACTGACAAATCAGTACTAGTGCTGCAGTTTAAAAAAAAAAAAAGCATGAATGAGTTTATGTAACCTAGAGGGCCGGGATTTTGTTTCATGCAAATCCCTTTCATTTCAATTGTTGATGGGCGAAGATGTGAGTGGGATTAAAACGATGGGCATACTAACAAGCTGTGTGCCCTGAACAATGTGGCCCACGCTCGCGCCCATCAGGTTTTTTGACACTTTCTGATCCCCTCTGAAAAGGACTCTGCAGGGATACTTGGCCTTTCACTCCAGAGATGGCACACCCAGCTCTGTCTTCTACTGAAGACGAGCTGCTGTGCTGCCGCTTTTGAACCAGCTCAGCCCAGGCGCAGCTCGGTTTGAAAGGCCGTGCACCAAGACCAGCCAAGGACGGAGCTCAGGAGCGCAGCACCAACCCCTTCAAAACCGGGCCGTTATGAGTACCTGTACTCTTCTTTCCCGAGGAAAGGTCCCGGTACTCAAGGAGAAAAAATACGTAAGTGCCGGTACTCCGTACCAGTGAGTACCGGCCCATTTAAAGCACTGTTACAGGATAAAGAGACTGCCTTCCTTCCTACCCCTTTCTGTAACCGGCCCATCCGCCTGAGATGCAGGTAAAAATATTCTCTCACTTTCAAATTATCCCACCACCTGTGCTCTCTGCCATGAAAGTCAGGCACAGGCCTCCATGTATGTAACCACATACCGGCTGTTTATGCCCAGGTGTAAAGTTCTTGTACACACTAATGTATTTCAAATCGATTTAATACACTGTGCTGCAAAACCATTCTTTGCATCGGGCACTATGGAATCCCGAGTTGTGGTCAGAGGCCTGTGCACAACAAACACCAACAATAATGACAATCACTCAAAAAGAACTAAATGAGAGGTCCAGCAATCCCCCCGATATCCTCCCCCTATCTCCGGGATGGCAAAGCTTAAGCTATTTGCGGATGATATTATCCTTTACGCTAAGCCAAACAAGGAGAATATTGAAAGCATATTAAAAGCATTTAAAGCATATGAACAAATAGGAGGTTACAAAATCAATACAAAAAAAACAGAGGTCCTCTCCTTAAACAACAGTCTTAGCCAACTTCCATCGTGCTCGCATGTCCAGGCCGTAAGTCGAGACCCTATTAGATATTTAGGCATATATGTGACCCGTGATTACCATCAGCTCTACCTCCTTAACTATGTGAGAATGAAGAATAAAATTAAGAATCTTCTCTCCCAATGGTTTCTAATTCCTCTCTCCTTGATTGGTAGGATATCTCTGATCAAGATATCGATTCTACCCTTATTAATATTTTTGTTTAGCAATATCCCTATTAAGTTGAATTCTATTTTTTTCAAAGATATCGAATCTATGATCAGAAGTTTTGTCTGGGGGGAAAAACCCCTAGAGTAAAGCTATCCGTGATTCAACTCCCAGTTGACCAGGGGGAACTTGCTCTTCCACACATAAAAACATATTATGAGACAGCCTTTATGGACTTGGTGGCTGGTCTGATAGGTCTAAAAAACAAACGAGATAGCTTCTTCTTAGTAAAAATGCTACAAGAGT
Source organism: Lissotriton vulgaris (assembly GCF_964263255.1). Taxonomy (NCBI): domain Eukaryota; kingdom Metazoa; phylum Chordata; class Amphibia; order Caudata; family Salamandridae; genus Lissotriton; species Lissotriton vulgaris. Next base: position 1,432,772,742 of record NC_141693.1, on the reverse strand, counting down.
CCGATTCTCAAACCCAGGTATTTTTAAAGACCGCAAAACTCCCAAAAGGACGAGATATAAGACCATAAAAGAATATCTATCTAGATTACAGTCCTTTTTCAAGAAAAATCTGAGCTCCTCAGCCTCCCAGTTTTTAAGTTTACGAGAGTGTTTCTGTTTGGGCCTCCAAATTAGCAATAGCCGAATACAAACTTGGGAGAATTTGGGATTTTGGGAGTTAAGACACTTCTTTGTCCAGAATAGAATTATTTTATGGTAAGAAGTACAGGCTAGAATAACCACTCCCATGCAACCAACGTTCTTTGAATATCTACAACTCGTTCACTTTTTAAGAAAAACTGTTGGTGGACATCTCCCCACAATGGGCGAGCCGGTTACACTCCTTTATGAGGCCAAAACCACCGGCATAGGAAACGGGTACAAAAGGCTCCATTGTGGCGGTCATTTAGACACGGTGAATAGCCATCTTGAGAAAATACTTAGCCAAACCCAATGCAATTTAACACATAAGGAATGGGAGACTATAAGTTTGTTAGGCTATAAATCGTTACGTGCCGCTAACTTTAAAAGGACGGCCTTCTTGTCCCGTTGGCTAGCGTACTGGACTCAGGAAGCACTCGAGAAAAGGTTCCCAGAGGTTGAGAATAAATGCTTTAGATGCCAAGCCGCCGGTCAGGGGGGCTGGCTCCATACCTTTTTCTCTTGTCCTCAATTGAAATGTTTTTGGGAGGCCATACTCGTAGACATTGAGGAGGCAATAGGAAAAAACACTAACACCCTCAGCTGAACTGGCCCTCTTTGGTATATCCAAAGATAGAGGTTCCCTCAATGAGAACAAGGAAACATTTGTGTTTATTTCTTCTACAGTTGCTCGTTCCCTAATACTCCAAAATTGGAAATCTAAGGAACCTCCATCCCATTTAAAATGGTTTAACAAAATGAGGAGGTCCCGGAATTTCGAAAAAGCATATGCCTGTAGAGTGGGAGCAGTCAGAAGTTTTGAAAGAAAATAGAAGTATTTCGAGAATCTGGAGGCAATAAAAGGGGGGTTAAGCTAAAAATTAGATTGAATACTAAAACTAAATCTATATGATTTTAAAAGCAGTCATGAAATGTTGCTAGACTTAATTAAATAAGCAAACTTCTTAGCTCAAGCACTTTATTCCAGGTTGGATTGCACTATTTTGCACTTGCACTTTACGTTCAATCAATCAATCAATCAATCAGTGACACTTATAAAGCGCGCTACATACCCGTAGGGTCTCAAGGTGCTGGGTGGGAGGGGGGGGGGGGGGGGGTGCCGCTACTGCTCGAACAGCCAGGTCTTCAGCTTCTTCCTGAAGGAGAGGTGGTCTTGGGTCAGGCGCAGGTCGGTCGGGAGGGAGTTCCAGGTCTTGGCGGCCAGGTAGGAGAAGGACCTTCCTCCTGTAGTCGCTCTTCGGATGCGGGGGACGGCGGCGAGGGCATGGTTGGCTGATCGGAGGTGGCGTTTGGGAGCGTAGAAGTTGACTCGGCTGTTGAGGTAGCTCGGGCCTTGGTCGTGTAGGGCTTTGTGTGCGTAGGTGAGGAGGCGGAAGGTGATTCTTTTGTTGACGGGGAGCCAGTGAAGGTCTCTCAGATGTCCGGAGATGTGGCTGGTTCGTGGGATGTCGAGGATGAGTCTGGCTGAGGAGTTCTGGAGTTTGCGGATGTTGCACAATGACTGTATTAGGTTGGAATGTACTGTACTGCACTTGCACTTTATGATCAAAGTTTGCGGTCGTTGCACATTGCTTGTACTTGAAGATTAATTAATATGTTGTGAAATAAGGAATACAACAATGCCTGCTTTCGAGTTTTATGTATTTTAAATCTCTCCCCCTTTTTAACCTGCTCCTCAATTATGTTTTACTCTTGTGTGACTCTATTTGAAGAAGCTTTTTTTAACCTTGTTTTCATTTCCATTGCTCAAATTCTTCATTCATGAATTGTATTTTAACCTCTTTCTGCTCAATAAAAAAAAAAATAAAGAGCACCAGCAGTTCGATGTTAATTTGATAAGTATGTTGCAGTGTTTGTGTAATAGCTGAATGGTGTGAATTTAGAATATATGTATGTGGGAATAGAAAAAAAACATACTTTCATCATTGCTTGTGCAGCGACCATTTTTTGTTTGTATCGTTTAGTCTTTTAAGTGATGTTTACAATACATAGTAAAGGTTGGTTGGGTTAGGCCTGTCGTTGATGCACGCTTAAGCTAACACTCAATTACGAAGTTTCAATGTAGTCAAAAAGTACATTTTGGAAGTCAGAGGCAGAAATACAGCATCCATGAAAATATCATATACTTTGTTCAGTTATGCGGCACTAATCACAACCATGCTTTATGCTTCAGGTCAGATTGTACATCACCTCATGGTATTTGTAGGAAAATCAGGCACAACCTTATAGAAGAAAACCATGAAAGTTTGGCTCTAAGGGAGATGAAAACATTCTGAGATGATGATGATCAGAATTTTTTTACCCAAAATGGCTTCCTCAAGATACAACGAAGGAGTACCACATGTATTGGGCCCGGTGTACATTACGCAAACGGGGTGTTGCCTGTGCAACAATACCAGGCACAGTGGTAACATTTCATGAAAGTCAGGTGAGTAATGGAAGTGACATTATGTGACTAGGCCCCAGTGACCTGTAAGGAAGCGCAGTACACGACCTTTGTCCATTTAGCACTCAAGATCAGAGGGAGAGTAGGACGTGCAGGCACTTGCATTATTCTAGCCCCTGAGTCAGTCACTCACTAATGCAGCGGGTTCCTTTTCTCACCGCTCATGCATACCAAAGGTGAGAAAACACTTATTGAGGATAGCACTCTGACTGGCATTCTGACTGCCACCCTCAAATGTAGGCGCCGTCAGAACAGAGGTCCATTTTCGACATTGCATGTATGAGTGGCACTGCCTGTAGTACAATAGAAATTATGAACTGTGAAGCACTCGCAAACGAAATCGTATCAGCGTCAACATGTGTTATTAACAATTAACACCCGTCTCAATGATACTCACTTTAACAACTTCAGAAGGATTTGCCTAAAGTACAAGCCCCGAAGTTTAGATCACTTCAGTGGGTGCATTTGCCCATTGAGGTATCTTTTCAGTGGTACACTGTTAGTGTGTTGTGCACACAGCATTCACCGTGCTTCATTGAGACAGGACATTTACAATAATATTTCTTTGCAAAAACAGGTTGAGGCAATGGAAAGGCTCCATTGAGAAGGTCTAGGTAGAAGGCCTGATAGTCTGGTCTGACAGATCAGTGTGCAGGCCCGTTTCTTTAGCAGTTTGTGGGCATGCTTCATGGCCAGTTGGGCCTCTTTTCACTTTTATTTCCCTGATAATACCACAAACCTTGCATGCCCAGTGAGACAATAGCTCCTACTCTGAAAGGAAGAGATGCACTTTAGGCGCATCTTTTGGCCCTAGGCCCATGATAAATCAATTTCCATATTCATATTGTTCAGACTCTGCAATGCTGAGTTCTATCTTTTGTGGGACTTCAAGTAAGCTGTGGTAAATTCTTAATTGAGATGAGTGGAGGTGGGGTGGGCTCATTCTAATCTATCTGTTTGCTTAATGTCGGAGCAAAGTAATAAAGTCTTCGGGGTCTGACCGAGAAATATTGGGGTAATAGAGTAAACCAGAGGATATAATGATGAGTTTGTGCCACAGTAATAGGACTCTGGAATGAGCCCGTGGAATAACTGAGTATCTAAACATCTCTGTCGTGCCCAGGACAGGGGCACTAGAACCCTGGGACACAGGACAGAAGCCAAGGGACGCCGGACACCACATCCGGTCAGGGGAAGGGACAGGGGACACTCGGAAGCAGGACCTCGAGGTGAGAGGTCGGGTTAGCAGCACGCTGTACAACATCTATAATAAAGAGGTACCTGATCAGCCCCACCGTTTCCTGTGGGTTTCCTGGGTCAGGGGACACGACAATCTCCATAAACTCAAATCCTTGCCTTCAAATCTCAACTATTGGGGCACGAAGTTCCATAGGTTAGAACATTGGTCAAGTAGCAAGCAATATTCAAAGGCATTGGATCCAATTATGCTGTTGAGTAGTAGGTTGAGATAGCCAGGCCATAGGCAGGAAAATGGTTTATATTGCTGGAAGACCAAAGTCATGTCGACGCTTGGATTTCAATCACTGGCAGTTTCAGGTATGGATAGAGAAAGATTTGGCTTTCTGCCTGAGCTGGTTTCATTAAAAAGGGGATTATAAAGAAGGTATTTGAGCAGTGTCCATAGCTGTCACCTTAACAGTGGCAACTACAGCGATGACAGCTGGTCCCGCAGCAGGGACAACAGCAGAAATGACAAGCTGTAATCTCATCAGAATCAATTGCATCAACATCAGCTGCTATCACCGTAGCAATAACAGCTGTGACAAAAGCTTCTACTACAGTAGGTTTAATAGCAGCAGCAAGAGGAGCCCTGGGATGTGATCCTCGGTCGCCGCAGTGCTGAGTGCTTTGTGTTATGTTTGCTATTCCTGTACTTCAACCCATCTTTGAGCATGCATGTGTGAATGATGGTGACAGTGATGGACAGGAGTGGCTGCACTGTGAATGTGCCAAATTAGCACAATCAACTTTGCTTTAGTTGAAGCCACCGTTCAAGGTGCACCTTCTGCCCCTTCTGCCCATCCTTTATTATGAGGTATCCCTGATTAACTGAAACTTGTCAATAAGAGACAGCCAAGACATTTGTTGCCTCTCTACCTGATGGCTAGGAGGCGTTTGGATGTACCTGGATTTCATGCAAACTAAGCTTAGTGTGGCTGTTACTATGTATACAAGCTCTTGCTGCAGACATACCATTGAATCAATACTGTATAGGATTTGGGGTTCCAGAATTCTGCAGTTTTACCTAGAGTGACCTGACAGAAAAGTGAGTTAACATCTATAACATAGATGAACATAGCAAATTTTCCCTTCCTTTAGAAGCATTTATGGTTGTGTTCAATTGTTTTTTTTCAGCAGCACAGGCAGTAAGACAGGATCATAGGAAGTGGTTTTTTTTTTCTTCTACAATAAAAGAAAGGGGGCCACGGGGCTCCAATCCCACGCCTAATATGGCCCGAGACCCCAACCGCTGGGGCCTGCCCTTTTTTATGGATTTTTTTTAAAGGGAGGGGGCTGCGTGACCCCCCTCCTGGGCCGATATCGGCCTAGGGACCTCATCCCCCAGGGAAAGGCCTCTACTGTGGGTGCCCTGGCCTCACCCAAGTACTCACTCTTATCTATTGAGGACCACGGGCGGAGCCTCCAGACTCATGCGGCTCCCCACGACCTGCAGGAGCCAGCATTGCTTTTGGACAGAGGGAGCTGCTAAACATGCAGCTCGCTCAGTAAAACAGCAATTCTGCTCTGATTCGAGTCAGCAAGTAAATAGTGTTCGAAGCAGAGCACTGTTTGTGATGGGTTGGTGGGAGCGCTGCTCCCTCCACGCTAAGGCAAACTGCAATATCCCAGGGGTGGGAACCCTGGGACATTGCTGGAGACGGCCCTGGGGGTTGGCGGTCCCCAGGTCCATCTACGGCTCCACGAGGGGGGCAGCGCGGCCTCCCTCTTTCAAGTATTTAGCCCTGGGGAGTTGGTGGTTCTTGGGGTGGGGGATCTGCAACAGACCCCCTTAATTATTCTGTTTGTACCCCAGTGAAATGGTGGTCCCCTGGGCAGCCGGGGAGCTGCGTGCCGCCCCACAAATATATTATTTATGCCCCGGTGAGGCCACAGGGCGGAGTAGCAGGGAGTAAGCTGGATTTCATAGTTGTGACCTGTGACTATTCCCAAATGACCTACGTTAGAAATGGGGGTCTCTAGTTTGCAGAGGTAGGTACCTTTGTCTAAATAGGCACCCTTGGTTCTAGTCAGGGTATGGGGGATACACACTGCCTTGGTAGCTTGGCACGAGCCGACAGGCTTATCCCAAAGGTAATGTGTAAAGTATTTGTACCAACACTCATAGTAACACAGTGATAACAGCACAAATGGAAACCACACCAGTTTAGAAAAAAAAGTATCTTTATCTAAACTTATCAAGACCAAAACGACAAAAATCCAACATACAAGTATTAAGAGAAATGACTTTCAAAAAGTTTTAGCAACTCAGTCCATAGAAAACTAGGAGCCTCATTTATAAGGCTGTGTGTCACTTTTACGCCACCGGTGCGTCACTTTTTGTGACGCACCAGTGGCGTAAAAAATGTGCCTTGTTGCGCCATATTTACAAAGTGACGCATCTAGGTAGATGCGTCACTCTGTAAACCCCTGCGCCACATTATACTTGCGACAGGTATAATATATGCAAGGGGGGCGTATTGACGCAAGGAAGGGTCGTAAAAGTGACGCAGTGAAATCTATGAGATTTTACTGCGTCACTTTTAGGACACCGTTGCGTCAAAATCTTGCGCCTGCCTCACAGCAGGCGTAAGACATTTACAGGCCCTTTCACATGGGGCTTGCCCCATGTGAAAGGACGCATTGCTGGAGTTGCGTCACTTTTGTGACACACTCCAGCAATGCGTCACTTTTGCGCTTTCAGATACGTCGTAACTCCTTGCGACATGATGCGTCATACATTAAATATGACGCATCAGGAATGTCGCAAGGAGTGCGCACTGAGAAGTGACGCATCGCTGCTTTCACGCAACGATGCATCATTTCTCATAAATGAGGCCCTAGGGATGTGTGATTTATTGCAAAGTACCTGTAGTTGCAACAAAATTCAAGCCAAACAGCTGCAGTGATGGGATGCATCGAAAAACAAAGAGATGCATTGTTTCCTAAGACCTTCGTGCGAGTGATGCGACAGTTCCGCTGCACACAGGGGAGCGGTGCGTCAAGTCCAGTCTGAAGGGGGACGCGATGCGTAATTTTTGAGATGACTTCGATCTGCGGGTGATACGTCAGGGAAAACTTGCTGCACTGGGACGATGTGTGATGCGTGGGAGAACGATGTGGCGAGCGGCACTGTGTTGACCTTTTCAGACGAAATCCCTCGATGCATCAATTCTTGCCGCGGCGACAGGCGCTTCGACAGTTTCAGCAGTGGTGCGGTGGTGCGGGGAGATTCTTCTCACACCACAGTGTTGCATAGGAAAAATTGTCTCAAGAAGAGCGATGCACCGATTTTCTTGTTTTGCGTTGCTTCCCAGCTCCCAGCAGCAGAAATAACCCCTAGAGGCCCCACACAGTCAAAGGCACTCCTGGCTGGTCAGAACTCTCAGCAAGGAAGATCAGGGGAGCTGGGGGTGAAGTCTTTGTATTCCTGAGACTTCAAAACAGGAGGCAAGCTCTACTCAAGCCCTTGGAGACTTTCCCGAAGCAAGGGAAACAGCACGCAGCAAAGTCACTCTCCTTTCCTTTGCAGAAACAGCGACTGCAGTCCTTCCCCAGACACACAGCAAGGTAAGCACTTCTCAGTTTCACCAGCTCTTCTCCTTGGCAAAAGTTCCTCTTGATTCCAGAAGTAGTCTAAATGTCTGGGGTTTTGGGTCTGATACTTATACCCCAAATGTCTTTGTTCTCTTTGTGCAAGGGGCTCTGAGCCCAGTTCAAACCTGTTCTGGGTGCACTCTGCAAGTGCACAACAAAACCCATTGTCAGTGTGAGTCCTGGCTCCAGACACACCACAGGGGGCTGAACCATCATTTTAGAAGGCAGACACAGCCCTATTTAGGTGCAGGTGCTACTCCTCTCACCAGTCCAAATGCAGATCAGGCATAATCAGCCTAGTGCTTACTCATCCAGACTCTCTGGAGCAACTGAACATTCCCAGTCCCTGTCACTCCAAAGCCAGACAGTCAATACACATCATAGCAGAAGCACCCAGGATGGCTAAGCAAGAAAATACCTATTTTCTAAAAGTGGTATTTTCAAACAAAGAATGTAAAAATCATCATTCCTAAAACATGCATCTTTAGATTCTGAGTTCAGGCATACTAAAATGTATTTTCCTATCTGGTCCCAATGGTAAGTTATATTTATAAGATGTTATAAATTAACTCCCATGCTTTCCTATGGGGACATATAGCCTTACAATAGTGAAAAACAACATTGGCAGTATTTCACTATCAGGACATGCCACACACATCAGGCATGTCCTACCTTTCACATACACCGCACCCTGACCACAAGGGTACCTTAAGCCTACCCTAGGGGTGACTAACATGTAAGAAAAGGGAAGGTTAGGGCCTGGCAAGTGGCACAGACACTAGAGTGGCGGATCTGAGTTTCCTTTTCAGAGCTACTTATGTTGGTGGCACAATAAGTGTTGCAGGCCCACAAGTAGTATTTGGTTAACCAGCCCTGGCACACTTATTGCACTTTACTAGGGACTGAACAGTAATTCAAATATGCCAATCATGGATAACCAATCATGTTCACAATTACACAAAAAGCACATGCACTTTAGCACTGATTAGCAGTGGTAAAGTTCTCAGAGTCCTAAAACCAACAACAATAGGCCAGGAAAAAGTAGGCGATAGAACATGGAACCTGGCCTACAACAGCATGGGTCTATTCCTGTTCTAGGCCTTCCTGAACTCAGTTGGATCCCTCTATCCATACTCTCAGGGAAAACTAAGCTCACCCATGGGGAACATTCTCCTCGCCTGTGGACCCCATCTGTGCAGCGCCTAAACTTACTTTGCTCACAGATGTGTCCCAACAGGCAGACAGTACCCACATGGCCAACACAGTGGTGGGGCCCAGTCCACCTACGGGGTATGACTTCTGTCCCCCTTCCAGTGGCAACTCTGTCCACCAACACAGCAAGCCACAGTGGCCACTGACAACTGTCAGTAATGAGAGCCAGGCCTCAGGCCATTCAGGGCTCTCTAACCTCTGTGTTGTCAGTAAGTGGGGGGCGGTTGCCCCAGGTGCCGGGCACCTTTTGTCACCTCTCCCTTCTGTCAAGTCAGGTATGGCATCCTGACACTGGCCCACCAGCCCTGGGTCTGTACCCTGCGGCTGGACAGGGGACGGGGTGGAATTGTCCACACCCTGTTCCCCTCCTCGGGGCTCTGCATCCTCCCACTGGGAGCAGTCCCCCTTGACTCTAGAATTGTCAGGGTACCTGTGGCAGGTGTTCTGTACAATTCTCCCACCAGTTCAGGGGTGCTATCCTGCAACCTGTATACCTTCCTAGGATCTGTACCCTGTGACTAGACACAGGACTGGGGTGGGCTCTCCCACACCCAGTCCCCCTCCCTGGGCTCTGTACCCTCCCACCTGGAGCGATACCCCCAGAAGACAAATGAGAATGGGCACTATTAGCAGTCGCCCCTTCCGCCATGTCAGGGGGACTACCTGAACCTGCTCCTCCAACCTAGGGTCTGTACCATTCGGCTGGCCCTGTGCCTGTGAACCCAGGACTTTTGGGGAAATACACCGACCCCCACTAAGGGAAACACACTCCTCATGAGTTGTGCAAGAGTCTACCTGGCGGAGGTCTCAAGCCTCCTGTCCATCTGACAGAGCATGAGGAGGAAACCCCAGGCCAGAAGTGGCCTCACCAGGGTCAGTCATGGTATGCTCCGACCTCAGAGCTGGCAACCCCTGACCCAATGGTTCTACCACTGAGGATTTTATCCCCCCTCACCCTTTTCTCTGGACTCAGGCACCCTCCGCACTGGATTGAGCTGTGCTGCCAGACACCAGAACTGGTAGGATGCATGTTACAGGAGTCTCCCCCAGTTCACCTGACACTTTGGCATCCCCCTTAGAGGCTGGCCTCTCAACACTAGTTCCCCCCTCCTAGTGTTCACTCCATGAATTAACCGGCACTGGGACTGGGTTTCAGGCACCTTGGGACACAGCCCAATCCCATTGCTTCTCCTCTAAGACTACACGTGGGTCCCTACACCCTCCCATCCTATCTGGGCTACCACAAACCTCCCCTACCTCACTTGGTTGGGCAAAATCTGAGCCACCCCCTTCAGGATCACTCCCAAAAGCTTCTTCAGACCCTCTAGAATCCACTGAAAGGTCTGCCTCCAGTGCAAGTTCTCTGGGGTCAGAGAACTTACACTCCACCAGCTGTTGGCATAGCTTTGGAAACAGTGACTTAAAATATGCTCTCTAACAATTGAATCACACAGCCCCACACAAGTGTTGACCGAGCTAATCTTTGCCTCACCATCCAGTGCCTCACACAAGCACCTCACATCACCCCCCTGAGACTGGCAAAACAGTGTCTGACTGTTTCTATCCCTCAACCTACACTCTTCTGGGTGGTCTCCATACTCACCTACCAAGGCTTCTACCATTTGGAACCCCTCTCCATGTACCTCTCATCTAGAGTCAGTAGGATGTCCCTACCACCACTAGGAATATGAACCCCTGTGACAGTTCCCCAGTACACCTCCGGGACACTGCACACTACTTGAGCTACCTCATAACCCTGAACCCCTTGGCTGGCTCCACATCTCTGGGTGTGTGCACTACTCTCTGAGCACTATACACTACATGTTTGCTGCCACCATCTGAGCTGGACTCCACCTCCAACCCAGCAAAGCTCACTTCACGAGCTAAACACTTTTCCTTTTTCTTGCCTAAGACACTCATGTCCTCAAGCCTCTCGAGCTCCATTTCAAGCTCTTTCATTCTCAATTCACGTGCCAACAGCAACTTACTTTCTTCTAAGGCACAAGTCTTCTCGCTCTACTCTACCTTTAGTCTTGTGACCTCCAATTCATCATCCAGACTCTTTGGAGCCACTGCGCATCCCCAGCCCCTGTCACTCCAAAGCCAGAAAGTCAATACTTATCCTAGCAGGAGCATACAAGATGGCTAAGCAAGAAAATACTTATTTTCTATAAGTGGCATTTTCAAACATAGAATGTAAAAATCACATTTCCTAATACATGCATCCTTAGATTCATGTTTCAGGCATGCTAAACTTTATTTTTTCTATCTGGTCCCAATAGTAAGTTATATTTATAAGATGTTATAAATTAATTCTCGTGCTCTCATGCTTTCCTATGGGGATAGTTAGCCTTACAATAGTAAAAAACGAAATTGGCAGTATTTCAGGACATGCCACAGACATCAGGGTATGTTCTACCTTTCACATATACTGCACCCTGGCCACAGGGGAACCATGGGCCTATCTTAGGGGTGACTAACATCTAAGAAAAGGGAAGGTTATGGCCTGACAAGTGGATATACTTGCCAAGTTGCCATGGCAGTTAACAACTGTGCACAGACACTGCAGTGGTAGGTCTGAGTTTCCTTTTCATAGCTACTCATGTGGGTGGCACAATCAGTGCTGCAGGCCTACTAGTAGCATTTGATTTACGAGCCCTGGAACACTTAGTGCGCTTTACTAGGGACTGACCAGTAAGTCAGATATGCCAATCATAAATAACAAATCATGTTCACAATTACAGAGAGAGCATATGCCAATAACAACAGGCCAGGAAAAAATAGGAGGAAGAAGCAAAAAGTTTGGGGATAACCCTGCAAAAAGGGCCAAGTGCAACAACCTCCATGCCCTAAATCCTAAAATTACCTTTGAGACCCAAATACCCAAACCCACCCTAAGCCCAAAAAATTCCCTTGCCACCAAAAAACTGATACCCACCCAAAACCCTAAAATTACTCCGACACCCCAGAACCCATACCCACCCTAATTCCGAAAATACCTTTGCCATGCAAAAACCCATACCCACCCTAAACCATGGACATCACTTTGTTTTTTTTATTTGTTTTTTTATACCGGGGTTTTATATAGCGTGCGGCTACTCGAAAGAGTGTCCCGATGCTTTAAATTACACACTAAACTCATAACACAACAGGGAAAGCAAATCAGAGACAGAGAGAAGGAAACCTAATAGGGCCAGGAAACTCAGAGGTAAAAAGCCAAGTTTTGAGCCCCTTCCTAAAAGCCAACAAGTTAGGAGTGCTGCGCAGGGTCACAGGCAGCTTATTCCACAACTGGGACTTTGGAGAAGTCAGGGGTCGCAGGTGTGACCTCCAGTCGCATAAGAAAACTTGAGGGGGCACCCATGCAAGGTACGCAAAGGGGTCCCCTCTGAACTCAATGTCTGGTCAGGTACTGTGCTGACGGGGGCCCCCTCACAGTGAGGGCTTCGGGGTCCTAAGTTACACCACTGGACGAGCCCTTCAAGAGTTTGGGGCCCATCTATGCTGCAGGAGCCTGCATTAAGTCCCTGTTTGGGGGGGGGGGGGTGTGTGAATTCCAGCGCTTTATAATCTTGATTTGAACTCCATGCCTCTTTCATTCACCCCCAGAAACTCCTTTTTTGTCACTGTTTTTTTTTCTTTTTTCCTTTCTCCTTCTTTCCCCCGTTTGTGTTTTTCTCTCTTTTGCTCTGGATCAAAGTCTGATGGAGAAAAAAAGTGGTGGTCCCCAAAAATTAATACCTGTGGGTCCCATTGGTTCAGAAATAGAAAAACCCTTTTATTTTTCTGTCCCATTCAGGTAACATTTATGCAACAATATGTCTTTTATTTGTACCTAAAATCAGTGCTTAGCTATTGTACACACACATTGATTTCTTTCTTCATCTTGGAAAATCCTTTTATAGGTTTTTCTTGTTCAGGGTCAATTTTTATCTCCAGCTCGAGAATATAGCAAAGCTGCTATCCAGAATACGTACCTCTTTCAAATTAGATTAAGTTTTTAACATAATGTAGAGAGCTCTGGTAATTTGTAATGAGAGATAATATTACATTTATCTTAAAATATACATGATGGCTTTGTGGACATTTTATTGGTAATATCCAAAATAAAAATTTCTGAACAAACCTCTGTTGCCTTTCTGCTAGGTTAGTGCTATGCAAACAGCAAATACATACATATATACCAGGCCATCCATAAGGAGGCTGTAGGGATCCTCATCCATCAGGTCTAATTTAGGGGCCCCATGATCTATTGCAACAATTATTTATAAAGTTTAAAGCTAGCCTGCCCTATTTAATGTCTAACACCACAGGATGGTGCCATGTCTAACACCACATGATGGCACAATATTTAACACCACTGGATTGCACCCTGGTGCTAAATCTGTTGTGCTTTATCTTTCCCTGCAGATTTTTTTTTAAAGATTGAAACAGATCTTCATGCCACTGGGGCCCCATTTCAGGGAGAGGTGTGGTGCAGCGGCCAGAGTTGCGGACTACGGAGCGGGGGATCACCGGCGCCAGTGGCAGCTCAGCTCAGCATCATGTGACTCTGGGAAATAGCTCACTTAATCTCCCCGATGGCCCTCAGTGCCTGGAAACCCTTAAGAAGGTGATATATTTGCAGTTTACAAATATGGATTATTTTTTATTGTTTTTATTGTCTCAGGACCCGCAGTACCTCCTGACATGCCTGATATATACATGCAAGAGATTACCATTAAAGCGCACTGCACCAGAAAGGTACCGTTAAGGTGCATTGCATGTGATGCAATGGAGGAGTATTTTATTTACATGTGAGCATAATAGGCCAAACATGCTACCAAGATCCACCTAAGTGAAAGGGAGGAACTCACCCCAACAGAACCTAGGCAAGTTTCAATATTCAGCTCTCTAGTTTTCAAACCCTTTCACATCATTTCTGTGATGCGACCAGGAAGGCACACATTACAGACATAGCTTTGGGAGGAGGGTATCTCTAGATCATTGACAGGATGGAGACTATCTGCTTGAGCTGGTGGAATAAATTGCCTTTTCAGGGGGGGTCAGTTAAAACCTTCCATTTTAAATCTCAACTGGTTCAGCCAGTTGTGGTGAGGCACACGTGGGAGGTTAGTTTAGCGCTTTCAGCTGCCAAAGGATAAAGCTGGTGAGCAGGGCCAGCCGAAGGACCTTTGCTGCACTAAATGATGTACTGCTTCTGGTCATTACCCACAGTGGTGGTTCTTTTGACTGACAGCTCTATGCTGAGGGTGACCTGGTCTGTAACCTTGTCATACTTTATCAGTGGACCAACCATGGCTTTCGAGTGCCTTGAAACGTACCCGTAGATTGGAGGCTACGGTCTAGATCTTTTCAATTTTTTAAACTGATATCAGGCCCTTACTGGCCCTATCAGGCACTGGGCATTTTCCAGAGAGGCCTGGTGGTGTTGTGTCCCCTGCTTACAGAAGCCGGCACGCTTGCTGGCTGTTGTCAGGGGGAGAGTAGGACGCTCTGAAGCCCAACAGCGCGGTGCTACAGCACTAGGCAGGGTCCTCACTGCAAAGGCTTTCGGGTGGTGGCCGGGGTGTGGGCCTGCCCATGCTGCAGAGGACCGTGCTGCAGTGATCGGGGCCACCTGGTACCACTGCATTTCCTACCTCCTGTGCGGTTAAACACATGCTTTTAAAGCGTGCACTGTCACATCACACCTGCTTTAAACAAACATTTGTTTTTTACGTTTTGCTTCAAAGTGCCGCAGGAGGAGGGATTACTACCACCCGGCTCCCGCAGCCTCGCAGTGAGGCCACGAGAAGTGCGGGCCGCATATCATGGATGCCTTAATGAGACAAGCTTGGCGCTGGCCAAAGTGCAGCATGTTGTCTCAAGTCCTAACCAGGGGTCTGCAGTATACAAACTCCCAGAGGAAACTCACAGCTTTATTCACAAACCTTGTGAAATGATATTTTTCGTTCTCACTTTGAAACTGTTGTCCCCACGGTGCAAGTCCTGTCAGACCCTCTCATCCGCCTCCCCACCTCACGCGCACTTTTAATTGCGCAAAGTGGCTTTCGCATGAGAATGAGCAGCCCCACCCTTAGGGTGAAGACCACGCAGACACAGACACGCATCATTTAATTGATGATGAAGCCACACGCCTAACTCCCATCCCAGACAGATGTGTAACTATCTAATTTTTTTTATACATATATATATAGCGGGGTGACGCTTTCCCAGCAACGCCCACCCAGGCTCAAGGTTTCCATTTAAAACTGTTCTGCTGCAAACGGGGATTCCACAATGTGCCTCTGATGAAGTGCGGAGATTGCATGAAACGCGTCAGGCAACAAAGACTTGAATACAAACCTGCGTTTCACAAGATGTAACTTCCCTGAATTAAACACGATTGAAACCTACCTGGATTTGGCTCTTCAAAAGTGGGTAACTTTATTTTTGGATTTATAACTGCCGACCCGGTTGTCTGAAGAGCCCTGCCACGATGGAGTGGAATGCTGCAAATAGTGCGAGCGGCATTGTCAGGAAGGCTGTTTCTTGGAAGTCCAATGGTGCACTTGCTGAAGCAGAGACTGTTTTCTAACCCACTTTGGTTTTATTTTTAGAACATTTTTCCGGATGCAATAACTCACTGGAGTGTAATGAAGGCACTACTATAACCAAGAGGCTGAGCGGGGTGACGCTTTCCCAGCAACGCCCACCCAGGCTCAAGGTTGCCATTTAAAACTGTTCTGCTGCAAACGGGGATTCCACGATGTGCCTCTGATGAAGTGCGGAGATCGCATGAAACGCGTCAGGCAACAAAGACTTGAATACAAACCTGTGTTTCACAAGATGTAACTTCCCTGAATTAAACACGATTGAAACCTACCTGGATGTGGCTCTTCAAAAGTGGGTAACTTTATTTTTGGATATATATATATATATATATATATATATATATTACCTACTGGCGGTCGCCAGTAGGTAGTTCTAGTTAGGATTTTTTTCAATGTTAAATCTCAAACTTCTATTTGGAATAACTTTGGCGCCAGTTGACGAATCTGCCTGAAAATTTCCTCAAAATGGCCTCGTTGAGCTCCGGTCCTTCCATGAAAGTTTGGGCGGGATGCGTCAAGCAGAGCCCGAGATAAAAGGGGGGTCCCAAAACGCGTTTTCCCCATGTTAATTTCCATTGGGAGGTCGACCTCACATTTAGCTCGAACGGCTAAATGGATTTACACCAAATATGTCTCAAGATGTGTGCTCCAGTGGGTTTTGAGTAATATAGGTTCAAAAATATATATATATATCTGTAAGCGCGCCGCGGTACGCGCACCGGGGCGCTAACCAGCGCGCTACGCGACTTGCGCGTGGAAAGCTGATTGGCTCAGAGGTGTCTGTAAACATTCGAAACAGTCCGGAGCGGCCGCCATCTTGTGTCTCGGTAGGATTGAGACACAAGAGGTGACAAAAACAAAGGGGGAAATGACCATAAGGGGGCAGAGAAGACCCCCCTGACCCCCTAGGTTTGATGTGGGGGCAATAAAAGGGCCCCGCGGGGCAAAAAAAAATAATAATTTTTTTTTCGTATTTTGCGGGGGGCGCCCGGTACGCGCACCGGGGAGCGTACCAGGGAGCGTACCGGGGAGCCTACGAAAGTGAAAAAGAGTATGTAAGAGTTTAAAAAATGATAGCAAATTTGTATTATTGGAAGGTAGTTCTGAAAAGAACTTTATTTTTTATTTTTGTTGTTTTATATTTTTTTATTTTTCTGAACATTTTTTGTTTTTTTTGGTTTTTTTAGGGAAGAAACAAAAAACTGGGAATTAACAGTGGCTCAACAGGAGCAAAAAATAAAAAAATAAGCTACTGCTTTCTTTTCTTGCTGCAGTGGTGGTTGTCTACAGCATCATTAATGAGGGAAATACTTAGTTGCCCGTAGCAGATGGTCTTTCCACAATAAATGCAGACCATCTTTAATCCACCAAATTTAATTTGTATGTTTGGCGTCATTTCGCGCCCTTCTGGTGCTGCAACTGAAATTTCACCTGTGGAGTTGCTGGCCTGAGTATCTCTGTTTTTCTGAAGCATGTCCCGTACCTCAGCCTGTGCCAAATTGTTAGGATGCCACCTCTCCATGTGGCGGATCATTGTGTAATTCCCAAAGGAATACTTTTTCTTTGGGTTGCCCCTGGAGAGGACTTTGTTGCAAATCAAACAGGTGACATGTGGGGCATTCACTTTTTTTTTGCCCAGCAGGGATGGAGAAGTACTCCCATATAAAATGCACTTTCACATGCCTTTCCCTAGGTTCTTCCCGCAAGAATCTCCTAGGCTGTTCCTCCTCATCATCTTCTTCCTCCTCTTCTTCAACTCCTGGAAGGATCTGGGGAGGTGGACCTTCCTTTCTGGGTGGTGGTGGTGGGGATGCACCGGCTGCAGCTACTACTGAAGCCATTTCTCTGCTCACAAATAGGTCTTGCTCTCTCAAAGAAGAAAGTAAGAATGAGGAAAAAAGGAGGGGGATTTCATCATTTGGAGAAAAAAAAGTTGAGAACCAATGAAAAGTGTTATTTTTAGGTCACATGTCCCGACGCGCTTACGTTACGCGCTCCGGCGCGCTTACGTTTTGCACTCCGGGTCGTGCCACGGAGCGCTTCCGGGTGCGTTTACGCAGCGCGCCTAAA
Organism: Lissotriton vulgaris; assembly: GCF_964263255.1. Lineage (NCBI taxonomy): Eukaryota > Metazoa > Chordata > Amphibia > Caudata > Salamandridae > Lissotriton > Lissotriton vulgaris. The sequence goes on along the minus strand of NC_141693.1, from coordinate 1,432,755,381 downwards.
GAACGCATCACGCGGTTACGCGATATGTCACGCTTACGCGGCGCGTCACGATGTTGTTTTCGCTCGCGGCAATTGCGCTGACGGGGCGCTCACCGTTACGCGCACCGGGGCGCTAAACAGAGTTGCGCTTACCGGTACACTGCCCGGTGCGCGTAACGGGAGCGCACCGGGGCAAAAATTAAAAAAATAAATAAAATAAACATAAAAAAATTGTATTAAATAAATATAAAATACATTATTCATTTTAATGAAGTATCTATTTTACAGCTATTGATATAGTAAGGATTTAGCTTTTAAAAAACCTTTGAAATTCACTGAAAAAACCATAGGTTTCTCACCAGTTATAGTTAGGAATTAGCATTTAAAAAACCTATTATATAGTTACCTGGAAATTCTACTGACATAAAACCATTGAAATTACCACGTTATAGTTAGTTGGACTCACTATAACTTGCGCGTGTAATGCACTGCTGATATCATCACATATTACATAATTCATGACATGGTCAGTGACATCACTCATGACATCACTGATGACACCATCCTTGTGACAGAGTAACAGACCTCCTTTCAGTGTAATGTAACCCTTGAAACACATAGTCAAAAAAAGAAACTAAAATGTTCGAAAAAAAAGAGATATCCATACCAGTTACAACCAATTCAGTATTATCACCATCTATATACACTACCACTCATTCATCAATAGTTCTATATAGTCACTCATACATATACTCACTCATCATATGTAGTGATATACCTATACATCCTGTTACACACCGACAGTCATCAAAAAGTTACTCACACACATACTCACACATGCAAATAAACTATTGAACATCCATTTATTTACATATACAGCTATACACACACTACCACCTTACTTCTAAGGAAACTTACACATACTTACTCTCTTAAACAATCACTTATAGAAACACATACTTATTTAAACAATAACTCTTTCAATCTCTCACTCTCACATATACTCAATTATATACATCAATACTCACATATACTACATTAGAACAAATGTAGTTAATGATAAAGATACTAGGGTGACAGTCATTCACTCACTAACACACACATATACACACTCATCCACCCATACAGTCCTGCACATATGCTGTCTTCAAAACTCATACAAACAGTGAGTCAGTCACCACCCATGCAGCCAATTATACACAAAATGAAACACTGATACAAACATTTAAATATTTAAACAATACTCGCTAATATATGTATTCACTAAGATACACTAAATAAGCCAGTTAACTAATCATTTTTTTTTAAAAAAACATCCATTAAGACACTTATTTGAACATGTATTCTTCCATCGACCTTTACATATACATATATAAAACATATTTATTTTTCAGAAAGACACACATTCACTGAATGGTGTCATCAGTGATGTCATGAGTGATGTCACTGACCATGTCATGAGTGATGTAATATGTGATGTCATCAGCAGTGTATTACACGCGCAAGTTATAGTGAGTCCAACTAACTGCGAGTTATAGTTAGCTCAACCAACTATAACAGGCAAATTTCTCTGGTTTTATATGAGTCAAATGTTCAACTAACTATAATGTCCCTGAAACCTATGATTTTTTAAGTGAATTTGTAAGGTTTTCTAAATGCTAAGTCCTACCTATAATGTCTGAAAAAGCTATATTTTTTTCAGTGAATTTCAAAGGTTTTTTAAATGTTAATTTCATATTTTAATGTTTATAAAACCTATATTTTTTCTATTATATTTTTAAATATTTTGGAACTCTATTATACTTCTTTTTTTAACTTTAAAAATGATATAATGTTTTATATCTTCGCATTTCGTATCTGACAGGTTCATGACACCGCGTCCCACGTAACATCATCATATACGTATGAAGTCGCCCCAGCTGCTACTTTGGTATCCGACCGGTATGCGGTACCAAGCCACATGTTACGTCATGTACGTATGGGGTCGCGCCCACTGGCCGTTGCATATGCGAGTGCGAGTGCATGCCGCCAGGCCCTGTGTTACGTCACAGACATATGGTGTTGCGCCGGGTATGCCATTCCCTCTTTTTTTGTCTCAAAAGTATATCTAAATAACTTTAAACAGTATATGACAGCAAATGATAATCTAAAATATTTTAATTATTTATAAATTTCTAACTGCAATAAACATATATTATGATAAATATATTTTCTCAAAATTGTGTTGTGTGCGGCCTCCTTGCACGCTCGGTATGCGATTGCCAATTGACCTTAAAAAAAAGCATTTTATTGCTTCATAACATTTCCATTTGTAACAGTTGGATGACCCCTCTCATTTTAGTCATTCTCTCTACAGCGTTTGATGAGAGACACCTCTTCACCGTAAACAGCTTTTTTTAATGTTTTTTTTCTGTGTACACATATCTTATGCTACACACAACATGCAACGATCATCTTGATCAATTTTCATGGTCTGTACATTAAGCCTTCCACGTGTGATGGCCATGCATCTGAAACGTTACATCAAAAAACAAATGCGTGTTACACGATGCTCCTGGTCTGTGTGTGTACACATTATTGTGCTGCCTTTCGGCCTGGGTATTGGTGGCTCTAATTAGTATCATCAGCCACGGGCAGAGTACACATCCTAGATCACATGTGACAAACAGTAAACAGTAATGTGTAGATTTGTATTGCTGTACGCTCTGTTGTCAGGATTTACCAATATAGTAGTGTGTTATATGTGAGACTTTCAAATTCACCTTTGACATACATTGCTTGACTGTAATGAGCGTTATCACTGTCTATAACGTAGCCTCACTGCTGATCCTCCGTCCATCCGAGCACATTCACATGTGTACGCTTCGCGATAGCAACACTTCTAAAAATACCGCACACCATTGACATGCATGTCTGCGCATATCCACAACCTTGACAACGACATGTGATGTTCATCATTCAATCTTTTCGAACAGCATCTCATTAGCGATAGTTGCCGCCCTCCCGATACATGCTACATTAATGTAAATTGCGCATTCTGCGACATCAAAACTGCAAAAGAAACACACATAAGTACACTTCCTGGCCAGGCAGGAACTGGACAACGCCCAGTTCCCCGGAGCCCAGCCCACTTTTCGTACATATAAATTGGATAACGATGATGCCACATGTCCCAGTTCTTCCACACTGCCTCAGGAGATATGGCCGCAACCAGGACATGCACAAAGGTTTCTGCCACTGCATTACACACGCACATTATGCTTCTAGCATGCGCTCTGTTCCTTTGTATGTGAACCGTGGTATAACATATTATTATTTAACCTTGTGTATTGTCGTGCACTCCAACTCCTCTTTGAACTACGATTACAACTAACAGTTGGTAGATCATTCTTCAAAAACGAAGAATGCACTCAACTGGTGTTTTCGATTCAGCTTGAAATAAACCTTCAATGACCTCCAGAAATTTCCACTATTAAATTATTTCTCCCTTTTCAGACACTGAATTACTTGACGAAAATGGGCGGAGTCAGTGCTCACCCCGTAATGATGCCCTCGGCATTCGGACGCCTTCCATCATGGTATCAAGACATCATCCCCGACCGGAGATCTGCTCTCCCACCCTACAAAAGTACCCCGGACTCGGAGCTTGTACACACCGATGGTGGCAGGTGAGCAGTGAAACCTCTGTGCGAGGACCTACAATTGAGCACAGTGCGGGGGAAGGGGCTGGGGTGCAGCAGCCTGGGTGCACAGGTGCAGGCAAGTGATGTTCCCGTAGCTAATAATCTAATCTCTGGCCATACTGCGGGAGGGGTTAGGTGCATCAGCCTGTGTGCGCAGGTACGAACAAACGATGTGGCCGTCCGGAATGATGTGATCTCTGACCTCATTCAGTCATATCTCTGTCTCATTTTAATGACCTGCTGGACCATAATGTAGGCCTGAACCAGCAGGCAGCGCTACCCTACAGACATGTGTAGAGCGCTGTGCTGTGGGAGGGGTGGGCTGCATCAGCCTGGGTGCGCAGGTGCGAAAAAGCGACGTTAATGAATTAAATTAATTAATTGTGGGTTTCTAACGCGCTAGAATCCCCGACTCCCGAAGGAGTATCTCTGCGCAATAGACCGCTGGGGAACCCGTCCTGGCTTTCCCTGTGAGATGGTCCCTACTGGGTATCTCCAAGGTGAAACCGGGCATCCCCAGCGTATGTGGGGGGCCGTTGTGGAGATGAGGCAAGCTAATGCCCAGAGTTGCCGAGTGTGATCCCTGGTTAGAGTAGGCACCGAGGTAAGAATTTTCGAGTCCACTGACCCTGGTCCACGACCCTGCCGCGTCGGGAATTGAACCCTGGTCCCGGGCCATCCTCTGCTCCCGGGTCTGCCGCCTCTAACCAGTGAGCCACACCACTCCACGTTGCTGTACGTAATGATGTGATCTCTGACATGATTCAGTCTCATCTTTGTCTCATTTTAAGGACCTGCTGGACCGTACTGTAGGCCTGAGCCAGCGGGCAGCGCTGCCCTACAGACAAGTGGTGTTGGCTTTTGGGGCACTGTACTGAGCTCATTACTAAGTGTACATGCACACAGGTTTCCGCCACTGCATTACACGTGCACATTATGCTTCTAGCATGCGCTCTGTTCCTTTGTATGGAAACGTTAGCATAACATTATTATTTAACCTTGTGTATTCTCGTGCACTCCAACTCCTCTTTGAACCATGATTACCACTAATAGTTGGTAGATCCTACTTCAAAAATGAAGAATGCACTCAACTGGTGTTTTCTATTCGGTTTGAAATAAACCTTCATTTACCTCCAGACGTTTCCACCATTAAATCATTTCTCCCTTTTCAGACACTGAATTAATTGACCGAAAATGGGCAGAGTGGGTGCTCACCCCTGATGATGCCCTCGGCATTCTGAGACCTTCCATCATGGTATCAAGACACCGTCCCCGACCTGAGACCTGCTCTCCCACCCCACAAATGTCCCCTGGAGTCGGAGCTTGCACCGGCACGCTGTTGGACACACCAGTGGTGCAAGGTGAGCAGCAAAGCCTCAGTGCGCAGGACCTACAATTGAGCACAGTTCTGGGAAAGGTGCTGGAGTGCAGCACCCTGGGTGCACAGGTTCAGGCAAGCCATGTACCCATAGCTAATAATGTAATCTCTGGCCTCATTCATATGTTTCATTTTAAGGACTTGCTCGACCACACTCTTTCTCGCTGACCCCAGCGTCCTAGACAAACGAGTGATGGAACGTAAACACTGAGGGCTGGGTGTAGTAGGCCGACGCTCTGTCTCTTCATCCCTCTGTTCTTTTGACTCTCCCTCCCCTTCTCCCTTCCACCCACTCGCTCTCCCTCCCATTCTCATTATATTCCTTTCATTCGGACTGCCTTTCTTTTCTTCTTCAAAATGGCACATATACTTATGTTTCATTTTTGTCTTTCAGGTTTTGTACGCTGCTTCCCGAAGAGTTACACCCACATATTTCATGTTTTACTGTCGTTTGTTCTAATAAACTTCTGTTTCCATTTATTTGTATTGTTTTAATAAAGATTTGTTTTCCAATAAATAAGTGAGTGTATAGGTCTTTTTCTGACAACACTTGTCTATAGTTTATTGTGAACATCGTCTGTTTATAGGAGGTTATGAGGGAAAACATTTGTAATTTTGCGGAGCACCTACCAAATATAAACCAACAGACTATTACATAAATGAAGCCTGCGTAATTCTAAAACTGCAAGGTTTCAAAGTATGTATCACTTTATAACACCATGAGTACTGCCTGTGTGATTACAGAACCAATAAGGCACTGCCTAGGACCACCGCGGCTTCAGGGACTGCAGAGGCCCACCCTGCCCATTTAAGTAAAGCACCGGAGGGTGGCAATCCCCGGACTTCATTTGGCCTTAAAGCCCCCCGAACAATTAGTAAACAATACCCGGGAAGGTGGCGATCCCGTAGGCTGTGAAACGTCTCTGTGCTCCCATGCCTAATTTACATGTGACATTATGATCCCCAGTCCTACAGAGACCCCGCAATATAATAATAAGATTAGCCACATAACATTACCCAACAGGAGCCTCATTTAAATCAACGAGTGAGACTCCGCTTTTTTTTCTCTCCATTTTACCATTCGGATCCGCTCTATTAAAGCGATACAAGGTTTTCCTCCTCTCACTTCAATTAGTCAAACAAGGATTTGCTATCACAGGGTAGAAGCCATGCACCCACCCTCTAATCGCAAACATAAATGTCCCACGGATGCACACCCCGGGACATTGTATGAGCTGCGTCTGGGGGGTAGCTCTCCCTAGGACCATGATGCATTGGTTCGTATAAACGCATACTAACACTACTTACACACGTGTAGTACAGCAACCAGAGTGTAGTGAAGAGGCAGAGGAAGCGCAACATCTAAAATTATAAATCCTACCAGAGGTTGGATGACATAATTCAATGAGCCGACGAACCTGGGATGAGTAGAAACAGCTACACGAAGAAAACGGGTCTTCAGAACAATGCAAGCAACTTTGAAATATTGGTGAGTGCTGCCTTCTTTTTACATTCTCCCACTCGTCGCCAAATTTATGTAGTGAAGAGATGGACAGCAGTGGATCTGATAAGTAGATTTATTGCAGTAAAACATGACACCTTAAACACCCACCAACAGGAGCAGACAGCAAGGCAACCGTCTTCTCCAGCAAAGTCTACAAACTCCCCAAGGTTCCCCTCATGACAGCCCTACATTCTTACATTACATACTTACATTCTAGTAGAATTACATAATAAAATACTACTATGTCTTATATTGGAATACTACACAGAGCACATGACTTTACAGCAATGAGCTCCTGGTTTCATCCAGGAGCCTTGAGACCGGTAGGGGTGAGTAGTTCGCTTCCCGCTCCCTGTACTATATAAGCACAAACTAACACTACTTCCACAGGTATACTACAGCCCCTAGAACAAATCACTTTACAGCAAAGAGCTCCCGATTTAGGCTCACGGTTTAATCCCCGAGGTTTCAGACCAGTAGGAGAAAGTAGTTCGCTACCCACTCACTATATACTATAAACTCATACTAACACTACTTACACAGTTATACTACAGCAGCTAGTATCCGTCAGTGCCCAGAGCCCATCACTTTACAGCAATCAGCTCGGTTTGATCCCCGGGTCTTCACACCGGTAGGCATGAGTACTTTGCTTCCAGTATAGTATAAACACACGGTAGCGGTCAGTAGTTCGCTTCCCACTCCCTGTATAGTATAAACGCCTACTACCACTACTTGCACACATATACTACAGTGCCCAGAGCCCATCCCTTTACAGCTATCACCTCGGTTGGATCCCCAAGTCTTCACTCTGGTAGCGTGAGTACTTCGCTTCCCGCTTCCGGTAAAGTATAAACCCACGATAGCGGTCAGTAGTTTGCTTCCCACTCCCTGTATGGTATAAATGCCTACTAACACTACTTGCACATGTATGCTACAAAGACAAGAGCACATCACTTAATAGCAATGAGCTCACAGTTTAGGTTCTCGGTTTCATACCCAAGTGTAGCAGCATATCATCTCAGCATCATGTCACTCTGAGCAACACCGCACTTTCAGACAACCCCACAGAGCTTACAGTGCTCCTACCCTCCTTTCCTACTTTTTTCGCCCTTTTTTCCCCTTACTCACTTCAACAGAATCACAAAATGGAGGCCAACCATTGCTATTTGCAACTGCTCGCAGCAAGCTCGTGCTCGTAACGCCTCAGCCAATCAGATGGCAGAATTCCGAAATATCAATATCTGTAAATTTTTATATTTCTCAAAAACTTCTGAACAGATTTACACCAAAGCGTGTTTTCTAGACCAAGACCCTTCTCCCTGTCAAATTTGGGGTAATTCCAATCACCCGTTCGACCTGTAGCTTTGTCTAAAGCATCCTATGGAAATTAACATGGAGAAAACACGTTTTCGGACCCCCTTTTTTCTCATCCCCCCTTGACGAATCACCCCCAAACTTTTAACATAGAAGCTGATATGAACAAAGAATTAGTTTGGAACATTTCATGAAGATTCATCAAGCAACGCCAAAGTTAAAAGCAAAACAAAAAATACTGTCGCCAGTAGGTAGTTATAGTTAGGATTATTTTCAATAGGGAAATTGCAACATTCTATTGTGAATAACTTTGGCGCCGGTTGAGGAATCTGCCAGAAAATTTCCTCAAATTTGCCTCGCGGCGCTCCAGTCCTTCCCTGAAAGTATGGGGGGGATTCGTCAAGCGGGGGCCGAGAAAAAAGGGGGTCGCAAAACATGTTTTCCCCATGTTAATTTCCATAGGGCGGTCGACCTCACTTTTAGCCCGAACGGCTGAATTGATTTCCACCAAACTTGGCAAAATTGTAGGGACTAGTAGCCCGATGTGCCTTTGCTATGTCTCAAGATATGTGCTCCAGTGGATTTTGAGTAATTTAGGTTCAAAAAAATATATATATCTATAAGCGCGCCCCGGTACGCGCACCGGAGCGCTAACCAGCGCGCTACGCGAGTTCGCGCGCAGAAAGCTGATTGGCTCTCGGGTGTCTGTCAACATTCCAAACAGTCCGGAGTGGCCGCCATCTTGTGTCTCGGTAGGATCGAGACACAAGGGGTGGCTAAAACAAAGAGGGAAGTGACCATAAGGGGGCAGAGTAGACCCCCCCTGACCCCTTAGGTTTGATGTGGGGGCAATAAAAGGGCAAAACATTTTTTTTTTCCGATTTGCGCGGGGGGGGGGGGGGGGGAGCGACCGGTACGCGCACCGCGGAGCGTACCGGGGAGCGTACCATGGGGAAAAAAGAATGATAGCTTTTTTAAAAAAATTAACCTTTTTTTATAATTTGTAGGTAGTTCTAAAAAGAACTGTTTTTTTCTTCTTTTTGTTGTTTTATATTTTATGTTATTTTGAACATTTTGTACTTTTTTTGGCTTTTATGAACTATTTTATATTTTGTTTGTTATTTTTATGGGGAGAAACAAAAAACAGGGAATTGAAAACGGCTCAACTGGAGCAAAAAAATCAGGAAATAATTATAGATTTTTGGGGCATTTGTGGTTGTCACCAGCACGGTTGATGAGCGTTATGCTTTGCTCACCATAGGTGATGGTCTTACCACAAAAAATACAAGAGATCTTGTACTGCCCAACCTTTGATTGAATGTTTGGGACCATCTCCCTTGTCTCTGGTCCCGATGGAGTGGGTTGCTTTCTTTTGGAGGTGCTGGGTGAAGATTGGGGAGGGTTACTGGCCAGTTTTCTCACCTCTGCGGCAGCATAGTTGTTGGGATGCTTGAGCTGCATGTGCCGAATCATGGTGCTATTGCCAAATGAATATTTCTTTTTAGGGTTCCCCCTTGAAAGTTAAATGCCACAGATTTGGCAAGTCACCTTTGGCGCATTCACTTTCTTCTTGCCCTCTGGGATGGAAAAAAAGTCCCATACAATGTGCTGCTTTGGCCTATATGGGGTATTGTCTTCTGGCAGCCACCTTCTCCCCTCCTCCTCCTCCTCCTCTTCTTCTTGACCACCAATGTGATGTTGTGGTGGTCCTCTTGGTGGTGGTGGTGGTGCAGGTGCACTACATGAAATAATTGGAGAGAGGGTCCGAGGGAATATTTAACGACCTAGGCACAGTTATAATTCCCCTTTAAACAATAGAACACACAAAGAATAACTGTGGGTCTAAACATGTAAAACACCTATGTGTGTGGAAATGGCTATGTGTAAGCTGCAGATGTAAGCAAACTACAGGAGATTTACCTATTGTGAGTAAGTGTCTATCAGTTACTGTTCCTATACTGCCCAATTCATCATGTGGTCTACTTCACAGTAGGTAGTCCGAGTTAACCAACTCCAGGGTGTTATTGGGAGATGGTTGGTATTGACGAGATAGTTTATAGGGTGATAGGTAGATGTTGTTTGTAACTGAAAGCAGTGCAAATGTGATTAGTGAATAGTGATAAAAGAAGGGGTGTGTCTGTAGTAAAATTGGATAGTGAACGCAATATACCTTTATTCTGGAGCTGTGCACTTCCAACAATAAAAACAAATTGAGTGCAAAAGAGTCAGATGATTTTAACAAATAAATACTGACTGGGTTATCTGGTCGACATGTTTCTGCAGACATTTAATGGTCTACATTGGTACCTGCCACTTCTTCAGGACCCATAAACTTAATTGCTACTGCTTATATAGTGAATAAAAAACAATTGTGAACAATATGAAAAATGTCACCTGTTCACATCTGGATTCCCTCCTGGTAGAATAGAAGAATTTCAGATGTCGAGTAGCCATATCACACACAAACATAGACAAACATAAGAACAAAAGTAGGAAAACATACCATCATTAGTATGAATTACCACCATATTTATTTGTGTATTGTTCTTACATGGCTATTGAATTGAGTATTATCAAAACAACATATGCTCACCTTTGATTCAAGGGGGAAGTGCTTCCGCCTCACCTGGCAAGCAGCTCAGGACAATGGAGCACCGCTCTATAGTACAAAAAATTAAAATAAGCTTGTGATAACCTATGTGGTCGCCTTGCAGTAAAACACTCAGGGGGTCAAATCAGAAGTACAAAGATTGGCCAGTGCTTGATCCATTTTGAACGTGAATAAAAAATGGACTTGTTATGTATTTGAAACAGGATTTAAAGATCTTTCCATCTGTAAGTGCTGTCTGTATTACTAGATGGGGTAATGGTTTCTGTGCACCGAAAGAGAGCCAGTTCAATTAAAGCGCCCGTTTCGTGGTGTAATGTGGAGCGATGCAGTTTCTTCTCATTGGAAGACTAACGTGTAATTTGACACGAGGCTTTTCTTAAAAAAAGGGCGTTATCCAGAGGAAATCATAAACAACTTTATGCAAGGCTCTGAATAGTGAAGCCCTATGGAAATACGACTTCATTCCTTTGTCGGATTTCATAAAAATTGCTCGGATGTTTATGTGCATTCTCAATGAAACGCTGTGGTTTATGTGTTATGACCTAACAGGGACCCCATGTGATGATCAGGGGCCTCTCACTCTTCTGCATCAGAGCTCGGTTCCTTACGCGTATTAAACAGACTGCGTTAGTATTGTCTGTTATTTCAGAGCACAGTACGCCTTCTGCTCGCGTTTAAACAGCAAACCCAATTCATGCTCTAAATTGTGAACTCGGGTACACGTAGGTAAACATGGCAGACTGTATTGGCGCTCTATGATAATGTTTACACTCAGGATGGTGTCAGGGTACCAAACAGGAAAGGCATTCCTAGCACGCATTTTTACAATCAATCTCAATGCATCATGTTCTCCTTACCTCTCTGTTTGTACTCCTGGCAGCCTTCTGAGCTGTTTGGGGAGGTACCGCGGCAGAGGCTTGTCGCTTCCTTATTGGCTATGGCTCAATTCCTATTGGGTATCTTAGACCACGTGCTCCCTCAGCCATTTATGGGAGATGTAGTCCACACAGTCGCCCTTTTATTATCTTATAGCTAACCATGTGTATAATGTAATTACATATCTGTTTATTCACAATTAATGGTCAGTAATTATGAATACCAAATCACCCTTATGGAATGGCGATGTGGATATTAAAGAAAATTAGTTATTAGAGAAGTACTTGAAGGGTAAAAAACACCAAATGAAAGACCAATTTTTTCATGAATTAGCGAGACTGGTTTAAAAAAATACTGATGACTACCTACATTCTTATGTAATCAGAGTCAAGCGTTCGTAATTTAAGATAAACAACAACTAGGTTATTACCCTATGGGGTCTCTCATCCTGTAAAGGTATAACAGGATGGGTATTTTTCATTCAGTTATACAAAAAGTTAATTTGAAAATAGCGTTTCATAGTGACATCCAAGGGATATCTTCATTAAGGCCTGCATTGTCACAATTTAGCTTGTAGACCCATTTCTGCTCTATCATAAAGAGATGTTTGGACACATCAGTTATATGTGCCGGGATGTTTGGTTGTTCCAAAACAGTCCATTCAAATTCAGTTGGTTTATGCCTAGCTTCAATGAAGTGGTTCGTTAGTCTGGTGGCCTGCCTACTGCACCTAATTGTGCTCTTGTGTTCAGAAATTCTTGTCTTTATTTTTCGAGTAGTCATCCCGACGTACCTGAGTGAACAGGGACAGGTAATTAGATAGATCAGTTGACTACTATTACAGTTGGTAAAACATATTCGTTCCCACGGCCGACCTGTTCCTATATCGATGGGGGTGGAACGTTTGGTCTGTGGGCAGGCTGCACAATTTCCACAGGGATGGTGTCCTGTTACGGGAGGCATGTTCCATAGTGTGCCCACTTGATGGACCGTTCTCGTGGGTGGTCTGGTATGTACCAACTGATCTTTGAGGCTGGTGCCACGCTTGTAAGCAAAAAGAGGTCGTTCCAGGGAATCAGTTCCAGTGTTTAGTATTCTCCAATCTTTTAGAATGATGCGTTGAATCGCATTTGATCTTGTGCTGAAGGTATTGACGCATGTCACTCTCTTATTTGTCTCCTTCGGGATCTGCGGGCCGAAGACGGCTGTAATGCCAGAAACCGGTCCCCGGGAGCTTGTTTCCTTCCCAGTGTAAGAATTGGCTTTTGTAGTTTGGTTTGCCCTGTTCCCATCATGCACTGGGACAGGAACAGACTAATTTGCATACAGCCAGGTTCTGAAACTGGGATGGTGCAGTGAGCTAAAAAACGGTGTTGGATCTAGCCCTGATCTCTTGACTGGGTGAGGGCTTTCTGCTTAATTCAGAGACTCTGTCCCTCACCACCCCTTGTTGTAAATATTTTTGTCCACCCTAAGCGTGGAAGGGTATTCTCAGATGTGAGACCCTTGCTCATTGCACCATCAGGATTCAAGCAAACCGGGCCGAAGACGGCTGTAATGCCAGAAACCGGTCCCCGGGAGCTTGTTTCCTTCCCAGTGTAAGAATTGGCTTTTGTAGTTTGGTTTGCCCTGTTCCCATCATGCACTGGGACAGGAACAGACTAATTTGCATACAGCCAGGTTCTGAAACTGGGATGGTGCAGTGAGCTAAAAAACGGTGTTGGATCTAGCCCTGATCTCTTGACTGGGTGAGAGCTTTCTGCTTAATTCAGAGACTCTGTCCCTCACCACCCCTTGTTGTAAATATTTATGTCCTGTTACGGGAGGCATGTTCCATAGTGTGCCCACTTGATGGACCGCTCTCGTGGGTGGTCTGGTATGTACCAACTGATCTTTGAGGCTTGTGCCACGCTTGAAAGCAAAAAGAGGTCGTTCCAGGGAATCAGTTCCAGTGTTTAGGATTCTCCAATGTTTTAGAATGATGCGTTGAATCGCATTTGATCTTGTGCTGAATGTATTGACGCATGTCACTCTCTTATTTGTCTCCTACGGGATCTGCGGTTCAAGCAGGGCTTCACGGTTATTGTTAGCTGCTCTCTTTTTTGAGCGTTTAATCAGTTTTTTGGGATAATTATTTTCTTCAAGTTTGTCTTCCAAGTCCTTAGAATGTTTGTTGAAATCCTCCATGTTCGAGCAATTCCGCTGTATCTGTAGAAATTGCCCAAATGGCAGATTGTCACGCAGTGACTTGGGGTGGCAGCTGTTATATTGTAGCAGGGAATTGCGAGCCATAGACTTCCTGTATAGCTCAGACTGAAGACCTTGCGATGTTACTGTGATTAATAGGTCTAAGAAAGCCAGTGAATCATGATTGTATTCAATTGTGAAACGCAAGAATCCATTGCGGTTATTCAGCCATTCATGGAAGGCTAAAAGAGACGGTATATCCCCACGCCACTCCACCAGATTATCGTCGATATACCTCTCCCAAACCCGTACAGATGTTAAGTACGGGTTCCCAGTATGCAGTACGTGATCTTGTTCGAATTTGTGCATATACAAATTAGCCAGGCTCGGCACGAAAACGCTGCCCATGCTAGTCCCAGATGTTTGTAGGTAGCATTGACCCTCAAATTCGAAAAGGTTTTCTTTCATGGCTATTGTAGCCAGATCCATGATCACGGAAACAGGTGTTATAGAATCCAGATCTTGTTCTCTTAATAGGGTTTCTATAACTTCTAACGTTTCATTCTGGGGGATGGAGGTATATAATGACTCCACGTCGAAAGATACTAAGAGGTCTGTCGTGGAGTCAAATTCTATTCCAGGCAACAGCCTCAACAAATCTTTCGTATCTTGTAGATAGGTAGGCATGAGTTTCACCATTGGTCTTAAAAAGGTGTCCACAAAAGTTGATAGAGGTTCCAACACAGATCCAATGCTGGAGATGATAGGTCGGCCTGGAGGGGGTCTCTGCTCTTTATGAATTTTAGGCAGAATATAGAAATATGGTTTGATTGGGTGTGGGGTCTGTAGGAAGGCAGCCTCATTGGTCGTGATCCATCCTTCTGCCAATGCCTCCTCTGCAATGTGTCCAATGATCATAGTTAATCTGGTCGTGGGATCTTCCGTCAGAAGCTGATAGGATCGTGTGTCTCCCAACTGTCGTAAGCACTCTTCTCTGTAAGCTGTTGTGTCCATGAGTACAGTCGCACCGCCTTTGTTGGCTGGTTTGATTGTAATCGACTGGTCGTTCATCAAGGCCTTCAATGCCTCCTGTTCTGATTTGGGAATGTTCATAAAGGGTTTGTGGTTTTGTTTGAACAATTCTTGTATATCATGTTGAACTGCTTCTTCAAAAGTTATATCTTTTGCTGGCACAGTAGCGGCCAGAGGACTGAACGTCGATGGTCTTTTAAGTCCGGTATTCAGGACTCCTGTTTCTTCACTGTCATCCTTTGAAAAGAAAAAGTGGAGTCTCACCTTCCTAACAAAATTTGAAATTTCAATCTGAGTCAGGAAAGGGTCTCCTACGTTTGTTTTGACAAATCCAAGGCCTCGGCTGAGTACCTTTTCTTCCAGCGGTGTGAGGGTCCGCGAGCTCAGATTAATTATGAGGCTGCCCCCGTGCTCGTTCCTGAGGGATACGTTTGCTGCTCCGAAGGTCCATCGATTGTGGGGGGACATTCCACTGTACTTGGCCTTGTGGGGGCCGGTGTCTCCTGCGCGACCTCCCTCAGCCATACCCTAAAAAAGGAGGCATGTGTTGGCCCGGTTGGAAAGGTCCTGGTGCATAGGGACCCATCTCCTGGGGAAACTGAAATTGTCCTTGCATCCACGGGTTTGGAGGCCACCATGGGTTAAATTGATTTTGGTTGTAGTGTTGACCCCTCCTTTGTCTCCAATTGCCTTTCCCTCTATTGGTGGTTGCTAGATTGTGGGCATTGGAAGAGTCCGAGTCACTGGAATTATCTTCCGATGAAGATGTCCCGTAAGTGAAACCTCCTCTTTTACCATTACGATTGAATGGTGTGGAGACATAGTTAGCACTTGTATAAGGGTAAATCTTTTCCTTAGAGAATTTCGCTAGATCTTTTTTACATTTTTCAAGCTTAGAAAATAGAACATTGTCTATGAAATCTTTGTTTGTTTTATTATTCTCATCTTGTTGTTTGGTGAATAATTTACCGGAGATAGTGGTTCTTATTTGTCCCTCCAAAGTCTGAATCTCTACCATGAGCTTATCTGCAGCTTTTTTTGCAGTTTTGATAATTAGTACAAGTCAATCTCTCATACATTTCCAAGCGATGAGGTACCAATCTCTTATGAAGTCCTCATCATCCAGAAATAGCCTTGGGGAGTTTGTGACTATTAGTCCTGAAGGGGCTCCATTACCCCAGAGATATTCGGCCATAGTAATCCCATGGATACTGATATGGGAATGACTCTTTTTTAGTATCAAAATTTTGGGCCACCAATCTTCACTTGTTTCTTGGGGTTTAGGTAAAGTGTCAAGCATACTTGGATTATCCTCAAGGATGGTTTGAATTTCTGCCTCATCATATGCTAGGCCTAAATTAGTCACCATCTTCTCAGTAAGAGATGAAGTAGTGTTGTGTGTTTGTATCTAATGACCTAAGAGTTACTGAAACTGCAAAGCTAATAACAAAGGCCAGCACAGCTAAATTCGCCACATCAATCGTGGATGTGGGAAAAGAGAGACAAAATTCTCACTTTAATATTAAAAGGACCCGCAGCCTCGGCTGCTCAAGAAAGACAATACATGAAATAATTGGAGAGAGGGTCCGAGGGAATATTTAACGACCTAGGCACAGTTATAATCCCCCTTTAAACAATAGAAAACACAAAGAATAACTGTGGGTCTAAACATGTAAAACAGCTATGTGTGTGGAAATGGCTATGTGTAAGTTGCAGATGTAAGCAAACTACAGGAAATTTACCTATTGTGAGTAAGTGTCCATCAGTTACTGTTCCTATACCGCCCAATTCATCATGTGGTCTACTTCACAGTAGGTAGTCCGAGTTAACCAACTCCAGGGTGTTATTGGGAGATGGTTGGTATTGATGAGATAGTTTATAGGGTGATAGGTAGATGTTGTTTGTAACTGAAAGCAGTGCAAATGTGATTAGTGAATAGTGATAAAAGAAGGGGTGTGTCTGTAGTAAAATTGAATAGTGAACGCAATATACCTTTATTCTGGAGCCGTGCACTTCCAACAATAAAAACAAATTGAGTGCAAAAAAGTCAGATGATTTTAACAAATAAATACTGACTGGGTTATCTGGTCGACATGTTTCTGCGGACATTTAAAGGTCTACATTGGTACCTGCCGCTTCTTCAGGACCCATAAACTTAATTGCTACTGCTTATATAGTGAATAAAAAACAATTGTGAACAATATGAAAAATGTCACCTGTTCACATCTGGATTCCCTCCTGGTAGAATAGAAGAATTTCAGATGTCAAGTAGCCATATCACACACAAACATAGACAAACATAAGAACAAAAGTAAGAAAACATACCATCATTAGTATGAATTACCACCATAATTATTTGTGTATTGTTCTTACATGGCTATTGAATTGAGTATTATCAAAACAACATATGCTCACCTTTGATTCAAGGGGGAAGTGCTTCCGCCTAACCTGGCAAGCAGCTCAGGACAATGGAGCACCGCTCTATAGTACAAAAAATTAAAATAAGCTTATGATAACGTATGTGGTCGCCTTGCAGTAAAACACTCAGGGGGTCAAATCAGAAGTACAAAGATTGGCCTGTGCTTGATCCATTTTGAATGTGAATAAAAAATGGACTTGTTATCTATTTGAAACAGGATTTAAAGATCTTTCCATCTGTAAGTGCTGTCTGTATTACTAGATGGGGTAATGGTTTCTGTGCACCGAAAGAGAGCCAGTTCAATTAAAGCGCCTGTTTCGTGTTGTAATGTGGAGCGATGCAGTTTCTTCTCATTGGAAGACTAACGTGTAATTTGACACAAGGCTTTTCTTAAAAGAAGGGGGTTATCCAGAGGAAATCATAAACAACTTTATGCAAGGCTCTGAATAGTGAAGCCCTGTGGAAATACGACTTCATTCCTTTGTTGGATTTCATAAAAACTGCTCGGTTGTTTATGTGCATTCTCAATGAAACGCTGTGGTCTATGTGTTATGACCTAACAGCGACCCCATGTGATGATCAGGGGCCTCTCACTCTTCTGCATCAGAGTTCGGTTCCTTACGCGTATTAAATAGACTGCGTTAGTATTGTCTGTAATTTCAGAGCACAGTAAGCCTTCTGCTCGCGTTTAAACAGCAAACCCAATTCATGCTCTAAATTGTGAACTCGGGTATACGTAGGTAAACATGGCAGACTGTATTGGTGCTCTATGATAATGTTTACACTCGGGATGGTGTCAGGGTACAAAACAGGAAAGGCATTCCTAGCGCGCATTTTTACAATCAATCTCTATGCATCATGTTCTCCTTACCTCTCTGTCGGTACTCCTGGCAGCCTTCTGGGCTGTTTGGGGAGGTACCGCGGCAGAGGCTTGTCGCTTCCTTATTGGCTATGGCTCAATTCCTATTGGGTATCTTAGACCACGTGCTCCCTCAGCCATTTATGGGAGATGTAGTCCACACAGTCACCCTTTTATTATCTTATAGCTAACCATGTGTATAATTTAATTACATATCTGTTTATTCACAATTAATGGTCAGTAATCATGAATACCATATCACCCTTATGGAATGGCGACATGGATATTAAAGAAAATTAGTTATTAGAGAAGTACTTGAAGGGTAAAAAACACCAAATGAAAGACCAATTTTTTCATGAATTAGCGAGACTGGTTTAAAAAAATACTGATGACTACCTACATTCTTATGTAATCAGAGTCAAGCGTTCGTAATTTAAGATAAACAACAACTAGGTTATTACCCTATGGGGTCTCTCATCCTGTAAAGGTATAACAGGATTGGTATTTTTCATTCAGTTATACAAAAAGTTAATTTGAAAATAGCGTTTCATAGTGACATCCAAGGGATATCTTCATTAAGGCCTGCTTTGTCACAATTTAGCTTGTAGACCCATTTCTGCTCTATCATAAAGAGATGTTTCGACACATCAGTTATATGTGCCGGGATGTTTGGTTGTTCCAAAACAGTCCATTCAAATTCAGTTAGTTTATGCCTTGCTTCAATGAAGTGGTTCGTTAATCTGGTGGCCTGCCTACTGCACCTAATTGTGCTCTTGTGTTCAGAAATTCTTGTTTTTGTTTTTCGAGTAGTCATCCCGACGTACCTGAGTGAACAGGGACAGGTAATTAGATAGATCAGTTGACTACTATTACAGTTGGTAAAACGTCTTTGTTCCCACGGCCGACCTGTCCCTATATAGATGGTGGTGGAACGTTTGATCTGTGGGCAGGCTGCACAATTTCCACAGGGATGGTGTCCTGTTACGGGAGGCATGTTCCATAGTGTGCCCACTTGATGGACCGTTCTCGTGGGTGGTCTGGTATGTACCAACTGATCTTTGAGGCTGGTGCCACGCTTGTAAGCAAAAAGAGGTCGTTCCAGGGAATCAGTTCCAGTGTTTAGTATTCTCCAATCTTTTAGAATGATGCGTTGAATCGCATTTGATCTTGTGCTGAAGGTATTGACGCATGTCACTCTCTTATTTGTCTCCTTCGGGATCTGCGGTTCTAGCAGGGCTTCACGGTTATTGTTAGCTGCTCTCTTTTTTGAGAGTTTAATGAGTTTTTTGGGATAATTCTTTTCTTCAAGTTTGTCTTCCCAATCCTTAGAATGTTTGTTGAAATCCTCCATGTTCGAGCAATTCCGCTGTATCCGTAGAAATTGCCCAAATGGCAGATTGTCACGCAGTGACTTGGGGTGGCAGCTGTTATATTGTAGCAGGGAATTGCGAGCCATAGGCTTCCTGAATAACT
This sequence comes from Lissotriton vulgaris, assembly GCF_964263255.1. Lineage (NCBI taxonomy): Eukaryota > Metazoa > Chordata > Amphibia > Caudata > Salamandridae > Lissotriton > Lissotriton vulgaris. The sequence continues at coordinate 1,432,736,066 of NC_141693.1, read as the reverse complement.
CAGACTTAAGACCTTGCGATGTTACTGTAATTAATAGGTCTAAGAAAGCCAGTGAATCATGATTGTATTCAACTGTGAAAGGCAAGAATCTATTGCGGTTATTCAGCCATTCATGGAAGGCTAAAAGAGACGGTATATCCCCACGCCACACCACCAGAATATCGTTGATATACCTCTTCCAAACCCGTACAGATGTTAGGTACGGGTTCCCAGTATGCAGTACGTGATCTTGTTCGAATTTGTGCATATACAAATTAGCCAGGCTCGGCGCGAAAACGCTGCCCATGCTAGTCCCAGATGTTTGTAGGTAGCATTGACCCTCAAATTCGAAAAAGTTTTCTTTCATGGCAATTGTAGCCAGATCCATGATCACGGAAACAGGTGTTATAGAATCCAGATCTTGTTCTCTTAATAGGGTTTCTATAACTTTTAATGTTTCATTCTGGGGGATGGAGGTATATAATGACTCCATGTTGAAAGATACTAAGAGGTCTGTCGTGGAGTCAAATTCTATTCCAGGCAACAGCCTCAACAAATCTTTCGAATCTTGTAGATAGGTAGGCATGAGTTTTACCATTGGTCTTAAAAAGGTGTCCACAAAAGTTGATAGAGGTTCCAGCACAGATCCAATGCTGGAGATGCTCCAGCTGCTGCTGCTACTGTAGCCATTTTAAAGTAGAAAATATTACTCAAAGATCTCCAAACAGGTCTTCCTCAGTCAAAGGACAAAGTCAGAATAAGGAAAAAAGGTGGGGGCTTTCATCATTTGGCAAAAAAAACTGTCCTGAACCAATGAAAAGTGTTATTTTCAGGTCACATGACCCGGGCTTTCATCATTTGGAAACCAAAACTGTTCTGCACCAATAAAAAGTGTTATTTTCAGGTCACATGACCCGACGCGCTTACGCGATGCGGCCCCGGGCGCGCCCCAGGGCCCGTCGCGTAAGCGCGTCGGATGCATACGTTGCGCGATCGTATTCGCTCGAGTGCTTCCGGGTGCACTTACGCCGTGCATATCACGTGGAAGCGGCTACGTGATACGTCACGATGATGTTTTCGTTCGCGGCAATAGCGCTATCGGGACGCTCACCAGTGCGTGCCCCGGGGTGCGCCGGAAAACTGCGCTTTCCGGCGCAATAGTATTATATAAATATACGATATAGGACTCATTATAAAAAATATTACATTTCATAGGTTTGAGGCCCTATATATAGTTAGGAATCAGCATTTAAAAAACCTATTAAATTCACTGAAAAAACCATAGGTTTCACACCAGTTATAGTTAGCTGGAAATTTTACTGACATAAAACCATAGAAATTCCAACGTTATAGTTAGTTGGACTCACTATAACAAGCGCGCCTGAAATGCACTGCTGATGACGTCACATATTACATCACTCATGACATCGTCAGTGACATCACTCATGACATCACTTATGACACCATCCTTGTGACAGAGTGACAGACCTCCTTTTAGTGTAATGTAACCCTTGAAACACATATTCAAAAATAGAAACTAACATTTTTCAAAAAAAATGGAGATACCCATACCAGTTACAACAACCAATTCAGTAATTCCACCATCTATATACACATCCACTCATTCACCAACAGTTCTATATAGTCACTCATACATATACTCACTCATCATATGTAGTGATACATCTATACATCCTGTTATACACCGACAGTCATCCAAAAGTTACTCACACACATACTCACACATGCAAATAAACTATTGAACATCCATTTATTTGCATATGCAACTATACACACACTACCTCCTTACTTCTAAGGAAACTTACACATACTTACTCTCTTAAACAATCACTTAAAGAAACACATACTTATTTAAACAGGAACTCTTACAATCTCTTATTCTCACATATACTCACTTATATACATCAAAACTCACATACACTAGATTAAAATATATGTCGTTACTAAAAAAGACAATAGTGAGACAGTCATTCACTCACTAACACACACATATACACACTCATCCACCCATACAGTCCTGCAGTTATGATGTCTTAAAAACACATACAAACAGTGAGTCAGTCACCAACCCATGCAGCCACGTATACACAAAGTGAAACACTGATACATATATTTCAATATTTGAAAGTTACTCGCTAAGATATGTATTCAATAAGATACACTTAATAAGGCAGTTAACCAATCATTTTTTTTTTAAAACATCCATTTACACACTTATTTAACCATTTATTCTTCCATCAACCTTTACAAATACATATATAAAACATATTGATTTTTCAGAAAGACACACATTCACTGGCTGGTGTCATCAATTTACAGGATCTCCATTCCTGGTCCAAGAGCCCGCCCTGCAGGATTGGGTACCCCAAGCAGAGTGGAGTTTGTTTTGGTTTCATATATATATAATCCAGAGTGCCGCAAAACAACCGAACAAAGCGGACTACAAGTTAAAGATGTGGGGCTTATTCGTGCCTTACATGTAATGCAGGATAAGGAAAATATCTCGAGCAGTATGCAGGAAGTAGCTGACAGAGAGGGCATAAGTTTAGGACAACCATCTCAAAGTCCTATTAAGCCTATATCCATGTTTATCCCTAACATGCCAAGGGATGCCATTGATGTGTATGTGGATAGAGTGACAGAAGAATTGAAACAATTGCAACTCAGAACTATGAAGTCCCGTAAACCGCCCTTTGATAAAATGAAACCATACACCACTCTCATGAGGAAGTTGAAAGACATAAGAACATTGTAATCAACCAATCTGATAAGGGTGGGACTATTGTGCTCTGGGGCAAACAAGAATACATCGAGGAAGCTAATCGTCATCTGAATGATAAACTATGCTACTCTAAATCAGACATGGCAACAGTTAAACATATCCAAGAGTCTAACCGCAATGATTTATATCAATGGAAACGTGAAGGCTTAATTTCAAAAGACGAACTGAAATTTCTTTACAAGGAATTCCCAGTGCTTCCTAATATATACTTTATCCCGAAGGTACATAAGCAGCATGTACCAGTGCCAGACAGACTCATCGTGTCCGCAATTAACAGCACCTTTGAGAATACATCCAAATGTATTGATTTTCACCTTCAGGAGTATGTTGTTACTTTACCGGCATACATCAAAGACACCACAGAATTTCTTTTTCTTATTAACCAATGTACATGGTCAGATGACCTACTGTTAATAACTATGGACATATCCACACTATATACCAGTATAGCCCACGCTGATGGTATGAGAGCAATACCATTTTTTTGGGACAAATGCCCAATTGAAATGTACCGACACAATCAGATGTTAATTAAGATGGTTGATAAATGTTTACACAACAATGTTTTCCTATTTAACAACACTGTATATAAGCAGCTCAGGGGCGTTGCGATGGGGGCATGTTTTTCCCCCAGCTACGCGGGGCTCCACGTAGGTTGGTGGGAAGAACATGTCCTCAAAGCACAACATGTGGGATACTGGACTGAAAACGTTGTCAAGTACTGGCGATATATTGACAGTGTTTTTATTATTTGGCAGGGCACTGCAGCACAGGCAATTGAATTCGTCAATAATATCAATGAGAATCAATTAAAGCTTAATTTTAAAGCCAGTATCAGTCCAAAAGAAGCCAATTTTCTTGATGTACACATAGAGATACAAGACAATAAAATTGTCACCAGTCTGTATAGAAAAGCTACATCGGGTAACACAATCCTGCACGCTGGGAGTTTCCACCCACGACACACCATCACGAGCATCCCCTACGGGGAATTTTTGAGGATACATAGAACCTGCAGCACATCAGAACTCAGGGACCAGTACCAACAGGAGGCCAAAACTAGACTAATGGCTAGAGGGTATAACCCGAGCAGGTTGGATGAGGCGATGAAAAAGGTCAACACTCTAAACCGCCTAGATCTCCTTGACCCCAACAGAAAAAAAGTGGACACCTCTGAGGGTAGTGAGGTAAGTGGGGCGATAAGACTGATCACAGGCTACAGTCGTCAAGCACGCCAGATTACCAGGATTGTTAAGCAGCAATGGCCAATTATTCTTACAAATCATGTTCTTAAAGAAATCTTGCCTGAGGTCCTGACGGTCACGTTCAGACGCACTTATGCCATGCGCATTGACCTGGTCAAAAATAACCCAGAACTTGCACCTACGAGTGATTGGCTGTCGGGCCGAAAAGGATTTTTCCGTTGCAGTACTTGCAGGGCATGCAAGTTTGGGGTTAATACCACCACTTATGTTACCCCCTTTGATGCAACCCCAGTTATCCATCAAAGCTCACTTTACATGCCGCACAGAGCTCGCTGTCTATGTACTGAGGTGCAGTTGCAATTTGCTGTACGTGGGCAGCACCAAATTGCCAGTCCACGTGTGCATTTTGCAGCACTTGAGAGCTATAGTCCATGCCAACCAGAGCTACCCAGTAGCACGGAATTGTCAATCCATTCATGAGAAAAACTTATCACACCTTAAGTATTTTGTGATTGATGCAGTGACCCCGAGCAAAAGAGGAGGAGACAAAGATTTTTTTTTGAGACAACTGGAGTCTAGATACATAGTGCACCTCAATAGCAAGGCCCCTGGAGGACTCAATATGGGGGAGGACCTACAAAACTTCCTGTGACTTCCCCACTCCAGTTTGGGTGCAGTATGTCGTGATGAGGGTTAGAACAGTCAGCAACTTTGATCCATCGATATCAGTTCTATAATAGAGGTGTCCGTATTCTCTGGTTTCCAGGCACCTATCAATTATTGTATATTTATTCCCAAGCCCTTTCAAGGCTAGTATGAGGTTAGGGTTGATTACAGCACCAATACATAGCACTTTAACACAATATCTTTTGTTCACGAGACCATCCTTATTGAATTAAGCACTTTTTTAGCACCACATGAGAGATTGTCAGGTTAGTACCCTAATAGCGCCATGCATAAATTGATCTATTGCCACCTATACATCTATACATAACGAGATGAAACGCAAACAATAATGCTGCTCTACTCTTCTAGACAGAATAGGAATGTGCCACACAGCACTAGAGCTGGATATAACCATTTGACCATTAGGTAACAATGTTGTGGGGGGTCATAATACATGCAATCATATGTGGATATTAAAGTCAGATGTTCCATTAGATTTTATACATTATGATACGAATTGATGAATTTTGCATACTCTTGCAATTGTATAAGGTTACAACGCAGATACCCTATACCAAGTGTTTCATTGCAGTATTTGTACTGGAAGTATGGGCAAAACAATTGAAGATCACGGACTTAGTAGAATGAGCACATTATTTTACGCATGAACAAGTTTGCACATCTATGTATTTGCACAGAAAAATGTTTCAAAGCACTTTGCACTTTAGCCTTGTTCAAGTCAGAGGTATTTTGCATGTAGCCTGAGATGCAGTGGAATATTTTTAGATATTGATCAAAACATACCGTTGGCCATGTAAATCAATTTGCATTTAAGCACTTTATAATCTGTCATATAAGATACCAGTTCACTAGTCTTGGCATGATGTTTTTGAATCTAAATTGTGGAGTATTCATGCATTAGCTGAACATACAATGCACTTTAAAAATGGCGCCTGCGTTTACAAAGATATCCAGTGTTACTTGCAATGCAGTCCATTTACTCTGTTTAATTAGGAATGAAAATTTGGCGCGAATTGGGTACCTGACTATTTGAAATCACAGTGGCTATGTACCGTTTGACATCAGTGATCAAGGGCACGGACGTGCCCGAAACGTGTCTGACGACATGCACCACTAAATATGCATAAATAAAAGCAACCGAACAAAGAAGTCTGACTCTGGCGATTTTATTGTTGCTGTCTGCGTACCTGTATGTGCACAAGGCACGCTGAGGGCAAGTTGGATTATATATATACATATATATATTTACGCCAAAAAAATTACATTTAAAACGCATATGCCTTTACCATTTATGCCTTTACAACAAAACTTGTTGTAAAGGCATGCATGTTAAATGCATATGCCTTGTAAAAAAAGTGTGGTAAAGGTAATGCGTCCTAACAGCAGTGGCCGAAGTGGGCAGGATCGGAAGAGCACAGCGTGCCCCTATTTCTTTAACCCCTTCTGTGCTGCCGTCGGCCATTGACCGTCACAAGCACTACCTCGCTGGTGCTGCGAACGTCCAACGGCCAAAGCTGCCGTGCCCATTTTGCGGAACAGCAGCACTGCTGCGAAATCGCGGCCGCGGCTAAGGGGTTAATTTGATGCAATATGTTCCCCTTTTTTCCTATTTTTAGAAAAGCGTCCCAAGACGGCAGAAATAGTGAAAGCCTGTAGATAAGGCCATTTGTGGCCGTTCAGGACCGGGTGAGGTGGACAGAGGAGGAAAAGGACTCTGTCTTTTCCTTCTTGCCCAGAGAAGACGAGTGCAGCATCAGCTTCCGCTCTGCCACTGGCAGCTGCCCCATCTCTCTGTCTCTTTCTTCCTCTTCCACCTCTTTCGTCCTCTGTCTCGCACCTTCTCAGTTGCTGAAAACCGTGCCTTCAAGCTCTTACCCTTTCCTTTATTTGTTCCCCAATGAAATTGAAGCCCTTTTGCTGGAAATGTCTTTTTCTGACAATTTTCTATTCCACAGGGCAGCCTCGGGCAGAGAGAAAAAAGGTTCGAAATATGAATAATAACTAAATAAAGCAAGCCAGAGTGGTTACAAAGTGGTCAGATTGGTTTTATTCACACCCAAACATATTAGGGCCCCTTTCCAGAGTTTGCCAGTGAAACGCTACTTTAATTTTCTCATCTTTCTTTAAACAACGGGGCATATTTACAAAGAAGTTACCGAGCAGTGGTGTTAGCCTTCTTTGCTTAACGCTGCGCTAAGCCACTTCTGAAACACAGGGCTGCACTGTATTTACAACAATATGGTGCAGTCCTGCATTTCACCCTGCTCGGAGGCGCTGATAAGCCGGAGCTCCCTCCCGCCTCGTGGGACGCGCGTGGGCGGCTCCAGGCTAAGCCCGGGCAAAGGGCGGGCCCTCTGTGGCCCTCAAAGGCCAGAGGAGGTCGGGTCGGGACACTGATCTTGGTTGGTCTCTCTGGACTATTGACATGCACCAAGGTATGCCCAACCAGAGACTAACCATCTAGAGACTATTAACAATTGTCCTTGTTTACTGTTATCCTGTAGCATCTTACTGTATCTAGATAGTCATTGGTTCTGTACTAGGTGACTACTAAAGGGCCAGCCAAACAATCCGCCTCTCAAGGTAGCTCACTTAAGGGGACACTGGACCTTTATATAACTAGGGTGACCTCGGCTTTTGAAACAATTGAACATAGCCTTTATAAAGATACCATACGTCATGAACAATCCCCTCCAATCTCAACCGACACGCCAAATTCCTTACTACAGAGCTATTTGTAAAACCAGGTATTGACCCATAGAACAGGGAATTGAACAAACTGGTTCCCCAACATGCCCTATGGGTAGTGGAAGCCTACAGCCCAGGAATCCACATCAAATAAATAATAGCCCAGTGGAAACTCCCGTCTTAATATCAGATAATTTTACCCCTCAGGGGATTGCACATTCTCAGGTCCTAGCCCAGAGTACAAAATGTAAAGGTACTACACTCAAGGGGAAACCAGCGAAATTCCAAAAAATAAACCTAAGCTCTCCCACCACCACCCCCGAGACATCTAAAGAATGCCAATTACTGGAAACCCATATAACCCTTTTACCATCTATCTTGCTGGCCAACCTTGAAGAATTGGGAAAAACCCTATTATCCCCTCTCATTGAAAAGATAGAGCGAATTGGGGAAAAGCTCTTAATAATACACGAAAATACCAAGCCAACTAAGTCAAACAACCAACCACAGAGTGCAGTTGCCTCAAAAACGTCTGACACCAATGAACACAGCAAAACTGCCCAGATCAAGCCACAAGATCCTCTACTATCGGTTACTAAAAATAAGGAGGTAGTAAAAGAACCGACAATGACCCATAGCTCTGTCCCCAGAGCTGGGTGGTCCCCAGTAGGCAAATGTACTGAGGGGTTAGCTGGGAGAAATAAATGCATAAATCTACCACCAGAGGCAGCACCCTATGTGTGTGTCCTCTCGGGAGTCCCTGTGCTCACCACCGGAAAAACTGAAGGTCACCAGGACCTTAAAAACAAAGTCCAGTTTTGGTTGACAAAGAACAGACCGCTTCCATCCAATATTAACGGGACAATCCTAAATGTGTGAAGGGTGGGGTGGATAGGCTCCCGTCCCAAGAACACAGCGGGAGATTTAGTAATTGTTAACTTCCGCGATCATCAGGTCGTCCCTCATCTGCGTAGTTGGGAGCCACAAAGAGGAGATGGGCCCATACCAACACTTGCACTGTGTGATTTTTACCCCAGAACTGCGTATTCGCCAAATACAAGGTGCACTGCCGAGGGATGCCATCAGGGGGTTGGGGGGGTGGGGCCCTGTAGCAACTAGATACCAGCAGATACCCACCTATACTTATCAGAACCTATTTCCTGGCCCAGATATGTCACTCTGTTAGGATAAGGATATCGTTCCTACCAATTCTGTATTGTTTGATTGCAAGGAAAACTGAAGTATTACTATTTTAAATGTTATTGTTATTTTAATGTTAATGATTTTTCTGTACTCTGTATGCTTTTATGGTTAATAATCTTAACCGAATAAAGTACTTTGAACTTGAACTTGAACTACTTAATCTTGAATACTGTATGAGTAATTGCTTTTTCCAAGATGTTATTACTTTTTTCAGGTAGCATATTTCTCTTGTCTAGTGCATAATTTGAATTGAGTCACATCCAGGTATATATAGCACAGCACATTTGGGTTCTAGCTGAATGCAGTGCAAGTTTCTCTCAGTGGAGCAGTACGGTGCTCAGTGGGGGAGAGGATGTGGCACTATGGCTAGAGCTATCGAATTTTGGAACTCGGGAACTAGGTTCAGCCTTCACGATCAGTCCACCAGACCACAGACTCTACAGAGGGAGCACATTCTTATGCTTGACCACAGAAGCCCCCTGTTGGATTTGGGGGTCTCTGGTTGGCACAGGTAGGTACTTGTGACAAACAGGGACCCTCTCCTCTAGTCAGGGAAAGGGGATTACACACCTAAAATAACCCCTTCTCACCCTCTAGGTTGCATGGCGCGAGCAGTCAAGGCTTATTTCAGAGGTGATGTAAGTTAAGCAGTTGTGACCACATACAGTAACCAAATGACAATACTACAAATGGACACCACACAGGTTTTATATAAAAAATAAGTAGACTTTATAGAGAGTTACCACAAGACCATAAACGACAAAAATACACACTATGATTACTTTAAGATGGTAGATTAAGCTTAGTTCAGTTCAGTTCTTAGATGTACCTTAAGTTGCGTTGCGCTTCCACGACAAGCCATGTCGCAGCGAGGGGAAATGTGGCAAAGTTCAGATACAAAGAAATAAAGACGTGAAGATCTTCCAGATGCGGCACGCTTCTCAGGGATGCGGGAAGTTCTCGGTCTGATGCGTGGACTACAGCGGCGACATCCAAGATGCGACGGCAGCAGCTCCGATGGCAGCGCACTTCTCGGGGATGCGAGGTGCTCTTGATCGATACAGTGCAGTGCGACAGTTCCAGCGGCGACACCCTCTTTCTCAGGAGTTGCGACGGCAGGCACAGCGACGGCGACACGCTCCGACCTTGTTGCGAGATTCTTCCCCTGATGCGGTGCAGTGCGACAGCTTCAGCGGCGACACCCTCCTTCTTCGGAGTTGCGACGGCAGCAGCAGCGACGGCGACACGCTTCCTCTTCGTTGCGGCATGCTTCTCTCTGATGTGGTGCAGTGCGTCAGTTCCAGCAGTGACACCCTCCTTTCTCTGGAGTTGCGACGGCAGGCACAGCGACTGTGACACGCTTCTTTTAGCTGAGTCACGCTTCCAGCTCCTTGCGACACGCAGTTCCTCTGAAGGCCCAAAACAGCAGCAGGCACTTTCAAAAGAACTCTGGGGAGCTGGGGGTTGAAGTCTGTTGTCCCTGAGACTTCAGCAGGAGGCAAGCTCTTTTCCAAGCACTTGGAGATCCTTCACAAGTTGAAAGCAAAGTTACAAAGTTCCTTTCTCCTTCCTTTGGCAATAAGGCAACCACTGCAGGACAATCCCCAAGCAGCATTTCAGCTTGGGAATAGTCTCTCCTCAGTTTCTTCAGGTTCCTCTCCTCAGTAAAGGTGTCTTCTTGTAGTCCAAACGTGATCTAATTTCTTGGGTGCAGGGTCTCAACATTTAAACCCCAAACTCCTTTGTTCTCTGAGGGGAGAGGGGCCTTTGCTCAGTCCAAACCAGTTCTGAAGCACTCTGTTTACCAGACTTCTACTTTCCTTTCACGGTGCAGGGCAGAAACATCAGACGCCCCACAGGAGGTGGAGCCAGCATTGTGGAAGGCAAGTACAGTCCTTGAGCCCTTTGTTGACAGGACTCCTTCTCTTCTTTCAGTGTGCTGGGCAGAGACATCAGCCGCTCCCCAGGGGGTGGAGCCAGCATTGTGGAAGGCAGACACAGCCCTATTCAGAGTTCAGGTGCACTCCTCCCTCCCATCTAGATGCAGATCTCTCTATTCACCACTGGGTGACTCAGCCTGTCTCTTGGAATTCCCCAACCCCGTCACTCACAGAAACCAGACATAGGGAACCTGGGATCCTCACCCTTCGCCTGGGACGACACCTGGTGGCCCCCCGCCCTAGGCAGCGCACCAAAACCAACAGACCACACACGCAACCTGGGCTTCATCCTGGACTCCTCCCTCTCCATGACCAGACAAGTCAACGCCGTCTCCTTGTCGTACTTCAACATCCTACGCATGCTACGCAAGATCTTCCGGTGGATCCCCACCGAGACCAGGAAGACGGTCACCCAGGCCCTCGTCACCAGCCGACTGGACTACTCCATCTACGCCGGCACCACCGCCAAACTCCAGAAGAGACTCCAGCGGATCCAGAACGCCTCAGCACGACTCATCCTGGACATCCCCCGTCGCAACCACATCTCCGGACACCTGAGAGACCTGCACTGGCTACCGGTCAACAAGAGAATCACCTTCCGTCTCCTCACCCACGCACACAAAGCCCTTCACAACCAAGGCCCAGGATGCCTCAACAGCCGCCTCAACTTCTACGCTCCCAAACGCCAGCTTCGATCGACCGGCCACGCCCTCGCCGCCGTCCCCCGCATACGAAGAGCCACCACAGGGGGAAGGTCATTCTCCTACCTCGCCGCCAGGACCTGGAACTCCCTCCCGACCCACCTCCGCCTGACCACCTCGCCTTCAGGAAGCAGCTCAAGACCTGGCTGTTCGAGCAGTAGCAGACCCCGCCTCCCCAAGCACCTTGAGACCCTCCGGGTGAGTTGCGCGCTATACAAATACTATGATTGATTGATTGATTGATTGATACACAACCCAACAGAGGCAGGTTTGAATGGTTAGACAAGCAAATACCTACTTTCTAAAAGTGGTATTTGAAAAAACAGAATATTAAAATAAACTTCACTAAAATATGTATTTTATTATTCTGAGTTCATTCATATTAAACTTGAATTTCTACCATGTTCTCTGAGCCTGTTAGGATTATAAAGTGTAACAATTCTACAGCCCATTCTGGCCTATGGAGAAAAGGTAGCATTGCAATAGTGAAAAACGAAAATAGCTGTAATTTGCTATTAGGAAATGCCACACACACCAGGGCTTTTCCTACCATATACTTACAATGCACCATGCCCTTGGGCCTACCATAGAGGCGACTGATATGAAGAAAAGGGAAGGTTTAGGGATTGGCAAGTGGGTGTACTTGCCCAGTCAGCATGACAGTAACAGACTGCACGCAGGCTCTGCAATGGCAGACTTTAGACACATTTTACAAGGCTGCTTCTGTGGGTGGTTCAACCAGTGCTGCAAGCCCACCAGCAGCATTTGGATTACACGCCCTGGCACACTTAGTGCACTAGACTAGGGTCTGGGAGGTAAACCAACATAGCCATACATGGAATCACTAATCCATACATCAATTTACAATAGGGAGCACTTGCACTATGGCACTGAATAGCAGTGGCACAGTGCCCAAAGCATCTAACACCAGAAAAAACACGAGGCAACCGCAAAAATGGAAAGAAACCCACGCCAATGGTGCCAGGTCTAACACCCCCACTAGACTGTACAAGCCCTTGTGGCTTAGCACCAGCAGGTGGACCCTAGCAGTAGGAAGTGTGGGTTAGCCTCAAAGGCTTGCCCATCACAAGCCATTTTGAAGTTCACCACCAGTCTTGCGGGCAGGCTTACAAAGCATCACACCCAGAGTGACAGTGACTCTGTCACTGATGTCACAGGACCCTTGAAGCCACTCACCCTCACCCATTGGTATACCTCCATAGGCCTTGTTTCAGCAGTAGTAGCTGCCACTCACCAGGGATCGGCAATGCAGGATTTGCACGCACACCAAACTAAGTTCACAAACTTCACAGTCTCTGCTTCATGCACAAGCACTTTAACATGTGCTGCCTGATTTGGGGCCAGCAGAATTATGCAGAAATTGAGAACAAAATTATGCCACAGTGTTGACTAAATTAAGGCTGCAGCGTAATACAGTATATTTTCTGATACTTTATTATTTTTACATTTTTATACATACTAACAGTCTCTGCAAATATTTTGCCTGATTAGTACCACTGTAAAATACAAATGCAGCAGTGAGAACGGTTACCAGTCAACTGTTGCAAAGGGCCAACCACTTTTCAGCAACATAAGGCACATCTTTTAGTAAGTTTTTATCCGTTTGAGCTACAAACAATTTATTAGTTAAAATCCTCAGATTATGCTGCAGAGGATGTATTATGTGGCAAATATGGCAAAAGCCATAATTATGTGGAAACCATTTGAAAACTAATATATTTTGCCATTCATGTATGAATTGCTCTTGTGGAAAAAGGGAGAAGTGGTGATGACAGAAACTGCATGGCTCGGACACAAATGACTTGTGATTCCACTTTTTAGCGTATTTAGGACATTCTGTGATTGGAAACGTATCCCACTATGTGAATATATTTTAATGTAAATAACTCATTTTAAACCTTTAGTAAACCTGTATCCATTGGTTGAATTAAATAATGTAATAACTTGTAACTGGCCAGTGAAATACCGAACAATTACGAAAATGTGGGATGTTTGGCTCTTTCTGGCCACACCTCTGACTCCCCCCACTAACCAAATCCATGGGTTATTCCAGCCCTCTAATTCTCCGCCCTCAGTTCCCCTACTTTTTTCCCCCTCTTCGACCACTGCCTAACAGTACCTGTCTTGTAATAGTTATGCGTGGTAACGGCCCCATTGTATGGCTGGTTTGTGGTTCCCCTCCTTGCAGAGGTCAAGCCCGGGACCAGGGTTCAATTCCCCGCCTCGGCGGGTCTTGGGCTCAAAATTCCACAGACCTGATAATTCTCGCCTCGGTGCCTATTCCAATCATGGAGTCCTACTCTGCAACTCTGGGCAATAGCTTGCTTAATCTCCACAACGGCCCCCACAACGATAAGGATGCCTGGCCTTCACCCTGGGGGTGCCCGGGAGTGGATGCCTCACAGGGTAAGCCAGGATGGGTTCTACACCACAGCGGTATTCGTACAAGCGCCTTGAGACCCTTGCGGGTGAGTAGTGCGCTATACAAGTATCAAGTATAAATTTTTTACAATTCAGCATACTCCAGGCTCCAAAGTTACACAATCAGCGCCAGCAGGCAAAGATAAGAGCGGGTTTCTGACAATTAAGTGGCAATTAACTGCTCAAGTTAAGCACTATACGGCTACTCAAGGGATAGCTCTTCTTTGTGCTTTAAGTCGGAAGACTTCCGGGCGAAATACAAAGGTCAGCACAATATGGTAATGCAATGCTCGATTATAATAGAGCACACGTCAGGAGTATGCCCAAAACGTAGTGATGACCGGTTACTCACCGGTAATATTCATTACTCCGAGTCGTAGCCCTCCCCGTCCCAGTCCTAACTACATGAGCATAGCTCCTCCCACCAGAAACTCCCAAGCAACTTGAAACCCATCCCTTCCCTCCAGGCCACACCCATACCCTGAGGCATATAACCCTGTGACCTGCCAATCAACAACCTGTACCCAACAAGCACAAGAAGCCGAAACAGGGAGGGAGGGATGGGAACCTGGACTGGGACGGGGAGGGCTACGACTCGGAGTAATGAATATTACCGGTGAGTAACCGGTCATTACCTCCTCGTCAGCCCTCCCCGTCCCAGTCCTAACTACATGAGCAGATACCAAAGCAATAATCGGCTTCACTCAGTAGCAAAAAACAGACTTTATTAAAGCACAGAAAGTCACACCACCGGAGTAGAACGCAACACAGCGTCCCCAAACCCAGCAGAATCAGTCCCCCCAACCACCAAACGATAATGGGACATAAAGGTATGCGGAGAACTCCAGGTAGCAGCCCTGCAGATTTCAGCCATGGAAGCCCCTGAAAACAAGCCCAGGAAGCCGCCACCCCCCGAGTCGACCTTGCCTGAACAGACCCCGGAGCCAACACACCACAGGCTTCATACGCAGCACCCACAGCCCATCGTAGCCAACGACTGAGGGTAGCCCCAGAAGGCTTAAGACCCTGACCAGCCAGGCCAAAGGTCACAAAAAGGGATTCCACCTTACGAAACGGCCCAGTACGCAACAAATAGATCTCAAGAGCCCTCCGAACGTCCAAACAGTGCAGCCGCACCTCAACCTCTGAAAGAGGATCAGGACATAAAACAGGCAAAACCAGATCCGCAGAGCAGTGAAAAGAGGAAGGGACTCAGTGCCCCCCTCGACGAAGACTGCTCGGAAGTGATTCCGCAGAAAAAACAAACAGGTTGTTGATTGGCAGGTCACAGGGTTATATGCCTCAGGGTATGGGTGTGGCCTGGAGGGAAGGGATGGGTTTCAAGTTGCTTGGGAGTTTCTGGTGGGAGGAGCTATGTTCATGTAGTTAGGACTGGGACGGGGAGGGCTGACGAGGAGGTAATGAACTTGATGCACACATCACATTCTAAACCAAATGACCTGGGTACATTCTAGACTAGGAATGTACATCATTAAAGGAGAACTACAACAGAACTGTCTCTAATTGATACCCTTTTATGTCGGGCATTGGCGGGGATCCTGCACGGCCAGAAAAAATTTCTTCTGTGAAGGCAGCCTCGGGTTTCAAGCCATAGGCGAGCCCCGCTGACATCTTGTGACGTAAGTCTCGTCAAGGCAGCGTGGTTTGACAGACTGGACAAGCAAAGGCGTTCACGTGCCGATCACTCACCTAGTGCTGCCTGTCTCTGCAGGGGGTAGCCTGCGGAAACACCCTTGGCCCGAAGCAACTTAAAACAAATGGAATTCCTTTGCTGAATTTATCATCTTCTCGGATGGATTTATTGCTAAATCTGTGCAAGCAAGTATTTCATTTCTCCTTGCTCTGCCCCGAAGTTCCAAAATCAATCTGTAAGCTTCATTTTCACAGGACACGTCGGGACTACGTATATCCTCGTGTTAGCGAACCGCCCCAGCGCGCTTGTAATGGTGCACTCCCAACTAAGACTTCTCAGCTGGTCCACGGACGCCAGAAAGGGCATGCACTGTCCTCTGATGCACCACTTAGCAGCCCTTGCAGTCAAAAAGTCGTTCCGGATGAAGTTGATATGCACTCAGGTAACGACGGAGTCAACACTTTCAACAAAATGGTAATCCGATGTTGTTCATACTTACCTGTTTCTTTTCAAAGTGACAACATTTGACATTAAGCTTAGAATGTGTACAAAAAAAGATCAGGATAAAAAGACAAAAAGTGTGAAAACGAAGAATTCAATTTTACTTTTCAGAGTTTTATTCTGGATTCTCAGATCAGCTTAAGGCCAATATCCCTCTAAAAATCCATCTACCCCCAACCATAAAAATCTGCACTGATACTCTGTGTCAGGCAAGGATTCGTCATCCTGGCCTTCATAACAAGCTGGGGAGTGGAAGAAATTGGAGTATTAGTGTGTGTGTTGGGGTGAGGGTTTACTCACCCGAGGAAAAACTATCAGTCCTTGTCAGGGTGAACCCTCAAGTTACTAAATTAACCTGAGGTCAACCCCCTGGTAGCTATGGCACAGAGGAGCAGGCAGGTTTAATTTAGAGGCAATTTGTAAAGTATTTATGCAGTAGTAAAACAGTAGTGAAATTGAAAAAGCAAAACAATAAAAAATACCAAAATGAACTAGAAAAATGTATAGTACAACTTATTAAACAAAATGGCACCAAAATGACACAGATTCACCCAAGGGAACCAGAGATATGGTTAAAGTGTAAGTAAAATAACATCATTAAGCACAAAGTAACAATGTTAGTCAATGTCCGTGTTAGAACAAGACCTGGAACAATTTTGCACTGACTGGGTTGGAAAGTGGATCAGATACAGCAACCACTTTTGTCCTGGGCAGAAGATTTTACTTCTTACTTTAGTCCATTTTGTTCTAATCCACCACAGGATTACACTTCGAAATACCCCCGGATCCTCAGGGGAGACACTAAGGGACTCAGAGGGCAGAGACCACAGCAGGGTCCAGTCCAGGTCCAGTTGCAGATGGACATCTGGACAGCTGCAGGGAAAGCCTCTTTGACCTAGTTGTATACATGTAGCTTGAACAGGAGGTCAGCCATAAGACCTTTGGAGTCCACTTCTTTATCTTGAGCACCAGAGGGAGAGCAGGTCCAGACTTCTAGGCTCTTTTCAGGTCACAGACAGCTGGTTCTATCCTCTTGTGATCTTCCACACATCCAGGAGTGTCTTGAAGTGGGTGCCTGGAGGTGCCTCTTTTATGCCTGACGTGAACTATTTGGTTGGAATGACCCCCTGTGGACACCCTGAACCAATAGTATAAAGGTTCCTGGGGCTAACCCTACCCACTTTTGGACATTTTCAAGAATTCCGAAGACTTCAACTACACTAAACTTGGGTTCTGAGGGCTGAGGTGTACCACCCTATGCTTTAAGAAAACGTAGTGCCTTGCGCATGTGTTATCAGTAGCTGCCGCCCGAGTCCCACAGATGTGCATTTGTTGGACTCGGCACTGGTTGCCGCCAAAAAGCGCGGTTTCGCAGCGCTACAAGTGTGGATCGCAGAGGTTCGGCAGCTGTTGGTTGGGCAGATTTTCTTCTGGTTTCTGCAGACTTATCCGGGGTTTTTTGTAAAGATGCGAGAAGTCGTACAATACTTCAGGGGTGAAGGTAAGATTGAACCCCAAATAAAATGATATAAAGGCATGTCTGTCATTGTAACTAAAGTTTCCTGCTTCTATTGTTACTAATTATTAACCATAAATATGAATGTAAGACCATCAGCTTCTTAGCTGTATTTATTTATGAAAACAAAAGAAAAAAAACAGAAAGTTGATCTACTTTTTTGACCGTCAGTGCTGCCAATCACAACTCGTCGTCTGTGCAGATGACACCACGGAGAGTTTAAGAAATAAGTATTTTTTACAACCCGACTGTAGCTGCGGGTATCTGGGGAAATCAAACCGGGGTGGTTCATGTGAGTATGGTTTCTTTGTACGTGTGCATATAGCTTCGCTGCTACAGACAGACAGTCAAGGGCAATGCCAAGGTTATTGGTTACATAAATATGAAATATACCAGTTTCAACTCCATGTTTTCAAGGCGTAATATATAGTAAATATCAATAACTACAGATATACTGAAGAAAATAAAATAAAATTTGTAAACGTTTCAGATTGTAATGGCAAACCAAAAAACATAAAACCTTGAGACCTAATTCTAATAAGAAAGAATCTTAACACCAGAACCTGTGCTTCTATGGGAATTCACAAGGGCATATTATCAAGCCCGTTATCGCCGCTTTAGCGGCGGTTTCCTGCTGATAAAAGCTGTTATAATATATCGCCCTTTCTTGATAATATTGCCCAAAGTGTGTGTATCAAGACTCAACTGGAAATGCGGGCACAAAGCTCCCCGGTCCAAATAAACTTTGCGCCAGATGTTGACCGCATTTTTCCATCTGATCACCGACTGCCTAAAAATGGAGATTTCGTTGAGACATGCAAATCCTCTTTGAGAGGTATACTATTCAGTTGTGAAGTTTTATGCTCATTGCCACCGGTGAACATCGCTGTTTTCTCTGTGCTGTACATTTTACATTTTACCGAGAGTCAAAGCAGGCACGGGCACAGCATTCATCAGTGTGGAAAAAGCGGATGTATGTTGTTAGCACGCATACTTTTACCATGCATACCATTAGCACGCAATTTTTACAACGCAGGATACCTTACAACGCATACCTTTGCAACGCATTGCACTACAACGCAGCTACTATTACAACACATACCATTACAACGTAAGTATAGGTAAGTATATACTTTTTTAAAATAATGTAATTAATAATGTTTTAATTCATTTAATTATTTAAATTAAATTTTATTAAAGAATTTGTTAATATATATCTAAAAAATACCCCTGTACCCCAAAACCCAAACCTAGCCCTGAACCCTAAAAATACCCCTGTACCCCAAAACCCAAACCCAACCCTGAAACCTAAAAATACCCCTGTACCCCAAAACCCAAACCCAGCCCTGAACCCTAAAAATGCCCCTGTACCCCAAAACCCAAACCCAACCCTGAAACCTAAAAATACCCCTGTACCCCAAAACCCAAACCCAACCCTGAAACCTAAAAATACCCCTGTACCCCAAAACCCAAACTCAGCCCTGAAACCTAAAAATACCCCTGTACCCCAAAACCCAAACCCAACCCTGAAACCTAAAAATACCCCTGTACCCCAAAACCCAAACCCAACCCTGAAACCTAAAAATACCCCTGTACCCCAAAACCCAAACCCAACCCTGAAACCTAAAAATACCCCTGTACCCCAAAACCCAAACCCATCCCTGAAACCTAAAAATACCCCTGTACCCCAAAACCCAAACCCAACCCTGAAACCTAAAAATACCCCTGTACCCCAAAACCCAAACCCAGCCCTGAAACCTAAAAATACCCCTGTACCCCAAAACCCAAACCCAACCCTGAAACCTAAAAATACCCCTGTACCCCAAAACCCAAACCCAGCCCTGAAACCTAAAAATACCCCTGTACCCCAAAACCCAAACCCAATACCCCTAATAAATGTTTTTTTTAAAAAGACAAACTTACGTTGTAATGGTATGCGTTGTAATAGTATCTGCGTTGTAGTGTAATGCGTTGTAAAGGTATTCGTTGTAACGGGTCCTGCGTTGTAATAGTTTCGTTGTAACAGTATTTCGTGCTAAAAGATGCGTGGTAACAGTTACAAACGCCCATGGGAAGAGTTACGAACATCCCGGAGAGTGCCAGGGGCTTCTGGCATCATGAGGCAGTGAGACCATGTCTTCAGAAGAACTCTTTGCGGAAGAGACAGGCACAGTCCTTTTCCTGTTCCGCCCGCTCATGTCTTCCATTAAATATTTGGGCTCTGCATTTTATCTGCCCCACATGGTAGTCTCAGTTCTACCATTGGCACAACCACCGGCAGGGGCTGGTGGCTTCACAAGGTGAGGGGAGGCAGCAACTTCCCGGTGATTAGGATGGGTATGTCCTTTGAATTTGTCGGTGCACCTGAAAAATATTTTTTAAATTAGTGTCCAGGGAGTGCTCCAACTGCAAAATGCTATTTTGCTACCATCGCAGTGACTCTCTGCAGCGTTCCTGGCAGTCCCTTCTCATCCTTTGAATGGGAAGTCTTTTATATCATTTGAGGTTGAAAATCACTGCCTCCTGGTTCCAATTTTCAGCAGCTTTACAGCTATTTCAGACCTGCAGCAGCGACGCAGCAGCTTGTCTGATAATGTCCGTTGCAGCATTTCACAAGTACTGTTTTACATGACAAAAATGCAATAGGTCTCGCCTTTTATTAAGTTAAAGCCATTAGCTTTGCTATAAAATACCATTAGCAAAGCAAATGGCTTTAACTTAATCAAAGCGAGACCTATAGCATTTTCAACGTTTGTTATAAACGTTCAGGCAATATAAAATGCAGCCATGGAACCAACCCATAGAGGGTGCTGTGCTCCCAGCTGAAGAGCAAAATCTTCAGCCTTGGAAGGGCTTGAACTCAATCTGAAAAACCAGCGGGTGTCATATTTTCCCTGACCCTGCAAACTTAGGGTCAGTTTATAAATTTCCTTGCAAGTGTAAGGGAACCAGCTACCCTGGTCCTAGAGACACCCACTGGTTGTGGGGTCAACTGCAAGCAAAGTCCTTAGTCCATTAGGGCATGAGGGGTCTTGTCCTTCCTGTTGTCCATGGCTGCTGCCCTGTCCATTTTCAGGGTCCAATTCAAACAACAAAAACGGTCTCTCCCTTGTGCAAAAGGTTTTCAATTGGAATGCAAAGTCCCAGAAAGCTAGGAACCCCTTGCCAATCCTTGGGTATGAGATCACTCTTCCACCCCTGCACTAAGTCACATTTCCCAGTCCTGGAGCCATCACCAGCCCTAGAGCATCTGGCCGTTCACAGAAAGGCCCTATAAACTTTCGGCAAGTGAATGGCAACTTTCTAAAAGTGGAATTTACAAAATAATAATTTAAATTCAACTTTATCATTAAAGAGTATTTCAAATTAATTATGATTAAAATTAGTGCCTGAAGTATCCGTCTCGCTGTTACCACCCTGAATTTAGTACTTATTAAAGATAATAAGGTAAACTAATGTTAGTTTATGGAAGGCCAGCCTTGTCACGTTGGCTGGTTTGCTCTGTGATGACAAGTTAAACGTGACATATACACGTCCTAAGTTGTAGACAGCATGCACCACCTGCCCAATGATCTGGGAGGGCCTGTTTTAGGGGTGATTTACCATTATTAAAAAGGAAGGATTAGGCCTAGCAAAAGGTTTATTTTGCCAGATTGAAATGAGAGTTTACAGCTGCAGACTCAGACTGCATGGGCCGGTCGGAGACACGTTTTGCAGTGCTACTTTAGTGGTGGCACAATGTGTGCTGTAGCCCCCTTTCAGAATTTAATATATAAGCCTAGGGCTATATATTAGTGACGTTTAAGTAAATTAAATGTGCGATTAGATGTATGCCAATTTTACCATGTTTGGAAGGAAGAGCACAACCACTGTACCACTGGTTAGCAGGAGTAAAGCTAACAAAAATGGGTTTAGCAAAA
The DNA here is from genome assembly GCF_964263255.1 of Lissotriton vulgaris. NCBI lineage: Eukaryota > Metazoa > Chordata > Amphibia > Caudata > Salamandridae > Lissotriton > Lissotriton vulgaris. Next base: position 1,432,714,827 of record NC_141693.1, on the reverse strand, counting down.
AAAGGGTAGTAAAGGCAAAAATCTGTGTTAACAGGACAGTTTTGTCAAACAACAAACCTGCCACAGACAACAATACAGTAAAGGTCAAGAAGCCCCTGACAAGAGTGCAATAACCCAGACCAGTTTTTATGGGGTGCACAGAAATAGGTTTGTTAATAAGAGATAATCAGCCAGAGGTTCACAAGGGAAGCTGACCCAAGAACTAGCACATGGGTGAGCTGCATCTATGCAAGTTAATCACATACGTAGGATCTAGGATAGGAGTTTGAGGCAGAAGATGAGGCTAGGAATTGATTGAGATGCAATGAAAGATACAGAGACCAAGAACGCCCATTGTCCAAGCACATCACCTCCATATAAGGAAGGAGGAACTAACAACCCGGCATTCAGTTGTCTTTGCTCCAATTCCCAAGAAAATAAAACAGTAAGAAATCTTATGTCTGAGTTCTGTGATCAAAAGACCCCCCCCCCCCCCCACAGGGCTGCACCGCTTGCATAGCTCTGTTCTATGTTCTGGGGTTAGATGTGTTCCACTACAAGGGAACTCTTGGGGTGTGGAGCACTCTCGGAATGAAGTGGGAGTGACTAAGGCTAACCATGAGGATTAAACCTCTGGACAATTGTCAAGAAATTTTAAACCCAGATCAACATTGAGAGCCAGGAATGCAACCTGCCCTCTTGTTTTGATAAACACAAACACCTGTAACTGTAGTGAAAGGAGAGACAGCAGATGAGTTGAAAGTGGGCAAGAGGATACCAAAAACAATTTTATTCACTGGATTCCTCTCCTAAAGATAAAAACAACCAACTGTCAAAGTTGTGGCTGACAGGAGAATTATTCCTACTGCAGCTCAGAGTGATATGTGTAGGGTGGAGTTGGTCGACATATTTCATGACCTAAAATGCCCAGTAGGATCTATGGCATTTCTTCAGGATCAGTGGATCCTCATCTACTCTAGCAGGGACGGTCAAGAAATGTGGAATAAGAGATCCCGTCCTATTCAAACCGGACCTTTGTTGTAGTCCTGGGTGAAAGTGAATAATGTGTAAAAAAAAGTCTACCATCTGGAGAACACATAGGAGGGGAATTGAGTTAGCCCCCATCCTTGATGTCCAAAGTACTTGCTCAGTGGTGAGGGCAGAACAACTCAATGTGAGATCCTCCACGGTGTGGGACCTACCTACAAGGACGTCAATGGGAATGATCTGTAGCAGAGGAATCCAGTGAATAACATTGTTTTTGGTATCCTCTAGCTATTTTTAATTCACACCTGTTACTTCCTACTTCCACTCACTACACCCACACACCCACAACCCTCCTTAGCTTCACATCAGCGACCAAAAAAGAACTCTGGCAAAGAGCTCCCCTGTGGGGCCATTTGGGCACTGCTGCACCGGCCCAATGAGGAACTGCCCTTGATGAAGCATGACACCCCTTGGGGTGTGTGAGAGCCCTTGCTCCTGATTGGAGCTACTCCATTTACAGTTCTCCTTCGGTATTAGGAACACCCACCTCCCTGTTTCCTCCCCCCCACACCCTCCTTAGGAACTGCATACCTCTGTCCTTGCCTACTTGAACAGTGCAAGACCCTCTGTGAAGTTCAAAGCTCAATTGCTGAAGCTGAAAGCAAGACTGGAATAATATTGTCATTATCAATGTCCCTAAACCTTTAGGAAGTGAACCAAGATATGCAATGCAAGGTACCATTCTAGCTAGGCTGAAATTTAAGTTGGGTCCATGCAGAATCAGACCTTTGGCCATAAAGACATAGACCACATATTGAAGAATGATTTAATTCAAAAAATTTAGTCGGCCTCAGTCTAGGGTGGGGATTGAGCAACCTCTAAGCTTACCTTCTTGTCTATATGGACCTGTCCAAAATACAATTGGTCACAAAAATCATGATGCACTAAACCAAATGTAGTGAGCAGAAACCGATGTGTAGATGTTAGGTCCTTGTGTCTATGTTATGGCATATGACCATGTTCTTTCCTTTGGTTATTCGATAGCAGTCCAATGGGATTTTACACTACAAATGAGACCTACTATCTCCTTAGATGATTGGTTCATCTTACATTTCTCACTATCCCTGTCAATTGGTACATGCAGTTGCCCCTACTCTTCAGACAAATAGTCTTGCATGGTCAGCCTGTTGGTATGCTTGGCCTGTTTCGAGAGCCATCTATTAATGCCTGGTTGTGGTGTGTTTTAGGATTTTATGCTGAAACTCACAGAATTTCATTTTTATAAGCCCTGGACAGATTGTAAAATTCTTCATCAATAAACTTTGCTATATAATGTCTGATACCCTAATAAAGTTTTACATGTTATAATAATTGACTGTTTGATGCATGTTAGACGTGGCATCTTTTTGCATGGTCTCCCCTGACCTTTTTGTCTTCCAACCTCCTGTTTGGACCTTGTTTTGCTGGTGTAGGACTTTACGCGATTTGACACTGCTATTCAGTGTCGAAGAGCTGTGCTTGTCATATGCATACTGATGATTGGTGTATATTTGATTGGCTGATTTGAGTTAGTTGTAAGTCCATTGTTTAGCTGTACGACAAATAACCAGGACATGTAACTGAAATGCTCGTCCGCGGACCTACAGCACTGGTTGTGCTACCCACAGAGGTAGCTCTTTAAATGTGTCACAGATTTGCCCTGTTGGGCCTGTCTGTACAGGTTACTGTTACTTGACTTACCATTTAAAAAGCTACTTGCCAAGGTTTTGTATATCTCTCGCTACATCAGAGTACTCTCTGAGGGAAGGGTGCGGTGTCAGGAAGAGGCAGGGCAATGTGTGTGTGTGTGTGTGTGCTACTTGCAATGGTGTGTTCAGAATGGTGGAGCCTGCTTCTCTCATTGATTAACATGGGAGACCAGTGGAAAGGCTATTGAGCAGTATTTCATATGTGCAGAAGGGTAGAAGTTTAGTGTTTGATATTGATGAGTTAATAATAGCAAATCCTCTCCATTCATGTTAGTGGATTCAACATTACACTGTGGAAATGTCACTTTGGTAAAGAGGGCATGTTTGTGCTTATGGCTCTGTCTGTCAGCCAGTCTCAAATCCTCCTCTGGGTGCTGGGGGACAGCTACATCTGTGCATTCCTGATAGAAGGTCATAAACTAGGGGCTCAAAGGAAACTACAGACCAATGAATCAGAGGGGCCTTCCTTAGACGGATACAAGTGGGTGGAATTGGCACCTGCACTCCAAGAGGAGGGGCTTGGCGCCACTAAAGATAGTGATCAGGCCTCTGAAGGTAGGCAGGCAGACAGGACCACATTTTGAATGGGCCTGTGTTTTTAAAAGGTGGCTTTTTTAGCTTATATTATCCTTCAAAGGCCTTTGTAGATATAACTACTGGGGCTCTGCCGTCAGGTGTTAGAGACTCTTTTGGGAATAGAACCATACTGCACTGTTTTGACCATGGAACATCGATCATTGGGGCAAGGAGGGACTGCAACTGGATAATCCATAGACTTGTTGTGGTCTGAGGAATGTTGTACTCCAGGAAGGGGCATATCACTTAGTGGATTTTACCTGAATGTTGCTGGTCTGCAGCTAATTGCCAACTGTCATGGAACAGGCCCCTAAGCACTCTCCAAGGGCCAATTGTCTGGCCTCCTGTCTATTAGGTCCCATGGACAGAAAGGATATCCCCATTTCCACAAGATCATAAGGACAGCGCAGGGTGTGGCAGAAATGGTTGTAAGTGATCGTCAGTTGGGACAAGGGCTATCCTGATGTATGCTGTAATCATGCTGTGCAGCGGAATATGCTCGTAAAGAGGTGCCGGAACATAAGGAGTTTGAAGAGTGCTGAGTCCAACTAAGTTTTCATCTTCTCAATTTTTGATTGCATGGTTTTTCTCTGACACAAAGTTTGTTAGATAGCTTTTTGAATTGAGAAAGGGGAGGCAATGCAGGATGATGTGCGAGTTTCTTTTCTTTCTTATAATTTAGTTTGTTAACCCATTTACTTTTGAAGATATCACCTTGAGATCTCACATGTTCTGATTTGGATAGTATGACTTTCCTTATCTAAACAACTCGTAAGAGAGGGTCCGAGGGAAATGTTTAACGACAAAAACAGGCTAATACCCCCTGTAAGACTACCTAAAAAACAACAGAGCCGGTACTTAGTTTTCTATCAAGCAAGTCAAACAGTGATTTTTTTCACACTGTTTTTTCACTATTTTTTAACCTGACGTCCAGGCAAACGCTAATAAAGGTCTTTGTTTGCCTCGATAGCCATTTTAATCACACACTATTTTATTTTATTTTCCTGCACTGCACATATCAGTCTCCCACTCAAGTCTAACAACGGTGGTGACCTTACCTCGGTCGAGTACTGCATCGCTAATTGACAACTGGGCGATTGCACACTTACCTTGGTATTGGAGTCCTACATGATGAGGCTCCGCCATTGGGTGGGCTGATAGGACTTAATCAGCTACTGTTGATGGTCTTTAGTTAGGTTTTCTTCCGTGCAATTATACCAGTGTTGATTATCACTCCTTAGTACCTTTGACTTACAGGTTCTGTTGTTTTTTAGTATGACTTTCCCCCTTGGCACCATGTCTATTAATGTCTTGCTTTTTTTGTTTGAGGTTGATGAACATAATGGCCATATAAGTAATGTTCAACCAATAGTTGTTTGGAATAGGGTCAGACAATAGGCTTGCTTTGAGTTCACATAATTATAGACTTGCTAATCCACCCTTCTATTTCTTTGGATATTTCTATACTGGTATTGCATTGGGACTTTGATTGTTTGTTTGTATAGGTCACTATGAATACTGTTACATTTTTACATGTGATGGTTTTGTACTTTTGATCCTCTCATTGTACATGTTGTTGGAGTTTCTATTGGACTGTGCTTGGCGGAGTACACAGCAGGTCATTTCTAGGATTTGACATAGTGGTTTAACGTCACTGATCCTCAGTTTAGGATTCTTCAGAATAAAGGGTGATCCTGCGATCTGGGACTAATACATTTCTACAGACACCCACCAAGTCCCTTAACGCTGGGTTTGTGAATTTCCAAAACTATAATAAACTTACCAATGTTCAATTTGTATCTCCATTCTAGTATACCAAAAATGGCTATTCAATTTTTAGGTTTTGCATTCGAGACCTATTGTAATTTCTTGTGTTGGCTTAAAACCATCCCCCAGCTTTTCGTTTGTCTATGTCAGTGTCTTCAAAAAACCCTTGATTGCCAGTGGTCAATCCTGCCTCTTTGTCCCTCCTTTCTCTCTTCTGTTCCTCCCATGCAGTTGGGACTAAGTACTGTCTCATTGCACTATGGTTCTTTATCTGTTCTCTGGGGGACTCTTTTCTTTCTTGGTTTCCTGCTCTGTTTGAGTTTTCTGAGTTCAACTTCAGCGCATGTAGCATATGGCTGGGATACCCGTCACCCCCTCCCAACACAAACCCCAAGGATGGGGAGACGGACACAGTTCTTGACTTTTGGAAGGCGGGAGGGAGTTACCCTCCCGGCCGTATTTATTAAAATATGAAACAAAATTAAAACATTAAAATAACAGTTTCATATCATGTACAATTTCATTTTCGCATTACGATGTTTATTGGCTAACCTTAACACATCTCTAATACAAAGGTTCTCCTAGCCGATTCTAAACATCCTGCAAATGCATATTCTCAAAATTAAATTGTACATCCTAACATTACGGGCCAACGGCAAGGTCGTAACCGGTGTCAGATCCCTAATACCAGAACTGTACCTCTGTGCCAACTTCCAATTTCCCTTGTCTTAACGGGGGCCCCATATTTACTCGACGCCATCTTAGTGGTCTTCTGAGGACTCGTGTGAGGTGTCTAGAAGGTAGCGTAGACCCCCCTCCCACCCCACACTGCTTACCACATCCGCCATCGCGGATGTCCTGGCCCCGGGAAATTCCCAGGAGGGGCCCGTAGCCCCTCCTCCCCTGGGAGGGGCCTATGACCGCCTTCCCTTTTTCGGCGGCCCCATCCTTAGAGGGGTACCGCCTCCCCGTGTGAGGGGCCAGTGGCCGCCTCCCCCCGGGCGCTCCCATCCATAATGGGTGGCGCCCCACCTCTAGGGATCTTCCAATTACTGCTCACCGATCATGACCTTACCGCCACAGGCCGGATAGTTGACCGGCTATCCGGACCCCCCACAAACTCCTCCTAAAGGTCATGGCTACACATACTTTTTAACCAAGCTAAGAAGTCTCCTATGAGTAAGACATTCCCCTCCCGGGACAAATGGACCCCATCTTCAAGATACATAAGATCCCCTCGAATACATCCATGTGGAATACAATGCAGCTGGCCTGAACGAAACAATCTACTAAGTTTGTTATTAACTTTCTTTACCGACTGATTCAAAGCTGACACAGAGAGGGCCCCCCGCCACACCTTTCTAGGAATCATGTGTGACCATGCAATCGTGCACCCCGGAACCCTTCTCGCCAACCAACTCACTGTGGATAAAATTGACTCGAGAAGTACTCGTCGACCAATGGTAACCAAATTATTGCCCCCGAGATGTACTATGATTACAGACGGCGGTGACCTCGTCTGCCCTAGCAGTCCCTCCATAAAAGTTTGAAACTGGTCAATACAGAGTCCGCCCCTTCCGTGGAAGGTCACCCTGCACCCGTATTCCCCAGCCACGTGAATCATGTCACCTGCTTTGAATACGTCCGCGGCTCGCCTCACGTATGAGTGGCCAACGACCCACACCACTCTTCCCTCAGCCGGTGATCTTTGACCGCTGGTCCCCAGGTGTCGGGTCAACTGCACAGTCCGCCCCGCAAAGCCTGCTCGCGAAACTGTAAACCAAACAGAAAACAAGAAGCGTGAGTGCATGACATTAGCTTCACAACATGTGCAACCGCACATACCTTTTATAACAATTCGAGGACCAACGCCCAAACTGTTTCACCTTCTCAACACTCAGACCCCTGGCTGTAGCCTCTGTAGCAGCCCCTATCCGGAAGGAATGGGTCCCAAAATCGCTCGGGTTCAAGCCCGCTGCCGCGATTGCCATTGTCAGCACCCGGTGGAACTTAAACGTAGTCAATGGGGTGGCGTCGGTGTGCCTCAGCAAGCTTCCCCCCCATGATGCCGCCCTCTGCGCTAAATATTCCTCCACGCATATTACCGGGCACATGGGAGACCCTGGAATCCGCTGGACTACCACACAGTCCCCGATCACTCCCTGATTGGTCTTGGACCTGGCTATTGAGACTACCATTGTCTCGCCCTTAATTTGGATGTGTTCTCGACACAGACCTCCCCCCGTATCCTGCTTATTCCTCGCTACCAGTTCGCTCACCCGCATAGCCCCATGGAATGCTAATGCAACAGCGGCCCGGAACAGCACTGTCTCTGATTGAGATGAACATGTCGCAGGGAGTACGGACATTAACAGGGACAACCTTTCCAGACCTATCGGGTGCCTCTCATCCACTCTACGACCCTCAAGGCGTTGCCACCCACGCAGAGCCTTTCTTACGAGAAAGGACGATGTGGGGTCCTGGATGCCATGAGCCTGCGCCATGAAGGCAATGGCGGCCCTGTGTCTATTGGCTGTCGCCAGTGTTCGGCCTGCCTGATGTAGTGATACCAGAAATTTCAGGACATACTCCTCCTGCCCCCAATGCTCCCTCCTAGCTGAACCCAAAAATTCCCAATAGGAATGGAACGCCCCTTCATATGCCTTCCTTGTCCTGGGTGCTAGACTCTCTCCCACGAGGTTTTGTAATCCGGGGCACCGAGAGACCAGAGAGCTTCGGGGAATGGTGCCGCCACCAAGTCCGCTGAGGGCAGAAAACCCCGGAAGGCCTGCATGTGGGAACGAGAGAGTGCATCAGCCGCCTGGTTCAGTACCCCAGGCACGTGTCTTGCCCTAAAGTGGACGTTTAGTCTCATACACAGCAGGACAATTTCTTTCAGTAATCTCAGAATCCATTTGCAGCGTGCTGCCTGATTATTGACACATTCAACAACTGTCATATTATCAGACCAGAACACCACAGTGTGATCACGAAACACTTCTGGCCATGTTTTTAAGGCCATCAGAATGGGGAACAGCTCAAGAAACCCAATGTTACCTGTGAGCCCACTATTGTGCCACCACGTCGGCCATGTTCGTGCCGACCATTGATTACCAAAGATGGCACCAAAGCCCACACTCCCCGCCGAGTCGGTCCACAACCCCAGCTCCTCGGAGGAAGCTGGCGGTTTGTTCCATACGACGTGACCGTTGAAATCCGCCAGAAATGCCAGCCATATGCGCATATCCTGGCGAACCTCTGCTGACAGTCGTGTGTGGTGGTGACCTTCTTTGAGGCCAACCATGGCTTGTGCGATAGAGCGGGAAAAGGGGCGAGCCATCGGTATCACTCTCAGGGCAAAGTTAAGCTGACCCACAGCCTGCTGCAACTGATGGAGAGTTACTTTTTTCTCGCTAAGGCATACTTCAAGTGAGGCTATAAATTTCATTACCTTCTCCTTGGGCAAACGGAAGCACCCCTCTACCGAATCGAGCTCAATTCCCAGAAACTCGAGTGAAGTAGATGGCCCTACCGTTTTGCCTGGTGCCAGTGGCACGCCAAAACGTTCCATGAGATTACAGAATTCCCTCAAAGCCTGTGCACATTCCGTGTCCCCAGCAGCCCCCAGGAACAGGAAATCATCAAGGTAATGCATAACTTGCGTAAAGCCTGTGGCTCTGGTGAACGCCCATTGCAAAAAAGTACTGAACTTCTCAAAATACGCACACGAGATGGAGCATCCCATGTTATGTTATGTTATGTTATGTTATTGGATCATTTTTATAGCGCACGGCTACTCAGAAAGAGTGTCCCGGCGCTTTTATTGGAAAAGACAAGAAAACTGCAGCATAATAACATAACACCAAGTAAAAGACTAAAAGAGTAGTGAGCCAGAGATACCAAAAAGGACGGCTACTGAGTAAAAAGCCACGTCTTAAGGCCTTTCCTAAAAGCCAATAAGCTAGTGGCACCCCGCAGGGCCAGCGGCAGAGAGTTCCATAGCTGAGATGCCAGCACTCCAAAAGAGCGCCCACCAAGGCGCGCTTTCTTTACCCGAGGGACGACAGCAAGGTGCAGGGATTCCGACCTCAGAGACCATCGGCATACATTTATCGATGTAGTAGCGTCCTTGAAACACAAAACCTAAGAGACGCTGATCGTGTGGGTGTACCGGGAGCAACCGGAACGCTGACTTGATATCTGATTTAGCCATCAGCGCTCCGGGCCCCAGGTGATTCAACATGGCGACGGCCTCATCGAACGATGCATACCGCACCGAACAGACTCCCGGGTCAATCGCATCATTCACTGAAAGACCCTTAGGAGCGGATAAATTATGGATTAACCTGAACTCACCCGGGTCCTTCTTGGGGACTACTCCCAAAGGTGAACAAACAAAGTTAACAACCAGCGGGTTTCCATATGGACCCGCAACCCGACCTCGGGCCACCTCCTTTGCAATCTTTGCCTGTACCACCGCCGAATTTTGTTGAACTGATAGTTGGTTCTTACACTGTGCTTCCCCCCGAAAATCCCCCACCGGGATGTGGAAACCATATGAGAAACCGTCTCGCAACACCCCGGCAGAGACATGATCAGGGTATTCGTTCAGCCAAGGGATCATTGCCATGATATCAACGGGAGTAGGTAACGGTGCCCCTCGGTCGATGTTAGACCTGTTTGGCCCCTCCTCTACCTCCTGAATCACCATTCTTGGCTCTGCACGAACTCTCGGGGTGTGAAGACTGCCCGCACACTGCACACTCATGCCTGAACTTGCATGCCCCTTGAGGCCTAGTGCACTTGCCCCTGTTAAAGCTCCAACAGACCCCTTTTCTACCCGAGTTCCCGGCATTCTTTGTGTGCTCACCACTGTTGAGGCCCGCCCGAAAGGGCGCCGCCATAAAATGGCGGGAAGGCTCCGCCCCGTTCCCGCCGAAAGAAGATAACTTCGTCGTGTCCGGCATAACCTGCTTCTGCCAAGAAATGGAGTCGAAACAATCCCACGTCAGAGATGAGTCGTGCTCCTTGGCCTTACGAAATTTGTTATCATAACCCAACCATCGATTGCCTTCATACGATTCATAAAATTCCATTATACGTGTCTGGTAACAAGCTAATTCCGTCAATACTTCAGGCCTACGTTCCCCCATGATTGCAGTGAACATTCCAAACGCTCTGGCCCAGTTAGCGATCGTTTCATCTACCCTGAAACCCGCCATTTTTGCACGCCATACACTCGGATGCAACAACTCTTTCTGATTTTTAACGTGCTCTATCTCATAGTGATCGGTCAACAGCGAAAACATGTTCACATATTTATCCGCCCAAATCCTTTCTTTCACATCCATAGGGATATGTTGAACCACCTTTTCCCTCCTTGAGGGTAACGATCCCTCCCCCGCCATTGGCAACGGCTGCTTACCCGAACCAGTAGCTGGATCTGTTGTTGCTGCCTTTCCCACGCTCGACGCCTGTTGTTCGAGGGATTCTGCGGGGAAACAAGAGGACAAGGTGCCTTCGCAGCATCTCTCGATTGCCGCAACTGCTTCATTATTAACCTGGCCTCCTCGGCCGTGTCTCCCGGTGCCACAGCACCCTCGTTGCTCTTGCCTAACCCCGCCGCCAACTGGGCGGCCAGCTCGGGAGGCATATCCCCCTTATTAACGGGTGTAACTACCACAGGGATCGGCTGTCCCTCGTTCGGGCTCGGAACTGGGGCCTCCACTGGACTGACCGGGCTCGCTGGAGGTGACTCGGGAACTGGGGCTTCCCCCCCTGCCGCCCTATTCCTGGCCCTTTTACCTCTCCCGGTAGGGACTACTCCCGGCAATGCTGGCCCGATGACTTTCTTCGGTCTACCTGTACCATTCATTGCCGCCATCTGCTTCTTCATGTTCGCCATGTCTTTTACCAGCATGCGAAGCATTTGTTCGGTCCCCACCTTCTTTCCGACCTTCTTGCCAGGCATCGTTCACGGCTATCCGACCCGAGGTCCTGGATCCAAAGCTCCGGAAACACTGAAAGGAGAAACCCAAAAAATTACAAGTTCTCAAAAATGGCTCCTTGTTCCGTCTCGGGCTCACGTGCAACGATGAGGTGCAGCTTCCAAGCACAGGAACAAGAGGATGCTTCCTTAGATTGTTGCTCTTTTATTCTTCCTCAGGAGGGCGTGTACCCTCTTCCGCTCCGCCTACGGGGCGTGGCCAACGGTGTAGGTGTCTAGGACAACCCCTCTTGGGCGGGAAAAGGCGCGCCCCGGCTATGCCGCTTCGGGCATACCAGCCGAGACACGCCTCCCGCCCAAAATGGTTTCCCGGGGGGGTCAGGGCACCCTACCATACGTTCGGGGGGACCGAGTGGTCGCCCCTTTCCATTCTTCCTCCCACCTCCTCGTAACACCACAGTTGTTTAACTACTGCTTTCCCTGCCCTGCCTCCCACTTGGTTGCTTGTTAATAATTTTCGACACTATCTATCAGAATTATCTATCAGCACTTCACCAGCACTGTGCTGGTTTCGTTTTTATTGTGTATTTCCTGGCTCCACTTTCTCTGCTCCCCTTCCCCCCTCCCAATCAGTCACAGAGCTCCAGTCTTCACACAGCAGAGCCAGGCTTCAGAGCAGGGGGCACTGCTGTCTGTGCCTGCCCTGCTCCTCGCAGTTGTCCTGGCTGTGGACTGGCTTAGGTTTCTACAGAGAATGACAGATAATTCCCCTGCATGCATTTAACAAAATGGAACTGCGGATTAATTTAAAGGTAGTCTGAAGGAAACTGGAATTCAACCAGCAGGAACTAAGCGAAGATGAACCTCTGAAAGAGACAAGATGAACCCCTCGCCCGCACTCCCATAACCACTGACCGTTTTGTGGGATTAGCCTTTATGGTGCACAAAAGACAGGTTACTCAAAACAGTACTGCCGTGTATACTGTAATACAGCACACACCATACAAGACAATTGTGCTGGAATCAAAGCAGAGTGATATAAGAGTTTGCTTCTAAGGTTGCATGTTTATATCATGACAGGGCAAATTCAGCCTTTCATCATTCTGAGGTCAAGAAACAAGGACCACTTAGTTGATAATAATAAAACCTGTTATCAACTTGTATAAAACAAGAAATGTGTGCTTACATGTGCTATATTGTAAAACATTTGTAATGTCCTAGTCAGTGGCGGTGGGTCCATTGGGGGCGTTGGGGCGTTGCCCCACTAGCCTCCGTCCCACTAGCCACCGTCGTCACGTAATCATTCAATTAAGTATGTGCAGTGATTCAAAAATAAATTATCTTGAGAAGCGCACTCACAGTCTGCGTGCGTGCGTCAATGAGAGCCAGCTGTACCGGCACAAGCAGAATCGGACATCGCAGAAGGGTGTGGGGGCGGGGATGCGGGAGTGAGTGACAGCGCCAGCTGAGCAGATATAGGAGCGCAGCAGGCAGCACAGTGTGTGTGCATTTTGGAATAGTCCTTATTTACGACTGGCCCACGCATGCGCAGATGCGGTAGTCCCTTCCCTCCTCCCCCTCCCCTTTAGCTCGCAGACAGGCAGGGACCTGGGGGACCCGAGTCTCATAAGGGCAGTATTCACCCTGCTCTTTGTCCAATCCTGGCGCAGTGGCGCTGTTAAGCTGCGCCAGGATTGGCTGAGTAAATATACCGCGCAGAGTTCAACACTGGTGCCGCGCGTGGTGGTGCAGAAGAGCGGGGGTCGGACCCATTCAGAAGATGGCGCGGGCCGGGACGGTAAGTTTTAATTTATAACTTTTATTTCATTAAACCCCTCCCGCCAAGCTCCACCCCCTCCCCCCGGCGGCGCGACGACACCATTTCAACCCCCCCACCCACCTGTAATGCCGGCCGGCGACCGTGACTGGAAGTGAAAGAGGTTGTCAGTTATTCGGCACCTCCGTGTTATCAGATGCATCCTTCTGGCGTGTGGGCCCCCCTTAAAGAGCAGCACCGGCACACAGCTGAGCTCCAGTGTAGGAATGTGCCGCTTACCACCACTCCTAAAAGTCTCTGAAGAGAATATGAGAAACGCTTTGTGTTTGTTTCACAGACTAATCGGGCATATCACCTGGCGCTCTTTTTACAGATATATATTCACTTTCTCTGCAGCTTGTTTGCAGTGTGATCATGTGCACTCTTAACAATGGGGAGTAAGCTAGTTGGACAAAGGGGTACCCGCGGAGCGCTCTCGCTAATACAGGGGCCAAAGCGGGCTTTCGTCGTGCAACAGACTGCATTTTACAAAATTCTTCTAATTGCATTTTATTTCTCGCTCAACTGCGTGGTGCAGGGGAATGAAATCCATCTTTTAACAATTCATTTTAGGGAGTACATAAAAAGAAAGCACCCCTCAAAGAACATCATACTAATAAAAAAAAATAAACGTGCATTTTTTTCAGTTGGAGGTTTAAAACACCCAACAGGCTTAAACTAAAGATGCCAGACAGCTCTTATTTTAAAGATTGCTTTGTTAGTGAAAAATTATTTGTGTGTGGTTGCCACGGAGAGCTCAACATGGTTCTGAGTGATGCGTTGCCCCGGATTAGTGCGCCTCGAGAAGGAAGAGTGGCATGGTAGACCTGAATGGTGGGAGCTCTGGGAGAGGGGATAGTATGAGGGTCACATGGTTCTTGAAAGGCCGTAAGAGCTGTTTGGGCTTTTTAAATGTCAGTAATTAAGTTTCTCAGATTTATTCTTGTCACCAACGACGCAGTGCTGTACTCACGTGCTTCAGATTAAGCATCGAGAGAATTCTGGGAATAGTAGTCAAGGGGTAGTTCAGTTCATGCAAGTGAACAAACACATGAAAACTTTCATTTGTGAAAGAAAATCCCATAGCGTCACCTGGTAGCCTTAGATCTAAAAGGGGGAATTGCCTTGAGAATGGAAAGGGGCGACCACTCGGTCCCCCCGAACGTATGGCAGAGTGCCTCGATCCCCCCGGGAAGCCATTTTGGGCGGGAGGCGCGTCTCGGCTGGTATGCCCGAAGCGGCGTAGCCGGGGCGCGCTTTTTCCCGCCCTAGAGTGGGCTGGCCTAGACACTGACGCGGCGGGACACGCCCTCGGGGCAGGCAGGGGCGGGTTTACGCCCGCCCTGAAGATGGATAAAAAGGGACGCAAGACCAGAAGACATCCTCTTGTTCCTGTGCTCTGAAGCTGCACCTCCTCGCTGCACGTGAGCTCGAGACGGAACGAAGAGCCAATTTTGAGCGTTTTAATCGTTCTTGTTTGTTTTACAGTTACTTTGTTGGAGAATGCCGAAGAAGATGGGAAAGCGCATGACTACTGACCAGATGCTGCGTGTTCTCATGAAGGAGATGTCCGAGCTAAAGAAGCGGGTGGACAAGAATGAGGAAGGGGGTCCAAAATGTCCTTTGGCGGGAGCAGCCCCGGAAGGGAAAAACAAGAGGCCCAGGAGGGGGGCAGCGGGTGAAGACATCCCGGGTCCCAGTGCCCCGCTCGAGGCTCCAACTCCCGTGCCGGAGGAGGGGAATCCAATTCCCGTTGTGGTCACCCCCGTGTCCGAGGATGATATGCCGCCCGAGCTGGCAGCACAATTGGCAGCGTGGTTGGGAAAAGGTAACGAGGGCGCCACGGCTGTCGATGCGCAGGCGCTGATAAAGCAATTGCGTGAGAAACGGGAAGCAGCCAAGGTGCCCGTGCCGGCTGCAGTAGGGGACAAGACACCAGGGACGATTGCGACCACAGAGGCAGCGTCAGGTGCAGGTAAGCGGCCATTGCCGATCGCGAGGGATGAGTCAACACCCTCTCGGAGAGAAAAGTTGGGGCAACATGTTCCTTTGGCAATTAAGGAAAAGATTTGGGCGGGGGAGTATGTGAACATTTTCTCACTGCTTGTTGATCATTATGAGGTAGAGCATGTAAAGAGTCAGAAGGATCTCATGCATCCGAGTGTTTGGCGCGCAAAAATGGCCGCCTTTAAAGTGAATGAGAATATCGGCAATTGGGGCAATGCTTGGGGAATCTTTACATCAATCTTGGGGGAACGTAGACCTGAGTTGCTTTCCGAGTTCCCAATCTATCAATCACGAATCATGGGGTACTCGACATCGCACCAGGGTAATCATTGGTTCTGTTACGATAATCTGTTCAGAAAGGAAAAAGAGCATAATAAAAGTTTAACCTGGGATTGTTATGATTCCTTGACTTGGGATAAAATGAAGGAGTCAGGAATGTTGAAAATGCCGTTGGTGGGAAGTAATGTTGGCGAATCCTCCCGGCAATATGCGGGGACGCCCTTTCGATCAGGTACGGGTGCCGACGATTACTCGAAACCTGCCGGCAATACCGGGAAAAGGGGTTTCTGCTTTAATTACAACAGAGGTAAATGTACTAGACCCCAGGGATCGTGTAAATTCAAACATGAATGTAGTGGTTGTGGGTCGTCCCATCCTGAGTCCTCGTGCAGAGCCAGAACGGGTGATAATGGGGGGAGAGGAGGTGCCAAACAGGTCTAATACAGTCCGAGGGGCGCCTTTACCTACCCCAGTTGATACCCTGGCGATGATTCCCTGGCTCAGTGAATACCCGGATCGTACTTCTGCTGGGGTGCTGCGGAACGGTTTTTCGTATGGTTTCCGCATCCCGGTTGGGGACTTTCAGGGTGTGGAAAAGTGTAAAAATCAACTTTCCGTCTTGCAGCATACGACCGTAGTACAGGATAAGATCCGGAAAGAGGTGACTCGAGGTCGGGTCGCCGGCCCGTTTAGTGTTCCCCCGGTCCGGAATTTTGTTTGTTCTCCCTTAGGGGTAGTCCCCAAGAAAGACCCCGGTGAGTTCCGACTGATTCATAATTTATCAGCTCCACGAGGTCTTTCCGTAAATGATGCAATCGATCCAGAAGTGTGTTCGGTGCGGTACGCATCCTTCGATGAGGCCGTAGCCATTTTAAATCGCCTGGGGCCCGGGGCGCTGATGGCGAAGTCAGATATCGAGTCAGCGTTCCGATTGCTCCCGGTACACCCAGACGACCAGCGTCTCCTAGGATTCATGTTTCAGGGTTGTTATTACATGGATAGGTGTATGCCAATGGGGTGCTCTATATCCTGTGCTTATTTCGAGAAATTCAGTAGTTTTCTACAATGGGTCTTCACAAAGAAAACAGGTTTCCAAGATGTAATGCACTACCTTGATGATTTTCTGTTTCTTGGGGCAGCCGGGGATCTTGAATGTGGCCGGGCCTTGGCCGAATTTTGTGTGTTAATGAAACAGTTTGGTGTGCCATTGGCGCCGGGTAAAACAGTGGGTCCTACGACTTGCCTCGAGTTTCTGGGGATCGAGTTGGACTCCATTGAAGGGTGTTTCCGTTTGCCAGCTGAGAAAGTGTTGAAGTTCAGGGCTGCGCTGCAAGTGTGTATAAATGCATCAAAAGTTACGCTGCAACAATTACAGCAGTTGGTGGGACAGTTGAATTTTGCCCTGAGGGTAATGCCAATGGCCCGCCCCTTTTCCCGTTCAATTGCCCAAGCGATGGTCGGCCTTAAAGAGTGCCATCATCGCACGAGACTATCGGCCGAGATCCGCCAGGACATGCGTATTTGGTTAGCATTTCTGGCGGACTTCAATGGTAGAATCGTCTGGAATGAACCAGCCGTGTCTTCTGAAGAGCTGGGGCTGTGGACAGATTCAGCAGGAAGCATAGGTTTTGGCGCCATCTTCGGCACGAAATGGTCGGCACAAAGATGGCCGACATGGTGGCATGAGAATGGTCTGACTAGTAATATTGCTTTCCTGGAACTGTTTCCCATCTTGGTGGCCTTGAGAACATGGCCCGATGGGTTCAAGGATCACTCTGTCATATTTTGGTCTGACAATATGACCGTGGTCGAGTGCATCAATAGTCAGGCAGCACGTTGTAAACTGATTTTAAGACTGCTTAAGGAAATTGTTTTACTATGTATGCAATTGAACGTGCTATTCAGAGCAAAACATGTTCCAGGGGTGATGAATCAGGCGGCTGACGCACTGTCTCGTTTTCAAATGCAGGCTTTTTCGGGTTTCCTCCCCTCAGCGGACCCAGAGCCGGCACCCTTTCCCGAAGCTCTCTGGTCTCTCGGTGCCCCGAACTTCGTCACCTCGTGGGAGAGAGTCTAGCACCAAGGACGAGGAAGGCATACGAAGGGGCGTTTCGGGCCTATTTAGCCTTTTTGGGGAGTGATAGAGAGCGACTTTGGGGTCACGAGGAAGGGGTAGTGAATTTCCTGATGTCCTTACGTAGGGCTGGGAAATCGGTGGCTACGGCCCAGAGGCATCGTGCTGCCATTTCCTTTGTTGCCAGAGCACACGCTATCCAGGACCCAACAGCATCTTTCGTTGTACAGAAAGCGCTGCGTGGGTGGCAACGCCTTGAGGGTCGCAGAGTAGATGAAAGGCGCCCGATAGGTTTGGATAGATTGTCCCAGTTGTTGGCCACACTCCCGGCCACATGTTCATCTCAGTTTGAGGCGGTGCTGTTCCGAGCCGCTTTTACGCTAGCATTTCACGGAGCAATGCGGGTAAGCGAACTAGTTGCAAGGAACAAACTGGATGTGGCAGGGGGTTTGTGCCAGGAACACGTTCAGATCAGGGGAGAAACAATGACTGTCTCCTTTGTAAAATCCAAGACTGATCAAGATGGGATGGGTGACTGCGTCATCATACGCAGGATTCCTGGGTCCTCCATGTGTCCGGTAAAGTGTTTAGAGGATTACCTAGCACGAAGGGTGGCATCATGGGGGGGGACTTTGTTAAGACACGCTGACGCCACCCCACTGACGAAATTTCAGTTTCAGCGGGTGCTTGCGATGTCAATTGCCGCTGCGGGCTTGAACCCGGGCGAATTTGGGACCCATTCCTTTCGGATAGGGGCTGCTACGGAAGCTACAGCCAGGGGTCTTAATGTTGAGCAAGTGAAACGAGTGGGGCGTTGGTCCTCCAATTGTTACAAAAGATACGTGCGGTTGCACATGTTGTGAAGCTGTAATAATGTACTCACGCTTCTTGTTTTTGTTTGGTTTTCAGTTACGCAAGCCTACGAGGCGGGGCGGACTATGCAGTCGACCCTACACCGGGCCAGCGGTCAGACATCACCGGCTGTGAAAAAGGAGGTGTGGGTCGTGGGCCACTCATACGTGAGGCGTGCCGCAGACGTATTCAAAGCAGGTGACATGATTCACGTAGCTGGGGAATACGGGTACAGGATGTCCTTCTACGGAAGGGGCGGTCTCTGTATTGACCAGTTTCAAACATTTTTCGAGGGTTTGTTAGGGCGGACAAGGTCACCGCCGTCTATAGTTATAGTGCATGTTGGGGGTAATGATTTGGTCACCATCGGTAGACGACTACTCCTGGAGGCAATGCTTTCCACCGTAAGTTGGTTGGCGAGGAGAGTTCCGGGGTGCACGATTGCATGGTCCCATTTGATTCCACGAAAGGTGTGGCGGGGGGCTATCTCTATTCCTGCTTTGAACCATTCTGTTAGAAAGCTTAACAATAAAGTGAGTAGGTTGTTCCGTTCCAGGGCATTGCATTCTATTTCTCATAGCTGTATTAATGATGACAGTATGTATTCGGGGGATGGTGTGCATTTGTCTTGGGTGGGGAATGAGTTACTCTTAGGAGACTTCTTAGCATGGTTAAAATCGTTGAAACATGACCTTTAGGTAGGAGTTGTGTGGGGGGTCCGGATAGCCGGTCAACTATCCGGCCTGTGGCGGTAAGGTCATGATCGGTGAGCACTAATTAGAAGATCCCTATGAGTGGGCGTCACCCAACACGGATGGGAGCGCTCGGGGGAGGTGGCCTTTGGCCCCTCAACGGGGAGGCGGTCCCTTCTAAGGATGGGTCGCCGAAAGAAGAGGAAAGGCGGTCAAGGCCCCTTCCTGTGTAGGAGGGGTTACAGCCCCCTCCTGGGGAATTTCCCGGGGCCAGTGACATCTGCGACGGCAGATGCGGTAAGTTGTGTGGGGTTGGGGGGAGGTCTACGATACCTTCTAGATACCTCACACGAGTCTTCGAACGACCTTTAACTGGCGTCGAGTTGATAAGTGCCCCCGTCAAGTCAAGGGAAATTGGTAGTAGTTGCACTTGAGTACGCCTCAGTGCTGTCGCCCCTCCAAGTGGGGGGGGTATGTCTGGTTAGGGATCTTGACACCGGTTACGACCTTGCCGTTGGCCCTTAAACGTTAGGATGTACAATTTCAATACTTCAAGTAAATGTTTTGTAGGATGATAGTTCGGCTAGGAGAACCTCTGTATTAGAGAATCTGTTAAGGTTAGCCAAACATCGCAATGTGGTATGAAATTGTACATTAATGTTTAAATGTTTATAATTTTTTGTTTTAATAAATACGGCCGGGAGGGTCACTCCCTCCCACTTCCAAAAACTTCAAGAACTGTTTCCGGTTTCCCTCCTTTGGGGATTGTGTTGAGAGGGGGTGGCGGGTATCTCAGCCATATGGAAAGGGGCGACCACTCGGTCCCCCCGAACGTATGGCAGAGTGCCTCGATCCCCCCGGGAAGCCATTTTGGGCGGGAGGCGCGTCTCGGCTGGTATGCCCGAAGCGGCGTAGCCGGGGCGCGCTTTTTCCCGCCCTAGAGTGGGCTGGCCTAGACACTGACGCGGCGGGACACGCCCTCGGGGCAGGCAGGGGCGGGTTTACGCCCGCCCTGAAGATGGATAAAAAGGGACGCAAGACCAGAAGACATCCTCTTGTTCCTGTGCTCTGAAGCTGCACCTCCTCGCTGCACGTGAGCTCGAGACGGAACGAAGAGCCAATTTTGACCCACCCACCAGCCCCTGAGGACAGCCAGTGGTTTTTAATAAATTTGATCAATTATTCTATTTCGTTTACAGGTTATTGTAGTGTTGTGTTGATGTTGAAATGCGTAATAAAGATTGGTCTAATTTTACAAGTTTGCGATTAAAGAACTTCGGATGTAAGGTCCATTTATAAACAGGTTTTTTCGGTCATAGTGGCCAATGTAGTTTCGTTTAGTTAGCATTTGTCGTATTTATTTTGGTCGGGCGGTAAGGTCATGATCGGTGAGCACTAATTGGAAGATCCCTATGAGTGGGCGTCACCGAACATGGATGGGAGCGCTCGGGGGAGGTGGCCTTTGGCCCCTCAACGGGGAGGCGGTCCCTTCTAAGGATGGGTCGCCGAAAGAAGAGGAAAGGCGGTCAAGGCCCCTTCCTGTGTAGGAGGGGTTACAGCCCCCTCCTGGGGAATTTCCCGGGGCCAGTGACATCTGCGACGGCAGATGCGGTAAGTTGTGTGGGGTTGGGGGGAGGTCTACGATACCTTCTAGATACCTCACACGAGTCTTCGAACGACCTTTAACTGGCGTCGAGTTGATAAGTGCCCCCGTCAAGTCAAGGGAAATTGGTAGTAGTTGCACTTGAGTACGCCTCAGTGCTGTCGCCCCTCCAAGTGGGGGGGGTATGTCTGGTTAGGGATCTTGACACCGGTTACGACCTTGCCGTTGGCCCTCAAACGTTAGGATGTACAATTTCAATACTTCAAGTAAATGTTTTGTAGGATGATAGTTCGGCTAGGAGAACCTCTGTATTAGAGAATCTGTTAAGGTTAGCCAAACATCGCAATGTGGTATGAAATTGTACATTAATGTTTAAATGTTTATAATTTTTTGTTTTAATAAATACGGCCGGGAGGGTCACTCCCTCCCACTTCCAAAAACTTCAAGAACTGTTTCCGGTTTCCCTCCTTTGGGGATTGTGTTGAGAGGGGGTGGCGGGTATCTCAGCCATATGGCTGTAGGAGCAGTGGTCAGCAGCTCAAATGAAGGATGGGCTGCTAGAGGGGTGTATCGTGTATGTGCCTTGAGAGCAGTGTATTTCTCAGGAGGCCTTTGAAGGGTTGCCCAATTAGCACTGAAAAGTATTAATAGGTTTTTTAGGTTTCAGAAAGACTGAATGGGCGCATACATGATTGTGAGAAGGAATGTTGGAGGTGCCTGGTTGGGGGTAGTGCAAGAAGAGTTCATGGTTGTGGGAGGGGTTATAAGAGCAGTGCATATATGAATGAAAGGATGTATGATGGATGCCAAATGGGAATACTTGACTGAGAGAGCTTGAAAGTGGGCAGGCACACTGATAACAAGAGTTCTAGGACACTAAATCCAGTGCATGGGTACCCTACCGGTTGATTAGCAGCGCTTGACGAACCAACGTAACATAACAGATGCACTTGGTAAAGAGGATGCTTGGAGATGTAAGAAGTGTGCTCACTTATCATTCAAAAATGTATAGTTAATATGTTCTGTAAAATCCACAATTTAAATTCGGTTTTAAAAAACTTTTCTTGAAGAGACCCGTGCCCTCCTCTTTCACTTTGGGCTCTCTTGCTACGTTTACTCAAGCAAAATTATTGGGTCTATAATTTCCGCCTCACCAGTTTAAAAATTCACCAGCCGCCACTGGTCCTAGTTCAAACAGAGGGTTAAGTGGAGGTTTAGGCAAGAAAAGTTTAAGATTCTACCTAATGCACAAGTCACTTTAAGATGTTCTAAAAATAATATTTTCAATAATTGTGCAGCAGGGAAGGACCAGCAGGGAGAGTAAATAATGCAGAAAGAAAAGGCAAGTTATGCTCTGTAACACGGCACATTTTGTCTCAGTTTTTTGTTACTTATTTGCTTTTTTACACATCTTAACAATGTATGGGCAACGATTTCACCTCATTAATATCATTTTAACACCTTAAATCAGCAACTTAGAGTTCACCTGCTTCTGAAGAGGACACGATTGATAGCATTCTCAGTAACTTGTGATCCGTTTGTGCAAGAAACTATTTTGTTTGTGTAAAAATCTGCAAATTGCGCAGAAGATGATGGATTGTATGGTAAGTGTGGCACATCCATAATTATGTGGAAAACTTTATTCCACAGAATTGCATAATTTCACTGGCCCTGCTAGCAGCATATGGCATTGCCCTGCTGGTTTGTTTATTACCAGGCAGGGACTCAGTGTGGATTATAGACTACCTCAAAGAAATATGTTGATTACTGATCACAGTTGGATCACTGGCCAGCGAGTTAGGAGGTCAATGGTTGAGGAGTGGGTGGGGTTGAAGAGTTGTCCAGACAGTAAGCCAATTAATAATGAGATAAACTCAAAGGCGGAAAGACAAAGGGAACCTGATCAAAGCTGAAAGCACTTAAGCGCACAGGACGGAGCCCAAGCAGGATAAGAGAACTGGCCACACAACACAATGTAGCATTTCCCAGTCCAAGCGCCCTAGCCTCCTCCCCGCCAGTTCCACCATAAAACTCTATTTTTAAAAGCCCTCTGGACCGGATGTATAAAATGTGGGGATAGGGTTTAGCACACATAGCCGTTTGACGAAGGCATTATTCTGAGTTCCATTACCAAAACTGCAGTGAGGTGGCTGTGGTAAAGGCCTCCTCAGCTCATCTGAGAAGACCAGCGAGTTCATAAAGCACTGGTAACCTTGTTATTGTGGTGACTAATTTGTGCTGCAGTTTGAGCGTCCCGCCTTTGCCCCCCCACATCGCGAGAGTTTGATCTATTGGCATTGCAAATGACAATGCCTTTTATTTATGTGTTGAATTTCAAAACAGATAAATAAAAGACATTGCCATTTATAATGCCAATAGCATAAACTCTCTCAAATGAGAGACCTATTACATTGCAAATGCTTGTTTATAATTGACAGGGTTTGGCAAACTGATACTTGGACTTAAAAATACTCATAATCTAAGAAAACACCCCAAATAAAATACATATTCATTTATATATTTATGAATGTTTTATCCAAATATTGTGAAATAAATGCTCATCAGTACCAACATACAATAAAAACCATAGATTGTCACAGGGAAAACATCAGAAGAGAAAATTACAAATTAATATCAATGACAATGCCTAAAGTAGTAGAAAGATGAAGAGACAAAAGTTTCAGAGACAAAACAAATTTGCAAATGATTATGCAAATTCAGATTTCAGTCTATACTAACCCAAATAGGAATAGGAAATCTACTCTCTGGCCATGAGAGCAGCAAGGCCCCCCATCAAGATTTGAAGAGGCAAAGACTAAATCAGGAATAAACTGACATAAACAAGACAGCAAACCAACAACAACAGCGATCTCCAAAGTCTGCCCAACAGTTTGAATGCACACAAGTCTGCCAAACCCCTCCCACCAGGAACCTCAATTTTACCCTAAAACCCAAATGTCCAACCCACACTTGTATCTAACGAAGCGTTATTCTACAGTTGATTGGTTAAGGAAGGGGTGTATTGTCATACCACTTGCGGCATGTCCAACTCACTAAATGTGCCATTGTTTTATTTATTCATAATGTCAGCTTCCCCCCCAGGAAATATGATTCAAGCCACTATCAAAATGTTCTCTTTCTTCTTGCCGGTTGTTAGAACTGGGGGTCTCTAGTTGGCAATGGCTTGCACCTTTCTCCGAATAGGCATCCTTGCTTCTAGTCAGAGTAAGTGGACGACACTCCTAAATAACCGCTGTTCAACCCTGTGATAGCTTGACATGAGCAGGAAAGCTTATCTCAGGGGCAGTGTGTAAAGCATTTGTGAACATAACACATGCAGTAATACAGTGAAAACACTACAGGTGGACACAACACAGCTTTTATAAATATAAGTATTCTTTAGACTTAACACAAGATACAAACCACAAAAATCCACAATACAGTATTAAGGAAATGACTTTCAGATGGAAGAAATTACTTGGATCACTTTAGATGGTAAATACGACACGTTTCCCACAAAGTACCTTTTTATGCGTCACGCAAGATATACAAAAGGTTTGCAGGGAGAATGATGCGTCGGTTCCTTGCTTCGGGAGAGGCGATGCATCTGTACCTCAGTGCTTGACCAAAGTTGGCAATGCGTCTGTCCCTTACCGGAGAGGAGGTGATGTGACGATCTCGTGGTGCTTCCCGGTTGCCTTGCGACAAGATGGTGCTTTGCTGCAATGCGACAATCCGGTGCGATGCGAGAAGATAGCGCCATTGATGCGATGCGACAACGTGAAGACAATGCGTGCATGCCCGACGGCCATGTGGCGACTCTGTAAGTTTGGAGCCGTGACAGGCCCTGCAATACACTTCTCCGGCAATGCGATGGCAACACTTGCAGTGGCGACACGCTTCTCCGATGATGCCAGGACACACTGCTGCGATGGAGACACCCTTCTCCGGTGATGCGATGGCGACCTTTGCGGTGGCGACACACTTCTCCGATTATGCGACAGCTGAAGATGCGATACCCTTCTTCTCGTTGAGTCATGCTTCCAGCTCCCAACAACATGCAGGCTACTGCAGACAGAATTCCCAGCAAGGAAATCCAGGGGGAGCTGGTGGTGAAGTCTTGTATCCCTGAGACTTCATCAAGAGGCAAGGACAGTTCAAGCCCTTGGAGATTCTTCTTCAAGATGATGAAAGTTTCAAATAAAAGTCTTTCTCCTTTCCTTGGTAAGAAAGAAACCACTGCAGGCCAACCCAGAAAGCAACACACTGGCACAGGGGAAGTAAAAAACTCCATCAGATTCTCTGGTTCATCTCCGTGGCAAAGGTCCGTCTTGATGTCCAGAAGTGATGTAAAGTTCTGGGGTCTGATTCCCCCTTTTTATGCACCAAATCCTTTGTCTGTGAAGGCAGAGAGTGTCTGTACCTAGTCCAAATTAGTTCTGGGTGCATTCTGCCAGTGCAAAACGTCTTCCTTTGGCAGTGTGGGCCAGGGTCATCAGGCGCACCACAGAAGGTGGAGCCTGCATTGTGGAAGGCAGACACAGACGTATACAGACCCAGGTGTTACTCCTCCCACCACCTCCAATGCAGATAGGTCTATTCAGCCTAGTGCTGCCTCACCCTGACTCCTGGAGTCCCCTCAGCTCAAGTGACTCACAAAACAGACATGCAATGCACAGCCTAGCAGAGGCAGGCTGGATGGTTTAGACAAGAAAATACCTACTTTCTAAAAGTTGTATTTTCAAACACAGAATGTTAAAACCAACTTTACTAAAAGTTGTATTTTAACATTCTGAGTTCAGGCATACTAAATTCGTTTTTCTCTACCAGGTTCCCTGGGAGAGTTAGGATTCTAAAATGTTATAATCAAACTGCCCATTTTGGCCTATGGGGACAGGTAGCCTTGCAATAGTGAAAAACAAACTTGGCTGTAATTCACTATCAGAACATGCTACACACATCAGGGCATGTCCTACCTATCACATACAATACACCCTGCCCTAGTGCCTACATTAGAGGTGGCTAACATGTAGAAAAGGGAAGGTTTACAGACTGGAAAGTGGGTGCACTTACAGAGTCGACATGGAAGTACTCGACTGCACATTGGCTCGGCAATGGCAGGCCTGAGACACACTTTATTAGCTGCTTCTGTGGGTGGCACAATCAGTGTTGCAAGCCCAATAGCAGCATTTGATCACAGGCCCTGGGCAGACATGGTGCACTGTGCTAGGGTAGGCATGGGCGGAAAATCCGTTCCGCTCGCGGATTTTGCGGATTTTCGGGAAATCCGCAATCCGCGGGATTTGCGAATTTCCTGCAAAATCCGCAAATCCGCGAGCAGCGGATTTTGCTCGCACTGCTCGCACTGTTCGCGTGAGTTCGCGCCCCGCGAATAAGTGCGAAATTGCAGAAATACGATCTAAGCAAAACTGAAAGTAACTACTTACCAGGTTCAAAAGTTCAGGCACATCATTAGTAGCCATTTCCTGTAGTGCTTCCTGAGGGGCCCCTCCAGAGTTCAGTTGCCAGTTGCAACTATTATGTGACCCTGCTCTGAACCTCAGAATAGTTACACATATGCCACAAAGGTCCTGAATTACAGCTAAGGGAGACAAGCAGGAGCCAGGCTGGAAGTTAAAATCCATTAATCAGCCCCTAATTCATTATTGTCAGTTGGGGCAGGGCAGGTGTTGTAACTAATTTTGCAACAATGAAAGCACTTAGCAAGTGCAAAAGATCACTAATCAGGGCGCACTAAGGAAGCAGGTGCCAGCTAAAAAAATATTCTGTGACACATTAATCAGCCCCAAATTAATTCAGGTCACTTGAGGCAGGGAAGGTGTGCTTTGCTTTGCCGAAAATAATGTACACTGGACAACCAGAGGGTGTGGTGATGAAACAGAGGGTGGCATGGGTGGGCCAGAGGGTGGCATGAGTAGTCAGAGAGTGGCAGTGGTGACAGAGAGTGGCAGTGATGAAGAAGAGTGTCCCAAACAGGTTGGACACGTAGAAACAACATGTTCGCAAAACTTGCGACCCGACAGGTAAGTTCGCAAATTGCGAAATTGTAAAAACCCTCGCGAAATGGCAGAAACACGGGCGAACACAAAAAAAAAAAAATCCGCAAATTTGCGGGAATTCGCGGATTTTGCGGATTGCGAGTTTGCAAATCCGCAAATTCGCGGATTGCCAATCCGCAAAATCCGCTCATGACTACGGTCTGACAAGTAAATCAAATAAGCCAATCATCGAGTCACTAATCCATACAGTAATTTACAATAGGGAGCACGTTTGTTTTGTAGTTTTTTTTAGGAGTTTAATATAGCGCACGCTGGACTTGAGAGCATCAGAGTACTTTACAACAAGTGTCTTATATGCAATCAAGCAAGGCAAAGATCATAGTAGGATATGAAGATTTGTGACGAGTAGAGTTCAAATATAAGGAGTAGCAAATAGAACCAAACAAAACACAGTGCCCAAAGCATCTAAAACCAGCAAAACATATTAAAAACAGAGGAGACAACAGTGAAAAATGGAAGGGAGACTAATGCCAATGGTACCAGGTCTAACACTGGTTATGTAGCAAACTCAGCATATCATTTGTGCCAATCGTGCCTTTCCAGAGAAAGCGTTTCCTCCGCTTGTTGAATCAAATTGTCTTTTCATGCAAACTTCTTAGCAGGCACTCAGGATTCTTGAAGGGCAAATCCTTGTCCACCTTCCTCTTTGCTTCCAAACTTTTAATTTCAAACATTTATTCTTTCATTCCATTAACCCCATAACTTCATCCAGAGTAGAAACCGTGCTTCTATGGAAAACAAACACAGGTATTATTAGTCACTTGGAATGTGTTTTCACTACGCACCAACCCAATACTGCATCTTTCCATGCGCAAACCATGTTAAATATTATTTTCCTACCAAACATTAATAACGTGCACAAAAAGCAGCAGTAGTCTTTTTATTTTTGTTTTGTCCAAAAGCATTTGTGGCCTACTTCAGTACTTTAGTACGCGCTTGAGCAGTAGCATTTTCACTTACGTTAGTCCCCTTTACTGCATAATTTTCAACGCACACTGTTAGTAAATGTTACTGAGGGTTCAATCCGAGCAGGTTATTTTTCATGAAAACCCGGCTCCATCAATCCACCCTTTAATGGCGTTTTCGAGCCAAAACGAAAATACCCACCAATACAAATTATCACCTTTTAAAAAACAAATGTTCTCCCTCGTTTCACCATTATACCATCTAAATCCTTCATAACTTCACAGTGATTTCCTTTCATATCTTCTAACTCAATCTCACCTCTCTTTCTCTTTCTTGCCCTTCTTTTATTTTCAGACAAAACTCTCCTGCATCAACACTTGTAGATCAGATAAATCATTAATATCACTATAGCCACTGCAATGCTAGGTGTTGGTATTCTCCTTAATACACTATTTCCAAAGGTAGAAAAACAATTACCCACAAAGGAAAAACTCTTACCAAGTTTCTCCCAAGCACCATCAACGTTCAATTCGGACAAATCTTGATGAAGATTTGAAATATTCTTAATATACCCCTCAAGACTCTTTGGCCTAGATGTATCAACCCTTTTGCGATTCGTTAAGGCCGAAATTCGCAGACTTTCGGCCTTAAGGAATCGCAAACGGACATTTAGCATCTTTTGGGATGTATCAGAAATTAGCAAAATAAGGAATCGCAAAAAATTGCGATTCCTTATTTTGCTTATGCTTTTAAGGAATCGTAATTTTGCGATTCCTTAAATGGCATGTATGAAACTTTCTTAAATTGCGAATTCGGGTTAAGGAATCGCAAATTAACACCAATTTGAGGTTCGTGTTAATTTGTGAAATCCTTTTAAAAAATAAAATATGACTATTTTGAAGGTGGCATGTGACACACATACATGCCCATAGGGCATGTATGTGTGCCATATGCACACACATGTAAGTTTCAGGGGTGCAGCAGGGTGTCCATGAGACACCCCTGCACCCTTGAAATAATTCTCAAATTGCGATTAGCAAATTGCGAATTCGCAATTTGAGAATGAGTGCACAATCATTCCTATGGGCCTCCTGGCCCATAGGAATGCATGGGGAATTATTCCTTATTTGCGAATTCGCAAAATGCGAATTCGCAAATAAAGATAAATAAAGAATCGGAAAAAAAATGCAATTTTTTACATACATTCCATTTTGCGAATTCTAAATACCGATTCGCAAAAAATCGCTATTTAAGATTCGCAAAATGGAATCTTGATACATCTAGGCCTTACTCTTGTCAGGGACATAAGTGCAAATTGTTTTATTTTCAACATATTGCAGACTCCACCCTCTTTAGCCAATAACGTATCAAGGGCAAGTCATTTTGTAAAACCATAGATCTAATTGCAACCATCTCAGTATCTAACATTAAAAACCCAACAGCAGTGTCTGTTGATGAATGATCAACCACTGCGGATAATTTTCTAATTTTATGCAAATTCAGAATAACTCCAACTGAAGGTATCAACCCTCCAAAAATATCCCCTAATATTTCAGAACATCTCACTCCTCTCTTATTACATATTAGTCTATTTATTAGTCTATTCTTTACTTCATTGATTATATGATTCTTATGCAAATGATAAATGTTTGGAAATACTATGCCTAAATAACAACATCCATACCAATGTGCAGGCAACCTATAGTAGGCATTCTTGCCACCCACATAATATATTCCTGGAAAAACAGGATCAGATCCTCCTTTTAGTCCCCAGGTGACTAGAAAGGTATGATCCCATTCACTAGAACCAATTAAAATTACTGTTATATTCAGTCTTTTGTCTAAGAAAACAAAGCTTTCCTCTATGTTACCAGTCTAGGGTCATGGCAGCGTATGTCTCGCCTTTGTTATAATCTCCTTCTCTGAAAACCCATGGAGGCACGAGACTTTTTCTCAGCAGCTATTCTCTGAAAATCTTGCCTTCTATCCTCTACCATGTTAATTAATTCTATATCTTCAAACCGTAAACTATAAGTTAGGTTATGTCTATGTGCATATACTGTATCGGTTGTCTGTGTATTATGAAAAAAATCTCCTATATATTCTGCATTTCCGGCACTATATATTCTATTCATGTTCTTTCTAATGGGAATTTCTGAAAATACTAAATCCATGTCAGAATAGAAATATTGCAAACTTTCCTTCTTATAAATTAAACTAGTTAAGACACTACAAGACACACCATAAGTTAAATGTAGGTGATGATAGGTCACCCCCTCTGAGAGAGCCAATGGTATGCCGAAGGCATGCACACGTAACTATCTCTTGCATTGTATCAACATATTCATACAACAACTTGGTAAAGACATTTAGCAAGAAATCATTAATCGATTTATCATGATGACAAATGCTGTCATCTTTCATCTTCTCTATATTAGTATGTGAGTCTTCTTTAAGACTTTAAAATTTACTTTTTCACTCATCACACTATAAGTATTATTTTTATGAATAGTTACCATTTAGATTGGCACAACAACACTTAGGGGCCGATTCCGATTTCGGCAGGAATGGCTCTGAGTGATGGTCAGAGACCTTCCGACCGGATCTGAATGTGCCGGAAGGATTTCTTTCCGACGATCCATTTTGATGGGCTCGTTCGGAAAAGGAATCCGACTCGGTTTTCCGGATGACGTCCGATGGGCTCGGAGAGCCCGTCGGCTGTCTGGAAATCCTTCAGTACTCCCCTGGCCTCGTCTTCACGACCGAGGGAGTACAATAGTAAGTTTCAATGGGGTACACCCTAAGAAACCTCTGACCTGGGTCAGTGAAGTTAGTTACAATAGCAATAGTCAGAGTCTATCGATGCCACATCTTTTAGTCAAGAACGTATCTCCGCGTTTCTTTGCCTAAAATGCCTTTTATGTGCACAATACTGGATGCCAGCGTGCATTTTCAGGCGGCCAACCTAGCGCTACATTTTAGCGCCATTTCTTCATTATGAGGCCCCAATTGTTGAAAAATAGAACGTTTCTCTACGTTTATTTTGTTTAAAATCAAGATAACAATGTCTCCCATATGTCCAGGCAACTGCCATTAACACCTGGCTTTATATTCCTCCTTTTCCAGAACCACTTGAATTATGACCGCACTTACGCTGATTTAGCTGATACGGAGAATCAACCCATTGCAAGGAAGGCCCCCCTTCCCAGTAAGTACCCCCCTAGGATCTTCAGACAACTAATGCATTTCCACGCCCTTAATTATTTGTATTAGTAATTTAACAATCCCCTTTCAGATGAAGGCAGGATAACTACTCCAAATGAAAGGAACCCTTGAAGGTCCTACCGCAATGGCCACGTAAGGGCCCCTACTAAAGTAAGCCATTTCTCACTTTCTACATGTTCCTTCAGTGTGCCTTTTAGCCTCGTTAAAACATGATACACTCATTTGAAATTATCATTCATAGGCGCTCCTGTTTTTCCATGTCCTGATGAAGACCCCGATAAGAGGATCAAACCTACCCTTTAACCAGGGGTTCGAAACGTAGACTTGATCACAATCGCTCGCCAATCATAGGATCAATCAACAGAGTAACACGACTCCTATGTATATGTGTATATTGGAACTTCAGATCTAAATACAGACTGTAAAGGGTTTATTTTATCCACTGTGATTGTTACTAGTCACAACCACCTTTACCCAGTCCTCACCTGTTCCCCATCACACCTATCCCACCTAACTTTTCCCATTTCTATCACTTTGAGCGCGACATTCATGTAAATAATTGGTGTACAACATCTGTCTTGTTACCTTATATGAAGCTCCTAAATGGTATATTCTTATGAGATGAATGTCCATTGATGCATTTATGATTCAATGACGTAATTGAACAATTATATTTCTTTTTGTCTGTATATAATGATACTCCTTGCATCTAGATACCTGTTGAATTGAACCAGGTACCTGTTAAAACATTGTGCTGAACAAATGATTAAATACCATTCGCACACTTGGGCATACTACATCACTTTGTTCTAGACTTGATTAATTGCTTGTTCAACATTTATTGTTCTAAGGAATCGATAGACTCCGAGGGAGTACAATGGCAGTTTCTCACTGTCCTTTCATGCTGGTGTTTCTGGCACGAAAAGGCAGTCGGAAACTGTCTTTGGGGGCCCCCAGTTAGACCCCATTGGGTGCGAGGCTGCCGAATGGCGGCCTGGGGGCACCTATTGGGCCCCTTTGTTGATCCCTGCACCTGGTGGCAGGGACCTTGGGGTGCCGGCCACAGGGTGAACGGATCAACTGCACCCCTGCTTTTCATAATGCAGGCATGCATTCCGCTAAGAATGCATGCTCCCATTGTGAAGTACACGAGTGCGACCGAACAGGGTTCGCTCGTATCGTACTTGCAGTGCCGTAACTGACGACAGAAGGTCGGTCAGTTACGGCTCCTGAACGATGTTGGATGGAAATGAGTCCGCCCAACATCGTAATCGGCCCCTAAGTGTTAACCTCAGCAACATTATTAGTAAAATACTAAATAGGCAATCATTAATACATCTACGTTTAAAACTATGATTTTGATGTCCAGTCTCTGCTGTATTGGCCATTGTCTTAAGAGTTTTTTTAATCAATTCTAAAAAAAAAAAAAAACGAATAAAAAACTAATATACTAAGAAAAACAAAACACTAAAATAATCTGTAAGATCTATCCAAAGTAGTATATCCACACACTTTATGCCTTTCCTCTTTACCCTTTTTTCATTTTTTTTATATCTTCTTCTTCTTCAGATCTCTCCTTTGTTTTTCTGCAATTCTTTTCAATTAATTTTCAAATTTCTGCACTTTAATTTACACATTTCTTTAAGGTGGTTTAAAACCGTTTCCTTCACTCTGTTTGGTACCACATTTTCTTTGCTCTGATCTGTGTCTTCTGACCCTGCTCGCAGGCAGGTCGCTCCTGATGCCACCACACTGCCGCCAGCTGCTTCTTGCCAGTTCTCTGCTGACGCCTTTTTTCCCACCGTTCCCGCTCCTCCCACTGCTGCATCCCTGCGGCCCCGCCCCCTGCTTCCCATTGGCCACCCCGCTCCAGCCTCCCAGCTGCTCCTCCCTCCCTCTCCCCCTCTTATGGAGGCCGCGAGTCGGCCGCGCACAGTGGCCGTGCCAAAGGCGCGCCAAAGGCAAGCCCGTTTGCGCCCGTCTGCGCCTGGACCGCGCCCAGTGCCAGAACCCCTGGACCCCGCGAACACCACAACACTAGACTCTGCTACGACACCAGCACCCTCTACGCAGTCAACACCGGCCGAAACCTCACCGGCTACCAAGCTGCCCCGGAACGGACTCACGGACCTTTCTCCTGCCACACCTGCAGCTTCACTTGCGACAGAACCACCAAACCTTCTAGGACTGGACCCAACCACTCCGCTGCATACTCCTCAACAAACACTCCGCATGCAAACACGCCGTCGAGCTCTGGGATCTGCTCGACACCTCTGCCCCAGACGTGGCCTTCCTGACCGAGACCTGGTGGAACGAATCCTCGGTGCCCGACATCACCATAGCCATCCCGGACGGCTACAAGATCACCCACAGGGATCCCGCCAATGGAATTGGAGGAGGAATAGTCATTGTCCACAAGTCCACCCTCAAGGTTGCCACCCATGCAGATGACACCCTCAACACCGCCGAACACCTGCACTTCCAGATCCACACCTAACCCAACACCACCCTCAAAGGACACTCATCCACAGACCCCCCGGACCCTGGGCTCAGTTCACAACTCCATCGCCGTCCTCAACAGCACACACACACTCGCCTCCACGGACTACATCCTCCTCGGGGACCTGAATTTCCACCTCGAGAAACAACAAGGATAACAATGCCGCCACCCAGATCGACAATCTAGCCAACCTTGGCCTCAGACAACTTGCCACCGCACCCACCCACGCTGCCGGCCACACCTTGGACCCCGTCTGCTCCACAGGCACCCACGTCGCGTTCAACCACACCACCGAACTCCACTGGACCGACCACCACTGCATCCATTTCACCTTCAAGAAACCAACAACGCATCACCGCACCCAACAGCTACCTCGCCGCTGCTGGAGCAAAGTCACCAAAGACCAGCTGATCACCACCTTTGCCCAAAACCCACCCACGACCCCACCAACCCAGACACCACAGCCCACAACCTCAGACAGTGGATCAGCGACTGCGCCAACACCCATGCCCCACTCAAGAAACCCTCCAACCACCACACCAGCAAGAGAGCCACCTGGTTCACCAACGAGCTGCCGGAACCTGGAGAAGATATGGCTCCATGAACACATTCCGGACAACCACGCAGCCCAAAAGGACGCCACCCGCAGACATCAACACCTCATCAGATTAGCCAAGAGATCCTCCTTCAAAGACTGCCTGGATAACAATGCACACGACAGCAAAGAGTTCTTCAGCATAGTAAAGGAACTCTCTGACCCCAGCGCCAACACCAACGACATACCGCCCTCACTAGCCATCCTCTTCCACTGCAAGATTGCTGATATCCATGACAGCTTCAACACCATGACCGCCCCGACTACGCCAGACCCCACCTCTCCTGTGAACACCACCAGCGCCAACCGCCTAACCTTCTGGTCCAACGTCAACAATGACGAGACACGCAAGGTCATGAACTCCATCCACTCAGGCTCTCCGTCAGACCCGTGCCCACACCAGATATTCAACAAAGCAGACGCAGCCATCGCACCCCAATTACGGAAGGTCATCAACATCTCCTTCAAAACAGCGATATTCCCGGAAATCTGGAAACAAGCCGAAATCAACAGCCTCCTCAAGAAGCCCAAGGCTGACCCCAAGGAACTCAAGAACTTCCGGCCCATCTCACTGCTCCCATTCCCGGAGAAGTTCATCAAGAAAATCGTCAACATGCAACTAGCCCGCCACCTGGAAGACAACATCTTGGACCCATCCCAGTCCGGGTTCAGACAGCCCTCATCGCCACCATGGACGACATCAGGCGGTAACTAGACAACGGCAAAACATAAGCTCCCATCCTCCTGGACCTGTCAGCCGCCTTCGACATGGTCTGCCATCGCACTCTAAAGACACGCCTCCTAGAAGCCGGAATCCAAGAGAAGGCCCTTGACTGGACCACGTTCTTTCTCTCCGGCAGAGCCCAGAGCATCCGCCTCCCGCCCTTCCGATCTGAAGCCACCGACATCATCTGCGGCATCCCCCAGGGCTCATCCCTCAGCCCGATGCTGTTCAACATCTACATGACCCCCCCTCGCACAAGTGGCCCGCCAACACGACCTCAACATCATCTCCTATACCGACGACACCCAGCTCATCCACTCCCTCACCAAGGACCCGTACACCGCCAAAACCAACCTCCACAAGGGAATGATGGCCATCACCGACTGGATGAGCAACAGCCGTCTGAAGCTAAACTCAGACAAGACGGAGTTACTCATCCTTGGACAAACCCCCTCAGCCTGGGACCACTCCTGGTGGCCGACCACACTGGGAACAGCACCAACACCCACCGACCATGCACACAACCTAGGATTCATCCTCGACTCCTCCCTCTCCATGTCTAAACAGGTCAACGCTGTCTCCTACTCCTGCTAAAACACCCTCCCATGCTCTGCAGGATCTACAAGTGGATCCTGACCGAAACAAGAAGAATGGTGACACAGGCCCTCGTCAGCAGCAGACTGGACTACGGCAACGCACTCTACACAGGAATCCCAGCCAAACACCTACGACGACTACAACGCATTGTCAATGTCCCCTGCCGCAGCCATATCAACTCCCACCTGAGAGTCCTACACTGGCTCCTCGTCGACAAGAGGATCACCTTCAAGTTCCTCACCCACGCACACAAAGCGCTCCACAACGCTGGACCAGCCTACATGAACAGCAGACTCAACTTCTACACCCCCACCCGCCAGATCCGCTCCTCCAGCCTTGTCCTCGCTGCTGTCCCCCCGCATCCAACGAACAACCTCCGGTGGCAGATCCTTCTCCTACCCCACCGCCAAGACCTGGAACACCCTCCCTACCCACCTACAGCAGACCCAAGACCTACTCGCCTTTAGAAGACTCCTCAAGACCTGGCTCTTCGAGCAGTAGCGGCACCCCCTCCCCTCAGTGTCTTGAGACCCTCATGGGTAAGTAGTGCGCTTTGCAAGTACTCTGATTGATTGATTGTTTCAAATTTCTTCCAACACTACTTATGTCCATTCTGGAGCTGTGTATGTCATGTTCTGAACCCTTACTCATTTCGTTTAACAAACTGATCCTTCTTCAGACTCACTTCGCTTAGTCTGATCTGGTACTTCAATTATCGTTTCTGGTGATTTTTATTTCAGAGTGTACATCAGTATTTTTATTCCTTTTGGCCACACAACACCTTTTCTTGCTTCCTTTACTCATGCTGCTTCTTATGCATCAGTGTCAAGATCGCAAGTTCTTTTATTCAGTCCTTTTCTCTGTTGCACTCTATCTTGGTTTTCACTCAACTCTTCTCCATTGTCTCCTTCAACAGCAGACTTACGAGACCCAGTAGCTTCGACTTTTTCCCTGTTCAATCACGTGTTCAACACCTTCAGAATCTGTAGCTTTAGACTCTGGGCTTCATGTTCTACAGCCTCTGGTTCTTCTTGTCTCTCCATCAGTTGCTGCTCTCCTTGTCTTTTAAGTGGACTTTGGACTCTTCTTGTATGACTTGCATGTATCCAATTCGGCAAGCCACCACACTTCACTGCTGTCATTGTCACCATTATTACTTCGTAAGGGCCATGCCACCTAGGTTACAGACACAACTTTCTCACATGCTTCTTCACCAGGATCCACTCACCTGGACTTAAATCATGTGCTTGCTCCTGCTGTGTTGTGGTTGCAATTTATCCAACCTGATGAGACACAGAACGCACCAGGTCAGCCAATCCTTTGCAATAATCAAGCGCTAAATCATCTGTAATATTCATTAGTTGATTTGCTGGTACAATTGGCTGTCTCATTGCTCTCCCCATTATATCTTCATGTGGTGATAATCCAGTCTTTTGATATGGAATGCTTCTCAGACGCATCAATACCAGGGGTAAAGCATCTGGCAATTTCAGTGTTGTGGATGCACACACCTTTGGCAATCTGGATTTAATAGTGCCATTCATTTGCTCGACCACACCTGAGGCTTCGGGTCGATAGTCACAATGCAGCTTTTGCTCAATTTGTAATGCTGCACAAATGATTTGAATTATTTCTAAAGCGACTGGAAATGCAAATATAGGAATGAACTTGCTCCAAAGTAATTTGCTGGATATGCCTCTACCCAACGAGAAAACAGACAAACCACAACCAACACATATTTCAGTTCATTACAAGGAGGAAGTTCAACAAAATCTGCTTGTAACCTAGTAAAATGTTCTGCTGCTTTTCCAATGTGCCTCCAACTAACAACAGTCTTTGCTACTGGCACACTATACACCTCTGGCATAGATTCTCTGCAATAACCCTAAACTTGGAATAGTACCATGACTGTTTGAAGAGTCTAATCATAGCAACTCTTCCCACTTGTTACTCCACTGTACATCCTTGCCATCTGTGAAAGTAAACAGTCTGGCATTACTGGCCTTTCATCCACATACACCCATATTTCATCTTCAGGTCCCTTTGTACAACCTGGTTTTATCAAAAGTTATTTTTCTTCCTCATTGGCTTCTTCCTGCAACTGTATTCTTTTTCTCTGTTCCTTTATTAATTGAAACTGAATTTTGTGCACAGAAAAGAGACACTTAGGGCCAGATGTAGGAGCCCTAATACCAGTCGGTAACGGCCAAATTCGGCCGTTACTGACCAGTATTAGGGTTTTCTGATGTAGGGGGCCTGTATTTTACCAATTCTGTAAATTTACCGAATCGGTAAATTTACAGAATCTGTAAAATACCAAATCGATATATTTACCGATTCGGTAAATCCACATGTAGGTGGCACTCCTAAGAGTGCCACAGGCCCTTAAGAATCGGTATTTTACCACCCAATCCTATTGGGTGGTAAAATACCGAACTCAGGTGTGCATGCACATCTGTGCATGCACACCTGTGCAATGTGACACACAGACATGCCCTTAGGGCATGTCTGTGTGCCACATGGCACACAAGTCCGGAATTGGGGTGCTAGAGGGTGTCAAAGTGACACACCCTACACCCTTGCAGGATTATGTATTTACCGATTCGGTAAATACCGAATCGGTATTGCCCTTTGATTCCAATGGGCTTCAAGGCCCATAGGAATCAATGGGCAATACCGATTCGGTATTTACCGACTCAGTAAATACAGAATCCTACCGATTCAGTAATTCTTAAATTCGAATTACCTACATCTCCCCCCATCCTATTTACCGACTCTTAAATACCGAATCGGTAAAATTCGGTATTTAAGAGTCGGTAAATAGGATTTACCTACATCTGGTCCTTAGTCTGCTTATCTGGTCCCACTAGTCACATAATCCTTTCCTGATTGATGTGCTGGACATTTGACCACTACAATCTTTTTGGGCAATAGTAATGCATTCAGCAAATCTTTCATAACTTTAATATTTCTAATTGGGGATCCTGACGAAGTCAGAAATCCACGTTGTACCCATAATTGACAAAAATCATGCACCAACTCAAAACCATATTGCCTATTCATAAATATGGTTACTCTAAAATTTTCGGCAATTATGCAAGCCCTGGGCAAAGCGACCAACTCAGAAATGTGGGCTGAATTCATCCCTTTTAGACAAGATGCTCCAAGAACCATGGCCGCTGTGCATACAGCATACGATGCGCACAAAACACCTTTTTCATCTCTCAGACAAGAACTATCTACAAACATCACAAAATCTGATTCTGACAATGGCACATCATTTATGTCAGGCCTTGGTTTCGTACACAGCTCTGTCACATCCAAACAATCATGTTCTGCTTCATCTTTTACTTAGTCTAAATTCGAACTCCTCAACAAAGTTGCTGGATTCAGTGTTGTGCATCTTGACACTTTCTCATTTTCAGCACCCAAAATCAGCCAGTCAGTCAAATTTGCTTTATTCGAGATAAAACTCATGAAAGCATATAGCATAAAAGCAGTTCTATGGATTACTAAAATATTTACAAATCCCAAAAATGTATCATATCTGTCACTGCAATTAAAATTAAAAAGCATTCTGACAACATTGGTTTAGAAATACAATAAAACAATCAAAATTTACATATTCGCAAGATGATTTTACTTAGTACCCGAAAAACACAGTTTAGACATTTCAATTTTTCTAAAAACATGTAAAAACATGAAGAAGACTAGTCAATCACATCAGAGGGTCATTCCCACCAAAAATTTGCTTCTGATATACCATGCCCACCCCAAGTATTTGGCGACCGCAACTGTGATAACCGGCAAAGTGTTAGCGCAAATTCTTCTTAGGGCCACCTTACTATCCCTAGTGCCTAACAGTTTGCACATCGCCTTTAGCCAAACTCGTCGGGGGTTGAGTAGGCCCTGCAGACAAAAAGAAGATGAGCTATGGTCTCAATTTTGATTTTACAAGCAGGGCACATTTTAGAATTACCTTCAGCTCACCTACCGGTTAATGATCGTATAGGGAGTGACCCTACTCTGAGCTGGAAGTAGAGCTTCCTGTCCTCAGGCTTTGTGATGTCATCCCAATAGGTCTCTAAACTAGGAGAAACTTTCATATCCAGAAAACGGCCCGCCATAGTAGACGGATCAACATCATTCCAATTCCGGTAGGTGACCATTTCCCAATACTTTTCTTTTAGGGCATCTTTGGATGGAAACAGAGCTGTCTCAGGGTTCTCCCACAGCCCCTGCATACCCATTTTCCCCAATGATTTTTGGAGTTCCTTTAACCAGGTTATCTTGTGGAATGTATCAGTATTAATTACATCCAAGAATCCCTGGGCATAATGCGCGAGTTCAGCATTTACCCAGATACGGCGCCAGTATAGTATAGGTCGTAATCTGGCCATATCTGGCAGGGCTTTCCTACCTAATGCAAAAACCACAGTTGATGGACAGAATGCAGAACAATGCCATACATTCACCCCAGTACAGAGATCTGGGCCTAAATCCATCGTTTTTTTGCACTCCACACCATCCCAGTTCAGACATGGCCATATGCAAATCAGTCTGTCCCTGTGCCTCATGGGAACAGTCCAGCCCAAACTGCCAAGCCATGCCTTCCCAGGACCGAAACAAGCTTCAGAGGACCAGTTTCTGGCATTCCAGCCATCTTCAACCTTGCTTGCTTAAATCCAGTGGTGTGGAGAGCATGGGACTCACGTCTGAGCATACCCATCCCACCAGGGGGTGACAAATGCAAAAACCACAGTTGATGGACAGAATGCAGAACAATGTCATACATTCACCCCAGTACAGAGATCTGGGCCTATATCCATCGTTTTTTTGCACTCCACACCACCCCAGTTCAGACATGGCCATATGCAAATCAGTCTGTCCCTGTGCCTCATGGGAACAGTCCAGCCCGAACTGCCAAGCCATGCCTTCCCTGAACCGGAAACAAGCTTCCAAGGACCGGTTTCTGGCATTCCATCCGTCTTCAGCCCGGCTTGCTTGAATCCAGTGGTGGGGAGAGCATGACCTAAGTCACAACGCAATGGTTACATTTTCAGCACCCAAAATCACTCTCTCATACCTATTCTACCAACTACTCATCATGTGCTGAGTTCTTGTTCGTGTTAACGAAATTTCAACAGAATGTGGTACATACACTCGCACTGGATGTCCCATCAAAATTGATTCACTCTGCTCTAGATTCACACAAGTAGCAGACACTGCTTTCAAACAACATGGCAACGCCGCAGCCACTGAGTCCAAAGTAGCAGAAAAATATGCCACTTGACGACGTGCCATTCCAGGTGTCTGTGCCAGGACTGAAAGTGAGCACCCATCTCTCTCACAATAGAACAATGCAAATTCATTACTTAGTCTGGCATACCCAATGCAGGTGCTCGACAAAGACTAGCTCACAATTCAATACAAGCTTTATGCTTTCTTCATCCAATTGGATTGAATCAACTATATCTCTGTGAGTCAATCTCTGTTATGGTTTGGCAATCAGTAAAAAAACACTGATCCACTGTCTGCTGCATCCAGCCATGCCCAGAAACATTCAAATTTCTCTCTGTGTTCTACAAGGACCCATTTGCAAGATCACAGTAATTCGATTTTTGTGATCCTTTTCTGATTCCCTTTTCAATTTTATGTCCCAAATATGGAACTTCTCTTTGACAAAACTGTAATTTTGCTGGTGACACTTTATGCCCACCTACTGCCAAATGCTTCAGTAGAGCAATTGTGTCTGTCACACATGCTTCTCGTGCCTTCGATGCCACCAATAGGTCATCGATATATTGCACCAATACTGAGTCTTCTGGCATAACTAAGGACTCCAGGCACTTTTTCAGAATTTGATTGAAAATTGATGGACTCTTTTTATACCCTTGAGGAATCTGTACCATTCTTAAGCAAGGTCTCCGAACCGGAAAACAAAAAGATATTGGCTATACGGATGCAGGGGTATCGAGAAAAATGATTGGCAAAATCAATCACTGTGAACCACTCCACATCACAGGGAATTTGGTAAAGAATTACTGCTAGATTGAGCACTATAGGACAAACCTATACTTGCCACTCGGTTTCCTAATTCCCATAATA
The DNA here is from genome assembly GCF_964263255.1 of Lissotriton vulgaris. Lineage (NCBI taxonomy): Eukaryota > Metazoa > Chordata > Amphibia > Caudata > Salamandridae > Lissotriton > Lissotriton vulgaris. Next base: position 1,432,673,765 of record NC_141693.1, on the reverse strand, counting down.
GGTGAATTACAAGGACTCCCTAGTATTTCTCTCAGAATACCCTGCTCAATCATTTGCTCAATTACAGGAGTAACTCTCTCAATAGTCTAAGGACTCATTTTATAGTGCAGTGTTTTGGGAAATTCTGCACCCTCTTAAACCAAAATTTGAATAGGATCAACACCTTTCTTCAATCTGAAGTCTTTCCCTGAGAAATCCCACACATCAGCTGTCACTGTGTCTCTCAATTCAACAGGTAAATCATTTGCTGTAAATAAAGGATACAAATCATTTACTTCGGTCCCTTGCTTTGCTAGCATCACCTTGAAAGCAACATCCTCATCTGGTGTTTGAAAAGCAATACCATCCAGTGTTCAATAGATGGTGCAATTAATTTTACACAGTAAGTCCTTACCTAAAAGGTTCACCGGACTTGTGTCACACACCACAAACCCATGCAAATCTCTGAACTTTCCAATATGAATCTCCATTGGTTTGTTCACTAGAGTCGTAAAATGCTTATTTGAGACTCCTACGACTTGGATAGTTTCTCCAGAGAGGGGTAGGTTCGGAATTTCTGCTGCCTTACAGTAGAACGGGTAGCACTAGTGTCCACAAGGAATGTAATAACATTACCTTCACATTCCCATCCATAAAAGGACCTGACTGATCTACCACTTAAGATGCGCCAAGCACACACTCTCAGGACACTGCAACCAATATTGTGAAACCATTTGTACATTTTGATTCTTGCCAACTTGTTCACCCACGTGAAAACCAGCATCCACACTGTATCTCTTTACCTGGGCATTCACATTATTTAACATAGGAGCTTGAGGTACTTGTACCTGTTGTATCTGCTGCAGTTGTTGCTGTTTCACAACCACGTCATTCTGCATCTGTGGATTGAAATTTTGAACCATTCCATTACTACCAAAAAAAGACTTAGACTAGTTTTTCCAATGTCCTAACCTGCCACTTCCAAGACACGTTTTTTTTTCATCTCTTCTTTATTACTCTTACCTCTGCCTTTTCCCGGTAATTGTACTTGAACACCACCATTCGGTACAATATTCATAGGTACCTGACTAGTTTGAAAATTCTTATTCTGCCCTTTAATCTGAAAACCTGTTTGAGAACCATTAACAAAATTTCCTTTTTTTGCTCTGCCGCTTTCACTTGTGCCCACATCATTTTCTCTTTCAATTTCTCATTTCTTGATTCAATTTCATCACTACAGTACTTTGCCTATCTCAGAATTTTGTCCACTATCTTGTTCAGCCAACAAATCAAATGCTGCTGAATCATATTACTAATCTCTGGTTTTAAACCAAACACAAACTTATAGACAAAATGACCCATGTCTTTATCAGTTATACTTTCAAAACCACTATACTTTTTAAACACTTGTGAAAGACTTTCATAATAAGCATGTACTGATTCTTTCGACTCATTTTTTGTCCTATCAATCTTAACTCAATCTATTTCTTTTGAGGAAATCTTACTCTTCAAATAAGTAATCACTTGATTATATTTCTTCATCACTTCTTCTGATGGTGCTCCAGTTTTAACATCTCTGGGATATTCTTCCTTTGGCCAATCAAATGCAATCTTACACTTAGTCCGTAAATCAGCTCGAACTACATTATCAAACAAACCATCCAAATCTATGCACAAGACCTTTGAAACCTTTACAAATCTCTCTACCTGTTTGTACCACTCTACAGGCTTTTCTCTCAACCTGGGAAATTAATTTGTTAAAGACAATATATCATTATACCAAGGATGTGAACATATCCACCACCCAGAACTTCTCTCATTGGATATATCATTTCAGCAGACTCTGTCTCCCTTAACATAAGTAAAGGAGATGCAATCAAGCCCGTACTTGCAAGTATTTCTTCTTTCTTTTTTGCCCATCTGCCTTTCCATCGTTCTAAATCACCCCACCTTTTCAAAGTGTTTATCAACTCTTTTATTTGCAATTGTTTACCAGATGCATTTAAACTCTCCAGAACCTTTTCATAAAAATCCAATCTATATGTTTTTTGCAAAACTTTAGATTTTACAATATCCACTCCATATTCTTGTGCAGCTTCTGCCAAATTGTTAGCTTTCAATGTAATATTCTTACACAAGAATAACAACTCCTCATCCTGATACTTACTCAATCTCTCAGGACTAATTGTACCCCTAATCATTTCTTCTAAATCTACTCTCAATCTACTTAAATCTATATTCGATTTGGAATTATGAGGTGTCATTCACCTCATCCGTTCATCTAACTCCTCTGGCGAAGGTCCCACTGAACCTCCTGATATTGAAGTTGTTTCTCTCACATTTGACAATAATTTTCTTGGATCTATCTGTACACTCCTTTTTGGTGTTTCAGTCACATGTCCATTCACTGGAAGATCAATCAATGACGTACGCATTTCACTTGACTCCGATCCATGAACATTCCTAACACCATTCACTGGAACAGTCAATGCATGTACTCTAGAAATATTTTGACCCTCACTATATAATGGAACTATAGGAGCAGTTATTACTGGAACTCACAACACTTCTGCATTTAGTTTCATCTGATTAATTTTCTTAGTCAACTCTTCTTTTGCTCTATTAAGCATCTCAATCTCTTTTTCCTGTCAGACTCAAGTAACCTGTGAACAATATGTAGCCAATGGAACTCGTGAAGCTTGTGAAAACATATGGAATTTCTATCTCAATTAATTATGCACTTGGAGTAATGTCAATAAACAAAAAAGTGGCCTGGTCAGAAACCTGTAAGTGTGCCGCTACTGAACTAGTGCCCCAAGACCATTAGTATTTACAAAAAGGGGTGGTGAGGGACAGAGTCTCTGAATTAAGCAGAAAGCTCTCACCCAGTCCAAAGATCAGGGCTAGATCCAACACCGTTTTTTAGCTCACTGCACCATCCCAGTTTCAGAACCCGGCTGTATGCAAATTAGTCTGTTCCTGTCCCAGTGCATGATGGGAACAGGACAAACCAAACTACAGAAGCCAATTCTTACACTGGGAAGGAAACAAGCTCCCGGGGACCGGTTTCTGGCATTACAGCCGTCTTCGGCCCGGTTTGCTTGAATCCTGATGGCGCAATGAGCAAGGGTCTCACATCTGAGAATACCCTTCCACGCTTAGGGTGGACAAAAATATTTACAAAAAGGGGTGGTGAGGGACAGAGTCTCTGAATTAAGCAGAAAGCTCTCACCCAGTCCAAAGATCAGGGCTAGATCCAACACCGTTTTTTAGCTCACTGCACCATCCCAGTTTCAGAACCCGGCTGTATGCAAATTAGTCTGTTCCTGTCCCAGTGCATGATGGGAACAGGACAAACCAAACTACAGAAGCCAATTCTTACACTGGGAAGGAAACAAGCTCCCGGGGACCGGTTTCTGGCATTACAGCCGTCTTCGGCCCGGTTTGCTTGAATCCTGATGGCGCAATGAGCAAGGGTCTCACATCTGAGAATACCCTTCCACGCTTAGGGTGGACAAAAATATTTACAAAAAGGGGTGGTGAGGGACAGAGTCTCTGAATTAAGCAGAAAGCTCTCACCCAGTCCAAAGATCAGGGCTGGATCCAACACCGTTTTTTAGCTCACTGCACCATCCCAGTTTCAGAACCCGGCTGTATGCAAATTAGTCTGTTCCTGTCCCAGTGCATGATGGGAACAGGACAAACCAAACTACAGAAGCCAATTCTTACACTGGGAAGGAAACAAGCTCCCGGGGACCGGTTTCTGGCATTACAGCCGTCTTCGGCCCGGTTTGCTTGAATCCTGATGGCGCAATGAGCAAGGGTCTCACATCTGAGAATACCCTTCCACGCTTAGGGTGGACAAAAATATTTACAAAAAGGGGTGGTGAGGGACAGAGTCTCTGAATTAAGCAGAAAGCTCTCACCCAGTCCAAAGATCAGGGCTAGATCCAACACCGTTTTTTAGCTCACTGCACCATCCCAGTTTCAGAACCCGGCTGTATGCAAATTAGTCTGTTCCTGTCCCAGTGCATGATGGGAACAGGACAAACCAAACTACAGAAGCCAATTCTTACACTGGGAAGGAAACAAGCTCCCGGGGACCGGTTTCTGGCATTACAGCCGTCTTCGGCCCGGTTTGCTTGAATCCTGATGGCGCAATGAGCAAGGGTCTCACATCTGAGAATACCCTTCCACGCTTAGGGTGGACAAAAATATTTACAAAAAGGGGTGGTGAGGGACAGAGTCTCTGAATTAAGCAGAAAGCTCTCACCCAGTCCAAAGATCAGGGCTAGATCCAACACCGTTTTTTAGCTCACTGCACCATCCCAGTTTCAGAACCCGGCTGTATGCAAATTAGTCTGTTCCTGTCCCAGTGCATGATGGGAACAGGACAAACCAAACTACAGAAGCCAATTCTTACACTGGGAAGGAAACAAGCTCCCGGGGACCGGTTTCTGGCATTACAGCCGTCTTCGGCCCGGTTTGCTTGAATCCTGATGGCGCAATGAGCAAGGGTCTCACATCTGAGAATACCCTTCCACGCTTAGGGTGGACAAAAATATTTACAAAAAGGGGTGGTGAGGGACAGAGTCTCTGAATTAAGCAGAAAGCTCTCACCCAGTCCAAAGATCAGGGCTGTGAGCTGGGATGGGGCAGTGAGATAAATAACGGTGATGGATCAAGCCCTGATCTTTGGACTGGGTAAGAGTGGTCTGCTTAACTCAGACACTCTGTTCATCACCACCCCCCTTTTCTAAATCGTTTTTGGCCACTATAGGTGTGGCAGGGTATACTCAGACATGAGTCCCTTTCTCACTGCTCCATCAGGATTCAAGCAAGCCGGGCCGAAGAAGGCTGAAATGCCAGAAACCGGTCCCTGGTAGCTTGTCTCCTTTCTAGTGAAGAATTGGCTTGGTAGTTTAGTCTGCCCTGTTCCCATGATGCACTGGGCCAGGGACAGACTGATTTGCATATAGCCAGGTTCTGAGCTGGGATGGGGCAGTGAGATAAATAACGGTGATGGATCAAGCCCTGATCTTTGGACTGGGTAAGAGTGGTCTGCTTAACTCAGACACTCTGTTCATCACCACCCCCCTTTTCTAAATCGTTTTTGGCCACTATAGGTGTGGCAGGGTATACTCAGACATGAGTCCCTTTCTCACTGCTCCATCAGGATTCAAGCAAGCCGGGCCGAAGAAGGCTGAAATGCCAGAAACCGGTCCCTGGTAGCTTGTCTCCTTTCTAGTGAAGAATTGGCTTGGTAGTTTAGTCTGCCCTGTTCCCATGATGCACTGGGCCAGGGACAGACTGATTTGCATATAGCCAGGTTCTGAGCTGGGATGGGGCAGTGAGATAAATAACGGTGATGGATCAAGCCCTGATCTTTGGACTGGGTAAGAGTGGTCTGCTTAACTCAGACACTCTGTTCATCACCACCCCCCTTTTCTAAATCGTTTTTGGCCACTATAGGTGTGGCAGGGTATACTCAGACATGAGTCCCTTTCTCACTGCTCCATCAGGATTCAAGCAAGCCGGGCCGAAGAAGGCTGAAATGCCAGAAACCGGTCCCTGGTAGCTTGTCTCCTTTCTAGTGAAGAATTGGCTTGGTAGTTTAGTCTGCCCTGTTCCCATGATGCACTGGGCCAGGGACAGACTGATTTGCATATAGCCAGGTTCTGAGCTGGGATGGGGCAGTGAGATAAATAACGGTGATGGATCAAGCCCTGATCTTTGGACTGGGTAAGAGTGGTCTGCTTAACTCAGACACTCTGTTCATCACCACCCCCCTTTTCTAAATCGTTTTTGGCCACTATAGGTGTGGCAGGGTATACTCAGACATGAGTCCCTTTCTCACTGCTCCATCAGGATTCAAGCAAGCCGGGCCGAAGAAGGCTGAAATGCCAGAAACCGGTCCCTGGTAGCTTGTCTCCTTTCTAGTGAAGAATTGGCTTGGTAGTTTAGTCTGCCCTGTTCCCATGATGCACTGGGCCAGGGACAGACTGAGTTGCATATAGCCAGGTTCTGAGCTGGGATGGGGCAGTGAGATAAATAACGGTGATGGATCAAGCCCTGATCTTTGGACTGGGTAAGAGTGGTCTGCTTAACTCAGACACTCTGTTCATCACCACCCCCCTTTTCTAAATCGTTTTTGGCCACTATAGGTGTGGCAGGGTATACTCAGACATGAGTCCCTTTCTCACTGCTCCATCAGGATTCAAGCAAGCCGGGCCGAAGAAGGCTGAAATGCCAGAAACCGGTCCCTGGTAGCTTGTCTCCTTTCTAGTGAAGAATTGGCTTGGTAGTTTAGTCTGCCCTGTTCCCATGATGCACTGGGCCAGGGACAGACTGATTTGCATATAGCCAGGTTCTGAGCTGGGATGGGGCAGTGAGATAAATAACGGTGATGGATCAAGCCCTGATCTTTGGACTGGGTAAGAGTGGTCTGCTTAACTCAGACACTCTGTTCATCACCACCCCCCTTTTCTAAATCGTTTTTGGCCACTATAGGTGTGGCAGGGTATACTCAGACATGAGTCCCTTTCTCACTGCTCCATCAGGATTCAAGCAAGCCGGGCCGAAGAAGGCTGAAATGCCAGAAACCGGTCCCTGGTAGCTTGTCTCCTTTCTAGTGAAGAATTGGCTTGGTAGTTTAGTCTGCCCTGTTCCCATGATGCACTGGGCCAGGGACAGACTGATTTGCATATAGCCAGGTTCTGAGCTGGGATGGGGCAGTGAGATAAATAACGGTGATGGATCAAGCCCTGATCTTTGGACTGGGTAAGAGTGGTCTGCTTAACTCAGACACTCTGTTCATCACCACCCCCCTTTTCTAAATCGTTTTTGGCCACTATAGGTGTGGCAGGGTATACTCAGACATGAGTCCCTTTCTCACTGCTCCATCAGGATTCAAGCAAGCCGGGCCGAAGAAGGCTGAAATGCCAGAAACCGGTCCCTGGTAGCTTGTCTCCTTTCTAGTGAAGAATTGGCTTGGTAGTTTAGTCTGCCCTGTTCCCATGATGCACTGGGCCAGGGACAGACTGATTTGCATATAGCCAGGTTCTGAGCTGGGATGGGGCAGTGAGATAAATAACGGTGATGGATCAAGCCCTGATCTTTGGACTGGGTAAGAGTGGTCTGCTTAACTCAGACACTCTGTTCATCACCACCCCCCTTTTCTAAATCGTTTTTGGCCACTATAGGTGTGGCAGGGTATACTCAGACATGAGTCCCTTTCTCACTGCTCCATCAGGATTCAAGCAAGCCGGGCCGAAGAAGGCTGAAATGCCAGAAACCGGTCCCTGGTAGCTTGTCTCCTTTCTAGTGAAGAATTGGCTTGGTAGTTTAGTCTGCCCTGTTCCCATGATGCACTGGGCCAGGGACAGACTGATTTGCATATAGCCAGGTTCTGAGCTGGGATGGGGCAGTGAGATAAATAACGGTGATGGATCAAGCCCTGATCTTTGGACTGGGTAAGAGTGGTCTGCTTAACTCAGACACTCTGTTCATCACCACCCCCCTTTTCTAAATCGTTTTTGGCCACTATAGGTGTGGCAGGGTATACTCAGACATGAGTCCCTTTCTCACTGCTCCATCAGGATTCAAGCAAGCCGGGCCGAAGAAGGCTGAAATGCCAGAAACCGGTCCCTGGTAGCTTGTCTCCTTTCTAGTGAAGAATTGGCTTGGTAGTTTAGTCTGCCCTGTTCCCATGATGCACTGGGCCAGGGACAGACTGATTTGCATATAGCCAGGTTCTGAGCTGGGATGGGGCAGTGAGATAAATAACGGTGATGGATCAAGCCCTGATCTTTGGACTGGGTAAGAGTGGTCTGCTTAACTCAGACACTCTGTTCATCACCACCCCCCTTTTCTAAACCAAGACCATTAGTAGCACTAGAAGTGATAACCCGGGTCGTTTGAGAAAAATTCCCATCAGCCCACCCATGTGGTGGAATGTCGTCATGTGGGAGATGTCACCAATCCAATTCTCAGACAGTGCACCTAGTCATGGTGCAGAGATGGATTAACATGGTGTAATTACAGACCACTGGGCTTCACTGGTGATGCTAATGGGGTGCAGTGCAAAAAAATTAAAGTGAAAAATGTGAAAGTAAAATTGACTCCAAGGGCCAAAATTAATTTTAATCAGTATGGCGCTTGGGTCAAGATTAAAATTTGCCAAAATAGTTTGAAATAATAACTATATGTGGGCAAAGTAAGTGAAGGTCGACATGTTTCAGCTGTATTGACTGTTGGTCTTAGCTTTCTTCAGGACCATTTAAGAAACTGCGACTGCAAATCAAAAATTAGTGATGCACGCTGATGTACATTGGATAAGTCCTACCAGTTCCTCTGAGCCCAGATGAATACTGTAGGAAGTCCAGAACTTTATGTATCTCCTAAGGAAGAGACATAAGCGTGAATCAAAAACCATGTAGTGCACAACAGATCTTAGGAAAACAAGCACAGAATGCTAAACACACAAACAGGGCGGTGGAGACAATCTCTCCCCGCTAATTATACTACTATGTTTTAATCAGTGTATAAAATCATACATATGGGAATGGATGTGGTAACTTACCCAGCATTATGTGGGAGTACGCCTCACCTCACCCGGAACCCACTCGGGAAAAAGGGAGGCCCCGCTCTAGTTAAGGAGTGAAATGGACAAGAAAGTACCTTTGAAAAATAGCAAAGGGACTAACAACAATAATAGTTACCATTTCCATAACTATTCTTAACAAGACCTAGCTTTAAGTAGAAAAAAGACTCGACCAAGTATAAGGAAAATGACTGTAAGACTCTGCAAGAATTAATTAGCCAAAGTAAGAGGGAAGGGCCACTCCTTGGAGGACTCTGGCTAGCGATAAGATGACTAAAAGAGGCACTGGCGCTATCAGTAACCAAGTATTGGACAAATGGCTGAAGACTAAAAGTAGGCAGAGCCACTCCTTAAGGGACTCTTACTAGTGCTGAGATGACTCGCCCTAAAGAAGTAGCAAATGATGGTGTGGTGCCCTACCTGTCCGTCGGTACCTCGATGCCGGCGTCCGAGAAGGAACGGAGGTACCGACGCACAGCGCGCATGTCTATTTATACCCTGGTTGGTTGGGTAACAGGCTGCAGCTGTTTCTATTATCCATCGTGTCCGCTTCGTTAAAGGGATGCCCGCGCTATAGTGCGCATGCGCTAGGTATCCTAGTAGTACGACGCGTGAGCAGTGAACTGCAACGCGCATGCGCACGGCACTTCGGCCGCAATGCGCATGCGCGGACTCTGAGCCATGTGCATCAATCCGCGCATGCGCCAGAGTGTACTGCGCATGCGCCGATATTAGAACACGTACAATGGCGATCCCATTGCCGGTATGTACCACCACAAAGTAAAAGGAGCGTTACTGTTGTCAAACAAACAAACAACTGTATCAGAGGCACAACAATATAGTTAATTCTGAGTGCATGCGCTGAGAGATGTAAGGGGATCATATGTGCTCATTTAGAATCCCTATTACCAATATGGGAAAAAGTAAGTATTTATGTGTAGATTGAGCCAAAGTCGACGCAGCAGTGCATATACTCCTAATGACTACAGATAGTGACAATTGGACTATATGCACTAAAAATAAACAATTATATGTATGGAATAATGTATCAGGCGCAGAATGACTCAATTTGGTCTGAGATGGAGTATCTTGAATGACCTCAAAGATGATAGCAGGAAGAGTCAATATAGAAGACAGATAACAAAAACTCAGGACTAGTTGGATTACAGCGATGTCCATGGTATGTCATCGTTTAAACCTTGCATGTGACTTTTCAAAAGAAAAATCCATTTCTGCTCCTTCCTGAACAGAAATTTGGCCATGTCACTGATGTGAGACGGAATAAATGGCCGTTCTAAAATGACCCATTTCATTTCATCAGCAGTGTGTCCTTGCTCCAGAAAGTCGTTTGTCAGTTTGGTAGCCTGTTTGCGACACCTAATGGTGCTTTTGTGCTCCCCTATTCTTATTTTAATCTTGCGGGTGGTGTAGCCAACATATCTAAGGGAACAGGGACACGTTATCATATAGATGGCGTTGTCGGTGTTACAATTGGTATGTTTCTTGAGCAACCATGTCCTCCCAGTCCCTATGTCGACTGTAGTGGTTTTCTCAGTCTGGGGGCAGACACTACATGATCCACAAGGGTAGTGACCGGAAACTGGAGGAAGGTTCCATAGGGTTGTTGAGCCGTCAGTCTTGGTAGTCCTGGGTCTTGTATGGACAAGAGTGTCTCGAAGACTAGGTGCCCTTTTAAATGAAAACAGTGGTAATGGAAGGTTAGCCCCCGTACTGTTCAAAATCGTCCAGTGTTTGCGAACCATTTTCTGGACAGAGTTGGACATTGTACTGAACGTACTAACAAATGTCAGGCGCTCCATTGGTGGTTTAGATGGGCGTTTTTCAATCAGTGCCTCGCGGTTGTTGTTCGAGGCACGTTTCCATGCTTTGTTCACAAGATGCTTGGGGTAATAGCGTTCCTCTAGGTGAGTGGCTAGTGTGGTTGCATGTTTATTGAAAAGTTCTCTGGATGAACAATTCCTCCTGACCCGGAGAAACTGGCCCACCGGAAGGTTCTCCCTCAGGGAGCGTGGGTGATGACTGTTAAATGACAAGAGTGAATTTCTTGCCATAGGTTTGGTAAACAACTCGCTTCGAAGACTTCCATCCTCGGGGAAGATAGATAGGTCAAGGAAGGGGAGTCTTACATAACTGTACTCAAGCGTGAACTTAAGATGAGGATTGCATCCATTGAGCCAAGTATGGAATGCCTGTACTTCAGGGATAGAGCCTCGCCACACTACCAGGACGTCATCTATATACCTCTTCCATAGCACCAGGTGTTTAGAGAATGGGTTGCTATGGTTGAGGATATGAGTCTGTTCCATTTGGTGTACATAAAGATTTGCCAGACTCGGGGCAAAGACGCTCCCCATGGAGGTCCCGGAGATCTGTAGAAACAGCTGTTCTTCAAATTTGAAATAGTTTTGCTTCATTGCCAGTTCTGCAAGAGATAGAATGAAGTTAACTGGGGTTATGCTGTTCAGATCTTCCATTGACAGAAGACCTCTGACTGTATCCAACGTATCCTGTTGTGGAATACAGGTGTAGAGTGATTCTACATCAAAACTGACCATGAGGTCAGTTTCCACGTTGTACTCAATAGTTGGTAATAGCCTGAGGACATCGGCTGTGTCCTCCAGATACGTGGGCATTTTCTTAACTAGAGGTCTAAGAAAATGATCTACAAAAGTGGAGAGTGGTTCCAAAATGGAACCAATCCCTGAGATGATGGGACGGCCTGGTGGTGGTCTCGTGGCCTTGTGGATCTTAGGGAGACAATAGAAACCTGGAATAGTGGGTTTCTCTGTTACAAGGAATCTAGCTTCCTGAGGTGTGATCCACCCCTCCATATTCCCTTCGTCCACCAAAGTTTTGATTTCAGTAAGTAAACTTTGGGTGGGGTCTGAAGTGAGACGACGATAGAATTTGTCATTGTCCAGCTGTCTAAGGCATTCCTGGCGGTACTGTTCCAGGTCCATAACAACAGTGGCTCCCCCTTTGTCCGCCGGTTTTATCATGATGGACGGATCTAGTGAGAGATTTTTCACCGCCTGCTGTTCAAGTTTTGAGAAATTGTGGAACGTACTCCGTTCGGTATTTTGCAGCTGCGAAATATCGTGTCTGACCGCTTGTTCAAAGGTGGTGACGAGGGAAGGAACTTGATGACTCAAAGGAGTAAAAGTGGAAGGAGGACGTAGTCCAGTGTTCTTAATAGTGTCATCACCTGATTGAGAGTCATCAGTTCTATCCTTAAAGAAAAAGTGAAGGCCCACTTTACGGAAGAATTTCTCAAGTTCCATTCTTAGAAGAAATGGGTCTCCTACATTAGTTGGCACAAAGCCCAGACCTCTCTCCAAGACTGACTGCTCGACTGGAGTAAGAGTACGAGAGCTGAGATTTACAACTAGACTCCTGTCGTCTCCGAGCTGTTGTTCTCTTGAGCTGCTCTCCTGCTCCGAGTGTTGGGGAACGTCTGTTCGGCTTCCCAGTGGACAGTTTGTGGTCCTTTTCTTCTTCCCCTGTTCTGGCCCCAGCCACGCCCTAAAAAAGGCTGGTTAGGGAAAAACTGGGGAAAAGGAGTGTATGGGTTCATTGGTGGCGGATGTGGCTGGAAACCCCATGGGCCTGGTGGCCACCAAGGACCAGGATGTTGGTAGTTGCCTGGGTGTTGATTATACACCGCACCTCTCTGTCGCCCACCCCTCTTGAATGGTCGTTGTTGAGACCCAGCCCCTCTCTGGGGAGCTCCAGACGTGCTGGGTGCCTCTGAATCACTAGAGTAAGTGTCGGAACCAGAAGATGAGTAGTTGGATCCATACTGTTTGCCTCTGCTATTAAAGCTAGGGGCTACATAGTTGTCACTAGTGTATGGATAAGTTTTCTCCATAGAAAAACGATCTAAATCTTTCTTGAACTTGTCCATCTTACTCATCAAGATGTTGTCCTTATAGTCTTTATTTGTCTTGTTTGTTTCTTCTAACCGTTTCTTGAACAGTGTACTACACGCAGCTTTAATCTGACCTTCAAGAACCTGGATTTCTATGAGAATTGCATCCGCTATTCTCTTAGCTGTGCTGATTATTAATATCAACCAGTCCCGCGTGCAGCGCCACGCAATGAGGGACCAGTCTCGTAGAAAGGCTTTGTCAGTCAAAAAAAGACGTGGTGTGTTCGTGACAATAAGGCCTGTAGGGGCACACTTGCCTCTCAGGTATTATGCCATAATGGTTCCATGGATAGAGGTGCGTGTATGTGATTTTTTTAAATTTAACAGTGTAAGCCAATCATCTTTTACTACACTGGAAGTCTCAGGTAATGAGTCTAGAAGGGAGGGGTTGTCATCCAAAATAGTTTTTAACATCTCGTCATCAAACGCTAGTCCTGCAAAGTCAGCCATTTCCTTAGTAAGGGAGTCTCTTAAACAAGTATGAGCTAGGTGAGCATAATCAAGGGATATACCCTTAGAAGTAAATAATGTATTTGAAAAAGACCCGCAACAGAAGTTGCACTAAGTACAAAGAATAAACGTAGGGAGGGTCAATTAGGGCTATATTTAACGACCAAAACCACTCATGCCCTAAGAGAGACTGTCAATAAACAAAAAAGTGGCCTGGTCAGAAACCTGTAAGTGTGCCGCTACTGAACTAGTGCCCCAAGACCATTAGTAGCACTAGAAGTGATAACCCGGGTCTGTTGAGAAAAATTCCCATCATCCCACCCATGTGGTGGAATGTCGTCATGTGGGAGATGTCACCAATCCAATTCTCAAACAGTGCACCTAGTCATGGTGCAGAGATGGATTAACATGGTGTAATTACAGACCACTGGGCTTCACTGGTGATGCTAATGGGGTGCAGTGCAAAAAAATTAAAGTGAAAAACGTGAAAGTAAAATTGACTCCAAGGGCCAAAATTAATTTTAATCAGTATGGCGCTTGGGCCAAGATTAAAATTTGCCAAAATAGTTTGAAATAATAACTATATGTGGGCAAAGTAAGTGAAGGTCGACATGTTTCAGCTGTATTGACTGTTGGTCTTAGCTTTCTTCAGGACCATTTAAGAAACTGCGACTGCAAATCAAAAATTAGTGATGCACGCTGATGTACATTGGATAAGTCCTACCAGTTCCTCTGAGCCCAGATGAATACTGTAGGAAGTCCAGAACTTTAGGTATCTCCTAAGGAAGAGACATAAGCGTGAATCAAAAACCATGTAGTGCACAACAGATCTTAGGAAAACAAGCACAGAATGCTAAACACACAAACAGGGCGGTGGAGACAATCTCTCCCCGCTAATTATACTACTATGTTTTAATCAGTGTATAAAATCATACATATGGGAATGGATGTGGTAACTTACCCAGCATTATGTGGGAGTACGCCTCACCTCACCCGGAACCCACTCGGGAAAAAGGGAGGCCCGCTCTAGTTAAGGAGGGAAATGGACAAGAAAGTACCTTTGAAAAATAGCAAAGGGACTAACAACAATAATAGTTACCATTTCCATAACTATTCTTAACAAGACCTAGCTTTAAGTAGAAAAAAGACTCGACCAAGTATAAGGAAAATGACTGTAAGACTCTGCAAGAATTAATTAGCCAAAGTAAGAGGGAAGGGCCACTCCTTGGAGGACTCTGGCTAGCGATAAGATGACTAAAAGAGGCACTGGCGCTATCAGTAACCAAGTATTGGACAAATGGCTGAAGACTAAAAGTAGGCAGAGCCACTCCTTAAGGGACTCTTACTAGTGCTGAGATAACTCGCCCTAAAGAAGTAGCAAATGATGGTGTGGTGCCCTACCTGTCCGTCGGTACCTCGATGCCGGCGTCCGAGAAGGAACGGAGGTACCGACGCACAGCGCGCATGTCTATTTATACCCTGGTTGGTTGGGTAACAGGCTGCAGCTGTTTCTATTATCCATCGCGTCCGCTTCGTTAAAGGGATGCCCGCGCTATAGTGCGCATGCGCTAGGTATCCTAGTAGTACGACGCGTGAGCAGTGAACTGCAACGCGCATGCGCACGGCACTTCGGCCGCAATGCGCATGCGCGGACTCTGAGCCATGTGCATCAATCCGCGCATGCGCCAGATTGTACTGCGCATGCGCCGATATTAGAACACGTACAATGGCGATCCCATTGCCGGTATGTACCACAACAAAGTAAAAGGAGCGTTACTGTTGTCAAACAAACAAACAACTGTATCAGAGGCACAACAATATAGTTAATTCTGAGTGCATGCGCTGAGAGATGTAAGGGGATCATATGTGCTCATTTAGAATCCCTATTACCAATATGGGAAAAAGTAAGTATTTATGTGTAGATTGAGCCAAAGTCGACGCAGCAGTGCATATACTCCTAATGACTACAGATAGTGACAATTGGACTATATGCACTAAAAATAAACAATTATATGTATGGAATAATGTATCAGGCGCAGAATGACTCAATTTGGTCTGAGATGGAGTATCTTGAATGACCTCAAAGATGATAGCAGGAAGAGTCAATATAGAAGACAGATAACAAAAACTCAGGACTAGTTGGATTACAGCGATGTCCATGGTATGTCATCGTTTAAACCTTGCATGTGACTTTTCAAAAGAAAAATCCATTTCTGCTCCTTCCTGAACAGAAATTTGGCCATGTCACTGATGTGAGACGGAATAAATGGCCGTTCTAAAATGACCCATTTCATTTCATCAGCAGTGTGTCCTTGCTCCAGAAAGTCGTTTGTCAGTTTGGTAGCCTGTTTGCGACACCTAATGGTGCTTTTGTGCTCCCCTATTCTTATTTTAATCTTGCGGGTGGTGTAGCCAACATATCTAAGGGAACAGGGACACGTTATCATATAGATGGCGTTGTCGGTGTTACAATTGGTATGTTTCTTGAGCAACCATGTCCTCCCAGTCCCTATGTCGACTGTAGTGGTTTTCTCAGTCTGGGGGCAGACACTACATGATCCACAAGGGTAGTGACCGGAAACTGGAGGAAGGTTCCATAGGGTTGTTGAGCCGTCAGTCTTGGTAGTCCGGGGTCTTGTATGGACAAGAGTGTCTCGAAGACTAGGTGCCCTTTTAAATGAAAACAGTGGTAATGGAAGGTTAGCCCCCGTACTGTTCAAAATCGTCCAGTGTTTGCGAACCATTTTCTGGACAGAGTTGGACATTGTACTGAACGTACTAACAAATGTCAGGCGCTCCATTGGTGGTTTAGATGGGCGTTTTTCAATCAGTGCCTCGCGGTTGTTGTTCGAGGCACGTTTCCATGCTTTGTTCACAAGATGCTTGGGGTAATAGCGTTCCTCTAGGTGAGTGGCTAGTGTGGTTGCATGTTTATTGAAAAGTTCTCTGGATGAACAATTCCTCCTGACCCGGAGAAACTGGCCCACCGGAAGGTTCTCCCTCAGGGAGCGTGGGTGATGACTGTTAAATGACAAGAGTGAATTTCTTGCCATAGGTTTGGTAAACAACTCGCTTCGAAGACTTCCATCCTCGGGGAAGATAGATAGGTCAAGGAAGGGGAGTCTTACATAACTGTACTCAAGCGTGAACTTAAGATGAGGATTGCATCCATTGAGCCAAGTATGGAATGCCTGTACTTCAGGGATAGAGCCTCGCCACACTACCAGGACGTCATCTATATACCTCTTCCATAGCACCAGGTGTTTAGAGAATGGGTTGCTATGGTTGAGGATATGAGTCTGTTCCATTTGGTGTACATAAAGATTTGCCAGACTCGGGGCAAAGACGCTCCCCATGGAGGTCCCGGAGATCTGTAGAAACAGCTGTTCTTCAAATTTGAAATAGTTTTGCTTCATTGCCAGTTCTGCAAGAGATAGAATGAAGTTAACTGGGGTTATGCTGTTCAGATCTTCCATTGACAGAAGACCTCTGACTGTATCCAACGTATCCTGTTGTGGAATACAGGTGTAGAGTGATTCTACATCAAAACTGACCATGAGGTCAGTTTCCACGTTGTACTCAATAGTTGGTAATAGCCTGAGGACATCGGCTGTGTCCTCCAGATACGTGGGCATTTTCTTAACTAGAGGTCTAAGAAAATGATCTACAAAAGTGGAGAGTGGTTCCAAAATGGAACCAATCCCTGAGATGATGGGACGGCCTGGTGGTGGTCTCGTGGCCTTGTGGATCTTAGGGAGACAATAGAAACCTGGAATAGTGGGTTTCTCTGTTACAAGGAATCTAGCTTCCTGAGGTGTGATCCACCCCTCCATATTCCCTTCGTCCACCAAAGTTTTGATTTCAGTAAGTAAACTTTGGGTGGGGTCTGAAGTGAGACGACGATAGAATTTGTCATTGTCCAGCTGTCTAAGGCATTCCTGGCGGTACTGTTCCAGGTCCATAACAACAGTGGCTCCCCCTTTGTCCGCCGGTTTTATCATGATGGACGGATCTAGTGAGAGATTTTTCACCGCCTGCTGTTCAAGTTTTGAGAAATTGTGGAACGTACTCCGTTCGGTATTTTGCAGCTGCGAAATATCGTGTCTGACCGCTTGTTCAAAGGTGGTGACGAGGGAAGGAACTTGATGACTCAAAGGAGTAAAAGTGGAAGGAGGACGTAGTCCAGTGTTCTTAATAGTGTCATCACCTGATTGAGAGTCATCAGTTCTATCCTTAAAGAAAAAGTGAAGGCCCACTTTACGGAAGAATTTCTCAAGTTCCATTCTTAGAAGAAATGGGTCTCCTACATTAGTTGGCACAAAGCCCAGACCTCTCTCCAAGACTGACTGCTCGACTGGAGTAAGAGTACGAGAGCTGAGATTTACAACTAGACTCCTGTCGTCTCCGAGCTGTTGTTCTCTTGAGCTGCTCTCCTGCTCCGAGTGTTGGGGAACGTCTGTTCGGCTTCCCAGTGGACAGTTTGTGGTCCTTTTCTTCTTCCCCTGTTCTGGCCCCAGCCACGCCCTAAAAAAGGCTGGTTAGGGAAAAACTGGGGAAAAGGAGTGTATGGGTTCATTGGTGGCGGATGTGGCTGGAAACCCCATGGGCCTGGTGGCCACCAAGGACCAGGATGTTGGTAGTTGCCTGGGTGTTGATTATACACCGCACCTCTCTGTCGCCCACCCCTCTTGAATGGTCGTTGTTGAGACCCAGCCCCTCTCTGGGGAGCTCCAGACGTGCTGGGTGCCTCTGAATCACTAGAGTAAGTGTCGGAACCAGAAGATGAGTAGTTGGATCCATACTGTTTGCCTCTGCTATTAAAGCTAGGGGCTACATAGTTGTCACTAGTGTATGGATAAGTTTTCTCCATAGAAAAACGATCTAAATCTTTCTTGAACTTGTCCATCTTACTCATCAAGATGTTGTCCTTATAGTCTTTATTTGTCTTGTTTGTTTCTTCTAACCGTTTCTTGAACAGTGTACTACACGCAGCTTTAATCTGACCTTCAAGAACCTGGATTTCTATGAGAATTGCATCCGCTATTCTCTTAGCTGTGCTGATTATTAATATCAACCAGTCCCGCGTGCAGCGCCACGCAATGAGGGACCAGTCTCGTAGAAAGGCTTTGTCAGTCAAAAAAAGACGTGGTGTGTTCGTGACAATAAGGCCTGTAGGGGCACACTTGCCTCTCAGGTATTATGCCATAATGGTTCCATGGATAGAGGTGCGTGTATGTGATTTTTTTAAATTTAACAGTGTAAGCCAATCATCTTTTACTACACTGGAAGTCTCAGGTAATGAGTCTAGAAGGGAGGGGTTGTCATCCAAAATAGTTTTTAACATCTCGTCATCAAACGCTAGTCCTGCAAAGTCAGCCATTTCCTTAGTAAGGGAGTCTCTTAAACAAGTATGAGCTAGGTGAGCATAATCAAGGGATATACCCTTAGAAGTAAATAATGTATTTGAAAAAGACCCGCAACAGAAGTTGCACTAAGTACAAAGAATAAACGTAGGGAGGGTCAATTAGGGCTATATTTAACGACCAAAACCACTCATGCCCTAAGAGAGACTGTCAATAAACAAAAAAGTGGCCTGGTCAGAAACCTGTAAGTGTGCCGCTACTGAACTAGTGCCCCAAGACCATTAGTAGCACTAGAAGTGATAACCCGGGTCTGTTGAGAAAAATTCCCATCATCCCACCCATGTGGTGGAATGTCGTCATGTGGGAGATGTCACCAATCCAATTCTCAAACAGTGCACCTAGTCATGGTGCAGAGATGGATTAACATGGTGTAATTACAGACCACTGGGCTTCACTGGTGATGCTAATGGGGTGCAGTGCAAAAAAATTAAAGTGAAAAACGTGAAAGTAAAATTGACTCCAAGGGCCAAAATTAATTTTAATCAGTATGGCGCTTGGGCCAAGATTAAAATTTGCCAAAATAGTTTGAAATAATAACTATATGTGGGCAAAGTAAGTGAAGGTCGACATGTTTCAGCTGTATTGACTGTTGGTCTTAGCTTTCTTCAGGACCATTTAAGAAACTGCGACTGCAAATCAAAAATTAGTGATGCACGCTGATGTACATTGGATAAGTCCTACCAGTTCCTCTGAGCCCAGATGAATACTGTAGGAAGTCCAGAACTTTAGGTATCTCCTAAGGAAGAGACATAAGCGTGAATCAAAAACCATGTAGTGCACAACAGATCTTAGGAAAACAAGCACAGAATGCTAAACACACAAACAGGGCGGTGGAGACAATCTCTCCCCGCTAATTATACTACTATGTTTTAATCAGTGTATAAAATCATACATATGGGAATGGATGTGGTAACTTACCCAGCATTATGTGGGAGTACGCCTCACCTCACCCGGAACCCACTCGGGAAAAAGGGAGGCCCGCTCTAGTTAAGGAGGGAAATGGACAAGAAAGTACCTTTGAAAAATAGCAAAGGGACTAACAACAATAATAGTTACCATTTCCATAACTATTCTTAACAAGACCTAGCTTTAAGTAGAAAAAAGACTCGACCAAGTATAAGGAAAATGACTGTAAGACTCTGCAAGAATTAATTAGCCAAAGTAAGAGGGAAGGGCCACTCCTTGGAGGACTCTGGCTAGCGATAAGATGACTAAAAGAGGCACTGGCGCTATCAGTAACCAAGTATTGGACAAATGGCTGAAGACTAAAAGTAGGCAGAGCCACTCCTTAAGGGACTCTTACTAGTGCTGAGATAACTCGCCCTAAAGAAGTAGCAAATGATGGTGTGGTGCCCTACCTGTCCGTCGGTACCTCGATGCCGGCGTCCGAGAAGGAACGGAGGTACCGACGCACAGCGCGCATGTCTATTTATACCCTGGTTGGTTGGGTAACAGGCTGCAGCTGTTTCTATTATCCATCGCGTCCGCTTCGTTAAAGGGATGCCCGCGCTATAGTGCGCATGCGCTAGGTATCCTAGTAGTACGACGCGTGAGCAGTGAACTGCAACGCGCATGCGCACGGCACTTCGGCCGCAATGCGCATGCGCGGACTCTGAGCCATGTGCATCAATCCGCGCATGCGCCAGATTGTACTGCGCATGCGCCGATATTAGAACACGTACAATGGCGATCCCATTGCCGGTATGTACCACAACAAAGTAAAAGGAGCGTTACTGTTGTCAAACAAACAAACAACTGTATCAGAGGCACAACAATATAGTTAATTCTGAGTGCATGCGCTGAGAGATGTAAGGGGATCATATGTGCTCATTTAGAATCCCTATTACCAATATGGGAAAAAGTAAGTATTTATGTGTAGATTGAGCCAAAGTCGACGCAGCAGTGCATATACTCCTAATGACTACAGATAGTGACAATTGGACTATATGCACTAAAAATAAACAATTATATGTATGGAATAATGTATCAGGCGCAGAATGACTCAATTTGGTCTGAGATGGAGTATCTTGAATGACCTCAAAGATGATAGCAGGAAGAGTCAATATAGAAGACAGATAACAAAAACTCAGGACTAGTTGGATTACAGCGATGTCCATGGTATGTCATCGTTTAAACCTTGCATGTGACTTTTCAAAAGAAAAATCCATTTCTGCTCCTTCCTGAACAGAAATTTGGCCACGTCACTGATGTGAGACGGAATAAATGGCCGTTCTAAAATGACCCATTTCATTTCATCAGCAGTGTGTCCTTGCTCCAGAAAGTGGTTTGTCAGTTTGGTAGCCTGTTTGCGACACCTAATGGTGCTTTTGTGCTCCCCTATTCTTATTTTAATCTTGCGGGTGGTGTAGCCAACATATCTAAGGGAACAGGGACACGTTATCATATAGATGGCGTTGTCGGTGTTACAATTGGTATGTTTCTTGAGCAACCATGTCCTCCCAGTCCCTATGTCGACTGTAGTGGTTTTCTCAGTCTGGGGGCAGACACTACATGATCCACAAGGGTAGTGACCGGAAACTGGAGGAAGGTTCCATAGGGTTGTTGAGCCGTCAGTCTTGGTAGTCCTGGGTCTTGTATGGACAAGAGTGTCCCGAAGACTAGGTGCCCTTTTAAATGAAAACAGTGGTAATGGAAGGTTAGCCCCCGTACTGTTCAAAATCGTCCAGTGTTTGCGAACCATTTTCTGGACAGAGTTGGACATTGTACTGAACGTACTAACAAATGTCAGGCGCTCCATTGGTGGTTTAGATGGGCGTTTTTCAATCAGTGCCTCGCGGTTGTTGTTCGAGGCACGTTTCCATGCTTTGTTCACAAGATGCTTGGGGTAATAGCGTTCCTCTAGGTGAGTGGCTAGTGTGGTTGCATGTTTATTGAAAAGTTCTCTGGATGAACAATTCCTCCTGACCCGGAGAAACTGGCCCACCGGAAGGTTCTCCCTCAGGGAGCGTGGGTGATGACTGTTAAATGACAAGAGTGAATTTCTTGCCATAGGTTTGGTAAACAACTCGCTTCGAAGACTTCCATCCTCGGGGAAGATAGATAGGTCAAGGAAGGGGAGTCTTACATAACTGTACTCAAGCGTGAACTTAAGATGAGGATTGCATCCATTGAGCCAAGTATGGAATGCCTGTACTTCAGGGATAGAGCCTCGCCACACTACCAGGACGTCATCTATATACCTCTTCCATAGCACCAGGTGTTTAGAGAATGGGTTGCTATGGTTGAGGATATGAGTCTGTTCCATTTGGTGTACATAAAGATTTGCCAGACTCGGGGCAAAGACGCTCCCCATGGAGGTCCCGGAGATCTGTAGAAACAGCTGTTCTTCAAATTTGAAATAGTTTTGCTTCATTGCCAGTTCTGCAAGAGATAGAATGAAGTTAACTGGGGTTATGCTGTTCAGATCTTCCATTGACAGAAGACCTCTGACTGTATCCAACGTATCCTGTTGTGGAATACAGGTGTAGAGTGATTCTACATCAAAACTGACCATGAGGTCAGTTTCCACATTGTACTCAATAGTTGGTAATAGCCTGAGGACATCGGCTGTGTCCTCCAGATACGTGGGCATTTTCTTAACTAGAGGTCTAAGAAAATGATCTACAAAAGTGGAGAGTGGTTCCAAAATGGAACCAATCCCTGAGATGATGGGACGGCCTGGTGGTGGTCTCGTGGCCTTGTGGATCTTAGGGAGACAATAGAAACCTGGAATAGTGGGTTTCTCTGTTACAAGGAATCTAGCTTCCTGAGGTGTGATCCACCCCTCCATATTCCCTTCGTCCACCAAAGTTTTGATTACAGTAAGTAAACTTTGGGTGGGGTCTGAAGTGAGACGACGATAGAATTTGTCATTGTCCAGCTGTCTAAGGCATTCCTGGCGGTACTGTTCCAGGTCCATAACAACAGTGGCTCCCCCTTTGTCCGCCGGTTTTATCATGATGGACGGATCTAGTGAGAGATTTTTCACCGCCTGCTGTTCAAGTTTTGAGAAATTGTGGAACGTACTCCGTTCGGTATTTTGCAGCTGCGAAATATCGTGTCTGACCGCTTGTTCAAAGGTGGTGACGAGGGAAGGAACTTGATGACTCAAAGGAGTAAAAGTGGAAGGAGGACGTAGTCCTGTGTTCTTAATAGTGTCATCACCTGATTGAGAGTCATCAGTTCTATCCTTAAAGAAAAAGTGAAGGCGCACTTTACGGAAGAATTTCTCAAGTTCCGTTCTTAGAAGAAATGGGTCTCCTACATTAGTTGGCACAAAGCCCAGACCTCTCTCCAAGACTGACTGCTCGACTGGAGTAAGAGTACGAGAGCTGAGATTTACAACTAGACTCCTGTCGTCTCCGAGCTGTTGTTCTCTTGATCTGCTCTCCTGCTCCGAGTGTTGGGGAACGTCTGTTCGGCTTCCCAGTGGACAGTTTGTGGTCCTTTTCTTCTTCCCCTGTTCTGGCCCCGGCCACGCCCTAAAAAAGGCTGGTTAGGGAAAAACTGGGGAAAAGGAGTGTATGGGTTCATTGGTGGCGGATGTGGCTGGAAACCCCATGGGCCTGGTGGCCACCAAGGACCAGGATGTTGGTAGTTGCCTGGGTGTTGATTATACACCGCACCTCTCTGTCGCCCACCCCTCTTGAATGGTCGTTGTTGAGACCCAGCCCCTCTCTGGGGAGCTCCAGACGTGCTGGGTGCCTCTGAATCACTAGAGTAAGTGTCGGAACCAGAAGATGAGTAGTTGGATCCATACTGTTTGCCTCTGCTATTAAAGCTAGGGGCTACATAGTTGTCACTAGTGTATGGATAAGTTTTCTCCATAGAAAAACGATCTAAATCTTTCTTGAACTTGTCCATCTTACTCATCAAGATGTTGTCCTTATAGTCTTTATTTGTCTTGTTTGTTTCTTCTAACCGTTTCTTGAACAGTGTACTACACGCAGCTTTAATCTGACCTTCAAGAACCTGGATTTCTATGAGAATTGCATCCGCTATTCTCTTAGCTGTGCTGATTATTAATATCAACCAGTCCCGCGTGCAGCGCCACGCAATGAGGGACCAGTCTCGTAGAAAGGCTTTGTCAGTCAAAAAAAGACGTGGTGTGTTCGTGACAATAAGGCCTGATACAAGTTAGTCAGAGAAGCTACACAAAGGTCACCTCTAATGTGCGCACACGTAATGCACAGTCCAAACACCTCTCACAAGGCAAACACCACTCACAGGGTACATCCAATACAAGAACGTCAGAGAAGCTAAACAAATGTCACCTCTCAAGTGCGCACACGTAACGCACAGTCCAACACCTCACACGAGCCAACAACCAAACAGAAGGTATCACCAAAGCAGGTAAGTCGGAGAACCTTCATAAGAAAGAGTCTTCTCATGTTTGGACCCGTAACGCACAGTCCAACGTAACAACCAATCAGAGGGTATCACCAATCTCCTCATGTGCGCACTGATGGAGCGAGCTTTAGAAAATATTTTATTCTAGCTCGTGATGTCATACCCTCATAATTTGAAATAATATATTAATGAGCTGTTGCATGATTTGTTTAATTAACACAACCTAGATTAAGTTTGCACCACACATGAACACGTGGGATACTAATTACATGTGCTCTTGTTGCATTTGCAAGTCTGTTTTGGTAACACATTATTAATATTGACCTGTTTGATATGTCTGTCCTATTGTCTTTGTCACTATTAATATGCAGCTGATCATTCATGGCATGTGCTTTTATATGTGCTTATATGTAAGTCCTATGTTGTGTTTGTCTGTCTGTGTATCATTTAATCATCTTTTTACTCTTTCAGAAACGTAAAGCTGGATTACATGAAGAATGGTAGTTATTATATGTGTTGCTTTATTTGTTTGCTTCTGCTAGTTGTCATATATTAGTGGGTTAATTAATAATTAGCAAGGGCTGGGTGGTACAGAAGGGTTTGTTTTACCTGAATTAATTATTCTTTTGTGTTTGTTTAAATAATAGTTTTCTGAAAAAGTGACGCAAGCTGAAAGTGGCACAGTGACGAAAGTTAAAAGTGGCGCAGTGACGCAATCAGAAGTGGCGCAGAAAAGGCCTGCTGTTGTTGAAAGCCACATGAGAAACCCATATTTTGAAGTGGATGATACATTTTTTTTTGAAATCACTAGAAAATGAACTGCTAAAGACAACTCTGTGGAGTGGGTTTGGATGTGCCATGGAAAGCTCAGAACCGACAGGCTCAAGGTTGAAAGGAAGAGACGTGACAGATTTCATATTGCTTGAAAATTTTTGCTACAAAATGTAGCAGACTAAGGAACTGTCGCCAGGATTCTGTGCATGAACAATGACTCAGTGTAAAGCCTGGTCTCGTGGTGGAAGATGTCACAGTTTACTGTGGCGTGAGGTGATTCAGCCAATGGAAAGTCAGAATTCAGCTGTTGGAATGTGAAAAATAGTTAGCTCAGCTTAATTTAGGGTATAAGAATAGGCTTTAGCTGCAAAACTTTTGGCTTACGCTCTTGTTTCCAGAAGGACGTGTTCTGCTGTCCGATGATTACACGTAAGGAAAGTAACCTTTAAGACTTTGTTTCCAGGCGATGAGGGTAGAGTCAGAGAGATAGTTAGGTTTTGGAAATGCTCTTTTCACTTATTTCTGCTAATGAATAATAATATCTTGAATTAAGCTCTCTTTATAAAATGCTGAATAAAACTTTCTTATGACTTTTTCTAATGCTTGCTTAATAAAGTTCCAAACCTAAGTTTTCTTAAATATGTTTTAATAAACTTTTAAAAATGACAAGCTGGTCTTGTTTATTGTAGATAGTTTATTGTCAAATCCAACATATAGTATCTATTCACCTCATGATTTCTTATGGGCCTGGTATTGATTGGTAAGTGTAAGTGTGATAGTGGATTATGACATCATTTATAAAGAATTTTAGTTTTTGGGCTCCATCAATTTGGTAGCATCAGACGGTTTATATGTTGTTTTTGACATGCATGTTACATATATGTTGGTATAGACATAGGATTGGTGTTTAACATATGTTAAGTTTTTGATTTTGTCAGAGTGTTATATGTAGTCTTAAGGAATTTTTCCAGCAGTGTGAAAGATTCCTGGTTAATTGCCGGCAAGGTAGCGTGACTAGAAGAGTTACACAGTGCATTTGTCTGTTTCAAAATTGTGGTATAGAATATATCACGTGTTGTGGGCGTACAACACAAGTTTAGGGACCTTAGATTGCATGGTTAAATGAATAGTGAGGATTGCCTATGAAATTGTAGCATTAAGCAGTGGGACCTGGTGAGCCTGTTTTAAAGCTTTCTGTGAAAAAGAGTAGTAGGATTTATCCAAGCTTGTGTGAAGGGTAAGAGTTATTTTTCTTCTAGGGTTTGAGTCCAAAGAAGGAAGGTAGGCGTTGTTTCTTTCCTAAGGTTAGAGTCCTAAGGAAGAGATAGCGTTGTTTTCTTACTGGCGAATCTGGATTACTACGGTTGGTTAGAGTCCTACCGAAGTTTTCATGTATGTATGATCAGGGTTTTCTTGTTTGAAAGTGTGTGAATGGTTTGTAAACTGAAGGGTAGGGTAAGAATTACTCTATTAGCATTTGAAACTATTCTGTGAGAATAGCGTCGTCTATTCCACACTGAGAATAGTTGAATGAATGTTTAAAACTATCTCTTTGTTAGAGAAGCAGACAAGTGGTTTGTTTCCATGTTGTTATTAATTGCGTTTTAAAAAGATAATTGGAAAGCGTTTTTGAGCCTTTATGATAAAGGATATGCTATTTTAGAGTATTGCAAAGTGTTTTGCGCCATTTAAATACATTTAGAAGCATTGTGCGCTGTTTAAATCTATTGAAAAGTGCCCCGATCGAAAATTCTGAAGGGAGGGGCTGTTTTTGGAGTGGAAGTGTGTGGGGAGAGCCTGCAGCCGCAGCTGCTGTATACGTCAGAGCCTGCTGCGCTCTGATTGGTTAATATGCCTGGAGTATCTGAGCAAAGCAGCGCTCTCATTGGTTAAGGCGATCATTGCTTGAAATACTGTTTACTTTCTCTCGCAAATTGCGCTATTTTAGAAAGGTATTGGTTGTTTGGTGAAGCGTGGTTAAGTGGGCTCGACCCCATCCCTAGATTCTCTGGTAGTTGTCACACTGCTGCGTGTGCTTTCCTTCCATTTAGCTCACACGCGGTGTTGTATGGTGTCGGAATCGGTGACACGAGCTTCCTGCTGTTTGTGCTCCTCTTTTGACAAAGCCCTTTATTTTCTTAATGCGCCTGGCTATAATGCTTGTTTTGTGTTTACATTTGAATAGCTGGCAGATTGTTTTGTTCCTCGCCGAGTTTGCGCATTGACTGTTTAGTTTTTCAATATACAGATAATTGTGTGCCGAGCATTTAGTGTCCCGAGTATTTTGTGAAGGAGGGGGGGCGTAAGGGGAGAGCTGCCTGCAGCGACTGACTACGTCAGCTGCCGCGCTCCCATTTGTGGAAAGGCCGACGTGTCATAGGCAGAGCCGCGGTTTGATTGGGCGAGGCTCTCTGAGCAGCGCTGTAATTTGCTGATAGTGTTTTTGTGTCTAGAGTAGTTGCGCAATGACTGCCTGATGCATACTGAATAAATTACTTTAAATAAATATCCCCGTTTTTGTTCCCTTCCTCGCCGCGCTAGATAAAAAGAGAGTCTAACAGCTGATGTGAGCGTTCAACCGTCCGTCTCGTGAAAGGAAAAGGGGGGGGGCTGTTTGGAGCGCGAGGAGAAAGCTAGGAGCGGCCGCGTTCGGATTGGTTGGAGCGCCGTGCTCTGATTGGCCGAGGTATTTGTAGCCGTGCACCAGCACTGTGATTGGCTGAGGCGCGTTGTTGCCTAAAAATAATTATTTACAATTTAACAATGTCCCCGATTTGATTTCCTTCTTCATTGCGTTGTTGTTTGAAAAAGGAAAAGCGTGTTACAGCTGATATGGGCTGGGCGAGAGATTGTGCGCTGTGTTAAAATAATATCTCCTAAAGCAGAGGCCTGAGCGCACGAAGGGAGAGAGACTGAAGCAGTGGAGCATACGTCACAGCAAACAGCCGTGCTGTGATTGGCCGAGCGTTTCAGCCGCTGTGTTGTGATTGGCTGAAGCGCCGCGCTTGCTGTCGGCTGAGATTGCTTCCTTCGTCGTTAAAGCTACGTTAAAACTGATGGGGGCAGTAATGACTAATGAGCGTTATGCACTATAATGTGGGTTTAATTTTTACAAAGAAAGAGTTGTTTTAATAGCGCGAGGGAAGGGAAAAGGATTGCAACAGCAGAATAGGTTACTGTAATAACGCTGTAATTGGCTAAAGTGTTATGATAAATATGCTGTGATTGGTCAACACTCTAGAAAACGTCCAGTGATTGGCTGATACGCTTTACTAGTGTTGAGTTGAGTGTTTGGATTTACATTTACGAATGCTTTGTTTTTCTTTATTATAAATGCCCAAAACTTACTTAACCCAAGACTTACTGCTGGAAAATAGTGGATACCACAGCAGCAGGGACAGCAGTGATATCTACTGTCACATGGTAACAGGGTGTGCAGAGCAGGAACAGCAGTGATATCAGCTGTCACAAAATAAGGTCAAAGCATTAGTAGCTGCCACCAGAGCTGTAGCAGTAGTAGGACAGGAACCAAAGTAACAGTCATAGCTTTGACCGTAGCTACCTCCACAATGGCATCAGTAATTGTAGCAATGTTTGTGATTTGAAATTTCAAACAAGGGGAGAACAAAGATTGTGTAGGGTAATTAAATAAATAAATATTTCCAAGGATTTTGCTAGTTACTGTAATTACTGGTGTAATTAGGAAGGTTGCGTTGTGTTCAAGGTGGCAGCAAGACATTATATTTAAATTAAAGGTAAACACATTAAGTTTTCTTTTTCCACAGCTGATGATGCAGAAAGGTGTGTAAGTGCAAATAAATGTATTGAAAATATACCCAGTCACATTTAAGTGTTGAATAAATGTTTTATATTGCTGTTTTGTAAATACATATTTCTTTCCAGGTTTATTAAAAATAAAGATACAGGTAAATTAGGAGTTATATTAAATTAATAAGGTTATAAAGTTTTACTTCACCTGACCTTGTCAAATTAATTAATTAATTGATCAGCGAACACTATTAGGCCAATTAAGTGAACGCATTTACTAATTGAGATTAATTATTATTAAAGGTGAGTATTTTAAAACATGGATAATTATTATTCAAAGACGAAGAAAACGTTTTTCTGCTATCAGAAAATGGAAAATATATTCAAACAGGTTAAAAGGGTTGTTGCTACATGTGAGAGCAGATTAATGAATAAACAGGTGAGTAATGAAGTAACTAGTCTTAATAAAAATACAGATGCTAAAGATGTAGTTTTAAACGACACATATTCTGAAAGAATACCACCTCCCCCAAAAGAAATAATTTTTAATGAAAATTCGATTCCCAAATTAGCAAATGTAAATAATAAACCTGACAGAAAAGAATTAATTGATCATTGTAAAAATGATGCTGTAAATACAGATCAGGATAGAAATTCAAGCAAACGCCCAGAGCAGATATGTGTCGCCAAGAGTCCCAGTCCAGACCCTTTCTCAAGGTGTCACAACAGGTGGGTATGATGAGATGTCTAGTACTTCTGAAATTAATATTCCTGATCATGTAAGTTCTACAAATGATTTAATGGAGCAGTTAATGTCAGAGATGGAAGCAGTGACAGTTCCTGTGACAATTGAACCTGTTCCCCAAGTACTTAGAAAATATGAAACTAGTCCCACAGCTTTAACGGTCACATTGAATTGTGAAATTCAAAAGTTTGCTGAAAAACTTTATTCTAATGTACCTGAAAATAAGTTAATAATGATTCCAACTCAGCAAGAGAGAGTGATGACTCTAGCTTTACCTAGTGAAAACTTTGACGTTGACCTGATTGACCTGACACAGCCTGGTGAGTATAAATTACTGGATAATACAATCAGTACAGACAGATTAAAAAGATTGCAGGATGATGAGGACATGGAAGGCTTGAACAATACAGGTAGGTTTGCCTCTGCCCATATAAAATATTTAATTTGGGCTTTGAGAAAAAGGGGTAGTCTGAATAAATGGAAAACAAAATGGACAAAGAAAAAAGAGAAGGAAAAAGCGACTTTAGCTTTTGAAGGTGGGTGTAAAAATTCACAGATGCAGAATGAGGAAAATGAGCAGCAACAGCTGCTGAATCAACAGCTACAAATTCAGCGACAGTTGGTGATTGAGCAGAATGAGATACCTCCGCCGCCATTTCCAAATTATGTTAATGAACAGAAATACAATACAGATACAGGATTCAGTGGAGTTCAGGAAAACAGACCTGATCCAGTTAAAATTGCAAACAAGCAGGGAAACTCATTTCCTATTGTTCCACAATACAAGATGAAGCCAGAAACAATTCCTGTTATTGAAACATTCATTAAACAGGGTGTCTTAAAAGAGATTGAGAACAGTCTTTGTAATTCACCAGATATGGGAATTAGAAAGCCAGATGAAACGTACAAAATAGTACAGGACCTGAGAAAGGTTAACGAGATAGTTATCCCTTGTTGTCCTATTGTGCCCAAACCAGTAGAGATCCTTTGTCAGATACCACATGATACTGAGTGGTATTGGGCCCCAATGCACCCAGAGAGTCAAATAATTTTTGTTTACAGGTTCCAAGAGAAAATTCTTAGACAGGTAACTATTGGGAGAAATAAAATGATTCAGGCAATGGAATACCCTAAGACACAAAAACAGGTAAGAATGCTCCTAGGCATGGTTGGTTACTGTTGCCAATGGATTTGTGCTTTCTCAGTATTTGCAAAACAATTGCGGAGACTGACTAAAGCAGATATAAAAGGCCCAGTTGTCCTGACAGAAATTAAACTTGAGGCCTTTGAGCAATTTAAAAGGAGTTTGTGTGAAGCTCCTGTTCAGGGCATGCCAGACTTTAACAAAGAATCCGAGCTTCCAGACCAAATAGCAGAGATAAAATGTGCTGGAGAGAAAAATGATCATGTCTTAAAAGGTAATGAGCACGCAGGTACCATTGTTAAATTTAGTGCTCAGGAGTGGGTTGCAATCAAAGGGGAAAAATTCAATGAACATGTTTCAAGCATCCTCATACTAATATTTGCAATTCAGACATGGCAAGAATTAAAACAATTACAAGATGAGGCATATGATGAGGAGAAAAACACATGGTTCAAAGAAGGTTTCAGACAGCAATAAGAGGATGAAATTTGGTTTTACAGAGATGACAAACCTGTTATGTCCAATTGCATGATTGCTGACATGGCACGGATGTACCATGGTCCAGGTCATTTAGCAAGAGACACAATGATTCAACTGTTCAGGGAAACATGTCTAACATTTCAGAAAAACACATGCCAGAAATACAATCCAGATCAAAAGATATTTGAGAATATGGGAACCATAGGCCTGGAGGGTGGTTCATTTGCAAAAATTCAAACAGATCTTTTTGAAGTGCTCCAACATAACAAACTGAGATATGTCCTAGTCATCATCTATTTATTTTCAAAATGGTTAGAAGCTTATGCAACAAGAAAGAATGATACAGCTTCTGTATTCCATCAGTTGGGAACAGATATGGAAAAGGAGCAGGCTCATGATCTATTGCCAAGAAACTTGGTCAGAACAAAGGTTCATCGGAGGAGGAACTGTCTAGTACCCAGGTGGCAAAAAACAAGTCAGGTGACAACAGATACTGGATGGATGCATGTACCTGCGCCTGATAACACTGATGAAGACAGTGAAGACACTACAACTGATTCAGACTCTGAAAAAGAAATTCCTGAATAAAATACAGATCTTGAAGATCGACAAGGTGGTCGACATCTGGATGATGATATCAAAAATCCAGATCTTGAAGATCGACAAGGTGGTCGACATCTGGATGATGATGTCAATTTGAATGAAACATTGAATGAAGAAGATCTAGAGATTGTGATTCTAGATTCAGAAAATGATGAAAATCTGATAGAAAAAGAATATCAAGAAAAAGAAGAAGATTCAGAAGCAGAAAATTCTGAGCAAGAAGATAATCTAGTCCAGGAGAGTATTGAAAAGCAGAAGAGTAGCTCTGTGTGCGGGAACAAGAATCCTGAAACTGGGAAGCTGAAGGTGATCCCTGAAGAAGAGGAAGAATTACCAAGTACCAGCTGTAAGGATGATGTTTCTAACGGAGTGAAGCTGCCGAGTAAAGAAGTTCCTAGGTACAGATTTAAAGTCTCAGAAAATGATACAGATGGGAGTGATGAAGAGTCTGAAATAAGAAAATTCAGAAAAAGGGCTTGGAAAGCTGAATGTAAAGAAAGCAAGCCTAAGAAGAAACTCTTGAGAAAAGGTGATGTCTGGCCTAAAGATTTAAAATTCAAATATGAAGTATCAAATCAGAAGAGTGATTCAGACAAAAAAGAGCAAGCTGAAGAGAAAATTGAAATGATTACCAGGAAAAGCAAAAGACCATTGAGACCAAATGTAAAATACAAGTCTCCAGAATGGGCCTACATAACTATCCCTCCAATAGTTGAGGAGCGCAGTAGCAGTCAGGTGGTCTTGAAAGAAAATGGTGACAATGACTAGGTTTAGTTTTCTTTAAGTTAAAGTTTATTTTTGGCATAAGGCTGAAGAAATTTTGTAAGGGTGACACAAGGTCGAAGAAATTGTGTTAGCTGGAAACACTTTTATGTAAGACGCAAGGTCGAAGAAAACATGTTTAGAATTTGAAAAAAAAAAGAGGGGGTATATACTATGTACTCATTTTTAAAAAAAATTCAAAAATTTACTTTTTATTTTTTGTTTTGTTTTATAATACTCGGATTGATATTTGTTTTGTTGGTGCAATTCAAAATGTAGATACGCAATTTAAAACGTAGTTACTTATAAATTCATTGGGGGTTGGGGATTCAAAGGTGGAAAGGATTCAACTTAGCTGAATAAAGAAAGGGTAAAGGATACAGAAATATTAAGATGTAAGACTCAATACTAATTATGAGATAGATGAAATTAGAGCTTAAGTACTAATCCAGAGTAAGCCTGAAACATGTTCAATAGATAAAATTTTTAATTAAAATTTTTTGAGTGTTGTTTGGTGATTTTGAAATCACCAGATGAGGGAGTTGATGGAGCGAGCTTTAGAAAATATTTTATTCTAGCTCGTGATGTCATACTCTCATAATTTGAAATAATATTTTAATGAGCTGTTGCATGATTTGTTTAATTAACACAACCTAGATTAAGTTTGCACCACACATGAACACGTGGGATACTAATTACATGTGCTCGTGTTGCATTTGCAAGTCTGTTTTTGTAACACATTATTAATATTGACCTGTTTGATATGTCTGTCCTATTGTCTTTGTCACTATTAATATGCAGTTGATCATTCATGGCATGTGCTTTTATATGTGCTTATATGTAAGTCCTATGTTGTGTTTGTCTGTCTGTGTATCATTTAATCATCTTTTTACTCTTTCAGAAACATAAAGCTGGATTACATGAAGAATGGTAGTTATTATATGTTGCTTTATTTGTTTGCTTCTGCTAGTTGTCATTTATTAGTGGGTTAATTAATAATTATCAAGGGCTGGGTGGTACAGAAGGGTTTGTTTTACCTGAATTAATTATTCTTTTGTGTTTGTTTAAATAATAGTTTTCTGAAAAAGTGACGCAAGCTGAAAGTGGCGCAGTGACGCAAGTTAAAAGTGGCACAGTGACGCAATCAGAAGTGGCGCAGAAAAGGCCTGCTGTTGTTGAAAGCCACATGAGAAACCCATATTTTGAAGTGGATGATAAACTTTTATTTTGAAATCACTAGAAAATGAACTGCTAAAGACAACTCTGTGGAGTGGGTTTGGATGTGCCATGGAAAGCTCAGAACCGACAGGCTCAAGGTTGAAAGGAAGATACGTGACAGATTTCATATTGCTTGAACATTTTTGCTACAAAATGTAGCAGACTAAGGAACTGTCGCCAGGATTCTGTGCATGAACAATGACTCTGTGTAAAGCCTGGTCTCGTGGTGGAAGATGTCACAGTTTACTGTGGCGTGAGGTGATTCAGCCAATGGAAAGTCAGAATTCAGCTGTTGGAATGTGAAAAATAGTTAGCTCAGCTTAATTTAGGGTATAAGAATAGGCTTTAGCTGCAAAACTTTTGGCTTACGCTCTTGATTCCAGAAGGACGTGTTCTGCTGTCCGATGATTACACGTAAGGAAAGTAACCTTTAAGACTTTGTTTCCAGGCGATGAGGGTAGAGTCAGAGAGATAGTTAGGTTTTGGAAATGCTCTTTTCACTTATTTCTGCTAATGAATAATATTATCTTGAATTAAGCTCTCTTTATAAAATGCTGAATAAAACTTTCTTATGACTTTTTCTAATGCTTGCTTAATAAAGTTCCAAACCTAAGTTTTCTTAAATATGTTTTAATAAACTTTTAAAAATGACAAGCTGGTCTTGTTTATTGTAGATAGTTTATTGTCAAATCCAACATATAGTATCTATTCACCTCATGATTTCTTATGGGCCTGGTATTGATTGGTAAGTGTAAGTGTGATAGTGGATTATGACATCATTTATAAAGAATTTTAGTTTTTGGGCTCCATCAGCACCCGTAATGCACAGTCCAACGTAACAATCAATAAGAGGCTATCACCAAAACAGGTGAGTCAGAGAAGCTTTATAATTAAGAGTCTTCTCATGTGCGCACCCGTAACGTACAGTCCAACGTAGCAACAGATCAGAGGATATCACCAATCTTCTCATGTGCGTACCCATAACGCACAGTCCAACGTAACAACCAATAAGAGGAAATCAACAAAACACTTAAGTCAGAGAAGCATCACAAGAAGGAGTCTTTTCATGTGCGCACCCGTAACGCACAGTCCAAGCACCTCACATGAGGTCAAACTAAGGAAACTACAAAACAGCGGCAGGACTGGGGAACAAACCCTCTACTGTACACGCTTGCAGGACTAGGAACACTACATAACTGTAGTATGTTGAATTGAACACCCCTACAGCACACACTTGCACTACAAAACAGTGCTGTATACACTTGTGTACACACGACTGTGGAGCACACACTTGCAGGACTTGGGAGACAACAACACCCCCTTTTCTGCATACACTGCAGGACTTGGGATACTACATACTTAATCCCTCCTACTACATACAATTACAGGACTTGCACCTTATTCTGCTGATGACAAACATATGATAATATTCACTCATCACCTATTCTTCAGATAGGATCCAAGTTATGCCTCATACTATGCCCCACCAGGAGCAGCCTCCTTGATGCTCAGCCCTTTCACATTAACTGATTCCTTCTTCCACTCAAACACGCTCAACATTCTGATGACATCACATAGACTGAGCAGCAAGGCAAAGTGCAAGGACAGAGAGGATGCATTAATCACTTGCTAGATTATAACACACTCCTTCGGGGATGTACGGCCAAGGTTTCGGAAGCAGGCTTTCACTATTGCATACAATCTTCATACAACACAATAGGTACCTTAAAATAACATCAACAGCATTTCATTGTTTGATGATATAGCAACAAAGTACTTCTGCAGTGATCTACTTTTCCACACTGTTCCTCTGCCACTAAGACTAAACTAACATCCCGGGATCTTAGGCAACTCCATAACTGTACTTCCAGACTACATAAAACAAAAACGCTACATTTTTATATTAGTAACCAAAATAAATATTACAATCAGTAATTTGCCAAAATAATCAATACTAACCATCAGGCTGCTACCAAAACTGATCCAGCTATCTGGGACTAATACATTTCTACAGACAAGGCCCAATTTCATTACCCACCAAGTCCCTTCACGCTGGGTTAGTGAATTTACAAAACTATACCAAACTTACCAATCTCCAATTTGTATCTTCATTCTAGTATACCAAATATGGTGAAGGAACTTTTTATACTTGACAGGGTTTGGCAAACTAATACATGGATTTAAAAATACTCATAATCTAATAAAACACCTCGAATAAAAGACAGACTCATTTACATATTTATACATTTTTTATCCAAATAATGTGAAATAAATGCTCATCAGTACCAACATGCAGTACAAACCATATATTGTCACAAGGCAAA
The DNA here is from genome assembly GCF_964263255.1 of Lissotriton vulgaris. Lineage (NCBI taxonomy): Eukaryota > Metazoa > Chordata > Amphibia > Caudata > Salamandridae > Lissotriton > Lissotriton vulgaris. Next base: position 1,432,638,195 of record NC_141693.1, on the reverse strand, counting down.
CAACATCAGAAGAGAAAATGACAAATTCATATCTATAACAATGCATAAAGGAGTGGAAAGTTGAAGAGACAAAAGTTTCAGAGACAAAATACATTTGCAAATGATTATGCAAATTCAGATTTCAGTCTATACTAACCCAAATTAGAATAGGAAATCTACTCTCTGGCCATGAGAGCAGCAATGCCCTCAGCAAGATTTGAAGCGGCAAAGACTAAGTCAGGAATCAACAGACAGGAACAGGACAGCAAACTGACAACAATGCCTATCTCCAAAAACAGTCTGCCCAACAGTCTGCACGCACAGGAGCCTGCCAAACCCCTCCCACCAGGAACCTCAATTATACCCTAAAACCCAAATATCCAACCCACACTTGTATCAAATGAAGGGTTATTCTACACTTGATTGGTTAAGGAAGGGGGTGTATTATCACACCTTTGTCTGCACCTCCAACTCACTAAATGTCCCATTGTTTTATTAATTCATCATGTCAGCTTCCACCCCAGGAAATATGATTCAAGCCACTATCAAAATGTTCTCTTCCTTCATGCCGGTTATGTATCAAACTTTGGTTATCATTTGTGCCACTCGGGCCTTTCCAGAGTAAGCGTTTCCTCCACTTGATTAATTAAATCGTCTTTTCATGCAAACTTCTTGGCAGGCACTCAGGATTCTTGAAGGACAAATCCTCTACCACCTTCCTCCGCACTTTCAAACTTTTAATTTCAAATAGCTATTCTTCTGTTCCATTAACCCCATGGGCCTTATTTATAAAGGCCTTGCGTCAGTTTTGCGCCGCCGGTGCTTCACTTTTTGTGACGCACCAGCGGTGTAAAAAATGCGCCTCGTTGCGCCATATTTAAAAAGTGACGCATCTAGGTAGATGCGTCACTTTTTAAACCCCTGCGCCACATTATACCTGCGTCAGGTATAATGTATGCAGAGGGGGCGTTCCCCCCACAAAAAGCCTCGTAATAGTGACGCAGTGAAATCTATGAGATTTCACGGTGTCACTTTTAGGATGCTGTTGCGTCAAAATCTTGCGCCTGCCTCACATCAGGCGTAAGACTGACGCAAGCCCTTTCACATGGGGCTTTCCCCATGTGAAAGGACGCATTGCTGGAGTTGCGTCACTTTTGTGACACACTCCAGCAATGCGTCACTTTTGCGCTTACAGATACGTCAGAAATACTGACATATCTGTAACTCCTTGCGACATGATGCGTCATACATTAAATATGACGCATCAGGAATGTCGTAAGGAGTGCGCAGTGAAAAGTGACGCATCACTGTTTTCACGCAGCGATGCGTCACTTTTCATAAATGAGGCCCCATATCTTCATGCAGAGTAGAAAACCATTCTTCTATGGAAAACAAACACAGTCATTATTATGCACTTGTAAAGTTTTTTCACTACTCATCAACCCAATACTGCATCTCTCAATGTGCAACCCATGTTAAATATTTTTTCCTAGCAAACATTAATAATGTGCACAAAAAACAGCATTAGCCTCTTTATTTTCGTTTTGTCCAAAAGCATTTGCGGCCTACTTCAGTATTTTAGTATGCACTTGCGCAGTAGCATTTTCCCTCGCGTTAGTCCCCTTTACCACATAATTTTCACCGCACATCGTTAATAAATGTTACTGAAAGTTCAATCCGAGCAGGTGTTATTTCACGAAAACCCTGCTCCATCAAGGGTATGTTTTTAATGTGGGTTGAACGCCTGCTAAATATATTGTTTTGTTGAGAAAAACATACATTAAGAGAGGAAATAGTGTTGTATTCCTACATGATGTCAATTCTGGAACCATTATGTGTCATGTAGAATGCTTGCGTGTCAGCGGACCATTCTGCTGTTGGATCTTGCTGTGACAACTACCTTCTTCTGCTTGTGGATGTTAAGTTGTCATTTCCTTCATTAAATCTACTTGCAACCTACCTACGCGTTCGTTCTTCACTACAAATAGGCCTCCAATAAAAATAGCCTGCAGGATAATTTTCCAGCAAAATGAATTTTACCCAGCAAATTCCACATAATACTTTCACTGCTATAAATGTTGCCAGGAGATGAATTCAAATTCCCCTACAAGAGACATTCTGTACTTAGAACTATTCCAGGTGTACAGTTTCATTCTTTCGCTTTACTAAATGCATGCACCATCAAAAATACACAAGTATTTCCAGCCTCGGTCTCCAACCATTAGTCCCAGCCTCTCTCGGAACATTCCTTCATATAACACTTCATGTGTCAGACAAACACTCTTGCATATACTACACAATCCTTTTCCAATGCTTCACTCTGTGGCCAGATCAACAGCAGAGAAACACACTGGCTCGCACTCAGAAGAGATATCAAACGTCCTTCCGTCCATTACTATAACAGACAAAACAGAAGACACTGCAGCTCTGTTGCAGGAAGTATAAAAAGCCCTGGTGGTTTTTGTGCAACGGATAAGTACAAATCTCTACTTCAAGAGTAGCTTGCCATGATAGTGATAAAAAAGCTTCCACCAGCCCCTATTGATATCACCAGTTTACTACCGATCAATACGATGCCATTGTACTTAAACTTGTCTCAATATAATACACAAGATACCTGACATCTCCACAATCTTCCTCTTCTTCATTTCCTATAGTGACGAAGGGGAGAAACTGTTGGTAGCGAATAGGACAATAGTATTCAGATGTATATGTCATTCCAGTACCTTCACCTTTTTTCAAACTCTTGCTCCTCCTCCCTATAGGAAAAATGAGACACAATTTTAGATTTCAACAAAATGTCCTCTGCTTCTAGACAGAACACCCAAAAGAATTCCAAGTCTCTCTCACCGGGCATTGTGATGTCGGATTTTGCAAATTCCACACGAATTCTCAGGTAAGCCATTGTTGACCAGGGATTCCACAACTCCAGTTCTGCCATGGCCATGCCTCTAGGATTCATCCTTCTGCTGCGGCTCTTTTCACACGCCTTTTGTGACGATACCGGTGAGACAAATTTAGCTTTTCCCTAGAATTATTTGTTTATTAATTTATGAGCAATCAAGACCTCATGGTGGGGGAGCACTTTCCATGGGATCGATTTTGTTTAAACAGTTGCAAGAGTGAAATTAAATAGAACGAAGTGTGGGATAACATAATAAGAAAAAAAAATGATGTGACGATGTGGGCCTTTACTACAAGTAAATGGAATATACGGAATGAGAATAAAAGAACAGACCATTATATAACCCTTTCGTAACTTAGCATGGAGAAAAGAAAGGCTGTAATAGTTGTTAATGGTATTGGAAAATAAAGCCTTTCAGTCCTGTAGTAAGATTTATATTGGCATGCAATTATCTAAATGGCCGGTGGAGTTTAAACTCCCACCCTAGGTGCAGTTTCAGAGAAGATTTATTTTAGAGTTTTTCTTTCCTCAAACCTGAACCTTTAGGTAGGAGGTTGTCTTTGATTTTGTGGTGAAGGTAGTTAAGAGTTCCTGAAAACTAGTGCTTTATATACATGTCAAACTAGTTTTAATAGGTTCTTTGCAACAACAGGGAGCTCTAAATCAGTAAGATGGCAACACCACAAGGTTATAGTACCTTTAGACTAGATAGGCAACAAAAAAGGGGCGGTGGACTGGCTCTGATTTACGAAGCAGAACCAAGTGCCTTTTGCTCAGAGACAGATACACCTGACATTGAAGCCTTGTCCTTTAAAATCACTTCTGGTGACCAAGACTCCTTTAAAGGTCTACTGATTTATCGTCCCCCAGGCCCTAGGGCTGACTTCTTAGCCAACCTTCATTCTCTATTGGAGCCTAGTCTTCACTCTAATTTTTTTACGCTACTGGGTGATATGAACTTCCACTTGGAATCAACTAATGATAGAGATACTGAGGAAATGTTAGATATAGTTTCAGAGTACGGTCTCAGTCAGAGGATCCGGGGTGCTATGCACATGGCAGGTCACACTTTGGATGGCCTGTTTACTAATGACCCGACCATATCTAATCCAACTACTATCCCTCTAGTTTGGTCAGACCATCATGTAATTCTTTTTAAATATAAACTCCCACATATGAATATTCGTAAAAATTTGAATTTAAAAACCTTGGGTAGAGCATGGCAAAAAATCAATCGCACAACCTTGGTCAACCAGTTGGCAAACAGCGAAGGGGAGGTAGAGAAGGAGGTAGAAATCTCAGCCAAAAAATATACCATCTGGCTTGAGTCTAATTTTGCAATCTTAGTTCCTAGTACACAGATAAATAAAAATAGGAAAGCTCCTTCAGCTCCCTGGTTCTCAGAAGCCTTGATAATAGATAAACAAGCTTGCAGAAGGCAAAAAAGGATTTGGCGTAAAAACTACGATCTTCTAGAACAGAACAGATATAAATCCATGCTCTCTGATTTTAAAAATAAGCTGATTCAAGAGAAAACTCAGTATTTTTCAGCAAAGATAGAAAATGCTAGTGGTTCTTGTAAAGAACTATTCCGTACTGTAAAAAATCTAACCACTATTAAAAAAGATGAATCCTCAAATCTTAATCAAGAATTTTGCGACGCTCTAGCCTTTTCCTTTAGACCAAAGATAGAGAAAATGTATGATCAATTTACTCATTCGACACCAAAAGTTAATCAAATTGAACAAGATATTGGCGAAAAACCTCAGTTACTCAATTTTTCTCTGATGTCCCCTTTGCAAATTACTAAGCTGATTTCTCTGTCTAAGTCTGGCTCGTCTGAAGACCCTTGTCCCCCCAAAAATCTTACAAAGTATTTCCCATCTTGTAGGACCCCATCTATCAAAGATTTTCAACCAGATGATTGAACAAGGAAGGTTTCCCACTGTCTGGAAGCAGGCCTGCATTTTTCCTCTGCTTAAAAAGAATAATTTGGATGCTTCAGATACAGCTAATTATCGACCGATTTCGAGAATTCCACTTCCGGTAAAGATAATTGAGAAAACCATGACTATGGAACTTTCTAATTTTGTTGCAACCAATCACATCTTAGACCACAGCCAGTTTGGTTTTAGAGCTAATCATATCACAGAATCGGCTCTAATTAAGACCACAGAGGAAATCCGTACTTCATTAGACAGCGGTGGGTCAGCAGCCTTTGTGCTGCTTGACCTATCCGCTGCATTTGATACAGTAGATCATAGGCTACTGATTTGTTGTCTACAAGAAGCTTGGATAGGAGGTTCTATGTCTGAACTGGGCTGGTGGAGTGAGCAAAAGAATGGTGATGAATTAAACCCAGATCAGTTGACTGGGGGTGAGTGTTTGATTTGCTCAAACGCTCTGTCCATCATCCCCTTTGGTATCGCTTTGTTCGCCCTAAGTTGGCAGGGTATGCTCGGACGTGAGTCCCTTGCTCACTTTGTCACTGGATTCAAGATAGCCTGGCTGATGAGGATTATGAATCCAAAACCGGTTCCAGGATGCTTGTTTCCGGTCCAGGGAAGACATGGCTTGGCAGTTCGGACTGGACTGTTCCCATGAGGCACAGGGTCAGACTGATTTGCTTATGGCCCTGTCTGAACTGGGGTGGCAGAGTGAGCAAAAGAATGGTGATGGATTAAGCCCAGAACAGTTGACTGGGGGTGAGTGTTTGATTTGCTCAAATGCTATGTCCATCATCCCCTTTTGTATCGCTTTGTTCATATTAAGTTGGCAGGGTATGCTCAGACGTGAGTCCCTTGCTCACTTTGCCACTGGATTCAAGATAGCCTGGCTGATGAGGATTATGAATCCAAAACTGTCCCAGGATGCTTGTTTCCGGTCCAGGGAAGATGTGGCTTGGCAGTTCGGGCTGGACTGTTCCCATGAGGCACAGGGTCAGACTGATTTGCATATGACCGTATCTGAACTGGGGTGGCAGAGTGAGCTTAAGAATGGTGATGGATGAAACCCAGATCAGTTGACTGGGGATGAATGTTTGATTTGCTCAAATGCTCTGTCCACCATCCCCTTTTGTTCCCTTTAAAAAAAAGAGCAATTTTTATTTATGGCTGTTCCCTCTGAGTCTCACCCCCTCTTGATTTCTATCTTGCACACTTCCTTTATCTTTCTTTCACACTCCCTTTCTATCACGTCGATTACAGATTAGTGTATAATCCCCTTCTTAAGATGGCCACCAAGGTTACATTCCCCACCTGGCTTCTACTCCTCTGATCACATGACCGCAACCTCTTAAACCTTGTTGCCCAGCTTAATGCTTCTCGTGACCGGGTACAGACCCGAGACTCCAGCCTACCCGGTAAGCACGCCAATCCCTCGTGGGAATATTCAGTAATTTGGACCACTGGCACCGGTCCTAACCCAGTCCTTAATGGTTTATATTGCAGGCTCGACTCGCAAACCTGAATTGAGACCGCAAAGGCAGCTCCCTTTCATTCATATGCTGATCCCAGCATTCTAATTGAAATGGTAAGCACGCTTATAATTGTAGTATCCCTTTTAGGTTACATCTTTAGAATTGGTATGCTTTCTCATGTGTTCTACATTCTATATGTGGGAGTTGGTCAGATCTATCTGGCTCTCCTATCTTGGTGGTTGTACAAGCTGTTTCCTCTTGTGAATAAACTACCACTACTTCAAGAATTGGTCTTTTAATTACCTCATATTTGGCGACGATCGGGATTGGAACAAGGACTCACCTTCTGAAGTATTTTTTTTTTTACTGACTCGAGAAACAGCGTTCACGCACATTTCAAAGGTATTCTTTTTATTATTTCTCTATGTGTAAAATGATTGCACCAGCGGCTGTCTTTAATTTTGTGCTTTGATTGCACCGGGTTTGTGTACTCTGGATATCAATCGTCTATGCTATTTGCGTATTATTTTTACGAACTTATTGTATTTCTCTGCACAAGGCCAACCTCATCTGATGCGTTATTTTTTTTTCTCTGTTTACTTAAACAAATACTAATTCGTGAACTCTCATAATGCCTTTTATTTTACCTTAAACCTCCGCATCTTTTGAACTTGTTCAGAAGTTCCGTTGTGGCTGAGCGAGCTTCCGAGTTCTTCGCGTCTGCTGAGCGAGCCTCGGAGTCTGTACCTACATTCTACACGACGTTCGTCAGAGTGTTTCACGCACGCAGAGGTCAAAGCGTCACACGCTGAAATGTAACTTAGCGGCCATTTTGTTTATTTACTATTTTTTTTCATTATTCTCCGTATTTTTCAAACTTTACGCTACGATGCTGCGTGGTGACAATTAATTTGCTCTTTTCCATACCTCTACTGCATACAATGAACTACTACATTTGATGAACTGCTGCACTCTTATTCTCCTTGCATACAACGAACTACTACATTTGATGAACTGCTGCACTCTTATTCTCCTTGCATCAAGCTTGCTGAACCTGTTCCAAGAAGCGAAATTGACCATGGTGACTACTTTTATTTTGTTGATTTATTATTTTATTCCCTCTTCCCTGTTAAACTTTTCACATTTTGTGTTGTATTATTTCTTTGGAATGTCGAATAACATTGCCTCTCCTCTACGTTTTTTACCTACTGCTGGAGATCCTAAAGTAGAATGGGATTTGCGGTATCCTACATTTCTAGCTTATGTGGATGTAGTGGAGGAAGATGGGTGTTCTCCAAAAAGAAAATTAGCCCTATTAAAAAATTGCTTAGGTGGTGCATGTCTGAAAGAATTTGAAAATTTACCTCCTATTGAGGGTGCAGGTGATTTTAATATTTTTGAAGTCGCAATTAAACAATTAGCTACTAGGTTTGGAAGGAAAATTAACACAGTAATGGAGAGATTTAAGTTTTATTCTAGGGCACAAAAAGACGATGAGTCTATTGAAAACTATGTAGCTGCGTTACGTACTTTAGCAGCTTCCTGTGCTTTTGAAACAATTAATTTTGAACAGGTGTTAAGAGATAAAATTATGATGAGGACTAAGAGTAAAAAGATACAAGAACGTTTATGGATGGGGACCGAATCTTCACTTAATGCTGTACTGAATATCGCTAAAGGCATCGAACAGTCAGAACTTTTTGTTAGTGAGATTAGAGGTCAAGATGTTAAAAACAAAGTAATAATCCCTGAAGTTGCTTTGGTGAAGGATGTTCACAATCAAAAAAAGTTTCCTTTCACTCAGACTAAAAAAGAGTATTTTGGAAGGGACAACAAATTCACGGGCAAGAAATCTCAGGTAATTTGTTATAGGTGTGGAGGAAATGATCATGTTGGTAACTACAAAGGTTGCCCTGCATGGAATAAAATTTGCATAAAATGCAAGAAGCCAGGTCATTTCAGTAAAATGTGTAGATCTCCACAAAAAGTAAATTTGGTAACTTATTCGGAGTATGAAGATACTGAAGAAATTCAGGAAATCAATACTTTGTTATGTGTAGGCGACACTAAGTGCAAAGGTTTTCCCAAAGATAATATCTTGATTAATGGTATAGAAATTTCTATGCTTATAGACTTGTGTGCCTGGTACAGTATAATTGGCCGAGAAATTTTTAATAAGTACTGGAATTCTTCAAGTTTGCTACCACCTGATGTTCGACCAGGAGCATATACTGGTCAGAAAATTGATCTGGATGTTTTTTTCTGGGCTAACATTAAATTTAAAGATAGGAGCATTAAAGGTAAAATTTATATTGCGTCTAAAGGAGCTTCTATTTTAGGTTGGCCACATCAACATGAATTAGGAATTAAATTGGATCCTAATGCTTCCCCACCAGTATATTTAATACCTCCTGCTGATGATGAGTTTACTGTCCAAATCAAAAGTACATTTCCTAACATTTTTTCTGATATTCTTGGAGAATTTGTAAATTTTAAACATAAGATCATTTTAAAGGAAGGTGCAACACCAGTTTGACATAAAGTCAGGAAGGTACCTTTAGCATACCGGGATAAGTTGAAAAATATTTTGTCAGATTTAGTGACTAGAGGAATTATAGAACCAACAGAATCCTCTCCCTGGGTTTCTCCAGTAGTTTTATCGCTTAAGAGCAATGTTGAACTTCGTTTATGTGTTGACCACCGCAGTTTGAACAGTGAAATTCGGGTTGATAGACATCCGTTACCCCACATTCATGAACTGATATCTACGCTATCTGGTGCCTGTGTTTTTTCAACTTTAGACTTGGCTAGTGCCTATCACCAGGTGCTACTACATGAGGATTCTAAGTTTCTTACCACTTTTATTACACCTGAGGGCATGTTTCAATACCGACGCATGCCATTTGGTCTGGCCAGTGCGGCCTCTGTATTTCAAAGACTTATGAAAGATGTTTTAGATGGTTGTGTTAATGCCATTGCTTTCCAAGATGATATCTTAATCTATGGGAAGAACTTTGAAGATCTTGACAAGAACTTGGATAAAGTTTTAAGATATGTTCAAGAAAAAGGTTTGACTTTGAAATTCTCCAAGTGTAAATTCAGACAGAGCAGGGTGGAATATTTGGGACATGAGATTTCTGCTCAGGGCATTAAACCCAAACACAATCATATTCAGAGTATAGTTAAAGCACCGGCACCTACTAATAAAGAACAATTGGTGTCATTTTTAGGTATTACGGAATTTTATAGCAAATTTGTGCAAGATTACTCAACTAAAGTTCATTATTTAAGGTTACTGTTAAAAAAGGACGCAAAATTTGTTTGGAACAAGGAACAACAATTTGCTTTTGAATTACTCAAGAAAGAGATTGTAAATGCCCCGTTTTGAATTGGGTAAAGAATGTATTGTGTGTGTGGATGCAAGTAATGTTGGTCTAGGTTACGTGCTAACGCAAAAGAATATGGGTGAGGAATATGTAGTTTCCTATGCATCTCGGACTCTTCGAGGTGCAGAATTCAATTATTCCACCATTGAAAAGGAGCTTTTAGCTTGCACTTGGGCAGTCGAACATTTTAGGCAATTTCTTTGTGAACGAGATTTCGCTTGCGAACCGACCACAAACCTTTGATAAATATGTTAGCTGCTGGTGGTGGTCGCACGTTGACAGCGCTTTTGGCTCGCCTGGCTGCCAAATTACAAGAATTTCAATGCATTGTGGAATATGTTCCTGGCCGTTTAAATGTTCATGCGGACTGTATGTCCAGATTGCCTTGTTTTGATACTAGCGCAGTTGCCAATATTTCTCCTGATGTTGATGTTGTGTTAACCATTGATGATGTTAATGATGTAAAAAGCAACATGGTGTCAACTATTATTTCCGAAACTGATTGGAGAAATGCCATGTGCAAGGATGTTTGTCTATCTAATGTGGTGAATTTCTTGCAATATGGGTGGCCTGAAGAAAGAAAACTCTCTGGTAACGTGTTGGCTTTGAGTAAAGTTAAAGAGGAACTCATGTTTGATCATGGCTTTGTAACTTGAGGTGATAAGATAGTTCCTCCTTTTGACTTAAGAGACAGAATAATTTTTATGGCACATGAAGGCCACATGAGCATGTCCAGAACTAAAAGAAGAATCCATGAATTTTACTGGTGGCCTGGTATTGACAGAATGGTTGACAAATGGGTCAGCTCATGTTCTCCTTGTGCTAGTAGCTGCAAAAATGGACATTTCTCCCATTGAGTGTACCATGTATCCTTGGAAGAAATTAGGGATTGACATTATTGGTCCTCTTGATTTGTCAGATATTAAGTCTGTTTTCATTTTAGTATTGATAGATTACTTCTCTAAATGGCCTGAGTTGAAAGTCATCGACAAGGTTGGTTCTTCTCAGGTGGTTGAGTTCCTTGATGAAATATTTTGTCGAGAGGGCATTCCAGCTGAGTTGGTTTTCGGATAATGGTCCACAATTTGTTAGTAGCGAGTTTTCTTCTTTCCTTGATAGATGTGGTGTAGTACACAAAAGGGTGTCTAATTATAATCCTCAGGCCAATGGTCGAATGGAACGCTTCAATAGAGTTATTAAGGAATCCATTCAACTGGCTGTTAAAAGCAAGTTGGATTGGAAGAAAACTCTTCGTGCATCTCTTTTGTCTTACCGCACTTCTCCAAATTCAGTTACTGGCTTATCCCCGTTTGAATTGTTAAAAGGTAGGAAACCTGGTTCGAAGTTGTTACCTTGGTGGATGAAATTGAAAATTCCCTGTGAATCTTCTTTCGATCCTTCCAAGGTTAGAGATAAGGTTTTGAGGTATCAGGAAAAGATGGGGTGTTCCTCTAGTCGTTTAAGTGACCATAGATCAAGAATTAAAGTTGGTGACTTTGTAAGAGTCAAATTTGGTAGAACTTCTAGCTCTAAGTGGAACAAATGGTCTGATCCTTGTAGAGTTGTAGAGGTTTTCGGCAAAGCTGTTAAGGTTGATGGTGGTAAAGTGTGGAACTTTCGTAGGGTTTCTTTATGCAGAGCTTCTGACCCTAAAATGGGTTCTCAATCTTTTTCATCTGGTTCGAATAGTAGCTTTTATCCAGCTCTTTTGGACACTTTTGGTTGCGATTTACAAAGCTCAACTAGGAATAATAATGAGACTTTTTCAAACTGTTTAGATTATTTGGGGCAAGGGGCTTCAGGTTCTGATGTCGTGTGTGATGATTTGACTCAAGAAAGTGTTCCCAGTACTTCTGCTGATAACTGTGGTGTGGATAAATTGAATGTGCAATCCAGTGATATTCCCTTAAGGAAAAGTTCCCGTGTTAAATATACTTCTGTTAAATTGCGCGATTTCATTCATTGATTTTTTTTGTTTTTTTTTTGTTTTTTTTAGGGGGAAGGTGTGTAGTATCCCTTTTAGGTTACATCTTTAGAATTGTTATGCTTTCTCATGTGTTCTACATTCTATATGTGGGAGTTGGTCAGATCTATCTGGCTCTCCTATCTTGGTGGTTGTACAAGCTGCTTCCTCTTGTGAATAAACTACCACTACTTCAAGAATTGGTCTTTTAATTACCTCAATAACCTTAGCGGTTTATAGCCCTAAAGGGCTAAAACCCATATGCCGATTCCGGCATCTTAATTAAAGCGCTTATAACCCTACGGTTTTCAGCCATTTAAACCTTCACTTTGGTCCCCACATTTGTTCCAGATCGGTTCAAGCAATTTATCCGGCGCTTGAACATGGCAGTATCAGCAACTCTGCTAGGACACCCTATAAAACGACAGCATCACTCTCTCTGTTGTGCCTTGTGCTTTACCAGTGCCCCGTCCCCCTCTGTGGGGACAGGTAAGTCTGAGGTCCACCTTACCCTACGGCGCCCAAGTCTCACTGCCATCCCTTCAGTGACTTCTTATATAAATTCTCACCCCACTACAGAAGCACTGTCAGTGCCCCGGCGCACCTCGATCCTCCGCTCCCTATCCAGGGAAGATACCTTGACTACTCCTAAAAAACATTAGTACATATGGCCCTCAGACTCTAAATCATATTTAGTGTCTGCAAATGGACTATAAGAAGGTGAGCTTGAGACCCTGAAGATTGTCATCTGTCAAGCAGTCAGTCAGGCTGCGTGAGGAGGAGAAGCTCTGCAAGAATTCTGCCTACGACCAGGACTGGGGTCATGTCCTGCTTGTCTCTCTGCTGGGTGAGAAGCTGTAGAGAGTGTACTTCTTTATGGAAGGTTTGTATTCGTAAATTCTATATTCTGGAATTGTTATGGTGCATCTTTCAGTCCACTGTCTTTACTGCCATACTCTTAATGTACCAGGTCGTGGGTTCTACTTATGGAATAAATCTAATTAACTACAACAACTGTAAGCCATTGATGCTACTAAGTATCCTGCATCTAGAAAAAAAGCTTTATTATTTAATCAACTAGGTAGTGCTGGTCAGGACGTTTTTGATAATTTGCCTGTCGCAACATCGCCATCTGGTGACGAAACATGGAACGTTTCCAAAGAGGCTTTAGCCAGACTAGGAAAGAATTATGTCGATGAGCCTTCTGTTATGGTGGAGAGGCATGTTTTCTTCAAAAGAAAACAAATGCAGGATGAGTCCATACAAGACTATCTCGCAGTGTTAAGAGTTTTAGCTGCTAAATGTCAGTTTGGACAGTATTTAGACACAGCGCTTAGGGATCAGTTGGTATTCAATTGTTTTAATAAAAAAATCCAAGAGCGAATATTGACCTGCAAGAATCCACCTTTGGATGAGGTAATGGACATAGCTCGCAGCATTGAAAGGTCTGTAGTATCTTCAAAGATTTTGACACAAGAAGTTTCTACCAAACTTACGTCTACGGATTCTTCAGAATGTGTTAAGGGTAACGATCCCTCTGTAAATGTCATTTCTGCTAAAGCTAAATCTTTTAGTTCACGTTCTGATGGTAAGACAACACATTCTGATAGTAAAGCAGTTTGTTATAGGTGTGGTTCAAAATACCACTATGGTAACAATCCTACTTGTCCAGCTTTGCGTAAAAAAAAGATGCATCACTTGCAAGAAAATTGGACATTTCAATTCAGTATGTAGAGCTTCTAAGTTTAAGAATAAAGTGAATGCTGTTGAAATTGATGAGGATGAATTGTGGCAAGCTATGAGTAACACCCTATCCACAATAGAGATTAACACTCTGAATAATAATACAACAAAGTGTAAGGGTCCTCTATGCAATATGATGATTGGAGTAGTCAATATTAATGTCATGGCTGATTCTGGTTCTCCGATCACCATCTTGGATCCTAGAACTTTTGAGAAATTTTGGTCAAATGTGTTACTCAAGCCTACTGACGTTTATCCAAAAGCGTTCGGTGAGTTTGATATCACCATATGTGGCTATTTTTCAGATTCTGTCAATTTCAGGGGAAGACAGATTTACACCAAGGTATATGTGGCAGTTATTTGCCGCGATATCTTAGGTTGGCAGGATCAAGCCAAATTGGGAATTATGCTTAAACCTGGGCGTGCAGATCCTGTTGTGTTGGGAGAATTTCCTATTCTCTCCATATTGGATGATGTTCCTTTAACACCTGTTGACCCCACTTTGTCGCAGTTACTGGGAAAATATTCTTCACTGTTCTCTGACAAAGTTGGTTTAGTTAATTGTTTTCACCACAAAATTATTCTTAAGGATAATGCTATTCCAGTTATTCAGAAGTGTAGACCTATCCCGTTGTCTGCTCGTGATGATTTAAAAAAAATGCTTTCAGATTTATGTTCTCAAAGCATCATAACTCCTGTGGAATCATCTGAGTGGGTTTCGGCTAGTGTTGTGGCACGGAAGAGTTCTGGCGAGATTCGTCTCTGTGCTGATCTGAGGGTACTAAACCGTAATATTCTGGTCGATTGTCACCCATTGCCAAGAATTCAGGAATTGCTGGCGAATTTAGGTGGTAGCAGATTTTTTATTACTATTTACTTAAAATCTGCTTACCACCAGATTCCCCTTGCAAAGGACTCTCAACACCTAACCACCTTTGTTACTCCGTTTGGAGTTTTTATGTACAAACGCTTGCCGTTTGGACTGGCTTCCGGAGCCAGCGTGTTTCAACGTCTTATGGATAAATTGTTTTCTGATATTGATGGCATACAGGCATTTCAGGATGACATTTTAGTTCATTCTGCCTCTCTTGAATCTCATTATAGAATTCTTGAATGTGTTTTACAAAAGCTTGAGAGTGTTGGTATGACTGTTAATAAGAAGAAATGTAAATTTGTCACTCATTGTGTTGATTATTTGGGTCACAATATATCGACTGAGGGTATAAAACCTAAGATATCTTTAATTAATGCAATCAAGGATGCGCCAAGGCCTCAGGATAAGGATGCTTTGGGTGCGTTCTTGGGACTCAGTGAGTATTATGCTCGTTTTGTGCAGGAATATGCGTTAATTGTACAACCCCTCCGTGATTTGCTGAAAAAACATGCTAAATACATTTGGTCAACTAGTACGCAAGAAGCTTTTGTTAATGTTAAAAAATTGATTTTGGATGCACCTGCTATTAGAGCTTTCTCTCATGGAGAGATGACAATCGTCACAGTAGACGCTAGTTCAAAAGGCTTAGGAGCTGTGTTGAGCCAAATGATTGGAGGTCAAGAATACACTATAGCCTTTGCTTCTAGTGTTTTAAATCGTGCTGAATCTAACTATAGCACAATAGAATGTGAGGCTTTAGCATGCTGCTGGCCTGTTGAGAAATTCCGCATGTACCTTTGGGGCTCTCGTTTTCAGCTTTTCACCGATCATAAGCCTTTGATTTATATGTTAGGGGATAGCTTTTCTAATAGAGCTTCTTCCAGGCTGGTCCGATTGTTGGCTAGATTACAAGAGTATAATTTTGACATAAAATACATTAAAGGTGGAAAAAATGTCAGGGCGGACTGTTTGTCTCGTATTCCTTTAGAAGTGACTGATGGTGTATCTGAGGTGAAAAGTAATGATTTTGATGTTGTTTTTACCATATCTGATTTGGCTGAAGGTGGTAAGCTTTTTGAAGCTGACTGGTTAGCTGCAGATGACAATGACCCTTGTCTCAGCAGGGTTAAAAAATTCTTGGTGCACGGTTGGCCCTGTGATAGAAATTTGTCTAAGCAAGATAGGTGTTTTGCTCAGGTGGCTGCGGATTTGTCTATTGTAGACAATGTTTTAGTGAGGGAAGATAAAGTGGTTCCTCCTGAAGGTATTCGTTCTAAAATCATTTCACTTGCTCATGAGGGGCATTTAGGGACTTCAAGCAGTGTCAGGAAAATTAAGTATTTGTACTGGTGGCCTGGCATTGATGGACAGGTGAAGGAATTTGTTAACAAGTGTCCAGAATGTTTATGTTCTGATAAGCATTGGCGTTTATCTACTTCACCTTTGTGCCCTGTTGATTGGCCGGCTGGTCCTTGGCAAAAATTAGGATTGGATTTTTCAGGTCCTTTTAATTTGCTTGGCTCTGAGAATAAATATTTGGTTGTAATCATTGATTACTTTTCAAAATGGCTTTATTTTTCTTTTGTTAAAGGCCTGATTCTTCTTCTGTAATTACTTTTCTGCAACGTTTATTCATGGTGGAAGGTTTGCCTATTGAAATTGTAACAGACAATGGTTCTCATTTTATTTCAAGTGAATTTGAGAATTTCTTAGATGGTGCCTCGGTGAAACATGTGTTAGTACCTTTATATAGTCCTTCGTCAAACGGTCTGTTTGAAATAGCTAACCGTCTGTTGAAGGAAGGTGTTCAAACAGCTATTTCTAATAATTTGGATGTTTGCAAGTATCTTTGTGAAAAAGTTTGGAGTTACAACACTACTCCGCATTCTACCACAGACGTCTCTCCTTATTTTTTGCTCAGGCGTAGAAAACCTGTTTCTTCGCTTAACCCTGGTTGGTTGAAAGGGAAAGTTGGAGAGAAGAGTTCTGGTTTGGATATTCACAAAGTCATAAAACAGGTTGAACTTAAACAAGCAACATATAAGAAAAATTTTGATTTAAGAAAACATGTTAAAGTTACTTCGTTGTCTCCTGGGGATTGGGCGATCATTAAAAAACTTATAAGAGTTACGAAATGTGAATCAAAGTTTTCAGCGCCCACTAGAGTTTTGAAAGTTTCTAAGATGGCTGTGATGTTGCAGGGTCGTGGTTGGTGGAACACAAATGCAGTTGTTAAAATTACGAAAGAACAGGCGAAAATCATTTGTGACAGATCTGTTAAACAATCTGATTCTAGTTGGTTGGATTTTGAAAATATGGCTCAGAAGAATAATATTGGGCCTTCTATTTCTTCTCAAGCTTCATTGAATGTTGGGGGTGGTGATGCTGATGCTAATGCTGTCAATAGTCAAAATGTTGAAAATGTAGATAATTTTGTTGGGAATTCTGGGGATCATGCAGCAAGTAGATGCAGTTCTCGTGTTAGAAATCCTGTTCGTTCTCATGATTTTGTTTATTATTGAATGTATTTTATTTATTTTTTTGTTTTGTTTTTTGTTTTGTTTTATTATAAGGAGAGGGGTGTGTAGAGAGTGTACTTCTTTATGGAAGGTTTGTATTCGTAAATTTTATATTCTGGAATTGTTATAGTGCATCTTTCAGTCCACTGTCTTTACTGTTCAGTTACTGCCATACTCTTAATGTACCAGGTCGTGGGTCCTTCTTAGGGAATAGATCTAATTCACTACAACAACTGTTCTCGGATTGTTACTTTCAAGGAAATAGTGGATTTAACTTCCTACAGAAGCCATTACAATGGAATTCCAGACCACCTGCCTTGGAGCACCAGTGCCTGTCTGCTTGCCAAGACCAGTGTTCTCAGTGAGGTAGAAGACAGCTTTGGAGGGAGCAAGGTCCAATGGGGAATCCTGTAGAGTGGATTCCCTGTGTGAGGTTTGAAGAAGGCCTAGTGCACCAATCGGGTCATTGACTGTGTGCAGGATGAAGTCAGCGACTTTCTGATGCCAGGGGAGGGTGGCCGTGAAGTGATCGGTAGATATTGCTGTGCTGCTCAGACAGGAACTCTAGTGCAGTGAGGCTTCAATGACCCCATATGCCAGGAGGGCTGTTGCAAAGTGAACTACGCTTATCTCTCTGCCAATCAGGCTAGAGCCCATGAGCAGTGACGATTCTATGACCCCGTATACCCGGGAGGGCGCTGTGGATGGATTGCCATGTTGAGTGGGCTGTAGCTCTAGCATTATGAGGTGAGGGCTACTGCGCAGGAATCGGTTGTGTGAGTATGTGAGTTGAGGTGTTGTGAGTGTCTCTGATCGGGAGCGTTTCCATATGAGTGAGGCTGTCAGATCCCCCTTGCACCCACTTTGGGAGTTAGGACCAGCATCAGGAACTTCACATCAGCTTCTCTCTATCAAAGGACAGATCAAAAGACTATGCTGCTGGGCAACATGGCTAAAAAATGTGACAAAGCCGGTAGATCTTGCATAGGTGAGACATATTTCCTTTACCAAAGCTTGTTCTATTGTCTGTTCGGACGTCATTCTGCCTTAATGCATGAGTGGCAACTTCACATCTGAAGTCAATCAGATAGTGGCAGGAAGCAAGGAAGCAAGTTGGAGCGATTGCTAACAAAAGCATCAGAAAAATGGATGGCACCTAAAGGAACCCTCTTTTGGGTACCGTCCATTTTTTATCAGATGCTTTTGTCTGCGCTTGTTCTGCAGTGCTGCTAGGAGGACAATCATTCATAAAGTCAGCAGACTTCACCTTTGTTGAAGTGGGTACCCCCACAAACTTCAAACCTGTTGGCGTTGCAAATGCTCAAGTATTATGATTTTCAAAGAATGATTTTTATCTGTTTACGCTGGCAAGATCGTTCACCTGTCCATTGGATGATTGCCATGGTCCGCAATTTCTGGAGCCTGTGCTATGCCACCCAGGACGACATGACGTGCTGCTCGTGAAAGTGGCCTTTAATACATCCGTACAAACATTGATTTTAGAGGCCCTTGTCTTGACAATACAGCTATTAACCGGTCAAGTCAGATTTAACGAGGCTCACATAGCATGAAGTACTGCTGAAACGTGCTCCAACTATCCCATCGCAGCAGAAATTCCAGCATACCGGTTGTTTCAAATGGTTTATGATGGGTGGGTCTATTTTTTACATATCAAACGGTTGTATGCTTTGCACCATACATGTCCAATGGAAAAAAAATGCTATCGGTTAAAAATAACGACAGGAACTCGAAGAGTTAAAAAATATAGTTTTAACATGATTTGTCAACAGCAGTCCAGTTTGCACATCTACTGCCACTAATGCTGGCAGCTGCACGTCTGGTTTTAAAGTTTATGCTGCTATGCAAGCAACTGGATCCAGTCATCATAAACTGTTTGAGCTGTTGAAGATGTGTTATGCAACTACAAGTATTATTGCATTTGAGTCACAGTGAAGCCAGGTTCGAGTCTCGATGTCCGATCAACATCCTGTGATTCTGGGCAAATTAAATGTACAACCGTTTTTTGTAGTCACAAATGGGAAATGGGCTCGCTTGAGACTGCCAAATTGGTCTGCCCCATGTACAAACTAGGGGTGGGCGTAGTTCGCGAAGTAGCGTTACGCGAAGCTACACGAAGTGCCCTTCGCACTACGCGAACTTCACGTAGCACTACGTGAGCTGCGTAGTAGCATGTGCGCACTGTGCAAGATGCGTTTTCAATGATTGCACAGTGCGGACAAGCATCCAGCACTGTGCAACCATTGAAAACGGCATCTTGCACAGTGCGAGCTGTAGTTTTCTGCTGCTCGAGTAGATTATTACTCGAGCGGTAGCTTTCTCAACGTGAACTGGTAGTTTCTCATTGAGAGCGGTCACGAGCTTGCGCCACCACTCACAATGAGAAACCTTACCTCGCCATGTTGAGAATCTCGCCGGGATGTCATTTTGCTTGCTCGCGGTCGCGAACATGACGTTCAGAACCGCGAACAAGCAAAAAATGAGCGCTGCACTAAATGTAAATGTAAATGTGGGTGTACTTGTAAAGCGCACTGTGACTCCAAGGAGTATCCTGGCGCTGAAGACCGCTGGGGAACCCGTCCTGGTTTTCCCTGTGAGATGGTCCCTTTCAGGGTATTTCCAAGGTGAAACCAGGCATCCCCAGCGTCTGTGGGGGGCCGTTGTAGAGATGAGGCAAGCTTAATGCCCAGAGTTGCCGAGTGTGTTCCCTGGTTAGAGAAGGCACCAAGGTGAGAATTATTGAGTCTGTTTGACCCTGGTCCACGACCCTGCCGTGTCGGGGATTGAACCCTGGTCCCGGGCCGTTCTCTGCTTACGGGTCTGCCGCCTCTAACCAGTGAGCCACACCACTCCACTACGCTACGCTACGCTGCACTGTGCTACGTGCAGCTCGCGTAGTGTGAAGTTGCGCAAACTTCGCAAACTCCGCGACTGTAGCGTAGTGCTTCGCCAAGGGTTAGTACAAACCCTATTTTGCAAGTCAGTAACCTATTACTGACTCGCTAAATAGGGTTTGCAACTCGCTATTAGTAAGGGGCGTGCCAAAGGTGTCCCTTCCTAATAGCGACTCGCACTTCAATGTACAATTGCTTTGCCACCACAATTGTGGTCCGAAATCACTTGCGGTTTACCACCTACTTCAAGTAGGTGGTATGAAACTCGTAAATGGGAAGGGGTCCCCAGGGGCCCTTTCCCTTCGTGAATGGATGTGAAAATCTTTTTTAAGAGCAGACAGTGGTCCTACAGACTACTGCCTACTGTTAAAAAAATTAACAGAAACATTTAATTTTTCTTTTTTAAATGCATCCTGTTTTCCTTTAAGTAAAACAGGCTGCATTTAAAAAATAAAGCCTGCTTTATTTAAAATGCAGTCACAGGCATGGTGGTCTGCTGATCCCAGCAGGCCACAATCCCTGGGAGTGCTAGCCATTCCGAATGGGGTCGCATATTGCATCTGCCTCATGAATATTAATGAGGCATGCAATTTGCGTCCCCATTCGGAATTGCAAACAGTGTCTAAGACACTGTTGTGAATTACATTTTGTGAGTCGCAAATTGGAAGTCACAAAATGATGCAATTTACCACTCACAAATATCGTAAGAGTCGTACATCTGACCCCTAATCACCCCATGCCTTTAAAAAATAAATGTGACCTTTTGTAATGTAACTGATAAATATGTAAAGCTCTCCAATTCCTTCGAGTCAGGTTGAGTTTTTTTTACATAATAATCTTCCAGTACCTTTAAAAAATGAATGCGACCCTGTGTAAGTTAACAAGTGATAATGTAAATCGCTTCAATACCTTCGGGTCAAGCCAAGTTGGCACTACATAAAAATACACACAAAGAAAACAAATAGTACCACAATTCCATCACAGTAGAGAGACACTAATTAAAATAAATAAATCTATACTTTAACTATGCTCCACAAAAAGAGCGGAACCTGATACAGGAAGTGACATGTCACAGTATAAGACATCAAAGAAGAGTGATGATAATGCCAACCAATAGCACATTATGGGCGGGCTAAAATCCCCTTTTTAGATTTGTTTGAGACACAATAGGTTGTTGCAAAGCGACAGCACAATCAACAAGGCACTATGACATGGAACACTGCCGCCTATCTCAGTCTGAGGCCTAGGTGTGGCGTTGTTGCTCTCCCCAATGTTATCATGGCTGTCGAAGCCATCATCGGCCATCTCAGTGGGAATATTTGTGTGGCACAAAATGTGGAGGCCCCTCTGCATAATGTGATGATGTGTTTATGGTGCGGGCTACATGTAGTAGTTAACACTAAATGTTGAGCTCGGTTCAGAATTTCGCTTAGTGTGGGTTCCATGCCGAGCGTTGCCGGTTGTGACTGTTAGTGTGAGACGCTGCCTGAGCTCTACTCTGAGGTGGTTCAGCGACAATGGATTAAATGAAGTGAAGAACATTTCCTTGCCTCCGGATCGTCTTTATTACACAACAACATTGGAGGATGGCAGGGGGAGGGAGCAAGCAACAACAGGGCAAGCAACAAAGCAGGACTGGATGGCAAACATCAAAGTGGATTGTGAGCGGAAGGGCAGGGGCAAAAAATCAGGAGGGATAGGCCAAGCAAGAAAGCGGGAGGGACGGGGAAAGCAAGAAAGCAGGTGATGAATGTGGACAAGCAACAATGCAGGATGGACGGAGAAAGCTACAAAAGAAAAGCATAATATACCCCAAAAAGTAATTGAGCAGTTGAAGGACATAACCTGATCAAAGAAGCAGTACTTGGGCCAAGCTGACAAACATACAAGGAGGAAGTGAAGCTGGTGCATGCTGACCAAAGAGAAGAAAGGAAATGACATTGACAATGAAGTCAGCCAATGGTATTTGGCAGGTTGTATGACCCTTATAAGTTGTACGGAAAACAATTGTCTCACAAGCAACACTGCATGCACTGTCTCAAGCGAGAACAAAAAATTCACAATGAAAAACATTAGGTTTCTCAAAACAGGGAGTTCAAGGCTCCCTTCTGATAGCTCCCATGATCAGCATGTAGCAGGTTTGAATCTTGGGAAGGCCATCTAAACCTTTACTTTTTCTGAGGTAATACATGTTGCCGTACTGCCGTGACCCCTGACCCCGACGTGACGTGATGCGAGGAGCGCTAGGAGAAGCTGCTGCTGGAGTGGAGCCGCTGAGCCGCAGCAGGCTGCTGCGAAAATACAGCAAAATACAGCGTGTGCCAAACGCCGAGCTAATTAAATCCCCAACGAACCCCCAATCGAGAGGAGCGAAAAGTGCGAGGAGCGAGGAGCGAGGTGACAGGCGCCTGTGGGACCCATGAGTTCAGGCAGCGTCCTCGTCCTCGCCGAGTATAGAGCCAGGAGACCTGGGCTAAACCGGGTTGCTACGTGTGGCAGAACCGGGCCTCAAAAAATTAAATAAACTGAATAAACATCAATAGACCGGCCACAGACCAGCGAGTGTGCAAGTTTGGAAAACCTCCCTTCCCCCACCCGCCTGAGTTCTAACTGGGTTGCGGAAGTGGAGTGGGGATAGAGGAAGCTAGAGGAAGCTGGTGGAAGCTGTGGCGGCATAAGAGGAGGCTAAGAGAGTAGACTGCTTGGCCAAAGCAGTAAAAGGAGCTAGCCCTTCTGCTATACCGTCATTAATTCCTATGAACCCTCATGTAAGTTAAAGCTGAGGGTGTGGAGGTAGGAAACTTGGACTAATTGGCAAAGCAACTCAATCAAGTCAGGACAAACAACTTTTTAAGGAGAAGTTGAGAAGGGCACGGGGTACCAGCGCAAGTTCAAGGCACAACAGAGGTAAGTGGAAATATTTTTTGTATTAAAATCTAAGTTTAATTAAACTAAATTGTTTTAATTAGAAGCACTTGAGGGAAAGTGCTTAAGGACTAAAATGGCCCCAATGAAAAACAAAAGCACTTTAGGAACAATAAGGAAAGCAAAGCCTAACAGCGAAAAATAGACAAGATGACCATGAGAGCTCGACATCACCGGGAGTCAAGGAAAAATCCAAACGTTCACAAAAGAATAAAGAGAAAACCCCCAAAGAAGTCCAACAGTTAGGAAGTAAGGGGAGTGTAGCTTCCCATACAATCAAAGAATTCATGGGAAAGCTCTTTAAAATGTTTTTTTCACCGGCTAAAGCCATGACTACCGAAGAAGAGGAGGATTCATGGAAAGGGGGCACGTCTTTGATCTTTGATGATTGTTTGGTAAATTCAATAGGCCTGGTCGACCGATCGGTGCAGTCTCTGCTAAGCCAAAAGGGGACAATAATGTCACCGTGACTTTATTCTTCTCCGCAATTGTTACGACAGACGCCGGAGGAGGTAGTTAGCCTGGACTCGAGGCACAGTGATGCAAGAAAGCCAAACCCAGTTGCAAGTCTTGCTGAATCAGAAAAGCTGGTTTTTACAAGAAGCAATGACCTTGTAGCTCTGGATAAAAATGGCGACACAAATGGGGAAAACCAGCACTCTGAGATAAATTTGGAGTCGTCAGAAACTCCAGCATCTTCAATCTTGGAACCGATGTTAATGGTGCAAAAATCGTTACAAGGATTGTTAGAAGTAACAATGCCAAACCATGATGTTCTGAAAAGCCAAAAAATGCACCTGTCTAAAATTGAGGGAGAATTACATGGTATTAGGGATCAAATGCCCTTAATGTTAAGACCTGTCGTAGATCCGGTGGTTACGGGTCTAGGGAGGGAAGGGGATGAGGAAGTTAGAATTACTAATCCCCCATCAGCAAGTCAAGTTGATATAGCCCACTCGGGGGAACAACAAGTCTATGTGTCAAGATGGCCAATGCTGGTAAAAAGAAGAGGCGAGCTTAGAGACTATGGCTTATCAAAAAGAGTAAGAGTGGCAAGAAGGGGGGGAAAGGAAAGATGAGCAAAAGAGTGACAAAAAATTATGAAGAAAGGTATGAGTCAACAGAAGCAGTAGTACAAGATCCTAAGTCCCAGCCTCATAAAAAGACAAGGGAATCCAGATTAATCAGAACAAGCTCAGAAAATTGGGGCAGGAAGTTAGCAAAAGAGGTAAGCAGTTGTAAGAAGCAAACTCACCAGGAAAAGGTAATAAAAAATATAATCAACTGTGATGGCCTACCCCTTATATGCTCTATGGCTAAAGGAAATTGTATTTTATTAACTGAGACGGGGTATATATACACCTTCTATCTGTGTGAATTGCACTCTGTTACAATCTAGAGCGGCGCTTGGTCGCCTATGTTATGTTATGTTAATTTGGATTTGTATAGCGCCAAATCACCGACAGGTCTCTTAGCGCTTGCTTTGGGAACCCGTCCTGGCTTTCCCTGCGTGATAACCCCTACTGGGCATCCCCAAGGTGAAGACCAGGCATCCCATTGCGGTAGGGCCATAGTGGAGATTAAGCAAGCTATTGCCCAGAGTTGCAGAGTGTGAACCCATGATTCAAGTAGGCACCGAGGCGAGAATTATCGAGTCCGTGGACATTTTGAGCTCAAGACCCTGCCGCGTCGGGAATTGAACCCTGGTCCCAGGCCAGACCTCTGCATCAGGGTCTGCCTCCTCTAACCAGTGAGCCACACTTCTCCACTAACATAACATAACATAACTTCTCATCATCAGCTACTGTCAACCCGAAAATAAAATGGGAGAAAAAGATAGTGCAATCAAACCAAACAATCAACATGTGTTACACGTGTTATATAACCCGTTGTGATGTTCCCATATCCCTACCAAATGGAATACAGATATATCACCATTAAAAAGAACAAAGCGAACTGGCACCCATGAGTTTATTCTGTGCTGTTATCTCACTCTATTAAAAGTCAACCGACATGTTTCATCACTGTATTTTACTTTACCAGTGATTTCTTCAGGGTTTCTGGTCAGCATATGAATTGCACGTTTAGAATTCTTCCCTTATTGCACCTGTAGTCGGTTATAGGACAAGCAACACACATATATATATATTATACAACAGTCATGTCTCAACAGGCAGCACCAGATTTGGTGCAGATTAAAAAGTAGTGGGTGTACTTCTGGTTACTTGCGATAGTGAATAATACATAACCAGGTGGCCTCCACTGACGTGCCTACCCGGCCCCCGTGGAAGAATATATTGCTATGCGGAGCCCCTATTTCTGTAGTGGGTCCCGTCGACCGCCCGTAGGTCGGTATCTGTGGTAAGACAATAAATGGGTATAAGTCACATGTTACATTGACCCCCCCTTCCTTGCCTTCCCTCATCGCAACCATCGCTACTAGCGCAGCAACCGGGTCCGATCGTATCTCTACCGGTTTTGTTCCCTATTTAGTTGTTTAGTCATGTTACCACACTCAGAGTCCCATTGTATTTAGTGGTCTATCGGTTGGGCTCCTTACCGTTAGAGTGCACCGGTGTGGTCTCTGCTCACCCCTCGTGTGATAAAGCCACCGCGGCGTACCGTTTACATCCTTGTTCTTCCGATCACGTGGTCGGAACACATTACGTGGAAGCAAACGCGGCGTGACGCATCAACACGGCTAAGTGTGAGCGCCATTTTGGATCGGGGCGTTTTTTGTTCATAAAGTCGGATCCCTGCCGATTCTCCAGTGTGTTTGATCAATCTGGCATTCAGACTACAATGTAATGAATATTACAGCTGGTGATAATTTAATGCTATTATTCATCAATTGTCGGACGTCATCAAACCATTGCTCATGCTATTTATATTTATGATATTTAGTTAGTGTAGTGTTTGTAATGTGCTTGTACAGATAATCACTAGGACAGACAGGAAATTGTAAATCTTCAAATCAGCACAATATGAGCAATAGATTGCTCAAGAAGGAGGCCCGCTGGATATTTGAAGAATCCACGGATGAGCATGGTCTCAATGAAATTATTGAGTGGAATAAAGTATCAGCAGTGTAGGGCTCTCCCCCAATGTGTATACCAGCTCTGAGCATTCCACCTCTGCATATAAGCTTCCCTGCATGATGATGTAATACAGCTCTGAAATAAACGGCGACTCTGCGCTTGCAACAATTCAGAGGGTCAATCATTAGGCTCATAATCCCTTCTGAATAGGATTTAGACATTGAAGATTTACAATTTCCTGTCTGTCCTAGTGATTATCTGTACAAGCACATTACAAACACTACACTAACTAAATATCATAAATATAAATAGCATGAGCAATGGTTAGATGACGTCCGACAATTGATGAATTATAGCATTAAATTATCACCAGCTGTAATATGCATTACATTGTAGTCTGAATGCCAGATTGATCAAACACACTGGAGAATCGGCAGGGATCCGACTTTATGAACAAAAAATGCCCCAATCCAAAATGGCGCTCTCACTTAGCAGTGTTGATGCGCCACGCCGCGTTTGCTTCCACGTAATGCGTTCCGACCACGTGATCGGAAGAACGAGGATGTAAACGGTACGCCGTGGTGGCTTTGTCACACGAGGGGTGAGCAGAGACCACACCGGTGCACTCTAACGGTAAGGAGCTCAAGCGATAGACCACTAAATACAATGGGACTCTGGGTGTGGTAACATGACTAAACAACTAAATAGGGAATGAAACCGGTAGAGATACGATCGGACCCGGTTGCTGCGCTAGTAGTGATGGTTGTGATGAAGGAAGGCAAGGAAGGGGGGTCAATGTAACATGTGACTTATACCCATTTATTGTCTTACCACAGATACCGACCTATGGGCGGTCGGCGGGACCCACTACAGAAATAGGGGCTCCGCATAGCGATATATTCTTCCACGGGGGCCGGGTAGGCACATCAGTGGAGGCCACCTGGTAATGTATTATTTACTATCGCAAGTAACCAGAAGTACACCCACTACTTTTTAATCTGCACCAAATCTGGTGCTGCCTGTTGAGACATGACTGTTGTATAATATATATATATGTGTGTTGTTTGTCCTATACCCGACCACAGGTACAATAAGGGAAGAATTCTAAACGTGCAATTCATATGCTGACCCGAAACCCTGAAGAAATCACTGGTAAAGTAAAATACAGTGATGAAACATGTTGGTTGACTTTAAATAGAGTGAGCTAACAGCACAGAATAAAGTCATGGGTGCCAGTTCGCTTTGCTCTTTTTAATGGTGATATATCTGTATTCCATTTGGTAGGGATATGGGAACATCACAACGGGTTATATAACACGTGTAACACATGTTGGTTGTTTGGTTTGATTGCACTATCTTTTTCTCCCATTTTATTTTCGGGTTGACAGTAGCTGATGATGAGAAGTGAGGAATCAGGCGAGTACCAGCCTGTCAGAATCCTTCCCTTGGTGTTGATTCCGTGAGGCACTGTCAACCTTCCCTCCCCCTTTTTTTCACAGTTGGATGATAGAGGGAACAGGTACATAGGTGGTGGATCACGCAGACACACATATATATAGGCGACCAAGCGCTGCTCTAGATTGTAACAGAGTGCAATTCACACAGATAGAAGGTGTATATATACCCCCGTCTGAGTTAATAAAATAAAATCAAAATTTCCTTTAGCCATAGAGCATATAAGGGGTAGGCCATCACTGTTGATTGCATTTTGAGTGGGGGGCAGCCTGCTTCCTATCCCCCAGAGGCTTCTGATAGTTGAGATAAAAAATATAAGACAGGTGGCCACTGAGCAAGTGAGTGCACCCGCTCAGAAGGTCCCTGCAAAAATAAGGTATATTGGGAAAGAAGCCCAGAGGAGGGTCGCAGAATTAACATAGAACCACAACAGGGGAAGGCTAAGTCTGGAGAAGAGATGGATAAAGGAAATAGGTCACTCTACTTTGAACAAGTAAAATTGGGAAGGGGCCCAGCCAGCGCTGTGTTGGAGCCGCGCCGGAGCACCAGGCGCTCTGCAGAAGCCGCTGGACATGCGGAAGGGGGTGAGGCACACCCCAGTGGGGCTGCAAAGCGCACCAAAAAGTAGGCTTGCCAGGGCGGGTGAGGCAACCCGGACCTTTGACATTTGTTTTCTTTACATTGACATTTTCTTTTGTTGCACATCAGTGCAGTAACGGTGTTGCAACATTATTAAAATTGGCTTTTCCTCACAACCATTTACCTGTCTGTGCATCTGTACTCACTCAGAAATAGTTTTCTGTAATCTCCTCACGTCTGTATCTGCCATCACTTGGCGTAGACACCCCAGCAGGTTGTGTTTGTGGCACAGCATCGTCTTCGTCATGGTCCTCGTAGTCAGACAACTCCACCTCAGTGCCCTTCTTCACCGCAAGGTTGTGCAACATTGCACAGACAGCTATGATCTTGCAGCAGGTGATGGGGGTATACTGCCTTGCACCTCCACTCTTTTGCAGGCATCTGAATCTACTTTTCCAGATGCCAAAGGTCCGTTCATCTACATTCCATGTGCTTTTGTGGGCCCGGTTATACCTCCTTTGGCTGGGTGTGGAGGGGTTAAGGTAGGGGGTGAGTTTGAATGAGCGGAGGGCATATGCACTGTCGCCTAGAAGGAAAAGGGGTAACATTACTCACATGCATACATGTATTACACTTAGCTAGTTTGTGTTATGGGGGTCTGATGATGTGTCTCACCTAGGAGGTATCCTTCACCAAATTCGCCAGCCATCAGCCGTGCATAGATGCCGCTCTGTTGAAAAATGTAGGAGTCGTGGGTACTCCCTGGGAATTTTGCTACCAGGTCTGTGATGGTGCACTTCGCATTGCAGATCACCTGAACATTGATGGTGTGCGTAGACTTCCGATTGCGGTATATGTATTCTGTGTCAGCTGGGGGGCAAATCGGAATGTGCGTGCCATCTATGCAGCCAATGATTTGGGGAAATTGTGCCATCTGGTAGAAGTCAGCTTTAGTTTGTACCAGTTCTGCGTGGGTTGCAGGGAAAGAGATGTATTGGTCCATCCTGTGTATCATGGCGTCAAGGAATGTGTGGAAGAACCTTGACAGGCTGCTCTGGGTCACCCCTCCTACCGCTGCAACTCCACTTTGATAGCTGCCAGACGCAAGCAGGTGTAAGCTGCATAGCACCTGGACTTGCGCTGGGATGGCGTGTGCCCTTGGGGTGGGGTGGTCCAACAGTGGTTTGAGGTCCCTGATGAGCTCCAGAATGGTGTCTGAGTCCAGCCTGTACCTCTGTAGGATCTCTGCCTCTGTGAGCATGAACAGGGTGATCCTCTGTCTGTAGACCTGTTCCTCTCTTTGCCATTCCCTCTGTCCTTCCTGCTGTAGCCGTAGCCGCCTTGCAATGACATAAAAAGCTGCCATCCTGCAAGTTGCAATGCATTTTGGGTCTATTTTTATGGGTTGGAGTTGGTTACCACCTGATTGTAATCCATGGTAAATACCGAGTGAAAAATACCGATTTAGAGCCAAAATCGGTATTTCTGTGCTTCCCTACATCTCCCTATCTGTCCGAATCGGGGATTTTCCCATTCGGTGATTCTACCGATTCGGTAGGTTATCCGAATCGGCTTATTTCCGAATCGCTGTCTCTACCGAATCGATACATGGACCGATTCGGAATAATTCCGATTCGGTGTCACTACCGATTCGGTACATGGTCCGATTCGGATATTTTCCGATTCGGTGTCACTACCGATTCGGTACATGGACCGAATGGGATATTTTCCGATTCGGTGTCACTACCGATTCGGTACATGGACCGAATCGGTCTTTTTATCCGAATCGGTGTGTTACCGATTCGTTACATTTCCGAATCGGGGTATGTACGTATCGGATTATTTTCGATTCGTTAGTCATTCCGATTCGGTATTTGTACCGATTTGGACGTTTTTCTTTGCCCTACATCTTGATGGCAGTATACCGATCGGTAAGGGCCCAAAATCGGTATTTTCGGCCGTTACCGATCGGTAACGGCCTACCTACATAGGGCCCTTGATGTTGTTATTGGGAGATTTTAATCACAAATTAAACCCTAAATTGTCAGATCAGTGGTATACAGAAATTCTAGAGGCATGTGAAGTAAAAAAAGCTGAATTTCTGGAAATTAAAATAGCGACTGATGCGGCCAACTTCGGCAATTTTTTTAGCTACAAAAAGTTTCTTTTGTCTAAATGGAAGGACAACTCAGGACTGCCCTGCAAAGAAAACCTTTAAATATGGGACTCAAAATTGCCCGATAGATTATATTTTTATGTTGGCTTGGAATTTTGAGTTGGTAAAAGATTTTAGGATTGACCCCGCGGAATGTAGTGATCACAAAATGTTAAAATTAGAGCTTGTAATCGCCCAACATACAGCATGTGATAGAGTTATGCCTCAAGAGATGGACTATCCTAAGCGGATAACCACTCGGTTAACTGAAAAATATATTGAGAGGCTAACTAGTCTGCAACAAAAGGTGCAATCAGGTCACTTGTGCGGCCAAAACTTACCTTGGTATGTTGAGAAAATAACTCAAGTAGTGAAAAGCATAAGAGTAGAATTAAGGTATGATGTAAACGCCTATAAGAACAATGGAAGGGCACAAGCAAAGCGAGGAACTTGGTTTAACCAGGATTGCTTACTAAAGAAAAGAGAAGTTAGGCGAGAAGAACGTAGCCTACGGAAAAAATTTGTGCAAACTAGGGCGGAACACCTAGCAAAAATAAAGAGGGATTATATCGTCCTAATCCGCAATGCTAAAAGGACCCATAAAGAAATGTGTTGGAGCAAATTATTGAAAGCAATCGAAGCCAAGAACACAAGGCAGTTCTGGAAATTAATCCAGTCAACAACGGGACTTTCAGTTGCTCCTATGATTTGCGCAGTGGAAGAGAGGGCGTGGGCAGAGTATATACAGCAATTATACGGCCCTGGGAGGGGGACTGGAAATGAGGTACCAGGGGATTGGAAAGGCCTAGTAGAGGATCTAAAACAAGAATGCTCAATAACAAATGTCCTTATGACAATAAGGACACTGAATCTAACTAGAGCTGCAGTACCAGATAATTTACCAGCCCTGATATTAAATTCAAACCAGACCTGGTGGGCGGAATTCTATGCGAAAATGTTTGCCTTAATTTTAGACCAAGGGATTGTCCCCAAACTGGAAGGGAGCTATAATAAGACCACTACATAAGAAAGGGGATGTTCATGCCCTGAAGAATTATAGTCTAATTAACCTATTGGATATAGGAGAAAACATTTTCTCTAAAATAACCCTTAGTAAGCTAAAAGTTTGGGTGGAACACAGGTCTATCGTTCCCGTCGAACAAGGTGGCTTCAAAGAAGGCCACTCCATGATAGATCATTGTTTTGCACTGTGGGCATTGGCTAGGAAATCGATGGAACAAAATGGCAAATTATTTTGCTGTTTCATCGATTTCTGGGCGGCGTTTGACACAGTGTACCGAAATAGCCTTTGGGAAGTATTAGAAAATTATGGAATGCCAAAGGGTATATTGAACATCTTAAAATAATTACATAGTGGCAATTGGGCCAAGGTCATTAGAGACATAAAGGGCTCACTAACCCATAAAATTCCTGTAAGGAACGGTTTGAGACAAGGGTGCGTTTTGGCACCCTTGCTTTTTTCAATCTTCTTGGCAGACCTCCCCGCTGCCTTGGAAGTTGAAAAAAGTGCGAGCCCGCTAATGAATAGCAATAAAGTGTCATGTCTCTTATACGCTGTTGACCTTGTGATCTTGGATCAAACTGAAATGGGCCTCCAATGGAAATTAAATGTGTTTAAAGAGTATTGTGATAAAAAGCTCTTAACCGTGAATATGGAGAAAACCAAAATCCTATGTTTTGGAAAGAGGGTAAATAATTTTAATTGGTTTTTAGGACAGGATAAATTAGACGTAGTAGGTGAATATAAATACTTAGGCCTTTGGTTTAATAGCACATTAAAGTGGAATACCCACGTGGAGGCACAAACGGCTAAGGCTTATTCATTCGTCTGTGGTCTGAAAAAATGTAATAAAGATTATGGTGACATGTCACACAGACTGCTCTTAAATGCTTTTGAAGTTATGATCCCCCTACAAGAGCTTTATAGAGCAGAGGTGCTTTACCTGAGTGGTAAAAGAGGGTGGGACCGGGAAGAAGGTAAAATTCTTAAAATGTTGCTGTCCTTACCAAATAGCTCCATGATTCAAGCTATTAGAATGGAGGTGTGGTTGACATCATGGGATGTTAAGACTCAAATGACCTTAATATGATTTTGGAACCGACAGGAGTCTGGCGGTGATGAAAAGGTTTCAATTTGGTGTAGAGAGGAAATTCAAGTAAGCAGCTTACGCTGGGCGCAAGATGTGAAGAAAACCCTCCAGAGGGTAGCCGCGCACTTAAAACTGAGCCTCTCCCCACCATTGTTGAATATAGTCTGTACTACAAAAATGCTTAGAGACAAAGGGCTCAAATACTCCAGATCACAAGACATGGACTATCTGAGGCTAAAATAATAGGTGAATTGGGTAAAGAATGAATGGGAAAAGGAGGTCCGGTTCCCATACCTGGATTTACTGCCCAATAGATGGCTAAGACATGAAATCTTGAAGGTTCGGGTGGGCCTAAATCCATGGAAGATTGAAAGAAAAATAAGAGTGGCCCTGATCCAACCGGATGGTACTTGTAAATGTGGTCTAGGATTAAGAAATTATATTTTACATATACTGTTTGATTGTACACGGATTTTAGCAATTCAGAAAGCTTTTTTACGTCCAATTTTTTTAAAATATGAGGTGACCTCTCGTGCAGACACCACTGACCTCCTTACAGAAATGTCATTTTTGGATATTATAATTGCGTTGGGGAAATTTCTGAAAGCGACAAGAGAATACATAATGGAGGTAAAATAGGAGGGTGGGAGAGTTTAAAAATTACAGAGTATCCCAATTTTATGTTTTATGGTTTCACAAGTTTTGAAATGTGTAAAATGAATTGTGGTTTTAAATATTTTTTATCACTATGTGTGATCCATTGCTCTATGTATGGTTTATAGACTATTGTCTAAATAAACTTTGTTATCAATCAATCATTGCAGTGGGTGTTCCTAACACCTGTTATTTGCTGAGCAAAATTGCAGAAAAAAGAGAAACATTGTTAAAGAAGAAATAATTATTATTCTACTAAATGCACTTAGGTCATTTTAAAAAAAGCAGCAGAGAATTGTATCTATGCACACTGAATAAGAAAGCATTTCAGTGGTAGCACACCCACGCATATGCTAAAATAGTTCTTATAATTTGTTGGGTTAAGTCTTTCTCTAGCTTATTGATGTCCCACCCATGGAGGGTTCCTGAGTCCCCGAAAAAGTGTTGTTCTTCTGTCAAATGACTGGGTGGGAAAAGGTTGGCTTTTTAAGACTATTTTAGCAATTATCTATGCCATTCCAGTCTCATCCAACAGTTAAGGAGCACTCCTGAATGAATCAGCCCCTAGAATTAGTTCTTTAAAACACACATTTACATATCAATAAACTGAATGAAAAAGATTACTCCAAACATTATTTACTTTGTGCATTAGCCATAATGGCTTTACATTGATCAAACCGGGCTTCTACCTATCTATATTGTTATACCTAAATATTTCTTAAAAACTCTAAGAATTAAAAAAAGATTGTATTTTAAATTCCCAACATGAAAACCATTTGCATTGAAACATTTTTACCAAAAAGATGATTTATCATTATATGATCTTAGGGTTGTCATAGAGACTGAAAGCAAAATCCTAATCACATGTTGTTGGAAATTTCCAATTTGCAGGGTTATTCCAAAGTTTTTTTTGCTTCTTCTTCCTATTTTTCCTGACTTGTTTTTGTTGGCATTAGGACTCTTGGTACTTTACCACTGCTAAAGTGCATATGCTCTCTTTGGAAAATATGATTATGATTGGTTATCCACAATTGGCATACTTGATTTACTGTAAAGTACCTACTAGAGTGCACTAACTGTGCCAGGGCCTGTAAATCAAATGCTACCAGTGGACTTGCAGCACTGATTGTGTCATCCACCTGAGTAGCCCTGTAAATGAAATATATCTCAGACCTGCCACTAGAGTGTCTGAGCACACAGTTCTAATCTGCCATGTTGACTTGGCAAGTGCACACACTTGCCAGGCCCCAACTTTCCCTTTTCTTACATGTAAGGCACCTCTCAGGTTGGCTCAAAGTCTCCAGTGGTCAGGGTGCAGTGTATGTAAACGTTGGGACATATGCTGGTGTGTATAACATATCGTGATAGAGAAATATGGCCAATTTAGTTTTTTGCTATTGAAAGGCTATCTGTCCCATAGGCTAACATGGGAGCTACTTTGTAACATCTTACAAGTATAACTTTCCACTTGGACAAGATTGAGAAATGGAGTTTAGGATCTCTGAACACAGAATTGACTAACACATATTTTTAGGGAGATGGTTTTTAAACTGTGTGTTTGAAAATGCCACTTTTAGAAAGTAAAAACCTCTAGCGGTTAAGCCCATAGGACCAGGGCCAGGTAGGGCTATCCAAAATTCAGAACACAAAACAATGAACCCAGCTCCGTACTACCATACACTCCTACTACTCATGGAGTAACGAACAGTCAGCCCTTTTTATCTGTCCGAATGCAATTTTTATTTTATTAGACCATTCCTGTTTCTTTAAAGGTTAATCAAAACAATTTTTTTGGGACTGAAAAAGAAACATAGACTTATCAAAGTCACACATGACCTTACACGTATATACAATTCATAATAACATACACTTAAAGACAAAAATGGACTTAGACACTGTGAAGTAATTATTAGCAACAGCTTGCAACAAGACAAAATCCTCAAATGAATTCATACATTAATCTGATGCGAAACACATTTTTAGAAAAATTTGCATCATATACAACATTTAGTAATAAACATGAACATATCCAATGTTAAGAACCACATATGTTATTCCAGCTCCAGTGTCAAAAGAGTATCTAAATAGTGTATCAATCCTTTATCCAATAATTTCCTTTAACACTCGCCGCATTCAGAATTAACTAAATGCCTCCCAAAATGTCAACACATTTCTAGACCCAAGCAAATAGTACTGGGACTATCATCAGTTCTGGATATTAGACAAAAAACAAAATGCAGTGTTGGGTCAAAATGCGATGTGGGTGCCCGTGGCGAGTTGTGTTACGCTTTGTTGGTTCTGATGAGGAGCTGTGAGGGTTGCATTGGGTTGCATCATGATGCATAGGTTCTGATGGAAACCACAGCTGGACTGGCAGACCACCTTTAGTCCCATTTCAAGGGTCTACAACAAGGCACCAACTGTCAGGACTCACAGCAGTCAGAGTCCAGGTGCAGGGCTCAAGATCGTTGGCGCAGTTTCTGTCCCTGAGGGTCTGATTAGGAGGCCTGTCAACTATCCCTTGGAGTCACTTTGGCGGTCCTGGATTCAAGGAGCAGGTCCAGTCCTTATTAGTCAGACTGGAGGGCAGCAGAGCAGCAGGGCAGTAGAAAGCAGAGCAGTCCATCTTCTGAGTCTTTCACAGGTTCAGAGTGGGTCTGTGGGTCCAGTATTGATGCCTGGTGCCAGCTTTGAAGTGGGAGAAGCTTTTGGAGTTTCCCCTTATAGGGGGGCCTGGAATTTCTTGCCTCCCTGCCCTGGTCCTAGTCTGTCTGGGGGTACAATAACCTATTGTGAAGTCATTTGTGTGTGAGCTGAGGCAGTGCCTTTGAAGTGCAAGTGCGGTAGTCCTTTCCTGTACAATTACAATTCGATATGCACATCAAAGGTTTGTAATCTATCAGATCAAGTCAAATATGGCCAACACACCAGACTCTCTATTGTGATGCTGTATAGAAGGAATAAACAAAGGCCAACTGCCAACAGTGCACTGAGTCAAGTGACCCAGAAACAGGCTGCAGGCACCCAATAGGACAAAAAAATGCCAACTTTCTAAAAGTTGGGTAGGCCTAAACGAGATGGCTGAAATATCGAGAACATAATCCTGAACAATCACCGATGAATACAACACAATTTATTCCATCAAAAAGATGATAGCATACTTTCAATTGGATGCACTACCAATACTAGAATCCACCAGGAGAATGTGCAGGAATAATGAGCCACGTACTGGCAAACCGGAAGTCTCAAGGTGGTGATTAAGCCATCTGACACCGAGGCACAAACAGCTGAGCAGACAGCATTCAGAGCTGAATGAGGTAGCAGGACGCAGTAAATGAACAGCTGCACAAACGTTTTTTTTAAGTTTCAAAAACCTTTATTGAGCATGTTGGCATGGTACATCAATGCAATAAAGTCAAGTTGGTATACGTTGTATTATGTTACAGAATAGTGGCATCTTCCCATGCAGAGAAATACTGAGCAATGGTCAAATAAACAAAGGAACATCTCATGAGTAACTTCACCCACCCTCCCACCTCCCCTCCCCAACATAGTAGTCTAACACAGTAATCGAACGTCCGAAGTAATCCTGGAGCAGTGAAAATGAGTCCTGAAGCTTCAGTTGAAAAGAAAGGGACCCTCACCATCCAAACAGAGCAATCATGCAAGATATAACAGTGGGTCACAACTTCCAAATGACGTCCTAGATAGCGGCCCAGTGGGTGACCCCAGTCGTATATTCAGGCACAACACGTCGGTTGGTAATTACGGAGTGCATGCAAAGGAGGGCATTATCTATTCTGTACTTGAGGTGATGTTGCGGTGTCTGTGGTCTCTACAGCTTGGTCAGTGTCCTCTTCTGCTGTCAGCTGGAGGAGATATGCCATGAAGGGAGCCCATATGTCTTTTGGCTGGGAATTAGGGGGTAGGAGTTCCGCATAGTCGTGTAAGCTCTCTTGCCAGGTAGACAGGGAGCGAATCCAACACTTAAATTTGGGGGCACGCCCCTTACCCCAGCGGCACGCTATTAATCGCTTAGCAAGTAATAAACTGAGGGCCAGGAATTTTTTGTGTTTGGTAATCACGGATTACGCCAATCCCAACAATGCTTGGAGCGGGCACGGGGTAAGAGCTACGCCTAGCATTTGTGTTAGGCCAGCAAAGACTTGTTCCTAAAAACTGGCAATCCGGGGGCAGGACCAAGCTAGGTGTATGAAATCAGCGCCAACAGCGCCACAGCGTAGGCAGCAGTCTGTGTCGCGCAAGTGAAGTCTTTTCAGCCTGGCAGGTGTGTGATATAATCTATGAAGAAATGTATAATGTAGAAGTCATAATCTATTGTTGCTTGTAATATCCTGCGTTTGAATGCAGCTGTTTTCCCACTGTTCGTCTGTCAGTGGTGACTCAACGACCCTTATTTATGAAAAGTGACGCATCGCTGCGTGAAAACAGTGATGCTTCACTTTTCACTGCGCACTCCTTGCGACACCAATGATGCGTCATATTTAATGTATGATGCAT
This sequence comes from Lissotriton vulgaris, assembly GCF_964263255.1. Taxonomy (NCBI): domain Eukaryota; kingdom Metazoa; phylum Chordata; class Amphibia; order Caudata; family Salamandridae; genus Lissotriton; species Lissotriton vulgaris. The sequence goes on along the minus strand of NC_141693.1, from coordinate 1,432,601,058 downwards.
CATGTCGGAAGGAGTTACAGATACGTCAGTATTTCTGACGTATCTGTAAGCGCAAAAGTGACGCATTGCTGGAGTGTGTCACAAAAGTGACGCAACTCCAGTAATGCGTCCTTTCACATGGGGAAAGCCCCATGTGAAAGGGCTTGCGTCAGTCTTACGCCTTCTGTGAGGCAGGCGCAAGATTTTGACGCAACAGCGTCCTAAAAGTGACGCAGTGAAATCTCATAGATTTCACTGCGTCACTATTACGAGGCTTTTTGCGGGGGAACGCTCCCTCTGCATACATTATACCTGACGCAGGTATAATGTGGCGCAGGGGTTTAAAATGTGACGCATCTACCTAGATGCGTCACTTTTTAAATATGGCGCAACAAGGCGCATGTTTTACGCCGCCGATGCGTCACAAAAAGTGACACATCAGCAGCGCAAAACTGATGCAAGGCCTCATAAATGAGGCCCAAGATCTTTATCCCATTCCTCTCTAGCCCTGATGAGGGTGGGTCCAGGTGCGGCCTGCATATGTTTGTAAAGCATGGATATTACGTGTCTTGGGGCGTCCGGCTGAACAATGGCGTGAAGCGGAGCAAACGTGTCTGGTTCAGTGGGGAAGGAAGGAGTAAGGGTCCGGACATTTTGCCTCAATCTACTAAACAAGAAGGTATCCATGAAGGACGGGGACATTGCCCCAAAAAATTGGTCCGCTGTGCGGAAGGTACACTGCACGTACAGGTCTCCCCAGCAACAAATTTTAATTTTCCGTAGCAGGTTGTGACAGATGACTTTGCAGGTGACTTGTAGTCTCGGGTCATTCAATAAAGGGAGATTGGGTGAGTAGACAAATGGGCTATCAAGGGCCCGCACAAGGCGATTCCAGGACTGTACTGTGCAGTCCACAGTGGAGGGGTCCCGGCTTCTTTGGCTCACCGTGGTGTGTATATAGCCAGTTGGAACTAAGGGGGCCATATAGCCGTCCTCAACTGCCAAGTGTGCCATATAGGGGGGTGGGTGATACCAATAGACAGCAAAGTGCGCCTGTGCACAGTCATAATACCGTTAAAAGTTGGGCACATCAAATCCGCCTAGGTGAAAGGGAAGCATGAGGGAGTCGAGGCTGAGGCGCGCCTGTTTCCCACCCCAGATCAATCGCGTGATCTGAGATCTGAGGGAGCGGAAGAAAAAAGTGCCTGGGTTATACAGGATGTTTACCAAGAGATATAACAGTTTGGGCAGAATGTTCATCTTAATTAAGGCAATGCGGCCTGCCATGGAGAGGGGGAGGCGAAGCTACTTAGTGACGTTGTCCGTTATTTTGTCTAGTGTAGAGCCATAATTGGCACGCATCAGTGCCTCCTTATCTCTATGGATGTGGATGCTGAGATATTTCAGGTCATCTTGCTCCCACACTAACGGGTAGTCCAGTTGAAATGGATGTGTGCTGTCTGTAAGTGGAAAGATCGCAGATTTGGCCCAGTTGATTTGTACTCCGGCAATCCCCCCAAATTTTGTTATTTCACGGAGGATTGGATTTAAATTATCACAGGGTTTTTCAATAGAGAGTGTGAGGTCATCTGCGTAAAGCGAGACAAGGAGTAGTTGGGAGCTATAAATGATGGAGCGATGATTATTCTTTTGCCGGAGCGTTGCGACTAGGGGTTCGATCGCTATAGCAAATAGAATGGGGGACAGTGGGCAGCCCTGGCGGGTACCTCTTTGGACAGTGAACAGAGTGGACCTGGTCCCATTGAGGAGTACAGTAGCTGTAGGTTGATGGTATAGCAATTTCACCCAGTCCAGGTAACTGAAGGGCAGCCCTATGTGTTGTAACGTGCCAAGCAGGTAATCCCATTCTAAGGAATCAAACGCCTTGGTGGCGTCAAGGAACACCGCCACGGCGTCGCATTTAGGGTTAAGGTCTTGCAGCACAGCGTGAAGAGTGCGGAGGTTATGAGATGTAGCACGATTAGGCACAAACCCAGCTTGGTCAGGAAGAACCAGGCACTCAACGAGTAAGTTGAGCCGCGTAGCTAACACTTTGGCAACGATCTTGGTGTCGCAATTTAAAAGTGATAATGGGCAATAGGAGTCGCAGTGTGAGGGGGGTTTACCTGGTTTGAGCAAGAAAGTGATAAGGGCCTCGCCCATGGTGTGGGGCAGACTACCTTCTTCCAGAGCGGCTTAGTACACCTGTTTAAGTATGGGGGCCAGAATGGGGGCGAAGAGTTTATAAAAATCGATGGGGAGGCCATCTGAGCCAGGGGCCTCACCCGAGCGCATGCTCATAATAGCCTCGGTAATTTCATCCAGTTCTAATTCAGCGTGGAGAAATTTCTGCTGCGCGTTTCCCAACCATGCTAGCGCGACATCATCAAAGTATGCGGGGAGATCAAGGGGTTCTGTTCTGTGCGAGGAATATAGTTTCTGGTAGTGATCCCGGAAAGTACGAAGTATGTCGGGGAGGTTCTTATAAGTACCTCCACAGTAATCTTGTATTTCTGTAACATTATTAGTGATTCTAGGGGGCTTAACGCGTTCGCAAGGCTTTACCTGGTCTGTCCCCTTCCCCAAATATACGGGCCAAGTGCGGGCCTCCTAAGAATTTGCTCTCTCTGTCAGCTAGTTGCGTGTACTCAGATAGTTTATTACGCATATGCATATGAACTTCTAAGTCCGCAGGGGTGCGATCAATGGACCTCTCCAAGTCCCTCAGCTCTACCTCTAGTTTATGCAAGTCAGTGTGCAATGCCCGTAAAACACCACCTCCCTTAGCAATGCACCAGGCTCTGACTGTTACTTTGAAGGCCTCTCAAACGGTGACAATGCTATCTACAGACAAAATATTACGCTCCAAAAAGTCCCGGATGTCTTGTTCCAATTCGGCTTTAAAAACAGGGTCCCGAAGATGTGCCGGATTGAGACGCCATGACAGAAAGGGAGAGCTATCCAGGGAGAGTTGTATTTCCAAAAGGACTGGCGAATGGTCAGAAAAAGTGCGGGCAAGGTGTGTTGCGTGTCGCAGCCAGGGGGCTAGGCCTGCAGAGACAAAAACATAATCTAAGCGTGCCCAGGTGGAGTATTGGGTAGAGTAGTGTGTGCCTTCTCCCAAAGCAGGGTGTTTGTATCGCCATGCATCCGTCAAGTGATTATCAACTATTATATCGTTGAGCGTGGTACGTGTGTTGGTATAGTGTGAAGGGAGTGGACAAGATCTGTCCAGTGTCGGCTGTAGCGCCGTGATAAAATCTCCGCCCAGGATAATGTGTGTAATTCCCAATGTCTGTATTTTGCTCCAGAGTGTCAGCAAACTAGAGGGGTTATCTACATTGGGGCCATAGAAGTTGGCAAATAGAACGTCATGCGAGTACAGGTGCCCCCATACCAGACAAAACCTGCCTTCTCTATCAGTTTCAAATCCCGTAGGCGCAAAGGCCACTCCCTTTTTTATCAGAATTGTAACCCCTCTGGCATAGTTAGAATAAGGCGAGAAGGTGCGGCTGGAGGCTCATCTGGATGCGAATTGTGGAGCGTGCCCAGGAGCCAGGTGTGTTTCCTGTAGGAGAGCCACAGTTATGCCCTGCCTGCCTAGATATCCCAAAAGCTGCCTTCGTATTCTAGGGTCATTGAGGCCCCTAACATTCCAGGAAGCTAATCTAATGGTCTGGTTTGCCTCAGGTCGGGTCATAGTGTACATGTGGGTATGTAGTATGAAACAATACGCATGGCAATGGCAAACGGCAAAATGAATAAGCAGTTGAAGGAAAAGTGCCACAAGGTATGTACTGCGAGTAGAAACATTGATACTTCGGACCCATTACCACAGTTCTTCACCCCGCCCCCCACTCCCACACTGGCAACCCCAACTTGCCAGGAAAAAGCACACCTCCCCCCTTACACAATACGCTGAGTATTAGCACCCAGCCGTAACAGTCCCAAACATTAACAATCATTAGGTCTCAGTGGGTAATGCCCTCAAATGTGGGGGCCACTAGGGGCTCCTGCTCGTATCACTCCATCTCCTTATTTCACCCATCCACAACCTCCTGGGTCACAGGGGTCGGAGTGACGGGACGGAGGTGAGCGGCCGGGAAACAATAAGAGCCTTCAAGTCAATAGGAACGTTATACATCACCAGTCAGTTGGTCGTCTGCATGTCATCAGGAGAGAGACGCCAGATTGAGGTTGATGCTGCATGGAAACAGCGACTCAGGACGGTTCGGACAAGGGTGAATGGGAGCGCGAGCGGCGCCGGGCAGCCGCTTCACGCGAGGATGATCTTCTTTTGCGCTTCAAATATTTCTCGGCTTGTTGGGGTGTCAAAAAAATGTGTTGGCGGCCTCTGTGGTGAATCCGTAGCTTTGCGGGGTAGAGCATCGCGTACTGGATACTGCGGGTTTGGAGCTGTTTCTTCACCGCGAGGAATTTCTGCCGAGCATCTTGCACCGCTTGGCTGAAATCCGGATAAAATGACAGTATTGTACTTTCGAAGCGCACCTCACCTTTCTCTCTCGCCAGGCGTAGCAGAGTATCCCGGTCGCAGTAATTGAGGAATTTCATGATGATCGGACGTGGTGTCACTCCCGGAGGAGGTTTGGGTGCCAGGGATTGATGGGCACGCTCAATAACCAGTTGCGCCGAGAAAGCCTCACGTCCGAAGAGATCACTTAGTAGGCGTTCCATGTATTCATCTAATCGTCCGGTGTTGGTGGATTCCGCCAGACCTAGCATACGGACGCGGTTTCTTCGAGAGCGCGCCTCCAACTCCTCGTTCTTTTTAGCTATGACCCTCAACAATTTATCCATTTGTGCCATTTGTTTTTGATTAGAGGTAGCGCCATCTTCTAGATCAGAGATTCTTTGTTCAGCTTCTTTAAGGCGTGTTTTGTGTCCATCCAACTTCGCCACTACATCATCTAGCCTATGGTTCATTGAGTCAATTTTGGAATCAATTGAGGTGAGGCTTTGTTGCATGGTGACAAGGAGGGTTTTCCAGCTGTCCTCCCTCTTTTCGGGCGTATCATCGTCACTCTGAGATTTAGAGTTGGCGCTCGTTGTCTTGCGTCCATCGAACAGTAGTTTGCACTGTCTGGGTTCCGTTTTGCCCATTGCGGCTGATCGGGTGGGGAGGGGGTGCGATGAAGTAGGGGAGAGGGAGGCCCGCACACCACCACCCAGCTGTCTGCGCAGTTCCAGTTCGAGAAAGTAGGGGGTAGAAGTACACCCGAGTTAGGTCCTTTGGAGGTGGTGGTACATCACCCTCCCAACCTCCGTGCAGGTGGGAGGAACAGAGGGGAGGGGGGGATTTCGGACCCACGAACGATCCTCTCACACCTTCCCCTTTCCGGTTAATGCGATCAGTTCCAGCGCCACTCACAGCCCCCCCGTCGACGGCCCTCCGGCAGCGCCAGCGACCATGCGAGTATGTTCCATACAGGAGGATATCCAGGGACAGTGCAGAGCAGCGTATCTCAAGATGCAAATGATAGTGGCAAGCCAAGACCAGGCCAGCTCACGTCGCCCCACGGATCCAATACAGCAGGGGGTACTGGGCTGTCAGTTCAGGCTTGGCCCGTGAGTACGTCCATATGCCATCTCCAAAATGGCGGCTAGAGAGTATGTATGTGGGGAAGGCGGCCCAACGGGGTTGTGAAGTCTGTAGACAATGGGCTGGTCAGCAGATGGTGTCCGAGATCGTGACAGGCAGGTACAGTGAGGAGAAGTTCAGGGACCTGGGCAGTGCATGTTTGTGGAGGATGATGGTCAAAGCTTTTTTCGCCTCAGCGCCCATGTCGCCACACGCAGTCCGGTGTCCACCGCCCTCGCCGCCCCTATCAATGACACGGCTAGCCCCCCACCACTGTTAGGGTGACAGCGGGTGTCGTCTCGGGCCTGCTGGTTCTTCCCGCGTCGCCAAAAGAAGCCAGGAGCTGCCGACGGGGGGGGGGCGGCAGAGTCCTACTAGAAGGCCTCCAGCATCACAGGACAGGGGGGGGTCCGCACATCCAACGAGGAGGCGCCACTTCCGAGGTTGAGGGTCGGGAGCAGCGTCGGGTCTGCTTTGTGCAGCGACCTGCAGGGCCGTGCAGCACCGGTCTCACGTAAGCCCCCAGGCCGCTCGGCAGGTCCGCTAGCACAGTCACCTCCTCCCGCGGCAACTTCGCCCGCCGATTGCGGGCTCGCCGTAACAGCTACCAGCTCAGGATTTTCACTGAGGGAGCAGCTTGGTCTCACCAACACGTCAATGGCAATTGTGGACGTAATTAGAATGCAGGATGGGGTTTATGATGATATTTATCCCCGGCAGGGCGAGAGCTCTACACCAGAGCGGACATGCCGGTCTTGTTCCACCTAGCGCCCCCCAGCTGCACAAACTTCGTCAAAAGTAAGTTGAAACTTCTACAACACTTCCTCTTTGTGAAATTTACAACCCAATAAGTCCCTTAACGAGTTTTAAAGTAACCAGCCCACGCGTTCAATCAATCAATCAATCAAGAAATTTGTATAGCGCTCTACTCACCCAGAGGGTCTTAAGGCGCTGGGGGAGAGGGGTCCGCTACTGCTCGAACAGCCAGGTCTTGAGTTGCTTCCTGAAGACGAGGTGGTCTTGGGTTGTACGGAGGTGGATTGGGAGGGAGTTCCAAGTCTTGGCTGCCAGGTAGGAGAAGGATCTTCCTCCCATGGTGGCTCTTCGAATGCATGGGATGGTGGTGAGGGCATGGCTGGTCGATCGTAGCTGGCGGGTGGGAGTGTAGAAGGTCAGGTGGTTGTTGAGGTAGCTGGGGCCCAGGTCGTGGAGGGCCTTGTGTGCGTGGGTGAGGAGTCGGAACGTGATTCTCTTGCTGATGGGGACCCAGTGCAGGTCTCTCAGGTGTCCGGAGATGTGGCTGTGTTGGGGGATGTCCAGGATGAGTCGTGCGGAGGCCTTCTGGATGCGTTGGAGTCTTTTCTGCAGTTTGGCTGTGGTTCCGGTGTAGAGGGTGTTTCCGTAGTCCAGTCGGCTGGTGACGAGAGCCTGGGTGACCGTCTTCCTGGTTTCGGTGGGGATCCATCGGAAGATCTTTCGGAACATGCGTAGGATGTTGAAACATGATGATGAGACGGCATTGACTTGTCTGGTCATCGAGAGGGAGGCGTCCAGGATGAAGCCCAGGTTGCGAGGGTGGTCCGTTGGTTTGGGTACGCTGCCCAGGGCAGGGGGCCACCAGGAGTCGTCCCAGGCGGAGGGTGATGATCCAAGGATGAGGACTTTCTTCTTGTTTGAGTTCAGTTTCAGGCGGCTGTTCATCATCCACTCGGCTACGTCTTTCATCCCTTCGTGTAGGTTGGTTCTGGCGGTGGCTGGGTCATTGGTGAGGGAGAGGATCAGCTGGGTGTCGTCGGCATAGGAGATGATGTTCAGGTTGTGTTGGCATGCGATGGCTGCGAGGGGGCTCATGTAGACGTTAAAGAGGGTGGGGCTGAGTGATGATCCTTGTGGTTTGCTGCAGATGACTTTGGTGGCCTCGGATCTGAACGGGGGAGGCAGACTCTCTGGGTTCTTCCAGCGAGGAACCAGATGATCCACTCTAGTGCCTTCTCTTGGATTCCGGTCTTGCTGAGGCGCTGCAACCAGGGTGCGGTGGCAGACAGTGTTGAACGCTCTGAGAGGTCCACGAGGATGAGGGACGCTGTTTCCCCGTTGTCGAGCAGGGCTCGGATGTCGTCAGTGGCTGCGATGAGGGCGGTCTCGGTGCTGTGGTTGTCATTTCAGGAAAACCGACACGGGTCTTCAATTCTGAACGTTCCTTGCATCTTCATTAAAGGATAGATGAGCCATGCATGTGATACAAATAACTTTTCTGTATTGTCCCGGAAATTCACAGCCAGTTGCACAACCAAAATGGTCCTATAAGTAAGTCAAACAGCTTCTTCATGCTGTCTCTATCAGCTTCTTGCACAAATAACTTGTTTTTAACTCCTCACACTGGTTCATGTTTCAGGCCATCTGGTCAGCAACATGAGCGAGTCAATAATAAAACGGAGATTCTTCAAATAAATCCAGCTAACAGGTTCTGACCCCTCTTTTTAAGAGTTTAATGAAACAGTCTGACAAGAAGGGCAGATCTAAGATATGAGTTTTTCTTTCTTCCTTTCCCCTTTTTAGATTTTTTTAGAAATGAATTGGGATTTAAAACACGTCGGCACTCTTTACCACCAGGGGAATAGTTTCTCTTATAAATAAGATTAGCAACGAAGGGGAATATTGTGCATGAAATGTATTAACCCATTGTTGTCTTCAATGCTTCACCCATGTTGGTTGGTAACCCCAGTATGTTTTATTACGATTGTGATGAAATAAAATGTGGGTTACCTTGTTGATTGTGACTGGTTAACACTCATATTTATTTGTTTTTTTTAAATTGTCTTTGACTTTTTGTTAGTCTGTTTTGATGTTATATAATTTTGAAGTGTTGTCCAAATCTGTCTTTTGTGATCTCAATAAACGAGTCTTTATGAAATGCATCTAAATAACTGACATTTTAAATAATGTAGACCAAGATTTTCTAGATTTTGGTCTGAGTCTGTTAAAATAATTGACAGCATCACAAATAGTCAGCTAGATATTGTGTGTTTTCAGAACTTTCTAAAAGTGGCATTTTCAGGATAGTGACTTAAAATCCGACTGCAATAAAAGAGGAATTTAAATTACAATTCCACAAACACCATTCTCCACTTTCCTACCTGCTCCCAATCAAACGGTAGCACTTATTAAATGTAGTAAGATAGCACAATGCTATCCAATTGGAAAAGGTTATTCCAATGGGGATTTGTGAGTTTTTCACTAACAAGACATCTAAATCTTAAAAATGCATGTCCAACATTTTAATTACACAGCACCCAACCCTATGGGTTGTTTAGGGTCTACCTTAGGGGTGACTTATATGCATTAAAAATGGAGTGTTAAGCTTGGCAAAGGGTTAATTTGCCAACTCTTATTGGATGCTGGAAATTTCTCGCAGGCTACAATGGCAGGCCCAAGCCATGTTTTAAAGGTCAACTTAAGCGAGAAGAAGAATGAATTCTACATGGCCATTAGTAGAACTACATGTCTAGGCCCTGGGTATATGGTATACTACTTTACTATGGACTTATAAGTAAATTATATATGCCAATCAGATGTAAGGCAATTGTACCATGTTGTAGGGAGGGAGCACAATTACTTTAGCACTGGTTAGCAGTGGTAAAATGCAGAGAGTCCTAAGGCAAAAAAAATCTAATTTAGAAAACTAGCAGGGGTGAAGGCAAAATGTCTAGTGATGACCCTGCAGAGAAGGTCTAGTCCAACACACTTTATCTACATTTAATTGGCTTTTTGTTAAGTGATTCCACTTTAAATACTTGCTTTACTTACCTTGTTATGGTATAAGTAGTTGCTGCCAGAGCAGGTACCCGCAGTGGAGTCGGGCGGGGCATTGTGGAAGTTGATATACGATGGAATATGTTTTATTTAATATGACCTATTCTGTTGCCTGTCGACTTCCTTTCCCTCTCACCCTACCCTGCCCCTCCGTCCCACCACAGTTACCTGTGCCGGCCTCTGCTGGGTATAAGTTTCTTGTATACTTATTTTTGCAAATAAATCTCCAGCTTTTTTATAGTGAATAATTTTGCTAAATTTGGCAATGAGCAACAAGCTTACAGACAGAATTTTAACATTTTAATTTTGTGTACTGAGGTTGCGGATTTATAGCTTGACACTTTGAGCAGCTCCTCATTTCCCTTTGGGTTTTATCATATGTGTTACGTGTCTTCTCTGGCGTTGCCTGCCATGTTGCGGTGTCAGTCAAAATTTTGGCATGTAGCCTGAGAGTCACATGGAGACAAGCTTTGGCCGTGGAATGCTTGTTAATTTACTGCGCTCAAGCTGATTTACAACTGGAGGAGTAGCACTCGAGCTTATTGTCTAGGCCCGAGGATTACGTTAGCAAGCATGCATTTGGACATCAACATACAGACATTGCTGGTCATTTTGGAAGGATTCCCTTTCAATGGGGTTCCTTTCACCTTTCATAGGAGCAGCAATGTGGTGATCGATCGAAATGAAGTCAGACAAAATAGTTTTTCTAAAGCAGCTACATTTTGATGTATATTTTTATTTACATATTTTTAATAATTTATAAGTGTTTATTATTCTCCCAATACTACGTATCAATATTTTAAACGAAGGCCATATCCTGTAGCTCCACCTAACTGCGGCCATGTAACCCCCTTGCTGCTGCCAAGTTCGAGCCCAGCCTACTAGGCCTTGGTCCGCCGGTATTTTTCTCCCACAACTGTGCTCTTCTCCTGTAACACTCCTTTCTTATTTTGGTTACATTTGTGGTTTTGCCCTGTTTTTGGTCACATTTGTCTTCTTTGCTCCTGTAACTGTGCTTTTACTCCCCACGCCCCTCGCCCATTCTCCTGTAACAGTGCCTTATTTTTTTAGTTAAATTTGTGATTTTGCCCTGTTTTTGGTCACATTTGTCTTCTTTGCTCCTGTAACTGTGTTTTTCCTCCTGCACCCCTCGCCCATTCTCCTGTAACAGTGCTTCCCACCGCTGCCTCCCCTGCTGCCCTGCCCCCCGCTCCCATTCGTCCATCGCCCCCACCCAGCTGTTCCTCCCCCTCTTATGGCAGCCGCTATGCAGCCACATGCAGCAGGCGCGCCTAAGGCAAGCCCGTCTGCACCTGTCCGTGCCTGGACCGCGTCCAGTGCCAGAACGACTGGCCCCCACGCATGCCACGCTGCCCAACTCCACTACGATCCCATCATCCTCCACGCACTCAACCTCGGACGAGAGCACACTCGCTACCAGGCCACCCCGAAGCGCACCCGAGGGCCCTTCACCTAAGGGAACTGCAACTTCTAAAGCACCCAACCCCATGAAACCACCAATGAACAAACCCAACCACCTGAGGTGCATACTCCTCAACACTCGCTCCGCCCACAAACACGCCATCGAAATCTGGGACCTCCTCAACTCAACAGCCCCAGACGTCGCCTTCCTGATGGAAACCTGGCTGAACACTGCCTCAGCACCCGACATTGCCATAGCTATCCCGGAAGGCTACAAGATCGTCCGCAGAGACCGCATCAATGGAACAGGAGGTGGATTTGCCATCGTCCACAAGAACACCCTCATCTGTTTGACCAGCACAGATGACACCCTCAGCATCGCTAAACACCTGCACTTCCAGATTCACATCGACCCCAACACCACCCTCAGAGGAACCCTCATCTACAGACCCCCTGGACCCAGACCACAGTTCAGCGACTCCATCGCCGACCTCATCAGCATTCACGCCCTCTCCTCCACATACTACATCCTTCTCGGGGACCTGAACTTCCACCTGGAGAACAACAATGACGTCAACTCCGCCACCCTGATCGACAACCTCACCAACCTCAGACCCAGACAGCTTATGACAACACCCACCCATGCCGCTGGTCACACTTTAGAACCACAGCACCGAACCCCACTGGACCAACCACCGATGTGTCCACTTCACCTTCAGGAAGCCCACTACACACCACCACACCCAACAGATGCCTCGTCACTGCTGGGGAAAAATCACTGTAGACCAGCTAGCTACCACTCTCGCACAGAGCCCACCAGCCAACCCCACTGAACCCAACACCGCCGCCCTCAGCCTCCGACAGTGGATTAAAGACTGCACCACCAATCTCGCCCGCTGAAGACACCCTCCAACAGCCACACCAGCAAGAAAGCCACCTGGTTAACTGAAGGCCTCCAAGCATGCATGCCAGAAACTGGAGAAGATCTGGCTCAGCGACCGATCACCTGACAACCACACTGCCCTCAAGAACACCACCCGCAGACACCATCAACTCATCAGAACCGACAAAAGAACTGCATTCAAGGACCACCTGGATAACAACGTGCACAACAGCAAAGAGCTCTTTAGCATCGTGAAGGAACTCTCCAACCCCAGCTCCAACACCAACGACATCCCCCCTTCGCAGGACCTGTGCGACTCACTGGCCACCTACTTCCACTGCAAGATTGCAGACATCCATAACAGCTTCAACGCCAAGACCACCCCGCCAACCCCCGAGACCTCCACCCCCGCATCCACCAGCCACCTGATCGTATGGTCCAACATCAACGACGATGACACCATCAAAATCATGAACTCCGTCCACTCTGGATCCCAGTCTGACCCATGCCCACACAAGGTCTTCAATAAAGCCAGCACAGTCATCACCCCCCATCTCCGGAAAGCCATCAACATCTCCTTCAAGACAGCAACCTTCCCGGAGAGCTGGAAGCACGCCGAGAACAACGCCCTACTCAAGAAGCCCAAGGCGGACCTCAAGGACCTCAAGAACTTCCGTCCCATCTCCCTGCTTGCATTCTCGGTGAAAGGAACCAAGAAAATCGTCAACAAACAACTAACCGGCTACCTCGAGGACAACAACATCCTGGACCCATCCCAGTCCGGTTTCCGCAGCAACCACAGCATCGAAACCGCCCTCATCCCCACAATGGAGAAACAGCAGCCCTCATCCTCCTGGACCTATTAGTCGCCTTCTACACGGTCTGCCACCGCACACTATGAACACTCCTACATGATGCCGGGATCCAAGAGAAGGCCCTGGACAGGACCACATCCTTCCTCTCTGGCAGAACTCACAGCATCTGCCTCCCACTCTTCCGCTCCCCCGCCACCGAGATCATCTGCGGCGTACCCCAGGGATCCTCCCTCAGCCCAACGCTGTTCAACATCTACATGGCACCCCTCGTCCACCTCGCCCAACAGCACAACCTCAACATCATCTCCTACGGCGACGACACTCAGCTGATCATCTCCCTCACACCGCCAAAACCTACCGCCACAAAGGAATAAAGGCCATCGCCGAATGGATGAGGAACAGCCAACTGAAGCTGAACTCAGACAAGACGGAGGTCCTCAACCTCGGCTCCACCCCTTCAGCCTGGGATGACTCCTGGTGGCCGACCTCACTGGGAACAGCCCCAACACCCACTGACCACGCACGCAACCTGAGGGTCATCTTCGACTCCACCCTCTCCATTACCAAACAGGTAAATGCTGTCTCCTCATACTGCTTCAACACCCTACGAATGCTCCGCAGGATCTTCAAGTGGATCCCCACCAAAACAAGAAGAACAGTCACCCAGACCCTCGTCTCCAGCAGGCTGGACTACGGAAACGCCCTCTATGCAGGAACATCAACCAAACTCCTAAAACGGCTGCAATGCATCCAGAACGCCTTGGCACAACTGATTCTCGACATCCCCCGCCGCAGCCACTTCACACCCCACCTAAGAGACCTACACTGGCTCCCCGTCAACAAAAGGATAACCTTCAAGCTCCTCGTCCACACACACAAAATCCTTCACAACGCAGGCCCAGCGTACCTCAACAGACGACTGAGCTTCTACACCCACACCCGCAAGCTCCGCTCCTCTGGTCTCGCCCTCACCAACGTCCCCCGCATCCGAAGAATGACCGGCGGCGGCAGATCCTTCTCCCACCTCGCCGCCAAGACCTGGAACACCCTCCACACCAACTTACGGCAGACCCAGGACCTACTGGCTTTCAGAAGACTCCTCAAGACCTTGCTCTTCGATCAGTAGCATCACCCTCGCCCCCCACCCCCACAGCACCTTGGGACCCTCACGGGTATGTAGCGTGCTTAACAAATGTCCTCATTGATTGATTGATTGAACTGCAGTTTATCCTCCTCGAAGACAATGTGTTTTCTGGATTAAGCATTATGAGGCTCTGGTGTGACTTAAAAATATTTTGGGAGGAGTGGAACACTCTATTTAAAAAGCATAATATCTTCAAACAAAAACAGAATGCAGCAGACACTGTTAAGCACTATGTTGCAACTTTGAGGAGACTCACATCAAAGATCAGTTTGTGTTTATTTGTGAATCGAAGAAAATACAAGAACGCAAGAACACAAGTTATAAGTACAACAAAGAGTGTTGAGCGTTTATTACTTTCCGGAAAATTTATGGGCAATGAAGAAAGCATCTATTACAGTGATGTTGTAAATGCTGTATATGAAGAATTTGTTAATGCTCTTTTCTTAAACGATAAAAACAGCAAAAGATCATCACAAAGTGTCGAAATTAATGCTAACCGTGTTGGTTTAAGACACATTTCGGCAATAATTCGAACTGCCTGTAAGAGTTTTAATAACTGTAAAAAGTTGGTAATTTGCAGGCTGAGATTAACATTTAGATCTCTCAAAAGTTGTGTTGACAGTTGGAACTAAGTCCGAAGGTGGTCATGTTGGGAAAGGAGCTTGGTGCGATGTTATAATTGGTATTCCTAAGATACAAATTATGGCTGATTCATTTATTTCTGATACTTTATTTTACGGAGAATGGGTCAAGAATCTGTTATTGAAAGTTTGATGGGGAACAGGATATTGACATGTTAGGTTTCTTTATGCAGCTATATGTGTTTCTTGGGAGATCAATCAATACCAACATTTATATTTCAATCAAAGACAGAAGTATTGTGGGTGGGCAACATTTGTCAAAATTAGGCCTACTGTAAATTGATACTTGTATATCACCCACAAGAGTCTCAAGGCGCTTGTACAAGTACCGCTTTGGAACCCATCCTAGCTTTCCCTGTGAGGCGTCCACTCCTGGGCACCCCCAAGGTGGAGGCCAGGCATCCTTAGCGTTGGGGGTGCCATGGTGGAGATTAAGGAAGCTATTGCCCAGAGTTGCAGAGTGGGACTCAATGATTGGAATAGGTACCGAGGCAAGAATTAACAGGTCCGTGGAATTTTTGAGCCCAAGACCCGCCGAGGTGTGGAATTTGACCCTGGTCCCGGGCTAGATCTCTGCATCAGGGTCTGTCGCTCTATTCATTGAGCCACACTTCCCCACTGTTAGTGCCTGGATCTGATAACCCAATCTGAATTTGAGATGTTCCTGATTCTTGGCTGAAAGCAAACAAAAGGTAAACAAGTATTTCTTTTGGTTTAATTTTGAATACATTTCCAGACATTTTGTAGTATAAAGTTGGCATAATCAAATGTTTTGAGCATCCTTTCAAACTAAAGGAAAACACTCTACTTGTTGTACATAATGTAAAACAGGTACCATTGAGTGTTGGTGAGGAACGAAGCGCATTGTTAAATGATTTATGTACTTAATGTAAAATTCAGGAAACCGACAGTTTTGGGCACACACAATTGGAAGAAATACATGTATGCACAGATTTGTGCACTTGTTATAAAAACATTGTTGTGGATTGCAACCCACTGTCAATGATTCAAGATTTTTTGGCCCATTTAGGACAATCAAAGTACTTTGCCATTTTGTACTTAAGGTTTACGTGCCATCAGATTCCACTTGCTGTAGAGTCTGATAATGTAACCATTTTTTCAACATCCTTTGGGGTGTATACATTTTTTATTCTTACTTTTTGTTTTAGCCTCAGCAGCAAATGATTTCCAGAAAATGATGGACAACATTTTGGAGGGTGCTCCTGTAGTTCAGGCCCATGCAGGTAAGAGCGGTGGGGCAGTGGGCTGGGTGGGGAGGATTTCGACAGACAATGACAAGAGAAAACTAATCATTCATTTAATTTTCCCTCGTGGTCATCTGTCTAATCCCCCCCCCCCCCCTGAACCCGCCCCCACCGTTCATATCTGCACAGGCTGTGGCAGACAATTGCTACAATTTAGGAGGCTAGTAGGGGATTAGGAGCCAGGGGCTAGATGTACGACAGATTTTTGCGGTCGCAAAACTGGAAATCGGCCCATTTGCGACGGCAAAATAGGTCTGCCCTATTTACAAACCCTATTTTCCAAGTCAGTAATCTATTACAGACTTGCAAAATTGGGTTTGCCACTCGCTATTAGGAAGGTGTGTGCCAAAGGTGTCCCTTCCTAATAGCGACTTGCACTTTATTGTGAGATTGTTTTCCTGCCGCAGTTTACCACCCATTTTCAAATGAGTGGTAAACCACTTGAAAATGGAAAGGGGTCCCCAGGGGACCCTCCTTCCCCTTTGTGAGTGGCATTTAAATTATATTTTAAGAGCAGGCAGTGGTCCCAATGAAACAGTAACATTTCACTTTTCTTTTTTAAATGCATTCCATTTTCCTGTAAGAAAAATGGGCTCAATTTAAAAAAAGAACTGCTGTATTGAAAAAGAAGTCACAGACATGGTGGTTTGTGGACCCCAACAAGCCACCATCCCTGGGAGTGCTAGCCATTCCCAATGAGGTCACAAATTGTATGACATTGTTCTGCATTCTGTCCATCAACTGTGTTTTTTGTATTTGTCACCCCCAGTGGGATGGGTATGCTCAGACATGAGTCCCATGCACTCCACACCACTGGATTCAAGCAAGCTGGGCTGAAGACGGCTGGAAATCCAGAAACCGGTCCTCGGAAGCTTGTTTCCGGTCCAGGGAAGGCATGGCTTGGCAGTTCGGGCTGGACTGTTCCCATGAGGCACAGGGTCAGACTGATTTGCATATGGCTATGTCTGAACTGGGGTGGTGTGGAGTGCATAAAAACGATGGATTTAGGCCCAGATCTCTGTACTGGGGTGAATGTATGACATTGTTCTTCATTCTGTCCATCAACTGTGGTTTTTGCAGATGTATTTAGTGCAGCAAGAAAACGGGATGTCTGGAGTCAGGTTTTATGTTGGTTCCTACTGCCGTCACTATGAGAAAGGACAAGTTCACCCCATCCTCACTCCTCCCAAACTCGCCTGGACAAATACACCACAGGCCTGGGGAACAGAGAGGCTTCAGTGGCCCATTTGCCTGCTGACACCAGATATCTCACCAGAAACCCTTCCGGACATCCATGCATCACAGAAGGTAGTGGGGACAAAGATTAGGGAAGTTCGTGTAGACATGGCTCTCCTGTGCTAGGACCTGCGCAAAGCACCGGCAGAATTACAAAAGCTGAATGATGGTTCTCAACAGTGCAGGGTGAAGTATCTGATCTAAAAATCAAACTTTCCTGCCTCATGTCATAATCTGCAGAACTGCACAACCTGACAGAAGATGCTGAAAATCGATCACAGCGCAATAATTTGAGATTTATCGGCTTCACAGAGGGGTTGGTGATGCAGTATCCTACTGAGTTTCTGGAACGGTGGATTAAATCCTGGATGGCATCTTATACATTATCTAACTGGTTTGTACTGGAGCAGGTAGACAGAGCCCTGCATCAACCCATGATAACTTGCATTCTTAACTTTCGGGACAGAGTTTCCATACTTTTAGAGGCTCAGCATCTTGCAGACCTGCAAAGACTCTAAGATACTGGTGTTCCTGGAAAATACTAATGAAGTGCAGGCCTAACGGCTATCTTATGTGGTGGGCAAGTAGAAGATGAAAGCTATTAACTTCTCCTACATGCTCCTATTCCCTGCTTGGCTGAAGGTGCTCAATGAAGGAAAAACACATTTTGTTTGATACGCTGGAGTCTGCATGAGACTGGTTCACTGAGGAGAAGCAGCTCCACCATCCTGACAGATCTCCCTGCCCTGCTGAGAGGCTGCCTACAGTGAAAACTCCTGCATCTGCCCATGTGAGATGGAGGGTCCGGACTCTTTTCTGCAAGGGACATGGTTGAGTGGTGACAGGTTCACCCTTTCCAGACCCAGGAACATCTTGGTCACAGCTAAGAGGCAGGGACAAATGCAGACCAAAGCTGCCTCTCTTATACTTGCACCGGACATAATACTCCTGGAGGTCTACGCCATCCTTCAATCCACTGGTGAGGAAGTGGGTATGTCCTTGATTCCCACAACATAACCCAGAGTGTCAGTGGCAAGCACGAGGGGAGCCTGTCTTGTAGAACATTGTACTTTTATTCTTTACTAGGTATTAACCAATTTGGATTCTTATAAAAGAAGGGGTCCACCACTGCATGTTCAGTTTTTAATGCTGTGGGTTACATTCTTGTTCCAAGGATGACAGATGCTTCAGGGTAGAAGTATAGGGTAGGGGTTGTTGGCGTGGGTTTGGCTTTCTTTTATCCATGGTACCATTTGTTTTTGCTATTGTTTTTATGTTCTGTCCCAACATACCAGAACACATCATGCTTCCATCATAACACAACACTTGCAGGTTCAACCCGCCATTGGAGATTTTAAAGTCCACCATGGGCAGCACACTCTAATGGCCCTCCTTTTCATTACATGTCAACCTTCACAGAATTACCATTCTTGTCATGGAATGTTAATGGGTTTCTAGACCGAATCAACTGCTTGGCGATCCTACGCTATTGCCATAATTTCCTCTCTGAAGTTCTGATGCTCCAGGATACACACCTAATGGTTCTCACTGCTCGTTCTTGCTCTTTCACGGCAGAGTTTATTGGGCTGGATATGGGAGGAGAGCCCATGGGTGGCGATTCTTTTTTGTTAATTCCTCATGGGGGTCAGACATGTCCTCCTTGATCCTTAGGGCCACTATCACTACCATGACCTGAGTCTCCTCTATGTCCCCACCCTCTGCAACTGAGTACTCCCTTCAAACTCTTATAAGTCTAATTCTTGGACTCCCTGAGGGTTGCACAGTGGTGGCAGTCGATTTGAATGAGGTCCATTGCTGACTCCACTGGTGTCCCCTCTGGGCATGGGCTTGCTAGGGCCCATCAGCTATCTAACTGGGTGAACACTTTTGGCCAATTCAACGCATTGCATCTGCAACCTCGGCGGCTCATCATTCCCATGCATGTATGGACCATATCCGCCTGCCGGCTGCTAACTGCCTATGCATCTCTGAGATACAGATTCTCCATAGGGGAAGATCCGATCATACCACTGTGCTCCTTCGCCCGGGCTACCACTCAGCCCCCTGTGTGGTCGTCTAATGCATGGCACCTTTGGCATGATGCACATTCCTGAGTTCTGACTGATGAGCTCCAATCATATTTCCAGAGTAACAAGGGGATAGTGAAATCCACGAGCACATTGTGGGCTACAATCTGAGGGTACGCTAAGAGTATTCTTCTAGTGAGGGAGAGGGACAGACTCAGCAGGTGACCTAACTGGAGGCCCAGGCCCTCCGCTTGGAAGTGCGACTTCCTGAAGACCCCCAGTGGGAAACTGCGGGGCAGCTTGAGCTTTCCCAGGACATGATTCGCCTTCTATCAATTGAAAAGGCACAACAAATGTAGTGCGCCTCCATGGCTAGAGTGTGTGAGTGGTGTGATAAGAATGACAAGTTACTCTAATGGCTAGCTACATTGACCCATGGCTTCTTGAGTGATTCCTGAAATAGTGAATACTGCCGACACCCTCAGTGCTCTACCACGGGCCTAGTCCGGGCATTTTTCAGATTACTATCATAACTTGAACGCAGCAATTCCAAGACTGCAGGCGGAGCTGAATTCCCCCCTTATATTGTGTAGTTTCCACAAGTCAATAGGTACTGCACGTTTGGGGACAACATAAATTTGGGATGATGCCATCCTGATTCCATGCACCCACAGGATATGTTGTCCATTGGACCAGCTAGCTCACAGCACCACCGTTATGCCCCCAAACAGAGATGGGGAGCGAAATGTTCTGGCAACTACTGAGCATACAACCCAGTTCCCTCAGGAACCATGGTGACAGTTCTAGAACAGTTCACCCAGTCACCCATTCTCCCTTTCGCTCTGGGTACTATTCAAAGAATACATGAAGGGACATCCTTCACTATTTATTGAATCAAAGTGATTCTTGTATAGAAAATATGTGCTTCAATAAATAATAGATAGAAGCAGACAAAAGTTCTAATAAGTCCCAAGACAGTAAATAAAAAGAAGAGTTCCACTATCATGTTCAGACAACCTATATATGCATTCCTATACAGCATTACAAGAATCTGGCATACTCCTATGATGCAAACCCTAACCTAAGTGTCTAAGGAGTGAACGTATGATCTGCCAAGAAACCCCCTTCTGGATGACCTAACCCTTTATCTGGTTTGTAAGAATGTAGGACCCCGTCTTGGTCATGAACTGGACACCCCTCATGGAGATGTCTAGGTAAAAGCTTTAGCATGCAGAGACCCCCTCGAAGTCAGCAGAAGCGCCTCCTCTGATTGTTTTGGAAACAAAATGATAATATATATAGAAAATGTCATCATTGCCTTGGACTGAGATTGGGCTGCCATTGTGTGTATTCCACAGATAGCTGTGTGGCCATATGGACTTAATAACAAACACATTTGTATGACGCATGTGAAGGCCTTGCACATAATGCCAAGGCAGTGTCCGATTGTTCTCATGAAGTTCTTTGTGTCAGAAAGGTCAGTGTTCTTAGGAAGTAACCCAAGTATCGCAAATGTTGGTCAAAAGTGGATGTGACAAAAGGAAGGGAGCTTTGGGAAAGAACCGTGCACATGTAAATTGACCCTGTTTCCTACTAGGCTTAACACAGGCACATGACACCCACTCCTTGTGCATATCCCAATCATTGCACATATGTTGGTTAAAAAGCTATCTAAAGCAACTAATTCCGCCTCTAAAATACACCAGCATCTAAAAGCATATAAAAGCATGGTAAAATTGTCTTAAAAAATCAGGTCACTCATGCCATTTGGATGCTCAAAGCATAAAGAAAGTCAATAACTGTTAAAAAATATACTAGCAATAAAAGGTAAGTCATGTAATGAAATGTTTTAGTAGTTAAAAAATAGGCCGAATAAAAAGTTCTAACAAAACCAAGAGCCAGATGTTTACATGTTCCGAGTGGTAGACAAAACATTGCTGTTCCGAGTGCCCACAGAGGCATACCTCTGAGCAATTTGATAGAGCAAATATGCTCCCATCCACCCACCATAGCAGCCACAGAGGGAGCATATACAGTCAATCAATGTTCCAGTAAAACAGAACCTAGATCCACTAGGTACGGAGGCAACCTAGGGAAGCTCATAGAAGGAGCAGAGGTATCCACAGAGGACAGGTGCACAGATCGGCCTTCAACTGGACCACCAGTACATGTATGACTGAAGAGTCAACCAATTGTGACCCAAAGCCCAAGTTCAGGGCACGCTCGTAAGGGCACAAGTGACAGCAGAGCACATGCTGTCCTCAATAAAACCATTCAGGCAGGAAAGACAGGAACGAGTGCTCATCCAGTTCTCAAAGCAATGGTGCATCAAAGAAATGCACCATGTGTTGACGGCACAACTTGACATGAGGCAGGGTCAGCTCTTTTTGACCTTGAACTGGGACGTCTATTGTGGAACAAAAAATATAAAAGCAGTATTCCTGCAACTAGGATTAGGACCAGCGGAAGACCTCCAAAGATGCTTCCGAGAACGGAGTGGATACATGATGAATTAACTCCAAACACCTTCTGGAAATTGTTGAACAACCCAGAGCCAATAATCTGCAAAACCCTGCAATTCCAGTTGTACTAGACATGTGCAAAATACAATGGAAAATCTCCCCAAAATTTAGTGGAAGCTGGTACGGAGAAGTGCCTCGATCTCTGAACAGGAACGTGCCACCTGCAGATCAAACGTCTCCTTATCCAAAGTTAAGGCCACATCTTTTTGAACATAAAGCCTTTCCGTTTGCTCAGGGCGTCAAAGTGTATGTTAGTAAGGTTAATTGAATGCCACGGCATATCCTCTCTAACTACACAGTCATGTGGAACCAGGAATTGTGTACATGATGGTAAAATGGAAAATACTGGCTTTATCCTAGAACAACATTGACTGTTCAATATCAGATAACTCCCATTTGAGAATAATCTGAAAGTTGGACATATCATGGCCTCTGGAGACCCTTTCACGTAACAAGACAGGTTTCCACAGACGCATTACATGCCCTATGTAACAAAACGTCCTGACATACTAGGGACCCACTTAAAGTATTCTTGCAATCTGAGCTGCTGAGAAAAACTTCAGTATCCTCAATCCGGCACCAGTATGTGAAATGAAGCTCCCATTGTTCATGTATGAACCCTTCACCTAAAGCTTCATATCTGCCCACTTGATGATGTTGTAGACACTACTGAAAGTGGAAAATTGAGTTTGGCAGTGTAATGTATCATGAATTATTCAATCTGGAGGATGCAATCTCAGCAACGGTAAAAGGTAACTTCTCAAGCCTTTTAGTGTGTAATATTGTGTATTTTGCATCTTTCCGAGCCATAGCAATCTGCTGTTCCAAAAGGTGGCATGGTGAGAAAAGATTAGTGGTTTTAATGCATTGCCACTGCACATAGCCAGAACATAACATCTGTAGTGTTCAGTTTAACAATACAATTGACCTAAATTAGGATTGCTTGTGTTGTAATGCAGAGTTGTCTTGCTAAAACACATTTATTGTAGATGAGACAATGTTACCCAAAGAATACATTCTAGATAATTAGGTAGTCATACCATTGGCCACCAATGCAAGAGCCCATACTAAGTTGGCCCTGTCAGTCTCATGCAGCCTTCCAGCTGCTCTATATTGAGATATTTTCCATGTCTCGGGATAGACAGCGTAGAGGAAGCACTTTTGACATGGCTTCCTAGGACCTATTAAAAATTCTCGTAAGAGCAGGTTATTAGATAGAATGGACACGTGCTCTGGTACCTGAGACAGTGTTGAGGTTTTAAGCCAATCAAGACCCAACTTCCAAACACTGCAAGTTGTTCTCACCCCCGAAAGTCGCACCATAGGACTGTTGGCTGCTATGTCTCCTTTAATGTTTCCTAGGAATCTATTCTGACATTTGTTGATGCCTAGTGGGCACACACACCATCCCTTCTGATCGGGATCTGATGAGTTATGTCTACTCTTACACAGTATAGTATCAATAGTGTTTTCATCATATGTTGTCAACCACTGCCGGTTGTCAAATCATGTAAGAGTGGGAACTCTTAGTGTGTTCAAATCTTTTACCTTGGCTAAGCCAAGACATGTTGTCTGTTGCACAGTTTTGTCGAGGAAAAACACTTGTTGCGGTACTAAAAAGCCTCATTTCCTTGAACCTGTCCATTGTTAGTCCCTCAGATAGATTTTTCAACTACTGTACCCCTCCAAAAGTCAAAACTTCATACAGAGAGTTGGGAAAGGAAAGAAGCAGAGTATATCAGCTTAGTGTCGGTTAATATATTTTTCTTTACAGATGACGGTGCAAGCCTATTGTAAAATAAGGCTGGATCAAATGTGTCAAAACCAGAAAAATAGTCAAACTTCTATGCAAATGCTTTTGAACTACCCTTGGTGGTGTAGGGCAATTTCCCCATTGTGTAAAGGTAAATACTTCACAAGGTCTTCTAGCCTTATGTAGAAAATTATGACCATAATGTGGAAAACAGAAAATCTGAACAAATTTAGCTGTACCATCATAAAACTCATCGGAATAAAAAACAGAGGAAAGTACTAGATCGTCTAATGATTCATATGCTGTATCAATATCCCAATCATCAGAAATAGTACTGGGGTGATAATATGTTTCAAAAAACTTTAAAACAAATGCAGAATTTCAAGAGTTCAGTGGGACCGCACACATCAAATAATACCCTGCTCCATACAATCCCTTCTGGAACTAGAACAGATAAAATGTTTACCAGGGACAAGCCTCTTTGCTCATCGTGTGATGATGCACGTGGTTTCAGAACTAAATATACTGTGTGTACTACAGAGCGTTCTGGGACAAAAATGTCCATTCAGGAGAAGGAAGAACACAGTCACAAAACTAATCCAAAGGACTGGGAAAAGTAATGCATTTGTAATCCAAAGGTGTAACCTTTGGTAAAACAAAGTATGTTTTTTTCAGCCAAAGATAGATGACACGCACCTTTAGTTCAAAAAGCAGGGGTGGTGAGGCAGTGGAACCTCCAATGCATTGGAGGAGAAGTCATCAAAGTCGATGAAGTGTCCATACACAGACCAGTCTACCTTGGGCAGCTTAGCAGGCTGGTTTGAAGTAGATGAAAACTTGATCTGTTGTATATTGATGTAGATTTTGTTCTGCTCAGGATTCCAAATTGAAATCTGTGTTTCTTTACATGTAGACTACACAGTAGGGAGACAGCGTTAACACTGCTTTCAGTACCACGCGCATTGGTAACAAAGCAGACGTTACATCATCTGTGTTGTTACCACGCATGGCATTACATCGGAAGTCATTTCAACGACTTGCACTAGATGGCATGCAACACCAGGGAATGTGTTGGATTTTAAGTCCAACACATTCCCTGCTGTTGCGCTAACTGGAGTAGGAATAGTAATTTATACTATTCCTAAGTCCAGCGTGCCATCAAGTGCCAGTCGTAGGAACGACTTGCGTTGTAATGCCAGGCGATGTAACGTCGGCGTTGTTACCTACCGTTATGCAATATGTGGCATTGTGAGGCATGTTTCAAATCAAAAGAGGTGTCTGGGAACCCTTA
The DNA here is from genome assembly GCF_964263255.1 of Lissotriton vulgaris. Taxonomy (NCBI): domain Eukaryota; kingdom Metazoa; phylum Chordata; class Amphibia; order Caudata; family Salamandridae; genus Lissotriton; species Lissotriton vulgaris. The sequence goes on along the minus strand of NC_141693.1, from coordinate 1,432,576,668 downwards.
ATCTGCTGACAGATGCCACATCTCAGGACAATGTCCTTGGTCTGTATGTAAAGACCCGGCCACCAATAGCGTTTTCTGTAAAAACAGAAATTGTAGCAGCCACACCTGGTGTACAGAAGCCAGACCCACATGTGCAGCCAGAAATAATCCCAGTCTGTGATCCCTATTTGACATTACTCTGTCACCCACTCCAGGAATCTGAGCATACTGTGTGTTTTGTGCATCCAGCTTGTAGGAATACTTGAGTGAAAAGCCTTTCGGCAGGTGTGTGTTGTTGCGTGCAGCATTGGCGGCCACCATGATGCCTCTGTCTATTTTCATTCGTGAAACAGTTATTGCAGCAACTGTGGCAGTGCAAACTTTTGCCTTTTCAGCTTCATCAGCCAGTACATTCCCTGCAATGTGAGTGCCAGCACTTTAATGACTCAATGTATAAATGTCATGAGCCAGTGGCAAGCATTCTTTCAGCTTTGCCAACTGTTCCCAAAGCAACTTGAGCTTCCTTGTGCAGCCATTCTGGCTTCAATAATGAAGATACTCATTATATGACTTCACACAATAATACAAAGCACACAAGTGTGAGAAATCCAGCATCCGTATTCTGTAGCGTCCAACCACCTAGTGACTGCATGTAGGTTTTTTCAGGATGGAAGGTTCTGTCGTGTATAGAGCCTTTTGATTGGCCCCTACAGCAGGCAGAGCAAAACCATCAGTGTAAATTATATAGTCATGACGACCTAGAGTCATAATTTCATTAGGCAGTGGATATGCTTGCTCATACCGGAGAAATTCTTGTGTTTGTAATGTAGCGTCAAATCTGTAGTCTACATTCGTTGCAGTGAGGGAGTTTGCCCACATTATCCTTCTTGGATATAGTGCTTCCTTTAGCATTCACAACACTTGTTCTGGTATCCACCTCTAAAGTCAGTACCGGTGTCACAACAATATTACGTTTCCCTTGAGCCTGGGCACTCTCTCTCAATAGGGCAGTCTGTACTGTTGTCAGTATTTTTCAGTAGGTGCAAAACACATTTCCGCATTGTTATAGAGATGCAATTTATATGCCATTGGTACTGTGTTACCTTCATTGAACGTGACATGTGTACCCTAATGTACCCATGATTATACGGATCACCAGGCTTGTAGTGTTTACACGTGTGTGTAAGTGATTGTAAGTGATCAAGTCAGCCTGAACGTAATGTAACATTTTTATGTGCTCCTGTGTCTAATATGTGCTTAAAAAGTCTGAACAAACAAGATCAAAGAATGGTTTACCTATTCTGCATGGTGAGGAAAGTATGTTCTGCCAAAAGTTTGAAATTCTAATATGGCTTTTAATCATTGGATGTTGGAGCAATGCACATTTTTCCATAATGCATTGCCAGGCTCGTGCCTTCACTTGACAGATTTTATCCCAGAAACAGGACACAACAATTTTTGTTTTTTTAAAATTTAATCTATAGTCCATATGAGCAAACTCCAAGATGATATGGTCCACTCTAGTCAAGTGTTCCATCAGGCCATCGTCTATTAAGTATATGTCATCAACATATGACAATGACTGGTCATCAAAGTTTGTCATGTAGTTCTGTGACTCTGACTGAAAACAGCAAGGGGCTTTTCTTATACCCCTGTAGAAAAAAGGAAAATAGTTTTTGAGAACCTAGCACTCTGAAGACTGCCAAATATCTGCTTCCAGGTGCTATATTTTGGCAGGAAAATCTATTTGAGATGTCTAGAGTTGGTTTGTATTTTTTTTGCACAATGTTATTCAATGTGTGCATTTTGTACAGTAGATGCATGAGTAGTTCCGTTTAAATGTCTCTAATCGATAAAACGATATGGTTGATATGGTTTCATTACTGCAAACAGAGGAATATTAATTGAAGAGGTGCACCTTTCAATCACACCTTGATATTCAAGTTGTTTTAGGATTATCCCTAACTTGTTTTGCTTAATTTTCTACTGTGTATTGTCTTTAAGATTATAAGGTTGTCCTCAATGGTATGTCATGATAAGGTGCACCATCATGCCGAACCATATGGTTGTGGTGTAATGCAGGAGCCAGCACTAAAGCCCACTCCCTGGTGTATGAGTGTTTAAATGATTCTTGAACAAGGTCGGAGAAGGCTGGTAAAATCACCATTTCCCCTTAGGGACATCCATTACCAAGACAGGTGGACAATCTTTTTTGGCAAGGAACATGTCAAACCTTGAGTGACTTCCTCCCAAAAGAGGACATTTATAAATCTGGGCATGTCCCCTTCCAACCGTAGTTGGACTTTGTACAAACTATGTGGAATGCTCACCCTGATATCCAATGTTTTGATCGTGATATACTCACTCAGCGCTACTCCCACTAGACAATCCATCAGGTTTCTGGCAAACTATTGTAACTTCTGCAACGCTTTCCAGCATGGCCAATGCCCATTCCCCGTTCAGATGCAGAGTCTTCAAAATCCGTGGCATACCTGAACTTTGGTCTGGCTACCCTCTTCTTTTTAAATAAAGGTTTTTATATTTTAGGCTTGTCTTCCTATTTATTATGTATTCAGATGATTGGTGCAAGTTCTTTCTTGATTTTACATGCTCTTTTGATCTGTGCTCTGATCGTCCTCCTTTCTCCTAACTTTTATCAAATTAATCCTGAAAGGAATGAAAAGAACATGATACCTATTGAGTGGTTCAACATTATCATGGTTAAGTAAATGTTAACTATTTTGGAATATTGCTGTGCAGGAGACCAACCCTGTGATTTTGCTTTAGCCTTTTCAGAATTACTCTTCAATTGTTGTGTTCCTGGCCTGGCTCCCAAATGATCTCTACCCAGTGTATCACAGGTTTCTTCAATAATGTTAAGCAATACGCGCTCCTGCTGGGCAGGAGTCAAATCCCTTAGGAGTTGGCGTGTAGCTAATGCTGCTACTTCCCCTTTAATGTTACTCAACATTATGGCGAATACTGCGGCAAAGTTGCCCATGAGCTTCATCCCTAAGTTCAAGGCAGGTGCTGCCCCATGCTCATTCTGTACCTGATATAATACCGCAGGTTGAAACACCAATGTAGGGGTAGCATGTGCTCTGGTATATACTGCAGTGAAGACTGTACTCCAAGTGGCACAATCCTCTGCCGTGGAGCCATCCCAAATGTCAAGCAAATTGTTAGTATTAGAATAGGGGATCTCTAATTGGCTGAGGAAGTCCCCTTAGACCAAATAGGGACCCTCGCTTCTAGTCAGGGAAAGGAGGGACACCCTCTTCGATAACCCCTGCTCACCCCTGCACGAGCAGCCAGGCTTCTCTTTAATATTTACAACAAGGGGTGGTGAGGGACAGAGTCTCTGAATTAAGCAGAAAGCTCTCACCCAGTCAAGAGATCAGGGCTAGATCCAACACCGTTTTTTAGCTCACTGCACCATCCCAGTTTCAGAACCTGGCTGTATGCAAATTAGTCTGTTCCTGTCCCAGTGCATGATGGGAACAGGGCAAACCAAACTACAAAAGCCAATTCTTACACTGGGAAGGAAACAAGCTCCCGGGGACCGGTTTCTGGCATTACAGCCGTCTTCGGCCCGGTTTGCTTGAATCCTGATGGTGCAATGAGCAAGGGTCTCACATCTGAGAATACCCTTCCACGCTTAGGGTGGACAAAAATATTTACAACAAGGGATGGTGAGGGACAGAGTCTCTGAATTAAGCAGAAAGCTCTCACCCAGTCAAGAGATCAGGGCTAGATCCAACACCGTTTTTTAGCTCACTGCACCATCCCAGTTTCAGAACCTGGCTGTATGCAAATTAGTCTGTTCCTGTTCCTGGCCCAGTGCATGATGGGAACAGGGCAAACCAAACTACAAAAGCCAATTCTTACACTGGGAAGGAAACAAGCTCCCGGGGACCGGTTTCTGGCATTACAGCCGTCTTCGGCCCGGTTTGCTTGAACCCTGATGGTGCAATGAGCAAGGGTCTCACATCTGAGAATACCCTTCCACGCTTAGGGTGGACAAAAATATTTACAACAAGGGGTGGTGAGGGACAGAGTCTCTGAATTAAGCAGAAAGCTCTCACCCAGTCAAGAGATCAGGGCTAGATCCAACACCGTTTTTTAGCTCACTGCACCATCCCAGTTTCAGAACCTGGCTGTATGCAAATTAGTCTGTTCCTGTCCCAGTGCATGATGGGAACAGGGCAAACCAAACTACAAAAGCCAATTCTTACACTGGGAAGGAAACAAGCTCCCGGGGACCTGTTTCTGGCATTACAGCCGTCTTCCGCCCGGTTTGCTTGAATCCTGATGGTGCAATGAGCAAGGGTCTCACATCTGAGAATACCCTTCCACGCTTAGGGTGGACAAAAATATTTACAACAAGGGGTGGTGAGGGACAGAGTCTCTGAATTAAGCAGAAAGCTCTCACCCAGTCAAGAGATCAGGGCTAGATCCAACACCGTGTTTTAGCTCACTGCACCATCCCAGTTTCAACACCTGGCTGTATGCAAATTAGTCTGTTCCTGTCCCAGTGCATGATGGGAACAGGGCAAACCAAACTACAAAAGCCAATTCTTACACTGGGAAGGAAACAAGCTCCCGGGGACCGGTTTCTGGCATTACAGCCGTCTTCGGCCCGGTTTGCTTGAATCCTGATGGTGCAATGAGCAAGGGTCTCACATCTGAGAATACCCTTCCACGCTTAGGTTGGACAAAAATATTTACAACAAGGGGTGGTGAGGGACAGAGTCTCTGAATTAAGCAGAAAGCTCTCACCCAGTCAAGAGATCAGGGCTAGATCCAACACCGTTTTTTAGCTCACTGCACCATCCCAGTTTCAGAACCTGGCTGTATGCAAATTAGTCTGTTCCTGTCCCAGTGCATGATGGGAACAGGGCAAACCAAACTACAAAAGCCAATTCTTACACTGGGAAGGAAACAGGCTTCTCTTTAAGGCAATGTGTAAAGTATTTGCTACCATACTCCCAGTGACACAGTGATAACACCACAAATGGACACCACACTGATGTATTAAAATAGTGGTATCTTTATCAGAAAAAAAATACAGTAAGACCAAACGATAAAAATCCAACATATGCGTATTCGTAATATTTCACTTTGCCGGTTATTAGGCCAACAAACACTTGAAGGTTTTTGCAGTAATAATGAGCAGTTCACAATGCTCAAATGCAGTCCTAAAACAATGCCATGCTGTTCGTAATGCCGTTCATATCATCAGACTAATGCAGAGCGTTAATGCAAGAATAATGCAATCCTTAATGCACGTAATCAGGCAATTCGTAATGCAAGAATAATGCAATCCTCAATGCACATACTCAGGTAGTTCGTAATGCAAGTATAACGCACTTTTTAATGCAAGTAATACGACAGTTCGTAATGCGAGAATAATTCAATCCTCAGTGCACATAATAAGGCAGTTCATAATGCGAGAATAATTCAATCCTCAATACAAATAATAAGGCAGTTCATAATGCAAGTATAACGCACTCCTTAATGCAAGTATAACGCACCCCGTAATGCAAGTAATACGGCGGTTCGTAATGCGAGAATAATTCAATCTCAATGCGAGTAATGAGGCAGTTTGTAATGAAGGAATAATACAATCCCTAACGCAAGTAATAAGGCAGTCCGCAATGCAGGAATAATACCAGACCAATCAACGCAATTAGCACGGGCACCACTAGGCCCCAACCACAGACACCAGTCCCGAACCTCCGAAGGCGGCCACGGTACTGCCGTGAATGTCGTGCCGCTCGAGGACCGAGTGCGTCTAACACAATGCAGCAGGAGAGAGACGGGAGCACACCTGTACTCCTCCTGCACGCCTCCCCAGGCCACACATGCTTGCGGCTCCCGACCGGAGACCAAGCCTTACCTGGAGGATGTGCTACCTCGCTCTCTCTCTCTCTCTCTGCTCGTCAGATGTCCTTCTGAGCGCTCCTGCTGACGACACAGCTCCGATGCAAGGCGATACACTAGCCGGACAGGTTACCGCGCTGCCTTCTCCATTGCTGATGATCTTGGGAAGATCCCTCTTGCGAAGAACGATCACGATTACCTCATAACTTCCTTAGCTTTATGAAATCCTTCAGCACATTGCGGCTTGGGCCGGCGGCGATCTTGATCCGCAGCTTCAGTTACAATAATGGCTCGGGCCATAAACAACTTCACAGCAGCGTGGACGATGATTCACGCTGCGGGGGCACTGCAGTCATGGGGCACTTACAACTCAGCAACACAGACCCCAACGGCAGTCTCAGGCTGCACACTCACAGGCACAAAGCGTCGCTGAGACTCGGTTGGGTTTCAGGCCACACTGTCCCAGGGCAATGCTTACGAAAGTCTCAGGCTGCAAAAAGCACACACAGTGCCGCTGAGACACACTTGGAAACTTTGATGTTCCAGAGTTTCTACAACATGGAGCCAGCTCTACTCAGGCCCTTGGGGACAAGTAACTTCGGGACACAGCACACAGCAAAGTCCTTTCAAGCAGGGGACACAGCGCACAGCAAAGTCCCTTAGCCTCTCCTTTGTTAAACCAGCAAATGGCAGGCCAGCCCCAGAACAAACAGCAAGGGTCAGTCCTTCTCTTCAGTCTCTTCAGCTGTTCTTCCATGGCAGAGGTTCCTCTTGACCACAAAGTAGTTTCAATCCTTTTCAGTCATTATCAGTCCAACATTCAGGGGTTTCAGCTCTCGTAGTTACACCCCTAAATGTCTTTGAAGTCTTTGTGTTCAGGGGGCACTGACCCCTGTCCATACCAGTTCTGGGAGTCTCCCTGCCAGTGACACTTCTTCATTTGATTACTGGGGGTCTGGTTGCTCAAACACTCAGCAGGAGGTGGAGCCATTCTTTTATGGCATCAGCCCAGCCCTCTTCACCTCCATGGGCTACTCCTCCCCCCTACACTCAGGTGCATGTCAGCCTGTTGCTGTCTCACCTCCTCCCCGGGTCAAGACATTTCCCAGATCCTATCACATTCACATCCCGACAGTCAAGCAGCAACCAGGCAGAGATATACAAAATTCTTAGAACAAAGAAACCAGGCACTTCTAAAAGCGCAGTTTCTAAATACACAATGCAAAAACCACCTTCACAAAAAGATGTGCTAATAAATTGTGAGTTCAAGCACACTGAACTTCACCTCTCCAGCTTAAGCCTATGGGAAGATAGGCTGGAAACAAATTACACAGCCTTCGCCATTCTGTCCTATTGGCAAGATAGCCTTGCAAAAGTGAAAAACGAAATGGAGAGTATTTCACTGTCAGTACATGGTACACACCTCAGTACATGTCCTACCTTTCTAATGTGCATGGAAAGGGAAGGGTAAGGCCTGGCAAGTGGGTGCACTTGTCAGGACAACGCGGCAGTTAGCAAACTGCGTGCCGGCACTGCAGTGGCATGCCTGAGGTCTCTCCTTAGGGCTACTTGTGTGGGTGGCACAATTAGTGCTGCAGGCCCACGAGTAGCATTTGCACTACCAGCCCTGACACAGATAGTGCACTTTACTAGGGACTTTACTAGTAGGAAAACATATCAATTATGGACAACCAATTACCAAAACACATTTATAGAGGGAGCACTTGCACTTTGACACTGATCAGCAGTGGTCAAGTGCCCAAAGCATCTAAGTCGGCAACATTATGTCAGAAAAAGGTCTAGGAGGAAAGCAAAAAGTTTAAGGAACTTTAGCCACAAACGGCCAAGTCCAACAGTTAGTATTCTATGTTTTCCTCTGGGCCCTTACGGGGAAACACTGATTAAAGCTGGTTTGCTTTATGTGCAATCCAAAATGGAATTTCTTCTCCTTCTGTGGGAACGTTTCCCAATACTACATTCAATGCTTGGAGGCTAATGCCTGGTGTAGCTATTTGTGGTGCTACCACTTGAACAGTCCACGCAGGACAAATGTTAATGTCCGCATCATGAAATGGGTAGACTTGTGTACATTGTTACTAGATTATCATTTAATCCTCGCAGCTGGCCTGCAGTCAAACAATCAACATCAGGATGCAATGTGTAACTGGCTAGGAGTGGCCATGATGCATCCTCATTGCTGAATGGGCCCAGTCTCACATTTTGTATACTATGGGGGAGGGTGCCTTGAAACCAATTAGCTTGTTCAGGAGACACAGCTGAATTTCTAAAACAGTACTGAAAGAAAATCAGAAAGAAATCACATGTCCATTAGGACAAACCAAAAATAGGCACTACTTCCTGATCCAGAGCTTTTTTTGTGTGGATTTCTATAAGCGGTTGATATTTACCAGAGAACATTGTGGCAAACATTGATTGCTATCTGCAACTGCACCATTGCTCTCTCTCTCTATACATAAACTATATATATATACTTTTTTCCCCGGTGATTAGAGAGACACTTGTGAGGGCATTCTCATCTTCCAAATTTCCACAAAGTAAATGTACTTCGAAGTATAGGATGTGCACAGCCTAGTTTCTGTCTATAGTTATCCGTGCCTCCTGGGTATCACTCTCCTCCTGGAGTGTAAATGAATAATCTACTGGTCGCAGGACTATTACCCCATAGTCCTCTCACCCTGGGCACAAGAAAGTGGCTGATACTTCAGCTAATGAAATTCAAACGTGATTCTGTTTTGCTTTCAAAAATGGTTCAATCAAATTTATTCATCATCACTTTTCAATATGTTCATGTTGTATTCACATGTATATTCTTTTCTTCAAAAATGTTTTATCTTGTCCCCAATTTTATCAATTCCAATGCATTTCGGTGCCCTCAGCACCTTCATCAGGGAAACCTGTGAATTTACAAATAAAACTTGCTTCAACCTGTCCTGTTCACATAAGCAAACAATAATAGCGTAAATAAGGGATTAGTATTATGGCAGTGTGCATTCACAAGCTCCTGCTTTATAGAGTGGTGTTAATCATTACGCGCTAGCTGAAAAATGCTCGGTGCTCAATTATTCTCGTGTTCCACTTTGCCAGCCTTCCGTATCTAGTGTAATCAGAAAAATGTGTAGCGCGTTTGTTCAAACATTTACTAATGATGCCACGGTGTTAAACGGCCGCCCAAACGCTATTGAAAAGTGATGATGAATACATTTGATTGAACCATTTTTGAAAGCAAAACAGAATCACGTTTGAATTTCATTAGCTGAAGTATCAGCCACGTTCTTGTGCACAAAGCAAATGTATTCATATGAGCACATCAGCATATTTATCTATTATATCTTTATGTATGTATGTATATATTTATGTATCTATTTTCTTATTTATTTATTAAACATATATCAAATAGTGCAAACATTGCATTTTCAACAATGTGCAATAGCAACATTTCAAAATTGACAGTGGGCTGAAAGTCATCAAATCAATATAATAACCATTCAAATGTTTTCAAAGCATAATTTATTCCTTTTGCGGCCTTCATAAAGTTATATGGAAAACTATACAACTTTGCGAAGTTAGCAAACTTTTTTTGTACCACATGACTAAGACTCATGAGTTTTGGGGAACTTTATGATGCATGCATCCTCAATTAATTGCATTGTAGTTTGCTTTATGTATACTTTGGCGAATACAGCTGGGTCTGTATTATGAGTAGGAAGATAATCTTGATTTGGCAGTGGAAGAAATTCCACAGTAGAGATGGATACCTTTAATGACACAGTATTTCCAATACTCCAGAATATTGTACCCTGCTGATTATGATCTTTTATACTGTAGAAATTATCTTGCAACGCTGAAGAGAACCTCTCACTGGCAATGGTGAAGGGAGACACACACATTTGCAAACTACTTTAAGGTCAAACATGTAGAATATTGTATCATTTCACCACTTTAAAAAAATACTTAAGATGCTCCTACTTTCATGTTCACCAAAACAACTGTATTGTGTAAAAACCAATAGCATTACATTTTGAAGGAATCCCACAGATTGTCAGCTGCTGAAGAATGAGACAGCTTCAGAGAGTTGGATATTTTATCCTAGACCCTGCTCCATGCTCCATAGATTTACTTGTTCATGGCTCTCAGCAACATTTAAGTCATGGGACCAATCAATTAATTCAGAACTTAGTCTGGAAAAGCAAGATTACCAAAGGATTGTGTAATAATAGTAATTTATTTTACACATAAAACTAATATCAACGTTTTTTGTTTTATTTAAGGCTGCAAAAAACAAGCTTAACTATTACTTCCTATAAAGGTACTCAATGTATCAATCTCAAATGAAATGGGCAACTTGTTCTCGTATCAAAGCGTTGGACTCTCAATTTAGTTTAATTTTGACTGAAACATCAAAAGGCATTAAGTGGTGAGTCTTAAGGATAGTATAGGCGAGCACATGGCTAACTAACATGTCTGCCTCAACCAAAATGGCTTCTGCTCATGCTAACAGTGATTTCTGATAGTTTCCACAGACGGCCCTTTTAGTGCTAGCTGAAGATATCTCTATGTTCTGAAAGGAATATAGAAAATATTTTACACCTCTATTCTCATCATATTGCTAACTTCTAGGTCTAATGCACATTAGTCGTTCAGATTCTTAACCTTGCGCTTGGTAGGTATACAAATAAAGACACAAAAGGGAACAAAGCATCGGGCCACATTGTATGCATAGACAGGATGACAGTAGGATCGCAAAGAATATACATAGAATTGTCAACAGTTTCCAGGCTTAAGAATCAAACAATGTCCCTAACCAGCCAATTAAAGTCCAAGTTCCTATATCGGGATGCATTTCAGTGGTTGTTTTAGGCCGATTGGAAACAGCCAACAGCACATGTTTGATGCAATCTCTAAATAATTTTTTTTTTAATAAACCTTCCAGTGTTCTTCTTTATGAGGGCTAGGATACCAATGATATGTTCAGGAGGAGGGAATAGTAGTATTTATCAAAGTGTGCACAAAACATTTCTCTTGCAGAAAAGACAGCACTCCAAAGGCAAATATTAAAGCAGATACACATATTATCGCAAAAAATTTTTTGCTTTGGGGGATCCTGGAGGACCAAACAGGCCATGGGAATTAGGGTGTGCAACCGCAAGCGGGCTGCTCCTCCTCAAAAATGGGACAACCAAAGTGGTACATTGCTTGGAAACTAGAAGCCGCTGAACAACTAACCAGAGGGGAGTTTTCTCCCTGTGTTCGTCTGAGCCTCACAGGCAGGCTCCTATTGTTCATCAAATATTCACTTTTCCCACAGTGGAGCTGCACAATCTGCAGCTCAGGAAAACAATCACGGCCCAGGCTGAAAAAGAAAACTTTCTTTCAGGATAGGGCAATCACCTTCCAGGGCAAATACCCTCAATGATCCTGTTCAGTGTCTCAGGCAGTGCACCAGTATTTTTCACTTTAATCTAACAGGCACCGGAGACACATCACTTGTACCCTAACTCATGCCCTTCCCTGACTCCTGTGTTGCTCTGCTGGTGCACTGCTCTTTCGTTGGGGCTGCAGATTGTGCCCAGTGTGCGCAGGCACCTATTGATCAAAAAACAGAGGTGCAGACTTGCATTCACTTAGGGACCAGGACTCAGAGGCCTGATGCTGGAGTAGCAGAAGCAACCCTTGTTTCAGAGGGGGTTGCCTCAAGCAAAGCCTCCTTGTTAGTCAGTGACTCTCTCAGCTGGGCATTAAAAACACGATCAATGGGAAGGCTAAATTCTCTGTCCTGATTTGTGACAACATCTTTTGCCCAAGACAGTGGCAGTGGTACACGCTTCACATCGCTTTTATTGACCCAGTGCTTCCGGCCTTCTACCTTCACTGCGGTCCTAGTTGCCAGCAACAACTGTGCTGGTTCTCTTTACCTCGGCTCCAAGCTGGACTGGTGCTGAGTCCCTAGGCTGGATCTGATGTCTGGGCCCCTCTGGCAATGGTTGTAGGGCAGCAGATATCTATTGGTAAACAGAACAAAGATCTTTAGACAAGGCATAGAAATAATCTATTAATATAGAGGATACTCTATTTCAGAAAACTTCTTTAGTCTCGGGTGTCCCATACATTAGCAGGACACCCAAGAACCACTTGATCTATCTGAAAGATTAAAAAAACACCCTGGACCTATAAGCGAGTATAAAAGGAAATTTTGGTGAACTGACACGAGTAAAATCTTACACAATTTGATTTGTTTCTCCCATTCCCAAGCAGCCAAGGACGTCTGTGTTTATATACTAAATTCTGAGGGAAAAGAAAAACAATACATACACACTCTGAATCCTTCCATTTGTGTATTCCTATATTATTCATCTAAAGAACCTAAAAAAATGGAATTTTCAGAACAACTATTCATTTGTGCTTTTTGTATCAGCAAGCTTGTGTTTCATAAGTCATATAGTTCACAACACTTCTACTTGTGAACCTTCCACTACTGTACAGGGCTGCAGACACTTCGAGAATTATTTTCCTTATGTTAAAACACCTACATTTTACACTTATGACCATGCTCTCATGGTATAGGCGCTGCAGGAAAATCTCAAAACTGTGTATGTAACAGAGATCAATATTACATGAATAACTGATCAATTAAGCATAACCTAGAAGGTAGATCAGTTTTCCAGCAGAACTTGTTTGTGGCAGACAAGGAATCAAGGAAAGAACATTTTGTTCTTAAATATGTGTGCCAAGGGCATATGGGCTTCTTTCCTAGCATTGTGACACATATGTAACATACTTTTCATGATCTGGGCCAAGTAATATCATATGCAGGGAAAAACCTATTCGCCCACTCTAATAAGGGCTGTCAGCTCAATTACACAGACTAACTAATAAAGGGCTCATAATGCTTCTGCGACTTTATGTAGTGCTGAAACTACCCACATATAGTTCCCCTTGAAGGTCAAATTAAGTAACATCAGTCTATTCTACCCATCCTTTAATGATTTCCTCAGTTTGAAGACAGAATGAGCAGGAACATGGCATATTTATTTATTCATTTTGTTAAAAAAGTATTACTTAATAGCCAATTAGACGTGCACTAGTGAGGTGCTTTGTCTCAATTGATTCAAGAACATATTCACAGCGTCCTGTGAAATGAATGACTAATGCAAGCCCAACCAATTGCGTCATGGCCGTTCCTAGACAGCTTAGACTGGCTCAAGAGAGAGAGAGAGAGAGAGAGAGAGAGAGAGAGAGACAACAAGCTAGCCAGGGTACTTTACACATAGAATAGCTCACAATAATGCACATAATAGCACAAAAAACAAGAAAAAGGACAATGTGTTACTTAATTTTGTTTACCCTTAATTTGCTCAGGAGCTAGTCTCCTATGCTAGTCTCCTACCCCCCTTCAACAGTAGGTAACCTAAACAGGTGACCTCCTATCGACAATATTTACCTCCCTTTTTCGGCAGCTGGGCACAAACAGACTTGTAGGAGGTAAAAAGCTAGGGGAATCCATATCAAGGAAGCCACATCCAATACTATTGGACAGTACCACTTTGTAAGTTTTAGTGGACAAGCACATTGAGCTAACTAGAACACATTAATAAATAACCAATTCCTTTAGCTTATTGAGCTGTGTAACATAATAGCACATTAATGCAAACTTTATTTCATAGCTTTTTTATCTGGTACTAGCACAACAATTTTAAGTGGAAACCAGTATTTTTTTATGCATGGCAGACCTATTCTCTGCACATGACCTACAGACGCTGCTACCCATTGATAATGTTATTCAATAGGATAAACCCCACCCTGCATATCTCCTACACTTGTATTAATTCTCAAGAAAACAGTGATATCCCCATTTGCTCCTAACAGAATATGCAATATTTCCTTTAGCTAATGTTACCTAAAACAGATCAGTGGTGTTCAATCTTGTTCCAGGTATGCCCAATCAAGGCTATAAGTTCTTTGAAACAACAAAGTAAATTCTTCCATTTCTTAAAAGTAGTTAAATTACTAATGACGATATCCCAAATATTAATAACATACATTGAAAATTAATTTGACCCTAATTTTCCTAGGCACATTATAGCCTCAGACATCATTAGAGCAAAATTGACATTACCTCTGAAGTGTGCGTTTGATTAACATGTGTTCCCTTCTGGCACCCGTGTAATTATGTATCAAAGTTTTTAAACTATTTCTTTTAATCAATTGTGTATGTCTGTTTAATCTTTTCTAAACTATTGCATTTAACGAGGAAACAACTGTTTATTGATGTATTTTAAATGTATGTTTGTGCTTTTGTGAGATTAATCTTCGAATAAAGCTAAAATTGAACATTAACATGTGTTATTTGCTGTAGACCAAAATAGAAGCAAATCGGCTGAAAAGGAATATGTTCCCCGCTCAATCAAATACAGCCCTGTATATTTTTTTAATTTTTATTTATATAATTACGACAAGGGCTATAGACTAATTGTACAACTTCCATTTACACAATTATATATGTACATGTACACATGAAGAAACACTGAGATACTTTCATAGTGCAATGTAGAAATCACACACTGTCACAGTGGCTAACCTCTGATATAAAAAATGCTCCAAAACTCCCTGCTTGGAAATGTTGCGTTCAGTAGTGCTGGTCAGTTCTAAATACAGAACTTGGCCTCTGACCCTTAAATCTGCTGTCCCCTGTCTGAGCAAGGCTATTCCCATGGGGCCTTTAAAATTCAAAGTAACTCTCAAGAAGCATGATTGAAGGGCATTCCTGCTCTGTGCCTTTCTGCTGATAATTTAAAAGTAGAATGCAACTTTTGCTGTCTTATTTTTGTTTTTATTCCTGTGTAATGGGCATGCTAGCACCTAAAGAACTTGCTCAAAATTTCAGTTTTCTGAATGCCATAATGCGCCCAGAATTCTTGTGCACAAAAGCTTGCATAAAGGCTTGCAATATAATTCACACATCTGTACAGCTACTCTTTGCATAACTTTTAATAGCCTTTATATTTGATACTGCAGCCATTACGCCATACTACATTTTAAGTTTGTCACTAAGAGACAGTAATATTGGCGTTGTTAGAAAAGCTAATATTCCCCCTTTAATTTGGTGCAACAACATTTTTAACCATTTGGAGATAGAAATCTTAATGTGCACATTGGAATCTGAATACATCCTTTGCACAGGATAATTTTCTACAGTGCTAAATAATATTGAATTTTCTCAGTAGTGATATTAGACATTATAAAGATCATAATGCAAAAACGATTTTAGTGCAATGATTTTATATAATTTTTTCATGTAGTCATTTTAAAAAAAAATAATGATCATTAACCCTTTAGTTGTTTCTACTTATAAAAAGCAAGCCTTATTCCTTTCCTTTCACCTTTAAATGCATTTATTTATAACACTAAGCACAGAAGCTTTACTGAAACATAAAAAGTTTGTGAGACTTTTTAGAGGGCAGTAATTATTTACCATCAGATCCACTGATGTGCTTATTAGAAAAGCAACAGGAAAGGAAGTCCTTACATTTTATCCTTTCTCTTTTATCCAGAATATTGAAGCTGTATTTCTAACTTTTAAAATGAGTAGTCTTTAATGCATGTGCCATTCATACCATGTTGTACTAATTTAAAACCTAGTTGCCACAGCATTTATCTGTAGCTTATGACTGAGCCATGTATTATTTACTCAGCTGTGTTTTATGACCAGCAGGCGTTAGCTTCTACGCTTTTTCAAGAGAAAAAAAAGCCTTGCTATATTCTAATGTCCTCACAGAAACCCCAAAAAGTTGATAAACCATTCATTACCTCCCTCTGCTCTGACAACAGCTTTCTTTGGACAGACAGCTTTGAGCAGTTGTTAAAAGCTCTCTTTCTGCGCCAGAAATGAGCACTGTTCATTCTATTTAAGACCCAGGCATTTCAAGCCAGTGAAAATCTATTGTTTTGCAGTGTGGTACAAGAAGGATGCTTTTATTTTAGCAGCAACCAAATACTCAGATAACGTGAATGCCTTTTGATATTTAATTTAATGTATCTAAGGATAATGCTGTAACATTTTGTATTGAGTCCTGGGTGTGTAAAATACATAAATGTGTTTTTTTCTGTGAGGCTTACTTTTTCCTAGTGAGTTTTCATTCAATTTTTTTTTACCATTGTGGCAATGTTCACACATCTATACTTTGTTAATTCTTTACTTTTAATAGTAGCATGCAGCTACTTAGTATATGTTATATCATTTATCCTTTGAATTTTTAAGTGTAATTCTTCCAATGGCTTCTGCAGAACACAATGATAACAACAAACCAATTTGAGCTCATTCCAGTCATTTTCAAGAAGGGGGCCTCACACTCATAACACAGTTTGCAAAGACAAGCCATCCAAACACAAAAAAGTACAGTCGCTACTCACTCAAACAAGAACTTCACAAGCATTACCACAGGTTCAGTAAACAATTACTCATAGACACACAAACACACAACCAAAGCACAAATCAACATTTAGGACAAAAACGAGAGGCAGCCCACAGACTGTACTCAAGCCAAACTAATTGTAAATACCAATTGTAAATCATATTTACAAATGAAAAAGCTCTAAAAAATAGTACAGAGACTGCACCAAGACAAGTAAACAGCCCAAAGACTCTTCCATGTTCAAGAAGACAGGCTGTAGTCCTAGACCTTTTCCAAAATACACCGAAATACCAGTTGGGCTGGCGGAACACTCAAGAGCGCTCTGAATCACCACTTACTAAGTGCGTAGATCAGGATCCCTGATGGTGTATTCGTAACACAGTGTACCATACATTATGGAAGAAATACCATATTTAATGTACATAAAACTATTAGGTGCCCCATCTAGGGTAGCCGGCTGAGTACTTTCTAAATCCATATTGGAATCACGAAGATAGCAACACATTCTACGTAGTGTTCTAGAAGCAGGCATGCCCAAAACATTACAATGTAATGTAATATTATTGTCAAAGCGTATTCATCCTGTGAATTTATCAAATAGTAGAGAAAAATCTCCTCATTACCTGCCTTTATTTTCTGCAGCAAACAAACAAACAAATCAGAATCTTGGCCAAGCTAATTCAAAACAAGAGTGTCGCTATAGCGACCTTAATAAAACCAAAGTCTCCAACCTCCACCTGCCAAGCTCTGGGTGACCTAACGGTCTGCTCAAGATACTCACGCCAAAGAAGATCTCAGTCGAAAGCGGCCACCCCCTGGAGGGTCAGATCGGGAAAACCAAAGAAACATGTAGTTCTGCAAAGACAAAGAACCTCCTCATGCAGTGTACCTCCTCAGTAGAGTCCTGCCCTCCATCACAACCGCACTTTTGGATGGCTGTGTCTCCGATGAGTACCTGTTCGGGCGCGAATTTGTTGAATAAAAAGCCTTTTCAGGGACTCACTGATGCACCGGTCCTTAAACCAACAAAGAAGAGATTGGCACGTAAGCTGGAATCAAAACAAGGTATTTATTATTCACTCATGAGTGGGACTACATCGATACAACACCCTCGGGCGCTGTATGAGGCAGTACAAGGAGTACAGAAGCCATTGGTCTTTTATATCCATTAGTTGCATTGTCAGCATGGGACCAGGGGGAGGTACTGGCACATACAAAAATAGTTATTGACTAACATGTTCATATAAATATGTCTTGGTCAGCAAAGTGGGAGAAGAAATATTTCTCCTTACATCAGTAAAAACAGCCTGACAGTTATAATCTAAGACAGGTGTACATTCTTGCAGCTACAGGCCTTGCTGAGCATGCACAATGCTCTGGCTCAGTGCTGAAGGAGTTAATTATAGTTGATGACTCAAGCAAAATACAAGGGCAGGCAACAGTGAAGACAGGAGAATCACATGGTGAGCACATGGCTAACTAAAATGGCTTTCACAACCAAAATGGCTTCAGCTCAAGCTGACAGCGATTTCTGCTAGTTTCCACAAAACCACTCACAACCTTTTCTCTAACTCTTTTTAAGGTATCATCCTTGTCATATGCCTTTATCCACTCCTCCTTTTGCAGGCTTTTGACTACATTAATCATAAAGATTCCTGCAACATACACATCATTCTAGGGATTCACATCAATCTTCCTGAGATTGCTCAGACTATCTGCCGTTACAGTTTTCTTTCCAGGTACATATTGGATTTCATAAAGACAATCCTGTAAGAGAATGGACAATCTTGCAGTTCTTGTTGAGGCTCTAGATAATCATTCAGTTGTTAAAAGCTTTTTCAAAGGCTTAGGATCTGATCTGATCTTAAGATAAACTTTCTTCCTCATAAGAACTTTCAAAAATCCTCCAGGGCCCATGCACATGCCAATGACTCTCGCTCTACTACAGAGTACTTCCCCTCAGTAGGGGAAACTAATGTTGAAGCAAAAGCTATAACAAACTAATTTCCTTGTACTCCCTTCTGAGTGAGTATGCTTCCTAAATGTTTCCCACTGGCATCTGTGGGGACAAAAGTTCCAGACATGGGGTCAAAACTTTGCAGAGTGGGTGCTTTACCTATGCTTATTTGATCTCTAGAAATTACCTTTGGCAAGAGCCGGACCACTCAAATTAGCTTTTGTTCTTCAATAACATGTGCATGTCATGCATCTTCTCAGAAATGTTTTCAAAAAACTTTAAATAAAACTCTGCCAAACCAAAGAAAGATAAAGGTTCATCCTTATTTTTAGGTGATGGTGTCTTATTTATACACTCCACAAGTTTCTCCTTGAGTTTAATCCCCTTTTTACTAATCTCATGCTCGAGATATGTGACTTTTCTTTCAGCAAACCTGCATTCATTAATTTCCACAGTTAAACCTTTTTTACTGAAATGTTCAACACCTTTCTTAATATTGCATCATAGTTCTTCCTAGTCTTCCTCATGATCAATATGTTATCCTGGAAGAATGTTACTTCATGAATGCCCCCAAAAAGTTGTGTCATGAGTCTTTGAAAAACTGCTGTCACCGATGCTTGGCCAAATGGCATGCATCGAAATAGGTATCAGCCAAATGGTGTAAAAAAGTCAGTAAGATGTCTGCTCCCAGGATCCTGTGCTGCCTGATGCAGTCCAGGATCCTGCAGATAGATCTAATGTAGAAAACCATTTAGAAGCTCTGGTTTACAACATTTTGTCTATCTGTGACAAGGGGAATTGATCCACAATTATGGGTCCGATTACTATGTCGTTTGGAAGCTGTCCCAAACTAATCAGTTCTGGACTATTTTAAAAATAAATTGGGTCCTGTGAGTCCAGATGACCGATTATGATGCCTCCCAACATCATTCGGTCAGACTCGCATTGACTTCAATGGGATTCTGTGTTCCGAAAGTGAACACAGGCTCCATTGAAAATAGGGGTGGTTGGGGAAAACCTTGCACCCTGTGGTGGGCACCCCATGGTGCCTACCACATTGTGCATGGTTGGGAAAAGGGGTCCTTTGGGTACCTCACAGACCCCATTCGAACACCTCCTCTTGAACGGGGGCCCGCAATTGGCCCCCAAAGAACGATTCCGAAAGCCGTCTCATCTCGGGCAAACCAAATTGGAACGGCTGTCCAAATCGGTCATCGTAATCGTTCGTCCAGAAACCAAATCCATAGAGATGCACAAATCGGCATTGAAAGACTCAGGCTGTCGGGATGACTTTCAGAACCGTTTTGGTCTGTTCGAATGGTTTCCGGGCATCGTTATCGGTACTTGGGAATTCGGTAGGTAACAAGGGTTCTGAATCATATTCAACAGTACCAAATTCCACCTGAAGCTCTTCCTAATGACATCATAATTGGCCCATGTGTTGTTTTTTAAGCCTCCTTAAATTAACAAGCAGCCGCACTTTGCTGTTTGTTGACCTTGCCACTACCAATGAAGAAACCCATTCGGACACCTCTAAATGGTCTCCAGTTACAGTAACAAAGTGATTCTGACAAACATTCTCAGAAAATCATGATCCAGAATTGACTGCTACCTTCAATGATATACCCCCAAAGATACCCAACAAAGTGGTTTGCAATCACCAGCAATCTTTAGAACCACATTTATTTTGTAAACACATTTGGCATTCACATCACCCACACTCTTATCTGATGAAGAATCCTTTCCATCAATCTCCCTCACACATGCTACTTTACTATTTTTTTCATTCTCCTTATGTTTGCATCCCCTTGAGAATGGCACACCAAACCACACTGCAAGCACTTAGCTGATTTAGCCAGGCGCTTGTCAAATGTAGCAAAGTGTGCACTACTACTGCAATGATAGCATGTAAAATTAGGATTCTTTGTTGGGATGGTATGATCAGCCTTGCGCTTATCCTTCTTCGAGTTCTACAGACCTTGGTGCTGCACACATTTTGATTTACCATTTGAAAGTGTGTTTTTGTTCTTTGCATACATGACTATTTTATCCCTCATCAACTCATAGTGTAGGCTCTAAAATCTAGACGTAATTGCGATAATTTTTTTAAGCCAAGATATAATCCTCATTAGAATTGTGCTTCTCGTTTTCTGTGGAAAAAAATATTCCTCATGATAGCTGCACATACTGTAGATGAGAATTGCTCATCTAAATCCCATGGAGCCGACTGAAAAACATCGAAGTTTTCAGCACTTCTCTCATTTTTTTAAAGCCTGGTTGTTTATTCTCCATTTTTCTGGACCCAATCAATATATCAAAATTCTTTTCTTCCTTTCTGGTGTAAAAGATCCATTGTAATCTCTCATTGGCTATGCAGTTAAGAAAGCACTCTCCCTATTGTATAGCAGGCTCACTGGGGGTTGGTAAAATTCTTTAGGTGAACTTAGGTGCAACGCTGACTTAACCACTCTGGGGTCGCTTCACTTATGGACATACTGAATATTTCTTTTACTCTTTTTCATAGTTAATAAAAACAGAAATTAAGAAAAACATTGTAATGTATCAGAAGAAAACAGCACTTACTTATGTCAAGTTCCTGTCAGAAGTTTGTCACAAGGGAAAACAATTAAGTGGTAAAGGAAGAGGTTAGGGTGCCTTTGCACTTTAAATTCAAGCGCAGTGCATACATTCTCTTAGATCGGTTTCAACCCACTCCATACCACTCAGTTATTACCACACTCACACAGAAATGCACCGTAAATCCTCAGAGCAGTTCACCATCTCTCTGCATCCTTCACTCATTAGCTGTAATTAAACAAATATTGCCACACGTGGCCTTGTGTGATGACGTGCAGGTCAATGACCTACTCCTCCGTGGCTTAAAATAGGGTGACATGCCTGATGATGCGCTTAAGCCTCAACTGATCTGTAGAAACGTCCTTGGCAGATGTGTCGTCTTTGTGCTCCTGTCATGAGCCAGGTCGTGTTCGTCTTCATGCAGTGAAATGCAGCTTTTGAACACATCCCGCATTTCTACGTTTATCTTGACATGGTTTCCACCACAACTTCTGAAATGTGTTGAGCGTTGTGAAACGGTCAATCCCTCAACAGCCACCAGCATCAACTGCCAAGCTGGAAAAAAAGCCCAAAATCAAAAATACATTGGAGCAGTTGATAGACATTCCATGGTGTAGCCTGTAGTGGGAGACAGGACACCTTCAGAGGGCAGCGATCTCGCCAACAGCAAGCAATGATCATCTCTTTAAAAATCATATGCAGGGTAAATCTGTGGGTTCCTGAGGTTGCCCAGCTCATCAACAATTGCTGTAGTACCCATAGACTCAGGTAATCCTTGTAAGCTCTTCTTTATTGAACAACCTCATAGGACACATGGGAGCCAGTACACATAATTATTGCACCACTCCCTCTGCCCCAACATTACAAACATCTACCTAAATACCTAGAACATGCTAACCATTAAAACTCAAAATTCTGCATTATATTAATTTATTCGGCATGCCACCTCTTCATTCTATCCCTTTACTACAGTTGTTCCGCATTAAAGTACCTTTTCCCCTTCGCTAATATCAGAGGAGTTAGTGCAGAATTCTGGTGATGAATTTGCTTTTTTGAACATCCATACCCATCAACATGGTGCTGAGCTTATATTAATGAAGCCATATTTAATAAGAAGAGCAGGATTGCTTTCAAGCAGTAATTTCACCAGTCCTACAAGTTTTGTTGCGATGGAAGGCAAATAAAAACATTATATGGTAAGAACATTAATAATGTAATTTTAAGTTCAGCACCAATTACATTTCAATGACAAATATCAGCATAGTGCATTTGGAAGTTGCATTCTCTTTCTTTTGCAAAGTACCCCGGGTACATCTCAGTGAATTTCATCAGTGGTGTGCAAGCCTACAATCTTCCGAAGAGCATTGTGGGAGAGTGGTTTGGCATTCATTCTGCAGCTCATGCTATTCAACATTGTTGCCAAGCAACAGGCAACATTGAGCATTGAGAGAGAGTGGAATGGCATATAATTCTGCAGCAATCTCTATTCAACGTTGTTGCCATGCAACAGGCAGCGTGAGCTGCAATCCTGTGGATTAGCACGTAATCACATAGCACCCTCCATTCAACATTGAAGCCAAGCAACAGTCAAAACATGTTACAAGCCTATTTGCAGGAAAAAAGAAAGGCACCTTCAAATTGTATGTAGCCAAGGTTTGTCCTTCATTTCTAGAAATGAAGGACCAAAGAAGTTTGCATTTTGTTTTGGACCCCAACATACCAGAGCAAGGCTTCACTGTGTGTGACAGTGAGGATATGAGAAGTTGGGTAATGAATGATTTTCTCAAAGTTTTTGTTGGTAATTTTGGTAAATTGAAGGGTTTCATACAACTGATCAGATTGAAGCTGTATTTCTCACCCAAAATTTATAAAGTCAAGAGTATTCTTATTTTGAGGGATGAGGTCAAAATAGAACTTAAGCAGTTCGCAAAAGCTCATTATAATTGAACTAGTGGAAGTGTCAAGGTGGAGTTCCGCATAGGTCTTAGAGAGATGGGTCAATGTAAAATCTCGCTCTGTGTTGACCTAACAGGACTTAACAATAATATCATCGTGACTCTGTTCCCATTGACTAGAAATGATTAAATGTTCTCTTTCACCCAGAATGCTTATTGATTCTCCACAGTATGTCTGTCCTCTGCATATAACCAAATTTCCAGAGAAGCCATACGTTAAGAGAAGCCTCAATGCAAGTTAATAGTGCAAACTTTCTTTATTAGCATCCACCTACAGGTAACACAGCCACTGTCTGACTCAGAAAACATACAACTAAATCAGTGGTTTCCCAGAACACACACAGGGTTCTGTATGATGCCCCTAAAGCTCCATGCATTACATAATTATTAAAGGGCAAGTTACAATACATCTTCCTCTCTCCCCCACAACAACAACTAAATAAACAACATTGGAAGGAAAAATGAGGTTAACACCTTCACTGCTCTTTGAATTCTTCCCTTGTGCTGGGCTATAATGTTAATGGGTGTGGTCATGACGAACTCAGCTCGTCATGAGCACACAAGCACTGTGCCTCATGACGAGCTGAGCTCGTCATGAGCACTGAAGGGGTTAAGAAGGTAGATGGAACATGTTTCCTGCATTTCTCAGGGTAAAGGTGGCGATGAAAACTTAGGAAGGAAAAAAAGTATAAAAGAAACCAGGAAAGTATTATACAGTGACTGTTAACTTAAGTGAGTAAAATCCTCATAAGGTTGTATATATAAATAGGATATTCAAAACTGAAAAAATAGCAAGAATGTTGAGAGCAAGTGACACACTGGGTACAGGCTTGTACTAGAAGATAATAGTTGAGATACATAGGTGGCTACCTGAATCTAGGAGCATCAAGAGCATCTCGCGAACTACCAGAGTCATCTCACAATACAACTCCGGCCTCCTCGTCCCTTGGTACACAACTTCCTCTTTTATTGATTATATCTAGGTTGTGACTATCTTTAGGTAATGTGAACATGATTTGCACCTCTCTCCTCTCCCCCATTCAGCACCACAACATTCTTCTTGAAATCAATTATTTGCTTGGGACCCCGGAACTTAGTTTCCCACTTTGGGGCCCTCAAGGGTCTCTTTACATGGACCACCCCCCCAAACTTCCATTAGTTTTGCCTAACAGAATGCTTTACATCAAACTGCCTCTTGTATTTCTCCTGCTATTCTTTGATCTTCTGTGAAGTCCAGGTTACTACTTAACCATGCCGGGTTGAGGTTGCTTCCAGCAATTCTTCCCTTAAACTTCCAAAAGGCTAAAGTCTTGTGACACTGCTAGGTGTATCTTGAAAATCTCCGTAAATGGCATTCCCCATTTCCACTGCCATCTGCACACATACACTCACTAAGTAGTTCATGTTTTCCACTATGGCATTCCACTAGGGCATTGGCCTGTGGCACGTAATGAGCAGTGCAATGATGCACAATAGACAGATTGTGTAGTAGCTCCTTTGTCTCTTGTGAAATAAACTCGACTCCATTGTTTGTTACAATGGTTTTTGAAATGCCCTCAGACACAAAGGCTTCCCTCGAAAATTCTAAAACAGTCTTTGCCACAATGTAGTTGACACAACATGCAGAGACCCACTTGAAGGTGTGATTTACCATCACCAGTAAAAATCTCTCACTAGAAGATAGTACTTCAAAAGGACCTAAAATGTCCAGGGCTAGTTTGGATCAAGGTAAGTAAGTAAGTAAACTGAATTTAAAAAGCGCCTGGTACCACTAACAGTGTGTCCCCGCGCTAAAGGTGTACCCGGAACTTCCAAAGGAGCCATTCTGCCAGACCTGAACTTGTCATTACTAGCACACTGTATGCAATCCCTAACCACTATCTCCACATATTTGTCTAGTCCTGGCCATCAGTTGAATTCTCTCAGTATGGCCTTGGTTAGATTACGGGCCAGAAGATCCTCATGGGCTTAGTTAGGAAAGTTTTGCTGTAATGCTGGGGTGTGGTAAATATTTTACCGTATACAAGTTTGCCATATAATTTCAGACAGGTAAAAAGAAATAGCTCAATCAAATGAGAGGCAGAGTCCGTGGTGTCTGAGTCATAAGGGCTTTAATCATAAATGACTCGAGCCATGGAAATCTATTCCATCAATACAAGGGTTCGGGTATGCAGTGATGGCAGGGAAGATGTCAACGATTTATTAACAGTACATGACATATATAGTAAAATGACACAATAGCATTGAATACAGTAGGCATGAGAAGTGAAATATATATGATAAGAACACATGTGCGTAACAGAAAGGCGTGAACAAGGGTGTGCACAGAGGCGTACACTGGAAACGTCACAGAAAAGTGTCACAAGATGCTTAGAGAATTCTTGCAGAGTCAGCTGAAACCTGTGGCCTGAATGCGACGTGTGATTGACGTACATCTGGAGGAAGCTAAGGGTCTGACTTTTAGCATTAGTAGAGGAGACAGAAGTCTGGCATGTCAGATCGACCTGTCCCTATAACATATCTGATATCTAGTATTTGGAGGATGTTTAATCTAGAGTAAAAGGTCTCTTGGGCAGAGGCTACTCTATACTGAATGTTAGTGCGTGCATAGGTGTCTGCATGTCTACGTGCGGGGCCATGGGCCTACTCTGGCAACGGGAACTGTAAATTACTTGCACGGAGACAGGAAGACTTGCTCTTTGCTCTGCAGCCGGGCATATGTTTACCTAAATCACTAGACAGGAATGTGTTTTCGAGGAGCTGAACTGGCTACGCTGATAATTTGAAGGTAAAATACTGTTTTTGGCAGGCAGACCAGGCCGAGCCGGGCACCGCTCGCTTGGCAGGAAGTAAGACAGAGGTCAGGGATGCATCTCCATGCTGCAGCTTTCAGAGGCAGAGACAGAAGTGGCTCGAAGACAGAAATCAGGGCCTAGCTCGGCAGAGCCAGGAAAAACGTGAAAGTGCACCATGTAAAGACGGTGGCACGGCATACTTAGGAACTGAATTATCGATCCATTCATGGTGGATCTGATAGAGGACATGTTAACGGTGGACGCAAATGTATTTGCGTCTTCGGATTCGGTTGTGGAGAGGAATTACATGTACTTGAAACTCGTACATGGAGCCGTTGGGGTACACGTTGGGGGCACATTTGATCATAGAAATTTCAATTACCTCATTCCCTCCTTGTCCCCTACGGACCCTTCAAGATATGTCGATGTTCATGAGACCATCAATCTGTTCATATAACATCATCTGCTCTTCTTTCTTTCTTCGGGAATGGGAACGTGAACTTGAATGGGGAACACAAGCTGTGGCACACAAGCCGCAAATCGCTGGCCCACATTGCAGACATAGACAACAACTGAATACTATGGCCAATATGATTCCTAGGAATGACAACAGCTTCCATCCCCAAGCTGTGATTATACTCCAGAGCCAACCAGACCAAGTCCATGAGCCTGGATTCTGGTGTATCAGATGGGCAATTTCGTGAAGTCGGGTAATGGCCGTATAGACCGATGGCGCGTTATTTGGAATAAACACGCAGCAACTGGATCCGATGACTCTACAAGCCCCGCCCCTATCGGCCAGGATGACGTCAAGGACAAGGCGGTTCTGAAGAACAACAAGTCTCATTGCAGACTGCTCCTCTGTTAAGTTGCCCAAAGCAGAAGTAGTCTCATTCACTACGGCTTCGAGTATTCTGGTTAATTTGCGTATCAGTTTACTATTGGAGACAGTGCCTAGATAGGGAAAGAATCCTTTATTGAAATCTGTATATTGTTCCCATGTAGTTTCAGTCTGATCAACTATTGGGAGGTCTCTCTTGTGTCTAACAATATTAAGGCGGGAATTCCTGTGATAGTCAGATAGGGCTAGGAATACTGGTGGCAATAGGAATGCAATGAAACAGGTACCATCCCAGTCTGGAGGTAAACGGACATAAGCTGTCTGACCACATATAAAGTAGGAGTGTCTGGAGGCTTTGAATGTAGACTTGCCTTTATCACTAAATTCGACCACAGTAGTACAGTCACTGTGACCTAGATGTACTGAACCAATCTTTCTGACACACAATACACCTTTCGCTGGTAGAACTGCTATGGATGGTAAGTCTGGACTAGTCTCTGACTGAACATTTAGAATCATGAGGTTAAGTGTAAAATTGCCTAATCCATACACTTCATTTTCTAGATCTGTTCCTGTCATTTGTGGAAGACCCTCCTCGTTTGGAAAACATGCTTTGTTCATGACTGTGTTCAGATTTCCCCATATCCAATCTCTGTGGGAAACTCTAGATTCGGTGTTTATAGAGGATATTAAACTAAACCATGCACCACAGGAACCATTATGTGTAAACGGGTAAGGAAAGAGGGGCAGAAGTCCCTTGTAGTTCTGATAGGGAGGGAGTCGGCCACATATACAACAATTAGTAGCATTGTTGATCTGGTGAGAATGGTGTAACATACGAATAAATGTATTGTTGTGCAGCGCGAGTCGATAAGACAATTCGTGTGGAGGTAGAGCACTAAACGTGTGCTCTGCAGTGTCATTAGAAAAAGAATGTGCAAGAGGAAAATACATATACAACATCCAACTCATAGCAATAATCATAAGACTCAGAAAAAACATAACAAGTAATGTGCAGACGCATCTGCTCCGGAGACTTTTACGATATTTTTGTTTCTTGGTCTCCTGTCTATCTCTCTCTCTATTTGGGTCTAACTTGTACATTGTCAGAAACTGCCTAACCGCTTCACCCTGGAGGGGACTTAAACAATTAAACTGTCTGACTTACTAGACCTCAATTTCTGTCGGTACTCCTCTTGGGGAGTTTTCTCTAGAAGGGGGAGTTTGGTATCAGTCTCTGGTATGCGAGAGGGCTGGGATTCAGTCTTTGGCGGAAGTCCATGGAATCTTTTTACGTGACTGGAGTGCACCCAACCCTTCCGCCCCTCCAATTTTACAGCAGTCCTGGTTGTTAACAAGACAATCTTCGGCTCCTTCCAGCGGGGCTCCAAAGGGCTTGACCTGTCGAAATTTCGGACGACTACTACGTCCCCCGGAACCAGTTCATGTGGCTTCACCTCGGTGTTGTCTGGGAAGGCTGCCGCGACCTGTGAACGACATGATTGTAGTGCAGACATCAAGGAAGCAAGGTAATCTGTCAGCATAGTACTGTCAACATCTGTAATTTTTCGCGGCAGAGGCGTCCCCCACATATTAGGAGGTCTACCGAAGACCACCTCATACGGGGATAGCCCTGTCCTGGAATGTGCTACCATTCTCATATAAAAAAGAGCAACTGGTAAAGCTACTATCCAATCTACTCCCTTCTCTTTACACACTTTGGCAAGGCGAGTTTTCAGAGTCTGATTGTGCCGCTCAACGAGACCTGCTGCCTCAGGATGTCGGACACAGTGAAACTTCCACTGGTACCCCAATAGAAGTGAGACCTGCTTCATAAGTTCAGACGAGAATGGCTGACCGTTATCTGAATATACAACACGGGGCAAACCGTATCGAGGAAAGAATTCACGAACCAGCTGCTTGGCAGTGGTCGGGGCAGTGTAATCTGGGACGGGGTATGCTTCTGTCCATCGGGATAGGGCACATACGACTACGAGGACATACTTAAATCCTCTGCACCTTTCCATCTGGATATAATCCATCTGGAGGACTTCAAAAGGATAGTCGGGAGGATGAAATCCACCTTGCTCTACGGGAACACCTTTTCCTGGATTGAACTGACAACAGATCATGCAGGTACGCACTTTCTGTTTTGCTGCTGCTCGTAAATGCTTGTTGAACCAGAGGTTCTGTACACTGTCTAACATGGCTTTTTCTCCTAAATGTGCTGGACTATGTGCTGTGTTGATGATAACCTGAACCATAGAGTCGGGGAGAAACCATGTGGTCTTTCCCTTCGTCATCCATCCCTGATCTGTCTGGACCCCTCCTTGTTCAGCCCATTTCTTTATTTCCTCTGGAGTAGCATGTGTCTGGATGTCGATGACATCTCGTGTGGGGTCCCTGACTGTCATGCAATGTGTTGGTGAGTTTGCGTCAGTCTTTGTCATATCAGTCGTTTGAGTATGAGTCAGTGCTGTATGTTTCGCTATTCGATCTGCAAAATCGTTGCCCTGGGAAATTCTGTCTGTGACTTTCGTATGTGCCTTGCACTTCATGATAGCTATAGCTGTAGGCAAATGTATTGCTTCTAACAGAGCTTGAATGAGGGGACCATGCTGAATCTTGGCTCCGTGAGAGGTCAAGAAACCTCTTTCTTGCCAGAGGACACCGAAGTCGTGTACGACTCCGAATGCATAACGGGAATCTGTGTATATGTTTACTTTCAAGTTCTTGGCTCGTATACAGGCTTGAGTCAGAGCAATGAGCTCTGCTGCTTGGGCTGACAGGGTGTCAATGCGATGTGTTTCTATGGCTTCAGTTTCAGTGGTCACCGCATATGCGGCCACTAATTCTCCTGTGTTTGTCCTTAAACATGAACCATCCACATAAAGTGTCAGGTCTGGATTAGGTAATGCAACATCTGTCAAGTCTTGTCGGGGTTTCGTAATTGTGTCAACGACATCCACGCAATCATGTGGAGCAGGATCAGTTGTGCTCGATGGTAAAAGTGTAGCAGGATTCAGTGTATTGCAGCGTCTGATTTCTATGTGTGGTTGGAATAATGTCAATTCATAACCTGTCAGTCGTGCTATAGTCAAGTGTTGAGTCTGTGTTCTGTTCAGGAGAACCTCTACAGAATGTGGAACTTGTACTGTCAATTGATGTCCTAATACAATGGAGTCACTTTGTCTGATTGCTAGAGCTGTAGCTGCAACTGATTTTAAGCACGCAGGCAAGGCCTGGGCTACTGGATCCAATGTACTCGAAAAATAAGCACACGGTTTGTGTTTGTCTGCTTGAACCTGAGTGAGAACCGACAACGATGTGGCATCGCGTTCTGTGACAAAAAGTGTAAAAGGTTTGCTGTAACACGGTGTTGCTAAAACAGGTGCTTGACAGGGCTTTCTTCAGATCGTCAAAAGCTTGTGTATGTTCCTGAGTCCAAGGGAGGACAGTCAATGTCGCTGCCTCCTGGGTTGTCAACTGTATCAGTGGCTTGGCTAGATATGCGTACTGAGAAATCCATTGTCTGCAGTAGGAAGTGAGTCCAATAAAGGCTCGTACTTCTTTCTGTGTCTTGGGTTGCGGAAGATGTGCAATTAACTGAATTCGTTCGGGTGTCAGCTGCCTACCCCACTTGGACAGCAAGTGCCCAAGGTACACCACTTGCTGGGCACAGAATTGTAGCTTCGAAGGAGACACCTTGTGTCCCTTGTCCGCCAAGAAATGCAAAACTGTCAGTGATGCTTGTTCACATTCTGGTTCACTACGGGCTGTGATCAATAGATCATCGACGTATTGGAGTAGGGCAGTGTTGGCAGGCATGTGCATACTGTCAAGTTGTCGTTTTAATGCTTGGCTGTAGATGCTGGGGCTTTCTGTGAATCCTTGAGGTGCGCGTGCAAATTTGAAGCTTCGGCCATTTAAACAGAAACCGAAAAGGTATTGGCTTTCCGGATCAATGGGGACACTAAAGAAAGCGTTCTTGAGATCTATTACAGTAAAGAACGTTGCTTCGGAATCAATAGCTGTCAATAGGGATGAAATGTCTGGGACCACAGGATACTGTGGTATAATGCATTTATTTAATTCTCGTAAATCGATCACTAATCGATAAACTGGAGGTGCATTTGGATCTGTACGTTTAAGAATTGGAATGATAGGGGAATTACAATCATTGGAGTCGGTTTCAACAACCACTCCTTGTGCAATGAGCTTGTCAATGATTTTCAGTAAAGCCACTACAGCATCTGGTGGTAACTTGTATTGTCGGATACGTGGTAGTACCACTCCTGGCTTGAGTGTGACACGATATGGAGTAATGTGCATACAACCAACATCAGTGGGGCCTTTTGCCCATAAATGTGCAGGTACATTCTGTAACCTGGGGTCAAAATCTCTCAATACATAATGTCCTTTAAAATCACGAAGGAACAACCTTACTCCTTCCGGAGAACAACAAATTGCAGCTCCTAGAGCTTTCAGTGTCTTAATACCAAGCAAGTTTTCTGGACATGATTTCGTGAGCAATAAGTCTGTAGTACGGGACAATGGACCAACTGCTAGGGGAACTGGTTTCGATACTTCATTGACTATAGGCTTTCCTGAAAATCCAAGGGAAACATTCTGTGAGCCTGAGAGGGGTGCCCCTGGAACCTCGTCATGACTGATGGTCGTTCTGCTTGCCCCTGTGTCAATCAAAAATGTTCTATCTTTCCCTAATACCTGACTGTGTACATAAGGACCTTCTTGATCTACAGGAACCTCAATAAGAGGCAAGCCAACCTCCCTCTCTAGGCTGTTTCATGTGTATTGCTGATAATCGGGATAGTCAGATTGTGCATACTGGTACATCTGCTGTGTAACATGTTGTGTTGCGGCAATGGGCTGAGGCTGTGGTACCGCTACGGTCTATTGTGGCACCTGCATAGGCTGAACATTCTGTGGAACGTGTTGTTGGACCTGGTCCTGTCTAGGAGGACGCGGTCTCTCTTTAGTTTTACCTGTGGCTATGTTGTGTTTCAAAACTGCACAATCATTTACATAGTGACCTGGCTGTTTACAATAGTTGCATGTCCCTTTAACAGGAGCTGCTGAATTTGAATTATTGGATTGTGTCGTACCCCTTTTATGACCATCAGCTGGAACTGACTGAGCAACTAGTACTTTCATCTTTGTGTCCTTCATACGTCTTTGTTCGTGTTCATGTTCTTCCCTAATTCTGTTCTGGTGGTACTGTAACATCTGTAACATTTGTGAAGGCGTATTAGCTTGCCATGTGCTCTCGACTTTCAGTACACGGTTCTTAACCTGGGGCAGGGAATTCTCGACTAATTTTGACACAAAAAGGTGTGGGTATGACTCGCTACTTGTTTTCAGGCCACTATTAATAATAAAACATTTCTCGAATCGGGAATAAAAATTACTAGTGTCTTCATCGTGTTTCTGTTTGCAGGCTGAGATTGCATCCCAATCCTCCTTTTTAGTTGCCAACAACCTTGGCAAAACCTGTACTAATAATCCTGGTAATGCTTTAGTTTTCTCGCCAAGACCTAAACCTGGGGTTCGACCAGTTTCTTTGGTTTCTAATTCCGCCCAATTAATCTTTTCGTCTCCCACCTCCCATTCTTTTTCCTTGAGTTTCTCGTAAATACCGGCAGGCAATAACACTTTCAGTATTTTCATAATGTCGGGATAGGTGTAATCTCCCATGAGTAACATGTCTTTTATTTCACGGTGAAAACCTGCAGGGTCTTTATCATGACTTGGCACTATTTTCTTCATTTCCAATAATTCCATTTTAGTTATGGGTGTGTATACAAACACGCGTTCAAGGGTATCATCGGGTTTCCGGATTGGATGTACTTCTCGTAAAGGATTCTGTTTGTCTAGGTGATATGGTTGTCTGACTGGGGGTGGAACGGAAACAAGATGTGGAGTCAAGAAAGTCCTATGTTTATGACGTTGTTCTAAAATTATTTCAATTAGATCGGTACCTAGACCTCTCCATCTTCTCAGAAGCAAGTCTTGCAATAAATTATATAACGAACCTGGATCAGATGCTTGGTTGTCATACTGTATGATGAGGTGTTGGGTCATGTATATACCAGCTAATCGCTGTTCTTCTGGAGTAAGACTTAAAAATGTTTGCACTACTGAATCGTCCTTATATATGCTGTCATCCCCGGCCCACTGTACTGCGGACCGAGCTAGTTCCTGATCACGTAAGGTATTGAGTTCGAGATACCCTACTCTTTCTTTCAGTGCTTTATCAGTAATTTGAAATATATGTTCCAGAGAACATCGCTCTGGTATCGGACAAAGGTAACGTCTCTTGTTTTCTAAACGAATGGGTCTGTCGCAGGGCCTATCAAGAGGATACTGTCTAGGGAGTTTCTCTCTACCTACATATGCCATCATGTCTCCCCTCGCTAGTTGCGAGGTTTCTGCTGGATTCTCTGGTTCTTCCTCATCTGAGGTTTCTTTATCGTTTGACTCGAGTTGCCTTTCAGATTCTCGTCGAGCATGTATTGCTACTATTTCTTTACGGATCTTTCTAATCATAGCATGTATACATTTCTCTCTATCATGTTTACCCTCTGCAATATTCTGACTCCATTTTGACAATCTCTCCATCTCTGCTTGTGGAAAACTGGACTGATCTTGTTCCCTTATCAAACAATTAATCAGAAATCGCATTATTAAACCTTGTGTCTCAACTTTCTGATGTGCCATGGCTTCACTAATACACCCCGGTCTTTCTCCTGTTCTGATAAAATGATATATATTGTCTAGATGGTCTGGCACTTCCGGTAATAACACCAAATAATCTGTAACACGTCTTAAACGCAGAGAGGCTAACATCATGGGACCTGTTTTGCCAGGCACTGTATCATATCTGCAATCTGTGAGCTGTTCTTTAAGCTTTTCGGCTGGGGCTGCTTTAGGTGTACGCTGCATTGCTAAGTCTCTCATTGTTATTCATTGTAAATGTGGCGGGGTGCGATAACCTCCTGTAGCACCTCCTGATGCGGAGGCTTGAGCATAACCTGACTGTAGGGTCGGTATTTGTAACGGGTTGGGCCCTGAACAGCGCCGGGCCCAAAGGGGTTAAGCGGATGAATACCAGGGGGGACAGGAGGGGAAGTGACAACAGGCGTGGGAAACGGTGCGGGAGGGGTCTGCTGTTGCGGACCTGGGAGCGGATTATCAGCAGGTGGTACAGGTGCAGGTGGTACGGGTACATTGATGGGTACATTGGTGTATGCGGGAGCTACGCCGTCTAAATAGGAAGAAAGGAAAATGTCTGCTGCAGTCTTATGACGTAATTTAGTTGGGACCAATGGAGGGGGCAGATCTTTCGGTATTTCCGGGGTCGCCTTGGGCAGGCCTTCGGCCAGGACTGGATACAGTCCTGTCATAATGGCATTACTCTGTCTGTCGTGTTGTTCCATTCTGACTCGTTCTCCTTCTTCTAGTAGTTCTTTTTCTTTGGCTTTTTCGGACTCCTCTCTACTTTTCTCTGCTTTTCTGAGTGCCTTCTCTGTCCGTCTATGTGATTCTTTACGCCATAGTTCAATGGCATCTTTCTGTGACTGTCTGGCTTTCTTTTTCCACAACGCTTCCTCTACTCTCATGATGCACTCGGCATCCCATGTCCCTGTAATGGGCCATCTCTGATTCTCGGCTAAGTCTTTCGTATAATCCACCCACAAGTCTAGGTATAATATGGCATCTAAGCCGTGCTTGTGGTACATAAAATGTCCAGGAGTGTCCCTGGGCGGGATGGGAACTGCTTCTAGTATCCCTTTCCTAGTTCCTATCTGTCGTAACTTCGAAAATAAAGGCATAGCTACCTCGATCTAGACACAATAAACACAGTAAGAAAATGCAAACAATTACTCATACCACGACATTAAAAACACATTGAAACATTTCGAAACGAACAATAATAACTTGATAACTGAATACTAGATGCACTGCTAAACAGTACAGATACACTGCTAAAACAGTGCAGACCGGATCTGTGTACCCAAACCCGTCTTGACCGGACACAAATTAATGCACCCGTCTTGATGCGTCCCCAGCAACGGTACTCACCGGGAAGCACGGAACGGAAGGCCTCGGAAACTCGACTGGACTGGACCGCTACGACGTCACTGCTGCTGCTGCTGCGCACTACGCATGCGCCTCGGCACTACAGGTGGGCCTCTCGATACCTCGGACACTGCTCTCTCGGCTGGGCTCTGGTCGGGATCCTCCGCACTCCTCACCGCCTCGTCTGGATGTCGACCGCAGTCTCCGTCACCTCCGTAGGCCTGAGGGAGATACAGGAAAACCTGCAGATGCGCATGGGGTCCGTCACAGCTGTAGTCGGGGGCAAAGCCTGCGACGCATCACCGGCGCGTGGGGTGGGGGAGGGTTTCCTATTCGGGCGCCAAATTATGTGGTAAATATTTTACCGTATACAAGTTTGCCATATAATTTCAGACAGGTAAAAAGAAATAGCTCAATCAAATGAGAGGCAGAGTCCGTGGTGTCTGAGTCATAGGGGCTTTAATCATAAATGACTCGAGCCATGGAAATCTATTCCATCAATACAAGGGTTCGGGTATGCAATGATGGCAGGGAAGATGTCAACGATTTATTAACAGTACATGACATATATAGTAAAATGACACAATAGCATTGAATACAGTAGGCGTGACAAGTTAAATATATATGATAAGAACACATGTGCGTAACAGAAAGGCGTGAACAAGGGTGTGCACAGAGGCGTACACTGGAAACGTCACAGAAAAGTGTCACAAGTGGGTGGATGCTTAGAGAATTCTTGCAGAGTCAGCTGAAACCTGTGGCCTGAATGCGCGCGCAGCTAATATGACGTGTGATTGACGTACATCTGGAGGAAGCTAAGGGTCTGACTTTTAGCATTAGTAGAGGAGACAGAAGTCTAGCATGTCAGATCGACCTGTCCCTATAACATATCTGATATCTAGTATTTGGAGGATGTTTAATCTAGAGTAAAAGGTCTCTTGGGCAGAGGCTACTCTATACTGAATGTTAGTGTGTGCATAGGTGTCTGCATGTCTACGTGCGGGGCCATGGGCCTACTCTGGCAACGGGAACTGTAAATTACTTGCACGGAGACAGGAAGACTTGCTCTTTGCTCTGCAGCCGGGCATATGTTTACCTAAATCACTAGACAGGAATGTGTTTTCGAGGAGCTGAACTGGCTACGCTGATAATTTGAAGGTAAAATACTGTTTTTGACAGGCAGACCAGGCCGAGCCGGGCACCGCTCGCTTGGCAGGAAGTAAGACAGAGGTCAGGGATGCATCTCCATGCTGCAGCTTTCAGAGGCAGAGACAGAAGTGGCTCGAAGACAGAAATCAGGGCCTAGCTCGGCAGAGCCAGGAAAAACGTGAAAGTGCACCATGTAAAGACGGTGGCACGGCATACTTAGGAACTGAATTATCGATACATTCATGGTGGATCTGATAGAGGACATGTTAACGGTGGACGCAAATGTATTTGCGTCTTCGGATTCGGTTGTGGAGAGGAATTACATGTACTTGAAACTCGTACATGGAGCCGTTGGGGTACACGTTGGGGACACATTTGATCATAAAAATTTCAATTACCTCAGGGGAACCAACCTCTCACCCCTATACAATTCCTCATTAGCTATGTTTGCATCCTTTAGAACATTCCAGAATGTTTTTACCCCCTCAGGGACATTGCTAATGATGGGCCACCCTTGCTTATGTGTTTCATCCTTGAGCACTCCAGCCTCACAATTTGGAGTGATGTTACTTTAACCCATGATATAGGATGCTCTCCCTCCGAAAACTTTGCCTTGTCGGAAGGCATTCTAGACAAATAGTCAGCTGATATGTTTTTCCATCATGGTAAGTACTCCAATTGAAACTGCTGTCCCTCAATCGAAATTTGTTTCCTGGAGTGGTGTTCTCTGAATGCCTGCAGGCAATCAGCTGAACCTGAGGCCTGTGGTCTATTTTCACCATGAAAGGTAACCCCCACAAAAAAAATCTGAAATAGTTGATGGGCCACATGCAAACTAATACCTCACGCTCTGTCACAGAATAATGCTCCTTAGCCCCTTTGAGTGAACGTGAGACAAAATCTCCACGTTTTTCTTTGCCGTCAAAAATTTGTAAAAGCATCGCTCCAAACCCTTTCATATTAATATCAGTCGTCAAGGTATTCAAGCTATTTCATTTTTCACCTTGGTAACCACCTCTAAGCACTCAGGTGCCCATAAAAATTCCACGCCCTTCTTGAGTAAAACTTTCAGATGTTGCACTACACTCGCAAAGTTCTAAATTAACTTAGAGCAGTATTCTGAAAGGGCCAAGAATGACCTAACCTCTTCTTTGTCAGTGGGTGTTTGTGATATAGCATCTGCTAGTTCAGAGTTTCAACTTATACCATCACCTGAGATGATGTCTCCAAGATAGGTGATAGTTCACATTCTGAATTTGCCGTTGTCCCTCTTGAGAGTTAGACCTCTTTCCTTCAACCTGAGTAATACTTTTTTGAGAATAATGTCATGACTCGCTCTGTCTTTGCAAATTACCAATATGTCATCTTGGAAATACATGACCAAGTTTATTACGGTCAAGACCTCCTTCATCAACTTCTGGAAGCATGCAACTGCTGAGGCCAACACAAAAGGCATCCTTAGGAACATGTATGCTTTCAGAGGTGTGACAAAATAGGTTAATGCCCTCATGTCTGGGTGCAGTAGCAGCTGGTGATAGGCCACCGAAAAATCAGTTACACTAAAAACATTTGCACCTCATAACAATGCCAA
Source organism: Lissotriton vulgaris (assembly GCF_964263255.1). NCBI lineage: Eukaryota > Metazoa > Chordata > Amphibia > Caudata > Salamandridae > Lissotriton > Lissotriton vulgaris. The sequence continues at coordinate 1,432,539,411 of NC_141693.1, read as the reverse complement.
TGCCTTGTTAATATTTCGGAGGGGTTGCAGATCGACCCAAATGCATTTGTTGAGGTCTCTCATGTCAACACACATTCTTATATTATTTCCATTGTCCTTGGGTGCCAAAACAATTGAGGCCAATTACTCTGAGGATGCTTTTTCCTCTATCACTCCTAACCATTGTTATCTGTCCAATTCCTCCTGTAGTCATTTCAGCATGAGGTTCCGTATGCTTCTGACTTTTTGTACGACTGGATGTGCGTTTGCTTTAAGATGATCTTATGTTTGAACCCTTTAAGTAGACCCAAATCATCTTTAAAAACTTCCCTAAACTCTTATACAATGACCGTAGTATTACTAACCTGTGACACTAACATTACCTGGTTGGGAGAATTTGGGTTGAAGGTAATTCTCAGGTCTTTCTGGAGGCATCATCCGAGGTAGATTGTTTCCCCATTTGGCCACAAACACATTTCTGATGGTCTCTTTTCCTTTACATTTTATTCTCATGGTGGTGGACTAGCAGATTAATGTTTTGCTGCCCATCACCTATAGGATTAATATCAAGTGGGCATAAAGGGATGGTCTTCTTACCAAATATGGGGGCACACCTAAGCCCGCATTTTGCGATTTCTAAGTAGCGAATTTTATTGATTCGCTATTTAGAAATCACAAAATGCAATGTATGTAGGAATCGTAAAAAATATGTGATTCCTTAAAATTCCTTAATTGTGACTCGCAAATTGTTACTCCCAATTAGGTAATTGATTCCCATTGATTCCTATGGGCCTAGAGGGCCATAAGAATCAATGGGTATTGCAAGCGCAATTTGCGAGTACTTCATAGTACTTCATAGTACGCATGCAATTTCAAGGGAGCAAGAGTTACAGATGGATACCCTGTTGCACCCCTGAAATTCCTCTTTTTCCACATGGAAAAAATGTGACTTTGAATAATGCACTTCAGTGCATTTTTTTTAAAGCAATCGCAAATTACCATCAACTTTAATTTGATGGGAGTTTGCAATTACGAACAGCGAAGTCACAATAATTTTTTGCTTAATGCATTGCATTTAAGGAATCTCAATTTGTGATTCCTTAAATGCAATTGCAATTTGATTAATCACAATTTTAGCGATTCCTTAAGTTGCTATAACTTCATTTGGGAGGATGCATCCCAAGTGCAAAAATACTGGTTGCAAAGGGGCAAATTCTGAAAATCTACCTGTTTTGAACCGGCTTTGGTTTGATGCATGGGGCACCATGGTTTCCCAATTCTTGTCACCTACTAAGGTGAAAGGAGACTCTGAGTCTGTTAAACACAGGCACAGTTTGACCAACAATGATGATATAGCATTTAGGCATTTCAATGGCATTCCCATCAACATTGTCCTCATGTTTGATTACCCCGTCTGAGTAGATTACATGTACGATTGCATGTTGTGGAACATTAGTTTCATAAGCAATATAGATCCCTTTAGTATTGTTAGAAACTAGTGTGAAATGCCTGCTTTTTCCACAATTACAACACTTAACATTTCAGACATAACAATTTGGATAATTCGACATATGGTTTGGGCTTCCACACTTGAAACACTTGGCTTTTGAATCTTTAATATTCCCTCTATTCAATTTAAATTTCTCATGTTTTTGTGTGACTTTCAGAATTGTCCCCGAATAAGCATTATAACCTACACCTTCAGAATCCCACTCCAACATTTCACAAACCCCACAGGCAGCACTGAACGATGGGGTATTGCATATTTCTTTTACAAAGTTGCATGTATGTTCCATACTCTCAACAATGCTGATTTCCTCTTTCAGAGAAGTATTCTTGACTAATACCCTTTCCTGTATGTTATGCGGTGGTGTTCCACACAAATACACAATGTACTTGTCTTTATTCAAGCTTCAATAACAGGAAACAGGTGAGCAGGTCGGCTCAGCTACCACTGCATCATCCTTGTCACAGGTAACACCATACCGTGGAACCTTGCCCATTAAATCACCTATACATTCCATGTCTCCTGTTAATTCCATTAACAAATAGAATGTAACACCACAACACATCCCCCCTCTATATAAACAAGACTACAACATACCAAAACCTGCACACAAAAAATGAAAGGAAGCAACCCACTCTGAAGCCTAAAACCCATGAAGGAAAAGTAACCCCCTCTACAGCAATAAACAAAACATGTATAGTTCAATTACATAACATATTTCTTCAACCATCCAGGCAAAACTCTTTTGCTCTTGGTATTATCCAAAGCTTCATGTAGCGTATCTTTACCCTTGAATGCCTGAGATATAGCCTCATTGACACCATTTTCCACAACATCCCCAACATTCGCAACCTCTTCCTCCACATCCGTTGTCCTTCCAACATCAACCCCTTCTTCTTCTCTACCAACCAATCTATCCAATTCCAGAGCATATTGTACTCCACTATCTCAAAACATCTTCCATTCTTTCCAAACCTTCATCCGGTTTTTCTCCTGTTCCTTGTCCACTCTGTCATCAGCACTTCCGCTTGCCACTAGAGCTTCACATTTCAAATACCACACTTTCCCATTCTTCACCCTAACAGCATTACTCAACACGTCCACTACTTCCTGAGGTTCAAAAAATGTACTCTCCCCCTCGGGGATCTTCCCAGGTTTCTTCTTAATTCGCACCAAATTGCCAACCTTCACTCGAACCTCTCTTACTCAATGCACTCTGTCATAGTGAGTCTTTGTCCTCTCATGTGTTTCATCCAACCTGTCCTTAACCGTCCTGAGTGACCAATGCTCCACAGCCACATCCTTGAACCGAGACAGATTAAATCTGCATCTCAGTTTTCTGACCAGTGGAATCATGGATGGTTACTCTGTAAGCCCAAACTGCTTTCTTCGCATTGAGCTATCAATCCTTCTGTTTGCTCACTGCACCTTGAATAACTCCCTTCAGCACCCAGTTAAATCTTTCCACAGTGCCATTGCCACTGGGATTATAGATCAATGTAGTCCTGTGTTTCACACCAACTCTCTCCAAATAATTATTTTCAGCTTTTGTGGTAAATTGCACTCCATTGTCTCTCGACACTACTGCAGACATTCCTTCCAACACAAATGTTTTTTCAGAAAATTCCAATTCCATAGACGTATACATTCTTTCCACAATCTCCACTACAGGCAACTTAGAAAAAAGATAATTCATCACCACTACATACTCTGACAACTCTCCCACCGTACCAAGCAAATCCACTGCAACACACTCCCACGGTTGTTAGGGACTAAACATTCACTCATTGGTGGCCTTAAAGTTTGTAAGGATTTGTTTGCAGAATAACATAAGGTGCATGTTCTTACACACCTTTCCACTGCTCTATCAAAACCCTGCCACCAAAATACACCCAAATACACCCTTGACCACCACTTAGTTCTCACCACATCAAAATGTCCTTCATGACAGAGTTGAAAAATACTCTTCCTTAGACCATTGGGTGGCACAATTCTGTCCACCATCAAAATCATATCCTTATCCACTGACAACCTCCCAATATTGGTTCAACAACTCTGACACACATTCCTTCCTTGGCCAACCTCTAACCAAATACTCATCAACAGATTGTAATAATGCGTCCTTCTTTTGCTCCTACACCCATTTCACTCTCTTGATTGCTGGTTCTCCTGAATCATAAACCAACGCGATTTTAAAATCTCCCCATGGACCATCCATACATTCCTCAATAGGAACATGCATTCTGGATAAGCTGTCCACCACTACATTCTCCCTGTCTGGTACATGCACCAAATTATACAAATAATCTTTTATCCACATAGATAAACTCGGCAACCTGGCAGAAGCAGACATACTCCATTCCAGAGTCAACAACCTCACTTAGTGCCTATGATCAGTCTGGATGGTCACTGACTTGCCCCAGACAAAAGCTCAAAAATGCTCTAAAGCCCAAGTACACACTGACGCTTCCTTCTCGATTATATGATATTTTTCATCTACTAGTGACAGCGATCTGAAAGCAAAAGGAATGCTTTTTTCCTTACCCATGGAGTCCTTATGATATAACACTGCTCCCAGACATTTGTGACTGGCATCTGTTGTAAGACAGAACTCCAACTCAGAATCAAAACTGCTTGAAGCTGACACATTCACTAAATCGTTCTTGACTTGATTAAACTCGGCCCTCATATTGTATACTCCAAACAAATGTCGTATTATTTTTCAACAACAAGCTGATAATGTGCACTTTACTTGCAAAAGTCTGAATGATTTTTGCATAATATTCTGCAATTCCCAAGAATGACCTTACCTCATCCTTATTTCCCGGCGCAGAAGTATCAACTATGGCATTTACCAACACAGGCTTTGTTTTCACTCCTTCCTCGCTGATCACATGGCCTAGATATGTCACACTCCTCTATGCAAACCTGTATTTGATGAGCTCCAACCTCAAACCTACAATCTCACGGCGTAACTCTCCTTGGGCCTTATTTATGAAGGCCTTGCGCCACCGGTGCGTCACTTTTTCCCATGTTAAAAGTGACGCACCGGCGGCGCAAGGCCTTCATAAATAAGGCCCCTTGTTTGCTGCAAAAACCAGGATATCATTGTGTAAGAATTTCACTCCCCACTCCTTTCCGAACAAATCATGGCTCACCTGTTAAAATACAGCAGCTGCTGAAGCTAATCCGAATGCATCCGCTTGAGTTGATGTGCCCCAAACAGCGTGAGGAATGTTATGAGTTTCCTTGATTCCAGCATGAGGACTATTTGATGATACACTGTAGATAGATCTATGGTAGAAAACCAAGTAGCCACCTTAAGAGATGAAACAACCTCATTGATCTTTGGTAGGGGACACCATTCAATAACAATATTGTTATTGACATGGCTCAAGTCAATACATAGATGGATCTTGCCATGCTCTTGGCCGCTACTACTACTGGCGAAACTCATTCAGAGCTTTCTGCCTCCTCAATTACATTCTTCTCAATCAAACTTTCCAACTCCTTCGCCACCTCGTCCCTAATCATTATTGGAATCACTCTCGCCTTGTGCACCTTTGGAATGGCATCCCTTTTGAGCCCAATGGTGTGCTCAAACCCCCTCAGCACTCCTAGGTGTTTCCTGAACACATTCGGAAACTCTTGCACCATTACATCACAGTTTAGATAAAGAATGATATGTAAAGTCTCATGGTCTACCCATCCCAAAACTGATGGTCCCTGTTTGGCAACATATAGTTGGCCCCTTGAGAATATGTCCTTGAATGAGAATGCCAGCCACCTAAACCCCAACATATTTATTTTCTCTCCTGTAAAACTCTCATTATTAATGTCCATTTGTGTCAAGTGTGGTCCAACTTTGCTTGCAAATCTATCCTTCCATATGTCCTTTTTCACATTGGTAGCTGATGATCTTGAATCTGCATCCATTTTAATCGGGACCCCACCTATTAACATTCCACAAACTGACTTGCCCTTAGCATTGTTCTCAGTGATGTTATGCACCAAATTCCCATGTAAACATCTAACACAGTACATCTTTAAACCGTCCACCTCTGCCTCACTTCCTTCTGGACTGTCTCTTTTAAATACACGATTGACATTACTTGCCTTCCTTCTGCAGACTTATGAATAATGTTCTATTACACCACAGTTGCTACACTTCTGTTTACAGCCAGACAGTTCTTGCTAAATGCCAGATGATCCCTAGTTTCACAGTGATAGCACCTTCTCTCATCTGACCTTTTCTCCTTTAAAGCACCTTTCTGCTCCTTGCCTTTTGCTTTATAGCTACTAGTTTGTATTTTATTAACATTCGCTAGGTCCTTATCTGAATTCTTAAGCTCCGTTGCACATCTTCCAGAGAGTTCTGCTTTTCGCACTATTGCCAACACCTCCTCAAGTGTCACATCACCATTAACCCACTATCGATCTTGAATTGCAGCATTACTTGCATGGGCAACTGATCTCTTATGAAATCGTCATTTAAATTCCCAAATTTGTAGTCTGTAGCTAACTTTTTCCATTCTGCCATGTAATTGTCAGCAGATTCTCCTGTGTTCTGCTTGCGGTGACAACATTTGTGACGTATGATGCCCATGCACACCTTCGGTCAAAAGTAATTATCTAAATCCATTAATGCTGCTTCAAAAACCTTTATAACCCCACTTATAACTGCCTTGGGCATGCAAGTGTAAGTTTTCAACCCTACTGGTCCTAACAAATGTAAGAAAATCCTTTTCATTTGCTCTGCTTTCAGCTTTTCAGCCCCATCCAGAGCTTTAATATAGTTAACAAAATAGTCTTTCCGCTCCACCCACTTCATAGCTAGTTCAGATCTGGAGGCACACAATGCATGAGGTGGGCTAATGGTAACATTTAGTTGAGCCATAATGTGTACAAATTTTGACTTCTCTTCAATTAAATATGCATCCTCAGCCCAGTGTAGAAAATTTCACCAGCACCAAAGTGTACAAAACCCCCCTCACCTGTTTCCTTTGAAATGATAAGAAAGGAATCAGCCTAACTCCACGACTTCCCATCAGTGTAGGTTCTCAAACGACTTCCATACATCATTTGAGTGCTTCCATGTCGTATCCGTGATAGATCTGCGTCCCTGTTGCTGTGCAACCGTAATACATTTGGCAAAAATATGCCAATATGGCCAACATGCAAGGTCACGTTGTGTGACCTTGCGTCATGATGAGCCCTTTGATGAGCTCGCAACAATGCCTTAGACGGAACACTGCTCGAGAAAGCATCCGATGAGGTGGTTAACCCCCAATGGTAGACTCCCTTCACTGTAAAGGTATATTACCTTAATTTCAAATTGCTGTAGATTCCATCGTCTGCATGGTCTGAATCGTAGATGTGCCACTTGGTATAGATTAAACCAGGCTTGTTAATCTTCCTTCTTAGATCCTTGGAAGTTACTGCACACATAGATAACAGCAAGCGCATAGTCAAATCATCACAAATTGCTATGCGGGGGTGTTCCACACAAATACATAAAGTACTCTGTACTTCTTAGCTTGTCTTTATTCAAGCTTCAATAACAGGAAACAGGTGAGCAAGTCGGCTCATCTACCACCGCATAAGCCTCCTCATAGAGAATGAAGTACGGTGGAACCTTGTCCATGAAATCCCCTACACATTCCATGTCTCCTTCAAACCCCATTAACATATAGAATGTAAAACCAAAACACTGTACCTTGGGGTCATTAGTACAATGAACCAACTGATCTTGTATGAGAGAGTCTGTGAGATCAGCAAAGTCACAAGTTTAGGCAGGGGACTTCAAAGCTGCAACATATTTCACTACCCTCTCTTCCTTGGCTTGCATCCTCATAAAAAATGTATGTTTCTCCATTACTATGTTAAGGTGTGGCCAAAAGTGAGTTTGTAGTATTAGCACTGACATCTCGTAGATATCCCCAGGTTCTCCTTTGCCATTTCCACTTGTCACTGGATCAAGAATTTCATAAATATTCCTACCCTCTATGCCTAGGTTATGAAGGAGGGCTCCCTGTTTCCTGGCTGGAGAAAATGTTCACCCTATTTCTATCAAGTAGGAATTAAACAGACGCTGCCACTTTTTCAAAAGTAGTAGGGGTTCCCCCCTTGCGGATAGAAATTGAGGGGGTTCACTCATGTTAGTAGCCCCATTTCTGAAACTTAAGATACTAATATTACAATTCAAAATATCAAGTCAATTTACATAAATAATCTCCTACTTCTCCTTCCAGGAATCTTCCTGAGGACTATGTCCTCTACCAAAATAAATAAATAGCTTAAATCGGCTGACTTTGTTCCTGTATATATTCCTTTCTTAATAACTGTATATTTTGGCTGCACCTTACCCCAACATCATACATCCTACAACCTTTCCATATGCAAAGCGACAATGCATCTATGGAGATGAGTGTTATCATTCTCCACACTAATTCACTGTGACTGATTCCATTTTAAGGGAACTGCTTTGTGGTTGGAAACGCTGCCCCAGACGGAATCCCAAAATGCACAGATTTGGTAGCACATTTACTAGTCTTTCTTTTTTTTTTTATTGAGCAGAGCAGAGGTCAGTGCAAGAAACACAAAAAAAGTACCTATTTAACAAACATACATCAGCAGGGATTATTATACACATCATCAGAATAAAATCAGAATAAAATCAAGGAAATGAGAAGAAACACAGCTAAAACCAAAGAACCAAGAACATTCAATTTCAGTTACACTTAAACAGTTTAGCAGCTTCAATAATTGACACACGGCTAGTGCAAAAAACTGAATACTCTCCTCCAATTGAGCCTTTAACCTGAAGTGCTAAAGTGCTCAAGTGCTAAAGTGCATAAGTGCTAAAAATCTTTAAAGTGCAATCGTGCCGTATAATTTTTATTAAAGTGCTATTTTTTTTTTTTTCGGTAAATAGTATTCGTTTCTATACCTCAGACCCTGTGTGTTCTTAGTATATTCTCGTGTGAAATGCTATTAGGTGGTGGTAGATGCACGAATAGGAAAATATTTCCAAATATTCATAAATTTTCTTGTGGACCCTACTCTTTTAGCATACGCCTCTTCAAATCTTTTCGTCCGTCGCATTTTATTTACCCATTTAAAATAAGATGGTACCTCCTCTGACCTCCAGTTTTGAAGGATTAGAGAACGGGCGACTAAAGTGCAGATTGCAGTGAAAGTTACTTCTGCACTAAACTACCCCAACATCATACATCCTACAACCTTTCCATATGCAAAGCGACAATGCATCTATGGAGATGAGTGTTATTATTCTCCACACTAATGCACTGTGACTGACTCCATTTTAAGGGAACTGCTTTGTGGTTGGAAACGCTGCCCCAGACGGATTCCCAAAATGCACAGATTTGGTAGCACATTTACTAGTCTTTCATTGTAACCGTGTGTTGCTTACTGTTGTGCTGCTGTTATCACCAAGCATCATCCTCTCAGCATGTTCTCATTCCTCTGTATGGATGGGGCACTGCGCCCTTCTTGTGCCATCGTAATTCCACTACATGCCTCGCACACACAGGTAAAGTGCGTAGCAATCTTTCTGTGAGTGCTCTTCTCTCAGTGACGTGTTAGTCTCAAGCCATGCATGCTCACTGTACAGGATTTCAAATGTATACAGCCTTGCAGTGCTCACGCTTCATCAGTCTCTACATGGGGTAAGGCATACGTTTCCTGATTTCATAATTATCGCACCTGCAGTAAACACCCAGTCTAGCACAGTCCAGTTTCGAAAATCCGGGTTTACTCTCCCCCTTAAGTGATTATCGGTGTGCCCCAATTTATTTATTTGCCACTCTGATTACAGTGCCAAAAACTCCAAATGATGCACACTGCGACGACTAGTGGATGCAACTCATCACAAGTGTTAAGAGAAGCCTCAATGCAAATTGATAATGCAAAATCTCTTTATTAGCATCCACTTACAGGTAACACAGCCAAATACAACTGAATCAGTGGTTGCCCAGGACACCCACCGAGTTCTGCATGATGCCCCTAAAGCTCCATGCATTACATCAGTATTAAAGAGAAAGTTACAACAGTGCATTTGATAGTTTTCTTGAGAACATTTGGGTGCTTCCTATTCTGTCATGTGCTTTTTGGACCTGCGTCAGCTGCTGGCCTCTTTCAAAGCTTTATAATGGAGTTAATGGTGATATGTCAGGGTGGTTTGATTCCAGGTTGACATCTTGATTATATGGCATAACAGAAAGTAATATGATTCAAGGCTTAGGGAAGTATTCAATTTTATGGAACATAAGGGGTTAACTGAAGAACTAAACAAATGCTGGGAATAAAACCAAGTTTGAATGATCCAAGGAGTGTCAGGCATCATATTTGCGTCAAAGCAGCAGTTTGCGAAGGACTGAATTTACAAGAATTTGATCCCAAAGCTACTACTTTTGCTACTACTGATACCAGTGGTTACATTTTGGGTAATGTTCTTACTGACTGATAGTTCTGTAAGATAATTGATAGTCACCTATGCTTCTTGCTTAGTGTTTCCACCAAAGAGAAATATTCAGTACATGAAAGGTAGACACTAACCTGCTTTTTAGCTCTTCTACACTTTTGTAAGTTTGTAAGTACATATGGGGTAGGAGATTCACCCTCAGAAGTGACTGTAAGCCAAGATATTAATCACCGAAGGTATGGTTAGAACATCAGACAGGATTGCTAGACTTTCATTTAGACTTGAGGATTTCCTATAAGATGGACAGTATGTGCCTAGAGCAAAATATGCGGCACATTATGATGGCGGATGGACTTCTGTCCATCCGCCGTCTTGCCAGGGCTGGTGACCAGCCGTCTGTACTGTGGAGGGCCCGCACATGAGATTACGATTTGACCGCAACCGTGGCAGTATCATCGAGTATCTCTGACATTGTGGCAGATGCTGCTGGCTGCAGCATTCACCGCAATGTCCGAAATGCACAGTTTGCATTTCCCTGCACTACGTGGCAGGCCCCATGCCGTGCCTGCTCCCTGTTGCAGGGAAATGTAGGTGGGCACAATAGGTACCCCCACGGCGCACACCCACCTCCCCCAACACAACTTGGGCACGCAACAGTGCCACAAAAAACATCCCCACCATCCCGCCAGCATGCAGCATCGTAATATGGTGGACGGTGCCTGCTAGGCACCGCCACCATTTTGTAGATGCGGGGTGGGTCCAGCAGGCAATCGTAATGATTGCCTTTGGCAGACCTGTGGTGGACTCACTTTGCGTCTGCCAGCACACCGCCCTCCATCGTAATTTGGCAGGTGGAAGAGTGCTTCACAATGGTGGTGAAACCGCCACCGGCAGGCTGCCGGTGGCAGTTTCACTGCCATCATAATGAGCACCACTTTTACAGCAGACTTTTTAAGCAGAAAGGCTTTACCTTTGAAAAAAATTGATCCAAACCATTGGAACGATAATAGCGTTGCTATTGTGCATGGAGTGTCTGGCATTAAAGATGCTTTGTTAAAGGAGGAATGGTTTTCAGGGTTTGACAAAGATGATGTTTTAATATTTGTGAAGGACATGACTGTAGGTGAATGGTGAAAATTTAAAAGAAGGGTTGTGAGCATTTTGTGAAGTGAAGGATAAGTTGTGCCTCAATTAACAATTCCTTTTGAGAGGAGATGAAGTGATTCCTCCTACTTACCTGAGGGTTAAGATCATCAGTTATGTAATGAAGGGCATTTCAGCCTTTCTCATACTAAACTTCGATGCAGAAGCTATATAGGTGACCAAGGGTTGATTCAGAATGGAAAGATTTGTGAAGTCTTGATTTGAATGTGAGAAAGCTGATAATCTGCAGAAACCTTTTAAGCCATGTTTCACTTGATATTATCGGACTAGTAGTGTCAAATATATTATTGTCCTCATCAAAATGGATTCAAGGTGCGTTGAGCTACACTTGGTCAGTAAGGTGGATATTAGAAATGTGAATGGGATTTCTTGAAGAAGTGTTTTTGAGGAAGGAGCTACATCCTTTCATTTTAACTGACAGTGGTGTTCCATTTAGGTCAAATAAGATGACAGATACTTTAAAATTCTCAAGCATTAAAAACAGCTTTTTGTACCATCCCAGTAGAAATGACATCATAGAGAGAATCAACAGTATCAATGAAGTAATATTACATTTGTCTAATCGGTGCTCTGAAGTGTGGTGGGCTGTAATAAGAAGATACTTTGGGTTTACAGAGTAATAATGCATGAGTCTACAGGTGAAAGTCTACTTTCTATTCTGTGGAATCATCACTTCATTCTAAAAATATTCCTGGGTGTATGGGATCTAAAGAAAGTTGTGCTTGGTATCCTGGCACTATCGAGGATCTCATGTGGAATTATCAGAACAAAATCAAACTATATTATAACACCAAACTAAGGGGCCCATTAGGATAACGGGGGAATCGCTACCGATATTGTATCTTTTTTCATTTATATTTTGGAACACATTTTTATGTTTTATCGTCTTACTAGATGTGGATGAGTTTACTGATATGGATATGATGCGAGTAGCGTTCCAAAGGAGATTTGTTGCCATCTAAGCATATTATGTGATTAATTAACAAGAAACTTGATGAAAACAGGAATTTGGAAATAAGGAAAATATTTAAATCTGTTGCTTCTTCTGTTTGCAAGATGATTGTGGGAGAAACCCCCTCAGGCATGATTAGCAATAAGATATTACCCGGAAAAATGCACATAGATACTTTGAAAACTTGGGCATTGGCAACCTACTTTACATCCAGTGATTACTGCATATTAAGCTATGGACCCACCACAAATGCTATATGGTGCAGAGATTCTATGTCTAAGCTTTAAGTATGATTGGGATATATCAGAAGGAAAAAGCCTAAAAAATCTCTAAGGTCTCCCTTTATGTGCAATGGTTCAAGGCAAGCTGCATCAATAGAATGGTTCTATGGTGGGTTAAATGTTCGCAGCTCTAATATACATGTGTTGATGGATGGTCTATATTTCATAACTTTAAGACATTTATTTTTAGCAAACGTTCTTAATAAATATGGGAAAAAGGTCAGGATGGAAGCAAAAACGTTTTCATAGGCCACACAATTTTTGATGTAACATGTGCAGTGGGTAGGTTTTTATTTGCTGTGATAGCACAGCAAGATTTTATGTGGTTTTAGCTTTCAATGTAATGAATTGGTAAATTTTGTGTTTAAAAGACTATGGTCTCAATAAACAATGTTTATTCACTTTCACCTAATTTTGTAATCTTAATTTTTATAATATTTATATCATTAGGATTGATTAAAAACATATTTTACATTTTAAAATATATTTCTTTAAATGCCTTTTTATGTTTTGTTATGTATATTTAGTAAGTTGGTTTGCTTTTTCAATTGTTTGTGTATTATTAAGTGGGAATAGTAAATATGACCAAAGTCCAATACTTTCCATATTGGTGCACTGGTTCCAGTGATAATAGTAAACGTGATCCCTTCGCTCTTTGGAATTTGGAGGGAGGAAGTAACAAAATAAACTGTCTTAGTTCAAAATACATGCTTTTGTAACAGCAGTTTAAAGGACTAGGTGCCACTAAAGTTCATCCTATATTTTCATAATGCAAACAAAGGCAGTGAAGAGCGGTGTCATTTCATTCAGCCAAACGGCCGTTGTGCTCCAAAACTCAAAACCATGATTTGAGAAAAACTAAGAAAAATGCAATGCTGGTGAGGTTAGCATAGGTTGGTCAATTTCTGCACCCTAATTGAAAATGTTAGAGGTTTTATTAGCTGCTTAATAATCAGTGACCCCAAGGACTTCAATAAGACACAGGGAGCAGTAAATCTTTGTAGTTCAGCGACTCTATAAGTCAAGCCTTTTGTATATTTTGAGACAGATCCCAGAGGTGAACGGGTAAAATAACAAGTCATGAAAAGAGTATTATTTATAGACTGTCCTGCCAATTTGCTTGAAAATGTAATGCCTCTTTTCTATTACAAGGCAATTTTCAAAGGCAAACAGGATCTAACAAGTTTGGGCAGAACCAACAGTAAAAGAGCAGAAGCTCTGAGTGCTTCCAGCATTCATAGTTTTGATCTGCTCCTGCTTGAACCACCAAAGTTTGGTACATGAGATGTGAACTCTAGCTTTCACACCAAGTTTTGCATTCACTAATATTTCTTCTGGCTGACATTAATCTACTAGTGTATTGTTAACATCTACATTAAATTTGGGTTACAGGTACTAAGATATAGCTTGTTACAGAGATTTGTGGGTTTGGGCTCAAGCATCAGTGCAATTATTGTATACAATTCTGTGACTCTTAATGAATGTTACTATTTCCTCTACCATGGCTGATTATGAGGGGTTTAATGTTAATGATATAAAGGACATAGGGCATCCTCATGGCAGTTTATCAATCGTTGTTAATATCCCATGGATGTGTACTGCCGCAAAAATTCCTTCATGATGGCATTATGTATTTCAAAGCGTATTTACCTCCTACCATAAAACATACAACTTTCATACAGATTGTAGTGTTCATATAGATTTTGTGTCTCGCAGACAGATGTGCATGATCTATGTTTACTTAATGTTGTATTTTGAAATGTGTCCCGTGCATGGAGCGGACACTGGTCAGGGTTCAAATGACATTGGTTAGTTGCTGTTCGATCACCCGGCCAGGAGGCTGCTTCATGTCGTGGGTGGAATCACTTCAATAAACTTCGATTCATCTCAACGCAATAGGACCCTTGTATTTATTGCAACTTTGCGATGATCAGGAAACTGGGTTCCACCCATTAACATCATCCACACGGCGCAGGAGCGGACTGCAGACTCCTGTGTAGTGAAATTTTGAAGGATGAAAGAACCCACCTGCAGTGGGTGGATGCACCATCCAGGGCATTTTTGCACCAAAGGTACTGCTGTTGTCTGGTTGGGATGCAAGTCAATCTTTAAAATTGAATCAGAGGGGATGACTGAAGTGAAGTGCAGCAGCCTAAGCGTCCACCTTCCCAAGCATCCAGGGTGCTACGCGAGTGGCTTTGTCACGGGTTCCCGAGAAGTTTTGATGTATTACATCAGCCATATTGAATTTGTCCCAACTTCATGTTATGAGTGCGAAGTGATGGCACTGCATGAGCGACGTGGCAGCCATATTGGATTAAACAGAGGCATCATTTATCACAGTGCTACTTCAAAAGAAGTATGTCGTTGGCTGCTTCTTTTTCATCGAACAGTTTTGAAGGACTATTGTGGCTTTTTCAACCATATTGGAGGTAACTTTTGCATTCTCTACGTTTTTGGAAGAATTACCAGCGCTGTCTGGTTTGGAGCTCCACTGCTTTGACAAATTGCTATATGATGATTTTATGGTTTTCATTTTAGCTTTATGCATTTCTTTGACTCTACTACATTGGCATCATCTGACTGAGGAATAAATGTATGCCTATTTTGTGGTTTTCTCTTTGGATTGGCTTCATGGTCTTTTTTTGGATGACTGTGGATTTCGTTTTACAGAGCGCCCATCGGAATTGTTTTATTTGAGATTCTAATTCTGAGCATGGCTAACCCGCGCCTTATCACCCATTCCTTAATTAACCTGGAAAATATTTGGCCTGAATGGTTCAGGTTATTCAAAAATCCTCTAGTGGCTATTGACTCCATGGGTTACAGCCCGGCAAGAAAGTTTTCCTTGTTATTCGAGAATTTGGGTCAAGCTGCTCAAATACATTTGATAGTATTTCACCAATTCCTACACCCCAAGCTCGATCTGGTGATTGTCAATGGAATGTATATTTGGAGGCAATAGCAAGACTTAAAAAACAGTTTTGAGATGAGCCTAACATCATGGTGGAGCATCATAACTTTTATAAAAGAAAGCAAATGGAGAAGGAGAACGAGGAAGAGTACATTTTGGCACTTAGGGTATTGGCAACCATATGTGGTTTTGGCTCCATAGCAGATAACAACATAAGGGATCCGGTTGTTTTCAACTGCGCTTCTTGCAAAATTAAGGAAATAATTCTGGGCTGTAAAAATCCATCTTTGACTGAAGTGTTCAATTTGACCCTGAGCATTGAGCATTCAGCTAGTTCAAGTAAAGTCATGCACAGAGACTCCAGCGCATGTGTCAATGTGGTGTCTTCACCGGAGTTAATTCAGGAGGGCGTGTTATGTTCAGTTATCATGAAAGGGAAGTCACCAAAATTCACTCAAAAGAAGCATAAACATTTTTGTTTTGAATGTGGCTCTAAAAACCACATTAGTAACTTTGCAGGATGTCCAGCTATTAGCAAACGTTGTATAATATGCAAAAAAGTAGGTCATTTTCAGAATGTGTGCAGAAGCAATAGGAAAACAGTAAGTATGGGTAGCATGGAGGTTAAAGTCGATTCATGCACAAATTCACTTAGTAATGTGATTTTGACACTGGACTGTTACGGTGATCCAAAAACAGTCAAAGGTCCTTTATGTACTGCCTACATTAATGACATTTGTTGCAGGTCATGGCAGACTCTGGGTCACCAATAAACATTCTAAGGGACACCCCTTTTAATGAACATTGGGGGAAAAAGGATACTTTGCTGCAGTCAGATGTGAATCCTAAAACATTCAGAAAAAAAGACATTGAGATGATTGGGTCCTTTGTGGGCATTTTGCAATGTTTAGGTAAAGAAACAGAAACACAAGTATACCTAGTGGTAAAAGGGAAAAATATTATCAGTTGGAGAAATTTGGCATGTATGGGGCTGTACCTAGTTCCGGGAGAAGAGAACCCGATGGAAGTGGGGGAGTTGCCTGGATGTCATGTGGATTGCATGGATGGTTCCATGAAAGGAATGCTATCTGAGTTCCGGTCTGTATTTAGTGACCTAGTTGGGTTAGTAAAGTGCATGGAACTTCGCATAAGACTGGTGCGTAACGCCCAGTCCATAGCTCATAAGGTGCGCTCTCTTCCCATGAGCATCAGGGAGGAACTGAAGAGTACTTTAAAAAAACCTATGTTCTCAGGGGATCATCCAACCTATGGATTTGTCACAGTGGGTGGCACCCAAAGTGGTGGCACAGAAGAAGTCGGGTGAGATCAGACTTAGAGCAAACTTACGTGCACTTAACAAAAACATTATTGTTGGCTGTCACCCACTGCCTAGAATTCAGGAGTTATTGGCGAACCTTGGGGGGAGGCACAAATGATTTTCCCTGATTGACCTAAGATCAGCATAGCACCAAGTGTCTTTGTAGGCTCAGTCTCAGGACTTGACTACATTTGTGAGCTCTTTTGCAGCCTATACGTTTCTACAGCTGCTTTTCGGATTAACAGCGGCGGGTAGCGTGTTTCAGAAACTATGGACATGTTATTTCAGGGCACCAAAGGGGTACAAGCTTACTTGGATGATATCCTGATATACGTAAAAACTTTGGAGGAACATAACAGAACTTTAAGGACAGTGCTGTCAATCCTGAAGGATAGAAAGATGATAGTCAGGGCAGTAAAGTACAAATTTGCTGTGCAACAGTTAGTGTACCTCAACCACACTGTGTCTAGTACTGGCATAAAACCAACATTTTCAGTGGTGAGGGCAATTGAGGATGCCAGAGCACCCGCAGACAAAGATTCTCTGCATTTGTTCCTCGGGATGGCTTAGTACTATGCCAGGTTTGTGCCTAATTATTCACAAACGGTGGAACCATTGCAGGTGTTACTAGGAAGAGCCAAGGGTTCAAGTGGTCATAGGATTACAAAAAGTGTTTGAAAAAGTGAAGGAGTTGATTGTTTCAGCAAAAGCCCTACATGCATTCCGGGATGATTTCACAGCTCTCATTACTGAGGATGCCAGTATTCAGGGTCTAGGCGCTGTGCTAAGTCAAAGGGTGTGAGGGTTAAAACCAACAGTAGCGTTTGCATCAAAGTTGCTTAAACATGTTGACTGCCAATACAGCACGATAGAACGGGTTGCTGTAGCGTGTGTATGGGCAGTTCAAAAGTTTAAAATGTATATTTGTGGGTGCAGGTTCAAAGTGTATTCTGACCATAAACCGTTGGTCTATATCTTCAGCAAACTTAACAACAATAACATGTCGACCAGAGTCATGAGATTAGTATCCAAGTTACTGGAGTATAATTTTGTCATAAAACATATCTTGGGCAGTAGGAATATCTGGGCTGGATGCTTGTCTTGGATGCTGATGGAAAAGGATGATGAGGATGATTCAATGGTGGATGACATAGAATATGTGGCAGTGGTGGATGCTGTGGCAGAGTACGAATCAAAAATATTGGAGGAAGGTTGAAAGGAAACTTGCAAGAATGATCAAGTTTTTAGTATGGTAGCTGAATATGTTCCAATATGTCTTAATGGGGATTTGAACACTTTTGCACAGATAGCTGAAGAATTACCAGTGGAAAATGACATAGTATGGCGAAGTAACAAGTTTGATTCACCTGCTGAGGTGCTTAAGGTGATCATAAACAAATAACACCTCGGACACCTTGGTTCCATAAAAACTGGGAATGAATATAAAACAGCACTATTTGTGGCCTTCTATGGATAGTCAGGGTAAAAGGTTGATAGACAGCTGTCCAGAGTGTCCTCTTTCTGACAAGCACTGGTGGAGGGTGCAAACCCCGTAGCACCTGACTCCATTTCCTAATGCTGCATGGGAAAAGGTGGGATTGTATTTTTCGGGGCCATATTCAGTGTTATTTCAAGAAATTAAGTAAGCCATTTTAGCTATCGATTATATTTGTAGATACACCAGATACTGAATCAATTATTGCATTTCTCAGTAAGATATGTTTATTGGCCGGCACACATTTTGTGTTAGTATAAATTTGCTAATTCTTAAGGTGCAGGGATATATATCAACTAAAAGTGGCATTGTACTCTCCCATGTCAAATAGTTCAGTGGAGAGGGGTAATAATGCTGCGAAATATGGGATCCAGACCACCTTAGCGTCTGGTTTGGATTTGAGAGTTTATTGAACAGAAGGTGTGGAACTACAATACCTCTCCACACTGAACTATGGGGTTGACCCCTTTTGCTATGATAAAGGGTAGGGAGTCACACGCCCATTGTTTCCATCTTGTTTGAGTGAGATGTCTGGATGTGACAAATCCAGTATGGAAAATTGTCATGTGACAAATCCGGTATGGAAAAGGTTTCCTCCAGGCTTTCTCCGAAACAAATCCTCATCAAAGAAAATGTTGACAAGAAATATCATTTTGGTAATGGGGATGTATCAGTCGGTGACAGGGTTTTAATAAAGAAACCTCTTGGAGTAAGGAAAGGAGAGTCTACATTTTCAATCACTGAACAAGTGATCAAAGTCAGTAAAAGGGCTGCGTTTGTGGTGAGTAAAGGTTGGTGGAACAAGAGGCAACTGGTGAAGGTGATGACTGAACAGGCTAACATTATGAGGCAAAGAAAGAGGTGTGTGGATGATCATGACTGGGGACATTGGTTACAGCTGGGGGGAGTAACAGAGGCTAAGACTAGTCATGGTGAGGCAAAATCGGTTCTCAGCTGTGCTGGTGGCATGAGTAGTCATTTAATCATAAGGGCCCCTAAAATATTTGACAACTTTATTAGATATTAGAGAAAAATCCTGTTTTGTGGGGATGCGATACTTCGTTCTGTTTTATAAGGGGAAAGGTGTTGTTTATATGGAATTTGTGTCTCATGCAATCTATGTTTACTTAATGTTGTCTTTTGAAATGTGTCCCGTGCATTGAAAGGAGTGGGCACTGGTCATGGTTTCAATGAAATCGGTTAGTTGCCATTCGATCACCGGGTCAGGAGGCGACTTCTTGTCATGGGTGAAATCCCTTCAATACATTTTGATTAATGTCAACGCAATTGGATCCTTGTATTTATTACCCAGATACTTCTGATTCAAACATCACAATAATTCTCTCTTGTGACCCAAATGCAAGAACATGTGGGCCGACAGTCTACTCAGATCAATATTAATACAGTATGCTTGGGTACACTGCTCTATATGGTTAGATGCTGGCATAAAAAACCAAGGGGTAAAGTTAGTAAATGTTTCTTTTAAACATCGGACAATATTTTTAAATGTAAGGGCATGTTCTGACTTTCTAACCCTTCTTTGGCCATCATTGATTACTCTTTTGTCTCCCTGTTTCTATGGGAGTCAATAGGACAGTCTGCGAAATTAAAAAACAACTAAAAGCAATCAATTTTTGAAAATAGGAGCCTTACGTGATAATTAAGTTAATTGTGCCAAGAAGAGGCCTTTTTGTACATCTATTGGCTGCATGTGTTCTTTCCCAATGTACTCTCATTCAAATTTCTAGACCATCTGTCAGACAACTTGCCCCAATCACTTAATAAATTCAGTCACTGGGGCAATACTCTGATTACATATTTGCAAGCCCAATTCAGTGGTAACAGTCTGTCTTCACAGGGTAACTAGTTTCATCAAGACTGCTCCATTGCTAAATTAACAACTATTGCCAATGCCAATAGGTCTGACTTTACAAGAACTTTGTATGGCAATGTAAAACATGGAAATCAATATGCATTTGTGCTCTCCTTGAATCTTACTGATAGCTGTTACAGACATCCTTGCAACAGTGAATGGGTTCACTATAAACTTAAAAAACTGTTTCTGAGAAATGTGACCTTAAATAACTCAATGAAAATGATAGTTGCATAGTGTCCAACTTGAGGAGGTCCATGAATTTAACTACCCCTGAACTGTGCTTACTGGTGAATGGGTGCCTGGAGCCCCTTGCTAGTAGTGAGTGTATGTGACCATTAGGTTTATTCCACCTTTTTTCCATTATTTTTGTACTTACGAAAAAACATCTTTGTACCTTTATTGAGTTTATACATGGATGAGATTTACCTAGTTGCCATCACTTGTGCTGAGGTCTATTAGTGGGAATTCATGATAGGATTTCCATAATTTGGGTAGATGTTAGATAAGTGTGATGGGAAGTTTTGGCCCTCAGGCCTGAATTTGGTGATAAAGTAGCCCTCTGTGGTGATTTACAGTGATTTCAGATAAGGATCACTTTAAAACCTGGCTGATACTCTGCTGCAAGCTTAAAACTGAAAATATGTTTTTGTAAATCAGGGCTCTCTGCTCTATCAAGCCTTCCTCAAGCTTATCATGCCATCCTCAAGAAATCTGGGGGCATATTATCAAGGGGGTTTATCTCCGCTTTTTTGGCTTTAAAAGCCAAGAAAGCTGAGATAACATTATCTCCCTATTAACTAGCTGTCCCTAACACAAGTTAGCGACAGCTAGTAGGAGATAGCGACCATCTTGGGCCCCACTTTGGATGTCAGTGATATTTATCACTAATGACATGCAAAGTGGGCGTGCCAAGATGTTAGCGACTGGAAATTGTCACTAACATCGCTATCTCCTATTACCAACTTATGGAGATATTCGCGCTGAGCGCGAATATCTCCAAAAGCTAACACCTGCCCTGAGCACTTCTTAGCCATGTTATCCAATGGGAGGTGGATAACATGGCTAAGAGCATTAGCTCGCTAATGCATGAATATCGCAGACTTTTCAGCGATATTCATGCATTGCGGCGATTTTTATCGCATTTGCGATAAACCTTGGTAATACCAAGGTTTATCTGCGATAAAAATCGCCGCAGCTCAGCGGTACATTTTTGTCTCTAACCAAGCAATAGCGATAATTATCGCTATTGCTTGGTAATATGCCCCCTGGTTTTAGGTAAGGCATCTTGGATGTTTGTGATGTTGAATTAAGAAAGGAACTCAGGTATGACGTTACTTTTTCCAGGTGTAAAAGTGAAAGATCAAGGGATGTTGAAAAACCTCTTTATTAAAACTCATTCTTGGGTAGAATCTGAGCAGAAAAGAAATTGATAATCTGACAAGTTTTGATTCTTTAACAACCTTTGTACTTGTATTATATTTTTTTTAATAGACACCTTATCGGGAAATGTTTTTTTTTAAGTTGGGCCAGTTAAATCTGTGGTCAGTTACAGAGACTTGGGGCTGGTATATAAGTGAGGGGAAGCTAATCCCTTGTGAGTCTGACACCACCAAAATGACAAATCATGTAATGATGGTTTGTCATTTGCATTAAGATGTATTTGATAATCTGTTGATTGGTCTGCTCTTCCTAGAGGAGGTTTCAGGTTAATTAAATGAAAATGGTTAGCATTCTTTTATCGTAATTTGTTTGGAAAATGTGACTTTTAGTTTGCAAATATTATCTTGTCTGATCAGTCCGATTGAGCTGCGCTCACAAAATAACATTATAGTATATATCATTTCACACTCCCAAACTGTGGTATAAGGTGAAAGATATGGTAGTGGAAAACTCCATTTCAATCATTTATCACATGCTAGCCACAAAAACTGTGAAACCATACACTTGTCACAAAAATAAGTTTTAGAAATCTGTAGCTCTTTAGTAATCCAAAGTTTAAAAATACCCAAATTATCAGCTTTCAATATAATTAAAGCACATCATGCTGACATTTAAGTTCCACACAAGACAGCATGCTTCAGAGCAGACAACTCCCTTTTCTGAGGGTATCACTAGAGCAACGTGTGTAAGCAAAGCAATAGGTCAAACAAGTCAATATGCATTTCAGTTCCAAAATAATAAGTCAATTTATTTCAGTTATTACATCAACTATTTCAAAACTGTTTATGCCAATAGGCTTTGAATTTCCACTCTTTGGATTAGGAACTACAACCTTTTAATATATATTGTTGTGACAAGTGAATAATGTAATTGACTTGATCCACCCAAATGGCTACTACGTGAGAAATTAAACTTATGTATTGTTTTAAAATGCTGCTGTTTTATTTTTGTTTTAATTTATGCATTTAGTTCATAAGACAACTAGTTTGTCAAATAAACACTTTTTCATAAATTGATACATAAATAAGCAAACAAACTTGAATGCAAGTTGTATTACTACATTTATTAAATGCGTAGTTCTGTGGTGATAGTAGATTTTGATATCTGCAGTGGAAAAGTACATTTAAATAAGTACACTTTGTTCTATGTGAAGAAAAGGCATGCGCTTTTACTGTATTTAGCATTCCAATTAGCCACAAAGTGATACTCTTTCAGGAAACAATACAATTACCTCTGAAGTAATGAAGCCTATAGTGGGGCAAACATTGAGCACTGAGTCATTGTGAGAGAAAACTATTACTTACCGTATAGCCTGAGCCAGGATCAAACTATGGTGTTCCAGAAGGTTGAGGAGACCCAGGATAGAGAGGAAGGGCAGGAGAGACAGTCAGGGCAATCAATCAATCAGTCAATCAATCAGAGTACTTGTGAAGCACGCTACTTACTTGTGAGGGTCCCAAGGCGCTGAGGGGAGAGGGGGTGCGGGGAACATCACTTACAACGCATTTTTTACAACGCACTACCATTACATCGCAACCATTACAACGCATACCATTACAACGCATTGCGCTGGGGGGCGCTCTAGGATAGGGAATATATTTAATTTACTATCCAACACCTTCCCTGCTATCCACGGGGACTGGAGTTGGAATAGTAAATTAAATAATTCACTTTCCAGCGCCTAAAAGCATTATGCGTTGTAATGGACTGCGTGGTAAAAACCGCGTTGTAAAGGCATGCGATGTAAAAGCATGCGTTGTAGTGACACCAATCCGGGGGTGCTGCTACTGCTTGAAGAGCCAAGTCTTGAGGAGTCTTCTGAAGGGAAGTAGGTCTTGGGTCTGCCGTATGTGGGTAGTGAGGGTGTTCCAGGTCTTGGCGGCGAGGTAGGAGAAGGATCTGCCACTGGAGGTCATTCGTTGGATGCGGGGGACAGCGGCGAGGCTGGCGGAGTGGAGCTGGCGGGTGGGGGTGTGCAAGCTGAGTCTGCTGTTCAGGTAGGCTGGTCAGGCATAGTGGAGTGCTTTGTGTGCATGGGTGAGGAGCTTGAAGGTAATCCACTTGTTGATGGGGAGCCAGTGTAGGTCTCTCAGGTGGGGAGTGATGTGGCTGCGGCGGGGGACATTGACGATCAGTCTGACTGAGGCTTTTGGATGCGTTGTAGTCATCGTATGTGTTTGGCTGAGATTTCTGCGTAGAGTGCATTGCTGTAGTCAAGTCTGCTGCTGATGAGGGCCTGTGTCACCGTTCTTCTTGTTTCAGTCGGGATCCACTTGTAGATCCTGCGGATCATGCAGAGGGTTTTGTAGCAGGAGGAGACAGCGTTGACCTGCTTAGACATGGAGAGGGAGGAGTCGAGGATGAATCCTAGATGCGTGCATGGTCGGTGGGTGTTGTTGCTGCTGCCAGTGTGGTCGGCCACCAGGAGTCGTCCCAGGCTGAGGGGGTGGATTCGCGGATGAGGACCTCCATCTTGTCCGAGTTCAGCTTCAGACAGCTGCTCCTCATCCAGTCGGCGACGGCCTTCATTCCTTCGTGGAGGTTGGTTTTGGCGGTGTGTGGGTCCTTGGTGAGGGAGAGGATGAGCTGGGTGTCGTCAGCGTAGGAGATGATGTTGAAGTTGTGATGGCGGGCCACTTGTGCGAGGGGGGCCATGTAGACATTGAACAGCGTTGGGCTGAGGGATGAGACCTAGGGGACGCCGCAGATGATGTCAGTGGCTTCAGATCGGAAGGGTGGGAGGCGGACACTCTGGGGTCTGCCGGAGAGGAAGGACATGGTCCAGTCAAGAGCCTTCTCTTGGATTCCAGCTTCTAGGAGGCGTGCAATGGCAGACCATGTCGAAGGCGGCTGACAGGAATACCCAGCACGGTTATAGAAGTATTTGATTTGCACCCCAACAAAGGAAAACAAAAGTCATGCTGTCACCTTTTACATGTTATCATTAAGGTAGTGGTGAAACTGAAAATATTGCACAACCCTGTTATCTGACAATCACAAAATCCACAAGAAAGCATGCTCAAGTGTATAGTGAATTCTTGGTAACATTTATTGACAATTGACAGTATTTACCACATTAGAAAAGTAGGTCTTCATAAATGGAGGGACCTGACAGCCATATGAAGAAGGAATTGAAATAAAGTGGTCACAGTGGTAGGGATTTTTCTGTCAGTGTGGTTATCCTGGGGAGTTGTAGAGAATTCAAGGGTCTTGTTTGATTGAGTAAAGGACGGAATGGGCAGATGTTTGGAAATCGATACAACAACGAAAGAAGGAATAGTGAAGAAAATATACATGGAACAGTTTCTAAACTCCCTTCATCTGAATGTGCACAAATGGGTAAAGCAGCATATCAAGTTGACTTTGGGAAAAGCTGTGGCGATTGCATCTACCTACATTTGGACTCAAGAAAATAGAGGTGGAAGAAAATAGGAATTGCTAAAAGAGAAGAGTTGGCCTTCTGAAAAAAAACTCTAAAAGACTGGGGATAAAGAGACAGGCAGACAGTGGAACTTATGGATGTAGGAATTTAAAAAAAGATTATGTATGCTCTATCCCAAAATAACATTTTTTTCATTGCTCTTTAGAGATGCATTTTAAAAAGGTTGAGCCCCTCTTAGATACCAGATGCCATCAATTGATTATTAGAGTGCAGCTTTTACAAGAAAACCCTCCTCCGGACAATAAGAAATCAACATGCACATGTAGATCAGCAAGTATATACAGTAACAAGAGTAAAAGAACAAAGAAAGTAAGACAATCCAACCTTGCGGACAGTAGGACTAGCTCTCCAGTTACCAGAGGCTCTAATTTTGAGAACAGATTACCCTAACTTTGGAACCCTAGTTTAAGAGACATGTAAAGAAGAGAGATCTTGGTGGGGGGAAGCTTGACATGCAGACAATGAACTAGAAAATCTCCAAGCTCCTAAGGAAAGGAAATGTAAGTATCTTACTCCGTTAGACACATTTAGAGGCATGCCAGTATTACCCATTATAGTGGACACCACAGTGTGGGAAACGGAAATAAATTTCCAGGCAGCATAGAGGGAGGACCTGATTCTTCTGGAGGCCTGTGCTAAAGCCAAAGAGGACAGCTTGAATGAGTAAGGGCCACAAATCCCTAAAAAGCAGGGGCTTTTTTTGTACAGGAAAAGGGGGACAATCAACCAGTGCAACTCTTAGACCAAGAACTCTTGAGGGATCTCATAATGTACCTGGCCATAGTCATTTCATGGGAGGGTAATTTGAAAATGAATGGACCAGAAAACACATATACCAAAGATTCTATTGGTCAGCAATATTCCAACATATTGTAAAGAACATGAAGTATGTCAAAAGCATAGTGGATACCAACCGCCTTGCGCACCTTTAGGCCCACTCCTCATATTAGATGAACCCTTATTAAAGGTGGGGGATGGACTTAATTAGTGCTTTGGTACCTTGTAGAGGAGAATAAAGGTTTATATTAGTCATGGTTGACTAAGCTACCAATATCTGTTGCACCATCACTGCAGTGAGTAGCCAGATTTCGATCAGGTTATTGATGATAGGAGGCTTCCTATGGAAGTAATATTTAACAAGACTATACATTATGTAAGACACAGGCGAATGGATGTAATGGGGTAAAGTGGAAGGCAAGTTAAATTAGTTTATTTTAAGCCCTAGCTAGCGAGCAACCAGGTGTGAGTGCTTTTGTTTGTCGAGCGCCTACACCTACAGTTTCTCTTACTCGGTCAGTGTTCAGGGGCAAGCCACCATGAGAGGCTGTGTTAAAATATGGTGCATCAGTGGGCGACAACAGACCAAAACGTGCGAGATAGCTGTTTAATACTTTGAGCACTATCCCCGGGTCACAGAATTTCGAGGCGCCAAGGGAAAGATGAGAAGGTCACACCCTCCCCCCCACACACACAGTTTTTCCTGTTTTAAATTATAACAAATGGTACATTCTCTAGCACTTCACTTTACGTGGAAATGTCTCGAAAAGTGCGTATGAATATCTTCCTTTGTAAAGCCCAATAAGCTAGTTGCATGGGTCATAACTGATCAGGCTTAACGACTACTTCATCCAGATTAGAAAGTGATACACATTTTAAAGGTGATTTGACCTGCAGTGCAAGGAGCCTTAGCCAAATATTTTTGTTTGTGTATGCAAAGCAGCAGTGACAATGGACAGAACGAGACTGTGATATAAAGACACCTTTAAAAGGGCTGAAGGAATTGAGGGAGGTTCTTACTTAAAAGCATCTTAAAGTATTTGGTGCATGTGTTTTTAAAGCATATTGGACATGGCACAATAAGTCTTTCATCCCTTTCCTTCTTTAATGTCTCGGGACAAACTATGCTTACACAGTGACGTGTGTTTAAGAACTGGTAGGACTATCTTAGGGTACCTGTTCTCTCAAAATTGAACGATTTTATGTAATTGTAACATCGCCGATGAAAATACGATGTTCCTAAAAGATAAGGGGCACCACAAGAGGCTAGAACGCTGACTCACCATGCTGGCTGGCTTCGCTGAAAGTACATTTTGAGAACAATTACAGCATTGGCCTGTACCTGGAGGCAAAGCAGCTGAGGTAATGCGCAGTAACACCAAGTTGTGTTGCATGGCGGATGTGCAGCTTGAGCATTGGTATCGTAAATGCTTGGTCAGTGTTAGGCCTGAATACCATTTCCATTCAAGTGATGGAATTAAGGTTGCAATTTCTTTGACTTGTGAGCAGTGCTTGAAATGAGAAAATAGGAGGGAAGGTACTCTGTACCAGAGTACCTGTACTTCACTCTTGAGAAGTGCCGGTACTCTCCCTCTTAAAATAAACAAGCATTAAAAATGTAATTGATCGCGCCTTTCATTAAGTTAAAGCCATTTGCTTTGCTATACAATACCATTAGCAAAGCAAATGGCTTTAACTTAATCAAAGGCGAGACCTATTGCATTTTCAATGCTCTTTTTTATGTATTTTGACATTTAAGTGCTTGTGCCGAGGACAGGAAACCACTGGCTCTAATTAGGCACTCCCACTTAAAATGGTAAATATGGGAGGTTTGCAGCAGATCACACACGTATCCAGGCACCTTGGTGCTTGTTTGACTACTTGGCTACTTGGCACTCTCTGTACTTTCTCTGCCACCACACTATAGTAGATTTTTACTTTTTATAGGCCCCCGAGATTCAATGCATTGCACTTCAGCCTGGAACTTCATTAACCCTCTTGCCAGGTTCCAATATTCTTAAAAGTTTGTTTTTTGTAATCAAATCTTCTGAATTTTCGACCGATTTACATTTCCGTGGTGAGGAGAACTGGCACCTCACTTGTGTTCTCTATAATTCTCTGTGACAGGGATTCTAAGATACTGCAAGTTCGTGCACAATTGCTGGCGTCGGTAAGTGGCTGTGGGCTAGGGGGCAGGGTGGGTGGCAAGTGAGCTCTAGGAGAGTAGGGAAAGTGTTATGCTTTATTTCCCCCCTTGCCTCCACCTGCATTATTCACATTAGCAAACACAGCCTAGCCAATAGCAGAAGACATTTCTATAAATAGTTTAATTTTTTTTCATAATAAAGCTACTGCATGCAGTTTTAAAATGTCCACATCCCTTGCCTCCACACGCGTGGCTCCTATAAATGTAGTTGGGAGAGAGTCTGTGTAGACCGCCTCCGCCAACTAGCTGTCGGTGACCATTTGTATTGACAAATGGGAATGGCTGTAAAGAACTCTGAAAGAGAGCTTTAAAGCAGCGATGTCCAGCACGACCACCATAAAAGTCGTAGCGCTCCTACAGGGCGGGGGCGTTAGGCTCCTGGTAGCCTCGTAAAAAGCGATCCTTCTTCGGGACTGCCACAACTTTCTAGTACAGTTGCTTTCTCCCAACTGGACACTTTTATTTCTATTTTATTTTTGGGGTGTGCTTTAAGTTCGTCCTTCAGTCTTCACCAGTCAGTTTTGCAAGGGTATTTGGTGATGAATTATTATGGAATCACGATCAAGTGTTAGATTTGTTTTCAGACTAGGCTGCTAGTTAGAACATCTTAACTCATTGCATTCACTCCCTAGTACTTGGTAACTAAGAGAGGTGGGCTGAAGAATAAATTAGGGGGGGAGAGTGATGGTAGTAAAAAGGAGGGGGCGGCATTTTTCAATTCCCGCCTAGGGTGGCAAAACACCTAGAAATGGCCCTGCTAATGAGCGGCATCTTCTGAAATGGTGAGTGAGCTCTTATCTCTCCAATCTCATCTTGAGGAGTCAGAACATGAAGAACATGAGACCAGAATCAAAAGTAAACTTACTGCTTAGCTGATCCTCCCTCCCACTGATACTGTTAGGCCCGCTCTCACGCGAGAGCGCTGTGACAGTCCTGTTTCCTACAGACGCGGTCGCTCCCCATGCTGCTCCCCGCCCTACCTGCCTTACAGCCTGGTATCGTAGCGCATCGCTGCGGCTATTGCTGGATTAATTTGCTCATTTGGATTGCTGGATTAATTTGCTCATTTGGATTGCTGGATTAATTTGCTCATTTACATAGTAGCGCTAGACTGCCTTGATTGCTTTTTCATTTAATTCATTGTGACATCGTAGCACTAGACTGCCTTGATTGCTTATTGATTTTATTCATTCAAACATCGTAGCGCTAGATTGCCAAAGTGCGCTGTTAGTACAGTTTCATTTGTGCTGCGCTGCCTGTAGATTTCGAGGTGTGCCTGATTGTACCGGGTCCACTGCCATTTGCTTCGCATTTGCTTCCTGTTTCGTTTTAGGCTGCCTGCCATTTTGTTGTTGTTGTTGTGCCTCCCGGCCTGGGTCTCCAGCCCGCTCCCGCCTCCCAGCTGATCCTCCCTCACCCCTCCCCCCTCCCCCCTCCACTATCCACTTATGACAGACGCATTTGAGCGCAGTGTTCATGCACAGCGGACGCGCACCGAAGGTGGGCCAAAGGTAAGCCCGTCTACGCCCGTCCGCGCCTGGACCGCGCCCAGCGCCTGACCCTCTGGTCCTCGCAAAACCCACTCCACCCGCATAACGTATGACGCCGCTACCCTCTTTGCCCTTAACCCCGGACGCACACCACAATGCTACGAAGCTGCCCCAGGACACACCCATGGACCATTCGCCTGCCACTCCTGTAAGTTCACCTGCACCAGGACCCACACCAAATCCACTTCCCCCAAACACAGCTCCGACTAAAACCACCTGAAGTGCATCCTGCTGAACACCCGCTCGATCCACAGACACGCCACTGAACTCTGGGACCTACTCGACACTACATCGCCGGACGTCGCCTTCCTTACAGAAACCTGGATGAACACCTCATCAGCACCCGACATCGCCATAGCCATCCCGGACGCTTACAAGATCATCCAAAAAGACCGCACCAACCAAACAGGAGGAGGCATCGCCATCGTCCATAAGAAGACCATCCGAATCACGACCAGCTCCAACGATAACCTCGCGACCGCCGAACACCTTCACTTCCAGATCCACACTGACCCCAGGACCACACTTAGAGGCACCCTCATCTATAGACCACCAGGAACCCGCACACAATTCAACGAAGACATCACTGACTTCATCAGCCCGCATGCCCTTCCCTCCGAAAACTACATTCTACTGGGAGACCTCAACTTTCACCTGGAAAAGAAAAACGACAGCAACACCACCACCCTTCTGGACAACCTGGCCAATCTCAGACTCAAACAACTTGTTGACACCCCCACCCACTTAGCTGGTCACACGCTCGACCCTATCTTCACCTCCAGCAAACACATCTCCTTCAATCACACCACAGCTCTCCATTGGACGGACCACAGCTGCGTTAACTTCATCTAGAAAAAGACCACGACCCACAACCCCCCACAACCTATTCCTCGAAGAAACTGGAACAAAATCACCACCGACCAACTCTTCACATCGCTTAACCAAAACCCTCCTGCCATATCATCGAACCCAAACCAAGCTGCCACCAAACTCACACAATGGATCACCCACAGCGTTGACGAATTAGCACCCTTGAAAAACCACCAGATCAAACAAGGTAGCAAAAAGGCCCCTTGGTTCAACGATGACCTTAAGAAAACCAAGAAGTTATGTCGAACCCTCGAGAAAACCTGGAGAAAAAACCCAACCACTGACAACCTGACCAACTTCAAGGACGCCACCCGCAAACACCACAAATTGATCCGATCCACCAAGAAATCAGCATTCAAGGATCGACTCAACAACAATGCCCACAACAGCAAGGAACTATTCAACATCGTCAAAGAATTTACCAACCCCACCACCGGCACCAACTACATCACTCCCTCCCAAGACCTCTGCGACTCTTTATCCTCTTTCTTCCACAACAAAATCGCTGACATACATAACAGCTTTGGAGACCAACCCACCCCACCTACCTCCGAACTAAAAACCCCCTCCAACAACGTTTACGCCTGGAACCCAATCACCACTAAAGACACCATCCGCCTGATGAACACCATTCACTCAGGATCGCCAACCAACCCATGTCCCCACCACATTTTCAACAAAGCAAACTCCATTATCGCACCCCATCTCCGAGACGTCATCAACTGCTCCCTCAACTCCGCCACCTTCCCGGAAAGCTGGAAGCACGCCAAACTCAGCGCCCTCCTGAAGAAACCTACAGCAGACCCCACTGACCTTAAGAACTACCACCCCATTTCGCTCCTCCCATTCCCTGCCAAAGTCATTGAGAAAGCCGTCAACAGTCAACTCGCCGCCTTCCTCGAATCCAACAAATCCCTTGACCCTTCAGAATCCGGCTTCCGAGCCAAACACAGCACCGAGACTGCCCTCATCGCAGCAACAGACGACATTCGAACTCTACTGGACAACGGAGAAACTGCTGCCCTCATCCTACTCGACCTCTCCGCAGCCTTCGACACAGTCTGTCATAACACCCTTATACAACGCCTCAGCAACGTCGGAATACAAGGAAAACCATTGGACTGGATAATCTCGTTCCTCGCCGGAAGAACCCAGAGAGTCCGGCCCCCCTTTTAGATCAGATGCCACCGAAGTCATCTGCGGCGTACCCCAAGGATCTTCACTCAGTCCCACCCTCTTCAACGTATACATGAGTCCCCTCGCATCCATTGCGCTCCAACACAACCTCAACATAATCTCCTACGCAGACGACACTCAGCTGATCCTATCCCACACCAAAGACCCAAACACCGCCAAAACTAACCTACACGAAGGGATGAAAGAAGTAGCCGAGTGGATGAAGAACAGATGTTTAAAAGTAAACTCGAACAAAACGGAAGTCCTCATCTTAGGATCTTCCCCCTCCGCCTGGGACGACTCATGGTGGCCACTGGCCCTGGGAACCGCACCTGGGCTTCATCCTGGACTCCTCCCTCTCGAGGACCAGAAAAGTCAACGCTGTCTCATCCTCCTGCTTCAACATCCTACGTATGCTCAACAAAATCTTCAGTTGGATCCCCACCGAAACAAGAAAGACGGTCACCCATGCACTGTTCACAAGCCGACTAGACTACATAAACACCCTTTACGCTGGAAGCACAGCCAAACTACAGCAAAAACTCCAACACATCCAAAACGCCTCAGCCAGACTCATCCTAGACATCCCCCGCCAAGCTCACATTTACGGTCACCTGAAAGACCTCCACTGGCTCCCTGTCAACAAGAGAATTACGTTCCGCCTCCTCACCCACGCACACAAAGCCCTCTACGACCTAGGACCCAAATACCTCAACACGCGCCTGTCCTTCTACACCCCCACCCGCCAACTTCAATCGTCCAATCAAGCTCCGACTCTAACCACCTGAAGTGCATCCTGCTGAACACCCGCTCGATCCACAGACACGCCACTGAACTCTGGGACCTACTCGACACTACATCGCCGGAAGTCGCCTTCCTTACAGAAACCTGGATGAACACCTCATCACCACCCGACATCGCCATAGCCATCCCGGACGCTTACAAGATCATCCAAAAAGACCGCACCAACCAAACAGGAGGAGGCATCGCCATCGTCCATAAGAAGACCATCCGAATCACGACCAGCTCCATCGATAACCTCGCGACCGCCGAACACCTTCACTTCCAGATCCACACTGACCCCAGGACCACACTTAGAGGCACCCTCATCTATAGACCACCAGGAACCCGCACACAATTCAACGAAGACATCACTGACTTCATCAGCCCGCATGCCCTTCCCTCCGAAAACTACATTCTACTGGGAGACCTCAACTTTCACCTGGAAAAGAAAAACGACAGCAACACCACCACCCTTCTGGACAACCTGGCCAATCTCGGACTCAAACAACTTGTTGACGCCCCCACCCACTTAGCTGGTCACACGCTCGACCCTATCTTCACTATCTTCACCTCCAGCAAACACATCTCCTTCAATCACACCACAGCTCTCCATTGGACGGACCACAGCTGCGTTAACTTCATCTAGAAAAAGACCACGACCCACAACCCCCCACAACCTATTCCTCGAAGAAACTGGAACAAAATCACCACCGACCAACTCTTCACATCGCTTAACCAAAACCCTCCTGCCATATCATCGAACCCAAACCAAGCTGCCACCAAACTCACACAATGGATCACCCACAGCGTTGACGAATTAGCACCCTTGAAAAACCACCAGATCAAACAAGGTAGCAAAAAGGCCCCTTGGTTCAACGATGACCTTAAGAAAACCAAGAAGTTATGTCGAACCCTCGAGAAAACCTGGAGAAAAAACCCAACCACTGACAACCTGACCAACTTCAAGGACGCCACCCGCAAACACCACAAATTGATCCGATCCACCAAGAAATCAGCATTCAAGGATCGACTCAACAAAAATGCCCACAACAGCAAGGAACTATTCAACATCGTCAAAGAATTTACCAACCCCACCACCGGCACCAACTACATCACTCCCTCCCAAGACCTCTGCGACTCTTTATCCTCTTTCTTCCACAACAAAATCGCTGACATACATAACAGCTTTGAAAACCAGTCCGAAGAACAGATCACTCCACCCACCTACGAACCAAAACAGCACTCTCACAACCTATGCGCCTGGAACCAAATCACTACTGAAGACACCATCCGCCTGATGAACTCCATCCACTCAGGTTCACCAACCGACCCATGTCCCCACCACATCTTCAACAAAGCAGACTCCATCATCGCACCCCATCTCCGCGATGTCATCAACTGTTCCTTCAACTCCGCTACCTTCCCGGAAAGCTGGAAACATGCCGAACTCAGCGCCCTTCTGAAGAAACCCACAGCAGACCCCTCTGAACTTAAGAACTACCGCCCCATCTCACTCCTCCCATTTCCTGCCAAAGTCATTGAGAAAGCCATCAATAGTCAGCTCGCCGCCTTCCTTGAATCCAACAACTCCCTCGACCCCTCACAGTCCGACTTCCGAGCCAAATACAGCACCGAAACCGCCCTCATCGCTGCTACAGACGACATCCGAACGCTACTGGACAACGGAGAAACAGTTGCCCTCATCCTACTTGACCTCTCCGCCGCCTTCGACACAGTCTGCCATAGCACCCTCATACAACGCCTCACCAACATCGGAATACAAGGAAAAGCTTTGGCCTGGATCATCTCGTTCCTCGCCTGAAGATCCCAGAGAGTCCGCCTCCCTCCATTCAAATCAGAGGCCACCGAAGTCATCTGCGGCGTACCACAAGGATCATCACTCAGTCCTACCCTCTTCAACGTTTACATGAGTCCCCTCGCATCCATCGCGCGACAACACAACCTCAACATCATCTCCTACGCAGACGACACCCAGCTGATCCTCTCCCTCACCAAAGACCCAAACACCGCCAAAACCAACCTACACGAAGGAATGAAAAAAGTAGCCGAATGGATGAAGAACAGCCGCTTAAAACTAATTTCGGACAAAACAAAAGTCCTCATCTTAGGATCATCCCCCTCTGCCTGGGACGACTCATGGTGGCCACCGGCCCTGGGTACAGCACCCATACCTACAGATCACGCACGTAACCTGGGCTTCATCCTAGACTCCTCCCTCTCGATGAACAGACAAGTCAACGCTGTTTCATCTTCATGCTTCAACATCCTACGCATGCTCAAAAAATTCTTCAGCTGGATCCCCACCAAAACAAGAAAGACAGTCACCCACGCACTGGTCACTAGCCGACTGGATTATGGAAATACCCTTTAGGCCGGAACCACAGCCAAACTTCAGAAAAAACTCCAACGCATCCAAAACGCCTCAGCCAGACTCATACTAGACATCCCCCGTCAAGCTCACATTTCCGGCCACCTGAAAGACCTCCACTGGCTCCCCGTCAACAAGAGAATAACATTCCGTCTCCTCACCTACGCACAAAAGGCCCTCTACGACCTAGGACCCGAATGCCTCAACACATGACTGTCCTTCTACACACCCACCCGCCAACTACGATCATCCAATCAAGCCCTCGCCGCAATTCCGCGCATCCATAGATCCACCATGGGAGGAAGATCCTTCTCCTATTTAGCGGCCAAAACCTGGAATTATCTCCCCACTCACCTCCGCCTTACACAGAACCACCTCTCCTTCAGAAAGCAGCTAAAAACCTGGCTTTTCGATAAGTAATGCACCCACCCTCCCTCAAGCGCCTTGAGACCCTCTGGGTGAGTAGTCCGCTATACAAATTCCTGAACTTGAACTTGAACTTATGCAGTCACCGTAGAGGCGTTCTCAGCCTGTGTCGTATCCCTGATGACAAGCGTCTATCAACAATGCATCTGATGGCCCGGGTGGAGTCCCTCCCACACCTTTTAGGTTACATGCCTCCTAGATTACATGCACATGCAATTAAGGCAGCCTGTGGACCTTGAGTTTCCTGGGCAATGCTTCCAGATTAAATCTACAGTGCCTATATGCGCTTATAATTTGTGAACGTTTCACTTTAGCAGCAGTGTTTGAATTATCCAGGAGAAGCAGTGACGATAATAAAAATTACATTTGTCTTCAAAGGAATGTGCATGGAACTCTCATGCTGATGGGCACAACTTTTACATCAACATTTAATAAAAAAATCTGGTTACATTATTTTGAAGGCTGCGTTCTTTCACATTCATTTCAACTTTGCTTTGCTCAAACTGCACATCAAGCAGTTCTCATTATTATTGATGTGCGTTATTTCTTGAATTTTTGCTGGTATTGGTTTAAGTTGTCATATGGGTTCTATGCCTTAATCATCCTGTCTAGTGAGTTTTCATTACATAATCTGCTGCACTGCTCCATTCTGCTTATATATTTGGCCATTCTTTATTTTCTACCATGCTTAATCTAGTACTTTTGAATATGTTCTGAATTGGTTAACTTTTACTGCATACATTGATTTTTATGATTTCGTTCAATCAATCAATCAATCATAGCATTTGTAAAGCACACTACTTACCCGTGAGGGTCTCAAGGATCTGGGGGTGGGGGGGAAAGGAATGCTGCTACTGCTCGAATAGACAGGTCTTGAGGAGTTTTCTGAAGGTCAGCAGGTTGTGTATGTGGGTTTGGAGTTTTTCCTTCCATTACTATGTGCTCCGGTGAGTGTTATGTGTTATGTTTTCCCTCATACATTACATACATTTACTAGTGCTGAGATTTCTTTTTATTTGCATCCAAAACTATTCCTGGTAATGGGGCAGAGTTCCTGTTACCCAAACCATATTTACTTTGTATGCTGATGACGTTGAGAGATTTTAATCCAAATCCTATTTATTTGAATTTTATGGTGTTTGTATAGGTTGTTGCTCTCAAACCATTTTGAGGGGGCATATTGCGACCCCAAACTTTACTTGAATTTTCTGGTGGTGGGCTTGTTGTTGAGCTCAAACCAATTCTGATGGGGCATCCTCTGACCTCAATCTTTACTTGAATTTTCTGATGGTGGGCATGTTCTTGAGCTCAAGCCATTTTTGATGCGCCACATTCTGACCCTGAACTTTCTTTGCATTTTATAGTGGTGTGACTTGTTTTGCTCAAACCATTTTGAGGGGGCATATTGCTACGTGCTCCATCTTTACTTGCACTTTCTAGTGTTGGTCAAGTTGTTTGGGCTCGAGCCATTTTGTTGGGTTATGTGTTTCTACCTCAAACCTACTTGAATTTTCCGGAGATGGGCTTTCAGATTTACATTGCATGAGAGGGTGCATATTAATTGTGCCTTTTACTGGTGATAGGCATCTGTGCCCAAACTGTGATAGAGTTACATTTTACTGAATGCATATCTGGTACACTGATGTCTGGTACACTGGTTCTCCCCATACGATTTCTGGTGATGGAGCATTTACTTTGCACCTCCTTTTCCTTGGGCATATGTGTTGCACCCATTGGGGCTCATGTAGTTCGCCCTTTGCTGAATGGGAGAGAGTGTGTGTGTGTGATTTTCCTCTGTAGTTCCTCTTTATTTACATGTTTATTTTTTGATAATTAGAGTTTCCACCTTATTTGTATTGTTGTTTGTTATTGTCTCCTTAAAGGAGGAAGGTATGTGTTGCCATGTAGTACTTTCTTTGTATTCTGTGCCCTGCTGCGCAGCTATAGAATGTTCTTCTGTGCCTCGTTGAGTAAATGTCAGTTGTAGTGTGTGGGGTGAGCAGCTGGGATGCTTCTCCCAGTGGGGCTTCTACTTCCTTATAACTTACTATTTCTGTAACCAATTACTCCAGCTTGAAACTGAAGAATAAAGTTCTATCTTGATTCATCGTAACTCATTATTACATTATTATACTTACCATCTTCAAATGGATGGTCTGGTAGAAAGAAAAAATTCCACCTTTAAGTTGACACTAAAGAAATTGTTAGGATTGGAAACATGACAGTGGGATAAGGTGCTTCCTTTAGCCCAGTTTGTCAACCAATTTAAAGAACAGAAAAGTACTGGATACTAGCCTGTTGCATTGTTGTTGTTCGGGAGGAAACCCAGTACGTTGCTAAATATGGACATGAAAATGTAGGGAAATGAGGCGCAACCCCTTTTGGATTATATGAGGCAGGGAAAGACCCAATTAAATTAGAGAGATTGAGAAACAAAATCTACAGAAACAGCAACAATTCCAAAGAGAGAAATATGATAACACCACTTGAGCGTGCCTTGACCTAGTGACTTTTTGTTATTTATTTATTTTTTTTCCTCATATGACCTCCGTAGCTACTGCCACCTCTCGACCTGTCCCGCCACTGGCGCAAATAGCTTTGGTGGATACTTAGTCTCAGCTGAATTATTCTAAACGGGGAATACCCGTTTATACTCAATTTGAGCTAACCAGGAGGTGTTAATCATTGGAAGTGTCCTAAATCCAGGTCTAATCATTTTAAGCCATGATCTATGAACTAGTCTCTACTCAGGGGGCCGTCCAGACAATTCCAGAACAACCCCGACTCAGGCCTACCCCTTGAGATAGTAACCCTCTGTTCTATGGCTCTATAATATTTAACAGACTTCCACCAATCATTCCAACTAGGGGGCGTTTCTTGTCGCCACAACAGGCAGATCTCCCTCCTTGCCAACAGTATCAAATAGAACACCAATTTACATTGGGACCCAGACTGAGGTCGTATCCCAGCCATCATGTCCACCACACCAAAAAAAATAAGAATTGGGCTTACCTCTATTTCTAGACCCATAGCCCTGGAGATGGTCTTACCGACATCCAACCAAAATGTGTGTATTCTGGGGCAGAACATGAAAATATGGACGTCATCCGCACTCTGGGAACCACACCTCCAGCAACTTGCAGCACCTCCACCCTTCCATTTAGAGATCTTTAGCGGAGTCCAGTATATCCTATGGATTGTGAAGAAATTATTTCTTCTGAGAGCAGCAGATTTAATCACAGAATAAAGCATGTCAATAGATACTTGCCATACCTCCTTCCAGTCTTCGCCTGGCAAGTAATTCTCCCAAACCCGGTATGGCTTATCCATTCTTTTTCTGCTGCAGCCAGAAGATAGGAGTACCAAAGAGCAACTTTTTTCTTCCTCGAGGATTGATTTTGCAAATCATTCTCCATATCATCTTCCAGATTATTGGACCAACTTTGAGAATTACACCATGACGAAAGCTGGTAATGCTTGAATCTGGACAGAGTTCCGGCAGTGGTTTGGTTCCAAAATTCCCAAGAAAGACATTTACTGCCCTGTACCAGGTCCCCATACTAAGACTCCTGCCGCTTTTAATGGATATGATAGGGCATCTAGAAGGCAATCCAGTGTTCCAAGAGAGCCCCACACAGGGGCCCACTTGCTATAAGAAAGCCGCAAACAGAAACGACAGTCCGACCAGAGTTTGGCCGCCATCCCCAGTGTTTTCAACCACACATTTTTGTAAAATTTGGGGGACCCAAATTTATACATAAACCCAGATTCCCACACCCCTCCAACATGGTTTTAAACATGGTACCAATCAGGGAATCACCCTGAGAGTGCAATAGCATCCAAGCATTTTTAGTTGATAGGCCCAGCAATAAAATTGAAAGTCAGGTAAACCCAAACCACCCTGTAGGAGTTTGTGTCTGAGTTTTTTCCAATAGAGTCTAATCCCCTTTCCTGCCCAAAGAAAGGAAGAAATCGTACCCTGGATTTTCAGGATCTCAGGTTTTGGAAACTCCAAAGGTATATTATTGAAAAGATTTGTAAGAGAGTCTCCACTTCCTGTGAGGATCTAGCTAAATTCACCGTTTGAATTAGCCTAACGTCTTGAGTTATTGTGATCCCAAGGTATCTTAATTCTGTCTCATAGTCTTCCCCCTGAGTATCTATATTCCAAGCCATTACCTTAATTTTATATTTATTTATCTGATAAGCTGAGAACTTCCAGAAGGTATCGGATTCATATATAAGCTCCTGCAGGGTAGTATCTACACACGAGGAAAACAGGACTAGATTGTCTGCATAAATGGCGAGTTTCCTGACACGCCCACCCTCTTTAAATGGGGTAATCTTTTCATTTAACCTTAAGTTCTGAGTGAAAGGTTCCAAATAGATATCAAATAGGATAGGGGACAGTGGGCAACCCTACCTCGTTCCGCGTTCTATGTTCACAATCGGGGATAGACAACCGTTAACTAGAATGCGTGCACAGGGTGAACTATAGATTTTTTTGATTTTCTCTCCCATAAGCCTACAGTAAAGCCCAAAATGCCAGTTGACGCGGTCAAAAGCTTTGGTCGCAACTACCATGATAATTGACAAAGGGCAACCAGAAGCTAAGGCCAGGTCCACTGAACCAATCAGGGTATACACCAGCTTTAACATTTGCCTACCCGGAAGAAAACCCTTCTGGTCTTCATGGATTATCTGGGGTATAATTTTGCAGAGCCGTTTGTTCAAAATGCCTGCAAATACTTTATAGTCCACATTTAATAATAATACAGGACGGTACGATTGACACTCCAAAGGGTCCTTATCAGGCTTCAAAATCAGGGTGATAACTGTATCAGACCATGACTTGGGTAAAGGAGAAGTGCCCTTTAATATTTCATTAAACAGATCCAGCCAGACCGGAATAATTTCATCTTGAAGCATATTATACACCTCAATCGGGATTGAATCTGGGCCAGCAGCTTTCCCCTTTTTAGCCAAGTTTAACACATCCAATATCTCCTTCCCTGATATATCTCGAGAAAGAAATTCTTGACTAGCCTCTGTTAACCGCAGTATTTGTTTCGCCTTAAGCCAGGTATCTATAAGCTCATCAACCCCATGGAGATCTCCGTTATTTCGAAAGAACCCTGTGAAAACCTGGGCTATTTCGTCTTTTTCCTCTGTTGTTTGTGTACCCCTCTTGATCTTACTTATATATGTGTTAGCGCTATCAAACCTAGACTTCATGGCAAGAAGCTTACCGCAGTACTCCCCTTGATCAAACTCCCTCATTTTGCTTAACTCCTATTTTTGACGCAGAATTTCTTCTGTTTTTACTTCAAATGTTAGTTGACAGTCCTCCACCTTCTTTACCCAGTGTTCATTTTCCGGATCTTCGGGAGGTCTCGCCCTAAGCTCAGCTTCGGCCCTTGCTATCTGCAGTTCTAAATCGGCCCATTCTTCCCTCTCTGACCTGGCCCAGCCTGAGACTGCCCCTTTTAGTGTCCCTCAAAGCTACGCCTTAAAGGTATCCCAAACAATATAAAGTGGGGCAGACCCAAGATTATTCTGAAAAAACATATCGGTTTCTAGTTTCAAGAAGCCAGGTGTGGAGGTTAATAGGAGAAACCTCCTGTTCAGTGTCCACCTCCTGATTGAAAAATCTGGAGGAAAGTCTAGGTTAAGGGTCAATGCTCCATGATCCGATAGATGAATGGGCATGTTTTTGATTAAAAAGACCCTATGGGTATCTGCCTGCTCCATAAATACATAATCTAATCTAGAATAGTGGGAGTTCTTCTTACTATAGAAGGAGTAGTCCTTAACCGTGCCATGTTTTTTCCTCCATACATCAAATAAGTAAAAATTTTACAAGATGTTCAGAAGATGCGCTTTTACCCGGGGAACAGCTATCTGAATACGAGCGGAGGACCTACCTAACCTATTATCTAGGAGTACATTAAAATCTCCAGCCAGGATGAGCGGAGCCTCAAACAGAGAGTATTCAAAGGGGAGATATCATCTTCGTTGGGCCCATAGAAGCTCACAAAAGTCTGTTTTACCCCCCTAAACTTAATCTCTGCAATGACCCAGTATCCTCTGCAATCTACCTGGGACTTAGTTACCTCCACACCAGAATTTCTTTTTAGTATTATCGCAGTCCCTTTTGAATAACATTGCTGATCTGATGCAACAATTGTGTCTACCCATTTATGTTTGCCAAATAAGGCTTTACACTCTGCTTGCATGAGATGAGTCTCCTGAAGCAAAAGGATTTTTGCCGGACTATTCCTTAAATACTGAAAAATAAGACGTTGTCTTCTTTTTACCCTCGAACCTTTAATGTTCCAGCTGAGACATTCAAGTTGTTGAGACCCTGCCTGGGTAATCCTATCCCGCAACATTAATCTGGATCCACCTTCTACTGTAGCTACTAGAGGTTGTAATGTCACATGAATTTATTTTTTATTTTTTATTTTTTCCCAATACTCCCCACCAACCAACGTGAAAACTCCCAAAACACACCAGCACCCCCAACCACCCCCCGCCCCTTGGGAACCCTCCCATACTACCTACTGGCAATAATTATGGCCTACTTGAGCCTAGAGCCCATCGCCTCTATGTATATACATAACATTAAAGAAAACGGGTAATGGATGCCGGATCCCTGACCCCCTCCTTAAACATCTACATTATATTGTGCCAGAAAACTGTCTACCTCCTCCGGCAACCTGAAGTTATACATCTAATTTGCGAGGACTACTTTCAGAAAAGCAGGAAAACGCAACTGCACCTGGGCCCCTAAATCCTTTAGTGCATCCATCCTTTTTCCCAGCTCCCACCTCCTGTCCTCTACTGTTCTGTTTTGCTGCCTGCCTGCGGGGAAGAATCCCCTGGGGTTGTGAAAGCTGCCTCTGAAGACTGTAAGGTTGATCGGGGGAAGTTCAATCTGGTTGGATTGAGGGAACGTGTAAGA
The DNA here is from genome assembly GCF_964263255.1 of Lissotriton vulgaris. Classification (NCBI taxonomy): domain Eukaryota; kingdom Metazoa; phylum Chordata; class Amphibia; order Caudata; family Salamandridae; genus Lissotriton; species Lissotriton vulgaris. The sequence goes on along the minus strand of NC_141693.1, from coordinate 1,432,497,459 downwards.
TAGTCGGCAGAAGGCTGGACTGACTCCATTAAAGCTCAGTGAAAACACAGAAAAAAAAGAGAAACTTGCAGAATAGTGGCTGTTTCTTTTTTTATTATTTTTTTATTCTTCTCTCTCTTTTTGAGAGGCATTTGAATCTGTCCGGTCTTGTGGGGGCAGGATTGGACCCACTTCATTCTGAACAATACCCTCCGTACCGGTCTAGCTTGGTGCTTGAAAACCCGGTGGTTACGTTCCAAAGAGCCGCTGGGCCTCTGGTGGAGCTTCGCCGTGCTCGCTGTAGCATATTAGGGGGAGATATTCTCTATAGCCAGGGTCAGCTCAGGGTCACCACCCTCATTACTCCCAGTAAGGGTAAGCTCAGGATAAGCCAGTACTCCTGTTTCCACCTTGGTGCACAACCTATCAGACTGTTAGGACTGAGATTGTCATAGTCTTCTCAGTCGTCTCCCAACCCCCCATCTTATCTTCTGGGGCATTGCAACCAATCCTTAAAAGTGCGATATGTACCACATTTGTATTCCATGGAGGTAGTAAGCCCCAATCCTTACCTTCAGCTGAGGGCACGAAAAGCCGTAGGGGGCGAAGGACAGGTACAGGTACATACAGCAAAATCTGACATTTCAGCTAGTGTAGGTCCTACCTCAGCCCCCAATACCGCCAGTACCCTTAACCCTCCTCCCACCTCTTATACTGAACCGTCTCGGGGGAGAAGGTATAAATTAAGGTCACGTAACTTCTTAGGGGGGGACCAGACAAACAGCAACACCGAGCTACGGAGAGCAAACAGGGTCAAGCCAGGCAAACAGTAAAACAGAGGCAGGTAGTAAATAAAGCCAATAAACTGGCGAGTAAATCAGGCAAGCTTACACCTGCAAAAAGCCAAAAGAAAACAAAGAGTTTAGTACCCATAAAAGTAGCCCTTTCACTTAGGACTTATTTCATGGCAAACACCCAGGGCAACCTTGACCTAGACACACGGGGTGGCTTCAGTGTCTTGATAGAAGAGGCTGGGGCGGCCGTGGACCCCTCTATTACACTCTCCAATTATTTTGCACCTCTAAGCGCTCTGCCAGTATTGAGTGGGGAGGAAAGACAGGAAGAACCCGAGGAGGCAGGAACCTCTCCGTTGGAAGAGGGGCCGCAAAGCGTGGAAACGGTTCAGGGCTTACTAAGACTATTAACATTGGAAATGGGGGTCCGTTTCTCTATCTCGGAAATAAATTAAAAAAAAATACAAGACACCTGTACCGGCCCAGAAGAAAACTTCCTGGCTTTCACCCAAAGGATGGGTGATCTAGAACAAAAGGTAGGGAGCCTGGGGCAAGAGACTAAGAATAACACCCAAGAGATATCGAGATTAAAGGAGAGGGAGCGGGATATGGCAGAAAGACTGGAGAGACTGGAAAATATGTCTAGGAGGAATAACATCAATATCTTAGACTTAAAGGAGGGGCTGGAAGGAGATAATCTAAAGTCTTATGTTATTAATATCCTGACTAATGCCTTCCCGCAGATTGCATCCGCCTCAGTCTGGGATGCAGAAATACAGCGAATACATAGAGACCCCTTCAGGCTAATACAGACTCGGAAAAAACTTAGAAAGATTTTGGTATTTATACAGTCTTACACTCTTAAGGAGCAGCTTTTGGGGGCAGCTCTTAAACTTAAGTCTATTCAGGTGCAAGGCTCCTCTTTCAGAGTTCGTTCAGATATCTCTCGGGTCACAGAGGACTTTCTGTTACTTTTGCTATCATCTTCAGAGAACAAGAAGTTGAGTGAGTGACAGGGATCCTATTAAATATTAGAGAAAAAACACTTCCATCACATATAAACTAGAGGTTAACAAGGTGGTAGAAAGAAGCCCAGGTTTATCATGTGAACCTTTTGAAAAAGTGATAAGGTCTCTTACCTGTGCTAACAGAAGGACCTTTTATGATTGAAAATACAAGAATTGGAGTGTATTAACAAGGATTTAGAAGTGGGCAGAACAACAAGAGTTAAGGCAAGCCTTAATCTCCCGCCCTGGAATTCTTTCCTCCATACCTGGATGGACCTAATTGATACACCATAGAATAAATACAGAACAGGGTAAAACAATGAGACTTATGCCAAACGGAATCCCAGAAGCTAGACAGAAAGCAATTGAGGAATAAGTAAAGGCCATGCTATATTTGGGGTTATAGAACCTTCTGTAAGTGAATTGAACTCTCCCATGAATTGTGAGGCATATTATAAAGGACCGGAGTTAAAATTATCGCCGTTTTATCGGCAGGAAACTGCTGATAAAACGGCGATAATGGGCTTGATAATACGCCCTTGTTAATTCCCATAGAAGCCCATGTTCTGATGTTAACATGGGCTTCTATTGGAATTAACAAGGACGTATTATCAAGCCCATTATTGCCGTTTTATCGGCAGTTTCCTGCCGATAAAACAGCGATAATATGCCCTTAGTTCTCAAGCTGGACCAAGTGATCCATTGCCCACTCTCAAGACTTCCTTTAAAAAGTTGAAAGAGTTAATTTCCTCTGATCTGTTTTCCAATCCACCGATTTCTCAAAGCCATTTCTATTACAAGCAAATGCCTCAGGAGCAGGCATCGGAGCAGTGCTATCATAAAGAGTTGTAGACGGAACAGAGAGGTCATTCCTATATATCAGTAGGAAACTATTCCCCCAAAAGTACGCAACTATTCCATAATCAAGAAGCAATTCCTGGAGATGAAATGGGCCTTCGAATATATTAGGTATTATAACTAGAAGGCAGTAAATTCATACTGCCCTCTAGTTAAACTCCTAACATTGCAACCCTTTAGTTTAGTCATCTACAAGGGAAAGACCAAACTGATGCAGACTTTTTTATCTAGATACCCACAAGATATATTTCTTCCATGGAAGAAAGTGAAGGAGGTGTGATGTGTGAGGGTGGGTGAAGATATACACAAATATTTGCAGTATAGCATAAGCTGGGATCCCGGATGCATGTCTGCAATCTTGAAGATGCCCTGGAAAGAGAGAAAAGACATGAGAGGGAGTTAGGGGAGGAATGGGGGTGGAGACAGGTTGTAGCTGAAGACAACACACAGGGCGTAATATTTCTCCTTGGAAAATAATGATAGCCTTTAATCCCAGTGGTAAAAGCTCTGACTGGGGCAAGCCTACATTCTAGAGCAGTCCAGGTCTTTCCTTTTCTCAGGAAACTTTGGTGCATTGTCCAAGTTCTCCAGACGTCTGCAAAATGAATAAGCGTAATATTTCTAGATGCTGGGACTCTCCTCTAGCTTCTAGATTCTAAGGACTGTTATCTATGGGTCAGGCCTCTCTTCTGCCAGGTCCAGGGCCAACTAAGCAGCCAATTCTATCTCAAAGGATGGGACCCTTTTTTCAGCCTTTTGTGTCCCTGAGGCAGAACCAGGATGCTAGTCAACTGACCCTTAGACTGCAGTTTTCGTCTTGTGTGTGCTAGTGGAGAGCAGGATATTAATTCCTCCAGCAAAGCAAATACATTACATCATTCCACAGATGTTTCCACCTTTTATAAAGTTGGTGGGGCTACTACCTCCGACATAATGTATCCTTTTTCAGACAGATACCTTTGGCTCATATTCTATTCCTATTAGAAAAAAATAGGCTATCCAGCTAATTGTTTCCTATACGGAAGACATTATCCGAATTATAATGATAAAGTAGCTCTATGGAAAGTTATTGACAGAAGAAATCACTAAGCTAAAAACAATATTTTGACCATTTATTAATCCTACTATCTAGTAGAGTTTTATTGCAATGAATATTTAAAATATTTAAACACCAGTATCATATGAAATAATGAAGCAAGTTTTATATGAGCTCCTCAACTTTTTAAGGTTCCATGTTTTTTTGTGCACAGCAATTTCCATTAATAAATACACAAAGTCATAATTTCAATGTTTCCAGAAAAATAACTGTTACCTCAACTAAATATAGCCATCAAGTGTTCTTTGTTTGATATAGTTGTTTTAGTTTGATGGGAAAACCCAGGAAAAGTCAAACATGTCAGGACAATAACACTGCCAATATGTAAGTAATATCTTCTTTCGTTTCTTCAAAACAAATAAATGCAACCATTTGCATACCCTTCATATTAGGCAGGACAGATGTGTTTTGCATTTTTATTTTGCTATAGAGCAAGATCCCTTTACTTGCAAGATTTAGAGCTACTGCCCAATCTTCTTGTCCTCTCTTTGCTAGTTGGAATGCTACGTTGTTAAAAACAAGAATTTAACTAATTCTCTTTCACACGTGTTCTTGCTTTTCACAGTTGCAGACAATATTGGCCCCCACATGATGTTAAGGATCTCTACTTTGCTGACAGCTGAAGAATGTCAAGACTTTCACACACGGCTTATCAATCCTGACATGAATGTTGAGGATGAACTTGAAAAACTTTCACCAGAAAGCAATGTATTATTGAGAAGAAAAAGGGAAATAGGTAATCATTATAGTTGTACATTTGCGAGAAGCAGGTATTGAAGTAAATTGGATTTATCTGATAATTCACGCAACTACAACTCTTGGCTTCTCTGATGGTTTGAGAATCCAACCAGTTTGAAATATGCATTACTAAATTTAAGCTATAATATTATTAAGAACTTTAGATGCAGACTGTTAGGGCCTTATAATTAGAAGCCCAGATTTAGATTGTGGGGGTATAAAATGGGGGGTGGGGAGTTTTGAGTCCAATCAGTATCCCACACCTAAATCTTGTTACTTCAAGTTACTTACTTTGGAACGGGGAATAAAATGAGGAGCTAGTTTTACCAGGTCAAAAATCCCATCCTGATCCCCATCGTGGGCCTTAAAATTAGCCCTTTTGTTATTTTGTTAATCGTATTTTTTAAAGTGCAGCGGTTACCCGTGGGTGTCCTGGCGCTAATCACTTATCCTGAAGGCAAGAGCATGGAGGAGATGAGGTCTATTCAGCAAAAAGCTCCGGGGCAGATTTACGAATTCTGGCACATCTCTGCAAATCAGCAAGGACACGCAAGAAAAGATGAGACACACAATTCCCTTCCTGCGCCCCCACGAATGCGTCGCATTTACAATGCGGCACACCATGGCACAAGGATAGGGCGATGCGTGTTGCATCCTGTGGAGTAAGGGCGGCCCATTGATCGAGTCATGTCGCAAGAGCGATGCGGCTCCAGCAATGCTCAGGGGCGCCCTATGCCTAACATGCTGTGTCACTCCTTACACCTGCTTCAAGCAGGCATAGGGTATTGATGCAGCATGTATGTAGAAGTAACTCAGTGAAGTCTTGTAGATTTAACTGCTTCACTTTTACGAGGTGTTCCTGGGACGAAACGCCCACCCTGCGCCAGAACGCCCACATAAAACCTAACACAGGTTTCATGTGGCACAGGGCTTAACAACGTGACGCATCTGCCTAGACGCATCACGTTGTAAATAAGGTACAACGTGGCACATGGTTTACGCCGCTGCTGCATCACAAAAGTGACACAACGGCAGCGTAAATTTGGCACATGGGGCTTTAAGCCCTTCCTGAAGGCTAGAAGAACTTTTGTGAACCCATTTTACCATTAACTTCAAGCAGCTGTTAAAGGAGCTTGGGGGCTGGTAAAGGAGCTTGGGGGATCCATAATGGATCACAAGGGCTGTGAGTGAGCATTGTGTTCACAAATAAGGTAAGTTGGGGTGTTGTGAATTAGACCCTAGATCGCACTGTAAGGTGGACGCACACAACAGTCAGGTTTCTTGCCAAAGGTGAATAATAATTAATTAAACTTTATTCTGACCAAGGGGAAAGTAAATAACTATATGTATCCCGAAATACATATTATATCATGTATAATCACTTCATCAAGACATTATGCCTATCAAAACACTCATAGTTTTATGGGTGAGAAACGTCAAACTTTGGACAGCATATTCATTGGTGCTTTGCATGAATGTATCCTCTACACATAATATTGGTCCCAAACTATTCAAACTAACAACATCTAGCTGTAGTTGGCCAGTATGTGGACAAAAACAACTGAACATTTACATTATAATTCCGAGAATGAATGTGGCTAGTAATAGTTTACAATGACTAATGTTTACTCCACTCCTCACAGAGTTTTCCAATACTGAATGTCCTAAAGAGTTTTCAGTAAATCTAGTATTTCTTTGACTTCATACTGGACCAGCAAGTCTTTTTGGAAACCATTCATACCACTGTTTACCAGTTGTGGGCCATCTAAAAATACATTTAATAGCAGTGCTTAATTTGTGTTGATGCTTTCCGGTGCTTAGCACCGGCACTTATTTATCGGGGCCGGGTCTACATTAAACCACAGTCTGCAACGCTGCACACAGTGCTTTAAATGGGCCGGTACCCACCGGTACTGAGTACCGGCACTTCTCCGTGCTCTCCCATTGAGTACCTGGACTTCTCCTTTGTGTTAAGAGAGTACCGGTACTCCCAGTCTCTGGGTTATGGGGGCGCGTGACAGTTAATGCCGTGTATTCCGGCGCTAGGTTGAGGTTGCAGCCCTGCACTCAGAGCCGGCATTTGTTAAGCTAGCGCCTTGGGCTGAGAGAAATTTGACGCCCTTGCTGATGCTAGAGACTGAAATGAGGCAGCAGGGGGTCCTTTTTGTTGAGTTGAATGGCCATTCACTGGATGAGCAGTGACTGGCCCTGAACCCAAACGCCTCGGGACCTCCCCCAGCTCACCTAAAACACTGATAGCTTAGCTGCCTCACAGTGATGGGTCTGTTGGTGTGTGTGTCAGCAGGGGTGAGACGGTGAAAGGAGCAAAAAGAAAGTGGCAATGAGGTGTTAAAGCATTGCCCAAAAGCCTGATTAAAAAAATGATTAAAACAACTCTGGCAAGTCAGACAGAGGCAGGAACATGAACAAGGCATTTGCAAGCTGGCAGGGGTTCTGCTGCTGGAATTGCCTTAATGTGCACAGCTCCATGAGCCCCTCGGAATACTGGCGGCCTGGGTCTGTGCCCAGCCCGCCCACGCTACAGACCGGCCCTGCTCACACCCTGATAGCGCAACAGGACAGGAAGATTTGACAGCTAGAGCTCTCGACTTTAGAACTGTCTCGTTGTCAGTTATAGGGAAAGGTTGCAGCACTGGAAATTAGAATACACTTGCCATTGTCTGTCAGAGTGCCTAACGCCCTTCGGCCAAGTTCGGCTCGTGTTGTGCGGGGCACATTGGTTCATTTTTGGCAGGAGGGCATTACAGTGCTTTACATGAGAAGCACACATGAACGCATACTTTTTGTTTTCATGGCAGAGGTGAAATCCCAGTGTGGGCTCAACATCGTGTGATCATGGGCAAATTACTTAAATCTTCTTGCGCCATAAAAAAAGTCTGCTTTCGCCTAAAACTTCAGCTTCGTTAATGCCCTCGGGCTAAGTTCACGCTTATGTAATTACAACAAACACCAATTACACAATGCAGCTATGAGCAGAACATGACAAAGAACCCTGGTTCACTTTACATTGAAGAAGAAAATAATGATAGTTTACAAGGCTGCTTAGAAGCCACGCCCCCAGACACACCCCTCCCAATAAATTTGGTGAGTACCGGCACTTCTCTTTTTCCATTTATAGCACTGGCTGCACATCATATCATATGGCAATGTGAATTTGGCGTTCACGTAGCTGGTAGCCATAGACAAAATGTAACATTAAATTACTGACTCGGCGCATCACATCCAGACTGTCCGACTCATAATGAATCTAATATGCAGATCAGATTAGCTTGTGAGTGAAAGTCACGAAGCGCACCTACGATGCGCATTTTGAAATACTAAATAGGCAAATGGCTTTCTTTAGGTCCTGTGGGAGTAGGGCTGTGCAGCAGGCAGCATGCCTAGATTGTTTTCAAAATGCCAGCCCCGGCACCCCCGTACGCACCGGTTCAAGCCAAGAGTCATTAGCAGTTGAAGCAGTTCTGGGTTGAGGACAGTGTTTAGCCCGCCCAGCCCCAACGACAACGTAGTGCAGGCAGCAGATGCAGCAGCAGACTGGCCTATGCGCCTATAGAAAATAAAGGCAGGCAAGGTCTTGTACTCGGCTGCCCACCGCCACAAAGGCAGTTACGGTAAGTAACGGAGAGCCATAAATAATGTAATAAGTCTACATTACTGTTTTTTTGGGGGGACATGGACTTGTGGGTGGGGTGATGTGACGGTCAAATGCGTTGGGTGGTAGCTCAGACTCCCGCACGCCTCCACATGACCTCCGGGCAGTGCTTAATTTGTAAAATATGAAGTCCGGTGCTCAGGTGTTTGTCGGAGGACACACATACTTTTCCCCGGCTCCACCCACTTCCTCCACTGGCTGCACCCACTTACTCTATTGACTCCAGCCACATCCTCCACTGGCACTGCTAAAAGTCAGATGTACTTTGACACAGAAAGAAAGATGCATAAAACAAAATGTTTACTGACAGTCCACTGCAAAACAACTTGTGCCTGACAGTCTAGTACTAAAACAACGTTTACACAGGAAGACCAGTGTAAAAAAAAACATTTGCATGGACAGTCCAGTACAAAAACAACTTGTATGTGACAGTCCAGCGCTAACACAACATTTGCAGTGACTGTCCAGTGCAAAATCAACTTGTGCACTGGCAGTCCACTACAAAAACGTTCAAACATGGAGACCCGTGTAAAAACATCTGCACTGGCAGTCCATTGCAAAAACAACTTAAGTACTGACAGTCCAGTGCTAAAGCAACATTTGCATTGGCGGTTCAGTACTAAAACGACATTTACACAGAAACACCTATGTGAAAACATTTATTTTCACTGTCGATCTAGTCCAAAAACAACGTTTACACAGGAAGACCAGTGTATAAACAACATTTACATGGACAGGCCAGTACAAAAACAACTTGTATTCGACAGTTGAGTGCTAAAACAACATTTGCACTGACTGTCAGTGCAAAATCAACTTGTGCACTGACAGTCCACTACAAAAAAGTTCAAACATGAAGACCAGTGTAAAAACATCTGCACTTGCAGTCCATTGCAAAAACAAATTTAGTACTGACAGTCCTAAAGAGACATTTACACAGAAACACCAGTGTAAAACATTTATTTTCACTGCTGATCTAGAGCAAAAACAACGTTTACACAGAAAGAGCAGTGTAAAAACATTGTCACTGACAGTCCAGTGCAAAAGCAACATTTGCATTGACTGTACATTGAAGAAACAAACTCCTGCAGTGGTCCAAGCATAGGCAACTCCCCTTATCAACTTCTATAAAAACAACAACATTGACCAGAATTTTTTTTGTACAATGTTTTGGCAGCAGTTGTCTTGTGCAAAGTGTCCTGAATCAGTGAAAATGTGTTTTTATCGGACCCTAGAGTTCTGTCTCTTCAGGAATAGCCTCAAGAATTACATTTTAAAGATAAATATACATCAATGCCAACCTTCTCTCGAAACAGCATGTGAAAATGCACCTTAAATTACCTCTCGGTATCTGCAAATGATTACCATTTTGAATAATAAAAAGGGTTCTCTTAGGCACCCACACGAGTTTGTCAAATTAAAAGGCCTCCCTGTATTTTGTAAATTGTTTCCTACTGGAAATTAATGGCAGCTTTGCCTATACAGTGACGTGTCTGGTATGGATGTTGTTGTCACTGTATCTAAATATAATAGGAGCTTTGGTATTTTTTCTAGGTTTCCCGGGTGGACCCTGGGAAGATAGGGCCAATATATTGCTCCTCTGCCATCAGGGGAATTACAGGTACCCTACCAGGTAGCCAATCCCGCTGGCGTCACATCATATGAAAACATAAAAAAGGCTATCCTGGAGACACTTGGGTGGGATCAGGAGTATTAAAGGACACGTGTTAGAAAAGGGAAATGGAGTGCAGTGGATAATCCACAGGCCCTTTATTACTAGATGAATGGAGCACACCCTGCATGATCAGAGGGTGGGCAAACAGAAGGGGAAAGCACATCCATGACCATTCTTTTGTTTTCACTGAAGTTCCTGCACCCCAGTATTAAACCTGTTCATTGTCTCAAGCCTCTACCCTCTTTCCGGGCCACACCACACATGGCCTAATCAGGGTATTTTGTGGCTAAAATAACCCCCTCAGATCTTGTCCTACCTGGGCTTTTAGGCTGCATAGCTCGATTTCAATAGACACATTTCAATGTCTCAACCCCCACTTCAAAACCCTACAAACCACACCTAAATGCCCTTCTACTCCAAGTACCACACAATGGCACCTTCACTCACACATAAAATGCAACCCTATCTCTTACCACTAACTAATCCACTCCTCGCCAACACAACTCACATCCATGCCATACATAACTATATCCCATCCATATACACACTTCCTGCTCTAATAACTCCTTACAGACCTCTTTCTGTCACCAACAAACCGAAACCCAGGTTTCTATCTTTTCAACCACCAATCAATTTATCTTCTTTTTATCAAAAAAACACAACCACACAACCCTTACACTGTACTGCACCACACATAGTACCTCTTTTAGCAATCAAATTTAACACAAACACTCTTAACTCTTGTTCATCCCCTCTCACACACCACATACACTCTTTTTCAAAACACATCACCACCCGCTTTACCTTGCAGCTTCCACTCACCAGCAATACTTTACATACCAAGAAGACAAATACATCACCTCGTCTCATTACTCTTCAAAAAGAAAACATAACACACACATCAGCACACCAACTTCTCACACACACTACTTCATAATACTTTCCTTCATAAACTGGAAGCATACAACCACTCCCACCCTTCTGACTACACAATTAATGCACACCCTAAACCAACTCCACTGCCAAGGTTTCTTTCTCCCCCGACACATAACAAAATTATAGCAATACAGCAACTCTCTTTTAACTGCCTCTCATCCATTGGACAAAATAGAACTTTACAAAATGACCCACATGCTGCACCACCTCCCAAACTCATACACAGGCCACCCTAAAGATCCATGGCACTTCATCAGGACCAGGTGTAGTGAATAAAAACGTAAGAAGTGGGGTCAAGAACCCTACTTGATCAGGGCGGGCAAAACCTGTGTGTAGCTACGATGTAGCTCAAACTAAATAGTTTAGCCAGTCCTGTCGCAACCTACTAGAAGGTAAAGAGATGTTCCATAGGCTAGTTTGTGCGTGTAAACGCTCTGTACCAGGAGTTATCCAGGAGTGCTACAGGAGCGGCTAAACTATTCAGTTTGAGCTACATCGTAGCTACACACAGGTTTTGCCCGCCCTGATTGAGTAGGGATGTTGACCCCACTTCTCATGTTTTTATTCACTACACCCAGTCCTGATGAAGTGCCATGGATCTTGATGACCGATCAGGCGTGAAACATGTTGATCCATGACCTATTGTTACTAGGGCTCCTTGCACCGTTTTTATTAACTCATGACCTTCGGGGTATTTTAATCTGGCAAGGGAGCCATCGCATTAAACTTCACTGACTTTTGGTATCCCTTAGTCAGTTTTATCCTTCGCGCACCTACTCACTTCTCACAGAGGACCCTCTTTTTCACACACCCACAATCATCTAACGGCAGTCTATGCAAAAGATCTCCACTAAAGTGACCCTTCGGGGGACCTGTAGGGCATTGCAGCACCGGCCTGACGAGGAGCAACTGCCCGATGATGAAGCATGGCATTCTTCGGGGTCTATGAGGGTATCATGAGAAAAGACTAGCGTTTGCCTCTAGACAGAGAGTTCTACACCTAGGTCTGCCCCATTCCCTTTTTTATTGGTCTATCTGCAGGTGACTTTATGCGCCTAGCTTTAGAATAGTTACCCCTGCTTTTGGATTTGTGTTCAGCACAAGGAGTACGGGTACTGAACCATAACAAGCTACTATTCCCTCCTTGATTTATACAATTTCATCAACATATATTACCTTTCTTCATACATATATACCATCCATGTACTTACTTACTACCTCCACTGTCTGACTCATTCCAAACCTCTCCCCAATTCACAACCCTATTTCCACCCTTACCTCTCAATCTATCCTCTACCTCCACTCACTAACTAATTCCAAATATCATTCTACTACTATGATTCCCAAGATAACCCTTTCTAGACTCTTCCCTCCTCTACCCCTCCCTGCATCATCTCAAACCTCTTTCACTATTCAGATCTCCCAAACACACCTTTTTAAACCCTTTCTCTGACTCTTACTCCCTGCACCTCCCCTTTACTTTCCCCAAACCTCCTCCTACCACTTTCTAAACCCTTCCCTGTTCTATCCCTCCAATATAATTTTCAATCCAACTAATAGACTCATATGTCCACCGCTGAAATTATTTTCATATTTCCCTATAATAATTCCCCACTAATCCTGTGTGGGTTTCGTAGTAGTGTGGTACCCGCGGAAAAGCGCTATGGCACATTATCAGGGGTAGAAAACGTTCTATAAATGCAAACGTTTCCCTCTTCAATCCCTCCAATATCCTATTTCAATCCAAACAATATACTCACACGTCTAGCGCTAAAATTAATTTCATTTCTCCCTACACTAATTCACAACTAATCCTTTTGGGTTCCGGAGTAGCATGCTACTCGCCAACATGCGCTTCGATGCCTCTTGAGGGGTAGTTAGCACTACATTAATGCAATTAAAATTGCAAATGCAATTTGACACCCCCATAGGAGTTTGCGTTTGTTTTCTAATCCTCCTGCGTTAACTCCTCCTTTTCCCATTGGGTGAAGATGTGATTCTTAGCCTTCAACTCTGTGACTAATGGGTAAGCATGGGCGAATTTTGCGAATCTGGCGTTCGCGAATTTTGCGAATTTGCGAATTCGCAATCCTCAAAATCCGCGAATTCTCGCGAATTTGCGGATTTTTTTTTTTTTGTGTTCGCAAGGATTTCTGCCAGTTCGCAAGGATTTCGGACAGTTCGCGAGGGTTTTGTAACAGTTCGCAATCGCGAACTTACATGTCGGCTCGCAACGGTCACGATTATGTTGTTTCTACGTCTGGTTCATCATCATAGGTTCCCAGCACCCTCTCTTTCACCCCTGCCACCCTCTGTTTTACCCATGCCACCCTCTGGTACATCAATGCCTTATGCCACCCTCTGGTTCATCATCACTGTAGAATATGGGGGGAAAAAGCAAGCACACCTGCCTGCTTCAACTGACATGAATTAATTTGGGGTTGATTTATTAATGTGTCACTGTTTTAAAATTCCAGTCTGTCACCTGCATCCTTATCTGTAATTTGCTTTCTGTTGCAGTGCAATTTTTTTTTCCAGGACCTTTGTGGCCTACTTGTAGCTATTCTATGAGGCTGCTGTGAGGGTCAGAGCAGGGTCATACAATTGTTGCAACTAGCAACTTAACTCTGGAGGGGCCCTTGTCAGGAAGCACTACAGGGAACGGTTACTAATGATGAGTTTGAACTTTTGAACCTGCTTTCACTTTTGCAAAACTCGTTTTTCTGCAGAGCAGCATTACAGCAACTTTAATGCCCCACCAAGCTTATATGAGAAAGTTGATTTCTAATCCAAAAGTTATCCAAAGAAAATCAAAAGGCCTCAAATCTAAAAAAGTGCAGGCAAATGTCAACCTGAGGAGTTATTCTGATAAAAATAATCATTTTCAGAAGGTCTATGCTGCTTGCTAGTAGATTTCTTGTGCGGAATTGCAATTTTTGTAATTTCGCGAGTGCGAGATTGTTGCTGCCCGCCGCACCTACATGTTCGCAATTGCGAACTTACACCGCAAAGAAAAAAAATCCGCTGCGTGCGAATTTGCGGATTTTGCGGGAAGTTCGCGAATCTCGCGGATTGCGAATTTACAGAAAGTCCGCAAAATCCGCGAGCATAACGGATTTTTCGCCCATGCTTACTAATGGGTCTCTGATCCACAACAGGTTGGATCTGGTTTTAGTGCTTGCCCTTCCCAAGAGTAGGCAGGCAGATCTCAGCTTCTTTGCGGTCATCGTGCGCCTCAAGTGCCTCAGATGCCTTTAGTTCAGGCCTTCTTCTTATATTCTGAGGAGCTGGCTCCTCGGGTCATTTTTGAACTTATGACCTTGGCTATTAAACAGACATGGGGCACCCAGCCCCGTCCTTTTCTATTTAGGATGCTACTACTTGCAACCTCCCCTGATCTCAAGGGCGGTGCGCAGTCAAAATTTTGATTTTTTTTATATCAACCTTCACTAATATCGATTTTTTAATATCGTAGGGACAGAATATCTATGTCAAGAATATCTGTGACCAGAATATCAGCCTTAAGGTAAGTAATATCATTTTTTTATATCGAATAGGTAATATTGAAGTAAGTAATATCGTTAGCAAAAATATAGTTAATAATATCGATATTTATATTAGCGTCATGTATTTTAGTATGTATTTTATATGTATGTTTAAAAAATGTTGTACTTTATTTTTATTAATTTTAAATATATGTATTACATGTTTAGAAATTAGTAATTTTTTAATGTAAATTTTGCATTTTAGTATCAGGGCGGGTTGTGGGTTAATAGGGAAATAGGGTGGGAATTAATTTAATTATAATTAATTATTTAATATATTTTTATTTATTGTTACTGACTGTTAATTTATTATTAATTAATTAATAATTGGTAATTATTTTTTTATTAATTGATTAATGTATCATTATATTATTAAAACTATTTTTTTATTTTGTAATATTGTTATTGTTATTATTGTTAATTAATTCATTGTTAATTCATTATTAATTGGTAATTAATTTTTATTAATTTATTAAATGATAATTATATTATGTGTGTTATTTTTTATGTGTAGAGGGTTGTGGGTTTATAGGGGAATAGGGTGGGAAATAATGTATTATAATTAAGTAGGTATTAATGTTTATTAATTGGTATTGATTATTAATTTTATGTTGGTGAATTTTTCATTGGTAATTACTTTGTATTAATTGATAATTACATTAATTGTGTTATTGCTATGTGTAGCAGGTTGTGTGTTTATGGAGAAATAGGGTGGGAAGTGATTTAATGTTATTTAAGTAAATATCAATTTAATTTTATTGGTCTTTAATATTCATTTTTTGTTAATTAATTATTAATGTTATTTACTTTTCAAAAATTATTTAATTGATAGGTATGTTAATTTATCTCCTACGCTATCCTACATTTTCCACACTGTTACACTCATTGGAGTTGGAATAGTAATTTGAACCCCTACGCTATCCAACACTTTCCCTACTGTTGCACTCACTGGAGTGGAAATAGTAATTTTTACCCCTACGCTATCCAACACTTTACCTACTGTTGCAATCAATGGAGTGGGAATAGTAATTTTTACCCCAATGCTATCCAATACTTTCCCTACTGATGCACTCACTGCAGTGGGAATAGGACGTTTTTCCCCTACACTATGCAACACTTTCTCTACTGTTGCTCTCCATGGAGTGGGAAAAGTAATTTTAACCCCTATGCTATCAAACACTTTTCCTACTGTTGCACTCCCTGGAGTGGAAATCGTAATTTTAACCCCTACCCTATCCAACACTGTCCCTACTGGTGCACTCACTGGAGTGGGAATGGTAATTTTTACCCCCCCCTCCGCTATCCAATACTTTCCCTACTGTTGCACTCCCTGGAGTGGGGTTAGTAATTTTAACCCCCACGCTATCCAACACTTTTCCTACTGTTGCACTCACTGGAGTGGGAATAGTCATTTTTACTCCTTCGCTATCCAACACGTTCCCTACTGTTGCACTAACTTGAGTGGGAATAGTAATTTTAACACCTACGCTATCCAACATTTTCCCTACTGTTGCACTCCCTGTTGTGGGAATAGTAATTTTAACCCCTGCCCTATCCAACACTTTCCCTACTGTTGCACTCACTGGAGTGGAAATAGTAATTTGTACCCCTACGCTATCAAACACTTTCCCTACTGTTGCACTCACTGGAGTGGGAATAGTAATTTTAACCCATTACGCTATTCAACACTTTCCCTACTGCTGCACTCCCTGGAGTGGGAATAGTATTTTTAACCTTTATTCTATCCAACATTTTCCCTACTGTTGCACTCACTGGAGTGGGAATCGTAATTTTTACCCCAACTCTAGCAATCAATAAATCAATGTAATCAATCATTCAATCAATCAATCAATGCATTTGTAGAGCGCACTACTCACCAGTGAGGCTCTCAAGACCCTTGGGTGGTGCTGCTACTGCTCAAACAGCCAGGTCTTGAGGAGTCTCCTGAAGTTCAGCAGGTCCTGGGTCTGCCACAGGTAGATGGGGAGGGTTTTCCCTATATTGGCGGTGATGTGGGAGAAAGATATCCCACCAGAGGTTGCTCGTTGGATGCGGGGGACAATGGCAAGGGCAAGGTCAGAGGACCAAAGCTTTCGGTTCAGGGTGTAGAAGGTGAGTCATTCATTTAGGTATGCTGGTCCGGTGTTGTGAAGTGCTTTGTGAGCATGGCTGAGTAGCTTGAAGGTGACCGTTTTGTTGACGGGGTGCCAGTGCAGGTCTCTCAGGTGGGATGTGATGTGGCTGTGGCAGGGGAATGTCAAGGATGAGGCTTGCAGAGGCGTTCTTTATACGTTGTTTCTAGAGTTTAGCCGAGGTTCCCATGTAGAGGGTGTTGCTGTAGTCCAGTCTGATGCTGACGAGGGCCTGGGTGATCGTCCTTCTGGTTCTGGTGGGGATCCATCTGTAGATCTTGCAGAGCATGCGGAGGGTGTTGAAGCAGGAGGAGGAGACAGCGTTGACTTGCCGGGTCATTGACAGAGATGAGTCCAGGATGAACCCCAGATGGCTTGCGTTGTTGGTGGGCGTCGGTGCAGCTCCCAGCGTGGCTGGCCACCAGGAGTCATCCCAGGAGGAGGCAGTGGAGCCGAGGATGAGAACCTCCGTCTCATCCGATAACAGTTTCAGGTAGCTGTTATCCATCCATTCGGCAATGGCCTTCATTCCTTTGTGGAGGTAGGTTTTGGTGGTGGTAGGTGCCTTGGTGAGGGAGAGGATCAGCTGTGTGTCATCGGCATATGAAATGATGTTGAGGTTGTGCAATCGGACGATGTTGGTGAGCGGTGCCATGAAGACGTTGAAGAGTATCGGGCTGAGGGACGATCCTTGGGATACGCCCCAGATGATCTTGGTGTCTTTAGATCGAAATGGAGAGAGGCGGACACTCTGTGTTCTGCCGGTGAGGAAGGAGGTGGTCCAGTCCAGGGCTTTCTCGCGGATCCCTACGTTCTGCCGGTGAGGAAGGAGGTGGTCCAGTCCAGGGCTTTCTCGCGGATCCCTACGTTGTGGCGGCGTCTGCAAAGGGTACGGTGGCAGACGGTGTCGAAGGTGGCTGAAAGGTCCAGGAGGATGAGGATTGCAGTTTCTCCATTGTCCAGCAGGGTCCTGATGTCGTCGGTGGCAGCAATGAGGGCTGCTTTGGTGCTGTGGTTGCTGCGGAATCTTGGTGTCTTTAGATCGAAATGGAGAGAGGCGGACACTCTGTGTTCTGCCGGTGAGGAAGGAGGTGGTCCAGTCCAGGGCTTTCTCGCGGATCCCTACGTTGTGGCGGCGTCTGCAAAGGGTACGGTGGCAGACGGTGTCGAAGGTGGCTGAAAGGTCCAGGAGGATGAGGATTGCAGTTTCTCCATTGTCCAGCAGGGTCCTGATGTCGTCGGTGGCAGCAATGAGGGCTGCTTTGGTGCTGTGGTTGCTGCGGAATCCGGATTGGGACGGGTCTAGGATGTTGTTCTCTTTGAGGAAGGAGGTCAGTTGCCTGTTGACAATCTTCTCGATGACTTTCGCTGGGAACAGGAGTAGGGAGATGAGCCAGAACTTCTTAAGGTCCCTAGGGCCCGCACTGGGTTTCTTGAGTAAGGCGTTGATCTCGGCGTGCTTCCAGGTCTCCGGGAAGGTGGTTGCCTCGATAGAGTTGTTGATGATCTTGCCGAGATGGGGTGCGATGGTGGCGCTTGCTTTGTTGAAGATGTGGTGGGGCAGGGGTTTGACAGTGAGCCGGAGTGGATGGTGTTCATGATTTTGATGGTGTCATCGTCATTGATGTGGGTCCAGGAGAGCAAGGGGTTGGTGTGGCTAGGAGCAGTGAGTCTGAGGTGTCAATGGCTGTCGGGGGCTCTGGTTGTTGAAGCTGTTGTGGTTGTCTGTGACCTTGAGGTGGAAGAAGGTGGCTAGGGAGTCGCAGAGGTCTTGTGATGGCAGGATGTTGTTGGAGTTGGAGCTAGGGTTGGAGAGTTCCTTCACCATGTTGAAGAGCTCTTTGCTGTTGTGTGGGTTGTTGTTGATGCGTTCCTTTAAAGAGATCCATTTGGCAGTTCAGTTGAGTTTGTGGTGTCTGGAGTCTGTTCGTGGTCCCACTTCTTCTTGAGCCTTCGACAGGTCTGCTTGGATGCCTGGAGCTCTGAGGTGAACCGGCTGGCTTTTCTGTTAGTGCGTCTGTTTGAGGGTTTCTTGATCGGGGCGAGAGTGTTGGGGCAGTCGTCGATCCATTGTCTGAGGTTGCGGGCGGCAGGGTCACTGTTGGTGGTGTCAGTTGGTGGGTTTCAGGGAAGGGTGGTGATAAACTGGTTTTGGGTGATTTTGATCCACCTGCAGCGGGGGGCCCGTTGTGTGTGGTGGTGCGTGGTGGGTTTCTCAAAGGTGAAGTGAATGCAGCAGTGGTTGGTCCAGTGGAGTTTGGTGGTGAGGCTGAAGGTGACGTGGTTGCTGGCGGAGAAGATGGGGTCAAGCGTGTGTGGGGCGGAGTGGTGGGAGTCGTGATGAGCTGTTTGATTCCGAAGTTGAGGAGGTTGTTGAGCAGGAATGGTGGAGTTGCTGTTGTTGGTGTCCTCGAGGTGGAAGTTCAGGTCTCCAAGGAGGATGTAGTCTGTGGATGTAAGGGCGTGCATGCTGATGAATTCAGCAATGGAGTCGCTGAACTGTGGCCGGGGTTCAGAGCGTCTGTAGATAAGGGTTCCTCTGAGGGTGGTGTTACGTTGATGTGGATCTGGAATTGCAGGTGTTCGGCAGCGCTGAAGGTGCCGTTGGTGCTGGTCGAGATTCTGAGGGTGTTTCTGTGGTCGATGGTGATTCCTCCTCCTGCTCCATGGGTGCGGTCTCTGCCGGTGATTTTGTAGCTGTCCGGGATGGCTATTGCGATGTCAGGTGCGAGGAGGGTTTCATACAGGTCTCCATCAGGAAGTCGACGTCCTGGGATGAAGAGTTGAGTAAGTCCCTGAGTTCGATGGCGCGCTTGCGGGCAGAGTGGGTGTTGAGTAGTATGTATCTGGTTGGTTGCGTCCCACCCCGGTGGGCAAGGTGGCGGCTTTGAGGCTGGTAAAGCTGCAGCTCCAGCAGGAGAAGGGTCCTTGGGTGCGCTTCGGGGTGGCCCAGAAGCAGGTGTTTGATCGTCCGGCGTTGAGTGCGTGGAGGGTGCTGGCATTGTAGTGGTGGCGTGCTGCGTGGTGTTCACAGGAGCCAGGGGGTCTGGCACTGGGCAGGGTCCAGGCGCAGATGGGCTTGCCTTTGGCGTGCCTTCAACGCATCCGCAGCGCGACCGCATTTCGGCCACCATCAGAAGGGGAAGTGGGAGGGAGGAGCAGCTGGGAGGCAGTAGCTATTGAGCGAGTGAGGGGGCAGGGCCGCAGGGGACACAGTGATGGGAGAGGAGAAGGCTGAACCGCTAGGAAAGACTAAGGGGGGAAACGGGCAAAAAACTAAATACAAGAAGGGGTACAATAACATAAAAACAGACTACAGCAGTGATACAACAATAGTAACAGAATACAACAGTGTAATACAGTAGCACAAATAGATTACAATACAAAAAAGGAAGAGGGCGGGCACACAGATACTTACAGCTCACCTCTGGGCCACTAGGGATGAGGAGCAGGCAGGAGCCAGCGGGTGGAGGAGGGCCTCGAACTCGCAGCAGCAGCGAGATCCAGGAGTAGGGACACAGGCGCAACAGGTGGAGCTGTGCGGAATGGGTAGCGACCTTCCTGGAACATGGTTAACGGTCGCTATCAATATAGTAATTTTAACACCTACGCTATCCAACACTTTCCCTACTGTTGCACTCATTGGAGTGGGATTAGTAACTTTTACCCCTATGCTATCCAACACGTTCTCTACTGTTCCACTCTTTGGAGTTGGAATAGTAATGTTTATCCTTACGCTATCTAACACTTTCCCTACTGTTGCACTGTTTGGAGTTGGAATAGTCATTTTATTCCATCTGCTATCTAATATTTTTTGTTTTAATTTAGTTAATGTTGTATAAAATGAATTGTAAAAATATTAAAAATAATGTTTTTTTATTTGTTATATATATTTATTTAATTTGTATTTATATTATTGTTTTATGTGTAGAGATGTATTTATATTTTATAAGATATTTTTTAACAATGTATAAGTTATGAAAATAATTTTTACAAAATATTAATAATTAAGTTACATGTATATGTTTCATTTATTTTTACATTATATATTACTTATAATTTTTAAATATTTGTAACTATGTTTATTTTAATTATATGTATCATTTACATTATTTTACATTATTATTTTAACTTAAATAAAAAACAATATTTTTGACATTGATATATATTTTTTGATATTTTTGTCTTTACCATAATGTAGATAGGATGTCGATATTCTTGATTTTGATATTCTTGCCTCGATATTTCTGTAGGTCTATCATTTGACCTTCAATATTCTGTCAGTGATTCATGGGCGTATCACTAAGATGCAAATCCCTATACGAGCATGACTACAATATCCTCCAGCCCCGGGATGTAAGCACAATAACCCAGTCTACTTTCCAGCTGCAGTGGAGATGCAGAGGGAACGAACGGGTGGGAAAAGAAGGGCACAGGGCAACAAGCCACACCGCTTTCTTCCTAACAGTGGCTGCCTCTGCTGCCTCCGCTGCCTTTTGGGCTTCCCCCCACGGCTAGGCCCCCCTATTAGCAGACTCCAGCCGAAGATCCACTTTTCCCTGCTCAACTCTAATCCTTCTGTTGGTCACATGACAAGGGCCGGAATTCAAGTTGCATATAAGCCAAAACCCCCAGAGGCCAACTGGCCAGAGCAAGATCTGAAGCTAGATACCAGCGCCAATGGCAAAGTTCAGCATGTTCTCGTGGCCCGAGTGAGCACCCAAACACCAGCTTCCTCCAGCACCTGCGCAGTCTGCTGTCCACCACCCACAATAGCCACCTATTAGGTTTTTTATGAAGCCCTCACCCACTAACCTAGTTGGTGGCATGCTTTATCATCGGGCCCACCCAGTGACACATAATGTGTCCCGGGTTTGCTACGACGCCTGATTACAGCGTAGCAGGTATTTTTCTGAGGGTGCAGTGTGGTGAATTGTGCAGTGAAGTTAAAACGGCTAGACGGTGGTCCCAGTACCCGAGGGTGAATTACATTTTAATAGCCTGGGCCTCCATCAGCGGTTAAAAACAAGGCAAGTGGATGTTGCGGTGGCAAGATTAAGACCTCCTACATCCAGTTTCGGTCGACATGTTTCAGCCAGTGCCTTTGATTATGCTGGCTTTTCCCAGGACCATAAATAGTGCCAATGTGGGTTAAAAACAATAAAGTGAGTGTTTTAGGACTAAGTGTCGCAATCACTAGGGTGCTATAAGTGTAAGAGGGGGATTCCCTCCTCAAGCATACGCTAACGATTTGTTGCGAGTGGTCCCTGGAGTGTTTCAGCAAGGGAAATGACCGGGATTCTCGGTCAAAGCCTGCGGTGTACCTGTTGTGCCGTCATCAAAAACCACAGACAATTAAGTTTACCTAGAGAGAATTCCAAGGTGTTAGTGTGTACAAACACAATAATCTCTTTGATGATTTTCACAGCAGTCTCTTGTTGTTTGTTACTCTTTCCTCTTCTTCTGTACAGGAAACAATTGTTGAGCATTGCTTACTCACTGTTGGATGTGCTCTTTCTGTTGGGTCATCCCTAAACCTTTTGCATTCACCCTCTTGTTTTCTAAGCCTTTTTTGTTGGCTTTTTGGACTATCCACAATTTTCCAGTGCAAGCCAGTACAAAAATGTTTGTGCTCTCTCCTTTAAACATGGTAGCATTGGCATCCACCCAATTGGCACCTTTAATTTACTTGTAAGTCTCTAGTTAAGTGGTACTCCTCATACCCAGGGCCTGTAAATTAAATGCTACTAGTGGACCTGCAGCACCGATTGTGCAACCTACGTACGTACCCAGGCCTCCTATTGCAGCCTCTTTGTACAGTTTTAAATAGCCATTTTGACAGGGCAATATAAAAATATTGCCACTCCTAAACCTTTCTTTTTAGCACATACAAGGCCCCCCTAGGGTAGGCCGAAACAACCCAGAGGGCAGAGTGCAGTGCATTTAATAAGTTGGACATGGACTTTGACGTTTTTTATGTCCTGGTAGTGAAAAACTCTTACATTTGTTTTTCTCTACTGCAAGGTCTACCTCTCTCATAGGATAACATTGAGTTACCAAATTAAATTTAATAAGTCACAAATGTAATTTGTGAGTAAGTGGAATGTCAAGTTTGGTATCTAAAGTATTGTAATTTAAAACCCTATTTGAGGATAAAGTTGTTCTTAAATCACAATTCCAAAAATTTCACTTTTAGAAACTTGAAATTTCTTCTCCTAACCTTTGAGGCCTGCAGCCTGTGTCACATGACTAGGTTTTTCTGGCAGTTGGTCTTTGCATATTGCTCCCAGAAAGTGAGACAAAGTGAACAGGTGTTTGCAGGTTCGGCCATCTCTAACTTGATAGCGGTGGAGCTGTTGCCTACCACACTTGCACATGACAAAGCCCCTGCCTCATCACACTTACAAAGGCTTTGATACTATTGTGCTCCCAGACAGGCTGGGGACAGGGAGGGAGTTAGGAAATTCCAAGGACGTCTGAGATTAGAAACCTCTAGAACTTTCTCCTTCTTCAAAGCTGGCACCCGGCATAAAAAATGGACCTCAGACCAACTCTTCAGATCAATTCTGGACCTGTGGACCCTGCCAAGAAAATGGACTGCCCAGCTGCGCTGCCTGCCCTGCTGACCAAGGACTGCTTTGCTGCCAGGGCCAGCTGTTGTTGCACCAGGACACGTATGCACGTATGATTGCTTGTGTGGACCCAGAACTCCATGGAGTGTCCACTGGCTGTTGGCCACTTCTTCTAATTCACAGGGCCATAAGAGGCGTCTTTGAGGTTGACGCTTTGCCACGCATTGCAATGCAGCCTACTATTGGCTCCAGCCCAGGGCGATGCAGCTCATCTTCGATGCCCATGCACCTCATTGCAAGTCTTCGAAAGAACCAGTGGCTTCCTCGACGACGACGTGGGACCTAACATTGCAGCTTCTCATTGACGCCCCTGCATGACTGATCTCTGCTCCAGACCTGCCATTGCAGCCCCTTGTTTGTGGCTCCATCAGTGCAAGGACTTTGCATATCGACATTCCATCACAGTTTGCCTGAACTTGTGACTTGAACCCAGTGTCCCATAACAGATTACTGCAGTTGATGCTTTTTGCTGTAGAGAAATTGATTTTCACAAAACCTTTACAACTGCATATCTCCAGTTCTACTGATTCGATTTTTGTTGTTTTCCTGTCCAATAATTTATAAATATTGTATCTATTTTTCTGAATTGGTGGATATTTCTTGTGTTGTATTGACACTTTAGTCCTGCATCAATGCTTAAACCTTGCCTTTAAGTTAAGCATGACTGTTTTTGTGCCAATCCCCCAGACGGCTAACCGCAGGCTTTTTTGGCCATGGCAAGAGTTGTGGTTGCTGCTTGAGTTGAATTTCACCCCCTCAACCGGTAACCCAATTTGCTGTGCTTGCTATTGTCAGTATTTTCAGAGCAAGGTTCAGGATTTGGTGCTGTTGCTATTAAAAGTTGAATATATTCATCTGCATGATCCAAATTCTTTATACAACGGTTGATGAAGAGAAACAGATTGCTCACAGATGGGAATAGTTTCTTGAGCCATCACCTTGAGTTGCTGTGATGGTGGTGAGATTACCTGGTCAATATGTACCCATAGAAACTCTTCTAACCAGGTACAACAGGTGTTCCCTTTGTGGAGATGTCCATTGCTGGCTCTTTGCATAATGGACAAAATATTTGGTTAACTGTAATTTATTCACAGTATTGGCCACCAGCCATTGAAAGCCATCCAGCAACTTTTCTTCAGTCTCACAGGTTTCTGCAAAATCCTGCGGAAAATCAAAGTGTGACGGTTCAGAGAGAGCTGTAAGAACTGGAAAATCTGGAATGAACATTGTTATTCCAAATAACATTTAGAATGGAGTATGGTGACTAAGTGCTCACCTTTGAGGTTGTTAATTACTCACTGTGCGTTCTTTAGGTTTCCGAACCAATTATCTTCTTTGCTGAAGATTCTCGAGCTCAAGATGTGCTTAAGAGTTTTGCTGTTTCTTTCAATCCAGGCTATTACTCCATGAGAAAAAGGGGTGACTGTTGCAGATCAGTTCCAATTTCAGTTAAGGCATTAGCGAGCACCTGTCATATAGCTAATTCTTTTCTATATACTGTGTTAAGTTAGCATGAGCTTATTAAATGTTTAAACGCCATTTTACCTTTCTTCCTCATTTTGCACACAACACATAATTGTTGTTTTAGCTTTCAACCCAGAAGAGTTTCGTGATTTACTTGAAAAATAATATGGTATTGCTCTGATATCAGTTTTGCTCGGTACACTGTCTGCACAGTGAGTGCTGAAGGCTGCAAGGATAACTAGACACGATGTTGTTGTGAGGTCTGATCTTCGCACCTCCATAGATATAACACAACAATGCTGCTGCCAAAATCTGGCTCTAGGCGGGTTTTATATTGTTGTGCTGAACACACACGTAACACCCTTGATGGTGCTTCGCATGCAGAGAGCTGGTGGAAGATGATGTGATCTTCTGCCACTGAGATTTTGAGGTATGGGCCCGCCCTGCTAAAACCCAAATGTGACCTTCACAGATATAAAATACTATGCTAAATAGGGAGGGTGTGAATTAGGGGTTGTTAATTCCTATTCATTTCAGCATCCTATTATGCTGTCACCATTCGCCTTTTATGGACTAATAACTATGCTGATAACTTTGTTGCTTATAATATGTTTGCTAGTATTGTACAAGATACTGCGTTTGAGAACCATGCATTAGTAAATAAATATTTCAAACATGCACGTGTCCTCATTTACTCCATGTTCTGGTTTGCAATGATTATATAACGAAAGAGTGTTCATGTGTTCCACGATACCTGAGGTAATCTAAGTTCATGTTCTGGTCTGTCTAAGCATTGGGAATTTGTTATGACCAATGAGACACTGTAGCTAGCTGGGTAAGGGGATTTTGGGTACTAAGGTGAGTTTTGGGCCATCCTAATTCACTGAGGTTCCAGGTCTCTATGCACAGTTCTGTAGGAGAACGGAATTCGCGCTACATGGCGCCCTTATGTTGTTGGCCTTATATCATGACACTGGAGTGGTATGCACCTGTTACAACGCATTTTTTACAACGCACTACTGTTACAACGCATCTATTACAACGCAGATACTGTTACAACTCATGTCTTTACAACGCATTCTTTTACAACGCAGGTACCTTTACAACGCATACCATTACAACGTAAGTATTGGTAAGTATATAGTTATATTTTAAATGTTATATGTTAGGGGTAAAGGGGTATTTTTAGGGTTTAGGGTCAGTTTTGGGTTTTAGGGTAAAGGGGTATTTTTAGGGTTCAGGGTCAGTTTTCAGTTTTTGGGTAAAGGGGTATTTTTAGGGTTCAGGGTCAGTTTTCAGTTTTTGGGTAAAGCGGTATTTTTAGGGTTTAGGGTCAGTTTTCAGTTTTTGGGTAAAGGGGTATTTTTAGGGTTCAGG
This sequence comes from Lissotriton vulgaris, assembly GCF_964263255.1. NCBI lineage: Eukaryota > Metazoa > Chordata > Amphibia > Caudata > Salamandridae > Lissotriton > Lissotriton vulgaris. The sequence continues at coordinate 1,432,471,556 of NC_141693.1, read as the reverse complement.
GTCAGTTTTCAGTTTTTGGGTAAAGGGGTATTTTTAGGGTTTAGGGTCAGTTTTCAGTTTTTGGGTAAAGGGGTATTTTTAGGGTTTAGGGTCAGTTTTCAGTTTTTGGGTAAAGGGGTATTTTTAGGGTTCAGGGTCAGTTTTCAGTTTTTGGGTAAAGGGGTATTTTTAGGGTTCAGGGTCAGTTTTCAGTTTTTGGGTAAAGGGGTATTTTTAGGGTTTAGGGTCAGTTTTCAGTTTTTGGGTAAAGGGGTATTTTTAGGGTTCAGGGTCAGTTTTCAGTTTTTGGGTAAAGGTGTATTTTTAGGGTTTAGGGTCAGTTTTCAGTTTTTGGGTAAAGGGGTATTTTTAGGGTTCAGGGTCTGTTTTCAGTTTTTGGGGTACAGGGTAAAAATAAATTAAAATTAATTTTAAATTAAATTATTTAATAGAAAATAAATTAAATTAAATTACATTACATTATTTTTGGGGTTGAGGGTCAGTTTTGAGTTTTTGGGGTACAGGGTAAATATAAAGTAAACATTTTTTTAAGTTAACAATAATTAATTTAAATTAAATTTAATAAAATTACTTAAATTTATTTTTGGGGTTGTGGGTCAGTTTTGAGTTTCTGGGGTACAGGGGTACAGGGTAAAAATAAAGTAATATTAATTTTAATTTTAATTAATTAACTGAAATTAAATTAAATAAAATTACATTAAATTATATTTAATTAATTAATTTAAAAAAATTAATTTACTATTATAATATTAATATTAATATATACTTACCAATACTTACGTTGTAATGGTCTGCGTTGTAAAGGTACCTGCGTTGTAAAAAAATGCGTTGTAAATACATGCGTTGTTACAGTATCCGCGTTGTAAAATCCGCGTTGTAACGGTATGCGTTGTTACAGTCCGCGTTGTAACATCATATATCCCACTGGAGTAGTATATCATTCATTCCTTAACCCCTTCACTGCCGTTTCCGGAAAGCAGTGGTGTCGGAAAAACCTACCTATTTTGAAAGAGGTCTTTTCAAGCTTGATTCTTACTAAAAAGGTTTCCTTGAATTACTACCCAGTTGTGCTACAAAGTTTACTTTGTTTTTCATATTTCCTGTGCTGTCATGGCTGCCGTGGACATTCCGCAGCATAGTCGCAGTGCGGTGCGAGATAATTTGCGGATGTACAATGTACCTTTGGAAGGCTTGGCTGTGATAATGGTGGTGAGTGCGGATGCTGCTTACCCTTACGAACTCGTGGGTGACATTTCCGGAGGTGGACGCGAATTCTGGTGTGTTCCACACATACACTCCCACGGCTGTACCTAATGAGTATACTCCGTACAGGGCACAGGAAGTTCCTATTGACGTTTGGCAGCATAGAGCTTGGTTTGATGGCGCCCTACCCCATTCTTTGAACGCTCCAAGGCTAGGTCCTTTGTCTGAACTTCGACGACTACATGTAGTCGCAATTGCCGTGATTAGAGCATTAGTGCATTACATGGGCCGTAATCTTCCAGGCGGAGCTCCGGGGGGTGCGGCGCTTCCGGCCGGACAGGGCGGTTTGAAATTCAGTCCCGTCATGGTCAATGCTGTAATGGGCAAGAAGCCCCAGGATAAGGATGCTTTTCCTTTCTGGCTTGCCGAGAAATTTGACCAGCTGGAAGGTGTATTTCCTAATACGACTCCTGGTGAAAAACACCGGATTCTTACGCTAAGTTTGCCGAAGGATTTGACCCCTGAGCTTGTTGACTGTGAGACCTGGGGTAAGACTTTTGCAGCGGTTTATGCTAGGTGCTACGGCACCCCGTCTATGTCCGTGCTGTCTAAGGTCCTTAAACGTGTTCAAGATGATCACGGACCGGAGTCTGCGGTAGAATTGGGCATGCACCTGTGTGGCACCTTTGATATGGTTTGCGATCTGATCCTTGCTAATGTCAAGGGGGATGCAGTGAACTTTCAGGTGGCTAACGCGTTGGCGGTGCTTCCCGATGCTGAGAAACCCCGACAGTTAGTGAAAATTATTGAGGCGGCTTATAAAACCGTGGGTCGCAATACTAAGGGTCTTTTCCTTTTTCTGTTAAGGAGAAAAAGCAGCCCCAGGGACAAACTTAGGAAACGAAAGTTCAGCCCAAGTCCAAAAAACTAAATTGGCCTAAAAAACAGAAACAGGGAAAGCAACAGCAACAACAACAAATCCAGGCTTCTCGTCCTGCGTATCCGTTGCCTGCGCAGTCGGAACGAGTTTATGACTTGCGCGATCGCGCGACGATTATATCTCCTGAACGATTTCAAGCTTCTGACCAACGCTCTCCTAGTTCCTTTCAGGACTCATCGGCCCGACAACCGGTGTTGGAGGGGGCGGCAGGGGTCGGGGTGGCCAGCAAGGTCGTGACCAGCCCCACCCGAGGAGCGGTGCAGAAAAGCAGGAAGGCTCTACGCCTAGAAGACCGCAGTTTGCCAAGAAGAAAGTCGCAGCCTTAACAGCGCATCGATATTCCACAGATAGTGAGAACGCTGCTTCGGAATCTGATGTGGGCTCTGACCTTGCTGGACAGCGCGGCGGAGATTACCATACTGAGAGAGGCCCCTGTCCACTACTGAAGGTGACAGTGACTGATACTTATGTTGTGATTGAAACAGCTGATACAAGAGTTGCTCCCCCTGATAGACTTTTTGAAATTGTCCTGTTGATCGAGGGTGACATACAGCAAACCATAATAGGGGTATTTTGGGAAAATCTTTTGTCTACATATGACATTTTGCTTGCGGAGACTGACTGGCCCCCACCTTTTGTACTCGCAGCTCCGCGAGGGGAGGAGGTAATCCTCCCCAGTTTCGCGAACACAGTCTCGAAAGAGGATGCGCTGCATTTTACAGAAGAGTGGGCTCTGGCTCCGGCTGTGTACCGCAATCAATGTGGTTGGGATAAATTGTCCCCGTGCCACGAGATTCCTTTACGGTCTCAGCCACGACCTCAACCTCAATATCCCATACGGAGTGAAGCAAAGGCTTCCGTCGCGGCTATCCTTGAACAATTAGAATATCAAGGTGTAATTGAAACATGTGTGTCACCAATGACTAACCCTCTTTTTACTGTAAACAAGCCAGACGGTTCATAGCGTTTGGTATTGGATTACCGGCATTTAAACTCGCATTGCCGTAACTGTGCAGTACAGAATACCCACGGTTCTGCTCTAATGAATAGTCTTGTGCGTAAGCGGTTTAAAACCACGCTTGACATTTCCAACGGTTTTTATGCACATCGATTGGATGCTCTAAGTTCCCAATGGACCTCCTTTTCGGTGTTTGCCTATGGGCTATAAGAATAGTCCTGGGATTTTCACTGCCCGCATTGTCTCCCTTTTGGAGGGAATCGACCCGGATGCTTGTTCGTATGTGGATGACATATATCTCACAGATGACGAACTTTGGGAGCATCTGTGTCGGGTCAACGGGAATATTTGTACCTTTGCCACCTTAGGTTACAAATTTAACTTTGCAAAATCGCACATTGCGGAGTACACAGTGTTGTTTCTGGGCTACGAGCTCAACAATGAAGGAAAGGTATTGGCTCCTCACTTCCTGGAGAAATGCGCACAATTGCGTGCTCCGACAACACTGAAAAAATTGCAATCTTTACTGGGCTTCTTGAATTTTGGGAGAACATACATTCCGAAATATGCCCAGCGTATCAAGCCTTTGTATGCTTTGATACAACCATCTTTTTCCAAATCATGCTGGCTGCCTGAGCATTCGGCAATTCTGCAGTCTTTGCAGGCTGATCTGCTCGCTTCTAACTTCTTACTGACTTGTGATAACCAGACCAATCTGGTGATAAGAATTATCCCTGGGACAGTGGGTTTCAAGAACCTCACTTTTAATGAGGGAGACACAGTACCTATTGCTTACAAGTCACACTTGTACACTTCGGCTGAATTGCGCTTTTCCACTGTAGAGAAAGTTTTGACGGCAGTACAGATGGCAATTCTTAAGGAACGTGCCCTGTCACAGGGAAAGCGCATGTTGGTTGTTACCCCGTGTCCTACCTTGGAGGTAGTCACGAAAGCCAGTGTACCAAATTCTAAAGCTTTGCACCCTCGGTGGATTCAATGGGCTGCATCCTTGACATCCCAGGATGTCAAGTTTATTTTTGACGCCTCATTACGGTCGCAGGAGTACTTACAGTATGAATTCGTTCATCCGGCTCCTTTAGCAATGCGACCCCTGGAGGATTTCCATTGCATCATTTACACTGATGGTTTGGCGCAGGTTGCGAATGGCTCTAAACATGCCTACGTTTCCGCATGCGCCATTGTGGTCAGTGCCATGGTGAACAATGAGTTCAAGTCCAGTGTCGTGCACACGCAGACACTAGGGGACTGTACTGCACAATTAGCAGAGCTTCGTGCTCTGATGCTTGCATTGGAGTACGCAGATCCTGGTGTGACAACTCTAATCGTAAGGGATTCTTACTTCAGTGTCCAGTCTTACAATGAGAACTTGTTCTTTTGGATTCAGAATGACTTTCGTGATTCCAACGGTAGCACAATAAAGCATAAAATGATCTGGGTCCGAGTGGCTGAGCTTAAAGAGCGGTTGCCACTTGTGTTTGTGATTCATACTCTCGGCCATCAGCGTGTAGGAGTCCACGCTGTCGGTAACTCGCTTGCTGATGAGGCAGCAAAATCAGCAGTATCAAAATATTTAGTTGCACCAGTTACACGGTCTGAAAGTAAAATTGATGATGACATCTTGGCGGCAGTTGCTGCCACTGAGAAGGGAGGTAAATATCATTTGGGGTTCCCTTCGAAGTACACATACCACTTAAGTCCCGATAAGGTTCCGTATGTGAAAATTACTGATGTTGGGGAACGTTTGATTCCCAACTCGGATTGCGGAGCTACTTTGATTACAGTGGCGCATGAAGGTGTGGCGTCTGCGCATGCGGGCGTCTCAGCCACTGGAACTCAGCTACAACAGAGGTTCTGGTGGCGGGGACTGTACAAACAGACGCAAGATTATGTCCTTCAATGTGACATTTGCCAGCAGATCAAGCCTTCGACTGCTGCGCATCCGCCTCAGACACATATGTACATATCTAATAAACCACTGGGTTGCGTTTATTTAGATCACTGCAGTCCTTTTTCTTCTGATACTGCGTATAAGTACATCTTAGTAGCAGTTGATTCATGCACACACTTTGTGTGGGTATGGCCCCATCGCAGCGCTGATTCACGGGCTGTCATAAGAGATTTGCGTGTCTTTGTAGGGATTTTTGCCTGTGGTACCTTCCATTCGGATCAGGGTCCAGCTTTCGCCTCTAATGCGTATACGGATGTTATGATTTCGTTGGGGGTCCAAGTCAAGTTTTCGTCTCCATAGAGACCTGAGGGTAATAGTGTAGTGGAGCGAATGAACCATGACTTAAAGCAATCTTTGACAGCTCGAGTTATAGGCACTGACAGAAACTGGTTGGCCCACCGTAATGGCGTGCAGCATGCTCTAAACAATCTCCCTACAAGGTCTCTGGGTGGGCGGACCCCGTACGAAATGCTCTTTGGTATCAAGATGTATGTCCCTGACCTCGACGGTGTAGAGTGCGTGGCTCAAGCCACGGCCTTTGACGTAGATGAACATTGCAGTGTTTTACAGGATCTACAAAATACCAGAGACAGTCTTGCAAAGGAACATTTGCCCTCCACAACGGATGATGCTTTGCAGATCCCGGTGGTTGGCTGGCTACCCAAAGTTGGACTACTGGTTCGAGAGAAGATCGATAACAAGAAAGAATTTGGTCCTTCCAATCGAGCGCCGGTTCCCGTTCTTGGAGTGAAGGGCACAAGAAGAGTCATTTTACCACCACTTCCAGGTCGTAAGGAAAACAGGTTTATCTCAATTGACAATGTCAAGATACACAGGGTGGCCGATTCTTCATAGTATGACACCGGCGGTCTCCTGTCCTTTGATTGTGAGAAATTCTGTGTTGGCCACAACTTCTAATGCTGAACCTGAAGTGGCCCTCGAGATGCCTGCCATTTCCAATCCTTTATTAAATACTTATCAAGTTAATAACATTGATGACATAGACTATGCCTATCCTGCTGACTTATCGATGCCTGATTTACCGACACGTTTGACCACAGAATCCCGATTCTCATTTGACTGTGTTTCAGTGAATTTGCAAAAACCCTCACGTCTAGCAACTTATGCGACTTTATTTAAAAACATTTTTTGGTCCCTCCCTGGACGTATATTTGTCTGGTGCTTTTTTCAGTTTATCTTTTTGTGTCAATTGGGTTTGTGTTTTATTTTTTCCGTCTGATCGATGGACACTATGTCGAGGAGAGAACATGCATTCAGCATCTTAATGGAACTTTGGCCCCCCTTTCCTCGTCCCATTCTGCATACAGACTGAAGAGAGACTTGAATTTTGTAAACATCACTGCTTGGCCGGTTCTTGATGGGATTGTGTGGGTTGCAGTTAAATTTCAAATCCATGGCCCAACTGAAGTGGTTAATGTCCCTAATGTACTCAGAGTGAACATGGGGGATGTGGTGAAACAAAACATACGTTCTGATGATTGGGATGTTCAGGCCGTAGAATCATTATTTTCTGATTTGAAATATTATGCTGCCTTTGATGCTGAAGATTTGTATTTAGAATCTGCTAATTATGGTGATTTATTTTGCTTTCAACATTTTGGTAACCATTTCCTGCATAAGACTAGTTCAAGAAGCGTTACTGTAAATTACACACAGTGGGAACATTGCCCAGCACCATTACAAGGCAGCTCCAGTACATTTTTGAAAAAGTACACTTATTTTACCGACTTGAATCAGTCAAGTCCTGAGTCCTTTTATTTTAAGATGACACAAAAGCCCATTTCCAAAGTTAGACTTACCAATACTAAATTATTGTATTTGAAGTCCTTTCTAGACGGATTAGCTGCAGAGGGCTACGAGCTATGGAAGGAAACCATTGACCTTAAATCGGTTTGGGGTTCTAAAAGTTCGCAGGTACAAGGCACTGAGGCTTTGCACCGTGCATGTCTCATCCCAAATCATATGTTGTTTTTAAATTCTAGCATTTTCCAGACAACATGCTATGGATTGGCTACTTAAAAAAAATTAAATACCCCTTCTATTCCTGATTTAGAGAATATTCCGGTTGGAATAATTTCACACAATTTTCCACTCGGGAATTGCAAAAGTTAATGCACAATTCATCCTTCAATGTATCCAGTTTGGATCCAAAGGGTTGGCTGATGTGGCAGAGAAGCTCTGATTCTTGCCAGCGTCGCTTTTTGGGTTTAACTGAAGATTTTACACACGTCAAGCCTGACCCACGTTTTGAGACTGACCATACTGTCACTACTTACTCAGTTGGCAAATTATGTCAGAATTGGCTACAACATTCTACATTAGCTGCTGTTAAATTACATCTGGCCAAGCTGACTGATGATGTGGATTTGAATGATTTCATAAAGGGCCGGGCTAATGGTAGATCTAAAAGATGAATTTATGCAATTTACAATGAAATCTTGAAAACTTCACAGGTTGAGGCTGCTAAGCGCCTAAGGACAATAGATCAAGCTAATTTAGAAAAAGTGCTTGCAGTTGTCGATAACAGTATTAACATGCTTTCTTCCTACATTTATACGTTGAATAATATTGTATCTTCTGTTGTTGACATTGTACATGATGACGTGTCTGTTTTGTACCATGGTCAAAATCAATTGCGTTCTATTTTGCAATTTGCATGGACCCTGCAGACGCTTAAGGCTGGTCGTGTGCCTTGGAGTTACATGATTGTTTCCTCTCTTTTCGCCCCTTTTAATTTAACTGACAAACATTGCATGCTTTCAATGCGTGATGCTTCATTTTCCATGTTACACATTGAGAGGTTGGAATCTTTACCGTTCTCTGTAGCTGAAGCTACTGCTGCAACATGGCTTATCCACTGATTAATCACATTACCATTTGCCTTGTACAAGTTTACTAATTGTATGCATTTCATAGCTATAGGGAGATATGAACCATTAGGGAATCATTTCTCCACGAGGCGTGGTCTCTTCCATTCACTTATAGATGCTTGAAAGACGAGAAAGAAGTGTATCTTAATGGAGAAGAATGCACAGAGTCCCCTGACCATTCATTGATATGCAGGCACATCCAGTTACATGGTTCCTGTAATCAGGACCGGCCTAATTTGGCAAGTTTTTTAAAAGGGACTCCAGTTCCTGCAATAGTTCCCACATTCACATTACTGGCGAATGGTAGTTATTTGCTGTTGAATAACGAGGAGTGTTGCGGTTTAATTAAAGGTGTCACTTATGTAGTAACCGTATCAGAACGTGTCGTCTGTTGCAAAAATGTTCTGTATCCCCCTACGCATGGGAATTCAGCTGTATCCATCTGGCCGCACATCCCATTCTTGAAAGCAGAGTTCAATGGTATGAGTACAATAAGAGCCCTTTTGTCTCAAAAAGAAGTGGCCCTGAGTTCGGCCCGAGAAACATTCGTCCTTCACATACCTAACATGCGCACGGAGGTGCAGGCCCTTTCGAATACTGATTTACCGTTACATTTCAGCGAGCTGGTTCATCAAATCTTTAATGCCTCCTCCACTTCTGGCCTGGCTCACTTTTTTAAATTAGTTAGCAGTGGTCTCGTGACTTCATTCGAGAAGATATTTGGAATCATCCCTAGCTTTTTCCATTCTATATTTTTAAGTCTGTTTGTTGGCTTCCCAGTTTTGCTGGCATTAGCTGCAGGCGTTTTGGTTATATTTTGTTTTATTAAACATGGATGCCCGTCCTGCGCTGGATGCCGCAGAGCCCCTCCTACTGCTGTTTCGCAACCGGATGCTTGATTACTATCTCACCCTGCGGCTTGCGACTTTAAGCACGGCATTTGGATTATGGTTTCGATTTTCCTACTTCACATGTGTCCAGCCTGTTTTTCATTGCCTGATCTGCGATTTCGAATGGGCCCTTGATTTGTGTCTCTGCTTGACGGTGTCTCCTGACGTTGATTTTAATCATCTGATGAGCCCCGTAGTTGCTCACGAGTTGGTATGGCCTTGGCAGCGATGCATGGACTAATGGGTCATTGGGACATACTCGCAGCTGCGCATGAGTTCTTGGCACAAAGCGTTCTTGAAAACCCACCGAGTTGTCCTCTGATGATGCTAGAGGATCCAGTGCTGGAGGAGCACGTATGTTCTTTTCCGCTGCTTAATTGGATGGCTGAACTGTTTTCGGATGATGACAGTGATTTCATATTGGAGGCTGCTGCTGCATATTTTGCATATACAGTCCTGCCCTGAGATGCCTCGGAAACTTTTTATTATTTAGGCACGTACCCGTTTGTATTTTTTGATGGTGCCTTTTCCTTACGCTCAATTCTTTTTATACGCCCCAGGCCTATAGACATTATCTTTGGGGGCCTTGTGTTGAAGAGTTTGGACCATTTATTTTGGCCACTATAGGCCATCATGTATACCTTTTCAGATTAGCTTAGCTCATTAATATTGAACTTTGCTGTCATGTTATGCCCCTGTTCTGGTTTTACCTTGCCTTGATTTTGTCCATGCTCGGATCATTGGGGGGGTGTCATATAGCTGATTCTTTTCTATATACTGTGTTAAGTTAGCATGAGCTTATTAAATGTTTAAACGCCATTTTACCTTTCTGCCTCATTTTGCACATGACACATAATTGTTGTTTTAGCTTTCAACCCAGAAGAGCTTCGTGATTTACTTGAGAAATAATATGTTATTGCTCTGATATCAGTTTTGCTCAGTACACTGTCCGCACAGTGAGTGCTGAAGGCTGCAAGGATAACTAGACACAATGTTGTTGTGAGGTCTGATCTTCGCACCTTCATAGACATAACACACATGCTGCTGCCAAAATCTGGCTCTAGGTGGGTTTTATATTGTTGTGCTGAACACACATGTAACACACTTGATGGTGTTTCGCATGCAGAGAGCTGGTGGAAGATGATGTGATCCTCTGCCACTGAGATTTTGAGGTATGGCCCCCCCTGCTAAAACCCAAATGAGACCTTCATAGATATAAAATACTATGCTAAATAGGGAGGGTGTGAATTAGGGGTTCTTAATTCCTATTCATTTCAGCATCTTATTATGCTGTCACCATTCGCCTTTTATGGACTAATATAACTATGCTGATAACTTTGTTGCTTATAATATGTTTGCTAGTATTGTACAAGATACTGCGTTTGAGAACCATGCATTAGTAAATAAATATTTCAAACATGCATGTGTCCTCATTTACTCCATGTTCTGCTTTGCAATGATTATATAACGAAAGAGTGTTCATGTGTTCCACGATACCTGAGGTAATCTAAGTTCATGTTCTGGTCTCTCTAAGCATTGGGAGTTTGTTATGACCAATGAGACACTGTAGCTAGCTCGGTAAGGGGATTTTGGGTACTAAGGTGAGTTTTGGGCCATCCTAATTCACCGAGGTTCCAGGTCTCTATGCACAGTTCTGTAGGAGAACGGAATTCCCGCTACACACCTTTGAGGTGAATGCCTGACCCTGATATGTGTGAGATGTTCTAACTCCTCCCATACAAACCAGGCATAACACATTTTTTGTAACTGCTTCAGCTGTTTTATTACCCTCAGGCCAGACCAACATAAAGCATGTACAGCTGTCCACATCTATCATTTTATATTTATATTAACAGTTTTCTGGGACCAACATAATCATCATAAGTTGTCTCAGAAGCGTTTGTTGTCTTTATCAAATGAGCTGGATTTGGCCGTGCAATACTAGAAGGTTTAGTTAGTTAATACTTTTCTACACTGAAGAACATTCACCCTAACCATCTTAGGAAGGAGTGACTACCAGTTACGATCTCTAAACATCTGGCGAGTCACTGATACTCCTTCATGTACAGATTCAATTCACCATGAGCTGCCCTGCTTAAATCTAATCTAGCTGCTGCATTTGGAATACACAGATCATCAACTCCAGTAATGTTAACAATAGGTTTTCCTTCAATCACTAGTAAATACTTATATTTCCCTGGGAAATACTTCGGAACTATCCTATTCGGTTAAGATCATGATTCTATTGTCAAGATTGTGTCTATATACATGTTTTAGTCTGAGATCAAGTTATTGCTGCAAGTTTATGTTTCAAAAGAGTATTGTTAGCTGCTTCATCTGCAGCTGAATTACCTCTCGTGAATTCCATCATAAGACATGTACTGTGGGCATTCTGTTCAATGTTTGTCTCCAAAAGTTGGTTCCATCACCAGACAATAGTTTAAATATGGTTTAATATTGGGAATAACGTTGAGTTCCTAGTTGAGTGCACTGAGGCAACTATACCCTGATAAAGTAACTCATCTATTCATCTACGATCTTCTTCAAATGTTTTTGGCCTCTGGGCTCATTGCATATTGGCTGTGAATATGTGTTTAACAATGTGCAGGATTAAAATGTTGAGTTGCCCTGTTTTCCCAACCAGCCTGACTCATAGAGAGCAGGTAACAATTGTTATGTCTATTTTCTAGAATGTACATCCCTATGATTCTTCAAAGCAAGAGTAGAGAAGTCATTCTGTCACTACTTGTAGAGGCCAATCAATTTAAGAAAGTATAATGTGAAAAATATTTGAAATTTGAGGTCAGAATACTGCCTTAAGACAAATTTACCTAGCTCTCTAAATCTGCAATTCATCTTCACAAACGTGACCTGGTTCACTCAAAAGTCCATCTGATATCTCAACGAGGTACCTATACTTTATTTGTGGTTGTTCTAGACAGTTGAATGAGGCTTTGATAGACTATTGTTATCTTGTCTGTATTGTCTAACCCTGCTTGTGTCCATGTCCCATTTATTAGAAGAACTATCTTGAGGAAGTTTTTCTCATGTGATTCAAAGCAACTTTTTTCTAATGAGCATTCTTTCTTTACTGAATCGTCACACTTTTTCTTGGAATGATCTATTTAAAGTGCCGGATGCGGAACGTATTTGAGAGTTCTTTTGCTCTCTTTCTGATTTTTTTTCGAGCATCTTCTGCCTTCTCAACCCTAAGGAGAGTAAGCGGCCATCCAAGTGATATATTTCTGAAGGCCCCACTTACATCAGACTTCTAAAATTATACTTATTCTCTATCTTTATTTCTATATGAACTAGTCTTTCATTTACCGAGATTACTTTTTCTTGGTTATCTCCTTTTCAGAAGACTTCTTATCCAGCTCCTTAACTTTGGAATTATTCCTGCAATCTTTTCTACAGTTTAAAAAGGTGCTGTACCTTACGATATATTATCCCATGATTGTATGTGGTTGTTAAATGATTTAGGGGAATTCAGCTTCCCTATTCTTAAGAGCAACTTCTGAATATCTTTGTCCGAAAGCTAGATTTACAACATCTCCTTTGATATTGTTTAAGACAACCTCTGCAGTTGTATCAACATTGCCTGGAGCTTTTTTCCAAGATCTACTGTAGGCAAAGCACCATGCTCTTCCTGTATTTTCCTGCAAAACATCAGGAATTACTGCACGTAATAAGGTACCATTGTTGTAGTATATATATTAGTAAATAGCATTCCCCATTGTTTTTCCTGTGGTGCCATGTCTAGAGACAATCACCTAGTCATAATTCTGTTTGTCTGATAGGGTTGTATTGGGATATGTTACATATATCTTGCGCATTTTCAGTGGTCCCCAAAAGGGTATTTCTTCATGGTGCAGGTTTCTATAAGTGCTCTTATAGTTTGTGATTTATTGGCAACATTGTTGGATGTATATACTGCAGGCAATACTCTAGTACCTGTACTCTGCAAAGCATAGTCTCCGTTGTTGGTGATTAGTTCTCTCAACATAGCTCTAATAATTTCCACACTCTGCCTGATCATCTGAGGAGTATAAGTAGGCAAAGCTGGCTAAGTCTGCCCTTCAGTTGATAATAGGCTCATTCAAGCTGTAGCTATGATATTTACAAGCCTACCAATACAAAGTACTTGGGGCATATTTATAAGGAGGTAGCCAGGCCGCAGCGCCTGTGCAATCAGCGCTTTAACATTTAAAAATTGACGCATTGGGCCCAATGTGTCAGTTTGTACAGGCCTGTGTCACATTATACCTCCACCAGGTATTATGTATACAGGGTAGTTGTTCCCAAGTTAAAATTCATGTAGAACCGATGCAGTGAAATCCCTACGCCTTCTCAAGCCAGGCGTAAGGCTTGACACAGGGTTTTTAACACGGGAGTCGCCTCTGTGTGCTGACGTATTGCTGGGGTTGCGTCAGTCTTAAGACCAACTCCAGCAATACGTCACTTTTGCGGCAAAAGATGCACCAGAAATCCATGAACCTTGGAGCACTGTATTGTAAATGCAGAACATCTGTGGCATCTTTAGGGCATTCACAGTAGGCGCAAGAAACTTGGCATATTCATGTTGATGCGTCAGTTAGTGTAAATATGCCCCTTGATGTTCTTTACATGTGAGTGAAAATTCAATCTGAATATATGCAAATTACATAGCAGTTTCATTTTACCTGTTTATACCTAGTGCAATACATAGGGTCATATTTACAACATTATGACGCAGCACAGAGCTGCAAGCCATTTTGCTGCGCCGAGCTGCGTTATTAGGAAAGTGCAGGGATGAGTCGTATTTACAACAATACAATGCATCCCTGTGCTTTCCTCTGCACTGGCACACAATAGGCTGTCTAGAACCAATACAATAGGTAAGTGGTTGCGGTAGCAACACTTGTAGCGAACAGTAAATAATATAGCATTCACCAGTCTTTCTTTAAATGTAATGCAGAAATGCAATTTATTTTCTGGATCAAAAGCATCTAATGCGATTTTGAGTCGAAGCATTAATTATTACTGGCAAGGCAGTTCCTCAAGCATATAACAGTAAAATACATATTTACAGTGCTCTTGATATGGAAAGAAAAGGGAAGGTTGGGAAACAAGTGATAACGTGTGGATGAAGGACAGGGGAGAGGTGTTTGAGATATATATACATCAGTTATACAAGATATAAATCTTTCTGGCATAAAACAGGTCAATTGTTCCTAGATATACACATAACTCTAATGAACATCTACTTTTTAGAAATCAGTCATCAGAGCTTGTGATGTAGGTGTGTGTCATCAACATTTAGACCCCTGGGAAGGAGGATTAATTCAGTCCTCACGGATGGGATTCGGTATTGGCGAATCTGATTTGGAACCCATGTTTCGTTCCGAATCGGTCACTTTCCAGATGACCGAATACGATGCAAGGAAGCCATCCTGGCTCTCCGGATTGGAATCAGGCTTCCTGAGTCAATTGGAGCCAAGTTTTACAGCCCAATTGAAATGTTTTCTAAATGAGAAAGTACGATGCCCTATTCGGACAGCAATTCTGAATCAGTTTGACTGAGCAGCCGTGGTCCATGCAGGTAACAGCGGTAGGGCGGTGGGGCAGTGGGGCCTGGTAAGGGGGGACTTCGAGGTACGATGATGAGGAACAATTAAATAAATAATTAATTTTACTTGGGCATTGTTCCTCGAAATTTCCCCTTGCCTGGCTCCCCTGCTGTTACGTGCATGGACTGCAGCTGTGACCGAGACAAAACAGCTTTTGGATTCGACTTTGGGGGCGCATTGCAGGCCTTCCTTCACCTGGAGGCAACCAATTGTGGCCTGTGTGTGTACCCAAGGGACCCCTCTTCCCAACCATGCACAATGTGGCAGGCACCATGGGGTGCTCGTCCCAGGATGCAAGGTTTTTCCTATCCACCCCTTTTTCCAATGAGAGCCTGTCTTCTCGTTCGAGACACAGGCTCCCATTAAAGTCAATGCGTGTGAATTGAACTGTGTCCTTAAGCAGCAGGACACATTGTAATCATTCTGTAGAACTCCCCGAATACGAATCGTTCAGAAAGCATTCCTAACCCAATTCGGTGGGAATGCTTTCCTAACAACATCATATTCGGCCCCCAAGTAGGGCCAACTGTGCAGATGCCTGCCTTTGAACACAGGTTTACCTGATGTGGATTCCGACCAGGTGAAACAGAGACTGGCTTCCTACACCAGGACTTATTTGGTGTGGCAAAATCGTACCTGACAATGCGACTTGAAATTAGTTCTTACTATTATATTTCTGTCCCATCCAATCTGTTTTCTGGAACTAAGCTACAACTTGTTTCATTGCTCCTTTACTGCACTATCTACAATGAATTAGGGTCCTGATGCATTTGCCAAAAGTTGTCTTAAATTGCGCACTAACGTTCTGTGAATGGAATCTGATTTTGCAAATCAGCCTAAGTTGATGAACGCCATGTCTAATGAATAGCCATTAGGTGGTTTGCAGTTTAGGAGTCACTACGATTAGTCACAGTCACATGGATGGTGGCCTGCAAGGATTAGCAGATCACCATCCATTTGATTGATTTTCAAAAAATAAAAACCTTTTTAAAGTAGCCACGGTTCCGTAAAGGAAGGGGGGATTCTTTAAAAAAGTTTTCTTTGT
This sequence comes from Lissotriton vulgaris, assembly GCF_964263255.1. Taxonomy (NCBI): domain Eukaryota; kingdom Metazoa; phylum Chordata; class Amphibia; order Caudata; family Salamandridae; genus Lissotriton; species Lissotriton vulgaris. The sequence goes on along the minus strand of NC_141693.1, from coordinate 1,432,456,051 downwards.
GGAACATTTAATTATAAGTTGACAGAGGTCTCCTGGACAACTGCACTCTCCTCCGGAAAATTGCACAACCAACTCCCAAAGGAGAAGGGGCCCAAAGAAGATTCAGAAAAACATACTACCTCAATTTGGGAGTCAGTAACCTTTTGATGGTTTGTGATCGAAATTATGGTTGTAAATCCCAAAAAGCTTGTTAGCAGCTGCAAATCATCTGAGTCCATGAATTGGAGGGTTTATGACACATACACATTTTTGTACATCAGTTCCTATATTTTCTGTTCCTCTACTTTTACTCTCCCACGCAATCTGTACCTAGTAAGAAAGGGCCACATCACTATATGGTTTTAACACAATGCATAACCTCTCCTTGAGAATCGAAGTATTGTATTTATCAATACATATAAATGCAGAACCTCTCTGGCAGTGGGAGATCAAGGTGGGCTGCTATGCTCCCAAACCACTTGACTTGTGCCTATTGTACAGTTCCTCTTCTGTGCTCCTACTCTGTGACCAAGGTAGAAAGATTATTTGCTGATGATTACTCATGTACCTCTGCAATCTGACCACATTCATTCTGTAAATGATTCTGAGAGCATCATTCTCCGAGTTTTATCCACCTAAATACCCATCAGGATGAACAAATAATTTGGGGGGAAAGAATTCTGGATAGAAGTCCATGACTTCTCCATATTATTCCAGAATATTGAGTGTACATTATGCCAATGAGAACTGCCTGCAAGGTGTTGAATATAAATTGCTTGCTACTTTGCAACTGTCTTCAAATAATCAGTTCCATGTCCATTTCTGTCGATGTTTCTTTTACAATTCCATATCCATGCCTCAACAGACTCTTGGGGCATGATTCACAAATGGAAACCTAGACCAAATGTCTAAGTTTAGACCTGAAGTCTAAGTTCAGACCAAAAGTCTAACTTAGAACAAAATAGTAACTTTACTACTAGTGAAGTTAGACTTTCTTTACTACTAGTAAAGTTTGACTTTTGGTCTAAGTTTAGACCAAAAGTCTAACTTAGATGAAAAGTCTTACTTTACTAGTACTAAAGTTATACTTTTGGTCTAAGTTATACTTTTGGTCTAAACCTAGACCAAAATGCTAAATTTAGTAATAGTAATGTTAGACTTTGGGTCTAAATTTAGACTTTTGATCTAAGTTTACCTTTTTGAACCAGGCCCAAGTTTGGTAGATTACTCAAAAAGTAAAAGTTGCAAACAACTTCTCAAGCATAAGCTATGCTCGTGCCATGAAGCAGAGGTAAGTATACTTCCTGCACCCAGCATTCCAAAGGGAAGAAGTCGGCTCAGCATAATTGTGTACATCAAGAGTGAGCGTTATCTTTGATTTCATTCTATATTCCTTCTTGGTAGTTATGATTTAAAACTCTAAGCATTCCTTGCGTGAAATGCTCTTCCTGCACATGCTGCGTTGTAAAGCAGTCACGTAGCTCGTTAATGCAATTATGCCACCACGTAAAAGGGATTTTCAAATTACAACATTTCTAATAGGCGTGACCTTGTATAATGTCTCGATTGGAGGAATAATATATTTTAATTTCTGTTAATACAGCAGTCATTCCACCTCGAAGTGATCATGGCATAGCTCTGAAAGGTTGAGAGATCAAGCAAATAAGGTGTACCTCATATCATCTGAGGACCAAGCAACAGAAGTTGTACCATGTGGAGTTTGTCAATGATGAGACTTTAAAAAACAGAGATCTGAAATCGATAGTGTCCATCATGGTTCTTCCTTTCCATTGAGATGTTTTCAGAATCAGAGAGCAGCTGCTTTGTTACTTTGCCACTCCAAACTAACCATAAAACCAGCACACACTGAAACTCCAAGACAAGACTCAGTACAATGAGTACCTGTGCAGACTCAGGGCAATATCACAAATGTAGATATGAGCAGTGACTAAGACTATTGGGACAATAAAGTATGTCCCTCTCTTCTTTTTTATTACAGTTATTATTTTCCTGAAAACTTGAATGTTGAAATAAGAACTATGGAAATGATGACACAGGCCATGCAAATCTCCACCTTTGTGCTACAATTACTACTGAACTGCCTTTGTGAATTGCCTCAAAACATCTAAAATCGAATATTCATGGAATATTGATATACAATTTGTACAAATAGAAGGAGCGTGCACTCTTTGCACTTTCACTAATAGGGAGTTGACCATTTCGGAAACAATTCACAAAGTAGTTTCAAATTATATGAATTAGTACTACTTGAACTGATAATATTTTGGGTGCTCATCCTCAGGGACATTAATGAGTATATAAGTGTAAATGTCTATGTGAATCAGCACCAAAATAAAAGTTGAGAGCCACGGTTAGAACAAAACTTTCAAGTTTTAAGAAAAACAAGAATGTCAACACTTAAATGAAAGCACACATCAAGATGATGAAATTAATGCAATAAGCAGGGAGATTGAACACACCCATTGAGGTCCTGTTTTCTTCATTTCAACTTTTCTCCATGCATATTACAGCTGGTCATTAATATTTCTTGCTTCTTTTTACAGTTACACAAGAGCAGTGTCTCGAAGTCCTTCAAGATTGGCTTTCTAAGGAGGGAGATACAATGTATTGGGATCGGCTGTCTCGAACCCTTCGAGTCATTGGTCGTGACGATGTATCTCGAGGTAACAAAATCTAAACTTCGACTTGCTGTTTAGAATAAATTACTGCATGAACCAGTCTTTAAAAACTGTATACTAAGCTCTCTGTACTGATGGCTCATGGTGTTGGAAGAAAATCTTCCCAGAAACAGTAACAAATTCTAAACAATTTGTAAAATTGCTAATGCGGTGCTGAAGAGAAAATAGCATTTATCTTATAACACGAGCCACCTAGTTAATAAAAGCAACGTAAATGTTATGCTATTGAAATCACTAATCCAATTTTCTTTTTTTTCAATAAAAATTAATTGAAAACTTTGATTGAAAATCAAGTCACTAGATCAAAAAAATTTGGTTGGTGACTAAAATGCAATTAAAAACCATAGTAAGACCTCAGAATTACTTATTAAATCTACTTTATTGTGCAACAAAAAGATCAGTAGAAGGGATACGTGGCCAACCATTATAGGTGGTGTGGTCTGAACCCTACGGTAACTTCATAAGCATGATGCTTAAAACACTTCCATGACTACCTGTACCCCTAAATGATCCCTTTAGCCACACTGACCCTTCTCCTCAGAATATTTGACATTACAACGCATACTTTACATCGCAAACACCATTACAACGCAAGTTTTTACAATGCAAGGCTTTATAATGCCGGACAAGATGGAGGTCCTCATCCTCGGACAATCCCCATCCACCTGGGATGACTCCTCGTGGCCCACAACTTTGGGCACCGCACCGACACCCACAGACCATGCACGAAACCGGGGATTCATCCTGGACTCCTCCCTCACGATGACCAAGCAAGTCAACGCAGTCTCATCCTCATGTTTCAACACCCTGTGCATGCTCCGAAAGATCTTCTGGTGGATCCCCACTGAAACCAGAAAGACGGTCACCAGGCCCTCGTCACCAGCCGACTGGACTACGGAAACGCTCTGTACTCAGGGACCACAGCCAAACTTCAGAAACGCCTTCAACACATACAGAACACCTCCGCACGACTCATCCTTGACATCCCTCGCCACAGCCACATATCCGCCCACCTGAGAAACCTGCACTGGCTCCCCGTCAGCAAGATGATCATGTTCAGGCTGCTCACCCACGCACACAAAGCGCTCCACAACATGGGCGCCGAATACCTTAGCAACCGCCTCTCGTTCTACACTCCCACCCGCGAGCTCCGCTCCACCAGCCTTGCCCTCGCCAGTGTCCCACGGATTCGCAAAACCACCACCGGAGGAAGATCGTTCTCCTACCTAGCAGCCAAGACATGGAACTCCCTCCCTGCACACCTACGACTGACCCAAGACCATCTCACCTTCAGGAAACACCTCAAATAACCTGGTTATTTGAGCAATAGTAGGCACCCACCTTCAGCGCCTTGAGACCCTCACGGGTGAGTAGCGAGCTTTACAAATGTATTGATTGATTGATTGATTGATTGAATGCATGTTCCTAGAGATATATAAAAATGACTATTGCAACTCAAACCATCACTACGTATACTAATATAACATTACAACGCATAATAATTCTCTTATGTTAAAGTATAACTAATGGTAAATTTTTTTATTTAAAAAAATGTTTTGCCATCATCTGGGATGGGATGCAAAGAAAACAGGGGTTTTTGGGTGCGGAAGTAAATTAATACACAGGTATACATTTTAATACTTGTGTATCTATTTTAATACCTGCTTCTTAACACCTATGGACCTTTGAAAAACAAAATCTGACATTTATGTGTATATACAAAGCATTTTTGAGAAACACACTTTACAGTCCATAAAAAACGCATCAACTACATTCAAGTCATACAAAGTAGAAAAAACACATGACCTTCCACTATTTCGATTACAGTAGCCTAGCCATCATCTACTCAAAATGGCCTCCATTCTGAAATGGAACATAGAAACCAACATTTCACACACTACATAATAAATATACATTTTGTCAGGTTCTGATTCACGCTGAAACATAGGGCCCCATTAGGATGGCGGGCTGGCTTTGCCCGCCCGCCATCCTATCGGAAATCGGGACCGCCCGCCCTAAGGGCGGGGGTCCTGCACGCACCATTAGGATGTGCCCGCCACAGTGGCGGGCACATCCTGTATGTATAGTATTGTGGTGGGCGGAGCTCTCTGCTCCGCCCGCCACAATACAAAAAATGCTTAGCAGCATTTACATAATCAAAGCGGCAGGCACCGCGCGGTGCCTGCCGCTTTGATTATGCAAATGCAGGGGGGTACCACAGGTACCCCCCGTGTGCCACCCCCCTTTGGCCTTCACTCCGGGGGCCCACAGGGGGCCCCCAGAGTGAACACCGCCTGCCTTTCCGTGGCGGCATTGCCGCCGCGGAAAGGCATTGCACACTTGCCATTGTAATATGGCTGGCGGTGTCTCATAGACACCGCCACCATATTAATCATTTTCCGCCCCGGCCGCAATGCGACCGGGCGGAAAAGTGGCGGGCGGTGTTTGCCTCCTTTGCGGTCCCCCCCGCCATTGTAATGTGGCGGGGGGGAAAAGGGTGGCGGGCAGTCATTTCTGTTGGGCGGATCGCCACCGCCACCATGGCGGTGGCGACCCGTCCGACATCCTAACGGAGCCCATAGTTTTCACATTTCAAAGGATCTTTTTAGTTATTTTCATAAAGCAAACAGTGTACAAAATAAAAATAAAAGGAATAACAAATGCTTAAATGGGTAGATGGAATACATCAGCTGTGTAAACAATTTTTAACCTTTGCAGAGTGATAAGTAGATGGTAGAGTTACAAACAAGTAAAAATACAAAGTAATATAAAAGTACAAAGTAATTCAAAGCATTATATACAACGAATGAATAACAAAAGAATTAAAAAGCTGGCCACTGGGTAACTATATTGGTTAAAAGTCAATTTCATATACAGAAGTGAAGGCCTAATCAAGTAGAGCTAAGGTGTCCAAGTACGCCTCTAGTTCCTGAGTGCGTTAAATTAAGCTTTGGATTCACAAGTCCCATTAGTGGAATTCAGGCAAGAGTCCCAACATGGGTCTCAGATTTTGTGACTGAGGAGTTATGAAGGGGAAACACAAATGTGGATAGTATCTATGAATCGTCATGGTGGTTTGTACGTGGTGAAATATACATCTAACTTGTCCCAAATATGTCTGACTGGTGGTTTCCAGGGTGAATTTTGAAGAGTGATGTTATATGCACCCCTAATGTATAAATTCCAATTCATCCAGCATTTGAATGAAGCCGTATGTGTGTCTTTCCAGTTGTTCAGGACATTTTCTATTGCGGATGTGAGTAAGAGGTCCAAACATATTTACTTTAAAAATGTTTTTTACTTCTAAAAACGTATACATGAAGCTGACCACCATTTTGTGCTCAATGGTGCTCTATCTTTACTGGTGACCACACACAGCAGCAGTTGGAGGAGACAACTGAGTTTTTTCAATTGGAAGACTGTCATCTATTGACTGAATTAAGTGTTAGTTCAGAACTAAGCACCTTCATAACGAAAATAATTTAATGATAATACTTAAAAAGAAAATCACCTTTATTAACAGAACTTGAAAAACAGCTCCAGCACTACAAATCATATTTCCAATCATCAGTAAGTAGGAAATTACAATTAAACATTTTTTTAAAGTTTTGCAGAGATTGACCATACACAGACAACAATCAAATTTTTACAATACATTCCCTTGGATAATTATCTTTAAGTACACTGTAAAATGTATTTTTTACCAACAATGTAATATATTCATATTCAAATATTTCAATTTTTTTGTGTGAAGCTGCTGTTCAGTACTATAGGGCAACATTTATATTGTAACTCTACTGGGTACTTCCCTTATGGAAGGTGCTGGTCAGTGCAGGGATTAAAATTACTATTCTTACATCACCTGAAACTTGCCTCAGGGAAGGTGCTGATCATTGTTGGGGGGCAAACTTACTATTTTATCTCCATCGATTGCTTGCCTCAGGGAAGTGCTGGTCAGTGGTGGGGGGAGGGGCACACTTACTATTATTTCTCCACCGAGTGCGTCCCTCAGTGAAGGTGCTGGACAGTTTGTGGTGCAAATGTACTATTCCAACTCTGCAAGGTGTTTACATCAGGGAAGGTGCTGGTCAGTGTTGGGTGGAAAAATTGCATTATAACTCCACCAGGCTTTTGCTTCAAGGAAGGTACAGGTCAATGGTGGAGGGCAAAATTACTAATCTAACTCCGCAGGATACTTGCTTTTGGAAAGGTGCTGATCACTGGTGGGGGACAAAATTGCTATTCTAACTCCGCCAGGTACTTGATCCAGGGAAGGTGCTGGACAGAATTTGGGGACAGAATTCTTATTTTAACTCCACCTGGTGTTTGCCTCAGAGAAGGTGCTGGACAGAGTTGGAGGGCAACATTACTATTCTAACTCCACAAGGGGGTTGCCTCAGGGAAGGTGCTGGGCAGTGGTGGAGGTGAAAATTACTATTCTACCTCTGCCAGATGTTTGACTCAGGGAAAGTGTTGGACAGTTGTGGTGTGCACATTTTCTATTCTAACTATGTTGGACGTTTGCTTCACAGAAGCTGCTGGACAGTGGTGGGCTCCAAAATTTCTATACTAACTCCACAGGGAGCTTACCTTAGAGTAGGTGCTGTTCAGTGGTGCAGGGGCAAAATTACTATTCTAATGCTGCAGGGTGCTTACCTCAGGAAAGGTGTTGGACAGTGTTGGTGGGCAAAATTATTATTCTAACTCCACCAGTTGTTTGCCTTAGGGAAGGTGCAGATCAGTGGTGTTGGTCAAAATTACTGATCTAACTCCACAAGATTCTTGCTTCTGGAAAGGTGCTGGTTACTGGTGGGGGGAATAATTACTATTCTAACTCCACTGGGTCTCTGTCTCAGGGAAGGTGCTGGAAAGAATTTGGGGGCAAAATTATTATTCTAACTCCACCAGGTGTTTGCCTCAGCCAAGAAGCTGGACAGTGGTGGAAGTGAAAATTCCTACTCTAACTCTGCCAGATGTTTGATTCAGGGAAAGTGCTGGACAGTTGTGGTGTGCACATTTTCTATGCTACTATGCCGGACGTTTCCCTCACAGAAGCTGTTGGACAGTGGGGGGTGTCAAAAATAACGCCACTAACTCTGCAGGATGCTTACCTCAGGGCAGGTGCTGGTCAATGGTGCTGGCGAAATTGCTATTCTAACCCTGTTGGGTGCTTACCTCAGGAAAGGTGCTGGTCACTGGTTTGGGGCAAAATTACTATTCTAACTCCACTGTGTGCTTTACTCAGGAAAGGTGTTGGACAGCACTGGTGGGCTAAAATGCTATTCTAATTCCACAGGGTCTTTGACTCAGAGAAGGTGCTGGATAGTGGTGGGGGGTCTAAATGACTAATGTAACTCTGCCAAATGTTTGACGCAGGGTAAGGGCTGGACAGTGGTGGGGGTCAAATTTTCTATTCTATCTACGTCAGATGTTTGCCTCAGGGGAGGTGCTGGACAGTGGTAGGTGGGCAAGTACTATTCTAACTCTGCTATGTATTTGCCTCAGGAAAGTGCTGGACAGCTTTCGGGCAACAACTAACTAATCTAATTCCAATGTGTGCTTGCCTCAGAGAGGTTGCTGATTAATCCTGGGGGGTCAAATTACTATTATAACCACCAGATGCTTACCCCAATAAAGTAGGCCTCGGTGGTAAATTTTGTTACGCTCACAGAATTTGCGATATTTTGACATGTTCACGTTCCGTGGAGAGCGCGAAAAGGTAAAAACTTTCGCAATATGCCATGAAACAGAAGTTTTTTCTTGTTCCCGCTTTAAAAATGCATTTATGTGTGCGCGTTAGCAACTTCACGGTTCCCTGCATTCGGTGATGAGTTTTCCTATCCCTTTCGCGTGTGCCACGAGATGTTGGATTGTTGGTAACTGGTCGTGCTATCCCGCATGACTTTGCGATCGCGAACACGTCATTCGACCCGGAAGAGGACATAAGCATCACGAGCAAGATGGCTGTGCCCATTAGCGACCGCATGGGCAAGTTAGAGGTACATTTCCCCGCAAGCACGCAAAAACACGGACAGGAAAAGAAATCTCTGCATCTTCGCGAAAGTTCCGCATGCTCACAGAGATTTTGGGCAATTTCGCAATAGTTTGACAAAGTCAATTTCGCAAATTCCGCCCACCCCTACAATAAAGGTGCTGGTCTGTTGTTTGGTTTAAGAAATGTAACCATTTTACAGTTAAACATAAAGTAATTATACTTTTTTTCTCTCATTTATTAACATAACCATCAAAAAAAGCATACAGGCCAAACCATCAGCTGGTCAACAAAGCCTATTCATCTGCATGTGGTCGTGAAGCAAAGGGCAATCTGCGGTACATTTTTTCAAAACCTGTTGGTAAAGCCAATATTAACAACAACTTTTTCTTTTCAGTATCCCAAATGAAAAAGTAGCAACAATCAGTTTTTACAAATCCAAGAAAATACAATTGAGAAAAAATGCACAATCACTTCCAAAAACCTCAATTAATACAAACTTTTCTTTTCAGACCTACCCGACAACAGCCAGAAGCAACACAATCAAGCAAACCTTATCACCTAGAAATAAACCAATACCACTTAAAGTGCAAGCATTCAGACAAAGGAACCTGATCGAGGTAAAGCTGGACATATTATGACATTGAAATAGCTCTCTTCTTTTTCACAGCAGTCTGCAATAAATCATAATACAAAATCATAGGTAGCATATTCATAGTATAAAAATAGAATACAAAACATATTCAATAAATAGTCAAGAGGCAGCTACAGACATATTATCCTTCTTTTGCAGTATGACAAGTGGAGGAGAGGCTTTTTATATCAAGTCAAACAGAGGCAGCAAATTATTAAAGTACAGTGACAATCTTTATTGTAAGGTTGGATTAACTGAGCCCAGGAGTCATTGGAGGTGTGTGCAATATTACGCATCCTATTGCTCCTATTGCACAGGCTGAGTGGTTACTCTTGGTGACACAGTTGAAAAGGGCCACAGAGCATATTCACTCAGCCTGTGCAATGGAGAAAGAGGTTAGCGAAAACATAAATGAATGGAAAGAACTTGCATCCACCTCCAATGAACCCTGTGCCTTAGCTTTGAGGGAGGTACCCACTACCATACCCATTCATGTAGCAAGTTCTATGCTCACAGTCCCTTATTTAAGAAGAATTATCCAAAGTAAAAAGCAGGCAAGTAGCCCTCATCATATAACACCCCAAGCATTTTCTGGTATTAATATTCCCCATGAACTAACTGTTACAGTTACTAATGAAAACTTTTTTTTGCATGATAACAAAAACCCTCAGAAAAGGATATTAATTTTTAGCACACGCCATAAACATCTAAAATAGGAGGCTAGTGATATTTGGATGATGGATGGGACGTTTAAATCGACACCCCATCCATTGGGTCAAAAATACACTATTCACTCCTTCATTAATAACACTGTAATCCCTTAGTGCATAGTTTACTCCCTGATAAGCACACCTCAACATACACTGAACTTTTAACAGTGGTAAGACTAAAACACAGAATAAAAGTCCTAGAAAAGTGCTTATTGATTTTGAATTACCCTTGATTAACACCATCACCAAATTGTGTACTGAAACCTAAATTCAAGGATTGTTTTTAACTTTTCACAGGCATACGGGAGAAAAATTAAAAAAACATCCTTACATAAGGTAAGACCTCTATTGAAAGCCTGTCGGTGGTGGTCCCACCGTCATCAAATTCTTGTTTTCCACCCACCACATTAGGATAGCGGGCAGATGGGTAGTGGTCGGAGAGACCACTCGCCACGGATCCAATGGGCTCAAGGAGCCCGTTGGACCGCCAAAGGAAACATCGATCCCATACAAGGGTGGTGATGCCTGCCAGGCACCGCCGTAGGGGTTATGATGTCCCTCCCCGCCGACCATTTCATACCGGTTTCCCCGCCATGAAAAATCTGTAAGAAAGGGACGTTGGGGGCCCGTAGTGGGCCCCCTCCCCCTGGCCCTTAGTATTAGGTTTAGGGGGCACTCTACATATCCCTCCACCATGTAGCAGGCATTGCATGGTGCCTGCCACATAGTGCAGGGATGTGTTTTTGCTACTGTGGCATTCGCTGCAGACCACAGCAACCTCTGCAAAACAAAATGTAGGCATTGGTTCCGAAGTGGTGGTGGTCACATCCTAATTCGGCTGGTGAGACAACCATCTTGTAGTTGGGCGGTCCCGTTTCTGAATGGATGTGGTTGGGCATAATTCTGACCGCCATCCTAAAGAGGCCCTAACTGCTTTATGCTTTGTTCCTCCTGACTGTGTGGATGAATACTACACATCAATTTCTGAATCCAAATATTTTATGACAAATGACGGCAAATTGGCTCCCCTTCTAAATTACTTTGAAGACACATGGATTTGGCATGTAAGCAGGCCGGGTCGCAGGAGGATTTCAAGGTTTCATGTGAATTGGTTGAACTGTTACACGACCTGCTTAGAGGAGCAAAGACTAATAATGCCATAGAGGGATAGCACATTTCCTTCAACAAATCAATCGGAAAGTCCCACCGTGGCTTTGATAATTTTTTGGAAATTTTTAAAGAGGAGCAAAGTTTCCAAGAAATGAAAATTGTGCAATCATTGGCTGGTAGTCTGAGCCCATACATTTTTAAAAGAAAAAAAGAAATGTGCGAGCGACTATTGGGTAACAATTCCATAATCCAAAATGTAATGCAAATCCCGAGTTTAACTATAAAAAATGACACAGTCATACTTTATAGCAAATGTAGTGCAAACAAAACCCCCCAAAATAGATTATTTTTAGAAAAAACATAACAAGAAATCCATTGTTGCAATCCACTGTACACAGTTTTCAAATTATTCCCAAAATTGATTTTCCAAAACAAAAATAAATAGGTTGTATATATATTAAATTATAGCATATTCTGAGAAACCTCATAGGAAAACTTCCTTTATGTCCAAACCTTCCATTCAGTTGTACTTCCCATCTTTTTCCGCCAAACTTCCACTCAGCAGTAAATCTGCGACAATCGCATACTGTGTTAGAAAAACGTGATGCACCACAGAGTTATACGCTAAAAAATATTGCTTTTTAAATATTTGGTTGAAAAGGAATCACAAAATTTCTTTTAACATATTTTTTTAAACCAAAAGTTGAAAAGCGCAATTAAACCGATGCGGGCCTACAACCACTACTTGAATAGGGATGAAAATGGTGATTAAAACATACAAAATATACTTCAAAATACAAACAAATATCTAACTATCTCCATGCTCTCTCCTTACAATCAACTATGCCACCCACAATCTATATTTAGTAAATAAAATAACAATTACCTGAGTGCAGGTCTTCCTTGTGTACGATCTTTACCCCGACGATCTGTGGAAACAGACTTTCAACATGCAATGTCATCTGTAAAAGCAAAAATGAAAAAAGGAGAATTTCTGCTATTCATTTCAATGGGAAAGCTTGGGAAATCCTTAAAAAAAAAAAGAAAAACTATATGAAGGTACAGTTTTGAGAAAACGATTATTTTTGTAAATTAAACATATAATATAACCTATTTTTATATACCATGTTGCAAAGTTTTATAAATTGTAATATATTTCATTTTATGTCTTATATTAGTAATACAATTATTAAAACCTGTTTAAATGTTTTTTAAATTAATTTCATGGTACATGTATGCATATATATATTATTGTTTTACTCTGTTATTTTATAATTAATAAAAAGAAAAAGATGTTTTGATTATATGATAAGCCCCTATTCTAAACCCATTTCTACTCTAACATTCTACTTTCAATAGTAAGAGGTTAAACCTTATAATTATTTTTTTATCCATTTTTAAAAATGTTACTTTACTCATTTTTTTAACATAAATTTATGGAATGTTCTTAAAATGAATACCTGTAAATTGCTACTGTTTCACTCATTAAACCCCTATTTACCCAACATCCCATCTCAGATAATAAGTATCACAACTACAAAATTTTCATTTTAAGCATTTTCAATCAGTTTAAAAAATAAATTCAAAAATAAGTAATTACCAGGTAATATTATTATTTTCTAGATAATAATACAGTCCCCATTCCAAAACCACTATTTCTATTGCATCCCTTACCAGGAGAAGACTATCATAACCTTCAAAATAATAATTATACTTTTTTATAATTCAACTATAATTTAAAATAAAAACGTATATTCATTAATACACAAGTATTAAAATTAAGACCTGGATATGAATACACTACACCAGCCAAAACCCCTGTTTCCCTTCCATCCGGCCCCAGAGGATGTGTGTCATATCCTCCTAAGTAAGGCCCATAGTTTTTTTAGTTTACTTATAATTAAACAATTAATCATTAAAAGTTAGTACACTAATGTTACAAGTAATACCTGGGTGTTAATGCACAAGCAATAAATTAATACCTGGGCATTAATACACTTTCCCATCCAAACTTTACCTTGTGTCCCGTCAAACCTCTTCAAATTTTTTTATTATAAATCATGAAGATAGTAAAGGAAAAAAATATATGAAATCCTATTTAAAGTACAAACTTCAAAAGTTACTATAAAATGTGTTGTAATAGCATGCATTGTAATGGCATATGCGTTTTAATGGCATGCATCTGTGTTATAAATGATGTGTTGTAAAGGTATGACGATGTAATACCTGCATTGTAATAGATGTTTCCCTTCTACCCCCTAACTACTAAATCCCTCCTTTGCGAACTTCACTCATCAGCTCATTTATGTCTCTAAAAAAACACTAATTTTATCGCCCTTGTTGTAATTTGCCACATTGTTATCTTTCCCCCCAATCGGACTACATATTAAATTGTTCACTAAGCACTTTTTCAGATGTCAACCATTGTTCCTGTTGTACATTGTGAAATAGTTTATTTCAACTTGTTATTTATTTTTGACAAAAACATAATCCATTGACTTGAATGAGGAAACTGCCATCTCTTTTCTAGTTATGACTCACCCGCACAAGCAGAACTTAGCACTAAAAACAAAAGGTCTTTTCCAAATCAAGGGCTCTCAGATTCAAACTCCTTTCCATTAGTGGCTCTATCCTTGCTAATACACAGGACCAAAGGAGCAAAGTCTTCTGTATAGTTTTGCTTCATTGAATTGGCCACATTGATTGTGGCAAATTATGGAGGAAATTTGCCAAACGCAAAATTCAACCCACCCTCTTGAAGCTACAGATCATGTTACACACAGACACTTGCGTGCAGGTCAAGTTAAGGATGTGAACGCATCTCTCAAAGACATATACCAATCGCTAAAGGCCTGAAGCTGGGTTGCGTCCTCGCCTCCGCTTTTATTCAACCTCTTTCTTGTCGACTTAATGATAAAATTGTATTGCTGAAATTCTCAAACCCCGAAATTGGGTGGACTAGCCCTCTCCAGTCTCCTCTATGCAAATGACCTGGTGCTAATAAGCCACACCGCGGTCAGTCTGTAGCACCTTCTTGATGCCATCTATGCCTATTCAATAGAAAATTGCTTAAAAATCAACTTCAATAAAACAAAAGCAATGTCTGTGTACAGCACGAAAAGAAATTTATCAAACTGGTGCATCGCCTCTCAACGTTTCGAGTCCCTGTCTGAATATAAATACTTAAGAGTCAGTATTGATGAAAAGGATCATTCAAACCGCAGAATTATGCCTTGAAGAGAAAGGGCAATGCCCTAGCCTTGGCATTACAGAATCTAAAGAGGAAAGTAGCCAGCCCTAATCTAACACTACAATAATTTATGGTAGTGAGCTGATATATGTAGAAGGGATGTATCAATGCTGGACAGAATTGTGTCCAGGGCCCAGAGAATGATCTTTGGCCTCCCTAAATACACTTCTCCAGCCCAGACAAGGTTTGGGGTTCAGAAACAATCCCTCGTCAGGAGAGGTGAATTTATCAACTGTTGGCACAAAATGAAGAACGCCGAACTAAATCCATGAAAATCTTATGGCTGGAACTGACAACCAGAAGTAGTTTGTCTGCCCAGGCCTAACTCAACTAATCCATAATTTAACTTGTTTTACAAAGTCTCTGGGCAGTATATGCAACCCACACCAGCGTCAAAAAGGCAGTACACAAAACCATCAAAGGTGTCTCACTAATCCAGGACAAGGCAGCAGTGGTGGGCAGGGCCTATGGTTGTCTAGCGCTGCAGTGCTATGACACAACTTTACCCCAACCCTACTTCCATACAGACTTTTCTAACATAAACAAAATCCTGAGATATCGACTGGGCATCCTACAAACACACATACACCTATCTCCTTGGAAACGCAGTGCGTCCGCAACCCACTGCTGGCTATGGGGAAAGGGAAAAGAAGATCTGCTGCACTTGGTATGCACTTGTAAGGAATGATTGGCAGAGAGAAAAGTAATATTACACCCACTCTTCAACTAAAGAGGAATTAGATCATGTAAACAGGAGCTATTGTTCTGTTTTTCCCCAACGGATTCACAGTTCAACTGGCGTTTTGTGAGATTTCTTATAAAGGCAGGAAAGAAACTAATGGAAATGCCTGGCGGTGATACATAAAGACAAGGAAGAAATGGAAGCATACCCGAGACAGGGAACACCCTGCATTCGTGGAACTTTGATCAATAACTCATTAAACTGCACAAATTTAACCTTAAGTGTCGAGTCACTTCCTTCAGCCATTCTTTTTATTCAGAAAAACCTACTACTCTGCATATAAGTGATTTTAATCCATTCTGTGATGTCATTGTAATTACATGTGTACTTGGATCACTTCACCGTGGCTCTGTCACTACTCCGTACATAAGAATACTTTTGTAATCTATTTGTACTGGCATTCCTAAATGTGATCCCACGTGCATTGAACTGCGGAACTATTTTATATGTTGGTGTAATGTTGTGGTTTTAATGATGCAAAGGTTTTCCTAAATTTTATCCCAGGTACATAGTACTGTGGAACTATTTTATATATCGGTGTAATGTTGTGGTTTTAAAGATGCAAAGGCTTTCCTAAATGTTATCCCAAGTACATAGTATTGTGGAACTATTTTATATGTTGGTGTAATGTGGCAGAAAGGTTTTATTTAACTATTGCAAATAAATAAGAAACCTTTCCATTTGTGCTTCACCAAATTGAAGACCTATGCCAAGACATTTGCTAAGTAATATGAGTATGTAGTCAATCAGGAAGTAATTAATGATGAAATTTTTCGATGAATTTGGGACTTCCCCTTACGTCCATGCTACAAAAAAGGGCTCATTTGGCTGTTTTTGTTGGCTTACTTTTAGTTAAAAGTAAACAATCTGTTCAATTCGTGTACATTGGAAAACGTAAGCACTGTTTGCTTAGTGACAAAATATGACTAACGCTTGCTGAGGGTAACAGTATGTGGACTTTGGCCGGTATTGTTCCTGCTAACGAACATTTAGCCACCTGCACTGCAGTGCCTAATTAAATAGTAATACAGCTGTAGGTGAGGAAATACCTTTCAGCAGGTTAGAAAATAGAGTAGGTGTGCAAAGGGACATCGCTCCCCCCATCCCAAAAAATGGCGGCAATTACCATGAGACAAACACCAGCATTTACAGTGAGACCGTTTTTGCTATGCCTTAAAATATCCACAGGGTGACAAAAAGGTTTGGGTCCTGTATCTGACTGGCTTGGACCACTCCAATATACTAAACAGAACGAATAGCCAGACAGATTTACTTTTTAGACTTTGGATCACACCCAGCCTATCAATTCTGGGGGATCAACTATTTTATTCTAGTATTTTTATCTATTTTTTAGAAAAACATGTTTTCATTAAGTTTTTGGATGTCGTCAAAAAGATACAGTCATCAAACAATAAAGAATACATACAAACAGGAAAAATGTGCAATCAATATACAAGTGTTCAATATATACACAATCAATACTGTAATTTCGAAAAACACAAACAGCAAATTAATAAGATGCCTAACAATTATTTCACGCTAGGAACCAGTCCTTTGTATTAAGTACAAGAAGACAGGCGGACAACACAGTTCATAGGGACTGCCTGCCTGTCTTACTAAGCTAGGGATTAGATAGTAAGTTCTAGGGTTGCACTCCTAGGGATGGAAAGAATGGTAATATTTTGATGCCCCTAGTAGCACCCTTCTTCTTTATCCCGGGCTTGAAGTCAAAAACACCAACAGCAAATTAATAAGATGCCTAACAATTATTTCATGCTAGAAACCAGACCTTTGTATTAAGTACAAGAAGACAGTCGGACAACACAGTTCATAGAGATTAGATAGTAATTTCTAGGGTTGCACTCCTAGGGATGGAAAGAATGGTAATATTTTGATGCCCCTAGTAGCACCCTTCTTCTTTATCCCGGGCTTGAAGTTGATCCCCCTGAATTGATAGGCTGGGTGTGATCCAAAGTCTAAAAAGTAAATCTGTCAGGCTATTCGTTCTGTTTAGTTTAAAATATCCACAGCAGCAT
Organism: Lissotriton vulgaris; assembly: GCF_964263255.1. Lineage (NCBI taxonomy): Eukaryota > Metazoa > Chordata > Amphibia > Caudata > Salamandridae > Lissotriton > Lissotriton vulgaris. Next base: position 1,432,438,899 of record NC_141693.1, on the reverse strand, counting down.
TCAGCACTCACTAATTGGAACAATGTGGCACTTAAATGTAGTGGTTATAGTAACTAATGCTTGTGGTCACTCAAAAAGATGTTTATATATATTTCTTTATGTATGCATGTATGTATGTGATATTTCTATAGTTGGAACATATCCAAATGGCAAAGACATGCTGTCAATTGAGGCAATTGGCAATGCAATGATACATGTTTGAGTTTTAGATCATGAGAAAGGCAAGCAGGCATCTATGGTAGAAATGCACAATTCAACCAGGGCATGCGTCGGGGGTACACGCGGGTGGACAGCGTCCACCCACAACAGCTTTGACGCACAGACCACGCACCCAACCACCGAACCAACGCCCCCCCACCACCACCCTCTGCACCTGGACCCTGGTCAGCACTGAAGACACCACCAGCATGATGAACACCATCCACTCCGGCTCCCCAACCGACCCCTATCCACACCACATCTTTAACAAAGCCGACTCCATCATCGCACCCCAACTCCGGGACATAACTAACAGCTCTTTTGCATCCGCCACCTTGCCGGAGAGCTGGAAACATGCTGAGTTGGGCGCCCTCCTGAAGAAACCCACCGCAGTTCCCACTGACCTCAAGAACTTCCTTTTCCTGCCAAAGTCATCGAGAAGACCGTCAACAAACAACTCTCCGCCTTCCTCGAGACAAACGGATCCCTCGACCCCTCGCAGTCCAGTTTCTGAGCTAATCACAGCACCGAGACCGCACTCATCGCAGCTACCGACGACATCATGTCCCTGCTCGACAAAAGGGAAACTGCTGCCCTCAACCTCCTGGACCTCTCAGCAGCCTTCAACACTGTATGCCACCGCACCCTGATACAGGGCCTCAGCAACACCGGTATCCCAGGATCGGCCTTGGAGTGGATCATCTCGTTCCTCGCCGGAAGAACCCAGAGAGTCCGCCTCCCCCCGTTCCGATCCGCGGCCACCGAAGTATTCTGTGGCGTTCGGCAAGGGTCCTCGCTCAGTCCCACCCTCTTCAACGTCTACATGAGCCCTCTCGCAGCCATCGCACACCAACACAACCTCAACATCATCTCCTACGCAGACGACACCCAGCTGATCCTCTCCCTCACCAACGACCCCACCACCGCCAGAACCAGCCTCCAGGAAGGAATAAAAGATGTCGCGGAATGGATGAAGCTCAGCCGTCTGAAACTGAACTCAGACAAGATGGAAGTCCTCATCCTGGGACTATCCCCCTCTGTCTGGGACGACTCCTGGTGGCCTCCGGCCCTGGGCACCGCCCCCAAGCCAACAGACCAAGCACGCAACCTGGGCTTCATCCTGGACTCCTCCCTCACGATGACCAAACAAGTCAATGCCGTCTCGTCATCCTACTTCAACACCCTGCGCATGCTCCGAAAGATCTTCCGGTGAATCCCCACCGAAACCAGGAAGACAGTCACCCAAGCCCTCGTCACCAGCCATCTGGACTACGGTAACACCCTCTAAGTTGGAACCACAGCCAAACTCCAGAAAAGACTCCAGCGCATACAGAACGACTCAGCACGACTCATCCTGGACATTCCGCGTCACAGCCACATCTCTGCCCACCTGAGAGACCTGCACTGGCTCCGCGTCAACAAGAGGATCACGTTCAGACTCCTCACCCACGCACACAAGGCTCTCCATGACATAGTCCCCAAATACCTCAACAACTGCCTCACATTCTACACACCCACCTGCCAGCTACGCTCGGCCAGCCTCGCCCTCGCCTCCGTCCCACGAATTCGCAGAACCACCGCCAGAGGAAGATCCTTCTCCGACCTGGCGGCCAAGACATGGAACTCTCTCCCCACCCACCTACGGCTGACCCAGGACCACCTCTCCTTCAGGAAACAACTCAAGACCTGGTTGTTCGATCAGTAGAGGCTGCCCCCCCTCCCAGCGCCTTGAGACACTAGCGGGTGAGTAGCGCGCTTTACAAATTTGTTAGATTGATTGATTGATTTCACAGGGTGAACGCCGCCCACCCTACCAAGAAGTTGGGCCTCACTAAATATTGTACTGAACTCGTCCCTGTGTAATTTTCAAACACCAAAACACTTTCAGCAGCGCCTGCACGTTACCTGCTTTCCATATGCAACAAGCAACAATGTGTAGGCTGGGACAGGACTTTCTTATTTTAGACTCCTGCTCGGCCAATACCAAAGGCCACATTTGAGGGGTAATCAGGCCTCCTTTTTTTCGAGTCTCCTGGCTGGCAGCAGTCAGGAGCCTCACACCTAGAAGCAACTGCAGCGGAGGGGAAACAAAGGTGAGCACTTCACACATACTTAATACTATAATGTGCCGTGATGCCTTGCATTGTGATGTCATGTGCTGTGATGTCACTTGCATTCTGCCTAATTAGGTTAGTCCCCCCACCTATTTTTTTTAGGACTTGTGCCCTGAATACAACAACCAGGACATGTTTTCTGCAAAAACAGACAACGTGGTGTAACCCATTGTGAGAGGCTGGCTCAGTATATGATGTACACTTTTGTAAGTAGACACCTTGCACTCATCCAGACAACTCTTATGGGTATTTCAGTGGTCTTAGACGACCTTAGAAAGCTCTTAACTGGTAGCTGTGGAGAGCAGCCTTCAGGCTTAGTCCAGGAGTGTAAAGCAGCTTGTTTTACCAGAACATAATCATATAGGTATAGTTTAAGTGAAAAATAACCACACGGTGCAGTTATAAAAATATGTATTTATTATAAGACACTCACTAACACATACAGATATCTCCTAGCCAGAGATATACCCAATACACACAATACTTCGCGATGGAAACAGGTAAGTAGAACACAATACACAGTGATCCCCAGGGGAGACCAAACCATATACAAAAATAGGGGTATAAGAACCATGACTCAAGTCAAGACAATACTTAGAGGAGGTAGAAGTTCAGGGGACCTAAGGTACCCATTGTGAGTATATAAGAGCCCCACAGAGGTTGTGTGCAATTTAGGAACACGACCATGTTCTCCATACAAATCAACATGTAAGTTTCGGATGCAATCCTAAAGAAAGAGGACACTTCCCAACGGACCCCGAAGAAACCCCTTTGAAGACAAGAGGTTGGAGAGCCATCCCATCCGTGGACACTCTTGGAACCAGGCTACCTGCACCAGAGAAGCCAGGTGCATAGGTGTGAAGTGGCATCGGAAACCGTAGTCAAACTCAATGGGAGACTTCAGGAAGATGCTGATGCTGGAGAAGATGAAAGTTTCCGGGGGAACCCAAAGGTGGATTCAAGATTCGAAAAACCTGCAAGCAGAGGGGCCAGAGTCTATGCCACTCAGGAGTGACCAGGAGGCACGGAAGAGGAATGCCCACCGATGTTGGGTGTAGCAGGAAAGCTGATGGTGAACTTGGAGCTGCAGCTTTATGGACCAGGCGATGCTGTGGAAGACCAGGAGCTTTACTTGAGCTGTCCCACGTTGGATGTCGAGAGTTATGAGGTAGTTGTATGGCGGGAGAACCAACAAGCCTTGGCAACGGCAACCAATACTGAAGTTGAAAAAGATGCAATGTTGATACCAGCAAGGTCCAGGGGATTAAACACAAGCAGGGGAGTCAGGGCAGGCCACAAGCAATCATGGGAGCCCACAAAATTAAAAAATGACCCTTGATAGGACCCACAGGCCAGAGGCACTGGAGTCGCAAAAGGATCTTGAGAAGCTTACCAAAGAGGCAGGCCCGCGGTGACAGCAATGCGGTATGGTCAAAGATTCTGGCACTGGAGATACATGGGCCTGTTTCTTCACCTCTTTTGACTCTTTCTATAGTTCTCTTGCCTCTTTCTGCACCTCTGTTGCTTCTTTCTGCACCCCTATTGCCTCCTTCAATACTCCTTTTCCCTCTTTCTGCACGTCTCTTCCCTCTTTCTATACAGCTTTTGCATTTTTCTGCAGTTCTCTTGCCTCTTTCAGCAGCTCTGTTGCCTCTTTCTTCACCTCTCTTCCCTCGTTTTGTACCTGCCTTGCCTCTTTCTGCATCTCACTTGCCTCTTTCTTCACTTCTCTTCCTTTTTTCTGTACCTTTCTTATTTCTCTCTGAATTTCCACCTCTCTTGCTTCTTTCTGTACCTCTCTTGTGTCTTTCTGCATCCCTCTTCCCTCTTTGTGCACCTCTTCTGCCTCCGTCTGTATCTCTCTTGAATCTTTCTACAGTTCTCTTACCTCTTTCTGCACCTCTGTTGCTTCTTTCAACACTTCTCTTGCCTCTTTCAGCACACCTCCTGACTCTGTCAACACCTCTGTTGTTTCTTTCTGCAGTTCTCTTGCCTCTTTCAGTTCCTCTCCTGTCTTTTTCTGCGTATCTCTTGCCTCTTGGTGCACTTCTCCTGCCTCCTTCTGAAGTTCTCCTGCTTGTTTCTGTACTACTCTTGCTTCTTTCCGCAACTCTCTTGCCTCTTTCTGCACTTCTATTGCCTCTTTCTTTACCTCTCTTTCTATAGTTCTCTTGCCCCTTTCTGCACATCAGTTGCTTCTTGCTGCACTTCTCTTGCTTCTTTCAGCACCTCTCTTGTCTCTGTCTGTACCTCTGATGGTTCTTTCTGCAGTTCTCTTGCCTCTTTCTGCATCGCTCATGCCTCTTTCTGCACCTCTTTTGCCGCTTTCTGCACCTCACTTGCTTTTTTCTATACCCCTCTTGCCTCATTCTGTAGCTCTCGACTCTTTCTGCACCCCTATTCCCTCTTTATGCACCTCTATGCCTGTTTCTGCTCCTCTCTTGCCTCTTTCTTCACTTCTCTTGCCTTTTTCTACACTTCTGTTGCTTCTTTCTGCACCCCTGTTCCCTCTTTCTGCACCTCTCCTGCCTGTTTCTGCACCTCTCTTGCCGCTTTAGTTAGTTCTCTTGCCTCTTTCTGTAGTTCTCTTGCCTCTTTCTGTACCTCTGTTGCTTCTTTCTATAGTCGTAGGTGTGGTCTCCGCAATGGGGAGCACCCTAATGTTTTTTAGGTCCCCTCACACACCAACAGGCCCCTTGGTGTCATGCTTCATCATCGCGGTCATCGTACCCCTCTCTGGGGTACGGCGTGCTACGACGTACGGTTGTGTGGGAGCACTTGGTGGACTATGTATGGTGTACGTGAGGGGTTGATTATGTGAGTGTGCGGTGAGGTTTTAAAATTGAGTGAAAGTTAAAAAGGACCTGGCTTGTGGAGTGACTAAAAACTATTTAATAAGCCCCCGGGCTGGTACTATTAAAAATAAAAAGTGGGAGGTTGTGCCGCAGTTAATGTGCGTTACCTCCTTGTTGTGTGTGTCGACATGTTTCGGTGTAAAACACCTTCTTCAGGACGGGGTACACAAATCCCCACCTTACTCACATTTCACTAACTCGTATTTAGGATTTTCCTAATAAAAGTGAGAAATTATAGTGCAGGGTCAAACAATGTACCTAGCCAAAAAAAGTTTTATAGTTTTTATTCAACTGTTTAAAAGGGTCGGAAAAACTTCATGAGCAACGAAGGGATCGATCGGGAGGAATTTCCTCGCTGAAATCGTGCTAAGTAGCACACCAGACCCTTTCGGTGGCTCTTGCCGTCTCTGCGGAATCGCTTCGCAAGCAGAGGTAAGTCTTGTGTGGCAACTGACAGAATCCAAAGCCCACGTAGATTATTCCTCCCAGACGACATGAGTGACCCGGAGATTACCCTGCAAGACATAGCCGTCATGCTGGCTGCCATGCAGGCAGAGAATCTCAGCTTGCGCCAGGACTTGACTACCATGTAGGGCCAGTTGGCAGCTGGTATCACCAGTCCTTGGGGAACCACCCCTAGCCCCAGAGTCAGACAAGAAGGGCTGTTGAGACAGCCTACGTTCACCTTTGGGGGGTCCTCCACTACCACCAACCAGGACACAGCTACACAAGTCGTCACGCCCCATCCTGTACAACTGGATCCACCCGAACGATTCTACGGTGACAGTACCAAGCACGGCGTTTTCATCCATCAGTGCCACCTGCATTTCATGGCCAGAACATCGGCCTTTCCCGACGACACATCCAAGGTCGCGTTCATTCTGTCATACATGGGCGAGGACGCTGCTCAGTGGTCTATTTCATTGGTAGAAAACAACGACCCCATGCTTAACGAACTGCCGACGTTCAAGGAGTCCATGCGGCGAATGTTCGCTCGTCACACCTTTCTGCAAGCCGCAGACAACGAGCTGCTCAACCTAAAGCAAGGTAACAATGACTTGCTTCACTACATCACCATGTTCAGCAGGCTCGTCATCGAGGCCCAATGGCCTGAGTCCAAGAAGGTATCAGTGTTCTATCGGGGATTGCATGACGACCTTACGGATCTCATCTCACAGTTTTCCAATCCGCCCGACGTTATAGGCCCTTTCATTGACTTGGTGGTCAAAATGAACTTCCGTTTACTGGAAAGAAGGACCGAAAAGTTGAAACGCAGCGGCAACCGCTTCCTGTCCTTTGGGGACAAGGGCGCAGAACGAGGCAAAGAAGAAGCTGCTCCCCAGGGTGATACCCCCAAACCCATGCAGATAGGCGGCGTCAGAGGACCCCGGACTAGCCAAGAAAGAGAAAAAAGGAGGAAGCAGAACCATTGCCTTTACTGCGGCAAGAGCGAACACTTCGTCAGGGAGTGTCCAGTGAAACCCACAAGACCACAGAGCAGAAGGCCCTTTGCGCTGCCTATCACCAAGGGAGACAAGTCGAGAAACAAGGCAACCCAGTAGACAAAGGGGTCTGTCCTCTGGGTTTTTCTTCCTGCACCTCTGCGATCCCTGCAGTATTCAACGGTAGTCGCCATGTAGGAGTAGAAGTGAATTTGCAGAACCAGGCAGGCAGTACTTGGCTGGTGACCGCGATGTTGGACTCCGGTGCAACCGGCAACTTCATCGATACTACCTATTCACATTCTTTGGGCATGAGTACAGTGCCTAAAGCACAACCAGAAACGGTCAAGGCTGTAGACGGAATGGACCTGACTTCTGGCCTTATCAGACATCGAACCGAAGACATGACCATGACCTGTGTGAATCACCATGCCGAGTCCATCAGCTTTGACGTCATTAACGCTCCTCAGTTCAAGGTAATATTGGGTTTGCCATGGCTGGTAAAGCACAATCCCCGTATCGATTGGGTATCCAGAATCATACGCCTGGATTCAGAACACTGCTGCAGGACCTGTTATGCGAAGGACGACCTATTGGGTACTCGTACCGTGCAAGCACGTTCGCTACCTGTACAAGGCATGGGGATGGTTTCCCAAACAGAAGTACCTGAGGCCTATCTGGACCTGGCGGAAGTGTTCGACAAGAAGGGAGCCAACACCCTACCACCACATCGTTCCTTCGATTGCTGAATAGACCTGATACCCGGCTCCACGTGACCTTGCAGCAGGATTTATTATCTTACAGAGAAGGAGAACATCCATCTACGCTCCTATCTGGATGAGTTTTTGGACAACGGATTTATCCGCCATTCCAGGTCTCCAGTATCCTCTCCTCTTTTCTTCGTGTCGAAGAAGGAAGATGATCTGAGGACCTGTATAGACTTCAGATCGATGAACGCCATCACAGTGAAGAACCGGTACCCGCTACCACTGATCTCCAACCTCTTGGATCAGGTGAAGAACGCCTCCATTTATACGAAACTGGACCTGCGGGGTGCTTACCACCTAGTCAGAGTCCGGAAGGGTGACGAATGGAAGACCGCCTTCCGGACGAAATACGGTCTATTCAAATACCAGGTCATGCCTTTCGGACTCTGCAACGCCCCCGCAGCATTCCAGTTCTTCTTAGACGACGTGTTACGGGACTACATAGATGTCTTCTGTATCGTCTACATAGACGACATCTTAATATATTCACAAAACATCACAGAACACGTTCAGCACGTGCCTTCCATCCTCCAACAGCTGGAAAGGCAACGTTTGTACGTGAAGTTGGAGAAGAGCGTTTTTCACGTATCCTCTGTTGAGTTCCTGGGACACATCATCACTCCAGCTGGCATTCAAATGGACAACAAAAAGGTGGAGGCCATCCTCTTGTGGCCCACTCCGGAATCCGTAAAAGGGGTGCAAAGGTTCCTGGGCTTTTCCAACTACTACCGTCGGTTTATCACAGGCTTCTCCGGGATGGTGGCTCCTATCACACGCTTACTGCGCAAGGGGGTGCGCTTTTGTTGGGATCAGAAATCAGACAATGCATTCCAAGAACTAAAAAGGCGATTCACCACAGCACCTGTTCTGGTGCATCCAGATACCGAGCAGCCCTTCGTAGTGGAAGCAGACGCCTCAAAGGACGCTTTAGGGGGCGTATTTTCACAAAGGGATACCAGCACAGGACAGCTCCACCCAGTGGCTTTTTACTCCAAGAAGCTTCAACCCGCTGAACGCAACTATACCGTGTTCGACCGAGAGCTCCTAGTGATCAAGACGGCGTTCGAGGAATGGTGCCACTACCTAAAGGTGGCCAGACACACCATGACCATCTATACAGACCACGCTCAGCACGTGCCCTCACAGTCCGACAGCTACGGTGGACCTTGTTCTTCAATGAGTACAATTTTGTGATCACGTTCTGGCCCGGAAAGGAAAACGCCAAAGCGGATGCCCTTTCATGGCTGGACGAAACCGATGAAGATGCTGACACGATCGAGCCTCTTCCCATCATATCGGAACAACACTTCCAGGGCGTTGTGGCGTCCTCCGAGTTCATGTCTCTGGTGCATAAAGATACAAACCTAACCGATCCTGCTGACCTAGCAGAAGGACAGAAGAGTGTGACTTGCGTGAACGGGTTGCTGTACAAGGGAGACAAGCTGTACCTACCTGGGGTGCCTTGTCAAAAACAAGCTACCCGCATGTGCCACAACCATGTTCTCTCCGGCCACGCTGGCTACCACAAGATGCTCGATCTCGTACAGCGACAGTTCTGGTGGCCTACGATGGTGACTGACACAAGAAACCATGTGTCGAGCTGTGCTGTTTGTCTGCAGGGCTAGAACTGTTCAGAGCCTTCTGTTGGTATTCTGCGTCCCATTCCTGTACCACCGTATCTGTGGCACACCATCTCCATGGATTTCGTGGTCGAACTACCTCTCACCAAGACGGGTCACACCACGATACTCACCATAGTGGACCACCTCTCCAAAATGGCTCATTTCGTGCCTTTGATAAAGCTGCCCACAGTGGCCGAACTAGTTTTGGTCTTCGTGCTCAACGTGGTTCGCCTCCACGGCATTCCATCAGTGGTGATAACGGACCGGGGTTCACAGTTTGTGTCCCGCTTCTGGAAGGAGGTATGCAGGATACTTGAGATGGACGTACGCCTTTCCTCCACGTACCATCCCCAGACGGACGGGCAGGCTGAAAGAACGAACCACACCATGGAGCAGTACATCTGCTGTTTGCTGCTCATGGTTGAGAAGGAATGGTCTGATGTGTTATGGATGGCAGAATACGCAGGAGCGCTACATATGTTTTCACGTTTTGCCACACAGGAACGCCACGTGTTACTAGAGCCTGACACTTAATTGTGCATCACCGCGGAGGAGCGCTTGACTATGGTAACCTCTTCTTCTTGGAGCAGCGCTGTATTCCTGTATTCCTGGGTCCAAAGGTCTGCATGAGCACTGGTGAGTTTGGTGGCGAAGAGTCCTTTGCTGTATGTGTTTAGAGGTCTGCATTGGAGGTGGGAGGTGTGACCTTTCCCTGATTGAGTCTTGTTTTACCTCCCCAGTTGGCACCAAGACCCTACCCAAGCTCCACCCACGCCAAGCCTCTTCGTTCCTTTCTGGCTCCCTTCCTTTCCTCCATCTCATCCCTGCTGGGTACTACAGTCCGCACGGGTCAGGTGGGTACAGGGGCGGTGGCTCTTGTCTCTGCGGAATCGCTTCGCAAGCAGAGGTATGTCTTGTGGGGCACCTGACAGTCCCTTTCCTCATTTCTCTTGCTTCTTTCTGCTCTACTCTTGCCTCTTTCTGCACCCCTCCCGCACTTTCTGCACCTCTCTTGCCTCTTTCTGTACCCCGTTCCCTCTTTCTGTACTTCGCTTGCCTTTTTTTGCACTTCTATTGCCTCTTTCTGTATCTCTGCTGCTTCTGTCTATACTTCTCTTGTTTCTTTCTGCACCTCTCTTGCCTCTTTCTATACCTCTCTTGCCACTTTCTACAGCCGTCTTGCCTCTTTCTGCACCTCTGTTGCTTCTTTCGGCACTTCTCTTGCCTCTTTCAGCACCCCACTTGCCTCTGCCTGCACCTCTGTTGGTTCTTTCTATAGTTCTCTTGCCTCTTTCTGCATCTCTCTTGCCTTATTCTGCACATCTCTTGCCTCTTTCTGTACCTCTCTTGCCACTTTCTACAGTTCTCTTGCCTCCTTCTGCACCTCTGTTGCTTTTTTTGGCACTTCTCTTGCCTCTTTCAGCACCCTTCTTGCCTCTGTCTGCACCTATTCGTTCTTTCTGCAGTTCTCTTGCCTCCTTCTGTACCTCTCTTACCTTTTTCTGCGCATCTCTTGCCTCTTACTGTATTTCTTTCTGCACTTCCCTTACTTGTTTTTGTGCTTCTCTAGCTTCTTTGCGCACCTCTCCTGCCTCTTTCTGCACTTCTATTGCCTCTTTCTGCACCTCTGCTGGTTCTTTCTGCACTTTTCTTGACTCTTTCTTCACGCCTCTTGCCTCTTTCTGCACCTCTGTTGCTTCTTTCTGTATTTCTCTTGCTTCTTTCTGTACCTCTCTTGCTTCTGTCTGTACTCCTCTTGGGTCTTTCTGCATCCCTCTTCCCACTTTCGGCTTCTTTAAGCACTTCTCTTGCTTCTTTCATCACCTCTCTTGTCTCAGTCTGTACCTCTGTTGGTTCTGTCTGCAGTTTTCTTGCCTCTTTCTGTACCTATCTTGCCTTTTTCTGCACATCTCTTGCCTCTTTCTGAACTTCGCTTGCTTTTTTCCTGTGCTTTTCTTGCTTCTTTCTGCATCTCTCTTGCCTCTTTCTGTAGTTCTATTGCCTCTTTCTACTCCTTTGGTTGGTTCTTTATGCACTTCTCCTACTTCCTTCTGCATCCCTCTTGTGTCTATCTGCACCCCACTTCCCTTTTTCTGAACCTCTCTTATCTCCTTCTGTACCCCTCTTGCCTCTTTCTGCACCTCCTTCACTTTTTCTGTACCCCTCTTGCCTCTTTCTGCACCCCTGCTCCATCTTTCTTCACCTATCTTGCCTTTTTTCTGCACCTCTCTTGCCTCTTTCTGCACTTATATTTCCTTTTGCTGCACCTCTGTTGCTTCTTACTATACTTCTCTTGCTTCTTTCTGCACCTATCTTGGTTCTTCCTGTGCCTTCTTATGTCTTTCTGCATCCCTCTCTCATATTTGTGCACCTCTCTTGCCTCCTTCTGTACCTCTCTTGCCACTTTCTACAGTGCTCTTGCCTCTTTCTGCACCTCTGTTGCTTCATTCGGCACTTCTCTTGCCTCTTTTAGCACCCTTCTTGCCTCTGTCTGCACCTCTATTGGTTCTTTCTGCAGTTCTCCTGCCTCTTTCGGTACCTCTCTTGCCTTTTTCTGCGAATCTCTTGCCTCTTTCTGTATTCCTTTCTGCACTTCTCTTACTTGTTTCTGTGCTTCTCTAGCGTCTTTCCGCAACTCTCTTGCCTCTTTCTACACTTCTATTGCCTCTTTCTGCACCTCAGTTGGTTCTTTCTTCACTTTTCTTGCCTCTTTCTTCACCCCTCTTGCTACTTTCTGCACCTCTGTTGCTTCTTTCTGTATTTCTCTTGCTTCTTTCTGTACCTCTCAGGCTTCTTTCTGTACCCCTCTTGGGTCTTTCTGCAGTCCTCTTCCCACTTTCTGCACCTCTCTTACCTCCTTCTATACCTCTCTTTCTACAGTTCTCTTGCCTCTTTCTGCTTCTTTCAGTACTTCTCTTGCTTCTTTTATCACCTCTCTTGTCTCTGTCTGTACATCTGTTGGTTCTGTCTGCACTTCGCTTGCTTTTTTCTGTGCTTCTCTTGCTTTTTTTCTCACCTCTCTTACCTCTTTCTGTACTTCTATTGCCTCTTTCTACACCTTTGGTTGGTTCTTTATGCACTTCTCCTACTTCTTTCTGCATCCCTCTTGTGTCTTTCTGCATCGCACTTCCCTTTTTCTGAACCTCTCTTATCTTCTTCTGTACCTCTCTTGCTTCTTTTTACAGTTCTCTTGCCTGTTTCTGCACCTAAGTGGCTTCTTTCTGCCCTTCTCTTGCTTCTTTCAGCACCTCTCTTACCTCTGTCTGTACCTTTATTGGTTCTTTCTGTTGTTCTCTTGCCTCTTTCAGTACCTCTCTTGCATTTTTCTATGTATTATTCTGCTTTCTGCACTTCACTTGCCTCTTTCTTCACTTCTCTTGCTTCTTTTTGTGCTTCTCTTACTTCTTTCTGCACCTCTTTTGCCTCTTTCGGCACTTCTATTGCCTCTTGCTGTACTCTGTTGGTTCTTTCTGCACTTCTCTTGCCTCTTTCTGCAGCCCTCTAGCCTCTATCTGCACCTCTTTTGCTTCTTCCTGCACTTCTCTTGTTTCTTTCTGCACCTCTCTTGCTTCTTTCTGCACTCCTCTTTGGTCTTTATGTGTCCCTCTTCCCTCTTTCTGCACAAGTCTCGCCTTCTTCTGTACCTCTTTCTACAGTTCTCTTGCTCCTGTCTACACCTCTGTTGCTTCTTTCTGTACTTTTCTTACCTCTTTGTGTACCCCTCTTCCCTCTTTCTGTGCTTCACTTCCCTCTTTCTGTTCCTCTGTTGCTTTTTTCAGTACTTCTCCTGCCTCTTTCTGCACCCATCTTGCCTCTTTCTACACCACTGTTGCTTCTTTCTGTACTATCTTGATTCTTTTGGCTCCTTTCTTCTTCTTTCTGTACATGTCCTACCTAAGTAAGAATAGTTAGAAATTGTTTTCGGTATGTTATATTTAGGGATTAGCATTTAAAAACCTTAGAAATTCACTGAAAAAAAACACACGTTTCAGGGACGTTATAGTTAGGAATTAGCATTTAAAAAACCTTGAATATTCACTTAAAAAACTACAGGTTTCAGGGACGTTATAGTTAGGCTGACATTTCACTCATACAAAACCAGATATATCATCAGTGATGTCATCAGTGATATCACTGACCATGTCATGAGGGATGTAATATGTGACACCATCAGCAGTGCATTGCCTGGGTGCAAGTTATAGTTAGCTCAGCTAAGTATAACGGCTGAAATTTCTGTGTTTCCCGTTTAAAAAAATAAATGGGTGAGACCGTGGGGGATGGGGGCCCCAGGGCTCATAAAATATTGGCATGTGCCCGGAGGACATGCCCCCTCCCTGCATCACTCTGCAAAAACGCACCATGGTGCATTCTAAGTTGGGGGATTAAGTCCCTTTGACTGGCCAACTAGCCCACCAGAAACCTCCAGAAAGCCACACACAGTGGGATTGCAGAGAGGTGGTCAGAGGCCAAGCCCCTTTTTACACACTCTGCATACACGTCTCTTGGCACATTGCTGGTGGGGCAAATAGGTCCTCTTGTGTTCTGAGGACCTCAGCACTAAAGTGGACTTCATCCCCCTTGCAGCAGTGCTCCAGGAGGTGCGTTTGCATAGTGGTGTAAAAAGGGGGCATGGCCTCAGACCACTCTCAGCAATCCAGCTGTATGGGGCTTACTGGAGGTACCTGGTAGGCTAGTTGGCCCCCATGGGCCGTCTGTTTTCAAGGGGACTTAATTCCCCAACCCAGCAAGCACTAGGACCATGTTTGCAGACTGGTGGACAAAGGGGCATGGCCTGTGTCCACATGTCAGCAGTCCCACTATCTGGGACATACTGGAGTTATCAGGGACTCTAGTTGGCCCTTAAGGGCCCCCAGCAGCAAAGGGGACTTTGATCCCCATCCAAGAGCGCACAAGGAAGTGTCATTGCAGAGTGGTGGGTAAAGCGGGTATTGCCTGCTATGAGAACGTAGCGATTCTGCTCTGTGTGGGACTTACTGGAGTTAATAGGAGGGGTTCTTGGCCTACAAGGTTGACCTTGCGGGCCCAATTACCCCTGATGTTACCTCCAGTAAGTCCCACACAGTGGGATTGCTACAAGGTCTTCGTAGACCATGCTCACCTTTCTCTACCACTCTGCAAACGTGCCTCCTGGCACAGTAATGGTTGGGAGATGAAGTCCACTTTAGTCCTGAGGGACTTTGGCAGCCAAGTAGCCCTCCAGGCATCTCCTGTTAGTTCAACGCAGCAACATTCATGGGCACTGGTCAGAGGCCAAGTCCCCTTTCTGCACAACTCTGCAAATATGACTTCTAACTTATAGTTAGAAATTAGCATTTAAAAAACCTTTGAAATTAATTGAAAAAAAGTAGGTTTCAGGGCTGTTATAGTTAGTTATTGGCCTTTAATATACCTAAGAAATTGACTTAAAAAAGCCATAGGATTCAGGGACATTATAGTTATAAATGAGCTCTTAAAAAACCTTAAAAATTCACTGAAAAAAACATAGGTTTTAGGGATGTTATAGTTAATAATTAATATTTAAAAAACCTTGGGAATTAATTTAAAAAGCACAAGTTTCCGGGACGGTATAGTAGAAATTAGCATTTAAAAAACCTTTGATATTCACTGAAAAAAACACAGATTTCAGAGACGTTATAGTTAGTTGGACATTTCACTAGTACAAAACCAGAGAATTTTGGCCATTATAGTTAGTTGAGCTAACTATAACTCGCGCCCCCGCAATACACTGCTGATGATGTCACATAGTACATAACTCATGACTTGGTCTGTGACATTACTCATGACATCACTGATAACATCTCAAATGACATCACTGATGCTCTTTCTCTTGCTTCATTTTGCACCTTTCCTTCTCTTTCTGCATTGCTTCTTTCTTCACTTCTCTTGCTTCTTGCTTCTTGAACCCCTGATGACATCTTAAATGACATCACTGATAACATCCTCCACTTAATAACTGATGCACCTCCTCACACCCTAACATACCTTTCAAACACCCACTCTAAAATAAAGACTATCATTAATAAAACCATAGACACACCACTACCAGTTCGTACATGCCCAATCACTGATTCATAGGTCTATACACATATCTAATCACTCACCCATACAGTCACTCATACATTCAGTCAGTCAAAAACAACCTCTGATATATGCACTCAGACACTCATACAGACACTCACACACCACCACTCACCCATAGAATTTCTCACCTACTCAGTAACCCAAAGCCTCAATCACACTGCCATTTACTCACCTCCTGTACTCACCTATACAGTTACAGACAGGCCACTTCACTTATTCATACAGATACTAACACATTCTTACTCTCTTGTACAATCACTGACACAAGCACATACTCCTGCATGCAGCCACTCTTACAATCACTCACACTCACATATAGTCACGTACATACTCCAACACTCACATAAACTGCCTTTAACATATGTATTTGCTCACACATATACCACTGAGACATCCATTCACACAACAACACAGCCATACTTATACTCACTCATCCATACAGCCCCTCACAGATGCACTCACAAGCCCATACACCCAGTTAATCAACTGCTCACACATTCATGCAGGGAGTCACACAAACACCCACTCACCAACACAGACACTCAGGCAACTAATCATTAACCCATATAGACACTCATGTAGCTATCTACTAACCCATGCAACCACTTACACCAACCAACTGACATACTGATACAGACATTCACAAAGATTAGTCATTCACCCAAGCATTCACTAAGACATGTTTAATCACTCACTTACACAGTCAGGCATGCACCCAGTAAATCATCCATTCAGACACTCATAAACCCACTCATTCTTCAATACACCTTTGAGGATCTATGAGTGAAATGTCAGCCTAGCTATATCATCCGTGAAACCTGTGTTTATTTGGGGGAATTACTAAGGTTTTTTAAATGCTAATTTCTAACTATAACGTCTCTGAAAACTCTTTTTTTATAGTGAATTTCTAAGGTTTTTTAAATTCTAATTTCTAACTATGCCTACAAAGGTAGGACATGTGCAGAAAGAGGAAAAATGCACAGAAAGAAGCAAGAGAAGTGAAGAAAGAAGCAAGAGAGATGCAGAAAGAGAAGGAAAGGTGCAAAATGAAGCAAGAGAAAGGCAGAAAGAGGCAACTGAAGTTCAGAAAGAGGAAGAAAGGTATAGAAAGAAGCAAGAGATGTGCAGAAAGAACGAACAGAGATGCAGAAAGAGGCCTACTTTGACTGTACCTTACAATAGACTCATACAAAGTAGTCTAATCACTAATCATTCTCCCAAGATGTTTTATACCTCACTTTTCTCTTGACGGTTCGCTGTTAATCGACTGCTCAGAATGTTAGGCCTACCAAATATAAAACAGCAATCATAAGCATAAAACTGTTGCAAGTCTGACCGTGTTTGTGAAGGTATGCATATATGTCTCTGCTTTTACCTAGTGACATGTTACATAAAAATAAACATAAACATACTTGAATACCTGTGTTTCAAACAGCATACCCTGTAAATTTCTGTACAAAAACTTGTATGCATTTCTTTCTGTTCATAATACAGGGCACATGGGTATTCAATAGTATATTTGGGGGGGCTCTATAACACAAATATACATAGGACATGTCTACCTGTGCAACCAAATAATAACTCAGAACTTAGAAGATTTGACCACCTACAGGAGAAGTTCCCCGCTTTTTAAGCTACCATTTTCGGGTGAATGACACATATAAGAATACTTGTACAAGTAGACATATACCTCAGTCACGAGAGCACACAGATCTTTAAACTTGACAGCTTGCACTCCCAATTTGAGTACAGGAAGAGGCGAGAAAAGTTCAGAAAGAAGCAAGTTGCAGAAACAGGCAAAAGAGCTGCAGAAAGTGGAAACAGGGATGCAGAACTAGGCAAAAGAGGTACAGAAAGAGGGAAGAGGGGTACAGAAAGAAGCAAGAGGGGTGCAGAAATTTGTAAGACAGGTGTAGAAGGTATCAAGAGCAGAACAAAAAGAATGAAAGAACCAACAGAGGTGCAGAAAGAGGCAAGAGGGGTGCAGAAAGAGGCAAGAGAAATGTAGAAAGAAGCAACAGAGGTAGAAAAGAGGCAAGAGGGGTGCAAACAGAGGTAAAAGAGATGTATAAAAAGGGAAGAAGGTGGAGAAAGAGGTACAGGAAGAGGGAACAGGGTTTGAGAATGTTGTAGAAAGAAGCAAGAGAGGTACAGAAAGAAGCAAGAGAAGTGCGGAAAAGAGCAAGAGAGGTGCAGAAAGAGGCAAGAGGTTGTAAACAGAGGTAAGAGAGGTTTAGAAAGAAAGAAGAGCAGTGCAGAAAGAACCAACAGAGGTGCAGAAAGAGGCAAGAGGGTGCAGAAAGAGGCAAGGGCATTTCAAAAAGAAGACACAGAGGTGCAAAAGGAGACAAGAGAACCACAGAAAGAATCAAGAGAGTTGCAGAAACAGGCAAGTGAGGTGCAGAAAAAGGGAACAGAGGTACAGAAAGAGGCAAGACGTGCAGAAAGAGGGAACGGGTGCAGAAAGAGGCAAGAGGGGTACAGAAAGAAGCAACAGAAATGCAGAAAGAAGCAAGAGAAGTGCAGAAAGAAGCACCAGAGGTGCAGAAAGAAGCAAGAGAAGTGCAGAAAGAGGTAGCAGGGGTACAGTAAGAAGCAACAGAGGTGCAGAAGGAGGTACAAGAAGTACTGAAAGAGGCAAGAATTTTGCAGAAACAGCCAAGAGAGGGGCAGAAAAAGGGAACAAGGGTACAGAAAAAAGCAAGAGCAGTGCAGAAAGAACCAACAGAAGTGCAGAAGAAGGTAACATTGGTACAGGAAGAGGCCAGAGGGGTGAAGACATTCGCAAGAGAGGTGCAAAAATTAGCAAGAGCAGTGCAGAAAGAACTAACAGAGGTGCAGAAACTGATAAGAGGGGTACAGAAAGAGACGGGAAAAGTGCAGTAAGAAGCAACAGAGCTGCAGAGGGAGACAGGAGAACTGCGGAAGGAGACAAGAAAGTTGCAGAAACAGGCAAGAAAAAAGAAACAGGGGTGCTGAAAGAGGGAAGAGAGGTGCAAAAAGAGAAAAGAATAGTGCAGAAAGAGGCCAGAGGGGTACAGAAAGAAGCAGGAGAGGCACGGAAAGAAGCAACAGAGGTGCAGAAAGAAGCAACAGGCAAGAGGGGTGCATAAAAAGGCAAGAGAAGTATAAAAAGAAGCAACATATATGCAGAAGGAGGCAAGAGAAGTCCAGAAAGAGGCAAAAGAGTTGCAGAAATATGCAAAAGAGGTACAGAAAGAAGCAAGAGCAGTGCGGAAAGAACCAACAGAGGTGTAGAAGGAGGCTACAGGGGAGCAGAAAGAGGCAACAGGGTGCAGAATTTGCAAAAGGGTTCCTGAAAGAAGCAAGAGAATTGTAGAAACAGGCAAAAGAGGTGCAGACAGAGGCACGAGAGGTTCAGAAAGAGGCAAGAGAGGTGCAGAAAGAAGAAAGAGAGGTGCAGATAGAAACAAGGGAAGTGCAGAATCAAGCAACATAGGCACGGAAAGAGGGGTGCAGAAAAAGGTAAGAACAGTGCAGAAAGAACCAACAGAGGTGTAGAAGGAGGTAAGAGGGGTGCAGAAGGAGGTAAGAGGGGTGCAGAAATTTACAAAAGAGGTGCATAATGTAGCAAGAGCAGAGCAGAATGAACGAACAGGGGTGCAGAAACAGACAAGGGGGTGCAGAAAGAGGAAAGAGAAGTACAGAAAGAAGCAACAGAGGTACAACAGAAGATAAGAGAACTACAAAAAGAGGCCTGAAATTTTCAGAAACAAGCAAGTGAGGTGCAGAAAAAGGGATGAGCGGTGCAGAAAGAAGCAGGTGATGTGCAGAAAGAGGGAAGAAGGGTACAGAAGAGGGAAGAGGGGTGCAGAAAGAAG
The DNA here is from genome assembly GCF_964263255.1 of Lissotriton vulgaris. Classification (NCBI taxonomy): domain Eukaryota; kingdom Metazoa; phylum Chordata; class Amphibia; order Caudata; family Salamandridae; genus Lissotriton; species Lissotriton vulgaris. The sequence continues at coordinate 1,432,419,957 of NC_141693.1, read as the reverse complement.
CAAGAGAGGTGCAGAAAAAGGCATGAGAAGAGGAGAATGATGCAACAGAGGTGCAGAAGGAGGCAAGAGAAGTACAGAAAATGGCAAGATAGTTGCAGGAACGGGCAAGAGAGGTGCACACATACGGAAAAAGAATACAGAAAGAGGCAAGATAAGTAGAGAAAGAAGCAAGAGAGGTGCAGAAAGAGGCAAGAGAGGCACAGAAACAAGCAGGAGATGTGCCAAAAGAGTAAAGAGTTTTTAGAAAGAGGCAAAGGAATGAAAAAAAGGTGCAAACAGAGGACGAAAGGTGCAGAAAGAAGCAAGAGAAGAGCAGAAAGAAGCAATAGAGGTGTAGAAAGAAGCAAGGGATCTGCAGAAAGAAGAAAGTGAGGTGCAGAAAGAAGCAAGTGAGGTTTAGAAAGAGGCAAGATAGGTGCAGAAAGAAGACAATGAGGCATTGTAAGAGGCAACAGAAGTCCAGAAAGAAGCAACAGAAATGCAGAAATAGGCGAGAGAAGTGCAGAAAAAGGCAAGAGAGGTGTGGAAACAGGCTACCGAGGTGCAGAAAAAGGGAACAGGGGTGGAGAAGGAGGGAAGAAGGATACAGAAAGAAGCAAGAGAGGCACAATAAGAAGCAAGAGAAGTGCAGAAAGGAGCAGGGGAGGTACAGAAAGAAGGAAGATGAGTGCAGAAAGAGGCAACAGGGGTGCAGAACAAAGTAAGAGAGGTGTAGAAAGAAGCATGAAAAGAACAGAAAGAAGCAACATAGGTGCAGAAAGAGGCAAGAGGGTGCAGAAAGAGGCAAGAGAAGAGCAGAAAGAAGCAACAGAGGTGCAGACAGAGGCAAGAAAGGTGCATAAACAGGCAGGAGAGGTACAGAAAGAGGCAGGAGACGTGCAGACACAGGCAAGAGGTATGCAGAAAGAGGTAAGAGGGGTGGAGAAAGAAGTGAGGTATAGAAAGAGGTAAGAGTGGTACAGAAAGTGGTAACAGAGGTGCAGAAACAGGAAATAGAAGTGCAGAAAGCGGCAAGAGAAGTGCTGAAAGAAGAAACAGAGCTATAGCAAGAAACAAGAGATGTGCAGAAAAAGAGAAGTGAACTGCAGAAAGATGCAAGTGAGGGGCAGAAAGACGCAAGAGAGGTGCAGAAAGAGGCAGGAGAGGTACAGAAAGAGGCAAAAGACGTGCACACACAGGCAAGAGGTATGCAGAAAGAAGCAAGAGAAGTGCAGAAAGAAGCAACAGGGGTACAGAAGAAGGCAAGACAACTACAGGAAGAGACAAGTGAGTTGCAGAAACAGGCAAGAGACATGCAGAAAGAGGAAAGAGAGGGTGCAGAAAGAGGCAAGAGAGGTATAGAAAGAAGGAACATGGGTGCAGAAAGATTCTAGAGGGTTGTAGAAAGAGGCAAGAGAAGTATAGAAAGAAGCAATAGAAATGCAAAAAGAGTCAAGAGAAGTGAAGAAAGAGACAAGAGAAGTGCAGAAAGAGGCATGAGAGGTGCAGAAACAGGCAACAGAGGTGCAGAACAGAGTGAAGAATGGTTCAGAAAAAGGGAAGAGGGGTGCCGAAAGAAGCAAGAGAGGTACAAAAAGAAGCAAGAAAAGTGCAAAAAGAGGCAAGAGATGTGCAGAAAGAGGCAAGAGAGATGCAGGAGAAAGATGCAAGTGAGATACAGAAATAAGCAAGAGAGTTGCTGAAAGAAGGGAGGTGCAGAAGGTGGAAGAGAAATGCAGAAAGAGGCAAGTGAAGTGCAGTAAAAGAAAGTAAGGTGCAGAAAGAAGCAAGAGGAATGCAGAAAGAGGCAAGAGAGGCACAGAAAGAAGCAAGACTGGTTTGTGCACCATTAGAAGCAAGTTAACACCCACATTTAGCAATAAGTAACCGGTGACCATTCTAGGTTTGCAAAGGGCCTTCCACCATACTGCACCACATGTTGCTGCATTTTTGGTAACATTTGAGCTGTTTGAGACAATGTTTTTTTTGTTCAAATCTGCAGATTATGCAGCAGATGATGGATTATGTGGCAAATGTGGAAAATGTATAACTACACACAAATCGGTGCAGCTGAACAGTCACATCTTTGTAGTGGCTCTGCTCATATCTCTGACTAGGTCCAGAAGTGCTCCTCAGCGGTTCCTTCTTTTTTTGTCTCATTGAGTTTATAATTTAGCTTCTATGGAAACAAGGATGACTAATCCTGAGGTTATCGTCCCACAACACAGACGACTATACCACATAATTACTCTCCATAACATTTAATCCCACTCTACATAGTCCTAAACACTAAATACGATATACTTTCTATCCACATAATCCTATTTCACAACACACCACATAATACCTCTCCACACAACATACATTCCCTCACTCCAAAACACATTAGTAAAAAACGTTTACATTTACAACGCCAATAGCTCTAACCTTGGAGGCCAACTAACTCTACTAATACCTCCAGTAAATCCCACACAGCAGGATTGGTGAGTTCTGATACAAGGCCATGCGCCCTTTGTCCATCTCTCGGAAAACGTGCCTCCTGGTCTGCTCTTCGTTGGAGGATGAAGTCCCCTTGCCTCCTGAGAGTCCCTGGGGGCCAACAAGCCCTCGTGTTACCTCTAGTAAGCCCCACACAGCTGGATTGCTGAGAGTGGTCAGAGGCCATATCCCCTTTTTTACACCACTCTGCAAACAAGCCTCCTGGCGCACTGCTGCTTGAGGGATGATTTCCACTTTAGTCATGAAGTCCTCAAGACACAAGGGGACCTCATTCACCCACCAGCAGTGCACCAAGAGGTTCGTTTACAGAGTGTTGTAAAAAGGGGCAGGGCCTCCGACCACCTTACAGTAATTAACCCTGGGCGTAGTTTGCGAAGTAGCGCTACGCGTAGCTACGCAAAGTGCACTTTGCACTACTCGAGCTACGCATAGCTCAACGCAAACTGCATAGTGCACTGTTCGCGATGATTGCACAGTGCCAGATGCTTGTCCGCACTGTGCAATCATTGAAAAGGGCATCTTGCACAGTGCAAGCTGTCTTTTACTGCCGATCGAGTCGTTTTTTACTCGAGCTGCAGTTTTCTCAACGCGGATTGGTAGTTTCTCATCGCGAGCGGTCGCGAGCATATGCGACCACTCGCAATTAGAAACCTGACCTCCCCGTGTTGAGAATCTCGCCAGGAGGTTTATTTTCCATGCTCGTGATCGCCAACTTGATGTTGCTGATCGCGTACGAGGAAAACGTCTCGCTGGGTTGTCATTTTGCTCGCTCGCGGTCACCAACTTGACGTTGAGGACCGCGAGTAAGCAAAAAATGACCACTACGCTACACGTGTTTGCACTGTGCTACGTGCAATTCGCGTAGTGCAAAGTAGAGCAAATTTCTCAAACTACGCGAGCTTAGTGTAGTTGTCTGCCCAGGGTTAACAGTAATCCCACTGTGTGGGGCTTACTGGAGGTACCCAGTGGGTTTGATCCCCTAACCTAGAGCGCACCAGGACTTCATCCCCTAACCTAGAGTGCACCAGGAGGCGCATTTGCAGAGTGGTGCAGGGAGGAGGGGGGCTGTGGCAGTGGAGTTTTTTATTTTTTTATTTCAGGAACGGGGCTGTGTGGCCCCCTTTCTCTTGACCCTTTTGTGCCCCAGGGACCCCATCCCTCTTGGCCTCAGCCATTTAAAAAAAATTATCGAAAAGGGAGGGTGGTGTGCAGCCCCCCTTCAGAGGCAATTATTTCTCCGGGGTCCCCATCCCCTGGGGGTAGGCTTTTGTTTATTTATTTTACTAAGGGGGAGAGGGGCTCTGTGGCCCCCTCTCCCAATGCTGATTTCAGCCCTGTGAACAACATCCCCTGAGGCCCAGCCTTATGCGTTTAAAAAAAAGAATAGAGGGGGCGAGTGGCCCCCCTCCCAGGCTATTGTTGGCCCCATTGACCTCATCCACTGGGCCTGGTCACAATGTTGGGTATCACGGGGAAACCCCAATGACCCCGCGGGTCCTGCTGGCTCCACGCCTCCTGAGGGAGCCTGCATTGCTTTTGGACAAAGGGAGCTGCAAACATGCTGCCCCTTTGCCCAAAAGCAAATCTGCTTCACTTTATGGAAGCGAAAGCAGTTTTTCAGCTCTTGCTTCCATGAATCGAAGTAGAGTATGCTATTGCATGATGGAAACAGTGCTCCCGCCCTGCCATTGCACACTGAAATGTCCCAGGGGTGGGCACCCTAGAACATTGCTGGAGATGGCCCTGGAGGGTGGCCGTCCCCAGAGCCATGGAGGACTCCTGGAGGGGGGGGCCGCACAGCCTCCTGCCATCTTCTGTGCACCCCCGGGGAGGAGGCAGTCCCCAGGACCGGGGGTCCACAACAGACCCCAATCTTTTAACTAATGAATGCCCCTCGGGAGGTGGAGTACCACTGGGCAGTGTAGAGGGAAGGAGCCCCCAACATTTCTTTTAAGAAATTGAAGCCCAAGGGAGGTGGCGGTCCTTGGGTCTTCATGGGGCTACAACTCCCCCACCCATAATGAATGAATGCCCCGGGGAGGTGGTGGTCCCAAGGGCAGCGTTGGGGCAGGAGCCCCTGTGATTTTTTAAATAATAAAAAGCCCCGGGGAGGTGGCGGTCCCCAGTGCTTGGGGGCTCCGCAGAGCCCCCACATCACATTTTGACAATGCACCCGGCATTTGGCCCACCCGGAGGCTTATTTAAACGAAGTGTGGGAGAGCGCGCTTCATTTAATAAAAAACCTATTTGGCAAGATTCACACTCGAATCCCACTGAAAATATTTTTTTTAAATGCTTTTTGTGGGACCCCCTGCGCAGGCCTAGGGGTCAGGGTGTTTCTCCCCTGCCCCCTTTTCTTGTTTGTTTACAGTTTTTCTTGTGACTTGGTTCAACCAAGTCACAAGATGGCAGCCAATCAGAGTCAAGCTCGAGATCGCAAGGGTTCAGGATCCACCGCGGTCATCAGATATCAATATTTCTAGTTATATGAATTTCTCAGGAACTACTGAACTGGTTTACACCATTTAACAAAAAGGTCGCACTCTGGACCAAAAGCTACCTTTCTGCCAAATTTGATGTATTTTCCCGACCATCGCGCTGGCCGTCTCAACATAAAAGTGAGTGAGGGCTGCCGACTCATTGTCGGACGTTTTCTGCCTGATGAGATGGTATTTGGTGGTCGGACTGATCACCATAATTAATTGGGCCTATATTCTCACTGTAATACCAACAAATAAATCCACTTTTATTTCAATGTTAACTGCATAACACAATTATTAAACACAATAATAATTTTCATATTTAAAAGCATTTGTTTACTATTTTAAAATGTGTTATCACTTAAATACCTTTCAAACCTATACTTCTACAAACTACACAACACAGAAAAAAAAGATATACAAATGTATAATATTTACTCATTTCTCATAAATAAACACCTATTACAATATTATTAATATTTAACTATAAAAAATTAATTACCTTTCCATCCTTTAGCCATACAAAACAAATAAACCACATCTAATATGTAAATTTTAAAAATATTATTACATATCTTACAATTTGTTTATCAATTAGAAAATGTATATTAATATTTAACTAATAATACATTAAATGTATCTAATGAACTTTCTACCCTACCCCTACAAATTCAACAACTCACACCTGATATATCTTAAACAATATCTTAATTACTCATTTAGCATAAATATTTTGCATATAAAATTGATTAGCATAATTAATTATCAATTACATAATTAATTTTAATTTGAAAATATATATTGATTAATTAACATTAATTTACTTCCCACCCTATCTCCCTATAAAATCCAAAACCTGCACCTGAAACTTAACTTAAAAAAATACACAATTAACATAAATATTTGCCAATGAAGTAATTAATAATAATTAAAAATGTATTATGATTGAATTATAGTTATTTACTTCCCATCTTTCCCAAAACCGCACCTAAATTTAAACGTAAAGAAAGTTAGAAAATTCAACATCATTCATTTGCGAATACATAATTAATATTAATTCGAAATTAATGAATAATTAATGTACTTCCAACCCTGTACCCATATAAATTGCACAGCCAGCAACGGTACGCGAAATCACAAAAATGTATTAAACTAAATTTAATAACTACTAAAAGTTTAACAACTATATTAAAAACACAAAAAATTAGACAAAACATAACATATGCATTAAAAGTATATACTAACATACATAACTATAATTAAAAACTATATTATAAACAACCATATCTTTGTAAACAATATTAATGATTTTTTTAAATAGTTTAAAAAATCAATATTACTTACCTGAAAATCGATATTCTTGACAAAGATATTCTAGCATGTGATATTTCTATATCAAAATAGTTTAGACATAATATTTTGGTATGAAGATATTTTTTTTAATATTTTGCCTAAATACCCCATTGTTCATCTGAATGCTGCTTTTTCACAGCACGCAGGTTCTGTTCATTTGAACTGTTCTTTAAAAAGTTATCCTCTTCTAAGTATGCACAGAATATGTACACAAACAAATGCATTATTGTTCGACCTGCAATCCTTCCTGTGGTTTCCCCTAACTTTTGTTTGCCTTCTGACCTCCTGTTTTGCTGACTTCATTTTTGCTGCATTTTAACGCATACTGTTTCGAATTCATGTATCATTGATAATTCAATGCATATCAAAAACCACAGAATTAGGGGTTCAATGTAGAAATTCTCACATACATTGATAACAGAAATGTAAGTTATTCTGTATGAAGATTAACTAGTCATCAATATATAACTGCCCATCTCCGAGAAACAAACCCGGAGCCTGCCCTACACATAGGAACTAGAACTTCACAACTGACTTTAAAAGTGTGAATCTATTCCATGGAAATTTGAAGCTGTGGAACGCCGGAGGAGACTGTTGACAGATGCGGTGGCTGCTACAGTTGTTAAGACTGTGTATGAATATGATCTAAGTTCTTGGTGAGAGTTTTTTAAAAGTACAAACCGAAGTCTGCTTCCAATTGAAGAAGGGGTTGTGGTAGATCTTCACAAAAATCATTTGAATTCTGAAGATGGTCACACCGATATATTACAAAGGAGACCAAAATACCGATGTCTAACCCAATCTTCTATTTAATTACTGTTAAACTCATGTGTGGAGTTCTAGTTCGCATGTGTGGGAAAGACTCTGGTTTTGTTTCGCTGAGATGGGCAGTTATGTATTGAAAACTAGTAAATCTTCATTCAGAATAACTTGAATTCTGTTAGCAAAGTATGATCATTGTTTTCTCTACGCAGATATGTTGAATGCATTTATTTATTTAATTTGATGTCATGGTTAGACATCTTATACAAGTTACAGTTTTCATAAAAAATAGTATGACCTTAATACATTTCTTGTTGGTATCCGTACCTGTTTACTTTAATTCCCAAAGGCCACATGGGTACATTTGGTTGCCCAAATTTACATAACAACTTCTAGAAAGTTGGCAGATTTCTTACTTTAAGAGACATTTGAAGGTGGTAAAATGCACACCAATGTAATTGTTATAGTTCATCATGTTTAATGGTTTAAACTTCTATAGGCGTCCAAGCTCGGTCCGAGCCTGCCCCATTGTGCTTTCAATGAAAAGTCAACACGAAGGAAGCACATTTGGATACCATTCCGGCTGCACAGCCAAATCCTAGACTGTATGATTGATTTATTGATTGATTTTAAAACTTATATTGTGCTTACTGTCACCCCACGGGTATCCTGGCGCTTCAGACTAAAATCGGAACCACGATTGAATAGGTCGCACCCTGCCAGAGCCTAAATAGGGGACTCAAGCTAGGCTTTAGGAAAAAGCCAGGTTTTCAGGTTCCTGCGAAACTCTAGCAGGGCGCTAATCTGTCTAAGGCTCTGGGGAAGTTCATTCGACAAACGAGAGCCGGCCACACTGAATGCTCTACCTCCTAGCCTGGCCTGTTTGAACCTAGGCACCTTAAGTAGGGCGGCACTGGACGATCTGAGCTGCCTAGTGGGTTGATACCAGGAGAACCTTTCTCGCATAGGAACTGGCCCCAGCTCATGTACCGCTTTAAAACCAAACACAGGGATTTGAAGCGAATACGTTCCATCACTGGTAGCCAATGCAGCTCTCTCAAAGCCAGTGTTGTTGAGTAGCAGCGTTGCCAGCCAAGGGCAAGTTTAGCTGCAGCAGACTGAATTCATTGGAGACCCTGCAGAATGTATAGTGGGACCCCCAGATACAAGGAATTGCAATAATCCAGCCTGCTACCTACTATACTACTTACTACCAGTGGGCGCGCCTCTTTAGGTAGCAAGGGAAGTATTTTACGCAGCATACGTATTAAGGCAAAGCAGACATTGGCGGTCTTTTTAGCCTGTGATTCCATCTGGAGATCCTTGTCAATCAGCACCCCCAGATTACGTACTCTGCTTGCCGGGGTCAATGGTTCCTCCTCTGGAATAAGCCTATATTCAGAGGGAAATTGTCTAGGTGGCCTACCCGAGGAACAATAGACCACCTCGGTCTTTCCTGCGTTAAACTGAAAGGAATTCCTACTAAGCCAATTGGATGTCTTCTGCATGCATTCCTGAAACAGGTCAAGGGATGCTGCGTTGTCACCTTCCAGAGAGAATGCCAGTTGTTTATCGTCCGCGTAATTGACAGTGCAGACTCCGGCAGACTTTATAATGGGGAGCAGGGGCTGCAGATAAATATTAAATAAGATAGGACTGATCGCGGAGCCCTGCGGCACCCCATGGATGACTGGCGATTTACTGGCAGTGAAAGGAGCTAGTGTTACCACCTGGTGACGTCCTGCCAGGTAGGATTGTAGCCATAGCAGTGCCGGCCCCCTCACTCCCAGATTCTGTAGTCTTTCCAGTAGGATGAGATGGTTCACCGTGTCGAATGCGGCCAACATATCGAGAAGCACTAGCACAGTCGCATTCCCGTTGTCGGCACGCATCCGCAGGTTATCCAACATTGTGACCAAGGCCGTTCCCGTCCCGTGACCAGGGCGGAAGCCAAACTGATCTTTATCAAGTAGGAAGTTCTCCTCCAGAAAACACGACAGTTCCCTACTAACTGTTTTCTCTAGGATCTTCACTGGGTAGGGCAGGAGAGAAATAGGCCTGAAATTGGCTGGTACTGATGGATCCAGGGAAGGCTTTTTAATCAGTGGAGTCACCGCTGCCAGTTTCCATTCCTCTGGGACCTCTCCTTTCTCCAGGGACTGATTGCATATCTGCCTCAACCAAGGAAGAGTGTCTTGGCCCGATGACTTCCATATTCTGGAGGGGAAGGGATCATTAGGTGAGCCTGAGGAGACACTCTCTACCAAACTATCAAATACAGCTTTTGGGAGGGTTTGAAAATTATTCAGAAATACCAGTGGTAATTGATCTTCAGCTCCCGTCTGTACAGAATTAAGTTGTTCATCCTTGCTGTTAACAGTAAGACTATCCACGATCTTAGCGATGTTGTCTTGGAAATGTGTGGCAATTTCATCGCAAAGTTTTTGAGATGCTGCCACTTTATTATCCATACATTTAGGGGCAGACAAAGCCTTATGATTTCAAAGAGGGCTTTTGTCCCATTAAATGCGTGGGCAGTTGAGCTGGCATAGAAGTCGGCCTTGGCCTTAAGGATACTTTCCTTATAGTGCAGCTGTCTCTGTCTTAGTTCAATTTTATCTTCCTCCCCATACCCCTTCCTCCATTTCCTCTCCGCCTTCTTGCGAAGCATGCAGAGCTGTTCCGTAGCCTTCCTCCTATTTTTTATCCTCTTCATGGGGATTACCTGATCTAAGTTGGTAGATATATGGTTTGTGTAGAGTAAATAGTTCTCTTCTACCGATAGCATAGGGTCGAAGTGTGTGACCTCTGGGTCAAATACTGGGGGTCTAATCTGACCCAGTTTCGCCCATTCCCTGCCTATCCTATAGGACCTTTGCTGACCTTCACTGTCCCTTGAGTGCATCGTCCTGATGCTAAATAGTGGCCTGACCAACTCTGAGGCATTACATTTAGTACCCTTGTTGTGGCTTGATTAGAAAATAGCAAATCAAGGACGTGTGAGGTCCAGATTAGTACAAGTATGTCTTAGATCTCGCAGGTGGTTGTTAGCCTTCCCATCTTCCCAGACTTTATAGTCTCCAAGAATAATAATTCTAGAGTGGGCCAGCGTAAGATTAGTAATAACATCAAAGAGGTTCTGATAGTCTGTAGAGCCCCCCGGGGGCCTATAGCATAGGAGTCCGGTAATAAGAGCTGCCTGGTACGATCGTTTGCAGTACATTGTATTTCACTGTTCGCTTTGCTTTGGGAGTCATTTGTGCCCGATTGTGCCTCTGCCCATTTGTCTGAGACACCACAGACTGTGCCCCAATCTCGCCCTGTTTCGCTTTTGCTTTGCAGCCATTTTGTTGTTGTTGTTGTTGTGCCTCGTAGCCCGCGCCTCCGCCCCGCTTCCGCCTCCCAGCTGCTCCTCCCTCGCCCCACCCCCCCACTATCCACTTATGTCAGAATAGCTGACGTGAAGCGTTCACGCGCAGCGGACGTGCCCCATGCGCGCCGAAGGTGCGCCAAAGGTAAGCCCATCTACGCCCGTCCGTGCCTGGACCGCGCCCAGCGCCAGACCCCGTGGCTCCCGCAAACTCCTCTCCACCCGCATAACGTACGACTACGCCACCCTCTCAGCACTCAACTCCGGCCGTCCCCCAGACTGCTAACAAGCCGCCCCAGGACACACCCAGGGACCCTTCACCTGCCACTCACCTGCCACTCCCGCAAGTTCGACTGCATCAGGACCCACACCAAATCCACAGACTCCAATCAGAGCACCGACACTAACCACCTGAAGTGCATCCTACTAAATACCCGCTCGATCCACAGACACGCCATTGAACTTTGGAACCTACTCAACACCACATCGCCGGACGTCGCCTTCCTTACAGAAACCTGGATGAACGCCTCATCAGCGCCCGACATCGCCATTGCCATCCCGAACGGCTACAAGATCATCCGAAAGGACCGCATCAACCAAATAGGAGGAGGAATTGCCATGGTTCATAAGAACACCAATTGCATCACGACCAGTTCCGATGACAACCTCACAACCGCCGAACACCTTCACTTCCAGATTCACACCGACCCTAAGACCACACTCAGGGGCACCCTCATCTATAGACCACCCGGACCCCGCTCACAATTCAGCGAAGACATCACTGACTTCATCAGCCCCCACGCCCTCCCCTCCGAGGACTACATCCTACTGGGAGACCTCAACTTCCACCCGGAAAAGAACAACGACAGCAACACCACCACCCTTTTGGACAACCTCGCCAATCTCGGACTCAAACAACTTGTTGACACCCCCACCCACTTTTCCGGGCACACGCTCGACCCAATCTTCACCTCCAGTAAGCACATCCCCTTTATTCACAACACAGCTCTCCATTGGACGGACCACAGCTGCGTTCACTTCAACTACAAAAAAACTACGACCCACAACTATCCACAACCAATTCCCCGGAGAAACTGGAATAAAATTACCACCGACCAGCTCTTCACATCGCTCCACCAAAACCCTCCTGCAAAATCATCGGACCCAAACCAAGCAGCCACCAACCTCACACAATGGATCACCCACTGCGCGGACAAATTAGCACCCTTGAAAAACCATCAAATCAAGGCAGTAAAAAAGCCCCCTGGTTTAATGGTGACCTTAAGAAATCCAAGAAGATCTGTCGCACCCTCGAGAAAGCCTGGCGAAAAAATCCATCCACTGACAACATGACCACCTTCAAGAACACCATCCGCTAACATCACCAACTGATCCAATCCACCAAGAAATCAGCATTCAAGGATCGACTCGACAACAACGCCCACAACAGCAAAGAACTATTCAACATCGTCTAAGAATTTACCAACCCCACCGCCGGCACCAACAACATCATTCCATCCCAAGACCTCTGCGACTTTCTAGCCTCGTTCTTCCACAACAAAATCGCTGACATACATAACAGCTTTGGAGACCAACCCACCCCACCTACCTCCGAACTAAAAACCCCCTCCAACAACCTTTACGCCTGGAACCCAATCACCACTAAAGACACCATCCGCCTGATGAACACCATTCACTCAGGATCGCCAACCAACCCATGTCCCCACCACATTTTCAACAAAGCAAACTCCATTATCGCACCCCATCTCCGAGACGTCATCAACTGCTCCCTCAACTCCGCCACCTTCCCGGAAAGCTGGAAGCACGCCAAACTCAGCGCCCTCCTGAAGAAACCTACAGCAGACCCCACTGACCTTAAGAACTACCACCCCATTTCGCTCCTCCCATTCCCTGCCAAAGTCATTGAGAAAGCCGTCAACAGTCAACTCGCCGCCTTCCTCGAATCCAACAAATCCCTTGACCCTTCAGAATCCGGCTTCCGAGCCAAACACAGCACCGAGACTGCCCTCATCGCAGCAACAGACGACATTCGAACTCTACTGGACAACGGAGAAACTGCTGCCCTCATCCTACTCGACCTCTCCGCAGCCTTCGACACAGTCTGTCATAACACCCTTATACAACGCCTCAGCAACGTCGGAATACAAGGAAAACCATTGGACAGGATAATCTCGTTCCTCGCCGGAAGAACCCAGAGAGTCCGCCCCCCCCTTTTAGATCAGATGCCACCGAAGTCATCTGCGGCGTACCCCAAGGATCTTCACTCAGTCCCACCCTCTTCAACGTATACATGAGTCCCCTCGCATCCATTGCGCTCCAACACAACCTCAACATAATCTCCTACGCAGACGACACTCAGCTGATCCTATCCCACACCAAAGACCCAAACACCGCCAAAACTAACCTACACGAAGGGATGAAAGAAGTAGCCGAGTGGATGAAGAACAGATGTTTAAAAGTAAACTCGAACAAAACTGAAGTCCTCATCTTAGGATCTTCCCCCTCCGCCTGGGACGACTCATGGTGGCCACTGGCCCTGGGAACCGCACCTGGGCTTCATCCTGGACTCCTCCCTCTCGAGGACCAGAAAAGTCAACGCTGTCTCATCCTCCTGCTTCAACATCCTACTTATGCTCAACAAAATCTTCAGTTTGATCCCCACCGAAACAAGAAAGACGGTCACCCATGCACTGTTCACAAGCCGACTAGACTACATAAACACCCTTTACGCTGGAAGCACAGCCAAACTACAGCAAAAACTCCAACACATCCAAAACGCCTCAGCCAGACTCATCCTAGACATCCCCCGCCAAGCTCACATTTCCGGTCACCTGAAAGACCTCCACTGGCTCCCTGTCAACAAGAGAATAACGTTCCGCCTCCTCACCCACGCACACAAAGCCCTCTACGACCTAGGACCCAAATACCTCAACACGCGCCTGTCCTTCTACACCCCCACCCGCCAACTTCAATCGTCCAATCAAGCCCTCGCCGCAATTCCACGCATACAAAGATCCACCATGGGAGGAAGATCCTTCTCCTTCTTAGCGGCCAAGACCTGGAATTCCCTCCCCACCCACCTCCGCCTCACACAGAACCACCTCTCCTTCAGATAACAACTAAAAACTTGGATATTTGATAAGTAAAGCTTCCCCCTCCCTCAAGCGCCTTGAGACCCTCTGGGTGAGTAGTGCGCTATACAAATTTTAACTTGACTTGACTTGTTTAAACAGATAAGAGTGTTTTGGCACTCCGTGAACATGGTGTGGTGGAATTTAAGATATTTGTGGATATGATGCAGTAACCCGGTAATATTTAAAAACATTTTTAATGAATACATGTCATGGTAAGTGGAGTGAGGATGGTTGTTGTGGAAGGGATAACTAAGAAGAAGGAGGGGTAACTCACAGGGAAGGGGTTATGGAGTGAGGGTGTTTTTTTTAACCTGAGTCATGTGGGGGTTGAAAAGAGTTTGTATTGATAAATGGGCCTGGATCTGGCATTGGGGGATGACTAACGTAATAAGGAAGGTAATGTTCCAAAACGTGTTTCTGCGTGTGCTAATTCGATCCAGTAAATTCATTGAGGTTGAAGTTTTTTAAAGAAGTTGGTAATGTAATATGTATACTGATGGCAGTGTTTTTTGAATATTCTTTGCATTTCAGATACCCCTGACGAAGGGAATTAAATTCTCGAAATGCATTGGGTGATGTGAATAACGTTGTGACATGCAGAAACACACACTCCTCCTGTGCTTGTGTTAATATTTGTGTAAGACAGACGAATGAGTAAAATAAATTGAAAAGAAAAACTTTAAACATGATGAACAATACGGAACAAAACAAGGAGTAAAAAGAAGAGTAATTGGTCAATTTAATTTTTTGGATTCAGACTGTTCAGGATTTGGCTGTACCCAAATGTGGTTCCTTTGTGCTGATATTTCTTACCTTAGCCATTTGGTGCCTTTGCATTTGGTGCCATTGCTCTAAAAACTGCCTGTTTCTGAATATACATCTAGGGTGGGTGACAACTGGACTTTATGCATTCCCTCCAGGCAGCCACACTCAAATCGAGCTTCGGTGTGGATGATGGCCCATCCACATACCAATCGGCCATCCTGAGATAGATGGGGAGGGAGAACACCTGAATGGGCTGGGTCTGTCCCCATACAAAAGGCTGCATACCCCCCTGTAGTGAGTTTGGAGTCAGTGCAGGAAGGGCAGGGACTCTCTTTTAAGTCTCCCCCGCTTCAAAGGCACAACTCGGTATAAGAACTGGACCCCTAAAACCAAAAACTCAGTAAACTTATGGACCCGTGGATACTCACAAGGAAGAGGTTCTGCTGTGAAACTGAAAGGACTGTAACTCTACTGAATTCCTACTCTGTTGTGCTGACCTGCTGACTGCTGCCCTCGTGCCTGATAGTGAGAAGGACTGGATCTGCATCTCTCCACCACTTGAACCCAGAGTGGCTCAAAGGGCATGTCTGCTTGCCTCCTGTTCGAATTCTCAAGTACATAAAATACTTCACTCCACTCATCAGCAGCACCTGGACTCTGCCATCTGAGAGAGAGAAATGTACCCTGCCAAGTGGTGCCAATCCAGTCCTGGGCTTTTGGAAGTGAGTTTAAAGTTTAAAGTGCTGAAACTGCAAAACCCCACACATCACCATCATTGCACTGCTTGTAACTGGAGCACATCCTTTAATACTGATGCATCGAGTCTGCTGACAGGATCAAGGGCATCACATTGCCAGCTGTGTGAGTCAACAACGATGCATCACCTACATCAGAGAAGTTTGAGGAAAATGCTTTTCTGATTTGGAAAACCAACGCATCACGTACATAGCCAGGATCAATGCCGGCGCATAATCTTCCTTGCTCCTAGCTCCTTGCATCTTGCCATCGAGATCAACCCAAGTCTGAACCAAGGTACTGTTTCAGCAGGCCAAGGCTGCTCCCTGTATCCGACTGGCTCTCTATCGCAGTCGGCCTGAACTTTTGGATTTGTTCCGGTCAAGGGCGAGCAGCTTTCAAGCATGATATTTCAAGACATTCTCTAAAAATTCATAACTCCGGTTCTACGTTGTACATTTTTGTTACTTTGGTCTTGTTTTGTTCAATACATTAAGCTCTGTGTTTCAAATTAGTTGTGGTATATATTTTGTGTGATTTTTTCACTCTTTTACTTTTTTAAGTGTTGCACAAATACTTTACACCTTGCCTCTTAAGTTAAGCCTGACGGCTTTGTGCCAATCTACCAGAGGGTCAGTACACATTAATTAAGAGTGTGTATCTGACTTACCCTGACTAGCAGGCTCTAGGGCGGGGTGCTTGGTGCGACTGCATTGGGAGTTGACTTGGGAGGGGGACCATTTTTAAAAATGTATATTATCATTTTAAAAGCACCTGCTGTTTATTCCTGGCCTCCAGCAACTTTCAGACACCAATCAAAATGTCAAGAGAAGTCCTTTGATTAATCGTCTTCCTGGAAAAAGACCAAAGGTTTGTCTAGTGGAAGTTTTGACTCATCCTAAGGTAGCGCAGAGGGTTAAAATGCCTGCTGCAAAGAATGTGTACCCTGTAGATAATGAAGTGCATATAATGTAAATAGGTCCATGGGGTACTGCTTCTGTAAGAGAGCTCCTTTTGTTACTTGTCGCTTATAAGTCAAAATCATGATATAGAACATTGAACTATTAACTGTTATGTTATGTTATGTTACTGTAATTTTTAAAGTGCTCTGTTACCCTAGGGCAGGGGTACTCATAGTACGGCCCGCGGGCCAGTGGTGGCCCGGCAACCCTTCCCTGGCGGCCCGCGGACCCCCGAGACATCATAACTGTGTTTCCCGAGTTTCTTTTTTAAAGTGTCTGCAGCAGCGAGAGAGACTCTTGCTGCTTTGTGGGGGCTGCCGGCCGGGCGATCCTAGGAATGGCCAGAGTAAAGCTACAGGGGCCTAAAGAGAGGTGAAATACAAAGGCCACATTAACATGCAAATGGTCTTTTAATGACCTGTGAAGTGCTCGGGTGCGGCTGTGTGTGTGTGCCCCGGCTGGCGCACAGGCAGGGTGAGGTGACAGAGGGAGTGGGAGGGAAAGGGAGGGGGACGGAGAGGGAGAGAGAGTGAGAGGGAGTGAGTGAGTGAGAGGGAGGGAGTGAGTGAGAGGGAGGGAGGGAGTGAGAGGGAGTGAGAGTGAGTGAGGGAGAGGGAGTGAGGGAGAGGGAGTGAGGGAGAGGGAGTGAGGGGGAGTGAGTGAGGGAGTGAGTGACTGAGAGGGAGTGAGTGACAGAGGGAGTGAGAGAGAATGAGTAAATGAGTGGGAGTGAGTGAGTGAGTGAGTGGGAGTGAGTGAGTGAGTGAGTGGGAGTGAGTGAGTGGGAGTGAGTGGGAGTGAGTGAGTGGGAGTGAGTGAGAGTGAGTGAGTGGGAGTGAGTGAGTGGGAGTGAGAGGGAGAGAGTGAGTGGGAGTGAGAGGGAGAGAGGGAGAGAGAGAGAGAGGGGTTGAGAGGGAGTGAGTGAGGGAGAGGGAGTGAGTGAGGGAGAGGGAGTGAGTGAGGGAGAGGGAGTGAGTGAGTAAATGAGTTGAGTGAGTGAGAGGGAGTGAGTGAGAGGGAGTGAGTGAGAGGGAGTGAGTGAGCGGGAGTGAGTGAGAGGGATGAAGTGAGTGAGAGGGATGGAGTGAGTGGGAGGGAGGGAGGGAGTGAGTGGGAGGGAGTGAGTGAGTGGGAGGGAGTGAGAGGGAGTGAGTGGGAGTGAGTGAGAGGGAGTGAGTGAATGAGAGAGAGTGAGTGAGAGGGAGGGAGTGAATGAGAGGGAGTGAGTGAGCGAGGGAGTGAGAGGGAGGGAGGGAGGGAGTGAGTGAGAGGGAGGGAGTGGGAGGGAGGGAGGGAGAGAGGGAGGGAGAGAGGGAGTGAGTGAGAGGGAGGGAGTGAATGAGAGGGAGTGAGTGAGTGAGTGAGTGAGTCAGAGGGAGTGAGTGAGTGAGAGGGAGGGAGTGAGAGGGAGGGAGGGAGAGAGAGAGAGAGAGGGAGGGAGGGAGGGGGGGAGAGAGGGAGAGGGAGAGAGTGAGAGAGTGACAGAGTGAGAGTGAGTGAGTGAGAATGAGTGACAGGGAGTGAGTGAGAGTGAGAGGGAGTGAGTGAGAGGGAGTGAGTGAGAGAGAATGAGTAAATGAGTGGGAGTGAGTAAATGAGTGGGAGGGAGTGAGTGAGAGGGAGGGAGTGAGTGAGAGGGAGGGAGTGAGTGAGAGGGAGGGAGTGAGTGAGAGGGAGGGAGTGAGTGAGAGGGAGGGAGTTAGAGGGATGGAGTGAGTGAGAGGGATGGAGTGAGTGAGAGGGATGGAGTGAGTGAGAGGGATGAAGTGAGTGAAAGGGAGGGGTGAGTGAGAGGGATGGAGTGAGTGGGAGGGAGGGAGCGAGTGGGAGGGAGGGAGTGAGTGGGAGTGAGTGAGTGAGTGAGTGGGAGTGAGTGAGTGAGTGAGTGAGTGAGAGGGAGGGAGTGAGAGTGAGTGAGAGTGAGAGGGAGGGAGTGAATGGGAGGGAGTGAGAGGGAGGGAGTGAGAGGGAGGGAGTGAGAGAGTGAGAGTGAATGAGTGGGAGAGGGAGGGAGAGGGAGTGAGTGAGACGGAGAGGGAGTGAATGAGAGGGAGTGAGTGAGTGAGAGGGAGTGAGAGGGAGTGAGAGGGAGGGAGTGAGTGAGTGAATGAGAGGGAGGGAGTGGGAGGGAGGGAGAGGGAGGGAGGGAGAGAGAGAGAGGGAGTGAGTGAGAGGGAGGGAGTGAGTCAGAGGGAGGGAGTGAGGGAGTGAGAGGGAGGGAGTGAGAGGGAGGGAAAGGGAAGGAGACGGAGAGGGAGAGAAAGGGGGTGAGACAGAGAGTGAGTGAGAGGGAGGGAAAGGGAGGGGGACGGAGAGGGAGTGAGTGAGAGGGAGTGAGTGAGAGAGAGGGGGTGAGAGAGAGGGAGTGAGACAGTCGGAGTGAGACAGAGGAAGACAGGAGAGAGGGAGGGTGAGAGGGAGAGAGAGCTAGAGAGAGGGAGGGAGACCGAGAGAGATGTGTGTATGCCGGGACGGCTCAGTAGACGAAGGCGTCCGCTGCAGGGACCTATGATCAACCTCATGGTCAGTTTTATGTTGTTGCTCTAGCCCCTCCCCCTCCCCCACTGACCCTGACCCCCCCCCACCGATGCGGCCCTCGGACACAAACCAAACTGTAAATTTGGCCCCCGAGAGAAAGTTTGTGAGTACCCATGCCCTAGGGAGTCCTGGTGCTATACGCTTACAGTCCCCAAAAAAAGCTGTGACTGTCCCTAATGGCGGGATAACGATTTACATGAATAACCATGTTTTTAATCCATTCCTAAAAGGAAGGAGCTCCGTTGAGTTTTTAAGAAGAAAGGGGAGACAGTTCCATGCCTTAGAGGCACAGTAACAGAAACTCCTGCCACCCCAGCTGATTTTGTTAAAGCGTGGGACAATGATTTGTTTGGCTTGCATGGAGCATAGGGCTCTTCCAGGAACATACCACGGTATTGATTGCTTCAGGAAGTCAGGACCGATGCCATTGAGGGCTTTAAAGACTATACACATGGCCTTAAACTGAATCTGTCATTCAACAGGGAGCCAGTGAAGGGTTCTGAGTCCTGCCCTCACCTAAACAAAACTTGGGGGTACCTGTAAGCATCCTGGCTGCGACATTCTGCACGATCTGGAGTCTGACCAATTTTCTCTTCTGGATGTTAATATAGAGACTATTGTAGTAATCCAGACGTGAAAGAATGAGCGCTGTGACTACTGTTTTCAAGCTGTCTTCCGGTAACTGTCACCCTAGAGCTGCTGCAAACTGCAAGGTATATGTTATAGCTATAGGTTTTTTTTTGCCCAGTCGTTCATTATCCTAATCTTGTGAAAAGGGTTCATTTGAGTAGAAAACAATTCTTATTATGAAAGAGAACCCCTAACAATTATGTTATTTATTTATTTTGAAAGTTTTATAGAGCGCGAACAAGACCCCTGCAGATATCAGAGCGCTCTACAATCAGTGATGTTAATTATACAACAAAATAAAAACAGGTACAACAAGTATACATAACATCTTGTGCAACGTAAAGCATTAAGGTGCAAACAGGAGAGTCCCGTTGAGTAATGGCAGTGGCAACTATAGTGACTAGGGGCTAGATGTAGGTAATTCCCAAATACCGATTCCTTAATACCGATTTTTACTGAATCGGTATTAAGGAATCGGTATTTGCGATGTAGGAAATAATTCGGTAAAAAATAGCGATTCAGTAAAATTCGCTAAAAGTCAGCGATTTCATAGAAATCGGTAATAAAATGACCAAAACCCCATTACCAAATCGGTATTACCGATTCGGTAATACCGATTCGGCAAGTACTGATTTGGTAATTTTAAAAATCTGTATTTGTCGAATCAGCCAATCCTGAGCAACCACATGACCTCCCAACCAGGAAGTGGCCACACCCATGCAGGTGCACTGAATATGTAGCTGTTGGAGAGACAGGGAGCAGGAGCAACAGCAGAGGAGCTGCACAGTCAACACCCACCTTACACAGAGGAACTGCACCATGGCCACACCTGAGAAAGGGAATGATACTGCCGGGAAGAAAAGGAAGCACAAGTTTAGTGAAAGGGAGTTGGAGGTCCTCATAGAGGAAGTAGTGAAAGACCATGGCCAGCTCTTTGGGACGAGATCACTAAACGTCCCTGAGTCCGAGAAAAGGAGCATTTGGATGGTAATCCAGGAGAAGATAAACGCTATTGGGGTCACACATGGGTGCTCCCTGGAAGTTTTGCAACTATGTCGGTGATAATGCTAGATGCATCACATATGACCTGTACATTGATGGAATGTGCGGACTTGCGATTGCGGTAGATGTACTCAGTTGCAGCAGGGGGGCAGATTGGTATATGTGTCCCGTCAATGCAACCAATGACGTGTGGGAACTGGTCCTTCTAATAAAAGTCCAACTTTTATTAAGGAGTTCTGCCTGTGTGCTGGGGAATTTGATGTAGTGTGCCATCCTTTGCAACATGGCATCCAGGAATATATTGAAAAAACGGTACAGGCAACTCTGTGACACTCCACCTGCAACAGCTATTACCCCTTGGTAACTGCCAGATGCCAGGAGGTGCAGGCAACAGAGTACCTGTACATGAGTAGGTATTGCATGCTTCCTTGGTGTCTAGTGCTCCAGGAGTGGGTGCAGGTCCCTTATGAGGTCCAGGATGGTGTTTGGGTGTAGCCTGTACCTCTCAAGGATTTCAGCCTAAGTCAGTTGGAACAGTGTTACACTCAGTCTGTACACGCTCACCTCCCGTCTCCAGATCCTCAGTCCTGCTGCTCGCAAACATAGATGCCTTGCTATCACGTAAAGGGCCATTGACTTGACACTGTTGCATTTTGGGGCTGTTTTTATGCAGTGCACCTGATTACCATCTGCTTTGAGTCAGTGCTAATTACCGATTCTTAAATACCGATTTTTAGCAAATTCCGTGTGACCGATTTTTGGTCCATCGCATTACCGATTTTTTTACCAATTCCTTATTTGCCGATTTGGTATTTTTGTCTGCCAATCAGTAAATAAGGCATCGGTAACTGGTTTCCCTTATTTTTACCAATTCCTTATTACCGATACTGATCAGTAATACCTACATCGCACATGGCTAAATACCGGTCGGTAAAGGTGAAATTTACTGAATTTCGGCGTTAACGACTGGTATTTAGCCACCTACATCTAGCCCTAGGTTGTCTAGTTGGACCCTTGTCATCAAAGAAATACTGGTGATGGTACGAATGATCTCATAATTTCCTTAGTCTATGTTCATGTGAATTTTGCCATGAGAATTGATTTTACTTCCTTTTTGAAAGATGCAGTGGAGGAGTTACGTCTGGTTTCTGGGGGAAGTGCATTCCAAATCCTAGGTGCCATCCCTGAGAAGGAACATTTATACGCTTTCTTCCTGTTGAATCTGTGTGGCTTCAGTAGTAGGTTTTCTGCACTTCTTGTGGATCTTATACCACCAGGGATTGTCAGTTTCTGTGTGAGATAGCTGGGTGCATTGTGATGTATGGCCTTATGAGTCATACACGCAATTTTCAGGTGGATTCTGGCTTCAAATGGTAGCCAATTCAAGAAGTTTAAGTCTGGGGAGATGTGGGACCTTCTTTTCGAGCCAGTGATGAGTCTCGCTGCAGCATTAATGGAGGCTCTTATTGGTGCTGTTGTTGCTTTGGGGAGGCCACAGAGAGAGACATTTCCATAATCCACCCGAGGGATAACTAGCGCTTGAACTGCCGACTTGAAATCATTGATCGGCAAAAAAGGATTTCAGCTTCCTCACTGTATTTATCTGGAAGTTTGCTCCCTTTGTTGCATTGTTAATGTGTTTCTGCATGTTGAGGTTGCAGTCAAGGGTTATGCCAAATGATATAGCTGAGTCCACAATGGTTGGTTGAACGTTGAATGCCGTAAGATATTTGAAACAGTCATGCATGATGGGGACTTTGGCGGGTGGAGCCATTAGGAGGAATACAGTTTTAGCGCGTTCAGTTTGAGATGGTTCTCTGCTAGCTATGTCTGGGTGTTCCTAGGCGTTGTGTTAAGCAGTTTAATGTCTTTTGGGGTGTGTATCTTTAGATATACTTGGGTATCATCTGCGTACATGTGAAATTGCACGTTAGACGCTTGCAACAGATTGGTAAGTGGTTCCATGAATAAATTAAACAGTGTCGGGGATAGTGCGGACCCTTGCTGGACTCCCAAAGTTACTGGTACCGGTTTGGATAGGGAGTTGTTTACCTTGAAATTTTGAGTCCAGTTTTGAAGAAAAGAAGTAATCCAGTTAAGCACTGATCCTGATATGCCCATTCTGTGATTCAGTAGATCTATCAGGTTCTCGTGTTTGACTGTATCAAAGGCTGAGGAGAGGTGAAATAGGATGAGTAGCCATGTACCATTCTGATCAAGTATTTGTAGCGCATCGTCAATTATGTGTGTCATAGCTGATTCCGTGCTGTGACCTGCTCAGAAGCCTGATTGGTGTTTGTTAAGAAGGTCGAAGTGATCAATATGTTTTGTCAGTTGGTGGTGTACACATTTTTCCAAAAGTTTGGCCAAGGTAGGAATATTGGAGATAGGGCAATAGTTGTTTAGGTCCGTGGAGTCAGCTGTGGGTTTCTTTAGGATGGGTAATATCTGTCCTACTTTGAGGGTGTCCGGGATGCAACCTTGTTGAAGTAAGCTGTTAATGGGGTTAAGTCTTTAACAGCGTTTGTGGGGAGAGGGTCAGTGGGGTGATTGGCAGGCTTCATGGTGCTGAGAATCTTGCCTATAGCTTCTTCATTGTAGGTATCAAAGGAAGACCAGGCTGCATCGTTTTTTTAGTTCAAGCTTTGTGGGGGTTTGTTGTGACGACGTTGGTAGAAGAGGGATTGTTTTGGTGTGAGTACTTGAGTGTAAGATTAGGTCATTGAGGAGATCTTTCTTGATGTTATCAGTCTTTAGAGTAAAGAACGTAGAAAATTCTTCACAGGTGGGCTGTGGACGGGCTATGTCTTGTAGTCGTTGAGGTTCATCCTTAGATTGGGTTTTGATTAATTCAAAATGTTTTTTGGGACAATTTCTTGCTTGGTCTAGTTGGTGGCTGAAAAAGTCTACTTTAGGACGCTTGATCTTTCTATAGTATGCATTTCTCTTTTTTCTAAGAGTTTGGAGGTGCTTAGCGGATGGGACTGATCTCCAATTGCGTTCCGAAGTTCTAAGAGAACGTCTATACTAGTTCAGTAGATCGTTGTACCACAGTTTAGAGTCTTTCGTGAAAAATCTCTTTAGTTGAAGGGGAGCAACCTCAATAATAATCGAGGTCATAGAGTTGAGGTAGTGGTTGGTGAGGTCATGTACATTATAGGAACCAGCTCGGGGCTGTGAGGTTCCGTGACAATTGTAAGTGGTGTTTTCGACTCGCACGAATCTGGTCGAGTCTGGTATCTATGAACCGCAAATGACGAGTTTAGTAAGTGTGCGCAGTTTCACTGTGCTAACTTAAACCGTTCGTTTGTTATGTGGGTTTTTCATCTGTACCCACGGGTTCCATCTTAGATACGGCATCCATTTTGTCTCTTGCCCTCAAGTAGCCAGCGAACGGACGCTGTCCGCTTCGCGACCCTGGGACTCCCAAGATATTTGCGGAAGACACATGTTCTTTGTAAGTGTCTTTATGACGAGGGGGTTGCTGCTGTAAGGCAGATGGCGCCGCTCGAGGCTCATCTTGCCGCACGGGCTTATTGTCTCAGCCGTGCATCTCATTAGGCACATCCCTTTGATGCCTGTATCTCGTGTTTCTCGATACCTCCCCTTTTACACCCTTTTCGATCTCCCCACTGTCTCCGTCTTCCTCTGCACCTGTCTTTGTTCCTATTTTCGATCTACTTTACTGCTGATTGGAATTTGCTAATGGTGGGAAGATGGGTTTTTACAGTTGGGAACCGCCAAATGTTTCCGTACTTATGTTCCGGACCTTGTGTGTTTCAAAGTGACCAAAGCGACCCCTCTGGGGGCTAATTGTGGGAACCGGGTTGTAAACTTTTGTGTAACATGTTATCCTATGGGTAAAACCTGTATAAAAGGAGCGATCCACAGAACCAATTTGAAGCAGTCTCCCCGAACTACACTCGATGTACTTCCTGTGACTTCTGTGTTCCCTGCAGCAAATAAACCTTGAATCTTTGACGCCGAAGGAAGTGTCCCGTGTCTCTGTGACTTGTACGCCGGAGCAGGTTACCCACGAAGGTTTCAGGTGTTGTGCCCTGGCACCGCTGGGTCCAAAAGAACCCAGTCCTTCAGTTGGCGCCCAACGTGGGGCTGCATCAGTGGTACCGGTCCAAGCCCGACGATCGTGAGGAACTTCGTGTGAAATCTCCGAGGGAAGGTGCACCCCGCTTCATCGATCCTGTTGTTGAAATAAGTGGCCCGAAGACTTTTCCCGCGAAGATTCCCGCCTCCTGACGGCTGCGACGGACTGCTGCCCTGACTGTAGACCTGTTTTGGCGCCTGGCGTAGACCTTGGTATAGCGAGACGATTGACGGGCCTTCCTGAGGACGCCATCGATCTTTGAGTTAAGTATTTGTGGGTCGCTCCCAGAGTTCTTGGTTGTTGACACTTTAGCGAGTGTCTTTGTTGTTCACGCTGTGTGAGTGTTTTTGTCGGTGACACTTTGCTAGCGTACTTTGTTGTTGTATTATTTGACGACTGCAGCCGCCAAAAACCGAGGGTTTTGTTCTTTGCTGGGACTTGGTAAATCCCGTAACCCTTGAAGTTTGTGAAACTCGGCTAGTGTGCAAGATGCCTGGTCGCAGTACTTTGTTCAGTTGTTTTAGACCTTGTGGTGCGGATTCCCTGCTGGAGGACTCGTGTCCGATACCTCCAGTTGGAACTCCTACTTATGATTTATATAGCAAACATGGGCTAGGCCCGATTGCTTTTAACGATTATTGGATTAAATATACAAAGAAAGACGGCGATCTTCGTTGGCCACCTCACGGTAGCTTCGAGGCGTCGATCTTAGATAATTTAGAAATAAAGTTGTTCGAACGTAAATCTAGGCCGGCCATGTTTGATGCCTTTCGGTTGTGGCGCAAAGAAGCCCGACAGAAAGAAATCAGACAGAATAAACGTAGTCAGCGAGATAATGTTGCTACTATAGTGAAGAAAGCTGAGCAGTTTCAGCGTGATAAGGAGGATAAGGATAAGGAAGTGTTTGAGAGACTACAGCGTATGTCCATAGATAAATGCTATCCTACTTTGCCTACGGAGTCGGATAAGAAGGAAGAGGCAGTTGAGGATCCTTTAATGTCCTATCTTATGAAGTCGCCACCTCCGTACGTACAGGGTACCGTGGCTCCTATGGTCCCTGCCGTACCTGTTCTTCCACCTATTGTTCCTCCACCAGTTCCTCAACCTGCACCCGCTCTTCCGACTGTTCCTGCTCCTTTGTCTGTTTCTATTCCTACTGCTCCTCCGCTTCCACATACTCCTGCTCCCGCTACTGCTCCTGTGTTGATAACGCCTGTTGTTGCTACTGTCTCTACTCCTTCTCTTGTTAGTCCTGTGTCTTACTCTTCTCCCTCTACTCGTAATCGTAATTCTCCCCTTGCGACAAACTTCTTTCAGTCGCTCGGACCTGTTTTTGGGTCTGCTGGATCTGATGGTCCTCAGAGACGTAGTCAGCTTCCTGGTAACAGAGAACGTGTTGCACTATATAATATGGCAATGGGTTGGATGGTAAACCCTCTTAGAAATCCACCCCGTGTTGTCCTCGAAACGTTTACTCAATTCAACATACCAACTCAGAGATATGTGTTTGATGAAATGTGCAAGTTCCTTCATGATCAGATAGTGGCCAATGCGCCTGACGAGGTGCTGACCGCCCTGTCCGAACTTCGGCTTCAGTTCGCAACTGGACTGATAGTAGACACTAATGTCCGACGTGCTATTGAGCGGTTGCTATCTCTTCGTCCCGCTCCTATTCCTCATGCATTGTTCGTTGAGGATCTTGAACAACAAGACGAGTCTGGCCAATATCCTATGCGTGAAGTTCCGCCGGTTTGGATACCAGCTGATCCTAATGCTCAACCTCGTCCGATAGTGGCACATTTTGAGAGAGTGTGGATACACCTCCCATGGAAACGATCGGAAGTGCTTCAGGTGAAACAATCTTTGCCCGATCCTCGTAAAAATCCTACTGGGTATTATAAGGAATTATCGCAGCTCGTAGATGCTACGGTAATGAATCTTGCCGATATCGACATGTTGTTTGGCAACGTCGTACCGCAACCGGTATGGGCTAAGATTCGTCACCAAGATCACGCAAATGAATTAGGTGGTGATTGGGCTGCCATTACAGCGGCAGACGCTGGACAAGTGGCTGCTACTAAACCCGATCAATTGATTACTGCTCTTCCTCAGCGGATAATAACATTAATGAAAACGCTTATGCCAGCTATGAGGGTAAATTGGGACAAGCTGTCCGCCTGCAAGCAGAAGAAAGATGAGAGTGTTTCCGATTTCTTTACGAGGTTTGAGGAAGCATTCATTGACCATAGTGGACAGGATATGGGTACTGAGGGTGGACAGAGGTTGTTTGTGGATAAATTCGTGTCGAACTTGTTGCCCGATCTGAGCAATAAATTAAAGAATTCAGAGAGTGCATGGGCCGTTTCTACCTCAGCTCAGATATTGTCTACGGCACAATATTACGAGAATAGAGAGAAAGAGGAAAATGACCGTGCTGATAAAAAGACGAAAGAGCTAAAAACTAAAGTGTTGTTACAACAAGCGTATCCGCCGCGTTCTAATCAGAATGCGCCTCAGCAGAATAGATCACAGTCGCAATCGAATCGATCGCAGTCGCGTAATGATTCCTCTTTCCAAAGATCTTCATTAGGGTACAATCAATGTGCTTATTGTAGACAGGAGGGACACATTAAATTCAATTGTCCTGCTTTAAATGAACGTAATAGTGGTAATTCGTCTAAAGGAGGCCGTGGTGGTTCACAGCACGCATCACGTGGTAGAGGTCGTGGTGCTCAGAATGATCGCTCTGACAATTCATCAAATTCTAATAACTGTTTCGATCAACGTGGCTCATCGCAAGGACGATCTGCGCAGTACAATGTAGACGTTTATTACGTCGATCAGGGGACTGACGATAGTAATTACTAGGACAGCCAAAGACAAGGAGAGGGAGTGGTATCAGTTCCGGTTGATCAGAGAGGGCCTTACGTCGCAGTTGCTACATCGGGCGTCATTGAGCCTTTTCTGTTGGACACTGGTGCAGCGAAAAGTTCCATCATACGTTCGAAACTCCCTGGCGCACCTTTGTCTGGCTTAACAAATGTTTCCGTTGGATTCTCTGGCGCCCCCGTTAGCAATCCAGTTTCACGCCCTTTGCCCCTTCAAATTGGGCCACGTGAGCTAGAGGCTCCGTTGATTTTAACCACAGGTTGTGGCGAAAATCTTTTGGGTCTGGATTTGCTTAAACGTTTGTATGCAACTTTGTATTGTTCTCCTGCGGGTGTAAAGCTTACGTTAGGAGAGAGGGTAGTCTCTCCCATGTATTTGTCTCTCGATAAGCTTCCACCGGAATTGAGTTCTCTTCCTGCGTCTTTGTGGGCGACGGGTCCAAATGATGTGGGCCTGCTTGATATCTCCCCTTATGTTGTTCAGTTGAAATCTAATGTGCGATTGCCACGTATTCCCCAGTATCGTATCTCCCTTGATGGTGAACGAGCTTTGTTAGCGATCATCTATGATCTGATCAAGAAAGATGTTATTGAGGAAACTCGGGGAAACGTGTGCAATAGCCCTGTACTGCCCATCCTTAAACGTACTGATCCTACCAAACCGCCTGTTTATCGTTTTGTTATCGATTTACGGGAGGTAAATAAAATTGTGGTTCCTCAATTTCCTGTTGTGCCTGACATCACGGCGCTACTGACTCTGATTCCAGCTACTGCTTCATGGTTTTCGGTGATTGATTTGAAAAATGCATTTTTCAGCATCCCGATTGCCGAAGAGAGCAGGGACCTTTTCGGTTTCTCTCTTGGTGGACGTAGCTTCCGGTTCAAACGCGCTCCTCAGGGCTACTGTGAAAGTCCATCTATTTACAGTCAAGCTTTGAAGGGTCAACTGGATGCGTTTAGGTTGCCGGTTGGTGCAGCTTTAATCCAATACGTCGATGACTTATTGGTGGCTGCTGATACTCAGGACATTTGCAAAATTGCTACAGTGTCGTTGCTGCAACATCTCTGTGAGTTAAATCACAAGGTGTCACCTTCTAAACTCCAATATTGTTGTCAAGAAGTAACCTATCTAGGTCACTTATTGTCAAAGGAGGGAAGGAGATTGACCCCAGAGAGAATTGCAGCAATTGCGCGAATGGCTGTGCCAAAAACCCAAAGAGATGTGCGTGCCTTTCTAGGTATCACGTCGTACTGCAGGCAGTGGATTCCTAATTTTTCATTGCTAGCGAAACCATTGGTGGCTCTTACGTGCAAGGATGTTTCAACTCCTTTACCATGGACGGAAGAATGTCAGAAAAGTTTTTCTGAATTACGTGATTTATTGTGTTCGGCTCCTGTGTTAGGTACCCCTGATTACAGCAAGCCGTTCACGTTATATGTTCACGAGAGGGAAGGTTGTGCTTTGAGTGTTCTAACGCAACCTTTTGGTGGTAAGCAACGTCCATGTGCATATTTTTCCTCGACCTTAGACCCAGTAGCTAGAGCATTGCCGAGTTGTTTGAGAGCAACTGCGGCAGCTGCGGTCTCCATCCGACAATCAGCAGGATTGGTCATGGATAATATGCTTACAGTGATGGTTCCGCATGCAGTCGATACTCTTTTGAATCGAACGAAAACTCAGCACTTGACGAGTGCAAGGTTATCTGGGTACGAATTGACGCTCTTGGCAAGCTACATTCAGATAAAACGTTGTAATGTCCTAAATCCGGCAACTTTGTTACCAATTAGTGCAGAGTCAGATGAAGTAGCAGAACATGACTGTTACTTGCGGACAGAAGAGGAAACAAAAGGTCGTGTGGACCTTAAAAACACCCCATTGGAAGACCCGGATGGCACTCTTTATGTGGATGGGTCATGTTTTAAGTTGTCGAATGGCGATGTGACTACTGCCTATGCTGTTGTAACATTGAATACTGTTGTCGAGACTGCAAGATTGAATCAGAATTCTGCCCAAGCTGCAGAGCTGATCGCTCTTACTAGAGCATGTGTGTTAGCAAAAGGTAAACGTGTGAATGTGTACACCGATAGCCAGTACGCTTTCGGTGTAGCGCATAGTTTTGGACGATTGTGGCGAGAGCGTGGTTTCTTGACGTCGCATGGCACGAAAATCCAGCATGGCCAGCTTGTGAACGATCTTTTGAATGCATTGACTTTGCCTGCGCAAGTTGCAATTGTTAAGTGTAGTGCGCATCGTAAAGTGACGGATGATGTTGGTCGTGGTAATGCGTTTGCAGACGAGATTGCTAAGGAGACTGCCCGGAACCTTAGCACTCGAATGTATGTGACGAGTTCGGTTAGGTGGCCTGCAGAATCAAGTATGTGTGAAGATACCATAGAGAGCGTGAAAGCAATTCAGAATGAGGCCACCGACACTGAAAAGATGAAGTGGAAAGAAAGTACGGGAAAGTTGGATGTGAATGGTTGCTGGATTGAGTTGTCGGACCAGAAAAGATGGATGTTGCCTGATGCGTATGTGCTGGCCGTTGTGACAATGGCACATGGGTTAGCACATATTAGCGCGAAAGGTATTTGTAAGTTGCTGGCTGCTGTGTGGAAGAATGATGGTATTACAAAGTGTGCTGAACGTCTGGTGAAGAATTGTATGGTGTGTATAATGTACAATCCTGGCAAAGGAACCCCAACTCCCCCTGGCAGTTTTGCTCCTCCTTCGTATCCCTTTGAGGTGATCCAATTGGACTTCATCCATATGGAGCGATGCAATAACCTGAAATACGTTTTGGTTGTGGTTTGCGCATTCTCCCGATGGATCGAGGCCTATCCCCTCAAAGACAATACTGCTTTGTCTACTGCGAAAATCCTACTGAAGGAATACTTTCCTCGGTATGGAATGCCTAGAGTCGTGTGGTCAGATAACGGAAGTGAGTTTGTTGGAAGTGTGATGAAGAGTGTGTGTAAGGGCCTTGGGATTAATCAAAAATTCCATAGCGCCAATCATCCCCAGTCAGCTGGATTGGTTGAGGGGTACAATGGCACCCTTAAACTAAAACTAGCGAAGATTCAGGCTACGACTGGACTTTCGTGGCCTGATGCTTTGCCTCTAGCATTACTGTCAACTAGGGCGACTGTACACTCCCGAATAGGGCTTAGTCCCTATGAGATAGTGTTCGGCCGTCCTGCGAATGTGTGGGGGGTTCCTAGGCCAGGAATATTCTCTGATCTTGAGTATCCGATGTTGATTGACTACTTACATGACTTGACTGCTAAACTGAGGTTAATTCACCAACAGGTTTACGACACCTTGCCGACGCAGACGGAGGGTCCAGGCCACCAGCTCCAGCCCGGGGACTGGGTGGTTACTCGTAACTTCTCACGCAAGAACAATCTGGACCCCCGATTCACCGGACCTTACCAGGTACTCCTGGCCACGAGGACTGCCGTTCGTCTTGAGGGGCGGAAAAATTGGGTACATGCTACCCATTGTAAGCGAGTCCCTATTCCTTTGCCGGCAGACCCGTGGGTAAGGAAAGGCATTGCGTCAACAGAAACAGAAACATTGCCGGCGTTTGTACCTTTTAGCGACGCACAGCTTGTTGGAGAACACTCAGCGCAGCAGAAAGCCACTGTTGAACACTTGTCAGCAAAAGACTCAAGACCAGATCAACCAACTGATCAGCAGGACGCTGTCTCTTCAACGGATCCTTTGTTCGACGAGCAGACACGTCCCGGGAAACATCGATATTCTCTGCGATCTCACACTAAGGACAAATAAAATTTTCTTGCTTTGCTGAAATTGACAACTGCAATATCCTCGTTTCCCATGATCAACTTTGAACATTCGTATCATTGAAAATTTTTTGTACATATATTAAGCTTCTTCCTTGTATCTTTTTCCTTCCACAGCTGAGAGACATTGTGCTAATATATATACATATTGTGTATTGAAGGCCGTAGGGCCGCGCGCGTACTTCCTTCTGGACAGTAGGTCTTGACGCTAGGTTAAAGGCCGTCGATTCCTAGGAACTCCTGGGGATTGACTATTGCTGCACAGAACGAAGTGCGTCAAGAAACGTTGCGGACGGTCGTAGGGAATGGCATTTTCGAAGCTGAATGATTTGGAAGGAGCTCAGGCGTACAGGTTCAAGCTGCAGCAACTCAGTCGTACCAAATGTTTTATATTTCAATTGTTTGTGTTGTTTTTGACTGCTTCTGCATTATTGGCGGGTGGGGTGTATTACACTATGTCTTACTTCTTACTTGCTACCCCTACTCCTACTCCTTACTCTAACCTTACTTCGACTGCTTCTCCTCATTCCTTTCATATGTTACCGGAACACGAGCAGGCTAGACGTGTAGAATTCCGCAACAATTCCTTTATTCAGCTCCTCCATCAGCATCAGTTAGTGGTTAACACTACTAATTGTTGGGTGTGTGGGTTGATGCCACATACTACGGGTAAGGGAATTCCATATCTGGTGTTACCGTATAGTTCCCAAGGGTCAGCTCGAGCATTCCAAACAATGTTTCGAAGCGCACTGGGTTTCCACCCCACTCAAGAACAACGTTCCCCCTACTCTGGTCCTACCTCGTATCAGAGGCTGCTATCGATGGCAATAGAGGATATGGAAGATGAGATCCATGATCCTTTTCTTATCCCTGAAGAAGAGGTACAAGCCTATAGGGTCCTAAGTAGAGGGGAATATAGTATGCTCACTAGTGAAAAGCAGCTCAAAAGCTCGCCTCCAATATGGGTCGTACCCCACACTGGTAATCTTTGTCTTGTGGGTCGTGGTTCGCAAGCCCCACTTGGAGCAAGTGCTTGCACTGAAAGTTACGTTCTGCCAATGTTCTCGTCCCCTGTGTTTCTGGCTGCCAAGGGTACCTACTTTATCTGTTATGATCGTGCATACACATGGTTGCCCGCAGACTTCATGGGCTCATGTTTCATTGCAAATTTGTTGCCTCCGACGTTCACTGTAGATGCTGATTATCATAAGACTAGAGTTGTACGAGGCGTAATTAGCGAAGAGGATACTACCGGTCAAGAGGCAGGAGACTTTTTCAAGGGTTTCCTCCCGTTTTGGGGACCTATGGTTAATAGTAGGAACCTGAGACAGTTGACTCGAGTGGTAGAATCGACAGCTAATATTACTGCCAGTGCCCTTGGTAATATCACCACAGAACTTCAGGCGGAGAGACTTATGACGTTACAAAACCGTATGGTTTTAGATGTCGTCTTAGCAGATCGCGGTGGGGTATGTAAAGTGATCCATTCGAGCTGCTGCATTTTCATTCCAGATAATGCTCCTACTGTCTATCAAGCCATCTCGAAGTTGCATAAGATCTCCGAATCCATACACGTGGATGTAGGGGATTGGACGCTACTTGGATGGTTTTGGGGCCTGATGTCGACTTGGGGTTGGAAGATTCTGATGATCATCGGGGTTGTGGTAGTGTTCCTGTTCACGTGTTGCCTTTGCGTGCAGTGTGGTCCTGCCTTATGTGGCCTCTGTGCTACAACGTGTATGAGACAACCATCTGCTACCAAGGGGACTCGGTTGGACAGAGCTATGCTACAACAACATCTTGATGGTCTGATGAATATCGAGTATGATTCCGACTAGTGCTTGCCTACATGAGGGCAAAAGGAGCGTCTGAGGTTCCGTGACAATTGTAAGTGGTGTTTTCGACTCGCACGAATCTGGTCGAGTCTGGTATCTATGAACCGCAAATGACGAGTTTAGTAAGTGTGCGCAGTTTCACTGTGCTAACTTAAACCGTTCGTTTGTTATGTGGGTTTTTCATCTGTACCCACGGGTTCCATCTTAGATACGGCATCCATTTTGTCTCTTGCCCTCAAGTAGCCAGCGAACGGACGCTGTCCGCTTCGCGACCCTGGGACTCCCAAGATATTTGCGGAAGACACATGTTCTTTGTAAGTGTCTTTATGACGAGGGGGTTGCTGCTGTAAGGCAGATGGCGCCGCTCGAGGCTCATCTTGCCGCACGGGCTTATTGTCTCAGCCGTGCATCTCATTAGGCACATCCCTTTGATGCCTGTATCTCGTGTTTCTCGATACCTCCCCTTTTACACCCTTTTCGATCTCCCCACTGTCTCCGTCTTCCTCTGCACCTGTCTTTGTTCCTATTTTCGATCTACTTTACTGCTGATTGGAATTTGCTAATGGTGGGAAGATGGGTTTTTACAGTTGGGAACCGCCAAATGTTTCCGTACTTATGTTCCGGACCTTGTGTGTTTCAAAGTGACCAAAGCGACCCCTCTGGGGGCTAATTGTGGGAACCGGGTTGTAAACTTTTGTGTAACATGTTATCCTATGGGTAAAACCTGTATAAAAGGAGCGATCCACAGAACCAATTTGAAGCAGTCTCCCCGAACTACACTCGATGTACTTCCTGTGACTTCTGTGTTCCCTGCAGCAAATAAACCTTGAATCTTTGACGCCGAAGGAAGTGTCCCGTGTCTCTGTGACTTGTACGCCGGAGCAGGTTACCCACGAAGGTTTCAGGTGTTGTGCCCTGGCACCGCTGGGTCCAAAAGAACCCAGTCCTTCAGCTGGAGTAGATTGCAGCTGTAGGAAGGTAATGTGTTAGGGTTGAGTTTGTTCAAGTCTCTTTTCCATACCTTAGGTTTTGTGGATTGAGCTGAATTAAGTTTCACTGTTTCCCTGATAACAAAGGTGATGATATGATGGTCTGACCAATCACAGGGTTCGATCGACTCAAGCTGAATGGAATCACTTTTGGAGATTATTAAATCCAATATTGAACCTTCATTGTGTGTAGGGCTGTTGCAGATTTGGGTGAGGTCTAGAGCGCCGAGGACGTTTTTGAGACTGTTGACTATAGAGTCGTTGTGGTCGTTTCAATGGAGATTGAAGTCGCCAAGGAATGTTTGGGTGTTTTGTCATCCGGTGTTCGTTGTGACCTTGTCCATGAAGTGTTCGGTGAAGATTAGGTTGTCACCAGGTGGATGATAGATGATGTTTAATGAGCATACTGGTTTGCCATTACTGTTGATGTCAAGGCAATCGAAAGAGGAGAATACAGGGGAAATGGCTCTGTTTACAGAGATGTTCTACGATGTAGACACGCGATTCCACGCCCTATCTTACCACTCCAGTCCAATCTGATGATGTCGTAATTTGGGGGTACTAGAATGTCGAGGAGTGGCAAGGAGGATTCAGTTAGCTAGGTTTCGGTTAACATTATGAGGTCCAGATCATGTGAGATAATGAGGTCAGCTATGTCCGCTGTGTGTCTAGAGGCTGCAATGCAATTCAGAAGTGTGCATCTAAGACGGGGTGTGATGAGGGAAGAAGTGGGATCCTGAGTGAGTGTGACTCTTCTAAGATTAATATTGATGATTCTTCTATTATTGTGTGTAGAGGGCCTGTGAGGGTTGGTGGGGATAGTAGGGATCGCCATGCGTGCTGAAGAAATGGGGATCATAAGAGGGGGTTCATAGAAATGCAGAAGAGAGCGTAGATCGTTCTGCGAGAAAGGGTTGATGCTTCACATTGGGTGGGTAGAGAGATTACGGGAGGGAATTTAATTCCAGCTGGGTAGAGTATGTTTGGGGGTGAGTGGTAGGAGAGTTGGGGCTTGCTTGATATAGAAGTACTTGAGGATCTGGTGTGCCATGATTGTCTAGATATCATCTCTTTAACAGCGTGGAGTTCCTCTTTCATTTGGTGCAGTGCAGACATAATCTCATCCAGTCTGGTATCTGGACAGGTAATGAGTGGGGTAGGTGGCTGGGAAATGAGTGTTGGTGGCTGTGCCATGGACTGGTTAGGTGTGTGATCGATGACATGTCACTCCTAAACTACACCTTGTAGTACTATCTGATGTAACATTTCATATACCCTGATTTACACACATATGATAGTCTCTGTGCAATGTGTGTTGTGTAAAGTGCTCTGACACGTTACACTGGTTTGAGTGGTGCTATAAAACTGAATAAATCTGAGAGACAGTGGGTATGGAGACTTGAGATGCACTGTTAAAGGGTGCTAGTGAGGGAATCCTAGGCACAGTTGAAGATTTGGGGGCGCCAATAGACATTGTCGCACAGGGCACCACCAGCGCTAAAGCCGGCCCTGCTGACTATCAATCAATCAATCAATCAATCATAACACTTGTATAGCGCGCTACTCACCCGGAAGGGTCTCAAGGCGCTTAGGGGAAGGGGGCCGCTACTGCTCGAACAGCCAGGTCTTGAGTGGTCTCCTGAAGGCGAGGTGGTCCTGGGTCAGCTGAAGGTGGATGGGGAGGGAGTTCCATGTTTTGGCCGCCAGGTAGGAGAAGGATCTGCCTCCGGTGGTGGCTCTTCGGATGCCTGGTACGGCGGCGAGGGCGAGGCTAGCGGACCGTAGCTGGCGGGTGGGCGTGTGGAAGGTCAGGCGGTCGTTGAGGTACTTGGGGCCCAGGTTGTGGAGAGACTTGTGTGCGTGCATGAGGAGCCTGAACGTGATCCTCTTGTTGACGGGGAGCCAGTGCAGGTTCCTCAGGTGGCCGGGGATGTGGCTGCGTCGAGGGATGTCCAGGATGAGTCGGGCGGAGGCGTTCTAGATGCGTTGTAGTCTTTTCTGTAGCTTGGTTGTGGTTCCGGCGTAGAGGGTGTTTCCGTAGTCCAGTCGGCTGGTGACGAGGGCCTGGGTGACTGTCTTCCTGGTTTCGATCGGGATCCATCGGAAGATCTTGCGGAGCATGAGGAGGGTGTGGAAGCATGAAGAGGAGACAGCGTTGACTTGTCTGGTCATCGAGAGGGAGGAGTCCAGGATGAAGCCCAGGTTGCGTGCGTTGTCTGTTGGCTTGGGGGCGGTGCCCAGGGCTGGGGGCAACCAGGAGTCGTTCCAGGCGGAGGGTGATGGTCCAAGGATGAGGACTTCCGTCTTGTCTGAGTTCAGTTTCAGGCGGCTGTTCTTCATTCACTCGGCGATGTCTTTCATCCCTTCGTGGAGGCTGGTTCTGGCGGTGTCAGGGTCTCTGGTGAGGGAGAGGATCAGCTGGGTGTTGTCGGCGTAGGAGATGATGTTGAGGTTGTGTTGGCGTGCGATGGTTGCGAGGGGTCTCATGTAGACGTTGAAGAGGGTGGGGCTGAGTGATGATCCTTGCGGAACGCCGCAGATGACTTCCGTGGCCTCGGAGGGAAACGGGGGGAGGTGGACTCTTGGTGTTCTTCCAGCGAGGAACGAGGTGATCCACTTCAATGCCTTCTCTTGGATTCCGGTGTTGCTGAGGCGTTGGACTAGGGTGCGGTGGCAGACAGTGTCGAACGCGGCGGAGAGGTCCGGGAGGATGAGTGCCGCTGTTTCCCCATTGTCGAGAAGGGCTCGGAAGTCGTCGAAGGCTGCGATGAGGGCGGTCTCGGTGCTGTGGTTGGCTCTGAAACTGGACTGCGAGGGGTCGAGGGATCCATTTGTCGCGAGAAAGGCGGCAAGCTGTCTGTTGGCGATCATCCCGATGACTTTGGCAGGAAAAGGGAGGAGCAAGATGGGGCGGAAGTTTTTGAGGTCAGTGGGGTCCGCTGTTGGTTTCTTCAGTAGGGCGCTGAGCTCGGCATGCTTCCAGCTCTCCGGGAAGGTGTAGGTGTCGAAGGCGGTGCTGATGACGTCTCGGAGTTGGGGTGCGATGGTGGAGTCGGCCTTGTTGAAGATGTGGTTGGGGCAGGGGTCAGTCGGAGATCCGGAGTGGATGGTGTTCATCGTGCGGGCTGTGTCTTCGGTGGTCACTGCGGTCCAGGTGAGGAGGGTGGCGGTGGGGTGCATTGGTTTGACGGTTGGGTGTGAGGATGGTGCGCCGAAGCTGTTGTGGATGTCGGTGATCTTGCGGTGGAAGAATGAGGCGAGGGAGTCGCAGAGATCTTGTGAAGGGGTGATGTTGTTGTTGCCGGTGCTGGGGTTGGAGAACTCCTTGACGATGCTGAAGAGTTCCTTGCTGTTGTGGGCGTTGTTGTCCAGTCGATCCTTCAGTGATTTCTTCTTGGTGGTGCGGATGAGCTGGTGGTGCTTGCGGGTCGCGTGTTTGAGGGCAGTCATGTTGTCAGTGGTCCGGTCGAGGAGCCAGGCTTTCTGGAGGGTGCGGTAGGTCTTCTTGGAGTCCTTGAGTTTGTCGGTGAACCAGGGGGCCTTATTGCTTCTGGGTTTGCTGGGAGGGTTCTTCAGTGGTGCGAGGTCGTCGGCGCAGGCGGTCAGCCACTGAGCGAAGTTGCGGGCTGCTTCGTTGGGGTCCGGTGTGCTCGCAGGTGGGTTCTGGCTGAGGGAGGTGGTGAGCTGGTCGACGGTGATCTTGCTCCAGCTTCTGTGAGGGACCTGTTGCGGGTGGTGGTGGGTTGTGGTTTTTCTGAAGCTGAAGTGGACGCGGATGTGGTCGGTCCAGTGAAGTCCGGCGGAGTGGCTAAAGGCGATGTGCTTGCTGGATGAGAAGACGGGGTCATGCGTGTGGCCGCTGTAGTGGGTGGGGGTGTTGACCAGTTGCTTGAGTCCGAGGTTGGCGAGGTTGTCCAGCAGGGTGACGGTGTTGCGGTCCTTGTTGTTCTCTAGGCGGAAGTTGAGGTCCCCTAGGAGGATGTAGTCAGCGGAGGGGAGGGCGTGCGGGGTGATGAAGTCTGCGATGTCTTCGCTGAATTGTGTGCGTGGTCCCGGGGTCTGTAGATGAGGGTGCCTCTGAAGGTCATCTTTGAGTCGATGTGAATCTGGAAGTGGAGGTGTTTGGCGGCGGCGAAGGTGTCGTCAGCGTCGGTCGGGATGCGGACGGTGTTCTTGTGGACGATGGCGATGCCTCCCCCAGTCTGGTTGATGCGGTCCCTCCTGATGATCTTGTATCCATCTGGGATGGGGATGGCCATGTCAGGGGCAGAGGAGGTGTTCATTCAAGTTTCAGTGAGGAACGCAACGTCTTCTGAGGTAGTGTCGAGCAGGTTCCAGAGTTCGACGGCGTGTCTGTGGAGGGAGAGGGTGTTGAGCAGGATGCATTTGAGGTCGCTGCTGGGGTTTGGCTTGGCGGGCGCGGTGCATGTTCGGAGGCAGGTGAACTTGCAGGTTGTGCAGGTGAAGGGTCCGTGGAAGTGGTTCGGGGCGGCGGCAGCAGGCGGTGTTCCGGCCGGCATTGAGTGCGTTGAGGGCGGCGGTGTCGTAGGTCTGTCGGGTCGACTTGCGTCGGTGGGGGCAAGGCGTCCTGGCACTGGGAGCGGTCCAGGCGTGGACTGGCGCAGATGGGCTTACCTTTGGCGCGCCTCCGGCGCACAATCGGCTCGCCCGCTGCGCGTGACCGCTGCGTGTACGCGCGGTCGCCATTTATGGCAAAGTGGGAGGGAGGGAGGAGCAGCTGGGAGGCGGGAGCGGGGAGGGCACAGAACAGAAAGGGGGCGTGGCCAATGGACGGCAGCTGGGAGCGGGGAGCGGGGCGGGCACAAGGGGCTGAACAACAATGAAGCAATATACTGAGAGGAAGTCAGCAAATACAAAGCGATTCAGGGAGAAATACAGTGAGAGGCAAAAACACACGCACGAGGAAGGAAACAGTTAAAAAACAAATCAAGGTTAAATACAGTAAGGCAGAGACACACGCACGAGGAAGGAAACAGTTAAAAAACAAATCAAGGTTAAATACAGTAAGGCAGAAACACACGCACGCAAAATGCAGCGTAGGGGCGGGGAGCACAGAGGCAGTCACAGCGAGGCTACGGGCAGCAGCGAGGCAAGGGGCACACACACAGCTGGTGGCCGTGCGGCACAGGGGTGTCCTGAGAACAGGTCACACTCACCTGCGCCGCGCGGTCGCCATTTATGGCCAAGTGGGAGGGAGGGAGGAGCAGCTGGGAGGGGGGAGGGGGGAGGGCACAGCACAGAAAGGGGGCGTGGCCGTTGGACGTGGCGGGAAGCGGGGAGCGGGGCGGGCACAGGGGGCTGAACAACAATGAAGCGATATACTGAGAGGAAGTCAGCAAATACAAAGCGATTCAGGGAGAAATACAGTGAGAGGCAAAAACACACGCAAGAGGAAGGAAACAGTTAAAAAACAAATCAAGGTTAAATACAGTAAGGCAGAGACACACGCACGAGGAAGGAAACAGTTAAAAAACAAATCAAGGTTAAATACAGTAAGGCAGAAACACACGCACGCAAAATGCGGCGTAGGGGCGGGGAGCACAGAGGCAGTCACAGTGAGGCTACGGGCAGCAGCGAGGCAAGAGGCACACACACAGCTGGTGGCCGTGCAGCGCGGGGGTGTCCTGAGAACAGGTCAGGACTAGAATTGTGGTCCCTCCTTGTACAGGGTACATACCTCTGTCAACCAGAAACCCAATTTCTAACAATGATTAACTGCATTTCTCTACTTCCTGCAGGTATGTACTTTAATTCGGTTCTACAGTTATGCTTATAAACTAATATAGGGCCTGATTATGAGTTGGTCTGTCTTAGAGCGGGCTCCAGTGCCAGCACCCTGCTCTAAGACTGCAAAACTGGACCACCAACGACCCACCAGATTACTAGTCAATTTGTGATCTGGTGGGCAGGTGGCACAGCAACCCTGTGGTGGTGATGCTCAAAGGCTCATATGTGAGCCTTTGAACTACAGTGCAGAGGGAGCGCCAAAGAGAGTTCCTGCACGGCACAGACTTTTTGGTCCATGCCGTGCAGGAACTGGGGAGCATGCACACAGGGTGGTACACCTTGTGCACCCCTGCATGCACCCCCATGCACAGTGGCACCAGTGGCCCTGTAGGGCCCCTTACTTTCCTTACAGCCACACTTTTAATGGTGGTATCACTTCCATGAAAAAAGTGGAGGTCAGGAAAGTCATAATATGCTTTGCAGGGCTGCAGGAGTACCGTCAGCATATTGCTGCCCCAGCCTGGCATGCCAACACCAAGGGATCATGACTCTCCAGTGGTTGTTATACGGCAGTCGGACCACCGGTGCAGCAGTAGCCACCACACCACCCTGGGTTTGGATGTCCTGTGGACCACATTAAAGAGTCACACTACTGAAAAAAAGGTAAAAATAAAATGAATAATAACTATTGTTATTATCATTTTATTTTTCATATATGCGTCAGTGGCTTTTGGTAGGGAAAGGCTGGTGGAGTAGGGAGTGGATTTGTTTTCACTCCTGAAGCGTGCAGGATTACTTGGCCGACCCTCTCAGTCTGCCCCATGCAGTCTTGAACACTTTGCATGTCCCCTACCAGGCTGCATTACACAGCCTGGTGAGGAACTTGTAAACTCTCCCAGTCCCCGTCTGAGCGCCAATCCATGATGTTCAGACCAATCAGAATGCTGTATTGAGGCATTGTGATTGGCTATGGGGAGGCTGAGAGGGTGGGTGTTTCCTGCTGCTGGCCGGGAATGCAGGAAGATGTTGGTGGGATGGAGGACAATGCTCGGAGGCAGTGGCATTTCAGGTAAGTGTTTTTGTGTGTTTAGGCTTTTTTTGGTCCATCTAAGCCACCCGAGTTGGGTAGCAGTCGGTACTGCCACATTAGTTTGTTAGCATGGCTTTCTAGTTTGCTTTAAATGCTCTTATATGTTGTACCCATATAAACTATAACATTACTAATTGAAGCTGTGCCTTAAAATCTGTCTATCTACATTAGACCTGGTATCCTTGGTGTGGGTTCCCCTGTATTTTTGCCCTTGCCTCCTGTGTTTTACTGTGTGTTGGATTTCGTTTTTTCTGGTTTAGATGCTTTAGGCACTTTGCCAGTGCTGTTCAGTCCCAAAGTGCAAGTGCTCCATCTGCAAATTGTTGTCATGGATTAGTGTTTCCATAATTGGCTTTTTTGGTTTACTATTAAGTCCCTAGTACAGTTCACTGTGTCTCCTCAGAGCCTGTAAATCAAATGCTGCTAGTGGGCTTGCAGCCCAGATTGTGCCACCCACACAAGCAGCCTTGCAAAAGGAGCTCAGGCCTGCCATTGCAGTGTCTGTGTGCAGTCTAGTACTGCCATGTTGACCCAGCAAGTGTACCCACTTAACAGGCCCTAACCTTCCTTTTTCTTGCATGTGAGTCACCCTAAGGTAGATATTTTGTTTTTTAGCCATCCTGTGGGACTCTGTTAGGTTTGTGGATTGACGGTCTGGCTTTGGATTGACAGGGGCTAGGGGTGTTCATTCAGTTCAGACAGCCACTTTTGGGGGTGAGGTGTGCCCTTCCTTTCCAGGGTGATTCAGGGCCAGGCTGAATAGACCTGGGTTACAGTAGTGAGAGGAGATTTATTTCATTCCTGAATGGGCTTGGTCTACCTTGGACAATGATGTCTCCACCTCCTGCCAGGAAACTGGGCCAGAGAGGACAGGCACTCCTTGCCTCCAGAGAGCAAAGGATTTTGTACTATAAAACATGGGGCCCAGACCCCTGAACTTTAGATCACTTTTGGGACTCAAGAGGAACCTCTGCCATGGAGAAGAGCTGGAAGAAGCTGGAGGAGAAGTTGAAGTTAAAATGCTTGTAAAGCGCATGACTACCAGGCGGCTTCTTGGCGCTAGGGATACAGATCCCAGGAGGGTTGGGGAAGCTGCTATAGCGAGAAAGCTTGCGAGAATATAAAAGTCTTCAGGGCTTTGCGGAAATCAAAGTAGGAAACCGAGGACCTAATGGTAAATGGGAGAGTATTCCAGAAAGTGAGAGCAAGGAGGAAGAATTTCAGGCCCCCTGATTTCTTCTTCCTAAAGCGGGGAACAGAAAGGAGGGACTGAGATGAGGAACGCAGCTCTCTGCTACTTTAATTTCAGAGTTGATGAAGGCTGGAGCGGTTCCTGCCCGGGCCTGAAAAGTCATGCAACCCATCTTAAACAAGGCGCGTTCCCGGATAGGGAACCAGTGAAGGGCTTTAAGTGGGGGTGTGACATGATGTGATTTGGGGAGGTTATAAATAAGTCGGGCGGCTTGGTTTTGGACAAGTTGAAGGCGCCGAAGATCATAAGCAGGGACACCAGTGTACAGAATGTTGCCATAGTCAAGACGTGACATGACCATGGCCAACAAAATGAGTTTAAGGGCAGAAAAGGAAAAACAACGTGAGATCTTGCGGATTGTGCGAAGTCAGGAAGCAGGATGAGACCACCGAACTGATCTGGGAGTGCAAGGTAAGGTTGTTATTGCGTTTTATCCCTAGTGTTTTGACTGAGGAGGAAGGTGAAGGAGAAATACCCAGAGAGGGGGGCCAAAATAGAGGGGTCCAGGGATTGGAGCTGCCACCTGTGAGTACCAATTCGGTCTTGTCAGGGTTTAACTTTAGATGATTGCAGTTCATCCAGTCCCTGATGAAAATCATAACGGAATGAAAATTGTGAATGGACTTGGGGGAAGAGGAAAGATTGAAGTACTGCCATTTGCTGTTTGCTGTCTGGGGTAGGCCTGCAGTAGCTGATTATGGCAAGGAGAGGAATTGTGTGTAGTATCTCTAAGGGCTTGAGGTAGAGCTTGCCCCCTGTTCAATAAGTCTCAGAAAAAGCAAAGACTTCACCATCCTTCTTGGTCTCGTCTCTGGAACCGCTGGTTTCAGTCACCAAAGAAGAAAAGAGCAAGTCTGCTGGTTCAGTGTCCTGAAGGCACCAAAGAAGACACCGCTGCATGTTGCAGCGCATCCTTGGTCTCACCGCCACTACTGGGCAACCATCAATAAGCATTTCTTGCACCGCGTCCTGTGGGCACCGCACTCCACACCGCCTCGCTTCACTCTGCCTGGACGTCACCAACACTGTTGCTACCTGACCCGAACATCGACCAGCTCAGTTGCCTGCACTGTGACCTGCAGGAACTGCATCAAGCACCACCTCACTCCGTATAGTAAGCTTTGGCAGCTGAGCGGCTGTCTGCACCATACTGTGAGGGCACCGCACGCTGCACCGCTTCCACTTCACATCACAACCGTGACGGTTGCCCTGAACGGCCCACACCAGCATGTCAGGCACAACAAGTAAGGTACTTCCTACTAGTCTGCTGACGCTTTAGCTGACCCGTACCGACACAGTCGGCTGGAATTGTTGGACTCTGTCATTTTCAGAATCGCAGTAGCTCCGGACTCGGAAGAACTGTGCTTTTTACAGTTTTGGTCTTGCTGGTTTCGATAAAGTTTTGCTTATTTTTCTAAACTGGTGTGCTGTCCATTTGTTGTGTTTTATGGTGTTACTGTATGCATGCACAAATGTTTTACATACTGCCTCCAAATAAACCTGTCTGCTTGTGCCAAGCTTCCAAGAGGGTGAGCAGGGGTTATTTTAGAAGTGAATCCCCCTTACCCTGACAAGGAAGAAGGGTCCCTACTTGGCAAAGGTGCAAAACATTGTCAAATAGAGACCCCCATTTCTAAAATTCATTCTATCTATCTATCTATCTATCTATCTATCTATCTATCTATCTATCTATCTATCTATCTATCTATCTATCTATCTATCTATGTATGTATGTATTTATTGCTTGTTAAGCGCATCTGCCACCCAAAGGGTATCCTGGCGCTACGACCACATAATTCCTGCAGATAGAACATCTTACATTACTCTGGGAAACAGAAAGGTTTTAAGGTCCTTTTTAAAAGAGGCAAGGTCTTGTCTACTCCTCAGTGTCAGCGGGAGGGTGTTCCAAAGTGTAGCGGCTGTGAAGCTAAAAGCATGGCCACCCATCCTCACTCTATTGATCCTGGGGATCGTCACTGGGAACGCAGAGGAGGATCTCAGAAGTCTGGTAGCCTGATACCAGGAAAAAAGATTTTGGAGCGGTATAGGTCCCT
This sequence comes from Lissotriton vulgaris, assembly GCF_964263255.1. Classification (NCBI taxonomy): domain Eukaryota; kingdom Metazoa; phylum Chordata; class Amphibia; order Caudata; family Salamandridae; genus Lissotriton; species Lissotriton vulgaris. Next base: position 1,432,375,962 of record NC_141693.1, on the reverse strand, counting down.
GTTCATGCAAAGTCTTAAAAACAAGGCACAAAGCTTTAAAGGCAATCCTCTGTTGGACAGGCAACCAATGAAGATCAGCCAAAGCAGCCGAAGAAGAGGCGAAGCGAGGGCGGGCTAAAGCCAGTTTGGCCGCCATATTCTGGATCCTCTGGAGCTTTAGGATCAGAGTTTTGAGAGCACCCAAAAGTAGGGCGTTGCAGTAATCTAATCGACTAAGAATAGAACTGCGCACTACCTCCGCCCTAGCCTCAATGGGAAGGAGCTGTAAGATCTTACGTAGTGCCCGAAGTAAGCCCATACAAGTCGCCGTAGTCTTATTCACATAGACATCAAGCTGCAGATTAGGTTCAAACAGAACTCCTAGATTACGGGCCGATTCGGCGGCCTCTACTGTACCTAAGATGGATGTAGGCCAAAAATCGTCCGGAAGCGGACGAGATATGCGGTCTATGGAGCAGTGAAGAACCTCTGTTTTGGATCCATTGAATTGGAGCGAGTTAGCTCGTAACCACTCTGCTGTTGCCGACATACAGCAGTGGAAAATGTCCCTCGATACTGCCTTTGTGCCCTCAAATGAGAAAATCAATTGAGTGTCATTGGCATAATTGATGACAGATATGCCGAATGACTTTATCAGGTCTACCAGGGGCCGAAGATAGAGATTAAAAAGAATCGGGCTTATCGCTGACCCCTGGGGAACACCCTGATTCACTTGCCGTATGGCAGATCGAAAAGGAGGTAACGCCACTGCCTGCTGTCTGTTACTGAGGTATGATGTTAACCAACTCAAGGTCAACCCAGTTACACCTATGTTCTGGAGACGGCTCAAAAGTACTGCATGGTCTACTGTGTCGAACGCGGCCGACATGTCAAGCAGCACTAAAAATGCTGACTTGCCCACGCGCTCGAAGATCATCCATCACTGTGACCAATGCAGCCTCTGTTCCGTGAGCCGGCCTAAAGCCGAATTGTGATGTATCCAGGCAGGAGTTGTTTTCCAGAAAGCTGGATAGTGCTCTCGTGACCCATTTCTCTACAATTTTATTGTAAATGGTAGGAGTGAGATGGGCCTAATGGGTGGTGAAGGGTCCAAAGATACCTTTTTCAGCAGTGGTGTAACTATCGCCAATTTCCAACTTTCTGGAACTACTGCTGTACTCAATGGCTGGCAGCATATAGCATGAAGCGGAGGGAACAGCTCATCTTGAAATGCCTTCCAGATCTTATGTGGCATAGGATCAAGTGGTGATCCTGAGGACACACCATTAGCCAGGAGGCAAAACTCCTCCAGAGAAGGGGTGGGAAAACAGGACAACTGAGGAGAGTCCTCACGATTATAACCCTTCTCAGAGCCCGCAAGAAGGAGGGGTTCTGCAAGAGAAGGCAAGGATGATACGGGCTGACCGGCAGTCTGCAGTCCGTTCAATATTGTCCTAATCTTCTCCTCAAACGCAGAAGCCAAAGAGTCGCACAGTTCCTGAGAAGCGGGAATGGCTGGTGCAATACAGGGCGGATTGGCTAGATTGTCGACCAATTTAAACAGGGCCTGCGACTTTTTGGAGGCCTTGGCCAGCGTGTCTGCCAGGAATTGGGCTTTGGCCTTCCTCAACTGAATCTTATATTCCTGCAAGACTACTTTGAATGCTACTTCATCTGATTCTTTATATTCTCTTCTCCAAAGTCACTCCGCCTGTTTACAGCAAAGTTTATGCTGTCCAAGGTCATCAGTGAACCAGGCGTTGGTTCCTCTGGGTCTATCCCTCATTTTCCTTAGTGGAGCCAGCTCCTCCAGAGATGTCGAGATCTGCTGGCAAAAGACAGAGTAGCTTTCATCCACACTATCCTTCACCATAAAAGGTATAGGGAACAGTGAAGGTCTATTTCGATGTTTCAAAAGGCGAGACCATTGCCTACTAATCTTGGCAACGCCAGGGTCGCCTGTCCTTGGGGAGCCAGGCAGGGAAATAGACATTGGCACTAGTGCATGATCAGTCCAACATTGATCCACGATCTCTCCAATTGTGACTAGATCCTCGTTTGCAAATACAAGATCTAAAGTATGCCCTTTAACATGAGTAAGTGACGTAACCAACTGTGATAGTTGTATATTACTACATGCTTGGCAGAGTTCTCTATACGCCAGATCTTGGGGTCCAGACGGCCAAAGGTTAAAATCACCTAACACTAGAAATCTAGTGTGGGAATTCGACAGATCGTAAATCAGACCAATAAGTGGCTGAAGGGCCGTGGTGGTTGAAGCGGGCGGTCTATAACATAAAAGACCCGTTACCAGAGTGCCTCCCTGGGCCGTGATGGAAAATCCCATTAGCTCGAACCCCAAAACCTCTTTATTCCTCAGCTGTGTAAGAGAAATTGACTCTTTGAAAATACAGCCTATTCCGCCCCCTCTACCAGATACTTGAGGAGCATATTTTATAAGGTAGCCCGGAGGACAGGCCCACCCAAGTTCCTCCCCACAATCTACCTTAGTCCAGGTCTCCGTTACAAAAAGTATATCTAAATGTAAGGAGTCTATCAAGGGAGCAATTTCAGCCTGATGCTTTACAAGAGATCGGACATTCAGTAGTCCACAAGAAAGAACTGTGGAAGGAGAAAGGGTCAAAGTACTATGTTTACCGGCATTAGTAGGCATATGCGAAACCTGAGGATCCACTAGGAGATCTAACACACGAGGGATAGCCGAGGTATACGCACCGGGAGCGCCCGGGACACAAACGGGCGCAAACGGGCTTACCTCTGGCGCACCTCCGGCGCATCTACGGCACTGCCGCTGCGCGCATCCGCTGCGCGCCTGTTCACCCATACCAATTTATGCTATAACGCCGCGTGGTCTTCCGGCTACTAGAGCCACTAGACCGAGCAATATGGCGCCTGAAGGTGGCCCAAGCACAAGCACCCACCCAAGATGGCGGTCGGGACCACAACAGCCCGGATCCCCCCTAGCTGAGTCCCGTCAAATGCGGGTGAAAACCGATTAATATGCGGGTAAGCCTACCTAATTCCCAAGTAGCAGCAAGGGCGAGTGCCCAAAGAATGGCAAGAGACAGAACTGCGCACTCGCGTGCAGCGCGTTAAAAAGTATCCTAATCTATCTATCCTATCTATCTATCTTTCTATCTATCTATCTATCTATCTATCTATCTATCTATCTATCTATCTATCTATCTATCTATCTATCTATCTATCTATCTATCTATCTATCTATCTATCTATCTATCCATCTATCTATCTATCTATCTATCTATCTATCTATCTATCTATCTATCTATCTATCTATCTATCTAACTGTCTTTGCAAGTCTATCTATGTATCTATTTATCTATCTATGCAACACCATCTATGTACACAACTATCGAGCTATACAACTCTATCCATCCTTGCAAGTCTCTCTATTTGTAATCAAAATTGACAAGAAATATTAGGAAAGGCAAGAGGCTGGCAGCATTGTGAAAACAATTGGTTTTTTAAGTGTAGTGTTGGCCATGACCATTTCATTTAAATAAACTATGTGTATAACATTATTATTTGTAGGGGTTGCCAGCCAGATTTCACTCATTAGTCTGATGTGTCATTCACATTTTCTTCCACCCACTCAAGCACGCATCATGGGGCAATGGGTCAGTCTACTCCAGTAATTGGCTGACTTTACTGCAATTTATGATATGCTCCCTTTCATAAAGAGAACATCCACACACAAAGTATTTCCCTTCAGTACATGATACTACTATGGTAATGTGTGCTTGTTTGGAGCCCAAAAATATTTTTGCCCTTAGTCAATATTTTTAGGTCTCATCTAACCAGCATTTGTGCTGTCACTTTGTGACATGCTGTATTTAGAATATGGGCTTGAAGTCACTCCCATATTTTTTATTGGTTCCTCTTACTGCCCTTGGTAAACACAGGCTTTTCATTTGTGAAATAGCTTACTAGTCCCTCTTTTTCAAATGTTACACTGCATGTTATTTATTAGACTTATGAGCATTATTTAAGCTGTCCTCGAGCAGTGCTCGGGCTCAGCAGATATCTACCTTTCCATTCTTGAGCACGCTTGCCTCCGAGCTTCAAAGTGGCTGCTCTTATGCTTCATTGCTTTGCCCCTTGTGTTTCACTTTAAAAGCCCTTCCCCACCCTCAAAGCAGAAATGTGTTGTTTCCTTTTCCTTGTGCGTCCAACAAGCCTTTTGTTCATGCTGGCTAAGCTCTCCTAATGGCTGCTTTTCCTTTTGTTCATCCAGGACTGCTTCATTTTCTTTTTTAGGTCTCGCTGAGTCAGCGCGCATGCGCTGCTCAGAGGGACTTTAGCAGGTGAGGTTTCAAAGTGCTGCTGGCTGGCGACAAGCTTGCGTTCACGCGAGCGTGCACGAGCAAGCCTTCAGCGCCATCTGTCTTTCCTCTTGCTTGCTTTCTGCCTCAGCCCCTCCCCTGCCTTCATGTTGGTTTGAGTGCACATTGGTTGCAATCAAACTCTTAAGATGATGGGCTGTGTGAATCCATTATCAGCACTCAGTCTTTGCTAAGTGATCTTGTTTTGTTGTTGTGTCAAGCGTTGCTGTGCCCTTTGACTTACAATGTGCTTTCTCTTTCTCCAAACTTGATGTTTGTGTTCCGTTATTTTGAGATGCTTTCCGTATTACTGTCACACACACAACTACACGCACAACCACACAATCACACACATACACAACCACAACCACGCCCAACCACACACACACAACCACACACACACACAACCACACAACACAACCACACACAACCACAACCACACCCAACCATGCAACCACCCACACACATAACCCTACACATAACCGAACACACAACCACATACACAAAACCACACACACAACCACACACACACAACCACACACACACACACAACCACACCCAACCACCCAACCACACAACCACACACACAACCACACACACACAACCACATACAACCACCCACACAACCCCATACACAACCACACACACAACCACAACCACATACACAACCACACACACAACCACACACACACAACCTCATGTACAACCACACACAACCACACACAACCACACAACCACACACAACCATACCCACAACAACACACATAACCACACACACACATACAACCACACACACACAACAACACACACCAACACACACACAAACACACACAACCACACACACAACCATATACACACAACCACACACACAACAACCACACACACACAACCACACACACACACACAACCACACACACAACCACACACACCCACACAATCTTTAGTATCATATAAGCATTTGCTATCTAGGGAGTCAGATATGTCATTCTGGACCTAAGGTCTGTGCGGCAGCACGGGAAGCACCTATCAGAGTTCCCCTTGTGTGACTTGAGGACCCCCACGTGTACGCATGGACTAATCACGATTTTAGAGTTGTTTTCTCCATGCACGACCATCGCGCGCTGAATATATGACCTAATATAGCCCTATTTCCAGAGATACCTGTTAAATAGCAAGCTGCCGCCTTGAGTGAAAGAGATTGATTGTACATACTTACCGCCATGAGAGCATAGGATTTACCCGAATCCTATTGTCGGAGGGACCAAACAGCAACACGCTGTCTTACTTTGCAGGATTTTGAATATATTTCTCCTTCAAATGAAACATTTTTGAAGAAACAAATACTGCTCAGACTTACAAATCGCCAAGAAAGAAGTACATTTTCTGGCCATTTTCTAGCCATTTCAACTGATTAGAAAACCATGTATTTTTAAAATAAGGTCCAGGAACTTATCTGTTCTGGGAATCTTCATGACATGCCGTAGATGCCAATCAATACCACGAAAAATAAGCCTTGAGGAAGTTACGTTCAGTAACGAAACACGTGTTGGCTACTAACATCAGTTCTTCAGGATCAAAGTGGAGAAGAACGTGCAACAACACTGCTTATATATTGCACTATGTCATTTTAATAAGAATTGTATTGAGAGGAACTTTTTTTCAATGACACATTAAATTACTGAATGAATGCAATATTTTGATGTTCTCTTTCTACAGATAGACTTAGGTAATCTTTGTTCAATGGATCAGGACACTCTAAACAGGTCAGGATTGGGAACTGACTCCCTAGACAGCAAATGTTTATATGACACTAAAGATTGGAGTGCCGAGGTACAAGTAGTTTAAAAAAATTCTTAACAACGATTTCCATTGGGATTTTGGTTGAGCCAACATCTTTGATAGTGGAGTGTTATTGTTACCTTGAGGGACACCAATACTAGACAACCAAGAATATGTTCAGTAACAACCAGTACAAATTAAGACTTTTGATAGAATTGAAGGTGCAACTGTCTAAATCACCACTACCTTTGCTGTATCATTGTGACACAACCACACAACACACACACAACCCCACCCACAACCACACACACAACCACAACCACACACACAACCACACATACAAACACACACACGCAACCACACACACAAACAGACACACCCACACATACACAACCACACACACACAGCCACACACACACACACGCACAACCACAACCACACACACAACCACACATCACCAAAAACACACCCACACCCACACAACCACACACACAACCACAAACACAACAACACACACACACAACCACACACACACTACCACACACACAGCACCACACAACCACACACACCCACAACCACACAACCACAACCACACACACACAACCACACACACAACCACACCCACCCACACAAGCACACACACAATCACACACACAACCACACACACAACCACAACCACACACACAACCACACATACAACCACACACACAACCACACGCAAACACAACCACACAACACACACACACAACCACACAACCACACACACAACCACACACACAACCACACACACAATCACACACAACCACACCAAACCACACAACCACACACACAACCACACCCACAACCACACACAACCACACATACAACCACAGACCCATACAACCACAAACACACAAAACCACACACACAACCACACACACTCACACACACAACCACATAAACACACACAAAAACAAGCACAACACACACACAACCACACACACACAACCACACACACACACAAAACCACACACACCTACAACCACACACACAACCACAACCACACATATAACCACACACACAACAACACACACAACCACACCCATCAACACAACCACACACGTACAGCCACACATACACACACACAATCACACACAACGTCACACACAACCACATACACACAACCACACACACACATACACACAAACACAAGCACAGACATAACCACACACACACAACCACACACACAACCACAAACACAACACACACATGCAACCACACACACACAACAACACACAACCACCCACCCACACACAACCACACTCACAACCACACACACACACACACAACCACTCACAACCACACACAACTACACACAAACACACACAAAGCCACACACAACCACACATACAACCACACACACAACCACACACACACATCCACACACACAAAGACACACACAACCGCCCACACATTCCCACACACAACCACACACAAACATACACAACCGCACACAAACAACCACACAACCAACCACACATACAGAACCAACCACAACCAACCACACAACCACACACACAACCACACACACACAACCACAACCACAACGACAACCACACACATCCACACACAACCACACACACAACTACACACAATCACATACACAACCACACACACAACCACAACCACACCCAACCACACATAACCACACACAACCACACACACACACACCCTGCCCCCGGCCACTCACTGCCCATCAGCCTCCTCTCAGCCAGGTAGCACAATCGCAATCAGTTTCACTTTCACACGATTGCAATCAGCTTTACTTTCCCGGCCGCGTTCGCCGTGAAAGTGTTCGCGTTTCTAGTTTTATTCAGCATTCACTCTTGTTTCCTAGTGCTTGACAATCCAATCTCTACAATATTTAAGCAACCTGCACATCTCCTGCCAACCATACCACTCCATGCATTTTCTTCGATCCACATAGATATCAGTGGTACAGACAAAGGTAACCAGGTTTCTTATCCTTCCTTCAAGCACTAACCAGAATACTAAACTGCGTTCGTGCCCCACTTAGTTTTAAACAGCAAACAGTTATTCTAATCGGTTTGTTTCACAGAGGTTGTGTCTTAGGAGAAGGGCAGTGGCACTCGCATGGCACTATGCACTAGTGTGTTCAAAAGAGTTGTTTAAAAAACAAAAGTTTTATGAAAAATTGACTCTTTTAAAAATTCTGATTCCACCAGGATCCGAGTACTCCACAATACCCTGTTTTTTTGGCTGTCAGCTGTGAAAAGGAGACCAATATTGCCCCCATTTTTATTATTCTATATCCTCGGTTCAATTCTGGGGTGCTTTTTCAACTTGTTGCTAGTTCATTGGAACTTACCGTTACTAATTCAAATTGTGTTACCTTTGGCTTATTTGCAATGCAGACTTTATCTCAATAAGTTGCTGTACAAACTGCAAGTCCGCTACGTAAGCCCATGCATTTGCTAATTATTTTCTCATAAGGTTGCAAGACCGTGAATTGGAGTTTTCAGGATTTTGAATAGTTTCTTGTTTGAAGATGTTACTCTCTCCTGCGCACCCCACTCCTGTACTAAGGTTACGAGTGCCTTGGCACCCGCCTTTCAGAGGTTCTTGCATCCACTCAAGTCTGTCGTGGCACTGGTGCGTCCCAGCCTGGCACACACCGGGTGATGATCTCCGCACCTCCTTCTAGACCCCAGCTCACTACTGTTTGCAGTCTGTCACTCACCCCTCACCTCCCTGGCACTCACCATTCACCCTTCAGGCCTGGCAGTCACTCCTCGCACCTGGCACTCATCCTTCTCTTTCTCTGGCACTCAGCATTGACTCTCTGTGACACTCAACTGTCACCTCCCTGACACTCACCCTTGACCCTCCTGGTAGTCATACTTCCCCTCCCTGGCACATATCCTTCTCCTCTCTTACACTCACCCATGTCCCTCCTGGCATTCACTACTCGCCCCCTTGGCACTCACCCTTCACCTCCATGGCACTCACCTTTGACCCTCTTGACTCTTACATCTCACCTCCATGGCATTCAACCTTCATCTCCCTGGCACTCACCCTTCATCCCCCTGACATGGTACTCAACCTTCACCACTGTGGCACTAGCCCTTCATCCCCTTGGCCTGGCAGCTACCCTCACTCCTGGCACTCATACTTCCCCTTCTCAGCACTCACCCTTCCCCTCCCTGGCACTCACCCTTGACCCTCCTGACTCTTACGTCTCATCGCCCTGGCACTCACATCTCACCTCTCTAGCACTCACACTTCACCCCCATGGCCTGACAGTCACCCTTATCCCTCCTGGCATTCACTCCTCACCTCGCTGTCACTCACCCTTGACCCTCCTGGCACTAGCCCGGTTTCCCCCAAGAACGAAAAATAACAAGCATTGGCATAGCCAATAGGTCTCGCCTTTGGGACTTTATAAGTATTTATCCACGCAACAGTTGATGTTGTTGCAACAAGGATATTGTGCTGCATAACTAAATACTTATAAGGTCCCAAATGCGAGACCTTTTGGCCATGCCAATGCTTGTCTAATTAGGCCACCACAGGAACCCACCTCAGAGCTTCAAAGTCAGCCATCTCACCGTCCCAATTCACATTGAGCCCTATGCACCCCTACGTGCACTAATGCAACATTTCCCTCAATGCACCCTTTCCCTCTGCATGGAGTGAGGAACCATCCATGTCCTTATCTAGAAAAAGGGAGATCATTTAGGCCCTTTTCTACGCATTACTGACGGCTTGGTTTTATTTTTTTATTAGGCCACCACAGGCCTATGTTACTTCAAGGAGAGCTGCTCTCACCCTCCCGATTCGTCTTAAGCCGTCCCCCCACCCTCTGAGCACAAATGCAGAATTTTCCTCAACCCACATTTTCACTGTGCATGGAGCTAGGCACCATCCATTTCGTTATCTGGAAGAGGGGAAACACTTTGCAATCAAACGTTTTATAGTTTAATATTTCTGTTACTGCTATCGTGCCCTGCGCTTAGGCAACTGCTTGCACAACCTATTCCCCCACCTCCAATTGGCAGAGTCCGCTCACACCCCACACAGGCAATTTCCTGTTTGGCTGATCACAGTAAAAAGCAGTCGAGCTGGCAGTGATGGTAGGCACGCTCTAACACTCACGGATGGGATAGACTAGTGTGCACCAATCTTGCACTGTTTCTGGCTTCTGGTGCTCCTGTGTGGCTTAGGCAAGGTTTGTATTGTGCAGAATGATGGATGTGTAAGTTCATATGACCTAACATGGATATTATGTAGGCACTTGTCCATGCTGTTGTACCTCTGTAATATTTTCCTGACTTGTAATGCAGGATTGTCTTTATACAGCTTGTTTTTGCTTTGCATGTTTTTACCTTTGATGGCTTCTGTACGACTTCACAATGAGGTGTTGCGCTTCTAACCTTTACATAATTTGCAGTATTATGCGATAATGTTCTACATCGCAAAATACTTATAAGGTCTCGAAAACGAGACCGATTGCATTGCAAGTGCTTGTTTTTCTGTAGCTGCAGCTTCCCCGGCAATAAAGTTTTCCAATAGCAAGACAGAAAAAAGCAATAATGGCCAGAGCCTAAAGGCTGGTGGCCAACGCAAAACATATAGGCTTTGCAATTGCTTTTTACATTTGTAAACCCACAAACGTCATTCCCAAGAAAGCTGCTATTTTTTATGCTTCTTTACTGACTGTGACCAGAAAATAAACAAATCGAAAGAGATATAGCTGAAGGAAAATAATCAAGTGAAAGATTATGAGAGAATAGGCCCCTTCTTCGAGCTGCATTGAAGTAGTGCCAACCCTCTACATCTCTTTCTTTTTGCTACAAACCTCCTACATCAATCACTGTCTTAAATAGTGAACGCTGTTCACCAATACAGTCACCACACACAAAAAACCTTTCTGTAATGGGCTTTTAGACGGACAGCAATTGGGTGGAAGCAATCTCCAAGAGAAACAAAATGACATTTTGAACGCGAAATATGGAGATTGGCATGGCATTTCTGAGCAGCTCAGCGGATTCTGAGTCCCGCGTTCACATTCTAGGGAGCCATGGTGTCGTGTAGTCAGCTCATTAAGAGCCTGAGGTCACACAAGTACTCGGAGCTCTACCTGAGCAGTAACCACCACTTCAAACCGAGAGAGACCTTCGTCGTGCTCTTCAAACCTGATTAATGTGCTTGGACACAATCTCTTCCATGCCCCAGTCGCTACAGAATGAGATCACAATGCGCAGGAGACTTTTCATATAAAATACCATATTCAGTGTGTTATACATTGTTCTGCTCGTCATTCCCAGGCCATCTGGCATCCACTTTGCTTCGTAGCGCTAAGTTTTCGATAGTGTCCTGTGCAAGCAGTTCTGGTCATAGGACTTTTGGGGCCCCGGGCAGAAAGGTAATGTGTGAGCCCCCCCCTGCCCCCCCTAATTTGCATACAATGTGAAATCACAGAAATTGACATTATAGGAAATGCCAACAATTGTCTATGGTTAAGCTACTTTGCAAAAGCAACTTTCTTGGTGGGAATATCACAGCAAAAGAAAAACATAAATATTAACGCAAATAAAATAGGCACATATATTTAAAATTTCAGTTAACTGGAAATACATTGTATTAGTCACACTGGATGGAATGGTTTGGCCTAGGTCATCCAAAACTTATAAGTTCAATCAAATGTTAACAATTTGTTTCCTGATTAGTGCATTAAGTATGTATATGTGCATGCAGTATTTATATTCACTAAGGTAATGGCCCCCTTGAATCATGCAATGCTTGACCATGTCTGTGAGGCCCACGGAAAAGACAGCTTTTCCTGAGCCTCTCCCACCTTGGTCCAGCACTGCAAAGGACAGGGGAGGGCCCTTCCTTTTCTGGGCCTTACAGCATCGGGCTATGGCTGGGATCCCTTGGTGATAAGAATCAATCCCTAACTTTTAAAAGTGATGAAAATGCTGCACCCACCCTATCCTTTGACATCCACCCAGGTCGGAAGTCAACTTTCCATTATTACTTTGCTGGACACTTAGCGTACTTGTGGTTTCACCAAGAAGATGTATATATGGAGTTTACCAAAAATCAGAGTTCATTTTGGGGTTTTCATTATATTACATCCTGTTCAAAATCAGGCCCTTATTTTCTTTAACATATAAAGCATACTGGGAAAAGTATGTGTTTTGAAACCAGCAATCTTGGTTCTCCTACTTGACCAAATTGTTTCATCTTGGTCAAATCATGTTCTCCCCGTACCTTTAACTCCTTATCTGCCATTATCTCATAGACTGACTGGCCATTATCCTAAATCTTAAAGATTTTAGGTAGAATGTTGCCTTTTCTGTGGTGATTTATTCTCTCAAACTCTAAAGATAAACATTTTAATAAAGTAGCCTTTGTAGTTTGCTTCCTATGGTACAAGTCCTCCATCCCAGTTACCATGTTAGTAAATGATGCCCCTCTGCACCTCTGTACAGAAGAGCCAGTGCTAAGGCATGTCCCTGGGCTGGGCAGCTCCAGGCTTCACAGCAAAAATATTTGTTTTATAACCCATATTGCTTAGACTGCTTGTCTGAATCAGTTCCTTGACATCTAAAGGGAAGATTAGAGTAATCCAGAATACTGCCTTCCTACTTTGGAGGGCCGCACTAGACTGGACCATGACATGGCTGTAATGTCCAGGGGAGTGAAGGCCTCTCCTGAATCGCAGCACTGGATTATGGCTGTGAGGCCTAGATGAGCGGGCTAGCGGTGTTGCAATGGTGCCATGGGTCATGGTTTAGGCAAGTGAAATGGACCACTTCTTCTCACCCAGCCCGGTCCACAAGATGGATTTAAAATACATCTATCATTTTGGTAAATATGGTTCAGAACACACAACTCAAATGCCATTGTACCTGCTGTGCTGCTCATAGCTAAAACCCTTGGAAGGGCCCATATCCCATGGGCTTCGCAGCCATAGTTCTGTTAAAGGCAGTCATAATTTAAATATATCTGGGACCCAGCTCCCCAGAGTTCCACTTTCACTGAACCTGCTGCAGTAGTATTAGGTACTCCCTTGCAAGGGGTCTCACTGGCATGGTCCTGGGATGCGAGTCCTTGCAGCGAAGGAACCTGGTTGAGAGGGGAGGGGAAACTTTGCCGTATCAGTGGTGCATTGAGCCCTGGTGCGCACAATATACATTGCTCCTCCCCATTCCCTTAGGCCACTGAATAGACAGTAAAATGCAGCCATAATTTGGGTGTACTAGCCCCAAAACCCCCAAGGCAACAGTGACGTCACGCTACACTTGCTATGCTATCCATAGCTATGACCCTCGGAGCCATGGTCCAGCACTGGGGGACCTAGGGCAAAAGGCTCCTTTTCTAGGGTCTCTAAGAACTGGACCACAGCTATAAAGCCTAGGAGAGGATAGGCTTTCCCCGGTCTTGCAGCTCCATGTCATGGCTCTGAGGTGCATGGGAGAAGGGAGTAGTGGCACAGTATGGACTCTGGTGCAAGTAAATGATGCTGAGTAGTAAAACACATCAATAGGTTTAGTGCACCTGCTCCTTGCCATCCATGAACCCTAGTGCCATAGCACCTGCTGCACTATTAATAGTGCCACCCATGAGAGAGCTCACCCATTGTCTCATAGCCGTGAAGCAATGCCTCAAAGCTCATGTGCAGGCACCACTTCCCCTGTGCATCCAACCATGGCTGAGAGGCACAGGGGAGAATCTGTTCTCAGCCTCACAGTGCTAAAACATGGCTGTGATGCCTATGAAAGAGAGGTCCTCTCAGCCTTGTCCACATCCAGCACAGTAAAATACTGCCATAATTCGGATGCATTGGCCACCTAATACCCTTGGGCCTGGTACTAGGTGTAGATGAGAGAGTCCAACTCCCTTGGGCCTCACAGGACAGGACAATGGCTACGAGGCCGAGGGTAAGCCCCCCTAATTCCTGGGCCTCTCAACCATGGTCTAAAGCTGTGAGGCCTAGAAAACCGGAGCCCAGCGTAATGTAGCCCTCTTCCCTGAGTCTTGCAACAATGGTCTGTTGCTGCAATCCCAGTTAATGTGGGTTTTCTTTCCTGGACGATCCCCCCATGATCCAGAGCTAAGATGGCCAGGGGAGTGGGTATGAGCTTTACCCTGGATATCACATCTATGGTCTAGTACTGTGAAGCCCAGGGGTGTGGTCACATTCCACTGTATTCCCGGCCATGGTCTAACACTGCTAGGCCCTGCAAAGGGTAGTCCCATTCCCTGGTCCTCACATATATTGGCTGGTGTGGCAAGGCCCATGAGAGGAGGCTCCACTGACTTGGGCCTCCCATTCGTGGTCTAGTAATGCAAGGCTCAGAGGAGAAGAGTCTCTATTCCTGGGCCACGCCGATATGAACCATCATCACTGACTGGGTTGCTGATGCACTCAAATAAACAGTGTAACAATTGTTATGTAACAATACAACGATTAGTACAGAAATCAAAGTGACAAAAGTTTTTTTCTCAGAAACTCCAGTGGAAGAGTAGTTCGTTAGAGTCCTTTAATAAGTCAAACAGCCAGCCGACACGTGTTTCATCGCACTTGCGAATCCTCAGGGCTAAAACAGACAGATAAGTAACAATGGCGCATGTATCATGTACGAGTCTGGTTACATTTAGGCCGTTGAATATGGTCCATATACATTTAGTATAGCTCCCACTAGTGTGGATAAACATCCATTCACCTTATTACATCTAAGTGCAACCCGAACACGTTTGTGTCGAAAGTGCCTTTGTGTAGGTCTCCTATTGACGTGTGAGTGACCAGTGAACTTGTGATAACACGTTGAGGGATCCTAGGTATACCCAATTGAAGAGAACATGTTCTATAAGATTTGGGTAAAAAAGCGAGTGCCCTTATCAGTGCACGAATCATCCATACTGCATGCTTTGTGATATGTGATAAAGTCACAAGCATCAGTGACTCTACATGCAAAAAGAGGGCACATACCTAGATGGCTGTGTCACAATCAGAAGGTCTATATATTTAAAAAGAGATAAACCAAACAAGGAGAGGAAAAGCTCATCACTATTGTACCATTGTCATGGTAACTGGGCAAAAACGAAAGAGTAGTGAACCTTGACAAAATTAAAAATTAAATTAAATATAAAGTGTTTTAGAGGCTCACCGCACAGCTGGTGATAATTCCGACCCAGCCAGGCCCGTGACCGTCGGTATGTGAGCATAGCAGACAACAGGGTAATGTTCTCTGTACTGAAAATGAGCCAAATAATATGAATATTTAAACTAGAAGTGATTAAACGAGAAAATCCAGTTCAGAAGGTCTTGATAATTTACAATATCCCATGTACGCCCCCAATCTGAGGGTAGAACTGGTTAAGGTCAATTGAATTAGCATTGATACCGGAATTTGATTTGTGACCGGTGAATGCTGACTGGTTGACAACATCCAGCGATATTATGCAGTTTATGACTTTTGGTTAAATTTATATTACTATACAGTCTTATTCTTTTCAGATGACATTGCCTGTATACATATATTCGACTCTCAACAATTCGATTTTATAGCCCGTATTCATTAGTCTATTATAATATGATGGTGACCCCAGGGTTGGGTCTTGCACTTAGTCAGGGTAATAGAAGCGTGAAACTGTATAGTATGGTACGTCAACAGCATAGTTGCACGTTCGCTTACCAGTGTTAGAAGGTATTGTCTTATAGTTGCTCAAAAATTTCTTGTTGGTAGTCCACGCGGTCCATTACCACCACGTTACCACCCTTGTCTGCCTCCCTTATAGTGATGGTTTCATTATTCATGAGTGTAGTGAGTGCGCGTCTTTCTCCATTTGTAAGATTGTCCTTATATTTAAACATTCTGGGGCAGATGTATCATGTGTTTTGCATGTCGCAAAAGCTGCGATTCTCTATTTTCCAGCGTTTGCGACATGCAAAAACGAAAATGGCATGTATGAAAGAAATCCCATCGCACATTAGGAATTCGCATGTTTGCGAATTCCTAATGTGCGAGAAATGAAAAATCGCAGATAATTGTGCGAATCGCGATTTTGCATTGGTGCAAAATAGCGAAATTCGCATGGATATGTAAGAAAAAATCGCAAATTGCGATTTTGTCATTTTCGCATAATAAGGAATCGCAATTAACACCAGGTACAAGCAGGTGGTAAAAAAAAAAATATATAAAAGAACACCCAGAATGCATTTTCACTCTTTCCAAAATGGCAGGACTGTACCTGATTGCCAGGAGGATGCGCATCCAAGCTCTTGCCCAGAGAAGACAACGTCAGGAAAGGATATTCCGAATACGCATTACGCTGTTCCAGCAGACACAGGAGGAGATATATGAAAAATACAGGCTACATCCTCACAGCATTCTGGACCTAATTACTGAATTGAAACCATTTTTACAACGCCCAACTGCCAGAACACAATCCATACAAACACATGTGCAGGTATTGTGCTCACTGCACCTTTTGGCTTCTGGCTCCTTTCAAACAGTAATAGCAGAGGTTGGTGGAGTCTCACAGAGTGCCCTATCGCGTTTTTTCCATGTCTTCTTGGATGCAATGATCAGTAGACTTCAACATCATATATATTTTTCTAATACACAGCAAGCCATACAGGAAGCCAAGTTGGATTTCTATCAAATAGCAAGATTCCCACATGTGATTGGATGCATAGATGGAACCCATATTGCCATCACCCCACCAGCAGCCATTGAATATGTTTTCCGCAACAGAAAACACTACCACTCACCGAACATCCAGGTCATATGCAACGCTAAATACATAATACAGGACATTGTGGCAAAGTTTCCAGGGAGTACACATGACTCCTACATCTTCAGACATAGTGCAATACATAGACGTCTCAGTGCTGGTCAGTTTGGAGATGGATACCTGCTAGGTAAGTAATACTCATCCATCCTCCCTTCCACCCAAACAATGTAATGTAACTCTGAGTCACTTTTCCCTCTCTAACTTGCAGGTGATAGTGCTTATGCAGTGCGTGATTTCACACTCACACCATACTTGAATCCTGCAAATGCAAGTGAAAGACGCTACAACAGGGCACACCGGTCCACACGTGGGGTAATAGAACGTACATTTGGAATTCTGAAAAGCCGTTTCAGACGCATTCACAAAAGTGGAGGTGCATTGCAATACAACCCAGCGACATGTTGCAAAATAGTGACAGCATGTGCAATGCTGCATAACATAGCAATCCGCAAAGGCACAGAAATTGAAGTGAGTGACTCAGACACATCTGATGATGAAGATGAAAACCCTCCCCCAAGAATGGCAGTGGCAGGAGTAGGAGCCATGGCTGGTCGGCAAAGGAGGGCAGAGATTACACGTAACTATTTTTAGGTGAGAAAAAAATACAGAAACCCATTTTCACTTTGCCATTGTTCTTTACTTCAGAACAAGAAAACATTGCTATTTTTATGTTACATTATAAGTAATCCTTGTGATTTCACATTTCCATACTACTAATAAAATAAAACAGTATCTATGCATGACTGCTGCATGGGTACTTCATGGGTACTTGAACAAGGTAAGTTATTTTCTGCGCAGGCGACTGCCAGCAGGTTGATCAAGTGGCGGCATGGCCTCTTGGTCTGCTCCAGTAGTGGAACGCCTTCCACTCCTGCGTTGCACCATGATGTTTGTTGGTGTGGGGTTGTTGCTACTTCTACTGGAGTTGTCCTCGCTTTCACCTGAGCACAGAAGGGCCCTTGCACCTGATTGGTTTGTTTGCATACTTTCCAGTACCAATGTCATATTGTTCACACTCTGTCCAACTGAACGTGTGCAATCACTCAATTCACGCTGCATGTTCACACTGCGACGTGTGAAGTTGCTGGTGACTGCACATAGCCGGTTGATGGCTTTGGTGTAGCTGTGCATTGTGTCCTGCGCAGCCTGTGCAGCCCTGTTCCGTGCATCCTCTGTGTTCACAAGTGTCAGGCAAAGTTTATCAATGGCATCAGCCATGCGTTCCTGGTTCTTGTTGGACTTCACTAGCTGCCTATTGATGGATCTGAGTGCCTTATGTTGAAGGCGTTGTACCTCAAGCATGTTTTGCTCAAGCCCTGCAAACACTGTCACAACCTCACTCTGTTCTGTGTTATTTGCAGATGGCTCAATACGGAATGCACGTGCCCTCCGTGGACTTTGTGAAGGCTGTTGTGCATCTTGGCTGGACACAGTGACTGTCTCATTGGACACTGCTTCAACATCTGTGTTTTCTTCCTCTTCCATTGGTTGTAGAGGAAGTACTCTTCTGCGCTTCCTCTGTATGGTCACAGGGGCATTACTGACTTCATTGTCTGTATCTGACATCACATGGGGAGGTGACAATTCAACTTCATTGTCAGTCCTGTCCTCACTGGTATGTCCTGTGAATGTAGAGTGCAAAATATGAATTTGTGTTCATTGCAAAATAAACATCACTCATGGCACTGTATTACTTGTACTGCACTGTTTCAGCATTACGTTGTCCCACATTAAGGAGTCATATGAGTGACTGTCATTGTGAGTGTTACTAGGGCGATTGGACTACAACTCCCATAATGCATTGCTGTGGTCTTGTTTCACAGTGTTCATGGACTAATGCTAATCTCAAATGCAGTGCACACACACACACACACACACACACACACACACATTTTTTGTACACACACATGGATGCACTTTCATTTCCTCTTACCTTGTGCTGGTGCTGTGGGTTCTGAGCTGTCTATGTTGGTCACTCCACTCACACTTTCCGTTGTCAGTGTGGATTCTATCAGTTCCTCATGGGGTGTCGGTTTGTCCACCATGGAACTTCCACCACCTGTCAGGTTGCTATCCTTCAGCCTCTCCGCAAGTTTTTCCTTGGATCTCAGTCTCATATCATACCACCTTTTTTTGATTTCATCAATGGAGCGAGTGGTGACTCCTACTGAGTTGACCTTCTCCTGGATCTCCAGCCATATTTTTCTCTTCCTGGAGTCAGGTACCTTTAGAGATTTTTTTCCAAAGAGGTCCTCATGGTTACAAACCATTTCTTCTATGAGCACTTCTTGCTCCTTCTCTGAAAACTTCTGCTTTCTTTTTTTCTTCTCAATTGGCTGCTCCTCCTGTGCCTTCTGTGCCTCCATAGCTGAACAAACAGGTCTGCTCTGCCTCAGCACACTCTTCCAACTGCCACTGGGTGTGGTTCTGGGGAGCAGGTGCAAGCAATCACTGGTACTTCCTGCTTGTGATGTCATCAACTTGTGCCAGCATTGCATGATTCCCGTTTTTGCGATTTCCTTAAATGCGAAATTCGCAGATATGCGAATCGCAAATTTCTCGCATTAATTTCTGCGACTTTTATGGAATCGCTATTTTCTCGCAGATTTAATGTTACATACCATTTTGCGATTCCGAAATTGCGATTCGCTACAAATCGCAATTACGGACTCGCAAAATGGAATTTTGATACATCTGCCCCTCTGTCTTTTCGTAGACGATTCAGGTTGTCTAGATCTTCAATCACGCATTTGTGAAAATTGTCTATTGCATTGCCACCAGGTAAAGTAGGGATCCATCTGGATTTAGATTAGAGCCCACTGACAATGCTATAGTCAGATTCAATATCTAGTTCTTCAAGTAGTCTGTCCATGTCAAAAGGAGAATCTTCCATATCAGTTAAAGACAAGAGAAGGTGAGTTGTTTGTATATCCTTTATTGACAGGGAATCAGTTATAGTCTGAGCAGGAATATTCTTAGCCCCTTCAATTGCAGTCGCACCCGACTGAAACATTCAACGTGAATACATGCTGAGGTGAGCCCATAAGGAAGCACTGGGTCATATTATTTTGGATTACACAGGAGATCGTAACGCCTATAAAGAACTACTGTGTTATACTATTTTGAATTGCACACGAGATCGTAATGTATTCCTAATGGGGCACCCTATTCGTTTCAGAAATTCACTGTTTACTATACTTCACAACTATTGAGTCATCGACTCTGCTATCTCCGGGCGCTACAGTCCCAGAACCTTCTAACACTGGTAAGCGAACGTGCAACTATGCTGTTGACGTACCATACTATACAGTTTCACGCTTCTATTACCCTGACTAAGTGCAAGACCCAACCCTGGGGTCACCATCATATTATAATAGACTAATGAATACGGGCTATAAAATCGAATTGTTGAGAGTCGAATATATATGTATACAGGCAATGTAATCTGAAAAGAATAAGACTGTATAGTTATATAAATTTAACTAAAAGTCATAAACTGCATAATATCGCTGGATGTTGTCAACCAGTCAGCATTCACCGGTAACAAATCAAATTCCGGTGTCAATGCTAATTCAATTGACCTTAACCAGTTCTACCCTCAGATTGGGGGCGTACATAGGATATTGTAAATTATCAAGACCTTCTGAACTGGATTTTCTCATTTAATCACTTCTAGTTTAATTATTCATATTATTTGGCTCATTTTCAGTACAGAGAACATTACCCTGTTGTCTGCTCTGCTCACATACCGACGGTCACGGGCCCGGCTGGGTCGGAATTATCACCAGCTGTGCGGTGAGCCTCTAAAACACTTTATATTTAATTTAATTTTTAATTTTGTCAAGGTTCACTACTCTTTCGTTTTTGCCCAGTAACCATGACAATGGTACAATAGTAATGAGCTTTTCCTCTCCTTGTTTGGTTTATCTCTTTTTAAATATACAGACCTTCTGATTGTGACACAGCCATCTAGGTATGTGCCCTCTTTTTGCATGTAGAGTCACAGATGCTTGTGACTTTATCACATATCACAAAGCATGCAGTATGGATGATTTGTGCCCTGATAAGGGCACTCGCTTTTTTACCCAAATCTTATAGAACATGTCGGTTCTCTTCAATTGGGTATACCTAGGATCCCTCAACGTGTTATCACAAATTCACTGGTCACTAGCACGTCGATAGGAGAACTACACGAAGGCACTTTCGACACGAACCTGTTCGGGTTGCACTTAGATGTAATAAGGTAAATGGATGTTTATCCACACTAGTGGGAGCTATACTAAATGTATATGGACCGTATTCAACGGCCTAAATGTAACCAGACTCGTACATGATACATGCTCCATTGTTACTTATCTGTCTGTTTCAGCCCTGAGTATTCGCAAGTGCGATGAAACACGTGTCGGCTGGCTGTTTGACTTATTAAAGGACTCTAACGAACTACTCTTCCACTTGAGTTTCTGAGAAAAAAACTTTTGTCACTTTGATTTCCGTACTAATCGTTGTATTGTTACATAACAATTGTTACACTGTTTATTTGAGTGCATCGGCAACCCAGTCAGTTATTTCATTGGTAGTTTTTCTACTCAATTTGAGTGGTTCTAAGGACTTCCCACTCGCCGGCTTGCACCATATGATAATTGTGTATTCCAACTCTCTGTGCGCATATATAGGCAGTGCACCCAGTAGCTCTACTGACTAAAAGCCTTGAAAGGATCCCCACATGAACCATCATCACTGCAAGTCCCAGGAGAGGAGGCTCCTTCCCACAGAGCTCACCGGCATGATCTCGCCTGCGAGGCCATAGTAAGGTGGCCAATTTCCAGTTTTCAATTCACATGACACTTTGTACCTTTGGAGACACACTGTGTTTGCAGAGACATCAGAAGAGGTTTCTTGTGGAGTGGAGGACTTGTGAGTCACATAGAAGATTTTTGGAACTTCACTTTAAACCTCCGCCTCTGGTACAGACCATCTTAAAATAATTTGAAACATTCCCATTGGACCTTGTCCAATGGGAATGTTTCAGCCAGGGGCCTAGAATATTTGACATCTAATTTCAGCTTCTCCATTTCAACCAAACATAATGGAAATAATCACTATGACTAGAATGACAACTCCCTGGGGAGGGCACCCCCTTGGAATCACTGACACTGCAGTTGTGGTTTAGTGGACTAACTGGAATTGTGGCATGAGGAGACCCTTTTTTTTTAAATCTCGGTCTCCCACTTGGACAAATAGTGTGCTCTTGATCAATCATTTTTCTGAATGTATTGCTCTATTTTTTTCAAGATTGGACGAATTTTGATTACATTTAAAGACTGCTTGCAAATGTATGATAAAAAAATTGAACAAATATTACCTGGAAAAGGAGAAGTGCCAAGTCACGTAGTATATTCACCTAAATGCAATACAGTGGTAAATACATAGCCAGGGCCACTGAAATTATGCAATTGTGCAACCATGGTGTTTTTCCCATAATTATGGATTTACCGCATTTGCCACATAATCTAGCATTTGGTACATAATCTACAGATTTTAACTTCTCAGACGGTTCAAAAGTTTCTAAAAATGCAGCAACACATGTTGCCATACAGTGAAAAGCCCATTGCGCATGTTGACTGGTCACCAGTTGGATTCTTATTACTATGTTTGGGTGTTAAACTGATACTAATGAGAAGCAACCTATTCACTAACATTGTTAACAAGTGTAATATGAGAAAATAATGAAGCAAGAGTATCACAAAATGTACTGCATTTCACTGCATTATTCAGGGGGATTTACTGCATAATTTAGTGGAGCGGCCGCAAATGTTTTGGCCATCCTCTGCTGCATAATCACAGGGGCCCTGTGTATAGCCTACACACCAAGTAGAGGTGTGTTGCACTCTTGGCTCTACTAATTTATTCAACTGTTGTTCCTGGACAAATAACAATGTCCCAGTGCCTCGTGCAGTGATTTACCATTGTAACAGTACTTTAAAATAACCTTATAGGGCCTTCCCTCAGTACAGGTCCTGTGTGTAGATTTCATTCATTCACTTAAGACTGTTCGCATCCCAGTAGCTGAAGGTGTTATTGAAGCTGCTTCGTGTATGAACTTGTGTGCTGCAACGTTTCCCTGTCTGCCTTCCACAAGCATCTGTTTCACACCTCATCAAGGGCTGAAAGAGAGTTGCTTCTCACTTGAATGGGTTAAATGTGTGGGACAGTCTGTGTCCTGCAGTGCCTTTGTGTGGGCAGCGTAAGACCATGATTAGCCTGGGAGAGGTCCTTTGTTCCCGAACCTCGCACTTAAGATGTAGCCCTGCGAGACCCAGGGAATGAGGCACCCCTTTCCTGTTCCTCACAGTCATTACAGTGCGGGGAAGCCCAGGGAAATGGTCCCATTCGCTTAGTACTGCCAGAGCTAAACATGATTGCGAGGCGGGCCTCACAGCGCCACACCACAGTTGTGAGACCAAAGGCAGGGGGCCTTAGAGGCGTGGGCCCCATGTTGGTGGGCTGTCCACGGGGCCCTAGGCAGCTGCCCACGCTGCCCATGCCTAACGCCTGCCCTGTGTACAAGGGTACACTCTGTGATCCCTATGCCTGCACGCTATCCTCTGCCTTCTGCTTGTATATAACTTATCTGTGCTTGCTATACTAGCTCTCCCTCACTACCACATGGAACCCTAACAAATTCAATGATAAAGCACATATGAAGCAGTGGCTTCTACACAAAATGAGCTGGCTTTTTTGGTTTGTTCTAAAAACAGGTGCAAAAATATCCTGCCAGCTAACATTTGCACCACATTTCAGGGACTATGGGCTAGATGTACAACCATTTTTGGCGGTCACAAACAAAACATTGGCCCGTTTGCAACCACAAAAATTGGTGTATCATGTACCAAACCTATTTTGCGAGTAGGTAACCTATTATCAACTCTCAAAATAGGTTTTGCGAGACGCTTTTAGGAAGGGATGTGACAAGGGCGTGCATCCTAATAGCAAGCGGCATGGGGATGTCAGCTAGAAGGGAGGAGCTAGGCCCGTCCTCACACTTACACCTGAATAGCCTGTGCTCTGACCACACACACAGGGCTGAATAAGCCCCTGTAGTGAGTCTGGAGCCAGGACAGGAAGAAAGGACCTCTGTGCACTTCAAAGACCCTTCTTTGAAGTCATCCCCACTTCAAAGGCACAACTGGGTATGAGTACTGGACCACTGACCCCGCCAACTCAGTACACTACTGGCCCTGTGAAGTGCTCTGCCAGGAAGGACTGCTATGCAGCTACAAGGACTGCCACTATGCTGGATTGCTGCTCTGAAAAAACTGCTTTTCTGCTCTGCTGTGCTGCCCTGCTGCCTGCTACCCTCTGCCCTGCTGGGGAAGTATTGGACCCTTCTTACTTGAGCCCAGAGTGACTTAAAGGGCATGCTTGCTTTCTCCCTGTTTTAAATCTCAGAGATATCAAAGACTTCAACTGACCAGCAACAGCCACTGAACTTTGCTTGCTACCCTGCTAAGTTTTGCCGATTCAGTCCTGGACCCTTGGAAGTGGATACAAAGTTCTGCAACCACCAGAATCCATGCATCAACGCTGTTGCACTGATCGGAACCAGGGCAGCTCTGTTGATGCCAATGCATCACCGCTGCTGTACAGACTCCAGTTCCCGCTACATTGCCTACATTCTGTGGCTCAACGATGATACATCTCTGAAATGCACAACTCAACATCAACACATCGCCTTTGATCCAGCGATTCGATCTCAAACCATCGTGTTTTGCTTCCTGCATTTCGGCTCAAACGTTGACGCATGCAAGAACCAAGGTACTTTTTCAGCAGGCCAAGGCAGGTCCCTGTATCTGGCATGCTCTCCATCACGGGCTACCTGATCTTTTGGATATACCTTGTTCAAGCGTGACCTGATTACCCCAGTCGGCATTTTAGGCTTTTAAGCCCTACACTTTCATTTATTCTTTAAAAATTCTCAACTTTGATTATACCTATTGGATTTTTGTCATTCTGGCTTTTTTAGTTCATACAAATATAAACTATTTTTCTAAACTGTGTGGAGTCTTTTTGAGGTGTTTTCACTGTGTTACTCTTTGAAGTGTTGTACTAATACTTCAGACATTGCCTCTTAAGTTAAGCCTACCTGCTCTGTGCCAAACAAATATATAATAGAGAATACTTATCTGAGTAAAATAAGGTCAAAACTACAAAAATACAATCAGTTGAAGTCGATATATGAATTTTTAAAGAATTAATGGGAAAACAGTGATTAGTGTCAAATAATTCCTGCTTGAGTTTTACCATCACAAGATGAGCCGAGATTCCCATTTGCAGGGAAGGAGTTCGCTGGGAGCACGGTAGGCATTGCTGGTGGTGGTCCACTTTGCACGAAGAGCCACCAGACATTGTGGAAGACAGCCTGGAGCCTTGTGGTTGCGACCTGCGATGATGCTTTGCTAAGAGATAAACCTCCGCCCGCTCGTATTGATCCTTCAAGCGAGCGAAATGGTTCCAAAGTGAATGATCCCATTTGCGGTCTCAAAGAGCACAAAGCTTGATTTAAAGGGGCTAGAAGCTGTATAGTATGACAGCAGCTGCAGGACCCACTTCTGAGGCTCTGAACTAGGAGGGGGTACCTCAGGCAAGGGTAAGACTCACAGTAGACATAGGGCCAGATGTATGACTGATTGTTGTGGTCGCAAATGGAGATCGGCCTTTTTGCGACCGGAAAAAAGGTCCTGGCATGTACAAATGCTATCCTTCGCAAGAGTCAGAGAGCAACAGCAAGCAGAGATATTAAACATGAAAAAGCTACTCCTTTCTGATCAGAAGTTACAGCTTGAAGGTATTTTAAGGAATTCCCAATGCTAGCCTATGACAAGAGTAGGCCTTACAACAGTGAAAAACAAATCAAGCTGTTTCTCAATAACAGGACACATAAAATATAAAAGCGCAATTCTTACTTTTTTACTAACATTGGTCTCTCTCCCAGGCTACCTGGGCTTTCCAGTAAGCATGGGCTGAAAATCTGTTCCGCTCGCAGAATTTGTAAATTTTTGACAATTTCGCGGTGGGCCAATTGCGCAAAATTGTCAAAGAATTCGCAATTCGCGAGTTGGCGGATTTATTTTACTTGGTCGCGCTTCAAAAATACAATCTCGCGCACGGCATTAACTTACTGTGATTCTGAGTTTGCTGAGTTGTTTTCCTCCTGGTTTGCGTGCGCTGCGCCATTTTCGATCTTGCTGCGTGATCGCGTGAGACTTTTCGACCGCCATCTTGCACTGCGAGACTTGTTGAACACGAATACGTCATAAGGGCCTGCGATCACGCACCGCGAGAGAAAACAGAAGACGTAGATGCGAAGCACAGCTGAAATCCGGCGGGAGATTTGAACAACTCGCTTTCTCGAAATTGCACAAATTGCAATTCTGCACAAGAAATCTATCGCTGGCAGCATAAAACTCCTGAAAATGATGATTTGGATCAGAATAACTCGTCAGATTGACATTTGGCTGCATTTTTTTGTGCAAGGAGTCCATTTTTGGGGAGGGGTGGGAGGGAGGAAGTGCCCCACAGTCACCAACTTCCTGTTCCTGTCCAGCAGGCTCCTCCCAGTGCTTTGTCCATGTCCTGGTCACTTTTCATTTGGATTTGGAGCTGGAAGGATTACTCTTTGTGGCTGCTGCTGGATATTTGTATTTGAGGACTTTTCTTTGGGATCACTTTTGGATTTGAGATTTTACAAGTAAGTTGGTGTTGTTTGTTTGGGGCATTGCAGTTGCTGCAACTACAATTTATAAACTTTTTCACAACTTAAAAAAAAAAAATTGTGGGTACCCACAGTATCCAGTAGGCCCATGGTTAGTCATGGGTGCATGATAAACTGTTTCTGTGAGCTTTGTTGAACTTAAATATAATTTATGGCATGTTATTGAGTAGCTCACTGTTATATGTGGAAGTTTTTTTAAATTTTGGTGTGTGTGTTAAAGCCACACTAGCCAGTAGGCCCCAGGGGCAGTCAGTGGTGCCTGGACCAAGTCTTTCTGTGGGGTCTCTTGAATTTAAACATCATTTAGGCCAAGGATGGATTTGGATTGAGGTTATTTTTGTGTGTATTTTGATTTTTTGGGTGTTGTTGGGGCCCGGTCCAGGTCTGGCCATGTGGGTGGGGGCAATTTTGATGCCTGGTCCAGGGCCTGGTCATGTGGGTGGGGGTCTTGGGGCCATTTTAAAGCCAGGCAGTGTGCTTTGTGCCATAGGCCTGCACCCAGTCTGCCTTGCTTTCATCCATTATGCCCAGGGGTACTCAGTGGTGCATGGACCAAGCTTTTCTGTTGGGTCTCTTGAAATTAAACATCATTTAGGGCATGGATTGCATTGGATTGGGGTGATTTTCGTGTGTATTTCGATTTTTTGGGTGTTGTTGGGGCCTGGTCCAGAGCTTGGACATGTGGGTGGGGGCCATTTTGATGCCTGGTTCAGGGCCTGGCCATGTCGGTGGGGGCCTGGGGGCCATTTTGAAGCCAGGCAGTGTGTGTTGTGCCATAGGCCTGCACCCAGTCTGCCTTGCTTTCATCCATTATGCCCAGGGGTACTCAGTGGTTCATGGACCAAGTCTTTCTGTGGGGTCTCTTGAATTTAAACATCATTTAGGGCATGGATGGTATTGGATGGGGGTGATTTTTGTGTGTATTTCGATTTTTGTCGGATGTTGGGGCCTGGTCCAGGGTCTGGCCTTGTGGGTATGGGGGGGGGGCATATTGAGGCCAGGCAGTTTTTTTTTTTGCCATAGGCCGGCAAGCTTGCGGGCCAGTAGGGCTAGGGTTATGAAAGGGTGCATGAAATAACTCTCTCTGTGTGGTTTCTCTTCTATTAATCTAAACATCCATTTTTGATTAGAATTGTAATTTTTATTTTGGTTCTTTCCGTTTGTGGGTGTGTTGTGTTAATAATAATAAGATGCCTAGTTGCAATAGTATTAATTGAAGCCCGACATATGAAACATTTATTTAACTGATGTTCCTCTGGTTTGCTTCTAGGTGCACAAAGACTGAGAAGTGAGAACCAGGAATCATCCTCATCATCATTCATCACTTGTTGTAGTGCAAGGAAGAAGTCCTGCTGCGGTGTGTGCACAATGTCACGTGACGTCACATAGCCACAGACAACTCTGCAACTAGTGCAACTGCGTCCTGCTGTTCTTCTGACATCTGACGAAGATGGGCCCAAAGAAAGGTAGCTGTAGCTCCTCTACCAAGAAAGTTGCCAGTGGCACTGCCAGTAAGAAGGAGCAGAAGAAGCTAGTGGCACCACTTACCAAGGAGACTGGTGTGCCGACCAACACTTTTTTTGGGAAAAAAAAACTATGCCTGCAGCAGCGGTGTCCGCCGGGGACCTAGCTGAGAGCAGCACCTCTGCTTCAATGGTCTCAGTGCCATCACGCCAAGTTAGGCCCAAGCCCATGAGTGCCGCAGAGGCAGCCACTTTAATTGTTCTTTCACCATCGACCAGTGATGTTGGCGTTGACTCATCGCAAACTAGCATCCAATCAACGCAGGGTGTAAGTCATCTGACGAATGTTCAACGACAGGTGCAACAAGGAGAGGTGCAAGGAGAGGCACAAGGAGAGGCACAAGGAGAGTTGCAAGGAGAGTTGCAAGGACAGTTGCAAGGAGAGTTGCAAGGAGAGTTGCAAGGAGAGTTGCAAGGAGAATTACAAGGAGAGTTGCAAGGAGAGTTGCAAGGAGAGTTGCAAGGAAAGGCGCAAGGAGAGTTGCAAGGAAAGGCGCAAGGAGAGGTACACCTGCCCACAATGCTTGTTGCTCTGGAAGTAGCGGCACATGAGGAAATCGAGATTCATGCGGAGGTATCAGCCGAGCAAGCCACTCTGCATCCTGATGATCCATTGTCTTCCAGATCCCCAGCAAGGAAAAGGAGGGCTAGTACAAGTTCTTCTTCAAGCCCCCTTCTTTCTAATGATCTAGATCTTGATTGGCACTCACCAATTCAGTCTGAGAGGGAGGCACGCCATGAGCCGACAAAGCTAGGTAAAAGGAAGGTTCCCGCAAGGCTTTCACTTATGGGTTATGACGAAGAAGCAGTAGAAGTGGTGTATTCTGCTGCTGATGAAGAGTCTGACGATGACGGCCCAGTCATCACAGTCATCACTCCAGGCCCAGCGGGCATGCAGCAGACAGACATTTTTACCCTATCCCAAAATGCTGCTGTGCGGGATGTGGGCGGCGTGGCACTGGTACCAACACCAAGACAGGTAACTACTACACCAACACGACCTACAGCTGCCATATTTTCTCTTCAGCAGGGCCAGCAGGGACCTCCATCCAGCTCGACCTCCGTTACCTCAAGTAGTGGTGCTGTAACTGTAAGTGCACAACAGAGTAAAATTCGGCAACGCCCATCCTCCACTTCATTTGGCATTGAAAGTAGCACCTCCACCACCACCACCAGAAATCTCAACTCCCCAGTTTGGGACTTCTCTGGTATTAGCAAAAAGGCATAAAACCTAGTTATTTGTTTGATTTGTAAACAAGTAGTTAGTGGGGGTAAGCTTGGTACCAACTATGGTACCGGAGGCCAGAGAGGTCATCTCAAAAAACACCACATTATCCAGTGGGAGGCGCACATTAGTAAGATCCGGGAAGCCAAAAGTACAACAAATCCAAATGTATCTATTGATATTGCATCTGATGATGACGAGGGGCTGATCGTGCAGGGGAGAGGTGAAGAAGCAACAGAAATGTTTTCTGGTACACACAGTACGCCTGGCAGCAGCACTGCAGTGGTAGCACCCACACGCTCTACCCCAGCAACATCTATGAGGCACAGTAAGAGACTGGTAGAGACACCAATGCAAAAAAGTACATCAATGAGCCTAACTGGGTTGAAGAAGTCTGGATCATCATCATCACATATGAAAATGATCCAGACCACCATTAAAAGCATGTTTTGGTCGGAGGCGCCATTTGAACGCAACCACCGACGGGCACATCTGTATAATGCAATGCCGGCTAAAATGCCAGCGCTGGACCTTGTCCCTTTTTCCTTCGTGGAAGGGGTGGGTTTCCTAGATTTTGTGGCAACAGCCTGCTCTAAATGGAAAGTTCCTAGCGGGTCTTACTTTGCCGGAGTTGCGGTTTCAGCACTACATGAAGATGTACTGGAAGTGATTGGGGCTGCTTTGCAGAAGAGTGCTGGTCACACTATCCACCTGACAATAGACATGTGGAGCAGTTGCCAAGACGTTGATTATATGTGCATCACGGCACACTGTTTTTTTTGCGGGGGTTATAGATAAGATAGCTGCAGGTGTTGACAGTGTCACAATTTTTCAAGCTACTCGGAAACATGCAACAGTAGCCATGTTTGCCATGGAGAAATCTCATACTGCAGTAAACATTTTGGAGGAGTTTAACAGTAAGGTCTTTTAATGGCTGGTGCCAAGCAAGCACATGATTGGTTATGTTTCCACGGATAATGGCAGTAATATAGTTAAGGCCATGTTTGATGGTGGCTATTTCAGTGTTTGGCGCACAGCATTAACAATATTGTTCAAGATTTCTTGAAAAAATAAAACACAGTCAGCAAGTTACTGACCACCTGCCGAAGAATCTGCACACATTTCAGCCATTCTTTTAAGGCCCGGAAGCAGTTGAGGATCATTCAACGGACCCGTAGAGTGCCAGTCAGAAGACTCATCCAGGAGGTGGCAACACGTTGGAACTCACCCTTCTACATGCTTGAGCATCTATTTGAGCAGTACTTGGTAATCAATGAGTATGTCTTTAACGCACGGACTGCTGCTATGAAAGACATGAGGTTAGAGGTGGAGGAATGGGGCCTAGTTAAAAGCCTGACAGACATGCTTCATCCTTTTGAGGTCTTCTCCCGTGAAGTCAGCAGGAAGGACTGTAGTTTGGGCAAAGCTATCCCATTGTTGCACATGCTAGAGCACCAACTGAAGGGGGTGTCTTCAACGTTCCAAGTTGATGCTGAAAAACAAGGCGCATGTCTGTTCGTGGAGAGCTTAATAAGGCGCCTAGTTGACAATATAAGGCTTAAAGGCATACATTCAGAACAACATTACATTTGTGCCACTTTTCTGGATCCACGGTACGAAAAGGCACTGGCCAGCAATGCATTAATTCCTTTTTCTGAAGAAATTGTTTCAAAGTAGAAACATAGGCTAGCTCTGTCAGCCACTCGGTTCGAAAAAGAGCAGCAGTAAATTGAAGGAACCACCACAAGTACTACTGAAGTAGCAGGCCATCAGGTGTCAAGGTCCACTTCTGTGGCCGAGAACAGTCACTTTCCCTCAGAGCCGTTAAAGACACCAGCAACCAGATTATCACCTGCACCAGGCCCAGCCATAATATTGTCCGAAGTGGATTGGATAGCTCATCAAGGGTTTGCTTGTTCCAGTGTTGATGCAAAGGCAACAGATGGTAGGCAAAGTGGAGCACCCCTGGAGGACCTTGAGCGGATGGTGCAGGCCTATCTGGATGACCCAACAGAGGTCTTCATTGATCATAACCCATTGGTGTATTGGTATGGAAAAAGGCCTCAATGGCCACTGATCACCAGGCTGACTATAAATTAGTTGGCTTGCCCACTGAAAGTGTGTCTTCTGAACGTCTTTTCAGTGCTGCTGGTGCCATTGTCACTTCAAAAAGGACCCACCTCTCGCCCAAAAATGTGGAGAGGTTAACAATGATCAAGATGATTCAGCACTTCATACCACCAGATTACAAAATACGTGAACCAATGCAGGAAGAAGAGGACACCGACTTAGGTGATGGAAGTTCTTCACCGTTAGCTGATCTACTCCATGTTCCATTCACAGAGTTTGAGGACAAGCTCTACTTCCCTGACAACTTACTTTTTCTTTTCTTCCGTCCTTATTGACTTCTGTTTCTGTGTGTCTTTCTTTGATTTGCAACTTTTAGCACAACAAAACTTTAATCACAACAAATCCATCAGCAGCACTGTCTTCTTCTTCGTCTTATTTCCATATTGAAGGTGTCGCTGTCTGCATTCCTGAAGTTCACAAGTTCACAACTCAGTCATGCTCCTCTATCCTCCTCCTCCAGACTCCCCCTATACATTTCCCTCAAGGCAGATGGCCGGATTACGCAGAATCAAGAAACGGTCGCTTCGTAGATGAGTCCCCTCAAAGGAAGTGGGACTGGAATGACTGACTATGCTGACTGTTACTTCTGAAATTGACAGAGAGGCTGCCCTGTGGCCCTTCACTTAAGAATAAGATGCTGACAAGTGGAACAGGTAATAAATGATGAGATGGCATGCAGTGGACAACACTGGCTGTCTGGCTCTGATTAAAGCAATTGTTGTTTGTTTGTTGTGCATGAAATTAATCCTATCTATGTGTTCTGTTATTATTATTCAATCTTTTACACACTAAATGTAACGCAAGTGTGCTCTGTTTACCTTGTTTAATATAAATTGTACTTCTACTGCACGGGCCACTACGTTGCATTTTTCAATATAGAAAATGTCCTTGGACTCACTGTGTGTAGACTGTGACTGCATGAACAACATTGAGTTTGCTAACAGCATGATGATGATGATGAGTCATGATGACCAAAGTTACATAATATCTTTACAGTCACTCACTGGGATGGATGGATCATCATCGTCGATTTACAGGTAAACAAGTCAAGAACAACCACAGCAGAACTACATGTCTGTCTAGTCGTGGGATGGAGTGGTCGAGCCAGTGTAGTAGTGTTATGCCAGAGTCGAGACAGCGGTTCATGTAAAATTGCGGCTATGCATGGCCCTGCCCCATGCCTGCTGAGTGCTATAATTGTCCTGGAAACAGAGACTCAGAGTTTAAAAATGATGCATGTATGTAATACTGTCACCTCTGAAAGTGAAAGTGTTATTTTTGCACTACACACCGTACCTTATATTTTTCCTCCGTGGTGTTTTAATATCCCTTTCTGTTTTTCCATCGACAATTACATGCCGGAACTTACCCTGTGCGATGTGCGAAAAACATTAACTCATGCTTACAATAGCAATTCCGCATCCGCCAGGCAGGCAGTGGACAATGTGGTCACAGAGATTGATCGACGGAGCGCCCGATGGATTGGAGGAGTACCGCGAATAAGAGGAATACCTGGATGCATGCAACTTCTCAATTTGACCAGGACAACTACAACATCCAGTTACAGTATCCACTTCACTTGTCCTTATCTTTTAAATAATGTTATTGTTGTGAACTTCTATGAGGCTTGTATTCAAAGATTTTTTTTTTCATTTGTTGTTTGTCCATGCTGTGGTTTTTTTTCTTTCTCTCCAAAAAACTTTCCCAAAAACCTCCTTTCCCATCCATTTTTCAAACCCTAACCCTCTTCCCCCGGGCTGTGTGGTTTTCATTGAGGTGTGTGAGTAAATGACACCAATAATTCCACACCCTTGCTGGGGAGGATAAGGTCAAACCAACAGAAAAGCAATTTAAAGGCAGGTCAAGGAATCCACAGATATATTCCTATTATGCTTGACACACACCCATGAGTATTTGCAAATCATTTCAGAATTTCATGTCCCCCATCAAGTGGATTCATCAACAACAACATCCTCCTACAAGTGATGAAAGTTTATGCTGCTGTGTCCTTCAGTATTAGTTCTTGTAGTAGCCACTAGTTAACTTTTGATTGAATACTTTAGCATTGCTTAGGCTACAATTTAATTTATGGCACTGTTCTTGTGTACTGTACTATAGTACTGTTCTAATGCTTCTCTCAGGCCACTCAATGTCTCATTTCTTTTTTTTTCATATGCTGCTACTGCCAGTGTGTACCACTACTACTACCACCACAACAATGCCATTTCATCCATCCAGGATTCCATAGCCAACATTAATCGTCATTTGCCATGGAGCCAGCCCTGTGCCTAGCCCTATTGTCAAACACTAATCACAAGTAAGATAAGCATTTTGGGGGAGGAAAAATAATGGAATAGGAGGAGAGGAGAGACTGACGGTAGTACTAGTAAAGTAGTAGGACAATTGAATTCACTAACTCTGTCAGTGGCACTTTTGTAGAAATGTGGGCGATTATTACTTAGACAATTTGAGTCAAGCAGTTATTTAAGTTTCAGGAATACATACTTACAGTTAACCCCCCCTGCCTCCCCCACAAAACATAAAAACATGTATGCTATGTTTAAGTAGAAAAGAAATAATTATTTTGACCATAACAAAAATAAACTATCCCGCATGACCCGACCCACCCCCTCCCTAACCCCAACCAATGTCCATGAAGTGTCCAAAAGTCCAAAAACCCCAATGCCCATTTCCCCCCCCCCCAAAGTCTTTAAAAAAGGGGCAAGGGACAGTCACTACTTTCGCCGGTGGTGTCCTGTGGCCAGGTGGTCACGCAGCTCTCTACGGAGGGCCTTGAGCAGGGCTTTCTGCCTTGACAGTGTCGCCACCTGCTGCTCAAGGTAGGCCACTCACAGGTCAACCGGTGCATCTGAGCCTTGCAGGCACTGTGGGGGGCAGCTGTTGTTTTCGCTGCTCGTCGGCGTCGGGTGGCTGCCGGACCACGGCGCCGTACCGCTGGAGGATTGCGCTGAATGTATGACCCAGGGGCAGTGGAGGAGGATGCAGATGTTGTAGATGTAGTAGACTGCGAGTCATCCTCCTCCTCCTTGGCCACCAGCCGCCGATATTTGGCGACAATTGCCTCCAGCTTCCGGCACCTAGCCCGGATAGCCAACTCCTTCCTTGATAGTTTAGAAGGAGTATCTATATGAAGAAAGAGAAAAATACCGTAACCAATACTCTTTAGGATTAACACAAAATAATTCAACAGAAAGTTGTGTCACAGTAGCACTAGCCACTTGCAAGCACAGTACATAACATTTGTGGCATGCATCTATCTAACCTCCCACTTCGTCGGCCTCTGCTCTAACATTAGTGGGAGTTTCATGAATTCTACTACCACTATATGGACTCACTACATTAGACTCAGACAGTACACCAGTCTTCTTTTTCTCTCTTGTTTAGCGAAATTAGTACGTAAACTTGTGGAAGCTGGTATAATGCCAGCGCAGTCAGCTTGCACCCAAGAAAAACAGACGCAAGCCATGATGACGCAGACTTGTGTTACTGTTAACCAGTCCAGTACATGCAGGTGGTGATTGGTGAAGCTCTTACTTTTCTATTACGGGTGGCATTGGCCATACTCTGTCACAAGGGCTACTGCTCAATTAATTTACCTTTCATCCTGCCCTGTCCCTGACTACTACAACAAGAAAATGAAGAAGATAATATGATCATCTATCCCTTCACAGGATATTTGCTTATATAAGGGATGACTTTAAGTGCTTTGTTTTTATTGATTGAGTGAACACCGATCGGCCACACATGAATGACAGAGTTGAAAAAAAATTATTAACAAAGATAGTGAGTGGTCCCTGTAATCGCTGGAGGAAGGCACTTGTGAGTTGTGACTTGACTTGATAATGTGAACTATACAATAGATACACAATATATGCTGTGCTTACAAACTACTGTTAGTCAAGGGAATATTCTGAAAAATTACAACTTCTACTTTCCTCGGCTTTGCTACTCTGGCACGGACGTGCGGTGTTACATGCTCTTCAAAGTAACACTCTTCATCCAGTGACTGTCTACTCTGTCTACTCTACAATGTACACATATGCTATCTAGGAGGGTGATACCATCCAGGCATTAATCCATTCAAAGTAACTGTCAATCATTCTTCTTAATGTCTCAACTGGACAAACCTTACTTTTTCTCACGAAAAAAACCCTTTTTATTTTTTTTGTAAACTGCCAGCCATACATCCGTGCTTGACTTGCTTTTGAATTTGAACCTAAGGACATATTGCGCACACATACAGTTTCTGTTTCACCCACCCAGGCAGTCCTCTTTTCTTTCTCCTTCCACCCATCCTTCAACCGGCCATGCATCAGATTCCCAGCCAACTGTGCCTGCATTCAAAAACACGTATCATTCTTTGACAGTCATTAATTTCGCTCGTCCTTCCTTACACCCTTCTTTCCCTTTTCGTTCATCCCATCCATCAAGTTTATCTCTGACCTGACTTGACTTCTCTATAATACTTTCACAGCTGAGTTGAAGTCAAATTTAGAGGAGGCCAATGGTTACTCGTCAACTCCTGCCGCTAATGCTATTGCTAATGCGAAGTCAAGGGTGCCTTTCTTCTACCTGGTTGACAAAAACTTAGTTCTGAATTTGTAAGTCTCCTTAACAGTAAAGTGTACTCTGCAATCTCAATAAGGAAGGAATATAAAAGCTTAAGCTTACCACTGCCCGCCGCCACTGTGGC
Organism: Lissotriton vulgaris; assembly: GCF_964263255.1. NCBI lineage: Eukaryota > Metazoa > Chordata > Amphibia > Caudata > Salamandridae > Lissotriton > Lissotriton vulgaris. The sequence continues at coordinate 1,432,339,667 of NC_141693.1, read as the reverse complement.
ATCCCCCACAGCAGTTAAACCTGGCACCGCATCCGCCCCTGGAGTGACCGCCTCCGCGCTGGCCCCGGCACTGGTGGTGGGCTGTGCCGATGGTGTTACGCCTGGAAAATACATTTAATATTTTTAGATGCAATATACACCACTCCCTATTTTGTCTAGTAATGAAAAAATAATATGTTACTACATAAACAAATGTAATTATTTGTGACTCTCTAGTCTAAACTAAAAATTCCCCTTTCGGAAGGGGAGGGTGTTTTTTATTTATGCTTAGCCATAACATGCTACACTTTTTGGCACAACTGATGAATGCTTGCTTTTTAACACGCACCATTTTTCTCATAACAGACAGAAGCTTCACTTCTACGAACAAAAGCAAGATGATACTCGGAGTCGTCATCATCACCACCGAGACTTTAAGTTCCAACCAGGTGAGGGCTCTCCCACAATTAATGTGTAAAATCAGCCACTGTTCAGTTTTAAAGAGTTCGCCGTTTATCTTATATGAATGAAGTCGATTTTAATAAATGTTTTTATATAATGCACGATTGAAATGTAATATACAGAGTACACACAGAGCTAGTTGTTTTACTTTTAATAAAGCTTTAAAACGTACATAGACTCTGTGGTTTTTGGTCATAAGTGAGTGAGGAAAAGGGTTTGCAATTTGTCCGTGACTCTGAGAGGTCGCAACTCTGACTCCGTAGTCTTATGTTCTGGGTTGTATAATCATTGGGGATCATCACTGCATTCGGGAGCTAAATAATGACTCTGACACACTAGCTAGTCAGTAAGGAGATTGGGGGTTCAACTTCCTTTATGACTGAGGTATGTGGAAAGTCTAACTGCGCCTATTATCACCAATGCCCTATTTCTTGTCCATAGTTCTGTATGTGCAGAATAGTCCCTGCAACAGTAGTAGTATGTCCTCCTATCCAATCAAAAAGTAAACCAGTATCTTATTCTTGGTGGCCATTGACATTTTATTGTTGGGAATTGTCAAAGCATAAACATTAAGAAGACTTCAATAGACATTATGGACAACCCAGAGGACTGCACTCAGTGCCTAGAGCTATTGCTGAACAGGAGTTTTGTTTAATACCTTTTACCAACTGTGCACACTTAGCTAGCTACACAGGAAGACTAATAAAATAGTAGTAGCACAGAGAGTCATAGTAGAGGCAGGATAAGAATTTAGAAACAGTCTACAAGAAGATGAAATTAAATTAAATGAAATGGAGTTTTATAAAGTGCATTTCTACCTGGAGGCCTCGTAAATAGGTGCTGTAAAAGTTAGAGAATATTAACAGGAAAACTTACTGGGGCCAGCAGAGGAGCCCTCGGCGGACCGATCCTGGCCATCCTGCCCCAACTGCCACCTCTGTCCTCTTGCCACTGGGAGGAGCTGATGTACACGTTGCACCCAAGATTACCGAGGACAAAATCTACAGAAAGAACGTTTCATGAAGAATTACCATCTATTCACCTGTTCCAACATGTGGGACTTTGAACTGTCATAATTATGTTATATTCCATTATAGACTTACTACACAGGGGCGCTCGCGCCCAAAAAAAGTTCTCTGATTGACATGCGTAATACACTTCAGGGAGGGCGGGGTACACGAGTTCATTATCTTTAAACCGAGGCCAAATTACGGTAACAGCGTTGGAAATGTATATTTGAACAAAGTGGATTGATCTGGGTTTTAAACAAGGCATTGTGGGATTCGTAGTATAAGTGTGTTCTACCTATCGTTGTATTGTTTAAAAACAGCAGGGCGGAGTTTGAGTAGCACCTATAACTATTGAGTATGTTGGGAAGTAGAGTAATGACATATTTGAGAATCAGAAGTTTGTTTAGTCTACGATCAAAGGTAGGAAACCGACGAATTTCATTTGTACATGGCTATATGTGTAAAGGGGAATGACATTTACGTGATTTTGGTTAAAGGTCATAGTGCTTAATTTAGCACATAGTGGGAAAATGTCTATCAGTATATGTAGTAATGTTCATTTTAATAACATGATTAAGATACGACTATACCTAAAAGTTATGTTTGTTTAAATTTTTAGTGATCCCCTGAAGAAGGGCTACATGATAAGCCCGAAATACATTGGGAACAAGAAAAATCACTTAAGATTTGTTTTAAAGGACAAGCATGCAACAGCAAGAGGTTATTAACACAGCTGCCGTGTAGAAGCAGTGTTACTTTTCACGGTCTACTTTGTAACAAGCACAACTGAGGAAACCATTTAAATTCACCCGCAAATAAAAGGATCAAAATTCTGAAGTTATTGGTGGACTTTTGACATACGCCGTTCTGGCAAATGCAGTGCGCTCAATTTTGAGGTTACGCGCTTCAAATTTCATTGTCATGTGTACATGAAAGAAAGACACAAACATGGATGATTGTTGTCAACCAAATCAAACATTTCAAAACAACAATAACAAATTATTTTGGGGAAATAGACATCAATTGCACTAAATTTATTGACCTATCTGATGTGGTATACTAGGATATTAATATTGCTGGATTTGTGGACTGTCTACTTGGAATGTTATGTAACTCACTAAACCAAATACAAAAAGGTTCTACTAAGACTGGCAGGCAGCACTCTGCAGCAAGCGAAGTGACAGACACAGTCCGCCATGATTGCAGACCACTAAAAAGTTTCCTACTAAATAACCAGTCATAATATACTCAAACTATCAACCCACCACCACTATCTCTTCTTAGAGGAAGGAGTGCAAAAGAAGGACTGGACTTGAGTCTCCAGTGTCTAGCATTATGCAGTTCTGTAAAGTACACTTATACATAATCACTCAGGCCAAATGAGCACAAAATTGAAAACAAGTAAGCATAGTAGCACTGCCAAGGAGCAGGCGAGCACCTGCAATCACAGAAGCTTTTGAAACATAATTTACCTGCAATGTAATCTCTAATGTCTAGCATTACGCAGTTCTGTAAAGTACACTCATACATAATCACTCAGGCCAAATGAGCACAAAATTGAAAACAAGTAAGCATAGTAGCACCGCCAGTGTGCAGGCAAGCACCTGCAATCAAAGAAGCTTTTGAAACATAATTTACCTGCAATGTAATCTCTAGTATCAAGCATTACGGAGTTCTGTAAAGTACACTCATACATAATCACTCAGGCCAAATGCCCAAAATTGAAAGCAAGTAAGCATAGTAGCACCGCCAGTGAGCAGACGAGAACCTGCAATCACAGAAGCTTTTGAAACATAATTTACCTGCAATGTAATCAGCAGCATTCTTGCTCTTCAGAATAAAAATAATATTTGCAATATCATAACACAGAGCAGAAGACAACAAAGTAGTGATTAAATAGCTACTAGTATTCACCAAGCCCAAGGATCTCCATGCCAAGCTGGTCGAGCAGGTCATGTTCCCGGTCCAGTATGTCCGACCACCAGTGCGTCACCTGGTTGTAGGTGCGCCAGACCCCAGACTCACCAATACATGGCCCGGCACACCTTACCCCATAGCTTGCAATGCTCCCGGTGGCCGTACCAGGTTACGGGTCTGCCACGACAGTCATGGGGAGGTGGCGCTGCACGAAGAAGACCAGTGCGGCCACCTCCACGCGCTGAAGATCTCCCTGGGATTTACAGCCTCCCCCCTTAAGCGCCCGCAAGGGAGCCGGCCACGGGGTGCGGGACCCTTCCCCTTCAGGTTTTTGCCGGCTCCCTTTGCCATGGTCCTGGACAGTTAAAGGAAAATAAAATAGGAAAGAATAGGGAAATAGTAAATAAAAGAAAAGAGAGTTAAAACAAGTAGTTTTAAAGTAAAGAAAAGTAGAAAAAAAACACAAAATATAGATGTACAAAAAAAGAGTAATAGATAATGAGTAAAAAAGATTTTTAAAAAGTTCAAACAAACAAAGGATTACAAAGATTGAAGGAGGATTGAAAAAGCATGCCCGAACCATAGCAATAAATGAAAAACAAGATGGCCGCGCCCATTGCGACCACGTGGGTAAGTTTGCCCGATATTTCCCCCGCGAGCACCCAAAAACGGACACAAACATGCAATTGTGCCCGTACGAAGGAAATGCACAACGCGAGCATGTAACTTGTGCCCGGAAACGGAAATACGGAACGCGAACACTGAAAACAAGATGGCCGTGCCCATGTACGATCGCATGCCTAACTTCGCGGTAGCTGCGCTGAAAAAAATCCAGCGAACATGCAAAAATAAAAAAATCTGCAAGTTCGCAAAAGTTTGCCTATTTTGCGGTCTGCGAGTATGCTTTCGCATGAATTTGCGTACCGCGAATTCACAAAATTCGCCCATACTTACTTTGCTGGTATCCACCATGGAAGCCGTTAGCATGAGTGAATAAAGTCAAATGATAAAATTAAGCGGTGATGAATTTGTGTGAATGAATTATAATGCCATGGAAACTGGGGGGGAGCAGTAAATCTATTGTGTACTGTGTGGCAGGTCGCTCTGCTCTGACTTGATAGTACAGTAGTGTATCTACTGCTGTGAGCGCGTGTGTGTTAGTGTCAATGGCCGTCTGGGTATAGGTCTGCAAAGACTGTGATGCCAAGAACGCTGGTGCGACCAGCAGCGCCCCTGTCCTGTAGTGAGCAAAACATGGGATTGTCTGCCAGTGATGCAGAGGGTGCATATAGCGTTGTGCGCCCAACTCATTGACGGATGCCATCTCATGCCCAGTACACACATTCCACAGTGTTTATATCGGCCTTGTGTCCCTTGTACAGTTGGAATAATGCAGTTGCGAGCTGCCATGGGAACGCTGGGTCCCACTCCACTGATAAATGGGTTTGGAACATGGTGGGATGGAGGAAAAAATGAAAGAAGCTCATCTGAGCACATAGGCTATACAACTGCATTTCCGGTTCACCAAGTCCTCTGTCTGCCGATGGCAACGCAAGAAGCTCGTAAGAAATCCTCGGCTGTAGATTCACCTACATGAGCGTGATCATGTTAGGTCGTAGTTTCTTAAAGAACTATGCAGTGAGTGGGAGCGGAACATTGACGAAGAGATATAAAAACTTCGGGAGTACTATCATTTGCCTATAGCCATGCGCCCGGAGAGGGATAATGTTAATTTAGTCCACATCTTAGATCAGTTTTCTGGTGGCCAGGTTTGGATATTGAGACTGAGAAGAAGATTTGTGAATGTCATATAGAGAAAGTAAAAAGTTGATAAAACTAGATGCGTGCCCATGGTTTGCAGAGAATTTCCTAGAGGGCCGTTGCAAGACATAGCACTTGATTTGATGGGTTCATTGAAGGGCATGAGGTCTACACCCTATTTATTTGTTGTTCTTGATCTATTCTCAAGATAGCCTAAAGTAGTGTGTGTGTCTGATATCACCTCAGGAGCAGTTATTCGTTTTTTGAAATGTTGTTAAGTAGAGATGGGGTACTGAGCAGTATACTGCCAGACAAAGGGGTACAATTTTTCTCAAGAGAATTAGAGATTTCTTTGTGTCATATGGTGTAGAACACAAGAAGTCACATTTTTAATATCGCAAATCTAATGGTATGGTAGAAAGATTCAATGGGACACTTAGAAGAGAGATATCAGTTAGATAAGAATAGTGGACTAGATTGGAAAAATGAGCTGCAGAATTGTTAATTTACCATTGTCTTTCCCCTCATATGACAACAGGAAAGTCTCTGCTTGAACTTTTCAGAGGGAGAAACCACAATTCTAAATTGGTGTTGCGATGGATTGTTAGAAATAAATGTTGGGTGAATGTCTCTATAGATGATAGTTGGAGAATCAAGAGCATGAGAAGATGGTTAAACGGAAACTACTTTTTGATGCTAGACATGTGTGAGAGAATGGAATATTAATGTGGGTGACTGGTTAAAAACTAAAGATCTAGTGGGAAATCATCCTGAGAAAAAACTGTACTTGTTAACTGCATTGACTGCAAGACCTGAGCTGCCATCAGGCTTCCCGATGCGTTCCTCCCAATTCACTTTACCTGAATTAGTGTTAACCTGATACTCTTACAATCACAGGCTCATTAGCCCTACTGGCAACGACCCCCTGGATGGACCCTTGGATCCCACTCCTTATCCAGAATATTCACACATACGTCTCCCATGCGACCCTGTTTGGAGTAATGATTAACAATATACGGGAGTCACAGGAGTTCCAGCTCGGTATTTAATTAATATTTCTGTAGCCTGAAGTTCTTCTAAATTCTGCAAGTCTTAAGCACGTTAGCCGGAGTGATAACGCAATTGGAAAAAAACATCTCCTCGCTTCGCTATTTCCTTGTTAGAATTGGCGCTTGTTCATCTATATCAATTCTAGGTGCTCACACACCTTGTCCTGATAATGATATCAATTTGATGAGATTGAAACTCCGTCGACCACAGAATAATTTGACTCCCTTTTACTATACAAAAACTTCAGAAAGGAGTCTAAGGATCTTGTTGTTTTGTACTGTTGCATATTTTTAATATTCCCACTCGCCAGTGCACACTTTCTTCGGGAAACAGCCATTACAACGCAACTAAAACAACGCACTTCCATTACAACAAAACTTTTACAAAGCAGGACCCATTACAATGCATGCCATTACAACGCAGCTGCTATTACAACGCATGCCATTACAACGTAAGTGTGGGTAAGTATTTAATAAAATTTTAACCCTTTCACCATCCAACACTTACCCTACTATTACACCCCATGGAGTTAGAATAGTAATTTTAACCCATACACTATCCAACACTTACACTACTATTACACCCCATGGAGTTGGAATAGTAATTTTAACCCATACACTATCCAACACGTACACTACTATTAAATTCCATTAATGAAAAAAAGAAATACTTGCCCATACTTACATTGTAATGGCATGCATTGTAATAGCAGCTGTGTTGTAATGGCATGCGTTGTAATGGCATGCGTTGTAATGGATCCTGCATTGTAAAAGTTTTGTTGTAATGGTATGCGTTGTGAATGTATGCGTTGTAATGTCATACATCCCTTTCTTCACATGACTGTGAACACCTTATCATAATTTTAAAAACATTAAAAAATATATGCAATAAATAAATGAATAAATAAACTGCTTTACAAAGTTAAGTACTGTCCTACTTTTACATTTGTTTGTTATGTATTAGGTATTGTTGTGTCTTTTGAAAAAGATGTTTAATACCGTTGGTGTTTTTTAAATCTATGAGACCATTTGGCGTCAGTGAATTACTGCTTCTTTCACCCCACGTTCTCGAAAACTGTGGGGTCCCCTTGTTCTACAATACATTCTTTTCAGGAATTACATCAGAACTGAGGATGGCAAAATTTGGAACCTTAATAGAGCAGTTCTTTAAAAGCATCAGGAGGCTGGCCATGTGGGGTTAGACTCTAATTCTGAAGGTTTTAATACAATCACAAAATAATTTTGTAGTTCATTGTTAGACCTGGCACCATTGGCGTGGGTCTCCCTTCCATTTTTTGCTGTTGCCTCATGTATTTTTGCTGATGTTATATGCTATGGGCCCTTTGCCACTGCTATCCAGTGCCACAGTGCAAGTGCTCCCTATTGTAAATTGTTGTAATAATAAGTGATTCCATGTTTGGCTATTTCGTTTACTTGTCAGACCCTAGTCTAGTGCACTGAGTGTGCCCAGGGCGTGTAAATCCAAATGCTGCTGGTGGGCCTGCAGCACTGGTTGTGCCACCCAAAGAAGCAGCCTTGTAAAATGTGTCTAAGGTCTGCCATTGCAGAGCCTGCGTGCAGTCTGGTACTGTCATGCTGAATGGGCAAGTCCACCCACTTCCCAGTCCCTAAACCTTCCCTTTTCTTCATATCAGTCATCCCTATGGTAGGCTCAAAGGCAGAGTGCATTGTAAGTATAAGATAGGACAAGCCCTGATGTGTGGCATGTCCTAATAGTGAATTACAGCCATTTTCGTGTTTCACTATTGCAAGGCTACCTGTTCTTCATAGGCCATATTGGTCTGTTAGAGTTATTTCATTGTATAATCCTAACTGTCTCAGAGAACATGGTAGAAATTCGAGTTTAGTATGCCTGAACTCAGAATAATAAAATACATCTTTTAGTAAAGTTTATTTTAATATTCTGTGTTTGCAAATGCCACTTTTAAAAAGTAGGTATTTGCTTGTCTAACCATTCAAACCTGCCTCTGCTAGGTTGTGTATTCCTATGTCTGGTTTTGTGAGTGACAGGGCTGGGGAATTCCAGGAGACAGGCTGAGCCACCCAGTGGTGAATAGAGAGATCTGCATCTAGATGGGAGGGAGGAGTTGCACCTGAACCTTGAATAGGGCTGTGCCTGCCTTCCACAGTGCTGGCTCCACCCCCTGGGGAGCGTCTGATGTCTCTGCCCTGCACACTGAAAGAAGAGAAGGAGTCCTGTAAACAAAGTGCTCCAGGACTGTACTTGCCTTCCACAATGCTGGCTCCACCTCCTGTGGGGCGTCGGAAGTGCCTGCCCTGCACTGTGAAAGGAAAGGAGAAGTCTGGTAAAAAGAGTGCTTCAGAACTGGTTTGGACTGGGCAAAGGTCCCTCTACCCTCAGAGAAAATGGATTTTGGGGTATAAATATTGGGACCCTGATCCCAAGAAATTAGATCACATTGGACTACAAGAAGAAACCTTTACTGAGGAGAGGGACCTGAAGAAACTAAGGAGAGACTATTCCCAAGCTGAAGTGCTGCTTGGTGGATTGGCCTGCAGTGGTTGCTTTACTGCCAGAGGAAGGAGAAAGGAACTTTGCGTACTTTGCTTTCAAATTGTGAAGGATCTATAAGGGATTGGAAAAGAGCTTGCCTCCTGCTGAAGTCTCAGGAACAACAGACTTCAACCCCAGAGTTCTTGTGGAAGGGCCTGCGGCTGTTTTTGGCCTTCTGAGGAACTGCGTGTCGCAAGGAGCTAGATGCGCGACGCAACGAAGAGGAAGCTTGTCGCCGTCGCTGCTGCTGCCGTCGCAACTCCGAAGGAGGGTGTCACCGCTGTAGTTGTTGCACTGCACCGCATCAGGAGAAGAATCTCGCAACGAGGTCAGAGCGTGTCTCCATCGCTGTGCCTGCCGTCGCAACTCCGAAGGAGGGTGTCGCTGCTGGAACTGTCGCATTGCACCACAACGACCAAGAGAACCTCGCATCCCCGAGAAGTGAGCTGCCAGACGACCTGCTGCCATCGCATCTTGGATGTCGCCGCTGTAGTTGTCGCATCAAGTGGAAGCTTCACGCATCATGGGAGAAGAGCGTCGCCGCTGGAACTGTTGTCGCCGCATCGTAAGGGTGTCGCCGCTGCAGTCCACGCATCGAACCGAGAGCTTCTCGCATCCCCGAGAAGCGTGCCGCATCTGGAAGATCTTCACATCTTTATTTCTTTGTACCTGAACTTTGCTGCATTTCCCATCGCTGCGACATTACTTGTCGTGGAAGCGCAACGCAACCTAAGGTACATTGACGCAGAGTGTTGCATCTAAGAACTGAACTGAACTAAGCTTACATCTACCATCTTAAAGTAATCATAGTGTGTATTTTTGTCATTCATGATCATGTGGTAACTCTATATAAAGTCTTCTTATTTTTTATATAAAACCTGTGTAGTGTCCATTTGTAGTGTTGTCACTGGGTTACTGTATGTAGTCACAACTGCTTAACTTACAACGCCTCTGAAATAAGCATTGACTGCTCGCGCCATGCAACCTAGAGGGTGAGCAAGGGTTATTTGAGGAGTGTAATCCCCCTTATCCTGACTAGAGGAGAGGGTCGCTATTTGTCACAAGTACCTACCTGTGCCAACTAGAGACCCCCAAATCTAACATTCATCAAATGGAAATGATTATAGTTCTTCATGTGGAAGAATTGTAATGTCAGAAAATGTTAAGCCAAGAAGGTTCCACAATGTACCCAATTATCTCCATGACTATGTAAGAACATGAATGTGCAGTTAGTATATTTATTATTTTGTTACTGTGCTTTTTATGTCTGAAATGTTTCTTTATAATATATCTGTAATTATTTTTTTAATTGAACCAGTATGTCAATTTGTACAGTTTATTATTTATAAATTCTTGTGTCTTTGTTTAAAGGGGAAAGATGCATGGTTTTAGCATAAATATTGTTCTAACCGCTCCAGCGCAGGCAGAAAGGACAGAAATGCCTTGATACGCTGCCCTATGCCAAAATGTCATAAGTGAGGCCTGTAGTATGTATCTAACAGCACTATTGGTATTATCTGAATTATCTGTATGTAGACAAAAGAAAAAAAACCTGACTTTACTTTTTCAGAATTACACATACAGTATTTAGATGATTTAGTTCAGCGTTTGCAATCGCAATTCAGGTAAGTGGGATGTAACAGCCTCGAAAAGTAAGCAAACGCTTCAAGTAAGTGGTAATTTGCGATTTCCTTGAAAAATGCACTTTTTTGCATTTTTCAAAGTGCCATGTGCACACATACATGCCTTTGGGCATGTATGTGTGCCACATGCGCACACAGGTACATTACAGGGTGTCCTTTTGGCACCCTGGCACCCTTGAATTTGCATTCGCAATTTGCGATTCTCTAATTGAGAATCGCAAATTGCGAATTTCTCCCCATTCATTCCTATGGGCCTCAAGGCTTCCGGTCCAGGAAAGACATGGCTTGGAAGTTCGGGCTGGACTGTTCCCATGAGTCACAGGGTCAAGGCTGATTTGCATATCGCCATGTCTGAACTGGGGTGGTGTGGAGTGCAAAAAAACGATGGATTTAGGCCCAGATCTCTGTACTGGGGTGAATGTATGACATTGTTCTGCATTCTGTCCATCAATTGTTGTTTTTGCACCTATAGGTTTATAGCACTGCAGTAGCTCTATTGATATTATCTTCATTATCTGCAACAAGCCAAATGAGCAAAAAACACACCTTTACACATTCAGAATGACACCTACAGTATTTAGATTATTATAGCTTTGTAGAAAGCCAGCAGCATATTTAACTTTTTGAAAACAGTAAAGTATCAGTAACAGGGACCGGGCATAACTGGTACCATAAAATGTTTTCCCAAAACGGATCAGAAAATCAAGTGCCATCTGCACAGCCTGGACTGGCAACAATTTTTCCAATCGAGTTTTCATGTAGATGAACATAATTACAACCGTGATTCTAACTTTGAAACAGCCAAAGTAATCTGGGAAACTGGATCCGAAGAACAGGGCCTGAAATTATATGCGTTTGCTGTTAAAAATGTTAAAGCAAGTTGAATAGAAGGTCCAACATGCAATATTTGTTCATACTAGCAAACAACTAGATGATAAATATATGAAAATATCGTTCACCTAGTTTTACTTACTATTGTCAAACTAGAGAGTGTTTCTTTGCTGGTGCCAGATTTCCATTTAAAAAAAGCAATTTTCTACACATTGTGATGCTTTTACATTCATCTTAGGGATGCCATCATTAGGAGCTATATTATTATACATCAGTAGGTTAGAAGCAGTGCTTAATTTGAGCTAGCGGTAGCCGGTGGAGGCTACTGGCACTTATTTTTTGCATCAAACCTAGTAGAGAGGATAAAACATGGAGATGGTAAAGACGGAGGAAGAGAAAGACAACAAAACTCTCACAAAGTGAGAAGCAGGAAGCTGCAAGAATGAGAAAAAGAAACAGGGAGTGTCGGGCAGTGGATTAAAGACTACTAGCGGTGGTATTTAGATGCCGAAATGTAATTGGATCGGCCACGGTATTCTGAACAAATCTTCGGTCACAGGCTCTCATTCTTTCTCAAATGAATTCCTACTTAGTATAAAGAACCAAACTGAAAAAGCTTTGGGCACACTAAGCTTGTTTTACTTGATGTTGGAGTTTTATAGGTTGGGCACAGAATTCATTAAGTGGGTGCAATTGCTTTACACAACGCCAAATACATGGATGCGTATTGAGCCCTTGGCTTGATTGCCAAGGCACCAGGGTCTGAACTTGGGGCTATCTCTCTTTATGCAGATGATGCATTAATATATCTCTAAGCTTAAAAAAATACCATAATGCAACTCCTTAATGATTTTGACGAATGCCAGGTTTCTACATTTAATTGGGATGAATCTTTTTTTTGTTTCCGCTGCTCAAATTATCACAGGAAAGGAGGGAGGCCCTACCTATCACTCAGCTTTAGCAGAAATTGGACAATTTAAAATATCTGAGTGTTAACATTTATCATGCTATGGAGACTTCATGGAAGGGAACATGGGGAGGGTTCTTTCATCTATACATATCTATACATCACTCTGTGCAGTTATGGTATCCACTGCTTCTGTGGCTATTGGGCAGAAGGAAATTTTCAAAGATGCAATTTTTGCCCAGGCTGCTATACTTATTTTGCAGCCCTACTGGTAATCTTAAAGAGGTCCTTTTTTTAAAGAACTGCAGATACTACTCTAATCCCGGGGCTGGAGTGCAGGTAGACCTAGAGTCACACTAAAGAACATTTATGCCCGTTTGATTGCTCGGGGGGCCCCCAACTAGGAACTTTATTTTGCTGTGGTGCAACTGCAATGGCCAATAAGGGACAGACTAATTTGCATGTAGCCAGGTTCTGAGCTGGGATGGTGCAGTGAGCTAAAAAACGGTGATGGATCAAACCCTGATCTTTGGGCTGGGTAGGAGTGTTCTGCTTAATTCAGATACTATGTCCATCACCATCCCCTTTTCTGAATCAATAGGATGGCTGGGGCACGGACAGAACTCAGAAAGAGACGAGGCTTGAAGGTCAGAACTTATTGAAGTGGCTCAATGGATCCCTACTACCCACGTCGTGAATATTATGCCATTGACTATGGCCAGAAGGTGTTGGAGTGTGTATGTAAGAGGAGAAGATTATTCAGTTCCTTATGCACCTGTGTGTTTTATAAATATGCTGTACACTGAAGTCACAGATGCATGGACAGAAACAGGCATAGCGGTTTGGGGCGATCTAGTAGAAGATGGAAAGCTGAGGTCTTTCGATAATCTGATGGTGTGGGATGAGGAAAACTCGTGCTGTGCTCGGCATTGACACGAGTGATGGGTCAGATATGGGGTCAGTACTTGATATACCCAAGGCCACACTTGTATTAACAGTCCTGGTGATAAATGGACAGAATAAAAAGAAAATGACATGCTTAAATCAGGCATCAAAGGGTTGCAGCTTTTCATGGACTTAAAGTCTGGTGGGAACTTAAATGAACCAAGACAATTCACCTGTGGACTGCGAAAGAGGTGTACATTCAATTAAGAAGACTTGAATTTATGCCAGACTAAAATACACAGATTCCAATTTCCTGCACCACAAATATGTGACCCCGAAATGACTGAGTTACACGTACAGCTGTCCCAGATACATGGAGCCTGTGGCTGACTTTTATGATATAGTATGCTGTGCCTTGTGATAGCCCAGTTCTGGAAGGCATTCTTAATTTGTGTGATGAGTGTTGTGGGTGTACTTGTCCCTTATGGACATTACAGTGTTTGTTGAACACAAGACCTGTCACGAAAAGCACGAAGTACAGCAGCGTTTTTTGAAGTCTGGCCATAATAAAGCAGAGCTTAGTCATTGTGTGGAAGTCTCCCACCGCCCCTTACTGACAGAATTGCATAAAGACCTAAGGAAATCGACACAGGCTGAAATAGCATTGAGACCCGTCGCTGTGATGAGAAACCAGGTAGGTGGGAGATATGACAAATGGGGTGATTTCTTGAAAGACTTGAGGCTAAATTGGACCAGTGGCCCCTTGAGGTCGCCCACATTTGAACGTGTAAAGGTCTGAGTTTTCCTTTTTAATGGGTTAGTGAGAGACACCAAGGTGGGGAGTTATGCCACATCTAATGAACCAGACGATGTGTTCAGTTGTTTAGCTTGGGAAATTGCAGCCAATAATAAAACCGTTGGAGAAGAGGTTAGCCATCCAAGCCTTCCTCCAATGATTTATTGATCGTGATGTAGTGATAAGCGGTGTTGATGCAGAGGAGTCAGCCCCCTTCTTTACCCCCCTGCAACAGACCTTTTTAGTGTGCATGAGAAATGAAAGAGTGAGGTTCAGTTTCAATTCACAATTACAGTGCAACCCATTTGGTTATACAGTGAAGCACAGAGTTGATAAGTAGGGTTAAGTATGAATGTATTACAAATTCAAAGCCAATGTGATCTAAGTCAGTCTCAGAAACATAGTATAATAATAATACTAATAATAACAAAAAATAATAATAATAATAAGTAAGATTATAAATCGGGCTCCCGGTTTCATGGTATTAATTATTTTGCCATTTCCGTCTGTATTTATCCATATTTATTTTTTGGGATTTTTTTCTGTATTTATGCACATTTATTTTTGCCACAAGTAAAAGACGATGCTACAGCTGGTATTTTACCACATTTATTTAAATTGACAATGCACACACGCGCTCACTTAAACTAGCGGGTTGTTTTGGCTTTAGCAGTGCTTTAAATGGTCCGGTAATGAGTATTTTGAAAAGGAGAGTACCTGTGATTCTCAGTTCTGCTATAAAAACACTTTAGGATAGAGTACATGCACTTTCAAATTTAAAATATAGACAGAACTCCTCGGGTGAAAAATTACCTGATGCTGGTTAACAGAACAGATGCTTTCCTTACATAAATGCAATATTTTTCTATTATTCCATGCGCTTCACATTTTACCTTTCCCTCAATACCTCTGTCTTGGGCAGTCTGACATTCCTTCCACCTCCCCTCTTTGCCTCCCTGCCACCAGCAATCTGCCCCTCATTCTCCCTCTTTTCCCTTACAGGCACGTTCGCGTACCACAGATTACTTATGATGTGTTCCATCATTAACTATGAATTAAATCACAGAGGGATTGTTAATGGGTTAGACATTTGCCTTGCAAAGGGTGCTAGGAGACTTTCATGCCAAAGAAATGTTAAGTTAATATCTATATATGTACTGCAAATAAAGTTAAGAAAATCATGGGGGTGGTACAAAATATTAACCCCTTCGGCGCTCATGACGAGCTCAGCTCGTCATGAGGCACGGTGCTCGTGTGCTCATGACGAGCTACTCTCGTCATGACCACACCCATTATCATTATGGCCCAGCACAGCAGAGGAATATCCTGCGCAGCTAAGGTGTTTACCAGAGGAACAGCTATCAGTGGTACAGCAAGTGCAGTGACACCAGAGCCCTAGGGCCCTACTATAGCTGCACTTCACCGCACAAATTGTGGACCAAAAGGGTTCCAATTTCCTACTTGCTTATGGCAAATTTGCTACGCCACTCACTGCATATTCCTGTGTGGGCTCCACACGCAGACATTGTAGTGGGGGGAGATGTAGGGTAGGGTTGTTGACCTGATGCCTGACAGAGCTGTGTAGAAAATGTGCGGTGGTGGTGGAAAGCTCAGCAAGGGAAGAGACTCTCCTGTCCTCTAAGGAACCAGAGCAGGCTACATAGGATAGATCTGTCACAGTATTGTTTCTCTCAGCAAACCCCCCCCCCCCCCCCACCCAGGATTTCAATTGCTGGGTGTGACATCTCTTTAGGCGATACCTCATTATACTGAAATGTGCCCGCTGGACATAGCTTGGAAGAGCTCGCCACCCCGCCTGTGCAACATTGCATAACTGTGGAGTGAAATGGAGAAACGCACTTCAAGAAATACAAAAATACCTGGGAGCTAACGAACAGGCAAATGAACAGAGATGCAGAGGCGCATCCCCCGAACTCACAAGAAATATAACTTTCTGATGGGCAAGATACGTTCTCATATATTGACCTTCATCTAATGCAGCGAGTCACGAGGAAACAGGAAAGGATATCCTCCAAGCCCCCCCCCCCACCAATGAGTCACAAAATACCAAGAAAAGAAACTATTTTTCAGAAGTTGTGCTTGTTTAAATGTCTCGTATTTCATTACGAGGAGACCTGATCAATCATTATGCGCTTGAAAATAAGGGACTAATTAAATACATGTATTCAACATCATGTTGTGGTACATCATTATTTTAATGTATAAAATACAATCAAAGGTTGAAAAACCTTGTCAAATGTTTTCTACATTTGCAATGATCTCACATTAATCATTCTCAATTAGATGCTTTTCTCATCAAATTATTGTACATTTTACAGGGTTCAAGTTCTATAACATGAAACAAAACAATATTTTTCTTTTGAGGAAACACAAGAAACAAGCTTGAATAAGCAAAAAAGTATTATTTATTTCACAGATGAGGCTAATGGTAATATCGCACCTTTTCAAAAGATCGTGAGCAGTGAGAGGAATTATTGACAGCGTTAACGCCCAATGGCCCCAATTGTCCTTGTAGCTGTACTGCATTAATGGCTGTGGTTGTTTGAGGACCTGAGCATTCTGAGCGCGAAAACACACAACATAAACACATTTACAGTTCAAAGCTATGACACAGTTTTAACAAAACTGCAATACCTCCTTATACGAGGAAAAATCATCTTCTTTTAGGTTTAAAAAAGCAGAGTGACAGGATGCCCTGCTGCAGCACTGTGAATTTAAGTGCTTAAAACGTGCACTGTATGTGGCCTGGGACAGGAGGAGTCAGGGGCGTTGGGGGAGGCTATGGCATGGGGTGAAAGAATAAAGCTTCATTAACAAATAAGTGGTCTTTCAAAGTACCTGTGAAGTACTGTGGTGCGGCTGGCTGTGTGTGTGTGCGCCCAGGAAGGAATTTCCAGCAGCAGGAAGGGGGCCTGGAGAGAACTCTGGATTCGAGCGCAGCAACGTTTTCTAGTATTTTGCCGTTTCTAAATATAAATACAGACAAAGGAAATATAGATTTCCGTCTGCATTTATATGTAGAAATCCGTAAAAACACAAAACCGGGAGCCCTAATTATAAAGCTCATGGTTACACTCACTAGTGTGTCCCCGCGCTGCACCCAGTTGCCCTCTCTGTAGCAGTAAACCTAAGAAGCTGAGAGGTAAACCTATATGTGGAAGAGCCAGGTCTTTAATTTTATTTTGAAGAGCCTTATTGATGGTTCTGTCAGGAGAACGAGAGGGAGGGCATTCCAGTGTTTAGCGGCTAGGAAGCTGAAGGACCGCCCACCCATTCTCAGTCTTTTGATTACTGGGACCTTCACGTGTCTCATCCCCAATGTCCGCGGAGCCCAGGTAGGAATGTAGGGGGACGTTAGACCATGGAGATAGCTAGGTCAGTTTCCCTGCAGAATGCGTGAACTGACAAATAAGGCTTTAAAAAGGATTCTCTGCCTCACCGGGAGCCAGTGTAGGGCAGCGAGGGCATTCCTGGAGGGAGATCTCCTGGGGAGCATCAGAAAAAGGCGAGTCGCCGCATTCTGAATGCATTGCCGTCTCTGTGCACACTTACCACTGGCTCCTAAATATAGAGCGTTCCCGTAGTCCAGGCGGGAAGTCACCTACGCATGGACTAGAGTTATCCTGGCAGCTACGGGGAGCACACCTAAGATCTTCCAAAGGCCTTTCATTATTCCGAAGCACTTCCGGCCACCGTCCTTGTGTGGTGAGCGAATGAGAGCTTAGAATCCAGCCACATCCCTAAGTTCTTAACCTGGTTACTGGGGGCGGGGGTGGGGCCCAGGTTCTGCGGCCACCACATCGACGACCATAATGAGGGAGCCTTAACTATGGTTAGAACCTCTGTCTTACTGCCATTTAACTTTAAACAGTTACTTGACTTCCAGACTGCAAGCTTGGTGGCTGCCTCTTCGTGGGATTGAGATAGTGACACCAGTATTATAAAAAAAATGCCAAAATGACATACAGCCTTTATCCTCAGTAGCAAGTAATGGATGAGGACTTTAGTGGCAATCATACAAAGTATTAGAAAAACTATCTGATGATGAGCTTGGAAGTTGCAGTCTCCTGTCCATACTGCATGAGGAATTCTAATTTCTCCTGCTAATCTAAACTAAAGAATGCTAAATGAATCCTCAAATAGATCCAATAAAGCAGAAAGGTATCAGCATAGGAGAACTTTGCTAGAAGTTCTCTAAAACTAGAGTATTGCATAAGTCACACAATGCGAATACTGCATAGAGGTCTGTAACTCTCCTAGTCTGAAAAGAATCTGAATAAAGCTAAAGAGTATTCCCTAGTTATACCCACAAAAACCCTTATGGAGCAGTATCAAAGGTCCACTTAGTGACTGATTTCAAACAGTACTCTTTTGACAGACACACTTGTAATTTTTCTTCTTTGATCCACGTAATCAATGCGGCCTTTGATTTCATCTCCTCATTCTACACAGAAAGTTGTCCCCCCTCTGCTCATTAATTTTTAGCACTCTGACTCCCCTCATACTTCCCTATCTTGTTTACAAAATGAGCCTTTATCCATTCATTATTTCATGTACCAGGCACCTGAAGAGGAATGAAAAACACTGCACCCAAATAAAACATTCACATTGAAGGCTAAACTTAGCGAAAGCCAAATGCTTACGGTCAAGCTAGCAAAACTTAGATTTCAATACATTTAACTGCGTAAATGCAGATACATAGACAGTCACCTTATAAGTGTAAACTGTCATTCTGATAGATACATATTCCATTATAGAGTAATTGCAGGATACCTTTAAGAAAATATGTGAATACATGAAAATTAATCAATGTCAATAAAACACACAATTGTAAACATGTATGAGAACTGCATTCGTTGTCACTGGGAAAGGCACATTAGTGTACACACATATATGAATGAAGAGGTGACATGGTAAATGCACTTTCTATATGGCTTTAAGTTCACTTCACTTCATTAGCTACACTGTTAGAAAGCAGAGGTCGGTACCTTTGTCCAAGTTGATACACTTCTTCCTAGTCAGGGTAAGGGGGATACACTTTTAAAATAACCCCTGCTCACCCCCTTGGTAGCTTCGCTTGAGCAGACAGGCTTATCTCAGAGGTAGTGTGTAACATATTTGTGAACAAACACAGCAATGGAGTGAAAACACTACAAATTGACACAACACCAGTTTAGAAAAATAAGTAATCTTTATCTAAACCAAACAAGACCAAAATGACAAAAATCCAATATTCAGTACTAAAAATATGATTCTTAAAAGGTAGAAACAATTCTGTTCCAAGAAAATGCTGGATGCAACACTTTTACACAAAGTACCTTGGATGCTTTGAAAAATGCTAGCAAAAAGGGTCGCAGGAAAGGTGATGAGTCAGTTCCTGACACTCAGTGAAGGTGGTGCGTCAGTTTCTTGATTCGGGCGAGGTGATGCGTTGGTTCCTTACTGCTGTGCAGGGGAGCAGATGTGTTGGTTCTTTACAGGAGAGGAGGTGATGCGTCCGTTTCTTACTGTGTGGGGAGGTGAGGTGTCGGTTTCTTACTGTGTCCCCCAACGATGCGTCAGACTTGACGCTGCGTGACAATCGGGTACTATGCGATGCGTGAAGACCCAGAATGAGCTGCAATGATTTCAGCCGCGTTCCCTCGATGCGTCGGTTCTTCCACGACAGGGCCTGCGTCAGAATTGGTGCAGTATTCTCAGACTTTGGAGATCGGTGCACAGGATTTGTTGCACGGCAAACACTTCAGCAGCAAGTACGCGCTGCCTCGATTCTTTGGCGATGGTGATGCGGCAGAAAATTCTTCTTGCACAGCTGCGATGCATCAGAAACAGGTGAAGCTTTGATTTTCACAATCCCAAAGCAACCTCCAGAGGTCCAGAACACTGTCAGGTACCACTCTGCATAGGAGTTCAGGGGGGATTGGTGGTGGAGTCTTTGTGTCCCTGAAACTTCAGAACAGGAGGCAAGCTCTATTTTAAGCCTGGGAGCTATTCTACAAGCAGGGGACACAGCACACAGACAAGTCTTTTTCATTCCCATGCAGAAAGTAGCCACTGCAGGCCAACCCCAGACAGCAAACAGCACAGGGTTAGTATTCCTCCTCATTTTCTCTAGCTCTTCTCCCTGGTAAAAATGCATCTTGATTCCCAGAAGTGGTCTAAAAGTCTGGGGTCTGGGCCCCTCTTTTTATAATACAAAATCTTTTGTTCTCTGTGGCAGAGAAGGTCTGTGCCCAGCCAAAACCAGCTCTGTCTTCTCTGGTGCAGCTTCCTGTCAGGAGGTGAAAACAGAACTGTCCTTGGCAGACCAGGCCCATTCAGGTGTGAAAGAAATCTCCTCCCCTTACTCTGAATGCAGGCCAGGTATATTCAACCCAACCCTGACTTGCTCTGGAAAGGCAGGACACTGTATGGTTAGGCAAGAAAATACCTACCTTCTAAAAGTGGTATTTTCAAACACTGAATGTAAAAATCACACCCACTAAAATATGCATCTTAACATTCTGAGTAAAGGCATATCAAACTTTATTTTCCTATTTTGTTCCCATGGGCAGCAATGTTCATAAGATGTTATGAGTAAACTCAACATTCTATCCCATGGGAACAGGAAGCCTTACAATAATGAAAAACAAAATTAGCAGTATTTCACTATCAGGACATGCCACCCACACCAGGGTATGGCCAACCTTTTACATACACTGCAACCTGCCCATAGGGGTACAGTGGGCCTACCTTAGGGGTGACTAACAAATAAGAAAAAGGAAAGTTAAGGCCTGGAAAGTGGGTGCACTTGCCAGGTCGACATGACAGTACTAGACTGCACACAGGCACTACAATTGCAGTCCTGAGACCTTGTTGCAAGGCTGCTTGTGTAGATGGCACTATCAGTGCTGCAAGTCCACTAGCAGCATTTGGTTTACAGGCCCTTGGCACACATGGCGCACTGTGGTGCACTGTATTAGGGATTTAATAGTAAACCAAATAAACCGATCATGGAAACAACAATCCATAACACCAATTTACTATGGAAGCAATTGCACTTTGGTACTGATCAGAAGTGGGAAAGTGCCCAAAGCATCTAGACCAGCAAATCAAAATCCATCACACAGTAAAAATACAGGAGGCAAAATGCAAAAAATGCAGGGGAAACCCACGTCAAGGCTGCCGGGTCGAACACACACCATATCATATGAGTACATAGGCCCTTAATAAACATATATGTCACCTAATCAACAATAACGAGGGTGGAGAAAAAATTGCCCCTATCGCCTATCAAGCCATCTCAGATAACAATCTGATCTTATAAGAAGATAGATCATCCAAAACCGGAAGATCTTCATCTTGAATCTACCAGATGTTTCATATTGTCATAGTATTTACTCTGACTCTCCTCTAACTCTACATCTGCTCTCTTCCTTTTCACTCCCCGTCTGACTTGAGCATATTTAGATCTCTTAAAGATTATGAATAGGAATATCACGCAGAGAACAATTATTAAAAGGGTCTTTAAAATGGCACCCAGATTTCCACTTCTCAGATTTCCAAACCACCTGCCTACAGCAGAGAATCCATTTCCAATGGCCTTCCAAGCTCCTGTTGCTTCCAATCCTTTCAAATACTTCATCAACCTAGATATATTCCAGATATATTAATCAAGATCCTGACTTTCATCTGGTATATAAGTACAGCATTGCTGAACTTTGAGCATCCAGCTAACTCCACCCTCTTTGCGAGTTAAAGGTCTAAAACTAGTCAATTCTGGAAAACCATGGACCTAATCGCAATCATCTCAGTATTTACAAGTAATAAGGAATTTGCTGTGCTAGTAGCTAACTTTGCCACAATAGTAGATAGCGTTGTAATCTTCAGATCATGCAGGATCACACCTACAGATGGGATGTGGCACCAAATATATCTCCCACCACTTCTGCTGTAATAACATCTCATGTTGCCTCTGCTTCTTGTCCCACACTAGATCATTAGCCAATTAAAATGTTCTACATGGTAACTATTCTAAGATAGCGGGTACAATGCCATCCATGGGGCAATTTAAAATGCACACATTGTCCATATGTAAAATACACACCAGGAATCACAGGATCCTGCCCTTCCAGGAAAAGATCATTCTTTCCTCTCGCCTCACAAACATGCTCACAATCCTTCTGTCCCAAAAATATTGGAGCATTAAACTCTGGTCAACATATATGCACAACTTCCCTTTATGCTGTCAATCTAAGGTTAGAACAGGTAAATTCCCCTTCCCCTGATGTTTAATCTCTTCAGCTCTCCATCCAGGTTGCTTCTAAGTCTCTGTATCATTTCCAGAACTAGACTCTGATTTTTTTCCCC
Organism: Lissotriton vulgaris; assembly: GCF_964263255.1. Classification (NCBI taxonomy): domain Eukaryota; kingdom Metazoa; phylum Chordata; class Amphibia; order Caudata; family Salamandridae; genus Lissotriton; species Lissotriton vulgaris. The sequence continues at coordinate 1,432,317,521 of NC_141693.1, read as the reverse complement.
TGTCGTCTACCAAAATAAAAAATAAAAAAATCCACATTGAGCAAGTCAATGTGTGCCTATGAGCATACACAGTGTCTAATGATTTAAGAGAGGCAAAATATTTGTGTGCAATTTCTGCACCTTCAAAATAAGGATTTTTATTCAAATGTTTGAACTGAGGGATTTCTGAAATAACCAAATCAAAGTTTGAAAAATAGTATTGGGATCTGTCCTGTCTATAAAATAAGTTCATCAACAGACTGCATTTCATACAATAGGTCAAAGGAATATGATGGTAAGTAAGAGCTACAGACAGCTCTCCCTTACATGTTTCTAGACCAGGACCCAGTGACTAGGATTTAGGTCATGGCATTGATCCTGATGAGGTGGGCCATAGCAACTTCAGAGACTTAGAATGCACCACATCAGCCAGTCCCTTGCAATAATCGAGGATCAATTAATCAGTAATGTTCACAATTGTATTTGCAGGCACTGCTGGCCATCTCATTGACCTGCCCGATGATCTCATGAGGGGACAATCTTGTCCTTCAATCAGGTATGATGCGGAGACTCATGAACACAAAGAGCAAAGCATCAGGCCATTTTAATGACGTGGAAGCACACACTTTGGCAAGCCTCGATTTATTTCAAAGTCCTAATATCCTGCTCCACCAGCCTCAGGCCTGTAACTACAATGGAGTCTTTGTTCTACTTGCAAAGCAGTGTAAAATATCCTCAAGATCTCGTTATTAAAGTGGGTTCCCCCGGTCAGATTCCAGCAAAGCCATGAAGCCAAATCTAGGTATTACATGAAACAACAATATTTTGGCTACTGTGAGACTGTTGTTTGCTCATGTAGGGTACACCTCAACCCACTGTGAAAAGATGAACACCACAGCCAGCACATACTTCAATCCGTTAAATACAGGCATTCAATGAAATAGAACTGCATCCAAATAATAGGACCACCAGCCCTTCCAATGCGACTCAATGTAACTGCAGACCTTTTCACCACATTGTTCTGTTGGAACATGACACACCTATTTCACAGCACTTCAGCCATAAACCTAAACCTAGGATTGATCCAGGTTTGTAGGAACACCTCTTGATGCTGGCCTCCACAAATGCCACTGCTTTAAGGCACCCGGGATGGGCAGCCGCTACTAGACGTAAAGTAGCAGAAAATAATGCAACTGGTCTGCAGGCCTTTCCATGAGTCTGTGTAAGCACTGAGAAAGCGCAGCCCTACCTCTCATTGCAGAAAAGTGAAAATGCTTTATTAAGGTCAGGCATTCCTAGCGCCTGGGCATGGCAGAGACTTTCAACTCTAGAAAGGCAACCAAACAGTCATTGCTCCAGTGCACCGGATCCAAAACATCCTTGCGGTTCAGCCTCAGTAAAGGCTTGGCCACTAGGAAAAAGTTGGGTATCCACTGGCAACAGTAGCCCACCATTTCCAAGCACATCCTCAACTCTTTCTGAGTTGTTGGTGGTTTATTTGTAAAAGCGCCTGAATTCTCTCTTTTGACACCATTCTGACTCCCTTCTCAATGTGATGACCAAGATATAGGGCTTCTTTCAAACAGTACTGCATCTTACCAGGGGACACGTTATGTCCATTCCCAGTCAAGTGATTTAGCGATGCAATAGTATCAGTCTTACAAGCTTCACAAGTATTTGACACAACCAGCAAGTCATTAATATACCTGCTCTTGCCTCATTTGATACAGACAAATCACATGTAACACTTCCTGTTGAGCTGGAATTATATATTGGTACTACAGGGCCCATAGTCACTGGGAATGTAAGACCAGTGGGAATGCTCAAGGCTATAGAAACATTCTGGGCGACTAGATACACAGATTCCTGAACTTCTGCGTATGTTATTATCATTCATACTCACTCGGGTAACTCCCATTGCATTAGCACTTGTAGTCATTGGTGTAGTAGCAATCTCTGAACTTCCACTAATCATTAAACTTCAATCTTCGTTGCTTGGGTTTCAATGTATGGCTAGACGCTCTGACAACAACACATCTATAAGACTGTAGCTAGTGTCTCTTTAATCAGTTTCACCTCCCTCAGCTGATTTAATTGGCCCATTTCCTCCCATTATCTTGTCCTTCTTTCCCAAACTCCTCACCTATAAATTCAAGCAATAATTTAGCTCCCTCTTTCATATTCGTCCTCCACCTCTTCTGTTCTGCGTCCCTCCTTGCATCTGCATACAAGTGAACTGTCCTTCTAGCTCTTTCCTGATATCTCTTCTTCACTCTAGTGTGGGTAGCAGTCTCCCAAGCATGGAGTCCTTCAAACTGTGTAGGTCTAGATTGAAAATTCATTTAATATATGATCCTTCTCATATTTTCAATAAGCTGTCTGTAAATTTCCCATAGCGAGGTAATGCCAGTGCACCTTCCTTTTCAGTGATCTTGTGCCTTTGTTTAAGCCAAACAAGCATGAAGCCCCAGATTTATCACCATATAGTGATCTGCAGTATCGTCAAGTAGCGCCAGTTCTCCCTCTCTAACAGGTTTTCACACATCTTCCCTAACCAAGTCCTGTATCACTTTAAAACATTTCACTTTAGCTCAATATATCAACAGTCTCAATCAAAATGATCCAATTCAAGCAAGTAAATAGCAATTTTCAAACAATGTGTTTATATAATCATCAGTCAATATTAGCACCGCAGCCTATGAGGTATTCAACCAATAACAGCGCAGCTTTATACCAACCTGCCAATCAAAGAGCGATACACTGTGACGTTGATCTCATTACTTGCCGTGGTTCACACTCCTCTTCAATTTTCAAGAATGCATTCTTTTAACTTCACGCATACAAGCAAATACAATACAATAACAACAAATAACAATTGTCTGCTTTACTAAAGAAATCAACAGAGTACTATCACACAATGAAAAACTAATCTAGCACACATTCAGAGTGAACAGTACAGTACAGTATCCCTCTGCACAAAAGCTCCGCTGTACTAATCATACTTATCACTCACACGTAAAGATAAAGTCTGTATCTCAATTAAGCTGCCGATGACGTCTCACGGCAAACCCCAGAAAGCTCTAGCAGACAATTACAACAAAGTGTTTCATACACCTTTAATACCATCTCAGGATCATAGGACATGTTGGGCCCGTTAACAACTTTACCACACTCACACAACACTCATAATACCTCTGCTAGACATCACACAATTATTCCTACACTGAAACCTAAGCGTAAGCCATACACACAACCCTTTTGATACTCACTCCTCAGCTGCTATTCCTCCACCAGCGAACACTGAAATTCTGCTGATCCTCCAAATCAAACCATAGTCTTCAGAACTGAGACTAAATTAAAATGTGACATGGACTATTTTCTTAGAAGACCCCCTAACTTCCTATCTCAAGACCCAAACCATCCTCTCGTACCATTTGCTGATGCAGAGGAGTTGGACCCCCTTTTTATACCCTTGTGATGGATCATTTAAGGGTACTTGAGAAATAAAAGAGTGAGGTTCAGGTTCAATTCACAATTACAGTGCAACCCATTTGGTCAACCAGTGAAGCTCAGAGTTGATAAGTAGAATTAACTATGAATTTATTCCAAATTCAAAGCCAAAGTAATATAAATCAGTCTCAGAAACATAGTATAGTATTATAGGATAATCAAGGGAAAGCCAAAAAGGCGTACAGATGTTATCCTCAGTAGCGAGTAACAGATGAGGACTTCAGTGGCAATCGTATAAAATATAAGAAAACAATGTGATGATGATTTTGGAGGTTGTGGTCCTTCTGCCTATAATACATGAGGAAATCTAATTTCTCCAGCTAATCTAAACTAAAGAATGCTAATGGAAACCCCATATAGATCAATTTGTCAGCAAAGGAGTACTTCGGTAGGAGTTCTCTAAAGCAAGAGTGTTGCGCATTGCATGATGATTCACAATGAGAATAGCACAAGAGTATTCCCTAGTAATACCCACAAAAGACCCCTCTAGAACAGTATTAAAGGTCCAATCAGAGACCACCTTCAAACAGTACTCTTTCCGCAGACACATTCGTAATTCTTCTTCTTTGATCCACATATTCAAGGTGACCTTGGTCTTCAGCTCCTCATTCCACACAGACAGTAGTCCTCCCTTCTCCTTGTACATTTTTATCTCCCTGGTCTCCCCTCATGCTTCCCTATATTCTTCACACAATAGGCCTTTCTCAATTCATCAGGTCATGCTCCAGGCACCTGTGGAGGAAAGAAAAACAATGCACTCAAAGAAAACATTCACATTGAAGGTTAAGCATTGGGAAATCCAAATGCTAAAAGTCTTTGGTCAAGCTAGTAAAACCTGGATTTCAATAACTTTGTAACTGCGTGAATACTGACACATATACAGTCACGTTTTAATTATAAACTGCAATTCTCATAGATTCATATTCAATAATACAGTGAATGCAGGATATCTTTAAATAAATATGTAAACACATGAAAATTAATCAATATTACTAAAACACACACGTGCAAATATACATGAGAACTGCGATTTGTTGATACTGTAAAAGAATGATTATTGTACACATGTCTATAAATCCAAATGCTTAAGGTAAACTTAGCAAAACTAAGATTTCAATACAGGTTTTTGTAATTCAGTGTATACAAATATATAGACAGTCACGTTATAAGTGTGAAATACAATTGTGATAGATACATATTCCATTATACAGTGAATGCAGGTTACCTTTAAGTAAATAAGGGAATACATGAAAATCAATCAATATTATTAAAACACATACATGTAAATATGCATGAGAACTGCAATATATTGTTACTGTAAAAGAAGCATTACTGTATACATGTATATAAATGTAGAAGTTAGATGGTAAATGCACTTTTTATATGGTTTTCAGTGCACTCCACTTTATTAGTCCCATAAGGCCCTTAATAAACATATATATGTCCTAATCAATAATGAGGGTTGATCCAAAATTATGCTTCTCCACCTGTACCTGTCCGATTTAATTTGTTTGTTAGAAGCAGCACTGTATACATTTTGTTTATACTGTTCGAAGACGTTAATTTGACTGAGACTGTATTGAAAGTCACTGTACCTCTGTGAAAATAGACATTGGTATGCACTGAAAATATTGAGTTTTTAATATTGATTTGCATTAATATCGATTAAAAAATATAGAATGGACACAATGGGCCCGATTCCGATCCGGTAACATTACCGTCTATATGAATCGCATCCGGACCCGTCTCCGTACGACTCGTACACACGCCGTATGACCCGACGAGTACGATCCAGAGCGGGGTATCAGGACGCCAGTTGTATGGTGCACGTCAGGTAAGGGCAATTCGTATGGAAAAGCGCACAATCAAATACACACCTTACGGCGCGTACCCCCATGATCGCAGGGGTACGGCACGTACCCCTGCGATCATGGGTGGTACGCGCTGTACTCCCAGCGTACATGGGGTACGCGCCATACACCCAGCGTACATGGGGTACGGTGCGTACCCCATGTACGCTGGGTGTACGGAGCATACCCCCCATGATCACAGAGGTACCCCTGCGATCATGGGGGGTACCTGCCGTACCCGGGGGGGCTGTACCGTACCTGTTTTGGGGCGAACTCTGCTTTTATGGCAGTTTTCAGCTACCGTAGAAAAAAGGTCGTTCGGTGCGTACCCAACACATATCGTACTTGCTGGGTCGTGTAAACCAGCCGTGAACCGTACAGATGTCGTGTACAGTGGCTTCCGAGTGAGACTCGTATGGGGATTTGATTTGTACGGTCTCTGTACGATTCGTACGGAGTCCAGCTCCTGGTACGAATCGTACTTCATCGTACGTACGGGGGACGTTGCAGGGTACGATTCGTATGGGAAAAACGCTTTGAACGGCTATTCGGAGTGCTTTTTACTTTTCAAATAATTAAATATGTTAATGTATTGATTTGTATATCTTTTGAATTAATTGTTATTTAATTATTAATTTCTAATTAATTGAAATATAATGGGTAATTAATATTAATTAATTTATTAATTGATAATTATGTTAATTTTATTAATTTATTTTCTGTAGTGGGTTGTGGGTTTATAGGAGAATAGGGTAGGAAGTAATTTAATTGTAAGTAATTCAATTCAATTTTTAAATTCTTTTTTTAATCTAATTTTTAATTATTTTTTAATTGTTAATTCATTTATTGTTAATTGGTCAATAATTTGTATTAGTAGGTATTATTTTTGATAATTAATTAATATTTGTATTTTTAATTGATTAATTATGATATTATATAAAAGTGTTAATTATTTTAATTAATTTGTAAATGGTATTAATATTTATTTTATTTTTATTTATATATGAAGTTTTTACTTTCCCTACTGTTGCACTCATTGGAGTGGGAATAGTAATTTTTACCCCTACGCTATCCAACACTTTCCCTACTGTTGCACTCCTTGGAGTGGGAATAGTAATTTTTACCCCTACGCTATCCTACACTTTCCCTACTGTTGCACTCTCTGGAGTGGGAATAGTAATTTTTACCCCTAGGCTATCCAACGTTTTCCTTACTGTTGCACTCTCTTGAGTTGGAATAGTAATTTTTTCCCTCCCGCTATCCTACGCGTTCCCTACTGTTGTACTCATTGGAGTGGGAATGGTAATTTTTACCCCTACGGTATCCAACGCTTTCCCTACTGTTGCACTTTCTGGAGTCGGAATAGTAATTTTTACCCTCCCGCTATCCAACGCTTTCTCTACTGTTGCACTCACTGGAGTGTGAATAGTAATTTTTACCCTCCCGCTATCCAACGCTTTCCCTATTGTCGCACTTTCTTGAGTGGGAATAGTAATTTTTACCCTCCCGCTATCCAACGCTTTCCCTACTGTTGCACTCACTGGAGTGGGAATAGTAATTTTTACCCCTACGCTATCCAACGCTTTCCCTACTGTTGCACTCACTGGAGTGGAAATAGTAATTTTTACCCCTACGCTATCCAACGCTGTCCTTACCGTTGCACTCTCTGGAGTGGGAATAGTAATTTTTACCCCTACGCTATCCAGTGCTTTCTCTTCTGTTGCACTCACTGGAGTGTGAATTGTAATTTTTACTCTTCCCGCTATCCAACGCTTTCCTTACTGTCGTACTTTCTGGAGTGGGAATGGTAATTTTTACCCTCCTGCAATCCAACGCCTTCCCTACTGTTGCACTCACTGGAGTGGGAATAGTAATTTTTACCCCTACGCTATCCAACGCTTCCCCTACTGTTGCACTCTCTGGAGTTGGAATAGTATTTTTTTCCCTCCCGCTATCCAACGCTTTCCCTACTGTTGCACACATTGGAGTCGGAATAGTAATTTTTACTCCTATGCTATCCAACGCTTTCCCTACTGTTGCACTCACTGGAGTGGGAATAGTAATTTTTACCCCTACGCTATCCAACGCTTTACCTACTTTTGCACTTTCTGGAGTGGGAATAGTAATTTTTACCCTCCTACTATCCAACGCTTTCCTTACTGTTGCACTCTCTGTAGTGGGAATAGTAAATTTTACCCCTACGCTATCCAACGCTTTCCCTACTGTTGCACTCTCTGGAGTGGGAATAATAATTTTTACCCTCCCGCTATCCAACGCTTTCCCTACTGTTGCACTCACTGGAGTGGGAATAGTAATTTTTACCCCTACGCTATCCAACGTTTTCTCTACTGTTGCACTCACTGGAGTGTGAATAGTAATTTTTACCATCCCGCTATCCAACGCTTTCCCTACCGTCGCACTTTCTGGAGTGGGAATAGTAATTTTTACCCTCCGGCTATCCAACGCTTTCCCTACTGTCGCACTTTCTGGAGTGGGAATAGTTATTTTTACCCTCCCTCTATCCAACGCTTTCCCTACTGTTGCACTCTCTGTAGTGGGAATAGTAATTTTTACCCCTACGCTATCCAATGCTTTCCCTACTGTTGCACTCTCTGGAGTGGGAATAGTAATTTCTACCCTCCCGCTATCCAATGCTTTCCCTGCTGTTGCACTCACTGGAGTGGGAATAGTAATTGTTACCCCACCGCTATCCAATGTTTTCTCTACTGTTGCACTCACTGGAGTGTGAATAGTCATTTTTACCCTCCCGCTATCTAACGCTTTCCCTACTGTCGCACTTTCTGGAGTGGGAATACACATTTTTACCCTCCCGCTATCCAACGTTTTCCCTACTGTTGCACTCTCTGGGGGGGAATAGTAATTTTTTACCTCTACGCTATCCAACGCTTTCCCTACTGTTGCACTCTTTGGAGTTGGAATAGTAATTTTTACCTTCCTGGTATCCAATGCCTTCCCTACTGTTGCACTCACTGGAGTGGGAATTGTAAATTTTATGCCTACGCTATTCATTGTTTTCCCTACTGTTGCTCTCACTGGAGTTGAAATAGTAATTTTTACCCCCTACGCTATCCAACGCTTTCCCTACTGTTGCTCTGTCTGGAGTGGGAATAGTAATTTTTACCCTCCCTTTATCCAACACTTTCCTTACTGTTGCACTCACTGGAGTGGGAATAGTAATTTTTACCCCTACCCTTTCCAACGCTTTCCTTACTGTTGCACTCACTGGAGTGGGAATAGTAATTATTACCCCTACGCTATCCAACGCTTTCCCTACTGTTGCACTCTCTGGACTGGGAATAGTAAATTTTACCCTCCCGCTATCCAACGCTTTACCTACTGTTGCACTCACTTGAGTGGGAATAATAATTTTTACTGCTACGCTATCCAATGTTTTTTCTACTGTTGCAGTCACTGGAGTGGTAATAGTAAATTTAAACCCTTTCGCTATCCTATGATAAATATATTGTATATTTTTTTATTATTACTATGTTTATATATAGGAGGGAGGAGCTACGGAACTACTTCATGGAAGCGGTGACCGATCCAAATCCAGGGATGCACGGCGGTCTGTGAGACCGGCACTGAAGACGGCCCACTGAGGCCAGAAATGCGTCTGCCTGCATTTTACAGCGTTTTACAGACTTGTAGGACAAACCAATTGTGCTTGCCACGTCGATTAAATCCCCTTGTCTAACCCGGAGCATGTGTCCCGCTCATTTGTCAAAGAGGTGAGCATTGGATTTGGATATTTATCCGGTTTTGCTGAAGACCGGGTGGGGGCACGCCCTCTCGTTCTGGTGCTCCGCATTGTTTCAGCAAACAAACTTTGGATATAGTACGGCAAGTGCTAAATGCGGCGCCCCCCCATGCGTGTAATTTGCCAGCTGGCGAGGAATATCGCAAGGGGAGAGAGGAGGCGGCATTGTGCTGCCTGACTAAGGGGACGACAAGGGGTACGACGGAATCAACTTACCGAGGTGCTGTGTGGTGGTAGAGTTGTTCAACGCCAACAAAGGGGGCATCCTAGAGGTGCTTGGTAACCAGTCACTGTACTAGGCACCACGCGGGACTACGCCGACCATCATGCAGTTCACCTACAGGAATCAGCAATTAGCACACACCTGCAGCCGGGAGGAGGAGCTACGGAACTACTTCATGGAAGCGGTGACCGATCCAAATCCAGGGATGCACGGCGGTCTGTGAGACCGGCACTGAAGACGGCCCACTGAGGCCAGAAACGCGTCTGCCTGCATTTTACAGCGTTTTACAGACTTGTAGGACAAACCAATTGTGCTTGCCACGTCGATTAAATCCCCTTGTCTAACCCGGAGCATGTGTCCCGCTCATTTGTCAAAGAGGTGAGCATTGGATTTGGATATATATATATATATATATATATATATATATTTTTTATTTATATTAATTATTTATTAATTTTAATGTTATTCAAGTATTTTAGGTATATTTAAGTTAGTTATATTTATTATTTCATTAATTTGTAATTACTTTTAACTATTTAAAAAATTAGATATTTTGACTATCTATACTTTTTTCAAACGATATTTTTGATTCGATATTTTTGTACTTTCCTGTTTGGAGATAGGAAGTCGATATTTGGCATTCTATATTTTTTACTTGATATTTTTGCCATCAATATTGTTTCAGTGATCCACGGACATTATAGGAAGCAACCATGACACTGTACAATTTTAAAGTATTTAAGATGCACTAATATGCTACCGTAAACCTTGATGAAACAATTATTTAAAACGGAGACAGAAACAAGGACTTTGTTCAAATTATCAACATTTGCCCATGACATCATGGATATATAGTATCTCTGTGTAACATTAAATAAGGGAAAAGGGCATTATTGCAAAATGTTACACAAATTACATTTGTGAAAATGTTCTTTTTTTAATCAAAGACTGACCTTGTAGTCTCATGGTTTTTGGAGACTGAAAAAACATTTGAAAATAACATTTCTACATTGTCCTACTTTTGTAAACTAGAACTTTTTACTGTGGTGAAAAATGCCTTTTATCATTAGACAGATAGATTTTCTTGCTTGCAACTTTCTGGCAGCATAATATGTGAAATCGATGGTGAAAGATAGGAGCATCATCCAATGTTCACCTTAAGTGGCAAAGGGTATGCCTAGGCATGGGTACCTTGCTTGCTGTCCCACTGGATTCATGCTATCGTGAACCTGGCCTGGCAGTTTGGGCTGGACTGTTCCCATGAGGAACAAGGTCAAGACTGAATTGCAAATTGCTGGGTTCAAACTGGGGTGGCATAGTGAGCAAAATACGATGGATTAAACCCAGATCTTTGACTGGGGGTGAATGGTTGAAAGGTTTCATCACTCCATCCATCCTCTTCTTATGTTTGCGTTGTTCATCCTAAGTGGCCAAGTGTATCCACAATGACAGTTGCACCGCCACAATTGTGAGGGTGTCTCCTAGGCACAGACGTGCGTAGCTGTAAATCAGGCTATGCTTTTATTCAAAAAAATATTTCTTCAAAGTTTTCATTTCAAAAGTATTTTATTCATACTTATGTTCAAATTTCATATGTTTTCATAGAATTTCCATATATTCTCACATCTTCATATATATCATCACTTCTCACATTTAATCCTTCCACATTAGTCCTTCCAATGCATTTCGGCATAAAGCCTTCATCGGGGAAGTCTAAAAAGAATAATAACAAAATAACTATGCAATCCTTCTCTGTACATTTTTATAACATTCTCACTGACAAGTATGCAAAATAAACTATCAAAACTTAATTAATCTAAACAATACTGAATGTCTAACGTCGTTATGGAAATTCTATGAAAACTTATGAAATTTGAACATAAGTATGAATAAAATACTTTGGAAATGAAAACTTTGAAGAAATAGTTTTATGAATAAACACATAGCCGGATTTACAGCGACGCACGTCTGTGCCCAGGAGACACCCTCACAATTGTGGCGGTGCAACTGACATTGATTATATATATTCCTGAGCGGGGAATAATCCTGGAGCACGACTTACAGCCTTAATCTTTGATCTAACACGGCAGTGCACAGTCGACCACTTACAAGTGTATGCACAGACATGGGTCCCTTGCACCCAGTACCACTGGATTCAAGGTAGCCTGGCTGATGAGGGATGAAACCCTTAAACCGGTCCTAGGTTGCTTGTTTTCTGCCTAGGTAGGACCTGGTCTCGCAGTTCAGGCTTGACTGTTCCCATGAGGAACAGTGTCAAGACTGATTTGCATATGGCTGTGTTAAAACTGGGGTAGCCTAATGAACAACAAAACGATGGATTAAATCCAGATCTGTGACTGGGGTGAGTGGTTGAAAAGTTAAATCACTACGTACTATGTTATGTTTGCTATGTTTGGCCTAAGTGGCCAAGTGTATGCCCAGACATGGGCCCCTTGCTCGCTGTGCCTCTGGTTTCAAGCTATTCTGGCTGATAAGGGGTGAAACCCCAAAACTGGTCATAATATGCTTGTTTCCGGTCCATGGAGAACCTGGCCTATCAGTTTGGTATGGACTGTTCCCTTGAGGAACAGAGTCAAGACTGAATTGCATATGGCTGAGTTCAAACAGAGGTGGCATAGTGCTAAAAAAAAGATTAATTAAACCAGATCTGAGACTGGGGAGAGTGGTTGAAAAGTTTCATCACTCCGTCCATCATCTTCTTGTGTTTGCTATGTTCAGCCTAAGTGGCCATGGGTACGCCCAGACATGGGTCCCTTTCTCCCTGTACCACTGGATTCAAGCTAGACTGGCTGATGAGGGGTGAAACCATTAAACTGGTCCTAGGATGCTTGTGTCTGGTCCAGGAAGGACCTTGCCAGGCAGTTTGGGCTGGACTTCTCCCATGAGGAACTGGGTCAAGAATGATATGCATATGGCTGGGTTCAAACTGGAGTGGCCTAGTGAGCATAAACAATGTATAAAATCCAGATCTGTGACTGGGGGTGAGTGGTTGAAAAGTTTCTTCACTCTGTCCATCATCTTCTTCTGTTTGCTATGTTCACCCTAAGTGGCCAAGGGTACGCCCAGACACGGGTCCCTTTCTCCCTGTACCACTGGATTCAAGCTAGACTGGCTGATGAGGGGTGAAAACAGGAAACAGGTCCTAGGATGCTTGTTTCCAGTCCAGGGAGAACTTTGCCTGGCAATTCAGCGTGGACCGTTCCCTTGAGGAACAGGGTCAAGAGTAATTTGCATATAGCTGGGTTCAAACTGGAGTGACATAATGAGCAAAAAATTATGGATTAAACCCAGATCTGTGACTAGTGGTGAGGGGTTGAAAAGTTTCATCACTACGTCCATCATCTTCTTGTGTTTGCTAAGTTCACCATAAGTTGCCATGGGTCTGCGCAGGCATGGGTCCCTTGCTCCCTGTACCACTGGATTCAGGCTAGCCTAGCTGATGAGGGGTGAAACCCCAAAAATGGTCTTGGTTGCTTGTTTTCTTCCCAGTTAAGACCTGGCCTCACATTTGGACTGGAGTGTTCCCATGAGGAACAGGGTCAAGACTGATTTGCATATGGCTGCGTTCAAACTGGGGTGGCCTAGTGAGCATAAAACGATGGATTAAACCCAGATCTGTGACTGAGGTGAACGGTTGAAATGTTTCCCACTCTGTACATCATCTTCTCGTGTTTGCTATGTTCACCCTAAGTGGGCATGGGTATGCCCAGACATGGGTCCATCGCTCTGTGTACCACTGAATGCAAGCTACACTGGCTGATGAGGGGTGAAACCCTTAAACTGGTCGTAGGATGTTTGTGCCTGGTCCAGGAAGGACCTGACCAGGCAGTTTGGGCTGGACTGCTCCCACGAGGAACTGGGTCAAGAATGACTTACATATGGCTGGGTTCAAACTGAGTGGCCTAGTTAGCAAAACATGATGGATTAAAGCCAGATCTATGACTGGGGGTGAGTGGTTTTGACCCTGACCAGGTGCCACGAGCGTGAGGGTAGGTGTTCCGCCGTTCCAGCGCCTTATTCAAGGTTCCAGTAACCTATTAGCGCTGGCCTCACGGGAGCATGCTGCGAGGCCCTATGCAATTCCTCTAGGGTCGCCTAAATAGAGCAGGACCCCGTGGCCCTCTTTTTCTCCGACTGTGAGAGATTGTATTTATTGTCTACATATTGAATGAGCATTTAGTTCATATGAGTTTTTCTGTGTAGCACTGTATTTAGGTCCTGACGAATCGCCTTCCGGCGAGAAACATGTTGACCACACCAGGGGGTTGAGTTAGAGTTCTGTACACTGTTACGGTCTCTAGCTCCCCTCCACCCCTTTTAACCAGGGACCCAGCAACGTTAATAAAATTCAGTGTGGACTGTTTTACCCTTTTTACTATCACTCACATTTACACTGACTACACTTCTTTATCTCCTCACTCACACCCACCATCGGCAAGGAACTAAAGAACCCCGCTAAAAGAGTACCTGTGGGTACTCCGGCAGACATTGCAGCGCCGGTCTGTCGAGGGGCAGTGAGTCGATGATGACACTGGATACCCTCCAGTAAGGGTGTGTTTCACACCTAATACTCTGGGTGTATGAGGCTCTCCAAGTTCCGACTAGGGAACCCTTCCAGTCACAGTACTGACTATACCATCCCTTATATCCACGCATTCACACCATCTCCGGGGAACTTTGTACTCTGCTGCTAGCTGGGGGTGAGTGGTTGAAATGTTTGATCACTCCCTCCATCATCTTCTTGTTTTTGCTATGTTCACTCAAAGTGGCCATGGGTATGCCCAGCCATGGGTGCCTTGCTCCCTGTACCACTGGATTCAAGCTACTCTGTCTGATGAGGGGTGAAACCCTGATACTTGTCCCAAGATGCTTGCTTCCGGTCAAGGAAGGACCTGACCTGGCAGTTTGGGGTGGACTGCTCCCATGAGGATCTGGATCTAGACTGATTTGCATTTGGCTGGGTTCAAACTGGGGTGGCCTAGTGAACAAAAATGATTAATTAAACCAAGATCGGTGACTAGGGGTGAGTTGTGGAAAAGTTTCATCATTCCGTCCTTCATCTTTTCATGTTTGCTGTGTTCGCCGTACGTGGCCATGTGTATGCACAGACATGGGTCCCTTGCACCCTATACCACTGGATTCAAGCTAGCCTGACTTATGAGGGATACAACCCTGAAACTGGTCCTAAGATGCTTGTGTCTGGTCCATAGAGGACCTGGCCTGACAATTTGAGCTGGATGCTCCCATGAGGAATTGGGTCAAGACTGACATATGGCTGGGTTCAATCTGGGGTGGCCTAGTGAGCAAAAAACAATGGATTACACCCAGATCTGTGACTTGGGGTGAGTGGGTGAAAAGTTTCATCACTCCGTTCATCATCTTGTTATGTTTGCTATGTGCGCCATAAGTGGTCAAGTGTATGCCCAGATGTGGGTACCTTGCTCGCTGTACCTCTGTATTCAAGAAAGCCTGGCTTGAGGAACAGGGTCAAGAGTGATTTTCATATGGCTGGGTTCAAACTGAGGTGGCATAATGAGCAGAAAATGATGGATTAAACTAGGATATGTGACTGGGGTTGAGTGGTTGAAAAGTTTCATCACTCCATCCATCATCTTCTGTTTGCTATGTTCACCCAGAGTGGCCATGGGCATGAGCAGACATGGGTACCTTGCACCCTGTACCAATGGATTCAAGCTATCCTGGTTGATGAGGAGTGAAACCCTTAAACTGGTCCTAGGATGCTTGTTTCCACTCCAGGAAGTACCTGGCCTGGCAGTTTGGGCTGGATGTTCCCATGTGGAACTGGGTCAAAGACTGATTTGCATATGGCTGGGTTCAAACTGTGGTGGCAAAGTGAGCAAACATGATGGATAACCCAGATCTGTGACTGGGGGTGAGTGGTTGAAAAATGTCATCACTCCATCCATCATCTTGCTGTGTTTGTTATGTTCACCCTAAGTGGCTAAGGGTATGCCCAGACATGGGTCCCTTGCTCCCCGTACACCTCTGGATTCAAGCCAGCCAGGCTGTTGAGGGGTGAAACCCTGAAACTGGTCCATGAATACTTGTTTCAACTCCAGGAAGGACCTGGCCTGACAGTTCAAGCTGGGTGTTTCCATGGGGAATTGGGTCAAGAATGATGTGCATATGGCTGGGTTCAAGTTGGGGTGGCCTAGTGAGCAAAAATCGAAGGATTGAACCCAGATCTGCGAGTGGGGGTGAGTGGTTGAAAAATGTCATCACTTCGTCCATTATCTTGTTATGTTTGCTATGTTCGCCTTAAGGGGCCAAGTGTATGACAAGACCTGGGTCGCTTTCTCGCTGTGCCTCTGGATTCAAGCTAGCCTGGCTGATATGTGGTGAAACTCCAAAACTGGTCCTAGGATGCTTGTTTCCGGTCCAGGGAGAAGCTGGCCTGGCAATTCAGCTTTGAACTTTGCCATGAGGAACAGAGTCAAGACCGATTTGCATACAGCTGGGTTCAAACTGGGTTGGCATAGTGAACAAAATATGATGGATTAAACCCAGATCTATGACTGAGGGTAAGTGGTTAAAAAGTTTCATCACTCCATCTATCATATTCTTGTGTTTGCTATGTTCAATCTAAGCGGCCATGGGTATGCCCAGACATGGGTCCCTTGCTCCCTGTACCACTGGATTCATGTTAGACTGGCTGATGAGGGGTGAAACCCTGAAACTGGTCCCAGGATGCTAGTTTCCAGTACAGGAAGGACTTGGCCTGGCAGTTTGGGCTGGGCTGTTCCCATGAGGATTTGGGATAAGACTCAATTGCATATGATTGGGTTCAAACTGGAGTGGCACCGTGAGCAAAAAATGATGAATTAAACCCATATCTGTGGCTGGGATGAGTGGGTGAAAAGTTTCATTACTCCATCCATCATCTTCTTGTGTTTGCTATGTTCGCCCTAAGTGGCCATGGGTATGCCCAGACATGGATCTCTTGCTTCCTGTACGATTGGATTCAAACTAGACTGGCTGATGAGGGGAGAAACCCTGAAACTGGCCCTAGTATGCTTGTTTCCGATCCAGGAAGGACCTGGCCTGGCAGTTTGGCTGTACTGCTCCCATGAACAATTGGGTCAAAAATGATTTGCATATAGCGGGGTTCAAACTGGGGTGAACTAGTGAGCAGAAAACAATGGATTAATCCTAGATCTGCGACTGGGGGAGAGCGGTTGAAAAGTTTCATCACTTTGTCCATAATCTTGTTGTGTTTGCTATGTTCACCCTTTTGATCATTTGTGTGCCAATACGTGGGTCCCTTGCTCGCTGTGTCACAGGATTCAAGCTAGCCTGGCTGATGAGGAGTGAAACACTGAATCTGGTCCTAGGATACTTGTTTCTGGTCCAGGTAGGACCTGGCCAGGCAGTTTGGGATGGACTGTTATCATAAGGAACAGGGTAAAGACTGATTTGAATATGGTGTGGTGCAAACTTGCTCCCTGTACCACCGGATTCCAGCTAGCCTGGCTGATGGGGGGTGAAACACTGTAACTGGACCTAGGGCGCTTGTTTCCGGTCCAGGAAGGACCTGGCCTGACAGTTCGGGCTGGACTGTTGCCATGAGGTACAACCTCAAGACTGATTCGCATATGGCTGGGTTCAAGCTGAGGTCGCATAGTGAGCAAACATCTATGGCCTAAACCCAGATATGTGACTGGAGGTGTGTGGTTGAAATGTTTCATTACTCTGTCCATCATCTTGTTGTGTTTGCTATGTTCAACCTAAATGGCCATGTGTGTACCAATACGTGGGTTCCTTGCTCGCTATGTCACAGGATTCAAGCTAGCCTGCTGATGAGGAGTGAAACACTGAAACTGGTCCTAGGATACTTGTTTCTGGTCCAGGTAGGACCTGGCCTGGCAGTTTGGGCTGGACTGTTCCCATGAGGAACAGGGTCAAGACTGATTTGAATATGGTTGGGTTCAAACTTGCGCCCTGTACCACCGGATTCAAGCTAGCCTGGCTGATGGGGGGGTGAAACCCTGAAACTGGACCTATGGTGCATGTTTCCGGTCCAGGAAGGACCTGGCCTGACAGTTCGGGCTGGACTGTTCCCATTAGGAACAACGTCAAGACTGATTCGCATATGACTGGGTTCAAGCTGATGTGGCATACTGAGCAAAAATCCATGGCCTAGACCCAGATATGTGACTGGGGGGGAGTGGTTGAAACGTTTCATTACTCTGTCCATCATCTTGTTGTGTTTTCTATGTTTGCCCTAAGTGGCCAAGGGTATGTCCAGACATGGGTCCCTTGCTCGCTGTTCCTTTAGATTCAAGCTAGCCTGGCTGATGATAAGGGTGAAACCCCAAAACCGGTCCCACGATCCTTGTTTTCAGTCCAATGAGAACCTGGCCAGGTAGTTCGGGCTGTACTGTCCCCATGAGCACCAGGGTCAAGACTGATTTGCATATGGCTGGGTTCAAGTTGAGGCAGCATAGTGAGCAAAAGGAGAATGGATTAAACCCAGATCTGTGACTGGGGGTTAGTGGTTGAAAAGTGTAATCACTCCGTCCATCATCTTGTGTTGTTTGTCATCATCTGTGGTAACACTGGCTTCAGTGATATACCTCTTAGGAAGCATGTGTACAAAATATAGGCTCAATTAACAAAATCTCAGGATAGTTAAAAACGCTCATTTGACTTGACTTTATCTTCCACTTTTACCCATTTCATTATAGCACAGATTTAATATATAACACACCAACTTGCCTCTCAGATTAATTGTTCATTAATAAAATACAACTGAATGCTGATTTTCATTTGTCCTCCAGACTATTCTACATTTTAAAGTATTTCTTCTTTATTTATCAAATAGTTTTTTTAAGTGCTGTATTCAAATTATGATCTTAGAATATAAGAACACAAAGAAATGAACTCCAAACATTTTTGTCGTAAAATCATAGGTTCAATTGCATCTTTTCTTTTCTCAAGAATTGGGCAAGAACTTGAACCAGGATAAAAATCTGGAACTCAAGAAATATGTGAAAGACTACTCAAAAAATATGGAAAAAGAGTCAGCAATATTGCAGCCAGAGGATGAAACACCTGAAAATCTTCAACGCCACGAACGAGATGGTAAGTGGTTTTCTAAGCCTATGAAAAAACTAACATCATGTTTGTAAATTGTTGATAATCATCTTGCTACAATCCTGCAGAGATAAAAATGTGTGACAATTGAGAATGTTATATTTGAAATCAATATAACTTTTTTTACAAAATCATTTCTTTTAAGATTTTATATCTAGATTTTTTGGGACATTTTCACGTTTAGAGAAAAAAGAAAAACTGAAGCTGTTACTCTTAAACCATTGCCGTTAAAAAGAAAGTATTAGGAGAGAGTGGATCAAACAAGAATGAGTGTCAGTAAAGGCGGCCTGATAATATAAGTAAACATCAGGTAAAACCAAGCCCCCTGCTTTTTGCTTAATTGAATGATGGTCAGATTGATACGTGAAAGCTGATGTTTCCATATAAACAATCAATCTCCTTATTAATGTTCTTGATTAGTTTTATCAGAACATTAGAAAATATAAATAAAGTTTGAATCAACATTTTTGTTAAAGCCACTCAACCTATAGTTGTTAAAGGTAAAAGATGCTGTCTCTAACAATTTCTCAACTTTAAACAGTGTTGTTCAATAAATTAACTCATACAGATCTAAAATATTGGAAGTTACAAACATCAAAAGATATTTAATGGGGCAAATAGGTAGCCACTGGTTCCTAATTGTTCCTCCTGCAAGGCATTGAAAAGAAGAATTTCTGACTTGTTATGATTATTCTTTTAAGCCCAAATTTGAGAAAATTCATTAAATAGTTCGAAGGTTCTCTGGATATTAGCTTTTGTTGTGTTCAGATACAAAATATTATCATCACAAACATTTTTTCACTTAGACATACCTGAACCTTGAGGTGAAATTAAATGTTCATTCCATAAAAGAATAGACCATGGCTCAATAGAAATATAGGTAACAACTCACAGGAGGGGGAAGCCTGGACTCATCCCTGAAGAATATGAATTTGGCCACATCACATGACTTGATACTGATCCTAGCTATCGTCATTGAATACGGATTCTTCAACATCTTTAGAAATTAATCAGGTAAGACAAACTTCCTCAGTATCTGAAATGATGCTGACTAATTTACCAGGTCAAAGGCTTTCTCCACATAGACCATAATTATAGTCACTCTAGTTTTCTTGGTCGAAAAATAATATATGACCTGAATCAGATAATTAGTATTAATAGCTATTGACCTGTAAGGAAGAAAAACATCTTGATCACCGTGAATACATTTCTGGGTGACAAGAGCTAAGCGATTAGTTAACATTTTCATTAAGGGTTACTTATTTATTTATTTGAAGAGTTTTATATAGCGCTGGCTAGACCGGAAGGTATTAGAGCGCTTTACATGAAAACAGATTGTACATAGTTACATCAGTTACAATAGCCTACAATAGACACAGGTACGAGGCAATAAGAGCATGAGGATAGGTGGGGGGAGCATTGAGACAAGGGTGTAGGGGGAAATAAAGCAAAACAGACAAAGTCAGGCAGAGCTGGAAGGCAGAGGAGGCAGCCAAAGGATCACAGAGGGAGGAAGTAGGGGAGGGAAAGGAGACACATCAGAGAGACAAGAAAAAACAATATCCAATGTCCAGCTGAGTAGGTAACGGCCAAGACGGTAAAACCAAAGTCATTCTCCTCTAAACAGCTCCACTGGGCATCAGCCATGTTGCTCGGGCTCAGCGGTCAGGACAACATACAATGTTTTCACCCATTTTTACTCAGTATTTAACATCTGATCAGCCAGTATGAATTAGACTTAGGAGACAGTTTATCTTTTTTTTAAACACTTAATACAATGGATTCTGTAAACTATGTAGAAATATAACCACCAGAAATGATTTCAATAAATGGCTTGATCAACAAATCTTTGAAAAGTGGGCAAAATCCTTATGAAACTTGATTGGGATACCATCAATGCCTGCTGTTGTGGTGTTAGCCATGGAGGACAACACTCTATATTCTGTCTCTGAAATTCGCTTAATTATACTATTCGAGCTGAAGAATTGGATTTGGAGCAAGAACCTTTAAGATGGAATTCTCTGAAGCCTCCATTGAAGTGCAGAATAATGATGTAAAAAATCCCCTTTACAGCATCATTATGAGAAATAGTAGAATTAGTGATGGGATCCATCACATCAAGTATCCTATTAGCATTGGCTTTAGATTTTACAGACCTTGACAAGATACTCCCCACATGTTAACTATCCTCATACGCTCTCTGGAATGCAATTCATTTATTAACGAATTCTTCTTTTAAGAAAAAGCAACACAGCTTTGTCCAGCCAGCTTTAGGGGCTAACATCATATCTGTAAATTGTTAATAATCATCTTAGTTACTAGCAATGCACTGTTTTCCTAGAATGAGACTCTTTTGAAAAGTCACTCTCCAACTCCCCTTATTTCTCACTTATTTAGCTCTTTGTGAGAACTGAATTACTGTCTAAATAACACATGCAACTATCCCAGTATTAGTAGTTTGCATAATTCTGTTTTTTCAATGTTTTTTGTTACAACATGAGAATCAAAGAATTATATGCCAATAACCGTCATCCAACTCTGATCTTTAGATTCACCTCCTGATACATCTATTAGGCTTAGGTGACTCAGTAAAAATGATCTGCAAAGGTTTACCATCAATCTGGGGGATGATGCAACATCTACTGCACCCTGAAAAAGTGGATGAAAGACATCTCGAACAAAATGTATTTCTGGTACCTAAACACCCATATATGCATGGAATGATTAGGAGAGCCAAAAATTCAATGGTAGTACAAATCCTTCAAAAACAAGATGTAAAATTAGATTGTGTGGTTGACTGACCCCATATTAGCAGCATAAAGTCATGACTGGAAATGCTGAATTGAAAATACTTAATAAACATCAACCACTTGTGAATACCCTAGTTGCATATCATATTATCTTTCTTAGCTGTCATGTGTTATTACATAAGTGGACCACTGCCAAATCAGTTTTGGTCCTGATCCCCCCAAAATCACTACCTGAGTTTCCTGACCATGTCTCCTCTGGACAGGAACACGAGAAATCGAATCAAATGTTGGCCTTTTTAGACCTTATCAATGAGGTGAAGCTTGCGCCCTTAAAGTACAGGGAGCAAGGGACTCGTCTGGACATACCCACTTTTTAAAATAACTCATTTAAATGGTAAAAGATGATTTAGATTTTAGAGAAACGTTTGAATTAATTGTAACTGCTGTTAAGTACGATAGATGCATTTCACCCAATTGTTTTTTGCATGTCTGTGCATTAATGAAAGACACTATCATTTTCAAAGAAGCTTTGAACCTGCTCCATTAGGAAAGTTCCATCCCAAACTGCAGCGCAACATGTCATTAAAATGAAACACAAGCAACCCCAGAATGATTTTAGACTTTTAGGGCTTTAACAATGAGGCGCTTGTGTTGCTAATGTAGACTGAAAACATAACTTCATCAAGGCAGGCTCAGTTAGCAAAGAAGGGATAGTGGAAATACTAGAATTAATCCGAACTGCTGGTCATTACACTGGGTGCCTTAAATACCAAACAATTTTAGTTTGTCTGCTCTATTACAGGAGTACACAAACCATATCGAAATCAGCCTTGGTCTGCTCCAGTAGGAAAATCCATCCTGAAGCATAGCCATTTGAGATGGTTTTTTTCTGTAGGAGAAGGAAAAATGCTGGTTTTGATAGGGTTGGCCTCTTTCTGTTGTGTCTCAGTCGAGCTAGAAAACAATAGAATGAAAAATATGCGTGGGATTAGCAAAAGTAGATGTTTCAAGAATTTTTACAATACTTCAAATATTTTATTTTACCAATACAGTTATTCTTTTATTTCTGATGCTGCTTGGAGCTTGAAATAAAGAGTTCTTTATAAAACAGGAATTAATATATAAAACAAAATGCTACTACCATATATATCAGTTTAATCAGTACGGCCCAGAAGTATGATGCGCAAAATAGAGCCTCGCAAATTCCGTGTTGCAATTTGTGAGACGCTATTTTGCATATACAACAACTGTTTGCGATTCCCAGTGGGTACGCAAATTGTGAGGCTCAGTAATATTAATGAGCACCTCGCAATTTGCGAGCCCATTGGGAATGGCAGGCCCTCCCAAGTATGGTGGCCTGCTGAGCTCAGCAAACCACCATGTCCGGAACTGCTTTTAAATAAAGCTTTTTACTTTTTTTTTTAATGCAGCCAGATTTCCTTGAAGAAAAATGTTGTATTTAATTTTTTTTTTTTTAAATGAAGCATTTTTGTTTCATTTTTTAGGGGCAGGTAGTGGTCCCAGGGACCCTCCTGAAGAGGGTGGTGATTTGAAAGTGTTTTGTGACCGCTATTGCAGTTGCTAAACATTCATACAGGGTCGCTGTTTGGAAGGGAACACCCTTTCCAAATAGCGAGTCTCTAAACACTTTTTTTACAAGTCATAATTTATTTGCGACTCGCAAAATTGTGTTAGTACATGGCCATTCCATTTTAACATGTACAAATGGGTAGTTAACCCGTTTGTGCATACTAAAATTGGTCGTACATCTGGCCCATAGTGAGATCGCAAGACTACCTGGCCTTGCAGGGAGAGACAAGTCTCTACTTCTGGACAGGAGGGAGCCGCACTCTTCTCACCACCTACTGTTGGCAGGGGAGCCAATGGACATTGTCCACTGGTGCAAACATGCCTATGTAGCTAGCTGACAATTCTTAGGGTTCTCAAGGCTCACGTAGTTGGTGGACATGCCGGCTATAGGGCATGTCAAGACCTCCTTCCATCTACAAATTTTATGGCACTTTCACTGACTGGTTCTGTGGTACCAGGGTTTACGGGCTTGAGGCAGGGTACAGATCAAGCTAGACAATGAAGCAACATATCTGTACCGTCTTACCATTTAATCAGGTAAGCATTTGGTTAGATGTGGGTTTATGCCTCCAGATTCAAAATAGGGGTGTTATTGTGATTCTGGGTAGAATTTGTTTTGTTAGTCTTTTTTGGTGAGAAGAGTATTGTACAAGTTTCTCTTATCTGTGGTGAACAAGAGAGTGGATTCTTCCATATTGTGTAAAATAATCACTTTCCTAGATGATAGCTATCATCCAATTTGAGAAAAATCAGAAGTCTTGTTCTGTTAAGATACACATCTTTTCAGGGAAATGTGACATTTCCCAGCCAAGTAATCACATCTTGGGTATTTGGTCCTGGAAGCCTGCTTTTAATGCTGTACTTGGAATAATCTGTGAATTCTATAGTGCGCCTTCTGTGTCTTGCCTTCATGGTCATACAGTTTCACTGCGTTCTATCATTTAAACTCAGTGTCACTGTAGGAAAGTGGATCATTAGTAGGTGGGGTTATTCACCTTCAGCTAGTAATAATACCACAATCACTAATTGGTCCAGTCAAGTCTCAATAAATGAATCCTTGCTCAACCCTTGGTAGCTTGGCAAAAAAGCAGTTAGGCTTAACTTAGGAGACAGGTATGTGTAAAGAATTTAATATCATCAAAACAGCCAGTTAGTAAAAGCCACAACACAATACAAATAAAATACCAATTTACAAACAAGGCAATATGTTTATCTTTAAAATGACACCAAAATTACAAAAATCCAATGTAGGGAGCCGGAGATATGAATTTTTAAGGATTAAGTCAAAAATTGTGCATTCTAGTGCCAAAGAGCTTAATTAAAAGAATAAGAGGCAACCAAGTAACCCTGGGACCAGGGTTATTCAAAAATGAAGGAAACAGTGGTCCCTGAAGGGGGAAATGCAAATCTCAACTTCTTCTGTAACTATTAAATAACCATCAACTGATTGGTCTACCAAGAAAAGTACAGATTTATTCAATTGTTTAACATTTAAAAACATAAATGAAAGAACTCATTTGGGCTCTATTATTTGGGACATTTTCAAATTAAGTGGTGCTCCCAAATGACACAACAGTGCAGTGAAAGTGAGGTAGGTTGGTATAAAGTGCGCTAGTGCAATATATGTACATAAATAGTGACTGTTGAAGATGCAGTGGTGTTGATACACCTTCTGACTCAGTGTTAACAGGCTTCAAAGTCACTTAAAAACAGTACACTATTATAGTATCAGTGTTTCGATCCTCTGAGTTTATTTTCCTAGGGTCATCACCATAATGAAGGATGGGAAACACTCATTGGATGATATTCAGGCAATGAATGAGTCACTCTTACAGTGAGCGCATAGATTTGATTTTATGTTTTGATTCTCTGGGCATGCCATTTTAATTTTTTTACCCCTCTTGGTGGCTTAATGATTTTTTGCAAATTCTGTGATTGTTTGGCCTTTGTTTGCAACACACCGATACCTCACGGTGGCACACATATAATTGGGGTAACTTTTCTCGGTCACACTGAAAGCTAATGCTTCCAGACACACATTACTTATACTGTATTTTACATTCTGTGAGTACTACCAGGAAGACACGTGCCTTGAGTCTTACCTGCTCC
Organism: Lissotriton vulgaris; assembly: GCF_964263255.1. Taxonomy (NCBI): domain Eukaryota; kingdom Metazoa; phylum Chordata; class Amphibia; order Caudata; family Salamandridae; genus Lissotriton; species Lissotriton vulgaris. The sequence continues at coordinate 1,432,292,597 of NC_141693.1, read as the reverse complement.
AAGCATTACAGACTTCTGTAAAATTCAGCAATAGTTGAAGGGGGCCACACACGCTAGGATCTGGAAGCAATTCACTGGCTTGCATAGGACCGATGTGGCCGAGCCATTCTGGAATGTACTAATTGACATTTATTACATGAATACCATTCAATCGGTGTTTCCCATTGCTCATTCTGATGATGCCCCTCAGTAAATAATCTCAGAGGGTCAAAAAGTTGACACTATAATAGAGTATTTTTTGGCGATTTTGGTGATTGTAAACTCTGAGTCAGAGTGTGTATCAACACCACTGCATCCCCAACAGTCACTATTTATGTACACATATTGTATAGCGCCTGCGCAATTTATATCACCTACCTCACTTTCACAGCACTGTTGCGTCATTTGGAGCATCACTTCATTTTCAAATCTTCTAAATATTAGGGCGAACATTAGTTCTTCCATATCTTTTTTTAAATCTTAAACAATTGAATACATTGTAGTTTTCCAAGTAGGACCAATGAGTTGATGGAAATTTACTAGTTAACGAGGAAGTTGAGGTTTACTGTTCCCCCTACAGGGACCACTGTGTTTTTCCAAAAAAGCTTAAAGCACTTTTTGAGACGATCTGATTGGGACTGGGTCAAAGTCAAAGTTTTAGGCTGAGCGCAGTGGGGGGCGGGTCAGATAGGGTGAGTGCTTGATCCCAGTCAAAAGTTTACCTCCAGATTTAGGGCCTGATTAGGAGTTTGGCAGTCCAATTGACCGTCAACCACATGGTGGGGGTGTGGCAACCACCGCACCAATGATCTGACTGTCGTATTACGATTACGGCGGTTGGACCAGCATATGACTGCTGCAAATGCAAGGGATCCATGATCCCTGGAGGTGGTGCAGCAGGCAGAGGCTTGTAAAATGCTGGTGGTGCCCCTTTGGCCTGCCAAGCATATTATAAATGTCTTCATCGCCACACTTTTCATGTTAGTAAGCTTACCATGAAAAGTGTGGCAGTGAGGAAACAAAGGGAGCCCTGTTACCTCAAGGCCTAGGAATGCATCAGATTGGCACATGGCATTCCTCCCTTTGTGCATGCACCCCCGGTTACAGCACAGCATGGACTTTATAGTCCATGCCATGCTGGAACATGCTGAGGCGATCCCACAGCGCTGCCTTTCAAAGACTCTCCTACAAGCCTTTGAAAAGACAGAGCCGTGGGCCAGCTTCTGCAGGACCGCCCACCCGTATTACAACTTGCAATCTGGTGGGCGATCGTCGGGGGAGTTGGTGGTGTGGGAGCTGGAAGGTGGCATGCCATATGTATTTCATTTAATATGTATCATTTTGTGAATATTACATTTGTTTTTCAAAAACAATTGAAAATTACTCGTAGCGCTATTTTCGATAGGGATATTTTGTTTTATTTATTTTTATATTCAACAATAAAGATGAAAACCAAGATTTACCTAGTTTCCTCAAAAGCAACATGGTGCAATAATAAAGTATAATTCACAGTGTTAGCCTGAGGAAGGGTGAACAAACGATCTGCAACACTGCAAAACAATTATGATAATTGCCAGTTTCACTCATCTCTTTCTCTTTTCAGTGACCGACGAAAACTGGGAAGACTGGGAGCTGATCATTGAAGCTGAGGAGCTTCCACCGTATGATAGGAGCATGTCAGGGTGGTGCAGGCCAGTGATTCAAGGAATTTTAATTGGATTTCTGGGTTCAGGTCTGGTGGCAGTTGTGGTGGCATCCTTCACCCTCTGGCTCTCAAACCAGGACTGTATTCAAATCATGCACACCCAACATATCAACTGGTTCAATGACACCAATAACACGCTCATCTCAAGCTCATCGGAGGACAGCGTTGATGATGATGGCGATGACAGTGATAATGATGTTGAGCTCTGGCAGTCAAAGATTGAACTTTAAGCTCACTTTGCGAAGATGAATGATGGCATTTGCAAAACTACAGTCCAACTAAAGAAACACATCCTGCATTGATTTTCTATACCAGCAGGTGTATCGTCTTACTGCATGTTAAAACTGACAGCAGACATTGTGCCACAAGCGTGCATGCATTTTGGTTTACTACTGTTACTGTAAAACATTCTCGCCATTTAAGGTTCCATATTTAAGTCATTCCATTAATAAAATCTAATTTACAGAATTTAACCCACTATTACAGTGAAAATAGTGTCAAGGGAAAGCAAGTAGAAACAAGCTAGGCTTGCAGAGACGGCCTTAGTACTGTAGTACTGAAGTCTTAAGGGATACCAGTTCGATTGGAAGGGATGTGTTTAACCTAAGAAGCCACACTTCACAAGAAATGACTGAGCAAAATTAAAGAGAATGTTAAAGCGTAAAACAGGCAGTTCCCTACCTGAGAATCTAAGGGGATATAGACTAATCTCAAGGCTGGTCAAATAGTTTGTCATTTCATGCTATAGATAATGACACAGTATTTTTTTTATGCTTAGCTATCATACTCTATGTGCATGTTATATTGGCATGTCCTATCATGTTAAGTTTTTATGTTATGTAACGTTATGGTATTTTATGTTATTTCATGCAATGTATTGTGAGTCAAGTAAAATTGTGAATTGGCCGCAAATATTTTACAAAGTTGCTAATCTTTGCACTTTGTCAAGTGCTTGCCAACACCCCACTCCCACGCTGCCAAAGAAGTCCCCCTGCCCGATAACAAGTTCTAATCTGGATGGGGGGTCCTGAAGAAGTGGGCACACGGTGCTGTCTTTCAAAGGCTTATAGGAGAACCTTAAAAAGGCAACCCCATGGCCCCGCCATATGGGTACCCTCCTATGACAAGAACTACAAATATTCCAGTACCAGAATGTTTGCCACTGATATTGCTCGTATTCAATGGATGGTATGTATGTCAAAAATTGCCACCAGTATTTGAGAAAAACTAAACACATAAATCAAGTAGTAGTCATTCATAGGTATACATCGCTGATTATACCTATTAACTGGGTCTCAAGGTTATTTTCATTGTTTCAATTACAATAAGTTATAGTTAGGAAATGGCCAAAATGAAAGGCCACTGTTTTGAAGTTTAAATTCAGTGTATTATACTTAAATCAATTAAGTGTAGACAGTGCAGTTCTCTTTATGATGTGAAGTATATACATTGCCATAAGATCATACAGTAATCATCTGGTGTTCCTTCAATTTCAGGTTGAGACAAACAAAATCAATTGATCTGCTTCAAGTCAAATTAGTCTTGTTTCTCACTGTATCTCATGCACCAATTTTGCATCTCTTGTGTGTCATGTATGAGCACAGAGCACATTTCTCCTCACACACTGTTCAATATTGATTATTCTCTATTTATTCAGCAAACAAGTTTTGACTGCTACTCTGCTTTATTTGTTTTTACCAATTTTAGATTATGGGCCACTCTTGTGTAAAAAGAAATGTAAACAAAGCAAATAACCTTGTGATGGAAGTATTTGGTATCATCAGTGTTATGTAACTATGAATGAGTCCTACTGGATATATGTGATTAGCATAATTGAGCTACCCTAGTCCAGTCGAGTAAACAGAGTTGCCCTAAGTCTACTTATCTTTCCAGTATTTCTGAGGTAACATTTTATCATGGATTGCTTCCCCCTCGCCCCACCTCACACTGTTCATCGCCAATAAGTCATGGCTGTCTTCTCTGAGGCAAAGATTTACCTCCAGTAAGCCAGCATCAACATTTTGCCATAGTTGTCTCCCTATGTTAAGTATTACTTCCAGTGTTTCCGGGGCTTCATTTGGCCTTAGGTGCCCCCCCTTTTGCCAAGAATTACCTGCAGTGTCTCAGCACCAGCATTTTGACACAGGTGCCTTCATGCCAAGAAATTCCTCCAGTGGTTAAGTGCCAGCATTTTTCCATAGAATGACTTATAATATTTCAGGGTCTTCGTTTTGCCATGGGGGCCCTTCCTTATGGCAATAATTATTTCCAATGTGCCAGGGGCAGCACGTTTCCTTGGGTGCCGTCATATGCCCCAAATTGTACTGCCATAGCCAGCGGCACTCTTAGTCAGTCAGTCAAAAACGTTATCAAGCCAAATAATGCCCTAAAAGTACATCATTGAAAGTATATGCATATACACATCTTAATAAATTACTATAAATTTAAAAAGTACAATAAACAGACAGTTTATGATGAATTTTAGACTAAAAACGGCATGTTTGAAACCCCACACAAACTGTTAATTAATAAAATGACAGAGACACAGAAAAAATGGTGTACATATAAGATATACACAGTCAATTCAAGAATACCATTTCCTAATACTGAGGGCACCGCTAATAAAATGAAGGACTGCACATCATATTTCTACCAAATCTAACTGTTGTAGATACTGGAAGCCTAATTTATATGGATCTACAATTCATTGATCATAAAACTGGTACTAAAACTCAGTATCGTACCTCTTTATAAAGGGAACAAAAGGCATAAGATGAAGAGTAGATTGAACTGAGCGATTGACACAGCTAGGAAGCTTATCAAACCAGGTACCTTCTTGCAGGAAAGCAAGAAAAAAATGTAAAGAACACAACAGTAACCTAGTTTGAATTGCGAGTTCTCTATAAATGTTAAGTAAACGTCCAGCTCATATCGAGGGCTTAGAGTGAGATGACTTTCCTAAGAGGTCAACCAAAGAGCGTTAGCTCAAAGTATGTTCTGGCATTGAGCACAAAATTGAGTCCTAATACAAGCTTAAGCCGCGGTACATAATAGTTCAGGATTGGTATACAGCTCTGAAACCCCAGGCTTAAAAAACGCACTCTTAACGTAGGCTAGCCGTGGAGCGCTTGCCAACTTGTAAAGAGCAATGCAATCTAATATTATATTTTTAGTGAAACCCAGATCATGTGATTGCCGCAATTTTACTCATAACAAAAGGGGAGCAAGCCCTAAAAGGTCTTCTAAATAGGTCAGGCCAACCTCAGATTGACAAGAAAAGGTGGATGTGCCTGAGGAAACTAAAAGTAATCTAAAGTAAGCAGAAAGCTGCTTAGAAATTTCTGTAAATTGTTGGAATTGCAATACCTCCACACACCTGCCCCATAAGAGGCAACTGAGATGAGAAGCAATTATCTCCTTTGCTGGCCTATGCCCCAATTTTGACGCAAAACAAAATATTCCTGTATTTGCTCTTCAAAGTTGGAGTGCTCTTAACAACAAGCAAGGACAGTGCTGTTGTGGTGCTGTGTGACGCTGTTATGGTGCTGAGTAATGAAGTGGTTGGGCTGAGTGATGTGGTGGTGTATTAGAGTGATGTGGTGGTGTCCCAGAGTGATGTGGTGGTGTCCTAGAGTGGTGTGGGGTGTCCCAGAGTGATGTGGTGGTGTTCCAGAGTGATGTGGTGGTGTCCCTGGGTGATGTGGTGGTGTCCCTGGGTGATGTGGTGGTGTTCCTGAGTGATGTGGTGGTGTCCCTGAGTGATGTGGTGGTGTTCCAGTGTGATGTGGTGGTGTCTGTGAGTGATGTGGTGGTGTCTGAGAGTGATGTGGTGGTGTTTGAGAGTGACGTGGTGGTGTCCCTGAGTGATTTGGTGGTGTCCATGATTGATGTGGGGGTGTCCCTGAGTAATGTGGTGGTGCCCCTGAGTGATGCCCCTGAGTGATGTGGTGGTGCCCCTGAGTGATGTGGTGGTGTCCCTGAGTGATTTGTGGTGTCCCTGAGTGATGTGGTGGTGTGCAGCAGTGTGAGGCATGCAGCAGTGTGAGGTGTGCAGCAGTGTGAGGCATGCAGCAGTGGGAGGCATGCAGCAGTGTGAGGCGTGCAGCAGTGTGTGGTGTGCAGCAGTGTGTGGCGTGCAGCAGTGTGTGGCATGCAGCAGTGTGTGGCATGCAGCAGTGTGTGGTGTGCAGCAGTGTGAGGAGTGCCGCAGTGTGAAGCGTGCAGCAGTGTGAGTCATGCTGTAGTGTGCAGCATGCAGCAGTGTGAGTATTGCAGCAGTGTGTAGCATGCAGCAGTGTGCAGCGTGCAGCAGTGTGAGGCATGCAGCAGTGTGAGGCATGCAGCAGTGGGAGGCATGCAGCAGTGTGAGGCGTGCAGCAGTGTGTGGTGTGCAGCAGTGTGTGGCGTGCAGCAGTGTGTGGCATGCAGCAGTGTGCAGCGTGCATCAGTGTGAGGCATGCAGCAGTGTGAGGAGTGCCGCAGTGTGAAGCGTGCAGCAGTGTGAGTCATGCTGTAGTGTGCAGCATGCAGCAGTGTGAGTATTGCAGCAGTGTGTAGCATGCAGCAGTGTGCAGCGTGCAGCAGTGTGAGGCATGCAGCAGTGTGAGGCATGCAGCAGTGTGAGGCATGCAGCTGTGTGTGGCATGCAGCAGTGTGTGGTGTGCAGCAGTGTGTGGCGTGCAGCAGTGTGAGGCGTGCAGCAGTGTAAGGTGTGCAACAGTGTGAGACATGCAGCAGTGTGAGGCATGCAGCAGTGTGAGGTGTGCAGCAGTGTGTGGCATGCAGCAGTGTGTGGCGTGCAGCAGTGTATGGCGTGCTGCAGTGTGGCATGCAGCAGTGTGAGTAATGCAGCAGTGTGCAGCATGCATCAGTGTGAGGCGTGCAGCACTGTGAGGCATGCAGCAGTGTGAGGCATGCAGTAGTGTGAGTCGTGCAGCAGCGTGAGTCATGCGGTAGTGTGCAGCATCCAGCAGTGTGATAAATGCAGCAGTGTGCAGCACACAGCAGTGTGCAGTGGAAAGCAGTGTGAGACAGGCAGCAGTGTACAGCATGCAGTAGTATGAGTAATGCAGCAGTGTACAACATGCAGCAGTGTGAGGCAAGCAGCAGTGTGAGGCGTGTAGCAGTGTGTGGCGTGCAGCAGTGTGTGGCGTGCAGCAGTGTGTAGCGTGCAGCAGTGTGTGGCGTGCAGCAGTGTGAAGCGTGCAGAAGTGTAAGGCGTGCAGCAGTGCGTCATGCAGCAGTGTGCAGCATGCAGCAGTGTGAGGCATGCAGAAGTGTGCGGCGTGCAGAAGTGTGTGGCATGCAGCAGTGTGTGGCGTGCAACGGTGTGTGGCGTGCATCAGTGTTTGGCGTGCAGCAGTGTGTGGCGTGCAGCAGTGTGTGGCGTGCAGTAGTGTGTGGTGTGCAGCAGTGTGCAGTGTGCAGCAGTGTGTGGACTGCAGCGTGCAGCAGTGTGAGGCGTGCAGCAGTGTGTGGCGTGCAGCAGTGTGTGGTGTGCAGCAGTAAGTGGCGTGCAACAGTGTGTGGCGTGCAGCAGTGTGAGGCGTGCAGCATTGTGTCGCGTGCAGCAGTGTGTGGCATGCAGCAGTGTGTGGCGTGCAGCAGTGTGTGGCATGCAGCGTGCAGCAGTGTGTGGCGTGCAGCAGTGTGTGGCATGCAGCAGTGTGAGGCGTGCAGCAGTGTGAGGCGGGCAGCAGTGTGAGGCGGGCAGCAGTGTGGTAGCTCCGTTGGAACTTTAAAACAATTATATACTTTGTACAATACCAATGCAAGATGGCTACCCACTACTATATTTTAGCTTAATTTTGTATTGTTAATACAAGCTGCAAAGTTTTTCTTCTACTTTTATTCTTATAATTTATTTTCCACATGCCTATGGGATTTTGTGTGTCAATTTTATTACGGATTGGGAAGTGGGAAAGTGCAAGAAGGAGTCAGCGAGGGCCTAGCATGATGTATGAGGGCAAGAATGAGTGCCAGAGTCATGCATGATGATTTATTGATAGCCTAAACATATGTAAAAGACACTTTCAGCTATAAGTCAGGCCTATTGACATTGCCAATGGTTGTTTGTTCTACCTATGTCTTAATTTTTTATTGCTATTTGACTTGTGGCACTAGGGACCCACATTTATGAATACCTTTTTACATTTTATCTTTAGAACCACTTACACCCATGTTGGGTCTAAACTGAATGGTGGCGAATGGTAATGAAAAGCATTATTGTGCTGCGTTTATCTTTCCAAGACCCTACTTTAATGGATCTGACTTTTCTACAAAAAGTTTAGTGAACGTGTGAGTAGATGAGCGCAATATTGAATCCATGGGTGGGTTGATGAATGGATGAATGAGAACGTGCCTGGATAGATGAATGGATGGGTAAATTAGTGCCTGAATGGATTGGTGAGTGTGCGGTTTATGATTTGATAGGTGAGCGAATAAGTGATTGCGTATAAGAAAAGTACACATTGCTTTTCACCTCATTTAGGGAGGTCTAGAATTTACTTGCGCTCTGACGCAGATTATTTGATTTTTTTATCAGACGCCATTTGGCTTGCAGAGATTGTGAAGTTCCCCGACGATGTATTAGAACAACAATAAACTGTCAATGCGCATCTCCAAAACAAAAGTAACATCATTTGGTAGACATAGTGATAATCGCACAAATGGGCTAACACTGGCCATTCTGCATAGATACAAGTTCTTAGGAGTCCCTTTAGGCTCACCAAAAGAGGAAACATCACATTATAGACCTTACAGTTGGAACCGCAAGTTGCTTCAGCAGATTCATGTTTCAACATCCAGCACTGCATGGGTTACAGTTACAGTTATTGAAAGTCTTCTCTGCCAAGGCGATATCAATGTTGTTATTTTGTTCCTCTCTGTATTCAATAGAATTGAAAGCAGTAGGTCTTGCGAGCGCTTTCGCTTTAGCTAATTGACACCTCAATGTAAGATTAGATTAGAATTGGCGATTCCATCAGCATCGATGAGAGCAGGAAATGCAGCCTTGTTATATTTGAATAGACGACGCTGCAGCATAGATAGGCCCTGGCAGCACTCGTTTGAAGATGAATCGATGGTAAATGGTAAACAATGGTAAACAAGTTGTCAGCATTGCTGTGGCGGGGGCGGGCGGGAGAGCGGCGGGAGAGCCTTTGAAGTCTGATGGGAGGCAGACAAATGGTGGTGTGTGACGTGGCTGGTTTGTGCACGTGCCTTTCTCACATGAACTGTGGCTAATCCGCCCTTGGCAGACTTTTCAAACTGCTTACTAGAAATCTCAACAACACGCACTACTAAAAGCAATGCTTTAGGTCGAGACCTAAACAAAAAGCCCCATTTAAGCTTGGAGTTAAAAGGGACACCTAAATAGTTAAAACTGTCAACTTTTAGGACTGCTGATCCCTTTACATTATGATAATATTTTAGTTTGGTGCTTTTAGTTCCGCAGATTAAGTCAAAGGAATCTGACCAATTAACCTTTATATCTAAAGCGGTCAGGAACTCCATTTGCAGTCCTGAGTCATCGGCATAGAGGAGGGTAGGGAAGAAACAGTTTCCCACCCTCGATATGTATGCCCTCTTTTGAAGAAGGTGCCCATTGAATGTATTTATGTACATTTTTAAGTCCATTATAAGTCCATAAAGGCCAAATGCCAGGCGATCTTTTTGGCTTGTGCATATTTGCTAATGGAGAGGTTTGAAAATTGCTCTGTGGTTCCTGTATCATACTGTAAATATGAAATAATATTATTTGTCCCCGCCCAGTCTTCCATTCTAGCCAGAACACCCTGCCTAAAATTCATGGTTGAGTCCAACCGAGTTATTTGAGGATAGCAAACAGGATTGTTTCTGTCCCCGTCTTTAAAATGGGCACAATGACTACTTCTTCTTTCCATGTGGGAATAAGAGGGCCACTTAAACAACACGAAAAACATTAGTGAGCAGGGAAGTCCAGACATCTACATTCCCTTACAAATGTCCACTGGAACACCACTACTTTTGCTCTTCCTGATGGCTAGAGCCCGATTGTGAGGCTAAACTCAGAGATCTTCTCCCTATCACATTGTGCAAATCCCAGCATCCTTGTGCTATATAGGGCTCACTCCTGGAAAGGCAAACTTGAGAAAAATGAGCGACCCAAGTTTAGCTGAAATTAAGTAGTCAGTCTTAGAGGAGGGGCCAGACCAAACAATGGTTAATTTGACTCGATGAATTACCTCCCAAAAATGTTTGGGGTCCTTTGACAGTCCTGCTTCCAGGAGGTCGGCCCAGGCTGTTTCTCTAAGTCTAAGTTTTCTGAGTGTAGCTCTCTCCAACGATCGTGCAGATTTAATTTTCTCCTAATTTCTTGGCTTGATTTTAGTGCCAACATCAATGAATTGTGGGCCTCAGAGCAAGCTGAATTAAACCATTGTTGAATGGGGGTGTCATGAAACTTGCTACTCGAAGTTAGTGCTGAGGAAACTACATGGCATATCTTAGCAAAACTGTATTTTATCAGACTAGAGCGTATATCAGTGGATAAACACGTAATCATTAGTTGCAAATTCTGAGCCACTGTAGACATCAAGAACTGGGCCGGTTTGGCAGCATACCATTTAATCTGGAGACCTCTACTTGCAGAGAAAGCAAGAGGGCCTATCGTCAATTTCTTATCCACACCTGGCTGCTAACAAATAAAAGTAAAAATAAAAGGGTTGTGGTCACTCAAATAATTTGGTAAAACTCTAAGGTCTGAAATCAAGAAGCTATAAGCTTTCAAAATTAACAAAAAGTCAATATTACTGTGTGCTCTTCCCCCTATAAAGGTTAGCTAAGAATTCGACAGTAGTGCATATCAGCAGGGATGCGCCAGTTATTGTGCGCCACGCCTCCCCCACCATAGATGCACCGCGTTTACAATGCGGTGCACCATGGGGCAAAAACGGCACAGATGTGTGACGCATCTGTGCTGGAAAGGCGGCGCATTGCTGGAGTTACGTCGCAAGCACGACACAGCTCCAGCAATGCTCTGGGGGGCCCTATCTTTCCAATGCAGCGTCAATCCTCACGCCTACTTCAAGCAGGCGCAGGGTTTTGACGCAGCATGGGCTCAAAAGTGACTGAGTGTAATCTTGTAGATTTCACTCAGCCACTTTTAGGGGGCGTTCCTGCACCAGAAACGCCCCCCCCCGCGCAGGAACGCCTCCTTCTGGCACAGCTTTACAACATGACACATCTCCCAGATGCATCACATTGTAAATACCCCGCAGCATGGCGCATCTTTTGCGCCGCCGCTGCGTCACAAAAGTGACAAAACGGCAGCATAAAAGAGGCGCATGGGGCTTGTAAATCTGCCCCTAAGTACAGCCCATTTCTTGATTAAGTCGGATGCACCAAAGCTCCCTGCTCCATGTGTTCAGGCAGGCGCACAGTGTGATTCTAGATTCAATTCCATTAGCTTTAAGTCACAACCTGTGAGGAATGGTGACTTTTGCAGATGGAATTTGGGTTACGCCTCTCCTGTCTCACCCAGCCTCTCCCTTCCAGCATAAGGTGGCACCCTTCGAGCCACACCAAGAGCCATTGAGTCCTCTATCAGGCTCGTCCCCAGCTTGTGTCAATGTCCAGTAATCTGATCCCCAGAGACCTGCACTAGTGACACCACCTCCAGCCGCACATTACTCAGCTTGCTCTGCTCTCTGCCCTGATGCCAGTGAGCAGCTGGTCATAGGAAGCTGGTCCTACCTTAACCCATAGAAACTGCAGGTAGTAGTAGGTGGTGTACTGGGGTATATCTGCTGTTGCCACACGTTGCCCATGAAGATGGAATAGGAGCATGCAGCGCAGGTAGGCGCTCTAGCACTTTCCAAAGCACTAGATGGATGTCCTTCTGTTGGCTCTGACTCAACCTAAGGCCGCACACTCCAGCTGTCTCTCCTTTGCCGCTACCAGCTCTGCTCTAGAAGCGGCCATGCTCCGGAAGCGGGACACACAGCCTGGTGCCCTCTCAGAGGGAGACGGATCCTGCAGGCTGATAGTTAAAGTTAATGGAGAGAAAAAATTAAACAGAGTGCGGCGTACCTTAAGTGGGCTCGGCGCTCACCATAAATGTAAAAACAAAACAAAAACAAGCATTTGCAATGCAATAGGACGCGCATTTACTCAAGACCTATTGCATTGTAAACAGGAGTGCTGGGGCGGGGTCAGGCGGCGAGAAGGCACGGACAGCGGTAGTGTGGACGGGAGGAGCGGGAAAATATTGTGCTTATAAATAACACCGTACAGTGTAACACTTCAAGTAAAGGGGCCAATATCCATGGGAGGGTACAAATGATGACATGGCATAATAAGGCGGGACTAACAATCCACATAATTAACCAGAAGACAGACTTTACAAACAACAAAGAGAGAAGCCAATGAAAAATATGGGCGAAGAGTGAGGGAAGCTTGTTTCCAATACTCTATTACTGCATGACTTGCAGAGCAAGCAGCTCTTGCATGCTACTGCTAAAACTTGACCTAAAAATCATATTATTCAAGGCATCTCTATAAACCGTGTGCTTGAAATAGGGCATTTCCTGATTGAACGGGTCCTCCAAGCCACAGACCATAGACCCACTAAAAGGGCACAAGGTACAGTTAAAATCATCAAACTATAACAAATAACAGGCGCCGTGTCTCACTCATTCTTGCTCACAATGCTCATACTCACTTTTACTCACACACAAATGTACTCATAATTCACAAGTTCTCATTCTCACTTACAAACACACGGTTACACACACCCACCCTTTCACACTCACTGGCTCTGAGCTCTGGTTCATATGCACTTTCTGCACCATAGATAGCAAACCCCGGACTCATTCCACTCCCTCTCACAATCTCCAATCACTCACTGCCTCTAATAGGCTTACTCTCCTTTTCTCACTCCATCGCTCTTGCTTTCATTTATTCCTACACAATCTCAAACACAGATTCTCATACACATTCACTCTCATTGACACTCCCAAACACACACACACACAATTGCAGTCAATCTCATTCAGTCTCAAACTCTCGCAAATACACTCACATACACATGCACAGAGAAAAAGCTTACTTACCTTGGTTACTTTGCAGACAACTCTGAGGCTCCATGGAAGCAGCAGAGTAGGAATCTGGCACTGGGCATAGGAGCCAGCGGGCCATGATTCCCAAAGAGGAGCCAGAGAGAGGAACACGGCCAGGTTTGTAAAGTGGAAGCCACGCATCAATCCCTCCCCCAGTTTCTTGACAGGATTGGAAGCACAGCTGTACCAGTAATTGGGCCATTGCTGGTGATCCTGATCCTGCCCCTGCTCCTCTGTGTGGCTTCTCATTTGTCTCAAGGGTGCACTGATGGCACTATGGCAGCCATATTACAGCAAATATACTGTGCTGCCTGCGACATGTGCAGTATGTCTGCTAAATAAAATTTATTGTGCCTGTGTGAGGGGATCCCAGTTGAACTATGCGCTATCCAGACATCCACTTGCAGAGTGGTTTGTTTTTAAACAACACTCTGCAGCTGGAGTGTGCCTCAGCCCTCTCCGCTCCCCATCCCCTCTCCTCCTCCTCTTGTCATCAGGAGCCTGGAGAGGAGGCCAAGAGGGCTGTCCTGCGCACTGGCAGTGTTCATGAAAACACGAAATTCATGTTCCATGAACACTGCTAAATTACATATTGTGCATGTCAGGAAGATGCAAGGGACAGCATCTGGGGCCTCACGGGAAGTATGGCTCACCCAGAGGCCCCTTTTAGGCACTGTAAGCCGTCTTAGCTTAATGATGCTTGCTATGTTTTCAAAAAGCTGAAACCTTTTGAGGAGGAAATCTTCCCAAATTCCCACATACCCAAATTGTGATGGGGCAATATAACACGATGCCCGGGTATTTATATGTATAAAGTGCATGGTTGCCAAGATGTGCCTATTGGCATTTTTTATGTGTGCAATGCTTTGATGATGGTAGCATCTCCTGGGGTAACCAGCCAGATATTCAGAGCATGCCGCAAATAAAAGTGACTTTGCGAAGGATGGATGAGAAGAGCCCCTATTTGAGATGTGCTATACTGAAGCAGACTATACGTGACCTTAGATGTTGGGTACATTTGTATTTTCTAACTTTCTAATGCAGTAAGAGATGCTCGTTTGCATTCCACGAGTGTTATGTTGTATATATGTCTGTATTGTTCATAAATACTATAATTGCAGTTTTCCTTAAGCAACAGCAACTAATGAACAGGCACTGCTAAGAGAGAAGCAAGCAGCAAGGGGCAGATTTATGAAGGGCTTGCGCCACGTTTACGCCGCCTTTGCGTGACGCAACGGCACGGAAACGTGGCGCATCCCTGCACCCTATTTACAACATGACGCATCTAGGAGATGCGTCACGTTGTACAGCACTGCGCCATGAGGAGGCGTTCCTGCGCAGGGGGGGCGTTCCTGCGCAGGAACGCCTCCTGAAAGTGGCTGAGTGAAATCTATGAGATTTCACTCAGTCACTTTCAGGGCAATGCTGCGTCAAAACCCTGCGCCTGCTTGAAGCAGGCGTAAGGCTTGAGGCAGCAAGCCGGTTTTCGCCCCGCACACTCCACGGAGTCTGTTGTTATGTCGGTCCTTGACACCCTCAGGGAGGGTATGGACACCAATCAGCACCAGGCGCTTGTGCTCCTCGATCTCTCAGCCGCTTTCGATACGGTGGACCATAACACCTTACTCTCCCGTATCGCGGCGGCGGAAATCGGGGGGAGTGCCCTGGTCTGGTTGTCCTCCTTCTTGAGTGACCGCACCCAGGCTGTCCGCCTGGGTGACTACACAGCGGACACCCGAAGAGTTCAGTGCGGGGTTCCCCAGGGTTCCTCTCTCTCTCCCCTCCTATTTAATCTGTATATTGCCCCTCTTATTTTCTCTCTTCAACAGATGGAGGTCACCGTATTTAATTATGCGGATGACCTCCAGCTGGTCTTCAATCTCTCTTCTCCTTCTTCTACACTAAATTTTCAAACTGTTATGCTTCATATCAGGGACTGGATGAACCACAACCACCTTAAACTCAACCCCGATAAAACAGAACTGGTGTTGACGGGTGGTTCATCCAGCCCCTGGTCCCCTCTCTTCTGGCCCCCCTCTCTTGGTCCTTCTCCTGTTCCCTCTCCCTCAGTCAAAACCTTAGGTATTAAACTCAATTCGCAACTCACCCTTCACTCCCAGGTTAGCTCTGTGGTATCTTCTTCCTTTCTCTCACTTCGCACAATTCGCAGGGTGTCCCGATTCTTCACTTTCTCCGCACTTAAACTCATCATCCTGGCCATGGTGGTGTCCCGCCTGGACTACGGGAACGCCCTGTATGCCGGTATTCCCGCATACAGTTTGCGTCGCCTTCAACAAATACAGAACCAGGCGGCCCGCCTGGCCTTCAATCTCCCCAAATTCCACCACTCTACCCCTCTCCTGAAACAACTGCACTGGCTCCCCGTGCGAGCTAGAATTCAATTCAAGCTCGCATGCATTACTTTCCTGGCCCGCTTCAGTTCGGCGCCAGCTTTCATCTCCTCGGAGATCGTCCCTTATGTCCCTACTAGGGCTCTACGATCCTCCACCCAGTCCCTCCTTACCATCCCACGTTTCCGGAGAAAGAAGTGGGGTGGATCTAAATTTGCTGTCCTCGCCCCTACCCTCTGGAATTCCCTTCCCCTTGAACTTCGCTCCATCCCCCTCTATTCACAATTCCGTAAAAGCCTCAAAACTCATCTTTTTACAAAATCCTTTGACTAATTGCCCGCTTTGACCTCCCTACCTCCACCCTCAGTCCCCGTTAGCTATAGCGCCAAGAAGCCGCTGGTATACGTGCGCTTAAGAAGAACTTTAAAACTCAAACTCAAAACGCAGCATTGAAAGAATAGGCCCCCCCAGAGCATTGCTGGAGCTGCTTTTGAAAAGAAAAGGAGAGTACCCTGCCGCAAGATATTGAGGCCCTAGTTAGAGGGTCCAAAAGATATACAGAAAGGGGTGATTAACCTAGGGTTTGACACTAAACATCACAATCATATGGTCAAATCAAGTAGACTTAAACAGTTCATATTGGAAAATATATATATTTTTTTATTATTTTAAATTTTCTTGATCACACAGATAAAAAGGTTTCTTCTTGAGATGTAGAAATATATTTTTTTAAATTTATCAAAATTGCATATATATCATAGATAAAACACACACAGAAAACAAAGGGGAAATTCTGTCCTGCCCAGTATCGGCCAATGTTAAACACACAACATATCATTCACATTCAATCCTTATTCACTCTAGCCAGTCTCATACCATACATCATTCATTCTATCAATCAATTATCTACTCCTTGCAGGTATGGCACAGCGATGGTTCTTGTGCTGGATATGTCAAGATGTTAATCCAGATAGATGGTTTCAACTACGGGTCCTGTTGTAATATGGACAATAACCGTGTTCCTGGAGACATACGCCGACGCGCGTTTCGGTGGCAAGCCAGTGAGGCTGCACCTTCGTCAGGGCAAGGGGCAGTATACTGGGGCGGACACAATGTTAAAATTCTGCAAAACAAGGGGTAAAACACGCACTTTACTTTCATGTATGTACATATATTTTTCACCTTACAATTCAGTTTTAACATATCGCATACATCATCCTAAGGGGGTTACTACAAATTTCATACATTACAGCTTATCATATTATCCATCTGATAGACATTGGAGAAACGCTCCTATAACTGACCGTCGTTTGTCATGCAGTGCCAAACCTTCTAGAGACACTCCCTAGGCATGATTCCCCTAAAAGAAAGGTGGAATCTAAAAAGGCATAATGATAGCCTTGACTGTATGGACCAAAGAGCACATTCAGTATCACACAAATTCATTACTTTCACCCAACTATGTACATTTCCAGACAGCTCATAATGTATCTTAACACTCCTCTCAGTTGAACACGCATGATTTTATAGTATACAGCAGGTCTCACATTATACTTCAAAAGGATAAGCCAGTTTATTTTTGTAAGTTTGGGAAAAAGACCAGCTGGGACCAAGTAGTGGGATATACCCATGCCCATAGTTGATTAGAGAGCTCCTGGGTTCCTAGGTTCCTCAGGCATTCATTCTAACTACATCCAGGATGTTTACTTCATTATTGTTACCTGATTTTAGTTATGTAGTGCAAGAATTTCAGGTAGCAAGCACCTTCTTAGCAGGTATAGGGCGATGGTCTCAGAGGCCAGACTTCCAACTATTCAGGTTCAACTCTAGCAATGCGCCACATTTCCGGCACAGATGCGTCACGCATCTGTGCCGTTTTTGCCCCATGGTGCGCCGCATCATAAATGCGGCGCACCATGGGTGGCGTAGCTGTGGCGCACTGTGGCGCATGTTAACTGGCGCATCCCTCGGGATGCGCCAGTTAACATAAATCTGCCCCCTAGTCTTTAAGTGAAACTCAGATTCACAAGAACACTTCTATGGTAAACTTGGTGCACAATTTCAAGAGTGGGCAATGCATGCTGGGAAGTGCAGAATCCTGCCACATCCGGAAGACTAACCAGAGCTGCAGGCTGCAGCCCTAAGCATGTTCCTGATCCTAACTCTGAATGAAACACTTTCTAAGACACAAACTCCAGCTCATCTCCCTAGAAAGAACATAGCCCTAACATTCATCTTTTTCCACATCTATTTCTTTTTCGATCCTCCCCCACACCTGTATCCAACCTTTACATTGAAAGTACAACGTTTTCAAATTTTGTCTTTCAAACCTTTATTTTAAACTTATATTGTAAAAGTTACACCGAATATCTTCCTTGTGCAGCTGGTCAGTCAAATAATGAGGGCAGAATTTTCAAATCCATCTGTGTCAGATCAATTATAATAGCTCGACTGGCCGTTATTTTGCAATAGAGAAAACCAGCTGCATGTCTGGAGCTTAGTTGGGTGGAAGGAAGACAAGGAATGAGAATTTGACTAAAGATGGGAAAGAGAAATTGATGAAATGCACCAACATGAACTTTAGCCAGGCTCATTGTTTAGTCCTAGGTGGATTCATTTTACGTCATGATGCAAGCAATGTTTCATGCAATAAGCAATATCAGTGGGCACTTGCTTTAGACAGTGTTTTTTTTCAATATGAGTGGAATGATGCTCGGAGAACTATGACCCATGGAAATGGTGATACATGTCACAAAAGCATTTTACCGGTGCACCTGCAGTCTCATTAATTTACCTTTGACACGTTGCAGTACTTAATTGCCGTTGACAATTAGTAACATTTTAACGCTTCCTCTAATGGGCTAATTAAGAGAATTCCTGTCTCCGGCGGTACACACAGCAGGAAACAGACAGGATACGTGTCGAGAAAATATCCCCAGAAGGTGCATATTGAAGGGGTCTTGCCTGACAAGCCATTTATATTACATCTCATGGAGATAATGCGAAGAGACTCATGGAGAATGCTTTTGAGGAAGGACTGAATTCAACAGCAATGGAATCTCTGGATCCAGAGACAAACCAAGTCTGAACCCTGTACACCCACTCAGCTGCCTTTCGGCCAGGGCCTCACTATACAAATTTCACATGCATTTATACCAGGGGAAGCTGCCACTGGCCACCAGACTCGAGTCCAGAAGGGCTTCGGTCCAACTCATCAGTGACCAGTGACCCATTCAGCCACCATAAAGTGACTTGATTGTCACAAAGTGCATCTCCAGTAGACCAGAGTTCATAATAGGGTAATCATTATCACAAAATACTAACGCAACTATTAACTTTTTCTCTTCCTCTGGTCCATGTTAGCTTAATCTCCTACTTGATCTCCTCATCACTCATCATCAAGACAAGGGTAACACATTTTGCATGCATAATTGTGATTCTTCCGCATATACGAGGTGCTTCTTCTCAAGCCTTCAGGAGTAACAATAGTTCTTTGGTTGTAAATACAGCAGGTGGTGCTGTCTATTCTTGCTGGACTGACCTGACGATATGAAACATGAGTACAACCCAAACTTGTTGTGTGTTTGTGCAATGCACCTTAAAGTCAGAGCGATTGGATTCGTCAGTGGTTGTTTACAGGATATTTGAATCTAAAACAGTGGTATCCTGTGAGAAAAAGGGATCATGGCACACCTTTAAAGTAACTTTAGATTTGAACTCTCATCTGGTGAGCAGGGAATGCTTTACATTATGAAAGATAATTTAGTGAGCAGGCAGTGAGCCATACATATGAAATGCACGGAAGGTGGATTTACATATCACATAAGCAAATGCAGTAACAAGAATGTATTTATAGTGCTTGCTACTGCTGTTTTGAAATATACAAAAAGAACAATTGACGGACAGAATGCAGAACAATGTCATACGTTCATCTCAGTACAGAGAACTGTCCCTAAATCCATAGTTTTTTTGCTCCCTATGCCATTCCATTTTGAACTCAGCCATATGCAAATCAGTCTTGACCCTGCACCCAATGGGAACAGTCCAGCCCGAACTCATTGTGCCAATGGATTCACGATAGCCTGGCTGATAAGGGTGAAACCCCCAAACTGGTCCTAGGATGATTGTTTCCGGTCCAGGGAGGACCTGGCTTGGCAGTTTAGGTTGGACTGTTCCCATGATGCACAGGGTCAAGACTGATTCACATATGGCTGGGTCTAAACCGGGTGGCATTGTGAACAAAAGAAGGATGGATTCAACGCAGATCTGTTGACTGGGAGTGAATGTTTTGATTTGGTTTGAATTCTGCCCCTCATTTGTGTGTCTTTTGCTTTCTCGCCCTAACTGCGACGGGTAAATCCAGTCCCGGACTCACTGTGCCACTGGATTCAAGCTAGCCTGGCTGATAAGGGATGAAAATTTGAAACTGGTGCTAGGATGCTCGTTTCTGGTCCAGGGAGGATCTGGGTTGGCGGTCTGACCTGGAGTGTTCCCAGGAGGCACAGGGTCAAGACTGATTTGCATATGGCTGGGTCTAAACTGGGGTGGCATAGTGAGCAAAAGAATGATGTAGGGGGCGTGGCCAAGATGGCGGGGTGAGCGGACGCTTCCTCCCGTAGCTCCTCCGGCCCAGCTCAGCCCGAGCCCCGATCCCCGCGCTTCTCTCCCCCCCGCGGCTGCACTGCGGGTGAGAGAACTGTGCCGGAGTTCGTGGGGCACATTTTGATACCACTTTGACTTCTGTGGCCCCGGGGGAAGTCCCCGAAAAGTTTATTCGGAGATCGCTCCGAGGAGTGGAGCCCGGGTCGCCCCGAGGAGAAGAGCCTGGAGGCGGAGCATACGGCGGCGCTGTCCGCGCGCCTCGGCTGGGCCGAGTGCTGAAAAGCTGAAAGCCGGAGATCCCGAGGGAGCGGAATAGACGGACTCCGCGGAGTGAGGAGGCTTCCTGACCGGTGCCCTGGTGGCAAACACCATTGCTGGGCGACGAACCCCAGCCCTGCGCCGGCCACCTTCCCCCTACCCTGGGCTTCGAGGGGTGACGCCTTGCGAACTCCGCGCCTGGAGGCACTGGATGGCGGAGTTCGAGCAGTGCCCGAGCCGGGCAAATCAACTGGTGGTGAAGGGAGACATCGGTTTCGCACTTTCCGGACCCGTTGCTGTTTGAGAGTCGCCCATGGACTTTCTGGCCCGGGCTGCCTCCTTGGGTTCCACCCTCCCGCCATCTTGTCTTTGTGTAGCTGAGCCCAGTGACCCTTGCCCGCACCCTTCTCACACGGGAGCCTCGGTTCGACCTGGCACCGACTCATCTGCTGCCCTCCCTGGGAGTACGAGGCTGGAGGCCTCCACTTTGGACGTTGCTGCCTGCCCTGCTGGCCCGGGGGTCGTCTTGCCCAGGCCCGGGCCGCCATTTTGTCGCCTGTGACGCACTACCCTTGTCCCCGACGAGGGCCTCACATCTGGTGCCCGCGAGCGGTGGCGCTCGCCTACAGCAACTGACCCTAGGCTTCACCGGGGGCCAAGATGACTGGGAGACGTGGCGCGGCACGAGGAGATCGCACTTTGCCGGAAATGCTCGGCAGGTCCCAGCAACTACGCGACAGGGCACAGCCGTCCCCGGGGGCCTCCCGGGCATCAACGGACGCAACCGTGGGCGAGCCACCAGTCACGAGGTCCTTCATGGAGGACTTATTCAGCTCCCTCAAGGAGGAATTTCAGACTCTTAAGACCGAGGTGGCTGGAGAGGTCCGGGAAGTGCGCAGGGAGGTCGAAGGCCTGGGCGAGCGGGTCGATACTGTGGAGACGGCGGCCCAACGTCGCGATGAGGAGATAACTCATCTCCAGCAGGACGTCCTCCGCCTCCGGGAGCAATGTGTTGAGCTCCAGGCCCACTCGGAGGACCTCGAGAACAGGTCCAGGCGGAATAACATCCGGGTGCGAGGTGTTCCATCCGCGGATGAAGGTGCGGACCTAGTGGCCTATCTGCAGGACCTGTTCCGCGACATCTTGGAGGAAGAAGCGGATTTCCCGATCCGCATTGACAGAGCACACAGGGTGGGCCGCCAGCGCCCGTCATCGGCACCCCCGCCTGATATCCTGGCATTCCTGCCGGATTTCCCCCTAAAAGAGCGCATCATGACGGAGGCCCGCAGGAAGCAGCCGCTGACCTTCCGAGAAAGGCCTGTGGCGCTCTATCAGGACCTATCCGCCATCACACTGCAGAAGCGCAGGTCTTTCCGCATCGCTACGGACTTTCTGCGAGAGCATGAGACACCCTATTCCTGGGGTCACCCCTTCCGTCTTATCTTTCGATGGAACGGGGTGCTGCATCAGCTGCGCTCTTTACAAGATGTTTGTGGAGTACTGGGCCTTACTGCTACGGAGGAGGAAGGGGCTACACCCGCATGGCGGCGCCCCGAGCGGCGGGGCCGACGGAGATCGAGGAGGCGCCAATCGTCAGCGACGGCGAGTCGTCCAGACTCGCCCACCATCAGAGCAGACATGGCGGAGGCCCTGAGGACTGCGGCCAGGAACTTGCCTGAAGCTACTGGTGTGGCCCTAACGGCCTAACTTTTCTCCGGGGGGAGAGACTCTTAGCTTTAACGATGCTGAGCTGGGGCTGGGGGCTGGGGGGGTGAAGGGGGGGGGTGTGGCTGCACGTCCACTTGACTGTTTTCTGCAGACTCGCCCACTTGGGCTAGACTGAGACTATGGGGTGTTGTTTCCTGTTTTTCTTTGTTTTGGTTGGTTGCCATGGGTTGGCTCTGGGGGGGTTTAACTGTTGGTTTGGTGTGGGGGGGGTCCCGTCCGAAGTTGTCCGAACATGTGCGATGTTGCCTCTGGCCTTCCCTGCACCCCTGCCCCGCGCGCCCCCTCCACTGATCCCTCGCTCGCTGCATAGCGCGTTGTTTCCCTGGAGGCGATGCCGCCCCTGAAAGTGGTGACCCTTAATGTTAAGGGTCTGAATAACCCCGTGAAGCGTAGGGCGATCCTTTCCTTGTTGGAGGGGTCGCAGGCGGATATCTGCCTCCTGCAGGAAACCCATTTACTTTCCAAAGATTGCCATAGGTTGCGCTCTGCCAAGTTCCCCACGCAACTCTTTTCCTCTGCTGCGACTAAGACTGCTGGGGTGGCCATTCTTCTAGCCAGCTCCTTCAAGGGGGAGGTGTTACATAAACATGCTGAGCAGAAGGGGAGGCTTCTAGTGTATCGCATGCGTCTGGGAGGTGTTGCCTTTACGGTTGGTTCGGTATACAGCCCAAATGACCACCAGGATCGTTTCCTGGAATCTGTGTTGGTGGACGTTACTGCCTCGCCCGATCGCCATATCATCTTGGGGGGAGACCTGAATATGGTCTTCGACTCCACCCTGGATAGGTCTGCCCAGCGCTTTCCGCAGACAGGGGAGCTTTCTAGGGCGGTACAGGACCAGCTTGCGGAAATGGACCTGCATGACCTCTGGCGCGCCATGCACCCCACCGATAGGGACTACTCCTATTTCTCCCACGCGCACCGCACGTATTCACGGTTGGATTACCTCTAGGTGAGCGGACCGCTTTGTTCGGCCGCCACAGCGGTAGACATCGGGGTCTTGTCCCTGTCCGACCACGCACCGGTTTCCGGGATCTTTGCTTGGCCGGCGGCCCCCCCCTCTAGGGGGATGTGGCGGCTTCGGGACACGCTTCTCCATAAGAAATCGGTTGTGAAGCGAGTGGAGGAGGTCATCCAGGACTACCTAACCCACAATAACAACTCTGCCACGTCCCTGGCAACGCAGTGGGCGGCTTTGAAAGCGGTCGTCAGGGGGGAGTTTATCTCCATTTCCTCGACGGAAAACAGGGAACGCCAACGCAAGAGGGAGGAACTGACAGCGCAGGTTAGGGAGCTTGAGCAGGTTCACCGCCGAACAGGGGCTCCTTGTGTCTGGAAGCAGCTGAAGGCGGCACGGAAACTCCTCTCTGCGTTGGATCTAGATCGGGCGGAGTATGCCGCGCTGCGCCTGAAGCATGCCTTTTACACTGGCAGAGACAGGTGCGGTAAGCTCCTGGCCCATAGGCTCAGGGCTGCGCAGCAACGCAATGTGGTGAAGGAGCTGGTGGGAGTGGATGGGATCCCGGTTTCCGGTGACGCGGAGGTGGCAGATACCTTTCGTTCCTTTTACGAGGCGCTGTACGCTGCAGAGCCTTCCCCACCGGGAGAGGCTGAGGCCTATTTGGAATCCGTGACCCTCCCGGCCCTGGACCCCTCCCAGGCGGACCACCTAGAGAGGGACATTCACGTGGAGGAGGTCATTTCCGCGATTGCACGGCTAAAGCATGGTAAAGCCCGGGCCCGGATGGCTATACGGCCTTGTTTTACAAGACCTTCTGTCCCACTGTCGCGCCTCTACTGGCGCGCTTGTTCAACTCCTTCTCCGAGCCGGGAGCCATCCCACCGGACCTTCTCTCGGCGACGGTGTCGGTTATCCCCAAGCCGGGGAAGGACCGGACCCTGTGCGGCTCGTACCGGCCCATCTCGCTCCTAAATGTGGACCTCAAGCTTTACACCGGAATCTTGGCGGCCAGATTGGGTCTACACCTACCAGGTTTGGTGGAGGCGGACCAGGCCGGTTTTGTACCCGGTAGGCAGACGGTCGACAACACAAAGAGGGTGACGCACGTGTTGGAAAAGGCCTCACGCGTCCCGGGGGAGCGGATGCTGCTATCGGTCGACGCGGAGAAGGCCTTTGATAGGGTTCATTGGCCATATCTCGAGCTGGTCCTTGGGAAACTGGGGATCGGCGAGAAGTTCCGCACTATGGTCTTTAACTGCTATAGGAGACCATCTGCGTCAGTGCGTGTCAATGGACACAGCTCCAACAGCTTTGCCATTGAGCGCGGCACGAGACAGGGTTGCCCCCTCTCGCCGCTCCTCTTTGCCCTTTATATGGAGCCGTTTGCACAGAGGATTCGCGATAACCCGGACGCTATTGGGGTGAAGATGGGGCAATACACGCACACTGTCAGCTTATACGCGGACGATGTCTTGCTGACCCTGGATGAACCCAAGCGGTCGCTCCCTGCCTGCGTCCAGGAACTGGACGCTTTTGCCCGTGTGGCGGGCTTTAAAATGAATATGACTAAGTCGGCTGCACTGGATGTGTCGCTCTCTGCCGACACCAGGCGGGACCTTCAGAGTCTCTTTCCTCTGCAGTGGTCCTCCTCCACGGTGCCTTACCTGGGAATTTTGCTTGCTCCCTCCCTGCCTGCCATGGTCGCAGCTAACTATTCCTCTCTGGGCAAAAAGATCAAAGAGGAACTCGGCCGATGGAACAAGGGCCTACTCTCGTGGTTGGGCCGTATCGCGGCGGTGAAGATGACGATACTGCCTCAGATCCTGTATCTTTTCCGCGCTCTGCCTCTCCAGCCCCCCGTGGGTTGGATACGGCAGACGCAGGCAGACATCTCCCGCTTTGTGTGGCAGGGCCGTAAACCTCGGATGAAGCGGGTCCTATCCATGCTTGCCCCGGAGGCGGGGGGTCTCGGAGTCCCGGACCTCCAGAAGTACTTTCAGGCGGCGCAGCTCCGGTATTTGGTGGAGTGGAGCCGGTGGGAATCGGACAAACACTGGCTCTTTCAAGACCAGGCAGTTGCAGGCCGTACCCTCCAGGAGGTCCCGTTCCTGCGGCGCACTCACCGCCCGCCTAATCTCTACGCCTCCTTTATCACCCGGGTCCCGCTAAGAGTGTGGGACGCGGTGTGTGAGCTGCGTGAGCTCACCACTTTTCCATCGCCGTTCACTCCCATTGCTGGCAATCCGGACTTTACCCCGGGTCTGGAGCCGGGAGCCTTTTCCCACTGGGTGAGCGCGGGTTGTAGGGCGCTTTTCCAGATCTACGGGCCGGAGGGCGTGCTCCCCTTCCAGCAGCTCCGACAGGAGTTTGGCCTGACGGAAGGGGACAGACTGCGTTACATGCAGGTCCGCCACTGGGCTCTTCAACCCCCAGTGCGTGACGTCGCTGCCCGTTCGATTACGCCCTACGAGCGATGGTTGGTAACCCGGACCTCGGACGCCAAGCTCATCACTGATTTGTATAAGTTTCTCCAACCCCAGCCGTTTCATTACCATAACCCAGGGAGGGAGCGCTGGCACAGGGAACTGGGCAGGACCCTAAGTCACAAGGAGTGGGACAGGATTGCGTTTCGGGCGAGGCACTCTGCGTACCACACTGGGCTGACGGAAACCTTCACTAAAGTGTCCACCTATTGGTACTACACCCCGGAGCGGCTCTATGAGATGCGCAAAATCGGCGATAAAGGTTGCTGGCGCGGCTGCGGACAGGAGGGCACCCTCACGCACATTCTCTGGGAGTGCCCGGTGCTGTTGGCCTATTGGAAGGAAGTCTTAGATGAGGTGGATAGGCATTTTGAGATCGAGCTTCCGCGCTTCCCCGCGTATGTCTTGCTAGGCCTCCCCAATGACTTGATGTACCCGCTGAAATCCCGCAGGGGCAGGCAGATTGCGATTGCGCTAGGCTCCGCCGTCCAGAACATACTGGTACTCTGGCGCACCCCTACTGCCCCCTCTATCACTGGTTGGCTGCATAGGCTCTGGCAGGTACTGGGCATGGAGAAGATGTCGCTAACGGTGGCTGGGAATGTTGACCAGTTTGAGGAGCTCTGGCACCCCTTTTTGGCACTGCTGTCCACGGAATTTCACGAGCTCACGTGTCCACGGTATTTGCGCCTCCTTAGGCTGACGCCGCCGGCAGCAGCGGCGGAGTGAATGTGCGGATCGGGGGCCGGGGGTTGGGGGCGGGAAGAGAGGTTATATGCTTCTAATGCTGACTTTCGGACGGGGATGTTGGGGTATTGTTTTCTTTCTTCTCCTCCTTTGCTTTTCTTTCTTCTTCTTTTCTGGGGTCGGGGGGTTGGTGGGACGGTATGCTTCTCCTTTACTGTGTTGCGGGGTGCTATTCGG
The DNA here is from genome assembly GCF_964263255.1 of Lissotriton vulgaris. NCBI lineage: Eukaryota > Metazoa > Chordata > Amphibia > Caudata > Salamandridae > Lissotriton > Lissotriton vulgaris. The sequence goes on along the minus strand of NC_141693.1, from coordinate 1,432,266,507 downwards.
ACTCGGCCTTGCCTAGGGAGTGGGGGTCTCCAGGGGGGTCGTTCACAATGCCTTATTGCCTTATGTCTTTGCCTTGTTACCCTCTGGGGCTTCCTGCCTCCCTGCTTTTCTTCTGACTCGCTGCAACGTCCCGCTTCTTGTACTGTATGTTTGCTTGACCTCCTGCTCCCCTCCCCGTGTTTTTGTGCCTTAATAAAATACTTTAAACCTAAAAGAATGATGTATTCAACACAGATCTGTTGACTGGGGGTGAATGTTTTGATTTGTTCTGCATTGCGTCCATCATTTGTGTGTCTTTTGCTTTCTCGCCCTAAGTGCTCCGCGTATGCCCAGACGTGGGTCCCATGCTTACTGCGCCACTGGATTCAAGGAAACCCAAAACTGGTCCTAGGATGCTTGTTTCCAGGCCATGGCAAACCTGGCTTGACAATTCAGGCTTGACTGTTCCCATGAGGCACAGGGTCAAGACTGATTTGCATATGGCTGGGTCTAAACTGGGGTGACATGGTGAACAAAAGAACAATGGATTCATCCCAGATCTATTGACTGGGGGTGAATGTTTTGATTTGTTCTGCATTCTGTCCATCATTTGTATGTCTTTTGCTTCCCTGCCCTTAGTGTGCCATGTATGGCGAGATGTGGGTTCCAGGCTCACTGTGCCACTGAATTCAACCTAGCCTGGCTGATGAGGGGCAAAACCCCGAAACTGGTCCTAGGATGCTTGCTTCCAGTCCCGGGAAGAGCTGGCACTGCAGTTCGGGCTGTACAGTTCCTATAAGGCTCAGGGTCAAGACTGATTTGCATATGGCTGGGTCTAAATTGGGGTGGCATTCTGAAGAAAAGAAGGATGCATTCAACACAAATCTTTTGACTGGGGGTGAGTGTTTTGATTTGTTCTGCATTCCGTCCTTCATTTGAGAGTCTTTTGTTTTTAAATATACAGCACTGCAAAAGGGATCATTTTCTTTTTGACCATTCATAGATGAAAACCCTGTCAGGATTCAATTTGCTGCTGCAAATGTCACTTCTGGCTCTCCACAGTAATGCATTTAACTTACTTAGCCACTTTAATGGCATCACTAACATTATTTCAGTGAAGTAAAAGTATGGGAAGATTGTTTGTTGACTCAATCACTAAACTTATATAATATGCCTGCCATTGCTAACTTTAAATAGTCCTCCCTAAACAACAACTGAACAATCTCCAGAAGATCCAAGACTCATGGATGGCATGTAACACAAGCATTGGCATTGCAATAATTTTTGCTTTTTACATTTTAAGAAGTTGTTTACATGGTTAAACGACCCATCCTGCAACAAGCTGTTCTTTGTGTTAGGAAGCTTAAGCTTTGGCTGTCTTCATAAGTTGAAACTGTTCCAGGGTGCGAGGAAGCACACATTGCTGTTGCTGGGTTTATGCAACTTTATGGTAGGGAAGCTTACACCTCTGCTGCCTATAATGTAACTGCTTCCGGTGTGTGAGGAAGTGCACATTGCTGGAGAAGGTCCTGTATCTGTGCTTTACGTAAGAGAACCTTGCACTGCTGAGTTCAGAGGTGTCATCAACTCCCTACTTTAGCAGTTTAAGCAAGGGTAGGTGCCAATGAACAGTTCTGATTAACATGAAGTGTAGAATTGTTTATAGCAAATTTTAGTTTGATCGGAGACTACTAGTTTCCAAAATGAAACTCATAAATTCCACTGTAGGAGAGCACTATAAAGGCAGGGAGGAAGTGAAGGAGGATGAGAGAGGAATGGATGACGTATGGAAGGGAAATGGGTGGAGAGATGGATGGGTCAATTCTTGGATGGGCAGAAGGATGGATGTTGGATGGAGAGAATACATGGCAATCACTGGATGCATGTCGAGAGAAATGAATGAATAAAAAAACGGATAGGTGAAAGTCTTTAAAGAAAGAGGAGAGGATGGTTGGAAAGAGAGATGCAAGGAAAGAAGCAAATGTATGATGAATGGGTAGGAAAGGAAGAAAGACAGCAGCAGAGAAGGAATGATGTATGAAAATAGGAAAGCAAGAATGAGAGATGGATAGAAAAATGACAAATATGGTAAAAGAAGGACATAAAGAGATAGAAAAAGAAATACAGATCAAGGGAAGGACTGGATGAAAAACAATGAAAGGTAAATGGGGGCAGGAAGGAGATTTTAGAGCTCCCACAATGGTGCTCTCCTAAAAAGCCTCTTAGGCTTGTTAACCTCACTTGCTTATTGCCATTTTGGATGTGGTGTAATTGGGGGTTATTTTGTTTTCTGTCTACACCCTTGGCTAAATCTCATGCTGCACCATGTTGAAGTGTAGCTTCAGCAGCACCGTTTCACCAGCCCAACCCATAACGATGGACATGTTAGTGGTGAGTACTGGGAGCAAGGGAATGAGGAGTGCATGGTTCAAGAGGGTGAGAAGCGCAGTTGAAGTGGAGGAGAGAGTGCTGGATAGGAGTTGGCAGGCAGTGCAGAGTTCATGGGTTTGGGACTGCAGGGAATGGGATAGAGATGTCCAAAATGAGGACCAAGTGTCCACAGAATGGGTTGGATTCAAGAACAGAGCCCAAGATGTTAAAAAGGGGTGTAGTGCAAGGGAAATGCTCAGGAGCAGTCTGGCAGGATAGGGTGAAAAGGAAAAAGCAAGAGGTAGGGAGCTGAGTGTGCAGTTGAATGGGAAGTGCGGTACATAAGGTGGTGGAGAGAAAAGGAAGCTTGGGGAGATCTAGTTTCTAGGCATCAGGAGCTGGCTTCCTGGGGGCACCATGTTTGCAAGTTTATTATATTTTGAAATCACCTAATGCTGTGGTCCTTTCCTCCAGCAATTACCAGGCAACACAAAAAAGTCAAGATAACTTCCATGATTAATGTTCTTCCTAAAGAGAGATCAGAGTTTTTTATAGTTGGGGTTTTGACTTATGAGGGTTAATATGCCTGCTGCAAAGAACGTGTACCATGCAGATTACAGAGCACATATAATGTAATTAGGTCAGCAGGCTACTGCTTTTAAAAGAGATATCCTTTTGTAACTTGCCATTTATAACTTAAAGTCCTAATATAGAACAGCAAGCTATTAACTTTCATCATAGAACTCCATCCACTCTGCAAAGTGTACATTAGAGCATAGATTAATGTTGCAAAAAGGGTCAAATTGAGTAGAAATCCATTCTTATTAATAAAAGGAACTACCAACGATACTGTTTCTTTTTCAATTCTGAGTGTGTGCTACTTCACACCAAGCACTCCAAAACTATACTGCCTACCAGTATGGATGACATGTGACTCTTACACCTGTAGTGAATGAATGAATGAAATAGCACTTTTAAAGCTTGTAGCTACCCGAAAGCATCCCAGCGCAGAGGCCGTTCATATCAGTAGAAGGGAACACCTAGGGGAAAAGCCACATCTTTAGTTGCTTGTGGAAGGCCAGATGACTAGGTTCCTTCCTTAAGGGCAGAGGGAGTGAGTTCCACTGTCTGGCGGCATTATAAGAAAAATGCCGCCCGCCACTTCTGGCCTTTTTGATCCTGGGAACAACTGGTAGAGAGAGGTTGTCTGAACGCAGATGCCTATTGGCCCGATAGGGCTGGACCAAGGAGAGACTAATTGCATGGCCATTCCCTCCAAGCAACCTGTGAGGCATGCACAGGGCCTTGAAGCGGATTCTCTCCTGAATAGGAAGCCAATATAGGGACCGCAAGGCAGGCCTTGCCGAGTGACAAGACAGGATTCCCATGAGCATTCTTTCTGCACAGTTCTGCACTGTCTGAAGTTTTACAATTGCCAAGCTAGGATCGCCTAAATATAAGGCATTTCTATAGTCGATCTGAGACAAGGCAAGGGCCTGAATCATCAGTTTTCTAGCCAGGAAGGGAATAAGAGGGAGCATTTTACGAAGCATCCTATGAATGCCGTAACAAGAGGCTGCAACCTTCCTGGCCTGAACTTTGAAACTGAGGTCCTGGTCCAGCCAGACTCTGTATCTCTGTCTTTGGGGTGGGGGCCGGGCCCATACAGACTGGCCACATAGTGCTTGCTTTAAAGTTTTTCTTTTTATATTTGTTTATTAAACTGCTTGCACATAGAGATCATACATCACCCAGAGCACGGGAGAATCAAGGCACTGAATACAATAGATTAATACAAGATGACTTTTCCTTGGTGTTACAATTTAAGCAAACTTTGAACCCCAACAAACGATCCTCCACCCGACTCCCCCCCCCCCAAAACCGAGGCATGGTTGCATAGAATTATTACATATTCTGACAGTACATTATCAGTATGACAATTATTTCCACTTAGCCTAATAGTCCAATTGCACCTAATAGCTTAGAATGCATAATGCCTCACTGCAAGTCTGGTTTCCCAAGGAGATACCCCGTCAGGGGGGCCCAAAAGTCCTTTGGACGTGAAGCCTCAGGCAAATCTTTAGCACATATACCCAACTGATCCTTGCAATATATCAAATCACAAATCCTCCTCTGTACAATCTGAACAGTTTTTGCTCCCCAACATTGTGCCACGGCCCGCTTGGAAAACAGAGTAGAGATGGCTACTAGCCGTCTATTACAGGACGTGAGCTTCTGCACCCATTCCAACAGACACACCTCCGGTACACACTCAGCAGTTTCAAGCACTACGTCCGTAAGTATGTGGATGACCTTCACCCAGTAGTTGTACACACCCATGCAGCTCCAGGCAAGGTGCATAAAATCCACACCCGTCTGTCCACAGCGCACACAGCATGCATTGTCCCGCAATCCAAGGCTTTGCAACTGTAACAGTGTATAGTAAAGCTGGTGTATGTTTTTGAATTATGTGAGGATTACAGTTCGCCATCAAGCGCCCAGTTAATGTACAACAAAACTTCCAGGAGTCTAAGGAGAAATTGTCGCCCAAGATTGCCTTCCATTTATTGTTGGAAGGGGAATCGTTAAGATCAGTTTCTCTTAGGGATGCATTGTATAACTTGGTAATAAGACCACTACATTCTTCACTCACCAGCACCGCCCGCAGTGCCAGCATGGTGCGCGGCTCCGCCGGGTATGCTGGGTATATAGCATGGATTGCCTTTCGCACCGGCACATACCTGAAACACAGTGGTACCAAAGGGGATGATGGATGGAGCGTTTGAGCAAATCAAAGACTCACCCCCAGTCAACTGATCTGGGTTTAATCCATAGCACACTCCACCACCCCAGTTCAGACATGGCCATATGCAAATCAGTCTGACCCAGTGCCTCCGGCCCGAACTGACAAGCCATGTCTTCCCTGGCGCAGCATCCTGGAACCAGTTTCTGGCATTTCAGCCGTCATCAGCCAGGCTAGCTTGAATCCAGTGGCAAAGTGAGCAACGGACCCACGTCTGGGTATACCCTGCCAACTTGGGGTGAACAAAGCGAACCCAAAGGGAATGATGGACGGAGCGTTTGAGCAAATCAAACACTCACCCCCAGTCCACTGATCTGGGTTTAATCCATCAACTTTCTTTAGCTCACTCCACCACCCCAGTTCAGACATTTCCATGTTATGTTATCATGTCATGTTATGTTATGTTACAAGTTGCTTATTAAGGCCACGTACACCCAGGGGTTTCATGGCGCTACTGGAAACATACCAAAATCAAAGGGGAGCTAAACGTGTGCACTTATAAACAACTGATTTTTAAGTGATTTCCTGAATCTAAGTAGGTCTGTACAGGAACGAATCTCCAGGGGAAATGAGTTCAGAGTCTAGAGGCCAAATATGCAAACGTCGTCCACCTTGTTGCTTCCAATTACAGGCAGGAGTGCTCAGTAACTAGAGATGCATTGAGCGAAGGTCACGGAAAGGAGTGTACCTATTTAGAAGGGTATTAATAAATATAGGACTCTTGTCGTACAGTGATTTTAGAACCAGACATCCAGACTTGAATTCTCCTCCTTTGGGGTATCGGGAGCCAGTGGAGTTTTTTTAACAGTGGTCTGGCCGATTGCCATCTAAGTTGATGATGGATTAGCCTGCCGCCTGATTCTGGACCATCTGAAGCCTCTTGATAAGAGAAAGAGGCAGCCCTAAATAGATTGAATTTGTATAGTCCAGGTGCGATAATACCAAAGCCAACGTCATACTGAAAAGAACAACGGTAAGGGTAAAAGCACTGTAGCACAGAAAACAACCAAATTTATGAATGAAATCCACACTGAATTGTCTTTTCTTGGTCTACTGTCCGCTCAAAACCTCAAATGGATCCACCGTTCAAAGATCCACAAACTGTCCAATGTACCTCCAATGATTTGAGGGAGCGGATTCACTTCATATAGGTATCACAGGGTCAAAGTTGGTTGATTACCAAATTTTCACTTTATTCAAGTATCAGACACAAAATGACGACAGCTTCCAAATTCAATTTCAATATTTCAAGTAAATCCAGACAATCATCCATTAATCAAAACATCAGACAGCCGACTCGTTTCGTCCGATGACGGACATCATCAGGGCTGTTGGAAAATAAATCAAAGAAGGAAATTAAATTACATCATTGTGACCGTAATCCACTTATTTACATTATTTACAATATTCCTTAACATTTTTTAAATCAGTTAGACATGTATTCAATCACACCTGCCTACTTAACAATCTAACGTTTGTAAAAAGGAACTTAAATAAACCTCAAAAGCACATTCACAGAACTCACAGAGTTTTCCATAATTATAATACGCCTACCTTTCAAAAGCTATTTACAGATACAGGTTTTTTTCCCAGTATAAATCAAACCAAACAGCGACAGTAATCGAGATCTGTAATAAAAACATCATATTGATATACATGGTACATGTCACAAATTCTTTTATTATAGATTCAATGAGTCTTCCAAAAACACTTCTTGTTGTAGTGGTAAGGTTAAACCTTACTACCATTCCTTAGTACATTTTGAAAAAAACTGTTCAATGCAAATAAATGGGCAAAATAAAACACTAATGTTATGATGAGATATTTACTCCAACTGAGAACTTTCACATGCTAATTATTGTTAAAGTGTCTATCTATTCCATACTGCTCTATATGATGGACTTACAAGTCCCTGTCAAATTCAATATTAGTCAAAAGAATCTCACCTATATTATTAATTCAGTCAGCGGTAGGACCTCAACTTCCCTTCCCTCATTTAATGAATCTTATTCTGTTCTCTGGAAAAATACAAAGTAAGGTCCGACCATCAACCGTAAGTTAATACTCAACATTCCCACGTGCCATAATACCTCAAGGTGTAACCATCCCAAAACTGCTTACCACTAAAATTATCCAAAGTTCCAATCAAGGGGTAACGTCTCTCAAGGTAACTCAAATGATTTCTCATTGTTTCTGTATCTGTAAAGAGGTATACATACAAAAAATATATTTAAGTGTTCAAAGTCTTAAGGACGTGCTCGTAATTTCACTGTTGCCATCGTGTTCTATCAGATTCAATAACCTCACCTGATCTCAACACATTCAGCTCTTCCAATCAGGTTCTGTTGCAGACAAAAGATAAAGATAAAAATATCTCAATCACTATCCATTCAATAAAAAGACTAGGTGAAATACACCAATCTATCTTCCTTCTCCTCTTACCTGAATCAAATATCTTTAAGTATTTATGACGGGAAGTCTCAGTCAGCGGCGACGGGCATGTCCTCAAGCCTACATGCAATTCCCTCTCTCAAGTTACCGTTATTTAAACTGTATTTAGGCCAATCACCATCTTTCCCCTTTTCCGCTCAAAATTAAGTGAAGTTCCCTTGCTGGTCCGAGCCAGGTAACTTCCGCTTAACGTGAATTCTCGCCGCCCTTTCTTCTCTAGTATTTCCGGTTTCCTGTCTACACCGTATTTAGACCAATCACCATCTTTCCCCTTTCAAGCTCAAAATTAAGTGTAGTTCCCTCTCTGGTCCGAGCCGGGTTACTTCCGCTAAACGTGAATTCTTGCCACCCTTCCTTCTCTAGTATTTCCAGTTTCCTGTCTACCAATCAAATTAAGGGGCTCGAGTTTCACTGGGTTTCCACACCAGTCCGCCTCCTATCATTATCACTCTGTATTTTCCTCGTTGTATGTTCATCTAATATATCCGGTTAATCCAACCGCCTCGTCGTATGCTTATCTCGTATATCCGGTTAAACCAACCACCAATCCAAAATGCTGATATACATTGGTGCTGTCAAAGCGTATTCTATAACCTGTGCTCTATTTATATCACCATATTAAAGACTATCCCGCTAATAACAATTATGATCTCTCAAATAATCAAAAAAACCTGTTACTCTAAATAAATATCCTGCTACTTTATAACAAAGCAAAGTACCAGCTAGTACACAATATAAATTCCTCACAACTTCTCCTTGTTTTTAGGAAGTTGTCACTTACCTAAACTCTTCAAGCATGTCCTCATCATATCAACATTGCCTATAAATTTACAAACACTGTAATTAAAAGAGACTATGCAACTTCATGTGAGCTATTGATAACTCAGAGAAAGTAATGTAGCTCATGTTCAGTATTGAGTCCACATTGTACTGCCCTACAGCGACTGATCCATCTTGACTCCTGCTGTCGTAATCGCAAAACCCAATCCCCTCCTCTTTTCGAAGGCATCACTTTTTGCAAACCATGGAATCTAATCTGAGTCTTTAAGTAATGGTGTGTTCTGATATGTTGAAAAATAGGTGACTTGTCATCTCGATTTTGAATTGATCTGACATGTTCCTGTATTCTCAATTTGAGTTTTCTTTTGGTGCTACCGATGTAAACTTTGTTACATTCACATAGAATGGCGTATAAAACACCCTCACTATTGCAGTTAATGAATTCCTTGATTGTGTGTACTTGGTCAGAATTAAAACTGAATTTCTTAGTCTTATTAATACCTAATCCACAAGATACGGTAATATTATTTGACCAGACCAGGTCCAGAATGTGACCTTTGTTATGTGTAGCTGACGTCACATGCTGACAGAAATTCAAATTAGTAAGAAGTTCAGTAAGTTTTATGGAATGAGGCCCTCCTCGCGGATCATTTGACCAATATTTTAAGTCACCTACTAACAAGATTGTAGTGTAATGAGTTGCGATATTGGCCATTTGCTCACTCAACTGTGAAGGAAAGTGTGGCATATACTGTGGAGGCCTGTAATTCAGAACGCAGATTAGTGGTCCAGTTTTAGATTCTAGCTTGATAACCAGATTATCTACATCCGGGAGATCAATAGGAGTCATTGTCGTAAATTTGTGATCGTGCTGAATGATTGCTGCAACTCCTCCTCCCGTCTTGCCAAGACGGTCTACATGAAGTACATAGTAATCATTGGGTAATGCAGCCAAGGGGAGGATCTATTAATGGATGATTTTTGCGTTGGATGAAATTTATGAACTTTGAATTATGTTGAACTTTTGATGAAGTATTAAATACTCTTGGAACCCTAACATGAGGTGGAATCAATTTTGATGAACTGTTTATAGACAATCTTGTCTATGTTTCAAGCTGTGCAACAGGGTGTCTCCTTCCAAATGGGGGGAGCTTTGTATTAGTTCACGGATTCACGCTGTGAGGTACAGACAGCGTATTACCCCGTTAGCACGCAACAAAAATTATCATTTGGATTGAACTATTGAACTATCCCGCTGTGCGAGTCCCTCCCTTACTGCTTTAATGCAGCCAAAATATCAGGCGTGGAATCAGATTTCAGCCATGTTTCAGTTAGAAACAAGATATCTGGTTTATCCCCAGACAGTAGCGAAAAAATATCTATTGGTGTTTTACTAATGAGCTTGTATTTAAATAGAGAATCCTTAACATTTGGTTGGTTGGTTTGTTTTTAAGAAGGATAGGTTGCTTATACGAAATGTAGGATGCTTCGGTGCCTCATGATGGTCCATATGTGATCTGCAGATCCCTAGTGACCTCAGCGCGCAATTGTTACATGGCCAAGAGGAGAGACAGATTGGCGCATAGACCTAAGTTCCTTAATAGAGTAGCTGGTAAATTTGGCATAGTTCTTATCCCCTGGGCCCTTCCAGGCACGGTCCATAAGCTTGAGCGAATTTTGCGGATCTCGCGTTCGCGAATTTTGCGGATTTGCGGATTCGCAATCCGCAAAATCCGCGAATTCCCACGAATTTGCGGATTTTTTTTTTTTTTTGTGTTCGCCCGTGTTTCTGCCAGTTCGCGAGGGTTTTGTACACTTTCGCAAATTGCGAACTTACCTGTCGGGTCGCAAGTTTCGCGAACTTGTTGTTTCTACATGTCCAGCCTGTTTGGGACACTCTTCTTCATCACTGCCACTCTCTGTCACCACTGCCACTCTCTGACTACTCATGCCACCCTCTGGCCCACCCATGCCACCCTCTGTTTCATCACCACACCCTCTGGTTGTCCAGTGTACATTATTTTCGGCAAAGCAAAGCACACCTTCCCTGCCTCAAGTGACCTGAATTAATTTGGGGCTGATTAATGTGTCACAGAATATTTTTTTAGCTGGCACCTGCTTCCTTAGTGCGCCCTGATTAGTGATCTTTTGCACTTGCTAAGTGCTTTCATTGTTGCAAAATTAGTTACAACACCTGCCCTGCCCCAACTGACAATAATGAATTAGGGGCTGATTAATGGATTTTAACTTCCAGCCTGGCTCCTGCTTGTCTCCCTTAGCTGTAATTCAGGACCTTTGTGGCATATGTGTAACTATTCTGAGGTTCAGAGCAGGGTCACATAATAGTTTCAACTGGCAACTGAACTCTGGAGGGGCCCCTCAGGAAGCACTACAGGAAATGGCTACAAATGATGAGCCTGAACTTTTGAACCTGGTAAGTAGTTACTTTCAGTTTTGCTAAGATCGTATTTCTGCAATTTTGCACTTATTCGCGGGGCGCGAACTCACGCGAACTCACGCGAACAGTGCGAGCAAAATCCGCTGCTCGCGGATTTGCGGATTTTGCGGGAGATTCGCAAATCTCGCGGATTGCGGATTTCCCGAAAATCCGCAAAATCCGCGAGCGGAACGGATTTTCCGCCCATGCCTAGGCACGGACAGGCGCAGACGGGCTTGCCTTTGGCCATATGCAAATCAGTCTGACTCTGTGCCTCATGGGAACAGTCCAGCCTGAACTGCCAAACCATGTCTTTGGACTGTTTCCATGAGGCACAGGGTCAAGGCTGATTTGGATATGGCCATTTCTGAACTGGGGTGGTGTGGTGAGCATCATCAGCATAGGTAACTATGTGAACCCCAAAGAAAAGCACAATATCCACCAGCGTAGCCATGTACGCATTAGGGACGATCTCTGAGGAACTCCACAATGAAGAGGCAGAACTTTTGAGAAAGCCTCACCCTCAACCCCATAAAGGTCTTTTCTCCTAGAAGGACTGCAGCCACAACAGGGCTGTGCTGGTTACCCCAGACCTCTAAGTTCATAAACCAGGACTTGATGGTTAACTGTATCGAATGCTGAGCTCAAATCTAGGAGGATCACAGCAGAATATCCTCTTACATCACAGATATTTCTGGAATCCTCGATAGTAACACAGTTTCTGTACCTTGGCGTGGTCAAAAGCCAGGTTGAGAGGGGTGGAGGAGTTTATGAGATTCCAGGTAAGTAGAGAGTGTGAGGTTAACATATTTCTCTGCAATCTTGCTAATTCCTGGAAGAAGTGAGATAAGATGGTAGTTGCTCAAGGAGTCAGGGTCCAGGTTAGGTTTCTTCAGGAGAGATTTTACCATAGTAGTAGTTGATAAGCTTTATTCGATAAAAGATTTATCATAAAAGCATTGCATATATAAAATCACCGCGATAAAACATCCACACTTAAAAAACGCCATAATGATCAAATGGATTACAACCATTAAAAAACACAGTATATACAGCCTAAATGATTATTAAATACATAGATCCATTATCAAAAATACTAAAAAGAAGGGAATAACAGCTTAATATTCTTGTTCTAATAAGAAGATGTTACATCAAGTCTATCGCCCCTTGTCTGTCGGATTTAAGGGCTTGTTACATTCTTGCCTGTAGCCTTGATCGTATCAACAAAGCATGTCCCAAATATTTGGCTACTCCACATACCAATGTCAAAACAGGAAGTGTCTGTTTTCAGGATACGTAAGGCAGCGACATGGCTCAAAAAGCCCAGCGCTTCGCATACTGGTTTAAGTCATTTTTCTCTAGCATTTTTATAGGCCGGGCATGCTAGGAAAAAGTGTGCCATAGACTCGTTGGGATGTGCACAGCTTGGACAAGGGGCAGGGACTGAGTTTGACCCTTTCCATAATGCTATCACGTTGTTAACTTGCAGGGTTCCAAATCTCATCTTCATGTATAGGGTCCTGTCCCTAGGGACCTGAATGAAGTCGAGATAGGGTTCTAGTCTACAGATGTTTTGTGTTCAAAGAACCCCTCAGTAAGTTTCCCTGCCTTTTGATTGGATAGATCATGGTTCTGCACCCAATCCCAATAGGCACACTTTAAGTCCTGCTTAGATGGTGGGATCCGGCTAGCCCATGCCTCACTTAGTCCAATAACACCAACAAGCTGCCTAAGATCAGCTAACCATTCTATCCTGTTTCCCGTATCAACTGACAACAATTAATCAAAAATATTTACAAAAAGGGGTGGTGAGGGACAGAGTCTCTGAATTAAACAGAATACTCTCACCCAGTCAAGAGATCAGGGCTAGATCCAACACCGTTTTTTAGCTCACTGCACTATCCCAGTTTCAGAACCTGGCTGTATGCAAATTAGTCTGTTCCTGTCCCAGTGCATGATGGGAACAGGGCAAACCAAACTACAAAAGCCAATTCTTACACTGGGAAGGAAACAAGCTACCGGGGGCCGGTTTCTGGCATTTCAGCCGTCTTCGGCCCGGCTTGCTTGAATCCTGATGGTGCAATGAGCAAGGGACTCACATCTGAGTATACCCTTCCACGCTTAGGGTGGACAAAAATATTTACAAAAAGGGGTGGTGAGGGACAGAGTCTCTGAATTAAACAGAATACTCTCACCCAGTCAAGAGATCAGGGCTAGATCCAACACCGTTTTTTAGCTCACTGCACCATCCCAGTTTCAGAACCTGGCTGTATGCAAATTAGTCTGTTCCTGTCCCCGGTAGCTTGTCTCCTTTCTGGTGAAGAATTGGCTTGGTAGTTTAGTCTGCCCTGTTCCCATGATGCACTGGGCCAGGGACAGACTGATTTGCATATAGCCAGGTTCTGAGCTGGGATGGGGCAGTGAGATAAATAACGGTGATGGATCAAGCCCTGATCTTTGGACTGGGTAAGAGTGGTCTGTTTAACTCAGACACTCTGTTCATCACCACCCCCTTTTCTAAATCGTTTTTGGCCACTATAGGTGTGGCAGGGTATACTCAGACATGAGTCCCTTTCTCACTGCTCCATCAGGATTCAAGCAAGCCGGGCCGAAGAAGGCTGAAATGCCAGAAACCGGTCCCCGGTAGCTTGTCTCCTTTCTGGTGAAGAATTGGCTTGGTAGTTTAGTCTGCCCTGTTCCCATGATGCACTGGGCCAGGGACAGACTGATTTGCATATAGCCAGGTTCTGAGCTGGGATGGGGCAGTGAGATAAATAACGGTGATGGATCAAGCCCTGATCTTTGGACTGGGTAAGAGTGGTCTGTTTAACTCAGACACTCTGTTCATCACCACCCCCTTTTCTAAATCGTTTTTGGCCACTATAGGTGTGGCAGGGTATACTCAGACATGAGTCCCTTTCTCACTGCTCCATCAGGATTCAAGCAAGCCGGGCCGAAGAAGGCTGAAATGCCAGAAACCGGTCCCCGGTAGCTTGTCTCCTTTCTGGTGAAGAATTGGCTTGGTAGTTTAGTCTGCCCTGTTCCCATGATGCACTGGGCCAGGGACAGACTGATTTGCATATAGCCAGGTTCTGAGCTGGGATGGGGCAGTGGGATAAATACCGGTGATGGATCAAGCCCTGATCTTTGGACTGGGTAAGAGTGGTCTGTTTAACTCAGACACTCTGTTCATCACCACCCCCTTTTCTAAATCGTTTTTGGCCACTATAGGTGTGGCAGGGTATACTCAGACATGAGTCCCTTTCTCACTGCTCCATCAGGATTCAAGCAAGCCGGGCCGAAGAAGGCTGAAATGCCAGAAACCGGTCCCCGGTAGCTTGTCTCCTTTCTGGTGAAGAATTGGCTTGGTAGTTTAGTCTGCCCTGTTCCCATGATGCACTGGGCCAGGGACAGACTGATTTGCATATAGCCAGGTTCTGAGCTGGGATGGGGCAGTGAGATAAATAACGGTGATGGATCAAGCCCTGATCTTTGGACTGGGTAAGAGTGGTCTGTTTAACTCAGACACTCTGTTCATCACCACCCCCTTTTCTAAATCGTTTTTGGCCACTATAGGTGTGGCAGGGTATACTCAGACATGAGTCCCTTTCTCACTGCTCCATCAGGATTCAAGCAAGCCGGGCCGAAGAAGGCTGAAATGCCACAAACCGGTCCCCGGTAGCTTGTCTCCTTTCTGGTGAAGAATTGGCTTGGTAGTTTAGTCTGCCCTGTTCCCATGATGCACTGGGCCAGGGACAGACTGATTTGCATATAGCCAGGTTCTGAGCTGGGATGGGGCAGTGAGATAAATAACGGTGATGGATCAAGCCCTGATCTTTGGACTGGGTAAGAGTGGTCTGTTTAACTCAGACACTCTGTTCATCACCACCCCCTTTTCTAAATCAACAATTAATCAAAAGCAGCAGCATATTTGGACAGCTCAGTAGTCCTCCTAAGGTGGGCCCAGAAGAGCAAGGGGTGTAGCCGAGCAATATCTTGAATGGACCTCCTTACCGTATCTTAAAATAAAGGCTTCAGGGGGGTGGAGGCGGGGAGCGAAATGAGGTCTCTTAAAAATGTATTTTCAGACGTGGCTAAATCTCCAATATTCTCCATACCCCAAAGTTCTGCCCCGTAAAGGGCCGAAGGTAATGCTTTTCCATCGTAGATTGCAAGCGCCGGGCGACTGGCCTGCTCGCAGACAGATGTTGTTCTCTGGCAATCGCCCCGGACACCCGCTTGTGGTTTAAGGGCATCTTGTCCAAATGGGAAATCCACTTCATATTTTTCAAAATTCGGATTCCCAAGTAGTCAAAGGACTCAACCACATCCAGTGGGGCATCATTTAGGGTGATATTATTCCTAAAGCGTTTGGAGGGGTTGATGGTCATCAGCTTGGTTTTACTGGTGTTGATAGTTAACCCCTGCTCCTTGCAAAATAAGTCAAATCTGTTCAGAAGCTTCTGGACACCACCTGGTGACTTGGAAATCAAGAGAGTATTGTCGGCAAACAAGAGGGTAGGTGTTTACTCCCCTGCCAACATGGGAGCGTCTGTTGGTTCCTCATTGAGGTAACCTACCACCCCATTAATGAATAGTGAGAATAGGGTGGGGGCCAACACGCATCCCTGGCGTAACCCTCTGCTCACCACAATCCTCTCTGTCACCTCCCCTTGGGATCCACATCTAATTCTTGCATAGTTACCAGTATGCAATCTTTTTAAAAAATCAAGAATATAGGGTGGGATACCCAAGTGCTGAACCACCTGCCAGAGCTTGTCCCGAGGCACCAGGTCAAACGCAGTCTTCAGATCAGCCAGGTACAAGATCCCTTTCCCCAAAAGGACTGACTTCCAATAGATCATGAAGAATCTAAAGACCTGGTCCATTGTTCCCACCTTCTCCCTGAAACCTGCTTGGAAGTGAGACAGGATGTTTCCATCCTCTATCCACGTTCTAATCCTCAAGAGAAGAACCCTGCCAACCACCTTCTGATTAAGTCAATCAAACTGATTGGCCGGTAGTTGGCAGGTTCATCTCTATTCCCTTTTTTAAATATAGGGACTACCTCAGCTCCTTTCAAGGAGTCTGGGACAGCAAATCCTCTTGCTATCAGATTCATAATAGGAAGGATGAATTGGGCCCATGGCATAGGATCACGCAAAAGCAGGTATCCGGGAAGTCCATCCGGGCCTGCTGCCTTTCCTGGAGCAATGCTATGTATTGCTTGCTCCACCTCGTGGAGATTAAAACTATCCATTATTTCAAGGTCTTCATGAATAACTGGGGAGGTTTCAGTGGTTGAGGGCTCAGAGCAATCTTCCCCTGAATAAAGATTCGAGAAGTGCTCTTGCCATTGTAGGCATGTAATATGATTGGGGATTGGGTACGATATTTTCCTGTCCCTACAGTTAATTATGTTCCAAAATAGGGTGGCATCCCTCTGCATCGATGCCTCCTTCAGTTCCTGCCAATGAGCCTCCTGCCAGTTTTGTTTTCCCTCCACCAAGGCCCTCGCATACTCTTTCCTGGCTATTTTAATTGCAATTGGGTCCTTCATCCTAATTCTGAGCGCTATAGCCGCCCTGTTATCCCTGCAGTTAGCGGAGTACCAAGGATTGTTAGACCTTGGTTGGTCATATTTTCTAGCAGATTTCCCTTCTACAATGAAAACCGAACTCAGCTTATCTATCTAGTAAAAACTATTAAAATTAAATTGGTTCCCCGTGCCACTATAGAGTGCCATCTATTCTTGGCAACAACCTCCTCCCTAATGCTTAATAACCTGTCTTCTTGTTGGGAGACTTTGTGCCATTTCAGGCGACGCTTACAATTGGTAGGGGTTACCTCTCTACTTGACATTATAGGGCGGTTACGCGCCTTAAACCCAGACAACTGCCAGATATTATTTACTTGTAGGCAGAGTGGGTTCTGATCGCTATCTAAAGAAGGCACGACTATCATATCAACCAAATCCCCCCATAGTTGGACATCGATGAAGATGTAGTCTATCCTAGACGGGGAACTTAATCGATTGAAGGTATTTGCGCCATTTAATTCGGAGCGCGTTCTCCCATTGACAGCTCTTAAGCCATATTCCAGAATGAGGGCGTTGATTTGGATGGCACGCTGGGTCACTTTTTGATGGGATCTAAACTGAGAGGCGGGATGGCCCATTTTGCGTCCTCTGCAGCAATTCCTACTAGGTCACCCACACTCAGAGGTTCAAAGGTGACCTTAAAATCCCCATCTAGAATGGTGTTAGAGTGAGGCAAAGTGGTTGCTAACATACTCTCTAGGGAAGATATGACAGGGATGTCTGGGCACCTGGAGAGCCTCTAGCATAAATATTAAATAAATCAAGAGCCGGGCAGTTAGGTGAGCCTTTAACGGTCAAGAGTAAAATATCCCGTGAATAACCCGTGTGAGTAGTAACCGACCAGTTGATGGCAATTCTTATCCAGATTTGTAAACCCCCCGATGGTCGCCCTTTACCAGAACTAATAGCAGGAATGCAGTAAGAAGTATAACCTGATTTGTGGAGGGGAGTTAAACTCCATGTTTCCTGAAAAAGGCATACTTCATATTTTTCGACAAATCTATGCTATTCAGGAAGCCTAAGCTTCTTCTCTAGCCCTGCCATATTCCATGAGAGAATATTCAGAGTTACTGGATTAGATATTTTATTCGTGATTTCCACTAATACAGAATTTGAGGCACCAAGTCCTGGCTGGGTGCTGCCTGCATCGTGACGGTGTCACGATGTAGTTCCTAAGTCTATAATTTGTACTAATGGGTCTGGTTCCCCCGACTTTGCTGGAATTACCATTGTAGTACTAATCTCAGTACCTCTTGATAATAGTCAATAAACCTTGTTCAGCCCCGACCCGCCTTCCCTGTTCCCAGATACCTCTCGATCACCCGGTGCCCCCCAGAGTGGCATGTGTCTAATTTGAATTGCTAAGTGATCAGGAGCAGAGGTGCGGACTCCAGGGCCAGGAGGTTGTCAGCAAGAACTGCATCTTTCAGCCTTAACTCATTACAGTCTAAATCTGAGTTTCACGAAGTGATTCTCCTTACTCCCAAAATGTCTTCGCGAATTATGGACCTGCAGCCTCTTATGTGGCGGAGCCAATGTATTGCCTTATTGCATAGGGAATCACTACTTTCAAAGCCTTGGCTATCATGGATTTTTGGTACTTTCACCGTATATACTGTTGCCCGGGAGTCTCTGGTTGTATCCCTAGATATATCCCGAGTTTGATGGCTAAAGGGCCTCTGATCATAAGGGATGTGTCGCCCCCCTGATGCTTTAGATACTTTGGATGGGGCGGCATAAACTTTTCCCAACCCGGGGTCTGGGGCCACTGGTGGGGTTGCATTCCTTATGTTGCGCACCATCTGAGATCTAATATCTCCTTTTCCTGGAGGTTTATTGCTTGGTAGGCTATTCCCTCTCATACCCTTCGTTCAGCTGGACAACACTTACTTATCACCCCTAGATTTAAGCGCCTAAAATACGGCGGCACCCGTTTTTCCACGCTTTCCCCTTAATTCTGGAATTCCCTCCCCCTCTCAATCCGTTCTACTGATTCGCATTTCCATTTCAGAAAGCTGCTTAAAACGTGGCTATTCCAGCAAGCCTACTCCTCCTGAGCCTCCAATTCCATAGAGCTCCATCCCAGAAGCGCCAAGAAACCAACCGGTGTACGTTGCGCTATATAAATATTTTAACAACAACAAAAACAACTACGGCACCCTTTAAGAGGAGCATGCTAAGGGGGGAGAATAAGTTGATGTGGTTAGGGGAACTGCAGGGGGTTTGGCCCTATGGTTTAGGATTGCCACCATCTTCTTTAATTGTTCCACCTCATTTTGTAATATTTCCACTTTCCGCATTAGTCCCATAATTGACTCCTTACAGCCACATCTGTTTGCTAAGGGGTCGGACATGGAATAGTTACAACCATGCGGTTCCGGGATAATGGATCCCTCAGACATGTACTCTAATACCGCAAATCTATTGGCACAATGGATAGGGGAAACATTATCAGTGCCTTGATTACCACTCGCAGCCCTAGGAGTACCAGGGTTGGATAATGGCAGCGGTGGTGGAAGCTGTTGAGTGTTTGAAGTATTATCTACTGGGGGTGTGTGCACAATTGGGTTTGTAGTCGATTGGGCCTGTTTTCTGAACATTGACGGGATTATACGCTGATGGTTGTTGGATAATTCATGCTTTTGTTGTTGTAAACCAATTTCTGCACCTGGGCTATTGACCCCCCAGGATCTCTTCACATTCTGAGACTATAACCTCTATTCTGTCTAAAATACAATTACTCGCCCCGTGATTGCTTTTTTTATCCTTTTTCCCTTTCTTATTTACCACATTCCCACCACCTTCCATTGCTTTTCTTTTGCCCATTGAATCCTATGTAGTCAATAGTCACTAAGCCCTCAGGAATTAGAAGAGGACCAGTTCAAGTCTTCTCAGATTTAGTTCAATAGTTCAGTGGTGGGTCTCACACATGGGTACACTACCTTATTTTGGGCACGAAGTAACAGGGGGGTGGCCCAGCCCGGCCTTGTCTGGCCCCGGACGGCCACAGACGGCCTGCCCTTTGCCTGGGCTTAGCCCGGCTGTCCCGCGCGCGTCCCGGGATGCGGGGGATTCTCGCTGGTCTTTATGCTCCCCCGGGCGCGGGACAAGGCGTGCGCGT
The DNA here is from genome assembly GCF_964263255.1 of Lissotriton vulgaris. Lineage (NCBI taxonomy): Eukaryota > Metazoa > Chordata > Amphibia > Caudata > Salamandridae > Lissotriton > Lissotriton vulgaris. Next base: position 1,432,246,967 of record NC_141693.1, on the reverse strand, counting down.
CTTTCTGGCACAGGGGCTGATGGGAATTGAAGTCCCCCCCTCAGTGCGGCCGCGCCGTGCTAGAAAAGGCTGCGGCCGCAGGGGGAGACTAGCAATGCGGGACAGCTGCAGAATTGAGGCACATGTCCCAAGGCCCCCACAGGCAACACACAGGTCAGTAAGCATGGGCAGAAAATCCGTTCCACTCGCGGATTTTGAGGATTTTCGGTAAATTCGCAATCTGCGAACTCTCGCGAATTTACCGAAAATCCGCAGCAGATTTTTTTTGCTTGGTGATACAATATTGCGGCGTGCGGCGTTCACTTACCGTCATTCAGCATTTGCCCAGTTGTTTTTCTCGATATTTTGCAAGTGCTGCGCCATTTTGGATCTTGCTGCGGGATCCCGCGGGAGTTTGGCGACGCATTGCGAGAGTTTGCAATTGCGAACATGTAGATGCGGCGGGCAGCAACAATCTCGCACTCGCAAAATTACAAAATTTGCAATTCTGCACAAGAAATCCACTAGCAAGCAGCATAAACCTTCTGAAAATGATGTTTTATCAGAATAACTCCTCAGGTTGACATTTGCCTGCACTTTTTTTGATTTGAGGCCTTTTTGACTTTCTTTGGATCACTTTTGGATTAGAAATCAACTTTTACAAGTAAGTTTGTTTGGGGCATTACAGTTGCTGTTCTGCAGAAAAACGAGTTTTGCAAAACTGAAAGCACTCAGCAGGTGCAAAAGTTCACTCATCATTAGTAACTATTCCCTGTAGTGCTTCCTGAGGGGCCCCTCCAGAGTTCAGTTGCCTATGTTTGTTTGGGGCATTACAGTTGCTGTTCTGCAGAAAAACGAGTTTTGCAAAACTGAAAGCACTCAGCAGGTGCAAAAGTTCAAACTCATTATTAGTAACCATTCCCTGTAGTGCTTCCTGAGGGGCAGCTCCAGAGTTCAGTTGCCTACTTGCAACTATTCTATGACCCTGCTCTGACCCTCACAGCAGGCTCATAGAATAGCTACAAGTAGGCCACAAAGGTCCTGGGAAAAAAAATTGCACTGCAACAGAAAGCAAATTACAGATAAGGAAGCAGGTGCCAGACAGGAAGTATAAATTCAGTGACACATTAATCAACCCCAAATTAATTCATGTCAGTTGAAGCAGGGCAGGTGTGCTTGCTTTTCCCCCCCATAATCTACAGTGATGAATCAGAGGGTGGCAGTGATGTACCAGAGGGTGGCATGGGTGAATCAGAGAGTGGCAGTGGGGAAACAGAGGGTGCTGTGAACCTGTGATGATGAACCAGACGTAGAAACAACAAAGTCGCGACCGTTGCGAGCCGACAAGTGAGTTCGCAATTGCGAACTGGTACAAATCCCTCGCTAACTGACAGAAACCCTTGCGAACACAAAAATAAAACCTGCAAATTTGCGAGAATTCGCGGATTTTGCGTGCGAGTTCACAAATACGCAAATTCGCGAACGCCAGATTCGCAAAATTCGCCCATGCTTACAGGTCAGTTGTCCATAGCCCTTTTCCATTGGTGAGGAACTACACCCCTGGAGAACAAGGCATTAATCATATCAATAATGGTTGGAGCAACTATATTGGCTACCTGCTTCAGAATATTGGAGGAGCCGGATCACATGGCGGTCGACTCTAGTATAGTGTTAAAATAGCGTGGAAAGATTCCTGGTTAATAGGGGAGAAGACCTCTAAGGAGTGTCCCCGATCCGGCAGACCAATATCCTCCTGATGGAGGTTAGGGTGATTATAAACCAAGGGGAAGGAGGAGAATATAGATTGGATTTTATGATAAGTGGTCCCACCAAGCCTTCTGCCCACAATATGTGGTACAGCTAGTCTTCCAGCAACATTCCGGTATACGGTGCTGATGGGTCCTTTTGTTTATTGTACTCACTGTGCTCCATTTAGAGTAAGGGCGTTACTATGGCAGCAGTTCCACAAGGATGATGCATTCACAGTGGGAGCACACATTGCCAAACTTTTCTACACAGTAAGTGGGGAATGCTGCATAATGGCAAGGCCTTTGGTCTATGCAATTAAAAAAGTTGAAGGGCTTGCTGAATCTAACTAAATTCTAATAGTTATTTTTTATCCTCTGCAATCTCTCAGATGGTGCATGATGACCAGAAAGCCTAGGCTGTTTGAAACAAGCATTTGCAATGCTATCGGTCTCGCCTTTGGGACCTTCTATGTATTTAGCTAGGCAGCACATTAGCCTTGGTGCTGAAACATCTACTTTTCTTTAAAATGGAGGAAAAATAAGGGCCGAACTGTGTGACATACCAAGTATGGAAACACATGGAGAGAAATATTGCCTTTCAGCAGGAAATGGTACAGTCCAAAGCCCTGTTTTTAATATAAAATCCTGCCTTTGGTGGTCATATCACTGAAAATGCAAGATTGGAAAACAATATTATTGTCTATGGGTGCTCGTGGAAGACAAGTGCAATGGACTGGAATCTAGATAATGCTAAAGTGATTCTGGTATTTTACTGACCTCTGCTGGTCGTTTTCTATCAAGAAAGTTGAATAGAGGCAGTTGCCAGAAAAATCTTAAAAAGAAAGACCCTCATCAGAAAGCCATTCTCAAATTTTATTCACTTCTACTGGTCCTTTTCTCTTAAGACTGTTAAATAGAGGCAGTTGAACAGAAAATAAAAGTCCCTATGCGGAAGCAGACAAGTCCGAGGGCTGATCTCCAAAGCCCAAAAAGTAAATACACATATAAGTATATACTGATATATAAGTATATACTAAAGTATATACAAGAGGTTTTGAATGCTCAACCTAAAAAAAAGTAAGACCAACTAGTCATTTTATTTTAAAACTTTCACCAGTCTCGTACTGTACCATTAGCTTAATAATGAGGACCACTTAACATGGCGCCCTGGGCAAGAGCCCTCTTTGGCCATGTTTTAAAATGTCTCTGCAGTTACAGCACCTAAAATAACATGCAAAATAAAAGTACCTCATCACTGTACCAACACTAACACTAAGTGGCATATTTATCAAGGGTTTGCATCGCATTTGTACCACACAAACCCTAAAACGCACTTTATGAAGCCCCATAATGGTACTTTGCCTGGCTGAGTGGCTTGATAAATCAGGAGCAACACAGAGCAAATTGCTGTTCTGCCCCAAGGAGGCATTCCATGAGCGTTAGATGGTTGTTGCCATGCAACTCCCATGGATTTTGACGAATTCCCAGATTTACCATTACTGGTAGACCTGGGAATGCGGCAAAAAATTCACTGTCTGCCTAGGGGAGACATAACAAGGAGAAATATTTTTATATCTCCTCATTATTTCCTCTTTTTATGGAATATGCCTCATGTGATTGTTTTTGTGCAGGAAGGTGTCTCATGGTGCAAGGATTTCTGCGTTGGCATTTGACAGCTCATTGTGCACCAACCCTGGGGAAAAGGCAGGAATGGTCCCTATTGTGTTAAATACAGGGCATTCCTGTAATTTCCCTGGAATTCTAGTGCTGCACTGCGTTACTCTTCAATAAAAAGGCTCCCTAAGTCAGGAATTAGTCTCTGCATTTACATTCTTGTCCTTGTTATCTGCGGATTATGTCACAAATTACATACGCACCATAGCGATATCTGTCGGATCAAAAACTAAGGCGGAAGAGCATCACCCAAATGCTTTCAAAGCAGTGAAAAAACAAACATGCATTTGCAATGGAATCGGTCTCGCCTTTGGGACAGTATATGTTTTTATCTATGCAGCTCATTAGCCTGGGTGTGGAAACATCTACTGTTCTTTAACATGGAGGGAAAGTAAGCACCAAACTGTGTGACATGCCAGGTATGGGAACACATGGAGAGAAATAGTGCCTTTCAGCAGGAAATTGTATAGTCCTAAGCTCTGTTTTTAATATAAAAGCAGGGCCTTCAGTGGTCATATCACTGAAAATGCAAGATTTGAAAAGAATATTATTGTCTATGGGTGCCCGTAGAAGACAATTTCTAGGGACTGGAATCTGGAGAATGCTAAAGTGATTCTGGTATTTTATTGACCTCTGCTGGTCGTTTTCTATCAAGAAAGTAAAATAGAGGCAGTTGCCAGAAAAATAGAAAAAAGAAAGTCCCTCAGCAGAAAGCAATTCTGGTATTTTACTTACTTCTGCTGGTCGTTTTCTATCAGGACAGTTAAATAGAGGCAGTTGAACAGAAAAAAAGTCCCTAAGTGGAAGCAGAAACGTCCTAGGGCTGATCTCCAGAGCCCACAAAGTACATACACATATAAGTATATACTAAAGTATATACAAGGCGTCTTGAATGATCAACCAAAAAATAAAATGATAATAACTTAATTATTATCATTAAATCTTTGGTAGCTGCTGGGCTGGGTTAGGTCAGGCGGGGCTGGGTCACAGGGGGAGAAGTGATGGCACACTCTAAGGCCCCGATTCCATTTCAGCAAAATTCCCTACGATTCGCCGTACGGAGCGTTTTTCCCATACGATTCGTACAGCTTCAACGTCCCCGTATGTACGATCAAGTATGATCCAAACCTAAAGCAGATCTCTGTACGAATCGTATCAAACACCGTATGACCAAAAAATACATACGATTTGTATCCGGTTCACGTAGTACGCGACGTCCATACATAAACAAGCATCAGTTTCTAGACCAGCAAGTATGATTTGTCTCTGCATCACTCCGTACGACCCTTTTTCTACGGGAGCTGAAAACAGCTGTAAAAGCAGAGTCCGGCTCGAACTGCACCCTGTTACACGACGTACACGCCATGAACCCCATCGTCCAAGTCGTCTCAGTCCTGTACTCCTACGAACAGGTGCATAGAAACCGACGATGGCTCAGACGGCGAGTACAACGTACCGCAATAACGGAAGTCTACTTGTACGTTGCGTCTTACACGTTCGCCTATACCACCATTGCAATAGTGATACGAGCCGCACATACGCAATCAACGTTGGGGTACGGTGCGTTTCACGCGCTCGCATATGGCACCATTGTAATAGTGATACGATGCGCACACACACCATTAATGTTGAGGAACGGTGCGTTTGATGCTCGCCTATGGCACCAGTGTAATAGTGATACGACCCGCACACATGCCATGAATGTTGGGGTACGTGCATTTCACGATCGCGTATGGCACCAGTTTAATAGCGATACGACCTGCACACACGCCATGAATAATAAGGTACGGTGCGTTTCATGCTCGCGTATGGCACCGGTCTAATAGTGATACGACCTGCACACACACCATGAATTATGGGGTACGGTGCCTGACATCTGAGAGGTGGGTGTAAATGACTCTCAGCAGTGTCCAGACAGATGATGGCTGGGTAGATATGACTCCCAGCAGTGTCCAGACAGATGAGGGGTGGGTGCAGAGGAATCCCAGCATAGGCCAACAGTATGAGGGTGGGTGGTTATGACTCCCAGCATAGGCCAACAGTATGGGGGTGGGTGGATATGACTGCCAGCAGTGTCCAGACAGATGAGGGGTGGGTGCAGAGGAATCCCAGCATAGACCAACAGTATGGGGGTGGTGGATAGGACTCCCAGCATAGGCCAACAGTATGAGGGTGGGTGGATATGACTCCCAGCAGCGTCCAGATAGATGAGGGGTGTGTGGATATGACTCCCAGCAGTGTCCGGACAGATGAGGGGTGGATGCAGAGGACTCCCAGCAGTGTCCAGACAGATGAGGGGTGGGTGCAGAGGACTCCCAGCATAGGCTAACAGTATGGGGGTGGGTGCAGAGGACTCCCAGCAGTGTCTAGACAGATGAGGGGTGGGTGCAGAGGACTCCCAGCATAGGCCAACAGTATGGGGGTGGGTGCAGAGGACTACCATCAGTGTCCAGACGGATGAGGGGTGGGTGCAGAGGACTCCCAGCCGTGTTCAGACAGATGAGGGGTGGGTGGATATGACTCCCAGCAGTCCACACATATGAAGGGTGGGTGCAGAGGACCCCCAGCATGGGCCAACAGTATGGGGGTGGGTGCAGAGGACTCACAGCAGTGTCCAGACAGATAAGTGGTGGGTGGGTATGACTCCCAGCAGTATCCAGACAGATGAGGGGTGGGTGGATATGACTCTCAGCATAGGCCAACAGTATGAGGGGGGGTGCAGGGGACTCCAAGCAGTGTCCAGACAGATGAGGTGTGCGTGTATATGACTCCCAGAAGTTTACAGACATATGAGGGCTGGGTGGATATGACTCCCAGCAGTGTCCAGACAGATGAGGGGTTTGTGCAGAGGACTCCCAGCACTGCTCAGATATAGGGGGGTACATCATCATCAGCATACCACACCTACATGGGGGTATGTGCATATCCCTGACTTGTGACTTTCATGACAGTGCCATAGCAACACATCACTTACAGCAGTGTCCCACTCCCTGGAGGATGGATTACTGTCACACACTGCGTGACACACCACATGTGGGTGTGATGTCAAATTCCACATGCAGACCCACCCATGGATTTTGCTGGCTAAATACACACCCGACCATCATGACAATATAGTGTCTAGTGATGTAATAGCCCACCAAACAATGAGAGCGAAATGGAACACACACTGTCACGTACATCCCTGGGCTGATATGAATGTCCAGGTGATGGGCAGACCACCAAGATGTAGTCTATCATGGAAGGAATAGGGTTCAAAACCCTTAGGTACAATGCTCAGAATTGTGAGTCTTGTGCCCAAATACTCTGCAGAACAATTTCCAACATAGGGGTAGGCTGTGATAACACATTTGCATAGTTCCAAAAAGGGTGAATGTGTTCATGAAGGCATTTGTACATACTCAAAACACAAGTGCAGTGAGTAGCATGGATGACACAGACAAATGAGCAGTACACATCTGTGAGCAGGCATGGCCCTTGCTGAAGGGAATCGTCACCAAAACAGGAAATGCTCACACATGTCAGCACAACAATTGTGCAACTGTCTGCAGTGAAGATCTCAGGTGTCACAGAGGAAGGAACACTTTTTGGGACAATGTCTGTAGTCAAACTGAACATACACAACCAATGATTAATTGCAGAAACATTGTGAAGACACACAGATACCATGATCCACCTCATGGCCATCATCAAAAAATATAGTTCACAACCCCAAAACATTACCATGACACCAACTCCAGGGCCCTCATCAACGACATCAAGTACCTGAAATGCAATAGTGTAGAATACAAAATAAAAGGCTTTATTCAGCTTCAAAATCAAATCAAAATCAAAAATGAGTCCAAGCTCTAAAGAGTACAATTGGCAGTCCATAACAGAGTCCTTTGGTGGATGTGGGGGAGGTAGTCTACCTCAAACTTGCCTACACAGGAATGGACTAATGGTCAGTTGACCCTTGGGGGGCATCATCGGGTTCAGGACCAGGCACCAAAGGGACAGTAGTGGGAAGGGTAGGTGTGGTGGGTGCAGGGTGGGATGTATCGTCCTCAGTGGCTTGTGCAGCGCCAAAGGTACTCAGCACTGCACACTGCTGCCAGTTCATCAAGACTACCCCCTGCACACGGGGACACTATGGGAGTGGAGGTTGAGGGCTGTGTGGGTTGCGGACTGTGAGTTTGGCTGCGTGTCTGTGGTCTGACCCCAGTCCCTGTGGGTGCGTCTGCCGCCCTCTGAGATTGTGTGCCAGGAGGTGTACGCTTTGACTTTCATTGGGGTGTGCTGCATGTGTCCGTTGGTGTGCATGATCGTGCCTTCCTGTGTGTGCTTTGGACAGGTATGGGAGAGGGGAGTGTGGATGGGTCCGAAGGAGGGGGGGGGCGGACCGCTGCAGGAGGGCAACTTCTGCCGTCAGTGAGTAGTCCATGGACGTGAGAATCCGACGTTGGTCAAACATCATAGCTGACAAGCCCTCCATGAACGACAACAACTGGGTCAGTATATTAGTCTGGCCATGGAGGACTGTCAGCATTGATGTCTGACCAACCTGAATCTGACGGAATAGGTCCACAGACTTCACACTGAGGGCAGCAGGGGAGACAGGGGCAGGGGGTGCGGTGCCTGGGCCGAAGGAGACATGGGGGTGGCATGGACAGAAGGGACTGGAGCAACTGGGAGGGTGGAGATGGTACCGGAGGAGGCGGGGACAGACACAGTGCTACAGTTGGGTGTTGCGACGTATTCCCCCTCCTCCAGGGAGTCAGAGGCGTACCCATCTGCATGGTAGGAAGTGTCGCCTTCCAAAAGGTCTGCAGGCCGACTCCCCTCACCCTCCGTGCTACTGGCTCACTCCGACTGCACAGCGATGGTGGCACTGTTGCTGGGTCCCTCCTCTTGGTCCGTGCATGTGTCTCCTTCTGTCTCTGTTGATGATGCTGTGGGCAAATAGAAGAAACAGGAAGGCATCAGTCACCTGTACACATCTGACACATGAGCACAAAAACAGTAGGTCACACTGCAAATCATGGCATGCATCATGAGTAACAGCCAGATAGCCCTGCACATATTTGAGACTTGTACTGCCCAGTTGCTATATACACAATGCTACTTGGATACAAGGATCCAAAGAATACACCAGGCCACAACTTGAATGAGAATTACACATAGAGGCAATTGTTTGTTTACAGGAGAGCTGATCAATACAATGACGTGATGCCACCTCAAATACACACAAAAAAGTAACAGTAGTGGTGACCCTCAGAGAACAATAACCTACCTCACTCCCTAATGTGATACAACACTCAGAGCCCTGTAAGTACATTGTTTAAAAAATCAATTTAAAGAAATGTTAGCATCTTGGGACTCACCACACTTTACACAATCGACATGTATTGAATTTGGTAACTCACCATCTTTGGTAATGGCAACACGTATGTGCCTGCATGACAGATGTCTCACAATGAAATGCACACAAAAAAGATTTACACATTCTTTGAAACAGCTGGCACCCTTTAAGATAAAGCACTGTTAGAAACAAATGGCATTGCAGATTTGACACATACATGGTCCAAAAGAGTTCTGGATGTCTTGACATTCATTACTTTGTACAATTGACAACAAACGAGTTTCAAGACATCAAGACCACTGTGGGTACACATATATGGAGATCAAGGCACACCATTAATCACTAACACTGGACTCTTTGAAAAGCTGCCTGCTTCTTTGACGAAAGTAGAAATGTCGGTTTGTGTGCACTACCTTGTGAAAAAACTATCATGCAGGCACTTAAGTGTCATTTACACAATTCATCATATTAACACATCCAAAACATGAACAACTTTTTACAAGTCTTGTGAGTGCCAAGGTACAATCATTTATGTGACACTACTTGAAATATGACAGTCCTCACATGGGCATGCATTCCCTGATGACACAGTTGCTTGCACATAAGACCTACTGGTTGTCATGTGAAGTGGCACACATACCCCAATCCCGGACAATTCTTCAGCTAATGGGCCTGCAATTGTGATGAACAAAAACATTGCTGCATTGTGGACACACCGTTATCCCCAGAGAAAATGTCAACGCAGAATTGTGCACAGTAACACAATACACCGTAGCATCTGAACTACATACATGTGGCAAAATTGTATGAGGCACAATCATGTCTGGAACCAAATTACATTGGCTGGCAAGCCCCAAATGAAATCACTGACCAACATCACAGGGGCGTGCATGGTGAAACATTGATCAGCCAATTCACACCCACAGGTCAGACCTGGCAAGGCTAAATCAGGCAGGCCCATGTAGACCTCTCCTGCACAACACCCCCATACCTCAGTCAATGTGACTGCTACAGCTCAAGAAGTGAGACCTCAGAAACAGGCTAACAAAAAATGTGCAGTAACAATCCAAAAAGAAACAGCAGCTCACCTCGTGGGGCTGGCAATACATTTTATTCACAAACAACCAACAACAGATTGTTGTGAATAGGCACACAGGTACTGCCCAGTGTGAGTATGCACAATCCAAATCTTGTATCCATATCCAGTGGACACATGTTGCAAAAAACACAGTAGATGGATAGAATGCAGAACAATGTCTTACATTCACCCCAGTACAAAGATCTGGGACTAAATCCATCGTTTTTTTGCACTCAACACCACCCTAGGTCAGACAATGGCTATATGCAAATCAGCCTTGACCCTGTGCCTCATGGGAACAGTCCAGCCCGAACTACCAAGCCATGTCTTTCCTAGACCCGAATCAAGCATCCAAGGACCGGTTTTTGGCTATCAGCCATCTTTAGCCTGGATAGCTTGACTCCAGTGATGTGGAGAGCCTGGGACTCACGTCTGAGCATACCCAGCCCACTCGTGGTGAAAATTGCAGAAAACACAGTTGATGGACAGAATGCAGAACAATGTCTTACATTCACCCCAGTACAAAGATCTGGGCCTAAATCCATCGTTTTTTTGCACTCCACTCCACCCTAGGTCAGACAATGGCTATATGAAAATCAGCCTTGTCCATGTGCCTCATGGGAACAGTCCAGCCCGAACTACCAAGCCATGTCTTTCCTAGACCGGAATCAAGCATCCAAGGACCGGTTTCTGGATATCAGCCTCTTCAGCCTGGATAGCTTGACTTCAGTGATGTGGAGAGCCTGGGACTCACGTCTGAGCATACCCAGCCCACTCGTGGTGAAAATTGCAGAAAACACAGTTGATGGACAGAATGCAGAACAATGTCTTACATTCACCCCAGTACAAAGATCTGGGCCTAAATCCATCGTTTTTTTGCACTCCACTCCACCCTAGGTCAGACAATGGCTATATGAAAATCAGCCTTGTCCATGTGCCTCATGGGAACAGTCCAGCCCGAACTACCAAGCCATGTCTTTCCTAGACCGGAATCAAGCATCCAAGGACCGGTTTCTGGATATCAGCCTCTTCAGCCTGGATAGCTTGACTTCAGTGATGTGGAGAGCCTGGGACTCACGACTGAGCATACCCAGCCCACTCGGGGTGTAAATTGCAAAAAACATAGTTGATGGACAGAATGCAGAACAATGTCTTACATTCACCCCAGTACAAAGATCTGGGCCTAAATCCATCTTTTTTTGTACTCCACACCACCCTAGTTCAGAAAATGGCTATATGCAAATCAGCCTTGACCCTGTGCCTCATGGGAACAGTCCAGCCCAAACTACCAAGCCATGTCTTTCCTAGACCGGAATCAAGCATCCAAGGACCGGTTTCTGGCTATCAGCCTTCTTCAGCCTGGATAGCTTGACTCCAGTGATGTGGAGAGCCTGGGACTCATGTCCACCCCGATGTGAAAATTGCAAAAAACACAGTTGATGGACAGAATGCAGAACAATTTCTTACACGTCCATCACCACCCCCTTTTGTACCGCTTTTGGCCGCCATAAGTGTGGCAGGGTATGCTCAGACGTGAGTCCCTTGCTCACTTTGCCACTGGATTCCAGCAAGCCGGGCTGAAGACGGCTGGAATGCCAGAAACCGGTCCTCGGAAGCTTGTTTCCGGTCCAGGGAAGACACGGCTTGGAAAATCGGGCTGGACTGTTCCCATGAGGCACAGGGTCAGACTGATTTGCATATAGCTTTGTCTGAACTGGGGTGGCAGAGTGGACTAAAGAACGGTGATGGATTAAACCCAGATCTTTTGACTGGGTGTGAGTGTTTGATTGATTCAGATGCTCCGTCCATCACCACCCCCTTTTGTACCAGTGGACACATGTAGCAGACACAAGAAAAATACAAACTATGCCAGGGAACAATACCACTGAGGCAGACCCATGCTGAAGCCACATAGAATGGGCACAGTGTTGGATGACACACATGATTCGGAGGCCAGGGTGTCTCAGGGCACTGTAGTGGGCACACTGATCCGTGGGTCTTGAGTGAGCTGACTGTACCATGAGTAACCGTCATGACACTATGAATATCTCACACTAATGTACATCATGTCTGAGAACCTAACATGGGTCTTGCATGCTGCAAGGGTGTGCAGTAGAAACCTCACACTCCTATGTTGAGACTCATCATCAGTGCAAACAAATATGAAGCCAAAACACAGTGCACAGGTCATGGCACAGGCAAGGTCCCAACCCATGTCACAGACCACCCTCCCACATGATGCGGAAATCAATGTGCAGTCTTATTTCCTTGCACTATAGATGAGCATGATGCAAATGTGATTACACATAGACCAGGGGACACATGTGAAGGAGGGGAAGGGATGAAAATGAGTACCAGGTGACTATGGTGAACGGAAAAGACACTGCACATATAACCTGTCTGACCAGACACCACAACTGTGGGAGTGTAGCCAGGCTTCAGAGCACTTCAAAAAGCAGGTGACACACTACACAACAAACAGCCATGTACCTATCCCCTCCTTGCTGCTGTCTCTCCTGCAACTGCCTATTGAGGTCTGGAAAGACGACTGCCAGGACTTGGAGCATGTGGGGGGCGAGGTGACGGCTTCCACCATGCCGGCGTGGGGGTTCCAGGTCCAGCTGGATCCAGGCGATACACCGGGTCCAGCACCAGATGTCCTGCCACTGCTTCTGGATGTTGCGCAGCCGCCGGTGATGGCCCCCCACAGACCTGACGGTCCTAACTATCTCCAACCATATTTCCCCCTTCTCGTAGGCAGTTACCTGTCAGAAAAACTAAGTGAAACAACACCACTACACCTTCTCCATGTCCCCGACACACACACTTGCACACCATTGATAATGTAAACAGGGCATAGGATGGTGACAGGACTTGCATTATTGTCCATGTGAATTAAGCCTGAGTGTAGGCCACAATGCACTACATGGCATAAAAAGCCTACAGATGGCGTAGTGTGTGCAACAGACGCACAGATCATGGCACACACTGGGCAACACATGCTGCTGCAGGGTTAGTGACAGCACGTGACAAGCATTCACATATCCCACTCCACTTGAGAACCCTCAGCAGACCAGACAGACACACCCTTGCACAGATCACTCGCCTGTCACTGACAACAGCGAAAACAACCCTCACTTTGCACATGTGCTACTTTTTGACAATAGGGTGTCCCAAGTGTCGTGCTAGCTTAGCAATTCAGGCACACAGCACAGCTTACATGTCACATCAGATGGCAGAGCAGCTGCATACACCATGCAGCAGTGGTGCAAGACATCACATACACACTCAAGCAGATGATAAGGAACATTCACAAACTTCAATGTTCACGAGGTACAACACATCATTTGGACAATCTCACCACAGGTCCCCTCAAGTCAAAAACATCTGTGAGTACAGTCACCTGTCACTCCTGGGGGAACACTGTTCCACCTCAGGACATTTGAGAATAAAGCCACCAAGGTCTGGCATGGCTGAAAGTGTCATTCACTATGCAGTGAAGGTCACAGTAAGACAATGCAAGTGAGGAGTGAACACACATGAACTACATCATGCTCTCCATGAGGGACACAAACCACCATGTACACCACAGGGACTCACTCACAACCACATTGCATGTCTGTCCCACCAATACACAATGCCTGTTTTGACACTTACACAACAGGTGCACGCTCAAAGGTTGTGCAGTCAGCACTCACCTGCTCCTCTGGTCTCCCATACAGCTTGCTGTACTGTGGTAGAAGGGCATCCAACAGGGCCTTGTTTTCCTCCTCACTGAAGGCTGGGGCCCTACCACAGTACGAGCCATAATGATATGCCAGAGGATGCAGAGCCAGCAGCAGTGTGGTCCAATCCAATGTTGTGCTGGCAAGTGCTCTCTCAGGGCTACATGCATGCTTAAATCAGTGCTGCTGAGGGGCTCCCAGTTTCAGGAGTACATTGTGATAGGCCAGATTAGTTTGCATCATACGTTTCATCCAATCCCTTCACACATAAGGCCCTGACACACATTTGCATGGTTTAAAATTTGAGCTTCAGCTCCACAATCATTTTGCAACTTTGTATATTTATGACCAACTGACTTTTGCAGGGCACCTGTAGCACATACTCAAATATCAGTATCCATGACAACCAGGATGCATTCAGGGCATACTACTCGTCCCCTAACTCTTTTTTGACATACACACACGTGTACGGTGCATTTCACGCGCTCGCGTATGGCACGATTACAATAGTGATACGATGCGCACACACGCACGGAATGCAGGGGTACGGTACGCTCGCGTATGGCACGATTACAATAGTGATACGATGCGCACACAAGCACGGAATGTAGGGGTACGGTGCGCTCGCGTATGGCACGATTACAACAGTGATACGATGTGCACACACGCACGGAATGCAGGGGAACAGTGCACTTCAGACAGTACATTTCACACGCTGTAGTGAATGCAGGGGTATGGTGCGTTTCAGACGGTACATTTCACACGCTATAGTGATTGCAGGGGTACGGTGCATTTCAGACGGTACGTTTCACACGCTGTAGTGAATGCAGGGGTACGGTGCGTTTCAGATGGTACGGTTCACACGCTGTAGTAAATGCAGGGGTACGGTGAGTTTCAGACGGTACGGTTCACACACTGCAGTGAATGTAGGGGTACAGTGCGTTTCAGACGGTACGGTTCACATGCTCACGTATGGCACCATTACAATAGTGATACGAGGCACGCACATGGCAGGGATGCAGAGGAACCTTTCAAACAAGGATCAAGTTCTTGTCATTGCATACTTACATGAGCAGGCCCTAGGTGTGGCAGGCAGTGATATAGCACAGGGCATGTGATCTTGTTGCACAATCGATGTGTGATGACCTGTTGACACATGTCATGTGTGATGGGGCACTATGTGGTACACGTCACCTTTACACTTGTCCCATATGTATCATTATGCAGATGTTGTCATGCACATCAACACCGGGACGGCAAATTCATCACTACGGGCACCTGTCTCATGATGCCAGGGACCGGGGCACTTTGTCACTTGACATTTCAAGCTCAGCATGATCCTATAAGACTATGTCCGTTGTGTGTCATGTTGAAGATTTAGCTTGCCGTTTGTGTTCTGTAAACTGCATCTGCTGTTGGTGCATCTAACATGGGTCTGTGTTGAGATGGGAATGGTTTCACATGTACGCACACCATGCCACATGTGCATTCTCACGGCTTTTGGCTCTGATGGCATCAGACATCAATTTTTCCCCAGGCATACATGTCTGCATTGTGACAATGGCTGTGTTGTTATGTTGTCACATGAACACCTTAATAGCAATGTGTTTGATATATACATTAGACATTCCATGTGACCTGTGCATGTGCCTTGCAGTCAGCTGTCTGAATGGGATGACAACCTTACACTGCAGGTATCGTGACGTGTGTCACTCCTGTGATATCTTGGGCTGTTCACTCAGACCAGCCCAGTAGCTCATTTGAGGGCATGTCATGTTTATTTTTAAATCAACTGGTGTATCTGGGTTGTTGTAGGAGTGCCAGCAAGCTGCCATATGTGTCCTGGATGTATTGCACATGCCACACTCCATAGTGACCTGATGTGTACTAGCAGTTTTGCATGTGCTATGTACATTGCTATCGATGTTGGCTGACAGTTATTCTCCATTCTTCCCAAATATGTCCTGCAGGGCACCGCCTCTACCAAGACTAAGCATGGGCGGAAAATCCGTTTCGCTCGCGGATTTTGCGGATTTTCGGTAAATTCGCAATCCGCGAGATTCGCAAATCTCCCGCAAAATCCGCAAATCCGCGAGCAGCGGATTTTGCTCGCACTGCTCGCACTGTTCGCGTGAGTTCGCGGCTTCCCAGTACAACTTCGCGCCCCGCGAATAAGTGCAAAATTGCAGAAATACGATCTTAGCAAAACTGAAACTACTTACCAGGTTCAAAAGTTCAGGCTCATCATTAGTAGCCATTTCCTGTAGTGCTTCCTGAGGGGCCCCTCCAGAGTTCAGTTGCCAGTTGCAACTATTATGTGACCCTTCTCTGAACCTCAGAGTAGTTACACATATGCCACAAAGGTCCTGAATTACAGCTAAGGGAGACAAGCAGGAGCCAGGCTGGAAGTTCAAATCCATTAATCAGCCCCTAATTCATTATTGTCAGTTGGGGCAGGGCAGGTGTTGTAACTAATTTTGCAACAATGAAAGCACTTAGCAAGTGCAAAAGATCACTAATCAGGAAGCACTAAGGAAGCAGGTGCCAGCTAAAAAAATATTCTGTGACACATTAATCAGCCCCAAATTAATTCAGGTCACTTGAGGCAGGGAAGGTGTGCTTGCGTTGCCACAATAATGTACACTGCCTGGACAACCAGAGGGTGCTGTGATGAAACAGAGGGTGGCATGGGTGGGCCAGAGGGTGGCATGAGTAGTCAGAGAGTGGCAGTGGTGACAGAGAGTGGCAGTGATGAAGAAGAGTGTCCCAAACAGGCTGGACACGTAGAAACAACAAGTTCGCGAAACTTGCGACCCGACTGGTAAGTTCGCAATTTGCGAAATTGTACAAAACCCTCGCGAACTGGCAGAAACCCGCGCAAACACAAAAAAAAAGAATCCGCAAATTCACGAGAATTCGCGGATTTTGCGGATTGCGAGTTCGCAAATCCGCAAAATTCGCGAACGCGAGATTCGCAAAATTCGCCCATGCTTAACCAAGACCATTTCCAGACTTGGCTACCATGAGGGAACGTGACTGCATCTGAAGTTATAGATTCACTCGACAGTTGATTCAGGACTTGACGAACAGGCTGGAACCACATCTCCAACCGCGACACATGTATCCAACTGCGCTGAGCCCCCTGCTAAAGGGGATGGCAGCCCTCCAATTCTTTGCAACAGGTACGTTTCAATTATCCATAGGGGATGTCAGGGGAATGTCCCAAACAATGTTCAGCCGTGTCCTGCGTGATGTTTTAGCTGCCATGTTGGAGCACATTGATGAATTCATCAGATTTTCAACTCCGGAAGAGTTGACAGATGTCAAGGGTGATTTCTATGCCCTGGGAGAGATGCCACATGTCATTGGGTCCATTGATGGGACACATGTGGCTTTGGTGCCACCACAGGCTCAGAAGCAGGCTTACCGCAACAGGAAACATTACCATTCAGTAAATGCCCTAGTGGTGTGTCTTGCTAACATGCAGATTTCCCATGTTTGTGCATGTTTTCCAGGATCGTGCCATGATGCATTCATCATGAGGCGTAGCAGGGTGCCACGAATGATGCTGCAGTTGCACAATGATTGGGCATGTATTGTTGGTGGGTAAACTCTGTTTGTCCTCTGTGTCTCAGTATCTTTTGCTCTGAAGGTATCTCCTGAACCACTTATTTACATGATGTATATTTGTAGGTGACGCTGGATATCACAACATGCCATGGATAATGACCTCTCCGCTACCCAAGAACAGCTGCAGATCAGCAGGACACTAATGCACACGGGCAGACCAGGCGAGTGATTGAGCGGACGTTTGGCCTCCTGAAGAGCCGATTCGGTGCCTCGATAAGACCGGCGGATCCCTCCCATATGCCCTGGCCAATGTCTGTAATATCTTCATTGTGTGCCGCATGCTGCACAACATGGCAGTTGAGAAGGCAGTGCCACTCATCCTGGATCCTGAGGAGCAGGAACATCCACCCATTGAGGATGAAGGGCTTGCTCACAATGCAAGTGAAGTGATGAGGAGGAGGAGGATGATATCTGGAGTCAGCTCATACGCAACTTCTTCTCATATTAATGAGTCACTGGGAATGAGTGTGCAAGCTTGTAGAATTGAGTGGTATGTGTTGCAATGTGTGTGTCCAGCAGACTCTATGCAATGTAACTTTGATGTGTGTGTTCTGATGTGTCACATAAGTGCTGATTTCATGCCACACTGAAATGCGCAATGACTGAGCTAAAAATGTACATATGTACTACATTATTCCAGTTTTTTACATGCCGATGTCCTTGTCAATGAATTAAAAGAGTGAGCCCTTGTGTGTCTGTGATTCCCAGGTTGCTGTGCCTGTTGTCTGTTCGTGTCATCTTCATCCTCCTGCTATTCCTCATGATGATTGCAACGTTGACAGAATCAGCGTTCCATGCACGGACACGTGTAAATGTCAGTTCGGGTAAGAGATCTAAACAGGCTGTTTATGGTTGGTATGGTTTGAGAATGTGTGGGAAATGTTTCTGTGCATGTTGTAGAACCATACATACATGTCTCATCACCAAGGATCAAATGTCATGGTGCACCACTCCCATGACAGGACAGTCACCCTTCTTGAAAGTCATCTGTTGTGGAGGTTTTTACTCTGGTGAAGCATCAATGTCTGTAAACCTTGACACTGACACATTGCGGATACCACCAGTTGACATTGTGTGGGACATCACAACCACAGGCTCTATGGGGAATTTCAGCATCACTGTGTGCAGCTGGATGTATTTGGCTCATCCACTTAATCTTGTGTGCCAGTACATTTGGATTTTGAATCAAACATGTTGTGAAGGTGAGGGCCAGCGTATGTCCCACATGTTCTTTCAAATGTCCGGTGAGTATGTTTGTATGGATGCATTGTCCGTTGTGCCAGTATGTCATATCACTGTCACGTCGCTTCCTCAGGGCTGGTGTAGGACACGGCTTTGAAAGCCTTCTCAGTAAGTTGATGTTAACTTTCTATTCCCATGATGGCAGGAATGTTGCGCTGATGATGTCACAACGTTGTGCTACAGCAAATGTAAATGCTTCTGTGGCACCAGTCGGGTGACTTGAATCCCAGGATTGTCTTGTAAAGTGCTGCATATCGTGATCATGGTAGGGGCGGTTTTGTGCCATTGTTCATCATTACTCTCTGTTGAGTTCCGGACCGGCAGCTTGTTATTTTAGGCATTTCAAAGCCCAGTTGGACGAGCCAATGACTGTCTCTTGCGGGGCTTTTTTGTGTTTACCTAATTTACTCCCTCATTGGATGAGGTTCTTAAGGCTCATGCGGATGATGTGTCATTTCCCTTCTTGACCCACACTGATTCCCAGGGGTAACTACAGATTGTTGTCTTTCTGTGAGTAGCACTGCAGCGCATTCAAATTTCTGTTTATTGAAGCCATATTCATACACTGTGATTCCTTGATATCCGCATGGCAATAATTGCATAGAAGCAACCTGCAGAGAGTTATCCCCCCTTCATTTATCTGCCAAACTCTGCTACCTTTTATGTGTCTGTGTTCAATCCTCAGATCTACTTTCATTATTATTACTGTGATCCCAACTAGGATACAGTGGCTGTTGTTTTCCTTTACAGGTGTAACTGTTACAGTATAGGTCCTGAGGGATTCTGTGATCCAGTGACAAGAAGTGTTGAATCCTTATGCTTGTTTACCTTTGTTTCAGATCTCACTCCATGCTGTTCCCTTCCTTTCCTTCCCTCACCTGATCACCCTTTTGAGTCAGTCAGTTATACTCAGACCAAGGGGTTATCGGGAGATGGACCACTTTGCGCCGCACACGTTTCTGAGGATTCAAGGAACCGACAGTCTTAGGCAGTCGTGTGCAGATTGTTTCACCAGCATTACAGGTAACCTGTTTCGATGACTGTTATTTTCTTCAGAGCAATGCCACTGGCAATGGACATTGGCTATAGCAGCATGGCCTCAACACAACCTTGATCCATTTGTGTAGTAAATATGTTCCCACCAGTACAATGTGCCTCATCATTGTCACCACAGATCTCTTGCCAGTTTGCATGCGTCATCTATGGCATACTTTACGATGATTGTACTTATGAGAGTATGTGTACTGTGCCAACATGCATGCAGTTTATCATGTCTAATCATCCATAATGTGCATGAGGTACATGTTTGTGTATGTATTTATGCAGCTTGCAACCACAATGGGCAGGCAACACCTGCTGACGCAGCTTTGCCTTTTGGTGCCTGATCCTGTGACCATTATATTTGGTGATTGATCATCAATTTTCTTTCAGTGACACATGAGTAACCAGACACTCCTTCCTTTCCATACAGCTGTTACATTGTGCCTTTCAAAGCTCCTTGTCTTTGTGTGCTACTTTCTGCATGGTGTTTCACCTCTTCCGCCGTCATGTGTTCACTCATTCCTGCTGCTACCTCTCTTGCGGCACCGCACCACCGAGTGCCCTGATTCTGCAACACACACGCCTCCGAGATGCTTCTCCCTCCCTTCACCCATTCTTATTGCAGGCAGCAGCTTGTCAGTGCCACTGTTGCGCCACCTCTGTGCCAAAGGCAGGACCGTCAGCACCTGCAACGTGCACAGAGCAAGGCCCTCTGGTCCTTCCATGACGCAGGTAGCACAACAGACTCATGCTCCAGCCACCTGAGGGAAAGGTTCCAGATGGCGGTTAAATGGTGATTGTGAATCTTAGAAAGGATTTTGTATTGCTTGGCGGGCAAGGGGTCAGTAGGGAACCGGATTTACACATCTGCAATTCGAGCAGTGAGGCTTCCTATGAAATTGTGGCAAAATCGGAGACCACAGAGCTGGGAAACGCCTTTAGTGATTGGTCGGCAGACATTGGACAACTACATCAGCATGCAGGCCCTCGCCTACACAGACTACATGGGTCAGGGGGACAGCAACTCCTGGCTGGAGGACAACACCACCATCCTGCATTGGTACATCAACATTTGCATCCACTTGTGGATAAAACAACACATTGCACCACACTCCGCTTCAGATGCACCAGGAAAGCTTGACCAGAGTCAACACAAATGAGCTGTGTGGCACCCTCCCACAGGAAACTCCAACCAACTACACTGCCACACCCTGCAACCGCACACACTGGATCAGCGACTGATCCAACACTCTTGCCACATTGGCTGACTTTTATGTGAAGCACAACAACAGTTAAGCCACCAGGAAGAAGGCAGGCCTACTGGACTCATACAGGTCTAGCCCGACTCATGTGTGCACCTTGTAAAACAAACAACCACCTGTTACCTTTCAGCCCTGAAATCCTCCACACCCAGACATCACCATATCATCAGCACGGACAAGAGGACAACCTTCAGGTATGGCCTAGGCACCAACACACACAACATGAATGACATCATCGGCATTGTGAGTGAACTATATAACCCCAGCTCTCTGTCCAAAATACATCATACCCTTGCAAAGCCAAGGGGATCCCTTTCAACTTACTACCACTCCAAGCTTGTGGATGTACACAAAATCCTCACCACACAGCGGCAGACAGCGCTATTTTCCACAGGACATACCCCCCTCAGGTCCTGGCTTCCCGTCAGCAACAAAGACACCACCCGGTTCATGTACACCATGCACTGCAGCTCTCCATCAGGAGCCTTCCCACACAACATCTCAATCACAGCATACACCATCCTTGAAGCCCACATCCGGCACGTCATTAATGTCTCCTTTGAGTATGCCACTTTCCAAGGGAGCTGGAGGCATGCCGAAACCCAGGCCCTTCTTTGACAACGGATGTCAGTAACGCAGGATGTCCTGGAACATCACCCTGCTTCCCTACCCGGCAAATGTCATCAATAAGACAGTAAAGGAGCAACTGACCATCTGCCTCCAAGCAAACATCTCCAGCCAACCTGCCCCACCCCATTGCAACAGCCCTCATTGCCGCCACCAACAACATCTTGGACCCTGCTTAACAATGGTGAGGCCACCACCCTCACCCCATCGACTGCTCAACGGCATTCAACACCATGTGCTAACACACTGTCAGATCACACATCTCCAACACTGGGATCCACAGGAAGAACCAGGATGAAATTACCAAGTACCTCCCCAGCAAGGCCCATGAAGTCGCACCCCCCCTTCATCGCATAGTACACTGGGGTCATCGGTCCCATGGCCCAGGCCACATCTCTCAGTGTGACAATCTACAAAGTCTCCATGATCCCCCTCTCCAACATCACATGCGCACACATTCTCATCATCATGTCCTATGCCATTGACACCCAGCTGCTCCTCACCCTCACCAAAGACCCAGCCACTCACAGATCCAACATTCAAGAAGTCATGAGGTGCATTGACAAATGGATGAACATCAGCCACCTGAGGCTGGACTTCGACAAGACTGATCTCTTCATCTAAGGAATGTCCCCTTACGGCTGGGACAACTCCTTGTGTCACACCGGCCTGGGCAGCGCACAAGCACACAGTGGCCACGCACGCAAGCAGGTGCTCATCGCACACTCCTTGCTCACAATGACCATGACAGTCAACACCATCATTACCTCATGCTGTAAGTCCCTCCGCATGCTGCAAATGCTCTTCTGATAGATCCACTCCTAGTCAAGACAGACAGTCACCCAGGTCCACGACACCAGCCGGCTAAACTACAGCAAAACCCTCAATGCAGGAACAAGAGCCATACTCCAGGAGGACTTGTGCACATCCAGGGTGCATGCGCACACCTCATCCTCAACATCCCCTCCCACAGGCGCATGACTGTCCACCTGAGATACCTACAATTGTCTCACTGTCAAATGCAGGATCACTTTCATACTCCTCAGCCACACTCAGTAGGCACTCCCCAACCCCAGCCCCAAAGACGAACATGGATGTTTCCCATTCAACAGCCCGTTGCCCCAACTCCGTCCCGCCACCCGTGCCCTGGGCACCATTCATCACATCCATAGTATAACTGCATGCAGGAGATAGTTCTCCCACATCACCAAACAGACCTGGTACTCCCTCCCTGGGCACCTCAACATGACCCCTGACCTCTACACCTTCATGAAACTCTTCCAGAACTGTCGGTCAGAGCAGTAGGGCAAGCCCACCCCCTCAGCAGATTGAAACCATCACGGGTGACTAATGCGCTCCTTGTATGTATTTGATGATACATTGTGACCTATGTGTGTCCTCAACAGGACCCAGATCCCAGTGTATTGATGGCTTGAGTTTGTTCCACACTCTGGCATACTTTGACATATCCCCACACGTATGTTGTTGAATCATGTAAAAAGAATGCAACATCAAAATCTATTGTGTTTCTTTTGTTTATTTTTCTATCTTGTGCAGGAAACGTGAATAAGTGCTAGGTGCTGTACAAAAAGGGGGGGGAATCCAAAGTTCACAAAGGGAGATGTGATGCTTGCAGTTTGAGTCACCAGAGTCCAGACCACAGTGCTTGGCATCAATGAACAGACTGCAACCAGCAAGTCCATGTGGCAGAGTAGGACAGTCAATGAGGTGATGCTGTTGCACACAAAGTTCAGGTGCCAGACCAGGTGACCTGGGAGATGCGCATGGCCCACTGTCTCTCACTGTTTTTTGCGTGGATGACCCACCTTCCTTGGGGGACCCTCACATGCAGGCCTTGATGATGCATGGGATGCTCCGTCAGACGATTCCTCCTCCCTCTCTGTGCCTGTTGGTCGGTCTTCGCCTCAATGTTTCTTGTCTGGTGATGCAGGGAGGGTGCTGCATGTTGTCAGCGATCCGACAGAGTGAATGGCTTATGTCCCTGTGCACCGCCAAGAGCTCATCCAGTCTTGCCTCCATCCGCCCTTGGTGTTCTACTTGACTGGCGTGTTGCTCGGCCTGCAGGTATTTTATTTCTGTGAGGGCCCCCACTACCTGGCTGAACTCCCTGGTGTCCGCCTTTATGCCTCCATGATGTTTCGGAGTTCAGACATACCGGGCCCTGCAGCTGGGTGGTCAGGTTCTTGCCTCTGCCTGGTGCCACTCCCACCACCCCTGCCCAAATTAGCCTGGCCTGCGGTTGTGGGCACATCGGGTCGATGGGACACCTGAGGGATGGCAGTGATGGTGTTGTCTGCCACCTCCTGGGTGCCCTGCGAACCTTGTCACTCATTGTCAGACTGGCTCAGTTGGGGAGTGTGGGCAGGGCTCCGAGCTGTCTGCTGGGATGTGGCAGGAATGGGTGTGGAGGTTGGCACAGATGTCCCTGATCCAGCTGCTGCATGGGTTTGGGCTCCAGATTTGCCAGGTTGGTCGAGGTCATCCATGGAGTGCTAAGAGGCGTCGCTGTTGGAGGGATCAGGGTCCTGCGTAGCCTGGGACTGAGATTCAATTTTCAATTTAGCTTTATTCAATTTTGTTGTACAAATCATAAAAGCGTACAATTTTAAAAACATTCAATTAAAACAACCTTAACAAGGGCCGCAAGATATTGACGAAGTTAAAAGTGAGATTTAAAAAATTGTTCAAAGAGAGAGGATCCCGGTCCTAAAATGTGCATACCTCATTCGTAATGAAAACAGCTTTACACAATATTTAGGCAGTTATATAGTCAAGCAATCCTGCCGTTACATAGATATCGCCCTCCCCATAGGCTACTAGTTAAAGCCTCTGTAGCGTTGCATATCGAAACGGTTAGGTGCATGGAGATTGCTATTGATCGTTCTCCAAACCGATTTACCGATAGCATGGGTGTAGCCTGCCCCTGGTCTAAGTGCGGGGTAATGAGGGTAAAAGTCATAAAGGTCCCCAGTATGTATCTGGCCATCTTCTTCTTGCCGGTACCAAGATTGGAGGAATGAAACAATGTTTCTGTTGCAGAATTTCACTAACACCAGATCCCCGACGATATCCTTTCGAAGGGGACCTAACCAGCCCACCCTTCTAACGGTTAGTATTCTGCCTCTAAGTTCAGCAGGCAGGGGTCTATTCCTAGATAACCAGTGGATAACTTTGTTTTGTAATTCATGTTGGGTTTCAGTTTTCCCCTGTGTAATTGGTGGCACTCCTGATAGAACGTAAACAAAGGGAGCAGCCTCTGGTGGTAAGTGAATATGAGGTGCTATGTTTGACCCTGAACTGGCGGTGTTGAGCTGTGGAAATACACGATTTGGCAGAGGATGAGGGTCCTTTGGATCTAGTATATTAGAAGATGGGGCCTGAGTCTGAGCATTGGTGCTTAGTGCAGTTGGTTTAGGGGTTCCAGAAACAGCAGATGATGGGGATTGCCTGGTATTTACCTGATTATTTTTGGGGGCCAGGTTTGTGTTGATCGTGGTCTCTAATTCCGTTAGTCTATCCCCCAGAAGGTCTATTTTTGCCATCAATGGTGAAATGGCGGAATTAATTAGCCGTTCAATGAGGGTCAGTAAGGTCGACAGTGAGGGCGGTGCTGAGAGATCTAACCCTCCCACAGTTTCACCCGGATCTGGAGTTGGAGGGGAAGTAATCGCAGACAGCAAGGACTTTGAAGACAATTTGGGATGTTTAGGTTGATTCCCATTTTGCTTGTCTGTCTCGCACTTCCTTTTACCAGGTGGAGGCCGTGCTGTTACTGTGCTCTGGGCGTCTGCTGGGTTAATTTGGGGTCGTTCGTACGGACTGTTAATCAAGTTTTGTGAACCAGTTGGGGCGGTAATGTATTCAGGACTGCTTGCAGCTATAGAGTACTTAGTTCCACACAGTCTGTTTAGTTCGTCTAGCCCTTTTAAGCTATTCCCATAGTCAAAGACAGATAGGCGAGAATAATTTGTAGTTGAACACTCGGGTGAATGTGTAGGTTTATTTGCCCCTGGATTTAAGAGAGATTGCTGAGTGGCCTTATTTCCTAGTATGTCTTGTGTCCCTTTTGGCAAGCCCCTTTGTGGAATAGCTTTATTAGTTGCCCCATTCGTATCATCGTGATTACAGGAGAGAGATCAGTTAGTTAATAGGATTGCGCAATCGGATGACAAAAGTACCTTGTTGGTAAGTTAAATAGTAGGTAAAGGTTTTTACCCTCTTTCTGATGTAGCCAAGGGGGGTGGCCCGTTCCGTCCTTCTTGGTCCTCTGAGGGCCGTAGAGGGCCCGCCCTTTGCCCGGGCTTCGCCCGCACGCGTCCCTCAGGGCCGGAAGTGAGGGCTGACTTAAATAGGCTCCGGTTGCAAGTGGGTGTGGCCGCCACCTCCTGAGTCCTCCCGCAGCCTCCAGGAATGTCCGTGCACTTCCCTGTGCACATGCTGCCCTCCCGCGAAGTGGGAGACGCGAGGTCTAATTTGAATCCCCCGGTAGCAAGGGGGTGTGGCCGCCGCCTCCCGAGTCCTCCCGCAGCTTCCAGGAATGTCCGTGCACTTCCCTGTGCACACGCTGCGCCTCCCGCGAAGCGGGAGATGCGAGGTCTAATTTGAATCCCCCCGTAGCAAGGGGGTGTGGCAGCAGCCTCCCGAGTCCTCCCGCAGCCTCCAGGAATGTCTGTGCACTTCCCTGTGCACACGTTGCGCCCCTCATCTCGCCCCTCGTTTGGGGTAGATTCAGCATGTTGCCCTTTGGGTGTGAGAGACATACAATGTTAATGCCATTTTATGCAACATACAATTTTCATATACATTGTCGTTGACACTGTTCCACCTGGTAGTTGTCTATGCTTTGGATTGTTCTCAATGTTCACTTGTGGGGTCAGATTGTGTTTTCTCTGGAGTCATTGACATGTGAATGACTATTTACAATGACTGGCACAGCCATGCATGTCAGCAGTGATTTGCCAGTCATTGTGCACCACAGCTATGCCGGTATCTATGCAACACATTGACACTGCATATCACCATGGTGGAACAACGGCACAGCTGCGTCACGCATCTGTGCCATAGAAGTGGCTCATTGCTGGAGTTGTGTCGCTGGCGCAACACATCCAGCAATGCTCTGTGTGGCCCTATCTGCATAATGCTGCGTCAATGTTTACGTCTTCTTCAAGCATGCACAGGGTTTTGAGGTAGCATGTGCATAAAAATGACTGAGTGAAATCTTGAAGATTTCAATCAGCCACTTTTGGGAGGTGTTGCTGCGCCGTGACAGCCACCCAGTGACCCCCCCCCCCCCCCCCTCACCAGTACACCTACTTCTGGCACAGGACTTTAGAACGTGGCACATCTCCCAGATGCAACACCTTGTAAATACGCAGCACCATGGTGCAACTTTTGTGCGTTTGCTGCTTCACAAAGGTGAAGCAACGGCGTCATGAATGAAGTGCAAGGGACTTTTGAATCAGCACTGTGCATTGTTTTTGCTTGGATGCTTCATCTGATCTGTATTTGTTTTGTTGTGTTACATGACAATTGTGACAGTGGGACACTCCATTGCCTGTCACAGAAGGCTATGTTTATGTAAGGGGTGTGTGTGACAGGCTGTGCTGGTAGTTGGAGTCTGATTTAGAACTGGGCGTCCCTCGTGGTGTGGCTGTCCCCCCCTCGTGGTGTGGCTGTCCCCCCATGGGGTATGCTGCCATGACAGTGTTTTTGAGTTCCTGTCCAAGATATCTGACTTTGTTGTCCTGGTGTTAGTGTTTGTACTGGTCACAGGAGGGCCTTGTGCTGCCCACACCAGGGCCCAGTGTTAGCTTTCTTGTCAGTACTTTCCCACTCCCTGTGCATTGAGCATGGTGCATGGGTGTGTACATAGGCCATATGGGATGAGTGCAAATGGCCATGGGTGGCCAAATTTTTAGCTTCATCACCATCCCCCTTGCACACTCCTCCCCTCCACCTTGCACCCTTCTGGCCAGCCACCTTGCGCCCTCCTCCCCTCTGTCTTGCACCCTTCTCACCCTCCCCCTTGCACCCTTCAGGCCCTCTGCCTTGCACCCTCTTCACCTCTGCCTTGCACCCTTCTCGCCCTCTGCCTTGCACCCTTCTTGCCCGCCCCCTACCACCCTTCTCGCACTCTGCCTTGCACCCTTCTCACCCTCCCCCTTGCACCCTCCTCCCCTCTGCCTTGCTCCCTCATCCCCTCTGCCTTGCACCCTTCTCACCCTCCACCTTGCACCCTTCTCACCCTCCGCCTTGCACCCTTCTGCCCAATGGAGGGTTCTGCCACCTTGGACAATGGCACCATTTCAAAAGCATGATGGACTAGGGCCGGCCCTGACTTGGCCCACACCAGACACACTGGTGATCCAGCAGGGGGGGAGGAGGGGACGAAAGAGCCAGCCTGGCCCCTCCTGCGGATGCCCATGCAAATGGGTCTTATTTGGAGTCTCACGATGCATTTTGTGACAGCCACCCGCCCAGGATACTGGACGTCCATTCTTGGGTTTGTGCTTCCTGTAGCATGGGACATAGCATGGCCTTGGTTTGTCAATGGGGCATACACATGTTAGTGGCATTAGTGTCATTTTGGCCTGTAGTTATGGGCGGCGGGTGCTTGCCACTTGTTGCGGACATTTTTTGTACTTGGAGTTTGGATGCCATTACCCCCATGTTACTTGAGTTGTTTGTATACTCACCAGGCTCCACGACTTCTTCAATGCCATGGACTCCCACCGGTGGTAGCAGGGCCATGACCTTCTCCTCCCAGGGCTGGTACTGTACTGGTCTGCGGGGACCATCAACTCCAATGTGCTGGCTATTGGCGTAGTCCTCATCCATCTTCTGCTTCACCATCCTCCGCAGATCGTACCACCTGGCCTGGCAATCCTTCCGATTCAAATATCACCTATTTTAAAATATGTGAATTTAACTAAAGCACCAAATACAGGCTCAATAGGTATCTACAATCCACTTATTAAAAAATAGAGTTTAAATTTAAGGATGACGTAATTACAACGGGACTGTTCTTCTGTAAAGACTCACATTTGAAAGGGAGATTAGTTCACTCTCTGGCTCACCCCCCCTACTAATCTAAAGTTGGATATCTGTATTTGTGTCACCTTTTTTGATATATCATGAGTTTTTTTAAGGGTTCATGTGCACTTCATTAAGGGCGGGTTCGTTTCGTATTTGATAGTGAGGCTCGCTCATACGCGACGTGTTTACGGGGTTCGCGTGCGCTTCGTTAAGGGCGGGTTCATTTCGTATTTGGTTGTGTGGCTCGCTCATACGCAACGTTTTTACAGGGTTTGCGTGCGCTTTGTTAAGGGGGGGGCTTGTTTCATATTTGATTGTGCGGCTCGCTCATACGCAATGTTTTCCGTACAAATCACTGTTCATAAGCGACAACGTTTTCCCGTACGAATCGCATTCTCGGTCACTGGACTTAATCGTACTTGTCGGGTCGTACGGAATGTTTACGAATCGTATGGTTCACTTTCCGAGTCCGTATCGTAAGAATTCTCGATTGTTTTTCGTACGGTTTGCAAACATTTGGATGTATTTTTTGACAACGGATCTTACTACGCGATTCGGATGGATTTGTATGATTCTTACGGAAAAGGCTACGAATTCGAATCGTCGGACGGATTTCTTTCCCGAATAGGAATCGACCCCCAAGAGTGCATGACTGTTTGGCTTACCATCTTGGGCCAGCCAAACAGTCAAGCGCACTTTGCATGTTCCCCACCAGGCTGCATTACACAGCGTGGTTAGGAACATGTCCAGGCTCCCATTTCCAGCCTTAGCACCTAGCCACGGAGCTCAGTCCAATTACAACATTGCATTGCAGCGTTGTGATTGGCTAGGAGAGGGAGCCTGTGTGTGCTTCCAGCTCCTGCTTTCGTTCTGGGAAGTCAGCAGGGAAGCGGAAGGGAGACGCGGCTGGCCGAAGAGCTAAGTGTTTTTTTATGTTTGGGTGTTTTTTTCACCCCCGCCCTGCTACCCCCGTTCTCTGCCAGCGGCAGCTGGAGAATAATCAAATTGGGTGGTAACAATACCGCTTAATTACAGCATCAAATCTCAAGTGGGTGAATTCAGGCTCAAAAGTACAATCGTTAAATAAAATGGGTGGGGTTCATACTGACTGAAGCTTTGGTAGGCACCAAGGTGTGAAACGCTCTGTCAGTGGTTTGTGACCGAAATCACATAGGTCAACTTTTCCAGTATGTGCGATGTTATTTAGTACTTATGGAACCTTCAGGAGAGACTTGCTTTCAGTTTCATGTACCAAATCATGTAAATAGAGACATGGACAAATACACACAGAATACCTGTGCAGTATTTCGGTGCAGTTTAACGTTTTTTGTGTATCTTGTGTGTATGTCCTGTCCGTCATTTCCCTAGCTCGTTGTGCACACAACACTCGACAAACGATTCTTGCTCCTTTCCCCGTAAATTATTGATTACTTGCATGCATTCAACAATATGAATCAGGCAGCACTGTAAGCTTGGGGAAAGATGCACATTGCACCGAGGCATGGCACAAATAGCCTGCATTTGTGCACATCGGAATTTGCATGCATTTCCACATTAAAGCCAATGGTTGTTGAAGTCATGTCCAGGGACTGGGCTGTCACAGAAAAAGGGACAAGTCATGTGAGATTTAAAAGGGAAGGTCCCGACACTGGGGCACAGAAGAAATTAAAGACCTTTTTGATACAAATTAATAGTAGACCACAATAATTCAGCAGATAAACGTATGTCAGTTATGCAGAGTAATAGAAAAACGAAAAGTGCGTGTAACAGGAGATCACATCAATAAAAGGGCATATCCAGTGCACCAAAGTGATAGAAAGGACAAGTCACTACGACATTAAGGAAAATGTGATGAACAAGTCACAAGGAAACAGAGGATTCATGATAAATAATTGTAGGTGCCATTCTGTGATTCATGTTAGTTATATTCTTTTTTAATCTCCACTCATCACTTGATGAGCAGCAATCATAAAAAAATTGTTTTTATAAATAACAATAAGGCCATTCTTTTTGCATTGGAAGGACTCTTCCCAGTCTGCGCTTGTGCTGATAAACTCCATTGGCCACTGGCTGGTTTGCACATTTAAATGACCAGGGAAATGGCTGCAAGAGGATGACTAGGAAATATCTTTCCGAGCTGATCCAAAATGAGGATTAACTTTATTTAACTATGGCTGATGGGACCAGACCCACCAAATCAAAGGCAAAAGAGCCATTGATTTGTCCATGTTTTCATGACAAACGCTCAAGCAGATTGCAAAACACCTAAACTTGTTTTCAGCCTGTTCTAAAAATCTAATGCTCTTATAGAAACTTTTAGCTAGGTGTTGCGGGGAATGAGATTTTGATACCCTTTTTGATCACCTAGATACTAATCTCATTCATCAATTTGGATCGGTTATTTTCTGTCATTAAGTAAAAGACAAACCCCGCATAGGTTAAATTAACCCCATAAACTGACGCAACTCTGAAGGACCACTTACGACTGATGAAGTTTTAAAAGTTTAATATAAAATCAAAAAAAGTTGCATATACAATCCTCTCAGGATAAGATTCAATAAGTATACAGAACTAGAAGGAACATAAAATCCTTAAAGAACCTCAGTCTACAAAAGAATACAATTAAAGTCAATTCAAGAATCACCAGATTAAAAACATCGACACAATGTGGTCCCGTTGCGTCATCTACAAAAAGAATAAACAAGTTAATTCTGTCCCTACTCTGTACTAAGTGACATCCCTACTTCCCAAGTTCCTTACCTAAAAAGGTGTCAGCAGTTTGACTTCCAAAGAAGTTCAAACTCTCTTAACCCCTAATGGTAACTTATATAGAGAAGCAGTACCCTCTCTGCCTACCCATCCGCTCTCTAAGGGTCCTCGGCCTACTGCTCTCTTGCGCTCTGCTCTTTCTCTCTGACTTCTCAGGACATCTGCTCAAGTCATCTGCGCTATCTTCTTCTCGGGGTACTGTCCCTAAAATACACAATCACAGTATGGGTGGAACGCCCCTTCAACGCCCACCACGTACTTTCCCGATTATGTCATTCTTTGCTCTTTCCATGGCTTCATCTCTTCGCGTCGTCCGTTAAGTTGACCCTTCTTCTTAGACGCCATCTTCGTCTTCTTGCTGGTGACTTCATTCGACATTTCATTTGACACTTTCGGAGCAAAAGTCTATCACCTCAGCAGAACTCTACTCTTTACGACTGTATTCGTAACCTTAGTTGGTCCTGTGAACGGTCGTTTCTAAACAAGACTCAAATTCCAAGCGTCTCCTATCACGTTTAGGCCATAAACTTCGTCCAGCATTGTCACCTTAAATCTAGCAAGACCTTTGACTCTTGTCTCGCACATTCAGATCAAGGCTATTCACGACTCCTGTGAGCCCACTAAATTACATACAGCGGACTACACTCTTGCGAACTCTTGGTCAGTTAGGTTAAAATCACACATGACCTAAACCTTTTCTAACATTCCTACAAAAAGCTTTCTACACAGTATAACCTTTAACACACATTTATATATAATCGGATTTAGTAAAGCAATGATTATAAGTGAATACATTCTACATATAACGCAACATTTATTTTCTCGTGCTTACATCGTGCTATACATTCTCTACACATTTCGTCACTTTATGTTTCGCCGTTTTCTCCGTTTCACGATTACACACTTACATGAATTCTACTTTGCACGTTCTTCTGTTCGTAAGCATTTCTATACATTCCTACATTAGCCCACTATGTATACGGGCTTCTCTAATTCTAATGCATATTAGAGTAAATACAGAATACATTTCCTATTACATTGGTTACATCTGCTAACTTTACGCTACAAGTGTTAACTTCACGTTATAGATTCCACGTCTATGCGATATGCTTGTGAATATGGTTCGGATATACTTCTTATTCAAATTGCGCTCTCTCAGCTCCCCCCTTTGATGACTTCTAGGAGTCATCACTAAATGCAATTTGAATAACACCTTTACACAGAACTAGTTACAATATTCCCTCTCTTTATCGTTTCAAGAGCTCTTAAGCTTTTGTACTGTTGATCTTGTAAAGCAGCTAATCTCCTTTCTTGCTCTCTCATGGATCTTTGTAACCGGTTCGA
The DNA here is from genome assembly GCF_964263255.1 of Lissotriton vulgaris. Taxonomy (NCBI): domain Eukaryota; kingdom Metazoa; phylum Chordata; class Amphibia; order Caudata; family Salamandridae; genus Lissotriton; species Lissotriton vulgaris. The sequence goes on along the minus strand of NC_141693.1, from coordinate 1,432,214,451 downwards.
CCTATACCATTTGTACAATTTCACTAACCCTAATAATGTGATTATGCAAATCAATACTATTAATACAGGTTTTAATATATACCACACAATGCTTTTACCAAGGTTGGCAAACCAACTTCCAACCTTTCCTACTCCATGACCTACTTTTTCCCAAACATTTGTTTTTGATAAATCTTCGATTTCTTTATGTATCTGTGTAATGTTTTGTATGACTTTCTCAAGTGGTTTTGAATTGTCAGGAATGTAAGTACAACATTCTTGGACCTTCAAAGCCTTGCAGACTGCGCCCTCTTTTGCTAGCAGTACATCTAAAGCAAGTCGGTTCTGAAGAACCATTGCCCTAATCGACTGCATCTCTCCTTCTACTAGCATTAATGACCTTGCAGTACTTGCAGATAATCTATCTACAACTGTAGCTAGTCTCCTGATCTTAACATCGTTAAGTATCAAACCTAACATAGGAAACATCGCTCCAAATATGTCTCCAACTACTTCTGCATCTCCTACTTCCCTTTTCGCTCTTGTCGAAGCCTTTCCTTCTATGATCGCTAAATCCTTTGCATGATATATTTTGGGAAAGACAATTGCCAAGTAACACGAACCATACCAATTGTCAGGCAGTTTTACATAGGCATTTCTTCCACATACAAAATATACATTAGGAATCGCTTGCATCCCTTTCATAAAATCTTTCGTATAGTACTCTAACCTAAAAGCATGTTCGCAATTTACTTCACCTACAAATACACTCTCATAATACGTCTTGCTTCGAGTTAAACATAACTTTCCTTTCTGCGTTCTATCCAAAGCTATTGGACCATTGCTACCCTTCTTTTTATGTGCTTTCTCTTCTTCGGTCCAATCAGTTTTCCACTGTCCTGACATTTTTAGAATCTTCTGCCTTCTGTATCGGTCATCTACTTGTCCTATAAACCTTTTCTCTACCTCTGACACTTTGCAAGTCAGATTATTTCTGCGTGCATATGAAGTATCTAGTGTATCCCAAGGAAGAAAGAACTTGGCTAATCTATCCTCCTTTTTATAATAGTCCCACTTATTCATTTGCTTATAATTCGGGACTTCAGGCAGTACCGAATCATAATTTGAAAAGTAGTACTCAAATCCTTCTCTACCATAAAATATACTGAGCAATAAACTACATGTTATCCCATAAGTCAATGGGAGATGATGATATCGGATGCCTTCGTCTACGGAAGCCGGCAATTGCATACATGCATAACATTCTTTGGCCTCCATGGCATCAATATACTCATACAATAGCTTGGCATGTGCATTTGACCTAAAATTTCCCTGTGACTCGTCTACGTGTAACCTACGAGCTTCATTTGCCAGTAACGCCTTTTCACGGATGACATTGCTCTCCTCCTTCTTCCCAACAAGAGCAGGTTTCAAAGTCGTTACAGGCTTTACATCTGTTGTCTCTTTTTCACTTGCATGTCCTACCATGTACGATGTGGTAACTACTGTAATAATGAGAAAAATTACTACTGCTATTAGTGTACCTATTATGCATTTGGCTTTTCGGTTTGGGTTGCCATTCTCCATGTTATCAAACAGCGTAGCTCTTTCTTTTGCGAAGAAAAGTTTTCCTTGCAAGTCTCTATTTTCTTTATTTGCCTCTCAGTCTGTAAAGTGCTCTTTATCAACAAAAGTCTCTTTTCACAACAATGTCTTTTTATCTTCAACAACAGACAACCCTAACCCTTCTCCGTCCTCTAAATGTAATCCCTAATTTTATTCTTCTTTCCACTCGGCGCTAGGTTATCTTCTTCTTTATAACTTACACACAAAAGTCTTTATGCATCTATAATTATTCTCGTACCTGCAGCTTTAATAACATGTTCCAATAATTCAAAACGAATGACTTTTTCTTCTTGTTCTGGTATTTGATGACCAAAAGTCGGAAACTGTAATCGATTTAGCACTAGATCTTTGATCCGACTCAGGTATGGGGGTATGGGAAGTGTGAAAGTCAGTAACCCCTCAGTCTCGAGTCCAGGCGTCAACATCCATATCTCCACTGCCACAAATGGATCGAGATCGATCACTTTCACTTCTTTCACTCTCCCAGATTTCTGTCCCCAAGACATCTGCTAGATAAGTCCACTCTGGGGTGGCGTACCTTCTGCAGGGCACACGTACCCTTCTCGATCTTCTCGGACTCTCAGAACCTGAATCCGTAGTTTCTTCTTCTTGATCCGACTCTTCAGAAATCGGGACAAGGGTTCTCTCTTGATTTGCTTTTAAGTTTGGCCTTCTCCTTCTCTCCGGCCAACTGGCTTCGTCACTCCTTGTCCTCGTGCTCCTTGTTCTTGGACTTGTCTCTTGATCGCTCACAGCTTGTTCGTTATCTGATTCGAATTCCCATGTACTCTCTTCTTCTGAGACGACTTCGGTCCCACTGGTGTCCTGACCGTCGTCGGCCTGCTCCGACACAGGCTCAGCCTCTTCGATCACCTCTACAGCTTGGCTTTCCCCCTCTGTGGCTTCTCCGCTTTCCGCTGGATTCTCATCCGAGAGAGGAGCTGTTTCTTCCAGAGGTGTTGGCACTCTTCGGGTGTGTGAGGCGTGTATCCAGTTGGGGAAACCTCCACACTTTACTGCAGTGTTCGTAACTAGTATGACTTGGAATGGTCCTCTCCAGCGCACGTCTAGACAGTTCTTCCTGACGTGCTTCTTCACCAGGACCCAGTCCCCCGGACACAGGTCATGGCACAAGTCTTGTGCTGATGGAACCTCTGCAGCCGGGACCTGGAGGGACACAGAATTAATGGCATCAGATAGTCTCTTGCAGTAGTCCAAGATCAAATCGTCTGTGATGTTCAATAACGCTGCAGTTGGAACCGATGGCAATCTCATAGCTCTTCCCATTAGCACCTCGTGTGGAGACAGACCTGTTTTCCTATCTGGTGTGCTACGTATGCTCATAAGAACCAATGGAAGTGCATCAGGCCAATTCAGGGATGTCGATGAACAAGCTTTGGCAAGTCTGGACTTGATTGTACTGTTGATTTGTTCTACAATCCCTGAAGCTTCTGGTCGATAACTGCAATGGAGCTTCTGATCAATACTCAAAGCTGAACATAGCATCTTCACTATTTCGCTATTGAAATGAGTTCCTCTGTCCGATTCCAAAGAGGATGGCACCCCGAACCTCGGTATCAACTCTCTAAGCAACAATTTCGCTACTGGGAGTGTATCGCACCTACGTGTCGGGTAAGCTTCAACCCATCTAGAAAATATACAGACAATCACTAAAACGTATCTGAGTCTATTGCATTGAGGCATTTCGATGAAATCAAGCTGCATTCTATTGAAAGGCCCCCCAGACCTCCCAATGTGACTCAGTGTGACTGGTGTTCTCTTTCCTACGTTTAGTTGCTGACAGATCGCACAACGCTGACATACTGCTTCTGCCGCTACTCTAAACTTTGGATTAAACCACGTTTGTCTGAATACTCTCACCATAGCATCTCTACCTATGTGTGCTGATCCATGCAATTTCCTTGCCATTGGACTAACAAGTTCGTTTGGTAAAACTGCTCTCCCATCGGCAGAAATCCAAAAGTTCATTTCACTTTTTGTACATCCAGCTGTCTCCCAGCTCTTTTTCTCATCATCTGGTGCATTTTCCTGAACACATTTCAACTCATCCCATGTATCTACAGTATCTAACAACATTGTCAATTCAGTTCTTTCCTGTATTCCCCCCACTTCTACATTGGTGTGAGAATAACCTTGTTCTGCACAGTAACGTGCTACCTCGTCAGCATAACGGTTGCCTTGCGACACAAAGTCTACGTTCTTCGTGTGCGCGGCACATTTGACAACTGCTATGGCTGACGGACCTTGCAATGCCTCTAACAATAATCTCACGAATTCTCCATTCCTAATTGGAGAACCCGAGGAGGTCATGTAACCTCTTTGAGACCATAACTGCCCGTAATCGTGAACTACCCCGAAACCATACTGGCTATCGGTGTATATGGTGACTCGAATTTTGTTACCTGCTAAACAGGCACGCGTCAAAGCAATAATTTCAGCTACCTGAGCGGAATGTACTCCTTCCAGGAAAGCGGCTTCCACGACTCTGGTAATTGTACAAACTGCATAAGCTGCTCTCAGCTGACCAATATCGTCTCTTACGCATGAACCATCAACAAAGAATATTTCATCGGGGTCAGTCAATGGCTCATCTACGATATCTGGTCTCGGTTTGGTGCATAGTTCAGTCACATCAAGGCAGTCATGATCTGTACAAATTTCATCGTCAATCTCATTTGGAAGTGGCATCAACGTAGCAGGATTCAAGACGGAGCATCTTTTTAGGGTCACATTCTCGGCAGCCAATATGACTTGCTCGTAGCGTGTGAGCCTGCTATTCGTCAGATGCTGAGTCTTAGTCCTGGTCATTAACAATTCCACAGAATGCGGTACGTACACCACTAACTGATGTCCCATTACCACACTTTCACATCGTTCAATGCTGACACCCGTTGCAGCTACGGATTTGAGACATCCGGGCAACGCTGCGGCTACTGGGTCTAATGTAGCCGAAAAATAAGCAACTGGCCTACGCGCATCTCCGTGTATCTGGGCCAAAACTGCTAAAGCGCAACCCTCTCTTTCGCAGCAGTAAAGCAAGAATGGTTTTGTGTAATCAGGCATTCCTAAAGCCGGGGCACGACATAAGTCCTCCCTCAGCTGCAAAAACGCCATCAAACAATCTTTGTCCCATGGTACCGGATCACTCACTCCTTTGTGCGTCAGTTGTAGTAAAGGTTTTGCCTTCAGTGAAAAGTTGGCTATCCACTGTCGACAGTAACCGACCATGCCTAGAAACATCCTGACTTCTCTTTGTGTTTTAGGCGCGTTCATTTTCATGATCGCCTCTATTCTGTCTGGAGACACCTTCCGTTTTCCCTTTTCAATCCTGTGGCCCAAGTATTGCACTTCGGTCAGACAATACTGCAATTTACTTGGAGACACCTTGTGTCCGTTCTCGGCCAAGTGATTTAACAAGGTAATGGTGTCTACTTTGCAAGCTTCCTCAGTTTCTGACGCAACTAGGAGGTCGTCTATGTACTGGACTAGAACCGAGTTCTTGGGCAGTACTAGACTTTCAAGATTCTTCTTCAGCAGCTGGTTAAAAATCGATGGGCTTTCTGTATACCCCTGAGGGATACGACACCATGTTAAAACGCGATTTTCCAGCTTAAAAGCGAACAAATACTGGCTCTCCTCATCTAAAGGAATCGAAAAGAAAGCCTGGCATAAGTCTATCACGGTGAACCATTCAGCTTGGAACGGTATCTGAAACAATATCACTGATGGATTCGGTACCACTGGACAACATGAAACAACGATATTATTAATCTTTCGAAGGTCCTGCACTATTCTGTATTTTCCACTAGGCTTCTGCAAACCCATAATCGGAGAGTTACATGGACTTCCCACGATCTCTTTCAGTATTCCCTGTTTAATCATGGATTCGATCACAGGCTTTATTCCTGCAATCGTCTCCGGTGTCAACTTATATTGTGGTATTCTCGGATACTCGGCGTTGGGTCTTACCATGATCTTTACTGGTTCTACCCCTTTGATCAATCCTATTTCTTCTCCAGTAAAATCCCACACCTCAGCTGACACTGTCTCCTTCAAGTCCTGTGGAAGCTCCTCCACTGTCAAGGTAGGATATAGTTCCACGCATTCCTGCGAGTTTACAACCTTAAAATCGGCATCCTCATCGTTGGTCTGCACTTCTACTCCTTCAGGTGTGCAATGTATTGTGCAATTCAGTTTACACAACAGATCTCTTCCTAACAAACACACAGGGCTAGAATCACAGATTACAAACTGATGTTCATCACTGTAATTCCCTATCTTCACTGATACTGGTTCTGTCAGAGGATTCGTCATCCTCTTGTTTGCGACTCCTACCACCTGAATCGTCTCTCCCGACATTGGCAAACCTGGGACTACCGCTGATCTCAAAGTGGATCGAGTGGCCCCCGTGTCTACCAAAAAGGTCGTAGGACATCCAGCCACCTCAGCCTCTACGTATGGTCCTCTCTGGTCTACCTCCAGGGCTGCTCCTAGAGTACAATCTTCTTCCCGATTCACTCGTTGCCCTGTAAGAGGATCAACGTAGTAGCATTCTTCTCCTCCTACGAACAATGGCATTTGTCTATAGGTTTTCCCTCCATTTGTAATGCGAGGCGGTTGAGGGAACGGGGCTCGAGGAGTCTGATTCCCCCCTTTGATAAACTTTCCCTTCGGGACTGCTGTTCCCTTTACCATGCTGGGTTGAACCTCATCCTCCTCCTGTTCTAATTCCCCCATCTCGACATTATAGGGACACTCGCGTCTCCAATGTCCCACCTCGTTACACTGATGGCACCTCGTTGTCTTTTTCAGTGTCGCGATATCTATTCTCGGTCTCGGTCTTTCTTCCTCATCTCTGTTTTGATTATTCTGTTTCTTTACTGGGGTTCCTGTTCCCTGTTGCCGCTGTCCACCCTTTCCAGCTGATTGCATTTGCACCAACATCAGCTTTTCCTTAAGTTTCTTTGCTTTTGAGTCTATTTCATCGCTACAGTACCTCGCATACCTCAGAATCTCATCTAAAGGTTTGTTTTGCCAACAAATCAAATGCTGTTGTATCATTAGGCTTATGTCTGGCCTCAATCTTAGAACAAACTTCGACACAAACTGTCCTATGTCTTTAGGATCCATGACATCCAACCCGCTATACTGTTTGAATGCTTTCAGCAATCTCTCGTAGAACTCATGAACTGTCTCTTTAGGCTCCTGAGTTGTTCGATCTATCTTAACCCAGTCTATGTCTTGCACTGGCACTTTCTCCTTTAACCATGCTATTACTCTCTCGTACTTTTCCATGACTCTATCTGATGGACCATTCGTCCTGGCATCTCTCGGAGGCTCACAAGCGGGCCATTTGACACTAAGCTTGCATGCCGTCCACAAATCTCCGGGTACTACGATATCAAACAGGGTGTTCAAATCGATCCACAGCACCTTAGAGATCTTCACGAACCTCTCTACCTGCTTGTACCACTCCACGGGGTTCTCTCTTAACTTGGGGAAAGAATTAGTAAATGCCGCTAAATCCCCCCTACTCCAGGGCACATGGACGTAGTTTTCGTTCGCGATTTCTCGCAAAGGGAAAGCTTCCATTCGCATTAGCTCTCCATCTTGGGACTTCGCAAGTGTACTCCTTCTGACGGACCCCCTTTTGGACCATCTTTCCTCCCATCTATCCAGATCCCTACATATTCTGATACACATGATTAGTTCCCTTATGTGTACTCTTAGCCCAATCGTCCTACGCTCATCTAGATCCTGATCCGTGCAATTTAGCCTATGGTTGGCCTGTAAAGCTTTAGTCCGTGACATGTCTATCATATACCTGTCTGCCAATTCAGATAATTTTTCATGAGCTGCCCTTGCTTTCCGAGTAACATCCTTAGATAAAAACAGTATTTCATCCGGTTCGTACAGCTCTAACCTTTCTATTGCCACTGTGCCGTCAATTATCTCATCCAAGTCTGATTTTAAACTCGTTACATCAAGCCGTCTTGCTTTTATTTCAGCTCTCAGTACGTCAGTCCTAGGTTGTTCACTTACACCCCTCTCACCTCCACTATGCGCCCTACGTCTAAGCACAGGTGAGTTATGAGGAGTTCTTCTTCCATCTCTTTGTTCCCACCTCTCTAGATCCCAAGCTTTTCCATCTTCCCTTGGGGTATGGTGGAACGTTAATCCATTCCCCATCACTACATTCCGTCTTTTCGGCTCAGTTTCTCTAGATACAATATAGGATCCTCCGTGCTGTTCTGTATCACTGCAAATCCCTTGCTGTCTGGTGTCGCTCAATAGAATGAAGGGTCCTCCACGGTCCTCCATGTTCCCGCGATCTCGTTCGTGATCACCGGATGCATGGCGAGACGTTTCGCGACTCTCCATATTCCCCTGACTTCGTCCGTGATCACCGGATGCATAGCGAGACGCTTCGCGACTCTCCATGTTCCCGTGATTCCAATGTCGCACATTTTTGTCCGGGGCATGGTGAATGCACTTGAAACTATTTCGGTATTCTTGCGTTCTTCGCTCTCCCTCACTAAGGATGACGCGAGGCACTCCCCCACACCCTGCACTCCTATCGTCGCACATTTGCCTATTGCCACTGGCGGTATGGCAAGTATCTCCTCTGCTTCCTTGACTCCCTCCCTCCCACTCAGGGCTGCTTTCGCCAGCTCCGCAGTGAGAGAGGATCCTGTTATCCTGATCACTCCATTCTGCTCCTGTTTCTAACTTTTTATTCTGAGTCTCTTCGGCAGCATCCCATTCTCTCAAATATTCCCTTAATTCCTTATAGGATTTCGGTTTCGGTCCCCTCAGATCCATCTGTCCTCTTTGACCCCCTTGTTCTATCCAGGGACCCGTTGCGGAATCTAGTGGGGTACTCCGACTCATTGGTCCTAGCAACTGCCTCTGGGAATTGATCGTATTATTCCTTCCCTCTATCTCTGCCCTTTCTCTGTCCCATCGTGCCTGTTCCTCCTGCTGGACCCCCTCTGGGTTGTAGATTGATACTATAGGGCCTATGGTAACAGGTACTTGTAAAGCGTCGGGCATTTGATACGACCTTGCATGCTGTGTTTCTGGCACCTTCTGGACCACGAATCTTCCCACTACTCTCTGTTCGGGACTAGATTGAGGTACTTCCTCACCTTTCCTGACATCCCACTCTGTTACTGGGAGTGATTTATATTCCCCCCATCTAGCTCTGTCCCCTTGCTGTAGTACAGGACTTTCTGCTTCTCTTTTGTACGGAGGTGGTCTATCTGTTAATAGTCTCTCTATCAGATCCTCATCTGGCTCACTATCCTCATCTTCTTCTAGAGGTTTCTTCTCTCCCGTAGCTTCTAACATTGTGAACAGTTTGTCTGCTTCTATTTTCTGCACCCTCCACTTTTTAGCTTCATCGTCCCATTTAGCATCCTGCACTGCTTTTACCGATCGTCTCACTCTTTCTTGGCGCCTCTTTAAGCTTTTTTCGTGTGCTGCTCTAAACCATGCACTAAGGGCTTCGAACTGTGTTGGCCTCGGTAGAGGTCTTGTTGCTAGCATTACCGCTTTCAGTTGGTTCAATACTTCCAACTTAAACGTCCCGTATCTCGGAAACGTCAGTTCCTTATTCCCTTCTGTTAGCTTATTCCACTCGGAGATCCATAATATCGAGTGTAAGCCTACATTCACTGCCATATGATAAGCTGGTGTGCCTTCTGGTGGAGCTTCTTCTCCGGCATACAAGTTTCTTCTATCTCTCTTAAAGATCGCCCTTAAACGTTTAAAACACTTCATTTTCAATAGTCTACAATTTTCCTCTATTCTCTTCCTTATTTACGTCCCGATGACAAACCAACCAATCCCTACGCGGCTCTCGCTAATCAGCCTATCCCAGCGCGACTCTACACTGACCGACCAATCTCAGCGCGGCTCTACGCTGACGTCACTCGTTCCCTCTGCAGCAGTTCCCTCCTTTCTCAACTCGTCTCACGATCTTGCATGCGTTTTCATTCATACGCTGAAAAATGACTACTTCCGTCCAAGCAATCACTTTTCTCTGACTGTACGGCCACAGTCTAACTGTAATTGTCACCTCAACTGACGAAACGTCTTTCCTCTCACGGTCAGACGATCGCCTTAACTGATAGGTTACTTACACACAGTAAACGTACGACCAGCGTCCGTTACTCATACACTCACTCTTACGCTCCCCCTATCATTGGTCCGTCGGGCGATCAATGGTACCTCATGACCCCCTTTCAATGGTGAACAATTACTCTGGGTGTTCGATACACCCGAACCACCTCAGCTCTCCTTGAACTTAAGATTTTATCCGGTTGCGCGCGCTCACAACCTTCCCTCAATCACACTACAGGCATTCAACTCAGCTTGACATTACAACACAGGTACAACATAAAATACCGCAATCTTACAACGCATGACCCTTATACTCACTCTCGACCGACTCTGCTGCTTTTCTCTCGACGCACCGTCAGCACTTTCTTCGGCAGGGATTCTTCTTCTGGTCGTCGATGACTAGGGACCTTGGGGTAATCTAGACCTGACCTAGGTTGTCTTCCTCAAGAAGAAAACCATCTTTCTCTGCTACCAACTGCGGGGAATGAGATTTTGATACCCTTTTTGATCACCTAGATACTAATCTCATTCATCAATTTGGATCGGTTATTTTCTGTCATTGAGTAAAAGACAAACCCCGCATAGGTTAAATTAACCCCATAAACTGACGCAACTCTGAAGGACCACTTACGACTGATGAAGTTTTAAAAGTTTAATATAAAATCAAAAAAAGTTGCATATACAATCCTCTCAGGATAAGATTCAATAAGTATACAGAACTAGAAGGAACATAAAATCCTTAAAGAACCTCAGTCTACAAAAGAATACAATTAAAGTCAATTCAAGAATCACCAGATTAAAAACATCGACACAATGTGGTCCCGTTGCGTCATCTACAAAAAGAATAAACAAGTTAATTCTGTCCCTACTCTGTACTAAGTGACATCCCTACTTCGCAAGTTCCTTACCTAAAAAGGTGTCAGCAGTTTGACTTCCAAAGAAGTTCAAACTCTCTTAACCACTAATGGTAACTTATATAGAGAAGCAGTACCCTCTCTGCCTACCCATCCGCTCTCTAAGGGTCCTCGGCCTACTGCTCTCTTGCGCTCTGCTCTTTCTCTCTGACTTCTCAGGACATCTGCTCAAGTCATCTGCGCTATCTTCTTCTCGGGGTACTGTCCCTAAAATACACAATCACAGTATGGGTGGAACGCCCCTTCAACGCCCACCACGTACTTTCCCCATGATGTCATTCTTTGCTCTTTCCATGGCTTCATCTCTTCGCGTCGTCCGTTAAGTTGACCCTTCTTCTTAGACGCCATCTTCGTCTTCTTGCTGGTAACTTCAGTCGACATTTCATTTGACACTTTCGGAGCAAAAGTCTATCACCTCAGCAGAACTCTACTCTTTACGACTGTATTCGTAACCTTAGTTGGTCCTGTGAACGGTCGTTTCTAAACAAGACTCAAATTCCAAGCGTCTCCTATCACGTTTAGGCCATAAACTTCGTCCAGCATTGTCACCTTAAATCTAGCAAGACCTTTGACTCTTGTCTCGCACATTCAGATCAAGGCTATTCACGACTCCTGTGAGCCCACTAAATTACATACAGCGGACTACACTCTTGCGAACTCTTGGTCAGTTAGGTTAAAATCACACATGACCTAAACCTTTTCTAACATTCCTACAAAAAGCTTTCTACACAGTATAACCTTTAACACACATTTATATATAATCGGATTTAGTAAAGCAATGATTATAAGTGAATACATTCTACATATAACGCAACATTTATTTTCTCGTGCTTACATCGTGCTATACATTCTCTACACATTTCGTCACTTTATGTTTCGCCGTTTTCTCCGTTTCACGATTACACACTTACATGAATTCTACTTTGCACGTTCTTCTGTTCGTAAGCATTTCTATACATTCCTACATTAGCCCACTATGTATACGGGCTTCTCTAATTCTAATGCATATTAGAGTAAATACAGAATACATTTCCTATTACATTGGTTACATCTGCTAACTTTACGCTACAAGTGTTAACTTCACGTTATAGATTCCACGTCTATGCGATATGCTTGTGAATATGGTTCGGATATACTTTTTATTCAAATTGCGCTCTCTCAGTGTAAATGCATGAATTAATGTTAATGTAACAATCCCCCTTGTTCTTCTGCATGTCATATATGACACTTAAACTAGGTTGAAGGAAAACAAAAAAGTGATTGAAGGAAATGTTAAATTAATCTTCGTCACTTGTGATAACGCAGAGGTGGCTTTCACCCTCTTGGTACCAACCAATAACCTGGCGTTGCCTTCTGAGACCTCCTGCGCCATGTAGTGTTAATAATTACACAAGGGAACCATGGGGGAAAAGGGAATGGCATGAAAAGTGGCAGTTGAGGTGACATTTACCGTTATATGGACATTATTGATTTCAGATCTATCTATCTATCTATCTATCTATCTATCTATCTATCTATCTATCTATCTATCTATCTATCTATCTATCTATCTATATATCTATCTATCTATCTATCTATCTATCTTTTGTTCTCTGTAAATGATACACATAAGTGTTTCTCTGTAAAGGAACATACAGGCATACATCTCTGCACTGAAAAGATAAACCATCTGCGATTGTTAGGAAATGCTTTCATATATATTGCCAGAACGCTGGGGAATTTTCTGCCAAACAAAATGAGCTGTCCCCAGTAACTCTTTTCAACTTATAGGTCCCCGTCAGTGTGTGAAACTTTGTTCTTAATGGATGGTTCTACCAATTAGTCACCCTTATGGGCTTTGGTGCCCAACTAATTTGCTTGTTTGTTTGTGGTGTCTGATATCATTCTTCAGTTGCAAAAGTACCAAACCCCTGCATAGTTAACATAAGAAGGTGAAATAAACGTTTTTCCTAGTGGCAAATGCAAGCCAGGACCAAGTCAGAATGGCTCTGGGTCACTTGTGTTGGATCTATGGGGAGAGAGTTATGGTAGATGGAGGCATTGGGAGCGGAACATGGGAGAAGAGGGGCATTGAGGTATTTACAAGAGGAGATGGTCAAGCTAATAGACAGAAAAGTGGCATGGGACAGGCACAACAGAACTGTGTGAGGAGCAAGGACATTGAAATATGGTGTGTATTTCCTAACCCTTTGCCGTGAGAGGGCTTTATGATGAAGGAGCAGCATGTAGCAATCCAAAGTACAGATGCAAGCAAATGCGCACCTACAACCCCAATTGCTATGATGACATTAAGGAACTGTTTCACCCGAGCGGGTGGTAACTTGGATAGAATCTCATGTCATGTGCCGAGTCAGTCTACTCTAAGCTATGAGCAGGGAGACGAATGGATGAAGATGCTGGGGAGCAATGTGGAGGATCCTGACATGAGAATTAATGAAAGACCACAGCCCCTACCGGTCACTACCCACATCTAAATGTCCTGCTAGGACAGTGATGAGGACACCAACACCCTCCCTCCTACCAGTCAGTTACTAGGATGAACAGGCCATCATTGTCTCCCAGGTGGGGAGAAAAAAGTCAGTGCTCCCAGCTCACATCCTTTAAACTTCCTGGAGGTGAGAGGGAAAGTTGGCCATCTGTGTCAGAAGAAACACAGTGTGGGATGGAAAAGTTGGGAGATCCTTTGAAAATGTAGTGAAGGACACAGTAGTGCAAGCACAGGGAACAAGGCCATACTTAAATATGCTGAATGTTCCTATTATTACAATGGTCAGCACTGGCATAATGACAGTGTTTATCACTGGTGTGTAAGAAAGGGTCATATTTCAAAATGGCGCCACACCCTTGATATGGTCAGCATTCTTAGCAATGAAGTAGCTGTCGCTGTCTTAATTGTGTCTCATCCTTGATAAGGCATGCATGGCGAACAATGTGGTTGTCTTCATGATGATCGTTGCCCATCCTTGACATGGTGAGCATTCATATCCCGGCTGTCCCTTACAACCAATGGCCCATCCTGTGGGCATTCTTAATATAATTGTGGTTGTTTGTTGTGTAATGACAGTAACACAATTGTAATCCCCCTCAGTACAGTGTGCCCGATCTTGACATAATTTTGGCTATCCTCGCTGCAGTGCTAGTAAAATAGATGCTATTATATGGAGGACACCCATACTATCTGATGATGGTGATACCTGGGCAAGAGATGTGTACTCCAGCCTAAACTGACAGAGCTGCAGGTGGCTGACTGTTCAGTGAAAAATAGCAAGCTTTTGTTTGTGAAAGAAAACATGCATGGAGTAAAAACGGAAATTCTGTAACTTCAGACAAAATACAGCTTTTGGGAGAGGACAAGAAGCAACTGAGCTTATTTATCCAAAATGTAAAGTAACTATTTTACGAAACTGATTTTTAAAACTGTGAAGTTGAAGTTTCTGACAAAACGATTGCAGTTCACAGCTATATTTCAGAAATCTATTTAAATCTGATTTTTGAGAAATACGTTCTGCAAACGTAGTTAGGCTTCTTGCTGGTTTTAGGGGCTCATACAATATACTGCTATCACGTTTGTTTCATGACGTGTGAATGAATTTTACGTACATTGTATAATCTGTTTTGAGTGCCGCTCTGCTGTTTGGATCATTCTCCCACTGCCACTGTAGGTTAAAGAGTTGTCAGATGTGTAAAGCCTTTGGTTTTAACCCCTGCCAATTCCAAGCACTTCTGCAAATCTACTTGGAATGGTCAGGATTGAAAAACGCAACTAAAGAATGATGCTTTGTACATTTTGATAAATCATAGACAACGTGAAATTGCGTAATCAACGTGTATAACTACCTTTAACACATGAAGCCCTCTAGTCAAATTATAGGGACACCATTTATGACTTTTTTCGAAGTTTTCGTGATGGGGGTTGAGCCCCTAAAATCCCTTGGGACTGTAAGGCTTGCGTTACACACCACTAACCTGTTGGAATATTCCATTAGCGCCTTTGCAGAAACTTCTGAATTTTTACATCACTGATGCGAGAAACGTGCCATAAAATTCATCATTTAACATTACTTTTTAATACTTTCTTCAGGAGGAGAACATCCTGCGTAAAATCCCTGAATAAAATGCCAGGTACTTTAAAATCTCACTAATGCCTGAGTGTTTTGTGAGGGGGAGCTGGTGCTTCCACAAAAAACACACTGTGGTAGTGGGCGGTACCATTAGAAGTATCAGTAAAATGCAACTTCCTGGTCAAAAGAAATTTGTCCTGGCATTTTTTTGTGGGAAATTAACCACAAACTACTACTGTAACAAAGCTGCGAGACGTTGAAACCGCTATGGCAGAGTAGCAACGCCACACTGCTTTTAAGCAGTGAGAAACATAAAGTGATAATAACTTAGAGTTATTATCACTTTATGCTTCATGTCCTCCTGATTTGTGGTGGGTGGGTGGTCGGGGCTGCTCTGGTCTCGGAGCAGGGCAGGAGCGGTTGGCACACTCCTAAGCGTGCAATGACTGTTTGGGCGGCCTTCATGTGCACTTTCCTTGTTCTCCATGGAGGCTGCCGTACAGGCTGCATGGAGAACATGCCCACCCCTCCACCCTCTGTCTGAGCGCTGTGTTGTGACCAATCACAATGCTGCATTGCAGAGCAGGAGCAGAGACACAGGTTGCGGTGTTGTGTAATATCAGGTATCCCCTCGGGATCAGGTATCCCCTCGGGATCGGGTATCCCCTGGCCTTCGGCAACCTCCGGAGGTCCTGTCTATTGGACACCTCGGACGAGCCCACGGAAGCCCCGCCCACCGCTGGAGATGCGAGCCTCGGCTTTAGCAGGCAGAAGCAGCAGCGTGCCGAGCCAAACTGCTGTTGGGACTGCACCTTTCTGCTCTAAAGCCGAAGAGCCATTTCATTCATACCGGGTTAAGACGCCGTGTTGATTCTCTCAATGCAATTGTAAAAGGAAACCACCAGTTTACTAATGAACAGAAATCGTATGATTGGAAGTAGTCCGTAAACAGGATGATTAAAACAGTGCACATGACCTGAAAGGCTTTGTGGCATGTTCGTATTATTTTCACTATGAGCCCTTGTACGAGTTGTTTTCCCTCTAACTTGTATTTAGGACTCGCTTTCACTCATTTAAAAGCAACAGAGGAAATGTGGCATTACTAGTACAGTGAAATGCGTGTACCTTGCTCCAATTTTGAAACTCTCTGGCAGACATTCGTTTTTTTTAATTAATAGAGGGGTTTACATCTTTGTAAACACAGCCCTATTGTTGTATATTTTCATATGTAGAATGATAATGTTTTAGTTTATTGTAATAATAAGGGCTTTGGTAAAGCGCTACTAGACACAAGATCCCTGCCCCAGTGCGCTTTGGGTGTGGACATGTACCAGGGGCACAACCAAAGGCGCAACTAGAGCCAAATTTCGGGGAGGGGGAGGCAGGGGGGGTCGGGAGTGGGGGGGCTAGAAAAAAATTCCTGGGGGGTTGATTCTTCAAGCAAAAGGCAGAGGCGAGCTGCAGGGGCTCTAAGGGATGAAAAACATCAATGCCTCATTCACAAGCAAAAGGTATTTTAAAGACCGTTGAAGTACTCGGGTGCGGCTGTGTGTGTGCCCGGGAAGGTGTGTCATCCCTGGCTGACACACAGAACACGGGGGGGGGGGTTGAAGCTCTTTGAGTCCAATGGGCGTTGCGCACCTGGGCACAACAAGACCGAACTACGGGAGGCGGGGGAGGGAGGGGTTGGCACAGTGCAACCGTTTTTTGGGGGGCCCCTGCCCCATTTCCTCCTTCTTCATGAATTCCCTCACTACCACTCACCAATAATGCACCTCATCTCGCTGTAGCACCTTTCTGACAAAAATTTCATTTTTTATAGCGATACTTGTAGTTTACTTACACTCAGTTCTATGATCTGCATGGTACATTTTCTTGGTAGCAGGCACATTAATCCTCTGCGCTGTGTGGTTGACAGGAGTGCCCATGTGAGTGCACTGTGAGCGATGCGATAGTGTGAGAGTAGGGTGAGTGAGGTGACCATATGAATTTGGGCACGCATGTTAGTGCAAAGTGGGACTGATGAATGCATGGTTAATGATGGGCTTGTTTGAGTTAGATTGCAAAGTGAGGATTGAGGCTGAAAGGTGAGTAAAGTGTCACATAAGTGCAGGGTGTAGTGTGCTTGTGTGACTGCAGGGTGAGGTACAGGGTGAACAGCGCAAGTGCATTATGAGTGCAGAGTGATCACTGTGAGTGCAGGGTGAGTGGGTGAATGGTGTGAGTGCATGGTGATCAGTGTGAGTGCATTGTGATCGCTATGAGTGCAGGGTGAGCACGAAAGTGAAGGGGCGAGAATGAGGAGTGAGTTCTCTGAATGCAGGGTGCATTCCCAGACACTTGGAGAAACTCAGCATGTTATTGACGGCGGCGTAGGGTTTCAGATAAAAGTTAAACTATTGCTAATATGCAGGGCTTTGAGTGGGGTAAAAAAATTGGGGGGGTCTCTCAAAGGGGCGTGGATGATATGATGAAAACATTTATACTAAAAGTCTGTGCTCAGCATAATGTGCCGCCCAACTGGTATTTCACTGCTTCTGTTATTGCTTTCAAATAGGTAACATTGCACCTACAATAAGCCAGGACTATTGGCTTTGTCAAAGGTTGTTAGTTGCATAAGATAAATATACTACATGCATACATACAACTATGGCTTTTTGGTATATTATAATAGAAAATGATTTAGTTCTTGCGCAAGCAGTAATGGCGTAATGGCTAGAGCTGTCAACTTTGGTGCTGAGTAAGCAGGTTTGGGTCTCAACATCGGCTCAACGTGCGTTATAAAGGCAAATCACTTAATCGTCGGTGCCTAACAAAAAATAAATGAAGACATCCTTGTTGGTGTTGATGTAAAGCACTTTGAGTTTGGCAACACAGAACAGCAAAAAAATAAAAGTTACATAAAAACAGTGAAGTGCTGCAGAGTAAAGATTTTTTTCCATTCTGAGTATGAAGGTGAAAATGTAGAGCCATATAGACAACCGTCTCGGCACCTGCTTTTAAGAACTGCAGTGCCGAGCACCGGCAGGTCCTGGCCCACTTAAAGCCCTGCTATTATGGCCTTAACCAGGGATCAAGGGAGGAGGAAAGTAATAATGTGCTGATCCTGCAACAAACTTCCAGTCTTCTGATTAGGGTTGCCAGCTCATTATTTTGATGTCCCAGACGGTACAAAAATGAGCAGTCACACAATGCTGTATTTTCAGCATTTATCTGTGCATACTTCAAACAGCAAATATATATAGAAAACACTTTTAATTGTGTTCTAGGGCTGCCTGAATGATCCATGACTGATAATTAAAGAGAACAAAGACAGAGAAGTCACATTACAAATGAATACATACTTTTTTATTTATAATCCGATTTAGGGTCAAGACAATGTATTTGCAGGCTCTTTAAACAACACATGGCTGGCATTTTTCTTTCGGCAACCCTATATTGCATTCCTTTTCATGAAATGCATTCTTACACTACGACAGTAAATGTAAAATACAAATGTAAGGGGGCCCAAGGGGTACTGAAACCAGAAAATAAACGAAGCGTCGGTGACCAGTTTACAAAGGTATGTATATATGCAAATGGTCTTTAAAGACCTGTGAAAAACTAGGGCGTGCCGGACACTCCAGACACTGCCTAGCCTAGCCTACAGCAGCTCGAGCTACAGCAGCACGGGCTGGGACACACGACGGGAAGGGCTAAAGCCCTTTCAGTCCTATGGGCGCTGCACGCCTGGCATGTACAAAATAAACGGTCCTAAGGTCGAGCTCTTTCATGAGACGCAGGAAGACTATGGGGTAAGGGATTCTCAAGGAAGATAACATTCCAAATCCATGAAGAACCACGTCTCTGATGTTTATTTGAAGACAGCAAGTCAAAATGCTGCCAGTACTTTAGAACCATTGTTCCTTTACAAAGTTCTGAAGATTTAAAAAAACTAGGGTGGTGTGTCTAAGGTGTGCAGTGTGTATCTATCTGTCTGTCTATCTATCTATCTATCTATCTATCTATCTATCTATCTATCTATCTATCTATCTATCTATCTATCTATCTATCTATCTATCTATCTATCTATCTATCTATCTATCTATCTATCTATCTATCTATCTATCTATCTATCTATCTATCTATCTATCTATCTATCTATCTATCTATCTATCTATCTATCTATCTATCTATCTATCTATCTATCTATCTGTCTGTCTGTCTGTCTGTCTGTCTGTCTGTCTATCTATCTATCTATCTATCTATCTATCTATCTATCTATCTATCTATCTATCTATCTATCTATCTAACTATCTAGTCATCACGGCAGAGACCCCCGTATCGAGCTCTGAAGGATGGGAGACTCACCAGGCCCATTGTGCTGTCCCTTGCAGCCAACGAACGACCTCCGGCGGCAGATCCTTCTCCTACCTCACTGCCAAGACCTGGAACACCCTCCCTACCCACCTATGGCAGACCCAAGACCTACTCGCCTTCAGAAGACTCCTCAAGACCTGGCTCTTCGAGCAGTAGCGGCACCCCCCTCCCCTCAGCGCCTTGAGACCCTCACGGGTAAGTAGTGCGCTTTACAAGCACTCTGATTGATTGATTGATTGAATGGGCCAGTTGGCGGTCATCCTGACTCAGGGACAGTAGCCTCCAGTAATCTTGAACTCAGCGCATGGACTGTGCCATTTGTGAGTCTACCCTCTAAAGTGGTGCCACCTCAGTCCCGAACCCTTGTAAATGGGCCTAAGGTGCTCTGCCAGGTTTTGTGAATCCAGTGGAATGGATCCATCTCCACTGCTTCCAAGCACAACTCTGAGCAGAACCGATGTTTGCCACTGCTGAGTGGATCAGTACCGCGACAAAGAGCTGTATTGCATCTCAGCCCATTGATGCATCGGAACTGCCAATGTGCGATGCATTCTTGGTGCAGGGCTTCTCATCCCTAATGGAGAGCAGCCTCGAATACGATGCAGAGTGGAGCATCGCAGCCTCTTAGCTCCTCAGAACCGGTGCATTGCCCAGACAGTGCAACCTTATCTTGAATATGGAATTTGCATGCAAGCCCTCATCAATAGTATCATCAAAGAACGAGCAGGAACTTGCACTGCAGTGTTGCTGCACCTCAGAACTGACGCATCCCTTCAGTTTGGTGATGCATCTTTGACTCAGAACCACACAATGCTGTGCAAACCAGGATTGAAGGTACTATGTTCAGTAGGCCTAACTGGGTTCTTGTAGCTGGTCCACGCTCCATCAAGGGTTGGCCTGAACCTGTTACTTTGTCCTGGTCTGGTGCAACCAGGTATCCAAAGTTGACACTTAGTGACTTTTGATTCTATTTTTGCTGAAATTTTAAAACCTGCATATCTCTGGTTCTATTTATTTGATTTTTGTTGATTTTATCTTCTTTTATTTATAGAAATGTACTGTATTTTTCTAAACTGGTGTGGAATCCTTTTGTGGAGTGTTTTCACTTTATTACTGTTGCACAATTAGACATTGCCTCTGAGGTAAGCCTGACTGCTATGTGCAATCTATCCAAGGGCTCAACATAGGTTAATTTAGGGTTTGCTTGTGACTTTACCCTGAGAAGAATTATGGTTGCTGCTTAAGAAGGGTTTCACCTCCCTCAATCAGTAACCCAATTTCCTACAAGCTCTATCTAGGGAGCTTAGCAAACAACTGGATGAAAAATCAATGGCATTAGAAGGGGGATTGAAAACAATGTTTTTAGGTTCAATTGTTTTTATTGTCATAGAGAGCAATGAGTCACAGCATGGCAGACTACAGAAGAAAGAACCAAAACCAACTCCCTTCCCAACCCCTCCAAGTCCCTCCCTGGATGCTCCCAACCCCCTACACCTGTCTTATTCCCATCAGGGTCAGTTGAATGTCATGTCGCTGTAACCCATACAAGTTCACTAGGATATTGTGCCTGGTGGTGCCAGTGGACTGGATTCTTGTGGGGGTTACGAGAGCTGCAAAAGGCGCAAGTACTTAGGGCAGGTGAGTTCCCTCAGCCCAGTGCCAAGTAAGGAAAGAAACGGGCGCCAAAGATCTGCAAAGAGAGGCCCCATCTCCCTGTAGTGAAATAGTTATGCGTTCCATTCCCAGAACGTGCCATCATTTGTGCAACCACCCCTGGTATGTAGTTATTCTATTTGTGCCCCAGTGGGATATTATGTTTTGCAATGCTGCCCCAAGGGCTATTCCCATTTGTCTACCCTTGCGCGACCTGAGGGGAAACATAAGTGCGTTGGGTAGGACCAAGACGACATACACCGGGAATCACAGTATCTGTGTTTTGAAATGGTTGTCTAGGTCCCCTAAAATGTGGTTCCAGTAGAGTGTAATGACAGGGCAGTCGCCTAGTTAGTGTGTCAGTGTGCCCTCTGCGCCACAATCCCTCCAGCATTGCGAAAAGCGATTGGGATTGTGCCTGTGTAGTCTGGGAGCGTAAGGTACCAGTAGGTGCCTACCTTGGTCGCTGTTTCAATGCAGGAAATGTTCCGGGCGGTGTGGCGTGTGTGGTAGTAAATGTCGCCCCATTCATTCTGCAATAGTGTTCGCCTCAATTCTACTTCCCAACACCATTGCCCTGCAGAGGAGGTCACCATTTCTTGGGGGCACAGAAAGTGATAAAGTTCAGTGATAAGGTGTAAGTTGGACTTCTTGGTGTGGAGCCATTTTTTATATGGGGTTAGTGGTCTTTGGGCCCCTAGTCGCATTGAGGGGTGCATCAGCCAATGTCGTACCTGATGTAAGTGGTACCGCTCAGACCATGGCAGAGACAAGTTCGGAACAAAGATCTGCGAAGGTCAAAGGACCCTCCAAGTTAAAAAGGTGTCCATTGACCTACACCCTTCTCTATCTCAGCATTTGAAAGCCCTCTGATCTAGATCTGGGGTGAATTCCGCATTTTTGACTATAGGTCTGAGGGGTGATGGGAAGGAAGTTAAGACATATCTTGTTGCAGTGTTGTCCTATACCCTCAAAGTCATGTGAGTGATTGGCGAGCCATATAAACCAGCTGGGCATTGATTCTTGTGAAGGAAAGGGATCCCCCACAGCACACTACGGGACCATTCTACAAAAACACGCAATTGGGTAGCTTGGTAGTAACAAGCTATATTGGGTACTACCCAATCCTCCCTCTCGGGAGGGCGTGTAGCTCAATTCCTGCTCATTCTAGCCTTTTTTGTCAGCCCACACGAACAGACAGAATTCCAGCTGATGCGATTTAATAATTCCAGTGGGAGGCTTCACAGGGAGCATTTGAAAGAAGTATAATATCTTGGGTAACATGTTCATCATGAGTGCTGCTACTCGGATAAGCAAGGAAAGGCCGAATGGCTTCCAGAGGAGCAGATCTTTATGAACCTGGGAGAGAAGATGCTTATAGTTCAGGGTAGCCGTAGCACACGTGGACACCGTCAGCTGGACCCCTAGATATGGAATTGATTCCGTCTCCCACTGAAGTGGAATAGGACGCGCAAGAGTCTCCCGGGTGGAAGGCCGTTGGGAAATCCCTAGGACTCACGATTTCGTAACGTTGACATGGAACCCAGAGCCCTCCGCAAAGCTCTCGAGTTAGGCGAAAAACATGGGGATGGAAGTCTGGGGTTTCTCCAGTGTAGCTTCTGCATCGTCTGCTTACAGACTGATAGTGGGAAGGTCCCCCCTGATTCTAACCTCAGAGAACAGCGGGTTCTCCTGCACCCACTGGGCCACATGCTCCATGTAAAGAGCGAAGAGCAGGAGACAGAGTGGACACTCCTGCCTCGTGCCGCGGGCAATTGGGAACGAGTCGGAGGAGCAGCCATTCACCCGCACCATGGCCATGGGGTGGCTAGAGCTGCTGAATATCCATTTACAAAAACAGTCGCCCATTCCAAACCGCGCAAGGGTGGTCTCCAGACTCTTCCAATGTACTCGGTCAAATGCTTTTTTCAGCATCAACCTATAGCACCACACGTTCCTCTTTCTGGTGTTCAGCTTTGTCCAGAAGGTGAAGTAGCCTCCATGTGTGGTCACTTCACTGTCTGGTGGCCACAAAGCCAGACTGTTCGGGATCCAGCAATTCTGGCATCATTGGACCTAGCCCTGTAAAGAGCTTTAAATCAGTGTTTCAAATGGATATCGGTCTGTAAGAGGCACAGAGTCGAACATCCTTGACAGGTTTTGGAATCACTACAACCGAGGCCAGGAGCATCATGGGGGGGAATGTCCGAGGTATCGCCTACCTCGTTGAAAAGCTTGGTGAGAATTGGCGTCAATGTTGTGCAAAAGGTCTTGTAGAAGATGATGGGGAGACCATCAGGGCCTTGGGACTTAAGAGGCTATAGCTGTTATCACCTCCTCTATGTGAATAGAGCTCTCCATGCTGGCTGCCTGATCCGGTGTTAGTCTGGGGAGAATTGCCTCCTGGGTGTAGGTGAGAGAATCTTGTTCTGAAAGGTGTTGGGCTGTGTATAGTTTTGCAGTAAAATCATGGAATGCTCGCGTTATGGCTGTGTCATCTGAGAACTCAATGCCAGACTCGTTGAATACTGGATGCACGAAGGCTGCTTGGCGTTGGGCGCGGAGCTCATTAGCCAAAAGGCATTCGCATCTATCTCCCCCATGTAGAAAGAATGTCGCAGCTTAAGGGCTGCAAACTCCGCCTTATCCAAATCTAGGCTAGTGAGTTGCAGGAGCACTGCCTCTAACTGTCGCCATACCCAGGGGTCCCGGTTCATTTATGAATGCATTCTAGCTCCTGCACCTGCCTGTTGAGGCCCTCTCCTTTGTCCTTTCTAATTAGATTGTCTGCTGTGGATATAGCGATGAGTTCCCCTCTAGCGAATACTTTGAGTGTTTCCCAAGGCATAGTGATGGAGGTGCCGGGGATATCATTAAAAATCAGGAATTCCTTCAGTGCCTTATCGAGGTGTGTGATCACCCCTGGACATGTAAAAGTGTGTTGGGCAGCTGCCATGTGTATGATGGTCTGTCTGGGGAGGGAATCACAAGCATGTGCTGAAGTAGCGACCTGGACCTGATAAAAGAATCAATTCTGGCATAGGTTTTATGAGCATGCGAGTAGAATGTGTAATCTGTCGCCTGGGGATATATAGTGCACCAGATGTCCAATAGTCCTACATCCCGCAGCCACTCCTGCCCCATCTGTGACAAAGCCCTCGCCTGCCCATGTTGTTGCACTGAACGGTCTAACTGATAGTCAAAAATGGAGCTAATATCTCTCCTTACTATAAGTTGCTGGTCTGGCGAAGCTGATAGTTCTATCACTGCCCGTCTTAGGAATGCCTCCTTCTCCTGGTAGGGGCGCAAATGGTGCCTAGAGTATAAGTATGCACATTAATGGTAACCAAGAGGGCCAGGAGTCTCCCCTTAATTTCAGCCTGTTTCATGCCTATTTTGTCCCTAAACGGGCAAGAGATGAGGATAGCAACTCCGACTGGTTTAACTGAGTGAGAAGAGAAATATTGTTGTGGGAAAGCCCTCAATCTAAGTCTGTGCGTGTCCCTGGCCAGGATGTGAGTTTCCTGTAATGAGCATATGTGTGGGCCTGAAGGTTGTAAGTAAGTTAGAATAGTTTTCTGCTTTATCAGGTTATTCAGCCCTTTTACATTTAGCTTGAGGATATTAATGTTCTCCAGCATGTAACTATGATATCAATTGAAAACCATGCGGGACGCCAGTGTCCTCCCAGCGCCCCCCTGTGAGCCTTCCCTTGAGATCTAGGAGTCTCATCCTGTGGGAAGCAGTGTCTAAAGGATAGAGATTCGTGGGACAAACAAAGTAAAATAAAAAGAAGCATAATGAACCCCAACAATTGAACCCATGAGTCAAATGTCCAGCATCATGGAGTGAACCTCAGTTTGGAGCAGTGTGCTCCAAAGAAGAAACAATGAATGGGTACTTGTGACCAATTTCACCCTGCCCCCGCCTGAACCCAGCCCCAACAGCCATTAAAAAAAAAGGATCAGGAGAAGGTATCTGCAGAATGTCCACTATTTCCTCTCACTTATGCCAGCCTTCATTCACTGCATTCACTGGAGGGGTACCATGGCTTGCCATTCCTTGGCCATGGTATCTGGGTCAGGGGGGCAGTTTGCTTGCTGGGGCTTTAATTGTAGTCCATCCATGGCTGCTACTTTGGTTTCTGTTTGTCTTGCTTGGTTGAGGTTCTTCCTCCCACTGGACCTCGATACGCATGATTCTAATCTAAATGTTTGGTCCCAGGAGTAAGAGATGCCAGCTGATCTGAGATGCCTGAAAGCTTTGCATTTCAGCACGGTTGAGGCAGCCAGGTATAGGTATAGAGCAAGTTTCTGGCCCTTGTATTAAAATGTTGGATCGTCTCTAGCAGCACATAAGATCTGCTCTTTATTGCTGCAAATCGTGTACACAAGTTAGGATATAGGCCAGGAGGGGGTGGGCATGCCTCCAAGGACCAACTCTATGTGTACGATCAAGTTTAATGTGGAAGTCCTTCGGCTCCCTGAGAAGCGTGTGGAAAAGGTCTGTCACCATGGGCTGGATGGTTGCATCCTCCGTCCCAGATGCAATACCTCTGCTATGTATGTTGTTGAACCGGGAACTATTTTCGAGGTCCTATGTGTGCGCCTGGAGGTCAAGGTTTGGTTCTCACAGGCGACGAACCTCTTGTTACAGGCCCTCGAACTCCTTAACCCTGCTGGATTAATTATCTTATAGGGATTTGACTCTCTCTCCTAGTGAATCTAAGTCCCGGCACCCCTCCCTGAGGTCTGCTGATTAGTCACGCTTCATAGAGGTGAGATCTTCTTGAAGGGAAGCAAAAAGGGATTCCGGAAAGGGGCGGCTGACCGGGTCTCCGTGTCCTCAGCTCCCTCCACTTCTGTTGCGGGTTACAGGGGAGGGTGATTCTCAGATTGCGATTGGGTTGTCTTGAGAAGCATGTCCTTTACCGATCTATCCTTCTTTCCTCTACGGGAGGCCATGACCAGGTTCACACCCCGTCTTGCAGACTGTAGTCCACCTCATCTTGGTATGTGGGTAGTTAGAAGATTGGCCAAACCACAGGCTCCTTGGTAGCTTATAGCACTCTGCATGTTAGATAGGTTGCCCTTGGGGTTGAGGAGCTTGAGTTAGGGGAGCAGCAATGTCCTTCCCAGGGCTTCGGCTCAGTGGGGAATCACCAGTAATCAAGGGGCCCTCAGGGGGGACGAGTCGGTCCTCTAGATCGTGTGGTGGAGTCCAGGCCTGGGTCTGTCCCCCTTCTGCTACCTCCGCTCTCCCCTTTGGCAGTCCCCACTCGTTGAGCACACCTGAAGGTGTCAATGCCCTCCTAGTTATGGTGGGGGATCCCAGGCCCGCAAGCTGCTCTTGAGTGGAACTTGTCCATGGAAGGACTTCCTTTTGAGTTGGGTTGTGGGGTGGCATCGCCGTTGCGCTGCAAAGTTTTTCAGGCCGCTGCCATCTCTGTGCTCCTTATTTCAGCCCACCACAGCCCCTCACCTCCTTGGCCTTGTGTTGCCTGCTTCTCCAGGAATGCACGGAACGAGGCCTCAGCCGTTCCGCCGTTCCCCTCAGCCGCCACATTCCCCTGCACCATCTGCTTTCCTCTTCGTCTATAGGCCTTGTTTTACCCCTGCCCTTTGGCTCAAGGTTTTCTGGCCATCAGCTCGGCCCGGATG
This sequence comes from Lissotriton vulgaris, assembly GCF_964263255.1. Taxonomy (NCBI): domain Eukaryota; kingdom Metazoa; phylum Chordata; class Amphibia; order Caudata; family Salamandridae; genus Lissotriton; species Lissotriton vulgaris. The sequence continues at coordinate 1,432,188,054 of NC_141693.1, read as the reverse complement.
CTGGCCAGAGTTCCTCCCCAGGCAATGGTGGCACTGTCCCGCAGCCTGTGGTTCTCCTCATCGATGCAACTGGCCTGTTGTGGGTGCTCATTGGCCCTGGCCTCATTGCCGGATAGCACCAAGGTTTCAGCGACCCTGCACCGCCAAAACCCCGGCACCGACTCTCCTGGCACAGCTTCTCTTCCACAGCTGCCTGTGCACCAAGCTCACTGGAGGCCGCAGTCCCCAGACTCAGCCCGGTTCTACCGTCTGCAGTCTGTGTTGCTCAATAGCTGGTGCGGCATTGTACGGAGCCTCTCTCAGCCACGCTGCCGCTCCCCCGGCCCCTCATGGACTAGTTCTCGGGCCACCCAGTATCTTTAACGCCGGGTCCTCACAGTCTGTTTCTCACCACAGCGGGCTGCGAAGAGACAGAGAGACACGACCTAGCGACTGCAATCTTGGCTCTGCCCCCCAAAAATATGTTTTTATAAGTGAATTCAAAGCTTGATCTGTTCTATGTTACATTAAGATCAGAATTTTATCCAGTTAGCATTGATAATCTAACCAAATTATTTTTGAAAATTAAATATGGTCCTCTGCTAGACCTTTGCCCTTCCATATTGAGAAAGCAAGTATGGTCAGCCGCCTAATGACTTCACTAAGGTCCTCTCTTAATCAAGGTACCTGTTGGATTGCCCTCTTTGCGGGGTCACTCCTAAACCTTTTTTGCTTTTATCTCTTATGTTTCTTAATTAGTTTTTGTTGGTGTTAGGACTCCCAACTTTACTACTTCCAACCAGTGTTTAAATCCTTGTGATTTCTCCTTAAAACATGATACATCTGAGTGGTACATTTAATTTATTTTTGTATGTCCCTAGTATATGCACGACCGGACTGGGAACCAAAACCGGCCTTAGGAACTAGCTCGGCTGGCATACCAGGGAGGAGAGGGGGTGGAGGAGCTGTTTGTCAGGGTCAGTTTTGGCCACTTTTTTTTACAGGTTACCGATATTGCAGCTATGCTGCAAAACCGGCCCCCGGTAACAAAAACGCCCCCTGCGTCCAAATACGGCCCCAGTCCTGGTGGCCCATTGGGGAAAAGCCTGGTCAGTCCGGCCCTGACTATATGGTACTACATGTACCAATGACCTGTAAATTAAGGGTCATATTTATCAAAGGTTTTGCGTCATTCTAGAGCCACGCAACGGGACACAGGGTGATGCAAATCTAGACTGAGATTTAAGAGGCCAAGCAAGGTCAGCTTACATGAACCTGAGTGACTTGGTAAATCTGGAGTAACGCAAAGCAGCTCAAGTCGCTGTTTTGAATTACTCTGTCCCAGGGAGGAATTCCATAGATGGAGCATGGGTGTTCCTGTGAATCTACCCATGAATTTGGGTTCCTTCCCAGATTTACAATGAGTGGTAGGCCTGGGAATGCGTCAAAATCCAGGGGAGGCATAATAAGGAGAAATATCTATATTTCAACTAGTTTGTTCCTCTATCAATGTGTGCTGCAGAATGCAGCACACGTAGAAAGAGGGAAAAGCCTCACAGTATTGTATTTCTGCAGGAAGATGTCCCCTCCTGCACAAAAACAATCTTGCATTCCTCGCAGGCCTAAGTGCACCATGGTACAAGGGTATCTGCGTTTGCGATAGGCAGCCACAAGTGCACCAGCGCAAGCAAAGAACAGGAATGCGCAATGTAATGGTAAATATGGTGCATTCATACTGTCTAACTGTCACGCAGCACTGCAAGGTGTCTTGCTCCACTGTGTTGCATGACATTTTGAGAAATCTGACCTGAAATGCTGTCAGGGGCTTGCAGCATTGATTTTGCAACCCACTAAAGTAGCACTTTAAAACACAACTCAAACCTGCCATGGCAGTTTTAAACTGCCAATGCGACCTGGTGAAATACCTTTTTGCCAGGCCGAAACCTTCTTTTTTAATACATATGGCATTCCTTGTTTAGGCCCTAATAAGCCCACACGGCATGGTGCATTGTAAATAGAAAGTAGGGCATACGTTTTTAAGTTTGCATGTCCTGATCGTGAAAAAACTCTTAAATTAATTTTTCACTACTGTTAGGACTGTCTCGCCCATTTGATAACATTGTTACTGTAGTACATTTAAAATGTGTTTTTTGATGGCGAACAGGTAAGGATGTCAAATTTGGACTCAAAAGATTTGTAACTTAAAATCTTCTTTAATGGTAAAGTTTGATTTTTAGTTAAAATTCAGAGACTGCCACTTTTAGAAAGATTACTTTTTCTTGTCCTGGCCATTTGGTGCCTTTGGCTAGAGTTCTGGGTCACAAGACTGTGAGTAATTTAGCTGTTTGGATTTGTATATTACTCCAAGTGAGACACAAGAGCATTAGGTGTTGGCAGGTTGTGCCATGCTGCCGGGATAGCTGGGGATGGAGCTGTTTCTTGCCACACCTACGATTCAAAAGGGCTGCCTTTAGCATACACACCCAATCAAACCTGGCACTAGTCTTTTTCACCCCAGAATTCTTAGAGCCTTAGAACCAGATGTGGGGGTAGCATAAGAAATGCCTCCACTTCCTAGGCCGTCACCAGGTATAACTATTGGAACCTCGGATCATCTTTTCAGTATGTTTCTGAACCTGTGGAAGACTTTAGAAGGATTTCATGGACCGCCAGATTACTGCCCTGCTGCTTGAGGCCTGCCGTGATCCCCAGAGGACTGCCATGTTGCTACCAAAATACTGCACTGCTGGTTGAGACCCGCCTTGCTTCCCAGAAGATGGCCCTGCTTCTAGAGCCTAACCTCTCTGCTAGAAGAGAACTGCACCATCTCCTTGAAAGCAGGACAGCTAGATGTGACTCTATGGTTTAATTGGGCCTCCTGTGTGAGCTACAGGAGCATAACGATCTCCAGAGACCTTGAACCCTCATCTGGTCACTCTGCTAGAGTTCGCCTTTACAGCCTCTAAATGCTGCCCCCTCCCCCATCCTGCACCTTTAAAAGTGGTGTTAAAGGTGCTGCTCCCACCTACCCTTAAATCTTTTGACTTCAAAAACCTTTCACCATAAAGTGCTAGAAGAACCAGCAGAATACTGGAACCGACCTGCCAATCGAGCCACCCAAGGTCCATTGCTAGTTGGTTTGACTATGCAGTAGCTCCAGCTAATTTCTTCACCTCGATTCCGAAAAGGGGGTGGTGATGAACAGAGTGTCTGAATTAAGCAGACCACTCTTACCCAGTCCAAAGATCAGGGCTTGATCCATCACCGTTATTTAACTCACTGCCCCATCCCAGCTCAGAACCTGGCTATATGCAAATCAGTCTGTCCCTGGCCCAGTGCATCATGGGAACAGGGCAGACCAAACTACCAAGCCAATTCTTCACCAGAAAGGAGACAAGCTTCCGGGGACCGGTTTCTGGCATTTCAGCCGTCGTCGGCCCGGCTTGCTTGAATCCTGATGGAGCAGTGAGTAAGGGACTCATGTCTGAGTATACCCTGCCACACCTATAGTGGCCAAAAACGATTCCGAAAAGGGGGTGGTGATGAACAGAGTGTCTGAATTAAGCAGACCACTCTTACCCAGTCCAAAGATCAGGGCTTGATCCATCACCGTTATTTAACTCACTGCCCCATCCCAGCTCAGAACCTGGCTATATGCAAATCAGTCTGTCCCTGGCCCAGTGCATCATGGGAACAGGGCAGACCAAACTACCAAGCCAATTCTTCACCAGAAAGGAGACAAGCTTCTGGGGACCGGTTTCTGGCATTTCAGCCGTCGTCGGCCCGGCTTGCTTGAATCCTGATGGAGCAGTGAGTAAGGGACTCATGTCTGAGTATAACCTGCCACACCTATAGTGGCCAAAAACGATTCCGAAAAGGGGGTGGTGATGAACAGAGTGTCTGAATTAAGCAGACCACTCTTACCCAGTCCAAAGATCAGGGCTTGATCCATCACCGTTATTTAACTCACTGCCCCATCCCAGCTCAGAACCTGGCTATATGCAAATCAGTCTGTCCCTGGCCCAGTGCATCATGGGAACAGGGCAGACCAAACTACCAAGCCAATTCTTCACCAGAAAGGAGACAAGCTTCCGGGGACCGGTTTCTGGCATTTCAGCCGTCGTCGGCCCGGCTTGCTTGAATCATGATGGAGCAGTGAGTAAGGGACTCATGTCTGAGTATACCCTGCCACACCTATAGTGGCCAAAAACGATTCCGAAAAGGGGGTGGTGATGAACAGAGTGTCTGAATTAAGCAGACCACTCTTACCCAGTCCAAATATCAGGGCTTGATCCATCACCGTTATTTAACTCACTGCCCCATCCCAGCTCAGAACCTGGCTATATGCAAATCAGTCTGTCCCTGGCCCAGTGCATCATGGGAACAGGGCAGACCAAACTACCAAGCCAATTCTTCACCAGAAAGGAGACAAGCTTCTGGGGACCGGTTTCTGGCATTTCAGCCGTCGTCGGCCCGGCTTGCTTGAATCCTGATGGAGCAGTGAGTAAGGGACTCATGTCTGAGTATAACCTGCCACACCTATAGTGGCCAAAAACGATTCCGAAAAGGGGGTGGTGATGAACAGAGTGTCTGAATTAAGCAGACCACTCTTACCCAGTCCAAAGATCAGGGCTTGATCCATCACCGTTATTTAACTCACTGCCCCATCCCAGCTCAGAACCTGGCTATATGCAAATCAGTCTGTCCCTGGCCCAGTGCATCATGGGAACAGGGCAGACCAAACTACCAAGCCAATTCTTCACCAGAAAGGAGACAAGCTTCCGGGGACCGGTTTCTGGCATTTCAGCCGTCGTCGGCCCGGCTTGCTTGAATCCTGATGGAGCAGTGAGTAAGGGACTCATGTCTGAGTATACCCTGCCACACCTATAGTGGCCCAAAACGATTCCGAAAAGGGGGTGGTGATGAACAGAGTGTCTGAATTAAGCAGACCACTCTTACCCAGTCCAAAGATCAGGGCTTGATCCATCACCGTTATTTAACTCACTGCCCCATCCCAGCTCAGAACCTGGCTATATGCAAATCAGTCTGTCCCTGGCCCAGTGCATCATGGGAACAGGGCAGACCAAACTACCAAGCCAATTCTTCACCAGAAAGGAGACAAGCTTCCGGGGACCGGTTTCTGGCATTTCAGCCGTCGTCGGCCCGGCTTGCTTGAATCCTGATGAGCAGTGAGTAAGGGACTCATGTCTGAGTATACCCTGCCACACCTATAGTGGCCAAAAACGATTCCGAAAAGGGGGTGGTGATGAACAGAGTGTCTGAATTAAGCAGACCACTCTTACCCAGTCCAAAGATCAGGGCTTGATCCATCACCGTTATTTAACTCACTGCCCCATCCCTGATCTCTTGACTGGGTGAGAGCTTTCTGCTTAATTCAGAGACTCTGTCCCTCACCACCCCTTGTTGTAAATATTTTTGTCCACCCTAAGCGTGGAAGGGTATTCTCAGATGTGAGACCCTTGCTCATTGCACCATCAGGATTCAAGCAAACCGGGCCGAAGACGGCTGTAATGCCAGAAACAGGTCCCCGGGAGCTTGTTTCCTTCCCAGTGTAAGAATTGGCTTTTGTAGTTTGGTTTGCCCTGTTCCCATCATGCACTGGGACAGGAACAGACTAATTTGCATACAGCCAGGTTCTGAAACTGGTATGGTGCAGTGAGCTAAAAAACGGTGTTGGATCTAGCCCTGATCTCTTGACTGGGTGAGAGCTTTCTGCTTAATTCAGAGACTCTGTCCCTCACCACCCCTTGTTGTAAATATTTTTGTCCACCCTAAGCGTGGAAGGGTATTCTCAGATGTGAGACCCTTGCTCATTGCACCATCAGGATTCAATCAAACCGGGCCAAAGACGGCTGTAATGCCAGAAACCGGTCCCCGGAGCTTGTTTCCTTCCCAGTGTAAGAATTGGCTTTTGTAGTTTGGTTTGCCCTGTTCCCATCATGCACTGGGACAGGAACAGACTAATTTGCATACAGCCAGGTTCTGAAACTGGGATGGTGCAGTGAGCTAAAAAACGGTGTTGGATCTAGCCCTGATCTCTTGACTGGGTGAGAGCTTTCTGCTTAATTCAGAGACTCTGTCCCTCACCACCCCTTGTTGTAAATATTTTTGTCCACCCTAAGCGTGGAAGGGTATTCTCAGATGTGAGACCCTTGCTCATTGCACCATCAGGATTCAAGCAAACCGGGCCGAAGACGGCTGTAATGCCAGACACCGGTCCCCGGGAGCTTGTTTCCTTCCCAGTGTAAGAATTGGCTTTTGTAGTTTGGTTTGCCCTGTTCCCATCATGCACTGGGACAGGAACAGACTAATTTGCATACAGCCAGGTTCTGAAACTGGGATGGTGCAGTGAGCTAAAAAACGGTGTTGGATCTAGCCCTGATCTCTTGACTGGGTGAGAGCTTTCTGCTTAATTCAGAGACTCTGTCCCTCACCACCCCTTGTTGTAAATATTTTTGTCCACCCTAAGCGTGGAAGGGTATTCTCAGATGTGAGACCCTTGCTCATTGCACCATCAGGATTCAAGCAAACCGGGCCGAAGACGGCTGTAATGCCAGAAACCGGTCCCCGGGAGCTTGTTTCCTTCCCAGTGTAAGAATTGGCTTTTGTAGTTTGGTTTGCCCTGTTCCCATCATGCACTGGGACAGGAACAGACTAATTTGCATACAGCCAGGTTCTGAAACTGGTATGGTGCAGTAAGCTAAAAAACGGTGTTGGATCTAGCCCTGATCTCTTGACTGGGTGAGAGCTTTCTGCTTAATTCAGAGACTCTGTCCCTCACCACCCCTTGTTGTAAATATTTTTGTCCACCCTAAGCGTGGAAGGGTATTCTCAGATGTGAGACCCTTGCTCATTGCACCATCAGGATTCAAGCAAACCGGGCCGAAGACGGCTGTAATGCCAGAAACCGGTCCCCGGGAGCTTGTTTCCTTCCCAGTGTAAGAATTGGCTTTTGTAGTTTGGTTTGCCCTGTTCCCATCATGCACTGGGACAGGAACAGACTAATTTGCATACAGCCAGGTTCTGAAACTGGGATGGTGCAGTGAGCTAAAAAACGGTGTTGGATCTAGCCCTGATCTCTTGACTGGGTGAGAGCTTTCTGCTTAATTCAGAGACTCTGTCCCTCACCACCCCTTGTTGTAAATATTTTTGTCCACCCTAAGCGTGGAAGGGTATTCTCAGATGTGAGACCCTTGCTCATTGCACCATCAGGATTCAAGCAAACCGGGCCGAAGACGGCTGTAATGCCAGAAACCGGTCCCCGGGAGCTTGTTTCCTTCCCAGTGTAAGAATTGGCTTTTGTAGTTTGGTTTGCCCTGTTCCCATCATGCACTGGGACAGGAACAGACTAATTTGCATACAGCCAGGTTCTGAAACTGGGATGGTGCAGTGAGCTAAAAAACGGTGTTGGATCTAGCCCTGATCTCTTGACTGGGTGAGAGCTTTCTGCTTAATTCAGAGACTCTGTCCCTCACCACCCCTTGTTGTAAATAATTTCTTCACCTCAGCAGCAAATCCTGTTCACCTGGATTTCTCAGTGATGGCATCTGGCCTTGTGGAGCCCTCTTTGCCTACATCTTGTAGCTTTGTCCAGCTGGAGGTTTTCAGCTCCCAAAAAGTTGTCTAAGCTGAAAGGAAATAGTCTTCACCTGGCTCAATGTCAATCAGCTCTCCATCAACAATGCCAAACTCCTCAGCCTGGAAATTCAGCTTTTTATGCTCAGAGCTTTATCCTGCGATTGTCAATTGCTTCACCAAGACTTTGGCCAGCGCTCCCCAGCGATGACAAATCCTCTTTGGGCACAGCCTGCTGCCTTGCCCCATTGAAACTCACCTTTTCCTTCTTCTTTGCTTCAAACTTTCTTCTCAGTCCAAAGGTAAGCCAAGACCAGATCCAATCCTCCTTGTGTATCTGACATGTGCTCCATTGCAGTAAACCCTAACTTTTGACTTTATCCCGGTCTTGCGCAACCAAATACCCATGGTTGGCACTTTGATCTTTTAGGCTCTAGATTTTACTGAAAACTTTTAAACATCATAACTTCAGTTGTGCTGATTGGATTTGTTTTGGTGTAATTACATTTATTAAAATGTATCTAAATTTTCTACATTGGGTTGGGATTTTTCTTGTCTTGTGTTTCACTTTATTACTGTTTATATGCTGCATAAATACTTTACACATTACCTCTAAGTTAAGCCTGACTGTTTTTTTGCCAAGCTACCAGAAGGTTAAAGAAGATTAATTTAGTAACTTTTAAGGTTTTCTCTGACCGGTATTGTGACTGTTGCTTCAGAAGGGCTCACCTCCCTTCCCCTCAACCAACAACCCAATTTCCCACAACAGCCTTATAACATTCATTTTGTAGATACGTGACACCAAGATCTAGGATGCAGGAGAAGGGACCGGATAGAAAGAAGGCACTGTTGAGAGGAGAGTGGCCAAGGAGAGTGAGGGAATAAGATAAGCAAATACTGAGAACAGAGCAGGCAGGGGGAGAGACAGTGAGAGAGCATGCACTGCTGCGCGTAGAGGGGGCCAAGGGAGAAACGCATTAGAGCAGGAGATTTGTAGGCAAGAATTTTTGGAGGAAGAGGTAGAGCAATGTCTGTTGAGGAAAGAATGTCCAGGCCGAAAGGGAATATAAAGAGTAAGAGCAACCACTGCTGGGGAGCAAGGAACTAGAGAGTGGAAGGCTGACAAAGCAGGCATTGCTTGGGACAGACTGGAACTCAATCAGGGCCTAACTCTCACACAGGGGCATGCACCGCGCTTTCCCTGCCCTTCGCTTTTTCATCCAAAAGAGTGAGTCTTCAAACTGTTAAATATTAAACAGCTTTCACTATGGTTAATTGTTTTTTCTTTTCTGAGTTACAATGTGCAATTGGTACCACCTACAATATACATTATTGCAACTTTCATTTGTGCTCACCAGGCATTTGAGAAAATAGATTCACCAAGTCCTTGAGTAGTTCTTTCCTTAGTATTATACATAGTCACCTTCGGCGAGCAGTAGACTCACTAAAGATATCCAGGTGCTGCATGGCCCATCTCCCATCAACCAAGAAGCACTGTTGGTAAAACTGCTCATATTGTAGTTTAGAACCTTTATATTTGAGCAAAAACAAACCTACCTCCATAGAAAAAATTATGTACGTTTCTATGCAAATCATTATCCTGAAAACTTCAGAATGCCAAAGACAAAACGCATAAAACAAGAGACTTGAGATGATACTCAGACATGAGAAACATCTGGTACCTAAGGGTATTCCAATGTAATGTATTTACTCTTATGTTACAGCCAGTGACAATTACTGATAGTGCACAGTTGTAAACAGCTTCCATCTTCGTATTTTTAAAATGTTTATTGTGGTATATTTATATAGCGTAAACTCCACCGAAGGCACACAAGTCCTTCATATGAGCACTAGCTGTATTATGCAATGATTTTTTTTTTGTGGGTGGGTGGCGGGGGGTTGCACAGGGAGATTAAGAGATTTGGCGAGAATCACAGGATGGTGAGCCCTGACGCCGAGTCGGCGCTATGATGTAATGCCAGATCCCTTTGGTCTGATTTTTTCATCAAACAGGGAATACAAAGGGATCAACACTCACTACAAAATTTCAAATAATCCACGGTATGACATCATTTCTGTCAGTAATAAGGTTAACACTACCTTCTTTGTTAGAGATCACCTCAGTTTTAATCCTGAATTTTCACGTCAAATATAATTCTATTTCAGCAAAGCCATAAAAAGTTTGATGAAATACAAGAAATATATAGGTAAAAGAAAAGTGTGACACATTATTACATTGTTAATGTGGAAGTTGTCACAATGCCAAGTATCAATCAACATTGGAACCCACAAACTGTTAAAAATAACATAACATTTAAAAATTGATAACACCAATACCAGTGCATCACTATCCCAAAATCAATATAAAAGACATATTCATTTTATGACAGTTCTGCTCTTCGCCCACATCCGCCCTAAAATTTTTGCGACTGCACAGGTATACATTAACGGAAGGGTCCGATTGAAATAGCCTCAAAGCAATGCAGTGGCTAGATGTGTCCAATTGTCTGCAAATGGGAGACAGCAGTGCAGAGCGTGACTGGATATAAGCTGGGCATGCAAACAGCAAATGTGGCAAAGACTCTTTTTGATCAAGACAGAAAGGGTAATTCCGAGAGACAGATTCCAACCATCTTGCAGTGAATGATTTTAGATGGAGCGTCCCTACTTTACATTAATTGTGTCTAAAGGCTCCATAATTAAGTCCTAGTACTTCTCTAGGCCATACACTGATTTAAACATACAAAATTCCCCTGTCAGTGAAGTGCCTGCAACATTTTGCTCTTCTCTCTGCAGCATAAATGACCAATACTGTTTTTATTGTGTCTCCTAGGAGGGTATTTGGAGTTCAGTAGGGGTTCAGTAGTGTCAAATATCCCTAAAGCCTAACAAAACAGACAATGTTTTGGTTGTGGTCAGCCAGAGAATGTTTTAAATTCTATCTAACCTAATGATGACTTGTAAGGCAGCAGCATATTGAGCAAGCTCTGGGGTAGCCCATCATCTTCATCAGAATAGCATAGACCAAAGGGGGACATTAAGGGCTACCTTTCTATCTCCCATTTAAAAAAATAGAAGGTGCAATGGTGTACTTTGTGGAAGGGAAATCAGTGACCTTAAAAAATTCTCCAATTGCTCCACAACCGAGTCGTCACCAAAGCCCCACAGCTCACCACCATATAGTGCTGAGCCAAGGGCCTTGGACTCATCCACCTGTGAAGCTGGCACTATTGGCTTAGTGAAAGAAGTCTGGTGTTCTTTCAGGACGGCACCAATAGTCTGTCTGTGCTTCAAGCAAGCACTACTGATATGTGGACACCATGACATATTGGCTGACAATTTGATTCCTAGGTAATTAAACACATCAACCCTCTCTAGGACCTTATCGCCTGGCATCAGCTTTTCCTTACCTTTTTATGGTTGCTAAACAGCATAAATTTTGTTTTGTCTGCGTTGATTTCTAAGCCACAACTTGACAAAAGGCAGCAAATTCGAAGAATGTTCAGGTCACTCAGAGTTTTCAATATTAAAAGAGTGTCAAATATACGGATCTTGGTGTTAGCTATAACAGGGACATCCACTAGACAGTCAGAAAGATAGTCGCCCAATCCATTTAGGTACAAAGTGAAGAGAGTGGGAACTAGTACACACCCTTGCAGAATACCTTTCAGCACTGGGATCTTGTCGATCAGTTGGCCCTGTTACCCCCATCTGACACAGGCAAAGTTATTCTCATGTAGCTTAATCAGTATTGACTGAATATTGTGAGGTATACCCTTCGCCTTCAAAACCTGCCACAGCCTCAAGCATAGAACCAGGTCACAGACACATTTTAGATTGACAGAAGCGACAAATAAGTTGCCCTTGCTGATCAGATCAATCTTCCTAAACAATTGTGATAAACCTAAATTCCTGCTAAATCGTAGAGGTTTTGTCTCTGAATCCCACTTGAAGTTGGCTTATAATATCCCAACCTGATATCCACATTTGATTTCATACCACAACCAAACGAGAATAGACTTTTCTAACACAACAATAAAACTAATGAACCTATAATTCATATATACTGGTATAACTTTAGCGCCCTGCCAAGATTCTGGAATAGATGTTCATATATAATGACATAATGTCGCCCTTCATATATATTGGTATAACTTAAGGCACCCAGCCAAGATTCCTGAATAGATGTTTCCCAGAGCAATCACATTTGATAAAGCTACTATATAGTCAGCCTAGGCATCAGCATTATGAGCAAACAAATAAAGAGGAATGGCAACTATGCCTGGAGCCCTTTTCCTCGCAAATGTAGACAGTGAGTCTAGAACTTTCTCTCTAGTGAATGGTGAAGAGGTAACATTCTGGAGGCTACTATACAACAGAGTAACTTTGGTGCCAGGAACTACTTTCTCATAGTACAGGGCAGCAAAATGATTAACCTATTCTGAGGGTGGAACATGGTTTTGCGATTATTCCCGTCCTGGGATTTGTTCCACTGGTAACCAAGTGAAGTGCGAACAGCCTCTGGATTAACATGCTTTCGCTAACACCTGCTATCCATTATTGTCACACTCCTTCTTTGCATTCAATATGCTAAGTTTGTATTACTTTCTGATGGCTGCAATCACGGATGGCCTTTTCAACTTGATCGCCCTAGCTAGAGTGTGCCTCAGGTGCCTACATTCCCTGTTAGACCATCCATTGTCTTTTATTTGGGGGGCTTCTTCTTAAATCCTAAAATAAAGTGCAATCCTCGCAAAAAGTCTTTTTGCAAAACACTAAAGTCCAGGTGGACTTCTTCCCTTTCCATACTGTTTGCAATGGTACTCTGAGTTGCCTGAACATCTTTGTCGATGTTTGACAAGATTTCTGGCTTTCCATAACCTGATACCATTTGAGGCGAAATTAAAAAAAAAAAAAAATTATTTTTTTTTATCCGGATTTATTACGCGTGCAGATGCCCCAGCAAAGGGGCGTCCTGGCACGAGAACAGAACCAAGGGAACTGGACAAAAGGAGAAAACACAACACAACAACAGCGGAAACTAAGGTGCCAAGGGGAAAAGGAAGGTTTTGACCGCCTTCCTAAAAGCGAAAAGCCCCTCGATGGCCCGGATATGGACAGGCAAGGAATTCCATAGCTTGGCAGCAAGGACTTGGAAGGAGCGTCCGCCAATCCTAGATCTCTTAAAACGAGGAACTGTGGCAAGATGGAGAACAGAGGACCTCAGAGTGCGAGTAGGCACATAGGGAGAGATAAGTTGCTGGAGAATTGGAGGGGAAGAGAATTTAAGGATTTTGAAAGTCAAAATCAAGGATTTAAACTTTATTCTCTGTGCCACCGGGAGCCAATGGAGATTATAAATAGTTCTCCTAGCTGAGCAGAATTTGGGCAAGCCAACCAGAGCCCTGGCGGCAGCGTTCTGAACGCGTTGAAGGCGAGAGAGCTCAGCCTGATTGACTCCAAGAAAAAGAGAGCTGGCATAGTCCAATTTGGACAGGATCATGGCTTGCACGATAAGTTGGTGAGTGGGAGCGTCAAAATATTTAAAAGTGGACCGAAGCTGACGCAGAATCCCAAAGCAAGATGCAGCAGTCTTTTTGGTATGGGTGGAAAAACTCAATTGGGAGTCAAACCACACCCCAAGATTTTTTACTTCAGTAATGGGGGTAGGAATGGAGCCGAGCTCTTGAGGCCACCAGCTATCGCCCCACAAATGAGTTTGTTTCCCCACAATGAGCACCTCGGTTTTCTTAGCGTTCAATTGCAGGAAATTGTCATTCATCCAGTGGGCCACGGATATAAGTCCCTCACGGAACTTGGCTGCCTCGAGATCGGAAGCCCCACTAATCGCAACAGCCAGCTGAGTGTCGTCTGCGTAGGACACGATGGAAAGGTTCCCACGCATGGCGACATCAGCTAGTGGCTGGACATAAAGATTAAATAAGGTGGGGCTTAGAGCCGATCCCTGTGGAACTCCCTGGGCAATCGCATGTGGTTTAGATTCGAAGGGGGGAGTGATGACCCTGAAGGAGCGATCAGATAGAAAAGATCTGAACCATTCAAGAGCCAACTTATCCACCCCAGCCTCAACTAGACGTTGGAGTAAAATGTCATGGGAGACAGTGTCGAAGGCGGCACTTAGATCGAGAAGCACAAGTGCCGCCGTGTGACCCGAATCCACCAACATGCGAAGGTGTTCAGCCATGTACAGGAGCGCAGTCTCGGTGCTGTGACCGGGCCTAAAGCCATTCTGCGTGGGATCTAAAATATTCGCGGAATGGAGACGGTTTGCTAGAATGGTATTAACGTGAGCCTCAGTCAGTTTGGCAGCCCACGGGAGGAGAGAAATGGGGCGGTAGTTTTCAGCTTTTTTGGGATCCAAAGCAGGTTTCTTCAGAATAGGGACCACCTGCGCCTGTTTCCAGGCATAGGGTACCGAACCCGAAGTCAGAGACAAATTAATAAGCTCACGAAGAGGGGGGAGGCAAAAGGAAGGGGATTCTCTAAATTGTGCGGGCCGCAAAGTGTCTTTAGGAGAGCCTGATTTCACTCTGATAACAAGTTTATCAAACTCCTCCATGGAAAGCTCTGAGAGATAGGATAATGACATAGAGGTTTTAGAAGTGGCTGTAGTACTCTGCCGAAGGTCAGTAGGATTAGGAAAAGCACGATAAATACCTTCCACTTTGTTAACAAAGAAAGTAGCCAAATCCTCGCAGTGGGAGGGAGAGCAGATCGCAGTAGTATAGGTTCTACAGGTGGCAAAATCTTTCAATGCTTTAAAAATAAGTTTGCTAGGGTTGTTACTAGCACTGAACTCACGAGAGAAGTAAGAGGCTCGGGCCCTACAGATGGCTCTGTGACATTTCTTGGTGGTAGCGCGGTACAAAGCTTTCCTGACCGGATCATATGACTTGCGCCACAGTCTTTCGGCTTGTTTACAGGATTTTTTTCATAGCCGAAGAGCGTCATCATACCAGGGACTGGAATGAATGCGCTGTTGTTTAGTCAGGGTGAGAGGAATAAGCTTGTCCAACGCATTGGTGAGCCAGCTACAATAAAAGTTGTAGCCGGATTCCACATCTGTAAAAGGGGCCAAAGAGACCTCGTCTAACAGCTGATGAAAGTCATTGAGTTTCAACTTTTTCCAGGAGCGCCTGGGAATAGCAGAAGTGGGGGCGACTGCAGGAGGATCCTCAAGTAAAAGATGGCATTCAATTAGGTGGTGGTCTGTCCAGGCCATAGGTCTAGGGGGCAATACTTTGGCCGATGTTATGGAAGTAAAAAAAGGATCTAGGATATGACCGCCAATGTGTGTATCATGTTGAACTAATTGAAAGAGTTGGAGAGCCTCCAAGTCAGCACAGGTGCTACTGGCCACCGAGGGACAGGGAGAGTCAAAATGCAGATTGAGGTCCCCGATAATAATAAAATTAGCAGTTTTCAGGGCCAGAGAGCTAACCACCTCGGGAAGGGCGGCCCTGAAGGCAGCATCGGGGCCCGGAGGCCGGTAAATAAGTAGGCCAGAGAAGGTAAAATGCGGATTGACAGAGACTGAAAAGTAGGCACTTTCGCATCCCGCAATGTCCATGGCCTTCCATGTGCATGGATACCTAGTTTTAATAGCGGCAGCGATGCCGCCCCCTCTAGAGTCACGATTAAGAGTATAAATAGTATACTCTGGGGGGAGTGCAGAGTTAATGGCAACTGATGCGTCGTTATGGAGCCAGGTTTCAGACATAAAAAGAATGTCAGGGGCCTCATCGAGTAGGTCGTGGACGTCAAGATGGTGTTTAACCAAAGATCTAACATTAAGATGAAAGACCTTAAAGGTTGTAGGCTCTGATGACATACGGAGGGCAGGGCAAGGAGTAGAAATAGGGGTCGGTGTCGGAAGCGTAAAAGAACAATCGGGACATCTGAAAAGGCCATGCAAAGGGTGAAGGGAGTGGGTCAAACAAGGGGCAGGGGTAGGACGAAAAAGAAATAGGTCGGATCTAGAGTACATGGCTGCAGTAATGCTGAAAAGAACAGTTATACGTACCGACATCTCTCATATATATGTACAACTATTGTATACTTATCAAAGAAAGCTAGCAGCCTAAGACATAGAGGGTCATAGTCCCTCTCCGCTCTTTCCTACTACCTGTACTACCATGTCACCCACCCTGGACCACAATCTTAAGTCGATAAGGATGTAATCAATTCGGATTTTGGACAAATGTTTTTTTACATTGTATGCCCCCTTGGTATTGGAATTAGTACGACCCCCAATTCAATGGAGAGCGCTATCATCTGAAAAATGGCTTGGGTCCATCTTTTGATTGAGTGAGGCTCCAGCTGGGGGATAGTCCAAGATTCTTTCTCCTCAGCAGTGATTATAATATTATCCATGACTGAGGGCTCAAATGAAGAATTAAGGGGCATGTTATCAAGGGGGTTTATCTCCGCTTTTTTGGCTTTAAAAGCCAAGAAAGCGGAGAAAAAATTATCTCCCTATTACCTAGCTGTCGCTAACACCAGTTAGTGACAGCTAGTAGGAGATAGCGACCATCATGGGCCCCACTTTGCATGTCAGAGATATTTATCACTAATGACATGCAAAGTGGTCGTGCCAAGATGTTAGCGACTGGAAACAGTAGCTAACATCGCTATCTCCTATTACCAACTTTTGGAGATATTCGCGATAAGCGCGAATATCTCCAAAAGCTAACACCTGCCCTGAGCAGTTCTTAGCCATGTTATCCAATGGGAGGTGGATAACATGGCTAAGAGCATTAGCTCGGTAATGCCTGAATATCGCGGACTTTTCAGCGATATTCATGCATTGCGGCTGAATTTTTATCGCATTTGCGATAAACCTTGGTAATACCAAGGTTTATCTGCGACAAAAATTTGTCTCTAATCAAGCAATAGCGATAATTATCGCTATTGCTTGGTAATATGCCCCTAAGTCCCCTGCAATGATCATATATAAACTTGAACAAGACTTAGCCAGATGAGACTCTAGGGCTTGAATTGTCACCGAAGTGTGTCTACCCTTAACCACATGTGCATATATGTTGAAGATCATCACACTATGGTCCCTCGCCCTACTTACTTCAATGCCTAGTTTGTCAATACAATCAATTGTTAATCTGAAAATCTTACAATTTGGGAAGGAATTCACCCATATTGTTAGACCACCCATAGGTCTTACAAACTTATTAGGCTTAGCTGAAAAATTGAAAAGACAAGTTGTGAGAAGTTGGCCTGGTATATGCTGTCCACTAATTAAAGTGGGCAACTTGCACCAGTCCAAACAACCTTTATGCTGATTTAAGAGGTCAAAGAGGACCTTAGAAAGCTTTCCAAGTAGTAGCTGTTGAGAGCAGCCTTCAGGCTCAGTCTTGAAGGAATGTTAAGTAGCTTATTTTACCAGAATGCAGTCTTATAGTATTGGGTAAAGGAAAGGAGAACCACACAGTAGTTATACAAATATGTATTTATTAATATAACTCTATCTAGTATGACACAGTATCTCCTACATGGAGATAATCACAAAGCACACACTACTTAAGCACAGAAATGACAGTAAATAGCACTAATTCACAGTGGGCCCCAGTGGGGGACCAAACCATATACTAAGTGAGTGGTATAAGAACCACAACTCAAGTCAAGACAGTGTCGAGAGAACGTAGAATTGCTGGGACCCCAAAGAACCACCCAAGGTGAGTACATAGGGACCCCACTGAGGACGGGTGCAGTGTGGGAACTCTGCACAATTGTACGGGAAAGTCGCGGTGGAAGTTTTAGAGTTTAAGGACCCTTCCCACTGGTCTTCAAAGAAACCCAGTGGAAGGCAGAAGGTTGTAGAGCCACCTCACCTGTGGATACTGAGATACCCAAGTTACCTATCCCAGGGAAGCCGGGTGCATAGGTCTGAAGTGGTGTCGGAAACAGCAGTCAAACCCAATGGAGGACTTGGAAGAAGAGCTGCTGCTGGAGGAAAGAAAGTGTCAGTTGGAATCCAAAGGTGGATTCTTGTCGGGAAGTACCTGAAAGCAGAGGGGACAGAGTCTGGGTCACTTGTGAGTGACCAGGGGCTTGGTAGACGAATGCTCACAGATGTCGGGTGCTTCAGGTGAGTGGATGGAGTCCTTGACTCTGTAGCTACAGGGACCAGGAGACGTCAAGGACAACCAGGAGCTGGATATGAGCTGTCCCATCAAAGATGTAGAGTGCTGAGGGGTCAGTGTCTGGTAGAAGCTCCAACAAGCCTTGGCAACTGCAACCCACGCAGAAGGTCAAGAATGGGTACGGCTCGGACCAGCAAGATCGAGGAGACTCACCACAGCTAGAGGAGTCCTGGCAGGCCTGGAGCAACCAGGGGACCCCAAGAAAAGAAAAGTGGACCCTGAAGTGGACCCAAAGGCCGGAGGCACAGGAGTCACGAGAGGACCTCAAGCGTTTCACCAAACAACAGCCCACAGAGCTTTCGGTGTGAGGAGATCAAAGCTCTTGGTAGGAAATGGTGCCAGAGGTTGGGGCTACTCAGAGCCCAATGTACTTGCAAATGAAGACAGTGCACAGAGGTTCAGGTATTGCAGCCCCCATGAGAGATACTAGCCTAAAAATTGGTAAGAGGGCAGCTTGGGCCTCGAGGGACATAGAAACCACCTTCTGTGTTGCTGGGCCCTTCAGAGAACGTAGGAGCTTGGGATCAGCAGACTGGTCAACAGTGATGAGGTGCCTGTGAATGAAGGGGAGAGACGCCTTCACTCCGAGGTAGATATTTTTTTGGTTGTCCTTGATGCTCCACAGGTCCTGCTTGTGCCCTGTATGGTGCATGTGCACAGACGATGCAGCAGACTGAGTGGGAGACAAAGTCGTCCCAAACGAAGTCCAGCGAAGTCCACAGTGTCCAGATGGTCAAAGTTCTGTGGATTTTCTTTCAGAATCTTGTCCACATCGAATCAAAGGTCCTACAGCCAGGTAAGCCCATATGTACCCATGGAAGACGGTTGGAAAGATTCCGTGGACCTTCTCAGGGGATGGTCTGGACAGTGTGGAGGTTACTCCCTTGTCCTTTGTCTAGTTTTGTGCCAGATTGGGAGCCAACATCTTCCAGGACTGGTTTGAACTGGGCTATGAACAGGGACACCAAGTGTGCCCCTCATGCAGACTTTCAGTCACTGGCAAGCGCTCCCACCCAGCCCTAAACCCCGAAATCGAGTCTGGGAGGTGGTCACACCTCCCTGTACAGTATGCCTATTGTTCTGCCTTCCTCTGCTCGAGCTTGGCTCAGCAGCAGGAGGGCAGAAATGTGTCTCTGGTCGACAGCAACCATTTTGTGCTGTCCAGCACTAAAAGGCGGGTACCGGGAACACCAGGGACCCAACGAAGCTCGCTTCTTAGGGGTGGAATCATACCTCCCACACCGGATACCAGTGTGGGGGTATGATTCCAACATGTTTGATACTATAGGGTTAGTTTCAGCCATTTTAGAGTTGGTCATCACGCAGTCGCGTAATACCCCTCTATATATTCTATATGGCTGCTTCACTGACAACCCGGGAAAATGGACTCCGTAGGCTGCAGGGGTGTCATGCTCATGCAGTGGCACCCTCTCACTTAGAACTAAGCACCCTGCCTTCAGGATTGCAAAGGCCTGCTATAGGGGTGACTGATATGTTTTAAGTGCAGTGAACCTTAGATACAGTAAACCTATGTCTGAAGTAAGTGGTGCATGCATCGACATACACAGGCTGCATTGGCAGACCTGTAGTTCCATTTTGCATGGCCATTCATGGGGGGCATTATACATGCTTAATGGGATGCCTCTGGGGTAGATGGGTACCATATACTAGGGACTGACAAGGGTATACCATTATCCAATCTGGAGTATACCTAAGTACATAACATAACTGTTTAGAGAGAAAGCAGATAGACTGGGGTCCTGATTAGCAGGATCCCAGTCCGACTAGTCGAAAACCAGCTTAGCACCAGGCAAACGTGGGGGTACACATGCAGACGGATCCTACCTTCCTTCACAAGTACCCCACTTTATGTAGAGATTCTATTGACCAAGTTTCTGGAAGTGGCATATGTCATGCTTGTCGACAAATTCACCCCATGGTGGCTGCATCATCCTGGCTTTGAGGCCAGCCACATTACATGAAACCACAAAGATCAGTGGTAAATCATGATTTTTAATGGATCACTTGTGGAGGGGACAAAGTGCCTTCGGATTCAGTTAGTGTGCTATTTGAGACTTCTAGAGCTCTCCAACCCCAGCGCCGGAAACAATGACATCACACCCTCGCAAGACCTCTGTGATTCACTCGCCTCATTCTTCCACCGCAAGATCGCGGACATAAACAACAGCTTCGACGCACAGACCACGCACCCAACCACCGAACCAACGCCCCCACCACCACCCTCTGCAACTGGACCCCGGTCAGCACCGAAGACACCACCGCATGATGAACACCATCCACTCCGGATCCCCCACCGACCCCTGCCCCCACCACATCTTCAACAAGGCCGACTCCATTATCGCACCTCAACTCCGAGACATCATCAACATCTCCTTCACCACCGCTACCTTCCCGGTGAACTGGAAGCATACCGAGCTCTGCGCCCTCCTGAAGAAACCAACAGCAGACCCCACCGACCTCAAGAACTTCCGCCCCATCTCGCTCCTCCCTTTTCCTGCCAAAGTCATCGAGAAGACCGTCAACAAAGAGCTTGCCGCCTTCCTCGACACGAACATATCCCTCGACCCCTCATTGCAGCCACTGACGGCATCAGATCCCTGCTCGACAACAGGGAAACAGCTGTCCTCATCCTCCTGGACCTCTCCGCAGGATTCGACACAGTTTGCCACCGCACACTAATACAGCGCCTCAGCAACACCGGAATCCGAGAGAAGGAACTGGACTGGATCATCTCCTTCCTCACCGGAGGAACCCAGAGAGTCATCCTGCTTCAACACCCTGCGCATGCTCCGAAAGATCTTTCGATGGATCCCCACCGAAACTAGGAAGACGTTCACCCAGGCACTAGTCACCAGCCGACTGGAATACGGGAACACCCTCTATGCAGGAATCACAGCCAAACTACTGAAAAGACGCCAGCGCATACAGAATGCCTCCGCTCGACTCGTCCTGGACATCCCCCGCCACAACCACATCTCCGCCCACCTGAGAGACCTGCACTGGCTCCCCATCAGCAAGAGGATCACGTTCAGACTCCTTACCCACGCACACAAAGCTCTCCACGACCTGGGCCCCAAGTTCCTCAACAACCGCCTCACCTTCTACACGCCCACCCGCCAGCTGTGATCGACCAGCCTCGCCCTCGCCACCGTACCACGCATTCCCAGAGCCATCGCCAGAGGAAGATCCTTCTCCTACCTGTTGGCCAAGACATGGAACTCCCTCCCCATTCACCTACGGCTGACCCAGGACCATCTCTCCTTCAGGAAGCAACTCAAGACCTGGCTTTTCGAGCAGTATCGGACCCCTCCCCCCCCCAGTGCCTTGAGACCCAAGCGGGTGAGTAGCGCGCTATATAAATCTGTTTGATTGATTGATTGATTGACTACTCTCATCTACTCCACTTTTATCTACTCAACTGTATGCCAATGTAGTCTACTCCACTCTATACAACTCCACTCTACCACACTCTACTACACTCTACAGTGTACTGTACGCCACTCCACACTACTCCCCGCAATGACACTCTACTCCACTGAACGACACTCTGTGCCCCTTCACTCGACCATACATAACTCCACTCTATAGCATTCAACTGAACACTAGTGTAATCCAGTCTATTTCTTTAACATGTCCAAATATATTTTATATATAGTGTTAAATAGTTTGTGTAATTTTTTTACTGTCCTTTATATTGATTTTATACATTATATAATTTACTACTTTAAACTGTATATATATCATAAAATTTGATATTTTTGGATAATAATAATGTCTACAATTTTTGTTGATATTTTTGCGATCTTCATTAGTATAGGAACACAATATTGTGGCAAACAATATTTTTGAAGACAATATTTTTGTCAACAATATTGTTTACCACAATAATGTGTCATCAAACCTAACTTACAGTGATGTGGCCCAATGGACCTCAGATAGGGGCCTGAGATGGTGAATACTTACGTCTTCCTATTGAGTGTTAAATTCCATTTGCTGTGTCTTGAAGCACATCTGAGGTTGAGGTAATTTGTTTATCAGGGCTATTGAAGGGTCCATTGGGTATTCTGCATGTCATGATATTGTGTAAACTAAGGCTCTGGTTTAGATCGACAAGGTTTTTTCATCACAACAGATGCAACAAGTAAACTTAGTTCAATGCACCAGTGTTTGAATGCGAAAGACAGGTTGTAGCCCTCCACAACACAATTCATAGTTAAGTGATGTCTATGTTTTTGGGTTTCTAACAGTCAGCAGCAGTTGGTGCCAACATACAGTGGTGTGGCAGCACGGGGCAAATAGTAATAAAAAGCACTCAACTATTACTTCAGCTGCAGCTCCCACTACCTGCCGCCTCGGTGCTCTTCTCTTCCGGTAGTCCCTAGGCCAGCACAGGCTCCCAGACTCTCCACCCAATCCAGAAGCTGCTGTCATGCTGTGAGAGAAGTGCCTGGATTGGTCTGAGTGGCCTGGTTTGGTGCTCACTAGATTGGGAGCCTTTGTCATTTCATAACCAAGCTGTACAATACAGCTGGGTTGGAAAAATGTAAGTGCGTTCTGTCTGTTTGGCTGGCCTCACATGGTAGGCCTAAACTGACATGAAACTTACAAGAGATCTCCACTCCTTCCAGTCCTAGTGCTATCAAGAAAGGATTGCCTGGGCATGCCCTGGACTCTGCAGCATTGGCTGCCAGTGAAAACTAAAATGATAATAAAATTGTTTCATTTTTTATTCTGCAGTGGGGCGATTCTCCTCCGCTATTACAAAGGAGCCACCACTGCCAACAGTCCCCAAACAGGGATTCAGAGACGCAGTAGTAATTTGAGAGCCCAGTGTTGTTGTTTCCAATATCACACACAATCACTGCACTAAGAAAAATGCTTTTATGGATCACTAACAGAATATCGGAAACAAATATTGTGTGGACAGAATCTCATGTCAAAAATATGAAGGACCAAACTATTGAGAAGGTAAATGGAAATAGGTAAGTATAGAATTACTATTCTTAACTCCATGTCTACGTACTTTGATGACATATGGTATTGTAAAGGTACATATATGTGCAGTTATATATAGTTAAATTTTGCTTACCTATAGAAATCTTTCGTCATGATATTTTTGTCCTCAATATTCTTGATAGGAAGGTAAAGAGAGAGGGACCTGTGTAAGACTAAAAAGTCAAAAGAAAATCTCCTTTTGAGACTTCAATCAACCACAACTTAGTTTCTACAAACATTCGTTCAAACATTCACCGCAATGGACTCAGACATAATTGCTTAATGGCCCCAACACTGATCAAGTCAAATACAAAAAAAAGTGCCAGATTGTTCAGATCTTTAACTCCAAATGTTTACACATTACATTTAGGGCAACAAATAAAGTGAACAAAAGCTATATAAAAGTGAACAAAATCACTTGAAATCATCAGTTAAAAAAAAAATACTACATAAAAAATGACCAAAATTACACAATAGAAAGATTTTTTCAAAAAGAGGGAGCACACACAAACCTATTATATCTGTCTTTGTATCATGCTAATTTGTGTGAATCAAAGAATGGGACACCTGATTGTTCAAAAGATCATCATCTATTTTATCCATGTGTTCATCAGATTTAGCATAACCTAAGCGTGTTTTGGTGGTTAACACAGACTTTGACCACCTTCTTAAGGACCACACAGTAGGATTACCTTTAGAGCCTCACTTAAACAGGGCCCAGCTTTCCTCTCGGCAAGATTCAACCCCTATACCACAACCAGAACCCTTAGGTCTTGTACAGCCAACCTTCTTAAATGTCCCCGGTTTAGATGTAAAACAAGTGGAGGAAAAACTTTGATCACACTAGGTACCAGGGCCTGGAATTGTCTGCCTCCCCATTTCAGAAAACATAAATTGGAAACTCATTTTAGGAGAGAATTAAAAACTTGGATTTTCTGAGCCCTGGACGCAGTATGTCTATCTCTAATTTAAATATCTTAGGTACAACTGTTCACCTCCATATCAGCGCCAGGATGCTCCTTCCGGAGTGGCAAATTTGCGCTTTATAAATAATACTTTTCATTTCATTTCATTTCATCACCCATACATGATTACATAATATTAAAATACACCAAATGAAAGTGAAAGTTTTTCGTGTTCAATTGGCTCAATTTTCATTTGCATCCAATCTCTTGGCTTAAGCCCAAATCTTAATGAAAGGATCCATGGCTTTGCAAGTGGGCCCAATTGCTTACTTTCTTGATAGATTGCCCACCTAGTTGAGTTGTAAGGCTGCAGAGATTTACAGTTCCTCACTGGGGAAATATAGCCCTTCCTTATGCCAATAGGACCTGTTTTTTCAATTCACAGGGTCTAGGTTCCTAGTGCCTCAGGGATTCTGTGCTGCAAGTATACCTTCACATGTCATAACAGGATTTTCTATGAAGATTTTTGACACAATATTTTGTCCCAATGTAATTTTTTTTCCAACATTCTGTCTAAATCCCTATTATGATTCTGTTGTCTAGCACATGTAAAATAAGCACACAGAATATTATTACACTATTTATGCAGCACTTCAAACAGTAATAAAGTGAAAACAAAACACAAGAAGAATCCCACATCAATCTCGAAAAGTAGATTAAACTTTGGGAAAAACAACAAAAATCAGATAAGTAGAACCAGAAATATGCAATTTTAAAGGTTTTGAAGAAAAGTAGATCTTAGAAAGAAGAAGCACTAATTGTGCTTAACCAGTCATGTAGGTTGGGGTCCAAGTCACAAAGGCCGACTACGATGGAGCGTGAGTCGGATACAGTACTGAGTCTAGTCCGTAGTTATAAAGTATCTTGTGTCCTGGGCATAGAGATGATAAGTCCTTGCATTGGCTTGTGTGGTGTGACTGTCGAGGGGAAGTCGACGAGCACTTGAGATACTGCATCAAGATGCACTGTGTTCCATTGTGTCAGTTCTGTTGAAGCCACCAAACAGAGCTGTGATGCGGGCAACAAGATGCTTTATATCGAGGTCAATGAAGCCTCTAGTGGTGCGAGTACTTGCGTTGAGATGCGTCACGCTGAGTCGAGATGCATCGTTGGGCCAATTGTTGGCATAAATATGTGGTGCGCTGGGTTTGTGCTAGTGAAGCCGCCAATCAGAAGCTACGATGCTCAATCCATTAAGGACTCAAAACATTGTTTGCGTTTGGGATTGTTCTCCATTAAGCCCTTTTTGATGGGCCTTATAAACAGATGAACAGTCTGTTCACTACCACGCTACTGCTAGACCACCGCTTGAGCAAAGAACGCTGATCAGCTCAGGGGTTGGAACCGGAAAGTAATGGCTGGATGCATTTAAAAGAAAATATCAAGCACTTTCGGCTGCACATGAATGAATCAGTTACTTCATGATAAAAGCAACACAAGAGAATATGCAAGATAAGTAATCCAAACATTGAAAAGAAGATTCCCTGAATGCTATAACTGATGTATTCTGATGCTTACCCTTGCAAAGCAAAGTGAGGTCAATTTGAGTGGCCCTGGCTTGTAATTGTACAAGATGAGGATAGCTTTCTGAAGAGTGGAAGTGTATTACCTGCATTCGGATAGCTGGAGGGAGGATACTCAGACACTGAGGTGAGAAAGAAGAGATCAGGCTACATTTAGAAATTCCGAGAGGCCTTTTGTTTATCAAGGAGTTACAGAATACTCCTCCCGAGCAAAGTCGCCTGGTGGATGGCTGTGACAAGGGTTGGGACACCAACTTCAGCTTTACTACATAGTTATAGCTTCTAGGACAGACCTGTTGTCAGCCTGTCCCAAATTGCTGCATCAGGAAGATCCCAAACCACATTTTGGTGTTGAAGCTGAGAGTCACCTCCATTGTTTCCTATAATGTGAAACATTGTCCTATACAAAGGCTACCTCTCCACAGTAGTCTGAGAATGATACAATGTGTCATCCCGCCAGCATAAGACCATAGAAAATTATGTCCAGGTAAGTTTTAATCTGAGAAACAGAGGGGATAACAAATATTACAGCTCATTGGTGACTTTATATTTGGCATCACCTAAAGGAACCAGATGTGATAGCTTGTGGAATGATATTAAAAGTGCTAAACTATACTGTAATCTGCTGTCATATAAAAGTCAATTTGAAAGTGGTGAAATGGTAACCCTTGAAAAAGAGGGAACACAAAATATAACAGCAATGCTTAAGCCATAATAGTGGGTATCCCCATAGAATGAGAGAATGAAATACAAAAGGAAGGGTGCATAGTAACAGAAAAACAGTGTCTTCAACCTGACAACATTAGGCCATGAGAAATTGTGTCCATGCTAGTTTTAACCCTAGAAAAATAGGCGATGGAAAATGTTATACTTCTATGAGGGATTGCATTTGGTATCCACTCAAGGAACCAAATCTGAAAGCTTGTGAAATAAAAAGTGTGAAAATGCAACTTGAATTGGCCAGCTGCTAATAGGTAGCCATTTTAAAGTAGGGGATACCAGACATTCCAGCAATGCCGGAGCCGTAATGTGTGATATCACCATAGTAAAAGATTTTGGAAAACACAGGGCAGGGTGCTATTTGGCAGGAAAGTTCTGTGTTCACCCAGCCAACAGAAGGCCATGTCAAACTGAAACCTTGTAAACTCTAACCCGAGGAACACAGGGGATACCAAATGGTATAGCTTTTATAAGGCAATATATTTTGTATCCCCTAAAGGAACCGGATGTAAAAGCTTTCAGAATGAAATTACAATTGTGAAAATGTACTCTAGTCTGCTATCAAATAAAGGCAACTTCAAGTGGTCAATGGCTAAATGGTCACACATGAAACGTAAGAGACATGAGATATTACAGCAATGGTTGAGCGTCAATAGTTGGTATCCCCATAGTAAACAATGTTGGAAAGCAAAAGGAAGGGTGTTGTTTGGCTTAGAAATACTGTGCTCATCCATCCCATATAGGTCATTATATTTGGTATCCCTTAAGGGAACCAGTTGTAAAATGTTGAGTAATGATTATTATTATTTTTTAAATATATTTTTATTATTTTCTAAACAAAACAGTTGCAGTTTACAACATGGGCAACTGTACATTTAGCAACACATGGTGAAACACCTTTTCTGGGATACTATCTCTTGCTTCTGGTTGCACATCAGAAATGTATAAGAATGCTACCCATGCCAATTGACACTTCTTTAGACATCATAACATCAATCCGAGTCAATGGAGATAGCATCCCCGTCTAGGTCATACAGCGCTAGCTATCCACTTATCATTAGTTCAAATAACACAAAGTGAAATCCTATTCCCTCCCGCTTATCCCTCCCACCTCCTCAATGGCGTAACAATAATGTATCAGCAATGATAACAACAAATCACATTAGTTTGTCCAACTCAGTTGTCCAAAAAACCATTCTGCACTGACAGGGGTAATTGCATGAGTAGAAACATGGGAGCCGTCCTCTTAACGAGGTGCAATCCCTCGAGTTGGAGTGTCTAACCCCGACGTGCCCGAATCGTCATCAGAGTCAGAACGTGGTGCCATCAACAAGTGCAATAGTGCCTCCCAAGCCCTTGCCAGCTCCAGCACCCTATCGCTTTTAGCGCGTGTTGCTAGCTGCAGACGCGTGGATGCCTCGCATTCCGCCCATTTAGGAAAGTCAGTACACCATCTCAGAAAACTAGGGCCCTTCTTGGCCTTCCAGTGGGTTGTGATTTCTCTCTTTGCCAATACAAGCCCCAAATTTAGAAATGTACTTGATATCTTATTCCGAGAGGTATGGGGAAACCAGCGCAGCAAACAATGGCCTATACGGGCTTTGATGTCCCTTTCTGTAATAGCCCGCAGAAGAGCAACCACCTCCTCCCAAAATGTGCCAAGTTGAGGACAATTCCACAGCATGTGGCTGAAATCCGCTCCTACCCTACCGCAACGCGGGCACATAGCCGAAGTCACATTAAAATACTTATTAATTTTTTCCGGCGTAAGGTATGCCCGATGTAGAATAAAAAATTTACCAACTGGAAGCGCGCATTTCTAGTGCCTTTCCATGCACGTTCCACTAGCCCAGCGCTTTTCCCCTCAGGGATTTTGTCACCTAAGTCCACTTCCCACCGCTGCCGAAGCTCTACCAATGGAGTCAGTCGTTCAGTGGTCATTCGGCGATATAAACATGTGACCGCCTTGATGGTGCCAGCGGCCAGGACCACATATTGACAAACCATGGAGGTGGCCGGTTCACTGAGGCCCAATTTCCAATGCGCCTGGATGGCTGTTACGAGCGCTAGGTGCAATAGATAGTCTAACCAAGCCAGATCATATCCATCCTGCAACATCTCATACGGAATCACGGATCTATCTTCATATAGATCTCCCATGGTGGCCAGCCCCCTCTCCGCCCAGTCCCCCAGCTCTGCCCAATTTCCACTGTGCGGTAGAGCCCTACATATCGCCAATGGGAGTTCAGGGGCATACAGATGCTCTATTTGTGCCCGCCGTTGACTTCTATTCCAGGAGAGCTTAAAGGTCCCCATCTCTCGAGTCAGAAAGGAGGCTGGAATTGGCAATTGTAATAATTTTTGGCAAAGTGTTTACCTATTGAACTGAGTCCTTTTCCCCTCATCATCACCACAAAATGACCATGCCACTGCTTGAGTGAGCCACTGTAATTGCGCTGCCAAATATTACGATTCAAAATCAGGGACCGCCAGACCACCCTCCGAACGCGGTCTCATCAGTGTGCTGAAAGCCAGTCTCCGTCGCACCCCTGCCCAAAGTAACCCAACCACCATTGACTGAAGTTGCTTAAAGTTCGACGCTGGAACCCAAATCGGCAGTGTTCTGAAATAGTACAACAATCTGGGGAGCGCCACCATCTTAAGTATGGCCACGTGCCCAGCTACTGATAGTGAAAGTGTGCCCCAGAACTCAATACTACCCTTAAGTGCTCTAATGGTCCTGCCTACATTGCCCTCCAATAAGCCAGTATGGGTATAAAAAATGCGAGTGCCAAGATATGTTAGACATTGTGGCTCCCATTGTACCCCCTGTGTATAATCCCAGCTCTCAGGCTGCAGCGCTGCAGGGAACAGGCAAGTCTTCGCCCAATTTACCTTCAGACTGGCAATTTTGCTAAGGTTCTCCAATAACTCCTTCGTGTCTAGAAGGGCACCGTCACAATCAGCCAAAAACATAAGGAGGTCGTCCGCATATAACGCAATATGGTAAATTTGCTCTTGTACTCTTAACCCTGGATAGTGCGAGCCCATCCTAGCCCGTGCCGCTAGTGGCTCTATGGCCAGAGCAAACAGCAAAGGAGAGAGAGGGCAACCCAAAATCTTGGTAATGATGTATAAAATTTGAAACGTTACTGTAGTCTACTATCAAATAAAAGACAACCTAAAGTGGTCAATGGCTAAAGCAGGGGTCTCCAAACCGGTCCTGGAGGGCCGGATCTGGGCCAGATTTTTAAAATTACTTCATGTATCTCAATGGGGATATCCAAAAAATCTGGTATTTGATCCGGCCCTCCAGGACCGGTTTGGAGACCCCTGGGCTAAAGGGTAACCCATGAAAGGTAGGAGATACATGATATTACAGCAATGCATGAGCCATAATATTTGTTATCCCCATTGCAAACGATGTTTTAAAGCAAAAGGAAAGGTGCTATTTGCCATAGAAATACTGTGCTCATCCATCCAAAGGGAACCAGATGTAAAATCTTGTGGAATCATGTAAAAAGTCTGAAAAGATACTGTAGCCTGCTATAAAATAAAAGGAAACTTCAACTGGTGAGTGGCTAAAGGGTAACCCATGAAACTTAGGTGATGCGAGATATTACAGTAATGCGTGAGCCATAATATTTGCTATTCCCATAGTAAGTGATGTTGGAAAGCAGAAGGAAGGGTGCTATTTAGCATAGAAATACTGTGCTCACCCAATCAACATAAATTTAATCCTGGGAAGTTCTAACCCAAGAAACATAACCAATACCAAATATTATAGCTGGTATAGGCCATTATATATGTTATCCCCTAAGGGAACCAGACGTACAATTTTGTGGAATGATGTCAAACGATACTGTAGTCTGTTAGCAAAGAAAAGACAACTTCAAGTGGTCAATGGCTAATGGGTAACCCATGAAACATAGGGGATACAAGATATTACAGCAACGGAGAAGTGTGGCTCAATGATTAGAGCGGCAGACCCTGATGCAGAGGTCTAGCCCGGAACTAGGGTTCAATTCCCTGCCTCGGCGGGTCTTGGGCTCAAAATTCCACGGACCTGATAATTCTCGCCTGGAGTCCCACTCTGCAACTCTGGGCAATAGCTTGCTTAATCTCCACAACGGCCCCCACAACGCTAAGGATGCCTGGCCTCCACCTTGGGGGGGCCCAGGAGTGGACGCCTCACAGGGAAAGCCAGGATGGGTTCCAGAGCGGTATTCGTACAAGCGCCTTGAGACCCTTGCGGGTGTGTAGTGTGCTATACAAGTATCAATTTACAATTTTTTTTTCAATTTAAATGAGCCATAGTATTTGGTATTCCCATTATAAACGATATTGAAAAGCAAAAGGAAGGGTGCTCTTTCCTATAGAAATACTGTGCTCATCCCTCCGACATAAGACCACGCCAAAATGAATACTGGTAAGTTCTAACCCCAGAAAGACAGGGGATACGAAATATTAAACATGGTAAAAGCCATTATATTTGGTATCCCCTAACGGAACTAGATCTAAACTCTTGTGGAATGATGTAAAAAAATCAGAAAAGCTACTTTTGTCAGCTATCAAATAAAAGGCAACTTCACCTGTTGAATGGCTAAAGGGTAACCAAGGGGATACAAGATATTACAGCTATGCGTGAGGCATAATATTTGGTATCCCCATAGTAAACAGTGTTGGGAAGCAAAAGGAAGGGTTATACTTAGCATAGAAATGCTGTGCTCACCCACCCATAAGACCATGTCAAATTGATTCCTGGTAATTTCTAACCAAAGAAACACACGGGATACCAAATAATATAGCCAGTATAGGCCATTATATATGGTATCCCCTAAGTAAACCGGACCTACAATCTTGTGGAACGATGTAAAAAGATATTAAAAGATACTGTAGTTTGCTATCAAATAAGAGGCAACTTCAACTGGTCAATGGCTAAAGGGTAACACTTGGAACACAGGGGATATGAGATATTACAGCAATGCGTGAGCTATAATATTTGGTATCCCCATTGAAATTAAATTGGAAAGCAAAAGGAAGGGTGCTATTTGGCAAAGAAATACTGTGATCACCCGTCTAACACATGACCTTGCCAAATCGAATCCTGGTAAGTTCTAACCAAAGAAACACAGGAGATACCAAATATTATAGCCGGTATAGGCCATTATATATGGTATCCCCTAAGAAAAGCAGACATACAATCTTGTGGAATTATGGAAAAAATTTAAAAAATATACATTTGTCTGCTATCATATAAAAGGCAACTTCAAGTGGTCAATGACTAATGGGTAACAAAGGAAACGTAGTGAATACAATATATTAAAGCAATGCGTGAGCCATATATTTAGGATCACCATTGTAAAAGATGTTGAAGAGCAAAAGGAATGGTGCTATTTGGCATAGAAATACTGTGCCCACCCATAGCACAAAAGACCATGTCAAATGGAATACTGGTAAGTTGTAACCCCAGAAACACGGGATACCAAATATTATAGCTGGTATAGGCCATTATATATGGTATCCCCATACAGAACCTGACGTACAATCTTGTTGAATAACGTAAAAAATATGAAAAGATACTGTAGTCTCTTATCAAAGAAAAGACAACTTTAAGTGGTCAACGGCTAAAATGTAACCCATGAAACATACGGGATACCAGATATTACAGCAATGCATGAGGCATAATATTTGGTATCCCCATTGTAAACGATGTTGGAAGCAAAAGGAATGGTGCTCTTTGCCATATAAATACTGGGCTCATCCATCCAACATAAGACCATGTCAAATTAAATACTGGTATGTTCTAATCCAAGATACCAAGGGGATCCTGAATATTATAGCCGGTATAGGTCAATGAATATAGTATCCCCTAAGAGATCCGGACGTATAATCTTGTGGAATAATGTACAAAATGTGAAAATATACTATAGTCTGTTATCAAAGATAAGACAACTTCAAGTGGTCAATTGCTAAAGAGTAACTCATTAAACGTAGGGGATACGAGATATTACAGCAATGAGTGAGCCATAACATTTGGTATCCCAATAGTAAACATGTTGGACAGCAGAAGGAAGGTCGCTATTTGACAAGGAAATACTGTGCTCACCCGTCCATATCAATTTGAATACTGGTAAGTTCTAACACCAGAAACACAGGAGATACCAGATATTATAGCCTGTAAAGGCCATTATATAAGGTATTTCCTAAGGGAACCGGATGTAAAATCTTGTGGGAGTCAAGTAAGAAATCTGAAAAGATACTGTAATCTACTATACAATAACAATAAAAGCAACTTTAACTGGTGAACGGCTAAAGGGTAACCAATAAAACATAGGGGATACGAGATATTACAGCAATTCGTGATCCATAGGATTTGGTATCCCCATGGTAAACTATGATGGAAAGCAAAGGAAGGGTTATAATCAGCATAAAATACTGTGCTCTTCCATCCAACATAAGACCATGTCAAATTGAATACTGGTAAGTTCTAACAGCCGGAAAACAGGAGATACCAAATAATATTGCCTGTATAGGCCATTATATATGGTATCCTCTAAGGGAACCGGACGTACAACATTGTGGAATGATGTAAAAAATGTGATAGGTTACTGTAGTCTGCTATCAAGTAAAACACGACTTCAAGTGGTCAATGGCTAAAGGGTAGCCTATGAAACGTAGGGGATACAAGATAATACAGCAATGAGTGAGCCATATTATTTGGTATCCCCATAGTAAACGATGTTGGAAAGCAAAAGAAGGCAGCTATTTGGCACAGAAGTACTGTGCTCACCCATCCAACATAAGACTATGTCACATTGAATCCTGGTAAGTTCTAACCCAAGAAACACAGGGGATACCCAATATTATAGGTGGTATGGGCCATTATATAAGGTATCCCCTGAGGGAACCGGACATACAATCTTGTGGAACAATGTAAAGAATGTGAAAAGTTACTGTAGTCTGCCATCAAGTAAAAGGCGACTTCAAGTGGTCAATGGCTAAAGAGTAACCCATTAAACGTAGGGGATACAAGATATTACAGCAATGACTGAGCCATAATATTTGGTATCCCCATGGTAAACTATGATGGAAAGCAAAGGAAGGGTTGTAATCAGCATAAAAATACTGTGCTCTTCCATTTAACATAAGACCATGTCAAATTGAATACTGGTAAGTTCTAACACCACAAAAACAGGGGATACCAAATATTATTGCCGGTATAGGCCATTATATATGGTATCCCGTAAGGGAACAAGACATACAATCTTGTGGAAAGATGTAAAAAATGTGAAAGGTTACTGTAGTCTGCTATCAAGTAAAACACAACTTCAGTGGTCAATGACTACAGGGTAGCCTATGAAATGTAGGGGATACTAGATATTACAGTAATGAGTGAGCCATAATATTTGGTATCCCCATTGTAAACGATGTTGGAAAGCAAAAGGAAGGCCGCAATTTTGGCATAGAAGTACTGTGCTCACCCATCCATCATAAGACCATGTCAATTTGAATACTGGTAAGTTTCTAACCCCAGAAACAAGGGGATACCAGATATTATAGCCCGTATAGGCCATTATATATGGTATCCCCTAAGGGAGCCAGACATATAATCTTGTGGAACCATGTAAAAAATGTGAAAAGTTACTGTAGTCTGCTATCAAGTAGGAGGGGACTTCAAGTGGTCAATGGTTAATGGGTAGCCCATGAAACGTAGGGGATACAAGATATTACAGCAATATGTGAGCCATAATATTTGGTATCCAGATAGTAAACGTGTTGGACAGCAAAAAGAAGGTCGCCATTTGAAAAGGAAATAATGTGCTCACCCATCCAACATAAGTTCATATTAATTTGAATACTGGTAAGTTCTAACACCAGAAACACCGGGGATACCAGATATTATAGCCAGTAAAGGCCATTTTATAAGGTATTCCCTAAGGAAACCGGATGTAAAATCTTGTGGGAGTCATGTAAGAAATCTGAAAAGATACTGTAATCTGCTATACAATAACAATAAAAGGCAACTTTAACTGGTGAATGGCTAAAGGGTAACCCAAGAAACGGACGGGATATAAGGGATTACAGCAATACGTGAGCTATAATATTTAGTATCCCCATAGTAACCGATGTTGGAAAGCAAAAGAAGGCAGCTATTTGGCACAGAAGTACTGTGCTCACCCATCCAATAAAAGACTATGTCAAGTTGAATCCTGGTGACTTCTAACCCAAGAAACACAGGGGATACCAAATATTATAGGTGGTATGGGCCAATATTTAGGTTATCCCCTGATGGAACCGGACATGCAATCTTGTGAAACAATGTAAAGAATGTGAAAAGTTACTGTAGTCTGCCATCAAGTAAAAGGCGACTTCAAGTGGTCAATGGTTAAAGGGTAACCCATGAAATGTAGGGGATACAAGATATTACAGCAAGGGGTGAGCCATAATATTTGGTATCCCCATAGTAAACGATGTTGGAAAGCAAAAGGAAGGCCACTATTTGGCACTAAGTACTGCACTCACCCATCCAACATAAGACTATGTCAAATCGAATCCTGGTAAGTTCTAACCCAAGAAACACAGGGGATACCGAATATTATATGTGTATGGGCCAATATAATGGTATCCCCTAAGGGAACCATACGTACAATCTTGTGGAATTATGTAAAAAATGTGAAAAGATACAGTAGTCTGCTATCAAGTAAAACACAACTGCAAGTGGTCAATGGCTAAAGGGTAACCCATAAAACGTAGGGGATACGCGATATTACAGCAATTTGTGAGTTATAATATTTAGTATCCCCTTAGTAAACGATGTTGGAAAGCAAAAGGAAGGGCGCTATTTGACATAGAAGTACTGTGCCCACCCATGCAACAAGAGACCATGTCAAATTGAATACTGGTATGTTCTAACCCAAGTAACACAGGATATACCAAATATTATAGGTGGTATGAGCCATTATATAAGGTATCCCCTGAGGAAACCGGATGTACAATCTTGTGGAATGATGTAAAAAATGTGAAAAGATACTGTTTTCTGCTATCAAATAAAAGACAACTTCAACTGGCCGATGGCTAAAGGATAACCCATGAAACATAGGGGATACAAGATATTACAGAAATGCGTGAGCCATAATATTTGGTGTCCCCATAGTGAACGATGTTGGAAAACAAAAGGAAGGTTGCTATTTGGCATATAAGTACTGTGCGCACCCATCCAACTTAAGACCATGTCTAATTTAATCCTGGTAAGTTCTAAACAAAGGAACACTGGGGGCACCACATATTATAGCCGGTATAGGCCATAATATTTGGTATCCCTTAAGGGAACCGGATGTAAAATCTGGTGGAATGATGTAAAAAACGGTGAAAAGTTACTGTAGTCTGCTATCAAGTAAAAGGCGACTTCAAGTGGTCAATGGTTAAAGGGTAACCCATTAAATGTAGGGTATACAAGATATTACAGCAATGCGTGAGCCATAATATTTGGTATCCCCATAGTAGTCAATGTTGAAAAGCAAAAGAAAGGGTGCTATTTGGCATGGAGATACTGTGCTCACCCATCCAACAAATGGCCATGTCAAATTACATCCTGTCAAGTTCTAACCCGAAAAACCCAGGGGATACCAGATATTATAGGTGGTATATCCCATTATATATAGTGTCCCCTGAAGGAACCGGTTTTAAAATCTTGTGAAATGATGTATAAACTGTGAGAAGCTACTGTAGTCTGCTATCAAATAAATGTCAACTTAAACTGTTTAATGGCAGAATGGTAGCCCATGAAATGTAGGGGATACGAGATATTACAGAAATGCGTGAGCCATAATATTTAGTATTTCCATAGTAACCGATGTTGGAAAGCAAAAGGAAGGGTGCTCTTTGGCATAGAAATACTGTGCTCACCCATCCAACAAACAACCAAGTCAAATTAAATCCTGTTAAGTTTTAACCCGAGAAACCCTGGGGATACCGGATATTATAGGTGGCATATCCCATTATATATAGTAGTGTCCCCTGAATGAACCGGTTGTAAAATCTTGTGGAATTATGTTTAAAAAGTGAAAAGCTATTGTAGTTTGCTTTCAAATAAATGTCAACTTCAACTGTTTAATGGCACAATGGTAGCCCATGAAATGTAGGGGATACGACATATTACAGCAATGCGTAAGCCATAATATTTAGTATCTCCATAGTAACCAATGTTGGAAAGCAAAAGGAAGAGTGCTCTTTGGCATAGAGCTACAGTTCTCACCCATCCAACATAACACCATGTCTAATTGAATCCTGGTCATTTTTAACCCTGAGAAACACAGGGGATACCAAATATTATAGGTGGTATTGCACATTATGTATGGTATGCCCTAAAGGAACCGGTTCTAAAATGTTGTGGAATGATGTATAAAATGTGAAAAGCTACTGTAGTCTGCTATCAAATAAATGTCCCCCTCAACTGGTTAATGGCTGAATGGTAGTCCATGAAATCTAGGCGATACCAGATATTACAGCAATGTATGAACCATAATATTTGGTATCCCCATAGTAACCGAAGTTGGAAAGCAAACGGGAGGGTGCTTTTTGGCATATAAATACTGTGCTTACCCATCCAACATAACACCATGTCAAATTGAATCCTGGTAAGTTTTAACCAGAGAAACACACGGGATATCAAATATTATAAGTGGTATTGCAAGTTATATATGGTATCCTCTAAAGGAACCGGTTCTAAAATGGAATGATATAGAAAATGTGAAAAGCTACTGTAGACTGCTGTCAAATAAATGTCCACCTCAACTGGTCAATGGCTGAATGGTAGTCCATGAAATCTTGGGGCTACCAGATATTACAGCAATATGTGAGCCATAATATTTGGTATCCCCATAGTAATCAATGTTGAAAAGCAAAAGAAAGGGTGCTCTTTGGCACAGAGATACTGTGCTCACCCATCCAACAAACCACCATGTCAAATTAAATCCTGTTAAGTTCTAACCCGAGAAACCTAGGGGATACCGGATATTATAGGTGGCATATGCCATTATATATAGTATCCCCTAAAGGAACCGGTTGTAAAATGTTGTGGAATGATGGATACAATGTGAAAAGGTGCTGTAGTCTGCTATCAAATAAATGATAAGTTCAACTGGTCAATGGCTGAATGGTACTCCATAAAATGTAGGGGATACGAGATATTACAGCAATGGTTAAGCCATAATATTTGGTATCCCCATAGTAATGAATGTTGAAAAGCAAAAGAAAGGGTGCTACTTGGCATAGAGATAGTGTGCTCACCCATCCAACACATGGCCATGTCAAATTAAATCCCGTCAAGTTCTAACCCGAGAAACCCATGGAATTCCAGATATTTTAGGTGGTATATCCCATTATATATAGTATCCCCTTAAGGAACCTTTTGTAAAATCTTGTGGAATTATATATAAAATGTGAAAAGGTACTGTAGTCTGCTGTCAAATAAAAGTCAACTTCAACTGTTTAATGCCCGAATGGTAGCCCATGAAATGTAGGGGATACAAGACCTTACAGCAATGCGTGAGCCATAATATTTAGTATCCCCATAGTAACCGATGTTGGAAAGCAAAAGAAAGGGTGCTCTTTGGCACAGAAATACTGTGCTCACCCATCCAACAAACAACCATGTCAAATTAAATCCTGTTAAGTTCTCACCCGAGAAACCCTGGGGATACTGAATATTATAGGTGGCATATCCCATTGTATATAGTGTCCCCTGAAGGAACTGGTTGTAAAATCTTGTGGAATTATGTTTAAAATGTGAAAAGCTATTGTAGTCTGCTTTCAAATAAATGTCAACTTCAACTGTTTAATGGCAGAATGGCAGCCCATGAAATGTAGGGGATACAAGATATTACAGCAATGCCTGAGCCATAATATTTGGTATCCCCATAGTAATCAATGTAGAAAATCAAACAAAAGGGGGCTCTTTGGCATAGAAATACTGTGCTCACCCATCCAACAAACGACCATAACAAATTAAATCCTGTCAAGTTCCAACCAGCGAAACCCAGGGGATACCAGATATTATAGGAGGTATATCCCATTATATATAGTATCCCCAGAAGGAACTGGTTGTAAAATCTTGTGGAATGGTGTATAAAATGTGAAAAGCTACTGTAGTCTCCTATCAAATAAATGTCCACCTCAACTGGTCAGTGGCTGAATGGTAGTCCATGAAATATAGGGGATACCAGATATTACAGCAATGTGTGAGCCATAATATTTGGTATCCCCATAGTAACCAAAGTTGGAAAGCAAACGGGTGGGTGCGTTTTGGCATATAAATGCTGTGCTTACCCATCCAACATTACACCATGTGAAATTGAATCCTGGTAAGTTTTAACCCAGGAAACACAGGGGATACCACATATTGTATGTGGTATTGCCCATGATATATGGTATCCCCTAAAGGAACCGGTTCTAAAATGGAAAGATGTATAAAATGTGAAAAGCTACTATAGTCTGCTATCAAATAAATGTCCACCTCAACTGGTCAATGGCTGACTGGTAGTCCATGAAATCTAGGGGCTATCTGCCAGATATTACAGCAATTTGTGAGCCATAATATTTGGAATCCCCATAGTAATCAATGTTGAAAAGCAAAAGAAAGGGTGCTATTTGGCATGGAGATACTGTGCTCACCCATCCAACAAATGGCCCTGTCAAATTACATCCTGTCAAGTTCTAACCCGAGAAACCCAGGGGATACCAGATATTATAGGTGGTATATCCCATTATATATAGTGTCCCCTGAAGGAACCAGTTTTAAAATCTTGTGAAATGATGTATAAACTGTGAGAAGCTACTGTAGTCTGCTATCAAATAAATGTCAACTTCAACTGTTTAATGGCAGAATGGTAGCCCATGAAATGTAGGGGATACGAGATATTACAGAAATGCGTGAGCCATAATAATTAGTACTCCCATAGTAACCGATGTTGGAAAGCAAAAGGAAGGGTGCTCTTTGGCATAGAAATACTCTACTCACCCATCCAACAAACAACCAAGCCAAATTATATCTTGTCAAGTTTTAACCCGAGAAACCCAAGGGATACCGAATATTATAGGTGGCATATCCCATTATATATAGTAGTGTCCCCTGAATGAACCGGTTGTAAAATCTTGTGGAATGATGTTTAAAAAGTGAAAAGCTATTGTAGTTTGCTTTCAAATAAATGTCAACTTCAACTGTTTAATGGCAGAATGGTAGCCCATGAAATGTAGGGGATACGACATATTACAGCAATGCGTAAGCCATAATATTTAGTGTCCCCATAGTAACCAATGTTGGAAAGCAAAAGGAAGAGTGCTCTTTGGCATAGAGCTACTGTTCTCACCCATCCAACATAACACCATGTCTAATTGAATCCTGGTCATTTTTAACCCGAGAAACACAGGGGATACCAAATATTATAGGTGGTATTGCACATTATGTATGGTATGCCCTAAAGGAACCGGTTCTAAAATGTTGTGGAATGATGTATAAAATGTGAAAAGCTACTGTAGTCTTCTATCAAATAAATGTCCATCTCAACTGGTCAATGGCTGAATGGTAGTCCATGAAATCTAGACGATACCAGATATTACAGCAATGTGTGAGCCATAATATTTGGTATCCCCATTGTAAACGAAGTTGGAAAGCAAACGGGAGGGTGCTTTTGGCATGGAAATGCAGTGCTTACCCATCCAACATAAGACCATGTCAAATTGAATCCTGGTAAGTTTTAACCAGAGAAACACAGGGGATATCAAATATTATAAGTGGTATTGCAAGTTATATATGGTATCCCCTAAAGGAACCGGTTCTAAAATGGAATGATATATAAAAATGAAATGTGAAAAGCTACTGTAGACTGCTGTGAAATAAATGTCCACCTCAACTGGTCAATGGCTGAATGGTAGTCCATGAAATCTAGGGGATACCAGATATTACAGCAATATGTGAGCCATAATATTTGGTATCCCCATAGTAATCAATGTTGAAAAGCAAAAGAAAGGGTGCTCTTTGGCATAGAGATACTGTGCTCACCCATCCAACAAACCACCATGTCAAATTAAATCCAGTTAAGTTCTAAACAGAGAAACCTAGGGGATACCGGATATTATAGGTGGCATATGCCATTATATATTGTATCCCCTAAAGGAACCGGTTGTAAAATGTTGTGGAATGATGGATAAAATGTGAAAAGGTGCTGTAGTCTGCTATCAAATAAATGATAGCTTCAACTGGTCAATGGCTGAATGGTAGTCCATGAAATGTAGGGGATACGAGATATTACAGCAATGGTTAAGCCATAATATTTGGTATCCCCATAGTAATGAATGTTGAAAAGCAAAAGAAAGGGTGCTACTTGGCATAGAGATACTGTGCTCACCCATCCAACACATGGCCATGTCAAATTAAATCCTGTAAAGTTCTAACCCGAGAAACCCATGGAATTCCAGATATTTTAGGTGGTATATCCCATTATATATAGTATCCCCTGAAGGAACCTATTGTAAAATCTTGTGGAATTATATATAAAATGTGAAAAGGTACTGTAGTCTGCTGTCAAATAAAAGTCAACTTCAACTGTTTAATGCCCGAATGGTAGCCCATGAAATGTAGGGGATACAAGACCTTACAGCAATGCGTGAGCCATAATATTTAGTATCCCCATAGTAACCTAAGTTGGAAAGCAAACGAGAGGGTGCGTTTTGGCATAGAAATACTGTGCTTACCCATCCAACATAAGACCATGTAAGATTGAATCCTGGTAAGTTTTAACCCAAGAAACACAGGGGATACCAAATATTATAGGTGGTATTGCCCATTATGTATGGTATCCCCTAAAGGAACCGCTTCTAAAATGTTGTGGAATGATGTATAAAATGTGAAAAGCTACTGTAGTCTGCTATCAAATAAATTTCCACCTCAACTGGTCAATGGCTGAATGGTAGTCCATGAAATCTAGGGGATACCAGCTATTACAGCAATGTGTGAGCCATAATATTTGGTATCCCCATAGTAACTGAAGTTGGAAAGCGAACGGAAGGGTGCGTTTTGGCATAGAAATACTGTGCTCACCCATCCAACAAATGACCATGTCAAATTAAATCCTGTTAATTTCTAACCAGAGAAACACAGGAGATACCAAGTATTATAGCTGGTGTAGCCCATATTATATGGTATCCCCTAATGGAACCGGATGTAAAATAATGTGAAAAGCTACTGCTGTCTGCTATCAAATAAATGTCCACCTCAACTGGTCAATGGCTGAATGGAAGCACATGAAATGTAGGGGATACGAGATATTACAGCATTGCGTGAGCCATAATATATATTTTTTTTGTAATTTGTTTATTCGTTTTCTGCTTACAGTACAACAGTAAAAGAAAGTGCAATAGAAACATACATTATGACCAGTACAATCCAAAACTGATATCAATGATACATGCATGACCTCCAGAATTCCTGCGCTGACAGCGCTGTAATGTTATCATATACAATGTAGTAGATTGATACAGTACAATTCTTTCCGTAGCTCATGTTCCCGCCCCGTCATCCGGTGAGTTCATATATTCTGTAAAATAAGACCAATAGTCTTTTGACCTGGACCCCATTGGTAGTTCTTCCTCCTACGTAAGCAGTTTATCTCAGTAGCTTGCCATATCTCGCAACCATTGAAGGGTTGTGGGCACCCTTTTGCTGTTCCAGCATTGCGCAATTTGTCTTTTTGCAAGTAGTAATGATACAGCACTAAATTTGCGTTCACTAGCCTTTACGTGTGGTGTGATACCAAGTACACAGGACCGTATCTCGCATTCCAGCTCGACGCCAATCATGACAGACAGTTTAGCCACAATCTCCCTCCGAAAATCGAGAATTTTCGGGCAGTACCAAGCTAGATGTGCGAAATCTGCTCCCTCACCACCACATCTTTTACATCTGTCTTCATCTTGCAACCCACATTTGTACACTTTGGCAGGTGTATAATACGCCTGATGGAGGAACTTGTAATGAATGATACGTAGATTTCCGTTGAGTATCTGTACTAAGGCGCAGGTATGTCGCCATTCGCGCTCTGTCAATGGGTCTGTTAGTGCCGCTTCCCATCGTGTCTTAGCCTTGTCTGTGGTGTATGGTATTTCTGCCTGTGCTGTGGCGTACAGCCTTGATACTAAATGTGATCATCCTTGAGTTTGGAGTATGAGTTGCAGCGTGTTTAGACAGTCTGGTTCATTGGGGGAATGTAGGAAAAGGTTCTGTCAGGGCTCTCTTCAGTCTGTAATGAGTAAAGCAAAATAGTTGTGTTTTGTTTTGTATGTATTCACGATCCTGAATGTCCCTAAATTTCCCTTCGGTGAACAGGTCCCCCATCTTTTCTATGCCTATGCTACGCAGAAGCGACATTCCTACACTTTCGCTTGTGACCGACAGCGCCTGGTGGTGGTGTAGTGGCATTTCTGGAGCGTATAGCGGGAGTTTGTTCGCTAATTGTCCTAGTTTACACCATGCTTTCACTGTGGTGTCGATCGTATTTATATCGCTCGCATGTAGGGGCTGCCGCACATGTGTTAAAATGGCTGATAATGGGATAGTTTTGGCGTCACCTTCTTCTACAGCAGTGTGGGTGAGATACGGTATCTCATGGTACCAGTAGGCTGCATAGTGTGCCTGAGCACATAACTAATACAATAGGAAGTCTGGCACCGTGTACCCCCCTCTGTCATATGGGAGAGTTAATGTTCTGAGGTCCATGCGAGCCTGTTTACCCACCCATATGAGCTATAACACCAGTGATTTTATGCGCCGGAACACCTCTCCAGGAGGAGGAATAGGTATGTTATTAAAGAGATAAAGGAATTTGGGTAAGATGTTCATTTTTACAATCGCGATGCGATCCGCCAGTGATAACGGTAGTTGCGTCCATCGTTTCACTTTGTCTTCTAATTTGGAGATTGTGCACCCATAATTTGAGCAGATTACTACCTCTGGATCCCTGTGGTACCAGACTCCTAAATAGCATATGGGGTCCGATTGCCACTCTAAGGGGAAGTCAGAGTCGTGTGGAATAGTCGTGTCGGTAAGAGGGATGATTGATGATTTGGACCAGTTAATGGTTAGGCCGGAGTGTCCCCCAAATTTAATATATTCTCTCAACAACGGGTTCAGATGCACTGCAGGGTCCCTAACATACAATAACATATCATCTGCATAGGAGGAGATATGTAGAGGTCTAGATGGGAACTGCAAAGCGGATGATTTGTATTTCTGTCGGATCCGGCAGGCTAGCAGTTCTAAGGCAAGAGCAAATAGCAGGGGCGATAGTGGGCATCCCTGCCTGGTGCCACGCTCAATGTCGAAAGCGTCCGAAACGTACCCATTGACTCTAACCCTGGCACGTGGTTTTGTATATATCAGGGATACCCATTGTACGAAGCGTTTGGGAAAGCCCATTCTATGTAGTTTAGTGATTAGGTAGCGCCATTCTATAGAATCAAACGCTTTGGCGGCGTCCAGCATCACTGCTGCGGCTCTCGTGGTAGGTGTGAGATAGTGGGAGAGGGCAAATAGAGTCCTCGTGTTGTGCGATGTGGATCGTGTCGGGATAAAGCCTGCTTGATCAGGTAGTACCAGGTGTGTCATCAATGGGTTCAACCTGATCGCCAATATTTTTGCTAAGATTTTGGAATCTGCATTGATAAGCGACAGCGGCCTGTATGAGTCACATGCCTCCAGGTCCTTGGAGGGTTTTAAGAGGGTTATAATTACTGCCTCCCTTATCGTTAGGGGTAGTTCTGCCTGCTCAAAAGCCGCGCCATACATTGCAACTAAGTAAAGGGCTAGAACGTCTACGTATTGTTTATAAAATTCGTTGGTGAACCCGTCTGGGCCAGGTGCTTTTCCGTTTGGTAAGGCCTTTATCACATCAGTGACTTCCTCTACTGTTATAGGGGATGCTGGGTATTCCCTCAGTCCATCCGATAACCATGCAATCGTCACGTCCTCTAGATAGGCGAAAGTGTAATCCGCCAATGCCGTCTTCTGTGATCTATATAAGGTGCTATATGTGTGAGTGAATAATTTCAGAATGCCTGTCGCTTGTGTGTGTAATGTGCCATCAGCGGATTTGACATGCAAGATTGCTGTGTGACTCTTACCCTCACATAGTTTAGCTGCGAGTACTCGGCCGGGTCTGCCACCCTCCCCGAAAGCTCTGGCCACGTGTGTCTTGTTAAGGTATTTCATCTCATCTTCGACTAAGGTTTGATGTTCTGTGTGTACTTGGTGTAATTCACCCAGTAATGAAAGGTTGTGCGTGCTTAC
This sequence comes from Lissotriton vulgaris, assembly GCF_964263255.1. NCBI lineage: Eukaryota > Metazoa > Chordata > Amphibia > Caudata > Salamandridae > Lissotriton > Lissotriton vulgaris. Next base: position 1,432,143,734 of record NC_141693.1, on the reverse strand, counting down.
AAAGGCTGACTCAAGATCTTTCATGCGCTCTTCTCGTTTTTGTATTTGCTGTCTTATGTCCCTCAAGACGCCTACCGTGATGCTCATGCACACCCCCCGTATCGTGGCCTTGAACACCTCCCACAGAGTGCACGGGTCATCCGTCTCCGGTTCAATAATCTGAAAATATTCCTTGATCACTTTAAGAATAGTGTCAGCATAAACGTTGTCTGTCAGTGCTCTCGAATTGAATCTCCAATGAAAAGGGGGTGGTGTGTAGTTCGGAATTGTGAGCTTCAATAGAACCGGGTTGTGGTCTGATAGTGTCCTGGGAAGAACAGTTATATCCGATAGCCATAGTGCAATGCTATTTGTGCCTAACCAGTAATCAATATGTGACCAACTATTATGTAGGACGTTAACATGTGGCGCTCCTGGTACATTTGGGTGTTTGTGTCTCCACAGATCTGTAAGTGATAAATCATTTAATATATGCATGAGTTTTGCCCTAGCACGTTTGTGTGGTTTGGTGGAATTAGAGGATCGGTCTGTTCTATCCACCAGCGTTACATTCCAGTCACCACCCCATATGATCTGTGTGTCTAGTAATGTGTGCATGTGTTCCCATATCCCCTGAAAAAATTCTGGGGCGTCCACATCTGGACCGTAAATATTAGCCAGTGTCACTCTTTGGCCTCGCAGTATGCCTGTTACTGTAACGTATCTACCATTAGGGTCTGTTATCACTTATTGGGTTGTAAAATTTGTGCCCTTACAAATTAGCGTCATTACTCCTCTCGAGTAAGACGAGTAAGTGGATGCGTATGTTGCTTCCGCCCAGTGTTTGCCTATAGTCTGATGTGTGCCAGGAGCAATATGTGTTTCTTGTAGGAATGCTACGTCTATGGCCCATCTATTCAAATAGGCAAACACCTGTCTGATTTTATTAGGTTGTGTGAAGCCTCTAACATTCCACATGAGGATGTTTACATGAGGTCTACAAGTATTGCGTGTCATTTGCGTCATGGAGAAGGAGAGTATCCATAAATACTAGGGCGATGTATTACAAGAACAGAACCACGGGACTTTTGGTAGTACGGTGTTACATGTGATATCAGTACAATCTTTGTCGCAATTGGAGGTTGTATCACATATTTCAATTGACTTGGTCTATGAACTTTAACATCCCAGTGTACCCACCCGTTCCCACCCACTCCAGCAACCCAATCTTGCTGAAGCCTATTACCCATCAGAACAACTCCCAATAACATAACTAGGTTGGGGATCACCCTTGTGGAGGACCGCTTGGGGCACATCTCGCCATCCAACTTAATGGATGTGGACAGCTCTAAACATCAGCATCATTGAACGTACATTGCAGGGATAACCAGCATATCACATAATCTCTTAATATTCATAGTTAACCACCTTTGAATCAAGTACCCCAAAAATCTAATTGGCTATAACAGTCGCTGATGAGAATATAAGCCATACAGTCAAACGGAGTCGACAATGCTATGGAAGAAACCATAAACTGCAAGGTAAAAGCTTATTCATCACAACTGAGGGCGCTCTGTCGTGCTGTGTCCATAGAACATGGTGAACATGTGCCATTCCAACAAATATAATATCAGTCGTAATTATGTAGTTCATGTTGGGGACTCATTGCGATCATCAGCGCATAAGGCATAGTTTGCTGTTATGCAGTACAAACATGTCAAATCCCCTCATAAAGTTTGGGAGTGAGTCTCAGTTGTGCCACATCGCGCCCATGTCAACAGCTGGCATGCGAGTACATGAAACAAAAAGATAGGGACGTAATATTTAGATAAAAACGTTCCTTTGCCAATAGCACAGGGCGCAGATAGTCAGAATGGCGCCAAAGTAGGAGGTTACCATGCCTCAGCACCTCGTTGAAGCAAAGAAAAAGATAAGAAGGCCTTACCGCCGCGTGGGCATCAACCTTGCCAGATCAGCAGCTCATGTTCATTCAGAGTCTTGTTGTTGTTCTCTGTGCGCCGATTCTTTGTTCTGCTTCACCACTTTTTTAACGAACTCTTGCGCAGCTTTCGGATTCGACAGTATGACCGCCTTTCCATCCCACATCACCCGCAGTCTGGCCGGGTATAACATGGAATACGTTATGTGCAGATCACGAAGCTTCGCCTTCACAGCCAAGAATTCCTTCGCGCTTGTTGGACCGCTACGGTGTGGTCCGGGTAGAACTCAAGGTGGTTCCCCTGGTGAGTGATAGTGCCTTTTTCACGTGCTAGTCGCAGAAGAGTGTCACAATCCCGATAACTCAATATTCTGGCAACTATGGGTCGTGGCGGGGCTCCTGTTGGTGGTCGGGGCGCGAGTGAGCGATGGGCTCTTTCCACGACGAATATAGGCGACAGTGCCTCTGCTCCAAATATTTCTTTACATAATTGTTCCACGTACAATTCCATATGGCCAGTGTTCGTCGTTTCTGGTAAACCTGCGATGCGTACGTTGTTACTCTTGAGTGCGCTTCTAACTCCTCTGCTTTTGCTTTGATGACATCTAAAACGCGTTCCATGCCGGCACATCTGTTCGTGGTAGTATGTGATTCGTCCTCAACTGCAGATATGCGCGTCTCGGCCGTTTCCAATCGTTCGCCATGTTTCTCCAACTTGGCCGCCATGTTATCCACGCGGCATGTCAGGTTGTCTAGCTTACCATTGATGTCCTGCAAGTTCGACTGAAAAGCTAGTAGTATCTTTTCCATATTGTTGGTTGGTGTTTGTTCTGCCCCTGTGGCGGTGCTCGCCATTTCTTCAGTGCTTTTTGGAGCTTTTTTGTTTTTGACATTTATCTTCGGTTGCTGCCTGTCTGGACGTACCATGTCTGCTAAGAGTGCCGACACTGGACCGGTGATGGTGGTCGTGACCTTCGTCTTGTGTGTGCTTGTCGCCATCTATACAATGGTATTATATCAGCAAATTGCCTCAGAGCGGTCGGGCGTATGTTGAAGCAGCACAGCACCTGTCGTAGGTGCAGTAGATGATAGGTTTTGAGCACCAATTTTGGGCAGTCCTGTCAGGTAGCGCTAACGGTACTGTGCCTTGGCTCACCTCAATGGCTATTCTGAAGTGAGTCCTATGCGTTGCTGCAATGCATATGCCGAGTGCGCTTTACGTTGTTGCGAGGTGATGATCTGTTCCAATTTAATCAGGATGCATTGACTCAGAAGAGCGGCAGATCAGTGGAGCGCTTTTCGCTTAGCGTGTGACATTGAACGCTGTGTGTTTTGTTCGCACTTTCGTGTCCGTGCTTTACACCAAGTTGCAGGTTCGGTGTCACCAGGAATCGCACGGTTTCGTAATATATACCCTGCATCAGGCTCTGTGACAGGGGCGCTAAGTAATGATGTTCCACACGCTACAGTCCGATCTTGGAGCTAACTGCGGTGTTTATTGGCAGTTATCACAGTTCTGCTACAACAGGTGCCGCCATTTTGCATTAGCATACCGGGGTTATTCTAGGCACCTCGCCCCGCTCAGTCTTGCGTTAGAACTCTGCATTGGGGAGTGAAGTGGTGCCGGGATCTCCGCTATGGGTGCAGGGCGAACAGGTCAGCACATAACGATCATGCTAGCGCACCCACCGTCTGTTGCCGATCATAAGGTGTCCATTAAGTGCTTGTTGGCTCCGGTAGAGGCATTTTGCTGCAGTCTCGTGAAATCGGCAATCCTGTTAGTGGGAAAGCGTCGCGTTGGTCCAGCGATACCTTCCCATTCGATTTGCTGTGCTCCGATGGTTATTTGGAGGGCATTTAGTTGGTGTAAACCCTTTTTGTGTACGGCTGACCGGCGGAGCTGCGGCGCTAACCAGCCATTCCGCTGTGCGCCCCCTAGCGCCTCACCGAGCCATAATATTTAGTAAACCCATAGTAACCGAAGTTGGAAAGCAAACCGAAGGGTGCGTTCTGGCAAAGAAATACTGTGCTTACCCATCCAACATAAGACCATCCAACGTATGTTATAACCAGAGAAACACAGGAGATACCAAATATTATAGCTGGCATAGCCCATTATATTATGGCATCCCCTAACGGAACTGGTTGTAAAACCTTGTTGAATTATGTATAAAGTCTGAAAAGCTAATGTAGTCTGCTATCACATAAAAGGCAACTTCAACTGGTCAATGGCTAAAAGATGACACATGAAACATTGGGGATACGAGATATTACAACAATGCATGAACTATAATATTTTTTATTCCCATAGTAAGAGATGTTAGAAATCTCAAGGAAGGGTGCCAGTGGGCAGACAAATACAGTCGTTACCAATCCAACATAAGACTATGTCCATTGTAATTCTGTTATGTTTTAAGCCTAAAATCTCAGGTGATATTAAATATTATATTCTGTGTTAACCATTATATTATGTATCCCCAAAATTAACTTGTAATGAAAGCTTGTGAAATACATTCGAAAGTACTAAAAGATACTGGTATTTGGCGTCAAATAAAAGACATTTTCAATGTGTTAATTGTTAAAAGGTAAACCATGAAAAGTAGGAGATACATAATATTATAGGAAAAAAAGATCCGCATGGTGTCCACATCGAAAGAGACTCTGGAATACACATGAAAATGCTGCGATAAGGCAGAAAAACACTCTGTTCACTAAGGACATGTCAAATTGTGTCCTGGTAAGCTTTAACCCTAATAACATATGGAATAGCAAGAATTTGTAGCCCGTGTTGGCCATTATATGTGTTATCCCCAAAGAAACCAGCTTGGAATGCAATTAAAAGTGCTTGAAGATACTGTAATCTGCTGTCAAATAAAAGGCAATTTTAACTTGTCAATGGTCAAAACGGCAGCTTTAAAAACTAGAGGATAGCAGATATTACATAACTGCATGTTCCACAATATATAGTTCCCCATTTAAAGAGAGAATGGAAAACATAAACAAGTGTGCGATGTGTCAGAAAAGCATTGTGTTTCCCACAACATTATAAGACCATGTCAAATTGTATCCTGGTACTTTTTAACCCAAGGAACATTGGATACCAAATATTATATCCCTTATAGGTCATTATATTTGGTATCCCCTAATGGAACCAGAAGTGAAAGCTTGTGGAAGTGTATCAAAAGTGCTAATACATACTGTAATCTCCTATTGAATAAAAAGCCATTTCAACTGGTAAATAACTAAAAGATAAGCCTTGAAATGTATGGAATACAAGATATAGCAATAAATGAACAATAATATTTTGCGTCCCAGTAGAAGATGATGTCGGAAAACACAATGTAGCGGGAATTCCGTTCTCCTACAGAACTGTGCACAGAGACCTGGAACCTCAGTGAATTAGGATGGTCCAAAACTCACCTCAGTACCCAAAATCCCCTTACCGAGCTAGCTACAGTGTCTCATTGGTCATAACAAACTCCCAATGCTTAGACAAACCAGAACATGAACTTAGATTACGTGGAGTAAATGAGGACACGTGCATAATTGAAATATTTATTTACTAATGCAGGGTTCTCAAACGCAGTTTCTTATACAATACTAGCAAACATATTATAAGCAACAAAGTTATCAGCATAGTTACTAGTCCATAAAAGGCGAATGGTGACAGCATACTAAAATGCTGAAATTAATAGGAATTAACAACACCTAATTCTCACCCTCCCTATTTACATAGTATTTTATGTCTATGAAGGTCTCATTTGGGTTTTAGCAGGGCGGGCCCTTACCTCAAAATCTCAGTGGCAGAGGATCACATCATCTTCCATCAACTCTCTGCATGCAAACCACCATCAAGTGTGTAACATGTGTTTTCAGCACAACAATATAAAACCCGCTTAGAGCCAGATTTTGGCAGCAGCATGTGTGTTATGTCTATGGAGGTGCGAAGATCAGACCTCCCAACAACACTGTGTCGAGATATCCTTGGAGCCTTCAGCACTCACTGTGGAGACAGTGTACCAAGCAAAACTGATATCAGAGCAATAACATATTATTTCTCAAGTAAATCACGAAGCTCTTCTGGGTTGAAAGCTAAAACAACAATTATGTGTTGTGTGCAAAATGAAGCAAAAGGAAAAATGGCGTTTAAACATTTAATAAGCTCATGCTAACTTAACACAGTATATAGAAACGAAATAGCTATATGACAACAAAGAAGGGTCTGATTTGGGGGCAAAATACTGTAGTCAGCAGGCCAACATAAAACTGTTTCAAATCTTATCAAGGTAAGTGTTAACTCTTGGAAAGTAGGTGATACAAAATATTATAGCAGAATACAGGTACATATATCCTCCACATGAACTAAATGTGAGGGTGCATTAAAAATGTCAAATGTAGATAGATCTGCTGTAATCCCCTGCCAAATAAAAGGAATTTTCCAATAGTCAATGGCTAAAAGGTAACCATAGAATAGAAGGGAATACGAGATACTATAGCAATGTATAACCTGTAATATTTGGTATTCTGATAAAATAGAGTGGACATTACTAGGAAGGGTGTGATGTGACAGAGAAATACTGTGCTGAATTAGCCAACAAGAGAAGATCAGGCCATATTCTATGCCGGAAAATGTTAACACTTGGTACGTATGTGTCAAGGTTAGCAGCAGACAAGTAACACAAGAGAAGAATACACAAGCCACTAAACTTAGGTGTCTAGCCAGCGGGGACCACGGAGAGAAGATAGTCTTCCCTATACCCGATAACACTGACCCTCTCCGGGTGATGTACACACCAGAGACAGGTAGTCCTCCAGGTAAAGGGAAGGGTAGTTGCTCAGGGAAGGTTGTTGTGAAGACACCCCTCAAGGTCTGGTCTAAGGCTTCGGATGACTTCAAATCACAACAATGTCTGCAAATACAAGAACACTTGTTTAGTACGGCTATGAGGCAAAGCTTACAAGGGAAATATATACACATATAAACAAGTGGTCACTTACGAATAATCACCGCTTGAAACGGCCTGAAGTCTGGAAATAAGGAGACTATAGTTCAAGCGGGAGGGAGGCTGTTAATTCACAGCTTGATTCAAAGAAGGAAATTCAAGTTAACTTTCTCCTCGAGTCGTTCTAATCACTAACGGGAGGGAAAGATGTTTTAGTATGAGTTAGGTTCGATAATATCCACTGGAAAATATCCGATGGAAAGTAGACACCTACTCTCGAATAGCACGGCCGTGCTAAAATGAATGGATCAGATTTCTACTTACTAGAAATTCTCAAAGTATCTCGGCGTCCTCAGCGGGAAGGCAAGCGTCCGCGCACCCTCAGCTCTCGGCGTCCTCAGCGGGAAGGCAAGCGTCCGCGCACCCTCAGCTCTCGGCGTCCTCAGCGGGAAGGCAAGCGTCCGCGCACTCTCAACTCGGAAGGCTAGGTCCATACACGATCAAGAAACCGGAAGGATTGACAAGCAACCTGTAATGGGACGGAAGTGTTTTTATACCCTCTCCGAGGGCGTGGACTGTTTCGTCAGGCCCCAGAGCTTTCTGGGAGATGTAGTGCTGCAGCGGTATTTTTTTACACTAGCTCTCCAGCTCTGGATAATCGCTACAGAACCCCCTCTCGAGGATCGCCGACCCGGCGGTCGACCCGGCTTCCCTGGATACTGCTGATGAAATTGTGAGACCAATTCGGGGCAGTGGAGATTCTGCTCTGGTTCCCAAGTTCTCTCCTCGACCCCAAATCCCTTCCAACCCACCAAATACTGCACTCTGCCCCGATGGATCCGTGAATCCAACAACTCCTCTACCTCGTATTCCTCCAGTCCTTCTACCAACACCGGTGCAGGATGAACGGGCAATCTAGTGTCTACGGGACAAGGTAGGAGCAGAGAGACGTGAAAAACAGGATGAATTCTCCAGTTCTGGGGAATGGATAACTTTAAGGCCACAGGGTTGATGACTTCCTCAACACTATAGGGACCTATGTATCTAGGTTTGAGTTTGTTGATACCCCGGAGATGAATGTTTTTAGTGGAAAGCCATACCTTATCCCCCACCTGGTAGACCGGTTCAGGAGTGCGTTTCTTGTCGGCGTAGCGTTTCTGTGATGCCTGAGCTTCCGCCAAGTGACGTTTCGCGTCTATCTGTACAGCCTGTAAATGAGCATGATGTTCCTGAATACTGGGCAGGTTGGTCGTTACAGGCCACTCGAAGGGAAGAATGTTCGGATGGTACCCAAGGAGGCAAAAGAAGGGGGAACACCCCAGGGTGGAGTGGTCAGAGTTATTATACGTAAATTCAGCTAGCCATAATAGGGTGACCCAATCCGTCGAGTTTTGCAATGTGAAGCAACGCAGATATTGTTCGATAGTTTGGTTGAGCCTCTCTGTTTTGCCATCTGTCTGCGGGTGGTAGCTCGTAGAGAGTCTAGCATCAATAGCTAATGAATCGCAAAGGGCTTTCCAAAAGCGGGATGTAAATTGAGTCCCTCTGTCTGTAATGAATACTCGGGGAATGCCATGGGCTCTGATGAGATGCTGCAAAACAATCATGGCCAGTTCGGCGGAAGTAGGTAGGCCTTCCAAAGGTACAAAATGTCCCATTTTTGTTAAGTGATCTACTATCACCAGTACCGTAGTTTTTCCTTGACATAAAGGCATCTCCACTATGAAATCCATCGAGACCGTATGCCACGGTGCAGGAGGGATAGGAATTGAGCGTAGCAGACCCGAGGGTTTGGTGTGTTTTGCTTTTCCTTGGGTGCACACTGAACAGTTCCGTACGTATTTTTTGACATCATTTCGTAAAGTCGGCAACCAAAATGAACGCTCAATGGTAGCTATAGTTTTATACACTCCCCAATGTCCGCCCAACACGGAGTCATGTGCCCAATTGAGTACCTGCATTTGCAACCCAGGGTCCGGCACATACAAGGCCTGGCGGTAGTACAGGAGTTCGTCTTTTTGTGTCCTCCATTGGGGTTCTTCATGTAGCCAAGCCTGGACATCGATATCTGTTAAAGCGCACTCTTGTATCTTCGAGGAAATCAATGGAGGTGAGTAAGGCAATAGTGTTTTCAGGGAAGGATTTTTCAGGAAGGATGGATGATGGTTCTACAGGAATTTCGGAATGGGTTTCATGAGTGTCTTGATTCCTCGAGAGGGCATCGGCTTTTCCGTTTTGAGAGCCTGGTCAATACTTGATGACAAAATCGTAATCAGAGAAAAAGAGAGTCCATCTCAACTGCCTGGGGGTTAGAGCCTTTGCAGTTTTTAAGAACAGCAAGTTCCAATGGTCCGTATAGATCTCAATGGTATGTCGTGCCCCCAGCAGGTAATGTCTCCATTCCTCACAACCTCTCTTGATTGCCAGCAACTCCTTGTCCGTGATCGAATAATTGACTTCGCTGGGACTGAGCTTCTTTGAGTAGAAGGCCACTGGGTGGATTTGTCCTGTTTCTGGGTGGCGTTGTGAGAGCACCCCTCCCAAGGCATACTGTGAGGCGTCGGTTTCTAAAATGAATGGAAGTTGGGCATCAGGATGCCTCAAGATAGGGGCCTTGGTGAATCTGTCTTTCAGAATGCGGAAAGATTGTTCTGCCTCCTTTCCCCACTTGAAAGGAACATTTTTCCGTAATAGATTGGAAATGGGGTGGATGATTTTAGAGAAGTCTTTGATAAAACGTCGGTAATAGTTCGCAAAGCCGAGGAAGCTTTGCACCGATTTCACGTCTTGAGGGGTTTTCCAATGTGTGATGGCCTCCACCTTGCCACTTTCCATCTGAAAGCCATTGGCGTTGATCACATATCCCAGAAAGGAGGCTTCTGTTGCGTGGAAGAGGCACTTTTCCAGTTTGGCGAACAGCTGGTGTTGTTGCAGACGACTCAGTACTTCCTTGACATGTTGTTTGTGTTCCTGGAGAGTACTGGAGTATACAAGGATATCGTCAATGTACACCATACATATGGTATCCAGAAGGCCCCTGAGCACTTCGTCCATAAAGAATTGGAATGCCGCAGGGGCGTTGCATAAACCAAAGGGCATAACATTATACTCGAATAGGCCGAACTTTGTACGGAACGCGGTTTTCCATTCGTCGCCTTTTTTCACTCTGACCAGATGATAAGCCCCCCTGAGATCTAACTTGGTGAAGTAACGAGCGCCCTTTATCTGGTCCATCATGACTGGAATCAATGGAAGGGGGTATCTATTCTTCACCGTGATGTTGTTCAAGGCTCTGTAGTCTATGCAGGGTCTTAATTCTGCACAGTCCTTCTTCGGGATGAAGAATAGGGGCGAAGAAGCAGGTGACGTGGAATGGCTGATGAATCCCGTAGCAAGATTCTCCTCAATGTAGTTTTGTAAATAGAGGTTCTCATGTTCAGTCAGGGCATACACACGACTACACGGAATAGTTGCACCTGGGAGGAGTTCGATGCAACAATCATAGACCCTGTGTGGGGGCAAACCGGTGGCCTTCTGTTTGTCGAACAGGGAACGATATTCGTTATATATTTCAGGTAGACTTGAAGTACTGCATAGGTGTTTTTCTGAGCAAGCCACAGCCAGGTGTCGAATACTAGGACGTTCTTCATTGTCTTCTTCGGCCACGGAGAAGAGGTTGTAACAATGTTCCATGCAATAGGGTGAGGTTAAGGCGACTGTGCGAGCTGACCAACTCACTACTGGATCATGTAACGTGAGCCATGGCATGCCTAAGATCAGATGAAACTGAGGAGCAGCAATCAAATCAAATTGTATATACTCCGTGTGTTCTCCATGCTGCATTTGCAAAGGGATCGTATGTTTAACAACAGGCCCAAATGACAAAACGGATCCATCCACGGCCTTTACCTGTTCAGGTTCTTTCTTCTGTTCCCACGATATCCCAAGGGAGTCTGCGTAGTCAATATCCATGTAATTTCCCGTGGCTCCTGAATCTAACAACGCATCCATCTGCGTGTAGTTATCCCGGGTTGTCCACAGGGATATTGGCAAATTCATGTGTGCCACCGCAGGCATCATCGTATTGGCAAGTATTGTGGAGATCATTGTTAGTTGCCGGTCCATCCCAGATATCTCAATCTGGGTTGGACGTTCTAGTTTTCCGACGTCTCTCGTAGTCCAAGAGCAGCAGTCTTTCTTGGTACAGTAGTCTTCTCCGATTGGGGGATTCTTGCTCTGCACTCTCGTATAAAATGCCCCCCTTTTCCACAATACACGCAGAGTCTCATTTTTCTCCGTCGCTCTCGTTCCTCCGACGTCAGAGGACCTCGAATACCCCCAATTTGCATGGGCTCAGTACCATCAGAACTCTTGGTGCTGTCTTCCTGTGGGAGTTTGAATTTGGGATACCATCCACGGCCATCACCCCTGCTCCGATCTCCTCTTCTCTCCAACAGTCTATGATCTAATTGCACGGTGAGGTCGATGAGTTCTTCGCAAGTCGCAGGTAATTGGACTACCTGAGACAAGACGTCCTTCAATTCACTCCGCAGGCCTTGATAGAACAACAAAGTCCTCTTTTCTTGTGGCCAATCAGTCTCGGCTAAGAGCCGATTAAAAGAGGTGATGTACGCTAGTAAGTCCTGTGACCCTTGTCGCAATGTCAGGAGTTCTTTATCTAAGGATAACATGTGAGTCTTGCGATCGAAAAGTTTCCTTAAGGCAGTACAGAAGTCTGGGAATCGGTGTAGAACGGGATCATTCTTTTCCATCAAAGGGATAGTCCAGCTCGCAGCGTTTCCTCCCATATATGACATCATAAATGCGGTCTTTGCCGCATCATCCTGAAACACGGAAGGTTTACATAAAAAGTGGAGACGGCACTGGTTTAAGAAAGTCTCAAACTTCTTGGGATCTCCATAGAACCTCTCCGGGGCGGCCAAAGGTATTCCAGTGTTCTGAATGACGTGCACTGTCGGAGTGTGGTCTAGTGTAGTTCCTAGTTTCCCACTAGGCCCTGCGCATTGGAATAACATAAACAGTAGTATCGACGTGGAACTGCGGATATTCCAGGCCTCCACTGACTATGCTAAACTTAATTGGGTTGTGTTACCAACTAGCTCAGAGGTCACTGGAAACTTTCTTCTCTGCATAGGAAGTGATCAGCTTCCTTGGCACAGACAAGAAGGGATTCAGCTTTCCAACAACCGTGCAACATGACAACTTTGCTCCTCAGATCAAGAGTCGATCTCTAGGGTCGTGTGAAACAATAGACACAGATTTCACTCAGTCAGTCTAGTGCAGTTTACTTTCACAGTATGTAGAGAATAGAGAGACGGGCGTGTATCAATAAAGGGTTAACATTTATTGAACAGTCTTTCTTCTCGTACAAGAGAAATGTATTGCCACAATTGCAATAACTGTTATTATAAAAAGTACGTACAGTAAGATAAGTATTGCAAAATAGAACTGTAAAAGCATTGATATGGTTTCTTAGCCATACAATGGTTTTAAAGTAATAAAACATATATACAGTCATATATACATTAGGCTAACATACTCAACTGGTGCTTCTAACTAAGCCTACCCCAGTGTGCCTGACCTAAGCCTAACACGTGAGAAGGGGAGTAAGTAAGTAGCTTAAGTTAAGTTGGTTTTGCCAAGGTTTGTTTCAAGAATTCTCGTCTAAGGGTTTAGTCAACACCATACCTCTGAATAGAATGATGGAGGATTGGTATCTCCTTCAGGGGTCTCTCTTGATATCCCAGTCACCCGCGAGGGTAAACTGGAAGCGCCGGGACTGGATTTCTCTGCACGAGAAAGGCAGCGGCTTCTCTCAGCGCGTCGAGGAATGAGGGGTGACAGCGTCCGCGGGCAGCTGGGCTGGATGTCTTCGCAGAGGACGGCTGCACGGCTCCTCAAGCGTACTGAACCATAGTTCGCGCTGTAGCGGCGATAATGGTAATCAGCAGCTTCACCACCACAGGATAGCGGGCTGCAGCGACAGAGTGCTAGTTTTTACCAACACGGGGTCATGCAGGCAGCTGGCATCAGCAACATGTTCGCTCCTTGCTTAAGGCAACGTTGGTAATATTTATACCTGACAGGTGGCGGGTTTGACGCAAGTTTGCTGGACATAAGACGTCAATTAAAGATGTCACTAGGAAGTGACAGTTATCAGTTGCTCATTAGAGTTCCATTACTAATCAAAACATAGCAAGCGGGGATTTCCAGGTTTGCTAAGTTTTTATCTTGTTGAAGAACTCGGAGTGTTATCTAGGAATATCAGATAGTGACTGCTGCTCTGTCATTGCACTAATTGGTCGCAAAGGAAGTAGCAGAGAGTCATGCTGGAATGTGGCTCTGTTCGTGTGAGGCCAGAGATGACTTTTCAGAAAATCGCACTTGAACGGTTATGCCAATATAGGGAATAAATGGATTTATAGCCGAATAGGGGCATAAGGTCACAGTATCGATCAGGAACCTAGATAAGCACGCAACACCCACTCCACGTATACATGTCCATCAAAATTACTAAAACTAAGCAATAAGATGTATGTGTAACATTGCCCACCCCAAAATACATAAATGCATTCGAAATAGGCGTACTTGTAATACATGGAATTTAGGTACTGTACGTTTTTTTAAAGCATAGTAATCATTCAAAGAATTATTGCATTTGAAATTAATGAACGATTATGCAAAAGGAATTACACATGAAGTATCTCTGACAGAAGAAATGCGAGATAAATCATCACATAAAAATGCATAGTAATAACATGTGTGCTAGAGGCTGGTTTTATGTTGTTATGTCTCTAGATGTGCTTAGAAATAGAAGTGTGAAGCTTCTGTTCTCTAAGAATAGTTTTTACGTTAAGCAAAGAATTATTCGTGCCAAAAAAAAAAGAGGGTCAATATTTAAAAAATTGTCCAATTCAAAGAAAAATATATTTCCAAAGCACTTGGCAGTTTTTGTTGACCAAAACTGAAGGCCGAATTCAGAGTTCATGGGAACGCTGTGTGTCGGAAAGCTTTTAAAAAGTTATTGTTTCTCTATGGGTGAGAACATCGTATCAGACAGGCTCGCAAAGAATTGGTCTACAAAATCAGGTGATAGTTCAACCAAATTAGATAGAGCTGTAACCTGGCAGGTGTGAGAATGATTGCTGTCATCGAAGGCAGGACCAGCAATGCTCACAGAACGTTGTACCTGGATGATGTTGCTTTTGTCACTCGCTCCACTGTTGCCACTTGGCTGTAGTACAGGAGTCTCCACGAATGCCGTCATCAGGATTGGTAGCCGCTGGGGACAACACAATGCGTGAGCCGTTATTGGACTTAGCAAAGTATCGACGTCCATTGGTACTGCTGATGGAAGTGAAAGACAGATGTCCAACACACATTCCTCGCCGCAAAGCATACACCGTAGCACAGGTAAAATGCAATTTTGCCATATCGGTCTGAATGAAAGGAACCAGGTCATGTTTAGATCTCTTAGCCTGGCCAATCCGAGGACGTTAGTTATCCTGTCCCTGTAGCGCATTGCTAGGATTGTCTCTTCCATTCCCATGGGAGCTATGTCTGAGCCGAGGCTTGCCATAACGTAGCAGGATGGTCAAAAATCGAATCCCTGCGATGAGTCCCAAAAATAGTGGAATGCCGCCAAAAATGGAGTGCACAAAATTAGGAAAGATTCCCAAAATTGCCTGGAAGGGTGTCAGCAGTCCCGTAAAGACTGTCTTAAATATGCCTGGGATGCTTGTTGCACTAGACATGTTAAGGAGTTGGCTGAACATTTCTACGAAATGCACGGGGCAATTTGTTGATAAAAGGTCATGAACCTCAGTAGCCGTCCTTGCGACTAGAAGATCATACGTCTCTTTAGATGACGTTATAGGCACTGTTGTCTGTAAAAGCACAGATTTCATTTTGCTTAATGTATCAATTCGTATAGAATAGAGATTCAGTCGAGGCCAGAGGGGAGTCACTATGTCTGGAGGCCCGCTCGGGAACAATGCTTGCATGCAACATTTGACCATGGACGTTACTTGTACTAGATAACTTTTTCCGGGCGCGAGGCCACAGCACCTGTGATCCGTTCTAAGAATGTAACTCCCGTTTGCGAGTTGCATAAAGAAGGGCTCTATCTGAGTTGCAGGTGTGACTAGCTGGTGGCATGAAAGGTTGTTTGAATTTCCATCACATGCTCCGTGTAAATTAATACCCTGACACAAAAGTATACCGCTTAGTGAGTGTTTACAGTTGTCACCACTAAGAAATACATTTTTGTCACTGTCACTATAGCAAGAATGAGTGTATGGTAATTTCCATTCGGATTAACATATCCCTTACCCAATTGTTCATATTGGCCAGCAGGTATGTACTCAAGGCATTTATGAAATCGGAAAGTTGTTATCGGAATTGTGATAATTCCGTGTATTATCCATTCAATGACAGGGCTCTCTGACATTGTCAATGGTAATCTCTCGAGTTTCTCGATGCTCAAGATTGTATAGTCTGCTCCTTTCTGTGCCAAACTGATCTGTTTATCAGTAAGGTTAAAAATGGAAAATAATGACGTTGTGTTGATTAAACGCCAAGGCACATAGCCTGAACGAAGATTTTGCAGCGTCCAGCCTAATTCTATAATAGAGCGTAATTGAGACTGGCCATGTTGTAACATTAGCAAATCTCTGTCTATCACATCAAAGGCAGAGGATACAATATTGTCCAAAGAATATATTCTGGAAGACAGAGTCATTAACCCATTGTCTTCTACAGAAAGTGATTTCTCCAAATTAATACGATCAATTTCTCGTATTTTTTCAGCAGTTTCAATTTGCTTTACTTTCCAAGCCTCGTTGTAAGCAGCATAGATACTGGTCGCTATGAAACGCTTTTGACGCTGTTTGCGTGGTCCAAGAATGAAGTCGCGCAAATCAGCACCATCTTTTAATAAAGACAAGTGTTGCTTAATTTCAGCTAGTGTGGATGTAGTTAGCCATTCTAGGCAGAGTTTCCCTACACTGTATGTTGTTATAATTCCTGGATGTTGTCTCTGGGAATATCTTGAGTCTAATCTGGTCATTTTTAACCCCTGTGTTTTATTCAGGAACCTATCTTGACAGCTATTTGTGTCTGTAGGCCAGATTAACCACTTTTTCCAATCAGGATGTGTTCTGTTGAAATTTAAAATGTGTGACACGTCTAATTCAATATCAGCTGTTGCATTTTCAGGTATTGGCTTTGGTATAGACGGTGTTTTCATTTCTTTGATCTTAGCTAAGCCAAGACAAGATGTTTGGTGTACAGTGTCATTTAAAAATAACATTTGTTCAGGTATCATGCAGGTTCTAAAAAGTGCTTCAATGCCTTGCACCTGCCAATCTTTTGTACCCCAAATCGTTTTCGTTTCAATATTATTTTTCCAATAATCAAAACCAAATGTCATCATTTTGTCATAAAATGCTTCTGAATATATCAATTTAGAATTTGTCAGCATTGTTTTCATTCCTGTTTTATCTAACAGTTTATAATAAAACGTTTCTGCATCACTGGTGTTAAACCCTGTGAAGTATTTGAATTTCTCAAAAAATGCTTTAGAACTGCTTTTAGGTGGTGTAGCACAATGTTCCCATTGATTATACATAAAAACATTTCTAGGCTGTGCAGATTTATGCAAGTAATGATCCCCATAATGGGTGTAACAGAATAACTGCTCATAACTAGATGAACCTTGTAAATAATCATGATCTGTGAATCTAGCTGACATTACTAAATCAGACATCATGTCATTAATACTGTTAAAGTCCCAATCATCAGAGAATGTACTTGGTGTCACAAAGTCACTTAAGGAAACCTTTAGTTGATGAGGATACTTCAGGATTTCGACCGGACCATAGATCTCATAGTCTGTTTTCTCCCATACTACCCCACCAGGTATTGGAATTGCTGTGACATTTACTGTTGACAGTTCTCTTTTCTTCACGTGGGATGATCTGTGTGGTTTCAGGACTAGGTTGATGTTCTGACTTGCTGTGTCCATTCAATTGTAATGAACTTTCCTAAAATTAAAACTAAAATTAGGCATAGTAGGAGTATGAATACCCCTGAGATGATCCAATGCTCAATCAACGGTGAATCCAGATATAGTTCTTTGATTTGTTGAAGGAGTCCTGTTGTATTTTCTTTAGAATACTTTTTTGTTTCTGGCATTACTTCGGGGTCGTTTTGATCTTCAGAGAAGTTGTCGAAGTTGATGAAATAACCAGAGGCAGTTCTGTCAATTGATGGGATTGTTCTTTCAATCTGTCTTTCGGTAGCACTTTCTGATGCCACATCATTGTAGACTGGTGTTGTTTCTTGACGAACTGTTTCAATCTGTGTTTCAAGAGGCATGAGTTCCATGGCATTATTGCATAGTCCTTCATTGTGCACTGCAGGCTGATCGAATGTGATTAGTCTTTCAGTTTGAACCTCTTGGATTGTTGCAAGTTTGGGTATTCTGTTGTTTCTTGGGAGTCCACTGGGCCTACTGTTGATTATAGGCCACATGCTTGTGGTTTTACCAGATCGATAGACACAACTCTGTTCTCCTTTTTACCAGCAAGGGGCGGTAGCACAACTGATCTTGTTCCGGTGACTGCTAAGACAGGTACGGCTTTTCTGTAAGAAGGCCCAAATTCCTTCTTAACCGCGATCTTTTCTCTGACTAGATCCCCAATCTTTGGAATCCAGACAGGCCTTGCTGGGGCTGTTGCGGGTGGTGCCTCGTCAGTGGTACTTGGCTGTTGCTTTAACTTTATGTTGCTTAATGATTTTCTTGTTTCATTCAGTTCCTGTAAAACAGCCAAACGGTCTTTTACTTCAAACTGCTTTGTTTCTGCTTGTACCACTGACATCTGACTATCGAGGTCCTGAACGTTCATTCTAATTCCGAACAATAGTTCGTATGGGCTGAAACCTTTTAGAGAATTTCTTGGCATGTTGTTAAGACTAGTCTGGACACTTATTAAATGTTTGACCCACCCAGCGCCTGAACCTAATACTTTCGCTGTTATAGATTGCTTTATATCCCGGCTTTTTCTTTCTACCACACTTGTGCGATGGACAAGAATACCGCAACCCAATTCCCATGCTAGCCATGGCCCCCCCATAAGCTCGAGAGCTGAAAGCAGGACCCTGGTCAGAATGGAACGTGGTAATTGCGCATATGCCGATATGGACTCGCTAATCTTTTATAACCGTTCTAGCGTCAGCCGAGCGCTGGGGACCTCATTTTTTAGGTGCTTTTCGCCTTAACTGTTAATAGGACGCAGGGTGGGGTGTAGGCAGCGTTACGCTCTTTCTGACTGGTAGCCGGTAGCAAGGTTCGCTACTGCGATCCCTATTGCAGTTTTCACAGTTGTTTGCATATATTTGGTGTTCTACACTCATTCCCGGCCACCAGAATACTGATTGTAATTCAGTCAGTGATTCCTTGATCTCTCTGTGCCTTAGACCCAAACCCATGTGTGCGTCTGCTATTAAAAATATTCTCCTATTCATGTTTGGAATTACTCTGTCCCCCACTCCAGGGATTCGAGCAAAAGGAACGGAGTTTGCATCGATTATGTATGCATAATTGAGTGGATAGTTTACGGGTAGTGCTGCACAGTCGCCTTTTACGGTCGTTTTTACTGCCAGCATGGTTTCCCCGTCTATGTACTTATCTGTACGCTTTTTTGTGGCTACGGAAGCCGGGTTAGTTGCTTCCGCGGTGGCTGTATTAGCCAATGAATTCCCTGCAACGTGAACGCCATCACGTTGAAGACTCTGTGCGTGAATCACGTGAGTCTTTTGTAGTTCTTTGTGTAAAAGAGCTACCTGTTCCCAAAGCATTTTATGCTTTATTGTGGCACCTGTGTCATCTTTGTAGTCGTTTTCGATCCAACTCTGCAGTTTGTTATTGTAAGAATTGACGCAAAAATGAGAATCGCACACGATAAGTGTGGGGAATTCGCGTTCTGCATTTTCGAGCGCCATCTTTAAAGATCTGATTTCAGTTCTTTGAACCGAACAGTTTCTTACAGATTCAGTTTTTGTTACTTTCGGTCTGAATTTACCGCACAGCCAACGACCTTTAATGATCGCACATGCTGCATTGTAGGATTTGCTCTCTACATTAAAATGCTGTACAAAGCTATCTGTATAGATTATACAGGCATATTGTGGGAGAGGCAGGATTTCGATTGGCAGAGGATATTCTTCTTCATATTCTAAATCATTCAGTTCTTCGTATTGCGGGGCGAAATAGTATTTCACGTCTTCCGCTCCTAGAGAATCTATGCACTGTATCCATTTCGGGTCCAGTGACACTGTAGGCAGGTTTACTGGGCTGAATAGCGCCTCGAAGGCGGATTCCGCTGTAAGGATATTAATCCGTTTGCCGTGTGCTAGTTCTCGTTCATTTGCTAATGCGATTTGCACTGCGTTCACAGTTCTTTCTGTGTGACTGAATGTTTTTTCTGCTTGTGTGTACAAGTGAGATTTAATTGAAATCGGTACCTTTTCTCCCTCATTAGAGGTTAGGTATGTGAATCCGCATCTTCCTGGGATGACACGGATTACAAGATCGATCGTGTTGTCACGTGTATCTAATTTTGTTTTTGCTAACATGTCTGTTTGCAGTGATCTCAAAATTTCTGTGTGTTTTTGAGTCCAATTGATTTGTTTTAAATCAGGTTTTATTAGTTCGTAGAGAGGTTTAACCCTCTCTGCGTAATTTAGGATGTAAGTTCTTCCGAAATTCAGAAAACCTAGTATGGATTGTAAATTCTTCAGCGTTTTTGGAGCTTGGAGTACAGCGCACTTCTCTAAGAAGTTGTCCGCTAGGCTTTTCCCTTCACTTGATAATTCGTACCCTAAGAACAGTACTGTCAGATGGGCAATTCGGGACTTTTTAAAGTTGAATTTGTAACCCTCTGCTGCGAACCCAAGTATAATGGTGTTCACTCTTTTCAAGTGAGTATCCAAGTCGTCGTCTGTGAGATAAATATCATCTACGTAAGACAATGCTTCATCATCATAGATTTGTAGTAACTCTGTTACCCTAGCTGAGAATAGTCCTGGGCTGTTCTTGAACCCCTGTGGGAGTCTACAGAATTTTTTCTGTGACCCAAATGCGGAGAAAGCGGTCAAGTATCTGCTTTCTGGTGCAATGTTTTGACAAAAGAAACCATTAGAAATGTCTAATGTCGTTTTGTACTTTTTCCTAACTATGTTATTCATTAGGGCTGCACTATGCGAGTTTTGTACTGCAAAAGTTTTGCAACATGTATTAAGATGTCTGTAGTCCAAAACTAGACGATATGAATTGTCTGGCTTGGAGACAGGAAACAAAGGATTGTTCATTTGAGAGGTGCATGTTTCAATCACCCCCTGGTACTCAAGTTGATCTAAGATCTCCCTGACCTGTTTTTTAGCTTCTTGCTTTATGGGATACTGCCGTTGGGCAGTTGGTTCACTTTTTAGTTGGATTTTGTGAGGTGGTGAATCCTCATCCCATCCTACATGATTTTTATATAATGCAGGTGCCTGGGCTACTGCCCATTTCCTTGCATATGTGTATTTTTTATGAATCGGTATGTGATTCGAGAAGGCAGGCATAATCACTTCTTGGCCACGAGGGCACTCCCTGACAAACTCTGGGGGCCAATCTTTTTCAGCTAACAGAATATCATAGCCTTTTGAGAGCTTATCCCAAAATAGACCCTTAATTTTCCTAGTCTTATCACCCTCTATACGCAATGTTATTTCGTATATTTTATGGGGCTCGCTAAGCCTGGCGTCGGCAGTTTCAACCTGAATGTATTCATTCGTGTCCACTGTCTCCAGATGACTCATCAAGATCTTGCGCGCTATACTGATTTCTGCTGCACTGTCCAACATTGTCAATGCCCACTCCCCGTTTTTCAACTGTGTCCTCAGTATTCTCGGCATGGTTGATTACTCTAATACTGGCTCCCTTCTTTTTCTGAAATTGAGATTTCTTATTTTGAGCAGGTTCCTTGTCTTTGGACTTGGTGTGCTCTCCTGGGTCTGACCGTCCTCTTCTTTCCGAATTCTGTGGAAAAGATTGAGAGGGACGTGTATCAATACTTTGATATCTATCATGTTTTTTTATATTATCCCTATTTCTAAGGTTATATCTTTTCTCAGAGGGCTCCCTCTGGGGAGACTGGCGTTCTCGAGTCGGAGTTCTTTCCCTCCGTCGAGGAGACCTTCCTCTGGACTGGAAAACTTTTTCCTTGGGAGTGGATTGTTTATTTCCATCCCAGCTCTTTTTAGGAGTGTTTGAATTATTTTTAATAAATAATTTTTCAGGATTTTCGAGCAGTTGGGGCTTAACTGGTTTTCCACCCAAGCTGTCTCTACCTAATTCTTCATAGCATTTTTCTATGATTTTTGTAGCTCAACAGGATCTTTTATATCTGTTTCCTTCAACTTCTGGCGGATCGCCACAGATGCTGCTTCTCCCTTTACATTGGCTAATAATATAGCCGTGACCTGCTTGAAGTCTTTCAGTAATTTCATACCTAGATTTAAAGCGGGCTCTGGACCGAATTCATTTTGAATCTGTTTTAGCACTTCTGGTATTACCGCCATAGACGGAACACCGTGTGTTTTTGTGTAAATGGAAGCAAAGACTGTACCCCAAGTGTCACAGTCCTCCACGTGTGGTGCGATTCCCATAGGAAGGCAGATGGTCAAGATTCTGTGTTTCTCAATAGGGGTAGTATCAGGAAATACTGCCTCTATTTGAGTGATTTTCTGGGCTAACCAGAAAGGAATTTGTTCCCGTTTTACGGGTGTTTTACCAAGACATGACTGTATGTTCTGTGGTGTAATTTTATTTGTGTTCCCCTGATGAGGGGTCAGCTGTGGTGTATTAACAGCTGGCTGGACTGTTGCAGTCCGTATTACATATTGGACTAATTGCCTATGTATTTTTATTAATGTGTTTAGCTGTGCTAACAGCTCTTCTCTAGACATTCTTGTAATGTCAGGATGTGGTGTGTAGCTGGCTAGAACCGGCCACGTGGCTCCTGGTCTACCTAGTGGACCGAGCCTGGTTATGTGATCATTGTGTTTTAGGGCGCCATTAAACCAGAGCAGGTGCTCTTGAAATTTAAGTGGAATTTCAACCTCCTCGAAAGGAGCGTACTCATCCGGAGGTTCCTCTATTTTGTAATAGTGAAACTCTTGTGTTATAGCGTTTACCGCTGGAAAGTTTATCCATGAATAGAATACCTCTGTCTGCCGATACTCGTGAGCCTCTATCACGAAAATTACTGTGCCACCTTGAGGTGGCAGTCCGTTTTCTATAAGTTTTAAAGTTATAGATCTTCTTAACTGGACCGGGATGATAATAGCACCCGGGTCTGTGTATTCGGGACCTTGCTGAGTCGCATCTGCTGCGGCCCCAGTGGTTCCGTTTTCTCCTGGCATTGTAAAAAATGCGAGGTTTGCAGAGTAGGTCTCCAAGGAGACAAAGATTAGATGCACAATATTTTGGAACACTGTATCCTTCAACGTTGAATAAACCAGAGCTTTACATAGGAATCTCTTCCTACTAAGGTCGGGCGGATTTTAACCTTTCACCCACTCCAGACGTCTATTGGAGTATTTACGGGAGAAAGGGGTGTGAAATATGCACGACTGAGTTACTCTACAAGTCTTACGTTAGTTTATCGCCTTACCAAACGTTAGGGCGCCATGTAGTGTAGTTCCTAGTTTCCCACTAGGCCCTGCGCATTGGAATAACATAAACAGTAGTATCGACGTGGAACTGCGGATATTCCAGGCCTCCACTGACTATGCTAAACTTAATTGGGTTGTGTTACCAACTAGCTCAGAGGTCACTGGAAACTTTCTTCTCTGCATAGGAAGTGATCAGCTTCCTTGGCACAGACAAGAAGGGATTCAGCTTTCCAACAACCGTGCAACATGACAACTTTGCTCCTCAGATCAAGAGTCGATCTCTAGGGTCGTGTGAAACAATAGACACAGATTTCACTCAGTCAGTCTAGTGCAGTTTACTTTCACAGTATGTAGAGAATAGAGAGACGGCGTGTATCAATAAAGGGTTAACATTTATTGAACAGTCTTTCTTCTCGTACAAGAGAAATGTATTGCCACAATTGCAATAACTGTTATTATAAAAAGTACGTACAGTAAGATAAGTATTGCGAAATAGAACTGTAAAAGCATTGATATGGTTTCTTAGCCATACAATGGTTTTAAAGTAATAAAACATATATACAGTCATATATACATTAGGCTAACATACTCAACTGGTGCTTCTAACTAAGCCTACCCCAGTGTGCCTGACCTAAGCCTAACACGTGAGAAGGGGAGTAAGTAAGTAGCTTAAGTTAAGTTGGTTTTGCCAAGGTTTGTTTCAAGAATTCTCGTCTAAGGGTTTAGTCAACACCATACCTCTGAATAGAATGATGGAGGATTGGTATCTCCTTCAGGGGTCTCTCTCGATATCCCAGTCACCCGCGAGGGTAAACTGGAAGCGCCGGGACTGGATTTCTCTGCACGAGAAAGGCAGCGGCTTCTCTCAGCGCGTCGAGGAAGGAGGGGTGACAGCGTCCGCGGGCAGCTGGGCTGGATGTCTTCGCAGAGGACGGCTGCACGGCTCCTCAAGCGTACTGAACCATAGTTCGCGCTGTAGCGGCGATAATGGTAATCAGCAGCTTCACCACCACAGGATAGCGGGCTGCAGCGACAGAGTGCTAGTTTTTACCAACACGGGGTCATGCATGCAGCTGGCATCAGCAACATGTTCGCTCCTTGCTTAAGGCAACGTTGGTAATATTTATACCTGACAGGTGGCGGGTTTGACGCAAGTTTGCTGGACATAAGACGTCAATTAAAGATGTCACTAGGAAGTGACAGTTATCAGTTGCTCATTAGAGTTCCATTACTAATCAAAACATAGCAAGCGGGGATTTCCAGGTTTGCTAAGTTTTTATCTTGTTGAAGAACTCGGAGTGTTATCTAGGAATATCAGATAGTGACTGCTGCTCTGTCATTGCACTAATTGGTCGCAAAGGAAGTAGCAGAGAGTCATGCTGGAATGTGGCTCTGTTCGTGTGAGGCCAGAGATGACTTTTCAGAAAATCGCACTTGAACGGTTATGCCAATATAGGGAATAAATGGATTTATAGCCGAATAGGGGCATAAGGTCACAGTATCGATCAGGAACCTAGATAAGCACGCAACAGGTACGGCTGTGGGGGTAAAGAACCCACCCCCTGTTGCCATTGAGGTCGCGGGCTGGGATATGGATTGTCCGGGAGGAGGAAGCGTGGCTTCTCTAATATAAGACCCACCCCCGGGATTTCTTTGTGACATACCAGCGACTTCTCTACGCATGGTGTTCATATCTTTTCTAAGCTCTTGCTTCTCAACTCGGGAAGCATGAACTTCTTGTTGTAGTAAGCTAAATCCCTCAAGTAACGAGGCCAAGGTAGCACTAGTATCCATGGCCCAGGCTAGTCTTTTTCCTTGGGCTTGTCAATCTGTCAAGGTTAGCAGCAGACAAGTAACCCAAGAGAAGAATACACAAGCCACTAACCTTAGGTGTCTAGCCAGCGGGGACCACAGAGAGAAGATAGTCTTCCCTATACCCGATAACACTGACCCTCTCCGGGTGATGTACACACCGGAGACAGGTAGTCCTCCAGGTAAAGGGAAGGGTAGTTGCTCAGGGAAGGTTGTTGTGAAGACACCCCTCAAGGTCTGGTCTAAGGCTTCGGATGACTTCAAATCACAACAATGTCTGCAAATACAAGAACACTTGTTTAGTACGGCTATGAGGCAAAGCTTACAAGGGAAATATATACACATATAAACAAGTGGTCACTTACGAATAATCACCGCTTGAAACGGCCTGAAGTCTGGAAATAAGGAGACTATAGTTCAAGCGGGAGGGAGGCTGTTAATTCACAGCTTGATTCAAAGAAGGAAATTCAAGTTAACTTTCTCCTCGAGTAGTTCTAATCACTAACGGGAGGGAAAGATGTTTTAGTACGAGTTAGGTTCGGTAATATCCACTGGAAAATATCCGATGGAAAGTAGACACCTTCTCTCGGATAGCACGGCCGTGCTAAAATGAATGGATCAGATTTCTACTTACTAGAAATTCTCAAAGTATCTTGGCGTCCTCAGCGGGAAGGCAAGCGTCCGCGCACCCTCAGCTCTCGGCGTCCTCAGCGGGAAGGCAAGCGTCCGCGCACTCTCAACTCGGAAGGCTAGGTCCATACACGATCAAGAAACCGGAAGGATTGACAAGCAACCTGTAATGGGACGAAAGTGTTTTTATACCCTCTCCGAGGGCGTGGACTGTTTCGTCAGGCCCCAGAGCTTTCTGGGAGATATAGTGCTGCAGCGGTATTTCTTTACACTAGCTCTCCAGCTCTGGATAATCGCTACAGTATGGCTACCATATTTAGCCAGTATGGCACATTATTTTTGGGTACACTGTTTACTTTGCTAATATTGCCATGTTGTGTTATCTACCAATTTGTAATTTTTGCAAAATGTCAAATACACAGTGCTATAGTGCAAAGTAGGTGTGTGCTATAATCAGTGGCAAACCAGACTTTACTGCCATTAACTAACACAACACCATAAGCAAACTGAATAGACAGTGTATCCAACTGCAAAGTCCAACAAAAGATCTAGACTAAAGTTTTTTTCTAATTGAATTTGTTTTTATGTGACAATATTTTCCTAAATTTTGAATGCACTTTTCTTGGCTCTTTAAGAAGTCATCTAGTACATCGGTGCATGTAACAATCCAGAGGTGTACTAGTGTACCAGACTGTAGCAATTCTCTGTTTGACTGAGGCTTGCACTGCAAGTGGCAGGAAGTACTGATTCTGTTCCAATTGTTGACTATTGCACTGTTGATGCCCACACAGGATATTTAGTGTCCTTCTCATTTAGCCATATCAGTACTTTACGTGCTATCATTTTTCAGCTGTACTATCGTAAAGAGAAACTTTTCCCATCCCAGAATACAACATGATGTAAATTAAGAAGTGAAAGATGCTATCTCGCATGACATACAGCTACTTGATAATCGGGTTACACTAGAAAAAAAAATCTTGTTTGCTTATGTTTGATATTTTGGAACAGGCAAGACCTGGTAGGTGAAAACAAATGTGTGCAAAATGCTTAGCCCTCATTGGTCATAATAAGGCCTCTGTTTCCTTTAATAAGTATTGAAAAAGTAGACGCTTTTGAATGATTTATGTGCATACTTGCTGTTTTAGGTTTATGTTCCAAAAGACAACATACAGAATTGTATGCCTTTACTTTGTTGGTCTTGCCTAGGCCGAAAAGAGCTGTGAATTAGAGATCTTTGGTTTCTAAGAGTGGGCTTAAAGTCCGCTCATTGCTTAACATTTTTTGGCTTCAGTGTCACTCTCATTTGTTTGCTTTTTACTGGTAAAATGCTGCAGGCTTGCATATTTTTTAAGTGTTTGTCCCTCCACTTGAGCATAGGTACATTACCTTTATCCTTCCACTGCTAATGTTTTGTAAGCATTACTTTTTTGCCATTAAGCACTATACTAGAGTGCTTATTGTTCAGCTGGCTCCCTCATTTACTTCTCCCCCTCAGGGTTCCTCCCTCATCCATGTTGCGTAGCCAGAGTCCCTCCTTCCATTTGTCCATGTTGTTGCTTGCCCCAACTATCCAACTTCCTTTTGTTCTTGTCTGTGTTTTTGCATGCAGCACCCCCATCCCTCCTTTTGTTGTTGCCATTGTTGTTGCTTCCTCCACCCATCCTCCTTTCTTCCTTCTAATTCGCATGGACAAGTTCTACATCCAACTATCAGGCGTGGCGATGGGCAACTGCGCCACACCAGCATATGCGAACCTGTTTATGCAGCAGTTCGAATCAGTACATATCACTTCAAATCCAGCGTGGCAAGATCATCTCATTTGTTACCATCGTTACATTGATGACATATTCCTCATTTGGGACGGTTCCGAATCACAACTCTTGACAGCCATCAACCACCTGAACAATGTTGACACCCGGATGCAATTCACACACACCATCAGCCAAACTCACATATCATTCCTGGATGTTGACATCAGGATCAGGAAAAACAATTTGGAAACCTCTATCTTTATCAAACCAACCGACCGCAATAATTACTTACATTTCAATAGCTTTCACCAGTTGAGCCTCAAACAACATTTACCATACTCCCAACTGCTCAGAGCCAAATGCATTGTGTCTACTGACAACAAGTTTGAGCACAACAAGTCTGTCATCATAAATAAATTCCACCAAAGAGACTATCCCACCAATATCACTCAACTCGCAGAGTCTCGAGTACGGACTAAAGAACGCACACAACTACTTACCAAGAAAGTAACTACTGAACCTGCGGACAGTCGCTCTGTCTTTGTATCCAAATATTCTACTGCCAGTGCTAAAATCAAAGCTGTTATCAAAAAACATTGGCAACTTTTACAATTGGAACCTGATTTTAATAACATATTTCAAATCTCACCGACTTTTGCCTACCAACGATCAAAGAACATCCAACAGATGTTGAAACCACAGAAAAACCCAACACATACTACGTTCAAGGGGACAGTACCCTGCCATAACTGTGGCAATTGTAACAGTATAATCAAAGGCACAGTTATTCAACATCCTACTCAAGGCACGCCCATCAACATTCGTGTCAATGCCACATGTGACACTGCCAACGTGATTTACCTATTGAAATGCCCGTGTGGCTTTCCTTACATAGGCAAGACTGAAAGAAAAATGAAAATTCGACTGAATGAACATCGCAGTAACATCCGCACCAAAAATCAAAAGTCTTGTGTGGCTGCTCATTGTACCACCCACTCACACAATGTCAGCCTGGTTTTGGAGGTCATGGATAAAGCAGTGGGTAGAGATAACAGAACATTTCTACTCCAAAGAGAGCTGCGTTGGATGCATAAACTGAACTCAATTCACCCGAAAGGGCTCAATGAAAGACTTGAATATAGTTGCTAAGTATGAAACCCTTTTTCTTATGCCTCGCTGTTCTAACCCTGTGTTGAGACCCTGGCTGGTCTTATCAACCACTTGCCTGTTCTCCCTCTCACTTGTTCCTTTTTGTTCGTGCAAGGTTGTATAATTTGTGATATTTACCCACTATTCCGTTTGCTTTTGTTCCTTGATCTACCTGTATCTTTCTTTCACTTTGTTCCAGTTATCTGGCTCTACATTTGTGTTCCGTTTTGCAAGCCATTTCCTACTTACTTTGTATTAACACTATGCCCTCATGGCCCCATCCTTCTTTTCTCACTTCACGTATCACCGCTATTACAGGTGCACTTTCCTTGCCACCTCCTTAACTTACCTATTCCTCGTGTTTAATCACACTCATCTCTCTTTTGGTCCTTTTTTTATTTTATTTTATTTTCATACATATCACGCTGTGCCAGCGCCCCACTTCATTGCCTCATTGGCTCAAATTGAAATTTTTTCTTTTGCCTTCAGGACTACCTCATTGTTCACCGAGCTCATCTATTATTGTTCCTTCACCTTTTTTATTTTATTCTTCACTCAACTTTATTGTTCGTTCAGTCTTACACACATTTATCTCTCATCCATTCACCCAGTTTCTCTAGTCTTTCTTCTATTTTTACTTCTCATACTCAGATGACGCTGTATCATCGTCTCGTTTTCCTGTTTGACGGTAATAATGCCTTTTCTCCACAGTTTCTAATTGTTTACTTTTTTGGCATGTTATGCAGAACTTTCTTAGCTTTTATTATGACTCTTGTTTGTGTTCGCTAACCCTGCTGTGTTAGCCCATGCCACAGTCCTCTTTCTATTTTCATTTTCGTCCCGTAGATAACGCCGTCTCGGCGCATCCACATCGTTTGAATGCTTTTTTCACATAGCGGCACCCGGTTCTGTTCTTCCCCACTCACATATGCGGTAAGATTATTATTTTAACCTTCTGATTACCCGCTATTCACTTTTGTATTATAGTCACTCGACAGACCTCAAAGTTTGCCGCACTTCGCTCTTCACTATTTGAGCCCGACTCCACCCTCAATCAGTTTCACACTGAGCACGTCGAGCTTCACTTACTATCGGATATTTGTCGTTTTCTTTCGTTGCACACCGCATTTTTGCGCGGATTTTTTTATCACTCCTTGAAGTTACATGTGAGCATTAATGCACCCGGACACCTCACACAGCTGTTTACGCGTGGCACTCACAGCCATACTTTCCTAGACGATTCATTTGGGACCTTTATTTACACCCTGACATTTCTGATTTATTTTGTTTCTTCACATCACTGAATTTCACACCATTGCATGAGTGCTCTTTCATTCTTTGTTGCTTCGTCTTTCTTGGGCACCATTGTTTTTCTTGGGCATCATTAATTTGAGTTGCTACAGGCACCACTTTGTAATTACTGCAATACTGATTCCTGTACTGCTCATTACACCTGGATATCCTTGTGTTTTCTTTATAGAACTTTCTCCCTGACGAAGAGCAGATGACTGAGTTAACAGATACTTGCTATGGATGATTGTGATGGTTATACATTTTGAATTTGAAGAATGATATTTCACTTATGAATATATTTAAAATATGACTACAATATGAACTGAATATCAGCTTATCATTAAAATCGTTTGTACCAAGAAACTTACCCAGCGACTACCTGATTATCTTTAATACTGCGAGGTCCTCGCATACGGTGAACTCGAGGTTATACTTTACACTGTGTAAGGTTACCCAATTTTATATTCCTTCTAATGTTGCCAGTGTTGTTGTTTCCTTGCCCCCACACTCCCTCATTCCATTGTTGTCTGCGTTAATGCTTGTTTCTACCTTTCCACCATGCTTCCATTGTTGCACTTGTTGCTTGCAACATCCAAACTCCATCCACATTCTTTTGTTGCCTATGATGTTGCTTGCTTCCATCCACCCTCCCTACTTCCATTGTTGCACCACTTAATGTTGATTTCACCCACTAACTCTAATTTCTTCAGTGTAGTTGCTTTCAACGCCTAGCCACATTCATTTGCTGCCTGTGGTGTTGCTTGCCTGCACCTATACTAACTTCTTCCATTGTTGCTTGTGTTGTTGCTTGTAAGCCCCCACTCGCTCCTTGCATTTTTCTTGTGTTGTTGCTTACCCCACTTACCCATCTCAGTTGTTGCCTGTATTGTTCTATACCTTGCCCACCCTCCCTCCTATTGTTGTCTGTATTGTTGCCAGTGTTTGCATGCACCAACCATGCTTTATCCATGTGCTTGCTGTGAGCACTTCCCTTCCATCATCCATTGTACATGGTGCCCACCTAATTCAGTCACTCACCCATGTTGCCTCCATAGCAGCCTAAGTGCGGCTTGTGTGTGAAATTTCCATGGTTTAAGCGTATTTATGAGTGACATTCAACAACCAAAGATGACATTTTGAGCAGTGAAGAGCTCTACAACAATCTTGAAACAGCTGCTAAAATGGAAGGTCACTATCAGATCCACTCTTCATTATAAAAATATGAGAAAATCCTGGACCGGTCACTCCTTACCAAGGGTGCGTTGAAATCTGCATTAATCATCAGAACCACAATATGACATACAAGCATGATCACTCCAAACATCACTGTGACAGGCAGGTCACTCTGTCTTTCTCTTAATAGTTACCCTGACTGCAACTTACCCACTTTCTCTGCTGGCCCTCTGTGCACTGATGATCATGCTATACCTGTGTGTGTACTCATACTGGCTGTCTTTTGACATTCAGCTAGTGCAAAGAAGCTGTACTCTTGTCTTTTGTTAGGCTGTACTGCTCACTGCTGCTGGTGCCGATTTGGAGTAAGAGTAGATGGAGCCCGTAAGCTCTCTTTCATGGGCGTACACGGGGACAAACTCCCTGCTCATTGAAAGTCTGCCACACTTTGCAGCCGCAAAAGCTTTTTAAAACATGGCAACGTGGCACCTCATTACCATGACTGGTCACAAGCAGACAGCCATCCTGTGCCCTCCCTCTTTTGAATGCTTGTCCAGAGTAGCATGTGTGACACAAGCCACTTTTCATTTTTCTCCTGCGAGCAGGTTTGCCCTGTAGGCCCTATCCACTGGCAGCGATGCTGTTATGATTAAATGCAGGAGACTGCAGGTGACAATCTTCAAGTAGGGTTTATTTGATAGGAGAAAGCACCCAAACGATGTCCTTGCCAGACACAACTGGACCAACTGTCAATGATGCCACTAAGGTGACATCATGCTGGAATGTACAGTACATCACAGAGATGTGCCATTCCAGCCAGCATCTCAATACAATATAACAGATGCCTTCCTCAGGGTCGGCAGCATTCTGGTGCCAGTCTGCCAGTGTGCCAACACACTAGTGCATAAGGTAATCCAAGTACAGCACTGCCAAATTAGTCTGAGGGTCTGTAGCGCTGCATGGTCTGAGAGGTGCAGGCACCCCTGCCCACTCTAAACTAGCGGGGGAGCATATGGCATGCTGTAACACAAATACTTAGTTTTTCCCACCAGTTGCTAGGTCTATTGCCAATCATCATCCAATCACTGACTTGTTTGTGGACTTGAGTTAAATGGCACTAATGGTGATGTGCAGGTGGCGCCAGTTTTCGAAATACAACAAGGCAAGTCGCCGCCCCCTAGATGGATCATCACTCTCTGTATCAGCCTGGACATGGGGCGGTGCACTGCTTGGTGGTCTCAGGGTGATTATCATTAACTAGAGAGGATGAATTGTCAGAGTCTGTTTGAGAGCCTGAGCCATGGCATGTCTCGTGGATGAATTCCTGAGGCAAAGCTTTATGGTGCACTGTTGCCAGAGTCTGAGGGTGGCACTGCGCCGTGTGATGACAAATTGTGTTCTTATTGTGAGTGAAGAAACTCAACCTTGAGGGCAGCACTGTATAATGCAGGCTCATTGGCTGCACAGTATGCACACTACTGCCAGCAGGGATCCTGCTGCTCGCGCTTTTGCAATGGCCTGTTCCTATTTGCAGTTTCTTGTACCTCATAGTGCTGTTGTGTTCGGAGGTGCTAAAAATGCATGACCGCATTTTAGTGCGTGTTGAGGACAACCGCACTAAACTGCATTGGTCTTACCACTGATGCATAATACTAGGCAGAGCTGTGCCTCCAAATTGTTTTATTCCCCACACCTTCCATTGTCCATCTTACCCCCTACCCATCCCTTCACTCCCTCCTTGTTATGTTATGTTATGTTATGTTATGTTATGTTATGTTATGTTATGTTATGTTATGTTATTATGGGTCTTCTATAGCGCGCGGCTACTCCAAAGGAGTGTCCCGGCGCTTTGTGCTCCAGACCCAGAGAAGGAGACTGGTAAAACATAACAAAAATAAAGAGAAAGGCAGAACCGGAGGATAAGACTAAAAGCTCTAGCCAGTGAAAAGCCAGGTCTTCAAACCCTTCCTAAAACAGAGCAAGTTAGATGTGGACCGCAAAGACAGCGGTAGAGAATTCCACAACTGAGGGGCCAGCATCCTGAAAGACCGTCCTCCTTGTGCCCCCTGCCTTTCCTTCTACTCCGCCAGCAATAAAAATTAGAGTTAAGACCATATCCTATCTCCTTTTCAAGTTGAGCATAGAGTCCACGAGCATGCCCTGCTCTGTGAGGCAGAATGTATCTATAATATGAGCTTTAACCAAAACCATTGATTGCCTTTCATTCTTTTTGTGCCTTTCAGAAATGTTGGCATTCCTTGTAATTGTCACTCCTATGCGTGCTTGGTTCACGCTTAGGCGATTTCACTCATTATTCCTTTGGATGGGCCAAAATGTGTTTTTGGTTCCTCCTGGTCACCAATTACAATGAGTGCTTCCTCTGCTCTTTCCCCGTTGATCAGTGCGGCACGCAGCACTTTATGCATTCTTCTGCATGGCACGTTAAGCTTTAACTTTAAGCATGGACGCATGTGCACCATAAACTGCATGCTTCAAACAGACGGACATCTTGACCTCTGCGTGTTTCTCTGTTTATTAGGCATGTTTCTGCTGAAGCGAGAGATATTGCAAGTTAGACTTACTTTCGTTGTTCACAGACGGAGATTGAGTCACGTGGGGGAAATTTGACATTGTGGTTGTTAGACTTGGCATCCTTGGCGTGGTATTCCCTGATATTTTGCCTCTATCTCCTGTATTTTTTTGTGCTGTGCTAGACTTAGTTTTTGCTGGCTTAGATGCTTTGGGAACTTTGGCCTTGATCAGTGTCAAAAGTGCACGTGCTCCCTGTATAAATTGTTATTGCAATTGGTTATCCCTGATTGGTATATTTGATTTACTGGTAAGTCTCTAGTACAGTGCACTGTGTAAGCCCAGGGCCTGTAACTCAAAGGCTACTAGTGGGCTTGCAGCAGTGATTGTACCACCCGTATGACTAGCCCCGTAAAAGTATCTCAGACCTCCACTACAGTGCTGTGCGCAGTTTAAACCTGCCAGGTCGACCTGGCAAGTAAAACCACTTGCCAGGCCCTAACCCTCCCTTTTCTTACATGTAGAACCACCCATCTGGTAGGCCCAGGTTCCCCCATGGGTTGGGTGCAGTGTATAAGAAAGGTAGGCCATATACTGCTGTGTTTTAAATGTCCTGAAATACTGCAAATTTAGTTTTTCACTATTGAAAGGCTAGCTGTCACATAGGCTAACATAGGAGTTGCTTTATAACATCTCACAAAAATCAGGAAATAATTATGGTTGATATTTTCATGCAATGTACACCAAGATGTGGTTGAGTACACTGTGAATAAATAACACTGTACTCCAAATCTACGTAACCTTTTCCTAATTTTTTCCTGATTTTTGTGTTTATCTGTCCTCCGTTCTGGGACCCCTCTTCCTATATTACTGCATACCCGGGTCCCAGTGACTTCTTTTTGGGTTGACCCTATTTTGTAGCATTATAACTTCTCAATCATAACTTTCCAATGGGACAAGAAATAGAAATGGAGTTTAGGCTTTAAAAACTCAGAATTTAATAACACATCTTTTAGTTAATATGGTTTTTAAATTGTGTGTTTGAAAATGCCACTTTATGAAAGTGGCGCAAACACAAAAAGATGGACGGAGAACTGAAACTTTTTGGACACCAACCCAAGTCACAGATCTGAGTAGAATCCATCATCGTTCTTTAATTCACTTTGCCACCCCAGTTCAGACCCAGCCATATGCAAATCAGTCTTAACCCTGTCTTTCATGGGATCAGTCCAGCCCGAAATGCCAAGCCAGGTCTTCCCTGGATGGGAAAGAAGCATCCTTGGACCAGTTTTGGGGTAACACCCCATATCAGCCAGGCTAGTTTGAATCCAGTGGCAAAGTGGGAAAGGGACCCATGTCTGGGCCTACCTAGCCAAATTAGGGCAAACAAAACAAGCACAAACAGAGGATGGACAGAGCACTGAAACTTTTCAGAAACTCACCCCAGTCTTAGATCTGGGTTGTATTCATCATCGTTCTTTAGCTCACTTCACCACCCCAGTTCAGACCCAGCCATATGCAAATCAGTCTTGACTCTGTTCCTCATGGAAACAGTCCTGACTGAACTGCGAAAGCAGGTCTTTCCTGGACCGGAAACAAGCATCCTGGGACTGGTTTCAGGGTAACACCCCTCATCAGCCAAGCTTGCTTGACTCCAGTGGCAAGGAGAGCAAGCGACCAACGTCTAGGCATACCCTGCCAACTTAGGGCGAACAAAGGAAGCACAAAAAGATGATGGACGGAGCGCTGAAACTTTTTAGACACTCACCCCCAGTCACAGAGCTGGCTGAATTGATTAACGTTCTTTAGCTCACTTCGCCACCCCAGTTTTTGCACTTTTAGAAAGTAGGCATTTTCTTGTTTAACCATTCTGTGTGCCTCTACTGGTTTGTGTATTGACTGTCTGGTGTTGGAGTGACAGGGGCTAGGGATGTGCTTTCACTGTAGACAGCCATCAGGAGGGGTAGAGGAGTGACCTGTCTTTTCCTGGGAGACTCATTTCTGGGCTGAATAAACTTTGGCTGCCTTTAGAGTGGTGGGAAGAGTTTGCCTTGCACCTAAATAGGCAGTGTCTCCTTTGCACAATGCTGTCTCCACTTCCTGTGGGCCTGCTGCACCAGAGAGGAGAGAACTGGTTTAGTCTGGGCTCAGAGACCCTTCTTACAAAGACAAAATGGGGTATAAGTAGTGGACCTTACACCCCAGAGAATTAGATCACTCTTGGACTCAGGAGGAATCTCAAAAGTTAAACAAGGCAATTACAGATTAAGAATGCAGCAAGGAAAAGGTCAGTATTAACCCTACTCTGTGCGGCCAGAAGCAATGATGCATGTGTCTTTACTCTTTAATGGGACTTAAATGTTCATGCTTGTTTTTTTACCTCACACAATAGCTCTCTAATGCTCAGGCATTTAATATGTTTACAGTTTCACAAGCAACCCACTCACTGCCTGCTGAGAAGTGAATGAATTAAAAATCCTATGAATCACATACACATCTATGGGTGCTTTGTTTGTACAATCGAAATCAGAATTCCCATCACAAATGTGCAAAGCTAAGTTTAGATGAACATATCCCCGCCACAGATGTGCAGCGCCCTAGCACCATTAGCAATCAAAACAGCACTCCACATTGTTCAAGCCCTCCATGAAATTCACCAACACAAATGTCCCTGGGGATTCGATATGCATGTTTTATTTGAGATATTTGGACAAGTCTTTGCATATTTTAAGGTTTTGTAAATTTGTGTGCAATGAAAGGCCGCTTTTCTTTCTAATTATGTGTCATAATTTTAAAACTTTGTAACACAATCCACACAAATGAACTCCATGCCATGCAAAATAATTCGACTCAGCATAATTTCACTCAACACTAGCACTTCCATATCACACAATTCAACTCGACACATTTTCATTCACCACACATAATTCGACAACAAGCCACATATTTCCTCCCAACAAAATTTCACAGCACACTACATACATCCAAACCACACCACAGAATTCCACATCATGCCACAAAATTCAACAGTACACCACATAATTAAAATTCACAACATTCAACTCCACAGCACAAAATGCTATTCCACATAACTGCACTCGGTGACACAATTACACTCCACATAATTCCAGTACACTGAATACCACACAATTACTATACACATATTTCAACTGAAGAACATTCTACTTAATTCCACACCACAAATCCACTATACACCACACAATCCCAACCCAACCCACATAATTTCACTCCACACCACATATA
The DNA here is from genome assembly GCF_964263255.1 of Lissotriton vulgaris. Lineage (NCBI taxonomy): Eukaryota > Metazoa > Chordata > Amphibia > Caudata > Salamandridae > Lissotriton > Lissotriton vulgaris. Next base: position 1,432,107,531 of record NC_141693.1, on the reverse strand, counting down.
TCCACTCTACGCCAATCGAAAACAGAAGCGAAAAAGACATTGTCAATTATAGCACCAATACCTCTAACTCTCACAAATGAAAGACCGATTTGTATAGTTTCTCCCGATGGTGCCGGGCACCGAAGGGCCTAGAGGAATGCCAACTGTGAAAGGGGGAGGAGGAGCCACGCGATGCTTGATGCCGCAAACCTACCTGGTATGGGGAGGCAAGACTGAACTGAGGAGGGAGCCCCGCGACACTCACTGCCACAACAGATCCCTGCGGGCATGCTGTCTCCCAAGAAGAGACCAACATGCGCGGTACCCTGTACCATTAATTCAGGGGCGTGCCACACTTATTTTTAACTAGGAGAGGAGCCACACTCATTAAAATTGTTCTGACTGGACTCCTACCTCCTATTTAAACCTCATTCTCGTATACATCTACAGTCACCAGGCCTCTCACATGCACTGCACATTACAGCAAGGAACAAAGGATCTCCGCTAAAGAGCCCCTTCATTGGTGCCCTTCGGGTATTGCGGTACAAAAGGGGGTGGTGATGGACGGAGCATCTGAACCAATCAAACACTCACACCCAGTCAACACATCTGGGTTGAATCCATCACCGTTCTTTAGCCCACTCTGCCACCCCAGTTCAGACAGCTCTGTGACTGGGGTGAATGTTTTGCCATTGTGCAACATTCCGTCCATCATCTTGTGTGTTTTGCTGTTCACCCTATGTGGGAAGGGTATGCCCAGACTTGTGTCCCGTGCTCACTAGGCCACTGGAGTCAAGCTATCCTGGCTGAAGACGGCTGATAGCCAGAAACCGGTCATAGGATGCTTGATTCCGGTCCAGGAAAGACATGGCTTGGCAGTTTGGGCTGGACTGTTCCCATGAGGGACAGGGTCAAGACTGATTTGCATATGGCCATGTCTGAACTGGGGTGGCTTAGTGAGCAAAATAATGATGGATTAAACCCAGATCTGTGACTGGGGGTGAATGTTTTGCCATTGTGCAACATTCCATCCATCATCTTGTGTGTTTTGCTCTTCGGGTATTGCAGCGCAGACCCGACGAAGAGCAGACCCAATAATGAAGAATGACACCTAGCGGTCTGGGTGTGTGAGGGTCCTAATTCCGATAAGAGGATTTCCCTCCTCTTACTAGATTTCACTTTTTTTCACAACCTGTTTTTGACTGTCAGGAACTGCATACCTCTTTTGTAGTTATGTCTCCCAAGAAGCATCTTATCGGAAGGGGGAAGAGAGCTAGCAGCCGCTGCCCCACCCCCACCCGCAACCTCAGTCCTAACCGGACCGGATCCCGAGCCCTGGTGCTGATGCACACTCGGCTCATCCTTTACAAGAGTTGTGTCGGACTGCCCATTAGCACAGTTTGGAATTCCTGAGCCGCAACTGTCCGGCAGCAAGCCGCAGGGATAATGTAAGGGAGGAGGGAGCACCACCACGCCGCCCAATATCACTCTTGCTCCGCGACCGCCCCCCCCCCCCCTCCCCCCCCCCATGAGGCCCGCCAGAAAGCCCTGCCCGCACCAGGTCGCAGGCTCTGGCCCATGCTGACCCCCAACAGCACACCTCACCAGGCCAAAAGGGCTCGCCCAGCTCGACCCATGCAACTAGGTTCCAACAGCCATAGCCTGAAGGGAAAAGGCCTAAGGGGGCCATGCCCTCACACTCACTGGAACAAAACCGAGGCTAAGGATAAGACTGCATCACCAGGACGAACTAAACAGCATCAGGGTTCTGGGCAAAGAGGACGCCAGGTGGGCGGGAGAGGTATGTGTGCCCCGTCCTCCTCCCACTCCTGCCTGGATGTAACGCTGGCGCGCAGACCCTGAGGGACTCTTCAACACTGAGCAGCTGCCTCGTGTGCCCTCCTGTGGCAATAAGGCGGCCACCCTCTTAGAAGGGTCCCCTTCATGGAAGCCTGCAGCGTTCTAACCACATATAGGACCATTTTACAGGCAGTTTCAGAATCCCCCTTTCAATTCGAAGAAATTCTGTGTGTGTTGAGAAGGGGCAGTACTTTATTTCAGCCTTGAGACATGATTCAAATACATGCAAGTACCATTGGTGCTCAAGAGGGCTAAGATTTCAACTTCTTTCTAAAAATTAGTGTGCATTATGAGTCCATTACCTGGGTCTTCAGAGTTCGAGCGTGAGACACGCCTCACTGCAAGTAACTCACTGGAGCAATCTGCGAACATCCTTCTCTTTGCTCTCTCTAGTCACCATGAATCAGTTTCTTACATTTAATAGATGTTTTTTCTTTTACTGTTAAACTTTAGTATGGAGAAAATTAATTGTTTTTCCAGAATTCAGTATGTGTTTTTAAATCTGCTTTTGGGGATGTTACAAGTATTTATTATGCTAAAAGTGTAAAAAGGCAGAACTGTCTGAACAGACACTCTTCCTAGTGCGATCTCACTCCTTGCCCAGGCCTGGAGGACAGGCCCTCTCCCCAGCTGGGGGAGTGAACTGCAGCGCCAGCGCCTTCCTAAATATCTGGAATAGGCAAGACAAGGATCTTGATTTTAGCACAGAGGGGGGCTGAAGACTGCTATCAGTGTCACCATACACCAGGCACACTCTCCTTCTGAACTTTTCATGAAGGCACTCACTAGTCTGAAGGGTGTAAAGCATCTTCCTAGCTCAACCGTGCAAATACCATCATCAACTCCCTCTCCCGGCAGATAATTCGCCCCAATGACTCCATTGTAAGTGGGTGGGGTCAGCACAGAGTACCCTTTTACGAAAGACTGCATGAACGCCAGGGCCGGACTGGGAACCACAACGGCCCTGGCAAAGTGCTCGGCCGCACCCCCTCCCCACTCGGGGGTAGGGGGGGCGGGGGTTTGGAGGTGCCGCCGAGCTCTTTGCCTGGTTTTCGGCCGATTTTTTTACAGGGCCGATTTTGCAGCTAAATCGGCCCTGTACCAAAATCGGCCCCCAGGGGCCCAAAACCAGCCCCCACCCGTGCGGTGCACCGGGGGATTGCCCGGTGCCCGCTATGGCCAGTCCGGGCCTGACGAACGCCCAACTACAGGGTGTGCCTAAAATTCTTTTTTAAAAGGTAAAGATGAACTGGCGCTGAATGATGTAACTACTAACTAACTTCGTGCCATTGAGGTCAATATTAGACAACATGAGCATTCTAACCAATAGCACTCTGGATTGTAGTTTTGACTTTGCCACAATAAACGCAGGCCTACAAATACTAGCATGCTAGGTGCTTATGGCCAGGATACTAAGTGGCTGGAGGCCAGCTGGCACCTGAGCACTGGAAGAAGCATACTTCCTAACAAGTGCAATGAAGGGAAAGGTCTCTTAAACATGTACTGGTATTTGGAGACCATTTATAATCAAATAACACAGGCCTAGAGGGTCCACAAGGTGCAGCATGCCAACCACATACATGTGTATTTTAAAACCAACTATACTTTAATTTATGATATCACTCATGAGTGTTTGGTGTTACAATTGCTACTTTGTGCAAATACATTGCTTTGTCGGTAAAGAGTCCATATCCTGGCACCACACGCAATTTGTTTAAACAATAAACTTGTGAATATAGCTAAGTGACATTACACAGCAAATACCTTGCGTGGGAGCGGTTGTCGAGTGCAGAGATCAAGTGCCTGTTTTCGTCAGTTACATTGCGTAAAATTGAATCTTTCTCTGGATGTTTTTCATATGCCAGTCTAGCGTGCATCTTGTTAAACAGTGTCCAAGTCAAGACGCCTTGTGCATTGCTCAACATATGCATCCGAAAGCTTATGTTACAGTGGCTGGCGGAGCATCAGGACCCATCTTAATCTCATCCACTGTCACTCCTCTGCAGCCACTGGGTTCCCATAGCTGTGTCTTTACTTAGAACAGCACAAAATAATTAAATGTAAATGAACTCAAGACAGTTTGTTTAATTATACTGTACTGGCGCCATTTTTCACTGACCTTTGGATCACTTGACAAATGCAGATACAAAATTTTGCACAAACTGACCATGTAGTATGTTTCAAATTGCGACGTCATCAATGTAATAATGTTACTAAGAATGAAATCGACCTGGGCAACAGAGTAACCCATCTAGGGTACATCATAACCAATCAAGCATTACATATTCTAGTTCTCTCATTAAACTCAATCACATTATAAATGTTGCACTGTATTGGGCCTTATCTATGACCAGAGACCCTGAAATTATGCGATTTTGCGGCTGCATCGATTTTCACCTAAGTATAGATTTGACACATGCGCCACATAACTCATCATGTGCTGCATAATTAGCAGATGGTAAAAAAAAAACGTTGTTTCTAGCTTAGACAGTTCAAAAGTTAGTAAAACAAGCATTTGCAATGCAATAGGTCTCACAATTCTGCAAGTTTGAGCTATTGTACTTGTAAACGAAAATGCCTTCTTTTGTTTTGCTTTTTAAAACAGAAATTAAAGGCATTGTCATTTACAATGCCAATAGCTTAAACTCGCTTAAATGCGAGACCTATTTCATTGCAAACGCTTGTTTGTTTGCGCTACTCACGTTTACTTCCTGTCTCTTTTTGAGCAGCATTTACTTCAATATTAATGAAACGTCGGTTAATTTAATTAAGAGCCTGAGCTCCGCGCCTGCATGCCTTTAACTTTTATGTATTTCAACTTTACTCGCGTTTCCTTCCTGTCGCCTCTTCAGAAGCATTCACTCCAATATTTTAGCGCCTGAGCTCCTCTCCTGCATGCTTTTAATTTTGTATTTATTTCGACCTATCACTCACGTTTCCATCCTGTCACTTCTTCAGCAGCATTGACTGCAATATTGATAAAACGCCGGGTAATTAAGAGCCGTTTCTGCATGCCTTTGTTTTTTCAATAATTTCACGTTTACTCGGGTTCCTTTCCAGTCTCCAGTCCCGAGCTCCGTGCCGTCATGGTTTCCGTGAAACAGCGTACCCCTGCACTCAGCCCGAGCAGAGTTCAACTGCTTCTGTCTGATCCTGCCCGGGGCTGAGTGTATTTTCCGAAGAGAGCCGAAGGCCAGGGGATACCTGATCCCAAGGGGATACCAGATATTACACAACAGCGGCCTCAAGGTAAGTTGATTTAATGTATTTCTTTAATTCCGACTCCCCTCCCTGCGTGACAAACCTCCCGACCACCCACGCCGGCCCAATACCCGTGAGCCATACCAGCCACCACTGTATTGAAAGGTAGGTGTACGCTCGGAATACATACTTCTATGTTTGCATACACACACATCTGCACATGTCCAGGCATAGGACTGCCAGTGAGTCCTTGCTTGCAAAGGTCCTTTTATAATTTTTAGGTCACAAATTCTGGCCCTGGAAAGTAATGAAATGTGTTATGCACCTGCTGCAAAGATATGCCGCTGATTTGCTTGTCACATTTTTCAAACCCTGCAGGGCTAAATCAGCCTTTAATTGTAAGAACAGCGATAAAGTGACTGCAGTATGAGGTGCAAAAACAATTCTTGTATTGCACTTTGGGGAAAGACAATCTCCCAAAAAAGTGGGCCTTGTTTCAAACCCAGGGAGAGCGGGGCAGACACACCATATGAGGCTTGTGTTTTAGGTAGGGCAGAGGAATAAAGCAAGGGAGACCCAAACAAGTTGGAAAACACCAAATGTAAATGTAAATGTATTTGAGCTTATATAGCGCACAGCTACCCACAAAGGGTTTCCCGGCGCTTGCTTAGGGAAACCCGTCCTGGTATTCCCCTCTGAGAACAACCCCGGCAGGGTATCCACAAGGTGAAAGCCAGGCATCCCGCCGCGAGGGGCCGTTGGGGGCTACTTTTCATAAAGCCTAATAAGATTGGTCACAAGTAGGAAGGCACGTGAAGTCAACCCACCCCTGCAGGCCCAAGTTATAAGGGACAGTTGGACCAAAGACTACGTTGAACAAAATGGGGGCACACCATAATCAACTTTAAATGAGACAGGCCAAATATGAAATACCCAATCAACTGGCACGTTAATGGAGATAATGGAACACCATAGTTGGGGTGAGCAAAGGGCACCTTATCTGCTCCCATTGATTGATGCAGAGGACAGCAAAAGGTCCCCCAAAAAGTAGAAATGGAAAGTCTGAACAAGCACGTGCCGGGAGATATGACAATGACTTGATAATGACTTTGTTATCATACCCTTAATGCCTATGAGGACCGATACCAAGACAAAGGCCCTGAGAGCCTAACGACTCTGTATAGCAAAGTCGACATTGGAGATGAAGGCGAGTGTGATGTGACGGACCTCTTCACGCGTACGCTTGAAGTTTTCCGCCACCTCACTGAACAGAGACTAGAAACTAACACTACGACTCCTGTAGCGACCGAACCCCGAACAGAGAAAACTGACACGATGATGCCTATAAAGGAGGCCGCTCCCTACTGGGTTCCCCCACGAGGACTGGGAACACATGATGACATTAACCACCAAGATGCAAGAGGGAGGGTAGTTTATAACTGGGTCTACCAACCATGGGATCGGCAAGACATCCTGACTTTCCGAAAGTCCTTGCCTGATTTACGAAAGAACCCCACTGCCTTTTATATGGAATTAAGCACAGCCTTGGGTTTGACGATTATGACCCTAGCGGACATCAATTTGTTTTTCGGGCTATGTCTGCCAGCTGATGTGTGGAAGCAAATCCGGAAAGTCGACCACCTTGAGCTGTTGGGGCATACCTGGTCACAACTCGATGGCATAGATAGACAACGAGATCCTGGACAGAAACCTTTAAAATCCATTTTAGACCTCCCAGACAAGATCGTGCAGACATTGAAACCCCTGATCCCAGAGAAGAAGGTGGACTGGTCGATCGTAACGGCCTGCCACCAGAAGCCCCAGGAAGACGTATCAGAATACTTCTCCCGGTTTGAGACGCTGTTTTCCGATTACAGTGGTCAGGACATGACCACTGCAACCGGACATCATCTGTTTGTCCAGAATTATGTCAAAGGTCTGTCGCAGGAAGTCTCGCAGAAATTACAGACTAGCGAGAGTAGTTGGGCGGCCTCCAAGCCTGCGGCTATCCTTCAGATGGCCCAGTACTATGAGCATCAAAAGAATGAGAACGATAGGGCGACTGAGAAAAAGAAAAAGGACCTGAAAGAAAGGGTGATGATTGCTCAGTTGCAAGGGGTGACTATAGGAAGGGAGCAGTACAAAGGAAATTACCAATCGAATGCTCCTAGAAATCCACCCCCTAGAGACCGTACATCCGCACCCTACGCTGGACGTAAAGACATTGATTAGAACCAGTGTGCGTTTTGCAAGGGATTTGTTCATTGGAAATCCCAGTGTCCGGTCCTGCAAGAAACAAACAAAAATATGGACACAAGGGACGTAGCGGGTGGGCCAAGAAATAGAGGACAGGGACGAGGGTACACAAACGACACCAACAATGACAGGCCAGGCAGACCGAACACGTTTGACCGTCCCCGACAGAACCAATACCAACAGTCTGACTGCGACGATGCCCACGACTTTGCATAGGACTGCCAAGGGCAAGGGAGGGATCCAGTCGAGCTTTGTGTTGACCAGCAAGGTCCTTAAGTCATCGCTAAGGTCCTAGGTACAAAGTCTCCATTTTTGGTAGACACTGGCGCGGCACGTAGTGCGTTATCTAAACGACTGATTCCAAGGGCACCCTTGTCTGGCTCACACGTAACATCAAAAGGTTTTGATGGAACGCCCTCCACTAATCCCTTGTCCACACCAATCTCCTTTGACTTGGATAATAACACCACTGACAGGACGTTTTTACTTTCATCCAACACCCCCAATGCCATTATGGGACTTGACTTATTGAAACATTTCCGAGCTACTATTAGGTGTTCACAAGACGGAGTTCGAGTCATTCTGTACGACAACCCGACTCTGCTCAGACCTTGTCCCCCACGACGCATGTTTTTCATCACTGATGCTGACTTGTCCCTACTCGACACTCTACCTCTGTATCTGTGGGCCAAAACTGACTCGGACGTAGGACGCATGATGATCGACCCAGTACACATAACTGTTCGCCAGGATGCAATACTCCCAAAACTTCCACAATATCGGATATCGCCCGAGGGCGAGAAGGCATTGGTAAAGATCATCCAGTCCCTGATAGATGCAGGAGTGGTAGAGGAAGTGATTAGCAATGTTTGCAACAGCCCTATCCTACCCATTGTAAAGAAGCAGGGTGAGGGAGATGAGAAAGCGTACCGCTTCATCATTGACCTACGAGAGGTCAACAAAGTAGTTGTACCTCAGTCCCCCGTAGTCTCAGACATCACCACCATTCTGACTCTGATTACTTCCACTGCCACCACCTTCACTGTAATCAACCTCAAGAACGCATTCTTCTCCATCCCCATCCACCCAGACAGCCGCTACATTTTCAGCTCCACCTTAAAAGCCTGCTCATATAGATTTTGTAGAGCACCCCAAGGCTACACTGAAAGTCCCAGCATCTATAGCCAGGCCCTCAAGAGACAACTGGACGCAGTCCAGTTACCAGATGGAGTGGTGTTGATATGAAGAAATCTTGGAGTGAAACAAGTTCAAGGCTGGAGCCCCTTCGACAAAGAATGAAGGAATACTAAATCAGAAAAGTATCACATGCCACTAGATATTTATATTAGATGCATCTTACCTTAGTTCAGAGCTGGGATTCTTTTTAAGATATTTTTTATTTTGTATTTTTTAAATATGCACATACCAGGAGTTTAAAGCGTGGGAAACGCTGCCTTCATGAGTAGAACAATCTGGTTGACCAATGAGGAAAAATCAAAGGCAAGGCTATGCCCCGGTAGCAAAACCCGGAAGAAAACAGAGTACCGATGGACGCAGGGAGAGAAACACCCAGGATGTCTCTACACTACGGCGCCGAACGGAGTCTGCAGGTAAGGACAGCAGGAAAATCAAGGGAAGCCTGGCAGAGTCTGTGATGGAGCGCGTAGCTCTTTTCCCTTGTGGACCCCTCCCTTTTAATTACCACAAGCACCGCCTTCACCAGATGAAGAGAGTCGGCATTCGGGGCTCGAGTAGGAGGCTGCGGGCGGGGTTTGGAGTGCTGCTGAGGGCAGTGCTAGCTGTGAGGCATGACAGTCACAGGTCATAGGGTGTATAGACAGGACCCATATGCCCATATTTCCCCCATCCAGTCTGGTATACTTCTTCAGGAACCACAAGAACACTCATTCCCATAACAGTCAAGTGGTCTTCAATGCACACAATATCATCACAAATATTGTGGCAAAATATCCAGGGAGCTTACATGAGTCCTACATCTTCAGGCACAGTGAGATATACCAACGATTGGAAAGAGGGGAGTTTGGATTGTATGACATTACCACGCCTTCCTTCACCATGCACGTCTTTACATCGCACATTTCACAACGCATACCAGTACCATGCATTTACATTCATTCACATTACAAACACCTTCACTATGCATTCCTCTACCACGCATACTTTTACCACGCTTACTGCCTCTGAAAAAATCTATCACAGTGTAACACTACCACCTACTGTTGAAAATGTATATCTTAACTCTTAATACATTTTTTTATTCGTTTGTTGTTTACACATTTGTTAGTAATTGAACATGTTATATTTTTGGGGGGAGACCCCCTAAGTCCCCTTTGTTTAATTATCCTCAAATGTGTGGTTTTGTTTTGAGTTGTAAAAACCTGCCTGGCAACAGTCTTAACAATCTAAAAAATGTGTGGAAAATGTACTATAAAGTAAAAACTTCAGAGTAAAGGCTGTTTCCTGGAGTTTGATAAAGTTTGCCTACTGGTTACTGGAAAGTAATGCTAACACATATACCTATTTGCCCAATCATTATTCTAGGTATGTTGTCTAACACAGATATTTGCTGTGTCAGGTACCACTGTATATGCCCTGAGACACTGGATCATCACACCCTTCCTTTCTCCCGCCAACTCACATGAATGGAGATATAACACGGCACATAGGCACCCAGGTCGAATTTGAGAATTGGCAAAATTGTGTGTTTGTGCATGTGGCCCTATAGTACCACTGCAAAAGAAAGCAGATTTGGACTTATATATAGCCACAAGATCCAGGAGCACCTCCCAAAGATGCAACTTAACATTCTGAGTTCAGTTATACTAAACTTTATTTTCCTATCTTGTTCCTAGGGTCTGTTATGTTTATAAGATGTTATAAACAAACTCCCTATTCTGGCCGATGGGATCAGATAGCCTTGCAATAGTGAAAAACGAAATTGGCAGTATTTCACTATCACAACATGCCACACACATCAGGGAATGTCCTACCTTTCACATGTAATGCATCCTGCCCACAGAGGTACCTTGGGCCTACCTTGGGGGTGACTAATATGTAGAAAAGGGAAGGTTTAGGGACTAGCAAGTGTGTGCACTTGCCAACTCAACATGGCAGTCCCAGACTGCACACAGGCTCTGCAATGGCAGGCTTGAGTCACATTTTACAAGCTGCTTCTGTGGGTGGTACAATCAGTGCTGCAAGTCCACCAGCAATAAACAAAACAATATGCCAGTACTGAACTATTCCTTGATCCTTAATTTGATAGCCAATGAATCAAACTACTGCCTTAAAAAAAAACACTTTTTCCATTTCAGTTTAATAAATAAACTTTATTTATGTCTGTTTTATAACACTTTTTAATATTTTCACGGGAATTTTCTTGGAACTGCTCCAAATTAGGCACACTAAATGTTAGGGTCACTCTAAATTCTCTTTTTTATGAACCACTTTTAGAATTGAACTTCACATTCACTCTCTAAAATACATACTCTGTACACAACATACACACTGTGTCGGAATCATACATCTGTTAGACTAGTCCTCACATCCATCCGTCCATTCTCGCATCATCCATACACATGCCCACCCTGGGGTTGCTTCATGAAACCCTTTTTCGGGTAAGGCACTCTTAATTTAATAATCCATAGATCAAAAACAATACTTAGAATATAAGACATCAACCCATTTCAACGCAATTCAAAATGTAACAACAGAATAAAACAATTCTGATTGGCCTAAGCAAAACTGTGGTCTACGCATTTCAAATCTCCCGCTATATGGAGATTCTCCTCAGGACCAATGGTTTCTTATTGTAAAGTCTGGGAGAAATCTTGTGAATGTCTCATGTATTTTGGTTAGGATAAACCTGTAGCACTGCTTTGTGATGAAGTTCTCAATTGTGTATCAGCAATTGTCTGTGTATGTTCAATATCACCATCCAATAATACATTGTTTCTATAGCTCAGGTATTTGCAGTCAATCCAAGCCTGGCTCGTTTGAAGAAGCTCAGAATTTAGACACGCCAGGTAGAAAATCCCCGATCGCCATGCTGGTGAGTCGCGTGGACGCGTTGCCAATCATGGACTCACTAATCCATAACAATACTTTACAAAGGGAGCACTTGCACTTAGGCGCTGAACAGCATTGGCAAAGTGCCCAAAGCATCTAGACCAGCAAAAATGGATTCGAACACACAGCAAAACACAGGAGGTAGAGGCAAAAATGGAAGGGAGACCCACGCCAATGGTGCCAGGCATAACAGATAGCTAGGACGGCTATCCTTCCAAAAGCACAGTTGGGCAAGTAGGGAATACAAAATGAACAGGGAAAAGCAAGGGAGCTTTGTGAAGGTTAAAATTAGATGGCATAAGCAGCTCTACACCCTCCTAGTGGTGGCGGCTCACACGTGGGGACCCTATTTAAACCTGCCCTTCCTCGCGCAGCGGTTTGCGCAGTGGGTTGCGCCTTCGCTGCGCCTGAGTCGTGCCAGAGTCCTCCCCGTCTGCGCTCGTCAGCGTCTCAGAGGCGCATGGAGGCGGATTCTGGCTCAGTTTAGTATCATCTAGGCAGGCGCTTCCTTGACACTGGAATGCTTTCCTATTCTTCTTCTGAGCTCTTGGCTCTACGTAGGTCTTCCTTGTCTTGTCATCATATATTTCCAGGAGGGCTTGTTCTTAAGAGAGGTTGTGTGGGTTGCGGCTGGCGTCTTTCGGGTAATACTACTAACCGACTGGCTGTCTCACCTACTCTAACGAGTGCCTTCTTCTCAACACGAGATCTCGTGCCAAACATTCCCTTGACATCTGGAACCTTCTAACGGAGTCCAAACCACCTTGTTTGTTTCTTACGGAGACATGGCTCAGAGAAGGTTCTGGCCCTGATCTAGCTGACGCTATCCCTCCTGACTATACCATACTTAGGAAGGATAGGGTGATAGGCAGGGGAGGGGGGGTTGCCCTGGTTGTCAATAAATCTTTCCCCTGTACGACCTTTTCGATTTATGACATTTCTAACTGTGAGGCCCTTGGTTTTACTCTTGGGTTATCACCTCATCAAACGGTCGTCGGGATTTTACTTTATAGACCACCTGGTCCTCTGGGCTCCTCCTTGGATAATTTACAAGTAGCACTTTCTGTGCCCTGCCTTAAATCAGACCATTGTATTCTATTAGGTGATCTAAACATCCACATGGATAAGAACATCGATCCAGATGCTCTTAATCTGCGGGACATTACTTCGTCTTTAGGGCTGATGCCTTATATTACATGGCCAACTCATATCAAGGGCCATATCATCGATCACATTTTTTTCACAAAGACGATTAGTGTATCCACGCCTCTACCCGTTTTGTGGTCTGATCATTTTTTAATAAAGTTTATTATACCCCTCATTTCTGTGATAGTCCCGAGAGCACCGAAAGATCAGAGAAGAAGTACACGAGCTTTCCATCAGGTCTCTGCCGAAATGGTGTCTGAGGCGCTCTGTTGTCATCCTTGTGTATCTTCTGGAAGTTTGGAGGAAAATCTTGAATCAGCGCCTAAATGGATGACTGCTATTTTCGAGCAGTTAGCCCCAGGGAAGTCGGCGAAGTCCGCCGATAGGCGTGCTTCAGCCCCGTGGTTCACCTCATCCTTGGGTGCGATGCGGCAGGAATGTAAGAAAGCCGAAAGGGCCTGGAGACGCCTATATGACACTCATCTTAAAGCTTGCTACATAGATACCATCAAAATATATCACAGGCATATCCTTGCAGGAAAAAAGTTTATCTTGAGCATAGAATAGACGATGCAGAGAGCACCAGTAAAGAGATATTTAGGATAGTCAAGGAGTTTACTTCTCCCTCCACTGGTGCCCCATCTCATGCGCACACTGAAGCTTAGATTAGCCAGTTAGCGGATTTCTTCGTGGACAAAATCAAGGCTATTCACGATTCCTTTCACCGTCCATGCCCTATGCCATGTCCATGCCCTATGTCTGAGCCGGGTCTCACACCCAGCCTGGAAACATCTATATTGGAGGAAGGCCCACATTTGTCAGAATTTCCGGCAATGTCTCCCATGGTTTCCCTCGACCTTCTGTCTCTGCTCAAGTCCGGCTCTCTGCTTGACCCTTGTCTGGCGAAATGCTGGAGAAAGTAGCTCCGGCTTTAAATGCGGTGCTCAACCCTCTACTTAATACCTCCTTGAGCATGGGTGTTGTCCCTGAAGCGTGGAAGCATGCACTGATTCTTCTACTGATCAAGAAGACCAACCTTGATCCTCTTATCCATGCTTACTACAGGCCTATCTCTCTCCTCCCTGCTCTGGCCAAGGTGACTGAGAACTTGGAAGCACGTGCATAACTCCATCTCCAACTTCATTGAGAGTAACAACATACTTCATGACTCTCAATCAGGTTTTCGCACGAATCTCAGCACAGAGACCGCCCTTCTCGAGGTCACCGATGCCATCAGGGAGGTTTTGGATACTGGAGGAAAGGCCATTTTGGTCATGATGGATTTGTCAGCGGCTTTCGACACCGTCCCCCATGAAGGTCTCGGTTTAAGACTCCAGGAGATCGGTTTTCGTGGGACGGTGTTGAATTGGTTTAAGTAATTTCTGACCGGCCACCGGCAAGTGGTTTGGGCACCTCCGTTTTCCGCTGAAATGCCGCCACTGGAGGTGGGGGTGCCGCAGGGCTCTGTTTTAAGCCCTGCGCTTTTTAACATCTATATGGCCCCGCTGGCGGCAGTTGCGGAATATTTTGGTGCCCAGATCATAACCTATGCTGATGACACCCAGTTGCTCTTTACATCTGAAAAGGGTAAGGACTTTGATGGCCCGCAGATTAGAGACTGTTTGGGAGCCGTCTTTACCTGGTTCCAGCGACCTAAAATGCAACCCCGATAAATCTGAACTGCTTTTTTTTGGATGCCCACCTGATCCTGGCTGGAAGGCCTGGTGGCCTTCAGACATGTCTCCACCGGATGCTGCCTCTTCCAAAGCTAAAAATCTGGGCTTTGTGATTGATGATGGCCTTGCTTTTGGCACCCAGATTTTTGGGCTGACCGGCAAATGCTTCGGCCTCCTGAAAATGTTACGGAAATTTCTTCTGTTGCTGTCGCTGAAGCATAGAAAGATGATCGTGCAGGCCTTGAAGGCTCACGTTTGGATTACGCGAATGTTCTCTATCTTGGCCTGCCGAAATATCTTTTGACGAGACTGCAGATTGTGCAAAACTCTGCGGCCAGAGACATCTTTGGTCTCCAGCGCAGAGCTGGAGCTTCGGATTTGTTAAAAAAACTGCACTGGCTCCCAGTCGCTGAAAGGGTTGTTTTTAAGGCGCTTACTTTTGCCTTCAAGGCCCTTCATCTGATTGGCCCCAAATATCTTCAGAAGCTCTTAGATATTTATGTGCCTCGTAGGGCGTTCCGCGACTTTATCCAAAGCAATGATTCCCCCCATTTTTCGGGCTAGAATCGGAGGATGCTCTTTTCGCTTTCTAGCGTCTCAAAGCTGGAATGACCTGCCTATCTCGCTTAGGAAAGCTGAGGATTAGCTCTCTTTTCGGAAAGGACTAAAAACATGGCTTTTCACACAGTAACTGTTTTTCTCTTTCTCTATTTCCGCAGTGTTATGTTTTTTACATCGAAGGCTCTTTGTCAAAGCGCCAGGACACTCCGAGGAGTAGCCGTGCTCTATAAAAGAGCATATTTAACATAACATAACATAACATTAATATATATGTTCCTATTTTTTCCTAGGAGGGACACTGTACTCTGGGAGGGGACTTTAATGCTGTCTGTCAACCTCATATAGAGAGTACACATAAAGTTACCTGCAGTGAAGGAGACCTGTGTTAATGTTTAAAAAACGAGTCATCGGATTTTGGGTTTGTGGATGTATGGAGACTATAACACACAGGGTTACAAGATTACTCTTTTTTTGCTTGTACATTCCACCTACTCCTCCAATCACTATTTGCTCATGTCATTTTCACTCTTGTATTCAGTAAGGGACAAGAAAATGCCAGACATCTCCGTATGTAACCACATACACATTGAAACTTTGTGTAGGGAGGAAAATTGTCACAGCTGAAAGAGGCAATGTAGAATAAATACATCTATGTTTAAAGACGCAGTCCTTAGAAAAGTAGGTGGCTGAGGGAATAGGAGAGTACCTTAAGGCCAACAACCAATAAAGTATACCCCAACCATAATAGGGATGCTTTTAAGTCCAAAGCAAGTGGAATTATCATAAAAATGTCAGCAAGGAAGGAGAGAGAGAGAGAGAGAAAGAGGGCTTGTAGGAAAGTGCCCTTACTTTACATGGTTGTCCTCATTTATGCCTCACACCTGTTGCAACCCGACATGATGTGCCCTTGGTCCCTGCCAATCATGTTCTGAGGGCCTGTGTTCTTTCCCAAAATTGTATCTATGTATTCACAAATTGGCACCTACCTGGCTACAGGCAAGCCTGTTGTAAAAGGTACCATGGATACCAAGGGCTATGTGGCCAAGGAAGGCCTCTGAGTGCTGCAGCACCTATTCTGTGAACCTTAGATGCCCTGCACCTTAACCCACATGCTCTGCCACAAGCAGGCTGTGTGTTTGGGTGCAAAGAAAAGTGAAGAGTCAACATGGCATGCACCCCTGTGCGCCATTCCTGCAATTCACTGCCTAAGGAGTAGGTGAGTCACCCCTCTACCAGGGTGCACTAGTCCTATTGTGAGGGTACAGAGGTGTGAGCCCTGTACCCCTTCAGTGTCGAAGTTCATTCATAGACATTGTAAGTGTAGTATAATCATAAAGAATATATGGTCTGGGAGTTGGTCAATACATACTCTACAGGTCTAGAATGGCTTTACTGTAAACTGGGAAGTTTGGTAGCAAATGTCTCAGCACATTAAACACACACTGATGGCAGTGTGGGTGTTAATGTGAAATCCACTCAGAGGGCATCTTAGAGATCCTCCTGAAAATCGACCAGCCCTTGTGTGGTTCTTAAATGGCTGTCCACCATTGCCACCAGCAGACCGATTTCTGGACTCCTGGGTAGTGGGCCTCCACTCTCTTGGTCCAGAAACAAAGCCCACCCTGGGCAGAGGTGTTATGCTTCCTCTCACTGCCTTTTGCTTCCCCCAGCAACTGGCTCCCACCGGTTCTGACTCCCACTTGAGAGGGAGAATCAGCAGGAAATCCAAAATTGGAAGGGAGGTGTGCTGATCGTTACCAAACCCACCCTTCAGGTGAGGGAAGTTAGGTGAAGCACACATCTCCGTCCCCTCCTTCTTAAAGGTGAGAGTACTCAGTCAATTAGGAAGCTGCTCATGCCCCCTCACTTAGAAAGGTAGCATAATAGGGGTGTACCCATCCAAAGGAAGGGACCCATTGGTCCCAACCTGCACACACCCTTACATTTAGTATTTAGGGGCGACCCTGAACCTTGCCCCCTCGGATTCGAGGACAAAAGAAGAAGGACTAAAGAGCCATGCTGCTCCTGGAAGAAACTGAGGACACCAAATTATTTGGCCTCAGCCCTACTGGCCTGTTCTAACCACGACCTGCCTACAGTGAAGAGACCAGTGTGTCCCACAGCAGCAGACCTCCAGAACCACAAAGACCTGCCATGTACTCAACTAACAGACTCTGTCCCCCATGAGCACGGAATTTGTTCAAACCAAAGACTAACTGTCAGAGACTGGACTCTGCGATTCTGCACCACTCCGCACCCGGCCACCACAGCCCGAGGTTGACTGGCCCCATACTCCAAAGATGTCCCCCTCGTGATCCTAAGCTGAGATCTGGTGACCTCTGACCTCCCACTATCTCTGAATTTAAACCTGGAGCCTTTACTTGAAGGATCCCCCTGACCACAACCGAAGGGGGTAAGACAACTGCTCCCTTGACTGAAGCGGTCTAGGAAGTTCGACCGTGTCTGTACTACTAACACCGACCGTCACCGATCGCAACCTAAGGAACACGAAGCCCAAGACACCTCAGTCCTCAACACCTTCCTGGCCTTGGGTGGCTCAACCAATGGTGTTCAAGCATCCTCTCAGATCCCCAGTCACCTTCCTAGTCATTGCTCACCTCCAAGAAGTCCGCCCAACCAAGCCTACAGCTTTACAAAAACAACGGTCTCCCTGAGAAGCACAGGGACCGCAACATCCACTTTACCTCCTGCACTCGACCACCTCGCTGCTGCTGGTGGTGTAGTTCTTGTGTCAGTCATTGGCCCCTTCAGTGCCGACCGCAACCTCAGGAGCTTTTCTCCCACACTCAAGTAGCCTGCTTGCCAGCAGGTCCCAACCGAAGACCCCCTTAGCTCATTGACTAATGTTGGTCGCTTGCACTCTGCACCCGGCCGCCCCAGTGCAGCTGATTGGGTAACTAGGGTGTCTACTTGGACCTTGGGGAAACTTGGTTCTAAGCTCAAAACCTCAACTTCGCAAGTCCAATACTTATCTCTGAGATTGATAACCATTTTCCTCCCACAGGGACTCAGTATGAGATTTTGGTTCTGGAACGTGTTCTATGTAGAAATGCTAATGTATAGGGGAAAGTGAGCACCATTGTAACATAATCAAAAAGTAATCAAAGAGTATTTACTGTGTGATGCCAAGTATTCTGAAAAGTGATATCAACCTGTGACTGTTACAATTACAAGAGCAACTGCATTTCCTTGGACAGTCGTGCACTTGAAAGTACTTATTACCAACCTGTACCAAGTCCTGCTTGGTTCTAGAAATAAAATATGAGTATACCTTTTTTAGGCTTAGCTAATTGATCTGGATTCTGGCTCTGAGTGTGTGACATCAGCTTTGATTGAGTGAATACAATAAATGCTTAACACACCCTCCCGATAAGCCTAACTGCTCGACCTCACTACCATAAATAGAGCTGTTAGTGATTATCTAATTAATTCAGCCTTACTTTGGAATATCATATGCAGAGCCAGCTTCATACAGGGCTCATTTTGAAGAATTTAACATGAAATAAAAGAGCAAGGAAACATGACAAAAAACTCTCACACAAAAAAAGTAAAAGGTAGGCAGTGATAATCAAAGGGCAGCTGAGGCTGCAAAGAATTAAAAAGTCAGAGACTACACTACCACACACTGCTCAAAACTTCCATGAAAGTAGTAATAAAATGAGAACATTGCTAGCAATGAAGATCCGACTTAAGCTAACAAGAACATACATAGCAGGGTATAAATCGCAACAGGGAACTTGTGTGATAAAGGAAAAAGATTTTTAAAAATTATCTGTGGAAAAACTTCAACCACAGTATGCAAAAGGTCTAGAGAAGCCATGAAACTATAAACATATTTAGCTGGGTGCAAGTGGATTTATTCTTCGAAGAACAGAGAGAGGTAATGGAAGGTTGCATTGAGGCTGCTGAAATCAAGTACATTTTAAAGAGTGAGCCTATAACCAAAACCCCAGGCTTTGATAGAATCTCTTTGGTTTTTATAAGCTCTTTTTGTGAAGTGGGAAATTAGTTGGCCAACCTCACCCAGGGGCAGCTTTAGCATTGTTGGCGCCCGGGTCTACAATCATTTTTGGTGCCCCCACACCCACACACCAAGATCACCCTCGGGCTATTAAGCTATA
This sequence comes from Lissotriton vulgaris, assembly GCF_964263255.1. Lineage (NCBI taxonomy): Eukaryota > Metazoa > Chordata > Amphibia > Caudata > Salamandridae > Lissotriton > Lissotriton vulgaris. Next base: position 1,432,088,621 of record NC_141693.1, on the reverse strand, counting down.
TTTGAAGCGGAGGACCTGTGCTGTATTCCTCTTCTTTTAAACCAAATATATACATACAACTTTGAATGATCTGCAAATATTTCGAATATTTATAATTTGTTTTTTATTGTTTTTGAAAGTCGAAAACGATACCTCTGAAATGGAATACTTCTCAATGATATGCCCTGAATTATAATGTTTAAGATGATTTTGAAAAAATGACAAATATTAGAGCTAGGAATATAACTGATCTCATAAGGAGTGAAAAGCCAGTTTTACATCCCATAGGGAGTAATTGGAAGAAGGTGGTTTATCTGCACTATAAAATGTCTAATTTTGCTAAAGTTACGTCTCATGTTGAAATATTGCGGTATTCCACAAGTCCACTGTTTGTGCCTTTTCTATTTGGTGTAAAAATGTCATGCATTGCAAGGTTGCGCTTCTTTAGCAGGAGTCTCCTTACATCTATCAACAGGGGCTTGATGCTAAGCAAAGCTTTTCGGTGTGGTGCACATCACAGCTTTGCATGTAGAATCTGTCCCCTTGTGAGCATGATCCTCATTCAGATGGTCTTATGAATTCAGGAACACATTCTAATGTTTTATATAACGACCACAGGGAAGGTATGAACATAATATTGGCACAGTATTTAAAACAGATATTTACATAATCTTTTTTTTCTCATCTCTATTGCTTGGTTCTACCAGTCTCTCATGGGGGAAAGACTTGTCTGCCTGCTAATTATGTACTGTAAACATATACAGGTACGCTATGCAAGCCCTTTCACTTTTACATAGTGCAGTCAAGAATGGTTTGTGCTTCAATTATGAATACGTTTTGTCATGAAATACCTACAACAAAAGAACTTTAGTCAGGTAGTTTTCTAAACAGTTGTCGGTCTATAGTGGCTTGAAGCCACACCTGCCACACGCTTCCTGTAAAACAACACAACTCGATTTGTTAGTTGAAAACAATAAAATAAGCGTTATCGGTGAACGAGCCCGAACCGTTGGAACAAGCTAGCTAACCTTTGCTACCAAGAAAAGAGCAGATTGCGTGTAAAAGTCTTAAACTCCGCTGTGCCCCGAGTGCCAATGGCTGGGAAAAGGAAACAAATTAATGTTGCACCTGCTGGTGGAGTGTGGTGAGAGGTGAGGCACAGATTTCCCGGGTATGGGCTGGATGTCAAATTACACCAATAAAGATAACCTGCGGCCTAAAGAAGAAAAACACACGGCTTCATCTTGCAGAATAATAAGCTACCTGCCACTGAGCAAACAGACATCAGAAAATGGAGTACACAGTGTTCATTGTCCTATTTTTGCTTTACTAAATCTCTGCAGAGGGATTCCAAGCTGGTTATTAACTTGAAAAACGTTCTGTTACATGTAGTCGATTGAGAAGGAAAATAAACTTCTTCGCAGTTGTTCTGAGTTGGCCTCTGCATTGTCCTTTCCAAAGGATTTAGGAAACCATAGAAAACCATTTGAGAGACTTATCATTGAGTTAAAACACTTGAGCTTTCGAATTAATTATCGTTTTATATCCGCTAGATTTTGGGAGAGGGGTAGTCTGGTGGAAGTCGACTAAAGGTCGTTTTGAGCAGTGTAGACAAAGAAAGATATGACTTATCAGCCAAGGGAAGGAAAACAATTGAAGGCACGCAGGAAACACAAGCCACTTTTACAAATTCTGCATAGCCAAGGAATCTCTTGTTAGGTGGCATTTCTCGAAGAGGATCTTCGTTGGCTGATGTTATGTGTTACTAGACAATGTTTCTCATGTATTGTTATTTTCCTATATGTAAAGTGTTTGCCCTTTCGTCTTGAACCGTTCCTCTAATCTACCTTCACAGAATGTAGTATTACACCAAGCTCTTCTCAAAATGTATGCATTTGAAATGTTTTTGAGAATTAGTTGCAGGAGGATGGTGGCGGAGGAAGAGGCATTTACACAGGGCTAATCATCAAGAATAAATATTTCTGCATGGGGCGCTATTGTGTAGACTACAATTTAGCCACTACAATTCAAGTAAGGAAGGAAGGAATAGTTTGAGGTGGAAAGTGAAAACACGGTATATATATATTCGAAAATGATAATATACATGAAACATTGACTTCTAATATGGTATATAACCTATTTCTCGAAAACAAAGGGCCAGATGTAGGAAGGCTATTACCGGTTGACCGGTAATAGCCTTTTCAGATGTAGGCGGTACATTTACCGATTTGGTAAATAATGAATCGGTGTTTACCGATTCTGTATTTACCGAATCATCATTTACTGATTCGGTATTTACCAAATCGGTAAATGAGATGTAGGAAGCACTTTAAAGAGTGCTTTTGTGCTTTAAGGATTCGTTATTTACCACCAACTATAAGTTGGTGGTAAATAAGGAATTCCTCTGTAAATGCAAATCTGTGCATTTACACCCATGCCATGTGACAGACATACATGCCCTTAGGGCATGTATGTATGCCACATGTGCGCACGAGCACTATTCAGGGGTGAAACAGGGTGTCAAAGTGACACCCCTTCCACCCCTGACACTATTTTACCGAATCGGTATTTACTGATTCGGTAAATGACATTCATTCCTATGGTAACTAGTCATAATATCGATTACAGAATATAGATAGGACAAAATATCGAGTAAAAAATATCGAGTATAGGGAAATATTGAAAGAAAGAATATCGAGGTACAAAATATCGTTAAATTTAACAGTAATAAAATATCGAAAACAAAAATATCGAATCAAAAATATCGAGTAGTCATAATATCTATTATTTAGTGTTGTTAAAAATATTGATAATATAAATATCGATAGTAAATAATATAATAAAAAACACCCAAAAAAATAATATGTGTATAACATGAAAAAATAGTTATATTTAGTCAATATTTATAATGTAAGAAATGTGTAGTTTGTTAGAAATATATATCTTTTAGGGACGGGATGTTGGATTATTAGGGGATAAGGGTGGGAAGTAGTTTAAAGATATGTAGGGTAAATAATTATTAATTTGTATAAAAATATAAATAGAAAAATTAATAAATTAAAAAAAACTTTTTAATAAATATATAATAATAAATATCATAAAATTAATAAAATAATAATATTATTAAAATAAAATTAGAAAGTTAGGGCCTTATGTATGAACACTTTTTCCCATAGACACAGAGGGCTCGATTCCGATCCGGGAAAAAGCGCTTCGAATTACCGTACGAAGCGTTTTTGCACGTACAAATCGTTTCCGTACTCGTCTCCGTACGAATCTGCAAGTACGATCTCGATCCAAAGCAGCTCTCCGTACAGCTCGTAAAAATCTACATACAAATTGAAAGTCCATACGAATGGCATTCGGATGACGGTTCCCGCTATGTCCGAATGTAAATAGACTGCGTCATCCGTACCAGGAAGTACGGTCCGTACGGCACTTCTGCTACGAGAGTCAAAAACTGCTGTAAAAACAGAGTCCGGACCAACCCGCACCCCGGTACGCGACAAACAAGACGTCGTCCGTGTCATACCAGTACTGTACGCACACCACCTCGTACATTGAAACCGACGACGGCGCAGATGGTGAGTACAATGAAATCAAACATACAAGTACGTGGTGCCACACGCCCACATCCCCATCAAACACCTGTAATGTCAGGGTATGTAGCGACACACGCCACCGCAAATCACCAGTGTAAGAGTCAGATGTGCCATAATTACGTCATCGATTACGGGGTGCGGTTCGCGACCGCACATCACCAGTGCATTTGTCGGACGTGCCGCAACTACGTCATCGATTACGGGGTGCGGTACGCGACCGCACATCACCAGTGCAATAGTCAGTCGTGCCGCACCCACGCCATCGATTTCGGGGTGCGGTACGCGACCGCACATCACCAGTGCAATAGTCAGTCGTGCCGCACCCACGCCATCGATTTCGGGGTGCGGTACGCGACCGCACATAACCAGTGCAATAATCAGTCGTGATGCACCCAGGCCATCGATTTCGGGGGCGGTACGCGACCGCACATCACCAGTGCAATAGTCAGTCATGCCGCACCCACGCCATCGATTTCGGGGTGCGGTACGCAACCGCACATCAGCAGTGTCATTGTCTGACGTGCCGCACCCACGTCATCGATGTCGGGGTGTGGTACACGACCGCACATCACCAGTGTCATTGTCAGACGTGCCGCACCCACGTCATCGATTTCAGGGTGTGGCATGCGACCGCAAATCACCAGTGAAATTGTCAGACGTGCCGCAGCCACGCCATCGATTTCGGGGTGCGGTACGCGACCGCACATTACCAGTGCAATAGTCAGTCGTGCCGCACCCACACCATCGATTTTGGGGTGCGGTACGCGACCGCACATCAGCAGTGTTAATTTCAGACATGCCGCACCCAGGTCATCGATGTCGGGCACAGTACGCTACCACATTTCACCAGTGTAATAGTCAGACGTGTGGGAAATAAGTCTGCAGTGTCAGTGCCAGTGTAAGTGATGTGTACAAAACATACCCTGCAGTGCCCAGCATAACAGTGTGTGTGTGGTTAAGACCCCCACCAGTGCCCAGCATAACAGTGTTTCTGTGGCTAAGAACCCCACCAGTGCCCAGCACTGTGCCACTTGTGAAAATGATATGTTTCAAGCACTCTGTAAAAGTGGGGGGCATTCACATCTTTCCAGGCCCTACATATTTCTCGTCTTGCCAAGATAATTACATAAAAAATTAATTTGGACGCAATATCATTGGGATGATGGTCTGTGGCTAACCCAAACAGAATCATCCCCGGGGTGACCACCAGTTGTATATGTAGTAACTCAGCCAGAAAATCCTGTATTTTAGTCCAATAACTTGTCATCATCGGGCAATCTACAAACATGTGAAAGTCATCAGCAGCCAGTTGTTTACACCTTAGGCAATAATGTTCTAGGCCCGTAATTTTTACTAGTTTTTTTGGTGAGATATATACTCTATACATAGTAAAAAGAGATTTCTTTTAAGGGGAGCTGGCTTGACCACTGCCTTCAGCATACTAAAGGAGTCCCCCCAAAGGCCCTTTATGTTGTTAAGATTTAGACCCAGAGCGTTACCCCACAGTCTTTGGAGTTCAGGTTCTGTCACTCCCTCTGCCTCAATCATGACCCAGTACCAAAAGGATAACTCTTTTTTCCATCCACCCTTCCTAGATACTAAGTCAAACTTTGGATTAGATGCATCAAAATCCCATGGGATAGTTGCCCACCATCCTGACAGCTGATAATACTTGAACCTAGTAAAAGTCCCGCAAGTCAGATTAGACAGAGATTCCGAGTCCATAAGCTGTGAATTCTTTTGCAGATCACGCCAGCAAATTAATCCTGCTAATTTAAGGGGGCGTGATAGCTGATCATTAAGGCAATCTGGCGTCCCTGGAGAGTCCCATATCGGGGCCAGGGATGCGTAGTATGGAATTCCCAGGCTTTTCCTAATAAATAGCCAATTTTTCAGAGCCCTACCCAAGATCTTTAGCCTCATCTTTTTGTAGAACTTTGGATCGCCATATTTAAAAAGAAAGTATTCTTGCCCTTGTAGAATACCATGTAGTAGTGCCTGAAATAAGAGACCTAAGGAGGATGCATCCGCCTTGTCGGCCAAGAGTCTGAAATTTTTGAAATGGAAAGAATGACAATAAATAAGTAGGTCCGGGAGAGCAAACCCTCCTGTTTTTAGGTTTCTCCTTAGTTTTTTCTAGGAGATTCTTGATGTCTTGGTGTTCCAGATAAACAAACCGATTTTCCCCTGTATTTTGGCTATGTCAGATGGATTAAAAATTAGTGGGATTGAATTAAAAAGAAAAGTGATTTTAGGTAAGATGATCATTTTAATTAGGTTCCTCCCTCCCAAAGATGTTTAACGGGAGGCCGGACCACCGTTGCAAAAGACTGCAGACATCCTTATATACTCTTGTTAGATTTATTTTAGATATCTCTGAGATATCTTGGGCCAGATGTATTCCAAGATATCTCTTTCACGACTTAACACTTGGGGCCGCCACCTCCCGGTTCCATTGCATAATCTCGGTTTTATCTTTATTTATTTTGTATCCCGAGATTTCCCCAAAGGACTCTGCCTGATCGAATAGCCTGAGTATTGCTCCATCCGGGTTAGAGGTCAACATAAGCAGATCATCTGCATATAGGGCATATTTTAGAGCTAGATTTGCAGTTTTAAAAGGTTTAATCATAGGGTCTGATCTTAACTGACAAACAAATGGTTCAATATACAAATTAAACAACAGCGGGGATAGGGTGCACCGTTGCCTTGTTCTGCGCGATATAGCAACCCAATCCATGAGGAGTCCGTTTACAAGAATTTTTGCCCGAGGGCTGGAATAGAGAGATCTGATTAATGATATGAAATTCTCAGGATTTCCAAAGCCAGATAATGCCGACCATAGATATGACCAAGCGACTTGCCAACATCATGGGCGGCCTCATTGTAGCCTACGCCCTGTTAGGGGGACTGTCGCAGCCCCGAATCGTCAGGTTGCAAAATCACTGCCGCTGCCTGGGACAAAGAACCACGAAGAAACTCACCGCCATCAGCCCGGGGCCGCTGACATCACCGAGGAGGTGCTGTGCTGGGATTGGGGCACCGCTTGAGGCCTGCCTGAGGAGTGGCACAGTCATTGGCTGACTGTGGGAGGCTCGTCCGTGAGGCCGCGCTGTGATTGGCCCAGCCGGGAGCAGTGCCGCATCAGAGGGGGCTCATCAAAGACGCTGCGCTGGGATTGGCCCAGCACTTGTGGAAGCACAACGCTCGTCTGCCCTTTCTGAGAAAGCCGCCGTCTCGGGAAAACAACAGGCCGACACTGGAAGCCAGGGGACCTCGCCAGAGAGTAGCGTGCATCACCGGAGACCTCCCCGGGAACCAAGGATTGAGAGAGAAGCCACACTCCCCCAGGTAAAGCTCAGTGCTTAGTCTTGAGCCTTGCTGTGTGTCACTGCCTGGGGGTTGAGTGCGGAGGGCTGCCTCATTTGCATAATTGCCTGTAATTGTACGTTAAGAGTACGCCAATCACTTTGGGGGCAGGTGAGCACCATCGCTGACCGCGGGGTCAGCGGAGCATACCGGCAGCATGCAGGGACTCTTTTCTGCACGTCACGAAGAGGCAGCGGGGGCTAATGTAATGTTCGGAGTCCCGGTTTGAAATCATGCAGCATTACCATACTCGCTGTGATACTGAGACACAGAGACTGCCTTATTACTGAGATCCCTCCCCTCATTACTGCTGGGATTGTGCTTTTTGCAAAGACAAGTGAACTATCAGTGAATACAACATTACCAGACATTTTTTTGTTTGGTTACACAAGAACCATTTTTATTTCTACCTGCAACAGAAGTTTTTATGTATGTTTGTCTTGCATTGTTGATTTTTGGTCTTGCCTACATTTTAGATAAAGAGTCTATATTTGTTATAACTACCTGTGTGGTGTCCCACAGGGCTATTGTGGGTGTTGGAGCAAAATACTTTACGCATTGCCTTGGGGATAAGCCTGTTTGCTCATGCCAAGCTACTAAGGGGGTGAGCAGGAGTTATCCAGAATGTGTGCCCCTTTACCCTGAATAGAAGTAAGGGTCCCTATTTGGTCAAAGGTACCCACCTCTGCCAACTAGAGACCCCCAATTCTAACAATGATACATGTAGGATGGCCCTTGGCAACATGATGTTAATGGGCTGGCTCAGTCAGTGTAGGTCGTGACCATGGTTGAAAATAGTGAGCAGATGACCACAAAAGGGTGTATTCATGCCTTTGTAGTGCTTAGCAGGTGACTTTTATACATGTATTGTGTTAACTATTGATGAATGCATGTGCCAGGTGTCAACAAAATGAGTATCAAACAAATATCCCAAAGCTTGCAGTTACAATCCGCTTCTTCATCTATTGCATACATACATGTTAACGGCCATCAGAAGAAATCGCTTTGGTGAGCCGTTGCCTGAAGGAGTAGACCCTGGAGGTCTTTAGCTGATGTACAGTCCATTGCAGGAAGAGGTGGGAGGACCTGAGGCACTGGATCAAGAAGATCATGGAGATCCATCTGGGGAAGCCCTCCCAAGTTGGACGGGGCACATGCTGGACCCTGAACCCAATGTGGCCCGCATACTGTTGATGGCCTACCCGGAGCTTGATGGGTGGTTGAGGGCCCGACAGCAGCTACAAGGGGGTGAGCCCTGAACATGTTGCCAAGTTTGTGTGTTACAGGCAGGCATTTCCCCAACAATAATGGGGGTGAACCATGTACGACCCACAGGATGAGTCATTGCTTGTGTAGATCAATTAGTAGGTGCAAGCTGTTGTGCTGTGCCCATTGTCTTGATGACCAGGAACACAGCAAAGCCCAGTCCACTACAATTTTTTGTTTTTTAGCAGGCAGCTGCCAGAGTGAAGTGTTAAACCATCTCATGTTCTTAGTTCTTCTGGGTGACAATTGCACCACACAAGCCACTTGTCTAAGGAGTAATGTTCGCTCACTACTGTCTCTAATGTGATGGTGGCCCTATTACATGTGACATGGCATACAGTGTGCAGTGAGTGAGGGTTCTAGTCCTCAAGGGATTATCTCCCCTGTAGATAATATATTACTTTATATATTTTTTCTTTACGTATAACACACACTATCACTTGTGCTGAATAGACCCGGGTTGTATATTGTTATAATGCGTTTTGGGGAAACTCTCCTCACTGGTCTTTAAAAATTTTCCCTAGGACCTTAACTTATCTGTTGTACTCTGACCTCTAGTGATCCCACATCTTCATGTCATAGATATTGGCGGACACCCAACAACCTTCAAAAGTGTATTGGCTTGTAGTTATACAATCTATGAATGGCATTATTCCCTCTACCGAGCAGGATTGGAGATGTTCAATATCCCACAACGTTGGACCTTAATGTTTCAATGCAACTGTCTAAGGTCCATGTGATACATAGCTAATCTACTTCAGTACAACTTTAATTAGACTTTTCAGATTGTGGATATATGATGAGGTTTTGAGTCAAAAGTCTCATTAATGTGCAATGTACAATGTGCTTTTTCTTGCAACATGATTTCTGCCACAACAATTATTGATGGCAGATTGGTCTTTAAGTTGAACTTCATGGCATCATGATGTGTCAGGAGGCAAAGGAAGATCTGCTAAAATCTGGGCCTTGTGTGAACAGTGTGTAAATGTAACAATTGTAGCCATCCTATTTGGTATCATCATTTTACTATGGTATACTACAAGCGCCCAAGTATGCAAGGTGAACAACTATCCTAGTATGAAAATAATGATGGAATGTAGACAAGTTCATCAATGCATTTGGAGCTGTCTGGAGTAGATCCAACGGTTTGCAGGTTAGGTAGCATGCATGCATGTACTTATGCTAAATATGAAGCCTATCGAGAGAACCATGAAGCAGGTGTGATATGTACACTAAATGCATTTTTTCTGTTGATTTCTGATGGTCAGGTGTGGAAAAACAGTTGCAGTAAACCAATGTTACATGTCATTTCCGATTCATCTAGGGCAGGCGAAAGAGAAGGGACCAATGTCATTCAGGATACAGCTGGTCACAGTGGTTCTGGAAGTGACATCTCAGACACAGAGGGATACAGTGACCAGGAGGTTGTTGGGAGGGACATATAGGACAGCAGCTCACCATCATCATCAGAGTTATCCTCCGGTGGACACTCCTGAGTGGTGGCGGACCCATGAGGATTACGACCACCTACATCCTTTTCCTCCGCCCCCAGTTCCATCGCCACCCTCCCTGTTGTCCCCCAACCAGTTGTCCTGCCCCGCTTCCCTAAGAGGGGAACTGTCGCCTTTGCTGATGGCACCTCAACCCCTACCTCATGAGTAAGGAGGCTATTGATCTCCTGAGTACCAGCTCTGTGGGTCAGACTGCACTCCTGAGTGCCATCAAGGTTGGACAACCGGGCCTTATGGGCCTCGCGGCGCAGGGCACGCCTTAAATCCGCGAGTTCACCTGCCTTGTCGTACAGAGACACGAGACACTCTGTTGGGCATAGAAACCAGGTTTATTAGCTGCAGCAAAGCACAGTTGTCCCAGAAGTACATACAGAGTGTAGATTCTAAGGAGACAGCCACTTCAGTCCGTGGCGCACAATCTTTTATAGTAAACATATTTACAACATTTACTCCCAATACATACAAAGCAAGCCAATAGGAAAAGTTGGAAAACAAGCTATCAGGGATCCCAAATACGCCCCTCTCTCAAACCCCGTGTGTTCCCTTTCCCAACAAATTAGTCAGTGCTAGTACCGACAATCCAATTTGCAGGTGGCAGGACGTATTTGTGTGCCTCAAAGGATAGTTGTGTAACAAGAGAATACAAGGAGAGAATAGCGAAGGCCAGTCGGATAAGAAAATGTAAGGAAAGAATAGGAGAAGCCAAATAGTCAGTCGAGACAGGGATCAATCAACCCAGACATGGATTAGCGAACTCCACCAGACCCTGTCATCGGTTTCGTAAACAAGGGCAGGGAGTTACTCTTTAACCGAAAAAAAACACGTAGCAGCTGGGAAAAGCAAAAACACTCCGTTCACCGTGCTGCCTGAGTGAGGGCAACACAAAATGGCGGCTAAATACGGGACGAAGTCAGAAACCGAAGAACCTCAGCCCTCCTTTTGCCATTACTCAGGCAAAACACAAAGGACTCAAGTTAATCTGAATCGATATCAATGGTCATGAGGTCATCGAGCTGTTGCTGCAACATCATTTTTATATTCTCTGTTTTCTGTGACACAGGCTTTGGGACACACATGGTGGCAAAAAGACCGCAGATGGCAGGGCCACACTGTATAGAAAGACAACAAGAGAAAATGATGGCCAAAACCATTCCAAGGAAAGTTAGTATCTTCCATCCCCAAGTGGACAGTAGTCCCCAAAACCATCACATCACAGACCAATCTACTGTGTCCTGATATATAGACTCGGAAATTATATGTAACTTAGGGATGGCTTGGTATACTGTAGGGGCATTATCAGGAATGTAAATGCAGCAACTAGACCCGATGAATTTACAGACTCCACCATCTGCAAGGACAATCTCTAGAACCATCCGGTTCTGCAAAGTCATAAGACGATCCGCCTGAAGCTCAGCTGTCAAATTACTCAAGGCTCCAGAAGTTACATTTATGGTCGCCTCAACAACACAAACTAGCTGTCTGATGTCTCTGCTGTTGGCCATTGGGCCCCAGAAAGGAAGCAACCCTTTGATGAAGTCACCTCCTTCTTGTCCTGCTGTGTCCTTAGAATCAATAACCCCTCTGCCATATCTGTTTCTATGATGACCTGAAAGAGCAGTATATGTTGGAGGAAGAAGAAAAGCCACATAGCAAGTGCCTAAAAAATAGGTAGGCAGCCATGTATAGGCACTATCATGACACATAAAATATGTGCCTTGTGATGGCACTAACGGTGAAGAAATCTGAGGTGAATAGATATACGTGTGAGAACAGACACTCTTCTCTTGTGGATTTTTAACATTTTGGCCATTTATCTGCAAACAGAAATTACCTCGATGAGGTACAGTTCAAATTGGTGGGGATCTCCTTCGTCTAGCCTCATATCTAAGGCTAGTGACATAACGAGTCACGTTCCAGCCATCATATGCTTGTTTCTCATCAACGGGAATCTTACTAATCTCAGCAATTCTAGCCATGGCCACTATTCCCTTTATCAAAGAACTGTGACTAAAATCTGCTCCACCACCATATGGACTACCAGGAGGATATCGAAGTTGGTTCTGATAAACATAAGAAAACATGGCCAAATAGGCCCAAGCGGAGCCTTCGTAAGAAAATGGAAAGACTAAATATGGCATCCCTCTCTCTGTGTTATGGGGCATAAGCCCACAAACCCAACAGTCAGTAGTGTTGACTATCAGTTGATGCTGATGCAATAACTGAATAAATGAATTATTGAAGTATTCCGTCCTCCTAATTTGTTCATGTTCTGGGAGTGTATGAAACCGATGTGGGGAGGCAGTGGTAGGAAAAGACAAGGAAATAGAAGTTGGAACAGGTGCTTGCTGCATAGAGTAAACAACCCAACTTACACAAGCCAATAAAATACATGACCATATTAAAATACGTAAGGTTATGCCACATGGACTAACCAATAATCTTTTACATTTAATTTTCATTTGTTCGTTCTTATCACTGATTTCCACTTCAGTATCCATACTCTAAAGCGTTGCTCACGGAAATCTTCCTAAATCACTTAGCTGTGATTATTAGCCGTCCTATGACCCTGCAAGTCCTGCAGACCTAATGTCACTACTCAGGTGACAGCTTAGGACTCCTACAGTGACCCTGCAATTTGATGGATAGTGGAAAAAAGAAATGTCTCTCAAAAAGTGCAATCAGAAAAAGGAAAAAGGAAGTTCAATTGTCTTTCGTTAATCTGGATTTTAAATTGTACCGAGTCTTATTAGGGATCGTTTGATCTTGAAACAAAGTCTCTAGATTTACTGTCTTCAGTCGCAGATGTGATGGTACAGCTTCTTGCAACACGTCGTCGTCTTCTTTCTCAGAATTCGTTCGATCCAGGCGTGCACTACTGAAAGGTACAAATCGAGGGACCCTTTCGCATTCACTGTCACTTATACCCTTACGAACCCACTGATCAAAAGGCAAAGGCAAAGGTACCCTCTTACAGTGCACGCCATGGACCCAGTTCTTCTTCCCGACGACCTTTACTGCTGTACGTGTTGCTAACAAAACTTGCCGCGGCGGGCCCCAACGAGGTTCCAGATTCTTTTTCCGCTGGAAATTCTTCAGACAGACCCAGTCACCGGGTTGGATGGAATGACCTGGATCCGCAGAGGCCTCCGGCAAAGCGTTTTGAACTTGTTGGTGAAGAACACATAATTTAGTGGTGAGGTCTTGCAAGTAGTCAATCAACATTGGGTATGGGATTTCAGATTACTTCTTAGGTCGAGGGACTCCCAGACGTTGGCTGGGCGCCCAAAAACGACCTCATATGAGCTGAGTCCTAAAGGAGAATGTACAGTAGTTCTCATGGATAAAAGTGCCAAAGGTAAAGCGTCAGGGCAAGCAAGACCCGTGCTGGCCTGAATCTTTGCCAATTTAAGCTTGAGAGTGCCATTATAGCACTCTACCAACCCTGCTGACTGAGGGTGGTTTGCCGCATGGAATTTCTGCCTAATACAAAGACCCGCACACACTTTCTGCATAATTTGGCCTGCAAATTCACTTCCATTGTCACTCCAGACAATTCGCGGCAAACCAAACCTCGGGAAAAATTCCTCAAAAAGGACTTTGGCAGTAGACAAAGCAGTATTGCCCTTTAGGGGGTAGGCCTCTATCCATCTGGAAAAGGCACACACCACCACCAGAACATACTTTAGATTGTTACAACAGTCCATATGAATGTAATCAATTTGTATTACCTCAAAGGGGTACGTAGGGGGAGCAAAATGACCTGCTAGAGTTAGGGTTCCCTTTCCTGGATTATGCATTAGACAAACAATTCAATGCTTCACCACATTCTCCGCACATTTAGGAATTCCTTCATTCTGCCATATTGGAGCCAGAAGTTTACATATCCCTTTTGCACTAATATGGGCTGGACCATGCGCCATAGAAACTACAGTTAGTACGTAGGTGTCTGTTAACAGCCAATGCTGATGTTCTGACAATTCCGTCAAACACCCTGACACGTTCAACATTCCCGTACTTTCTTTCCACTTACTCAATTCCTTCTCAGTAGCCTCGTCTTGATTCGTTCTCACACTTTCTATTGTTTCCTCACACATTCCTTCCTCTCTGACCCATCTTGCAGGGCCTGCAACTTACATGGGACTCGTAGCATCTCTTGCTGTTTTTTTCGCTACCTCGTCTGCAAAAGCATTCCTGCGACCCACATCATCAGTGGTTCTCTTATGTGCACTACACTTTATTATCGCTATTTGTGTAGGCAAAGCAAGTGATTCAAGAAGGTCAGTCACCAACTGACCATACTGTATTTTAGTCCATTGGGAAGTAAAGAATCCTCTTTCCTTCCACAAACGACCAAAGCTATGAGCCACGCCAAAGGCGTATTGGCTATCAGTGTAAACATTCAATCTCTTTCCCTTAGCCAACACACACGCTCTTGTCAGGGCAATTAATTCAGCTGCTTGGGCTGAATTCTGTGCAATGCGTACTGTCTCCACTACCGTATACAAGGTGGTAACAGCATGAGCTGCTGTCGTCTCGCTATTTGGAAGCTTGAAACAAGACCCATCCACCCATAGGATCCCAACCGGATCCACAAGTGGTGTGTCTTTTAAGTCTATTCTGCCTTTCGTTTCCTCCTCTGTTCGGAGAAAACAAGCATGCTGTTCTTGAGTGTCTTTCTCTTCCGGAATGATCAACAATGTTGCTGGATTCAAAGTATTACACCGCTTGATGTGTATATGGCTAGCCAAGAGCGTCAGCTCATATCCAGAGAAACGAGCACTCGTGAGGTGTTGTGTTTTCGTTCTGTTCAAAAGAGTATCCACTGCATGTGGTACCATAGCAACAAGAGTGTTACCTAGTACCAATCCAGCAAATTGGCGAATGGAGATCGCTGCTGCTGCTGTAGCTCTTAGACAACTAGACAATGCCTTGGCTACTGGATCCAACGTAGCCGAAAAATAGGCACATGGCCGTTGTTTGTCTCCAAATTGTTGTGTTAAAACTGACAACGCACAACCTTCTCTTTCGTGAACGTAAAATGTGAAAGGCTTACTGTAATCTGGAGTCCCTAACACAGGGGCAGAACACAAGGCAGTATGTAAGTCAGAAAAGCTCTTCTGACATTCATCAGTTCAAGGAAGAGGTTGGGGTGTATCTTTCAGAGTAAGTGCCAGCAAAGGTTTGGCCAACAAAGAAAGATTTGGAATCCACTGTCTACAATAGGAGGTAATGCCCAGGAAGGCACGCACCTCTCTTTGTGTGGATGGCACAGACATTTGCGCAATTGCTTGAATTCGTTCTTGGGTCAATCGTCTTCCCTCCTTCGACAAGAGATTACCTAAATAGGTAACCTCTTGGCGGCAATATTACAACTTAGATGGTGACACCTTGTGATGCAGGTCAGACAAATGACGCAACAATGAAACAGTCAGATCCTTACAAACATGCTCTGAATCAGCAGCTACTAACAAATCATCCACATACTGAATCAGGGTGGCACCTGGGGGCAAAGTGAAAGCATTGAGCTGAGATTTCAAAGCCTGACTGTAAATGGAGGGACTCTCACAATAGCCTTGAGGTGCAAGTTTGAATCTGAAACTCCGGCCTCCAAGAGAGAAGCCAAAAATATCCCTACTTTCCTCAGCAATAGGAATACTGAAAAAAAGCATTTTTGAGATCAATAACCGAGAACCATGCCGCCGAAGCGGGGTTCATTGTAAACAAGGCAGTGATATCTGGGACAACAGGAAACTGGGGGACAACAATCTTGTTGACCTCCCGAAGATCAATCACAAAGCGATATACAGGAGGCTGGGAAGGATCAGTGCGTTTAAGGACAGGTAGAACAGGACTGTTACAAACATTACCTCTCGTCTCTTCAACCACACCCTTCTGAATCAGATCATAGATAATAGCCAACGAAGCTCGTTCACCATCATTAGAAATCTTATACTGAGGAATGCGTGGTAATTTAACATTAGGCTTAATAGTAACCACGTAAGGCGGAATCTGGAGCAGACCAACATCATTCTGACCTGTACCCCAAAGCGTAGCAGGGAGAGAATGCAATTCATGTGGAAATTTGTCTTTCGATAAATACATAGGAGAAACCAATTTCTCACCTTAAGTAAGATGCACACCAGATGGGGAACAATACAATGTTGCATGAAGACGTTTCAATAAGTCCAAACCCAACAAGTTCTCTCCGCAACCAGTCGTTGAAATAAGCGGAGCTTCCAAATCATAAGGACAAATCGAAAGAAGCAAAGGACAAGAAACCGGGTAAGTAACTGGGGCGCCAGAAAATTCTACAGAAACATTAGTTAAGCCAGACAAAGGTGCCCCAGGGAGTTTGGAGTGGATGATAGAACTTCTCATTGCACCAGTATCCAAAAGAAATGACTCTGCAACACCCAATGCAACAACTTCAACATAAGGCCCATTCTGATCCACTGGAACTGATACGACTCCCTTACTTTGTCCATGGCTGTCCTAACTAGAATGAAAATCCTGAAACTCACCCTCAACACAATAATCGGCATAATATTGCGCAGACTGAGTATTCTGCTGATCAAACTAATTCAAAGAATTCTGAGGGGGAAAGGAACGCTGTCCTTGAGGCAACACACTTCGCCCTCTCCCGCTAGGTGCGGATTGAAAACCACCACAGCCTTGCGGCCCTGAAAATCCACCATTACGCTGCAATAAAACCGGACAGCTATTCTTAAAATGACCTTACACTTTACAATAGGCACATTGATTAGGACCTAGCAAAGGTCGCAGAACAAAAGGTTCAGGTTTTTGTAACAACCTCTGAAGCTGGGGAGGCTGTTGAAACTGACGCTGGGCGGAACGAGGGGGATAAGCCTTTGCAAAAGAACCTTTGTTTTTAATTCCTTAGACTTCTTCTCAATCTTATCTTTCTCTTCCTTATCTCTATTCTCGTAATACTGAGCAGTGGCTAATATCTGTGCAGAGGAAGAAACAGCCCACAAACTTTCTGAGTCTTTCAGCTTATGTGATAATCCTGGAAGTAAATTAAATACGAATTTATCCACAAACAATCGCTGTCCACCTTCAGTACTCATGTCTTGACCACTGTGATCGATGAACGTCTCCTCAAAACGAGTAAAGAAATCGGAAACACTCTCATCTTTCTTCTGCTTACACGCAGCCACCTTATCTCAGTTAACACGTAAGGCAGGCATCATCGTCTTCATTAAAGCGATGATTCTACCAGGCAATTGTGCAATCAAATCATCTGGCTTAGCACCACCCACTTGTGATGTATCTGCGGCAGTTATAGCAGCCCAATTACCACCTAAAGCTTGGTCGTGGTCTTCCCTACGAATCCGAGCCCACAACGCTTGTGGAACTACATTTCCCATCAGCATATCAATATCGGCCAGATTCATAATACACACATCAACAGTCTGGGACAGCTCTTTATAATACCCAGCATGATTTTTACGAGGGTCCGGTAGAGACTGTTTGAGCACCAAAACTTCAGATCGTTTCCAGGGGACATGTGCCCATATACGCTGGAAATGAGCAGGGACAGCCTGAACAGCACCTGCTTGCGTCCTGGAGGAACTTCCCTCATAGGATAATGTTTCATTTTCTGTCTTACTGCAGGATCAGGTTCAAGAATAGTCTGAGAAGAAAATAAAGACCTGAAAGTGACAAGTGTCCTTACAGCGTCCTCAACTTCGGAACCCACAACAAGTACTTTATCTTACTTATCCTGTATATCTAACAGACCCTGAGGAGTTAAATCCATATTCTCCCATCCTTTGATAAGACTATCACACATGACATTAAAAACATATCTCTGCGTGGGCGCATTCCACTGGAGAAAGGTACTCAGAATATCAGGTGCACTATACCGTGGACCACTCATGATCCATTTGTGAGCAAGAGAGTCCAACGCAACTCGTTCGTCAGAATCTGGGATTTGACTATGAGATTGTCTTCGAGAAAAAACAGGAGTCCGATTAAAAGGCCGAAAGAGGGGAGAGAAAAGACCAGAAACAGTATCAACTAACCGATTGCGAGTTGGGGAAGAAGCAGACAGTAAAACTGGAGACGCGGTATTAAGCAAAGGAAGAGAAGAACTAGTCGCGACAAGAGAAACCGAAGATGAAGGAGACTGAGGTACAGAAGTTAGTGGCAAAGGAGGTGCAGGTAGCAATGGAGGAAGGGGCAATTGCGGAAAAGCCGGACCAACTGGCTAAACAACAGGTTGCAGGACAGGTGACAACAATAAGGGTGCATTAGCTCCTGGTACATAAGGCAGAGGTAATCTAAACAAATGGGACATTAAGGGATCTTCCTCAAGATCCTCATTCTGTGGAGTAGTAGGCAACACAGGGTAGCATCTATCTATTGCCATACGATGTTGTCTGTCAGAGACTTCAATCGCTCGATCAGTCTCATTGTCCTTAAACTGCTGGGCAGCCTGTATGATCGTCATATCCTTCGTTTTTCTATCTCTTTTGCCTGCTTAATTTCTCTCTGTTTGGCTTCTTTACGCCAAAGGTGGAAAGAATCAAACATTGCCGGCCGGGCTTTTCTCTTAAACAAAATTGCTTCCAAATTGTCTAAAATATCAGACTCAAAGCTACCATTTTGTGGCCACCGTAAAACACCATCTTTCTTCGTGTATTGAATCCATGCCTCATTAAAGGCAATGGGGCCAACACCATGTTTACAATAGAGCTCATAAGTGGGAATTCCAACCGGAGGAATCGGACATGAGTCCTCGAGCCGGGAATCCCTATTACAACCAAAACATCAAAACTTCCTAAATTTGCTAAGACCAGGCATCTTAAATTCACTGGTCTGTTTACCAAATTCAAGGGGTTAAAGCAAATAACACAGCACAAATGTACTCACCCCTTGGCTTTGGCTATTGCAATGGTCAAATAACAAAACTCAAAAACAAAACAAAGAAGTGGGCGCTAACCACGAATACTCAACTAAGTGATCTCTCACGCCAACAGAGGTCCGTCTAATGTCTCGCGATACCAGTCATCACCAGAGGGTCCAATGCAGGTTGGCAGTCAGGGCAGCAGTCGTCAGCAGCCATCGGAAAGGAGTAGCCGTGCTGAAAAAGACATTCGGTCCACTTCGACATACAGGGGTCGCTTGACGTGGTTCGCGAATCCGCCAGAATTTTCTTGCAAGGCTTCTCACGACTGTCGGGCTGAACCGCTACCTCTGAAGCCGCCCCACGTTGAGTGCCAGTTGGAGAACGCCTTAAATACCTGAGTTCACCTGCCTTGTCGAACAGAGACACAAGACACTCTGTTGGGCGTAAAAAAACAGGTTTATTAGCAGCAGCTAAGCACAGCTGACCAAGAAGTACATACAGAGTGTAGATTCTAAGGAGACTGCCACTTCAGTCTGTGGCGCACAATCTTTTATAGCAAACATATTTACGAAATTTACTCCCAATACATACAAAGCAAGCCAATAGGAAAAGTTGGAAAACAAGCTATCAGGTATCCCAAATATGCCCCTCTCTCAAACCCCGTGTATTACCCCTCCCAACAAATTAATCAGTGCTAGTACAGACAATCCAATTTGCAGCTGGCAGGATGTATTTGTGTGCCTCAAAGGATAGTTGTGTAAAAAGAGAATACAAGGAGAGAATAGCGAAGGCCAGTCGGATACGATAATGTAAGGAAAGAATAGGAAAAGCCAAATAGTCAGTCGAGACAGGGATCAATCAACCCAGACATGGATTAGCGAACTCGGCCAGACCCTGACATCGGTTTCGTAAACAAGGGCAGGGAGTTACTCTTTAACCGAAAAAAAACCACGTAGCAGCTGGGAAAAGCAAAAACACTCCGTTCACCGTGCTGCCTGAGTGAGGGCAACACAAAATGGCGATGAGACACAAAATGGCGGCCAAATACGGGACAAAGTCAGAAACCGAAGAACCTCAGGGGGCAAGGCAACCAGCTGACACAGATGGTGGCCTACCTGGGAGACTTTCACACTGCAATGTCTGGCCTACAGAGGTCTTTTCAGGCTCTGGCCTTCTCCCTCGCAGCAGCCCTCTACCCATCCCAACCTTCTACCCAGCTCTTGTTCTTTCTCTATCCAAATTCCCTTTTCCCATGCCTGTCCCAAGCACATGTACACAAGCGCACACACACACACTTTGTCAGACCCAAGCACAACACTCAAACAAAAAACACAGTCATGCAATCACTCACCACACACACACATCCCCACCAGCCCCACTAACACCCATTTCTCCACACACCACACCAACACCCACAGACCACACCCAACACACACGCAGACACTACAGTAACAGCCACCGACCCGTCCACAACACCCAGCATCCAGGCAAACACTATTAAAACAGCCATAGACACCTCTACACTACCCAGCAAGCAGGCAGACACCACAGCAACACCCACAGACCCTCCCACAACACCCAGCATGCATGCAAACACCACGGCAACAGCCACAGACCTCCTTAAAAACCCAGCCTAGATGTAAATACCACAACAGCAGCCACAGAGTACCCCACAACACCCAGCATACAAGCAGACACCACAGCAACAGCCACAGACACCTCCATAACACACAGCATGTCCAAAGTACACAACCATAAAATGCAAATGCTCAGTCACCCACACAACACACAGTTCAAACAGCACAAACATCTCTCACTTCCACTTCCTCTACCTCCGAAACCCAACTCCATTCTGAACATCCTACCCCTTTCCCCTTGAAGATGTGTTGTTTTCCCTTGCCCTTAGCCCTGAGAAAAAACGAATCCCCTCAAAGACCCAAACACCTCTTCTAAGCACAACCCATCCCTTCCACATCCCACTCCACCCCTGAGAATTAGGATCCACACCCCACTAAAGCTAGCCCAAAGACAGAAAAGACCAAAAACACCCTCCCAAAACCAAACCCAGCCCTCCCTAAACCACAGCCCTCCTCACATGTACCACCTTCGAGGTGCCTGCTATGCCAAATTAATGCCCCTCTGTGAGGAGGTTCCCAGACAGTCTCAGTAAGGGCAAGTTTGTTAGCAAAGCATTGTACTGTGGCATATGATTACACAGTGGACCGACCATTGATTTTTGTGTTACATAATGTTTGACATGATGTCATGAAATCTTTTCATAGTTTGGTCCTGCCATTGTTTTTCTAACTATTTGATGTTATGGTATTTTATGTGATGTGTGACTACAGTCCTACTTTATTTAGATGTTGGTAAATGGTGTTAGTGCAGCGTTTGCTTTCATGACTTACTTTACCTACTACTACCTACTATGCTATAGGTTGATTCTGATATACTTTAATCCCCATGCACACTGAGGGTTTCAGGCAAGTGCAAAATGTTCTGGGCCCCATGGTCCCAGCCTATTAAGGCTCCCCCTGGTAGAGGTATACCTATTCTGCAGAGAGTGTTTACATTGTGCCCTTAGAATGCTTCTCACTATGATTCTTTGTAATCCTATTTACTATCAATACATTTTCATGTGGGTGAGAGTCCAATGCAGAGTTGTAACAGAGTAAGTGTGTTTCAGTTTCATGACACAACCATACTTACAGATGTATCCTTGATACCAATACATGACCCGGGATGTGTGCAGTGTGAGGGTGTCACAGAGTTTAATAGGTGTGATATTGAGGAGGAGGTGCTGTTGTGTGACACAATTCAAAGTACACATCAATATCATTGATTATGACTTGTGAATGCGTGTCCATCTGTGTACAGTGTGCCTGTGCAGTGTGAGTGTTTTGGCCAAGTAGGGAAAACAATACCAAACGGGGTCCCACAAAATATGTTTGACCAAAGGATCCCACCCCCCTTTTCAGTTCCATGGCGAGGCATCGTTTTGGTGAAAAGTCTATGGAAAGAGGTACCAGTATGACTTACCGTTGGTTGGGTATGCAAAGGTGTTGATTTCGGACATGATTAAGCAAGTAGAGCAGCGGCATGGTGTGTACGATCAGCTCCATCGTGGCACAGGACATGTAGCAGTGAGTAGACGTAAGTTTAAGCCTTAAACCCCTCCCTTTCTGCAGGCTCTGATGTGGTGGCTTGACTGCCAAGTTCACAACGGCTGTAAAGCAACTCGTAATTGGGCAGGCAATACACTGGTGGTCTGAGGCTCCATTGGCCTAATCCGATACCGCCATGTTCGAATTTGCCTGGTGGTTGAGGCGGGGCAATGGTGGTCTTTCCGCTCTGTAAACACATCACTCATAATACGATGGTCAGAATGCCAGCAGTGCAGCAGGCGATCCGATGGCACAGCAGTTTTGGGAATGCCAAATGTTTTATGAAGCATGCTTCTTTTCTTTAAAATCCACCCATTGAAACAATGGCTGTATTTTTCTTTTATAAATATGACATCATGTCTACAGGCCACGGGGAGAAATATGCCATTTCAAAGTTTCTCCTTTACACTTAGTAGGTATCTTGCTCCCAGAGGCTGATATACATGGTGCCAAATTAATAAGTGAAAAATAAAGCTGCTATTTTAAGTGGGAGAACTTTAACCCGGTCGGTGTGCCACAGTGGGCGTGTGCGAAGGATTGCCGGGACCGTCCGAAACACGCCTACTCATTAAATCATGTGCACCGCGTCAGAATTCACACCACCATCAACGGTTAAAGTGCAGAAAAATTTCCATATTATGAGCATATTTGCAGAACATTTTTCTGCACTTTATATTTCTCACATTTAAAAAAAAAATGTTTGTGGTCTACATGTAATAGTTATCGTCACACAGAGGATCCTAATGGGATCAGAGAAACCAGGAACATATTGATCCCTCTTAATCAAAAAAACTCACAAAAGGTATGTTTGGTTATGTGTACAGAGGAGCAACTTTCTCTCATGTATCAGAATGTAATCTTGTGTGTTTTTGCCCATACTCATATGTCTCACTGCTGCTGGAAAATAAACCTTTTTAGAACCCTCACTCACCCGAAGGTGACATGCTTCATCATTGGGTTCCCTCCTCACAACTGGACTGCAAGGTCCATAGTGTGGGCTACAACTCCCCAAAGGGAAGGAGCTGAGATTTTTTGCAAGGATGAGCAATGGTATAGGGGTGGTGAGGGGCAGAGTGCAGATACAAGTGTTATAGGGACTGATATAACTATCTCCAGAGGTCCACGTAAACTTTACTGAGTGGCCTTGGGATAGACTTTAATAAAAGGACTAGGGATTAATATCATCCCTATTGACTAGGGATTAATATATCACATCCCTATTAACCCTAATAGGGATATGATATATAAATCCATAGTTCTATTTTTAAGGTCTATCCCATAGGACAGTAACCAATAGAGGCCACTGGGAGCTGTCAGTGTCAAGAGCCAGGCCCCAGGCCATCCAGAGGTCTCTGTGCTCTTTGGATTCTCAGAGTGAAGGGCGATAGACACAGGTACCTTGCATCCTTTCTCCAATCTACCTCCCACCAGTTCAGGGGTGGTATGCTACTACTGGTCCTCCAACCCAGGGTCTGTACCCTTGGCCTGGACAGGAGTCAGGGGTGAGTTCTTCCTCCCCATGTCCCTACATCTGAGGTTCGGTACCCTCTGTTTGGCAGTGGTACCCCCAGAAAACTAAGCTGCCAGGGTCCCTGTGGTGGCCATCCTTCCCAGTTGTCAGTACACTTGGGACAACTCATTCCCCAAAATGCCGTTGATGGGCTTCTGGGACTAACTATGACACTTTTCAGGGATACCTCCCCATCCCACTCCAGTGGTATGATCGTCAATTTACCCTAATATAGGCGTAGGTAGTTAGATGACCTTTTACCTGTATCTGTCCTACCATTGTACTACATAATGGATCTGATGCTGATCTTTTACCTAGTTAGGTGCTACATGATTGTCATGTGGTTGTCTCCGAAAAACTAGCCTCATGTATTATGCATGAGGATTCTCAGTATCACAGCAGGATTACCATCTTCTGCATAATAACTCTGTATATGGGTCACCTCTATCGTCATCCTTTCCTGACCTGCCCATAGTACACTTATAGGTAGTACCACTGAGGTTACCTTTCGAGTATATATAATCACAACATCTTCGCTGGTCATACCAGAGGACCAAAAGACTTCCATGTTGACACGATGACTCGAGACACTAATGTTCCTGCTTGTAGACACTCCAGCAGGCAGTGGTCTGACATCCCTCGCGGGGTGTCCTTCTTGAGACCAAGAAAGGGTCTTTTGCTCTCCCACCTCAGGTAACGGAGTTGGCTTTATCCTAAGGGGATTTTTGGCTTTACACCTACATATATGCTATGAACACTTAGGTACATTTAGTTAAGGTTGGCATTGTATGAGTACGCCTTATTACTGTCATGTATTCATATGCCTGCATATATTTATTGTTTTAGCGCTGTGGTAGAATTCTTCCTTTTCTTCACTCTACTGGTACATATAACCATATATATATCTGTTTCTGTCTCATGGTTGTTGCAGCACACATATTTTATTCTAGAATGACGCTGGTTCAATAAATATTTATTGAAAACTTCCTCATCATTTATTCTGTATTTTTCTCTGAGACCAAGTGAGCATGAGTGACTGAGCTAAAAGTAATGTACTGTTTCCACACTCCCTGAGGGGTTAGGGTTGTCATGTTCGATAGCTGCCAGAAACTATTCGCTCCTTGGTAAGAGGAGTTCATAGTGGCACTGTGAGCTAGCTGGTATACAGGCAAACATATCCGGTGGGGGTGTCTGGAATCAGTCTGGCCACAAATTCCACAGTTTGTGTGTTCTAAACGCGCAGATCCTATATAGATTTATAGGAATTGCATGACATGGAGCCCCCAACATTGGTTTGGTTCTTATTTAATGGTCAAATCTGAGTAGTTAAGTCATGCTTTTCTCAGACATCCCTTCTCACATCTGCCCAGAGACGTCTGGGGTGGGAAGGGAAAAAATCCGCCACAGCTGAGTAGGCATATCCTATGTATTGGCTGTAGGTTTATTCAAGCATGAAGGTTAGTAGTTCCCTACATTGTGCATTAAACTGTATCTCATTTGCCTTGAAACTATTTCAACAATATCTGTCGAAGGGAATGCTGCACCTGCATTACAAGCGAATGCAGCAGGGAAAGGAGAGCAGGAAAGTGCTATAAAGATTTCAGGAAATGTCAGAAATGCACTCACTTTCCAACTAGTGGAGTTTAGAGTCTCAGCATTAGGTGGGACTGTAACATTCATGATTGAGGCACATGACTCATTCAGGATGGAGGTATCCTATTCATGGGTTACATTTCCACCTGCAGGTGCATGCACAAATATATTTTATAATTACACCCAAGATGAAACACCGGAAATATATTGTCCATACGAGGACATTGAAGTTCTGCTCAGTTACCAGGAACATTAAAACTGGTTTAAAGGTGCCCTCCCACACACCACAGATAAAGTAAGATTCAGTAAGCTCAGCAGAGACGGAGCAACTTGGCTGGTCCTAATGGCTTACACGCCCCATCCAGACGTTGACACATTGCCAATAGCAGACTTACGTCCAGTTCACAAGGACATAATAAAACTTTACAGGAATTTGACACAGTTCATTATGAGAACACTCACATTTCAACCAACTAAAATTACTTCAGCAGGTCAATCAAAAGGACCTGCAACTAAAATAACCCTACAAACACTGAACGCAGTTATGGGAAGAATGCCCACTTAACGTGAGCAAATGCCATTCTGGATAACACAGAATATAGCACAGTTAGAGGCACTGTTTCCACATACATGCACAAAAGAAAAACACAGAATATTGACACCTTGCTTACCAATGGTAATAGCTCCCTTGATAGAGGATTGTACCACATGGGGTACAGTTTTTGCTGCCATCTATACCAAAACTCATGGTATACCTTCAATAACAGTGATACCAGAAATATTAAGACAAATACTGAGTGACTATGGAGCAGAACCATCTCTGAACTTAAGGATGAAATTATTATACTATTTTTCCCAGGTATCTACAGTTAAGTTAGGAAACATAAAAGGGAGGCCGCAGCAGTGGCTATAAGCCAACACCTGAGGTAATGCACTCCTGCACAACAGGAGCAAGCATTACCATAAATGATCGAAGCTACGTACCCTGGGTAGGTAGAGCTAATTTGGGAGTGGGAGCTATGAAACCACAATTAATGGGTAGTCCTGAAAAGGATGGCACCAAGCAAGCTTCTGATTCTTCAAAAAAGAAAGGGGGTAATAAAAACAAAAAATAGAGAGAATAGATCACAATCAAGGGTCGGGTCTCCCCAGAAGAAACCCTCTGAAAGGAGGTTTAACCTCAGAAATCTTGATAATATTAAAAAACCTGACAGGTAATGGGCTACTGATGCATGCTCCTTTCGTTCCTTTAAGGGTTAATCGAAAAACTCTGAGAGGGAAGGACGGTCAGAATACAGATCTGAAGAATGAACAAAGTCAAGAGACATAAACTCAGCTCAGACTTCAATATCAAAAAAGAAGATAAACCAAAATCAAAATCTCAATTTAAGAAGAAGAAAGTAGCAGTACTTAAAATAAGAAACAACCAGGCTACTGAGGACTCAACTTCTGAAAGCGGAATGGGCTCTGATGATGCTAGACAGTGCAGCAGAAGTAAAAATAGCTCACCAGAACCTGATGGAATTTCTGGGGACAGCGGTGCTGAATGAACATATCACGGTGGAAGCACCTGATACTGGGATAAGCGTTCCACACCAGTTATATAAAGTAACACTCCATATGGAGGGGGACATACCTAGCAAGGTTAATGATCTCTTTTGGGAAAACATGTCCTTTGGATATGACATTTTTTTAGAAGAAAAAGATTGGCTGCCTGAGTTTGTTATGGATTGTGCAAAAGGAGAAATGGTAATTTTACCAGCTTTCTCTGACTTTGTTCCAGAATCACTGAAACATTCATTTGCACAGGAGTTGGCAGTAGCACTAACTCCTGCATTATACCGCAATCATGCAGGGAGGTATGATGAGTCACCTCACCAAGTAATCCCAGTATTCCAACTCCATAGAGACAGTACCCAATAAAGCATGATGCAAAAAACTAGTCTGGGAGATCTTAGATCAACTTGAATACCAAGGTATAATGAAGAATCGCACCTCTTCCATGAATAATCCTTTGTTTCCATAACAAAACTCTATAATTCAAATTGTCTAGTTTTGGACTACAGACAGTTGAACACATGCACAAAGACATTTGCAGTACAAAATGCGCACAGTGCTGCATTAAAGAATAGCATTCTGTGGAAAAAACACAAAACAACACTAAATAGCTTAAATGGATTCTTCTGCCAGACTATAGCCCCTGAAAGCAGATATTTGACAGCATTTTCAGCACTACGCTTTCAGCGTCAATCCTGTAGACTGCCACACGGGTATAAGAATAGCCCTGGGCTGTTCTTAGCAAGTTTAGCAGAGTTGCTTCAAACCTTTAAGCAGGAAGCATTGTCTTATGTACATGATAGTTACCTGATGGACGATGAATTACTGGATCATTTGACCATAGTGAACAACATCATTTTGGGGTTCGCCTCTGAGGGGTACAAATGTAACTTAAAAATTCAAACATTGCCCACCTAAATGTCCTATTTTTGGATATGAATTGTCAAGTGAAAGAAAAGCCTAGCAGCTAACCTTTTTAGAAAAGTGTGTGCTGCTCAAACCTCCAAAGACTTTGAAAAATATACAATCCATTTTAGGATTCCTAAATTGTGGAAGATCATACATTTTTGATTCTGCAGAATGAGTAAAACCTTTCTACGATTTAATCAGACTTGATTTCTCGGTTCAATATTTGACACAGGAACACACAGAGATACGTCATTGCCTACAAGCTGACATGATAGCTTCCAAGCAGTTACACATATTTGAAAATACCACAATTTTTATGATCCGTGTAATCATGGGTCAATATGAGTTCACTTACCTCACCTTCACATCACATACAAATACCATTTGTACACAAACGCTGAAAGGCATTTTGCACCAACTGAAAAAGTACTGACAGCAGTACAGATTGCAGTAGTGAGAGAAGGAGCACTGGCTCAGGGGAAACAAATAATTATTGTAACTCCGGTACCAACCTTGGTGGCTTTTACAAAAGCAAGCATTCGTACTGTCAAGGCACTACATCCACGATGGACACAATGGGCTAATTCTCTCACTGCAACAGATGTAGACTACACATTTGAGTCTTCATTAAAAACTCAAGCATTTCTGCAGTACAAGCAACAATATTCTCTCCCGAATTAAATAATGCCTCGAGATCAGTGTGAATACATCATTTACACTGACAGTTCAGCTTAGCCTGCCATAGGAAGTGAACAACAATATAGCGCAGATTGTGCAATTGTAAAGGGTTGTATGCGGTGTGGCAATTTCC
This sequence comes from Lissotriton vulgaris, assembly GCF_964263255.1. Classification (NCBI taxonomy): domain Eukaryota; kingdom Metazoa; phylum Chordata; class Amphibia; order Caudata; family Salamandridae; genus Lissotriton; species Lissotriton vulgaris. Next base: position 1,432,060,478 of record NC_141693.1, on the reverse strand, counting down.
ATCCAAGCAATATGCAGACACAGTATCTAGGAGATTTCACGGCTCACCTGGTGGAACTAAAAGCCCTAGTACTGACACTAAAAAATACAGATCAAGAATTCCCCATACTCACTGTGCGTGATTCATTTTATTGTGTCCAGTCATACAATGAATATCTTCACAATTGGGGTCAGAATTTAAAGATTCAAAAGGTTGCACAATAAAACACAAGTTGCTTTGGGAACACGTGGCAGAGCTGAAAAAAGGCTTGCCACAGGCTCACGTGAATCATACACTGAGTCTTCAACATGTTGGGGTGCACATTGAAGGGAATTCATTGGCTGATGAAGCCACCAAGGTGACAGTGCAAACTGCTGCTATAGCTACAATCAGTCAATATCGCACGAGAGTAGATGGGCAGATAATGGTAGTTGTCTTCGCTTCAAGCAAAAACGGCACAGCCTTGCCAAAAGGTTATTCACTCAAGTACTCCAACAATTTAAATACACAAAATATACCATATGCTCATATTCCAGCAGTGGGGATAGAGTAATACCAAACATGGATCAAAGGCTAAGTTTAATACTAGCTGCACACAAGGGTCTGGGTTCAGCACATGCGGGTATCACTGCAACAGTTTAAATGCTGAAACAACATTATTGGTGGCCAGATTTTACCAAGCACACAAAATCATTTATCCTTAAATACAACATCTGTCAGCAGATGAAGGGTTTGACCATAGCACGCCCACCACAAACACCACTACTGATTTCAGACAAACCTCTCGCATGTGTCTACTAGAACCACTGCGGCACCTTACAATCAGACGGCGTCTACAAGTACATCTTGGTGGCAGTGGATTTATGCTCTAAAGTCCTGTTGGTTTGGCCTTAGCGCTCAGCTGACACCCAAACTGATATAAAGGATTTGCAAGTCTCCATAGAGACATACGCATTTGGCACATTGCATTATGACCAGGGGCCCGCGTTTAGCTCTCGGACTTACAAGGAAGCAATGGGAAGTTTGGGTGTAGCATTGCGGTACTCCTCTCTTTGTCATGCCGAGGGAAATTCGATTGTGGAAAGGAAAAACTGGGACTTGAAACAATCACTCACAGCAAGGATACTAGGCTCGGGTGGTAGTTGGGTCAATCACCTATATGGGGTCCAGAGGGCACTCTATAATATGCCAAAAACCTTCCTGAGAGGCCGTACTCCATGTAAGTTCCTATTTGGGATGAGAATGTGGGTATCCGACCTCCAATATGGCAGCACAGTGGCAGACGAAAAAAAAGATTGGCATTATTAATTGTTTGGCTGTTTTACAGGAACCCAATGAATTTGGGGCATTACAAAGCAATGTCCAAGTAAAACCCACCGCCACTAGGGAAGTTATTGCTGTTCCTGTTCCAGCAGGAACAAAAAAGAATTGCGGACAAACAAGAATGTGGACCATCATACAGAATGCATGTACTTGTCCTGGCTGTCAACGGAACAAGAAAAGTAATTCTTCTGCCACTTGCCGGCAAAAAAGAAAAGAGATTTGTCTCCATTGTTCTGATTAAATGACACTATGTGGCATATACTGAATAGCAGGTGGCGTTGGCTCCTGGGTAGTCATCGATCTCCTCTTGCTAGCATTCAGGAAGTTCAGACAGAAAGAATATTAACATTTGATGATTCTACTCTACGAAGAAACAGAGTTGCCAACAATGGAATGGAAATTGTGCCTATTAAAAATTAACAACAACAAAGCACAAATGAAACACAGATCTCAATTCTGCTAATTACTGAAATCAATGTGAATATGCCTCAAAACGAGTCATCTGCCAGTCCCAGCTGAGCTACCAAAGATAGATCGATCAGTGTATGGCTACTTCAGCAATTTTGATACCTTCTGGATCCGAGTGACCCTAAGTCACCTCCAGCTTCTGTTTTCCACAAAGAAAAATGATATAGCATATACCATTGGCTGAAAAAGACTAGCTTTGTTTTTGCATGGCTACAGCTCTGGATTGCAATGGGTCTACTTTTCCTAGTCCTGGTAGGTGTAGTGAGTGTCTTTTTCCTGCTTCTGAATGGACATTATCTCCCAGAACACTCTGCAGTACAACAAGTGAACTTGATCCTGAAACCACATACGTCATCTCATCATGAAAGAAGAGTCCTGTCCTTTGTGAACATTACAGCTCGTCCAATTCCTGAAGGAATAGTTTGGGATAGGGTTTCATGTGATGTATTTGGTCTCACTTAACTTTAAAAAAAACACATGTATTCATTTTTTTTAAAATGATATCATCACCTCCAGTACATTCTCTGATGATTGGGACTTTGAAACTGTGAATAGCATTCTACGATTTAAAGCAAAGTTCTGCTTTTCCAAAAAATGAAATGCATACTGAAACAGCAGATTTTGACACCATGTATTGTTAACAACACTATGGTCATCATTTCTTGCACAAGACCTCTATTCCATGTAATGTTTTTACTTACCATCAATGGGAACATTACCCAACACCATCAAAAAAAAAGTTCACAAACATTTGCCCAAGTCCCATTTTCTCTGCAATGTCTGTGGTGCAGTCTGGCAATATGGAATTTCAGCATGCCAATCTGGAGGTATACACAGTGGCCCGCTTCAAGGGGTTTTCGCCAGGAAAGAGAGGTATTTGATAAGGGAAATACCAAGAACACAGAGTCTCAAAACGCCTTAAGAGCATGGGTAGCAGCTCATCCAGGAAAAGAAATGGATTAGGAGGAGGGATACGTGTCTGAGGAAGGATCAGAGTGGGACCTAAGAGAGGGTCTTGTCATGCAGCCCACAGCTTGTAGATCAGGTCAATGGAGCAAAGGTGATCTTCCCCAGTTCCCACAGCCTTTGAGGAAGCACTTGATGCCTGTAAGCCTGGTACAGAGCTGGTGTCCATTCCAATAGGAGCTGAAGCATCCTGTGGTGGCTCTAAGAATGCCATCATCAGGATTGGAATATGCTGAGGACACTGCACGAGAATTGAAAAAGGCTTGAATCGGTTTAAGTACAGAGTTATTATGAACAATGAGTTACTATATGGTATTACACAAACACAAGTTCTATCCTCACCGCTGATCACCAGTGTTAGAAGTGGGACTCCTGGTTGGCTGAGGTATGCACCCAGGCCAAGCAGGAACCATCACTCTAGTCAGGGTAAGCTAGATACACGCTAAAAAATAGCCTGTGCTCATCCTCTGGTAGCTTGGCACAAAGCAGTCAGGCTTTTCTAAAGAGGTAATGTGTAAAGTATATGGCAAACACACACACACACACAGTAACACAATGAATACACCACAAAAGTCTCTACACAAGTTCAGAATATTATATTATTATATTGTAAACAAAACAAGACCAAAATGACAAAAATCCAATGTTTACAAGTTGAGGTGTTGAATTGTAAAGGATAAATGCAGTAAAGCCCTGAGAAGCAAGTAGTGCTCAAAAAGTTACTTTAGGTCATGCTGGACTGGGATGAAGTCAAAGTTCAAGTCGACCTAGTGGAAACACAGGTCGGCTATAGGGCCCATGCCGGCCCCGGTGAAAAAAGTACCTTTCCTGGATTCAATCAACAAAATGTGTGGATTTTCTCCATGCAGTTAAGGCAATGTGTCAGTTCCAATTCACTCAGGTGGGTTGATGTGCCTCAGTCGAACCTCGTAGTCTGGTTGATGCTTCAAAGTCGAGCCTCACGCTTCATACCTCGAATTGGTGCTGCATCAAAATTCGCAGTCAGAACTTGCATCGTCATCGAGCCTCACAAGGCTGTCTCCAGATCAGCACTGTGCCGGTGTCAAAGGTCACTGTGTTGGGACCAATCAGCACAGTGGAGTCAATGCATTGATTTCGCAGCAGAACAGCTGTAAAATCCGCTTTTGAGACCCATAACTTGTAGAGGGAACCTAAAGCAATGGTGGGACTCACAAAAGGCAGAATCCAATATCACCAACAGGATCTCAAAATTCTTTTTTGCCCCTGAGACTTCAGAAAACAGGAAAAAATCTAACAAGCCACTGGCTGGAAATCTCTTGGAGGGAGGGCAGAGTCAGGGAGCAGCAGGGCAACAAGCATAAAAGCTGTCTTTCAAATAAGTAGTCCAGTTGAGTCTTTTAGGCAGCACATCCCTCCTTCTGACAGAGGTTCAGATCAAGAAGACCCTGACATTTCTGATTTTAGGGGGTTAGAGACCCAGTACTTATAACTAAATTGCCTTTGATGTAGGGGTGACTTTAAAGCAGCTCCCTGGAGTGCACAAGGATCCCTTCCAAGCCAGTCCTGTCTGCTAGGCTATCTGTGAGGGGTAAATTGTGCTTTGTGTGGGGACATGACACTCCTTTTGAAGTGTAAGTGTCAGCCTCTCTAATTCCTCCATGCCCAGGAAGCCCAATCAGAATGAACATGAATGCAGATGAAGTCTCGGAGTGCAGATGAGCCTCACCTTCCTGTTTATGTGGCTGTCTAGAGGGCATGTAGCTGTCACCCATCCCAGATGTGTATTGGTGTATTGGAGACAGGATGTCACACACATAGAGAAGTAAATGCAGAGAAATTTCCACTTTCTAGGAGTGAACAAAAACAGCTGGCATTCACTTAACTTAACCTCAAATAGATGCTAATTCCAACAATAATTTCTGTATCTTACAGTTTTGGTGTGCACCTGAAGAGGAGGTACAGCCCACCCCCTTACTCAAAAGTGTATTTATACTTGGCCAAAGGTCATAGCCTCTAAGTGCATTACTCTATACACTCTGCGCAAGTGTGTCACATAATGCTATATTTAATCAAATATAACAGAAGATCACATGTACAGTAAAACCTTTAAACCAAAAGAATGATAAAAAAAAGCTATACAGAAAGTTGCCACAAACAAGAATTTGAGATGCTCAGAAAAAGTCTTCTTTTATTGAGCAATCTGAGGAGTGTCTCCCTTGGAGAACTTAATTCAGTACTATGAAATGACAATTGCAAGCTTCTTGTAGATATAAAAGGAGTCCTAATGCATCTCAGTCATGATAATATGCCCTTCTTCAGGGAATCTACAAATAAACATTGTATCCACGTTAGTTTACATGAAATCTGTTACAATTATAGTCTCAGTAGGAACATTAAGAGAACGCATGTCCATTAACAATAAAAAGTGGGCAACAAATTCCTCTAATGCAGGTCTAGCCTGAAAATGGTAAAAAGATGGAAAGAACAGAACTGGAAAAGCCGACACCAAGAATGCCACAGCGAAGTGAACACTAACATGAAACAAACTTAATAATGCCAAGTAACACCCCTTGTGTACATGTCTACAACAAAAGTGTGAAAGCGTATTAGCTCAAAACAACAATACCTAGAAGCTCTGTCACGAGTTGGATGGGAAGAGAAAGAAACAAAGTTTGTCCCGTCCAGACTAAAAACGAGAAAAAGCCAAAATCAGTGATTGTAGCTGAGGTTCTGTATTTCTCGACTTTGTTTGTGTTTGTCTGCCATTTTGCGACTGGCCGCCATTTTGTGTTGCCCTCACTCAGGCAGCACCGCCATCCAGGTATTTCTCAGTCATTTCCCTGCATTTACATACTAAGTAACCTTTTTGCCTCTATTTACAGGTCTAGTGTCAGGGTCTGACCGAACACAACAATCCATTTCTTATTAACTAATCCCCGTCTAGACGATCTGTAGGTCCGCACCATTCTTTCCTGAGGCTATCTTATCTGCTGTCCTTCGCCATTTCCTTTATGGACACGGATACTTCCATCCTCAACCTGGCCTTCCCCCCGGAATATTCCATCTACACGCTGAATCGTGCTACCAGGAGGGGAGGTATTGCGTTGGCCACCAAGTCGTGTTATCCGTGCGAGTGGAAAGTTTTAAAACTCCCAGGATGTGAGAGCGCTCTTTTTAAAGTTTCGATTAGTCATCACTTTACCTTCTCTGGCATCTTGATTTATCGCCCTCCGGGCTGTGATCCTGCTTTCAGGGCAGCTCTCCCTGATTTAATTAGCACTGTGGCACTAGGATGTGCTAACTTCAATATTCTCGGAGACCTCAATCTCCATTTTGACTGCCCGACCTCCCCTTCCATCAGCAGCATTCTGGCCGATTTAGAGGCCCTGCAACTTACCCAGTTGGTCACACCTCCCACACACATGGGAGGGCATATCCTTGATCCTTTTTTTACCAACTTAGAGGGAGCTAGGGCTTTATGCCCTACTCAGATCGCCTGGACAGACCATATGCTGGTGAAAATGCTATTCCCCACTCATGAGCATCCTTTTAAACCTCAGGATAAAACAGTACTTAGTCGACACTGGAACAAACTGAGATTGGAGGATCTCTACCATCTGCTGGAAGAGGCTCTGTTGGGCCCCTTAACTGATGTGGAACGCGGATATGATCTCTTCTGTGAGTGGATTACCCACGCCCTTGATTCACTGATCCCCATGGCTTGGTCTAAGTGTCGCACAAAAGAGCCCAGCCCCTGCTATGATAGCTCTCTAGCGCTTCTTAAAAAAGCCTGTAGACAGGCTGAGAGGGAGTGGTGGAAATCGTATGACCCTAGAAAAAAGGCATGCTACCTCGCCAAAATCAAAATATACCATAGGGCAGTGTGCAGAACTCATGCAGCCTTTTACGTTCAAGAATTCCAGAATAGCTCTAATCCATCGAAACTCATCTTTAAGGTGCTAAAGGTCCTGATGGCTAAAAGGGCAACGGCGGCGGAAATCTGTTCGGATTCCCACTGCGAGGATCTGGCCTCCTTTTTTCTCGAGAAAGTTCAAGCCATCTACCAAACTTTTCCGAAGGGCACTCACATCTTGGAGCCGGTCAGCTGTAGCTTGGGTGGATGTGAGTCTCTCACTACTCTGCCATCTCTATCAATTGAGGCTTTTAACATCTTGAGCCTCAAAATTAAATCAGGATCCCCTGCAGAGCCGATGAAACCGGCTCAGCTCAGGAATATGTCCCTGTTATGCCGTACTCCTGTGCTTTCTTTGATCAACCTGTCTTTATCCTCAGGTGTAGTTCCCACTAGGTGGAAACAGGCCTTAGTCACACCTATCCTGAAGAAGGCTACCCTTGACCCCCTCAAACATGAGAACTACCGCCCTGTTTCCCTTCTTCCTTGGGCTGCGAAAGTAACTCAGGCCCACGTGAACGGAATTCTTTCTGACCATCTCACCAGGGCTAACATCCTCGATCCCACCCAGAACGGTTTCCGCGCTGGTCACAGCACGGAGACGGCCCTACTCTCTATGGTTGAACACCTGCGTTCTGTGCTTGATGCGGGTCGGACGGCGGCCCTATTGTTATTAGATCTAAGTGCCGCGTTCGACACTATCTCGCACAGGATTTTGCTTCAACGCCTGGAAGAAGTAGGTGTCACATGTTCCGCCCTATGTTGGTTTTGTTCCTTTCTCGCCGAACGGTCTTTCAAGGTTGCGATCTCGCCCTGCCAGTCTAAATCTTATCCGTTGGAACTGGGTGTCCCTGCAGGCCTCTTCGTTAAGCCCCACTCTATTTAATCTTTACCTGAGGCCGCTGGCTGCGGTCGTCAAGCAGTGGGGCCTGACGATGGTCTCATATGCAGACGACACGCAGCTGGCAGTCACGCTGAGTGGGGACTCTGACATGGAGGCTCCCAGGTTCCGTGACGGACTACGAGCAGTGGCCAACTGGATGAATTCCAACTGTCTCCAGTTAAACGCCAAAAAGGCCGAGGTCATGGTGGTCGGCAAGCAGGCGGAGCTATGGGGTGACATGTGGTGGCCTTCTGAATTGGGTGTGACTCCTTCTCCAGCATCGGAGATAAAAAATCTTGGGGATTGGCTGGATCCAACCCTTAGTTTCATCTGCCACACTAAGAAGGTGGCGGCTACCTGCTACGGCATTATCAGAGGTCTAAGACCTATCCTGAAATTTTTCGACGCACCCACCAGGCAGTTAGTGGTCCAAGCGTCAGTGTTGTCCCGGTTGGATTATGCTAGCTCGCTTCAGGTGGGGATTAATCAGTCGGAACTCATTCGGCTGCAGCGAGTTCAAAACGCTGCAGCCAGAGTGGTGATTGGTCTGCCAAGGCAGTGTTCTGTTTCAAACGCGCTGCGCTCTCTCCACTGGCTCCCTGTGAACCAGAGGATTAAATTCAAGGTATTATGCCTTGCTTTCAAAATCCTCAAGGGTTCATCTCCCCAAATTCTGGAGAATTTGCTGAGGCCATATGTACCCTCACGAACCCTCAGATCCCTGGGCCAAAACCTGGCAGCTGTTCCGCGCTTCAGGCTGAGCAGAGTCGAAGGTCGCTCTTTTCGGGTGTTAGCAGCGAAGGTGTGGAACTCTCTCCCCCCTCACACCCGGGCCCTTGAAGATCTCTTATCGTTCAGACGCGCCATTAAGACTATTTTATTTGTGTTGTTTAGTTTAATCTGCTTCTTTGTTGCTCAATTTTTCTGGCCTTTTAACAGAGTTATGTTTTAAGTACCTTGCAAAGCGCCGGGACGCCCCTTTGCTGGGGCAGCTGAGCACGGTAAAAATGCAGATAACATAACATAACATAACATAACATAACATAACATAACATAACATAACATAACATAACATAACATAACATAACATAACATAACATAACAACGGAGTGTCCGGCTTCTCTGTTCGACCAGGAAGGAGAACTCGAAGATTTAGGCGTACCCTGCGCCGCCGGGCCTTTATTCCGCCCCGTTCTTCAATTGGCGCCCAACGTAGGGCGGCTTCAGTGGGAGCAGGTTCAGCCTGAGTATTATGAGGAGCCCCGCCCAGAAATTCCGGAGGATGCGCACCACACGATTGGCCCCTGTATGTCATAAGTGGACCGAAGGTCTTTACAACGCGGCTTCCCCCTTTTTGCTGACGGCTGCTGACGACTGCTGCCCTGACTGCTGCCCTGCCTTGGTCCCTTCGATGATAATTGCTATTGCGAGACAGTAGACGGACCTCCGGTGGTGTACGAAGACACTTAGTTAAGTATTTGGTGGGTCGCTCCCACAAATTTGTTTTGTTTCTGTTTTGGGTTTCTATTCGGCTACTGCAGTGGCCGAAGCCAAGGGGTAAGTACATTTGTACAGTGTTATTGACATTAATCCCTTGATGATTAAGAAGGGACCAGTGAAATAACGATGCCTGGTTTCAGTAAGTTTATACCGTTGGTGTTGTTGTTCTTGTGATAGGGATTCCCAGCTGGAGGACTCTTGTCCGATCTCTCTGGTTGGAACTCCCACCTATGAGTTATATTCGAAACATGGTATCGGCCCCATTACTTTTAATAAGACATGGATCTAATATACTAAAAAGGATGGTGTTCTGCAGTGGCCACAGAATGGTAGCTTTGATACCGATATATTAGATAATTTAGAAGCAAGTCTTTTTAAAAGAAAAGCCTGCCCGGCAATGTTTGACTCTTTCCGCCTCTGGCGAAAAGAAGCCAAACAGAGAGAAATAAAGCAAGCAAAAACAGATAGGAAAGTGCAAGGTATGACGATTACGCAGGCTGCCCAACAGTTTGTAAATAATGAGTCCGATTGTGCAATGGAGATAACGGAAAGACAACATCGTATGACAATAGATAGGTGTTATCCGGCGGAGCCTATTTACCCTCCAGAGAAGAGTAGGGTACCTGAGGAAGATCCTTTAATGGCCCGCTTATTGAGTTTGCCTCCAACCTATGCACAAGGTGCTACTGCACCCCCATTAGCACCTCCCGCTCAGCCACTGGCCATTCAGTTGCCGATTGCCCAGCCACCTGCAAAACCGATCATTGCTGCTTTGCCTGTTCCTATTCCCCCACATTTGCCCCTTCCTGTAATTCAGCCCCCAGCTTCCTCGTTGTCAACTTCTTTGCCTCTGCAATCTACTACGCGTCCGCCGGTATCGCCTTCCGCTTCCCTTATGTCACCTGTTCTTTTTAGTGATACCCCGACTATGCATAAGCGACTGGTAGATGCTGTCTTAGGTTTCTTTTCTCCTTTACTTGGAAATATGTCTCCGGCTCTTTCTCGACAGCAATCCCGTCTGCAAATTCCGCATTCAGACGAGAAAATGGTGTTGGGTTCTCTCGCTCGCAGATGGATTAAGGAAGGTGCAGTACATAGTGCACGAGATATTATGAGATCTTTCCGCCAATGAGATATGTTTTCGATGTTATGTGAGACACTCTGGTTAAGGGATGGGAGGATATGGAGTAGGATACAGTTCCCCTGGATTTGTTGAGAGTTCAGGCTGATTTTGACAAAGGTCTTATAGTAGGTCCAAATGTCGAGGAGGCTATAAATGCGCTTGTTGCTTTTATAACAATGTTCTCTTCCTTAACTCTTCCAGAATGTGATCCTATTGTCGGTCAGGTAAAGCACTATCCGATGCGTGAAGTCCCTCCCGTATGGAGAGACGCAGTAGCATGCGCCCATCCCGTACCAGCCCACTTTCAGCGTGTATGGGTTCCTGTCCCATGGAAAAGGTCTGAAGTTTTGGCTCTTAAACAGACTCTGTCAGATCCTCACAAAAACCCTACAGGTTACTATAAAGAATTGTCCCAGACGGTTGAGGCTTGTATTATGAACCTAGCCGATATCGATATGTTATTTGGGAACGTAGTCCCACAATCCTTATGGGCTCGGATTCATAGAGAGGACCATGCAGCAGAATTAGGTGGTGATTGGGCTGTTATACGCGCCGCAGAAACAACGCAAATGGGCGGTGCGAAGCCCGATGTTCTGATTACGGAACTCCCTGGTAGAATCATTACTCTAATGAAGACTATGATGCCCACAGTACGAGTAAATTGGGATAAGCTGGCTGTGTATAAGCAAAAGATAGATGAGAGTGTCTCAGATTTCTTTACTCATTTCGAGGAAACATTTATTGATCACAGCGGACAGGACATGACTACTGAGGGTGGCCAATGTTTGTTTGTGGACAAGTTTGTATTAAACTTACTACCCGAGTTATCCAACAAATTGAAAAGCTCCGAGAGTTCATGGGCTGTTTCCTCTCCTGCCCAAATATTAGCCACTGCACAATATTATGAGAATAGGGATAAGGAGGAGAAAGATAAACAAGAGAAGAAGAATAGAGATCTTAAAACTAAGGTCCTTTTAAAACAGGCTTATCCTCCACGTTTTGCTCAGCGTCAGTTCCCCCAGCCTCCGCAATTTCAGAAGGTATTTGAAAAAAAAAAGCCTTTTGTTCCACGACCTTTGTTGGGTCCTAACCAGTGTGCTTATTGTAAAGAGGATGGCCATTTTAAAAATATTTGCCCAGTTTGTTACAGCGTAGTAATGGGATGTCTGTTCCACGTGGTCGCAGTGGTTTTCTGTCACCATCCAGGGGTAGAGGAAGAAGTGTGTTCCCTCAAGAACAGCGTTCTTTCCCGCCTCAGAATGCTACGAATTATTTGGATCAACAGAAAGCTCAGTCTGCACAATACTACACTGATGATTGTCATGTGGACAATGGGAACGAAGATTTCCACACTGAATAGGACAGCCATAGACAAAGTGAGGGAGTTGTATCGATTCCAGTAGACCAGAATGGGCCTTATGTTATTGTCAATACTATGGGTGTCTCAGAACCATTTCTTTTGGATACTGGTGCGACGAGAAGTTCAATCATTCATTCTAAACTCCCTGGGGCACTGTTGTCTGGCTCAATGAATACATCTGTAGGATTTTCTGGCGCCCCTGTCTGTAACCCGGTCTCTTGCCCACTACCTATCACAATTGGTCCTTATAACTTAAAGGCTCCACTTATTTTGACAGATAGTTGTGGTGAGAACTTATTGGGTTTGGATTTATTGAAAAGGTTGTATGCAACATGACATTGTTCTCCTTCTGGTGTGCATCTCAGGAAGGAAATTGACTTCTTCAATGTACTAGTCCCAAGACCAATTTCCACCTGAGTTGCTTTCTCTCCCTGAAAAGCTCTGGGCTACAGGCCCAAATGATGTAGGCCGTCTTGACATTCCACCTTATGTTGTCACACTCAAGCCCAATGTTAAATTGCCATGTATTCCTCCATACAAAATCTCTAGTAATGGTGAGAAAGCGCTTTTGGCTATTATTCATGATTTGGTTCAGACAGGTGTGCTTGAGGAAACGAGAGGAAATGTATGCAATAGTCCTGTGTTGCCGATTCTTAAAAGAACAGATCCTTCCCAGCCCCCTGTTTATAGATTTGTGATTGACCTACGCGAAGTCAACAAAATTGTTGTCCCACAGTTTCCTGTTGTCCTGGATATCACAGCCCTGTTGACAATGATACCTGCTTTGGCAGCTTGGTTCTCTGTGATTGATTTGAAGAATGCTTTCTTCAGCATTCCCATCGCTAAGGAGAGTAGGGATATTTTTGGCTTCTCTTTAGGAGGTCGAAGTTTCCGATTTAAAAGAGCACCACAAGGTTATTGTGAGAGTCCCTCCATTTATAGTCAGGCTCTTAAATCCCAGCTTGATACTTTCCCGTTACCTTCAGGTGCTACCCTTATTCAATATGTGGACGATTTATTGAAGGCTGCTGATTCAGAGGATGTTTGTAAGGACGTGACTGTTACACTGCTACACCATTTGTCTGATCTCAATCATAAGGTGTCAATCAATCAATCAATCAATCAAACCACTTGTATAGCGCACTACTCACCCGGGAGCGTCTCAAGGCGCTTGGGGGAAAGGGTCCGCTACTGCTCGAACAGCCAGGTCTTGAGTTGTTTCCAGAAGGCGAGGTGGTCCTGGGTCAGCCGAAGGTGGATGGGGAGGGCGTTCCATGTCTTGGCCGCCAGGTAGGAGAAGGATCTTCCTCCGGCGGTGGCTCTCCGGATGCGTGGTACGGCGGCGAGGGCGAGGCTGGTAGACCGTAGCTGGTGGGTGGGCGTATAGAAGGTTAGGCGGTCGTTGAGGTACTTGGGGCCCAGGTCATGGAGAGACTTGTGTGCGTGGGTGAGGAGCCGGAACGTGATCCTCTTGTTGACGGGGAGCCAATGGAGATCTCTCAGGTGGCCGAAGATGTGGCTGCGTCGGTGGATGTCCAGGATGAGTCGGGCGGAGGCATTCTGGATGCGTTGGAGTCTTTTCTGTAGCTTGGCTGTGGTTCCGGCGTAGAGGGTGTTACCATAGTCTAGTCGGCTGGTGATGAGTGCTTGGGTGACCGTCTTCCTGGTTTCGGTCGGGATCCATCGGAAGATCTTGCGAAGCATGCGCAGGGTGTGAAAGCATGATGAGGAGACTGCATTGACTTGTCTGGTCATCGAGATTGAGGAGTCCAGGATGAAGCCCAGGTTGCGTTGGGCGCGGTGCCCAGGGCGGGGGGCCACCAGGAGTCATCCCAGGCGGAGGGCGATGGTCCCAGGATGAGGACTTCCGTCTTGTCTGAGTTCAGTTTCAAGCGGCTGTTCTTCATCCAGTCTGCAACGTCTTTCAGCCCTTCGTGCAGGTTGGCTATGGCCAGTAGCTAAAGCATTGCTTAGCTGACTCAGAGCTACAGCAGCGGCAGCAATCTCTATTCGCCAATCTGCTGCAATAGTATTGGATAACACACTTACTGTTATGGTACCATATGCAGTGGACACTTTGTTAAACTGAACTAAAACACAACACCTCATGAGCGCTCGTTAATCTGGATATGAGCTAACGCTCTTGGCAAGCCATGTACATATTAAACGATGTAACACTTTAAATCCAGCCACATTGTTACCCCTCCCAGATGAAAAACATGCTCAGGAGCAGCATGATTGTTTCCTCCGCACAGAGGAGGAAACGAAAGGCAGGATTGATCTGAAGGACACTCCACTTAAGGATCCGGATGGGATCCTATGGGTAGATGGTTCCTGTTTCAAACTCCCTAATGGAGAAACAACTTCAGCCTATGCTGTTACTACCCTGCATACGATTGTTGAAACAGCACGGATTAGACATAATTCAGCCCAGGCAGCTGAGTTAATAGCCTTGACCAGAGCATGTGTGTTGTCAAGAGGGAAAAGAGTGAATGTCTATACAGATAGCCAATAGGCCTTTGGCGTGGCTCATAGTTTCGGCCGCTTGTGGAGGGAGAGAGGATTTCTTACATCTCATGGAACGAAAATACAGCATGGTCAATTGGTGACTGATCTTCTTGAGTCACTTGCTTTGCCTACACAGATAGCAATCATAAAGTGCAGTGCACACAAGAGGGTCACGGATGATGTTGGTTGTGGGAATGCTTTTGCGGATGAGGTAGCAAAAACTACAGCTAGAGATGCCACAAGTCGTATGTATGTTGCGGGCCCTGCAAATTGGGTCAGAGAAGCTGAAATGTGTGAGGACACAGTAGAGAGTGTGAGATCGATTCAAGGAGAGGTTACAGAGAAAGAATTGAGTAAATGGAAAGAAGGCATGGGAATGTTAGATGCAATGGGATGTTGGACGGAGTTATCAGAACACCAGCGTTGGCTGTTGCCAGACGCCTATGTGTTGCCTGTAGTTACTATGGCACATGGTCCAGCCCACATCAGTGCAAAGGGTATATGTAAGGTTTTCGCTCTGGTATGGCAGAATGAAGGTATTCCGAGGTGTGAGGAAAATGTGGTGAAACACTGCATTATTTGTCTAATGCATTACCCAGGAAAGGGAACCCTAACTCCAGCAAGTCATTTTGCTCCCCCGACATATCCTTTTGAAGTCTTGCAAATTGACTATATTCACATGGATCGGTGCAACAACCTCAAGCATGTCTTGGTGGTGGTATGTGCCTTCTCCCAATGGATAGAGGCCTATCCTTTGAAGGATAACACTGCCTTATCAACTGCTAAAATTTTGCTTAAAGAGTTCTTCCCTAGATTCGGCCTTTCGCAAATTGTCTGGAGTGATAAAGGGAGTGAATTTGTGGGCCAGATTATGCAAAAAGTGTGTGCTGGTCTTGGTATTAGACAGAAATTCCATGCGCCAAACCATCCCCAATCAGCGGGTTTGGTGGAGTGCTATAATGGCACTCTCAAGCCCAAATTAGCAAAGATTCAGGCCAGCACAGGTCTCGCCTGGCCTGACGCTTTACCTTTAGCTCTCTTGTCTACCAGGACCACTGTGCATTCTTGAGTGGGACTTAGCCCCTACGAGGTGGTTTTCGGACGCCCAGCAAATATCTGGGGAGTCCCTCGTCCAAAGAAATATTCAGACATACCATACCTAATTTTGATTGATTACTTGCATGATTTGACCACTAAATTGAGGTTCAAAGTGCTTTGCCAGAAGCCTAAACAGACCCAGGTCACTCGATCAAACCTGGGGATTAGGTCTGTGTGAAGAACTTTCAGAGAACCAAAAACCTGGAGCCCAGTTGGACAGCCCCTCGCCTAGTACTCCTCGTCACACGCACGACGGTGAAAGTCCGGGGGAAGAAAAACTGGGTTCATGGCGTGCACTGCAAAAAGTTACCCTTGCCCTTGCCCTTCGACCAGTGGGTCCGCAGGGGCATAGGTGAGTCCGAAAGAGAGAAGATTCCCCG
This sequence comes from Lissotriton vulgaris, assembly GCF_964263255.1. NCBI lineage: Eukaryota > Metazoa > Chordata > Amphibia > Caudata > Salamandridae > Lissotriton > Lissotriton vulgaris. The sequence continues at coordinate 1,432,044,995 of NC_141693.1, read as the reverse complement.
TTTCGTACCTTTTAGTAGCGCCCGGTTGGATGGAACTCAGTCTGAGAAAGAAGATGATGATATTCTTCAGGGAGCTATACCACCACATCTTCGAATAGACACCACAAATCCAGAAACACTGTTTCAAGACCAGACTATATCGAATAAGAGACGCTACAACCTCAGGCCTAGAACTACAAAGGCTATTTGAATTTTTTTTATTTATTCCTTTTTGTTGAAATTTTTATGAGATTATTGATATGCCATCTGTCCCCTTTGCAGGGTCACGGTAGGAGTCTTGGACTGTACCCTGTTATGGTGGTTAGGACCCGCAGGATTTGCAGTGTTATAAAAGCAAATAAATACAGCCAAGTGATTGAGGAAGATTGCCGTGAGCAACAACCTTTTTTAGAAAGGATGGATGGTACATCAAGTAGGGAAAATAGGAAGACAAAGATGAAGCAGAAATACTGTAAATTATTGCGTAGTCGATTTGGCGTTACTTTGTGTATTTCAATGTTTTTATGTATTTTATTAACATTTACGGGTTGGATTGTTCATCTTCTACAGCCAAAACCCCTTTATGATTCTACTTCTTTGTTTTCTTGCCCCTTTGTTTCTCAACATCAGACACATGCCCTTCCCCCGCATGTGCAGATAAGAAGGATTGAATACCTGAATAACTCGTTCATTCAACTATTACACCAACACCAATTAGCTGCCAATATAACAGATTGTTGGGTATGTGGACTCATGCCTCATAGCACGCACAAAGGCATGCCCTACCTAGTCCTTCCCTTCTCCTATGAAGGATCGACCTGGGCATACTTGGCTATGTTCTCGGCTGCATACCATAATCGACTGAGAAACCCTATTGGTTCGTTCGGGAGCAGAATGGATTTTAGCCATAGTAGCCTGATAAAGGGAATAGTATCAATGGCTAAAATTGTACTTAAGAAAACGATACCCATCGATGAGAAATGAGCATTTGAAGGTTGGAATGTGACTCACTATATCACTAGCCTTAGTGATAAAACAAAGCAGGGAACGTCTCTCCCAGTATGGACAGTACCCCATCACGGTAATTTTTGCCTTCAGATTAACAGCGAGAAGACTGATATACAACAGAATTGTTCCCATACGTATGTTTTCACATCGCTGAATTCCCCCCCATTGATTCCATCTCAGGGTACCTACTTTGTCTGTTAAGACAGAGTCTATACAAGGCTCCCGTCTGACTTCTCAGGAACATGCTATATAGCCTTCTTGCTTCCCCCTACATACACTGCCCCTTCAGGTCATTACAGAAACAGATATGGTATAGAGGGATAATTGACGCCAAAGCTACAGCGGGACAAGAAGGAGGTAATTTCCTTAAAGGATTTATCCCTTTCTGGGGTCCAATGGTCAAAAGTAGGCCTATCAGGCAGCTGACCCATGTGGTCGAGACCACCATTGATGTTACTTTAGGTGCTTTAAGTAAAATTACTGCAGAACTTCAGGCTGATCGTCTCATGACATTGCAGAACAGCATTGCACTAGATATTATCCTAGCAGACCGCGGAGGGGTCTGTAGATTGATTGGATCTAGCTGCTGCATTTACGTTCCTGATGACGCTCCAACAATATACCAGGCCATCTCCAAACTACATACCATCTCCGAGTCGATTTATCAGGATGAATGAGACTGGTCTTTGGTAGGATGGTTCTGGGGATTATTGTCTGTTTGGGTATGGAAGATACTAATTTTCCTTGGAGCGATATTAGCCATCCTATTCTCTTGTTGCCTGTGTATACAGTGTGGGCCCGCCATTTGTGGTCTACTTGCCACAATGTGTGTCACAACATCTGTGTCCAAGAAGACAGAGAACATTAAGATGATGGTAAAGCAACAGTGTGATAACCTTATGGCTGTTGAGGTCGACTCCGACTCAGACTAACATGAGTTTGGTGCTTTTGCCTGAGTAATGGCAAAAGGAGGGTCTGAGGTTCTGTATTTCGTGATTTTGTTCGTGTTCGTCTGCCATTTTGCGACTGGCCTCCATGTTGTGCTGCCCTCACTCAGGCAGCACTGCCAGACAGGTATTTCTCAGTCATTTTCCTGTATTCACATACTGAGTAACCTTTTCGCCTTTATTTACAGGTCTAGTGTCAGGGTCTGACCGAACACAACAATCCATGTCTTATTAACTAATCCCCGTCCAGACTATCTGTAGGTTCGCACCATACTTTCCTGAGGCTATCTTATCTGCTGTCCTTCGCCATTTCCTTTATGGACTCTCTGATTCCACAATTGTCCTTCTTAAGCATACAAATGTGTTTCCTCACCTGCAAGTTGGATTGTGTGGGTTAATTTGCGAATGGCTTAAGGGGTTGGGTAACAAATACAGCCGACAACCAAGTTTGTTTGAAGTTACGTAATACTTTGCTTTCCGAACCCTTCGCATTTGTCTGATTTGTATGTCTTGGGATTGTTCATTGTGTATCTAAAACGTATATAAACCCGTGTGCCACGGAGTTCGAGAGCAGTCTCCTTTGAACATACTTTCTGTACTTCAGGGACAACTGTGCTGGCTGCAGCTAATAAAATACGATCTTCTACGCCAACGGAGTGTCCGGTGTCTCTGTTCGACCAGGCAGGAGAACTCGAAGATTTAGGCTACCCTGCACCGCCGGGCTTTTATTTCGCCCGGTTCTTCATAGCCATAAACTATGTCTGATATGCAAAAACCACATTGCGCACCGGTAACTCACCACCAATAGGCTCCGAGTCATCTATTCAATGATAGTATAATCATAAAGGGGGTAGCAGGAATGCTGCTGCTCAGGTGTGTGTGAACTTAAATACGAATCAAAAAAATAAAGGTTTTGAGGGAAGCATGCCATTGCGCGAACTAAACTAGATCTTCTGGTAAATAAATATACTTTTTCTGAGCTTCTTAGCAGTACAAGCGCAAACACCATCAGTCGCTGACAAACCGAAACCTGAAGATTGATAATCGCGCACATAAAGCTGATTCGTATTTACGAGGAATCCCGACATTGGGAGGTGACGCGGACGTACAAAATGTGATCAGCCTGAAAGGCAAAGTCCTCTTTCCTGGCAATGTACAAAGCAGGAATCGCAATAAAATTTACCTAAAACAGTGATGAAAGGGTGAATTGATCAGCGAGCTTAGTAAGTCGAAGGTAACGTGTAGATAAAAAAATAAATATAAAGATAAAATATGTAGACATGACGTTAAAGAGGGAAAGTGAAACAAAAATATAACGTGAAGGGGAAAGTGAAACAAGAGCACCGAACCAGGTGACAGCATAACATATAAACGGTAATCAGAGGAACCTCAATCAAGTAAATAAAGCCTATTTACAAGTTGAATGCAGTATAGGAAGTCTATACATGAATCAGAAAAGTTACAACGGCACATTAATAAGGAAAAATACTTTTTAGGTGCAAATACAAAACTACCTGTAGTGTACAAACACACATTTTAAAAGCATAAGTGCTAGTGATACTAGTTGGTACAAACATGCTGTGTGACAAATACAGTTGATCACTCATGACATATACAGACGTTAGCGTCATGATCATCGTTCTTTAAATACCACCATGTGTTTGTTAGAGGATAAACTTGCAATTACAACATAATGGGAAATCATGAATGAGGAAGTAGTCAGTGCTGAAACATATAGATGATAACAAAGATGCCAATGCAGGTTGAGTCCTTCTGTTTGATATTGCATTGTTTAAATGCGACTCTATGAGACCAATCATTCATGTAGTATAGCAAATCAATGATGACTGAAAAAACATCAATAAATCACACAAATAACAAAAGAAACATGTAAATTACACTAAAATCATGCCAATCAAAAGATGCATGTTGAAACCAAAGGCGAGGAAAACCCTAAAGTGGAAGAGTGCCAAGACCTGGGGCAAATTGATTACATAAGAGCAGGTCAAGGAAAACCAGAAAATTCGATGTTATTGTTGAGCCCTTTAGGTATTAAAGTATCCAGATGACATCTACAGTAGGACTCACGTTGTGACAAGTGTTTAGACATGTCTATGTCAGCGTGGATTTCCACAATTTTAAGAATGGTAAAAACGAACTTGGGCAATCATGTGGTGATCTTCATGCCAGTGATTGGCTAAAGGTGAAGTGATGGTTTTAGTCCTGATGAGACTTTTGTGTTCAGTGATGCGTGTGCATCAAAGTATTTAGATTTTTCCCACATAATGTAAACCACCAGGACATTGAACCGTGTAGATGACAAAACGGCTGTTGCAATCAGCAATGTAGTTAAGTTTAATCATTTTTCCAGACCATGTGTGACATATGGAATCACCGGAGAGCACATTATTGCAATATGAGCAATTGAAGCATTTACGCATGCCTTCGTGAGGTGTGTGGGTTTCAGGAACTGCTTGTATTAAAAGCTCCTTTAAATTCCCTGGGGGGCGTGGCTAGCAGCCGACGATGGCGCCAGCAAACTAGAGAGGCTCCCGTAGCAAGGCGGCTTCCCGCATCAATCCGCATGCCTATCCGTTCAAAAACGAACCCAGAAGGGGTGCCCCTGGTCCGGTGACCGAACGGCATTTGGAGGAAAAGTTTGGGAGCATTGACGCCCCGGGAACGGGAAGAAACGACGACCTCTGTGTGCGGCCTGGTGGCGTGAATGCAGCCGCGGTGGCTGGGTTGGGACCTGCCCGGACGGAAGTGGAGCCTTGTCGGCGCTGTAAACCGGAAGTGCCCGCAGCGAGCGCAGACCCACGACAACGGCGTTGAAAGCCTGCAGATCCTTCCAGATCGAATAAGGATTTGCACTATCGCTCCAACGTCAAGACACTACAGTGGACGACGGCGGCGCTAAGTGCAACTGAAGTCGGGAAAGTAAGTGCGTAGTCGCCGCCATTTTACATCCCGTCCGCCATTGTAGGCACGAACTTTCTCACCGAAGGGACCGGACGCCCTCTTTGGAACTAAATCCTGAGTAACTAGTGCGTCTGTTGTACAGAGTGTGGGCCCGACGGTGGGAAGTCTAACAACTAAGAAGAATGGGCACTGCTGAAACTCGAGCGGCCTAACAAACCATCCGCTGCGAACAATCCTCCAACAGCACGCCGCGGCTGGCTGAACGCGCCAGCGTGACACTATGGCGGGAAAAGGGCTCAGAAATACCACCACCCAGGCTAAGCTTGATAAATTCGCTTATGATAAACAATCACTCTCCCAGCCGGAGCAGCGCAAATCTATGGGCAAAGGCACGGAAGGAGACGGTGCGAAGAAGGCTACCCTGGAGGACGTCTTGCATGCCTTGGCCCAGGTACAAGCAACGGTGGGAGCGACCGCAACAGAAGTGACCCTGATACGGGCGGACCTCCAGAAGATGAGTGAAAGAGTGAAGCAGGTGGAGGTGGTAGCTAAATCATTGGTGGAGGATGTCTCAGATCTACAGGTCGCAATGGAGAAATTGCAGGCCGACAATAAGCTGCTCAAAGAAAAGCTGGACGATCATGAAGGTCGTTCCCGGCGGAACAACGTCCGCATTTTGGGGGTCCCGGAATCTGAAACCACAGGAGCCATGGACTTATATGTGGAAGATTTGATAAAGAACCAACTAGCCCCCAAGGGCCTCTCAAACTTCTTCACCGTGGAACGGGCCCATAGGGTACCTGGGGGAACGCCCAAGCCAGGGGCCTCACCGCGCCCGATCCTAGCGAGACTTTTTAACTTTAGAGATCACGACACCATCCTCCAGGCGGCCAGAGTGGCACCAGCCATTCAAATTCAAAACTCGCAGATATCCTTTTTCCCGGACTATACAGCGGAGGTAACAAGACGGAGGAGGACCTTTTTGGAAGTGAAAAAGACACTGCGTGAACAGGAATTGCCATACTCTATGTTGTTCCCAGCCCGGCTACGGGTGGTCGCCGATAAGAAAGTTTGGTTTTTCGATTCCCCCGAGGCAGCAAGAGACTGGCTTGAAGGATGGCGCACAGTGGAACGCAAATCTGACAGACTGCGCAACAGACACCGGAACAATAGCCGGCCTGGCTTACAGACTTCAGTTGGAAGAAGCGCGAGTGCATCACCGACGCTGGAATTGTCTGGGGCTGCCGGGGGCAAATAATGTCATCAGACCGTGAATTATTTAGACACTGACTCCCTGACACACTGTTTGCTCATGCAGGTCGTTAATGGACGCCGGCCTGGGTACTCCGAGGGCCGCAAGGGAGCCGCCTGCTCGGGGAGACACTCTCCCCCAACGTGCAAGTACTCTGTTTGTGGGATGGGTCAAGCGCTCTGCTCAGTTGGGGTGGCGGGCAGTTGAAGGTCCGTTAAGCAGGGAGGCAGGGAGGGAAGGGGTGGGGGGGTTGTTTTTTTTCGTTGGAAATTCACTAAGTCCGTCGGAAACTGGTGCTTGCATTGTGTGTGGTGTAACTAGAAAGGTATACCTACAGGTACGATTGATCCTTTCTGGACAGTTTGTATGTGGCTGCGTGATTGAAAAAGGCAGGATGAACAACTAGTTGACGCGGGGAATGCTGAGTCACGATCGAGTGGTTCCTCCCTTAGAATACTTTCATGGAATGTGAGGGTACTAGGGGATAAGGTGAAACGCGGTCTGGGACTAAACGCGCTGAAAAGGCACAAACCCCAATTGGCGCTCTTGCAGGAGACTCACTTGATAGGAGGGGCCACTAAGGCCTTGGATAGGAAAGGGTACAAGATGATGGTGCATTCAGAGTTTTCATCGGGCTCCCGGGGAACGGGTATTCTGATTAAAAAATCCTCACACTTCATTCCAATAAGCACAAAAACTGATAGTCAGGGCTGC